>NW_026988418.1:53547500-58347500 GCF_030222135.1 Aotus nancymaae | reverse complement strand
GGCTGAGGCAGGAGAATTGCCTGAACCCAGGAGGCAGAGGTTGTGGTGAGCCGAGATCGCGCCATTGCAGTCCAGCCTGTGTAACAAGAGCGAAACTCCGTCTCAAAAAAAAAAAGTCATAGATTAAAATATCCTTGTATAAAAACTTACTGTATAACTTAAACATATTTTCTTCCAAGTAGTAGAGATTACTTATCTGAGGAGCCCATTTATTCATACTCTCCACATAGAATGCTAACCAATTAAGGGATGACAGAAGTTATTAGAGTTTGCCAATGATTCAACTTTGAAACAGAAAACACTCTATTATTCCCCTTTTGAGACTCTAGAGTAGTTATTAAGAGTATTGTTAGATTTTAAAGCAAGCTACCTTTTAAAAACATGTGCTCTGTTAACTTCTATTCATCATAATTAGGATTTTCTCAATGTTATAACTTCAAAACCAAACACAGGAATCAATGGCTAACCTGAGACTCAAACTGTTCTTCAGAACCTCTGAATTAAAGTTATTATGGTCATCAAAACAGCCTCACTTCTGACTGATAGACTTCATAATAAATAAATGGCATACACTTGAAATAACAAACTTAAACCAGTAAAATATTAAGGAATCTGTCCAAGATGTTAGAGTTGATAACATTTATTTATTGCTAAGAAAAAAATGTTAAATCTGTGGAATAAACTTTAGTTACGAAGTCTTTGGTGTTAGAACACCAAAATTCTAGAATGAATTAAAATTCTATTCATGAATTCTAGAATGTCATGGTGGAGGGGGCACTCACTTTCTCTGTGTGTAAATAATTGTCATTTAATTGTAGATCTACAGAGTTCTAAAACTGCATGATAAAATGATATTTGCCTTAGCCAGGACACTTTTGTATTCAGTAAAATCAGTATTCAGGACAATTCTATTCAATTTTATTCTATTCAGTACAACTTTATATTCAGGACAATTCTATGGTATAGAAAACAGCCTTCTAGGACTAGCTGGAGTGTGAGCCATAAGCCCTAGGGCCAAGGATTTGTGTTGAGTTATGAGTGAACAATGATAACTCAATCAGCAGGCTCCCTAATTTTGTATAGAATTATTCACAGAGGCTGCAACGTAGGTACAGTGAAGAAGGGTGAAACTAGGGTTATCATTCTTCATCCTTCAGCCTGGAGGGTGTCACTGTGAACGATAGCAAACCGAAGGCATATCTATGGAGTAAAGTCACTGGGAATTACCCAATGGCAAACCCATTCAATGCTGATTACACTGATGTGGTTTCTCTTAGTAAGGGACCCATCAAAGGGTTTTACTCAGAGCTGGGGGAGTTGCACGGCCTCTTGCCGATAATCACGCATGAAGAGTAGCAGGAATTTCTATGTGGCTAAGACAAAGTACGTGAAGAAATGCTTAAAAACTGCTTGGAGTAGAACACAATTTAATGCGAAGGCAGTGCAGGGGAAGCTGAGTGAGAAGTGAAAGCTGAAGTCAAAAACGGAGAAAACTCAGTAGGCAAAAATCACTCAATGACTTTTGAAAAATCATTTCCTGAGCACCCACTTTGGTATATAATATGGTTTAAAGTTTGCATTACTCTGCTAGGTGTGGTGGCTCACGCCTGTAATCCCAGCACTTTGGGAGGCTGGGGTAGGTGGATCACGAGGTCAGGAGTTCGAGACCAGCCTAGCCAACATGGTGAAACCCTGTCTCTACTAAAAAAAGTATAAAAATTAGCTGCGCATGGTGGCACGTGCCTGTAATCCAAGCTACTTGGGGGGCTGAGGCAGGAGAATTGCTTGAACCTGGGAGGCAGAGACTACAGTGAGCCGTAATCCTGCCACTGCACTGCAGCCTGGATGACAGAGCAAGACTCTGTCTCAGAAAAACACAAATAAATAAATAAAAATAAAAATAAACTTTTCACTACTCCTAAGGAAAAAGTAAGTCTCAGAGTCTTCATTTTTTGGCCAGTGTCACATGACCAATAAAGGACCTCACCCTGTGATATTTGAACTCAGATTTTATGGCTGACAGCAAGTCCAGATAGGGGTCTTTCCAGCTCACTCAGCACTTTTTTGATACGTTTTCCTTACGTTGTAAGGAAATTTACAAAGACTTTCAATGCCTGGGCAGAAAGCCTTTGAGTACCTGCTGAATGTTAATACTCTGGGCAAGGCCTGAGACTGCCTTCCTTGGAATGACCTACTTTGCAAGGTTGACCATTGGTTGGCATCTGGGAATTTGAGTTGTAAACGGTTCCCTAGAGTGATATAAAACTTTTCTTAAATGACAGGAGTGTCTCACTGTGCCTAAACTGTTTGCTATGCTGAACACCTGATTTTCTTCTGGGAGTCTAGAATTTTGCTATGTGTTAGGCATAGACTGTCTACATGACCAGCCTCCAGTAAAAACCTTGAACACTGGGTCTCTAATGAGCGTCCCTAGTAGACAGCATTTCACATGTGCTGTTACAAGTCACTGCTGGAGGAATTAGACGTCCCTTGTGTGACTCCACTGGAAGAGGGCTCTCGGAAGATCGTGTCTTCTTTCCTCTGAACTTTGCTCCTTTTCCCTCCGCTGAGTTTTCTTTTCATCCTTTTGCTGTAATAAATGATAGCACGAGTACAACTATATGCTGAGTCTTCCTAGCAAATCACCAAACCTGGGGTAGTCTTGGGGACCCCCAGTACAATGCCTCTAAAATAGCAAGTATAATAGTGATGGATTTCAAGTCATTGACATTTTCTTTCATATTTAATTGTTGTTTCACATAATACTTGCACAGGATATTAAAATTCAACAAGTATTCTAAGGCTTGTAATAAAAAAGGATAGACTCTTGTTTATCTCTTCCCCATACCTTCAATTTTACTCGCTAGAAGAAACCATATTCATATCTTTTAGACATTTCTTCTAATATTTATATCCATATTGATACATATGCTCATACTTAAAGTTTTGACATTATTTATCATGTTTCTACTATAAAAAAATGAGTATTTAACTATCTTACAACTAGTCCCCCAACACACCCACATGACCTTTTCTCTTCCTCCATTCTCACGTGGTAGGTTTTGGCATGATTTTTGGTTAAATAAATATTCAGTGTTTACATTATTACGCCTACCTACTCTTCACAACTGAGCCACAAAATGTACTGTGATTAATTTCCTTTCTTGTTACTTTTTAAAATGACCTGAAGATAATTGTTTTATATTTTTATTTGTTCTGTCACCAACTCTTCCTCTAAACTCTGTCAAACTTTTAAAATTTCTCTCATTGACACAAACACAAAAGATAATTTATCATATTCATTTATTTCTTTGAAGATATACTTTTAGAGTTCTCTGACTCTTCTGTAAATGTGTCATTCTGGGAGTATCTCTGCTTTCCTTCTGTGTTGAATGCCTTGTTTTGTAGCTCTCATATTTTGCTGTTTTTTTCATTTGATGGAGCACATTCTCTAATAACCCCCTAGAAATGTTATAAGGGGGTGAAATGTTTGAGACTTGCATGTCTAGAAATATGTTTATGCTACTACCCTCACACTTGATTGATAGTTTGGCTGGGTATAGGATTCCAGCTTGCCAATCACCTCTCCTCAGAATTGTGAAGACATTCCTCCACTTTAATTTCTTAGATTGTTGCTTATAAGCCTATAGGATTTCTGATTTTAGGCTTCTCTTTTATGCAACCGTAAAATTTCACAATGATGTGCCTTGGTGTTCTTGTTCTGGGAATTCAGAAGGTCCTTTTCAATTGGGAGACTCAAGTCTTTCAGGGCAAGATTTTCTTGTATTACTTTCTTGAAAAATTTATTATTCCATTTTCTCTGTTAACTTTTTCTAAAATGCCTATTAGTATAATGTTTTACTTCTTGCATTGATCCTCTAATTTTTATACTTTTTTTATATCTTGATCTTTTTGGTAACTTTCTGAAGATTTCTTCAACATTTTCCAATACTCTGTTGAATTTTTATTTCAAGATATTTTTGAATTTCCAATAGCATTCTTTTGTTTTTTGAATGTGTATTTCATACTTTTCTTTTTTTATGTTATGGATGTAACATCTTCTGACCTCTCACGTGATACTAAGCCAAGGGTACTCCCCTGCTTCATTTCTCTGTCACTAAACTTTTGTTACTAAAACTGTCTTTCATGGTGAACACTTTCCTCAGAGCCCTTGTGATTCTTATTCTTTTTTTTTTTTTTTTTCGGCAAGGAACTAAAAAGCTGATTGTGTGCACAGGGGGAGCTTGCTATCCAATGGGCTTCACTGCAGTGCTATCAGGTAGGAGCCTGGCCATTTTGCTGGGGAGCCTCAAAGTGTCAGGTCATAGGTCTTTTCTCTTGGTTTCTCCATAGAGGAATCCTCCTGCCTGGGAGATACAATTCTGTATGTGAATGTTCTGAGAATTGAGGAAGGACTGGATGTCACCTTTAAATGTAAACTTTTTTACTCAATCCTCATTTTCAAATCTTTGTACTATATCAAACACATTTTATTAACGAAGCCTAACATTGAACGAATCAGCAAAGGAGAAATGCTCACAGGATCCAGCTCCAGTACAAATGGATAACTGACACACTCACCCTTCCTTCACCTGGTGTCTCTTAAGCATACATTTTTCTTTCCTAGTGGGGTGAAGGAAGGGACCTGGGGTCTGACTGCTACTTATACAGGCTGTGAATTGCTGCTCCTCTTTTTATCTCCACCTCTCATCCCTAAGTTTCTGGTGCCTCTAATCTGCCAGTCTCTGTGAGACATATGAGCAAATTGGCTTCCCATTATAGCTTCCCCCATTGCACTTGGAGTTTCCTCCATGCTGCTATATCATTCACCATTTGTCTATCTGTGTTATGACTTCCAAGCTTTTGTTGACATCCTTCTTCTAGGGTCATCTTTTCTCATGTTTTCTTTGTTCCTGTGGATTTATGACTTTGAAAAAAATTATCATTTTATTGGAATTCCAGATGGGATAAAGATAACTATTCCTTCAATTCCTCATGTTTTAAGCTACTAATCTTTTACTGAAAGTATAGGTATTTATTTATAAATTAAAGAAAACCAGTTCGATTAAGCAGTGATTAATAACAAATCACTTTCCGTTTGGAAGGTATTTAATTTACATCCACTGGGAACAAACTTCTTCAAATCTTACTCTATAACTATCAAAGATTGGTCTAAGAAACACAGGCATCAAAATCAACTTATGGTATTTGTTGAAAATGCAAAAACATAAGCTTACCCTAGACTGTATGCCTCAGACTCTTTGGGGACTGGGCTCAGTACTCTGCATCTTAAACATATTTCTCAGATGATTAACATTTCTGAAGTTTGAGAACCACTGTTCCAATTTGTACTATTAATAAGTGATAGAATATTTTGATTTGGCATTTTGGTGAAAAAGTACGTTTTATTAAGAAAAGGATCCCCCAAAATGACTCTCAAATAAGTAATGTCATATTTGTAGTTTTTTTAATCCCGATGTTGTTAAGCCTTGCTTATCGGCCAAAACCACTATAAAAGAAAGCATCATCAGTCATCTGTTTTTTGCTGCCTGAAACTTAAGGAAAGAGTCTAAGAATTCCAGCTCCACAGATTCAGGCACATGAAAATGACAACAAATGTCACAGCCTCCATTAGACTGGGGATGAAAATAAATGCGTGTTCCAAGGCCTTGATGAGCTAAACCAATTATGCAAAGTGAAACCCTCCGTTAGTCTTTTGTTCCAGTCCCAGTCTCTAGCTGACTGTAAAGTGGGAAAGCAGCCTTGCTGGGTTCCAGGAAGGCCTGAAGCAGGTAACAGCAACCATCCCCCTCACCTTCCAGGCCTTAGCCCCGCACAGCGGCAGGTTTCGTGGCAAAATATTTTGTACTCAAGATTATTAGTTTTTCTTTTAAAATAGTAATGTTGATGTTTTTTCTGCTTATAAAAGTAATGTATGCTGACTGAAGAAACATTAGAAAACCGAGAAAAAACTAAGAAGAAAATAAAATTTACCCGAATCCCAGAGATAGCCAGTGTCAACATGTGAGTGCATTCCCTTCTAGTCCTATTTCTGCACACCCATGTTTTACGCAGTTGAGATAAGAACTCTGAGGTAGTTGTATGCCCTGCTTTTTTTCCACTTCTCATTTTGTGAGTGTGTCTCCACATAATTAAAGTTCTTCGTACACATATTTAAAGGTTGGATAGCTACCCATTCATTTGGCCACTCCCCAATTGCTGGATATTAAAGTTGTTTCCAACTTTTTGCTGTTACAAGTAACGTGATATTCAGCTTTTTATATACATTTTGGCCCACAGTTCTAGCTTTTTCCTAAGGATACATTCCTGGAGGCTATATGTATTTTAAGTCTCTTGATAGAAGCTGTTACACTATTTTCCAGAAAAGTCTTTCAAGATACACTTTTCAACCAGCAACAAATGAAAGTGTTCCTCTCATTACTGTTTCAACTACTATAGATATTATAATTTTTTTAACCAACATAATATATCTAGATTATTTTAAAAACCAGTATTCTCAAAAGACCTAATAAAAGACACAAGCCCCCGGCCCACTATCCTCTGCCCATATTCCAGGTGCAATTATTCAAAAATGTTTTTAGCTATAATTTTAAGTACTTATAATAATATGTTTATTTCTGGTGAAACCCCGTCTCTACTAATACAAAAAAATTAGCTGGGCATGGTGGCGCGTGCCTGTAATCCCAGCTACTCAGGAGGCTGAGGCAGGAGAATTGCCTGAACCCAGAAGGCGGAGGTTGCGGTGAGCCGAGATCGCGCCATTGCACTCCAGCCTGGGTAACGAGAGCGAAACTCCGTCTCAAAAAAAAAAAAAAAAAAAAAATTGTCATAACTGCACAAATATGATTCAACACAGACCCACCCTGTGTATTAATATTACTGACTTTCCTGTCTCTGTTTGGGCTGGCATTTTTTATTGCCCTTTTCTTCTTGCATTGCCTCCCTGATAGCTCACATTTAGCACCATTACATCAAGTATTCTTTTGAGTCTCGCATTTTCCTGAGGATCTTCCTGCCAAAGTTCTTCATATTCATGCTTTAAGATGGACCAGGAATCAAATCATTCGCTAAACAAACTTCTAATGAATCTAATGTTTAATTCTCTGACTCTTCCGCCTTTTGGTGCCGGAAGTTTCTGAGCCCAGCGGCGCTGCGGCCCAGCCAGCTCTCATCGGGGCTGCATTCTACGGCGGCTCTGTGGGCACCTCGAGCTGTGGTTTCTTCAAACCAACTCCATCGAACAGCACTTTGCAAGAATTCTGTGGAACTCTCTCGTGCTCAGATCGCCCTCATATCCCACTGATTCTCAGCTCGGAGTGAACTCGTCCCCCAGGGAACATCTGGCATACTGCAGATAAGTTTTGGTTGCCACACCTGAGTTGGGGGTGCCACTGGTACCTAGTGGGTAAAGCCCAGGGATGCTGCTAAGCGTCCTACGATACGTAAGACAACCCGCAGCAACCAATAATTATTATCATTACCATTTCAGTAGCTTCTCAGGATAAAGAAGAGGTCAACATGGATATTCAGATTGACATCTTTTTTTTTTTTTTTTTGAGACGGAGTCTCTCTCTGTTGCCCAGGCTGGAGTGCAATGGTGTGATCTCGACTCCCTTCCACCTCCACCTCCTGGGTTCAAGCGATTCTCCTGCCTCAGCCTCCCGAGTAGCTGGGACTACAGGCACCCACCATCATGCCCAGCTAATTTTTTTGTATTTTTAGTAGAGACGGGGTTTCACTATGCTGAACAGGTTAGTCTGGAACTCTGACCTCAGGCGATTTGCCCGCCTCAGCGCTGGGATTATAGGCGTGAGCCACTGTGCCTGGCCTTGGATTGACATCTTTATGTCATTCAAGTTCTTGGAGACTGTTTCTTCAGTCATAAAATGAGACTGGTACTTAGGAATCCTATTAGGACTAAATGAGATGATGTACAAACAGGATCCAAAGTATAAAAGTTTTTCAAAACTAGTCAGAAGTTATTATTTTTAAAAATGTTTTAATAGCTTGGCAGATTAAAAATGCTACCTTGTTTAAATGGACATTTTTAGTACTGGGTGAGGCTAAAATACTTTCACGTGTTTATTTTGCAATTTGCATTCATTCTGCTGTGATTTGTCCAAATCCTTTGTTCACATTGATTGACAATAATATGTTTATTATTACCCACAGGCTCTGGCCCTGCCAGCATGTGACTGCAAAATAGAGTCACATTTACTTTAATATTGAAATCACTGTGAATCACTACATCACAAATTAAGAAGAAATGTGCTGTTTTCCCAGGATTTCTCTTCCCAAGTGACTGTGATTCTCCGAAGTTAAAGGGCTGTCCTCGTCACTTGCTGCCCCCTGCTGGGAGAGCAGAAACTCACTCAACACTAGAGGGACTGTATTCCATGACTATTGGGGACCTCCCCACATTTTCTCCAGGTGGCCCCACCTGCTGGTCTCCTAGGCTTCCCACTCCAACATTTAACACCTGGTGGTGGTCAGCAGACAACCATGTCACAGCCCTGCAGCCCTGCAGAGATGGAGCCCAGCTGGACACCTTTCTCCACCTCTCCTAGACCCCTCTTGTTTTCACTGCCAGGTGCAAGAATTGACCAACTTTCCCAGGTGAAGATGAATCCTCAAGCTGCAATAAAGATCTTGGTATTCAAGTCAATTATGATTGTCCCATATTGACTGCCAAAATCCCAAGTGATTCAGCTCTTCAGTGATATATGTATGCTTAGTAGTTTTACATATAAGTATTGAGCATTTATTGTGTGCTACATATAGCACTCATGAATTTACATGAATTACTTTGTATTTATTTCTCATTTAAATATTGGGAGTTATACATATTATTATTACATGTCCTACTTTATAGATGAGACTTAGACAGAGGTAGGCAACGTGCCAAAAGACACAGAACCACAAATCCAATTTAGGACTGTCAGTCCTCAACACCTACATTTTGCACAGTTAAGGGGCTATTTTTTCTATTTGTACATACTGTACTCATTTCCTCTAAGACATACTTAGATAGAGTAGGTTGCATCTGGGTCTAGACTCTCTCCTTTTGAAGGTTAACCCTCAGGAGCCACCGTAGTTAACTCCTTCACTCTGATCTCAATCAGAGCCACCCAAGTCCATCAACACACGTTTATGTTCTTGAACTTTAAAGTGGGACAGGTGGAGGGAGAAGTCAAGGTCCTAATTCTCTTTTCCCAAGAGAAGACCCTCCTTTACTTAATAAATCCCATACCTACAAAAATTAATAGACATTAATTATAATAATAAAATGCAAAGACAGAGAGAAGGGAGGCCCAAGTGCCTGTGGATACATTGGGGAAAAATGGCATTTAACTACTCCTCCCAATGGTGTCTAAGCTCAAATCTTACTAAATCAATCATGTCTTATTATATAAGGTCACTGATATTTTGTGCATTTCGTGTTCTTTTATAAAATTATTATTTTGTTGTTTTTGTCAAGGGATTATGGTTTCTGAATGCTGCAATATAGTGACTTTTTACCACTTTATGTAACGTCGGCATCCATGTTGAATACAAGTTTAACTGTCTCAGACCAAAATCAGGTCACCCATGATACAGTTTTCAGTCCTACACTACACCCACACCCAAATGGCTCAAGCCTGTAGCCAGAAATAAGAACTTAGAGGCCTCTCTACCACTAGCAGACTGGACTCCCCACTTTCCCACCACTTCGTTTAAAAAAACCATGCAGGCATTTGCCCAAGAACTGAGAGTCACCCACACCCTATTCCCTAATATATATGCTGCCTATTGCCATGCACATGTGCTCTCTCCCTCTCTCCCAACTCTTTCTTTCTCTCTGACTCTTCATTCCCGCCTCATGAGACCCAGGGACAGGCTGCCCCCCAGGCCGGGTTTTTCCCATGATCCTGGGGAGAACAGAAGGTCAGGCCCTGATGCTAGAGTGATGGAGGCATAAACTGGATCATAAGCCAGAAGGCATCTGCCAGTATAAACAAGTTTTCCATGTGAGGGACCCCTGTGGTTGTGGGTTGGATAACTAGACATTAGGCCATCTGCCATGTAAAGGGTATCCCATGAAAGGCGCACTGTAAACACCTACGTCCAACCCCTATTTGTTTCCTGTTAGGGCAGGATTGCTGGCTGCTTTGGTTCTAACCTCCAGTTTATCTGAGGGCTCTCAAAACACACAACCCCTGGGGAAGGAGCAGGGAATGAACAAGCTCAACGGACTCCATGTCTGTCTTAGTTTGCTCTTCTCAAGTCTTTAGTGTCACAGGCCTCAGGTGACTACAGTCTCTAAATCAGAAAAGAAAAACAAAAGAAACTAGGAACATTTGGTGGGGCACGGTGGCTTACGCCTGTAATCCAGCACTTCGGGAGGCTGAGGTGGGTGGATCACCTGAGGTCAGGAGTTCAAGACCAGCCTGACCAACATGGTGAAACCCGTCTCTACTAAAAATACAAAAATTAGCTGGGCGTGGTGGTGCGCGCCTGTAATCCCAGCTACTTGGGAGGCTGAAAAAGGAGAATTGCTAGAACCTAGGAGACGGAGGTTACAGAGAGCCAAGGTTATGCTACAGCACTCCAGGTGACAGAGCAAGACTTTGTCTAAAAAAGAAAAAAGAAAGAAATCACCTCTCCCTGCTCTCCAATGGCACCCCTTGACATTCCACCTTCCAGATTCCTGGGACACAAATCACCCCTCTTGTTTCCAGCTCATTCATTGATACTACTTAGAGTGAGCTATGATAATGATCTCCCTGGGGTGATTTTTATATCTGCTACAAAATGGAGGGGTGGATCAGGTTTTCAAATATGGATCAGGCTATCATCTAACTTTACTGACCTTGCAATGGAAGTCCTAGGTTGAAATAGAAACATTTGGCAAAGGAAAATGTAATTTCAAAGCCTCTAAAATCACTGGTGAAGGTGGAGGCTGCGGAGCCACTGTGAGTCCTGGCCATATTTACTAGCTTGAGCCTGGATCTGGGCAAGTTACTTGACTCTCTGTCACAGGCGGACTGTTAATCGCACCTATCCCACAGGGTTGTTGTGAGGATTGAATGTAGCATTGCGTGTGGAGTGGTTAGAATGGCACCTGGCAGGTGATCGTGGGCTGCTGTAACTTATTCCTGCACTCCCAGTGTCTGGTATAGCACCTGGCCCCAGGACGTGCAGTCCTTTCTTGTTGCTAATGCTACTTATCTTCACAGTCTGAGTCACGTTTTGTGAGGTCCCTGTGAAAAATTTCCGGGACTCAGGCCTACGTCTGCCCTCACAGAAAAGTACAAAATCCCACATAGGTGATCAAGGTCTATTTCCACATTTCAGTCTGAGGGTTGGCTTGCAGAGAAAATGCTTCATGGGTTTCAGGCTTATCTTATAATAGAAAAGCCTTAATGTGATTATTAGAATCTTTACCCTTGTGTTTAAATTTACACCTTAATTAGGTCTTGTATCTTTTTTTTCCTCTTGGAAGTAAAACTGCAAAACCTGAGGAATGAGGTGTTTGTAAAAGGCTTCCTTCAAAGTGAGAGGGCACTACAAAATCACAGGTGTACCTGCAGAGTATCGAAGTGGAGAGTGCAAACAGTGAAGTTATCCCAACACAGGGGCACTGGGCACCTTGCTTCATTCAGAATTCAGTTGCAATTGGCCTGAATTTACTTACATTTCTATTTCACTCCGACATGGTAGAGTAAACCAATGTTCTGTATTAGATTTGCAATTCTTATTCTAAAGGCACTGTTATGATTTCATTTCTTAACTCTTACTGAAGAGAAAGTAGCCTTTTTGTCCCATTAAGGATGGTTTAACATCTTGAAACATGGGAAGAGGTCTACTTTATTGAAGCATGCTGCAGACCAGGGGCCCCCAATCCCTGGGTACCAGTCCATGGCCTGTTAGGAACTGGGCTGCACAGCGACAGGTGAGTGGTGGGCGAGCAAGCTCTGCCTCCTGTTAGATCAGCAGTGGCATTGGATTCTCACAGGAACATGAACCTTATTGTGAACTGTACATGCAAAGGATCTAGGTTGTGTGCTCCTTATGAGAATCTAATGCCTGATGATCTGAGGTGGAACAGTCTCATCCCAAAACCATTCCCCGACCCTGGTCCATGGAATACCTGTCTTCCACAAAACCGGTTCCTGGTGCCAAAAAGGTTGGGGACTGCTACTATAGACCATGATTATGTCTATTACAGCCTTCTACCCCCTTGGCTCTTGGTCTGCGGTTTAATACATCATAGACTCTCAATGCATTTGATCCTTGCCTTCCTCTTTTTGTCTGGTCCACACATAACTGTTACTAAGCTCTCTAAGCACAGACATTGAGGAGGTCCTGGAGGAACAGGAATTAGCAGCAGGCTAATCTGGTAGAAAGGCCGTGATGTTAGGACTGAAAGAGACTACACTGTGGTCCCTTGTGGTATGGGAGTCCTTCATAGAGACTGCTCAGTCACCTTCTGTGTCACAGCCACATAAATCTGAATCCTTGTCTTAGTTCACTTGAGCTGTTGTAACAAAATATCATAAACCCAGCAGTTCATAAACAACAGAAATTTATTACTCACAGTTCTAGAGGCTGAAAAGTTTAAGACAAGGCACCGTGAGATTTAGCGTTTGCTGAGTGTCTGCTTCCTCACAGAACGTGTCTTCTAGCTGTTCCTCACATGGTGGAGAGGCAAACAAGCACCTTCAGGCCTCTTTTATAAGGACTCTAATCCCATGGGTGAGGAGGAAGCCCTCATAACCTAATCACGTGCTAATGGCCCACACCTTTTTTTTTTTTTAAGACAGAGTCTCACTCTGTTGCCCAGGCTGGAGTGCAGTGGTGCAGTCTCAGCTCACTGCAACCTCTGCCTCCTTGGGTTCAAGCGATTCTCCTGCCTCCGCCTCCTGAGTAGATGGAATTACAGGTGCGTGTCCCCACACCTGGCTAATTTTTTGTATTTTTAATAGAGATGGGGTTTCACCATATTAGCCAGGATGGTCTCAATCTCCTGACCTCGTGATCCGCCCTCCTTGGCCTCTCAAAGTGTTGGGATTGCAGGTGTGAGCCACTGTGCCCAACAGACCCCACATCTTCATACCACCACATTGGGAATCAAATTTCAACATCTGAATTTGGGGAGGACACAAACTTTCAGACTATAGTAGTCCTAAAGTATTGAGTCTCAGTGAGTCAGGGAGAAAACTGCATTAGACACTGAGATTCTTAGAGCAAAGACTGTTGTTAAGTCACTTCCAGCAACTGTACAATCCTATACCTTACTCAGGGTAGGTGCTTAATAGAGCAATATTTGTTGATTCATTGATTATCTTGAAGGTCAGGTGAAAGAGTTCGTGCCTTAAATAAAGGAGAAGTAAGAACTCACTTTTGTGAGTTCAGATCGGTATGGAAGGGACTGGGTCTTGTTCATTTTTGTAACCTGAATATTCCGTGTATTCACTCAATAAATTAATATTTATTGGATGAGTGGTTGTACAAGCAAATGAACAAGAAAATCTCAGGGATCTCCTCCATGGGAGTCCACTGGCCTCTCCTTGGCCCCATCAGTTCAATATGAATACCCCATAAATGATGCTAGAGAAGATATGATTTTCAAATTGCAGATGACAGAATGTGAGTTTATTAATACCATACTCCACTAATTCTAAGATGCACATTTTAACTTCTAAAATTAGATGCATCATACAATCAGTTGCATGCTGTACTTTAAGGGGCAGTATTCTTTCTTCTTTATGGTAATTTAAAAAAATATATTGCATCTTACAATTAAAGGAGACTTCTATTTGATGAAATATGGTATATTGGTTGATGTAATCCAAATCAAAGGCTATCATCAGGATAGAATAAATAGGGGTGACTTGAACAAGATGGAATTTTGTGGTGATAAACAGTATAGTCCTGCACTTAAGTTCAAGAAATCAATTGCCCAAGTAAAAGATGAAGACAAGTTGGCTTAAATTCAGTTCCTGTCAGGTTTGAGTAGACTTCTAAGGAAGTCAATAGCCATGTCACTGCCCAAAAGCTAATGCAATTATAGGCTGTGCTAATAGAAATATAGTGTCCCCAAACAGGCAGAAATAACTCACTGTAATGTTCTTTGGTCAGATCGAGTTTGAAATCTCTTCTTGCCACATTTTAAGAGGCACATTAACAAACTGGAGCATCTGCTTTTATTGAAATTGTGCTTTGGAGTTAAGCCCTAGATCTACAATGAGAGATGACTTTAAAAGAAACAATTTGAGTAAATGTGGTATTGAATTTATCATAAGGAAATGGTTAGATGCATTCTTCTCTGGGAGAACCCAGGAGGTCCAGGGATAGCTGCATTTCCTGTTTGCCTTTATGAAGGCTGAATCGTACAACTGCCTATGTTTCCCTTTTTGCTCTGGCTGCCAGTAAGTTCAAAAGGCAAAGGTAGAGCCAATACCTAGCCAAGTTTAGAGATCTGTACGGCATGTATTTGTGCACTACACTTACCTTGGGTCAATATTTTCTGCTTTTATTTTCCTTTGCTAATATTTCCTCCATTACTTTTATAATCCTGCTGTATCATTTATGCTTTTGCAGACTCCTTCCAGTCTCTTTTGGGATACATTGGGGATATGAATGAATAAACACCAAAAATAACCAAGTAAAAAATGGATGCATATTCAGAGAGAGACAAGTGGATGCATATTCAGGGAGAGACAAGATCACTTGGGGAGACAAGTGATGAGGAAATTATTCCTGAGAGATATGGCTGAAGGAATCGGAACTATTGGAAAAGCAGAGGACTGACTGGGGAATGAGAGTAATCCTGCACACATTGACAGGCCTATCATACTGGAAACAGATTAAGTATATTCTGTATGACTCTAAGTAAAATCAGTGAATGTCAGAGAAAGAGTTGTGTTTATTTTCTTGATATAAAGGAAAAAGGTGCCAACAATTGGAGCTGCCCAAAATTAGAATGGCTGCATTGTGAGGAACCATGCTCCTGTTTGTGGAAGCGCTAGGTTGAGGCCGGAGGGCCATGTGTCAAGGTCGGGAACGATGGGATTCCTGAAGGGTCTCAGAAGTCCCTCTTGACTTGTGAGTCAACATTCTGTGCAATGGAGGTTGAGACAGGGGAAGAAGACACCCGCTGGGAGAAGGGGGCTTGGCCAAGAAACTTGCCCTCGTGGAATGGGATTCAGGGAGACAAAGGCCTCTAGGTAAAGAGGTCACTTCCCAGGGAGGGCCATCCACCTGCCATGGAGATCTTCTTCCAAGCCCAGTCCTCACACTGAAAACGGCACAAAGAGAAATCCGGAACACAGACATGAGCACTGAGAAGCACAGGCCTCCAACCAGCCTTCCTGTTCTCCATGGTCCCCTCAATCAGGGGACAGGAATGTGGCACTCTCAGTTCCCCAGGGGCCTTTTGTATTCCCTTGCCTGGGTTCAAATTCCATCCTTGCCTCTGATTGGCTAACAATTACCTCATTGTCTTTTCACTTGCTTAGAAAATCACATCTGCCTTCTCCACCCCCTTCCCTCCTTTCCCAGTGCCTCTTACTCCAGAATGACAGTGTCTTTCCCTTGCTGTGTATTCCTGCCCTCAAGTTCACAACTGCCCATTGTCTTCGACCTGATGTCCCAGGGCTTTCAGCTTTTCTTCCCTGACTGCATTAGCCATGCAGATTTATGCAGTGCTTCTCCCAGTCCTCAACCATCTTCCCTGCTATGTTAATATTCAATGTTTTCCTTTCCCTCAACTCTGCTTTCAGCAGATCTTATTCCACCCTGCCTCAGAGCGGCTCCCAGCTTGGTGGGGGCAGCTGGGTGTGGTGAGCACAGGACACTGCGGTGGACAGATGGACGGGCGGAGGGGCAGGAAACACCCCCAGCCCCGGCTCAGCTGCTGAGTGATTTAGCCAAGAGTAGGAGGGGAGGAATGAGACAGCTCCACCAGCCCAGGCTAAAAACAGACCTGGCCTCCTCCGAATGTTCCACAGATTAGGACCCTCTTCCTCCCTTCTCCATTCCTACCACCTCTCCAAACCTCAAATCCTACAGCCACTGTGTGGCTTCTGTCCCCGACAAGGCCACTCAGGATGTTGATCTTAATTCGATTTTGACAGACACAAAGAGGAGGAGGGGGAGGGAGCTCACAGTGTGATCTGTCCTCTTCTCTCCACCCACCTCTCAGGGTGGCCAGGGCCCAGCCAGCAGGACCTACAGCTTGGAATAATTTACAGCCTGAGACCTCAGAAGGTTGGAACCCAGCCAAGGCTGTAAACTCTGTTCAGAGTGCTGTGTGACAGTTTATGGTGAAGGGCAGACAGGACGGACTTACTGGCCCCGGGCCTGCCCCTTCATTACAGAGCACCCACCCTTCTGCAGCTCCTCTCACCAGTGGGGCCATGGTGACTTGCTGAATGGCACATGGGAAGCAGGCCTAGGTCCTCACACTTGGTTCCTGTGTCCTGAGATCCCCACACACCCTGGCCCTCACATACCCATATACCCAGGTCCCAACACGTCCTGGTTCCACACGCCCAGCTCCCTACACGCCCTGGACCTCACATACCCATATACCCAGGTCCCAACACATCCTCATCCCACATGCCCTGGACCTCACACACCCCATATACCTAGTTCCCTACACACTCAAGTCCTCACACACCCCACACACTCAGGTCCCCACACACCCTGGCCTTCACACATCCAGCTCCTCACACACCCAGCTCCTCACACACCCAGGTCCTCACACATGCAGCTCCTCACACACCCAGGTCCTCACACACTCAGGTCCTCACATACGCAGGTCCTCACACACGCAGGTCCTTGCACACGCAGCTCCTCACACACGCAGGTCCTCACACATGCAGCTCCTCACACACGCAGGTCCTCACACACGCGGCTCCTCACATACGCAGCTCATACACGCAGGTCCTTGCACACGCAGCTCCTCACACACCCAGCTCCTCACACACTCAGCTCCTCACACACACAGGTCCTCACATACGCAGCTCATACACGCAGCTCCTCACACACGCAGCTCCTCACACACCCAGCTCCTCACACACTCAGCTCCTCACACACACAGGTCCTCACATACGCAGCTCATACACGCAGGTCCTCACACACGCAGGTCCTCACACACCCTGGTCCTCTCAGACCCTGGTCCTCGAACACGCATGTCCTCGCATCCTCTTGTCCTCCTACATGGGCCTGTGAGGCACACACAGAGAATAGAGGGTCACAGAGTACACACACACTAACCCATATCAAAGATCAGCCGTCAGGAAGGGATAGAGATGCTTCCCTGACTCCCATTCCGTCTACTGGGAAATGGTATCAAGTGAACTTCCCTCAACTTTGAGGGAAATAAACTACAAAATAAGTCACGTGAAGAGAGTATGAGGAGGAAGAGGGCCAGGCACTTGTTCCTGCGAGTATAACCCAAATGTAAGGTCTCTACCAGCATTTGTCTAAACAACACTGTCACTGTCATATTTTAAAACAAGGGATGGAACCTATCCTAGCCTCCTTCTGTTGGGATTCAGGGGCTCAGGGGAGCCCTCAGTTCCCCTGAGAGGACGTTTCTCCAGGTTCTTGGTCTATCACTCCCCAAGAATGGGAGAGGAGACCACGGCGCAGTGCGCTAGTAAAAGCAAATGCCGGACTCAAAAGTGTTTGTAGAAGGTGATTTACTTAAGTAGAGAAAGAGAAACAGGAGAAGGAGAGAGAAGGAAACGGCTAATTCTCCATTAAGTGAGAGAATCTAGACAGATGGAATCCAGGAGAGGAAAGCAGCTTCCACACTGAGTGGAAGGGAATAGAGGGAGATGGAGTTTAGGAGGGGAAGACAGACTTCCACGAGAGAGTGTGGAAGGGGACTCCAGAGGGGAAATCCAGGAGAGAGAAAGATGGCTTCCATGAAAGGAGTGTTCATGGAAGGGGACCCAAACATGGAGTCCGAAGGGGTGTGGAAGAAGGGGACTTTTAACCTGGGAGGAACTCCCTCCTTCTCCAACTTCTCTGGCCAATGAAAGGAGTTCATAAAAACTTCCACTGGAGTGACTGACTTTTTTATTCTTTCAGTGCTCGCGAAAATTAAAACAGAAACCATTAAATCTCCCGGATAGACAGAGTTGGGAGGAGGCATGGTGCTGGAAAGTCCTTGCCCTTAAAACTACACCCACTCATGGACCCGGAAAGAGAACACATTCCCTTACTTTGACTACAGGAAACTTGTTTTTCCCCTGCGTTTCACCCCACGTATTTCTGAAGCAACCCCCATTCTGCGAAGTCTTCCCTGGTTGGCCCAGCTCCCTTGGTCAGGCCCTGCCTCCAGCCAGAGCCCGCTCCACTGCAGTCCCTCAACCACCCTTGGGAGCAGCTTTCTCCTGATTCTGTCTCTCAAGCTGGGCACAGGTCCTTCCCTCCATCCCCGACCATGACAGCAAAAACCAGTTCATCTTTAGCAAGATTCTTACCTAAAGCTTAGCTGAAGGGTATTACAGCACAGCCACAAAAATAACAAAAACCTTCATGTCAGATAGAGGAGAAAACAGAATCTGCAGACCTCGCCTGCTTATAGAATACCACCCTGTCCCCCTCCCAGCCTGTTCACTCAGGAAGAAGCCAACCTTCCCCTCCCCACATCTGAGCTCTGCAATCACTTAGAGCGTATGTAGAACCTCTCACCCCAGCACCCCTGCACAAAGCCCTGGGCTCCACTTCTTAAAGCTCATGGAAAGGAAACTGCAACGCTTGTCCTGCTCCAGCCTCATTTCCTGTCTCAGGTGTTAACTTTTCCCAGGGTGACTGACAACGGGATGGTTCACTCACTTCAGAACCACGAGGTTGACTCATCCGACAGCCTGGCCTCTGGTTTCCTCCATCTGCTCACCTCCAGCCACCTTTTCCTTCACTCCATCTCAACCACCAATACCTGTAATCAGCTTAGACTTTGGCATCACCAAGGAGAGCACCGGCTCTGAAATTTCCCTCTCAAAAATCCCCACCAGACCGTGAAAAGACATGGAGGGACTGTAAAAGAAAGAAGCCAATCTGAAAAGGCTATCTGCTCTATGATTCCAACTAAGTGACATCAGAAAAGATAAAACTATGGAGATTAAAAGGAAAAGTATTTGGCAGAGGTTTGGGAGAAGGGAGGGATGAAGAGGCTGAGTATAAATTATTTTCAGAGCAGTGGAACTATATTGTATGATACCCTGCTGTAGTATACATGTCATTATTCCTTTGTCAGGACCCACAGAATATACAATACCAAGAGTGAACCCTAATGCCACAAACTATGGACTTTGGGTGTGTCTTATATGGGTTGGGTAATTTATACAGAGAAAAAGTTCATTTGGCTCAGAGCTCCGTAGGCTGTACAGGAAGCATGGTGCCAACCACTGCTTCTAATGAGGGCCTCAGGCTGCTCCCACTCATGGTAGAAGGCGAAGGGGAGTCAGCGCATGCAGAGATCATATGGCAAGAGAGCTCTTTTTAGCGACCAGCTCTCGCTGGAACTAGTAAAGCAAGAACTTACTCATTTCCATGAGGATAGCACCACCGCCTACACGAGGAATCCACCCATGGTCCAAACACCTGCCACTAGGCCCCGCCTCTAGCACTGGGAATCAAATTTCAGCATGAGATGTGGAGGGGACAAACACTCAAACCATATCAAGGTCAGCGGAGGTTCGTCAGTTATAACAAATGTACCACTCTGGTGGGGTACGTTGACAGCAAGGCTGCTTGTGCACCTATGGGGGCAGAGCGTATATGGGAAAGCTCTGTACCTTCTGTTCCATTTTGCTGTGGACCTAAGACTCTAAAAGACAAAGTAGACTTTTTAAAAACTTTTAACTAATTTCCTGTCCTTCATTCCACATGCTCTAGTACCCTTTTGGCTGCGACTCTTTAATTACATTGAGACACATCACCTGTCCCTCACTATTCAGCAGGCCTCTTGTGTTAACTGCATTCCTGAACCAGCTTAGAACCCAGAGCCCACCCTGATAAACGCTACCTCACAAATACCCTCCACCCCGATCCTTTCTCTTGGCAAAACTCTCTCTCTGACGACCTCAATGACTGTTTTCTCTTTACCTGTACCCAGTGTGCCTAAATAAAATATTTCTAGAGAAAATCTTATGCCAGGCTGACATGCACACTTTAAATTCATGATCACAAGCCTGACCAGAGTGCTCAAAGCTGCCCTCCACACCAACCGTTTCCCACTCTCTGGAGTAACTAGCTCATATCTTCTTGTTCTTACCTTAGACTTTTCACATTTTCTGCCACTGCACCCTCTTCAGCAGGTGAGCTCACCTCGTACTACATGGAGAAAATAGAAGCTTTCAGATAGGAATGCTCTCATCTCTTCATCACCAAATGTAGAGTACAGCCTGCATTCCCACACACTTCCTCCTTTGCAAGCCAGGTGAGTAGGTTAAAGTGTCCTTACCATAATCAAAGGCACACCCTTGATTTGAGGTGTAGACCTCAGTCTTTTGCTCCTCCTTGTGGACATGGCCCCTGCAGAAATCCCTGATACCTTCTGCATCATCAAACTCTTGCTTTACTGGGTCATTTGCATCACTTTACAAACATACTCATCTTTAAGAACAAAAAAGATACAGGAAGAGATGTTCAGCATCATTAGTCATGAGTGAAATGCAAATCAAAACCATAAGACATGCAACTTTGCATCTATTAGGATGGCTACAATAAAAAGATAATAGTAAGCATTGACTAAGGTGTGGAGCAATTGGAGTCCTCTTACAAGGCTGGTGGGAATGGTAAAACAGTACAGCTTTGGAAAAACAGTCTGAAAGATCCTCAAACAAGTTAAACATAGAGTCACCATATGATCCAGCAATTCTGCTCATAGGTATCTATCCAAGGGAAGTGAAAACAAATGTCCACACAAAAATTTATACATGAATGTCGATAGCAGCATTATACATAGTAGCCAAAAATGAAACAACTCAAAAATGTCCATCAATTAATGAATGAAAAAATTATATATAGTATATCCATACAGCAAAGATTACTTAGTAATAAAAGAAATGAACTACTGATGTATGCTACAACATGGATAAACTTTGAAACTTATGTTAAGTGAAAGAAATCAGACACAGACCACATATCATATGATTGTATTTATGTTTTAATAGGTAAATCTGTAGAGCTATAAAGTAGATTACTGGTTGTCTAGAAATGAGGGAATTGGAGGAAGTGGGGAGGAAACATTAATGGGTATGGAGTTTCTTCTTGGCTTGATTAGAATGTGCCAAAACTGACTGTGGTCATGGTTGTACAACCAAAATCAAACAATTTAAGTATGCAAGTGTCATGGCATGTAAATCATATCTCGGAAAAGCTGTTATTAAAAAAAAAGAAAAAGAAAATACCTTTGAACCCTCATTCCCCTTCATCTACTGCCTCATCCTTTGTTCTCCATAGCCGAACGTTTTGGAAGAGTTGTTTTTATAACTCTTAATTTTATAGTGCTAGCTCTACTTTCTGATCTTCTTTCATAATTTATCATCATCATCATTAATTATTGTTACTGTTGTTATTAAATTATTATTTCTTTTTGGGGGGCCACAGATGAAAGTAGTTGAATTCTTCACACTCCTCAACTTATGACCATCATCTTTAGTGCGAACAAGGTCCCTAGTGTTTTATTTTATTTTATTTTATTTTTTGAGATGGACTCTCGCTCTGTCACCCAGGCTGGAGTGCAGTGGTGCATCTTGGCTCACTGCAACTTCTGCCTCCCAGGTTCATTCTCCTGCCTCAGCCTCCCAAGTAGCTGGGATTACAGGTGCACACCACCACACCCAGCTAATTTTTTGTATTATTAGTAGAAATGAGGTTTCACCATGTTGGCCAGGCTGGTCTTGAACTCTTGACCTCAAGTGATCTACCCACCTCAGCCTCCAAAGTGCTGGGATTACTGGTATGAGCCACCGTGCCCGGCCCCTTCCCTTCATTTCTAATCTCAACTCTTCTTTCTCTCCCCTCCACACAGATATTCATTCAAATATGTTTTGCCTAAGTCCTTGCATGTGCATTATTTCTGAAAAGCAATGGTGTTCTATTGTTATTCTGTGTTTCTAATTTACACAAACAGTACAGGGCTATACTACACAAACAGGAAATAGGAATACTACACAAATAGTATAGCACTGTACTATTGTGCTTTACTACTATTTGTGTAGTACAGCACCAGGCTCAGAGACAGTGAGCACATTGGTCAGAGTGTAAGCTGGAATCCCAACTCTGCTACTTACTCACTGGGTGAACTTAAGTAAGGTACTTAATGCTCAGTATTCCCATTCCATGTTTGTAAAACAAAGATTTATTCAACAAACATTCACAAATATTTATTGAGAACCTTCTATGTGCCAGCCATATAGACTATGTAATTTATAAATAGTAGAAATTTATTTCTCAGAGTTCTGGAAGCTGGGAGTCCAAGATCAAAGTGCCTGCAGATTCTATGTCTGGTGAGAGCACACACTCTGCTTCATAAATGGGCCTCTTGCTGCATCCTCATGTGGCAGAAGGGCAAAAGGGATGAACTAACTCCCTCAAGCCCTTTTATAAGGGCACTAATCCCATTTATAAAGGTCAAGCCCTCATGAACTAATCACCTCCTATAGGCCCCAACTTTTAATATTATTCCACTGAGAATTAAGTGTCAATATGAATTTTGGAGGGACACAAACATTCAAACCATAGCAAAGGTCAACATACGAAAATTGTATGCTTTTCTGTATTCCAGCAACAGAATTAGAAAATAAAATTTTAAAAGCATATCAGCTAAATAACATCAAAATATACAAACTAGTTACAAATCTAAAAATGATGTGTCAGATGTACATATAGAAAACTAGGAAACATTTTTGAGAGAAATTAAATACCAAAATAAGTAGAGTGAAGTACACAATGTTCATGGATAGGAAGACTCAACAGTGTAAAAATGTGTATTTTCCTCAAATGAATCTATAAATTCAATTCAATCCTAAGGGTTTATTGGTGATTTTTTGATGAAATTTAACAAGTCATTTTAAAATTTATATGGAAATACAAAGGCCCAAGGATAACCTAAAATGTCTTGAAGAAAAACAAGTAAGAGAGCTTTCTGTCCTTGAAATCACAACTTACTATAATGCTATAGCAGCCAAAGCATTATGATATTGGTGCAAGAATAGACTGACCAATAGACAAATGGAATAGAAAAGAGAGTGAGAAACAGGAACAGACATACATATATATGTATGAACATATGATATGATAGAAGTGGAAACTCCAGGCAGGGTGCACTGGCTCACGCCTACAATCCCAGCACTTTGGGAGGTCAAGCCAAGCAGATTACTTGATGCCAGGAGGTTGAGACCAGCTTGGCCAACATGGTGAAACCCCATCTACTGAAAATACAAAAATTAGCCAAGCTTGGTGATGCATGCCTGTAATCCCAGCTACCCAGGAGGCTGAGGCATGAGAATCACTTCATCTGGGAGGTGGAGGTTGCAGTGAGCTGTACGCCAGCCTGGTCGACAGAGTGAGACTCTGTCTCAAACCAAAAAAGTGGAAACCCTGGGTAAATCAACTGTGCATCTAAACATGAAATATAAATAATAAACCTTCTAGAAATTAATAAATATTTTCATGACCTTACAGGAGTAAAATATTAAAAAAATAGAACACAAAAAGCACTAACCACACATACATACACAAAAAGAGACTGATAAATTAGACTACAGTAAAATTTAGAATTTCTGTTTATCAAAAGACACCATTAAGACCAGGCACAGTGGCTCGTACCTGTAATCCCAGCACTTTGAGAGGACAAGACAGGAGGATCACTTGAGGCTAGGAGTTTTAGACCAGGCTGAGCAACATAATGAGGACCTCATCTCTACAAAAATAAAATAAATTTAGCAGGGCATGGTGGCATGCATCCATAGTTCTAGCTACTTGGGAGGCTGAGGCAGGAGGATTGCTTGAACCAAGGTGTTTGAGACTCTAGTGAGTTATGATTGTTCCTTCCTTCCTTCCTTCCTTCCTTCCTTCCTTCCTTCCTTCCTTCCTTCTTTCCTTCCCTTCCTCCCTCCCTCTCTTCCTTTCTTCCTTCCTTTCTCTCTCTTTCTTTAAGAGGGTCTTACTCTGTCACCTAGACTAAACTGCAGTGACATGATCTCAGCTTACTGCAACCTCTATCTCCTGGGCCCAACGAATCCTCCCACCTCAGCCTTTGTGAGAGAGCAAGACCCTCTCAAAGAAAGAAAAAGAGAGGAAGGGAGGGAGGGGGGAAGGGGGAAGAAGGGAAAGAGTGAGGGAAACAGAAACTCAAATGGCTAAAAATATATGAAAAAGATGTTTGCCCCAGACTAGATATCTTCTGTTTGCTCCTCCAGATTCATCAAACATCTCCTGTCTCTGAGGAATCCCTCGGGAATTCAGAGAAAGGAAAGGAGTGAGCCAGTTGCTCCCTGAGAGCAATTGCCTTGCACTAGCTCTTTTCTTCACAAAAGGTCAGTATTCTTCCAATGGTGACCTACTCTATGAAACTCTATCTCCATCTTTTTGGCCTAAGGGCAGCTAGCCTTAAGTTTTTGCACTATCTCTACTGTTATAAGAAAAATTTCAATGCCATAGAAAATAGCACTGGAAGATACGTTCTCTCAGCAAGGCAGTTTACTTCAATAGAAGGGTGTGGCGTATGGATGGAATAATGGCAGCCACATGCTTGGAAAAGGTACGGGTAAGGGGTACTGATGGGGGTTGTTCCTACTGCTGTGTTGTCCCTATTGGCTAGGGTTAGACCGCACAAAGTAGACCAATCCCGATTGGCTATTTTAAAAAGGGCAGGGGTCTGAGCTGGAGTGGCAGGGTGGGTGTTTTGGCACAAAGGATGGTTACGGGCGAGCAGGTAGCCAGGGGTGATCAGGTGACTGAGATGAGTCAGGATGGAGCTAGGGGAGGAGGAGCAGATGTGAACTACAGATTAGAAACGGTGGAGAAGGTTGTTTACTGGAATTACAAGGGAATTAAACTTTAAAATAGAGAATTAAAGAGTAAGAGACCTGAACATGCTGACATACTGATTCTTTGAAGAGAAACTTGGGGTTCACTATAACACTATTATTTCTCTGTACCTGCTCATACCTATCAACCCTTCTCTCTGACTCTGTTTCTTCTCTCTCTCTCTCTCATACACACACACACACATACACATACACACACACACACACACACACACACACACACACTATCCTAAGTTGAATATACCATATTTTCCTGCTGGGACTCTGATACATTGCCCAATCTCATTTATTGAAAAATAAAATACAAATTAAAACCACAACAAAGTATAACTTAATTCTTACCAGAATGGCTAAAGTAAAAAAAAAACTGATAAAACTGAGGATTGGCAAGGATATGGAAAAACAGGGACTCTCATACACCGTTGGCACAGTGTAAACTGGCATAACTACTTTGGAAAACAGACTGACTTTGTCTGGAAATGTGAACATAAGCCCAGCAATCTTACTCTTACATTCATATCCTAGGTCACGATTCTCAAACTTGCCTGCCATTAGTGTGACATGGTAAAAGCCCCATAAAACTGCATACCTCAACCATACCTCGGCTTTCTATTGAAACTGCTCTCTGTAACCCTGATGTGACAGGCAAGCAGTTCAAACCCACCCATCTCGGCCCCTGCGACTTGTAATAAGTAATTAAGGACTGTCATTTCCACCCTACCCAGATAATGTATAAACAAATGCTAATCTTGACTTGAACCACTTAAGTAACAATCAGAATGTCCAAAGTCCCCTGGCCCTCGGAATGTCCGGAGCCCCTCACCCTCATCTCGGCCCAGGAGGTGATTTACAGAATCCACTAGCCCTCAGAACATCTGAAGCCTCTCACCCCCACCCCTGCCCCTCACCCTCACTCCCCAGGTGGCTTTACGGGTGTAAAAGGTCTTGACACCCTCCTTTCGGGGCCACAGGTTGGAGAGATGTTAGTCCTCCGTGGCCACCAGCAATAAAGACCCTGCAATTTGGCATACTTTTGTCTTGGTGTTGACTTTCTATGCTCGGGGCAGCACAACATTAGCACACCCAGTGGGCTTGATAAAACACAGATTGCTGGGCCCTCTCCCAGCATTTCTGAATCAAGTCTGAAGCAGCAGTTGAGTTTTGCATTTCTTGTAAAGTTCTTGGGTGCTCTGATGCCTGATGCTGGGACTACATTTTGAGAACCAACGCTCTAGAAAAGCTCTTGCAGCACATGTACACCAGGTGTCATAGCACCATTGTCTAAATTCTTTTTTATTTTGAGACAGAGTCTCACTCTGTCGCCCAAGCTGGAGTGCAGTGGCACGATCTCGGCTCACTTGAAGCTCCGCCTCCCAGGTTCAAGCTATTCTCCCGCCTCAGATTCCTGAGAAGCTGAGTTTACAAGCATGTGCCACTATGCCTGGCTAGTTTTTGTATTTTTAGTAGAGACAGGGTTTCACCTTGTTGGTCAGGCTGATCTCGAACTCCTGACCTTGTGATCCACCTGCCTCAGCCTCCCAAAGTGCTGGGATTACAGGCATGAGCCACCACACTTGGCTGTCTTAATTCTTTTTAAAATATTGGAAGTAATTCAAATGTCCTTCCACTGTAAACTGGACAAATAAATTATCATATATGAAATAATAATCAGCACTACAAAGGCATGAAACACTGCGACAAACATCAAAATGGATTACTCATGAGGCAAAACTAAGAAAATGATTTTAGGGATACATAGATGTTAAAATTATTAAGACAAGAAAGAGAAATCACAAAATTATCATGGTGGTTACCTCTATGGGAAAGGGAGGAGACGTGATTGGAAGACACACACAGGGCCCTTGATCTTACTCTCAGTGTTCTGTTCTGACGGGTGACTAAGTACACAAATAAGTTTGTTCTATAGTTATTATTTTAGGTGAATATAGTTTTTTGAACGAGGCTGTGAGAAACATTGCCCCAGACCCTCCAAATGAATCCATCAAAAACTGAAAATTCCACACCAGTATGTTTCCCATATCTGGTTCTCTCATTTCGGAAAGTGAATGGGACATCAATAGTCTAAGATGTCCCACCAGCTCAAAGGAAAGGTGGGCTGGCCTGGCCTCCCACCGTCTTCTGAGTCTCCTCTGAGCAAACCACTGGGACAAGAACACACATTCACACTTCCACAGGGTCAAGTCACAATATATAAATAGTGCATGTTATCTAAAGCCATGTTTAGGAAAGAAATATTTTCTATCAGAAACACAATAGTACAGATGCAATTTTTCTCACAAAAAAAGACATATTTTTCATTATTATGCACTGTAGTTTAGTTCCCAAGAGCCAGGTTCTCAAACCTGCCATTCTAGAAAAGGGTCATTGTTCTATATTTGCATAACCAAAGGGTGTTCTTCTCCAGAACAATGAAGCAGTCTGCCTCCAAGTTAACCCAAGGCAGAAAACTGCTTCCAGCCTGTAAGTTCTTACTTCAGTAAGAACTGGGAAGCCTCTGTTTTTTCCTTTCTTCTTCCCCGCCTCCCCTTTCTTCCTTTAAAACAGCAATAAATTCCTTCTTCACTCCAAAGTCGCTTCCATTTGTGGATATTCTTCCCCTGTTAGAAAGTTCTTCCTTTATTGAAATATTTCTCCTAGGAAGCGCTCAGCTGGTCCGTTTGGTTTCTGCCCCTTGGGGTGAATATAAATCAATCCCTCTTCAGCGTGACAGCCTTTCAAATACTGTAGGTGAAGACACTTACTGCATCTTCCTTGAGTTCGTTTTTTCTTTTAGTCCCTCAGCGGTCTCCCCTAGGGCAGTTTTGAACCCCTGCTCCATCCTGGTGGCTGTGTTTTAGGCTCCAATTTGTTATTCCCCAACACAAAGAGGGGACCCAGGCCTGCAAGGCAAGTTCCAGTCGCGGAGGAGAAAAAAATGTTTTCCCTCTACCTATCTTAGGTTAATTGACTGGAGCCCAGCAAATTAGATGGACAAAGGACAGATTAGCAAGAGTAAAACATACAGAAGTTCACCAACACGTGTATCACATGGTTAGAGCTTGGGTGGGAACGTCACAGACCGGGGCCTGTTGGGGGTAGAGGGGCTGGGGAGGGATAGCAGTGGGGGAAATTGGGGAGGGATAACATTAGGAGAAATATCTAATGTAGATGGGGGAGCGGGGTGGGGGGGTAGGGGATGGATGCAGCAAACCACCATGGCATATGTATACCTACGTAACAATCCTGCACAATCTGCACATGTACCCCAGAACTTAAAGTATATATATATATATATATACACACACACACACACACATATAAATATATATAAAACTTAGGCTTAAAGAGCACCTTAGCAAAGAAGAGTTTTGAAAAAAAGAAAATAAGGCCCGGCGCGGTGGCTCACGCCTGTAATCCCAGCACTTTGGGAGGCTGAGGCGAGTGGATCATGAGGTCAAGAGATCGAGACCATCCTGGTCAACATGGTGAAACCCCGTCTCTACTAAAAATACAAAAAACTAGCTGGGCATGGTGGCGCGTGTCTGTAATCCCAGCTACTCAGGAGGCTGAGGCAGGAGAATTGCCTGAACCCAGGAGGCGGAGGTTGCGGTGAGCCGAGATCGCGCCATTGCACTCCAGCCAGGTTAACAAGAGCGAAACTTCATCTCAAAAAAAAAAAGAAAGAAAGAAAAGAAAATGACAAGACAAAAGAAAAAAACTTTTGAGTTTCTAGGAGTGGCAAATTGTGGGCAAATACGTGGAAAGTAGATAAGGGCTGGTTTAGCAAGGTTTGTGCAGATTTCTCTGGGCCGTAAGGACCTGGAGTTGTCTCTGATGATTTATTTCTGTCTTTGCTGTTAGAGAGGGGAGGGGGAACACCTTTACAAATTTATGTTTCGCTTTTAGGCAAATAAGGGGAGGGCAGAGAGCTTTTTACGTGTCTGCTTCTTCTCAACTGCCTTCAGCTCAAAATAATCCTCATGCTATATATTGGGGTGGCATTTTCTGCTACCCTTCACAGCCATAATGCTACTTCCAGTCTAGACTGAAGCAGGATTATCAAACCACACATCCTAGATATTATACACTTACTGACGCCATAGTTTTAAGGATGGTAATGTACAGAGAAGCAATAATTGACTGATGCCATAATAGGTACTAGAGGGAGAAAAGAAGGAAGAAATTCATTTGTCTTTATAAAAGCAAAAGCTATTACAACCATTTTCGTGAAATGTTTATTATGATGCCTAGTTGTCATGCAGCACAATAACAGCTGATGTCAAAGCCTGAAGGACTGCCAGACACATGAGGGATTTGTCAGATTATATTTGCCGTGCATTGGGCTTGACAACAGCAGTTAACTCCAGATAAGTAGTCTCAGTCTTCATAGTGTGCTGCTCATTGTGTTAGTAACAGATAAACTCTGAAGGCTCAGTGATTTAATACAATAAAAGTTTATTTCTTGTTTTTACTCTCCAGCGTGGGGCTGTTTGTATGGGTAGCTGTCTCCGAAGCAGAGATTCAGGGATCCAGCCTCCTTCTCTGCCATTGTCAACAGGCAGTTCCCAAAGTTGTCATGGAGACGAAGTGGGGAAAGCGGGACCTAGTCCAGTTAACCAACCAGAGGGAGAAACAGCATGGATGGTCACCCGTGGGAGGACTTCAGGGCCAGGTATGGGAGTAGAGGGCAACATTTTCCCTAAAATCTATCGCTGTGACTCAGTTACAGGAATAACCTAACCACAGGGAGGCTGGAAATGTAGTCTACCTGTGTACCCAAGAAAAAGAATCTATTTCTTATCTCCTAACAAAAGAAGGTATGATTTGCCACCCATACGAGATCCTCTACTTTGGACTGTTACACTGAAATGTTGTTTAATAAGCCTACCTAAGGTCATCTGATGTTCTGGAAAAGTGGTTTCAAAGTATGGCTCATAGACCCCTGACATCTCTGAAACCCTTTCAGGAACTCAGGAGGTCAAAACTACTGTTGCAATAACATTTCAGTATGGCATTAAAAGGATATGCAGTTATCTTTTGCCTTCCCAAACATTTCACATTCAAGGTTAAAATGCCCTTCAGTTCTCCTCCTTCCCCAGGCTCAATTCTGAGTTCCAAGGAATGGAGGCAACTGCTTCCCTCCGCACTGGGAGACTCGTAGAACTGGCCGTGGAGAGAGGCTCAGCTGCCTCTTGGTCCCGGATCCTTTTTGGTGCTGTGCTCATGTCTGGCTTATGACCTATTTCCACCTGTTTCTTTCAGCTCTGACAGTGTGTGGTCCTCCCTGGGGCAGATCTCAGCAGCCTGTGCCTGCTGATTCACTTCTCACCTTGGCAATGATAACCACCAGAGGAGCAGCCACCCTCCCTTCTGACTCTTAGCAGAAAGTCCACCTGACACCCCTCAGCCCCTTCTTTTCCATTTCCTTCAGGCGCTGCCCTCCTGCTCCATCCAAACAAATTGAATGAGTGACAGAGAAAGGTGAAGCAGACCCCGTGTCTCATTCTTAGCAATTCCTGCTACCTGAGTTTCTTCTACCCAACAACACTGTCCCTTCCCTCACCATTCAGGCCAGGTGTCTCATGCCTCGGGAGCCCATGCAGCCCTCTTCACCCCTCCTCCTGCCTAGGTGGCACAGGCACATCTGTGCATCTTCCAACACCCTAGACAGGAAGTTCCCGAGGGGCCAAGGCAATTCCATATTGGACCCTTCCCCTCTAGCTCCTTCAGGTAGGGGATAAAAATGGGGGTAGACCCGTAGCTCATGTGCTGTCGTCAGAACTGTCTCCCTTCTCCTGTCAGTGCCCTTTCTCCAGGTGTGTGTCTGGGGTGGGGAGGGGCCTGGGGACAGAAACCTGTTCTGCCTGTTTGTGCTTCCTTTCATGTCTCTCCAGTCTCACTAGAGGTGGTGGCTTTGGAAACCTGAAGTCAAGAATCATGCACCTTTTTCACAGGCTTAGCCCTCACCTGACAACTGCCCCAGGGGCAAACAGCAGGCTCACATCTCAGCGTTCAAATTCCAGTTGTAGTGCCAGAGAAGAATAAAACATTCCGGTTAATGTCTCAAATTATTAGTCTGCTAACTACTAACACCAGTGTAAATGTGTTCAGTTGTTCCTGGGTAACAGTTATTATTTAGGGCACTTTTGGGAGACAGCGTGGCTTGTTCCAAAGGCCTGGCTTCAGGTGGGCACTTTGAGGTTGCCTGCTGCAGTGTGCAGGCTGCCCGGGAGGCGGTGGGCAAGGTATTCAGGGAAGACGAGGGGAGAGGTAAGCAGGACCCGAAAACACCCTGTGGAGGGAGACGAGAGGAGCTGGGTACCCAGCAGGCCATTTTACCTGGGAAATTCTTGTCATCCAGTTCCAGCTCTTGCCCTCAGCTTCCCGTTTTGCTGAAGTTGAACCAGGCCTTCTTCCCTAGTGCTCTGCCTCTGGTATTTTTTTTTTTTGGAGATGGAGTTTCGCTCTTGTTACCCAGGCTGGAGTGCAATGGTGCGATCTCAGCTCACTGCAACCTCTGCCTCCCGGGTTCAAGGAATTCTCCTGCCTCAGCCTCCCAAGTAGCTGGGACTACAGGCGCGTGCCACCATGCCCAGCTAATTTTTGTATTTTTAGTAGAGACAGGGTTTCACCATGTTGACCAGGATGGTCTCGATCTCTTGACCTCATGATCCACCCGCCTCGGCCTCCCAAAGTGCTGGGATTATAGGCGTGAGCCACCGCACCGGCCTGGCATTTTTTTTAATCAATCTTGACAGGGTTACTGAGCAGAAGCAACTCAGGTAGCAGGAAGAGCTAAGAATGACAGATGAGGCCTGCTTTGTTAAAAAAAAACATGGGCTTTGAATGAAGAGACCTTCCAAACAGGCTTTGTGTGAGCAACATGACTGTTTATTCACCGGGGTGCAGGTGGGCTAAGGCCAAAAAGGGCATTAGCAAAGGGCAGTGGGATAGGAGTTGGTTTTATAGGTTTGGGTAGTTTTCTTTGGGGGGTGGTGCTGGAGAGTAAGTTCAGTTACAGTGGTTGGGGGTATGGGCAAGGAGTATACAGGTTCAGTTACAGTGGCAGGGTTGGGTGAGAGGTATTTACATCATCACAAAAACAGTTAAGATGGCAGGGTTGGGTGAGGGGCTTGTGGGAAGCTCTGCTGGGCAATTAGGGACAATGGCAAATGCAGGCTGGGGGTGGGAGACTTCAGCCGAGGCAAGCAGGACTCCAGGCTTGCATATGGAGACCTGACATGCTTTATCTTTCAGCCATTCTGTCCTCAGATACCCACAGGGACTCCGGCAAAAGCCCAGCAGACGTGCCAGGTGATGTTTTGTCAGGATATCCCAATTTCTGAACACTGATCAACATCTGCTCCAATACCCAGAAGCTCACATGCAGGAATGCTACAGCCTGGAGAGGCCCTGAGGACTCCCAGGGAGTGTGTAGATGAGCTCACAATAATTCTTCCCTGAGGAAGCCAGCTAAGGATGCATCTCCTCCCTGAATCGTAGGTGCTTTTGTTGTGCTGAACAGAGAACCCTGTTCCTAAGGGAGAATGCTGGCACTACCTTACCAGCCCCTGGGCCAGTGAGAAGCAGAGCCACAGGGAAGAGGCCAACCCTTCTGAGAGTCAGGCGATCGTGAGGGTGGAGGGAGAATGATATGGCTTGGCTGTGTCCCCACCCAAATCTCATCTTGAATTCCTACATGTCGTGGGAGGGACCTGGTAGGAGGTAATTGAATCATGGGGGCAGGTCTTTCCCATGCTGTTCTCAAGATGGTAAATAAGTCTCACAAGATGTGATGGTTTTATAAGGGGAAGTTTCCCTGCACAAGCTCTTTCTTTGACTGCTGCCATCCATATAAGATGTGACTTGCTTCTCCTTGCCTTTCACCATGACTGTGAGGCCTCCCCAGCCATGTGGAGCTGTAAGTCCAGTTAAACCTCTTTCTTTTGTAAATTGCCCAGTCTTGGGTATGTCTTTATCATCAGTGTGAAAACAGATTAATACAGTAGATTAGTACCAGTAGAGTGGGTCACTGGTGAAAAGGTAAGCAAAAAAGTGGAAGTGACTTTGCAGCTGGATAACAGGCAGAGTTTGGAACAGTTTGGAGGGCTCAGAGAAAGAAAGAAAAATGTGGGAAAGTTTGGAACTCCCTAGAGACTTGTTAAATGGCTTTAACCAAAATGCTGATAATGATATGGACAATGAAATCCATGCTGAGGTGGTCTCAGATGGAGCTAAGAAACTTGTTGGGAACTGGAGCAAAGGTGACTCATTATGCTTTAGCAAAGAGACTGGTGGCATTTTGCCCCTGCCCTAGAGATTTGTGGAACTTTGAACTTGAGAAAGATGATTTAGGGTATCTGGCAGAAGAAATTTCTAAGTAGCAAAGCATTCAAGATGTGACTTGGGTGCTGTTAAAGGCATTCAATTTTAAAAAGGAAACAGAACATAAAAGTTTGGAAATTTTACAGCCTGACAATGTGAAAGAGAAGAAAATCCCATTTTCTCAGGAGAAATTCAGGCCGGCTGCAGAAATTTGCATAAGTAACAAGGAGCCAAATGTTAATCCCCAAGACAATGGGGAAAATGCTTCCAGGCCATGTCAGAGACCTTTGCGGCAGCCCCTCTCATCATAGGCCTGGAGGTTTTGGAGAAAACAATGTTTTCGTGGTCTATCTTCTGTGTGCAGTCTAAAGACTTGGTGCCCTGTGTCCCAGCTGCTCTAGCTGTGACCAAAAGGGGCCAAGGGACAGCTCAGGTTGTTGCTTGAGAGGGGCCCCAAGCCTTGGCAACTTCCATGGGGTGTCGAGCCTGCAGGTGCACAGAAGTCAAGAATTGAGGTTTGGAAGCCTCCACCTAGATTTCAGAGAATGTATGGAAACACCCAGATGCCCAGGCACATGTTTGCTACAGGGTGGGGCACTCATGGAGAACCTCTGCTAGGGCAGTGTGGAAGGGAAATGTGGAGTCAGAGTCCCTAGCACAGAGTCCCTACTGGGACACTGCCTAGTGGAGCTGTGAGAAGAGGGCCACCATCCTCCAGACCCAAGAATGATAGATCCATCAGCAGCTTGCACTGTGCACCTGGAAAAGTCACAGACACTCAAAACCAACGTGTGAAAGCAGCCAGAAGGGGGGCTATACCCTGCAAGGCCATAGGGGTGCAGCTGCCCAAGGCTGTTGAAGCCCACCTCTTGCATCAGCGTGACCTGGATGTGAGACATGGAGTCAAAGGAGATTGTTTTTGAGCTTTAAGATTTGACTGCCCTGCTGGATTTTGGACTTGCATAGGCCTGTAGCCCTTTTGTTTCAACCAGTTTCTCCCATTTGAAATGGTTGTGTTTGCCCAACGCCTATACCCCCATTGTATCTAGAAGTAACTAACGTGCTTTTGATTTTACAGGCTCATAGGTGGAAGGGACTTGCCTTGTCTCAGATGAGACTTTGGACTGTGGACTTTTGAGTTAATGCTGAAATGAGTTAAGACTTTAGGGGACTGTTGGGAAGGCGTGACTGGTTTTGAAATGTGAGGACGTGAGATTTGGGAGGGACCAGGGACAGAATAATATGGTTTGGCTGTGTCCCCACCCAAATCTCATCTTGAATTCCTACCTGCTGTAGGAGGGACCCAGTAGGAGGTAATTGAATCATGGGGGCAGGTCTTTCCCATGTTGTTGAGATAGTGAGTAAGTTTCACAAGATCTGATGGTTTTACATGGGGGAGTTTATCAGCACAAGCTCTCTCTTTGCCTGCTGCCATTCACTTAAGATGTGACTTGCTCCTCCTTGCCTTCCGCCATGATTGTAAGGCCTCCCCAGCCACGTGGAACTCATAAGTCCATTAAACCTCTTTCTTTTGTTAATTTACCAGTCTCAGGTATGTCTTTATCAGCAGCATGAAAAAGGACTAATAGAGAGAGGACTTACAGAGTCAGCCATGGGGACATCATTACCGTGTGGCTGGCACAGAAAGGAACTCCGAGAAAGACAGAATTCTTAGCAGCATGCTACAGACACTGGGATACCACACACCCTTCACAAGTGTGCCACCAAGCACAGATTAGTGTGTAAAATTTGATTCTGATACAATCAGTGATATATTGAACACGCAGTGGGATGCGGAGTAGAGTGTAGTATAATTTGCTGCAAAAAGTGATAGGGAGCAAGTTTGTGGCAAAGACATTTCTCAATTTGACTGGAAAAATGGAGAATATTGCCCCCTGAGGATACGTCCAGCCAAGGTAGGGAACAACTGAACTCAAATCGTGACCCTAGGGTAAAGCACAGCCAAAGACCGGGAGAGGAGCAGTAGATGTCATTGCATTTCTTCGTATGTACCAATAAAAATCCTAGTATTTAAAAGTGTAGGCCAGGCGTTGTGGCTCACACTTATAATCCCAGCACTTTGGGAGGTCAAGACGGGCAGATTACAAGGTCAGGAGATCAAGACAATTCTGGCTAACACAGTGAAACCCCATCTCTACTACCAAAAAAAAAAAAAAAAAAAAAAAATTAGCCAGGCATGGTGGCACACACCTGTAGTCCCAGCTACTTGGGAGGCTGAGGCAGAAGAATTGCTTGAACCCGGGAGGCAGAGGTTGCAGTGAGCCAAGATAATGCCACTGCACTCCAGCCTGGGTGACAGGGCAAGACTCCATCTCAAAAAAATGAAAGTGTGTCAGCATGCTGACTTGGACATCACAGGTAGTAACATGGTAAAACACTGGAGTCAGGTGTGGTAGTACACATCTATAATTCCATTCATTCAAGAGGCTGAGGTCAGAGGATTGCTTGAGCCCAAAATTTTGAGACCAGACTGGGTAACAGAGTGAGACGCCATCTCAAAAATAAAATAATTAACAAGTAATTAAAATATTGAAATAATACAGAGATTATTATGGTTCCTGCACCAGATACCTTATACCTTCATAAAGTACTCCATATTTGAGAGAACTCTTTTGCATGATTGAATAATTTATAATATGTACATTATATATCTCAGTTTTTTCAAAAACAACCAGCAGAATGGTTAAATAAAAAAGGACTAGAAGTAAATTCATCACCATATTAATGGTGGTAATTCCAGTTGTAAGAATATGAATGATATTTCTTTTCTTTTATGTACTTTCTATATTTTTTAATTTTCTAAAAATAAAATGAAAAGGCATAAAAATAGTAAAAGAAATGCAAACAAACCGGTGAAACTCCTAGGGTTTCATAAATGTTATCTCATTTAATCCTCACAACATCTCTAAGAGATACAAATTATTTTTCTCATTTTCAGATGGGAAAACCGAGGCTAGGGCTGTTAAATAAACTCTTTAAGGTCACACAGCTGTAAGTGAATTAATTGGGACTTGAGCCCAGGTCTTTTGACTCCAGATTTTGACTCTAGATTTCACAGAGCTGTAAGTGAATTAATTGGGACTTGAGCCCAGGTCTTTTGACTCTAGATTTCATGCTCTTTCTTCTACATCCCATTGCCTCTGCAAGAACCACATACATTATTCTTCTAACAGCTAAAACAACAGGATATATTAGAAGGAAAGCCACTGATCCTCTTCTGCTTTAGCCAGAATGAGTGATGAACTTCAAACTCCTATGAGTGCCCTGGAAAGCGTATTAGGTCATACCAGACTAGGAGACAGGTGACTCAGGATACATGACACCTATCAAAAAATGACCAGGGCTTGCCCATGGACTTGAGAGTCCCTCAGATCAGAGCCCAGAAGTAGGCCCTTATTTTTAAAATCTCTTCTCTATAATACATATAATGCATAGGTATACATACAATCTTGATCTGTCACCTATGTAGGGAAGGCCTTTGAGGTCTTCATTCCAGCTACTATTCCTGAGATACAAATTAGCCCAAAACAACACCTTAAAACTACCATATTATTTTGTTGTTGTTGTTGTTTTGAGATGGAATCTGGCTGCCCAGGTTGGAGTGCAGTGGCACAATCTTGGCTCACTGCAACCTCTGCCTCCCAGGTTCAGGTGATTCTCCTGCCTCAGCCTCCCGGGTAGCTGGGATGACAGGCACCTGCCACCATGCCCTGCTAACTTATTTTGTATTTTTAGTAGAGACAGAGTTCCACCATGTTGGCCAAGCCAGTCTGAACTCCTGACCTCAGGTGATCTGCCTGCCTCTGCCTCCCAAATTGTTGGGATTACAGGAATGAGCTACCACGCCTGGCCAAAACTACCATATTATTTTACTCATGATTTTGTGCATCAAAAAATTTGAGAAGGCTGTGCCTGGGAGTTCTCACTTGAAGTCACTCTTGTGGTTACAGTCAGATGTCGCCTGAAGCTGCAGTCATCTGAAGATTCAACGGGACTGGATGTCCAGCTGTCTCATTCACATGATTGACAAGTGATGCTGGCTGATTAAGCTGTCACCTGGGGAACTCACACGTGGCCTTTCCAGTATCTCCAATTCAGGGTAGTTGGACTTCATACCTAGCACCTAGCTTCCCTCAGGACAAGCATCTCATAAGAACCAGGCAGTAGCTGCAAGACTTTTTCTGACATGGCTAAAGAAATCACATGGCACACTTCTACCTCATTGCATTGGTTACAAATGAATCATTAGACGAGATTCAAGGGGAAGGGAAGTAGGCTCTACTTCTTGATGGAGTAGTGCAAGGTCACATTGTGAAGGAGCACGTGAGGTGAAGAATGTTGTTTCAGCCACCTTTAGAACATAAAATTTGCTTCAGTCATTTAATCCAATGTTTCCCAACCTTTGTCATCTCATAGCACACACTGAAAGCATTAATATGTATATGGCTTATGACACATCAGTTGGAAAGCTCTGACAGGCTAACTATCTGTGATTAAGAAAGCTTCCTTTCCTTACTTTATAGCTAGTGTGCATTCAAGGGCAAAATTTCTCACATTTCAGGGTAATTCTTGAACTAACAGAAAAAAAAACCTTCCCAGTTCTCATCCCTTTATGCTATAAGTATCTATGCTATAAGGATTTTTGTGTCCAAAAGCTTTGAGATAGTTTTTCATCTTTCCTCCTCTAAACAGTAAAGGAGGGATAGCATACATTCTTCATGCATTGGATCAGTTAAAAATATATGCTACCGGCTGGGCACTATGGCCCACAGCTGTAATCCCAACACTTTGGGAGGTCAAGGCAGGCAGATCACAAGGTCAAGAGATCGAGACCATCCTGGCCAACATGGTGAAACCCTGTCTCTATTGAAAATACAAAAATTAGCTGGGTGTGGTAGAGCGTGCCTGTAGTCCCAGCTACTCGGGAGGCTAAGGCAGGAGAATCACTTGAACCCGGGAGGTGGTGGTTGCAGTGAGCCAAGATGGTGCCACTGTACTCCAGCCTGGGTGGCAGAGTGAAACTCTGTCTCAAAACAAACAAACAAACTATATATATATATATATATATATATATATATATATATATATATATATTATATATATATATGCTACCAATCAAAAAGAATAATAACTGTAACAGATAGAACACTTCAAATACGTTTAAATTCATAATGCTTTTAAAACGATGACAACTAGAATGATTTATAGCAATCTTTGGAGGTTTCCAGAACCCTTACTCACTTAGAAAACTGGAGAATAAAGGGAAAGACCAGGCATTTGTCCTGCTTTTCCTATATGAACTATACTTCATAGTATTCCAGGTATCAATGCGCTCTCTCTCAGCTCAAAGCCCATTCTTCTTTGCTCTGCTTTGCAATTCTAATGCTGGACCCTGTAAACATTTCTCCTATCACCAGCTGACATAATGTTAAATTTTTTTTGCCAGTAGAGGGTGCTGGAGGGAAATTGCAGGAGGAAGGAGTTTTTCTGGCTCCAGTGTGCTTTCCTGCTTGCTCCTGCAGTGCAAAATGGCCAACAGTGTGGGGGGCGTCCCAGTTAGTTTCAGCAGAACCCTTGTGGACAACTTTTTTTTTTTTTTTTTGAGATGGAGTCTCACTCTGTTGCCCAGGCTGGAGTGAAATGGCACAATCTTGGCTCACTGCAACCTCCACCTCTGAGGTTCAAGCAATTTTCCTTGTCTCAGCTCCCGAGTAGCTGTGATTACAGGGGCCTGCCACCATGCCCAGCTAATTTTTATATTTTTTAGTAGAGGTCATGTTTCACCATGTTGGCCATGCTGGTCTTGAACTCCTGACCTCAGGTGACCCACCTGCCTTGGCCTCTCAAAGTGCTGGGGTTACAGGCATGAGCTACCACGCCTTGTGGACAACTTTCTATCAAGCTCTGTCAGTCCCCCAGTAGGCATGTGATGGTTGATATTGTCAACTTGATCGCATTGAAGGATGTAAAGTACTGTTGCTGGATGTGCCTGTGAGGGTGTTGCCAAAGGAGATTGGACTGGGAGAGGCAGACCCACCCTCAATCTGGCTGGGCGCCCCCTCATCAGCTGGCAGCATGGCTAGAATAAAGCAGGCTGGAGAAGATAGGCAAGCAGACTTGCTGAGTTTTCCGGCCTTCTTCTTTCTCTAGTGCTGAATGCTTTCTGCCCTTGAACATCAGATTCCAAGTTCTTCAGCTTTTGGACTCTTGGACTTACACCAGTGATTTGCCAGGGGCCCTCAGGCCTCTGGCCACAGATTGAAGCCGCACTGTCAGCTTCCTTACGTTTGAGGCTTTGGGACTTGGACTGATCCACCACTGGCTTCCTTGCTCCTCAACTTGCAGATGGCCAATCGTGGGACTTTACCTTGGGATGGCATGAGTCAATTCTCCTTAATAAACTCTCTTTCATGTATACATCTATCCTATTACTTCCTTCCCTCTAAAGAACCGTGACTAATACAGGGCAGTTCCCTGCTTGCCAGCTCCAGCCTAAAACACTTCAGTGAATGTCTCCACTATCCATGGAACAACATCACTGTCTTCATCGCTGGGAATGGGGAATGGGAGACTCTCTTCCAGTTTGTTATTTCCTTGAGTGCTCTGACCCCACTTTAGAAATAGTGGCTGTTCTCTGTTTCTATTTCTGTATTCTTTAGAGTTCCCTAATCTCTATTTAATAATTTCTTATGTTAAAATTCACCTATTCTAAGGCCGGGCACAATGGCTCACACCTGTAATCCCAGCACTTTGGGAGGGCGAGGCGAGTGGATCACTGAGATCAGGAGTTCAAGACTGGCCTGACCAACATGGCGAAACCCTGTCTCTACCAAAAATACAAAAATTAGCTGGGTGTGGTTGCGGGCACCTGTAATTTCAGCTACTAGGAAGGCTGAGGCAGGAGAATCTCTTGAACCCGGAAACAGGAGGTTGCAGTGAGCCGAGACTGTGTCATTGCACTCCAACCTGGGCAACAAAGTGAGACTTCATCTCAAAAAAATGAATCAATTAAATAAAATTTACCAATTCTAAGCATGGTGTGGTTTCTGTCTCCTATCTGGACTCTGATTCACACAGTAAGTAAATCATTGATGAGGAAAAGTTATTCTGTATACAAAAAGACCAGCTAATAAATGTGCAGTGAATGAAAGAATTAGAATATTTTATAGTTAAAAAAATAGATCTAGGCCCTGACCATCAACCGATGCTGAAGTCAGTAGATAAGAGGCTGACTGAGAACATAATAACGAATGGATGAGACTAATGGATGGACCTTCTGAACCAGAGACAAGTTTACCAGGAGCTAATATAGCGTAAGCTTCAGCTCTCCTCACTTGCATGGACCTAAAACTTAATTTTAGATGTATAATTTTGATTTCCTTCTCTTAAAGAAAACCCCTCAAATTGCACAAGCTTCAGTCTCCATAAAACCTTGATTTACCCACTTTGTAAACCCACTGATCAATCTTAAGTTCTCAAAACAAAAGACCACCAGACGTGATGAGCCTCCTCATGTGATGCAACAGGCAATAGCAACAGCCACGAAATACTACTGCCAAAAGTTTAATACCAAACTGATCAAGCCTCCAGATATAATCACTGCTTTACACAAACACTTGGGATAGAAGAACATGTTAAAGACACTATGAGAATGCAATAGCCAAATCCAAAATATGGGAGATTTTTTTCTTTTAGGACAAATTACTCAGTATTTTCAACCAAAAAAAAGCAAGTTAAAAAAAAAAAATAACCGAGGCAATGTGGGAGGCTTTCATAGAGATTTTTAAAGACCTGAGAAATATTAACAAAAGCAATATGTGTACCTTGTTTAGATTTTGATTCAGTTAAAATAACCATTTATGAGATAATGTGAATTTTCATGCTGACTGGATATGCAAGGATATTAAGAAATATTGTTAGTTTCTTTTAGGTGTCATAACAATATGGATATTTTTAAAGGAATTCTTATCTCTTAGAGGTCTGTATAAGCATTTTTGAATAAGTTAATAAAGCCTGGGATTGTTTTAAAAATAGCCTAGCAAAGGGTAGGGTAATAGAGGTTATAGATAAAGTAAAAACTGGCCTTATGTTGATAAATGGTGATGCTGAGTGGTGAGTACATGGGGGTTCATTGTAAATCTGTTCCTTATGGTCAAACATACTTCAGTGATGCTTAAAAATGTCATCATAAAAAGTTTAATGGAACAAAATATATGCTACTATAGGTGGCATACTATCTACACATTAATCATAACCAAATTCATATCATATATTGTAGTTTACAGAGCACTTTTCATACAAAATTTAATGTAATCCTAACCTAGGGCCTACAAGGTAGATTTTATTATCATCATCTCACAGGGAACAATTTCAGAGTGGTTAAGTCAATGGCTCAGCAGTTCTGAGCTAGTAGGAGGCAAACATTGGGATTCAGATCCAAGACTTTGATTTCTAAATCCCATGCTCCACCTGGAGAGGGAGAAGAAAAGCTGGCTGATACTGGCTAAGTCTCTTAACTTCCGAGCCTTAGGAAAAATGAGAACACTAACACTTAGCCCGCTTTCTTCCTAGTTGTTGGGAAACTCAGGTCTGAGGATTTCTAGAAAAGGACTTTTTGTGTATTGGAAAGTGGCTTATAAATTTAGATCAGCCCATATAGACTAGCTTTCTAGCAAAGAATGCTGCAAAAAGGGAAGAAGGTGGAGAGCTCTGGGGTTGGTTTTGGGCAATGCAGAGTTTGCGCTTGGTAACCTTTGTATACCCGCCACGTCTCCAAATCCCTCCCTTATGTTCATAAGATGTTTTTCCTGTGGTGTACTTGAAAACTTGCCATTGTCCCTGATGTGCTGCGCTGTTACTAGTTGTAGGAGGAGAGGCTCCACAACAGCTGTTGATAATGGAAAGTTCTATGACTTGTTTTTAGACTGGTGAAATGAGTATGAAACTGCATAGTATTTTCTGCTGCTGTCCAGAACTCCTCTACTAGATTATTTACACTAAGTCACTGATAGCCATGAATTTTCACCAAGCAACACTGAAAAACAAATGAGACACTTTTGATTCTCTAGGGGAAAAAATGAAGTGGTACAGTTAAAATGACCCACATTAAACAATAACAACTACGACAAAAACCTCTTTGGGGACTGCTCAGACATCTAAAAAGCCACATCAAATGGCAGCCAGATGTGGTGGCTCACATCTGTAATCCCAGCACTTTGGGAGACCAAGGCGTGTGAATCACTTGAGGTCAGGAGTTCGAGACCAGCCTGGCCAACATGGCAAAACTCTGTCTCTGCTAAAAATACAAAAATGAGCTGGATGTGGTGGTGCCCGCCTGTAATCCCAGCTACTCAGCAGACTGAGACAGGAGAATCACTGCAGAGGGTGCAGTGAGCCAAGATCACACCACTGCACTCCAGCCTGGGCAACAGAATGAGACTCTGTCTCAAAAAAAAGAAAAAAAAATAGCAGCATCCAAACAACCACTTCAAAACAGCTTAGTCTGAAACACACATTCAATGATGACAATCTAATTCTGCCAGTATGCACTGAAATACTAACGGGAGCACCTAAATATAACTATATACTTTGTTTCAAATATATAAATTAAGGAATCTCATTTATGATTACTACTTTCATAGTGATAACTTTAGCCATAAGAAACTTCGGAAGGCTCTTTACCTCTCTGTGCCTCCATTTTCTTCACCATAAGTTAGGAATAATAATGATATCTATCTTGTAGGTTTAAAATTAAATGAGATCATATGTGTAAAAGTAGGTTGTGCCTTGCTCAGGACCTGGCACCAGTCTAAATGCAGGTGCTAAACGTTAGGGTTTCTTTGAATATAAGTACCTATTACATTGTGCACTGAAGTCTGTAATAGTCGTAGGCACTGGGAGCATGGAGATCAGTGTGGGTAAGAACGGAGGGAGAATTCTGCGGATACTGCAGGATAAAGGTGTGGTTGCTGAGTCCCAGCAGTCCTGGAAAGAGCAGGCACAAATTCTAGTGCCTGCACATGTGATAAAACGTTAAAATCTGAGTATATGGGTGTTAACTGCAATGTTCTTTCAATTTTTCTGAATATTTCAAAATTAGGATAATAAAATGTTGGGAAATAAAGTTAAAAAATAAAATCTGGTGTCCCCTCCAAACCTCCATGGCCATGGGTAGCCTCGGCAAAATAGATTGACATCGACTGAGCAGATCTATATACCAATTAAATTGGCACTAGGGAGAGAGAAATGGAGGTGGGGTGAGCCAGGAAGAGCCAGAGGAAGCAGTGCTTTCCAGATGTGGCGGAATGGTGCTGGAACCCCAGCTCACAGAGACTGGCTGATGCGGCTGGGGAAGTTTGCATCATTTGGAACATTTGTGCAGGACTTCTCCCCGCCAGACAGGCCGTGTGCATTTCCAGTTCTGCTTCCAGCCTGCCTGGGGGAGCCTAGCATTACAAACAATTACTCTGCTCTCAAAATGGAAAATTTCAATTCTAGGATTTCAACAGGAACTTCTGGAGTTTGTGGTGGGGAAAAAAAAGCACCTCGCTCCTCGAGAGCAAAATTAAATGGCAAAATGTCTAAATTACTGTAAACGTGGGTCTCACGTGTCCTGAAAATAGCGTGTATGTGACTGCTAAGTGTGTGGGTGATTCATAAGACTCTCATTTCTTGCTTTGGTTTCATGGAGAGCACAGGATGTGGATTAGGGAACTATGGTGCAGTGCTATGTCAAACGCAGAGTGAGGGGTTGCCCTGCACAGCAGCATTTAGCAATTACCAGAGTATAGATTTCTTAAAATTTAGTCAATTGAGAGTATATATGTGTATCTGAACTTTGGGCAAATGTTTAGGGTTTTTTTTGTTTATTTTGTTTGTTTGTTTGTTTGTTTGAGACGTCTTGCTCTGTCCCCAGGTACCAGGCTGGAGTGCAGTGGCGCGATCTCGGCTCACTGCAACCTCTGCCTCCCGAGTTCAAGCAATTCTCCTGCCTCAGCTTCCCAAGTAGCTGGGACTACAGGCACGCACCACCACGACCAGCTAATTTTTGTATTTTTTTAGTAGAGACGGGATTTCACCATGTTGGCCAGGATGGTATCGATCTCTTGACCTCATGATCCGCCCGCCTAAGCCTCCCAAAGTGCTGGGATAACAGGTGTGAGCCACCGCGCCCAGCTAGGTTTAGGTATTTTAAACATTATTGAAGACAATACACATCTACTTTAAAAAAAAAAATCTTTATTGTCTAGAAATATATGTATATATATAAATGCCCCGCAAAAGATGCTATTCTCTCATTTCTCCATCTTCTTCCTCTTCTTCCACACCTCTGATATAAAGGACATTATTACACCTTACTAAAACTTCCCCCAGATGTCCTGACAACGCTCCATCTATGTATTCTTCCGTATTTGCAAGCTGCACGTTCCGGTAGCCATCTACAGACACCAGGTAGCCCTTGTACTCCATTCCCCACCTAAGTTTCACCACCACTGGCTTTCCTGTTAGTCCCCTGAGGAAAGGTTTGGGATTGAGCTTACCCCTCAGTCCCAGCTCATCGTAACCACGGGCGAATGCTGCAGGCTACTCACCGCCAACCCGGCCGCCGCCCATCACTCGTGACTACAGCAGGTACCGCAGGTCCCTAGCGGAGCACCTACTATTTACAATGTGAATACGCATGAATTGCAACAAACGGCACTTTTGCTGTAATGTGTGAATTACATAATTTCAGAAATGTGTCATTTTCAAACCTTTTGTAAGCACAATCGCTTCGCTTGTATCTCTCTTCAAGAATCATTCTAGGCCGGGCGCGGTGGCTCACGCCTATAATCCCAACACTTTGGGAGGCCAAGGCGGGGGGATCACGAGGTCAAGAAATCGAGACCATCCTGGTCAACAAAGTGAAACCCCGTCTCTACTAAAAAATATAAAAATTAGCTGGGCGTGGTAGCGCGTGCCTGTAATCCCAACTACTCAGGAGGCGGAGGTTGCGGTGAGCCGAGATCGCGCCATTGCACTCCAGCCTGGGTAACAAGAGCGAAACTCCATCTCAAAAAAAAAAAAAAAAAAGAATCATTCTAGTCTTCACAGTCATGCAAGAGTCAAATCTGGGGCAAAGTTGAGACACTATACTCAACTGGTTAGGGGTCACTGCCATTCTCCAATTATATTATTTGAGTGCTACACTTTTTTTTTTTAATTGTTTTTAAAGTAAAATACTAATGATTTGGAAGGGGAAAAACTAAAAAGTGCACCTCCATAAAGCATCCCCAGTCTCGCCCCCTAGAGGTAACTCTGGCAACAGATCTTTGCATATGTTTCAAGAAAATGTTTACACATACACAAGCATATGCGACCCAGATGTTGGCCGTCCGTCTCATCTGCTTGACTGACTTTTTTGGCCACATGCCATGCTTGACACAAAACTCAGTTCTTTGACCAGCATTTACAAGAAATCCAATCACACTAAATATATCCTGATGTTTAAAGGATTATTAAAGATTGATGGGGTTAGAGAGAATTATCACAGTGTACACCATCAACGTCTCTATCTCAAACAAAACAAAACTGTGTTCAACATGTCTCTCCATATTCTTACCAGCCCACACCACAAATTGGGCATTCTCCATGCTCCTGACACACACAGCCTGTCATTCCTGTCATTGCTGTTCCAAGGTCTGTGTGTCTCCAACCTAATCCCCATTATCTCCCAACCTAAGCTGTAAGAATGCACTACATTTTTATTTTGTCAGTTCCTTTCAGATATGCATTAGGTTGCTCCGAGTTTTTTATTTCTGTGTTAAACAATGTTGTAATTAATATCTTAGAAGATACATCTTTATAAACTTGTGCATTTGTTGCTGGGTAAATTGGGTAAATTCTTAGAAGTGCAATGCCTGAATCAAGAACATATACATCACGATTTGGACATAGTTTTGACAAATTGCCCTTTGAAAATGATATGAATGTATATTCCCACAGGGTATGCAAGCATACGCGTTTTCTCCACACTTGGGTCAACGTTGGATATTACTCCACTTTACCGTCATCTTGCTTATCTGTACCAAATGAATGGTGAAAAGTAGTACCTTATTGTTATTTTAATCTGCACGGCTTTAATGATGAGTGGTATCAAAAGCATCTTTTTGTCTGTGTTTGCCATTTGTATTTCCTTCTCTGTGAAATGCCAGTTCATCTACCAGAAAAAATCCTCTTCTTGAAAGAATCATTTCCCTTTGCTTCCAGGACACTTCCATCTTCTGGTTCTCTGGTGCCTCTTCCTCACCCCTTTGCTGGCTCTGTTTTGTTTACCTTCCTCTGGGCTGTTGCTGTTCTCCAGGGTTCCAACCTCATCCTCATCCTGCCTCCTTTCCCCTGTACAAGCTTTTCCCATGTCATGCCACCTACTTGCCCAAAATTGGTTACCATTTATTGACCACTTGTTATGTTCTAGATATTCTACTAGGCATTCTAAATGCTCATTATAACTCTACAAGGTCAGCATTATGTTCCCCAGCTTTTCAAATGAAGTAACTGAGATTACAGAGTAACTCATCTAAAGTTGTACCACCAGTAAATGATAGAGCTGGGATTTAACGCTAGGGTCATTTCTCACCAATGTCTAAGCCCTCTCTATAACATTGCCATGCCCTCATTTACTAACCACAGGGAGACAATTCCAAGTCTGTATTGCTACTCTAGATCTCTCTCTGATCTCAAAATCCCATGTACTCAATTCCTCTACAGAAATCACTGCCAGAGGCCGGGTGTGGTGGCTCACGCCTGTAATCCCAGCACTTTGGGAGGCCAAGGTGGGTGGATCATGAGGTCAGGAATTCAAGACCAGCCTGGCCAACATGGGGAAACTCTGTCTCTACTAAAAATACAAAAATTAGCTGGGCATGGTGGCACATGCCTGTAGCCCCAGCTACTCAGGAGGTTGAGGCAGGAGAGTTGCTTGAACTCAGGAGGTGGGGTTTGCAGTGAGCCGAGATCATGCCACTGCACAAGAAATCTCTGCCTGGATATCAGCAGAAACCTCAAATACAACATGTTCTCCCTGAACCTGCCCTTCCATGATCCCTTCATGGTTAATCTCCCAGCCTTAGCCAATTAATTTCCAAGTCCTATAGAAACCGCTCAAATATCGGAGCCCTCTCTCCTTCCACCTATTCCCCACTTAGCTCAGAGCCTTGTCATTTCTTAGTCAAATCTCACACACTTCCTAAACTCTTCTCCCTGCCGTCAGGCTCTGTACGTTCCAGTTCGTCCCCCACTCAGCATCCAGAGGTTGTTTCTCCAATAAGCAGAATGACCTGTAAATGAAGAGATGCTCTTTATCTTATACAGCTCTTTTAAGGAATAAGCGAAATAATCTATGTAAAATACGTAGCTTATGATAATTCCTCAATAAGTGTTAGGGCTCCTACCTTCCTCCTAAAAAGTCAGTCTGATAATGTAAGTCCCTATGGCCTGCACAATGAAGTCTACAGCCCAGTGGTTACCGAGGCCCTGACTCACCTCTCTGATTTCTGCTTCACACTAGGCGCTAGTCAACCTAATGCCTCACTTTTCATGTCTCTGTGCCTCAGTTCCTTCTGCTTGGAATTCCTTTCCCCCATTTACTGCTCTAATGAGCACCTTTAATTCTTTAAGATAGGGTTCAGATGGCACTTACCCCAGAATAATGGCTCTGGATTCTTCCCATCAGGTTCCCAGGCCCCTTCTCTGAGCCTCTTTACTTGTTCTTACATTATTGCATTGAAATTACTTGTTTACCTGCCTGTCTCTGTGACAAGGCTGTGAACAGGGGCTGTTTCTTATCCAGCATCATATCCTCAGTGTGTGACACTCAAGAGGTGTTTTAAAATGTGTGTGGAATGAACGGGTTCCACGTGTTAATAAGCTCTTGCCACACCCACATTCTCCAGAACTGTGGCTATAGAGAAAAGGGATTAAAGTGCTGCAGCCTTGCAGGGAGTGCACTGCAGGCTAGCGGCTCAGTGGGTGCATTTGGCCTTCTGATCCTCACTTTCGAACCTGCAAAGTGGGCCTCAGATACTTCCTGGACAATTAAGGCAAAGGAAGTGACACGTAAGTAGCCAAAATGCAGTCAAGATGCAAGTGGATGTTAAGTTGCTAGCCAAAAGCAAGGGGAAAAATGATCATTTTTAGGGAATGGAAGAATACCTGGAAAGAATGCAGGCTTTGGAGTCAGACAAATTTAAATGCACTGTGCTATTCTGTTATAACAGGCTAACTCTGAAGGATCATTGATTTGACACAACAAAGGGTGAACGTGGGAATGTCCACCACGGGAATGTGGCTCCCGCTCTACTCAGGCCTCAGGGGCCCAGACTGACAAAGTCACGATCCCCGAAAAGCAGACTCTGAAAGGAGATTAACATGCAGGATGTTTGTGAAGGGGTACCCTTGGGGTTCACACCTGTAACCAAGAGCAGAAGGAAGCAGGACTGTGCAGAGGGAGGAGCAGAGCCGCAGGGCAGGCTCCGCAACAGCCTTGACCCGACCCACGCAGTCTCTGGAGCTTGAACAGCCCTTTACAGATGTCCTGAATTGGGCCAAGATGACTGGAGCCTGATACCTCTGTGTCAACTGGGGGCAAATCTTGGGTGGGTGACTCTCAGCAGGGGAGGCAGCTCTGCAGAGATTGACAATTGAAGGCTGTCTATAGACAGCATTCCCGGCCCCCTGGGGCCATGCATCTTCTATTGAAGGGGAGACAGCCCCTATGTGGAGGATTCTCATCATATAGTAGCTGCACCCTGGGGACACACGCCAAAGTATCTCAGCTTGGGTTCTTTCAGAGGCTGACTCTGAGACTGGGATGTGAGCACCAGCATTTATCCGGGGGTATGGAAGTGAGATGGGAAAGGAAAGGAAATCAATAGAGAGTAGTTTAATGAACAGGTAACTGCGGGGGCCCCTGCAAATCAGAATAGAACATATCCTAGAGCTGTCCCACTCCATGGGCGAAGATGAGGTGGTGTTTATCTACCAAATCCTGTGTGCCATTACTCACAGCCCCTCCTAGACAGACTTACCCCCTGGCAACTCCCACCTACCTTCCCATCTTGAACAGAGTGGCAGGTGACTGCAGTTAAGAAGCCATTGACATGAACGGGAGTTGTAAGCACCAAGAGGATGTGAGCAGAGCACTCATGGAGTCTGCCCCGCAGGGAGGAGGGATCACGCACAGTCTCTCAGGAATGTTATGCTGCCTCCGCCCAAGGGTGACACATTGACACAAGCACGGGCAGAGCCAGCCACATGGCCCACCTCACAGTAAGGTAGAAAAGTCTGCCTTGCCCTCAGGGAGGGAAGGGGAAATGAATATTGCTGAGTGCCTCTCCTGCCTACTGGCTGGGTGAGATTGAGAAATTTCTTTATCTTCCTGAGCCTCAATTTACTAATTTTTAAATTATGAAGAGTAGCATCAATCTCATAGAAATGTGAAAAATGAAATAAATACATGCAAAGGATCTACCACAATGCAACAGAACTGGTGATGAAACAAAGCTACCACAGTTCATTTTATTATTACCCTGTATAACACAAATATATGACCTATATTCTTTTCATGTATCAAATGTAACATTAAAATAATAAAAGGGACACTCGTTTAATACTAGATGTTGAAATTCTAAGAGAGATTTCAAACATATAAATAAATGGATGCTAAGAAAAAATTTTGAAATCGTCTATCACAGTTTCTAGTAAGTCACGGGCACTTAGTAAATGGTAACTATTACTATTATCTGGGAACTATTGTAAACCAATTTCATTAGTCACAGCCAAAAATAAAAGTGATTTGGAATGTGAATTACCCAGTTAAATAATCAGCTCAAAGGTTTACTTGGAGAGAAGGAGAGCTGACCTGTGCCTGTTGACTCACCATGTAAACACAGTCATGGTAATTTACTAACAGCAAGACCTGTTTCCTGCTGAGCACTTCCAATCTGAGCTCCAGAGCTAGACACAGAGGAAGAGGTCAAACATATCCACATGGAATCTGGGTTTTTTTTCCCACCAACTTCTGAGTGATCAGAGGCTCCCTTGTTGCAATGTCATCAAAATGAGACACGGAAATTCCTCACCTGCCATAAGCTAGACTGAGCTTTTGAGATGCAAACCGTATACGTTCTCAGAGGAGAGGATTGAAACCAAAGAGAGAAGTCACTTTCAAAGCACCATCCCCCCGCCTTCCCCCTTCCATACACATGCTAAGCACACAGAGCTTTTGCAATCTGCTACGAAAACAGAATTTTAAAATAAACCCTAGTCTACGCTCTCAAATCAGAATTTAGAAGAAAATGGATTTCTGTAAGGTGAATTTGTTGTCCCAAATTAGTTCCATTCACACACGTACACACACACACACACACACACACACACACACAAAATGCAGCACTCATTAATAGGCCAAATATGGAACAAGCAAGTTTATCCTCAGCAAAAGAAAGACATTAAATAATCATGAGGACAGGCTTGAGGCTGCGTAAAAATAAAACTTACAGAAGCCAGCAGATGGCACTTAATCATAATTTTTCCTATGATTTCTATTAATTGTCAAATATTTTTCATTCTGTCTTCCCAGTAAAACAAATGATATGCTAATATGGCACAGTAAGTAACATTTTCCCTTTGAGATATTGAATAGGCTTGTTACATAAAATTTCCCCACCTACATAACTAGCCCAAGACCCACATTGCTCATGCATAGATTTATCATATCACACTATGCATATGCATGTCCCTATATCTGTGTGCTTCCAAGCATGCAGCATATTTGATAAATGCAAAAAGTAAAAGCTAACACCTTCATTTATCTCCAAAAGCAAATCCAAATCAAGAATCTGTTGTTCCTGAAACGGTCACATAAAATCATTTAAACCACATTGTCTGCCAGAAATAGAAACGCAGAAATACCTCAGGGAGGCCACTTTGGCACTTTTCTTCAGGGCTCCTATTACAAGCATTAACAAGGTGAAGACCCCTTCCAGGCCGCTGTGTCTCACCTGCCAATTCCTCTGCTTTCTTCCCCCACACTCCTCCTTCCGTCTTCCCACACTTCCTCAAGCCTGCACACTTTTTCGGCTCTTTGATTCCCTTTCTACATTCTACTTCTGTTTTCTTTAATCTTTTCTCCCTCTTGAGCACTGGACTTGGTTTCCTGAGTCTTGTAGGGACAGATGCTGTACCAGCCAGGGTTCTTGGTTTCTGACACCAGAGATCGACTCTGTTAAGCAAAAAATATTTATTGCAGAGCCATTAAGTAGTTCACAGAATCCACAGGAAGCCTGGAGAATCTGGCTCAGTGAACAGGCAAGAAGCAAAGGTGTTGGCACCAGAAAAGACAGCCAAGGTGACACCACTGAAAACCACAAGTCTGGGACAGTGCCACCAGCACCACGGCCACCAGCCACTAACAGCTACCGCTGCCCCCAGGCTGTCCTGAACAATGGTTCCCTGACTCTGAGGGCTTGCTTCATTTCCTCCAGATTCCCTATCCAGGCTGGGAAGCCCACAGCCAAGGCTGGCAGGGCTGGCCTCACGAGCTGCTCTCCAAGAGCAGAGCTGTTATTCTGGCTCAGACCAAAGCAGGGTGGGGGCGCAAGCTTCAGGGCTGAGAAGGCCTAGCATGAATGCAGAAGAGAGAGGATCTCGAGAAATACCGGCGATGAGAAGGCACCAGGCATCACAGACACTATTCATTTTAAACCTGCCCTTTCCTGGTGCACAGACAGGGAAGTCTGTGCTCCCAAACTGAGTGGGATAATTTTGGGAAAGGAAAGATATTGGGCAGGATACAGGTCAGTTATGCCAGTTTTGGAAAGACAAACAATAAAGCAAAATCCAGCTGATGCTGTAGCCCCGCTCACTCCACTCAGTTATTTCCTGCATACTTTGTCCTAGACAAAGCAAGGAGCCACAGTTGCTAATGTGAACACTCTTCATTTTCAGGTTCTGTTTAGCCAATTTAAATTCCAGCTCCTAAGCACTATTCCTTTGACCTCCCACATCTTAACCCTTAATGAATGAAGGCTAGCCTCTTTCTAGGGATGAAATTTGTAACATGATTCCCAGCTCAGCTCTGCGCAGGGGCCTCTGTCTCTCCTCCTGCCAGCTGGTCCCAATTATGAGCTGGTTTGGGTAATTTGAGAGTGTGGAGGGTGCCTGTGCAGTAGGAGGAGTATTTTCTAAGCACTCAGCTTCCCAAGCCCAACTAGAACTAATAGATGCTTTAATATTCTGAATTCTGAGGGGATTTGTAATGGTTTTCCAAAAAAAGGATATAAAATGTATAAATAAAATCACTTGCTCACATGCCTGGTAACCACTATAAGTGCAGAGTGAGAAATCAAGTCTGCAGCATTCCAGCAAAGCCCCAACTTTGCCTACATTTCTTGGGCAACTACCTCAATTTTCCTGTGTTTTAACAGAGGGGCCTGTGTGACTGCACGTTTTCTTTGTGAGAGATGACACCAGACAAGTCTTTGGGAATCTCCAGCCCAGACTTTAAAGGGCTGAGCATATATCTGAGCTCAATTTTGTTATTTTCAACTTAATGTTTCTTGAGCACCTATTATATCCAACACATTACATATTCTGGGAATTCAAAGCTGAATAAAGCCCAGAATCCAGCAAGACGGTTCTCTTTCAACCAGCAGCATTCCAAGGGCAGAAGAGTTAGCCCTTGGCTGGGAGGAGCGTTTTGTGACTGACGTTGTTTGGAATTGCCCCGGCTCGTGTGATTATACAAACCAGATGGCATTTCGTTGGTTTTATTATTGTTATTTTATTTATTATTTTTTTATTTTTTTGAGACAGAGTCTCACTCTATTAAGCAAGCTGGAGTGCAATGGCGCAATGTCCCCTCACTGCAACCTCCGCCTTCCAAGTTCAAGCAATTCTCCTGCCTCAGCCTCCTGCGTAGCGGGGATTACAGGCACCCACCATCACGCTCGGCTAATTTTTTTTTTTTTTTGTGGTATTTTTGTAGAGACAGTTTCACCATGTTAGCCAGGCTGATCTTGAACTCCTGACCTCAGGTGATCCACCTGCCTCGGCTTCCCAAAGTGCTGAGATTACAGGTGTGAGCCACCATGTCCAGCCAGTTTTATTATTATTTTTAAACCCTCTACACACTCATGCACTCCTTAATATCTGTATCTGGGCTGACTTCTCCCACTGTCTCCACTGCTTCCAATCACTCCTCCCAGTTTATATCTTCATAGGCAATCTGAATATGTGCAGAAGAAAAAGAAAACTACATTTGAAGATGTAAATGTCTCTGGAAGACAAGTACCCATAGCTACCTGCACATGTATTCCATTAGCTGATTAAGGCCAATGATAGTTGCTTAGACATTGTCTTTTTTGGTCTTATCTGAGGCACTCTCCCAACGCACACAGGCTAGTCCTGTTAAGAGTAGATTTCTATTTCAGGGACAGTACAGTGTACTGGTGACGCTAGCAGGACCTTAAGTCACATTATCAGCATTTATAAGCCAGCTCCTTTTTCTTACTGAGTTATTATTTAATGACTTTGGGCCTAAATGTTCTCACATGTAGAGTGTGGATAAGAATATCTTTCCTAGAAGGACTGTTGTAAAGATTAAGTTAGAGAATACATGTAGGCCAGGCGTGGTGGCTCACGCCTGTAATCCCAGCACTTTGGGAGGCCAAGGTGGGCAGATCACCTGAGGTCAGGCGTTCGAGACCAGCCTGATCAACATGGAGAAACTCCATCTCTTAAAAAAAAAAAAAAAAGAGAGAGAGAGAGAGAGAGAATGCACGTAAAACCATGTGGCACATGGGAAGCACTCAAATGTTTGCTTTCATTTATTTATTTTTTTGTGGCAACATACTCTCACTATGCTGCCAGGCTGGCCTTGAACTCCTGGCCTCAAGTAACCTTTCTGCCTCGGGCTCCCAATATGTATGAACTACCATCCTCAGACAGCTGTTATTTTTATTATTATTATTATTTAATTTATTTATTTTTTTGAGATGGAGTTTTGCTCTTATTGCCCAGGCTAGAGTGTAATGGCACAATCTCTGCTCACTGCAACCTCTGCCTCCCAGGTTCAAGTGATTCTCCTGCCTCAGCCTCCTGAGTAGCTGGGATTATAGGTGCCTGCCACTATGCCCAGCTAATTTTTATATTTTTAGTAGAGATGAGGTTTCACCATCTTGGCCAGGCTGGTCTTGAACTCTTGACCTTGTGATCCACCCACCTCGGCCTCCCAAAGTGCTGGGATTACAAGTGTGAGCCACTGCACCAGGCCTATTTTTTATTTTATTTTATTATTTTTAATAGAGATGAGGTCTCCTTAATGTTCCCCAGGCTGGTCTTGAACCCCTAAGCTCAAGCAATCTTCCCACTTTAGCTTCCCAAGTAGCTGAAGACTACAGCATATGCCACCATGCCTGGCTAATTTTTTATTTTCCTGTAGAGATGGGATCTTGCTACATTGTCCAGGCTGGTCTCTAGCTCCTGGCCTCAAGTAATTCTCCCTCCTCAGCCTCCCAAGGTGCTGGGATTATAGGCATGATCCACTGTGCCTAACCGATGTTAGCTGTTATTATATCATTATTCTGTTAGAACATATTATGGTATCACGCTTAATCCCAGGAACAGCTTGAAAAACCTTTTATAATATTGTGTTCAAGCTCATGAATTAGAAAGATCACAAGCAGTAAAGAAGGAGACGGAGCGTGAGAGACAGACAGAGTTGTGCACCCAGGCCAGCCATATCGATGCAGGTACAGTTCTGAGGGACATCTGCCTGAGCATTGCCACTACACTGATCTGGAAATGCCAAGAGATAGAGTGGGTGTGCCTGGTTGCTGCCCTCACTCACATTGACCCACATTCACCATCATCCATTGATGTTTCTCGTCTGAATTAATTCTTACACTGACACTGCCAAATAGTGATTTTATCACCATTTATATATTTATTCTGTTTATTTTATTTTATTTTATTTTTGAGAAGGAGTCTTGATCTGTCCCCAGGCTGGAGTGCAGTGGCATGATCTTGGCTCACTTCAACTTCCACCTCCCAGGTTCAAGTGATTCTCCTGCCTCAGCCTCCTGAGTAGCTGGGACTATGGGTGTATGTCACCATACCCAGCTAATTTTTTTGTATTTTTCAGTAGAGACGGAGTTTCACCGTGTTAGCCAGGATGATCTCGATCTCCTGGCCTCAGGATCTGCCTGCTTTGACCTCCCAAAGTGCTAGGATTACAGGTGTGAGCCACTGTGCCCGGTCCATTCTGTTTATTATTATTTGACACAGGATCTTGTTTTGTCGCCCAGGCTGGAGTGCAGTGGCACAATCACAACTCTCTGCAGCCTCAACCTCCTGGGCTTAAGCGATTATTCTGTATTTAACCGTTGGCTTTTTACTACAAGAAATAATTTTCTTAATTTTCATTTGTTCATTTATATATCTGTATCTGTGTGAACACAGAGACTTCTATTTTATTCAGTGGATTATAATTATTTATTTTGATTTTCATATTGTCCCAGATTTGGTCAGCAGAGGTCCCTTCAAGCTGGTTTTGGTATCTTTCTGACACTCCTCATCATTCTCGGAGAAGTGCCTTACAGTAAGATATCCCAGGCTTATGTTGTTCTTCCCCTGCCCCAGCCCTGGAATCAGCTATTTGTCCAAGCAAACCGTAGTTCTTGTACTGTAAAATGGTTCTGGGAACAAAGATCTGAGCACTATGTGTACTCAGGACTCAGGACTATTGCTACTGGGGTGTCAGTCCTACACACACACACACGCACGCACACACAAAGAACTTACATCTCTTTTCATTGTTTCTTTATGTATTTATAGTTATCTCTATTTGTCAGAGGAGTTTGAACCAGAGCAACTCCATCTTGAATAGGGGCTGAGTGAAATGAGTTGCTGGGCTGCATTCCTAGGAGGTTAAGACATTCTTAGTCACAGGATGAGATAGAAGGTCAGCACAAGATACAGGTCATAAAGACCTTGCTGATAAAACAGGCTGCAGTAAAGAAGCCGAATAGAACCCACCATAACCAAGATGGTGAGGAGAGTGACCTCTGGTGCTCCTCACTGCTACACTCCCACCAGCGCCTTGACAGTTTACAAATGCCATGGCAATGCCGGGAAGTTATCCCATCTGGTCTAATGAGGGGAGACAAGAATAATCCACCCCTTGTTTAGCATATCATCAAGAAATAACTATAAAAATGGTCAACCAGCAGCCCTGGGAGGGCACTGCTCTGCCTATGGAGTAGCCATTCTTTATTCCTTTACCTCTTTAATAAACGTGCTTTCACTTTACGGGCTCTCCCTCCTGAATTCTTTCTTGTGTGCGATCCAAGAGTCTCTCTTGCGGTCTGAATCGGGACCCCTTTCTGGTAACATGTCTATCTACCTACCAACCTACCTGCCTGCATATCTAAACGCAGTTTACACAGTGGTTTCAATGCAACACCATGAAGATTATTTTGGTTTTCCCTTTCCATATCAGCGTCCCCCTTCTCCAACAGTGGAAGGCTGGCTCCCATGATCTCAAGTTACCTGTATGTGACCAACCTCCCAATTCACGCCCCACCCAGCTCACCCCTCTTTGAGCCTGCATCTTCTGAATTAGCTACCTACCTCACTCAGATTCTTGCTTTTTTTTTTCTTTTTTGATGAAGAAAGCAAGCAAGAAGCCAATACATATATTTAAGACAGAACAAGAAAGAGAACAAAAGGAAATAGAAAGGAAGGGAAGGAGAAGGGGGAGAGCTGGGTTACATATTGATTTGTGTTTTTAAAAGAACACTCTTGCAGATTTGTGGAGAAAAAATTGAAGGGGAGCAAGAGTAGATTCTCCTCTTACTCATCCTGGCATTCCTAGCACTTTGGTAGCGTATTTTAAGGAAGGTGCTATATAAATGTTTAGGGAAGGAAGAGAGACAGTCAGGGTGGGGATGGAAAGACTAGAAGACTGAGGGAGGGGGACAAGAGGCTTCGCCAGAGGCACGCACCGTACAATTAACTTAAGTTTTTCTTTTCTGTAGTGGGAGTTGTTTCTCTCTGCAGTCAAGGACGGAAAAGCACTTTGAAGTGTGTGTTCCTTTCTTTGTGAAGAACCTCTTAAGTGGCTTCCTATAGTTGCTTACAGTATGCAGTAGTGTTGGACCCATTGTCCTGTAGAAGGGTAAATCATCCCGAAGCAGATATTCTTTGTTCAGTGACTAATCACTCACAGTCTCTTTTAGTTATATAAATGTAGGACAAATAGGCCCTTTATCCTAGGAGAAGTTGTAACAGAATTGTTTTCCCTTTCTCTCTCTCACTCATTCAAGGTCAAAACCTTCCCCTCTTTCACATGCAGATCTGCATATAAGTGGAGGACCTGTTCGCCAGGAAGCCCAGGATCTCCTAGGAGGGAAGGGATTAAAGTTCAAGTCCCTGCTTCCTGAGGTTCAAAGGTAGGAGTATATGACATGGTGGCATGGCTCAAGGACATAACTGGACAATACAGTTCCCTTGAGGCTGGAAGAAACTGAACTAGTGGACTGAATTCTTTTCTGGTCAGATGGGTCCACTGGGTGGCAAAGGTTGGCATCAGTCCCGAACCCACCATATTGGGCCAGCCTGAGACCAGGGAAGTGACTGTGTGTGTAGACAACAGAGCTGGCTACTAAGAGCAGGAAACTGGTGGTATTCTGGAGCTGGCTTAAACTGACTTGCAAGAACTGATAGTTAAATTTTCAGGAATGTTTCAAGCTGGTTGTTAAATACAGACGTTAGCCAGGCACAGTGGCTCATGCCTATAATCCCAGCACTTTGGGAGGCCGAGGCGGGTAGATCATGAGGTCAGGAGTTCAAGACCAGCCTGGCCAAGATGGTGAAACTAAAATACGAAAATTAGCTAGGCCTGGTGGCAGGCATCTGTAATCCCAGCTACTCAGGAGGCTGAGGCAGAGAATTGCTTGAACCTGGGAGGCGGAGGTTTTAGTGAGCCGAGATCATGCCACTGCACTCCAGCCTGGGTGATAGAACGAGATTCCATCTCAAAAAACAAAAAAATAAAAATACTGTAATCCCAGTACTTTGGGGGCCGAGGTGGGTGGATCATGAGGTCAGGAGATGGAGACCATCCTGGCCAACACGGTGAAACACCATTTCTACTAAAAATACAAAGATTAGCTGGGCACACGCTTGTAATCCCAGCTACTCGGGAGGCTGAGGCAGGAGAATCACTTGAACCAGGGAATCGGAGGTTGCATTGAGCCGAGATCATGCCACTATACTCCAGCCTGGTAACAGAGTAAGACTCTGTTTCAAAAATAAATAAATAAATAAAAATTAAAAATAAATAAATACAGCCATTAATAAATATATGTTTTTAAACTTTTTGTTACATTATAGTTGTACGTATTAGGGAGATATAGTTGTACATATTTGGGAGATACATTTTAAATTTTTTGTGTGTGAATCCATGTTAGGTATGTATTTATGCGGGTATATGAGATGTTTTGATACAGGCATGCAATGTGAAATAAGCATGTCACCCCTGGGATATTTTAATACATGTATATAATGTAATAAATACTAATTATATCAACTTTCAATAAAATCATTATATTTAAAATACAGATAATAATTACTCAAAGTTTACTACTAATTATTTTACCATATTTTCCTATTATCTATGCTTTTGAGGTTATTTATATCTATTGCAACTAGTAAAAATTTTATAGATAATGGTGAGCTACTATGCATTTCCAACTTTGCATTGAGTAATATCATGTTAGTAGCTCAAAATTAGTCATGATGGGTGTATTTACACCAAGAAAATTGGCCAACTCTTATCAGTCAGGGCTTCCTCCCTGCATCCTCCAGTGAAGCCAGTGGTTAAACACTTAGCAGCACACTCCTGACTGTAACCCTTAAGACTTACTCACTGTTCTGTATTTACTGGCTAAGACCAGCTATGGTATAAGATCCTCATGACTGGGCATATTAAAGCACCTTTCCTCAAAGATCCACCATAAGGCAGGTGGAGCATGGGGCTCAGGTATTCCTTCTATTTCCAAGCTTGATAATTCTGAATTGTTTCAACTTCCTGAAATTCTTACCTTCCACCCAAGGTTCTTTTTTTTGAGACATAGTTTCGCTCTTGTTACCCAGGCTGGAGTGCAATGGTGCGATCTCGGCTCACCGCAACCTCCGCCTCCTGGGTTCAGCAATTCTCCTGCCTCAGCCTCCCGAGTAGCCGGGACTACAGGTGTGCGCCACCATGCCCAGCTAATTTTTGTATTTTTAGTAGAGACAGGGTTTCACCTTGTTGACCAGGATGGTCTCAATCTCTTGACCTTGTGATCCACCTGCCTCAGCCTCCCAAAGTGCTGGGATTACAGGCGTGAGCCACTGCGCCTGGCCTTCTCCCAAGGTTCTAAATCAACTTGTGGCTATATTGCTCCTCAGCACAGATCTCTGCTGTCGTGTGTCCATGAGACGCCTAACGTTGCTTAAGAAGCAACAGAATGAGGGAAACTGAGTATCCTTTTCTTGAGCAGTCCTAGAGATTAGCTTGAGAGTAGGTCATTGAGCATTACCTCCGGGGAGTGGGTCAGTTTTTAGAATGATGCTGCCTCCAAGGCCGGGCACATTATCCTAGTCCCAGTGGCTGTTACAAGAGGAGGAGAGTATCCAATGCCATGTTTGGAACATGAGCCATGTTGGCCAAGTATCTGCCTGCCCAGTGAATACGCGAAGGTAAGACCAAACAGGACTGGACACTTTGCACTCAAGGTTCCCTGGACATAAAATAGTGGCTATGGATTTGGAGGGGAAAAGGCTAGCTTCCCCTTTTGGACTTAATTACTAACATGGGGGGTCCTGAATAATGTGCTCTGGGAAATGACTGGGTACATTATTTGCATCTCAAATTGGGTAGTGAGACATCCCAGTTCAATGAAACAGAAGAAGAAGAAAAGGCCAGGCATGGTGGCTCACAGCTGTAATCCCAGCACTTTGGGAGGCCAAGGCGGGTAGATCAGGAAGTCAGGAGTTCAAGACCAGCCTGGCCAAGATGGTGAAACCCTGCCTCTACTAAAAATACAAAAATTAGCTGGGTGCAGTGGCAGGCGCCTGTAATCCCAGCTACTCTGGAGGCTGAGGCAGGAGAATCATTTGAACCTGGGGTGGTGAGGGGGAGTTTGTAGTGAGCCGAGATCACGCCAATGCACTCCAGCCTGGGTGACAGAGTGAGATTCTGTCTCAAAAAAAAAAAAAAAAGAAGAAGAAGAGAAGGAGGAGGAGGAGGAGGCAGAGAGGAAGGGGAAGAGGAAGAAGTAGGAGGAGAAGGAGAAGGAGAAAAAGAAGGAGAAAGGAAAGGAAGAAGGAAAGAGAAGGAATGACACAGATTAGACAATGAGGAAGGGGCACCAACCATTTTGCCTTAGACTGCCCCTTCCGCTGCATTTTCCGTTTCAGTTAATGTGATCTTCATTTTCTAGTTTCTCAGATCTTGGCATCGTTGTTGACTTCTTTCTCTCACAGCCCAAATTCAATCCATTATCAACTATATTTCTCTCTTTTTTTTTTTTTTTTTTTTAGACAGTGTCTTGCTCTGTTGCCCAGGCTGGAGTGTAGTGGCACAATCACAGTTCACTGCAACCTCTGTCTTCTGGGTTCAAGCAATTCTCTTACCTCAGCCTCCTGTGTAGCTGGGACTACAGGCATGTTCCGCCACACCCAGCTAATTTTTGTATTTTTAGTACGGACAAGGTTTTGCCATGTTGGCCAGGCTGGTCTCAAACTCCTGAGCTCTGGTGATCTGCCTGCCTTGGTTTCCCAAAGTGCGCGGATTACAGGTGTGAGCCACCAAACCCAGACGTTTATCAACTATACTTTCAAAAGAAACCTAGAATGTACCCTTTCCCTCACCACTTACCCCGCCACCCCCAGGTCTCACCACCATCATCTCTCTCCTGCACGATCACAAACGAGGCTAATGGGCCCGTTTCTGCCCTTTCTTTCTCCTGTTTCAATAGAGCAACCAGACTGATGTTGTTAAATCATGAGCCAAATGACATCACTCCTCAGCTCAAAGTCTTCCAGTGGCTCTCCTCTCATCCAGAATGAAGACCAAAGCCCTTCCTCTATCCTGCAGGACCATATTGATCTGCACGCCCAGCCTCTTTAACCTCGTTGCCAACTCCCTCCCCCTTGTTCATGCTGCCCCATCTACACCGGCCTCTTTGCTGTTCCTTGACTATATACCAGACTGATGCCCACATCAGGGCCTTTGCGGTTACTATTTGCTCCCCCAGAACACTCCTCTCCCAGATAACCGCATGTCTGACTCCTCACTTCTCTTAGTTCTGTATTCATAAACCATCTTCTGAGTGAGCCCTTTCCTGGCTACCTAACCAAAACATCTCCACCATCTCCATGCCTCATATTCCTCTTCTTTGTTCGTTTGTTTTCTCCTTGGCTTTTGTTGCCCTTGGTATATTTATCTTTTTTATTGACTGCCTCTCTCATTAGCATATGGGTATATGAGGGCACAGATTTTTGTTTTGTTCACTCTTCAGATTCTAGAGCAGTGCCCAGCTCATAGTAAACGCTCATATCAATGATCTATTCTGCATCACAAGCCATCTTAAAATACAGGAACTTAAAACAGCAGTTTATTAGACTCTCACAATCGGACTGGGTGCAGTGGCTTACTCCTGTAATCCCAGCACTTTGGGAGGCCGAGGCGGGTGGATCACGAGGTCAAGAGATCGAGACCATCCTGGTCAACATGGTGAAACCCCGTCTCTACTAAAAACACAAAAAATTAGCTGGACATGGTGGCGCCTGCCTGTAATCCCAGCTACTCAGGAGGCTGAGGCAGGAGAATTGCCTGAACCCAGGAGGCGGAGGTTGCGGTGAGCCGAGATCGCGCCATTGCACTCCAGCCTGAGTAACAAGAGCGAAACTCCGTCTCAAAAAAAAAAAAAAAAGAATCTCACAATCTCATAGGTTGACTGAGCTCAACTGGGTAGTTCTTTCTTGGGAATCTCTCATGCGGTTGGAGTCAAATGGCAGCTGGGACGGAAGTCATCTGACACTTGGCTGACACAGGCTGCTGGCTACTGGCTAGGAGTTCAGCTGGGCCCATTGTTCGGAGTGCCTACATGTGACCCCTCCAAGTTCACTGGGGCACCATCTCTAAAGATTAACTACCATGGTATTCAGTGAATATTTGTGGGATGAAGAAAGGCAGAAAGGGAGGGGAGACGGTGGGAGGGAAGGAACTGCAAAATTTAGAAAGAAGAAAATGAGAAAGGAAAGGAGAGAGAAGGAAAGGAGGGAGAAAAGGAGACGTGGATTTCTGATTACGATGATAGCGTGATAGCCCGGGAATAAAACTCATCCTTTTCTGCCTGACCCTGCTTTCCCATCTCCCTCAAGTTGCATAATGACCTGGCTTGGAAGCAGAAATCCATCTAACGCCACATAGCAGAGCTGGAGTACTCTTGGCAGAATCTTCTACAATTTATACCCCAAGTTCAAATTTGAGCCAAGGCATATTTCCAAGGAAGGAACAACACAGTACTTTATCTTGATGTTGCTCCTTACCCTCGGTGATTTCAAAGCAGTTTTATAAACAAGCACTGTCATTGTACAAGAGAGGAAACGGAAGGGAACCCATAATATTTAGGTAACCAATAACAAAATCTTTAAGTCAATATTATATTGAAATGATTAAGTAATTATATGGAATCCGAGGCAGGCTACCATTGCATCAAATTAATAAAGTAGAATTTGGAAGAAATAAGATATAAAAGTTTCCACATAAAAACTGAAGTCAATTGAGGCTGTAAGGAGCTAGAAATTAAAAATAGATTTATACCAAACTAGGTAGAACAAAATTTAAACAGTTGTTGAGATATTAAAAATGGATTTGCTTTTAAAACAGTTTGGAATCATGTAGTCATTTTCCAGAGCCATAGATATTCTATGCCAGTTGGGCACTTTTTCCCAAACCAATCTGGCAGACGGTTGTCTAATCAGAAAGCTTTGCAGGCAAGTTCCTTGGCTAAAACCCAGAGGAATAAATGAATTTGAGTTTCTGAAGTTCCAGTGTTTCAGTACAAAGAGGTAGGTTACACTTTTTCCTAGAGATACTGATGATGATATAAATTGTGGTATAACAGAATGCAAATTCCCTAAGCTTGGGATTCTCCTCTAACTGATGTATTATAAGACAAGATGACATCATGTTTACTTCCATTTGTGGTCTCTGTAAACCACTTTTGGTCTTTGGCCCCCCAGATCTGCCCATTTTGGGGAAATTGAAGTAACTCAAAAAAGTAACTTTTCATGAATTAGGATTAGGTTTGGCAGCAGGATATTGAACTCTCCCTACTCCCCAACACCGTCACCTCCTTAAAAAAAAAAAAAGGCTAGATGCAGCGGCTCATGCCTATAATCCCAGCACTTTGGGAAGCCGAGGCGGGCGGATCACCTGAGGTCAGGAGTTTGAGACCAGCCTGGCTAACACGGCAAAACCCTGTCACTACTAAAAATACAAAAAATTAACCAGGCGTGGTGGTACCCATCTGTAGTCCCAACTATTCAGGAGACTGAGGCAGGAGAATCATGTGAACCCAGGAGGCAGAGGTTGCAGTGAGCCGAGATCACGCCACTGCAATCCAGCCTGGGCGACAGAGTGAGACTCTGTCTCAAAACAAAATAAAACAAAACAGCGGCTTAAACAACATGAAAATTTATTTTTCTTTCATATGAGCCCGAATAGGTAGTTCACAGATTGTAGAGGGCTCCACAGTGCCAGGGAATCTCAGATTTTAAAATTTTTATTTTTCTGCCTTATCTGCATAATCTCCACTTCCTAAATCATCCTATGGTCCAAAATAACTGCTTGAGCTCCAGCCCTCATATCCCATTCCATCTAAGAGAAAAAAAAGGTAGAGAGCAGGGAAAGCTCCCTGCCTTTAAGAACGCTTTCCAGGCGGCCGGGTGCGGTGGCTCACGCCTGTAATCCCAGCACTTTGGGAGGTCGAGGCGGGTGGATCACGAGGTCAAGAGATCGAGACCATCCTGGTCAACATGGTGAAACCCCCGTCTTTACTAAAAATACAAAAAAATTAGCTGGGCATGGTGGCATGTGCCTGTAATCCCAGCTACTCAGGAGACTGAGGCAGGAGAATTGCCTGAACCCAGGAGGCGGAGGTTGTGGTGAGCCGAGATCGCGCCATTGCACTCCAGCCTGGGTAACAAGAGCGAAACTCCGTTTCAAAAAAGAAAAAAAAAAAGAACACTTTCCAGAAGTTGCTCACACTTCTTCTACTTACAACCAGCTGACCAAACCTTAATCACGTGACCAGGAGAGAATCAAGAAGACTGGGGAGTAGTCTTTCCAGCAGCAGGTGCCTAGCTAAACATCTAAGGTTCTCATACTTTAAAACAGAAGAAAACAAATGTTGTGAGACAATCAAACAGTCTCTCTGCTACAGTTTATCCCTTTGACCTCCCCCAAAATATAGGCGTCCCTCTTCTCCCATGTAGGACACAATCCCTCCTCAAGGGGAAGAAGCCCAAGGGCTGCCTCTAGCTCAGAGTCAAGATCTCTGGGTGCAGTGTACTCTCTCTCTTCAAATCCAGATATGAAGTCACACAATCTCGCAAGCTGGTTTAGTCTGTTCACGCTGCAATAACAAAATACCTTAGACTGGGTACTTTATAAATAATACAAATTTATTTCTCACAATTCTGGAGGTTAGGAAGTCCAAGATTAAGGCACCAGCAAATCTGGTGTCTGGTGAGGGCTCTCTGCTTCAGAGGTGGCAACTCTTGCTGAATTGTCACGTGGTGGGAGGGCAAAAAAGGGCCAGACTCCCTTAAGCCCTTTTATTAGGCTACTGCTAATTTCATCCGTGATGTCATCACCTGCTAAACACCCCACCCCTTACTATGATGACATTGGGGATTAAGTTTTGACATGAATTCTGGAGGACCATATTCAAACCGTAGCACAAACCATAAACTAAAAGATTAGTTATCTTTCCCACATCCACTACATATGCAGTAAGAACAAGAAAACCACAATTAAAACTACCAGTCAGAAATGTGAAAGTCCCAGAAGTTGGTCTATAGTAATTATCAAACCCTGCTGAGCAAGAATAGAGGGGACTGTCTTCTTAAACATCAGGAGCCAGCCATCCGTCCTGTGGGAGGTGCTTTGGTGTCCATTATGCCCCATGGTTATGTCTGAGGCAGGAAGCGAGGAGTTTGCCCTTTGGGACGGGGGCACTGCCGCACGGCTTTCATAGCCTGTTTCTTGTTAATGCATAGTTGGAGGCACAAAGGTTGCTCTAGGCATTGAACAGTCACAGGCTTTGGCAGACTAGGCTTGGATGTTTGGCAGTACAATTCCCTCAAAAACTAAGTAGGCATCTTTTCCATTTGCCTTCTATCAGTTCCATGTGTGAGTAACAATAGCCAAATATCTTGTCTAAAAATGGTTTTTAAACTTAGAGACTCAGATCTTACAGATCTTCATCCTCTGTCCACCCTTGCCCCCACTTTAATGGCAGCTAGTTGAGGCTATCTGATACAGTAAGTTTTGGGAGGACAGCAACAGCTTTAAGTGGCCAGTACCAGCTAAGTTGTCACCCATTGTCTAGCAGAGAGCTTTTACTAGCATTTTATTTATTTTTATTGTTAATTTTTTTTTTGAGATGGAGTCTCACTCTGTCGCCCAGGCTAGAGTGCAATGATGTGATCTCAGCTCACTGCAACCTCCGCCTCCCAGGATCAAGCCATTCTCCTGCCTCAGCCTCCAGAGTGGCTGGGACTACAGCATGCACCACGATGTCTGCCTAATTTTTGTATTTTTAGTAGAGATGGGGTTTCACCATGTTGACCTGGCTAATCTTGAACTCCTGACCTCATATTTTTTGAGACAGTTTCACATTCTGTCATCCAGGCTGGAATGCAATGGTACAATATAGCTCACTATAACCTTGAACTCTTGGGCTCAAGAAATCTTCCCATTTCAGCCTCCTGAGTAGTTAGGACTACGGGCACACACCAGTACATCTGGTTAATTAAAAAAAATTTTTCCTTGTAGAAACAGTCTTACTATGTTGCCCAGGCTAGGTTAGTCGATTTAGATGGCATGCCAAAGGCAGAGAGCATACCCTGTACCACTTCGCTAATTTTTTTCTTTTTTTCTTTTTGAGGCATTGTTAAGCTCTTGTTGCCCAGGCTGGAGTGCAATGGTGCAATCTCGGCTCACTGCAACCTCCACCTCCCGGGTTCAAGCGATTCTCTTGCCTCAGCCTCCTGAGTAGCTGGGATTACAGGCATGCGCCACTATGCCCAGCTAATTTTGCATTTTTAGTAGAGATGGGGTTTTGCCATGTTGTTCAGCATGGCCTTGATCTCCTGACCTTGTGATCTACCCACTTTGGCCTCCTAAAGTGTTGGGATCACAAGCGTGAGCCACCACGACTGGCCCACTTCCCTAATATCTTAAAAATTGGACAGATTAGAAAAAAACGGACAGATTGGCCAGGCATGGTGGCTTGTGCCTGTAATCCCAGAACTTTGGGAGACCAAGGCAGGCAGATCACGAGGTCAGGAGTTCGAGACCAGCTTGGCCAACATGGTGAAACCCCATGTCTTCTAAAGATACCAAATATTAACTGAGCGTGGTGGCACTTGCCTGTAATCCCAGCTACTCAGGAGGACAAGGCAGGAGAATCGCTTGAACCCAGGAGGTGGAGGTTGCAGTGAGCCTAGATCACACTATTGCACTCCAGTCTGGGTGACAGGGTGAGACTCTGTCTCAAGAAAAAGGACAGATTTAGCTTGAGTTTTCTACACTTCTGCTGCTCATGGAATTGAGGATTTTGTAACAATAACCACCACCTCTCACCCCCACTCTTGGTACTGAAATGAGAAAAGTTCCCTTGTCCCCCGTGCAAGGTGTGCAATGGGGGTGTGTCTTGCTTCTTCAGTGTCCCGCTGCTCAAACCTCTAGGGGAGCATACAGATGGGCACGCTGTGGGGCTCCGACCCCACGGCTGTGTCTAGGGCTAAATGTTTACAGCTCCTGAAGCCCCAGTGGGCGTGTGTTACAGGGTGCTCTTTTAGTTTTACCATTTCTAGGCGGCTTGTGTTAACCAGCTCAATTAGACCCTCTTTCTACCTTGTTGCAAGGACGGAGGGCTTTCTGTATACCGAGGCTCTTGCCTTGGTGTACTGGAAGAATCAGATCACACGTTGGCTTGGGGAATGAGTGCAAGGTTTTATTGAGTGGAAGTAACTTTCAGCAGATCGGGGAGCCAGAAGCAAGATGGTTTTCCCTTGGAGTCAGGCTGCTCAGTGGCCCAGGCTCTCCACTAACTGCCGCAGCCGAACTCCGCCTCATTCTGCCGGTTGGTGGCCTGCTGGCCTGCTAGTGCCTGCCTGTGTGTGCCTCTCGACCTCCAGCCACCACCTGTGTATTCCTCAGCTGATGTGCTCCTCTTGGCATCCAGCTGCCTGTGTATCTGCCTGCTAGGGCCTCCGGGGTTTTTATAGGCATGGGATAGGGGTGTGGCAGGCCAGGGTGGTCTAGCAAATGCAACATTTGGGCAGCAAAACAAAAATGCCCCTCTCACCTAGGTCTGTAGGGGCGGAGCCCTAGCCAGGGACCACGCCCTCCTCTACCGAGCACATCCCTTCCTTCTTCCATATAATTTAAAGGGACCACCCTCTTCCCTTCCCAGCACTCTCATATCAGTACCAATAGATGGTTTAGTTAGGGTAGGCTAAATTGCTACCAGTGGTAGACCTAAGATTTTAATCACTCTAATGCAAAAAATACATTTTAGTGGTTTTTTTTTTTTTTTTTTTTTGAGATAGAGTCTTGCTCTGTCACTCAGGTTGGAGTGCAATGGCACAATCTGGCTCACTGCAACCTCTGCCTCCTGGGTTCAAGTGATTCTCCTGCCTCAGTCTCCCAAGAAGCTGGGATTACAGGTGCACACCACCATGCCTGGCTAATTTTTTATATTTTTAGTAGAGACAGGGTTTCGCCATGTTGGCCAGGCTGGTCTTGAACTCCTGACCTCAGGTGATCCACCCGCGTCAGCCTCCCAAAGTGCTGGGATTACAGGCGTAAGCTACCACACATGCAACTGTCCAGGATAGTTGCTCCAGAGATTCAGGGACCCAGACTACATGAGTCTATGTCTTCATAAGAAAAGTACCCATATTAGTGAGTAGTCTGACTAAATGTTCTATCTTAGACATTTTCCTATTAAGAGGTATAGATTTGCAATAAATTCTACTGGTTAGTCAAAACTCAGAATTTTCAGCCAATAGAGTTTAGTGTATGTGACAATAGGTCATCTGTATTAGAGAATGCCCATTTAAGGCTGTCTCAATTGCCCAATCTGAACCCATAACCCTGTGGCGCTATTATGAGCTTTGCATGAACCTGGATTCAAATATCCCCATTCCTATTACTTACTACATGTGTGACTTTGGGCAAATTACTTAATCTTTCTGAACCTTCTAATGCAGATGTTAAAACAACCTACCCATTGTATGGATTCGATTTGTTATAACATATATGAAATAGATACATAAGTTTGGCATTTAGTAAGTATTCAATAAATGGTAGCCTTACTTAATTGAGGAGCACATGGTTATGATATCGGAACTCAGGTTTGAATTTGGACAGATCTGTGTTTGGATTCTCATTCTTGCTAGTTGTATGTATGACCTGGGCAACTGTCTCCTCGTCAGGTTTCTCGTCTGTTAAATAGGGATCATAATACCTTTCTCTAAGTGTGGTTATAAGGATTATACACGTGGCTCACACCTGTAATCCCAGCACTTTGGGAGGCCAAGGTGGGCGGATCACCTGAGGTCGGGAGTTTGAGACCAGCCTGACTAACATGGAGAAGCCCCGTCTCTAAAAAAATAAATAAATAAATAAGGATCATACACAAAAGACTCCTAGTATAGTAATTAACACAAACAGGGATTCAATATAAGGCTTCAGTTCTTGTTTTTATATTTTTTACTTTCTTTTCAGATTAAGAATGCAAGGTATGCTCAACTAATTTTGAAAAATATAGAAGGTTATGAAGGAGAAAATAAAAATCTACTGAAGATCCACTACCTGGAAGACATTGTTGATGTTATACCTTGAGGACTTCACTCCAGTCTTTCTTTTTTTATTAGGCTATTGTTTTTAAAGCTCCGGACTGTGGAGTTCCCTTTGGTTCTATACTCAGGGAGTTCCCCACTTTGTGTTATGAAAGGGAAGCCAGAAGTCCCTACCAGTGTGAAAGTAACTTCCCCATTAAAACCAAAAGGCCGCAGTTAATAATAGAGACCTTCAAGTGAAGAGAGAATAGCCTTTCCTAAGTTGGGCTAGATTTGCTGCCATCTTGGAAAGAGGAATGAAACCCTGGGAATAGGAAGGGCTGGGAAGATCCGGGGTGTGTGTGAGTCTGGGACTGCTGAAGACACTTGACCAATTTACAGTCTCGCCTTGGGCTAGTTCTGCTAGGGGAACATCTAGTGCTGATTCCCGTCAATAGGGTATTCTAGTCACAGAAGGACTGTGAGATTTGGCAAAGATCACAAAGCAAGACATGCAGACAGAAACACTCAAAAATTGCAACTTGGGTTAGAGCACCAGTAAAACCCCAAATTCTGGATTCACATATTCTGACATACCCAGTTTATCTGGAACAAGGATCAAAAATTTAAATTGGACAGTTACCAGTCAGGACTTATTTCTTCCCTAAAGGGCTCTGTAGTATGGGCACTCAAGGAATACTTAAAAAAAAAAAATCAGTGATAATCTGATAACAAAATAACAGTCAAGTTTGTCATTTTTAATTTCTGTACCTCCCCTTCCTATTATCACTGCCTAGACGTTTTGCCTTAGTCTTTAAAATGTAAATGTACCTACAGCTATTCATTCCGCCTATTCTAACGCCTGTCAAACCAAAATGAAAGAAAGCTGTACCAAGGCAAGTCTGAGATCTTCGTCTCAATCAGTAAAATCTTCCTCGGAAGCTTGCACTACTCAAGCAAGACAGATCTAAGCTCTTGATACAGTTAGGAAATGTGACCTACTTTAAAACCAAGCAGCGTGTGTGTGTGTGTGTGTGTGTGTGTGTGTGTGTGATGAAATGAAAGTGAATTGTTTTGCTGAAATCTGACACTAAAAATAGGGCACCGGATCCTTCCCCTGCTGGAAAAAAGAAGAAAAAAACCGCATTAAAATGAGTGTGTGTCTGTATGTCTGGGAATATGTCTCCATGGCAACCATTGTCCCACCTCCCCTATCAACGGTATTACCCCTCTCCACGGAAAGAGGGCACATAAACGCCTTTCCCAGCACCCCTCCCAATCCCTTACTCCATGAAATCTAATTAAAGAGTGAAATGAATTTTAGCGCTGGTTCCAGAGTCTGGGAGAAGTCCACGACTGGGGGGCAGGGTAAAGAGAGGAGCGCTGGGGGAGGGACAGGGAGACCTGCCCTTCCACACTGGAGCAGCAGCACGCGACTCTGTTCTCATTTTTAAAAAGATCCACAGCTCCCATGCTGAGGAGCTGCAAGGGAGTGATAAACCTGCCATGCAACGATGCTATTACTTTAATGGATACAGGACTGGTTGAGCACTTTATTTCCACCAGGGCTTTTCACTTTGCATCTTCCCTTTCCACAACATCCAGTTTTCCTCAGACACTCCCCCCTTTACTAATGAACGTTGTCCCCATTTCTAATGCCGTGCAGGTGAGGGAGAAAGAAAGCATTATTTGAGATAATAGGTCTGCCTCTGGGGTGAGGCGTCTGAGTCGATCACACTTGTGAACAATCCAACCCCCCAACCTCAAACATCTTTTTTGTATAGATTAGAAGCCAGAGAAGAATAGAGGGGCATGGAGTGGTGAGGAAGACACTCTGGGGAGGTTGAAGCTGATTTGGGCAAATGAGCTTCAGGGTTTTTTTTAGCATCTGCCAGGGACCTCCCTTCCCCCTTTCCAGCAGCTGCCTGCCCTCCCTCCTCCTTCCCCCACCTTTAGTGTCCAGTCAGCAGCGGCTCAGGCGCCTCCCTCTCCCTTCTCTCTGGCCATCCCTGCCCTTGGCTATCTGGGCATCTGTTCCTCATTCCTGCATCCAAACGTTTTCTCCAGGTTGGCTGTCAGTCGGCATTGTGTGGCGGGGTTCTCAGCTGGCGCTGAATTGCCCTCTCATGAGCATAAGCATTCGGACAGGTCTGGGCTCGTCCCCCTGACAATGGGGAAGTGGTGGCAGGAAGCCTGTGGGCCTTCCTGGGAGAGAGGGGAGAGGTAGTTTTACACAGGCCCCAACTGTGTGATGTTTCCGCGACAAGAAGAAGGAAAAGGATGAAGAGCAACTCGGAGCCTGTCACTCAGACTTTTCTGTCCTGGTGGACTGAGTGTGGTGGGCTGCGAGCAAATGGAAAGTCAAAGATGTGCTTTCACCCACAACAGGGTGGCAGGGCCGAGAGTCGATTGGCATAGGGCAGCTGGCGTGTGACTGTGGGCACCAGCAGGGGACAGTGCCAGCTGTGGCATCTGCAGTAGCTGCCACCCTGGCTGCCAGTCCTGCCGCTTCAGCAGCAGGCACCTCCGTGACCTTGGAAGGGATAACTGGCCTCTCCACCTGGACAATGGGCCTTGCGGGAGCCTTCCCTTCTTGCAGCCAGCTGAGGCAGCCTGCACCCTCGCTTGCCAGATACCCTGAAGCGTTCTGGAAAAAGTCAGGGACGACCCGCAGGCATGGGTCACTGTCAAGCCAGAGAAATTCCTCTGACTTTAGTTTTTTGTCCAGATTGATGTGACTTAGGGCAATGGCTTATCCACGGTATAATCATGAGAACCAATGTTTATTGAATGCTCACTCTGGACCAGGAATTCTTCTAAGCATTTACCAACTCATTTAGATGTACAAGAGCCTGTGAAACAGATGTCATCCTTATCTCCATTTGCAGGTGAGGTAAGAAAATTCTCAAGGTTATATAGCTAGAAAGTGGCAGTGGCCAGGCGCGGTGGCTTACCCCTGTAATCTCAGCACTTTGGAAGACCACGGCAGGTGGATTGCCTGAGCCCAGGAGTTTGAGACCAGCCTGGGCAACATAGTGAGACCTCATCTCCAGAAAATTTTTTTAAAAAATTAAATAAAAAGCAAAAATACAGCTAGAAAGTGGCAAAGCCATGGTATCAGATCAGACAGTTTGAACCCAGAGTCCACATGTTAGCCTCTCAGACTGGGATCTACTCAGTCACTGGATAACAGCAAATCTCCAGTCTTCACAGATTATCTTATTGTTTTCAAAGTTCTTAGGAATTCTTTAAACATTAAAAAATTCATTATATAATCATTATGTAAATAACACCATTAAAAAGCATGTTCAAATGAGAAAAAGAAGTCACTACTAAACTTACCACCCCAAAGCAACTGATTTTATACATGCATGCTTTTTCAATCCTTGCACTCACATGTTTTATATGGTGAAATATAATTCTGTATTATTTCCTAATTTTATAACATTGTCTTATATGTGTATTTTCATAAGGTTATTTTCTGACATTTTAATTGCTGGGTAGCATTCCTTCAAGTCGATGTACCATAATTGACTTAAGCAGTTCCCTATTTTGAACAATTAGATTGTTTCCATTTAAAAATTTGAAAAATAAACTCTGTATGCTCATTTTTTCCTTTTATCAAATGACTGGACTCTGTCCAGGCACAGGAGAGACGTTTCACCTGTGCAATTGAAGCTATTTTGATAACCTTTAGCCTATCCTTAAGGTATACACCAAGGTTAAAAGTGTATGAACTGGGAGAATAGCATTCCATACTATTCATTGCTGAAGGACTTGGAAGGAATGAAACAGTGAATGGAATTGCACTCAAAGCACAGCTGCCAAGGTGCTAGAATAGTGCATGTAACAGAACACAGGCCAAGGAGGCCAAGCAGCAGACTTGCAGAGACAACATTGTTAACTTGGTAACAGATGGCCCACTGGTCAGAGCTCAGAAGGCTGGGGCTCCTTAAACCAACAGGACCCAGGCGTATGATTCAAATGTTCTCAGTAACCAGAGGGACTGCGGTGACGTGTGAATATGCAAGAGACAGAAACTATTTATCTTCCCCTAACCTTGCTATTTCATTTTCCTAGCCTCAGTTAGAGACTTTTTTTAAAAAAAAAAAAACAACAGAGTTTTGCTCTTGCCCAGGCTGGAGTGCAATGGCACGATCTTGGCTCACTGCAACCTCCACCTCCTGGGTTCAAGCGATTCTCCTGCCTCCGTCTCCCAAGTAGCTGGGATTACAGGCGCCTGCCACCACACCCAGCTAATTTTGTATTTTTAGTAGAGATGGGGTTTCACTAGGTTGGCCAGGTTGGTCTCAAACTCCTAACCTCAGGTGATCCACCCACTCAGCCTCCTAAAATCTTGGGATTACAGGCGTGAGCCACTGTGCCTGGCTGAGACTTTTAAAACTCTGAATCACCACTGACTGCATTCCCAGCTCTACCTGGACTCAGCCATTTTAAACTAATGAGAAAACTTCAGTATCTAGGGTATGCTTAGATTAGATGAGACTCAGCTTAAACCCTGGTAAAAATTAGCATTCTCGGGGCTGGGCGCGGTGGCTCACGCCTATAATCCCAGCACTTTGGGAGGCCAAGGCGGGTGGATCACGAGGTCAAGAGATCGAGACTATCCTGGTCAATAAGGTGAAACCCCGTCTCTGCTAAAAAATACAAAAGTTAGCTGGGCATGGTGGCGCACGTCTGTAGTCCCAGGTACTCGGGAGGCTGAGGCAGGAGAATTGCTTGAACCCAGGAGGCGGAGGTTGCAGTGAGCCGAGATGGCGCCATTGCACTCCAGCCTGGGTAACAAGAGCGAAACTCTGTCTCAAAAAAAAAAAAAAAAAAAAATCAGCATTCTCCCCATTTCCTGAAAGCTCAATCCTCGGTGCTAAGTCAATCTAGACAGGCAAAGGGGTTTAAGCAAAGCCAGGGTTAGACAAGTGAGGTGCCTAGTAGGCAAAATTGAAGGAGGCATCACTGGCAGGTGCCAGCCCTGCACTGGTGACCCCGAGAGTGAGACCCTCCTTATGTCTTCTGCCCTGAGAATCTCACTTGCTCACCCTGCTCCTGGCCCCTACCCTAATGTCACAGCGAAGTTCTGGCTTAGTCATTGCTGTCCTTATCAAGCCCCTGCCCCTGCTAGGCTTAGAATAACTGGTTGAACCTAGGCCTTTGATATTGGCAGGTGAAGAAATGGGCCACATCCACTAAGGTGGCAGGAGTAGACGGGCATAGGCTGACGTCCTTCCCAGGACCAGGTGGAAGTGGAGCCCCATGTTCTCCAACCAACTGTGGACAAACGCAAGGACCAGACAGCTGGAACCATAACTTCAATACACACTGGCACTTGTGTTTTTAAGCCTGCCGAGAGGATTAACGTTCAACAGCTGTGCATATTCACACTGTTGAATGCGTATTACACAATATTCTCAGACATTCTCCTACGCAGAGCAGCAGTATTGGCCCATCGGGTGATTCATGAGGTTTCAACACAAGCCGCCAGAGAAAGGGAGCTATCAAGATTTTGGTGATGAGAGAAACTGTAGCACATGGTGAAAGAGTAAGACAAACCGGATATCTTTTCAGGCTGGATCAAGAAAAAGCTTTGACAGAATGAGACATGATTTTCCTTTATTCGAAGTGTTGCAGGTCTACGGATCTCAGTGCAATTTGTTCAGTATACGGAACAATGCAATGAGTATTCCAACCCTGAACAGCTGGGAAAGGAGGACGTGAAAACTGAGGAGCGAGCCAGGTGAGTTCACACTTGAATAATAGATTCTCTTGGTAATAAAACCACAGAGAGAGCCAGTGCTTGCCCAGGTCTAGAGTTATTAAGAACTCCACCGAAACTCCACCGGCTTAGAGTTCCTTCTATGCCAAACTTGCGCACACCTCTTCTGAGAGCAAGGCCCTCCTTTTCTATTATCGGAGTCAGTGGCTGCCAACGTGGGTATGTGCACACAAATCTATTGGGATACCAAAAAAAGAGAATTTTCTTTAATAATTATTTGTCTTCATCTTCCTAAATTTCTATTCTCGAATAGGTTTTAGGATGTACATTATATATTAGTACAGCAGTGATGAGTATTCATTTTGACAGAAAGTGCTAAAAAAAATTCATACTAATGTGTTACATGATCAAAAATGCTTGGAAGAAGGCCTGGTGTGGTTGCTCCTTCCTGTAATTCTAGCACTTTGGGAGGCCAAGGCAGGCGACTCACCTGAGGTCAGGACCTTGAGACCAGTTGGTCAACAGGGCAAAACTCCGTCTCTACTAAAAATACAAAAATTAGCCGATTGTGGTGGCATGTGCTTGTAATCCCAGCTACTCGGGAGGCTGAGGCATGAGAATCACTTGAACCCAGGAGGCAGAGGTTACAGTGAGCCAAGATCACACCACTGCACTCCAGCCTGGGTGACAGAGTGACTCTATCTCAAAAAAAACAAAATGCTTGGAAGTCACTAAGCAAGAAACTCCTGACTGGGCGCGGTGGCTTACATCTGTAATCCCAGCACTTTGGGAGGCTGAGGTGGGAGGATTGCTTGAGGCCAGGATTTCAAGACTAGCCTGGTCAACACAGTGGGACCCCCATCTCTATCAACAGTTTAAAAATTAGTCGGATATTGTGGCACATACCTGTGGTCTCAGCTACTCAGGAGGCTGAAGGAGGAGGATCACTTGAGCCTGAGAAGTTAAGGCTGCAGTGAGCCATGATTGCACCCTGTACTCCAGCCTGGGTGACAGAGTGAGACCCTGTCTCAAAAAACAAAACAAAAAGAAACTCCTTAGCCTGATGTTCCGGGTCCTCTGCACTTACTAATTCAACCTCCCCTTTCATCCCTACACCACCCACTGCAATAAAATGGATCTGGTCATCCAGTAATTCCTGGGTGTTTTTACACTTCCTTTATATTTTGGCTGGTGGAATACCAGCAAATGAGGAGAGCTAATGAAGTCTCCTGGATACACTGAGCCTGCAATCACTTTACTAGCATAAATTTCAGCCCTGTCCAGGATACCCCTTCCTAGATAAGCTCTCCAGGGGTAACTATCTTATTCATAATTCTCTGTGAAGCAACCTACTGCTTTCTGCCGGAGAGAAAAATGGTGGCTCAGATCTATTTAACTTTCTTTTTTTTTTCTTTTTGAGGCGGAGTCTCACTCTGCCTCCCAGGCTGGAGTGCAGTGGCACAATCTTGGCTCACTGCAACCTCCATCTCCTGGGTTCAAGCAATTCTCCTGCCTCAGTCTCCTGAGTAGCTAGGACTACTGGCACCCGCAACCACGTCCAGCCAATTTTACATTTTAGTAGAGACGGGGTTTCACCATATTGCCCAGGCTGGTCTTGAACTCCTGACCTTGTGATCCACCTGCCTCAGCCTCCAGGCATACAATGGCACTATCTCAGCTCACTCCAAACTGCCTCCCAGGTTCAAGTGATTCTCCTACCTTAGCCTCCAGAGTAGCTGGGATCACGGGTACCCACCACCACACCTGGCTAATTTTTGTATTTTTAGTAGAGACAGGATTTCGCCATGTTGGCCAGGCTGGTGTTGAACTCCTGACCTCAGGTGATCCACCCGCCTCAGCCTCCCAAAGTGGCAAGATTACAAGCATGAGCCACAGTGCCTGGCCAGATGTATTAAACTTTCATGAACAAACATTACAACTACTGCCTCCCCCGCTGGCAGCTGTCCCCACTGCTTGGTAGACTAAAGACCATCAACATAATTGGAATTAATACTAACTGTGTACCCTGCCACACTAGTGTTGGTCTAAGACCTTGGCAATGCAAAGGAAAAATGATTCCAGGAAGTACAGTATGGGGATCCAGAAAACACCCTCCATCTCTATAATTTACTCAGCTAGAGATTTCCCAGAGCAGAAATGCTGGTAGCAAGGGTGCTGCATGTTTCTGCAGTGTATATGGCACAGCGGTGTCAGGCAGGCAGTGGATCCAGCCCTCAATCCACCGACTTTTTCCTAAGGTATCCTAAGGCAGATTGCATTTTCCACAGACAGCAGCCACAATATCTCCCATCCCTCAAGGTCTTCTGACAATGTGACATTGACACTTCTCCTATGGAGTAGTGAGGTCAGATGACCCCTCCTTTTAAACTTGGGTGGGTCTTTGTGATTTCTTTGACCAACAAGAGTATGGCAGAAATTATGGTAGGTGACTTCTGAGGCTGGGCCATAAAAATACCATGCACTTCCACAAGGATTTCACGCCCATGCTCATCACCTGTGCCACCTAGCACAATATGCACCAGATGAGCTGTGTGACTGTGTGTGGGCAAGCTGCCTAGGTTCTTGGAGCCTCAATTTCCTCATTCATAGAATAGGGATAAAATTAGTCCCTGCTTTACAAGGATTAAATAAATTAATACATGCAAGTGCGTAGTATAATGCCTAGCATATCGTAAACCCTCACTGTTAGCAATTATTATCATCTGGCATTTGGTAGATGGCCAATTAATATTTGTTCATTAATTAATTGAATTGCACTGTACACAGATGGAAAAGAAGATGGAGATCCAATTGGTATCTAATGACACAGAAAGGTCTTCATGTCCATGCTCTGTTAATGTCTCCTTCCCCAAGCTGTGTCTGCACCAACTGCCCTGAGCACTGCCACAGGACCCCCTGCACCCTGCCCTAGTCTCCTCTGCGTATTCCCTCAAGCTCCACGTTGCCTGCCGATATTTGCTGCTACTATTCTCTTTTCCCAAAGTATTCCCTTCAACTTCCTCATTCCCCTTTCAATTATTTTTTACTGGTACTTCAGTCCTCAGACTGCAGGGCACCCCTTTGGAGTCATTTTCTGACCTGGAGGTTTTATAGAAAATGTTCCTCTCTGTTTAACATATCATGGCAGTGATTCGCCATAGGGCAATCGCCTGCTAATTTCTCTGTCTCCTGCATTACCTGGAAGCCCCTGGCGGGCAGGTTTTATATAATCTTCATCACTGTATTCCTAGAAGTTAAGAGTACCCGACCAGTAACAGTCACTCAATACATACTTTTTGAATAAATGGTTGCAAATAAATAGTAACCCTAAAACATTCAAGGTAACAATGTTCTGTAACATCACTGGAAGAAAACAGCTGTGTAGTACATTTTGAAACTATTTCCATCAAAACAGATTCAAATGAAATCTTGGCACTTCATGGAATAAGCTTCAGTTAACTGGAAAAATAATGTGCTTGCAATGCGTTAACAGAAGATGTTAAATAAACGAGAATGTAGTTAGCTGGCTTTTTCACTGACCTTTCAAATAGATCAGGGGATGGGAAAAAGGAGCCATATCACTTCTACAGTACTAAGGATTGTGCCTTGATTACAGTTGCTCAATGCATATTTGATGAGAGACTCAGAAATTTAAAGCTTAAAGGAACTTTGATGACTGAGGATTGTTTGATTAACACTGAACCATTTAGGACCCTGGGGATGAACCACAAAGCAGCTGTCACTGGCCAGCAGAAGAAGGGAATACCTCGCTGCTACTCCTAGGATCTGGTCCCAGGTGTCTGCACTAAATGACTTTCCAGGAACCCCAGCAGTGCCCGCCAAGACTGCATTTTCTGATTTAACTGCTAAGGCTCTCTGTATGGAACAAGGAAATATTTGCAATGCTTTTTGTCTAAATGTGATTAGCGCAGCACTCTGTAGTATTCCTTTCCAAGGAAAGCACATCACACTTAGGCTGGGAAAATACCCCAAATTTCCATTGTGATAGGATACACCAGGGTGAGGCTGACAGCAGTTTCTAACATAACCAAGGCCACTTTAATTTCCCACAGAAGTCTTTCTAATACCCAAGGCTCTGCCTTGGTTTGTGTGGCCAGAAACTGTTGGAGCACTGCACGCCATAACCTGTGCTTCTTGGTGAGTTGCTTGTCTATTACTGAAAATCCCAAGACTATGACATCATGACAATAACCTTCAAAACGCTGAATGGATTTCCTCCCTGCCTGGGAAAGCCCTCTTCTAGACAAGATATGACATGATGGTCTGGGAGATCTTAGGTTAAATTTTTTCTGCCACCACTCAGGGTAATATGGAGGTGGATGTGTCAACTCACAGACTATACCTATCATTTCTTTTTTCTTTTTTGAGATGGAGTCTCACTCTGTCGCCCAGGTTGGAGTGCAGTGACACAATCTCGGCTCACTGCAACCTCTACCTCTTGGGTTCAAGCGATTCTCCTGCTTCAGCCTCCTGAGTAGCTGGGACTACAGGTGCCCACCACCACACCCAGCCAATTTTTGTATTTTTAGTAGAGATGGGGTGTCACCATATTGCCCAAGCTGGTCTCGAACTCCTGACCTTGTGATCCACCTACTTTGGCCTCCTAAAGTTCTGAGATTACAGGCGTGAACCACCATGCCTGGCCCATGCCCATTATTCCTAAGCTTTCCTTGGATTCTTTCTCCACAACAGATAATCCCACTGATAGTCCCAGGTGATTCAAACACAGAATCAAGTTTTAGTACGATATGAAGAAACATGGGGTCTGAAGAATCTGAGCTGCCATGTTTCACAGCTCCCGGGGGCACCATTCACTCATGCTACTGTGCAAATCACCTGTTGCTGGCTGTCCCACGTTGTCTATTAGCTCTCTTGGCACAAATGTAAGATCTCTAACAGCAGCTTCCTAGTTGTCAGTCTCATCTTGGTCTACAGCCCCTTCGCCTAGGCTCTGACCTTGGGAGCTGATATTTTTTCTGGCTAAAATAACAACACCTTACTTTCACTTATAATTAACAAAACATTGTCAAATACTTTGTATCTTATGAAACTCAATACTCTTGTGAGATAGTTTGTCCCCACTCAAATCTCATGTTGAAATGTAATCCCCAATGTTGGAGGTGGGGCATGGTGGGAGGTGTTTGGATCATGGGGGTGGATTTCTCATGAATGGCTTGGGCCATTCCCTTGGTGATAAATGAGCTCTCAGTTCACATGACATCTGGCTGTTAGAAAGTGGGTGGCACCTCCCCCCAACTCTCTCTCTTGCACCTGCTTTGGCACCGAAACACAAGCTCCCTTCTGCCATGAGTAAAAGCTACCTGAGGCCTCCCCAGAAGAAGACGCCCCAGGGCTTTCCGTACAGACTGCAGAACCATGACATGAGCCAATTAAACCTCTTTGCTTTACCAGTTACCCAGTCTCAGGTATTTCTTCATAGCGACGCAAGAATGGCTGAATACAGGCAGGTAAGGCAGTTATGAATGCCCTGTTTATAAATGAGGAAACCAGTGCTCAGAGGTTTGCCAGTAGTCACCCAACTAGGAAAAAGCAGAGGTCCTGACTCCTAGTTTATTGCTTATTCTATCAGAACAAACAAGCTTTAGCATGTAAACAGAATCACCCTCAGAGTGCTGTTGCTGGCACCCAAGTCGGCATCAATCCCTCCTACTTATTTTTAAGACCCCAGGAAGATTTGTGCATGTTTGTGAACCAGCCCTTTCAGCTGTCCTGTGGGCCTCCCTTCCCTTCCTCTCCTTCTCTAGTTCCCATCAGTCCTGTGATGGCTCACTGCTGGAGCCTGCAGCCGGAAAGATGGAACCAGCGTTCAGTGCCAGAGCCACCATTCTGGGTCAACTCAACTGCTCTGCAGTGAGAAGGGGAAGGGAATGGTGTCAGGAAATGTTCCAATAGCCCCTATTGTTGTCCTGGGGCAGGAAGACCTCTCACTAGAGAACAGGAGGTACTGAGAGACAAGTTTCTGTGTCTAACTCTTTCTCTAGGATGACTCTTTTCCAATAGCCTCTTCTTCCACCACTCTTCTTGGCCCTCCCTGTAAATAGTCTCCGGTGGTCTGTCCCTTTAATCCTCCAGATATGCCTAGATGCATCTGAATTTCAGTCCAAGCTGGATTAAGAGGATCCGGACAAAAAACTGCCCAGAGTACCCGAACACCACAGATATAAATCAGAATGACTCTACTAATTTTCCCCCAGTCATGCGAACATTGGTTTCTCTCCCAGGAGGACACAACACCTGTAAGTGGTCAATTAAAAACACTCTTTTCCAGAGTTGATCTATCCCTGTGAAATACATGCAGATAGATGTGCCATATCCGTGTGCTTGATGCATACCCTGAAACTGGAAATCACAATTGCATAAGTTTTGAACCCTAATAGGGCTTTGAACCCTAATAGTGCTACTTACTGAGATCCAGTAATCTGATGATTTTTACTTTCGTTTTAAGTCCTTTCATACTCCTATCATGAAGTTGTCTTGTTTAGAAAATTGCAAAGGAAAGCTGAAGCAAGAATAAGAACATTGGGAAAGAGAAAAATATTTTGCCAAGTTTTATCAGTACCCGGACTCTGTTTTGGCTGCTGGGAATAAATTAATAATCTGTTTCAATATAGAACTTTTATTAATAGAAAATCAGTTTATTTCTGAAGTCACTAAAGAAATGTTGAGCAAATATTTCAAAAATACCCATTCAAGGCTGAGCGCAGTGGCTCACGCCTGTAATCTCAGCACTTTGGGAGGCCGAGGCCGGTAGATCACTTGAGTTCAGGAGTTCAAGATTATCAAGGCCAACATAGCAAGACCTCATCTCTACTGAAAATACAAAAATTAACTGAGCATTGTGGTGTGCACCTGCAGTCCCAGCTACTCGGAAGGCTGAGGCAGGAGGATTGATCGAATGAAGAAGGCAGAGGTTGCTGTGAGCTAAGATCACGCCACTGCACTCCAGCCTGGGCAACAGAGGGAGACTGTCTCTGGGGGGAGGAAAAAAAAAACATTTGAAGGGGCACCAACTTGTTAGCCTTCCAGGACACTCACAATTTTGGTCTAGCCCTGATCCTAGGGAGCAAATCAGAGCCGCTGTCTCCAACCTCACTCAGCCATTGGCTTGCTCTTCTGCGAAACGAAGGAATTAAAAGTAGAAGTTTAACAAGTGTTTGTTAACCGCGTGCCTTTGAAATCATATGGATCTCTGATGTTCTTTTTTTGAAAGAAGTAAGCTGGAATTTAGAAATCTACTCTGCAAGGGATTTTGGCACGAAAATATTGCTGTGGTAATAAGACGCGATCTGAGAAAGTAGCAATGGTTCCATTGCCCCACCCAGGCAGGCTGGGATCCTCTCTTTACTGTGGCTCATTTTCCTCTACTTCTTACGTAAGCCCCGTTCAGCTGCCGTTCTGGAGGAAAGCTGTGGGCGAGGCTAGAGCCAGAGTGAGTGATCAGAGAGGATGTTTTCAGAGGACACCATTTAGGGCCTCCTCTTGGGGAGGTCAGACTCCACAAAAAGCTTGTGTGAACTCACACGCCCAGACACAAGCTCACCATCTACCTGTTTTAGCCTCTAACCCAAGGCTTTTGAAATTGGAATGTGCACACAGGTCAGCTGGGGATCCAGTTAGCATGCAGACCTTGATTAAATAGGTGTGGAGTGGGTCAAAGTCAGCATTTCTAATAAGCTCCCGAGGGCTGCTGCTGCTGCTGGTACTCAAACCACACTTGGAGTGGCGAGCTCCATCCCACATTCTCCATCTGACTCAGGCACACAACAGTCACGGTGTTAGAGCGTAGAGACAGGGTAGATCAGGAAGATGAGAGTCAAGAAGAGAAGGTGAATATACAGGCCAGTGATTATATCCCAATGTTATGAGGGTTCACATGGGTACATACAAATGTGTATAAGCATGTTAAAAGGGACTGAGTAGAGAGGACCAAGGCTAAAAATAAATCTGGTAGAAATCAATGGACTTTTATCCATGGGTTCTCTTGGCAGGATCTAGGAGGACATGAGGGTAGTTTGGCAAGATTGTATATTTAGCACCTTGGACGGCAACCTCCCTGGGGCAGATCGCTTACTCTCTTTTGTGTCCTGTCTAGTTCAATGCTGGCAAATAAATTCTCCATAAATACTTGCTGACTGAATGAGTTCGTTAATTACTTATTACATTTCATTTTTTATTCTGGTAAAATATGCATAACATAAACTTACCATTTTAGCAAATTGTAAGTGGACAGCTCAGTGGCATTCAGTACATTCATGGGGTTGGCCAACCAACATCACACCCATCGCTAGAACGTTTTCACCCTCCTAAACCGACACTCTGTACCCATGACACAATAGCTCCCTGGTCCCCCTGCTCTCCCCAGCCCCTGTAGCCACGATTTACTTCCTGTTTCTATTCATTTGACTGTTCTAGGTACACACAGAGCTAAAATCACACAGTATTTGTCCTTTTGTGTTTTGCTTATTTCATGCAGCATGTCTTCAAGGCTCGTCCATGTTGTAGCATGTATCAGAATTTTGTTCCCTTTCAGACTAACTAATATTTCATTGTGTGTATGTATATATATATATATGTATGTATGTATCACATGTTGTTTATTTATTCATTGATGGATACTTGAGTTGTTCTCATCTTTTAACTGTTGTAATGCTATGACACGCGTATACAAATATCTGTATAAGTACCTGCTTTCAATTTCTTTTTTTTAAAATTTATTTTTAATGCATTTTAGGTTTTGGGGTACATGTGAAGGACATGAAAGATTGTTGCATAGGTACACACATGGCAGTGTGATGTGCTGCCTTCCTCCCCATCACCTATATCTGGCATTTCTCTCCATGCTAGCTCTCCCCAACTCCCCACCCCCCGCTGTACCTCCCCTATTTCCCCCCAACAGACCCCAGTGTGTGATGCTCCCTTCCCTGTGTCCATGTGTTCTCATTGTTCAACACCCACCTATGAGTGAGAACATGCGGTGTTTGATTTTCTGTTCTTGTGTCAGTTTGCTGAGAATGATGGTTTCCAGGTTCATCCATGTCCCTGCAAAGGACATGAACTCATCGTTTTTGATGGCTGCATAATATTCCATGGTGGATATGTGCCACATTTCCCCTGTCTGCTTTCAATTTCTTTTCTTTTTTTTTTTTTTTTGAGATGGAGTTTCACTCCTGTTACCCAGGCTGGAGTGCAATGGTGTAATCTTGGCTCACCGCAACCTCCGCCTTCCGGGTTCAAGCAATTCTCCTGCCCCAACCTCCTGAGTAGCTGGGGTTACAGGCATGCACCACCATGCCCAGCTAATCTTTTGTATTTTTAGTAGAGATGAGGTTTCTCCATGTTGGTCAGGCTGGTCTCGAACTCCTGACCTCAGGTGATCCACCCGCCTCGGCTTTCCAAAGGGCAGGAATTACAGGCATGAGTCACCTGCTTTCAATTTCAAATCTTTTGGGTATAGATCCAGAAGTGGAATTATATAATGTAAACATGATATAAATAAAACAGAATGGAATTACCAGATCATAGGGCAATTTTATTTTCATTTTTTGAGAAACCACTGTAGCATTTCATTTAATTTTTAAATTTTACAAACTTTATCATTTGTAATATAGGAAATAATTTAAGAATCTAGATTCTCCTTGCTGGGAGAACATGGGAGTGACTTTTGAATCTGGTGATTTATGAAATGGGTTTTCCTTGCTGTACCTTCCCTATGAGATGTTGTGAAAGAGAAGCTGGAGGGAGGTATATGTTGGATCATTTCATCTATGCTGGAGGGGCCACTGGATGGGACTGCCAGGTCTTCAGATTTCTGGACCAACCAGCCCAAGTCATGACTTAGCAGAGTATCTCTCAGCAAAGCCTCTCTGCTGACCTTGCAGCTGCAGAGAAGAGAGATGGCCCTGAATCAAAGCTGCCTGGGTTTCTCACCATAGGAGAACCCAGGAAAAGCAAAGCCAGCAAGACTCCTCACACCAGAGGCTGGATGGTTTCTGCAAATGGTGACACTGGCAGTAACATTTTCCAGGGGGTTGATCTCAGAGGCAGCCAAACCTTGGGAGCGCAGAAGCAGAACACTCAGAGGGTGCGGCTAAGGCCGAGGCTGGGGAGGGGCTGGTCTGCAGCTGGAGGCCATTAAAATGTGGCAAAGTCTCCCTTCTTTGTTCTTGGGATTAATTCAAAGTGCTGCCATCCTGTAGGGCAGGGAGTCACATTCCTGAAATGGGAGACTCAGGAATATCCAGACAGAATCCTGACTTTCAAACACAGGATGTCTTTTTTAAAGGAAGCTATTTATTGAAATAACAGACTTAAAAATCATCTATAATCCTCCCTGCTTCCCCCACACAAATTCACTGTTTCCATTTTTCCATGTTCTCGTCCATGGCTAATGCAATTTTTGTTGCTCTTTTTACTCATCAGTCATGCCCAGATTTCTCTTGTCTACTCCCTACTTCTGAAGGCAGTTCTACTCAAATTATCATCATTTTCAGGTTTCTGGGATTGGAGGAGAAAAAGGTGTCTCCTTCCTTTTCACCACCCCTTCAACACGCACACACACACACCCTCCAGGTGCCCTCCTCTTGGTTGGTAATGTGTTTTCACTTATCACTCACTCCACTATTGTCCAACTTCTATGGGAAAGGCACCAGTTAGAGACAGAAATGTGCCCCTTTAGCCTTACGCCTGTTCTAGAGTTGAGAATTACAAAAGGATGCAGCAGTGATGCTGGCCTCATGGGGCTCCAGCGCTGGGCATTTTGCCCCACCGCGGCAGTCCCGTCTCCTTTCCCTGATCCCTCTCTCCCTCTCACCCTCTCTCCCTTCCTCTCCACTGATCACAGCCCTCAGAAACTTCCCTTACACAAAATGGCCAAGGTAGGAGTTTACTAGGAGATTTATTGTGTTTGGATGCCGCCACCATGTGTTCCATTTTTTTGTATCTCCCCAAGTCTTAAAACTGACTTTGGCATTCCTGCCAGAGACAGGGTAAGATTTAGAGATCATGGGCTCTTTCTAGCATCTCTAAACCAACGACCTTCAGGTTCTTGACCATAATAGGATCATGACGTGGGTCGTGGGGGCTTCTCCCCAGTCTCTGTTGTTTCGCATCTCCTGTGTCACTGATGCTGATTTGAAAACTTCCTTCAGCTCAGGTGGCCCCAGTGACACTCCCTGGCTGTATAGTTCGACCTTGCTGCACTTCTGATGTTTCTGGAGACCTAACTCTAACTCTCATTGCCTACTTAGCTTTCCCGTTCAGATATCCTTTCTTATGATTAAGCTAGCCACCATAGCAAGCAGCACACACATCTTTCTGCTCTGATACAGGCAGGCAGAAGTTAGGATTAGAACTGTCTTTTCCCTACTAAGTCTGGGCAAACATTCAGGTGTCCTTGGTCCCTGTCTTGTAAGGTACTTTTTTCATTATTCAATGGGTTCTTCTAAGTGAAAATAACTATGATCTAGATTAAATTCACAGACTTGAAAATCGATATTAGGGAGACTAAATAACAGTGTGATTTTGAAGTCGGGGGAGGCTGGGACTGGATCCTGGCTGTGCCATAGGTTGAATTTGTAAGCTTGAAAAGGATGTTCTTCTCTCAGCCTCAAGCGTGGCATCTGTAAAATGGGGTTAATACTACCACCTACCCCTTAGTTTTGCTATGACATTGAGAGAATGTACATGAAACAATTTACCACGTAGGTAACACAGTGTTTTATAATTGTATTTAAATATTACTTGCTAACAATTACTAAGCACTTACTGTATTAGTATACTGATTTGTATTAAGCCAGGATATTTTGACTTCAGATAATAAAAACCCCAGCCCAATTTGCTTAAAATTGAAGAAAAAGCTTTTTTCTCACACAGCAGCAGTTGTCCAGGGTAGGATGGCTCCAGAGTTGGTTAGTTCAGTGAGTCATCAATGCCCTTCAGGACCCAGGAAATGTCTATCTTTGTTTCCTGTCATTTTTGTCACACTCATTTTGTCAGCAGGCTAGCTCCCTTGTGTCTGTAGCTTGGCTTACACACATCAGCATCACAACCAGGTATAACAGCATCCAGGAAAAAAGAGACCGTGTGTGTCTATGTATTTTTAAAGAAAAAAGACTCTTCCACTTCTGATCATCAAAGAGTAGCTGGTATCAAACTTGCCGTCCTGCCAAAGCAACTAGAAAACTGGAAAAAATATATGAAACAACTGTTTTCCAGCATTGTACACAGACATTACAGGGTAATCCCTGAGAGAAGGGAAACAGATGAGACGAGCTCTATAATTGTCCAACTCCCTTCCTGGAGGTACTTTCTGGACCACAGGTTATCCCAAGCAGAGCATAGCAGGCTCTCTGAGTTTGGGAGAATGAGATCTGAGTTCAGGGAGGTAGAGGTTGGAATTTTGTGGCGAGGATACTGGACAGGGGAAAGCTACACAGGGAAAGAACCCCCAGAAATATGCATAAAGAGAACGTTTAAATCTTTGGATGAATACTAAGATGCACAGACTCAGATTGAAACTGCACAAGAACTGGCAATAAAATAATCGTTGAAGATCTATGAGCTGAACAATTCCCAGTGTTCACTCAGGGATGATAACTGTTAGTATTCTAGTCCACTTAGGTGGAGAGTTTTCACTGAATACCTGGGTATTCAGTAGAGACCCCAGAAAGATTGTGCCTTAGTAGTAAGATTACGCTAGCCCTAGAAGAAAGGCTATCTGCCTGCCTTAACACAGCTTAAAACCTATCCTCAAAATAAGCTGATATGAAGGTAACTACCCATGCAAAGCTCATCACTGTTTTTTTTTTTGTTTTTTTTTTTAGATGGATTTTTGCTCTGTTTGCCCAGGCTGGAGTGCAATGGCTCAATCTCAGAGGCAACCTCTGCCTCCCAGGTTCAAGCGATTCTCCTGCCTCAGCCTCCTGAGTAGCTGGGATTACAGGCATGCATGACCATGCCCGGCTAATTCTGTATTTTTATTAGAGATGAGGTTTCTCCATGTTGGTCGGGCTGATCTCAAACTCCTGACCTCAGGTGATCCGCCTGCCTTGGCCTCTCAAAGTGCTGGGATTATAGGTGTGAGCCACCACGCCTGGCCTGCAAAGCTCATCACTCTTTAAAGGAAGACAGCAAAATCTAGATACTCAACAACATAATAGTCATAGTCAAAAATTTGCTTGTAAATGTTCATAATACCTTTATTTATAATAGGCTAAACTGGAAATAACCCAAACATGCCTCAACTGGTGAGTGGATAAACAAACGTGTTATAACTATGCAATGGAATGCTTTTCAGCACCAGAAAGGAACGATTCCCTGACAAAGGCAACCATGAGGGTGAATCTCAAAAGCATTATGCTATGTGAAAAAAGCCATATATCTGTAGGATCCGGTTCCTATGAAAATTTAGAATAGGCAAAATTATAGTAATAGAAAGCAGATTGTATGTTTCCAGGGACTGGGTATGGAGGGAGGAAATTGACTACAAGGGCACAGAGAAGTTTTGGGGGAAATAGAAATATTCTTTACCGTAATTGTGGTGGTGGTTATATGACTGTCTACATTTGTCAAAACTCATCAAATTGTATGCTTAAATTGGTAAATTTTATCATATGTATATTATACCTAAATAAAGCTAAAAATAAAAAAGAAAGCAAAAATATTTTTTTAAAAAGTGATTACCTTAAGAAAGCTAGAGCAGCTATATTAATATAAGAAAAAGAAAACCTTTCTAAGAATCCCTCCCAGAAGACTTTTCCTCTCATCTCATTAGCCAGAATTTCCCCGTATATTTATGCTTAAGCCAATCAGTGACAAGAAATAAAATTCAGAAGAATTGAAGTTTAGAACCCTATAGTGCCCGGGCACTCAGGAATCACCCACTGGGACTGGAGATTCAGCCAGTCTCCCTTGAGGCAGACGGCTCAACAGAGGTTGGGTGGACCCCTCAATAACATTGAGGTTCTGTTAGAAAACAGGAGAGATGGCCAGGTGCAGTGATTCAGGCATATAATCCCAGCACTTTGGGAGGCTAAGGTGGGAGGATCACTTGAGTCCATGAGTTCAAGACCAGCCTGGGCAACATAGCAAGATCCTGTCTCTAAAAAAAAAAAAATCGAAATAAAATAAAATTCAAAGAAAAGAGAAAAGAGGAAGGGAGGTGTATTACTTAGGTAGCTGTAGCAGATGTAATAAGTAAGCCCCCACATTTCAGTGACTTAACAGCATCAAAGCTCACTTCTCCCTACCGTAACAGAACAGTGTAGATGTTCCTGGTTGGGGGCAGCTTTCTTCCATGTGGAGATTCAGGGACTCTTATTTCTCTTCCATCTTGTGGCTCTGTTATCTTAGGCCTCTGCTTCTAACTAGCAGACCAAGGAAGAAGGTATGGAGAAGCCATACTTCTCAACCTGCCCACCATCCAAGTTACACATATAATTTCTGCTCTCACTCAGTGGCAAAAACCAACCGTGCAGCCACATCTAGATGGAAAGGGAGCTGGAAATGTAGCCCCTGGCAGGAGAGCTGATTCGTTTGATATCACTACACTGTGGAATGGGACACATTGGCATTCTGGTAGACAGCTGATTGTCTGTCAAGATGGAGGTAGAGGTGGAAGCACTAAATACTGAGAGACAACTCAACAGCTTCTATTACATAAATATGTATTTTTTTGTATTTTATTTTGAGACAGAGTTTTGCTCTGTCTCCCAGGTGACAATGAAGTGGCATGATCAGAGCTCACTGCAGTCACCTCCTGGGCTCAAGCAGTCCTCCTGCCTCAGTCCCCATGTAGCTGGGACTATTGGCACATGCCACCATGCCCGGCTAATTTTTTGTATTTTTAGTAGAGACTGTGTCTTGCCATGTTGCCCAGGCTGATCTCAAATTCCTGGACTTAAGTGATCTGTCTGCCTCAGCCTTCTAAAGTTCTGGGATTATAGGCATGAGCCACTGTGCTTGGCCTACATAAATACTTTTAAAAATCCTTTCTCAGTTATCCACAGAACAATCCTTTGCCATAAACATTATTATTGTCTCCCTTTTATAGATGTGGAAACTGCACACAGAAAGCTTAAATAACTTGCCCAAGGTCAGCAGCTTTTGTAACTGGCAGAGCCGGGATGTTCCCCCAGCTTCTGTGACTCCACATCTGCTTCTCTCAACCTCCATTCCACATTGCTCGATGAAAAACTTCACGGCATCGCTCTTTATCATTTGGCTCCGGTGAGTGTCAGAAGGAACCCTTTGAGAATGGGCCACACAGAGAAGGATCAGGTGTCTGCCTCACACTCACCAAGCGCTTTTTCATCATGGCATCAAGGATCATGGAAATGCTACACCAGCCCCTATTTTCTGGAACAATGTTGACCCATGTCTGGGCAAATAAGAAAAGTTTTGCATGAGTATGTCTGTTCGAATAAATCCCGTTTCATTTGGAAGGAATGACTAGTTCCCATGACTCACAGGACACCACCCCCCACTCCAATATCAAGAATTTCACTTAAAAAAAAAAAATACTAGCACATAGTGAACAGTGGTTTTCTCAGTTTTTAGCATAAGTTTTGGCTGTCCCTGGCATTCTGTATGCCACACATGTGCCAAACGCTGCAGCACAAGGACAGGCTAGAGGCAGGAAGGGAGCACAGGAAAGGGGGAGGGCTGGGAGAGGGCTTTTATTAGGTCAGTGCAAAAGTAATTACGGTTTTTGCCATTAAAAATAATGGCAACCAACCTGGTACAATTTATTGAGATAGTAGTACATGCTAGACCTCATTTTTAAATTACAAAAGAAAATGTTACTATCCCTATAGCTGCCATTGTTAGATGAACAGGTTGGAGAATGCAAAATGAGGTCATTCTGATTCAAAGTTCTTGGTACATTACCTGAAAATGTGTTTATAACTGGTGAATTTCTTCCCCTAGAAGAGAGAGCCTCACTCAAGCCATTGACTTCTTTAATCAGAGCTCGGGAGCTTTCCAAGCTAATTTATTTTAAGCCATTTCCTGGTGAAAATATAGCACAGAGGTGGTCATACCCTCCATTTGAAGTGCTAGTAATTCACATTGTAACTCCAGTTGGCTCCCTTGTCTGCATTTGATGTACTCTGTGAAATTGTTTTAATATTCCATAATCACTTTAATATACTGTGTAATCTTGGACAAGTTACTTAGGTTCTCTGAGCCTCAGATGCCTCATCCGTAAAATGAGGGTGTTGGGCTAGATCAGTGGTTTTGGATTACTTTTTCCCCAAATAAAATTTTATGTGGCACTCCAATGTATAAAAGAGATCAACGCAGAAGTATTGTAAGTACAGCTGAAGCATTTATTAAGCAGACCTACTATGTTTCAGACATCGTGCTGGGTGCCTGGGATACAAAGTTGAGGGGAGCACAGCCTCTATTTCATTCTAGTGGGAGAGACAGACATGTAAACTAGGACAGATGCATAACGCTGAGACATGCATCAGATGCAGAACCGGTGACACACACAGGACATGGTGGAGACAGCAGCTGGAGAAATAGGGAGAGACCTCGGGGAAGTAATGCGTAGCCGGATCCCTTGGCCCCTCCCGGGGTTTCCATGTGGCCAGCCAACAGTTTAGAGCATGCTGGGATGGTTCACCTCACGCATCCCTATCTCTCCACTTGTCTGCTTCAGGACTATAGGCTCGAACAGGTGCAGATCAGAGATCTGGAGGAATTGATGCCCTAGGGGCCAAGCTCAGCTGTTGAGGCAGGAGAAGCAGGGAGTAAATACCTGAGCCTCTTGTCCCCTGAGGGACAGTTCTAAGGCACATTCTACAGTTTGTTCACAGCTGTGCTTACCTCAATAACACACATTTATTGACTTCCTCTTGTTCGCTGACTTGCTGTCCCCTTCCCTCATCACTGCTTTTTGAGATCACTTACCAAATAAAGAACTCACAGCCAAATCAGTGTCTCAAGCTTTGCTTTCAAGGGAACCTAACCTACAGGAGTGGCCATGTGATGTGTGAAAGGCATTTCCGAGGGAGGGGACAGCAGGAAATGGCAGAGTACACAGGAGCCATAAGCAGCTCCGTGCTGGCTGGACCACGGACCACCTGAGCTGCTGACTGCGTGGAATCGGGCACACTTGCGTCCATCTGCCGTGGACACTCAGGCCACTCCAGCCCTCAACCCCTGTGTGCTTAGAGAAAGCAAACAAATGCTAATATTTGCTAACCCAGTGCAGACAGAAGAGCAGTGCAGTTTTCTAGGGTTAGGAGAGTCAACTGTCTGCTGCTCTTGGAAACAACATCGTTTCAGGAGCTCCTGTGACTCTAGTGGATGGCAGTGCCCTTTCTCATCACAAGTGCCTTGAGTTCTAGGGCGGCTGACACAGCCTAATCACATTCCAGTCTGTCCCTGGAAGCAGAGCTCATTGTGATTATTACCTCATTGCATTTAATCTGCAAATGAGGAGTTAGAATTTAAAATGTCTCTTGAAGGGCAGGAGGCGTGGACTAGAATTTTACAGTAGGAATGAATTCCTGCATTGTGCAACTGCATGAACATAATAAAAGAAATGAAAATGAAAAAAAATATGGTAAATGTGGGAAAGGGAAAATAACGATGGCAAGGTAAGGATGAGCTAGAAGGGAGGTCATGCAAAACTTATGCTACAAGTCCAATTCAAGGCTGGGCACTGTGGCTCATGCCTGGAATCACAACACTTTGGGAGGCTGAGGCAGGAGAATTGCTTGAGGCCTGAGTTCAAGACCAGCTTGGGCAATACAGGGAGACCCTGTCTCTACTTTTTTTTTTTTTTTATAATTAACTGAGCATGGTGGTGCATGTCTCTAGTCTTAGCTACTTGGGAGGCTAAGATGGGAGGATCGCTTGAGCCCAGGGGGTTGAGGCTGCAATGAGCCGTGATTATACCACTGCACTCCAGCCTGGGTGACAATGCAAGACCCTGTCTCAAAATAAAAAAAGTTTTATTCATTTGCTAGAAGGAGGCCATAGAATTGAACATAACCTTTCTAATCGCTACCATGAAAAGGAAAACACCGCCAGTTACAATATTTACAGAATCAATAGGAAAAAAGAAACTAGTCACTAAGGACAAGCACAACTATTTGTGGTACTGAGATGAGAGTAAAATTCCTCCATGCGACCTAAGTGACAGGCTGCTGCCTGATTTAACGAAGAGCGTCTGTAAACCTGTCCTTCTGGGAAACAAAATGACGAAGTGCACAAAGCTGTTTCTTAGGACATCCTTCAATATAGGCTGATGGTATCACGACAAAATGAAATTCAGTAAAAGCAACTTTATGAGGGTGCCAATATGGAATATGCAGGTACTAAGCTCACTGATGTTCTACTTCATTCATAATTTAGGGGTAGATCTTTGGGTGTCTAGAAAAATGTACAGACTGCATTTACTTCAATAATCTTCCATAAACTGTTTCTCCCAGCTGATCATTTAAAAAATATTGAGGGGCAGTAAGTTTGAAATCGTCATCTGGATGGTGACTGTTCTAGGTGGGGCCACATCAGTACAGCCAGCTGTGACTCAGAAGTGGATCTTCAGTGTTCTCATGGGCAAGGCACCCAAGATTCTCCTCAGAAAGTAACTTTACCTTCTAACCCAGAGGTCAATGGGTGATCGAAACCTCATAAGCTTTATATCATAAACCATGGATACAATAATTTTAAGCTGAAAAATAAGTTAAAGCAGGTGCAACAAACCTGCTTCTGCTGCGGGAGGATGAACAACCATTCATTAAAGTACCCATGAAATGGCTGACTGTGCAAAATGCCATTCCATGTACACTCTTCAAGATAGACAACGTTGCAAAATCTTGCAAAGTATACCTGGGCAACAAGTGACTGGCTGAAGGGGATTGTGAGTTACTAAATAACGCATAATACAAAGTAACTCAGAAATCCCCAAAATGATGTCTCCATTTTAGAATAACTGATAGGTGAGTCCTCTCTAGTGGAGAGTACCTAGGGAGCAGGAGTTGTAATCCCAGTTTTTCATAATAAAACTGTGGCATCTATCTATGAGTTTCTCTGTTCTCTAGTGCTGGAGAGCACACCCTTCGGCTCAGCCCTAAGTAAGGGGAACAGAAGTTCAGTAAAGACAAAGACTAAACTTTGGAAGACGGACTAGAAAAAGAGATCCTCTTGGCTGGACTTACGTAAATCTCGAAATCTTGAGATTGGAAAGGATTTCCTCCAAGGTCATTTTCTCCATGGCTCCACCTAATGTCCCCTTAGAGCGGCGTTCATGCCTTAGAGGTAGGCATTTAACCTCGGGCTGGATGCTTTTCAGAGAGGAGAGGACACTGCTGTGTAATGAAACTGCCTTCATCGCTGAGCTAAGTGGTTATTGCAAACTAGGCCAATTTCGTCTCTTAGCAATTTTTACCCAGTGACTCAGAGTAAGACCTCAAATCAAAGTCTACTCCTCCTTTAAAGTGCAACACTTAAAAAACAATCTGAAGATAACTCCTGGGAGATCCCTGTTGCCTTCTCCAAGGCTTCCAGAGGAACCGCTTTCCATATAAGGTAACTCTTCTCTTGATGAGGGTTGCCTGATTTCACACATAAAAATATAGAATGCCCAGTTGAATTGGAGTTTCAGATAAACAAGGAATATGTTTTTAGTATAAATATGCTCCATGTAATATTTGGAACATACTTACACTAAAAACGTATTTCTTATTTATCTGAAATTCCAATTGTACTGGACATTCTGTATTTTAGCCGGCAACTCTCCCTACTCTAGATGCATTTTCATTTGTAAATGTTGTTTTTAAAATATAGTGCCTTGGGCCGGGCATGGTGACTCACGCCTGTAATCCAAGCCCTTTGGAGGCCAAGGCGGGTGGATCACCTGAGGTTGGGAGTTCAAGACCAGCCTGACCAACATGGTGAAACACCGTCTTAAAAAAAAAAAAAAAAAAAAAAAATATATATATATATATATATAGTGCCTAGAACTTAAGATCATATTCTAGTTGAACCCAGAAGTGCAGCTCACATGGGGTGAGAAAGGCAAGTGGGGAAATGGTGAAAGGAAGCGGACATCTTCCTCCTCCTCTTCCTGACTCCCCTCCCAATTTATGTGTGAAGACTGGGATAAACTCCCTCCCAGTGAGGGGATAAAGCCTCTCCTGGGCGTAGCAGCTCAGTGACAGGGCACAATGTTGGCTTGATGAGGGCATCTTTGGGCACCACCCCACTTGGCAGCCCTAACCTTAGGTAAAAAACTGACTCCAACACCCCACAGCGCCTCCAGCCATTTCTAACGTGTTAGCCCCTCTTTTTCACAATGGACTGCAGTCTCTATTCATTTGAGGAGATCTTCCAGCCCAGATGATAGCATATTTGCAGAATATAATGCATGATGACCTGTGCCTCTCTTACCTATTTACCTTTCTTTCCATTCCCTTTGCTCTTGTGGTTTCCATCTCCTCCCGTCCTTCACTGTATTTCAGGGTTTTCATGCATTAAATTAGATGATAAGCTTCTCCAGGGCAAGGGCCTTGTCTGCTCATAACACAGGAAATATCTCAGTCTTGGGGAGAGGTTTTATTGCAAAAGCCTCAACCTCCATCCATTTCCTTATTTTTTCCTGGTACTTCTCCACCCCAGTGATCCTACAGGAGTGATGCTATGTGGGGTGGGTGCCCAGGGAGGCACCTTTGGCCTGGCAGAGGTGGAATCTGGAACAGTTCTAAGTCATTTAAGAACACTGTCTCCACCAACTCCCATGTCAGTCTTTTAGGGTTGAAGAAAAGATTAGGAGGATTGATAGTTGGGTGGTGAAGGAGCAGGACCAGCCCACAGGCAGGACGCTGCTTAGCCCACACCAAACAGATGAGGTCCCTTGCTGTTTTGAAACTTGTCAGATGAGCATTCTACAGCTTCCTCCGTAACCTCACCCGTATTGCAGGAATCTCACTCATGGGGAAATGAAGGCCTCCTCTCCCCACCCCTCCCTTTTTAACTTTTAATTTCATTCTCTAATCCTATAATTTAATCCTAAATTTCTTTTTGCTTAGCAATCCCTCTTTAACTTTAACTTGGGAAATATACACTGGACACAGAATAAGGAAGATTGTGAGTGGAAGTGATTAGTGGGATGAAACCTTGCCATGGAACATACTCCTTCCCCTAAGCCCCTGCTGAAGTGAGGTAGGGATCAGGGTCCTTTGGAGACTCTGTGTACAGGTGCCGGAGGCGGGCAGGGCCAACAACCCCAAGTCTAGGTGAATCTTAGAACAATTGGCAATTTCATTCACAGGGAACCTTTTAACATTTTCATTCACAGAGTTAAATAATATGATGATGTTTTTGCCTGATCTCAGCAGGGAAACTTGTTTGGCATAATAGTATGAGGACTTTTGTGAGGATTTAGGGTTATCACCCGCAGAAAGACATGTGTAACCAAAGGACTGTAATGTCTGACTGCTGTGACCAGTGCCCCTGAGGGCACTATGACTGGATAAAAGAAACTCATGTCGTAACCTCCTTGGGGATGGGAGTGAATCAATTAGAATTGCTGGAGAGTGAGTCTTCCTGCCCCAGGCAAGCCTATAGACTAAGACAGGAGAACCATTAGTTGGGGCAAAAACCTATACCTGTGTAGGTTACTCACTCTGGCAAATAAATATCTTTCATAATAAAAGCATCATCAGATTCCAGAGTCATGAATTAACAAATCGTGCCAGTCTGTTGTGAGTGCTTCTTCCTTTATCCATTGGTAGTCAGGGATGTGCAAAGGGTGTGGTGGATAACCAACAGTCCAGAATTATTAATTTATGCTTATTTTTTGTTACAAAAATGGCTTTTCAGGTTGACTCCCACGACAGGTAACTGCCAGCCACCAGCAGGCTATCCACTTCAGTCCTCATCCTACCGGCCTCACCTAGACAATTTTATTTATTCTCATCATTTCAGCTGTTAACTACTGTTATTTCCACAATTGTAAGATGCACCATTAATTTAATAACACCTGGGGGTGGGTGAGGCGAGAGGAATCTTTATCACATTAAATACAGAACATCTATTGTGAGCTTATCCCTATACTCCGCAGCTAAAGACCTACCAATTTTTCAAGACTCACTGCATAGTCATCCCATCTGTGAAGCTTTCTCTGACAGCGTCCTCCTGGACTGACCACTCCCTTGTGGTGTCACGACTCTACCTTGCACATGCTACACAATGCACAAACTGTAGGCTCCTTGAGGGCAGGACCTGTCTGATTCATACCGTACTTGTAGGATACAGCCCAGTATCTGCCATTAATGTCCTCTATAAACATACGTTAGGATCTACCATGTGGTAGGGACAGTCCCTGACACACATTGTTTATTAAACAAAAGAGTTGTTAAAACATCTACTCTGCCAGGCGGGCTGCAGTGGCTCACACCTGTAATCCCAGCACTTTGGGAGGCCGAGGTGGGGGGATCACGAGGTCAGGAGATTGACACCATCCTGGCTAGCATGGTGAAACCCTGTCTCTTAAAACAAAACAAAGCAAAACAAAACAAAAAACATCTACTCTGCCATAAGGTGGGCTACAAGGTGAAAATGTGACAGCCTCTGAGGCCCATGCATTATTAGACAGACATGGGGGCAGTGTAAGTGTTTTGCTAAACTGAATGTGACTAAGTGCCACAATGTGTGGTTCAGACACTAGGTGTTCTGTGTGGCGAAGGAAAGATGGCGGATGAGCTGAAATCGGAGCTTCCGGAGGCGCCAGGCCTCACACTTCTCTGAAGCTCCGCTATCTTCCAAAGCCTAACATTAGGGTGGCATTCAAGGTTGACTGAATGAAACTGGAAAACTTCCCTGTGAAATTCTAGGGAAGCATTGGGATGGGGCAGAGAAGGGAATTACAGTGTGTATGAACAGAACCAGGAAAGTCTTGGTGGCAGAAATAAATTAAAAATTATTGTGTAAAATTTAAATAACACAAAATTTACCATTTTAACCTTAAAAAAATTTTTTTAGAGACAGTGTCTCACTGTGTTGCCCAAGTGTTCTCAAACTTCAAGCCAAAAAAAAAAAAAAGAAAGAAAGAAAAGAAAAAGTGCCTGCTCAGTGACTCAGACCTATAATCCCAGTCCAGTGCTTTAGGAAGTCAAGGCGGGAGAATCACTTGAGCCTGGGAGTTAGAGATCTGCCTGAGCAACATAGGGAGACGCCAATCTCTACAAAAAATAAAAAATAAAAACAATTAGCTGGCGTGTGGTGACACACACCTGTGGTCCCAGCTACTTGAGAGACAGAGCTCTGTGGGAGGATCGCTGTTGGGTGTGGGGTAAGCAGGGTCCTGCCTGAGGGCTGGTCCACTGCACTCCAGCCTGGGTGACAGATGGAGATCCCGTCTCAAAAACTAAAGAAAGATAGATAAAAAACAAAACAAATAAAAACTCCTAGCCTCAAGCAACACTGCCCCCGCCCCCCACTCCACTTCAGCCTTCTGAGTAGCTGGCATTACAGATACCCGTTACCATGCCTGGCTATTTTAAACATTTCTAAGTGTACCATTCAGTGGCATTAAGTACAATAACATTGCACCACCAGGAATGAATTGCTAAGCCTCTTTCCCAAGGGTTCATACCTGACTAATCACACATTTGATAGTGGAAATAAGAAACACTTGTTGGTTGAAAGACAAACGCATAAGAGTAAAAGCACTGTTCTTCCCCAGCGTGGGCAGTTTCCGCAGGAGCATCTGTGGTCTGCTTTGAAGGTGTGAATGAAAGCCTGGTGAGGGCAGTGGGCACCAGGGCTGCTCCTTGCCTGTTTGAATCATGCTTGCTAAGTTTTAACAAGGAATGCTCCATTTCTCCCAATACCGTGGGGCCTTTTGTAATCAAATCAAAAGCACAAAATATTGTCGGGGTGGGGAGAAGAATCTTTATTGGCAACCAGTTGTGTCCACTTAGAGCAATAAATATGGAATCTTAAGAGCACATTCTATATGAAGTACAACAGCTATTAATACACTTGGGTTTTGTTGGTGTGTTCGTTTTTTTAAATGGGTGTCTTTGTGGGGAGTTGTTCCAATCAGGGCCACAGGCGCCGAGGAGAGGGACGGAGCTGGGCAAGGAGGAGGCAGGCCCACCCACCGGGGTGTGGGCAGAGTTAAGAGAGCAGGGTTCGGATCTCGCCCCTTCCTGCACCTCACCGAAACACTTAAGGCCTCTGTATGATAGAGGTTGGAATCCGTGGCCTTTGAAAGTCCTTTCAGCTCCTTCACTCCTATCTGGATAATTTTTGGCATAGGCCAAGTGGCTGGTTGGTGGGGTGCTTAGCTCAGGACCAGAGGCTGAACCAGCTGGGAGTTGGCTGAGGATAGACTAGACACGCGTGGGTGACTGCAGAGTGATGGAACGGGGGTGTCCCGGGATAGGGCTAAAGCGATGGGATTTCCAGACGAGTCTTTCCCAGGCCAACTTTTAAAGGTCGGAGGAAAGTTTCTCGTGGGGTGGGGGCCCGGAGGGGAGGGCAGGGTGGGCTCCGACGCCTCCTCGCCTTTAAGCGGATGGCCCCGGCGCTTTCTCCGTTACCTGGAGCGGGGAGGGGCTTGGGAAAGTTTGTGTTTGTTGCTGGCAAAGCGCCGGATGGGAGGCGCGGGCGGGCGGGCGCTGCGGTTCTTCCCTTCTGCTTTCGGGAAGCGGTCGGGGCTGCACACTCGGAGCGGCGGGGCCGGCTCCAGGGCCCGGCCGGCTGGAGGAGGGAGGGAAGGAGGCGGGAGGGAGCGAGCGGAGCCAGGGGCGCACGTACGCCCCAGCGCTGGGATTTATCGGCTCGCGGGGAGAGCAGAGCAGGCGCGCGGCCCAGGCGGAGGAGCGCCGACTCTGGAGCAGTCGGAGCTGGAGGAGGAGGAGGAGGAGAGGCGGCGGGGAAGGAGGAGGAGGAGGGGGAGAGTCGCTCCCGCCGGGCGAGCATGGGGCGCCTGGCGCCGAGGCCGCTGCTGCTGGCGCTCCTGTGGCTGGGTGAGTATGCGCGGGGCTCGGCGGGGAGCAGGGGGACTGGCGGGGCGCGGCTGCAGCGCGCGGCCTGGGGCGCGGAGGGTGCCCGTGCTGCTCCCGGGAAACCCGGCTGGGGAGCGCGGGCGGCTCGGCCCGGAGCGGAGCGGCCGTGGGGCCGCCCGGAGCCTGGCGCGAATCCGCCCGGGCCCCGCGCACGGGGTGCCAGTGGCCGCTCCGCCAGGCCGAGCCTCGCCCCCGACATGTGCCGGGGGGAGTGGCCCGGGGCCGGCTTTCCCCGGCCCTCCCTACCTGTTGGCCGCCCGGAGCCCGGCTCACCTTGAACTCCCGGCCCGGAAGGTACCGCGGTCCCGGCCCGGGTCCCCAGCTCGGGAGCGGAAATGTGAGCCTGGGATATGCCCCGCCATAGCCGCCGCCGGCCGCGTCGCTCTTCCCCGAGCCCGCGCGGAGTTGCCTTTCCAGGGAAGCGAGAGAATCCTCCAACTTCCTTCCACGAAGGTCACAGCGTGGCCCCGAGCGTTACAATGGAAATCGGCGTGCGAGCCCTGCCGTCATTTTCGTCGTGGCTGGGTCTTCTGCCTCAGTCTTTTCTTTTAGCTTTTCTTGAAGCTGCCTAGCTGCATATTTATACACAAAGACCTAAGAGCCTGGCTTCTCCAACTTTTTCTACCTGTTACTTTTCCTCCCTTACTGTCCCCTCGTCTTCCGCCCTCCGGAAACCCTCGGTGCCCTGTGAGGTTCTGGCCCAGTGCCCTCCCCCCACCCAAGGAATCTTTTGTGGGTTTTTTCCCTCTCCATTTTCCATTCACTCCATACACAGACACCATCTTCACGTAGATCCACATGGTGATCCTAGCCAGCCACGGAAATACGTTTATTAAGTGCCCACCATGGTACCCCAGGGCTGACCCTTAAACGCTTTGATATTCTTGGATCCTTATGGTCAGTGTCAGCCAGGACGAGATGATTCCTGTGACCCGGCCTGGGGTTCTCTTCCAAGCCCCTGGAGAAGGCAGATCTGAGCCTTTTACAGAGCGCGTGCTGTGCGGTGTCCGTCCCATCAAGGTCCCAGCTGCACACAGGGCAAATGACTACTCTGCACTTATGGCCAGAGGGTCCCAGAGGAGGCCTTCTACAGCCACTCCCCTGCTGGGAACACCGGGGGGGCCCACACTACTCTAACCCCCTTGACTCCTGCTGCTGGTGAACCAGCCTTGCTAGCTACTGTGTTTTCTTCCTTCACCTTGAAGGGATTTTCTGAACTCTCCCTAAGAGAGCTCGTCCAGCCACGTTGCTTTCAGCTTCAGCCAGTGTGCAGAGAGCTTCCATATCTTCCATTTAGTTTTATGGCATCTCTTCCATCGTTCCTGATTCTGGTGCTTTGCTTTTATCTTTGAAACAAGGTCTCACTCTGCCACCCAGTCTGGAGTGCAGTGGCACTCCACAGCTCACTATAGCCTCAAACTCCTGGGCTCAAGTGATGCTCCCATCTCAGCCTCCCGAAGTGCTGGGATTCCCGGCATGCTCCACCACACCCGGTGGTAATGCTTTTCATCTTTACTTTTCACTCTGGGACCTATGTTTGTGGCACGCTGCCGTTTGATAGTCCACATACATTAATTGACTTTGGGTCTGGGTCAAACAGGGCCGTGGCCTGGGTTTGCACAGATTGTGCACTGTACAGCTTCAGGAGCTGCTGTTCACTTTGTAGCCTATGTGAATGAATCCCCCTAGAGTTGTGCAGTTCTCTGAACAACCTGGGTACCAGTTATGAGGGTAGAACTTTGAAAACAATGCCCTTGAGTAATCATAATAAGGGGGGAAGAGGGAGGGGGCAAAGAGAGACTACAAAAGCAAAATAGAAGTGGGGAAAGCACAACTTGGAGAAATCTTGATTGTACCCCAACATATCCTGTCCTGGCTGGAGGCCTCCTATGAACTCCACAGGGAATTTCTGTGGTGTGACCAGCCAGTGCCTTTTCACCTGACAGTCCTGTGACCCGTTGATGACTCTCCTGATAACTGCTGCCACAGAATCTTGCTCGGTGTGGCTTCAGCCTGACCTCTGGGAAGGTCTCCCTGTGTTACACTACTCTAGCACTGTGCTGATCCCTGAAATGTAATATGTTGATCAGCAAGATCATCTTTCCTCCTGGGGTGTGACCTGGGTATAATCTTGGTATCGCTGCTCTTCTTGATCTCCACATTCACATAGTTTCTCAATTCTTGGCTTTCCCCATAGCACAGACTCCAGCTTCTTCCTTTCCTTCCTGTTTCTTCGGCTACTGTGTTGGCCCAGGTCCTGACGGTTTCCCACACAGTTGGTGTCTTCTTGCTTGACTGTTTCTTCCAGCTTCCTGTTTAAGCTCATCCTTTTCCTAAAGGATCATTTTTGAGGCTCCCACCTGTTCTCACTGGGTCCTCATGACTTTTCCTCCAAGGAGATTTAACCCTTGTGTCCCTTCCCTCTGGTCTTCTCTGGCCCAGATACTTCATTGCAACTAACCTGTTGGCTCTCTTTTATGTAGACTATATTAAACCTTCTGCCCTCTTCTACTTCTCACCTCTTGCCTGTGTCTGAATATTTCCTTTTTCCCCTAAAACTCACTTTCTCTATGAAGCTTTCCTAAGCCTAACTATCGTGATCACACCAGAACCCACCCTGCCGCATAGAGCAGGTTTCACATCCATTGCCTGTGTCTGACCTGTCTTGCCTGTCCACTCAATGTGGTATTTCTTGAGTGGCCACTCTGTGTGTAACTATGTGTTCAGTGCTGGGAGTTCCAGACAAATGACCAAGACACAGCATCTCCCTGAGCGGCTGGTGGGTGTGAGTGGACAGAGAGTAAAATAGCTAACCACAGGACTGAATGAAATACCTGACGTATTTCATTCAGTCCTGTGGTTAGCTGTTTTATTCTCTCAAACAAGGGAGGGGACGATTAATTTTGACTTGGGGGTTGGGGCTGGTTTTGCTGAAGAGGTGACATTTGATCTGAGCCTTGAGGATAATTAGAATTTTGAAAGAAAGGATAGAAGAGCATTCCAGGCTCTGGGGAAAAGCCTGAAGTGTGGATAAGTGAAAGTACATGGCTCATTCAGAAATGGCATATAAGTTCCAGGTAGCCGGAGCTGGGAGAACGAGGAAATAATGGGGGTGCAATTATTTGGGGGAGGAGGAAATAATGGGGGAGGAAAGGTGGGTTTGGGGTATATCCTGTGGGTTTTTTTTTTTGGAGATGGAGTTTCCACCCTTGTTGCGCAGGCTGGAGTGCAGTGGTGAGATATCGGCTTACTGCAATCTCCGCCTCCTGGGTTCAATCGATTCTCCTGCCTCAGCCTCCCGAGTAGCTGGGACTACAGGCGTGTGCTACCACGCCTGGCTAATTTTTTGTATTTTTAGTAGAGATGGAGTTTCACCATGTTGGCCAAGCTGGTCTTGAACTCCTGACCTCAGGTGATCTGCCCACCTTGGCCTCCCGAAGTGCTGGGATTACAGGCATGAGCCATCACACCCAGCCGATCCTGTAGGTTTTGCATGCTGTGCTGAGGAGTCTGGACTGGGAGGGGTAGGCTTGTTGGCGTTCTGCGTGCTGCCAGGCAGTCTGTGCCCTATCGTTAGAGCATATATTTACTTCACTGTATGTAGTTGTCTGTTCCCTACCCCGATTGTTTTCCCTGGGGGCAGGGGCAACGTTGGTTTTGTTCACTACAATGTCCCTGTTATTAATTGAATATATAACCCATGCTGGGTGTTTGATACCTATTGGCTGACTGAATATTATAAATATATATGTCATTTTTTTCTGTGGAAATGGGTAGCTATTAAAAGTTTGTAGGGTGAGATTAGCAGGACAGGATGATGTGTTTGAGGAGGGTAAGCCCTCACCTAGTGCAACATAAATTGGAGAGTAGAAGGCATGGAGATTGTGGGGTGGGATTAACATATTCTCTTTATTTAGGTCTTTATTTCTGCAGACCTGTTGAAATACTTCTTTAAATGTCAAAAGCTTTACGTCTGTATTTTAAAAGGACTTTGTATTAATTAAGTAGGCTAACCTGCTCTAACAAATAAACTCAAAGCATAGTGGTTCACACAATAGATGTGTCTTATGTAAAAATGTGAAGGAGGTGCTTCGGAGGGAAAGGTTGGGCAGGGGACCCTGCTTCACACAGTCATTCTGGCTCCCAGGCTGGCGGCAGTTCCACTGTCTTCAACTCACAGTTTTTGGAATCGCTTTGGTAGTCGTCATCACCAATCTAGCCCCTACAAAGGAGGAAAGAGCATGGAGTAGAATATATGGAGTCTTTGTGGGTCAAACTTGAAAGTGGCACACATCATTTCTACACACATTTGATTGGAGAGAATTTGGGTCCAAGCCACACTAGCTGTAAGGAAAGCTGGGAAGCCATGTGCCAGCTACTATGGAAGAAGGGAAGAGCAGATTTTGAGGGAACAGCTAGCAGTCTCTGTGTTACTTATAAAGGATATAAGATCAAAAGAAAAATGTGAGCTAAACACGGTGGCTCACGCCTGCAATCCCAGCATTTTGGGTTGCCAAGGCAGGAGGACTGCTTGAGATCAGGAGATCAAGACCAGCCTGTGCAACATAGTGAGACCTCCATCTCTACTGAGAAATAAGAAAAGTTAGCCAGGTATGGTAGCTGTGGTTCCAGCTACTTGGGAGGCTGAGTGGGGAGGATCACATGAACCTGGGAGGTCAAGGCTACAGGGGGCCCTGATCGCACCACTGCACTCCTGCTTGGGCAACAGAGCAAGATCCTGTCTCAAAAAAAAAAAAGGGAAAGAAAATGTGTCTACCCTCCTGCCCAGGCATAGCCACTCCTATTTAACGTGTGTGTGTGTGTGTGTGTGTGTCTCTGCTTACTGAATATTTTGTTTGTTTTGTTCCTTATAGCTTCTGTACAAGACTTTGTACCTAGTGGGTACAGTAATAATAGCTACTTTTTCTAGTGTGCATATCGAGCGTCAAGCTCTGATATACATTCTCGTATTTATTCCTCACAGCAATATTTTGAGGAACTCACTCTTATTTTCTCCTTATTACAGATAAGGAAACTGATGCCCAGAAAAGTTAGATAACTTGTTCAGAGTCATACAGATACTCCCTAGCAAACCCAGGATCTGATCTCAGGACTCCATTCTGCCTCTGCTAATGAAAAGTTGACTAATGTTTGCTAAACCTTATGCTGTGTATTGCTTGAGATTAGCTTAGGCAAAGAAGGATGATAGTGGTTTGAAAGTGAAACTGCATTTCAAAATAGGAGGATCCAGGGTGAGTGTAGTCCAGGCACACTTCCTGAAGGGAAGGGCAGTGCCAGCACGCACCTCGGAGGTGTGGCATCTCTGTAACCCTAGCAGGTGGCCACACCTGCTTTGAGGACGGGGACTGAAAGTAACTGCCTCTGGAAAGCACTAGAGGAGGAGGAAGGCCAGCGGGAGGAACCCCAGTGAATCCACCCAGCTTTAACAGTCTTTGAAGTACTGTGGGCTTCAGAGATTCCTTGGCACTCATTTTAGCCTTGTTAACAGAATTCCTGTATGTGCCAAGCTGATTAATGCCTGCCCTGGCTATAATTATTCTTATTAGCCTGCTGAATAGGAACTCTAGTTGTCAGTGATCGTTCCTTACAAGGCAGCAGGCTAGTCGGCATTTATACGGCTATTTTGTTTCAGCGATGAGCTGCTGAGCTGATTTTCCCCCCATAGATTGAATGTACATTTTCATATTGGCACTGCGTCTGGCAGTTAAATAAGGTGTGTGCTTGTCTGTCAGTGTGTGTCTGCAACTCACTTTATCAAATGAAGTTGGAGGGATGCTGTCCAGACAGTTCATAGCTGTTTCATTTAATTGCATTGGTTTCTTAAAGGCAGGGTTGCAGGGTCATTTGACTCTGCTTTGGGAAAATAACTTGAACTGGCAAAAATTCTTCATAATTTATTTTCTGGAAAAGGCGAAGTGCTGCAATTGGCACACTTAGTGGTTTTTTCGATCTTGGAATATTTCTTCCCATACCAACTGTAGACTTTGGGAAGCAACAGAATTAGACCCAGTAGTTAACATCGTCACTCCCCAGCAAGAGGCGTTTCCAGTGGGCTGGAGATCATGACACTGTGCATTTGCTTGTGTTCTTCCAATGCTGATTTCTCCACAGTACTCTGTAAGTGTTTGTGGTAGATTATGGAGTCACTATGCAGCATGATTCAAGTGTAAGTAAAATGTTCTGGGACCTTAATTGCATCCTGTTTCACACCTTTATAAGCAGTTGGAATGTGAAAATATTTATATCACTTGGGGTATTCATAGGAGTGGAGAAGAACCCGTGGCTAGTGTTGCTCTGTCTAGGATGAATTTGGCTTAGAACGGTGAAGACTGGAATTGTGCTTAAGGGTTCCGGGCACATATCAGAGTGGGTGCTACCTTGGAATCCTAATGAAAAAGAGATAGTATGCAGACAGATGAGTTACTTCTTGGAGGTTAAAAGTGACACCAAGTCAATATTCTCATATTGGCTCTTCCTTGCTCTTATTTAGAACTGGACTAGACAGAACTCCCAGCTTGTGGGCCACGGTAAGGGAACCACATGGGTTTCAGGTGGGTTGTCATGATACTGATACCCACAGGGCAGGGGCTGCCTGTAAATCCAAAGGCCTGCTTACCCAGAGAGCTATGCAGATATATCATTTGCTGTGTGTGCTATGATTTGACGAGGGATGGCACTTCTCTCCGCTTGGTGAGCTACAGCCCTTTAGCCCCAGCCTTGGAATGAGCTGTTTGAAGATGCAAGGTGAGCAGCTCAGTAACACGGCTAGCAGCTCATTTATTCAGCAAATATTGAGCAAGCGCCTACTATTACATGCCAGGCATTGCTCTGAGGATTCCTCTATGAACAGAGCAAACTCAGATCTGCCCTCAAAGGGTCGGACAGGATGTACTAGATGTCAGAAAGTGGACGATTGAGATGAGGGTCAAGGGCAGGTTCTTGGAAATGCCTGCAGTGCAGAGACAGGAAATGAAAGGGAGAGTTCTGGGAGTAGTCAGGGAACAGAAGTACCAGGAGAGCACGCTGTCGGAAACCAAGCAGAGATGGGTGTGAGTGGACTTGTTAAAGAGGGATTGGTCACATGCTGCTGCAGAACTGAAAGGATAAAGACAGAGGAGCCCTTGGATATGGGCACTGTGAAGTCTGCCCAAACGATGGAGGAGGAAGAAAAATCACAGGACTTGAGAAGTGGGTGGAATGGGGAAGAAGCTCTGAGTCAGAAATGATCGCCACCTTTTACGCAGCGTGGAGCAGAAGACCACTGTGAGGGCAGTGGCTCGGCACGGCAGAACTGACCAACTTAAACAGGATCCAGGAGTCGCCAAGCATGCCCACAGGCCAGCTGGGAGACTCTGGGGGCAAAGGACAGGCTGAAGAGTGGTGAGCAGGCATGACTACTGGGTGTGGACTCCAGATAAGGTGGCACAGGGGATTGGGGTGCAAGTAGGAGCCCTAGCCTTGAGGAGCTGGAGAAAAGGGAAGGGAGAGGGAGAGGAGAGCGTGGAGAGAGCAGCAGGGTGTGGCATGCGGTCTCTGCAGTGCTCTCAGACTTCCCAGCCCTGAGAGTGACCCCAAAGCTTCCACAGACATGCTAGTTAGAGGTTATCTGTGTGTTCTCTTGTTCCCGCTCTCTCTCTCTTTAGAACAGGGTCTCACGCTATCACCGCAGCTGGATTACAGTGGTGCAATCATGACTTACTGCAGCATGAAACTCCTGGGCTCAAACAATCCTCCCACCTAAGCCTCCTGAATAGCTAGGACTGCAGGTGTGCACCACCATGCCTGGCTAATTTTTTATCTTTTATCTTTTTTTCTTTCTTTCTTTTTTTTGAGACAAAGTCTCGCTCTGTCACCCAGGCTGTAGTGCAGTGGTGTGATCTCAGCTTACTGCAACCTCCGCCTCCCAGGTTCAAGCAATTCTCCTGCCTCAGTCTCCTGAGTAGCTGAGGTGCCCGCCACCATGTCTAGCTAATTTTTGTGTTTTTAGTAGAGACAAGGTTTCACCATATTGGCCAGGCTGGTCTCAAATTCCTGACCTCGTGATCCACCTGCCTCAGTCTCCCAAAGTGCTGGGGTTACAGGCATAAGCCACTGTGCCCAGTCATTTTTCATCTTTTTTCTAGAGGCAGGGTCTTGCTATGTTTCTCGGGCTGGTCTCAAATTCCTGGCCTCAAGTGATCTTCCTGCCGCGGCCTCCCAAAATGTCATGAGCCACTGTGCCTGACCTGTATGTTCCCTTTCTTTATCTGCACACATCAAGTTTCCCCTGTGTCCCTCTGGATGTCTTCTTCCATGTTGATTGGTAGAATTAACTTACTCTCTGATAGCTTTTAGATCTTTGGCTATTAGGTGGAATCTCTAGCACAATGCAAAGATGGATTATGAAATGCAAAGGACTCTTGCATTTCATAATCCATCTTTCTGTCATTCACATCAGCTAAGAAGATTTTAATAGTTTGTAGTACAAATAAACCATTACTTGTGTGTTTTTAAAACCTAATTCTGTTCTTTATACCCTTCCATCCTTGCCTTATCTCCCAATTAAAAGAGGAAAAACTAGGGTTCAGGCTTCATAGTCAGCCTTTCATTTGAATCCTGCCTCTCCTCAGTGTGAACCTTGGACAGGTTTTCCAGCCTCTCTGAATCTCACTTTCTGTCTCTGTGAAATAGGAATAATACCTCACTTGCAGGTTTTTCATGAAGATCAAAAACAACATATTTAGAAAAATGCAAACATTAGTGTATGTAAGTTCTTAGAACTCTGCTACCCCAGGTGTGTTCTGGGGACCAGCAACATTGGCAGCACCTGGGGGAATCTCAGGTCCAACCTTGTGAATGGAAGTTTGCATTTGAACAAGATCCCCAGGAGATTCAAATGCATGCTAAAGTTTGAGGAGCATATCAGGAGGAGTGTTTGGCACACAAAGTACTTGGTAGTCTGGGCTTTCTCAGTGGGTCTGAGGCAAAGCCATGGTCAGAGTCAGAGCTGGAGGAGAGTGGGCTAGGGCTGGACCCCACGGGAATGTGACAGGCATTCAGTTGGCAATAAAGGATGGAGGATAGCATAGGTCCATAGTGGACGCAGTGGGCCTAGTTTTGTGGCTTTATCCCACCAAGTTTGGCAGCTCTCTCCATGGAATAAGGATGGAAGGATGAGGGATAAAGGAACCAAGGGAACTGATGAGAACATCACAGACAAGACTGGCCACGGAGTACAGGTGGGATAGGCAGGTGAGTGGGGCTTCCAGGCCTGATGTCCCTGCAGAAGGTCTGAGGGCCTGGAGGACATGATGAGGGCATTAAAGCAGATTCTGAGGGGCAAGGGAGTGGGGAGTCTAGGAAAGTAGGAGGTGAGGGTCAAGAGAGGTAACTTCTGAGTTCAGGGTTTTGACAGCAGACATCTAAGGGGTGATAGGCTGAATGGCCAGTAGTCGCATAAGCATTTATTCAGACGTTTTGCTTCTTCCCCGATTTGGGCTGGTTGAGCTAATATCTGACTGGGCTGGGCCTGGATAGATTACAAGAGAGGAGTGTGTCTTAGAAGCATTAGTCCCGGGTGCTGTGGGAAAAGGCAGTAACCTAAGGCCAAGACGAACTGGGGGCTGAGGAGCAGGTGTAATGCGGAGAAACCAATATGAGCGTTCTTTTTTACCCCAAGAAATTCCTGCCTACCTTTTTTGTAGCATTTATTTTGTGCCAGGCGCTATACTTTCTTTTCTTTGTTTAAAGAGATGGGGTCTCTGTCACCTAGGCTGGAGTGTAATGTGGTGATTATAACCCACTGCAGCCTCAACCTCGCAGGTTCAAGCGATCCTCCCACCTCAGCCTCCCGAGCAGCTGAGACTGGCTAATGCACTTTCCATAGACTAACTCACTTAGGAGGTTTCATAGTCCCATGAGGGTAGGCACTGTTGTTACCCCTATCAGATAAGCAAACTGAGTCACAGAGAGGTGAAGTCACTTGCTCAGGGTCACAGTGTAAGTGGCAGACCTGGGATTCAAACCCAGATAGCCTGGCTCCAGAGTCTGGGTTCATAACCACAGGACACTAGTCTGTCTTTCCATGTTAGTCAAACTACATCTTTGAAAACACTGAAAGGAATTGATATAATTGGCTAAATTGTGAAAACATTTGTACAGGAGGCTTGGATTTTGGCCCTTGTCCTTCTACTCACTAGTTTTGTGACTTTGGACAAGTTGCTGAATAGCTCTCAGTCCTTGTAAAAGAAGGATTGGGCTAGCTGATCCCAAAGGGCTCCCCTTCCATCTCCAGAATTCTTTGAGTCCACACTGACCCCTGCTGTTGGCCATGTGGCCTCTTGGCCCAGCCCTGGCTTCCTGCCCATCTAAGCACTCCTTATGATTCTGTAGCCTGAGCCTGTTGTCTCTCACCTGCCTGGTGCCTCTTCACCACAGTGGGTCAGTGCCTCTGAGGGCTCTGGAAGTTGTTCTGTTCTGTATTGGCAACTGCTGCCTCCTTCCGGCCCATATCCTGTGCACTAAGGATCTTTTCCCTGTGGTTGTCTAGGGTACAGAGGTGTCCCCACCACCAGGCTAACGGGGCTTTCAGACAGACCTCTGGGGAAAGTCACAGAAACAGGAGAACCAATAAGACATTTCTAGATGACAGTTTCTTATCATTACTGATTTTTGTGTGTGTGTGTGCAAGTTTTGATTGAGGGTATCAACCATGAGCAAGCTGGGGCTGACTAATCAAGCCTCAGCCCTCAGAATTGTGACTTGTGTCTTCTCCCTTCAGCTTAGAAAAGAGCCTGGAAGGTGCTCCACAGGTTGCCCTTTTCCCAGTACACCCCAGACCACGGTGAGAAGAGACATAGACATCTTTAGATATGTAAAAGTATTGCCACTACTTTGGATTTTACACCCTTCCTGAAGGGTAGAAGAGTTGAAATGCTTTTTTTTTTCCCCCTCAAGCAGGGTCTCGCTCTGTTGCCCAGGCTGGAGTGTAGTGGCACGATCTTGGTTCGTTGCAACCACCGCCTCCTGGGTTCAAGCAATTCTCATGCCTTGGCCACCCAAGTAGATTGCAGGCATGTGCCACCACACTGAGCTAATTTTTATATTTTTAGTAGAGACGGGGTTTCGCCATGTTGGCCAGGCTGATCTTGAACTCCTGGCCTCAAGTGATCCGCCCACCTTGGCCTCCCAAAGTGCTGGAATTACAGGTGTGAGCTACGATGCCCAGCTGAAGAGTTGAAATTCTGACATCTCTAATCAATAGACTCAACTGGTTAAAAAATGTGCCCCTAGTATTTGGCCACTTTCTTCCTTTTCATTGCTTTGGTCTAAACAACGAAGGTTCAAAATGATGCTGGATAAATACCACCTACCAAAAGAATACCTTCTAGAAAGGCTATATATTACAGAAGTATCTTATGTGTATGAGCTCAGTCCTCACTGCATCTTGGCTGCTGCCTGGCCCTCCCTGGCTAGTTTGAGGTGTTACTGTTGATGCTGCTGCTAAGCCCAGTGATTTCAACTCACAGGTTTTGGATGCAGATATTTGTGAGGCTTACCAAGGACTTGTGAATTCTGGGCTGTGTTTGAAGTAGCTTGCTGTCTTGTGCTGTTCCAGAGGTGAAGGGGTGGATGGTGCTTTGGGAAACCATTGCCCCTTTAGGATGTACTGAGAAGAGAATATTAGCTGATTTGGTGTCTGTCCAATGTATGCTACTTTGCTTATGTTGCAGTGAGGAGTTAAAAAAACACACACGCTTTTGGCACAACTATTCATTTTTCCATTTTCTGAAAGCTGGCACATCCAAACGTTTTCTTATTTATTAGAAGACATTATAGTCCATCATCTTTGAGAAATCGTTACAGTAAGTTCCAAGTTAAGACCGTAGTGTCTACCTCATGGCATGGTACAGCACAGGGTACTTAGTCACATTAGTCAAAGTAAAAACAGTTATGACCTTTGAAGGAGTAAATTATTTGTGTCCAACTTTACTCTTCAGTACAGGTCATTGCTACTTTTCTTTGTGATCTTTTTTTTTTAGTACTTCAGCAGCATTAAGGGGATATTGACTGTGTTTCTGGTGCAAGATTACAAAGTCCAAAATGGAATGGAACCAGTTATAACTGAACGGCAGAATGGATCATAGGTGTTTTATAAAGGCCTGGGTGAATGCGCTATTAGATCACTGTACATGTGCGGCTGTCAGAATTAGAGAGATGAAACTGAGGCTAGGGGCAGTTATTACAGAAATGCTCCATGGAGCAGGTGGGGCTGGAGAGTCAAGAGCCAGGAACAGGAAATGCATATCAGGTATGAAAGTGGGCAGTACAGTTTCTCAGAGGTGGGAGTAGATAAATGTGTGCAGCTTGGTGTCCCAACCTTGGGGATTAGCTGACTCAAGCTGGAAAAGTAATAGAGACCTCAGGGGATGTGGATATTAAACTCTGGGGAGCGGGGGTTGGTGGAGAAGAAGAATGTGAGCAAAGTCACCCTGAAAGATGTTGGCAGCATCGCCAGCGCCCACAGAGCAGCTAAGAGCCGGCATGCATGAGGCTGGAGAGGTCCGCTGGGGCTTACGGGAAGCCAGCCTGCTAAATTAAGGTGATAAGTCAGGCCATAATCCTATTTTGGTTGTTTCTTATAAGGAAAACAACTCATAAAACAATTACCGATGTTCCCCCCCAGATAGTTTATGGGAGCATTTCTTCAAAGGACTGTCACCTGATAAGAGACACAGATAAGTTTTAGAGCAATGATGGGGAATTTTAGTTGGTTTTCTATGGAAACAAGGTTTATGCAATCATGCGGTCTATTCATGGGAGTCCCACTTTCATTACCATTTATCCCACAAACTAGTATCAGTGGAAACAGCACTGTGAGTCCCAGAAAGCCTAGTGTTGTACCTGGCTCATAAATAATTGGGAAGGGTACCTCTGTGAGCCCATCTAGGGAGGGCCACAGAGGTAGCAAGGTGGTATATGCTGATCAGCGGTACCCTCAGGGACCCCACATTCCAGCACCCAGTTAGCTTGTGCCACAGGCTGAAAGGTAGTTATCATACAGTAGGAGGATGTGAGTTTGGTCGTTAGAAAACAGCAATGATGAGGCAAGCTCCGTTTTCCATCCAGAATGTTCATTTAAGGCATTTGGGCCTCAAGACAAAGAAGTGTGAAAACTGAGCACGGAATCCAGTGTCGGTGACCCCTCTTGGGGTTTTCCCAAGTGTACTTCACTCCAGGTCTTTAGAAATGACTGTAAGATAGATACACACAACACCTTCTTTGGTTTATCTGTTCGTCTTGGAATTATTTCCAGTTATTTGATTCTTTGGATTTCAAGTAAAGCCTCATATCCTCAGAGAAATGAGGACATGCTTGGACCCAGGAGTGCTGCCGCCCACAGCATGGTCCAGCCTGCATCAGCTCTTGGTGATGGGCGCTCACTGAGCCCCCTTCCTTCAGGGTACAGCCATCAGTTTGTGATGATCTGTTTATTAGGATGAGCATTTGTGTGTCTCACCCAGCGGAAAGCAGCTCGAAAGTGGGATCATGTCTGTTTTTGCTTACCCCAGCATGTAGGAACTTGAATCTTTGAATAATTCAATTAATGTATGTACTTAGAAAAATGCCTGTAAGATGAATATGTTACATATATAATACATACTGTATATGATATATACAACACATATTTTAAACTGTGGACCTTAAGTTATAAAGGGGGCAGAAATTATCCATGTGTCTTTACTGTCTTTCATATGTGTGCTTATCTGTTTTTGTTACTCTTGTGGGAAGAATTGCGTGTGACTTCATTTCTAAGACAGAGGTTTTTGTGGCAGAGTAGGAGAAAATGAAATCCACACATGAAAAAGAAGAGGTGAGAAAAGTCTCCATTCTTCTTCCTGTGGATTGTCTCGTTTTTTCCTTGGCAGCTTGGGTGGAAGACAGATGACTCAAGGGTTCTCATTACTGTCTCTCCACTGCCTCTACCCCTTCCCTTTGTGGGGCTGCTACAACCATTTCCACCCCAAAATGGCATGTGCTCCCTTCCCAGGCTTCGTCCTGGTTGTTCACAGTCTAGAGAAGCAGACTCCTTCAGTCCCAGCGTATGTGTCAAGTGCCTTGTGCCTGGGTTCTTTCAAACCACGGACCGTCTGCTCGTCATCGCTGTTCTAGGGAGCAGCCAGCTCTGAGCCACGTCTGAGCGAAGGGGCACTGGTACTCTCTGTCTAGTTCATAACCACTATTTATTGTCTACTCCACGTCGGGCATTGTTGTAGATCTGGGGGCACTTAAAAACAGAGCGACAGTCCTTCGACTCCTCCAGCAGCCAGCCTAAATGTGGAGGCATGACATACACACAGGAGGAGAGGTGGCATAGACAAAGTGTCCTCCAAGGATTGTTTCAAACGGGACAAAACTGAACATTAGAGAAGAGGGAGAGGATTCTGGGAGCGCTTTAGGCACAGGTGCTTTTGCGGGAAAGGTAAGCATGATCCTCTGGGCCTGTTCATATCACTTCCTGTGTCTCGTCCCTACCTGTGCATGTAGTTTGAAAGGCACGTGCACTAAGCCATGTCTGGACTGGGGACTTTTGCAAGGATCCAAAGCACCCAGATAGTTGATTTTTACTAGCCCCAAAGAAGAGTGAAAATAAAATTGATGTGGTGAGTTTTGGGGTTTAGAATCTTGAGATAGTGTCACTTCCCAAAGTGCTGAGAACTGGTCTCTTGACTAATGCTGTGTGCCTCAGTTGCCCCAACCCCATGCTCTGTGCTCTCTGTCATGAACTGGCAAAGGGCTGTTTTTGAAAATTCATTGATGAAAGGCTGTTTCTGAAATTATTGAGATTATGTACTTTCTATTAAGCCCCCTGGATAGTGATCTGAAGATCAAATCTGGCCCTAACATTGCAGAAGCTCATTGAGATAGGAGTGATCACAGTCAGTGCATCAGCAGGCATGCTGCTGGGCTGGGGGTGTGGTGATGAGCAGCCCCTCCAGAGCCTCACAGGGAGGCTGACAGGCAGTCCGCTCCAGGTGATCATGGTGGCGAGCAGAGCCTCAGCAGGCACCTTCTAAACTCTGCCTGAGCTGGGGGCTGAGGTGGGAAAGGATCAGGAAAGCCTTCAGCAAGCTGGACTCACTTGAGCTCATTAAGTCTTGATGATCGGTACGTTTTTATCTGGCAGAGAAGGGGCGGGTAGTTTACTTTAGGCTGAGGGAAGAGCACAGAGAAAGAAATAAACCAGCTGGCGCAGTGGCTCACACCTATAATCCCAGCACTTTGGGAGGCTGAGGCAGGCAGATCACTTGAGGCCAGGAGTTCAAGACCACCCTGGCCAACATGGTGAAACCCTGTCTTCATTAAAAATCCAAAAATAAGCTGGGCATGATGGCATGTACCTGTAATCCCAGCTACTCGGAGGTTGAGGCATGAGAATTGCTTGAACCCAGGAGGCAGAGGTTGCAGTGGGCTGAGATTGCACCACCACACTCCAGCCTGGGCAACAGAGAGGGACTCCATCTCAAAAAAAAAAAAAGAAAACTTTTTGCAGCTGGCATGGAGGGTTGAGTTGTGGGGTTTTAGAGGGAAAGGATTGATACTGGAGAGAAAGTCCTGAGTGTAAAGAGCCTTGTGTGTCACTTGAAGGAGCTTAAACCTAGTATCAGAGATGAATTTGTTTGTTTTTTCATGATTCTGCCTTCCCTAAAAAGCTGGACGTCCCTCCTTTCCTTTATTTACTTGACATTTTAAAAGGTCTTCATCTTGTCATGGGACTCACCTCCTCCCAACTTTTCTATAAATCAACATACTGTTCCTTCTTCATCGACTCTGATACTTGGCCAGGTTTTAGCTCATCAGCTTTCTGTGATGACGTGGTTCTGCACACAGTAGGCATGCAGCAAAAAAAAAAATACTGAATGAAGGAATGAAGTATCAGATTGTAGTTAAAGTGTTCCTTAAAGGGCATGTGAACCCAGAGTCTTTTTCTGTTGAATTCCCTCCATCTAGACTGTTAAATAACACTGTACTCCTTTCTGAGCTTCATCAGGGAAGCTCAGCACAGACCCCTCATCACCCATGGCTTCTGGCACTGTCTACAAATGACAAGGGCAGGTTTAAGGTGTTGTTGGGGAGGAGGGATGGATGAGGCAAAGGAGGAGCAGACAGTGGATCTAGGGAACAGTCAAACGAGGGGAGATCCTTTAGCTCTCCTTTTTAGGCCTTCACTTCCCCAACTCCTTCCATAATTGTGTAAGGTCTAATTCCTCTAATAAACTCATTATTCCACAGTATTTATAAGGGCTCACAGTTGCCCGAGGAGAGTCGGGTGGGTGAGGGGAGTTCTCCTGATTATCTCAGGTGCTTTTTATGGTCATATGCAAGTTTAAACACAATATGAATCTCCCATTCTCTTAAACTAGAGGCTAAAAGGAGGACCAGGTGTTCACACAGAACTTGGCAGATGATGTTGGCCAGTTTGAACGTGGAGAGGATTAAAAATGTCTGAGCAGGGAGGGATGCTGAGCGGTGCTTGGGCCTCTGGCAGCTGTTAATTTTATAGAATGTGCTAAAATAAACCTTGTGGATAGATCTTGCCTCAGCCTTTTCTATCTCTGGTCCTTGGACAGAGAATTGTTTAAATCATTTCATGTTTATTGAGTTATTTTGGTTAATCATCAGGACAGATGGCCTCTAAGTGGTTTTTGCATCTTTTTTTTTATTATTGCTTGGTCACATAACTTCTCGGAACCTCAGTTTTCTTATTTAATCCTCTCAAGGTTGAACATTAAATCATATGAACAGGATTTGCAAACTATAAAGTAATCCAATGCTATGCATGTAAGGTGTCTCTTTTTTTGTCAATTACTGAGTCTTTAAGGGCAAATTGTCTACTCAATACGGTCTTCTGTGTTAGGATTCCATCAGGAAGCAGAGCCTTTATAAATATTGTGGAATAACAATAACATATTTATTAGAGGAATAAGACCTTACACAATTACAGAAGGAGTTGGGAAAGTGAAGGCCTGAAAAGAAGAGTTAAAGGATCAGGAAAAGTCATGAGTCAGCTGCCTTGAAGCACTGCTAGGTGGACAAGTTGAAGCTTGCAGAGAAATCCGGGAGCCAGGCAGAATGGGCTGGTTTAGGGTTCTGAAGAAGGGCCAATCATGTCTTCACTCAGCTCTGAGATTGCAGCCAAGCATCTAGTGGTCTTGGGGTCATGTTGGTCCATAAGAATAGCATTTGGGAAGAAAACAGGAGCAGAAAGAGCAAGGACAAACTGGTGCCCATTAGCGCCTTCGCATCTGTCCCACATTGCCTTTAACCATGAGCTCTACCAGAATAATGACTACTGCTTTACTTCCACCTCACAAGTCTCACATGAAATTCTATTTTGTCCAACCCTAACCCGGAACTACATAGATAAGAGGATTCTGGGATATGTAGTTCCAGCTTAGCCAGGTGACAAAGCCTCACAATTTTATAATATAGAATCAAAGGTTTGACATGATTCTGGCCTACCAGGATTTCTCAAAGGCCACAAAATTGGAAGTAATGTCATAGTTATATGATCTAGTGCTTCACTAGTAAGAAGGAAGTCAGTTAGTTAATGATCCAGTCTTGAAGAAGTACCTGCATTTTCGTTCCTCACTTGTTGGTGGCACTGCATGTCTTTCTGCCTTCCTTGCCATTCTGTGTGTGTGTTTTTTTTTGAAACAGGGTCTCACTGTGTTCCTTGTTGCCCAGGCTGGAATGCAGTGGCAGAATCATGGCTCACTGCAACCTTTGCTTCCCAGGCTCAAGCCATCTTCCTGCGTCTCCCTCCCAAATAGGTAGGACCGTAGGCACATGCCACCACGCCCAGCTCATTAAATTTTTTTGTTGTTTTTGAGACGAGATCTCACTATGTTGCCCAGGCTGGTGTTGAACTCCTGGCTTCAAGCCATCCTCCCACCTTAGCCTTCCAATGTGCTGGGATTACAGGTGTGATGCAGGAGATAATGGTTGTCTTGGCAGCAAAAACTAAGAGAAGTTGCATTAACTGTGAAGAGCCTGTCAGTACTGATGAAATGCAGTTTTTGTCGCCTCCTTTTAATCTTTTTTGATTTCGAGAACACGTGTGTGAAGGCTGAAAGAAGATTTCCAGATATAAATGGCAGGATAGATAACATTAGAGCCAGAACTACCAAGTAAATGTCACGTAGAAACAAGATTTAAGTCTCTGGACCACCCTTCTTACCCACTGTGACCTGTTCGTCACACCGCCCCTTCCTTGTGTTTCTGCAGCCAGGCACAGGCTAACGAGGACTGAGAGAGTGCCTGCTATGATAATTTTAGCTCCCGGAAAAAATAACAGACTTTGTGAGATTTAATGCCCACACCTGGACCTTGCCGTCACTTAGTATTCTTTCACCTTTTTGATTGTCAATCCTGATATTTCCCTCTGTGACCACAACCTCCTTCCTTTACTCCTTTCAGATTCCTTCCTCTGTTGACCCTATTCTTCATCCTAGTCGTGACTCTCCTGATCTTGAACTTTCCTCCTTTCCAGTCCACCAGGCCATTCTCACTTTACTTGGCTCCTTATCCAGGGCAGACCCTGGTGGTCAGCATTTCAGCAGTGAGCTTGTTAACATCTTGGAACCCTCTGTGGTATTTCTTTGCCAGACCTCACATTGTATTATATTTCAGTAATTCATACCAATCGTAGTTTGTAAGCCTGAGCTTTATGATCTTGCTGGGGGAAATCTCAAAGCTTGTTCATTTGAGATTCCAACAAAGTCCTGGCATCTTTACCGGCATCCAGCTCTCCTTTGTGTTCCTTTTGTGATGGTTTCCTATTATATTTCTTCTGATGCTAATTCTAAACCTTTGTCAGGGTCCTTAGCATCTGAACTCCTTTCTGCTATTTTACTGAGACAATGGAGACCAAGCAAAGAATCCGCAAGCTTTTGCCTTGAAACTTTTAAATATTTTTACTCATCCTTTTCTCCTTCTAACCTGAAAAAAAGTAAGGGCTCTATCTTTGGCTCTCTTTTCTCTCTATGTGTATGCTTTCCCTAAGTGACCCCATGCAACCTGTGGCTTTAAATACTATGTATGTGCTGGTGACTCTCCAGTGAGTATCTCCAGCTTGGACCTCCCGACTGAGCTCCAGACTTAAACATCCAGCTGCCTATTCCACTGCACAACCACTTGGTGCCTGGTGGGGATCTCACATTTAAAATGACCAGAAGGCAACTCTTACTTTCCTTGGTACAAATTTGCTCCCCTCTAATTACTTCGCTGTCTCTGTAAGTGGCATCACCCTGTAAGCCAGATGCTCAAGTCAGAAGCCTGAATCATTCTTGATTCCTCTCTTCTTCACTCCCCATGTTCAAAAAGTCAGTTTGTCTTTTCATTTATATGCAGGTTAAGTCCTGAATCTGACTACTCCTGAGAGTCGCCACCACTGTCAGTCAAGGCCAGTGTGCATCAGCTTTTGCTTGGTCTACGGTAACTTCCCCCATACTGGTGTCCTTGCTTCCAAATTGGCCCCATATAATCTATCTTCCCCACAGCAGCCGGACTGAAATTTCTACAAAGAAAGAAGGCTCTATCATTTTCTCGTTTATGTGCTTCCCATTTCAACCAGAATCCAGGGCCCCTGCCCCTCATTCATTGTAATCGGCCACAGTGATCTTTTTTTCTGTACTTTAAACACCCAAGCTTGCTCCGTCACAGTGCTCTTATATTTGCTGTTCTGTGTCTGGAGCAGTTTTGCCCCAGAACTTCAATCACTGTCTCTTCCTCATTCTGGTCTAAACTCAGACATGACCCTCTCAGAGAGGCCTTTCCTGACCATACCTCATATTGTCATATTTTAACTGAATAGCATTTGTCAGTGGGTCTATTTCATCACTGTCTCCTTCCTAGAACACAGTTTTCTTGTAGGCAGGGACTGGTGGCCGTGTGTCCAGTGCCTGGAAGGTGCTCTGGGGGACTGACTGGCTGACTTTGCAGGGTGGACCGCCTGCTTGCTGCTTCAGTGCCTTTTTCATGGTTGTGCCTTCTCCTCCCTACATCTTTGACTATTGCTTCTCTCCTGGCTCTTACTTTCCAGATCCCATCTCTGTCATTGAAAATGCGCTTTTCTGGAGGTTGCCAGAGACTACTTAGCCATTAGTTCATTTCTCTTTTCTCAACACCCACCTTCCTTGACTTTTCTGCATGTTTGACATTGTTGTTCATTTTTTCCAACAAAGGCATACAATAGGAGTCTGCTGTAGATATTGTGCAGGATGCAGATATTGGTAGGAAACAGCTCCTGCTTTAAAGGAGCTTGCAGTCTGCGAGGAACAAGTGATGAATATGTCCATTAAAAACAGTAGGTATTGGCTCACACCTGTAAACCCAGCACTTTGGGAGGCCGATGCGGGTGGATCACGAGGTCAAGAGATCGAGACCATCCTGGCCAACATGGTGAAACCCCGTCTCTACTAAAAATACAAAAATTAGCTGGACATGGTGGCGCGTGCCTGTAATCCCAGCTACTCAGGAGGCTGAGGCAGGAGAATTGCCTGAACCCAGGAGGCAGAGGTTGCGGTGAGCCGAGATCGCGCCATTGCATTCCAGCCTGGGTAACAAGAGCGAAACTCCGTCTCAAAAAAAAAAAAAAAAAAATACACAAATTAGCTGGGCGTGATGGTGCACGCCTGTAGTCCCAGCTACTCGGGAGGCTGAGACAGGAGAATTGCTTGAACCCGGGAGGCGGAGGTTGTGGTGAGCCGAGATCGCGCCACTGCACTCCAGCCTGGCGACAGAGTGAGACTCCGTCTTAAAAAAAAACAAAACAAAATAAAACAAAACAGTAGGTGTTACTCCAAACCCTTTCTTGAAATTCTTGCATCCCTTGGCTGCTAGGGCGTAAGGCTTTCCTGGTTTCTTCCTAACTGGCTATTATTTTTTTCTTTGCTGGCTCTTTTTCTTCTGCTTGTGCCTTAAACACAGGACTTTGCTGTGATTTTTGCCCCATTCCCTTCTTTCTGTACAGTAATCTGTCTCCTGGTGGCCTGATCGACTCCCGCATCTTCACTGCTGGGCAGATTTCCTCTTTACCCATCTCCCTTCATGCATGTGACTCCACATTGATGTCAGGCTCAAATGTCTTTTAGAGGTTTCCATTCCAGCTGCCCGGTAGACATTTCTACTTGTCAAAAATCTTTTTGTTTTTTTTTTTCAAGATGGGGTTTCACCATGATGGCCAGGCTGGTCTTGAACTCCTGACCTCAGGTGATCCACCCACCTCGGCCTCCCAAAGTGCTAGGATTACAGGCATGAGCCATCATGCCTGGCCACTTTTCAAAATCTTACTATAAGAAAATAGATTTCACCAGTGATGAGCTTCCCTTTGGCTTCTCTCTCCCCTCACAGGTCTACAAGCTGATCCTTCCTCTGTTATGGTTCTCAGAGCTGCCACCTTTTGATTCCTGCCATTGCCCTTGCTTTGCTTCTTATCACCTCTCCCCGCCATTAGTAGAGGGCCTCTGAATAGTCTCTGGGCCTCCACGTCTCCTCTCCAGTCTGTTCTTGGTATACCGCTTTAGTCACCCTGTCTTCACCACTACCTGCTGTGTTCCCTCGTGGCCCCTTCTAGATCTTTGCTTATGCTACACCCTCATCTCTGGTCGCTTTCCTCCTTCATGTCTCTGTTCAACCTCCCCTTCATCCAACCATTTTTCAAAGGCCCAATTCGAATATTGACACTGCATGAAGCTTTTCATAAACTCCTTTGGATGGAAATGTCCTCATTCTCTTTTGACCCTTGAGGCACCTGTTAGTGCCTCTCTTTGGTTATTTATATCCTTCCTTATACAGGTTGAGCATCCCTAATCCAAACATCCAAAATCTGAAATCCTCCAGAATCTGAAACTTTTTGAGTGCTGATACATTGCTCAGAGGTGATGCTCAGAGGAAATGCTTGTTGGAGCGCTTTGGATTTTGGATTTTCAGATTGGAAATGCTTAACAGGTAACAATGCAAATATTTGAAAATCTGAAATCCCAAACACTTCTGGTCCTAAACATTTTGAATAAAGGATATACAACCTGTAAGACAGTTTCCACTTTTTTTTTTTTCTTGAGACACCCAGGCTGGAGTGCAGTGGTGCTATCTGGAACCTCCGCCTCCCAGGTTCAAGTGATTCTCCTGCCTCAGCCTCCCAAGTAGATGGAACTACAGGCATGAGCCACCATGCCTGGCTAATTTTTTGTACTTTTGGTAGAGATGGTGTTTCACCGTGTTAGCCAGGAAGGTCTTGATCTCTTGACCTCATGATCTGCCCACCTCAGCCTCCCGAAGCGCTGGGATTACAGGCATGAGCCACCGCGCCCAGCCCAGTTTCCACTGTTATACACCGCTTGACTCTTAGCATACCATACGTGCCTTAAAAGAAGATCCACAAGCTGATTTACCTTTCACTCTCACTTATCACCTAGCACAGGGACCTCTTGCTTAATGGTTGTGTGTTGAATGAGTTATCTTACATTTGTCTCGTGTATCTCAGTGAGGTCCTAGCTGAACTTATTTTTTTTAATGATTATAAGCACTGCTTTAGTTGAACCTTATTTGCTTCTGGATGGGGTTTTGAAGTTCTGCCATATGTGACTTTATTACACATTCTCTGCTGGCTATAGCTTGTTTAATGTGCCTTGCTGCATTTTCATTACTTAGGGACTGTCTAGATGAAAGTTGGCATGATCCTTTCCTGCCAGACCTCTCAGTGGCAGACTTGAAGAGACAAAGGTTTTTCATTTGTTGAGTCAAGTACTCCAATAAAGGCACTATAAGGTTTTATAAGTCTGACTTTCTGTGCATTCATTTCTAGTTCACATGTGGAAATCTATAGGCCCCCAGTCTCTCCTAAAAGCCTTGTAAAGACTCAGAAAGTGGGAATTAGGCACCCATTTACAAGGCATGCTGAAATACCATAACCTCTTTAGTTTCAGTATTTCAACTCACCGTTACCACTGGATTCAGTAACTGCTGATACTTATCTTACAAATGGTTCAGATTGGAAAGTCAGATTGCTTGCTTCTAGGCAGCTCAGTGAAATAATAAAATTTGAGCGATAATAGAAACAATTGCAAGATATTTTAGCAGATATGCTGTACTCTGCAGGTCTTGATTTAGAATAATGTTGATGATAACCTGAGAAATAAAATCTATTTCCCTCGGATCAGGAAGAGGTGGAAAAGTGCAGATAAATGAAGTGTAGTCTTCATTGCGTTGTCTCTCTTAATGATTCCTCATGGTTGCCAATAGCACTTATCGAAATAAACATTGCAGAATTAGTTGTTTACCGTGAAGAACTTGCCTTTTTCTGCCTGTCCTCATCTTTTCCACCTGATAGAAGGAAGCTGAAGGCATTTAATTAGTTTCTTGAGTATTCCAGGGGTAGGGAAATGGTAATCTGGAAACAATTAACTCTTGGTTGTTAATTTTCTACTGCTGAGAAGTCAGGGCAGAGGGCTTCTAAAAATCCCTTCTGTATGATTTTGGAATAAAGTTCTCTGCACCATTTTTGAGCATCAATATGCGTGATGTTAAAGTTGGTATCACTTAAAATAACAAACGTCAAATTTTTGAAGAAATTTTTAACAATCTGATTTCTCTTATTTCTCACATCTATCTACTTCATATTGAAAATATATAATATTTCTTCTTTCAGTGACTCATTTCTGTATTATTTTGCTGCCTATCTGGTTCCATTGCCCATGGAGAATATGAAATGTTTTATAGGGAATTTTAAGCTGTTTCTTCTTCCTACTCAAATTAAAGACAAAAGTCAACAGAGGGTGACAATATTTAGTGCAGTCCAAGGCAAACCAATCCAGCCTATCTTTGGCTTGATAGTGCAGCATATAGGCCAGATAAACCTGGGTTTGAGTCCCTCACATTAAAGCTGTTTTGACCTTCAGGAGGGTATTAAACTTCTTTGATTCTCAATTTCCTCATATCTAGGATAGGGGCGATAATAGCTACATTATGGTTGCCTTCTGTGGATTAAGACAATTTGTGAATAGTACCTGGCTCAGTCAGTCAGTGCATGGCATGTAAGAAACACACAGTACATTATTATTCTTCCACTTACTTTATCCTAATCTTGTTGTGGAGAAAGACTAGGAGATTTGGTAGTCAATCAAACTGAATACATCATGAAATAAATACTTTGAGAAATGATTATATGATTTTAGCTGAAATGATGGAGTCTTTGATTAATCAAGTATTTTTTATTCTACCCTCACCCCCACCAGTTAGCTTGTTATTCGGTCTTTCATTTTTGTGGTTACTCTAGAGATTAGAACGTGTATCAGCGACCTGTTAGTGTCTGCTAGTGATCCTTTTACCCCTTCCAGGATAATGAAAGACCTTACAACATTGAAGCTCCAGTGTATTCTGCCCCTCCTCTCACTTTTTCTGCCATTGATGTCATATATTTTAATGATGTATATATTTTGAATTCCAGAAGACATTACCAATATGGTATTTATAGTCAATATTCAGTAGGTTTCCCCACATAGGTATTCTTTCTGCTGCTCATTTCGCCTTCTCACATTTCTGTGACTTCAAGTGGGATTATGTTCCCTCTATTTGAAGAACTCCCTTTAGTACTTCTCTTTGGTGCAATTAATTCTTTTTCTCTTGTTGAGAATTGGTTGAAAGCATGTTTATTTTGCCTTCCTATTTGAGGAATTTTTTTTTTTTTTCTGTATAGAATCCCAGGTTGACAGTTACTTCCTTTCATCACTTTGAAGATGCCATTCTATGGTCTTCTCATGAACATCATTTCTGTTGAAAGTTAGCCATCAGTTGTATTCTTGTTCCTTTCTCAGCCTTTCAGCAGTTTTGCTATGATTTACCTAGGTGTGGTTTTGTTTTTATTTATTCTGTTTATGATACATGAATCTGTGGCATGATGTCTTTTGTTGGTTTAAGAAAAATCTTAGCCATTATCTCTGTAAAAATTAATTATGCCTAATTCTACTACAGTCTCTCCCTCTTCTCCTGGGTCTCTATGACACCACATGTGTTTAGCCTTTATACTGCATCTCATAAACTCTCGTCTGGCTTTTTTTAGTTCTTTTTTATACCCTGGGCTTCAGTTTGGATAACTTTTACTGACTTTTGTTTTATTTTTGTTACTTTTTTGTTTTTTTGAGACAGGATCTCACTCTGTTGTCCAGGCAGGAGAGCAGTGGCACAATCCTGGCTCCCTGCAGCCTCCATCTCCTGGACTCAAGCAATCCTCCCACTTCAGCCTCCTGAGTAGCTGGAACTACAGGTGTGTGCCACCACACCTGGCTAATTTTCTTTTTTCTTTTTTTTTGGTAGAGACAGGGTCTCACTGTATTGCCCAGGCTAGTCCTGAACTCCTGGGCTCAAGCAGTCCTCCCGTCTCAGCTTCCCAGTGTGCTGGGATTATAGGTGACAGCCATTGTGCCTGGGTGCTGACTTCTTTTGTTCAGCATCTAATCTACTGCCAAACATATTTATTGACCTCTTAATTTCAGATATATATATATATTTGATTCTAAAATTTCAATTTGATTGGTTTAATGTTTTTCAGTTTGGGTGAAATCCTGTTTTCTACTTCTTTAGTAAATTAATTGTAGTTAGTTTAAAGTTTATGTCTGATGAAAACAATATCTGGATCCCTGCAGGTCTTGTTATAGTATCTATTTTTTCTCTTTTGTTTTTACTCATTTGGTTCTGTCATCTGGGCTATCTGGTAAGTTTTGATTGAACACTGAAAAATTATAGTTGCCCTGTGTGATGTTATCTTCTCTCTGAGAAGAATTACTTTTTTCCTAACAGGCCAGTAGAGTAAGAAAAGGTCACCTTTATTCAATGAGGCCATTGAGGAATTGAGATGCTTTGAAACTGTCTTTCAGTCTTGATAAGAGCTAGTTGCTTTTTCAGCTTTGCTCTTATTCCAAGAGCATAGCCCTTCCAGGGCTGTAACTAAGAATCTGAGTGTTTACCACCTTCCTTTATGGACTCAGAATTCTAGTTTATGTTTCCCCATATTGTGAGTTGGTCAAAAATTTTGCTTAACCTCTTAGCGTCTTAGTGTTTATTTTCTGCTTAGCTTCTCAGCCACTTACCACCTCCCTGTACCTCTCAATGTATCTTTCATAATGTCTGTTACCTTGAGGGGATAGCAGTGTAGTATGTCAAGCTCACTTATCTGCTGTTCCCTTTTTTCCTAGGATCTTGCTCATCAAACTCTAACCTTCTTAGTATCCCTGAACTCAGTTGTCTTCTTGGCCCCACAAGGTGCTGGAAGCTCTGAGTTACTAACTTGTACTTGGTTTCTAGCCTGCACCACTTAAAAATGGCAAATATCTGAAGAGAAAAGTGGGTATTGTTGAGTCCACCTCAGTATCTTTCTGTTATCTTGGCCCCTTGAGCCTGGCTGCCTTGATTGCTCACCAATGCATTCAATTTGCTTTTATCTGTCTTTTATGATTTCTGTAGTGGGAGTGGGGTTGGGGGGCAGGGAGTGATCTGATATTAGCTACTCTATCATAGCAGAAAACAAAAATCTGAAAGTGGAAATCTTAATTATTGGTCTTTTGAAATTTAAACTCTACTTACCACCCCCAAATATTTGAGTCAACTTCCAATGAAATACACATACATATACGTAAACAATGCACAAAGGTGATAATTAAAGTGCCCTTATTTTGTCTTGGGTATCAAAGGTACTCTGAGGCTGTGATAACTGCCCTGATAAGTAAGAGGAACATGTGTAGTTCTTGTTTTTGGGGAAAGAATATACAATGGTCCATCAACAGGTGTTTTTGTTTTTGTTTTCTGGTACTAAATTTTAATGGAATTTTATTGTATGGATTTTTATGTCATTGAACAACTCAGTAGTGTCCTCAATAGGACTTTTAAGGCTGATAAATGTTTTTCGTATGAAGGTTTCTTATATTCACCCCTGAAAACAAACAAAGCCACAATTCAAGATTGTTACTCAGTAATGACATTTTTATGGGGAACTAAACTAATACAGTTCAGGTACAGAAGTGTTTGGGACCTTAAATTTAAAACACTGGTAGGACTTGGAAAAATAGAGGACAATTTTCTTTTCCTCTTTTTCCCTCAGTTATCAACTGTTACAAAAGGTTTTGACAAAAATTGGCAACATGTGGCTATGTAGATACTCTTTTTGATTTGAAAAGAGCCATATGCTCTATTTTTCCAAGTTATATTTATTTTTAAATATCATTAGCTGTTATTTAACAATATTACAAGAAATCTGTGCTAAATACCAGATTGCTTGGTGGCAATTTGAAATTCTGTTATCAAAATTTAAAATCTTGATTTGTGTGGATGAGGGGACATCCTAGTTCTGCATGCAAGACACTGCTCAGGTTTATATCTTTTCAGATTAGAATTTGATCTTTCATGCATCTGTTCATATCTGCTTTACTTTTCCCAGTGGCGCTATCACATAGCCAACATCGAAGGTACTTTTGCAGGTTGAGTTGGAACATGAAGGAAGTTGTACGTAAGTGATCCCAGGGGAGTTGGGGAAGGCTTCACAGATGGGGTGGTGCTGCAGCCGCCTCTTGCAAGAGGGTGAAGAGATTGATGAGAGGGTATTCCAGGTGATGGAGGCATGAAAGCAGAGGCCATGAAGCACTAGAGAGCCTGGCATTTCCAGAAAGTAAAGAGATGTTTGTTTTGTGGGATAGAAGCATCAGAGAGTGGGAGAACAGTAGGAGATGAAGCTGCCGTGAGCCAGATAGTGAATGGTCTTGTATGTCTTTTATTCATTCGTTCATTCATTCAACAACTATTTATTAAACAACTACTATTTTACCAGGCCCTGTTCTAGGGACTGTCATTCAGCAATGGACAAAACAAATATCACTACTCCTATGGAACTTACATTCTACTGGAGAAAAAAACCAAAAACCAGACAGTAAATAATAGTAAAAACATGTAAGTGTTCACAAAATATTTTAGTAGTAATTAATAAGGAGAAAATTTGGCAGGAGCAAGAATGGGGATGTGCCACTTTAGGGTGGTCAGGAAAGGCATCATTAAGAAGTTGGTATTAGAATACAGATCTCAAGCTGGTGAAGGAACCAGTGGGATGAATGTCTCAGAGTGTCCTGCCCTGAGGAAATGTGCAAGAGCCCTGAGGTTGCAGTAGGTGAAACCCTGGGAGAAGAGCATGGCTGGAGTATAGTAGAGGAAGAAGAACAGACAGGAGGTCCAAGAAACAAAGAAGGCCAGATTCTGTAAGGATTGCCTCTATAAGGATTTCAGCTTTTATCTGAGTGAGATGGGAAGTGATTGGGGAGCTTTGAACAGAGTAAGGTATAACCCAACTTGCATTTTTCAAAGGTCACTTTGCTGTGTTGAGAATAGAGAGCAAGAATGGAAGCCAGGAGACCAGTAAGGGACATTGCAGTAATGCAGATGAGAGGGGTGCTGGACTGGGCCAGGGTGACAGCAGTGGGGGTGGCTCGTGGGTAGATTTTGTCCTGTAGGTGATAAGGCGCCATTAAAGCCTTTTGATCAGTGAAGTGACATTGGATTTGTATGTGGAAAATATGATTTCAGCAGCCCTGTGGAAGGATTGGAGAGTTCAGACAAGGAGATGAATCAGTTTCTAAAGCTCTGATCACTAAGAATAAAGATAGAAAGATAGAGACCTTACAAGGATGCAGTCTCATGCTTGTGGGAAGGTTGTCTACCCTGGCCAACTTCTCAACAGGGGATAGGAATGGAAAAGATTAACACATTAGGAAATTCCTCTGTAAACCTAGCCAAGGAAGCAAGGTGAATGATTATGATCAGGTTTATCCTAGAGGTGGCCTGCCCAGCATGTAACTAACTGCAGCCCCTTGCCACAAGCCAGGCATCGTGAGTGCTGTAAGTGCATTTGCTCATTTAATCCTTATAGCCCTCAGGGAGTGTGGCAACAGATGAGGACACTGAGGCACAAGAGGGTTAAGCACAAGGCTGTTTTGCCTCTGAAGAGTCTCACCATGATGCTTTCTTCTAGAAGATCTCTTTGGGAGAGTCAGAATTGTCTGATTGTCTCAAAACTTAAATGTAAAAAAGAGATCACCTCATTTCTTTGTGAACTGTGGTAATGATGGCTTCAGAGAATTGGTCATTGCTGGGTAGTGATCTAGCATTTCAGTGCTCTTTGAGTTGCCAATGACAGAAATTTCCTTTACTTTAAGAAACATAAGTGGTCTGGTGATGGTGGCTCATACCTGTAATCCCAGCAGTCTGGGAGGCCAAGGTGTGTTAGAGCATTTTCACACTGCTGATAGAGACATACCCAAAACTGGGGAATTTACAAAAGAAAGAGGTTTAATTGGACTTAAGTTCCCCATGGCTGAGGAAGCCTCATAATCATGGCAGAAGGCGATGAGGAGCAAGTCCCATTTTACATGATGGCGGCAGGCATAGCCCATGGCTGGAGAAGCCTTGCAATCATGGTGAAAGCTGGGAGGAGCAAGTCACATCTTACATGGATGGTGGCAGGCAAAGAGAAGAGTGCTCGTGTGGGGAAACTCCCCTTTTTATAACCCTCAGATCTCATGAGACTCACTCATTATCACAAGAACAGCATGGGATCTGCCCCTATGATTGAGTTACCTCCCACCAGGTCCCTCCCATATCATTCCATGCCTGGCCCCTCCCAAATCTCATGTCCTCACATTTCAAAACCAGTCATACCTTCCCAACAGTCGCAAAATCTTAACTCATTTCAGCATTAACTCATAAGTCCACAGTTCAAAGTCTCATTTGAGACAAGGCAAGTCCCTTCTGCCTATGGGCCTGTCAAATCAAAAGCAGGTTAGTTACTTCCTAGGTACAGTGTGGGTACAGGCATTGGTGAATGCAGCTATTTCAAATGGGATAATTGGGCCAAAACGAAGGGGTTACAGGCCCCATGCAAGTCTAAAATCCAACTGGGCAGTCAAACCTTAAAGCTCCAGAATGATCTCCATTGACTCCATGTCTCACATCCAGGTCACACTAATGCAAGAGATAAGTTCCCATGGTCTTGGGCAGCTCCTCCCCTGTGGCTTTGAAGGGTAGTGCCTCCCTCCCAACTGCTTTCACGAGCTGGCATTGAGTGTCTGTGGCTTTTCCAGGTGGATCTACCATTCTGGAGTCTGGAAGACAGTGGCCCTCCTTTCACAGCTCCACTAGGCCATGCCCCAATAGGAACTCTGTGTGGGGGTTCTGACCCCACATTTCCTTTCTACACTGCCCTAGCAGAGGTTCTCCATGAGCGCCTTGCCCCTGCAGCAAACTTCTGCCTGGGCATCCAGGTATTTCCATACATCTGAAATCGAGGCAGAGGTTCCCAAATGCCAGTTCTTGACTTCTGTGCACTCACAGACTCAACACCACATGGAATCTGCCAAGGCTTGGGGCTTGCACCCTCTGAAGCCATGGCCCAAGCTCTGTGTTGGCCCCTTTCAGCCACAGCTGGAGCACCTGGGATGCAGGGGACCGAGTCCCTAGGCTGCATACAGTGTGGGGCCTTTGGGCCTGGCCCATGAAACCACTTTTTCCTCCTAGGCCTCTAGGCCTGTGATGGGAGGGGCTGCCCTGAAGACCTCTGACATGCCCTGGAGACACTTTCCCCATTGTCTTGGGGGTTAACATGCTTCTTGTTACTTATGCAGATTTCTGCATCCAGCTTGAATTTCTCCTCAGAAAATGGGTTTTTCTTTTCTATTACATTGTCAGGCAAATTTCCAAACTCTTATGCTCTGCTTCTTTTATAAAACTGAATGCCTTTAACAGCACCCAAGTCACCTCTTAAATGCTTTGTTGCTTAGAAATTTCTTCTGCCAGATACCCTAAATCATCTCTCTCAAGGTGAGAGTTCCACAGGTCTCTAGGGCAAGGGCAAAATGCTGCCAGTCTCTTTGCTAAAACATAACAAGAGTCACCTTTGCTCCAGTTCCCAACAAGTTCCTCATCTCCATCTGTGACCACCTCAGCTTATATCTTATCGTCCATATCATTATCAGTGCTCTTAGTCAAAGCCATTCAACAAATATCTAGGAAGTTCCAAACTTTCCCACATTTTCCTGTCTTCTTCTGAGCCCTCCAAACTGTTTCAACCTCTGCCTGTTACCCAGTTCAAAAGTGGCTTCCACATTTTTGTGTATCTTTTTAGCAACGCCCCACTCTACTGGTTGGTACCAATTTACTGTATTAGTCCATTTTCATGCTGCTGTTAAAGACATACCTGGGACTGGGCAATTTACAAATGAAAGAGGTTTAATTGGACTTAGAGTTCCACGTGACTAGGGAAGCCTCATAATCATGGCAAAAGGCAAGGAGGAGCAAGTCACTTAAGTGGATGCCAGCTGGCAAAGAGAGGAGTGCTTGTGCAAGGAAACTATCAAATTTCATGAGACTTATTCACTATCATGAGAACAGCACGGGAAAAACCTGCCCCTGTGATTCAGTTACCTCCCACCAGGTCCCTCCCACAACACATGGGAATTCAAGATGAGATTTGGGTGGGGACACAGCCAAACTGTATCACAAGGCAAGAGGATCACTTGAGGCCAAGATTTCAAGACCAGCCAAAGTTTTGAGACCAATCTAGCAAGACCCCATCTCTACAAGATAATTTTAAAAATTAGCTGGGCATGGTGGCACAGTGCCTGTAGTCCCAGCTGCCCAAGATCATTTGAGCCCAGGAGTTCAGTGAGCTACAATTGTGCCACTACACTCCAGCCTGGGTTACAGAGTGAGTCTCTGTTTCAAAAACAGACAAAAATTTTAGGAAAGAAAAGAAACATAAGTGGGGATGAGTGGAATTGCAAGAAACTGAAATGTCCAGGGAAAGGGGTGTGTGGGTGTATGTGTGGGTATACATTCTTGCACATGGGAGTGTGATGTATGGTTGCATTGGGAGTGGTAGAAGGCATGGCTGGATCCAACAGCTCAGATGCTGCCATAGGAATTTCTCTGACCTCTCTATTCTAGGTGCTGGGTCCTGGGTCTGGCTGGGTCTCTTCTCCTATGGGTGACTTCTCCTCATGATCAGGAGGCCTGCCTATGTGCAGCTTAGAGTATATCATCTTTATATTACCTTAATTACACTGAAAGTCAAAGCCTCTTTCTAAGAAGCTTCAGCAAAAAAGAGCCAGAAATTCTGATTTACCTGGTTTTAGCCCTGGTACCCATCTCTGGGACTGGGGGTACAGTCAGTCTCATCTGAGGCAGTTAAGGAATGCTAGGCAGCCACTGCGGGTCTGCCTCATGCTTGCCAGAATTAACAGGTGTGAGGTCAGGGTGTCATCCTGAGCCACTAAGTTACCTTAGAAAGAAGTAGCATGGGCCAGGTGCACTGGCTTACGCCTATAATCTCAGCACCTTGGGAAGCCAAGGTTGGAGGATTGCTTGAGTCTGAGAGTTTGAGACCAGCCTGAGCCACATAGTGAGACCCCATCTCTACAAAAAGTAAAACTAGCTGGGTGTGGTGGTGTGCACCTGTGGTCCCAGCTACTCATGAGGCTGAGGTGGGAGGATCACATTAGCTCAGAAGGTTGAGGCTGCAGGGAGCTGTGATCATGCCACTGCACTCCAGCCTGGGCAACAAAAAAAAAGAGGGAAGGAAGGAAGGGAAAGGAAGGGAATGAAAGAAAGAAGAAAGAAGGAAAGGAAAGGAAGGAAGGAAAGATAGATGGAAGGAAAGAAAGGAAAGGAAAAAAGAAGTTTCACGTTCCAGCACTACTCCTCAACAGTATGTGAGGTTGGTGCTACCATTCTCTGCAGAAATATATGTGACTCATAGTTCTTCTAAGTTATCAGCACTCATAACTTTATTTTATTTTTATGGAGAGTAATGTGATTTAGGGTTCAGCAACTTTTCTTTGAGCTGGAGTTCAATCTGGGCCTGCCCCCAAGATGGGCTGGGAGGAGAAGGCAGTCAGTCAACCCCTGCTCAGAACCCACACTCTTCCCTATCACCTCTTTTCTTACATGGATACTTCCTTTTTCCCTTCTCAAAGTAAATGATAATGGGTGGGGAAAACAAGATATAGCTTTAATTCAGTGTTCTTTTTTTTTTTTTTTTAACCCTGACTCAAATTAAGATGTAAGGTTTCCGTCATCTTCTGGTACACACATACCTTTGTTAACAAAATATAATGAAACAATATTTATCTTTTACTAAATGTAATATACTCTAAGATTTATTCTATTTTTTATTTGGTTTAATTTCATCTTTAAAAATGTGCACGTGCTGGTCACGACTACTATAAATTCATTTCACAACCCACTAAAGGGTGGCAACCCGGAATTTGAAAACATGAATTAAACCAGTGGAAAAACAGTGGCAGTAGCATATTAGTTTGCTGGAGCTGCTGCAACTGAGTACCATGAACCAGGCTGATTGAACAGACATTGATTGCCTCACAATGCCAGAGTCCAGAAGTGGGTGTCGGTGAGTGGGTTCCGTCAGAGGGCTGAGAGGGAGAATCTGTTCCATGCTTCTCCCCTAGCTTCTGGTGGCTTGCTGACAATTTGTGGTGCTCCTTGGCTTGTAGACATATCACTTTAATCTCTGCCTTATCTTCTTGTGGCTTTCTCCCTGTGGGCATGTCTGTGTCCAAATTGCCCGCTTTTTAAATTTTTTTTTGAGATGGAGTCTCATTCTGTAGCCCAGGCTAGAGTGCAGTGGCACGATCTCGGCTCACTGCAACCTCCGCCTCCCGTTACCTGCTTTTTAAGGATACAGTCTTATAGGATTAGGAGCTCACCTTATTCCGGTGTGACCTCATCACAACCAATTACATCTGTGACAACCCTGTTACCAAATAATGGTCACATTCCGGGGTACTGGGGACTAGGACTTCTGCATAGGAATTTCGAATGAGGACAAAATTGAACCTATAACAAATGATAAAAATACAAAATTAATAAAAGGTTCCCATTTCCTGGATCCCTTATTACATGGCAGACTCTCACCTAGACATTTTGTTTGATTAACTTAGCGAAGACTTCTTGTCCCAATTCATAGTGGCAGAAGTCAAAGGGAAGAGAGGTCTCTCAGACTGAAACTTGGGTCTCCTTGATTTCAGACATGCTTTCTCTTGTATATGTTATTGCTGTCCTCTTCATAGAGCATCAAAAAGGCACCATACGTGTTTATTTGATGCAATTGAAATGCTAAACACAGGTAGTAAATACACTGCGAAATCCTGCTGAAGTTCATTGCAATGAAGACATCTTAAAGGACTCACAGGTGCCAGTCATAGGGTCCCTACCAGAGAGGCCTGGGAATTGTGCACTCTTAGGGAGGGGAAGCCAGTGAACTCGTGTGTGTCCTCTGGGCTCATCCCCGGCAATCAGCTGCTGCATTCCTAAGAGCGCCCAGCAACCGCCTGCGTCTCTCCCTTTGTGCTTCCCCATCCTCATTCTGAATTTAGATCAGAACAAAGAGTAGAGAAGGAAATGAGCCAGAAAATAGAAAATTAATACTTGGTAAAATCGTCATATTTTAAAATTAATTTATAGGCAATGTCAGATAACAGGAGTTAAATCATTTTATCAGCAGGCTGCTCTAGGATTTTAAAATTGGCGTCCGTCATTGTAAATCAGGTCTCGGGAGCCCCAGGAAATGGTCTCTAGGGATGAGGGTTGATATAGGGTGGGCAGAAATGTAAATACTTGACTAGCTCTGCCCTTTTTTTTTTACACAAAACCTAAAATATTTTTATATCACATTGAGTAATTAGGATGTGCTACATAGTAACGGTAGGGAAGAAGAAGCTGTTCAGGTTTATAGTTAGCCTGCTTTTAATGCTTATCTTCCTGCCTGTCAGTCCTGGGAAACTGGTTGTGTGAGAGGTGCTCATTTTAAGGTTGTATTCCTGGCTCATTATTAAAGGGACAGGCTTAACCTTCTGCATAGCCACATTTTCCCTAGCGGTTTGGCTGTCACATTTCTGCCATCCCTGTGAGCAGGAGCATCCACAGGTTTGCCACATTTGTACTGGGAAGACTTTCTGTGATTAAAGACCTGCCTTTTATCTCTTATCATTGCAGGTCTTTGTCAAGGGCGTGTGGTGAGAGTCCCCACAGGGACCCTGGTTAGAGTGGTGGGCACTGAGCTGGTCATCCCCTGCAACGTCAGTGACTATGATGGCCCCAGCGAGCAGAACTTTGACTGGAGCTTCTCATCTTTGGGGAGCGACTTTGAGGAGCTTGCAAGCACCTGGGAGGCGGGGTTCCCAACCCAGCTGTACCAGGAGCGGCTGCAGAGGGGTGAGATCCTGTTGAGGCGGACTGCCAATGACGCCGTGGAGCTCCACATCAAGAATGTTCAGCCTTCAGACCAAGGCCACTACAAATGTTCCACCCCCAGCACAGATGCCACCGTCCAGGGCAACTATGAGGACACAGTGCAGGTTAAAGGTACAGTCCTTACATGGGCTTATGATGCCAGGGGCCAGACCTTTCACTGCCACTGGGCTGTGGGTGACTTTGTCAAGAGACTTAATTTCTCTGGGGCTGTGCTCCCTCCTCCGTCCAGTGGAATAGTCGTGTCTTACCTGATTCAAGGCAGGGGATGGGCCAGATGACGTCAGAGGGCCCTTCTCCACTCCAGTGTGGTTCTGAGCCATCCTCTGCACAGCATGACGCAGTGGTGGAGAGCTGGCTCTGGAGCCAGGTTGCCTGTGCTTGTTTATAGTCCAGTTGCTGGCTCTACTACTTGTCAGCTGCATGGCTGTGGGCATGGTCCATGCCTCAGCTTCCTCCTCTGTAACCTTAAAGGTTGTAAGGACAGGCCGGGCATGGTGGCTTATGCCTGTAATCCCAGCACTTTGGGAGGCTGAGGCGGGTGGATCACCTGAGGTCAGGATTTTAAGACCAGCCTGGCCAACATGGCGAAACCCCGTCTCTACTAAGAATACAAAAATTAGTTGGGTGTGATGGCATGCGCCTGTAATCCCAGCTACCCAGGAGGTTGAGGCAGAAGAATCACTGGAACCTAGGAGGCAGAGGCTGCAGTGAGCCAAGATTGCGCCACTGCACTCCAGCCTGGGCGACAGAGCAAGACTCCATCTCAAAAAAAAAAAGGATGTGAGGAGTCAACAGGTGAGTTACCATGTGTAAAGCCTTAGAGCAGTGCCATCATAAGCATTCATTGGTTAGTGACAGGAAGGGGGTGATCATGTTGAGGATGCTCAGCTCTATGGGAATAACAGACACTTCAAAGTTTACTTTGTGACTTTCATGATTTAAGTACTTGTTTGTACTGGAAGTCGTATGTGTTACATGTAGAGAAAAAACATGTGGTCTCTGCTAGCTTATTGACCTAGCTGTGCAAATAATTACACCTTATGTACCTGGAATGTTTTAGGATTTGTTTTAGAGGTTTTCTTTGTTTGTTTCATTTTCCAAGTCCTTTTAAATTTACTCACACATTCAATTCTCTGAACCCAATCAAAATAGGGCAGAATATTTTCCTAATTTATACATGAGGAAATGGAAGAGCATAGGTTAATTACTTGCCTAAAATCACACAGCTAATTAGTAAACGAGCAAGAACAAACCATTTTAATTTGGGGCTAAGAAAATAGAAACATTATAATTGTTGTTATTGGTACTTAATTATGCATTTATTTGTACCCTGCCTTGTTCCCAGGCGGATTTGTGTCTGGGTCAGAATGTATGTAATTATCAGAAAGTAGAAAATGCACATGATGATATAAAAAGAGAGGGTTGATTGAGGCATTCATTCCCTCATGACTTGTAGAACCCTATCATAGCTCAGAGACTGTTCCCTCACTAGACTCATCGGGATAAAACTGCCATGTCCACTAAGGAGGTAATGAAACACCCAGTCTACCTCTTCTTTATTCTTATAGAAGAATGCCAAATATGTTTTTTAGAAAAAGACATTCTTGCATTGAAGCTAAGTAATGCCACATGCCAGCCAGGTGTGGTGGCTCACGCCTGTAATCCCAGCACTTTGGGAGGCCAAGGCAGGTGGATCATGAGGTCAAGAGATCGAGACTATCCTGGCTAACATGGTGAAACCAAATCTCTACTAAAAATGCAAAAATTAGCTGGGCATAGTGGTGTGTGCCTGTGGTCCCAGCTACTTGGGAGGCTGAGGCAGAAGAATCGCTTGAACTTGGAAGGCAAAGGTTGCAGTGAGCTGAGATCGCGCTACTGCACCAGCCTGGTGAAAGAGTGAGACTCTGTCTCAAAAAATAATAATAATAATAATAAATAATGCCACATGCTACCTTTTCATTAAGTCAGACATGCCTTGTATTCCCTGGGAGTCTCCTCCTGAGTGGGAGGAAGGTCAACAGGAGAATTTCTCCACCCCAGCCCCACTTCCTCCAGTGTCTTTCAGCCTCTTCTGCTGTCTTTGGATGGCAGGAGACACAAGAGGAGGCCTTTCTTGGGTGAGGAAAGTAATGGATGACCACAAGAGACTGCTGCCAGGTGGAGCTTCTGATGGTTACCATGTGTGGTCCAGGGTCTGCCTGGCCTTCAGCTTCATGGGTCTTGAAGCTATTCAGCTGTGCCCCAAGAGATGAGCTGGCCTTGAGAACTGAGTCATATTAGCCAGACTCACAGACTGATATAAATACTAGAAGGTCATTATATTTATTTTGCAGTAGACATGGGTCTTTGGGATGTGTCCTCCTAAAAATGTAGCAGTTTTTTAATGTTATCTGGGATAGCCCCTTCTCAAGGACACTGAATTAGTTTTTGAGTATGGAATTGGAGAAAAAAACCAAAGAGATGATGAACAGTGGTGTTGGCGGGTTCTCGTAGCCAGCTCATCAACAAGCCTGATAGATTTTCCCTGCTCCTTGGTAGCGGCCCCGTTTCTGGTTACCAGAGTAGCAGTATCCACCGCTTACTGCTTTTTACCTGAATAGCACCGCCAACACTTCCTTGATCTCTGCTCCCTTTTTCTAGGCTCTGTAGAAATGCCTGAGCCAGTTCCTACCATGCAGATACGCCGTGTTCATCCTAGTCATTCTTGGGCATTCCCCAGGCTGCAAGCCACAGGCAGCCCATGCCATCCTGTCTCCCCTGTGGATCTTGCTACTTTAAGTCTAGAAGGTCACCTTATCTGCAAACTCGCAGGGCTCCCTACCCTAGTCCTGGTCCTAACCGAAGAAATGTTTAACAGTCATACCCGGTGATTTATCATGACTGCTAAGTGCCAAACACTGTCCTGGGATGTGAACAATTTAACTTGTTTAATTCTCATGTCAACTCTATGACGAAGGTCCAGTTGTCATCCCCCTTTTAGGAAACTGAGGCACAGAAGGGTAAAGTAACTTGCCTTAGGGGTGACAGAAGCACATCCCATCCCCAAGGCACGACTCCCACGGGGAGTTTTCACCACTCAGTTCTAGCACGGGGTTTTATTGGTATCTCTTATTTTGCTTTTTCAAGTCAGAAAGTCAGTTGAGATTACAGATGAATCCAAATGGGAAAACGTCCATCAGGGCCCTGGAATGGGGGAGGGAGAAGGAAATGGTCTGTGGTTGCAGCAATGGTCCGGGCTGTGGTCAGTAGGCCCTGGAACGGACTGGCCCTTACTGAGTGCGGGGGACGGGGTCGTTTGCGGACAGGCTGCTGACCCAGCTTTCTCCCTCTGCAGTGCTGGCCGATGCCCTGCACGTGGGCCCCAGCGCGCGGCCCCCGCCGAGCCTGAGCTTGCGGGAGGGGGAGCCCTTCGAGCTGCGCTGCACCGCCGCCTCCGCCTCGCCGCTGCACACGCACCTGGCGCTGCTGTGGGAGCTGCACCGCGGCCCGGCCCGGCGGAGCGTCCTCGCCCTAACCCACGAGGGCAGATTCCACCCGGGCCTGGGGTATGAGCAGCGCTACCACAGTGGGGGCGTGCGCCTCGACACCGTGGGCAGCGACGCCTACCGCCTCTCGGTGTCCCGGGCTCTGTCCGCCGACCAGGGCTCCTACAGGTGTATCGTCAGCGAGTGGATCGCCGAGCAGGGCAACTGGCAGGAAATCCAAGAAAAGGCCGTGGAAGTTGCCACCGTGGTGATCCAGCCGACAGGTGAGCTGGAAACGATGCGTTACAGGTGATGCTATTCTGTGACTAATGATAGTGGTATAAAGAACTGGGCCAGGGAGCCCCGTGGCCTTCTGACAGGAACTGCTTCTGCTTCCCATGTGAGGCCTTATCTTTAGGGGTGAAGGGAGTGGGGTGGTGTTGAGAGGATGCGGGGCGGGGTGCATTTGTTTTGTGCTGAGATTTGTCGTTTTGCTACACAGCTGCTTTGATCTAAATTCATGTCCATGGAAAGCCATGGCCTACACGTAACACGAAGGCAGTTCTTTCACTTGGAGTTTAAGTGCCGTAGTCCCTCAGCCAGATTAGGTGGGCTTGGTGCTCAGTGGGGCTTTGGGGTGAAGGTATTCACACGCTGCCCCCTAAGCTTTACTGGGTTTGCTGTTTCCCAAATCCTTGGACCTGCCTTTCTGTGCAGCTGTTGGGATGTGTGTCTGGCTCATCCCAAAACCTTTCATCTAACTTGCATCCTCTAGGCCTGCCTTTTGGTCCCCGCAGATGTACCTTTCCTGGTAGGGGGAGGAGCTCTCTAGGGCAGGGCCATTTCTTGCTTACCTGTATCACCTGTGTCATACAGACCACAGGAGCACTCAGTGCTGGGGCCTATACAAGACGCCCTTAGTCCTGGCATCTTTTTTTTTTTTTAGACCCTCTACTGCAACTATAGTATAAGTAATTAAGAAAATACAAAATGCATTTTAGAAAGCACATCAAAATAAAAGGAAAACATGCTACTGATCACTCATTGTCCAACCAGCATCAACGGAGAACCTACTGTGTGCTCAGCTCTGTTCTGGGCCATCTGTGTTTGAGACTCATTCCCAGGCCCTGTGGAAAGACCTTCAGCAGAGACCGTGTAAAGAGACCAAGGGTCATTGCTCAGGATGAATGGGTGTCCTTGGTTTTCTGTGAGTCTGAATCTTCAGATCTCAGAATGCTTTGTTGCTATTGCTACTGCCTTCTGTTTTTTTTTTTTTTTGAGGCAGAATCTTGCTCTGTCACCCAGGCTGGAGTGCAGTGTCGCGATCTCGGCTCTCTGCAACCTCCGCCTCCTGGGTTCAAGCGATTCTCCTACCTCAGCCTCCCAAGTAGCTGGGATTACAGGTGCCTGCCACCACATCTGTCTAATTTTTGTATTTTTGATAGAGATGGGTTTTCACCATGTTGATCAGGCTGGTCTCGAACTCCTGACCTCGAGTGATCCACCCACCTCGGCCTCCAAAGTGAGCCACTGCACCCAGCCGCCTTTTGTGTTTTAAACTGAGAAGACCTTGGTTGGACTCATTTCCTGAGCATGAATGTGAATATGTGGCTGCTCTGTTGCTCAGATGGGAAGGAAAACAGGAAACAATACACAGGGGGAGTATTTTGTCTCTGAAGCTGCCTTGTCCTGAGCGCTTTACTCTACACTTACACCACAGCACAGGACCTGGATTTGGAAAAGTGAGTGGTGGAAAAGCAGGTCTGAGGTTCTTGAGTAACTATGGTCATTGAGGAGAGGAGCTGCTCAGTACCACCAGTCAGTCTGGGCTCCACTGGCTGCAGAAATCACTTTCTAGATGGACTTAGGTCAGCTTCCTGATCAGAAGTGATCTCTGGAATCTGCCCTAAGAAACCTCTAGATATTAAACTTACATCAAGCAACTCTTTTAATGAGGCAGAAGAGTTAAGAGTTTCAGCTTTGTAGAAAGTTACGCTTTTATGGAAGAATTTGCATCATAAAGACATTTTTTTTTGTTTCAAACATGCTACAAGACCTATAATATCTATCTAACAGACTTGAACACTCTGAACTTATTAAGTAGGTAATATCTGGCTCAGATGAAACAGCGTTCATAATCTTTTTGTGCCATGAGACTTCTCGACAGCCTTTTGAAACCCACAGACCTTTTCTCAGAATTAACATGTTTTAATTCATAAAATACAGTACACAAGATGACAGAGGAAAATAATTATATAGAAATAGTTATCAAAATGCTTGTAAAGCAAATTGGTTTTGTAGTAATATTATGCTGTTTTATTAATGTACTGATAATATGATAGTGGCAGGCTTAACAACTACTGTACTTTCTGAATAGTAATGAGTATACATGATATTTCAGGATATCTGCAACAACTATAATGTGATGGGAAAATATCTGTGATTTCTATTTGGGGTAGTCCCAGACACAGGTAATACCATACTGGTTTGTTACTTACTTTCACAGTGGGAAGAGATGCTATATTTCAGGTACAGATTAATAAAAATAAAGATGGAATTTTTTTTCCCATCCAAGTTCACAGACTGTCTAAATCCTCTTTGTGGTCCCAGGCTAAGAACGGCCACACTAGGGTCATGGTCCTTCTCATTTTGTCCACACCTGCACTATTCATAGCTGGCTGCTTATATGTTCTTATCACATTGTTATGATAAATGGCACGGAGTGAAGCTGTGCTAACCATGTGGCAGTGAGCCTCCTCCTCACGCTCTCCTCCCCGTCATAGGAGTGGTCTGGTTACTGCAAACTTTGTGTCTGATTTATGGATTTAGTTATATTCAGGGGCAGAGAGCCTTCCCCACCACAGGCTTTGTCTGAGGTCCCTGCTTTCATTACAAATACTTAGAACTGGTTCTTTTTTTCCCTTTAGCCTACTCCATCCTGTCTCCCAGCAGTTAACTCCCAAATCCAGAATGTGTGGGACCTATGGTTAGTGATGTGACAAGATAGTGAGCCACTTGCACAGAGAAAATTACAAAGTGAACTACACAGCTGAAGAGCCATCCCTGCCAATATTTTCTGAACCTGAGACTCTGTTTTCTCCATCCATACAGTCCACAGCTGCTTGTTAAGTACTTCTTCACTGACCCGACTCCCTCCTGAGTCGTCTTTTACTTCCAGTAGCTGAAGTCCTGGCAGAGGTGACTCCAGCAGGATCCCAGGGTTTCTGGCTGCAAGTTTTGACTGTAGAATGGTTCAAACTGCAGATCCTGGCCCAGGGTGGCAGTTTCCATACTTAGTCCTCTCAAATGATACCCTCAGGTTACTTTTGGCCCCTTTAAAGAGGTGAGGGAGAGAAAGAATGAGAAGAGGTGGAAGGTGAAATTGGACTTTTAAATTCCCTTTTGTAATACTGTGCCCACCTCATTTTCTGTCTCCTGTCTAGATGGATCTTGAACTTGACTTGAGATATTTGTTTGAGGTATTGTCAGGCTTTGGACATATTCATATGAAAGTAATTTACGCTGAAGAATATGGGCTTTGGAGTTGGGTCTTTTCTGAATGGGGTCCCTGAGCTTACTGGGGCCAGAGCCATGCAGTTGATGCCAGCGACTTGCTTGAATCCCCTGGGAGGTGCCTGGTACTTGTCATCTAAGTAATCGTTCCCCAGGCATTTCACAAGTTGATGTTTTTCTACTCTGATTACAGATGCTCTTTTAGAATCTTCTGAATAGAATAAAATGTTTCCACTGGAAAGCTTTGACAGGGGAATGCTGGAACTAGATCTGCCTTGAGTTTGTGACACCAAATACTTCAGTACTTCATCTAAATATAGTCTACTTTTAATTATCCACATTAATGAGAAAGGCCAGTAATGCAGATAGTCCAAAAATTATTGTATTTTAGTTTTCTAATATGTTTTATGATTGGCTTTTAGGTGGGTGTGTCTAAGAAATAAATGACACTCTCAGTACATTACATTTTGAAGACTTGACTCAAGGAAAATGGTCTAGTTTCACTTTCCTGGCCCTTCTGTTTAGGACTTTTCCCTTTTGCCCCGAAGACACTTTTACCCTCACTCTGCCGCCCTATTCCCTAGCCCCAACTAACAATATGTACCAGTCAGAACTAAGCCTTCATCTTCTATAAAATCACCTGAGTTTTATCATGCACATGGGGAAAGTATAATTTTAGTTTTGCAGGCTTCGGTAGACTGCATATCAAAGGAAAGCAGAACAGTGAAGAGGAGCTCCTAAAGGCAGATAGCCTGGATTCGGATTCCAGCTCTGCCACCTACCAGCTGTGCGACCTTGGGCAAGTTACTTAACTTCTCTGTGCTTCAGTTTCCTCATCAGTAAAACAAGGATAATAGTACCTACCTCTTAGGGTTGTTTTGAGGATTATTATATCTAAAGCACGCAGAACACTGCCTGGCATATATAGCAGGTGTGTATAAATGTTTGCAGCTGTTGTTGTTTTTATAAAATAAAAAGAAATGTAGTATGTTTTGTTAATTTATTCATGAAGTATTTCTCAAGCACTTACAACTGTACAAAGCCTTCTCACTTTCATGCCATAAATAAGAACTTAAAAAGAGATGCTCTAAAGAAGGTGGAGGATAGAAGGGGGAAACATAATTGGATTACCTAGATGTATTTGTTTTTAATTTCCAAGTTCTGCGAGCAGCTGTGCCCAAGAACGTGTCTGTGGCTGAAGGAAAAGAACTGGATCTGACCTGCAACATCACAACAGACCGAGTGGATGATGTCTGGCCTGAGGTGACGTGGTCCTTCAGCAGGACTCCTGACAGCACCCTGCCTGGCTCCCGCGTGTTGGCGCGGCTTGACCGTGATTCCCTGGTGCACAGCTCACCTCACATTGCGTTGAGTCATGTGGACGCACGCTCCTACCATTTACTGGTTCGGGATGTTAGCAAAGAAAACTCCGGCTACTATTTCTGCCACGTGTCCCTGTGGGTACCCGGACATAACAGGAGCTGGCACAAAGTGGCAGAGGCCGTGTCTTCCCCAGCTGCTGTGGGTGTGACCTGGCTAGGTGAGTGGTTTGTAGAATGACTCTTAACCTTTTCGGCTTAACCCCTCCTCAGAGTTATCTGAAGGAGTTATCTCCGGAAGCTCTGCGCTTTGCATTATTTTGACGTTATTTCTGTTGGTTCATGTGTTCTTTGGCCCAGATAGATCCCAAACTGGGGGTGAAAGCAAAACTGGCTGAAATAGAATCTGGTTGGGAAGGGCAATGTTTAGATAATGTGGCCTCAGTTGTCTCAATACCCTCATTTGAGAGTATATAGTTTCCTTTTTTTGCCGGCATTTGCAGGGTCAGGGCACTGCTGAGTGTCTTTGAAATGAATCTGTGTTGGAGGGAGAACGCTGCCATTCTTCGTTTGTTTCTCTTAGACTCCTAGGTGCTCCCTGGCAGGAGCTGGTGCTTTTCCAAAGCCCAGTGCAGAAAGAGAATTCCTTCAGTCATTGGAAAATGGTTTTTTTGGGTTTTTTTTCCACATCATACCCTGAAATCCCACAATATGTTTGCACATATCAGTTACAAGTCAAGGGCCTGCCTGCTTCTGTATGCTTGTTTTCTGGGTGCTCTCACCCCAGATGTGATTTCCCCAGTGGAAGAGCAGAGTGGCTCTCAAATGTTGCCACCCATTTTATAACAACCTGCCATATATGTGAAGATCTTGGACATGTCCTCTTGTTTTATACTAAGTTCCTCTTCCCCTATCTCTTGTTTCCCAAAATGTTTGCCTTCTGGACAAAATTGACACTAACTTTTCCTAATTTTTGTGATGTCTTCTAATTGTAAGTAATCATAGGAAGGATGGAGTCAAGCTGGGTGTGGAAAGCTTTGCTCCCCACCCCCATTATTACAGAGATGGGACAGGCCTACCAGTCAGATTCTTCTCTGTTTTGGCCTCTCTACCGTCCATGGATGCCTGAGCCCTGATGAAGGCATTTGGCATTGCTCTGATTATTAGCAGGCAAAACAGATCTTTAAAGGCCAGGAAATCATTTCCTCCTTTGTCTGATTCTTCTGCTGTGACCTCCAACTCATATACTTATCTCTTCCTTAGCTCTGCACGGAAGTCTTCTCTCGGGTTAGTGGCATATTCACTGTCTTCTTTTTCCTAAGAAGGCTTTATTTGGCAAAGATGGGGAGTTGGCTGGTGGAGACAGAGGGGGCAGGGAGAAGAAGAGCAATGAGAGTAAGCAGAAGGGACAATCCAATTCTGATGGAGACGAGGCAGGGTGTTCATCAGCCCTGTTAGCAAAGTGATCCTTTGATATCTGAAAAGGAAAAGAAGCGGGGTTTATCTGGCGAGCTTTTATTCCTGCTGTCTGAACCCCGTGCAGGAGAGTCACTGTGAAGTACTGAACTGGAACAATGCTGGCCCAGCTAGAACTCTCCTTAGCAACCTTCAAAATAAAACAGATGTTGTCAGCACCAAAAGAAGATTTTTCATCTCTGGAGCTGAATTTGTCTCACAGCTCTGATCCTTGGTGTATTGTGTGGTGCTGTCAAATCCCAGCACTGGCTCTCCGTACCCGCTCCCCCTTCAACTTCTGAATCCCCAGCTCGAGGACTTTTTTTTTTTTTTTTTTTTTTTTAATTGAAAATGCTGCTTGCACTCCAATTTGAGGGCTTCTTTGAAGTACTCATGCGCTGATCCCGGCATACCCGGGGGGAGATGCAGGGACTGTCAGACAACAGGAGGGGAGCTCTGGGAGGAACGGGCTTCTTTAACTGGAAGGGATTTGTTGGTAGATGTGTTCTCCGGAGAGTGAAAAGAAATAAAGAGACTAAATTGTGGAAAAGGCTCAGTTATTATCCTAAGGATCCTGTCATTTGTTTTCTTGTGGAGTGCCACTACCACTGTGAAAGTCATCAGTGTGCTTTTCCCTGACTGATGCTAACAGATACAGAGCCTGCCCCCTCCCTCCCTGGTGCTTTGCACGTAATAAGCAGTCAATAAATATTAGCTGAATGGGTAAATAAACCAGTACCAACACATGGGTTATGTTAGAATATGTGCATAGGAAAACTAGAATTGCTAAGGAAGCAGTGATGTTCAACTCCTAGGATATTCAGAGATACTTGCCCCTGAGTAAACCTAATGAAAGTATGAGTGTTATGAAAAATGATTGCATTCTTCTTTTTTCTTCCTCTTAAATCTTCTCCTCCTTCCCTGTGCCTTTGACTCAGACCATTACAGCTGCTTGGACACTTGTCAGGAGCGGGTAGGGTGTGAGCACAGCAGCAGACCCTTCTCAAAGACTTACCCGCTGGACTCTGTCCAGAAGCCAGTGAGCCTGGCCTGACGTTCCATGGTTGTCTCTAGATGTGTAACGTGCATGTATGTGGGTGTGGATACTGTACCACATACAACTTGGGACCAATATAAGGTAACTGAGAAGTGGCCAAAAGAGATAGACAGACAACCTGCCAAGCACTCTGTTTATATAGGTCATCTTAGGTCGTGTAACTCTAGAATGTTGTCACAGAAAAGTTCTCGAGAGAGCTGGCTCTCCACACAGGTAAGATGCAAAACTCAGTTTTGCCACTTGACAGGTTAAAGTGAATAATTACCATTTATTGAGCATCTGCTGTGTGCCAGACACTGGACTAAGGACTTTATATGCATTAAATGTTTAATGTGAAAATATTTTTGGCCTTGAGACTCAGCTTCACTCCTGAAACTCCAGAGCATAGTCCTGGATAGTTCTTGTCTTCATTTGCTTGGGGCTGGTGTACTGAGCCAGGTGAGGGGTTTGAAGCTGATTGGGGTCTTCTAGAGTTCCACTGTGCTAAGCAGGAAGACAGGGCAGTGATATGAATGGGTCGGGCAAGTCCAGAGCACTTACAGCTATTGAGAGGATCGTGATAATTTTTTAGAGGATGAGAACAAAAACCTCTTTTACCTAGAAATTGTGTCCTACTTTGAAAGGGAAAGAAAAAAGATTTAAATTGGCTTGCAAAATGAAGTACATTTTAAGCAGGAGACATAAAAATAAAATCAAGATCAAAAGGGTAAAAGAATAGATATTGCAAGGTGGTTGGTGTGAATTAGTTTTTATATTTGAGCTCTGAATTTGCCTCTGAAGTTCTGAAGAGTTGAGACAAAAAAAAAGGATGTGATTATACAGTTCTCTTCTGAGGAAGGAAAACATAAACGCTTTCAGAGACAAACTTTCTCTTGGCACTGAATTTATCATGTGCTTTTTCATTTCGGGCCATTGGAAAACATAATGGACAGTGCTTTCAACTGTTCTTCTACAAAACGCCCTAAATGATTGTTTAAATGGATGTTCCTTATATCCACCCTCTATAAAAGCCGTGGACATAAATCTTAAGTGTGTGAAGGAGTTTCTGTAAGAAGCTGAATTACTATGGGGGACAAATGATGCTTTGTGTTGATCCAATTTAGTATATGTCTAAAACAGAGAACCTAGCAGAATGGCTAGTTAATCTGCACATTAAGCCATCTCCTTCTGCTATCGGATGTCTTAAATGAGCCTTTGGCAAGAGTTGGATACTAATCAGTTCGAGCTCTCTGCCCAAAGTACCAGACTTCTGTGGTGTTAACTGGAAAGGGTTCCACAGGCTTTGGATGTAAGAGCTGGAGGAGGGAGAGCTGAGTTCTGCTGTTCAGTCTTAAGAACCTGATTTGCATTCTTCCCCACTGAAGGACTGGCCCCTCTTCCAGCAGTGTGCCAGCAAGGAAGGTAATTATTTTCTTTAAAAGGAGCTGTTAATCTGTTAAGTACTTGGTAGAAACATTAGAGTTCGGGGCCATTTATAGGAGATCAAATTTAGACCTGTAGGTTTTTCAAGGATAACTGTCAGGATTATTCTGGAAGTCAGAGGAGCACATGGCCAAGTGTTGGAGTCAGGAGACCTGTGTTAGTTCTCCTTCACCACCTTCTAGGTATGTTTCCTCGGGTGTGTTGATGAACATTTCCAAGTAAGTTTTGGTTTTCTTGGTTTAATATGATAATGCATATAAAGTACTTAGCACAGTACCTGCTCTTAAGTGCTCATGCATTTTCCTGGTGGTGGTGAAATGATTTGTTAGTGTTTGAGGGTCTTCCCCCACCAAATTCTTAACCAAGTAAGACATAAGAGTATGTCTTGGGGCATAGAGGAGCCCAATGTAGAACTAGGAACATGTGTGTTCTGGAAGCAGCTGCTCCCAAGAGGAGCTAGAGAAAGGGGTTGAGCTGACCACACCCAGCCCTTTTCCTCCCCCTACCCTTAAGGCTGGTAATTCACTTTTCCTTCTCTGGGAGGAGCAAGTGAGGATGAAGAAAGAAAAACTTCATGAATATTTGTTTATTTTTATTTTTATTTTTTGAGACGGAGTCTCGCTCTGTTGCTCAGGCTGGAGTGCAGTGGTGCGATCTCAGCTCACTGCAACCTCCCCCTCCCAGGTCCAAGCAATTCTCCTGCCTCAGCCTCCCAAGTAGCTGGGACTACAGGCACCTGCCACCATGCCCAGCTAATTTTTATATTTTCAGTAGAGACAATTTTGGCCATGTTGTCCAGGCTGGTCTCAAACTCCTGACCTCAGGTGATCCATCTGCCTCTGCCTCCCAGAGTGCTGGGATTATAGGCATGAGCCACTGCGCCCAGCCCTTCACAGGTATTTCTTCGGGTGCAGGGCATAGATATTGCATTCAAATGATGTTATTTTTATTGCTCTGAAATGGCTAGTGCTCCATACATCCTCATAATGGTTCTGCAACAGCAAGGTAACAAGTCCCCCCTCCCAACAACAATAGCTCCTTATTTGTAGCCTTGACTGGTTAAATGTTGGTGAATATTTAATTGTTATGCAAATAATGATCATGGCATCATTTTGACAATTGGTCAATACGCTCAGCTGCCTCTAAAGTACCTACCCAATTCAAAATAGTAAAACCTGACGTCAGCAGAGGCTGAGCACTCCTCCTGTTTCTTCTAACTGGTGCATGCAACCATTCATGTAATTAGCTGTGCCAAGTTAACTAAGTTTCAGAGGGGGTATTAGAACATGGTCCTGTTGTACACAGTTCAGGATTAGTGCTTCAGCTGTTGCCATCACTCTTGCCTTCTGGGACGTAGCAGGCTTTGAGAAAGATTAATAACCTGGGTGTGTAAGGAGGTTGTACATTTGATCATAGTCAGAACCAGGCCATGGAGCCAAAGCCTGCCCTATATAATTTTGCTTTCACATACTGTGCAAGGCCTTAGTCTTCTGACTTAGCATCTCCGGGCTTCATTTTTGCTTTTTGTTTGCCTTTCATTTGGAAATGTATACGAAAATAGTACCAATCTTATAAGGTTGTTATGGAGATTAAGTGAAAATACAAAGAATGTATATAGCAAGGTACCTGCCATATAGAAAGCCCTGATAAATGCTCATTGTTAGCGTTATTACTGTAAAATGGGGATAATGAAACCTTCCTTATGAAATTGTCATAAGAGTAAAAGGAGGTATTTTGTATGAAAATCTCTAAATCAGGCTCCTGTGCATAGTACCACACAATACTTGTTTTTACAAATTAGCCAGTGATTCTGAAAGCTTTTCATTGTTTTAAAAGTTGTGACAAAGGAATTTAATGGGCCATTCTTTTTCAAGCCTCTCTTTCAGAGAGGATCACTCTTCTGGAGTCTGTGCGTAGCTTTGGAGATGGTGTGGACATGAGCAGATACCTTCCTGGTATCCAGATTAGGGAGCAGATGCCTGCTTCTCAGAATTTTAGTGATGCCGCACTTGGACTGGCCTCAGTATTCTGTGAGAGGGCTTACAGTGTGTGTTGTTGTTTGTTTTTAACTTTTAAAAATAGAAATTTACAAATATTCACAGTTGAAGAAATAACCACCAACTTCAACAATAATCAATATTTTGCTGATCTTATTTTATCTCTTTTCCCTCTTCCAGACACCAGACACACACAGACACACACACAGAAACACATACTTTTTTCTTCTGGAAGAGGATAAAGTATATCCCAGACGTTATGTCATTTCACTGTTAAACACTTTAGTATGCATCTTTAAAGATAAGCATTTTTTTAAACATAACCGCCATTGCATTCTTGGCTGATTTCTTGATGAGACCAAGCAGAATGTAGCAGTAATCAGTGGTGAAATGCTTGTACCCAAAATGAGCATTTTAATGCAAAATATTAAATTTAGTTCAATTCAGCCAGTATGTTAGTATTTTTTTATATACAAGGCACTGCATGCACAGCACGTGCAGAGAATCAAGGTGGCAGTCCCTGGCCCTGGGAAGAGTCCTGTGGAAGGCCCATAAGACATAAATACAAATAACCAAAGTTCAAGGCAGTATTCACATAAAATCCTTAGAGAGCAGGGAGCTTGGCAGGTGGTGGGATTTGTTGAATACGAAGTAGGAGTGTGACACACGAGTTCAAAGGAGCATTCTCCGTTGAGTAGGAGAGGATACACAGAAGTGGCGTGTGCATGATAGACCTTGAGGAAGGGCACAATCTCTGCAAACCATTGTTTAAATTGTGAAACAATGCTAAAGGACACTTTCTATACATGCACCAAAAAAAAAAAAAAAAAAAAAAGAATTCAGAACCCACTCCTACTCCTACCATTCTGACATGGTGGAATCACATCTTCTCCAGGAATGCAAGTCTAAAGTTGACCTACAAGGCTGGTGGATAGTTCAAAGGAACCTGCTCCTCTTAAGTTCACAAGCCAAGAATCCACTTGTTTTTGTTTGCTTTTACATTAAAACTGAGGCCTCCTTTTCTGAGGTCTAACGTTACTTTTAAGAGAGAATGAGACCAACTGTTGAGGTCAATGAAGAGATTTTTCTTTCCTTCCAAGCTGGAATTCCTGTAGCTAGATACACACATTGTGCGAGGCCCCCATACTCTCATTCTGCTGTTTGGGTATGTAGGATTTAAACAGTCGTTTCAAGGTGGAGAATGGGGTAGAATGAAAGCATTTCCTAGTCATTTTTAAAACTACTTACTGAGCAGGTGGCCCAGGTACTGAGGCAGACAGAACAGCAGGAAGGAAGGCAGAGAAACTGGAAGCATAGGGGTAGCTAGGGAGGGTGCGACTGGTGACATCTGAATGGAGTTGAGAAGGCAGTGGGTGCTGTGGTTGGGTGCACGCAGTAAAGGGCCTTGAATGCAGGTTAGGGAGCATTTTCTTAACTCAGTAGGTGAGGGAGGAAGCCGTGGGAAGTTTGTGGAACAGATGCCCTAGCAGTCATGTCAGTTGTGTCAGGTGGCATTGGGAGGTTGTTAGTCCAGTCTTGGCTAGAGGGACTGAAGGCCAGGATGAAGGTGTTGTTTGTGAGGTTTTCACTTCTATTTGCAAATATTCATAAAGTGTCTACTATGCATCAGGCCTGGTGACAAAGAAATGGAAGAGACACTGAGGAGGTAGAATGTGCGAGACTCGGGAGCCCTTAGAGTGGAGAGGTGGAAGGGAAGGAAGAGTGTTGAAGATGGCACACCTTTCACCATGGGAATGAATGGCGGGGATCTGGTAGCAGGAACAGTTGTTGAAAAATTTGGAGGAGGGGCTAGCTCTGTGTGTGTGTCTGTGTGTGTGTGTGTCAGGGTGTGTGTGTATGTGTGTGTGTCTGTGTGTGTATGTGTGTTTGCAGAGGCAGATATGGAGTGAGGTAAATTTGGCTGTGAGTTTGCTGCTGTCATGAAGCCATGGCTGCCCACTCAGAATGCCCAGACCTTAGCTCAGGCCAGTGCTTGGGTCTGGAGCCTAAGGAAGAGCTGGGTTTTCATGTCTCGGGGAGGGAGCTTTGGGGTGTGAGCTGACCAGGGAGTAGAAGGAAAGAGAGAGCTGCCCAGGTGGTTGGCACAGGAGCTAGTTTTGACCATCTTTTTCATGTGTTCCGTGACCTGACCACTAATAGGTGAGTCAAATCACTCTACCATGTTTTTTCAATTGACGGATTACAATTGTATATATTTATGGTGTACCACATGGTGTTTTGAAATATGTATACATTGTGGAATGGCTAATTCAAGCTAATTAACATATCTATTACCTCACATACTTATAATTTTTTGTGCTGAGAATGTTGAAGATATATTCTCTTAGTTTCCAAGTATACAATACATTGTTATTAACTGTAGTCACCATGCTGTACAATAGATTTCTGGAACTTATTCCTCCAGTCTAACTGAAATTTTGTGTCCTTTGACTAGCGTTCTCCCCTTCCCACCCCCCAGCCTCTGATAATCACCATTTTACTCTCTGTTTCTATGAGCTCAGCTTTTTAGCTCCCACATATGAGTGAGATTATGTGGTATTTGTCTTTCTGTGCCTGGCCTGTTTCACCTAACAGTGTCCCCAGGTTTATCTGTGTTGTCACAAGTGACGGGATTTTGTTCTTTTTTATGGCTGAATAGTAGTCTATTGTGTAAGTATACCACATTTTTTTTCTTTTATGGAGATGAAGTCTATTGTGTAAGTATACCACATTTTTTTTTTCTGTCACCCAGGCTGGAGTGCAGTGGTGCAATCTCGGTTCACTGCAACCTCCACCTCCCGGGTTCAAGTGATTCTCCTACCTCAGCCTCCCAAGTAGCTAGGACTACAGGTGCATGCCACCACACTCGGCTAATTTTTTGTGTTTTAGTAGAGATGGGGTTTCACCATGTTGGCCAGGCTGGTCTCAAACTCCTGAGCTTAGGTTATCCACCTGCCTCAGCCTTCCAAAATGCTTGGATTACAGGCGTGAGCCGCCGCACCCAGCCACTACAATTTTTAAAATCCATTCATCTGTTGATGGACACGGGTTGATTCCGTATCTTGGCCCTTGTGAATAATGCTGCAATGAGCATCTACCATCTTTCATCATAATTTGACAGCCTTTGAAAAGGTGCCACTTTGAAAGAGTCTGCACGGGGGTGGAAGTAAACCATGAAGGATCAAAGGGTCTGTCACCTGTGAGGAGACAGAAGAGGAGTTCCCACAGGCAGCTGCGTGGTGTTTTGGATCACACTGGTCAGTCAGGCTGAGGCGATGGCCTGCAGGGAGCTGTCTTCTGGGTCAGATTCCCTGTGGCAGTAACTTAGTGTCATGGCAGCACCGCAGTCAGTGTTCCTAAAGATCACATGTCAGTCAGTGGAACTTAGAAAATACCAAGTTTAGAAGACAGTAAGTTTGGTTCATCTGTGAGATAAGGATGTACTTGTAAGTTTGGTTCATCCGTGAGATAAGGGTGGGTCTGTTCCCATCTGCCACTTTCAAGCCATATGGGCAAGTCACTAACTTCTTTAAAGCTGTCCCCTCAGAAATGGGAACTGTAATAGTAATCACAAATATATACACGTGTATGTGTATACAAATATGTGTGTACCTGAGTACACACACACAGCAGGTACCAGTCTAGGCACTTAAAGTACAGTATATTTTAACTCTTAACCGTCACAATACCATTATAAGCTAGTTACTGTCATCCCCATTTTTATAGGTGAGGCACCAGAGATCTGAGTAATCTACCCAAGGTCAATAGCAAGTAAATGACAGAGCCAGGATTTGAACACAGTCTGGCTTCAGACCTCAGCTCCTCACCACTGCTCTCTGCTGCCTCACAGTTTGCTGTGCAGGGTTATGGGGAAACACACAGGAAGGGTCTTATGTGCTGTGCTTGAAATGGACTTGAGCCTCCGTGTAAGTAACAGCCGCCACTGCTGCTGCCTGCAGATAGCTGGTGTTCAGTGCTCCAGGGCAGTCTTGCCCTATGCACAGCCGGTGCAAATCTGTCCTTTCCACATGCAATGGACTTAGTTGTCCTGCTCTGCACCCACATTGCTGCATCCTGAATTCGACATGAAAGTTTGGATGTGGGGTAATTTGAGCATTCCTTATCTTTTGCATCTGGTGGTGTAAGCGCAGTTCAGTGGTGTGTATCCTTCCCTCAGTTTTTGCTAGGGTGATGTGTGGTGTGGTGTGTTAGCACTGCGCCCAGGAGCAGGACATCTCCTAGCAGTGCAGCAGCACACAAGCCTGGAAAATGAGTAGTCAGGGTGGCCGCTGCCCTCCCCTCCAGACCTGGCAGTCCCACGGCCTGTGGATTTCTCTACGGTGTCCACATCACAGCACGACATATGCCCATGGATGGGCACAAGCAATTAAATATTTGTGAAGATGACATTTGAGGAGTTAAGATGTTGAGTTCTTTTCATTTCCTGGCTCACTGAATCATTCTTGGAGACATGATGATGTTACAAATTCCATTAGAGGTGTAAATAACAAGATAAGTTCCTTGACCTCAGCAGTTTGTAATCTGTATGTCATAAATAAAAACAATGTTAAATAAAACTAAACTTTGATTAAAGTGATGCAGATAAAGATAGTGTCGATAAATGGAAAGTTCTGTTTAGGTAGAATTCATTCTCTCCCAGAAGGCAAAGTGCTATGGAAGAAAAATGTAGCCTTTTATAGGCCGGGCAGGGTGGCTTGTTCCTGTAATACCAGCACTTTAGGAGGCTGAGGTGGGCAGATCACTTGAAGTCAGGAGTTTGAGACCAGCCTGTCCAACATGGCAAAATCCTGTCTCTACTAAATAGATACAAAAGTAAGACAGGTGTGGTGGCATGTGCCTGTATTCCCAGCTATTTGGATGGCTGAGGCACGAGAAACGCTTGAACCTGGGAGGCAGTTGCAGTGAACTGAGATTACGCCACTGTACTCCAGCCTGGGAGACACAGTGAGAGTCTGTCTCAAAAACAAAAAAAAAAAGAAGAAGAAGAAGAAGAAAAATATAGCCTTTTCTAAAAGCCTGAGCGTTAAGGCTGTAGACATTTATTGAGTGCCTATTGCATACAAGGCAGTGTATTTGGAGCTTGAGGATGAGACTGTAAGCAAAGAGTCAGTGTGGAATGGGATAACTGGCATAAAAGAGTGCATGATGGCTTATGGAGCACAGAGGATCCATCCAGGTGACACTGAAGAAGAAGTAGCATTTGCGGTGCATCACAAACAGGTCATCACAGTGGAGTCAGACTGTGTGGAGACTGGAGAACCTCAAGTAATCAGGTGTAGAGAGGCTGGGGGAGCGGAGAGGAAGCCACGAAAAGTTCCAACACCAACTCCTTGTCAGGTGTCAAGGAAGCCTTGGGGCCAAGGAGGACAGAACCATGGAGGTGCAGAAATGGATTAAATTGATGCAATGAACGCCAGAGAAGGGTTTTTTTCTCGGTGAAAACAGGACTGTGGCAGAGGAAAGGGGATGCTAGGAGAATGCTAGCTTCCACACAAGTCACATTGGCGGTAACAATAATGTCTTGGGAGAGTTTGAGGATGGGAGTGCTTATTGACCACTGAACACAGATTCAGCAGAAAAAGTCAGAGGAACAGTAAAGTGAGGACAGAAATATGTAGGGGGAATGATGACTTGAGGGCCTTGCATTTGGGGCATGGCCAAGGATGACAGGAAGCTGAGCCACTGTGCAATTGGCAGGCCTCGAGTTCTGGAATTTACTGTTGTGTGGAGTTTTCCAGTACTGCTCCAGTGGGGGCATTGGAGGTCTGTGGGCTTGCTTGGCATTCCAGAGCAACCTTGGTAGGGGGTGGGCATTGAGCTTCCTAAGAGATTCTTCTCAGAAGACCTTAACCTCTTGGGGAAACTGACAGCAGACCCCAGTGCCATGGGAAGATCAAGACTGGCCTAGGACATTGGGCTTCTGCACTTGAGAGGTTTTCTTGGGGTAGGAGGTATGAGAGGCGGTGTTGTACAGGTTTTGCAAAAACACTGTTACAGGATCCTGTCCAATGAAGTGACTGATTTCTGTCTATGTAGTCTGACAGGAGAAGCGTTTAATTCTTAAAACAAGAGCAGTCCTTGTCTCATTCCTTTTGCTGGTTATTGCCATGTTGCTCTAATTATTTTCCTATCCTGGCCTTTCTCTCTCTCTCTCTTTTCAGAACCAGACTACCAGGTGTACCTGAATGCTTCCAAGGTTCCCGGGTTTGCGGATGACCCCACAGAGCTGGCATGCCGGGTGGTGGACACGAAGAGTGGGGAGGCGAATGTCCGATTCACGGTTTCGTGGTACTACAGGATGAACCGGCGCAGCGACGACGTGGTGACCAGTGAGCTGCTCGCAGTCATGGACAGGGACTGGACGCTAAAATACGGAGAGAGGAGCAAGCAGCGGGCCCAGGATGGAGACTTTATTTTTTCTAAGGAACATATAGACACGTTCAATTTCCGGATCCAAAGGACGACAGAGGAAGACAGAGGCAATTATTACTGTGTTGTGTCTGCCTGGACCAAACAGCGGAACAACAGCTGGGTGAAAAGCAAGGATGTCTTCTCCAAGCCCGTTAACATATTTTGGGCATTAGAAGGTAGGAACTTTCTTCTTGTTTGTTACTCATTTTTGTTTGGTCTTTGCTTAAGTCATGCCACTGTGTGTTCAGATGCACAGTCACCCTCTGCAGGTTATCACTTACGCTAGGAATGCGTGTCCTGGACACTGATCACCATGAGACCCCCCCTACACCTCTTTGGACTCTCTGTCACCCCTCCTCTATCCCCAAGACCCAGAGGGGGCCCTCTCGAACTCACTGTCATCAGCCAAGTCTCCTGTTTCCTGAACTTTGCCTCTGAATGTTCCTTTTCTCTTTCTTGCATTAAGCATGATGACTCTGAGGACACTCTTTCCATTGGAGAAATAGTTACCTCTCCGAGGACAGTTTCCCCCAGAGCCGACCTAAGTGCTGTCCATTTACTTCCCACACTTCTCATAACTGGGCCTAGAGGTGGTGTGGGTGTCCTCCTTGGTCTTCCCTGCAGCTTCCTGGCCATTTTCGATCACTCCTAAAAATATCCAGCTTCCAGTCTCGTGTCATCATCACCCCATACCGCCTCTTCTCATTGCTGTTGCCTGTTGCCGCCTAGGTCCTCTGTTCATTCTTTGAAGATGTTAGCTTTTGTTTCACAGCCACTCTGCCTGACACTGCTCCCATCTTGCTAACTTCAGTATCCATGTAGAGCACTAGGTCACAATTGGAAGCACCCTAGGAACTTTAAAAAAAAAATGCTGGTGCTTTGTTTCACCAGAAATTCTCCCATCCAAGTACTAACCAGGCCCGACCCTGCTTAGCTTCTGAGATCAGATGAGATCGGGCAGGTTCCACCAGAAATTCTATTTTAGTTGGTCTGAAGTATATGAATTCTGGGCACTGGAGTTTTTAAATGCTCCCACAGTGATTTTTATGTGCAGCCCCCGTTGGGAACTCTAATACAGTTAATCCTGTCATTCTCAGGCGCTTGTCCTCCTCTCTCTAGTCGTCATGTCCTCTATACTATTTTGGTCCTGCACTCCCATGCTTATATGCTACATTAGACCGTCTCCCTTCTGATAACTGAAACCCCCCCACGGTCTCCTGTTCTCTAAACATATCTCCTGTCTTTCTACACCACGTCCTCTAGTACTCCAGCAACAATCCCCCAACCCTGCTGGGGCCAACAATCTGTTAATCCTGACATTGTCCTTCACTCCCAGTGTGTCTTCCTGTCTCTCTCACTAGGGTGCCCATTTGTATCCAGTGGACACCTGGTGTAATTATGATAGCACCTTTTTTCATCCTCAGAGCTAAGGCTGGGAGGTAGGGGTAAGGTATATGGTCACTTACTGTTAAATAGCCTAAATTCCCAGTCAGCTGTAATCACACCATTGCATACCCCCCTAGCTTCCTTGCCCCTCTCTGTTTGCCTTAGACTCTGGCCAAACCACAACCCAGTTCACAGGCAGATTTCTGCAGCCTCCCTACCTGTGCCCACAGAGCTAATGTGGTTGGAGAGAATCATTCAAATGTGTTGACTGGGCTCCCTTTAAAGTAGTGGTCACTTGTGACAAGTGGGCTCTCGGCACCGCCTGGGAATTATTCTGCGTCTCCTTAGTCTGGTGATTTCCCCACTCTCCTAAGTGATTACTGCATACCACCTTCTGTCTCTGCAAACCTCCTCCCACTGCTTCTCTCTCAGCTGTTGGTCCTGCTTCCTACTCTCCTAAAAGTAGAAACAATCAGGAGACTTCTCATTCACACTGCCCCAGGGCTGAGCCTAGGCCACCCAGTGTACATCCTGGCAGAGGCCAGCCCCTCTCACTACTTAGGCCATGGCTGCTCTCTTACATCTTCAGTAATTCTCTCCCTTCTGGATCGTTCCCATTAGCCTATCAATGTGCTGTTAGATCCAGGTTTCCTTGGGTTTTTATTTTGCGGGGGGCGGGGGAGGATGGGGAATGGGGTTGTATTTTTAGTTTTAGTTTTAGTTTTGTTTTTAGAGATAGGGTCTCACTCTGTTGCCCAGGCTGGAGTTCAGTGGTGTGATTGTAGCTCACTGCAGCCTCGATCTCCTGGGCTCAAGTGATCCTCCCACCTCAGCCTCCCAAGCAGCTGGGACTACAGGTGCTTACCACCACATACAGTGAATTTTTTTTTTTTTTTTTGAGACAGGGTCTTTCTCTGTTACCCAGGCTGGCATACAGTGGCATGATATGGCTTACTGCAGCTTCAGTCTTCTAGAGGCTCTACAGGCCTCTACCATCAGGCCTGGCTAATTTTTTTTTTTTTTTTGTAGAGACAGGGTCTCACTGTGTTGCCCAGGTTAGTCCTGAACTCCTGGCCTCAAATGATCCTCCTGCCTTGGCCTCCCAAAGTGCTGGAATTACAGGCATGAGCCACCATGCCAGGCCCCCTCTTTTTTTATGCTAAACTAATCTTGATCTTGCTTCTTCATCCATCTTTCTGTTTCCCACAACCACTTGTCTACTTATTCCTTTTTCCTTTTATAACAACAATATTTGATGTATATATACTCCGTGTCTCTGATTTTTCTCCTGCCATTCTCTCTGGTACCTACTCTAATCAGGCTTTTCCCTCTGCTGCTTGTGGTAAGATGGCCAGTAATCAACGTATTGGAAAATCCTATTGTCCATTATTTCATTTGACCTAGCAGAATTTAGCACAGGTGATCTCCTCCTCCTGGGAATACTATGGTTTTTCCCTTGGCTTGTGGGACACAATCTTCTCAGGGCTTTCTTTATTAGCCATTTCTCAGCCTCCTTTGCTGACTCTCTTCATTTTTTGGACCCTGGACATTAGACTACCTCAGGACGTAGTCTTTTGACATAGTCCTTGGACTTGGACTTCTTTTCCATTTAACCTCATCGTCTTGGTGATGACTTCTAATCTCATGAATTTAAATACCATTTAGACAACAGTGACTCCCAGATTTACATGTCTACCCAGGACCTTTTTCCAGAACTCCAGACTTAATGTTACGTTGCCACCTTGACACTGCTTGACTAATGGGCATCTCAAACTTCTGTTCAAAAGGATGCTTCCCATCACATCTGCCAGCAATCTTCTCCCAGCCTTCTCCAGCACCATTATTCTAGTGGCTCAGCTCATACCTTCATCTTTGACTCCTCATTCTTAAAATTGACTTAGAATCTGGCTGCTTCTCACACTCTGCCGTTTACTGCACCACCCTTGCCTGGATTACATCCCTGGCCTCCCAGCTCATCTCCTTGCTCTGCCCTAGCACACAGCAGCTGGAACAATCCTGTTAAATATAAGTCAGGTCATGAAATTCCCCAGCTCTGAACCTTCAGAGCCTCCCCATCTCACTCAGAGCAAAACCCAGTCCTCTCAGTGGCCTTAGATGTTCTGTACCAATTGGTCCTATTACCTTCTGACCTCACCTAGCACCCTCCCCAGCACCCACTCCATCCGGCCACTCTGCACTTCCAGGCTCCTCACATACACCAGATGTGCTCCTGGCTTGTAGCTTTCTGCCTGCTGTTCCATCAGCCTAGAATGCTCTTCCTGAGCTGGATAGGACTTGCTCCCTCACCTCCTTCAGGTCCTTTTTATTCGTTTTAAATTTAATTTTTTTAGAATCACAGTCTCACTCCCTCACCCAGGCTCTCTCACCCAGGCTGGAGTGCAGTGGCACCATCATAACTCATTGTTGCCTCAAATTCCTGGTCTCAAGCCTCCCAAATAGCTGGGACTATAGGCACATGCTCTGTGGCTGGCTAATTGTTTAATTTTATTTTTAGAGACACGGGGTCCTGCTGTGTTACCCAGGTTGATCTCAAACTCCTGGCCTCAAGCAATCCCCTCATCTCGGCCTCTCTAATCGCTGAGATTACATGTGTGAGCCCACACACCCAGCTCAGGCTGTTTTTAAAATGTTGCCTTCTCAGTGAGGATGTCCCCTGATCACTCTATTTACAATTGTGACACACACACCTCCCTTCCCATATACAAATCCACGATTTTTCTCTTCCTTGCCTGCCTATTGTCTCTTAAACATGTATCACCATCTAACCAACCATACCATCTATTTTACTTGTTTATTTTATTTGTTTTCCTTCACTAGCACCAAAAGGGACGGATTTTTTATTTATTTATTCACCATTATATTTCCAGTAGCTGGAGTATGGAAGGCTGGCAGTAAATACATGTTTAAATTGATGAATGAGTGACCGAACTCACAGGAAAATCAAGAAAGAATGTGGTGGCTCAGTAGAAGCTGAGCAGTCAGTGGTTCTGGAGAGAGTTCCTAATACATATGTTCTGCTAATCGGTTTGGTGGAACAAGTGTTCCAAAAAATCTAATGTAAAAATCTCATCTTGTAACTGGATGGATTATAGGATTAATCATCATATTAAAGGATAAAAGCAATGTATCTAATTCATTTATTCATCCACTCAACAGATATTTAAGCACCTTCCGAGTGCCCGACATTGTGCTGCTATGATAGATGAATTCCGGTGTGTACATGCGTAGGCATTGTTGTTTTGACAGAGATGCAGGGAGTAATCCACTTAATCCTAAAGTTAGTGTAGCCATAGACACTTCTCAAAATGTTAAAACAACATTTTTGAAATTAAAGTGTAAACCAAGTGGAAATTATTAGATCTGCAAATACATACACTGCAGTCATTTTAGCAATAAATCTGTTCTGTAATTTCACTATCATATGATTAAACAGAGAGATCTCATTTCTCCCTTGCTGTATTCCTCCCTGCAGGCTGGCTTAGCTAGGGGCACTTTCCCTGCACTTAGCAGACCCCTGGGGAGGAGAGGCAAATGGTATGGCCAGGAGCCTGGCTTGGGTGTTACAGTGTTGTGTTCAACCATGTCTTTCCCACCTTGCTGGCAGTGCCCTCTGCCTTGCATCCTGTGGGGCACCAGTAGCAGGTTCCCAGATTCTTCCTGGTGAAACTTCTCAAGAACTTAAAAATCCTGAAAACCAGTTCTCACCATAATTTCCTCTCTGCTGACACTCACTGATTCATTTCAGACTATTACTTCCAATGGGATGGTTTCAGCCTGCTTATAGATACACGTGATTCTCTTTCCAAGTTGCCAGATTTTCATAGGTGCTTTTGTGTGGCAATTTGCAAATAAGTTTCTATTTCCTGGTTATTTTGCCTTTAGTAGAATTTTTATTTATTTTTTTACAGTGAAAAATTTTTTTTTTATTGTACTTTGGGCTCTGGGGCACATGTGCACATCCTGCATCCTGCAGGATTGTTGCATAGGCACATACATGCCATGGTGGTTCGCTGTCTCCATTCCCCCCCACCGCACGTCAGGCATTTCTCCCGGTGTTATCCCTCCCCATCCTTCCCGCCCCCCACTGTCCCTCCCCTCCCCTCCTCTGTCCCTCCCTTCCCCTCCTCTCCACACCTCCACCTACCCCAGTGAGTGTTGTAGCATTTTTATTTTAACTGATCTTGTTGGAAATCACATCCTTCTGGTCCTTCATTCCAGATTCTGTGCTTGTAGTGAAGGCGAGGCAGCCAAAGCCTTTCTTTGCTGCAGGAAATACATTTGAGATGACTTGCAAGGTATCTTCCAAGAACATTAAGTCACCACGTTACTCTGTTCTCATCACCGCTGAGAAGCCTGTCGGCGACCTCTCCAGTCCCAATGAAACGAAGTACATCATCTCTCTGGACCAGGATTCTGTGGTGAAGCTGGAGAATTGGACAGATGCATCACGGGTGGATGGCGTTGTTTTAGAAAAAGTGCAGGAGGATGAGTTCCGCTATCGAATGTACCAGACTCAGGTCTCAGACGCAGGGCTGTACCGCTGTGTGGTGACAGCTTGGTCTCCTGTCAGGGGCAGCCTTTGGCGAGAAGCAGCAACCAGTCTCTCCAATCCTATTGAGATAGACTTCCAAACCTCAGGTGAGCAGGGAGCCCTGTTGAATCATAGATGGAGCTAGAAGAGACCCTAGGGTTTTGATCAGATGCACTCATTTTTAAAACAGCTTTGTTAAGATACAGTTCACATGCCATACAATTTACCTGTTTAAAGTGCATAATTCAGTGGCTTTTCATATATTCACAAAGTTGTGTGCTCATTACCACAACCAGTTTTAGAACATTTTCATTACCCCAAAAGAAACCTGAACCCCTTAGCCAATGCCCTCCAATCATACTCCATTCCCCTCCTCCCATTCTGCAGCAACCATTATCTACTTTCTGTCTCTGTAGTGCCTGTTATGGACATTTCACATAAATGGAATGTAATATGTGGCCTTTGTATCTGGCTTCGTTTTTGGAGCAAAATGTTTTCGAGGGTCATCTATACTGTAGCATGTATCAGTGCTTTGTTCATTTTTATAACTAAATAAGACTCCGTTGTATAGATATGCCACATTTTGTTTATCCATTCATCAGCCAGTGGACATTTGGGTGTTTCCAGTTCTCGACTATTATAAATAATGCTGCTATGAACATTCATGTACAAGTTTTTGGACAAATATATGTTTTCATTTCTGCCTTCATTTTAAGAAAATGAACTGAAGCTCAGCTACTCCAGATTCTTTAGGGAACATGGTGGAGTATAAAGAAAGAGAGGAGGGAATTGAGCCTCCCAAGGTGTCAAGTGACTTTTAACGTCCTGTCTGTGTATGTGTGTGCTTCAGTAGGAAGATGATTTAAAAGTATTTAAGCCCCAATCTTATTTAGACTATCAATGCGAAGGATTATCATTTGTGAGTTTAAGACTAAATGTTTTCACTAACTCTGCCCTGGGTTCCTGGGTTTTAGCTAGAAATTTGTGAATGTATAAATTGATACTCATCTGTAAAAATTCAGGTATCAATTAAATTCATATAATGAATGCTAGATATTTGTTGAATTAGATGATTAGCATTTATATTAAAGGTAAACTAGACTAATAAAGTTTGTTTTCTATTATTTTGTATTGTTATAACCTTTTATGGTATATAGTGAAATCATCTTCTAACGTCTCTTGACCTTTAAATTATTAAAGGGTAAATATTGATTTAAGCACTTAGATTTGGAAAGAGCAGAGAAAGCATAGGCCTCCTTTATTGTGTATCTGTTTGTTTTTAATAGCAGCTTTATTGAGATATAACTCATATACTATAAAATTCACCATATAAAGTATACAATTTAGTGGTTTCTAGTATATTAACAAAGTTGTGCAACCGTCACCACTAGCTAATTTCAGAAAATTTTAATCACCTCAAAAAGAAATTCCACTCTCATTAGTAATCATTCCCATACCCCCATGCCCCTGCCCCGGCAATCACTAATTCACTTTGTCTCTATAGAGTTGCCTCTCTGAGTATTTCATATGAATTGAATCATATTATATGTGGACCTTTGTGACTTGCTTCTTTTCACTTAGCATAATGTTTTCAAGGTCCATTCATGTTGTAGCAGGCATCAGTACTTAATTCCTTTTTATGACTGAATAGTATTTCATTGTATGGATATGCCCCGTTTGTTTATCCATTCATCTGTTGATAGACATTCAGACTATTTTTACTTTTTGGCTTTTATGAATAATGCTGCCATTAACATTATTATTTGAAAATATCTTCTCCCATTCTGTGGGTTGTCTTTTCACTTTTTAGTGATGTCTCTCGAAACATCAGTTTTTGAATTGTGATGAAGTCCAGTTTATCTGTATTTTTTTTTCCTTTTGTTGCTTGTGTTTTTGCTGTGTCTAAGAAATTATTGGCTAATCTAAGGTTGTGAGGATTTACACCCATGTTTCCTTCCAAGAGTTTTATAGTTTTAGCTCTTACATTTTAGGCTGTGATTCATGTTAAGTTAATTTTGTATGTGGTAAGAGGAAGGGGTCCGACTTTATTATTTTGCATGGAGATAGCCAGTTGTCCTAGCACTATTTATTAAAAAGTATATTCTTTCCCCCATTGACTTGTTTTGGCACCCTTGTCAAAAATCATTTAGTCATAAGTGTAAGGTTTATTTCTAGACTGTCAATTCTATTTCAGTGATCTAGATTTCTGTTCTTATAACAGTACCACGCTGTTTGATTACTGTAGCCTTATAGTTAGTTTTGAAATTAAGAAGTTGGACACTTCCAATTTTGTTGTTTTTCAAGATTGTTTTGGCTATTTTGGATCCCTTGCACATCCATGTGACTTTTAGGATCAACCTGGTAATTTCTAGAATCCAGGCATCTGGGACTTTTTTAACACAATCTGGGGATTGTGTTTAATCTGTAGATCAATTTGGAAAGTTTTGCCGTTAAACAGTATCATTTTTCAGTTCATAAACATGGAATATCTTTCCATTTATTTAGGTATTTAAGTTTTTTCCTTGGTGTTTTGTAGTTTTCAGTATACAAATTCTGGATTTTTGGTTAAATTTATCCTAAATATTTTATTCTTTTTGATGCTGTTGTAAATAGAATTGCTTTCTTAATTTACTTTTCCGCTTGTTTATTCATTGCAGTTTTATAGAAGTACAACTGGCTTTTGTATGTTGATCTTGTATTCTGTGACCTTGCTGAACTTGTTTATTCTAATTCTAAATTTTGGGGATTTGTTCTAATTTGTAAAATACAAGATTATGTCATCTGTGAATAGAACTACTGAATAGTTTTACTTCTCCCTTCCAAGTTGAATATCTTCTGTTTCTTTTTCTCAAGTAATTGCCTGGCCAGAACCTCCCATACAGTGTTGAATAGAAGTGGCACAAGTGCACATTCTTGTCTTGTTTCTGATCATAGGCAGAAAGTGTTCAGTCTTGTTCACCTTTGAGTATCATGTTCACTGTAGGATTTTCACAGATGCCCTTTATCAGACTGAGGAAGTTTCCTTCCACTCCTAGTGTGTTTCCTTTCATTCTTAGTTGGTTTTTTTTTTTTTTTCATTCCTAGTTTGTTGAGTATTTTTGTCATGGAAAGGTATTGAATGTGGTCAGATGCTTTTTCAGTGTCTATTAAGATGAGTTGATTATGTGGTTTTTGTCCTTTATTTGCGTATTTGTTTTGCTGTCTGTAGGAATCTGTTCCATCTTGTTTTACATTTGTTATTTGATCTTTCTTTTAAACTCTTACGTGGAAAAGGGGAGACACAAAGTCTTTTGTGTATCTATTTCTGGATGAGGAATGGGTATTGAATTTATTCCTGAATTCTTTAAATCTCAGCATAACAGATAAAACTACTGTAGCTTCCAGGTTGAATAGATTGCCTAAGGTTTTTATTTTATTTAATCCACAGAGTTGTCATGGCCAGTTCACATTTTAATTAGGAGAAGCTGCCATCAAATTCAGCACTCAATACTATAGCCCTGAATAGCCACCAGCAACCATTGATTTCAGACTGAACGGCGTTTGCTTCCTAAAAAGCAGTGGCATACCTTAAGATACACAACGAAGAGGTCCTTCCAGTGTTCACCTTCCTGTCCCCTGAGTTCAGGGCACCTGCCTTTTGGTATTGAAAACCAAGGGGCCCTCTTGAGTGCTGGGTTTTACTGATTCGAAGTGTCAAGAGGGAAAATGGTATTTAAATATGATAGTGTTAGCTTTGGCCTTTTAAAAGAATAATACTTTTTTTCTTAATATAGAAAATTTGAAAATATAGTAACATAGAAAGAAGGAAAAGAGACTCATTCATCATCCTACCGGAGACGGTTAATTTATGTTGTTCATTTTCCTAAAATTTTTTTCTTGTATGTTTTCTTCATGACTTTGAGATCAACCTGTATATACAATTTTAGGACCTGCTTTTCTTTCTTTAGTGTTATAAGATCAGCACTTTCTATATTGTAACCAGTTCTAGGTAAATATCAATACCACCTTTAACGACTTTACATAGTAGAATTTGCTTAGCCATTACCCTATTGATGGACATGCAGATGGTCTGCAATTTTTGCTTTCATTAAAAAAACTGCCACTAACATCTTTTTTAGAGGTCCAGGTTGGACCATGGTATATGTCAGTGTTTGTATTTAAAAGTTAAGTAATTCCTATACTCTCTGCAGACTAGGAATTGGGGGACCCCTAGTGACTCTGATTGTTCAGTTAAAGTCTCTGTACCATAGTCTGTCATCTGTGAAGTTAACCAGACAAATCCCCTCACAAAAACAGCATTACCACAGAAATTGACCATAATGAAAATATTTCTAAGCCTGGGATAATGACCCATATTAACAGTGAGCTGCTGATTTCATTAGGAGGAAATCCACTGCTGTGAATAGCTCCCCACAATGCAGGCCTTCTCCCCAGTCCTTGTCTGCCTTGGAAGCCACAGCACAAATGCTCTGTTGATTCCCACGTTCAGTAGGGGAAGTGAGAACTCTAACATGACTTAGAAGGTATTTGGGTTTTTTTGGACATATAAAGAAAAACTGAAATTTGTTCGAATTAAGTAAGTCATCTTTGCTGCTTCAAAGTAAATAGAAACATAAATCCATGAGAATTTCTTAATGTTTGTCATTTTATGTTCTCTTAGAAGGGGCCTGAACACTAGAAAAGCCCCTCAGTGTAGTTTTGTTTATTACCATGAAATTTCTAATCTGAGAAAAATGTGACCCCCCAGCTTGCTCACCATGGCTGCTGCTAACCTGTACTCACTCGCAGATGGCCGTCCATCTTATAAGTGTCCCCGGTCACCACACAGCGCCGATTTAGGGCAGTTTGGCTTAATCCTGCTCCACCTTGCCGCTCCAGGCAGAGCAAGTCCAGATTATGAGGCCTGAGGGAGCCAGGGCTGAGAGCTGAGTTAATTGAAGGGGATGATGTCCAGAAGTAGGTCACGCTTCCTTGTCTTCTTTGCTTTCATCCCTTCCCCGTTTCCTGGAACAGCCATTCAGTCAGTTGTTTATCCCCTTAGAGTTACGTTCGCCCCTGCTGTTCCCTGAATAATCAGAACTCGTAGCAGTTCCCACCCAGAGCTGCCTAACCCCTGTAGGGTTCAATATTCTACAACCATCCTTCACCTTTCTCCCAGGAAAACACAAATTATTTATATACTTGGTTAGGAAAGCAACCTGATGCATTCATCTTATTAGTCATGTCGAAGTGAAAATATAGCCTTTTCATCATCTTACTCTCTCTGTCATTGTCATTTCTTCTGCAAGTTTAAAAAGGTACTTTGGGATACTTTTTTCTGGCAATCTGAACAAGAAGTAGTAATACCTATACTCTTAACTTCTAATGAGTTTTACAGTCAGCACCTAGGGCCTTCAATCGTTGCTTCCCAGGAAACCCAAGGGGAGTCCCATAGCATCGATGTTCTGTGAACTTCTTTTAGGTGTGCCTGTTCCTAGACTTTAGGAATTGGGATAAAGTAAACATTGAACTCTTAGGATTAGCTAGGCTGAAAGCTATGAAATGCTCTCACCTAAGAGGAATTCGTAAGTGAGTTAAAAATAATAATTCTGCCTACAGTGTTCTCAGGGAGGCATGTAAGACAAATCCTGTCTGGGTAGCGTTTTTTGTTTTGTTTGTTTTTTACCAGACTTTATTTTAATTTAAACTTTTTCTTTTTTTTAAACTGGATTTTGCTCTATCGCCCAGGCTGAAGTGCAGTGGCACGATGTTGACTCACTGTAGCCCCAACTTCCCAAGTTCAAACAGTCCTCCTCCTACCTCAGTCTCCTGAGTAGCTGGGACTACAGGTGTGCACCACTGTGCTTAGCTAATTTTTGTATTTGTTGTAGAGACGGGATTTTGCCATGTTGCCCAGGCTAATCTTGAACTCCTGAGCTCAAGCGACCTATCTGCCTTGGCCTCTCAAAGAGCTGGGATTACAGGCATGAGTCACTACACCCAGCACGGACTTTATTTTTTAGAGCAGTTTTAGGTTCCCAGTTTTTGAGCAGAATGTACCAAGTTTCCATTTACTCCCTGCTCCCCCAACACACACAGCCTCCCCAACCTGAGTAATCTCTTAAAGGTATATCCACCTGTAATCTCAGCACTTTGGGAAGCCAAGGTGGGCAGATGACTTGAGGTCAGGGGTTCGAGACCAGCCTGGCCAACATGGTCAAACCCTGTCTCTACTAAAAATACAAAGATTCACCATTCAGGAGGCTAAGGCAGGAGAGTCACTTGAACCCAGGAGGTGGAGGTTGCAGTGAGCCGAGATCACGTTACTGCACTCCAGCCTGGGCGACAGAGTGAGATTCCATCTCAAAAAAAGGTATGTGCAAGCTGCCTCCATTTTCCCTGGCAGGCTGGAGCTGTGCCTTGAGTGCTCCCACCACACCTTATAGAAGCATCATTACTGGCATGTCTGTCTCCTTGCCGGATTTCAGCCTCTTGGTAACGGGGTCCCTTTCCCTACCACCCAGCACAGTGAATGAAGCCACTCACTCCATTGAGACCAAAAGCATTCTTGCTTCAGTCGCTGTTCCTCTGATCTCTACCCAAGCATAGAATTGAACGATGTTGATCAGCCCAGGCTGTTCCAGGGTGGAGGGTAGCTTTCAAATGAGGTCACTGTGGTCATCAGAAAAGAAATGAAAGAAAAGCCAGAGCAAAAGTTAACTCTTTAGGAAGAGTTCCATTTTGGTTGTAATCTGAAGATGAAGCTCACTGGGAGGTGCCTAATGCCCATGTCTCTCTGAATAGAAGAAAGGCAGCCTGGAAACCCCTATTTTGTGAGTTTCTAGACCAGTTCCCAGAAAGGGAACCTCATTTTGATGCCCCTTAGAGCACAAATAATGGAATTTGATGAAAGTGTGAAAGAGAATAATGAGGCTGGCATTTTTTTCCAGGTCCTGTATTTAATGCTTCTGTGCATTCGGACACACCGTCAGTCATCCGGGGAGATCTGATCAAATTGTTCTGTATCATTACTGTCGAGGGAGCGGCGCTGGATCCAGGTACCTCACTCCATCCTTTCCCCTTCACCATACTGCTTCTGTAGATGCTTCTCATATCATCTGCACTGTGTTACACAGATGTGGGTTAGGGACAGGATTATCTATTTGTCCCCTAAGTGCCTGGCTCAGTACTTTGTACTCATTAAGTGTTTAATCAATACTTGTTGAGTGGATGCATCTATCCGCTAGATGGTTTGGAAATGCATCCACACATTTGAATCTGAGCTGTCAAGACAGTTAGTGGGTCACTTCCAGAACGGTTTCAGACTGATTTGAAACTCACTGGCAGAGTCTAGCTCCTTCTCTTGTGTCTTTCATTCATTTATTCATTCAGATATTTGTTGAATTCCTTTGGTATACAAGTGCTGCTCTAGATGCTAGGAACAGAGGTGTGAACAAAATGCCCAAAGTATGTCCTCATGGAGCTTGCAACCTAGATGAGGACAGATGGAAGAAATAAAGTGCTCTGTAATATCACAGCAATTGATGCTATGAAGACATACAGAGCAGAGGAGTAGCCAGTGACCAGAGGGTGCTCTTGTTAAAATTCTTAGGAAATCATAAATATTTTCTTTGCAGAAAATATTAGCATTGCCAACAGGATGCCTAAGAGTTGTGGGACCCATCAGTCTTTCTCCTTTTCTGCTTATCCCATTCAGTGACCAGTTGATGTCCCTCTCTCACTCTTTGACTGTTAAGGCTTGAAAGAACATTAAATACACTCGGGGGTCTCTGTTACTGAGCAGGACTGTACCCACCTCTGCCTTTTCTTAGAGAACTCGTGAAGAACCTAATTCCTTACGAGCTTCCCTTTCCTCCTGCATGCCTTGACCCTCAGCACTCTTCTTACGGCCCCATCCCATCTCAAGCAGAGCCGTGGCTGCTGGCAGAAATCTGCACCTTGAAAAGGCCAAATTGTAGAGGGGTCACAAGTTTCTCTGTGGAGACTTCTGGAAGTGTGGCCCTGGGAAAGAAACTGAAAGCAGCTTTCCATTCTGTATGAAGGGGCAAGCTCCAAACAAGGGCGGTGGCCTGCAGTGAATCCAGGGAGCCCCTGAGCGGGGGACTGGGTAACACTAGCGTCTGGAAGCAGAGGCCTGGATACCGCCACCATCCAGGTGGACATCTGGCTCCTGCAGGACTTCCAGTGGAATGTTCAGGTCAGCAAATATTTTCTGTAAAGGACCTGGGTAAGAAACATTTTGGCTCTGTGGGCCAGATAGCCTCTGTGGCCACTATTCAACACTGCCATTGCAGTGTGAAAGAAGCCGTAGATAATAATGTAAGCAAATGGGCATAGCTGGGTTTAGTGAAACTTTGTAAAAATAGGTAGTGGGCTAACCTTGGCCTGCAGGCTGTAGTTTACTGACCCCGGGACTAGTTGATTGATACCAAAATTGGCTCCAGTAGGGTAGCTGAACATGGTTGATCTTTAAAGGTGGGAAACAGAAGGAGAATTTGTGGGAGATGTTAGAAAAGGAAAAGAAAGAATCCCATCTACATCCGTGGAGTTGGTTAGCTCCATTCACAGGGAAGAGGAATGAGAAGCTGCTCCTCTACCTGAGATGGGGAAGACTGAGGACACAGAGTAGGATTCAGAAGAGAAAACGAAGGTAAAAGTAGAAGAGACTACCAGGGAAAGGGGAGGAAAATCCTTTTCGAAAGTTGGAAAAATGTAATCCCATGTTTGCCGTTAAAGCTCACTTATGATGCATACAAAAATAAATCCTTTAAATGCTCTTTCTCAGTAAATTAATAGGTCACCAGTCGTGCCCTTAATAGAAAAATCTTTTCCTCCAGCGTAATTAATTGCAAAAGCTATAGGTAGCTGTTATCTTTCAGATCACAATTTTCAGAACTTTGCACTCTTGGACTGTGTGGGTGGAAGATTCTGAATTATTAAACACAAGTTGTAATTTAGTTTTTCCTCACACATGCTGTGAGCTCTGAGGGAATGCTCTTTTGTGAAGGACACATTGTGTAAATGATTTGTGGGCCAAGGTGCTCTGTGCGGAGCAGGGGTGGGGACAGCAGACTGTGGCCCTTCTGAGGCAGTATCTTAGGTCAGGTTCTCCCCAAGCAGAGACAGACAAGCATGCGAGTGATGGATTGAGGGAGGGCTCTCAGGAGAACACTGAGGGAGGGAGGGACTGGAGCTGGAGCTGGAGAAGAAGGCAGGTAGAGGCGTTAATTCGGAGCAAGTTCACCTCCCCACGGGGAGCTCTGGAGCGTGAGTGTTCCGCAGACTAGGCCCACCAGAGGGAAAGGGGCTGGGCTTCTCTGCCCCTTCACTAGTCAGTCATTGTCCACAGGCTGAGTGGCCAAGGAGTGAGAGTGTTTCATAACCTCCAGGGGGTGGCTACAGGTGTGTGAGTTTTAACAGCCAGCACCTGCAGCCCAGAGGCTCAGCCTGCCAGCTGGTGTGGACCGGCCGCCAGTGGCATTTGCTGCAGGTGGTAATGCCCTTCCCGTTAGCAGGTCTGTGTGTAGGAGCATGTGTGTTGAGCCGTGGAGATAATGGTGTTCATGGTGACCAATTTTTATTGAGCACTTATTGTGTGCCAGGTGCTGTTTTAAGCATTTTAATACATGTAGTTAATTTAACTCTGGGTGCTGTCATTTTCATTTTCCAGATGAGGAAACAAAGTCTCAGTGAACTTGGGAAACTCGCCCAGGTCACATGACTCATTAGTGCTGGTGCTAGGATTCTAGCCCAGGCAGCCTGGCCCTGGAGTCTGGCTCCCACACCCTGAGGGGCAGTGGGGATCAGGGCTTAGAGTCTGGGAACCTGCTTTGGCTTTTTGCCCTCAGCAACCACCCAGCACCCGCAGGTGACAGCAGCACTGAGTTCAGAGTGTTGACGAAGACATGAGAGTGATGCAGGTGTCCACTCTGCCCTTGGCCCTGTGAGAGCATGAGGCTGTTTACGGCACTTTCTCCACCCCCAGGGAGCTGGTTTCTTTGGAGAGACACTGGGAACAACAACAAAAAATTATACTCAAGTGCCACAGCAGGTCAATGCGAGAAAAATAACATATCCACAGTGGGTCAATGTGAGAAAAATAAGATAGTCCATCTTTAGAGTGAGCTGAGAAGGAATTATCATTTGGAAAATTTCATAGAAATTCTTGCTTTTAGTTTTGCTTACTTTTTTAATATGTAAGCATCTGAAAATAATTTATTTGCCTTACAGTGTGTTTTTTGAGGCTATTAGTGCATTTTTACTAAATGAATAAATGTTATCTCTTGTTCAGCAAAAATTGTCTTATTTGACATTTGTATAAAATGCTTTCTCAAGTGGATTTAAGATAAAACAGTCTTGTGGCCGTTGTCCTTTGTTGCTGGTTGAATCTCATAGCCGACACGACTGATAGTGGTTGGTACCAGTCAAGGGAAGAGGTCAAGGGCTTATGATGTGTGCTCTGTTTTCACATTCCATGAGAATTACCACTTGTGCCAAAGTCTTCTTTCTCTCATGCCCATATTAATTTATTTGGGGCTGTTAGAACCTTAGTTTTGCAGAGTACTTTACGATTCGGTATTACTCTCTGGGACTGTTAAACTGTGTTCCATTTTCTCAGCATGACATTTTTTTCCCCGCTTGTTTTGAACTTAAGCACTTCTGCAAGGAAAGAAAAACCATAGTGCACAATAAAAGCTAAACTATTTACAACTCTGTATTTGGTGCAGTTCGTTTTATGTACATTTTGTTCCATACGACTTTAGTGTCCTTCCAGTCTTGGGTTCTTCTGCCTGAAATGTCAAAGGAGCTGCTTTCTTTGGGAGCAGAGCCTGCAGTATCCCCTCCTACCAGCTTTCCGATCTGTGTTCTCTGTGGGAGACAGTTTTTGGCCCTGACTCTTCTTCCTATGGCCCTTTAGTCTGGGGCAGCAGTGCAGTGGTTAAGAGGCTGGGCTCCAGAGCTGTACTCCTGGATTAAGCTGCACTCTCTGCTACCTGCTGGCTACATGACCTTGAGCAGGTATATAGTCTGGTATTAATGGCAGAATAAAAGTATGATAGTGCCTCATCATAGGGCTTTTATGAGGATTTAGTGAGACCTAAAGCATGTAACGCTATGCTTGCCATACGTAAGGGCTGCATACATGGATGGCGGCCACACATGTGACTTCTGCCCGTTGCACTGACCCCAGCGTTTTGGCTTGGTAATCCATAGATGACATGGCTTTTGATGTGTCCTGGTTTGCGGTGCACTCCTTTGGTCTGGACAAGGATCCTGTGCTCCTGTCTTCCCTGGATCGGAAGGGCATTGTGACCACCTCCCGGAGGGAGTGGAAGAGTGACCTCAGCCTGGAGCGCGTGAGTGTGCTGGAATTCTTGCTGCAAGTTCATGGCTCCGAGGACCAGGACTTTGGTAACTACTACTGTTCCGTGACTCCATGGGTGAAGTCACCAACAGGTTCCTGGCAGAAGGAGGCCGAGATCCACTCCAAGCCCGTTTTTATAACTGTGAAGATGGATGGTAAGCATGTCACCCACATTTCTCAGTGTTTGGGAATGTCTTCTCTCTGTGCCAGGCTGTAGCTGACAGAACCCAGGTGGCCACAGTTTGAGGAATGTGCCATAGCACGTCCTGGTTTCTTCGTAGACCTGGCCTGGGCCTGCACCCAGAGAGAGCAGCCCTTGCTGTTACCCCAGCTTCACTATTATGTGCTGGTGCCACCATTGAGAAATGGTTTTCAAGACTTACTAGAAAAATTGTCAAGGCTTTGCCTCTTCCATAAATTTATAGAAACCCACTTTACTGTGTCCGAGGGTTGGCATGGATTCTGCCAGGCACAGGCAGAGAGCAGCCTTGAGAGAGAGGATTCAGGTCGATAGGGGAGGCTATAGCTTAGGGACCTACTACTCTCACTACTACTGGTTTCACTTCTTAAAGAAAAGAGACTCCTCTTGAAGTCACTGTACAGAGTGGGTACTTCACAGAGCCCCAAGATGGGAGGGTGAGTTCCCAGCCTCACTGACCCACGGTGAACACCAGGGTCGGCCTGACTAGACAGGCAGAGCTTTGTTCGCATCCCAGAGTGGGGACAGTTGTTCCTTGGTTTACAAGAAATATGTCTCCTTTGTGGCAAACTTCAGAAAGTACATGTTAGCTAAAATCACTCCGTGGAGAGAATCAAAGTCCTGGGGCCTCTGAGGCTGAGTAGAAACCTTTTGAGTGTTGCCCTAGTGATTGGTCAGGTGGAAATTGGAACCCTAGCTCTTCCACAGACTACTTAGCTTTTCTGATCTATTTTCTCTCATCAAATGGAATACTAGTCTTCCATGGGGCTGTTTTGAAAATAAACCTTAGCAAATGTAAGGCACCTAACCCAGTGGCAGCATCCACCCAAGAAGCATGGGCACCTATGGGGAAGGGCAGGTGGATTTCAAGGGTGGGGTCTAGATGGTGTGTGTGCGTTTCTGACACTTAAGTCATCTGTACCATATTTTGCATCTTAGGAATTCCTTGCTTGAAGTAACTCCATACGAAAACCCAGATTTAACAAACAAGGGAGTGATTATTCACTTTGCTAGATAATTTACTATAGTGTTACTTAAAATAGCTTCCTTAGTACACTTCAGTTACTTGATGCATAGGATTGATTTATGCACAGTTTTTTAAGGATGCATCTGCTGCTGAACGTGCAGTGCCCTTATACTGACTTTTAAAATCAATCTTCTGCCAAAACCCTAAAAAGCAAGTTGACATTCAAAGGCATCGAGTGAAATCTTCTTTATGGTTTTTATTCTCCCCGCAGAGCTGGGTAGGGAGACATTTGCTCATTTTTGTGACAGAGAAGGCTGAGCTTCTCCTGTCTCCAGTGCTGTGCTGGGTGCTGGATGCAGGAGGAATGAGATCTTATCTCTCGGGGAGATCCTGCTCCAGTGGGGGAAGGGAGGCGAGGGTGCCCCCAAGGCGGCCTCCTTGCAGCACTGACTGGCTTCCCCTTTGATCTCTCCCTCCCAGTGCTGAACGCCTTCAAGTATCCCTTGCTGATCGGAGTCGGTCTGTCCACTGTCATCGGGCTCCTGTCCTGTCTCATCGGGTACTGCAGCTCCCACTGGTGTTGTAAGAAGGAGGTTCAGGAGACCAGGCGCGAGCGCCGCAGGCTCATGTCCATGGAGATGGACTAGTCCGGCCCGGGAGGGGAGTGACGGAGGGATGTTCTAGGAGCGACTGGGCAAGAAGAGGACAGTGATATTTTAAAACAAAGTGTGTTACACTAAAAACCAGTCCTCTCTAATCTCAGGTGGGACTCGGCGCTCTCTCTTTTCTGCATGTCAAGTTCTGAGCGCGGACATGTTTACCAGCACACGGCTCTTCTTCCCATGGCACTTTCTGATGTAACAATCGAGTGTGTGTTTTCCCAACCGCAGCTTTTCAATGGTTAACCTTCATCTAATTTTTTCCCCCCACTGGTTTATAGATCCTCTGACTTGTGTGTGTTTATAGCTTTTGTTTCGCGGGGTTGTGGTGAGGAAGGGGTGATGGCATGTGGAGTTCTTCGTCTTCAGCGAGAGTGTGCCTGCCCGCCTGAGAGCCAGCTTCCACGCTGGAGGCATGGGTTCAGAGAGCTGCCGAGCCCACCCTCCACCCAGCCAACCTGACCGACAACACAGACCTGTGCCGAAGGCTAATTTGTGGCTTTTACAACCCTACCCCAACCCCTATTTTCAGGGGTTTAGACTACATTTGAAATCTAAACTTGGAATATATCACTTCTTATTGAGCCCAAATGCTTTTTTCTTTTCTTTTCTTTTTCTTTCTCTCTTTTTTTTTTCTTTGCTTCTTTGCCCCTTTTCCATTTCTTTTGTATTTGTTTTCTGTGAGAGCACTGAGATGGCGGCCCTGGAATCTAGAATTTGGCTCTCCACTGAGCACCTTATCTTCCACCTTAGCCTTAAGAATGAGTATGAAGAAAAATACACAGCCACCTCTGTCCAGGGCAGTAAGAAGGGCTGCAAGGAATGGGAGGTCGGGGACAAGGAAAGGAACAGACACCTGCTCCAGAAGTTGTGAGGCCACTGTGCCTCAGGGGACCCCAGGAAGTTATTTTTATGCAGCTGGAGCTGAGAGGGTCAGTGGTGCCAGGTGCAAGTTAGGCTGAAGAAGCCACCTCCATTCCTCTCTCTGGCCCATTGTGAGAGGCAAAGGCATTGGTCACCAAGAGACTTGCAGGGGGACCCACAGATATGCCACGTCCTTCACACGCTGCTTGGGCTCTTTAACGTGAAGGCAAATTGCTACTTGGAAGACTGACTGACTTCAAGGAATTAGAAATCACCTAGAAGCACCACGTATTTTCTGTGACCTTTTCAGTCCTTCAGGTCTTTTTAAGATCTGCCGCAGGGGGTTAGTGAGAAAGGGTGTACTTTGTGGTATGTTTGCTTTCCTAATAGGGACATGAAGGAAACCCAGCAATTTGCTGTCATGTGAACGGCCTGTAGAGCGGAGTCAAGAGCAGTCTGTTTTGCCCGACTGCGCCCATCAGGAATAGGAGAGTAGACAGAGATCTTCCACGTCCTGGGCTTCTGCTGCTGCTTTAAAAGCTCTCCCCTCGGAGCCTCCCGCTCCCTGAAGCGTCTCGCCCCCTGCACAGCACTAGCCTTTCGGAAGCATCCCAGTGGGGTTTTCTGAGGCTCACTGGTGACTCATGCCCTAATTGCAATCCTCTGCTTTTATCCTGGCTCTGAAGGATCTAACACTGCTCTGTCTTCCAAAGGGGAAAAAAAGATTCATTTGTTTTGAGCAATAAAATAATACAAAATGATGGCCATTCATGTGCAGCTCTTTGTCACCATGGGCCAGACGAGTTGTGCTCCTCCTGGCTCACCATTTCCCCTGCTCCCCCCCGGCTCGTTCTGCACTTATCACAGAGTCACCCCTGGAGGCAGATTCCCATTGAGTTTTCCCCGCCAAGGGGACCATGCACGTGATAGAAACGTTACGTTCTGCATTGACAGTAGCCTTTCCTTGGCCCGGGCCTGTGGTGGGAAGACGGGCAACAGGTATGCCCCACCAGGGCCTGAGTGACTAGAGGAAGAGGATGAGGCCTTGTTGGCACTAGATTTGGTATTTTCTGCATATCATATCCTGACTGCTATTTCAGAAGAGGTAGCTGGTAGGTGATTGTACAAGTGAGAATTAAAGAGAGAACAAATATATAAACAGGTGCTGTATTAGTGACAGCCAGTGTCCTTTGAGCCCTTGCATCCATTAAAAGGAGATTCAGGATGTTATTGGCACAGGCCCTTCTTAGTAGGAAGAAAGGGAGCTTAGCTTTGGACGTGACTAGGTGGCCCAGGGTGTGTGTAAAACCATGGACTGGGTCACAGCAGACACTCAGTGGTGATGAATGTGACGGGTGCTTACACACTGCCCCTTTTCCTTTCATACCGATGCTGCAGTTCAGGGCTGGAGTTGCTAAGGCATTGACCTCCACCCACCTGCCCCATGTGCATTGGGCTGCCCAAGCTGCATGTCACCTGGGGGCTGCGACGAAGGGGCAAGAAATCCCAGGGCATTGTACCAAGGACCTAGTTCCTTCTAGGGATATAAGTTTGCCAGGAATGTGTATTTTTAACATGGTGAGATGCACTCTTTTGTTGTACCAAATAGGGCTCCCTTCCCCTCCCTTACAATAAGTGCTCTTCTAGAAGAGGTTCCTACCAGTAGCACCGGTGAGAATGAAAGAGGGACCCAGCTGCGTCTCACTCAACAAAAAGGAACTTTATACAAGTTTGGGTTTTTTTTCCTAATCATAAAAATAGCCCCAGAAAGAGCCTAAGCTATGTTCAGATAGAAGCCTCGAAATTCCTGTAAATTGTTTACTTTATGATGTTTACATACACGTTTCACTTTAAAAAAAGAAGAAAAATGCAAATCAACTTTTTAACAACTTTTCAGAGTTTTCATGGGACAGTGGAACTCTGACTCACCAACTGGGCTGAATTTTAATTTAAAAATGTATTTATTTGAGTGTCTTTCTTCCCCTCACCCCCACCACATCTGAGGGGCTCCCTGAGATCTTGGTAGAGGAGGCCCCTCCTGCCCAGACCTTTGTCTGTTTCCCCGGTGGCCCTTGCTTCTTGCTTTGCAGACTGACTGCAGCCATGATTTTGTCACTGACATCTGTGAGCCAAAGACTGAGCCTTTGTGGCAGGAATAATAAGCAATACTACACAACTTGCTACTTTCAGAAAACTTTTTTTTAGCTTCACCGATGACAACAGAGGAAGAAGGGAACTGGGATTTGGGTAAGTTCTCCTCCACTGTTTGACCAAATTCCCAGTGATAAATATGTGTGCAGATCCCTAGAAGAAAAAAAGGTGACTTTCTTTTTAAGTGTGGCACATAAGGATCTGCAGAATTTTCCGTAGACAAAGAAAGGATCTTGTGTATTTTTGTCCATATCCAATGTTATATGAACTAATTGTATTGTTTTATACTGTGACCACAAATATTATGCAATGCACCATTTGTTTTTTATTTCATTAAAGGAAGTTTAATTTAAACTGAAGTTGTGTGAGGAACTTGATATTGGCCTCTGTTATCCTTTCCTATCTTCAGCATTAGGGATTGTGACTGGATTCCAGCAGCACCTTTAGCACTTCTGATCTCTTTGAATCCTGTAAAAGCACTGTAGATGTTCACTAATGATAAGAGGAGAAATGGATTTGATAGGATCAGTGTTGAAGTTCCACCAGGTGGAAAGATGAGGGCTAGGGTCCTATTGTTTACGGAAGACCTCCTGACCTTACAGGGAATTCACATGACCCTACAGGACTCCTCTCAGGAAAGATAGAAGTTAGATATTGTTCCTCTTTGCAGTTGAGGAAACACCGAAGTTCTGTGGCCATATCGTGACTGGAACAGAATGGTTTTTCTGACTCATGATGCGGTCTGGGGCCAAATCAGTCCAGAAGGTAGCGGCTCCTATAATATAAAAACAATCCTCTTCCCTAGGCAGCTGGTGTCAGCAGGCCTGGGCACCAATGAATACCGAGAACCCACCTCCCTGCGGGCCCCTGGAACAGCTGCGTGCCCTTGGCTGGCCTCTGCCGTTGACTCTCCTGCTGGCTTCATTTGTGTTCTGTCCTTTGTGTCCTGTCCAGGGACCACTTCACGCTGTGGAGTTATTCAAGGGCTGCTTCTGTGTCCCAGTCACTAATGTTACCCAGTGACTGGCACTATTCCAGGCATGTGGAAGGCACTTGCACTTTGTAAATGCACAGTTAATGCTCTGCTCTAGGAAATGACCCATCATTGCATGCTTCTCAGTGAACCAGGACGGGTTCCACTCATGCCACAATGCTGACACAGTCAGAGCTGGTCATTAGCAATCCTCCACCTATTTGTGAACCCATTCCTGCCTCAAATTTAATTTAAATTTAAAATTAATAACGTTAAACTAAATTAAAAACAAAACAAAAACTTACTTGTATACTTTCTGTGTGCCCAGGCATTGTGCTAAGCACAGCTGCTGCTGACTTGTCTGCAGGCCTTGGCTCATAATGTCTGCTTGCCTAGAAACTTCTTTCTCTCCAGCCTTCTTTCCTCCTAACTTGTACTTCTCTTTCAGGACCCAAGGGTCATCTTCTCCCTCTCTAGGTAAAATGAAGATCCCTTGACAGATGGTCTGATAGTCTGAAAATGATGGGAGGATAGGAACCATTCACTGCTGTGGCTTCAGTACCAAATTGTGACAATTGGATTCTTACAACGTGCCATGTGTGAAGACAAGTACCTCGCAGATGTGATTGCAATCTTAAGTGACCAAAAGGGGTTTACAGCAGAAGCACTCTTGCCTGTTCTTCTCAAAACTGGATCATTCAAATGCTACCACTCATTTCCTCTAACCCACAGACCAGTGTGCATGACACACTTTTAAAAGTTTTAATACTATTTAGGTATGGCAGGGCCAACAGATCAGGAGACAATGGGCATTGAAAGATAGGTTTTTATATTCATAGAGCCCAAGAGGAAGGGGCATACCACACTATGGGAGGCCGTACAGGGAAGCACCAGGGTCAGGGCACAGGGGAAACGGGCACAGGGCTTTATTTGGTTTTGCAGGAAGGAATGGGTGAGGCAGAGTGGACAGGCTTAGGAGTGGCTAGGTTGAATAATTTCAGCAAGCTCTAGGGCATAGGGGTTGTCCCTAGTTGTCTGGTACCTAATCCTGGGGTGATTAGGGAAAGGGGGTAGTGGTCCTCAGTGCAAGAACTCAATGGAGGAGGTTGTGGAGTATAGGCTGTGCATTGGCTGGTATGCATATGAAAGGCTTTTCTCAAGAGAGTCCTTAACTTGCTCTAGGAATTGGCTAGCCCTGGTAGGGCAGTCTCCCCAGGATTAGCAGGAGCCCAGATGTTAAAGCATCAATAAACAGAAAATAAAAACAGGTGATTAATGCATACACTCTGCTTAGGGTTTGTAGACTACTGAGGCTTGTAGACACCTGGGTGGCTCAGCTCCACCGAGAGACGTGATGATGGTCAGCTCAGTCTACCCTGTTCTGTGCATTCTCCAACCTACTTGTGCCAACAGTTCTGGTTACTATGATTATATGCATTTGTTAAATAGTATGTAAACCAGTGAAATATGAATGCCAAAGGGGTGTTCAAAAGTGCTGTTGGTAAAACTGGATGTCCACATACAGAAGAATGAAGCTGGACCCTTACCTTACGCCATCCACAGAAATTAACTCAAAATGAATTAAAGACCTAAACATAAGACTTAAAACTATAAACTCCTAGAAGAAAACATAGGAGGAAATCTTTAATACTTTGGATTTGGAAATAATATCTTGGGTATGACACCAAAAGCTCAAACAACAAAATGAAAAAAAAAATAGGCAAATGGGACTACACAAATTTAGCTTCTGCATACATGTCAAAGGAAAAAGCCAACAAAGTCAAAAGACAGCCTACAAAAGGGAAGAAAATATTTAAAAATCATGTATCGGCCGGGCGCGGTGGCTCATGCTTGTAAGCCCAGCACTTCGAGAGGCCAAGGCGGGTGGATCACGAGGTCAGGAGACTGAGACCATCCTGGCTAAACCCCATCTCTACTAAAAAAATACACAAAAAAATTAGCTGGGCGTGGTTGCAGGCACCTGTAATCCCAGCTACTCGGAGGGCTGAGGCAGGAGAATTGCTTCAACCTGGGAGGAGGAGGTGATAGTGAGCTGAGATTGCGCCACTGCACTCCAGCCTGGGCGACGGAGCGAGGCTCTGTCTCAAAAAAAACTTATATATCTGATAAGGAGCTAATATCCAGAATATATACGTGACTTCGTTATATATTAAAAAGTAACCTGATGTTAAAATGGCAAAGCATGAAAAGGAGTGAAATAAGGGCATTTGCAGCAACCTGGATGGAGTTGGAGACTCTGAGTGAAGTGCCTCAGGAATGGAAAACCAAACATGGTGCGTTCTCCCTTATAAGTGGGAACTAAGCTATGAGGACACAAAGGCATAAGAATGATACCAGAGTGCTGGGGCAGCTGCCGCCGAGTCCGGATCCCACTACTGTGCGCCCCCGACGCCCGCCCGACGTGCATTCCTGGTTCTTTTTGGTTCCAAGTCCAAAATGGCAACTCTCAAGGATCAGCTGATTCATAATCTTCTAAAGGAAGAACAGAGCCCCCAGAATAAGATTACAGTTGTTGAGATTGGTGGTGTTGGCATGGCCTGTGCCATCAGTATCTTAACGAAGGATTTGGCAGATGAACTTGTTCTTGTTGATGTCATTGAAGACAAATTGAAGGGAGAGATGATGGATCTCCAACATGGCAGCCTTTTCCTTAGAACACCAAAGAGTGTCTCTGGCAAAGACTATAATGTAACTGCAAACTCCAAGCTGGTCATTATTACGGCTGGGGCACGTCAGCAAGAGGGAGAAAGCCGTCTTAATTTGGTCCAGTGTAACATGAACATCTTTAAATTCATCATTCCTAGTGTTGTAAAATACAGCCCGAACTGCAAGTTGCTTATTGTTTCAAATCCAGTGGATATCTTGACCTATGTGGCTTGGAAGATAAGTGGCTTTCTCAAAAACCATGTTATTGGAAGTGGTTGCAATCTGGATTCAGCCCAATTCCATTACCTGATGGGGGAAAGGCTGGGAGTTCACCCTTTAAGCTGTCATGGGTGGGTCCTTGGGGAACATGGAGATTCCAGTGTGCCTGTATGGAGTGGAGTGAATGTTGCTGGTGTCTCCCTGAAGACTCTGCACCCAGATTTAGGGAAGGATGCAGATAAGGAACAGTGGAAAGAGGTTCACAAGCAGGTGGTTGAGAGTGCTTACGAGGTGATCAAACTCAAAGGCTACTCATCCTGGGCCACTGGACTCTGTGGCAGATTTGGCAGAGACTATAATGAAGAATCTTAGGCACCCAATTTCCACCATGATTAAGGGTCTCTGTGGAATAAAGGATGATGTCTTCCTTAGTGTTCCTTGCATTTTGGGACAGAATGGAATCTCAGACATTGTGAAGGTGACTCTGACTCCTGAGGAAGAGGCCCGTTTGAAGAAGAGTGCGGATACACTTTGGGGGATCTAAAAAGAGCTGCAATTTTAAAGTCTTCCAATGTCATACATTTCACTGTCTAGGCTACAACAGGATTTTAGCTGGAGGTTGTGCGTGTTGTCCTTTTTATCTGATCTGTGATTAAAGCAGCAATATTTTAAGATGGAGTGGGACAAACATCAATTCCAGAAGTTAGAAATAGGAATGGTTTGTAAAGTCCTACAGCTGTATCCTGATGCTGGATGGTGGTAACCTTGTGTACTCCTAAACTGGTTAGTGTGAAATAGTCCTGCCACCTCTGAGGCACCACTGCCAATGCTGCACATGCTGCAGCTGCCCCTTGAGCCACAGAGATGTTCATTTGTTACATAACTTCCTGGCTCCTTCACTGAACATACCTAGTCCAACATTTTTTCCCAGTCAGTCACATCCTGGCATTCAATGTATAGATCCAATATCGCATGTCTTGTTCCAAAGGATCTTATTTTGTGAACTATATATATCAGTAGTGTACATTACCATACAATGTAAAAAGATCTACATATAAACAATGCAACCAACTATCCAAGAGTTACACCAACTAAAACCCCCAATAAACCTTGAACAGTGAAAAAAAAAAAAATGATACAATGGATTTTGGGGTGGGAGCGGGGTGAGGGATAAAAGACTACACACTGGGTACAGTGTACACTGCTTAGGTGATGACTGGACCAAAATCTCAGAGATCACCGCTAGAGAACTTATGCATGTAACCAAACACCACCTGATCCCCAAAAACCTGTAAAATTTTTTTAAAAAATGGGCAAAGGACTTGAATAAACAACTCCCCAAAGAAGATACACAAAGGGAAAGCAGACATGAAAGGATGGTCAGCATCACTCATCACAGGAGAAGCGCTAATCAAAACCACAATGAGATATCACTTGATGTGCCTTAGGGTGACCGTTATTGAAAGAACAGGAAATAACAAGTGTTACTGAGAATGTGGAGGAATTAGAACTCTTCTGCTCTGTTGGTGGAGATGTAAGACGGTGCAGCTGCAAAGGAAAACAGCATGGAGGTTCCTCAAAAAATTAAATAGAATTACTGAATGATCCAGCAGTTGCACTTCTGGGTATATATCCAAAAGAATTTAAAGCAGTATCTCAAAGAGATATCTGCATACCCATATTCATCACAACAGTATTCTCAATAGCAAGAGGTAAAGGTAACTGACCCCTTGTTGATGGCAACAGATGAATAGATAAAGGAAATGTGGTATGTGCTTACAATGGAATATCATGCAGCCTTTAACAAGTAAATCCTGTAATACATTACAGTGTGGATGAACCTTGAGGACCTAAGCGAAATAAGCCAGTCACAAGGACAAATATGTGTGATTCCACTCATATATCACAGAAGATGGAAAGGTAAGGTTGAGAGCTTACCTTTTCACCTTACGCTAATTTCCCCTCCCCCCAGCTCTTGTATCTTGTGAAGGGGGGAGGGGAAATTAGTGTATATGGGTCTAGAGTTTCAGTGTGGCAAGATGAGAAAGTTATGGAGATCTGTCGCACAACAAGGTAGCTATACTTAACACTACTAAACTGTACGTTTATAATGGTTACGATAGTTAGTTCAATGTTATGCTTTTTACCACAATGTTTAAAAGTAAGAGGTATCAATAAAAACATGAATTCGCTGAAAAAACTCAATAAAAGCAAATTGCTTTTTTTTTTTTAGAAAAAAATACTATCAATTTAGGTGTGGGCAAAATAACTGTAAAAGATTGAGTGGATGGGGTGGATAACAAAATCATTCCACTGGCTTCACAAATGCTTACGTTCTTACCCCAGTTTAAAGAAATCAAACCCAAAATTTGTAGAGAAGACATAGGTTTTGTTTATCCAAGAAAGTGGCAAGAGACTCCAGGCAGCAGACCCACGTTCAGAGAAAGGCCTGGGCCTGCGTCAGGAGACTGGTGAACGAAGGTGCATGTCTAAGTTGAGGTAGAAATAAAATTTCTAAGATCCATGGAAGTCTTTATGATTCCCACATTTACCTGACATGTCCTCTTGATCAACTAACAGCCCAAACTGTCAGATAAGAAAGTTTCTACTGTTACTGCCCCCATTTTTATAAATGAGGACATGGAGACATAAAGAAGTCAAGTAATTTGTTCAATATTTGAACCCAAATCTTTCTGACTCCACAGTCTATGCATGTTCTAAATCATTACACCAGCCTCAGTGCCTGAATATGCCAGGCATTTGTTAAGTATTTGTTGCATAGATAGAAAGATGAGTAAGAACTAGCCCCTGCCTTTATGAAATTCGTGATCTTACAAGATAGCGAGGTGTATAAATAATTCATTTTATTACTATATAATAAGTAAACACAGAAATTCACTGACATAGCACAAACCTTTCTTTGGATTTCTATCCAAAGTGTTAAGAAAGTTTTCACATAGGAGATGCAAACTCAGATTTTAAAAATTTTAAATGAATAGGCATTTACCAGGTAGGGATGGGACAAGATTCTAAGCAAAGGCGGTAACATTTGCAAAGTTAAAGAAAGAAACAATAGTAAGGTACATTGAGAGAAATAAAAGTGATTCTGTACTTCCGAAGGTTGAAAGTTAAAGGATAGGGTGGTGAGAGCATTCCCCAGGGCCAGCTCACAGGGATCGTGTCAGAAAGTTTGGACCTGATCCTCTAGAAATGTTTTGGAGCTACTGAAGGAAAAATTTGTAAAGCTAATGGTTATGTTTGTATTTTAGATCACTCTGTCAGCAGATAGCAGGGAGAGACAAAGCTGGAAGACCAAAGGGGCTGCATTAATCCAGGTGAAAACTCAAGACCCTCCATTGTGATGGCAACAGGGAGAATTAATTCATAAAAGATTTTAGGAAGAACTGACAGGATTTCATAACTGGATGTGAAGTATGGAGTCCAGCCATGGGTCTGCATCAATAGTGGTACATTCAACCTTGATGGACAATACCAGTGAAAACAGAAAACAGCGATTTCAGCTTTAGACTCAAGTTTGAGTTTCCTGAGGAACCTTCAAGTGGAGATATTCAACACCAGATAGATGGTCTGGAGATTAAGGGGGTGGGAGATCTATTTGAGATTGTCATTATAGAGATGGGGAATGAGACGCAGCAGTGTGGGGAAAGAAGGGCTAAAGACGAACCTTGGAGAAGATTATAATGTCAAGTGGCCTGGAGAAGAGAAACCAGTGAGAAGCAGGCTGAGAAAGAACTTCCAAAGGGGTGAGTGAGACAGTGGTGTCAGAGGAGGAAGGAAAGAATTGCAAGCAAGTTTGCCAATGGCCAGCCACATCTGTTGCCACAGAAAGACCAGGTCAAGTGAGCATGTTCACTGTTGTGACCCAGGGAGTCTGCGTGGATCCATGCCCAGATTTCAGTGGGCTAATGTGGCAGTGAGAATTAGGAAATCACAAAGAATGCAGAACACCCGGAAACGGTCAGAGGTTTGAAGATGGGAGGGGAAAGGAGGTGATTTGGAACTAGCGTAAAAATGTGGCTATTCGGTAGGATAGGAGACACTTGAGTTTGATGGGCTGAGTAAGCAGTGGATGAGTGTCTGGTCCCAAGCGGGTAGGAGGGCTCTAGGGTCTAGGTAAAGGGAGCTTCCTGTCCCCTGTCCTCCTTTCTGCCTATTTTTGAGGCCTATTCTGATCCCTTCCCCCAATTTTTTAAAAATCAGATCTTGTTGTCAACGGACCCTCCATTAGAAATTTAAAGAATAGCCCTTCCCAAGGAAGTGTTCACTTAGAAAACAGGAGATGGCTTGGGAATCCCATCTGTTTCTCTTTCTCCTCTTTGGCCAGGAAGCTAAATTCGCCCTATTTTGCACCCCATGCCTTTTGCCTCCTCCATAGAAAGCTAGTCATGCCTTCCCCACAGGTAGGAAGAATTGTCACCCGCCTTGAAAACCCCTTCAGCCTTGGTTAATTCATCAGCTCCTGGTGAAGCCAGGCCAGTGAGAAGGAAGAGCAAGAAGGCCGGGGATTTGGGACCTGGACTTCGTCCTCCGTCACAGGCGCCAAGTCACAACTGGGCTATGCGAGTCCTCCGTTTCTTCCTTTGTTGAATGAGGGAGTTGACTGAGATCACCGCGGTCCCTTCTTGTAGTGTGACTGCTTGGTGTTATACACATGCAGAGGTGAGGCTCAACTGCAGGGCCTCCCTTACATGGGCAGGTCCAGGCCCTGTAGAGCAGGAATCAATTTGACCTGAATTCAGAGAGCTCAAGTGGGGAAAGGGATGAAATAATGATCAGCCGCCTGCTGACCCCTTAGGGATTTTCCCCCTCCTCCAGCTGTTCACTGTCTTATACTCTGCCTCCTGTAAATCATGAGCAGCTAGCTAGGTTTGTTAGAAAGAGCTGTGAACCTGAAGTGAGAAGGCAGCCTTAGAATCCAGCCATTTTCCAGCCATATGATATTGATATACTCTAAGTCTGTTTTCTCATCTGTAAAATGGGATTAGTAATACCTACCACATACTGACCTGAGGTATTCTATAAAACTGTATCTGTAAAGTGACTTGCACAGAGCCTGATGTGTAAAAGGTCCCTGTTTAAATATTTCTTGGGCCTGAGTGCCTATGATCAGAGGCCGTAACACCTGCAATTTCTATGGTTCTGTGGAACTGATATTGGAGCATATCACCCTGAGAAAAAGAACTCTATTAATCTTCCAGGAACTAGAACAGAATTTTTTTTCCTTTAGAACATTCCTGGTTTCTTTGTCCAGTACTGTCTCTCTCTCCCTCCATCTGACTCAGGAATTACATTTTTACATTCCTTTCAAATGATACAATTGCAGTGCAACAATTCCCAAGGTAATAGAATAACTGTCTCTCTTGCTGGCTCTATTTTTTCTTTTCTTTCTTTTTTTTTTTTTCTTGACAACAGAAAGCTGCTTTTTTCCCTCCAGAAAAGAAGCAACAGCACCCTGTCAATGTTAAATTCTGGCAGAAATGAAGCCCCTAAAATGGAAAGAGAAAAAATATTTTGGCAACAGCCAGGAATGAGAAATTGCATAGCATTTACTGGGTTATATATATTTTATGGATACAGGATATTCTCTATTATTGGCAATGATTGTCTCTGTGGTCAATGCTTATTTCTAAGATAATTCTCTTTTCAGTGCACATGGCAGATTGATTGCATTGATGGCCTCGGTTTAATCTCTCCCTTTGCTCTGTCACTTTGCAGTTCCCCTCCATAAAGAGGCAGAATATATATTAACCCATCTCTTGCTTTTGGACTTGGTCATGTGGCTTGCTTAGGCCCATGGTGGTCATGATGTAAGCAGAAGCTTTAAAAAATGCTGTTGTGTTTCCGCTAGTTCTTTTGCGCTCCTGACATTACCATGAAAATGTGCCAGTCCAGCCCGCCAGAGAGATGTGAGAGACATGCGGAAGAGAACTGAGTCGTCCGAGCCAAGGTCATCCTAGACCATCCAGCTCCTGTCAGCAGAACACAGCCGCATGAACAGAGCCACCTTTGTCAACAGAAATAAATGTTTACTGTTGCAAGCCACCAAAGTTTTGTGATTGTTACACAGTAGTAACTAACCCATTCACCACATTTGCTTAAAGTGTTGGTGCCTGGGGGTGACCCCCAACTTCTCCAGCTGAAATGGTGAATAAATTCCTGTAATTCGAGCCTCACTGATTTTACAGTTAGCAGCCTGGACAGTTGGTTTGAAATCTCCATCCTAGGCAGACTGCCCTTTAATTGTTCCCTAAATACAACCTGCACATCCCTGCCTCTGCCTCTGTACATTGTATGTATCCACACTGAAATGTCCTTCCTTCTCCTCCCTGCCTATTTGCATCATACCAGCTGTCCAAGGACCGACTTTAAAACCAGCCTTTTCTGAATGACCTCCTGTCACTATTCCCTGCCTTTTCAGCCTATTAATTCAGGTTATTTCTTGCCTGAGCAATAAATAGGATACCAGACCGATGTTTGCCATATATGGCTGCTGTTTTCTGTTTGTTTGTTTGTTTTTAATCTCAGTTGTTTATTAAAGTAGCTCCCAAGTTCCTGGAGGTCAGGGCCCTCTTACACCTCTTTTGTCTCCCAAGCCTTGCATAGTACCTTGAAAAGTGATGTATAGGGCCTTTCACTTAAGACTTCAATATTTGTAGGTTGACCATCACTGGGGGGCTAATTGTTAAGTATCATTGCTAATGAATAAAGCCAGAAGAATGGATGAGTGAATGGAGGGATAGACGTATAGACACACAGACAGATAGATAGGTAGATAGATAGACAGACAGACAGACAGACAGATAGGTAGATACATAGATACATAGATAGATACATAGATAGACAGACAGATAAAGTTAGATGCTTCCAGACCTGAATTTGTAGAATGTTACCCCATTCTACTATAATTCTCATGAGGAAAACAAATTTTACTTTAAAATGCCACCTTGCTCCTAAAGATTTTACTGACCTCCCATTCATTCTCTCCAGATTAGACATGCCCTCTTCCTTCTCTGATATCTCTCATGTGACAGTCAAGTTCTTACCTGCTCACCTCCACCATGCCACATGGCACAAACAGCAGGTCCTTCAGGCTGTATCTTAATTATGCATGGAAATCCAGCACCTGGTAGGGTGCTTACTGCACAGGGAGTACTCAGTAACTATTTGATTATTTTGTCTATCCCGCCTTTGTCTTTATTTTAAATGCCCTACTTCAGGCCCTTATTATTGCTCACAGAGACAACTGCAAAAATCTTGTAACTGGCCTTCTTGCTTCTAGCCGTGTCTCCCTCCTTAACCTTTCAACCTGTTAGCAATGCACACATAAGGAATTCAACTTAAAAGGAAAATCCAACCAGGCTGTACTTCCACTAAAAATCTTAATAGAAGGCCGGGTGCAATGGCTCACCCCTGTAATTCCAGCACTTTGGGAGGCTAAGGCGGGTGGATCACCTGAGGTTGGGAGTTTGAGACCAGCCTGACTAACATGGGGAAACCCCGTCTCTATTAAAAATACAAAATTAGCTAGACATGATGGCACATGCCTGTAATCCCAGCTACTTGGGAGGCTGAGGCAGGAGAATCGCTTGAACCTAGTAGGTGGAGGTTGCAGTAAGCAGAGATCGCGCCATTGCATTCCAGCCTGGGCAACAAGAGCAAAACTTGATCTCAAAAAAAAAAAAAAAAGAAAAAAAATCTTAATAGCTCCCCTCTTCTTCAAGGTATTAATAAAAGCCAAACTCTTAGGCTTTGCGCGTGAAGCCCACTAAGATCTGCCCATCCTACCTGTATAGATCCTTCTTTCATAACAGCCTCAAACTTTATTCCGGAAGATAGTACAGCCTGTGTGTTACAGGCTGTTTATGTACAACCTGTGTGTTACATAACCGTTTATGCTAGATGGTTTCTCCCCAACTGTACCTTGGCCCCCGGCCTCTCTAGATGACTCATTGACTCACCTGGCCCAGCCCAATCCATCCTGACCTTCCCTCCTGCCTACAAATTTTCACCACCCCCATAGGTGCCCCACTGATTGTTGACACGTCGCATTATGATTATCTGATTTAAGTGGAAGCTTCCTAAGAAGTCTAACACTAGCGTAGTATTAAATTAGCCTAGGTTCAGGGCCAACTGTTGCATTTAGGCATTCCTCTGCCACCCTTGATATCTGGGTTCACATCAGTATAACTGCCCATTATTGTAACTGCCCAATGAATTCTCCTTGCCTGCTGCCCTGATAGAATTGATTTATCAAGACAGGAGAATTGCAACAGAGAAAGAGTGTAATTCACACAGAACCAGCTAACTGGGAAACCAGAGTTTTATTACTCAAATCAGTCTCCCTGAAAATTCAGAGTCTGGAGTTATTAAGGATAATATGGCAGGCCAGGGAGTGGGGAGTGCTGATTGGTCATTTGGAGATGAAATCACAGGGGATGGAAGAGGGTTCTTCTTGTAGTCTTCTGTTCCTGGGTGGGATCAAAGAACTGACTGAGCCAGATTATCAGCCTGGATGGTGCCAGCTGGTGCATCAGAATGCAGGGTCTGAAAAATACCTTGAGCACCAACTTAGGTTTTACGATAGTGGCGTTATCCCTAGGAACAATTGGGGAGGTTGGAATTGTGTGGCTTCTGGCTGCATGTCTCCTAAACCATGATTTCCAATCTTGTGGCTAATTTGTTAGTCTTACTAAGGAAGTCTGCTCCCAGGCAAGAAGGGGATTTGTTTCCAGAAAGGGCAGTTATCCTCCTTGTTTCAAAATTAAACTGTAAGCTAAATTCCTCCCAAAGTTAGTTTGGCCTACATCCAGGAATGAACAAGGGCAGCTGGGAGGTTTGAAGCAAGATGGAGTTGGTTAGCTCAGATCCCTTTCACTGTCATAACTTTCTCACTGTTACAATTTTTGCAAAGGTACCTTCATAGGGCAGATGAAGATTTACTTAAATGTCTCACGATGGTGATGATGGTAGCTGATATTTATTGAGCACTTACTATGTACCTGATACTGTTTTAAGTGCTTTAAATAAATCAGCTCATTTGGCATTCACAGTAATCTTATGGGGCACATACTATTAGTATCCTCATTTTAGCAATGAGGGTTAGAAAGGTTAATTAAGTTTTCTAAGATTACATAGCTACAAAACTAGAATCTGCATGCAAACCCAGGCAACTTGACTCTAGAGCCTGTAACCTTCACCACCACCTCGTGTTGCCCACGTTCATGTTTTCCAGGGGCCTTCTCCAATTTCTCACTCATTTCCTTTCCCAAGAACAGAGAAGTAGGGCCACGAAGAGAACATTTCTGATTGCTTTTTCATTCATTTAGTTTACTTAAATTCTCTCATCATTACCAAATGACACATACTGAGCCAGGTTGAGGCCCATCTTTTCTTCATTTTATCTATATCTGTTGACTTAACCATGAAGATAACTTTTTTACTCTCAAATTTGAGTGATTAGCAAAGAGCTACATAATGTAACCGGTTTTGCTTTCTGCAAACCATCTCTGTTTCTCAGCGAGCTGGAAACCACACTATTGCTTCCTCTTTACTTTGCAGTGAGAGCACAGCATTTGTCACTCAACCTCCGAAGGTTAGTGACGCTGCTGGGACAGGAAAGGACTGTGCTGGCCCAAATGGCAGGCATCTCCTATGTGGCATCTTTCTTTCTCTTTCTGAGTAAGTTTTCTAATACTTCATGTTTCTATTGTCACAGGAGGTAGTCAACTCCGGGTGCAGGGTGATGGAACAGGACAATTTAGTCACTACAAAAATAACTATGCCATATATTTCTGATATTAGCAATAAATTTTGACTTATTGATGACCATTTTGGCTTGCCTAGACATCCTTGAGTTCCAGGGAGGTGCAATGCTTGGTTGAGTCCTGTGCACATAATTCCAATGTTTTTTACTTTTTTGTGTGTTGCCAGATCTGCCAGTTTTGCTTGGCCCTGGCTTTACTCATCTTCCTGGGCCGATCATCCCAAGAGACAGTAAAAAAGCTTTGTGCCCCAAACTGAAAGGAGACCTCAATGTTTGCCTGATATTAAGGTTTGACGGGATAAATATGCCTTGAAGATGTGACTGGATGGAAAGAAAGGTTATGAAAGTACTTAGTAGTTTTAGACTAAGCTAAAAGATGATTCTGGATTTCACCTGTGAGTGGAAGTGGAAATTGACTACGGAGAGACCTAGAAATGCAGAAAGATTCTCTTGGCTTTGCTGAGGGTCATGCAGAGGGATAAATGCCTCATCTAGAGGCATTTATCTATGTTAGAATAGGATGGAAGAAGAGGAAATTTGGAGGTAGAGGGGAGAATCAGATGAGTTGAGCAGGTAATGGAATAGTTTCAAACCAGATAGCAGGTACTTTTTATGATACAGTTTCCATTAACATCTGGTAAACCAAATAGACCCCATCTCAGAATAATGTTTTAAATGCATAAAATAAAATGCATAGGATTATAGAGGAAATCAATCATATTGAAATGCAGGTATCAAAATATTTTAAATAAATTGTAATGCAGTAGTTTGCTTCTTATTTATGCATTACATAACCAGATCTAGAGGTAGATCTATTAACCACCAAATTTCAAAGTCATGATGAGTATAAATAACATTTCAATATAGCTTCAGTAGCTGTGATATGAAAATATCTGTGCTTTATTGTTTACATTCGTAACTGAAGAAATACTAAATTTCCATTAGAGGTAAAAATGAAAATAAAGATGTAGGATTATTTTCACCCTAGTTTATGGACCCCTTAATCCTACATATGGATCCAGGTTAAGAACTCTTGCTTTATAGCTGGGCGTGGTGGCACACACCTGTGGCCCTAGCTACTTGGGAGGCTGAGGTAGGAGAATCGCTTGAACTTGGGAGGTGGAGGTTGCAGTGAGCCGAGATTGTGCCACTGCACTTTAGCCTCGGCGACAGAGTGAGATTCCATCTAAAAAAAAAAAACAACTCTTGCTTTAGAGAGACTGGATGGAGTTACTGCAGAAACCCAAATGTCTGGGAAGATTGGGGAACTAAACCGAGCTGTACTTGGTGTGACTGGTACTATGGCTAAGGAATTAAAAGGAAAGAAGACGGTATTCAGCACAAAGAGGTTGCTTAATAATCATTCGTTGAGTTGAATTGCACTCATGTCTCTAGGGACGTATGATAGTGTGAGGTAGGAGTCAGACCTGGAGCCTCCAGGAGAAGTTACTAGGACCACTTGCTGGGTGATGGATGCCTGCCAGACTGGGTTGGCAGGTGTTGATGAATAGGTGCATTGGTGGTATCCTTGGGGACTGGTGTGTTTCTGTTGTTCGGTTAAGTTGTCTGAGTGTGACTCTCAAGTGTGTGTGCTTTGTGTTTTTGAACTGTATGTTCGCCACATATATAGGAGGAAACTGGGTTTACACTGTGCAATAATTCATAGAATTGCAAATTCTCTTTTTTTGGTAAGCAGGCTAGAAGGCCTGGGGGAAGGAAAATAGTAATCAAGGCTCAAAAAGGGGAAGCTGAAAGCTTTTCCTTAACCCATTTAAACAATTACCTAAACTGGGTTATAGATTTACGTCTTCTAAATTCTGACTCATCCGAAGCACTAATTTTGTGTAGAAGCACAGTTTTTATGTGAAGAATACATAAACCAGAAAGTTACTTGAAAAAGCTTTGGAAGTCTGCTATTTGTCCTTACAAATATAGTGGGGAAATGAAAGAAATTATTAAAATAATGATCAATTAATCAATTACATTGCTTAGCAAATGTATACTTTGTCCCAATTTCTTTTCAATAAATATAAGGACTGAACAATCCTGATAGAAAATGGTGCTACATGAGGTTAATGTCCTGGGTAAATAAGTTCTTGGACTTAGCAGTTAGTTTTGTCTGCTTGATCTAGTTCCCCAACCGTAATTAGCTGCCCTACAAATAAGGGCCGTTAACATGGGAGGGTTTGGGGGAAGGGCGGTCTGCATTCATGAAAAATAAAAAAGATTCCACTTAGTATGGATGGAAGCTATCTCAGTCTCCAAGCATATAGGGTTTTTGAATGTGCAGAGAGAAAGAAGCTGCTTGTTATGTTGGCTCTTCCCGAGGTAGGTTTTGTATAAGGTAGCATTATTTTAAATTGCTGTTTTTTTGATATCAAAAATGGTCAAGTATGGGCCATTTCGTATGGTTCAACCTAATAGTTTTCATTCAAATAATACTGCAACGGTAAATTTGACAATTCCAGTGATATTTTTAAAGAAAGCCAATACTATCAAGGAATTTTTAGTGTTTTGAAAGAATGAGTCCAATGTTAGCATGTCAGTGCCAAGCTGTGTACTCATCAGCCAACAAGAATGTGAGCTACTATTCAAAAGTAGCTAACCCTCCGTCTGTTAAAAGAGAAAGCAAGAGGACAGTCCTCACAGGTGTTTTCTAGAAGGTGGGTGTTATGTTCTTGAATAAACCCACAGAGACTATATTTATAATAAGATGCTTACGTTTACAGCCCCAGTGCATAACCATTTGAGTTGATCTCTGTCAGTCATGCCACACTATTTATTTCGCTTTTCTGAGAAAGTAGAATGTCTTAGTCTGTTTGGGGTGTTATCGCAAAAGTAACATAAACCGGGGGGCTTGTAAACAACAGACATTTAGATCTGGAAGCTGGGAAGTCCAAGATCAAGGCACTCACAGTTTGGTGTAGGTGAGGGCCTGTTCCTCGTAGACAGCACTTTCTGTGTCCTCATGTGGCAGAAGGGCCTAGTGAGCTTCCTGGACTCTTGTATAAGGGCACTAATCCCATTCATGAGAGCAGAGCCCTCATGACCTAACCACCTTACAAAGGCCCCACCGCCTAACACCATCGCCTTGGGAACTAGGTTTCCGCATATGAGTTTTAGGAAGACACAGACATTGAGACTACAGCACAGCCCCCTCCCAGTCATGCCTCTACTAGACATTACTTCATTCATCCTCCTCTCTGGCTTCACCCATTCTCTACCCCACCCCTTCCTACCACTTTTTACCTAGCTACTCTTTCTGGCTGCCATCTTAGTCTTCTTTTTCCCTTCTCCACGAAACTCCAAGAAACTTCCTGCAGTCACTTCTTACCCTGAAAACTGCTGCTTCTGCTTTAGTGAAATCTCTTTTACAAAGATCTTCATGGACATCCTCTTCATCAAGCTAACAGGACACTCCTCTGTCTTCAGAGTTCCCAACTTCTCGGCAGCCTTTGGAGTGCTGACAAGCCCTTTCCTCTGGAATGTTCTTCTTCCCTTGGTTTCCAAGCTGCTGGGTCCTAGTTGTCCTCCATCTATCTAACTCTTCCCTGTGGGTTTTGTTCCTCATCCCATCCCCTAAAGAGAGATTCCCCAGTTATCTCTCCTTAGCCCCTTCCTTCTGTTCCCTAACACTTTCCTATACTTGTATGTAACTGACCTCATTCACCTCTAACAGCTCAGAACTCTCCCTAGTTACAAACAGACATTTACAGGAACACGCAGAAGACAATGGAGACCGCCATGGATTTGGCATTTGCAGATCTATTAATACGTTCAAGCCTGGCTCAAACCCTAGGAGTTTTTAACCTAACTAAATATGGGAATATCACAGGGTTTTTAAAAGGATTTGATTATAAATATTTTCAAAGGATTAAATAGACCTTTGGAAATAATATTTAAATACATGTATTTATATATAAATAATAAATATTTTCAAAGGGTTAAGGTGTATTTAACCCTTTATTTATATATATTATTAAATATATATTTATTAAATATACTATTAAATTATTAAATATATATATTTAAATATTATTTCCAAATGTTTGCTGGATATCCTTCCTGTCTATTCCACAGTTTTCAAATTTAGCATTTCTAAAATTAAATGCATTATATTTTCACCCACCCTTATACACACAACAGTAACTCTTCCTGATAAGTGTATTTCTATTCAGAGCATCAACATCCTCCCAGTCAGCCTTATCAAACCTATGATCTTTTATTTCTTCCTAACTCTCATCTTGCCATTTAACCCTACTACTCCCAAGCACCCAAAACACTGAAAACTCTACAGATTTTGTCTCCACAGTGGCTAACTTATAGTACCTTTATTTTTATCCCTATTGCTTTTGTCACCTGTGTCCTGAACTACTGTAATTACCTGATGTCTATTTCTTACTTCCATCATCCTACACACAAACTGTTAGGTTCATTTTCCTAAGACCTTTCAAAGACTTTCAGTGATTTCCCATTGCCTAATGAATCAAGTTCAAACTTTTAAATGTGACAGTCAAGTCTTTTATGCTCTGGACCCAAAGTTACTACCCAGTTTTACCTCTTTCTATTTCCCCCATCCAGTTGATTACTCCTTATTTTTGAACAAGTCTTGATTCCTACTCAAAGGGTCTTGCCATGAAATCTCCTCCACCTAAAATGCCCTGCCTCCCCACTTATTTTGTCATAATCTTTCCAATTCTCCAAAATCCATTTCTAATACCATCTCTTACGCCATCTCCATAAACCTATTTCCCTCCCCTCAAAATGTAGTCCCTCCTTTCTTCACATTTTTTGAAGCACTTTTATTATATGTTTTCCATAGAGAGACGACTACTGCCCACTTGACTGGATTATAAAATCCAGAAGTCAGAAACTCGCCTAAATTTGTCTTCATATCTTAGTCCCTAAAGCATGAGAAATACTGTAAGTTGTTGAATAAATATTTATTGAATTGGCAAATAAAGCAGTAGAAAAAGAAGTGCTAGTTTTCACAATAACAATTTTCAAATGTGGTACCAATCTTGCAGAAAAGTGATGGGAAATGTTGGAGAAGTGTTGCCTAGCCACCAAAAATAACATCGTTTCTAGAAACATGCCTTGATATAAGTAAGTAGGTTAGTGGTACTTCAAAAGCCACATTAAAACACATTTTGATTGTGAAATACAACATAAGAAAATCTTAATGAAACATAAATTTTTATTTTTTATTATTTCAGTTTAACAAATAAGTAAAAAGTAAATTCTACAGAATCTCTACCCAGGACAAGAAATAGAATATTGTCAAGACCCTGGAAGCACCCACCCAGCCTGCAGTGTTCCCCATCAAATCACAAATGCTCCCCACATGCAATCACTTTCCTGACTTTCATTATAACCACTTCCTAGCTTGCTTTTTTTTTTTGAGATAGAGTTGCCCAAGCTGGAGTGCAGTGATGCAATCTCAGCTCACTGCAACCTCTGCCTCCCAGGTTCAAGCGATTCTCTTGCCCCAGTCTCCAGAATAGCTGGGATTACAGGCTCCTGCCACCACGCCTGGCTAATTTTGTTTTTTTAGGAGAGACAGGGTTTCACCATGTTGGCCTGGCTGGTCTTGAACTCCTGGTCTCAAGAGATCTGCCCGCCTCAGCCTCCCAAAGTTCTGGGATTACAGGCATGAGCTGTCTTGCCTCATCATCTCCTAGATTTTTGCTAATGATTATACCCCTTATGTGTGCATCACTAAACAATACAGTGTGGTTTTACCTGTTTTTAAACTTAGTAAACAGTAGGCTCATTCTGTATATAGTCAAAAGGATTTAGAAGTGTTTTTGTATCTTTCATTGGACACAGTCATTCATGTTATTGCAAATAGTTGTAATTGTTGATTTTTATTTCTATATAACATTCTACTTAATGACTGTACCACAGTTTATCCAGTCTACTGTTGATGGACATATGGGTTGTCTCTTGTGTGGGGCTTTAATGAGCAGTGTAGCTGTGCATATTCTTTCACACATAGCCTGGTGCACACATTTCTCTAAGATGGCATGGCTGAAAAGTGTTTTAAACTGCCACTGTAGTTTAACTTGTTGGCAAGTAGCAATTTAAATTTTTCTAAGGTGGTCTAACTTCTATTCCTAGATTCTTATTACAAAAAGAGCATGATATAAATATGTCATATTAAATCGGACTTATGAATAAATTCATGTATTCTAAATTATTATAGAGGCTGGGTGCAGTGGCTCACACCTGTAATCCCAACACTTTGGGAGGCTGAGGCAGGTAGATCACGTGAGGTCAGGAGTTCAAGATCAGCCTAGCCAACATGGTGAAACCCCATCTCCACTAAGAATACAAAACCTAGCTGGGCGTGGTGGCCCATGCCTGTACTCCCAGCTACCCGGGAGGCTGAAATAGGAGAATCACTTGAACCTGGGAGACAAAGGTTGCAGTGAGCCAAGATTGCACCACAACGCTCCAGCCTGGGTGATAGAGGAAGACCATCTCTCTCTTTCTCTCTCTCTCCCTCTCTCTCTCTGTCTCTCTCTCTCTATATATATATATACACACATGATATATACATACAGAGAGTAATATATAACTTGATTATGTATATAATTAGTAATATATAGATGTACATAATAGGTTGCTAATAGCAACAGCATTCAATATAATATATATTACTCTATATATATTATAATTAGTAATATATAGTAATTACTAATTAATATATAGATATATAGAGTAATATATATATATTACAACAGCATTCAATATAATACATACATTACTTTATATATAGAGAGAGTAATATTGATATATATATATTACTGGAAACGTGTGTGGTTGGCTTACTGGTTGGTGGGTGTTGCTGGTGTCCCAGTTTTAGATTGAGCATATATATATATATATGCAATATATGCACCTGACTGCATCAGGTGACCACTTACCTTTTCTGCCCTTTCGCCCTTTTTCTGTAGTTCCCTTCTATCCCTTACAACTATTTTCATTTCATCCCAGATTCTTATACTCAGCCTTATCATGTTCTCTGTTATGTCCGCTTCCCTTACCTTTTTTTTCCACTCTAGTTAAAGCAGGAAGAGCCGCATGACAAACCTCTCGAACACCAAACTGGGAAGGAAGGGACGATTTATTCGGCCCAGAGCAAGGCGGCATAGTTGCCTAACAGCCGAGTTCCTCTAACAAAGAAAGTCGCTGCCCTTTTAAAGGCTTACAACTCTAAAAATTACGTGTGAAAGGGTCTTGGGCTTACAACTCTAGAAATTACATGTGAAAGGGTCTTGATCCATGAAGTAGGCGTGGGTGGGGGTTTGATCCTGTTTAAGTAAAAACAGTGTCTTCTGAGAGATTCCTCCGTATCATATCCATGATATATAGATGGGGTTGTGGTTAGCAGTAGGGGTCTTATCCTTAACCGGGCTGGTGGCGCCAACTGGTCTGTCCTCTGGCTAACATCTAACTTCTAACTTCTCCTTTTGAGATGCAAGGTAGAAGGCTGAAGGTGATTAAGGGTGTCCTTCCTCATAGTCTCCGTTACTGTTGTCCCTGTGGAGTCACAAAATGCAGCAGAGGTTATGCTGCTTCTGCATCTTCTCATGAACTCTGTTGGGTTAACTCCGTGAGGCCAGCAGTCTCTCCCTCTCTGGCCCTTCCGATGTCTTCCAACCCTGTCTTCCCTTTCACTGTACCCCGGGCCCCTAGTGAAATAACTGGCCACCCCTGTGGCGTGTCTGTCATTTGTCTTTGTTCTTTCTGTAACACAAAATGAACTAGCCTTTAATATCAATCATAGTAAGTAAAGGTACGCTTTTTGATTTCTGAAAAATACTTGATTTAAAAAATATGTCAAGTGAAATATTACCATTAATCATGTTTTTTTCCTTTAGCCCTAATACTTGAGATTAGTTCTAATAGAAAACATTCCCTAGTTGTCCCAACGGAAAACTTTTGGTCAGAAAAAAGCTAAAATAAATTCCAATCCCAGAACCTGCTGGATTTTACAGCCATCTATTAGGAGGTTTTTCAGTAAAGCTATAGTGTCTCTTTAAGAAATGACAAAACAAAACCAAAAAACCCTCCACAGAATAGAAGGAAGTGCTGCTGCCTCTTCAGATGCTAATTTTGGCTAGTCTTGCAACAGACCTGGCCAGGAGCCACAGACAGTTCCAGCCAACCAGCTAGAAAAATCATGGCACTAAGGGCGGAGCCCTAGACTTTGCAGCTCCAGCAACTACTTCTCTGGAAACTGCCCGATGACAGGCACCCTGGAATTTGAGGCTTGAGGAGGTATATGCCAAATTTTCCCATAAAATAATGTAAAGGGTGCATTATCATACATTTATCTGTTTTTTTTTTTTTTTTTTTTTTTTTTTTTTGAGACGGAGTTTCGCTCGTTACCCAGGCTGGAGTGCAATGGCGCGATCTCGGCTCACTGCAACCTCCACCTCCCGGGTTCAAGCAATTCTCCTGCCTCAGCCTCCCAAGTAGCTGGGACTACAGGCACACGCCACCATGCCCAGCTAATTTTTGTATTTTTAGTAGAGACGGGGTTTCACCATGTTGGCCAGGATGGTCTCAATCTCTTGACTTTGTGATCTGCCCACCTCGGCCTCCCAAAGTGCTTGGATTATAGGCATGAGCCACCACTCCTGGCCAAAACTTTTTTTTTAAGGGACTGAAGATTACTATGGAAGTTAAAGTTATAAAAGAACAATTAACTCATCAAGCGACTTCACTGCAGCTCAGCCTGAAGAAGATGTTGAACATTTGAGTTGATTATAGCTAATAACCTGCGATCTCATTTACCAGAATTGTAATACAGGGAAATACGTAATGTGGTACACTGGGAACTGGAGCACTAATCTCTTTTTATTCCCCTTTCTTTCTCCTCCTTGCAAGGTGAGCTCAGCCTTGGCCAGAGAGAAGTAACAGTTCAGAAAGGACCACTGTTTAGAGCTGAAGGTTACCCAGTCAGCATTGGCTGCAATGTGACTGGCCACCAGGGACCTTATGAGCAGCATTTTCAGTGGTCTGTTTACCTGCTGACAAACCCGACCCAGGAAGTGCAGATCATTAGCACCAAGGATACTGGCTTCTCTTACGCAGTATATATGCAGCGGGTGCGAAGTGGAGACATCTACGTGGAGAGGATCCAGGGCAACTCAGTCTTGTTGCACATCTCAAAGCTCCAGGTGAAGGATGCTGGCGAGTATGAGTGTCACACACCGAACACTGATGAGAAATACTACGGGAGTTACAGTGCAAAGACTAATCTAATTGGTAAGCTGCTTGTCCACTTCTGCTAGCCCGCCCCTGAGAAACCAGAGTCTCTGTCATCACAGTGTCTTGCAACATGACATGACTTTACATTGTTCCATTTTCTTTGAGAAAAGAGCCCATGTGCCCCTGTGGCTATTTTGGAGATATATCACAAGTGGGTATCTCATATTCTCTAAAACCATCTGTTTCTTTTTCTCAGTTATCTTTGCCATAAAGATTTAGAGGGCGAGTGGTTTTCCCAAGGCCTTGTCCACAGCTATCCATAGGTTGCTAATAGCAACAGCATTCAACAAAGCTGTGAGAGTTCTCCCTGTGTGGTCTCTGCTTGGAGGGAGAACAGTAATTTGACAAGAGAACTGGTATCTTAGGTGATAAGTCATTAACTTAGAAATGATTATTCTCAAATTATCATTCTCTAGCATGTTTACATATTGGGAAAGGGTCATAGTCCTTGCAATTGTCACTTTGTCCCTTTGTCTGGAATATCTATCACCCCCTTTTCAGCTTAGCAAACTCCTACATATACTTCGGGACCCAGTGTAGATACTATCTCTTATGTGGAACTCATCTTGACTGCTTGGGCAGAATTCTCACTTTTGTTTCCTTTAGATTGTCTGTTCATACCACTGCTATCAGCATGCATCCAGTTATATGGTAATTGGCAATTTGTATGCCTCCCTCCCGCCACATCCTCAGCTTCTACTCAGTGGCTAGCACTGAGCAGATGCTCTGTCACATTCCTTGATTAAATCCAAGTGTTGCTTCTACATAAGCTTAGAAATGTGATTTCATTCTAGGAAAACAAGAATGGCAGGGTAATAAGATAGTTACCAACACTTTAGTAAAGATTGCTTTCGGGCTCTGACTGATACATTTTAACAGATTATTACAGAGCCTTATAGAGGAACAGGTTAAGGTCAAGGGAGGTGAAGTGACATCTCCAAGTCCATGTAGTAGGGATGGATTTGGGATCAGAATCTAAGATTTCTCCATCCCAGTGCTTTCTCCCTTCAAATACATGCTCTGTGTCTGAGGAGCTAAACTGGTTACAGCTTATGCTAATGAAGCAAAGTGAGGGTCAACACATCGGTGAGACATTTGCTTTGCCAAGTTCCGTAGACTGTACATAGATGCCAATGTTCCCATTGGCAATAGAGAAAGCATATGGATAGGAAAGCATATGGAGAGGCAGAAAATCAACTCAAAGTCTGTGTGCTTTACATATGGCGGCTCAGGGTGCCATTTTCACCTAAGGATGCCCATTGGACAAGCACTGGGCAGGCCATTTTATTATCATTCCTTTGTTTCCAGTTATTCCAGATACCCTCTCTGCCACCATGAGTTCTCAGACTCTCAGTAAGGAAGAAGGTGAGCCATTAACCCTCACGTGTGAGGCATCCAAAGCCACAGCCCAACATACACACCTCTCTGTCACCTGGTACCTAATGCAGGATGGAGGAGGAAGCCAAGCCACGGAGATTATTTCTCTCTCCAAAGATTTTATATTGGTCCCTGGGCCCTTGTATACAGAGAGGTTTGCAGCCAATGACATACGGCTCAACAAGCTGGGGGCATCTACGTTCAGGATGTCCATAGAGAGGCTCCAGCCCTCAGATCAGGGCCAGCTGTTCTGTGAGGCAACGGAATGGATTCAGGATCCAAATGAAACCTGGATGTCCATCACAAAAAAGCAGACAGATCAAACCACTCTGAGGATCCAGCCAGCAGGTAATCATCTTCCTAGGAAATTCACTGATACACTAGTATTAGGTAGTGGGGATTTATGAAATATCTTTTAATTTTTGTTCTAATCTTTCGTTGGCTCTAAAAAAAATTGGCTAGAAAGTTTGATTTGATTCTGCATTTTTGTCATCTGAGAAGCATAACTAAGAGGGAGGATATTCAGTTTTGGCTCTGCCCACAGATTCTTTATGAGATAAGGTCTACTCCATGGTTAGATCAATTCCACAAGCCAGTCATGGAAGTAGTTTTGTTATCATTTTTGCAGCCTCTGTGTTTGCACATTAGCTAATTTAGTCCTAACAACCACCCTGTGAGGCAAGAAGTTGAGTCCCCATTTTAAAAATGAGGACTCTGAGCCTCAGACATGCTAGATGTGCTGCCTAAGTCCACCCAGCTGGTGAGAGCAGGGCTGGCATTCAAAGAGAGGCCTGTCTCTCTCCAAAGCCCACTCACCACAGGCAGCTGGGCCTCAAAGTAGCTCCACTCTCCAACATGAAGCCTTGTCTTCATCAGTGATGGGACTTCCTTCCACCTGTCCCCTTTCCCAATTTGGGATGCAGTCACTTTCCTTTTTTATTATTTTTTGATTTAAAAAAAAATTTTTAAGAGACAGGATCTTGTTATGTTGCCCAGGCTGGGCTTGAACTCCTGGGCTCAAGCAATCTTCCCGCCTCGGCCTCCCAAAGGGCTGGGATTTCACGCATGAGCCGCCACACCCAGCCTGCTGTCACTTTTCATAATCCTTTGGCATTTTTGTCAAAGCAAGTAGAAAGGCATTGTCTGTGATTCCTGGTCTCTCTCTATAGGCTTTTGTCCAACAGGAAGGGGTTGCTAAGCCATTGCTAAATGGTACTGTATACCCATTGCTAAGAGCAATGATCCAATGGTGAATCATTAAAGTTTTTTCTTTATTAAAAAGAGTGATATTGTGTTCCACTTAAAGTTGTCTCATTGGCCTCAAGTATCCAAGTTACATTCATGAGTCCTATGGAGCCATATCACAGTGTTTTCTAACTTGAGAAAATTCTACTGGATATTCTTAGCAAAAAAAGAGAGTAAGAAATCATAATTTACAGCAATTCTGTGTAAAATATTTAATTTAATGTATACAGTATTTAATTCAGTATACAGTATTTTGTTTTATTTTATTTTATTTTGTTTTGTTTTTTGGAGATGGAGTTTTGCTCTTGTTGCCAAGACTGGAGTGCAGTGGTGTGATCTCGGCTCACTGCAACCTCCGCTTCCAGGATGCAAGTGATTTTCCTGCCTCAGCCTCCCTAGTAGCTAGGATTACAGGCACGCATCACCACACTCAGCTAATTTTTTGTATTTTTAGTAGAGACAGGGTTTCACTATGTTAGCCAGGCTGGTCTCAAACTCCTGACCTCAGGCAATCCACCCACCTCAGCCTCCCAAAGTGCTTACAGGTGTGAGCCACTGCGCCCGATTCCAATATTTTAGTTTTTATGTTGTTTCTTTCTTTTTTTTTTTTAGATGAGGTTTCTCCATGATGGCCAGGCTGGTCTCGAACTCCTGACCTCAGTTGATCCACCCATCTTGGCCTCCCAAAGTGCTAGGATTACAGGCGTGAGCCACCGCGCCCGGCCTTAATATTTTATTTTTTAATTTAAAAAACATACATTACTATATGCCTCATACATTTGTGCATACATCTTGCTTACTAGGAGTGCATTCAGAAAACCATGGGTACTGTCATTTCTGGGTGATTTAAGGAAGAGTCATGAGGATTTTTTACTCTAACGATTTTTTTTTTTTTTTTGGTTTACCTACCACTATAGAACTGAGCTCCCACATAAAATGTGATCCCTGCAGTATCCTTACAGGGGGTGTCATCTCTCTCTGGTACTGAAAGGACAGAGACAGTGGGCTCTCTAAATACCTGCCTTGTTTTTGTTTCCCAGTGAAAGATTTTCAAGTCAGCATTACAGCTGACAGCTTGTTTGCTGAAGGGAAACCCTTAGAACTGGTTTGCCTGGTTGTAGGCAGTGGCCGTGACCCACAGCTTCAAGGCATTTGGTTCTTCAATGGGACTGAAATTGCTCACATTGATGCTGGTGGAGTCCTGGGCCTGAAGAATGACTACAAAGGAAGAGCAAGTCAAGGAGAGCTCCAGGTTTCAAAGTTAGGCCCCAAGGCTTTCTCTCTCAAGATCTTCTCTCTGGGCCCAGAGGATGAAGGCGCCTACAGATGTGTGATAGCAGAGGTCGTGAGAACACGCGCAGGTTCCTGGCAGATACTTCAGAGAAAGCAGTCACCAGACAGCCACGTGCACCTGAAGAAGCCAGCAGGTATGTGAAGTCAAGACCAGGCGTGCACTGGGCTGCTTGAGATCCCCTCTTGTCCGTAGAAGACGCCTCCGTGGATACAGTAGGGATCTCTGTGAATAGCAGGTTCAATCGGATCACATTAGAGGTGGAGTGGAGTGGAGTAAAGGGAGGCGCCCAAACTAGCTGGAGCCCCGAGTCCTATTCTGAGTCATCAGGAGAGCTGCGACCGTGAACACACCACTTCATGTCTCTAAGTCTCAGCTCCCTCATCTGTAAAATGATGGCACACAACTACATGGTCTTCAAGTTCCTTCTTGCTGTCTTAGAGTCTATTTATTTTTTGTTCTAATTTTTATATATTAGATATTTCTTTTTTTTTTTTTTTTTTTGAGATGGAGTTTCGCTCTTGTTACCCAGGCTGGAGTGCAATGGCGCAATCTCGGCTCACCGCAACCTCCGCCTCCTGGGTTCTGGCAATTCTCCTGCCTCAGCCTCCTGAGTAGCTGGGATTACAGGCAAGCGCCACCATGCCCAGCTAATTTTTTGTATTTTTAGTAGAGACGGGGTTTCACCGTGTTGACCAGGATGGTCTCGATCTCTTGACCTCGTGATCCACCCACTCTCTGCCTCTGTGTGTGTGTGTGTGACAGACAGTGAGAGCGAGAAAGAGAGAGAGAGACATAGGTTAAGAGTAAAAAGCTATACTTTGTCCTCCTTCCTGGGGAATGAACACCCATGTTATCCTACCTCGAGACTCAGCTGGCATTTTTCAATTGCCTTCTGTTAATCCCCTACTGTGTTAACCTGGTATGCGAAATAGTACTTAGTCACAATTCTGACTCACAGTTAAGAAACGAAAAGGTAATTGATAGTGGGCAGACTCCATCCTTTGCATTTTGCTGTGGTGTGGTGAGACTCCGGTCTTAATGGTTCTGGGTGTCTGCATGTAGAGAACTGAGGAAGCCACTCAGCTCACCTTTACTTCATGAAGGTTGGGTGACCTTAAAGACGTTTGAATAATCAGTGCCTTTTGTGTGGAGAAAAACAGACAAATCTACAATAATATAAGGATTCACTAGGCTGGGTTTAAATTCAAAGTCCAGAAAGATTAATTGGCCAAAAGCAACAACAACAACAAAATTTAATAGTTTAAATTTTTTAAAACTGAGCTAAAAATAAAGATGTCCTTGTTGCACTGACTTGTTGGAGACATCTCCAAAGACAGAGACATGTCCTTTCCGTTTCTCCAATAAGCCACTTACTAGGAATGAAGTTGCACAGCCTCGGCCTTGACCGGCAGCCCAGGAAGAGTGTCGGTGTTCGTTTTCACACTAAACATTTGGTCTGACTTTCTAGAGTTAAGGAAAAACAATATAGGTAGGTTTAAATATTTATGCAGAGATAAATCTCTGCTTTATGCATCTCAGTCTTCTCTAGAACATATCTTCAGGCTTTTGTAAACCTGGTATGTGGGAATTTCACCCAAAGGTGTACTTCAGGGTACACAACTGATCATCCTATCAATAAGGTCATCTTCCAAAACTAAAAATAGTTCTTTGTACAGTCTGGAGTCTACACTGGGCTTACTATGTAGACCCAGGAAAAGTCATTAGCAAATTTACAAATGCTGTTTAGCATTCTGCTTTCAAAGTCAAACATTACTTGAAGTATTAACAACATTTTATTATTATTATTATTATTTTTTTTGAGACGGAGTTTCGCTCCTGTTACCCAGGCTGGAGTGCAATGGCACGATCTCGGCTCACCGCAACCTCCACCTCCTGGGTTCAGGCAATTCTCCTGCCTCAGCCTCCTGAGTGGCTGGGATTACAGGCACGCGCCACTATGCCCAGCTAATTTTTTGTATTTTTAGTAGAGACGGGGTTTCACCATATTGACCAGGATGGTCTCGATCTCTTGACCTCGTGATCCACCCGCCTTGGCCTCTCAAAGTGCTGGGATTACAGGCATGAGCCACTGCGCCTGGCTAACATTTTATTATTTATGAATATTTTAATCACCCATTACCACTGTGAACGTGTAACTTACACACATTTTGTAAGTTTGTTACTTCTTACCAAAAGGCAATAATGACTGTAATGAACTAAGGAAACCCATTTTTAAAAAATGAGGTTAGTTTAAACTAATCATCATGGTTATGTTAAAGTGGTGAGAATATGAGTAATAATTTCTCCTCCAATTTCTAAACTTCAGTTATAAGTCTATTTTTAACTTGAAAAAAATTGAATTTGAAAGCAGATTTTCTCTTTTTAAAAACTTATTTATGGACATTAACCTTCATTCTGCCTTTGTTACTTATGTATATGTATGCATAAAACAGTCAAAGACTGAACTCCTTCCTCCGCAGGGAAGAACAATTTGCAAATTCATTTAGATCCTATTTAGATTTCTAATGCCAGTTCTATTTTATTTTCCTCTTTTGCTTTGAATTGCCTCTGCTTTTGCCAGTGCCTATCATTAAACACTAATGCTAGCAGCTAACCTTTTCTAAGTACTTTCCCTAGCCATCCAGGCTAAGCGCTTTGCATGTGCTATTTGTTCAGTCTTCTCAGCAATGCAGCAAGGTGAGCACTGTTATTATCTTCATTTTTACAGGAAAGAAAACTGAGGCTCAGAGAGGTCAAATATGTTGCCCAGGGCAATTCTGACTAAAGGAGCGGTGGCCTTAAATTAGTGCTGGGCTGTCTCGGATGTACAATCTCCTGCTGTATCTCCACACTGCTCACAAAGCAACCAGGACAAGACCTTGCAGAATTAATGGTCGTTGAATGAATGTGTTTGTTGAGTGATGACTTGGATTTCCCATCTGGGAGCCAGATTTACGTTTATGGTTTTGCACTGTAGTTTAGACATAAGAAGCCTCTCTGTCTACAACAACATGTGTGTGTGTTTGTGTGTATGTATATGCATATATGTATGTACATGTATATATGTGTATATATATGTATTTTTCTCCCAAGTAATTGTTTTTTATGGTAGTATTGTGAACAGAGATATAATTAACAATGTTTCTTCCTTGTTCAAAACATACTAAGCCAATTAGATTGATTAGAGAAAGATAAGGAAGAGGAAGATCATTTTGAACTCTGAAGGTCCAAATTCTAAAAAACTAAAAATTGAAGTAAACAGAGCTTTATTACTTTCAGGTTCTTATAAATACCCTAATTAATATAATAAAATGTTACCAGATGTTTACCCAACTAGATATTCTTAAGGAAGCGTTGATTTAACAAACTAATAAAAAAAATATGTGCAAGTGATAAATTGTTTAAGTAAGCTGAGTGCAGTGGCTCACGCCTGTAATCCCAGCCCTTTGAGAGGCTGAGGCAGGAGGATTGCTTGAGGCCAGAAGTTCAATACCAGCCTGGGTAACAAAGAGATCTATCTCTACAAAACTTTTAAAAGTTAGCCAGCGTGGTTGCCGGTGCCTGTAGTCCCAGCTATCGAGGCAGGAGGATGGCTTAAGCCAAGGAGTGCGAGGTTGCCATGAGTTAAGATCACAGTGCTGGGTTTCAGCCTGCACAGCACAGCAAGACCCAGCTTTAGAAATCAATAAATCGTTTAAGGGTAAATACATTCTCCAATATTCATTCTGCTATCTTGTTTCCACTATTTAAGTGTTTGGCAAATCTTTCGCCTGAGCATCAGGAAACAGCCTGATTTGACTTGTCACAAACTAGTCAAGTCCTAATTAATGAGATTTCAGTGTATTTTAGAAAATTTCTTATTTATCTAAAACAGTTTTTTTTTCTGTAATCTATAACCCACAGCAAGAAGTGTGGTCATGTCTACCAAGAACAAGCAGCAAGTTGTATGGGAAGGAGAGACGCTCACCCTTCTCTGCAAGGCCAGTGGAGCTGAAAGTTCCCTGTCTGTGAGCTGGTGGCACATCCCACAGGACCAGACACAGCCCGAGTTTGTGGCTGGCATGGGGCAGGACGGCATCGTGCAGCTGGGCGCCTCCTATGGGGGACCCAGTTACCATGGCAACACAAGGCTGGAGAAAGTAGATTGGGCCACCTTCCAGCTGGAGATCACCTTCCCTGCCATCACAGACAGTGGCACTTATGAATGTAGAGTATCTGAAAAGTCTCGGAACCAGGCCAGAGATCGGAGCTGGACTCAGAAGATTTCAGTTACTGTAAAGTCTCTGGGTAAGTGTCAAAGAAAATCCTTTCCTGCACCTGTATATCAGTCGATTCATTCTGCAGTGGAATTGGATTACGTGTTATCCTGAATCCCCCAGTTATGGTATGTGTACCCTAGGACACAGGGCATAGTCTCTGGCTACCCTCTCTGTCAATTTTTAAAGTTTCTTCATCTTTGTAAAGATCACCTTTAGAGTGTAACTTGTAAATTGTTGTTGGAGGTGAAAAACAAAATTCTATGAATCAGCTTATAGACGAGTATAGCTGAGCTTTATACCTTCTGGTTTTTGACAGCTGTGGCCCTGGGATTGCAGAGCCCGTTGGAGCATGTGCAAAAGGGTTCTGATACTGAACCCACGCACGGGGGTAAGGGAAGGAGGCCAGACCGCTGGGGTGGGGAGTGCTCCACCCACTCAGTAGCAGCAGCTGTCTAAGTAGCAGACTGGAGAAACACTGCCTATTTGTTGTGGCTGCTGGGAACAGTCTTAGAAGAGGGTCAACTTTGCAAAACTGAGGTCAGAGTTCAGGACAGACTGTACTATGAATCAACTTCTACTCTATAAAATATGAAACTCCAAATCTACAAATGCAGGGTCCTACTCGAAGAGTTGGCAACTAGAAGAACTTGAAAGTGCTGTATTTTAATCTGGTAAATATATTAGAAGTTGTGTTTCACTTTTTCATCTAGAGTCAAGTTTACAAGTTAGTCTGGTGAGCCGTCAGCCGCAAGTGATGTTAACCAACACCTTTGACCTGACCTGCGTAGTGGAGGCCGGTTACTCTGACCTCAAGGTGCCACTCACTGTGACGTGGCAGTTCCAGCCAGCTAGCTCTCACAAATTCCACTGGCTTATTCGAATTACCCACAATGGCACTATTGAATGGGGGCATTTCCCATCCCGGTTCCATAAGAAGACGAAAGTTTCACAGTCTTTATTTCGTTCACAACTCCTAATCCATGATGCCACTGAGGAAGAGACAGGAGTGTATCAGTGTAAAGTGGAAGTTTATGACAGAAATTCCCTACACAACAGCCACCCCCCGAGAGCTTCTGCCATCTCTAACCCACTGAGGATAGCCGTCACTTTACCAGGTAAGTGTGACTTGAAATTCATCTCTGCTTTAAAAACGAATAGCATTCCTCCCATTTTGGATAAGTTATAAAAATAAAACATAAAACTACCTTCTCCCATGTTTGTTCTGTCTATGTAAGCACCACATGATGAATGATAGACAGGTTAACATTGAGTTAGCATGCACAGGATGGCCATTCTGGCTGTTAAAACATTGAAATGCCTTCCATGTTGACTGATTGCTGCTCTGTGTCCATTCCCCATTTTCCCATAAGTTCCCACCACCCAGCAACTAAAGGGTACCACGTGGCACAGCAGGGGGCCTCTAGGACCTGGCTCCAGGAGAGAGGCAATGTTTTGGATTGGTCGCTGTCCAGGCCTTACCAGTCAGGAAACATTTGCAATCTCTCTGCTAGTGGTAGGGATACTGTAAATTCCATTGCATACATCCTACTTATTCATAAGGTGTTAATGTGTAAGAGCCAGAGAATTTAGTATTACAGTCAAATATAATCCACCTCGTCAACCGGTAATAGAGCACAGGAGTTAAAAGTGAGACACCACCTAGGCAGAGTTCTGCTGTGTCACGCATCTTCTCTCTCATAGCTTGCATTCTCTTAGGACAGCGTGACGGAGAGACGTTGAAGTCATTTAGATCTGACAGTCACTGGGCAGCAGAACAGCTCTGGATGAGCCACTTAATCTGCTCAAGGCCTAGTTACCTGATCTGTAAATTGTTAATGTGCAATTTAAATGTGGTGCCATATATAACATGCCGAGTACCTGACACACCAAGATGATGCTCAAACGTAGTCGCTCTCATTATTCTCTCTGCTGCTCTGCAACATTTTTGGTAATAGTAATGATCCCCTTGTTCATGAATTCATGCCTTAATTATTCCTCTCTGTGGTATTTGCAATTGCTGACCCAACCTGTCTTCTTGGAACTTCTTTTTTCCTTGGCACCATGACACAAGTTTTCTCCTCTGCTGATTTATTCTTTAAAGAAAACAATTTCTCTGGATTTTATTCTTAGCTATGCTCTTTTTCCATTCTATACTCTCTCCTGTGGTGGACGCATCCCTACCTGTGGATACAACCTGTGTGTTCACAACTCCCAAATTCATTATCTTGACCAATTTTTCTTCTGGTCTCCAGACTGATATATTCAACTGTCTCTAAGACATGTCCGCACTCATTATGTCAAAACATAAACCTACCATTGTTATCCAAAGCTATTCCTTCTACATTGCCCCTTATGTTCCCACTGCACACCAGTGACCCAAGTTGAAAACGTGAGTCATCACAACTCTGATATTCACCTCGTATCTAAACGCCCATAGTGTGACATGCAAGGTCCTTTTTCATCTGGTACATTTGTGTCTTTCTCCTTCAACTTTCCATCTTGAATTTGAGCTTCAGCCACACTGAATTACTTGCAGCTCCTCAAGAGTCCATGTTCCCTCTCACTTTCAAAGTCTTTGGTCAAGTTGCATCTTTTGTGTGGAAATAAATCCTTAACCTCTTCTCCATCAGAATAATTCCTATAAACCCTTAAGACTCAGCTCAGAGCTATCTCCTCCAGGAAGTCTCCCCTCACTCCTGTATTTGGGCTAGGAGCCCCTGCTGTGTGCTCTGATGGCCACTTCTACGTACCTCTCTGTCTTACATGGGTGAGATGAGGGACATGAAGAATAAAAATTTTCCACTGAGGCCAGTCATGGTGGTTCATGCCTATAATCCCAGCACTTTGTGGGGGGAAGGCAGGCAGATCACCTAAGATCAGGAGTTCGAGACCAGCCTGGCCAACATTGTGAAACCCAGTCTCTACTGAAAAGACACAAATTAGCCAGGTGTGGTGGCATGTTCCTGTGGTCCCAGCTACTCCGGAGGCTGAGGCACAAGAATCACTTGAGCACAGAAGGTAGAGGTTGCAGTGAGCCGAGATCACACCACTGCACTCCAGCCTGGGTGACAGAGCAAGACTCCACCTCAAACAAAACAAAACAAAGCATCCAAAAAATTGGCACTGAGAAGGTTTCCCAAGACTTATTTCAGTTGCATGTTCTAAATGTGGAAGACAGTGATCAGGGCAAATACCACTGTGCTGTGGTGGAATGGCTCCTGTCTACAAATGGCCTTTGGCACCATCTTTAAGCCTCTGTCCCTGTACGTGTCTCCCGTAGACTGTGAGCCACTGAGGGGAGATACCCACAGGGGCTAGAATTGTCTGTGTACTTCATAAATGTTTGCTGAAGGAAGGAAGAGAACCTACTGGCAACATCAATACACAGTTACAAAAGTAGAGTGGGTGATGTGGGCAAGAAATTAGAAGAAGATTTGGGAACAAGGATTGTCACTCATCTTTCTGACAAGGCAGAAAAGCTGCTGAGGTCAAATTTAGTTGACTCCATAGCCATATGATGTTCCCTCAGTTAAGCGGCTGCAAAGACACACAGTTTTAATCACCCATGTACAGCTTCCTTTTGTTTACCCGTGGTTGAAGGCAGATACAACTAGAGTTTGGAAATTGTGAATCCAGAAGTACTCTGTACAGTAAACACACAAGCACAGCATTCATGGGGCCACTTTCTCCCAATCCGTTAAATGAAGTACAACAGAAGAGATGCTCCTGCTTAAATACTGAAGCATTATCCTGTGGAAGAGAGATGCTGGGCTTGTCTGTGTGACGCTCCCTCTGCCACACCACCCCTACCAGGCACAGGTAGAACTGGGACTATGGATGGAAGTGATGAAGAGATAAAATTCAGCTTGATGTCAGAAAGCATTCTGTAGTGGCCATCCCAAAGTGCTGGGATTACAGAAGCCACCATGCCTGGCCTCAGTGGAAAATTTTTGTTTCTCATGTCCCTTATGTCACTCATGTAAGACAGAGGTACGTAGAAGTGGCCATCAGAGCACACAGCAGGGTCTCCTAGCCCAAATACAGGAGTGAGGGGAGACTTCCTGGAGGACATAACTCTGAGCTGAGTCTTAAGGGTTTATAGGAATTATTCTGATGGAGAAGAGGTTAAGGATTTATTTCCACATAAAAGATGCAACTTGAGATGCAACTCGAGACCAGCCTGGCCAATATAGTGAAACCCTGTCTCTACTGAAAAGACACAAACTAGCCAGGCATGGTGGCATGCTCCTGTAGTCCCAGCTAGTCAGGAAGCTGAGGCACAAGAATCGCTTGAGCACAGGAGGTGGAGGTTGCAGTGAGCAGAGATCATGCCACTGCACTCCAGCCTGGGTGACAGAGCAAGACTCCATCTCAAACAAAACAAAGCATCCAAAAAATTCACACTGAGAAGGTTTCCCAAGACTTATTTCAGCTGCACGTTCTAAATGTGGAATACACCGATCTTGTATGCAACTTGAGATGCAACCCAAGGCTTTGAAAGTGAGAGGGAACATGGACTCTTGAGGAGCTGCAAGTCATTCATTGTGGCTGAAGCTCAAATTCAAGATGAAAAGTTGAAGGAGAAGATGCTGGAAAGACACAAATGTACCAGATGATAAAGGACCTTGCATGTCACACTATGGGATGGAATGGGCTGCCTTGTCAGCTAGCGATGTTGTTCAAAAGCTGAACGAGCAGTGAGCAGGTGACTGTAGAGGGAGTTCGCCCATATGATGGCGGGAAGATGCAGTGTCATACTTCACCTCTAACATCTCTACTACCTTAACTTTGTATTTCCTAGCAAAGTAACCGTTTTCATTTTTTAAATTTAGAGAGCAAGCTAAAAGTGGATTCAAGGAGTCAAGTCCAAGAGCTCGCCATCAACTCCAATGCTGATATAGGATGTAGCATCTTGTCCCAGTCCAGCGGAAACCTTCAGTTAGCCGTTATTTGGTATTTTTCTCCCATTTCCACTAATGCCTCCTGGCTAAAGATCCTGGAGATGGACCAAACCAATGTTATAAAGACCGGGGATGAATTTCACACCCCGCGGAGAAAACAAAAATTTCATACTGAGAAGGTTTCCCAAGACTTATTTCAGCTGCACATTCTGAATGTGGAAGATAGTGATCAGGGCAGATACCACTGTGCTGTGGAGGAATGGCTCCTGTCTACAAACGGCACTTGGCACAAGCTTGGAGAAAAGAAGTCAGGACTCACAGAACTGAAACTCAAGCCCACAGGTAAACCTTGTGAGTGTGTCCTCACAACGTCTTTCTGTCTGGTGTCTGTTTTCTCTCGGACAGCTGTTCTGTGGAGTGATTATGTGGAAGTAAAAATATGACCTAAAGTCATAGGAACAGTGTCCCCCTACAAATGACTGCAGAACCGGGTAGTCCACCAGACGAAGGGAGGTCACTCAAGGTGATTCAATCTGAGGTTTCGGGGAGCACGGATAGGAGCAAAATCCTTTGACTGGTTTGCTTCTCAGCCTGGCAGCCTGGTCCATGCAGCTACCCCGGGTGTCGTATCTCCAGATCTCTATAATAACAAGCTGTGTCACTCCAGTGGGGCTCTACTGTAATTTGGCAAAGAAAGAGTAATACGAAGCATATTTCTCCCACTGTGAACAGAAACGGCACAACTCTATGGGGATGTGTGGAGAAATTGCTTCTCAACATTTAGCTGCCTAAACATAAGGCAAATAAGAGTAGTTAACTGTTGGAATGGCTTACTGAGGGAGTCTCCTGTTCCTCAGGAGATCTTTAAAAATGTAATGGAAGTTCCACACTGGTCTAAGAGTGCTGCTGTCTAAACGTGGGCAGGGTTGATTAGGTCTCTCAGCATTCGTTAGGTCACCTCCAGTGTTGATTAAAATTAAATGAACGTCACAGCCCAGATTCGGGAACTGGTTAAGATCCAGCAGCACAATGCAGAGAAGTTGATCTAATTTGGTGCTTACAATACTATTTTCAAGGTAATGTAAAAAAATGAGATGATAATTAAGCATTACGATGTATTAGGCAATGGAGTACAAAGATAAAGAAGACACAGGCCTGGCCCTTAGAGAGCTCCCAGTCCGCTGGGACCACAAGGGCAAAATAGCCGTTTGGTACGGGGTATCTTCCTGCCCTCTGGCTTCCCTTCTCTATGTTCTTCCAGCCCCTTCTTCTCCCTGCTAAATGTGTGTGTTCCTCAGGGATAATCCTGGGCCCGTTTTGCTTCTTATTCTCTGCTTTCCTTAGAATTGCTTAAACACTGCCCTGGTTTCAACTACCATCTTCTAGACGATGATTCTGAGATTTTGTGCTTAGCCCTGATCTCCTGAGCTCCAAGCCTGCATACCCAACTGCCTGCTCTACGTTTCTGCTTGGATGCCGCCATACTCAGCATGCCCTAAATTGCACTTAGCATCTCTGCCATCTCACCACACGCGTTTGTACGTCTGCATTTCCCATCTGTGTGATTGGCATTCCCTCTCCCAGTCATCCACACCAAACTCTTGACTGCATGTGGGCTTGCGCCTCTTCAGGAGCGGCCACTGCCGAGCTCAAGTGCTTCCCATGTAGAAATGTGGGCTCCGTGTTGTCAGATCTTTTTGCATATCTAGAGTTGCCTAAAATCTTCTTTGATGACATTTCCTAGTTTGAGAATGTCCACAACTAATTTCTTTTCTTTTCTTTTTTTTTGAGACAGAGTTTCACTCTTGTTGCCCAGGCTGGAGTGCAGTGGTGTGACCTCAGCTCATTACAACCTCTGCCTCCTGGGTTCAAGTGATTCTCCTGCCTCAGCCTCCCGAGTAGCTGTGACTACAGGCACGCGCCACCACGCCTGGCTAATTTTTGTATTTTTAGTACAGACGGGGTTTCGCCATGTTGGTCAGACTGGTCTCCAACTCCTAACCTCATGGTCTGCCCACCTTGGCCTCCCAAAGTGCTGGGATTACAGGCGTGAGCCACCGCTCCCGGCCCAGTTCCTTTAAAATACTGCAAGCGTCAGGCAGAACATACCTGTGGGCCAGGCGTGGCTGTGGACTTGCAGTTGTGCACATCATTTAGGGAACGAGTTAACGAAGAGGCCCCAGAAAGATGCTGAGAATGACTGGTCAGAGTTGTAAGAGGGATATTTTCTCTGAGGTTAGAAGAAAATGGACCCCACTGACAAAACCACATAGAGGACAGAAAAGGACTAGAGGGTCCCTCGCACTGGAAAATTGGGCCCTGGCCGAGTGTAGTAGTGGGATTGGAAGCCAGATCACAATAAAGTAGAAAGTAATTTGAGGCAAGGAAACAGCAACAGTCTCACATAAGCTAATATTCCATGTGCTTCTCCATGAATAGGAAAGGACAGAGTAAAGAGGGTAACTAAAAGAATCCAAGATCAGACAGAATTATTATCTTAAAGACAGATTGGTAAATGTGTTTGCGCCAGGCGCAGTGGCTCATGCCTATAATCCCAGCACTTAGGGAGACCAAGGCGAGTGGATCACTTGAGGTCAGGAGTTCAAGACCAGCCTGGCCAACGTGGTGAAACTCCATCTCTACTAAAAATACAAAAAATAGCCAGGCATGATGGTCCATGTCTATAATCCCAGCTACTCAGGAGGCTGGGGCAGGAGAATCACTTGAACCCGGGAGACAAAGGTTGAGATGGGACGAGATTGTGCCATTGCACTCCAGCCTGGGTGGCTGAGTGAGATTCCATCTCAAAATAAAAATAAATAAATAAATAAATAAATAAATAAATAAATAAATAAATATGTTTATAGTGGAATTGAAAATGTAATGCACGCTATAATTTCTTTATTTTGTTTGTAACTACTCCGGCCGTCATTTTAAATCCTCACCTGCTGATTAGCAAGGGGAGAAAAAGTAAATGTCAAAATCTGTTTAAAATTTAGTCTAATCCAATCATTTAAATAATTCCCTTGGATGGTTTTCTAACACTTGCATCAAAATGTTCAGTCTCTCAGATGGCCTCCTCTCTCTCTGCATCTACACCCAAGATAATATCTGGGTGTATGGGAGGAGAGTGATTTGCTAAGAATGAGGGGTACTGGTGGAATACATGGCTTGAGGGAGCTGCTAAAAGTTGTGACGACCACTTTGGGAAGTAGAGGAGGAGTGAATCAAGGATAAGTAAAAACAGCAGGCAGAGGGCCCCTGCGGAAGCCTCATGATTTTCAATGGCAGAGTCCAACCGGCAAGCAGTTGGGCTAAAGAAGGAAAGAGGCTGGTTTGATTCCTAGTAGAGAATGTCCTGGCAAATGTGAGAGAAAAACAGGGACCAAGGACAAGAATGAAAATGAATGCAGCAAGGTGTGGTGGCTCACGCCTGTAATTCCAATGCTTTGGGAGGTTGAGGTGGGCAGGTCACTTGAAGCCAGGAGTTCAAGACCAGCCTGGCCAACATGGTGAAACCCCATCTCTACTAAAAATACAAAAATCAGCTGGCCATGGTGGCACATGCCTGTAATCTCAGCTACTTGGGAGGCTGAGGCAGGAGAATTGCTTGAACCCAGGAGTCAGAGGTTGCAGTGAGCTGAGATCGTGCCATTGCACTCCAGCCTGGGTGACAGAGCAAGACTGTCTCAAAAAATAAAAATAAATAGTAAAATAAAATGAATGCACTGATGTCTAAATAATATAAATTCTTCCCAGTGAGGAACTAGATTTTTTTCAGAGGTGGTATCCAATCTGAAAGTCTGTGTTCTCTAACTTACTGCCATTTTATTTTCTAGGAAGTAAAGTACGTGTCTCCATAGTGCACTGGACCAAAAATGTGACCGAGCACAGCGAGGTGGCCATCCACTGCAGCCTGGAGAGCGCAGGCAGCTCGGCCGCTCTGTACTCTGTGATGTGGTACTGGAACAGAGAGAACGCTGGAAGTAAAATGCTGGTCCACTTGCAGCATGATGGCTTGCTGGAGTATGGGGAAGAGGGGCTCAGGAGGCACCTGCACTGTTACCGTTCATCCCCTACAGACTTTGTCCTGGAGCTTCAGCAGGTGGAGATGGAGGATGCAGGAACATACTGGTGTAGGGTGGCAGAGTGGCAGCTCCATGGACACCCAAGCAAGTGGGTTAACCAAGCATCTGATGAGTCACAGCAGATGGCGCTTATGGTGCTGCCTTCAGGTAACCAGGGGTTTATCCACCGCAGGCTCATGGTCAGGTGAATATATGGCTCTCCTCTTACGCTCTCCCTCTCAGCTACGTTTTGCTCCTTCTTCAGGCTGAAGACAATGTTCAGGCTCCCTAAAGAAGATGACTTTGTGTCTCTCTCAATAGTAGCTCATTTGAACAAACAAGGTCCACACGAGGTTTTGGCATAGACACTTAAATATCAGGAGCATCTGACCTGGTCTCTCCTTCTCCTCCCGAACAGAAAAGCCATCAACATATGTCCCTTTAAGTAACCAAATAATATGTGAAACAGACATCCTTACCCTTGGGCTGACCCTCTAATCTTAGATTGCTGACCAACAGTAGAAGGGGGAACGAGGGATAGGAGACCTGATGATTGAACCAAAATCAGCTACATCTAAATGTACTCAGGAGTCAAAAAATAAAAAACAAACAAACCAACCAAACTAAACAAACAAAAAGGACCCTTTTCCAATGAATAAGTGCCAACCTCCTATAAGTGCCAAGAACTCCTTGTCTTTCAGCAAACTACCAGAACTTTGACAGTGGTGGTCATTCGGTGTGCCTTGTCTAACTGTGTCTTGAAAGGCATCCAGGGAGGAAGGGTGCCCTATAAAGTGTGTTTCTAGGCTCCAGAAAGAAGGGTAGCTACTCCAAGACTGTTGGCCGAAGGGTGATCTTTCCAAGGGAGGGTCATCCTCCTCAGCTGAGCACTCATGAACTACTTGTTCATAAAAACAAACATTTCTCCAGTTAGACCAGTCCACCTTCCCTGGTGGTCAACGAGCTGGCAGATGTCATAGGCAGCCCATTCTCTCATCCATGTCTTTCTGCTGGGGTTCAGGGAGAAGGTGAGAGATGAGCAATAAGCTAAGCTTACTGAGGGAAAGGGCCATTGGAGAAGTAGGGGTGTGGTCGTGGCGCTGCCCACCAGCAAGCATAAAGGGAAAATCATCAATAAAAGTGACAATCCCAAGACACCAGCTAGCTTTAGTGACACTCCTTAGGAGGGACATAATGCTGTTGAGAACGTATGGGAACATCAAAGAACTAGGGATAGCTGCACTCCAGCCCAGCAGTGCTTCTAGAGCGGAAGTCGAAGCTATCTCCAGCCCAGCAGAGCGGAAGTCGAAGCTATCTGACTCGTTTCTTGAGGTGGCCCGTCATCATTTTCTTTGTCCACTCCTCAGCAGAATCTTTCTCCTGAGTGCAGAAATGATTTTTCTATCAGCCTTTTTTCCCCAACAATTATAGGAACTCCGTACTCATGAGCACGTTCCGTTCATGTTTTCCCTCTGGAATTCACAGGCTCTGTAGAATTGGCAGTTTTTGCGTTAGAATAAATAGATAAGAACTGTAAAAACTATATAGTCTGTGATGAAAAGTGTATTCTCCTCTGAGGCAGATGGGATCCTTCATAGCATACATATTGTTAATCTCTGTGAGATCTGGGTAAAACAGGTATATGGTTTTTAAAAGATAAACCTGGAAAGAAAACATTAAAAATTGAGTGGCCTTTGCAGAAAGCATTTGTCAGACAAACTGAGGGTTTTCGGTGTAATGAATGTTGAGGATTGAAATCCCTGTAATGTAGCATCTGGGCTCCTGCATTTGGCTGTTCCTTCCTGGTAGTCAGGGAGGCAGTGTGGGGTGATAAAAAAAAGTCCTCAGGGCTGGAATCAGACAAGCCTAGCTCAAATCACAGCTCTACCACCAATACCAGCTATGAAATCATACTCTGGTTACTTGCTGTGAGCCTCAGCTTTCTATAAAATGAAGCACATATATAAATGTGTATAAAGTATCCCATATAGTGCCTGGCACATTGTCAGTGCTCAGCAAATGTTATCTCCGTTCCCCTTTATGCTTCCAAACACGCCACACATACATATACACACAGGTATACACATACCTACATGTATACATATATGTGACAAAATAATGGCACTTGTTTAATAAATAACCATATGAGGTCCTAAAGGCACAAAAGTGTGTATGACAGAGTCGGTTTGCACGAGCTTAGAGTCCAGTGGGCGTGACCTCTCCACTTTTGAACTCCACTCCACAGTTAACATCATAGGTGTTTTCAAAGAAGTATTTCCAGTAGACTATGGCAACAACAGAGGCAGGGCTGCAGTAAAGGGAAAGGTAAGGAGGAGATCTGGAAGATTCTCCAGGGTATGGGGCTCATGAAAAGGAAGAAACATATTTTAGAAACATGAAAGAGTATGCAAGATGATAACAAGATGTAAAATTTCATGTTATATTGGGGGAACTCCTGGTCATTGAGAATGGCAGAAGCTGCAGCCGCTGTGGTACAATGGCAAGAGATGAGACCAGTGAGGTGGGGAAGGTACAGACAGACCCCACATGTGTCTAGAGTACGCAGCTAAGAAGGAAGGACTTTACCATGACAGTGATGGACTGTCATTGAAAAAGTTTAAGCAGGGGAGTGGCATGGTCAGATTTTCCTTTTAGAAAGTTCCCACATTAAAATGAATTGAAGGCTGGGCGCAGTGGCTCATGCCTGTAATCCCAGCACTTTGGGAGGCCAAGGCGGGTGGATCACAAGGTCAAGAGATCGAGACCATCCTGGCCAACATGGTGAAACCCATCTCTACTAAAAGTACAAAAAATCAGCCTGGCGTGGTGGTGCGTGCCTGTAGTCCCTGCTACTTGGGAGGCTGAGGCAGAAGAATTGCTTGAAACCAGAAAACGGAAGTTGCAGTGAGCTGGGATTGTGCCACTGCACTCCAGCCTGGCAATAGAGAGAGACTCTGTCTCAAAAAAAAAAAAAAAAGAGAGAGAAAGAAAGAAAGAGAGAGAAAAAGAAAGAAAGAAAAGAAAAGAAAGAGAGAAAGAGAGAAGGGAAGGAAAGGAAGTGGATCCTTGAAGGAGCTGTGTGTCTCTACCACACTGAAGTTCTTGGAGAGGCCAAGATACCAACCTGTGCTTCCCAGTGCCTCCAGCAAGGCCTGGCACCTGGCATTCAACAAATGCTTGGTGAAAGGATGAGCAGGCAAGTCTTTAGTTGGGTTGGAACAGGATGCTGTCAGTGATTCACTTATTCTGGGATGCACTTGCTACCAGGTTACCTTACCCTACTTTTGTTTCTTGGCCAGAGCCAACTCTCCCACATGGCTGCATGTTTGGGGTTGGGCAGTGGGGAAGAGTTGGCAGCCCCCTCTTTATCTCACGCCTCTTTTCTTCTGAAGTCAGTGTCTCTGCGGAAGTATGAAAAAGGAGTGCTCCTTTTGCTCTGCTTGGTTGTGTGTGGAAACACGTTCTAAACTAGGCCTCATGATGAAGTGCTCTCATTACATTTTGGGCTTTGTTTTGAAGGCCTTGTACTTTGAGTGTTGGGCACTTACTCAGATTGATCCAAAATGCCAAACCTTAATGGTTTGAATGTCACTGATTCTAATCCAGATATGGGTGAGAGGCAGATGGTGGGAAATGGTGACTGTGGGATCCAGAGCAGACACTGCCCTCCCAGGAGAGGTGATTTAGCAGCCCAGGAGCTGACAGTTGCTAACTGTTGGCCACGTCAGCATGGTGAGGTGCACACCTTGCCATCCTTTGATGGCAGACTGTGCTAAGGTGAGCGGCCTCCTCCCCACTAAGATAGCCAAGCCCTCTGGCTGCCCTTTCATGCTGAAAAGCCTAGTAGCAAATTTCTTTCCATCTCCTGTGTGGCATCATCTCACCATCATCACCCCACCATTCTAGCAACTATAATACCTGGGGCTGTGGACTCTCACCTCACAATTACCTGCCTCTCATGACTAGAAAAGGAAGCCACAGCCTCCTAAGTAATAATTTCAGTCTCTGCTGGATATCAGCAAGATCTAAGGACAGAGGGACCAGAGATTTAAGGGAGAGATTTGACCTGTGGAGGAAGATGGCCAAGCCTGGGGTCCCTGTGCGAGGGGTCTGTAGGCTCTGGCCCTGCTCTCTGTCGGTTCTCTTGGGAGAAGCTTTCCTGCGATTTTGTTAGCTTTCTCAGTAGCATCCTAGCTAGTATTTATTGCTTGCTGACTCCACAAATGCTTTAGGCACTTCATTAGATGCTTTATTATACATTATCTCATCCCAACTCTAGAAATTGTTATCGCTATTTGGTTGATGAGGAAGCTAATGATTAGAGAGAGGATAAGTAACTTCTCCAATGTTAATAACAGCACATCGAAGATTGAGGATTTGAACTCAGCTCTCTTTGACACACAGTAGGTACTCATTCACTACTCTGCACAAATGTCCACGGCCAGTGCTCTTAATACCTGGACTTCGTGGCTCCATTCACTTGCATCATTGCAGTCTATGCTTCCTTCCAGTCATGGGCCTTCAAATGTACTCAGATAAGACCTGGGAAGAAAACCTGTGGTCAAGCAGGGCCTTTGGAAGAGGGGTCAGATAGGATGTGGAGCGGCGCGGGGGATGGTGAAGAATTCAAAACCTAACTTTATCATTGCTCACCCTTTCAAAAACCAAAACCAAATTTAGGAGGAAGGATACAAATGAGATCAGAGAAAATCCAGGACATGAACCCCTGCAGCTCTTTGCCAGCCCCATTCAGAGCTGCCAGCCTCGTGTTCACTGATGATTTGTATTTTGTGTAGCATCATGGCAGCCATCCCTGGGTTCCCATGTGTGGAATGTACTCATGCAATTGATTCATTCATCAGGCTCCATTGACACCCTGTGAGCAAACAGTTGAGGAAGATAAAAAGACATACAAGACACAGACCCCACCCTCAAGGAGCTTACAGTGCAGGAGGTGAGCGAATGTCTAGATTCTTTCTTGACTTCCATCAAAGAGACGTTCTTTAACATGTAGGATTCATCGGCAATGCCAAAAATGGAATTCTTGCAGCAGGAGGTTGGTCAAAATGACCTCTAAACCTCTTTTCATCTCTAAGCATCCATAATCCCATGCCTCCTATAGCTTAACCTTTGAAGAAGAAATTGCTTATGTCATTACAATTTTCCAGTAAAAGCACAGCTACTGTTAGCATTGAATATTTCAGAACAGCCCTGATTTCAGATATCATGTCATAAATAAATGTAATTGGAAGATTACATTTAGTAATTGGCCTCTTTAAGCGTGTGTCTTTCTGCCTCAATAGACTGTGTCCTGAAACCTGTGGTGTTTGCAGTCCTCTGGGCCTTTGCTTCCCTGGCTGTGTGGCCAGGAACCACTTTGGGACTGCTTGTGCGTGCTCCATGTGTGTGTCTGCTGATAGTGCTTCCCGGTGGACTGCAGCTGCGGGATGATCATATGCTTCAGCATGCCTTTATATAGTATCTTTTGCCCATGTGGTTGCAGTCAATCCAGTTTAATTCAGATCAGCAGAAGTTACTGAGCACATGTGCTAGGCACTGTAGGGCATGGAGAAACGAATGGCGCTAGCAGACATACTCAAGGAGCTGTAATGAACAAAGGAGACGGGTAACACAGAATTAAAGAGGTCTAAACAAAGGGCTGAGCACGAAGGGGATGGAAGAGAACCTTGCCGGGGGCAAGGTAGGAAGAGCTGAGAGAGTAGGAAGCGTGGTGGAGCTAGGCCGGAAGGACCCAGAAGCTCAAATGCAGGGAGCATGTCGGGTGGTGGCCACAGCCAGCACAACACATGAAAGGAGTGGGAGGGAGGGGGCCGGGGAAGGGGGAGACCCATGTAGATGGCCAGGCTTGGGTGGGTGGGGAAGGGGTGCCTCATTGTGGGTGCGATTGTTTTATAAGGACAGTGCAGAGAGAGAGTGTGTGTGTGCGTGTGTGTGTGCACGTGTGTGTGCGTGTGTGTGTGTGCCTGTGTGTTGGAGAAGCAGCAGGGGGAATAACTCAGTTAAAAATTCAGGCCTAGCAACACAGTTGAGAACGAGGGTTGAATTATAGATATCTTTTCTGAGGAAAGAAGATTAAAGGCGAGGTTTTCTTTTTTGTTTTGTTTTTCATTTTGGCTGTTAGTTTTAAGTAGGTCATTGGAACCTCCAGTGGTTGGAAATTGCCGGGTAAGGCGGCATCGCTTTAGAAGAGCAGGTTCCAGGAGCTCTCTTCCCCCAGCACTCTGCCCTGTGCTTCTCATGATTTCAGGGGCCCACTGCTATTTGGCCCCGTTATATTCACATATACTTGTCCGTAACAATGAATCCCAGGAGTGTTTGTAATTGATTAGTACAAATAAGTTGGAGATGAATTACTGTGTTTCTCCCTTCATTGCAGAGCCCACGCTTCCTTCCAGGATCTGCTCCTCAGCCCCTTTACTCTATTTCCTGTTCATCTGCCCCTTCGTCCTGCTCCTGCTTCTGCTCATCTCCCTCCTCTGCTTATACTGGAAGGCCAGGAAGTTGTCAACGCTGCGTTCCAACACACGGAAAGAAAAGGCTCTCTGGGTGGACTTGAACGAGGCTGGAGGTGTTACCACAAACAGAAGGGAAGACGAGGAGGAAGATGAAGGCAACTGAATCCCGAGAGGCACCTGCAGCCAGGAAGAAAAGGTGGGGGTTTTTGAATTGGGCTGACTAGGGTGTGAATGAATCCTGGTTCTGTCCTTAACTATGTCTGCGTTCATGGGCACGTGACCTAGGAATCAGAGGGAGCATTCCCTGAGTGCTTACCGGTTCCAGGCACTGTTAAGTGTTCCTTTGTGTCTTACCTCATCCACTTCTTGCATCCCCCCTGGAACTAGCTAGCATCATTACCCTACATCTCTTGAAGGTTCAGGTCCCTGGGCTGCAAGGAGATAAGAGGCTCCCTCACACAGACTCTGGAGGGCTGCAGCAATGCCCTGGTGGGGCTGCTCTCTCCTCTCTTATGTCACCAGTCACACTGACTCTAGGTAATCATTTTCCTCCAGATGAGAGGTGTAGGAAAGGGCCTGAGGCCAGCAAGGCAAAAGGAATTGGGAACATGCTCTTTGTTTACCTAAAATTTGCCTTCCCAACAAGAATGTAACTTCCTTCAAGGCAGAAATCCAATTTTCTTCTCCCAGCCGGCCTAAAAAGGCCCACTGGAGAGCGAGCTCTGCCTAAGAGGTGCTTCACTAATATAGGTTCCTTGACAAAATGATAAAACACTTGTAACCTGAGTCTGGTTTTTTTTGTTTGTTTAGTATTCGATAAGACTTTTTATTAAGTAATTGCTAAGCAAAAACTTTTAAAAACTCATGGACTTTGGGAGGCCGAGGAGGATGGATCGCGAGGTCAAGAGATTGAGACCATCCTGGTCAACACGGTGAAACCCCGTCTCTACTAAAAATACAAAAAATTAGCTGGGCACGGTGGCGCGTGCCTGTAATCCCAGCTACTCGGGAGGCTGAGGCAGGAGAATTGCCTGAACTCAGGAGTCAGAGGTTGCAGTGAGCCGAGGTCGCGCCATTGCACACCAGCCTGGGTAACAAGAGCGAAACTCCGTCTCAAAAAAAAAAAAAACTCACGGAGCAGTGCTCCAGTCAGCCCCTCAAGGCCTCCTACACCTGCTTCCCCCCACCCCTCCATACCCCACCAGAAGGTCCATCTGGCTCCCGGTGCTCAGCCAGTGCCTCATTTTCTTTGACCTGATAGCACTGGGAGGTAGGGAAGGTGGTGTCTGGAGGAGCGGGTTGACAGTGCCACGGTTCCCCCATACTCCCACAGGGCTGAGCTTGAGGGGCGGCAGTAGGTCAAGTCTGGTTCTCCAGGGTCTCCTATTCTCAGTCGCAAAAAGCAGGCGGTGGGCGGGGGGTGGGTTATAAGGGTGGAGTGTAATGGATTAAAGCTTTCAACAGCTGTCCCCACTGGGCCTGCAGTCCCCTCATCTTTGTTTCAAAAGCTGCTCAGGCCCTGTTGTAGCCAGAATTGGAAATCAATCAGTGCCACCTAACAGACTTGAGAAAGCACATCTATTTATTATCTATGTGACCAACCGAGTTGCTTTAACGCTCGTTAATTTGCATGTCCAAGGAGAGCAATTTAGTTTTAATTATTTGATCAGGCACACAAGTCCTTTCCAAACCTAATTAGTTCCTTTGCAAGGGGACTACTGGTGGCTCTGAGCACTCCTGCCATGGACCTACAGGTTCCTTAAACGCGTGTCCCTTCATAGCCTGATTTAAAATACTGGAAATGTTTCCTCAAACATGTCAACACGTTTGTTTCTTGTCACCCAGGTAAGGGAGCACATTTTTGCAGACAACAAAGCTGAGATGAAGACTTCTTAGAAAGTGTAACGACTCCCTGCCCCTATTATTTAGAAACCTGTATTTTAATTCAAAGGGAAAGGAAGCAGAAGCGAGGCTGGGCAGAGAATCTTGGATGGATTCTGCCGCAGCCCTCGCAGGAGCGCTCTTGCCCCCATCCCTCCTCTCTCCTCACCTGGACACCTCCTTCAGCTTTTAGCTCAAATACCTCTTCCCCTTTGAATCTAGCACAGAGGGGCAGACAGGGAGGGTCTCCTGGGACGGTAGACATTTAACCAACTTGAGCAATCAGCCTGTTTTACAGCTTCCTGCCCTGATGCCTCTTTCTTCCCAAGTCCCGTGTGGAATGCGGTGACCTAGTCAGCTGGAACCAGCTCCTGACAGACCCCCGGCAACTTCTAGATGAACCGGAGTGAACTTTTCTCATTACCATGTTGAAAGTACCCCGGGAGGAGCTATAGCTTCATGACCGGAACATGTGAGCTATGTCCTGGAATGACAATTCACTGCAGCTACGCCACTGGGACCCCTCTCCTATATGCACTCTCTCCCCTCTCCATCACCCCATAAACCCTCCTGTCACTTTCCTTCAGAGACACCACTTTGGACAATATTCTTCCTCTCCTTGCTTGCGACAAGTAAAAAAACTCCTATTGATCAAAACCCATGTTCTCGTGAAGAGTCGTTTGTTACTTGCCAGGCAAACAAACCCCGTTTTTTCCCAGGGAACAGAGACCCTCAAATATGAAACTGTTCTGGCCAGAGCAGAGCATGGGAAGTATGAGTTCCCAGCGGGCATCTGCTGCATGTCAGGCCCTGCGGTAGGAGCAAGGGGCCCTGTGGTGACTCAGACACAGCCCCGTCCCCCTGGGATGATCACGTTGTTTGTCCTGGATGTTCTGCTTTCATGAAAGGGACTTAGAGCACCTTCGATCGTCCAAGCAGTTACATGGCACTGTCTGTCCCATAGGCAACTAACACCCTCCAAAACTAAAACAAACACCACCACAGTATTTTCTTCCTTTCAAACTTACAGAATAAAATTTGCCCTGATCCAGTTCGGCAGACATTTTATGTGAAACCTCTTCTCTCTCCAATTACGTACTTGTTCACTTTTGGTTTTTGAAACTTAGTTGAGAGCCTTACTTTTACTCATTGATTTCAGCTTTTCCATTTCATGCCACCACCTGGTTTTACTTAAGGCTTTTTGTGTTATAAATCCTCCTTGGCAAAAGGACAAGCCTCTGTCTCAGGACTTGGCCAACCAGGGCCTATGGGCCAAATGCAGCCCACCATCTGTTTGTTTTTTAAAATATAATATATTGGAATATGGTCACTCCCATTTGCTTACATACTATCTGTGGCTGCTTTCACGATAAAACGGCAACGTTGGGTAATTGCCACAGAGACCATCTGACCTACGTTGCCTAAAATGTTTACTATCTGACCCTTTACAGAAAACGCTTGCCAGCCCCTGCTGTCCTTTAAAGGTAATGTTCTGTCTCTCTTAGACGTGCATTATGTTCCTGGGAAACTGATTTGACCTCTTATATCTGAATCTCTTATATATCTGGTTAATCTAATAAATAATCTTAGGCTTTCAGGATTGACATCTAGTTCCAGGCATTCTGAAGTTCAACTCCTCTATACCAGGCTTATACTATAGATGGGAAGCTTATCACCCTGCAGTGTTTCATATCATCGTACTGAGTACCTACTCTGTGCAAGATAAGCTGACACAGAGATGATTAAGGCATGGTTTCTCTGTCCATTATTTTTATTGTATTGAGATATATAGAAAAAACTGATTTATGCTAAAAGATGAACGCGATGGTGTAAAGTCATGTGCCATAATGATTTCTTACAATCATACAGGATTTTTTCATCATCTCAGAATTTCACAGCATCTCTATACAAAAGGAATTGTTATTCCTGTCCTATCAGTATTTATCCAGGATCACCCAGCCATATGCAGAAGAGTAAAGGCTCAAATTTAGGTCTGCTGACAAGTCCTGGACTCTTTCCACAATAAACACTATGCTCAAATCCATTGCTATGGGGGAAAATCTGGATATAATCATAGCCACCTCGAATGGTTGTTATGGTGATCAAATCAGATACATAAGTGGAGATAAGTTTTGAACCATATCAAGTCATAAATGAATGCCAGCATTAACCCAAGTCTTTCTAGGACTTACCTGTCCATGTACATAAATAAAATATAATCAATAGTAATAATCCAAATTCTACAGGCTTTTCCCCCTGGATATTTTCACAGGGTCTTGGCCACCTACTGTGTCGTTTAGATATTTCTGGGGGATTTCCCAAAATTCTAGGAATTTTTTTTTAAAAGAGATGAGGTCTTACTATATTGATCAAGCTGGTATTGAGCTCCTGAGCTCAAGCAATCCTCCTGCAAGAACCTCCCAAGTAGCTGGGACTACAGTTACATACCACCACGCCTGGCCCGGATTCTGTGAATTCCTATAAGCTCACAAGCAAGTCCATTCCCACGTGGTTCCCTGCAGCTCTGTTGGGATCTGCAGGCTCCCTCTGCAGCTGGGGTCTTGGAGCATATGAGATGCCAAACTGAGTGGTGTTTGGTGGTAAGCAAGAAAAAGGGTCTCTCTTTCTGTCTGTCCATTACACTCTGCCATAGGGATACAAATTCAAAATTGTTTGCACTCCTGTGTCTCTAAAGATTCTCTTGTGAAAACTGCTCCATTAGCATTTGCCCAGTATCTCCTTTCTCCATAGAGTCCAGACTCCATAGATGCTGCGGCCAGGCTGGGAGAGACCTCATGCTTTGCTCTCGACTTCCCATTTCCTGTTCCCAGGAGCCTCTGCAGTAACCTCTTCATCACAGGTCCTTTTTCCTCCAGCAGGAAGGTTGTGCAATTGTGCTGTCGGGGAGGCTCCACCACTTGGCAGATGGGGCCTGAGGAGTCTGCATTCCCTGGAGGCTCAGGTGACTTCCATTATACTGGCTATTAATTTTGACTCCTAATAAACCGCTACAGGCATTTAGAAACCAGAGACAACTTCATAAAGAAGATATCATTTGAATTGGGCTTTAAAAGTAAGAAAATATTTTGGCAGGAGAAGGGTTAAGCAGGAGTCTGGACAGAGGAAGCCCCAGGAAAAGTGCAGTGCATAGAACAGCTTTGGTTTAAGTGTCTAATCTTTGAAAAAGATCGATGTGAGATAAATCCAGAAAGGTAGTTAAAGTTCTGGGGTTGGGGAGGGAAGGAAGAACAGATCTCGAACATGCACAGCATCTTGGACTTCATGTTGTAGACAATAGTGAGCCAGTGAATGTAATTTAGTAGGGAAGGCGAATTGAAAAGCAGCAGCATAGATGATAGGTGTGCTGGCGTGAGGAAGGCAGTGGTGCGAAGTGGGGGTCAGGAAGCCAGCTGGAAAACCTTCTTCACTCTCTTAATTTGTGTAATGCCTGTAACACCAATTTTGTGGGCATTTTGAGTCTAGAAAAAAATTATCGGAAAGTTTCAAGTATCAAGCTCATAGAGGTAGCTACTATATGTTTGTTAAACATGATGACACATTATGAGATTCTTCTTGTGTCTAAGAAATGTTGGTTAACCCAGTTTTCTACTGATTAGTGTAAAGGTAAGAGACAGTTCCATCCATTTGTTATATTAACTGGCTTTTCTTTATATATATTTATATATATAAATATATATATATTCACCTTTACATTTAATTTACTTGTTAGACATGTGGAGTTTCTACCATATTGTCTCTTAATCCAAGGCTTCTTCTGAACCAGCTCTGACTGCCAAACAGAGATGTTTTGAGTTGAAGCATAATTATCACATTAAACCATTTACCAAGATGAGAGACTATGTTGGATGGGGACAGTGATTAAGAAGTTTCTATGTTATAAATAACCAGCATAGGAAAATCCAAATGTATTACTCCTAGAAGGTCACATTGGGAAGGGCATTGAGAGTGTGTGCTTCCATTTTAAATTGGCTTTTCAATGATAAGATTCTTGGTGGACTTATCTCATCCTAGACCCTTTCTGGGTACCCTGTGTTCCAGCCACACCAAATTACTGGCCAGGTAATTACTCCTCGGGTCTCTACCAAACATGCCCCCGATTTTGTGTCTTTCATTTGGAAATGTTTCCCTTTTATGTGATCCTGTTAGTCCCACTACATTGACTTCAATATGTGTTTATTGCTAACGGTGTCCACATAAGCTACCAGGGAACAACAATACTGTTTGTTCTTCCGTTTGCCTTTTCTGGGTTGGATCATGTTCCTGTAGAGAGAGTTGTGATGCAAACCAAGATCTCGGAAAGCTCCCTACCCTACCTCATGCCCTTTGGTAATTATAAGATTTTGAGCTCCTATAATCTTATCTTGGGTCCTCTCTCCCAAAACCACACTCTGCTGGGAGGCGTTTCTTTTGGCCTGATGTGCATGCATGGCACACACATACATGGAGAGACAAAGTAATATGGAAGCTGCCCTATGTTACCGGCCCAAGTTTAAAGCCGCTACCGTGCCTTTTATTATTTACATAGGTACTTCTTTACTGTGAGGGGTTTTCAACATTTTCCTCATTATAAGAGTCATTATTGTCAGGCCAATAAAACAAATATGTACTATGACAATAGCAATACATGTTCTTTGATGACATGCTTATGCAGTGAGTTTCTAATCAAAACATGTATCAGTAATAGTTATTTGGGCACAATAATACCATAGACCAGGGATTATAAACTTAGATGTTTCAGCATCCAGGCAAGTAAATGAAGAGAAAGTATCGGTCTGGTGAAAATCTTTAGGGAGGGATGAAGATTAGAGCAACTGGAGCATGCATGTCTATTGAAAGGCACTTAAGTTCAACATAAGATACAAGACATTGTGCAAGGTAATCAAAACACTTTGGGGGTGGAATTCTATTCCTTGTACTCCCTGCATCACATCCTAAAGCCAGCAATAAATATTAAAACTGCCACCTAAACAGCATCTGAAGGTTATACTTATATCTTAAAATCGTGAGTTATTGGCCTATGGTTTCTTCTAAAAGCTTCGTTGTTTTACCATTTAAAAATAGGTCTAAAATACATGTCAAATTGATTTTTATGTCATTTTTGTGTAAAATGTGAGGCAGAATTCTCGTGCACTGCTGATGGGAATGTAAAATGGTGCAGCTGCTATGGAAAACAGAATGGCAGTTCCTCAAAAATTAAAAATAGAATTACCATATGATCCAGAAATTTCACTTCTGGGTATATACCCAGAATAATTGAAAGTAGAGGCATGAAGAGATATTTGCATACCCCTGTTCATAGCACCATTGATTCACAAAAGCCAGAGGTGGGTGGAAGAAACCCAGTGTTCATCAGTGGATAAATGGATGGATGAACAAAATATAGTATATGAAAAATAATACAATATTAGTCATCTTTAATAAGAAAATAAATTCTGACACATGCTATGACATGGATGAACCTTGAAGACATTATGCGAAATGAATGAGCCAGTCACAAAAGGACAAATGCTATATGATTCCACTTATATGAGGTACCTAAACCAATTCAATTTATAGAGACAGAAAGTAGAATAGTTGTTACCAGGCCCGAGGGAGGGGGTGATAGGGAATGATTGTTTAATGAGTTACAGAGTTTTAATTTGGGAAGATGAAACAACTTCTGGGGATGGATGGTGGTGATGGCTGTACAATAATGTGATTAAAGTTAATACCACTGAGATGAACACATAAAAATGGTTAAAATGGTAAATTTTATGTTATATATTTTACCACATTATAAAAGTGAGATAAAGATCCTGGTTTGTTTTGCTCCATATGCTTATCCCATAGCTCCAGTAACATATTTTTAAAAAGAGCATTCTTTTCCCACTATAGTGGTATCCATAACATAAATTAGGTGAATGTTATGTTTTTATGTATTGTTCAAGAAATCTTCGCCTATCCCTAATAGACTGCAGTAATATATTAAATCACAACCAATCATGATTTAATAACAATTTACTACTGAGCATGATTTCTTACAGGGAATGCAAGGTTGGTTTAACATCTAAAATTGAATCTATGTAAATCACTACATTAATACTTGATCACCTCAACAGATCCAGAAAAAAAGAATTTAATAATATTAAAAGAGATCCAAGATGGCTGATCACTAGCAGCTCGGGATTGTAGCTCCCAGTGAAAGTGCAGAGAACAAGAGGACGCCACACTTTCAGATGAATTTTTGTTGCTCACAGACGAGAAGATTCCCAGCGGAGGAGCCCCACGGGTTGCCAGGGCGACTCTTGTGGCCAGCGCGGTGGTTCTTGGTACAGAGTAGGTGGGACTGGGTCCCCTTTTGGCCGATGGTTGGAGCTCCAGGAAGGCAGAGTCACCTATTCAGCTGATTGAAGGATGGACTCAAGAAGGGAGCCAGACTGGAGATTCCTGGGCAGAAAAGCACCATCAATCTTAACACCGCTGTTTTGACCGGCACAGTGGATCGCTCAGATTTCGGCGCTGGGAATCAACAAGTCGGACGTCCACTCAGAGACCTAATTAGAAAGTCGGTAATTACAAAGACGACAGATGGATACATTTATAACGAAGGGAAGAAACCAGCCTAAAAAGGCAGAGAATACCCAAAATCAGAATGCCTCTCCCTCTACAGGGGATCACAGTTCCTCATCAGCAATGGAACAAGGCCTGATGGAGAACGACTACGTTAAAGGAACAACCAGCATCAGTCTTTCCAAAAATATATCAAAAAGTAAAGATCATCAACATAATGAAGAATTTACATCAACTAATGGGCAAAACAGCCAGCTAGCATCAAATGGCAGTATTAAACTCACATATATTATTATTAATCAAACTGGATAAAAAGCCAAAACCCATCGGTATGCTGCATCCAGACCCATCTCACATGCAAGGATACACAAAGACTCAAAACAAAGGGACAGAGGAAGATTTACCAACCAAACGGAGAGCAAAAATAAATAAATAAATAAAAAGCAGGAGTTGCAATTCTCGCCTCTGATAAAATAGACTTTAAAGCAACAAAGATCAAAAGAGGCAAAGAAGGACATTACATAATGGTAAAAGGATCAATGCAACAAGAAGAGCTAACGATCCTAAATATATACGCACCCAATACAGGAGCACCCAGATACATAAGACAAGTTCTTAATGACTTATAAAGAGACTTAGACTCCCACACAATAATAGTGGGAGACTGTAACATCACATTGCCAATATTAGATCAATGAGACAGAAAATTAACAAGGATATCCAGGACTTGAACTCAGACCCGGAACAAGCAAACTTAATAAACATTTATAGAACTCTCCACTTCAAATACACGAAATATACATTCTTAACAGTACCGTATCACACCTATTCCAAAAGTGACTACATAATTGGAAGTAAATCACTCCTCAGTAACTGTGTAGCATTTCATAGGTTTAAATGAAATATTGGTTGGCTGCTTGTTTGTTATTTTCTTCCCTTATTCCTTCCTGTCTCCATTGTTAAGCACAATTATTGGCATAAAAGAGGTTTTCAATTCCCATTTTTAGACTGCATTCTAGCCTGGGCAATAAAGCAATACTCCCGTTCTCTCTCCCTCTTTCTCTTCCTTTTTCTTCCTCTCCTTCATTTTTTTTTCTTTTTTCCTTTTTTTAAAAAAAAGAATCTATAAAACTGAGGCTTAGAATGGACTTTACAAGTTATCTAATTAATTAATTCAACTCTTCTTTCTCATCTTGTGCCTCAATTTGTTCTTTAACATCTCTGTTCAGTCATTATCTAGAACAGCACTATACAACAGAACTTTCTGTGAAAAACAAAACAAAACATTAAATACTTTTTTTTTTTTTTTTGAGACAGACTCTTGCTCTGTCACCCAGGCTGAAGTGCAGTAGTGTGATCTTGGCTCACTGCAACCTTTGCCTCCTGGATTCAAGGGAGGATTTTTGTGCCTTAGCTACTTGAGTAGTTGGGATTATAGGTGTATGTCACCATGCTTGGCTAACTTTCTTATTTTTAGTAGAGATGGGATTTTGCCATGTTGGTCAGGCTGGTCTCAAACTCCTGACCTCAAGTGATCCACCTGTCTTGGCTTCCCAAAGTGCTGGGATTACAGGCATAAGACACCATGCTCAGCCTTAACACTTATTCTTAATAATATTTCTCAGTAAACTTGTAATAGAGGGGAACTTTCTAAAATTGATAAAGTGTATCATACTTAATGGTGGAATATTAAATACTTTCCCCCATAGTTAGGAATAAGATGAAAATGTCAACTATCACTATGTCTGTTGAATATTATACTGGAGGTCCTAGCCAATGCAAAAAAACAAGACAAATAAATATAGGACAGAAGACAAATAAATATTATAACAGAAGTTAAACTGTCTTTATTTGCAGGTGATTTAATTATATTTGTAGAAAATCCAACAGTGTCTCCAAACAAGGTTGCTGAATACATGATGAACATGTTGATCAAAAATGAACCATATTTTTATATATTAAAAATTTAAAAAATTGAAAATTACATTTAAAAGCATAAAATACCAAATGCATTGGAATGAATTTTAAGATGTGCAAAAACTCTACATTGAAAACTGCAATACTTTGCTGAAATAAAGAAGACCTAATTAAATAAAGAGAGATTCCATTTTCATGGATTGGAAGTTTCAATATCATTAAGTTGTCAATTTTCTCCAAGTTGATCTATAGATTTGATGCAGTTGTTATCCATGGAGAGGGAGTGGGAATTTTGTGCCCAGATGACATCTGGCAATTTATGGAGACATTTTGGCATGTCTTCACAACTTGGGGAGTGCTACTGGCTGGCATCCAGTGAGCGAAGACCAGATCTAGAAATGAACATACTACAATAAACAGGACAGTGGCTCTCTCCAGCGACAAAGAATTGTCTGGCCCCAAATTTCCATAGTGTCAGGTTGAGAAATTGTGGTTTAATGGAATCATAATGCAAATCTCAAGAGTTCTTTTAGAAATTGACAAGCTCATTTAGCGTTACATGGAAATACAAATTACCTAGAATCAACAAAACAATATTTAAGAATAAAAACTTGGAGGAATTATATTCTCAGACTCCAGAACATTCTACAAACTATGATAATTAAGACCATGTGAAATAGGTGCACAAGTGAACAAGGAAACCTGTGAAGCAGAATAGAATCTAGAAATATATACACATATACATTTCCATTATAGGTGCTACTATAGTGGGGAAAGGATGCTCTTTCTAATAAATGTAGTAGAGTAATTGGATACTCACATGGAAGAAAAACAAACCTTGACATCTATCTTACCTGTTATAGAATAAAAGAAAAAAAATTGAAAAATTGGACATCATTAAACATTTTTGTTCATTAAAAGACAATATTAAGAAAGTGATGACTGGGCATGGTGGCTCATGCTTGTAATCCCAGCACTGTGGGAGGCTGAGGTGGGAGGATCACTTGAGCCCAGCAGTTCAAGACCAACCTGGGCAACATAGTGAGACATCTTTTCTACTAAAAAAAAAAAAAAAGTAAAAAGGCCAGACTTGGTGGTGTGTGCCAGCAGTCTCAGCTACTTAGGAGGCTGACATGTGAGGATCACTTGAGCCCAAAAGGTAGAGACTGCAGTGAGCTGTGATCATGCCATTGCACTCCAGTCTGGGTGAGAGAGAGACCCTGTCTCCAAAAATAGTAATTACATCACAGATTGGGAGAATTACATTAATAAAACATAACTGATAAAGGCTTATATCCTGAATATATACCAAACTTTTTAAATCAATTTCAAATGAGGAGAAGCACATAACTCAATTTTAAAAATGGCCAAAAGATTTAAATACGGTTTGTAAAAGAAAGAAAAAAGACTTGAATATGGATCTTAGAATTGCCAATAAGCGTATTAATTCATGTGCTTTGAGAAGCACATGCCAAGATTAGACATGAAACGGATCTACTCGGGGCAGTATCAGTGAAGAAAAAATGGGATGGAGCAGAAAATGGAAAGAGCCCTTGACTGTCACGCAGGTCTGCATTCTGTGAAAGGAAACAGGGAAGGAAGGAGGATTATGTAAAAAAAGCCTCAGACTGCACAACAGTTCTGAGATAATCTGGGTCCAGCTGATAAGGAGTCTCTGAGCAAAGGCTACTTATGGAAGAAGTACCCCGTGGGGCAGACATGGCCCAGCTCTAGTAGCTCTGCCATGCTTAGTCCTTGGCTGGAAGCAGCCCAGGGGAAATGTAGCCTTAGCACAAACATCTGAAGATCTGATACTGTAGGTTGTCAATTAGCTATGATCTTTACAGCAGGCCTCCTTGGAAGGAGATATGAGTGGTACAGTTCCATGGCCACAGCATATGAAAGATGGTCAACATCATTCTCATCAGAAAAAGGCAAATTAAAACAGTGAGATAACTTTATTCATACACCAGGATAGAAAATATAAAGGACTGACAATATCAAACACTGGTAAGAATTTGGAGCAACTGGAACTCTAATGCATTGCAGCTGGGAGGGTAAATGTGTTCAACTATTTTGTAGAATAGTTTGGTAGTTTCTAATAAAGCTAAACACATACCTACCTTATGACCTACAATTCCACTACTAGCATTTTCCCAAGAGAAATAAATGCTTATGTCCACCAAATGACATATATAAGAACATTCATAGATTCATCATTGCTAAAAACTAGAAACAATCCCCTTGTTTATCGATAGGTGAATGAATAAATTATAGTTTCTACATGTCACATAATACTACACAGTAATGAAAAATGAAAAAACTACTGATATACATGTTAACATGAATGAATGTCACAGCACGTGTTGAGTGAAAGAAGACAGACACAAAAAGGTACAAAATTCAAGAACCAGCAAAACTAATCATCTATGGAGTATTAACTGAGAAGTGGCATGAAGGAAGCTTCCGGAGTAATTGAAATATTCTGCTTTTTGACCTAGGTGGTGGGTTCATGGGTGTATACATATGTAAAAATTCATTGAGCTGTCTTTTTAAGATTTGAGTATTTTACTATATGCAAATAATAACATATAACTTGTATAATAATAATACATAACTTACTATAGGTAAATAACTTAAACCTGAGGGGTTTTTTAAAGCATTTTTCTTTCAAAAAGTAGTTAAGAACCAAATGGATGACCAATGTAGGATGAGGAATTTTAAAATAGAGGGGAAATTGTAAGATTTATGTGTTCAACAAGCATTTTTCTGGTACTTCGTATGTGCCAAAACATATGCTAGGAGGTAGGCAGGCAGAAATAACTAACATTGTTTCTTCCTTAAACAGGAGAAAGGAGTTAAGGTTTACTTTATTAAACAGCCATCATGTGTTATGAGGATTGAATCCTTATCACAACATTGTCAAGAAGCCAAGATTAAACCATTGTGTTCGTCAGGGTTCTCCAGAGAAACAGAAACAATAGAACATTGTTAGGCTATGTATAGATATAGAAGAGGAGATTTATTCTGAGAATTGTCTCACACAATTATGGAGGCCAGGAAGCCCCACGATATGCCATCTGCATGCTGGAGAACCAAGACAGCTGGTGGTGTAATTCAGTCTGTGTGAAGGCCTGAGAACCAGGCTAGCTGAGATGTAACTCCCAGTCTGAGGCAGAAAGCCTGAGAACTGAGTGGGGAGAGGATGTAAGTCCTGGAGCCTGAAAGGCCAAGAGCAAGGAGCTCCAAAGGCAGGAGAAAGAATATGTATGTCCCAGATCAAGAGCAGAGACAGAATTTGCCCTTTCTCTTTTTGTTCTATTTAGGTTCTCAACAAACTGGAGGATGTCCCCCTACATCAGTGAGGCACTCTCACTGATATATCCAAAAATAATATTTTACCAGCTATCTGGGCATACCAGTCAAATTGACACATAAAGTAAGTCATCATAACCATACATCAGGAAGAAGCAGTTAAATATCATGATCATTAAGTGGCATTAAAAATCATGATCATTAAGCCCAGATGCTTTGACTCCAAAAGCAATGCTCTTTCTGTCACAGTAGGCTCCTCAAGTCTTCAAGATTCTACCATTTCATTATGGGCAAAGATCTGTACACACGAGGTCGTGAGAGGGTCACTGGGACAGAAAACAGTACTAGGTGCTCGTGTTGTCACAGAGTCTCTAAGTGCTAGCATGTTCCGAAAGGGGGAGATAAATTTGGACTGGGGGAGCAGGGACCCCTTGCACTCTTTGCCCTGGGTCTGACAGATTTCCATTCAGCCCAACACATGTTGATTGAATGGCCACTCTGTGCTGCCTTCTGATGCTGTTCAAATAGACACATAAGAGCATGTTTTGTTATGGTCTCCCATGACTAAAGGCAGATGCTACCAGTTCTTAAGTCTGTCTTTAGGGAATCTTTGTATTGTTTAATGGTCTGTCTGACAGCAGCTATTTGTATCACGCTGCTGGCAGCAGGAAATTGAGGGTTCTTCTGTTGTTAATGCCCAAGATGTGACCAGCCCAATAAAAGGGTACTGATGTCAGAATGGCACAGGCCAAATACCTTCTAGTCCTAAAATTGACAGTTGGGGCTGCTGTGTGAAAAAACAAACAAACAAACAAACAAACACAAACAAACACATCGAAGCAAAGCATTGAGTGGTGTTACAGGAGTCTAAAGTGTCTGGGCTTAGCTTCAATATCAAATAAAGGTTACTGGCTCAGCCCAGCATCAGCTCCTAAGACATGTAGGTGTCCAAGTATTTCCCTTGAAACTCTTTTATTGATTGAGGAAAGGCATTCAGTTAGGATTAAATGTGGATCATTCCAATGCAATAAACCAGTAGATTTTCCACCTGGCAACAGAAGGCTAAATGGCAACTCTATATTTAATAGTAGTCTTTCCATACAAAAGAAACAGTAAACATATGAGCCTTCATCTATTGAAGAGATGAAATTGAGGCCACTAGCTACTATCTCTTACAGTCCTCTACTTAGATTTTTTTGCTTCTTTTAGATGGTGTGCCAAATGAATACGTCTAATGAATTAATACTCAGAAACATGCACTGTGGATTCAGACTGCCTGGGTTCAAACTCTGACGATGTCACCCACTAGCTGTGTGATCTTTGCCGGTTAATCTTACTTTGCCTTAATTTCCTCATGCATAGAATGAGAATAATACCCATTACTTCACAGAGTTCATTGTGAGACTTAAATGAGATGCACATGTGAAGGCATTAGAACCCATAAATGTTAGGTATCATCATCATTATTAACAAGCTAGCCATTTAAATTCTTTTTATTCCTCAAAAGGAAATGAGATATCTGCATTTTACTTCTTAATTCTTAGCACACTGGTAGAGAGAACAGGATGTGGAAATAGAATGCAAGCATCGGTTTTGCCATGAAATAGGATCATTGCTTGAGTTTTCCCCAAAAGGATAATCTAAGGGATAGGTAAGTATAAAGTTTCAGAAGTCAAGATATCAAGACAGTGTGAACAGAAAAGCATGTGGATAGAATTATCTGAGTGCTTTACAGTTAAATGCAAAGCCAGGGTAATTTAACTTACAAATTCTAAGTGAAGATATATAATATATGGTCATTAATGAGAAATGGCATCACCAGAGACTCCTATTCTGAGGTACATTGTACCTATATTAATTACCTGTTTCAATTTACATGTAGATTTGAGTGCAAATGGCATATTTGGAAAAGAACTGTTAAGGCAGATAGCAAATAATTAGTTTGGGAATCCGTATCAGTCTGCTTGGGCTGCCATAACAAAGTACCATCGATGGGGTGGCTAAAATAACAGATACTCATTTTCTCACAGTTCTGGAGGCTAGAAGTCCCAGACAAAGTGCCAGATGATGTGGATTTTGGTGAGGACACTCTTCCTGGCTTGTAGACATGCCACCTTCTCACTGTGTAGTCACATGGCATGGCAAAGAGGGCAAGCTCTCTAATCTCTTCTTAGAAGGGAACTAATACTATAACGAAGGGCCCATCCTCATGGCCTCATCTAAACCTAATTATCTCCCAAAGGTTCCATCTGCAAACACCATCACACTGGGGGTTAGGACTTCAATATGTGAACTGTGGGAAACATCACTCAGACTATAGCCAAATTGACAGCATAATTAAGGAATTGGACTGTGGTTTATCCTGTATCTATCCAAGGTGTGTACTCTTCATGTCTGTTAGCATAGTTCACATGGAGTAAGTTATCTGAGTGTTACATGTTTGCTATTTTTTATTGTGCCTGTATATACTTGGGTAGGATGTACAGCTTAAGAGCAAAACCAGTCAAGTGAACTGAGTAGAATTTCCCCACCTGCCACTTAGCAATGCTCCAGCTCTTCCATCAGAAACAGGCGATCACTGAAGTGTCAGAAATGGTGTCATCATGAAAGAGTGTAAGGATGGAAAGGGATTGCTTAAACATGCATGCAGAGCTCTGGGTGGGAATACAGAAACCCTGGACACCTCCTCATCCACAGCTGATCATTAATGCTGTTTCTGTCTGCCCTGATCTCAAGGAGAAATGTGGAGGGTTGAATGGGAAGGATAGTGGGGAAAGCAGGAAAAAAAGAGGAACGAGAGAGAAGAAACAGCAACAATTAGACATGAGCGTGAGGAGGCAGAAATAAAAGCCAATAAACCATAGAAAAAAAGAACTGCCCAGCCTCTGCCCCACCCAGTTCTGCTCTGGGGCTCGAGTGGGTCTCTCTGATCCACCGTGCCAGCAGTGCTGACAGCTCCTGAAGAAACCACTGGCCCAGAGAAGGAAGAAGGCTGAGTGCTTGCAGGAAGAAACCCTTCAGACACCAGGGGAGGCAGCAAGTCCCACAGCACTGAGGCAAGGCCTCACTGTCTCTCTGGTACAGCAGACAGAATAAGTCCAGTCTTACTGTGTATGGAAACAGGTGTGTGTGGCTTCCACTTAGAGTTAGGTGGAAGTTCGGTCTGAAAGAGAGGGTGAGAAGTATTAAAGAGGAACAGAAGAGCTGGGAAGAGCTAGATCTTTTCAAGGGGATGTCTGCTTCTGCACCACGTGACAGTGGAGGATGCCTTGGATCTTCATCAAAAGAGGTAACTTCCTCTTCTCCTTAAGCGACATAGCAAATCCCTCACTTACAACTTAGAACCTCCCTAGCCTTCATCCTAATGCATGTAAACCTTGAGAGAGAAGCAAGAGGGAGAGGAAGGAGGTGGCACATTCTATAAGAAGTGAGGTGTGACAGATGACGTGAGGCAAATCGACGCAGGAGATGGTGGTGTGACTGAATGAATCACTAGCCTAGTGTGCGGTGAGGGCCTCTGTTTTGAAGAGCCGCCTCCCTGAGGCCTCTGGGCTGCTTCCTGTGTGGCTCACCAAGAAAATGACATGCCAGTTTGGGCGCGGTGGTTCATGCTTGTAATCCCAGCACTTTGGGAGTCTGAAGCAGGCAGATCACCTGAGGTCAGTTCAAGACCAACCTGACCAACGTGGTGAAACCCTGTCTCTACTAAAAATACAAAAAATTGGCCAGGCGTGGTGGTGCCCGCTTGTAATCCCAGCTACTCGGGAGGCTAAGGTGGGAGAATTGCAGTGAATCACTTGAACCTGGGAGGCGGAGGTTGCAGTGAGCCGAGATTGCACCACTGTACTCCAGCCTAGGTGACAGAACAAGACTGTCTCAAAAAAAAAAAAAAAAAAGAAAATGCCATGCCAGGTTAACCTCACTTCCTCTTCTGATGTGCTGGCTAGTAAGTCAAGGGATGGCTATAGATTCTCCATGCATGAACTGCAGCAAGGCCTTTGAACAAGAGGAACAACATGGACACTATATGACTCTACGCTTGAGTGAATGACCACACCCAAGGCGTAAAGACCATGGCGCCATGTTTATCTGGAGGAGCTCTCCCCAGGTCATGCTAAAGCACTCTGACTTGTTGAGTATTTTTATTGGCACCCTGGATGAAGGCAAAGAGAACAGACTTGTCAAGTGTTCAGTTGACAAAGAATTAGGAGATGGCACTAATAAGTCAGTTGACAGGAATAAGATTCAAAGACAGCTAAATAGGCTAGAATAATGAATCAAAACTAACAAGATGATATACAGAATCCATAGTTAAGTTTAGGCAATTAGACGCACCAGGTAGGGGAGATGAGCTCACGCATGAAAAATGAAAACAGTGGTTTTGGTTGATTGCACATTTGATATACATTACTAGCATAGCATACTTATTTAAAAACAAAGAAAAAAATGGAAGCTTTACATCGCATATATAAAGTGGTCATAGCCAAAACAAAGGAGATAATTATCCTATGGTATTTTTCATATTGAATTCTCTTTGGGATTCCTCAAATTAAGCATACATTCATCAAAAAATACTGGTGAAACCTTGTCTCTACTAAAATTACAAAAATTATCTGGGTGTGGTGGCATGTGCCTGTAATTCCAGCTACTCAAGAGGCTGAGGCAGGAGAATCTCTTGAGCCTGGGAAGCAGAGATTGCAGTGAGTTGAGATAGCACCACTGCACTCCAGCCTGGACGACAGAGCGAGACTTTGTCTCAAAAAAGAAAAAAAATACTGGTGGGGGGTGTGCTCCAGTAGTCACAGTTACTCAGGAGGCTGGAGTGGGAGGATCACTGGAGCCCGGGAGGTCGAGGCTGCAGTGAGCTGAGATTGCACCAGCACACTCCAGCTTGAGGGACTGAGACCCTATCTCAAAAAAAAAAAAAAAAAAAAAAAGGCATGACTATAGTTGAAGTACATAGTATAATGTTTGTTACTTAATATTTTACAAACTATTATATTTCTTTTATCTCTTTGTATTAATAACAATGCCATTTTAACTTAGGGTTAAGTTCCATACAAATGTTAAAGGAAAAAGACTTTCAAGGCCATTTAAAAAGAGAAAGATGACGGCTAAAAAGCACATGAAAAAGAGTGCCACATCAATAGAAAAATGCAAATTAAAACAAAAACGAGATACCACTTCACACCTACTAGAATGACTATAATTAAAAAAAACACAGTAACAAGCATTGGTGAGGACACGAAGAACTGGGAACCCTCATACATTGCTGGTGGAAACAGGAAATGGTACAGCCACTTTGGAAAGCGGTTTGGCAATTTCTTAAAAAGTTAAACTCACCATATGACCCAGTAATTCCACTCATAGGTTATCTGCCCAAGACAAAAGAGAACAAATATTCATATAAAGACTTTAACATTAGGCCAGTACTTTGGGACGGCAAGGTGGAAGGATCACCTGAGGTCAGAAGTTTGAGACCAGTCTGGTGAACATGGTGAAACCCTGTCTCTACTAAAAATATAAAAATTAGCTGTATGTGGTGGCTCATGCCTGTAATCCCAGCTATCGGAGGGCTGAGGCATGAGAATTACTTGAACCCAGGAGGCAGAGGTTGCAGTGAGCTGAGATTGCACCACTGCACTCCAGCCTGGGAGACAGAGTGAGACTCTGTCTTAAAAAAAAAAAAAAAAAAAAAAAGACAGAGGCAAGAGACTACATATTATATGACTCCATTTGTTTGAAATGTCCAGAAAAGCCAAACTTATAAAGACAGAAAGCATATCAGAGGTTACCTAGGGGCTAGCTGGGGGTGGCAGTGAGGATTGACTACACACAGATTTGAGGAAAGTTTTTGAGTGATAGAAATGTTTTAAAACTGGATTATGGTGGTGATGGCACAACTTTATAAATTTGCCTAAAAAAATGAATTGTGGCTGGGCATGGTGGCTCAAGCCTGTAATCCCAGCATTTTGAGGGTCGAGGTAAACGGATCACCTGAGGTCGGGAGTTCAAGACCAGCCCAGCCAACATGGTGAAACCCCGTATCTAGTAAAAATACAAAAAGTAGTTGTGCATAGTGCCACGAGCCTATAATCCCAGGTACTCGGGAGGCTGAGGCAGGAGAATCACTTGAACCCAGGAGGCAGAGGCTGCAATAAGCCGAGATGATCAGCCTGGGCAACAGAGCAAGACTCCATCTAAAAAAAAAAAAAAGAAAGAAAGAATTGTACATTTACCAAAAAAAAAAAAAAAAAAAAAAAAAAAAGAAGAAGAAGATAAAGAGCCTGCTTGGAACCACTTACAATATTTGAAGAACAGTGAAATTTGGAATCCAGTATTCAAAAAATACTGGTAGAACAAAAGAATTTGTAAACTCTCTTGGCTTTACAAATTATAAACACATTTGTTCTCACTACAGTATCATCCTGATTGAGTCTATGTCAAAGGACAAGTTTAAAACAGTTGTATGTTTGAAAGGCACAAAATGAAATGAAATGGAATTACCATTCCATATCTTTAAACAAAAAGAATGAAACAGAAGAGGGCGGGCCTCAGTTTGGTTTTTATGTGAATATGCTGCTACCTAGTGGTCATTTATAAAATGGCAGGACGTGAGGTTTTGTTTTTTATCTTGAATTTGTTGAGCCTTATCTGTACATCATAGGAAATACCTAAATGCTTAGCGATGTGTAGGTTAAACATATGAATGCATCTCTGAATAATTTATGCTTTATAAAAATACGATAGTGGCAAGAACTGGATTGAAAGTTTTGAAAATGGCTTTTAGTTCTTGATCAGCTGGTGTCAGCTTTGTGACTTTAAGCTAGGTCAAAATTAATCCACGGCTACTATCTGGTTCCGAAGTTTTAGGAGCAGCTCTGTAAGGTGGTAGTTAGGAGCATGGCCTTGGGGCTAGCTCTTTAACTGCTCTAAACTTAAGTATCTTAATCTTGAAAATGGGGATAAAAGAATCCCACCCCTAGGCTAGTTGTGACAATTAAATGTGACAATTGCATATACAAGTACTATCTCAGAACATACCTCAGGAAAAGCTGGAATATGACTTTCCCTATTAGAATGTGCCTAATGGGGAACAATCCCTTATTTGTCAATTAAAATTAGTTACTCCTTCCCATTCTATCCCAAAGCAACAAGCAAAAACACCATGAGTTCAGAAACTAAATATTCTTAGAATGATCAACTGATTTGAAATATAAATTTGAACAATTTAATTTAAAAAATAATAAAGCATAGTAACTGGCATTTTACAAATCATTTGAAATTTGGAATTGCTGATTATTTAAAACAATAAGGTAGTGACAGAGATGTCAAAAGGTGACTGTTCTAGCTCATCCTCTCACCACTGGTGTCTTATGGAGGTCTGACATGTTTAATGTATGCCAGCCAGCACAATGCTGACCAGAGAAAGTATAATTCTTTCATTTTCCCAAGAATTAAGCCCCACTTTTGTGGGGTTGGACTTGTTCCTGGGTGTGGTGGCTCATACCTGTAATCTCAGCACTTTGGGAGGCTTGCAGTAGTTTGAGACCAGCTTGGGAAACACAGAAAGACCTCCTCTCTACAAAAAATAAAAATAAAAAAATTAGCTAGGTGTGGTGACACACACCTGTGGTCCCAGCTGCTCCAGAGGGTGAGGTGGAAAGATCTCTTGAGCTCAAGAGGTTGAGGCTACAGTGAGCTATGATGACACCACTGTACTCTAGTCTGGGTGACAGAGAAAGACACTATCTCAAAAAAAAAAAGAAAAAGAAAAAAAAAGAAAGAAAGAAAAATAAATAAAAATAAAATGAGTATCTGGACTACCCTGGAATAATATTTTATTTTATTTTTGAGATGGGCTCACTCTGTCATCCGGGCTAGAGCACAGTGGTTCGATTGGGGCTCACTGAACCCTTGACCTCCCCGGACTCAGGTGATCCTCCCAACTCAGCCTCCCAAGTAGCTGGGACCACAGGTATGCTCCACCAAGCCTGAATAATTTTTACATTTTTGGTATAGATGGAGTTTCACCATGTTGCCCAGGTTGGTCTCAAACTCCTGGGTTCAAGCGATCCACCCACCTCAGCCTCCCAAAGTACTGGGATTACAGGCATGAGCCACCTTGCCTGGCCCACTCTGGATTTTATTCAATATTTCACAGGTCAGAGAACCAGTTTGCTTCTGTAACTGAAGGTTTTCTACTACCATTTTATTTCTTCACCCATTAGGATATTTCTTTAGGATGTCAACATATCTAGATAATGAATTTTAGTTATTACTTTCCATGCAGCAGATATTTTGGCATTGCTTACACAGTTTTTAAAGCAGGCTTATTAAAGTATAATTTAGATGTCATAGAATTCACCTATTTAAAGTGTAAAATTCGATGAGTCTTAGTAAATTTAATCCATTGTCTGCCCATTAATACAATCCAGTTTTAGAACAGTTCCAACCTATACTTAGCATTTGACCAGCTCCATACTGAAAGAATTTATTGGATAATTAGCCTGTGCGTTTTAAACCATCTAGATCTAGGACCCAGCCTAGACATTATTTTGAATAAATCAAGCTTTAAGGAAAAACAAACTCTAAACTTTACTCAAAATAGAGATCCATAAATCACCTCCTCCCAAGGTCTCTCCAGGGTCTGTAGGCTAATGAAGAATATAAACTTAAAATATAAATTAAGAATAAAAAATAATGCACATATATGAATACACATATTTTGAAAAGTGTATATTGTGTAATTCATTATAGTTTATTTCAATAGCCGTAAGTTTTTAAGAGACAAAGTCTCACTCTGTCACCAAGGGCTGGGGTGCAGTGGTGCAATCACAGCTCACTGCAGCCTCGAACTCCTGGGCTAAAGCCATCCTCCCACCTCAGCCTCCTGAGTAGCTAGGACCTCAAGTGCCCACCACCACACTCAACAGGCATCAAAATGAATTTTTAAAATGTTTCCAGTTATCATCTTTCACCCAATCTCAAATTTATTTTTTTCAATTTTGTAAATAAGATGAGGTTGAATAAGTTGTCCAGGGACTTAACATTTTGATTTAGTATATCCTAAATTTATGGAAGAAATATTCCTCCTGTCTGTGATTTGGCCATGCACATTTTTGAGGGGCTGGACTGGAGATGCTGACGGGTACTTGCAGAGGACCTTCTTCCTTAATGGGCTATTTAAGAGGCCCTGATTTTCCCTTGTTTTAAAAATTATTTAAGAAAGAATTAGTTACCATGCCCCGCTTCCTGCAAATCCCGTATTCATGGTGTGCGACTTCCAATACAGCATCTGTTAAACACGTACATACATCAGTTGCAAGAATAACAATCTCGGAATAATGAAAATGCCTCTACCTATGCGTTCTTTGTCCCTGTATTATCTCTAAGTACCTCTAAGTTTCAGAAGGGAAGTTATGTATAAATGAACTCCACTTCGGAAATTCCATTTTTCTCTAGTCCTAGAGAGTTACTGCTAACTCCATTCATTTTGACATTTAAATACTATGTTATGTTGTTATTTAAGTGTTCAACATGCACTAGTTCAGAATTCTCAAAATGCTAAGCTCCTTGTGGGTTAGAATAGTTGTTTCAAACTTTGTGTGTGTAAATGAACGAATTTTATATTTCTCAAGCACCTAGTCCACACTGAGCATAAAAAATCTATTTAATAGGTACCGTTTAATTAACAAATGATACGTCAGGTTTGTCTCCCTTCCTCCAGATCCCCGTAACATTTACATTCATCACATTGCCCAGATTTCCTAGACATTACAGATTTTCTGTTCTACGGCTCCCATAAGAACGTTGCAGGTGTCACGCCATATGTCTGGGACATACGGTCCTCAATAGCTTGTAATATGAAACTATTTCTATTGCAATAAATCTAGTATCTATTCCTCGCTTTTTGTTTACTAATAGTTTTGATTACAACTTCAAATTTTAAAAATCGAGGATGAAGTCACATAGAAGTGAACTGTCCCCTTCTATGTAACTTCATCCTCGATTTTTAAAATTACAAAAGCATATTAATTAGTAAAAAAAAAAGTTTGACAATACAAAATGATAAAGCAAAATTCGCCTTCACCAAAAGTCATCTATTTCCCTCTCCGTGGTTTCCACATTGAGGCTTGTAACTTGGGGCTTCCACGCTGGACGAGCCTAAAGAACATCCAGCACACACAGGAAGCAGCTGCGCGGCCAAATGGCGCTGAGACCAGCGCACCTGTCCACGGACCGCCCACTTGCCAACTCTTTGACCTTGGGTGAGTCTCTCAAACTTCTCTGAGTCTCAGGATCTTCCATAAAACGCTGAGTTGAATGAGGAGAGCCGTGTATGTGTAATCACTTTGTGAAATTTACAGCAAGAGGCAAACTTAAAGCATTGTAGCGGGTCCTAGAGAAGTCCCCTGCCTATGAGAGCCTTTTCAGTTCACCGCAGCAGCTTCCAAGGCCCTCCCACCACCCCCGCCGCCGCGGTTTCTGCACCGCAAATCTCGCGGCTCGGCCCGCAGCGGCGGCTCTCCCCGGCCTCCCACCCCAGCGACGGAGCGCGGAGCTCAACGCGGACGAGCGCCAGCCGGGGTCAGACACACCCGCGAAGCGAGGGCTGTTCAGCGGCTGCTAACGCGCTCCACCTAGGGCCGCCTCTCAGTTTAAAACGTAAGCAAGAGTTGCCTTTCCCTCTTCCAAGAACAGCAATCGAAACTTCCTTTCTTTTGGAAGCCTCGCCAGCTTCTCAACTTCCACCAGCCTCAGCCACGCCCCAGCCGGCAAACGCCGGGCTCTCCACGCCCCCTCGCTTTGAATTTGATTTCGGCGCGCGCCTGACCTGAAGGCGGCTGTGATTGGTTGGAGGTGGGTGAAGGCGAAGGGCGGAGAATTATGGGAGGGATTAAGACTGCAGGAGCTGAGTGATTGGTTCCTGAACAAAGAGGGCGGAGTAAAAGGCGGAAGCAGGAACTGGGGGCGGGGCCTTGTGAAACTTGGGGGACCCAGCGAGATGGAAGTAGTTAGGTGTCCGGAACACGGTAAGGGGCCAGGGGCTCATCCTCCCCTAGGGCCTGTCCATCTAGCGTGGCGTAATCGTTGTTCACTTTCTTCTCTCCCCAGGGACTTTCTGCTTTCTTAAGACCGGCGTCCGCGATGGCCCGAATAAAGGAAAGAGCTTCTACGTGTGCCGGGCAGACACGTGCAGCTTCGTGCGGGCGACCGAGTAGGTCTCCAGCTGGGCCCCACTCTGTGTGGCTGCCCGGGACTTCCGGAGAGGAGCTGCCGGCTCCCCGCTGTCGGGCGCCACAGGGACGAGGAGTGGTGGGGCCCTGGTCCGCTGTGTCAGACCCTTTAAGCAGTTGATAATCCCAGGGCAGCGTGGCGTGTTCGGAAGACGCCCAGCTAATTCTGCCTGTGTGACCCGAGGCTGGTTACTCTCCCTCTCTGGGCCGACAATTCCCTCTTGTGTAAAACTGAGGCTCCAGTGTTTTCCAGCTTGGCTTTTTATTCACCTGACAGGCCTTAACCACTCCCTTCTCGTGCCCAGACAGTCCTACCCCCTTTAAAGGACTAAAGAAACTCAGCAGACAGTGGAAAGTAATTGGTCCTTGTTTTGCACTAGTTTTAGGCCCAACTGTTTTTTTAATGTTTGAGTTTAAAACACTCTAGTGATTAGTTGGTAGCCTTTTTATTTTTAAATAGGATTCTTTGCATCTAAATGGTGAAATTGATAATTCAAAGAAATTAGCGCTGGAAGAAACGACGGAGTGGCTGACTCCTGTAATACCAGCACTTTGGGAGGCCAAGGAGAGCGAATGGTTTGAGCCCAGGAGTTCGAGACCAGCCTGGGCAACATGATGAAACTCCTTCTCTACGAGAAATTTAAAAAATTGTCTAGGCATGGTGGCACATTCCTGTAGTCGCAGCTACTCAGGAGGCTGAGGTGGGAGGAGAGAGTCAGAAATTTTAAGTATCTTCTCTAAAGTGAGGAAAGTTAATACTTCGTCTAATGTTAATGTTTTCACATTACCAAGTGCCTACATTTTCTATGTGAATTTTAAAACTATCATCACATCATTAAATATCAGCTGTCTATTCAGCAGAACTTGGTAGAGAAAAGTTATTTTCCTCCATGTCAGATGTAAAGTACATAATGGATATCAGTATTAGAAAGTGACCTTTCAACGTGTATATTAACTTCTCATGTTTCTGTTTCATGAGTTAGATGATTTACACTGAGCCTCTCAGATACAGTACTCAGGTCAAGTTTTGTGAAATAGAAGCGTTTTTATGTTTGCAGGAATTAAGCATTCTTGGTGGCATAAGATTTGGTTTTACATTAAGAGGAGCACTCTTATTTAGGGTCCCATCTACACAGATGCTTTGCTGTACAAACTAGTACAGTGATATTTGAAGACAATTATTTGATAAACTTGATTTATTTGGAATATATCTGATAATATATAGGCCAAAAAAAGTGCCCCAGGTATAGAAGAGTACTTTAGACCTTCACTCAAAGCTGTTTACTTTCAAATGTTACATATATTTACAATGTTTGATAGTTATACGTTGGAAGGGAGTGATTAAAAAACTTACACAAAGCAAGAAGCATATAGTGGGTGTTGTTAGAGGTAGGCATGTGAATAACACTAAGTGACAGCTATCGGGTTATTAAAGGAAAGGATGAAGGAAGAGCCTGGACAAAATTCATACAGGGCCTCACAGCCAGCCCTAAATATGTCCTTCATAGGGGTATCACAGTGTAGAGGTTACACAGTGCAGTGAAGTTTTAAACTTTTGAGTCATCAAGAAACGTAGTTATGCTTTCTTTGAGAAAGTGGGTAAAGGTGAAAGATAGGTACTCCTTTCCCAAAGGAATGCACACAGCTGTAATAATGTGTGGGAATTGCAAAGCCAGAAGAGGTCATACATAGATTCTTGGTGTAAAAACCAATAGTTTTGATTTGACTTCAGGATATTGATCTCTATTCTTGGCTTCCTAAAAATGTTTTCAACTTTTTTCTTTTCTCTAGCATTCCTGTTTCTCATTGTTTGTTGCATGAGGACTTTGTGGTAGAGCTTCAGGGTTTGCTCCTCCCACAGGGCAAGAAAGAATACAGGTAAGGGTCCAAAAGGAACATCTAAGTATACTTGCTTTTTTTTTCTCCCTGAAAGAGTTGCAGCCAGGTATGTGTTAGGATTGTTCTTTAAAAGTCATTTTAAAAAACAAAATTTGTATATGTATGACATATCTTTTGGGCTGTCACCCCCTGACTGCTGAGCAACTAGTTAATCTGAGAAGTCTGATTTCTAGTAATTTCCACCTAAATGGCTCTACAATCATCCCTCTCCAACTGTCAAGTAGCCTATAATGTCAGCCAACCAGTGACCACTAACTTGCACTTAACTTGTCAACCTTTTAATTCTGGTAATAGAACAAGATAATAGGTAAAAATGGCTAACATATATTTAGTCCTCAATAAATGCTAGTTTCCTTTCCTTTATATGGGAATTTGGGAAGGGCAGAGAAGTCTATAGAGATAGGAGATATTTGTCACGAGTAGTCAAAGATAAAGTAGGAATTCCCTAAGTGTTAGAGAGGGGTCATATTTAATGGATTAATACATTGCATTAGAGTACTGAGGCATGAATTAACCTGGCATTTTCAGGGAAAATTTGATGTTAATAGTTTAACATATCTTTAAACAAGGACTTTAGGAGATAAAGCTGGCCAGGAAGGTAGGGGTCGGGATGTAATAGTCATTGTGTGATATTTTATGCACTTCAGAATTTTTATATTCTAGATCCCCCTACCCAGTTAAAGGCATATAAGTACCACCTACAATTTTTACATACCTGAGTACTGTTTATACTTCTATTTTTCTTAATTTAGTTATGTTTATAGTAAGATACACAGATCTTAAAGAGTTCAACCAGTTGAGTTTTAAGAATGTATGTACCTCCTCATAAAACCAAGATCTGAGTCAAAATATTACCCCAATAAGTCCCATCAGTCCCCTTCCAGTTAATTCCACCCCTCCCATCTCCACCCCCATCAGCAATCACTGTTCTGATTTTTATCTTTAGATATATTTTGCTTGTTCTTGAACTTTATATAAATGAAATCATACTGCATGTACTCTTCTGTGTCTGACTTCTTTTACTTAACAATGTCTGTGATATTTATATAATATGTATCAGTAATTCATTCATTTTTTTATTGTGGAGTTGAATTTCATTTATAAATGCACCACTTTGTTTTGTGTGCTTATTTGCCATCAGAAAATCTTGACGTATCTGTTTAAATCTTTTGTCCTTTTTTTTTTTTTTGCATTGAAATTTTTATCAAGTAGTTTTAGATTCACATATAGTTGTAAGGAATAATAATACAGATAAATCGCCTGTAGACTTTATCCAGTTTCCCCCAATGGTGACATTTGCAAGACTTAGACATATATCACAAACAGGATATAAATATTGGTACAACCCACCGGTTTTATTGGTAAAGGTAGTTTTGCTTGAACTGATTTATGTGTGTGTGTATATTTAATTCTATACACTTTTATCCTGTCAAGTCATGTATCTAGCATTACAGTCAAGGTACTGAAGAGTTCCATCACAGGATCTCTCTGTTGCCCTTTCTATAACCATACCCACTTCCCTCCCTTCTGCCCTCCTCACGCTGACATCAGGAATTTGTTCTCCCTTTCTAAAATTTTGTCATTTCAAAATTGTTACACAAATGGAATCAATCATACAGCATAACTTTGGAGATCTTTGCCTGTTTTAAAATTTTTGTTGTCTTTTTTTTAAACTGAGTTAGAAGAGTTCTTTATAAATTCTCTATATAAGCTAGGCCATGGTGACTCATGCCTGTAATCCCAGCACTTTGGGAGGTTGAAGTGGGCAGATCACTTGAGGTTAGGAGTTTGAGACCAGCCTGGCCAACATGGTGAAACCCCATCTCTACTAAATAAAAAAAGCAAAACAACAACAACAACAACAAAAATTAGCTGGACATGGTGGCACACACCTGAGGTCCCAGGTACTCAGGAAGCTGAGGCAGGAAAATCACTTGAATCCAGGAGACGGAGGTTGCAGTGAGCGGAGAGTGCACCCCTACACTTGAGCCTGGGTGACAGGTGGAGACTCCTTCTCAAAAAAAAAAAAAGTCTATAGGAGTTCTTTGGCAGATATTTGTATTGTGAATATTTTTTCCCAGTCTGTGGTATGTGTTTTCTTAATTGTTTTTTGAAAAGCAAATGTTTTAAATTTTTTTGAAGTCCAGTTTATCATTTTTGTATAGTTTGTGCTTTTTGTCTTCTCTCCAAGAAATCTTTGCCTGCCCCAATATCACAAATATATCTAAGAATTGTCTAGAAGCTCTATAGTTTTGTTTTGTTTTGTTTTTTGGAGACAGAGTTTTGCTCTGTCACCCAGGCTGGAGTGCCATGGTACAATCTTGGCTCACTGCAGCCTCTACCTTCTGGGTTCAAGCAATTCTCATGCCTCAGCCTCCCAGGTAGTCCCAAGTAGCTGAGACTAGAGGGCACACACCACTAACTTTTTTGTAATTTAGTAGAAACGGGGTTTCACCACATTGCCTAGGGTGGTCTCGAGCTTCTGAGCTCAGGCAGTCCACCCATCTCGTCCTCCCAAAGTGCTAGGATTACGGGTGTGAGCCACTGCGCTTAGCCTGTTTTTTGTTTTTTGTTTTTTTTAAGTACCTGTTTCATATAGGTCTATTATCTATACTTCAGATTACTTTTGTATAGTATATAAGGTAGGGTAGAGATTCACTTATTTTTGCACATGGTACCAATTGTTTTAGCATCATGTTTTGAAGATTTTCCTTTCCCCATTGAAATGCTTGGCATCTTTGTAAAAAATCAATTGATCCAATATATGTGAGTCTGTTTCTGGGGTCACTAATCTGTTCCATTGATCCATTTGCCTACCTTTACATAATTAATCAGATAAAATAGTGTGAGTCTTCTGACTTTATTCTTTTTCAAGATTGTGTTGGCTACTCTAGGATCTTTGTATTTCCATATAAAATGTAGAATAAAAACAAACTAAAAAATAAATAAAAATAAAATGTAGAATCAGCTTTTAAATTTTCCACAGAAGACCCTGTTGGGATTGCATTGAATCTAAATAGATCAATTTGGAGAGAATTGTCAATATTGAGGCTTCTAATCCATGAACATGGTACATTTATTTATGACTTTAAAAATGTCTCTCAGCATTGTTTAATAGTTTTCATTACAGAGTTCCTATACATCTTTTGTTAAATGTATTTCTCAGTGTTTATGATTTTTAGTGCTGTTGTAAATGGAATTCTTTTAAAATTTCATTTTTGGATTGTTTTCTGCTGGTACGGTGGAGCTGGTAAGACTTTATTGCATGAAGTTATTATATTCTCCTGACACTGAAAATCATTTACATACTACTGGAGGTCCTTTACCATATAGACGCACTGTGGTAGGTGTTAGGAAGCCATTGAAGGAGTTTTGATCCAATTTGCATTAAAAGAAGAACTATGGAGGACCAATTAGAAAGCGAAGCAAGAGACCACTGAAATAATAGCTACCACTGAAAGCCCACTACGTACTTTTTTTTTTTTTTTTGGTAGAGACAAAGCTCACTATTACCCAGGCTGGTCTCAATCTCCTGGGCTGAAGCAATTCTCCCGTCTTAGTCTCCTAAAGTGCTGGGATTATAGGTGTGAGCCACTGCACCTAGCCTCTTCATTGTCTTTTGCCTTCATATAATTTGTTGTGATTTATTTCAATATCCCTGTTTACCAGACAGATGAAGAAACTACCACTGAGTCAGGTCAGAAAGGGAATCTGAGGACCCATGGTTATGCAGTGACATTGGTGGGATTTAAACCCAGGTCCAACTGATTCCAGACATGCCAACTTTCTCTTATGTGACAGGTGATGGGCCTGAATTGAGGCAGTGGCAGTGGAATTGGGTGCAGTTGGAATGGAGAAAACTTAGAAAGAGCACTGATAAGATGTATTTCCTGGCAGGGCATATACACAGGTTCCTTCCTCCATTTTCTATCTGGAATAGCGCTCATAGTGGTTCCAACTTCCCTGAGCTGGAGGACTCGAAGAGAGAACGTGTGTGATGGCCTCAGTCTGGTGTTTGGCACATTGTCAGTGCTCAGTAGGGAAATAGTTGCTAAGGTGGAACTTCTTTTTGTTTATATATATATTTATATATATTTTATTGCACTTTAGGTTCTAGGGTACATGTGCAGAACATGCAGGATTGTTGCATAGATACCTACATGGCAATGTGGTTTGCTGCATCCATCCCCCCATCACCTATATCTGGTGTTTCTCCCCATGTTATCCCTTCCCAACTCCCCACCCTCTGCTGTCCCTCCCCAGTACCTCCAACAGACCCCAGTGTGTGATGCTCCCTTCCCTGTGTCCGTGTGTTTTCATTGTTCAACACCTGCCTGTGAGTGAGAACATGTGGTGTTTGATTTTCTGTTCTTGTGTCAGTTTGCTGAGAATGATGGTTTCCAGATTCATCCATGTCCCTACAAAGGACACAAACTCATTGTTTTTTATGGCTGCATAGTATTCCATGGTATATATGTGCCACATTTTCCTTGTCCAGTCTATCATCGATGGGCATTTGGGTTGGTTCCAGTTCTTTGCTATTGTAAATAGTGCCGCAATGAACATACCTGTGCATGTGTCTTTATAATAGAATGACTTATAATCCTTTGGACATATGCCCAGTAATGGGATTGCTGGGTCAAATGGAATTTCTATTTCTAGGTCCTTGGGGAATCACCACACTGTCTTCCACAATGGTTGAACTAATTTCCACTCCCACCAACAGTGTAAAAGTATTCTTATTTCTCCACATCCTCTCCAGCATCTGTCTCCAAATTTTTTAATGATCACCATTCTAACTGGTGTGAGATGGTATCTCAATGTGGTTTTGATTTGCATTTCTCTAATGACCAGTGATGATGAGCATTTTTTCATTTGTTTATTGGCCTCATAAATGTCTTCTTTTGAAAAGTGTCTGTTCATATCCTTTGCCCTTTTGAATGGGTTTGTTTGTTTTTTTCTTGTAAATCTGTTTTAGTTCTTTGTAGATTCTGGATATTAGCCCTTTGTCAGATGGGTTGATTGCAAAATTTTTTTCCCATTCTGTTGGTTGCTAGTTCACTCTAATGATTGTTTCTTTTGCTGTGCAGAAGCTCTGGAGTTTAATTAGATCCCATTTGTCTATTTTGGCTTTTGTTGCCAATGCTTGGCAACAAAAAAAAAAAAATAGAAATCCATATTTCTTGGATTTTCTCTAATCTTGCCTTCTTGTTTTATTTCATTTGGTATTTTAGTCATGAAGTCTTTGCCTACACCTATGTCCTGAATGGTTTTGCCTAGATTTTCTTTTAGGGTTTTTATGGTGTTAGGTCTTATGTTTAAGTCTTTAATCTATCTGGAGTTAGATTTTAGTGTAAAGTGTCAGGAAGGGGTTCCAGTTTCTGTTTTCTGCACATGGCTAGGCAGTTTTCCCAACACCATTTATTAAACAGGGAATCCTTTCCCCATTGCTTGTTTTTGTCAGGTTTGTCAGAGATCAGATGGTTGTAGATGTGTGGTGTTGCCTCCAAGGCCTCTGTTCTGTTCCATTGGTCTGTATCTCTGTTTTGGTACCAGTAACATGCTATTTTGATTACTGTAGCCTTGTAGTATAGTTTGAAGTCAGGTAGTGTGATGCCTCCAGCTTTGTTCTTTTTGCTTAGAATTGTCTTGGCTATGCGGGCTCTCTTTTGGTTCCATATAAAGATTAAGGTGGTTTTTTCCCAGTTCTGTGAAGAGGGTCATAGGTAGCTTGATGGGAATAGCCTTGAATCTGTAAATTACTTTGGGCAGTATGGCCATTTTGACGATATTGATTCTTCCTAACCATGAGCATGGAATGTTTTTCCATCTGTTTGTGTCCTCTCTTATTTCCTTCAGCAGTGGTTTGTAGTTCTCCTTGAAGAGGTCCTTTACATCCTTTGTTAGTTGTATTCCTAGTTATTTTTTTCTCTTTGTAGCAATTGTGAATGGCAGTTCGTTCTTGATTTGGATCTCTTTAAGTCTGTTATTGGTGTATAGGAATTCTTGTGATTTCTGCACATTGATTTTGTATCCTAAGACTTTGCTGAAGTTGCTTATCAGTTTCAGGAGATTTTGGGCTGAAACAATGGGGTCTTCTAAATATACAATCATGTCTTCTGCAAATAGAGACAATTAGACTCTCTCCTTTCCTAATTGAATACCCTTTATTTCTTTTTCTTGCCTGATTGTAGTGGCTAGAACTTCCAATACTATATTGAATAAGAATGGTGAGAGAGGGCATCCTTGTCTAGTGCCAGATTTCAAAGGGAATGCTTCCTGTTTTTGCCTATTCAGTGTGATATTGGCTGTGGGTTTGTCATAAATAGCTTTTATTATTTTGAGATATGTTCCATCGATACCTAGTTTATTGAGAGTTTTCAGCATAAAGAGCTGTTGAATTTTGTCAAAGGCCTTCTCTACATCTATTGAGATAATCATGTGGTTTTTGTCTTTGGTTCTGTTTATATGGTGAATTATGTTTATAGACTTGCGTATGTTGAACCAGCCTTGCATCCCCGGGGTGAAGCCTGCTTGATTGTGACAGATAAGCTTTTTGATTTGCTGTTGCAATCGGTTTGCCAGTATTTTATTAAAGATTTTTGCATCTATGTTCATCATGGATATTGGCCTGAAGTTTTCTTTTTTTGTTGAGTCTCTGCTGGGTTTTGGTATCAGGGTGATGTTGGTCTCATAAAATGATTTGAGAAGGATTCCCTCTTTTTAGATTGTTTGGAATAGTTTCAGAAGGAATGGTACCAGCTTCTCTTTGTATGTCTGGTAGAATACGGCTGTGAACCCATCTGGACCTGGGCTTTTTTAAGTTGGTAGGCTATTAATTGCTGCCTCAACTTCAGCCCTTATTATTGGTCTATTCAGGATTTCAACTTCTTCCTGGTTTATGCTTGGGAGGGTGCAAGTGACCAGGAATTTATCCATTTCTTCCAGGTTTACTGGTTTATGTGCATAGAGTTGTTCGTAGTAATCTCTGATGGTAGTTTGTATTTCTGTGGAATCAGTTGTGATATCCCCTTTATTGTTTTTTATTGCATCTATTTGATTCTTCTCTCTTTTCTTTTTTATTAATCTGGCTAGCAGTCTCTCTATTTTGTTGATCTTTTTGAAAAACCAGCTCCTGGATATATTGATTTTTTGAAGAGTTTTTTATGTCTCCATCTCCTTCAGTTCTGCTCTGATCTTAGTTATTTCCTGTCTTCTGCTAGCTTTTGAGTTTTTTTGATCTTGCTCCTCTAGCTCTTTCAATTTTGATGATAGGGTGTCAATTTTAGATCTTTCCTTGCTTCTCATGTGGGCATTTATTGCTATAAATTGTCCTCTAGACACTGCTTTAAATGTGTCCCAGAGATTCTGGTATGTGGTGTCTTCGTTCTTGTTGGTTTCGAAGAACATCTTTATTTCTGCCTTCATTTCATTGTTTATCCAGTCAACATTCAAGAGCCAGCTGTTCAGTTTCCATGAAGTTGTGCGGTTCTAAGTGAGTTTCTTAATCCTGAGTTCTAATTTGATTGCACTGTGGTCTGAGAGACTGTTTGTTATGATTTCCATTCTTTAGCATTTGCAGAGGAGTGATTTACTTCCAATTATGTGGTCAATTTTAGAGTAGGCGTGATGTGGTGCTGAGGAGAATGTATATTCTATGGATTTGGGGTGGAGAGTTCTGTAAATATCTGTTAGGTTAGCTTGGTCCAGGTCTGAGTTTAAGTCCTGGATATCCTTGTTAATTTTCTGTCTTGTTGATCTGTCTAATATTGACAGTGGAGTGTTAAAGTCTCCCACTGTTATTGTTTGGGAATCTAAGTCACTTTGGTAGGTCATTAAGAACTTGCTTTATGTATCTGGGTGCTCCTGTATGGGGTGCATATATATTTAGGATCATTAGCTCTTCTTGTTGCATTGATCCTTTTACTATTATGTAATGCCCTTCTTTGTCTCTTTTGATCTTTGTTGGTTTAAAGTCTATTTTATCAGAGGCTAGGATTCTAACTCCTGCTTTTTTTTTGCCCTCCATTTGTTTGGTAAATCTTCCTCCATCCCTTTATTTTGAGCCTATGTGTGTCCTTACATGTGAGATGGGTTTCCTGGATACAGCACACCAACGGGTTTTGACTTTTTATCCAATTTGCCAGTCTGTGTCTTTTGAGTGGGGTGTTTAGCCCATTTACATTTAGGGTTAATATTGTTATGTGTGAATTTGATCCTGCTATTTTGATGCTAGCTGGCTGTTTTGCCCATTAGTTGATGCAGTTTCTTCATTGTGTCAAGTCTCTTTACCCTTTGGTATGTTTTTGCAGTGGCTGGCACTGGTTGTTCCTTTCTGTGTTTGGTGCTTCTTTCAGGACTCTTGTAAGGCAGGCCTGGTGGTGACAAAATCTCTCAGCACTTTCTTGTTCTTAAAGGATTTTATTTCTCCTTTGCTTATGAAGCTTAGTTTGGCTGGATGTGAAATTCTAGGTTGAAGGTTCTCTTCTTTAAGGATGTTGAATATTGGCCGTCTCTGTCCTCTGGCTTGTAGGGTTTCTGCTCAGAGATCTGCTGTGAATCTGATGGGCTTCCCTTTGTGGGTAACCCGACCTGTCTCTCTGGCTGCCTTAGCATTTTTTCCTTCATTTCAACCCTGGTGAATCTGACGATTATGTGTCTTGGGGTTGCTCTTCTTGAGGAATATCTTTGTGGTGTTCTCTGTATTTCCTGGACTTGAATATTGGCCTGCCTTGCTGGATGATATCCTGAAGAGTATTTTCCAGCTTGGATTCATTCTCTCCGTCACATTCAGGTACACCTATCAAACATAGATTAGGTCTTTTCACATAATCCCATATTTCTTGGATTTTCTCTAATCTTGCCTTCTTGTTTTATTTCATTGAGTTGATCTTCAGTCTCTGATATCCTTTCTTCTGCTTGGTCAATTCGGCTATTGAAACTTGTGTATGCTTTGCTAAGTTCTCGAGTTGTGTTTTTCAGCTCCATCAATTCACTTATATTCCCTCTAAGTTGTTTATTCTCATTAGCATTTTGTCAAACCTTTTTTCAAGGTTCTTAGTTTCTTCGCATTGGGTTAGAACATGTTCTTTTAGCTCAGAGAAGTTTGTTATTACCCCCTTCTGAAGCCTGTTTCTATCACTTCATCAGATTGATTCTCCATCCATCTTTGATCCCTTGCTGGTGAGGAGTTGTGATCCCTTAGAGGAGGAGATTTGTTCTGGTTTTGGGTGTTTCATCCTTTTTGCACTGTTTTTCTTCCCATCTTTGTGGATTTATCTACCTGTGGTCTTTGTAGTTGGTGACTTTCGGGTGGGGTTTCTGAGTGGATGTCCTTTTTGTTGATGATGAAGTTACTTCTTTCTGTTTCTTAGTTTTCCTTCTAACAGTCAGGCTTCTCTGCTGTAGGACTGCTGGAGGTCCACTCCAGATCCTGCTTTCCTGGGGATCACCTGTGGTGGCTGCAGAATAGTAAGGGTTGCTGCCAGTTTCTTCTTCTGTTATCTTTGTCCCAGAAGGATACCTGCCAGGTATCAGCCTGAGCTCTCCTTTATGAGGTGTCTCTTTGGATATACAGGGGTCAGGGAGCTGCCTGAGGAGACACTCTGACTCTTACAGGAGCTCAAGTGCTGAGCTGTGAGCTCCATTGTTCTGTTCAGAGCTGCTGGGCAGGTACATTTAAGTCTGCTGCAGTGAAACTCATAACTGCCTTTTTTTCCCAGGTGCTCTGTCCTGGGAAGGTGGGGCTTTATTTATAAGTTCCTGATGCGCTGCTTCCTTTTTTCAGAGCTGCCTTGCCCAGTAAGGAGGTAGCCTAGTCACAGTCTGCCAGCAGAGGCATTGCTGAGCCACTGTGGGCTCTGCCCAGCTGCTGTGTGAACTTCCTTGTGGTTTTATTTATAGAGGTATAGTTAGAACTGCCTCGGTAATGGCGGACTGCCTCTGTAATGGTGGATTGCCTTGGTAATGGCAGACTGCCTTGGTATTAGTGGACTTCCTCGGTAATGGCAGTCTGCCTCAGTAGTGGCAGACTGCCTCAGTAATGGCAGACACCCTTCCCCCCACAGAGCCGGACTGTCCCAGGTCTAGCTGTGCTAGCTGTGAAACTCTCAATCCAGAGTGTTTCAGATTGCTAGTCTTGTGGGGGTGGGACCTGCAGAACCAGATCACCTGGCTCTGTGTTTCAGCCCCCTTTGTTTCAGTTGAATGGGTGGCTCTGTCTCCCAGGCATTCCAGGCGCCAGTTGAAACAGCCACCCAGATTTGTGTGAGTTTTTGTGCGGAGACCTGCTGCGCTGGCTGAAACAGCTGTGCTGGAAACTCGTGGCTCTTTTCAGCCCGGGAATCTCCTGGTCTGTGGGCAGTAATAACTCATTTGGAAATGCGGTGATCACTCACCCTCTGCATTGTTCTCGCTGGGAACTGTACTCCAGAGCTGTTCCTACACAGCCATCTTGGATCCGCCTCAGCTAAGGTGGAGCTTCTGGGTAATGTGTTTACATTAAGCAGGACGAGGAAGAAAGGTAATGTTGGTAAAGTATTGGGATGTGTGGCCAACACATACAGCTTTGGACTAACCATATCTTGTTTTTTGTTTTGTTTTGTTTTTTGTTTTGAGACAGAGTCTTGCTCTGTCGCCCAGGATGGAGTGCATTGGCACAATCTCGGCTCATTGTAACCGCTACCTCTCAGGTTCAGGTTATTCTCATGTCTCAGTCTCCTGAGCAGCTGGGATTACAGGTGTGTTTCATGATGCCCAGCTAATTTTTGTATTTTTAGTAGAGACCAGGTTTTGCCATGTTGGCCAGGCTGGTCTTGAATTCCTAGCCTCAAGTGGTCCGCCTGCCTCAGCCTCCCAAAGTACTGGGATTATAGGTGTGAGCCACCACACCTGGCCAAATTGTATCCTGTTTTCATGTGAAACCAGCTAGAAAAATGAGTGTGCAGCTCTGAAGAAAGGTCTGACTGAAGTCAGAATTTTGAGAACTTGCTGTTAACATTCTTTGTACTAGATAGATGAAACTGAGAGGGGATTATTATTTTAAAATAGAACAAAAAGGTATGTTAAATGCATTTCTTTTAGCTCAAATCCAGAACACTATTACCAGGAGGTATTTACTGGAGCTTTAAAAAGGTTGTCTTAGGGTCAGGCTCCGTGGCTCACACCTGTAATCCCAGCACTTTGGGAGGCCAAGTCAGGCAGATCACTTGAGGTCAGGAGTTCGAGACCAGCCTGGCCAACATGGTGAAACTCTGTCTCTACTAAAAATACAAAAAATAGCTGGGTGTGATAGCAGGTTCCTATAATCCCAGCTACTCAGGAGTTAGGAGAATCACTTTGAGCCTGGGAAGCGGAGGTTTCAGTGAGCCAAAATCACATCGCTTCACTCCAACCTGGATGACAAAGCAAGAGTCAGTCTCAAAAAAAAAAAAAAAAAAGATTGTCTTAGGACAAATAAAAGTAAAAGGCAGTTCTCAACACACAACAAATTAAAAAACAATAACAACAGAAAACCAGGTACCCTGATAGGTGGTATGGACTGGGAATTTAAAGAGAAATAGATAAGCCTATATATGGATGATGGCTTCCTTAGTGAACATTAAGAATGTTCAGCCAGAACCCTTGGAGAGTGACCTATGGGAGCACAGCCTTTCCCTCACACAGTCTAGGTTTTCTTTTTAAGAACTTAAGTATTTTACATCCTCTACTTAATACTTTTTGGCTTAATGTAGCCAGGAGCAACAGAGTAATGGAAGGGAGGTGTAAACTGAGGCAAAGATGCCCATGTTTCATCCCTTGCAGTGCAGCTGCATTTGTGTGCAGATCTCTAACTGAACACCAGATGGCACCACTCACCAGCATTTGACTGGGCCTTTGGCTGTGGCCCTCTGTGTACAGGCAGGAAAGGAAACTGATAATCTCAGTAGAACCAGAGGGAAGAAATCTTGCCTTGACATGAACGATGTGGTACACCCTGGTATACAAATGTTGGACGTTGTCATTGAGCTTCTGAGTTTATGTTTTCCTTTCTCTCTGTTTCTCACAGAACTTTCACTCTCAAGGATACAGGGTCAAAATAAATGGAAATATTTCTTTGCCTAGACGTGGGTATAACAAGTTTTAGTTCTTTAAATAACAGGCTGTGGTGAGATGTTAAAAATATTTTACTTTTAATAACGCTTGAAACTTCTCATATCTAGAAAACTCCTCATGTTGTTGGCTATTGGGTGAAATTGACCTGCGTGTTATCTAGCCCTAGCATAGTGAGCAGGCTGATGATGGAGAGGCAATCAGGCATGCACCAGACCCAGCCAGAACCTCGGGCCCCACCAGCTTGAAGGACCCACTGAACAAAGCCATACTTTGAGGCAGTGTACAGTATTATGCACTGTGCTGTGCAATGGGAGCAATCCCTGTGGTTAAAGGATATTAACCCTTTGTAGTATGTGCGGCAGTTACGTTTTCCCAGTTTGCTTTTTGTCTTATAATTTTGCTTATAGTATTTTCATCACATGGAAGCGTAAATTTTGAAAAATTACTAAATTCTTTATTTCTCAGGCTCAGAGTTTTAAGCCATGCTTATAAAAGCCTTCTTCACTTTATGACTACAAGAATATTCATCTCTGTTTTTTTCTTAGAACATTTGCAATTTTGTTTTTTACTTTTACATTTTTTTCCCATCTTGAATGTTCATGCAGAAGCATGAGGCAGAAATGTTTTTCCAGAGCTGGAGCATGTAAAGACGTGAACTCATAATCCCTAAGGAACCTTTGACACAACTGGAATAAGAGACATACCAAGATTGGGGTGCAGTCTCTTCTGCACATTAAAGTACTAAATTGAAGACATTGAGATACCAGATGGTTCTGTGACTCTGAGACCTACAGTTCAGGGCCAGGAAGGTTACTGAGAAAGTGGAGGAGTTGAGACTTGAAGTTGTCCTTGAATGACCTTGACATCAAAATTGAATTCATCAAAAGTGAATTTTTAATGGAGGGAAGGACAAGGAAGTGTTGAGGCAGAACAGCTTCAGCAGAAGTGTGGACATAGGAACAAGCAGGGTGATCAGCAAGAGTGAGTTTGGCATTGCTATCGTCTCTTAAGACCTCGGTATGTATCAGGCTTTGCTCTGATTGTGTTTCATCTTCATCACGACCGTATGAAGATGTACTATATTATTTTGCCATTTTACAGAAGAGGAAACTGCCACGGGAGCAATCAAGTAAGGCATCTGATGTTTCAGAACGAATTATATGGTAGGGCTGGGATTCGAACCAAGGGAGTATAGTTCCTGGAGCCTGAGAGAACCGTAGTCTTGCTAAAGTAATGCACTTGGCAATGTCATATTGGGTTGGACAGTTATGTTTAGGAAGAAAGAAAGATTTGTGTTTTGGTGAAGAAGACAGGATTGAAGAGGTCTGGCTTCCTCTAGCTGGTTTCTTCATCATTATTACCTATAACCTCTGTCCTGGAAAACAAGTAATTAACATACTGCAGAAATTAATGCTTTTCTTTATAGTGAAATTTATATTTGCTTTCTCTTTGAAAATATTTTCTACTTCATTCTTTGTTGATTTACAATGTAATAAACATAACAAACAGAAACTTTTTATCCTGAAATCAGAGAAGCCCATCCAGATTGATTTTAATTAAAAATGTAAGGGAAAGCATTTTTAGCACTGTGCCTAGCACATAGCAGATGTTCAGTGTGTTTTCTTCCTTCTTTCTCCACATCTTGCCCTTCTCCTGAAAGTATACGTGGCATGAGTTCTAAAGCAGACGCTACAGTCATGAGTCACTTAACAATGGGGATATATTCTGAGAAATGCGTCATTAGGAGATTTCATTGTTGTGTGAACATGAACTTAGAGAAATGTACTTGATATAGCCTAATACATACCTAGGCTACAGACCTGTACAGTGTGTTACTATAGTGAATACTGTAGGCATTTGTAACACAGTGCTAAGTATTTGTGTATCTAAATAAAGAAAATGTACAGTAAAGATACAGTTTTATCATCTCCTGGGACCACAGTTGCATGTGCCGTCCACTGTTGACTGAAACATCATTATGCAGCACGTGACTGTACTTGTGAAATATTCTTTCAATAAAGACTTCAAGTACTTGATATGCTTTAAACAACAGCAGGGATTTGTTCTTGATTTATTTCTATAAGTAGTAGCACCCAGCGATGGCAGCTGCTACTTTAAATTTTATGCATTCAAAGCATTTCAGAAATTGTATTACATATGTTTAATATCCTATTGCAGTGAGAAAAATTAAAGAAACCAGTAAGATTTAAAAAATTGTGAACTTGGATGGGAAAATTGTGTTTGTACAAGAGGGAGGGGCTGGACCTGTTTTCTTTTTAGCTTAACTTTTATGGACTACTTGTCTATTTGGGGCTTGTCTATCTTTGGTTATGTGTCCTGGTGAAGTAGTGGCATCGAGGGACCAGGACCTGCTCAGGACTCCTTCTGAATTAGGATGCAGACTGTTGTGATTCATGCTGTACTTCGTGGGACTAATTTAAGAAGTTAGAAAAAGAACAATAAATCAGACTGAAGGGAAAGCAGAAGAAAGGAATTAATGTTGGTAAAAATTGCATTTAATGAGTTAGAAAGCAGCATATCGAGTACTAATACAGAAAATCAAAGGTTAATGTGGTCAAGAAAAACAGCACAAATACACAATGTGAAAAATAAGGAGCTGCACCACAGATGTATTGAAACATGCATAAAATGACCTATGTGCAGTTTCACTCATTGTGCCACTGCTTTTAATAGTAAAGGATAAGAAACAACCGAACCATCGATGAAGAGGGTTCTGATTAAAAACAATGCAACGTCCCATATAGTGGAAAAGTGCAATTGTAAAAAAAATAATAAAAACAACTTCTTTACATGTATGTTCTTATAGAAAAATTTTCAAGGCATTTATTAAGTAAAAAAAGAAACTCAAGGTATTTAGCAGTATATATGTTATGCTACCCATTTGTGTAGAGGACGAAGGAAGAATATATTTATATTGACTTGAATATGCATTTAAAAATCTCTGGAAAGGTAAACAAAAAGCTAATGAGCGATTACATGTTGGGAGGGAAGTGAACTGGGCAGATAGGGTGTGAGGGGACTTCTCACTGCCTTTTTAATACTTTAAAAACAACACATTACCTATTTCAACAAACAAAATACATATTTTTAAAGCTCTTTAATCAAAAGTTTTTGAGGAGTTACTTTAGGTAATGACATAAATCAGTTCTATTTTATGCAGTACTACTTAATTATGTACAACAGGCAAGGGATAGTTGGGAATAAAGAGATCATATGTGGTTTTTGCCCTCTAGTAGCTGAAAATATATTTGGATAGTCAGCTATTTTATAGCTGGACAGTCAGCTTTATTAGGTTGGTGTAAATTTAATTGTGGATTTTTTTCCATTAAAAGTAATAGCACAGAGGCAGTTCATAGATAAACACGGAAGGGAATGTGGGGAAACCTTGCAAGCAGGTATGACTTAAGCTGGGCCTTGAGGGGCCGGTAGGACTTCTGCAGCTGGAGTTGAGGGAGAGGGTGGACAGATAGGGATGAGAGGATATCCTCTGGATGGAGAATGGTACCCATGCAAAGTCAGGTAGGCTGGAGGGTGTGTGGCTTAGTTTGGGAACGGAACAGCATAGACACCTCTGGAGAGCTGGAGTATAGGCCGTGTTTGTGTGTACAGGAACTTCTTGCACTGGGATGTTAAGTCTGCATTCGGCCTTCTTTTTTGGTGGAAGAGTGTAAATACATACAGAAGGAAGACCGTACTGTAACATGAGCTTCAACAATTGCCAGCTCACGGCTACCGTTGTTCCCTGTGTATCCTATACACTTCACCTCGTAACTCCTGCCCTGTTTTGAAAGAAATCCCAGGTAACATTATTTCATCTGTCCATATTTTGGTATGTAGCTTTAAAAGATATGGACTATTTTTTAAAGAGTATTTTTATGTTTTAGAGAAGGGGGTCTTGCTATGTTGCTCAGGTTTGAATGCAGTGGCTATTCACAGGCATGATCTTAACACATCACAGCCCTGACCTCAGGTGATCCTCCTGTCTCAGCCTGCTGAGTAGACGGGACTACAGGTGTGTGCCACGGCATCCAGCTGGACTCTTTCTTAACATACCAGTTGGTAGATATATTTTCAGTGGATTCATAAATGTCATAGTTTTTTTTTTTTTTAGTAGTTTTTGTTTATTTGTGTAAATCAGGATCCAAATAAGGTTCACAAATAGGAATTGATTAATATGTCTTTTAAATCTCTTAAGTTTATCCTTCATCTTTTTTTTTCCTCCCTTGGAGCTTATTTATTGAAGGGATCAGGTTGTTTGTCCTATAGCACTTCCCACTGCAAGATTTTGCAGATTATATTCCCCACGGTCTAATTTTACGCATTCTTCGGTTGTTTATATTTCCTACAAATTGGTAATTGGATCCAGAGGTTAGTTTTTTGTTTGTTTTGGCTTGGTGGTTTTAGGGTTTTTTGGCAACATTGCTGTATAGCTGGTGTGGTGGCCCCCCTTCAGGGACACACGGTGTCTGTTTCTGTCTCATTTTTCTGATTTTAGTGGCCATTGCTGATCAGTGTTTGTATTTCAGTCATTCTTCACAGACTAAGAAGAATAAACCTGTGTGCATTCTCTGGCTACCATGGCATATTTATTCTTTGACTTCCCAGCCCTTGTAAAATGTTCTGTGCAGTAAATAATTTTTAATATAAAATAATATGTAATAATATATAAATGAAATATAAAATGTTCTGTGCAGTAAATAATTTTTAAATGTGTATATAAAGGTAATTGGTTTCAAGTGACCTCCCAAAGCTAGTATCAAATAGTTGCAAGATGTTTTCTTGGATTAAAAATAAGTTTATCTCTTGTTCTAATGGATTTTCATAGCGTTGATTATTTGTGTTTTATGCTCCGTTAGATTGTTCTTCCGATGCATTAGAAGTAAGGCAGAGGGGAAACACTGGTGTGGAAGTATTCCATGGCAGGTAGGAATTATTCATCTGTTTTCAAACCTGCTGTTAAGACTTTTACTAATAAGCAGCTTCACCTGAAAAGACCTTGAAGTTCACACAAACGAGTTGGTCTTCATCAAACTGTCTCTGAAAGATAGTTTTCTTTAAGCAAGGTAGGCCCTATTGGGACTTTAATTCAAAGGATCATTTGGTTGTAATCAAGATGAAATTTGCATCCTATTTCACTTACTAAATATTTTTGAGGTCTTAAATGCAGTCAGTATTCTTTTAGTTAAGAAAAAAATTAGATTTCCTTGACTAACTCTTCTATCTTTTAATAGAGGAATTTCTACTTGATATTGGTATAAGCTAAGTCTAATTCATAAGCTCCTAGAATGTTAGAACTAGGAGGAACAGCGCCTCCTAATAGGATAAGCCCTACAGATATTCAGTACATGAGGAACTAGAATTAGGGAGGTGATAAGACTTGTTTTGGTAGAGGTATGGCTTGAACTTACGATTCTAGATCACCACAGTAAAATCTTCCTAAAGCCAAAATCAAAGCAAGCATTTTAAGACAATGTTTAGGTTTGGAGAAAAGTTCATCTTAAGGTAGTAGTTTTCCCTGAAAAGTATACACTGTGGCCATTGTGATGTAAAAGCACTTGGGTTTGGTCACTACTTTTCCTTGAGGCCTGGAAAAGTGCGATCATGAACAGAAGGCACTGTTAAAAGTACTGTTAAGAAATGAGTCCTTTGTGGGTTTGGTGTATTGTCTTTTGTAGACACAGAAATGATACCAAGAATGTTCAGGAAATATAGGACTGCTTTTACTGTTTCCATTTCTTCTACAAAATAATCCTAAGTGAATTAACATAGGAACAGAAAACCAAATATCACATGTTCTTACTTAAAGCAGGAGCTAAACATTGAGCACCCATAAACACAGGAACAATAGATACTGTGAACTACTATCGGGGGAGGAGGGCATGGGTTAAAAACTACTGGGTACTGTGCTCACTACCTGAGTGCAATATACTCATATAACAAAGCTGCATGTGTACCCCCTGTATGTGAAATAAAAGTTGAGATGAAAAGAAAAGGCATTCTAGATACGAAGTTTGCATTAATATTTTATATGAAGATTAATTATTTTGTCTTTAGGATCCTGATTCCAAAGAACATTCTGTACCCAGTAAATCTCAGCATGCATCTGAGACATTTCATCATCCTTCCAGCCAGCCGAGAAATCCATTCAAAGTACTTGACAAGAATCAAGAACCAGCGCTCTGGAAACAGCTCATCAAAGGTGAAGGTGAGGAAAAGACGACTGACAAGAGGCAAAAAGAAAAGGGAGATCAGCTCTTCGATCAAAAGAAGGAACAGAAGCCTGAACCAATGGAGAAAGATCTCTCATCTGGCCTGGTGCTAAAGAAAAAACAATCTGTAGTTCAAGAGAAGAAGCAAGAGGCGAGAGCAGAGATTCATCGGGAGGCGGAGGAGACTGGAGGCACACACAGAAGAAACTTTTCTGAAATTAAATCCAAACAGTGCCACCGTAATGAGCTGACAAGGTCGTCTGCATCTTCTCAGGAGAACTCAAGTGGGAAGAGTCAAGTTGTCCAAAGAGAATCAGAACCTCTGAGAGAAAAGGAGACCCAGCTTTTGCCTCAAAGAGTTAACAGTCACAACCCAGTAAGCAAGCCCCAGAAAGGGGGCCCCCTCAGCAAGGAGCACAAGAACTGGGAGGCTAAAGAAACAAGGGCAAAGGATGACCCCAGCACACAGGCCACCCAGAAAATCCTGCCCCAGGAGCATCTCCAAGAGAGCCCAGAGACCCATGGTGTACCTGCTCCCAGAGGACCAGTGGCTCAGGCCGCACCAGCAGCACCAGGGCTTTCCGTGGGCGAGGGCCGTGAAGCTGCCACGAGCAGTGATGAGGAGGAGGAAGACAATGTTGTTTTCATTTCCTCTAAGCCTGGGAGCCCCTTACTCTTTGACTCGGCTCTGGACTCACAGAGGAAGGAGAACCTCCAATTGCCTGATCGAAGTGTGCAAAGAAAGGTACCTCCTGCCTCAGATGTTTCCAAGCAGGTAGAACCCTCAGACCCAGCAGCCCAGCGTGTCTACCTGACAACACAACTGAAACAAAAGAAGGTAACTCTTGACTCGTGTATTTTGAGGTCAGAGCATTGCTTGCTATGGGCAGATAGGAGGTCTCGTTGCTACAGAAGGGTTAAATGTGTTCATGTGAAGGTTTTATAGGCGCATGTTTACCTTCTGCCTTTTCCCCTGTTTATATTTTCAAGATTGGTAAGCCAGCTGGGTTAAAATTTTAAAAAGAGTCAGGTTTTTACACACATAAAAAGAACACAATTTCAGAGTTTGGGCGTTTCGGGCTATTTTAATCTGAAACTGGTCATCTAACAATGTGAGAGGAGAGATCCATTTGATGGGATCTGTTTTCCAGAGCACACTGGCATCAGTGAACATCCACGCTCTTCCAGACAAGGGTCAGAAGTTGATCAAACAAATCCAGGAGCTGGAGGAAGCCCTCAGTGGTCTTGCCCTTTCCCCAGAGCACGGTAAAGTGGCTTATGCCTCAGAACTCAGGGTTTGCGTGGACTTTACGAGAGGCATTTGGGAAGCGCTTTTGGTAAAGAATGTGTTGATGCATTCACTTTTCCATTTTATTACCTGCTTCTGAGCCTTCGTTTACATTACATCTATGGTTCATAGAAAAACTCTCCCTGCCGGGCACAGTGACTCAAGCCTGTAATCCCAGCACTTTGGGAGACTGAGTCAGGCCGAACATCAGAGGTTGGGAGTTCGAGACCAGCCTGACCAATATGGAGAAACCCTGTGTCTACTGAAAATACAAAATTAGCCCGGCGTGGTGGTGCATGCCTGTAATCCCAGCTACTCGGGAGGCTGAGGCAGGGCAATCGCTTGAACCTGGGAGGCAGAGGTTATGGTGAGCAGAGATTGCACCATTGCACTCCAGGCTGGGCAACGAGAGCAAAACTTCGTCTCAAAAAAAAAATAACAACAAAAAAAACTTTTCTCCTATTTCCTGTGGACTGTACTTTCTTCCCCATTCTTTAAGCAGCTGTTAAAATGCTATGTTCTCTAGGAAGCCTTCATTGGAATGGTGATGACCCTTCTCTCTTGACCTCACCTCCACACATAGGATCCCTTCACTTAGTTTGCTGAACTTCAATCTGCTCTTCCCTTGTTTTCTGAACAGGAACTAGTGAGAAGAGTAACACTCAAGTACCAGAGCAGAGCCACTTCACCAAAACTACCATGGACCCTCCCCACCTGGTGCCTCCCCAACCCCTTCCTGGTCGTGGTACCCAATCTGTGGGTTCTCTAGGACTAAAGTCTGCCTGCCAGGTAACTGCTGGAGGATCCAGTCAGTGCTATCCAGGTAAGACCCAAGGGCCTGGCCCTGCTGTGAACAGCCACCCCTGTGAGTTAGATGCCACCTGGTATGGTAGTCACCTCCTCTGCACACTTTCAGTTACCCTTGATCACCTGTGGTCCAGAAGGAGGTGAGTACGGTACAGTAAGATATTTTGAGACAGAAAGAGACGGAGACCACCTGCACATAACTTTTATTACAGTATATTGTTACATTGTTCTGTTTTTTTTGTTGTTGTTAAACTCTTCCTGTCCCTAATTTATTAAAGTTTATCATAGGTTTGTATGTATGGGGGAAAAAACATAGTATGTGTAGGGTTCAGTATCATCCACAGTTTCAAGCATCCACTGGGGGTCTTACAACATACGCCCTGTGGATAAGGGGGGACTACTATAGATGACTTAGTGCCCACGTGAGGGGAGAAGCCATTCTTAAGTCATAAGTTGCCCATATAATAAAGATTGTGCTGCTCAGTAGAGCTTTGCACAGTGTTACTTAGCTCTCAGTGAGGGCACAGACTGTGTCTATCTTGTTCACCACTGTATGCTGATTAGTCAGCCCAGTGGGCCGGCCCATAGGAGTCATCCAGTCAGTATTTGTGGATGAAAACTCTAGCTCACATCATCATGAGGTAGGCAGACCTGCAGATATGTTCTTATTCCTTCATGTATGTGTGTGTGTGTGTGTGTGTTAAGACTGAGGAGAGACGTGAGTCAAGACTGATGACTAATAGATCCACAGAGAGCAATAACACCCTGTTAGCTAAGTGTTTCCTTCCTGAACTTTCTAGACAACTTTGAATTCGGAAGTAACTGCACAATGAAGATTCCAAGTAGAACTGAAATGTGTAATAGGATCAGCTGACAGGAAACTGATCAGGAGATAGGAGCTTGGGTTGACTGGCAGTGACTAGAAAAGCAAAAGCCAGTTGTCTCCCAATTGAGAACTGCTAGAGAAGTAGAAAGTTGCGAAGAATAGTTAACAAGGAGGGTAAGAAATAGATACAGGGCCATTTGTAGCTAAGGATACTCTAAAGGGATAAGGAAAACATACTTGTGACATCTTTTAGGTAACACCTATTTGTATGCAGGCCATACAAACCAAGATCACGTTCACCCAGTGTGGAAGATCACAGGTGAAGCCATTGATGAGCTGCATCGCTCACTAGAGTCACGTCCTGGTGAGACCGCTGTGGCAGAAGATCCCGCTGGGCTGAAGGTGAGCCAGGGAAGGCTCATGGTGCAGTCTCCTACGACAGTGCTCCAGCAGCCCATGACACTGCTGGCAGGGAGACTTTCTGAGATACCTTCCCTACAGATAGACGCTTTAATGGCTTCCCTTGCAGAATCCTCTCCTTTTATGCTTAGCAGTGCAAACAATAACAACGAAACTCCTTTTTAAAAAAGTCATAAAGTTGCATAGTTCTGTAGAAATAAAGGATTCATTTATTGAGTTGGTAGATGCCACAAGAATGTGAAAGAACTGCTGCATGTAATGAACTAGTTGGGATGAAAATACATATACGATATATATAAAACAATTAGCAAAGGCTCTAAGGCAGAAATAAAGTACAAAAGTATACCATAAAGTACAAAAGGGATTCAGATTAAAGGAAACGTCCCTCTAGGCCAGTGATTATTTGTTGTCTGCCTAGTTTGTGCCTTAAAGGAATTGAAAGCCTTAAGATAGCAGAGAGGAAAGGAAGAAAACACCGCAGTTAGAGGGAGTGGTGATTAGTGGGAAGATAGAGATTGGTATTGTGATGATCAGGTGTCATCAGTACCTGAGCCAGCAGTAGCAGGTGACGTTACTGAGTAGGAGCCTGGCCTCGGTGAAGGATTAGATCTGAAGAGCTCAAGAGATAGTGTGGAATCGGTGTAGCATCTAAGCAGGGATGGCGGATGAAGATTAATTTTTCTCACAGAGTACAAGATAAACTGGAGTGCAGAAGGACTAGAAGGAGGACTCTGGTCAAAGGGCTGTTGAAATTTATGACTAGTAGTGTAGACTGGGACTCTGGCTGCAGAAAAGAGAGGCAAATTTAAGAGATAATGAGGAAATGATGAAAAGCCAACATAATGGCTGCTGAAAGTAGAGTCAGAGATCTTGGTCAAAAGCATAGAACTGGGTGCAGTGGCTCACACCTATAATCCCAGCAGTTTGGGAGGCTCAGGCGAGCAGATCACTTAAGGCCAGGAGTTCAAGACCAGCCTGGCCAACATGGTGAAACCCTGTCTCTACTAAAAATACAAAAATTAGCCGAGCGTGGTTGTGTGCACCTGTAATCCCAGCTACTCGGGGGGCTGAGGCAGGAGAATTGCTTGAACTTGGGAGACAGAGGCTACAGTGAGCTGAGATCATGCCACTGCACTCCAGCCTGGGCGACAGAGCGAGACTGAAAAAAATAAAGATAAAAAAATTAAAGCTGTAGAGAATGATTTTGACTGTTGAAGCAGACAAATCAGGACTTTCACTTAGGGTGTGGGGGGGACTCAATAAAAATGCCTAACATTAGATGCAACCCAAAACAAACAGGGGCAGACCTCAAAGAGAGGGTGCTGTTAAGGACTTCAGGGTGAAAGGAATGGTCTACATGAGGACAGTTAGAATACTGAGGGGATCGCTTGTAGAAAATAAGAGTAAAGCATAGAGTTCGTGTAGCCAGGCTCAGCATAGCCTCTCATTAGGAATTTGTGCTTAGCATTTGCTTATTACCTTTGTCAGGTCCCTTTGCTACTACACCAGAAGCAGGCATTGGCTTGGCTACTATGGCGGGAAAGTCAGAAGCCACAAGGAGGAATTCTGGGTAAGTGTGCTATTATAAGAGCCGGGCTTTATTGAATGCTTAGGCGTTGTGCTAAACCCATAGTGTTGTTTCATTTAATCCTCTCAAGAACTCTGTGAGGCAGTACTATCATCCCTCATTTTACAGATGATGAAAGTGAAGCATGGAAATGTTAAGCAACTTGCTCAAGAGTACACAGCTGTAGGATCAGAGGTGCTGGGTGCCAGCAGTAGAAGCGGACTCTGGCTGATTAAGCAGAGGGGGAGTTTATTATTTGGTGGCTCCCACAATCTCTGGGAGCTGTGGAGTGCCAGACTTGAGGCCAGTTTCAGGAGCATGGCTACAGCCAATACACAAACAGTAGTCTATTGCCTCCCTCTTTTTTTTCTTGAGATGGAGTTTCGCTCTTGTTGCCCAGGCTGGAGTGCAGTGGCACCATCTCGGCTCACTGCAACCTCCACCCCCCTGGTTCAAGCAATTCTCCTGCCTCAGCCTCCAAAGTAGCTGGGATTACAGGCGCCTGCCACCATGCCCAGCTAATTTTTTGTATTTTTAGTAGAGATGGGGTTTCGCCATGTTGGGCAGACTGGTCTTGAACTCCTGATCTCAGGTGATCCACCCGCCTCGGCCTCCCAAAGTGCTGGGACTACAGGTGTGAGCCACCGCGTCTGGCCTAACAGTAGTCTGTAAAAAGCATCACAGCTTCTTTGCTTCACCAAGCGCTAGAGGTAACCAGTGCCACCCCAAAGTCAGTTTCTTCTATAGCCACTCTTTCCTGTAGAAAGGATTTCACAGGGAGTTTCTTTCTAAAGCTGCTTATACCTGAATTAAAGACGTTTATGAAAACATCTGATATATAGAGCCAGGTCATAGTACCAGCACCTTAGCTGCAACAGAAACCAGAAAGCAAGTTTTCCACTCTGCTTTGGGGACTTGTCAGGCTAAAATTTTCCAAGGTGCCCAACTTTGGGAAACCATGTTAGATGTCCACTGTGTCTAGTAAGTGGCTATGTCAGTGGTCCTCAAGACCACCCCCAGGTTCGATGATTTGCTAGTAGGACCCAGCATATGGTCATACTCACAGCTATGATTTATTACAGTGAAAGAATACAGATCAAAATCAACAAAGGGAAAAGGTACAGGGGCAAAATCCAGGGGAAACCAGGTACAGGCTTTCAGTGTCCTCCCAGTGGAGTCACGTGGGATATGCTTAATTCTCCCAGCAGGGAGTCGTGACAACAGGCGTTAAATGTTTCCTAGGAAGCTCATTAGAGATTCAGTACCCAAGGTTTTTATTGGGGGCTGGTTACATAGGTGGGTTCAGCTGGTTACATAGGTGACTTTAGCCTGGTATGTACCAAGTTTTTTTATTCCTAGAAGGAAAGCAGACATTCAACATAAATCGTATTGTTTGGACAAACAGTTTAGGCAGAGTGATCAACTCTTACCTTAAATCCGAGTTTCCAGAGGCAACCTTGTAAACAGGTCTTTCAAAGCGTAGCAGGCGAGCCTACGGGCCTGGTATGTTAATTCTTTTTCTGGACAGTAGCAGAGCCAGAATTTAAATCAGAGCCCATGCTCTGACATTCTACTTCTGTTAGGGCAGAATGATTTTTTTTTTGAGACGGAGTTTCGCTCTTGATACCCAGGCTGGAGTGCAATGGCGCGATCTCGGCTCACCGCAACCTCCGCCTCCTGGGTTCAGGCAATTCTCCTGCCTCAGCCTCCTGAGTGGCTGGGATTACAGGCACGCGCCACCGTGCCCAGCTAATTTTTTTTTTGTATTAGTAGAGACAGAGTTTCACCATGTTGACCAGGATGGTCTCGATCTCTTGACCTCGTGATCCACCCGCCTCGGCCTCCCAAAGAATGATTATTTTGAATGGGTATAGTAGCCTCAGTGTTACAGTCTGTTAAAATGAGAATAGTACTCTGTAGGGTATGAATAATAAATTAGATAAGCTCAGCGATTGGTACAATGACAGTACCCAAGAAATGTTCATTTATGTCTCTTTTTGATGAATAAGTTAAGGGCATGGAAGGCTATTTTATTTTAACCCCAGAAATGTTCTGGTACCGGTCAAGTAAGTACTGGGATAGACCTACTAGACATTTTTTACTTTTGGAGGTAACAGATCATCAAACTAATAAGATAACCAGCACACTACACGGGTAACAACATAACATAGGGACTAGAATAAGATCCAAACTGTAAGTTTTAAATCTTATAAGAGTCATAGTAAATGTCTTGGACCTAGATCTCAAAGTAAACAGCAAGTGCTGGGGTTCCACGGAATAAAGAAGATAAAGTTAACCGCTAAGGTAGGCACAGAGTAGTGACTGGAGTGGCACCGACAGCATGGAGAATGAGGGGTAAATGTCTGCCAGTGGTTTGTCCTCTTGAAACAGGGTTGATTCTTTGCCTTAAGCAATTAGCTCTGTTTAATTTTGCTTTTATTTTCTAGCGGATGATATGGGCTTAGGAAAAACCCTGACAATGATTGCACTCATCCTGACCCAGAAGAATCAAGAGAAAAACAAGGAAAAGGAGAAAAACACAGCTTTGACGTGGCTCTCCAAAGACGGTAGACAGAAATGCCTTCATAGCCTGCCATCCCCTACGTCATTTGAGCCGGCCCGATGGGAACGTTTTCAGCTACAGAAGGATACCTTTGGTTATATTTAATTACTCTACTGGGAAACCAGTATTAGATTACTCCCCTATTGTATCATTTCTGATGCTGAATATGCTAATTATAAATGATTATTTTTTCTCTTTTAATGTAAACTTGACTTGATCTGTGATAGGCAGAATCTTATGGAGAAAGCGGAGGCTCTAGAAGACTTAGTTTAAACGTAATAATAATTCTTATTTTTTTTTTTTTTTTTTGAGACGGAGTCTCGCTCTTGTTACCCAGGCTGGAGTGCAATGGCGCGATCTCGGCTCACCGCAACCTCCGCCTCCTGGGTTCAGGCAATTCTCCTGCCTCAGCCTCCTGAGTAGCTGGGATTACAGGCACGCGCCACCGTGCCCAGCTAATTTTTTTGTATTAGTAGAGACGGGGTTTCACAATGTTGACCAGGATGGTCTCGATCTCTTGACCTCGTGATCCACCCGCCTCGGCCTCCCAAAGTGCTGGGATTACAGGCTTGAGCCACCGCGCCCGGCCTTAATAATTCTTATTTTTTGAGACAGGGTCTCACTCTGTTGCCCAGGCTGGAGTACAGTGGCATGAACATAGCTTACTACAGCCTCAACCTGGGCTCAAGCGATCCTCCCACCTCAGCCTCCCAAGTAGCTGAGACCACAAGTGTCACGACACCCAGCTAATTTTTTAATTTTTTGTAGAGAGAGTCTCACCATGTTGCCCAGGCTGGTCTCAAACAACAGGGCTCAAGCAGTCATCCTGCCTTGGCTTTCCAAAGAGCTGGGATTATAGGTGTGAGCCACCATGACTGGCCAATAATTATTATTTCCGTAAATATTGAAGAAATAACTACGGGGTAGATTCAAATCAATTAATTTTCTTTTTTAAGGAAGATCTGTCACAAATTCACATTTTAGTCACTGTAGTGGAAGCTGTTTTCCATGTTTCTGAAATTCTAAAAGTTCCTAGATTATAGACAATTTCTTTCTTATCTCAGCATATGTTTTTAAAACGTAATAACTTTAGTCAGACACATTGGTATGCACCTGTAGTCCCAACTGAGGAAGGAGAGGCAGGAGAATTGCTTGAGCCTGTAAGCTTGAGGCCAACCTGGGCAACATAGCAAGATACTGTCCCTTAAAAAAAAGTTAAATAAAAAGTAATAACTTTATAAGTACTTTAAAGATTATGTTATGTATAGATAACACTACATATAAATTGTTGTGTATTCAAGCAGAGTGCTCAGTTGCTTAGATAGATTAAAAGTCTGTGGCATCCGCTCTCAGGGCCTCTAGTGAGCACTGTTGCAGCCGGGTCCTGTGTCACTTCATGTGTAGTAGCAGCCATGTGTGAGTAGCATAAGCACACACACACATGCAGAGATGAGGGGCCATGGTATAAACAAACCATCACTAGTTGGTTCCAAACCTATGTTTGCTTATTTTAGAAAAAAGTTTTCTGTACTTAATTTTAAGGTAGAAGTGCATTAAGTTGTGCTTTTCAGAAAAAATAACAATACTCCATACTCCCCTATGATGAGTCAACTCAGAGGAGTTAGGAAATGATCCAGCTTTCACGTCTGGCCGCTCTGTGAAAGCGCATTGCTTTTTTACACTGAGGTTATGTGCCACCCACCTTCCTCCCCCTGTTTAGCCTCTCTTTCTGCCTGTACTTTCAGCGGAGAAAATAAGTAATTAAGTGTTTCAAGTTTAAAAGACCATTTTTTCCATTTCCTATTTCACTGTAGGCTCTGTATAGAAATAAGAGCAGTGGTTAAACATATTAATTGAAGCAGTAAAGTCAGTCAAGAGGAAGAGCTAATGCCTTTAAGTTAAAGGCCAAACACGATGACTCACACCTGTAATCTCACTTTGGGAAGCTAAGGCAGGAGGATTACTTGAGCCCAAGAGTTCGAGACCAGCCTGGGCAACACAGCAAGACCATGTCTCTGTATATTTAAAAAAAAAAAAAAAAGGTTAAAAGCCATTTGGTGACTGTAACTAGGCATTGATTTTTTTTCCCTTCTCAAGACTCTTCTAACTTTACTTCCCGTGGAACACTAATCATCTGTCCTGCCTCCCTGATCCATCATTGGAAAAACGAGGTGGAAAAACGGGTGAACAGCAACGAACTAAGAGTCTGTCTCTACCATGGGCCAAACCGGGATTCACGTGCCAGAGTGTAAGTGCAGAAGTATGCAGTTGTGGGGGCGTTCAGCACCTCTGTTCAAGTGCCTGTGGGCCTTTCCTCCCGTCCCTGAGAATTCACTTCATCAGCATGCATATTTGTGAAGGCTAGAGACAGATCTTCAGTCTTGTCACCACACAGCCTTTGCCTTGTATCCTGAGAACTACTGAGGATCTTTTGCTGTGTCCTTGTCATTGTCCTCAGCAAAAGCCTGCCCTGTGAGGAGGCCTGAGATCCCTGAGCTGCCAGTCAGGTGGCAGCAGCGTTCCCCTAGTCAAAGAGATGTGTTGCAAAGGCCCTCATGGCTGCTGGAGTTCTGATTACAGGGGTATATAGTGTGTATGGAGCCAGCCCAGTTCTACAGAGCATCTTGGTGGAATGCTAATGATTAGTTGCTATAGTTTGATTATATTTGTATGACTCCTTTTTATAAATAAACCATCTAAGATGTTTTAGACTCAAGAATTTAGGAAGATTAGTCCTAACTATAAATTCTTGAAGAGCGAGGCTCAGGAAAAAGGAAAGAAAATGCTTCCCAACATGGTAATCTTAGTCCTAGTCTTTGTCTTTTGGTTTTAAGGAATTGTTTTCTGTTCCTAATTGCACAGTGAAGATCTAGGTTGAATACTGACTGCTGTAGTCAAGGATGAGAACAAAGTTATTTGTACTTCCAAGTAATTTATCTCTCCAGCCTCTAATTTGGATATTTTATCTCCTAAAGAACAGGGCAGCAGTCTTTCAGGAGTAAGTTTTCAGATTGGTGCCCCTGAGTCTTATGACACACCAGTTCTCACGACAGAGAGTTGCTTCTGCAGGCAAAAGGGATCAGGGTGGCAGTGGCAGGTCTGTACGCCTCCCCTGGCATAGATTAGTGTGAGTTGCCTGCCTTTGTTCTAAATTTTTAATTAGAAATAAATTGAATCTCACTTGATTTGTACTTTGAGCATAACTTGTTTGGTATTTAGAATGAACTAGTTGACTGATTAGAGTCATTCTTAATTATACTTCTTTATATAATGCTAGGGTAGCTTATAGACACTGCTGCCTCTCTGAATTAGGCGTATCATTTTTATCAAAAGTATTTATTGAAGTTCTCTTGGGGCTGGGCACGGTGGCTCACACCTGTAATCCCAACTCTTTGGGAGGCCGAGGCAGGCTGATTGCTTGAGCTCAGGAGTTCAAGACCAGCCTAGGCAACATGGTGAAACCCTGCCTTTACCAAAAATACAAAAATTAGTTGGATGTGCCAGTGTGTTCTTGTGGTCCCATTTACTTGGGAGGCTGAGGTGGACGGTTTGGTTGAGCCTGGAAGGTGGAGGTTGCAGCGAGCCAAGATCACACCCCTGCACTCCAGCCTGAGGGACCAGGGTAGATTACTCACCTATTATGTCATTTCTGATGCTGAGTATACTAATTATAAGTAATCTTTTTTTTCCTTTTTAATATAAACTTGGCTTGATCTATGATTAGCAGGATTTTAATTATTTCAATAAATACTGTATTATTTTATTTTACTTTTGAGACAGGATAGAGACCCTACCTTGTCTCAAAAAAAATAAATAAATAAAATATTTATTGATGTTCTCTCAGATGTACAGTATTAAGCTTCACCGGAAAAAGATTTGTGTTTCTCATTAAGAATCTTTATATGTAACGAGTATAAAAAGATGCACTGAAAGCTTACAGCATGTATTTTTATATCCTAATGTCAAACTAGACCAGCGAATTTTCACAAATCCATTATAAAGTGGTAGGAAGAAAGCATCCTTGATATAAGGTGAACAGTGCTTTGAGGGTGTCTTTCTCCCTTGGGACTTTGGTGTCATCTGTCTCAAATCATTATTAAATGTTAATTCCCAACGCTATCCTACTTGCCGTTCTGGCCAGATCATATCAACCATTGTATTATCCCAGCCAGAGATTTTTCTTTCTGACTCATTAGATGGGAAGAGGGGGGCTGTGGTAGCTATAGTGAGCAGATGGTAAATGATCAGAGGTAAGAGATAGGGAAACCAAGTGGGGAAAATTTACTTCCAAAATCGTGTGTGTGTGTGTGTGTGTGTGTGTGTGTGTGTGTGTGAAGGACACATGTTAATGAGTTCTGCTGTTTGTCCTTCCATTTGTAGGCATTTTTATCAAAAGATCAACTCTGCCCCTCTCATTGTCACTCTCTAGTGGGAACATTTATCGATTTCTTTGTTATGTCTATGCAGCCTGTCTACATATGACATCGTGATCACTACCTATAGCCTCGTGGCCAAGGAGATTCCCACAAACAAGCAAGAGGCAAACATCCCAGGTGCAAACCTCAGTGTGGAGGTGAGGCTGGGGGCCGGCCAGGGAAGTGGAGTTGGAGCCACAGATGGTTTAACAGGAGTCTTTCACAGCTTCCACGATAGCAAGAGGACCTCCCTGGGAGGTCGGGAATGCTGTAAATGTTCCACGTGTGGAAAGGAATCGTTCCTTCCTCTGTCCTATCTTCCTTATTGCAGACAGCCATCATATGTGATAAAGGTCGACATATGCCACAGGATTCAGCTGCCCTTTTAGGATGAAAGATGACTACATTGTATGTGGGTGGCGGGGGCAATAATCACCTGAATATATGAAAGCCTCACTTGCTGTTATATTTATTTTACAGTATTTCGGGTATATGCACATTATAGTTTTAATATTTATTGTGCAGACTAGTATTTTACTACTAGTATTTTGATTTTAAGCCATCATTTCCTGCCTCCCTTTACTTCCCAGAAAAAAAGGGTTGCAGATAATAGGGCTATAATGGGCCAGAGGCTAAGTGACAATCGTGAAGACCTGAGGGTCTTCTAGGGGGTCCGGGGCAGCCTCAGTTATATGATATAGAGGCTTTATCTTGTAAATATACTCCAAAAATACAGTATCATCCCAAGAACTCACCTTTCTGTGTGTTATCCTTTTAGCACAATAGGATATTCATAGGTTTCTGTATTTGGAGAGATCTCTATGATATTTCTGCAGCTTATAACCAACTCTGACTTACAGATGATGAACTTTTCATATTCCTCAGTGGATCTCCATTGCTTTTGGGATAAACCCCAAATCTCTTTTCATGATGTATCAGGCTCTTAATTTTATTTATTTACTTACTTATTTCGAGACAGAGTCTCGCTCTGTCGCCCAGGCTGGAGTGCAATGGCGCGATCTCAGCTCACTGCAACCTCTGCCTCCAAGGTTCAAGCAATTCTCCTACTTCAGCCTCCAAATAGCTGGGATTACAAGTGCCCTCCACCATGCCCGGTTAATTATTTGTATTTTTAGTAGAGATGGGGTTTCGCCATGTTGGCCAGGCTGGTCTAGAACTCCCGATCTCAGGTGATCCACCTACCTCAGCCTTCCAAAGTGCTGGGATTATAGGCGTGAGCCACCGCGCCCGGCCATGTTAGACTCTTTATGATCTTGCCCTACCTGTATGTGGCTCATTTCTCTGACACCCTACCCCTCCTCGGGGTACCTCGTGCTCAGTCATACCAAGGGATCTGTAGTTCCCACCATGCTCTGTCACAGTGTGTGTCTACTCTCCCTCTGAATGAAATACTTTGCCTCCACTCCTTCTCCCAGGTTAATGTTTTTAAACCTGCTTCAAGAATCTTTTCTGTACCACTCCTCACCTTCCCCTGGTTTGGTTGAATGCCTCTGTCAGCACCTTGTGCTTACATAAGTTGTAGCAGTTTGTTTCTTCAGCAGACATTGAGTATCTGCTATGGGTCAGGTGCTATTTCATCAAGAGCAGCCAGATTCCCACTTCAGGTATTGAATTAACCAGTGGGAATTACTATATATACATTGTATTGTAATTATCTTTACACTTGTTTTTTTCCCCTGCTAGATTTCGAGCTCTAGAGGATAGGAACTGTTTTTTTTATGTCTGGCTTAGCATCTCACATCTCAAAGTAGACTTTTGGAAAATTTTTAGTCAATTTAGTAAAATTTAATAAATATTGTATTGAGTGAGTGAATTTGCAGGTTCATTGCCTGGTTGTAGTCCTGGTCTACAGCCATTGCTTAAGTTGGATTTAAAGAATAAAAGAAAACGCAAATTAGAGACCATCTTACTCTTAGGTATCTTAAGTTCAAAGACCGAGACTCTCAAATGACTTATTTATTTGAACCAGTTGAGAGGTTTTACTCTTGGGTTTCTTAATTCTTATTTCAGTGTACCTGATCTAAGCAAACTTAAAGGTAAAGGTGAGTCCTCAATACTTGGCTGCCATTTCCCTTCGTTTCTTTGAGGGCATGTACGTTTTCCCATACTGTGGCTGGATTTCACTTGTGATTCTTCTAGGGCACCTCAACACCTTTGCTTCGAATAGTCTGGGCTCGAATCATATTGGATGAAGCTCACAATGTCAAGAATCCCCGAGTGCAGACGTCCATGGCTGTGTGCAAGCTACAAGCCTGTGCCCGTTGGGCTGTCACTGGAACCCCCATTCAAAACAACTTATTGGACATGTATTCACTGCTGAAGTGAGTGACTTCTTGTGATGATGTAAATGTGAACCCTGTCTGAATCCCTTCATCATTATTTCATGCCTCATAATAAAGCTTTGGTGTGTGCTGGATTATCTTGCGTAGGAGATGGCAAGCCTGTCAACCTTTAAAGGACAAAAGAATAAATGTTGATGAGAAAATAACTGTTGATTGGTTGATATAGGACTTTGATTACATTCAGCCCTTGTATATGCAAAAGTATAAGACAGCTTGAATTAAATTACTCTTAAGTCCAGCGAATGTTTTCAGCTACTTCTGCTTTAAAACATTTGGTCTAGGGTCAGCACTACAATTTATTTGAAGCAAACAGAAGAGAATGCTGATTTAAAAATATGTCCTTTTGGCTGAGTGCAGTGGGTCATACCTGTAATCTCCACACTTCGGAAGGCTGATGTGGGAAGATCGCTTGAAGCCAGGAGTTTGAGATTAGCCAGGGCAGTAAAATGAGACCCCACCTCTACAAAAAATGAAAAAATTAGCCAGGCACAGTGGTATGCACCTGTGATCTCAGCTGCTCAGGAGGCTGAGGCAGGAGGATTGCTTGAGCCTAGGAATTCAAGGCTACAGTGAACTATGATTATGCCACTGGAATCCAGCCTGGACGACAGCCAGACCTCAGTCTCTAAAGAAAAAAATTAAAAATAAAGTACTTCTTTTTATTCGAGTCAGCGATAAGAGGATGTGAAATTTCTTTCTTAGCCTCTAAAGCTTTTGAACAAATTCTAGCTGCTGATTGTATGTCTCATTGTGACAATGTAGGCATCGTTAATAGGATAACGCACATTTTTATAATGTGGTTTTGTTATTGACTTATATCTTTTTGATCTGTTCAGCAGAGGTTTGCTATAAAATTCACTTTTTAAAGTTATTGGATGGCAGATGTAACAGAAAATCTGATTTTTCATCTTATATCTTACTCTGATCCTTTATTCCATTCTCCCTGACTCCTCCTTCCCTACTCTATGCCCTTCCTCTACAAAAAAGGTTTCTCCGTTGCTCTCCATTTGATGAGTTCAGTCTGTGGAGGAGTCAGGTTGACAATGGCTCAAAGAAAGGAGGGGAACGGTTAAGTATTTTAACCAAGAGCCTTTTGCTGAGGAGAACAAAAGACCAGCTGGACTCTACTGGCAGACCTTTGGTAATCAAGTTTGTACTTGTCTCTTGGGGAGGCCAGGGAAGGAGCATGTTCTTGTCTTGGGTTGAACCGCCATCTGAATTGCTTCAGGAGCCTCTGCGTCTCCCATCCTCCTATGAGGAGGCCCCAGGGTTGCAGTCCCGTGCGTGGTGTCACAGCAGTCCAGTTGTACTGTGTGTTGGAGCAGTCCTATGTTTAAGAAAGGGTGGAAGCTGCATTCCAGGGGTTGACTAGATCTGCAGTGTCATCTGGTGAATTTGTTTTGAATCACCAGTTAATTTGTATAGCTTCATGCCAGCTTTTTTTTTCTTTAACTCTTTCAGGTGATACTGCCCCAACGTAAATTTCAGTTACACCATTTAAAGCTTTCTGAAGATGAAGAGACTGTTTACAATGTGTTTTTTGCAAGATCAAGGTGTGTGTATTGAAGAAGCACCTTCTCACATACATCATTTTATTCCTGTCCTTTCTTGGGAGTGAGTCAAGGGTCAGTTTCCACAAACTATATTTATGGCATTATCGATTAGGTGGCTGTCTGCATTCCATTTTTTTTTTCCTCCCCGTGTTTTTCTCCTTCTCCGGAGCTCTCTAGTTTACCTCTGTGTCATACACATTGAAGGCAAAATTTTCGACCTACTCTTCATTGGCTCCCTTGCATAGAAGTCATAGGGTGTGGTCACCATATACTGAATCTGTCTGGTCCTCATGGGACTGCACTGAATAAGCATATCTCTTTGACGTTTGACCTGTCATCCAGCATCTCACTCGAACTTTAAAAAGACTGCTTTGTAATCCTTTGTGTCGTCTGTTCTTTGCACTGTCTCTTGAACTCTTACCCTTCCCTGAATTCCAGATTTACTGTCTCCTATTTGGTACCTCTCATTTCCAATGTAAATATGTTTTTTTCTTCTTTCAGACCTTATGTTTACCAGCTTATTTTAAAAAATGACTTTTTAAAAAAATAACAATTTCTTTTGTATTACCTTTGGCCATTGCTTGCCATGAGCTTGGCATCATTTAACAAGTCCACTTCTCTAATTTGCCAAGATCCTACTGCAGGCACAGTTAAGCAGGTCTTAGTGACCCTTACACATGCTTTTTTTTTTTTTTTTTTTAATCTGAGGCAGGTCAGCTCTGCAATCCTATCTAAAAAGACATGAAAGTAGAGGCAACCAATCTGGAAGAAGCCCTAATAATCCATTCAGTAGAGGTAAGCTGTAGGACTCTCATAAATACATATGACTGATGAAAATGGGGATTTGGATTCAGTAAAATGCAGAAATGTGAGGTTATGAATCCTTGCTATCAGAGATTTGACCTTAAGTAAGACCTTCAAACCAGAGTAAAAGCTTCTGATCCGCAAACACCAGACCTGGTGATTTAACTTCTTTTTAATTGTTTCCTAAATCTGCTTTATTAAAATGCAGGTAGTTCTATAAGAAAAACCGATATTTCCTTTGGCCTAATTGGCATAGAAGTGAGTTAGAACTGTATTATTGAGTCTCAGATCAAACACGGTTAAAGTAGCCCCGTGTAGTTCCTGGCTCTCTCCATATTTCTCTGTTTTAAATCCTGTACCATCCTGTGGCTTGCCTTCCCTCCTGGAAGTGGCACTGGAGTTTGGGTCCTGGGAGCCTAGACACTCTGAGGCAGCAGACTCGCCGACATCCAGCACCGTCCACATACTGTCCCAGCTGCTGAGACTCCGCCAGTGCTGCTGTCACCTTTCTTTACTGAAGTCGGTAAGAGAAGCCGTTAGCCTGCTGTCATATGGTGCCCCAGAGGGGCCCCCCGAGAAGTCAGTTTCACTCTCCTCCAACTTGGATCCAGTCTGCTTGATCAAAGGAATGCTGTTTTGGTTTTTCTATTTTTGTTTTCTGGTGGGTTGGAGAAAGGGAGCTTATTTATTTTGCTTTATGTCATATTCTTGATAATTCCTATGGCATCAAGAATAGTGTATTTCTATTGTTTATTTTGTTATAGATTAACTGTTTAAGAATGGAAAATGACATTTTGTTTAAAAAGAAGCCATTTTGTGAATGCTCTGGTACTTCAGAATGTCATAAACCTAATTTAGTTCTTGGGGTTTTCTGCTTTCAGGTGGTATTGGGGTTTTGGGTTCCAATTATAAAAACTCAGTTATACAGACTGAAAAGTTGTCTCTACACTGGACAGAGGCATATCCAAAATTAAAAAGAGTATTTTATTCACTTTAGAAGCTATAATATATATTCTGATTATCAATAGCTCAATGTATTCCAGCTCGGAAAAATGGAATGATTATGTCATCTGTCTGGCAGTTCCATCATTTGGTTTATCTGGTGAAGAAACTTGCAAGATCACACTTTAATCAAGGTGTCTTGAGGAGTTACTGATGACAAATTATAAGACATTTTGCTCTGTGAAGTGTTAAACAATCAGAACATCATCAGGTAACGAGGTTTGCTGCCTTAACTCCCAGCTGCTCCTGTCCTTTTTTATCTGTTCAGGCCCTGGATCCAATGGAACTGAAGGGTGAAGGTCTCGTCCTTTCCCTGGAGGAACAGCTCAGTGCTTTGACCTTTTCAGAACTCCATGACTCAGAGCCATCTTCCACTGTTTCCCTTAACGGCACCTTCTTCAAGATGGAGATTTTTGAAGACACGCGAGAGAGCACCAAGGTATTTTGTCTCCTCTGTAGCAGTAGAGACGTCGATTCCTCACACATTTTCCTGTGTAACAGCACCTCATTTGTCCAAGTGGGAACGTCCATTTGCCAATAGAGCTAGAGCCATTAGATTCCAGCTGATCAGATTCTCCCTCCAGTCTTAAAGCTTCATTTATTACACAGATAACACGAAAGCCTTATTACATAGGGAGCTTTCAGAGAGTAATTTGGGACATCCCCAGCATTGCACTGAAGCAGATTTTCTGTCATGGGTCACTGGGGAGCTTGCCAGGTTTGTGCTAGGGACAGGGCCTATGCAAGTGAGCATTTTGTTTAGAGAAAGCTTAAAAGGAAAACAAAGGCTTGACTGTAGAGACAGTGTCATCCATGTGAGCGCCAGTTGCTCTGACTTGTTGAAAGGCTTCCGTCTGTGAGTAGCATTTCCTACGTAGCCTTCTATCTTCATTAGTCATTCTGTTCTGTTTTCATCAGAGTTTTTAAGGCAAAAACCTTGTGCTGGAAGAAGGCTGAGCTATGCCGTAACCTGAGTCCTGCCTGTCTGCTGGCTTGGAATGTGCTTCATCATCCTGCCTGTCTCGAAAGTGGGGCTTGTTTCTCTCTTAGCATCTCAAGCTGCCATCGTGGGCTCAACCTCTCTTCAAGGGCTTTTTCTGAAAAAGTGTATTAATAACTAGAAAGGAGGTCACTTCCAGGGGAATGGCATTATTTTTTAAAAGGAATGCTGCCTTTTAATTAAAAGTTTAAAACATTTACCTAGGTCTTCACCACTAATAGCTGAGAGAAACAGAACATCACATGTGGCCAGAACAGACATGCTGGTGCCTTCAGAGTTAGCTGTCGGGCTAAAACATATTCCTAATCATTTGTGCTCCTTGTTCAATGAAAACAGTTAATATTTATTCACGAGTTTTCTTAACATATGTTCATTAATAGTTCAAACCACGTAAGGTTGTTTCATGTATGGAAGGAGGCTTCTTACTGGAATTTGACCCTGGCTCCTGGGCTGTAAATCCAGTCCACCCACTGCAGGTTTCTCAAAACACCATTGCCAGCTTTTTCATGTAGGAGTCAGCGCCTTCCACAATCTCAAGTTGCCAAGACACAAGGCACATCAGTGTCTCTGTTCTATTGTTAACTAAAAAAACAGATGTACCTGCTTTTCTTTCTGCTAATTTGAATGGTACAGTCCTGTGACTCACTTCCTGCCTAGGCACAGAAAGTTTATTAAGATTGGAAGACAGCCCCATGTGGTGACCGCTAACAGCATCCTAGAATGTGGGAGCTCAGGGCACCTCAGAATTCATCTGGCCTAAGTCCTTCTTTTCACTGATGAGGAATCTGTCCCAAAGTGCTTGACAGAGGAAGAACTTCTGAGTATTTGTCTCCTGATTGACTTACAGCCCAGGTTTCTTCCTTCTCCAGTATTCTGGGGGTGAACTCTGGGGCCCTTAGAGGCTCTTGAAAGGTTTTTCACATGAGCAGTTGAGAAGGAGCCCCCACGTGTTCTTACTGACTGCTCCCCTGTGGACTCAAATGCACCCTAAGGGTTCTTTACCCGGGGAGCCTGTTCGGAAGCTTTTTTTTTTTTTTTGAGATGGAGTTTCGCTCTTGTTACCCAGGCTGGAGTGCAATGGCACGATCTCAGCTCACCGCAACCTCCGCCTCCTGGGTTCAGGCAATTCTCCTGCCTCAGCCTCCCGAGTAGCTGGGATTACAGGCACGCACCACCATGCCCAGCTAATCTTTTGTATTTTTAGTAGAGACGAGGTTTCACCATGTTGACCAGAATGGTCTCGATCTCTTGACCTCATGATCCACCCACCTCGGCCTCCCAAAGTGCTGGGATTACAGGCTTGAGCCACCGCGCCTGGCTACCTGTTCGGAAGCTTTAACAATTGTTCTTCTGTCTGGACGGGTCCTCTTCAACGACATTTGGGGCAGGCCACAAAGTGGGTAAAGCTGTTTCACTTTCTTCAGCAAACATTCGGAGAGGACCTTCTCTGTTTCGGCCACGTGTGTACTCACAGCCCCTCACACACGGCCACAACAGAGAAGGTACTCTTCTAATATTTGCTTCATTGGAGTGTAAGGAGCTCAGATACAGTATGATAAGGACTGTGATCACAAAAACAAAAGGTGCTGTGATAGCACATGGGCAGCAGGCACCTAACCTGTACTTTGGGGGTTGGGAGGACCTCCAAGAAGAAGTGACATTAAGCTGACACAAAAGGGTATTCTAGGCAGACGGAACAGAACGGACAAGATGGGCCAAGGTGTGATTTATGGGAAGAATTTTGGTCTGATTGCTGTGTCATTTGAGGAGGGCATAGTGAGAGTCTAACCCAGAGAAGTAAGCAGAGGCTGGAGCGGCAAGGATCCGGCAAGCCGCCTTGAGGAGCTCGGCCTTTATCCTCAGTGGGAAGCTATGGAAGGGCTTTAGCCAGAGGGGTGAAGTGACAAACTCATATTTTAGAAAGAGCTTTCTGGCTGCAGAGAGGAGGGTGGAATAGAGACGGGCGAGGCCAAAGCACAGACGCCATCTAGGAGATGGCTTCGCACGGCAGGTGAGAGGAGATGGGTGAAAGTGAATTGTTTAAACATACAATGTTGATGTAACCTTTTCCCAGATTTCATCTCTGTTGGCGGAATTGGAGGCAATTCAGAGAAATTCAGGGTCCCAAAAGAGGTAACTGCGTTTTCTCTTTATCCAAGTATTGGTCATAATTAATCGAGAAAATTTGATTTTGCTGAGAGATATAAATCTTAGTTTTTTTCTATCAAGAACTGCGAGTCATGTTCAGCATAAAGCACTGAGGTTACAGCAGACATTCCCTGTGATTTCTATTAAAATATTTGTGGTGCAAATGGAAAAGGACGTCCCTAGAGGATCAGGGGAAGCTAAGCATCTGAAGAAGTGTTTAAAAGTAGAGAAGCATAGAAAGAAAAGCAAGGGAGGGAGGAGGCTCCAGCAGCGCTGGTAATGTTCTTCTTAAGCTGGGTCCTCAGATGCAAGGAGGTTCATTTTGTCATTTGTTATACCCGACATGTGTGCTATACACCTGAATTTGTTTATATAAAATAATATAAAAATTTAAAACTCCATAAAGATAGCATGGGGGCAGGAGGGAGCCTCAGTAGCTTGTTGTTTGGGCTGGCACAGGAAGGGTGGTCAGTGTCCCTTTTGTGCAGGACCACAGATTTCTGGATGAGCACTAGGCCCCCAAATAAAAGAATTCCGGAGTCATTACCACTTTTCTGACTTCATTTAGCACGAACTAAATTGTAGAAAGGATCTAGAAATAACTGGAAGCATTATAATCTTAAGACATGAGCTAAATGTGTGCCTTCTGCCTTAGGTAGGAGAAGGCCTTTCCTTGTCAACATTTGATAGCTAATCTTAAGAATGATGGGGGTGTTAAAGCCCTGCAGATGGGTTGTTTAATCTATGTTAGGATATTTTTTATTTTATTCTTTTTTCCAGTGTCATTGTCTCTCAGTGGACCAACATGCTGAAAGTTGTAGCATTGCACCTGAAGAAGCATGGACTGACTTATGCCACCATCGATGGCTCTGTCAATCCCAAGCAGAGAATGGACTTGGTAGAGGCATTTAACCGCTCCAGAGGCCCTCAGGTACAAGCTGGTCACATCAGAGCTGCATCATTAATTGTTTTGAGTTATACAGAGAGAATTTTGTTTGTTTGATTTTTGGTTTTGGTTTTGGTTTTTTTAAGATGGAATTTTGCTCTTGTTGCCCAGGCTGTACTGCAATAGTGTGATCTCGGCTCACTGCAACCTCTGCCTCCCAAGTTCAAGTGATTCTCCTGCCTCAGCGTCCCAAGTAGCTGGGATTACAGGATCCCACCACCATGCCTGGCTAATTTTGTATTTTTAGTAGAGATGGGGTTTCACCATGTTGGCCAGGCTGGTCTCGAACTCCTGACCTCAGGTGATCCACCTGCCTTGGCTTCCCAAAGTGCTAGGATTACAGGCATGAGCCACTATGCCTGCCCATACAAACAGAATTCTAATATGGCAACTTAAAAATATTTACAGGCTTGATTCTTCCAAGTGTTTAGAATTTCTTAGACATGTATTGGGGTACTTTTTAAAGAGCACAAATATTCTAAAAAGAATACAATATGAGGACTAAAAGGAGATTAAGAACAGAGCTGGTTAGATGAGGGGAATTTCTGTAGAGGCAGCAAGCTTTGAAGGATAAGTGGGATTTTGGTATGAGGAAATATGGAAATGAAAGAATACAGGCATCTAATTATAGATAAGGATTTGGAAAGCATTGGTCGAATGATAGGCAGGAGAATTATTGTAGCAATGGAGGGGTAGGGACTGATGAAAAACATAATCTGGTTAATTGAAAGTTTATTGAGCTGACCATCCCCAGGGTCCTAAATTACAGTATTTATATATTTTGGCAGGTACTCAGTTAATTTTTGAGGTTGACTCATATACAAAATGTGATGAGATTTTCTCAACAGTGAGACATGGGAGATAGCATCATAATGTTTAAATTTGTAACAGCAGTAGGAAATTTGTTAGGAGCAGAGTGCTTGTCTCTATTAATTGTGGACTTAAATCTGAGACCAAGATGTGTTTCGAGACCAAGTCTGTTTAAAGTTAACGTTGTGTTTCCTTTGGAAGGTAATGTTAATCTCTCTCTTGGCTGGAGGTGTTGGTCTAAACCTGACTGGAGGAAACCATCTCTTTCTTTTGGACATGCACTGGTAATGATTCTGAATTTGTCTTGAGTCGTCACAGCATAGCGAGGAGGCCAGTGGGCTAGAGGGGCAGTAGGAACTGACTTCTCATGTTGATTGTTGTGTTCATATTGCAGAGATGCTTCTGTTTTTTTTTTGTTTTTTTTGTTTTTTTTTTTTGCTTCTGTTTTTAAGTGTCTGTAGATACAGATCTAAGCAGGATATAGGGCTCGTTGACTCCCCCGAGTTCCTGAGCTAGCAAGCCTTCAAATGACTACTCAAAATAGTTCATTCACATTATTGTTAATCTAACATCTGTTTCCATGGAAACTGGGAGCACAAGCTTCTCTTCACGAGTTAATGTTGCTAAGAGTTAACATTGCTCAGTTTTACCTCTTCTCCAGAATACAGTATTCCAGACATATTTGCTGGGATCCAAGGAAATTTCAACCTTCGCAAAGAGGGAGAAGCTTTATTCCAAAAGGAAAAGGAATAGGAGTTTTCTAATTATGTTAGAAATATACTTAATACCTCACCCTTGGATTCATTGTATGTAGTAGTGTACAGCCACATCTTTTCGTGGCTACAAAATGAATGAGTTAGTGCGTGGCTACCAGAAAAATCTCATAATGAGTACCTGTTTCTGGTTTTCCAGTTATGCCAATCAAAGACTGCTGCACCAGGCACTGTTGCTGGGGATTGTCATTGATCCAGTTCTCCAGACAGCCCAGATTGGTACACACAGGTCAACAGATAACCTGTTATCTGGCACCAGCTTGTCTTAGGCCAGTATAGCCTTGGACAGGGGTCAACAGATTTTTTTTCTTGCAGGCATTGCAGCCCACATAGTTCTCTGTCACGGGATCTGTGTGTTTTGTTTTGCTTTGCTTTGTTTTCTTAAATCCCTTTAAAATGTAATAATCATTTTTAGCTACAGAAACAAGCTGTGGGCTAGATTTGGCCCATGGGCCATAATTTGCCACTTCTGATCTAGTGTATCAGTTCCTTTGAGCTTTACCTGTCTTCTGACAGGAATCCATCACTTGAAGATCAAGCTTGTGACCGAATTTACCGAGTTGGGCAGCAGAAAGATGTTGTCATACACAGGTAAGTAATGGTCCCCAGGACCCTGGACCCTTCTCAACTTCTACTTTGAGAAAGTCTTTCTTTCTTGGGTAGCGTCTTAATAGAATGTAAACTATTTGGTTATGACTTTACTAATGAAGCTTCTGAGGCATACCCTCAGGCAAACCACAGTCAGAAATTTGGGTAAGTTTGAAGTTGGTCACTGCAAAAGAAGGGCAAGCTTGTATATAGGGCGAGGGCAGTCCATGAAAGGACCCTCCTATTTTGCTTTTTAACTTCTATTTTGACATAATTTCAGACATACAGAAAGGTGCAAGAATAGTACCAAAAAGTTCCCATATTCTGTGTGTGCATGTGGATATAAACATTTTTCTGGACCACTTGAGAACAAGTTATAGACCGGATGCTCCTTTGTTCCTAAGTGTACATTTATTAAAATTAAGGGAATTCTCTTATATAACCACAATACAATTATTAAAATTAACAAAACACTATTATCTGATCTACAGATCTTACTCAACGTCACTTGTCCCAGTGATGTCCTACATAGCAAAACAGAATCCCAGATCCTGGTAGCATGCAGTGGTCTTAAGTTTGTCTCCTTTGATCTGGAGCAGTACCTCAGTCTTTGTGTTTTAATGACATTGGCATTCTGATGAGCACAAGCCAGTTATTTTGCAAAATGTCTCCTATTTTGGACCCCCTTATCTTTAAAAACAACAAAACCTGCCTTGATGCAACCAATTCCCTCTCACAATGGCCCTGTTCTTCTCCTTCCCTTTCATGACCAGGTTTCCTGAAGAATTAGCAATCACTGCCTGCCTTTACTTGATTACTTTCCATTCATTCCTCAGCCTTTGCAAACCGGCTTTTACCCTGTTGCTGCCCTGAAATTGGTCTTGTTAGAGGGCACCAGTGACTTCCAGACTTTGCCGAATACAGTGGTTATGATAGTCTTCCTGTCGTTAGCTTTCTTCTCTGCTCGTTCTGTACGCTTCTTCCTTTATAAATTCTATCCACTCCAGTAAGTCCAAAATCTGTATCTTTAGTTCCAAGGTCTCCTAAACTTCAGACCTGAACATCACAGCCCCTGCCGAGTATCTGAATCCGAGTGTCCACATACTCATCTGTTATTCCTTCTTTTAGTCATTGTTCATTTGAGCATTCAGCTCATTAAACATACCTTTTGAGCACCCACTTTGTAGCAAGTATAACTACACATTTCAGGTACTCAAGTGTTACAAATCAAAATTGATTGTTTTCTTCCTACTACCTCAGATCTGCTATTCGTCTGTAGTCATTGTCTTTGTGAATAGTATCACTGTTTATCTAATTATCTAGCCAAAAACTAGACCTCCTACTTTCTCACTTTTCCACATACCAAGTCCTTTAGTTGTATTTTCTAAATGTTTCTGATAACCATATTTTCCTTCCCATGCCCACTGCCAGGTCCCTCTTTCCCACTCAGGTACCTCCTGTCCTCTGCATCACCAGCACAGGGTTCTTCCTAACTAATCACTCTGATTGTGTCATCCACTCATATTCTTCAGTAGCTCTCACCTCCCATAGGATCAAATCAAAACGTTTTAGCATGACATGCACCACCGCCTGTGATCTGGCCCCGCCAGCCTCTCGAGCTTTTGCCGTTGTGGACAACATGGTCAGTGTGAACTTCCTTCACTATACCATGCTCTGAAGCTCAGCCATGGTTTTGCACGTGTTCCCTTTCCCCGCGGTGCTCTCCTCACTGCTCTCTCTGGCAAACCCTTGCCCAACATACAAGTCACAAATTAAGAGTTAACTCTTTAATGGAGCTTTCCCTGACTACCCTGGACACATCTCCCTTTCCTCCTTTTGCACACTACACACACTTCCATTGTAGCACTTCCCAGGTCACATTATTATTTTCACACCTGTCTCACTTGTGTTCTGCTTCAGAGCAAGACCATATTCGTCTCTCTGTCTCCACACCTAGCATGGTATAGTGAGTGCTTAATCAATACTTTTGAACAACACCTACCATAGTACAGTGAGTGCTTAATCGGACTTTTGAATGAGTGAATAAATGACAACAGTGACATTTACTTGGTTTTAAAACTGTTTTCAGTGTGAATTCACTAAGAAATACATACTCTACTTAAACTAGCAGAAATTTGATAAGCTTTGAGGCCTATGGACTTACCAAGGTAGAACTTTTTGGGTGAAAGCTGGATCTCTATGCTTTTTTGGGTTGGGATATTTTTAGCTTATTTTGAGTTTTTTCAATTACCTTAGCTTCAGAACGTATTAAAATGTCAATGTGAGTCACATCCTTTCCAATGGACATATATCTAGTCAAGGTTGTTTAGATCCCTCAAACAGGGAGGGTTCTTAACTGGATCTAAAAAGACTTAGAGGAAAAAGCCTCATTAAAAACTAAAGTGCCATAAAATTTTGAGTATGTTATTAGACGTGCTGCTTTGAGTTTTTGACAGTTTCCTTATTTATTTATTTTTTTTAGATTTGTTTGTGAGGGAACAGTAGAAGAAAAGATCTTACAGCTCCAAGAAAAAAAGAAAGATTTGGCCAAACAAGTTCTATCAGGGTCTGGAGAGTCTGTCACCAAGCTCACCTTGGCTGACCTCAGAGTCCTTTTTGGCATCTAACCTCCTGTGGATAAGGGCTCAGAATACCGCCATGGCTGGTTTGTATTAGGATCTGGGAATAACAACCTAACCATGAGCCTCGCACTCTGTTCTTTGCATTTCAGTTCACTGTCAAGCCTTTCACCTTCCTCAAAATGAGGCATAATCTTATCCCTAGAATTGAGGAGGGGTTATGTTAACCAATTAGTTAGCCAATTAATAGGTCAATTTATTTAATGAGTGGTATGGAAACCGGTTGTTTTTAGTTAAAATGTTTCGGAGTTGGATAATTTTGGAAAACAACTCTGGCAGAATTGTACATAAGCTTCAGTAAAGTTCAAAAAGCAGGGCAGGCGTGGTGACTCATGCCTGTAATCCCAACACTTTGGGAGGCCAAGACAGGAGGACAGCTTGAAGCCAGGAGTTCAAGAGCAGCCTGGGCAACATAGTAAGACTCCATCTCTACGAAGAATAAAATATTAGCTAGGCGTGGTAGTGCCTAGCTACTTGGGAGGCTCAGGCAGGAGGATTCCTTGAGCCCAGGAGGTTGAGGTTGCAGTGAATTGTGATTGCACCAGTGTATTCCAGCCTGAGCAATAAAGTGAGACCCTGTCTCAAAAAAAAAAAGAAAAAAAGGCTGGTAAAGTTCTGTGTTGCCTTTGTCTTCCTACCTGATGATGGGAGAACTACTGTTACTACTTTTTCTAACACAGGCTCCATCCTATCTCTTCATCTCTTCTTGCCAATGATGTTGCTCCCGTAACCATCTTTTTGTGGGTGAAGCAGAGAGTCGATCCCTGCAGCCAACCATCTCTGCACTTTTCTCAATGCACACAGTTCTTCCTCTCAGGCTGAGGATCAAGGAGATGCTTTGTACATAGACAGATATTGAGTATATGTATCATTGGATCATTTAGCATCAGTCTATCATTTAGTATTTGCATCGCTGTATCATTTAGTGTTGTACATCAGTCATTTAATGGTTATCACCATATCATTTAGTAGTATATCCTTTGGTTCACTGTATCATTTAGTATTTCTATTATGACATTTCTACTATATGTATAATAGAATGTAATATATGTGTCATTTTTAATAGTATTTGTATTTTTAAAAATTTACAGTATTTGTAGCATTTAGTATCATTATTTCATTTAATATTTGGTACAATCTAATAAATACTAATCCAGTCCAATACTAATCCAATCCAATATTAATAATAGTATTGGTACAATCCAATACTAATAGTAGTATTGATACAATCTAATAAATCATGTGTTTGACAGTGTAGCAGAAATAATGCTATGTGTTCACTAAGCCCATTTTCTTTTCCTCCTGGGCACCCAGAGAGACTGTATTTCCCAGTCTTTGCTGCAGTTTGATGGGGTCCATATTACTGAGTTCTAGTCAACGGACTGTGGAGAAAAGTGATGTAAGTCACCTCTAGACTGCCCTCTACAACGTTATAAAAGATTTTTCATGCTGTTTCTTCCCTCCTTGGCCTCCGGGATGCAAAGGAACTGATGGAAGATTACAAGGCCCTAGGGAAGGGTGAAGCCATTAGCTCAGCAGGTCTTAGCCTGGTTTTTGGCCATCAGCCCTTCTATTAGACTAGTAAAGCCTCAGTCCCTGGATGGCTTCCCCATGTGCCCTTCCCTTGCCCCAGCTCACCTACACTGGGCTATGACATGATCAAAGAATCTTTTTTTTTTAAGCTACTGAGATTTTTTTATTGTTCATATAGTAGTTTGTACCCTAATACAAACACTTGAGACTTTTACACTTCAGGAAATTATTCATATTTCCTTCTTCTCATTAGCAGTTGTTCAAAAAACACTTACTTTGCTAATTTCTGCTAGAAAGAATCACAGTTCCTCCTACATAGAAACATTTCTCTCCTTTGAGTTAGGGAACAAGACCCTATGTTAACCCAATCACAGTGGGGACTGAGGCACTCAGAGCCTGTTGAAGCAGAGGTTTTCCATAAGGACAAGATCTAAAGGCTTACAAAGGTAAAGACAATGGCCTGGTGGGAAGAATTCTGGTCTAGAACTAAGACTTGACTCTAGTTCTAGGTTCATCTTAGCTGGGCGTGTAACCTTGAAAAAAATCCTTACTTTCTCTACATTCTGATTTCCTCATTTGTAAGGTGGGCAGTTTGCAGAACTCAGCAGCAACAATGTTCCTGATAAAATCAAGAAGCAGGCCAGGCACGGTGGCTCACGCCTGTAATCCCAGCACTTTGGGAGGCCAAGGCGGTTGGACCACCTAAGGTCAGGAGTATGAGACCAGCCTGACCAACATGGAGAAACCCCATCTCTACTAAATATATATATATATATATATATATATATATGTATGTATGTAAAATTAGCCGAGCATGGTGGTGCATGCCTGTAATCCCAGCTACTCGGGAGGCTGAGGCAGGAGAATCACTTGAACCCAGGAGGTGGAGGTTACGGTGAGCTGAGATTGTGCCATTGCACTCCAGCCTGGGCAACAAGAGCAAAACTCCGCGCGAAAAAAAAGTCAAGAAGCAAAGGAAGTAATACTGCCTTTTTGAAGTTTTGCTATATGATCAATACACCAAGGTAAAGATTGAGTCACCTGAGAAGCAGTGGCTCCCAGGCCAGCAAGAATGTACAAACCTGGCTCTGCCATTTGCTGACTGATACTAGGCAAGTTGCAGATTTCTCGGACATCTCAATCCTTTCATCTGTAAAATGTGTGGATTAGCATATATCTCATGCTCCACTGGGAATTTCATAGCAGATACATATACTATAACATGTTTGACCAGGTAGATCAGTAATGTCAGCCAGAAGGTATCAGATGAACATTGTCAGTGTCTAGTCAAGCACTGTTGAGGGGAGAGGAATTCTTTCAGGTTCAAGCATTCTGAATTTTAGTTTGGAGAGGGATACAGGGATTGTAACCTACAGTCTTCAGATATTGAGGCCACTGACAAGTAATCGACTATAAGGTAGATGCCTCCTGGTATTTTAATATAGCTTCTCTAATTTTCCTTGTTGTAAGCAAGCAGAGCAACCTAGTTATGTCTTGGGCAGGTGTTCTCATAACTGTGAGATTCAATTGATTTGATGTGGATGCAGAAAAAAAATGGAACCACTGCCTTAATGGAATGAAGTATACCAAACATGCATTCTTAAATCCTAGTGCTGGGATGGAAATATCTCATGAATTCACAGAATTGGCATTCTGATATTCATATATCTATCTCCGGCTCATATTCATTTTAGTGTAAATAAGTTTCTCAAAGTCTAGGTATGACAGGGTGGGTCTTTGCACCTTCTAGCAATGGGCAGCATTCCACAACACAGTGGCCTAACTGTGGTGCCACACTATGAGTCTGGCCCGTGTCAGCCAGCCTTCCTTCATGTCACAATATTGCTGCTGGATTTGCTTTTTACGTCTGCCTATTGCACCTGACTTGGGCATGGATGATATGAGGTAACAAACGCTTTGAAAACCATGAAGAGCCACACAAGTGCTAGTGTTAGTGCTGTGAGACAAGGTGTGGGAACACGAGAACAAGCAGCAGCATGGGTGCAGCTGAAAGCCAGATGGTGAACTGAATGTATGTCACCAAAGTGCAACATCCCTGAGCCCCAGATTTCTAAGGTATTACCTGGCAGAATTGACTTCATGGAAGGTTTGTAGTTTGACTTTGCTTTAGTCACACTGATCAAATAGGAGTATTGTGCATGCCACAGCTAGGCAGAGTCCTGGGCCCTTTAAAAACCTCCTCAGTGACTCCTATTGCAGGCCCAGTGCGGTGGCTCACGCCTGTAATCCCATCACTTTGGGAGGCCGAGGCAGGCAGATCACTTGAGGGTAGGAGTTTGAGACCAGCATGGCCAACATGGCAAAACCTCATCTCTACTAAAAATACAAAAATTAGCTAGGCGTGATGTTGAGCACCTGTAATTACAGCTACTGGGGAGGTTGAGGCAGGAGAATCACTTGAACTCAGGAGGTGGAGGTTGCAGTGAGCTGAGATCACACCATGGCAGCCTGGGCCACAGAGCAAGGCTCTGTCTCTAAAAAAAAAAAAAGACTCCTGTTGCCATGCAATCATTATAAGCAGCATTAGGTAGAATTCTTTCTTTATGGGACATGACCTCTTTCTCTAGCAATCCTGTGAGTGATCTAGTTTGGCAATTTATGAAACTGAATTGTTTCTTTGTTCTGATTGTTGCTCAATGAAATAGCTTTTAGCAGGGCTCAAGGGTCAAGTCAGATTCTCCTGCACTAATAGGATGAGCATGGAGACACCAGTGCTCAATGTGGCCTCTGGTTGTCTGAAATTTCGCTATCTGCTATAATACCTTGAAAGAATTAGGTTTGCAAAGTGGGATACTGTGCTGCTATTTGTTATATAACATCTAGTCTGAGGAAAGGGTAGGAAAAATTTAAAAGCACATCTGTAGGCACAAAGATAATTATAATAGAAATTCAGAATTCCTAGGCATATGGCCTAGATTAAAATGTTTTCATAACTAAAAATGAAATCAGGGTCAGTTATAATACAAAGTACCACAGAAGTCAGTAGCTAGAGGATGGAGATGGATATAAAAAAAAAAAAAAAAAAAAGCAAAATCCAGGGAGGGAACCAGGGAGACAGATATGCAGCTACACAATGTTTTTACTATCTTGAGTTCTTACCCAGATTCCATAGCTAAATCCAAATGTATGGATAGGTAGAGACTACATAAGAAAGGAAGGATGAGATTATTTTCTTGCTTAATTATTCATACATTAATTCAGAAATGTATGTTGAATACTTTCTATATGCCAGGCACTGCTGGGCACTGGAAATATAAAATAAGCAAACCTGAAAACCCATTCTGTCCTCCTGAGATAGCATCTAAGGGAGACAGGCATTAATCAAATCACCCCATGTGTCTGTAAAGCAGCCTTGATGCTGAGTGAGTGCTACAAGAGAGGACTGTGCAGCTGGGAGGGCTTCTAACACGATTTGACCTAGTCAGGGAAGATCTGAGGAAGTGATAAAAGAATTGAAATCAATATGTAGACGCTAACAAGGCAGAGTGAGATGCCTCTTCCTATACTGTATCCTGCTTCTAATTAGCATCCACTTCATTGGACCACCTCTTTCCTGAGCCAAACCTACCACACAGCTATACAGTCTCTAGAGGACAGTTGAGCAACTACTGCATTTTGGACATTAGAGTATGGGTGGGCTGACAGGTATGTGTATGTTTATTATCCAAGACAGCCAAGGTGTTTATCCTGTTACAACATCCCAGAGGACTGAGGCTCTTATTTGTGGCTCTTTTTCCTTACCTGTAACACCAGAGGCATAACTTACATCATAATGCTGCATCTTGTTGATGCTTCAATGCTCAGAATTCAATGGTGATTTCTGAAGCACGCTGGGGACAGTTCCTAAATCCTCCCACTCTTTTTTGCCTCACCTTGGAGTCTTGGGCTCTGTTGATCACTGACTCTGCCAGGTCTTTCAGGAGGCAAGGCAGCTGAATTAAATTGGGTTTGTACTCCATTGTAGTGCATGCATGAAACATCACCCCCTAACACCCATGCACAAACTTTAAATATTTGTAACAACAGAATTGTTACCATTAATATTGCTTAAAGGCTAACACATCAGCTAGGACCTAGATGTCTTATGGAAATTTTCTATTGCAATGTTAATTCATCTACATAAAGTTGTCCAATCACTGAAACCACCTCCAACTGAAACAAATGGTAAGCTTTTTGTTCTCAATTCTGAGACTGGATTCATTAAAAGACACATGGGGAAAGATGATATAATACAATGGCTTCTTCACGGCAAGCAGTTCCCTAGATGTATGAGGTAATTGGAAAAATTCAAGGCTGGTCTCAGGTGCATGTAATTTATCCAACAGGCTTGAGATAAGGCTGATTTTTTTCCCAAGTGGTATTCGTTTAAATGACAAATACTGGGGTTTGGGAGAAGGGAAGTTTGGCTTGTAAAAGCAGATACCAAGGAGATCCAAACTAAAAATTCTACCAATCAGATCTTTATTCACTAATATAATATTAAGTCTCTACTATGTGCCAGGAATTGTCCTACAAGGGGACAGTATGGTAGTTTAAAAATATCAAATCCCTGCCCTCACAGAGCTTACAATCTAGTACGAGGGTACAGACAACGAACAGAATATACATGTGTTGGCCCAGCACTTTGGGATGCTGAGGTGGCCAGAGTTTGAGAATAGCCTGGGCAACATGGCAAAACCTCATCTCTACAAAAAATGCAAAAAATTCACTGGACATGGGGGTGTGCCTATGGCTCTAGAGACTCCAGAGGCTGAGGTGGGAGAATCACTTGAACCTAGGGAGGCAGAGGCTGCAGCGAGCTGAAATTGTGCCACTGCATTCTAGCCTGGGCAACAGAGAGAGACTCTGTCTCCAAATGTGTGTGTGTGTGTGTGTGTGTATGTGTGTATATACACATATAAATATATATATGTGTGTGTGTGTATATATGTACATACATATACTTGGAGAGTTTAAGGAGCACCAGGCAGGCCAGTTTGGCTGGAATAGGGTGATGGAGGCAGACAGGTGGGCAGTAAGAGCAGGGATCCAGATCATGCGGGGTCTTACATGCTGATATAAAGACTCACTTTTCTAAGATGTGACACTAATGGGCAGTGGTGAGCAAAAGAGTGACAAGCTGACATATTTTAAAAGATTTTAAAATGCATAAAAATGTATAAAAATCTTTTAAAAGATTTCTGTGATATTGGGTGGTCAAAAAAAAGATAAAGATTGGGAACTGACCATTGGATTCTGTAACCTGGAGTTTACCGGTAACCTTGACAAGAGCTATTTCAGTGGAGTCTTTGGGATGACAGACTGGATTAGATCTCATAGAGAATGACAGAGAAACTAGAGATACCAAACAATTCTTTTGAGGTGCTTTTAAAGAGAAGCAGAAAAGTGGAGAGGTTGCTAAAGGGGATGTGAAATTATTATGGACTGACTTGTACTCCCCAAAACTCAGTCCTCACACCCAATGCAACTATATTTGGAGAAGGACCCTTTAAAGAGGTGATTAAGGTTAAACAGCATCATGTGGGTGGGATCCTAATCCAATAGCACTGGTGTCCTTATGTGAAGAGCTACCAGGAGCACATGCACACAGGAGAACGGCCATGTGGAAACAGAAGGCTGCCATCTGCAAGCCAAGGACAGAGTCCTCACCAGAAAAGAACCCTGCCAGCACCTAGATTTTGGACTTCCAGACTCCAGTACTGTGAGAAAACTAATTTCTGTTGTTTAATCCACCCAGTCCATGGTATTGTTATGGCAGCCTTAGCCAACTAATACAAAAGGGAAATTTGTATTTTAAGATGGGAATATTGTATCATGATTATTTTCTGAAGTAAGCAATCCAGTAGAAGGGGAAATTTCTAGAGCAGTGTTCCTGGGAAGTAGTTATAGAATGGGATTTAGTACACAGCATAGAAGTTGGCTCTTGATAGGAATTTAGGTAGATGTGTACATGTGGTAGGGAGGCTAGGGAAATTCTCTTCTGAATCTGGAATATTCCTGGCAAGGTCATTAGTGCAGAGTAGAGGTGGGGTAGAAACTGGAGTTAGAGGGAAAAAAACGTATGAATTGTCTAGAAGCATGGGAGAATAAATGGACTGGGGAGATGTTTCAGGCTACTGGGCGATGCTAAGAGCCCACTGAAATTAGTGGTCATAAATTTAAAGTAAGACTAATCATGCTTTTGTTTTTTTGCAGGATCATTCAGTTAGGTTAGATGGAAGATTGGATCTAACCTGGGTTGGAGTTACGCCAGGCAAGAATGACACAGACTATGCAATAGAACAATTATAGTGATGGTCTGTAGAATCTAAGTTGGGAAGGATGAAGGGAAGGACCTGAGGTGGGTGAGGAACAACAGGAAGGTAGCAAAATCACTGCATTGTAGGTTCCAAGGAGGTAGAAGAATTAGTAGTCAGAATTAGTAGTCAGTGGGTGAGCTAGAAAGGTGGGAGGTTGTGGTTGCAGGATGCTTGAAATTGAGACTATGCAGAGGGCGTGGTTGGAATCAAGATCTGGGGTATATAAGTAGGGAAAAAATAACATTGGGGAAATGGTCACTGAACTAAGAAATCTACGTAGACAATGAGTTATCCCAAGATTGATAAGGAGTTGTACCGGAGTCACAGCAAGCTTGATGCTATAATCTTCAAGGAATGAGGGGGAATGATTTGGGGCTCAGTAGATGGCTGAACCATGGAGGAATAGCAAGCTGTATAGCTGAAAGGCATGAGCTTCCAGGCTGGTCATTTTTAGAAAAAAAGTATGGCTAATGCTGTAGAACAGGGTTTCTCAACAGCAGAACCACTGACATTTTGAACTGGATACTTCTTTGTTTCAGGAAGCTGTCCTGAGCATTGTAAAATGACTAGCAGCATCACTGACCTTTACCCAAGAGATGTTAGTAGCACCTTGCCCCAGCAGTGGCAACTAAATATGTCTCTGAGACTTTGCTAGATGTCCTCTCGGGGGCAAAGTCACTCCTGGTTAAGAACCACTCCTCTCGGCCTGGCACGGTGGCTCATGCCTGTAATCCCAGCACTTTGGGAGGCCAAGGTGGGCGGATCATGAAGTCAGGAGTTTGAGACCAGCCAGGCCAACCTGGTGAAACCCCATCTCTACTAAAAATACAAAAATTAGCCAGGTGTGGTGGCATGAGCCTGTAATCACAGCTTACTTTTAGGAGGCTGAGGCAGGAGAATTGCTTGAACCTGGGAGGTGGAGGTTGCAGTGAGCCGAGATTGCGCCACTACACTCCAGCCTGGACCACAGAGCAAGACTCTGTCTCACAAAGAAAAAAAAAAACCACTCATCTCAAAGCAGCATTGATAAGCTAAAAGGACATATACTTCTGGGCCAAGTGACAGAAGGATTGAGGAAGAGCAAATAGCTAATAATTTGAGAGGATGACGGGCAGGAATGTGTTTTGAGAAGATCAGATTTGGGTTACAGAAAGAGGCTGAAGGGATTGTTTCCAGAAAAGGGTGAGAATAGAGAACATCTATCTTAGTATTTATGGCTACAATGTAGCCCATGTCTGTCAGCCTCAAGGAGGAAATGTATTCCACCATGATCTGACAGTCATCATCTAATTATTTCATTTCCTTTGCCTGACCCAATTCACCGTTCAAATGAGTCATCCACTTCTTAAGGGATCTTACAATGCAGATTTCAATAATTATATTTAATACATGCTAAGTTTTTTGCTATATAAGAAATCAAGTCTCAGAACAAAATATACAGAGTGAAGACCTTGGCAGGGCTGAGGCACTAGTGCTGTGTACATCCTCTTCCCAGGATTCTCTAGCAGTTAAGAAGGCACACTATGAGTGAAGGCACAGTAAGAGTCAAAGCTTCTAGTTAACTTTCCAGATACAGAGACAAAAGTGAAAACTACTCTAAAGAGTACTCGACTGAAAAACAGATGTGAGAAGCCTAAAGGTATCTAGATTTTTCTGGCAAGAGTAGAACAGCAATAAATGTGTGAGGTTCTATTTCAACACCAGTATGCCCTTGACCAAAGAGTAATCTTTCAGGCTTTCGGGGAGAAGACTGACATGGTGTAGAGAGGAAGGAGGGGGACACTCACTAAAACAAGACCACATTATCACACTCACAAAACGTGTACCAGTAAATCCACTGAAAGGCTACCACTAACAAAAAGTGGACAGGATGAAAGGAAGCTTTTAATCTCTAGGGGAAATATCTAAATAATGTGTAGCTCAGAGAAAAATAAAAAATGTTATAATATATCAGAAAATAAGGAACTAAACTATCCCCATGACCCTTCAGTTCCAATGGAATAGATACCTCCATGCTGTACAAAATGAAAAGGAGCGTCCTGTGGTAAAGAAAGAACGTTGCTAACCTACCTTTAAGAGAAACGTAGAGGCGGTCTTTTGTGCTCAACCATACACAAGTACCATCAGTGAGTAACAAAAGAGTACTTGAACTCCAATGTAAGATAAGGCACTTTGTTTTTAATTTTATCGGTCTCTTTAGAATGAACGAAAGTCTGGGTCCTCTGGAAATCTGAAGTGGTGCTGACTGCAGCTTTAACAGGCTGAGCACAAACCGTTCATCAGAACGCCACAGTCCTAAGTAGACTCCTCGGTGCGCTCTGCCCACCTGTCCACGTGCATTCAGACTTCTCATTAAACTTCCCACAGCATGACCAGTGGGGACGACCTGGGTGGCCTTTGTGTCCATGGCCACAGCCTAGGTACCCACCTGCATGGTACAAAGAAGAAAGGAAAAAAATTGACCATTAGAGTGGAGTCTAGCAGTCACCATGGAAATTAGACCTCCTGAAAACATGCAGATTCCTTGGAGTGAAAATACCTAAGAAAATCTTGGCAAGACAAGCTATCTGACTGCTCTGCAGTCAGGAGGACCCTCAAAATTGATCACAGCAAATCAATTCATTAGCCAGAGTTCTAAGACTGCTGTGGTGATAACAGTCACCACCTGAAGGAGGAAAACTAGTTTGCACATGAACTGTTAAAAAAATTGGTTTAGACTTTAACTGTAAAATCCTTGAAATAAAGAAGGGTAGCTTGGTGAACATAAAAAAGTAGATCCTGGAGTGTTTATACAGAAGGATACAAAGCCTATATTATGGCCCATTATTAGAGTGAACACAATAGAATAATTTTTTTAGAAAAGTATTAGATCCCTTACCTAAACTGACTCCACCCTTTCCCTTCCCCTAAAAGACCTAGGCCTTGTTCAATTGGTTTAATCATCCACTCCCCCAGTCATGCCTCCTTTAGAATTTATTTAAGGTTTTAAAAGGAATAAGATGGGTCCACAGTTCTTACACTGCTCAGGCTGCTGGAAAGGGCCAGACAAACTGAGAATTCAACAAAGAAGCACAGGGCTCACAGGAGCTGTACCAAAGCAGAACTCAGCTTTTATGCCTGCTATTTCCACTCAGAACAAGGAAGCTTTAAGTGAAACTTTTACAACGGTGGTGTCTCTACAATCACAGACTGTGCTTCCTGGGCTCTGGACTTAGCAGAGCCTAAGTCCAAATGTCTAGTGGCTGTGTGGTAGGGGAGGGTCTGTCGCTGTATTCCCACTGCTGGCAGAAAGGCCCAGAGGGTAGTGCTTTCTCCTTACCTGGCATGGTGCCTCCACAGGCACAGCGAGCAGTTTTCTGGCCTCCACTGGAGCAGAAGGTGCAGCAGTGAAACACGCCTGGGTGTGGGCGGTGCTTTCTCCTCACGGTCACAGTAAATGGTGAGCCCTTCAGCGTTCAGACCAAGAGCAAAGAACAGCACCTTATGAGTTACAGGATGTGCCGAGCATCGCTATGTGCTAAACAGAGTCAGGCACAGGGCCTGCCCTTTGAGGCATGATGACAGCAGGAGAGAAACAGATTAGAAGACAAGAACCCTGCTCAGCTGAGAGGGTGCAGATACAGATGCAGTGGAAGCAGCATCACAGTCTATGCAGCCCTCCTACCATGCTTTTCACCACGGTTGCTAATTACTCAACACAGGTACTGATTTATTCCGTGTGGCTGAACCTGCTGAACACTGACAGGAGTCACACAGAGTCGCCTCCATTTTCAATGGCATCTGTATTAGCTGGGGATTGTTCTGCAAGATGGCAGAAAAAGCAGAAGCCCATGCTACAGTAAGCTTAAGCTTTTCTTAATGGATTCTGCCTCACTCTATCCTTGTGTGAAGTATAAGTATCTAGGTCATTCAATACATTAGTAATCTCAGACTGACTTTTCTCTGGGACTCTCAATCTCAATTCTTAAGGAACCTCAGGGGTAATAAGTAGAATGTCGCAACCACAAAGATAGAACATCCTGTGGTCCCTTCTCCAATTTCTCAGCCATGTGCCTTTTCTCACATACCAAGCTAGCCTCTTTCTTTCTATCCTGGACGTGACTTATCTGTTTACTCACCCACTTATTCTGGGACTGTGAAGACATATGGAAAGGAGAAAGGTTAAATCTGTATAGCGTATAATTCTCAAATTAGTAACTCCCATCTGCCTCCTTTCCTTTAAGGATAACTTTCATTCTCTAATTTATATCCCATGTTAAACACAAAATATTTATTTTTTTTAAAGATGGGATCTCACTCTGTCTCCAGGCTGGAGTGCCCTGGCACAACCATAGCCCACTGCAGCCTTGAGCTCCTGGGCTCAGATGATTTTCCCAAGTAGCTTGGATTACAGGTGCACACCATCATGCCCAATTTAAATATTTAATAAGTTGCAATGTGCCTATCCTTATGTGAGAGCCACATAGTTTGAGAAAACACAAAGCAGAGAGCCTAGCACCTTAGAAGTCTTTCAGATTTTAATTTTCCCATCTTAAAGAGCTTACAATCCAGTTAAAAAACAACTTGGCATTTCAAAGAAATAAGTTCAGTACTTTGGGAGGCCGAGGCGGATGGATCACGAGCTCAAGAGATCAAGACCATCCTGCTCAACATGGTGAAACCCCGTCTCTACTAAAAATACAAAAAATTAGCTGGGCATGGTGGCGCCTGCCTGTAATCCCAGCTACTCAGGAGGCTGAGGCAGGAGAATTGCCTGAACCCAGGAGGCGGAGGTTGTGGTGAGCCGAGATCGCGCCATTGCACTCCAGCCTGGGTAACAAGAGCGAAACTCCGTCTCAAAAAAAAAAAAGAAAGAAGTTCAAATTCCTATTTTGCTACATTTCATGTGCACTGTAGCAAGTTTGGTCTCTCAGTCTAATTGGACAATGATCCCTGTGCCTGAGTCATTTTGAAGACAATTGAAATAATGTATGTAAAAACACATAGCCTGTTCCTGACATGCCATAATTAGGTAAACAATAAATGGCTATTAAATGAGTGTTCCTAAGTCCATAAGTCATAAGCCTAACATATCACGATGCTGTATGGTATTTTCTTGTCCCCGTCAAGTGTTGGTTTCTGTGGAAGGAAACCTCTGACTCTGACAGTGTCAGCAGAGAGATTCCGCTGGACCTGTGAGTGTCACCCAATTTTTAAAAACTCATAATCTCTAAAGCAGAAAGTGCTCTACTTGTTTGTGTTACACTTGTTTGTAGTAACCATGGTAACATAACTTGTTTGGTATATTTGTTTGTTTATAGTAACCATAGTAACATACAAACCTCTATGTAAAACAGAGTAGAAAATGACATGGGCAGATGGTTAGGCAGATAGATCACTAGTCAGTTGTGAGGAGGGGGCATAACCCTCCCAACTGTGTTCATGTCCAGTCTGGACAAAGCAGGAAAATCCTGAGCAAGATTATATGTTTTGAATATGCATGGTTGTCTGCTGGCAGATCACCTCCTGTGATCAAGACATCTTCTCCATATTAAGAATCCTAAGAAACCAACTGGGAGAAGGATAAACTTTAAGCATAACTGCCAGGAAGTGACACAGAGATAAGAGGGTTCTTATGGTCAACAGCATCCTCTAAGGAGGAGTAGCAAAATCTAGGCTATTTCTGAAGGGAAGAATACCAGGGGATTCTATTCAGTCTCTATAGCTGATCCTATGTGAAATGTCTCCAGATCCTAAGACAGTAGCACCCAGAGGACCAGGGTGAAGGGAGCTCAAGGAGGCATGTGCACCAGTCTTACCTGTACATGCTGCTCCTTGACACAGACCCACACAGTATAGACACCAGGTTCCTTGGGGGTGTAGGAAATGTAGTATGTCCCATCCTTGTTATCCCGGACCATCGTTCTGACTGGGCTGAATGGAGATAAGAGTCAAAAACCACCACTCACTCCCACAAGCCAGCTTCAGTTGCTACTATTTCAGAATATAAACTCTGTACCATTACATTCAATATTAATGTTAAATAACCCCAAACAGGGTGCTTCTTTCATTTGCTTCACAAGTTAATTATACAACAGAAGGTAAACAGCATAGATTCCAATTTAGTCTGATATTCAAATTCCTTGAATATATTATTGTGTCCTTTTCAACAGGCTTCTATTGAACCCTCTTGCTCTGCTCTCCCTCCTCCATACTCCAATTCCAGAGAAATATAAAGATGCTCCAGGCATAATTTAGTAGCAAAGGGAGGCTGAATTTTGAAAAGGGTACCATTCAGCCTAACCATAGAAGATTTCTCAATCTATTCTAAAGCTTGAGATGAAAATAATCTGAGGGGCAGACCGCAGCTTTGAGAGAGAACTGAATACAAACCCCACACAAGGAAACACATTTGGTCATATAACATTTCTCTCATAGCATTATGGGGAGGTAAGATGTAACCACTGAGTTACACTCCAGTATCTTTTTTTTTTTTTTTTTTGAGCTGGGATCTTGCCCTCTCACCCAGGCTGGAGTGTAGTGGCGCAATCACAGCTCACTGCAACCTCGACCTCCTGGGCTCAAGGGATCCTCCCATCTCAGCCTCCTGAATAGCTGGGATAATAAGTGCATACCACTACGCCCGGCTAATTTTTTTTTTTTAATTTTGTAGAGACGGGGTCTCCCTATGTTGCTCAGGCTGGTCTTGAACTCTTGGGCTTAAGTGATCCTCCTGCCTCCACTTCCCAAAGTGCTGGGATTACAGGTGTGAGCCACCACGCCCGGCCCCAATATCTTAAAGGACCTCATGTTTCCAGTTTCCTCACTGCCTGTTATCCATGACACCTAATTGTGTCATACAAACCTGTCTTTCTTGTCATTAGGGACAATGGCAACTTGAATGTTGTCTCCTCCCCTGTTCATGATTTCTCCTGCGGCGTCCTTGCAAAGCAGGGTGAAAGAGGCTGTCTGCTTCTCCCGGGCTCTATAGAGATCTGAAAAAGATAAACACTTGATCCTCACCTCAAATGCAAACTGCAGCGACTACATCTCCATCTGGCTTTTTCTCTTCAGAACAAAGGGTTGTGCTTTCCTGTTTACTGTAACCACCCTGGCTCCCTTTCTTTTCTCTCCCCTTCTGCCTCCCAGAGTACACCTCTTGGGAGCCCTTCCTGGTGAGCCTGGTTCTCTCAGCTAGCAGCTGCTTGGGATCACAAAGGATCCTGGACCTTACCTTCAGTCCTAGGAGGCTTTGAAAATACTCAGGGCTGACCTAGGTATTTAGAGAAGAAAACCTTTAGACCCTCTAAGAGAGGCTAGTAACACCAAAACCACCCACCCAGGCTCCAGCTCCTGCTGCGCTAGGCAGGGGCATGGGGTGGGGTACAGCTGACCAGCCTCACGACCCTCCATCTTGTGAGATCCTCTGCAACTTGGTAGCTCATGCCAAGGTTTTGGGGGATATCCAGTCCCTACTCCAGCATTCAGATGAAACAGGGTTTCTTAACCTGGGGTTCATTAACTACTATGAGGTCTATGGAAAGGCTTATGAAGAGTCTAAAAATCTGGAATTGTATGTCCAAGTTACTGGGTGTTTCTGTAGGAGACAACATTCTCAAAGAGATTTATGACTTCCAAACAGTTAAGAATGCCTGTGTCAGAGTCGGATGATTCTAAGATACAATCTTTCTATCAGGACTGACTTTATGTTTGAATAACATGCTTCCATTAGAAAGGGAAACACTGGTTAAAAGAAACCATTTTCCCCCCAATTAAATGAAACACCTACCATAGCCTTTTAAATACCAGTAAGGTTGATGTGAACCAAAAGGGCTTAAAAGAAAGGAAACCATAATCTCGTCTTCCTCATTCCTCTGAAACCACCTTCAGAACTTGATCTGAGCCATCCAGGGCCTGCCGTGCTCCTCTCTGAGCAGGCAGAATGTCATCTGGCCCTAGCGCTGCTGTTACCTCCAACTGGCACCGTCTGTTCTGCCATGTGATAGAAACAAAACATGATCTGTGCATTTCTCGGCCGTTACTACTTCTCTGAACTGGAAAAGGGTCAAGCCCCACTCCTGTATTGAGTATTAACTGTACCCTAACCAGAACAAAGCAGAAAGAGCAAAGGTGGGGGTCACTGTCTTTTAGATCAGTTTATCTCCCCACCTTTGGTAACCTGGTCAGTAAGGCGGGCTTCCCAGCAGAACGAGCCACCAATCTTTACACACCATCTCCCTGTCCACTGTCCTCTCAGTGTCCATGGGAAATGCCTTCCTACCTTCTCCTTGTAGGACACATTTGGCTGGATCAACCTCTTTGGTATTAATGGTCCCATAAATCACATAGCAATGGCACTGGCCTGCTTTCTCCTGAGGACAGAAATGTATCTTATCATTTACTCCAGGGTGGGTGCTATATTCAACTTTGTTCAGCTTCCTGAGCCGTTCTACTACCACCCCCTTGGTGATGAGGATCTCCAAGTCTGAGCCACTGGTCAGCAAGTGCTCGGTGAACTCCACTCCAGTCCGCATGTCTGCCAGTAACTGTTCCAGCTGGGCCTTCTGCAGCTGCAGGGAATTTTCCTTCTGGACCCGTATGTCTTCCAGCTGCTTCAGCAGCTTGTCCCGATGCTTCTCAATGGCCTTAATGTAGCCCTCTGAGAATGTCCGGACATCAGCTGCCACTACCTCCACTCGCTTCTGGAGGGCGCTGTTCATTATTTTGACCTGAGCCAGGGCCTCCTCCAGGGCTTCCACGTGGGGCTGAGTACCTTTGAGGAGCTCCCGCACGGAGTCCCCATGCTTGTGGATGACATTGCTGGTGAAGTCATAGGGGTGTTCCCGATGCTCCCCCACCACGCAATCCCGGCACACGGGCCGGTCACAGAACTCACAGAACAGCCTCAGTTCCTCCGCAGGGTGAGCAGGACAGAGGATGGGCTTCCCAATCCGGCTGTAGCCTTTTAAGTCTTTTAGGTCCACCATGGTATGGTAAGTCGTTTTCTTCTGCCGCCTAGGGGCAAACAGAGTCAATAACAAGAAATAAGGGAACAATTCTAGTTGGGAATAGTTGGGCAGAGAGGTTTTAAGAGCACAGGCTCTGAAGCTAAATTTTATTTCAATTCCTTGCTCTAACCTCTAGTTGCATGATTCTCTCTGATTCCCGTTCCTCATCTGTACAGTGGGGACAAACCCTGCATGAAAGGGCTGTTGTGTACAATAACACGTGAACAGACCAGGCCTCTGACTTGGTACATACCTTTGTAGAAGGTTGCAAGTCTGCGACTGCATGCTAGAACTTTCCCCAAAGAGTTTAGATAAGAGCCACAGTCTGCTTCCTAAGGTAAGCTGGCAGTGAGGGCATGGCAGAAAACTAGCACCAAAAAACAGAAACCATGCCAGGTAACACAGCAATAAAGTCCAAGCAATTAAAAAGCAGCTAGCTCGTCCTGACACAAAATCTCATCTAGCTTGCATCTAAGATTTCTGTAAAGCATTTCTATTGTCCAGTACCTATATTACCCAAATCAGCAGGCTAGAATTTTTTTCAAGAGACATCATCAACATTATTAGAAAGCGGGAAACCAGCCAGGCACAGTGGCTCATGCCTGTAAATCCAACACTTTGGGAGGCTGAGATGGGTGAATCACCTGAGGTCAGGAGTTTAAGACCAGCCTAGCCAACATGGTGAAACTCCATCTCTACTTAAAATACAAAAAATTAGCCGCGAATGGTGGCACACACCTGTAATCCCAACTACTCGGGAGGCTGAGGCAGGAGAATCACTTGAACCCGGGAGGCAGAGGTTGCAGTGAGCCGAGATCATGTTTCTGCACTCCAGCCTGGGCAACAAGAGTGAAACTCCATCTCAAAAAAAAAAAAAAAAAGTGTGAAACCAATGGTTAGTAGAATCAAAGCTCTCCTTTTAATTCCTTTCCTGTAATAGCCCTCTAGAGATTCAGGGAAATCCCTAGGAAAACATGGTGACTGTTCAGAGTTCCTCCATTAGCATTATATCAATTTGAAGTTTATATGTCTATTCTGGCACCAGAAGAGTAGCTGCAGAGAAAATAGGGTCAGCTGGTTTGGCTGGCAGCAAGACAGTCGCAAGGACTATCACATAATTACAAGATAAAAATAGAGTGAAGTCTACAAACTTGTTCTGTTAGTGTGGCCAGAAAACAAATGGAAGTTAGAACCTGAAATCTATTTTAGGCTAATCCTAAAACTGTGGTCATTTTATATTTTCGTGTCCTAGGATGGGGTAAGGAAGGTAAGAAGGGACAAAAGTGATCCATCTGGCAAACTATTCACCAAATGCCATAAAAGACACAGTCTGCATCCCAATTAACACCTACAAGCCCACCTCACCAAGCTCCAGAGTAACTCTAAGGTACAAAGCAAAAGCTGAGGTCCAACCAAGCATCACCTATTCTAGTCTATTCTCCTATTCTAGGAGGGTAGCATGGGGTAGTGGAATGTAGTCAAAATGATCTAGATTCAATACTCAGTTCTGTTACACACTTACCAACTATAGGACCTTGGCAAATCACATAATATTGCTGAGCCTGTTTCCCCAATTAATAAATGGGGAACAGTGCCTGCTTTTCTATAAGAGTTGCAAGATCAAACAAGATCAAGAGCAGGATCTATGCTATTATATTCATTCTCCTGTTTCTCTTGCACCCAGTACAATTATTCACTACACGAATGACTGATGACTGAAGGAAACTGTAGCTGCACTTTGAAAATTGAAAAAGATTATGCAAACCTCTATTGCTATTGCTACAGGTACTATATGAGGCTGACCGGGTTAACTATTGTGCCGGAGTATGTGCTGCTGCATCCTTATATTGCTCTTTGACCTTCCGTGGTATTTGAGAAGGCTCTCCTTTTCATCTGCTCACCAAGGGATTTCTGTCTTGACACCTCTTTGTACTTCCTCTTAAGCTACACCTGGTGGAGTGTCCCATCTTTACCTATGAGCCTGGCAGCAGAAGTGGCAGAGATTGGCTTTGCAGGTCTGACACCTCTTCTCTACTTCCCTGTCGTTGCACAGGTCACACACCAGACCCTGGCCTTCCCCACGCAGGCTCTCCAGCATCACATCATTCACGGCCAGGTGGTCTATGGTTAAAGCCTTCACTCCACCTATGGGCAGGTCCACCTGAGCATCACATACTGGACACAGGATGCCGATCTGCGACTGCAGACTTCGTGGTTTGAGTTCCTGGAATATTGACCCCTCAGAGCTTGTGTCAGAGTCTCCCCCTCTGATGTCCACTACTGAGAAGGGCTCCAGCTGCTCCAGACACGTGGTGCAAACTGTATGCAAACAAGGCAAGAGCCTGGGGGCTTTGAAAAGCCCCATGCACAGGGGGCAGTGAGTCTTGCCTGAGTTCTCAAGTGCAGTCCCACCGGGGAGTTTGCTTACAAAGCCCAGCAGCGGCTTCCTGTTTTCTGACATACTCCCCACGTTTGTGACCAATATCAGAAAAGGCCCCGGGCAGTTCTAAGATGAAGCCGTAGGTGATTAAGCCCACCCAAAGAGAAAGTTTCCAGAACTTGAACAGAGACCATGGGGACTCCCTCGCTGACAAATAAAAAGGCAGAGGGGAAGAAGAGGCTTCCTCAAAGGAACCACCCACGGATCTACTCAGGAGGACCCCCTCCTTTCCACTGCATCCCATACCAGACACGCCCACGCCCTCCTCTACCCACAAGCCCTCCCCGGACGCGCTTCCAGGTCTAGGTCTCCAGCTAGTCCGGCTGCCAACAGTCACCCCTGCCCGTCTCGGTCCCTCCACTGCCAGCCCCCTCCCGCCGTCCGCTGCACCGCGACCCACACGCGACAAGCGTCGCCCTCGCCCCGCGCGATGAGGTAGGGGCGCTCCTGCTCCTTCCCTCTGCGAAGCGCCCCTGCCGGACCGGCGGCCACCGCCTCCGCCGCGCTTGGGCCCGGGACGCCCGCGGGTTCTGGCCCCGCCTCGCACCAATCCCAGCCCGGTCTACTCCGGCGAGTCCAATCACCATCCGAGAGGGGCGGCCCTCGCCGCTCCGGGCCCTGCCGCCCTCCAGAGTGACGCCACTAAGCATCCAATAAGCTTTGGCAGTGCCACATCTTCGCCAGTCCACTCACGCGGGGGGGCCAAGGCTGAGAGCAAGCGGCATAGTGTAGCTGGCGTCACTGTTTCACAGGGACTGTCCCTCTATCTCCGTGATGACCAGAGAGGCCTCAGGACCACTCTGACTTGCCGCAGGGACGGCCCTTCTCCCCTCGGACTGGTCCCACGAACGCAGACTGGGCCCTCCCATTGGTGGATGGCACTGTCAGTTGGCCCGGCGCTGGGTGTGGGAGACGTTCTTCTGGCTCTCGAGGCCTTGGCCGCCCGGGGGCGCCAGACGTTTCTCCTTCACGCCGGTGTGAGGCCGCGAGGCTCCCCTTTGTCCTCCGGAGCTTGTTGTAGCTCACAGGCCCCCCAGGCCTAGCGTGCGGATTACAAGCACGCCCGCGGCTCCCTGGCTTCGGGTGTTTTCCTGGGGCGAGGGCATCTCAGGCCCGCGTTCCGGGGGCCGGTTCGGGAGACCGTGGAGCCGAGGTCTCAAATTTCAATTCGAGCCGGCCCGGGGAGCGCCACCCTCCTTGCCCGGGCTCGGGAAGGCTTTGTTTCTCTGTCCGGGAAGAATGAATGTTTGTCATCCAGGATTCCACAGTTGTGTGTAACAGAAACGAGCTGAACAAATTGGACCCGCTGTTTTTATCAGTCAATCACGGAGGGCTCCTGCTTAGTCACAATGGGACAGTGGATGGTGGCAAAGAGGGGCAAGCGCTTAGTGGGCTCAAAACTAATTGGGAAGATGAGCACATCCCACCCCTTTAACTGGAATTACACGGCCGCCTTCTCTGTACTTACCAGGAGTCTCCTGATTCTCCAAAATCCCAAAAATGGTAACAGCTGCTCCCTTCCCCTCCACCTGTTCTTATCTGCAGTCGCGTCAGCCTGTCTACTGGGCCCTCACTGCTTTCTTTGTTCGTGACCTTCCCTGCTTAATTTGGACCCAGTGGGCGGCTGTTCCACTGATGCCTTCATTATCCGGTTCGTGCTCTAGCATACTGTCTGGAGCCTAAGCTTTTAAAAATATGGAATCTGAAAAAATAAATGTTAACCCCAAAATATGAAAAAAAACTGTAAAATATAAAAATGAAATGTTTGGCCATTTCCAAAATATAACACGCCAGTGAGTCAAATGCCACTTTTGTGTAAATTTTGCATGTTATTTCCAAATGTAAGCGTATCCCCAAAGATTTTTAAATAGTCCTTACCCAGATTTTTTTCAGCCTCTTGTCCTTCTTGCATCTACTCTCACTCAGAATCTGCATTCTCCACTCCAGGAGGCTGGAGGAAATCACAAAAACTGTGTGGACTTAGGTTTGCCATATATTCTTGCTTTGAGCTTCACCTCTCCCCTCCCTGCTGCTTGGCTGTGCTTTACTTCATCTCTTGTTCATGCTGTATCACATTTCTTGTGGTAGTTTCAAGCTTCTCTTGTTTGAGAAGTGCTTTATAATTTACACGTGCAGTATCTCACTTAGCAGTATCTCATTTAACCTTTAACAATTTTGTAAGGAAATGGCCTCAACGAGATCTTGCCAGCCCTTGGATGACCAGCCCAAGTTAGCATATCTGGAACTTGAACACAGTCTTATGATGCACCTCACTGCATACACTTTTTAAGATGGTGTAGCTCTTTATCACTCTCACCCCAAGTATCACAAAATAGTGTCTGAATTATCCCTGTCCTTTATTTTTTAAATTGATCTACACAGTTCTTCCAAATTAATTGTAAAAATATATAAAAATATGGTACAAGTCAGTTTTCATTCTAAAACCTTCAGTAGCTCTACATTTTTGTAGGATAATATCTGGATTCCTCAATAGATTCGTATAGAAAACAAGTTTTCTTGCTTTTCTCATTTTCTAGTTATTCATTTTTTTAGTTATTCCCTAAACATTGCCAAATACATTTCTTGGTCTTTGCCAATTTGTCAGCAGCATTGTCCTTCCTTTATTATATAAACCTACCCTTCCCTTCTGTGTAAGGCCTACTTCACACTACCCCCTTGAAGCTTTCTCTTATTCCAAGGTTCCAGATTCGAGCCTAATAGCTGTTTTGCCTAGATAATTCACTTTGCAGTTTGTGCTGCCTTCTAGTATTGTTTTTATTTATTATATGTGTATATCTATGCATGTGTATATATTTGTGTAAGTATTTATATTTACACACTATATATATATCACATACGTACACATATACTCTGTCTTTGTTAAGATGAAAAACCTCGGCAACCTACCCACAGTAGTCATTTAATAGAGACCTGGTATTGATGAAGGAGAGAATGGTGATCTCAAATAATGGGAGGACAAACAGGGCCACATTCAACCAAGAGGTTTGTGGACAGTGCAGACCATAGGTGGTATGGGGTGACATCACAGGCTGAGAGAGGATTTGCTAAGGATGCTCCTTTCTCAGAATTAGTTCGGTGTCTTCTTCCATGCTCCTACATTGCTTCATCTGTCTGGGGACCCCAGATAGCAAATAGTTAAAGGGAAGTGCAAATGTCATGGGATTAGAGGAGCAGGACCGACAAAAGTGACCGGGGTTCATCAAAGTCTCTAAAGAGTTTCAGCCCACCCCTGTTGCCCAAGATGGGAAGACTACTGAAGGCAAAAAAGCCAGGAAGGGAGGATGACCCATCAGGAAATCAGGCAAGTCTGGTTTGGGCACTTCGCTTGATCAGTACCACCAGACGTTGAGTGAATATATGAAAAGGGACCAGAGAGCTCTGTCAGACTTATCTTTCACCATTCCATCTCTCTCTGTCACCATCCTTCCTTCTTTCCTTCAAGTGAAGGAGACTCCTTTCTCCTGAGACCTGTGCTCTGAAGTTCAGCCCCACCTGCCTCCTCTGTCTCTTCTGTCTTTATCTTCTTTCTGATGGATCTTTCTTTTCGCTCATGCCCATGCTTCAGTCTCTCCTTCTACCCTATTCCCCTCTGTAGCTCCCGATTTCTCTCTGCTTCTTTATAGCCAAGCTGCTGGAAAAGAATGGTCTACATTTGCTTCTCTAATTCTTCCCCTTGCATTTCACTCCTAAACACAATGCGATCTGGCATTTGCTCTCACAGTTCCTCTGAACTTGCCTTTGCCAAAGTCACCAATAACTTCCTACTTGCTAACCATTCGATACTTTCCAGTTTTTAATTAACTGGATTCACTGTAGTGTTTGACACTGACAGTGTTTTTTGTTTGTTTGTTTGTTTGAGACAGGGTCTCACTCTATTGCCCAGGCTGTAGTGCAGTGGTGTGATCACAGCTCACTGCAGCCTCAATCTCCTGGACTCAGGCGATCCTCCTATCTCAGCCTCCCAAGTAGCTGGGACTATAGGTGTGTGCCACTATGCCCAGCTAATATTTTTATTTTTGTAGAGATGAGGTCTCACCATGTTGCTTAGGCTAGTCTCGAACTCCTGGGCTCAAGTGACCCTCCAGCCTTGGCCTCCCAAAGTGCTGGGACTAGCCTCCACGCCTGATCTGACACTGACAACTTTCTTCTTGAAACTTTCTTCTTCTCCAGTTGCCATATGCTATTCTTGATTTTTCTTCTACTTCCTGCTGCTCTGACCTCTTCTCTTTTGCTCTGTAGGGCACTGCTTCTTCCACTTGGCTCTGAAACGTTGCTAGTTCCCAAGGTCGTTAGCTCTCCCTCTTTTCTTTTTTCTTTTTTTTTTTTTTTTGAGATGGAGTTTTTCTCTTGTTGCCCAGGCTGGAGTGCAATGGCATGATCTCGGCTCACTGCAACCTCTGCCTCCCAGGTTCAAGCAATTCTCCTGCCTCAGCTTCCTAAGTAGCTGGGATTACAGGCATGTGCCACCACGCCCAGTTAATTTTGTATTTGTAGCAGAGATGAGGGTTTCACTATGTTGGTCAGGATGGTCTCAAACTCCTGACCTCAGATGATTCACTCATCTCAGCCTCCCAAAGGGAGGCCGAGATTACAGGCGTGAGCCACTAGGCCTGGCTTCTTTTCCTCCTCCTCCTCCTTTCTCCTCCTCCTCTTTTTTCTTCCTTCTCCCCTCCTCCTCCTCCTTCTTCTTCTTCCTCTTCTTCTCTTCTTTTTAACCTTTTCATCCTCCTTGATCAATGTAGGATTTGGAGGTGATTTATAAGGCATGAGCCCACTTATTACATGGGGGCTCTTTGTACTGTATTATTACCTCCATCATACCTCTGAATTCATTCCCTGTTTCCAATTCATTCTCTAAAATACTGTTCGTGATCTTTCTGCAATTCCAGTTTGATCATGATACTCTTTGGTAGCTCTTCTGTGCCTTTGTTTTTTCATCCAGTATCCTCTGAGTACCTGGAAGATGATTTTCCCAAATGTCTTCACAGCTTACTCCCTACTAAAATAATAAACTCCTTGACAGCAAGGACTTTTGACTATGTGCCAGGCACCAGAGATGTATTGCTAAAAAAGCAAAAATTCCTGCTCTCATGCAACTTCTCTTCTAGCAGGGGAAAGCAGCCAATAAACAATAAATAGGTAGGGCATGATGGCTCATGCCTATAATCCCCGCACTTTGGGAGGCTGAGACAGGCGGATCACTTGAGGTCACCGGCCAACATGTGACCATTTTGTCTCTACTAAATATACAAAAATTAGCTGGTCGTGTTGGTGCACGTCTGTAATCCCAGCTGCTCAGGAGGCTGAGGCACGAGAATCACCTGAGCCTGGGAGGTGGAGGTTGCAGCGAGACCAGATCGTACTACTGTACTCCAGCCTGGATGACAAAGTGAGATGCTGTCTCAAAAAAAAAAAAAAGCCAATAAATATAATAACTGCAGAAACTAGTGTGTTAGAATGTGAGAATACCATGGAGAAAATTTAAGCAGAGTAAGGAGCATCCAGTGCAGGTGAGGGTGTTGCAATATCATTGGAGTGGTCAGGATAAGTATCACTGAGAAGGTGATATTTGAGCAAATACTTGAAGGTGAAGGAGTGAGTCACGGGGAAAAGATAGTTCAGATGAGGGAAGGGTTAGTGCTGGCTGAGAGAGGAATGTGCCTACTCGTGTTTGAGTAATAGTGAGGAGGCCAGTGTGACAAAATCAGAATGAACTTGGGGGAGAGGAGTAGGAGGTGCCTTCAGGATAAAACTCCATCTGTCTTAGAGTGACATATATAATCTCATATGTATATGTGGCTTCTCATGACCCTGGCTCTGCCAGCTCAGTCAACCTCATTTCTTGCACTGCCCCATCCAAACCCAAGCATGCAGACTGGGCTTCAGCCTCCTTCTGTGATTATACAAGCTACTACTTATTCTGCTTCAGACACCCTGCCCACCCTTCTTTGCCCAGTGAATTCCAGCCCATTCCTCAAAGTTCAATTTAGACATCAGCTTCTCTAGGCAGCCTTCATTCACCAAGTCTTCCTTAGGTGTCCCTCTGTGTGCTACCCATGGTACTCTGTGAAGACCTCTATCAAGTTTTTAACATTCTGCATTTCAGTTATCTACTGATTGTCTGATTCTGCCCTCTGCTCTCACTGTTCCCTTCCTCTTCCACACTGGGAACTCTTAAGGACAAAGGACAATGTCCTGTTTCTGCACCCTTAATACTGGGCACAGTGTCTGAAACTTCATATGGTTTAATAAGTGTTTGGTAAGTGAATAAATGGCCAAGATCCATATTTCATTTCTAGGAAATTGATCATTAGGACAGACGACTGGAGAAATTTATTGTTTATTTCAGACAGATCATTTTTGTCTTCTGATTTTATTTTATTTTATTTTATTTTATTTTTTTTTGAGACAGAGTCTCACTCTGTCACCCAGCCTGGAGTGCAGTGGCACGATCTCGGCTCACTGCAACCTCCACCTCCTGGATTCAAGCAATTCTGCTGCCTCAGTGTCCTGAGTAGCTGGGATTACAGGCATGTGCCACCGCGCCCAGCTCATTTTTAGCAGAGACGTGGTTTCACCATCTTGGCGAGGCTGATCTTGAACTCCTGACCTCATGATCCACCTACCTTGGCCTCCCAAAGTGCTGGGATTACAGGCATCAGCCACCATGCCTGGCCGATTTTATTTTTTAAAAGAGCTTAATTCCTAAAACACAGAATCTTTAGTGCCATCTAGTGGAAATAGCTCAATAAAAAACACTATACTATAAATAAAACTCAGTCTCCTGTTCTATTTTATTTATTTTGAAGCAAGACAGACAGAGAAGGGAGGACTAGATGCATAGACTCCAGTGCACACTGCATGCTGGGCATTTTTATTTTTATCTGAAAGTTCACTGCACCTGAAATGACTCTAGTTGTGAGATCTAACAAGTATAAATAGTCCCTTATCACTGATATTTTGTGAAAATGGGCAACTCTTCAACTTTGAGAAGGTAAGAAGTAAACAGCTAGAATAATGTGAGCTTTGGAGCTCTCCCTGTGTAACTGCTTTTAGGTCAAACTAGAAATACATAAATGTCAGTTCCATTATTAACGACTATCCTTTTAGAAAAAAATTCTGTGTTGTTTTATCCAAGACAGATTCCTTAGCTCTTCTCAATTGACTCTTAGTGGTCTGATCAATTGTTTTTCATGACCCCAAACAATCTAATTGATGTAGTCAGGAAGCTGCACCCAATCTTAGTTGGTCTGGTATAAATATAAGTGGTTCTTAGACTATTCATACTTTATTCATCTGTTTCTCTGAACTCCCTTTTTTGTGTTTATTACGTAATAGAGCTCTCTATTAATGCTATTTGAAATACATGTTTTAAAAATTATCTGCTACATTATATTGATGTATTTTATTTTTTAAATGTGGATAAATTGATTATATTCTTTTTACATAAATTTATCTTTCAGATAAAATGTTCATAAATAAAATGAGTAACAGTAAGAAAATGGCACATTTTAGAGATTGGATTTCGTGCTGCATTTGGCAATAGTGCTTGTGATTACAATTAGTACAGTGCTCAAGCCAGGTGTGGTGGCTCATGCCTGTAATCTCAGCACTTTGGGAGGCTGAAGTGGGCGGATCACCTGAGGTTAGGAGTTCAAGACCAGCCTGGCCAACATGGTGAAACCCCCGTCTCTAATAAAAATACAAAAATTAGCTGGGCATGGTGTTGCATGCCTGTAGTCCCAGCTACTTGGGAGGCTCAGGCAGGAAAATTGCTTAAACCGGGAGGTGGAAGTTGCAGTGAGCTGAGATCGCGCCATTGCACTCCAGCCTGGTGACAAAGCAAGACTCCATCTCAGGGAAAAAAAAAAAAATTAGTATAGTGCTCAGGCTGTTGTGTTAGAGAATTGATCGTAAAAGGCTCTTGGTAATATTGCATTATAATTTAACACTGTTTTTCCTTTTAGGATTCTTTTATTACTTGTACTTATTAAACATGTCGACTTTGAAGACTGATTTTTAATGAAAGTTTTGGTTTAGAAGGGGCTCTTTTTTGGAATATGTTTGCCTCAGTTATCTTGCTTTCTGTCAGAATGCTAAGTCAATAAGGGCAGTCTGTTGTCTGGATCATAGTTGGAGCTCAATAAATATTTATTAAGTGAATGTATGAGAAAATTGAGGTGCAGCAAGGTAAAGACATTGATTTAAGGTCACATATGATGTTACTGGCAGAATTAGGGCAAGAATCCATGTCTTCTGACTCCTATTCCATTGAGTGGCTTAATATAACACCTTGTCTTGTATCAGTACTGCTTTTAGATCCAGATGCCTGTGGCACTTGCCCTGGACCCTGCTTTGAATGAACCTGCTCCGGCCCTTCTCCAGCCACACCTCTTCCCATGGGCCAAGGAATTCCAAGAATACATCTCTTCCCTCACCACCCCACCCTGAGCCTCCTTCAGAGTAGGTTCCAGCCACCTACATGCCTGAAATTCTCTGACAAATAGCCAGAAGCCCACTCCCAGGCCCGTGCAGTTGGAGCCTGCAGGGTAAGTGTGCACACGCTTAGGCCTCGGGAGTGGTCACAGCTTTTGGGGGTGGTGGAACTTGATGAAAACTGTTGCAGTGTCCACACACAAACACGAGGCCCTCTGGTAGGATGGAAAAAGATGAGAACAGGCCGTGGGCTGGGTGCCCCTGTTTGTCCTCTTGCTCATGGCTCCTCAAATATTAGGAGTAGTTCTGTCTCCTATAATAAATCGAGTTTCTCCACATATTTGATATAATTTAAACCGACACTAAGTGAACACCAGTACTGTGCCAGGCACTGTGCTGGATGTTTTCAAGTGCATTACCTCATTTAAATGTTATTCTTCCATAAGAATGCTCAGAAGTAACTTACCCAACTTACCTAAGGGCAAGCAACTGATAAGCTAAATGCATAACCAGGAAACTTGGGAAGTAAGTGCTGTATACTTACCAAGATACTGGCGTGTGTGTGTGCGTGTGTGTGTGTGTGTGTGTATATGTGTGTGTATACATATACATATATATATATATATATATATATACTTTTTCTTGAGTAAATAATGTATCTGATAAAAACATGCAAACAATTTACAAGAATATAAGTAAATAGTAAATCTCCCATGCCAGGTCTCAAGTCAGAGACAACCAGTTAATACTTTTCTTTTTTTCCTAAGAGATAGTCTCTCTCTATCGCCCAGGCTGGGGTTCAGTGGTGCGATCTTGGCTCACTGCAACCTCCACTGAGTTCAAATAATTCTGTCTCAGCCTTCCGAGTAGCTGGGACTACAGGCGCATGCCGCCACACCTGGCTAATTTTTGCATTTTTAGTAGAGACAAGTTTTCGCTATGTTGGTCAGGCTGGTCTCAAATTTCTGACCTCAGGTGATTCACCTGCCTCAACTTCCGAAATGTTGGGATTACAGGCATAAGCCACCATGCCCAGCCCTAATTTTAAAATATTTAATATTTCCTCCTTTGTTCCAGAGGACGCAGGTGGGAGTTAGCAATAAATAATGATTTTGTGACTATAAATGAAACTTAAACGGGTACATTCCACTTCATGCCATGCAATTTTCTTTGCAGTATTCTGTGAGACTGCATCTCTTTTTATTTTATAGTCTGTCCGCATTTTATCTTTCTTTCCCCTCCTTTGGAAGAGCTGTTGAAAACAGTAAGAAAAGAAACCTTTTTTTTCTCCTCTAAGTGATCAAACCTGAAAATGAGGAATATATAAGGGCAGACTGTGATTTAATGCAATGCCTTTTCTAATTCAAATGACAATTAACTTTTCTGAGCTAAAGTGTACCTACATCATGGTAATAATATTTAGAGGATGAGTAGGTTATAATGTATCATGGCATACAGAGAAGTCTATACATTAGTTCCAGGAATGTTGCTAGGAAATATAAATAAAAATGTTCCTAGATGCAAGGAAATATAAATAATCCCCACCAACTGGGGCAAAGCCTAGGAATTTATTTCTATATTGACAGCAACTATTTTTTCTTAAGTACCTATTTTCTAGGTAGCATTTAAATCTGCACTGCGTTTTAACAAATTTTTCACTTTTTTGCGCAGTGTTCAGAACCTGAAAGCTCCTTCTCCCATTATTAATGAGGAGTACATGATGTCTTCAGGAAATTCTGATGTAATAAAGCTCTTCTATTCTTCAGTGTTCCATGCCCCTCTTTTAACAGAATCCTACTGAGAAAATCTTTGGAATGGTATTGTCTGGAGCACTGGACTGGTGAGGGCTGGGTAAATCTCTGTATTTGAGCTGCTGAGAGGCAACAATCTGGGTGGAAAGAAGGTTCAGAGACTTGTTTGGAAGTTGCCTTTGCAGAGTAAAGCACTTTTTCATATATGTGTGTAGTGTGGCCTGGAGCATTGCTGTTAGAGATGGTGAGGGAGGAAGAGTCGAGGGTGGGTAAAGTCCCTCCAAGCCACCTTCGGTACTGCCACTGCTCTAGACCGGTATTGTCCAATATGAGCACTTGAAATATAGTTGGTCCGAGTTAAGATACTGCTGTAAATGGAAAATGCACACTGGTTTTAGAAGATTTATTATGGAAAAAAAGAAGGGACGATATCTCATTAGTAGTGTTTTATATTAATTGCATGTTGAAATGATATTATATATATTTTTATTTTTATAGTTTTTAAGGTATAGATTTTATTTTTTAGAGCAGTTTTAAGTTTACAGCAAAATTAAGCAGTTTTTTGTTAGAAAACGTACAATTTATCTTATACTTTACATTTATGTAAGTGATTACTATATTAATATTCTTTCTAAAAAATTATTGTAATAGGAGTTCATTCTATTATAATTAATTTATTCCTGTTTTGTGTTAGATCTGTTTATTTCATACATTCTAAACAGGGGCAATATTGCCCCCAAATGGATAGAACTTGGTTCTTGGATTGTGAAAGAAAATCCTACTCTTTCTTTTTAATTTTTTTTTATTTTGGAGATGAGGGCTCACTCTGTCACTCAGGCTGGAGTGAAGTGGCACTATCATTGCTCATTGCAAACCTGAACTCCTGGGCTCAAGCCCTGAACTTCCTCAGCCTCTCAAGTAGCTGGGACTACAGGTGCACACCACTATGCCCAGCTCTTTCTCTTTCAGTGTACAAAGCACAGATATATATATATATATATATAGATTAAAGTTTCCCGAGGGGTGATTAGAAAAAAAAAGTCTAAGACTGTTCCTTAGGGGGTTGATCATGAAAGGCTGGCAAACACTGGTTTATCTACCCTAGATATTCTTAGACTGTGTGCACATACCAATGGAACTTTTACATTTACAGATTAGGGGGAAGGAAGTATCTGAGGAGTGTTAGAAATCTCTACCCCAGATGTTAACCTTTTTGACAAATTAATTTCTCTATGTCTCTGTCTCTGTCTCTGTCTCTGTCTCTGTGTGTGTGTGTATGTGTGTGTGTGCGTGCATTAACTAGGTGAAGCAAACCTAGATGTTCATTGCATTTATTTTTTCAAATATTTTCTACATGTGAAATTTTTCCAAATAAAAGTTAGGGAAGATGCCATACTTCCCCACATCCTCTCTCTACCCGTTCCTGTTCTCCAGTTCTATCCTAGGGCCCTATGGAACCACAGTTTCTTGGTAACATGTTTTCTCTCACCTCTGGATGTTTGCATATATTTCTCCCTCTGCAGGGACCATATTGTCTGGCCTCCCACTTCGTCCTTCACACACAAGCCTTTGCCTAGATAACTCCCAGGGGTCTTTTAACGTTTAGCTTCCTCCAGGAAGCCTTTCATGATTGCCTAACCCCACTAAAGTCTAAGTTAAGACTCTCACTTATTCTTCCTTTATTGTAATTGTTCTTATTATAGCCCTTGTCATACAATATTATACTTGTACATTAAACTTGTCTGTTTTCACTGCACGGTAAGTTCCTTAAAAGGAAGGACTATGATTTATTTTGTTCATTCTTTGTCCTCTGCAACTATGACAGGTTCTCTGACAATATTTATTAAAGTCATAATTATTTTTTCAATAAAATGCATAGTTGCTTTATATAATCCCTTTCAAAAGGAAAAAAAAAAAACAAGAAAGGGGGAAAACAAAACTTCGATTTATTTGGTTTGTAAAGCTTTACTGCTGACAACAGCATCATTTCAGGTTAGACTTTTATAAAATATTGAAAACAGCTCCCAGATCCCCATTATTAGCCACGTAAAACTCTGGTGAAATATCCCTGACAGTCCTAGAAAAAAATTCATGGGTTGTTTCTCTCAGCTCCGACAGAGCTCCGTTTCTGCCTCTATCTTCCAGCACTCTGCAGGAGGTGAGGTGGGAGGTGGGAAGCAGGGTTGGGGAGAGTGGGAGGATACAAAGATGAAAAGTAAGGGAAGTGTTTTTCAGGAACTTGGAGTTTAGTGAGAGATACAGACCCATGAGTGATACTAACAGTTCTACTTTACATTTGTATCATGGTTTTGTTTGTTTGTGGTTTTTTTTCTGCAGTTTACAGTGCAATTTCCCATTATTTATTCCCCCCAAAGCCCTTTAAAGTAGGTATTATTAACAACATTTTAAGGATGATTTTAATATAAGCCAGGATGTGCTATGAAAGTAAAACATTCTTTTTGTTTGTTTGCTTCTCTAGAGTCCAGGCATTTTCCCCATATCTAGTGTGCACCATTTAAAATCTACCACTCCTTACCCAATTCTGCACCTTTTCTTTTGTATAAAAGTGTGTTAACCCAGGCTGCAACTTCAGCCTTAAACAGCAGGAACTGTTGTCTAGGAAAGATGTACTCCAGATTGAAAATTCCTCAAATGAAACGGATGGGATTGGTAAATCCAGTGTTTTCTAGATTAGCAAATATTTGGGTATGTAATAATATCTATTTATTCAAGACAAAGGCTATGATCACAGCTTTTGAAAATATATGTGCAAATGGATGAGGACTAAAGCATATACAGTCTGATCATTATTAGAGAGGTGGATTTAGGAGTAATTATTTTCTCTATAAATTAAAAATTGTCAATAATTTTTAGCATATGTAAATATTAAAGAAAGCTGAGAATTGCCTATTTTCAGTCCTAAAGGATTCTTGGCTTATTTAACTCAACTAATTGAGTAGCCATTTTCTTTCTTTTTTTTTTTGAGACGGGTCTCATCTTGTCACCCAGGCTGGAGTGCAGTGGCATGATCTCGGCTCACTGCAACCTCCGCCTCCCGGGTTCAAGTGATTCTCCTGCCTCAGCTTCCCAAGTAGCTGGGATTACAGGTGCCTGCCACTGCAGCCAGCTAATTTTTGTATTTTTAGTAGAGACGGGGTTTGACCATCTTGGCCAGGCTGGTCGCAAACTCCTGACCTCATGATCTACCTGCCTTGGCCTCCCAAAGTGCTGGGATTACAGGCGTGAGCCACCTTGCCCAGCCGAATAGCCATTTTCCCTCTGTCTTCCCAGCTCCAATAAAAAAAATCTTCCCACCTTCTCTCAAGAACACGCATAGGACTCTTCTAGAATTATTGGATCAAACCATTGCACCATGGCACATTGACCTGGGAAAGACTTGTCTATTTCTCAACTTCTTCACTCTTCTGTTTTGAACCTGCAGGCATAAAGAATGCTTGCTATCCCCTTCCTTATTTACTTGTATTTTTATTATGCCTCAAAGGGGTGGTTCTTGGGCCAGGGATGATGGCTCATGCCTGTAATCCCAGCACTTCAAGAGGCTGAGGTGGGCAGATCACCTGAGGTCGGGAGTTTGAGACCAACCTGGTCAACATGGTGAAACCCTGTCTCTACTAAAAATACAACAAATTAGCCAGGCATGGCAGTGGATGCCTGTAATCCCAGCTACTCGGGATGCTGGGGGCAGGAGAATCGCTTGAACCCAGTAAACAGAGGTTGCAATGAGCCAAGATCACACCGTTGCACTCCAGCCTAGGCAACAAGAGCAAGACTCCATCTCAAAAAAAAAAAAAAAGTGGGGTTGGTTCTTGGATACAAATTCAAAGTCTGGAGGCAGGAAGACTAGTTGAGAGTCTGGGGCAATTGTTCACTTGAACACTAATGCAAATCTGGGCCAAGTCCTGCAGGCCTCTTCTTCCCATACCTGGCAGGGAGCTGGCTCACCCTGCACATGTGGCCACATCCATGGTCACCCTTTGTGCTCCAGTTTCAGCTGATCAATAGTTCAATGACATTTGTATGTAGGGAGGATTGCCTGACCCTCCTACAATGGCTGTTAGGGAGGTCTGATTACTTCTTTTCTTTAACTGAGCGGATATTCATCTGAAAGGACCTGGAAGTCCTTGGAAGAGCAACTTAATAACAGCTCCTGAGCTTTGGGGGTGCCCATTTCCAACAAGGCTATTTCTTCAACTGGGGCCTTGCATAGCATCATGTTTGCCTATTTTTCCTGCAAATACAATCCAGACCATTTATCCCTTTTGCCTGACTGGCCAGCACGCAGGTGTTTTCAGTCTTCGAGGACTATAGAAAGTTAAGGGCTTTAGTGAGAAGGAAGAAACACACACACACACACACACACCAGTTTCTATCCTGAGAGCCCCAGGACAGAAAAGATTGTAATCTACCTCTAGCATAAAAACATCCTTAGTACTTGGCAATTTAGTCACGTGGAGCCAAACTGCCCCTTTATCACTCAGTTCTCCTCCTTTGAAGATTGGACCCACACTGGTTTATTTCTGATCTTTTCATGATCTGTGGACTTTTATAACATTTAAAATAGTAACCTGTGGTTTGGGGAGGCCATTAGCCAATTCTGTTCCCTTAACGTCACCTACCTGCTGAGCCACTGTGCTCTCGTTTTAAGTGTCCTCTGACCCGGTTTGCTCTCAGTAGCTATTTGGACAAGACTTTCCATTGTGCCCCAGCTGTTCAAGCATTAGACATCTATTCTTGGTCAAATGGAGGGAAAAAAGCAAAGTTCATATCTTTCCTTTTGTGGTTCCTTGATATTCATTCACTCTGACCAACACACGTACTTAATAATAGCTAATTTTTATTAGTTCCTTCATATGTGCCCATGTTATGAATGGAATTGTGCACCTCCCACCCCAGATTTACATGTTAAATTCCTGACTTCCAGGATACCTCAGAACGTTACTCTATTTAAAGATATGGCCTTTAAAAAGACAATTAGGGTCAAATGAGGTCATTTGGGTGGGCCCAAATCCACTATGATGGGTGTCCTCATAAGAAGAGAGAACTCCATGCGTTCCCCGCTCCCGTACTCCTTCCACCATCTTTCCATGCTGCCATAATGGAATGCATGAATGACCTGGCTGATGCTCTCAAGAACATCAACACTGGAAAAAAAGGCAAACGCCAGGTTCTTACCAGGCTATGCTCCAGAGTCATCATCTGGTTTCTAACTATGATGATGAAGCATGATTACATTGGCAATTTGGAAATTGCTAATGATCACAGAGCTGGGAAAACTGTTGTGAACCTCACAAGGCAGGTTAAACAAGTGCCGAGTGATCAGGCCCAGATTTGATGTGAAACTCAAAGATCTAGAAAAATGGAAGAATAATCTGCTACCATCCAGACAGTTTGGTTTCATTGTACTGACAATCTAAGCTGGCATCATGGACCACAAAGAAATAAGACAAAAACACAAGAAGGGAAAATCCTGGGATTCTTTTTCTAAGGATGTGATACATACTTACAAATAAAATGCTTCAGTGGAAAAAAAGAAAAAGAAAAGGGAGCGACATGAGGAGTGAACACATACAGAGAAAACACTGAGTACACAGCAAGAAGGCAGCTCTCTACAAGACAAAGAGAGAGGCCCCAGGAGAAGCCAAATCTGCTGACAGCTTGATCCTAGACTGGGCTCCAGAACTGTGAGAAATAAATTTCTCTTGTTTAAGCCACCCAATCTGTGGTATTTTGTGATGGTAGCCCTAGCAGACTAATAAGGGCAGGCAATGTAATAACTGCTTTTTATGAATTATCTCATTTAATTGTCACAGCTACTAGATGAAGCGTGTACTATTTAGACAGGGACTCCCAATATGAATTTCGCAGGAACTCTGTTCGTAGTATGCTCAGGCTTGGCCCTGAAAGTAGGTAAGTAGAATACTCTGGCTCATAAATGGATGAGGTAGGGAGAGAAATTTAATGGATGGAAGAATTTCCTGACATTTACGTATCTTTATCCAGATTGTATCTACCTGTTTACTCCTTGTTCAGTAAAGGAGAACGGTAATACCCTAATTTGCACCAGGAAGGTTTCTTACAAGGGTTTATTTATTTATTAAACTGATAAATCCTTTCTAATTATTCACTAACAAGGTCTAATTTTTCCTCTATTTTGTTTTTTTTTACCTATCTCCAGGGAATGGCTGGGTGAATGTATCTGCACATAACATTTTCCTTTCTGTATATGCTGGCTAAAACTGTAGGTCTCAAAGGTTATCAAAAGTTCAGAAACAGATACAAGTATATGTAAAAAATATATATATAATAAAATATTTTAAAAAGTCAGTGGTGGTAAAGATAAATTAATCAACAAATAATATTAGGAAATCACTAAAAAAATAATAGTTACCTCATAGAATATACTAAAAATTAATTTCAGATTGGATTAAATATTTAATTGTTAAAACATGGAAGCATTAAAATGTAAAGATTAATTTTTTATATAATTGAGGGCTACAGAAGGCATAACTACTAAAGGAAGTAACTAAAATATAAAGAAAGAAATCAAAATAGGAAATAATGATAGATTTGACTATATAAAAGCATTGTGGTGGGTCATGGCAAAGTGGCTAGAACCATATGTAATTTAGTTCTCAATATTAGTGGACTCAGGAGGATTTAGTAATTAAATCTGTTCTTTCCAGGTATACTTGAGGCCAACAATAAGGAACATAATCTGGTATCAGGAAACATTTTGCATCATCTGGTAAAGACTTCCATCTCATCAGATTACAGACTACATGTGAAGCCTTGAAGACAGCTGCAAGGAGCTGCGTGAGCACAAGGCAGTGTCCTCACTGCGAGTCAGGAAGAGGCTTGCACTGGCACTGCCAGCCCCTCTGTGCATCAGGGAAGGCCTGAGCATAATTGAGCAGTCATTGCTGTCTCCTCCAGGGAGAGGAAGCATCCTTCTCACAGACGGCTGAATATCTTCATGAGCAATGAAGCTGAACCTCCCAACAAATCCTCATATTTTAATAAAAAGAAGAATATGATTGTCAATATTCATACAATGTTTTAAACCTTATATAGCATTTTTGCACATTCTTGTGCTCTTTTAGAAATAGTATGTGTTGTGATAGATTTGGGTTTGACTTCTGGTTAACCTGTTGGTTATGTGGTCCTGGGTGAGTTACTTAACCTCTCAGAACCTGTTTTCTCCTCTATAAAATGGTGATGGTGATGGTGCTAGGGTCAAAATGATACCACCTTGTAGGATAAGGATTGGACGAGAGAAATACCTAGCTTGTTTGACACATAAGAGGCACTCCATTTCCTTTCCTTCTATAAAGGTGGTTATTTGCATCAGTAGACCTCGGATTTCCACGATAGTTACGTGTTTTATATAGGTGATGTGTTCTCTTCAAATATGTCCCATGTTACATGGTGATTTATTTTTTAAGCAATAGAGTCTCACTCTGTCACCCAGGCTGGAGTGCAGTGGCGTGATCCTAGCTCACTGTCACTGGAGCCTTGAACTCCTGGGTTTAAGCTATCCTCCCGCCTTAGCCTCCTGAGTAGCTGGGACTACAGGTGCATGCCACCACACACACACAAAAAAAAATTGTAAAGACAGGGTCTTGCTGTGTTGCCCAGGCTGGTCTTGAACTCCTGGCCTCATGTGATCCTCCTGCCTTGGCGTCCAAAGCACTGGGATTACAGGCATAATACACCACACCTGGCCTCATAGTGATTCTTAACTCAGCAATGGGGCATAGAGGTGTTAATATCTGTATTGCTAAAAAGCACCCCTGAGCCCCCTGACTGAGAATTGTGTCTATAGTATGATACCCCAAGCATCTCTCACTAGTTTGATACTTTTGTGATATCTTATCCTTCACTCTTAGTAGCTTTATTTCAATAAAGTAAGGCTTTGCTTATGTGGGAGGACAGTGCATTAAGCTAATGAAAACTGTAGTTGATAAATTACCTTTTCATATTTAGCTTGATGCCAGGGAGCATTTTTGTTGCGGAGGGTGCTGACGGGAGTTTTGATGGAAATAATAGTGGAAAGATGGAGAGTACACAAGACCTAGAGGAGGGTTGATTGAACTATAAGGAAAAACAGAGAAAAGGGAAAGTGAGAGGAATTGAAAACAATTATCATTTTTCTTATAGAGCCTCATTTAGCAGGCTGAGACTTGGCTGTTGCCAGGAGCACCTGCTGCCTCTCACTAGGCTGCCATCTTTATACTATCAACCTGTCTCCCGTCCAGTCTCATCTAACCTAGGTGTAAGACCTGGACCCACCACTTGGGTTATACATGGCTACCTGATCCATTTCGTTAAAGTCGTATTAAGTACTATAAGGTTCTTGGATTTAATCTGTCAATACCTAAATAATTCTCCCTATAATGATACATGAATTGTTACAAATAAAGTTTGGTAACTGCAAATATAGAAAACTAGAGAGAAAGGAAGTGGTCCCAGTTTACCATGAGCAGCTCATAGGCTAGATTGACTGAGCATAGCTTTTGGTTTGTTCTAAGGAAGGGATATAAGACCAAACTGTCATAAAGTTCTTAATTTTTAGAGTGTGGGGTAAGGGATCTTTCCATTGAGACTACTGAGAATACTTCTAAGCCAAGCAATTAGATTTGAACTGAAGAGGTAAGATAAAGCTGACGGTCAAAGCTATGACTTTGAGAAGAATCAGGCAATGTCATCATCAAAGGGGCCAATCTTCCAGTAGACAGGGGCTCCTGGAGTGGTAACTACAGAACCGCTGTTTCTAGGCTGCAAATTAATCGAACTGGTCCAGCAGATATTATGAGTAAACAAGCCTTCCGGGGAATATCTACTTGATCCTCTTCCACAGAGCAAACTTCCAAGGGCTGCCTGGGTCCTCATCCTTATTTTGTTATCATCATCATGGGAGTCCAAGTGCACAGCAATGAAAGAAAAAATTGTGTGATTTTGTGCTAAAATGCAGGTATAGACTAAAGAAACGAGTAACATCACAGTGCGTTGGACCATGAAGTGAAAGCTTCACGAGGAAAAAAGAATTTTGGAGGGACCCTGATGATGGGTAAAATTTAAAGAAAGATGGGAGACATCAAATTACTTCTGAAAGGTTTTAGCTTTCTGCACTTAGGTTTGAGCACCCCCAGATGTCCGTGGTATAACTCATAACCTGGTCCCTGCAGTCGGGCTGATGTGATAACATCTGTTGTCTAAGGTATCTATCTACTGTGTGTTCGGGGACAAGGCATCTGTTTCTGTGACTGTTTCTTTTCTCTGATGACTCCCATATTGAAACTCCTGGGAATGATTCCATGAGAGATGAAATAAGCCAAGGTTCGAAGGAGCAAACAGTTCAAGCACATAGCGATATAGTCGGAATTAGAGCAGCCCGATGGAGACTTCACCAGCTGGAAGCAGACTGGGAATTACAAGTTTCATCAACAGAACCAAAGCACATGACATATGCCGCAGGGCAGAAGCCTTATTATGTTATAATGACCCCTGCACACTCCACTCCCCCAGTTAACAGTGCACAGATTGAGGTCATTGTGCACTTCCAACCTGGAGATAGCTGATAGCCCATACTTCACCTGCAAGTTTGACTTGTCTGTTCCTTCCAATGTGTCAACACTTCTGAAATGTTTTCACCTTTGGCACCTCGGTTTGAACATCCCCAGATGTCTGTGTTGTGCCTCAAAATCTGGTCCTTGCAGTTGGGCTGATGTGACACATCTGTTGTCTAATGTATCTACTGTGTGCTTATGGACAAAGCCAAATAATTAACCTGGGCCGGGATTGTTTATGCTTTCAGAGTTTGCTTTCTCAGTTTGGTTCAGCATTGATCTCTTCTTGCAGAACGCCTATATTGGGACCAAACTGGGAATGCAACAGGGCAAAGTTGGTCTAAAATCCCCTGGAAAGTTGCCATTTGGCAATTAAATTTTCTGTAGATTACATCTCTCTACCAATTACCAGTGTGACTTTTAGAATGTTATAAAATCTGAGCATAGCCAGTTACATTTGTTTCACCCTGAGCCTCTAGGTCTTTATTTGAAAAATTAAAGGACTAGAAAAGATGACTTTGAGTTTCTTACAGCTCTAACATTGGAGAATTTAATGATTTCTCAGTAGTGAAAGTCAGATTTCTTGACACTAGAGTAATTAGTTTGTCCACCTATATGTATTCTACATTTATCTGCCTGAAGCCCATTGCCACTAGTATTTCCTGAGATGAAAATGTGCGAGGTTGTATAAGCCCAGTGGAATTTCACAAAGAAACTAGACCCAGCCACCTAGCGCATACTCGCAGTCTCATAATTCCTCCCATTCATTTACCCATTCACTCAAACATTTATTGAAGGCCTGCTATGTGCTAGGTACTAGTCTTTAGAACTGTTCTATGACTTTTTAGTCCGTCTTCCCTTTCACTCACTTTCGTCCACAAACCAGGCAGACAACAGTGTCGGAAATGTGTATTTAATCATTCTCTTGAACGATCAGAACCCTACACTCAGTTTTCTATAACAAAATGGAATACAGTCACGGTGGCTCCAAGGACCAGGAAGGCAGTGGTTAACACATGAAAAGTGTGGGAAGGGGGCTGGCAACGAACCATTATTTCCACCAGAGCTTCATTCCCCGAGGCCTCAGTTCAAACAGTCATTGTCCCTGCTTTCAAAAGTCTCTGTGTACTTCATGGAAGGTATACGTCTGTTGCCTTAATTTGAATCGTGGCCAGGCAGGGTCTGAAGGTCTAAATTCAGACTAAGAAAACCTGAGCTAGAATGCAGGCAGCTCTCTTACAGAACTTGGCCGGTAGGGTAGAATGAAGGGAAAGGAACTCAGAAGCTCAACGAGCTGAAGATAATCCCATCGGGCATTTCCCACAGGACTTGTCAACTCTGTTCTCTGAGAGATGTTATCCAGGTGCCCAATAGAGTTCACAGAGGCTCCTGAGGCAGCAGCCAGAGAGGCAGAGTCCTTCTCTCCCAGTGACTAATGTGAGGAAGCAGACAGATTTGTTTGCCCCCCTCTTTCTAGGCCTTTTCTACTCTGAACCAGGGTTTCTTAGCCCTGACACGGTTGACCCTTGGGACTGGGTAATTGTAACAGGGAGATGTCCTGTACATGGTAGGAGGTTGAGCAGCATTTCTAGCCTCTATCCACCGAAGCTGGTAGCACTGTCTCCTCCTCCACTCCCTCACTGTGGCAACTGAAACCGTCTTCAGACATTCCCCTGAGGATGGGGAGGGAAATTACCCCAGTTGAGTCCCACTGCTCTAGATGCTGTTGAAAACGGAGGTCTTACCTGTCCACGCAGGATGGAAAGGAGAAGCCTCAGAGCTTGTGGTGATGTAATGCCACAGAGTCAAGGCAAAAGGTCCTTCCCTGGACCATTCATGGATGAACATCATCTGAGAAATAAACCCGCATTTGTTTGTTTAAAAAGAAGGTGCTCAGTTTAGTTGTAAAATCGGTGGCACCGACTGTTTAGGCTAAAATTATGATCATTTTTCTTATCTGTGGCATTTGTCAGTCGGGAAGAGAAGCTGAGGCACCTTTGGAAGCACCATAAAAAGTGAATCATTTGACCCATTACTAAAATGCAGCTGCCCTCGAGTTGCGAAGTGGCAGTCAATGAGCAGCGTCTTAGAGTACACACTGCAGCTTAATTTGTGGAATATAAGATGTGGATACCTTGGGATAGAGGCTTTCCAGGAGCTTCCTCAGAGCAACATGATAGCACATATAATTAAAAATCCAGAGACAAAGGACATCACTATCCTATCCTCTCACTCCCCAGTTGATAGGTAGGGGAGGTCCCTGAGATCCAGGGATGCACTTGCCTCCATGTGCATTTTACTTATCACTCTTAACACACTTGTCTAGTTCAGATGAAGTATTTTCCCAGCTTCTAATATGCCTTTGAAGATAGATGTATCGTGTTCATTTTGGAGACTTCTGCTTTTGGCTTCGTTTTGTTTCTTGTTCTTGTTTGTTCACGCCAGACTTCTAGATATGAATTCATATCCTCCCAGAAATATAAAACTAGGTCATATCTGGTGGCAAAATCATTCTGTAGATCCCTGGGATTGTGGAAATAACAGCAATAAGATACCATGATAGCCATTCACAAAACACTTATTGAGAACTGAGAGCTTCCCTGCTACTTGGATCTCTTGTTTAGAGAGGGGCTTCCTTTTTGGTATTTTGATGTTGTTCTACTGAGGCCACAGGGTCCCATGGGTTGCTGGGTAAAAGAAGAAGGCTTGAGTCTCTCCTGAAGGAGGTATCATCCCAGTGGCACCCTCAAGGAAGAGAAGAGATGGGTCCTCAGAGTAAGTGAGAACTGAGAGGAGTCTGGGCCGGCTTCTGAACAGAGGTGGAAATGTGGCTTCTGCCTCATTCCCAACCAGGGAGTGTGTGTGGCCTCAAATGCCATGATCCATTATAATGTGTGTCTCCAATGATGATACATTCATTTACCCTTATTTATTTATTTATTATTTTTTTGATAAAAGGTCTCACTCTGTTGCTCAGGCTGGAGTGCAGTGGTGTAAACATGACTCACTGCAGCCTCGACCTCTTGGGCTCTAGAAATCCTTCCACCTCAGACTCCTGAGTAGCTGGGACCACAGGTGCACACCACCACACCTGGCTTATTTTTTTATTTTTTTTGAAAAGTGAGGGTCTCATCATATTGCCCAGGCTGGTCTTAAACTGCTGGGCTCAAGCAATCCTCCCATTCTGGCCTCTCAAAGTGCTGAGGTTACATGTGTGAGCTATGGTTCTCAGCTTTATTCATTTACTTTAAAATCTACTTGATTTAGGGTTATTCCTCTGTGGTGCCCGGGAGAAAGAGGTGGACTGCAGCTAACTGGGTAATTGTAGATAAGCCTACGTGTGCTACATGTGAGCATCATCCATTAGATGCATGACATGGCTTTTTTTAAGCTGTAAATTGTTACTCTAAGGGAATACAAGGTAAAGATGAGTCAGCTATGCTATATAGGTTATATTGTTTAGTTGCAGGTTATTAAAAACTCATTTGCAGTGTTGTGGGGAATCAAGGAAAGAAAAAAATGCTTTTTCCTCCACTAGTGAGATCCCCAAGGGACAGTTTCCTTAGGGAAATCTCTGCTGAAAAATGTGGAGGATTGGAAACGAAGAAACCTGGCGGGTTTCCTTAGAAAGAATCTCCTTTGTGTACTGCACTACAGTGAAAGCTCGGAGAACAAGAGAAAGAATGAAAAGAAGCAGATCAACAGATCTTTACCTGCCTCTGAGGACCTAGCAATGTGGGCAGAAAGTACGTGTGCCCTAGAGAGTGTAAGATATCAATCATACATGCATGCCAAGAGGATGTAAAATACAAAGACCCTCGGGAAGGTGGGCTATAAGCTAGGAAGCACTTTCCTACAATGGATAAAGGAAGTAGTGGGTATAAATTGCCATAGAGCAGAGGAGATTTCCAGGAAAAGACAGTGAGAGAGGGAGCAAGACCAGAGAGTAATGGTAGGTAGCAGCTAGTTGTAGGCAGTAGTAAGGGTCGGTAGTAGTGGGTAGGTATGTGTGTGTGACTTTAACTTTGACATAGTAATGTCCAGAGAGTCACTGTAGGCTCTGGAGCAAAGGAATGCTATGATGAAATCATGTTTCAGAATACTTCCATTCTGACACCGTGTTTCCTATCAGTTAAAATAGGGAAAGGAAGGACCTGGTACAGTGTTTCAAAACCAGTCTGGGTGTGAGATGATGAAGGCTGGGTTAGGGTCAATCTGAGAGGCAACACGGGAAAATGCGATAGGTGGGGGTTGATAACAAATTGACATGAGGGACAGAGGGGAGACAACGGCAGCTCTGAGGCTGTAAACTTGGAGGCTTGGTGGGGATGCCGCTGAGTAATATGGGAGTGTCAACTGGAACTTCATGATCTCAGCTTTATACACATTTCATATGCAGAAGAATATTCAGAAAGAAAAACCCTAACAGTAATTGGAGCCAGAAGACTGAAGTGAGAAGGAAGTCTCAGCAGGAGGGCTAGTTGGTGAGTCATCTGCCAACTCTCCTGTTCACAGGGGCCTTCTGAAGGGGCGGGGAGGGGTCACTTATGTGAACGATGATATGCATGTCATTATTATAGTCAGGGCTAAATATCTCTCTTCAATAAGTTATTTTGCCTTCATGGATGACTGAGTAACTTAAAAAGTATTTGAATTTACACAAACACTTGAATTGTTTGGAGTTATTTTTCCTGTGGGTTTGTCAATGAGGTCTATGCTGTTTGCTGACCTAACAAATGACTACCTTTCCCAGTACTAATAATGTCACAGCCCTGGTGTCATTAAATATTTATTTCTATGGCCGGTGCTGAAGGCTACCCAACTCTCATTAGGAGCACAAGTACCTATAGAACGAATCTCACCTGCTGTAACAATGACTTTGCATGCTTTTTCGTGGCCGAGGCACATTATTTTAGCATCAGGTAAAGGACTAGAGGCAGAAGTGCCCAGCTGATGGCAAAGAAAGAAGAGACACACAGAGAAGCCTTCGAGTTCAGCAGCTGTAGATGACTCCGCCTTTTGATCTCAGATTCTGTGAAGGGAGAGAAAAAGTTTAGGGTCATATAAGAGACGCTGAATGTCTTCTTCACATGACTGGCTAGCAAAGAAAAGTGCCTGAAAAACAGAACAAGTTGTTCCTAATGCAGGCAATTTTTTACCTTTTTACTCACCTTTCTATAAGTGGCTTAAAAGTGTACAGCTTTCCCTTTCTTCAAAGACAGTTCCACTCTGCCCGGCCGTGGTGGCTCACGCCTATAATCCCAGCACTTTGGGAGGCCGAGATGGCGGATCAAGAGGTCAGGAGTTCAAGACCATCCTGACCAATATGGTGAAACCCCATCTCTACTAAAAATACAAAGGTTAGCTGAGCATAGTGGCACGTGCCTGCAGTCCCAGCTACTCAAGAGGCTGAGGCAGAGAAATTGCTTGAACCCGGGAGGCAGAGGTTGCAGTGAGCTGAGATTGAGTCACTGTACTCCAGCCTGGGCAACAGAGTGAGACGCTGTTTCATCCACAAAAAAAAAAAAAAAAAAAAAAAATCCATTCTGTCCAGTGAGCACTCAGCCAAATGAAAAACTATACCAATCGGGAGATTGTTATTGGTTACCAAATAAAGAATAGGCTAAATGAACAGTCATGGCCAGTTCTTGGCTTGAAATGCATTTTCCCTCTAGGCAGTGATCTTTACAGCATCCATGTCATTACATTCGCTTTCATCACACCAATATACAGTGTCTGGGAAGTATTATTCTCATTCTGAAGTAGAGAAAGGCAGATGTAAAGAAATAAAATAATACTTCTTTTGCTCGATTTCCTGCCTAGATGATCCTATCTCTTTTTTTTTTTTTTTTTTTTTTGAGATGGAGTTTCGCTCTCGTTACCCAGGCTGGAGTGCAATGGCGCGATCTCGGCTCACTGCAACCTCCGCCTCCTGGGTTCAGGCAATTCTCCTGCCTCAGCCTCCTGAGTAGCTGGGATTACAGGCGCGTGCCACCATGCCCAGCTAATTTTTTTTTTTTTTTGTATTTTTAGTAGAGACGGGGTTTCACCATGTTGACCGGGATGGTCTCGATCTCTTGACCTCATGATCCACCCGCCTCGGCCTCCCAAAGTGCTGGGATTACAAGCGTGAGCCACCGCGCCCGGCCGATCCTATCTCTTTTATTTCATTTCAGCTCTGTCACTTAACCAGCTGTGTGACTTTAGGCGAGTCACTCAATATATGTGCTCCAGTTTCTTCATCTATAAATAGGGCTAAAATATGAATAACCTACTTCATAGGGTTCTTATGAGGATTAATGAGTTAATGCATGCAAAGCACTTAGAACAGTGCCTGGTCTGTAATAAGCACTCAATAAGTATTGGCTGTAAAAACAACAATGAAACCAACATCACTCAAGCCTAATAAGCATCACTTTCATGCTGGTAATTGCCAAGTCTACCTCCTTAGCTTGAACTCTGTCCTGAGTTACACCTCTAGATTTCCAGTTGCTGCTAGATATGTCATTTAAAAATATAATCATTCAGTAAATATTTCTGAGTACCTACTATTGGGGTTCAAAGGAGTCCAGTAAATAACAGCTTCTTCCCCAGCTTAGTTCTGAACCAATTAAAGAGAAAGAAAAAAATATAAGGCAACTGGAAGATCAAAATATCACCTTCAGTGCTGAAAATCTGTTAATAGAGAATGAGGCTTTGTAGGCAGGCAAGTGAGGTACAGGCTAGGCTTTCCACAGTCAGACAGAACCAGATTGGCGCGAGCCTCCTGCAGAAGCAGATTCTACCCCTGAACAACTGATGGCGTGGAGGAGCAGAGCAGAATGTACATAAGCTTCCTGAGAGATAGCAAAAACAAAGAGAAAAGGAGCTACTTATGTCCAGCTGCTCCTATTACACTCATCAATCAGACAAATTAATTCCTCATTCTCTGGGGAAGAGTGAAAGAGGGAGGAAGAGAGAGGCTAAAATGATTACACCTGTGGGGATCCTTCTCCTAAAAGGAAATATATGGAATGAGGGTGTAGCATTCTCCCCAGAACCTGTCAAAAGCTGGGTATTGCGCTAAGCACTGGGCATCTCTATCTACATACACCAAGGGCATTTTAAACGCGACATCTCTAAAACCCTCATCTACTCCCCACACATGTTGTGGGTTTTTTTTTTTTTTCTGGTAGCATCCCCAACCTTCCAAGTCTTCTGGGTAGAAACAGCAAACCCATTTTGACTTGTGACTTCTCTTGACTTGCACATTTGCATCCCCAAGGCCTGTACATTATTTTGTTTAAGCAACTTGTGATTCTTCTCCCTTTTCTTTCCCATTGCCTCTGCCCCAGTTAATACTCTCATAATTTCTCCCCCAGGCCATTACTGTAAGCTCCTGACTTCATGTCTTCCCATTTTATCCAAACCATTTTGTTCTTCTTCAAAACCCAGCCTGAACTCTGCCTTATCTATAAATCCACTTCAGTCATAATTAACAACTCTTTCCCATAGGTACTAAATCTACACTGTGATTAACTTCTCTTTTGATACTTACGCTATTCATTTCAGCATCTCAGGGGGCTTAAAAAGGTACTCTGAACATACTTGGCACACAATAGATACTTGTTAAATGAATGACCTAAATTAGCAGTATAGTCAGAGAACACAGGATGTAAATCCTACGGCCCTGCTGAATTGTTTAAATGGAGTACCTACTTTGTGTATAGCAATAAGAAATTCTGCTCTTTTTCAAATTTTGAGCTACCAAAAGTTGTATTTCATCCTAGACTGAAACTTCAAACACTTATTTTGATGTATCCAACAAACATGTGAAGAAGGAAGATTCGTTCATTGAATAAAAGGTGTGCTCGATGTCTATGTCTTGTTCACTTATGGCCCTCACTACTGGAAGACCTTATTTACACAGGAGCTTTTTACTGAGATCTGGACTGAGATATTGTGGTCAGTACCCACTGTTTTAAATGACCAATATTTCAGTCCCTCCTTCTTTCTGGGAAGGCCTTTCATCAGATGCTGCCTCATTGGCCTAGATATGGGCAACTGACCCAAGTTGAGTCAAAGGCATTCTTAGGAATGTAGAACGAGACTGATGGATTGAAGTTCAGACTCATCATTCTCTTGAGTAAAAGAGATTTTAAAATATAGGAATGCTTGGCGACCATATCTTGCCATGTGTACTAAGACAAGAGAGAGTAAAGAGAGAATTAAGTAGAAATGAGAGACAAAGAATCCCAATGGAATTTAAGTTCCTGAAGTCAACTGTACTTCCTGTCTTTGGTTCCACAACATTCTTTTTAGCCTGGGTTTATTTATACTGGTTTTCTGTCACAGGCCACTAAGAGTCCCAACCAGGAGGTGTCACCAGTTTGTTCCTCAAGATGGTGCAAGAGCTCTTGCTCGCATATACATAATTTTTTAATTATATGTTTTTAAAAATTGCAGTAAAAAACACAACAAAATGTCCCATATTAACCATTTTAAGTGTACAATTCAGTACTGTTAAGTATATCCACACTGTCATAAAACCGATCATTAGAACTTTTTCATTTTGCAAATCCAAAACTCTATACTCATTGAACAAAAACCTCTTTCTCCTTCAACTCCTCTACCCTGGCACCTGCTAAACCACCATTCTACTTTCTGTTTCCGTGCATTTCCCTGCTTTAGGTACCTTGTTTAAGTTATATAGTATATGTCTTTTTGTGACTGGCTTATTGCACGTAGCATAATGTCCTGAAAGCTCATTCTCGTTGTAGCATAAAATAGTATTTGCTTCCTTTTTGAGCCCGAATCATATTCTATTATATGTGTATACCATATTTTATTTATCTAGTCATCTACTGATGGACATTTTGGGTTGATTCTACCTCTTGACTTTTGTGAATAGTGCCACTGTGAACATGGCTGTGCAAATATCTCGTTCAGACTCTGAATTCCTCCGGAGACATACCCGGAAGCAGGACTGTTAAATCATATGGTAGCTCTGGTTTTTATTGTTTTGATAACACTTTATACCATGTTCTACAGCAGTTGCACCATTTTACAGTCCCACCAACAGTGCATGAGAGTTCCAGTTTTTCCACATCCTCACCAACATGTTATTTTCTTTTTTTGTTTTATTTTGTTTTGTTTTTCGAGTAGCCACCCTAATGGGCAGTAGGTGATATCTCACTGTGGTTTTGGTCTGCATTTCTCCAATGATTAGTGATGCTGCACATCTTCTCGTATGCTTTTTAGCTATTTTTATATCATCTTGGATGAATATCTCTTCAAGTGCTTTGCCCATTTTTAAATGAGATTGATTTTTGTTGTTGTTGAATTGCAGGAGTTCTTCATATATTCTGGATTTAAACCCCTTATTTAGATAAATGATTTATAAATATTTTCTTCCATTCCATAGGTTACTTTTTCAAGTGTGTGTGTATACATAATTTATTTTTTAAATTGATACATCAGACTTGTAGATGATTTTGGTTTCATATGTATAATTTTAAATTAAAAAATCATAAGAATATGATTTATTCAGTTAGATTCTGCAAACATTTATGGGGTACTTATAATGTGTAAGGTATTTTGTGCCCAATGCTAGGCTTGATTCAAACAGCAGCCTCCTGACATACTCCTTTCACTACAGTTTGAATCCAATTTAGCCCCAGGAAGGATGGTCTTAAAAGTCAAAATTCAGTCTATGCATTTTCCTGATACTAGCTCAACCTAAGCTTTTGTATGCACTAAAGCACTGCGGGGAGACTAGGGTGCTGGGTCTTCTCAGCCAGTTCTCAGCCAGGGTGCTGGGAGACCACTTCCATCTAGGGGATTCATATTAACCCTGAGCCAATATCAGTGGGATCATGAGTCAGTCCCATGAGGGATGAATACAACTAAGTCAGAGTTCAGACTTTTAGTCTTCAGACCCACAGCCTTCTCAAAGGCAGGGTGGAATCAAACCTTGGTTTCCAGCCTAAGTTCTGGAGGGCTTGAAGTCCAGCTGAACATATCAAAGGTGTCAAGTAATTAATTATCACTTCCCCACTGCTAGACCAAAGTAGTCCTACTGAGTTACACAGAGCCTCAGAATCCTAAACACTGCTCTCCAAAACAACCAATCAAAGAGAAGTCATACACAATGCAACCTAATTGCTGTCTTTGACCTATATGCCAAACATACTGCTTTATGTTGGGCTTTCTCTTATGTAATACAATCTCAACTGGAACTGAGTGATCAAAGTCTTAGTGAAAATGACGCTAGAGATTTTTGTGCCTTGGTAGATCTCTATTAATGAAATTGAATTTTAGTTTAGATTTTACTCTTTCCCTAGTAAATCCATATAGAAGGCATGGAGGAACGCACCTGTCACTTTGATATCCCCTGTTGCTTTGGCAATGTCATTTTCAATCATACAGGAGTATGTGTTGTTGATCGTAGCATTGTAGAGCACAGACACAACCTTCATGGTCACATTCTCAGAGTTCAGCTCAAAGCTGGTATTAGAGACTTCTGAGAAGTTGGCTCCCTGGTCCACTTGAGACGCCCAGACCACTGTGGGCTGGGGGAACCATCGGGGAGCCTCACACCGCAAGGTCTCTGAGCTGGCATTATAGTCCACATTCACCTCTGGCATGCTGAAGGCTGCAGGGTCAAAGGTCAAAAGGGCAGATGTCAGGGTCAGACACATAAGACAATATAGCCTTTGAAGTGCTAGGTCTTAAAAACGCAGTCATTTTTTACCATTGAAGCTACTCAGTACTTTCCCAGAGGTCCGTCTGTGTACAGCCCATTGTACTGTAGGTGTGAATAATTATTTGCTCACAGTATTGCTATACATCACAACCCTTTGGGCAACATTGCAAATCCCAAGGACCTAAATTCTAGGTGTATTATTGTTACAAAAGATAATTTTCTCCAAGTAAGAGGAACTTCAGTGGTCATAAAACAGCTTATCCCTTAGGGAAATCAGGCATTTCCCTAGAGACCTGTGAAGCTTCTGGATTTTATGTATTTTTCTCCCTGGAGGATAAAGTTAGGGTGGGGAGGGAGAAGGAGAAAGAAGAAACACACAGCATTCATCTGTCACCCACAGAAATTCCATCCACAAGCTTTGTCATCACAGAGATTTGGAGTGTGCTTGGGTAAAGACTGTCCAGTTCTGGTATCCAGGGATAGACACAGACATTTGTTTTCCTCCAAGGTAATTGTCCCCACTGGAGAGGTAACTGCATTTTGAAATTAAGACTTAGCTTCCTCCTGTATCCAGGCAGAGAGACACTTGTGGAAAAATGTTAAAGCCCGGACTTTTTATTGGGCCAAAATGGCAAAATATAATTTATTAATTTATTTAGTGTCTTCCTTTACCTGGGACTGAGCTGGTGCTGAGTAAGTAGTAAAAGGAAAGCCCTTGCCTAACCCTTAAGGAGTCCATTATCTAGCAGGGCAGACAAGTCTTACATGCTGGGAGCAGGCAGGGAACACGCTCTTGGGAGATGATGTGGGAAACTAAGTTTACATGACAGTGAACCACCATTCATTGCGGGTATGCTCTGAGCAGTACTGTATTCCAGACCTTATTTCATTTGATCCTCACAACACTCCTGTGAATGTGATAATCCCCATTTAAAAAAATCAACCTCTAATTTTGAAATAACTTAGATGTAAAAACGTTGCATAGAAGGTATAGAGTTCTTGCATAGGCGTCACCCAGTTTCCTCTAATGTTAACATCGTAAATAACCAGCGTGCATTAGTCAAAACTGAAAAACTGTCAGCGGTAAGTTACTATCAACTAAATTCCAGATTTGATTTGTAGTTCAACAGTTTCCCCACTAGTGTTCTTTTTCTGTTCCAGGATTCCGTCCAGAACACCGCCACGCTTTTAGTCATCATGTCCTCTGAGGTTCTTCTGGTCTGTCACGTTTCCCCAGTTTTTCTGTATATTCCGTGACCTTGACAGTTTAGCGGAGTACTGGTTAGGTATTTTGCAGGATGGCTCTCTGATGGAATTAGACTGATGTTTTCTTCATGATTAGACTGAGCTTACAGGTTTTGGAGAGGAAGAGCGTAGGAGGTAAAGTGCCCTTCTCATCACATCGTATCAGAAAGTACATGCTGTTAACATGACTTATTAATGATGTTAAGCTGGATCACCTGGCTGAAGCAGTGTTTGCTGGATTGCTTTGAAAGCTGGACTTTATTAAGTCCAATATACCCTGAGTTGGGTGGGGAAGGTTTCAAGTTCTACTTTCTGGAGGGAAAGAGATCTAAACAAATTACTTGGAATCATCTGTAAGGGGAATTGGCTTCATATCCTTCGTTTCTTTAAATAAGTATGAAGTCATGTTAACAGCATGTTAACATACATTTAAAGAAATGAAGAATTCAATACTAGGTTATTTATTTTGTTGCTTAAATCGTTCAGCTTTGCCATTGGAAGTTCTTTGAGTTGGCTTCAGTTTCTCTTTGACATGACTCCGTTTTTTTTTTCTTAAGAGAGAGTTTTGTTCTTGTTGCCCAGGCTGCAGTGCAATGGTGCAATCTCAGCTCACCGTAACCTCTGCGTCCCGGGTTCAAGTGATTCTCCTGCCTCAGCCTCCGGAGTAGCTGGGATTACAGGCATGCGCCAGCCACCACACCTGGCTAATTTTGTATTTTTAGTAGAGACAGGGTTTTTCCATGTTGGTCAGGCTGGTGTCCAACTCCCGACCTCAGGTGATCTGCCTGCCCCGGCCTCCCAAAGTGCTGGGATTACAGACATGACCCACTGTGCCTGGGTGACATGACCTCATTTTATGATGAAGAAACTGAGGCTTGGAGAGATTGCTTTTCCCAGGTCACTGTACTTAGACAGGTCTGATTCTAGATCTGAGCTTTGAATCATTGCACATACATGTTATGAGGTGTGCAAAAAAGGCCTGTGCAACTAGCTTAGGCTGATAGGGCCCGGTTTCTGCCTATCCCTCAAGGCTACCTCAAATCCCAGCTTCTCCAGGGGGCTTTCCCATCCCTCCCCTCCTATGCATTTGAATGGTATCTCTCTCTTCCTCTGAATTGCTCTATTTATATTTGTCTTAAACCATTTAATACGCTTTACTAAGTATTATCATTTTCAGATGTTTATTATCTCTGTCCTGACCCTTAACTCTGTGAGATCTATGCTACTAGGCTCTGCAAGGGTAGGGGAAATCTGTTTAATCATCTTTGTACTCCTCACAGTATCTGAGTCCCTTGTATATAAATTCAGAAAATGTATGTTAAGTTCTGTTGGCAAGAAAGGGTGGATTTCATTGTTGCAGGGGAGGGGGAACTGGTGAGTTTATAGGAAAATACTATTTCTGTTTTGGTTAGTCCCCTGTGAACTTCTAAAATGCGCCCACTGTCCTGAGTCTCTGGAGGTACTGATTTCAGGATGGGGCTTGGGCCTACTTAGCATGGAAATGTCCCAGGCTAGACTGCTCTTATTAGTTGTACCAGGGGCTACCATAAAAGAAACTACATTTATTTTCTTGAGTAGAGAATACACCTGGAAATTCAGAAGCAGCGAGAACCCAGGACAAAAGATTTTTATGGCCTCTCTTCTAGTTGGCTACTTTTGGGGTTGCTGTGGGTCTCGGCCATAACATGACAAAAATAGCAGCTAGCAGAATTGCGAGAGGTCACAACATGATATTTCATCAGCAACTCATAATCTTTAGCCTCAAATATCTTTCAGTGCTTTAAGAAATCTCTCTCCAAAAGTAACTCACCTCCAGTTTTATACTCAAGGTTAGCATTCCCCTTGCCTTTAGAAGTGACGATATAACATTTGTAGGTGCCAGCATCTGTGAGTTGCACATTTTTCAGCCGCAGAGAGGCATTGCCAACTATCACTTGATCAGCAAACAATGCTGTCCGGCCTCTGAACATTTCATCCTGCTCCGACAGCTCATCTTTGCCTTCTTTGAACTCATGGACCAAGCCTATAACACCTTCCTTCAGCCATTGTATGACGATATCAGAAAGTTTGATGTCAGGTTCAAAAGTGCAGCTCAGGATTCCATCCTCCCCAATGTTCCCGGCTGAGGTGAGAGTAGTGACTGTGATGGAGTGTCTCCCTGCAATTCAGGAAGCAAGGATCAATGCTAAGGGAAGCCTTGAACTTCTACAACCAAACCCTTCATTACTGAAAGCCAGACAGAGAATTCTGTTTTAAATTAAAAATAGAAGAACATGAGAGGCATTAAGAAAAAGAAGACAAGAAGAGAAAGAGCAGGAAGATAATCATTTTGATGTATATAGCAGATCTGTCATATATAACAGCTTATGTAAGATCAAGTAACCCAACCTTGAGAATATATTGGACTTGGGGTTTGAAGATGAATATTCAAGTCTTGGCTTTGTCACATCACAGCCATGTAACCTTCAATAAGTCATGTAACCTCTTTGGATCTTAGAGAACTGGAGGTAACAACGTCTTACCTACTGTATTAGTCCATTTTCACACTGCGGATAAAGATACATCTGAGACTGGGAAGAAAAGGAGGTTTAATTGGACTGAGAGTTTTACATGGCTGGGGAGGCCTCAGAATCATAGTGGGAGGTGAAAGGCACTTCTTACGTGGTGGCAGCAAGAGAAAAATGAGAAACATGCAAAAGCAGAAACCCCTGATAAACCCCTCAGATCTCATGAGAATTATTCACTATCATGACAACAGTATGGGGAACACTGTCCCCATGATTCAAATTATCTCCCACTGGGTCCCTCCCACAGCACATGGGAATTATGAGAGTACAATTCAAGATGAGATTTGGGTGGGGACACAGCCAAACCCTATTATTCCGCCCCTGGCCCCTCCAAATCTCATGTTCTCACGTTTCAAAACCAATCATGCCTTCCCAATAGTCCCCCAGAGTTTTAACTCATTTCAGCATTATTCCAAAAGTCCATAGTCCAAAGTGTCATCTGAGGCAAGGCAAGTCCTTCCACCTATGAGCCTGTAAAATCAAAAGCAGCTAGTTACTTCCTAACAACCATGGGGGCATAGGCATTGGGTAAATACAGCTGTTCCAAATGGGAGAAATTGGCCAAAAGAAAGTAGTTACAGGGCTTGTGCAAGTCCAAAATTTTAAAGCTCCAAAATGATCTCCTTTAACCCCAGGTCTCACATCCAGGTCACGCTGATGCGAGAGGTGGTTTATCATGGTCTTGGGTGCTTTGCCCCTGTGGCTTTGCAGGGTACAGCCTCCCTCCTGGCTGCTTTCACAGGCTAGCATTGAGTGTCTGAGGCTTTTCCAGGTGAACAGTGCAAGCTCTCAGTGGATCTACCATTCCGGAGTCTGGAGGATGGTGGTCCTCTTCTCACAGCTTCACTAGGCAGTGCCCCAGTAGGGACTCTGTGTGGGGGCTCCGACCTCATATTTTCCTTCTGCACTGCCCTAGCATTAGTTTTCCATGAGGCCCCACTCCTGCAGCAAACTTCTGCCTGGGCATCCAGGCATTTCCCTACATCTTCTGAAATCTAGACGGCGGTTCCCAAACCCCAGTTCTTGACTTCTGTCCCCTCACAGGCTCAACACCACATGGAAGCTGCCAAGCCTTGGGGCTTGCACTCTCTGAAGCCACGGCCCGAGCCCCTTTTGGCCACAGCTGCCACAGCTGGGATACAGGGCACCAAGTCCCTAGGCTGCATACAGCATAGGGACCCTCCCCACCCACGAAACTATTTTCTTCTAGGCTTCCAGGCCTGTGATGGGAGGGGCTGCCATGAAGACCTCTGACACGACCTGGAGACATTTTCCCCATTGTCTTGGGATTAGCATTTGGCCCCTTGTTACTTTTGCAAATTTCTGTAGCCAGCTTGAATTTCTCCTCAAAAAAATGGGTTTTTATTTTCTATCACATTGTCAAGCTGCAAATTTTCTGAACTTTCATGCTCTGCTTCCCTGATAAAACTGAATACCTTTAACAGCACCCAAGTTACCTCTTGCATGCTTTGCTGCTTAGAAATTTCTTCTACTAGATACCCAAATAATCTCTTTCAAGTTCAAAGTTCCACAAATCTCTATGGCAGAGGCAAAATGCCACCAGTCTCTCTGTTAAAACATAAAAAGAGTCACCTCTGCTCCAAGTCCCAAGAAGTTACTCATCTCCATCTGAGACCACCTCAGCCTGGACCTTATTGTCCATATCGCTATCAGCGCTTCAGGTAAAGCCATTGAACAAGTCTCTAGGAAGTTCCAAACTTTCCCACATTTTCCTGTCTTCTTCTGAGCCCTCCAAACTGTTCCAACCTCTGCCTGTTACCCAAAGTCACCTTCACATTTTCAGGTATCTTTCCAGCAGTGCCCCACTCTATTGGTACCAATTTACTGTATTAGTCCATTTTCATGCTGCTGATAAAGACATACCCAAGACTGGGAAGAAAAAGAGGTTTCAGTGGACTTGCAGTTTCACATGACTGGGGAGGCCTCAGAATCATGTGGAAGGTGAAAGGCACTTCTTACATGGTGGTGGCAAGAGAAATGAGAAAGATGCAAAAGCAGAAATCCCTGATAAAGCCATAAGATCCTGTGAGACTTATTTACTACCATGAAAACAGCATGGGGGAAACCGCCCCTATGACTCAATCATCTCCCACCAGGTGCCTCCCACAGCACGTGGGAGTTATAGGAGTACAATTCAAGATGAGATTCGGGTGGGAGCACACAGTCAAACTGTATCATCCACTTTAAAGGATTGTTGTGAGGATCCAGTCAAATGGATATTAACTTGATTTGCAAACTGTGATTACACATATGAGCTACTGTTATTCTCAGTTAACCGGAAGTGGCACAGAAGGAAAATCTCATGTCAACTAAATGTGGCTGGTCATTCTGAAGAATGCTGAATTCTAAAGTGCTGTTACTTTTATTTCTATTTGAATGATGAAGAAACTAAGGCATTAAGAAAATAAGTGATTTGATCAAGTTTACAGTGTATAGTGAAGAACTGTATTTAATTCGATTGATTTTTGGTTTAAGATAAAAGCCCCGCCGATCCTCTCTAAACATACCACCAGTAGAAATATGATGTACCAGTTGTATTCAACTGCATCTTCCTCACATGGCCAGCCTGCAGCCCACCCAGTCAGGAAAGGATCAATCGGCTGTTCACTGTGCACTGAAGGCTGCTGACTGAGGACACTTAAGGGGTGATGTAATTAACTGAATCTTCCTGAGAGGCTCTTTCTGTGGCCTAAATATGAAGCTAAGGGCAGGATGGCCTTGGAGCCTAAGAGGAGATTAGAAGAGACACAGTGAAGTATGGGGGAAAGACCGTGGGAGAGAAAATGGAAAGTCTTCCCTCCCCAGAGCTGTCTTGCATCCTGGTGGTGGTCAGGTCTAGTTCCTGTCCTAATATTTGCATGTCTTTTAAACAAACATCTGATATTAAAGTGGCCTGCACAAGTCTCTCTTTCTTACAGCCAGAAAAGCCTAACATAATGGGTCCTGAGCACTTCTTAACTGGACTTTTTAGCTTCTTTATTGGTATTTCTAGATATTTCTACCTTTCATCTTTGCCTCCATCCAATCCATTTTACATGCATTAATCCTACCGATAGACCTTCTTATAGTACAATTTGAACATGTCTGCTTTCTCATCAATCACCTTTCAGGGCTCCTAAGAGCTGTGGAATGAATTTCAAATTTTCCAGCCTGGCCTTCTAAGCCAAACACTGCCTGGTACATAGTAAATGCTCCATACATATTAGCTCCTATTGCTATCTTTGCAGCCTTATGTCCAACTACCTCCTTTCATAGTCCATTCTGCCTCTCTGTATCAAATTATTTGTTGATTTTCTGCCTTCATTAAAAAACGCAGAAACAAAGCAGACGTGTATTTTTTTTAATGTAAGAGGTAAACATTATCAGTATAGGGATATCCTTGGCTCTCTTCCTCTTCCAGCCAATTATGGGTTGGAATTGTCTCATTGGCTCCTAGACATCTACAAAGTAAATGAGGGTAATGAATGAGGTAGAGAACTGGAGAAGCTAATCTAGGTGGATTTGCAGCAGAAAGAACAGAAGGCTACTGACGGAAGAAAAATTGCAGCTAGAAGAGGAGGCAGAGGAAAGAAAAACAAGTACATAGCTCGGTTTTGAAGGATGTTTTGGAGGCCTGTGAGTGTGAGAAGAGACCTTGGGAGCAGCTGCCACGCGTGGCCATTCCGGTGGGAGATCGAGGAGAGGAATTACCAAAGAGGACAAAAGGAAGCTTTTGCTGTGTAGTAAGAACACAACACACCTCCATTCCCCGCATTGTATTTTCTTGAACATTGATTTAAAGATTCAGTTTGCTTTTCAAGTACAATTACTTAAAGACTGCTATCCAAGGCGTCCCAGGCTAGCATGGGTTATACAATTACGCCACGCGCCTTCACACCCTGTTCATCTTGCACCTCTTCATAGCTCACACTTCTTTATAACCAATTATCCAAATTCTACTTATATTCAAGCCTGTTCAGATGGTAGCCCTTCCATAAAACATTTTAATTCACCAAAGGAAAAATTAGTAGATTCTCTCTTTTACTTTCCTGTAAACTTTTTTTTTTTTTTTTTTGCCTTTATTATAGCAGCCATCTCCCTCTACCTGGTCTCTAGTCTATCTCTGGCACTGGTTTGTGAGCTTTTCAAGGGCAGAAACTGTCTTAATCCTATCTGTAAGTCCTGTAGTGCCTAGTGCTATGTTTCTGCAGAGAAAAAAAGTATTTGCTGAGTTTATGAATAAATAAATGAATAAATGGAAATCAGTAGAAATCAAAGCCCTGTTTGAGATAGGCTATCTAAAATTATCGTAGGCTTGAGATAGGCTATCTAAAATTATCGTAGGCGTAAGGGACATTTGGCAGGATTACCACATCTAAATTTTGGGGAAATATGAGTCAGTGAAAAGGAAGGCAATCAAAATACCCAGAGGTTCACAATAAAATTATGAATCAAATACAACTATGTTAGAGCAAGGGTAAATTTGATGGTCATTGATAAAGTGCCATTAAAGTTGAATTGAAAAATTACTTTTCAGAGAAAATACATAATTAGCACAGTTTATGGAGAGAATGAAATGGTAATGACGTATCTTAGCTCAGTAATCGTATCACTGAATTAATTTTAATCTGTTGGCCTTGAGCTCACAGGTAGGGAATTAGTTGAAATAGCTCCCAGAGAACGTAATGATTAAAAGTAGGCAGCTGTGAAGTGCCCCAGGGACCTGCTGAAGGTTCTAGTCATTTAAGGTTCCATTAATGATGTGGCAGATGGAATGAATGTAATGTTGATTAAATCCCCTCCACCCCAATGTCAAATAAAGAAGAGAAATAAAAGCCAGTGAGAACTTAAAAAAAAACACAGGGACCTAGCCATTGCTTGGCACCCAGAAAGCAGTCAATAAAACACTTGTTTTTTAAGTGAATAAATGATTGTTAAAAGTGATAAAACTTAATTTGCAAGCAGCCACATGTAAATATTACTTCCCACAAAAAAAGAATCTATTCAGACTTGTAAACAAACAGAGACTCAAGGAGGATAATGCAGTCTGGCCTTGTGTGACTCTCCAGGTCTATTGACCAACAGAGATTCTTCTTTATTTTTATTTTTGGAGACAGAGTCTCGCTCCACCAGGGAGTCTTATGTGACTTGTTGAGTCAAAGGACAAAAGGTCCCCATGGAGATGGGTTAGAGGCAGGTAGGTATTGATAGAGAATTCTATTAAACAGGCACAGATTTTAAGCATTTCATTAGCCTCTGAGATTTCATCAACCCCCTTTAAAATTGGAAGACCGAGCCACTTACTGAAAATGAATTACCCAGCTTGTGAGGGTTAATTACTACTAAGCTCCTGTCTGCATGAGGAAAATAGGGTTGTTAAAGTTGGGGCAAGACGAAACCTGAGCAGCTCCGTGTTCACACGGGGGGAGCAGGAATATCCTGAAGTGGGGGTACAGGTAACACAAGGCGAGGATTCTTTATAGAAACTGTGATGCTGGGGCAGCCTACAGCACTGGATAAAGCCTGGAAAATGAACTGTCCTTTGAAATGACTCAGAAAGACAGGTTCTGTACATTCCAGTAGTATAAAGAGCATGTTAGATGTCTTCAGCAGAAGGTCATCAGCATCTGCTAAAACTCAGCTGTCCAGATGGGTACCACAGCACGTAGCTTAAAAGGTGGAAATGCAAAGCTTAACCCTGGGGTCACACCTGTGAGTGCCACTTTTGCCAAAGAAGAAGGCAGGGTTAGGAGAACAGTTGCTTCTGTGAGAAGAGATTTAAAAGGACACTGGGCCAGGCCAGATAAGGGAACAATGTAGGGAAGCAGCAGAACAAGGTGTCTGAGAACATGGCACAGGTACAGCCTGTCTGGGTTCGAGTCCCAGCTCTGCCACTTATTGGCTATGTGACCTTGGTCAAGTTCTCTAACCCTTTACTCCGTAATTTTAAAAAATCTGTCAAATGGGGATGCTCCCTTAGAGGGTTCCCGAAAGGACTTCATGATGTGATGCAGGTAAAGTGCTTAATACAGTACCTGAGTTGCCACATGCTAAACCTTAAATCAGTATTGATATTGATAACCATTATTAACTAGAATCATTTGGAAAGATTGCAGATCAGAGCCCCAGGAGGTAAGGAAAGCAACATTTCACTAAATGCTTTGCTTACGTGACTCATTTTAAGCCATGAGAGAGTAAGAATGACCATTACACCCTTTTATGGATGAGGATAGAGACTCCATGAGGTTAAATGGCTTGCCGAATGCCTCGGATCTAGCTGTTAGTGGATTCAGGGTCAAACACAACCTTGTCTGGCTGAGCCTATGCCCTTTCTACCATATTTTGCTGTTACCCAGGGCCAGATTGAGACATGTAGAGCGCCAATCCACTAAGAAGATATCCCTATTTTGCTTAAAAATCAACACAATTAAAAACCACAAAGTAAGCGTAAGAAAGGCCCATAGCTATTTATTTTCTCAGATGACTAAAGGGCTTTTTTGGACAGATCAAATATTTTCTAAATAAATTGTGCAACGTTTCCATTCTGGTGCAGTCAGCACACAGCTAGTTGGTTTACCCAGTGTATGAAGCTGGAGCGTTGCTGTAGTGTGATGGTTCCCTTACCAGGGTACTTAAGTGTGTATGTCTGCCCCTTGAACCACTACAGCTGGGCAGTGAGCCAAGGCCTTGGTGCCCAGCTGAGAAGCTGATGTCCCTGAGAACCAAACATCCCAGAGGAGTATCTGAGAACACATCAAAAAAACAAGCAAACAAACAGTCTCATTGCTCAAACATACAGCAGGCAAAGAACCAGAAAATCAGCTTAAAAGCAGCTTAGAGATGGGAGGTGGCAGAGATCTCCAGAGCTGTCTTGCTGCAACCCAGGACTGCCCTGTATGTAAGTCCCGATAAACTCATGTACTCACCAAACTGGACTTGTCTAAGTCATTCTTAGGTCTTTCAACTGCCTCCCGATTCTGGCGGTGGGCAGGGGTTTGCGGGACACATGTTACAGTCCCAGGTTTTTCTCGTAGCAATTATTACGAGGCAGCATTCTGTGGCTTCAAAGGAGACCTTTCCTGGTCTGACCAGGAAATTGTGCAGTTCCTAGGAGCTGCTATATGAATGCATTAATAATAGCAAATTTTGCTGGGTGCAGTGGCTCACACCTGTAATCCCAGCACTTTGGGAGACCGAAGCGGGAGGATCACAAGGTTAGGAGTTCGAGACCAGCCTGGCCAACATGGTGAAACCCCGTCTCTACTAAAAATACAAAAAATTAGCTGGGCATAGTGGCAGGTGCCTGTAATCCCAGCTACCTGGGAGGCTGAGGCAGAAAAATCACTTGAACCCAGGAGGTGGAGGTTGCAGTGAGCCGAGATCACGCATGGCATTTTAGCCCTGGCAACAGAGTGAGACTGTCTGAAAGAAAGAAAGAAAGAAAGAAAGAAAGAAAGAAAGAAAGAAAGAAAGAAAGAAAGAAAGAAAGAAAAGAAAGAAAGAGAGAAAGAAAGAGGGAGGGAGGAAGGAAGGAAGGAAGGCAGGCAGGCAAGCACATTTTTACTAAAAGCGTGGATGGTATCAATATAAATAACAATGGCAGCCGTTTATCACACACAGATGTCAGGCACTGAATAAGAACTCTCCTTTAATTCTCACAATCACTCTGCCTATTTTACCAGTGAGGAAACGTTTAAGTTGTATTCCAAAGGATATACCGTTAGTGGTCAGCCGTGAGATTGGAATGGCTCTGATTCTGAAATCCCTCCATTATACAGAGCTGTTCCAAGTCAGAGAGTAAGTGATAGCACAGGGATTGGGCTGGGCATGGTTAGGGGCCTTTCCATCATGTCTCCTTCCTTCTCGAAGGCTTATCCACAAGGGCTGTCCTTTAACCAGGGGCTGATTGGAACCCCTCAACCTCTCTTTCAAATGGTCCACCTCAAATGCATTCTGTGTTTTACAGGGTCCGTATTTAGAATGTGTAAGGAGCAGGATGGCTATGAGAAGGAAGCATATACAGCATCAGGAGAGTTACAAAGAAATATAATTTCTTTCTGCATTGGGGAATATTTTTAAGTTTTCAAAAGCTGTGGTCTCAGAAATCATGCCTGCAAGGCAAAGCATAAAACACCCTTCTCCACCATAACTCTGTGTGAATGTTGTCATTGGTATGGGCTGATGGGTAGGAGTGTGGGTTCTGGAAGCAAATTCCCAGGGCTTGAAATGCAGCCATGCTCACTTGCTGGCTGAGTGTGTCCTTCCACACATTTCTCATCTGAACATAGTAATAGCATCTACCTCCTATGTGTTGTGTGTAGTAAGACAAACCACGTATGCAAAGTTATTTAGTACAGTGAAGCATAAGCAGAAAGGATTCAAATATTACCATCATGATAAAGTTTAGATATTTGTCTTCACCCAAATCTTAGGTTGAAATATTATCCCCAATGTTGGAGGTGGGGCCTGGTGGGCAGCATCTGGGTCATGGGGGCAGATCCTTCATAAATGGCTTGGGCCATCCCCTTGGAGATAAGAGAGCTCTCGGGTTCTGAGTTCACATGAAATCTGGTCGTTAAAAGGTATGTGGCACCACCCTACCACTCTCTCTCCCTCTTGCTCCTGCTTTTGACATATGACATGCCTGTTTCCCCTCGCCATACATCATGATTGAAAGCTCCCTGAGGTTTCACCAGAAGCCAGGCAGATGCCAGCACCATGCTTCCTGTAAAGCCTGTAGAACCATGAGCCAATTAAACTCTTTCCTTTATAAATTACCCAGTCTCAGGTATTTCTTTACAGCAGTGCAACTACGGCCTAATACACGTCATCATGTGCTTAATGCTATTGGCTTAATTTTAGTGTCTTATATATTAAACCAGCTTACTTTTTTTGCATTTATTTAAAGTCTGATAATATGATGAGCTCTGATAAAGGCGATAGTCCTTGAAATAGAGGCAATTGAAAAAAAATCCAGCTAAATAGTATTAAACTAACAAACTGCCCATTGTATCCAAATAATCAGCTGTCATCCTATGAAATGGGAAGAGCAGATTGGCTCATCACTTTGGATAACTGAATGGCACTATATACCAAAAGCTATTTATTGGCCTTTTGGGCATACTCCTTGTGAGCTGCTTGTTTGTTTTAAGACATTAGAAAAAGAATTACAAGATGGCCAAATAAAGCAGGAAGAGGAACATTAGTAAAGATAAAAGCCAAAATTAGTAAAATAGGAATATAGATCAGAAAAAATATAAATAAACTAAAAGCTAGCTCTTTCAAAACTCCTATAAAGCTAATAACACCGGCCGGGAGTGGTGGCTCACGCCTATAATCCCAGCACTTTGGGAGGCCGAGGCAGTTGGATCACGAGGTCAAGAGATCGAGACCATCCTGGTCAACATGGTGAAACCCCGTCTCTACTAAAAATACAAAAATTAGCTGGGCATAGTGGCGCGCGCCTGTAGTCCCAGCTACTCGGGAGGCTGAGGCAGGAGAATTGCTTGAACCTGGGAGGCGGAGGTTGCAATGAGCCGAGATCGCGCCATTGCACTCTAGCGTGGGTAACAAGAGCTAAACTCCGTCTCAAAAAAAAATAAAAAGAAACAAACAAAAAAAACCATAGTAAATGAATATTAGAATGAAACAGACTAATGAATTCAGAAACAGATCCTCACCCAATTGGATACTTGATTTACAACCGTGATGGTGCTGGTGGGAAATGGGGAAGGACAGTGTCTTCCGTAAACGGTGCTGGGTCTACCAGATACCGTAAAGAAAAAATGACTCTTGACCCCTCTCTTGTACTAAGTATAAAATTAACTCGAGATGGTTTGCAGATATAAATGTGAAAGACAAAACAATAAAGCTTCTAGAAGATAATCTAGAAGAAAATCTTCATGACCTTGGAAGAAGCAAAGATTTCTTAAACAGGTTACAAAAAGCTCCAAGTATAAAGAAAAGGATGAACAAAAATTAAAATTAATAACTGCTCATTGAAAAACATCATTAAGAGAGTGAAAAGCAAAGTATAGAGTAGATGAGATTTAGCGATACATAGAACTAGTTTGCACCCATGATACATACGGAATTACCTACAAATCAAAAAGAGAAAGACAAATACCCCAATAGAAAAAAATGAATGAAGGGCCGGGCGCGGTGGCTCAAGCCTGTAATCCCAGCACTTTGGGAGGCCGAGGCGGGTGGATCACGAGGTCAAGAGATCGAGACCATCTTGGTCAACATGGTGAAACCCCGTCTCTACTAATACAAAAAAAAAAAAATTAGCTGGGCATGGTGGCGCGTGCCTGTAATCCCAGCTACTCAGGAGGCTGAGGCAGGAGAATTGCCTGAACCCAGGAGGCGGAGATTGCGGTGAGCCGAGATCGCGCCATTGCGCTCCAGCCTGGGTATCAAGAGCGAAACTCCGTCTCAAAAAAAAAAAAAAAAAAAAAAAAAAATGAATGAAAGACAAAATATACATGTTATTTGTTTATTTATTTTGCCAGGACATGTTCTCATCTAATATATATATATTTATTTTTAATGTAGAGACAGGGTCTCTTTTTGTTGCCCAGGGCGGTCTTGAACTCCTGGCCTCAAGCAGTACTCCCAGTTCAGCCTCCCAAAGTGCTGAGATTACAGGCATGAACCACCACACCTGCCCTAAAATGTATATGATTGATGACAAAGTGGGGAAGAGGACGAATGCCTTTTCCAGGCAAACACGACTCTAGGAAGGTTTCTTAGTTTCGACCTGTGACGGTATTGAGTGGCAGCACGTTTTCACTGGAGGAGCATGGCAGAAAGGCCGCTGGAATACAGAAACTAAAGTTACGGAGATCTGATCGCAGACTGAGTTAAAATGAATGCGCTGGCCTGAGTCAGGTGGGTTATGAACAGTAGAGCAGACATTTCACCTCAGAGAAGACAGCTGCAGCCCTTAACTCACCCAGTGTCAAAATTAAAGCGGCATCCATAATAGATGCTTCGGGGGAGTGGCATACGCAGAAGAGGAAAGCGAAGACTCTTCTGCAACTGACACTGGTTAACTACGTTCAGAAACCAGCCATCTGTGCTACAGTGGTATCTGTTTCCTACCTGGCACAGCAGTCATGACCAGTTTTCTCTTTACCTAAGACCCCTGTGTAATAAGACTTGATATTCTTTAACACTTCAGCTGAACCTTCATTGCAAAGAAATCATCTACCCAGTCCAACCACTGACGGAATGGCTCAGACGCAGCACTTACCTAGGATTCCAGAAGGACATCTATAGCACTGACTGATGGATAGACTACTGACAAACATCTCATGCGATTATCTCACCTAACTGGTGATGTTGACTGTATTTCCCTACCAAAAAGGAGGAAACTAGGCTGGGCAGGGTGGCTCAGGCCTGTAATCCCAGCATTTTGGGAGGCCGAGGCAGGTGGATTGCTTGAGCTCAGGAGTTTGAGACCAGCCTGAGCAACATGACGAAACCCCATCTCTACTAAAAATGAAAAAATTAGCCTGGTGTGGTGGTGCACATGCCTGTAGTCCTAGCTACTTGGGAGGCTGAGATGAGAGGATAGCTTGAGCCCAGGAGGTGGAGGTTGCAGTGAGTTGAAATCATGCCACTGCACTCCAGCCTGGGTGACAGAACCAGACCCTGTCTCAAAATAAATAAATAAATTATAAAAATGACGAAACTGAAGCCAAGGACTTAAATGGCTAATGTAGAGAGAGCACAAGAAGTAGAAGAATGAGTGCTATACTCTGAGGTTTTCTGGATCCAAGTTCTGGGCTCTTTCCATGCTACCGCAGTGAGTGAGTAGGAGTTTAATGGTGAAGGGTGAATAGATTGAAGTAACACGAGAAATCACGTACCTGAAATACCAAAGCCAATGATGAGTGCAATTGCTCCAGCCAGAATAATGATGATGCTAATTATGCTACGGGAAGAGAGAGAGAAACAGGAAATTACTTCTCCATTCTTTCTGATGTGCTGCTTTGCAACTGGGATACAAATCTGTTGTGGATAAGATATATTACATAAACCATCTCAACTTTTTCTTTCACATAAGCTTCTTCCTAGAAATGGGCGCCTTAGAAGGGAATTTCAGCAATTCCATCCCCCTGGGGCTCTGCGATCAATGAAAAGAATGACCCTTGCCTCTGGCCATGCCATTTGCTTTCCACTTCCAGATCAGGGAAGACCATATACGAAGACTGTTGGGGCAAGATTGATGGAAACACCTCTGTAAGACCAGATGCCACTTGAGGACTGGTCCCGTTCCCAGCCTTCCCCGAGCATCACTGTCCACCCTCTCATGTCATTTGTCTCTCTGTCTTGTCTCCTTCCATAGACTTTAAACTCTGCTAAGGACAACAGCCACGCCTTTTTCACTTTGTACCCACTCACACCTCATCTACTGCACCCACAGGTCCTCAGTGGAAGTCTGTTTTCCCTTATTAAAAAAAATACATACTTACTACAGGAAGTTTAGAAAATATAAAGAAGCAAAAAGCGAGACAAATAAATCACCTGTAATCCCATCATCCAAACACAATCACTGTGTTTTGATATGATCCTCAACGGTTTTTTTTTTTTTTTGAGACGGAGTTTCGCTCTTGTTACCCAGGCTGGAGTGCAATGGCACGATCTCTGCTCACTGCAACCTCCGCCTCCTGGGTTCAAGCAATTCTCCTGCCTCAGCCTCCTGAGTAGCTGGGACTACAGGCACGCGCCACCACGCCCAGCTAATTTTTGCATTTTCAGTAGAGACGGAGTTTCACCTTGTTAACCAGGATGGTCTCGATCTCTTGACTTCGTGATCCACCCGCCTCGGTCTCCCAAAGTGCTGGGATTATAGGCATGAGCCACTGCGCCTGGCAATTTTTATTTTATTTTATTTTACTTTTAATTCTAGGATACATGTGCAGAACGTGCAGGCTTGTTGCATAGGTATAACTGTGCCATGGTGGTTTGCTGCACCCATCAACCTGTCATCTAGGTTTTAAGCCCCACATGCATTAAGTATTTGTCCTAATGCTCTCCCTCTCCTTGCCCTCCACCCCGTGACAGGCCCAGGTGTGTGATGTTCCCCTCCCTGTATTTATGTATTCTCATTGTTCAACTCTCATTTATGAGGGAGAACATGCTGTGTTTGGTTTTCTGTTCCTGTATAAGTTTGCTGAGATTGATGGTTTCCAGCTTAATCCATGCCCCTGCAAAGAACATGAACTCATTCTTTTTTACAGCTGCATAGTATTCCATGGTGTATGTGTGCTACATTTTCTTTATCCAGTCCATCACTGATGGGCATTTTGGTTGGTTCCAAGTCTTTGCTATTGTAAATAGTGTTGCCATAAACATACACGTGCATGTGTCTCTATAGTAGAATGATTTATAATCCTTTGGATATATACCTAGTAACAGGATTGCTGGGTCAAATGGTATTTCTGGTTCTAGATTCTTGAGGAATCGCCACACTGTCTTCCTCAATGGTTGAACTAATTTACACTCCCACCAACAGTGTAACAGCTTTCCTGTTTCTCCACATCCTCTCCAGCATCTGTTGTTTCCTGACTTTTTAATGATCGCCATTCTAACTGGTGGCTCCTCACAGATTTTTAATGAACAGATTAACAAATGACACCTGGGAAACTAAATAAATAAATAAGGAAGTATTGTTTACATATACTAAGTCCTGGAATTCTATGGCAGACATATTGTTCCAAGCAGCATTTATAACTTAAATCAATTATCCATTTAGTAACCTTAGGAGGAGAATAAATTTTATTGTCTCCATTTTATAGATGAGCAAGTGACACAGGGAGATTAAGCATCTTCCCTGAAGTCCCACAGTTGGCAAGTGACAGAGTGGAGGTTAGAATTCATCTCTTAAATCTGTACCCAACTCCCCTCAAGTGTGCTAAGGATAGGAGCTCACGAATGGGGAGTGGCCCTTTTCTCTGCCAAGGAGAACATGCACTCCATGAGGGGTCACCCACTTTAGCTGGTGACAGTGACTCAGGCAGAGCAGAAGGCACAGGTCAAAGTGGTTTCTGGGAAGCTTGCCCATTGCTGCCTGTCCTGGCACATATATCATCGGGCAGACATCCTTAGCCGCCCTCTCACACAGCTGCCAATTCACACGCTCCCAACGCCCACGCTGATGTTACTCAATAGGCAGGACAAAAGAAAGGCACAGGGAGGCAAAGAACGGTGCTACAGAGAGAAAAATGAAGCACGGGGCATTGCACTTTCTGCCCTGAATAGGCTCATTGTACCCCGCCCCCCTTGGCTCAGGAATGGGCCCACCAGACAGAAACAAGTTTCCCTGCAGGCCAAGCCCTCATGAGGTGCAGCCACAGGGCAGCAAGCGAAGCTTTAAATAATAGGGCATCTGCTCAATCGATTCCAAGGGGAGAGCACATGTGGCCACTGCTCCTCTTCTTCCACACCGCAGTGCAGCCTCAGTTCTTACTGGTCCAGGAGAGTGAGAACAGCTAGACAAAGTCGTAGCGAGAGGCACCACCTGGCTGTCTTTGACTATGAGCCAGGCACCCAACTTGCGTGTAACCTAGGGTTTTCATTTACTTTGGGTAAATTACTTCATCTCTCTGAGGCTCGTTTTCTTTTTCTGTAAAATGGTTTTCCCATTTTACAGAATAAGTAATACCTGCTTTACCTATTACAAAGGTTACGTGCACTCCCCCTCATACATTCACATGCTGAAATCCTAACCCATAGTACCTCAGAGCGTGCCTTTACTTACTAATAAAGTAACTGCAGATATAATTAGTTAAGGTCATACTAGAGTAGGGGAGGGGTGAGTTGCTAATCCAATACGGGTGGTGTCCTTATAGAAACGAGAATTTGGACACAGATGAAACACACACACACACACACACACACACACACACACAGAGAACACCATGTGAAGTTAAAAGCAGAGATCTACAAGTCAAGAAACACCAAAAGTTGCCAGCAAACCTCCAGCAGCTAGGAGAGACGCAACGTATTCTCTCTCACCACTCTCACAAGTAACACATCCTGCAGACATGTCCATCCGGCCTCCAGCCTGCAGCGCTGTGAGATAATACAGTTCCATTTCTAAACCACCCGGTTTTCGGTACTTTGTTACCACAGCACCAGCAAACTAACACAAAAGGGTCGTTTCAGGATCAAATTAGATGATGAATGTGGCATTATTCATACAGGGCTATTCACACACTGCTTTTTACTATAAATACATTTTACCTATAAGCTATTGCTGTATGTTTATTATTCAAAGCCGTGACTTTTATGGGAAGGGATCTGAACAGTGACACTGAACAGATACCTGGGCACTGGCCAAGAAGAGGGGGACATTGGAAGTGGTGTGTTTCAGTCAAAGCTCCTGAGCCATCCATCACACCAGGCCTACGTTTCCCTCTCTGTGAAAACAGAACTCTGTCATCTGTCACCAAATTCCCTATAGGAGCAGGAATCACCACGACGTTTGTTCTGAGCTAGTGTTCCCTTGGGATACAATTCAACTTCCACAGCCTTGGAAAGAGAAGCAGGAACTATCAGAGCAGCCAAATTAAATAATTCCTGTCTGTTGCTTATTAATTTTTTAGAAAGATGAATAAAATATTTCACTTCAGATGTTCTGATATTGCTTTCTGATCTTTGCTTTCCCCTCAATAATTTCCAGTAACTATGCTACGGGAAATTTTTAATGCAAAACTATGTCTTCTAACCACTGCGTTGGGATTCACAGAGTACTTTGGTATCCACTCATTATGAAAGGGGGCTTGCTCATTTAGTAAACAGTTATTAAGTACTTACCATGTGAAGGACATAGTGCTAGTCAATATGAAGGGAATGTAGAAATAATGTAAACAAAGTCCCTGCCCTCAAGAAGCTTTTAGTTAAATTGAGGCGACACACAAATACACATCTTTGTAATGAACTGAGACAGAATGTGATCAGGGCTTTAGTAAAGAGACAAACAAAATTTCACAGAAATTCTAGGGACGCAGGAAGAATTTAAACTCAGGGGAAACAGATAATCAAAGCACACTTCCATGAACAAATTTCAAAGAAAGTGAAGAGAAAGGCTTTATTCAGAAATATATTTAGCTGATTCATGCTGCTACATACTCTACCCAAGGCAGAAACACAAAAAAAGGTGTTATTTCTGCTGCACTGGGGGTGCAGGGGGTCAGGAGCTAAGCATCGCATTTTAGTGCTCTGAGCAGTGGGCTGGGAAGGTGCTTTCAGAAGCTGTGGAACTAAGAGCTCTCCAGGTGAAGGAGCAGTTTTGCAGCCTGGAATTCCGTCCCCCTCCCTGAGGAGGGCCTGGTTCGGTTCCTTCACACGTCTGCCTCAGCTGCTGCTGCCTTCTGCAGCACTTGGAAGAAATTGCGCATCTGGTAAAGCATAATATGTGCATTCCTGAAAGGTCTCACCTTCTGTAACATTATACACTAAAGGTAACAGGCCTTATGGGGAAAAATAGGGTTCCAGGCAGACTGCTGGAAACCTGTGCGACTTTGTAATTAGTCTACTGACAGAAACAATTATCGGTACCTCGGGAGATGACTTGGACGGACAAGGCAGGAAGCTCAGGAGGTCCGGAAACTACCTCAGGGGGTATACAAAATGCGCAAATGTAATCAAATGAACACTCCGGCTTCTGGGTGGCGCGAGCAGCGTGGTTGCTGTGAAGGTGGGTGCAGCGGAAGTGCCACCTAGGACATGCAAGGGTAGGCTGTACTTCTCTGGAGAGGGAGCCCCAAGTGCAGATGTTCATTCAAAAAAAATGTGTTTGATAAAATGAAAATAGAACTGAAAGCCACGCTAAGCCTTTCCCACTGATGTTCTCATTCCATTCTATTTCAACTCTCCTTGCTTTGAAAAATATGCATGTGAAGCATCGCAACTTCCATGTAGTACTGCCATCACTCCCGTGTTCAACCACCCATGAGCTCACGGATGCTACGGAAAGAAATACTGCAGCAGACAGGCTGTATCACTGTGTCACACACCAAAAATCCATCAGGATAGAGACACCTGTCTCTTAAGGACAACCTTTCATTTATCAGAGGTCCACGAGCATGGCATAATAGCCGATGCATATCAGGCACGTGTGCCAATGCTTTAATACACGGTATCTCGTTCAAACCTACAGCAACCCCGTGAGGTAAGTACTACTCTCATTACCTTTTTACATGTGGGGAAACTGAGGCTTAGCTTAAGTAGCAGAGGAAGCTGTCACAGCTGGAAGGTGAGAAAGTCAGGTTTCAATTTGAGGAAGTGTGACTTACAGATTCGAGGTCTCAACTATATGCTGTACTTCTAGAAAAAGTGGCAGGAGGCCTCAGGTTTGGAAGGCTCCTCTCATCCCCACCCCGAATATCTCCTCGAGCTCTTTTTCTAGAAACAAGAGCTTTCTGGATCTGCTACACAGTGTAGAGAGCCCTCAGTCCGGAAAACATAAAACGCTCTTTGTTTTATTCAAACATGAATGGTTTCTATGTTCTCGAGTTTCTACCTCTTTCTCAAATCCTAACAGAACTGGGAGATACCACATTCCTTATAGATCAATAGTTTAGCTCCACTTGTGTGATTGATAAATGTTTAAAACTCTCAAAACTAGATTAATTTTGCAAATGTGTGATTTATTTGAATATACCACGCTGGATATTTGAGTAAATCAAGTTGCAGCAAACATATTACGTTGTTCACAAACTAATGAAGTGACTAGGTTTATAAAGAACGCGGAAATTGAAGACATTTATTTCAGCCTATCCAAAGAGGAGATTAAGGCTGGGTGCGGGGGCTCATGCCTGTAATCCCAGCACTTTGGGAGGCCGAGGCGGGCAGAGCACTTGAGGTCAGGAATTTGAGACTAGCCTGGCCAACATGGTGAAAACCTGTCTCTACTAAAACTACAAAAATTAGCTGAGCGTGTTAGTGCACATGTATAGTCCCAGCTACTCAGGAGGCTGAGGCAAGAGAATAGCTTGAAACCAGAAGGCAGAGTCTGCAGTGAGCTGAGATTGTGCCATTGCACTCCAGCCTGGGCAACAGAACAAGACTCCATCTCAAGGAAAAAAAAAAAAGGGATTAAAAGAGGGAAAGAAAATTTCTTTATGGGGAAAAAGTCTTTTCCTATAAACAGGAAAAGGAATTATTTTAAATGCCATGTGGAATAAAGCATAGAGCTTCAAGGTAAAGCTAAGCATTTTCTGGATATTGATTAGCATAGGTTTTAGGTTTCTGAGAAGCTTGGATTGTCGTCTGATCAAGTTTTTCTTTGCTGTAGAATTCAAGGTGTAGAGTATGTTTCCTGGCCTCTAGTCCTCTCCTGTATCTCTTTACACTGGTAAAGTCAAGGCCAGCTTTGGTCCAGGACACTGAGAGCAAAAGCATCAGGAATGGTGAGTGCAGGCTTGAGGAGAACTTGGCAATGAGGAGCAGTTATTATGTGGGGCTTGAGGGGTGTGTATGGAAGGGAGGGGACATCCTTTCCGGGCAGCCCCTGCTCCATCAACATGGCAGTGGATGAACAGGCTCTGTATTTGGGAAAGGAATTTCAGGGAACTGCGTATAAGAGACTTGGCTGCTACTGAGTGTCAGGTTGAGGCATCCTCTTTTCTTTCCAGCTATCCGCAAGAATCACAACACAGTTTAGTGAATTCCTCCAAAGCACAGGCCCCAGAATCATATCATGACCTGGGTACCAATGCCATAAAACTAGGGAAACATGGCCAGCAGATGGATTTCATCTTGTGTGCCAACAATCATTTGAATGACTGGTAGTGGTGGCTTAGAATATTGTGTTGAAAAAGACTGTAAGATTGCCTCTGTGCTCACAGGGAAGAGGGCCACCACTAATAAGTGTTTTCTTTTCTTTCTTTCTTTTTTGTTTTTTTGGTGGAGTCGGGGACAGCCTTGTTTTTTTTTCGCCTGTGCTGGAGTGCAGTATAGTGGTGCAATGAGGGGTCACTGCAGCCTTGAGCTTTCACACTCAAGCAATCCACCCACCTCACTTCCCTGAAATAGCTGGAACTACAGGTGAACACCAGCACAGGTGCACGCTACCGGCTAATTTTTGAAAAAAATTTTGTAGAGAGTCTCACTATGTTGCTCAAGCTAGTGTCAAACTCCTAGCCTTAAGCGATCCTCCCATCTTCGTCTCCCAAAGTGTGGGGATTACAGGCATAAGCCACCACATCTGGCTGAATGTTTTCTTTTTCTTTCTTTCTTTCTTTCTTTCTTTCTTTCTTTCTTTCTTTCTTTCTTTCTTTCTTTCTTTCTTTCTTTCTTTTCTTTCTTTCTTTCTCCTTCCTTCCTTCCCCTCTTTCTTTCTTTCTCCTTCCTTCCTTCCCCTCTTTCTTTCTTTCTCTCTTTCTTTCTTTCTCTCTCTCTCTCTTTCTTTCTTTTTTTTTTTGGAGTCTCGCTCTGTCACCGAGGCTGGAGTGCAGTGTCATGATCTTGGCTCACCGCAATCTCCACCTCCTGGGTTCAAGCAATTCTCCTGTCTCAGCCTCCTGAGTAGCTGGGATTACAGGCATGTGCCACCATGTCCAACTAATTTTTTGTGTTTTTAGTAGAGATGGGATTTCATCATGTTGGCCAGGCTGGTCTTGAACTCCTGACCTCCTGAGTTCGAGACCAGCCTGACCAATATGGAGAAACCCCATCTCTACTAAAAATGCAAAATTAGCTGGACATGGTGGCGCATGCCTGTATTCCCAGCTACTCGGGAGGCTGAGGCAGGAGAATCACTTGAACCCAGGAGGCGGAGGTTGTGGTGAGCCGAGATAGTGCCATTGCACTCCAGCCTGGGTAACAAGAGCAAAACCCCATCTCAAAAAAAAAAAGAAAAAGAAAAAGAAATAGGGTGTTTGGCCTGTTCTCCATCACTCTGGAGGAAGAAGGGAAGAACAGAGCCAGTGAGTGAAAGTTCTAGGAGATGAGATTTAGACTCAAAATACGGAGAAACTTTCCAACAGAGCTCACTGAGACTGGCCTGCAATTTACATGTGCAAGCAGGGGCTGGTCAACACACAGGGGTGGGAAGAGTTTCTAGTGTCACATAAAGCTTCAAACAATTTTGAAAGGCCCTTTCAAATAATTATACGATTCTGTAATCTGATATTCCCTGGGATCTGCTCTGACCTTGGCTTTGCCTGCACATGCCTCCTAAAACCTTTGTCGATAATGTAAGAATGGTGGCTAATATTTGCTTGAATACACAGTCTCATCTATCTAATCTAATCCCCACAATGACCTATGGAGATGGATACTATCCTCTCCGTTTTATAGATAAGGAAGCTGAGGCCCAATGTTAAGTAACTCCCCTGAGGACTCAGCCCCGGGGAGTTAAAAAGAGCAGGATTAGACTCAGGTCTCAGATGCCATCAACAAGGGTCTTAATCATTATACCATATTTTATATAAATCAAAAGTTTTATAAATCTTAGGATGCTAATCAGTTGCTAGGCTTGTGTTTGTCCAGTTGTAACTGATGGAAGGACAGCACATATAATCCTACGTAGATTGAAAAAAAAATTATCTCCCCACAGGAGGTGTCCTTTCACCTGGGACTCTGGAAGGAAAACTGGAAGGGGCATGAATATCAAGTGGAAATTTTCACAATGTTAACAAATAGACACCTTTCTTTAAACCGTATTTGAGTTTGCAGCAAAGCCATTCTGTTTTATTCTTAAGCCTGTCCTATTTAGACCGGCACCCTGATTGCCGCAAGCACACATCAGCATTTCCTCATCATCCTTGTGCACGCTGTTTGCCGCTGGCACAAGTAAAGCGAGACAAAAGGCAATGCAAGGTTCATTACCAGTCCTTTTCCTAATCATACCTGTATTTCCTGTTCCTCCTTGTTCTCAGTCCAGAGAAAAAAACACTTCCACTAGCTTCCTTCAGCAGTCTAACTGATCCCATTGTGTCTAATACCAAACCCACTCCAAACCTTTTATGACCCTCCCACAAAGGGCCAGTACTGTTAGAAAAGCTGAGTGTCCCATAAGCAGCCTGTGGGGTGTAAATGAAAACAGCCTAATTATGTGTCTTCCAAACTGGAGGTTAAGAGAGATTGCAGGGGTGCTCGCAGCACCTGGCTGAGGTCTGGCTGCTAATGAATGCTTCTTTTCATGGTCGCTGTTGCCCTGGCTGCTCTCCCATTCACCAGCTCTTCCCCACCATATCTTGGCATCCCCTTGCCCTCCCCACGTCTCTCCACTTCTGCTCATCTTTCCTCCTCCAGCCCCGCCATAGGTAAGGGCAGGAGCACTGCTCAGGGACAGCCTCATCATTTCTGGAATGGATGAACCAAAAAGAAGCTGCTGCTATCCCTCCCCTTATGCACTCCACAGAGAACCTGGCATTTCCTAATGGGGGCTCCACAGGGGTAGGAGGCATGAGCAGCTGAGGGGCACTGCAATTCATCCTGTACCTGCCTCCAGACTCAACACGACTTTTTCCAAGGGCGATTGCGAGGGTCCAAACAAACAAACTATTCTTTGCAAAATGTAAATGTTAGCTGTTATTTCAAAACTACAAATGTTAATTCTTGGCTAGGCCCGGTGGTTCATGCCTGTAGTCCTGACACTTTGGGAGGCCAAGGTGGGAGAATTGCTTGAGGCCAGGAGTAGGAAACCAGTCTGGGCAACATAGCGAGACCCTGTTTTTATTAAAAAAAAGTGAATTCTTATTTTTACTTTTCACTATCCTCAAATTTAAATAACTCCTGGTTGCTTATGAAAGTTCATCTGTTCTTGCCTGGTGGTCATGGAAAAGAAAAGAGAAAGTTCAAACTGATCCCAGAATTTAAGACCATCCTTACATGCCCCAAGCTATTTTTCCAACCCTTCTCCCTTTAGGAAGCCCTATATTCTCATCAGACTGTTCACTGCCCCATTGCACTCTGCTTAGGACACTCTTCCACCTCTTACCAGGTAATCAGAAGTAGGCCTATACAGAACTCAGCTCAGCTCTGACTCCTTCCCTGAGTGTGGCCCTGGAGCGTGCCCTCCCTTCTCTTTTTTAAATGGATTTAAGGGAGTAGCAAGGCAGGTGAACCTCAGGAGGCTGAACCTGTCGAGAAAAGGAGGAAGGGCTTGAGTGGCACTGGGCTTTGAGACAGGAACTGGGAGCGGGGAGCTAGGCCCTGAAAGGGCTAAGAGGAAGGACGGGGCAGGCTCCCCCTGAAGGGAGCATTTCTATCTAGCCCATCCTCCTCATCAGTCACTGTGGTCATCAGTCACCATGATCTGGGCCTCAGGCAGATGGATGGTCTGACAGGGTGAGTGAGCTGTAATCTGGATTACCTTTGCAACACCCTAAAGCCACCATGACTGTTTTGACTTTTCATTCTTTTTCTTGCCTTCGGGAAACCTGTGCCTGTCACTGAAGAGATTCAGAGAAGCATTTGGGTGGGCTGCTTCTCAGAAAGCCTAGCCCTGGGATCAGTTCACTGTTTATTCATTAATAAAGCTGGAAACGAGTACATCTACTACCCTCAGAGCTTTTCTCTAGGAAGGCCTATACACTGTCTTAGGCAGTCTGATTTATCTATGTACAATGTCATATTTGTAGACTCCAAGGCTTCTGTCATCCACTCTCTCTATTTTATAATGCCAGAAAGTCTTCCCAGTGAAAAGTGGACTACTGTATCCTAGAAATCAGCAGGGAACGTATTGTTCTGCCTTCCAAAAGATCTACCAGGAGTTCCAATGCAAAATTTCACCTTCTGGGACCCATGTTGTCATATTTTAGTCTTGGGCCCAGTTCTGCAGGTGTAGCTGTGTAGACCTCATGAGCATTTACGTGCGAAAATCAGGCTACCAGACTCACCCCTTGACGCCCGGCTTGCTTGAGCAATTTCCCAGCTGCAGCCCCTGGGTCTGCTCGGTACCATAACAACCCTTGCCTGCCTACACCAAGGGGTGTTCTGAAACTCAAGGCAGGGGAGACGCTCCCTGTCCTAAGATGGAGGCATCCTTAAGTAGAACCCTTCTGTGGTCCTGACCATCTGTAATAGACACAAAGGAAGTTTCCTTGGCCTTCCAGCCTGGAATCTATAGTTTTCTTATTCCCTGGAACTGGCCTTCAACCCAGGGCCTGCCTTGTGATTTCAGATTCTGCTCCTTGGTCTTTTTTTCTGTCTGGTCCAGCCTGACTTCCAGGGCACTGATCTTAGCTTTCTCCTGCAAATTTCAGCACTCCCCCAGTAGAGACTCCCAGCCTGATGCTATGTGCTGTGTCCTGTACCTACCCTACCTCTGGCCGCCAATCTGACCCTGACCCACTGAAGCCCCGGGCCTGACACTGACCCAGAGATGGGCTGCGGAGCTCTTATGACGCATAAGACATCTGTTTCATTTTTTAAGCCTTCTATACATTCTGATACCATTTTCTAAAGAAAAAGAGTAAGATTAAAATATAAAGTATTGATATACTAAACCTGAAAGTTTGCAAAGTTTGGACAAAAATATAAGCTCAAGAAGAGTTTACATAAACCTGTGACTACTTTCTCCCATCTCCCATCACCTCCACACTCCAACCATTCTAAACCACTCTGGGTCCCTGACTACACCAGGCTGCTTCTTGCCTCCATGCCTTTGTCCCTATTATTTTTCAAGTTCTTAGAACATGCGAGGAACTTACCAAATGCTTGTTGAATAAATGCCCCACCTTACAGACTGCTTCCCTGAGAGTATCTAGCACACAGTCTTTAAAATACGTTGAATTCATGAATAAATAAATATCCATGCCGTGCTGCTAGGAGAAACAAACACATTCTTAACTTTCAAGAAACCATTTATGGGAGAGATTATTATTTATCTTTCTCTTTAAATAGTCTTTAAAAAAAGTTGTGGTATGGGAAATCTTGCTGATGCTACAAATTGTAACAAAATGCCTTGGAGGTTTGTATATGGAAGAACTGGTTTGTGGTTAAGAAGGGAATGTGGAGAAGAAATTGATTCATAATAGCTGTGTTTCCATACTTGTTAAACTTGAGTCCTCCTGGCCATTTCTCTCCACAAACAAGGTACAAAATAAAAGTGTTTCTCTAAAAGAGAAAGGACTTTGTAGGAAATGAAGAGTTAAATTTCCAGAAGAGTGTATGCTAAATAGCCTTAAAAAAATCCTTACTAAAAATACTTAAAATGCTGAAAAGAAACAAAACAAAACCACACACACACTTTTGAATACTTCGTTTTTGCCAGCAAGAAAAATGAGAGAGATTTGCAGAGGCTAAAAATGAAACAAACATGAGTCCAGATCAGTAAGGGTGCCGAGCATACTGGCTACACATTCCAGAGACCAAAAGCTTCTGTCTTCAGAGCCATGCCAAATACCAGAGACAAAGCTAAGGGGCCATTCAAACTGAGGACTCACTGCCACGTAGGAACTCTTTAAAATGAAATCTTGGTTTCGGGGGTTTTGGGGACTGGAGGTGTTAGGAATTCAGGCCTCAAATCTGCACGATAACTGGCTTATAGATACACGATTTCAGGGAATATATATTTTCTTCTTTGCCCAGCACCAAGACCAAGTGAGGGTGTTGCTTTCTGGTACTCCCTGCCCCAGCTTTGCTGTCCAGCAGTCCAAGCTATCAAGAACCTTAAGAGATGGAAGGCGTTTATTCGGCCCGTCCAGAGTCACCTGAAGCCTAGGCAGCACTGACCTATCTATGAGAATGACTGAGTTTGTCCTTCCAGCATTAGCCAAGCAGAGGTGGCAATCTGTCTCTCCCACCCCTGACCAACACAACCATGAAAAGGGACCAGAGAGAAAAGTTAAGATTCAATGAACTTATCGGGAAATCTACAATCAGGAAAACTAGAAAGAAGTGACTTTAAAAAATCTTTTTAACCTCGTGTGTATATTATTTGTTTTAAAGCTCAGTGTTCTTTATATTTTGGATTCTATGCTGGTTGGTGGGGGTAGTGGGCAGTACTACCAGCTTTTTAATACTTACGGCACATTTCTGAGCTTGAGGGAAGAATATTTAAAGTCCAAGGAGAGAGCTCCTTTCTTCACATGCTGTCCTTCTTCATGATGCACGTATGTAGCATTGGGAGGATAGTGCCTGGCTTCATGTAAAGGCACTGAAGATGTTGGTTTCCTTTCTTGCTACTCAGAGGCTAAGGACCACAGCAAGAACCAGGGTGACTGTGGATACCAAGCCTGTTGTGTTCCAAGGCCAGAGGGGTGGAGAGTAGAGTTAGGAGAAGAAGGTCTCATTCAGAGACACCTAGAGGCAGATTCTGTTAGAAACAGAATTCTTCTAGACCTGGAAGCAATGCCTAGCCCGTTTTCCCTTGGCCTAGAAACTAATTAGCTTTGCTTCTTGCTAACCCAGAGACAAGAAAAGGAACCAGTGCTGGTATTCTGATGCTGCCACAGCTAAGTCAGATCTTGACTCAGACTTAAGAAGTTAGGATAGTAACTAGCTGTGTTAGTTTTACATTTATAATGTCTCTTAGTTTCTTCCATCTTTTAGGCATATCTTACCCAAACCAAGGACAGAAACATATTTTCATATTTCAGTCAAATACACCAGTTCCCAGGGGTCACTTTGAGCCTCAGATTTCTTCCTGAGACACCCAGGAAAGACCAAGTTGTGGCAGCACCAACCAGAGACCTATGTGCAAAGAGGCAGGAGTGAGTAGGGTCTTGGTCCTTTTCCATCTAGGCAATTTTTCTACTACCTCATGGAAACCAACCACTCCACCAGAAAAAAATTTCCATGGGCCGCCATCAGACTCAAAATCTAGCTAGGCTGGGGATGTCCTGATCAGTGCCGAAATGGCATTTGTAAACAAAAAATAAAATTCTGAGGCCCCCCAACCATCTGAATGGAGCCCTCTTCTTGGCCAAGGGCATTCCAAAGTTAACCTGCAAAACTAGTTCAGGCTGTGATGGGAAGCAGAGGGGGTCAGATATGCCCCATTATACCCTCCTCTCTTTGGGAGTTCAAGAAGAGCCAACCAGCATTACAATCAACACAGGCTTTATCTGATAAAAAACATTTACAATCTATTCTCTCGCTGAAGCCTGTTACTTGGAGGCTTCATCTGCATGATAAATCCTTGCTCCACAACCCTTATCATAACCTAGAAATTCCTTTCTATTGATAATAACTCTTTCTACCAATTACGGGTCAGAAAATTTTTAAATCTAACTGTGACCCTGAAGCCCCCAACCCCCACTTCAAGTTGTCCCACCCTTCTAGGTTGAACCACTGTAAAGCTTACATGTATCGATTGATGTCTTATGACTTCCTTAAATGTATCAAAGCAAGCTGTACCCTAACCACTTGGGCACATGTCATCCGGACCTCTGGACGCTGTGTCATGGGCACATCCTTAACCTTGGCAAAATAACCTTTTTAAATGGATGAAGACCTGTCTCAGCTACTTTTGGGCTCACACATTCCTTACATGAAATTCTGCTTCACCGTTCTGAAATATGGTCCCTAGTTACAGGAGCTGTCTTTTCCAGAAATTGGAAATGTAGTTCAACAATGGTCATGAGTGCTGCTTCCAGGTGTGAGAGGTCTGAAAGGCATAGTTTGGCTTCATAGCTATTTGAATTTCTGGAATATATTGATAGTTGAAAAGACAATAGGTAATATAACTGAAATTAGAACAATCATGATAAATCTGAGGCATGTAGCTCCTGTAAGGAGACATCTTCTCTCAGTGTATAAAGTGGATTGTATCTGCTTGGACAGTCAAATGAAACATCTTCAGGATACTGGCACTCAAAAGCATAAACCAGGCAACGGCCTTAGCTGGTTAGAGCTTCCTCCTTCCCTGCCTCAGCAGTATAAGAGGAGCAAGTTCATTCTTAGGCCTTTTAAGTATATTCTTTGTGATTTTGTAATGTCATGTTTTATGTTGGGACTGGGTCTTGGAAAGTGAAATGAATTATTTATTGCAAAGGAAAAGAAATAATTGGATAACAGATAGAAGGCCGGGAATAAGAGGGTAGGTATAGTGAATGGGGTCCCTTATTTTTCCCTCTCCACTTCAAGTCCGGATATTCTCTGTAAATTCACTGATGTCCGTGAAGCCACGGGCACTGTAGAAAGACACATCTGAATTATTCAGGCCCGGGAGTGGTTGCTCACACCTGGAATCCCAGCACCTTGGGAGGCTGGGGTAGGAGGATGGCTTAAGGCCAGGAGTTCGAGATCAGCCTGGGCAACATACCTCATCTCCATAAAACAAAAGGTGTTATTCAGGCCCCTGAACTGCCCCTGTTCTTGATTTCCTTAGGGCAGATTCAGAGGGGATTATTATTTTTACATGTGGCTGCTAAGATTTCTGGGCCCTTTGTCAAAACCCTAAAAAAAAAACTTTGGCAGGGGGCAGTGGGTCGTGCCTGTAACCCCGGAACTTTAGGAGGCCAAGGTGGGTGGATCGCTTGAGCCTATGAGTACGAGACCAGCCTGGGTAGCATGATGAAGACCAGCCTCTACAAAAAATACAAAAATTAGCTGGGTATGGTGGCACACACTTGTAGTCCCAGCTAGTCGGGAAGCTGAGATGGGAGGATCACTTGAGCCCAGGAGGCAGAAGTTGCAGTGAGCCGAGATCATGCCACTGCACTCCAGCCTGGGTGAGAGAGCAAGATCTTGTCAAAAAACAAAACAAAAAAAAGAAGCTTTTTCCTACCCACTTTACCGATTTAACAGTATTACCAAGAATCTATAATTTCATTATTGTTCCTTCAGGCACTTGAGGAACTAGGGGACGAAGTAAGAGCATGAAGTCCCCGGTGACATACAGGATCCTGTCAGCACTCTTGTGAACTACACAGACTCCTTCTTTAGTGTATGGCTTCCCTTCAGACAACTCTTCAGGGAAACTAGTGGCCGTATGCATCAGAAACTGCCCCTGTGCCCTCATTATACCAGGTACATTTCTCTATCACAAATTTGTCACATTGTATTGAAATTATCTGGTCACACATTTGTGTCTCCTTCAGTCTCCTCTAAGTTTCTCAAGAAGAGGGACCATGTCATTTCATTTTTGTGTAACAGGATGTTACCTTTAAAGTTTCAACTGAGGTTCCAAGATACAATAGATGCTACATACCAAAGTGAGGTGCTACATCCCTACGCAGAGTTTAAAAAGGGAATCGTTAAAGAACAGAACGTAAAAAATGAAAACAAGAGAAATTATAAAATGAAAAAAAGAAAAGAAAAAAACTAACTAACTAACTCAATAAAAATGGGGTCTTTGACAATCATTTCCATAATTCTTACCCACCTCACTCCCTTTGACAATTATTTCCATAGTGCTTAACTGCCTCACTCAGATGAAGGCTATTAAGAGGGCTCAGAGTAAGATAAGATTTGGGAAGATATTTCTTTGGGGAATTTTTTTTCCTGTGCTATGTGACCATCCTCCTGCCCTTCTGTAACACACAAATACAAAGCTTAGCTTGAAGAGCTTGTAATGTGTTCTTGATGGGGTAGGGTGGGGGACACCATGGATTCAAATTTAAATCATTCTTGAGAAATTCAATATGATCTAGAACAGATCAGAGAGAGAGAGAAGGAGAGAGACAAACAGACAGACAGAGAGAGGGAGCAGAGAGCTGTGAGTCACCACTCTTTTATGAGGGAAGGAATGTACATCCTTCCCCAGGGCAGATATCCTAGAACCATGTGCAGTCCTCACCAATAGGAATACCTGGGAGAGGGGGCTGAGCAGTGAGAGTCACGTGTAAAGTGGACTTTTGGGGAATACGGGGCTGAGACAATATCAGGCAGTTGAAGGTGAAGCCAGGTTTTGATCAGAGGCTTCAGAAGTTTCCTCATGTATTTCTATACATGCACTTTAAAAGGTCGGAGAGAGATAAAAAGAAATTCTTCCTCTGATTATAACTATTGGTCATGCAGAGTCAATTCATCAATCACATTTATTTCCCTAAGTGTCAGACATCATGCCTGACTCATCCTAGGAATTTGACAAATGCTAAACTGAGCTAACCTGACTTTGGAACATATTCTACTACTGTACCAAAATATGTCCATGACACAACCCAACTGAATGGCAGCCCTTTTTTTCCCCCAAGATTCTTCGGGCCATTGAAAGCAGTTCATATTTTTATTTCAGGGTAATGACTCCTTAAATTATACTTTTGGGTAGGCATTATGTGAACGATTTTAGGTAGTTTTATGTGAACAATTACAATTAACTAAATATAAACACACATTTAAAAATCCATGCTTGATTATTATATATAAGGAAAAATAGTTTTCTAACTCCAGAGATACAATGTTATTATAATCCATGTAAAGTCCAGATGTCTGTGGTCCACGTTTTGGCAGTGTCACAGTAAATAAAATATCAGCTTAGCCGAAAAGTTTAGGTGAAATCAGTGAATATTTAGAAAAATTTCAAAGGCATTACATGGATAATGCACAGCAAAACTTCCTCTTAAAAAGATCCTCTTTGCCAACTTCCACCCTTCTTATTAGTTCCCTCAAACTTTTCCCTTCCTAGAATTTCCTCAAACTCTCTCCGAAGTTCACTCCCTACGCTCTTCTCCTCTGTGCCCACCCTGCTGCCTATTTTCTTGTGCCCCACCTGCAGGTCCATTGTCCTCTGTCCTTTCTCTCATTTCCTTTTCAGTCTTCTCTGCAAGGATTACTCCACTGAACTCATAATTGTGAGTTGGAGAATGTGGAGATTTAGCATAAAGTGCCAAGATTTTCATGAGAAGTTGGGTAGAGAAAGAAAGGCTATGAGTATTTAATTGTTTTTCCCTGTCGTTCCATGAAAGGGAGACTTAGCAAAAGTCAGCATCAGGAGTAAGAGGAAGAGATGACCTGTTTTACTCACTCTGAGGCCCGGCAGAAGTGGACTTCCTTCACCCTCAAATAACTCTCATTTTTAGCTTGATAACAAAGTGAAATGTTAGAACAAGGAAGTTATTTATTTGCTTTTGTTCCTGATTAAAATATTTAGTATAATATTTAACTCATTGGTTAAATGAGGGTATTAGTGACCTTACCGGGAGTAGAGTTGGGTGGTAAATTAAGAGGAAGGCAGTTAAGAAGAGGGACATCAGTAAAATGGCGGGATAGGAGACCCCTCACTCATATTCCCCCACAGCAGTGATAATTTGGCAACCGCTGGTGGATACAAGGGCCTTTGTGGGAGCCTGGAATCCAAGTAAGAGATTGCAAAACCCCAGTGAAGCCCAAGACCAAGGAGGCAGGCTTGTGCCTTGGTGGCAGACTCACCCACCACAAGCTACAGATTCAGAAACAGCCTCATCCTCTGTGGATTCAGCTACAACTCCATTTGGTCTTGATCCTGCCACCAGCAACATCAGCCAAGGAGCCCAGGAGGAGTCACAGACACTAGCACCTCAGGTAACAGGCCCATTGATCTTGTTCCCATCTGTGAACCGCAAAGCAGCCTATGACCCAGTGCTAGTCCCTCTCCACTGTGCTCCTGGAGCAGCCTTGTTCACTCGACTTGATGGGAGACACAGCTGTCTGTGCCCATGGAGACAAACTTGACAATCTTGGTCCAACTGAGGATTCTGAAGCAGCCCTATGACCTACCTTCAGCACTTCTCAGGCTCTGGCCTCCCTTGGTGGTCCTAACCACCCAAGAACCTGGCAGGAGGCATGCCCATCCAGATCTGCAGAGGTAGGCCTGAAAACCTTGGTCACAACTGTGGATGCTGAAGGAACTCTGTGACTTGGTTTCAGCCCCTCTTAGCCACAGACCAGAGCCAATGCTGCCTGCTTACTAACCCAGCAGGTTTCCTCCCAGAGACTTGGCAGGAGCCATAGCAATACATGCACCTGATAACAAGCCCACTATCTGCGGACCTAACTGCAGGCCCTGAAGCAGACCTTTGCCTCAGTATCAGCCCTACTGACCAAAATCTAGGACTCCTCCAGATAGGATCCATACCTACCCAAGCCACTGGTAATGGGCACACCAACAGCAGACCCCCACTGCAGACCCAGGAAGAGTTATGTAACTTGACTCCAACCCTGCTTAACTACAATCTTGGAGGCAATACCATCAGCTCAGGGAACAGACAGGCAAATGTCCTTACCAGCCAAAACCAATCCATAAAGTCTAAGATGCATATTTGCTCCTTGCAATACATAAACACCAATGCAAGGCTACACATATTAAGAAGAATCAGGCAAACATTACGACACCAAAGAAACTTGTAAAACTTCAGCAACCAAGCCAAAATAAGAAAATCTGGTAATTGCCTGACAAAAATTTAAAATAATCATCTTAAAGAAGCTCAGTGAGATGCTAGAGAACACAGACAAACAAAATAAGAAAAACAATGCATAGAAAGAAGAGTTTAATAAAGAAATAAAAACCAGAAAGAAGAACTAAACAGAAATGTTGGAGCTGAAGAATACAATGACAGAACAGAAACAATTTGATAGACAGCTTCAACAGCAGACTTGATCATGCAAGAAAAAAAATCAACAAACTTAAAGACAAGTCATTTGCAATTAACAAAAAGAAAAAGAATGAAAAATAGTAAAGAAAGCACACAAGACCTTTGGGCCACCATCAGGTGATCAAATATATCCATTATGGATATATTTGAGTCTTAGAAGGAGAAGCAAGAAAGAAAGGGGAAGACATACTATTTAAAGATATAATAGGCCAAGTGTGGTAGTTCATGCCTATAATCTCAGCACTTTGGGAGGCCAAGGTGGGAGGATTGCCTGAAGCCAGGAGTTTGAGACCTGCGTGGGCTACCTAGCCAGCCAGCCAGACTCCATCTCTATAAAAAATAAAAAATAAGCTAGGCATGGTGACAAACACCTGTAGTCCTAGCTACTTGAGAGGCTGAGGAGGAAGGATCTCTTGAGCTCAGGAGTTTGAGGCTGTAGTGAGCTATGATCATGCCACTGCACTCCTGTCTCCAGCCTGGGCAACCAAGCAAGACCCTGGTTGGGTGGGCGGGGGAGGGAGATGTAAAACTTCTGAAAACTTCCCAAATATTAGGATACATATAGACAAACAAATTTAAAGAGCTCAAAAGTTCCCAAGCAGGATTCCCAAAGAAGATTACTCCAAGATACATTATAATAAAATTATCCAAAGACAAAGACAAAATTTTGGAATCAGCAAGAAAAAAGAGGCTTGTCACATATAAGGGAAACTTTATGAAGCTATTAGTGGATTTTTCAGCAGAAACCTTACAGGCAGAAAGAAATGGAATGATATATTCAAAGTGCTGGAAGAAAACAACTGTCAACCCAAAATACTAAACATAGCAAAATTGTTCTTCAGAAATGGACAGATGAAGACATTCCCAGACAAACAAAGGCCAAGGGATTTCATTACCACTGCACCTGTTTTATGAGAAATGCTAAAGAAAGTTTCTCAAGTTGAAATTAAAGGATGCTAAGAAACAATATGAAAGCATATAAAAGTATAAAATTCACTGGCAAAAGTAAATATATAGTCAAACTGAGAATACTCATTCTGTAACTGTGGTACAAAAATCACATTAAACTGTAATATGAAAGTTAAAAGACGGCCATGTTAAATATAACTATTTCATAATTATTAATGTGTAGACACTATTGAAAATGTAAAGCATGACATTAATATCATAAGATGTGTGTGTTGGGGGTAAAACTGTAGAGTTTCATGTGCAATTGAAGTTAAGTTGTTAGCTTAAAATAGGCTGTTACAAGATGTTTTATATAAGCCTCAGAGTAACTAAAATAAAAATTCTAGTATACAAACAAAACATAAAGAGAAATAAATCAATAACACTACAAAAAGTAATCAAATCACAAAGGAAGACAGTAAGACAGAAAGAAGAAAACTACAAACCACTCAAAAAACAATTAACAAAATGAAATAGCAAGCACACTTAGCCATTAGTATTCATGGGTTCTACATTTGTGGATTCAACCAAATATGTATCTTCCAATTAATATATTAGGAAGAAAACAATATAACAATATAGCAATAACAAATAATGGAAATAAGAATAACAATACAGCATAATAACTATTTATATAGCATTTACATTGTATTAGGTATTTTAAGTAATCTAGAGATGATTTAAAGTATAGGGGGGATGTGTATAGGTTATATGCAAATACTACACCATTTATATATATATATATTTTTTTATTGCACTTATGTTCTGGGGTACCTGTGCAGAACATGCAGGATTGTTGCATAGATACATACATGGCAATGTGGTTTGCTGCCTCCATCCCCCAGTCACCTATATCTGGCATTTCTCCCCGTGTTATTCCCTCTCCAACCTCCCTATCCCCTGCTGTCCCTCCCCTAATCCCCCGCAACAGACCCCAGTGTGTGATGCTCCCTTCCCTGTGTCCATGTGTTCTCATTGTTCAACACCTGCCTATGAGTGAGAACATGTGGTGTTTGGGTTTCTGTTCTTGTGTCAGTTTGCTGAGAATGATGGCTTCCATCCAAGTCCCTACGAAGGACACGAACTCATCGTTTTTTATGGCTGCATAGTATTCCATGGTGTATATGTGTATACGTGCCACATTTTCCTTGTCCAGTCTATCATGGATGGGCATTTGGGTTGGTTCCAGGTCTTTGCTATTGTAAACATGCTGAAATGACCATACATATGCATGTGTCTTTATAATAGAACGATTTATAATCCTTTGGATATATACCCAGTAATGGGATTGCTAGGTCAAATGGAATTTCTATTTCTAGGTCCTTGAGGAATTGCCACACTGTCTTCCACAATGGCTGAACTAATTTACACTCCCACCAACAGTGTAAAAGTGTTCCTATTTCTCCACATCCTCTCCAGCATCTGTTGTCTCCAGATTTTTTAATGATCACTCTAACTGGTGTGAGGTGGTGTCTCAATGTGGTTTTGATTTGCATTTCTCTAATGAGCAGTGATGATGAGCATTTTTTCATATGTTTGTTGGCTTCATATATGTCTTCTTTTGAAAAGTGTCTGTTCATATCCTTTGCCCACTTTCAAATGGGTTTGTTTGTTTTTTTCTTGTATATCTGTTTAGTTTTCTGTAGATTCTGGATATTAGCCCTTTGTCAGATAGGTAGATTGCAAAAATTTTTTCCCATTCTGTTGTTTTTTTTTTTTTAAGTACAATCTAACTCTTTTAGATGTTGTGCAAACAGGCATCTCTCCATTTAATGCTCCTATAAAGCTGATAACTTAAATACTTTCCTGGGTCAGTGGTTTGCATTTTCAGAAGAGCTCTCACAGAAAGAGTAGTACCCAAGTGAATATGTGCTAGAAATTATAGTTAACTTGTTTTTCTTAGTTTAAGTGAGCAAGCATGTTTTTCATAAGTGGATACATGGCTCAAAAGCTACCCCAGGCAATGATTAGAGAGCAGCCTCAGTTCCAGAGAACCCAAGTGAGCAGCACCCGGAGACCCTAGAATTTTCTGATAAACAGAAATCTTCCTTCACAGTTTGACACCTTTGGGGAATGTTAATGAAAGCCACCATCTTGCAACTCACTTCTTTACAATTTTATTTGCCTTAAGGGTAGAAAATTGTGAAGCTAGCAGGAGCCTCTACTCATATTAAAAAGATTCTCTTGCAGTTCACATGCTTTCTGCCTCGGAAAATCATCATTGACTTTTAGACAGTATGTTTATTAAGATAAGTACAATATGCTGGGGTCAGTATTAGTGAAACTATAAGTACTTATTTGCTAAGCCCATAAAAGTCAAGCATTTCATTGATCTAGTAATTTGTCTACTAGAAAATATCAATGTAGAAATATGAGAAAAGAGATTTATCATGCACCTAAAGAGAAGTAGCAATGTCCACACCCCCTCCCCTTTCTCATTGCTCTCAGAGAACTCAGGATATATTACAAGGATGTTTTGACTTTTACAGTAGACAGATGTGAAGCAGAATAGAGTCTGGAGGCAGGGAACATAGGGCCCATTCATGCTGACTTCCTAGAACTAAATCAAATGGAAACACTTCAGCTATAATAGGAAATATCCTCTCCATTTACATAGGGGGTTCACCGAGTAAATGACTTTGAAACTTTACTTCATCCTCTTCATTTATATAGGGCGTGCACCAAGTAACCAATGGAAACGTCTAGAGGGTATTTAAGCCCCTGAAAATTCTGTAACAGGGCTCTTGCGCCCCATGCTTGGCCTGCTCCCACCCTGTGGAGCATACTTTTATTTTCAATAAATCTCTGCTTTTGTTGCTTTATTCTTTCTTTGCTTTGTTTGTGTGTTTTGTCCAACTCTTTGTTCAAGACACCAAGAACCTGGACACCCTCCACTGGTAACAACATGAGATGTAAGGATCTAAAAGATGGCATGGCTTGTTCAAGGTTTGCCAGTGTTTGCTTTTTCAGTGAATCTAGGTCAAGGGCTGTACTTCCATTTACATCATGAGAAAGCAAAAGTCTTGCTCTTATGCCTCCTAGTAACTTAGTGTTTGTAGCAATGATCCTGAGAGTCCAAGAATTTCTTCTGTAGGTACACTCACTCTGGGCACTGCCTTCTACTGCAAGGGCACAAAACCGTCAGGCCTCCATTTAATGCCACTTCAACCTTACCCAGCTACAGTTAACCACTTTAATTAAATTAACAGGTGCTCTCATAGGGAAGCCCCACCCTACCTTTCAACTCTCATCTTCCACTTCCCTGAAGTATCACAACTATTTCTACACACGTCTAACAACTGCTAGATGACCAGATCAGATCTGCACAGTGATGTCAAAATGCCTACTCACTCTCTAGAGAATTGGTCATACTAACAGCATGTGAATGACAGCTCTATTAAAGGCTTGTGTCATATGTGAATGACAGACAAGCCTGTTAAAGGATCTCTTATGGGAAGAATTCCAGATAGTGGGACAGTGGAGTAAAAAAAGAAAAAAAAAGTAGATGCACTGGGGGTTTAGTCCTGGCCAGGCATTGTTTCACTGTATTCTGATTTTACCCACATCCAACATTCCCACTCCCTGGCTTGGACGTTTGGTTCCAGTGACTGCAGAAAAACTAATTCACATTCTGGCTACGTGTGCCTTCAGCATCCACGTTCTCTACAGAGGCATGGGCGGCACAGTGCATCTCCTCCCACATCCACATCAGTGTAACCCACCTGGTAGCTGTAAGCAAATGAAATGAACACCTATGAACTAAGATGAGAATAACATCTCGAAAGATAAAGTAATTAAAATTATAACAATGAGACGACAGTCAAAACAATACCCATGTTTGTTTAGTATCTGTCATTTGAGAAATAAGAAGTGACCTATTAATATCACCTCATGAATCCTCCCTACACTTTTATGAGAGAGGAAAGAGCATAGGTTAGTTACAAAATAGGCCAATGTGGGGGAAGGTGAATCAAGAAAGCATTACTGTAGAAGGGGAAGCCTGAAAAATATCATGACTTTGGATATCAAAGATGGGAGGGTATTCCTGGAAAGTAAAAATACGAGCCTGCCCTTGGCTCCTGGGCATCTGCTCAGCCAGCGTCTACGTCCAGTTTGGAAGGTGGGAGAAGGCCCCAGATGCTGCTCCTGGGGTCCCTCAGTCATGTGCTTTGGTCTCCTCATGGTTCCTATTCTTTTGTAACTACCCCAGTGCCTACTTTCTTGAAGGTGACCTGATGTATATGAACAAGAATTATTTTTAAAGGGATTACATTTTCATAATTTGGGTGAATCACAATTAAATAACATTTTTTTAAGTCTGTAGGATTTTTTAAAGCCTTTAATATGCTAATATGCATAATGATGCCCTAGAGAAATATATATTAGGTCAAATCCTTTGAAATGACCATTTTTCTTTTTCTTTATTTTTTGAGATGGAGTCTTGTTCTGTCGCCCAGGCTGCAGTGCAATGGCGTGATCTCTGCTCACTGCAACTTCTGCCTGCAGGGCTCAAGAAATTCTCCTGCCTCAGCCTCCTGAGTAGCTGGGATTACAGGCGCCCACCACCACGCCCAGCTGGTTTTTGAATTTTGAGACAATATTTCACCATGTTGGGCAGGCTGGTCTTGAACTTCTGACCTCAAGTAATCCACCCACCTTGTCCTCTCAAAGTGCTGTGATTACAGGCGTGAGCCACAGCACCCAGCCTGAAACTATCATTTTAATAGGTCAAAAGCAATTCAACATGGGCAATACCATATGGCCCAACCTAATATTATTCAGCACTTCCAAATTTGCTTAACTACAGAACTCCTCTGGAGAACGTTTGGTGGCAGTATGGGTGTTCTCAAAACTCACTGTGGGAATCACTGTCTAAGGCATTTAAACACAAAGACTGCTAACAGAGTCATGCATGTTGCTTGGACCTTGTTGATGCTCACGTTCAACTAGATAATGAATAATGTGTTGGAAGAACCTTCAAAAGGCAGATGGGGGAATCCCACTGAGCCTTGGGGCGGGGTTTCCAAGAAGGCTGGCTTAATATAGCATATCCTAATCTCATAAAAGTGTAGAATTGCATACTACTCTACAGAGTTATAACTGCTGCAGTATTAAGAAGCAAGAATTCTTTTTTTTTTTTTTTTTTTTTAGACAGAGTTTTGCTCTTGTTGCCCAGACTAGAGTGCAGTGGTGTGATCTTGACTCACTGCAACCTCCGTCTTCTGGGTTCAAGCGATTCTCCTGCCTCAGCCTCCCTAGTAGCTGAGATTACAGGTGCCTGCTACCACACCTGGCTAATTTTTTGTAATTTTATTAGAGATGGGTTTTTGCCATGTTGGGCAGGCTGGTCTTGAACTCCTGTCTTCGTGATCCGCCCCTCTCAGCCTCCCAAAGTGGTGGGATTACAGGTGTGAGCCACTGCACCAGGCCACAAGGATTCTTTTAACAGTAAAATTGCTTTGAAATTTTGTTTTAATGCAAAACGTTTTCATGGAAAAAGCAGAAGCATAAAAGTACACACATTGTATTAACAACTATGTAAAAACCATTCACAATTGGGCTTGAAAAGGGCAAAAACAAAGAAGAAAATAGTCATTTATGAGGATAGAACAATGGACCAGTCATGGTGGCTCATTCCTATGATTCCAGTACCTTGGGAGGCTGAAGTGGGAGGACTGCTTGAGCACAGGAGTCTTTGAGCACAGGAGTCTTTGAGACCAGGCTGGACAATGTAGGGAGACTCTTTCCCAAAGGTTGTGTTTAAGTGGGTCATTTGTGCTGCTGTACAGGATCTTACAGCAACACCACTTACACATTATAATTATAATTAGCTTTTCCAGCAAGGCCCTCAAAATCTGTGGGATTCCAATGTTTTAGACATTCTGCACATTTATTTATTTATTTATTTTGAGGCAGGATCTCACTTTGTCACCCAGGCTGGAGTGCAGTGGTGCAGTCTCAGCCCACTGCAACCTCCATCTCCTGGGGTCAAGCAATCCTCCCATGTCAGCCTTCTGAGTAGCTGGAACTACAGGTGTAATCCCAGATCCTACGCCAGGCTAATTTTTGGGGTTTGTTTTTTTGTTTGCTGGGCTACAGGAGGCAGACACAAGGTTTCTCCATGTTGCCTAGGCTGGCCTTGAATTCCTGGGCTGAAGTGATCTGCCCGCCTTGGCCTCCCAAAGTGCTTGGATTATAGGTATAAACCATCCTGCCCAGACAATTCTATACATTTATAATGGGAAAGGAAAATAGTAGAAAAATAATCCTGTCATAAATGTACAACTACAGCATAGAATCCACTCTTGTGGGTTAACTGAGGGAACCAGCTCCCATTTATAAAGCTGTGTCCACAGCAAAATATCTTCCTGGTCTTGCTTAGGTCACTGTCCCAGAAGCCACTCAGCAGCCTCTTGGTGGAGAATGAGATTGTCATTGCCAAGGGAATTCCTCTGGCCAGGCCTTTAGACAAAGCCTGGCCTGCCGGAGGGACTCCTAGTGCAGCGGCATCATGGGGCTGCTGACCAGAAAGGCACAGTAACTCAGGATTATGGCTTCTCCCAGGGCTCTGTGGGGGAATCCCTCCATGTAGGGGATATTCTGGAATCCTAATCTCCCCGTTTCCCTGCACACATCCCACTCCCAAATGCAGCCTTTTTCCTAGGTTCTGAGCCAGCAGCAATTTGCAAGCCTGTCCCTAGTATTCCTTGCATACTGTCCTTCTGAAGGAGATGGCATAAGTGCCCAAGAGATATAGCTGCTCTGTGGGGAAGCACCCACAGACCTGGCCCCAAGGTGAAGGTGACCGCTGGGGACGGGGGAGGGGTAAGCTTAAAAGCTTGGCTTGTTTTGCTGAATTGCCATGACCCTATATTAAGGTCATTAGACAAAGATCCTCTGGCCTAACGCCGATAAAATGACACCCTGACGTTTCCATCAATTCTGGCTGCTTCTCTTTTGTCTGCAAAGAGAATCATTAATACGTGGTTCCTTTTCAAAAAATGGAAGAAAGAAAGAAGAGGCTGGAAGGTGGGTTCATTGGATGAGCAGAAGTGAAATCAAATCTCAGCTTCTTGCCTTCAGTAATTCCTCATCCAACTCTCTCCTGCCTCAGGGCTTTCCACCAGGACCTGTTTGCTAACCTTATCTCAGGCTTTAAGGGCTTATGGCAGGGGCTCCTCTGGATGTGAAAAGAAATTCCCTCCCACACAGTACTTGCTATTACATGACTTACCCTATCACGCCTCGTGAGACTTTATGAAGCATCTGCCAACCACTTTAAAGGATAGTTGTTCCCATACTGTTATATTCTGTTCCTGAACACTTAGGTCTTTTGGCAAAAGATAGGGTCAATCATCAAAGATAGGGAATGGATGAAAGGTATGTCCTTGTACCTGACTGCAGAGCCTGGTGGCTCTGAGTTGTGGGGGCAGCAGAGGAGAAAAGCTGCCACCCACAACCGGGTATAGAGAAATGGAGACTGAGAGACCAGCCCGCCCGATGTCAGGAGTGATGGGGAGAGCAGCAAATCAGGGGAGTGTAGTGTCATGGAAACCAAGAGAAGGAAGTGTTTCAAGGAGGTGGTGGGGACGTCTGTGTTGAATGCTGAAGACAAGATAAGAACAGAGGTGTAAACATTAGACTCAGCAACGTAGAGGTGATTAGAGGCACTGACAGGAACAGTATCTTGGAATCACGCGGACAAAATTCATCTAGAGTAAGTTGAAGAGAGAATATGAATATGTTGCTAAGTGCTTTATGTCTTAGCTCATGTAATTCCTACAACAATCTTGTAGATTCTAATTCCTCGCGTAATTCCTACAACAATGATGTAGATTCTAATATTATCCCCATTTTACAGACGAGGAATCCAAGCACAGAGAGGGTAACTAAATTGCCCAAGGTCACACAGTTAGAAAGCGGCAGAGTTGGATGGACCCAGGCAACCCGGCTCCAGTTTGTGTTTGAAACCTCTATACCTCATTCTCCTTCCGCAACACCATGAAACCAGGATGAGCACTCACTCCAGACGACACTAGCAACAAATGCTAAAAGGAAAAAAAGAGATGGGGTGGGTAGCTGGGGAGGTTGTGGGGCTGAGAGAGGCTTTTCTTCTAAAATAGAAAATCCTGATACACAGGTTGCATGCTGATGGGGATAATAGAGGTGCAGAGGAGAGATTGATGATGTTGGCTGGAGGAGGTGTCTGTGAGCTGGGAGATGAGATGGATCCAGACCACAGAGGGGCTGACCTTTGATAGGAGCTGAGCAAATCCTCTGGTACCAGGAGGGGAGGCAGAGAAAAAGGGCACGGATGAGTGTAGCAGGTACTCTGGGATGTGAAAAGATGAAGGAGTACCTGTCTGCTGGTTTCTATTTTCTCAGTGGAAGGTAGAGCGAGGTAATCATCTGAGGCTGGGGTGGAGAGAAGGGATGGGGGTTGTGAGAGGATTGAAGAGGGAAGAGAGGTGTGAAACGGCCATTCTGGGGGTTGAAGTGCCAAAAAGACACAAGGAGGAGACGAGACAGGAAGCTACAAGGGACAATTCCTGCATTTTATGGATGCACTCTCTGTCTCTCAAATCTCTAGTGGTTTTTATCTATGAAATTTTTCATTTTAAATTGCAGAGAAAGAAAAAGGAAAAGCTGCCTGCCCTCTCTCGTGACCGCCGTGCTGGCAGCAGCAGGAACACATCTGAAGCGATGTGAGAGGCAATCTGAAGCATTGCAGGAAGATGGTTTGGGATTGCGAAAGGCACATACAGAGAGAAACACAGCCTGCGTTTCTTACCTGTAGAAACTTCGTGGCTTTCCTTTGTATTCATCAAGACCCATCTGCGGCTCTTGAGCACATTTCTTGAAGAAGAACGTGGAATGATAAATGACCCCAGGTGAAATGTTTATCTACCTGGATTAAATCCTCATGCTTTTCTGGAGGAATCAGGGACACAGAGAGGCTGCTAATACAGTGCTGCTTGAACTTGGATGTGCCTGAGAGTCACCTGGAGAGCTTGTTACACCACAGTTGGCCAGGCCCTGCCCTCAGAGTTTCTGATTCTTTGCAGGATGGGGGCAATGAGAATTTCCATTTCTAATAGTTCCCAGATAATGTGGATGCTGCTGGTTGGAAGACCATACTTTGAACATTAAATTTGGATGGGGAAGGCCTTAGCGTTCATCTGGTTCACCACCTCAGGTGGCAGAGGATTTCCCCACACCTCACAGAACAAGGACAAGAAAGAGGATATCTGAATCCATTGAAATCTCAAAAGATTTCAGACACAAAATGCGCTTAAGCCCAGCTGCTATTGCTGGACTTGTCATTCCTCTCCCTCCCTCCAAGTCTCTGTCTTTCTGCAAAAACATCGGAGGGAATAATTTGAGAGTGATTAACATCTCAAGCGCTAACTATATACAAGACGCTGCTATGAGCTCTTCACTTGTATTAACTCACTTAGTCTTTATAACAGCCCTGTGACCTGGGTGCCACTATTGTTAACGCCCAATTTACTGATGAGGTAATGAAGACACAGAGAGGTTAAGTAACTTCCTTGAGGTCACCCAGTGAGGAAGTAGAGAGCTGGAATACATCCACAGATCAGACGAACTCCAGTATCCATGTTATTTCCACCCTTTCATATGGCAAGAGTAAGTATGTATGAAGTCTTGGTCTCCCCGATTTGTGGATTCTTGGTGCTTAGGTGAAGTGTGGTCTGCTGGGGTCCAACACAATTCTTAGCTAGGGTTTCTGAGCAATATAGGATCATTGAAAAAACCCTGTTCTACCATTCTTGAATGCATGACCCTTGGACAAGCTGCATACTTTATTCTGATTATCCCATTCATAAAATGAGGCATACTGACTTTCTGAATTTTTAAGCTCTGAGAGCATATATATATATACACACACACACATATACATATATGTGTGTGTACATATATGCTTTCAGAGCTTCATGAAATTGAAGTTAACAAATTTTTATGGTGAGCCAACCATGTACCATGGATTGTAGAGGGAGTTGCAAGCAATAAGTTTAGCATATATATGTGTGCATATATATGTATGTATATATATGTGTATGATGTATGTGTGTATATATATGCATATATATATATATGTATGATGAACCCTAAGGCCTTCCCCGTCCAAATTCAATGTTCAAAGCATAGTCTTCCAACCAGCAGCATCCACATCATCTGGGAACTATTAAAATGAAAATTCTCATATACACATATATATGTATACATATATGCATATATATGTGTGTGTATATATCATATACACATATATATGTATATACATATATACACACACATGTATATGCACACACACACACACACACACACATATATATATATATATAGAGAGAGAGAGAGAGAGAGAAAGAGAAGGTCTCACTCTATCATCCAGACTGCAGTGCAGTAACACCAATGATGGTTCACTGCAGCTTTAACCTCACCGGCTCAAGCAATTCTCCCACCTCAGTCCCAAGTGGCTGAGACTACAGGTATGTATCACCACATCTTGTTGATTTTTGTAGAAATGGGGTTTCACCACGTTGCTTAGGTTTGTCTCGAACTTCCAAACTTCTGTGATCTGCCTGCCTCAGCCTCCCAAAATGCTGAGATTACGGTTGTGAGCCACCGTGCCAGGCCAGCATATAATTCTTGTTGACTTTTAATCACTCCTTACTCCTGCACTCATTCATCTACAGCAGCTGCCTGAAGCAACACAGACCTACAATCGGCAGGCTCCAGCCAATTCTGGGAACAGCTCCCACCTCGGCCACCTAAGAATTATTCTGCCCAACAGTCACCGAGGAGGTGCGTTTTTGCCAGTGATGAGGGGTTCTGCTTAAGTAGTGAGAGAATAAGCATGGCTGACGAGAAAGGTAATTTTTCAATAAAAGTCACTGTAGAGGACTAAGTAGTAACATGTTGGTTGCTGCCATTGGCTGTCTAGGAGTCATTGAGCAAGGTAACTTGCCTCAGCATTTGCATCTATGAAGTGGAGATAATTAGGATAATTAGGACTGAGACAGTGTAGCTAATTAATCATTACCACGTGCTTGGTCACAGTTGCATTGCTCCAGTTGCCCCCTGAACTTGTTGTTCTTGGTGTCAGCAGTGCCTCATCAGAGATCTAGATGCTAAGCTTATATACACAAGGACCTCCCAGACACAACTCACCCACCCTGAAGTTCTTCATCAGTTTTTAATGCTCTATACTGGATTAAAAGAGTCAGACATTTAATAAGAAGTGTAAATCCTAGCATCCTCCGGTTTAGAAAAGGATTGCGTCTCAGACTCACGACAACAAAAATTTTGGTGGAGAGCCAACCATGTACCACGGATTGTAGAGAGAGTTGCAAGCAATAAGTATAGCAATCGCTAACATTTATGAAGCTCCTAGGATGTGCCCAGAACATGATTATCACATGTCATTCATACAGCCCTAGGAGTTAGGTACCACTATCTGCCCCATTTCATAAATAGGGCAAATGAAGCTCTTAGAGGGTAAATGTGCATGGTGGCACAAGGCTTTGAATCCAGATGCAAAATAGTGCTACATTGCCTCCCTACAACCATGAGCAAGACCGAGCCCCAACCCTCAAGCAGCTAATGCTGGTGAGGGAAGCAGATAGGCACCAGGAACAGATATTCATCAACATGGCTGACTGTGAACATAAGAGGGGCAATTGATGGCCACTAGAAAGATCCTGTAAGACTTTAAAGTGGAGGTGGCATTTGAGCTGAATATTGAAAGAAATGAGTAGCATTGCAACAGGTGGAGATGGCGGAAAAGCGTAATAACACTCAGAAAATAATCTACCCCCGACGGGGGCAGGAACACAGGTGCCACCTATTTAAGTCTCTCTTCCAATGCACAATTTATCTCATTTTGCAGATTCCTGTCCTGTTCACAGGATGGACTCAAAAGGTTCTGAAGGCTCAGATTTTATAGGCTCAGGAAAGCTGAAAGTTGGACACCAATATGGCCTGTGACGAGATCTCCTCACCCAGGCTCAAGCAAGATTTCCTTACCAGGCAAGCTTCCGTGGTGTTGCCAGGCACTGTTTTATCCAACCATCAGAGTCTGAGATGTCTGAGCCAGGCACCAGCTCGTAAACTTAGGAGAAATGGAAAACCAAAATTCCAAAGCAGACTTCCTGAGCCTCCTGGTTCTAGGCTCCCTCATTCTCTACTTCATCCATCTTCTTCTGGTAGAAAGATCCCTGCTCCTTCCTTCTCAGTAGCTTCCTTCCTGTGACGTGCTGTTATGAATCCCATTGTCACTAGTGATTTCAGATGAAACAGAGCCAAAATTTATGGATCACTAGCCCTGTGTGTTCCGTGAAACTCCGCTCTGTTGATATGCATTAATCTCTACCCTGGCCTCTTGCTACCTTTCTTACCGTATTCTCAGCTCTTTCCTTGACTCCCCTCTTCCTCTGCCTGCTTGAATGTTGGTGTTCTTCAGTTCTTCACCCTGGACCCTTGCTTCTCCCCCTCCACCTGCTCTCCTTAGAAGCCTCCCCCTATGACTATTCCTTGCCCTTGAGCTGTTGACACTGAGATGTCAATCCCCAGCCCTGCCCTCTCCAAGTTTTAGCCTCATGCCTTCTGCTGCCCAGGGAGCATCCCCATCTGAAGGTCCCAGAGGGATCTCAAGTTCAACACATTAACCAGCTCTCCTCTCTCTTCCTTGTCCCCAAGTCATCCCAATCCAGAGACATGGAAGTCATTCTAGGATCTGCCCCTTGCCTCATCTACTCTTATTCTGCAGCATCCTACCTGCCCCTCCAATCATTGATCAAATGTCGCCAGTTTTAAGTCCAGCATTTCCTGAATCCATTTTCCTCCCGTGGTTCTTTACTGTCACACTCGTCTATGCCAGGTCCCTATCGTTCTGCATACTCTGTCCACAACTGCTTCCCAACTCTTCTTCTGGCCTCCAGGCTTGCTGCCCACCTGAGATGAAAACCACCAAGGCTGCCCTGCTTCAGAGCCTGTAAGGGCTCCTCATCACCACAAATCCCCGTTCTGAGTCTAGTGAAGAAGGCCCAGTGTGACCTGGTGTGACCTCTCCACCTCATCTCCCAGAATTCCCTGCCTCAAACTTCAAGTCATGATGCTATAGAGTGGTGTGCAGCTTTCCCACACACCATGCTCATTCATGAGTTGTGTTGTATCTGATTTAATTCTGTTTCTCCTACCTGGACGGCCTCTTCCACCCTTCTTCACCTGGGTCATACAAACTCATTATTCAAGACACAGCCCACCCATCCTGTGGCTCAGAAACCCTCCCAAAGCCTTGGGTGAGGGAAGTGTTCCCTTTGCAACCTGTGTTTATTGTCTCAGGACGTATGCGTGGCACGTTAGAATTGTTATTGGGGAGTCTTTCTCCCCATTAGGTTGTGATCTTGACAGCATCTTAGTCATCTTTGCCCCATTGTCTAGTGCAATATTCAGGACATAGTAAGTGCTCAGTTAATATTCTTGACTGGAACTTAACCCCCTCAGAGCAAGGATTGTCCACCCTTGTCCTCCTAGCAGGCACTCGGCAAATGTTCCATGAGCGAATGCTGCTGCTCTGGACGGCCATGATGGGGACCGGGGAACACACACAGCTCCTAAGTGTGCACGGAGGCCAGGCACGATGGAAACTGCACATCAGCATTCCATCCCTGAGCAGCATGTGTGCTCAGAGTGAGATCTAAAGGAATTCAGCTCTCTGGCAATGATTAATACTTAGGAGAATAACTCACCAGGTCTGCAGAGGACAGCAGTCCCTTTCACGAGCGTTCCTGAATCACCACAGTCATGATCACCTCCAGGAGAGGTGTATTTTATGAATTAAAGCCATTGTGACAAGGGAACAGGGCCAAGAGTTCCCTGGGGCAGGCTCCACCTGCATCCCTGAGACTAGCTTTCACTATCCTGCTCTCCGCTGAAGCTGCTTATCGGCCCTCTTCCTGGAGGCCCCTTGCACGTGGACATGGAGGTCCATGCCACCCTTATGGACAGTCACTGCTTCTGAAACTACAGAGCGTGAATAGCTAACAAGGCATGCAGGGGCCAAGAAGAGGAGCCTCTGTTGATTCCAATGGGTTTCTGAAGGATGAGGGATCCGAATTTTGAACACCCACCTCCTGCTAATCCTCCAGCAAAACCAGTCAGGCTGGTTGCAATGCATTATGAGAGAGCCCACACATGCCGTCCGACCTCCAACAACGGAGCCACTTGTTGCATGAGGAACGTTTCATGTCCTTGGGATCAGGCTGGGGGAATGGGGTGCATGGGAAGCTGGGACTGGCAGGAGCAGGGGCAAGGGTGGCAGGGGGAGAGAGCTTGGGATTTCAGAGCAAGATCCCCTCATGCACAGCTGCACATTCACCTGCACTTAACTTCTCTGAGGTCACAACGAGCCTTCACAAGGCAGTGGTGGACACGCTGTTCTAAGGCATTTAGTGCAAGGCAGGGAAAGAGGCACTTGCAAAACACTGGCTCCTCTGACACAGGTGCTTCTTAGGGACGTCCTCTCAGGGCAGAAGGATCTAGAGGGAAGACCCCTGCTACCCACTGCTCCTGGAGCACAGTGCCCTAGCCAGGCACAGGGTCAGGAGGAGGAGTGCTGCTGCAGCCGCCCCTGGCAGCCCTGTGGAGCCCCAACTCCTGCTACGCGGCAGGTGAATTCAGATAAACGTGAGTCCAGTGGGGGGAACTGACATTTTGTTTCAAGGAAAAAAAATTTCTAGGCTGCCTCTGGGAAGGAACATTACTCTCTTAGTCTCTTCACAAACTTTTCACTGTTGAGCTGAAGATTCCTTTCCTCTCTCCTTCCCTCTCTTCTTCCTTTTGTGGGAAAAGAAACAGAAATAGGAGGACTGGTCCTTCAAACAAGCTCTAGAACCAACAAGTACCAGTCTCCCTAAACGCTGTCCGGGGTTGTGACTGACATTGAACGTACCATTTCAGGAAAACCCCGCGCTTGCCATCTCTTTCCTTCCGGGATGGTAAATGCTGTTCTGAGGGGAAAAGAGGCAACCAGAATGTAGCTCAGGAGAGAAGCAAAAGGTTGGGGAGGGGACTTGCTTCCTTCTTCCTCTCTGGGGAGTTCAGCAAGAGCAAGGTCTCCTCTCCAAGGAGCTCCAAGAAAACTAGGGACCCCATCCTTGAGCTGGGTGGGGTCTGGGGAGGGGTGTTGGTGTGAATTGCTCAGGAGTAGCAAGAAATCACGCCCACAGAGAAGAACCAAAGCTCATTCTCCTCCTTCACCCTGGGCACTGTACGCAGGGTCCTCCTGCGCCCCCTGCCACCGTCGTAGTCATGGATTTCCCGCCGTCCCATCACGCAGCCCATGCCAGCCTGCTCAGTGCCCCTATGGTGCTCACAGCCTTGACATCTCAGGGGAGTGCCCAGCCTGGCACACACTCCCCTCAGTCCAAGCTGCCCAGCAAGTGGCAGCTGTCCATGGCAGGCCACCAACCAAAAACCTCCCTAACCCTGAACAGGTGCCCTGAGCAGCTGAAGTGAGATGTTAAATCAAGTCCAGTTAGGCTCTTGTCTGGCCATTCTCCTGCTGGCCCAATGCTGGATCAGATAAAATTGTAGGTGGGGTCCTATGGGACAGCCCAGCAGTGCTCAGCACCCCCAAAAGACCTCACTGCTGTTCCCTTCACCCCTAAGGAGAGAGAGAGGAGTACGCTACCTCCAGAAGAGGATCTGCCCCAGGGAAGCCATGGCTGGGGAAGGTTCCCGGCGTATCTGGGTCCTGGCCGAGTGGAGCTGCTGCTGCCCTCCTCGATGACTCACAGCCAGCTCCCGTGCGCTGAGCTTAAATAGTGTGTTCAGGCCGGGAGTGGTGCGTGCAGCTGTGGACGGCTCAGGTATGAGGAAACAGTGTGGCTGTGCAGAAGTCCCTGCAGACACAGTGGCTGCCTACTGCAGCCAGCCAGCCAAGCCAGGGGCCCAGAGTTGCCTTTCTGAGCCTTGACTTTGGGAGAGGGCGAGGAGCAAAGGCTTCCCAGGCCCTTGCTTCAGGGCTTGTATTCAGCATGGCTTTTCTCCTGACTGTGGAAGGGAGGGAGATTTCATCTCAAAATAAGAAGGACTGGAACAGCTCAAAGTGTCAGGCTGGGCTAGGAGCCTGGAGCCCAGGAGTCCCCATTCCTGTTGGTAGCTGATGCTCAGACAGAGACTGGGTCACCACTGGTCAGGTCTCTCGTGGAGGAGACTCATGCTGGGAGACCTCAGGAAAGCCATGAGCTGAAGTGACAAGACCACTGAGTTTGTCACTCAAGACTGAACCTACCTAGGTCTCCTGGGATGCCCAGCTGGATGTGCAATTCTCTTCCAGTTTCGTTTCAGTGGGACGGGGAGAGGGCCAGCCCTTCCCACCTTGCAATTTTTTTGAGACTCCAAAAAGACACTGAATGTGCTCTGCTTCAACTGCCCCTCTCTCTGGAGCTCCCAATGCCCAGAAGCTATTGCTGTCCAAGGTGAGTGGGTCAGCAGAAATCGCCAACGTTTCACCCAGCAGATTGCCAGCTAGGCAAGACGCTCAGTAAAGCTTAAATCGTGCACGCTCTCTCTCCCTATTGTTTCCTTCAGCCCCCAGGAGTACCTTGGATGGGAAAGTTTCATGACTGGCTGCTGGGCTTCCTGCTGCTGCTGACTGACTATGTTCACAGTGAAGGAGCTCCAGGCCTTCGGTAGCATCCTCCTAGCGTTGGCGTATGAGCAGGTGGAGCAACCATTGAGTGAAGCTGGAGCAGGAAGGGAGAACTGAGGGGTGGGAAGAAGGCAGCAGGAGAGGGCAAAGCCACAGTGGAAAGACCTTTAGAGTCAAAGAGCCACGTTCAAATCCTGGATTCCTGATTAATCACGTGACTTTGAGAATATCACTTTACTTTTCTTCAAGGTGTGTCTCACTGGGTCGTAGTGAGAAATAAATGAGAGGAGGTCTGTGCCCTTTGCCTTCCCCAGAGTAAGTAAAGGGCGGTGCCCTGGAATCTACGCAGTGCCGGTGCTGAGTGGATCCTTCCCAGGTCTGGGGAAGCTGAGGACAGTGGGAGCAGTGGTTTCTGTAATTCCAACCAAAGGCAGCCCCGGCTGGGCACTGTGGTTCAAGCCTATGATCCCAGTATTTTGGGAGGCCATGGTAGAAGGAGTTCTTTTTTTTTCTTTTTTCTTTTGTTTTTGAGACAGAGTCTCACTTTGTCGTGTAGGCTGGAGTGCAGTGGTACAATCTTAGCTGACTGCAACCTCTGTCGCCTGGTTCAGGTGATTCTCCTGCCTCAACCTCCCGAGTAGCTGGGATTACAGGTGCCTGCCACCACACCCGGCGAATTTTTGTATTTTTAGTAGAGACAAGGTTTCTCCATATTGGCCAGGCTGGTTTCAAACTCCTGACCTCAAGTGATCCACCCACCTCAGCTTTCCAAAGTACTGGGATTACAGGCGTGAGCCACTGAGCCTGGCCCGTAGGAGGAATTCTTGAGCCTAGTAGTTCGAAACTAGCCTAAGCAGCATAGTGGGACTTCATCTCTACAAAGCTAAAAAAAAAGAATCCTTCTGGTAAGAGATAAAACAAAAAATCAGCTGGACATATAGTCCCAGCTGCTCAGGAGGCTGGGATGGGCGGATCACTTGAGCCCGGGTGGTGGAAGCTGCAGTGAGCCGTGACCATGTCACTGCACTGCACGCTGGGCAACAGAGCAACACTCTGTCTTGAAGAAAAAAAAAAGTAGCCCCACATCACATACCCTGAAGCAGAGCATGGAGTTTCTCTCTTCTAGCCATGCATCGTCACTAAAGGGATGGCTAAGGGTGACCCTGGAGGGAAAATCAAGACAGCTCAGCAGAGACACTTCCGGTGAGAGGGCAAAAGCAGCTGAAACGGCCACCTGTTACAGGGCAGGCATTATCTGGCAGGGACGTGCGCAGAAAAGCATTTTGCTGCCTCTGGAGAAGCAAACGGACAGTACTCTGGTTCTAACTCCCAAACCTGAAGAGTATCACACACAAAATAACGAGGGAAATCATTCCAAAACAACAAGCCAAACATGTGTGTGCGTGTGTGTGTGTGTGCATGTGCGCGTGTGTGCACGCGTGTATGTGCATGTGTGTGTGCATGTGTGTACGTGCATGTGTGTGTGCGCGTGTGTGTATGCATGTGCGTGTGTGTGTGCGGGTGTGTATGTGCGTGTGTGTGCACGTGTGTCTGTATGTCCGTGTGTTTGCGTGTGTGCGTGCGTGTGCGCGCTCGTGTGGGCAAGTGTGTGCGTGCGTGCACGTGTGTGCATGTGCGTGTGTATTTATGCACACACGTGTGTGTGTTTGCATGCATGTGCATGTGTGAGGAGAGAGTCTTGGAAACAGTGAACTCTCCAGCGTGTGAGGCCCTGCCTGGCTCCCCAACACTGCTCTCTGAGACTCTCACTAACGCCCCTCACTAGTGTGCCCAGGCCCTTTTCCTTTACCTCTCCCGTAAGGGACGGGGTCCCTGTGGTCCTGCCTTCTGCCTTCTCTTCTCCAAGCACGCATATGCACTAGGCGACCTCGTCCCCTGCTCTGCTTCAACTGCTCCTCTCTCTTGAGATCACAACATCTGTATCCACAGCTCCCATCCCTTGACCAAACCCTAACCCCACACACCCAGCTGCTTAGTGGACATCTGCACTCGGCTGTCTAGAAGGCACCATCTTCCATCTCTCACCCAGCTCCTCCTTCTAGGTCACCCCTCTTGGAACACAAAAGCATCCCACACTAGGCTGCACAGTCAGAAACCTCTAGTCACCCTTTATTCCCCCTGCCCCGCTCCCTACACCCTGATTCCTCCTCGTTGTCTTAGTCTACTAGAGCTGTCATAAAAAAGTACCAGAGACTGGGTGGTTGAAACAACAGAAATGGATTTTCTCACAATTCTGGAGGCTGAACAGCTGAGATCAAGGCGTCAGCAGAGCTGGTTTCTCATGAGCCTCTCTCCTTGGCTTGTAGATGGTGTCTTCTCCCTGCATCTTCACTTGGCCTTCTCTTTGTGTGTGTGTCCTGATCTCCTTTTTTTTTCTTGACATAGAATCTTGCTCTGTCACCCAGGCTGGAGTGCAATGGCGTGATCTCGGCTCACTGCAACCTCCACCTCCCGGGTTCAAGAAATTCTCCTGCCTTAGCCTCCCAAGTAGTGGGGATTACAGGCCATCACACCTGGCTAATTTTCTGTATTTTTAGTAAAGACAGGGTTTCACCACATTGGCCAGGCTGGTCTTGAACTCCTGACCTCAAGTGATCCTCCTGCCTTGGCCTCCCAAAGTGTGTGGATTATAAGTATGAGCCACCGCACTCAGCCCTCTTCTCATCTTCGTATGAGAATACCAGTCATATTGGATTAGGGCCCACCCTTATCACCTCGTTTTAACTTAATTACTTCTTTGGAGGCCTTATCACCAAATACAGGGGGTTAGGACTATAAATTTTGGGGAGAGACATAATTCAGCCTGGAGAACTCCTCTGTGCCTCCTAAGTCCATCCCTTTTCTCTGTCCCCAATACTATTGCCCAATTTCCTCCCTCATCATTTCCAATTTGAATTAAATTATTAAATAGTGTCCTTCTCCTAGTCTGCCTCTACTTGTGCTGATCCACCCACTTCCATTAGGGTGATCTTTCTAAAATGCAAATCTGGCCAGCGTGGTTGCTCACTCCTGTAATCGCAGCACTTTGGGAGGCCAAGGTGGATGGATCACGAGGTCAGGAGTTTGAGCCCAGCCTGGCTAACATGGTGAAACTCCATCTCTACTAAAAATACAAAAAATTAGCCAGGCATGGTAGTACGTGCCTGTAATCCCAGCTACTCGGGAGGCTGAGGCAGAAGAATCACTTGGATCTAGGAGGCAGAGGTTGCAGTGAGCCGAGATTGTGCCATTGCACTCCAGCCTGGGTGATGGAGCAAGACTCCTTCTCAAGAACAAAATAAACAAATAAATAAATACAATGCAAATCTGATGAGGCCACTTGCCTGCTTGAAATGACCAATGCTTCTCCAGAGCCTGTGGTCTTGCCTCTGCCGACCTCTCCAGATTTTTCCCTCACGTCCCCTCTTCTCACTCTGTGGACCAGACATGCTGAGCTGCTTTAGAGGATTGCGCTAAAATGCCAGTGTGCTCTCCCAAGCCATCCTGCCTTTAGACGTGTTGCTCTTTCTACCTGGAATCCATTCCTGCCTTTTTCTTATTTTATGTAAAATTTATGGGAACATTTCCCAACAACTACCATCTGGCAGGTGCCATGCTCCGGGCTCCCACGTGAACTTGGTGTCACTTTCTGTGTTCCTAAATTGGAACCATTGAATTGTCTGTCTCCTTCACTAGACACACCTTAATAGAAAAGTGTCTTATTCGTTTTTCTATTTCACACCAGAGCATAAGGCATGCATAGAGTAAGCAATCATTAAACGTTTATTGGATAAATGCACATTTTTCTTTCATAGCACACAGTAACGGTACTATTTTCTGCTTATGCATTTATCTCATTGCTAGTCTGTGAGCTCCTGGAGGGTAAAAACTATGCCTCGTTTATCTTTTTTTGTTATCAGGTCCCAACACCGTGCCAGACATAAAAAGCACTCAGTAGCATTTGATGGATGAGTGAGCAGGGATCAGCTCGGGGTGTGATCAATCAAAGATTTTCCAGAGGAGATGTCTTGTGAGCTGAATTGACACTACTAGAGGCAGCAGAGAACAAGTTGCCTTTGAGATACAGGAACAATTTAGGATTAGGACACAGGTAAAGCAGATGTAGGAGATAAAACACAAAATCTACTCTCTCCTTGTTGATCTTAAGGAAAGAGAGAGACAGAGACTAACAATGTATCTGGAACCAAAATGTCTTTTGAATTTTTTTTAAAAGTATTTAAATAACCCAGTCACCTGGAGCTCTATTTTTTCATTGTGTATCTGCTTATTTTCCTGTGTATCAGGCTTTGATTTCCTGGACAGCACACCACATTTTGGCTATGATAGGAAGAGCACCTGCCCGTGAGTGAGTGTGGGTCTGGCCGATTGTTCCAAGCGCTGGGACAGAAGCGGGCTCTGTGCTGTGCTTGAGGCTGGACTAGGCGTGTTGCAAGTCATTCCCTTAATGGTCTCCAGCATCTAGACAAGGGGAACACAGTGGCACCCAGGCAGGGGTTTCCATGACCCCAAATCCCCACAGGGGGTGTTACAGCATGCTAATTAGCTCTTTTAGTCCTGCCACCTGGAGCCCAGTGGACAGTAGCATGTTAACAGCTCTGTCAGCACCTCACCCCGCTCTGGCCAGCGGCTCTGGGGCTAACAGCACCACCACTGCTTTCTGTTGCAGGGGGCGGCTGCCCTTCGCCAGTAGAGGACAGGGGGCCACAGTGTTACAGCCTTCCATGTAACCTCATTTGGTGGGTCCCGAGTTCTTGTCCCATGTCCAAGAAGAATGCAGCCATGCTGACAATTGAAGGACTGGGTCTGAACAAGGCCTGGGCAGGGGCATTGCTGGCAGGAGCTCTCTGACAGGCAAAATGACCAAGAAAAATCCTGTGTCATTGTGACTTCTGGAGTAATGGCTGGCAATTGTTTATGCCTACACCCTAGCACAATTCAGCCTCCCTTATCCTTCTAGCCTAGTGGTCTCTCCTTAGCTTTACAAAGGCAGTTAAGTTTAGAGGAAGGGCTATTCTCACTTAAACTATAAACTAAATGTCTCTCAAAGTTAGCTTGGCCCAAGCCCAGTAATAATTAAGTGTAGCTTGAAGGCTAAAGGCCAGAAGTGAGTTGACTAGATCAGCTCTCCCCAGTTGCCATAACTTTCTCACTGTTAAAATTTTTGCAAGGGCAGTTTCAATTCTGAGAAACACCTTGTCATTAGCAGGAATTTGGAATCCTGCTAAAGGAGAAGAGATCTTATAATATTCTGCAGAACTGGGAAGAGCAGACCTTGTAGTCTTAATATAGCACACTTCAAAAAGGGTAATTGAAAAGGATGCTGACATCTGGTAAAATATTAAGGAGCTATCATTTTGTCTAAGGCCTTGACTTTCTTCCGCTAGTTACTAGCGCATCCTTATAAGGGAAGGGCTAATTGCTTCATCACTGGCCAGGCTGAGAACCAGTGTCTCAGGCAGATGCATACTTTTTCTTCATTCCTCCTCTCTCATCCTTCAGCCAAAAGCCCTCAGGCATCAATTCCTGGCAGCCCTGCCTGTTGGTTTACCAGTTCACTAATTCGTGTGACTCCCTACTGTCATCACTAAGTCAGAATGTCCTGGGGCCTGGGTGGAATCCCTGGTCAGCAGATCCCATATGTATTTATTTATTTGAGACAGGGTCTCACTCTCTTGCCCAGGTTGGAGTACAGTGGTGTGATCTCAGCTCACTGCAACCTCCACCTTCTGGGATCAGGTGATCCTCCCACCTCAGTTTCCTGAGTAGCGGGGACTACGGGTGTGCACCAACACACCCGGCTAATTTTTATATTTTTAGTAGAGATGGGTTTTCAACATGTTGGCCAGGCTGGTCTCGAACTCCTGGCCTCAAGTGATCTGCCCACCTTGGTCTCCTAAAGTGCTTGGATTATAGGCATGAGCCACTGTGAGGAAGGATCTGTTCTACGCCTCTCTCCTTGGCTTATAGTTGGCCATCTTCTCTTTATGCCTCTTCATATCACCTTTCCTCTATGCATCTGCCTCTGTGTCCAAACTTTTTCTTTTTATAAGAATACCAGTCATATTGGATTAGGACCCACCCTAATGACCTCATTATAACTTGATTACCTCTCTAAAGATCCTAATCTCTAAACGCTAAATGATGTCACATTCTGAGGTACTGAAGGGGGATGGTTAGGACTCTAGTGTATCTTTTTGGGAGTTGCAATGGACTGAATGTGTCCTTCCAAAATGCATATGTTGAAATCCTAAGCCCTGATGTGACGGCATTGGGAGATGGGACCTCTGGGAGGTGATTCGGTCATGAGGAAGGAGCCCTCATGAATGAGATTTAGTGCCCTTATAAAAGGGACCCCCGGTTGGGCACAGTGGCTCATGCCTGTAATTCCAGCACTTTGGGAGGCCAAGGTGGGTGGATTACTTGAGGTCAGGAGTTCGAGACCAGTCTAGCCAACGTGAGGAAACCCCATCTCCACTAAAAATCTACAAAAATTAGCTGGGTGTGGTGGTGGGCACCTGTAATCCTAGCTACTCAGGAGGCTGAGGCAAGAGAATCACTTGAACCCAGGAGGCGGAGGTTGTAGTGAGCCGAGATCACACCATTGCACTCTGGCCTGGGTGGCGGAGCAAAACTCCATCCCAAAAAAAAAGGTGGGGGAGGCGCCCAGAGAGCGCTCTCATCTTCTCTCTTCTATGTGAGGAAAAACAAAAGGTCAGCAGTCTGCTTCCCAGAAGAGAGCCCTCACCACAACCTGACCATGCTGGCATCCTGATCTTGAATTTCCAGCCTCAGAATGGTGAGAAATGCATGCTTGCTGTTTAATCCACCCAGTCCCTGGTATTCTGTTAGAGCAGCCCAGATGGATGAAGAGAGCGGGACACAATTCCACCTTAACCGTTTCCTGGAGGAGGCCACAGTTCCACCTTAACCGTTTCCTGGAGGAGGCCACAGTTCCACCTTAACCGTTTCCTGGAGGAGGCCACAGTTCCACCTTAACCGTTTCCTGGAGGAGGCCACAGTTCCACCTTAACCGTTTCCTGGAGGAGGCCACAGTTCCACCTTAACCGTTTCCTGGAGGAGGCCACAGTTCCACCTTAACCGTTTCCTGGAGGAGGCCACAGTTCCACCTTAACCGTTTCCTGGAGGAGGCCCACTTTCCTCCCTTTCCCTACTCTGCTGCTCCTGACTGTGCCACGTTCTCTGTTCCCAGTAGGATGCAAGAGCTGGGGAGAAAGGTTGAGGGTGGGGTTAATTTGGCTCTGAGACACATCACCACAGGCCAAGGATGATGTCCCAGCCTACCTGATGAGATGGGCTCTCCAGCCTGATTCTGGCTGCAGGTGTGTGCTTTTTCAAAGCTGCACATCAACAGAAAGGACAATGATGGAGGATAGAGTGTTGTTCCCAAATATTTGCTGTCCCTTCTCAATGGAGGATTGTACTTTGCTACCCCACTGACAACAGGATTGGTCATGTAACTTGCTTTAGCCAGTGAAATATGAATGGGAGGGACATGGGCTACCTCCAAGAGGAGACTGTGAGAGGCAGTGCATGCTTGGTTGTGCCTTCTCTCCCTTTGGGCACGACTGGTAATGTTCTAGATGGAGGTGGTCCGCCAGCCTGGGGCCTGGAGGAAGGTTCATGTGGAAGAGCTTATCCAAACCATACAGGGCTCCACCCACCACAGTGCAATCAATTTGAGATTTAAAAGTTGTTTGTGATTGGTCATAACTTTGCCAATCCTGAATGAAAAAATGACTTTCCCAATAGAGGAGAACTATGCTTTAGCTAAGAATATATATGTGGCATGAACACAAAGGTGAATTCTAAATGGATCAAACTTTATATGTGATCAATGAAGCCATAAAAGTACTAGAAGAAAATAGGAATTACCTTTATAAGCTGAGAGTGGGGAAGGGCTTTTCTAAATATTATTCAAAACTCAGAACCTGTGAAGGAAAAGACTGCATTACAAACTGCATTACATAAAAATTTAATACTTGATAGAAAAATAAACCAACACCACAACGCCAAGAAAAGAAGTAAAAAAATCCAGGCAAACCAATCTCATAAGTGTGGTAGATTGTTTGCAAAAATGTCACAAAATTCCTCCCTTTTATTCACACACTTAAGTATTCCCTTCCCATCCGAGCTCTAGCCTTGCCATGTTACTTGCTTCAGTCACTGGGACAATAACAAATGCGATACAAGCAGGGCCTTAAAGCATGTGGACATTGATGCTTGCGCTATTGCAGTTTCCTGGAACCTGTGACCAACATACGAATACAGGTGAACTGTCTCCATTAAACCCAGACTATGGAATCTTGAGCAAACAAGTGATTGTTGCTTCAAGCCAAACAATTCTGGGATGATTTGTACACAGAAAAAAATAACTAATGTAAGGAGCAAAATCAAAATGAGAAAGTTATTTGCAACTGATCACAAACAAAGGGCTTATGTTTCTAATACATATTTTTCCATATGTAAATTTCCTTCTTATGACATATGAGAGCTCAACAACTCAGTAGAAAAATGGGCAGATTATGAACATACAGTTCACAAAGAAAATACAAATAGTTGTTTAAATATATGCACACACGCTCAATCTCATGCATCGTATGATAAATTCAGATCGAAACTCCATCAAGACACAATTTTCACCTGTCAGATTGGAAAAATACGAGGGTTTGGTAACACGCTGAGCTGGCAAAGACACGAGGAAACAGGCACTCTCATACCTGCAGGTGGGAGTAAAACCTGATAGAGGACAATCTGGCAACAGCTATGAAAATTACAAATGCACAGATTGTTTCATCTAGTAGCCGTACTCCCAGGAACTTATCCTACAATGTACTCATATACAAAGTGACATATGCACAAGGTTATTCAATGCAGTATTGTTTATAATAGCGAAAGATTGGCAATGACCTAAATGCCCCTCAGTAGGAGACTACATGGTTTGCAGAGTATTGTCACAAACACTCCTCAACAGAGTGAGCCTCCCAATAATCCTTGGGTAGGTAGAGGTGGTGTACAGTCATATAATGGAATACTATGCAACTGTGAAAAAATGTGGAAGCTGGAAGTTACTGATATGAAAAAATACCCAAGATGTGTTGGTAAAAAATGATGTAAATTGCAGAAGTAAACACACACAAACACACTCATATATATATATACACACACACACATATATACACACACATATACACACACACTCATATATACACACACATATATACACACACACGTGCGCGCGCACACACACACACACACATTTGGATTTGCTTCTATATACATAAAGAAACCAGAAAAGAATACACAGGAAACTAGCATAGGATTCACTTATTACTCATAGGATGTGGCGGTACAGGGCACATAATGAACAGAAGTGGGAGGGAGACTTTTCATCACGTAGTTTTTTGTATTTTTTAATTTTTAAAACTTGTATTATCTATTCAAAAATGTAAATAATAAAATTAAATATTTAGGAAGGAATGTGGATGTGAAAAGTTGACCACAGACCATAACGAAGCTGAGGCTCAGAGAGGTTAAGTGGCCCAGCCACTCAGTGGCAGAGTCAGCTTCTGAACTCAGGTCTGTCTGACCCTAAAGTCAGGAACTTGGGAAAGTCAAGGCTTCTCTAAACCTCAGATTTCCCAACTTTAAAATGGGAATCACAGTCACACCACTTCTACCTACCCACAGGATTATTGAGAGGCTCTCTCTGATCAGGTGTGTTTGTAAGAATGCTTTGCAAACCGTGCGGGGCTCTACCCACAGAAGCTCAATCAATTTCCACATAGTACATGACGTACAACCATTTCTCTGGTCTCACTATTGCCAGCATGAAGGGCTAGGTACTATACATATATTATAATTTGAGCTAATCCTCTTGCTGACTATGGAAATGAAACATTTTATTCCCATTTTAGAGATGAGGAAATTGAGACTCAGAAAGGTTTACTAATTTAGCTAGTGTGTGATACAAGTGGGATTTGAATCCAAGTTTGTTTGATGTTGATGCAATTGTCTCTCAGTTATTGGAGGGGGTTATCCTACTCAGTCCTCAGAGTGGGTTCCTTGATGCCTAATGGGCACAGAAATGCATTCCCATTTGTAGACTTGCTCATGCAATGCTTCCAGTGGATGGCCTCCTTTTCTTTCTTTCTTTCTTTCTCTTTCTTTCTTTCTTTCTTCTTTCTTTTTCTTTTTTGAGAGGGAGTCACTCTGTTGCCCAGGCTGGAGTGCAGTGGCACAATCTCAGCTCATTCCAACCTTCGCCTCCCAGGTTCGAGTGATTCTCCTGCCTCAGCCTCCCAAGTAGCTGGGATTACAGGCACCCACGACCATGCCCAGCTAATTTTGTATTTTTAGTAGAGACGGGGTTTCACCATGTTGGCCAAGCTGGGCTCAAACTCCTAACCTCTGCCCGCCTTGGCCTTTCAAAGTGCTGGGATTACAGGCATGAGCCACCGACCCCGGTCTGGCCTCCTTTCTTTCTCTCTCCCTTCCCAAATGTTGGCCATCCTCGCAGGTCTATATCAAATCCAACTTTTTGTTTGCAGATTTTCATGACCACACCCTTAGCAGTGACTTCTTCCTTCTTCATTATCCTTTTGTGCGTATATGCCTATGTCCCTAAATAATATTTACCTCCTTATAGTGAGAAACTTTATTCATCTTTGTAAATAAAATAAGGTGTATAAAAGGCCTACCTCGGAGCTTGGTACCTAGAAAACAACACTCAACAAATGGTGGTTCTGTGGGTCTCCCTCACCGCCCCTAACATAATGCTTTGTGCCAGGCTCCTGGTCCACAAATGGTTGCTGATTAAAAGCATAGCTGTCTTCAGTGACCATGGGACACACAATAGAGAGGGAAAACCTAGTGTCGGGAGGCAAACATCCAAGTAAGAAACTGACAATTAAGAATTCAGAAATGCTGGCCCAATATAATCACTTCCAGAACTTGTGGTCCTACTAGAAAATCAGGTTGCCCCACTCTGCTGTGGCCTCCTATAACGAGAGATGTACCCAGCTCCCAGCTGGCAGTCTTAGACACAGACGACTGAGGCCACATCCCCCCAATCTAAATAATTGATGATGGGTGTGGTCCAATGACTGTGGAAAGACCCCAGTGTATTCAGATTCATAGACTTATTGAAGAAGATTTACTGTGTGTCAGAGATGCTCATATACGCTGTCTAATTTAATCTTTCCAACAAGCCACGAAATCAGAATGCTTATCCCTGTCTTATAGATGGGAGACCTTGGCATCAGTCATGCCATGACCCATCAATCATCTATGCAGCATGTGCCAAGCACCTCGGGAGATACATCTGTAAGATCCAATTGCTTTTCTTGGGAAGCTTCAGTGTAGTCAGAAAGTGACTTATACACGTAAAAAGAAAATGACAGTCGTGAAATCAGCTACATGGCACATCAAAAGGCTCTCAGGTTGGAAGGAAGGGGGAGAGGGAGAGAGAGAAAAATGAGGGAGATTAAAGGGAGGAAAGGGGTTGGAATGGTAGCTAGGCAGAAGAATCTGCCACCCCAAACATTTATGAGGGTTACAAAAGTGGGATGAAGCCCCAAACTCTCCTTTTATTGCTCTCATAGTCCCTGGATTGGTGGCATCATAAGAATCTTTGGTAAATGTGGGCAGTTTCTGTGACTTCCTTTCTTCTCCTTTCCTCTCTTTCACTGGTCATCACAGCCAGCTTTTACTTCAATTTGTCTTTCATCATTATACCTCTTTCCCCATACCTCGCCCCGCACCCCATAACTCCCTTTTTACCAAAACCAAAAGCAAACCAAAGCAGATGATCACGCATCTCAGCCTCATGGGATGTTCCTGGCTCGTGGTCTTCCTGAGGTGGAGCCATCAGTGTCACTGGGTCTGAAACAGAAGAGGGGTTGGCAGCAGTTGGTCCTGTTGAGTCTGTGTCCAACCACTCCACCCAAGGGGTGCTCGAGCAGCAATGGGTAGAGAAGAACCGGCATCTTGGCATCCTAGGCAGCTCAAAGCTTCCCTCAGTCACTCTCAGCCTGCTGGAGGAGTGAAGATCACGGATCAGCACTGGGCAGCAGAAGCTACGAACTCTCTCCCGAAGTACCTCGGAGGCTCCTTGACACACTCGTATTACAAAGTACAGTATTCACACAGTGGCAGCCACGGTGATCAAATACATAAAGCAGATCACATTATGTGCTTCCTAACAGCTGTCCAGTGGTTTCGCACTCCAGCTAAGCTGTCCTGGCCTATGAGGTCTGCATTCATCTGGTTCCTGTTACCATGTCATCACTGCAGCCTCTCATCTCATCATCTGTGAAATGGGAATGAGCATGGTTGCTTTTGGGATGAAACAAGGTGACATATGTCACACACAGACACACACACCATCACCACCACCAGGCTATCAAGGTAGAATTTGAATAGTAAGAACTGATTCCATTGAACAGGCTTACAGTCACGTGGAGAATTATAGGATCAGGTACCCAGCAGATGAGAAAGCGTCAAGTTAACAGCATGGTTCATCCACCTTTGAACAAGACAATTGAACAAAAGTCTGGCATAGAGAAGTCAGTAACAGAGAGGAAGGAAACTTGGGGCACTAGCAAGTGACATGTTGAACTGCAGTCTCCAAACTGTGACCCATAAGGAGCGGCTAGTCTAAGATTTTTAGAGAAGCAAAACCATTTTCACTAATTGTCTAACTCTTAAGCTAGTGGCCCACTAGTATCTAATGAGCTCCAGCACACAAGCACAACAGCTGTGTGACCCACTAGTATCTAATGAGCTCCAGCACACAAGCACAACAGCTGTGTGACCCACTAGTATCTAATGAGCTCATCACACAAGCACAACAGCTTGTGACCCGCTAGTATCTAATGAGCTCATCACACAAGCACAACAGCTTGTGACCCGCTAGTATCTAATGAGCTCCAGCACACAAGCACAACAGCTTTGTGATCCACTACTATCTAATGAGCTCATCACACAAGCACAACAGCTTGTGACCCGCTAGTATCTAATGAGCTCCAGCACACAAGCACAACAGCTTTGTGACCCACTAGTATCTAATGAGCTCCAGCACACAAGCACAACAGCTGTGTGACCCACTAGTATCTAATGAGCTCCAGCACACAAGCACAACAGCTTTGTGATCCACTACTATCTAATGAGCTCATCACACAAGCACAACAGCTTGTGACCCGCTAGTATCTAATGAGCTCCAGCACACAAGCACAACAGCTGTGTGACCCACTAGTATCTAATGAGCTCCAGCACACAAGCACAACAGCTTTGTGATCCACTAGTATCTAATGAGCTCATCACACAAGCACAACAGCTTTGTGACCCACTAGTATCTAATGAGCTCCAGCACACAAGCACAACAGCTGTGTGACCCACTAGTATCTAATGAGCTCATCACACAAGCACAACAGCTGTGTGGCCCACTAGTATCTAATGAGCTCATCACACAAGCACAACAGCTTGTGACCCGCTAGTATCTAATGAGCTCATCACACAAGCACAACAGCTTGTGACCCGCTAGTATCTAATGAGCTCCATCACACAAGCACAACAGCTGTGTGACCCGCTAGTATCTAATGAGCTCATCACACAAGCACAACAGCTTGTGACCCGCTAGTATCTAATGAGCTCATCACACAAGCACAACAGCTGTGTGACCCGCTAGTATCTAATGAGCTCATCACACAAGCACAACAGCTTGTGACCCGCTAGTATCTAATGAGCTCCATCACACAAGCACAACAGCCGTGTGACCCACTAGTATCTAATGAGCTCCAGCACACAAGCACAACAGCCGTGTGACCCACTAGTAGCTAATGAGCTCCAGCACACAAGCACAACAGCCGTGTGATCCACTAGTATCTAATGAGCTCCAGCACACAAGCACAACAGCCGTGTGACCCACTACTATCTAATGAGCTCCAGCACACAAGCACAACAGCTGTGTGGCCCACTAGTATCTAATGAGCTCCATCACACAAGCACAACAGCTGTGTGACCCACTAGTATCTAATGAGCTCCAGCACACAAGCACAACAGTTGTGTGACTGCTTGGTATGGTTTGCATCTTTGTACCCACCCACATCTCATGCTGAATTGTAATCTGCTGTGTGGAGGTGGGGCCTGGTGGAGGCGTTTGGATCATGGGGGAGGATCCCTCACGGCTGAGGGCTGTCCTTGTGATAGTGTGTTCCAGGGAGATCAGGTCACTTAAAAGCGTGTGGCACCTGCCCTCATTCTCTCTTGCCTGCTCCTGCCTTTCCATGTGATGTGCCTGCCCCCTCTTTGCCTTCCATCTTGAGTAAAAGCTCCCTGAGGCCTCCCTAGAAGCCAAGCAGATGCCAGAGCCATGCTTCCTATACAGTCAGCAGAACCAGGAGCCAATTAAACCTCTTTTCTCATTAATTATCCAATCTAGGTATTTCTTTCTAATAATGCAATAATGGCCTAACACACTGCTTCTGCCTGATCTGACACCGGCTGGCTTTTATACATTAATGATGACATTTGAGACTGAGTGTAATTCTATAACGTGTCATCCTACCCGAGTTTCATCTTGAAACTGGGCATTGTGGTGGATCCTGACAAGCAGAATGATTAGGATCAACTGAGCATCTATATGTACTTGGTCCCTGCCAGAACTTGTAGGACAAGCATGGACCATTTGAATTCCCATAATTATGAATAAAAGATTCATGTGATCCACACCCAGGTATCTGTGGTCATGTGGCTTGCTACTGAGAAAGCTGAATGTGCCTCTTCAATAGTTAAAAGCCATCACATTTGGAATAAATAATAAACATTTACTTGCTTCTGTATTTCCCGAGGTCTGATAACACACTGAATAATTTTGAATGTGGGCTTGTTGTATCTTTCAGGACTCATTTCTAATAATGTCATTTCCCATCCGGGTTCTGATTCCAGGCGGGTCTAACCCTGCAGCAACTGCTGTTGAGTGAATTCACCCAGTGCTCACCTTGGTCCCTGGTCTGATCACAAGATATTCCACACATTCCAAGCTAAAGTCTGAGATCACTATTCAATAGTCAAAGGAATCTAGTTCCTTAAAAAATGCTGGGTGCCTTTCCAGTACGGGGAGTTGGGGAGAGACTGTTTTAGAAACACATCGGGAAGTTACTACTCAGTTTGATTATGTTAGGCAAACAGAAATTAGTTAACTGGCAGGAAAACACAAAGCCAAGTTGGAACATCAAGCTGAAACCATGGTTTCAAGTGACTATTTGTCACTCTCTGAAATTACAGCCCCAGACTATTTCCTTCTTTCCATCAGAGCCAAGGCCGATGACCTGCCAGGGTCTTGTAAATCATTCTCTTACTCCAACAGTAAAGCCCACAGTTTATTTCTGGGCTTGCCATCCGTGAGCTACAAGAAAATACACTTCGAGCTGACTTCATTGCTGTCAGGCATCTTTGCAGTGGTTATGATTAGATGAGAGGGGCCACTCGACCTGCAGCTGGATTGTCTGGACAGTGGCTCTGGTTGCTATTAATTAAAGAAGCAGGAAAGCAGCCATCATACAAGGAGCCCTGGCCAAAACTTTAGAGGGCTGTTTAAGGAACGCAGGAACTATGTGTTTACGGTTGGATTTCACCTCAAACACTGATCTGCTGTGTGACTTTGAGGAAGTCCCTTCACCTTTCCGTGCCCAGTTTCTTCATCTGTAAGGTTACCCTAGTGATGAGCTTTATACCACATAGTTGAGTCTAAACTTTTAAAACCAGGGGCCCAGCTAACACCCCATTGGTTTCTCTTCAGAAAGGTGTGGTATTTTCCGAGCAGATTACACTCCGTTTCCCAAATACAATGGACTGTTTTATAGTTTGGATGATTGGATTTACTGGTTCATTACAGTGCTAAAAATAGAACAAGTCGCATAGAACTACAAATTACCCCCTGAGGCTGATTGTGTTGCCAGGCAAAGACACAGCACTTTCCCCTTTCAGGATTTGACCTGAACACACAGGTTGTACGGCATTTGAGGGATTCATATGTGGTCCAGCCTCCAACCTGTAAGCATCAGAGCATAGGAGGAGAGAGAGCTGATGACACCAAGGCTTGGGATTTTCTACAACTGAGCCCTTGATCTCCTACCTCTTTGCCTGCTGGCTGCCTTGCCTCCTCCTTTGCGTGAAAAAATCTTAGCTCCCTTTCAAGGCTTCGAAAGCCTCCTCCATGTTGCTTTCCCCAGCCCTTCCTCCTCCTTCCCCTCGCTGGAAGGGCTCTCCCTCCTCTTTCCCTTCCATAAGCACCCATTTGTGCTAGACATGTAAATTAGATCACACTGCTTTGTACCATGGATGTCTGTGCTTACATTTCATTCTCTTCCTTGAGGTCAGGGACATCGTCTGTAATGTTAGATTTATTGTAGTCCCCAGACAGGTCTCTGCTCTAATAGGAAAATGGATAAACAAGAAAATGGAGGACTTTGGGCATGATAATTCACTGACCTGGTTCTCCTTTTCTTTCTGTCTTGCATGTCATGAACCCTCACTACATCCGCTCTGTTTTTAGATCTCGCTGAGTTCACTGAGTTCATTCGTTCAATCAGCCACCTTATTGAGTGCTCTTATGGGCACAGGAGCTATCCAGCTCCTGGGGGTGCTGCTGACAGCAAGCCCTCAGCCCTTATCACACACTACAATCGTCTATCTAAAGAGAGCCCCCTCCTCCAAGGTCATATCCCTTCCTAGGGCAACCTGCATGAATAACTGGTCTATGTGGGTTTATAAAGGTTCAGGCCTCATACCCCAATTTGGAACAACTCTAAAGGGCCATCCCAACTTCGGAGCCTTCTATGGGATTGGCTGGGGCCTTTGTCAAGACTGCATCACAGCTCAACTTCTTCCTCTGCCCCATCCTGTTTCCTTCTTTACCCTTTTATAGCTGTTGATCCCAAGACCACTCCCTAATAGAAGTCACGCACATCGAACTCTATTGCAGAGTCTGCTTCCGAGGGAACCCAACCTACAGCAAGTGGCTAGCAAGTACCAGCTACTATTCTAGCTTGTGGCTAAAGCAGTGAACAAGACCAGGTCCCTGCCCTCACAGAGCGTACAGTCTACTGGGAGGAGACAGACAATAAACAAATACAAACAGAATAAGTTAAAGGAGCTGGTGATAAGAATAAGCAAATTGGAAAGTGACTTAGGAGCTGTATTAGTCCATTCTCATGCTGCTAATAAAGATATACCTGAGAGTGGGCAATTTATAAAGGAAAGAGGTTTAATTGACTCACAGTTGAGCATGGCGTGGGAGGCCGCAGGGAGCTTACAATCATGGCAGAAGGGGAAGCAAACATGTCCTTCTCACATGGTGGCAGCAAGAAGTGCTGAGCAAAAGGAGGAAAAGCCCCTTATGAAACCATCAGATCTCAGCCGGGCGCAGTGGCTCATGCTTGTAATCCCAGCACTTTGGGAGGCCAAGGCAGGTGGATCACCTGAGGTCAAGAGTTCGAGACCAGCCTGGCCAACGTGGTGAAAGCCCGTCTCTACTAAAAATACAAAAAGTAGCTGAGCATGGTGGCAGGTGCCTGTAATCCCAGCTACTCAGGAGGCAGAGGCAGGAGAATCACTTGAACCTGGGAGGCAGAGGTTGCAGTAAGCCGAGATTGTGCCATTGCACTCCAGCCTGGGCAACAAGGGTGAAACTCCATCTCAGACAAAACAAAACATCAGATCTTACAAGAACTCACTCACTATCACGAGAACAGCATGAGACAAACCACCCCATCATTCAGTTACCTCCCACTAAGTCCCTCCCATGACACATGGGAAGTATGAGAATTATGGGCACTACAATTCAAGATGAGATCTGGGGGTGGACACAGCCACACTGTATCAGGAGCTAAGCAAGCATGTCACTTTTAATGATGATGCTAAGGAGGCTTCACTGGCAAGTAGCAACGCAAATAAAATGAAGGAGAAAGACATGAAGGTATCTCGGGAAAGAGTGTTCTAGACAGCTGGACTAGCAACATCAAAGACTACACCAAAGGAACAGCAAGGAGAATGGTAGCAGATGAGGACCCAGAGAGTGAGATCACGTGGTGCCTTGTGGGCCTTGTGTCAATGTTCTATTTTCTGTATTGGGATGTGGGTTCACAGGCATATATTGTATTATTTAAAACAATAAATAAATAAAATTTAGAAAGACAGCCAAGTAGTGACAAAAAACAAGTGTGTCATCAACCAAAGATTATGATTGTATGCACCTGAAATTTAAAAGAAGAGAGAAATGTCTATTGAAAATCCAAGAGGAGATGTTGAGTACATGAGTCTTGATTTCAGGGCCCGGATGTACACTTGAGAGTCGCCAGCACTCAGATAGGACATAAAGATGGAGAGGCCAATAAAAAGGAGATGTCTGGGGGCAGAAGCTGGGCGATTCCAGCATTAAGAGATTAGAGAGCTGAGTAGGAGGCAGCAGATTCAACTGAGAAGGGGCCAGTGAGGAAAAGGGAGGAAGAGGTGATTCACTCATCAAATGGTGCTTGAAAGGTCAAGTCAGATGAGATCTAAGAACTGGATTTGGTAAAATGGAGGTCACTGGTGATCTCAAAGGGGGAGTTTCAGTAGAGGAGTAAAGATGGAAGTCCAATCCAGTGAGAGCAAGAGAGACTAAGAGGACAGGAGGAGAAAACAGTGAGTGTATAAACGATGGTCTCTCGGATTTTGCCACAAAAGGGTGCAGATAAATGGGATGGCAGTAGAAGGAATGTGGAGTCAAGGGAGGGACAACTGAAGATGGGAGATACTCATTCTTCAGGGACAATTTATTGAACACCTACTGATTTTCAGGTGTAAAATTATGCACGCACTGTGAAAACTGTGTAAACTCCTTTAGCAGGTGCTGTGGGTGCCTGCAACTCACCTCAAGGCGCCCCTGCGGACAGGTCTGTGCAAGTTTCTAGAATCCTGCCTCAGACACATATCAGAGGACCTCTTTGCTTTTCTACATCAGGGATTCCTCCAGAACATCTCCATCTCCACTGAGAAGCAAAACTGATCATGCAGGAGAGAGAGGAGTCAAACAGAGTCAAACAGCAGGAAGGGTGGCACGTACTGCACAGCTGGGAGGGTTAGGCTTAGACAGCAGCTGGGACAAGCTGCTCGTGATGAGTGGGAAGGGGCCCTGTGGATAAGGTTGCACGTGGGCTGGTTGACCTTGTCATGGGAGTGTGTGGATGTTCTCTTCAGATTAATTCTATTTTCACAGTGAAACAAGTAGTAGAGGTCTGAGGAAAGAGGCGAGAGTATGAAACGCCTCGCCATCCCCGTTCACTGCACGTGCCGTGTGCCAGGCACCTGGGATAGCACAGAGATCCCTGTCCACGCAGAGCTCACACTCCAGTGAATCCACTAGAGAAATGTGCTCAGACTGCCAGGCAGCACTCGGGACCCACTTGAGGTTAGAATCAAAGCTTTGAATGAGAGCAGTCACATGACTGTGTGCTGGTCAGCTCAGGGGTTCTGATGTCCAACAGAGCAGTGTCGGGAGAAAATGAAGTAGGAACAGACACATTAAAAATAAAACTCATGTATTTAAAATAACTACCTAAAACTAAAGACACCCCAACTTTACTGTTTGGGTCTATCTCCCACTCACATCCTTCTTTATATCCCTATTCCCACCACTCTGTTCGAGCTCTCTGTTCTTGGCTGAACTATTTCAACAGGCTCTTATTTCTCTTTCCATTCTTTTCTCGAGTTAGGCCAGTCCCACAAAACTTGTTAGATTATTTTGCTGTAAGTATAACTGTCAATGTGTCATTCTCCCATTCAGAAACCTAAACAGCATCTCACTCCTTACAGGAGAAAGTCTGTCTAAACTTTTTATTTATTTATTTATTTGAGACAAAGTCTAGCCCTGTCACCCAGGCTAGAGTGCAGTGGCACGATCTTGGCTCGCTGCAACCTCTGCATCTGGATTCAAGCAATTCTCCTGCCTCAGCCTCCCGAGTAGCTGGTATTATAGGCACATGCCACCAGGCCCAGCTAATTTTTGTATTTTTAGTAGAGACAAGGTTTCCCCATGTTGGCTAGGCTAGTCTTGACCTCCTGACCATGGATGATCCGCCTGCCTTGGCTTCCCAAAGTGCTGGAATTACAGGTATGAGCTGCTACACCCAGCCTTGTCTAAACTTATTTTTATTTTCAATGCTCGTTTCGATCTGGTTCCCAATTTACCCATGCTATTCTTGCATCCGCACATCTGAATGTCCTCCTCCATTCAAACTAGATTGCTCCATGGCCCTTAACCTTCACATGCTCTCCTTTGGCACACAGCACTCTCTGCCTGTCTTAATGAACTTCTCCACAATTCGAAGATGTGCTCAAGAGACATCTCTCTTTCCACCCAAGGCTACAGCGAGCACTCACCCCTCAACTTCCATCCCAACTAATGCCCCTAATACCAATCGTTTATATCATTCCTTCAGTTTTCTTACATGCTACCTACATTTATTATGATCTTTTGTGTCCCTTTCAACCTCTACAGCTAAATGATAGGTCCTTAGCAAGCAGAAGCGATGCTTTAACTTCTCTGTCTGATCCTCAGCAATGACACACTTGGAAAGTCAACCTTTCTTCAGCATTTAATTTTGTATGCTGACTCAGAGGCACAAAAAAAAAAAAAAAAAAAAAAGGGATTCCTCCAGGGAGCCCTCATGCCAACACCTCTGATTGGCAGTTCCAGTTCCAGGAAGCTCACGAGAGGCCACCTCCCACTTGTTTTCACTCTATTAGGAAACGCTTTGTGTTAATTCAACATTTTGTCCTATGACCCATTAAGTAAAATGCTCTGTTGAAAGCAATTTAATTAAAACCCTTGTGATTTTTGCAGGATTACCAAAAATTTTAGCCTCTCTAGGCAGAACCATGGCTTGTAAAATGCAGCATTTTCAGATATCTACATATCAGCCAGGAGCCCAGCAACTCAGGCTTGTGCAAAGTTGAAGTTCTGAGTTCTTCCCACATTGGTTGAGGTCACTTGGCTGGTAGACAGATTTTGTAAATGTAGCTTACTGTCAAAAAGCTGTAGCATACCAAATACAGCCTCCCCTTCTCCACACATACGCCCTCTCTTTCTTGCCTAAATAAATATAATAGCAACCTTGGTGAGCCAGCATAGTCCCAGCAATTACAGATAAAAACAGCAATTACCACTTCATAACATCTCAAGTTCTTGGTTCCCCAAATGAAAAGTCATCCTGTTTGAAGCTGAGTCTTTTCTGCACCCAGAACAGCCTTTGTGTTATTTTGTCCAGTAAAGATTTATTGAGGGCCGGGCGCGGTGGCTCAAGCCTGTAATCCCAGCACTTTGGGAGGCCGAGGCGGGTGGATCACGAGGTCAAGAGATCGAGACCATCCTGGTCAACATGGTGAAACCCCGTCTCTACTAATACAAAAAATTAGCTGGGCACGGTAGCGCGTGCCTGTAATCCCAGCTACTCAGGAGGCTGAGGCAGGAGAATTGCCTGAACCCAGGAGGCGGAGATTGCGGTGAGCCGAGATCGCGCCATTGCGCTCCAGCCTGGGTATCAAGAGCGGAACTCCGTCTCAAAAAAAAAAAAAAAAAAAAAAAAAGATTTATTGAGGACTTACTACATCAAAGATAAATGGAGTTGAACTAAACAATACAAAGGAAAATACAGCCTGTGAGCTATTAAGGGGTTTACAAACTACTGATAGGAGGCAGGTAATACAAGGTTATTAAACTCAAGTTCAAGTGCTAGGAGAGATGTGTAAATTGGAAACAATGGGAATAGAAGGAGGGATAACGGGTGGAATGTAAAGGACAGTTCAAGAAAGTCTTCAGACAGAATGTCGTAAAAGGTGCCCAGTTGATTGGTGGATCCTCATTAAGTTAAACATAAAATTACCGTATGATCTAGCAATTCCACTCCTTTGTATACACCACTCAGAATTGAAGCAGGTGCATACAAAAACTTGTACATATAATATCTTTATTTGTCTGTTTATTTTATTATTATTATATTTTGAGATGGAGTTTTGTTCTTGTTGCCCAGGCTAGATAGAGCGCAATGGCGTGATCTTGGCTCACTGTATCCTCCACCTCTCGGGTTCAAGCAATTCTCCTGCCTCAGTCTCCCGAGTAGCTGGGATTACAGGCATGTTTCACCACAGCTGGCTAATTTTGTATTTTTAGTAGAGACAGGGTTTCTCCATGTTGGTCAGGCTGGTCTTGAACTCCTGACCTCAAGTGATCTGTCCGCCTTGGCCTCCCAAAGTGCTGGCATTACAGGCGTGAGCCACCATGCCCAGCCTCGATAATATCTTTAAAAACAGGTGCAGTACTAGTCCAATGTGGTATTAGTTTTGCTGTTATAAGTTTGCTAGAATAGATTGTTTGACCAATTAAAAGTGATTACTCAGAAATGGCAATTTTCTGAAATTCAGGAAATTGTATTAAAATGGTAGGTAGTTGTGTCAAGAGAAAAGATCTTTATGATATTTTATTGAAAGATAATCTTATAGGAACAAAACTTGGAATATGGCCTTATTTTATGAGGTACTTAAAACTAATTTAATGGGCCAGTCTAGAAAAGATAAAATGTTATGCATGTGAACTACTTCTCCGAGATTCTCTCTGTTAAGTGATAATGGATGTTATTGCCTGGAATGGGGCAAGCCTTTTGCAACCCTATTTTCTGACCAAAATAGTTCAAAATAGTTTCACAGATGAAAGAAAACCCAAAGTTTACCTATGCTTAGAAACACTTACACAAAGGGCCGTCCACTGACTTATTGGTTAGAAAGTAGCCTCAGGCTCTTTTGAAACACACTTTATCACTTCAGCTTGGAAACAGGACGTCCACTCCCATTTGTCCTAGGGCCTTGTTAAAGTATGACATTGGTCGGAAATCCTTTATTTCCTTCTCAATTACCAGGATAGTTAAATTAGAACCTCTTTTCAAGGGAGTGTCTTAGCTCACTGATTGAAGGTCTTTATGCAGCCTGACCAACATGGCAAGAACATTGCTGCTGGGAGTGAGTCTCCTCGGTAGCACTGACCCATGGAAAACAACATCTGTGGCTTTACATTTCCTAGTGGCCACATTAAATACCTTACAAGAAATGTGAAATTAATTTTAATTATATATGACTTTACCCAATATGTTCAAAATAGTATCACTTTAACATGTAATCAACATGGACAGTATTAAAATCAGGTGAAAAAATGGAAGAAAAAAGGGAAGGAAGGAAAGGGGAACATGGGAGGAAGTTCTTCTGCAATTTGCTAGGACAAAGATACATTTCCTGAGATACAAACACCTTTTCCTCTTAACAAACACCACTCTCATGGATCCAGAGATGTATAAGCACACTCATCTATACATACACACATGTCCCCATAGGAGAGTGTGAAGAATCATTTAGCTCTTAATTATGGTGATGCTTCTAGGTATCAGACATTATTCAACTGGTCTGGTTACCACTCTGGGTTCAAACTCCTGTCCCTCATTGGCGTCAGCTCCGCCCTGCCAAGGCCTATTCTCCTCTGTCCATCTTCCTCGTCACCTCTGTAAACTGTTACCTTCTTGCCCCAAAACTGCAGCTTCCTCCATGTCCCTCATCTGGTTAGTAACATCACGGTCCACCCTGACCCTCAACAGTGTCTTAATTATACCATCTAATGGCTTTTTCCATTCCTTGCCTCCTTAGCTTAAATGCAACACTGAGTCATCCAAACATTCGTTCGTTCAAAACATATTTGTTAAGAGCTTGCCACGCGCATCATGGTGCAAGGCATCGGCAACGTCAAGACATACAAGGCTCTGAAGTCCTCTTTTTTTCCCCTTTGCTTCCATTCCATTCCATCATCTTTATCTCTTAAATGTTCAATTGTTCCTTCTACCAAAACCCCAGAAATGGAGACATTTTTCTCACATACCACAGCGAATCCATCAGCAGTTGTGTTTTTCTGCCTTTCAAAACCTCTGTCAGGACTGCCCACCTCTGACCATCTGCCCTGCTCCCATCCATGGCCCAGCCACTGTGATCTCCTCTGGGCACCAGCTCACTGGCCTGCTGGCTGGTGGGCCTTTCACTCCACACTTACTTTCTACAGTCCACAGTAAACAAACTGGTCCTTTAAAAGGCAAGTCAGATCATGTGACTCTCCTCAGAGCTCTCCGTGAGGTCCCCAACACACCTAAGAATAAACTCCAAGACCTTTATCATGACTGACAAGGCCACAGCCAAAAGGCCTCCTTCCCTGCCCCAGCTCCTGCTGACTCCTCTGCCTTCCTCTCCTGCTCCCTTCCCCAGTACTCACCCTGCTGCAGCCTTGCTGGACCCGGCCTGGCCCTGCAGCCGTTCCCCAGACACAACCAGCTGTTTCTCAACTTAGAATCATTACACATCTCATTCCTCTGCCTGGAATGCTCTTCCTCCAGATCTTCTATGGCCGCCTCTTCTCAGGTTGCTACTCAAATGTCACTGCCTGAGAGAGGCTTCTTGTTCAATCAAAAAGTGCTCTTCCACCCTCACTCTCCTTCCCGCCTCCCCAACGTTCCCATGCCCCATCTCTCTCAAGCTTTTATTCTGCTTTATTTTCTCCATGGCACTGTTTAAAACCATATTATGGCCAGGCATGGTGGCTCGCACCTGTAATCTCAGCACTTTGGGAGGCTGAGGTGGGTGCATCAAGACCAGCCTGGCCAAGATGGTGAAACCCCATCTCTACTAAAAAGAAAAAAAAGAAAAAATTAGCCGGGTGTGGTGGTGCACACCTGTAATCCCAGATACTCGGGAGGCTGAGGCAGAAAATTGCTTGAACCCAGGAGGCGGAGGCTGCAGTGAGCTGAGATAGTGCCACTGCACTCCAGTCTGGGCAACACAGTGACTCTGTTTCAGAAAAAAAATAACTTATATATTTATGTGTTTGTCTATTGTGTATAATATTTTACGTTAGAAGGGAGGCTCCAAGAAGTCAAGGCCTTGCTATCTCAGGACATAGAAAAGCCGGGGGGCACACAGCAGGAGCTTCAGTATGCAGATTCCCGTCCTCCTCCCACCTCCTGAATGTAGGTGGTTCACAAAGGCTGTTCTCAGGAGCCTTTTGTTCTTCCTAGGCACTCTGGGTAAGCTCTGCTTCCATTGCAGTGTTTTTCAAAGTGTGGATAGCCCAGCACCTGCATCCACATCTTCTGGGATGCTGCTTAAAAATACAGATTCCTGGCTGGGCGGGGTGGCTCATGCCTGTAATCCCAGCACTTTAGGAGGCTGAGACGGGTGGATCACTCGAGATCGGGAGTTTAAGACCAGCCTGGCCAACATGGAGAAACCCTGTCTTTTGGAAAAAAAAAAAAAAAAAAGCAACGATAACAACAAAAACAGATTCCTGGGCTCAACACTGAATCTGACAGAATCTTTCTCTCCACAGAGTGGAACCTGAACCTTGCCATTAAATAAGCTCTCCAGGTAATTCTTATGCTCGATAAGCTTGAGAACCACTATTTTTAGATTTTAGTCATTACCTTCACTGATTGCCAGATCTGTGTTTCCACCTCTCATTTCCAAAGGATCCCCAAAGTTTGTTGTTTCTGCTTCTGAAGCATTTCTCAGATCTGTGCGTTCCGTTCACATTTGCGGTCTCTTACCTGGCTCTCAGCTTTATTTGAATCACTGCAATAGCCACCAAGTTAGTATCTATTGTCTTTCTGAGCCAGGCAGCTAACTCATGTCATTTTCCTTTCTAAAACCATCAGTACTTTTTCCATTCTCTCCCCTCGGGGTCCTGCTTGATCACTTTTTAAGCCCTCCCTTTCTAACAAGAATCAGTTTATGTGCCAATTTTTCTGGAAAATTCTCAGCTGAACGTGGTCCTGACCCCCACTTTGATGCCCAAAGAGCTCTGTCATCTCTTAAGGCATTTATTCACTTTACCTTTAGTAGAGTTATTTATTTATCCGTCTTATTTCCTCAAATTCATGTTCCATGAGTTCAGGAAATGTGACTTATTCGTCTTTTTATACTCCAAAGCACTTAGCCCAATTATTGGTACTCAATAAATGTTTGTTGAATGAATGCTTGAGCTCATGTTTGGTTCAAAATATACTTTATCATTCTGTGTTTTTTCTCTCCCAGTAGTTAAAAATGAAACTCACAAAATAGTAATTCAAAAAATTTTGTTCATTCATTTCTGCTAAAACACCGACAGCCATTTGTGATAATGATCAATTTAGATCTTGCAATGAATTTCAAAAACAAATTTATCATAATCAAGGAACATAAAACCATTCACTAAGCATGACAAAGGACAAAAAAAAACCTTTGAGTCCTCAATCATGGTCACAAAACAGGATTCAAAATGAATGCAAAGACAAGCAGCCCTTTGCAAATATTCAGTTTGTAATATAATTTAAATATAGCAAGGGGGAGAGTTTACACTGAAAACTTCACTCTTCAAGGTAACTTTTCCTTGTTCACCAGTTTGCAACAATTTTGCCTTCTCTTAGGCAGATGCAAAGCTTGGGTGTATGGAGTGGGTTTGACCACCTACCCCGATCCCTGCCCATAAACTGTCTTCACCACTGCAAGCCTGTCCCCACTGCTGGGCTGGGGGAGCTGTGTCTACGGCTTTATAGCTGGGAGTGTGGATTTTTTTCCCAAGAAAAAGATGCTATAAATGAGCCTAAATATATCAAAATAAAAATTTAAAGTATCCTATTTATTTATTGAGATGGGGTCTTGCTCTGTTGCCCAGGCAAGAGTACAATGGCTATTTACAGGTGTGATTCCACTATTGATCAGCACAGGAGTTTTGAATTACTCCGTTTTTAAACTGGGCTAGTTCACCCCTCCTTAGGCAACCAGATGGTCTCCCATTCCTTGGAAAGTCACTATAATGATGATGAACCTAATGCAGGCACCTGATCAGCACACAGCACTGCAGCCCAGGAGTAGGCTCAAGCGACCCTCCTGCCCCAACCTCCCCAAGTAGCTGGAACTAGAGGCATGCACCACCATGTCCAGCTTAATATTTTTTTTTTTAAGAGTCTCACTCTGTCACCCAGGCTGGAGTGCAGTGGCACAATCTTGGCTCACTGCAATCTCTGCTACCTGGGTTCAAGTGATTCTCCTGCCTCAGCCTCCCGAGTAGCTGGGATTACAGGTGCCCACCATGCCTGGCTAATTTTTGTATTTTTAGTAGAGGTGAGCTTTCACCATGTTGGCCAGGCTGGTCTCAAACTCCTGACCTTGTGATCTGCCCGCCTCAGCCTCCTAAAGTGCTGGGATTACAGGCGTGAGCCACTGAGCTTGGCCTCTCTCAATCTTAAAGTACAACTCAGGAGTAATTTTGTGGGCATGTGGAATTTGTATACATGCCTAAAATGCATTTTTGTGTTGTAGAGGAACAAACAGAATCTTTTCCAGAGGACAATTAATGTGATTTCCTGGCAGAGTGGGGGTTGGTTTACCCATGCACAGTTGAGTTGAGGGTAGGTCTGCAGATAAGCACCCCTTCATGAGAGAGAAGGCAGAAGAAAATTCCATGGGAAAAAGACATATCCGCCTGTTTGACGAACAAATGAAGTTTTTGGGGGAGGAGGAAAGGAGAGCAGTGTTAAATGAACAATTGTGTTGGCTCCCTGATCATTCATGGTCTTCATAAAAAGGGCATAGAACACTGAAACACAAAACCAGGGTGGAGTTAGAAAGGTGCTTGGACAAAATTTGTGGCACTTACACTGTGTCTCACTCAAAGTGGATCTGCACAAGCATAAAGTTCTGAGCTCACACAGAATGGGAATGTCGCAATTCCATCTTTTTCTCTTTAGAAGTAGTAACACCTCATCATATATTTTTCATGAATCTTTAAGTCTTTGGGAAGACAGTATACTGTAGTGGTGAGAAGAGCAGATGTCAGATTGCCAGGGTTCAAAACTTATCAGCTGTGTTACTCTGAGAAAACAAACAAACAAAAACACCTTATATGGGCAGTAATATATTCAAAGGGTTAGTGTTAAGGTTAGTTGAGACGATATATGTAAAATGTGCAGCACATCATAAGTACTCAACAACTGCTAGCTATGAACAGCAACAGCTATTACAAGAAGTAATGCACGTAGAACCCGAGCTTGCAACATGTTTTCTCGTGCGTGTTCTGGGGTGAAGCATTGTGCGGGAATCGTACAGGTCTGAGTTTAGATACTGGTTCCCTTCTCACCAACTTTGCAAACATGGCCAAGTTGGTCAACTTTTAAGCTGCAGTTTCTTCATCTGTAAGATGGGATGATAACAGCATGAAGCTGTCCTCACAGGGCTAACAAGAGGACAGAAACAGTTAATTCTGGACAGAAATATAGTTATAATTAAGCACTAATCAGGCTGAACTTTCACTTTTTTGCAACCAAAATTCAGGGAGCACTAGATACTGACCACTTGCATTCCCGTTGTTCCTATAGATAGGGTTTCTAGTGTTAGCATCATAAGGCTTTTGTTTAAGATAGATAAAATATCTCACATTAGAATCATATAGCTTTTGTTTAAGAATTACTCAAGCAGACCAGGCGCGGTGGCTCACGCCTATAATCCCAGCACTTTGGGAGGCCGCGGCGGGTGGATCATGAGGTCAGGAGTTCAAGACCAGCCTGACCAACATGGTGAAACCTCGTCTCTGCTAAAAATACAAAAAATTACCTGGGCATAGTGGCACATGCCTGTAATTCCAGCTACTCAGGAGGCTGAGGCAGGAGAATTGCCTGAATCTAGGAGGCCGAGGTTGCGGTGAGCCGAGATCGTGTCACTGCACTCCAGCCTGGGCGACAGAGTGAGACTTTGTCTCAAGAAAAAAAAAGAATTGCTTAAGCAGATCCTGAATTCTGGTTGAACAGCTGATGCCAACCAGTTTGAAGACCCAGACAGAGGAACCCAATCAGCATTGGAATACAGTTTCTTTATCTTCCTGCTCATGACGTCACCCTGTACTCTTCAACCAATCATCAATCTCCACACTTTGGCCCAGTCCAAAACCCTTAAAAACCCTAATCCCAGACTCCTCAGGGGGATGAAGTTGAGGTTTCCTTCTGTCTCCTCAGTCAGCAGCCCTACAATTAAACCTCTTTGCTGCAATCCGGCATCTTGGCATATTGACTTGCTACGCATTGGGCAATGAACCTATTGTGTTCACAAGTATGTAAGTGTATCGTTTATGTAACCATAATAAGCCTATTATGATGACAAGTACATAAAATGTATAAAGCAATTCTGAATGTTAAATTGAATGATGTATGTAAGTTACTTAGTATATAGTAAGTGTTCAACAAATATTAGCAATTGTCCATCATTCTGTTTATTCTCCTAAGAGGTCTGTTCTGAAGAGCCTAACACTCGGAGCTGGAAGCCTTCCAGAGCAGGACAGAGATCAAACTGTAGCGCATGTGGAGCCCTTGCCTGAGAACATTTTCCAGTGATGACATAAGGGAGTTGATATAGTCTGGATGTTTGTTCCCTGCAAGTCTCATGTTGAAATGTGATTTCCATGTTACAGGTGGGGCCTAGTGGGAGGTGTTTGGGTCACGGCGGCAGATCCCTCATGAATGGCTTGGTGCCGTCCTCACAGTAATGAGGGAGTTGTTACTCTACTAGGTCATGAGATCCGGTTGTTAAAAAGAGTCTGGGGCCTCCTGCCTCTCTTGCCATGTGATGTACCTGCTCCCACTTTGCCTTCTGCCGTGAGGAAACCTTCCTGAGGCCCCACCAGAAGCTGAGCCAATGCCAATGCTATGCTTGTACAGCCTGCAGAACTGTGAGCCAAATAAACCTCTTTTCTTTTTTTTTCTTTTTTTTCTTTTTTTGAGACAGAGTCTTGCTGTGTTGCCAGGCACCAGGCTGGAGTGCAGTGGCGCAATCTCAGCTCACTTCAGTCTCCGCCTCCCGGGTTCAAGCAATTCTCCTGCCTTAGCCCCCCAAGTAGGTGGGACTACAGGCGCACGCTACCACTCCCAGCTAATTTTTGTATTTTTTAGTAGAGATAGGGTTTCACCATGTTGGCCAGGATGGTGTCTATCTCTTGACCTTGTGATCCGCTCACCTGGGCCTCCCAAAGTGCTGGAATTACAGGCGTGAGCCACCGTGCCTAGCCATAAACCTCTTTTCTTTATGAATTATCCATTCTCAGGTGTTCCTTTAGAGCAATACAAAACAGGCTAACACAGAAGGAGTCTCAGGAAATGAACTGGAGGCTTCCAGAAGACACACCCTGTACCTGAGCCAAAAATGCAGATTTGAGTCCCAGAGGCCTTAAAGCCAGCAACCCTTCCCTCGGAGGAAGGGCTCCATTTGAATCTGGCACAGTGACACAGACATTCTGTCACTTCCCTAAATGAGAACACTGAGTAGGCATTCTCTACCGGTCTCCCTTCTCACCATCAGGAATGAAAGCAAGTAGGGAACTTTTAATGGGCCTTGACGTGCCCAGAGAGCTCTTGGCTGTCCTCAGAGCTCTGCTGTCCATGCCCTAAATTAAAGAAAATACAAGGAGTCACAGAAGTGGGGCCAGCTCAGACCTCTTGGATCGGCACCCATGACGCTGTAGGATGCATGATTCAGCTCTGGGGTCTCCTGCTAAATCAGAGACAATGGTCTCCTTACAGGCACACGTAGCATTTGCAGCAAGAGACATGAAAGAACTATATTCTGTTTCTGTTGATTCTATCTTCCATTCCCCCTATTCATTTTCTCTTTCTCCCTCCAGCTACCTTCGAAATTGCACTTATTCAGACCCTACCTTCTTCCTTGTGAACCCTTAATAACTGAGACAGGTCTCAGTCAATTTAGGAAGTTAATTTTGCCAAAGTTAAGGGTATGCACCTGTGACACAGCCTCAGGAGGTCCTGACAATATGTGCCCCTGGTGGTTGGGGCACAGCTTGGTTTTATACATTTTAGGAAGACATGATACATCAATCAATGTATGTACGATGCTTGGTGATTCAGTATGGAAAGGCAGGACAAGTAGGGAGGGGGCTTCCTGATTATAGGTAGATGAAGACGAAGGTTTATCCTTTTGAGTTTCTGATCAGCCTTTCCAAAGGAAGCAATCAGCTATGCATTTATCTCAGTGAGCAGAGGGATGACTTTGAATTGAATGGAAGGCAGGTTTGCCCTAAGCAGTTCCCAGCTTGACTTTTCTCTTTAGCTTAGTGATTTGGGGGTCCCAATATTTATTTTCCTTTCACATCCTCTATGCAGATGTCTACTCGCTCTGCTCTGTTATTGAGTTTTATATATGCATGATTCTCAACGAGTGTCTATGCATGCCTACGTACAGTGCTCGATGCACTGTGCATGTCAATGTGTGTATTGGTGTGACATAGATATGTAGGGTCAGGGACTTAAGCCAAAATCATGAAGCTAAATCCTAAAGAAAACATACTGGTGTGCTGATCTAAGGTAAATCTAGAAGTTTAGCTTATCTTGAACCAAAGCTTAGGAAAAAAATGGGGGCTTAATTTGATTTAAGACAAAGAATAATTTTTTTTAATTATTTAATTTTAAAAGTAGATACAATGTTTATATGATTCAAAATTAAATAAACTTATATACATACATTTCTTTTTTCACCCCTGTCCTGCATACCAGATGCAGATCCCACTTCATCTCTGCAAACCAGTAAACTCTCAACGTTTTCCTTGAATTCTTCTAGAGATTTTACATTCATATAAAAGCAAATACAAATTTACAATTCAATCTCTTCCTTTCAAACAAATTAGAAAACTATGCATATTCTTCTGCATCTTATGTTTTTCCACTTTATAATTCATCTTGGCAATCTTTCAATATCAGTTCATAAAAAGCACCCTCGTTCCCTTTATATTAATACAACTACACAATATTCCATTATATGGATATACCAGAATATATTTAATAAATCCCCTATTGGTGGACATTTAGGTTCCTGTCAAATTTCTTGCTACAGTAACCAGTATTTATTGCATTGAATAACTAATTTTTTCCTTCTCCATGATGACAGCGTGCATTATTACTCTTCAGTTTTACTAATTTGATAGTAAAAATGGTATCTCATTGTAGTTTGAGTAATATAAGTTTGACATTCATATATTCAAAAGCTCGATGTATTTCTTTTTTCTTTGAACTGTCTCTTTATATTCTTTGCCCAATTTTCTTTTGGTAATTGGTCTTTTATTATTGGCCCGTAGGAGTGCTTAAAATATTAAGAACATTAAACCTTGTCTGTGAAATGAGTTGCAAACAACTTGCTCCCATTTGTCTTTTGACATTGCTCAAGTAGTTTTAGCCAAGCGAAGATTTTGATTTTTATGAAATTTAATTTTTAAAATATTTTCCTTTATGCCTTCTAGATTTTATCTCTCACAGAAAGGTCTTGCCTGCTCTGAATTTATACAGGAATGTTCCTTTTAGGACTTACTTATTATGTATAATATTTGATTCATTTGGAATGGATCCTGGTATAATGCATCAGGCATAAATTCAACTTTATTTTTTCCAAATGGATCTGGAGTTGTTCCAACACGATATATTGAATAGTCTATTATTTTCCTCACTGATTTGAGATTCCAGCTCTATCATAAATCCCTGTATGTATTTGAACCTAGTTCTGAAATTTTGATTCTGTTTTACTGATCTGTCAAATAGCAGACTATTTGAAACGGTGTAAATCACTGAGCTATCAGCCAAAACAGAAATATATCCTAAAGGACAGAGAAATTTGGGAAATGAAAATAATACTAAACTGAAGCCTTCCACAGGAATATTTGCTTTTCATAATTTCAGTGTGAATCTGAGGAGTGGGGCCAGGAAAAAGGTCAGAAGGGTGTTCCTGTGTGATCTGAAGGCTGGAAACATCCAGATGATTCTCATGTTTTTGCCATGTTCTCCATGTAGCCTTGCCTGTCCAGCCATAGATATCTGGTCCAGGGTTGAGGCTCTGACCGAACAGAGAGCCAATCAAAAACCTTTCCAGGAATTTCTGAACTTGAGACCAGAAAGATAATCAAGCAGTTCTTGGTGGCGGTAATCATAAAATGTAAACCTAGGAACTTCCATGAGCCAGCTTTTTCTGCATGAAATAGTCATGGAGCAGAGAAAGAATAAACCAATACGGAGAACAAAGCAGAGATGATAGAATACTACTCAGCAATGAAAAGGAATGAACTACAGATACACAGAACAGCATGAATCAATCTGAGTGAAATCATACAAAAACAGATATCTACTAGATGATGCCATTTACATAAAACCCTCAAAAATGGAAACTAATTCATAATGATGGAAATCAGATCAGTCACTGCTGGAAAGGGAGGAGAGGAGAGGTGAAGCGAGGTGGGAGGGAGAAATTGCAAAGAGACATAGAGGAGATTATGGATATAATGACAATTTCATAGGTGTGTGCATATTTCAGAACTTATAAAATTGTACACTTTAAATATGCACAGTTTATTTTGTCATTTTAATTCAATAATACTTCAACAGAGCTTTTTTTTTTCTTTTTAAAAAAAGCAGAGATGGGAGGGAAACGAATAGAAAGAAGCAGAAACGAGGGTTTTGAGTAGGAGAGAGGGCAGGCAAGAGGAAGAATGAATTGAGATTGCATTTGTTCTCTCGTTCTAGATGCCCAGCTGCATCTCCAATTTGTTTTCTTAACCTAAATTTAGATTCTGAGGATAATATATTTATCATTTTGCCCAAGCTGAGTTTCTGTTTTTTGCAGACAGAATAATAAGACCAATATTTACCCACACCCTTCCCTAGAAAGAATTCTACGGGTCCTTTTGGCTATTCTTTCTTATCTGTCACACTCAGTTTATCACCCCATACAACCAATTCTACCTCCAAATATTTCTTGCATCTGTTCTTTCCCATCCAGATGTACAGAGTCCAGGCTCCCATCCTCTTCTACTTAGACTCTTTTAAAGCCTCCCAAGGGGGCTCTCCCCCATCTTTTATCTGCCATGTTGTTTCCAAGGTTACATATTTAGAGCATAGATCTAATCCTTTCATCCCTCTTCTTAAAACAGTACATTGGCAGCTAGTGACCACTTAACATGGTATGGTGCTCACTGAGCCAACCCCCAGCACCCCCTCCCAAACATCTCCAGCAGACCCACCACCCTCACAAGCACTGAACCTCAGGCGTGCCAGCCATAGTTCCCCTTGAGTGCTCTTATCCTATTTGTCCACCTGACAGACTTCCAACATATTTAAAGGCCCAACTCAAATGTTGCCTGTTTATATCTTTATTTGGCTCTCTCAGGCTGAATTAATTGTTCCTTCATCTGTGTTCCCATAGCTCTTATCATCTCTGTTGTGATGATTAATGAGTCTGTTTTTCCCACAAGATGATAAACTTCTAAAGAGCAGAAAGTGTGTCATTCATTTTTATATCCCTAGAAACCAGGATACTTCACAAAGTGTAGCAGGTGCTTAATTAACATCTGTTTAATTGATTTAAATCGGGGGAATTGAAACAGTTCAATGGCTTTTAAGCCGTTTTGAATATCCCTTAGTATAACTCTTTAAAAACAAAATGTTACAAGGAATCTCAATAGGTAATTTAGATGAAAGTGGAACTGATCTGGTTGAAGAGTAAATTAATACATGTGATCCAGATGCTATTCTGGATTTTCAGTTTTCTTTCTGTATATAAGAGGTTTGCTTTTCTGCCACTTTCCTCTATTTCCTCATCTTCTCCATCACCCGATGAAGACTCCGCTCACCCTTTTTAGATAAAAGTATCTGTAATCCTTCTGTATCATGAAATATCCCCCAAAACAACCCTTTGTGCTACCAGCTGCCCCTGCTCGCAGCTTTCCTGTGTCATAAATAATTCCCAGTCATGAAAAAAACCAAATGAACAAGTTATTGGACAAAGATATCTCTAACTACAGAGAAAGAGGCTTCTATTTGCTCAAGTTACTAAGCTAGTTTCTAAACAAGTTAAATGCGAGATTAAGTGTGCCTCCAAGGAGCCTGGGAGTTAAGCCACTGGGTAAGTCATTCATTCCTCCTGAATTTAAATAATAATAATAGGAGTGCTTCTCCTATTTCTTCTTTCTGCACACAGAGTTTTAATTTTAAATTTTGAGTCTGTTATCTTTTATTTCCAGAATACTTCACTTTATAAAATTGATTCTGATGTTGTTTTTTGTCCTGTATTATCCAAAGAGATACTATGTATTAATTCTTCCTGCAATTTTATAAACAAAGCTGGTTCAATATAGAATGCAATAGGCTACATTTGTAACCCACGGGAAGCATTCAGAATATTTGTGGCATATCAAATTTATGACAAAGATAAAACTACAGCAATTTCATTGTTTTTGTAGGGGAAACGAGGGCATTTAACCAGATGATCACCAGGGGCTCTTCCAACCTTGTGAGTTTATGACTTCTGGGAAAATGAGAACAACAGCATAGGTTTCAGGTGAACTGCGTGAGAAGTATATTGCCTTTGAACAGATGAATAGAACATAATGGCAACAAGTCTCAGGAAGAAAATTTCCAAAATTATCTTAAATGCTTTATTATTGTATGGTTTCGTTTTTGGGTTTTCTTACTTTGTAAGAAATGCCACTATTGTGCAGTCTCAAGTGTAATTTAGCAAGTGGCATGTCTAATTGTAATTTCTTCCATATTTCCAGGACAGAAGTCACAGGACCAAGAGCCATTTGCAAGGTCAACGGGACCAAGTGAGGAAAAGGGAAAACATTATTCAGTTGTTTAGTGTGTCCAGAAAGAGCGTTTCAAAAGTTCATCTATTGGTAGGAAATCAGAATGCATTTGCCCAAACCATCGAGACTATATGGTTAGGTTACCAGGATAGATTCTAAGAGCCTGTTTAACCCTAAACATAAAAAGATTATTGAGGCTGGGCATGGTGGCTCAGAGGCCGGGCACCATGGCTCACGCCTGTAATCCCAGCACTCTCGGAGGCCGAGGTGGGTGAATGAGGAGGTGTGGTGGCAGACACCTGTATCCCAGCTACTCAGGAGACGGAGGCAGAAGAATCACTTGAACCTGGGAGAGAGAGGTTGCCACTTCACTCAAGTCTGGGCGACAGAACAAGACTCTGTCTCAAAAAAAAAAAAAAAAAAAAAAGATTGAGAGAGAGGGCTACTGCAAATTTATAAAATTCTCCTATCCTAAATTAACAGGGCTGACGTATGCACATATATCTCTCAGACTCTAGTATAAGCTACAGACTGGGAACATTTTGTATTCACTTTTATCTCATACAGTGTTTTGCACATAGTAGGTGCTAAATGAATGCTATTTTTATACTTAGAAAACACTATTTTAACCAAGGAGTATGCTTTATTTTCCTTTTTCTTCCTTTATTATTATTATTATTTTTTTTTTTTGAGACGGAGTTTCGCTCTTGATACCCAGGCTGGAGCGCAATGGCGCGATCCCGGCTCACCGCAATCTCCGCCTCCTGGGTTCAGGCAATTCTCCTGCCTCAGCCTCCTGAGTAGCTGGGATTACAGGCACGCGCCACCGTGCCCAGCTAATTTTTTTTTGTATTAGTAGAGACGGGGTTTCACCATGTTGACCAGGATGGTCTCGATCTCTTGACCTCGTGATCCACCCGCCTCGGCCTCCCAAAGTGCTGGGATTACAGGCTTGAGCCACCACGCCCGGCCCCTTTATTATTTTTTAGAGATGGAGTCTCGCTCTGTTGCCCAGACCGGCGTACACTGGTGTGAACTCAGCTCACTGCGACCTCCACCTCTCGGGTTCAAGCGATTCTCCTGCTTCAGCCTCTTGAGCAGCTGGGATTACAGGCATGCATCACCACACCTGGCTAATTTTTTTGTATTTTTAGTAAAGACGGCGTTTCAACATGTGGGCTAGGCTGGTCTCAAACACCTGACCTCAAGTGATCTGTCCACCTCAGCCTCCCAAGTGCTGAGATTACAGACATGAGCCACCGCACCCAGCCTATGCTTTATTTTTCTTACTCCTTTCTCTAAACCCATAACAATTGTATGCAATGTAAAGCTCCTACTATATGCCAGGTACTGCCAGATGCTGAGAATACTAATAAGATAAAAACTAGTTCCTCTGCTCCAAGAGCATGGTCTATTTTTTTTTTTTTTTTTTTTTTTTTGAGATGTAGTCTCGCTCTGTCATCCAGGCTGGAGTGCAGTGGCGTGATCTCAGCTCACTGCAACCTCCGCCTCCTGGGTTCAAGTGATTCTCCTGCCTCAGCCTTCCAAGTAGCTAGGACTACAGGTGTGTGCCACCACGCCTGGCCAATTTTCTGTATTTTTAGTGGAGACAGGGTTTCGCTGTGTTAGCCAGGACGGTCTCGATCTCTTGACCTCACGATCTGCCCACCTCAGCCTCCTGAAGTGCTGAGATTACAGGTGTGAGCCACCATACCCAGCCACATGGTCTATTCTTCAGCCATTTTCCTTGAGGGAGGAGTCCCATTGGTCACTTAAGGCATAGAGAGAATTCCGGACTACAGAACTCTGTCCTACATTTCCAAGTTACCAGATATAAGCACAGAGAAGACAACTTCACGAGCTGGAAAACCAGACAGCTTGAAAAGGAAAAGCCAGGCTGTCATGCCTGTGCTCATGATGCCCTTGTTATCGTTCCAGGTAGAAGGCAGAGGAACAGCAGATGAAGACTTTTAATTTGCTGGCAATTAATTCTTTCACTTAGTTTAAATTAAAATGTTCAGCTTCTCCCGATTACTCATCAACAACAGTTAACATCAATGTCTTTTCAGCATTTGGAAGGCTCTAAGTATAAATAGCCCATTACCTTGCAATGAAAGACAAATTGTAATACCTTGATTAAGTAGAATGCTCTGGGAATGAGCTTTCCTGGCTTATTGATTCTTCTACTTATGAAAGACTTAGCTGGAAAACTAATTTTTTATCATTCACTTATTCATTCATTCATTTGTTCATTCTATCAATTAATCAACATGACATAGGATAGTGGTTAAAATCAGTTTCTGGAGCCAATCTGCCTGCATTCAATCTCATCTCCATCACTTTGTTACGTTGGGCAGACTGCGTACTCTATGCTCTGTCTCCTCATCTTTAAATTGGAGATAGTAGTAGTACTTATCTCATAGCATATATATGAAAATTGGATTAACTTATGTAAAGTCCATAGGAAGGTGCCTACCTAGCACATGGTAGGTGCTACATAACTGTTACTATGATTATTAATCACCTCCTCTATTCTATGCATGAGAGAGCAGTGAGCAGAATAAGTATGATCTCTGCCTCATCATGAATTCCCACATCATAAAAAATTCAAGGAATATAGAATTACATAGAGTAAAATATGAAAGTCTACTCCATCTCTCTTAATTCTACTCCCCAGAGGTAATCATTAATAATTTGTGCCTATCCTTCCAGACTATTTTTCTAGGTATATGAAAATGTATACATAAATATCTATTGCCTATTTTTATCAAAAACAGAATCATTCTGCTAACACTATATTGGGGGCAGTTTTGCAAGTCAGTCGATACAGACACACCTTCTTTGAAGTGGGTGCTTTGCTTTCTGTAATAAGACAAACTATATGTTACTAATCTTCCTCATCCTGATGGCTATTAGGAAGTTTGCACTGTTTTCTTTTTGCCAATGCAAGCAATACCACAAGAAATATCCTTATACATGTACCTTTGAACATTTGTATAGTATTTCTTTAGGATGTATTCTTTAATAAGCATTGCCATCCATTTTTCCCCTCAGATAAAATGCTTTGACAAAGCAGAGACTCTCTGATCTTGAAAAGATGGCCTCAGAGCTATTATGACGAATTCTTACTTTATCACAGAGAATTGTGGATGTCACCTTGGAAGGGTGGCCAGTGGGGCTGAAACTCTGACATAGGCTTTTTGAATGGATTGGTTTTTTGAATGGATCTCTAATAACAGCTTATTTGATCATAGTTTCCTTCTTTCTCAAGGTGCGGTGAAAACATTCACATCAGTGGAGAGCTGTGACTCTGAGTAACTAAGGCTTTCATCTTCATATTAGAATCTCATTCACATCCCCTTTCTCTCCTAGCTCACTCTCCCCAAAGCATTGTGACCAGCCAAGAAAACCCAGGACTCCGTGACTTCAGTTCTCAAAATATGTAGAGCTTCTGTACAGTAAGAGAGAGCATGAGGGGAGATGAGTTAAAAGAAATGAGAGCCAGATGGGGATCATGATAATATTTAAACTGGAAAATCACTCAAGAGAAACCTCCCACTGAAACTATGCACAGATTATGACAAAGTGGATAAATGCTTTAAAGGTTCTCCGTTAAGCTAAAGACAGGCCAAAAGGCAGAGCCTGGATACATGAGTTAGGATATAAGTTTAACTGCTCTGGCAAACCCCAAAATACAGTGAGACAGAAGTTGAATGCTCCCTCTGGGAAGGGTTCATAGAGAGTCTAGAAGTCCAGAGCAGACAGGCAATGCTGTTCCCTAAGATCATCCCAAGGTACTGGGGCAGCTCTGTCACCCTCAGTGGTGGCATCCATGTGGTCTAAGGTGGCTGCTGCTGTTGCTGCTCTTTCCCACACAATAGAGAACGGACAGTGGAGCACAACAAGTCCTTTTACCTATAAAGAATGTGGCCCTGATGTTCTTCACATTACTTCTGCTCACATTCCAATAGCAAGAATTGGGTCATATTCCCCTCTTAGCTATAACAAAGGCTGGGAAATATGGTTGCTACCTGACTGATCATTTGCTCAGCTATATATTGATGTTTTATTTTATTTTATTTTATTTTTTAAGACGGAGTCTCTCTCTGCTGCCCAGGCTGGAGTGCAGTGGCATGATCTCAGCTCACCACAACCTCTGCCTCCCAGGTTCAAGTGATTCCCCTGCTTCAGCCTCCTGAGTAGCTGGGACTACAGGTGTGTGCCATCATGTGCAGCTAATTTTTGTATTTTTAGTAGAGACGGGGTTTCACTATGTTGGCCAGGCTGGTCTCAAACTCCTGACCTCATGATCTGCCTGTCTCAGCCTCCCAAAGTGCTGGGATTACAGGCATGAGCCACCGTGCCCAGCTGGTATTTTAATGTAGAAGACAGAGAAAGAGACAAATGAAAAGAGAAGGATAGATAGATACTAGGGCTTTGATCTCTCGTACAGTGAATTTATATAGAGAGGCATTGTATAGGATTTTGAACTAGAGGGTAAATATGGGAGCATTGCACACACTAGGCAGACAGGAGTTGGGGACAAGTGTCTTCCAGCTTAATTAATTAATCAATTAATTTTTTTAGATGGAGTCTCACTCTGTCGCCCAGGCTGGAGTGCAGTGGCACGATCTCGGCTCACTGCAACCTTCATCTCCTGGGTTCAGGCGATTCTTCTGTCTCAGCCTCCTGAGTAGCTGGGACTACATGTGGGTGTCACCATGCCTGGCTACCAGGTTAATTTAAACAATACAGAATTATGTAGCTAGGCATGATAGCTCATGCCAGCACTTTGGGAGGCTGAGGTGGCTAGATCATTAGGTCAGGAGTTCGAGACCAGCCTGACCAACATGGTGAAATCCGATCTCTACCAAAAATGCAAAAATTAGCTGGGTGTGGTAGCATGTACCTGTAATCCCAGGTACTTAAAAGGCTGAGACAGGAGAATTTCTTGAACCCAGGAGGCAGAGGCTGTGGTGAGCCAAGATTGTGCCACTGCACTCCAGCTTGGGTAAGACAGTGAAACTCTGGCTCAAAAAAAAAAAAAAAAAAAAAGAATTATGTACCCATTGGGTGGTGCACCTTCCTGGGATCCCCACCATGTCAGTTTCCCTACTTTACCTTGAAAAATCACACTGAGCTTCTCCTTTCAAAGCTCTGATCACACTTACAACTCATTACAGATAGTACAGGTACATAAGCAGTTATAATACTAGGTAAATCCTTTGAGAAGGGAATTCAGAAAGTATCATAGGAATGCTAAGAAAATAATTTCCAATTGAGAAGGTGGCTGCTGCCATTGAAAGCTCATCAAGTTGAAGTTTAGGCTCTCTTGCTGAGCCAAGGAATGAAGAAACCAGATTATTCCCAAATAGGGGTTTTGACGTGACTAATGACTGAGCCTTGGATAAATGGTACAAACCATGGAGAAAAAAGGGAACCATTGCAATCTTTTATTGCCCCAGGCCCTTAAACACCCATTGAATACCCATTCTTTCAAAACTCAGCCTTGAACATCACTTGTTTATGACAATTTCTCTGATTTACCCTATCCCACCCCATTCTGCTCAGATAGAACTGACCCCTTCCTCCCTATATGCACATTGTATACTACATTTCAGTCTATCACAGCACTTACAGTTTAGATTCTGAGACCCTCTATTAGTCCATTCTCACACTGCTATAAGGACATACTCAAGGCTGGGTAATTTATAAATAAAAGAGGTTTATTTGACTTGCAGCTTAGCATGGCTGGAGAGGCCTCAGGAAACTTACAATTATGGCAGAAGGGGAAGCAAACATATCCTTCACATGGTGAAAAGAGTGAGAAGAATGAGAGCCAAGCGAAGGGGGAGGCCCCTTATAAAACAATCAAATCTCATGAGACCTGACTCACTACCACAAGAACAGGATGGGGGAAACTGTCCCCATGATTCAACTATCTCCACCTTGTCCCTCCCATGATACATGGGGATTATGGGAACTACAATTCAAGATGAGATTTGGGTGGGGACACAGCCAAACCATATCATTCTGCCCCTGGTCCCTCCCAAATCTCATGTCCTCACAATTCAAAACACAATCATGCCCTTCCAACAGTACCCCAAGGTCTTAACTCATTCCAGCCTTAACTCAAAAGTCCAAGTCCAAAGTCTCATCTGAGACAAGGCAAGTCTCTTCTGCCTATGAGCCTGTCAAATCAAAAGCAAGTTAGTTACTTTTTAGATACAATGGAGTTACAGGCATTGAGTAAATACACCCATTCCAAAGGGGAGAACTGGACAAAAAAAGGGGCTACAGGCTGCATGCAAGTCCTAAATCCAATAGGGCAGTCATTAAACTTTAAAGTTCCAAAATGATCTCCTTTGACTCCATGTCTCACATCCAAGGCATGCTGATGGAAGAGGTGGGCTCCCACAGTCTTGGGCAGCTCTACCCCTGTGGTTTTGCAGGATACAGTCCCCCTCCCAGCTGCTTTCATGGCTGGTATTGAGTGCAAGGTGTTGGTGGATCTACCATTCTGAGGTCTAGAGGATGATGGCCCTCTTCTCACAGTGGGGACTCTTTGTGCGGGCTCCAACCCCACATTTCCCTTCCACACTGCCCTAGCAGAGGTTCTCCACAATGGCCCTGTCCCTGCAGCAAACTGCTGCCTGGATATCCAAGTGTTTCTATACATCCTCTAAAATCTAGGTGGAGGTTTCCAAACCTCAGTTATTGACTTCTATGCACCCACAGGCCCAATGCCATGTGTATACCACAAAGGCTTGGGGCTTGCACCTGCTGAAACAATGACTTGAGCTGTATGTTGACCCCCTTTAGGCATGGCTGGAGCCAAAGCAGCTGGGACTCAGGATACCATGTCCAGAGGCTGCATAGAGCAGGGAGACCCTGGGCATAGCCCAGGAAACCATTTTCTACTCCTAGGCCTCCAGCCTGTGATGGGAAGGGCTGCTGTGAAGGTCTCTGACATGCCCTGGAGACATTTTCCCCATTGTCTCAGTGATTAACTTTCAGCTCCTTGTTACTTTTGTAAATTTCTGCAGTGGACTTGAATTTTCTACCCAGAAAAGGGAGTTCCCTTTTCTGTCACATTGTCAGGTTGCAAATTTTCCAAACTTTTACGCTTCACTTCCTCTTGAACACTTTGCCACTTAGAATTTTTTTCCACTGGATACCCTAAATCATCTCTCTTAAGTTCAAAGTTCCATAGATCTCTAGGACAGAAGAAAAATGCAGTCAGTCTCTTTGCTAAAGCATAGCAAGCGTCACCTTTACTCTAGTTCCCAACAAGTTCCTCATCTCCATCTGAGACTACCTCAGCCTGGACTTCATTGTCTATATCACTTTCAGCTCAAAGCCATTCAAGAAGTCTCTAGGAAGTTCCAAACCTTCCCACATTTTTTTTGTCTTCTTATGAGCCTTCTAAACTGTTCCAACCTCTGTCTTTTTCCAGTTCCAAAGTTACTTCCACATTTTTGGGTATTCTTTTAGCAGCATCTGACTCCTGTCGTACCAATTTACTGTATTAGTCCATTCTCATACTGCTCTAAGGATATATCTGAGACTGGGTAATTTACAAAGGAAAAAGGTTTAATTGACTCACAGTTCAGCATGCCTGGGGAGACCTCAGGAAACTTACAATCATGGCAGAAGGGGAGGCAAACCCGTCTTTCTTCACATAGTGGCAGCAAGAAGAAGTGCCAAGCAAAAGGAGAAAAGACCCTTATAAAACCATCAGATCTTGTGAGAACTTACTATCACAAGAACAGGATGGGAAACCCCCCCCCTTAACTCAACTATCTCCACCTGGTCCCTCCCATGACATGTGGGGATTATAAGAACTACAATGCAAGATGAGATTTGGGTGGGGAAACAGCCAAACTATTTCAGACCCCCAAGAGGAGAAGCTCCCTGAGGGCAGGGATTGTGCTTGATTTATCTTTGTTTTCTAGCACATTGAACAGGCCCCGGGGTTTAGGAGGCATTTAATAATGTTTGATGGTCAGGCACAGTGTCTCACATCTGTGATGCCAGCACTTTGGGAGGCTGAGGCAGTGGATCACCTGAGATCAGGAGTTCAAGACCAGCCTGGCCAACATGGCGAAACACTGTTTCTACTAAAAAAATACAAAAATTATCTGGGTGTGGTGGCAGGCACCTGTAATTTCAGCTACTCAGGAGGCTGAGGCAGGAAAATCACTTGAACCTGGGAGGCAGAGGTTGCAGTAAGCTGAGATCATGCCACTGCACTCCAACCTGGATGACAGAGTGAGACTCCATCTCAAAACAAAACAAAACAAAACAAAACAAAAGACTGATGAAAGTCAATTTGTGGCTAGGCATCATACACTTCCAAATCAATGATTCTGTACTCATTAAACTACTTACTGCCTTAAAAAATAATCCCTTTACACACAAGTAGGATCTTCACAGGTAGAGATGGGTTTTGACCCTTTGATTAGAGAGATGGAGATTCTTAACTGCGACCAGCAAAACTTTTGTACAATTTTCAGTCTCAGCATGAATGACCAAAGGACAATAAGAGGGAAATAACAGAAGTACAAATGGCTCAGAAGATGCTGTTGCTGCAATTATGCAAGTGAAGGGGATGAGAATAGGCCACCCCCAAATATGCCAGTTTGGCATAAAAATTATTTTGAGCTGAAGGCAACTATAAAACAGCAAACAGAAAAAAGCACTCTATCTTCCACCTCTTTGCCTAAAGGCAGGGCATAAATTTTCCTTTGTGAGGACATTCCTCTTTCCCTCTCTCATACCAGGAAGGGCAGAGAGGTTAGACTCTTAATCTAACCTCTCTGAGGAACGAGCATACCAAATCTTTCTAAAATATCCCTTTTATTCCATTTGTTTCCTCCATGTATTTACCTTCCACAATTTACTGCTCATAACACCTTCAAACTCTTGTCTTTCTCACTGCTTTACAAATTTATTTTTCTTTGTTAAAATGGTATAAAAGCCTCCAGTTATGAGCACCCCATTGGATTGTTTCTTCATTTCTGTGAGCGTCTTCCATATGCATATGAAAGAAATGTTTTTCTCTTGCTAATCTGTGTTTTCTCTGTTTCATCTGCAGAACCCCAGGCACTAAACCTAAACACAGAATAAAGGTCTTTTTACTCCTTGATACAGGCACCGGCTAGAATTTCAGTGGCTCTGATGGCTGGTTTCAGGTTTGCGAACACCCCTGCTGAAGAGCTCTTGGATCCACCAGGGGGTAGTTTTTGATGAAATACGTGGATGAGATTTGATTTTTTTTCCCAAAAACTTGAATGTATGTTATTTATTAGGTCTGTGTTTGGGGGTGTGGTCTAAAAGTTTCAATTCCTCAATTTGTTTCTGCTCCCTCTTTTTTGATGAGATCAGAACAATGAGTGGCTCACACAGGGACGGCTGGGCACTGGAATACAAGATCTTTTCCTGATAGTCCAGAGTATAGTGCTCTACAGCTGGCAGAGCACAGGAGGACCATGGTTAGAGGGAGCTAAAACATAACACCAGTCACACCAATAACCACCATGACCCACATGTCCAGTCTACTTGTCCAAGGTGCTCTTACATAGTAATTAAACTTGATCTTGCTAGAAATCCCATAAGACAGGCAGAGAAAATGTGGACCCAGAAAGAAAAAGTGAGCTGCCCAAGGTCACATAGCAAGGTTGTGGTGGAGGTCTCTGAGAAAGGGACAATAATTCCGATGAAAGAAAGCTACCGAAAGATTCATTTTCACTCAATTCAAAAGGAAAGGTTCCCCAGGCAGAGCTGTGTTCAGGAGACAGAGATCGACATGCTCTCATGGTGCCCAGGTGTTGGAAAGCTCTGGAGGGAACTGGAGGGCAAGATGATGCCAGAGTGGTGCTTATAGGTGATGACCTTCTCACTGCTTCCACTTCTGGAATTTCTGACTTTAGGAAGAAATTTCAATAGTTGGTCCTAAAGGAATTGGAGGCTTTATAATTGACCAAAGGATTCACCTTGCCCACTGCCTACACAGAGCCGATTTATCAAGACGGGGGAATTGCAATGGAGAAAGAGTAATTCACACAGAGCCGGCTGTGTGGGAGATTGGAGTTTTATTATTACTCAGATCAGTCTCCCCAAGCATTCAGGGATCAGAGTTTTTAAAGATAATTTGGCAGGTGGAAGCTTGGGAAGTGGGGAGTGCTGATTGGTCAGGTTGGAGATGGAATCATAGGGGGTCGAAGTGAGTTTTCCTTGCTGTTTTCTGTTCCTGGGTGGGATGGCTGAACTGGTTGAGCCAGATTACTGGTCTGGGTAGTGTCAGCTGATCCATCAAGTGCGGGGTCTGCAAAATATCTCAAGCACTGATCTTAGGTTTTACAATCTGGGGAGGCTCAGACTCTTGGAGCCAGAGGCTGCAAATTACCCCTAAATTGTAATTTCTAATCTTGTAACTAATTTGTTAGTCCTGCAAAGGCAGACTGGTTCCCAGGCAAGAAGGGGGTCTTTCTGGGAAAGGGCTGTTATCAATTTTGTTTCAAAGTCAAATTATGAACTGAATTCCTTCCCAAAGTTAGTTCAGCTTATGCCCAGGAATGAACAAGGACAGCTTAAAATTAGAAGCAAGATGGAGTTGGTTAGGTCTGATTTCTTTCACTGTCATAATTTCCTCAGTTATAATTTTGCCACAGCAGTTTCAGCTTGTAAATAAACAGCCAGCCCTTAGTTCATCCCTCAAGTCCCAAGATGAGAAATGGGACTAGGAGCTGCTTCTCTGCTCTCCAGGTGTGGTGTTGCCCTTCTGGGCCTCCCCTGAAGCTCCACTATCACCCCACCCCAGCCTGGAAACCCAGTGCTCAGTGCAACCTGGTCTCACCTGAATGGTATTAGGTGCTGCTGCTGGAGAAGGGGTCCCAGTAGACAGTCAGGCAGATGTGAGCAGGGCCCCTCCCCACACGTGGAATGTCAGGTGATGGTCAGGTGGTTTAATGATCTCTCTAAAATAATAATTGGGCACAGCTGGCGCCAGGGAAAGGCAGTCTCCCAGTAAATAGAAAACACTGAAACGTGATGAGCAACTTCCTGATAAGATCTCAAGAGTTGGGCCGTGGGCTCAGCATGTGCACTAGGAGGCAAAATGGCGGAATTTAACTTCTACGTGACCTTCGGAATTTAACTTCTATGTGACCTTCTGGAAACTTTTGGCTGGTGAGGGAAGACTGCCTCAAGTGAGCATGCGTACAACTCCCGTAAACACACTGTGAATGCAGACAGCCCACCCCAAGGGAAGAATCCAGGAAGAAGGGATGCAAGCCCAGAAGCATGCCAGTGTATAAGACCCCAAGTCAAACAGCAGACCACGCACTTGATCTCTCAAGGTTGCCTGCTTGGTCCTCATCCAAATATATTTTACTTCCTTTCGTTCCTGCTCTGGAGCTTTTTAATGAACTTTCACTCCTGCTCTAAAACTTTCCAGGACTTTCCTTCTGCTTTATGCCCCTTAGCCAAATTCTTTCTTCTGCGGAGGGAAGAATTGAGGCTGTTGCAGACCCATACGGACTCTCCACCATTAGCAGATGCACCCAAAATGCTCTCCAGCTTGCGCTACCGGGAATAGTCTGGCCAATTTGCTCTGTGCTCATGCCTGCCTCAGCTGAGCTGTGGCTGCCTTGTCCACGCTATGGTCAGTACCCCAGGCCTCCACCTGCCCCTCAGCTTGAACTTCCCAGTCAGAAATGCACACTCAACATCCAAGGGAAGACTGATTTTCTAGTTCCAAGAACAGAACCGAGCAGGTTCCTTCTCTCTACATGAGTAGACTTCGCACAGTCTTGGATTTTTGAGAGAGTACAGTACATTAAAAACACAAGCCAGCTTTAATATGGTCTCCCCATGACTGACCCTCAATGGGAAGGAAAAGAGGAGGACTCTTGCTAAAATAGAAAGTTAAAGTTACAGTTACTGAGCCAATTAGACTTTAAACATAGCATTGACATCTCATGTCTTCTACGCTATTATATCATATATTATATTATATTATATTATATTATAATATTCTGTTCCATTAGACGCCTAAATTATTCTATTATAAGAGAATTGCATCAGGCAGTTTAATGACTAAGATCCGTAGACATGAATTACTTTGGAGATACTTGAGCAACCAAAGAAAGTCTTACTACAAAATGGAACATATTTAAGGGTCTCTAGGCCCTGATAAGAGTCTGACTAGCAAATCAGGTAGTTAGCTTTCTTCCTACAGAGCCCTTGACTGGGCACACCCCTCACAGACGCTCCCAGCATCTCTCAGCCTGGCATATGCTGTTTTCTTTTCCTAATCACTTTTCTTTTCAATTCCCCAAAGCTCTCTCAGCTTCCCTTACCTGATTAACTTCTCCTTACCCTTCAGGTCTCAGTTTAGGTACTATTTGCCTTAGGAAACTTTTCTTGACCTTCAAGAATAAATTGTATAGACCCTAGGAGACTGCCTTGAAAATTTAATAAATTAATAAAAAGAATTGAATTTAATGTTCCTCTTGTATCTTCCCAAAGGAGCTGTCATGCTCAGCTGAGCAGTTTTGCCCCACACAACCCTAGGGGAGACCATTCACATCTGAGACTATGTGTGGTGTGGTGTACAACCAACGCAGCTCTCTGTGGCTACCCTGCTCCCACAGCCTGCGTGCCCCCTGCCAGAGTGCCATCTGCCCTTGAATAGTGAGAGCGTGTTCACTCACCTCTTTCCCCTACTGACTGCAAGTTTCTTGAGGAAAAGAAACTGGACTTGATTACTATTATATCCCCAGAATCTAAAACTGATCTTGGCATGTAATAAACATTCAACAAACGTTTGACAATTAACTTACAAATAATGTTTTAAAATTATTAGGCCCACAAATCCACAAATACCTCAGGACAAAAATCATCACTGCTTCTTGCTTTCTATCTTGCCTTCTTCCACTTCTTTTCCTGTATCCTGCTACCCATCACTCAATACCTGCACCTGGGCCCCATAGGTACCTGCTGTTCTATCATTGAGCAGGGAAAGCCTTTCATGATTGTATCAGTTCCCTAGGGCTGCTGTAACAAAGTACCACAAATGATGCTGCTTAAAATGACAGAGACTTATCGTCTCATAGTTCTGGAGGCTAAACTTTGGAAATTAAGATGTTGGCAGGGCCATGTTGCCTCTGAAACATACAGGTGAGATTTCTTTTTTTTTTGACTTCTTCTAGCTTCTGTTTTTTTCTGGTCATCGTTGGCATTCCTTAGCTTGTAGATGCATTGCTCCAACCTCTGCCTGTGTTGTCATAGGACCATCTTTACCCTCTGTGTCTCTGTGATGTCACATGATCATCTTAAAGGACGCTGGTCATATTGGGCAAGGTATATCCTAATGATTTCATCTTAATTTGATTAGATCTGCAAAGACTCTATTTCCAAATAAGGTTACATTCACAGGTACTGGCGATTAGGATTTCATATATTAAAATATATTGAGTTTCCATATATATCCTTTAGGGGAGGGACACAATTCAACCCATAACAATGACAAAGACAGTGATTCTCAAACCTTTCGCATGTATCTTGCTCACCTGGAAGGTTTGTTAAAATAGATTACTGGGCCACACATCCAGTGGTTCTGATTCAGGAGATCTGGGGTGGAGCCTAAGAATTTCCATTTCTAAGAAGCTCCCAGTTGATGCTCTTGCTGCTGGTCCTGGTAGCAGACATTGAGAATTACTAGTGTAGGACATTGCAACGCAAAATGCAGTCCCTGGACTAGGAGTGTCAGTATCACCAAGGAGCCTGGTAGAAATGCGGACTCTCTCCTCATCCATGCCCCAGGCTTCCTGAATCAGAATCTACATTCTAACATTAAAGTTGAGGAAGCCTTGCTCTAGGAGGCACTGCCCCAGAACAAGCTGGAATGTCAGCTAGCCTCCGATATAGAGGCAGGGTTCTGTAAAGTCAAGCCAGTAGGCTCAGTTCATCAAGCTGTCCTTCTCATAGAGGTCTCTAAGACCCTCTATTGGTATCTGGCTCTCAGAAAAGTTTCTTATGGGTCCACACCCCAAAACCTGCTCATTCCAGGGAGATACTGTAAAGTCATGCCTGAGGTCTAATTTTCAGACAAGCAACGGAACATCAGGTTACACACACCACCTCTGCTCAAGAGAAAATAAGCCTTATTCAAAGAAGCCAATGAAATACACACTCAGAGACGGTGACTGTAAGGCCAGTGGCCTCGCTGGGAGCTCGGACACGCCCACCCCCCCTCCAGGAGCTCAGGCACACCCACTCCCCTCCACGCCTAGAAACTACGTCACCACTCCACACCTGGCACCAAGCGCTGAACTCAGCACCTAGCTCACCATTAAAGAACCCCACCAAAATTTAAAAGAAGCCCCACCAGGACCTGCCCAATAGCATTTTGTCCTGTCTGGGCCCTACTCCCCTGGGCAGCCCGTTCACCGGAAATCCCGCCTACCTGCCAATGGCAGCTGGCCCTGTCCACATCCAGTTTCCCCGCAGCCAATAGAAACGCCTCCACTCCCTATAAAACCCCACGTCTGAGAGGAGTCTGCCTGACTTCTCCGGCCCCTCCTGTCGGACCGCAGAACCTCGCCCAGGAGCCGATTAAGTTTCTTTATTTCAATAACTGGCCTCCGTTGCCTCTCATTTAAACCTTACAGTGACAGGCCAGAGGGAATCATGAGACCCGAAGAGGTACAAAAGAGCGGATAAGTAAAATGTATTATGGAGGATTTTTCTCGGCCCTCTGCCTGATCTACTGACTTATTTTTATTTCTTTTAGTGCAGTTTTGTGGATATTTATTTTCATGACTGCTTTAATTGGAGAAACAGGTTCCCTTTGTTGTGATAAGGTTTGAGTTTCAAAAGCAAGGAGGAAAGTGGAAAACAATACAGTTCCTGTGTCCCCTAATGCACTGAAAGATTGTGCAATTCTCTCTAGTATAGTTCCCAGTGATATTGTTTGGGGTGAGGCATTTGCTCTGGCAAAGAACACTTTAAGTAGTTCCTATTACAGTTTCTAAATAAAGAGCCAAGCCCTGAACTGACCCCTGAACTAATGTGGAGGAAAGCTCTGGCATTCAAAATGACTTCAGTGCTTTGGGACACACCTCTCTTCACTGGGCTGGGTCCGTAACCTTCCAGCTGCTCTGAACCTGAGCCAGAGTTGTTTGCTCCTTACTTATTCACTTGTACCCAGTGTCCACTACCAGAAGATACACCCCCAAAGTCAGTTTCTCTTGTGAAAATTTGGCTAACAATCACATTAGAGTTTCAGAGCTGACACCCACCTCACAACATCAACTCCAATCTCTCCTTATAGGTGCAGAGTAGGAAAGTGTCTCAACGTGGCTCATATAACCAACCTGTGGCAGAATCTGGAGTCAATCCCAGGTCTATAGTCACTTCCAGCACTTTCATTGCCACATCTTTAGCCTGCCCTCTCCTCCAAGATGAACTGACATTGGAATAAACTGACTACCTGCCACAAACCCTCAGCAGTTTACACTTGAGTTATCTGTTCCTAACCAACCCAAGCTATGGTGTTAGCACAGAATTCCGTTTCTGGAGCCATGACAGGTCAAGGATACACATGGCACCCAAAAATCATGATACGGAAGGCCATAATGCAAGTCTGGGCAATTCTGCAGCAGGCATGTAAATGGACCCAGCCTGCCATACTAGGTTCTATGAGAAACTGGGAGCACATGCCCCACGTAGCAGAAAAGCTAATACTTTACCTCCAGTCGCCAGGAGCCTTTGGGATGAAGGGCCCAATGTTGCCAGTCATATCTATTTTTAAGAGATGTTAGAATTTTGTTTGTATTTATGTGTGAAATCACTTGCATCTTAAATATTGGCTCACATTTTTAAATGTCTTTTAAAACACTGGCAGACTAAACAAAATCCAGCCCATGGGTTGCCAATTCATCCTCTGCAGCATAGCAACAGTGAGGGATGAACGCTAAAGCCGGGCAGACCATTGGTGTGGCCTTGGGCAAGGTAACCTCCCAGCCCTCCTACTTCCTAGCACTAATATTCCGATTTCATAGCATTCTTGGGAAGACTGAAGTAATATAGGTGAAGCACTTAGTGTGCTACCAGTTACATCAGTACACAATAAAAGTTAGCACTGCCATTATAATAACACTGAATCATAACCACCTGGATATCCTTAGTCAGAGCGCCACCCAGAAAGCTCTCTAGAGCCAAGCCAGTACTCCTCTGCTAAAAGCCCACCATCCCTCTCAGCTAATTTCTGAACCAGTGTCTTCCATGGCTCTGTGATCCCCGCTGGGCATTCAGTGTTAAGGTAACATAGCAGCTTGCCATGTACTTCCCTGTGGCATTTCTCTGCAGGGAGACAGAGACAAATGGAAAGAATGAATGCGGCAGGTTGCTGAAACCACTCTGGAGAGCCTCGGAGGATGCATGGACAGAGGAAAGCACAGCTTCAGCCAGGAGGCCCCAGAGTGTTTGTTCAGGGAGATAAACATCCTTCCAGGAACAGCTTAGATCATCTGATATAAAAAAGTGGCCTCTGACCCAAGGCAGTTTTGTTCTGTTCTTTCTCAGCCAGTCAAGGGTAAGTGAAGAATGAGGCTGAGGTTGGGATCTGGCCTGGAGTGTCTCATCGGGGGACACTGAACATTCTTTGGAATGCTGCCCAACTGGTGCTTCAGGGATTACCTAAATTCTTAGCAAAGACAAAAGGAATTGAAAACAAGGGATACTAAGCTGATCATTGTGCTGTAGGGGCCTAAGGAAAGCTTCCCCTCCCTCTCTAAAATTTCACTGAGGGTCTGGCAGGCCAGTGGCTCACACCTCTAATCCCAGCACTGTGGGAGGCCAAGGAGGGCAGATCATGAATATTCAATGTGAATTTTCGTGTGAGGAGTTTGAGACCAGCCTGGCCAACATGGTGAAACCCTACATCTTCTAAAAATACAAAAATCAGCCGGATGTGGTGAGGTGCACCTATAATCCCAGCTACTCATGAGGCTGAGGCAGGAGAATCTCTTGAACCCTGGAGTCAGAGGTTGCAGTGAGCCGAGATCTTGCTACTGCATTCCAGCCTGGGTGACAGAGTGAGACTCCATCTCAAAAAAATAAATAAATAAATAAAAATAAAATAAAATTTCATTGAAAAATCAACTCACAAAAGGCAGATTGATTGAATAAAAGGCATGCACATTTATTAACATGCACACAGAATGGATCACAGAGTGATTACCCCACCCCATTGGGATTCAGAGACTTATGTACCATCCTGGCAAAATAGGTTATGGTGTGGTGGAGAATAGAAATTATAGTATGGGAATTGCTGGAAAGAATGAATGGTTCAAGGAGCAGAGATTAACATGTATGTTATTTTGTGAAAGGGTGTTCAGGATCTCAGGCAGATAAGAAAAAAACTTCTTTTTTTTCTTTTTAGTAGAGATGGGATTTCACCATGTTGGCCAGGCTGGTATTGAGCTCCTGGTCTCAAGTGATCTGCCCACCTCTGCCTCCCAAAGTGCTAGGATTACTGGCATGAGACACAATGTCTGGCCAGATCAGCATCATCCTGTCTTTGGGACAGACTTGGGGGGACCAGGTGGGGAAGGTCAGAGAGACCTTGAGGCTTCTTCAGTACGTCAATGAGCAAATTTTGGGGTATCAGATTGTGAGCCCCAACAGTGTTTTGGTATATGGAGTCTTATGGAAATGCAGGGACATTTGATTTCACTTACCAGAGGGTCAGAGATGAATTTCTTTCATGGGTACCACAGCTGCTGAACCAACCAGGTCTTCTCAGGACAAAGCCCACAGTGAGCATGTTAGGATGTAGGAATATGTACAGGGCTCTGGCAGGAGGCACTGAAACATTGACAACGGCCTTCAGAGAAGAATCCTCTTTGCTTCTTCTTTTTTTTTTTTTTTTTTTTGAGACAGAGTCTTGCTCTGTCACCAGGTGCCAGGCTGGAGTGCAGTGGTGGGATCTCGGCTCACTACAGCCTCCGCCTCCCGGGTTCAAGCAATTCTACTGCCTCAGAATCCCAAGTAGCTGGGACTACAGGCACATGCCACCACGCCCAACTAATTTTTGTATTTTTAGTAGAGACGGGGTTTCACCATGTTGGCCAAACTCCTGACCTCATGATCCACCCACCTTGGTCTTCCAAATCCCACCCCTGGGATTACAGGTGTGAGCCACCGTGCCCAGCCAGAAGCATCTCTCTTTGCAAGAGGTTTAAAAAAGATACACTAAAAGTTATTTTGCTTAATGCTGTCCATATAAACCAAAGAGGGGCTTGAAATTACAAATGGTGGCCGGACATGGTGGCTAACACCTGTAATCCCAGTACTTTGGGAGGCCGAGGCAGGTGAATCACCTGAGGTGAAGAGTTTGAGACCAGGCTGGCCAACATGGTGAAACCCCATCTCTACTAAAAATTAAAAAAAAAAAATTAGTTGGGGATGGTGGCACGCACCTATAGCCCCAGCTACTCAGCAGGCTGAGGCAGGAAAATTGCTTGAACCCATGAAGCAAAGATTGCAGTGAGCTGAGATCGTACCACTGTACTCCAGCCTGGGCAACAGCGTGAGACTACATTGCTTATATTGCAGTTAGGATCCAGTCTCAATGAAGTCCGGCTACACAGTCTCAATGACAGCCTTGGAAACCCCTCCAGGAGTCAGGATCCTAGACTGGCCTCTCATGGTGTCCCAAGTTGGAGCAAGAGAGCACGAGGGCAAATACAAATCAGAAATAAGAGTGTTACTTCTTATTTCAATTCCTGTAATTGGAAATAATGGAAGAGTTCTCCCCACTTCCCTTTAACTTTCAGAATTTCTCTATCCTTTGCAAATTTATATAAATCTTTATAATAGCTAAATAAGCCTCTTGCCAGTCTCATAACTCAGAAATATTTCCTTAAGAACCTCAAAGCCATCTTTTAAAAATGGAAACATCAGGAAAAAATTGCTTTTCTATCTTCCAGTTTCTACGGAAGAGTTAGTCTGATGGGGCTCAGGACACACCACTCCAAAATAAGACTGTAGAAAACTAGAATATGTCACCCCAAAATACGCCTCTTTGGCATTTTGATTATTTTGAGTTGGTTATTTTGAGAAACTGAAGACAAAGGAGTAGCTCTGAAAAGTTGTATGTTCATAAGAGAAACATATATCTGTAAAGGAAATCACCATTTGGAAGGATCTCTTCATCTCTGTGCCAGGAAGAGAAAGACTAAATCACTAGAGACTCTTTAACAATGGGGAAGATATCAACTTGAATTGGCAAAACAAACCTTACCTTTGTTTAAGATGTTTTTCCAGATTATTTCATCAAAACCAGGCCCACCTCCACATCTTTTTGAGGGACTGTGTTAAAGAAACTTCTCTGTCTGGGTTCGCAAGGAGCATGGTTTCAAATGCAGGAATTTCTGAGCCTCAGGTGGCTGGGGCTCTGAGCATGTCCTCCACTGAGCACTGCCCTCACTGACCCTGGGTAAAGCTAACCACAGAGAGCCAGGTCAATCTCCTCCTGGACACTGGTGTGGACCTCTCAGTTTTGCTTTCCTGTCCTGGATGGCTGTCCTCCAAGTCTGTAACTATCTGAGGAGTCCTAGGACAAGCAGTCACCTGATATTTCTCCCAGCCCGTAAAGTGTAACTGGGGAGATGTGCTCTTCTCCCCTGCCTTCCTCATCATGCCAGAAAGTCCCACTCCCTTGGTAGGGCAGGACCTGTTAGCCAGAGCAGGAGCCATTATCTATATGAACATCAGGAAGAAAATCCCTCTCTGCTGCACATTATTTGAAGAAGGGATTAATCCCAAGGTTTGGGCAATGGAGGGACAATTTGGGTGGGCAAAGGATGCCTGCCCAATTAGAATAAGGCTAAAGGATCCCACCTCTTTTCCTTACCAAAGACAGTACCCCCAAGACCGGAAGCCAAAAAAGAGCTATAGGATATTGTAAGGAACTTAAAAGCTCAGGGTCTAGTGAGGTCCTGTAATAGCCCTTGTAATACTCCAATTTTAGGAGTACAAGAACCCAATGGACAATGGAGGCTGGTGCAAGATCTCAGGCTTATTAATGAAGCTGTGATCCCTTTATACACAGCTGTACCCAACCCATACACCTTGCTCTCTCAAATACCAGGAGAGGCACAATGGTTTACAGTCCTGGACCTTAAGGATGGCTTTTTCTGTGTTCCATTACATCCTGACTCCAAGTTTTTGTTCACCTTTAAAGATCCTTTAGACCAGAATTCTCAGTTCACCTGGACAGTGTTAACCCAGGACTTTCGAGATAGCCCCCACCTGTTTGGCCAGGCTCTAGCTCAGGACCTTAGTCATTTTTCACATCCAGGTACCCTGGTTCTTCAATATGTGGATGATTTACTTTTAACTGCAAACTCAGAAACCCAGTGTCAGCAGGCCAATCAGGACGTCCCACACTTTCTAGGCACCTGTGGATATAAGGTTTCCAAATCAAAAACCCAACTTTGTAGGCAGGAGGTAAAATATCTAGGTCTTGTCTTGTCTAAGGGCACTCAGGCCCTTGATAGAGAACGTCTTTAACCCATGCTGGCCTCCCTCTGTCCAAAAACCTTAAAACAGTTGAGAGGATTATTAGGAATAACTGGTTTCTGCTGATTGTGGATTCCCAGATATGGTGAAATAGCCAAACCCCTATACACTCTGATTAAGGAAACCAAAAAGCTAACACACATCTAATACAACGGGACCCTATAGCTGAGGCAGTCTTTCAGACCCTGAAGCAGGCACTATTGCAGGCTCCAGCTCTAAGCCTTCCTACAGGGAATGACTTCTCCTTATATGTTATGGAAAAGTCAGGAGTGGCACTGGGGGTTCTCATCCAGACTTGGGAGATTACACCACAACTGGTGTCATACCTAAGTAAGGAAATTAATGTAGTAGCAAAAGGCTGGTCACACTACTTGTGGGTCATAGCCACGGTGGCTATATTGGTCTCAGAAGCTGCTAAAATAGTGCAGGGGAAAGATCTAACTGTATGGACTTCACATGATGTAGCTGGAATTCTGGCCTCTAAAGGAGGCTTACGGCTGTCCAACAACCGCTTACTCAAATATCAGGTCTTAATGCTCGAAGGGCCTGTACTTCAGCTGTGCACATGCACAGCCCTCAATGCAGCTACTTTTCTTCCTGAGGAAGGAGCAGACACAGAACATGACTGTCAGCAGGTTGTAGGCCAGAACTATGTGGCTTGAGAGGGTCTCTTAGAAACTCCTCCAGTCAATACTGACCTTAACCCATACACTGACATAAGTTCATTTATGGAAAATGGAGTTTGAAAGGCAGGATATGCAGTGGTCAGTGATCAAACAGTGCTTCAAAGTAATTCCCTTCCTCCTGGAACTAGTGCCCAGCTGGCAGAACTAGTAGCCCTCACTCAAGCTCTAAAATTAGGAAAAGGGAAGAGAATAAACATATACACAGATTCCAAATATGCTGACCTGGTTCTGCATGGCCATGCTGCCATATGGAAGGAAAGAGAGTTCCTAACCTCAGCAGGAACTCTCATTAAACATCATAAGGGAATTTCAGACTTATTACAAGCTGTCCAAGAACCCAAGGAGGTAGCAGTCTTACACTGCCGAGGTCACCAGAAAGGACATGAGAATGAAGCAGAGGGCAATTGCTGAGCTGACTTAGAGGCAAAAAGGGCAGCTAGACAAGAATTTATAGAAGGATCTTTAATATGGGAAAGCCCTCTCCAGGGAACTAGAGCTCAATATTCAGCAGAAGAGGCAGAGTGGGCAATCTCCCAGGACATAATCGTCTTCCTTCAGGGTGGCTAGCCACTGAGGAGGGAAAGCTCCTACCTGCTGCCAGCCGGTGGAAAGTGCTTAAAACCCTGCATCAAACCTTTTATATGGGTATAGAAAATACATATCAAATGGCCAAATCTATATTTACAAAAAAAGGTCTCTTCAAGGTTGTTCAACAAATAGTCAAAGGATGTGAAATATGCCAGAAAAATAATCCTTCAGCACATCACAAAGCTCCCCCTGGGGAAGAGCGGATTAATCACCACCCAGGTGAGGACTGGCAAATGGACTTTACCCAGATGCCTAAGTCTCAGGAATACCAATACTTGCCAATATGTGTAGATACATACACAATTTGGGCTGAGGCTTTCCCCTGTAAAACAGAAAAAGTCCCAAGAGGTAATAAGAGTCCTGATTAGTGAAATAATCCCTAGATTTGGACTCCCTCACTGTCTTCAAAGTGATAACAGCCCTGCCTTCAAAGCTGCAGTGACCCAAGGAATTTCCAGGGTGTTAGGAATACAGTATCATCTCCACTGTGCTTGGAGGCCTCAGTCCTCAGGGAAAGTGGAGAAGATGAATGAAATTCTTAAGAGACACCTAAAGAAACTGGCACAGGAAACCCACCTCCTGTGGCCTTCTCTATTACCAATAGCACTCTTAAGGGCTTGAAACTCTCCTCTGAAAACAGGACTCAGCCCCTATGAGATGCTTTATGGATGGCCCTTTCTTACTAATGATCTCGTAGTAGACAAGGAAACAGCAGATCTAATAAAAGATATAACCTCCTTGGCTAAGTACCAGCAGGCTCTTAGGACCTCACCTGAAGGACACCTAGGGAAAAGGGGAAAGAGTTGTTCTGTCCTAGAGACCTAGTGCTTGTTAAGTCTCTCCCCTCAGACTTGCCCTCTCTAGGTCCATCTTGAGAAGGACCATTTTCAGTTGCTCTGTCTACGCCAACAGCAGTTAAGGTGGTGGGAATTGACTCGTGGATTCATCACACTCAGCTGAAGCTTGGACACCTCCTGAAGAAAATTATAGGCCCTCCACTCTACAGCCTGAAGTTTCAGGAGATGACCCTTCGTACACCTGTGAGCCTTTAAAGGATCTTCTACCTTTGCTCTTCTGATGAGATCCCTAGGAAAGTAACTACTCATCAGTCTAACTTACACCCTGGCATTAACAGGACTATCAGTCTTGACTTTATTATTTGCAATCAGACTCTATGAGGTCACCCCTACAGATTGGCCTACATCTCATAAACTCTCCTTATCCGTGGCTTACTGCCTATTTATACTTCCAATAGCTCTCCTCTTCTCCCTCTGATATCACTCCCTCAAATCATAAGGGGCTTATAGGTCCCTTGGTCACCAATCTACAAATTCCATCTACATCAAACTTTAGTTGTGTGAATTCTACCAACAATTCCAATGCTTCCCTATGCCAAAACTGGGTTGCCTTACCCCTAGGCCTCAACTGCCTAGCACCAGGCTTATTCTTGGTTTGTGGCACCTCTGCTTACCGCTACCTGAACAACACCTCTGGGGAAATATGCCTCCTCTCCTTCCTAGTGCCCCCCCATAACGATTTACACCGACTCTCAGATGCAGAACCTTCTCTTGCCAAGACCACATCATACTCGATCCCCAATTATTCCTTTCATAGTGGGGGCTGGAATAATAGGAGGACTCAGTACTGGCATTGGAGGAATTACTTCCTCTACTCAGTTTTACTATAAGCTATCTCAGGAGTTAAATGACGACATGGGAAAAGTTGCTGATTCTCTCCTAACTGCAGAAGCAGCTTAACTCTTTAACTGCTGTGGCTCTTCAAAATAGAAAGGCCCTGGATCTGCTAACAGCAGAGAGAGGAGGAATATGCCTCTTTTAGGAGAAGAATGCTGCTACTTTGTAAACCAATCGAGTGTTGTCTTAAAGTTAAAGAAGGACCAATTGAGTGCAGGGCTAAAGAGCTTCAAGAAACAGCATCCTGGAGCTTAACAACTGGCTGTCCTGGCTCTACCCTCTTAGGCCCGCTTATAACCATTCTGTTATTGCTGGCCTTCAGGCCTCTCATCTTTAACCTTCTTGTCAAATTCATTTCTTCTAGAACTTAGGCCGTAAGGCTACAAATGGTCCTGCAAATGGAACCCTGGATGTCCTTGGCTCACGAGCTCTATCGTGGACCTCTGGATTGACCTGCATCTCTGGAAGACTCCCCTCTGGAGGAAACCTCAACTCCAGGGCCCCTTCTAGGCCCCAATTCAGCAGGAAGTAGTTAAAGAGCAATTGTCACCCATGTGCCAGCAGCAGTTGAACTTTCCTCTTCAGAGGGGGGACTGAGGGACTGTGTTAAATAAACTTCTTTTCCTGGGTCTGCGAGGGTGTGGTTTCAAATGCAGGGATTTCCCAGTTCCCTGCCTCAGGTGGCTGGGGCTCTGAGCACCTCCTCCACATGGACCAGGTAAAATTCTATCTGATCTTCCTGCCCACGGGAAAGCCAGGTGGGGCTCTTTTGTCCCAAATTCCCACCGAAATCTCTAGGAGGAGGGGGCTCTGTAACTCAAGGTTGTAGAACTAGTAGCCAATCCAGTCAGAGTCAAAGATCAATCACTCCAGAGAAAGTTTGAAAGAACTCCTCTCATTGGACGAGAACATGAATGGGAAGGGAATAACTCAAGGGTTAAAACTTCAGCTGCTCCTACCTGAACGGATTTCCCACTCTGGGTTCCCCTCCCACAATAGTGTGGGAGCTGTCTTCTCTCTTTCTCTCTCTGTCTGTCTAGTAAATGGCTCTTCTGCAAAACTCTTTGGGTCCATGATTTTATTCTAAGGGTAAACTCAACGCATTTCTGGGGCCCCTTTCCTCATTCTTCAGGGTTAGAGAGGCCAAGAACGTACCAGCTCTGGGAGCAGGGTACACCCCCCTGGTTACATTTTCACATCTTTTCTTCCAGAGAAAGATGGTATCTAAGCCTGAAATTAATTTTTTAAATTATTTATTTACTTATTTATTTATTTTTTGAGACAGAGTCTCACTCTGTCAATCAGGCTAGAGTGCAGTGGCATGATCTTGACTCACTGCAACCTCTGCCTCCCGGGTTCAAGCAATTCTCCTGCCTCAGCCTCCCAAGTAGCTGGGACTACAGGCGCACACCACCATGCCCAGTTAATTTTTGTATTTTAGTAGAGATGGGGTTTCACCATGTTGTCCAGGATGATTTCAATCTTTTGGTCTCATGATCCACCCACCTCGGCCTCCCAAAGTGCTGTGATTACAGGCATGAGCCACCATGCCCAGCCTAAGCCTAAAATTTAAATGCTTTTTTTGAGATATACTCTAGAGATTTACTGATTTATCTGGTTTTCTCCCATATATATGTGAGGTATACATTTTAATAAACTTCTGTTTGTATTTATCTTGCTAATCTATCTTTTGTTATAGGAAGTCCCAGTTTAGAGGACATTTTTTTTTTCCTCCCCACTAGCCTAACCTTAGTGAGTACTTTGAGCCTTGCAAAACTATGTGCTGGTGGAAAGAGATAAGAAGCTTGCTTCTCCTCTGGATAAAACCAACACAGGTGGTCCCTCAATTACCATGGTAAAGTTAGGATAAATGATGTGTGACAAGTCGTCTTACATGAGAATTAGTTATTATTTATCTTGAAAAGATAATAACTAGTTATTATTTATCTTCATAATGGTTGTGTCTGCTTGGTTGTTACTATAGTTTGAAAGTCCACTCCAAAACTCATGTTAAAATTTGATTGCTATTGTGATAGTGTTAAGAGGTGGGACCTTTAAGAGGTAATTAGGTCATCAGGGCTCTACCCTCAGGCATGGATTAATGCCATTATCTCAGGAGTGGATTAGTTTCCCCAGGAGTGAACTCCTAGTAAAATAATACACATTACCCCATTTTCTCTTGAGAATTCCTTCTGCCGTAGGATGACCCTTGCCAGATGCCAGTCATGCTCTTGGACTTACCAGCCTCCAGAACCATGAGCCAAATAACCATCTATTTTCTTTTTAATAAATTACCCAGTCTGTGTTATTCTGTTATAGCAGCAGGAAGCAGACTGAGATTGCTACGTAAAGGGGTGTAATACCTTTCTGTCTCTGCAACCTTTTAGTGGATTGTCTATGATGTGTATCATATTTTGGTTTAAAACTGTTTTTTTCCTCCACTATCTCCATAGAGAGGTTTTCTAGGCCGAGAGAAGATTTTTAATAAAAAATTGTATTTCCCATCCAGGTACAGTGGCTTACCCCTATAATCCCAATACTTTGGGAGGTTGAGGCAGAAAGATTGCTTGAGGTCAGGTATTTGAGACCAGCCTAGGCAAATTAGGGGGACCCATCTCTACAAAAACAAAAACAAAAACAAATTAGCTGGGCATGGTGTTGCATACCTGTGGTCCCAGCTACTCAGGAAACTAAGGTGGGAAGATTGCTTGAGCCTGGGAGGTTGAAGCTGCAGTGAGTCATGATTGTCCCACTGCACTCCAGCCTTGGTGACATATATATATTTCCCAAATTTGGCAAGGCCTTTAACCCCCCTACCAATCAGTCACTAGATGTGGGTCACCTGAAGAAAGGGGGTACCCTAGATGCGCAGGCATCCTGCAGTGGAAGCAGCTGAAGGTCATGTACCAACAGCACTCCCAGCAGCTGGGACAAGACGCCCTTCTTTGAAGGGGCAGCAGAGTGATGATCACAGTTTTCATTATAGCTTGGTTGTACTGTGTTGTTTTGTTTAACTGTATTTTTCTTTTAAACTGCTCTCAACACTTCACAAACTAGAACATTTTTCTCACCCACTTGCAGAAGTCTCTTGAGAAGTGAGGTTCTCTTTGCCCTTCTCATGCCTATTTTTCATAATGAAAAATGACATATGACGAGTCAGTGACAGTGACAGAGAATCATACAGGTCTTCTGCTATAATATTGCTAACTTTTTATTTTGCCACCATAAACAGATTCTGTGAAGCCAAACCTGAAAACTGTTTTGGTTTTGTTTTATGGAGAGTGAGTTCTCAGAGTTCTGCCCCATCACAAGAGCTTCATGAACTTTCTCAGGCATCTTCCACTCCCACGCTCCAATACCAGAACTAGGATTTTGTAAGAGTACATGAGGGTGTTGTATTAGTCAGCTTTTCAGAGAAGTAGAATAATAAGATATGTACATAGACATATATAGAAAGAGATTTATTATGCGGGATTGACTCACAGAATTATAAAGCTAAACCCCACAATCTGCTGTCTGCAAATTGGAGCCACTGGATGACAGTGGCATAGTTCCAGTCCCAGACTGAAAGCCTGAGACCCAGGGCAGCAGCTTGTATAAGTTCTAGTCCAACTTCAAAAGCACAAGAACCAGGGCTACTGATGTCTGAGGTCAGAAGATGGACGTCCCAGCTAAATAAAGAGAGAAAATTCACCCTCTCTTTGCCTTTTTGTTCTATTTTGGCCATCTACAGATTGAAAGACACTGACCCTCACTGGTGAGGGCTGATTGGATGACATTGACCCTCACTGGTGAGGGCTGATTGGATGACACTGACCCTCACTGGTGAGGGCTGATTGGATGACACTGACCCTCAATGGTGAGGGCTGTCTTCTTAACTTTGCATATGTATACTCAGATGCTAACCTCTTCCAGGAACACCTTCACAGACACACCCAGAAATAATGTTTTCATCAGATACCTGGGCATGCCTTCGCCCGGTCAAGTTGACACATAAAATTAACCATCACAGATGTCTCAAACCACTGTTAACCAACTTAAGCCAGAGAGAATCCGGGAAATAGAACTTCCTGCCAGTGCACACAGGTCTTCCTACACCTTGCCCCTTGGCTTTCTCCTTTAGCTATGTTAAGGAACTTCTCTGGCTATCTCATATTGTGGTCAGCGTGAGGGATATCATCTCAAAAGAGTCAATTACATAGTCTAGGGTGAATCTCAACTGCAGCTGTTATGGAGACACTTTTGATGTCTGGATATTGTTGGACATTTCTAAGCTGGTCGATGGGTATGTAATTTCTGGCCCTAGTAAAGCCATTTTAGCTCTCCTGGGGATTCACCCATGGGTCTCTTTTATTTCCTTCAAGAGAAGACTTTGGAACATACAGTGCATTAAATAACCTTTCAGATTCAGCTGACCTTCAGAGTATCATTTTATCCTTCTGGGCACATCAGGAAAGGGGCACTTGGAGTCATCAGAGCTCTAGGCCGGAGGTTCCCAGATTGTCTCTTCAGACAAATACAAAGAAAAAGAGGACTGGGTGACTTATTTCAGGCAAATAGAATTTATGACAGAAAACATCAAATGAGCCGAAGAAAAACATTTTATACGGAACAAAGGTACAATCCACAATAATGATCTAACATCTGGAATCTTTATGTGACAACAATGAAGTATGTTAGAAATGAGGGAAAAAATGCTTGAAACACAATATTTGTGGGAGAGTTTTAAACACAAATATCTCAAACTGACAACTCAAATAAATAAAAATTGTCCAAAAAATTAGAAGAGCTAAATCATAGAATTTTTCTTTATAAAAAGAAAGTATGCCATTTTTAAAACTTCTGTAAAACATTACAAAAAATCATTGTAAATAGGACACAAAGATAAACTCAGTAAATTTCAAAGCATGAAATATATATGAGCCATTTTATCATGTCACAAAGTAATAGAACTTAAAATCAAACAAGCAAATAAACCATCTGCTTTAAGGTGGAAGGCAAACTCCAAAACAGTTATTGTGACAAAATAAAATAAAAAATTATAGGTATAGGCTTCTATTAAAGTAATAAAATGAGGCCGGGCGCGGTGGCTCAAGCCTGTAATCCCAGCACTTTGGGAGGCCGAGGCGGGTGGATCACGAGGTCAAGAGATCGAGACCATCCTGGTCAACATGGTGAAACCCCATCTCTACTAAAAATACAAAAAATTAGCTGGGCATGGTGGCGCGTGCCTGTAGTCCCAGCTACTCGGGAGGCTGAGGCAGGAGAATTGCCTGAACCCAGGAGGCGGAGATTGTGGTGAGCCGAGATCGCGCCATTGCACTCCAGCCTGGGTAACAAGAGCGAAACTCTGTCTCAAATAATAATAATAATAATAATAATAATAATAATAATAATAAAATGAGGCTGCGTGTAGTGACTTATATCTGTAATCCTAGCACTTTGGGAGACCAAGGCAGGCGGATCACAAGGTCAGGAGTTCGAGACCAGTCTGGCCAACGTGGTGAAAACCTGTCTCTACTAAAAACAACAAAAATTAGCCAGGCATGATGGCAGGTGCCTGTAATCCCAGCTACTTGGGAGGCTGAGGCAGGAGAATCACTTGAACCCAGGAAGGGAGGTTGCATTGAGCTGAGACCATGCCACTGCACTCCAGCCTGGGTGACAGAGTGAAACTCCGTCTCAAATAATAATAATAATAAAATGAGAACTGTTTTATGCATTCATGTAATAAACCCAAGTTACTGATCACCTACTAGATAGTATACACGGTTCTAAGAGCAGGATATAAAACACTGCCCTCATGAGACTTACATTCCACCAGTAGAGTGGGGAAGATAGCTTATAAACAAGTACATAAATAAGTAAGAAAATAGCAGGGGGTAATGCTTGCTGTAATTAAAAACGAACCGATGTGACTGAGAGTGACTGGCATAGGAGTGGCACTACTTTTGGTTGGAAAGGCCTCTCTCAGGTGGCATTTAAGCTGAGATCTGAACATTAGAAAGAATTCATCTGTGAAGATCTTGGAAAAGAACATTCCAGCAGAGAGATGACCTACACTGTATATCCAAGTTAGAGAATTGGATGCAGGAAGAGCAAAAATGGAAATACTTTAATTATTCATAGAAAATTATTTGAAAAGGAGAAAGAAAATTATAAAGATAACAGCCAAGATAAATAAGTACAAAAACAAAAAAGATAAGATTGATAAGCAAATCCAAGATTTAGTTACTCCGGAGGAAAAGCACAAAAGATAAGCGTCTAATCAAGAATTTAAAAAACCACGTATAAATATAAAAATAAAGAAATCTGTTAAAACAATTTTAACAGAACTAAGATAATTCTAACACAAAAGAGAAAAAGAGGTCGGGCGCGGTGGCTCACGCCTGTAATCCCAGCACTTTGAGAGGCCGAGGCGGGTGGATCACGAGGTCAAGAGATCGAGACTATCCTGGTCAACATGGTGAAACCCTGTCTCTACTAAAAATACAAAAAATTAGCTGGGCATGGTGGCGCGTGCCTGTAGTCCCAGCTACTCGGGAGGCTGAGGCAGGAGAATTGCCTGAACCCAGGAGGCGGAGGTTGCGGTGAGCCGAGATCGCGCCATTGCACTCCAGCCTGGGTAACAAGAGCGAAACTCCGTCTCAAAAAAAAAAAAAGAGAAAAAGAAGAGAAACAAGAAAAATAAAAGCATATCAAACTTAAACCAATCTTATATATACATCTGAAATCATAAACCTATAAATTGCATCCACAGAACATTAAATGACTCATGCTTCATAACCAAGAAAACTTTATTCCAGATAAGCAAGGATAACTTAGAAAAACTATTATTATAACATGTAACATCATTTTTTCACAGTGGATAAGACATATCTTATAATCACAATGAATGAATAAAAGGTTTTGATAAAATTCAACACCTTTTCTGATTTAGAATTACCCTGGCAGCTTGGAAAAATAAACTAATGTGCACACCTTGCTTCACTCAATATGGAGAAATGGTAAATGATATATGATACATATAATTAAAAGCATAGCTAAGCTGAAGAAAGAAAGAAAAACAGTAATATGTAAACAGTGAGGGAGTTTAAAGCCAGCATTAAGAAATAATATAGTGATAAATTTGGGGATAGGAGTGAGGGTATCAAATCCAGATATTGGCTCTAATCACCATTAAGGGAAAGGATATTTTTGGTTTGGGGCCCACCTAAGTTGCTAAGCTATCACTAACATCACTGCATAAAATTGGGACCTTGAGAGGTACCCTCCAGTGAACTAGGAACAAGAAATTCTCTGCCCAGAAAAGCAAAAGGGAAATTTGAATCTGCCTGGGACTCTGATCAGAGGAAAAAATCCTTCCTTTAAGAACCAAAACTTCAAGCCTGTCTTTAACCAAAATGTAAACTACCCAGGTGGCATAGGCATCCTCAAGTTCAAGAAATTAATGTAAACTGGTTTGGAGCCAGCAAATCAACTCAGCAGAGGGAGGCGTACGTTTCCAGCATCTAGAGTCGGGGTCAGCAAACTAAGGCCGTGGCCAAATACTGCCGTGGCCTGCTCTTGCAGAACCTGTGTGTTAAGAATGATTTTTACATTTTTTAAAAGTTATCATAAAAGAAAAGGAGGAGGAAGAGAAGGAGAAAGAGACGGAGACTATGTAGCCTGCCAAGCCTAGAATATTTACTACCTGGCCCTTTGTAGAAAAAGTTTGCCAACCTATGATTTAGATAACAGAGAGAACCCAAAGGGATGAAATACCCTTACAATAAAAAATTACCACATGACTAAACCATCCCCTATTTAGGAAAGTCAATAAACTCTACGACTAGTAGGATTAAGTAGCTTTGCAAATTCTAGACAATAGTACAATCTGAAGAGACTATAAAAAAGCATTTTTAGAGTAATTAAACTGTACTCACCTATTCTGGAGGCAGAGAATGGCTTGAGCCCAGGAGTTTAAGGCTGTAGTGCTCAATGATGGTGCCTGTGAATAGCCCAGGCACTCTAGCCTGGGCAATATAGCGAGACCCTGTATTAATAATAATAATGACAAAAGGAAATATTTTCCACCCTCCCAACCAAGATGGAGTCTTGCTCTGTCACCCAGGTTGGAGTGCAGTGGTTTGATCTCGGCTCAATGCAACCTCTGCCTCCCGGGTTCAAGCAATTCTCCTGCCTCAGCCTCCCGAGTGAGTAGCTAGGATTACAGGCGCTCGCTACCATGCCCGGCTAATTTTTGTATTTTTAGTAGAGATGGGATTTTACCATGTTGACCAGTTTGGTCTCAAACTCCTGACCTTGTGATCTGCCTGCCTCAGCTTCCCAAAGTGCTGGGATTACAGACATGAGTCACCACGCCTGGGAGGAAATAGATTTTTAAAAGAAACCTTATAGAAGAAAATGTAGTTGTTGGAATTATAATTCAAAAGAAAAATTAGATAGCAGATGTAAACATAATTGAGGAAGCAATTAATGAACTAGAAGGTAAATCTGAGGAGATTAACCAGAATGTAACACAAAGTGATAAAGGGATAGAAAATATGAAAAAGAAGTTAAGAGTTAGGAAGAATAGACTAAGAAGGAACGATTAGTTATAGTTCCTCAAAGAAAGATTAGGATAAGTGAGAAAGAACTATTTGAAGATAAAATTATTGTGAATTATTCAGAAACAATAAAAATATAAATCCTTATATTCAATGAATACATTAAATCTTCAGCAGGATAAAAATAAATAAATCCAAAAACTAGGCACATTACGGTAAATTATTAAAAACAAAAGAAAAAGAAAATAAATTAAAAGTAAGCAGAGAGTGGCTGAGCTTGGTGGCTCATGCCTATTTGACCTTGGGAGGCCAAAGTGTGCAGATCGCCTGAGGTCAGGAGTTCAAGACCAGCCTGGCCAACTACAAAAATTAGCCAGGTGTGATGGCGGGCACCTGTAATCCTAGCTACCCAGGAGGCTGAGGCAGGAGAATTGCTTGAACTTGGGAGGCAGAGGTTGCAGTGAGCCAAGATCATGCCACTACACTCCAGCCTGGGTGACAGAGAGAAACATGAATGAACACTGTGGCCGAGGTTGCTATATAGCCACTCAAATATATTCCGAATCGTCCGGAAAAACAGTTGTAGTTGAGCATATGGATGCTAATGTTAGTGTTCTATGAGGAAAGCATGTCTTCTAGATATGACTTTGGAATTGTGTAATATTTTACATAATTATGAAACAAACTTAAAGTTTAAAAAAAGCAATCCCTAAAAGTGGAAAGTAAAAGGAAACAATTCTAACGTTTGTCTAAATAGTGGCATAACCTCACAGAGAGAGAATGGTCAAAGTGACTTTCAGAAATAGTAAGTTGACTGTATATCGCTAGCGGTATATACCCTAAAAGCAAAAACAATGACATAAAACAATTCTAAGGTGCGGTGGCTCATGCTTGCAATCCCAGCACTCTGGGAGGCCGAGGTGGGTGGATCACCTGAGGTCAGGAGTTCAAGACCAGCCTGATCAACATGGAGAAATCCTATCTCTATTAAAATACAAAATCAGCCGGGTATGGTGGCGCATGCCTGTAATACTAGCTACTTGGGAAGCTGAGGCAGGAGAATCACTTGAATTTGGGAGCCGGAGAGGGAGCCAGAGGTTGCAGTGAGCCTAGATCACGCCATTGCACTTCAGCCTGGGCAAGAAGAGAGACTCCGTCTCAAAAAAAAAGAAAGAAAAAAAACTATCCAGTAATCATATTGTTAGTGGTACCAATGGTATTATCATGTGGGCATTGTGGGATAAAGCAAAGAGTAATTATGGTACTGTATTCATCTGTTAGGACTGCTATAACAAAATGCTACAGACTAGGAGCTTAAGCAACAGAAATGTATTTTCTCACTGTTTTGGAGGCTAGAATTTCATGATCAAGACGCTGTCAGTGCTGGTTTCTGGTGGGACCTCTCTTCCTGGCTTGTAGCCAGCCACCTTCTTGCTATGTCTTCACATGACATTCCCTCCATGCACACTGGGAGAGAGGGAGAGAGAGGAAGAGACTCTTCCTCTTCTTCTCCTTTTTTGTAATAGAGACAAGGGTCTCACTATGTTGCCCAGACTGGTCTCAAACTCCTGGACTCAAACAATCCTCCCACCCTTGCCTTCCAAAGTGCTAGGATTGCAGGTGTAAGCCACCTCACCCGGTCATGACTTTTCCTCTTCCTGTAAGGATACCAGTCCTGTCAGATTAAAGCCTCACCCTTATGATCTCATTTAACCTTAATTTCCTCCCTAAAGGCCGTATCTCCAGATACAATCATCCCTTGGTATCCATGGGGGATTGGTTCCAGGACTCTACACCATACCAAAACCTGCAGATGATTAAGTCCCTTGTATAAAATGTATTTTATATATAATATAAAATGTTATTTAAATATAACCTACCTACATCCTCTCACATACTTTAAATCATCTCTAGATTACTTATAATCCCCAATACAATGTAAATGTTATATAAATAGTTGTTATACTGTATTGGTTTTTAAATGTGTGTTATTTTTTATTACTGTATTATACATTTTTTTTCCAAATATTTTTGACCCTCAGTTGATTGAATCCATGGATGTGGAACCCACAGATATGAGGGACCAACAGCATAGTCACTGGAGGTTACAACTTCAGCATATGAATTTTGGGAGACACAGTTCAGTCCAATAACAGGTACCATTGAAAACTGAAGTTTTTCACATAGGAGAAAGGAAATACAGATGTAAGATAGCTAAGACTAAGTAAAAAGTCTATAGTCCTGAATATGAGTAAAAACTATCAGTATGAGCATTGTATGAGCATTCACGTATGTATGTTCATACATGTATGTAATATTACATACATAAGACAATAGAATTTATATATACCACATTTGTCTATTGAAAAGGCCTGGAAGCAAAGATCAACTTAGTAGCAATAAGACCACTGGTACCCAGATTATAGTCTCTAAATACCATTTCCTATTCAAAGGAATCAGAGATTCTTAGGAAAAAATCTTTGATTCTAGGCCCAAGAAGGGAAATGTACAAGCTGTACATATAAAATCTTATCATCCCTGGTAGCAATAAAGTTATTAGCTATCATTTCAGCAGGTTTATGAACCAACTCAAAGAGTCTTCCCCAGCCAAATATAGGATAATTTTATTTTTGGAATTGATTTTGACTACAGAGTATCTGAGCTTGCTTGCTCAGTCTGGCTAGAGTTCTATTAGTTATCTGATATCCTTTTAATGAATTCCTCTTTTGCTTTGAGTAAGTCAGAATTATTTTTTACTTGTCACTAAGAAATCCAACAAATGAAACTTGCCTAGCATGACTTAAGGCATAATTGATGTTCAGTAAATGGTGATTTCCTTCCTAGGAGTCAAAAATCTAGTATGACTTCTTCTCAGATTTTAAAAACTGTGAGGGAAACTTTCTCCCTACAAGGCTTTTCCTCTTCCACGAGGGAGATTCTGCCTCTGTTCACATCCCCTGCAATCCTCCTACTCTCCTCTACTCAAGGGAAGAAGGTCTGGAAGCCAACTGATCACAGTTAAAGGTTTTGACTGGGCCCCAGTAATCAGTGGGCAGGGCTATTTAGCATCCAGGTCCTGTTCTACACTTTCTGCTTCCTATCTCCCAATGGTAAGCAGACATAAGATCTCTTAGGTCTTCCTCAATTTGATGCTAAAGAGTAAATGCATTTAGTACTCCTCTTAGAGGCTGGATCTCTCTATCAACCAATACGCCTAACATTTCGGTTTGAAGAGAAGTAAAAAATTCCAGGTACACATTGAAGCTTAAGACATGCTCAAGTTTATCTTTTACCAGAAAGCCCTCCATTGGGAATTATCAGGTGCTGACTTAGCTATTAATCATATTACTCATTGATTCTCATCTCCTGCTGTTTCTTACCTGGCACAGAACTCCCTTGGGAAATTAATGGCAAGATGGGATGATTTAAAGGCAGGACTCGGATATTCTCGGGTTCCTCATGGAGGAGAAGAGGGGTGAATACCACCAGGTAACACCAAAACCCCTCTCTCATTCTTACAGAATCACCAAGAGATGGGAAACAAAGTGCAAAAGGATACAGCATGGATACTGACATTTCAACACAGTGACTCCGAAGTTTAGGCTTAGGGGCTCTGACAGGTGGGCATGGAGTAGAAAGGAGAAGGGGAGGAGGCCAGTGGGAGGAGAAGGAAGGCAAAGTGAGAGGATGGCCTCTTTGGGCTCTTCACTCTACTCTCTACCTCATTCAACTCTCCCCCATTAATTCCTACCTATACGTCCAAGGAAGAGAGTGATAAAAAGGGTAATGAGGATGAGTCAAGTTCCAAGGTATTTTATTGGCCACAGCCTTTTCTTGGGTGTTTGTCTCGGGAATTTCTCTTTTGTACCTCTGGTGTGCTAAAAGCATGCTCATACCACCTATGCTCCAGACTTTAAAAAGAGGCTCGTTTCTCTCTCTCCTTTTGTTGGCATGCTTTTCCTTGGATTCATCTTTTCTTGCTGTCAGACAGTTAAAATAGTGAAGCCTGAGAAAGAGGTATAAACATAGGGGGAAAGTACCAAGAAGATCACTTGGACATTAAAAAAATTTTTTTGTGGAGATAGGGTCTTGCTATGTTTCCCAGGTTGGTCTTGAAATGCTGTCCTCAAGTGATCCTCCCAGTTTTGGCAAAAAGAATCATTCAATGATTATCCCTAGCTTCGCAATGGCCTAGGGAAGTGTTTGAAGCCAAAGCATTCTCATAAAATGCATGCATTTGCCTGGTCCTGTCCTCTGAGCATGATGTCTCCCCTGTGGCACCCATGGACAAGGGCGTAGCTCTAGCAAGGCAGGATTTGAGTGTTCAGATCCTTGGGCCCGAGCCCAATACTACCTCCAACCCCAAATGCCATGTCTTTCAATACAAGTAACATGGACGGTAATGGGTCTGCCATTCTAAAATCATGTCTGGCTAATGGCTTGGCAGGTGAATAATCTGCTGTGAGCCTACCTGAGCAGTGACTGCTCTTGGGACCAGAGGATGCAAACCCACACAGCTGTGAGGAAGCCCCAGCTCTTGGGAAGTGTTCCTGCAATCTCCAGGTCTGCTGACCTTGCTTCAGTGTTTTCTGATTCTACCTCAGCCCCATCTTGATGATCTCCTGGTACTCCCCGACTTTAAGGAAACTGTTTGCTATGGAAGCTCTAGGAAACACATAATGATATAAGGTGATGGCTTCCAATAACGGGCCTTCTCATTCTGAAGATGATGTGGTTGAAATGTGAATGGATCTCTCTGCTTGGGAGATGATCTTTCCAAGACAAACTCTTTCTCTATTTGTTCCCAAGTCACTTACTGGGGTTTCAGATGCCATCTTAGGTCCTCTGCTTCCCTCTTCTGGTCAATTGAAGGGACTCTTTATAGCCATTTAGAGTTTAGGGGAAGGATTAACATGTGATGCTACCTAGTAATGGAACCAAATAATAATCTCCTAGTGCTCACTTTTTCAATTCACAAAAAGCTACACCCAGGAAATAGGATAATTAAAGATAACATTATCTCTCAAATATGCTCACACTAAGGAAGTCATGCCATCTACTCTAATGTACAGACCTGGAGGGAATATGTTAAGCCAGCAGTTCAACATGTGATATCAATGTGTGTTTTTGTAGAAAGGGTTCTTTGGTCAAACACATTTGGAAAATCTTAGGGTAAAATAACTTACAGGCTGCGTGCAGTGGCTCATGCCTGTAATCCCAGCACTTTGGGAGGCCGAGGCGGGTGGATCACGAGGTCAAGAGATCGAGACCATCCTGGCCAACACGGTGAAACCCCATCTCTACTAAAAATACAAAAAAAATTAGCCAGGCATGGTGGCATGCGCCTGTGGTCCCAGCTACTCAGGAGGCTGAGGCGGAAGAATTGCTTGAACCCAGGAGGCAGAGGCTGCAGTGAGCCGAGATTGTGCCACTGCACTCCAGACTGGTGACAGAGCAAGAATCTGTCTCAAAAAAAAAAAAAAAAAAAAAAAGTTACACAAGTTTCTCTACTAAAAAATTGCTTAGGGCCTTTAAATTGATCATGTGCACTATGAATCTCCTAAGAGGATAGAGTATATAGTTTTTGATCAATGACTCCGTGATTGGAGAGAATCCCAAGGATTAGCATTCCATTCTGTAGAATATTTTGGGGAAAATGCAACACTAGACATTGAAAAGGTGAATTAAAAAAAGAAAGATCTTCACATTTTGAAATGCCAAGTGTTATCTTACCCAAGCCAACAGCATGTTCAGTGAAGCAAATGACCATTAATACCTCCTGAGCTGATATCAGCTCGGTTATTTTAAACCACAAAGCTCAGAGTTGGGAAAAGGACCCTAAAGACCCTAAAGGTCCTTTGCAGACCAATCCCTCCATTTTGTAGGTAAGATGACTGAGACTTAGAAAGCTACAAGGTATAGTCTCAAAACCCAGTGAAGAAATATGATTTTACTGTGTATTGGTGGGAGTCCAGGACACACGGCCATTTTGCTGAGAGGAGCTGTCCATCACAAAAAGCCTGCATTTTGACATATTCAATAAGCAGGTTTAAAAAAAAAACACCTTAGTTTAGAAGAGTATATATCAGGCCATCCGCTTCACTGGAAAGATGTATGCAAGATGCTGCAGCCTTTGACAAAACAAGATCCAACTTATTATTCATTTATAAACCCACAGAAGGCACTTTTATAAAAAGACATCATCCTCATTCATGCATCAAATGGAAAGTCAGGAAATACAGTTTGTGTTAAACTCCAAAGGGCTTTGATGCTTTTTCATAAATGTTAGCACATTTGGGAGAACACCACAGCCTTCTGCGTTAGCTAAGACTATTCTGGTTGCTAGTGACAAGAACCCAACTTGAACTAGTTTAGGCAGAATAAAAAGGAGGGTGGAGAGTAATTTATGGGAAGGCTCACCTAACAAAAGGAAGAGCTGGCGGGGCAGGGTGAGTGGGTGAGTGGAAGAGCCATTGAGATTATCACCTTCATCTCTTGTGGGTTTCTCTCGGTCAGTCAGCTTCACTCTTCTGCTGCAGATAGGATCTACCCCCTCAGGTGGGTGGTGGCTGTCTTGGACTCATAGTTTCACATCTTTCCTACCAGAAAGAAATGGTCTCAAGTTCAAAGGTTCCAGAGAAGGGCTCTGATTGGCCTTGCTTGTTCAAGGTGTACCTTTCTGAGGTAAGGGAAATAGGTCTTCATAGAGGCAGATAGCCTGGCAGGTAACAGCACGGGTTCTGAAGTCAAACTGCTTGAGATCAAACACTGACTCCCCTGCCTGCTAGCTAAATGGTCTTGACAAAGTTATTTAAGCTCTTTTACCTCTGTTTCCTTATCTGTAAAATGGGGACAATAATGGTTAACAGGTTTTATACCATGATTAAATGAGATAAAACTATGTAAACGATTTTATATAGTACCCGCTAGAAGGCAAGTAGCAAATAGTCATTAGCTATTCTCATTACTGGTTCAGCTTGGAGGGTTAGGAGGTCATGCTTAGATCAATCACTATGGCAATTTAATGAAATGATTGAGAGCATTTGCTCTATGATCTGATGATCTGATTTCAAGTTCTAACTCCTGCACTTACTAGCTATACCTTAGAGAAGTTGTTTAACTCTTCTGTGCCTTTGGTTTCTTCATCTGTAAAATAGGGGTCATAAGCATTCCTGTCTTGTAAGATGGTTGCAAGCAATCAATCAGATGACAAATTTGAATCATTTAGCATCTTGCCTAGCACATAGTAAGCATGCAACAAAGTTATTGTTATTATCATTAAGGCTGTTCAGGCAGTCTACAAAAAGATGATATCTTCCATTTGAATCATGATGGTAGGAGTACATTCATTCATTCAATAAATATTTGTTGAGCGTTACTACTATGCTAGGCACTGTGCTAAATGTGAAGAATACAGAGTGATGAGCAAGACAGATAAGGCCCTGATCTCATGAAGTGCACATGTTAGTAAGGCTTTAAGCAGAGAGATATTATTCTGGACAGGATGAACGATAAATGTCCACTATACCTACCAACTATTAAATCCCTAACTTCTGGCTGGGTGTGGTGACTCACCCCTGCACTCCCAGCACTTTGGGAGGCCGAGGCAGGCAGATCACTTGATTTCAGGAATTCGAGACCAGCCTGGCCAACATGGTGAAACTCCGTCTCTACTCAAAATACAAAAATTACCTGGGCATGGTGGCGCGTGACTGTAATCCCAAGTACTCAGAGGCTGAGGCATGAGAATCGCTGGAACCTGGGAGGTGGAGGTTGCAGTGAGCCAAGATCCTGCCACTGCACTCCAGCCTGGGCAACAGAGCAAGACTCAGTCTCAAAAATTAATTAATTAATTAAATCCTTATCTTCTTTGTTAATAACCAGTCCTTCAGACTTCTTATCTTATGCCTTCTTTTAAAAACATAGTCACACTTACCATTATATCTCTTTCTCCTTGTAAAGGGATACCTCTTTCTTTTCCTGATCGATAACTATGACTATGTATGAATGTATACATATATAGGTACTGTATGTATAAATTATATTTATATATTCTTCATGATATTTTGAAGATCTAGTAGATCACTTCTCTGTCAGGAGACCTACTATCTTGATTAGCCTCAAATTTAGGAGTAGAATCAGGACAGCGGAAGGTCAACTTCACCTAAAGATAAAAGAATCCTTCAAAAATTGGTTAGTAATCTTACCTCACATTATATACAAAAATCATTCCTAGGTGAATTATAGATCAAATGGGAAAAGTAAAACAATGAAGCTTCTAGCAGATAACATAGGAGAATATCTTTATGAATTCTGGATTAGGAAAGGTTTCTTAAACAAGATCCTCAAAGCACTTAAAATAGTTTTAAGAAGTTGACTACATTAAAATAGTTTGAAGTTGGCTAGATTAAATTTAAGAACTTTTGTTTATTAAAGTGCACAACTAAAGGATACAAAAAGCAAGCCTCAAAGTGAAACAACATTTTTCAATGTGTATAACCAACAAGGGGCTCAGGGGTTCTTACCTAAGATATATAAAGAATTCCTACAAACCTGCCAATCAAAAGAAAACAAAAACAGTTAACACAATACAAAAAAAGTGGGCAGAAAATTTGACAGATATTGAATATGAAATGAGCATTAATGCTCAACGTCATTAGTCAGCAGAGAAATGTACACTAAAGCCACACTGATACACCGCTGTCCCTCACTAGAGTATCCAACCAAGCTTACAAGGTTGTAAAACATCAAGAACTCTGAAATGTTGCTGATGGAAGTGCAAATTGGCACAATTACCATAGCAAACAGATTGACATTATCAAATAAAGTATAAGATATGCAAAATTTATGACACAGCAATTCACCTCCAAGTTATATACCCTCATAAAGCATATGCTTATGTGTACCAGTATACATGTTTAAAAATATTCATAGCGGTACTGAATAATAACTCCAACTGGAAACAACCTAAATGTCTATCAAGAGTGAAATAAATAACAAATTATGATGTATTCGTACTATAAAATACTATATTATGAGAAATAAGGAAAAAATACAGCTACACGACATATAGAGGATGAATCTTAAAGACACAATATTATGTGAAAGGAGCCAAACAGTACAGAATATACGCTGTATAATGTAATTTATATACAATTTTTGTTTTGAGACTGAATTTCGCCATGTTGCCTAGGCTAATCTCGAATTCCGGCGCTCTTACAGTCATTTCCCCTCAGCCTCTGGAGTAGCTGGGATTATGGACACATGTCACCCAGCCTGGCTTAATATACAATTGTTTAAAAGGCAAAACTAAACAAGTTTTAGGACTAAAACTATCAAAGAAGAATAAGAAAGTAAATACTGTAAAAATTGGCTGGGCGCGGTGGCTCACGTTTGTAATCCAGCACTTTGGGAGGCCGAGGCGGGTGGATCACGAGGTAAGAGATCGAGACCATCCTGGTCAACATGGTGAAACCCCGTCTCTACTAAAAATACAAAAAATTAGCTGGGCATGGTGACGCGTGCCTGTAATCCCAGCTACTCAGGAGGCTGAGGCAGGAGAATTGCCTGAACCCAGGAGGCGGAGGTTGCAGTGAGCCGAGATCGCGCCATTGCATTCCAGCCTGGGTAACAAGAGAGAAACTCCGTCTCAAAAAAATAAATAAATAAAATAAAAAATAAATAAATACTGTAAAAATCAAGAGAGTATTTACTTTTAGTGCGAGTTAGAGGTTACAATCAGGAAAAGGTTTTTACAGCTATTAGTAATGTTTTATGTCTTGACACAGGTAGATTATACAGAGGTTTGTTTTACAGATTGTTAACTCTTTTTTTTTTTAAATACCTTTCTGTGTGTATGTTGTGTTTTACACACACTTGCACTCAATAGTAAGTATAGTGTGGATGCAATGGACAGAGTCAGATAAAGGGTAGGACTGCTCAAGTTCAAAGTCACAGAGCTCTCTAAAGGGGGGTTGAAGGTCATCGACTTAAGGATGATCACCATCCTAGAGCAAGCACTTATGCAACTTGCTGCTAAATGAGGAAAGTGGTGGCTTGCCCAACCTCATTATATATTCTGTTGGTATAACTTGTAGACAGGGATTTAGTTATAGAGAAAATATACAACAAACATTAAATCTATAGGTTTCAAATCATCAAAGCTAACAGTCTCCCAGAACCCCTATCTAGGGGTGCATGTGCAACTCTACAAATGCATAGTCATTGGAGGGGAAACTTAAGGGACAGATGGAGAGTTCCAATCATCAGAGCCTCCATTCCAGCACATCCCTCATCCTAGCAGGCCCATTTTTCACTGGGCCTGGGCAACTGACTTGCTCCCCAGCTGCCATAGCTGCTCCAGCAGGAATTGCAATCATGTCCACCTTGCACCGTCACCTCCACACCATTGTAATGACACCATTTTGCATCCTCCATGTCTTCCCCACAACTTTCACAGAATGGAGGGGTTTGTATGTTGGTTTGCTTGGCTTTGGCTAGGAAGAGAAAAGTTTCTATCATAAACGTGCTCCCCACATTTTCCCTATGCTGTTTAATTCATGGACCCTTTCTATATCACTCTCATACTGCCTTTCGCATCCTTCCTAGTGCCAGCAGCCAGGGATTTTTAAATGTTTGTTGGGCCCTTATAACTTTTAAACTTCATAATAATGTATCAGCTGGGACTATTGTTATCCTTACATGAGCTTAGAGGAGTGACGCACTTCATTTTCACATCTCTGCTTCCTTGTCTCTACCCACACATGTCCCATACAATTCTAATAGTTTTTAAATATTTTCATTGAAATAATATAAATATATTAAAGGTAATTTTGAAAGTAAATTTAATTTCTCATTTCACCATTCTAGCACTTTTTTCTATTTTTCAAAGTTTTGCCATGTACACGTGTTATAATCATATGCTTACATACACATTCTTTTTTATGTTTTTATCAGAAATCTTTCATCTTTTTCTTGAGCTTAAATAACTTTCAAAATCTCATTTTGGGATATAGCTTAGCATTGCATTAAGAAGATTAATAATCTGCTTAACCATTCCCATATTATTGGGTATTTAGACTTTTTTAGTTTCAACTAATCGATATTGTGTGCAATAATACATTTGTTAAAGCGAAATATAAAATTTTACATTTATCCCTGCTAAATTTAACTTTATTAGTTTTTGGCCAATTATTACAACATATCAAGAGCTTCTTGAATTTTTACTTTGCTATCCCATGTGGTGCATGATTCATGGATTTGATGAGTCATTAATTAAAGCATTGAAAATGGCAGACCCAAGGACAAAAGCTTGCAGAGGTATATGTGCCAAAAGGCATACTAGAATGCTCAAAATAACACTCATGATATTTCCAAACTTGTACCAGCCCAAATGTCCATCAGTTGCAGAATGTATCAACAAATTATTACATATTCACAGAATGGATTACAGTATAAGAATAAAAATAAATGTACTATAGCTAGAATCATTGCTTGGATGGATCTTGCAAACATAATGTTAAGTAAAAGAAGCAAAACACGGCACGATGGCTCACACCTGTAATCCTAACACTTTGGGAGGCCGAGACAGGCGGATCAGGAGGTCAGAAGATTGAGACCATCCTGGCCAACATGGTGAAACCCCATGTCTACTAAAAATACAAAAATTAGCTCGGTGTGATGGCACATGCCTGTAATCCCAGCTACTCAGGAGAATCACTTGAACCTAGGAGATGGAGGTTGCAGTGAGCTGACATAGCACCACTGCACTCCAGCCTGGCGACACAGAGAGACTGGGGGCGGGGAGGGGAAGCCAAATGCAAAAGAATACTTACTCTAAGGTGCCATTTCAATAAAGTTAAAAAGTAGGCAAGACTGGATTATGATGTGAGGTATCAATATCTTGGTTAACCTTAAGGAGGGGAGGCAGTTTGTGATTAGAAAAGCATGCCAAGTAGGCCTTCCAGATGCTAACGAATGTTGTACTTCTATACCTGGATGATGGCATGGGTATGTTTATTTGGTGATAATTCATCAAGCTGTACATTTAGGATTTGTGAATTTTTCTGTATTTTACAATTCAAAACAAAGTTTATTTTATTTTGTTTATTTATTTTTGAGATGGAGTCTCACTCTGTGGGCCAGGCTGGAGTGTAGTGGCACGATCTTGGCTCACTGCAACCTCTGCCTCCCAGGTTCAAGCAATTCTCCCTCCCTCAGCCTCCCAAGTAGCTGGGATTACAGGTGCCTGCCACAACACCCAGTTAATTTTTGTACTTTTTTTTTTCTGGAGCCAGTTTCCCTCTTGTTGCCCAGATTGGAGTGCAATGGCGTGATCTCGGCTTACTGCAACTTCCTCCTCCTGGGTTCAAGCGATTATCCTGCCTTAGCCTCCTGAATAGCTGGGATTACAGGCATGCGCCACCATGCCCCTCTAATTTTGTATTTTTAGTGGAGACGGGGTTTCTCCATGTTAGTCAGGCTGGTCTCTATCTCCTGATCTCAGGTGATCCACTTGCTTGGCCTCCCAAAGTGCTGAGATTACTTGTGTGAGCCACTGTGCCCGGCCCTTAGTTTTTTGTATTTTTTAGTAGGCATCTGGTTTCGCCATGTTGGCCAGGCTGGTCTTGAACTTCTGACCTCAGGTGATCCACCTGCCTCAGCCTCCCAAAGTGTTGGAATTACAGGCGTGAGCCACTGCACCCGGCCCAAAGTTTATTTTAAAAATAACAAGAATAATGAATTCAAAAGTTCATAGTGTCAGCTGAATACAGTGCTGTATGCCTGTAGTCTCAGCTACTTGGGAGGCTGAGGCAGGAGGATTGCTTGAGCCTAAGAATCCAAAGCCATAGTATGCTATGATTATGACTGTGAAGAGCCACTACACTCCAGCCTCAGCAAATAGTGAGACTTCATCTCTAAAAAACAAAAGTTCATAATGATGCTAACAGTTATACATAAATCAATGAAAATTAAAAAGATAAAAATATAAGATTAGATCTAGCTTGGAGTGGTAAGTAGTGAGTTCAGTTTGAATATGTTGAAATGGAAGTGTTGGAAGAATATGCAGGTGAAAATGTTCAGTTAATAGTTGTGTATATGGGTCTGGGGCTCAGCGTAGCACATTGAGCTGGAGAGGAATATCTGGGAGTCATCAGTGTATTGTTAGTAAATGAAATCATGGAAGTAGATGAGATCTGACACAGACAAGAAAAAAGCAATCTGGCTGGGCGAGGTGGCTCACGCCTGTAATCCCAGCACTTTGGGAGGCCAAGGCAGGTGGATTGCTTGAGGTCAGAAGTTCGAGACCAGCCTGGCTAATATGGTGAAACCCTGTCTCTAAAAAAAAAAAAAGCAGTCTGAGGAGAGAAGCTTAGGGGATCGTCAAGACTTACAGAAAGCTCATGAAGGAGGTAAAGAAGGAGCATTCGGAGAGAGAGAAGATCTAGTGGAGAGCAGTAGAAACTAGGGGTAGAGAATTTAGGAGGAGGAAATGGCCCAAAAAAGCCAAGTGCCAGAGATACAGGAAGCAAGCTAAAGACGGAGGAGTCTCCACTGGGTTTAATAACCAGGTCACAAGTGACTTTGGTGAGAATAGAGTCAGTGGCATAATGAGGTCTAAGATGGGTTTTCCGTATGGATGTCATCTAGGAAGATGGCAGAGTTTGGGAAGAGAGAAGGAACGTAAGATTTTGGTGAGATTAGTGATAAGGAAGTGCAGAGAACAAAGTAGCTAGGTGGCATGAATATTGAGCAGTACTGGTCTAAAAGCAGCAGGGGGCCTGGAAGAATGCTGACTACTCACCTTCTCACTCTTTGGTATATAGGACTAAAAAATTCTCAGCCTCTATTCAGGAGGCTGCAGTCAGAGTATGTGTCAGGAGGGTATTGGGGTTCCCACCAGACCAGGAAGTGGAGGAAACATTCTATGAAGCTATTGAGGGAGTCCTTTATTATGGATGGCAATTATGCTTAAAACTGAAGAAGAACAGACAATAGTCTTTGTCAGGCCTCCATTTGCAAGCCCAGACCCAGAAAGTCTAAAGTCCTGCCTGCCTCTGCTGATCACCACCACCCCTCCCCCGCCTGCTTCCTCATTATCCCTGACCGCCTAGTGGAGCTTCCCTCAACATAAGCTTCCCCTCCCCCCACCCTGCCATCTTAACTGTTATTATGATAACATAAATACTCCTCACCCCACCCTGCCATCTCAACTACTGAACTTATGGTAATGTATACTCCTTGCCCTTACCCCAACCACTGTAACTGATCTTACCCCGTAACACCTCTGCCTTCTCCCCAAAATATTTGCCTAAACCTATAAAACCAACTCCTATCCCACCGCCCTTTGCTAACGCCCTTTCAGCCTCAGCCCACCTGCACCCAGGTGAATAAACAGCCATGTTGCCCACACAAAGCCTGTTTGGCGGGTCTCTTCATTCAAAGTGTACGTTTTAACAGTCTTCCCTGCTTGGCTGCTTAAGCTTTACCTCTTGAAGTCTGAATGTTTGTCTTTGTAACCATTGAAATCAATTAACTGGCATCCTTAGGTAGAATATTACTCTCCTCTTCCCTCTGTTCACCTTCCAGGTCCTTGGGCATCCCGTAATTCTGCATTCTTGTTAGTCCCAATCTATTCCTGAGTCAAAACATTTTCTTCTTCCAGTCCCAAACTTCAGATTCCTCTTGGATTTTTTGATATATAGAAAATTCAAAGCCAGTACAGCCTTCTGGGTAGGAGACTAGGTGTGTTCTGTTAATTCATGAAAAATCAATTACATGGAAAAAGTCTGAAGATACCGAAGCCATCACAGATTCAAAAGAAAATTGGAATTCATGATTGGTCATTGAGAAGAAATCTGACTGTCCAGGGCCTGATTCCAGACATGTGCTGTATGCCCATGGCCATTATGTTCAGAGGTTCCTGTATCCATGGGACTTACTTTTTCATGTTCATAGGATTTGACGGGCAGATGAGCAGAAGGAATGTGAATCAGTGTTCTAGTCCATTTCCCTATGGCTCCAATTTCATCCTTTATCTTTTGAGCAAAAGAAAAACACTGTAAAAACTACTTTCCTACTTCCTCTTCTACTTGGTTACCTCATTCTCTTTCCATTTCTTCTTTGAGGGGTTGCTACCATAGGTAGCACAAGCTAGAGGGTGAACTTAGTGAGTCAAAGTATGGGGAAAGCCTGGTGCAGTATCTAACATGAAACACAGGTGATTTTCTTCCTCCCAAAGTGGGAAATCTGGGTTGGGTAAGGTGATTCACGCTTGTAATCCCAGCACTTTGAGAGGCTGAGGTGGGCAGATCATTTGAGGTCAGGAGTTTGAGACCAACCTGACCAAGATGGTGAAACCCTGTCTCTACTAAAAATACAAAAATTAGCTGGGCGTGGTGGTGCATGTCTTTAATCCCAATACTTGAGTGGCTGAGGCCACTTGAATCACTTGAACCCAAGAGGCGAAGTTTGCGATAAGCCGAGATGGCACTACTGTACTCCGGCATGGGTGACAAAGTGAGACTCCATCTCAAAAAAACCCCCAAAAAACAAAAATCAAAAAACCAAAGTAGGAAATCTGATGGGTAGGAGGTACCCAGCCAATAAGGCTAATCTTTCAGACTTCTGAGGTTCATTCCAATAAATATTTCATTTAATCAAAGAAGAATCTATAAAGTGTCAATTGTGCATGCAGAGCAATATGGGAAATACATAGAAGAAGCATGTGTAATGGGCTGCATAGTATTCCCCAAAGACATCAGGTCTTACTCTCTATGATTAACTTTAATTTTCAAATATGTTAGTGTTAATATATTTGGGAAAAGGGTCTTTGCAGATGTAATTAAGTTAAGGATTTTGAGAAGAGAACATTATTCGGGATTATCTGGATGGTCCCAAAATGCAATCACATGCATCCTTAAAATAGAGAGGTAGGCCAGGTGAAGGGGCTCACACTTTTAATCCCAGCACTTTGGGAGGCTAAGGCAGGCGGACCATGAGGACAAGAGATCCAGATCATCCTGGCCAACATGGTGAAACTCCATCTCTACTAAAAATACAAAAATTAGCTGGGCATGGTGGTGTGCACCTGTAGTCCCAGCTGCTTGGGAGGCTGGAACAGGAGAATCACTTGAACCGGGGACACAGAGGTTGCAGTGAGCCGAGATCACACCACTGCACTCCAGCCTGGTGACAGAGCAAAACTCCATCTCAAAAAAATAAAAAAAAAAATAGAGAGGCAGTGGGATACTAGACATACACAGAGAGAAGACCATGTAAGGATGCAGCAAACAGAGATTTGAAGATGCCGGCCTTGAAGACAGGAGCAATGCAGCCAACAAGCCAAAGAATCCTAGAAGCTGCCAGAAACTGGAAAAGGCAAAGAATGGATTCTCCCCTAGAGCGTCTGGAGGGAGTACGGCCCTGCCAACATTGTGATTTTGCCCTAGTGGTGCTGATTTCAGACTTCTGGCCTCCAGAACTGAAAGAGATTAAATTGCTATTGCTTTATGTCACCAAATTTGTGGTAATTTGTTACAGCAGCCACAGGAAATTAATACAGCATGTAACAGTTTGGAAACAGCCCAAGTCTCTGGAAAGGACATAGGAATGGGTATGCTGACTTACACACACACACACACACACACACACACACACACCCAAGGCAATGAAACAAATAATACAGGGTCAAATCCAGCGCTGAAGTGCATGCCATCCAGCAGCAGTATTTTATAGTGTAGTTGTCTTAGTTCACTGGAATCACCGGGGGTCATTCAATGCCTCTCACTCAGCATTTTCACACAGGCCCAGCTCACACATGACACCCATCACAAGGCCCTGCACAAGGACCAAGGAGAACTTCAAGCTCAACACAGAGAAGAGTTGTGTTGGAACTCTAGGAAGAAAGCCGTTCTCTGAAATCATGCTGGGGCTGGAACACTTGTCAAGAGTAAACAGAAAAGGAATAAAACTTGCCTCTTTTTTGAAATGCCCAGCTGGACAATGGGCATATTCAATGGCCAAGGCCTCTGCTCCTTGCTGGCTTGGGAAGAACTGGAGATAACTCAGCGATGGAGAGACAAGGAGGGCTCCTAGGGAACAACTTGGAGAATGAGGAATCTTGCTGAATGCCAGCAGGTTGTAGACACCAGGTGGTGGCTCATTGGTTGCCATCAGAGCCCTGAGGATTGAGTGCAGATTTATTTCACTTTGAGAAGTTAACATTATTTAATCCCAGGAAGTAAAGACGTCATGTCATTTCACTGGAGCAATCAATGAAAGCATGAGAAATGCCACACGAGGTCATGACAGTAAATACTGTCAGCACCGCATTCCGGCTAGCAGAGGTATCAATGGAAGTCTGTGGGTAGACACTCAAAAGGTTAGAAATGTGTACTTCTCCCCTTCTCAAACAACTCTAAGTCCTCCAAAGTGTGATCCGTTAGCACCATTAGCATCCATTAGTTTTGTAATCCTTTGGTTTGAGAATTTAGGGCAAGGACTCTGGCCATTATATTTTCTACTTAGATGCTGAAAAAGGCAAGGCTTCCCTTCACAGTCTGTAATGGTCAGTGGTACTTTCATAAAGTCCTTAACAAGCAGTCCCAGATTAAGGTCCCTGTTAGCACAAGCCTTGTCCAGATGACAGTTTATTTTCTATTGCCCTTCAATATTGAGAAGAATGATGTGAGCTGTCCCAGTGACCAGTATATTATGCTACTTCTGATTGTGACTGCACAGGCTGAATTAACCTCCCTGTGATTTAGAAGCAGATGGGTGTGAATTTCATTATAGATATGACTTCCATGTTTTTCTCCTTGGCTGGGGCACAGGGATTCTCTTGGAGGGGTGTTGTCATTACTATGCAGATTGCCTTCCTATCATTTGATTGAAATTTCAGGAAGAAGGAAGGTCATTAACGTAACTTCTTCCTCAATTTCTCATTTTAGAAAATCTGGAAGCAGAGCCACGTATAATTCAGCATAACTCAGCCCACTGAGCTCTCCAGGGGAAGGATAAATTGAGCACAGAAGCTCTGAAATGGATTGTAACCACAGTATCAGAGGAATTCTCAAAAGATCCATTCTCTTGGAAAAAAGTTTTCCAAGTGAGCCAAGCTGGATTCACAGCTGCCACTCAAGGCCTGTTTTCTGAGAGTGCTGTTCAGGAGATTTTATCTGCTTCGTAACCCATCCAGTGGTGCAGAGGAGAGGGTGTGAGGGCAGGCACTGCAGAGGTGAGTTCGTGGGTCACTCTATGGGTCCCTTCAAAAGGATAGCTGCTGTTATGTCAGACCCACAAGAAGCAAGACACATGTTTCCCAAAGCCCCGCCCTGTCATTTTACCCCCAGAGACCATTTGGCATCAGCCACCATAAGTCAGGCAAATTTGTTGAAGGCAAGAGACTTCTCAGGTCAAGTTCCCACCATGGCTCTTCCCTCACTGTAGCCTGAACTGGACATAACACTGATTCGACTTCCTTCTCCTTACTTAACCAGTATACTGAGAGATATAAAGGACGTTTACTGAAGTATCAAAATAGTATGAGATCAGAAAGAATCTAAATATCCAATAACAAAAGACTGATTAAACTAGAGTACATCTATATCATGGTATACCACATATCCAGTAAAAAGAAATCCATGGATTAACATACACTATATGAAATTACTTCAAAATATATTAAGTGAAAAGTGTAAGGAACAGGAAGGATGTATCATAGGAACACTTTAGGTAAATATAAAATTATTTGTAAATGTATATATCTATATATATTTACTAGTATATAAATGTTATACATATACATTTTGTGCTAGACAAAATTTGTTTCCAGAATATTCAAGGACGTATCAAGAGTGGTTGCTTTTGTGGATGTAGAGCTTCTTACTTTTATTTCTTTCTGTGTATGTGTATATATATATATATATATTTTTTTTTTTTTTTTTTTTTTTTTCTTGAGATGGAGTCTTGCTCTGTCATCCAGGCTGGAGTGCAGTGGTGCAATCTCAGCTCACTGCAACCTCCACTTCCCGGGTTCAAATGATTCTCCTGCTTCAGCCTCCCAAGTAGCTGGGGCTACAGGGGCACGCCATCATGCCCAGCTAATTTTTGTGTTTGTAGTAGAGCTGGGGTTTCACCGTATTGGTCAGGCTGGTCTCGAGCTCCTGACCTCGTGATCCACCCTCCTCAGCCTCCCAAAGTGCTGGGATTACAGGCGTGAGCCACTGCGCCCGGCCTCTTTCTATATTTATTAATGCTAAGTATATATTGTTCTTAATTTTACTTTTGTAACATTTTTCCAAAGTCTTTCTGACCATCCTTCAGAGGACTTTCCAGGCCCTTCCTCTTACTCCGGGATACCTTCTGCGGTTATGTAGGCTGCATTCTGAACACAAGCTCCTAGCCATGGGGCAGAATGCAGCCTGAAGCATGCTTGTCTAGCTGTGAACCCTGTCAGTGTGCTCATCCACTCAGAGGCACATCTTTTTTTAATTCCCCAAAATGCCACCATATGGGCTGGTGGCAGCCCTGCACAGCTCTTTATTCTACCTTCGCTGCCACCCACCCTTTATTTCCGCCACAGTTTGATTTGGTTCTTGCTTTTCACCTACCCGCTTCAGTTTACCTCTTCAGATCATCCCTCGCATCCTGCCTTCCTACACTTAGCCCAGTAGTCAGTGAAACCCCAGGCCCCTCCACTGCCATGCCCAGCCCAGGCCTGAAACCAAGCAGCCCTCCCAGTTTACCCGAAGTGAAGTCATCCGAAGGCGCTCCTGCTGCCCCAGCTTCTGCATGTGTACCTGCTGGTATTTATCATGCAGAGTTTATGGCCAGGCAGCGCTGATTATCCACACAAAGGACAGTGGGCATTGGCACATATCATTCAAAACAGCAGATGATCACAAAATTAGGGCTTTGGGAAGTTGTCCTTAGAATGTCATTGGCGATTCTTTTTCATATAGATTTTGCCACCGTAGATTTACTTGAATTAAAATTAATTCATATTCTGTTTCATATCTACTAATTGTCGTAGGACTGAAGTAAGAAAATCTACCAGCAATTAAATTGACCAGAGATTAAAAAAAAAAATTGCTTGGGACAATCTGCCTGGATGGGGCTATATTTAAAACCATATTTGGTTTTTCCTTTCTGTTTTAACATAGTAGCGTTTCCTCAAAACTAATATTCAACCTAAGGCCAAAGTATGCTTTCTTCAAACCTTTTTCTTATCTTTTATAAAAGTCGTGTGTGCATGGGTATGCTGTTAGTGAAACTGATTTTACAAAGCACTCAAAACCTCCTCTTACTCAGTTGTAGCCACTTGAATTCTGTCAGCTTCAACTTACTTTCTTTGCTGCTCCAGTCTTTGAAGGGAAACATGACCAGCTTATTGATCTTTACATTGCTGGCACTACATACCGTTATTTCAGCTTGCTTCATTGTCACAACTACAAACATAAATGAAACTTCACATTTTGACTGTTGACTTAAAGGCTTAGAGTACCAGGAGGATACAGGTTTCTAATATTAATTATAATCACGTGTGTGTGTGTGTGTGTGTGTGTGTGTGTGTGTGTGTGTGTTTACTCATCTTTTATAATGGTTATGCCTGACTTAGAATATTGGCACATTTTATCAGAGTAATACATAATCACAAAGCCATACTGCTCCTACATGTAAGAATTTAGTTTACGCATTTATGAAAGGGTCTATCCGTATCCATTCATGAATGGACCTCTTCTCTAAAAAGTATAAAATAGATGATTGTATTCTACAGCTATGAGAGCATTAAGGAACAGTGTGTTTTTTTTCTTTCTGTTTTTCTCATTTTCATGAGGTCTCTACTGCCCTGCCTGTGGCAGTCTGTATGCTATATGTGATCGCAGAGTTTCTACCTGAGGAAGGAACAGGAAGTATCTACCTAGCCCACAAAAAGACATGACTCTAGCAGCAAACTGCAACTTGTAGCTCACCAGATACGTTTGTCAGGATGGAAATGTCAATTTGAGCTGATGTGCTTTCTGTTTTTATAGTACCATTTAGGGAGGTGGAATGGTTGTCACAGTGTAGGAGTTTTATCAAGAGTTTTAAATTCAATAGAGAAGGAACCAGGAGGTACATACATAAGCAAGGAATGAGAAATTGAGCAAGAAACTGACACTTCCCTCTCATCCCTTACTGCAAAGATTTTTAAAACTCAGTGATGATAGCCCTAATTGCTAACAGTTATGCCATGCAGAGATAACCAGAGTTGTTCTGTGATGAGAGGAGCCTGGTTTGTAACCAACTTCTTGCTTCATGCCTGGGAGCAAAAGTGGCTTAGTCAGGTTTAGCTGGGGTTAGAGCCGGAGACTGCCGCTTAGTAGCTATGTGAACTTGGATAAGAGGCCCACCTCTTTAACTACAAAATGGGGTTCATCGTGTCTATCTAGTAAGGTGACTGAATGGATTATGGCTAACAATACACGTGAAGGGTTTAGCACACTACCTAGCACATAGTAAGTGCCCATTAAAAGTTTACTTACTATTCCGCTTAAGTATTTGAAAGCAGTTTACCTTGTTAAGTAGGCTAATCCACTTTGAATATTTTTCAGCAAATGATCTCCTCACAAAACATATACAAGTAAACTCCAATCAAGTCTGGGTGAAAGTATTACAAATTCCATATTAGTGGTGACCTGACTAAATGAGGCATCACTGTCTTCTAATATCTGTGTCAGTACTCCACTCCTTTGGTACAGATAATTGAGAACCGAATTAGCCTGACTAAAATGTTAAAGTTGTAATGCCCATGTGGAACTTGCTTAAGGATTGATTATGGCTAGAAACTGGTCTGTAAAAATAGCTCTCGCCCTGACATCACATCACTTGTTTCCAGGGGCGCCTTGAAGTCGTCCTGACAAACAGGCCTGCCCTCCTGCAGACCCAGGATTCTATTCTGCCTCACACATCCCCAACACAACTGCCAGCTGAGTTCTAATTGCAGAATCTTCATTACCAGGGATGATTGAAACTATAAAAAGAACCCAGCTGAATTTTTCACATCCTGCTGGGTGAGCACAAGGACCGGCTCTCCTGTTCCTGCTCCCTCCCCCCAGCAATTATCCTTGGTACATGTGTGGTCTGGCTTCTGCAGGGAGCTCTGAGCAATTGATAGATGTTATCTTCCTTCTCTCCAAACCTCCCTCTGCAGGAGGTGGGTTGATGACCGTGACAAATATGCCTGGTCTTCCTCCGCAGCTGTGGAGACAGGAGGTTCATTTCTTAACCTTCCCCATCTAAGTATCTTGTCCAAAGTCACCTAGAAATGACAGATCAGAGAGAGAAAAGAGTCATTTCTCCTAGCCCCCAGGCCTTTGCCTTTGTAACAACCTATTGTAACCTATGTGAAAATTTGCCTTTTTTTTATTTTGTCCTTTCTTAATTCAGTCCATCAGTGAGCGGTTCTAAAGTACTTTCTGAGTGCTCAGTACTGCATTAATAGAAGTGAAGGGGGATATCCAGAAACAAGAGGCCACCAAGGAATTTAAAATCTAGTTGGAAGGCACATACAGGACTGTTCTTGGTTCTGTAGCTAATAAACTTAAAGAATCAAGGAAAAATATTATGTAAATTGTACATAAAATGTATGCAAAGTAACTTTTTCTGTCTCAAAGAGAGAGAGAAAAAGAGCACATATATCTGTATATTTAGAAAGAAAAAGAAGTATCTGGAAGGACGTGCATCAGAAAAGTTAATGGCAGCCATCTCTGAGACATTGTGTAACAAAATGATTGACAAGGTGGTCTCTGAAGACACAATGACGCAATCTAGGTTTAAATCCCGGTTCTGCCACTGACCATTACCTTGTGCATGTTGTGTTTCACCTCTCTAAGTTTCAGTTTTCTTACCTATAAAATGGGATGGTAATTGTAGGATCTGCTAGGTTTGTTGTGAGGACTAAATGGGATAACACAGACAGAGCGTTTAGCAGTGCCTGGCATTTAAATTCAAGTGCTCTATATATGTAACTATTTCTAGTGATGAGATGTTGAAGGAGAGGGATAAGACGGGAAGTCTTAGAGGAGGCAAGACTTGAACTGGTCCCTGGTGAATGGGGAAGACTAGGATAGTCAGAGGGGAGATCCACGGGTATTCGGGGTTAGGGAAACATCCTGAAGGAAGAGACAGAAAGGAGTCTTGGCTGTTCTCCAAAAGAGAGAGGCCTGTGCATGAACTAAGAAAAAGGTTGCATAAGGAGACATATAGTGGAGACAGACAGTTTCGTTGCTTTCTCTTTTGCCCCAGCCCCTAAGCATGGACAGCCTCTCCATCATCAACATCCCCCGTCAGATTGGCACTGATGAGCCTACCTAGGCACATCATTACCATGCAATGCCTGTAGTTTAAATTGCGGTTCACTTTTGGTGATGTACATTCTGTGGGTTTGGATAAATGTCTAAGGACTGGCATCTAGATGGTCTGGTTTTTTTTCACCTCCCTGACCCCTGTCCACAAAAAGAGGCACAGCAAATAAGATGGCAGACAAAACCAACAAGCAAAACCACCTGCAGATAGCATCTTGAACAAAACCAGGTATCAAGGTACCTCTATGAGCTCCAAAACATCAGAGCATGAGGCCAAAGCACTGAGTAAAATAACCTCACTGGTGTCAACAACAAACGAGCAGGAAGCAGAGGAAAGACAAAGAAGTTATGACAGTTCGAAGAGCCAGGGAAATCAGAGATGACCGATAAATACTTGGCCTTTGAAAGGAGGGGACTCTACTAAGGGGATAAATTGCACAGACCCAGCCGAGGCTGGGAGGGGTCGACTCAGGCTCTAAATGGTGGTTTGTAGTTGGCCAACTTCCCTTTCAGGGGGAGATTCAAAATAGAGAAAACTTTTTAGATGATTTTGGCCACCCCAACATTATTGAGAGATAGATAGAAAAATTGAGTTCCAGGTCAGTAGCGGGGTGGCATGTTCACTGTATGACTCTGGAAGCCTGCTGTGAGGAGGAGGGATGGACAGGAACAGAAAGGGATACCTCCGTGCCTCCTCCTTCTGCCTTCCCATCAGGGGAGTACAACACCTATGGAAAAAGAAAACAACAAAACCCCAACCAGTACCTAGGACAGAGCTATGAGGACTTAGATCATGGGGGCAGTCACCTTATGAAGAGGCAACAACTAGCAATGGTCAAACCCAGACTCTGATCCATTGACTCCCCTCATCCTCCTTACACTCAACAGGAATGACCCTAGTGATAGGCTGAGATTAGGCTTCTTCCCTCTACGTCAAATGTCCTGTCAAATAGCTGACACCTACATGGCAAAATAAAATAACAGTGAAAAATCCCAGATAACTGAGGAATGCAACAACTAAAAGAAAGATAATAAACCATCAATCCTACTAGATGGGATAGACGATACAAAATTAAAATGGGCCGGGCGTGGTAGCTCACACCTGTAATCCCAGCACTTTGGGAGGCCAAGGCAGGCAAATCATTTAAGGTCAGGAGTTCAAGGTCAGCCTGGCCAACATGGAAAATCCCATCTCTACCCAAAATATAAAAATCAGCTGGGCATGGTGGCACATGCCTATAATCCCAGCTACTCGGAGGCTGAGACAGAAGACTCACTTGAACCTGGGAGGCAGAGGTTATAGTGAGCCGAGATTATGCCCTTGCACTCCCGCCTGGGCGACAGAGTGAGATCCTGTCTCAAAAAGTCATTAATAATTTAATTAAAAATTAAAATAAACATAATATATACTATCAAAGAGAGATGATCGTATATTGTTAACACAAAGTAAATACAATCATTTTTAAAAGAACCAAGTAAAAATATCAGGTAGAAAAAATATAATAGCTGAATTAAGGAACTCAAGTGAAGAGAAAAGCAGCAGAATATATTCAGAAAAATTTGAATTTGTGAACACAAAATTAAGTTGAGGAACTTCACAAAGTACCAGGAAGAAAAAAGTGAAAAAAATTCGAATAAAAATTTTAACCCATGTAATAGAAGTCCTAGAAGGAAAGACAAAAAAAAAAGAAAAAAGAAAAAAAGCAAGTGTGGTAGATTGCAAAACTATGCTCTCCAGTGAATCCCACCTCTTACAATGCATAATCAGTCCCATCTTGCATTCATGCTGAACTTGATCATTTGCCTTACTTTGACCAATGGGATGTCAATAAACGTGATGCAAACAAAAATATATTAAGTACATGTGCTTTGGGGTTGGGGTGAGATATGTGATTGTGTAACTTTAGCCAATGAGGTATCAGTGAATTTGAAGCAAACAGGCTTAGTAAGCACTTGTGCCAAAAGCTGCTCTGACCATGTGAGGAAGCCTACTATAGCCTTCTTGAGGATGAAAGATCACATGGAGACAGGGGCCTAGCTCCTGCTGTCTAGATGAATCTAGCCCCCTGGATTCTCTTCAGCTGAAAGCAGCCTCCCTAAACCTGTTTTTGTTTACCACCCAGCCAACTCACAGAACCACAAGAAATAACCAATGTTCTTTTAAGCCACTAAGTTTTGGGTAATTTATCATGTATTTAGCAATAGATCATTGATATAGGAGATAATATATGAATAAAAAATGACCAAAAACTCCCCAAATAAAAGATTTTAGACTGAAATAAATATTTTAGATAGAAAGACTAGCACAAGAACAAAAGAACAAGGAGAAAAAAAAGACAGAAATGAACCTCACTTAGGATTTATAGTATAATTCCAAAAGGCAATTCTACAGTCATGCAGGAAGAGAATATATGACTTACAAAGTAACACAAATACAATTGACATTACTTGTCGCAGTTGTGACATGGGAATAATAAGTCAATGGAGTGCTATTTTCAAGGAGTAAAAATAAAAGAACTTCTAACCTAGAACTGAACTTTCCCATTTAACTGTGAAGATTCAATAAAGGTATTCTTAGGTAAACAAGGCTAAAGGAACTTTAACATGCAAGAGACATTCCTAAAAATACTCCTTGACCAAAATCTAATGAATTAACTCATCAGTTCAAAAAGTTAAATACAATAAAGAAGAAAAACAAAACCAAAAGTGTTTTCTTCAAAAAGATTTATAAGATAGACAAACCTCTGGTAAGAGAATGAGAGAGAAAAAGTAAGATACAGATAAATAAGATATAGAATAAGAATGGAAAATAACTAACAATATAATAGATTTTAAACATAATGAAAGAATATTATGAGGAATTATATGCTAATAAATTTGATTACACAGATCAAATGGAGGCAAAACTTTCTCAAGCAAAATTATTGGAGTAAGAAGAAATAAAAAATTGGAACTAACTACAATAAATTAAAACAGTCATCAACAACTTTGTCCCTAAATGTGCACACACACACACACCCCTCTTGCACACACACACACGGCTCGAGTAAATTTTTGAAACTTTCAAGGAATAGACACTGTCTCTCTAATCAAAGATGTTTCAGAAAAATTTAAAGGACTGATAGCTACCCAACTCATTTATATATAAATCAGGTTCCAAAATTGAAAGGATACAAAAAAGGATCCTGTATGCTAGCATGAGCCCGCTAAAAAATATAATATAAAACAAAATACTAGTTTCAATAACAATAAAGCAATAAAAGATCTACAAATTTAAAAAAAAAAAGAACCTCATAGGAAAAATTTTAAAACTCTATTAAAGGACATAAATATTTATGTACAAATAAAAAGACATACCATGTTCATGAATGCAGAAAGTTCAAAGCTATAAAGAGGTTATTTCTCCTCCAACTTAATCTACCTAATGTAATTTTAACATTTTAAAATCTTAACATATACATGAAATAAAAGTTTATAAATAGCTTGCAATCTTGAGAATAATGAGTACATGTCAAGACGGAGAGATGACCAAAGAGAAATAGGGCAGAGCTCACTGCGCCAGATGTTAAGTATGGAATATAAAGCTGTAATAATAAATATATTGTAATGCTGGAGCAAAAACACATGAAGGTGGACTGGAGACAAAGAGATCAGCCGAACTCTCATTTGATGGCAATAGTACAGGCAACGAGTGATGAGTCTCAGCATTATCTTGGTAGACTAGCAATAAGAACAGCACAGCAGGGGCAGCTATGAGATATATTTAATCAAAAGCCTGGAGGATTTCCTGACTGAATGGATATAGGGGTTAAGGAAAAGAAAAGATTGAGTTGTGCAATGGGAGATGAGTCTGACAAGATGGATTAAGCATAGACTGTGCAGGATCATTTATATGAAGTTAATCTTAGAAAGGTTAAGTGTTGGGGCAGCATAGGGAATGAATCAGCAGAGGAAGAGGCCAATTAAGCTAATTGGAGAAATGCACATTAAACTGTTGGAATTGTCAGGTAGGGAATAAAGAAGAACAGAACTAAAACTGTGGGAATTGGGATGGGAAGTGGGAATGCAGAGACGGGAGATATTTTAAATGTTGAATCTAAATGACTTGGTACATTAGTTAAAGTGGATAGGAAAAGAGGAGAAGGGTTCAAGAAAGCTCCGAGTTTTCTAGCTTTGTTAGGAGGTGGGTGGTAGCAGCCTTAGTCAAGAAAATTCAGGGGTCACTATTTCAGCCAGAAGTCAATTTAACTTTGAAAATCCAAGTTTGGATGCTTTCTACACACGTACAGTGGGTAACTGGAAATGAAGCTCTGGAACTTTAGAGGTTAGGCCTGCAGATATAGAATCCAGCATCTGACCAGAGTTTGGGAAAGTAATTGAAGCCATGGATATGACCAATATTTCACAGGAAATGAACATAGAAGGTGAAAGCCAGGTGGTCGAGTTCTGCCAGAGTCTGTGGTCTTAAGGCAGAATCCAGCACTGCCTTTGGGAGGCACAGGGAATGCCAGGAAAAGTGAGAGCCACATTTGGCAACTGTCACATCACATCTGCTCTCTGTGGCATGATTTCCTCGCTGACTATCAGACACATAAATATATGTAGCATATCAAACAGATAAATCCACTCTGCACAGATCTGCCTAAATATTTAGACAGAGCAAAGCAGTGACAGAAATGATTAAGAAATTGAAATTCCAGGCACTAAAGGTGATCAGTGAAACAGAGAACAGCTCTCATTTCAACCTCTCATCATCAGACCCATGCTTGTCACTTCCAGAATGAGGAAAGAATAGTTCAACAAATGTGGGAGACTTTGTAGATTTCTGACGGCGTGTGGATTAGCCCTTAAATCTCCTTTGGTGAATTTTCTTCTGGTGGCATTCCACCATTAAAGGTTAGACTGGGGAAGTGAGCAAAGGGCAGGGAATAGGTGCAGTTAAAAAAATATTGAATTTGGCACCAGAAGAGTGAGTTCAAGTCCCAGATCCACAGGTTACTACTGATGTGACATAGCCTTCCTGAACCTCTTCTTATCTATAAAATAAGAATATTAATTCCTGACATGCCTACCTCCCAGGGCAGGTGAGAGTCGATAGCTAATGTATGTCAGGAGTTTTTGAACTGTGTTCTTCAGGCTTTCGGGCCTCCTAACTGAGGCTTTAGGTGCCATAGCTACAAGAGGGATTGAGGGTAAGAGATATAACCAGAGGCAGTGCTTTGGCTCCCCCGTGCCTGGCTATCCCAAAGTAGCCCCACTTTTATCTGTATCTGCTGCTAAAAACATAGAGGGTAAATTCACTGCCCTGGATTAACGTTGGATGAGGCCCAGGTGGGTGGATCACTTGAGGCCAGGAGTTCAAGACCAGCCTGGCCAACATGGTGAAACCTTGTGTCTACTAAAAATACGTAAATTAGCCTGGAGTGGTGGCTCATGCCTGTAATCCCAACTACCCGAGACACTGAGGCAGGAGAATTGCTTGAACCCAGGAGCCGGGGGTTGCAGTGAGTGGAGATTGTGCCACTGTGCTCCAGCCTGGGTGACTCTGAGGAAAAAAAGAAAGGAAAGGAAAGGAAAGGAAAGGAAAGGAAAGGAAAGGGAGGGGAAGGGAAGGGAGGGGACGGGAGGGGAGGGGAGGGGGGAGGAGAAGGGGAAGGGCAAGGGAAGGGCAAGGGAAGGGAAAGGGAAAGGAAAGGGGAAAGGAAAGGGAAGGAAGGAAGGAAAGAGAATTATCTGTGAACTGCAATTTTCTGGTACCCTCTCTCAACCTTCATCATCAGATAATTTAGAACTCATTGTATGTGATTTTTTATTATAATAAGTTGGCTCCTGGTACTATCCTCCTATAAGACCACAGATTTACTTATCTCGATTATATCTGTGGACTGGTACTGAGTTGTCAGGTGAAGACTGCTACCATCTTCTACTACTCCTGGTTTAATTGCAATGCCCCACCCTGCAGCCCAGTAGAATTGCCATGAAGATGCAATGTTCCAACTGTTCTCTACTGCAGAGATATCATTCAGGAGACTGAATCCCTGCTCAGTCCAGAGTTCCTGCGGAATAACTCAGTTTCCCTCAAAGTTTTAGTACAGGTTGAGAGTGGTGGCTCACCCCTGTAATCCCAGCACTTTAGGAGGCCGAGGCAGGCAGATTGCTTGAGCTCAGGAGTTTGTGACCAACCTGGGCAACACATTGAAACCCCATCTCTACTAAAATACACACACACACACACGCACACACAGACAAATTAGCCAGGCGTGGCAGCATGCACCTGCAGTCCCAGCTACTCAGGAGGTTGAGGCAAGAGAATTGCTTAAACCCGGGAGACCGCAGAGATTGCAGTGAGCCCAGATCGCACCACTGCACTCCAGTCTGGATGACAGAGCAAGACTCCATCTCAAAAAAAAAAAAAAAGTTTTATTTCACACCATTAGACCAAACTCTATCGCAAAAGATGGTGCCAGGGATGAGAACCAGAGCTTAGGTTTTCTGCAGGCAGATCTAATGACTTTACTCTGGTGTGTCTTAACAGGGTTCCCAGGAGCTCAGGATCTGAATGGTCTGTAGTACAAGTAATGCGAAATGGTCTGGCAAAGAAAAAAAATCAGATCTGCTCTAGATTTGCAGAGTGGCATAAATCCTGATCAAGACAGTAACCACAGGAGCTGGAGCTAGTTAATTTTTATTTGTGTATAAAAATATTCATAAGTTACCAATGAGTCTCTCCTTTAAAGCAGTAACACCCAAGAAATGGTAGTCAGAAATAAAGGGAACATTTAATTTAGCAAAGCTCCTCAATTCTTAATTGTCGTAACTTCTGAAGACTGCAGGGCTTTCAATCAGCATCTCTCCAGGCAGTAGCTTTCGTTAGTCAACCCACTGTTTCCAAGGTCTGTTTCTACCTTCTCAGGGATGCGCCGCACAGGGTTTGTCTCTCCTCAAGTGTTGCTTTCTCTAATGCCACCTGGTCATCCAGCCAGGACGCTGGGAAGAAGCATGGCAGATTTTGTCATTTCTTTCAACCCAGGGAAAGGGGGGATTGGGAGTGTTTCCTAAAGTTGTGTTCGAGGCTTTGGTAGTTTCTAGCATTATAGGAAAATAAGAAAAGTTTTGGGTTATGAAGTGTGGTGAGCAACAACGCCTTATGTAGGAGCTAAAGGGAAATTCCATAATCCTTCCTTCATCTGCCCCAAGCTGCAGTAGGAAGGAGGCACACAGCCCTGTTGGCAGCTAGGAGAGCCATGGGATTCCAGCTCCCATCAGCTTGCGTCATGGAGGTTTGGAGTGAGGACAGTGTAAACTGAATGGCAGAGCCCAGAGTACAGAGACTATACTGTCAGACCTCATCTGGAAATTTCTAGAACCTTACCAGGAGCTCCACTTGCTCCTTCAGATAATTTAAGAACACAAGAATTGCCAAATGAGCTCAAAACATGACCCATCCAGCCTAGAAGTTGCTTTCTGATGAAAACTCCTGAAATGTGTTATGGCTTGCTGCTCCAAAAGCCTCAAACCTCAGATGTTTTTAGCTATTGAGAGTATTTCTAAGAGCAAAGTCTCCATAATTTGGAAGAGCCCTTCTGGAGCATAGACTGAGAAGAAAAACAGAAACTGGGAAGAAAACTAGTTATTTGTGGAAAATCTATGTGTACAAAGCCCCATTCTTTTACAATAAGCACCTTTACGACTCTCAATAATCTTATGAATTAGGTAATATTACTGCCCATTTTCCAAATAAAGAAACAGAGTATTGGAAAGGTCAGGCCCTGTGCCCAAGGCCACATCACTAATAAGAAGTAGACTGAGATTTTCTTCAGCCTTTGCCTTCAATTAACTAACTGCTCAATCCTAGGGGTTCTACCTCTTAAATAAGTCTCAAATCAGTCTCCTCTTTGCCAGTTGTATTACCGTGAGCCTGCTTCAATCCTCCACCATTCTGTTTTGAATATTGCAATGACCACTTAACTGGCCTTCCTACATGCCTCACTACCTGCTTTCCCCTTCCCTCCTCACCTACCCCACCCCTCTCCACCCCCCACATCATCCTTCACTCTGGCCATGTTTTGCCTGTACCACCCGCTATAGACTGTCTTGGTAAAGACATATTTCTTCCTTTAAGTCCCAACTTATGGCATCACCCACTCTGTGAAGCTTGCCCTGATATCTCAGGCAGACTTAGAAGCTCCTCCCCAGTGCAGTACTTTGTGCATGGGTCCTTCATAGCAGTGGTTACATTGTAGCAGAATTGGCCCTTTAAGTTATGTCTATATCTTCGCCATACTATGAACCTTTTGTAGACAGGGGACAAGTCTCTTTTCATCCATTTGTCCCCTGCACTTACAGTGTCTTGCCTACAGTAGGCACTCAATAAGAACTTGTTGAATAAAATGAATGAATGGAATGAGTAAAATTTTAAAATGCTCATTGAATCAAAGAAATGAGTAAATGAAATTTTAAGTAAGTTATCTCCAACTCAAAAGCTACACTAATAAAAAAATCTTGAATCATTACTAGAATGTTAGATTTCTCTTGTAAACACAAAAGGAACTAGAAAAATAATTACAGTAAAATTTGAATTTCAAACAGATGAAATTTTATTACTTCAACTGCAAAAGGCACACATGGAACCATAATACATTATATTCATGTAACACTTCATAGTTTTCTAAGTGTTATACTCTATTTCATTTGAACTTAACAGAAATTCAGTAGGGTAAAGCAGAGAAGGTGTTTATTATCCCAATTTTTCAGATGAGGAAACTAAGGATTAGGGAGGTTAAAGTGACATACCCAAAGTCACAAGGAGGCAGAGATAGAATAGATCCCAAGAATTCTAAGTGCAAGTTCATCAGTCTTCTCTATCAGGTGACCTCTGATAGAGGGCTCTGGTCATTCCATTGTCAGTGAAAAGGTACAATGATTATCATTCTCACAAACTTCTAAAATCCCCTCCTGACTACAGGCAAAATGGTCCCAGTCATCTTATGAGGCCAAAAGACTGAAGGCAGGCGATTCCTTCAGAGTCAAGACTCCACCCCATTTGACAAGTGTCAATCTTCCTAGCACACAGCTATCACCATGATTGATTCGGGTGCTCCACTGTCTCATGCTCTAGGTTCCTTTCTGAAGGTTGTGACCAGAAAGGATAGGTGGGGCAAAGTCAAGGCATGGGAGGAAGGAAGAGAGGTAGTGAGGAGAAATAGAGGCAGACAGACCTAGGCTCAAAATATAGTTCTACATCCTTACTTTTCCAGATAGAAATCCAATTGCTCCAGCACCAGTTGTTGAAAACACTTTTCTTCCTCCATTGGATGCCACAGTGCCTCTGCTGGAAATCCTTTGACTGTATGTGTAAATGGTCTGTTCTAAAGCACTCTATTATTGTTTCAATGATTTACTTGTTTCTCCTGATGCCACACAGTCTCGATAGCGTAGCTTTATAGTAAGTCTTGAAGCCAGGTAGTTTAAGTCCTTTAACTTTGTTCTCCTCAGCATTTCTGTAGGTATCCGAGATTCTTGCCATATAAATGTAAGAGTCAGTTTGACAATTTGTACAAAAAACCCCAGTGAATCTGTAGATCAGTATTGGAAGAAGTGACATCTTAACAATATTGAGTCTTCCAATCCATAAACATGGTATATCTATCCACTTATGGAGGTCTTTAAAATGTTCTCTTAGCATTGTTTTTACTTTCCAGTGTAGAGGTCTTGCACATTCTTTGTTAGATTTATTCCTAGGTATTATATGTTTTTCCTGTTATTGAAAATAGAATTATAGGTTTTTAAAAATTATTTTTCAATTCTACTACCAGCAAATGTGGATTTACCTTGGAGTTAACACTGCTTAAGCTCCAGAGTTCTCCCTTGCAAAGGCCCTTTGCAAAACCTTCTCAGGTAACCTAGCAGCTTTATAATCATAATTTTATATGGTTTTTATTAAGTAGGGCCCTCCAAAATTGTAAACCATTCAGACCACACAAGACTTAGATTTGTCCTCTGCCTGCCTGGTAGTAATGTTCTTGTCTCTCTGAGAACCTCAGTCTTCCTATCTCTAAAATTGGAATAATCTTTTCTAGCTCCCAGGCTTATTTTTTCTAATGTGGTAAAACACACACACAATAAAATTCACTGTTTTAACCATTGTAAAGGGTACAATTCAGTGACATTAGGCACATAATGTTGTGCAACCATTACCTCTATCTAGTTCCAGGACTTTTTCTATTCCCCCAAAAAGAAATCCTGTAACTATTAAGCAGACACTACCCATTCTCCCTTCCCACCCTACCCCTGGCAACAACTAATCTGCTCTATTCATGGATTTGCCTTTTCTAGATATTTCATATAAATGGAATCATATAATATGTGGCTTTTGTATATGGCTTCTTTCATTAGCATAATACTTTCAAGATTCATCCATGTTGTAGCATGTATAATAATTTCATTTGTTTTTATGACTGAGTAATATTCGGTTGCAATATACCACATTTTGTTTAACCATTCATCTATTGATGTACATTTTGATTGTTTCCATCTTTTGGCTATTGTGAATACTGTTGCTATGAACATTGTGTGCAACTTTTTGTTTGGACACCTGTTTCCAATTCTTTTGGGTATACACCCAGGACTGGAACTGCTGGGTCATATGGTATTTCTATGTTTAACTTATTGAGGAAACACCAAACTGTTTCTCCTCCTAAAGTTATTTTGAGAATCAAATGAGCCAACACATTTGTAAAGCTTTTAGTATAGTGCCTGGCACATAGCAGGAACTCGATAAATCATTACACAAAGATATAATTCAAATTATATACAAGTTATCAGCAATAGAGTACATCTGCTGTAAAATGTGTCATATGTTGGAGGGAACAATTAGTTCCTGCTCCTGATTTTTTGTGTGAAGTGACCTCCATTAGAATAACATTCCAAGCCTCTTGCTCCATCCCCTTCCTCATTCCTTTCAGAAAAAGAGGAGTGATTTACCATCTGGAAGACCAAAGTAGGCCTGTTCTTGTCAGTCCATTTCACCCTTCCCTTGGGATCCACATGCCTCTAGGAAGCATGTATTCTAATGTACTCCACAATTCTGTGCCATAAAGTTTTAAGGAGCACACCCCTATATTGGAGGTCTGAGGCTGTTTCACTCAAAGATTGGCTTGGCAGATGCAGTGGGTAAACTTATTCTGGGGTCACAGTACTAGCAAGTATACTTGCTAATGGAGCCAACCCGTCTTCTCCAAACACCTTTATGAGTAAGAAAGATTATATTTTGATTTACATCTGCCTGACCCCTGTGTATCTTACACAACTGGTTCTGTCAATGGGAAGGAAGGGATATGGTGTATTGCTTCCCCCCACCCCCAAAAAACCCTGAATATAACCAGGTAAATTAACAAGGATGCTTCAATCCCCAAGTTCTTCTACTTCAAACCTAAGTAGGCTAAAAAACAAACTTTATATTGAGATCAAATATAATAAGTGACTATTTGTCTTTTTCAGAGAGTTTTTTATTCTTTGATCTTGGAAAAGTTAAAATTAAAATAGAAAGGCATTGGGCTATTCTGTGGTATTATTATAGTAAACCTTGATATAGAAAATGTTTTGCAAGCAATTCTCCATTGTGGAGAGCCTTCATTTCAAAGTCCCTATATTCCTAAATTACCAGCCTTGAGATGGCATTTGTTTTCATTTTTGCACTTAATAGAGCATAATATCACATTCATTCTTTTTTCTCCTGGGGCGAGTGCAGAATTGATAAGTAGTGAATGTCTTCTTTTTAATTCAATTCAATAAACATTTATTGAGCACCTGCTATGTGCTAGGCACTGTGCCAGGTATTCTGGTGGAGACCAAAATGTGTGTCCTTCAGTTTCATATGCAAACGGCTTTTAGTCTAGTGGCAAATGAAAAAAAGATACTTACATAAGTATAAGGCAAATTTTAGCTGATTTGGCTTTAAATGAGTTTCAGCCATTTGGTTTAGATGCTTAAAATCTAATACATCTCTACAAAGGAAATTGGATTCAGAATTTTTATTTCATTACTATTCCCATGCTGGTTATCCTCCCTTCTGTCAGCCTAAATTTCTCTCTTCCTTTGGAAAATGACATGTTTTCTACAGTTCCAAACATATCCCAAGCTATTCAACTCGTTTATTAGCTTATTTTTTCTTTATAAACCAGTCCTTTAAGTAGCTTAATTGACTAATTTTTTGCTGCTATTATATTTTTCAGACAAGTAATAGACAACATCAGACTAGTGAATGAACAAATTAATAGATAAGTAAAATTCCAGACTGAAACTCAGAAAACTTAAATTTTAGTTTTATCTCAAATATGTCCTTTAGAAATTCCTTTCCCCAGAGTTACTTCTCAGGGCTCAGGATCACACTGTCTAAATTTATGTCTTTGTAGGTAGATTGAAAGGAATGGAAAACAAGAACATCTAGAGAATTTATGTCCAAGAAAACCTAGATATAAACATATTTCCATAGATGGATATGTTGATCCATTCATGCCCAAGTGAAAGGCGGTTGTAGCAAAATGATTTAAATGGGGCTATGAAGCCAGGCTGCTCAGCCTTGAATCCTGGCTCTTTTCCCTGCTAGCTGTGTGACCCTGGACAAGTATGGTCACTCAGTTTCCTCATCTGTAAAATGAGGATAAATCATACTGTCTGCTTCACAGATTTGTTCTGGGGACTAAAAGTGAGCTAATATTTGCAAAGTACTTAGACCAGTCCCTGGCACATGGTAAAAACTCTGGAACATCAGTTGAAATGCAGTCATGAATCTGGGATACAGAAAGAAGGCTAAAAAACAGAGTTCCCTAAAGGACATAAGAAGGCAGAATGAGGTGGAATGAAGCACAAAGAAAAAAAAAAGAATGGGCCGAATGAAGAGAAAGTTGTAAACGAACACAAGGCAAGTGTTTGGTTCAGAGAAAGATAGTGACTCCATTGCAGAGTATAGAAAGAAAGGACCAAAGCCCTTTTGTTTCCTGTTCTATATGATCCCGTACAACTCACTTGACCTCTCTGTCCTCTGATTCCTCCCCAGCAAAAAAGATGAGAGGCTGTAGAGAGTAGTGGTTAAATACCAGCATTGCCATTGACTAGCTGTGTGACCTTAGGCAACTTTCTTAACCTCTCTAGGTCTTAATTTCAACTGTTTCATAAGAATATTAATAGTATTAACACTGGGGAACATAATACCCCAAGCATGGTGCTTTGGCATGCTGAGTACTTTGAACTAAAGGAGATTGGAGACCTCAGAAGCAGCCTGAGAACCAAGGTTTCTCCAACCTTCTGCCCTCCAGTTTCTTGCCCCTCTTTCTTCCCCAAAGTGTCATAGAAACCAGGCTCGGGCGCAGTGGCTCACGCCTGTAATCCCAGCACTTTGGGAGGCTGAGGTGGGTGGATCAAGGTCAAGAAATCAAGACCATCCTGGCTAACATGATGAAAACCCATCTCTACTAAAAAATACAAAAAAATTAGCCAGGCATGGTGGCACGTGCCTGTAGTTCCAGCTACTTGGGAGGCTGAGGCAGGAGAATCACTTGAACCCGGGAGCTGGAGGTTGCAGTGAGCCAAGATCACGCCACTGCACTCCAACCTGGGCAACAGAGCGAGACTCCGTCTCAAAAAAAAAAAGAAAAGAAAAGAAACCAGAATTCCTCTCCCCCAAGGCAAGTCATAGAAACTAGAACACCTCCACCCCCAAAGAAAACCACAAAACCTAGATATTTCTCTAACCTTCCCCTGCCTTTCTGTGTAGGAGCTGGTCATAAAGAAATTCTCTGACTTACCATGTCTGATTATAGGTTATAAGACCCTCACTGCAGAGTGGTCCTGCCCCATGTCTGGGAAAAAGGAATGCAACACGGAGAGACCAAGGAGAATCCTAACAGGCAGGCCTTGCTGGGTTCCCCTCAGTCTATTACCATTAGAGCTTACCTCTTTGGTCCAATCACATTTCTACATGACTGTCCATTCTTCATCGAATCTAAGAATAAAAATGAATAGTTTTCCCTGGGTCTTTGGGTCTTCATTTCTGAAGGCTCCTGTATCAGGAAAAACTTTGATTAAAGAAATCTGTTCTGTTTTCCTCTTGTTAGCCTGTGTTTTGCTATAGAAGTGTCAGCCGTCACCTTTACGATGGGTGAGGAAGGTATCAAACACTCACTCAAGAGGTCTCAGGATATGAGTTTTCATGTAAAAGCATGTTATAAACTTCTGAGGCCTTATTCTCATAAATATTAGAGATTATTACAGCCTTCAAATTTATTTACTGTTCTCCATTTACATAGCGACATGACCTAAACGTTTTCGTTCTGTCTTCAACTGATTTTTAAAACAAATTGAGAATCTCGGTCAGTAGTGAGATTTCATAGCTTCTATCTCTCCTCTCTGTGGGCTGACTTCCTAGCTCATTCTCTCCCTCTGGATAGCTGTAAAAGCAAGAACTACTGCCAGGACAGCTCTTATCAAAATATTTTAGCACTTCTGCATCTGGTCCTGGCCATAAAATAGAAGCGGAGAAACACTTATGTAAAGCTTTCAGAGCTGTGAAGGAAAAAGAAAGCATTTATATTATTGGATCTGGTTCATCTATCTCCAGGACAGCAAGGGAAAAATAACTAAGATTTAAACCAAAAAGGCATTCAGCGAAAGAAACTTAAAGATATGACATAAGCACCAGCAACTAAGATAAACAAGAGAGCAAAAAAGAGTGAGTGATGTTGGGTGAATTATCTTTCCCCTGAGCTCTGTTCAGCTCTGTGTACCAAGTAAACTAATGAGCTGGGCCAGTGGGAGAACTCAATGATCCATATGCTAACAAATCAGCTTCCGCACGATCCATCCCCTCCTTGTCCGATTGCTGTGCTGGCAGCTCACATCCATACCAGTGGGTCCCAGGGTCCCAAAACCTCTTCCTCTCTGTAGCCAAGTTCTTTCTGTCCCAGCTCTTCTCATGATCTAGTAGGAAATGGACAACAGAGACAGCATTCATTTAATATTTACTGGGCATCTACGGTGCTCCAGACACTAGGCTAGGATCTGGGGTATGCAAGATAAGCAAGATGAAAGCCTTGGGAAAGAGAACAGCAGTAAGATGTGGCAAGGACTAAGAAGGTGGATACCCTGAGTGCACAGATAAGGGAGTTACTGTTCTCTCTGAAGGAGGTGGGAAAGACAAAAGCCTTCACATAGGATGTAATTTGTATCACTTTATAGATTAAGAAACTGAGGCCCAGTGTAATTAAGTCACTTATTCCAGGTAACAAGACGCTCAATCTAATTCTTACTCCAAAGCCTCTGATCTTTCCAGTAACCTTGTTTTGCTGACATGACAGGATGATAATACTGGTGGGATTCAAAGGAACGGGGAACGGGTAGGTAGGGAACACTAGGTGAACTGTGAGTAGTTTCATGCAGAGAGCGGGCGGTAACTGAAATTAACAGGAAGGAGTGACGAGAGAGATTTTGTGAAGAAAGAGAGAAGGAAGCATTGGTATACTGAAGCCTGCCCTAATCTATTCTCATATTCAGGAATTTTGTTATCTGGTTGTTATACCCTTGGCAGCTCAATCCACGATGGTGGGAGTATTTATAGGACAGAAATTGGCAAATGTTACAAACTAGTGTGTTTCTTTCTCCCAGAGACCCAGTTAACCAGCACACCACTGGTGAGAAGGCTGGGAGAGCACGTGGATGGCTGTGGAAGCATTTACAAATAGTAAATTTCTTTTGGGGGAAAACTGAAGTCTTAAATCATACACATCCCATCTGTTCACATACCTCTATTTCTAGTGATGAGAAAAGTGCGCTGAATGGAGACACTGGTGTGTAAACGCTAATTGATTTTTCCTCTTTCACATGCTATAATAGTCAGGATTCTCTGGATTGCAAGTGGCAGAAAGCAGTGTAACTCGCTTGACCAAAAAAAGGGGGAGTTTATTTGCTCAGACACTCTAATCAGCAAGTCCGGGGAAGGAGTTGGCTTTAGGGACTCCTGCGAGTTAAAAAGCGCTGTCAGTTGTCAGCTCTAGGTTTTTTTCCCTCTCCGTTTTTCACCCTATTTCTGCATGTTTGCCGTGTTCTTTCCAAATGCACAGAAGCTTTCTATAAAGAAGTAGTGCAGAGGAGAGAGTCCTGAGCAGGAAAGGGATGAAATGACCCCAGGCCTTGCCAAGCTTGCATCACACCAGCTTGGTGACCCCAGAGGAAAGAAACAGCTTTTCCCTTCTAGCCTCCATCTCTATCCCAGGGCACCATTGTGGTAGTCCTGGCTTAAGTCATACACCGTGTCGGAGTCAATCATTGTGTTCAGAGGAATAGGACCCTTTAATTGGCTAGACCTAGGGGATGTGCACACCCCTTCTGACTTCCGGGAAAGTAAGATTCTGTATGGTATTTGGTGGACCCTGCTTGGACTGGGGTAGGTCGAGAGGGTACAGTTACCAGAAGAAGTGAGGGGAAGGTAAGTTAAGTGGACTAAACCAAAGCCTTTGTGTCTGCTTACCTTATTTTTAGAAACACTAACACTCTGGATCTTCAGGGTACTTTAAATGAGGCACTTAGATGACATGGGGAAGAATACAATCATTTGACCTTAAGGTTATCTCCCTACAAAGTTGATTTCTTTTGAATAAGGTCCAAAATCCTTTTGAAGTTCTGATAAGATCTGGCCCCTGCCCACATCTGCATTTCTAGCCTCCTTCCCTGCCACTCCCTAGCCACCCTAATTCTCCCTTCATTTATGCCACTTCAGTCACATTGGCTTTCTTTCTGTTTCTAGAAAAGGCTTTTCATTCTGTCTCCCAGCTTTTCAATTACCATTTACTCTGCCAGAAACGCTCGTCTCCCAGACATTCCCATGGCTGGCTCTTCTTATAATTCATCTCGAATATTACCTTTCAGAAAAGACTTTTTCTTAACCACCATGTATAAACTCGCTGTTGTTCCAGCCATAAACAACTTCAATCGCATCATTCTGTCTTATTTCACTGACATCTAGCACCACATCACATTTCCTTTTTATTAATATGTTTCCTTGTTAATTGACTGTCTCCCTCTACTAGAATGGAAGCTTAATCAGAGCAAGAACCATGTCTGCCTTATTCACTGATGTGTCCCTCTCTCCTAGCACAGTGCCTCACTTATCATAGTGCTTAACGAATACTGTGGAATGAGCAAATGAACAAAATCCCATGTACAGCTGACCCTTGAACAACGCACGTTTGAACTGCATGGGTTCACTTATACATTGATTTTCTTCCACCTCTGTCACCCCTAAGATAGCAAGACCACCCACTCCCCTTGCTGCTTCTCTTCAGCCTACTTAACTGAAGATGGTGAGGATGAAGACCTTTATTGTTATTGAGTTTCATTTAATGAATAGTAAATATATTTCTCTTTTTATAATTTTTTCTCTAGTTTACTTAATTGTAAGAACACAGAATATAATACCTATAACATACAAATTACGTGTTAATCGACTATTATGCTATCAGTAAGACTTCCAGTCAACAGTAGACTACTAGTAGTTAAGTTTTGGGGGAGTCAAAAGCCACACACGAATTTTTGACAGCACGGGGGGCTGGTTCCCCTAACCCTCGCATTGTTCAAGGGTCAACTGTATTATGCTACTGTTACCAGCAGACTGTGCTTGAGGCAAGAGAAGAGGATCAGGAGTTATGACTTATTAACTCAATTTTCTTGATGCATTCCTCCTCCTTCCACTTAAACTGCTCAAAAGCAAATGATAATCACTTTATGGCTGAAACTAATGACATCTCTTTGATTCATCTTATCTCATCTTATCTTGATCTTTCTGTTGCCTTTGACACTATTGCCCGATTACTCACCTGATTTTTCTTATTCTAATTTGAACTTCCACAATTCTATGATATCTTCTCCTTCCTACCTTTTCTGCCCTTGCTTATCTCTCCTTTCCTGGCTTCAACTCTTCCCATTAATCCTAGGCATCTATCAAGTCTCAGTCTGTTTCATTTGCATATGTATCATCATGAGAACACAGATCCACACAAACGAAACTTCTAGAAGCCAAAAGATTTACAGGATCAAGAGCTTTGTAAACCAAACCAAAAATAGGAACCATAATTCCCCCATTCTATTCATATAAACTTATAATGATTTTTTCCAGGAACTCTACTATCTAAATCATTTATGTAGTAATGAGAATGGATTTAGGAGTATTACCAAGGAAGTTATCAATCTATTCACAAAATCTGGTGTCAGAAGGTATTACTTTAATGCAAAGAGAAAAATTAGAGATAAAGATGAATATTTATGCCTAAAGTTCTTGCTCACAGTCTTACTCATGATTTTTAAAATACCATGAGAAGAACCAATGTTCAGTAAAAGGTGAAGAAATAAGATACTTTTAGACATCAGGATTGTTTAAAATATTTAATGTGTGAGAAAATAATCTTGCTATATTGCTGAGTGAAAAATGGAGGACACAAAAACATATAGGAAAAGAGAAAAACAAAGGGTAGACTCTTTTATGAGTGATTTTCAGTATGTCTTTAGATATTTTTATGCTTTTAAAATATTTTCTAAGATGTCTACAATAAGCAAGTATAATTTTATGAAACCATTACTTTTCAAGAAGAATATATGACTTTACAATACATACCTTTGATAGGCTGGGCACGGTGGCTCATGCCTGTAATCCCAGTGGGAGACCGAGGTGCGTGGATCACCTGAAGTCAGAAGTTCAAGACCAGCCTGGGCAACATGGCAAAACTCCATCTCTACTAAAAATACAAAACTTAGCCAGGTGTGGTTGCCTGCCTGTAATCCCAGCTACTCAGGAGGCTGAGGGAGGAGAATCACTTGAATCCAGAAGGCGGAGGTTTTAAGGTTTTAGTGAGATTGCACCACTGCACTCCAGCCTGGGTAACAGAGCAAGACTCTGCCTCAAAAAATAAAAATAAATAAATATTTTTGATCTATTCATTTGCATGTATAGTGTATTTCACACTGTAATTTTTAAAAACACAGCTTTGGAGCATATTTTTTTAAAAGACAAAATATACATAAATTTCTGAGAAACTATGCTCAATGTGGAGAGCAGAGGTGTGTCGGTCCTTATATAGACAGGGTGGAAAACTTAGCTACACTAAGAAGCTGTCCATCAGCTGTCCACGTGGAAGGAGGAAGTGGCAGGGTGAAATCTGGACTCAGCTTTTAAATTCCTGTCAATGAAGCTTGGCCTTGTTTAATTAGTGCAGGAGATTGTTTGTAGATAGCGGTTTCCTAAATTTTACAGACAAGTCTTGTGATGAGAAAAGAACTGAAATTACAGATGATGAGATAGATATTTAATAGACAAGAAAAGCTGACATGTGGAAAGTGGGATGCTGATTCATAAGTTGAAACACACAAGTTAATTATTAGAGATAATCAGTAAATCTTTGCATCGACGAACAGAATAAAATACAAATTACATAGTCAGCACAATTCAGGGCTTCCAAGCTAGGAGGCTAATGCAAAATAATAAAGAACAGCAGCTAAGTTAATTGGCCATTTCCATTTTATTAATTGGAGAATGATGTGGTAATCATTTAAGTGGAAAAGAACCGTATTTTGTGGAAAATACATATTAACCATTCCAGATACTTTCTTCAGTAAAATATTTTCTTCTTGTTATCAGAGTATTTTTATTATTGGTGCTTTTAATATTTAAAAAGCAGCCAGTATCTCTGGGCCTTAATTTTCTCATCTGTTGAGGCATTGGTTTTTGTACTTCATTCTATGAGAGTGGTACTGTAAAATTTTCACAAATGTTTTATTCCGTTTCATGAAAGCTGATGTTGACCAAGACTGTGATCATTATCCATATTCCTGGATTTCAATTTCTGCTTATCAAACAGCCTTATGGATCTTATTGATAAGCTTTGTAATAAACAAATAGCGTACATTCAAGCTTTTAAAATAAATTTACTCTGATGTTTCAAAATGGTTTTATTTATTGGGTTCTTTGTAAGATTTTGTTGGGGGAAACATAGTTTTAGGGGTTAAACAACAACCACCACCAAGTTGAAAAGGATTGAGCTTCAAGGTTTGCCTGGCACTCAGACTCTGAGAGTGTATATACAAGCGGCATTTCCAAGCTTTTATGTCCAAGAAGTAGTAGATCCGGCCTTTGCCCTAACCTCACTTATCACCTCGAAATAATACCCTTGAAGGACCAGGGCCGATAACCCCACACCACTTTTCACTTTAAAAAGTCACTCAAAGGATCTAATGGTCTCTTTGCACTTTTCAAACTGTCCCACAAGGGAAGAAGTTCATGCTATATTTTTCAGTGAAAAAAGCAAACTATCCGGAAATATGAATACTTCCATCTATTTTATAAAAAATATGTAGCTGAATCCAGACAGGTAAATGCTAGAAAGATATAGATTGTGTTACCTGTATAGATGCACTAGGCAGTACATGAAGCACTTTGTGTTATTACCTCATCTTTTGTCCTCAGTCCCTCAAATGAGGCAGATATTATTATCTTCACTTTACAGATGAGAAAACTGATTCACAGCAATTAATTATAAAACTTACCTTACATCTGCATAGAAAAAAGTTCTGGAAGTATTTACTCGAAAAGTTGTAAGACTATGGGTGATATTTGCTCTTTTGCCTGTGTTTAATTTCTAAAAAGAGTTTGTATCAGTTATGTGACAAAATGAAAGGGGAGACTGTCAGTTCCCATAATCATTTTCCCACATTCTCATTTGGCATCTGAGCAGTAGCAGGCTCAGGACCACAGACCTGGCTCTGCTTGGGAATGGGACAATGATCCGTTAAGATTTGCAGATGGTTCTCCGCTCTGTGTTATATGGGATGGTAGCAATTTTTATTCAGTTGGCAGAAAGGGCTGGATGTGATGGCTCGTGCCTGTAATTTCAACACTCTGGGAGGCTCAGGCAGGAGGATTGCTTGAGCTCAGGAATTCAAGACCAGCCTGAGCAATAAAGGGAGACACTGTCTTTCTAAAAATTTAAAAATTAGCTGGGCATGTTTGTGCTTGTCTGTGGTCCCAGCTACTTGAGGGGCTGAGGTGAGAGGATCGCTTGAGTCTAGGAGGTCAAGGAAGTCAAGGATGCAGTGAGCCGGGTTCGTGCCGCTGCACTCCAACCTGGGCAACAGAGCAATAGGCTGGTGCACTCAACCTATTTCCAACTGAGTGTTCAGAGCACATGTTTTTTAAAAAATCTGTAAGCTAGAAGAAGTGGTTACAATAAAGTATCCTAGAAAGAACCCTTGCTCTAGGCAGCTTGCATTTTACTAAGGGCGAGTCTGCGACCTGCCCTAGCAAGCTGGGATCACTCTGTCAGAGCCGAGTTCCAAATAAGTCAGGCTTGCAGAAATTATGTGTTCACCTACCTGGGCCTATGAGAACCAGGGAACTAGTGCTAGCCTGTGCCACTATTCTATTGAACTGCTAATTTTTGGTTTGTGTTATTAATCTGCTTTAAGTATCTGTGTTTAACTTCTTCAATGAGATTATAAATTCCTGGATGGAAGTGATGCTCTGGGAAATACCTCTTCATTTTTCCCAGAATACGTTAAACATAAAAAGTATTTGATGAATGGGACTTGAATGAAACAGAATCAAATATATATATATATATATATATATATATATATATATATATGAAATGGTAGATTTTGGAAATTTGGAGTATTTATTTTCTATAACAAAGCAATAAACAAAAAATGGAAGAGTCTTCCCTTTCTCTTCCCTTCCTTTCCCTTTCTCTTTCTTTCTTCTTTCTACCCTTCTCCATACTGAACAATTCCATCCTAAATCCATTGTATGGGGCAGAGCAAGGTAGACATCCATTCAGATGGGTGGCCTAGTGTGGGATGTCAGAGCCCAAATGGGGTGAGGAATCTACTCAGGGACAAGGGCAGCAATGGTGATAAGAGATTGGCTATATGCAGGGGAATTGATCTAATAAATAAATACATTAAAAACAATGGGAGCCAAGCTTCTCATTGTTATAGAAGAGAGTCAGAAATGAGGAAAGGGAGAAAACTAGCATGAACATTGTGTTGAATTGAGATTGGAGATACCAGTGTAAACTCGTGAATTTCGGTAAATATATGTACATATTGTAAGGGTTGTTAGGTTCTTGCTGAGTTTAAAAAGAAGAAACTGAGGCCAGCACAAGAAGATCCAATGCGAATTTATTCAGCTCCCGGGTGAGGTTCTGCGGTCCGACAGGAGGGGCCAGAGAAGTCGCAGGGACTCCTCTCAGACGTGGGGTTTTATAGGGAGTGGAGGCATTCGATTGGTTGTGGGAGAGCAGGGTGTGGGAAAGGCAAGCTTGCTATTGGCAGGTAGGCAGGGTTTGAGTGCCATTGGGTAGTTTTACAAGACTCAACTGCTATTGGGTAGAGTTACAAGACTTCATTTGCATACAAGACTCAACTGCTATTGGGTAGAGTTTCAAGATTTCGTTTGCATACAAGACTTGACTGCTATTGGGTAGAGTTTCAAGATTTCGTTCGCATACAAGACTTGACTGCTATTGGGTAGAGTTACAAGACTTCATTTGCATACTGGCGGGGTTCTTTAAGGAAGGGCTAGGCTGTGCGAGGGGGTGGACGTGTCTGAGCTCCCGGGGAGGGAGGTGTCCGAGCTCCCAGCGAGGCGACCGGCCTTACAAATATGGAAATAAATTTAGATGTAAATGTATTTATGTATATATTTGTCAATAAGTGTGTGTCTGTGTGTATCTGTGTGTATATTCCTTACCTAAATATTTTTCTGACTTTGTCATGTTTTCAATTCCACATTTAATTCATCTAGGATTTATTTTTATGTGCGGTGTGAGATGGGTGCCGCATTTTTTTGACCAAATAGCCAGCTAATTTTCCCAACACTGATTATTAAATAAGTCACCTCTCTCCATTGATCTGAGATACTTCCATTCTGATATACACATATTATGTTAACTGTAAACATCTTAGAGAAGCAAAGTTGATGTTGTTAATGGTGAAGCAATGCTAACATATCTCCATTTCCCCTGCTCTGACATCTTGGGCATGAATGGCCTATTTCCAACTGAGTGTTCAAAATACATCCTTAAGCTCAACACTTCCCAAACTAAACTGATCCCATCTGTGACCTCAGAAAACATCATCATCAGCCTAACTGCCCAATGATCTTTCAACCACTCTGACAGGGTCTTCCCCTCTCACTGTTAAATCCCTTCCTTCTTTCCCTATTCTCTCTGCAACTCCTGAGTTTGGACTTATCCCCTGAGCTATTATGATAATATCATATTTATTTCCAATGTAATATTGAAAAATGTTTCAAAAATTGGAAGAATTCATGTGAAAATAAAGCACTTGGCCTGTTTGACAGGGCTGATTTGATGAATCTGAGTGACCAGATCCCAGCTCATCTACCTTTCACACTGATTTCTGAATAAACTTAATGTAGTCAGATGGGCCTGTGCCTGTGACTCTGCAACTCAATAACCCTGAAGTCACTGTGTTGTCTTAAACACCATAGCTGAACATTCAAGGCCACTGGAATTGACCTTCCAGGTGTTCTTTCTTCCACCTGACTTGCACTTTCATCACTTGTATTAAGCCCTGGTCCTGGAACATGCCAGATATTTCCCCAATTTTGTACTTTTTGGCCTTGTGTGGAAAGCTGCCCCTTTCCCCTTTATCAAAAATTAAATTATCTTTTAAGGTCCAGCTTAAATACAGCCCTCTTCCATAAAGTGCTTCCCTCATCCTCCAGTTGGAATTATTACTTACCACCATTTTCAAAGCCTTTTTTTTGTGTTGTATTGTACTATGTGTTTCCTTATGCTTAGTATCGAAGTGTTATACCCCTTGGCTTTCAGATCCAAGATTTTAACCCCTGAAGCCAGGGCTGCATCTTTGTTACCTCTGACCACTGCTTATAGCTAGTAGTTTTAGTACACTTACTTTGGCACCTAGCTGAGTCCTTTTATCCCTCCCCTCCCCTCCCCTCTCTTCTCCTCCCTTCCCCTCTCCTCCCCTCCCTCCTCTCCCTTCCCCTCCCCTCCCCTCCCTTCTCTTTCTCTCCCCTCCCCTCCTCTCCCTTCCCCTCCCTTCCTCTCCCTTCCCCTTCCTTCCCTTCCCCTCCCCTCCCCACCCTTCCCCTCCCTTCCCTTCCCCTCCCTTCCCCTCTCCTCCCTTCCCCTCCCCTCCCCTCCCCACCCTTCCCCTCCTTTCCCTTCCCTTCCCCTCCCCTCCCTTCCCTTCCCCTCCCTTCCCCTCCCTTCCCCTCCCTTCCCCTCCCTTCCCCTCCCTTCCCCTCCCTTCCCCTCTCCTCCCCTCCCTTCCCCTCCCCTTCCCTTCTCTTCCCTTCTCCATTGAGTTAATGAGCCACAGTGTATACCAGGCACTATTCTAGCACTTAGGATACCGTGATGAACCAGACAAAGTTCTTGTCCTTATGAAGCCTATATTTCAAAAGGAATCTTAATTAACCCTTTCAAGAACGCTGTGACATAGGGTCTATTGTAAAGTATTCAAGAGTTTAGCAACATATTTGGTAAATAGCATAACTGGAATTCACACTTAGATCTATGTGATACCACTTGTCCCTAGCACCATAGCTTGCTGAAATATTTGTGGAAGTGGAAATAAGTTTGGTACTTCAAGAGGATTAAATAGCATACTTCTTTAGATGCTGAACTGAGAGGAAAACAATTATGCGTCACCGTTGAAAAAGCCATGACCCCCTTTGATCTCTCCATATGCTCAGGAAATAAATATAGAAACCAAGCCTTTTTTTTTTTAATTAGTTTTCAATGATAAAGTTTTTATAAAAGCTTTTAATAGCTTTTAATAGAAACCTAGTCTTATAGCCAAGTTTGATCTTCAATTCTGAGGGCCCATGTTGCTTTATTACAGAAAGTTGAAAAGAAAACGAAACTCACATTTTTTGAGGTAGATGCATCTACATATTTTATTTTTAAAAAATGTTCATAAGAACAATGCAAGGTAGAGAAACTGTCTCCATTTCTACAGGGAGAGAAACAGATCCAGAGGGGTTAAATAACTGTCCACAATCATGGCTATTTCCTGGTATTATGTTTTAAATAGGAATTTTATAAGCCATATATAGAACTTATATCAGTTGAGTCATTTTAAATGTACATGGAGAAGATTCTATTTAAAGTACTCCTGTAAAAGGTAGATTAATTCAATAAATGGTAATGGGATTTACTGACTTGCCATTTTGGGGTTAAAAAAAAGACAGATAAAACTGGATCCCTATATTGCCTCTTATACCAAAATAAATTCCAGATGGATCAAAGATTTACATGTAAAACATGAAATCACAGACGTCCTAGAAGAACACATGGATGCATATTTTTATAATGATTGAATGGGCATGACTTTAAAAATATGACCCCAGCCAGGCATGGTGGCTGACGCCTGTAATCCTAGCACTTTGGGAAGCCGAGGCTGTCAGATCACCTAAGGTCAGGAGTTCAAGACCAGCCTGCCCAATGTGGTAAAACCTTGTCTCTACTAACATACAAAACTTAGCAGGGCATGAAGGCGGGAGTCTGTAATCCCAGCTACTTGGGAGGATGAGAGTGGAGAATCTCTTGAACCCAGGAGACAGTGGTTGCAGTAAGCTGAGATCGCACCACTACACTCTACCCTGGGAAGCTGAGCGAGACTACATCTCAAAAAAAATTATCTATCTGTCTAACCCCAAGCCCAGAAGCTAGAAAAAAAATGTTAATAAATTTGATTAGATATAAATTTGAATTTTGTATAGCACACTTTAGTCTCTTCAAAAAGAAATAGGCAAAGATGAAAAGAAAAAGGATAATTTCTTTCTCTTTTTTTCCTTCTGTTTTTTCTTAACTTCAAGGAAAGGAGAAATATTTTCTTTGCTTTCTAGACCTGGGTAGATCTCACCAAAGGACTGCTTCAGTATTTGAGGCTAAATCCCTGCTAGTAATGCAGGACTGTATGGCCTGGCCGTGTCTCATACGACAAAGTGATAGTCGCCAGCCAATCAGAAACAGAATTGGGGATCAGTATCTGTATCCCGGACTGTATGTTTCCTGCAAGTCTCAAATTACAACAAAACGGAGGGGAATTATGTGATTAGCTGCTTGAGGCTTCAAAAATTGAAAGAATGAATGTGAAAGTAAAGCATTTGGCCAGTTTGACAGTCAGGGCTGATGTGATGAATCTGAGTGACCAGATCCCTAGAGCTTCCTGTCATTCCTTCTTGAAGCTGGGTTTCAGTCACAGAAGACAGAAGAAAAGCGAGAATGAAAGAGCAGGTGAAATCTATTTGATTCTTGGTGGGACACTAGGTTTTCTATGCAAAGTGTTACTTTACCATTTTTAAAGGATATTTACCTGACTGGAAACTGTAACTGAGTTTATGTGACTTTTCTCAGCAAAATTATGGAACATCTTAGTTATATAAACACTGGGGACTGGCTTAGAGGGCTATAGGGGACTTGCCATGTATTTGTGCTACATTTATATTTGCCAAGTGCATATCCTCTCTTTAGTTCTTTCTTAGGGATAACAGATGTGAGCTTATTTGGGATGAGCAATAGATATTTTGTTTTGTATAGCTGTGCTTCTATTCTCCATGGTTCCACGAGTATTTAAGTTATTTTCTAATGAGACTGTCTGCATTAGCTGAAGCTTTACAATAGGAAGACCCGAGTTTAGGAGGTCTATTGAAGAACCCCAGCCTTTGTAATGGAACTTTTGCTTTGTAATGGAACCTCAGTGTTTGACAGAACCTCAGTGTTTGTGGAGTGTGTGTCAGAGTGAGAAAGAGGGATAGTTGAAAGAGGGGAGCACAATCAAAGAGCTCTAACACTTTGGGGCCCAGGTAGCTCTGGTGTGGGATATCCTTAACGGAGCATGACTCTGGTAATCTTCTCCTTTGCATTTCAAAAAAGATTAGGTAGGGCGCTTGTGCCAGTAATCCCAGCACTTTGGGAGGCCGAGGCAGGTGGATCACAAGGTAAGAAACTCAAGACCAGCCTGGCTAACATGGTGAAACCCTGTTTCTACTAAAATCACAAAAGCCGGGCGTGGTGGTGGGTCCCCACAATCCCAGCTACTTGGGAAGTTGAGGCATGAGAATCACTTGAACCCGGGAGACAGATGTTGCAGTGAGCGGAAATTGCGCCACTGCACTCCAGCCTGGGTGATGGGGCAAGAATCAGTCTAAAAAAAAAAGAAACAAAAAATTAAAGAGCTGTCATAGAACCCTGAGAATGAGACATGAGACAAAGAGGAGACAGGAAAACGAGGTGGATCTTCACAGCTAAAAACTTGAATAAGAAAACAAGGGAGAGAAATTCCCAAGCACACCTTATCAAGCTGGGCAGTTTCTCAGTGCCAGCCTCATTAGCAAGCTGGAGTGAATGTGTACCAATACTCACAGTAATTCATGGACACAGTTAAACAGTGGAACCCAGAAAAGTTTGCACTTAAGGCAAATCAGCCTGGAGATGGTGTGAGGACAGGAAGAGTGCACTCAGAGATGTTGCAACTTGGGTATAAATGCCCAGGAAGCCTCCCAAGCTAGTGAAGTCTGAATATTGTTGCCTTTTAGGGTTCATCCAGGATTTTCCTGAATCCTAATGCTGTACACCTTTGTTGCAAGTACTAATTATTTCCTCTAAGAATTATGGTCAACTAATATTTGGAAATGGTGATACTGTTGGAGACCTAATTCGTGGAAATGGGTCTGGAATCTGAGCTTGTTTGTGACTGACAGTGAATAGTGAAGAGCCTTAATGAAAAATACCTGACAGGTTGCTTGAAAGACCCTGGAAAGGAATAAAATGCTTGGCAAGTTTTTTAGGAAGGAGGAGGAAGCAAATGTAGACTTACTAGAGCGTAATTACTTTACACCGTTGGAAGGATGTTGGGAAAGTATCTGGAAAGTAATCTTTCAACCCTGTTGTTTGTTTGTTTGTTTATTTATTTATTTATTTATTTATTTATTTGAGACAGAGTCTCACTCTGTCACCCAGGCTGGAGTGCTGTGGTCTGATCTTGGCTCACTGCAACCTCTGCCTCCTAGGTTCAAATGATTTTCCTGCCTCAGCCTCCCGAGTAGCCGGGACTACAGGAGCGTACCACCACCCCGGCTAATTTTTGTATTTTTAGTAAAGACAGGGTTTCCCCATGTTGCCCAGGCTGGTCTCGAACTTCTGACCTCAAGTGATCTGCCTGTCTCAGCCTCCCAAAGTGCAGGGATTACAGGCATAAGCCACGGCGCCCAGGCTGAATATTGAATTTCTGTATGGACTGAAGCTATTCCTATATCAAAATAAACAAGGAATGTCACATATGACCCAAGTCCTTAAGTAATAGTTCACACAATGGATTTAAACCTAAGCAGGCCATGTGTCACATGCATATGAGCTCAAGTTCTGGGACAGATATGATGGAAACCATGGAGACCGGGGGCAAAAGCTAGGTATGTTTCTCAAGAGTGTTACCACACCACTGGGAGGAGAGACATTTAAACTCTGGCTAGGGAAAACCTGTGACACTGCAAAAACTGCGTGTACCAGAAGTGAAGTAATAACAACCCCAAACACAATCCTAACAATAGCTTACATTTACCCATTGCTTACTCGGTTGCAGGCATTGTGAGGAGCACTTTACAAGCATTATCTCATTTAGGAAATTGAAGGGGGTAGATGGAGAACTTTAGAGGCTTGACATTTGAGGTCATATATATCCTAAGGGATGTGGTACTTCAGTAAGTGTGGTAAAATTGAGAACTCTTGAGCAGGTATTTGGAAGAGCTACACAGGTAAAACTGCTAAATTATCAGTGAACAAATTTTTTAAAAGCTTTCTTTTTAAAACCCTATGATGGAAGATGGCCAAAAGAAAGCATGGATTACCCTGTGGACAAGCAATTATTGAGGCTGCCTTGAACAGAACACTTCAATCAAAACTCGAGCTGCCAGTCCAAGGATAGGCTCCTAATTCCCTCCAGCTGCCAAGACTAGAGACAAGCAGCGTGAAATGCCTGTCTAAATCAGGAGGGAGTCACCCAGACCAATTGGGACAGTCACTTAACTGCTAGAAACACAAAGGTTTTACTTCACTCTAGGGCTTCTGAGAAGGCTGGTAAGTGGCCTCTTGCCAGCTTCAAGGGTCAGTTGGCCAAGAAAAAAAAAATGTGGAAGAGGTTGTCCATAAAACTGCTAAACGAAACTCTACTTTCATGGACAGTGTAGAGAACAAGGCTATATGCAAACAGAAAATGATCCGGATGAAAACCCATCTTTACTATTCCCAAAGTAAACTAGCATTATAGTAAGTCAGATATGGCAATGTGGGCCAAGATATGAACTGGTCCTATCACAATAGCAGTCCTTAGGCACGCAGAGATTTGAGGATATCAGAGTGGAGTTGAACAGGAACATGGAGAGATTTGGTGTTCAAGCAGTGCAAGAAAGTGGATCCCAAGCAATGATTTCTTCTCAGTCTCCCCATGACCTACACCTTATCTACCTCCCTTCGCAAGCATCTGATGGATTAGGGTTTGTGGTGTTAGCATGAAGGTTACCCCAACCCACATTTTTTTTGTGGGGAGATGGGGTCTTGCTCTGTTGCCCAGCCTGAAGTGCAGTGACACAATCACAGCTCACTGCAGCCTCAATTTCTCAGGCTTAAGTAATTCTCCTGCCTCAGCCTCCCAATTAGCTGGGACCACAGGTGTGTGCACCATGCCCAGCTAATTTTTTTTTAACTCATTTTGTCGCTCAGGGTGGTTTCGAACTCCCTGCCTTAAGCAGTCCTTCTGCTTCAACCTCCCAAGGTGCTGGGATTACAGACATGATCCATCACAAGCAGCCTCCCTGTGTACTTTGGAACTGTGGGTAGGGTCTCCCAGTTCCAAAGGCTTGAAGTTCCAGAAGGAAGGGAAGAAGTGGATGCGGATGGCAGTGGCTGTGTGCTTGAAATGGAAAGATAGGGCCAAGGAGAAGCTGCAGGGATAAGAACCTGTTCCAGTTCATTACAAGTACTTCTGCTACACTGTACGCAGCAGGTTGGTATCACAGAGATCTGAACATTCTCTTCACCCACCTCTGCAGCCCAAAGCCTACAGGAGATAGGCTTGGGAAGGAGCTAAAGGCATCTACTGGGTCCCCAAGAGTAAACTTAGAAATATTAGCGCATTACACTGCTAGGTGAAAAAAGAGATTGAGGGGAATATAATTCCCTAAAAACAAATGTTCCCTTTCTGTGAATGAGACTAAGTGGTCTTCAGGGATACAGCATAAAACAGAGCTGCATAATCCTTTTCCCTCTAGGGGAAACGTTTGCAAAGATTGTGTTGCTTGGGCAAATGAGATCACCTGAATTAATTCCTAATTGATAAACGACAAAGTTTTGAAGTCTCATGACCTGTATTCCTTCTCTTGATGAGGCAGTGAGGGGTAAAAACGGGTGAAAAAAAAGGTGTACATTTTAGAACACTGAATAATTAAACCAGACCAGTGTACATGATACTTGCCCTAGAATATTTACCTAATAAAAGACCAGTGATTATCAGTGTCTGTTTGAGGAGACTGTCAAAACCTTAGGATGACTGAAGGGAATAAAAAGAGACCATGAAATAATCCGTGTATCATTTCAACTGGAAAAACTGGAAGTGGATTGAGTTGTCTCCAGACCTATATGTTATCAATAAATATGCTTTAAAATAACATATAATGCTATAAAGTAATAGGAAGATAACAAAAGTTGATGGAGAGGGCGAGACATGGTGTCTCACACCTGTATTTCCAGTCCTTTGGGAGGCTGAGGTGGGTGGATTGTTTGAGGCCAGGAGTTCAAGACAAGCCCAGCCAACATGGCAAAACCCCACCTCTACTAAAAATACAAAAATTAGCCAGGCCTGGTGGTGTACACCTATAATCCCAGCTGCTTGGGAGGCTGTGGCACAAGAATGGCTTGAACCCAGGAGGCGGAGGTGGCAGTGAGCCAACATTGCAACATTGCACTCCAGCCTGGGTGACAGAGTAAGACTCTGTCTCAAAAACAAACAAACAAAAAACGAAGTTGATGGAGTAATTCCAGGCTGGTATTTCCCAAACTTCTGCCATTCTAGTACTACCACCTTGCCACATCCTTTTGTTTCACATTTTTCTTTAAATCGGTAGTATTTTAAACTTACATATACTTTTTTAAAGAAGAAACTTCATGTCATGACTGTAATAGACAATCTATATCATTTGCCATAAATAGGAGGTAACAACAAAAATAAGTACTTATGGAATAAAAACCAAGACAGTGTTGTGAAACCCTAGCTAGATACCATTACAAGCCAAAGGCTCTCAGCCTGAGGCCTTGTCTCTCTTTTAAAAAGGGAGATTAGCAAGTGATAGACCATACAAGGATCAACTGGAATCTTTCTCCTTGGAATAATGAGCAGGAGAGTGAGAGAACTGGAAAGGGAATAACTCTCTCACTATGTGATTCAGTGCCATTTAATGTTGTTATCTGGGTACCACTGATAATCACCTCCTGTGTCACTCAGGCTCAAATCATGATTTGTGTACTGTATACTGTGGGAAACACAGTTCTTGACCCTCTTAAAGTGATGTAAACCTCATCCACCTGGAATGGAGTGAAAATAAGATGGGAAATCAAGAGAAAAAAAGGTATTTAAAAACTTTAAAAAACAGATTAGGAAAATTAAGAAGCAGAACACGGCAGGAGCAAGATACGCAAACATAAGGCAAAACATAAAAGAAGTTGAGAGGAAAAACTCGCTATTTGAAAGTAAGCAAAGACAGCTCACAAAAGGAAGAAGCAAAGCTAATTGAAGACTGAAAGTGGATATGGAGTGACATCACATCCAATCAAGATAAACATGAACCGAAATGCAGACAGCTATCCAAATAAGCAAATGGGCTAAGTCTATAGGCCACGTCAGCTGTTACTCCCTGCCCTATGTTCTTGAGGGAAAATGGGGGAGGTGCGAGAGAAACGGCTGACACTTCTGTGTGTGCACCATGAGATCATCACACGACTGAACCTGCTGGCGGCAGGAACGGGACCAACTGGAGAGTCAGGCATTTCAGTCACTTTCAAACAGACATATTCTTCATTTTCCCATGATTAAAAAAATGGGCATTTGTCCAGCTGAGTTTTACTTCTCAGATAGCTGTTTTGCATGTGGAATTTGAATTGCCCAGGACTTAATTTGTTTTTCTAGAAGGCAATAAAAGGTAATTTATAACGGGTAGGTTTGGTGGCCAGAGAGAATGATAAAATTCCAAACCCAGGGCATTGGTATTCAGTGCTTTTAGCTATTCCTCTATATAATCTAGTTTACAGCAAAGTAAAGATGGGTCACTTGGGACTCCTATAGTTGCCATTTATGTCTCAGAAAGTAATTGTTAATGATTGGGGCAAGGTACATAAATAGAAGACCAATAAAGCTCAAGGTGAAGGCTATGTTCAGATCACACCAGAAGCTACACATATGCTAACTAACGTAAAACTGTGTTTCATTGCTTTAAATAGTCCCCCGTCTGGATTATAACAGTCACAGGGGCATAAAAAGCATCAACATGTAATAACATAATTAATATATCTAATATAAACATTTATAAATGTATTTTTAAGCTTCAAGACAGTGTTTCTCAAGTACTGTTACAAATGTGGTTTTCTGAATTTTGAAAGTTCCTCTCAATTTTGCTTTGTTCTCACATTGACAGAATGAAGTGGGAACCATATTTATGATAAGACTTCCTAGATTTTAATGAAAAAGAGTTTTAGAGTAATGTTTTACATTTATATAGTGTGTCATAGTCTATAGAGCATTCTCACACCCTCAGTGACCTTCACCACGACTCCATGAGGCAAGTAGACTTTACAGAGGAGTTAACAGGCTCAGCAAGATTAAATGACTTGCTCAAGCCCACACAGCCTGTAAGTGAGGTTGACATTTAAAATGAGCATGTGTTGAAGCTGGTGTGTGTTGCCAGGGGAGGAGAGGCTGACTGTGTCCTCAGAAACCTCACGGGTGACCTTGCTTCCCGAAGTCCCCAGGTTGTATGGTCTCTCCCTAGCTTGTCAATGTCCCAGAATATTGCAATCAAGTCAACCAAGGTACTCTGACCAAACCCATACGAGACTGAATTCTAAACCAGTAAACCGGCTTGTTTATTGTGAGAAACATTACTGCCATGTGAACAAGATAGAATGCAGTTGCTGGTACCACCAGTATACTGTCTTCCTGTAGGTAGAATTATGTGGGATGACACACTACAATCATGAGATTAAATGACGGGCATGAAGGGAGACAAGGAGGCGGATGTTGAGGAGTAGGCAAGGAAGAAAGTGACATGTATTGATACTCACAAGATGCCTATGATTATGATGATCAATTTCATTATTACCTGTATTTATTATCTTTATCTGTCCCATTCTGGAAAGGAAAAAACTGAGACACAAAAAGATTAATTAACTTGCCCAAGCATTTGTTGGATTTCATTTTTAGGTAGTGTTTCTTGAGGTGGATTTCTCATACTTGAGCCAGAAGCTGCTTGCTCTAATTACAGTAGAAAAAAAAAGATGGCCGGGCGTGGTGGCTCAGGCCTGTAATCCCAGCACTTTGGGAGGCCAAGGTGGGTGGATCACTTGAGGTCAGGAGTTCGAAACCAGCCTGTCCAGCATGGCAAAACCCCGTCTCTACTAAAATTACAAAATTAGCCGGGCATGGTGGTGCATGCCTGTAATCCCAGCTACTTGGGAGGCTGATGCAGGACAATCGCTTGAACCTGAGAGGCAGAGGTTGTAGTGAGCCAAGATCGTGCCACTGCACTCCAGCCTGGGCAACAAGAACAAAACTCCATCAAAAAAAAAAAAAAAAAAGAAAGAAAGAAAGAAAAAGAAAAAAAAGATAGAAAAACCTTCTCACATAGTGGGTTGGGGCATACAAGCTTGCAAGGAATAGATATATCTATGGGTTAAAACTCACATTAAGGACCAAGTTGATTCATTTTGAGTCTTGGCTTCTCAACTGGCAGCATCAGCGAATTTATATTATGTATTTATTTAAATGATACCCTCAGAAATGTAGGCTTCTCTATAGGTGATCTTATATAATGGAGCCAGATGGGAGGTGGTTGAGGACTTGAATTTAAAGTTTTCAAAAATTTTTGCAGATTTTTTATTAAAGAGTGACATAAATACCCTATTACCAATATTTAATCTGATGAACAGCCATAGGGGACCCCATGCCTTCTCCTTTTGCAATTTTATAGCTTCCACATTATTTTTTAGAGGTTTAAATATATCATCTCTTCACGACTCTGTAGGTTTTAATTATCAAAGCAGCTACATCAATTTTTACCAAAAGCAGAGTGACCTTATTTTATAACTGACACAAAGCCCAAAGCTTGGTCCCAGCAGCAGGCAGTTAATAGGTCATTCCATAAAGATTTATGTATACTTTGTGGACACAGAAGAATTTTAAATAGGGGAAGTCAAACTTATGGACTCACTCGTCTTTCACCACTTTAGGCAAATTAGGATTTACTTCAATTAAAAGCTGTATCCTAGCTAAATGGGGTTGATTTTTATGAAGGCTTAGGAAAAAAAAAAAAACCCACTGCCATTAAGCAATTTAGAGAATACTAAATTCAGCAATTAATCTTAATATACTTTTGGGAGAAAAAGAAACCACAATCAAGTTTTCTTTTGTTTCGGCATGAAGGTAGCTTCACTGCAGGATGAGAGAAACAGGCAGTGTTTCATAATTATATTTATGCACCTGACATAAGAAAAATATTCCTCCAAAGTGAAAGCAAAAACTAGGGCAGAAATAGCTGGTGTTGGAGGGTGGTGGGTAGGTGTGTAGGAGAGGGTGAGGGACGTGTTTCTGTTACCCCTTGGATCCAGCAATATCAATACCAATCTATCATCTAGCTCATTTTGCCACCGCAAAGTTCTTTAGGAAAAAAAATCTGTGATTAAAATCCTCAACCTCTGCATCCCCATTCCCATGCCCACCATCCTCTTCCCTGAAAAAATCTGTTGCCAGTGCCTCCTCCGTGATCTTTTCTTGTGTGGGTTTTCTCTCTGGAATAACATCTAAATCAGGAAAAGGTCTTGGGCACAGCTCACTGCTTCAGTGACTACCTTGAGGCCAGCTGGGCACTGACAGTCTCAGGCTCCGACCAGTTGCCACCGTTGCAATTGCTTTGAAAAGGAGATTCTCCTCTCTGCTAACCTCATGCAGAAAAATGAAAATGAGAAATGCAGTGATATTTTATTTCATTTTCTCCTACTCATTCTAGGAAATAGAATCAAGGGAGTGTATGATTGGAGTGAAACATGGTTTTTCTTAGTAAATAAACATTCCACCTGCAGAATCAGTACCAAGTGTGGGTTTGAGAGTATTCTAAACAACACTCAATGGCCATTCTTCATCTTCCTATCTGTGACGGATGGGGGCAGTGGTGGAGGGGGTGTGTAGACAGTAAATGGTCAACACTTAGAGAATAGACCTCAATATGCTCATTTGAAAAAATAGCATTCCAACGGGTGTAAGCTTTATCAATTATAATTTTGTCATTACAAAGAAAAGTATCCTTTTAAATATGTTTTCGATGTGGTATGAGGAAATGAGATTGTTGTGATGTTCCGAGATCTCTTAACTAGGACTATTGGTATTTTCTGCAGTACAAAATATCCAGTCTTTGCAATTTAAAGCCCAGAGCACTTTTTCTCACAGGTGGGGAGACGGAGAGAGGCTGCACTTCAAAGTGAGAAAGATACAAGCGCAAGTGGAATGGAAGTGGCAGGTTGCTACCTAACAGAATCCACATCGTTTAGCCCTGAGGCAGTGAACGCATGCCCCTAATAACCTGCCTTATTCCTGGCTCTTTTTCTCCCATAAGCTCATACTGCCAGTTAGTAGTCTCTTGCGTCTCCTGAGTGGCTGTGCTTCCTTAGTGAGGGAGCTTGCTGGGGCCTGAGTGCTAAATAAGCAGAGAGGGGAGACACCCCATGTGATCCTCCTATGCAATCACTGCCTTGTCTTCACCGCGAGAAGGGCAAGGTCCTGGTTCCCTACAGTCCAGATGTCTTGTGAACCAGCAGTAAATATCACCTGGATTAATCAGACTGAGAGAGATGCTGATTAGCTCAGGGACTAGAGGAGCTCAGCCTCAGGAAACGAGACTTCAGAACGAGAGTCAGAATGATGGGAAGTTGTGGCGTGGAGAGGGGGCAGACCTGCCATGCCAGTGGGAGAGAAGGCTGGCATCTTGGGAGGTGAGTTCAGTGCAGTGGTTATGAAGTCAGGCTGTCTGGTCAGACAGGCTGGTTTTCTACTGACCAATTGATCTTAGGCATGTTTCTAGAACTCTACAGTTTCAGTGACAACCCCGAGTTTCCTTCTCTCTAAAATGGAAATAACTATGTTCTGAAAACCCAAAGAGACAATGCATATAAATTTCCTGGCATAAAATAATGTTTAATATTATCATGACAAGCAAATAGAGGTTAGGTGCAGTGGCTCACACCTGTAATACCAAAACTCTGGGAGGCCAAGGCAGGAGAATTGCTTGAGCCCAGGAGTTTGAGACCTGGGTAATATAGTGAGACCCCATGCCTACAAAAAAAATTTTTTTAATTAGCCAGATGTGGTGGCATGAGCCTGTAGTCCCAGCTACTTGGGGGAGTGAAGCGGGAGGATCTCTTGAACCTTGGAGGTCGAGGCTGCAGTGAGCTGTGATCATTCCGTTGCATTCCAGTATGGGCAGCAGAGCAAGACCCTGTCTTAAAAAAAAAAAAAAAGCAAATCGATACGGATTTTAAAAAAGCTATTTTGTCCCTGTGCCTAGGTTCTTGCTTGGGCAAGTAGATAGGCATGTGCAGCTGGGCTTTAAATTATATCTTTTGCTTTAGTTCTGCAAATGTTAATTTTTGTGTTGGGTTAATTTCTGTGTGGAGGAACTGGCATGAAGGCAGGCTAAGCTATCAACTGGGTATTTTCCCTTTATACTCTGCCTGATCTCTAAAAGTTTTCTAATGAATATAAATCAGTGTTAATAATTGTCTACCTGAGAGAATTGCAGAGCAGTAACTGCTGACCTTTTATCCTGTCTCCCCTGTTTTCTGGGGTTTTGATAGCTACAATTACAGTTGTAACATCCATTTTTGTTAAAGAAGAAAAGGGACACAATTTGGAAATTAAAAGGTTTGGTTGCACTTGGCTATGCTGCCTTATAAAACATGTGTTGACTATTAACACTGACTGTGACAGCTGCTTTCCTCATACTCTTTTAGTTGGTGCAAGAAGCTGCAAGAAAGTTAACTTATCTCTACTTTACTGAGGATCAGAGACGTTAAGTAGCCTGTTAAGTTAACACCTGCCTAGTGGCAGAGTCCTAATCCATCAATAGCTAGAGCTACCTACCCATTTGCTCCTCAAATATTTTTGGATTGCCTCTGTAGTAGGTGATTGAGGGGATAATGTCAGTGAGACTGACCCCATCCTGGACCTCACAGAGCTGCTAGCCTGTGAGGCTAGCAAGGCTGAGCAGAAGGTTTACAAGCATGCAGGCAATTGCAACTTCATGTCACAACGCAGAGGGTGTGGGGTGGCATAGTTATCCCAGGCAGAAAGAATAGCCTCTGCAAAGGCCCAGCGGCAGAAAAGAGCAAGGCATTTTGGGGGAAGCTTGAGGAGTTTGCTATGCTGCTAAGTGCTGAGTAATAAATGAAGGCACGGGCAGAATACTGTGGGCTCTCGGGAGAAAGTCACTATGTCTGCCTGGGGAGTGTTAGGTTGAGTTTGAATTTATTTGAGGAATTGTGCTGTCAGACTCTCAAATATTTTGCAAAGCAGTAATGATAGGCTCTGGAGATGATGACGTTCATTTCTCCGATTGGAATTTTCCAAAAAAAAGAATGGAACTCAAGGCTCCTCCACAATTGTTTCATGTTCCTGTGCCCCAACATGAGCTGATGGGCAGCTGTGACTGGGTCTCAACACATCAAATAAGAAATAGCATGTGTGTAGGTGAAGATGCATGTGGAGGTCCACTGTAGGGTCCTGGTGTCCCAGAGGGGATAAAACATCTCCTAATGACATCATTTGGCTCTGTGCACCTAACACTTTTGTGCTAGACTATTTTCTTGAGCTGGTGAGGTACCAACTCATTAAGTCTTCATAATAATCCTGTCAGGTTGGAGCAATTATTCCTAATGCTTCAGATGAGGAGATTGAGGCAGAGAAGTTAAGATATCTTTGCTCATGCAGCGAGTCCGTACTAGACACTGCATTTAATCTCAGAGCAGTGTGGGCCTAGAGTCTGTGCTCTTATTCATAGTCTTGTACCTCAGACTCCTTTACCTCTTTTATCATTCATTGCTGAAAATTTAGAACTGTCAAAAGTTCATGAAATCGTTTATGTAAATTATGAAAGATAAGCCTCAGTTCTGTTCTCCTGTAATATATGAATCAAGATCATTTATGGGCAATCTCAGAAATAAACCTACCACCAGCCACATCCGCCCCCAGTGCTTTTGACTCATTACCTCTATACCTTTGCCAAATAACCAGATGTTGTAAAGCTGGTTACCTTCAATGGAGCAGTGAGCAAAAGCACCCCACTCAAACCTTGTGATCTATCATGGCAGTGAAGTCACTGCCTGTAGGTGGATTTTGTTTTGTTTTGTTTTTAATCCAAGCCTGAATCCTGGCTCCCCTGCAGAGAGCGCTCCACAAAGGCTCAGCCAAAGGTGAACGGCAGTGACACTGTGGCAGTCTTTTGTTCCTAATGAAGCTCCTTATGGTTCATTATGTGACCAGGTTCTACCCCAGGAGATCCTAATTTAGTAGCTTAGGGAAGAAGCTGAGGCATGCAGATTCAAAAGCAAAACAAAACAAAGCAAACTCCATGGGTGATTATGATATACAGATAGAATTAAGAACCCCTGGAATGGGTTAATTGGATGGAGGTCTTTCACCTGCCTATGAAAGGTAAAGAATGCCTGACATCAATAATGATAATAATAACAAATTAAATTAGTAGAATGAATGAATGCTTCCAAGAAGTCCTGGGACTTAGATGTTTCCTATTTGGTAATTTATTTAGAAATTAGCATATTTGGGGGTCTATAGTTCCTAGCCTTTGCTGTGCCACAGCATCATCAAGGGATCCATCTTTTATAAAAAGTTATGACCTGGCCTAAGTTAGTTCCCTCTGTGTCCCTCACCCACAGTTGCCTCTCAGCTCTGTGCCCCCTGGTTCATCTTCCCTATCGAATGCACTTAGATTGCTCCCCGATGTTCCTTTTTCCTTTTGGAATTGCTGGATTCAGACAATGTTTCTATTTCTATCTTTCTGCCTTGCTTAGTTTGATTGGTTACGGGGTACCCAGCTCTGGTTTAATATATATAGTCGAATTAATTTCTTCCTCTACTATTATATCAGCCTAAGTAAACCTGATGCCCAGGAGCTGCTGTGACTACCATTTCCCCATTGCATACAGAAATCAGTAGATTTTTTTCCTGTTGGATGCTGATTCTATCTTTGAACCTTGATGAATCTTTCTGAATAGTGTGTATGAATCTTGTGCATTATTCACATCCACTAATGCAACATTCTCTTCCTTCCTTCCTTGCATATACATTTCTAGGAGGCATGAAGATTAGAAGAAAAAACTATCAAAAAACATAAAAATAAAAACAACCCAACTCTAATACATTTCTGGCTCAACTGGAAATGTAAGGAACTATAATTTTATTCTCATGGCCTAATTTTGTCCATGCTATTTAAAACCATTAAGTGATTATAATTTTGAAAAATACCAGAAAAGCATAGTACATCTGTTCTTTCAGCTTATAGAGCAGAAGAAGGCTACAACATCTTGATAGCAGGACCTCTGTGTTTTTAGCATGTCTCCATTAAGGGAGTGATGTCTACGTGGCAGATGAGAATGACAGGATGCTTTGGGTTGGGTGACAAAATGTAACGATTGTCACTAAAGGCGAAGAGCCCATTTTGCTACTTTGCTTGCTCTATTTTTGAATGGAAAGGGCTGTAACTGAAGAAGCAACATGGTCTGGAGCAAAATTATATGATCATGGTGCATAATAAATAGCGGACTCTGAGTGTGAAATTTAATGCAATATCTGCCCTCGACGAAGTGTTAACATTAAAAATCAGACACAAAATAGATTTTGCCTTTTCAAAATGCATCTTTATTGTCATTCAAGAAGTGATCCTAGAGTCAAACATCTCATTATGGCTTTATTATTATCAGGAGACTTCCAGTCTTCAGACTTCCAAATTCTTTTTAATGGGAATTAAACCACACCAAAAGGTTTTGTGACTATTTGAGCAGTCCTGTTCTGGAGTACAGGATAAACTTTACTCAACTTTTTAGACTAAAAAGTTGCACAGCACATTTGGAACTTTAAAATCAGTATCTCATTTGCATTTTGGGCTGCTATAAAATAAATACAAAACTTTAAAATTCATAATTAGAAATCTGTAAGTCCTTTAAACCTTCTTCATGCTGGAAGATAATAAGTAAAGTACCTTTAGAATAATAGCTCCTTAATTTCCAGCATTTATCAGCAACCTCATTTTGGTTGTATAATACGTACCCACCACCCTAACTCCAGTCAATGCAAAATCATTTCTGAAGGACAAACACACATTTTAAACTCAAACATTAGTTTAAGGTAATCAGTAACAACTAGGAAAAAGAAGGGAATGTATGTGCTGTGAAATCTGTGACTGTAAGAATTCACAGGTCAACAGACTGGATTTATTTGATCCTAACAGCAGCTGAACACAAAGGAAAGCAAAGTCATGGCTGCTTTATTGCTTCAGTAGTTAGGCATATAGGAGTGTTTGAAAATCCATTATGTATAGGAAAGTAAGAAAAGCTGGCCGGGCACAGTGGCTCATGCCTGTAATCCCAGCACGTTGGGAGGCCGAGGTGGGTGGATCATTTGAGATCAGGAGTTCGAGACCAGCCTGGTCAACATGGTGAAACTCAGTCTCTACTAAAAATACAAAAATTAGCCAGGTGTGGTGGCGGGCTCCTTTAATCCTAGCTACTCGGGAGGCTGACGCAGGAGAATCACTTGAACCTGTGAGGCAGAGGTTGCAATGAGCTGAGATTGTACCACTGCCTGGCTGGGCGACAGAGTGTGACTCTATCTAAAAAAAAAAAGCTGCAATAAAAATATAATCGTAAAGAACTATTATTATTATTTGAAACATTGTTTAGAATATACACACAAATTTCTGACATTCTTAAAGTATGATTTCTTCTAGATTATTGAAAAATCCCCCAAGCATCAATAGTTTAAAATAGAGTGCTTTTAGACAGATATTGAAAAAAATTGATTTACATGCTCCTTATGTATGGAATATAATTTAACTTTTTAATGAACAAGTTTGAATGTCAGAATTAAGGGACTAGCAGTTAAGTGCTGTAATCAAAAACAAGGGGAAACAATATCTTCTTCTCTCCCCTTCCCACCAGATGTGCTTTTCTTCCATGTTGCCATGCATCAAGTTGCCTACAGGAGAAATATGAATGTTATCATTGATCCCCTCCCCTGCCATCCAATCAACTATGTTATCCAAATGCTCCTTTAAATGCCTGCTCTTTCTTTGCTAATAATACTGCTATAGTTCAGGCCATTAATATTTCCCTGATAAATGATAGGAGGAGTTTTCTGATGAGTTTCTCTGCCTTTATGTAGTTTGACTACCCTGAAGTTCTTTTCCATTTTATAGCCAGTGATCCTTCTAAAAATGCATATCTGATCTAATCATTCCTCTGCTTAAAACCCTTTCATGGCTTCCTACTGCACTCAGAATAAAACCCAACTACTTAATGTGGTCTCTTTACAGGCCCTGTATTGCTTGTTTTTGTCTGCTTGATCTAGCTGTTTCTGATTAAACTCTCTCATTCATACGGTGGGCTTGTCAATTTATCTTGGTAATACTAGAGGTTTTGCCTTCTATAATGGAAAGCTATGTTGTTAGGTACATTAAACTTCTTCGTAGTGACCCTCTATTTCTATTAACACATTTGATTTAAAAGACTATTTTTTTTGGTCTGAAACTAGTAATGCTTCATCAGCTTTCTTTTTGTGTGTATTTTGATAATTTATCTCTTTTTATTCTCTCATATTGTCTTTTTGTTTAGTTTTGCGGGGTGTTTTTGTTTTGTTTTGTTTTGAGATAGGGTCTCTCGCTCCGTCTCCCAGTCTGAAGTGCAGTGGCAGCATCAACCTCTTGGGCTCAAGAGTCTCCAACCTCAGCCTCCCAAGTAGCCGGGACTATAGGTGCATGCCACCACACTGGGCTAACTTTTGTATTGTTTGTAGAGATGGGTTTTTGCCACGTTGCCCAGGCTGGTCTTGAACTCCTGGGTTCAAATGATCTACCTGCCTCTGCCTCCCAAAGTGCTGGGATTACAGGTGTGAGCCACCACACCTGACCTAGTTTTGTGCTGCCAAGCTGATAATCTCTGTCTTTTAAAAGTAATTTAAATCTGTTTAGTTACTGTGCTTACTAACACAGATTTGAAATTATTTCTACTTTTTTGTATATTTGTTTTCTTTGCTATAACTTTATTCTTTTAAATCTGTTTCTGCTTTTCGTTAAGTTACTGGTTTTCTATACTGGATCTTCCCAACACTTGGCCACTCTTACCTCTCTGCTTATTTAGAAGCTCTAGATGATATTTTTATTAATATAAACTGTCTTAAGTACAAGGTATTCACAGAAGCCAGGGACAGTAGCATGTTCCTGTAATCCCACCTACTTTGGAGGCTGAGTCAGGAGTATCTATTGAGCCCAAGAGTTCAGAGCCAGCCTGGGCAACATAGTGAGATCTTGTCTCTGAAAATAAAAAGCAAAACAAAACCAAACCAAAGTATTCAGACAAAGTCATTATTTCTAGACCTCTTCCAAACAAATATGACAAAGACCTTAGCTTACTTCACCCATTTTACACTTCTTTCCCTCTTGTTATTCTTTTAAACAAAAAGTGGTTATTATTTTTAATTCTACCGCATATTTTAATTTTTTCCCTCACAAGTATCTCTTATATATCTTCCCTCTGGACTTATTTTTCTTTAGTAGTTCTTTCAGTGTAGATCTGTTGGTAGTAAACTCTCTTAGTCTTTTATGGTTGAAAATGTCTGTTTTGTCTTCTCCCTTAAATGGTAGTTTATCTGGAAATCAATTTCTTGGTTGATAGTGTTTCATTCATCACTGCTATCATTTAGTTGTCTTGTTGTTTCTATTGTTGCTTTTGAGGAATCTAGTTACAGTTCCTTTGTAGATAATCAGTATTTTTTTCACTTTGGTAACTTGTGATTTTATCTTTATTGTTCTGTACTTTCACTATAATGTGACAGAAGTGTTAGTTTACCTTTATCTATGTGCTCAGTACACATGATGTTCTGATGTTTTCATGAGAAAACCTCAGCCATTTCTTTTTTTTTTTTGTAGATAGAATTTCACTCCTGTTGCCCAGGCTGGAATGCAATGGCATGATCTCGGCTCACTGCAACCTCTGTCTCCCAAGTTCAAGCGAGCATGCCCAGCTAATTTTTTGTATTTTTAGTAGAGATGGGGTTTCACCATGTTGGTCAGGCTGGTCTTGAACTCCTGACCTCGGGTGATCCACCCACCTCACCCTCCCAAAGTGCTGGGATTACAGGCCTGAGCCACCACACCCAGCCAGCCATTTTTCTTCTCTGCTCTTCCTTTCAGCGTTTCCTTTCAGAACTTGTACTATACATATGTTGGAGCCAATCTAACCCTAGGAATCTGAACTTTTTACATTTAAGAATCCCTTTATTTTTCTAAACTCTGTTCTGGGTGAATTCTTCAGTACATCCCTTTAATTCACTACTTTTTCTCTTCAACTTTGGTTAGCTCCAGAGATCTTTTGTTTTCAATGACCGTATTTTTATTTTTTAAAATTGGTATTAGTTCTTTTTCATATTTACCTGTTTTTTAATTCAGGCTGGATGTGTTCCTTAATTTCTTGTCCTTTTAAAATGGGTGTCATGCATTCATTTATTGCATATTGAATTCAAAAATATTGAATTTAAAAAATTTGCCAGATTGTTCCATAGAATTATTTGGAGTAAACATATGTTGGGAGTGTTCATTTTGTTGCTATCTTTCATAGTATTAGATATTTTTATGTGATTGAAACTTGGTGGTCAGGCTTATTTTGAGGGGAAGTTTTAATTTGCTTTTTCCTTGTTTCCTTTTTTTTCTCTCACTCCCTCTGGGCTCACCTCTCCATGTTTAGTGATTTTGCCTCCACGTGTCTCCCCAGACCTCCATTCTAGAATTAGATCTAAAGCTGGCATCTTGATGCTCCTATCCCAAGTAATGCCACAGGCCGAGGCACACGGCCAACTGCTTGGCTTGTTTCCTGATTCCAAGGCTGTGTCTTTGCCCTTCCACTTCTCCAGGTAGTGGGTCAGCAATGGTTTATTTTTAGCCTCCTTTCAGGAGCTCCTGGCTTCAAGCGCTAAGCCTGGCTCCTGCCCTCAACTGAGTTTGAAGCATCCGTATTTCCTTTCACCTTGCAGGAGACGAAAATCTTGGCATTTGAAGCCAAGACCCCAGTGGGCTTGTAGCTTCAGCCTTGCTGAATGCTTTCTGTTTTGGTTCCACTTTAGATCCATGAAAATGTTCATTTTGTTCTTGAGCCTGGTTATGTCTTTTTGGTTTTCTCTTTCTAGTTTTTAGCCATCATTTCTCTTTGTGTGGAGGAAAAGGAGTAGATCAAAGCATGATGTTACTGCACCAAGTTGAGCAGAAATATTTCTGTGTGTACTTCTCCATCTTTATCTGTCACCATCGCTTCCTTACAGTTTATGTTCTAGTCATAATGAACTACTTTCAGTGTCCAGAGGGTCAATAAATGGCACGCCTGTCTCCCAACCCCAACTTTGGATGAAATAAGACAAGACGAAAAAGTCAAATGGAGACTTTAAAAAATCGATATCTATATTATACTGACCTACCCTTATGCTTCATTACAGATAAGCTAATAAAATTAGGTTCTAAATCTGTAGCCCCAAAGAGCTTGCCAACAATCTCTGCTGACTCTCAGCCCCTACAGAATTCAGCCTTGGAACAGCCCACTAATGGGGAAGTTTGGGTCTGCAGCCAAATTATGTTTATCCAAGATCACTGTCTGCACTGATCTAGGGCAGACAGGTTAAAAAAAGAATAAATTTATTAGTTCCACCCAATCAAGAACTATGAGCTAATGCATGTAACAGTAGTCACCAATCAAGTAACTCATGCCTGAGTGTGAAGAATAGTGGTGTAAGAAGCCAGAACTAGTACTCCAGTAGGAAGTACCCCCTCCTCCCATGGAAACATGGTGCCAAGGGAGAGGAGATTCCCTTAACACACAGGCCATGCTCTTTCTCATTCTTTTATCTTGTCTTTTTCCCTCCCTGCCTCCTTCTCTCTCTCCCTCCCTCCCTTTTTTCCTTCCTTCGCTCCTTCTTTCCTTCCTCCCTTTTTTCCCTTTTCCCTCCCTCTCTCCCTTCCTTCTCTTTTGTTTCTTTTGACACAAGGTCTTGCCAGGTTGGAATCCAGTGGTATGATCATAGCTCACTGGAGCCTTGAACTCCTGGGCTCAAGCTATGGGAGAGGAGGTTTCCTTAACATATGCCATGCTTTTTCTCCTTCCTCTATTCCTTGTCTCCCTGCTTTCTTCCCTTCCCTTTCCTCCTCCCCTCCCCTTCCTTTCTCTTCCCTCTTTTCTTTTGAGACAAGGACTTGCTCTATTACACCTTGAACTCCTGGGCTTAAACTATCCTCCATCTCAGCTTCCTGAGTAGCTAGGACTATAGGCGCACACCACCATGCCTGGCTAATTTTTATTTTTAGTGGAGATGCGGTCTCACTATGTTGCCCAGGCTTCCAGAGTTGGGATTACAGGTGTGAGTCACTGCACCTGGCCCCTCTAAGTATTTTCAAAGGCTCTTCCTTCCTCTATCTGCCAGCTCTTGCTTTTTCTAATGCCTAAAATAAAAACAATAGTTAATACTTATCGAATCCCAACTATGGGGGGAAACACTATCACATACATTATTGAGTTTAATCGTCATAACAACTCTATAAGGTATGTATTTTTATCTTGATTCTATGGATGAATAAACTAAGAGCAAGTAAGATTTCCTTTGTTTCCAAGATCGTGCAAGCAAATGGCAGAGGCAAGATTAGGCCCAGGTTTCTCCAGCACCAGAGCCCATGTTCTTTTCATCACATACAGCTGCCTCTCATGTTTTATTCATCTCTGGATGCCTAGAACACAGCATAACACCAACTGAGAGTGAGTGCTCAATAATAATGAATGAATAAATATATGTCAATGAAACACATTCTCAAACTAGCTACCTAGAGGAGATTTAAAACACTTTAATATAAAGATTTATAAAGAATGCCTAACCTCTTTTGGAGTCAAATTCCTTTTCATAAAGGTGGTATGAGGATCCAGCTTTGAAGGTTTCTGTAGGGGTTGCTAGGTTCGATATACCTCTGTGGTCACATCTGCCCAGCCCTCTCAATTTTAGGTTTTCTTCCCCTGGCTGAGCAAAGAGACATCTTATCTCTTGGTTTCATTCTGCTTTTGTCCCTGGCCCAAGCTTGTTGCCTACCTGAAAGAGTGGGTTCCTTCTGGTCCCTGATTTCTTATACTTTAAAACTACTGAAACTTCACATACTCCTACAAGCCACAATACCTCCATGTAGAGATATGCTGTGTATTAGTCAAGACTCTTGATTGTAAGCCACAGAAACTAACTCTGACTGAAAAGGAAATTTATAGGCTTATGTAACTGAGAAGTTCCAAGATGAACTAGCCTTAGATATATACCTGGATTCAGAGAAATAGATTTACAATGAGCCCAGTGAAGGTTAAATTTCTGGATTACTAATTGCTTAGTTCTCAGTTGGGCTCTGGAAGAGCCTAGCAATGTGCTTACATAATCATGTTTCTTGAAATCTTGTAAAAATAAAATATTTCAATCATGACTGGTTAAGATTGTGGCTTCTTTTCTACTCTGATTTCCTATGCATCACACTGCTCCATTGGTCACACGGGTTGGGTGGTGGTGGTGTGGTCTCAGCATTATTAAGACATACTCGCTTGTAATAGAATTCAGTTTAGCAAAATCCACTTTTATAATTCATTTTGTATTGTTTTTCTTAAAGAGGACTCCTCAAATTATGTATGCTTTAGGCCCCACAAGACCCAGATCCACCCGTGCCAAGGGTTCAAGTGATACCATGTGGATACTTTCCCTCTCAGTGTCTAAGCTCTTTGCTTACATTTGCTCCATTAGTAGCGAACTTCCCCCCATGGTGGTAAGAAGGCCACTGGAAGCTCTAAGGTTATAGCACGCTCAGGGCTGGTAATTCTAAGGAAAAGAGATGCCACGTTTGTTGATGACATCAGGAAATAACCTAAGGTTCAGATTAGCTTGGTTTGAGTCACTTGCCCTTCTCCAAATCAATCATTATGGCCAGAGAAATGTGGAATACAAGTCAGTCAAATCTGGGTAACATCCCTGGATCCAGTTGATTGTGGGAGCAAGTGCTATGATGGGTGGTTGAGAGGTCATTTCAACCTAGACCCATAGACTAAGACTGAGGAAAAGATAGTTTTCTAAAGGGATGCTAGGCAGACTGAAATTTCATGTTTCCAAGTCACACAAACACTACAACCATCAGCAGCCTATTATTCTGAATAGAACAAACAAGTCTTTAGAGCATTTTAGAAACAATAACTCATTTGATCCTTAAACAGTCCTATAAAATAGGTAAGGACTATTATGTTTTATAAATAAGGAAACTCAGTAAGGAGTAGAACTAGGTTTGAAATCCACGTCTTTTGACTCCTAGTTCAGTACTCATATACATTTAAAGAACTCCATTTTATTAACGGATTTAAAGAGGTAAAACATTGCCTGAAATAAGAGGGTACTGCCTGTGAAAGCACAAATATACATCATCTATGTCTTTTGATTACAGAAACATGTTGACGATACCCATTAGTTATTCTGAATCCATTTTACTTGCAATATAATAGCACTGCCCAACCATTTTCACTTTCCCAGCTCAAGAGTGTTGGGAGATTAGGGCCAGGCAAGCTATTTACTGGAAGAGCAGAGCAAAAATTGTTCTGGGTAAATGACAGGAAAAACCAGCTATGGGTGCCTGTGCATGTTCTGCTCCCTAGGCTGGAGCACGACCCTTTTTTTTAATGGTTAATTAAAGGCTCAGCTCAGGTGACGCTGGATCCCAATCCACCTCCTCTCACTCTGGTGCCCCTTCAGTGTTTCTTTCCGTAAAGCCCATGACACTTTGTTCCAACAGCATTCTTCCCACTGTCTTGTAATTGCCAGTGTTCATCTATTTCTCCACACCAGACTGCAAGCTCACTGAGCATAAGGATTCTGACTTACTTCTCCGAATCCCTAATCCCTAACACCTAGTACAGGATTTGTCAAATAGTAGTCCTCCAACAAATGAGTCTTTTATAAGCAAATGAGCCTCAAGTACTTTGGATAGGAGAGGCAGCCAAGCTTTTTTGGGTTTGCTGATTTTCATGGATCTAACTTGAGGGCTTCACAGCACTGAACTTCAGTTTATCCCTGACCTCTGAGGAAAATGCCTCATAGAGGAAAGCAAGAGTGGAAGGAGCAGGGCTGAAGCCTGTTATTGCCCTACACATTCAGTGGTCATGTCCAGTAATTTCTCCACTAACATCTTCCTTAGACATTTTGGGCACCAGTTGGAACAGGTTACATAAGTAAATCAAAAGCCTCTTTTTGCATACCAGCTGTATTTTTTTTTTCCTGTAGCACATTACTTCAGTTTCACTTAAAACAGAGCTAGATGAGTGTGTGTGTGTGTGTGTGTGTGTATACATAACAGGTGTCAAATGGTTTCAATAATAGAAAAGTCAACATATGGTTGAACAAATACAAGTAACTTTCTTTTTTTTTAATTTAAAAGACGCAGTTTCACCATGATAGCCAGGCTGGTCTTGAACTCCTGACCTCCGGTGATCCACCCACCTCGGCCTCCCAAAGTGCTAGGATTACAGGCGTGAGCCACCGCGCCTGGCCAAATACAAGTAACTTTCACATTGCAATACATGAGTGGATCTTAGGAATGGTCCTTTAAATCTGCAGGAGTAAATTTTGTTAATTTATTAATTCTAATTTCTAAAATATTTATATGGATTTGTAAAAGGGAAATCATCACTTTGGAATCTCTGATCAAAGCTTAACTGCTCTTTGCAAATGAAATAGTCTCTTTAGATTATCTGGAATGATCCTTCCCTGTTGTAAGTGTATACACACATACACACACACACACACACATAAAACAGGCCGCATAGTGTTTCTGCTGACTGCCCTAAGATGGGCCGGTCTATGTGTTCATCTTGATACCACTGAGTCCATCTATTTGAAATCTGACCTTAACTTTTTCAGGTACCAGTTCCTTTATAACATTTATTTAATTGTAAATATAATACAACAGTATACAATGGAGAAAATCATATGTAATACCAGTATCTTAACAGATTAGTTGCAATCTTTTTCAAATATTCTTTTTTTGTTTTTAAGTGCATGTAATCACAATTAATGAATACATTTGCAACTTGCTATTTTAAAACAATATGATTCTTTAAAAACTCAGACTTGTCTTGAGAAGAGTTTGTAATACTATGTATACAATATTTTGGTTGCTGGTGTAGGAGCGTAATAATAACTGATGGTTATCATCAATGACTTTAAAATTGCAGACTGCATTTGGACATCTGCAATAACCCCTAAATTTTTACTCTCATGAAGGAAAAATGAATTTTGCAAAACAGACAAGCAAAGAAAAAGGATTCTTCTCCATCAGCCATGAGGTCTTACTTGCTTAAGTCATACTTGTCAACTAGGTTATGTCAGGTTTCATGATTGACATCTCTTGTGGCTAAGTTTGGTGTCAACCTAGGTAATATTTACTTTTAAAGATTTATATAACTTGCTATTTCATTCAGAGTTCAATATTTATTTCCCCTGAACTTTTCATGGAAAATGACCTCAACAGTAGGAAAACAGTGTGTTCTCTTTTCTTTGACTTATAGAGTCTCAACATTAGAGACTTATTCTTAAATTTGGCACATTTTATAAAGATACATTGGGAAGGCAGAAAGTTTCTTACATCTACTCTTCACAACTGTTCAACACAAATCTCAATAGGGACTGGATACTTCTTGCTTACCAGTCTCCCTTGGTGAACTGGTGAGAGGTGACCCTCAACATTTTTACTTTTTATTTGGTGAAGCAGGGTCAGTGACAATGACTTCTTTTGTCATGTAGTAGGCAGTTAGATATGCAGAGCTTCTAGAAACAGTGCAGACTGGAAGACTGGAATGTAGTTACTAATTGTACCAATGAACCTGAGACTTTTTTGCCTGATTTTTAAGCAAAGGCTGACTTTTACTCTCCTGGCATTTAAGGGCCTCCTCTCCAATTCCCAGTCTTCAGTAAAGGATGTGTACAGGAAATGACGATAATAGAACAAAAACAATCTGCAAGTAAATCAGATGCAAGAGTCTACCTACCTTGCAAGGAAATCTTTTGCACTTAATCACAACATGGTTCTTCTCAATACTATGGAGAGCAGAATTGATTCAGATTGTTTTTAAGGCTGAATGTAAACAATATTGTTGCCTTTTTGGGTTTCAGCACCTCCTTATTCTCTTTTAGGGGCGGGGTGGTGGTGAGGAGTGTGAAGATGACAGAACGTGCCCCAGACACTGAACCATGAGGAGGCGTCTGTCATATAGGGGGTACCTAGATTCCCAAAGCCCAGCTTAAGGAGCAGGATCACCATTTTAACACGGAACCTGGCACACGTTTCTCTCTCTCTCCATTAATGGAACCTTGGGCGCCCAACAACGTGAGCATGGGCTGCATGGAAGAGACCCTGTTGCTGAATCCTGGGGCCTGATGGTCCGTAATTGAAGACAAGACTTCACAGAGCCACACTAAACGTTAACCTAAGCCGTTAGAAGCCGTTAACTTCAGTGACCCTTAATTTCAAGGAAACCTTCGCGACCCAAGCCCTCGCTCCCTCTCGTCCAAACACCGGGTCAACCCCAGGAACTGCCGGTGGCAAGGCCCTGGGCACCGGTGAAGTTCTCGGGGCAGCGCAGATCCGCGACGTCCTCTTCTCTCGCGCTGACGGCGGCAGCAGCAGGGCGCTTTCGGGCCGCTGGAGCCGGCAGCCGCACGAGGCCCGAGCGCGGCCCGGGCGGCCGCGCGGGGCGGGGGCGGGGGAGGGGCGGCGGCGGCGGGGCCGAGAGCGTGCGCGCGCACCGCATACTCCACCGCCCGGGGACGCCCACTCGCGAATCGGGGCGGGTAGGCCGGCCCGCGCCCCATCGCCCCAGCCCTCCCGTTCCTCTCCGGCGTGCGCCCAAAGGGTGTGGGCCCAGCAGCTGCTGCGCTCACCAGGCTTGGGGAGGCAGGAGACGAGGAGCAGGCCGCAGCCCCGGGCGGCGTGGGCGCGCTGCCTCTCCGGCAGCCGCCGCCAGAGCGAGCAGCTGCGAGCCACCGGAGGCGGGGCGGAGGTTCCCGTGGCCGCGCGGAAAGGAGACACGGCCGACCTCTGCCCACCCGCGGCGCGGCGGCTCCCGCGCGCCCCGGGCCTCCTGCCGTCCCAGGGCTGAACGAGGAATGAGCCGGCACCTGCCCCGGGCTCTCGGAGCGTGGGCCGCGGCTCGGTTTCTTCCCATGCCGCGGATGCGCGGAGTTCGGCCGCTGCGGCCGATGGCCTAGCTCGGGGAGCAGGCGCCGGGGTTCACAACCCGCCTCGGAGAGGAGGAGGTGGAGGAGGAGGAGCCGGGCGGGGGCGGTTGCCGCGCCTCCCCTCCCCGCCGTACACGCCGGGGCTTCTCAGTGGCCACCGGAGGAGGAAGTTCCGCTCCCTGATAGACCCGTGCGGTAGCAACAGCGGCGGCGGCCGCGGTGGCTGGCCGGGCTCAGGTATTCCGGAGGCGATTGCCCTTCGCGCCAGCCGTCGAGTGGGCAGCGTCGGAGCTCAGCCGGGCCCCGGGCTCCTGCCGGGCAGCGCGGGGAAGCGCAGACGGCCGAGAACTCCTTCCTGCGACTTCGCCCAGCGCTGCTGCCTCGGCTTCCCGGCGAGGTGGGAGACCTTCCTCCCTGTTTGCAGAGGTCCGTGGGAGACCCTTATTTTTTCCACCGCGGAGGTTAAGAGATTCTGGAATAGAAGCGTCGAAGGAGATCAAGTGAACCTTCTACAGTTCCTCGGATGTCGCGAGGCCCCCTTTCGGGGCGGAAGACTACATTTGAGAATCTCACTGAGGTGCAGGAATGGAAGAACCCACCTTGCAGCTTTTCTGCAGTGTGGCTTGCCTGCTCTACCCCTAGGAAAGAAGAGGAGGCTTGTAGTAACCCGATGAAGTACACATGTTAAAGAGGATATCGCCGGACATAAACTTATGATCTTTTAGGGGAGGTCACACACGTTTCTGAGTGGAAATGGGCGTGAAAGAGGTGCCCTCTTAAAAAGCACAGCAGTCCTTTAAGAGGAGCGAAATTGAGTTTTCCCATTTCTGCCAAGATTTTGAAGACAGTTCAATGTATTGTACATTTGGTGTAAGATGAGAACTTTCTAAAGGATTCTGTCCAAGAGCGTAAACGATGACTACACCAGCCCTGCTGCCCCTCTCTGGACGTAGGATACCACCTCTGAACCTGGGGCCGCCCTCCTTCCCACATCACAGGGCTACCTTGAGACTTTCTGAGAAGTTTATTCTTCTTCTTATTCTTAGTGCCTTCATCACCCTATGTTTTGGGGCATTCTTTTTCCTTCCAGACTCTTCAAAACACAAACGCTTTGATTTGGGTTTAGAAGATGTGTTAATTCCACATGTAGATGCCGGTAAAGGGGCTAAAAACCCTGGAGTCTTCCTGATCCATGGACCCGATGAACATAGACACAGGTTTGTTTATTTCAGAAGTTCTGGTACTAACATTTGGCAGAGCAAGGTACGGTTATTGGATCGAATCTGTCTTTTTTTTTTTTCTTGCAGTAAAATGTAAATTTTCGAGTCGTAAGAATTGTATTGTTAATTCAAGACTGAGGGTCCAGTCCTCCAGTCTATGGTTTTATTCCATTATGAATAGTAATCTGTCATGTACTAAGCAGTTTAAAGTTCTTAGAGTCCTAAGTTGTTGTTCTTTTTGGTTTTATATAAGAGAAACATTTGCGTTCAGAGTTGTGTCTAAGGTGGACATCTGGGAAGGGAGGTATGAAAACTTAACCTAATGAAATGGTGATATAAGCTGTGCCTGCATTTTAAGAATATGTTGCAGTCAGTCATTGTGCCATCATGTGAAATCAATGCATTGAACCTTGACAGCTCTTTTGGGTTTGCTATCTCACAGGGCTCTCATTTTCTGGTTTGTAGTTGAAGCTTAGTAGTGAATCTTAGCTTTTTAGGATGACAAACGTGGGCAAAATATAACTGTCATTTCTTAACGTGAAAATATCCTGATTTTTGTTCTTTTTTGAGTATGTGTTAGTGCTCTATATGAAATCAGTTAAGTTAAAAGGTATCGTTGAATCCTAAGTTATTGCACGTTGTGAGGCTTGTAGACAAGATTTATTTTTGTAAAATTTAATTTTACTAATTTTCTTTCTTAAGGTAATAGATGGCCTGTGTCAAGCAACTATTAGAATTTGGTTGATTAAGGGGTTCACTTGCTTTCAGATTACCAAACCTAAACTGAGCTCTGGGGAGAGCATAGCCAAGCTAGGATAAAATGGGTGCTCTAGTTAAAATTTTTATAATTTTTATATTTGTACTAAAAAGAAAATAATTCTTGAGTATGTGGGGGAAAAAACCATATTCTTGAATTCAGTTCCCATTTGATGATAGTTTTAACTTTTTGTCAAGCACCGAAAAAGCTTAGGTTCTTATGTGAGCCTACGTTAAATATTTGGGAAAATGCACTGTTTTAAGGAGAACTGGTGTTTCTTTTTTCTCAACCTAGTTAATTCATTACTTGTGTGATAGTTCTTTGACTTTTGGATGAACTTTTGGAGTAGTTTCTTCTAATATTGTTTCATGCTATTCTTTTGTGACTAAATTAATTTGGATTTTTTTGCCATTTTCAACTTCTGTACTCTTGGATTTGTTTCTTTAATTTTGCCCTTTGCTTGTTGTGATTTTAAGAACTCTAATATGATCTGTGAAATATGTTACTGAAAAATTAACACTGAAAAGAATTTTCCTTGAAAATCTTATTTCTCGTGGTATTTGTATTACCTATGAAATATATTGAAAAAAAGTGTTAAGATTACTTTTAAAGCTGTTTCACAGCAGCCACACATTAACATTAACATTATTTAGCTCTATTTTGAATAGTAATCTGTCATGTAGTAAGCAGTTTAAAAAGCTCACTTTGCACGGTCTAAAAGTTTAAAATAATATGAACACATTTTAGTTTAAAGACATTTACACAAAAATTTTCAGTAAATGGGGTTAAAATATGAAATCTGAATGAAAATACAGATACGTGCCTTTTATTCACATTTTTAAAAGTCTATATAAATAGTTTAAACAGGAATTCTTAAATTTATAAAACCCTTGGATATATATGCATATGTATTTAGCTATCTAAAACTACTGGGTTCCTGAGTTTGGAATGAGAGTTTGGTTATTGTTCTGATAGCAAGGGGTGGTTTGTAAGCCATACTCTTGAGTTTTGGATGGTAAGAGTCTGGATAGCAAGTGATACAAGTGAGTCTGGATAGATGCCAATGTATTTTTTGGAATCTATTCGGTTCCTGAGTTTTGGAAAAAGAGAAGTCAAATAGAGTTCAGGTAGCAAAGGATCCTTGTATTATCTCTGTATGTTTCTGTGGTTATATCAGTTTACATTTGCTTTAGCATATTATTTGCTGTTGTTTACTATATCAGAAAAGAGTCTGTAGTAATAAACTTCACTTTGAGCAAGGAAATACATTTTAAATTAAGTGTGTGTTTAAAATGTGGAAACAGAAAACATCAAATATGTAAACATTAACTTATTTAAAAATAATTCAGAAGAGTAGCATTTTTATAGTTGATACTAAGATCATACATATTTTGGGTTTTGGTCAGAACTTACCTAATTTAGAAGAAACAAATTGACAGTTTATCTTGTGTGTGTGTGTGTGTGTGTGTGTGTGTGTGTAAAGGTACAGGATAGAGTGCTGAGGAATGTCCTTTAGCTGACAAGTAATGCAAAATAAATCATGGCTACCATTTTTTATTTCCAGTATTTAAGAGATACTTGTTTAGTTAATATTTCTTTATTAATAGATTAGTATAATAATTTGGTGTTTAAGTTCTGGAGTCAGACTATATCGATTCATATCTAGCTTGCCACTGATTAGATTTGTGATACTGAGAAATTTTTAAACTCTATGTTACATTGTTTCCTTTGTATAACAGTGGCATATACCTACTTTATAGATTGTTGTACTGAAAGAGATAGTGCATGCAAAGCACTCAGCATAGTGCCTAGCGTTTAGTGAATGATCAATAAATGTTTATTATTGTTAATATCATTAGTGATTATAATTGTAATGGAATTTTTTTATTCGGAATCTACTTTGCTTTAAATACTGTATATTTTCTGAAAAGTTGGGTGCAGTTTGATTAATATTTAAAAATATACTAGAATCTTACTGTCTAAAGGACCCAAACTGGCTGGCAATAAATGTATGCCTACTGTGGCAGGCCCTGCTTTTATGGAACTTTCCATCTAAGGAGAGAGATGATGGGCATTAAATAATTTTGTTTTTGAGGTGTGATGAATGTTATGAAGTTGTATTCAGTGCTATCAGAGCACGTAATAGGCGAGCTAGTCTATGCAGTGGGGGTGGAGGGGCAGTGGGAATAAGGAAGACTTCATTGAGGAAGTGTGGCTCAGAAACTTAGATGAGTAGGAGATCACTTAGTGAAGTAGAACTGGGGATTGACGGGAAGAATGGTCAAAGCAGAAGACACAACATGTGTGAGAGCCGTAAGGTAAAAAAGCCTGGCATCACTGAGGATCTGAGAAATGTTAAATATGGCTGATGTAGAGTGTGTGGGTCTAGGTGATGAGACTAGATGAGAGGTCAGGTTTGGCCTGGTTACAAGTTTTTTGGCCTCTTTATTGTTGTTACAAAAGTTTGAATTAGTTGTCAGCATTCACAGATCAGGAGATTTCATGTAAAACTCTGGATTTTTTATTTCTTTTGAAAAATTAGAGGTTATGGCAACATAGAATGTATTTTTAGATGGTAATATTCAAGCCAGAACCCAGCGCCACTCGGAGTGCGAAATAAGTAAATATAAATGAATCAATATTTAACCTGGTTGTTGTTGAGTTTGCAAATTCTCATCAGGATTCTAGAGAATTTGTAGTTAAATATTTTGGTCTTTATCATAAATACTAGGAGAAGTTGTTGAAGGATTTTAATAAAATCAAGAAAATGACATGACCATTTTAAATTAAAAAAATTAAATAATCACTTTGGTTGCAGTGATTATTTACTGGATGGTGAGAAGCAGGAGGATAACAAGAGGATCTGGGTCACAAAGGATATATTGGCATGGACCACAGTGGTGATAGTGGAGAATGAAATAAATTAGTGGAGAAAAGTGATTGGTTCAAGAGGTGTTAAACTATCAAGTTTCACAGAAAATGGTGGTTGGCTAAATATGGGGCAAAAGTAGGAGGAAAAGAGAGCCTGAGATAACTTAAAGGTTTCTGGGTGACATGGCCATGGGTAGTAAGAAATATACGCTGCATTTAATTAATGCTTTAATTTATATTAGTGGTATGACATGAATTTAGTATATTTTCGTGAGGAAACCAATATGTTCCCTTCTATTAAGTAGTTCATAAATAATCCAGAATTTTCAAACACTACAGAGATACTTTATAGATGATAAGGACGTATCAAATGTGTAGATTGGTATTGATTATGGTTATTTATAGTATCTATGATTTTTCAGTACCCAAAACAAGAAGTGGTTATAATATACATAAATATTGTTATATATAAAGTAATATGCATAAAGTATACTTTGTGTACATAATAGACCTCAATAATTAAAATTTACTTTTTTTTTTTTAAACTGACATTTGTTTTATATAATGGCATTATATAAATTTTTAAAAAAACCCGGCTTATGAACTGTTCATTTGAATACCTAGTAAGTTTCACACTCCAGTCATAATTTTGTTTGTCTGAATTGAATGCTTGAGGGTCAGGTATATGTTTACCTTTGATAGCTTCCTCAAAGGGAAGGAATATAGGCATTGGAGTTAGAAATAAGGTTGCATCTTAGTTATACTAACTAGCTGTGTGAAATTGTGCTAGACAGAATCACTCTAAACCTTTGCGCTGTCCAATACCATAGCCACTAGTTATATATGAATATTGTACTTGAAATGTGGCTAGTTCAGGTTGCAGTGTGCTTTAGTGAGAGTTTCTTAAGTTCTTCATGCCATGATTTGTGTTTTTTGCTTGATTCAGTTTTATTACAGAAGTAGAGATTTCAAATCTCACTATTGTGATTTTAATTTTCTTGGTATCTTTCTTCATCTCATCCCTCTTCTGGGCCATTTTTTAAATCCTGTTTTTTATTTACAGCTTTCTGCTCCTGTTTGGGAGACCTCACATTGTTTTGTCCTCTAGTAAGTCTGCTGGATGTTCCATTTCCCTTATAAATTGCTCATGGTTATTTTTCCCACTTCCCTTTACCCAGATATGAATTATTGTGAGGTCTGTTTATATTTGACATTTGTCAACAATAGAGTGATGTAGATGTCTTTGCTGCATTTTTTTTTTTTTTTGGTCTACTTGTATACTGAATGAATACCCTTTTCATCTTTGTAGTCGGAGAGAACAAATTGATCTATACAGCTCTCAGTCTAGTTTCCTCTGTTCTGATGGTAGCCCCTTAGTAATCTCAACTGTTTTGATGCTGGAATAGGTTTTTATGTAATTCAAAACTCCAAGTACATTTGGAAGTGTGGACAGTCACTAAGATTCTTTTTGTCTTGCCTCTTACCACACAGAATGCAGTTCCTCATCAAACTTCCCTAGCACAAATCCTCCAAGAGTTGCTCTGTGACAAAATGTAGCTAGATAAAAAAGAATTTGGAAGGGACTGTGTAGAAAACAGGTTGAACTGCATGGAGGTCTCTGTCTCATTTTCTTATTGAGACAGACCATTGGGTCTTTGAGATAGGGTACAATTGGGATAAGGTAATAGTTTGGACATTTTTGTTTCATAGAGTAAGGCATGGTTCTGGCAAATCTAGATTTTTTAAAATAAGTTCTTTCAGATTCTGACAGTATCATATGGCTCTCATTTTTTTTTGATAGTCTGAGTTTTCATTTTCTATGCCTTTCACACATACAGTAATTTAGAAGAGGCTGTATATTCTGGGGCTGCTTATCAGATAACATTTTATGTACGCTTGTTTAAATTCTGATTTTGATTTGAAACAAAATAACAGTGACTTTGCTTTTATTAGTTCAGCATTATAAAAGCACTGAATATATCAGTGTGTTTCATTCTTCTCAGAAATGAGGAATATTATTATGGCATGGTTAAAATGCGGAATGCCAAAGTGTGAGTCCTGATTTTTATGTAGGTCAGCGAGGGTTGGACATTTCAGGAGATGACATAATGCACAATGTTCTTAATAAGTGAAAAGTATTTTTTGGATATAGTTAAATGTTCAGGGAATCCAAAATTGTTCAAGTACTAGTTTGTTCATTTGCTCTAAAAGTTATAATAACTTTTACACAATTTCTCTTGGGTTTTATGAGAAGATTTTCAGGGCTATGAAATGTTTATTTTCTCTTATTATTTCTTTTGGGCTTTCTTAATATAATATCAAACTCACAATCTTTATAATAGATTTATAAAGATTATTTAATCTCCATGGTAATATAGTTTAAGATTTTGTTTTCTGTCATCACTGTTTGTTGTAAATCTTTGCTTGAATTACTTTGAGTTTTTTCACTTAATGTTATTTTAATAGTGTTTCTTGATCTTCAGGTTCTTTTTAGTGATTCTGTCTAGCCCACATCCACATGTATTAGTCATTTTCTCGTTGTTATAACTGAATACCACAGACTGGTTAATTTATAAACAATAGAAATGTATTTGGCTCATGATTCAGGAGGTTGAGAAGTCCAAAAGCATGGCATTGGCATCTGATGAAGGTCTTCTTGCTGTATCATCCCATAGAGAAAGGTGGAATGGCAAGAGAGTGAGTGAGAGAGAGGAAGAGGAAGTGGGCATAAATCATCCTTTTATCAGGAACCCACTCCTGTGACAATGGCATTAATTCATGAGGGCTCTGCCCCCAGGACCTAATCACTTCTTAAAGGTCTTACTCCTCAACAGTGTTGCATGGGGATTAAGTTTCTAACACATGAACTTTGAAGAAGACACATTCAAACCATAACGTCACATATAGACTTAATCCCTTACTTCCCTGTCATTAGGTAGTTTTTCTTTTTTTAATCTTTCTCGCGTATTGTTTATGATTGCATATTTAAAGTGTTTTGCAATCGTTTGCTTGCTTATCTGTCTCTTTCAATAGCAGATGTACTCCTTGAGAACAGATTACTATATTTTATTTATGTTTGTATCTCCAATGTTTGAAGTACATTTGGTCCTTAATAAAATTATATGTCTGTTGAGTGAATGTTGTCCATGGCAAAGTAACAAATTCCACAAGAGAAGATATAAACAAAATACAAGGAAGTATTGAGCGATAAGATGCAAAAGTAGGGGGATGATGTCTTAAAGTGAGAATACAGTCTTTAATAAAGGCCCTTTATAAAAAAAATAAGATAAGGAATAACTTGTATTGGCCCTATTTAGAACATACTCCTTTAAATGTATCTAAAGTATTTTCTTCTGAGTAGCTGGAACTATAGGCATCAGTTGGGAATACAGGTGTGAATGATCCCACTGGGCTAAGTTTTAATTTTTTTTGCAGAGATGGGGTCTTACTTTGTTGCGCAGGCTGATCTCCTGCATTCAAGCAGTCCTGTCACCTTGGCCTCCCAAAGCGTTGGGATTACAGGTGTTAGCCACTGCACCCAACCAGATCTCATTTTTACAGTTATGGATACTTTCAAATGGAGCTTATGCCTAAGATTGGAAAGTTGGTAACACAGAAGCTAAGTATCTTCTAGAAATCAGTAGTACAAGGTAAACATTAATTTGATTTTTTTTTTTTAAGCGAAAGCAAGTTTATTAGAGAAGGAAAGAAACAAAGGATTGGCTACTCCATAGGTAGAGCAGCCAGTTTAATTTATTTTTAGCTAGGCAAATGTTTTGTTTACTGTTGTTTGAAAACTGTAGAAATATATAACTTATATGGCAGGTGGAGGTGGGAGGATTGATTGCTTGAGGCCAGAAGTTTGAGACTAGTCTGGGCAACATAGTGAGACCCTGTCACTGCACACACCTGCACATGAACACACATGCATGCCCATGCACATAACTGGGCATAGTGGTTGATGCCTCCCTGTAGTTGGAGGCTGAGGTGGGAAGATCACTTGAGCCCAGGAGTTTGAGGGTGCAGTTAGCTATGGTTGTGTTGTTGCACTCCAGTCTGAGAGACAGAGACTGCCTCTTAAAAAAAAAAATTAACTTGGTTTGGGCTGATTCCACATATTTCTTGGATAGGAAAATCATATTACTACTTTTATTTTCCCTAGTTATGCAAATTCTGTGAGAAAAGTTTATTTTCACTGCTGTTGAATTTTTGCTAGAACTTTATTCCTGTTAGAAGTCTGCACTGGAGTTTTATTTTCAGATTGAGTATTAGGATTTGTCATTAAAAAAAAAAAGTCTCCTTCAAATGGTGTTCTTTCCAATGATCTGTTTTTCAGTTTAGTATAGTCCAGAAGGAAGGCATCATTATATATTAGAAAGAACATTGGACTCAGTGTTAAGAGACAGGGGCTTTAGTTTCATCACTGTCCTTGGTTGTTGAAGTATATTTAGATAAGCTGTTCAACTTCTCTGTGCCTTGATGTTCTTATTTATGAAATGAAGGAACTGATTGAATCTTTAAAGATTTTTTCCAGCTCATGCATATGAAATACAAATGATTTTATGAAGTAGGGAACTGAAGAGTGTGCAGTAATTTAGTTCATACATCACAAATATTACAAAGATAAAATGTATTCTGCTAGATAGGAATTAGTGTCTTTTTTATATAAAAAAATTAGTTTAAAAATCACTTTAGAAATGACTAACATTTATTTACATAATATTATGATTATTTACATAATGAAATCTATACTAATTTAAAATGTGACAATGAATAAATGACTTCTATACATTCTCATTTCTCATTAGTTTAAAAGTATAGTTTATTGAGTGTGTTATATGTCAGCCTGAAGGTAGTGGGTATATTTACAAAATTGTTTTCAGGTGTCATTTCTTGAGCCCAATTATCAATTACACATCTTCACCTGTTACCTAAGACGTTAAGATTCTGTGGAAAAGAGCCCTTGCCTAAGGGCCTCAGACCCTTTAAAGGCTCTTACTACTCCTGTGGCACAATTTTCTTTGATTTAAAGTTTTAATTTCCTTTTAAAAAAATGTTTTATTTTTATTTTTTAACAAAACACACCCCTCATGGGAAGGACTGTCATTTCCTAACCTTAATATTGAGAGATACCACTGAAAGTGTTCTCTTCTGTTCTCCATATCTTAAGAACAACTTTTGGGACTAGTTATACAGATAGTCTTTTTTTTTTTTTTAAAGAGGACATTAAGTAATCTGGAGATTACAAAGAGCAATGAAGGTACTGTTGTTCCTTTTGACTTTTATTTTGATATTTACATACTTATATAATCAACTTGTTATGTAGGTCTCTTGGCCTCCTCTTAGTGATATTGATATTACTGTTAAAAAATATTAGTCACATTCATTTATTCAGCAAGTGTTTTGAGTATTTATTATGTACCAATCATTATGCTAAGTATTGGAGATTATTAATGAATGTTATAGAAGATTAATTTTGACTGTGCATTATTGAAAAATTAAGATCTTAGACTCATATCTTAATATTTTTCTTAAAGCATGTTATTATGTTTGGAGTCAGATTCTAGGGGTCTTAGAGATACCTTTCCACCTATGGGAGGTTCTGGTACAGGCATTTAGGTCATTGGCATTTTTTAAGAGTTCAGATAAGTTATTGCTCTATCTTTCCCCATTTTTGTTTTTTTTTTCTAAGATGCATTTATATCATTAATTTATGTATTTCTAATATATGGTCTGGGTTATGTGGTGTAAGGAAAGTCGATGTGCTGTGGTCAAGAATAGGTCGAAGCAAACATGCAGTGCAGCATGACTCAGCGAGTTTGCAGTGCAGGCGCACAGCTCTGCTCATTATGTAACTATGCCCTGTGAGGTGCATTAGGTGATCACCCATGTGAGCTTGTGCTTGACTTGGAGCCATTATTGTCTGTGAAAGGTATAATTACTCTGCTAACATGGTACATGTGGCTTGCACCAAGGCTCACTTGCACCCAGAGAGAGAGTAAAGCCATGTCGAAACTGTCTATGATTCCTTGAGTGTTTTTCCAGTTACCTGCCATTTATCTACTGACTCCCCTCAGACCCTAGACATCTAGTAATAAGAGGCAAATATTTTGAAGTTTTTTGATAAGGAATCAGACTCTGGCATCTGAAAAGAATTCCAAACATTGTGTGAAGTTGAGATCTGGTACATATGTATGTGCAGTCAGCCCTTTGTATCCATAGGTTTCACATCTGTGGATTCAATCAACTACAGGTTGAAAATAATCAGAAAAAATTTAAAAAGATGATTGTTTCTGTACTGAATATGTACAGACTATTTTTTCTTGTCACTATGCCTTAAACAATGCAGTTAACCATACATAGCATTTACATTATATTAGGTATTATAAGTAATCTAGAGTTACAGTATAGGAGAGGATGTACATAGGTTATATGCAAATACCACACCGTTTTATATAAGAGACTTAAGCAGTTGTGGATATTGGTTTCCAAGGGAGGTCCTGGCACCAATATCTCATGGATATCAAGGAATGACTGTATTTATATTTAGCTGTGTATACATATTTACATATAGCTATATATGATTATATCTGTATGTTTATAAAGTTAAAAATGCATATATGACTTTTTTCCAACTACTCATATATAGCTATATACATATTTATATATAGCTATGTGTGATTTTATCTGTATGTTTATAAAATTAAAAATGCATACATGACTTTTCCAACTACTTGGCAGTGAGGTAGCATCTGATACAAAGTTTGTATGTGTTTGGTATGTATCTGTTATGCATATAATAAATGTGAATTATTTTTCTATTACTTTGTGATGTCATTAATAAACATCACGTTTTCATGACCTAGATTTTTTCCCTTTGCATAAAAAGATTGGTAACACCCTGGGTGAGGTGAACATTGAGCCTCTGGCTCCCCTTGAGTGCTGTTGGTGTAAATGTAAATTAATAGAATTTTCATAAGGAGCAACTTATTTATATCTACTAATTTATGGTGCCTATTCTTTGATTCAGCAATTCTTCTAGGGATTTATCTTGGGAAATTCTCACATTATTGCACAAAGAAATGTTCAAGAATGTCCCCTGAAGCTGTAACATGACACATTGTAAATGACCCAGATATCTGTCAGCGGGGATTAGTTAAATAAATGATATATCCCATCCCAATATATACAGAGGGGTTTTGTTTTGTTTTTGGTGCCTGTGAATCTTTCTGGATACTCTCAAATGCACCACACTATTTTAATTTCATAGTTTTATAATAGCATGTTTTGATATCTGGTAGGTTAAGTTTAATGTTATCATTCTTATTTTAAAAGTTGTAACCATACATAAAAAGCCTTAATGGATAATATTACTGAGTGTCAGTGTAACTGCTAGTTAGCTTTGTCAAATCTTAACATTTTCTTATTTTAGCTGAAGATTACGCTTCTTGAGGTAAATCTTATACTGAGTTGAACATTGTCATTCTCAGTACATGGTTTTATATTTCCACATCGTGTATTTGTTGCTGTAAATTAGATACAGTTTTGCATGTTTTTAAACATTATATATCTTTCTGCAAGTTTTTTCCCCTTCATGTTATCTTTACAACTTGGTGTTTGGGCTCTGGTTCAATTATATATTATCCATCTAGATATTCAGTGATTAAACCTCAAATTATATATTCCCCTGTTGATACATTTTTAGATTCTTGTTTAGTTTTGTTTTTGTTATTGTTGTTGTTGTTGCAAAAACATTCTGTACATATGTTCTTGGGTACACATGTTTCTCTCCAAGGCAAAACTTAGAAATATAATTACTGGTAGGGTATGTGTGTCATTGACTCTAAATTTTGTTGTTAGTCCCTGAAGTAGTTATCATACTAGTTTATACTCCCACCTGCATCTTTACAAACCATGATATTGTTAGACTTTAAAACTCTTTTCTAGCCTGATGTCAATTTGTTTGTATTTCCCTGATTGCTAGCTAGGTGAAATACATATTTTTAATGTATTTATTGACTGTTTGAGTTTCTTAATCTCAGTTGCTTGTTCAGTTTTTTGCCAGTTTTCTTTTTCTTTTTTCTTTTTTTTTTTTTTTTTGAGATAGAGTCTTGCACTGTTGCCTGGGCTGGATGGAGTGTAATGGTATGATCTGATCTCGGCTCACTGCAACCTCTGCCTCCCAGGTTCAAGCAATTCTCCTGCCTCAGCCTCCTCAGCCTCCTGAGTAGCTGGGAATACAGGCGCATGCCACCACGCCTGGCTAATTTTTTGTATTTTTAGTAGAAATGAGGTTTCCCTGTGTTGGCCAGGCTGGTCTTGAGCTCCTCACCTCATGATCCATCCCCCTTGGCCTCCCAAAGTTCAGGGATTACAGGCGTGAGCCACCATGCCTGGCTGCCTTTTTCTTAATTTATTTGTAAAAGTTATTTGTACATTCTGAATGGATTCTGTGTTAGTCAGTAGGCATTACGTATTTCCTCTTACTGTGAGTACCTTATTTTTATATTTTGTTTATGGCGTTTTTAGTTTGATACAATTTTGAAATTTTAGTATATTTAAAATTGTTAATAGTTTTGTATATAGTCTTACTTTTTGGGTACTGTGTAGGGAAAGGTCTCTACCCTGAAGTTACAATCTCCTTCTCCTGTATTTTCAATTCTGATAGTTGTAAAGTTTTGTTTTTCACACCTAGGGATTTAATCTATGTGTAATTTTTGTGTATGATGAGGTGGGGACTGAATTTGTATTTTTCCATATGGGTACCTAGTTGTCCCTGTGTGACTTATTGAAGAGTCTGTTTTTTCTAATGAATTTGTAATGTCATTTCTGCCGTATAAAATTTTTCATATATTCATAAGTTTATTATTTCACTTGGTTCTTTTTTATATTTCTGGTGGAATAACGTGCCGTTTTGTTAAGTACAGCTTTTAGATACATCTTGACATTAGATAGTGTGGGCTCTTCTGCCTTGTTCTTCAAAATTTTTTGCCCTTAATTCTAAACTCTTTCATAAGCATTTTTTTTATTCAGGAAAAATTCATTTAACATATAATTAATCATTTTAAAGTGAGCACTTAATAGTATTCACTACATCCACAAGGTTGTGTAACAACCACCTCTGTCTAGTTCAAAAGCATTTTCATTACTCCAAAAGGAAACTCTGTACCCATTAAGTGGTTACTCTCCACTCTCTCTTCCCTGCTTCCCCTCAGCCTCTGACAACCACCAATCTGCTGTTTCTATAGATTTACATGCTCTCCAAATGTCACATAAATAGAATCATGCAATCGAAGACCTTTTTTGTCTGGGTGCTTTCACTTAGCATAATATCTTTGAGGTTGATCCACATTGTAAAAGGTAACGAGTATTAGCACTTCATTTCTTTTTTATGGCTGAATAATACATCATTGTTTGTATATATGTGATTTGTTTATACATTCATCTGCTGATGGGCATTTGGGTTGCATCTTTTTTTGGCTATTGTGAATAGTGTTGCTGTGAACATGTGTGTGCCTATATTTGTTTTGAGTACCTGTTTTCAGTTCTGTTGGTTATATATCTAGGAATAGAATTACTGGGTCATATGGTAATTCTATGTTTAACTTTTTCAGGAACCACCAGACTTTTCTGTAGCAGCTGAAATGTTTTATGTTTCCACCAGCAATATACAGAGGTTCTAATTTTTTTATATTTGCTAACATTTTTTCATTAAAAATATTATATCCATCCTAGTGGGTAAGAAGTGGTATCTAATGATGAGTGAAGAATGAATAATGATGAATAAGAATGAATAATCATGTTGAACACATATTCAGGTGCTTGCAGACCATTTGCATTTTTGAAGGAATGTCTATCCAGGCTTTGTCTATCTTTTAAATTGGTGGTTATGTCCTCTGCACAAGTTTTTAATTTTTATGAAGCCCAACTTATCTGTTTGGTTGCTTGTGCTTTGTGTGTCATATCCAAGAATCAGTTGCTAAATCCAGAGTCATGAAGATTTATCCCTGTTTTTTCTGAAGATTTTTTTTTTTAAAAAGTTTATGGTTGTAACTCTTATTTAGGTTGTTGATTCATGCTGAGTTAATTTTTGTGTATAGAGTGAGATAGAGGTCTAAAGTAACTATTTTGTTTGTAAATATGTATTTGTTTCAGCACCATTTGTTGAAGAGAGAAATTTTCCCCTATTGAATGGTATTGGCACCCTTACTGAAAATCAACTGGCTCTAGATGTAAGGGTTTGTTTCTGGATGTTCAGTTCTATTCCATTCATCTGTATGTGTGTCCTTATGCCAATATACACTGTCTCTTGCTTAATGTAGCTTTGTAGTAAGTTTTGAAATTGAGAAGTGTTCCAGCTTTGTTATTCTTTTTCAAAATTGCTTTGGCTATTTGGAGGCCACTGGCAGTTCCTTGTGAATCTGAATATTGGCTTTTCAATTTCTGCAAAAATGACTGTTGGAATTTTGATAGTGATTACACTGAATCTGTAAATTGTTTTGGGTACTGTTATCATCTTATTAAGTCTTCCAACCATGACCACAGGATATCTTTCTATTTTTGAGGTCTTCTTTAATTTCTTTCAGCCATGTTTATAGTTTTCAGCATACAAGTGTTTTACCTCCTTCATTAAATTTATTCTTAGGTATTTTGTTCTTTTGTATGGTATTGTAAATGCAATTGTTTTCTTAATTTTCTTTTTTGGTTTAAATTTCTGGTGTATAGAAACACAACTAATTTTTGAGTGTTAATGTTATGCACTGCAATTTGCTAAATTAACATATTAGCTCTAGTAGTCATTTTATGAATTTATTGGGATTTACTATATGTGGGATCATGGTCATCTGTGAATTGAATTAATTTTACTTCTTCCTTTCCAGTTTGGATGTCTTTTATTTCTTTTTCTTGCCTAATTGCTCTTGCTAGCACTTCCAGTACAGTGCTGAATAATAGTGGTGAAAGTGGAGATCTTTGTGTTATTTTTTATTTTAAGGGCAAAGCCAGTCTTTCACCATTGAATATGATGTTAGCTGTGTGTTTTTCGTAAACACTCTTTATCATGTTGAGGAAATTCTTTTCTATTTTTAGTTTGAGTATATGTCCCTTCATTCTATTAATGTGATACATTACATTCATTGATTGATTTTCTTATGTTGAACCATCCCTGCATTTCTTGGATAAAGTCTACTTGCCTGTGCCTGTAATCCTTTTAATATGCTGTTGGATTCAGTTTGCTAGTATTTTGTTGAGGATTTTTGCATTGCTATTTATAAGAGATATTAGTCTGTAGCTTTTTTGTGATGTCTTTGGCTGGGTTTGGTATCAAGATAATTACTGGCCTCATAGAATGAATTAGGAAATCCTTTCTCTTCTGTTATTTTTAGAAGAGCTTGAGAAGGATTGCTGTTAATCCTTCTTTGAAGGTTTGGCAGAATTCACCGGTGAAGTTATCTGGTTCTGGACTTTTCTTTTTTGGGGGGTTTTTGATTCCTGATTCAGTCCTTATGTGTCACGGATCTTATTCAGATTCTCTTCTTGAGTCAGTTTTTATAGTTTGTGTGTTTTCAGGAATTTGTCCACTTTATGTAGATGATCTAATTTTTTGGTGAACAATTGTTCATAATATTCTCTAGAAAACATTTTTGTTTATTTTTTTAGAGTTGAGGGGGTCTGTGTTGCCCAGGCTGGAGTGCAGTTATTCAAGATATGATCATGGTGCACTGCAGCCATGAACTCCTGGTCTTAAGCTATCTTCCTGCCTCAGCCTCTTGAGTAGCTGGGGACTATAGGTGCATACACCAAACAAGCTGGGCCATAAGATTTTCTTTTAATCTTTTTTTGTTTCGAAGGTCAGCTGTAGTGTCTCCACTTTTATTTGTGATTTTAGTTATTAGCATCTTCTCTGTTTTTTATTTTTATTTTTTTATTTTTTTTGAGTCAGAGTTTTACTCTGTTGCCAGGCTGGAATGCAGTGGCATGATCTTGGCTCACTGCAACCTCTGTCTCCAGGGTTCAATTAATTCTCCTGCCTTGGCTCCCTGAATAGCTGGGACTACAGGCGCGTGCCACCACACCCAGCTAATTTTTTATATTTTTAGTAAAAATGGGGTTTCACCATGTTGGCCAGGATGGTCTCAATCTCTTGACCTCATGATTCTTCCACCTTGGCCTCCCAAAATGCTGGGATTACAGGTGTGAGCCACCGTGTCTGACCCTCTGTTTTCTCTTTTTTTTCTTTGTCATCTAACCAGAGGTTTGTCAATTTTGTTCATCTTGTCAAAGAACCAACTTTTGGTTTCCCTCGATTCTCTCTATTGTTCTTCTGTTCTCTCTTTTATCACCATTCTAATTTTTCATGTTTTTGTCTGTTCTGCAGGCTATAGGTTTAGTTTGCTACTCTTTTTCTAGTTCTTTAAGTTGTAAAGATTATTGATTTGATATCTTTTTAAATGTAGGCATTTACTACTATTAATTTTCCTCTGAGGACTGCTTTTGCTGCATCCCATAAGTTTTGGTATGTTGTGTTTTTGTCTTCATTTATCTATATTTTCTGATTTCCTGTGTGATTTCTTTGACATATTGGTTGCTTAAGAGTGTCTTGTTTAATTGCTACTTTTTTTTCTTTTTTTTAAATAAAATAAAAAATTATTTACTTTTTATTTACAAAATAAAATTTATAAAATTATCCAGGATGATTTTATTTACAAATCGTCCTGGATAATTTCCACATATTTAAGATTTTTCATTTTTCTACTATTATTAACATCTAACTTCATTGAGGTCAGAGAAGATACTTTGTATGATTTAATCTCTTTAAATTTATTGAGACATTTTGTGGCTCAAAATGTGGTATATCTTGGAGAATGTTTTACGTGCACTTGAGAAGAATGTCTGTTCTGCTGTTACTGGGTAGGTGTTCTGCATATGTCTGTTAGGTCTAGTTGTCTCATTAAGTCCTCTCTTTCCTTATCAATCTTTCTAGATGTTCTAGCCATTATTGAAAATGGGAGTATTGAAGTTTCTATCATTGTGACATTGTCTATTTTTCCTTCATTTCTGACAATGCTTTCTTCCTATATTTTGGGGGTTCTGTTGTTTAGTATATATATTTATAGTTTTTATATGTGCTTGAATTGACTTCCATAAGTATTTTAGAATCGGGTTATCAAGATACCATCCTTGTGCTTTCAAGTCTCGCTTTACTGCTTTCTGTTGGTGGAACCTAGTAGGAGACCAGTTGACAAAAGAAAGATGTAATTTGCAGAGTCTAAGCCCCAGCATCATGAAGCATAGAAGATTGAATTTGGCATTATATAGTAGAGTGGATTTGGGATTGAAAATTTTGGTTTACTCACTGATGCTGTCTAGTTGTCTGTATTTTAGTGTATGGACTTTGATTAGGTCTAGATAAGCAGTCAGTGGAACAGTCTATGAGGGACCTCTTCCTTGTAGAATTGGAATTGAATAGCCAGCAGCTCACCTCAGACAAAATGGATGCCTGTTAGAAGGGGCCTTTTCTCAGTAGAGCCTTGCAGAGTTTTATGACTTGTATAGTCTCCTGAGGTTTTGCCCTTTAGATGAGCAGGAAGGTGTCTTCCCAGTAGTAACAAAGACAAGCTCTCTTAACCTGTGCTGGAGTATATACCAGTTCTCGACTCAGGCATGCAGTAGACTTGCCAAGAGAAGAACCTACATAGGTGAGTGCCTTGCTAGGTGCCAGGTCTCTTCCTAGATTCCTGAAGGTGCCTTCTATTTGAATGTGTAATAGTAATTATGGGCTGGTTGACTGCCTTCTGCATTCCACCCTATTCTCATCTATACCATATTCAGATTAACTTGGAGTTTTAATCATGTAGGTAAGATCCTTCTCTGTTTTTCAGGGGTGTTGTGATGGATCAAAGTCTTTCTTTTTTTTTTTTTGAGACAGAGTCTTGCTCTGTCACCAGTCTGGAGTGCAGTGGTGTGATGTCAGCTCACTGCAACCTCTGACTCCCTGGTTCAGTTCTACTGCCTTAGCCTGCTGAGTAACTGGGATTACAGGCAACACCCTACCATGCCCAGCTAATTTTTGTATTTTTAGTAGAGGCGGGGTTGGGGTTTCACCATGATGGCCAGGATGGTCTTGATCTCCTGACCTCGTGATCCGCCCACCCCAGCCTCCCAAAGTTCTGGGATTACAGGCATGAACCACCGTGCCCGGCCTGGATCAAAGTTTTCTATTCTATATTGTTTGACTTGCCTTAGTAAGAATTGAGAGGGCAAGGTGGTGAGTTAAAGGCATGTGCTTAAGTTTTGTTTCCAAAATACTTTTTTATTTGTATTGCAGATAATTACAGGAGAGGAATCCGGGATATAAACAGTAAGCAGCAACTGTAACACATGCAGAAAAGGTATTTATTGGAAGAATATATTCAGAATTGACATAAAAGTCTGAAGCACTAGGTTTAGTAAACAGGCATTAAGTGAAGCCAGATACTCAGAGCCACTGTCAGTGCTGCTGATTAATGAGCATTGGTTATGGCATTGTTATCTCTGGTTACTGGATGTCTCTGCTTCCAGTGATTTCTTAAATTGAGTTGTTTCTTTACAGGTGTGTAGTCCCAGCCATAGCATCTCAATTGCTTATACATAGGTGATAGGCACCCTTGCTGCTAGATGTTAGGAAGATTAAATATCTTGAATTTTTCTGGCTTCTGTAGGAAGAGGAGGGATTCTGCTACCATTATACTAATTAATTCCTTTATGTTTTGGCAGCTTAAGAAACATAAAGGAAACGGAAAGGAATGCTATATTTTATTATGGTGACTTGTAATAAAATAAGGGGATGAAGTTTTTATTTGTGCTGTGCTATTTAGAAAGACAGATATAAATAGACTTTTTAGACTCTATCCTTTCAGCCCTTTTTGTTCAGGGGTTTAAAGTAGAGGTTGGTACTGTTCACCTGAGAGGGAGCTTGGAAACATGGGGACATTTTTTAGTTGTCAGAATGATGGGGGTGAGGGCACTATTGCACTTAATGAATGTGGGCCGTGTATATTAAACATCCCATGGTGCCTTCGTGGTTCTGCACAATAAATAATTGAATTATCCCCCTCATAATGTCAGTATTGCACTTAAGAAACCTTAGGTTATATGGATCATCTTGATGAAGGGCTAAAAGTTATTAATAGCCTCCTTTGCTTCACTGTCTGTACCTTCTGGCTGAGGATTATTTCTCATTTCGTTGCTTTGCTGTTTTCTTTCCTTAGTTCAAGGGACTTGATTCCTTTCAAGCTCCAAAAATTTTATTTTTAAAGTCTGCCTTTGGCCAGGCTCAGTGGCTCATCCCTATAATCCCAGCACTTTGGAGGACCAACGTAGGAGGATTGCTTGAGGCCAGAAGCTGGAGACTAGCCTAGGCCACATAGTAAGACCCTGTCTCTAGAAAAAAATTTTAAAAAATTAGCCAGATGTGGTGGCACACACTGTATTTCCCAATACTTGGGAGGCTGAAGTGAGAGGATCACTGAAGCAGGAGGCTGTAGTGAGCTCATAGGAGGTGGAGCTCAGGTGGTAATGCTTGCCTGCGCAACTCATTTCCTGCTTGGCAGCCCAGTTCCTAACAGACCATGGACCGGTACTTGGGGTAGGGGATCCCTGCATTACAGGAAGGCCAGGCCTTATTTTATTTTACAACCCGTATACTGGGGTAGTGAGTTTTAATATTTTTTCATTATGTGTTTTAAAACTACAGGAATGCAATTTGAAGGTCTTATAAGGTTTATGCCTTTTTTTGTTTTTGTTTTTGTCAATTGTCTAATTGCACTGCTAGAACCTTTAGTACATCTTTCAGTAGACTTAAGTTGTGAGAGTGGGCATCTTCTATTCTTGAATTTAACGGGGAAGCATTCAGTCTTTCACCCTTGAGTATGGTGTCTGCTATAGGCGTTTAATAGATGCCCTGTATCAGATTAGGAGATACGCTTGCATTCCTAGTTCGCTGAGAATTTTCAGGAATGGATATTGGATTTGGTTAAATACTGTTTCTGCACCTCTTGATGACCATGAGGTCATTCTTTTTAAGTCTTTTAATGTAGTGAGTGTTACATCGTTTGAGTTTTGAATGTTAGACACCCTTTGGTAATTATTCTATAATCCTAAAAGTAGTTTTCTATGTTTTTGAGGGATATTAGTTTATTTATTTACTTATTGTATTTGTCTGATTCCGGTATCAGAGTAATGTTGGCCCCATGAAATGAGTTTGGAAGTTTTCCTTTTTTGGTATTCTGAAAGAGTTTCCATAGAATTGGTATTGATTTTTACCTAAATGCTAGGTAGAATTCATTAGTGAAATAATCTGAACTAGAGTTTTCTTTGTGGAGAGGTTTTAACTATACATTCAGTTTCTTTAATAGATACAGGCTATTAAGGTAATCTAGTTATTGAGTTCACTTGAATAGTTTTTTTTTTAACAAGGAATGTGAATTATTGAATTTTTGATATAAAGTTGTCAATAATAGTTTCTTACTGTCATTTTAATATTTGTAGGATTGTAGTTGTATCAGTTCTCTCATTGCTGATACTGATTATTGATGGCTTCTCTTTTTTCCTTCTCTTACCACGATTAGAAATTTATCAATTTTATCGATCTCAAAGAGCTAGCTTTTGGATTTATTGGTTTTTCTTTTATTCTGTTTTGTATTTTATTTCTTTTTTTTTTTTTTTGCTTTTATCTTTATTTTTTTCTTCTTCTAACTTTGAGTTTAATTTTCTCTTTTTTTCATTTTCTTAAGTTAGAACCTGAGGTTCTTGATATAAGATCTTTTTCCCCTTAATATAGATTGGTTAATGCTATAATTCTCTCTTTAACTTTTCTTTTTTTCTTGATATTGGCATTTAATGCTGTGAATTTCAGTCTAAGAATTACTTTAGCTTTATCTACATAGTTTCCATTTTCTTTTGGTTGAAGTCACTTTCAAATTTCACTTTTTTTTTTTTTTTTGAGACGGAGTTTCACTCTTGTTACCCAGGCTGGAGTGCAATGGCGCGATCTCGGCTCACTGCAACCTCCAACTCCTGGGTTCAGGCAATTCTCCTGCCTCAGCCTCCTGAGTAGCTGGGATTACAGGCACGTGCCACCATTCCCAGCTAATTTTTTGTATTTTTAGTAGAGACGGGGTTTCACCATGTTGACCAGGATGGTCTCAATCTCTTGACCTCGTGATCCACCCGCCTCGGCCTCCCAAAGTTCTAGGACAAATTTCACTTTTTAAAAACGGCTTTATTGAGGCATTCACATACCATTCTATCCACCCATTTCAAGTGTACAATTAAGTGGTATATTCAGAGTTTGGTATATTTAGTATATTCACAATTATATGAACCAATCACCAGTCATCTGGTTTTACTTTTGATTTCTTCTTGAACCTGTGATTATTGAGAAGTGTTTTATTGAGTTTATAAATATTTAGAGACTATTCAGATACCTTTATGTTACCTGATTTCTACTCTAATCCCATTGTAGCAAAAAACATACTTTATATGGTTTGAATCCTTTTAATTTCATTGAGACTTGTTTTATGGCCCAGAAAATGGTCTGTATTGGTGCATGTTCCATTTGCATTTGAACAGAATGTATACTTGGTTGTTGTTGAGTAGAGTGTTCTGTAAATGTCAATTAGGTCAAGTTGGTTGATAGTATCGTTCAAGTCTTTTATGTCCTTATTGATTTTCCTTCTATTTTGATCAGTTATTGAGTGAAGGATGTTGGCCTACAACATTGTGAATTTGTTTATTCCTTCATTTCTATCAGTTTTTGCTTCAAGTATTTTGAAATTTTGTTATTAGGTGTGTAATGTTTATCATTGTAATATTCTCTTGATATGTTGACCTCATTAATATAAAGCAGCCCTTTTTCTACCTGCTCTGAAAGCTACTGTCTGATTTAATATAGCTGTTCTCACTTAAACTTTATTGAGTTACTTTACACACTACAAAATTTACCCATGTTAAGTGTACAGTTAGGTGGGAGCTGTGCTTCCTGCCTCATATACATAGACTGATGATTTCCGAATCTTTCAGCCTTTGACATCTGAACCTATGTACTTTGTTTACTTTTTAAACTTAACAGGTCTAAAAGCATACAAATTCATCTCTTTCTCACTCCTTCCTTTATCCCAGATCACTCTTTCTTTATTCTTGGTTTAGTTAATGGTACCCCTTTTTATCCAGTCAGTATAGTGAAAAATCTATTATTGTTAATTAATTCCTTTTCATTTTCATGTTTAATCACTTACCTAAATTTCTAGCTTTCTAAGGTCTCTTATATTGGTCCTTCTTCTCCATATCTACTTTAAATACATTTTATTAGGCCCTTGTCATTTTTTGCCTGGGAGGGCTGCTGTGACTTTCTGACTCCTTTTCCTACTTCCAGCCTTATATCTCCCTTTGGATTTGATATAAAGCTTGAGGTTCCTTGGATTTCTCAGTGCTTAGCTTTAAATCTTTTTTAGCCTCTTTCATGTGGCCAACCATTACTCATATTGAGAAACAGTTGGGCTTCTTCATTAGTATGTTGTTTTAAGAATGGGATTACTGTTACTGTTTAGGAGTGGTGATCCCAAATTTGATACAATTTGTCCTGTTTGGCTTTTAACTACAGTCAGTACACTGGAAGGTATATGAATCTTAAGATGATAATGTTAAGAAATTTTTTGTCATTTGTATGACAGTGTTATTCTGTGCAAGTAGAGTACATTCATTTGCTATTGAAAATAATCTTAGACTAGATTTGTAAATATCTCCCTTATAATAGTGCCATTTTAATTAACCTCTTTGTTACTTTCAAGTTTAAGGAGATCTTTTCATGACCTCGAAGTTGTGGCATTTCTGTTTGGAAGGTCTAAAATTCCTTGAGGCACTTGCCACCAAAGCAGTGTAGAATGCTGTTGTTTCATTATGTTCTGTACCAGTGCTGACTATCCTATAGTCATTTCCTAAAATCATTCTTGGCCTAGATTGTGCACAAGTAACTATTTGCATAACTGCTTCAACTATTTTTTTTGTCTGTGTGCACGCACGCCTTTCTGGATTCTCAGAAATTTCTTCTGAATATTATTAAAATATAGGATGTTTGAGAAGGCTGTTTAGTATCTAACTGTCATAAAACAGTTTAGTATTGGCCATCGTTACTTATTTTTTTATAGGTAGCATGACATTGTTGATTCATTCAGCGTATATACTTTTTTAAGTCAGTAAATAGAGCAGTGGGGAGTTATTCTTGGAATTTGGTGATTAGAGTCAATGTAAAATTCACTGATGATTGTTGACAATAGGTATCTGCTAAAGGCTTTAAAGGGCTCTTATGTTCTTAGACCTAAATCAGAAGAACATGGTCTGGAAATCTTAGCAACGGTAGTAATGGATGTGAATGAAAGCTGATGTAAACAGTGGTATCACTATAGAAGAAAGAATGTATCAATGGAAGTTTGAATGTATGTTGTCTAGAAATGGGACCCAATAGATGCAGAGGGAAGGAAATTATATTTACTGAGTACCTGCTGTCTGCTCGCAGTTTCCTTCCCTTGCTGCACTCTTAAAATTTTTTAGATTCTTTTGAGTTTTTCTATGTAGAAATCATACTGCCTGTGACAAAAGACAGTGTTTTGTTGTTGTTGTTGTTTTTTGGGTTTTTTTTGAGATGGAATCTGGCTCTGCTGCCCTGGCTGGAGTGCAATGGTGAAATCTCGGTTCACTGCAACCTCCACCTCCCAGGTTCAAGCAATTCTCCTGCCTCAGCATCACGAGTAGCTGGGATTACAGGCCTTCCACCATGCCCAGCTAATATTTGTATTTTTTAGTAGAGACTGGGTTCCACCTTGTTGGTCAAGCTGCTTTCAAACTCTTGACCTCAGGTGATCCACCCGCCTCGGCCTCCCAAAGTACTGGGATTACAGGTGTCAGTCACCACATCTGGCTTTTCCTTTTCTTTTCTTCTTCTTTTTTTTTTTTTAAAAGCTTCCTTTTGGCCATGTGTGGTGGCTCATGCCTGTAATCCCAGCACTTTGAGAGGCTGAGGCAGGCGGATCACTTGAGGTTAGAAGTTTGAGATCAGCCTGGCCAACATGGCAAAACTCCATCTCTACTAAAAATACAAAAATTAGCCAGGTGTGGTGGCATGTGCCTGTAATCCCAGCTACTCGAGAGGATGAGGCAGGAGAATTGCTTCAACCCGGGAAGTGGAGGTTGTGTGAGCCGAGATTGTGCTGCTCTACTCCAGTCTGGGTGACAGAGCAAGACTTCATTTCAATAAAAAAAGAAAAAAAACTGCTTTTAAAATATTTTCTTCTTATTTTTATTTTCCTTTTTTATGTTGCTGGCTAGGACTTCTAGTACAATCAAATAGAAGCTGTGATAGTGAACATCCTTACTTGTTTCTCTCATTTTGAGAGAGAATTACTTCTATAGTTTATCAATAATGTGATTTGCTGTAGTCTTTGGAAATATCTTTTATTAGTTTGAAGAAGTTCTCTTTTTCTCTGTTCACTTTCTTCTTCTGTTTCTACTGAATGAAGAAGGTGGAACACTGTACCTTTGGGGGTACGTCGAAGATGGTAAAGTCAATGATCAGAGACCTGTTGGTAAAGCAGATTTGAGGAAGAGGGAGCTTCAAAGAAAGGGTGGTGGCTAGAAGACTGATGTAGAGTGTAGGACGTGGAAAGGCCAAGTGTGGTACTCTTTGAAAAAGTAAAGTGAAAGAAGGGGAACATCAATGAAGGCTGAAGTGGAGGCTGTTTTGAGGGGAGTTTTTATTTATTTTTAAAGGATGGGTGAGACTTCATATTTGTAAATGATGGGAAAAGCTCCAGTAGAGAAGGAAAAAGTGACTATAACAGAAAATTTCTGCCAGCCAATATTTCAGTGTAATGATATGTATCCCTGTGTAATTTAGAATCATCCAAAATGCTTCCAAACATGATTCAAGGGCCTCAGTGGCTTAAGCAAGATAGAAGGTAATTTCTGTTCACACATATGAATTCTGCAGGAAAGTTTCATTAAGAGAGGTTGAGAAATAGAGTTTTTATTTAGCAGGATCATGGGTCTAGCCAAAACCAGAGGGTTCTAGGACTAAGGAAGAAGAAAGAAAAGATTTTGGGAGACGGTTTTCAGTATCTGCATAACAAGTGTGAGAAAACTCTTTAATAAAATTTATCTCTTGCAGTATTTGGATAGCATTAAGAAGTCAAAGTGATGTTTGTTTATATCTAGACTCTACTTACTAGCCCTTGACCCTGAAAAACTATTTTTCTCTTTGTGCCTTAATTTTTTCATAAGGTGGAGAATAATAGTGTTTGATAGACTACCTCATAAATTGGTATGAGAATTAAATAAGATAATATATGTAATTGATGAAACCATTGCCTTGTACATCTAAGCCACAATTACTAGTTTTATTATCATTTGCCCTTGCTCTTCAAGGATCAGGGATGTGTTGAAGGACAAAATACAAAAAACAAAACAAGATAAAAACAATAAACAAAACCTTATATTACTTATGGGATACCCAAAATTTGAAAAGAATAATTTCAAATCTTATAAGAATTTATAGATATAAGACTACAGATTTTATTGGAAACCTTGGAAGGTACTCAGCCAAAGTTACCTGCAAAGTTTGAGGGCACAGTTCTTTACATGACCACTCACTTCTGGTACCACTTGTAAATCCTGAGGGCTCCCAGACCACCCTCAGGTTTGATAATTTGCTAGGACTCACAAAGGGATTACAGATTACAGGGATCTGGATTAAAATCAGCCAAGGGAAGAAACACAACGGGTGAAGTCCAGGAAAGTTCCAGATGTTGATCTGCTAGTGTCCTCTTTCCATGGAGTCAGGACATGTTCTTCCAGCACCAACGTGTGACAGTATGGCATGGAGTATTGCCAGCTTGGCAAACTCATTCAAGCTTCAGTGTATAGTGTTTTTATGGGGCTTCATTATGTAGGCATGTTTGATTGATTACTCAGTTGCCTATATGGTTGAACTCAGTCTCCCAATGGACTGATACTGTGTAACCCAGAGCCTTGTCCTAAGTCATACTGTTGGTGTTTATGACTTGGCCAGCTTCTGCTTTAAAACTTTTAGGTGTGGCCAACCCTACCTGAAGATCTGGTATAGCCAGCTCCCACCATAAACAGGGACACTATTATCAACTATGACGTATTACCTCCCAGAAGCTGAAGTCAGTGGTGAGACTTCTCTTTGGGTAAGGCCAAATTCTTTACTACACAGGAAGATATAAGCCACTGATGAAAAGGAAAGATGTTTACAAATGAAAGTCTAACATGATTATCTGTTGAAGATACCAAAGTTAAAAAAAAAATCTTAAAAAACTAGCAAGAAAGTTCATAGTGCTACTAAATGATCATTGTGAAAAACACTCAAGGAAAAAAGGAAATAAAGTATATTATTTGCTTTGGCAGTTGTAAGGATTGCTACATTCACTTGTAATTTGGAACATAGAGGTTAGAAGGATTGTAATTATTAATGGCTTACATGTATGTAGAACATTACTTTTTACTTTAGTCCAAGTAAAGGGAAGTAGAAAGAATTACGTAGCAAAAAAGGGTTGTAGTACTTTTAAAGCCATATAGTCAGAGTAGTGTATGTTTTCCTATCTTTGTTGATGAAAGTACTAATCTTAGAGGTTGGTTTTTTTTTTTTTTTAGTGATTATTCCAGGTTGTAGGGTGAGGCATGAGCACAGCTAGAACTAAAATCTTTGTCTCCTGATTTTTGGGTTAAGTATACTTTTTTTCTAACTGCAAAATGTTTCCTCTTGGAACCCAGTTAATAGGAGGTCTGATTGAATTTCCTGGGACTCTGGAGTTTCTTTTAGGACCAGTCTGGTTAGTCTTTTCTTACCCTCTAGTTGATACTGGTTCTTCTGAAATAGTGTTTACTCACTAAACTCTTAAGTAAATAGTGCTTTTTGAGGGACAAATAAAAATAAATCTGTAGATTATTTAGATTTTCAAAATGTATTAGAGTAAGGCTCTTTATAATATTGCGACAGTGTAGGTTCTGATGAACAAAGTTTAACTGCCTTAACAATAACAGGTGGGGTAAGATGACTGGAACTTTCCTTTAGAGCAAAAATTTAGAGGGTTCAATTTTTTATTTTTAAAAATAATTATAAAAATTATGTCATTTGTGAATTATTTACACATGCATGTTGCTGTCAAATGTACTTTTCACCTGTGGAGGAACAACTGATGCTAACACAAAGTTAATAGCAATAGTAAGTGAAAATAGAAACCTGTCACATGGCAGTGTTGTTAAGGGGTTTCACCATAACACCATGTCATTAATTTTAATATGGATTTTAATATTTAGCATGCATTTGTATTGCTTACCCTGTAGTCAGAGTTGCTGTTTACAACTTTTTTTTCTTTTTTTTTTTGAAACAAGAGTTTCACTCTTGTTGCCCAGGCTGGAGTGCGGTGGTGCGATCTTGGCTCACTGCAACCTCCGCCTTCCAGTTTCAAGCAATTCTCCTGCCTCAGCCTCCCAAGTAGCTGGGATTACAGGCGCCCACCATCACACTTGGCTAATTTTTGTATTTTCAGTAGAGACAAGGTTTCACCATGTCGGCTAGCCTGGTCTTGAACTCCTGACCTCAGGTGATCCACCCGTCTCGGCCTCTCAGTGTTGGGATTACAGGCATGAGGCACCATGCCCAGCCTTACAACTCTTTTGACTGTAGCCTCATGATGGTCTACAGACTTTCTATATCATAATCACTTCAGATGGGGCTTAGAATCTGTGTTTGCATTTTAATATTTCTATTTTTTTTTTTGAGACGGAGTTTCGCTCTTACTGCCCAGGCTAGAGTGCAATGGCGCAATCTTGGCTCACTTCAACCTCTGCCTCCCGGGTTCAAGTGATTTTCCTGCCTCAGCCTTCCTGAGTAGCTGGGATTACAGGCATGCACCACCAGGCCTGGCTAATATTTTGTATTTTTAATAGAGACGGAGTTTCACCATGTTGGTCAGGCTGGTCACAAACTCCTGACATCGTGATCCACCCGCCTTGGCCTCCCAAAGTGCTGGGATTACAGGCGTGACTGCGCCTGGATGCATTTTAATATTTCTAAACACCAATTATATACCAGATGTTGTGCTACACATTGAGAGATACATTGGAACAAAAATCAGATAGGGTTTCTGAACTTAATGGAGTTAATAGTCCTATCAGGAGAGACAGACATTACTCAAAGAATCACGTGATTAAGTACTACGAAGGAAAGATGCGTGGTGCCATCAGACTGTATATTAGGGAGATTTGTCCAATCTAGGATATACCTGAAGAAGTTATGATTGATCAGTGATTTGAAGGTAAAGAACAAACTGTAAGAGTGTTTTAAGCAGAGGAAACCTCATGCATATGAGGCTGTTGGTGGGAAAGAAAATGGTGTGTAAAAGAACTGAAAGAAGGTGGCCAGGCATGGTGGCTTATGCCTCTGATCCCAACACTTTGGGAGGCCGAGGTGGGCGGATTGCCTGAACTGTGGTGTTTGCGACCAGCCTGGGCAACATGGTGAAACCCCGTCTCTACTAAAATACAAAAATTTGCCGAGTGTGGCAGCATGTGCCTGTAGTCCCAGCTATTCAGGAGGTTGAGGCAGGAGAATTGCTTGAACTTGGGAGGCAGAGGTTGCAGTGAGCCTAGATCCCACCACTGTACTCCAGCCTGGGTGGCAGAGCGAGACTCTGTCTCAAAAAAAAAAAAAAAAGGAAAAAAAAAAGAACTGAAAGAAGACATGTGCCTATAGAACAGAGAGCTGGAGGAGTGTGTGTGAGATGAAGCTTGAGGGATAGGTAGAAAGCACATTATACAGAATTCCTTAATAGGCCGTAATGTAATAGAATTCTTTAGGATAAGGGAAGCCATGAAGTGTTTTAAGTGAGAGAAAGGCATAGTGTGAATAATTTCAGAAAGCACATTGGGTCTATAGTATGGATAGAGAACAGCTTGTGGGTGGGTGGGGGAGTGGTTGGAGGGTGAATGTGTGAAGCCTGTGGGAAGCCTGTGACAATAGTTCAGGTGAGGTATGACAGTAGCCTTATTGTGGTTCCATCACTTGCTAAAAGGAGTATGCAGAAAAGGAGGACTATGACTAAGTAAGAAGTGTTGTGTTAAGCAACTCTATCGCAGATCTTCTCAGGGCTTTAAAAATGCCCATGTGCATGGTGAAACTCTCTAAGGGGATATGGGATGTTTCGTGGCATATATGTCTTGCCCCCCTCAGTGTGGGCTCTACAAAGTGGTGTGTAATATCTGTTCATGGAAGTTCACTGGTAGATAACGATGCTTTCAGAGTTTTAACATATGAGCTATTGCAAACATGGTTGGGGGCTTCCACATGCCATTTAACAGTAACTTGGGGATAACATGGTACTCAGAAATAGAAATGGAAAGTTTGTTTTCCTGAGGAAACCTCCCTATTTGTCATCAGGACAGAAAATTACCTTTGAAAGAGCCACTCCTCTCTGTTTGATGTTGCTCTTCCTTGGGGCCCATTTCCAGGTCCTCTGTTTTTCTGAATCTTTGTGCATGCTTGCACAATGAGTGGGTGAGTTGGGGACATTCTCAGCTGGAAATGGCAGAATACCCACTGATAGTTACTTTGTAGAATCTGAAATCTGGGGACAATTGACGGGTGTGGCAGTAACCCCAGGCACTTTCCCTCCTTCTCTTCTGTCCTGAACCATGTTGGCCATTTGACCTCAGGCTTATTGTCTCTTGATTGCAAAATGGCTGTCTTAGCTTTAGGCTTCACAAATACCTTTGAAGACAGGAATAGGTGATTGGGTAGGTTTAGACTTAGAAGCTAAAGGCTGTTTTCTTAACTGGCTCTGTCCATTTGTTAATCCATAAAGGAAAATATTTCTCTTTGGTTGAAATGGGGTTTTGTGGCTACCCTTAGCCGCAAGGGCAGCTGGGAAATACTTGATTAGCATAGCTGGATTCTGATCTGTTCTCGGGGTAGTAACACAGTGTTTTTCTGTTGGTAAAATGTGGGGCTGGGATCGGAAGGCTCTTGGGTTTATCTGCCTTGGATATCTTATATAAGACTTCATTCAGCACCTGTCTGCTGATGATGCCCTTGTCTGCTTGAGTCTCCTGAACAGATCAGGCCTCATGTCAGTTCCTCTTGGATTCATTCAGGGGCCAACCTTAGCTCCTTGCCCTATTCCTCTGACATTCATCCAGTCTGTCTGTAGGCCCCATGGATTCTTCCTCCCTGCTGAATGACCTTGCGTATTACTGACTGTCTAGCCTGCTGCACCTCCCTCTCCCTTTCTCTCTCATTTCCTTATCGGCACCTTCTCAGTGCTAATAATCCAGTTTTTTTTTCTCTAATGTTTAACATCTAATTGTTAACACTAGATAATATTAGATTGTAAATTTTTCTTTTGGCATACAGGTTTATGATTTAACACATGCACCATTCATGTAACCACCATCATAATTATGTATGTAACAATTCTATCATCAAAAAAACTCCCTTGTGTTAATCCTTTATAGTTAACTCCTTCCCCATCCATAACTCCTGGCTACTACTGATCTATTCACCATCCCTCTTTTTTGTCTTTTTTGAGAATGTCATATAAATGGAATCATATGGTGTGTAATCTTTTGAAACTGGCTTCTTTCACTCAGATAAGAATGGCTTTGAGATTCATTCAAGGAATGTTTATAAATAATTCACTCCTTTATATTGCTGAGTAGTATTCCATAGTGTGGTTATACCACAGTTTTGTTTAACTATTTACTTGTTGGAGGATATCTGGATTGTTTTCAGTTTTTGCCTATTATGGATTAAGCTGCTGTAAACATTGTGTATAGTCCTTTTTCTTCCAGTTTATTTTTATTATGGTAAAATACAATTAACATAATATTTTCTATCTTAACCGTTTTATACAGTTTAATACTATTAAATACATTCATATTATTATACAGTCATAACTGCATCCATTTCCAGAACTATTTTCATCTTGCAGGCCTGAAACTCAGTACCCACTAAACAATAACTTCTCATTATTCCATTTCTGACTGGCTGGCTACCACCATTCTATTTTTTGTCTCTAGGATTTTGCCTTCTTTAAGTACCTTCTACAAGTGGAATCGTACAGTATTTGTCTTTTGTGACCAGCTTGTATATAGTTTTTTTTTTTTTTTAATAAACATAAGTTTTTATTTCTCTGAGATAAATGCCCCAAAGTGCATTTGCAGGATTCTATGATAGTTAAATCTCTAGTTTTTTTTTAAAAAAAAAAAAAAAACTTTTCCAAAGTGGAAAAATTTACACCATTTTACATTCTCACTAGCAATGTTATAAGTTCAGCCATCTGCAGAGTCTGAATTAAATTTCTGGAGAGGTGACTCCAGTGATTGTTGGGTTAGGTGTTTACCCTTAGAGTAGATATTGTTGGTTGGTTGATTTGGAAAAGAATGGTTTACAGTAAGTACCACTTGTATTCATTCCTGTGGGTTAGGGTGACTATAGAGGGAATATCGAACTCTCTTTCACAAAAGTAGGACTGGGTAGAAAACTGAGTAGGTGTCCACTGCAGTAGTGATTTCCAAATCTGTATGTATACCAGAATCATCTGAGGAGCCCCTCATGGTACAGATTCATGGGTTACATATAGATCTACTAAATTGGAATCTGTTTTTAACAAGGGTTCAAGAGAGTTTTAAATAATTATACCCACATCTGTTGGACATGTTACATTATAATATCTATGTACTTTTGAAAATTTAAAGGTTTTAGAAGCATATGGTGCACTATATAAATGAAAAACTTTCTGTTCTCTTATCTTTTCCTCTTTTTCTTTGGCCCTATGTTTATATTTTTGTCTCTTCTCTTATACTTACTCTATTTTTATTTTCTTTCCTCCATTTAGTTTTCACTGGTGTCTATTTTTTGCAGCTGTCTATGGATAAGTTACTGTTTTCTCTGTTCTTAGTCTGGAAATTGTATGAAGAGATTATAAAGAGAGTTTGATCTTAGGCATCTAGGGTTCATTTTCTTTCTCATACCAGATCTGAATCTCTCTCACTGATAATTCTTCCCTTTTAATGGCAAAAGTAGAAAACAAGTCCCTGGGCTTAATGGAGAAAACTTTATGTTTTATATTTAAAGGTTGACATTCTTAGGTAGACTCACTCTTACGTTTTATTTCCTCCTTTTCTCACAGGGAAGAAGAAGAACGTCTGAGAAATAAAATTCGAGCTGATCATGAGAAGGCCTTGGAAGAAGCAAAAGAAAAATTAAGGAAGTCAAGAGAGGAAATTCGAGCAGAAATTCAGACAGAGAAAAATAAGGTAGTCCAAGAAATGAAGATAAAAGAGAACAAGCCACTGCCGCCAGTCCCCATTCCCAACCTTGTAGGAATAAGTGGTGGAGACCCAGAAGATAATGACGTAAGAGAGAAAAGGGAAAAAATTAAAGAGGTAATAAGCTGAGTTTTGTGATATGGAGTGTTTATGGATTTGTATTTGACTGGATATAAACAGATATATATTGTCTGTGGTGTCATGTTTTGATCTTTTTGTTCTTGCGTCATAGTTGTGGTAGAGTTTTCAGGTTGGTCCTTTCATAAGGACTAGAACTCTTTCTTTTTTTTAAAAAAAAATGTTGATTATAATATAATTATTGGACACTTATAAGCTTTTTATATAACATTTGGATTAGTGCCACTCATTCTTTGTTAAGAGATCTTTTGAAATTCAGCATTTTATAAATAATATATCTGTATATAACTTAACATTGACCTAAAAAGTTTCTTAAGTGTTTAGTTAAAAGGGACTCTGCCAGATAATATACAAATCCCCTCATAAACATGCTTCTAAAGAGTTAGCATTGTATCTCCAATTTTTTAAGGAACATGTCATGATACCCCTCAACTATACTGTAGATTAAGAGCACATTTCTTCCAAAGAGTCTCCATGGATTGAAGAATGGAAAAGAATTGATTTTAAAATTCTTTATTTAGCCTCGGAATTCTTTCAGTTTGTTGTTCTATAATTACTTAAAGGTAAAAAGAATACCAGATGGGAAAAATCTAGTGAATATTTGAATTAAACTTTGTTAATTAGAACTCCTGAAAATTCTGGGTGGAGTTTGTGATTATACTATCTGTGAAGAAAAATATTTTTATCAGAGTGTAATTGCACCAGCAGTATTTTAGAAGGTTTAATTGTTACTAAGTAAGATACATTTAGTTCAAATAGTCAAATATCTATTTGGATATATTCTAGTAATGGATATGGAAGGCATAGCAGATATTTTAAGCTTAGCCTTATGAATTATTATAAAACCTTGACCTTGATGGAGTAGAAATAGAGCTGTGTTCTGATTTTACCTCACCTCTAGAGTCTTTTTAATATGTAGACTGCTTATAGCACTTCCTTTGGACAGTGTTGGGAGAGACAGTGATAGTTTTTTTTTTTCAGATACCTGACTTGCTTTTTTTCAGATGTCATTACAAGTTACTGAAATACTTTTTTTCAAATAAATATAATAGTTCAGATAGATAACCATGTGTGTGCAGGGGACCCCCAGATGATCCTCAGGTTCAGTGATTCACCAGAAGTACTCATGGAACTCAGCACATAGAAATATGTTTTAGTTTGGCGAACTTTTATCCTGTTATTTTACTGAAGTCATTTATTAATTCTTACAGCTTTTTTTGTAGATTGTCTGTAATTTTTCTTATACATAGTCATGTCTTCTGTGAAGAGTTACTTTTCCTTTTTCCTTCTTGATTTTTATACCTTTTATTTATCTATTTTTTCTTGTTGTACTGCAGTGGCTAGGAGTTCTAGTACATTGTTGAAAATAAGTGGGGAGAACGGACATACCAAGTTTGTTCCCAGCTTTAGGGGTTAAGCATTTAGTCTTTTGCCATTAACTATGATGTGTCAACTGTAGGTTTTTTAAAGATGCTGTTTATTAGGTTGAGAATGTCTCCTTGTAGTTGTTAGTTTACTGAGAGTTATTAGTTTACTGAGAGTTGTTAGTTTACTGATGGTCGTAGTTTACTGATAGTTGTAATTTACTGAGAGTTTTATCATGAATGAGTGTTGAATTTTGTCAGATGCTTTGTCTTCATTTTTCTCTAGATGACTATGATTTTTTCCTCTTTATTCTGTTAACATGGTAAATTACATTGATTTTTGGATGTTAGATTAATCTTATATTCCTGGGTTAAATTAACTCCACTTTGTCATGATATAGTATCCTCCTTAGATGTTGCTAATTTTTATTAAGGAATTTTGCATCTGTGTTCTTAAGATACATTGGTCTTGAGTTTTCTTGTAATATCTTTGCTTGATTTTGGTGTCTGATTAATGCTGACTACATAAAGCAAATTGGGAAATGTTTAATTAATACTACGCTGTTAAATGAATAGACTTTTGTTACACCACAGTCCACTATTATATAATTCATCTGATACACAGTTAAATACTCTGCTATTGTATAGCTCAAAAGTCCTTGGGTTGCAACACACTCAGCTCAAACTAAGTGATACAAAAAGTATTTATTGGTTTGATGGCTCTAAACAAGGGCTTCAAGTTTGGCTGAATCCAAGTCTGTAGATATTACTGTCAGTATTAGGCATGTGACTTTCTCTTTCCTTTTGCTAGTTTCTCCATGTTGCGAGAGAGCCATTATCAGCTCCAGAATTATATATTACATAGACCATGAGATTGCAGAATAAAAAAGTCCCTCTATATCCTGGTGTCTATAACAATATGTGTAAAAAGGACTTAATTGTTCCTACTTGAATCACATGTATCCACTCACTTTGTCTAGAGCAGGGGTTGACAGCTACAACCTGTGGGCGAAATTCTGCTTGCTGTCTGTTTTTTAAAAATAAATTTTAATTTGAACCCAACCATGTCAGTTTACTTACATATTATCTGGGACTGCTTTTGCGCTATAACAGCAGAGTTAGTTTGTTGATCTCTGCTCTAAGGATAAGGTGTTTTCCAGCTAGGCTGGATTAATTGGTGGTAGAAACAGAGCCTCTTGATTGACAGCTCTGTTGTATGTGAGGAAGAGGGGAAGCCTGTTCCCCAAAAGACTGACATTTCTTAAAAGGAAAGAATGCCAAACAGGTATGTACCTCCCAAAGAAAAAGGACTTGTCTCTTATACCCATGTTTTTTCCTGTCATATACATGAGATTAAACATAGTTATGTGTGTTTTCTTACTGATACAAATGTTAGTTGGATAATATACTAATGTAGATCTAGAAGAGTGGGCAAGGATACAGTAATAGAACCCAAAATTATGTGAAATAAAAGTAACAGTCTGTGAAAAATTTAAATTCATGGCTTATAATTTTTCTCTTTTCAGATGATGAAACATGCCTGGGATAACTATAGGACATATGGGTGGGGACATAATGAACTCAGACCTATTGCAAGGAAAGGACACTCCACTAACATATTTGGTAAGTTTACTTTTTCTAATTACTATTGCCATTTTCTACCTCCATCTTTTAAAACAAGATGTAACTTTTTAAAGTATTTTTTAAAATCTGAGTATTTCGTGGAACTACGGTTTGAAGAAACGTATGAATTTTGCAAGTGTCAGTCACGATTAAGTTCCAGTTGCTTTGGAGTACACATATATGTGGTAGATTTTCTATTTGCATATGGATGCTTTAGTCATTTATCTGAGTATTTTAAATCTTTTTTCAGCATTTTTTTTCTTTAGTGCCAGGAAAGGTAAGCACCTATTGTCATTTTTTTCTTCAACATAATACCTATTCTGATATTCACGTTACAGAGGAAGAGGGGAAAGATAGGAAATTCTTGTAGTCTTGTGTACATTTTTTTTAAAAAGTGACTTACCCAGGGCGATTGGGTTACTGAATTCAGTGGGTTATGTTGTACATGCACAGTTCTTAAGGAAAAATCAGCAGTGTGTTCTGTGAATGGAGGTTTGGGGAAGAGCTGTGTTCATCTTGAGTTTGTTCATTCTACCTCCTTCCAGCTCAGTTAACTTATAAAACTTCCCAGTTTAACTTACTCAAGGAGTAAGTTAACTTACTTGACTAATTTAACTAACAACGTTTACTAAACCCAAAGATAAGTCTTGAGAATTGTTAAGCTGCTCTTTGTAGTCTTCACTCCTTCCCCCATTTTAAATGCTTCTTAATGTGACTTGTTGATTATCTTTTAAGTAATGATAGATGAAGGCAAGAAAATTTTAATAGGCTAAAAAGAAACAAACTAGTTACATGCAATCAGATTTTCTTTATCACATATAGTAAACCATCACAGTAATTCAAATAACAGCAATTTTCTTTTTGACACTAGAGAAGGATTTTTCTAATACTGTGATTTCCATTATAATTTGTTCATTGTTGCCTTTTTTGGCCTAAAAAGAAAATGTCTTAAAAAATAATTTCTGTTGGATTTGGAAGATGTGGTAAAGGAGTAAAAGAAAAAAGTTTCCTCTAGGTAATCAGTGAGTACCAGAGACTTCATAATATGTTATTTAATTTATCAGCTATCATGTAATGAAATAAGTTATATTTTCTTAGCAGTGTTTCAGACTGGAAAGTTCTTACTGCTTTGTGGGTGTCACAATATGAGGCATTAGTGCACTAAAGACATGATGTTTAGTAGTCAATTTAAGTTAGATCCTCCCTTCAAGTAACTATGCCTTTATGTTAAACTCAGTGGTAAGTAAATTGTGAGCCTTTAGAAAAAATTGGAGTATAAAAATGTATTGAAAATAAAAATTGAATTTTAATTTTTTACTTTTTTCAAATGATATTTCTCAGAACATCTAATATATTAATATTTATCAAATAGATACTGATCGTATCTGTTTATCAAATAAATACTGCTGCTTTAGTAAACTTTAAAGGTAGAAGAAAATTAATTTAGTTGTTTGGGAAACATCTATTGCAAGAAGAAAATTATAGTGAAATGGTAGAAAAAGTAAAAATCTGCAGAATTTTCAATACTCAAAATTAGGTGCTTATTATTTTTTATTAAATTTTTAAGTGGTTACAGTTTCTTTTCCAGCCAGACAACCTAAGTAGGAATAGATCCATGATTCTGTTTTGTCTTATGTTTGTGGCTGTGCAGTTAGTTTGTTAAAGGATTACTTTTTATAGTTAATACTTTGTTTCCTACTCTGTTCCTTTTGTGTATCTCAAATTCTTGCCAGTAAGTACAATTTGAGTTTTTTTAAAAAAACTATATTTTTATGTTTTCTTTTTTAAAAAAATAGAAAAAGTCTAAGAGAAGGGTAGTAATTAGTTCTCAATGTCTCATTTGACATCTCAAATTTAGTATGCCTTTACAGAATCAGAATCTTAGAGCCTCTATTACTGTTGTAACATATAAATGGATATTGAGCCTTTGTTTGTAGTATTCTAGATTTTAGGGAAAACATTAACTTAAAACTTTCCCCATTTTGTTAGCCATGATAATTTTTAAACAGTTCTTTTATATGGGTAACTGAGATAGTGGCTCCTCTGACTTCTGTCCAGTTAGTTCTTAGCATCAGAGTCCTCTTTATGTACGGGTAACAGAAAATCTATTGCAAAATGGCTTAAATGAAAAAGGAAACTTAATCAGCTGAATGAATTCCTGATGTATATGTGATTCTACCTGAGCTTTTTTTTTTTTTTTACTTTATCTCTTCTCTTTTCTTGTGTGTTTATGTCAAGCTGGTTTCTTAGCAGGATGGCTGCAGCAGTTTGAAGCTTCTTATCTTCATACTACCTCATCTGTAGGAAAGAAAACATTGTAGAGAAGAGAGCTCTTGGATGTCTTAGAAATAGAATTGAAAGACTCATTATTTCTTTTTGTCCCTGTTTGGGTTTTGTGCCAGTTGTTGAACCAAAATGCTGTACTTGGAGGATGGGGGTATGTTCTTATTTTTCTTAGTGAGGGCCTGGCTCTGGAGCCAGGAGAGGGGAGAGAGAAATGTTGCTGGATGTAAGTTAGCACTGATACTAATTATTCTAACAGTGATTAATAGTTAGAATGGCTGGGTACAGTGGCACATAGTCCCAGCTCCTCAGGAGGTTGAAACAGGAGGATAGCATGGGGCCAGGAGTCCAAGGCCACAGGACTCCATGATCATGATGCCTGTGAATAGCTACTGTGGCCCAACCTGGGTAACATAGCAAAACCTTTTCTCTAAAAAAAAAAAAAAAAAAAAGCGGAATGAATTCTTTCTATTGAGATATTCTGGAGAATAGAAAGTTTTGTTGGGGATAGGTCTTTTTGCATGTAGAAGAAATTATTTTGGTTTGGAAAAAGAGTATTCTTTGACTTTGCAATGCTTTTCGAAGGGTGCTTTTTATTTTCCAGGGGTGTGTGTGAATATATTTATATGTAAATAAATTCCTTTTGTTACTTCTGATTTAACTGTGATTTGATTTGCGCATATTTTGAAGATTTTTGCTTTTATATTAATGAGCGATATTGTTCTGTACTTTTCTTATAATCGTCTTGTTTTGGTATCAGAGTAATGCTGGACTCATAAAATGACTTGGGAAGTGTTCTCTGTTTTTCAGTTTTCTGGATGAGATTGTTTAGGATTGGTTTTATTTTTTTCTTAAATGTTTGCTATATTTTGCTGAAGAAGCCACTTGGATCTGGGATTTTTTTTTCTTGAAGATTTTTAAACTACAAACTTAATTTCTCTAGTAGTAAGGACCATTCATTCAGTTTATGTGTTTCTTCTTGAGTGAGTTTTGGTAATTTGTGGTTTTTGAGGAATTGGTCTCGTTTTATTTAAGTTATTGATTTTATATGCTTCGAATTGTTTGGAGTATTGCCTTGTCCTTTGAATGTCTGTGGCAGCTGTAGTAATACTCCCCTTTCATTTCTGATAATAGTGATTTATGTTTTGTCTCTTGTTGTCCTGCTAGAAGTTTATAAATTTTATTGATCTTTTCAAAGAAACAACTTTTGGATTCATTGATCTTTATAATATTTTCTTCGTGTTTTCATTTATTTCTACTCTTTATTGTTTTCTTCTTTTGCATGATTTGGGCGATTTTGCTAGTTTTTCTAATATTTTTAAGTAGAAGCCTAGATTATTGACCAAAGATCCTCTTTTTTTAATGTATTTATTACTATAAACTTTCTAACTGCTGCTTTAGCTGCATTCCTGAGGTTTTGATATATTTTCATTTTCATTCAATTCAGTGTTTTAAAATTTTCCTTGAGTAAGTTTAAGTTTTTAGAGTTTTAAAAAATCCTGTTGCTGATTTCTCGTTTTAATTCCATTAAGATTAGAGAATATACGTCACATAATTTTAATTATTTTAAATTGTTTTTGATTTGCTTTCTGACACAGGTTTGTCTTGGTGAATTTTCCATTTGTGCTTAGAAAGAATAGTCTTTGTATATTCTGCTGTTACTGTGTGGAATGTTCTGTTGATGTCAGTTAGATCCCATTGATTAATGGGGTTGTCCAGGCTATCTCTATCTTAGTTGATTTTCTGTCTAGTTCTGTCAGTTACTGAGAGAGGGATGTTGAAGTCTTCAACTCTTATTTTGGACTTCTTTCAGTTCTGTCATCTTTTGCTTCATGTAATTTGAGGTACTCTGGTTAGGTGTTTGTGCATTTAGGATGATGCATTCTTAGGAACACCACTAAAGCCCTAGTATCAAAAATAGACAAAGATATTTATAAGAAAAGGAAACTGTAGAGCAGTATCCCTTATGAACATAGACATAAAAATATTTAACCACATTTTAGTAAATCTTACTCAGTAATACAGTTGTCCCTTGGTATCCATGGAGGATTAATTTCAGGACCCCAGAGAATACCAAAATCCACAGATGCCCAAGTCCCTTGTATAAAATAGTGTATAATATTTGCATATAACTTAAGCATATTCTCTCATATATTTAAAATTATCTTTAGATTACTTGGAATACCTAATACAATAGAAATAGTGGTTATGCTGTATCTTAAAATTTTTATTTTTTTAATTGCTGTATTATTTTAAAATTATTTTTAAATATTTCATCCACTGTTGGTTGAACCTGTGGATATGGAACTGGTGAATACTGAAGGCTTATTGTATATTAAATTATGACTAAGTGGAGTTTACCATAGAGATACATGGTAGGTTTTATATTTGGAAATTGGTTAGTGTAGTTTAAGATATTAATATAATAAAACAGAAAAATCTTAGGATCATCCCAGTAGCTGGAGAAAAAGCATTTAATCACATTTAACATTCATCCATGATAAAAACTGTTAGCACACTAAATTAGAAAGAGGATTTCTTCAGTTTGATAAAGAGAATTTCAAAACAACAACAATAAGCAAAAAATACAAAATACCTCCCACATACTTAATATTGAAAGACTAGATGCTTTCCCCTAAGATTGCAAGCTAGGCAAAGGTGTCTACTCTCTCACTTTTATGTAACATTGTACTGGAGATCCTAGCCAGTGTACTAATGCAGGGAAAGAAAAAAAGGAAAACAAAGAATAAAGATTGGAAATAAAGAAGTGAAACTGTCTTTACATTTTTAGTCAACATAATTGTCCATAGAAAGAATATTAAGGAATGTACCAAAAAAGGATAGAAGAATAAATAAACAAATTTAGGAAATGTTACAGGATACAAGTATGCAAAACCAATTATATGTATTGGTATACTTGCAACAAATGGTTATAAATGCAATTTAAAAAATAATGTCATTTGCAGGAGCATCAAAAAATATGAACTATATGTGTATGAATTTGAGAAAATATGTACAGAACCTGTACACTGAAAACTTCATGTTGTTTTTGAGAGAAATTTAAAAGGACTTAATGGAGAGAAATGCCATGTTCATGAATTTGAATACTCAATATTGTTGAGATGTTAATTTTTTCTACATTTATGTTTAAATTTAGAGCAGTCCAATCAAAATGACACTAGCTTTTCTGTAGAAATTGGCAAGTTGATTCGAAAATCTTATAAAAATAGAAAGCACTTAAAATAGTCAAAGTAATTTTTTTTTTAAAACAAAGCTAAAGGATTTGCACTACCTGATTTTATAATTTACAGTAAAGCTACAATTGAGGACAGTATAGTTTTAGTATAATGATGGGCATAGAGATCTGTGGAAAAGAATAGAAATAGAAGTGCACATACATGGTTAATTGATTTTCAACAAAGATGCTGAGGTAATTCAGTGATTAAAAGGATGGTCTTTCCAACAAATGGTGTTAGATCAACCATATATTTGTATGGGAAAATAATGAACTTTGTCTCTTCCTTCAACATTGTATACAAAAATTAACTGGAAATGGATCATGGAGCTAAATATAAAAGCTAAAAGTATAAAACTTTCAGTAGAAAATATTTGAGAATATCTCTGTGACTTTGAGGTAAGCAAGGATTTTTCAGAATACAGAAAGCATCAAGTATAAAAGAAAAATATTGGCAAATTGGACTTAATGAAAATTGAAGATTTCTGCTCCCCAAAGACATCAGGAAATTGGAAAGGCAAACAACAGGCTTGGAGAAGATATTTGAAATACATACATAAGGATGTATACAGAATATATAAATACTTCCCCACCCAAGGAGGTATATGAATAGCCAGTAAGCACATCAGTAAGCAGGGAAAGTAAAATTCACACCAGAAGGCAGTATTTCTACACACCCATTAACATGTCTAAAATTTGAAGATCAACAATACCAAATATTGACAAGGATACTAGACCAACTATATCTCTTACAAATTGTATTGGGAGTGTAAAATGGCACACTGTGGAAAGCAGTTTGTCAGTTTCTTATAAACTTATGTATAGCCTGTCAGTTCTACTCCTAAATATTCCCTTGGTGCTCACAAATGAGATCAGATATAGTTGTATGTTTCTTAGTAAACTCGATTTTTTTCCTTCAGTGGTATACAGAATTTACAAATTGAATTTTAAGATCTTTTCCCCTGTGTTACATAAAAATTTGTATAGCATAGGAGTTATCCTTAGAATTAATAATGAAAAAATTAATAGTGAACTTTGGAAAAATAATGAACTTTGTTTCTTCCTTCAACATTGTATACAAAAATTAACTGGAAATGGATCACAGAGCTAAATATAAAAGCTAAAAGTATAAAACTTTAAGGTAATATTCATTCCATGAATCTTCTAGAGTATGGTACTTTGATAGTGGATAGCTCTTTGAAAACTTCTTTATTTTCTCTGTTTTTTGGTCTGTTTGTTTAGATTTTTCTGTTTCTTCTTTCAAGTCAAGAGTAATATTTCTTGAGAAAGATCAAATTTATTGTGAATATATGAATGAAATGAGCCTTTTATAATTAAAAAAATCTCTGTGCTTATCTGTTGTTGCATTTTTATTATTTTCTGTTTTTGTCTCGTCTACCTTTTAAAAACTAGGTAAATGGTAGATTCACTGTATGGTTCTTCATAGAACCATTTCTTGAATTTGTTATTTCAATAATTTTCTTCATTTCTAATTCATCCATTTCTGCCTTTAGATTTTCTCATTCTTTCTGTTATTTTGCCCAAATTTTTTTTCTTCCTTAGAATGTTAAATTCAGTTATTTTCATTTGTTCTTGTAACTAGTGTAAATATTTTAAGTTTCTCTTGAGAACTGCTTCAGTTGATTCCCATACTCTCATACTAAATTTTTATGATGTTTTATATTTTCTGTAGTGTCATATTTTGCTGCTTCTTTGACCCAAGAATAGTGTTAGGCTTTTTAATTTTTTCCTGTTGAAATCTTGACTTGTCCAGGTAAACAATCATAATGATGGCCAGTAATTTCAATTTTACACTTTTCTTCCTTGAGCTCTTTAGCTCATGGCACCTTGTGGAACTAAGCAAGACTGGTACAGAATAGGTGGATCAGGCCTTTTTCCATTCCATAATAGTCAATACCTGAGAGAAGTATATACGTACAGGACTAAATAAATAACTAGATAACTGGAGGAGCAGAGAACTACCTACAAAAAATTGAAATAAGGACACAAACAGTAGTTTTGAGGATTTAAAATAAGTTTAGTAAATGTTTTGGATGAAATGGTAAAATTAAAAGAGATACATATTCAAGCAGTTATGCAAGAGATAGAGATATATGAGTGATTAAATGGCTTGATAAAGTTTTTATCTTAATAAAAAGCTGAGGAACGGAATAACACATAACTAACTTTCTAGATAATATTAGTATAAGGGGAACTGAGTAGGGAGAAGACCAAGGAATTTATCAGAGTGTGTTGGAGTACTCGTCAGCTAAGAGAAGACAGATGTATTGATAAGTTGAAGAAATTATTAGGAACACATGAACAAGAAAATGGCATGTAAATTAAAGACAACCATCATAAGGACAAATTGTGTATAGCTTCAAACCATTGGAAGAAAACAATTTCTGCCCAGTAGAAAGAGGAATGGAAAAAGAAAGAAAAGAATAATAAATGGAAAATATGAACTAAGTAATGTTGAATGCTAGCTCTTAAAAATCATCAAGAAAACCTGTTGATAAGACAAAGCTGTTAATTATTACTCTGATAAGGAGATCACTACCTCACTGGAGTCGTAGCCTTTCAGAGTTTTGGGGTATAAATTATCATTTGATACTTTCTGTTAAAGAGTTGATGGGTCTTTCAGGAAGTTCCTGGAATGAACAATAAATTTTTTTTTTTTTTGCAACTTTTATCTTTCTAGACAAGAGCTCCTGGAACAGTAAATTCACGTTGTGGAAGACAATGTAATAGTAAAAGCCATGTTAATGCAGGCAGCAAGCTGTGTGGATCATTTGCATTTTCCGAGGACAGAAATAATTGCATTTATGGAATTGGGGAGAACCCATCTGCTCCCTGCTACCTATTTTTTTGCTATACCACTAGATTTTTTACTCTACTAGAGATTTTATTTAGGATTTGTATAGTTATATTCATTAGTAAGATTGGCCTGTTTCCTTCTCTTGTGTTTTCATTATCTAGTTTTGTTATCAGTTAGGCTTGTTTTGAATTAATTCTTCCCTCTCTTCCTCCCTTTCTCTCTTGTTTTCTTCCCCTTGGAATTTTTTTTTAATGATCAGGATTATCTCTTTTTTAAAAGTGGTTACAGTTTATTTTGATTCTCTCTACTCATATTTTGTTTGATGGTTTCCTTTTTCTGTATGATCTACCTGCTTTTTGATTGTTAAGGATTAAGTTTCTTTTCCACTGTGATTAGCCCTGTTATACATTCATTATTTTAAAATATGTTTTTATTTTATATATTTATATAGTTGTAAAATATGTCTTTCTATGAATTTGGTCCAGACCAGAAGGACATGGTTGTCTTATTACTCAGCTTGTCATCTTGAACTACTCTCCCCTTTTCTTCAATTACTCTTCTTGCTTTTCCTTTCTCAGTTAAGTAGATAGATATCTCATATTCTGACTGGGCTGAAAATTAAGAAAAAGTATGCTTTTAGTTTTCTTTTATTATCCTATTATCAAAGTACTATTTTTATTAAAATATATTAAACTATGTATATTATTACCTAATATACATGATTTCTAATGTCAAAGTGAACAAAATTGGATATTCTTTTTAGTCTTTGTACTATTACTTTACTTTTATACATAAAAAATTAAAATACACCGAATATGAAGAAAATCTTTCCCCACCCGCCACCCAGGAGAACAGGAGCCTAAAGGGATTTTTTTAATGATAATTTTTTTTCTTCCCAAATATAGGAAGTTCACAAATGGGTGCTACTATAGTAGATGCTTTGGATACCCTTTATATCATGGGACTTCATGCTGAATTTCTAGATGGGCAAAGATGGATTGAAGAAAACCTTGATTTCAGTGTGGTGAGTGTACGATTGATAATTCATCTCTTAGATTGACCATGAAAAAACACAATGTCTAACTGCTACTGTCTGAACTTTTGTGCCTTCCTAAAATTCATATGTTGAAACCTAATCACTAATACTATGGTACTAGAAGATGAGGACTTTGGGAGGTGATTAGGTCATGAGGGTTGAGCTCCCATGAATGGAAATAGCACTCTTGTAAAATAGACCCCAGAGAACTCCTTGCCCCTTCCACTGTGTGAGGGCACTGAGGTCATGAAGGTATCATCTGTGAGCCAGAAAAGTGTGCCTTCACCAGACACTGAATCTGCTGGCTTCTAGATCATGTAGTTTTCCGGTCTCTAGAACTGTGAGAAATACATTTCTATTTTATATAAGCTACCTGGTTTTTGGTATTTGTTATAGCAGCCTGAACAGCTTAAGATACTAACCATAGTAGTTTTCAGCATTATACTAGGACTTGAAAGAAACCCCAAGTCCTCTTTCTTCTTTTGGGATTATTAATTGTTATTTAATTTTTGCATAAAATGTGCATCCTTTCTCACCATCTTTTCTTTTACTTATCATTTGAAGCAAGGTGTTAAATGTGTCAGTAGGGGAAAATGCAATGAACTAGAAGCATCAGGCAACCATAACAACTTTATAAATTGTGTGTGTGTGTGTGTGTGTGTGTGTTTTAAAATTTCGTAATTAGCACAGTTTCGATGAGTTTTCATAGTTAGGCCTGTACCCATTCTTCTGGCACTTGAGCATGGTTAAGTGGTACTGCTTAGGTTTGGCATGGTTGTTAAGTCACATACTTTTATGTTACAGATTGTGCTTTTTGTATCTTGTTTAAGAAAGCCCTACTCCTAGGTCACGAAGATATTTTCTTGTATTTTATTCTGAAGGTTTTAAAGTTTTGCTTTTGTATTTAGTCTTTAGTCTTTAATCCAAATGTAATTGATTTTTTAATGTAGGGTGAAAACAGGCCACTATTAATTGATCCTAGTACCATTTATTTCCCTGCTATTTTTATATGCCACATTAGTCATATATTAGTCATATTATAGTTTATTCTTTAACATTGGCTTTTTTCTTTATCCTTATGTCAATACTAAACTGTCTTAACTGTAATTTTTTTTATAAGAAGCTTGATGTCTGTATCTGAATTTTGGTATCTGATTGTTTCTCTGCAGAAATTATCTTAGTTCTCAGCTTTTTGTTCTTTCAAGTACTGGAAAACTGAGTGGAAATTTTGATGAGGATTGCATTTAATTTACAGATAAATTTGGGGGAGAATTAGCATCTGTACAATACTCCCATTCATTAACAGACAGCTTTATTATGGCTAATAATTCCCTTGTATATCATTGTTATCAGTCGGGGTTCAATCAGGAACCAGAACTATACCATTTATTTTAACTAGAGGATTTAATGTTTAGAATTGTTATCCAAGGAATGGGGAAACAAAAAGGCAAAAAGAGAGCATTGTGATGGCACCAGAGGTAGTAACTATAGGAAACAGCTGCCACCTGTGGGGGTTATGAGAACAGTGGCAAGAGGTTCAGATCATTAAAATGCGGTAGCTTGGGCTTTGTAGAACTAGTACCCATGCTGCCCAGGTGTAACTGGCACCTTAAGAAGACTCTGTCATAGCTGGGACTCAGACTCTGAGGAGGAGACACTTAACCAAATGCTTGATATCTGTAAAGGAAACGATGAGGCTAATTTGGGGATAGTGTGTGTGTATGTGTGACAGAGGAACAGTACTCTGGAAACAATTGCCACTGCAGGGTGAACCCTGGCTGGTACTACACTATCAGAAACTAGAAGTAAACAAGAGGGAATAAGACTCTTCTTCCTCCAGTCTTGTCTTTTTAGAACCTCCAATTGTTAGTGCCTGAAAGGGAGCCAGCTGGTAAATTAAATGCATTTGTGTAGTTCCAACTCCCATATACCAAAGTGTAGAGTATAGAAGAATGGATTTGAACCTGAGAGAACTAGTTTAATAATCAGCACAATCGTTTTTTGTTCCTTTCTTTCAGCCTTTTAATGTCATTATATTTTAGCTGCTTATTTTGCCTATAGTAAGTATTTGGGTTTTGTTGTTTTTATCCAATCTTAGAGTCTTTTTATTTTAACTGTTAAGTTTGATGTATTTACATTCACTGTGATAACATAGATTTGGAGTTAGGTCTTTCATCTTTGTTTTGCTACTTATATTATGATTGTACTTTTCATTTGCCTTTAGGTTTTTTCCCCTTATTTTAGATTAAATTACATCACCTGTATTTTTCCCTGGACTAGTTTGACACTTATACCTTCCCTTTCTATTGACTTTGGAGTTATCCTTGAAGTTTAAATATATATATATGATATATATGTGTATAAACATATATTTTATAAAAATATATTAAAACCGAGTTTTGTCTCTTTTTTGTGTTTGTCCTCTGGTTTCAGGAGTCAGGAGCAAAACAATAAACAATATAATATATATATTTAAACTTTAAGGGTAACTCCAAAGTAGACCCCCCCCACACACACACACTGTCTCTCTCTCTCTCTCTCTCTCTCTCTCAAAGTGTAGTATATATAAACTTTAAGAGTAATTCTAAGTAGGCCCATATATATATATACGCACACACACACACACACATATATATATATACACATATACATATATATATACGTACACACATATATATATACACATACATATATATACATATCAGAGCTTAAAATTAATCGATTTCAGGAGGCCAGGCATCACTTTAGGAGGCTGAGGCAGGAGGATTGCTTGAGCCTAGCATGGGAAACAAAGTCAGAGCTAAACTCTACAGAAAATAAGTCTCAGCTACTTGGGAGACTGGGCAGGGAGGATTGCTTGAGCCCAGGAGGTTGAGGCTACAGGGAACCGTGATCATGGTACTGCACTGCAGCCTGGGTGACAGAGTAAGACTCTGTCTCCAGAAAAAAAATCAATTGATTTATCCTCCTTCTGAAGAATGTAAGGATCTTAGAATGCTTTAACTTAACTCATCTCCCTTTTGTTTTGTGTGTAATTGTTGTCTAGTTGATCCCGAGTTATATTTTAAACTTCCAAATTGAGTAATAGATAAATAAATGCATACATTTGTCAAATGCTTCCTCTGCAACAGGCACTGTTCTAGATTCTGTGGATATAGTAATCAAAACAGAGTTTTGTCTCTTTTTTGTGTTTGTGTTCTGGTATAGGGAGCAAAACAGTAAACACATAAATTATATATAGTGTATCAGATGGTGATGATAAGTGCTGTGGAGAGTAATAAAGAAGAGTAGGTAGGATTGGAGTAAGTGGTGGGATATTGCTGTTAGTATTTTACATGGGGTGGCCTTGGAAGGACTCTTTGTTAAAGTGTTACTTCTGAGAAGAGACCCAAGGGGAGCCATGTGACTATACGGTTCTGTCTTAATAGATATTCAAATTGAGAATAGAGGTACAGTTCCCTTGTCTTTCCTGCTTTTGTTATATTATTGCAAAGTGTGTTTTCAGTCTAATTTTAAAAAGGCAATCTATTTTTTCCCTTGTTTTAATATTTTATTTTTCACTTTGTTCTATAATTCTATTACCATGTGTCTATTTTTTTTTTTTTTTTTAATTTTTTTGAGACAGAGTCTTGCTCTGTTGCCAGGCTGGAGTGCAATGGTGTGATCTTGGCTCACTGCAACCTCTGTCTCCTGGGTTCGAGTGATTCCCCTGCCTTAGCCTCCTGTGTAGCTGGGGCTACAGGCATGTGCCACATGCCCAGCTAATATTTTGTATTTTAGTAGAGATAGGGTTTCACCATGTTGGCCTAGATAATCTTGATCTCCTGACCTCATGATTCGCGCGCCTTAACCTCCCAAAGTACTGGGATTACAGGTATGAGCCAGCATGCCCAGGCAGGTTATTCTTTAAAGGACTCATAATGTTTGATCAATCTACATGCTTATTCTTTCATCAAGTTTAGTAGATTCTCAGTTATTACTTCTTTCAAAAATGTCTGTATCCAATTTCTCCCTTCTGTCCCTCCAGAATTTCTCATACCTTTTGTTTCTGTAGTGAAGGAAGATAATTTTACAAATGAAAATATTTCATTACCATGTGATTATATTGTTAGGTGATGATGTGTTAATTAGGGAAATAATGCAAGGTTAGAGGGGTATTAATATTTTATATTAGATGGTCAGAAAAAATTTCTAATAAGGTGACATTTATTCAGAGACCTGCAGGAAGTGAGTGATTTGTTCAGCTATGTGAAAGGAAGCATCCAGATAAGAGAGTAATAACTGTAAAGACTGACGTAGGAGTTTCAAGTTTGACAATTCTGGGTAGACTGACGTAGGAGTTTCAAGTTTGACAATTCTGGGTAGACTGACGTAGGAGTTTCAAGTTTGACAATTCTGGGTACAGCAAGTAGGCCCACATAGTCAGATGAATCAAAGGGATATTAGTACGAGAGTTGTCAAAGAGGTTGTAGGGGATCTGCACATGTTGAATCTTATTGGTCATTTTACTCTGAATATAATGTGTAGGCATTGTCAGGGTTTGCACAGAGTAGTGACCTAACCTGATGTAAGATTTAAAAGCCTCATTTTAACTACAGTGTGCTGAATAGAGGGTAGGGAAGGAGGGTAAGTATGAAAGCAGGGACACTGGTTGGACGGTTATTGTTGCAATTCTGGTTTGGGATGGAGGCCCTCCTGCCTTTTTTTCCTTCCTCTTCATATTTAGTGAATGTCTAATACGTGCCCTGTAGTATGTTAGATGTTGGAAATATGTGAAGTAATATTAAGCACTTTACTTTCAGAGTGGGATGGAATGACAATCATGTTATCAAAAAATTACATTATATTGTGAAAATTCTAAACTGGAGAAATATGTTAGCAGATGATGTGTCTGCCTATGAATGTTGGAAAGTCTTAAGAGTAATACAGTTTTCCTTTTAATTTTTATTAAAATTAACTATGAATGTTTTCATATTAGTTGTATATCTTCTGTAGATTCTTTGATCATGTTCTCTGCCACTTTTACTTTTCTTTCCATGAGTTAGAATATTTCTAGCAATATCTATATCGGTATATAAATACAAACATAGAGACTCTAATTAGTGAGGTTATTAATATTACTCTATTTGTGCAGTTTCCATCTGTATGCCATTTAATTTTGTTCATGATTCTTTTTCTTATAGGTAATTTGCATTTTAGAAAAACTTCGTGTCTGTCATCAGTTTATCAAAACTATTGGTTTTATGCTTAAGTACCTGCTTTCTCAGGAAAATTTATATATTGTCACACTTTCTTCTACTTTTTAATTTTTTTAACATTTATTTCTAAATAATTTAGATTTCATTTTGATATATATGTGAAATGAGTATTTATATTAATTTCTTACCCAGGAGGCAATTTGGTCAACATTACTGAATATTCTATCATTCTACCATTTTTTTGGGTGCCTCCTTTAACATTTATTATATATTCTAGGAAAAAATACTTAAAATCCAGGAGGAGAGATAGAAATAAAAATGATGCTGTAAAATTAGAGCAGAAGAAAGAAGGACCACTAGTAGAGAGTGCTTACTATAGACTCAAGATCCAGAATTCAAGAAATGACGGCTTTCATGAAGAAGGGCAATTGTTAACGTTATTAAATATGTTGATAATTTCACAATACGGAATAAGATACATAAAAATGACTTGTTGGTTTTGGAATTTAGGGAACTGTGGTGATAGCAGTAGAGAAGTTTCAGTAACATTAACAAATGAGAGAAGAGATTGCAGTTGTATGAGAAATGAAGATGCAGTAAGTAGAAAAATATTTTCCATAGGGTGTTTGTGAAAAACAAATGAAGTATTGATAGTAATTTGAAAACTATAAAGCATTACATATTTGTGAATATTTTCAATATGTTTTTCACAGAATTCAGAGGTGTCTGTGTTTGAAGTCAACATTCGGTTTATTGGAGGCCTGCTTGCAGCATATTACCTGTCAGGAGAGGAGGTGAGCAAAATCAAGCAACACATTGTTTGTTTTGGAGGGATGGGTTAGAATTTAATAAAATGAACAATTTCCCTAGAAGCATATTATTTTTGTAAATTGGTAATAATGAACCAGTCCCGAACTGGATGCCTCAGGTAGAACTATTCCTTGGGAATAATAATTTTTCCATTTTGAGAACCTCAGTAAAACATGAGTTCATCACAGATCCTAGCTTTATATACATCATATCTCCTTTGCAAGAGTGATCCTTCTCCAGGATTTTGCCATTGCAATTAATTCCATGGTCCAAGTAAAGGGGGAAAAGAAACTAAGATAAAAATTAAATAATGAGTCAGAAGGAATTAATATAGATCCTCCTAAGACCAAAAATTAATAATTAAAACTTACTGTTTAGAAATTGAATGCAATTTTTGGCTATGAATAATAACAACTCTGAATTCTCTTTTCTGAAAATCTTGGCACAGAACACATAGAGACACTTGAGACAGACCTAAGGTGACGAAGAAGTGTGTGTAGGAAATTCCCTTTTACTATTCAAATTGGTTAAAGAATGAGATTGAAGAGTGGGCGAAAGAGAAACTAAAGGAAGTGGTTATAAGTCATTTCTTTTATTTTTTTTTAAGAAACTATTTCACCCATATTTTAAAATTGGTTTGTTGATCTAGACGATTTGTAAGAGCACTTTGCAGATTTAAGAAAATTTATCTTTTGTTATATGTGTTATAAAGATATATTTTTATGTTATCCATATTTTGTTTTGTTTTTGTTAATATTAAATTAATCATTTTGAGGATTTTTTCCCGCCCACTGTTATGGCTTCTAGATTTTGGTCCTTAGAAGGCCTTTCCTATGTCTGTGTTATTACAAAACAAAAAATCCCATTTTATTCTGGATTTTTGAGACTTTATATACTTATATATATATTTCATTTATCTTTGTGTGTAAAGAGTGAGCTACTTATATACTACTATTTTTTTTTAAAAGAAATATGTTTAAAGATGCTGGTATTTAATATATAATATTAGATTAATATTTATATTAATGTGTAATTTTCTTGTCAAATTATATTGTGTGATTTGTTTATGCCTCTAACCTATATTTCTATAGTCAGAACATTTAAGTTCACATTTAATACAGTAGAAAAAATTGATTCACACTCTGGCCAAGAGGTTATCAAACTTCAGTATATATCAGAATCACATAGGGTGTTCTGTAAAAATGAGGATTTCAGGCCCTACCAAAAGGATTGATTTAGTTGGTTTAGTGTGGAGACTATTATCCTACATTATTTGTGCTGAATATTCTTTGTTAAAGGTGATTTTGAAAACATTGGTTCTATATTTTGAGAAACTCTGACCTCGCTTATAGGAGCAAAATCATTGTGAATTAATTGATATTTTTAGTCAGGTTTATTGAGATATTATTTACATAGAGTAAAATTCACTCATTTCAGTGTATAGTTTTAGGAGTTTTTACAGTGCATAGTCTTGTAATCATCAGCATGATCAAGATATAGAATTTTACTATCCTAGAAAATTCCCTTTACCATTTTATAATTACCCTATCCCATTGCCAGCCCCTGATAACTACTGATCTCTTTTCTGTCTCTACAGTTAAGAATGCTGGCTTCTTTTACTTAGCATAATGCATTTGAGATTTATCCATGTATTAGTAGTTTAATCCTTTTTACTGTATTACATTACTCCATTGTGGATTTTATATCTTTATCAATGGAATTATTTCCAGTTTTGGAGAGTATGAATAAACCTGCTATAACTATTTGCCTATAGATTTCTGTGGGAAAATAAATTTTTATTTATCTTGGATAAATACATAGGAACGGGATTTACTGGGTCAAAGGATAAGTGTATATTTAACTTTGGAAGAACCTGTCAGATTCTTTTCCAAAAATTGCCTCTCATTGTTGTGAGTACTTTGTATTGTGAATTTCTTTACTATTGTTAGCCATTCTAATAGGTGTTAGTGGTATCTCACTGTGGTTTTATTTTGCATTCCCTGATGACAAGTGATGTTGAGCATCTTTTCTTCTGCTTATTTGTCGTAGGTTTTTTTTTGGTGAATTATCTCTACAAATCCTTTGGCCATTTAAAAAATTTTGTTGTTTTTTTTTTGAATTACTAAATTTTGATAGTTCTTTACATATTTTGGACATAGATCTTTTATAATCTGTATGTTTGCAAATATTTTCTGCATCTGTGGCTTGTCTTTTCAATGACTTAACAGTATCTTTTGAAGAATTGATGTTGTTAATCTGAAAGTATGGTTTACTAGTTTTATCTTTTTTGGTTCATGCATTTGGTATTTTGTTTAAGAAATGTTTGCCTAATCCAACATCACAAAGATTTTCTCTTAAGTTTTCTTCCAAAAGTATTAGAGTTTTATTTTATTTTTACTTTTAAGTCTATAATTGATTTTGAGTTAAATCCTATCTACACTGTGAGATATAAGTTGAAGTCCATTTTTTTCCATATGGATATTGAAAAGACTACTTTTTCTTTAATTGACTTTGTACCTTTGTTGAAAATTAGTTGATTATATGTTGACTTTGTACCTTTGTTGAAAATTAGTTGACTCTAGAAACTCTTTGTTTGTTTGATTTATGTGTCTGTCTTTGGCACTACCATATTGTGTTCATTATTATGGCTTTATGGAAAGTCTTGAAATCAGGTTGTGTGAGTCCTCCAACTGTATTCCTTTTCAAAATTGTCGTGGCTGTTTTAGTTACGTTTCCTTTTTGTATAAATTTTAGAATCAGCTTGTTGATTTCTATAAAATAATCTACTGGGATTTTGATTGGGATTATAAATTTTGAGTGATTTGACCTCTTAACAGTATTGAGTGTTTCAATCCATGAATATGATTTATTTAGTTATTTTTTCTATTGGTGTTTCTAGTTTTTAGCATACAGATCTTGCACGTATTTTGATAAATTTATACCTATTTCATGTTTTTGGTAGTTCTGTATTTTAAATTTTAGTTTCCCATTGTTCATTGCCAGTATACATAAATACAGTTGATTTTTTAAAAAAACTTTTAATAAATACTTAAATTCTCAGCTGGCTCAGGACATTTTATTTCTTTTAGATAACTTCCTGATGCTATCATTTAAAAAAAATGTACTAAAAGGTACGTAACATAAAATTTACCATTTAAAAAATTTTTAAGTGTGCAGTTCAGTGGCATTAAAAACATTTGCATTGTTTTGCAATATGCAGTTGATTTTTTTTTTACATTTTGTTTTTCCTTTTTTTCTTTTTTAAGCTGTCCTCCACATTGTAACAATTGATTTTTATGTTGATTTTTTTACCCTGTGATTTTTCTAACTTCATTAATAATTCTAGTAGCTTTAAAATATACTTTAATAGATTCTTTGGGATTTATCTTATAAACAATCGTGTTATTAGTAAATAGAGATGAGTTTTATTTTTCTGTATGGAGAATGGTTATTTTTGTTCTTTTCCATTCCTTCTCCTGAGGCAGAGAATGGTTTTATTTGTGTGGTTCCTTTCTTTTTCATGCCTTACTGCATTGTCTAGGACATCTACTACAATGGGGAGAGTAGGCATCCTTGCCTGGTTCCTGATCCTAGGAATTGCAGTCATTGCTTCATTCTCTACCATAATCATGGCATATGGCGTCAAAAGTACTGTGATCCATGAATGTTTATTATGGAAATGTCCATCTCTTGGTCTGCTACTTTAACTCTCCACCTTTCATACCTATAAGATTTTTGCCTAGTTTGTCCTTTCTGTGCCTGGAGCAAAGACAGTTGCTGTAGAAACTAGTCCTAGAGGAAGAGCTTTTGTTCATGATTTAGAAAGGAGTGGGATTTGTGACTTGGAACTGTAGTCTCTTTCAGTCCCCTCAGCTCTCCTGTATATGTTTCACTCCTCTGCCTTGAGTCTGCAGTCTGCTGCTTACCCCTATCCTCTGTCTGCCTCAGCCTTACGTACAAAGAGTAAGTCTGGGCTCTTCCTCTCAAAGATCACTCAGAGAGGAGCCTTTCTTCATAAAACTTTTGGGATTTAGATTTCCCCAGGAAGTTGCAGGATGAATATTCATTCTTGGGTCTCATCTTTTCCACTTGACCAAAAACTTCCTCCTTACGAAAATGCCATTAAGAACCTTCCTGAGGTGCTTCATCTGCCAACTGCCAATTCTCTAACACTGAAACGTGGCAGGTAACTGGACATATTTGAGGGACATCTTCATGTAAGACGTATATGGAGTCAGGACATAGCCACCTTCATATATTGCACTGTGCCAAGAGAAGTAAAACCGATTTCTTTTTCCAAAAGAAGGAGACAAAAAAGGAGAGGAGAAAGGGAAGGAAAGGAGAGGGAAGGGAGGAGAAGGGAAAGTGGAAAGGAAGAAAAGGAGGGGAAAGCGGGGAGGGGGAAAGGATCAGAGCTGTATCTATCAAAAATTGCATAATTTTAAAACTTGGAAAGGAAAAAACAAAACTCCAAACCCAAGTTACTTCACTGGTAAATTCTACCAAACATTTAATATCAATTATATATAAACCTCTCCAGAAAAAAAGAGCAAACTTTTTCAGTTTATTTTATGAGTCCAGCATTAATCTTATGTGACACATACACAGAGGTATTAAAATAAAACTATAGCTCAGTATCTTAAGTGAATATAGATGCAAAAAATTCTCAACAGTGTATCACCAAATCAAACCTAGAAATAAATTAAATGGATAATACAGCATGACCAAGTGGGATTTCTTTCCAAGAACGCAAACACTGGTTTGATGGTCAAAAATCAACCAATGTAATTCACTATGTCAACAGACTAAAGAAAAACATCATATAATCATCTTATTACATGCCACAAAACATCTGACAACATGTAACATCTGTTCATGAAAACAATTCTCAGCAAACTAGAAGGGGACCTCTCTCAAGGTGATAAAGGGCATCTACAAAAAAAAACTATAGCTAACAATATTCTTTTTCTCTTTTTGTGTGTGTTGTTTTTGTTATACATTTCAGTTTTATGCTGCAAATCCATAATACATTGCTACTATTTTTACTTTAGGTGGGCAGTTATCATTTAGAATTATTAAAAATAAATGAAATGCCTTTTTGTTTGCCTTCATTTCAGTCATTTTTGTTGGTCTTTTCTTTTTGCAGGTTCAGGTTTCTGATTTTTCAGTTATTTTATTCCTTCTGTGGGAAGAGCTTCCTTTAACATTTTTTAGAGTACAAGTCTACTGGTAGTGAGTTCTTTTAGTTTTTGTTAATCTGAAAATCTATTTCTACATTATTTTTGAAAAATTTTCTTTCGGTATAAAATTTAGGTTGACGGTTTTTCCTATCAACACTTTATAAATGTCACTGCATTATGTTATAGTTTGGATACTTGGTGATGAGAAATTTGCTTTAATTATTCGTTCCTCTATTTGGCTGCCTTTAAAATTTTCTGTTCATATTTTGTTTTGTATGAAGAATCTGAGTGGCTTTAGTGTGTGTGTGTGTGTGTGTGTGTCTGGTGTGGGGGTAGGAGTAGGACTGTTTATCTTGCTTGAGGTTCTTTGAGCTACTGGGATCTGTCGGTTGGTATCTTAAATTGTTTTCTAAAAAATTCTCAGTCATTGTTTTTTAAAATACAGGTGCTCATTGACTTAGCATATGTCCTGATAAACCCACTGTAAATTGAAAACATCCTAAGTTGAAAATGCATTTAGTATACCTAACCTACCAAACATCATAACTTAGCCTACCTTAAACATGCTCAGAACACTTATATTAGCCTACTGTTGGGCCAAATCATATAACACAAAGCCCATTTTATAGTAAAGTGTTGAATAGCTTGTGTAATTTATTGAATACTGAAAGTGAATGACAGAATGGCTATATGGGCACTTGAGGTATAGTTACTTCTGAATGCTTATCACTTTCATACCATTGTTAAGTTGAAAAATCATGAGTTGAGCCATCCTAAGTCAGGGACTGTCCGTATTTTTTCTTATCAATACTTTAAAAATCACTACATTATCTTACAGCTTGTGTAATTTGTGATGAGAAATCTGCTTTAATTCTTTGTTCCTTTATATGTATTTTTTTTTTTTATGTATTATAAGAGCTCCCTGCCCCACTTCTGGGATTCCAATTATACACATATACTAGGCTGTCATAACTCTTGGACTCATTGTTAGATTTTGAGTTTAGCCAAATTTAAGTGCTTTTTAAAACAAAAAAATGAGCACTTCTTAGAAGATATAACAGAATCAGTTTCCTCCAAAGCATATCAATCACAGTGATCAGGATACAGTTTAAAAATTACTCAATGTATTAAAAAAACAGAGAAAATCATCCATTTTTTTTTTCTCAAAAGTCAATCAATGGTGACCTGTTCTGAGGTAACCCAGATACTGGCATTCATTGAAAAGGGTATTAAAGCAGCTGTTATAATTATGCCCAGTGACATAAAGGAAGATATTTCTGAAATGACCAAATAGAAGAAAATCTCATCAGAAATGAAATAACATGGAAATTCTAGAATGAAGACTACAGTGTCTAAAGCAAAAAGTCATTGTGTTGACTGTTATCACTGGAAGGGCAAAAGTCAGTGAACTTGAAGATAGATCAATGTAAATTATCCAGTGTGATAAAAGAGAATTAAATATTTATTAAAAATGAATGGAGCTTCAGGAACTTGTAGGACAGTATTCCAACATACATATAATTGGAATCCTGTATGAAGAGAGCAAACAGCTGTAAAAAGTATTTGAATAAATAATGACTCCTTTTTTTTTCTATATTTGGTAATAGACCTAGACCTGAATTTCAAGAAGCTAAGTAGATCCTAACATGATAAATACCAACCAAATGTAGGCATATCATGGTCAAACAGCTGAAAGCCAAATACAAAGAGAAAAGTTTGAAAGCATTCAGAAAAAAAGGACACGTTATATGTGGTGGCACTTTAATTTGATGATTGCTGATTACTCATCAGAAACCACAGAGATTCTTATTTTTTCAAAAGTTCTTTAAAATTACATGAATGCTTATGGCAGAAACCATAGCATTTTTTATTGGGTTTATAACACACATAGATGACACATGCAGCTATGAAATAGAAGAGAGAGGGAGGAAATTGAACGATAAGATTGTAAGGTTTCTCCATTTTATATGAAGTTACACCATATTACTCTTAATAGTCTGTGAAACTTTAAGGACATAATTAATCCCTAGGAAACACATTAAAGAAAAGTATTGCAAACATGTATAGCTTAACCACCAATAAATTGTAATTCTATAAAATAGTTTTTTTTCCCCCTTGGTTGGGGGGACAGAGTTTCACTCTTGTCACCCAGACTGGAGTGCAGTGGTGTGACCACAACTTACTACAGTCTCAACCTCCGAGGCTTAAGTGATCTTTGTACCTCAACTTCCTGAGTAGCTGGAATCACAGGTGCACACCACCATGCTTGGCTAATTATTTTATTTTTTGTAGAGATCAGGTCTCTCCATGTTGGCCAGGCTGGTCTTGAACTCCTGGGCTCAAGATACCTTCCTGCGTTGGCCTCCCAAAGTGCTAGGATTACAGGTGAAAGCCACTGCGCCCTGCCAAAAAAATATTTAAAAAAAAAAACAAACCAAAAGGAAGGAAGAGAGGAACAACAACAAACACAATGGAAATGGCAAACAGAAAACAAAAAATCATATCATACACCTATATCCAGTAATATAAATAATGCCATTAAGTTTTAATGATTGAAATATTCTAAGTCAAAGGCAAAAGTAGTTAAAAGGGCATAAGAGCAAGACCTAACTATATGCATTGTTTAAAGAAGACACACTTTATAGACAGGTTGAATGTAAATGGGTGGGAGAAAAGATACATAATATATAAACAGCAAGTGTAGAAAGATTTAAATGACTACATCAGTATGGAAGTATACTTCAAGATGAAAAGTACTGTCGGAGATGAGGAGACCTTTCATAATGATAAAAAGATCTATTCATGGTGGGCATGGTGGCTCACGCCTGTAATCCCAGAACTTTGGGCGGTCGAGGCAGGCAGATCACGAGATCAAGAGATCAAGACCATCCTGGCCAACATGGTGAAACCCCGTCTCTACTAAAAATACAAAAATTAGCTAGGCATGGTGGTATGTGTCTGTAGTCCCAGCTACTCGGGAGGCTGAGGCAGGAGAATTGCTTGAACTCGGGAGGTGAAGGTTGCTGTGAGCCGAGATCCCGCCACTGCACTCCAGCCTGGTGCCTGGCACCAGAGTGAAACTTTGTCTCAAAAAAAAAAAAAAAAAAAAAGATCTATTCATTAGAAAGACATAATCACAACATTAAAACATAAATATGTAGGCACCTAATAACAGAGCTTTGAAATGTATTAATCACAAATGAAAGAATTAAAAAGATTCCTTTTAAATTTTTTATTAAAAATGCAATTCCACAAAGATTGTTGAATCTTTCAACATTCTTCTCTTAAATTGATAGAATAAGTAGACAGAAAATCAGAGATGATGTAGGAGTCCTGAATGACGCTATCAGTGATTTTAAATGAATTGTTCTTTATTTATAGAGCACTTTCCTCAGCAACTGCTGAATACACCTTCTTTTCAAGTGCACATGGTACGCTTACCAAAATAAGTCATACGTGGGATCATAAAACACATTCGGTCCATTAAAAAAGTTAGAAATAGTACAGAGTATGGCCAGGTACAGTGGCTTATGTCTGTAATCCCAGCACTTTGGGAGGCTGAGATTGGTGGATTGCTTGAGCTTGAGAGTTCAAGACCAGCCTGGGCAAACATGGCAAAACCTCATCTCTGCAACAAATACAAAAATTAGCTGAGCATGGTGGAATGAATTTGTAGTCCCAGCTACTCAGGATGCTGAGGTGGGAGGATTACTTGAGCCCAGGAGGTTGAGTCTGCAGTGAGCTGTGATCATACTACTGCACTTCAGCCCGGGCAACAGAGCAAAACCCTGTCTCTCAAAAACAAACAAAAAAAGCATGATCTTTGACCACAATGGAATTAAATTAGAAATCAATAGTAGACATCAGAAAAACTTCAAATATTTGAAAATTAAGCAATATGTTTCTAAATAAATAGACATCAAGTAAGCAGTTACAAAGGAAATTGAAAATATTACAAAGGAAATTGAAAATATTACAAAGTTGATTCTTTCAAAGTATCAACAGAGTTGATAAACCTTTTTAGCTAAATTGATTAAGAAATAACAGAAGACAGATAGATTACCAATAGCAGAAGCAAATGGTATTACCAATATTAGGCTATCATTGCAGATTCCACATACATTAAAAGCATAATAATGGAATATTATAAGCAGGTTTTTTTTTGCAATATTTAATAACTTAGATAAAACATTTTCTAAAAAATAATCTTATCAAAACTGAGTCAAGGTAAAGCAAGAAATATGCCATTTGTAGTATTAATTGAATTCTTAATAAAAAGCAATTTCACAGAAATAACTCCAAGTTAAATGGTTTCATTGGTGGATTATATCAAATAAGGAATAAATGTCATTCTTCCACAGAGGAAGAGGGAACATTTTACAACTCTTCTTTAGAGGCCAGCTATCACTAACATCATAGCCTGAAAGGCAGTATAGCAAGATGAAATTACAGACCAGTATACCTTTGGAATACATTAACAAGAATCCTGAACAAACTATTAATATTTGTAAAGCTTAGCTAGTTTTGCAACTTTTTATGTATGTAATATAAAAGAATATATCATGAAAAAGTTTCTTTTATCTTAGGAAAGCAGAGTCAAACATTTGAAAAAGCAGTTAATGTAATTAATCATATTAACAGAATAAGTGAGAAAAATTATATAATTATTGCAATAAATTTAGTAAAAGCATTTGACAAGGTGGAACACCCATTCATAATTAAAATCTCTCAGTAAACTAGTACAGCATGATTATTCCCAATCCAAAAACCTGAACTGCTCCAAAATCCTAAACTTTTTTAACACCATCAGGGAGTGCAAGGGAAATGCTCATTGGAGTGTTTCTGATTTCAGATTAGAGATACTAAACTGGTGTAATGCAAATAATTCAAAATTTAAAAAAATCCCAAATTGGAAACATTTCTGATTCTAAGCATTTTGGATAAGGGCTACTCAGCTTGTACTAGAAGGTAATTATTTTTCATTCTGATAAGGGACACCTATGAAAACTCTACAGCAAACTATGTGTTAATGATAAAATATTAGAATGTTTTTACCCAAGTATCTGGAATAAAGGGAGGTGTTCCATTTTCACCATTTACATTTAGCATTGTACTGAAAATCTTAGCATTGCAAGAAAGCAAGAAAAATACCTTGTTCGTATTTGCTTGTATGGGTTTTTTGCTAGATTCCTTTTGATTTTTGAGATACAGTCATTTTGTCGGCAATTAATGGCAGTTTTACTTCTTTTTTTCTAAATTCTGTGTAGCCAGGAATGTCATCACAATACTGATTCATTGTAGTCATTACTGCACACACGTTGCAGTTTGCACTGATGGCCCAGCTGATACTGGATACTATCCTTAAAAATTTCTGGAAACCAGATGAACTTGACACTACCTATTGGCTGAATGGCTAAATGGAGTCCTCACCATCTCTGGTCTCTAACTTCCCCTTACAGCCTAATTTGCATATTCCTGAATAACAAAACAAAGGCGTGTTGCTTACTACCTTAGTTGCAGAGGAGGCCTGGAAACGCGATTCTATGGCATTTGCAGCAGCTTTAAGGTAAAAGATGGAATGGAGTTTCTTGTTTGTCAGATAGAATGACAGTTTCCATAGAAAGTAGAGGGAGTACTTTCTAAAGAGGTCAAAAGCTGTAAAAGATCATCTGAGGGATCTACTTACTATTTCCTAAGATTCTCTGGACTTTACACTTACATTAAACCACAGTATTGTGAAACTATTTATTTAGACCACAATTGTTTTATCTCCCTATATGTTTATAGAGTTATATCATGATTTTCTGCCTGTAATAGGCTCTCACACGTCCACATTCTTTTCCTGGAAGAGACTTTCAAGACCCTATTGAGGTTAGTTTATATACAATAAAATGTAACTATGTTGTATGTATAATATGTAATTAAATGTATACTTTGCATTTTAACAAATGTGTGATAAACTGTTGGAATATAAATGAATACTATCTTTTCAGAAAATAATTTGGCTGTGTGAAGTAAATATTTAAAATTTAAAATACTCTGACCCACTTCTAAGAATCTATTATCTAGAAGCAACAAAGTAGATACACAAGGGTATACTTAAAAGGATATTTTATTGCAGTGCCGTTTGTGGTAGCAAACATCTGAAAAAGACCTGAATATTCATCCATAGGAAAGTGACTGAACAAATTGATGTATCTGTTACCGTAGGATAATGTTCAACTATAACCTAAACTGATATATTTTAACTAGGAAAAATGTACTTGATATATTCAGTGACTAAAGCAAGTTATAGACCAATAGTTGGTTACAGCTTTGTGTGTGTGTGTGTCCGTGTTCATTTAGTCAGCTAGTCATCACAGTATTTTGGCCAAGAAATAATGGCAACTTGGACTAAGATGGTGTTATGGAGATGAGAGATAGAAATGATTTCAGGGTATTTGAAAGATAAATTTAAAAGGATTGGGTGATGTTTGGAGGGTGATATAAGACAGAAGGAATGGATTTTGTCTCTCAGGTTTCTGTTTTTGGTGGTAGATTGATGGTAGGATAGTTATTAAATCGCAAACACTTTAAGAATACTAGATTAGAGGGAGAAGATTATGAGTTAATTTTAGGTATTTTGAGTTTGAGGAGATTTTGTTATATTTAAGCAAAAATAAGTAGTAGAGAGATGTAATGGGTCTGGTGCTCAGTGGGTAAGTATTGACTATAGATATAAATTTGGGAGTCAGTTGCTGGGTAGCTGATAATTCAAATGTCCAGAGAGACAATTTTGGATAGGGAGAGAAAGGGGCCTAGAGTCATGCCCCAAGAAATACAACATCAAAGGCCAGACAAAGGAGGATAAACTAGTGAAGGAAGCAGGGAGATTATAGATTATTGAACACAAAGTAAGAATGTATTTTAAGGAAGAACTTGTCAATAATAACTGAAAATACTTCTGGTCACATGTGTGGTCAGTCCTTAGCAAGATCTATTTCAGTGAAGTGATGGCAGCAAAAGCCGTGTTGGAATAGGTTGAGGAGTGAATAGAAAGGAAAGGATATGGATACAGTAAATTAGACCATTTGGTAAAACTGGAAGAGTAACTTGTATTATTATGTCAGTAGCAGCCAAACATGAAATAAAAATTCAGCTACTTAATTGTATGTTATGAATAGAGAAAAGGGATGGAAATACATAAAAACATTAACAGTGTTTTGTTCAAGATAGAGGAACTGTTTATGATTTAAGCTTTTTTATTTTTTAATTTTCCTATTTTTTAAACTAAGCAAATATTTTGTAATAGATAAGATATGGATTATTTATTTTTCAGAAGTCTAGGCAAGAGACAATCCATCTAGTTACTTGAACAGAGAAAATTTAATATAAAGATTAACTAGGTGTAAAGTTGTTAACTGGGTAAATGCTAGTTTAAAAAGAATATCAGCCGGGTGGTGGCTCACGCCTATAATCCCAGCACTTTGGGAGGCGAGGTGGGTAGATCACGAGGTCAACAGATCGAGACCATCCTGGTCAACATAGTGAAACCCTGTCTCTACTAAAAATACAAAAATTAGCTGGGCATGGTGGCGCACGCCTGTAATCCCAGCTACTCGGGAGGCTGAGGCAGGAGAATTGCTTGAACCCAGGAGGCGGAGGTTGCAGTGAGCCGAGATTGCACCATTGCACTCCAGCCTGGGTAATAAGAGCGAAACGCCGTCTCAAAAAAAAAAAAAAAAAAAGAATATCTATAGGTATCATAGAGGTGGCTCCTACAGGAAGCAAACAGGGTTGATATAATATGGGGAAGAGGTTTTAATTAGTAAAACTTAGAAACTTTAAGAGAAAGTGATATCCAAAGCTGAAACTCACACCTCTGATGAAAGTGGGCTAGCAGGTTATTGCTGGTGCTGATGTCTTTGGGGTAGGTGATGGTAACTGATGCCTTTAAGGGTGTAAAGTTGGTTCTACAAGTATTGGAACAACTTCCAAATGGATCCAGCTGCTGCTATAGGAAGGGACTCCCTTTGCTGATGTGAAGGGTTAGAAAAGCAATCCAACATGGGAGCCTGAGCATGTGTGCACGCTTTTGCTGGATGTACCAGGAATGCAAGTCCCTGACTGCTCTTTACCCAGATGGTCAGAATTGTGCTTATAGGAATGAGGTAATATCTTGCCCTGGATAAATTTTACTTTTATCCAGGCTTACTTTTGCTAACTGTAGAAGAGATACCCCAAACTGAATGTTCTATATTGTAACCCACTGTGTGTATAGGCATTCATCATGGGCCCTGTGCATCATCCCAGCACAATTGGGGTAGAGGTGGGGCATGTACAATCAATGCAAATGAACTTGAAGCTTTGGCTGCTACTTTTCTGTAAATAATAAAGCCTTTCATCTCTGACCCAGTAGTCTTGTGTCTTCTGCCAACATTTATGAAATTGTGGCAGGCTGACTTACTAGCTTGCAAGTATGATAAAATCTTAGATTTCATTATGAGTTTTAAAATTATTATTTGCAGGTTCATTTTGAGAAGGAGATGTGTGTGAATGTGTTTCTGTCTCTTCGTGTTAACCCTCAGTTTTGCAGTGACATTCACTTGGTCCTGAGGAACAGCCATCTAGCCTTTAAGAGTACTCATGCTCATGGTGACACTGAAAAATTCATCCAGAATGTAGTGTAGACTCAAAGAGGGAAAATAAGCAAAAGAATTGAGATGAAAATAGATTGAGAGGTTTCAGAGAATATTTGGTAGAAGTCTCAGATGAGTTTAATGGAACAAATGATAATATGTGAAAAGATAATGAAGAACAAAGAAGAAATATGAAAAGCTAAGAAAGAGAAGGGGGCGATTACTTAAAAAAGAATGACAGCTGACAGTGGAGTTCTCAGTAGCAATAGATGTCAGAAGACATTAGAATAATATCTTTAAACTCCTGAGATAAAATAGCTACCACCCAGAATTTTATATTAGTCAAACTGTCATTCAAGAGGGAAGATACAAGATAAATACAAAGAGGTATACACATCGATCAATAAAATATTTTTGAGAAATTTAAATATTAACTATAAAAATTAAGATTCGATAATGCAAGGTGTAGGAGTGTGTGTGCACGCGTGCATGTGTATGTGTGTGTGTTGTGTGTGTGTGGTGAAGAACTGGACTCTAGAGCTGGACTGCCTGGGTTTAAATTCAGACTAACCACTTAACTAGCTGTATGACCTTGAGAAATACATTACTTATTCATTTTGTATGTTTTCTACTCTGTAAAATGGGGGCAAAATTAATACTCATCTCACTGGCTTGTTGTGAGGATTAAATGAGTTAATATGTTTGTCATCAGCATCATCATCATTGTTCCAACATTTTTGTAGACCATATTAAAAAGTTCTTAAAACTTGTATGTTAATGTGAATTATTAGGGGAGTAAAGTTGGTATGGAAATGGGAGGAGATAATTTGTTTATTTTAAATCTTTGCGTCTTTTGTCTTGATTTATTCAATACTTGTTGAGCATCTGCTATATGCTAGACACTGTTTTAAGTGTTTGAAACAAACAAATTCCTGTACCCCTATGACTTTACTGTGGGGGAAATAGGCAATAAATAAAATGGATATATGAGAGAGTGTGTATGGATACACGTATACAGTCGTGTACCACATAACTGTGTTTCTCAACAATGGATATGATGATGGTTCCATGAAATTATAATAGAAGTGTAAAATTCTTATTTCCTAGTGATGTTTTAATGATCCTTATCCTGTGTGGGCCTAGGCTTTTTGTGTTTCTGTCTTAGTTTTTTACAAAAAAGTTTAAAAAGTAAAAAAAAAAAAATTTGATGGAAAGTAGCTTATAGAATCAGGATATAAAGAAAGAAGATATTTCGTACAGCTGTAAAATATATTTGTGTTTTTAAGCTAAGTGTTACTATAAAAGTCAAAAAGTTAAAAAAATGAAAAAGTTTATATAGTAAGGTTACAGTAAGGCAAGGTTAATTTACTGTTTTGAAGGATAAGGAATATCTTTTCCTTCAGGGAATAGGTCACTCACCACTTATTCCCTGACTCACCAGAGAATTTCCAGTCCTGCAAGTTTCATTCATGGTCAGTGCCCTGTACAGATGTACCATTTTTAATCTGGTATTCTGTATTTTTACTGTAATTTTTCTATGTTTAGATATGTTTAGGTAAACAAATACTTACCATTGTATTAAAATTACCTGCAACATTCAATACAGTAACCTGTTATATAGGTTTGTAGTATAGGAGTCACAGGCTATACCATGTAACCTAGATGTATGGTGGGCATTACCATCTAGGTTTGTGTAAGTATATCCTATGATGTTTGCCCAATGACAAAATTGCTTAATGATGCATTTCTTAGTACGTATCTCTCTCATTATACATGATGGAACATACACTATTAGGATAAGCACCAAGGAGAAAAATAAAGCGGGATGGGGCAAAAGCGATTTTAAATTTCAAATAGGATGGTTAGGGAGTCCGTTAAAAGGTAGCATTTGTGTGAAGACCTGAAGGAGATCAGAGGGTGAGGATATTTTTGTAAGGACATTTACTAGGCATAGCAAATGAAAAGATGGTGAAACAAAAACATACCTAGCATCCTTAGAGAACAACAGAAGAGGCCAGTGGAGCTGATGTAGAGTGCATGAGGGACAGAGTGAATGAAGGAGAGTACATGAAGGAGGGGTTGAAGCCACAGAAGGTAATGGGGGTACATCTTTGATATAGGTATATACCCTTTCTAAGGACTGTGGCTTTTACTCTCAGTGAGATACGGAGCCATTTGAGGGTTCTAAACTGTTGACTTCTATATAACACTCCCACATTGACTGCTAGATTGAGAATAGGCTGTGAACATATTACCTTAGTAATTTAAATACTCTAATAAAGAAAACAAGCATAAGAAGCATATATAGATTCTAATGTCACATCTCTCAAGAATCTACAGTGGTTCTGTGTTACCTATTGTGCTGTCTTAACTGTTTTTTTTTGTTTGTTTGTTTTTGAGAGACAGAGTCTCGCTTTGTTGCCCAGGCTGGAGTGCAGTGGTACTATCTTGGTTCACTGTAACCTCTGCCTCCCGGGTTCAAGTGATTCTCCGGCCACAGCCTCCTGAGTAGCTGGGACTACAGGTGCACACCTTCACACCTGGCTAAATTTTTGTGTTTTTAGTAGAGACAGATTTCACCATGTTGGCCAGGCTGGTCTCAAACCTCTGGCCTCAAATGACCCACCCACCTTGGCCTCCCAAAGTGCTGGGATGACAGGCGTGAGCCACCATGCCCAACCTCATTTTCATTACTTATACTTTAAAGCTCTTCATAATCTTGCCACATTGTGTCTGTTAAATTTTATTTCTTCCAGTTCTTCTGAACCTAGGGTCATTACTTATACTTTAAAGCTCTTCATAATCTTGCCACATTGTGTCTGTTAAATTTTATTTCTTCCAGTTCTTCTGAACCTAGGGTCAGTTCTTTTAATTCTTCTAAACCTAGGACTGGTTTTAACATAGTTCTATTACTTATAATTTATTCTGATAAAAATATCTGGAAGGCTCAACATTTTACATACACTGAATACATAAAAGTTTTTTCTATAAATGAAATGCTTGGAAGTCTTCTTTTAAGTACTTTTAAGACTCTTGAACCTGCAAATTATTTACTTTCATCATTTTATCAGTCAACAGTCCTAGTTGCAGGAACCAGAATCCATTTTAGCTAGTGATTTATTAGAGGGTACTGACTAGCTGACAGTCTTTGGGAAAGTTAGGAAATCAGATACTTTTGTTACACACTTGGATCCCTGCAGAAGTGCTTAAGCATACCATATAGCTGATGAGTACCAGTTCTGTTGTCTTCATTACCCCTAAGTATCTATGAAGCCGGAGACCAGTCACTAGAAGTTCTGTTAGAGCTACCACAGAAGAATCAAATACCTCCACCACAGTGCTTACAAGACAAGCGGTCTCCCATCATGTGACCACTGCTCCAATGTGCTCAATTCTTCCCTCTAAATGTCACATACTTGTTTATAATTGGCGTGCTTTGGTCCTATCTAGACCTTTAGCTGGAGTGGACTCTGGCAAATGTTACCTATAATTTTCCATTCTCTGCAATACTTGAAAGAGGATTTGAATGGATTTTGAGTACCTGCCACATTCATAATAAAAGAAATGAGAGTTATGACAATGGAGTATCCTTTTCTACTATCAGATTGGTAGTAGTCAACAGTTTGATAACTTTTGTGCCAACAAAGATAACATCAAACAGCCACTCAAATTGCTGGTAGAAGTATAAATTAGCAAAACACATACGAAGGGCAAATTGGCAGTAATTTACTAAATTTACAAATGTTTCTACTGATTGAAACAACAAATCCACTTCTGGAATTCATTTTACATAGCCATATACTGTAGAAACAAATTACATGTCCATCAATAGAGGACTGAGTAAATAAATTATAGTATATCCATAAAAGAGGAAACTCTGCAGCCACCAAAGAGAACGAGATGGTAATCCTTTGTAGGCTGATTTGGAAAGCTCTTCAAGGTACGAAACAGTAAGTTAAAGAAGCAAGTTCAGAATGTATGATATTCTGTGTTAGAGAGAGAGACTCTGAGTGTGTGTAAATTGCAACAGAAATTCTATTTTTAGGAGGGTTTGGGAATGAGGATTTTATGTGACAACTAGCTACCATGTGTACCATGGAACTGATTTGGCACAAAATACAAAGAAGCTAATAGATGGTTGTGTTGTAAAAGGAATTGTGTGGTTGAGGGACAGAACTGAAAAAGAGGCTTAATTTTTACTTTTGATACTTTTTGGATTTTGTATGGTTTGCCTGCATTGCATACTGAAAACTAATTGGTTTTAAATTTGCTGTTGCTATTGCCTACCAAAATATTTTTCTGAAAATAGGGAAGATAAACCTAAAATACGTTATTAAAGAGTTTATATATTTGTGAACAAATTAAGATTTATATACTATGTAAGATAATTTTTCTCAATGATATTACGGTATTGTTTTCTTTTAGACCTGTCTACTATAACTGTTTATTATATATGTTAATTGCTATTAATGACAAGATTTTTAGCTGAAAATTAGACAATATGTTATTGGTTTATTCTGGAAATGAATTGAGCATGCTTTCTATTTACAAAAAGTTTATATTTGTAGGTCATTTTATCACTTTAAATTTTAGTTTATATTTAGAAAAGATGTGATGCAAAAATGTGTGATTAACAAATATGTAGTATTAATATTAGTTATTAGATAAGAAAGTTGATTCCTTTGTCTTCATGGTAAATAAGCAATACTTTTTGCTGTATAAGGTAACTTGTCTTTACTAACATGCAAAAAATATTAAAGAGAGAACTGATTTTACATTTGCTTTTCCTAATTGAGATGAATATGAGAAAATTATGCAACTTTCACCTTAAATTATAATGGTTTTCTTTGGGGTTTTGATGTTAAAGTAGATACTGAAGGAAATGATAAATTGTAGATGTGTGAGTGTATCTAATTAAAAGTTCTGCTAAGTAGGTTTTGCCTTACTGAGGGAACTTTGGAACATCTTAATGAGGGACAGAGTGAATGGAAGAGAGTGCATGAAGGAGGGGGTGAAGACACAGAGGTAATGGAGATACATTACCTCTATGGTATTTCCTTATCTACTTGTACATATTTCTCTCTAATGTTTTCTATCCCCAGTAGTGTTGGTATGCTTTGTTATAATCTCAACTCAAAATTTTGACTTATTCCAGATCTTCAACTACTTATTATATTATTAGAAGAATCTAATACTATTTTTTCAAATTATTTGGCTGCAGTGAAAAGTTGGAGCTTTAAGTAGCCATTCAATTTGGAGACCATTTGAGAGGAGGGGCTAGGCTTGATGCATATAGGAGAGGGTGCTACTTTTTCTAATAGAACATTATGACCCAGTCACAATTTGGAATCTGTAAGTCAGTGGTTTCTAAAGTTAAGTACACACACTTATCTATTGGGTATGCTAAGAAAATAGTAGAAATTTTACTATATACATCTTCATAATACTGCATGTTAAGAAAATAGTAGAAATTTTACCGTCTACATGATTTTAAAAGTTTGGATACCACTGTATTTAGGAAATTTATTGTTTTTGGATACCAGAAAAGCAGCAGTTGGGACTGAAAAATGAAGCATTTATTTACTTAGAGACAAGAGTCTCTCACTGTTGCCCAGGCTTCAGTGCAATGGTGCAATCTTGGCTCACTGCAACCGCTGCCTCCTGGGTTTACACAATTCTCCTGCCTCAGCCTCCCAAGTAGCTGGCGTTACAGGCACCCAACACCATGCCCAGCTAATTTTTGTATTTTTAGTAGAGATGGGGTTTCACTATGTTGGCCAGATTGGGCTCGAACTCCTGACCTCGTGATCCACCTACCTCGGCCCCCCAAAGTGCTGAGATTACAGCCGTGAGCCACCGCACCCGGCCACAATGAAGCATTTATAACTCTCAAAGTAAATTTAACATGTGAACTCAAATGTTTTCTTTTCTTTTTTATAATATGGTTAAACCTTGATGGAAAATTTTGAGACATAATATGTTCATAGTAGTTTAAGGGCATTTATCCAAATTGAGTTACCTCTTTCTTTTGCTTATATTTTGGACTAAACTTGTTTACCTTGGATGAAAAGTCCATAGCCTAATGTTTCCTCTTAAAGTTTTTGCCAGCTGAAAATAGAGAGAATATCAACACCAAAACTAAGTCCTTGCTTTTCAATTAATTGTAGTTTCAGGGCTTTGCATGGTTAGCTTTCTTTCCTTAGTATCCAGTTTGCAAACAGATTCTCTCATTGCCATATGCTGCATGGTACCAATGAGACGCTTTTTCCTACCTTGTACTTTCATGTACCCAGTACCTTGTACTATGTATATTATGAGAGAGAGAGCGCAATAAGTAAATGCTTACTGGTGGCTATAATTCATGAATATTCCATGTTTTAAATCTCAGATATTCAAGATTAAAGCAGTGCAATTGGCTGAGAAACTCCTTCCTGCCTTTAACACACCTACTGGGATTCCTTGGGCAATGGTGAATTTGAAAAGGTAACTTTATGTGGATATTCTTATTCTGGAAGAATTATTTTGACCTTTTAGTCTTAGAAATTTCTAATGACCTACACCCGTGTATTTTGAAGACTTACATTGTTTTTCTCTCTATATATAATCTTTGTTTTCTTCTGTGTATATGCATACATTTGTTTCTTTAAAACATTTTCCAATTTTTAAAATATGTCCTTTATTTTGAAACAAGTTAACTGTCTTCATTGCAGTTTTTACTACGCATTTCTCTCAGTCTAGATTTCTCTTCCTCACCAGTATGGAATATTTGTTTCTTTTCTTTGCTTATTTGTTTCCATTTAGTGCTAGAATAGAGCCAAAGTACATCCCCCTCTTTTTCTTTTTATATACTACCTGCTGATCTTCTAAGTGAAAATGGAAAACAGTATACCTAGAAATTAGGACTTCCTATTGCTGAATGTCATATTAAAGATAAAGGAAGAGGTAATTAATGATGTTGACTGTGGGGTTTTTATTATAGCATCTACACTATTGAAGTTCAAAGTGAACTCTTAAGTATCATTCTTTACAATCTGTTTTATTCTAATTGAAAACATTGTTTTTTTACTTAGAAGTAGATGAAATGTTTTCTTTGGACAACTTTATAAATCATACAAAGATATACAATTAATATTTTAATAATATCAACATATTTGAACTTGCATTTAAGTAATTTATGCTGACTGAAATTTGTTCTGCTCATTTTTTTCTCCTAGTAAAATTTGTTCATCATAATGTTGGAATTTGGAAATTACCTAAAAATCTGATTGTTGTTCATGCACTGAGAGCCTTTAGAGTAAAAGTTAGGAACATTTATTTTTCTGGTGATGTGAATCTGTGATGTTATTTTTAAAAATGACGTGAACAACTTTATTGAGGTTAGATTTACATTGAGATGTAAGCAGCATTTAATACTGAACATTAATCTAACTTTACTATTTCTGATTTCATGCACTATATTTAGTGCAAATTACCTCCTTGGTGAGGAAACAGCTGGCTGGAGTTCCAGAGCAAGCTCCATGGAAGGATATGGCCAAGTGATGTTGTGTATGTACTTGTTTCGTGACAGATTTTGTGATATTTCCTTCAGAATCATCATCAAAATCAGACATTATTGTCTACCTAGATAATAATTAAAACTTAATTCCAGTAGGAAGAGAGACTGGAGGCTCTTATTTTGTCTATGTAGAGGACAAGAACTTGAAAATCAAGATTAAATTGCAGAACTTCTAAGTTAAGATTGAGATTAAAGTGGAAAGGTTTCCAAGGACCATGTTATAAGCATTTTATATGATTCATTTTTATTTAGTTTCTTTGGTGTGTATTTAAACAAATATATCGTTTTACTTGCATTTTATATTATGAATAATTATTCACATACTTAAAAATTAAAAAAAATTTTTTTTGCAGAGATGGGATCTTATTTTGTTGCCTAGGCAGACCTCGAATTCCTGGGCTCAAGCGATCCTCCTTCCTCTCAAAGTGCTGGGATTATGGGCATGAGCCACTGCACTTAGCATTATTTACCTGTTTTTTAAAGTTATTATTATTATTATTTTGGCTGGGGTCTACACATTTCCCACACATAGGCCTTCCTGCCCAGTCTTTTTTTTTTTTTTTTTTTGAGGCGGAGTTTTGCTCGTTACCCAGGCTGGAGTGCAATGGCGCGATCACGGCTTACCGCAACCTCCGCCTCCTGGGTTCAGGCAATTCTCCTGCCTCAGCCTCCTGAGTAGCTGGGATTACAGGCACGCACCACCATGCCCAGCTAATTTTTTGTATTAGTAGAGACGGGGTTTCACCACGTTGACCAGGACGGTCTCGATCTCTTGACCTCGTGATCCACCCGTCTCGGTCTCCCAAAGTGCTGGGATTACAGGCTTGAGCCACCGCGCCCGGCCCCTGCCCAGTCTTGATGACTGAAAGCCAACCCATCTTAATTGTCTTATATTTATCTTCTACAATATGATGCAGCAGGCAGAAATAAAAGCAGAGCTTTTTTTGTAATGTTTGTTTGGTTTATCACTTTAATGGCTCGCTTTTCTGCTTCTTATCTTTCTCACTCAATAATACTCCATGGAAATATGATTCCAAGTCACCCAATAAAGATCTAAATCAATCTTTGTGATGAATACTGAATGAGAAATAGGATAGTTATACTATAATTTATTCATTAATTTTCATATCAGTGGTATTTGTTTTCCTTATTTTCCTACCACACACATTGCTGAATAGCATCCTGTTATATGTGTCCTTGTGTAGTAGGAATTTTATTTCTTAGAAAATGGTTCTCAAGAATACAATTGCTAGATCAAAGAACATAGGCCTTTTTTCATCTGTGGGACAGATTTCCAGATGTGGGATTGCTGGATTAAAGGGATATGTATTTTTAACTTTAATAGATATTGCGAAAATGTGTTCCAGAAAGGCTGTAGTACATTTCCACCAACAATATGTGAGAGTCTCTAACTGTCTACAGGTATAATCATTGTTTGTATTTTCTAACTAGTGAATTTGAACATCCTTTTCATAAATTTATTGGACATGTAGATTTGCTTTTTTGTGAATTGTCTATTCCTAAGTCTTGCTTGAGTTCTTTGCCTTTTTCTGATTAATTTACAAAGTGTTTTATAGATTATAGAATTCTCCTCTCTCTACTCTTGTTGGTCTGTTGTCTTTATAATAATTTATGATTCATAAGTTTTAAATGTTTATATATTCAAATATATCTTTTATAACTTTTAGTTTACAGTCTTGTTTTGAAAAAATTGTCTCCATCTGTATTGTTTACATTCTTTGAGATTTCCATAAAAGTTTCGAAATACTCCTTTTCTAAAAATGAAGTATGGTGTTGTAGTTTTCATCAGTCACATCAGTTCCCTTTATCAGATTGAGGAAATTTCCTTCTATTCCTATTTCACTGAGATTTTGTTGTTGTTGTTTTGCTGTGAATGGATGTTAAATGTTGCCAGATACTTTTTTTTATATTTTGCTGTATTTTGTTTCCTAATACGTTTTGAAACTATTTGATAGATATTGGTAGGAATTTTATTTTTAGAATGCCTTTGTCAGATCTTAGTGAGAGTTATCTGGTCTTATTAAATGAGGTATTATTATTAAAGTTGTTTTCCGAAGTAATTTGTGGAGTGCTGTAGTTACTTCTTTCTTAACTGTTTGACAGATAGACCTAAATGCAACTACCTGGGCCAGATATTTTTTTTGTTGGGAAGTTTTTAATAACAAATTAAAATTTTCATGTGTGTGTTGTGTGTGTTTGGAAGGGGTGGTTTGGAGACAAGTTCTTGCTCTGTTGCCCAGGCTAGAGTACAGTGGCACAATCACAGCTCACTGCAGTCTTGACCTGCCGAGCTTAAGTGACCCTCCCGTCTCAGCGTACCAAGTAGCTGAGACTGTAGGTGTGTGCCACCACGTCCAGCCAATTTTGTTGAGATGGGATCTCTCTGTGTTGCCTAGTTTGGTGCCAAACTCCTGAGCTCAAGTGATCCTCCCTTTCTGGCATTCCAGGGTGTGTTAGGATTACAGGTGTGAGCCACTGCACCCTGCCCAAATTTGTGTGTGTGTGTGTGTGTGTGTATATATATATAAATTTATATGTATACATATATAAGAAAATTTATATATATATTTATATATGACCTATTCATATATAAGATATATATAAACATATGTATCATATATAAATATTCAGATTTTGTTTTATCGTGTATCAGTTTTACTTAATTTTAAAGAAATTTCTCTATTTCACTTAAATTAGAAAATTTGGTGTAAAGTTGTTCTTGTATTACTTTCTTTTACCTTTCTTCTTTGTAGATTCCATAGTGACAACCATTCTTTCATTCCTGATCCTGGTAATTTGTATTGTTTTCTTTTCTCTTTATAAGTTTAATGAGGCATTTGTCAATTTTGTTAATCTTTTCAGAAAAATACTTCTTTTTTTTTTTTTTTACTTCTTTTTGGTTTTATTGATTTCTGGTTTATTTTTATTATTTCCTTTTCTTTTCTTATTGGAGTTAATTTTGCTCTCTAGTTTCTTACATTGGAACTCTAGGTTATACCTTTCTTCACTGATCTTACAGCTTTCTCTCTTTTTCCCTCCATAAATGACTGTTTTCCTATAAAGCTATAAATTTCCCTGCAGGGACTGCTTTAGCTGCATCCCAGAATTTTGATATGTTGTTTTTTTGTTATCATTCAGTTCAAAATATTTTCTCATTTTCTGTAGAATTTCATCTTTGTTTCATTAGTTATATAATTGTGTGGTTTAATTGCCAAATTTTAAGCTGTTTTTTAGATATCTTATTGTTTTGATTTCTAATTTAATTATGATCATAAAAAATACAATTTGAATCCTTTCAAATTTATTACAACTTGTTTGTAGCTCAGCATATAGTCTTTTTTGGTATATACACTTGATAAGAATACGTGTATTCTGCAGTTGTTGGGTGTATCATTCTATATATATTTATCAATTAGGTTATGGTGTTTGGATCATGTATATCTTTCCTGGTTTTTTTTTTTTTTGGTATAATTGTTTTATACATTCCTGAAATGAAGTGTTAAAATATCCCAGGTATGGTTGTGGTATTGTCTCTTCTTTATTTCTGTCAATTTTTTGCTTCATGCATTTTGATGAAGCTTTACTTTTAAATACTTAGACATTTAGTATATGTTTTCTGATAACATGAGCCTTTTATTATTTCCGTGTGTCTTCATCTCTGGTAATGTTTTTGTCTTGAAGTTTATCAGATATTAATGTAGCTGCTCTACCTTTCTTATGCTTACTGTTTTCATGGTTTATCTTTTCTTTCCATTTATTTTCAGCTTCACTGAAATCATTTTTTTAACTATAGTGCTTCTTTTGCAGACAGCATATAGTTTAGATCAAAATCCAAATTTTGATATTCAGTCTAACAGTATTGACATTTTACATCATTTAGCAATACATCTCAAAAATTATTCTATATCAACACTTTATATATATTTCTCATTCTTTTTAAGAGCTTCATAATATAATGTTTATGAAAATATTGTAACTTTAATTCTGTATTAGTGAACTATTAGATTATTCTAGATTTTAATACTATCAAAAAATATTAGAGGAGGTATCCTTTGTATGTTGGGAATGGTGTGTATGTATACATACACGTGTTGGTATGACTTTGGTAGAAATAGTGGATCAAATAATTATATACATTTTTTTCTGTTGATAAGTACTGCCTTCTAGAGAGAGGATATGCCAGTTAACATTTCTTTAATAAGTGTTTGAGAATCGCTCTTAATGTAACCTTTTGAAAATATGGTTTACTTTTATTTATCAGATAAGTAAATATAAAATCTTATTTCAATTTTTGTTTTATTAATTTTTGAGTGAGATCAAGTTTATTTTATTGAGTGAATAGCATTTTTATGTCCTTTGTCTGTTTTTTATTGGCTATTTTAAAAAAAATCAGTCGTTAAGATGTTTTTGTACATTAGCTTTTTTTTGTATACTATTAATAGCAAAAAAAAAAAATTGCAATTTTTTTTGCTATTAATAGTATAGTTTGAAGTTGGGTAGTGTGATGCCTTCAGCTTTGTTCTTTTTCTTAGGAATGTCCTGACTAAGCTCTTTTTTGGTTCCATATGAATTTTAAAATAGTTTTTTTTTTTTTTTCTTCAAATTTCTGTGAAGAATATCAATGGTTTAATGGGAATAGAATTGAATCTATAAATTGTTTGGGGCAATATGGTCATTTTCATTACAATGATTCTTTCATGAGCATGGAATGTTTTTCCATCTGCTTGTGTTCTCTCTGATTTCTTGGAGCAGTGGTTTGTAGTTCCATGAAGAGGTCCTTCACTTCCCTTGTTAGCTGTATTCCTGGGTATTTTATTCTCTTTGAGACAATTGTGAGTGGGAGCTTATTCATAATTTGGCTCTCTGCTTGTCTGAATATATTTAAAAGAAAACTGAACATGTTTTAAAGAAAGAAAACAAAATTCAGATATTCAACAATATATTTTTATAATATCTGTAATCCAATCCAGAATTACTTTATGGCATGCAAAGAAACAGCAGAATAATGTAGCCCATTATTCTGTAGCCCAGAGAAAAATCTGTTCATAGAGACAGACATGGAAATAAGAGAGGTGATAGAGATAGCAGTAACGAAATTTAAATAGCTATTGTAAGTACGCTCAAGGATTTAAAGGCAAGTGTGAAGAATGAGAAAAGAGATTTTTAAAAGGACCAAAGTGAAACTTCTAGAGCTGAGAAATATATGAAATAAAAGATTTACTTGACCAGCTTAAGGGCAGATTTGATACTGTATCAGAAAAGACCAGTGAGCTTGAAGACAAAACAATAGAAACCACATAAACTGAAGTACAGAAAGAAAAATAAAAAGCTGGAGTATGGAGTGAAGCATATCCAGTGACCTATGGGGCAGTGTCAGAAAGAATTCATACCTGTAATGGAGTGGTGGGAGTAGTAAATTTGGGAGTGGGAGGAGTCGCAGAAAAACTACAAGCGTGAATTGTTTTGTTGTGCTTCGCTTAATTGTTTTTTGCAGATACTGCTTTTTTCCTTTTTTTTTTTTTTAAACAAATTGATGGTTTGTGTCAACCTTATGTTGAGCAGGTCTACTGGTGCCATATTTCCAGCAGCAGACACACACTTCTTGTCTCTGGATCACATTTTGATAATTGTCACAATATTTTAAACCTTTTCATTATTATTATATCTGTTACAGTTATCTGTGATCAGTAATATTTCTAGTTACTACAGAATTATTTTGGGCACCATGAACAAGCAGTCATAGATGATGGCAAACTTAATCACTAAATGTAGTCTGTGTTCTAACTGCTTCACCAATTGGCCATTCTCCCTTCTTTCACCTTCTCCTTGGACTTCCCTATTCCCTGAGACAGAACAATGCCAATAAATAACCTTACAATGGCCTTGATATATTCGAGAGATAAGAAGAATGGCATGCCTCTCACTTTAAATCAAAAGTTAGAAATTAGGCTGGGCTTACACCTGTAATCCCAGCACTTTGGGAGGCTGAGGCATGCGGATTGCTTGAGCTTAGGAGTTCAAGACCAGCCTGGGCAACATTTGGGCATGGTGGTGCGGGCCTGTAGTCCCACTTATAGTGGGAGGATTGCTTGATCCCAGGAGGTAGAGCTTGCAGTGAGCTGAGATTCTGCCACAGCAACTCCAGCCTGGGTGACAGAGCCAGACCTTGTTTCAAAAAAAAAAAAAAAAAAAAAAGCTAGAAATAATTAAGCTTAGTGAGAAAGTCATGTTAAAAGCTGAGATAGCCAAAAGCTAGGCCTCTTGTGCCACAGTTAGCCAAGTTGTGAATGCAAAGGAAGAGTTCGTAAAAGAAATGAACAGTACTACGCTAGTGAACACATGAATGATGAGAAAGCGAAATAGTTGTATGGCCAATATGGAGAAAGTTTGAGTGGTCTGTGCAGAAGGTGAAACCAGCTACAACATTCTCTTAAGCCAAAGCCTAATGCAGAGCAAGGCCCTAACTCTCTTCACTTCTGTGAATGCTGAGGGAGGTGAGGAAGCTGTAGGAGAAGAGTTTGAGACTTACAGAGGTTGGTTCACAAGGTTTAAGGAAGGAAGCTGCCTACAAAACATAAAGGTGACAGGTGAGGCAGCAAGTACCAGTTGAATGGGGTGTTGCTGAAAAGATACCTGAAAATGTGGAAGTGACTTTGGAACTGGGTAACAGGCAGAGATTGAACAGTTTGGAGGGCTTAGAAGAAGACAGGAAAATGTGGGAAAGTTTTGAACTTCCTTGAGACTTATTGAATGGCTTTACCTAAAATGCTGATAGCGACATAGACAATAAAGTCCAGGCTGAGTTGGTCTCAGATGGAAATGAGAAACTTGTTGGGAATTGGAGCACAGGTGACCCTTGTTATGTTTTAGGCAAGAGACTGGTGGCATTTTGCTCCTGCCCTAGAGGTGTGTGGAGCTTTGAACTTGAGAGAGATGATCTAAGGTATCTAGTGCAAGAAGTTTCAAGAAGTGATTTGAGTGCTGTTAAAGGCATTAAGTTTTATAAGGGAAGCAGAGCATAGAAGTTCTGGATAATTTGCAGCCTGACAATGCAATAGAAAAGAAAAGCCCATTTTCTGAGAAATTCAAGCTGGCTGCAGAAATTTGCAAAAGCAATGAGGAGCTGAATATGAATCCCCAAGGGAATGGGGAAAATGTCTCCAGGGCATGTCAGAGATCTTCATAGCAGCCCCTCCCATCACAGGCCCAAGACCTAGGAAGAAAAAGTGGTTTCATGGGCTGGGCCCAGGGTCCCCTTGTGTGCATCCTAGGGACTTGGTGCCCTGCATCCCAGCCTCTCCAGCTGTGGCTGAAAGGGGCCAATGGAGTTTGGGCTGTGACTTCACAGGGTGCAAGCCTCAAGCCTTGGCAGCTTCCACATGGTGTTGAGCCTCCCAATGCACAGAAGTCGAGAATTGCAGTTTGGGAACCTCCACCTAGATTTCAGAGGATGTATAGAAATGCCTGAATGTCCAGGCAGAAGTTTGCTGCAGGGACGGAGCTCTCATAGAGAACCTCTGCTAGGACGGTGCCAAGGGGAAATGTGCCAAAGTCCTGGGCAACTCTGTGAGACCCTGAGTACCTGCTGGGGCATCACCTAGTGGAGCTGTGAGAAGAGGGCCACCATCCTCCAGACTCCAGAATGGTAGATCCACCAACAGCTTGCACCATGCACCTGGAAAAGCTGTACTCAATGCCAGCTGGTTTAAGCATCGAGGAGATTGGGCCATACCCTGCAAAGCCACAGGGGTGGAGCTGCCCAAGGGCATGGGAGCCCTCCTCTTAGATCAGCATGACCTGGATATGAGACATGGAGTCAAAGGAGATCATTTTGGAGCTTTAAGATTTGACTGACCCACTGGACTTCAGGTTTTCATGGGGCCTGCAGCCCTTTGTTTTGGCCAATTGCTTCCATTTGGAATGGCTGTATTTACCCAATGCCTGTTACCCTCATTGTATCTATGAAGTAACTAATTTGCTTTCGCTTTTACAGGCTTGTAGGCAAAGGGACTTGCCTTGACTCAGATGAGACTTGGGACTGTGGACTTTTGAGTTAATGCTGAAATGACTTAAGCCTTTGGGGGATTCTTGGGAAGGCAAGATTGGTTTTGAAATGTGAGGACATGAGATTTTGGAGGGGCCAGGGGCAGATTGATAGGATTTGGCTGTATTCCCATTCAAATCTCATCTTGAATGCCCATGTGTTGTTGAGGGGACTCAGTGAGAGGTAATTGAATCATGAGGGCAAGTCTTTCCCATGCTGTTCTTGTGATAGTGAATAAGTCTTATGAGATCTGATGGTTTTAAAAAGGGGAGTTTCCTTGCACAAGCTCTCTTCTCTTGTCTGCCACCATGTGAGATGTACCTTTCACCTTCCACCATGATTGTGAGGCCTCCCCAGCCACATGGAACTGTAAGTCCGTTAAACCTCTTTCTTTTGTAAATTGCCCAGTCTTGGGTATGTCTTTATTATCAGTGTGAAAATGGACTAATGCAGCATGGTGGTGCATGCCTGTAGCCCCAGCTTCTTGGGAAGCTAAGGTAGGAGGACTGCTTGAGCTCAGGAGGTAGAGCTTGCAGTGAGCTGAAATCCTGCCACTGCACTCCAGCCTGGATGACAGAGCCAGACCCTGTCTCAAAAACAAAAACAAAAACAAAGTGAAACAGCCAGGCACAGTGGCTTATGCCTGTAATCCCAGCACTTTGGGAGGCTGAGGAGGGTGGATCACCTGAGGTCAGGAGTTCGAGATCAGCCTGGCCAATGTGGCGAAACTCTCTCTCTACTAAAAATACAAAAATTAGCTGGACGTGTTGGTGCAAGCCTGTAATCCCAGCTACTCAGAAGGCTGAGGCAGGAGAATAGCTTGAATCCAGGACCCTGAGATTGCAGTGAGCCAAGATTGCAATACTGCACTCCAGCATGGGTGACAAGAGCAAGACTCCAGCTCAGAAAAAAAAAAAAAGCTGGAAATAATTAAGCTTAGTGAGGAAGGCATGTCAAAAGCTGAGATACCCAAAAGCTAGGCCTCTTGTGCCAGTCAGCCAAGTTGTGAATGCAAAGGAAGAGTTCTCAAAGGAAATTAACAGTGCTATGCTAGTGAACACACGAATGATGAGAAAGTAGAATAGCTATATTGCTGACATGGAGAAAGTTTGAGTGGTCTCTATAGAAGGTCAAACCAGCTGTAACATTCTCGTAAGCCAAAGCCTAATCCAGAGCAAGGCCCTAACTTCTTCAATTCTGTGAATGCTGAGAGAGGTGAGGAAGCTGTAGGAGAAGAGTTTGAGGCTTACAGAGGTTGGTTCACAAGGTTTAAGGAAGGAAGCTGTCTCCCAGAACATAAAGGTGACAGGTGAAGCAGCAAGTACTGATGTAGAAACTGCAGCAAGTGATCTAGAAGATCTAGCTAAGTTAATTGATGAAGGCAGCTATGCTAAACAACAGATTTTCAATGTAGACAAAACAAGTTTCTACTGGAAGAATATGCCATCTCATAGCTAAAGACAAGTCAATGCTTGGCTTTCAAGGACAGGCTGACTCTTGTTGGAGGATAATACAGCTAATGATTTTAAGTTGAAGCCAGTGCTAATTTACCATTCTGAAAATCCTAAGGCCTTTAAGAATTTCACTACATCTACTCTCTGTGTGGTCTGTAAATGGAACAACAAAGTTCAGATGACAGCACATCTGTTGTTGGCAGTTTACTGAATATTTTAAGCCCGCTTTTGAGACCTACCGCTAAGCACAAAAGATCTCTTTCAAAATATTACTGCTGATTTTCAGTGCACCTGGTCACCTATTTTCTGCAGTGAAGATACCCAATATTAATGTTGTTTTCATGCCTGCTAACAGAACATCCATTCTGTAGTCTGTGGGTCAAAGAACGATTAAGACTCTCAAGTCTTATTATTTAAGGAACGCATTTTGTAAGGCTATAGCTGCCATAGATAGTGATTCCTCTGACAGATCCTGGCAAAGTAAATGGAAAACCTTTTGGAAAGGATTCACTGTTCTAGATGGCATTAAGAACATTTGTGATTCATCGGAGGAGTTCAAAGTATCAACATTAACAGGAGTTTGAAAGAATTTGATTCCAGTCCTGATGGGTGATTTTGAGGGGTTCAACTCAAGTGGATTAAGTAACTATAGATGTGATGGAAATAGCAAGAGAACCAAAATTAGAAGTGGAGCCTGAAGATGGGACTGAATTACTGCAGTCTTATGATAAGACTTGAACAGATGAAGAGTTGGTTTTTACAGATGAGCAAAGAAAGTGATTTCTTGAGATGGAATCTACTTCTGGTGAAGATGCTATGAACATTGCTGAATGGACAATAAAGATTTATAATACTCCCTAAACTTCATTGATAAAAAGCAGTGTCAGGATATGAGAGAATGGACTCCAAGTTTGAAAGAATTTTTACTGTGGACAAAATGCTATCAAAAAGCATCATACACTACAGAGAGATCTTTTGTCTTACAGAGAAATAAAACAGGAACCAATGCAGCAGATTGTATTGTTGTCTCATTTTTAGAAATTGCCCCAGCCACCCCAGCCTTCAGTAGCTTCTACCACCTTGATCAGTCAGCAACCATCATCATCAAGGCATGACCCTCCATCAGCAAAGAGAGTATGACTTGCCGAAAGCCTCAGATAATTGTTTACATTTTTAGCAATAAGGATTTTTAAAATTAAATACGAACATTGTTTATTTAGACATAATGCTGTTGCATACTTAAAAGACTACAGTATAATGTAAACATAACCTTTATATATACTGGGATATCAAAAAGTTTGTGTGACTCACTTCGTTGTGATATTTACCTAATGGAAGTAGTCTGGAACCAGACCCGTAATATCTCTGATATTTGTAGCCTGTTTTTTAAGAAGTAATGTCTAAAAATTTTCCAGATTTGTTAAACAGCTGTAAATTCACAGATTACAACATTTGATGGAACCCTGCAGGATAAATGTAAAGAAACATGATGTCTGAAAATCTGTGACTAGAAAAAGAAAAGTTTTAGCCAGAGAAAAAAGACATTTATACTGGGGAACCAAAATAGAAATACTTCCTTTTTATCATAAGCAATGCAAGCCAGAAAACAATTGAATGCATCTTGAAAGTGTTGAAAGAAAAAAATTGATTTCGAATACTATAGCCACTGAAAATATTCTTTAAAAACAAAGGTGAAAATAAGACATTTTCAGGCAAATAAAAGCTTAGAGAATTATTGCTAGAGATTTTAAGGAACTTTTAAACGATACCAGATGGAAAAGCAGATTTACACAAAGAAGGGCACTGGAAAGAGTAAATATTTAAATAAATATAAAAGACTTAGTTTTTCTATGTCTTTGTTTAAAGCAAAAATTATAACTTGCATTGTAGAGTCTATAATATATGTAGAAGAAAAATTTGTTACCCTAGTAGCGCAGAGGATAGTATGAGATGTGAAACCCTTACATTATATGTGAAGTGGCATAATATATAAAGGTCTCCTGTGGTAGGTTGATGGTTTACATTGTAATGCCTAGAGCAGTCATACAAAAATAAGCCAGTAAAGAAAATGGAATACTAAAAGCTACTCAATCCAAATGAAGGCAGGAATAGAGAACGAAACAACTAATGGGAAAAATAGACAACAAAAAGGCAAGATAGTAAACTTAGGTTGGTAGGATGTAAAATGGTATAGACACTTTGGAAAAGTTTGACTATTTTTCAAATTTTTATCATGTCACCAGGTACATAGCTTAAATAGTTGTTATATGATGTTTATATGAAATTCTAGAATATGCAAGACTAACAAGTGTGAGAGGAAGCAGATTGAGAGTTGTTTGAGACTTAGTGGAGGAAATGTATGCATTGATTGCAAAAGGGATAGGGATATGTTTTGGAAGGATTGGCTAGGTTTGTATACCAATCTTTGTTTTCATTTGTCATAATCCATTGAATGGTGGGCCTGAAAGGATGCATTTTTGTAATGAAATTATACCTCAGTGTTTATTTAAAAAGAAAAATAAACCAGATCCTATGCTTGACTGAGGGGCTGTGTAATAACAAAAAAATAACATTACCCTGTAATTGAAGGACAATCTCAACTTTGAAAACATATTTAGAAAACATGTTTGTAAAGATACAGAATCAAAATTAGAAAAGATCAAAGAGTATTTAAAATGTAATAGGCAACTCAAATTATGCTTATGTAGGCATACAGTTTTCTAAAAGGCTAGATGAGAATGTGTTAACAGATTGCTTTGGGATTGAGTGATTGGAAGAGGTAGAGGGAGACTTTATACTTTTTTAGTGCTTTTTAAATTTTAAATTATATGTATGTATTACATATCCCCTCAAATTAAATGAAAATGTAACAAAAATCGGACTTCATTTTAAAATAAAAATTAAAGTTGTTATATTCATTTGCTATCAAACAAGGAAGTTTTTTACTTAAAAAAATTTTAAAGCATCTGCTATAACAAAAAGGTGAGAACTTATATTTTAGCTTTACTTGTAGACTAGTGTATTCATCAAAAGCCCTTAAAGCTTTTTTTCTCTTGACCCAGCAATTGAACCTTTGTCAATTTACCCAAAGAAATTGGATATATGGACTAAGGAAGACATATACAAAATGATGTTTATCACAACATAGTCCACAAAATCATAAGTGCAGGTCGAATGTTCAAGAGTTAAGGTCATTTGTTAAGCAAATTTGGTAGTTCATAAGGTAAAATAATATGTTGCCACATAAATGATATTATAGAGAAAATATTTACATTATACTAAAAAAAATTTATAAGCCAGATTATGGCATCATGAGAGTGATTATGTATAGTGTGTTATTCATAAGAGTACAATTTAAGGATGAATGGGGGAGCTGAAGCAAAGCTATTTAATTTTTAGAGTATTTAATCATTTGACAAATAGGTTTTATTTTATTGGGTATCCTGTAAAATAATTCTGCTATAAATCTCTTTTCTAAGATGAAATTATTAAAAATGTACATTCTTGTATATTTATCTAATTTTGAAATTACTGGCACTTTCAGTTGATTCTTGTGTGCTTTTATTAGAGAAGATATTCTCCCAATGTTTGCTTAGAGCAAATTCTGCTTAATTGTAGAATATTTTCAATTCTAAATTTTTGCATATTAAAATGTTTAAATATTTCAGATCAGATATTTTCACAAATCCCGTTCTTTTGCTTTCATTTAGAATACCTTCCACAAATCTGAGATATTTTTACATAGACTTTTATTTGTAATTACTTTAAATAATCTTCCAGTTTAGATGATACAAAATCATAGGCCTTCTCAATTTCATTCTATTCAAGTATACAATATATAAAAATCTTACTGAAAATAGGAGCTCCATCAAATGATTATTCCTACAAATGAAGATATTTCAACTTAAGTTTACACATTGAGTGCTTAATTTCTTTAGTTCATTCCTTGCTTTTGTTGGAATGCATTTCATTATCACCCTGTTTGCAAGCTTGGTTTCTAATAATTGCAGTTCACTAAATGCTTTACTCCATTCTTTCAATACATTGGTTAAATATGTTCAACTGACTTTGACCAAAATGCAAACCAAATATAGATGCCTCATTATCAAAGCAGTTTAATACAATCCTAGAACACTTAGGTTGATTTACTGTCAATAGTTTACCAAGCATTTTTAGAATCTTTCCTTCTGCTGGTGGTCAGGTAAGAGAAACATGTTGTTTCCTTGCTTGTTGTTTTTTTGTATTCATTGCAAATTTTTCGTTAACTTAGGTTCTCTGAGTATATATGTAAATTTTAGTATCCAGACCTTTTATTTTGATCAGTTGAGAGAAACATAACATTTGTATGAAATTATGATATGGTTAGTTTTTGGCAGCTCGTCATCTTTTCATAGTTGGAATTTTTCTATCCTCAGCAGTGTTATATTTTGTTCTTAAGGATTTTCTTGTTTTTCTGAGTTGCTAGGATATATGTAAGTATCAGATTTAATATTTTAGATTCTTCCTGTGATGCTGTATGTAAAACATTTAAAACCCTTGTTTAGAATTTAGCATTTGGAAAATGTTCCTTTTTGACTTTTGAGTAGAAGTTCTTTTTATAGAGGATGACAAACTGTTGGACTTCCTAAGTTTTGTTTTTATACTTGACCACACTATAATTCATTCACTGTGCTGAAACCTAGTTAATCTTTCTAAATGGTATGCTTTATTCCTTAAGTATTATGTTATAATCCTTAAAGTTATTCATGATTTTCCATCACACTTAAAGACTACAATTTTACTTAAATACTAAAATTTTACGATGGCCTACAAAATTCTTTCATAGTCTGGATTATACCTTGCTTTTTAATCTCCTCCTGTGTCATTCACTTCTTCTTACTTTCTGAACTCCAGCCAAACTAGCCTCCTTCCTTTCCCTCAAGGCCGTTGCATTTGCTATTTCCCTTACTGGGAATTCTGTTCTTCCAAATCTTTTCATCACTAACTCTTAATCATTCAGGTCCCAGGTCAAATTGTATCATTTTAGAAACATTTTCTCTGAACATAATATGTAAAGAGTCTTTTTTTCTAGTTTACTTTCTATCCCTAGTATTCAATATTCTATTTTTCCTTTTTAATTTTCTTCATGGCAACTATCACTATTTAAAATGATCTTATTTATTATAGCAGCAGGAATATTATATGTCAGGTTCACCACTCTCTCACAGCATAGTAAACACTTACTATTTGTGAAATGAATGACTGTCTAATGTAGCTACTATATCCATATTCTTTGATTCTCACTTCTAGCTATAAAATATCTTGGTGGTATTTGCCTTCCATATTTTCAGACAGTTTAAAAATAGCACCGAACAATGAAGGAACTTTAAGCAGGGTTGTGATATTTTCTTATATCTCTTTTAATGTTTTCTAAACACAAATAAAATATAGCATATTGAATTGACAGAATACAAGTGAACATAAGATAAAAAAATTTATGTGTGTGTGTGTGTGTGTGTGTGTGTGTGTGTGTGTATATATATAATTTTTTTTAAGATGGAGTTTTGCTCTTGTTGCCCAAGCTGGAGTGCAATGACACAATCTCGGCTCACTGCAACCTCTGCCTCCTGGGTTCAAGAAATTCTCCTGCCTCAGCCTCCTGAGTAGCTGGGATTACGGCATGCACCACCATGCCTGGCTAATTTTTTGTATTATTGATAGGAGTAGCTGGGATTACGGCATGCACCACCATGCCTGGCTAATTTTTTGTATTATTGATAGAAATGGGGTTTCACAATGTTAGCCAGGCTGGTCTCGAACTCCTAACCTCAGGTGATCCGCCCTTCTTGGCCTCTCAAAGTGTTGGGATTACAGACGTGAGCCACTGCTCCTGGCAAAAATATTTATACTTCACCCTAAAAATAAGACAAGATCCTAAGAATGGTTTAGAGTTCTTGTAGGAATAATCCAGGAACTCTGCTGCTTGAATCATCTAGACTTCCAGTTCCAACCATGAAATATCTTTTATCAGACTGCCGTCCTACCAAAAGCAGTCATGAAAGCTAGACAAAATATATAAAACCAAATGGTTTAAATACATTGAAATGCAACTAACTCACATAGAACTTGAGGGGCTATGATCCTAAGAGGTCATCTCCATATAACATTGGCTTTTTCCCTGAGGACATGTTTAGAGCAGTAGAGGCCAAGTCTAACGTGGCAGTCATTTCAAGCAGAGGAGACAGTGGTCAGGCCTTGGAGCTGCTAAAATGACTGAAACATAGGAACAAAATCTCAGATAGAAAGAAATTGCAGAGGAAAAGCCCCAACATTTATGGACAAATTTCCCTCAAGTCATTGGTGATTCTATAACTGCACATGTATGAGGCAAGCAAGACTCAAAGAAACTCAGCAGAAAATAGCAGAAGAAATTATTTAACAGCCACATGATGGTGGGGAAGCCGAGGTTAAGGCTGCCTAGGTGCTCTTGGTAAATACCCCTGCCTTCCAACTGAAATCCCCAGGGCTACTTCTGGAGGTTGGGGTAAAAACTGAAATGGACGATTCTTAACAAGCCTAAAACACAATATAATCTGTGTTTACTGAGTCTTGAGTTCAGAAGAAATTTAACCTTTTTAAAAGATACGGTCATTCAAAGCCTCTGTAATTTTTGGTTTATGTAGTCTGGTTTCAAATAACAAACCTCTGGACAGACTAAAAAAAGAAAACACAAGAGCATATTCTAGAGATTATATCTGCACAAATGAAACATGCATGAGATTATTCACTGAAAATGTTCATGATAACAAAATATTGGAAGTAGCCCATGGGACCATCAATAGGGAATTTATTAGATAAATTTCATTTATTTATATAATGTGTTGGTTTTCACACAGCCACCATCAGCATTTGGTGCAAGCCAGCTCTTTATTGTATGATACTGTCCTGATCATTGACTACAGGGCAGTTTATAACTTTGGACCTGGCACAGTAAGTGCAGGTTGCACATTCAAGGTTTGAAACAACTCAGAATGCTCCCACACATTTTCATGTGCCTTTGGGGTGGGGCATTCCACTTGAGAATCATTAATATTATGGAATTGTGTACAACAGTGAAAAAAAAAAAAAACCTGAGAAAGCTGTTTGTGAACTGATATGGAAAGGCCACTAGCTTGTTATGTTTTGTTTAAGATAGGAGGACAAAGAGAATATATATTTGGATTGTTTACATATGAATAAAACATTCTGTAGTAATATGTAAGAAACGAAAGTGATTATCTGTGGGGTGTGTGACATGAATGGAGATGAGAATAGGTGAAATTATGGATTTAAAAAATACTGTTTTAATTTTTAGAACATGGATTTATTACATATTTAAATTTCTAATAAAATTTTAGATATAAATAAGCTACTGTGTCAAATACGATAGTTTATAAGACATCTATTTAAAATTTACATATTCATTAAACAAATGTTTTGGTCTTTTCCCAATCCTGTCTCCTTTTACTTTTCCTTTCATTCAGTGGAGTAGGGCGAAACTGGGGCTGGGCATCTGCAGGTAGCAGCATTCTGGCTGAATTTGGTACACTACATATGGAGTTCGTCCACCTCAGCTACTTGACAGGGGACCTGATTTACTACAAAAAGGTTCGCTCTTTGCCTTCTATTCTTTGTTTGGCCCAAAGATATGATTAATGCTTAAAAATGTTTGCCTTTCTAGATATGTGTTTATTAGGCTTCTAGCCTTTATTTTTTCTTTTGAAGTTACTCAAAGAAATATTCTTTCTATTTAGAACATATTTAAAATATTTATTGTTATTTGAGAAGTTATAACCACTATTAAAATTTCATTGCTATTTCCATGCAGCATTGTGCTGCAGTCTGAAGTTCCTAGCCAGCATGGTAAGACAAGAAAAACAAAATAACCAGATGTTTAAGAATTGAAAAGGAAGAAGGAAAATAATAGTTATTCACAGATTACATGATTATCGACCTAAGGTATTAAGACAATCTATATTTAAATTACTAGAAATAAGAGCTTAATATGATTTTTAAATAGATGATCAATATGGATGTTAAAAATCAGTAGCATTTCTCTACACCAGCTACAAAAGGCAAGAAGATGTCATTTTGCAAAAAGATATCTTATGTAATAGAACAAGACTATGTATGTTTCCTAGGAATAAATCTAACAAAAGATCAAAATTTTTCTCAGCCATGAAAAAGCAGAAAATCCTTTCATTCGCAGCAATTTGGATGGAACTGCTGGAGGGCAATATGTTAAGTGAAATAAGCCAAGAACAGAAAGACATATATTGTATGTTCTCATTCATAGGTGGGAGAGAAAAGAAATTGATCTCATGGAGGTAGAGAATAGAATGGTGGTTATCAGAGGCTAGGAAGGGTAGTGGGGAGAGAAGGATAAAGAGAGTTTGGTTAGTGCGTACAAAAGTGCAGTTAGAAGGAGGAAGATCTAGTGTTTGATAGCACAATAGAGTGACTATAATTAACAGTGATTTGTTGTATATTTCAAAATAGCTAGAAGAGAAGATATAGAATGTTTCCAAGAGAAGAAACGATAAATGTTTGAAGTGGTAGATATTTCAGTTACTCAGATTTTATCATTACACATTATATGTTAGTATCAAAATATCATGTATGACTATTCCGTATTCATAAAAATTTAAAATTTAAAAATACAAATCTTTATTAAATGACATTGAAGAGGATATAAATAAATGGAGAAGTATCATATTTTTGTATAGATAAACAATATCATAAAAATTTCAGTCATCCCCAAATTGATTTGTAGTTCAGTGCCAATGAAATCTCTAATGGCCTTTTCCCCCCCCGCAGTGGGAACTTGAAGAGACACTTCTAGAATTTATACAGTAAAGAAACATTCTAGACACTTGTGAGGAAAAACACATTGGCTGGATTTACATTGCCTAGGTATTAACATTGACAGTGTAGTATTTGTTAATAGTGACAAAGAGACTGACGAATAGCTCTTAAACAGACCTACAGATATGTAGAAACTTGTTATAACAAGTGTCACACTATGGATTATAATAGTTAATTCCAGGAGCATTGAATGCTTAATTTCAAAAGACAAAGCCCTGATACTTTGAGAATAAAAAATCTATGCCCTTGGAGTAAAGAAGGATTTTTACAATGGGAAACAAAAATATTATCTAGTAAAAATACCCTGTAACCCAGCAATTCCATTATTTGGTATGTACATTTATATTATATACATAAAAACATTGTTTATATTGGCAACATATAATAAAATATAAAACATTAGTGAAAATATGAATTATGTTTATATCCGTCAGTTAAAAAAATAATTTTTATAAAGTTCAAAACAAAGCTGAACAATATATTGTTTAAGGAGTCAAAAGTGGTTTTGATAAATTGTCCAAGTAAAAATAATATAGAGAGATGAATCTCTAAATTAAATGTTTTATTTGGAAGCACAGAATTCCAGTTCAGGACAGACACACAGACTGGAGTGGTCTTCAGTACATCCAGAGAACAAAGAGAAGGTTGGAAGTTTTATTAGAAGAGAAACGTTATATATAGTTTTGAAAGGAAATGTATTGACATGAGTAAAGCTTCTAGAAGCTTTCTAGCTCTGATTGGTGACAGCAGTAGGTAAAACTATAATCTTAGGGTTTTTAAAACTGAGCTTGTGGAAAACTTAAATTTTGGAGCTGGTGTTCTGTGCCCAAGTGATTTTCCCCTAGGCCCTTTGACCCTGATTTAGTTGAGTATGATAAGAATGACCCAGTTTGTACAATTTGCTTTCACAAAGTCAAGATAATGACAAATATGAAACTCAGGACTGCAAATACATCTGGGATATAGGCAGTAGTATGTGAACAGGAAGTGGAAGTGGTAAACAGACCACCAAAGGTGTTTGTAGTGTTATATTTCTTAAGTTGAGATGTGTGTAGAGTTGAGATATATATGTATATTCATTTCAGCATATGAAATACTTCATCAACAGAGAAGAATTTTCAGGAAAATACAGCAAAATGGAAGTAGATGACAGAGTTTTCCCTGTCCTGACTAAATGAGTAATAACAAAAATATTAAAGACAGTAAAAATTCCATCAAAAGCAGTAAAAGAAGGCAAAGATGTAATTTCACATCATGTTTGGTACCAAAATAAAAAAAAAAAAAAGATTTCTGATTTCTGGCATGAGACATAAGTCTGCTTCCTACCCTATCCTGAAACGTTTCTGGGCAGGGAGTCAACAAATTCCAGTATTCTCTATCGATCTTGCCAGAGAGACCAGTGCCCAGAGCATCAAATATGTAATTGCCCGTAGCTGCAGCAGAGTTCTCACCTCTTATCCTTCTTGAACACATAGGCTTCAAGTGATCAGATAGTAGTATACTTGTACTCCAGAACTCAAATTGTATCCAGGAATGGAGGAACACACACACACACACACACACACACACACACACACACACACACACAAGGAACTCAAGGAGAATTCAACACAGTTCATATCAGAACTAACCCTGGTAAATGTGAGCAACATAAAACAAAGCATTGCAATTGTGCAAGCATACTGCTAGAAACAAAAGCAGAGTGGTACATAGCGTGTAAAAGACTGATAAAGAATTCAGTTTCAAATTTTAAAAAAAGTAAAAAAAAAAAGTGACCATGAGTAATTCATCCTATAATAGAAATTAAATTTAATAAAATTAGAACTCAAAACTAAAATAAAACAATAAAATGATACAAAAATAATATGGAGCTAAAGAAACAAATTGAAACAATATATCCCCTTAGCTAATAAAATGGAAAACAACAATGAACTGATTGCACATAGTTAAAAGCCGAATTACTTACATAGAATAGATGCAAGAGATAGTCGTAGTCAGAACAAGGGAAAAGCAGAAATTAAAATGATAATTTGTAAAATACAGATAATTTAACATATGAGCATTTCTGAAGTAGAGGACCTAAATCATAGGGAGTTAACCTAAAAGCAGCAAGAAGAAGAAACACTTCTGGGTGCAGTGGCTCACACCTGTAATCCCAGCACTTTGGGAGGCCGAGATAAGTGGATCACTTAAGCTCAGGAGTTCAAGACAAGCTTGGACAACATGGTGAAACCACTTCTCTACCAAAAATTAGCCATGTGTGGTCCTGCATGCTTATACTTCCCAGCTACTCCAGAGGCTGAGGTAGGAGGATCACTCACACCTGGGATGGGAAGTGGAGGTTGCAATGAACTGCAGTCGAGCCGCTGCACTCCAGTCAGAGGGACAGAGCAAGACTCTGTCTCAAAAAAAAAAAAAAGGAAAAGAAGAAACTGCAAATTCCATTTTTAACAAAATTAAGAGACTTCATACTTCATATCCCAAAATAGGAAGAAAGGTAGAAATATAAGCAGTAAAGATCAGAGAGAGGTTTGGTATAAACTGAAGAGGGGATGTTTGGGGCTGCAGATTAAAAAATACAAAGCCAGTAGAGCACAGTTCTCTAAATTAGGTGGTGTATGTTGACATACAAAACTCAAAATTCTCATGAGCAGCAATGAGAACAGGATCACAGGCTGACAGTGAGTACTTATGTGGACTTTACTAGACATAATATGTTGAGAAGCTGGAAGAACAGAATTGAGTAAGACTTCTTACAGACAAGCTGTTTGTGCCTGCCGACTTTGGTGAGGGAAGGGAATAAATGACAGATTCACTAGTATAAGCAGTGCCATATTGCTGATCTCTAGTGGCTGGGGATAAGCAAAGTCTAAATAAAAACATTTATAACTGGACTTTACCTTGTGTTTTATGTCAAAACTTTCAGGAAAACTGTAATGAGTAATTTGTCAAAAAAGAGAAGGCACAGAATTTATACAAAGATATTACCAGAAAAAAGGAAAGGAAGGAAAATTGTGGCCACAAAATATATAAAAGAGCAATTGACAATTCGACCAAATATCACCATGAGAGAAAACATAATAAAGCCCTCATCCCTGTAGAACAAGTATATAAACAGAGACAGGTGCCCAGAGACAGTAAGATATGATATCAGTAACAAAATATAAGAAAAAGTAGTTATCAACAAAATGAAGGCCAAAATGGAAGCAACACAAAGAAGGTGTTCAAAATATAAGAAACTTAGAAGACAAAATTGAGAAAAGCTAGTAAATGTGTGGAAATGAAAAGAGATATATTTTAGAAAGAAAATGATAAGGAAGAAAGGCAGAGAGAATTGATAGTATACATTCTTTTGGATGACAGAAGAGTTAATTTTCTCACCTTTTATAACATCATTCAGAACTTTCTAAAAAGTGGTTCATCGAATTTTTCAGATTGAGATTGTTATAACATACTGATGGTCTCAAACGTGAAAGAACACTGGGAATATAGACAGCATCCCTGAGCCCATTCCCAAAACTACTTAAAGACAAAATCCAGCCAAGTGAATGACGATGGGAAACCTTGTAGCAGAAGGATTAATATTGTACTCAAGTCCAGAACAGTGAAGTATATATCAGGTCCTTTGAAGAAGAAAGAGTTTTCCAAAGTCATTTATACCAGCCAACTTATTCATCAAATGTAATATTCTCAAACAAATAAGAATACAAGGATCATAACACCTCCTTCCACCCCCCAGATACCCGTTTAAAAGTTCACCCAATCAAAATAAATCCATAGGAAAGTCTCCAGCCACTTAATATATTTCATGATACTTCTTTCCCTGTTAGCCTCAGGGAGATATTTTTAAAATTGGAATTTCAGGAACTTAAAGATATCAATTGTGGGAACAATATTTAAAGTTCAGCAATTTGTTTACCTCGTTTAATTTCTGATCTGTCGAATTCAAATTAATACTTTTCAAAATACAATGGCATTTTATGATTCAATTCCTGTGAAATTATTTCTGTTCTTATGTTTGAATATATACATATTGACTATGTCTGGAATTATGTTTACAACTGATGTTTCAGATGGTATTTCTAGGTAGTAGCATGTTGAGATTTAAAATCTATTTGTGCTGTTTTCTCTGTATTATTATTGCTTGATTTTAAGATAACAGATAAATATCATCTTATAAAAATGAGTTATTTAAGAAATAGAAGGCTTTCCTGACTCCCTGCCGCCCCTCCAACACACACACAAAGGCAAGGAATAGGTGTATATTCTGAGTAAGGAAGAACACAAAGTCTACATTAATACTAAGCCTGGATGACGCTTATTTTTATTAATTGTATTCTTAATTTTATTTTACTTAGGTTATGCACATTCGGAAACTACTTCAGAAAATGGATCGTCCAAATGGTCTTTATCCAAATTATTTGAACCCCAGAACAGGGCGCTGGGGTCAGTGTAAGTATTTCTAGTATACCTGAGGCTTTCTTAAAAGATTATTTGTCTGAAAACTCTTTGCTTGATATAGTAAAAAGTTGACTGCGTGGAGTTAGAAACCCTCAGTTAGTATCTGACCTTGTGGTCTACTGGTTCTCCTCTTTGGCATGTTTCTGATCTCTATCTTCAGTTTTCTCATTTATCAAAAGGAAATGTTAATAACATGTCTTCTAAGAGTATTTTATTCCCTGTATTGCTACAGTACAGTGTGGCAGTTTGAAGATTATACTTAAAAGGTCTTACTAATAAATTATATCTTCATGTAAATAAAAGCACTGCTTAGGAGAGGGAGGTGAAGGAGGAGTGTGAAAAACAAACGAGCATAGTAGATTACTAGAAGGAGGGCAGTTGCTCTTGGATGAGCCATGTCTATTCATTCATTTTAGAAGAAGCCATCTTGGCATTCATTATTTACCAGTCTCTGTGCTAAGTTCCTTGAAGAGATTGAGATGGGGAAAGAACATAGGGCTTGGCCTGAATTCACAGGCTGGCAGGATAGGCAGACACATAAATATTGTACAGGAAGGTACCAGTTGTTACATGAAATGGTGGTAGAAGCGATTCCCTCTGCTAGAGGGCAGAGTGTTTTGTTTAGGGAGGGGATAATTTTTCTTACTAGAGCTCATTTATTTTTGAAGGAATTGATTTTTAAAAGTAACAACTAATAAATATTTATGTGGAAATTTGGAACTTACAGAATTTTAGTAATTGTAGGTTTATCAGTGTTATTATTTTTTAAAGTTAGGAAAATGAAAACAATAGAAGTTGCAACTTTCTCACTAATAAAACATGATTCAGTTATTTTTGAGACTAATAAAATCATAATGAAATAGTAAAAATAAGAGACAAAAGTAAAATCATTTAATTTTTGTATTGAAAACACTGCCAATACTGCCAGTAAGAAAATATTCTGTGTGAGTACCAAGAATAGAAAAACATTTGCCCTGGAATTGTCTTTTTGTTCCTTACCAGGAAATTGTCTTTTATTTTATGAAAGGGAAGCAGATAGGTCAATATAATTATGCCTTTCATGAATCTGGGAATAGATCTCAATCTTTTTTGACTCTTTTTATATTTACTTTTCCTGTTTCCTGAAATTATTTACATATGACTCATTTTCTCTTTATTTTGAAGAAGATGTAAGCGCTAATGCCTAGACTGAGTCGGAATATTTTCCTGAAAAACAAAACCCTGAGAGCTGCATTTCTAAAATGTAAAAATATAGTTTCCTTATTTCAGATAAGAGTGACTGGATTGGATATCTACTTGGTAATCTACATGAGTTCTATTATAAATTTTTACCCCCGAGAGTTATATTGAGATTTGAGAATATTATAATAATATAATGATATAATAATATACATGAAAAATTACATTTAGTTCCTGTCTCAGATGATATGCCAGTGTATATTCTATATGGTATTACCATTTAAATGTAAAAGATGAAATCATAAAAATGCTAAAAACCAGATTGAATATGTAATCAGGAAAGCTTATTTCTAAGCATGTCACATAAAATGGAAACTACAAAAAAAAAGGTTTCAGTCTTTATTGTATATTACTGTTAACAGTAATTACTGTATATTACTGTTAACAGTAATTACTGTATATTACTGTTAACAGTAATTACTGTATATTACTGTTAACTGTATTAGCCCATTTTCATGCTTCTATAAAGAACGCCTGAGCCTGAGTAATTTATAAAGGAAAGTGGTTTAATTAACTCACAGTTCTACAGGGCTGGTGAAGCCTCAGGAAACTTATAATCATAGCAGAAGGGGAGGCAAACATATTCTTCTTCATGTGGAGGTGGGAAGGAGAGATGCTCAGCAAAGCTGGTAAAAGTCCCTTATAAAACCATCAGATCTTGTGAGAACTCACTCACTATCCCAAGAACAGCATAGGGGTAACTGCCCCCATGATTAGTGATCTCCCACTGGGTCCCTCCCACGATACTTGAGGATTATGAGAACTACAATTCAAGATGAGATTTGAGTGTGGACACAGCCAAACCATATCAACCTCCTACATTTAATAATTCAAAAGCAAGTTACAGTCCAACAAAACATATTTGGACATACTTGAAAAACAGAATTTTCATATCCTTTCTATATCAAAATCTCTTATAAACTCATTAGGAAAAATGATCACCCCAATAGAAAAGTGGACCAAGAAAAGTTAGTTCTTGAAAAATCACAACACAAGTGGATAATAAAAACCTTTGGCCCTACAAGTGGTGTTAATGAAGATAACTTCATTATCTTGGAGACAGTATCATGTGACAGCCTCTCTTTTTGTACAGATGACTACTACTACTGCCAGGTTAGTAATTACAAAGACAGATACATTTGTGACTTATCCATAGATGGGTCACCAGAGACCTTTGTGTCTCCCTTTCCTGTCACCACATCCGTAATCAAATCAGTGTAGCTTTTAAACAGACACTATTCTTTGATTAAATTGACAAAGGAAATTGACATCTCCCTATACCCAGTCTCCAGAGTGTGTCTATTTGTATACTTTTTGAACCAGCGACTCATTTCTAGCAATTTATTCCAAAGAAGTTTTCAGAGCTATATATTGAAGTATATTTACAACAGTCTTGCAGTTATTTATAATAGGGATAATTTGGATGCAATCTAAAGCAGTCCTGTCTAACAGAACCTTTTGTAATGAGGGAAAGATTTTATTATCTGTGTTATTCAGTACAGTAGTCACTAGCCACATGTGGCTGTAGAGCACATGAAACGTTGGTAGTATGGTTGTGGAATTACCTGTTAAATTTTATTTTTAATTAGCTTATATTTAAATAGCTACTTGTAGCTAGTGCTTCTACATCGGACAGTGCAGCTTTTAAACATCTTGTAATAGGGATTTGGTTAAATACATTTTGCCTATCCATATGTAGTATACTATGCAGCCATTAAAAGTTACGTTTTGGAATACCTTGACATAGATAAATATGACATATCTAGAAAGATATTTAGAAAAGGAAATGCTGTAAAAATAGAAACCAAAGTGTTATGTGTGGTTTTTTTCTAAATGATTGTTTTTATTTTCTCCTTTTCATTTACCGTTACTATCCAAAGTTGATTATGAATATCCATTATTTTTCATGTTAGCCTAAAACATTTTTAAATAAAGAGAATGCCATTTTCCATACCAGCATAAGGATACTCAAAAAAGTAAATCACAATTTGAGAATTGCCAGCCCTGAAATGATCAGAAGTACAGCTTTGATGACATGGAGGCAGGGAATCGCTTGAACCGAGGAAGTGGAGGTTGCAGTGAGCCAAGATTGAGCCACTGCACTCCAGCCTGGGTGACAGAGTCAGACACTGTCTCCAAAAAGAAAACAAAACAAAAAAACAAAGACAATAAAAAAACAACTTTTTCTCTTCAACATTGTGTTGAGAAAATGGATAGCCAGGTGAAAAAGAATGCAGTTGAACCCTTAGTCTATATTATCTATAAAAATTAACTCAAAACAGATCAAAGACTCTAAATTTGAGAACCAAAACTGTAACTCTTAGAAGGAAACATAGGGGCAAATCTTCATGACCTTTGATTTGGCATTGGGTTCTTTGATGTGACACCAAGGCACAGGTAACAATACAAAAATAGAAGGTAAATTGGATTTGATTAAAATGGAAAATTTTTGTGCATCAAAGGATGCTATCCATGAGAATGAAAGACAACCCACAGAATGAGAGAAAATATTTGCAAATCACGTATCTGATAAGGTTATATACACAGACTATATAAAGAACTCCTACAACTCAACAACAGAAGGCAAACTACCCAATTAAATAGTGGGTGAGGACTTGAATAGTCATTTCTTCAAAGAAGATAGGCAAATGGAAAATAAGTACATGAAAAAGATAATTAACATTAAATTGCAAATCAAAACTCAATGAGATACTACTTCAGAGCTACTATAATCAAAAGGATGAAGAATAAGCATTGGCAAGGATGTGGAGAAATTGAAACCCTTGTACATTGCTAGTAGGAATGTAAAATGGCATAGCTGCTGTGAAAAAGTGACAGTTCCTTAAAAAGTTAAACATAGAATTACATGTGACCCAGCACTTTATTTCCTGGGTCATATATATACCCAAAAGAATTGAAAACAGAGACTCAGATACTTGTATGCCAGTGTTCGTTACAATATTATTCGTGATAGCCAAAGGTGGAAGCAACTCAAGTGTCCAACAGATGAATGGGTAAACAATATGTGGGTATAAACATACAATGGACTATTAGCTATAAAAAGGAATGAAGTACTGATACCTGCTGTAATATAAACAAACCTTGAAAACATTATGCTTAGCAAAAAAAGCCAGTCACAAAAGGACAAATATTGTATGATTCCACTTATATCAAATATCTAGAGTAGTGAAATTCATAGAGACAGAAAGTAGATTAGAGTTGAGCAGAGGCTTTGGATGAGAAGAGAGTGGAGAGGAGAATGGAAAGTTATTGCTAGAGTATCTGTTTGAAGTGATGAAAAGTTTTGGAACCAGGTAGTGGTAATGGTTTTACAGCACCGTCAGTGTAATTAATGCTACTGAATGGTACATTTTGAAAATAGTTAAAATGGCAACTTTTGTGTTATGTACATTTTGTCACAATAAAATTTTCAGCAGAAAAGACAACTTTTATTTCTCTGCATTTTTTCCACACAAAATAAATTCAAATTACTTTATACTTGCTCTCAGCAATTTTTAATTTTGATGTTATAGAAAGAGCCATTCACTGATTATTTTGGCAGAAGATCTTTAAAATCCTAGCGAGCTGCCCTGGTATCCTTTTACCAGCTGTAGTCCTTACAAAATTGTCCAATTTGTTCCTTTTAATGTTTTTGTATATTTTATATCAGCCTCTGAAAAGTATATTGAATTTTATTATTATCATTGAGCAGTATACATCTGTCATATTTATAAATAGTCTGCAAAACAAACATTTAATTGAACTGAAATTTAACAATTCAGCTTTGGCTAACTATATTATAATTAGAGTAATGATAATATCTGTGATATGCACATAGCAATCACAGAGAATAATTACTGGTAATTACCTTCAGGAAAAGTACTTGGCAACAGATATGAAAGAATATAGTAGGGAACCTAGATTTAAAGGCAAATTGCTATTTTTTTTCTTTTTTCCTTTTCTAAAAAAACCTTTATTTTTTCTACTGGTTTTCTAAGCACAACACTTAACCTATGTCACTTAATGATTAAAGTGAAGAAAATACAGGAAATCAGTCATTACTGATTCATTGTTTTATATTACTAACTTTATAATTGTGGAAAAACAAGAATGGACATGTTATTTTGAGTTAGAAAATGAATTCTGATTTTCTTGCTTAATAATTTAGATAATTTGTTTAACTTCTCTATGCATGTTTCTTCATCTGTTCTAATTGTACTTATTTAATAGAATTTTCATGTGGGTCATATTTATGACATAATATATTTGAAAATGCTTCAAATTAGTTTTTATTCTAGAATTTCCTGTAAGAACACAATAGCTTCTGTTAGAAACCTGCTGTTAACTGTATGAGGTATTGAAATAAATCATATGAATCATTGTTATTTAGGAGTATTTTATAATTGTTATCAATTTCTGAATATCAAAAGGGCCTTAGAGGGATGTGGTTTATCAAATTTGACAGGTAGACATATACGCTACAGAAAATAGAAGTGGCTCCCAATTCTTTAGTGTTATCCCTTTGCCTTAATGTAATTTCAGATGGTCTGTAAAGCAAGATGGACAGAATTCTCACTTGAGAAGTTTGGTTTCTTTGTTTGTATATTTTGCTTTCAATGAAGATAATTGACAAGAAAATGTAATATTCTCTGTACTATTCAATAATAAGGTTAATTTTGTTTTGTTGTGATTTGTTATTGTAACATTTTCAATTCACATTCTTCCTTTTGCACTCAGTGAATATATACTCTGTTAAAAGTTAAACAAGGCATATACCATAAGGTGTCATATTCAGAGACTCACGAGAAACCGGACCAGATTTTGAGAAAAGTAATGAGGGAACAAGATTACTTTTGTTTGATTAAAACTGTCTATAAAACACATTGTAATAAATAGGCTAAATTAGGAAAAGGAAAAGCTTAAAGCAGAAAGACATACTAGAAAGCTAATATAATACGAATCTGGATCTAGGATAGCTGTGGGAATGGTAATCATCCCAGATTTTGTCTTTTCCTTTGTATCCTACATTCATTCTTCACTAAGTCTTGTCAGTTCTAACTATTTCTAGAATATTCTTTTCCCCATTTTAACTGTACCTTTTTCCATTTGGAATACCCACCGCCTTCTCTATGTCCTTTATTACCTATTCTATTAAAATGTAGGAGGAAAACTCTAAATTAAGTAAACTGTTTAAATATAGTAGTCCCTCTTGCAACCACGTGTTAGGGAAAAGGAAAATTATTGGAGTATTTATATAAATACCTATCAAAAGATTAATAGCAATTTTATATGGGTGATGGTATTATAGGAATATGTTTTCCCTCATCTACAGGATGTTTGCATTCATCAATTTCATTGATACTAAATATCAACCACTGTTCCAGATGCTGGAGATATAGATGTGAAAAAGTAGACAGTGTCCTAATACCCTTGGAGGAATTACATACTACTGAAGAGATAAATATATGATGTGATGTAATATAATAATAAGAATTCTACCAAAGCTCTAGGCACTAGGGTTCCCCAAGTACTAAAACACAGTTGTCAGTTCACATGCCTCATCTTTCAGACTCCATCAGCATCTTGATTTCTTTTTTCTTTCTTTCTTTTTTTAAAAATTATACTCTTAAGTTCTGAGATGCATGTGCAGAACACATAGGTTTGTTACATAGGTATACATGTGCCATGGTGATCTGCTGCACTCGTCAACCCGTCAACTCCCTAGCCCCTACCCACCGACAGGCCCAGTGTATGATGTTCCCTTCCCTGTGTCTATGTGTTCTCATTGTTCAGCTCCCACTTAGGAGTGAGAACATGCAGTGTTTGGTTTTCTGTTCTGTGTCAGTTTACTGAGAATGATGGTTTCTAGCTTCATCCACATCCCTGCAAAGGACGTGAAGTCATCCATTTTTATGGTTGCATGGTATTCCATGGTGTACATGTGCCATATTTTCTTTATCCAGTCTATAATTGATGGGCATTTAGGTTGGTTCCAAGTCTTTGCTATTGTGAATAGTGCTGCAATAAACATACGTGTGCATGTGTCTTTATAGAATGATTTATAATCCTTTGGGTATATGCCCAGTAATGGGATTGCTGGGTCAAGTGATACTTCTGGTTCTAGATCATTGAGGAATCGCCACACTGTCTTCCACAATGGTTGAACTAACTTACACTCCCACGAACAGTGTAAAAGCATTCCTATATCTCTACATCCTCTGCAGCATCTGTTGTTTTCTGACTTTTTAATGATTGCCATTCTAACTGGCGTGAGATGGTATCTCATTGTGGTTTTGATTTGTATTTCTCTAGTAACCAGTGATGATGAGCTTTTTTTTTCATGTTTGTTGGCCACATAAATGTTTTCTTTTGGGAAGTGTCTATTCATATCCTTTGCCCACTTTTTTATGGGGTTGTTTTTTCTTATAAATTCTCTGTAGATTGTGGATATTAGCCCTTTTTCAGATGGATAGATTGCAAAAATGTTCTCCCATTCTGTAGGTTGCCTGTTCACTCTGATGATAGTTTCTTTTGCTGTGCAGAAGCTCTTTAGTTTAATTAGATCCCATCTGTCAATTTTGGCTTTTGTTGCCATTACTTTTGGTGTTTTAGTCATTAAATCTTTGCCCATGCCTATGTCCTGAATGATATTGCCTAAGTTTTCTTCTAGGGTTTTTATGGTTTTAGGTCTTACATTTAAGTCTTTAATCCATCTTGAGTTAATTTTTGTATAAGGTGTAAGGAAGAGGTCCAGTTTCCGTTTTCTGTGTATGGCTAGCCAGTTTTCCCAATACCATTTATTGAATAGGGAATCCATTCTCCGTCACACTAAACATGGAAAGGAAAAACCAGTGCCAGACACTGCAAAAACTTGGCAAATTGTAAAGACCATTGACACTCTGAAGAAACTGCATCAACTAATGGGCAAAATAACCAGCTAGCATCATAATGACAGGATCAAATTCACACATAACAATATTAACCTTAAATGAAAACAGCTAAATGCCCCAATTAAAAGATACGGACTAGCTAATTGGGTAAAGAGTCAGGACCCATCGCTGTGCTGAATTCAGGGGACCTGTGTCACATGCAAAGAGACACATAGGGTCAAAATAAAGGGATGGAGGAATATTTACCAAGCAGATTGAAAGCAAAAAAGACCAGGGGTCGCAATCCTAGTATCTGATAAAACAGACTTTAAACCAATAAAGATCAAAAATGACAGAGAAGGGCATTACATAATGGTAAAGGGATCAATGCAACAAGAAGTGCTAACTGTCCTGAATATATATGCACCCAATACAGGAGCACCTACATTCATAAAGCAAGTTCTTAATGACCTACAAAGAGACATGGACTCCCACACAATAATAGTGGGAGACTTTAACACCCCACTGTCAATATTTGGCAGATGAACAAGACAGCAAACTAACAGGGATATTCAGGACTTGAACTTCCCTCTGGACCAAGCAGACCTAATAGACATCTACAGAACTCTCCATTCCAAATCAACAGAGTATACATTCTTCTCAGCACCACATCACACTTACTCTAAAATTGACCAAATAATTGGAAGTAAAACACTCCTCAGCAAATGCAAAAGAATGGAAATCATAACAAACAGTTTCTCAGACCACAGTGCAATCAAATTAGAACTCAGGATTAAGAAACTCACGCAAAACCACACAACTACATGGAAACTGAACAACCTGCTCCTGAGTGACTACTGGGGAAATGACAAAATTAAGGCAGAAATAAATAAATTCTTTGAAACCAATGAGAACAGAGATACAATGCACCAGAATCTCTGGCACATAGCTAAAGCATTGTTTAGAGGGAAATTTATAGCACTAAATGCCCACAGGAGAAAGCAGGAAATATCTAAAATTGACACCCTAACATCACAATTAAAAGAACTAGAGAAGCAAGAGCAAACAAATTCAAAAGCTACCAGAAGACAAGAAATAACTAAGATCAGAGCAGAACTGAAGGAGATAGAGACACAAAACGCCCTTCAAAAAAATCAGTGAATCCAGGAACTGGTTTTTTTGAAAAGATCAACAGAATAGACCACTAGCCAGACTTAATAAAGAAGAAAAGAGAGAGGAATCAAATAGACACAATAAAAAATGATAAAGGGGATATCAACATTGATTGCACAGAAATACAAATTACCATCAGAGAATACTATAAACACCTCTACACAAATAAACTAAAAAGTCTAGAAGAAATGGATAAATTCCTGGACAAATACACCCTCACAAGACTAAACCAGGAAGAAGTTGAATCCCTGAATTGACCAATAACAAGTTCTGAAATTGAGGCAGTGATTAATAGCCTACCAAGCAAAAAAAGCCCAGGACCAGATGGATTCACAGCCAGATTCTACCAGAGGTACAAAGAGGAGCTGGTACCATTCCTTCTGAAACTATCCCAAAGAATAGAAAAAGAGAGACTCCTCCCTAGCTCATTTTATGAGGCCAGCATCATCCTGATACCAAAACCTGGCAGAGACACAACAAAAAAAGAAAATTTCTGGTCAATATCCCTGATGAACATCGATGCAAAAATCCTCAAAATACTGGCAAACCAAATCCAACAGCACATCAGAAAGATTTCTTTTTTCTTAAAGCACTTTTAGTTCTAGGACAATACCTTATTTTGCTTTTCTCGTAACCTTACTTAGCTTCATGCTTCACTCAGTCTTCTTCTTCTTCTTCTTCTTCTTCTTCTTCTTCTTCTTCTTATTATTATTATTATTATTATTAGTTTTCTTTTTTACTCCTAGCCTCTCCTAGTGTTGGAACGCCCTGAAGCAAGCTTGTCCAACCCAGGGCCTAGGATGGCTTTGAATGCAGCCCAACACAAATTCATAAACTTTCTTAAAACATTTTGAGGGTTTTATTTTTTTGGCAATTTTAAAAAAGCTCATCAGCTGTCGTTAGTGTTAGTGTATTTTATGTGTGACCCAAGACAATGCTGTCAATGTCGCTAAGGGAAGCCAAAAGATTGGTGAACAACCCTGCTGTAGGGTCAGTCCTCCACTGTCTTCTCTCCAGTGTCATAGTTTTAAATACCATTTACATGCTGACATCTCTCAAATCTAGAATTCTAGTCCCCACTTTGTCCTTGGCCTCTTTACTCGTATATCCAATTATCTACTTGACATCTTTACTTAAATATCTTACAGATACCTGACACTTATTATGTCTGGAAATGAGCTCTTCATAATAATTCTGTCCACCTCAAAACCTGTTATTCCTCCAGTCTTTCCCATTTCAGTTAATGGCAGCTCTATTCTTGCTCATGTCATAAATCTTGTTGGCATCCTTTATTTCTTTCTTTTATCTCACACCACATTCCAGTTTCTCAGCAAATTCTGTTCTGTCTGCCTTTGAAATATGACTAGAATTCAACTGCCACTACCCTGAGTCATGTCACCATCCCTTGTCTGGATTGTTATAATAGTATCCTAATTGGCCTTTCTGTTTCTGCCTCTGCCTTGTTCAGTCTATTCTTAATACAGGAGCCAGTCATTTTTTACAGAGTAAGTCACATTATGCCATTTTGTGCAACTCTCCAATTTTCATGTCAGAGTAAAAGCCAAAGTCCTTTTGGGTCCCTGTGATCTGGCTCTTATTATCTTTTCCTTCATTATTCTTCTCCAGCTACACTGGCCTTCTGTCAGTTGTTGAATCCATTAGGCACTTCTCCACCGCAGAGTTATTGCAGCCACTACTTCCTTTACTTGGATTGATTTTCTCAGATATTCACATAGCTCACTCACTCACTTTCTTCAGGTTTTTTAACTCAAAAGTTACCTTTTCAATGAAGCCTTCCCTGTTCACCTTACCTGATAAGTGGAAGTACAAAAAATTGAAAGATATTTTTTTTAGAGTCCTTCCTATCATTGATGGGCATTTGGGTGTAGTGCTGTAATAAACATATGTGTGCATGTGTCTTTATAGTAGAATGATTTATAATCCTTTGGGTATATACCCAGTAATGGGATTACTGGGTCAAATGGTGTTTCTAGTTTTAGATCATTGAGGAATCACCACACTGTCTTCCACAATGGTTGAACTAATTTACACTCTCACCAACAGTGTAAAAGCGTTCCTATTTCTCCACATCCTCTCCAGCATCTGTTGTTTTCTGACTCTTTAATGTTTGCCATTCTAACTGGTATGAGACACTATCTCATTGTGGTTTTGATTTGTATTTTTCTAATGACAAGTGATGATGAACTTTTTTTCATATGTTTGTTGGCTGCAAAAATGTGTTATTTTGAGAAGTGTCTGTTCGTTTCCATTGCCTACTTTTTGATGGCATTGTTTTTTTCTTGTAAATTTGTTTAAATTCCTTATAGATTCTGGATATTAGCCCTTTGTCAGTTGGATAGATTGCAGAAAATGGTCTCCCATTCTGTAGGTTGCCTATTCACTCTGATGACAGTTTCTTTTGCTGTGCAGAGCTCTTCAGTTTAATTACATCCCATTTGTCAATTTTGGCTTTTGTTGTTATTGCTTTTGACGTTTTAGTCATGAAGTGTTCGCCCATGCCTATGTCATGAATGGTATTGCCTAAGTTTTCTTCTAGGGTTTTTATGGTTTTAGGTCTTATGTTTGCATCTTTAATCCATCTTGAGTTAATTTTTGAATACAGTATAAGGATGGGTCCAGTTGCAGCTTTCTGCATATGCTAGCCAGTTTTCCCAGCACCATTTATTAAATAGGGAATCCTTTCCCTATTGCCTGTTTTTGTCAAGTTTGTCAGAGTTTAGATGGTTGTAGATGTGTGGCATTATTTCTGAGGTCTTTGTTCTGCTCCATTGGTCTGTATATCTGTTTTGGTACCAGACCAGGCTATTTTGGTTACTGTAGCCTTGTAGAATAGTTTGAAGCCAGGTAGTGTGATGCATTTAGCTTTGTTCTTTTTGCTTAGGATTTTCTTGGCTATACAGCCTCTTTTTTGGTTCCGTATGAAATTTAAAGTAATTTTTTCTAATTCTGTGAAGAAAGTCAATGGTAGCTTGATGAGGATAGCATTGAATCTATTAATTACTTTGGGCAGTATGGCCATTTTCATGATATTGATTCTTCCTATTCATCAGCATGGAATGTTTTTCCATTTGTTTGTGTCCTCTCTTATTTCCTTGAGCAGTGGTTTGAATTCCTGTACACATATACCCTCCCAAGACTATACCATAAAGAAGTTGAATTCCTGAATAGGCCAATAACAAGTTCTGAAATTGAGGCAGTAATTAATAGCCTACTAACCAAACAAAGTCCAGGACCAGACAGATTCACAGCCAAATTCTACCAGAGGTACAAAGAGGAGCTGGTACCATTCCTTCTGAAACTATTCCAAACAATAGAAAAAGAGGGAATCCTCCCTAACTCATTTTATGAGGCCAGCATCATCCTGATACCAAAACCTGGCAGAGACACAACAAAAAAAGAAAATATCAGGTCAATATCACTGATGAACATTGATGCGAAAATCCTCAATAAAATACTGCCAGACTGAATCCAGCAGCACATCAAAAAGCTTATCCACCATGGTCAAGTCCGCTTCATCCCTGGGATGCAAGGCTGGTTCAACATACGCAAATCAATAAATGTAATCCATCACATCAACAGAACCAATGACAAAAACCACATGATCATCTCAATAGATTTAGAAAAGGCCTTAGATAAAAATTCAACACTCCTTCATGCTAAAAACTCTCAATAAACTGGGTATTGATAGAACATATCTCAAAATAATAAGAGCTATTTATGACAAGCCCATAGCCAATATCATACTGACTAGGCAAAAGCTGGAAGCATTCCCTTTGAAAACCGGCCCAAGACAAGGATGCCCTCTCTCACCACTCCTATTCAACATAGTATTGGAAGTTCTGGCCAGGGCAGTCAGTCAAGACAAAGTAATAATCTTCAAATAGAAAGTGAGGAAGTAAAATTGTCTGTTTGCAGATGACATGATTGTATATTAAGGAAACCCCATCATCTCAGCACAAAATCTTCTTAAGCTGATAAGCGATTTCAGCAAAGTCTCAGGATACAAAATTATGTGCAAAAATCACAAGCATTCTTGTACACTAATAATAGAGAGCCAAATCATGAGTGAACTCCCATTCACAATTGCTACAAAGAGAATAAAGTACCTAGGAGTAAAACTTACAAGGGATGTGAAGGACTCTTCGAGGAGAATTACAGTTTTAGCCATTTTAATAGATGTGTAATGGTAACTGATTTTGGGTTTAATTAGTTCCTAAATGGCTAATTATGTTGAACATCTTTTTATATACTGTTTCCTATCCATTTATCTTCTTTGGTGAATTATCTGATCAAACCTCTTGTCTACTGCCTATTGAAAAACAGATTATTTTCTTAATTGTTGAGTTTTGAGATTTCAGTATATATTCTGGATACAATTCCTATATCAGATATATTCTTGGAAGATATTGTCTCCCAATCCATGGCTTGTCTTTTAATTATCTTAATAGTGTTGAAAAGCAGAGGATTCTAATTAAGAAGTCCATTTTACCAGTTTGCTCTTTATGAATTATTCTCTTATGTCATATCTAAGAAATTTTTGCCTAACCCAAGCACACAAAGATTTCTTCCTATGGTTTCTTCTAAAAGTTTATAGATTCAGGGCTGAGCATGGAGGCTCATGCCTGTAATCCCAGCACTTTGAGAAGCTGAAGTGCGTGGATCACCTCCTTGAGCAACATGGAGAAACCCTGTCTCTACTAAAAATACAAAATTAGCCGGATGTGGCATGCCTGTAATCCCAGCTACTCTGGGGTCTGAGGCAGGAGAATTGCTTGAACCTAGGAGGCAGAGTTTGCAGTGAGCCAAGATTGTGCCATTGCACTCCAGCCTGGGCAACTACAGCGAAATTACATCTCAAAAAAAAAAAAGTGTATAGATTCAGGTGTTGTATTTCCATCTGTGAGACGTTTTGAGTTGTTTTTTCTATAGGGCTCAAAGTTTGTTTTTTTTTTAAACATACAAATATTCTGTTATTTTAGCATCATTTGTTGAAAAAGCTATCCTTTTCCCACTGTATTGCCTTTGCACCTTTGTTAAAAATCAGTATACATTTAAGTATACGTTTATTTTTAGACTCTATCCTGTTTATCATTAAATCTACGCAATCAAAGCAGTGTCTACCATCCTGTTTTGATTAATGTAGATTTGTTATAAGTGAGGTCAAATGGTGTTAGCCTTCCTACTTTGTTTTTTCTCGATAGCTGTTTTAGCTCTCTCTTTTCTTTTTCTTTTTTTCTTCTTCAACTTTTATTTTAAATTCTGGGCTACATGTGCTGGATGTCCAGGTTTGTTACTTATGTAAACGTGTGCTGTGGTAGGTTGCTGCACAGATCAACCCATCACCTAGGTATTAAGCCTGGCATCCATTAGCTATTCTTCCTGATGCTCTCCCTCCCCCTATACCTCCCAACAGGCCCCAGTGTGTGTTGTTCCACCATATGTCCATGTGTTCTCATCATTCAGCTTCCACTTATAAGTGAGAACATGTGATGTTTGGTGTTCTGTTCCTGCATTAGTTTGCTGAGGATAATGGCTTCCAGCTCCATCCATGTCCCTACAAAGGACAAGATCTCGTTCCTTTTTATGGCTGCATAGTATTCCATGGTGTGTATGTACCAGATTTTCTTTATGCAATCTATCATTAATGGGCATTTAGGTTCATTCTATGTGTTTGCTACTGTGAAAAGTGCTGCAGTGAACATAAGTATGCATATATCTTCGTAGCAGAATGATTTATACTCCTTTGGGTATATATCCAGGAATGGGATTACTGGGTCAAATGGTATTTCTACCTCTAGATTTTAGTGGAATCACCACACTGTCTTTCAGAACGGTTAAAATAATTTAGACTCCCACCACCAGTGTAAAAGCATTCCTTTTTCTCTGCAACCTCGCCAGCAATCACCATTCTGCCTGGTGTGAGATGCTATTTCATTGTGGTTTTGATTTGCATTTCTCTAATGATCAGTGATGTTGAACTTTGAATCAATTTGATAAATTGATCAGTTCTGGATCAATTTTGATTAAATCCTTATTCTTATTGTGCATTATTTTTTCTGTGTCTGTGTGCCTGGTAATTTTTGACTAGATTCTAGGTGCTGGATATTTTTCATTCCCTAGAAATCTTCTTGAGCTTTGTTTAGGGATACAATTGTTATTTGGAAATAATTTGACCTGTTTCCTGTTTTGCATTTTGGATTTTTTAGATGAATCTGGAGCATTGCTCAGTGAGGCAAGATCTTCCTGAGTACTCTACTGAATGCCCTGTGAATTATGAATTTTTCTTGTCTGGCTGGTGTGAATGTGCCCTGTTACCAGTAGGCTCTTTGTAAGCAGCAGGCAGTGTTCCCTTCAGTCCTTTCATGTGGTTCTTTCCATAGTCTTAGGTAGTTTCTTCACATGCATATACTGCTCAGTACTCTGCTGAATACTAAAGGGAGATCCTTTGCAGAACTCTGGGGTTCTCTTTCTGTGCACATCTGTTCTCTCTGGTATACTGTCCTATAAACTGTAGCTCCCCCAGTCTTTCCAGACTCTCAGCCTTATTTCTTCAACTTAGGGAATTCTTAATTTTTTTCTTAATTTGTATGTCTTAATTTTTTCTCTCCATGCCTTTACCTGAAAATTTTCTTGATGCAGTAATCCAGGGGCAATAATGGACTCACCTTGTTTGTTTTCCATCATTTAGCGATTACTATCCTCTGTTGCCTGATGTTCATTATCTTGAAAACCAGTGTTCATGTATTTTGTCCAGAGTTTTTGGTGGTTTTAGGTTTCAGAGTAAGCTCAGTACCCATTACTCTATTTTGGCCAGAAGCACTTTTTTTAAAAGTCAATTTCTATTATGTTATTTTTCCTCCTATTTATTGGGCATTCTTAAAATATCCTACCCCATCCTGCCTCATTTTTTTTACTCATTTGAATATTTGTATATATGTATATTTCCATCTTTTTCTAACAGTTGCCCTTGAATTTTAACTTACATCTTGTTTATATTTTCAACAACATCTAGAATTAATCATTACTGTACCTTCCCTCTGAACAACATGAAAACTTGTGTACTTTCACTGCCCCATTGCTCAGCCTTATTTTGAACTTGAGGTTCAAAGAGTTAATCTCTCTGTTCATTATTGCTTCTTGCACGCTCCATTCTATTCTCCTAGATTTTTTGCTTTAATTCCTGGAACACGTCCTCTAGGGGTTTCTAATGGTTGGTCGCTGTACACCTTTCCCTCAACCCCACCCAAATGACCTTGCTTCCTAAGTCAAGGTGAAAGAAAAGATCCTTATGCAAGAAATCTCTTTACCTATAAACTCATTTATTTACCCACTTGATCCTCTGTTTCTCCAGTCTCAGAGAATGCAGCATCCGTTGTTCTGTCCAGTGTATTAAAAACGCGCACTTTGAATGAAGAGACCCCCCACCCAAAACAGGCTTTGTGTGAGCAACGTGGCTGTTTATTCACCTGGGTGCAGGTGGGCTAAGGCGGAAAAGGGCTTTAGCAAAGGGCAGTGGGATAGGAGTTGGTTTTATAGGTTTGGGGTGGGCAGTGGAAAGTTACAGAGTAAGATCAGTTACAGTGGTGAGGATGGGGGTAAGGAGTATACATTACCATAAGTTAGTTACAGTGGCAGGTGGGATAAGAGTATTATTATAATAACAGTTAAGATGGCAGGGTGGGGTGAGGGGCTTGTCCAGGGAAGCTCTGCTGGGCAATTAGTGGGGGACAATGGCGAACCAATGGTGAACGCAGGCCGGAGGTGGGAGACAATCAGCCTAGGCAAGCAGAACTTCAGACTTTCAGGCTCCAGGCTTGCATATGGAGACCTGACACTGTTTCTCCATTGACCTGTGCTCTGGATCCTATCTTCTCTGGACTCTTGAACTTTTTCTTTTTTGGTGTTTGCATTTACTTATGCTATATATTAAACTTCCTGGTTCCTTTCTCATAGCCAGTAGGTCCCTCTCTATACTTCCTTTAACTCTTTTTCAGTGCCATAGATTCTTCCGGCAAATACTCTGTATCTCTTTTTCATGTCTTGGTAAAGTCTGTTTAAAAAAAGGAATAGTCTGTTTTTCTTGTTTGCTTTCTGTTTACTTCTCAATGCGTTGCATTCTGGCCTCTGCTCCCCATCACTTCGCTAAAAGTAATTTCTTATGTGGCCCTCTTACTGTCCTATAGACTGGTCCAAAAATAACACAGGTATTGCTGTGTAACAAACCCCTCTAAACTTTAGTAGCTTAAAACAATTTTTTTATTTCTCTGAAATCAACAGGTTGTCTACGTGATTGTGCTGATCTGGCTTGGGCTTTGCTTATCTTATCTAGATTTGTTCATGTGTCTGCAGGTAGCTGACAAGTTGGCTGGAGGCTAGGTTGGCCCCGCTGGGGAGGACTCCGCTCTGCTTCATGTGGTCTCATCATCTATCAGGAGATACCTTGCCTTTTACATGGTAGTAACAGTTCCACAAAAAGAAGTGGAGCATGCAAGGCCTCTTGAGGCTTAGGCTGGAAACTGGCACACTGTTACTGTTTACCAGATTACTGTTAAAGCAAAATGCAAGGCCAGTCCACTTTCAAAGGATGGAAATTTGTTTCATGTTCTTTACACAGCTTCTTAAATGTTGATACTCCTAGGATTTTTTTCTTCTGACCCTTTCCATTTTGCCTCACCAACCTCATCTCTTTTTACAGCATGACAAACTGCACCCTATATGTTGGTGACATCCAAATCAGCAATTGGCAAACTATGGAGACCAGCCTGTGGCCTGTTTTTATATGGCCCTCTAACTTAGAATGGTTTTTACATTTTTAAACAAACAACATAGTCATCAACAACTCTAACAACAAAGCAGAAGGATATGCAGCAGAGACTCTGTGCTTTTTGGCCTTTAAAAAAAACTTCTCCCCCATGTTAATCAGTATTTCATTAGTGATCTTTCTTGGGTTATAAACTTCTGTCTGTACATGTACAGGATATTTGTGTGAGAGTATTTTGTGGTACTTTAAACTCCATATATACAAAATTGAGCTCAGTATCTTTGCTTTAAAACTTTATCCTCCTAATTTCTGATTTCACCCACATTCTACATAGTCTTCTTGTATAATCTAATAATTTTCTTCCTATGCTTAAAATGTATTTGATATATTAGGACTAGGGTGTAGGCTGAAGACAGAATGTATAGGGGATTAAGGAACAAGTAGATTATGAAAAAGAAGTAACAGTTAAGTTCAGACTCTTGAGAGAGGGGCAGAATGGAATTGTGCATTTGAGTATTTCTGTTAGATACATTCTTATTACAGTCAACTGAGTGGTTTGAAATATTTTATGTGGACATAGGGCTTATAAGAAAACTTAAAAGCTCTAGGCACAAAGATAACGTTTACAGAAGATTTAAAAACTCTGAAATGGAATCTTTGATACCAAGATTTTAATGCATTTTCTGATAATCTACATTAATGAGATATTGTAAGTTTTAAAAAAATTATCTTCATAATGGATATTTAATGCAAGTAATTGAATGTAGTACAATTTTAGTATTGGGGAATTATGAAAGTGTTTAAAAATGCATACATGGAAATTTTATTAAAACTTGAGCCAGGCACGGTGGCTGTAATCCCAGCCCTTTGGGAGGCCAAGGAAAGTGGATCACGAGGCCAGGAGTTCAAGACCAGTCTGGCCAAGATGGTGAAACCCCGTCTCTACTAAAAATTGAAAAATTAGCCCGGGGTGGTGGCGGGTGCCTGTAATGTGTTTCAGGTATGGGGTGGGATTTTGCATGAACTTTTAAGAACATCTTGACAAAGAATCATTATATAACTACAGTTGACCCTTGAACAACACAGGGTGGGGGTTAGAGTCACCAGCCCTTTGCATAGTCAAAAATTCGCACACAACTTTTTACTCCCCCAAAAGTTAACTGCTAGTAGTCTACCGTTGACCCAGAGGTCTTACCAATAACATAGTCAACGAGTACATATTTTGTATATGTGTTATATACTGTATTCTTATAGCAAGCCAGAGAAAATAAAGTGTTATGAGGAAAATCATAAGGAAGAGAAAATACCTATACAGTACTGTATTTATTGATACTATAAATTTATGTTGTCTGTTTACAAGATGAATAATCTGTCTGAAATGGTGGCAACCACAGTGGCAAACCTCAATCTATGGTACATTTCAAACAGTTCACCTTTTTCTTTTAATATCATGACTTTTCTTTGCTCCTTGGGAGCACTTTCAGATTGGTAGTGGCACTTCATATGAGTCCCATGGTGTTATTCAAGGTTTACACTACTGCACCAAACACGATAAAAAATACACAAGAACTATGAAAGTTCACTTTTTACTGCAATATGCAATTTACTGAAGACACAGAGATGATTAGTGTCACAGGATGTTTTCAGTGGATACTTACAACACTTGAGCTCACTGCATGGCAACAAGAGGTGACTGTGAAATTATTACAGTAGTAAAGTATGTACTACAATTACTCTTACACATTTATGATTTAATACTACATCTTTACATTTGTTTATATTTCTCTTGGCTATCAATGGCACTATGTATATCTGTGTATGTGTAAGTTTTGGTACATTTTAACTTTTTCTAATAAATTTGTAAATATTTCATGATACTATAGGATAAAATAGACTAGTATCTACACATAGGTTATTCTTTCATGACACACCCGACTCTTTCTCAATATTTTCTCTATTTCTAGGCCATGTGGCTTGTCTATGAGTTTTTCCACATTGTTGCAAAAATTAAAAGTCATTTCGATATATTTATTTTTAAAAATTCACGAGTGGACCCATGCGGTTCAAATCTGTGTTGTTCAAGGATTAAATGTTTTATGATTTGAAAAAGGTTTTTCTGTGTACCACATTTTTAAAAGGTGTTCTATATAAAATCATCTTGAATAACAAAGTAGGTACAAACTTACAAGTTCCACACCATAAAGAAAACAGGAGTTAAATGAAGGTTTGTTTAGCTTCCATGTGGTTTGGTTTTTATTCATGGTAAGGACAAACAGTGGGAGCAGATTATGAGACAGAGGAATAAGAAGTTAAACATGGATAGTATTAACTAATTGCAGTGATTGAAGAAGTAGTGAACTTGAGAAAGTTATAGTAGTACTTCTGCTTCATGGAAGAAGATTCAGCTATAACTTCACCACTGTGGCCAGCCATGTTTCTTGAGACCACAATGAAATGAAAGAAGAGAAATATTTATAAACAGGAATAAACTTATAATAATAGAAAGATTTGGAGGCAAGCGGGATGTAGTAATGAACAAGAGATTTCAACAAATTTGCAGAACACAGAGTATCTGGGAATGGCTGCCTAGGGATTACAGAAAAGGTAACTGACGGAGTTCCCGAGAGATTTTGGGTTCATAAGCAATAGATACAAGTAAACAAGTAGAATGAAAACCAGCTACTTGTTGAGGGTCATTATGTGAAACGTGGGCTCTATCTGAAATCCTTATGTGCCACCTCCATCCCTGGCATTTACCACTAGGAATAACTATACAGCTCTTTTGTAAAAAATCACAGTTTCATTTAGGAGTGTAAAAGCTTTCAGTAGGGATGTCAGTTTCCCAGAATAAATTCTCCCTTAATTCTGAAATTTGGCCAGGTCCACTGTCCCACAATACCTATTCCTGATTCTGAAACAAAGCCTACCAGTTAGCCCACCTTTCCTCAAAGCATTCTACACAGAAATCATCCAGTCAATATTCCCACTCAGGGGACAGAATTAGTGACAATTAGGTCTATTCAGTGGAGAATAACGCTATTCAGTGGAGGAAACTCATAGTAGCTACCCAGAACTTTAAAGTACAGATAAGTTAATAGTGATTGACTACTACAGTGGAATATCATATAGAAATGCAAATAAATGATACACTGTTACATACAACAACATGGTTGAATCATGAGCTACAGAAGCTAGACATGAGAATGCAATTACATTTAATTAATATATTAAATATACCAATAGGCAAAATAAGCTCATAGTAATTGGGAGAGGCTGTCAGATGGTAAATGTGTTAAAAATTCCAAAGAAGTAATTACCCTGAAAGTTAATATATTGGTTTCTTTTTTGGGGGGGTTGGGAATTATGATTGGGTAGGATACATGGAACATATTGTTCTGACTGTGGGTTATACAAATGTTCTCTACAATAAGGAGAACATTTATGCTTTTCTGTACACATGTTAAGTTTCACAGTAAAAAAAAAAATTACAGTCAAAAAAGAGATCCCACAGGAGACAGACACTTCTATAGATAAACATTTTTAATTCTCTGTTTTAGTCAAAAACCTCTGAGAAGGTATATTCATAAAATAAAAATAGGATGCTATGAAAGGAAGCAATTAGAGAATGAAAAAAGTTCAGATTAAAAGTATGATTGCTGACATTAAAGCTTTAGTGGAGAGACTAAAGATAAAATTGATTTAATAAAGTTCTTGGAATATACAGGAAGACTAAAAGACTAAAATTTGAGAGAAAAGAATAATAGAAACTCAGTACAGGAGGTGCAGTTTCCAATTAATGAGCATTTCAGAGGAGAGAACTCAGAAAGTGGAGTACAGAAAATAATCAAAGAAATGGTAGAAAAGATTTTTCCCAGAGCTGTAAGATAGTGATCTTTCGTTTGAAAAGCACCTAGCACAATGACTGTAGGAACAAATAAATAATAATAATAAAAAAAAGACTTTACCTAAATCTAATGAATGTTTAGGTGAAGATTGTAAACCTTGGAGAAGAGAGTTGAGTGTGAGGAAGTAGGACTGGGGACATATTAAGCCTGTTAAAAAATATAACATCAGATTTCTTATCAGTTATACTGGATGTGAGAAGGTATTGGAATGGTATTTTCAAGAAGCTCTGAGGGAAAATTATTTCCAACCTTGAATTTGATACCAATATGAAATAAAATTGAGAGAGCATAACAATAATGTTTTCAGATGAAAAGGTTTACATCCCACACACTCTTTTGTGGGAAGTTATTTCAGAATGTGATTCAGTAAAACAGTCATAGACAGAGACATAGGACTGAAGAAACAGTGGACCTAACTCTGGAAAGCAAGAAAAGAGAGGTGTCAAGATGACAGCTGTGGAGTATGCCTAGAAAATCACCAGATTGAGAGGAAGGTCTCTAGAGGAATAAGGAGCGAAGGGTGACTTAGTATAAGTAGCATGGTTGAGAGGCCAGGATACAGTAAATAATAAGGAAATTGATGGGACACAATAGGAAAGCAGTTGGAAAATCTGGAAAAAACAAAAAGCTATACAAGAAAGTCATAGTTAAAATATAAGGACAATTAAAATGCAGCATAATTTTATGCAGTTGGTGATGTCTAAGAAAAGACTGGGCAGTTGATAAGATGGTAATGTCACTGAATGAGTCAAGATATTGTGACATAACCACAAAAATGAGGTTGTAATTGATGGGACTGTTTTGTCATAATTGTTTTGATAACATACATGTTTTTAAATAGTACCTCTTCAAATGCAAAATCACTGCTCTCTTGTTCATTACCAAATAATGTGCCCAAAAGGCACCACTAACCTTTACCCCATCCCAAATGCCCATTAAATATAAGAGACTCTCCCTATCTACTCTATTCATTTCTGTATTAATAATTTACAAGTCATGTGTTAACTTTTGTGATTTTTTGTGATTATAAAATGTGTCAATCTGTTAGAATTAATTTAGCTTCTAACTATAATCTATTATATAAATCCATCATATATTACCATCATTATAAAATTAGTAAATGTAAGTATGATGAGTATGGAAAGCTATTCAAAATTTAATTGTGAATTTCTTGTGCTATCTGAAATTTAGAATAAGACATCTTATTATAGCCCTGTCTTCTACTCCTCCAAGTGACTTCTACAATACCCAGTCACTTAATGTTTGAGATTCAGGAAGCTTTCTTAAAGCAGAGGTGTCCTGTTAGATATTTGGATGGAAAATAAAGAATATCTTGAGAGAGATCCAAGATGGCTGACCACTAGCAGCTCAGGATGTAGCTCCCAGTGAAAGCACAGAGAACGAGAGGACGCCACACTTTCAGATGAATTTTTGTTGCTCACGGACCAGGAGATTCCCAGCGGAGGAGCCCCACGGGTCACCAGCATGACTCTTGTGGCCGGCGTGGTGGTTTTGCTGGCGCCTCTGTGCGGCGCTTCTTGGTGCAAAGTAAGTGGGACTGGGTCCCCTTTTGGCCGATGTTTGGAGCTTCCGGAAGGCTGAGTCGCCTATTCAGCTGATTGAAGGACGGACTCGAGAAGGGAGCCAGACCGGAGATTCCTGGGCAGAAAAGCACCATCAATCTTAACGCCGCTGTTTTAACTGGTGCAGTGGATTGCTCAGATTTCGGCACTGGGAATCAACAAGTTGGACGTCCACTCAGAGACCTAATTAGAAAGTTGGTAATTACAAAGATGACGGATAAATTTATAATGAAGGGAAGAAACCAGCCTAAAAAGGCAAAGAATACCCAAAATCAGAATGCCTCTCCCTCTACAGGGGATCACAGTTCCTCATCAGCATCAGAACAAGGCCTGATGGAGAATGAGTGCGTTCCATTAACAGAAGTAGGCTTCAGAAGGTGGATGATAAGAAACTTCTTTGAATTAAAAGAACTTGTTCTAACCCAATGCAAAGAAACTAAGAACTTTGAGAAAAGGTTTGACGAAATGCTAACGAGAATAGACAATTTAGAGAGGAACATAAATGAATTAATGGAGCTGAAAAACACAACATGAGAACTTCGCGAAGTATGCACAAGTTTTAACAGTCGAATTGATCAAGCAGAGGAAAGGATATCAGAGGTCAAAGACCAAATTAATGAAATAAAACGAGAAGACAAGATTAGAGAAAAAAGGATAAAAAGGAATGAGCAAAATCTCCAAGAAATATGGGACTATGTGAAAAGACCTAATCTATGTTTGATAGGTGTACCTGAATGTGACGAAGAGAATGAATCCAAGTTGGAAAATACTCTTCAGGATATTATTCAGGAAAACTTTCCCAACCTAGTAAGGCAGGACAATATTCAACTCCAAGTAATACAGAGAACACCACAAAGATATTCCTCAAGAAGACCAACCCCAAGGCACATAATCGTCAGATTCATTAGGGTTGAAATGAAGGAGAAAATACTAAGGGCAGCCAGAGAGAAAGGTCAGGTAACCCACAAAGTGAAGCCTATCAGACTTACAGCAGATCTCTCAGCAGAAACCCTACAAGCCAGAAAGGAGTGGGGGCCAATATTCAACATCCTTAAAGAAAAGAATTTTCAACCCAGAATTTCATATCCAGCCAAACTAGGCTTCACAAGCAAAGGAAAAATAAAATCTTTTGTGAACAAGCAAGTGCTTAGAGATTTCACCACCACCAGGCCTGCTTTACAAGAGCTTCTGAAAGAAGCACTACACATATAAAGGAACAACCAGTATCAGCCTTTCCAAAAATATACCAAAAAGTAAAGAGCATCAACATAATGAAGAATTTACATCAACTAATGGGCAAAACAGCCGCTAGCATCAAATGGCAGTATTAAACTTACATATATTATTATTAATCCTAAATTTAAATCGACTACATCCCCCAATCAAAAGATACAGACAGGCAAATTGGATAAAAAGCCAAAACCCGTTGGTATGCTGCATCCAGATCCCTCTCACATGCAAGGATACATAAAGACTCAGGGGGATGGAGGAAGATTTAGCAACCAAACGGAGAGCAAAAATAAATAAATAAATAAAAAGCAGGAGTTGCAATTCTCACCTCTGATAAAATAGACTTTAAAGCAACAAAGATCAAAAGAGGCAAGGAAGGACATTACATAATGGTAAAAGGATCAATGCAACAAGAAGAGCTAACGATCCTAAATATATACATACCCAATACAGGAGCATCCAGATACATAAGACAAGTTCTTAATGACTTATAAAGACACTTAGACTCCCACACAATAATAGTGGGAGACTGTAACATCACATTGTCAATATTAGACAGATCAACGAGACAGAAAATTAACAAGGACATCCAGGACTTGAACCTCAGACCCGGAACAAGTAAACTTAATATAACATTTATAGAACTCTCCGCTTCAAATACACAAAACATACATTCTTATCAGTACCACATCATACCTATTCCAAAAGTGACTACATAATTGGAAGTAAATCACTCCTCAGTAACTGCGTGGCATTTCATAGGTTTAAATGTAATATTGGTTGGCTGCTTGTTTGTTATTTTCTTCCCTTATTCCTTCCTGTCTCCATTGTTAAGCACAATTATTGGCATAAAAGAGGTTTTCAGTTCCCATTTTTAGACTGCATTCTAGCCTGGGCAATAAAGCAATACTCCCATTCTCTCTCCCTCTTTCTCTTCCTTTTTCTTCCTCTCCTTTCTCTCTTTCTTTCTTTTTTTTTTCTTCTTTAAAAAAAAAAAGCCTCACTTCTTAAAAAAAAAGTCTCAAGATGTTCTTAGTAGATGGAAAGAGTAATAGCAAGCAAACAAGACATAAATAATTGGAATATTAGGTATTCATAATGAAGAGTAATGCATTATGTATATATTTTTCATTTTATAATTATTTTATTATGATAAAACATACTTATTGACATTAAATTTACTATCTTAACCATTTTTAAGTGCACAGTTCAGTTGTAAATATATTCACATTATTATACAACAGATGTCTGACAATTTTTCATCTTCCAGCACCAAAACTCTTTATCTTTTGGACACTAACCCCATTTCCTAGAGGCCCTTGATAACCACCATTCTCTTTGCTGTTTCTATAATTTTTTACTATATTAGATACTTCAGATTAGTGGAATAAAAAAAAAAAAAAAAGAATATCATTAAACTAACAAATCTTAGTTGAAAGAAAATGGCTTTTTTTTTCTTTCCTGAGACAGAGTCTCATTTTATTGCCCAGGCTGGAGTGCAGGGTTGTGATCTCGGCCCAGTGCAACCTCTGCCTTCCAGGTACAAGGGATTCTCACGCGTCAGCCTCCCAGGTAGCTGGGATTACAGGTGTTCACCACCATGCCTCTCTTATTTTTGTATTTTTAATAGAGATGGGTTTTTACCATGTTGGCCAGGCTGGTCTGGAACTCCTGACCTCAAGTGATATGCTCGCCTCGGCCTCTCAGAGTGCTTAGAATTACAGGTGTGAGCCACCACACCCAGCTGCAAATGGCCATTTTATATGACGTTCAAAACCTGGCAAAACAAATCTATGATGGTGATAGAAATTAGAAAAAACGGTTGTCATTGGGGGTTGGGTATTGACTGTGAAGACCACATGAGGAAAACTTGTATGATGCCAGAAATATCTATAATTTTATCTTGGTGGTGGTTTCATTGGTGTATACATATGTAACCATCAGAATTATACACTTAGGATTAAATAAAAAGAAACGAGAAATAATAGCATTTGAGATGAGGTGAAAGTAAACTATGGGCATATTGCCTTTTCCCCCATTTATTACTTTCTACACAAAAGGTGATTTTTCATTGTATATGTTACATGTATCCACATGACTGTGTCTAAAGTTAAAATTGAAGGGCTTCTTCCTTAGAGCATCGCTTGAGCCCAGAGTTTGAGATCAGATCTTTTCTACGTGTACACCAACATTCTTTAAACACACATTTTTAGAAGTATCAAACTATGTAATTCTGAAATTTACTCTCCCTGTCCACTCAACAGCATAATAGACATTTTTAGTGTCAGATTATAGATTCACCTTGATTCTCTTTAATAGATTGTGCAGTCTTCCATAGTATGTTTATATTGTAACTTCTCCTCCTCCCTAAACATTTCAGGTTATTTTCAGTTTCTTACTAATGAAAATAATTCTCATTAACTTTTATTACATCTATATTTGTATATTTCTGTAAATACTGTTATAATTCCAGAACTACAATTTCTAGGTTAAATTTTGTTAGCTACTACAAAATTGTCCTTCAGTTTCAGCAATGGGGACCATAATCTTGTCAGCATTGGATATTATCAGTCTTTTAAAATGTTTGCTGATCTAATAGACAAAAATGGAATCTCATTGTTTTAGTTTGCTTTTCTCTGGTCACTGGTGGAATTGGGCATCTTTTCTTATGTTAATTACCAGTTGGTGTTTCTTTTTTTGTTAATTGTGTGTACCCTATTTTAATTTTCCCTATTTGTCAGGAGTTGTAGTTTATGACAGTAATCTTTTTCTTGTTACGAACGTTGCAAATTCTTCTCCATTTCTTGTCTTTTAGATTTGTCTTTTAGCTTTACCTTATGAAGTTATCCATTCTTCCTTTATGACTCCTTCATTTTGTATTTTCCTTAAAATCATTTACTTAGGAAGACCAGATATGTTCTTATATTTTGTTCTGGAAACTTATTCTTTTGTGTTTTACTAATAAATAATTAATCATTCACAAATGTATTTTGTGAGCTAAATATATGAAAATTAGCATTTTCCCCCAAAATGAATAGCCAGTTTTGGCCATAAAGCACTAAATAATCTATCTTTTTCTCACGAATTTAAAAACCAGGGATAGTACTATATGAATGAATGAATGAGGGTTATACAAAATGTAATTTTGTTTTTAAATGCAGAGAAGAGGATGCCAGTTTTGAAACAGAGTTCGAAGATATAGGGCAGGGTTTGTAGAAGGTCAAGGATAAAAGAGTGGGAGCTGTAGTGTCGAATTGGATAGGTTTAAAAGTATAGGTGGGATGAAATAAGAATGTATCTAGGACAAATATAGGCATACCCATGTGCTTATATATTTATCTCTATGCTTTGCTTTATTGCACTTTGCAGATATTGCAGGGTTTGGTGTGTGTGTTTGCAGATTGCAGATTTGTGATAACCCTGTGCTGAGCAAGTCTACCAGCACCATTTTTTTGACACCATGTACTCGCTTTGTGTCTCTGGGTCGCATTTTGGCCATTCTTGCAATATTTCAAGTTTTTTCCTTAGTATTATGTCTGTTACAGTGATCTGTAATCAGGGATCTTTGATATTACTATAGTACTTGTTTTGGGTAGCATGAACAGCACCCATAGAGAATGACAAACTTAATAAATGTTGTGTGCTCTACCAACTGGCCATTTCCCTGTCTCTCTCTTTTGGCCTCCGTATTTCTTGAAACATCACAATATTAATATAAGGCCAGTTAATAACCCTACAATGTATGCCTAGTATGCATCAGTAAATATAAACGCTTCAATGGCCTCTAAGTATTCCAAGTAAAAGAGTCATATGTCTGTTCACTTTACATCAATAGCTAGATATAATTAAGCTTAGTGAGGAAGGCACGTGGAAAGCCAAGACAGTCAAAAGGCTAAGCCTCTTGCACTAGTTAGGAGGTTGTGAAAGGAAAGGAAAAGTTCTTGAAGAAAATTAAAAGTACTATGCCAGTGAACACATGAATAATGAGAAAACAAAACAGCCATATTGCAGATATGGGAAAAATCTGAATGGTCTGGGTGGAAGATCTAACCAGCTACAACATTCGCTTAAGCCAAAGCCTAATCCAGAGCAAGGCCCTAACTTTCTTTAATTCTGTGAATACTAAGAGAGGTGAGGAAGCTGCAGGAGAAGAGTTTGAGGCTTGCAGAGGTGGGTTTACGAGGTTTAAGGAAGGAAGCTGCCTCTCAAACATGAACATGACAGGTGAAGCAGCAAGTGCTGATGTAGAAACTGCAGCAAGTGATCCAGAAGATCTAGCTAAGCTAATTGATGAAGGTGTCTACACTAAACAGATTTTCAGTGTAGGTGAAACAGGTTTCTACTGGAAGAAGATGTCATCTCACAGCTAAGAGAAGTCAATGCTTAGCTTTCAAGGACAGGCTGACTCTTTTTGGGGGCTAATGCAGCTGATGATTTTAGGTTGAAGCCAGTGCTAATTTACCATTCTGAAAATCCTAGTGCCTTTAAGAATTTTGCTACATAAACTCTCTGTGTGGTCTGTAAATGGAACAACAAAGTTCAGATGACAGCACATCTGTTGATGGCAGAGTTTAAAGCCCACTGTTGAGACCTGCTAAGCACAAAAGATCTCTTTAAAAATATTACTGCTCATTGACAATGCACCTGGTCTCCCATTTTCTGTGGTGAAGATGCCCAAGGAGATTAATGTTTTTATGCCTGCTAACACAACATCCATTCTGCTGTCCATGGGGCAAAGGGTGATTAAGACTCTCAAGTCTTATTATTTGAGGAATGCATTTTGTAAGGCTACAGCTGCCATAGGTAGTGATTCCACTAACAGATATCAGCAAAGTAAATGGAAAACCTTCTGGGAAGGATTCACTATTCTAGATGCCCATAAGAACATTTGTGATTCGTGGGAGGAGGTCAGAGTATCAACATTAACAAGAGTTTGGAAGAATTTGATTCCAGTCCTGTTGGGTGATTTTGAGGGATTCAAACTCAAGTGGGGTGAGTAACTGTAGATGTGATGGAAATAGCAAAGAAGTGGAGCCTGAAGATAGGACTGAATTACTGCAGTCTTACGATAAGACTTGAACGAATGAGGAGTTGCTTCTTACAGATGAGCAAAAAAAGTGGTTTCTTGAGATGGAATCTACTCCTGGTGAAGAAGCTATGAACATGGTCGAAATGACAATAATGATTTAGAATACTACATAAACTTAGTTGATAAAGCAGTGTCAGGATATGATGAGGTGAATCCAAGTTTGAAAGAATTTCACTGTGGATAAAATGCTATTAAACAGTATCACATGCTATATTACAGAGACATCTTTCATCTTACAGAGAAATCAAATAGGAAGAATCAGTCAGTGCAGGAGACTTTATTGTCTGATTTTAAGAAATTAGCCCACCCACCTCAACCTTCAGCAGCTACCACCCCAATCAGTGAGCAACCATCATCATCAAGGCAAGACCATCCACCAGCAAAAAGAATATGACTTGCTGAAAGCCTCAGATGATCATTTGCATTTTTAACAATATTTTTAAAATTAAGATATGAACATTGTTTATTTAAACATAATGCTGTCAATACTACTTTTATACCTACTGGGATAACAAAAAGTGTGTGTGACTAACTTTGTTGCAATATTTGCTACATTGCAGTAGTCTGGAAACAAACTTGCAGTATCTCTAAGGTATGCCTGTATGTACTTAAATTTGTATAAATAGTAACCTAGGATAGCAGGTCAACAGCTATTATTATATTATGCAAGGTTATATTATAAAGGAATTCTTGGGTTATTTTTCTTTTTGTAGATGTATTTTAATTTATTATCTATGGCTTAGGAATTACCATTAACTATTGTATAATAACATGTTTAAGAGTGAGCTCTTTTTGATTAACATCAAATTTAAGTTGACCTTTCATACTTAGTCATAACTTATTTATTTAAAGCTATTAATATATAAAGGGTAATTATCAATTCTGGAAAAGTTTGGCTCTATTACAGTGTACAAACTGTAATTCAAGAAAAAGACTACTAAGTATATGATGTACCACATCCAGAGAAAAAATATTTTCTAGAAAATTGGATACACATGGCCAGGTGCGGTGATTTATGCCTCTAATCCCAGCACTTTGGGAGGCCAAGACAAGCAGATCACGAGGTCAGGAGATTGAGACCATCACGGTCAAACCCCATCTCTACTAAAAATACAAAAATTAGCTGGGTGTGGTGGTGCATGCCTGTAATCCCTGCTACTTGGGAGGCTGAGGCAGGAGAATCGCTTGAACCTGGGAGGCAGAGGTTGCAGTGAGCCAAGATTGTGCCACTGCATTTCCAGCCTGGTGACAGAGCAAGACTCCATCTCAAAAAAAAAAGGAAAAGAAAAGAAAATTGGATACACATATAGAGGAAAGTGATTATGTGTACACTTATGGGACTAAATTCGAAGTATGTTGAAAATAAGATTGTCAATATAATTTTAAATTATTGACCTGTAGGCCGGGCGCGGTGGCTCAAGCCTGTAAGCCCAGCACTTTGGGAGGCCGAGGCGGGTGGATCATGAGGTCAAGAGATCGAAACCATCCTGGTCAACATGGTGAAACCCCGTCTCTACTAAAAATACAAAAAATTAGCTGGACATGGTGGTGCGTGCCTGTAATCCCAGCTACTCAGGAGGCTGAGGCAGGAGAATTGCCTGAACCCAGGAGGCGGAGGTTGCGGTGAGCCGAGATCGCGCCATTGCACTCCAGACTGGGTAACAAGAGCGAAACTCCGGCTCAAAAAAAAAAAAAAAAAAAAAAAAATTATTGACCTGTAACATAGTCATTATAATTGAAAATTTTACTTTATTTGTCTTATCTTCCCTTTCCCTTACCTCTGTCCTTCTGTTTCTCCTTTGTTACAGATCATACATCTGTCGGCGGTTTGGGAGACAGTTTTTATGAATATTTACTGAAAGCATGGTTGATGTCAGATAAAACAGACCATGAGGCGAGAAAGATGTATGATGATGCTATTGAGGTGATTATTTCCAGAACATTTCCATCTACTTAACATATTGAATGTACAATGTATTTGGTAGTGACTAGATGAATATCCTATAACCGTTTTATTATAGACATTCAGGAAATACATATAAGTATTTTATTATATGCATTCACGCTAGGGTTTCTTGCAATTTTAATAGAAAAGCCTCATATTAAATCTTCTTTTATTTGTGGCATTTTAAAGAAACTTTTGAAGAAAGAATTTATTGTAGGCCAGGCACAGCCACTCACGCCTGTAATCTCAGCACTTTGGGAGGCCGAGGTAGGCAGATTACTTGAGGTCAGGAGTTTGAGACCAGCCTGTAAAACCCATCTCTACTAAAAATACAAAAATTAGCTGGGCATGCTGGCACATACCTGTAGTCCCAGCTACTCTGGAGGCTGAGGCAGGAGAATCACTTGAACCCGGGAGGTAGAGGTTGCAGTGAGCTGGTATCTCATCATTGCACTCTAGCCTGGGTGACAGAGTGAGATTCCATCTCAGTCAGTCAATCAATCAATCAATAGAGTGAGAATCTGTCTTAATAAATAAATAAAATAAGATAAAGATAAATAAATTTATTTTAGTGTATTCATGAAAATTGATTTTAACTACTTTTAGTTATGTTTACAGAGACTGGAAAAACTTCTGATTTTATGTACATTTTCATAAACGTTTTTTCTTTCAAATGAACCCTTGAATCTACATATTGAGAGCCTTATGGGTAAATAATTAAAATAATGACAACACACTTACATAGTATTTTCTACATGCCAGGCACTGTTCAAACCCTTTTTTTTTTTTTTTTAACATATATGAGATCATTTAATCATCACCATTTTATACATGAGGACCTTAAGGAACAGTGAAGTTAAGTAACTCGCTGAAGGTCGTATTGCTGGTGATTGACAGGATCTGGAACTGAACAGTCTGTCTGCAGAGCATGTGCTTTTAACCACCGTATTATATTGTTTCATATTTAAATGACTTCATATTATGATATTGTGACAGTTTATAATTGGAACAAGATTCCTTCTAGGAAGATTTTATATGGAGTATTTCTAAGAAAAACCTGTGAAATAGAAAAGTAAGTTTAAAAGTTTGTTAAGTAAATGTGTTTGGCAGGTTATTAGCTTCTTGCTCTATTATAAACCGATATTCACTTAATGATTTAATTACTTTTTAAAAATTATATATTTTGTATATACTATATCAACAGCGTGCTGATGTAGTCAGTAATTAGTTGTCAGAGTTAAAATTTTTGTTTTTTGTTTTGTTTCATTAAACTAAGAATCTTACCCATTTTATATCCTTACTTTTTAGGCACCTAACTAATTTGCTACAGTTGTTTTAAAAAAATGCACAGGAGTTGAACTTAATATGTGGCTCACAGCGTTTTGCCCATTATAGGTACTCAATAAGTGTTTGTTGAGATACTGTGTTAAATAATAAACAAGGCCAGGCGCAGTGGCTCATGCCTGTAAGCCCAGCACTTTGGGACGCCGAGGCAGGCGGATCATGAGGTCAGAAGTTCAAGACCAGCCTGGCCAACATAGTGAAACCCCGTCTCTACTAAAGATAAAAAGTTAGGTGGGCATGGTGGTGCATGCCTGTAATCCCAGCTACTCAGGAGGCTGAGGCAGGAGAATTGCTTGAACCTGGGAGGAGGAGGTTTCAGTGAGCCGAGATCGCACCATTGCACTCCAGCCTGGGCAACAGGGCGAGACTCCGTCTCATAAATAAATAAATGGAACTAAAAGTACAACCAAGAATGTAAATTTTAGTAGGAGAATTTTATTCTCTTTTATTAAAATTTAAACCTAGAAAGTTTTGTGATCCAAGATACGTTATTATCTGGGAAGAATTTAATATTATTAGAACCATATTGTTGAAAATAGCTCTTAGTAATTCCCACTAGACTGTGGGCTCTTTTGAGGGGAGAGACTAAATTGTTTATCATTATCTCAGCACATAGTATGATACTTCAAACATAATAGGTATTCCATAGTATTTGATAAATGCATGAATATATTTAATATTTTTATATTTGAGAAAATGTAATATATGATATACCATGCAGTAAATTAATTTTTGCTGTTTTCTTGTAATTTTCTTTAAAACCATTTTGACTTTTGCTTAATTTTTTCCAAAGGAAAAAAATATGTATTTATCATTGCTTTTTTAATTGTACATGCTTTGAAAGGCATGTCTGTTTTAAAGTTAACCTTATAAATTCACATTATTTTCCATGAATCATCTGCTGTATGTTATGGATCCTGTAAATATTTCTATACTTTCTCTCTTTGTCCTGTTTTTATTAGTTTTATTAGTTACTGAGTCAAGAATAGGTACCTAATAAATGTTTTCTAATAACGGTCAGCTTTCACTTTGAGACATGATCGCAAGTATATAGTTTTTGCAGTGTTAATTATTTTCAATAACTATTCTGTTAGAGTATTGTAAAATAAATGACATATGGAATGTTTGAAAGAGATAGGAATGACCACTTAAGACTCATTCTAATTTGAAGTGCATAATTTTTAAACTTTGTCTTTCTGAGCTATTTTACTTAAATTATTCCATACCCACCCTACCTTCTCCTATCCTTATAGATACCCATTTCCCTGGTTCCTACTTTCTTTCAAAATTATTGGTAAAAAGCCCTAACTGCCTTTTACTTTAGTTATAGTAAGTCCATGTGGATATGCTTGGATATCTTTTAATTGTAATATGGTAAGAATTATGTTATAATGAACAGAAATTACAAACATATGGATAGCATCCTTTAGGCATTTATGGAATACCTTATATGTGGAAAACATGCTGGTATCATGAGGTTCAGAAAGCTGAAAAATCCTGCCCCATACTCAAAAAACTAATTTTTTTATTTGTGTTTCAGAGTACTATGGTTAAAAGAAAACAATGACAAAAGCTTATAATCCAAAGATAATTTCTTGCTATTTTGGTTTTCAGCCACCTCTCATTCCCCTAACATCAAATACAGTTATCTAAGAGCACCATTCATTTATAAAATTACTTAATAATTAAACATGTGTTGAGCGCACACTACATTATGTGCCTTCTGGAACATAGGTGATGAGTAAGACATAGTCACTCCAGTTCTGTAAAACTCACATTATTATTACAGAGAATATAGAATAAAATTTTCCAAGGCTGATTGTTACTAAACTTGTCAGAGAACAACTGACCATGAAAATATTTCTTTTTGTCAGAAAGAAAAGTATAGCCACTAATCATATATAATAGTTTCTACTAAAGAAAATTGAGTTAATGCCATTTCTTATGCTTTTCCATAGAAATACCTCTAAAGGTAGAAAATAGCTCATCTCAGCAAAGTCTAAGAACATATTTCAAAGGAGCAAAGCTTTTGATAATCTCATTGTAAAATGAAATGTGATTGTTATACTCTGATATACTTGAGTTTAATATAGACTATTTCTCTCACCACTCTCACATCCTTTGAGTAAAATTTATATTCCAGCAGGATAGACAGTGTTTATAATATGGCTTCTCTTACCCAGACAAACCATCCAAAACAAATGCTTAAGTTTGAGAAGTAAGGGAACTAAAGATAATATTATATAGAAGGTAATTTTTAGGCCAAGTCTCCCCTCTTCCACTGTGTCTTATTATGGTAGTAATTCAGGTATTTGTTCCAGATTATATGCAATTTGATCACCCACTCCAGCATTTATATTAATTAAGTCTCCTAGTTTGGGAAAGTTACTACTTTATAGAATATCACATTTCCCAGGTTTTATAATGGCCAGAAGGATATAGTAAGTTTGAACACTACTAGTTTGCTTCTAAAATTTTGAATATCTTTTCTTTCCTATAGGCTATAGAAAAACATCTTATTAAGAAGTCTCGTGGAGGTCTTATCTTTATTGGAGAATGGAAGAATGGGCACTTGGAAAAAAAGATGGGGCATTTGGCCTGCTTTGCTGGGGGAATGTTTGCACTAGGAGCAGATGGTTCCAGAACAGATAAAGCTGGTCATTATTTAGAGCTAGGGGCAGAAATTGCACGTACTTGTCATGAGTCATATGACAGAACTGGTAAGAATATTAATAAGGCTAATTATTTAGTCTAAAATAATCTCTAAGTTAAAAATGTGTCCGGGAATAAGAAGGAGAATATATAGGCACTTTTTACTTCGATAGTTTATACCAACATGGCAAATCATTTTCTTAAGAACTTGAATTTTAATTCTGGAAATGTGTCTCTGCCTTATTTTTTAAATTCTGAATTATACCGTTTCTGTTAAAGATTTTGAAATTATTATTTGAAAGATAAGAATTGTGGGGTACTTGGGAATATATGGAATAACATTTATTTTAATATAAGAATCTATTTTTGCCATTTCAGCTTCTATAAAAAAAGTTATCTAAAAGAACATAAAATTTATTGATTTAGGCTATATTGCCTTGCCGATCCTCTAGTGATAAAAAGAATAACCAAAAGATAATAGTATTTATCTTTATTGATATCTAGCTAACTAGTAGTTTTCCAGTTAGTTCACCAATAGTTTTTGGAATTGTTTATGGCTTTAATTAAAGATCCCCTGACATTGCATTTGGCAAATATTTTCTGAACTTAAGTGTCCTTACATGGAAAAGGAGGTGATTCTTAATCCTGACAAAAATTGGTTTAGTTGGGGCTGGAAAAAAATTTATTATTATTATTATTATTTTTTGAGACGGAGTTTCGCTCTTGTTACCCAGGCTGGAGTGCAATGGCGCGATCTCGGCTCACCGCAACCTCCACCTCCTGGGTTCAGGCAATTCTCCTGCCTCAGCCTCCTGAGTAGCTGGGATTACAGGCACGCACCACCATGCCCAGCTAATTTTTTGTATTTTTAGTAGAGACGGGGTTTCACCATGTTGACCAGGATGGTCTCGATCTCTTGAGCTCGTGATCCACCCGCCTCGGCCTCCCAAAGTGCTGGGATTACAGGCTTGAGCCACCGCGCCCGGCAAAATTTATTCTTTTTATGTATAAAGTACAGATGTACATATAGTCATAAATAGATATACAGTATATATTTGGTATTAAAATTTTATGGAGGAAGAAGGCAATTAGGTTTTTTTTAAAAAAAAAAATGCCAAAAGGTTTCTTAGGGGTGCGGTAATGAAAAGGGGGCTGAGAAGCACTGGACTAGACCTTCCAAGGCTTTCTCTGGCTTTAAAAATGTGAGTTTCTATGTGAAGTAATGGATGACTTCCCTGAAAGCCAAAAAACTAGAAATTTCAATTTGATTCCAGAAGTTAAGTTGTTGGTTTTATAAAATAACTGAATTTCTGTTTTAGGGTTAATTTATCATCAGATACCATGAAACAAATATGAGTGACTTAAAATTTATGCTAGTTCATCAATATGTCAAGTTATTTTTATACAGTCAGGAATTAAACCTATGGCAAAATTGATTTTTCAGTTCTCTCGTTAACTAAAGCAAGGGTTCCATTTCTTGAAAGAATATAAATTAAGAGGACAGTGAAGTAGTGTTATTTTAGGGTAGCTTAAGTGTTAGTATATATTACATATAAAGGCAGTAATCTGAGTTAGAAATAGAAGCTAAATTATCATGTTGATATAGAATGTCAATTATATACACAAAATATAGCTAAAATTAGTCAAACATTGAGGAACAGGATGGATATTCAATTTTATATTAGGATCCATGAGAATAAGGATTGTGTATTTGCAGCTTTTGACCAAAAAATCAAATAATAGACCTAAGATAATTGAATTTCATATAGCATACATACTAAAATATGGTATAGTTATTGCAATTAAATATTTACTCTATGAAACACAGAACAGCCATTATATGCCAAGTATTATGCTAGATGCTTATAAGATAAAGTATGAACAAGAGCTATTTCCTGCCTTTCAGAAATTTATAGAATACCAGAGTTATGAAAGGATTCCCTTATATTTCTGATTTTCATGTTTCATAATGACATTGCTGATGCTGATTCTTGTTCTGATTGTCATTTTCACATTGCAAGTTGATGAACCTGTGATCCTCTTTGTTATGGTAAACCAAAAAATGATTACTAATTGATTTGTGTCCAGCATTTTCAAGACTTCCATTGTTTTTACATGTCTCTAATCTCAATTTAGATCCTTTAGTTAAAAAGTGCAATCCTAGTTTTGCTAACTTTCTAGCAGGTTATTACATACGCTGCTGTGTTTTCTTATACCTTGCTATAATTTTTGGCCACCATATTTTAAAATATCTATTCACTTCTCCTTAGTAGTTATTCTAGCTAAATGTATACTGTAATTATCTACAGCTAAATCAGTTCATGATCTGAGCTCTAAAATATTTTCTTATATGTGCGTATTATAGGAAAATGTCTTTTAAATTGCCTTAAAAATCCACAAAGTATCATTATCTATATACTTTTATTTTGGACCACAATTGACTATATTAGGTGCAAATGTCTAGGTTTGCATTTGTTTCCAAGAGATTACTAGACTCTTATTGGTAGAATTAGATTTAGCAGTATGTTGATACACATTATTCTGAGAAACATTTTAAATCAGAATAATAAGAATAGTTATAAGTCTATTTTAAGAAAGCCAAATGTGGATCCTTTAAAGTGACTCATTTTGCACTAAGTGCAAACAGCAATAATAAAAATAAACAACAAAAATTACTTCATATTCCATTCTTTCAGGGAAGAAAGAAGTCCTTGCAAACAAACTTAAATGGTTTATTTTGCTCAGTTATTTCTTTTGTCGTGTTACAGCATTAAAGCTAGGTCCTGAATCATTCAAGTTTGATGGTGCAGTGGAGGCTGTGGCTGTCCGGCAAGCTGAAAAGTATTATATCCTCCGTCCAGAAGTAATTGAAACCTACTGGTACCTGTGGCGATTCACTCACGATCCAAGATACAGGCAGTGGGGCTGGGAAGCAGCTCTGGTAAATAAGCCAGTATTCCACTTTATCTGTAAGAGTGTTTAGTCACGCCCTCCTATGATGCCATGCATCCTCACCCAAAATACTAAATGTACGTCATTTTTAGTACCTGTAGGGCAGTTTTTGTTTATCTGATGCAGAAACTCTTAATTAGTCAATTTAAGTTTCTTGGCAGTAGAAATAAATCTTTTGATCCAGTTTTGTTCTCTATTAGGGCTACTTTCCTACTAGTATTCATGCATTATTACATAACTGTAGGGAGTCATTTAAAAGGTACTTTTTCAGTACAATTCTAAAATTAATAGGTTAATTTTCTATTCTGTTCTCTTACTGCTTACTCACTGAAAAATAACACTGCAAAATTGCCTGGGTTCACAGCCTGGGTAGATGACATCCTATTTACTTCAACTTACGTTCTGAGTATTTCCTCAGAGCATCACTGTAAATTGTTAAAACTTTTCTAGATTGAAAGGTTAAAAATGTATCTGTATACATATAGATATATTTCAAAGGAAGAATTTTTAATGGTTAGTAAGTAAAGGAAGAAAGTGGTTTACTCTTAAATGCTAGTCTTTCAGGGAATCCATGGCTATCAGTACCTAGGGAGGAAAAAACTACTAGTCTTTTATGAAAGTATAGCTTATTTCCAGGGCTTAGGGATTATTTTATTCTTTAAGATTTACTAATTATGATAAATAACACTAATTATGGTGACTATTGGTATTCTAATTGTTTACCTTACAGTCTAGTTAGAATCACTAAGGATATCCCCAAAGAGGTCAGTAGTGCTGGTTAATTGCCCAGACAAGAATGTACGAGATATGTTTTAGGGCACGATGTATACCAACTTATGTAAAGAGAATGGTTTCACAGTGGCAAAGTGGGAGAGAAGCTTGGAGGCATATGTAGACAGCTGTACACACCAAATCAAAAGTTCTTAGTTGTTCAAGAAAGAAGATGTATGTACGCAACTTCCTCCCCCCAGCACACACTCCCTGAGTTTCTTCTGTCTGCTACTAAGTGCTGTCATATGGGAAGTGGTAATATAAAGTTCTTTGTTTGTCTAAAAAGCCTTTCAAATCTTATTTTTCTTTTTTTCTTACCAATTTCTGCCTGCAAAAGCTGTCTGACTTTGAGATTTCCTTACAGAACTGCTAAATGGTTTATAAAGGGGAACTCCTGAAGGCTTTTTTTTCAGTGTGGAGTAAGAAAACAGAAGGATCTGATTGTAATCCACAAATTGATGGGTTTGGAAGACCACTGCCATAACCTAGGAATAATGTGAGATCTTGAACTAAGGGGAGTACGCTTATTTTTCACTTGTCATTCAGACCTTGATAGTCCTCCTGGACTTTCACAATAAGAGCATATTAATGGAAGCAAGTGGTTGGTTACACAGGACAGGAACAGATTTAGCATTTATTGATGCTGCTTTTCCTTGGCCCCTTGGATCCAGAATGGGGAGGACAGCTCCTAGTGAAACTCTCTCTGTGTAGGAGGGTGCTGCCACAGTTGAGAAGACAGCCCAGCTATTGCCATAGTGGTTTGGGAATAGAATACACACACACTTCTGTTGTTAGCAGTGGACTAATGCTTCTGTAAATTAAGCACTGTTTTATATAAGGGAACTAGATACGTAAAATGATCGTATAATGAATCTGTTTCACTTTAATGTCCCCTGATAGTTAATGCTTCTTATTTAGAGGCATGAGGGAGGTGTGTCTGAATCATGTGGGGAGTAGAAAGTGATGGCAGAAGCAGTTTTTGTCATTGAAGAATAATTTAGGATAATTCATCCTTTCCTAAGGTCCTTTTCTCCTGTGTGCTTTTTTCAAGTATGGCCCTACTTTTATTTGTTAAGGAGAGGTGTGACAGAGTCAAACTTTAGCCTACGTCTGTCTAAATTTGAAATATAGGAGGTAGAATTTTGCTTTCATATCCTATATGGACAAACACAAACTCAACATATAATTGATCAAGAACAATAACTGGAATAGTTATGCTCTAAATTCAAGTTTCAGAAATGTGCAGTGATGAGAAGAGGGAGGGATGGAGGCAAAAGAGGCGATGTCACATCTTAAATAGTATTTGCTCATGCATCACCATTGGCCCTTCCTCTTGGGTGTGAAGAAAGTAAAGGGAAGACTGGGTGAGGCAGAATAGCAGTATAGCATGACTTCTGTAGCCTTAGCTGTTCATTCTATTTACACATTCAAACTTCCAAACTTGCCTTCATGACTTTAAATATCTTAAAGATTAGTCATGCCTCCCCACTACTTTCTTATTATTCTTAAACTGTTTTGATAGTTCATATGGCGGTAAAGACACTTGATTATTGTAAAGAAAAGTTCTTAAAAACTCTTGTTTCCAAAATTTATTTAGACTATATTAGAGAAAAGCACCAAACCCTTTAAACTTAGCTATAATCAAAATGGAGCTATGAAATGAACAGATTGATTAAATAAACACCCTTTAATGGTAATTAGCTTTTCATAGAAAGGAGAAACCCAGAAGAGTAAGAAAAGTAGCAAGACTAGGAACAACCAGCCATGGCAGACAGTGACGATTATTTAAGTAACTGTACTTAAACCAGGGTTAGGTAGAATAGAAAAACAGAACAACCACATGTGCTTCCCACTTTTCATGAATGACTTAATTCTGGAGTGTGTTGTACCTGCAGAAGCAGACTATTCGGTTGCTTTGAATTAAAAAATAAGGTTGTGAATACATTCCATTTCATTCAGTATATTTTATTTAGGCATGCCCAAAGATGTAAAAAAAAAGTAAGAATTTTAACTTTCAGTCAAGCAGTAAAGCACAGTAATTAATAATGTGGAGCAAATTACTCTGTGCCTCAGTTTTCCCATCTGAAAAATGGAACTATTAACCTCATAAAGTTGTGAAATTCAAATATGATTGTATTTAAAACTCTTAGGACAACTTTCAGCACATAGTAAATACCTTATAATTGTTAACTCTTTATATTGTAATTATTATTGTAGTAGGTGGGCTGTTTCTGCCAGTTGTTACCACCTCTAATGGTTAACTCATAGTATTATGATAATACAATGTCTGGCACATAGTATGTTTTTAGTAAATATTTTCTCTTACAACAGTTACTATACAGTCCTCCTACTAATACTTTATTTTTTACCATATTGTAGATTATTTGTGCTTGGAAGTGATAAAATTGCAATAAAAAATTTTTAATTGAAACTGACCTCCATCTTGATTTGTCAGAATTAATGAATCTTTATTTTTCCAGATAGACCCCTCATTTAGAAAGAATAGCCTAAATTTGATTTCTAAGTTAGGAAAATATAAGATGTCTTAAAAAGATTAAAGAGTTTTGGAGAGAGAGAAATTCTATAGGAAACATCCTGTTTCTCATATGAGTTAATTTTTCCAGTATGAGAATATTTCCTTTTGATAATACATTATTCTTAAATCATCAGGTTTTCATACAAATCTTTATGAACTTTTGATTATTTTCCTTCAGAGTTTTGTTCTTCAAAACTTGAAATTTTATAGCATTGCTTATTTTGTCTGATCTCTTTCATAGGCCATTGAAAAGTATTGCCGAGTTAGTGGTGGATTTTCTGGAGTCAAAGATGTATATTCCTCTACTCCTACACATGATGATGTACAGCAGAGCTTTTTTCTTGCTGAAACATTGAAGTAAGTAGATAGCTTTAAAAAATGTTTTTATGCTAGATTGGTTTTGCTGTGTGATCACTAGATGATGAATTACGACTGTGTGACAGGTTACACTAATTTTATTATAAATATCTTTATGTAATTGGGTCTGTAAATTTTTAGCTACATCTCAAGAAGAATGGCTTAGACTATAAGGTAGGTATTTTATCCAAAAAGTATTTAGTACCTGTTAAAATTTTTGTTCTTTGCTCTTTAATGTGCATTAAAAATCACCTGGAATGCTTCTTAATACACAGGTAATTGGGTCCACAACCACAAAGTTTCAGTAGGTCTGGAGTTCAGCCTAAAAATTTGCATTTCTAACAAGCTCCCAGGTGATGCTGTTAATGCTGGTCCTGGCTACTGTAGCTAATGAAATCTGTTGGATAATCATGCAGTTTTGATAGCTGTAAATTACTGTTACCACTCATCCACCTGGTGAGGTTTACTGTAAAGGTACACATAAGAAACAATGGAATAGAGTAGACATATTTTGGTCTTATATTCAAAACCCCAGGTAGAGCTCTCTGTAAACAGACCTGGAAGAGATGGAGACTATAAATATGTCCACTTCCCTAAAGACTGACCAAGTAAATATCTGTTCATACTGTCTCTTAAATTTCTTATTTGTATTTCTTGCATATCTGTACATGAATGCCTTGTGAACATTTTATTTTTTTCAACAAATGTGTATTACCAGTCACTATTCAAGTCATTTGAGGATGTTTCAATAGGCAAACAGGATAAAAATTCCTGCCTTCTGGATTTTACATTCTAATACACTTGTAGTTTATATTCTGGTATATTACAATTAAAATGTACCTGTCTCAAACTAAGTTTCTAAATGTTCATCCTAAATGTCTATCTTATTCTAATTTTTCATTTATTAGCCCTAGTACTGTTGTTTTCCTATCTTTTTAGCTTATAAAATATAGAATCATTTCTGCTTCCTCCTTTTAATATACCACCAATCCTTTAAGCTTCTTTATGTTTTTTAACTTTGCTCCCTCCTCTCCATTTATACAGTTGACCATAGTCCATCCTCTTCTTACTGCTGGGATGGTTTAGAACACCTGCCTGGTGTTCAGTTTCCTACATCTAGATGTTTCTTACTCTGATTTATCCTGTGTGATTAGGCTTGAGACTGTATAAGTTGAAAGAGCACTGGACTAGAAAATAAAGTGACAGGAACTTTAGTTGTACACTAGCTATGTCTAGCTGAATGAACATGTCAAAATAAAATTTCTTTGCTTTCTTTACATGTCTGTAAACTATGGAAGTTGGCCCAGATTGTGTATATCTCTCCTGTTTTTTTTTTTTTTAAGACTTCAAAAAAACTGTAAGATAGTACAATGAATATTTGTGTCTTTTCACCTGGTTTTGCCACATTTTCTTCTCTTTCTTTATACACTCACATATACACATAGCTTTACTTTGTTTTTTACTTTTTATTTTGCTGGACAACTTGATTATAACCAACATTATGATATTTCAGCAATAACTTTCAAGAAAAGGCTATTATCTTACATAATCACAATTCGGTTCTCACCCTTGTGAACCTTAATATTCATACAATACAGACCGGTGCAGTGGCGTACACCTGTAATCCCAGCACTTTGGGAGGCCGAGGCAGGTAGATCACGAGGTCAAGAGATTGAGACCATCCTGGCCAACATGGTGAAACCCCATCTCTACTAAAAATACAAAAATTAGCTGGGTGTGGTGGTGCGCACCTGTAGTCCCAGCTACTCAAGAGGCTGAGGCAGGAGAATTGCTTGAAACCAGGATGCAGACATTGCAGTGAGCTGAGATCATGTCACTGCACTTTAGTCTGGGACTCCAGAGTGAGACTCTGTCTCAAAAAAAAAAAAAAAAAAAAAAATATATATATATATATATGTATTCATACAATACTGTCATCCCATTTTCAAATTTCAAAACTTGAAATTCTACGGAATTGCTTATTGCTAAACAAAACTTTGAAGGGCAATAGTCATGTATAGTCTCATTTTCAAATTTCTCCGATTGTTCAAATAATATGCTTTATTTTTGTTTAATGCCAATTCAGGATCCAGTATGGGATCATTTATTATGTTTGGTGGTCTTTTTAGTCTCCTTTAATCTAGCAGAGTTTTCCTGCTTTTCTTTTATCGTTTATGAAATTGACATTTTTAAAGTATTCAGGCTAGTTACTTTGAGGAATGTTCCTCATTTTAGATTTTTTTCTAATTGTTTCTCATGATCAGATTTAGGTTAAACATTTTTAGCATAAATATTACATGGATCTGTGTTCTTATCATTGTATCCTTTAAAGAGACACAACAGTTTAGCCCATTATTGGTGATTTTAAGTTTGAGCATAGGTTAGATTTGATTATTGTCATGTAAACAATCTTTTTCTTTTTGCCATTAGTGACTTATCTGTGGAGCGATAATTTTGTGACTGTGTGAATATTCTTTTTCTTTGAATCCTAGATTCTATTCTTAAACCAACCTAATATACATTCAAATATTTACATATATATAAAGTTTCTTCTGTTGCATTTAATTGTCTATTTTATATTTCATTGCTTGTGGCAGGAATACCTTTATCCTTTCTATCAATTAATGCCTCTCTCTCATTTCTAATTTTGGTTCAGATTTCACCTCTTGCAGACTGGCTTTCATAATTTATTCTCAAATGCCTCATCACTATAAACTTTGAGCACTTTAGCACATGGCATAGGGCTGGAAACAGATGGTATGCTGCCTCATCCCCTTCCAGTACCTGTATGGAATATCACCAGTTAATCCTGGTACTTTTCCCTGCCAAGTTCAGACAGAATTCTGCTCAATACAACACTAGGCTAGGTAACCAGTCATTTATGTATATATATATAGATGGGTATTTGCTACAATGTTTGCGTTTAGAAAAACATACATCTGGAGCAATAAAAGTGAAAAAGGTCAAACAAAAAGAAACATACTAATAGTTATAACATCACCTAGGCTAAGAAAATTGTTACAATTGAGCAGTACATTCAGCATTGTGCTTCCTGGCAGCTAAAGCAAAAAGGAATCATTCTGCATGTGTCATTATCATGTTTGGGAGTTGAGGGAGCATATTACTTTGACAAATGGACAGAATTTTTTATGTTGCTGCATTATAAAATGACTTAAATTGGATAACTCTATAAAAATATTGAACTATTTAAGTGAACCATAAGAAATTACCCTTTTAAAAAGCTGAACATATTTGAATATTGGCAATTTAATATGGTTCAACCTAATATATAATGGTAATGGTAAACATTTTCAAGCAGTGATCTTAGAGAAGATGCAAAAAGATTCAATCTGATTTGCTCTTTATAAAAACTGATGGCATTATATTAAATACAATTGAATACAGTCATTTGTCTGAAGATCTAAATTAATGTAGCTGTAGTTTTATAATTTTCTTATTGTAAAAATAGAACTTAAAACTTTATAGAGGAATGAAGATAAGTATGATCCCTTAAATATTTCTCAAATATCAGTTAATGTAAATAGGCTTCAAAAGCTGAGTAACTGTCAATTTAAGATTGTGTATTTTACCAAATGGTGGAAATTCATTGTGAATTTATTAAAAGACAACAATCAATGTGTTTTAGCTACCAGAGATGGGAACATTGTCACAGCAGTGGCAAAGTTAAATGAAAAAGCCTGTATTCTTGATCTAAATTGAGGGTCATTTTACCTTTTACATTTTGTCATAAGTGCTATACTATCAATTAGTTATTGCTATAGATAGTACTTTTTTCCCCAGAAGAGGCCATGTTTCCTACTTTTTGGTTTCCCTCAATAGTCCTTACTTTATTTATTAATGTTTATCTAGCATATAAACTGAAAGCATAACAAAAACTATGTAATGAAGAAGGTCAAAGATAGATTCCTCCAAAGATTCTAAAACTCATATACTCTAGTACAGGAAATAAAACACATGCAATATATACAACGAATTTTAAATACATTAAATGTGTAAATAAAATATTAACAAAATACAGAAGTCTTTTAGAGAAGCAAGAGTTTGCTTAACATGGAAAACATGAAGACTTCCTGGAAGTAGTAGCATTTGAACCAGATTTGAAGGCAAGATGGGTAAAATAGGATGAACTGGTATTCAGGGGAATAGCTATAAGGTAGACAATGGGATATTCAGAATGAGATGAGAGCTCTAAAGGTGGAATTGACAAGCCTGAATATCTAATTAGATATAAGGAGATTTAGTAAGAAGGAAGAATCAGAGATAATATTAAAGTTTTTAGCGCCAACCTGACTACAGTTTCTAATCAGCATATTAGTGCCTTACTTTTAAGTATTAATATAGTATTGACTTAGAAATGTTTATTCAACTATAAACATGTAAGATTTGTGCATGTTTCTGTATGTATGTTATAGTGATTTTTAAAGTTTAAAATATGAATATAACAAGGTAATTTAAGAAAATACCCAAAACAGAAGGATATGTTTCCAGTTTGAAAGAAACCATCAAGATCCCAGCATAGCAGATGAAAACAGACCCACACCAAGGCACAGCACCTTGGAATTTCAAAACCCCTGGGGTAAAAGAAAGTTCTCACAGCTTCCACAGGGAGAGAGAATAGAATAAAGTCTCATAGATCTGGATTGAGTGGCTTCATACTTCTCAAGAACAGTCATGAAAGCTAGAAGCATTAGAGCAATTGATTAAAAATTATGAGAGAAAATTAATTCCAACTTAGAATTCTGAGTTTTTAGCCATGTAAGGTCTCAAAAATCCACTTCCAATCCTCTTTCTCAGTTAAGTTTTTGGAGGATATGCTCCGTGAAAAGCATATTTGGAGGATATGCTTCTTTTTTGACATAAACCAAAAAAGAAGACATGAATGCAGGGAAAAGGTAAAAGGAAGATTAAGAGAATAATATATAGAGAGATTGAGGAGGACAGAGGCTCCAGAGAGATTTCTTCAAGATTAAATGTATAGACTGTTCACATCTGAGTATTTTGAGAGGAGATTTAAACAGTGGTGAAGATTTTAGGTGCAGTATTACTACTAAATAAAGTCAGCCTGCTTTTTAAACAAGGAGAGATGTGCAAGAAAGGAAAAGCCATGAATCGCTTTTTGTTAACATATGAACTTGTTTAAAGACACTTGGTTGGAGTCTTGATTGTTTTGTAAGAAGAGCTAAATGGTATTACTGCCCCCTTTCTTCAGCTGCAAGAAATAGAAATATGTTCTTTGATAATGGCTTTTGTCCTTCCAAGGACTGTCTTTTCATTGTTTCAGTGAAATAGAAGTTGGTCAGAAGTCCCTTAAGCTAAAAGAATTGCAAGGAAAGTAGCAGATAGAACCCCGAGATTCCTAGGAGCACTTCTCTAGCAGCAGCACTTGAATTGTTTAATGAGTATCTCCCACATGGATTCTGTATAGTTCTATCACTTTATAAGCCTCTTATCAACAACTTTGAAGGAGTGTATTATTTTATATATGTACCTTAGTGTCTACACCCATTCACTTAGATCTTTCATTGAATTAGGTTTTCATTGCATCTTACCTCAATTCTGTTGCATATTTATTTGAAGATCTGAGAAAAGTATACATGTTGAGGATACATTTCAACCATTTTTTTCTGCTTTTATATATATCAGGCATTAGGCAGCTTAGAAATCACAGGTTAGTTGGAAACACAGTCTTAACAAATTTGTTATTAAAGGTAAGAGAAATAGCATAAAATTAAGATCAAGTTTATGACCACAGTATGTCTCCTTTCACTGGTATCAAAGTCTCAATGGCAGGAGTTAGGTCTGTATCTCTTGCTTGTGTGCCTTTTTCCTCCCTATCTCTTGAAATTCAAACTTTGAATATTCTAGTAAAATTCTGGAAAGCTATGTAAGAATATGTCAATAATCTTAATCAGAGTTATGGAAAAAGATGTATGTACAAAGATATTTATTGCTGTTATAAAAATAAGAGTCATTATTTGTTCAATAATAGCTGAATGGTTAAATAAATTATGACACATCCACAATAGTATCATGAAGCCAAAACAATGTATTTTTATAGACTTTTCAGAGTATAAGTGGGCTATTAAGTCCACCCGTGCATATGTAACACATAGATGAACATGTTAATGGTATTTCAACAATATCAAAATGTGAACTATAGTTTAGCTTAATTGAAGTTATTTTCATTTTTAAAAATATTTTTTGTTTTTGCCTTTGTAAATATTTAAAAAATCTTTAAAAATTATCTATTTTGAAAAAAAATAGTAAGGCTGGATCCCTGCTAAGTACCAAAACTAATTTTCTATAGAGCAAAGCTTTAAATATTAAAAAAAGAAATAAAATCATGAAACAATTGAAAGTTTTTTTCCAACTCTGGGGATGAAGATGTCATGATACAAAACCCAGAAATCATGGAAGAAAAGATTGAAACTTTAATTACATAAAAATAGAAAACATTTGTAAGGAAAAAAGAGCACTAAACAAAGTAAAAGACAAATGGCACAGTGGGAAAGCATTTTTTAAAATTAGAAGTTGTTAAAAAAAAAATACTAAGCTTAAAAAATAAGTAGAAGCAGTTCTTAGAGAAGAAATGGTTATAAACACATGAAGAATGCTTGATCCACTTGTAAGAAATAAATGAAATAAAACTAAACATCAGGTACTATGTCTTATTTACTATCACACTGCTTAAGATTTTAAAAGTTTGTCTTCTAGTGTTGACAAGGATATAAGAACCTAGTCACTTTCAAACACTGGAAGTATATTCTTTTTTGTTGTTGTTAAGGAAGCAGGGTCCACCTGTGGCCCCTCACCCCACTTGGAAGAATATTCTTAAAATATCCTTAAGTGTGTATTGTCAGTACTTCATTTGTCCTGAGAGTCTATGTGAGATATTAATATCCTCAGTGCTTTAGTGTTTGAGTTAGAACAACCGTGCATGCAGTCAACATGTTGGTTGAGCTATGCATAATAGCATAGCACTTGTCATATTTAAATCAATAGTGTAAACACTGTGATGCGTAGCTCTACGACAATGTGTAATTTCTCAAAAATTAAGGCTAATATTGTTTTTAATATGGCTTTTTTTGAATTATAAAAATAGTATGTGGCTACTGCAAAATGAGTTAAATAGTATAGAACTGAAGAAATGACAAAAAAAAGATAAGTTTATGTATGCCTCTCATCCAGTCTCACTCCCCACAGAGAGTAATTATTAAATAGTTCTTGAGATATCCTTCTGGAAATTGTCTGGGCATATGCAAATATATGAAAATATATATTTATAATATATCCTTTAGCTTTTTTTCTCCATATATAAGATTATATATACGTATTTTTTTGAAACTTGCATTTTTATCTTTTTATCTAGGAAAGGTTTCCATACTGGCATATATAAATCCACTGAGGAATGTTGTATAATTTATTTAAACAGTACCCTATTGTTAGTTATTTAAGTTGGTTCTGGTTTTATAAACAGAGCTGCAGTGAATGTCCTTTTACATATATCTCTGCTCCCTGTGTGAAGATAAATGTTGGTTAGATTCCTAGAAGTAAAATGGATGGCCAGGGCAATGGCATGTGCATTTGTTATAAATAGAATTAAGCAAAATAAGCTGAGAGAGCTAACTCTTCAGAAAACTTCTCAGAAAGTTTTAGAAAATTAGTTAGAAATGGTTAACATCAGATGGGTATTTGAGAAATATAGAAACATTTACACAGTATCTGATAGTGTGTAGTAAGATTTGAATGAACAAACCTTTAGTTTTTAAGTAAATCTTACCTCAGACAACAGAATCAATCACTTAAAACTTGTTTTCTGTAGGTTAAGAACAGATTAAAAGTCAAACAATCATTCTTAGGAAGTAAATGGAATCAAAGTTTCAGTATTTGCTCACACTTTTAAACTAGTGCTTTCTGGAATCCTTAATTCTACCTCTTTATTCTTTATCAAGATATGAGCTCTTTTTCTACTAAGTGGTGATTAAAATATATAGACAATACAATGTAATATATGAAACACAAATGTGTGCCAGCTGTTTTGTGTGCTAGGGCTATGTCAGTGACTATAATAGAATAATCCTAACATAAAAGAACTTATATCCTAAAAATTTCATTCACCCTCTCCCTAACTTATAATTACTCTGTTTTGAGTGCCTGCCTGTAAAAATATGCCTTGTGTGTATTATCCAAACACTTCATTACTCTCTTTCCTTGTCCTTCTTTTTCTTCATTACACTATCACCATTTGCATCAGTCCATTCTCACACTCCTATAAAGAACTGCTGAAGACTGGGTAATTTATAAAGACAAGAGGTTTAATTGACTCACAGTTCTGCATAACTGGGGAAGCCTCAGGAAACTCAGAATCATGGCAGAAGGGGAGGCAGGCTCATCTTACATGGTGGCAGGCAAGAGACAGCATGTGCAGGAGGAATTGTCTTAATGCTTATAAAACCATCAGGTCTCATGAGAACTCATTCATTATCACAGGAACAGTATGGGGGAGACTGCCCCCATGATCCAGTCACCTCCTTCCACATGTGGGGATTGTGAGGATTACAATTTGAGATGAGATTTGGGCGGGGACAATAGCCAGACCATATTGCCATCTGACATAGGTGTGTGTTGTTGTTTGGTAGAGATCTGGATCCTGCTGTGTTGCCCAGGTTGGTCTTGAACTCCTAGGCTCAAACAGTCCTCCTGCCGTAGCCTCCCAAAGTGCTGGGATTATAGGTATGAGTCATCACACTGAGCCTAGTTGTGTGTTTTAACCTATCTTCTTCCAGTAGAATGTAAGCTTCATAGCTATAGAGACTTTTCCTTTTAACTACTGTGATCTCCCTAACACCTAGCACATGAGACACTCAGTAAATATGTATTGAGTTCGTTCATAAATTTTTAGTCTATTAGGCAAGAAAAACTGTTGGCTATTTGCATCTGTACTCTGATTACTCTTAAGTAGTAGTTTTTAATTATATCATTTTATCATTTTCAGTTGTGTTTTTTAAAGCATTACCTGATCATCTGGTATACAATTTCAAATTGTGCCCTTATTCCATGTTCTTTTCCTTGCTTTACTTTTCTTCGTAGCACCTATCTTCCAACATAGCATATAGTTTTCTTAAGCATTCCCCAATTAGAATATAAACTACACGAAGAGTTTACAGCATTTTCGTATATTTTGGTTGTTGTTTTATCCTCAGTATCTACAGGAGGGCCACACGTATAATATGTATTTCAGTATTAAATGTTTGCTGAATAAAGGATTGTATCATTTGATTTCAAAGGAGACAGCTAAAAAACCCCAGCAATTTTATAAGATCTTGTATATAATAAAAGTAGGAGGGGGAAGAAGAAGAGAATAATAGACCTACTTTATTTCCTGGTTGGGGCTTAGAGCTTGATCTCAGAATTCACTTAGTGTTAGGAGGTAGTTGATAATGAGTCAAAGAATTGATAAAGCAAGAAGAAAGGACCCAAGGCAAGATGTGGAAGCTGAGGATGTCAGGGCTGCGGATTTGTTTTCAGTGGAGAGTCAAAGGTCCAGATGCCCACATAAAGGAGAGAAGAAGAAACTGTACAAACCAACTGTTGTTAGAGTTACATAAAGTTGGTAACCTAGAAAAGTGGTTCTCAAACTTGAGTGTGCATGAGAATCACCTGGAAGGCCTCTTAAAACAGGGGATGCTAGGCTCTCTTGACGGAGTTTCTGATTAATAGGTCTAGAGTGGGGCCTAAGAATTTGCATTTTTAACAAGTTCCCAGGTGATGCTGATGCATCTGGTCTGGGGGAATCACACTTTGAGAACCACTGACATCTGTGACTGGGTAAAACATTTATGGAAGCAATTAGAGATTAATGAATTAACTATACAGGCAGAGAACCTAGCAGACCATAAAGTCAGGTGGGTAAGTCTTTGCTTAACTGCTCTATTTATGTACTTCAGTCTCTTCAAATAGGTGTACTGGAAGACGAGAATCATGGTCTCCACATTTTTAAGTGCCTCCTATGTCCTGTCGCTGTACAATCTACATATTAGGCACTGGGATACACACACACACACACACACACACACAGAGAGAGAGAGAGAGAGAGAGAGAGAGAGAGAGAGGAACACACAGTGAATTTCATTTGTACTATTTAATATAAGCATTTTCCAGTTTCAAAAGTTTAATCTTTGAAATATGCTTGCCAATTTCTTTGCCAATTTCTTTTGCTACGGTAGAGGGAGCTACAACCCAAATTGTACTTAACATAGCAGTAACACAGTAAGGCTATCCTTTTTCATCTTTGTTCATTAGTTTATTTTTTAAAAACTTTTAAAATCAGCTTTACTGAAATGCAGTAAGTGTACAGTACATTTTGGCAAATGTTTAAACCTGGGTAAATATCAGCCTTAGTGGATATATGGAACATTTCTGTTCTAATTTTGCAGTCAGTTCTACCCACCCCAAACTCTTACCTGCTTTCTGTCACTATAGGTTGCTGCTTGTAGAATTTCATATAATTTGAATCATGCAATATTTGAGAGGAGGTAAAGGAGAATAATTGTTTAAAGGGTATAGAGTTTGAGTTTTACAAGGTGAACAATGTGAATATACTTAACACTACTGAACTGTACACTTAAAAATGGTTAAGGCGGGAAATTTTACATTATGTGGTGGCTTTTTGCCAAAACAGCATTTATTTTATGTCTGGTTTCTTTTTTGCATGATATTTTTTAGGTTAATCCATGTTGTATTTATCAGTAGTTCATTCCTTTCTCTCTCTCTTTTTTTTTTTTTTGAGACAGACTGTCACCAGGCTGAAGTGCAATGGCACAGTCTTGGCTCACTGCAACCTCCACCTCCCAGGTTCAAGCAATTCTCCTGCCTCAGCCTCCTGAGTAGCTGGGACTACAGGCGCATGCCACCACACCCAGCTACCTTTTGTTTTGTTTTTTTAAGTAGAGATGGGGTTTCACCATGTTGGCCAGGATGGTCTCGATCTCTTGACCTTGTGATCCGCCGGCCTTGGACTCCCAAAGTGCTGGGATTACAGGTGTGAGCCACAGTGCCCAGCCCTAGTTTATTCTTTTCTATTGATGAGTATTATTTTCTTGTTTGGCTATATCGCATTTTATTTGTCCATTCACTTTTTGATGGCCTGTTAATCATATGTTTTTGAAAAAAAATCAGAAAAAAAGAATTGGTAGCAACAATTTTCTCTCAAAACTCAAGTAAATATTGTTGCCTGCAGTTTATTGCCCTAAGTTTGTCCTGGTTTAAAAAAATTTCATTGTCATCTAGTTCTTCCTTTGCAAACAATTTTACTAAACAAGTTATTCATGATATTTAGTTTGATTTGCTAACTTAGCTACTTTTTCTAAGGGAATATATTGTAGTATTATAAAGAAAGCTAGTAATAAATGAATAGAGTAATAGATTTGTGATACCAACTTGTAGTGTCTAGGAGGTAAGTATATGTGCACTTCACTGTAAAATTCTTTCAACATTTCTATGTTTGAAAGTTTTGCGGGCCAGGCGCGTTGGCTCACGCCTGTAATCCCAGCACTTTGGGAGGCTGAGGCAGGTCGATCACCTGAGTTCAGGAGTTTGAGACCCCATCTCTACTAAAAATACAAAAATTAGCTGAGCATGGTGGCTCACGCTTGTAATCCCAGCTACTTTGGAGGCTGAGGCAGGAGAATTGCTTGAACCCAGGAGGCAGAGGTTGTAGTGAACTGAGATCATGCCACTGCACTCCAGCCTGGGCAACAGATCAAGACTCTTGTCTCAAAAAAAAAAAAAAATAGAAAAGAAAAGAAAAAAAAGTTTTATAAAATATTGGGGCAAAAAGGAGGGAAAAACTAGTAAATTATCCAGAATAGGTTTTGTTACTGATGTTATTATTATATCCTCTTCTAGTTTTAATTCTCTTTTTTACTGCTACTGTTATCTTCATTTGCTTATTAAGCTATTTTCAGTATAAGTAAATGAATGCACAGTTAGCTAGCTATCAGACTATTAAAGCAAATTCCCTGAGCAAGATTTTGAAATAAGCTCATAGACAACTCTGATAGTGGCTTCGTCCATAAAACATCAAAATTTTTTTTAAGTTTCTAAGCAAAAGTGACTAAGTAATATATTTTAGAGAAGGAGGGAATCAGTGGTGGTATTGTGCGTGAGGATTCTCAGATAAGGGGGGAAAAAAAGAGAAGACTGAAAAACAAAGCCACTGTTTCCTTTCATTTATCTTTTATCTTGTCTGTAACTGGATCCTGAAGTTAGCCTCCTACCATGAGAGGACTGTTTTTCCAGCTGGACGAAAAGAGTAGCATCAAGTCCCCTATTCTGCTGTTTTCTGCTCACTTACTCATGGAGACAAGCTAAGTCAAATCAATATGTACTTATTAAGTACCAGCTTTCTCAGAGTTGTGCTATTTGAAAATTAAAGTATATGAAACATATATTCTACCCATAAAAAGCTTGGAGTGTAGTTTAGAAGTCTCTTACCTTTAGGCATAGATAAATCTAATAAAAGTACAAAGTATATATGCAGTTGGCCTTCCATATCCATGGGTTCATGAATTCAACCAACCTTGGATTGAAAATACAGTTTTTTTAAAAAAAATTGCGTCTGTATTGAGCATGTATAGACCTTTTTCTTGTCATTATTCCCTAAGCAATATAACAACTATTTACATAGATTTAAAGTGTGTGGGAAAATATGCATTGGTTATATGAATATAAAATGCCATTTTATATCAGGATTTGAGCATCCAAGGATTTTTGTATCTGAGAGGTTCTGGAACCAATTCCCCACAGATACTGAGGGACAACTGTATTAGTTTGTAAATAGAAAATAAATGTTTTAGAAATTCAGAGAAGGGAATTTTGGATCAGGCTGAAGTAGTCATGAAGAAAGACTAAAATGATGCTGAATTAGTAAAATGTTAATAGGTGAAGTAAAACAGAAAGTAGCTCTCTGAAAAGAAGGATTCAGCCTGAAAAAAAATACCTTTTAAAAAACACTAAAGAAACTAGACCAACTAAAGTACATTCACTAGGAGAAGTAGTAGGAAATAGAATTCTAGAATCAAAATCAGGGCAGCAACACGGATGACCCTTGAGGACATTATGCTAAGTGAAATAAGCCAGCCATAAAAAGACAAATATGGGGTGACTTTACTTCTGTGAGGTCTCTAAAGTAGTCACATTTATAGAAACAAAGTAGAATGGTGGTTACCAGGGACTTGGGGAGGGAATTGAAATTGGTTTTAGTTTTGCAAAGAACAGTGTGAATATACTTAACACTACTGAACTATACACTGAAAAATGGTTAAGATGGTAAATTTTATGTTATATGTTTGTTACCACAATAAAAAAAATAAAGCAATGGCATGCTAAAAAGGGAATTATAAGATAAAATGCAAAGCACTCATACTTCACCTCCAACTTCCTCTCCTCTAACCCCTTCATCCAACTTTTCCCTTCTTTAAAATTATCTTTCTCCTATCCCACTGTTCCCCTCCAGTATTCCTAAAATATAATATTGACTTCAAAGTCACATTTGAACTAGCACCTTGATATATAATTTATTTGGATTCTTGCAGTAATTTAAAATAACAAATTATATTCCAGTTAAACAAATATGGCTAAGATGAAACTAGAGCCCCAAAGGAAGAAAAGTAACTTGTTATTTTAAATTACTACTGCAAATGCAGTTGGATTGAAGAAAGTATAGATGTATTTAATGTCTACTTTCATAAAATTCTAGGAAGTCATGGTATGAAGAGATTAGAAAGGAACTAGTCATCATGAAGAATCAGAAACGATTTCTAAGAACAAGTTCTTGCTGGACCATCTAATATTCTTTTTGGATTGGATTAATAATAGACACGAGGGTAGGGAATTCCATGAATATAATTACATGACATTCAGCAAATTGTTTGACACAGTCTCTCAAAATGGATGAGTGGAACTTCTGCTTAATCTAAAGATGGAACCAGATTTACCCTTCTGCCTTTAATAAATGGCAAAATGTATATGAAACAATGGTTTTTGAAACACCAGACAGGAGGCAGTGAAGGACAGTAATCTCTGAGAGATAGGAAACGAAGTGAGCCCTGTGATTGCCCAGCTGACTGTCCTGTTAGAGTTTCCAGGACATAGTACAGGGAGGGGATCTGAGACAAAGCCCAGTGCACTCCCTGGGGAGATGAAGCTGTGAGTGTGGGGAAACTGAAATAGCTAGAATTCACAGGACAGTACCAGAGAGGAGAAAGCTGCAGAGAGAAATAACCAGGGGAACCCACTGGAGTATTCAGCAGAGTCCTGATCATCACATGCATGTGAAGAACCTCCTGAGGTAAGGGAAAGAATCATCATAGAGGATTAAAGGCAGCAGTTTCTGGTACTCACAGTAGGGTCAGAAACAGTACCTGTTACCGGCAACCAGACTGGAAAAATTCATAATTCAAGTGTCACTGGGTAGAGTGAGTACTCAGGAAGATCCTGCCTCAATAGTGGGGAATAATCTGCTGCTTTGGACCTACGTAGCAAATAATGAAAGCAAGATCTAAAAGGATCAAACTGTTTCTAGGTGATCTAACTACATCCCTGAACAAAACTCAAGATTTATATAAAGGAATATAAAAATAACTACCACCCAACAAGGTAAAATCCACAGTGTCTAGCTTCTAGTCAAAGATTACCATGTATGCAAAGAGACAGTACAATATGATCAGTAATTATGAAAATAATTGAAACCAACTTAGACCTGATAAAGATATTAGAATTAGTAGACAATGATAATTAAAATATTTATTAACTATGTTCCCTCTATTCAAAAAGTAGAGACCTAGAAGATATAAAAACCCAAATCAAATTTCTCTAAATGAAAACTGTAATGTTTGAGTTGAAAAATATACTAGATGAAATTATTAGCATGTTAGACATTGCAGAAGTGAAAATTAGTGAACTTTAAGACTTAGCAATGAAACTATCCAAAATGAAACATGAGCAAAAAATAAGAACCTTTATGAAACTAGAAAGAGATCAGTGAGCTATGTGACAACTTACAGTGGCTTAAAATACGTGAAATTAGAATCTCCAGAGAAGAAACAAGAAGGTGGACCCCCTCCAAAAAAAAAAAATTTTTTTTTTTTGAAGAAATAATGGCAAAAAACTTTACAAAGTTGATGTAAACTATACACCCACAGATCCAAGAAGCTAAACAAACTCCAGGCACAAGAAACATGAATGAAGACAACTTCACCAAGACACATTATAATCTAATTGCTTAAAACCAGGGGTAAAGAAAAAAATCTTAAAAGCAACCAGAGCAGAAAGAAAAATTAGGTAAAAAGGGGCAAATATAAAAATGGCAGCAAGAATCAAGCATGAAATTTTAAACCTTCTGATGCAGGAAATTGAAAGACTTAAAGTAATTTTACAGAAGATGTTTATATCATGACAGCTCATGAATGTCATAATAATAAAAATATTTGCCACTGAAGACTGCCTCCAAATTCTGAAAAAGCAAGAGTTTACTATAAAACAATGACAAAAACCTATTATAAAGAAGCTCATCTGATTACCCTGTGAAAATGCATAATTTTTTAAAACCCAAAAAGTGCCAACATGAACTATCTAAGAAGAAAAAGAAAACTTCTTATTTAGCAGCACATATACTTTGGAAATGAAAACTGGAGAAAAGATAAAACTGTTTTTACTTTTCGCGTTGTTCTTGGAAAATCACTTTCAAACCCCTTTTATAAGTATATATTCACTAATAGAAGCATGGTAACAGAAAGGGATATATATGTTTTTAAATGGTATATGTTTTCTTTTATGTTGAAATTTTATAGATAGCCCAGATCCTTTATGGGGTGAAGCTGTTCCATAAAAATATTAGCAAAAGAAAGTAAAATTGATAAAAAATAAAGTAGTAAAGAAGAAAATTTTTTAAAAAAGAATGAGGGTTGGTTTAAACAAACTTTAAAGCAACAGCAGTTAAAAGAGACAAAGAATGATATTATATAATGATAAAAGGTCTTGTCCAACAGGAAAATATCACAATCCTAAACATATATGCACCTAACACTGGAGCTTCCAAATTTATAAAACAATTACTGATAGACCTAAGAAATTAGCAACACGATAATAATGGGGAACTTCAGTACTCCACTGACACCCCTAGACAGGTCATCAAGACAGAAAATCAACAAAAAAATAATAGATTTAAATTATATGTTGGCACAAATGGACTTAACAGATATGTACAGAACATTTCATCCAGCAACTGCAGAATACACATTTTATTCAACAGCTCATGGAACTTTGTCCAAGATAGACCATATGATAGGCCATAAAATGAGCCTTAATAAATTTAAGAAACTTGAAATTATATCAAGCACTGTCTCAGTTCACAGGGGAATAAAACTGGAAGTCAATTCCAAAAGGAACCTTCAAAACCATGTAAATACATGGAAATTAAATAACCTGCTCCTTAATAAACATTCGGTCAAAAACAAAATCGAGCTGGAAATTTAAAAATTCTTTGAACTGAACGACAATAATTACACAACCTATCAAAACCTCAGGTATACAGGAAAGGCTGTGCTAAGAGGAAAGGTCATAGCCCAAGAGCACTAACTGACATTCTAAGGTCACACCTCAAGAAACTAGAGAAACAAGAACAAACCAAGCCCAGCAGAAGAAAGGAAATAACCAAGATCAGAGCAGAACTAAATGAAATGGAAACAAAACAAAAAATGCTAAAGATAAATGCAACAAAAACCTGGTTCTTTGAAAAGATAAATAAAATTGATAGACCATTAGCAACATTAACCAAGTAAAGAAAGTTCAAATAACCTCATTAAGAAACAATACAGGAGATACTGCAACTGACACCACTGCAATACAAAAGATCATTCAAGACTACTATGCACACCTTTACACACGTAAACTAGAAAACCTAGAAGAGATGGATAAATTCATGGAAAAATGCAACCCTTTTAGCTTAAATCAGGAAGAATTAGATATGCTGAACAGACCAATAGAGAAGCAGTGAGATTGAAATGGTAATTTAAAAGTTACCAACATAAAAAAGTCCAGAACCAGACAGATTCACAGCAGAATTCTAACAGACAATATTCCACAGGATAGAGAAAGAAAGAAATCTCCCTAATTTATTCTGTAAAGCCAGCATCACCCTAATAACAAAACCAGGAAAGGACAAAACCAAAAAAGAAAACTGCAGACTGATATCCTTGATGAACATAGATGCCAAAATCCTTAACAAAAGACTGGCTAACCAAATCCAACAACATTTCGGAAAGGTAGTCCACCATGATCAAGTGGGTGTCATACCAGTGATGCAGGGATAGTTTAGCATATACAAGTCAATAAATGTGATACCCCACATAAATCACATGATCATCTCAAGGGATGCAGAAAAAGCATTTGACAAAATACAGCATCCCTTTATGATTAAAACTCTCAGCAAAATTGGCCTACAAGTGACATACATCAATGTAATAAAAGCCATTGGTGACAGACCCACAGCCAACATAATACTGAATGGGAAAAAGTTGAAAGCATTTCCTCTGAGAACGGGAACAAGACAAGGATGCCCACTCTCACCACTCTTCTTCAACATAGTACTGGAAGTACTAGCCAGAGCAATCAGACAAGAGAAAGAAATAAAGGGCTTCCAAATCGGTAAAGAAGAAGTCAAACTGTCGCTGTTAGCTGATGATATGATTGTTTACCTCAAAAACCCTGAAGACTCCTCCAGAGAAAACTCCTAGAACTGATAAAAGAATTCAGCAAAGTTTCTGGATACAAAATTAATGTACACAAATCAGTAGCTCTTCTATACAACAACAGCAACCAAGTGGAGAATCAAATCAAGAACTCAACCCCTTTTACAAAAGCTGCAAAAATAAAATACTTAGGAATATACCTAACCAAGGAGATGAAAGACCTTTGCAAGGAAAACTACAAAACTGCTGAAAGAAATCATAGATGACACTCATGGATGGGTAGAATCAATATTGTAAAAATGACCATACAGACAAAAGCAATATACAAATTCAATGCAATTCCCATCAAAATACCACCATCATCCTTCACAAACTAGAAAAAACATCCTGAAATTCATATGGAACCAAAAAAGAGCCCATGTAGCCAAAGCAAGACTAAGCAAAAAGAATAAATCTGGAGGCATCTCACTACCTGATTTCAAACTATACCTCAGGCCATAGTCACCAAAACAGCATGGTACTGGTATAAAAATAGGCACATAGAACAGTGAACAGAATAGAGAACCCAGAAATAAAGCCAAATAGTTACAGGCAACTGATCTTTGACAAAGCAAAGATAAACATGAAGTGGGGAAAGGACACTCTTTTCAACAAACGGTGCTGTGATAATTGGCTAGCCACATGTAGGAGAATAAAAGTGGATCCTCATCTCTCACCTTACACAAAAATCAACTCAAGATGAATTAAGGACTTTCAGACCTGAAACTATAAAAATTCTAGAACATAACATTGGAAAAACTTTTCTAGACATTGACTTAACCAAGGATTTCATGAACAAGAACCCAAAGCAAATGCAACAAAAACAAAGATAAATAGCTGGGAACTAAAGAGCTTTTGCACAGCAAAAGGAATAGTCGGCAGAGTAAACAGACGACACACAGAGTGAGAGAAAATCTTCACATTCAATACATCTGACAAAGGACTAATATCCAGAATCTACAATGAACTCAAATCAGTAAGAAAAAAAAATTAAAAAGTGGGCTAAGGACATGAATAGACAGTTCTCAAAGGAAGATAGACACATGGCCCACAAATATGAAAAAATGCTCTACATCACTAATGATCAGGGAAATGCAAATCAAAACCACATTGCGATACCACCTTACACCTGCAAGAATGGCCAAAATAAAAAAATCAAAAACAGTATATGTGAGTATGGACGTGGTGAACAGGAAACACTTCTGCACGGCTGGCGGGAATGTAAATTAGTACAACCACTATGGAAAACAGTGTAGAGATTCCTTAAAGAACCAAAAGTAGAACTACCATTTGATCCAGCAATCCCACTACCGAGTGTCTACCCAGAGGAAAAGAAGTCATTATTCAAAAAAGATACTTGCACACACATGATACTTGCACACACATGTTTATAGCAGCACAATTCACTATTGCAAAATTGTGGAACCAACCCAGATGCCTAGTAATCAATGAGTGGACAAAGAAACTGTGGTATATTTATATGATGGAATACTACTCAGCTATAAAAAGGAATGAATTAATGGCATTTGCAGTGACCTGGATAATATTGGAGACTATTTTTCTAGGTGAAGTAACTCAGGCATGGAAAACCAAACATTGTATGTTGTCACTGATATGTGGGAGCTAAGCTGTGAGGACATAAAGGTGTAAGAATGATACAGTGGACTTCGGGGGAAGAGTGGGAGGGTGGCAAGGGAAAAAGACTATAAATATGATGCAGTATATACTGCTTGGGTAGTGGGTGCACCAAAATCTCTCAGATCACCACTAAATAACTTACTCATGTAAGCAAATACCACCTGTACCCCAGTAACTTAAGGAAAAAAGAAATGAATGACAGCAGAGTCTTCATCAGAACCAATATTCCTCCTGAATGTAAATAGAACGAAACAAGATTTTGGCAAATCAAGTCTAACAACATATTAAATAGATAATACGTTATGACTAAGTGGGTTTATCCCAGGTGTGGAGGGTTGATTTAATGTTTGAAAATCAATCAGTTAACTAAAAAAAGATCACCTCAGTAGACATAGAAAAGTTTTATGGCAAAATCCAACATCCATTTCTGATAAAAAAAAAAATAAATAAATAAAACTCTCAGCACAGTAGGAACAGAAGGAAATTTCTTAACCTGATAAGGGCATATATGAAAAACCTACAGCTAATATATTGAATGTGGGCTGGGCGTGGTGGTGGCTCACACCTTAATCCCAGCACTTTGGGAGGCCAAGGTGGGCAGATCATGAGGTCAGGAGTTTGAGACCAGCCTGGCCAACATGATGAAACCCTGTCTTTACTAAAAATACAAAAATTAGCCAGATGTGGTGGCATGTGCCTGTAATCACAGCTAGGGAGACTGAGGCAGGAGGATTGCTTGAACCTGGGAGGCGGAAGTTGCAGTGAGCTGAGATTACACCACTGCACTCCAGACTGGGCGAGAGAGCAAGACTGTCTAAAAAAACAAAAAGGAAAATTGAATGTGTTACTCTAAGATCACGCTCTGCTCTCTTCACTACCCTGGCCGGAATGTTTTTTTTAACTATTTTATTTCAGCAGGTCTAGTTGTTCATCTTACTGGATTTCTTACACACTATGCTGAAACCTGTTGTCTTTGTGTTTAGATCATTTGGGGGACTGAGGTTTATTTCTGTGATATTTTTAATCAAAGCTGCTCAAAATAGGTTATTGGTTTTTTTCTGCCATTATAACTGAGCTCAGTTCATCTTGTTGAATTCTATTTGAAGCTCATTTTTCTCCCCTTTTTATTTTCAGATATTTGTATCTGCTGTTCTCTGGTGATGACCTTTTACCTTTAGACCACTGGGTGTTTAATACAGAGGCTCACCCTCTGCCTGTGTTACATTTAGCCAACACCACACTTTCAGGTAATCCTGCTGTTCGATGAAAGCAGTTCCAGAAGGACCATTCTCACCTGTGTTTTGTTTACATGGACCACTACAGAAATTCATCTGGAGAGGCGGCTTTTGAAAACCTGGACCTCTGTGTCAACATGACAGGGTGAAACTGTTCTCCCTAAGACTTTTCAACTTGTAGATATATCAGCTTTGAAATTATTCCATTTTATACCTGACCAAAAACATGTTCTGGTGTGTGTAGGACAGAGACCTGGAAGTGCTTTGATTGGTAATGAGGTGGTCTCATGAGAAATGATGCCTGGTACTACTGTATTGGTTTTTTAGAGTCCTGAAGTCTGGAGGCTAGACTTCCTGAAAGCAAGCCAAGAATAAAGAGCACCTTGCAGGATTTAAAGATGGCCTTTGGAACCAATTATATATATTTGTTTCCTCCTACAGTGGAGCAGCATTCAAATCAAATATTTACATATTGCTTATCCCTTTTTCTCCATTTTAATAATGGAATGAACTAAAAGAAACAAGAATGAAAGAATAGTTTAACTGCATCAGTAACAAGAAGACTCAAAAAAGAAACAGGAGTACCCATCCCTATCTGAATTTTCAAGTTCCCCATTGGATGACCAGACTGGCAACCATTTCAAATCCCAATCTATTTCATTGAAATTTCTTGGTTAAGTTTAATTTTCTCTGGGGGCATGATCTCACAAAGAATACTCTTCAAGTCTTTTTCTCCATGTGGAATCATTGAAACTGATATTTATCATAATCACCACTTATGAGCCTGAGTTTGGGGTTTTGTGCATGTAGTTCAGTCTAATGTTGGTAGCATGACAGAAAGTGGGAGAAATGCCGCAGTTTGTTGCCTTGAAACCTCTTCTAAGAGCAATCCTTTGTTTTGTTAGTACATTATTTTTTCCAGACCATCACATCTACCACGTAAATTTTATCAACTTTAATCTCATAATAAAGTTAGGAGAGTCACTCAACTTATTACTTTATTTATGTGGCTTGGCAAAAAAATCTCTGTACCATTAGGCAGCTCTAAATTTGCCTTGATAAGCTAAATTACTTTTATAACTTACTAAAGCAAAACAAACACAGTGAAACTTTCTTGTTCTATCTGGAATGGGGGGGTCGTTTATTTATAATCTCATCAGATGAGTGAGTTGTTCACAGATATTGTATGTTTTTTTAATTTTCTCCAAGAATATTTACAGAAATAATCAGAATAGTTTCAAAATTTTCAGTGATAAAAGAGTGGTGTAATTAATCATATTACACTAAAATTGGGTTACATCTAAGGGACTTTATCTTACTATCAGTAGGTTTTGCATTGCCATTTCTTTTTAAATAAACTACTAGTTCTTTATATTTTGGCAAAAAGAACTTAAATTTTATCAGAAATTATAAGATAAATATCTAGTGCTTATAAATTTTCTGTCCTTAAATTTATGTGACAGTGCAAGATACATTTTTGCTCTTTTCGTTTAATATAGACATCTTCCATTGACATTAATAAAAGATAGAAACTAATTATAATTAGTATAATATTTACTCTGAATTTGAAGATTACACGAAACCAAGTTTGTACGAGATGCCCACCTTGGAATTCTGAAGGCTTATTTTCTTGTTTGATAGCATTTGTTTTTAAATTAGCTTTTAGATATAAGTTGGGAAAGGATTTAATTAATACATTATTTTCTAAGGTGGATCATCTTATACCACAAATCATTAATTTTGACAGTTCTGCTGATGATCCATAAATGATAACCACTGCAAAATTTTTCAGTATACATAGAAAATAAGGATGCAGGGCCAGTTACAATAGTCCTTAAGAGAGTTAAATTATAGCACATGTTTTGACATTTGTAATATCTTTTACTACTTGAACATTTAAATTTCTAGATGAGAAGATATACATATTACTGTAACTGTAGAAGGGAAAAGGCAAAGTATTTGGTTCTTAAAAACAGTTAGCCTTCCTCATCAAAGTAGCACAAGCCCACGTATGAATCACTAAGAAAAAGTGAAAAACTTGAATTGGCAAAGACCCAGAGCAGCAGTGCAGATGGCAATGAACTCTGAATTCTCTTTCACCTTGTTTAGAAGAATGCAGAGTTAAGGGACCTTCTTAGTTCCCCAGGAACTTCTCAAGGGATAAGGAGACAGAACCCATACTCCCAAGTGCCCTATTTGTATTACTTAGATGACTGGAGCTTAAGAGAAGACAGGGAAGTATACAAGCAGAGTCCGTTCTGGTACAAGCAAAGAATTTGACAGGGACAATGGAAGGGTCTTCTTCACCACTCCCTACCTTCTGTGTGATGGAAAGACCAGAGCTTATGAAAGTACTTCGATTTTTTTCTTCTCCTGAATACCAAAGGCAATTAAAGTCAGCTACAAATGACTTGGCAGTGTCATGTTTTATTTTTGTAATAGATTTTTAAATTATTTCCTTCAAGATCAGTTCTCATCCCATATAATGCTTAGCTTCCAAGAGTATTCTTTACTTCTGTCTTTTACAGCTCTTTGCATTTTGTAGACCTTAATACTCAGGTTAAATATTCATTGCATTTATAAGACCTTCTGCAAAGAACCCAGAAATGGTCCTTTCCAGGTGCCTCTTCAAAGAGCTGACACCTTACCTGTGCCTTTGGCACAAATGTGCAGAATACCTAGGTCAGTTGGTGCATAATAGAAAAAAATAGGAATTTTGAACACTCTTCTGTCCTCTACGTTTATTTCTCTTCATTTTAAATTCACACTTTTTACGTTAAACCAGATTTTTTTTATTCAACCAGTATTTAGTTGTTAAGACAATGGGGCCCTAACCAAAAAGAAGTCTCATCTCACAAAAATATGTCCCCAGTCAGGTGGTTTTTACTTTCTTGTGGGTTGCACATTTTATATCTCTCTGACACCAACGTATTCCTGACTTTAAGCAGATGTTTATATGTAAAAGTAAAACCTTGGTATCGAAGGAATGCATTCTTTTCATGGAGTATTGACCCTGATCCTCTATGATGTCATCTAGGGCAACTCAGGGCTATACTTGGTAGATTTTAACCAAGCAGTTTGAAATCTTAATCATCCTCTCATCCTCTCCACTCTCCATTGCCAAAGTCTTTGTCAGAACTCCAAATTTGTTGATAAAAGATTGTGTTTGCCATTCTCATTACAATGCAGTTTCTCCTTAAGCCTGGAATTTTTTTAATAAGTGCATGAGTAAATGAGAGGATGAGTGAACGAACATTAATGAAGTATCTAATATGTGCCAAGCATTGTGCCTGGCACTTCCAATCATTAGAATGTTTTATGTGATTCCATAGCATTTTCTGTATGAGAGTAGTTCACAACATTTTAAATGTTTCCAATATGAATTGTGTTACAAAATTCTTAATTTTATATTTCATATAAATTAAAGAGGAAAAAGAAAAGGTTTATAATATGTTTTAAAACAATGTGTTACTATATAATACTAACTATAATTGTAGTTAATAAGTAAAATCTCTTGAAAATGTCAAAGAAATATTTATGATGCAACTTTGACTAAAATATTTACTTTAGAAATAAAAACATTCTTATTTTGCTCTATCATTTTAATTGCATAATTAAAAAGCAGTGTTTTATAGAAATGCTGGTTATTTTATATTCAAAAAGATTTTGCCATATAATTCATGGGTAAAACTTGCAGTTGTGAATTGTCTTTGCTCTGATATGGGCCCTATTAATAGTCCCATACTGTTAAATATAAAGAAAAATATACTAAAATATTTCCAAGTTCCAAACAACAGTTCCTAATAATAGCATTTTGAGTTATTATTTTTCTTTAGAATTCCTTATACACAAATTGGCTAGCTCCTATCTTTTCCACTCTTTACATATATATATATATGATCTATGTATGTATATAAATACAGTTATACACAGGTAAATTTTTAATACTTTTTGTTAATAAACAGCTGAAAATGGTTTTGGCTGCGCAAATTATAAGCAGAATATTTGAGTATATATGATATGAAGCTATTTTAATCCATTTATTCTGGATCAATAACACTGATAAAGATGATTTTCTGTTACTTTGGCTCATTCAGATCATGATGGAGATGCTCTTTTTGATCTGTAACTGATCAGCAAGCTTTCAGATAATATTTTAGGCTATGGGAGTTAAACAATCTCTTTTATTACTCATTTCTGCTGTTGAAGTGTTGAAAACAGGTATAGATACTATGTAAAGAATGGGTGTAGCTGCGTTCCAGGAAAACTTTATTTACAAAAGCAGATGGAGGGCTGGATTTGGCCCATGGGTCACAGTTGGTGACCCCAATCCCAAGTTTAGTTTGTGTTAGACCCTCTAACCTTTGATCTATGTGTTTTCTCTCTGTTTTGACTTGCACAATTCATTTTTAAATCAAAAAGATGTGTGTATGTATGATTGTGTATATTTGTATAACCTAAAACTATATATTTTGTTGTCTTGAAAGTAGATACACTCCTCCTGGAGTCTGTTCAGGTTTCATAATGATTGACTACAATGAAAGAGGCAGAACGGGGTTAGGGAAGGTAGGTGTGCTATCAGCCATTATCTTCGCCTTGTTATTTAATGCCATAATTTCAGAATCTCTGTGTAAAAGGAAGGTCTGTGTATTGTCAAAATACTATATTCTCCAAGTTCTGCTCCTTGACCCTAGGACCGGGATTCTGGATTGCTGGAGCTGCAGAAATTCATCCACTTGGATACTCTTAGAGCTCCACAACAAGAGTGTGATAGAACGTCTGATCTTTGTGCTGCAGAAAGCAAACTTTTGAAGAATTCTGAGCAATAGAAAATGGGTTATGTGACTCATCTATTTGGCAGCCACTATCCCTTTTTTAGACTGCAGAACAGTACTGCCCCTGTTACCTCTAGAATAGCCTGAATCTGATGAGTACAGAGAAAAGATGTATCCAAAAGGAGAATCCCTTTCTCTTGCATAACTCTCCTCAATTCCTTTACAAGTTAATAGCATTATTTCAGAAGTCAATATGCATCATTTTTCAACTAAATCATACCTCATCCTTAAACTTCCACTATTTAACAGCTAATCCGTTTCAAACTTGGTTTGAGCCCAGTAATTGCAGAACTCATAAAATTGCTCGTGAAATTACACACCACATTACTAGCATATACGTTGCAGTGCACCAGTCATTCTAATAGATAATAGAGTTTTCTTTAAGAAGTTTATATTTTACTATTTGGGGAAATTTTAGAGGAGGGGAAGTCTGTATTCAGAATGATAGAGGAGCGGAGACTTACTGTCTCTCTTCCACATTGTAGATGAGCTGCCTTTCCAAGTCCAACATGCTGTAAGATTGCTTCAGCTCAGTGTGAATATAAGTGTGGGAACTTAAACACGTACACCCATACCCACACATATTAATACGCAGAGGATTTTAAACAGTTGCAAAAGTCTTGTGGTTATTTGATTTCTACAGAATTCTACTGCAAGATGTATACCGGAAAACCTAATAAAGATAAGCTTGGTTCTTTGTTGGGAAAAATATTTTTAAAGAAAATTCAGAAATTCTTGCTGACTAAAAGTATCTTCAATTTTAATTACTGGATTTGGAGGTTGAAATGCCATCCTTCAATCTCACTGGTCTCAAATTCGTTGATAGATTTTTTTTTTCCTAAACTAATAAGTGGGGTAAGTATAGCCTCCTAAATTGGTACCCACTGGCTGCTCCTGAACTGGTTTCCAGTCATGTCCTCTAGTATGTGATTTTTACAAATTAAAGGTAATATTGTATATTGAAGTTCAAATAAAGATGTTCTTTAAGTGAAAAGTCTTTTGTTCAGCCTTCATTTTTACCCACTGATGACAGGTCGGTTGCTTCCTGTGTACAGAAGAGCAGCTTTGGGTTTTGCGGTAACTGGTAGTCTTCAGTGTCTCTTTCAGAGTATTTCTTTTGGATCAGCTAATCTTTACATTCTTGTTGTTACAGAAAGATGAAGAGTTTGGTTAGAGAGTCGTTTTTTATGCCAACTGATTTTGAGAAAACAAATCATAGACCTATGTGACAACCTTACACTGTTACTGTGATGTTATCTCTAAGACCTAGTCCAGTCCAGCCTCTGAGATCATCAAGCTTAAAGATTGCCTCAGTCACCAGACCTCATTCTGTCATGTTAAAATCTGACCTGACCCTTCTTAAGTGATTCTTGGGCAAATATAGCCTCAAAAGACTTGAGCAATAGGATCAGCTCAACTATAGATAGTGGTTTAGTCTGTCAATACTGTAAAAGCACAGGATATTTAAAACCCTGCACCCAGGGAACATCAAATAAGGTAGTTGTAAAAACCTTCTGAACTAATAGCCAATTTACATCCTTCATGTGTTAATTCTTCCCGGCACAGTGAATTTCAACTTGATCAAAATTTTAGACTAAAATTACATTGTGAATGTATCAAAATTAATTGCAGACTTATATTTTCTGGAGCAACTAAAACTAAAACAGACCAGAAAAAAAATTAAAAAATAAGGAGCTCTAAGTGACTATAGTTTGATAAAATCTAGGCTTCTCTTTGTCAGATAGCTGGAATATTCATCTTTATTTCATTGGATTGCAAAGGAACTGTCATCATGCAAATAGCATTCAGAATGGTTCAGGTACTAAGCCTGCACCTTTTTCTTGGTTGACCTAACAAGTTTCTTTTGTTGTTTTTTATTATGGTAAAATATATCTAACATAAAATTTGCTCTTTTAACCATTTAAGTGTACAATTTGATGTCATTAGTAATTACATCAGCAATGTCGTGCAACTGTTGCCACTACCCATTTCCAGATTTTTCACCATTCCACACAGAAATTCTGTAACCATTGAGCAATGACTCCCCAGTGCTCCCTTTCATCCCCCAACTCCTGGTGTATTAGTCCGTTTTCATGCTGCTAATAAAGACATACTGCTACTGGGTAATTTATAAAGAAAAAGAGATTTAATGGACTCAGAGTTTCACATGGCTAGGGAGGCCTCACAATCATGGTGGAAGGCAAAGGAGGAGCAAAGGCATGTCTTACATGGCAGCAGGCAGGAGAGCTTGTGCAGGGGAACTGCCCTTATAAAACCATCAGATCTCATGAGATTTATTCACTATCACAAGAACAGCAGGGGCACAAGCTCACTGCCATTATTCAATCACCTCCTATCAAATCCCTCCCACAACACGTGGGGATTATGGGAGCTACAATTCTGGATGAGATTCAGGTGGAGACACAACAAACCATGGCACCTGGTAACCTTAAATCTACTTTCTAAGACAAATTTCTTAACACTACTAAATCTTAATCTCACCTCAAAAAGAGGGATAATACAGGATTTTTAGCAGAATTAAATGAGAAAAATCCAGGCACCTAGCCCAAATTTAGCTTAAAGCTTTAGGTGTTCTAAAGTATTTTTGTTAGCAGATTGGAGTAATCATTTCTAAAGGAATAGAAAAAAACATAAAGAAGGGCAATTAAGGCAGTGAAGAGCCAAGAAAACCATCTATACCTTCTCATTTTAGGCACAAGGAAACAAACCCAAAAGGGAGGGTAAGATGAAGGCATTAGATGATCTTTAAGATAGTCTTTCAGTGTTATCGTTCTATGAAATAAGACATGTAGTTTTTTTGTGGTTATAAAAAAAAGTTTAATATGCAAATACATCAATAATGCATGTGAACCAAGCAGTTTAAAAACTGTAGAGCAGAAGTCATTTTTTGTTAGATACACATCAAAAAATATATACAAAAAGTTAATAGCAGTTATCTTTGTGTGGTAAGGATTTAAGATTTTTTTGCAATTTCCTTGTTTAACTTAAAATTGTTTTTATTAGGTATGATAAAATATTCCCATTCTAAGTGTATTATTAAATGATTTTTAGTAAGTTTATAGAATGTACAACCATCCCACAGTCCACAGAGATCCCACATATTCATTTGTAGTCAGTCTCCATTTTCATCCCAGCCACTGGTAACCACTGGGCTGCTTTCTGTCTGTAGATCTGCCTTTAACTGGACATTTCATACTAATGAAATCAAACAATATGTGATCTTTTGCATCTGGCTTCTTTAACCTCGCATAACATTTTGCATTTAAGGTTTAGCAACACTGTAGCAACTCTCAAGAGTTATTCCTTTTTACTGCTGAAAAAATTTCATTATATGGATATACCATATTTAATTTATCTGTTCACTAATTGATAGACATTTGGATTGTTTCCAGTTTTTGGTTATTATGAATGATGCTGTTAAGAATATTTGCATACAAGTCTTTGGGTGGATACATGTCTGAGTCATATGGTAAAGCTATGTGTAACTTTTCAAGAAATTACCACACTGTCTTCCATAGTACTGTTTTTACATTCTCACTAGCAATGTATGACGGCAAGGATACCAGTTTCTCCACATCCCACTAATACTTGTTACTGTTTTTTTATTATCTCCTTTTTTTATTAGAAGCATTTTAATGGATGTGAAGTTGTATCTCACTGTGCTTTTAATTTTCATTGCTCAAATAACTACTGGCATTGGCCATCTGTGATAGTAGCTGTTCATGTCTTTGGTAAAATGTCTCTTCCAATATTTTGCCCATTTTAAAAATTGAATTGTCTTACTGAGTTATAAGAGTTCTTTGTATATTCTATATTTTCTCTAAGGTTGGGGTTTGTCTTTTCCATGTTTTACTGGTGTCTTTGACATGCAAAAGATTTTAATTTTAATGGAGTGCAGTTTATCAATGTTGTCTTCTATGGATTGTGCTTTCTTTCATAATCCAAAGTCACTAAGAGTTTAGACCTATTTTTTTAAAGTTTTATAGTTTTAGCTCTTACATTTAGGTCTCTGATTCATTTTGAGTTAATTCCTCATGAATATGAAGGTCTAACAATGGTTTGGGCCTTAATATCCAATTATCACAGTATTTATTGAAAAAGAGTATTCCTTTCCTATAAATTGCTTTGCCATCTTGGTGAAATATCCACTGACATTAATTTCTGGACTTTTAATTTTGTTCCATGGATATATGTATTTTCGTATTCCAGGTCCACACTATGTTGATAACTGGCTTTAGATCAGTAGTTCTCAGCCAGAGGGTGATTTTGCCCTTCCTCCCTTCAGGGACATTTTGCAATGTCTGAAAACATTTTTGAGTGTCATGACTGGGGGTAGGGGGTGATTCTGGCATCTAGTGGGGTAGAATTCAGGTACTTTTTTTCCCGAAAGTGGGTCACTCTTCCCTGTTTCTTTGCGTATCTTCCAATTTTTTTGTTGAAAACTGGACATGACTGAGGAACTCTGGGTTCCGATCTGATCTCTCTGACCCAGGGAGGTGGTAGTTGTTGCAACTGCTGTTCTGTTTGTTTAGTGATTGGTGCAGACTAATTCTTTGGAGGCTCTTTTCCCCATGTTGCATCATCATTGATGTCTTTGCTTAGTTTTGTATCTTTAAAATCTTGTTATATTTTTTTAAGCCTGGCGTCCAAGGAGTCAGCCCTGTGTCAATATGGTTCAGTGGTCAGCTAATGATTTGTCAGAGGTTATACCCAAATACCTTTGGCTAGGAAAGGCTTCTACACGTTGCCAGTGGATCCACGTGTAAGCTGGAGAACACATTCAAAGTTTGTGCAGTTGACAAGTCTTCCCAGGTTCCACTTCACCCAAGGCCTCATGTCCAAGGCCTCACATTTAGGCAGGAATGTTTGGAGGTAGCTAGGGCTTTCTCTGGTTCCTCTTAAATTGTGCTCCACCTTGTCCTTGCATGCATCCTTCCATGCCACCAGAGATAGGTGGCAACTACACTGTGGCCATCTCATTCCACGAATCTCCCTCTTAAGTTTCTGGCTTGTCTGCCAATGTCTTGCTTGGCCCAACCAGAACCAAAACCTCAGGCTAGCTGCACTGGCCTTTCCCGTTCATTTGCTACTCAGATTCCTTTCATTTCTAACAATGACCAGGAGCACTGAGTTTTTCTGCATTCCACTCCAAATCAAGTAATCCCCTCACAACTTGTCCTGCCCTGGTAGAGCTGCCACGCAGATGGAACTGGAAGGGGAGAAGAGCAGCTCGGGGCTAAAACACCGCAGACACACTGTTCTTACCTGCTTTGAAAGTTTTTCTTGAATAAAAACTTCTCAATTTGTTGTATGCCTTTGATCAATTTCCAGAATCCTAAATGGTTTGGGTTTTTTAATTGTCCATGTTATTCCTTTTGAGGGAAATGATTTGCTGAGCTTCTCACTCTGCCATTTGCCATTCCAGAAATGAATAGATAGATGTGTATATAGATACCTTTATTCATATTCTTTATAAGTTCCTCTATAATTTTCAGCCTTCTTAAAGCTTTACTCTCCCCATCTGAAAGGCCTTTATCCATTTCCAGCAAAGTCCTGCTCGTCTTTCTTCACAAGACTAAAGACTTTCACAGAACCTTTCCTGATTTCCCAGACTTTGAGCGGTTCTTCCATGTTTGTACATCCGTAGTTGTTCATAACTTCCACAACTCCTCATATTCTGCCTTCTAATACTCATTTGTGGACATGTCTTTACATCTTCTACTAGATTAAGGACGTAGACAGTATCTTAGTCATCTTTTTATTCCTTTTAACAACAAATTTGTTGAATAAACAGCCCAGTTCTCAGAGCTGATACTCTTCCACCAGGCCAGGCTGCCCCATTTAAGGGTGACTACAGTCCATTATTACTCTTGACTCTGAGTTTTCTATCAACAAAAACTTTACCAAAGCCATAAAGACTAAGAAAAGTCTAAACCTTATGAAAGAGGAATGCCATGTATTGCTTCTGTTTTCTGCAAATGTAGAAAATACACAGCAAACAACAATTCACAGAGTGTCAGGAGGGCCTAGTGTCAGGGATCCTTAATTAGTCAGGAATCCAAAATCGCCATCCTTGGTCTTCCCTGACTGACTGGTTGTGAGGCCTTAGGCAAGTTATTCAGCTTCTCAGACCTCAGTTTATTTTCTGTGAAACAGGACTGGACTAGAACATTGGAACGTAATTCATGAGATCATTAATATAGTTATTCCACACGTTTTTTGAGCTTTCACCTACTGTTTGCCAGAAGTTCTCTTGGGCTTCAGGTATACAGAAATCAAAATAAAATCTCTACCCTCAAACAGGACTGCCTTGCTTAATGTTGTGGCAAATGCTCTAAGAGGTGTGCTTTCAGTATGATATGGGTAGAGTAGGATCCTAATCAAGTTTAGCATAGATTGGGAGGGAAGAGGATAATCAGGAAAGGCTCTTGAGGTAACTGACACTGGAACTGAATTTTAAGAGGTGACTGAATTAGAAAACAAGGGGAAAAAGCTATTTGATAAGGCAGAGATACCTGAAGAAGGGGCCAGGGCTTTGAGAGCCAAGGCACAGGTTGGGAGACTGGCCTTGAACTTGGACAAGAACATCCATTTTACTGAGAGCCATAAGACAGCCCTTCCTGTAGCTCTTAACAGGTGGGGACACTGGCCTGGAACTTGGACAGGGACATCCATTTTACTGAGAGCCATAAGACACCCTTCCTGCAGCTCTTAAACGCCTTCAGTGGGGGTCCAACAGGGGTACCTACCAAGATCTTCAAGAGTGATTCTCCCTTCTAAAAGTCCGGTTCGGTCCTCCGCCAGTACCAAAGAGCCCATAAGATGCAAAAGTGAATGTTACTTACGAGGTTAAGGGACTCCCCGGGAATAGATTTCAAAAATACTCATCACTCCAAAACTTCCAGTGAATCAAAATCAATGTCTTTAAAGGAAGGCAGTCATGTTTTAAAGGAAAAGGGAAAGTCTTTTTAGTCTTGTTTGTAAAACATTTCATCACTGACTTGGTTCCAGTGGAGGCTGTGGAGGCCCCAGCAGGCTGCTGGTATGGTAGGCTTGCCTGAACAACTATACAGAATGGATTTGGTGTGGGCTCCGTAATCTCAAACAGTTCAGCATTTAAGAGTCTAGAAATAGATGCCACTAGAGGGCGGTAATATCTTTCTCTTTCCTCCCTTTCCTTCCTCTCCCCTTTCCCCTTCTCTCTCTCTCTTTCCTCTCTCTCCTGTCTCCTCTCCCTCTCCCTCCCAGGATCAGCTGATTGAAGCCTGGGAGGCTGGAGATACAGTGAAACACCTTGCTTAAGTTTGTCAATACAGCCTGCTGCTGGATGACAGTAGGGTGCAAGGCTCTTGGTTGTTGAGGCAAGCCTACCATACCAGCAGCCTGCTGGGGCCTCCACAGCCTTCACTGGAACCAAGTCAGTGATGAAACGTTTTACAAACAAGACTAAAAAGACTTTCCCCTTTCCTTTAAAATGTGACTGCCTGCCTTTAAAGGCATTGAGCTAATAGGAAAGACTTAGTAGAAGATGAAAAATACAATCTCGTGACAAGAGTAGCCTAGAATTCTGATTTGAACCCTACGAATGATTTTAGCTCATGTAGAACAATAGGTGTGTTGTGGAATAGTATATTTCCTGATATAAATTGTAGTTTCCCATAGTTGTTAGGCCATAACTCTGCCTAAGTCCTTTTGAAATTATTTTTCTTTAAACATTTGTGGAATATATATGTACCAAAAACTGTGTGAGACACTGGAGATCCAGAACCAACCATGACATTTAACTCCGGAGCCTCCGAGCCAGAAGAAGAGATGGGCAAGACGAAGATTATGTTTTGCTAGTAAAGGTGTGTAGGAGCATAGAAGGAAGATGAGCCGGGGAACAAGGGAAGTGAATTGACCTCAGTAAGGGTGAAGTTAGGGGACGGAATTGAACCTTTTGAAGTAGGGAAGAGCTACGTGGTGGTGAAGTTAGAGTGGTGAGGAATTTATAACTCAAGCTTTCAGAGAGGAATTATCCATTTGACTGAAATTTCAGCAATGAGAAGTTTGTAGGATGTGACAGGCGTCTAGCTGCAACACGCGAGGGAGAGGCAGTCTAGGAAAAGGAGACATTGACGGCACTGAGGCAAGGAGGGCACTGCAGTTTACAGCACCCAGTCCTTCCAGGCAGGGCTGCAGAAGCACAGTGCATGACCCATTCAACAAGAGCAAGAGGCTGGAGCAGAATGAGCTAGGGGAAGGTAGAGGAGACCAGCGAAGTAATAGGGCCCCATCTTGGAAGACCCTGTGGTCCCTTGTCAATAGTTTGACTTTTGGCCAGGTACGGTGGTTCGTGCCTGTAATCCCAGCACTTTGGGAGGCTGAGGTGGGAGGTTCGCTTGAGCCCAGGAGTTCGATACCAGCCTTGACAACATAGGGAAACCCTGTCACTACTAAAAATACAAAAAAAAATTAACCGGGTATGATGCATACCTGTAGTCTCAGCTACTGGGGAGGCTGAGGTGGGAGAAGGCTGGAGGTCGAGGCTGCAGTGAGCCTTGATGGCGCCACTGCACTCCAGCCTGGGCGACAGAGTGAGACCCTGTCTCAAAAAAAGAAAGATTTGACTTTTTTTTTTTTTTTTTGAAACACAGTTTCGCTCTTGTTACCCAGGCTGGAGTGCAATGGCGTGATCTCAGCTCACCGCAACCTCCACCTCCTGGGTTTAGGCAATTCTCCTGCCTCAGCCTCCTGAGTAGCTGGGACTACAGGCACGCGCCACCATGCCCAGCTAATTTTTTGTATTTTTAGTAGAGACGGGGTTTCACCGTGTTGACCAGGATGGTCTCGATCTCTTGACCTCGTGATCCACCCGCCTCGCCCTCCCAAAGTGCTGGGATTACAGGCGTGAGCCACAAGATTTGACTTTTATACCAAGCAAAATAGAAACCCGGGGAGACTGAGCACAGTTGTGACGTGATCTGCTGTTTTCAAAGGGTCACTCCGGCTTCTGTGTGGAAAACAGATGGTAGGGAGCCATGATGGGACAAGGGACACCAGTTTGGAGGCTACCGAGATAATTCAGGTGAGGAATGCTGGTGACTCAGACCAGTGGTGAGGGAGAGCAACAGTGGTCTATATTTTGAAGATAAAGCTGACGTGATTGATTATGGGTATGTAATAGAAAATGTCTGACTCTAGTGTGTTTGAGCTATTGAAGAATGCAGTGACCATTTTTGAATGGGGAAGATTAAGATCGAGGAGGGGTGCAATGAGGAGTTTGTTCTTGAACATGTTAAATTTTAATTTCTTATTAAACATCCAGCTGTTTACTGAGAGTAGTTAACCCTGTGAACCTGGAGTTCAGAAGAGAGTTGGGCTGTAGACACAAATGTGGGCAATTGTCAAGGTATAGCCTTGTAGACCTGCGATCCCTTAGGGTAAGCCACTTAGAGGCTGAGAAAAGAAATCACCCAAGGGCCAAGTCCTGAGGCCGTCCAGTGTTTAGAGGTCTGTGGGATAAGAAGGGAGCAGAGAAGATCAGAGAGAGCCAAGAGGCTGGATAGAGAACCCAGAAACCAAGGAGAGGGAGTGAGCCACTGATAGGTTAAGTAAAGTGAGTCCTGAGAATTGGATTGGGTTTGGCAACATGGCGATGACCGGTGATCTTGACAAAAACTGTTCTGTGGAATGAGGGGGCAGAAGCCAGCTCAGAGGAGTTTCAAGAGGAAGTGGAAGAAGAAGAGGTAGAGACGATGAGTGTAAACAGCCCTGTACAGGAGTTTCACTTTCAGTGAGGAGCATAAAAATAGGTGGTAGCCAGGAGTGAGAGGATCGAGAAGAGATTTTCTTTTGGAGCGTGATATTACAACCTATTTCTATTCTGATGGGAATACTCCCTCAGAGAGGAAAAGTCTGGTGTTGCAGGAGAGAGGTTAATTGCAGGAAACACGTCCTTAGGTCGGAGGTGGGCGTGGCCTTGGCGGTGGGCGTGGCCTCACGAGCGCTTGGAAGCCGAGCACCTGGGAAGAAAAGCAGGTAGTGGGAGGGGCTGCACTGGGGAGTTCTCTTCTGATTGCTTCTATTTTCTCAACAAAATAGGAAGTAAGATTATTAAGAGAGGGAATGGGGAGACGATGTGAGCATTTAAGGTGAAAGAACATGAGAAAAGGGATTAGAAATAGTTTTATAGGAAAATGGCAGTTCCAAGGAGTAGGGAAACTGCCTATTTTATTTTCTGGCAGACTGGACTATTAATGTTACCTATGGACTTTCCGCCAACCCTCCCACCGAGGACAACTTGAAAAGCCAAATAAATCTTAAAAACAAGGCCAGGTGCAGTGACTTATGCCTGTGATCCTAGCACTTTGGGACGCCGAGGCAGGTGGATCACCTGAGGTCAGGAGTTCAAGACCAGCCTGGCCAACATGGCAAAACCCCGTTTCTACTAAAAACACAAAAATTAGCCAGGTGTAGTGGCATGCGCCTGTAATTCCAGCTACGGAGGCAGGAGACTTGCTTGAACCCGGGAGGCAGAGGTTGCAGTGAGCCAAGATTGCACCACTGCACTCTAGCCTGGGCAACAAGAACAAAACTCCATCTCAAAAAAACACAAAAATTGTAAAACAAAAAGGTAAATCTTTTAAAATCATTGAAGAACTAAAAGCTAGTGAAGGATCACCAGACCAAAATCTAGGAGAAATGACCCCAAAGAAGTAAACTGCCCAGCATTCCAGGCTACCTTGACCTGAAGTTGTTAATAAGGAAGAAACATCTGGGACACTGTAGTTAGCCCCGCACCTGCACTCCCAGTCCAATTCATATGTCTATGGGATGCTCTAGAAAGAGGAACAAGGTAGAGCCCCTGCCTTATAATCTGGTGGGCTTGAAGAAGGGGAAGCCAGGAAGTTGCCCGTGAAGGCCCCAGTGTAAATGCACATGTGACCTGGAGATTGGATTGTTTGTTTTATCTTATCCATCTTAGGAAGCAGAAAGCAGTATGGCAAAAGGAGAGGACCCCAGATGAGGAAGGAAAAGAAGGCTGGGTATGGTGGCTCACGCCTGTAACCCAGCACTTCAGGAGGCTGTGGTAGGAGGATTGCTTGAGACCAAGAGTTTGAGATCAGCCTGGACAACATGGTGAGACCCTGCCTCTACAAATAGTAAGAAATTAGCCGAGCATGGTGGCTCGCACCAGTAGTCCTAGCTATGCCAAAGACCGAGGCAGGAGAATTGCTTGAGCTATCATCGCAGCTGCAGTGAGTGATGATCATGTCTCTGCATTCCAGCCTAGGCAACAGACTGAGACCTTGTCTTTAAAAATGAAGAAGACAGACTTAGGAGGGGAGCAGCCATAGAGTTGTCCAGGGATTCTTCACATGGGCCTCCAACCACAGCACAGTTGTGCTAACTTGGGAGCAGGGAGCTACAGACAGCAGCAGCCTCCAGCTGGCACCCCAGGATCTTGTATCTGATACTGCACTTCAGAGGTTCCCTGTCCTCACAGGGAGATATCAGTCTAGCCCCTCCACATTGTTCTAGCCTCATCACCCACCACTTGCTGCTTCCCAGCTCACACTGTTCCAGCACCAAAATGGGGGGCTCAGTTGGCTGATGGGGAAGAGAAATAGACAGGGCCGCAGGAGCCAGAGGGACAAAGAATGTGCACATGTGGGGTGTACAGGCAGGCGGAGGAGGGGAGGATGTGAAGCTGGCGTTGTTTGTAAGAGTGCAAGGATCTATGTGTACGTGTGGTTATGTATCATAGGGGTTACTGTCGTGGGTGGCCCCCAACCCTCTCTGCTGGAGTCCCACCCCACTTGACTATGCAGCCAGGTTTACGTAATGGAGTCCCCCAGAAAGCTGGGCTTAGCAAAAGGCACTTCAAGTGAGAAAGAGCAAAGCCAAAGGTAGCCAGCTAAGCCCTGTAAGGACCCAAAGCAGCAGCCACCTCCAGGCAGCATCACTGAGGAGGCAGCCTGATGAGGCTTTGGGCTGTCTGTCAGGGTTCTTCAATGCAAGGAGAAAAAACCAACTCTGACTACTTGTATAAAAGGTGTTTATGGAAGGATATATGGAGGCTCAGATAGTCTACAGAAAGACAGAGACCTAGGCTTGGAGAATAGGCAGACGGCAGGGGTTCCAGAGGCCAGGCCACAGAAACCCCCAGTTGGGGGCCATTGCCAGACAGCCCCATTGCTGGACCACCCCAGACCTGTTCTTAGTGTCCCTTTGCTTTACAGCCTCGTGCAAGGTTTGCAGTTTGTATCTAGGTGAACAGTGTAGAAGGGTCCAGTTGCTCGCTTGGGCTGCCTGGGAGAGAGAGCTTTCTGCCCATTGAGACTCACATAGTAAGCAGGTTTCCCTAAAATTTGGAAGGCCGTTTAGGTGCAAGCAAGCAAAAATAACAACAGGGCCAGGCACAGTGGCTCACGCCTGTAATCCCAGCACTTTGGGAGGCTGAGGCAGGCAGATCATAAGGTCAGGAGATCTAGGTCATCCTGGCCAACATGGTGAAACCCCATCTCTACTAAAATTCAAAAAATTAGCCAGGCATGGTGGTGCACGCCTATAGTCTCAGCTACTCAGGAGGCTGAGGCAGGGGTATCAGTTGAACCTGGGAGGTGGAGGTTGCAGTGAGCTGAGATTGTGCCACTGCACTCCAGCCTGGGCGACCAAAAAAACAAAACAACAGCGAAGACAAACACACAGGGTTCAAAGCCCAGGTCTGCGGCATATTCACTGTGTGATCTTGGGCCACAACTATAACATCTCTTTCCGAACCTCAATTTTTCCATCTGAAAAATGAGATAATGAGACACTTTTACAGAGTGGTTGTGGTTGTAAAGATTAAATAGCTTGTCCCACATGGCATCACTAGGCCTGACCAGCTGAGGCTCAGCCCCTCCTTCCTTCTGGAACAGCTTGTCCTGCTGGACTGGAGTCTGGGACAGAGGAGTCCAGGACTTCACTCACAGTCACCACTTGGCCCCAGCCTTGCTCACCACCGTCCAGTCTACCATGACTTTTGTAAGTGGAGGGCAGCTGCCGCATGTCCTGTGAAGACTGTAAATCTTTCTACACCTCATGCTTTTCTCATTCAGCTTAGCCATAACACCCTTGCATGTCAAGCCTTTCTAAAACGCCAGGCCCTCTGCTAATCACACTGCAGACATCATCTCACGTATTCCTCATAGCAAACTGAGGGAGGTGCTAGCATCACTCGCATTTTCAGGCAAGGAAACTGAGCCTCAGAGAGGCTTAGGGGCTATTCGAAATGAAAGCATGCACTCCTAACCACTTGGCAATACCACATCTAACAATGGCTGGTTGAGTCTACCTGTGGGTGCAGCCCTCACCACTTTAGCTTAGAATACGAAACCAACCATCCCTGAGAGCCGGCACCCACTGGAAATGTTACAGGTACCCTGCACTCCCCTTCAGAGCTGGGTGGGCCGTTTCTTCCACAGCTTGGTCCAAGCTTGTTGCCCAGACTGGGTGAGTTTCACTAGAGCTCTGGGCTGCCCCACAAGGGCCTGCAGCTGAGCGGGACCTCGGAAGCCTGGCCGGGCCTCCCTCCTGGCTCAAAAGCAGCACCAGAGGAGGAAGAAGTCACGGCCTTGAGGTTACCCTCTGCCTGGCGTAGAGGCCAGGGTGGGCTGCAGCTTCCAGAAGCTGTGCGGGACCAGCTCCGGTCAGCACTGTCCACAGTGCAGTCCCTGAAGACATCAGGACTGAGAAGAAAACTAGAGCCTGCCGGAAGCCTCCCAAGGCATGTTGGGGGTATTCTCCTGGAAAGGGCACCCGTGTGACGCAATCCGCAGTTCCCTCTGGGCATTCGGGGCCTCAGCTCTCTTCAGAACAATACTTGGAAAAGGCAACCCTGTTTATGGAGGAAAGAAGGAAGCAGCTCACACCTGGCTCCAGGGGAGATGGCACATTTCATTTTGCCCCTTTGATGAAATGTTTCTAAGAAACACAAAATGAAGCATGGGGAGGGTTTGGTGTTTTTCCACTTGACAAACATCTGTGATTTCAAGAGCACGTGGTGCTCCTCAGATACTTTATTCCTCTCCTTTCTTCACCCGCATTCGCTGTCAGCCTAGCTCTGGGAGAGGGCACTGAAGATCACCTGTGCATACTCAGCTCTAAGTGCTTTTCCTGTGTTGTGGGGAGGCCCGAGGGAGATGGCTTAGAGAGGCGCAGCAGCCTCATTGGCCCGGAGCCCATGGCTTGTTGTTCACCCGCCAGCAAAGTTTCTTGAAAAGTAAGAGGAGGGAGCAGAATTCTCCTTGTCCTCTCCAGGAGCCAGTGGATGCCAGAAGAGACCTTGGTTGACATGGTTCCTGATTTCCCAGCAACACTGCGAAGGCAAAGGCTGCAGAGGGCACAGCCACAGCCACCCAGCACCCCTTGGCCACACCATGACACTTCCCAGAGCTTTCACTTTCTTAGGCTTAAGAACCACAAGACTTCTCCTAAAGGAAACTGGAAGTTTTTAATTATCTAGCTTGAGGGGCCCTAGAGACCATTTCTGGAGGCACTTTGCAATTCAAAACCTGTAAAAGGGGGAGGGTCTTTTAAAAAAATCATGCAACATTTGTTTATTTACAAATCACTTTGGTAACCATTAGTGCTGAGTTACTGTAAGATTTACAATGATTCATTATATTTAGGCCCTACCATCAAGGAGCTGTCAATATATTGTCATTTCTCCTTTGCTCTCAGGCTGCTTTGAAGCAGGAAAATTACCCTGGAAAGAGCTTCGTTCCATTTAGTCTTTTTGTCAATAGTTTTAAAATCTGGTTTTTGTTGGTAAAAGTGACTAAGCTAACAATTAAGCTAAAGACATTTTTGGCTGGAGCCAGTACGGGTTTAATTCAACTTGACAAGCAATGACTGAGCATCTGTTCTATGGCAAGGATGAGGGCAGGCACTACAGATGCAGAGGTGATGGAAAGATGGCACCTGTTCTCAAGAATATCACAGCAGCCTAAACATACCCAAGCTGCCAGGTGGACTCTGTGCTACAGAACAGGCCTGATGTGCTGTGGGCAGAGAGAGTTGAGAATTAGGAAAGCTTCATAAAGAAGGTGGCATCGAGTTAAAACACTGCCTGTAACCCCTTCTATCTATGGGTCTTATCCTTCTTTTTCTCTTACAAACCTGGTCTGTTTATTAATCCTTGTAATCATGTAATTCAGATATTCACCAAATAGTCATTAAACCCCATGATGTCCCAGGCACAGTTCTAGACCTGGGAGACACGCTGGTGAGTAAGACAATTTTTGTACTTCTAGTTGGGCAAGGATAGATGACGATACCATCAAATGAATAAACAAATAGAATTTTGATTGTAATGGGCGTTGTAAATAAAAGTAAAATAGTGTGAGGGGGACAAACAGTGACTGTGGATGGGGAAGGCATGTGTGTCCTAGATTAAATACAGTGTTAAGGAAGGCCTGTCTAAAATGGAGATATCTATGCAGACACCTGAATGGAGGGACAGTGGGAGCCATGAGAGCTCTGGGCTCACAGTATTCCTGGCAGAGGGAAGAAGTGACAAGCACAAAGGCCCTGGGGCAAAAGCACGTATGATGGCCCAGGATGGCAGGAGGATGCCGATGAGCAGAAGGATGGGGAGAGCTAGGCTGGAAAGACAAGCAGAGGCCAGATCATGAAGGCCAGGGTAAGGAGTATGGATTTTTTTTTTTTTTCCTAAGGGTGGTAGGAAGCTACTGGAAGTTTTGAAGGAGTCATATGATCTGATTCGTATTTTTGAAGATTATTATGGCTTTGGGTTTTAGAATAAACTTTAAGAGACCAAGAAGGGAAACAGAGAACTTGAGAAATATTTCCCATTTGAGAAATGAAAAACACAGTTGACATTTCTGATATGGGGAAAATAGAGGAATAAATCTGGGGAAGGAGGACTTCATGGACTCAACTTTGGACCTAAGTGTAAAATGCTCATTAGCTATCTGAGTGAAGATTTTGAACAGGCAGTAGGATATTTGAGTCTGAAGTTCAGGAAGTAGTCAAGAATACCCATTGCCACTCAGGAGGCAAATCAGATAAGGACTAACAATAGTTCTTCAAGATTCAATACCCAGGAAGTTATTAGAACCTTTTTTTGCCATAGTAACATTCACAGAATGGCGGAAGAAGTAGAGCCAAATTGTGGGGGTGAAGATAGTGAGTATAGATTATTCTTTCAAAAGAATCGAATTTCAGTTTTGTTAATTCTATTTATCCTTGCTTTCTACTTCATTAATTTCTAGTTTATTATTTACTTCCTTCTATTTTCTTTAAGGGTTCCATTCATTTCTTAAGGTAGAGACTTACCTAATCAGTTTCTTCTTTCTTAATACAAGTATTTAAGGATTGTAAAAATTTGTTTGAAAGGTTTCTTTCAAGTATTTGCTTCTAATGTTGAATTTGTATCAAATATTTGGGGAAAAAGCCAAATATTACATACGCTGCATAAGCTTTGATATGTAGTGATTTCACTATCACTTACTTCTAAGTGTTTTTACATTTTCACGATGAATTCATCTTTGACCCTGCCTCCTATTTTATTTCAAAAAATGATGCAGTTGCAAAGATGAGTTTACTGCATAAAACCAACAAAAATGACAGATTTGAATAACAAACAAATGGAAATTCTAGGAATGGAAAATATAACCACTGAAATGAAAAACATAGTCAATAGATTAAACAAAAGATTAGACACATTGAAAGAGAATGTATCCAGAGTGCAGGAAATACATATAAGATTAAAGAAAAACGAAGAACTTAAGAGCAAAGATACTTCAAAGTCAGAACTAAAATATTCTAAACAATACTCTGAGTTCAGAGCAGGAGCACTGGAGCTAAATATGAGGAGAGGAATGAAGATATTGCTTGACTGTAAGACTTTATGATAAACAGGTACAGTCAACTTTGCAGTACCCGCTAAAAGAATATTAACAGCATGTGAATATTCCAAATCTGTAGAGAGAGAAAACATGAAGTGAAGGAAACATCTTGGTAATTTTTATAAAAGGCAAGAATGAGGAAAGACAGTAATGACCAGGCTAAGATGAAACAGCGATGTGTTATTTATGTGAGGCATAACTAAATGGTAAGAACATGGAAGAGTTAAATGTCCCGCTCCCACTCACACTGAGGGCTTCAAAATGAGAGAGATGTGATCAGACTCGTGCAGTCAGTGAGACTGACTGCAACCACCTGTAGCGTGGGATGTGCACTGGAGGAGGGCAAGATGAAGGTCTAGGCTTGGGAAGCTTGGACCTAGTCTGGGCCTGCGCTAAGGCTGTGGCAGTGACAGTGGGGATAGGCTGGGTGGCCTGGGGAGATGAAAAGGCCATCTCAGTTAAGCTGAGATAAAGTTAAAATGACAGCCACAGGCCTCCGCTGGTCTCAAACAGGGAAATCAAAACCTGGCCTGCACTGTGAACCCAACATCAAGGGTCTGGGAATTGTGTGAGTCTGACCTTTGCTCACTTCTGAGTGATGTCATCAGTGCACGGGGTGTTTGAGCCTCCTGATCCTGCCGATGAGGCAGGTGGCTGTCAAGCTGTCACGTTGAAAACCTGCCTCTGGAATTGTTGTTCGAGCTCTGCTCCTTCAGAAAGCAGAGAGAGAGAAACACACACAACATCTGAAGACTACCAACTCTCACGTTATTGCAATAAAAATAATCTCTTCCACTTAAATAAAGCTTGTTTGATTCAGATGTCTGTTCTCACGAGTTCTTCGCACCTTGCCATGTGAGAAGATGCTATTATTTTATTAACTGTGTGGATATTATTTTTCACATTTCTTTTTACTGAGAGGAGACAGAGATCCAGAGAGTTGACATGGCTTGCCCAAGCTCACCCAGTGTCAGTGGCAGAGCTGAGAGTGGACACCAGGTGGCCTGGTGTGGGCCCAGCCTCACTGCTGCCAGATACGAGGTTGGTGAGTTGTTTTTTAGTGTCGTCTTGCCAGTACAGGGCACACTAGTGGTAATGTTGCTCCTAAATAATTCTTTTCTTTTCTCTGTAGTAACTAAGGTAATGTTTATTTTCTTTTCAACTCCTACTTGAAGATTTGATTGCTGGTAAAGATGCTATTTCACGCATGTTGAAGTTTTGTAATGTCTGAATATTTCAGAAGGAAACTTCAGATTTTTCTTCTCACATACATTGTGTATTTCTTTAATCCTTGGATAAACAGGGGTGAAAATAAAGGAACATAACTAGATTTCAGAATAACAGAATCTATAGCTTTTCGTCTGTATTTAAGATATCATTGCATGCATACAAGTATCAGCATCTTTTCTTAAGTAGAATGAAAGGTGGATCTTTTAACAAGTATAATTCAAGAAAAAGTTTCCTCTCAAGATCCATCATTTTGATTACCTCTCCAGCAGAGTCCAGCGTATGAATTGACTTTCTGCAATCAATCTTCAGGCATTAGCAAATCCTACTAACAAGTTATTGTTATTATTATTACCGAAGCATACAACATTAAGGTATTTCTAAAAATCAAGCCATTTTTAATATGTGATGACTCCTGTTCCATTTTGTTTTAACATCTCATATAAGTAAATAACAAAATAATTGGCCAGGTACAGTGGCTCACGCCTGTAATCCCAGCACTTTGGGAGGCCAAGGCGGGTGGATCACTTGAGGTCAGGAGTTCAAAACCAGCCTGTCCAACATGGCGAAACCCCATCTCTATTTTAAAAAAATAAATAACAAAACAACTTCAAAGCCATGCAGTTGGTCTCTAAAGAATAATAATGAGAATGCCTCACCATCTTCTTGCTTTTTCCTGTAATTCAGTTAAAATATACGATTATAATTACATTTTAAATACACAATTTAAGGATGTATACAAAATGTTTTGCTTGTAATTCCTAAATCCCTCATGACCTTCACCATGTTTTTTCCATGGTCAAGCTATAGATCTGTTTTCTACTCTATGAATATGTCTATCAATTTCACTGTTCTTTTGGTGAAACTGCCTTACCCCGCTACCTGATTCCTTTGCAAGCATTCATCATTAATCCATTGTAGTCTCACTCTGTCACCCAGGCTGGAGTGCAATGGCACAATCTCAGCTCACTGCAATCCCCACCTTCCATGTTCAAGCGATTCTCCTGCTTCAGCCTCCTGAGTAGCCTATAGCTGGGACTACAGACACATGCCGTCACACCTAGCTAATTTTTGTATTTTTAGTAGAGATGAGGCTTTGCCATGCTGACCAGGCTGGCCTCAAACTCCTGATCTCAAGAGATCCACCCACCTTGGCTTCCCAAAGTGCTGGGATGACAGGTGTGAGCCACCTCTCCCAGTAGTGACAATCTTTAAAAACAAAGTCTTCTTCTGTTTTTGCACATCCAAGTGACTGATGTTCAGGATACAGAAGTAGCACATTAAATAACATTGTTAAAGTTTATACTCTGGGAACGCTTTTTGCAGACCAACCCCCACCAAAAAAAAAAGTTATAAGAGCAAGACAAAAATAAATCTCTTTGAAGACATTACATAGCTATTAATAGATACAGAGTCAGTTAGAGTGAGGTGGCCAGACTTGAATGGTGAGAATATCAGAGCAAAGAAATATATTTTGAGATAAACCAAGAATTCTGCAGGGCTTTTTCCTCGAGGCATTTGCCAATTTAAAAGCAGCACAGGGCTGAGAAGCTAGGAAACAGGGCAGCCACAGACACTTAAATAAGACTAAAAAGCTGAGCCGAGCTTTCAGCAGTCAAATAAGCCTAAGGAAACAAAAATTAGAGTTCAGGGTTCACCAAGAGAAGGCCCCAGTAAACACTCTAGACCTGCCATTAGGACTCCAAGAGGTAAGGTAAAGCAGAAACAAATGGCTTTCACAAAAGACTAAAATCTAGTCTTGAACCAGTGTCATCTCAATATGATTAACAGGGGCTCATGTGCTCTGCTTCTTCTCTACCTCCCTACCAGAGAGTTGTTATACAGCAGAAGAGAGAATTCATCACCAGGAAGACAGACTAACTGAACACATCCATCCTGAAGTTCAGGGAGAGGGGAAATAAAGAGATGAGAAATACAGAAAAGCCCATGAGACATATGTGATACAGCGATGAGGTCTAATACATAACAGTATGTAATAGTCTCAGACAAACCAAAAGGGAATGGGACAGAACAATATTTTAAGAGCTACTAATCAATAATTTTCTAAAACTGTGAAAAAAAATTCAGTCAACAGATTCAAAAGTTCTAAGAGGCCAGATGTGGTGGCTCACGCCTGTAATCCCAACACTTTGGGAGACCGAGTCAGGTGGATCACTTGAGGTCAGGAGTTTGAAAACAGCCAGCCAATGTGATGAAACCCTGTCTCCACTAAAAATACAAAAATTTGCCAGGCATGGTGGTTCACCCTGTAGTCCTAGCTACTTGGGAGGTTGAGGCAGAAGAATCACTTGAACCCAGGAGGCAGAGGCTGCTGTGAACTGAGATTGCGCCACTGCACTCCAGCCTGGGTGACAAAGCGAGACTCTGACTCAAAAAAAAAAAGTATCATAAATTCAAAGAAAATTGCTTTGTCACATCGTGATGCATCTGCTGAAAATCAAAGACAAAGAGAAAATCCTAAAAGCAGTAAGAGAAGAGAGATGTCACGGAGCAGCAGTAAGGCTGGTTGGGTTTACAACAAAAACAATGGAAGACAGAGGATGACGGCCTGATGTCTGTAAAGTGCTAAATGAGAAACAATTAAAAACCGAGAGTATCTTTAAACATGAATATACAACGAAGAGATTTTCTCGGGAAAAATGCTAAAGGAACTTGTTATTGAAGTATTTCTTTAGGAAGAAAAAAATATCCCAAATGAAAGCTTGGAAATGGAGGAGGAACAAAGAGCAATGACTAGGTAAATATTTCAAACTTAAATGAATATTGACTGTATAAAACAGTAATGGTAATTTCTTGTGGGATTAAAAAATATTAAAATATATGATAAAAATAGCACAAAAGCAGGACAGTAAGGGGAATTAAAGTCTTAAAGGTCCTTATCTGGAAAATAGTAAAAGTAGTAATTTATGATAGACTTTAATAAGTCAAGGACATGTGTTATAAATTCTAAGTGTAATCATCAAAAGAAAAGTGAAAGTTAGGCTGGGTACGGTGGCTCACACGTATAATCCCAGCACTTTGAGAGACTGGGCTGGGAGGAGCACTTGAGCTCAGGAGTTCAAGACCAGCCTGGGCAACACTGAGACCTAGTGTCTACTAAAAAAATAAAAAATAAAAAATAATGAGTTGGGCTTGGTGGTGCACACCTGTAGTCCTAGCTCTACTTGGTAGGCTGAGATGGGAGGATCACTTGAGTCTGGGAGATCAAGGCTGCAGTGGGCCATGATCATGCCACTATGCTCCAGCCTGGGTGACACAGGAAGACCCTATCTCAAATAAAATAAAATAAAAATAAAAGTTAATGGAGTAGAGAAAGATACTTTTGAAAAGCTTGGTTAATTGAATAGAGGACAAGAGAGAAAAAGTCATATATCCAGTAAGACAAATAAAACAGTAAGCTAACAGACTTGAATCCAAATACCTCAGCAATTACATAAAACATGAATGAACCAAATACTGCATTTAAAAAGCAAAGGTTTTTAGCCAGGTTTAAAAAATAAGAAATGTGGGATTTCCTGGGCTATTTTGATGGTGATGAATTTTAGGCGGTTGTGGCAGCATCACTTCCCGCCCTTGCCCTTTACATTACAGCTGAACGTGGCCACGTGGCAGAAGCAGCTGGCCACCTGGTGTACATTGGCTCTGCCCTTCTGCCGCCTGCACAAATAGTCCAGCATGATGGCGATGGACGCTCAGGAGAGCCTGCTCTTCAACACTGTCAAGCTGTGGAGGCTTCCTGTGGGATCAATCCAGGTTGTATTAGAGGAACTAAGGGAGAAAGGGAACTTAGAGTGACTGGATAAGAGCAAATCTTCTGGCGGAGGCCAGAAGAATGGGAAAACTCCTCTATCAGTGGGTCTCCAGGAGTGGCCGGAACAACTCCATATTTAGCCTGTCTGAGCTGACCAATGGGGAAGACACAGAGAAGGAGGTGTTCCATGGACTAAATGAGGCCTTCTGTGGGCTCCGCAGGTCTACGGTAGGAACATAAGGCTGAGAGCATCACCATCTCACTCGGACACCAGTGACGGCTGAGGTGTCGAGTCCATCCGTCAGAAACCTGTTTCCTTTTACTTTCTACCTCCCACCTTTCCAGGGCTTTCAGAAGGAGACAGACTGAGTGTCCTCACACACTGAATCTGTGAATCCACCAGACTCAAAAGGGCTCCAGTCCTGAAGCCTGGAACCCAGGGGTGGGTTTCTTATACCCCATATGTCTGTCCCTGGGATAGGGTGAGGCTGAGGCACTCCAGAAAAATATGTGCTTCTTCTTGCCTACCTCCTTTCCTATCCTAAACTGTCTCTGAGCCAGGGTCTGTAAACCTGACACTTTGTGTGTGTTCACATGCGTAAATTCATACACAGGCACCTGCTTCTGTCTCCTCCATTTTCCATCCCCTTAGCTGCTGTTACCTCCCTTCTAGGCTGCTGCTGGATCTTTCCCAGGGAATGTGGGAAGCCTGGCTGCAGGCAGCCATCCAAGCAGTAGGGAGATAGGCGGCCCATGGGCCTGGCACTGGCAAGCAGGGCCCAATGTTGATTTATGATATTAAAATATCAACTACCCTCACTTCAGACAATAAAAACTGAGCTATATGCTGCTTACAAAAAATGCATTTGAAATACAATGATTAGAAATGTAAAAAGTAGTAAGAAGGAATAAGGTATACCATGGAAATACTAATCAAAAGAAAGCTGATTTAACTATATTAATATCCAAAGCATTACTATTAATAATATCTCTATTGCATAAAAGAATATAATCAGGAGTATTTTGTTAATATTTGTTTATTTAATGTGGAATTCATAGCTTGAACAAATCTCAAAAATCCATTGTCTTTTTTTTTTTTTTTGAGACAGAGTCTCACTCTGTAGCCCAGGCTGGAATGCAGTGGCGCAATCTCCGTTCACCTCAACCTCCGCCTCCCGGGTGCACATGATTCTCCTGCCTCAGCCTCCCAAGTAGCTGGGATTACAGGCACCTGCCAACATGCCTGGCTAATTTTTATATTTTTTAGTAGAGACAGGGTTTCATCATATTGGTCAGGCTGGTCTTGAATTTGTGACCTCAGGTGATCCACCTGCCTCGGCCTCCCAAAGTGCTGTGATTACAGGCAGGAGCCACCACGCCCAGCCAAAAATTCATCATCTTTAATTACTGAAAGTTGATCATAGTCTATTTCAACTCTTTGAACAAGTATATTATTTACATTTTTAGCCTCCAAAGACTCAAAACTATAAAAAAAAAAATCTTAAAGAACTCTTGTAATGTCTGTTACTTTGATATTTCATCAAGAGAAAAATATACACAACATGTGAGGTGTTTTGTTTACCTCATTTTTTTCTAAAATTGTGAAATGTATTATTTGTATGTTTGTTATGTCTAGATTGCAGATGATTAATCATGGATGATATTGTACATGGTTTTGAAGTTTTTTTTTCTTTTCATGAAATGTCGAGAGGACAAAGCATATCCTCACAAGCCATGACAAATTTTTTTGAAATACTTTCGGCCTAAAGGGAAATAACAAAAAGTTAAATATAGTTATTAAAATTTATTTTGTTAGTGTTTTGAGTGCTAGTACCTTAAACAATTCTACAGTGATGTGAATTATGATATAATCTAATCTCTGTTATTCTTTCTTGTATCATTTAGTTTTTAATTCACATTTTATTCAAAAAGGATATGAAGTTCTTCCTATGTTTATCTAACTAATCCACTCTTTTTTAACCTTCAAATCAACAGACACTCTATTTCCTATATATTCAGCTATTTGGATGTTTGTAATAATTGTTTTCATATGTTAAATTACTCATTCATTTTTGCAGCATTTCAATTCTTTTTACCAGATTTAGGGGGTACCGGTGCAGGTTCATTTCATGGGTATGTTGTGAAATGGTGAAGTCTGGGTTTCCAGCATGTGCATCACCCCAATAGTAAACATTGTACCCAACAGGTAATTTTTCAACCCTTACCCCCTCCCACTCTCACCACTTTCAAAGTCCCCAGTGTCCAATAATAATAACAATAATTTTTGTTTCCTTCTCTATGTCCATGTGTGCCTATTGGTTAGCTCCCGTTACAAGTGAGAGGATGTAGTATTTGATTTTCTGTTTCTGAATTATTTCACTTACAATAATGGTCTCCAACTCCATTTATGTTGCTGCAAAAGACATAATTTCATTTTTATGGCTGCATAGCATTCCATCACGTGTGTGTGTGTATGTATGTGTGTGTGTGTGTGTATATATATATATATATATATATATGTCCAGTTTCTTTACCGAGTCATCTGTTGATGGACACTTAGGTTGATTCCAAGACTTTGCTATTGTGACTCGTGCTGTGATCAACATATGAAAAACTAGACCATGCAAACAGAAAACAAAATTAGGCAGGATTAGCTATACTTATGTCAGATGAAACAGACTTTAAATCAATAACTGTAAAAAAAAGACAAAGAAATGTTATTATATAATGATAAATGGTTCAATTTAACAAGAAGATATAACTATTCCAAATAAATATGCACCCAACACCAAACCACCAAGATCCATAAATCAAATACTGCTAGACCTAAGAAAAGAGATAGACAGCAATACAATGATAGTGGGAACTTCAACACCCCACTAACAGGACTAGACAGATCATCAAGGCATAAAATCAGCAAAGTCTTAAACTGGACTCTAGACCAAATGGACCTAATAGACATTTACAGACATTCTACCCAAGAACGGCAGAATATACATTTTTCTTATCTAAATGTGGAACATTCTCCAAAATAGACCATATTCTTGGCCATAAGGCAAAACTCAATAAGTTTTTAAAAATTATATAAAATGTCTTTTTGGACCACTGTGAAATGAAATTAGAACTCAACATCAAGAAGAATTCTCTAAACTATACGAATATATGGAAACTAAACAAGTTGCTCCTGAGTGATCTTTGAGTAAAGGATGAAATTAATACAGAAATTAAAAAGATGGAAAGAAATGAAAACAGACACAACACACCAAAACTTCTGGGATACAGCAAAAGCAGTGGTGTAAGTTTATCGTGTTAAATGCCTACGTTAAAAAGATAGAAAGCCATAAACTCAACAACTAATGTCATACCTCGAGGAACTAGAAAAATAAAAGCAGATCAAAAGCTAGCAGAAGAGAAGAAATAACAAAAATTAGTGCAGAATTAAATGAGGTTGAGACCAAAAAAACAAAAAACAAAACAAAACATGATACGAAGGATCAACAAAACAAAAAGTTGGTTCTTTGAAAAGATAAACATAATTGATAGACTACCCAAGAGAAAGAGAGAGGATTCAAATAAACACAATCAGAAATGATCAAGGTGACATTATAACTGATACCACAGAAACACAAAAAATCATTTGAGACTACTTTGAACATCTCTATGTTCACAAACTAGAAACCCTAGGGGAAATGGATACATTCCTGGAAATGTAATACCTTCTAAGATTGAACTATGAAGAAATAGAAATCCTGACCAGACCAATAGCAAGTAATGAAATTGAACTAGTAATAAAAAAAATCCCCCAAACCAGAGGACCCCAGGGCCAGATGAATTCACAGCCAAATTTTACCAAATGTTCAATTTTTTAATAATACAAATGCATTTATAGCCAAGTAATTGATAGATTTACAATATATAAAGCACACAAGTAGATTCTCACTCCAAAAGTCATCTAAAGTGACTACTTACGTTTGAAGGTGAATATTCTAATATTAGCAATAATTTGAATGGTGTGGCTTATTCACATTACTGACAGTTTAGCACTAATTAGATATGGTGGTAAACCTCAAGGTCACGTGATTATTGATTAGTAAAAATTCGTAGATGCCAGAAATTATGTTTAAGTATGCATTTGGCTTTTTTGGCCGTTTTAAGGCCTAGGCTTAATACTAACTCCAGAATTGAACTGTGTGTACCCTGTGCATAGTATGCACCATTTCTTAGTAGGTCTTCTACCAGAACAAAAGTATAAACCAAGAAAGTGGCTTCATCAGGTTCTGCATCAATCAAGTTAGTACTGCATTACACCTTGCTTTGCTTAATTTTTTTATTATGTATTTATTTTTAGACAGGGTCTCACTGTGTTGCTGGGCTGGAGTGCAGTAGTGAAATCATGGCCTATTGCAGCCTCAACCTCCCTGGTTCAAGCGATCCTCCCACCTCAGCCTCCTGAGTAGCTGGTAGTAATGGAGCTTGCCACCATACCTGGCTAATTTTTTTGTATTTTCGTAGAGACAGGGCTTCACCATGTTGCCCAGGCTGGTCTCAATATCCTGGGTTCAGGCAGTCTGGCTGCCTTGGCCTCCCAAAGTGTTGGGACTACAGGCATGAGCCACTGTGCCCAGCCACTGCTTAATGTTTGTATAACTTAAACCTACTAACCTATTAACCTCTTTTAAAACTAAATGTATTGTGGGCAGAAAGCTGGTCTTAGTTGTGTTGTGCCTCTTTCTTTAATTTTATAGGAAATAATGATAATTTGGTAATTTGTCTCTAAGGATTCTTTTTTTACAATTATTATACTTTAAGTTCTGGGGTACATGTGCAGAACGTGCAAGTTTGTCACATAGGTATACACGTGCCATGGTGGTTTGCTGCACCCATCAACCCATCATCGGCATTAGGTGTTCCTCCTAATGCTATCCCTCCCCAGCCCCCCCAGCCCCATGACAGGACCTGGTGTGTGATATTCTCCTCCCTGTGTCCATGGGTTCTCATTGTTCAACTCCCACTTATGAGTGAGAACATGTGGTGTTTGGTTTTCTGTTCCTGTGTTAGTTTGCTGAAAATGATGGTTTCCAGCTTCATCCATGTCCCTGCAAAGGACATTAACTCATCCTTTTTTATGGCTGCATAGTATTCCATGGTGTATAGGTGCCACATTTTCTTTATCCAGTCTATCATTGATGGGCATTTGGGTTGGTTCCATGTCTTTGCTGTTGTGAATAGTGCTGCAATAAACACACATGTGCATGTGCCTTTATAGTAGAATGATTTATAATCCTTTGGATATATACCCAGTAATGGGACTGCTGGGTCAAATGGTATTTCTAGTTCTAGATCCTTGAGGAATTGCCACACTGTCTCCCACAATGATCGAACTAGTTTGCACTCCCACTAACAGCGTGAAAGCATTCCTATTTCTCCACATCCTCTCCAGAATCTGTTGTTTCTTGACTTTTTAATGATTGCCATTCTAACTGGCATGAGATGGTATCTCATTGTGGTTTTGATTTGCATTTCTCTAATGACCAGGGATGACGAGCTTTTTTTCATGCTTTTTGACCACATAAATGTCTTCTTTTGAGAAGTGTCTGTTCATATCTCTTGCCCACTTTTTGATGGGTTTTTTTTCCTTGTAAATTTGTTTAAGTTCCTTGTAGATTCTAGATGTTAGCCTTTGTCAGACGGATGGATTGCAAAGAAGAAGATATGTAATTCAGGAGATTGTTTCAACTTAAGAGAGAGAGGGAGAACATCTCCAAATGATGGTGAAAGGAGATTTTAGGATAACAAAATAAACGGACCTGCTGAACAACCTGCTGTGTCACTGAGTGGCTCTTTATGAAGCAGTAGCCAAGTGCAGTAACATATCATTTTGCATTACTTCACATCTTTCCTTGCCTCCCTTCCTTTTTCCTCAACCTCAGTGATCTGGATTTGCATCTCTCAAAAAGAGTACCAGTATTTTAATTTTTGCTTCAGACTTTCCTTTTTAGGGGCTAAGATTAAAGCTAAGCAAATAATTAAAGAAGAAACTTCAAAGAAAATGAAAAGTAGTGCAAGAAAGAAAAAATAATAGGATGGCTATTATTATTATTATATGGTTCAACCCTTAATAGAATTTAGTCATAACATTATAAAGAATAAGTATCCAACAATTGAGATATAGCTACACTGTAAGAATGGGGTGAGGGAAGAGATAATTGGTTGTGTAGTATGGTGGTTAAACAGAAATGAATCCTTATCTTCACTAGTAAAAAGCCAATTAGACTGAAAAATCAAAACAAAGTTAGAAAAGAAAACTAATGGAATGGAAATGATTGCTCTCTTGAGAAAGGGAAATAGGGAGTTGACAATTCCTCTTTTGTAAGTTTTACTGAATTAATTGATTCTTTTATTATGTACACTTATAATTTTGACTTTAAAAACCGTATTTCAAATGCTAGTTACTGATGAAGGCATGTGGTTTTATTGTTGTAAGCTATAAAATCAAATTAAGGTAGATATTTAAACTCTGAAGAAATTTTAGTTTTGTGAAATGATTGCTCATTTTACACTCCTAGCAATATATAAGATCTTATGCTAGCTGTTCCACATCCTCACCAGCATTTATTGTTGTCGATCTCTTTTTATTTTAGCATTTGGTATTGTCTTTTTCATTTCCATCGTTTCTGTTGGTATACAGTGGTATCTCATTGTGGTTTTAATTTGCATTTTGCCTAGTGCCTAATGAGGTTGAGCATTTTGTCATGGGCATGATGGGCTTACTGGCCATTGGTCAAGCTTCCTTTATTTTTTGAAATGTTCTGTGTCTTGATATGCATTCATTAAAATTGACAAGTTTCAGGTTCACTGTATGTAAAGTATACCTCAATTAAAAGAAACACATTAATTGAGGTATACACGCCTGTAATCCCAGCATATTGGGAGGTCGAGGAGGGCAGATCACAAGGTCAAAGAGATCAAGACCATCCTGGCCAACATGGTGAAACCCCATCTCTACTAAAAATACAAAAAAATTAGCTGGGCGTGGTGGCACGTGCCTGTGGCCCCAGCTACTCAGGAGGTTGAGGTGGAAAAATCACTTGAACCCAGGAGGTGGAGGTTGAAGTGAGCCAAGATTGTGCCACCACACTCCAGCCTGGTGATAGAGTAAGACTCCATCTCAAAAGAAAAAAGAAAAAAAGAGACACATTGGAGGAGTTCCAAGATGGCCAGTTAAATGCAGCTCAGGATTGCAGCTCCGAGTGAAAGTGCAGAGGGTGAGTGGATGCCGCATTTCCAGATGGATTTTTATTGCCCACAGACCAGGAGATTCCCAGGCGGAGGAACCCCATGGGTCACCAGGGCAGCTGTTTTGGCCGGCGCGGCTGTTTTGCCTGTGCCCTGGTGCAGCAGCTCCCAGTGCAGAGTAAACAGGACTGTGTTCCCACTTAGCCAGCAAGGGGAGCTGAAACAGGGAGCCAGGCCAGGAGATTCCTGGGCAAAAAAAGTGCCACGAATCTCAGAGCCACGGTTTCAGCCGGTGCAGTGGGTCACCACACGGGAAATCACACAGATCCTGGCACCTATTCAACAGGCAACCAGGACACCTGGGAGAGAGCCGACCGTTCAACTAAAAAACAAAAGGCTCTGAGACAGGGAGCCAGGTAATCAGGGTCGGCTGATCCCACCCCTACAAAAACAAAACCAAAAACAAAAAAACAGCAATTGGAAATGCTCAGAGTTGAGATTCTCACAGCAAGCACAGCTGAACCTGGGACGGTCCAACTCTGTGGGGGAGGGGCATCCGCCATTACTGAGGCAGCCTGCTGTTGCTGAGGCAACCCGCCATTGCCGAAGCAACCCACCATTATAGAGAGACGCCATTGTTACAGAGGTGGGCCAACATAGTGGAAGCAGTTCTAACTACACCCATATAAACAGGACTGCAGGGAAGTTCACACAGCAGCTGAGCCGAGCCCACAGCAGCTCAGCGAAGCGTCTACAGGCTGAGAGTGACTAGGCTGCCTTCTTGTGGGAAGGGCAGCCCTGAAGAAAAAAAAAGGCAGCAACACAGCAGAAACTCATAAAGCCCTAACTCCCTGGGACAGAACACCTGGGGAAAAAAAGGGGGTTTATGAGTCCTGCTGCTGCAGACTTAAATTTACCGGCCCAGCAGCTCTGAATGAACAATGGGGCTCACAGCTCAGCACCTGAGCTAATATAAAGGACAGACTGTTTCCTCAAGCAGCTCCCTGACCCCTGTTTATCCAAAGAGTCACCTCATAAAGGAGAGCTCAGACTGACATATGGCAGGTATCCTTCTGGGACAGAGCAGAAGAAGAAACTGGCAGCAACCTTTACTGTTCGGCAGCTGCTGCAAGTGATCCTCAGGCAAGCAGGGCCTGGAGTGGACCTCAGCAGTCCTACAGCAGAGAGGCCAGACAGTTAAAAGGAAAACTAAGAAACAGAAATAACTTCATCAACAACAAATAGGACGTCCACTCAGAGACCCAATCAGAAAGTCAACAACTACAAATCCACAAAGATGGGATGAAACCAGTGCAAAAAGGATGAAAACACCCAAAACCAGAACACCTCTCCCCCTACAAGGGATCACAACTCCTCACCAGCAAGGGAACAAGACTGGATGGAGAATGAGTGTGATGAAATGACAGAATCAGCCTTCAGAAAGTGGGTAATAAGAAACTTCCGTGAGCTAAAAGAACATGTTTTAACCCAATGCAAAGAAACTAAGAACCTTGAAAAAAGATTTGACGAAATGCTAATGAGAATGGACAACTTAGAGAGGAATATAAGTGAATTGATGGAGCTAAAAAAACACTACACAAGAACTTCGCGAAGCATGCACAAGTTTCAACAGCCAAATTGACCAAGCAGAAGAAAGGATATCAGAGGTTGAAGATCAACTCAATGAAATAAAACGAGAAGGCAAGATTAGAGAAAACAGGGTAAAAAGGAATGAACAAAGTCAACAAGAAATATGGGACTATGTGAAAAGACCTAATCTACGTTTGATAGGCGTACTTGAATGTGATGAAGAGAATGAATCCAAGCTGGAAAATACTCTTCAGGATATTATCCAGGAAAACTTCCTCAACCTAGCAAGGCAGGCCAATATTCAAGTCCAGGAAATACAGAGAACACCACAAAGATATTCCTCCAGAAGAGCAACCCCAAGGCACATAATCATCAGATTCACCAGAGTTGAAATGAAGGAGAAAATACTAAGGGCAGCGAGAGAGAAAGGTCAGGTTACACACAAAGGGAAGCCCATCAGACTTACAGCAGATTTCTTAGCAGAAACCCTACAAGCCAGAAAAGAGTGGAGGCCGATATTCAACATCCTTAAAGAAAAGAACTTTCAACCCAGAATTTCATGTCCAGCCAAACTAAGCTTCATAAGTGAAGGAAAAATAAAATCCTTTGTGAACAAGCAAGTACTCAGAGATTTCATCACCACCAGACCTGCTTTACAACAGCTCCTGAAAGAGGCACTACACATAGAAAAGAACAACCAGTACCAGCCACTCCAAAAACACACCAAATGGTAAAGAGCATCAACACAATGAAGAATCGGCATCAACCAATGGGCAAAACAGCCGGCTAGCATCAAAATGGCAGGATCAAATTCACACATAACAATATTAACCCTAAACGTAAATGGACTAAATGCCCCAATCAAAAGACACAGACTGGCAAATTGGATAAAAAGCCAAAACCCATCAGTGTGCTGTATCCAGGAAACCCATCTCACATGCAAGGATACACAAAGGCTCAAAATAAAGGGATGGACAAAGATTTACCAAGCAAATGGAGAGCAAAAAAAAAGCAGGAGTTGCAATTCTCATCTCTGATAAAATAGACTTTAAAGCAACAAAGATCAAAAGAGACAAAGAAGGACATTACATAATGGTAAAAGGATCAATGCAACAAGAAGAGCTAACAATCCTAAATATATATGCACCTAATACAGGAGCACCCAGATACCTAAGGCAAGTTCTTAATGACTTACAAAGAGACTTAGACTCCCATACAATAATAGTGGGAGATTTCAACACATCATTGTCAATATTAGACATATCAACAAGACAGAAAATTAACAAGGATATCCAGGACTTGAACTCAGACCTGGACCAAGCAAACCTAATAGACATTTACAGAACTCTCCACCCCAAATCCACAGAATATACATTCTTCTCAGCACCACATCACACCTACTCTAAAATTGACCACATAATTGGAAGTAAATCACTCCACAGCAAATGCAAAAGAACAGAAACCATAACAAACAGTCTCTCAGACCACAGTGCAATCAAGTTAGAACTCAGAATTCAGAAACCAACCCAGAACCACACAGCTTCATGGAAACTGAACAACTTTCTCTTGAATGTTGACTGGATAAACAATGAAATGAAGGCAGAAATAAAGATGTTCTTTGAAACCAATGAGAACGAAGACACCACATACCAGAATCTCTGGGACCCATTTAAAGCAGTCTCTAGAGGAAAATATATAGCAATAAGTGCCCACATGAGAAGAAAGGAGAGATCTAAAATTGACACTCTATCATCAAAATTGAAGGAGCTAGAGGAGCAAGATCAAAAAAACTCAAAACCTAGCAGAAGACAAGAAATAACTAAGATCAGAGCAGAATTGAAGGAGATAGAGACACGAAAAACCTTCAAAAATCAATAAATCCAGGAGATAGTTTTTTGAAAACATCAACAAAATAGACCACTAGCCAGATTAATAAAAAAGAAAAGAGAGAATAACCAAATAGATGCAATAAAAACTGATAAAGGGGATATCACCACAGATGCCACAGAAATTCTAACCATCATCAGAGATTATTACAAACAACTCTATGCGCATAAGCTAGAAAACCTGGAAGAAATGGATAAATTCCTGGACAGTTGCCTCCTCCCAAGCCTAAACCAGGAAGAAGTCGAAACCCTGAATAGACCAATAACAAGGTCTGAAGTCAAGGCAGCAATTAAGAGCCTACCACCCAAAAAAAGCCCAGATCCAGATGGGTTCACAGCCAAATTCTACCAGACATACAAAGAGGAACTGGTACCATTCCTTCTGAAACTATTCCAAATAATCCAAAAAGAGGGAATCCTTCCCAAATCATTTTATGAGACCAAGATCATCCTGATACCAAAACCCGGCAGAGACTCAACAAGAAAAGAAAACTTCAGGCCAATATCCATGATGAATACAGATGCAAAAATCTTCAATAAAATACTGGCAAGCCGATTGCAACAGCACATCAAAAAGCTTATCCACCATGATCAAGTGGGATTCATCCCGGGAATGCAAGGCTGGTTCAACGTATGCAAATCTATAAATATAATTCACCACATAAACAGAACCAAAGACAAAAACCACATGATTATCTCAATTGATGCAGAGAAGGCCTTCGACAAAATTCAACAGCCCTTTATGCTAAAAGTCCTCAATAAACTAGGTATCGACGGAACGTATCTCAAAATAATAAAAGCTATTTATGACAAACCAACAGCCAATATCATACTGAATGGGCAAAAACTGGAAGCATTGCCTTTGAAATCTGGCACTAGACAAAGATGTCCTCTCTCACCACTCCTATTCAATATAGTACTGGAAGTTCTAGCCAGAGCAATCAGGCAGGAAAAAGAAATAAAGGGTATTCAATTAGGAAAGGAGGAAGTCAAATTGTCTCTATTTGCAGATGACATGATTGTATATCTAGAAGACCCCATCATCTCAGCCCAAAATCTCCTGAAACTGATAAACAACTTCAGCAAAGTCTCAGGATACAAAATCGATGTGCAAAAATCACAAGCATTCCTATACACCAATAACAGACTTAAAGAGAGCCAAATCAAGAACGAACTGCCATTCACAATTGCTACAAAGAGAATAAAATACCTAGGAATACAACTAACAAGGAACGTAAAGGACCTGTTCAAGGAGAACTACAAACCACTGCTCAACGAAATAAGAGAGGACACAAACAGATGGAGAAACATTCCATGTTCATGGTTAGGAAGAATCAATATCGTGAAAATGGCCATACTGCCCAAAGTAATTTACAGATTCAATGCTATCCCCGTCAAGCTACCAATGACCTTCTTCACAGAACTAGAAAAAACCACCTTAAACTTCATATGGAACCAAAAGAGAGCCCACATAGCCAAGTCAATTCTAAGCAAAAGAACAAAGCGGGAGACATCGCACTACCAGACATCAAACTATACTACAAGGCTACAGTAATCAAAACAGCATGGTACTGGTACCAAAACAGAGATACAGACCAATGGAACAGAACAGAGGCATCAGAGGCAACACAACATATCTACAACCATCCAATCTTTGACAAACCTGATAAAAACAAGCAATGGGGAAAGGATTCCCTGTTTAATAAGTGGTGTTGGGAAAACTTGCTAGCCATATGCAGAAAGCAGAAACTGGACCCCTTCCTGACTCCTTACACTAAAATTAACTCCAGATGGATTAAAGACTTAAACATAAGACCTAACACCATAAAAACCCTAGAAGAAAACCTAGGCAAAACCATTCAGGACATAGGCGTAGGCAAGGACTTCATGACCAAAACACCAAAAGCATTGGCAACAAAAGCCAAAACAGACAAATGGGACCTAATCAAACTCCACAGCTTCTGCACGGCCAAAGAAACAGTCATTAGAGTGAATCGGCAACCAACAGAATGGGAAAAAATTTTTGCAGCCTACCCATCTGACAAAGGGCTGATATCCAGAATTTACAACGAACTAAAACAGATTTACAAGAAAAAAACAAACAAGCCCATTCAAAAGTGGGCAAAGGATATGAACAGATACTTTACAAAAGAAGACATACGTGAGGCCAACAAGCATATGAAAAAATGCTCATCATCACTGGTCATTAGAGAAATGCAAATCAAAACTACATTGAGATACCATCTCACGCCAGTTAGAACAGCGATCATTAAAAAATCTGGAGACAACAGATGCTGGAGAGGATGTGGAGAAATAGGAACACTTTTACACTGTTGGTGGGAGTGTAAATTAGTTCAACCATTGTGGAAGACAGTGTGGCGATTCCTCAAGGACCTAGAAATAGAAATTCCATTTGACCCAGCAATCCCACTACTGGGTATATATCCAAAGGATTATAAATCGTTCTACTAAAAGGACACATGCACACGAATGTTCATTGCAGCACAGTTTACAATAGCAAAGACCTGGAATCAACCCAAATGCCCATCGATGATAGACTGGACAGGAAAAATGTGGCACATATACACCATGGAATATTATGCAGCCATCAAAAACGATGAGTTCGTGTCCTTTGTAGGGACATGGATGAACCTGGAAACCATCATTCTCAGCAAACTGACACAAGAACAGAAAATCAAACACCACATGTTCTCACTCATAGACGGGTGTTGAACAATGGGAACACATGGACACAGGGAGGGGAGCACTATACACTGGGGTCTCTTGGGGGGGAGTGGGGGGTGGACAGCAGGGGTTGGGGAGTTGCGGAGAGATAGCATGGGGAGAAATGCCACATATAGGTGAAGGGGAGGAAGGCAGCAAATCACACTGCCACGTATGCACCAATGCAACAATCTTGCATGTTTTTCACATGTACCCCAAAACCTAAAATGCAATAAAAATAATAATAATAATAATAAAAAGAGACACATTATTTCAGAGCAAGCATGTATTGGACATGGGATTTGGGCAAGGGTCATTAAACTTTAATGTATATAGGAATCATTTGGGGTGCTTTTTAAAAGTGCAGATTCCTAGGCTTCACCCTAAAGATTCTGATGCACATCGTCTGCAGTGGTGCCAGGGATCTGCATTTTTAATAAACAATCCAGGTTATTCTGGCACTGCTGGCCCTGGAATAACCTTGGAGGAACACTGTTTAAGACATCAGCCCTCACCAGCTGGCTCCCCCTCCCTCATTCTCATTCTGAGCAGGGGGCTTCTCATAGCTATCATACCATGGCAGGGGGACGCAGGATTGCTCAAATCTCAAGCAGAGAGAGGAGGAGGGACAGCTTGTTGTGCCTCTGGTGGGCCAAGGTACTCTTTACTCCCGGAATTTTTATATATCTAGGAGGAGAACTCTCTTGCATGAAGCCTCCCTGGGCATCAGTGAAGAAAGCTCAGATGTGTACTGCCTGGGCTGTGCCTCAGACAGGCTGGAGAAGGAGCGGCTGCCTCCTCCCCACTTGCTCATGACCAGCCCCAGCAGGGTACAGGCTTCACTGACCATCAGCTCAACTGTACCTGGGCCCGGAGCCCAGCAAGTCTCAGAATGGGTGCTCTGAGAGCGTCATCTGGGGAGGCCTGAGGCTCCCAGGGTCATCATGTCTACACTTTTTGTTTGGCCCAAGATGAAGTTGTACTGCCGCTTCATAGTGCACATGAGACTTTTCTCCATGAGGCCTCCTCGAAGGTCGAGCCATCTTTTCAGAAACTCATGGCAGACAGCAATGGGTGGACAGGGGTTGTGGGGCCCTGTGTCCATCAGCAATGACCACACGGTTGGAAGTGATGAGCCCCAGGCGGGTGCTGTGTGAGTCACATTCAATGTGTACCCTTCATCCCAAGCCACTCTTGGCATCAGATGCAAGGCTGCCACCTGCCCCGGGAGGTTGATGGCTCTCTGTGTGCCCTGGCAGGTATTAAGCTGTGCACCAACTCTGGCAGCCAAGCCAAATCTGGAGCCAAAGATGGAGGATGGAGTAACTTGAAAGTACTCTCTATTGCAGGAGCTTCCTGTGTGCCAGCAAAGAAGCCTCTTGGTTTCCGGGGCCCAGGAGGATCTCACCCAGTGCAATACCCACATGTGAGAGGAGAGGGTTGTGTTAGACCAGGATGTGCCAACGACAAGAGGGAAGAATAAACAGTTGAGAAGCACCTACCAAGTACCGGATGCCCTACTGGGTGTTTTGCATGCATTATCTCTAAGCCACACAACAGCTCTGCAGGCCAGGCCTTGGTCCATCTTGTAGGTGAGATCTGAGGCTCAGAAAGCTTAAGTAATTGATCAAAAGGCATGCAGTGCTAGGTGGAAGATCAAGGATCCATCTGCCTTCTGAGGCCCATGCCCATATTTCTTCACTAACATTCCCCTGGCCCCTTACCAGAACGAAGTGTCGGGCGGGCAGCTGCTGGAGGCTGAGAGCTAGTGGCTGGTGCAGAGGTCGCAGGGAAAAATATTCTAGAATGTGTGTGCTCGCAGATCACGGCCGCAAGACTGTGCTAGAGGCTACTCAACTGCACGGCAACACCTAGGACGCTTCAGCAAATGCTTTCGCCGTCACCATCATTGTCGTCAGCGTCATTGTTGCTGTGCTGCACAGCCTGATGCCTGAGGAAACCTGTGCACATCCTTCTTTCGTCTGAACTTACCCTGGGAAGTAGGTGTTACTATTCTGTAACTCAGAGCAATCCTGTCTCTCGGACCCTTCCTTCCTAGCAAGCTACCTTTGCACTACAGAACTCCCAGGCCCCTCTCAGGGGTGGGTGGAGGGCCTGGAGCAGGCTCCCCATCTTCGTCAGTGAGGGGCCCTGCCAAGTATGTGTGGGTGTGAGCCCTCACCCAGGTGAGGGAGGAAGAGGACAGGCCGAGTGGATTACCGAGCATTTGAACTCAGCCTCAGAACAGCAAATATTGATTCAAGAAGCTGCCCAAAGAAGCTGACATTTTTATAGTCAACAAATAAAGCTGAGCCCCTCCCCGGCCCCTCAGTCAAAGGCCCTTTCTCTCTATGGCTGCCAGGGTACATTTCTGTCACCGCGTCTGAGAAGAGCAGGAAGAGCCGGTGAGAAACGTTCGCAGGGGCCTGGCTGACGTCATCACCTCACCTTTAGAGAGAAATGGGAGCCCCAGCCCCAGGGTGTGACCTCGGGGAACCAGCCAGCTATTCTGACAGGTACCAGAGTCCCTTGGGGCGGAGCAGAACCTGGCACTGGGGACCCCAAGGACAACACACACACACAGCTTCCTCCTGTGGTGGCTTTCGGCAGCCTGTGCAATTTGAGTTCCCTCATTCATGGATGAGGACCTGAGTCCCAAAGAGAGAGATGGCTTTCCAAGGTAAACAGCCAGAGAGCAGCGAGGGCTGCCCAGCTCCTCCGTTTCAAGGCAAAGGGAGGGTCTGCGCTCACTAAGCTACTCAGCTGGGAGTGAGAACTCATCATCTGCCAGACAGCTGTCCCTGCCCTCTGGGCTTGGCCAGCATGACCCACAGCCTGGCGTTCCTGCGCCTGCCTTCACGCTTTGTCCAGCAGCTCCCTTCACCTGAAAGTCTCCTACCTAAGCACTTTTGAAGATGACTCATCGTGCACGACCCTGCTCACTTTTCACCTCTTCCGGGAATCTTCCTGACACGCTCCTCACCCTCACTCCCACCTCTGGCAGGCGGAAACCACTGCTCCTTCCTTGGTGCTCCCAAAGCACATGCTTCCTCCCTGTCTTGTGGCATATATGCTATTTTGCCTTGGGTGGATCATTTCTTGGGTACTTGTCTTAGTCCTGCTCAGTCAAGAGCTCCAGCAAGAGACTGGTTCATTTCTGTTGCCCCACTGAGCCTGTAAAAGCCCCCAGCACTTGGCAGGTGCTCAATCAATGCTTGTGGTGTTGAGTTAGAACAATCTAAAACATGTGGCTAAGAAACCAGAGTTGCAAATTCCGCTGCATCGAGACCAGGGAAGGAAGCTGGCCACGCCTCAGGCAAGTCTTCCCTCAGGAGGGAGGTTTGTGCAGGTGTGGGGGATTCTGCCATTAGTTTCTTTACTCACCCACCCCGCCTTCTATTTACCCATCTATCCATCACCTAGGAGTTGAGCTTCTACTGTGTGTCTGGTTCTGGTTGGGTGCTAGGAAGGCAAAGGCAAGGGCACGCACCCATCAACTTGCATGCCAAGGGATATGGTGAGGGGAATCTAAGAGGCCTTTTGCTTCCAGACTGGTCTGTGGACCAGTCCTGGGGAACTGTGGCTTCAGGGACTGTGACTTTTGGGCTTTACGGAGGAGAAGGCAGCTCTTCTCAGGACTGGCCCCAGGCAGAGCTGTGGAGGAAGCCCCATTATTATTATTATTATTGCTATTCACCAAAGGTCCTTCCCTTTCTAGGCATGTGGTAGGATTAGGTTTCTCGGCCCCTGTGGTTGGGTGGGTCCATAGAGCTAGCTCAGGGCAGCCGTGGCAAAGATCACTTCTGAGCTGGATATACAGCTGGTCAATTGAATTGCCTGTGTGAGACCCTCAAGAATGCTTTTCTGTTGAGTAGGCAGCTCAGCGCCTTGAGGTTATTCAGGGATCAGCTGTGGGTCCCAGCAGCGGGTCTCTGATCCAAAAGTGTCCATGGCAGCTCCCCAAGTGGCACCATTTCCCAGGCAGGAGGAAGGGGAACCAGGCGTGCAGGCCAGCGACTTGCCTTTAGGAAGATGACCCGGAGGTGTCTTTGTTCACTTATTTTAGCCTGCACTTTGTCACATGACCACACCTATCCCCAAAGAAGCCTAGGAAATGTAGTTTCTAGTGCGGCAGATGTGTGCCCATCTTAAACTCAGCTATGTTCATTACTAAAATGAAACAAGGGAGAATGGATACTGTGGACAATGAGTGGGCTTCCATGGATTCAATCACTGTCTCACTCTAAACAAATGCCTGATTCTCCCAGACAAGCCCTAGCTGCCCACAGCCCCTCCCTGAGACCGGCTGAGCTGCGGACCTTTTCTCCCATCATCAGCCTTCCAGCTCTGAATGGCCTTCAGCAAAATGCTTTTCTTCCTTCCAGGGCTTCCTTTCCTTATTTGTCAAAGAAGAGTTTAGGAACTGCGGCTTAGGTGCAGACATGGCCAAGTCCAAGAACCACACCACACACAGCCAGTCCAGAAAATGGCACAGAAATGGTATCAAGAAACCCCGATCACAAAGGTACGAATCTCTTAAGGGGGTGGACCCCAAGTTCCCGAGGAACATGCGCTTTACCAAGAAGCACAGCAAGAAGGGCCTAAAGAAGATGCAGGCCAACAATGCCAAGGCCATGAGCGCACGTGCCGAGGCCATCAAGGCCCTCGTAAAGCCCAAGGAGGTTAAGTCCAAGATCCCAAAGGGTGTCAGCCGCAAGCTCGACCGACTTGCCTACATTGCCCACCCCAAGCTTGGGAAGCGTGCTCGTGCACGCATTGCCAAGGGGCTCAGGCTCTGCTGGCCAAAGATCAGGGCCAAGGCCCAGGCCCAGGATCAAACCAAGGCCCAGGCTGCAGCTCCAGCTTCAGTTCCAGCTGAGACTCCCAAAGGCGCCCAGGCCCCTACAAAGCCTTCAGAGTAGATATCTCTGTCTGCCAACGTGAGGACAGAAGGACTGGTGAGACCCCTCCCCGCGGGGCTGCCATCTGCATGGGGCTGGGGTCCTCCTGTGCTATTTGTACAAATAAACCTGAAGGAGGGGGAAAAAAAAGAAGAAGAAGAAGAGTTTAGAGCAGACGAGGACTGAAGTTCCTTCCAGAACTAACATTTGACATTGTGGTTATGGGCAAGTCCTTTAACCTCTCTGGGTTTCAATTTCCTCATCAAGAAAATAGAGATAAAAATAGTTCTTACCTCCAAGGGTTGTTGTGAAATCATCTATGGTTACGCCTGACATTTAAGAAATAATCAGTAAATGTTGGCTGTAATCAAAACAATATGAGTTTCCTTTGTCACTTCCTTAGAAAGAATCTGAGGTACTCATTCCCACTAAGGTCTAAGACAGGGTCTGCAAATATCTGGCCCAAGGGCTGTCAAACTGTCCCTTCTGTTACCGACATCACTGATCAATGAGGGCATTCTCTGCAGTGAGTGAGGATACAGCCACTAGACACAGCCTCCTGGCTTTTCTCAGTCTAGGGCTGTGGCGGCCTCCTCCTCTAGGAAGACTTCCTGGTTCCACCCCAGGCATGATGAAAAACAAGAAGCCTACCCATACCCCTAAAATAGCTCTTCTTGCTCTGTATTGTATTTTCTTTTTCTTTGTCAGTGCCCCAACTAGACTGTGAATCCATGCTAGAGGGACTAAAATCAGTTTCTCTATAGCCTCAGTCAGTCCCCAGAACATTGCAGATACTCAAAAAGTGAATTCTAGATCCTGTGACTGGCAAGTAGGGGATATTTGGGGGACGAGTGGTGGGCTGTGGGACGGCTTTACAGAAGCCCATGTTCCTCGCTTCTGGAAGCTGCTGCAGGAGCTGTGGGGAGGGTCTCCGTGCCCAAATTTTCCCTCCAGGGCTGCCTGGACACCTCCAGTTGAGCCGGGGCAGCCACCACACATGGGAAGAGAACAAGGCCAGCAAACATGGAGACCCCAGACTGCTCCAAGGGAGCCGCCCTCCCCAGGGCTCAGGAGTGTCTGCTTGCACCGCAGGCTCCCAGCTGCAAGGCAGTTCCAACTTAGCAACTAATGGACCTGGGAGAGCTCAGGCGCCTGCCTTCTGCTCTCACAGACCCGTGCTCAGCATCACCTTGGCGATAGAGTGGAACATGGGGTGGAGTCGGGGGACTTGCCATCTGCCCAGTCAACACAGAGAGGTGTTCCCTGCTGGGGCTCACACAGGCCAGGGAGGGGGGCAGGGCAGTGACCACACTGCTTTTGGGGGATCCAGATGAGCTGTGTGGAGTGCTCATGGACCTGGGAGAAGCATGGCACCTTGAGATCTGGTTTCCAGTGTCCTGGCTCACAGCCAGACAGCATCATCCGCTTTTTTGTCTGTGGAATACGGTTGCCAGACCTGGGTCCGATATGACCCATGCACAGCATGTGATGAGAGTCCTGGAAGGCCTGTGTGTGCCATCAGCCTACCCTCTGGCCTATCACAGGCCCTGAAATATCAGAATCAGGACAAAGCCAGGGGGTCCCCTTGCTAAGAATTCTTCCTGGCTACTCAATCTATTATTGCAGCTGAAAAATCTGAGACTCAGGGAACATTAAGGAACTTCCAAAAGTCACACAGCTTGGAAACCAGGCCATAAACCTCCAAGCGTAGGGCTTGCCTCACCCTCGTGCAGGCCTCCTGCCGCAGGGACCTCCATTTCTCTACCAAACCCTTGATACTACTCTCTTGTAGCAGACACAGAATCTGATGAGCAAAGGGTCACTTAAGAATAATATTTTTTTAAATATTAAAAATTTTCTGCCCATGAACTCAAATGATCCAAACGGCACCAAAAGTGGGTCAGGTGCTGGGGAGCGGGATAGGAGTAAGCCATGGACTCTGACCTCCAGGACCTCAGGGCTGGAGGTGGACTCACAACCACTGGATGGTGGCGCCTGACGTGTTCAGCAATGGGTTGGTCCCTCGCCCCTGGCATCCTTGGATAAATAATGTTAACCCAACACACACCTGTAGTGCAGGGAGAGCGTGTGTTGAACTAGGCTGAGGGCTTTCCCTTCACTCCTGCTGCTTCTATGTTTGCAGACAGAGCCGTCCATTGCTTTCAGGAGGATTGGGATGCTGCAGCAGGAATACAAAGGAAAGAAAATCATTACAGATTTTTTATTTCCAAAAGAGGTTTTTAAGTCCCCCTTTCAGAAGCAATAGTTATGAAAGTCATTGCTTTTAATTTATAAAATCAAGAAGCATTGAGAGTTAAAAAGATTTTTTCCCAATCCAAATCGATCACACTCACTTTTTCAAAACTGAAAACCTGTTTTGTGGCACAGTGTTCTGGATACGAAGGCTGTTTTTTGTCCATATACACAGTGGGAAAGAGAACAGTAAGCAATCAGTCGGCCCCAGGAGGAGTTGGGATTACCCTGTCTTGTGGGCTTGAGGGTGCGGGTAAAGTCGAGGTGGGGATGTGAAAGGAACAGATGGAGTCCAGTGGAGCCTCCCAGACCAGCGGTCTTTGGGAAGAAGAGGCAGTCAGTGTGGAGAACACTGTCCAGCCCTGCCCAGGCACCTACGGGCTCCCATGGACATGGCATCGCCATGGAGAGGGTCTCCATAGTGCATGGCATCTGTGTCAAGAACTGGCACAGTCCCTGACATCCCACGGTGTCCTGGACCTCCAGGAAGAGAGGTGTTCTTCCACACCTCCAGACTTGACCCTCCATGGCAATGCTTTCTCTTCAATGATCTGGGACACTCATAAGCCATGCCCTTCTGGAGGATGGGGCCCTGGCTGGCCAGAGGGGCCGTACTTATCTGGAATTGAAGAGAAGAGGTTCAGAATTTCCCTCTCAGTGCACAATGGGGATCACACGTCCATATTGGCTCTGTCTGGCTGACACCTGTTACATTGCCCTGTGCCATGTCCCTGCTCCCTGCTCATGATGCTCCCTATCTTTGGGTCCTAGGTACTGCCATCATTCCCATTATGAACAGAAAGTTGAAATTCCAGTGTGTGTCTCCTTTACCCAAGGCCATATGTTACCAGGTGTCAGAGCTGGAATTCAACCCCAAATCTGATTCCAGAGTTCTGAGTCCCTGGCACCATCGTGCATCAGTGTACTAATGAGCTGGAGTGCAGGATAGAACATTTGTTAGTGATAGAATCAGGGTCCAAAAAGTTTTGTCTAGCCAGAGTAACAGTGACTCTGACAAGATGAGTATGAATCAGGTCCAGTCACATAAAAACCCAATGCCCAGGGCTCCCCCTTGGCAGCTGAGCAGGGTGTGGGGTATGTCCAATGGGACATAAAGCCAAACTGGCCTATTCCATCCATGGCTACATTGGAGCCCAGAACAAGAGAGAGAGAAGTTACTTTCGCTTTGCATTCATCAGTCCATGCAGAGAAGGCAGAAAACCTGCAGCCTCTTCAGGGAAAGATTGCAGAAAGAACCTGAGCTCAGGCAGGCCTGGGTTTCCACATCCCTCCACCATGTACCTGTGTGTGACCTTTGGCAAATTACTCCACAACTCAGTTTTCTTGTCCTGTGAAATGGGTTTAGGAGTCTACTTTGCCTGGTTGTTGTAGGGGTTAGAGCTAAATTAGCTGTAGAAGGATACCTTGTAAATAGTATTATTTAGAGGAAACTGATCTAAATGTGGACAGCTGACTTGCTGAAAATCAGTCACTGTGAAAGGAATGAAGCTTGTTCCATATCCAACCGGAACCAAACCATGATTAGAAGTGGCCAGGAAGCAGATTTTGGACTTAAGGCAGCCGTTCCTGGCCTGAGCTGCATCAGGAACAGGGAAGCAGGCAGGCCCAACAGCTGCTTGGCCCGTATAGGAGTCTGGAGGAGCGAAGGTAATGCTGGGCCAGAGCACTTGACAGCTCTTTTTCTTGAGGAACTTAAGCTAGTTTAGAAAGGAAATTAATTTAAAAATTCTTTAATCTTCACATTCAAGAGAAGATGTTTGCGCATAAATCTATGTCCCCATCTGTACTTATTCCTCAGAATAGATCAGTAGAAGTCTGGGATCAAAGGGCATCAGCACTGGTATGACTCGTCCCACATACTGCCAAGTCGTTTTCTGGAGAGATTGCACCCATTAACAATTCTACCAGCGATGGGCAAGAGCCACCCGTTCCCTGTGTCTGCCTCAATGTGGAGAGTTAGCTTGCAAGATCGTTTCTGAGTTGGTGGGTAGGAAGGCACCCCATTCTGAGATTAAGCATGGTGTCTTGGTTTAAGTTCTGGGGGCTCTGCCTCCTGCAGACTGTGTGACCTAGGGCATGCTCCTCCATTACGGTTTTTTCATCTATAAGATGGGAATACATCATGGACTTGTGAGGCTTAAATAAGAAAATGTAAGCTGTGTGCAGCATAATACCTGCATTATAACGTATAAATTATTCATAATTACAAATGATATATATTATAATATATAAATAATAAGTACATTGTTTGCATTCCATGTGCATTATTTGCATTCCTTAGTTAATAGTGAACTTTTTTTCATTTGTCTTGCCTAATAAAGGAGAACTCTGACAAAAAAATGTGCTAATTTTTGCCCACTTTTCTGTTGGAGCACAGGACTTTTTTTTTACTGATTTTTTTTTTTTTTTTTTTTGAGACGGAGTCTTGCTCTATCGCCAGGCTGGAGTGCAATGGCGCAATCTCGGCTCACTGCAACCTCTGCCTCCTGGATTCAAGCGATTCTTCCGCCTCAGCCTCCTGAGTAGCTGGGACCACAGGCACGCGCCACCATGCCCAGCTATTTTTTATATTTTTAGTAGAGACGGGGTTTCACCATGTTGGCCAGGATGGTCTCGATCTCTTGACCTCGTGATCCGCCTGCCTTGGCCTCCCAAAGTGCTGGGATTACAGGCGTGAGCCACCGTGCCCAGCCTTACTGATCTTTTAATATGTCTTCCTCTGCTAGTTATATAATATTAGGCCCTCTAAATTTTGTTACCAGATACACGTCAGCATCACTTGAGAGGTTTTAAAAGTTAAATCGATGTTTGCAGGTAAAGCCGGGGCATCAGAATAGTTAGCTGGACTCAGGACAATTCTACGTTGCAGCCAGGGCTGAGATGCGGTGTTCTGTTTTAACATTCTCATTTGCTTGCTAATTTTGTTTATATACACTTGGGGTTCAGAAGTTTAAACATTTGTGTATGTAGCCATATTTCTCTTCCTCTTCCTTTATGATTTCTTCAGAGTCCTTTATGGTTAGGAAGTTGTCTCCCATGCAAATAGTCCCAAGGTTCTCCTGGCTTCCAGCGCTGTGATGGCTTCCCCTCTCACCTGCTTGTGTGATCTTGGCAGGTCGCTCAACCCTTCTGGGCTTCCGTTTCCCCTAAGGGAGGGAGTTGGACTTAATCAGACTTTTCCAAAGTCTTCTGAGATGCTCTTTTGGAAAAAGAATTTCCCAGCCAAGTAAGTTTGGAAATGCACATTAACATGTCAAAAGTTCTGAGAAATATTACAGTACAGAAAGATTACCCAGCATTTCCACTTCTGGGTATATGCCCAAGAAAATTGAAAACATATGTCTGCACAAAACTTGTCTATGAATGCTCATAACAGCATTATTCCTAAGAGTCAAGAGGTAGATACAACCCAAATGTCCTTCAACTGATGAACAGATAGCAAAATATCTATACAATGGATGCTATTCAGCCATAAAAAAGAACGAAGTACTGATTCACGCTAACCTGAACAAACTTTGAAAACAATGCTAAATGAAAGAAGCTAGTCACAAAGGATCACATAGTATAATTCCATTTATAGGAAGTGAACAGATTAAGTAAATCTATGGGGATAGAAAGATTCGTGGCTGCCTGGAGTGGAAGGAATTGGGAGGAAGTGGAAATGACTGTTAATGGGCACCTGCTTCCTTTGGGGGGTATAAAGATGTTCTATAATTAGGTTGCATCGATAGTTGCACAAGTCTGTGAATTACTAAATACTAAATAATATTAAAGCCAACTAAACTGTGTACTTTGAAGAGGTGAATTTTATGGAATGTGAATTACATTTTAGAAAGCTATTTAGAGAAGAAAAGAAAAATTAAGACTTTGGAAGAGCTAGGTGCTTCCCAACTTTGTATCTGGCTAATCCCAGGACCTAAAGAAAGCTTTCTTCCCAACATCTTGAAGCCTTAGTTTCCTTATCTGAAAAATATGGCCCATAACCCCACTTGGCATTGTGCAGTTGAAACAGCACTTCCATATCTGCTTCTTACATCATTACAGCGTCTCCAAGAGGTTCAAGCAACAAATGAAATCTGAGGTGCTGTGAGGGCGAGTTGCCTTGGCTCGCACAGCTGCTAAGTGGTGGTGTGTGGATTTGAATCCGTTTCCATCAGGCTGGGCGCTGTGAATAATATCTGCTCATCCTGGGTCACTGGGCTGCTGAGAGTTGGTAGCAACACCGTCTGAGAACCTGCTCTGAGAATTGGCAAGTGCTCTGCCGTGGGATAAATCATTCTAGCCAGTGACGATGGGAGAGGTGTGGTCTGGGAGACTCACTCCACACCCACTTTTTCTGAGGCTGAAACAGCATTATTTCCACCTTCGTGGCCCCTGATCAACTACTCTGAGTTTTATATTCCTTCTTGTTAATGTAGGAAGCCTCATTCTTATTTCATGGGAGCTGCTGGGGACTAATAATAGCCCGTTTATTGAGTGCTTACCCGGTGGCCTGCACTCCACTGGTTGCAGGACCTGCATCTCAGGTGGCAGCCTCAGTAAAGCTCACAGCAACCCTCTGAGTCACGTGAGGTCCCTCCCTTTCCCAGAGGAGCAACTGGGGGCACAGGAGCTAGCAGGTTTATAGCCTGAGTTTTTTCCATTAAACTTTAGGCTCGTTGTCGATCTTTGAAGAGATTATTGAAGGCTATATAATACTCTGCCATGGACATGTAGCTCCTTTAACCATTTCCCTCGCATTTGACATTTGTTCCTACTTTAAGACACGAATAGTGCTATGATGGACAAACTCACATAAAATTCTGTGCACTTCTCTGCTTGCTTCCTTGAGGTAGATTCCTGGAAGTGGAGTTACTAGGTCAAAGGGCATGAACTCATTTACTGCTCCCTGTGTGCTGCCAAGAGGCTTTCGAGAAGAGAAAGGCCGAGGCACGACACTCCCACGAGAGGTGTGCAGGAGACGCCTGCGCAGGAGGATTGGTAACCAGGCTCGGCTCTGTTCTTTCTCTCATCTTCTCAGATGATCTAGTCAAGACTGAGCTTATCCACCCTCCACTTGTTAAAACATTTGGTAACAAGTAATTTGGAATAGTCAATTCTGTGGGCCTATTCTGTGGATCTACGAACATCCACAGGCATCTTCCCACGGATGCTCGTTGGCCAGGTAGACAAGTCAAGGAGAGTTAGTCCTGCAGGAGGTCTCAGGCCAGAGACTCTGTGCTGAGATCTGAGGTGTCATCAGCCGCGTGAAAATGCCAATCCTGTATGTATGTAAGAAATACAAGACTTGTCATGACAACTGCCAATAATAATACATTCTAGGCCGGGCGCGGTGGCTCACGCCTGTAATCCCAGCACTTTGGGAGGCCGAGGCGGGTGGATCAAGAGGTCAAGAGATCGAGACCATCCTGGTCAACATGGTGAAACCCCGTCTCTACTAAAAATACAAAAAATTAGCTGGACATGGTGGCGCGTGCCTGTAATCCCAGCTACTCAAGAGGCTGAGGCAGGAGAATTGCCTGAACCCAGGAGGCGGAGGTTGCGGTGAGCCGAGATCGCGCCATTGCACTCCAGCCTGGGTAACAAGAGTGAAACTCCGTCTCCAAAAAAAAAATAATACATTCTAACATTTATTATTTGCTCAATAAATTATGCATATTAATCAGTGTAATCCTGATATTAATCTTATGAAGTGGACTTTATTACTATGCTTATTTTAATAGCGGGAATGAGGAAAGTATGTAAGATGCAGAAAGCGGCTTGTCTGAGGTCACGCAGTAGTAGACACGTGGTGGATCTGATCTGATTCTGGTCAGTCTGACTCTACCGGCCACATGTCCACCCACCACGCTAGACTGCTAGACTGGCTGGCTGGCTGGCGGGCAGCAGACACCCTTGGCCAAGCAGTCTTGAGTTCCTGGTAAACACTGCTGAGAACAGCACCAGAAAGCAGCTTTGGCAGCGCCTGAGGCAATCTGATGAGGGGCTGTTGTCCACTAGATGAGAGAAAGAATAAAGCGCAGATGGCAAATGGTCTTTATCCCTTTCCTTGGCATCCAGTAAAGGGTATGTTCCTCATACCTCTTCCCTGTCCTACCAAGACTGACCAGAACTAAGAATCAATGTACCTACCAAGGTCGTCTGGCTTCTGTTCAGCCGTGCCCATCTGTTCTCCGCCCTCCAGCACAGGGCTGTGAGGGGTGTGGTGTGCTGCTCACGTTCACTTCCTGGTTTGCTGGTGCAGCAATGTGCAGCACTGAGACCTGGGCCCTGCGTGGCAGAAAGCACTGTGCTGGCCCGGTGTGGTGGGGGCATAGCATGTGCTCCAAGAGATGGATGGAGAGAGGAAGGGCCAGGTATGTGCACGGATAGAGAAATGAATGGAAAGAGCAATAAAGACCTCAGGCCAGGTGCAGTGGCTCGAACCTGTAACCCCAGCGCTTCTGGAGGCTGAGGTGGGAGGATCACCTGAACTCAGGGGTTCAAGACCAACCTGGGCAACATGGTGAGACCTTGTCTCTACAAAATATATGTGTATTAGCCAGATGTGGTGGCATGTGCCTGTGGTCCCAGCTACTTGGGAGACTGAGGTGGGAGGATCCCCTGAGCCCAGGAAGTTGAGGCTACAGTGAGCCTTGTTCGTGCCACTGCACTCCAGCCTGGGTGACAGAGCAAGACTCTGCCTCTAAATAAATAGATAGATAAAGAGCTCAGCACCATTTTTTTCACTAGTCCGCACTAGATTATAAGCTCCATGAGAGGTGGGGCCCACTGCTTCATTAACTGTGGTGTATCCAGGGTCTGACAGTAATTGATGCATGGTTGGTATTGGACAAATGCTGGATGAATGAGTGGTGGCAGGTGCTGTAGGACTGGCAAACTTGAATAAAGCATTCCATTTTTTTGGAGTTAGGAAGGATGTCCCTGCATGTGGCTGTGCCCCAGGTACCGGCTCGCTCTGGGCCTGTGGGTCTGTGGAGGGGCTGAGGCACTGCTTCCACCATCCAGGCCCAGGAAGCCAGGCTTCACAACCCAACAGGACAGCTGCCTTTGATCTGTGGGGTTTCCCTTCAGGGGAGGGCATGACTCAGAGGCAAACCACTCCAGCTTCCTGTGGCCCTGAGCTCCGCTCAGTCTGGCTCTCCTTAGAGGCCCAGCCGTAGGGGCGCAGCCTGCCCTGATCCCAGCCCTCAGTAGGATGCTAGGGCAGGATGCTGTTAGTCTCAGGTTTTTTAAACTTGAGTGTGCATGGGAATCCCCTGGAGGTCTTGGGAAAACACAGATGCCTGGGACCCACCCCTGGATTCCTAATTCAGTAGGTTTGAGGTACAGTCCAGGAATCTGCATTTCCAACCAATGTCTCAGGCCCTTCGCAGCTTCTTAGATTACGAGAATCTGCCCCAAACTATCTACCCTGGGGCTTGCATTGCTCGCTAGTGCTTTGAGAACTGTGTTTGGCTCACCTCTTCCAGGCATTCTCGATTCCACATAAAAGGGCGCTGAGGCCTGATGTCATCAGCAAGGGGCTCTGGGAACCTCTGTAGGCCGATGGCTGCTGCATGGCTCAGTGTGGACCCTCAATACCCACTGTTGCCGCAGGCACTGGTGTCTGCCATGGCTCTGTCCCACGGGCCCTTCCCTCCCACCATTCCTCCCCAACCCCCTCTGCTTCCTTAGCCCTCTGCTCGGGAGGGTGCTCGCACCTGGACTGAGTTTGGGAGCTCCCTGCCCAATGGAGAGAACCATTCACCCTCCTGTCCTCCCCCAGCCTTTGCTAGGACCCAGCTCCAGCCTTTGGGGCCCGTGTGGAGCTTCCTGCCACAGCCAGGCCCACCATGCCCCCAGGATTACCTCCTCCTCACAGGTTCTTTCCATAGGGGCCTCCCTCAGCTGCCTCTGAAGCCCCACCCTCCTCCCCCTGCAGCTCTCCTGCCATCTGTCCTCCCTGCCCACACACACCCAACTCTCATCAGCCCGGGCCTTCGTCTTGCTGGGCCCTGTGTTTGGCCAGGGCAACTTAATTGGAACTTTCCTCGCTTTGCAGACAGGACCCAAGATTCTGGAATGTGTTGGTCCTGCTGGGAAGGGCTTGCTTCCTGTGGACCCAGCTGAAAAGTACATAGGAAGCAATTATTTAACAAAGGAAAAGGTAATGAAGGAGCTCAATAAATATTTGTTGAAGAAGGGAACACAAAAGCTGCTTTCCAGATGCACGCCCCAAAACACCTCTTTAGAAAAGTGCTTTGATTCTGTGAGAGCCTGCAGGTGTGCATGGGAAGCCCTTGATCATTTGACCCCAAGAGGGGAAATGAGAATCCCCTACACAAGATGTTTCTAAGTTGGAAATTTCTCTGGCACAATGACTTCTAGTGAGGTCTGTGGCAGCTAGTGCCCTAGACTAATAGCTGCTAAACACTCAAAAAGCATCCTAGAGATCATAAATTTGGGAAGCACTGAAGTAAATAAATATAAACTGATCCATGTACTGGGGGGACTTCTCTGAGCCCGGAGTAGGGAGGGGTTGCCTCAGGCCATTCCCAGATTCTTAGACCATGAGAACCTGCCCCTAAGCCATCTACCCCGGCTTGCTAGGGCTGGGAACCTGGGGTCAGGTAAAGGTAAGGGCAGGAGGGGAATGGAGGCAGTTTGCCACTTTCTCACCTAGCCTCTGTCAACCCAGCCACTCCAGTATTTGTGCCTAGGAAGGAAAAGATTTTCTTTTCTTCCAGGCTTCCACCAGCAAGGCCTTAGAGAGGCATCCCCCTTCTCTAGACTCCCACAGAGATGCTGGGGCCTTGGGGGTGACTGGCAAGGACCCTGAGTAGCTTGACACCAGGGCCAGAGGTCTCCCTGTATACACACACACACACACACACACACACACTCTTGCAAGCATGTGAGCTTTGCAGCCTCAGGACACTGGAAATGGAGTCACGGTCACTCCACATGGAGAACCTTGAGATAGAGGGAGACTCTAGTAGGAATATGGGCAGACAGCTGGACGAGAGTTTGGAGCGTTCCCAATGCCCTCGACGTGCGCCCTCCTCCTGTCAAGACACAGGGCGGGCTGTGCTCTAACAATCCAGGGATGTGAGGTCAGGAGCACAGAGCAGGGTGATGTCACCAATGAGAGAGTGAGTTGGAAGCTGGCACTTTGAAGAAGGCAGTGCCGTCCCATCCTCCTCCTTCCCAGCTTCACGGCAGCCAGTAAACTTTGCCCTCTTTGAAGACCTGCATCCCCCAGGGACGAAGTCAAGGCAAAGTGGGGGTAGGTGGAGCCCTGGGTGGGGAGAGCTGGGCTCTGCCCAGGCCCTATGTGGGAGATGAACCACCAGGGAGAGCATCCGTGCCCAGCGTGGGAAGCTTGGGCTCCTGGTCCTGCCAGTTCCTCTTCTAGAGAAATGTTTTCTCTGGAGCTCTGGAAAAGTTTTCTGGGACACCTGCAGAATGTTACACCCACTCTTTTTTGGTTAGAGGAGAGGGTGTGCAGAATCCCTCATCACCCAGCTGGTCTGAGACAGCGAAGGTCAACATCAAGCCTCCTTGGCCTCTTGCCCTGTTGAGGGGCACCCAGAGGACGCTGTCCCAGCTCCTCTCCAGTAGAGCCGTAGGAGGAAGAAGGCTACAGGGTGATTTTGACTCGCAGGAGGGACCTCTCAATTTGAGGCCAGGGTGGGGTTGGAGTGGGGTGGGAGGTAGTCCTAACTGCTCTGGAGAGAAGCTCAGAGAGGGGGAGGAGTAGGGACAGAGCAGAGTGGAGGTGGGGCTAGAGCCGAGTCTCCTGAACACGGTGGTGATGTCTTACATCGGCCCAGCACCTCATTCGCCTCAGTCAATAGTCATCCAATGAGAGCCCCTCTGGCCTGCAATGGACCCCTTCCCTTAAGTGGTCAGTGGATGTATGGCTGTGGGGCCTCTGCTTATGTCTTCCCAGGACACCCTCCATGGGCACCGTGTGGCTGCAGGTTAGGCCTGTCCATCATAGCAGCCCACACCCCTGGAGACCACTGGGGAGCTGTCCGCTCTTTGTCCCTGTTCGCCTGGTGCCCACCTGGGCCGAGCCCTGCCCCAGCATGTTCTCCCACCTGCCTCCTTGGCTCTCTCCTTGCCTACAGCAGTCCCAGGGTCTTGGCCTCCTCTTGTTCTCATCCATCCCCAGTGTGCTCCACGCTTGGAGTCTTGGCAGTGAACCTGCATGCTTCAGAAGGGAGTGGGACATTGAGAAAGAATGACTGGTGCTGACGGGAGTCCCTAGGCTTTTGCCGAGACTCAGCGACATCTCATGAGATAGCATGGGTGGTTATTCAGGGCCCCCTTGCCTTCTGCCATGGCAGTGCTGGCATGGAGGACCACGTTTGTCTAATAACAGCCAGAGTTCCCGTTGCCTTAGCCTGTCCCCTCCGGAAGCTCACTTTTTAGTCTGTCCTTCAACTCTTGGTGGCCCTCGTTGCTTCAGCCTGTGGCCTCTCAGAGCTGTGGCCTCCCTGGCAGTCAGTGGCGAAAAGTCTACAAAATCTGGAGCCCACAGAAGGGTTGCTATGTAAAGAAACTGTCCCTGGAGGCTTACGGGCAGAGAATCCATCTGCTGTTGGCCTCTCCAAGGGTGACTGGGGCACAGGTGCTATCCTGGCATGGCCGGCCTCCTGGGATGGTCCGATTCTCCCTGAGCTGACATTGGCACGGGTTTCTAGGTTTCCATAAAGCTGTTCAGGTCTATTTGTGCAGAATAGAGGGGAGAGTGTCATTCTCCTACTAAGAGTCTGGGGCTACCTTTTCCTTCTCCCTCCTTCCCAACAGCACGATGTCCTACAACAGTGATGGGCAAGGCGGGGAAAGGCTCCTGTTGTCTAATCGTCTCCCTTATGGCCTGTGGAGTCTGGGATCTGGGGTTCAGCTCTGTGCCTGGCTGCACCTGAGGACGTGAGCAGAGCGAGTTCAAATCTCTAGAGCATAAGTCCTCCCCTCTGAATCATGGGGCAGGGATGGGACCTCTGCCTACCCTCTTCCGAGTTGCCGGGAGGCCAGTGTGGGCCCCCAGTGTGTGTTTGCTGTAGTCACAGAGATCCTGGGCGCTCCAATATCAGGGAGATGGTATAGGAAGCTTTCAGACAGTAAAATCTGAGAGCTGGCCCTTTAAGAGATTAGTGGATTCCCAGCTTAGCCCAACAACCAGGCCAGGACAGGCAGGGCTGCGGCAAGAAATGGGAAAGCATTTCTGTCAAGCTCTCCATCTAGGATTGCACCCTGTTTCCAGGTTACTGGAGTGTACTGTGGCCTCAGCTCACCTGCACATGCAGGGAAGTCCCCCAGCCCACACATTCTATTGACCTAGAGTGACTGCAGCTGGACTGTGTGTGCAACAAGGCCCCTCCAGGCCCACGGTTTGGACGCTGCGCCCCTGCGGGTAGTGCCAGTGTCCAGTCCTCTCCTGGGACCTCTTCTGTCCACAGGCCCCTCACAGGCTTACTGACCCTCAGCCTGGGGAAAACACGGCCTTCTCTGCCTGGAGCCCCAGGCTCAGCCCTTGGCTTTGGGCCAAAACAACCCTTTCGCAGCCACTGGGCCCACTCACCCGGTCCCTCCCAGCTTCTCCAGGGAGCATCTTTCCTCACAGTGCCCCTTCCTTCCTCTGCCTCTGAGGGCGCTGACTGTGGAATCAGAAGAGCCTTGCTCTGAACCTCGGTTCTGCCATGCGAGCTCTGGGCAGTGACTCAACAGCTCTGTGACTCGGTTTCCACATTTGTAAAATGAAGGCCCAGAGCCCCTTATGGGTTGCTGTGAATATGCATTGATGACAGAGGTGAGTGCTGGCTCAGTGCCTAAAACATGGCATTTGCTCAAGAAATGTGGGGTGGCTGGGCGCGGTGGCTCACGCCTGTAATCCCAGCACTTTGGGAGGCAGAGACGGGTGGATCGCCTGAGGTCAGGAGTTCGAGACTAGCCTGACCAACATAGTGAAACCCCATCTCTACTAAAATACAAAAAATTAGCCGGGCGTGGTATCGGGCGCCTGTAATTCCAGCTACTCGAGAGGCTGAGGCAGGAGAATCACCTGAACCTGGGAGGCGGAGGTTGTGATGAGCCGAGATTGTGCCATTGCACTCCAGCCTGGGCAATAAGAGCTAGACTCCATCTCAAAAAAAAAAAAAAGAAAGAAATGTGGGGTTTTCTCTCCTCTCCAAGTCCACCTTTTCCTCACAACTCTGTTCTCCAGAATTTCTGAAATAGTCCCACCTGTGCCTCCAATGACAGAGCAGTTACAGGAATGTAAGGCCTCTGCCAGCCAACCTCGTGTGATCTCCTGAGTCACCTGCTCATCTTTTTCTACCCTCTTTCTTTGTCCCTGAAGACAGATAAGGCTGACACGCCCCAGGCTTAGGGCCACTGGATATAGGCCAGGCTGGGGCCTGCAGTGTGAGGGCAGAGTTGGGGGAACTCAGCGTCCTCGAGGGTGTGGAGCTGGGCCTCACTGGCAAGCAGGTGAGTCTGGAGTCATCAAAGTATTTGCCTCAACTATCCCTCCTTACACATCACCCAGGAACATTTGAGCCTGCAGACGGCGTGTGTGTTAAACAGCACAAAGCCACAGTGAGCTTTGCTGGGCCCCGCTCCTCCAGCCTGGGGGACTCCCACTGCCATAGACAGTTTCAAATCCTGTCAGCGTGACTCCGTTAGAATCAACACGATTTAAATCCACCCACCACGTACCAAACACTCTTCAGTGCCAGGCATGGAGGGAGAGTCTGGGGATGCAGAGACAGCCCAATCCCACCCTCCATGGGCTTTCCGCATAGTTGGAGAGACAGCTACCAGTAAGTTCTACCAACACCGGTGGTGCTCAGCCCCGCAGAAGGTTGTGAGATTGATATCTAGGCCCACTCAGAACATGGAACTGGAAGCTGTGCCCCCTCCATGATCTGTATACACACACACATACCACACACACACAGGTGGACACATGCACAAACACATACTCATGCACACACATGCATCTGCTCTTCCCTCTCCTCCGTGACCAGCGTGAGACTTCCTGAATCCTGCCTGAATCCACCCAGTGCACTGCTGCCTCCGTGCTTCCTTTTGACTCACCCCTTCCCAAGAGTGGGCATGTCCTGGTTCCTCCATGAGGCCATGTGATGCTCGGAACCTTGTCTTGACGCCCATCTAAGATGTCCAACCCCACAGAGGGCTTGGGCTGGGAATACATTTGCTTTGCTAGGAGGCCGTGAAGGATTGGTCAGAAGGTGTTGTCATCCATTTCCGCATATTTTAGCCAAGCCTCCACCCAGTGCCGAGCTCTGTGGTAGGAGCTGGGGATGTGGAGATGGACAAGACACACTCCCTGACCTGAGTAGAGCAAGAGAAGATGACGTATGAGCCAATAGAGCACAACACAGAGAGGAACAGAGATGCAGAGGGCACTGTGGGACACCACAACAGGGTGTGATTAACTGTGGAGGGAGCGTTCAGGGAAAGCCTCCTGGAGGAGGTGACATTTGAGCTGGGTTTTGAAGGATAAATAGGAATTCATTCACGGTGTGTATCAGGGGAGGTTGGCAGGCATTTTTCGTACAGGAAATAGCTTCTGCAGGGACAGGGAGGGCTGGAGAATGAAGGGTCCAGAGCTATAATCACTGATAATGTCCTTGCTGAGTTGCTAGGGTTCAAGGGCAGCTCTGGGAAGCAGGGCACCCATCTCAGAGAACAGCGTGGGCAACTCTACACTGACTGCTTTGCAGCCTCAAGCCCTGTCTGGTCAGAATTCCCCCGAGTTCTGCTTCATGCTATTCTTTCTCCAGGCCCTTCTCTTTTCCTCGAACTCCCCTGCCTCCCTGGCTGCAGGTCACTACAGGACTTTCTTAGTCACACAACAGTGCTTGGAGAGGTGAGGTGCAGGGCAGGGATCCTAGGAGGCAGCTGATACTCAGCGGATAGGTTGGGACCTGTCTGTGAGTGGCAGGCCCCCAGTTGTGGGACAGGCAGAGGGAAGGACAGGCAAGCACCCACCCTGCTCACTGATCACCAAGTGGAGCTTAGAGCAGGGCTCTACCTGAGAGGGTACCTTGGGCGGCAGCAGGGTGGAGGGTACCTGGTCAGAACCTGCATGGGAACTGGAGTAGAGAAAACGGAGCAAGCCCCGGTGGTGGCGTAAAGACATCAGTTCCGGATGCCCGGCCTTAGGGAGCAGCAGGGGGCTCAGGGCAGACTGGAGCCGGGAGCTGCATGGTGGGGCTGAGCCCATTGCTAGCCATTCTTCCTCTGGCATAGTTGGCCGAAACCTTGGCGAGGCTGGAGCCTACACACAGGAGGGAAAACAAGCTCAATCGCCTTGGGGAGGGGAGTGTCACCTTGGGTTGTGTCCTCAAAAAAACATCCACGTCTTGGCAGGTGTGACAAGCCTAATGTTTCACATTAATACCCAATATTTACATGGAGCTTTCCATGTGCCAGGCACTGCGCTGCATCTGGAAACCTTGTCCCGCTTAATCTTCACACCAGCTCTGGATAGAAGGTGGTCATCATCCCTACTTTAGAGGCAAAAAAGCAAGGCATGGGGATGTTTCAGGAGACAACCGAGGCCACGTAACTCCAAGCGTGGAGCAGCTGGGAACCGTGGCCCTAACCACTGCACAGCACTCCCTCCTATCCCCGGGCCCTGAGCTGCCCTGCTCCGCTCCTCCCCTCTGCTCTCCAGTTCCTGTTGGCATCTTGGTGATGGGAGTGGGTGGACTGGGCCGTTGTGGGTGGGGGCAGGGAGAACAGGGCTGCTCTAAGCTGAGCCATCCTGTTCTGTCCTTTCCTTACCCCAGCGAAGCAGAAGCTAGGGCCTGGGCATCTGTAAAGCAGGCTTGCCCTCCTGGGGCTGAGGAGCCACTGGAGCTGAGTCACAGAGCATTTCCTTGGGATTAAGAGTCCTCCGAAGTCCATGGTACCTGGTTGTGGTGGAGGCAGTTGGCTCTCCCAGCCAGGCACTAATCCTAGTGAGATACTTGGTATTTCCAGTCATTCCGGCTGGAATTAAACTGAAATCAACTCCAAAAGAGCACAGCCAGGAGAATGTGAGTGAGCCTGCCAAAGACACCCGGCGTCCGGTCTGCGCTGGCTTCTCCAACGCTGGCCTTGCTTCTCAGGAGCTGTGGGCAGGAGGGGAGAATGCAGTGGAGCACCCCACTGCACCCCAGGCCCTGCTATCTACCATGTGGCCTGGTAGCAGGCCTCTCAGCCAGTGAGACAGCAGAGTGAGGCAGCCCAAGGCTAGAGGGCTGGGGTGGAGTCCTCACTCTGCTGCTCTAAGTCCCTCTGCCCAGCTCACACACATAGCTGGTGGTGGAAAAGCAGCACAGCTCAGTGGGCAGGAGCAGAGGCACTGCAGCCAGTGGGCCTAAGTCCCCCTCTACCACCGGCTGTGTGGCCACTAACCAGTCACCCCTCCATGCCTCAGTTTCCTTCTTTGGAAAACAAAGATAATAATAGGTAACTCTGCCAGTAATCCCAGTACTTTGGGAGGCCGAGGCAGGTGGATCATGAAGTCAAGAGATCGATACAATCCTGGCCAACATGGTGAAACCTCGTCTCTACTAAAAATACAAAAATTAGCTGGGCACGGTAGTGCGAGCCTGTAGTCCCAGCTACTGGCGAGGCTGAGGCAGGAGAATTGCCTGAACCCAGGAGGCGGAGGTTGCAGTGAGCCGAGGCCGTGCCACTGCACTCCAGCCTGGCACCTGGCGATGAAGCAAGACCCTGTCTCAAAAAAATAAAAATAAAAACAATAGGTACCTCATTGTATGGTCGTATTAAATGGGTTACTACATACAAAGGCTTAGCATTCTGCCTGGCATATTGTGAGCACTGTGTGTTACCTATTGTTATTCTCTGGGCTTCAGTTTCCTCACCTGCAAGATGGAGCTGAGGGTAGGACTTGACCACCAAGGGCGCTCTTCATGCTGCGGTCCTCTGTCTGTGGGAGCAGCATGGGGCTCCAAAATGAACAAGGCGCTGCCCTCAGGAGGGCCCCTACCTTCCAAGGAGGAACTGGCTGGACAGACAGCACTACAGGTCCCACAAGCCACACCCCGCCCTGTAGCTGTGCAAGTAAGGAGTATGTGTGTGTTTGTGCATAAGTGTGTGTGTATGTATATGTTTGTAGTGTGTGTGCATACATGCATGAATATATGTATGTGTATACAGTTGACCCTTGGACAACACAAGTAAGTGTGTGTGTGTGTTATTTGTGCATAAATGTGTGTATATGTATGTTTGTGGGTGTGTGTGCATATATGCATGAGTATGTGTACATGTATACAGTTGACCCTTGGACAACACAAGTTGGAGCGCTGACCCATGTGCACTGGTATATCCACGTATAACTTGTGACACCCTGTATTAGTCTGTTCTCATGCTGCTAACAAACACATAGCTGAGAGTGGGTAATTTATAAAGGAAAGAGGTTTAATTGACTCATAGTACTACATGGCTGGGGAGGCCTCACAATCACGGCAGAGGCAAGGAGGAGCAAAGTCACATCTTACACGGCGGCAGGCAAGGGAGCTTGTGCAGGGGAACTCCCCTTTATAAAACTATCAGATCTCGTGAGACTTATTCACTACCACAAGAACAGTATGTAGGAAACCGCCCCCGTGATTCAGTTCTCTCCACCTGGCCCTGCCCTTGACATGTGGGAATTATTACAATTCAAGGTGAGATTTGAGTGGGGACACAGACAAACCATATCACTCCCCAAAAACTTAAGTACTAATAGCCTACTATTGACGGGAAGCCTTACTGATAACATAAACAATTCATTAACACACATTAGATACTGTATTTTTACAATAAAGTACTTTAGAGAAAAGAAAGTGTTAATAAGAAAGTCGTAAGGAAGAGAGAAAACATTTACTATTCATTAAGTGGAAGTGGATCATCATGAAGGTCTTCATCCTCATTGTCTTCATGTTGTGTAGGCTGAGGAGGAGGAGGCGAAAAGGAGGGATGATTTTACAGTCTCAGGAGTGACAGAGGCAGAAGAAAATTAGTGTGTAAGTGGACCCTTGCAACGCAAGTCTGTGTTGTTCAAGGGCCAACTGTCTATGTATTTGTGTGTATGTGTATGTACATGTGCATATATGGGTTGGTGTGTCTATGCATGTACATGTGTGTATGTGTTTGTGTGCACATGTACATGTGTTTGCACATGTATGTTTGTGTATGTGTACATATGAATGTGCATGTGTTTGTGTACATGTGCATGTGTATATACATGTGAGCATGGTGTGTATTTCCATGTCTGTATGTGTGTGCATGTATCTGTGTTTGGATGCATATGTGTATATGTTTGTGTATGCATGAGAGTTTACATGGATATGTGTGTTTGTGTATGTGGTAGATATGTGCCTGTATGGGTGTACACATGTGTTTGTGTGTATGCATATGTATGCATTTGTGTATGCATGTGTGTATACATGTGAGTTTACATGACCACGTGCATATGTGTGTATATACAGATAAGCATATATACATGTGTGCATATGCATGTGTGCATGTGTGTGTATGTCAGAGTTTGTATACACATGTGTGTATGTGTGTGGGAATGTGTGTGTGTGTGTCTATGTGGCAAGCACAGAGAGCCAGTCCATTTGGGTTCTTTGTCGGAGTGCAGATGGGAATGTGCCCCCACCTCATCTCACACATCGGCATGAACCTGTGTGAGTGGGCAATGGAAGTAACTCAAACCCAAGAAGGAGGGATGGGGAAGATGGGGGTGGCAAGTAAGAAGAGGTGCAAAAGTGTTTTGGCCAAAGAAATTCAGTAGCATTTGGATTGAAGGGAGTGAAGGGACTGAAGGGACTCAAGGCCCGTCACTCTGCAGTGGACGCTGTATTCCAAGCTCTGGGGCTCTTATGTCACAGCCAAGGAAAGAAAAGTTCAGAGAGGTTGAGGACTCTGCCTCGTATCATCCGTGGTGGAGCCAGGACTCAAGCAGAGTCTGTCTGACCCCTGGGTCTGGGCTCCTTTACCACCCTGGCTGCTTCTTAGGGAAAGGGAGACAGATGGGGACAGTGCAGTCACTGGGCCTCACTCTGCATAGCTCCGTGTGCAGAGGAGGCATTGATCCCTCACACTGGGGACAGCAACTGGCTCCAAGACAGGGAAGGGTTGATGTTGGGCACCAAAGAGCGAGACTCTGCAGTGCTGATGACGGTGTCCCAGGCCTGCAGCTGGGGAGGAGTTGCTGAGCAGAAGAAGCCCTGAATCCATTGAAAGCCAGGGCAGGCAGGAGGACTCCAGGAGGCTTAGTGGGTAGATATAAAAGGGCCTCGGCCTAGACACCAGGGTGTTTAAGATATGTATCCTTGGACACATACTTTATCACCTTTCTGAGCTTCAGTTTCTATTATCTGCCAAATGGGGCCATTACCCCTACGCAGGCCCAATCCTACCTCATAGCAAAAAGCAGATTAGTGTTGGAGTTATAAGTGCAGCCTTTGATACCTTTAGATCCTTAGCTGCTGGCCAAATCACTTAATTGCTCAGTCTGTTTTCTCATATGTGAAATGGTGGTCTCTACTTCATAGGGTTGCAAGCGTTAAATAATGCCTATAAAACACTCAGAACCACACCTGGCATAAAGAAAGGGGCTAGTAAATATTAATTACCATTGCAAATGCTATTATTTCATAAGATTATTACAAGAACAAGACGAACTTGCCGGGTGTGGTGGCTCACGCCTGTAATCCCAACACTTTGGGAGGCTGAGGCAGGTGGATCACGAGGTCAGCAGATAGAGACCATCCTGGCCAACATGGTGAAACCCCATCTCTACTAAAAAATACAAAAATTAGCTGAGTATGGTGGTGCGTGCCTGTAGTTCCAGCTACTTGGGAGGCTGAGGAAGGAGAATTGCTTGAACCTGGGAGGCGGAGGTTGCAGTGAGCTGAGATCACGCCACTGCACTCCAGCCTGGTGCCTGGCAACAGAGCGAGACTCTGTCTCTAAAAATAAATAAATAAATAAAAATAAAAATAAAATAATAATGAAAAAAAGAACAAGATGAACTTGCACAGAGGAGACTGCTGAGCTACAGAAAGGTCTGTTGGCCGGAAGGTGGACGGTATTGCTGTTTGCAATTGTTCATACCCTTGTTCTCATTAACAGTGACATACAGCCTCACCCCTTAGGCTTTGGGCTTGGCTGCATGGCATGCTTCAGCTCACAGAATGTGAAAGGACATGACATACGCTAGGTCTTAGCAGAGGCTGTTCCACCGCCATGCTTGCTTTATCCGCTGCTATGAGAATGGCCTGCCTGCTCACTGTGATGTCAGTGAGAAATAAATGCTCACAGTTGTGAGCCACTGAGACTTTGGGGTTGCTTGTTACCACCGCCAACCTGACACACACAGACAGGATGCAAAAGGAGAAGGGTCTCCAAGGAGGCGTCCCGTGGCCTACTGGGGAGAAGAGGTGCTAAGTCCTGGCAGCTGAAGTCAAGGAGAGGACTGGGGGAGGCAAAACACACATGCACCCCGTACACAGAAGCCCTCAACATTGTCCGCCCTTTACTTACATAAGTCACTGTCAGACTTAGCAGGACCCAGGAGGTAGCTAGCTTTCCCACAGGGTGTCCTCGTCCCCACCTCAAACCCAGGAGCCCCTCTCTACTTCTGGCCTGATTCCTGGGTCATTCTCGCTGAGGAAGGCCAACAAGCCCTTTGCATTGGCTTCGGTTTTGTTTGCTCTCACTTGTGCCATCCTGTTGTGGACAAGAAGGGAGCGCGCCAACATCAGCCCCCACCACGGACCAAAGGAAACATTTCCCAGCCTCCGGTTGGCCATGGCTCCCTTCCCGTGGGTCTTCTTCCTAGAGCCAGGTCTGTAAACTTGGGGAGAAAATGGTTCGTTATCCTACTTTGTCCAACCCGGAAGTGGGAACCCAAGAGGTAGAAGGCGAGGACTGTGCTGTGGTGCCGCCCTCCGGCCAGGGGTCCTCACAAGTGGTCACAGAGGGTCTGGCTGGCGGACACTGCCATCTTGCTCTGTGGAAGAGGGGCTGTTCATGGATTCTGACCTCACAGGGCCAGGAAAGTTTCCATGTGGAGTGCTTTCCATCCAGGAGGCAAAGCAAACATCTGGTTGCACAGTTCCCCTTTCCCTGCCAGCCACCCCACGTGGGGATTCCAGGCGTTGTGCCATCGTTTCTCCATTTGCTTCCCACACCATCTCACTGAGCTCCGGTGGCTTTGCTCATCCCTCCCAGCCAGGCAGCCACTCACAGCCTCTCACTCCTCGTGTCTGCTGCTGGCCCTGACAAGAATTTTCCTGTGGCTTTCTGTGGTCTCCAGTCCTATCATTTACAACCCAGTGCTTGCAGGCTCTCACTGCACTGAAGACTTTCCGGGCAAATTTTGGTCCATGTGGCCACTCTGGGCAATTGTCACAGAAAGCGCTGGAGAAGACGCCTGTGTAGCCCAGCAGCACCCGGCCCCAACCCAGCTCGTGGCAGCGTGTGGTCTGTTGTATTTGGTGCTTTCAGGGTGCAAGGACCAGAGGTACACACAGGTATTTTTGGGGGCTGCCGGCAGGATGTGGGGAGCAGGAGCAAAGCTTAGCCACCTCAGCAGTCTTGGTCCTCCCCATTCAACCCACAGCGCTACTCCCCAAGAGCATGCAGCTGGGGTGATCATTTCTTTCTGGCTCTGAGTTCTGTGTCATCATCATCATGAGCCTGTAGATAGCTCTCTTTGAGTCAGGTGCTGAGCCACAGATCAACTGGCTATTTATAGCTATAGTTGCAGGGTCACATTATCCCCAGCATGGGGTATTAAGGATCTTCCTGGGACTGCTCTGCTCTGAATAGGGTGTGAGTCTGGTGGGCACCCATGGACTTCTCAGCCATCTAACAGCACCCCACAGCACCATGCTTCAGGCCCCAGCTCCCAAGTCAAGCACGCCATCCTGTGTCCCACCTAAGACCAGCCCTCCATTCTCCCACTGTTGCACAACACACACCTGCAGTGGCTTCTCATGGGTGGCCCTGTCACCCCCTGGGCAGTCCCACCTGCTTGATTCCATCCACCTCCTGCTCAACAATTTCAGCTCCTGCTCAGTTTTCCTCAATCACCTTTCCAGGGTGCTTGTTAACCCTGCAGAGGGCTGGTCCTTGTACAAGCTTTGTGCTGCAGTCCCTTCCATGTATCACCCCCACGATGTTCCTCCATGGGGCTAAAGCTTGATGAGGGCCACTACGGGGTGTCAGTCGCCAACACTGTGACATCCCACTAATTGTCCTGCTCCCTTCCCTGTGGTCCAGCCTCTGCAGATGCAGAGAGGAGCAAGGCAGGAGCTCTGTGTCTAGTGGAGAGATCACACAGGAATCCAGAATGATTCAAGAATAACAGCAGCATTTGTGGAATCAGATTATGTCACTCCCATGCTTAAAGCCTAGCAGTGCTTTGCATCTGCACCAAGATCACACTGAGCCCTCTGTGTGGCTGACGAGTGCCTACATCACCCAGCCCTGTTGACTTCTTCTACTTTCTCTCAAGCCACACTCCCCTAGCTCGCTCGGCTCCATGACCCTGGCTTTTAGTTCCTCAGATACCGAACTTTGTTTCTTCAGCTCATCTACAAGCTCCGTAGGACAGAGACGGGGCTCTTTGGTTTTCACTGTGCCTGAATTGATCCTTAGCACAGGTAGGTGCCCAGTTCATATTTTCAAGTGTCTGAGCAACTTCTCCATTGATGCATTGACGTGAATGGAAGTGAGAAATCACTGAGTATATATAAGGCACAGGAAGGAGGCTCACCGGACAGACTGAAGGGGTCGAGGGCAATGTAGGGAGACCAGGCTGAAGGGAACTTGGGTCAGTCTGTGAGGCTTTAAATGCCAGGCTTAAAGTCTGGTCTCCAACCCTGTACCTTGCAGTGAGGGGCTGGAAGGTCTTGCTGAGGATAGCAGGAAATCTTCAGGAGGAGACCTTTGGCAGCCACCAGCAGGGCAGATGGAAGCATGATACACTTGGAAGCTGGGACCCAGGTTGGGAGGCTTTGGAAATACAGTGGGCCTAGCTAAGGAGTCACATGGACTAGGGTGGGGTCTATGTGAATGGACTTGCCGAGGCCTGGAGAGGAACCAGCAGGACCTGCCTGCAGAGTACAGAAAAAACCACGTCCAGGAAGATGGGACTTGGGGGCTTGGGGCCCATGTTGGTTCATTTTATGTGTCAACTTGACTGGACTAAGGGGTGACCAGATAGCTGGCAAAACACTATTTCTGTGTGTCAGTGAGGCTGTTTCCAGAAGAGATTTACATTTGAATCCATGGACTGCGTAAAGAAGATCACCCCCACCAGTGTGGGTGGGCGGCATCCAATCCTTTGAGGGCCTGAACAGAACAAAAAAAAAGGGTGAATTTTTTTTTTTTTTTTTTTTTGAGACAGAGGCTCGCTCCGTTGCCCAGGCTGAAGTGCAATGCCGTGAACTTGGCTCACTGCAACCTCCACCTCCTGGGTTCAAGCAATTCTCCTGCCTTAGCTTCCTGAGTAGCTGGGATTACAGGCATGAGCCACCACACCTGGCTAATTTTCGTATTTTTAGCAGAAATGGGGATTCACCATGTTGGTCAGGCTGGTCTCAAACTCCTGACCTCGTGATCTGCCCACCTCGGTCTCCCAAACTGCTGGGATTATAGGCGTGAGCCACCATGCCTGGCCTTAGAAAGGGTGAATTCTTTTTCTCTCTTCTTGATCTGGGACATCCATCTTCTCTGCCCTTGGATATCAGAGGTCCTGGTTCTTGGGCCTTCAAACTCTGGGACTTAAACCAGCAGCCTCTCTTGTTCTCAGGCATTCAGACTCAGTCTGAATCATCACTGGCTTTCCTGGTTCTCCAGCCTGCAATTGACATACTGTGGGATTTCCTCTTTCTCATAATCATGTGAATTTATTCCTAGAATAAACATATACATATATCTCCTACTGGTTCGGTTTCTCTGGAGAACTCAGACTAATACGGGGTGTCTCTGTGGATGCCACACCTGGTCTGTAGGTGGGCAGGACCCTGGGGCATAGGCAGAATCTGGAACGGGGGCAGATTATCAAACCAGGGGCACAGGATGGTGGCCATGTCAGTGTAGCATGGGCTTTACCATCCAGTGACCCTGGCTCACTCCCAGCTCTGTCACTTGCTGGGCTTGGCTTATCACTCAAATCTTTGTATCTCAGTTTCCTTATCTGTCATATGGGAATAATAGTGGTTCTACTTGTGACAATTCCCTATGATAATGCAGGTAGAGCACATGGCACAATGCCCAACCATCAATCAGTCCTCAGTTAAATATTAACAACTCTTTTGCAATTAATATTATTAATAAAATAATATGTGTTACACAAACTGGAGACCCAGAAAGACTCATGCTTGGAGATTTAGGCACAAGAGCTCATTTGCAGAATGGGAGTTCCCAAGAGTACCAGTTGGGCCTTGGGTATGCTCTGGCCTGTGCCCGGGCTTTCAGGAAGGTCGCTAAGCTCCTTGATGGAAGCTGAGGCAGCTGAAGGTGGCCTCTCAGGCCAGTGTGGCTTGAGGGCTGGGTGGAGCAAGTCTGCAGATGGTGATGTTGACTCAGCTGTGAGGAGCCGGGGGCAAAGGGAACGGAATCAGCACGGGGCACTGCTCCAGGGCCGGGATCTGACTCGATGTCTCCATGCTCCCTGGTAATGCTTCAGACAAAACATGTGATGGGAGGCAGCAGTTGAAATCACTGCCCACAATGTGGCCTCAGGTTTGGCTGAAGATTCTTGTCACCCTGGGGGTTCCTATCTGCAGGCTGAGATGCATGCAGGTAAAAAGTGTGCCGAATGCCCGAAGTGGTGGTTTTAATCAGCGGGAGACGTTTCTTAGGCTCTCCTGTGTGTGGAACGGTTCTTAAGCATTTGCTGAGCATCTCTGCTTTGTTTGATCTCTAGCGTGCGGGGCTTACCTCACAATGGGTACCGGACCAGCATGACATTGGACTTGCATGAAGCCAGTATTTGGAAGCGTAGTTAGTTCTGATTCAGACTGAGCCAAGAGCAAGCCTGGGTCCTGCTGCTTCTAAGCAGTGGGACCTTGGGCCATTCCTGAGCTTTCCTGGCCTGTCTGGATGTCTTAAAAATGGAGATGATTCTTATCAAGCCCTGAGTATGAAAGTTCAGTAAATGTTAGCTAGGTACCAAAATTCATGGAAAAGCTGTTACATATGTGATCACAGTTCCCCTCACAACAAAGCTGTGATGCGAATGAGGCATTAGTATTGTCCTCATTTTACAGAGGGAGCAAAACTTCAGGGAGGTTATATGGAAGGCTGTGTGGCACACATGTCCAGGTCTTTCACCCAGAAGCTGAGTGTTCCATTCCCTATGCCAGGGGTTCCCAAATTATCCCTCCAGCTGTTTAAAATTCTGATTTAGAGGGCTTGAGGTGGGTTCAAGAAGGGATCTTTTTAGCAATCACCCCTGTTGGTGACCTGGGAGCATTCCTAGAGCTGGTGTTTGACGGGCGGAGGCTCTGCCCACTGCCTGTGGGTCCCAGCTGAGGTGGTTACACCCAAGGCCCTCAGGAAAAAAGGAACAAAACAGGTTGTACTGTGTAAACAGTAGAAACTTCACTAGGTAGAGGTCTGCAACCCTCCAGGGCTCAGCATTAAGCTCCAAGAAAGGAGAAGGAAAGGAGGGGGAGAGGAGGTTGCCAGAGTTATCCAGGAGCTGTCCAGGGGTCCTTGTCATCCTCAAGAACGCGCTGCTGTTCAAGAGTGGCCAACTCTGGAGCCAGCTGGCCTGAGTTCGAATCCTGGCTCCTCAGCTTACTAGCCCTGAGGATTTAATAGGTCATTTAATCTCTCCAGCCTCACTTTTTTCCATGTATTACAATAGATCCTACCTCCAGGAAACAGCCCTGTGTACAGGCCCCAGCACACATGGGCGCTTAATTGTTGGCTGCTGCTGTGACTTTCGCTACCAGACCAGGCAGTCTGTCCTCGCTTTCAGCTGCAACTTCTCCAGTGCATGGCCAGATTCAGCCAGGAACGAGCAGGCACAAGGACGAGTGCGGAGATGAGGTAAACCCAACAGAGGATTTGGGTTAGCTTTGCTCAAAAGGCCCCATCATCTGCCCTCCAAAGCCTTTCCTCAAACCAGTGTGACAAGAGGCCCACTAAGGCAGGCCAGATGAAGGGACAAGCCACCTCAGATGTCAGATCCTCAGGCTGACATCGCCAGGTGCCACTTTGGAAATGACAGCTGTTAAGAAGCCAGCCCTGCCCTCCCAGACGTGAACGTGCAGGGCAGCTGCTTGTCGCCTTGTGACCAAACAAGTGGGTGCCCAGACGAGCTGTCCACTGTTCCTCTCACTGTCCTGGCGTCAGCAAGACTCTGCTATTGTTTTTGGTCCTGGAAACTACGTCCTCATCTTGGGCTTTCTCCATTACCACCAACCCTGCTCTGCTTGGATGGCTGCCCTGGGGAATTTGTTCAGTGAAAAACAAATAAAAACATATTTCGAATTGGATCACTGGCAGCAAGGGCAGTTCTAACTGTGCTCTAACCTGCTAGTGTCATTCCGTGGACCCATGAAGACCAATCCCCCACCTCCGAAGAGATACAGACGATAGGCCAGACATACAGCAAGTTAAAGACAGCCAAGCCTGGAACCCTCACCTCTGAATCTCTCTCTACCCAGGTTCCCCAGCTGGTTTTGTGCGGGACAGATATAACGCTTTCCAGAGCTTTAAGCTCAATGAAGTAGAAGCTGGTTTACCCTGAATTCTAACTGTTAGACATGCCCATTTAGGAATTCTCAGGAATATCATTCTCATAATGATAATGGCTATCCATAATAAGGACAGCAGAGCTTTGGAAGATTTAAAGATAATTTTTTCATCTCCAAAGATTAAATTATGTTGAGCAGAGTTTGGGAATTGCTAAATGCTCAATATAAAAGTAGGCATCGGGCCGGGCGCGGTGGCTCACGCCTGTAATCCCAGCACTTTGGGAGGCCGAGGCGGGTGGATCACGAGGTCAAGAGATTGAGACCATCCTGGTCAACATGGTGAAACCTCATCTCTACTAATACAAAAAATTAGCTGGGCATGGTGGCGCGTGCCTGTAATCCCAGCTACTCAGGAGGCTGAGGCAGGAGAATTGCCTGAACCCAGGAGGCGGAGGTTGCGGTGAGCTGAGATCGCACCATTGCACTCCAGCCTGGGTAACGAGTGAAACTCCGTCTCAAAATAAAAAAAAATAATAATAAAAAAATAAAAAATAAAGATAGGCGTCTTCAGGCCAAGCACCTGCTAATCCCAGCACTTTGGGAGGCCAAAGTGGGAGGATCATTTGAGCCCAGGAGTTTGAGACCAGCCTGGGCAACATAGGGAGGCTCCACCTCTACAAAAAAACAAAAAAATAAAATAAAAAATTATCCAGGCATCATGGCACATGCCTGTAGTCCCAGTTACTCAGGAGGCTGTGGTGGGAAGATCGCTTGAGCCCAGGAAGTTGAGGCTGCAGTGAGCTATCATTATGCGACTGCATTCCAGTGTCAGTGACAGAGTGAGACCCTGTCTCTAAAAAAATTAAATAAATAAAAGTAGGCATCTTCACACATTAATGTGCATAAAATCCATGAAACAGCTAATCTGTACCATCTCTCAGTGTGCCTGGATATTTGGCACCACAGAATACCCTATTTCTCCAATGGTGAACATGGGTTTTTGGAAGACTATTTGAAAAACCAGAAGTCTAAGACTTGAGAGCTCTCACGGTGGCTGCACGGGCACAGGCACAGCTGTGATGTGAGGGTGGGGGACGTGCTCCTGACTGAGGAGTGTGCAAACAGGCAGATGGAGCACCGGGGGCTTCCAGGGTGGGTTGGAAAGAGAAAGAAGGAGGAGGTGAGTATGCCCGGGGCTGAGGGGTGTTGGGGTGACTTGTTTATCAGCGAAGATTCTGAATGGAGCTGCCTACACTGGCATTTTTTCAGGACATTAGAATTAGCACTAATTCCTGCAGAATGTGTCCCTTGACAAATACAGTACTGCAAGTGAGTTTCTAATCAGACTCTATTACCCCGCCCGGCCTTTCCAGGGGCACGAAAATCATAATACCAATAGTCGTTGCCACACATTGAGAGCGGCGCATTGAGGTTCTACCATATCACTTATTCTTCCCAATGGCCCAATGAGGCTGATTTTCTTATTCCCATTTCTTAGAAAAGGAAACAGAGGCACAGAGAGTTTAAAGAGCTTGCCAAAGTCCACACAGCCAGCAAGAGCTGGGCTATGAAGCTGGACCTGCTTGACAGCAAAACCTTCCTCTTAGACTCGGTTCTTCAAGTGTGGTCCTTGTGAGGAACGGTCTATACGAACAGGCAGATGGAGCACCAGGGCCTTCCAGGATCAGTTGGAAAGAGAAAGAAGGAGGGTGTAAGTATGCCCGGGGCTGAGGGTGTTACGGGTGACTTGTTTATCAATGAAGATTCTGAATGGAATTGCCTAAACTGGCATTTTTTTCAGGATATTAGAATTAACACTTATTCCTGCAGAACATGGGCTATCAGGGGCTACTTACAAAAATCGAAGATGCCTAGGTCCCATCCCTGAGCTGCAGAGTAAGGGGCTGAATAGGGCCGGGACACGGGAATGTGCCTTTATAACAAGTACCCCCAGATGGTTCCGGTGGTCTCAAAGTTTGAAGAACAATGTCTCCAAAAAAGGAAAAAATGTAATCCTCACAGATGGGCCTCTCTTGACGCTTTGGGTCAAGACTCAGGGGAGGGACGTCCTCCCTGGGAGCACAGCACTGTTTCCAATCTGAGAGACATCCCTTGTATCCAGTGACTGACACCTGGAGATGAGACCTTCCATCCTCTTTCAGGGCAGCCTCGTCCTCAGTGTGGGTCCTCTGTTCAGATACAGTACAGTGATCAGAGCATCTTCTGTCAGCACTCAGGGCGGGTCATCCCCTGACTGCTGTGACTTTCAGCTATCTACTCTGTCTCGCCCTCTGCCCATCTCCTCCAGTAAGCAAGAACGAGGGAGAGCTGTCCCCTCATTCAGGTTTACATGACTGTGAACCTGATGGCTCACAAACAGGTTTCTAAACACTGTTACAGAAAACCTGCATCCCCAGAGGCCAGGCCACAACAGGCATCTCACCCTCTGCTTGGGCTAATTTGGCACAGGTTAGGGCCAAAGTGGTTACAAAACCTTCCCTGTAGAGTCTGCAAGTGCCAGGCCTGTGATTATTTTACTCTTTTATACAAGAATGAACCACCAGGGAGAAAGGCTATAACAGCTCACAGGCTCATAGCACGGCAGTCCCTTTTGCTTTGGGAATGTCACCAGCTTGATAAGAGAGGATCTTTGGCCTGGGATGGCTCTGCCCAAGATAAGACAATGAGAAAGGAGGGAGTAATAGCTACATCACTAGGCTGCCTGTAGATACAGATGTGTCTGTAGAACTGACAGCTCAATCCAGCTGGGAACCCTCAGGCTTTTGGCATCCCCTCTGCTGAGAGAAGCTTCCCTGGGCTGTACCTTAATTATCTGTGCCTTATTCTGTGCCCTTTGATCCCATTCCCATGTCCTCAGTTGAGCACATTTGGACGAGAGACGCCCAACCTAGAAGCTGCCAGAAACAAACTTCGTTCCCAAATAAAGTTGCTGGTACCAGCTTTCCCCATCAGATTCTCTCAAGGAGTCTGAATTTTAGATAGCAAAGGAGGCTGAGTGTGGTGGTCATGTCTGCAATCCCAGCACTTTGGGAGGCCAAGGCTGGAAGATCGCTTGAACCCAGGAGTTCAAGATCAGCCCTGGCAACGTAGTGAGACCCTATCCCTACAAAAAATAAAAAAATAAAAAGATATCAGCTGGGTATGGTGGTACATGGTACACACCTGTAGTCCCAGCTACTCAGGAGGCTAAGGTGGGAGGATCACTTGAGGTTTGGAGGTTGAGGCTGCAGTGAGATGTAATTGTGCCATTGCACTCCATCTTGGCCAATAGAGTGAGACCCTATCTCAAAAAAAAAAAAAAAAGAAGAAGAAGAAAGAAAGGATAGGAAAGGAGTTGAAAATTCTTGGCGGGGGCGGAGAATACTCTAGAAAAAGTAATCAGGTCTTATTAATAATCAGAAATATCCTGCTGAGAGGGCCATGAGAAAAATGGGTTCCTAGATTTTGCCAGGACACATTTGAGTCCCCAGATTGGGTCCTGTAAAGTCAGCTTTCCCTCACTTTTGTCCGGGGTCCCTATGAGACTCCTGTCTCCTCATTACCCCAACAACTTTCAAAAAACTCTTCATTATCTGAAGCCAGCTGCAAGAGCTTATTCTGTTGCAACCTAAGGTAGAGCTCTTTCCAACTCTGTTCCTCATGGCAGTGGTAGCTGGTGGCCTCGGGTTCCAGAAAGAGGAAGGAAACAGATATGCACCAGGTGCTGTGATGGGATACACACTTTCACAGGTCACACAGGTTATCTTATGTAATTCTCATGGTCACTGCAAGTGACAGGCATGACACCCTATTGTGTGGATGAGTGAGGAGTCTGAGCCCCACAGAATGACACAGTGTCTTAGACTGCATGCTCAGTCCTGCTCTTGTTATGCCATGTATGTGATGATCAGGGTGGACTTGCCCTGTGCTTCTATGCTGCAATTTCTACACTGAAAACAAAAACAAAACTAACATCAATGTCTTCCCCGAGGGGCCTGGGGGCCACCCAGCAGACGGTCCCTGCGACCTCACATGGTGAATAGTGGGTGACGGCTGGTCAGGGTCCCTTGCTCCTCAATGAGAGAATCTCTGAAGAAGCTCCAGCCTCAGCTCCATTCTCTGCCAAAAGCTGCATGTCGGGCTGGAAGGGGCCCTGGAGATTTTCTGGAACATTCCTCCCTTTTTTGGGAGAGGAATCTTAGTTCCAGGGAGGGAAGCCTCCTGAGTAATACTAGCTGACATTTTTTGAAAACTTCCTGTTTGCCAGACGCTCATGGTACAGAAATTAGCTCACTTCATCCTCACAACATCCCCATGAGACAGGTATCCTCAGATTACCATTTTATTGTGTTGCGGTCAGGAAGTTACTCTGTTCTAGAATCTGGAACATGTGTCAGCTCAAGTGCCCATCATGACGTGTGTGGGGCTGCCCTTGTAGGCTCCATTTCCCTCAACACTTGAGAAACATGATTGTGGAGGCTCAGGTTTATGTTGCTTGGTCACCACACGGTAAAACAGGGAGGGAGAGTTTATTTGGAAAGAAAAAAATCATTACAGGAAATGCCTACATGGAAGGTCGAGTAGGGGGACTTTAAGTCAAAGAAGACATCATTTGGGAGGTCAGCTTCAGTGTGGATGATGTAAAATCAGGGCTGTCCTTAAATGGTCAGATTTGACAGTTTTTCTTGGGTCAACATCACAGTCCCACTTTTTCCTGATAGTATTTGAATCGGAAAAAAATATTTAATGATATCAGACACACTTGGTTGCTAAGTATCAGAAAATTTAATTAAATTGGCTTAAACACTTAGAAGGAGCTGAGCTGTGGGCTTCTGGAAGATGAGAATGTGGGGACAGTGTGGTCTCCTGCCTTGACTGTCTTTGAGTTTCTGGCGCTGCCCTTGGGAGTACATAGACTTCATCATACACTGGCTTCTCTCAGGGCAGCACACCAACACAGCCATTCCAGCATCCTGCCCAGACAAGACGAATGCTCTCTGCTTCTCTTTCTCCAACCACTGAGTGCAGGCATGAGATACCTGCTCATCCTTGAACGGTCATAGGGTGAGGGGATGGAACTACACTGATGGGCTTAGGCCAGTGAGGACCCAGCCCTGGGGCTGGGGGTATCAATTCTACTCAAGCAGCCTGGCTCCCTAACTGGGGAAGGAAAAATGGATGCTGGGCACCAGCCTAGGGTGCCTATAACATACATTTTCCTATTTCTTTTTCTCTCTTAAGTAAGGAGCACCAATGATTTTATACCCCACCTAGTATTCTCTTCCAGTCTTTCCCTAGGAGTATCTAAAATTCATTTGTTACAACCCCCAATATCTACTATTAAAAAACAATTGCTAGGCCGGGCACGGTGGCTCACGCCTGTAATCCCAGCACTTTGGGAGGCCGAGGCGGGTGAATCACAAGGTCAGGAGTTCGAGACCAGCCTGGCCAAGATGTGGAAACTCCATCTCTACTAAAAATACAAAAATTAGCTGGGTGTGGTGGCACGCGCTTGTAATCCCAGCTACTCAGGGGGCTGAGGCAGGAGAATCGCTTGAACCTGGGAGGCAGAGGTTGCAGTGAGCCGAGATTGTGCCATTGCACTGGGTGATAGAGTAAGACTCCATCTCAAAACAACAACAACAAAAAAAAACCAATTGCTAATATTTAGTCCTTACTTCATAGACTAGGGTGCATTACAAGCACGTCTTATAATTCTTGACAAATAATTAAAATCATACTCTCCTACTGAAAAATAGAAAACCACAAACTTCAGTCTCCATCACAAATGAGATGATAAATATTACTATTGTGGTCTTTAAACAGGCAAACTAGATTCTCTCAATTCCCCTGGAAGATTTTCAACCCTGATCTGATGTGGGCTTGGCCCAGGGGTCCTTAAATGTCAGGGTTAAGGACAACTCAAGGACAACCAAGTGTACAAGCTTGCAGGGCAGCCTGGCCACCAGCAAGCCCACGAGGCAGCCAGGGGCAGGGAAGCCCACAGCCCACTGGGGGTCACTCTCCCCAAAGCCAAGAAGAAAGGACCAGATGACTTCTCCACGTTCCTGCCGACTCTGTAGTTTTACTGTAATCGCCTATGATTTAGGCAAGGAAACTAGTGACGATCCGTTTGATCCCATAATCTAATAGGATCCCCCTGCTCTGAACCCCCACAGGAAAGGAGTAGTGGAATGGTTCTCAAACATTTTCGTCTTGGGACCCCTTTATACTCTTAAAAATTACCGAGGATACAGAGTTTTTAAAATCTAAGTTCTTCCTATTGTCGTCGACTGTATTGGAAACTCATAAACACACATGAGAAGCGCACTGAATCTTCATTTGGCTATTCACACCCTCTCTACAACGTTCTAACGCCGCGGGGTCTCGGGAGGCTGACTCCTGGTTGGGTTCTGCCAGTGGGAGGCATGCACAGGCGGTCAGAGGGCAGGAAGAGTTCAGGTGTTTCTCCTCTGGCTCCCTCCCTGCTGGGAGCAGATTAAGGGTGACCACAATCTTCAGCCAAAGGCTGCAGCTCCTTAGAGCTGCGGTGAGTCTCCCCACGTTCTGGTAACTTCTCTCCTCCCATCCCTTCAGGCCTGGGTGGAAATCTTCCCCTCTGGTTGCCAATCCTATGGGGCTGCCGATGCCTTGTTAAGCTTTCCCTTAACCTTGCCCCATCAGCTCTCCTCAATACCCTGTTCCAGTGTGCCCTTCATTGCCTCGGGGCCCCTGATTGAGACAGGAATAGAATGTGTGAGTCTGAGTGTAAGTGTGTGTGTGTGCATGCACACACACACACACACACACATGGATGGATGAACACCAACATATTAACAGAACAATTGCTGTGGGGTTAGCCATGATTTATCTCTTCTTTTGCTTCTCTGCATTTCCTGATTTTTCTGTAGTATAATTTTACATATTATTTATGTAAAAAATATTTAAGAAAAAAAGTAAATGTTCACAGATTTAAAAAATAGTTTCTGGCTGGGCATGGTGGCTCACGCCTGTAATCCAAGCACTTTGGAGGCCAAGGCGGGCGGATCACCTGAGGCCGGGAGTTCAAGACCAGCCTGACCAACACGGTGAAACCCCGTCTCAAAAAAAAAAAAAAAAAAAGTTTCTATGAGGATCAGGCTCAGGGGAGACCGGAAGCTCTCAGATCTAACCCTCTGGGGACAGGTCTGAGCCCAGATCCACTTGGTGGAAAGAAACTAATGACACTAGACACTACCCCTGGCTCAGAGGCCATGAGGATTAGTGGGAGGAATGCATCGGCACCTTGGAATTCTTAATATGATTAAAAAGGAAATAAGCAGCCCATTATCATTCCCTGACCTTGGAATGCCCCTTTAACCTGGGTTGCCCTGAATCTTGCTACAGCCTGACTGTACTCTAAGTACACCCAGTACAGAACAGACACAAGAGGGAGAGTCTATCACCAGCAGGAGGGTGGCTTAGCCTGGCAGTGTCTGAGCTTCAGCAGGCATAGAATCGTCTGAGGATCAGATTCCAGGGCTCTTTCCCCAGAGGTTCTGATTCAGTAGGGCTGAGATACGGCCCAGGAATCCACATTTTTTAAGCGACTAGTTCTTCCCCCGCCCCCTACTATGCACACCATGAGGAACAGAGGTGCTTGGGCCACAGAGTTCAGGGTGCAAGTCCTGTTTCCTTTGGCCCCTCATCGCTAAGACGCAATGAGCAGAGGGAGGGAAGAAGGGAGAGAGGAGGAGGAGAAGAACCAGGCTGCTGAGAGGGGCAGGCGGAGTCGGCCTAAACCAACCTGGTCATCACCCAGGAGGAAATCCACAAGCGGGACATTGAACCTCGCCTTGGTGATTAGTGCTCCGGAAACCACGGGGAACCACTGGAGGCTTTTACTGATGCCGTGTTCTTTTCCATTTCTTCTCTGATTACATTGATCCTGTACTTTTGCTGATGTTGTGACAGTCTAATTATAGACTTCTCGGCTGCTGAGCAAACAGTCACCCCCTCTCGGTAAATCCGCCTGTTACACAAGCGCCAGCTCTGGGACACTGTCATTATGTGCAGCCAACCCCATGAAGCGCCGTGGGCGGCGAGCCCCACATCCTTTAGCTCCTTGACGCTCACTGCTGGAGCTGGAGGCGCTGCAGGCTGGCCAGGCTGGGTCTTCTTCTTTTTTCTTTAACAGATGGGGAAACTGAGGCCCACAGCCGTGAAGTGAATGATATCACACAGAGCCAGGAATGGATCCTGGGACCTGAGGGAGGAGTAGTTACCCAAGGCCTCTTTATTTTTTTCTCCTTTCTGTTTTTTTCCATCAGATATTCACTGAGTGCCTATTCTAGGAATTCTGAAGAGGAAAAGTGTCACCTGGCCAAGAGCAGAAAATACTGGCAGGGCAAACTCAGCTGGATGGTATCCCTCCTAGGAGCTTCCCAAGAGTTCATTTTGATGGCCCTCAGATGCAGAGGCTTCAGAATCCTGTCTGCCTCTGTGTCCCCACAGCTAGCTGGATTCAAGAATGCCGATTTGTTGAGGTGATGCTCACAAGAGACTGTGGCGGAAGGCTGGAAGAGAGATGTGCGTATTCTGGCCATCCAGCATCTGAACCTCTTACCTCTGTTTGGAGAATGCGCTACCTTTAAGAGGCAAAGTCTACTTCCCAGAGTTAAAGCTTAAAATATCAGATAATCTGTTCACCAGCCTTCTTTGCAGCCAGGGCTTGGCCACACCTTCTGGGCTCTGCTGATTTGAGAGAATCCCACCCACCCTGGGTTCGAATCAGAAACCAGTGACTAGAAGAAGCAGGGACACAGGTTCACTGAGAATCTGATTATCTACAGGTGACAGTGTGGTGGCAGAGACAGTTACATCCAGTTTCCAGAGACAGCAGTGGCAATGCTGCCTGCGTCCTTCATGCTGTTTTCCTGGCCCAGTTCCACAGTATGATTTTTAGACCTTGTTTCTGGTAGCAGAGCCAATTGGTCAAGTTCTCCAGGTACTCTGCTAATTTTGGGCTCACTAATATCTTTGAAATAAATTCCATTTTGCTTAAATCAGCCAGAGTCATTTTTGAGTGCTTACAACTCAAAATCAAGACTGATACGAGGACTGGAAGACCAACGTCTGAATACTGAGAACGACACCTGTTCGGAGGGTTCGTCATTCAGTCGGGCGGACTCTTCCTCTGGTAAGCTATGTGGGAATGACCAGAATCTCTCCCCCCACAGGAATGGACGCCAGTGCTGGGAGCTTCAGGCATTCTGGCAGCATGGTGAGAAAGACATCCTGGGCAAGTTCAGAGTGGACCCAGTGGTTGGTCATGAGATATAATGAAATAATCAATTCACAATTTGTACTTTTATGAAATCCCTTTTCGCAGAAGGGAGATTTGAAAAACGTTAATCCTTGGATCAGAAATCTGGCATCCTGGAAGTGATGGTAGCCACAGCAAGGCGTTCAGAATCTACCCTTCTCTGCTCTCATCTGACTTGCTTCCCAAGCTGTCTTGACAGTGAAATGAGAAAGGGGTCCAAGGTTGGCAATGACACACATCTTGTGAATGGGGCAACTGTTTTCACATGATCGTCACTTCATTTGATGGGCATACAACCCCATGAAGCAGGTAGGCTAACTGCTGTTATCATTTCCATTTCTGTGTTAGGAAGCTCAGACTCAGAGATGTTAAGCCATTTGTCTAAGGTTTCATTTTACCTGGTAAAAGGATGCCTGCCCTCTGACTCAAGCCTACATCCTTTCTCCAGGGACACACTGCTACGGGGGTAGGCAGGAAGGGAGTCCAGAGACACCTAGATTGGAGGGATAAAGTCAGCACTGCTAATATCTGGCATGCTGTTTTCTCTGGCACTGTCACCATCACCCCACCCCCTTTCTGGATCCCTACCTTACCCCTTCATGCTGCCCCAATGGCAGTGCCTCTGCTGCCATCCCGTGCTTGAGCCTGCTGCCAAAGCCGTGCCTGAAGATGCAGCCCCTTCCTCTTTTCCTGTCCCACCCCATATGACCAGCTCTATGTTCCGTTACTTCTGGACTTTGCTCCAAATGAAACTTACACCATTTTACTCCAAACCTAGTTCTCTTTCTGCAACACCCAAGAAAAACATCGGACTGCAGGAGCCAGAGAAGAGAGAGAGATTTACTGGTGAGAATTGTAGGTGGGAACTGAAAAAGCCAAGTTATGTCCTTGCCCCACCAGAAACTCACTATGATGTAGACAGTGCCACTGTGATGATTTTAAAATATGTCCACAAATGCTTTAATGTTCGTTTGTGTCTTGATCTGTATGCTAGGAACACAGGCTCATTCAGTCTGAAAATTCACTGAGGTGTGCTCATATGAGCTGTGTGCTTCTCTACCTGTATGTTAAATGTGGACAAGAACTTTACATAAAAATCATTTTAAGAAAGATAAAATATTTAGATGAGGGCATTTGAATAAACATTTGTAATGTTTTTATTACAAAAAACTCAAGACTTAAGAAATCGCTCAAAGAAACAGATAAATCAGTGGATAACCAGATACTGTACAAAAGGATTTTTTGACTTACAATAGGACTATGGTAGACTTTCTTTGCTTTTCTGAAGTATTTAAAATAAGAATCTATGGAGACAAAAAACTCTTGCAGGATCATCACTATAAGTGAGGTATGCTTGCATTTTAAAGACTGTTCTGTTCCTCACCTTTCCTAGGTATAAATCAGTTAATTCGGTGAACCACTCAGAATGCAAAGAAGGTCTTTATTCTGCTTGGATGTGCTCAGCAGGGTCTGGAATTTGGTTAAGAAGGAGGCACCAATAATCTAGGAAGAAGAGTTTCAGTATCCGGTTCCATGTCCAATGGGCAGAACTTGGCCACTTTCTAAGACTCCTACCAGCTCCAGGACGCCAGTTTTATGAGGCAGAAAGAACACAGTGTATTTAAAAAAAAAAAAAAACTCCTGAAACAAAATTCTAGAAAAATCCATTAATGCATCAAAAATAAAAAGGGGCCCAGCGCCAGGCGCGGTGGCTCACACCTATAATCCCAGCATTTTGGGAGGCCAAGGGGGGTGGATCACGAGGTCAAGAGATCGAGACCATCCTGGTCAACATGGTGAAACCCCGTCTCTACTAAAAATACAAAATAATTAGCTGGGCGTGGTGGCACATGCCTGTCGTCCCAGCTACTTGGGAGGCTGAGGCAGGAGAATTGCTTATACCCAGGAGGCGGAGGTTGCTGTGAGCCGAGATCGCGCCACTGCACTCCAGCCTGGGAAACAAGAGCGAAACTCTGTCTCAAAAAAAAAAGCCCAAGGAAAAAATATATATACATGCACATATATTTGAGAAACTCATATATAATGAGTTCCTTTTATAGCTCTTAGCTCTCACCTCCTCCCTACCACAAAATTGTCTAATTTTGTTCAGTAAATTGAAGAAAATTTCACCCGAGAAAAGGTGGAACTGAACCATGCTAGGTCAAATTTTAGGTTAAGAATTTCTGTCCTGTGTTCTACCTTGAGGCTACCTGTACTAATGGTATCCAAGAGGCAATGAAAGAGTAGAAATGGTCCAAAGGCCAATGTAATACTTTCGCATTAACTTTATTGTGGTTGGAAGTTTATGGAAGGATAGTTAAGTTACTTGCCCAAGGTCTTACAGATAGTGAAAGTTAAAACAATAAAGTTCTTAGAAGAAAACAAAGAAGATTATTTTTATCGGCTTAGGATTATTAAACAAGACATACAAAACACTAGTCATAAGAGATAAGATTAATATTTTGGACGTCTTTAAAATTAAGTACTTCTGTTCATCAAAAGGTAACATTAAAATAATTAAAAGTCAACACAGATTGGGAAAAGGTGTTTGTTATACATATATTGGACAAAGGACTCATATTCAGTATATGTAAAGAACTCTTATAGATTATTTAGACAGCCAGCTCCCCACAAATGGGCAAAAGACTTGAACAGATACTTCATTAAAAGGGTACTGAAACGAATAATAAGTATCTGAAAAAATTGCTCAACATCCTTGATAATCAGAAAAAAATCAATTTTAAATCACATTGCCCTCTTTTTTTAATTAAAAAGACTGAAAATACCAATACTGGCAAAGATGTGAAAAAACCAGAAATCTCATATCACTGATTGGAACTAAATTGTTATACTAATTTAAAAAACTATTTGGCAGCATATTTAAAGTTTAATATGAGAACACTCTATGAACCAAGAATCCAGTCCTAGGTGTATATATATATACCCAATGTAAATGAATGCCGTGTCCACCAAAAGACATGTGTAAGAATGTTTGCAGCAGCTTCATGAAAGGCAGAAACATGAAGCAACTCAAATGTCCACCAACAGTAGGATGAGTACGCAAATCGCTGAATATTTATATAATGAAGTAATACACAGTACTGAAAAAGAATGGACCATTGTTACACACAACAACATAGATGAATCTCCTAGACACACTGTTGGGCAAGAGAACCAGACATAAATTGTACGTTTTATGTATTTCATCCATATCAAGTTCATATTTGGTAAAACTAATCTCTGGTGATAGAGGTTGAAATAGTGGTAACCCTTGTGGGATACTGAATAGGAAGAGGCATGAATGAGCTGGGAAGGTTTTACATCAAGATGTATGCATATGTAAAAATTTATCATTCTGCATACTTTAGATTTGTGCACTTTACTGAATGTTATACTTCAAAAACAAAAAGTAAAACAAAAAATTAGATCATATGTCTTGATTTCGTGTCCAACAATAGGATTACTGGCTTTCCCTATAGGCACTCATACTGATGTCCTAACCCATTAAAGTTCCTGGACACTCACTCCTCTCATTCACTGGGAAAGACACATTTGAGAACTCTTCATAGCCCGACAGACACGAGAACTACACTTATTTCAGGCAGGGATGGAAGAGGAGGGCGGTGGAGACGTAAATACCGCATCTGGGAAGTAATCTTTTCCCCAGCACCTAGTAAAGGATCAATACAAGTACAATAATGTCTACTGATAAATAACATTGTCCAACATTGGCTACTATCTGATACATATAGCATTTGCCAGACACTTTCTAACAGGCACTAGGCACTGCACTAATTGTTTCTCAGTATTTTCTCAGTACTTATATAACCCTACAAAGCTGTCCCATTCTTAGTCTTATCCTACAGAGAGGAGACGCAGGTTTTTGGAGGGTAGGTTAAGTGACTTGCCTAAAGCCTTACAGAAAGTTTAAGTGGTGAATGGAGATCTCAACTCAGATTAGTGTGAATTCGGAACCTGGGCTGTAAAGCACTCGCTATGGAATGAATGGATGGATTCCAAGCCCTGCCTGCATGTTATATAACACACTGGACCAAGTGCTGTGGCATTCCCAGTTCGGCCGAAGCCGCTGCGGCTACCGACGCTGGCGACGCACTCCCCGAGGCCCTTCGTCCCACTAACTGCACACAGGTGGTCCTCGGGGCTCTCTGCCCGACCAGCACGCCTTCACCTTCAGCCAGTTCGCTTGGGGAATCAGAAAGGTGTTCAGGGCCCAGGAACCGTAGTTTTTCCGAGTTCCAAAACACACGCCGGAGGTAGGCGTGGGCGTTACCCGCCACACTCCTGGGGGAGGGAGAACCGGCGCGAAGGTCCCAGAAAAGCGAAAGAAAAACCAGCCTGCGAGAGCCAGACAGAGCCGGGAAAGGCCTGGGGGAGAGAGTTATGCAGCAGGAATTGCAGAAGAGCGTGCTAAGCAAAAAGAAAGGCGTCCCACTAACTCCTAAGTGAAGGGGGCGTCGACGCGGGCCCCTCTGTTGCGCTTGCGCAGTGCTGCCTCCCGGTGCCCCGCCCCTTCCCGCCGCTGAGGATTTACTCGTCTCTCGGCAACCATTCACCCGAGGAGCCAATCAGAGGGCAGCGTCCGCCCCGCCCCCGCCGTCAGCGCCGGGCGGAAGGGCCCGAGGACGCTGGCTCCGCCCCGCCCAGCCCCTGGCTCCCCCGGGAGGGCGGCTCGGAGGCGGGGACGGAGGCGTGGCCCGCCATATAAGAACGCCGGGGGCGGCCGTGGGGCGGCTCACTCGGTGCCACTGCCTGGGGGCTGCAGAGGTTGCGCCTGCCCACGCCGAGGACCTGCCTCTGTCGCTTCCTCTTCCGTCGCCCAGGTGAGTCCCCGACCCCCTCCTCTAAAGGTGCCGGGATGCGGCGGCTGTCCCGTGAGCCGCCAGCTCTTCTCCCGCGGGGTCCGCCCCCTTCCGGCGGTGCTCAGGGCTTTGCTCAGCCTGGGGGCAGGTGCGGAGACCCGGGGCTTCTATCCCCCGCCGCTCCCTGGAGGACCCCCGCCCCTGACACCCCCGCCCCAGAGGGCCAGACGAGACGCTCCGAGAGGGAGCTACAGCTTTCCGGAGACCCGGGGCTCCTATCCCCCACGCTCCCTCGAGGACCCCCGCCCCTAACACCCCCGCCCCAGAGGGCCAGACGAGACGCTCCGAGAGGGAGCTACAGCTTTGCGGAGACCCGGGGCTCGGCAAACTCCCGCGAGCTCGTGTTCCGCGCGTCCCGCGGGCTGCGCGCCGGCCGGCCGGGCGCAGGCGGGGCGTCCGAAGAGTGAGCGATCGGCGCCTCCGCCCCCACCTGGATGGGACGGCGCCCCCCGCCCCCTCCTCCCTTCCTGACTTGCAGTCCCGCGGGCGCGCACGCCTTCGCCGGCCAGCGGAGTGCGAATTCCAATCCGGCGGTTTCACTAGGCGCAGTTGGAGACGCAGCGGTCCCGGGCTGGTGTCTGGCTGGGGAGGGGAGGGGCGCTTCCTAGGCTTATTGCCAAGACCCGGGTTTTAAGGAGAAGGGCGGAGATCCGTAACTTTTCTGCACTCATCCGACTGTGGACACCATGAGCCGCAAAGGGATCCAAGCAAGTGACTCGTGCGCTGCGCGTCTCTCGGAAACTTCTCGGGAATGCGGTGTCTGTGAAACCTGCCAACTCCCCTTTTGAAAATGAAACTTGCCTACCGCGTAGGTGAAAAGCCACGGCGAGTGGGTCGACTCGGACGGATAGCGGTGCGGCTGCCCCGGGCGGTGTCGCAGGTCGGGGACTCCCTTCGCACCGGTCGCGAGGCCGGAGGGAGCAGGGTGGGAGGCGAGTCGGAGGAGGGTGACTTATCTGAAGAATATAGGTTGGTAACCTGCACACCTGAACACGACGCCGGCGGGCGAGAAAACCAAGCAGCGCTACCTCCAAGCAAGGGCGCTCTCCTGGAGAAATGAATGCCTGGCGAGCTTCTGGAGAACCCACTGCCAAGGGCTGGACCCTGTGGGAGGGATAGAGTCAGCTCCCTTCCCTTTGGCTCTTTTTGTCCGGAGGTGACAAAAAGGAGGGTAGAGGTAGGCTTCTGCGGGGCTCTAGCCAGTTCCCTGGCTTAATTAAGTAGGGGCCTACTTCCTTTTTAACATTTTTGTTTTCTTACGGAGGTATAAAGCGCACACAAATGAAGTGCTTAAAATGCACTTATAGTAAGAAAACTTTTACAAATACTATGTGTATAATTACTTGTATTGTGACAACTTGGTTTTCAGGATACTTTGTAGGTGGGTTAGGAGACTGAACCAGCCCAGGAAATAAAGTTAGGGTGATTAGACCCGCCTAAAGTACACTCCTAACTGGCCCAGCTGCCCTCTGCTTGCAGGAAGGAGGGTGACCGTTGTTGGCGACAGCAACCTTTCGACGTAACTTGGCAAGGAAGTGAGGCAGGAAGTAAATTGGGCAGCCGCAAGGGTGGTAGGAGAGCTTACCCAGAATTTTACTGTCTTAAATCCCCAAAGGTATTATTGAGAGTGTGAGACTGGCCACGTTAGGCCCTGCAGTGGGAATGCTGACTTTTCTCTGGTCTTTTAGGGAAACCTCTGAGCTGGGCTGCAGAGGTTCTGTTCTTTGACATTCTTGTTTGTGAAGATGCAAAATTATCTCTGGAGTCAAGCTTAGTTTATTTCAGATAACAAACTTTTTTCTTAAGGTATACCCATAGCTTTAGAGTACATATATGCTCAATAAACAGTTTTTAGGAAGATTTTGCTATATTGTATATAATTGTTCAGGTACCTATGTGGGGGGGAGGGAGGTCCCATAACAAAGTTTTTAAAAAAAAAAACTGCCAGGAGGCTTCTAAATTGTTACCAAAACAAAGGTCTCTAATTTCATAAGTATCTTTAGTGAGCACATAGAACTAACAGCCATATTCCTTAAGCTGTTTTTTCCACAATACCTACCTTGTATCCAGGGATTAAATTCATGTAACTCTGAAGGAAAGGATTTGGCTTTGGCCTGCTTGTCAGAGTGAGTATGACTTAGTTGTGCACCTGTGGCTGTCCCTACCTGGTTTCTTCTGTTCCGTGAACACAGGTAGCCACCGAAATCTCACGAGTTCCAGAGGCCCACCCCTACTCAGCCGTGTCTCCCCATAGTGCACACATTCAGCCCACATCACCCGTGTTCAAGGCCCCGGCAGATTATGCACATCTTGTACTACCTGTCAGAGAACAGAGAATTCCTCAGACTTCTGAAAGTCCGAGGAACAGCGCAGCAATAAAGATAACTTAAAAGTGGACTGTAGTGCCCTTATTCTCACAGTACCACCAGACACATTTGATAGTAATTTTTTAAACTCCATTAAAGGAAAAACTTTTTTTTTTAATTGCTCAAGTACATAGTACCTTGTTTTCATCTTTTGTCTCTGATACGTTGTGTTCATGGTGTTACTTACTAAAAAATGGCAGCCCAAGCGCTCTTGGTGGATGAGTTGAATGTTTTGTTTTGTTTTGTTTTTCCATTACAGAGAGAAGTCGTAGAAGCCCAAAACCAGTTTCATGAGAAGCTAAACATGTGTTTTGGGGTTTCTTGGTCTCACACCTGTCGCTGGGTGTATCTGCTATTTTGTGTGCATGTGTGTGTGTTTAGGAGTTAAGGAGGAGTAATGTGCAATGTGAGGTTACTTGGGATAAAACATTACTCTGGTTAGATAAGGTCTGTTGCTTTTTTGTGTTGTCATTGAGGTAAACAAGGCACTGTAGGAAAATGCTCACTGCCATCTTGGTGTTTTGACTATAGTACATTAAATTGGCATAAATTGTATTATAATGAAGCAGACACCTCTGTGTTTAGAGAAGTGTTTATGTGTTTAAAGCTGCTTGGGTACATTAGTACTGCTGATTTCTTGTGAACTTTTCAGGTCATAAGGTCTCAAACATTTTTACCCTTTCACTGCAGGCATTATAAAGAGACTTATATTTGGAATTCAAATAGTTGAGGGGAAGCATCTTTATATAGCCCAACTAGATAAGGAAGCCTTAAGAATTGCTTAGAATTAACAGATTTTCTACAGCTGGCCCCTGTAGTCTCTTCTAGAACTGTTTGAGAATTTCCTGAAACAAGCAACTCTCTCCATGTAGGATGTTTTTTAGTCTCAGAGCCTGAGACGAAAGTCTCGGAGTCTTGGTCACAAAACTGCATGGAGTGTTGTTTATTTCTTGGATAACTGGGATTGAGTCAGCAAGTAGTTAATTGCTTCCTAGGCAGTAGTTAGGGGCAGGTGCTGAGGACGCCAAGGGAATGGTGTTTGGAAATGCCTCTGGAAGACTTCTGGATGCGAGAGGAGCTGGGCTGGCTTTATCATGCACTCGAGGCACTCCTGTTTCTCTCATTAGTCTCAGCCACTGGCATATGAGCACCAGAAAGCGGGATCTGTGCTCACTGCTGACTCCCCAGTGCCTGCTTATAGAGCTGGCCTGTCACACAGAAGGTGTTCTATCATTTGGATATGTGTTTGGTGGCTCGCAAAGAGGGAGGCGTACTTGCAGTGGGTGTTCTGGTGGGTGGAGGCAGGCAGGCCGGTGGCGGAGTGCTCTTTTAAGTAGAGGCCACAGGGGTATAGGTTTGGAGCAGAGGGCCAGTGACTGCTAATTGGCCAGCAGCTGAAACTCCTCAAGCTGAGCTCCAGACCCACTGCCTTAAGCACTTCCTATCCTTCCCACCCTCCCTGACACCAGCCTCACATGGCTCACTCAGCCTTTTCTCTCTCTGTGTTCACTCAGTTGCTAGTTCTGCTGATTGTTTCTCTTTTTTATTGTTTCCCACTGTCATCACTGCCCTGGTTTAGGGGCCCGTAGACAGCAACTTGATGAGGGCAGTGAGTGCGTCGCCTCCCTGCCTCTGGCCAGTTCAACAGCCCATGCCTCCGAAACTCCAACCAAGTGCACAGGGCTCCTCTTCAAGACCATGCCTTTCTGACTCTTTACTCTTGAACCCCCCCATTGCAGAGTCTCCCTAACTGCTTTTCTTTTCCTCACAGAACACATACTCAAATATCTGCACAAAGGAATGCTACTCCTTTCTCACCAAACTTTGAATCCACAGGCTTCTGACTGACGTCATCCTGTCTAAGGATCCCCTCATTTCACACCTCGCTTCATTGGTGCTTTCTCACAGTTCTGCCTTCTACCTTCTTTTCTGGTTCTTAAATTTTCATCTTTGATTGGATAAGCACAAAGCCCCATAATGTTACCATACTTAGCCTCCTATAAAAACACTTTGAAAGAAACTTACCCATGAACCTGGAACTGCCCACAGCCTTTTGTGTTGCCATAAGCCTCTCAACTTGCTTAGCCCTTACGGGGATTGAAGAGGGAATCCTCCACCTTGCCTGACTGCCTTCCCCTGATCCCCAAACACACTCCATCCATCGCTGCCCTCTGCTTGTCGTAGAGATGGGCATTTGGATCTCCACAGCTAGCCAGTGCTATGTGGACTTGGGCACTTTCAATGGCCATTGCTGTGGAATAACCGCAGTACGGCGGTAGCAGAAAGAGGACTGATCAGAAGCAGAGATGAAGCGTACACTTATCGAGTGCCTGATCTGTGTCTGGAGGCTTGCCCACAGCTGCTCAGCTACAACTAGCGCTGCTGCTATCTCCTGTGTCCAGGCTGTTTGTCATCTTTTTACCTCCTCTCCGCTTCTGGGTCTGACTTTAGCTGTGGGGAGATCTGGGCTCTGGTCCTGGCAGAGCCTTTACCTCTTTAGGCTTCAGCTTCTTCATTATCGTAAGGACAATAAATTAGATCAGTGCGCTCCAGTAAAAATATGAGAGACATGATTAACTTCCTAGTAGTCACATTAAAGAGTAGAAGTAGGTGAAATTTGGTCAGGGGCAGTGACTCACACCTGTAATCTCAGGACTTTGGGAGGCTGAGGCAGGAGGACCCCTTGAGCCTAGGAGTTCAAGACCAGCCTGTATGACACTGCAAGACCCCATCTGTATAAATTTTTTTTTAAATTATACTTTAAGTTCTGGGGTACATGTGCAGAACATGCAGGTTTGTTACATAGTTAAACACGTGCCATGGTGATGTGCTGCATCCATCACCCTGCCATCTACATTAGATTTTTCTCCTAATGCTATCACTCCCCTAGCTTCCCCCGCCCCACAGGCCCAGGTATGTGATGTTCCCCTCCCTGTGTCCATGTGTTCTCATTGTTCAACTCCTACTTAACGAGTGAGAACATGTAGTGTTCTGGTTTTTCTGTTCTCATGTCAGTTTGCTGAGAATGATGGTTTCCAGCTTCATCCATGTCCCTGTTAAGGACGTGAACTCATCCTTTTTATGGCTGCATAATATTCCGTGGTGTATATGTGCCACATTTTCTTTATCCAGTCTATCATTGATGGGCATTTGGCTTGGTTCCAAGTCTTTGCTATTGTGAACAGTGCCACTGGGTATGGTGATCCCAGCTACTCAGGAGGCTGAGGCACGGGAGTTGCTTGAGCCCAGGAGATCAAGGCTGCAGTGAGCCATGATCTCACCACTGCACTCCAGCCTTGGCAATAGGGTGAGACCCTGTCTCAAAAAAAGAGTGAAATTCATTTAAATAAGTCTATTTAATCTACCATATCAAATTTTATTTCAATATGTAATCAGTAGAATCAATATAAAATATATAATCAATATAAAAAATCTAAATGAGATAGTTTACTTTCCTTTTATCATATTGTGCCTTTGGTATCCAGGATGTGTTTTGGCACTGACACCGGTGCCTACTGTATTGGGAAGCACAGCCCTAGCAAAAATGTTTCACTCTCAAATTCTCATTCTTCACGTGTGGGAGGCAAGAGTTAACAACCCAAAGTTATAGAAGGAGAATATGAAGCGGGATATAAGCTCTACAGCGGTAGGGATCTTTGTCTCTTTCTTTCCGGTGTATCACAAGCTATGGAGCAGTGCTTAAAACACAGGCATGCACATTTTGAAAGAGTGAAAGGAAAGTCAGTTACGGCTAACTTACTGACAATCATTCACCGTGTGCGTCAGACTTGACGCTAAAACATGTGGTGTTTGATTCCTAGCCCGGTGCTCATTATTTTGTTTTCTTATGGTTTCTTAGAGAATAATAATAAGGCAATAGAATTTCAAGGAACTGCTGATAAAATCTTCTGAGACTGGCAGGGGACCAGGACTCAGTTTATCAGCAATTAAATTTTATTAACAATTAAAATTTGAGTGAAATTGCAAGAGGAAGTCACTTTCAAGTCAAAGGTGTTTGAGCTGTCTAGTGACAGCACATTAATTACTTGATAAATGCTAAACATGGGGAGGAGGTCTGCAACCTGCAACTTGAACGCTAACTCCTCACCCATACAAAACAAAAACCTGGACGGAACTGTGCACGTAGTTAGCATCTGCTCTGCAATGGAGGTCTGCTCACACTTAGACCCTTGTGAATGGGGTGTGTTTATGTGTCTAATGTATGATAAGGGTGGCATTTAAGGAACTAACAGTTGCTTGTCCCTTTCCTGATAAGGCCCAGTCAGGGAAACTGCTAGTGATTAGACAGGACTTTTAGCTGACTGAGATCTTCATTTTGGACAACTGTTTAAAGCTCTAGGCTGAAGAGTTAGATGGTAAAGTCGCCTGTAGAAGCAGCCTTTGATGAAACCCAGAGGCTGTCAGCTCTTAAACCCTGTGGATTGTGTGTAAACGGAGTCGTTCTTACAGTAAGCAGTCTCCTCCTTAGGAATCATTCTCATTTTTCTCAGTCTACGCAATCTCTAAAAGAGAAAGGCAGGTTCTCTTCTGGGAGCTCTTTAAATGAATTCAGACTAGGAACACCTCTGATTTAGAAAGAAGCATTTGATGGTGGGGAGGTGGTTACCAAGTAGCAGCAGGGATTATTTCCATTTCAAGTTATATGTGTAACACTTAATGCTGACACTTTGGAAAAAAATCAAGGCTTTTATGCCCAGCTTTCATCTGAAGAAGTCTGTGTCCCGACCTTGTTAATATTTCCATTTGCAACCACGTCAGAGTATTCCTTTCAACACTGGAACTTGTGCGGCATCCCTGTTGTCATATCTGGGCCAATGTTTTGATTCTGTTTGCTGTTTTGCAGCCGCAGCATTCGTTCTTCCAGCCTTATCTCTCCACCCACACTTGCTTAAGCATCCTATTTTCAATGGTTTGAAAGAGCTTTCTGTTTGGAGTTGTCGTTGTGTGGGTGTCTGTGGATGGAGCCCAGTGATAACCATTCAGACTGTGTGTTGGCTTCTCACTTCTCAGTGGAAAGTGGGAATTTATGGAGGCCCCTTAGACCCTAACAGCCGAGATCACAGCCTGCTTCTATGGCCTGCCTGGGTTTCAGTCCAGGGCTGCTTTCCACAGCTCATGCTGCGTCCCAGTTGCTATGGGACTCTAACCAAATTTTTTGACTCTAGTAAACATCATTGGTAAGTGGCTGGAGGATGATGATAACCTTGAGAAAATAGAATGAGACTCTGGCTGAACGCGATGGAGCTGAGAGTGAGAAAAGACCTACTGTGGGGTTCAGGGTGTCACTGACTTAGACGTGTTTTCTCTGGGCACAGCTCTGTGGTCTGGGGCAGTTACTTCTCTGAACTCAGGTAGAATGTGATGTGGGCATTTAAGTGGGCAACTGTGAAAATAACATCTTGGAAAAATAGTGAGCATAGGATATATTTTATTGGCCTTTTAAAAAGTAAAGCATTATTTTATCTGGTGTTATTGCTTCAGGCCATTCATAATCTAAGCTCCTATTCCGTATACATGAAACACTCGAGTGGCTGTTATCTGTAACTTCCATGTGTTTGGGGCTGTGGAGGAGTCTCCAGAATGTGCCCCCTAGTTGGGGGGTCTGGCCCTAGGGAAGAGCCGGCAGACAAAAGGCTTCCTCAGGCTCCCCCCAAACCCTTCCTAGATAACTTCTGGCCTTCATCCTCCCTAGGAATTCAAGGAGTAAGGGAGGATATTTTTTTTTTTTCAGAAGACCATATTCATGTTAAGCCTAGTTTTTCTCCTTTCTGCACATGCCAAGCAAAATGACCAAGGTCTATGTTCGTTCAAAGTAGCTGGCTCTTTTCTTATGGGTGAAAGAATCTCAAGGGTCAAACAACATGCAGGTGGGAGAAGTGACAGGTGTCCAGTCTGAGGCTCCGCATTCATGAGGTCCTGTGTCGCCTCCAGACTTTCTGCTTTCAGTTTTGTTCCAGCTCTCCTTTCTGGGCTAGCCCTTTAAGTCCTGGTCACTCCCTGCAAATTTATCAACCATTTCTCTGTAGCTCCAGTTGGGTTACTGGCTTCTTTGATCTCAGAAGGTTGCTGTCTTGACTGTAACAAGTGTCCTGTTCTGTTGCTTCATCAGCCTATCAACACTCTGATCTCCGAGCCATAAGAGCGAGTCTCAGTAATTGTTCCTTTAGTCCATGAGCAAAAAAACCAGCATGCCCTAGTTTTCTGGATCAGGACAGCCCATTCCTAACAATCTCCTTCTTGGGCCACTAATTTTTCCTCTTATTAGTAGTTCAGCAAGCTGACTGTCCCAGCACCTTCCACTCTTGGGTTCTCTCTCTCCTAGACTTGGTTTCTCTAAAACCACTGCTCTGCAACTTAGCCAGCATCTTGGAGCTCCCTGGAAAGTTAGGACCCTAGACCTTCATCTCCTAGCTGTTGTTCCTTTAAAACAAATATTAGCATAATGATTAGCATTTCTACACTTAATCATGTTCAGTTCTGCTGGCTGCAGCTTGGAGTTTCTGTGCTGACAATTGTTAGATACTTCAGTTCTAAATCCCTCTCCCTCGCTCTCAGCATTTGCCATCTGGCCTTACCTCACTCAGTCTAACCAAACTTCTTTCCTGCCATCTTATTTTTTAAAAAATCGTTATACCTTCCTTCCTTTTCTTTCTACTTAATTGCCATCGCCTTCCCGTGACCACCTAAGCTCAACCAGCTCTTCTTCAAGCTCCCGCCCACCAAAGCTATCCACCTTTTAGGAAGACTCTTAAATTCCATTTCTGCTACTCACCAGCAGTGCATCCTTAGACTGTCTGCAATTTTTACATACTCTTTGTTCTCCAGTTTTCCTATGGGGGTTTGGGGGGAATGGTATCTCTTTTATAGGGTTGTTACAGGAATCAAGTGATTGATCCAGATACAGCCCTGAAAACACTGTTTTTCTGCTTACTTGTGATGTTGTAAAATAGTTTGGGGGCTCATTAGGGTACTGGCTAAACATCTAGTCACATTTGGTGTCTCCTGGCCATGGCCTTGGCTGCTGCTGTATGAAGAGCACTTGGAGGGCTCTGCATGTATTAGTACCTGCCAGGGAAAGGATGTGGGCAGAACTAGACATTCATGCTATGAAACTATGGATGTGCACCCCGACTGAGAAGTGGGATTTCCCATACACTGTGGCAATCCATTATCTTCCTTGGTGTCTCTCCGCAGGGCTCCTCTAAGCCACCTGACACCTTTTGCTTAACTGGAATCTGCACAAAAGCAGAGAGTAAAGGCTGACTCCAGCTTTCTGTTACCTACGATATATCTGGTGGGGACAGGGGGCAATGGAAAGATGAGGTCTCACGATTACATAGTGAACAGAAGGTTGCTTTGTCCTTTTTTGGGAGGACCAGTAACATCTATTTTAGAAAAGATCACTTTAGTAGCTGCAAGAACTGGTGAGCCCAGTGCACGTGTGTGGGTTGTGACATGTGCTTGTCGCTCTCCACCTCCCAGCGATGTGGCAGATCTTGAACTTGGTGGAGGGGTCACCGGTCCCCAGACTTAAGACACTAGTCCCGCATTTGAAGACCTGAGGTCAGTTCGCGCAATTTTTTCTGAACCTTAAAACTTAACTTATGAGAAAGGCACTTTCGTAGCTTCGTTAGAGTGTGAGGATTAGATGGAAATTGATGTGAAGGGGCTCATACTAGGTACTATTTCACTTGCTCCAACACACACCTCTACACCCTTCATTTCACAAGCAAATAAGAAATAATCTCAGAGTTGTGGTTCTAATTCACTCATCTTGCTAAGGGAAGAAGTGGGATAGGATAGTATGAAGTGTATTGCCACCACTTTTACTTCTGCTTAAATTCCCTAGGTTTTCATATGTAATGGAATGCTGTCTTTTTGTCTCAAGTGCCCTCTTGTACACAGGGGAGGATTTTGTGTGGAAGATGTGTGGGAAGAGCCACAGGTGCACGGGTCCCCTGTTGGCCAGGAGCCAGGGCTGGCAGGTGTCTTTGTTCCATGTACACACTTCTCTTGGAGTCTGTCACCAAGCTTGGTCCATTGGCCAAGATTCCAGCTCTTACCCTGGATAAGAAAGTTTTACTGGGAAGAACCGCATGTTTGAGGTAACATCCAGAAACAGTGAAAGAGAATTTGTTACCAAAGGAATGCTGAAGTGTGTTTGATTTTCTTTTGTTATTCATAAACCCACAGAAGGTTCATTAGAAGGTAATGCTTAGTGGCCTCTGGACTGCTGAGAGCCCTCAATAGCCTTAGTTCAAGCCTCAGCATTTTCCCGACAATCACTTCCATAGTTTTCATGTTAAAGATCACAGACCTAGACTTAAATATATTCAGTCCTTAACTTGATAGAAGCATGTCTCCACACATACCAAGAACCCTGTGGATGGTTTCTACATCTAATGCCAGGCACAAAATAAGAATTAATGTTGCTTTGACCGAAGACCTGTGTGCAAGTGTAATAAATGCTTACAGTTCCCTCCCCCTCCAGCTGGTGCATCTGCCTCTCCTGCTTGCCCACCTTGGGTCCCTCACATTTTCATCGTGTTTCTGGAGTTCATTGGCTAGTCCAGAAGCAGGACTAGAAATAGTTTTTTTTCCCCTTCCTTTTAGTGCTCAAACCTACATTTTCTGACCAATCTGCCTTGAGCAGCTCTGCCCTGGACAGTGGGAAATGATTAGATTAGACCTCAAACTTTTTCTCGGGGACCCCTGGTTTAACCTTCTGGCCTAGTTCGCCTTTTCCTTTCCCCTTTTGCTGCCATCTCTGCAAACCTCTTTTTTTCCCCTTCAGTGCGCTTATATTATACCTTTACTGCAGTTAGATAACAGAAGAAAATGGAGTTCAAAAGTACCGGAGAAAGTTGGTCATCTTGATTTGCCAAAAAATAGACCCTTAATTCTCAAATCTGTAGGAAAAAATTTTGGTTTTTACCTTTCCCCACTTCTACTGTGCAAAATACAATGGATCTATTTCTCAAACAGTAAAAGGGAAATTCACTTTAGTTTGAATTTACTAGGCTTCAAATTAATTTGTTCTCTATTTTGCTAATTCTGCTAACTAGAATTTCCCTTTAACCAGGGCCTTTCATGAATTGGGAATGTGTGTCCCACGTGATTCTTTTATATGGGGATTATTTCAGTGTTGATTTAACGTGGTTAATTAAAACTAAAACTGTTGGACTAAGCACTGATGTGTTATCTAACTGAGGGCCTATGACTTGGGTTTATTCTAGTAATACCAATGTTTGTCTAAGTAACTTAAAAATGTACTTTTGGTATTTGAAATTGGATGAGTGAGGTACAATGAAGAATCCCTTTCTACTAGGCACAAGTGACTTATGTTATGCTCTTCTAATGAGCTAAGCACTTAATATGAACCCAGCCTAAATTTGTGTCTCCGATGGCTTAAGCTCCCCTATGTGTAAATCATGGTAAATTGGGAGAGTGAAAAACTACACCATAGACTTGGCGTTTGTCATGTCCCACAGTGTGGTTTACACAGACTTTTCCCCCCAGAATTTAGCTCCAGTATTCATATATGTATGAGAAGAAGTCGGCATGGAAGATGCTAACCACAGGCTTATCGTATTTATGAAAAAGTGTTGAAGTTTTTGTAACTGTAGCCAGGAACCAACTTAACAGTATCACAAGGGTAGTTACATGTTTGAAATGAGAAGTAGCAATTTTGTGAAGCAGAATTTTTTTGTTGTTGTTAACAGAATGAGATGAGAGGGGATGAATTTGCATTATTTAGAGAGTTTTTTTTAACGAGCATCTTCTTTTAAAAACATATGAGTAGAAACTTGACTGAAAGGCATTCTAGAGAAGAAAGTCTCTCTTCCTCAGTTCATCCCTATATCTGTAGAGATGAGCATTTATGGCTCGGAGATGAAGCTTCCAAGTGTATTTAATTTTGGCACACGCATGTGGGAATGAAGAATGTAGAAGGGAGGGATGGGAAGGAAAAAGGGAATTGAAGTTAAATAAGGCAGCAGATGAATAGAAGGCTCCTAAGGGAAAAGCTTTAGGACATGGATCATAAGGTTTCAATTTTCCTTCAACTAATACATATATGGATTCCAAATTCAAAGGGCACAAAACAAGTTTTCATCTTCTAACTTTGGATCTACTTCCTCCAAACTAGAGGTGGTATTTGGTACAGGCTAAAACTACTGCTCGTGTATGTTTCCAGAGACTTTATATGCTTGTACAAGCGTAGACTTTAACAGTTTTGCATTTGGTTTTTCTGTTAATGAGTCTTGATGAGCATTTCAGTCATACAGAAAGAACAGCCACCATTCTTTGAACAACTGCATGCTTTTCTATACTGTTTTATACACGTCAGATCATTTAACCATCTTCTATTGGTGAATACTACTTATAGCTTTATAAATAATTCTACAATGAATATTTTGTGTATACTTGCAACTATACTGTAGGATAAAATTCAAAGTGACATACCAGAAGTAGAATCTCTATGTCAAAGAGTATATATCCTTAAAATTAAGCGTCTTGTGTCCAGAGAGAGCCCATAAGCAGTATACTAGAGGTGTCTGATTCCCACACATCAGACTTACTGATCTTTGCCCATTTGATAGATAAAAATGATACGTTGAGGTTTTAATCTGCCTCTCTCTTAAGTACAGTTAACTGTATTATGTGTCTGAGATGTAGCTGGTGTCCTTTGCCCCTTCTCTGTTGGGGTTCTGGTATTTCTGATTTGTTGAAGCTCCTTACTCGTTAAGGAAGTGAGTACTTTGCTTAATGTTACAAATATTTTTCCTAATTTTGCCCTCTGACTTTATGGTGTTTTTGATTATCTAGTCAAGTATAGCCATTTTTTAGGCTATTAGGTTTTGTATGACTTATAAAACAAAACTACCCACTCTGTGTAAGTATATATAAATGCATTTCCCCCCCCAGTACTTTTAGAGTTTCATGCTTTTACGTTTAGTCTTTGATCTGTCCAATCTAGATCGTAGTTTGGCATGAGATAGGGAGCCCCCTTTTCTTCTTTTTTATAATTTAGATAACCATCCAGATATGTCCTTCTTCACTTTACTATTCTGAAATGCCTCCTTCAGTTCTATACTAAATCCCTTTAAATATTTGATTTTATTTCTAGGTTTAAAAAATGTTGTTGTATCAATTTGTGTTTTTGGGCCAATAACATGCTATTTCAATAATTATGGTTTTGTGATATCCATTACAGGCTAGTGTATATCATTCCTATTTTTCATAACATTTTCTGGCTATTTCTGCCTCTCCTACGAACCTTACAAATTCTAAAACAAATTCTAACTTCGAATCTACTAGAAGTTCACATACTTTAAAATATATGAAAATCTCAACCCTAGATACTTCCACCCACCCCCACCAAAAAAAAGACTTGTAGTGTCCACATTGTCACTAGTCTCAGATGTCCCTCCTCTAATGCTCAGAACCAGCGTTCTAGCATAGGTGTAGTCCTGACTTTAATCCTATGTGATGTCTTTTTGAACAACTCCTGGAAAAAAGACTTGAGTCAAAATTTATTCCAACAGTTATTCTCCTCTGTAACATTATTGAGGTTCTTCCTGGAGATTTTCTTAAAATTGTTACTTGTGTCTCAAGGACTGATTGTGTTACAGTCTCTGGTTGCTGTGTGACTTCTCGTGCCTGTGTCATAAAGACTAGCCTTGAAAGCACAACAGGTGATACACAGTAGAAAGCAAGTTGTATTTCTTTAGGTAGACCAACATACCTGAAATCTAGAAAACCCATGCCACCAAATCATAGTCTAGCTCTGGTCACAGTAAAGACAGCATCATAACTTTATGTAATTATTTGAACTTAATTGTGTAGCTCAGGGGTCCCCAACCACCAGACCACGAACCAGTACCAGTCCGTGGCCTGTTAGGAACTGGATGGCACAGCAGGAGCTGAGTGGCAGGTGAGCGAGCATTACCACCAGAGCTCCGTCTCCCATCAGATCAGCAGCGCATTAGATGCTCATAGGAGTGTGAAGCCTATTGTGGACTGAGCATGTGAGGGATCTAGGCTGTGCCCTCATTATGAAACTCTAACTAAATCCTGATGATCTGAGGGTGGAACAGGAACAGGCTCATCCTGCAACTCTCACCGCCCGCCCCCACCACCACCACAGTCCATGGAAAAATTGTCTTCCACAAAACTGGTCCCTGATGCCAAAAAGGTTGGGGATTGCTGGTGTGGCACATACAGTGGACACAAATGTACTGTGTGCTAATCATGAGAGATCACGAAGAAATGCTAAGTGTTTAGAGAGCATGGCAAAAAGAGAACTCTGTGTCCCAAAACTGCCTTGAAACCAGATGCGTCACAATTAAACATCATTCATCACAGATTTCGCTTAGGATCCATAACCCAGAAGTGCTTTGTAAGATGATCTAGATAGCCTAGGACTTTTTCATGCTGTTAGAGGCTTGTAAACTTTTGTCTTCCCCTCCATGAGTACCCTGTAGCGAACACTAGAGCACTCATCCCCAGATTGGTCCTGCAGAGCCTGCTGTGATCACATGCTCAGCCCACTGCTTTCTGCCTCTCGGCCCCAACCAAGTGCCTGTGTTGTCTGTCTTTCCACTGGCTTGTGTCCCCTCTCCATAAGTGAACTCCTCTGTGGTCTTTCTGTTCACCCCAATCAGGGACACCCTTTCTTCCACTTTTATGTTACATTTTATTTCCACTGCTAGAGTTGTCTACACCACGCAGTGCCTTGTATTGATGCCTGTATTCTCACCCCCTTCTTGATGGGAGTGCCTGAAGAGCTCATCTCCATGTGCCCAGCAATGCCCTGACAACCAAGTAACAGCCATAGGGGATCCCTGGCACCAGTGCAGGCCAGAAATCCATGTTGGAACCCCAGGAGAATGCATGCCGATGGGTATTCAAACATAGCAGCTTCCAAACAATGAAACTGCAGAAGTCATTGGGATGGGTTTTGTGTGTGTCTAGCAAGTCAGAAAGCCAGAAGGGGTGGGAAAACTCTTCACAGTGAAATCTGAGGCCAGCACCTTGACTCTTTGTTTTGGGTTTTATATCCATCTAGCAAATATTCAACTCATGGCTCTATAGGCACCTTGACTTTTTAATATATGAGTATTTGTTTTTATATATTAGGATTTCCAGGGATCCATTGTGTTTTATTTTTTGATAAGTACAGCATAGCTGAAAATTACTTGGGAAACTCTGTGGACCTAGCAGATGAAGTGGTGTTTTTCTCCCAGTAATCTGCGCCAACTTTATTCTCCTTGGGTAGCTTAAAGGTACTACTTTCAAAGTATACTTGAAGGTGCACACGCCCTGAGGAAGCTGGCCATGTCCTGTGTCAGGCTTCCTTGCTGGGAAGAGTGGTTCCACTACATAGGTGCCCTAACCCTTTGTTGACTAGAAATTTTGTCATAAAAACAACTCTTTGGTTCCACCCCAGATGACAGAAATCTCTCCCATAAATGAAAGGGACATGGGAATTTTGCTTAGGGAAAATGCTTTATTCCAGGAGAAGGGGTTGGCCTGCCACTTACTGGTGAGGTTGTAGCCCAAAGTTGAGAATCCATCATCTTGTGAAGTGAGGGAAGTCGTGTGTGTGTGTGTGTGTGTGCGCGCGTGTGTCGTATGTTGTGTGTTGTGTTTTGTGTGTTCTCTGTGTGAGCGTTGTAGTCTAGGTGTCAACCAGGTCAAGATGTGGTTAGGGAGCCAAAAAGCTGGAGAAGTAACTAATTCAACTGTGGTCCTTTATGGTTCACTAATGTTCTGTTTTTAGAACATTTGAAGCACACTCCGTTTCAGCACGCTCCACCCCACCCAGAAAAAAACAAGCAAAATGACAAAACCCCAAACAAAGCAAAACTATGAAGTCATCTAAAGCATTATAGAATGCATTTGTGTGTTTTTGTCCTTCTCTGTGGAGACAGCTTTTTACATATTTAACTCATTTAGTCCTCACGGCAACACCGAGCAGCAGGGGCTGTTTATCACCGTGTTACAGGAAGATGTTCAGAGATTAAACAATATCTGAGTTCCTCGAGCTGCTTTGCCATGTAGAAGTAAATCCTAACTCTGTTTCTCACCCCTCACTTTCAGTTTTCCCGGCCAGAACATCCCCTGAAGATGGCAGAGGAGAGCAGCTGTACCAGGGACTGCGTGTCCTTCAGTGTACTCAACTGGGATCAGGTTAGCCGGCTGCACGAGGTCCTGACCGAGGTCGTACCTATCCACGGACGAGGCAACTTTCCAACCTTGGAGATGACTCTGAAGGACATCGTCCAGACCGTCCGCAGTCAGCTGGAGGAGGCAGGCATCAAAGTGCAGGACGTCCGGCTGAATGGCTCTGCAGCTGGCCACGTTTTGGTCAAAGACAATGGCTTGGGCTGCAAAGACCTGGACCTCATCTTCCATGTGGCTCTTCCAACAGAGGCAGAATTTCAGCTGGTTAGAGATGTGGTTCTGTGTTCCCTTCTGAACTTCCTGCCAGAGGGTGTGAACAAGCTTAAAATCAGTCCAGTCACTCTGAAGGAGGCATACGTGCAGAAGCTAGTGAAGGTTTGCACAGACACTGACCGCTGGAGCCTGATCTCCCTCTCCAACAAGAACGGGAAGAACGTGGAGCTCAAGTTTGTCGACTCCATTCGGCGTCAGTTTGAGTTCAGTGTGGATTCTTTCCAAATCATCCTGGATTCTTTGCTTTTCTTCTATGACTGTTCCAATAACCCCATCTCTGAGCAATTCCACCCCACCGTGATTGGGGAGAGCATGTACGGGGACTTTGAGGAAGCTTTTGACCATCTGCAGAACAGACTGATCGCCACCAAGAACCCAGAAGAAATCAGAGGCGGGGGACTTCTCAAGTACAGCAACCTTCTTGTGCGGGACTTCAGACCCACAGACCAGGAAGAAATCAAAACTCTAGAGCGCTACATGTGCTCCAGATTCTTCATCGACTTCCCGGACATACTTGAACAGCAAAGGAAGCTGGAGACCTACCTTCAAAACCACTTTGCCGAAGAAGAGAGAAGCAAGTACGACTACCTCATGATCCTTCGCAGGGTGGTGAACGAGAGCACCGTGTGTCTCATGGGGCATGAACGCAGGCAGACCCTGAACCTCATCTCCCTCCTGGCCTTGCGTGTGCTGGCGGAACAAAACATCATCCCCAGTGCCACCAACGTCACCTGTTACTACCAGCCGGCTCCTTATGTCAGTGATGGCAACTTCAGCAACTACTACGTTGCCCATCCTCCAGTTACCTACAGCCAACCTTACCCTACCTGGCTGCCCTGTAACTAATCTTGAGACCTGAGGGTTTCCACAGTGGGAACCCCCATAGGGCCAGGGCTCTCAGGTAGGGGAGCCTCCTTCTAGATGTAGGTGTTTGGCTTTTAAAGGGGAACTCAGCTCTGATTCTGCTTTTGTGTGTGTGTGTACCCATTGGAATGGGTCTACAGTGTATCATGAGCCAACCCTAAAAGGACCCGTATTACAGTGCCACGTTGGAAAATGCTGTAGGAAGCGTGACCTATCCACATCTTTCCAAGATAGACACTAACATGTCACATCCCATACATTAGCATGTGGGGATTGAGCTCTGTGCAATAATTGAGATTGGGAGAGTCTGGGCAACGCAAGAGAAGTGCTGAGCTACGTGGCTTCTCACTCGAACCCTGAATAGGCTGTGTTGGCCCTCACTTGGGATTCTCAGCAGTTACATGAAAGTTGTGCTGATAATCTCTTCTCTTGTATCAATTTTAGTCAGGCAGAAAATGGTAAACACGAGGGTGCTCTTGTGACTTAGTTTTTGTTCAAGGGACTAAATTGCTTATGTTTATTCCCTGTCAGCGGAGCTGAGAATGTCATTCATCAATAAACCAAAGCCAATAGCTGGAGAATTCAATCTGGTTGAAAGTGGTTTATGGTTTACATGCTGTACTATCCTGAGGAATTGCAAGATAATTGCTGAGGGGGGAAAAAAAAATGAGCTTTTCTTGAAATGTAACTTGAAAACAAAATAAAATGTGGAACATAATATTTAAGTAGAATTGTGGTAGTGGTAGTGGGAGGGGCTGATAGTAGGAAACATGAATGTTCTTTTTTTTTCTTTAAGAAATTCTTATTAAATGGCTCTCCACCTTTTTTTTTTTCTTTTCTCCTCATCAGCTCTTTCATGGCTGACTTTTGTCTTATTCTTCCTAAGACTAAGGATTGCGCTGAGTCCAGAGTCATTGTGGTAACTGACATGAGGGTCTTCCCATGTTTTAATTGGAAACCCATTTTGGTCACATTCCAAGTATGACAAAGCCGTTCTTCTGGAGCACTTTGGCTGTTTTTTGTTTGTGTTCTTCTTGTTTTTTCAAAAATAGTGACTTCCTTCTCCAGGTGTGTTTGACAGCAACTCAATTCAGGAATTTCAGTAGAACTGAGTGACCTGTGGAACTGCTTTAGAATCTAACCTGCTGTCTTCTTGCTGTGTGTGAAGGGAAAGGTAGGGGGTTAGCATTAAGTCTGGCCTTGTGTGCATTGGAGCTACCAAGGCACTTTGAAATCATTCCAGCATATTTGGGAAGAACTGAGTAAATGAGAATGCTCTTCCTTATTCTGGTAGATTTGACTCATTTATATTCTGCACTTTAGAAGGAAAACAGTGTTAATCTCTAGTCGAAATCGTAGTAAATGAGAGAGTTCTAGGCTTCTGTGGCCTTTTCCAGTAGGTTTAGATGAGATTATGTGTTTTGAAATGTTTTGTGGGATCACTTAGAAAGCATCACTTTAGGGCAGAGACACTCAATATTGCCAGCCAGCTTGGTGTCTAAAGTGATTCAGTCAAATTTATGCTCCTGATTTTTTTTTTTCCCTTCTTTGGCTATAAAAACCCAAAGCCCAGGGTGATTGTTTTCTCCTCGCTTTAAGCAATGAAGTTATCTTAATGCAAAAGAGCTTAGTAGAAAATGAGTGGTTTACCTTTTTCTAAAAGTGTGTTTTTCAGGTTGATTCTGGAATGTGATGTCTTGGTCCTCTTAATCAGACGTGACTGAAACTCAAGGCTTAGTTGGTATCTATGTTATGCTACATTAGGTGACTAGAGGCCACGCAGTGTAATTGGCTCCTGTTTCCCTGTGAGCCTTCATTATATTTGAATTCACCGGCTTTGAGTCAAGGCTGGTTCTAACTGAGGGGACCCAGGGTGCTTCAGTGTTAAGAGTGGGGCAATGAAGAGTGAATCCCAGTGAAGAGTGATCCCAAATTTGAAAACTATCTGGTCATTCATGACCTTAAAAAGCTGCCATTGTGGTCAAATGGCATGTGTTTGCACAAAAATGACAGATGTGCTGAACCAAAGCTTTGAAACGTGATGAAGCCGCCAACATAAGCACTTGCTAACAGCAATCAGTATTTCTTTTACTTAGAAGGCTTGGGGACCAGGGTAATGAGGCACCAGATGAAGATAAGATCCGCATCAAGTAATTAAATTTCCAGTTTGTCCTTGGGGTTCTCTCTGCTATGTTTTTTTTCCTATCTGGTAATAGTCCTCTTCTGAGGATGAAAGGAGGCACAGAAGTTGCAAAAAAGACCCAGTCCCCAGTCTTTGCCACCATTGCACCTTCACCTGACCTTTTTAGTCAGCTCAGATCTTTTTGTACTTTGAAAATAGACCTGTGTTCTAGAGCTATCAGGATAAAAAGCTGCACTGACCAAAGCTGTACTTTTAAAACACAACTCCTAGGCTAGAGATGTCTCTACTTGCTCTATGAGCCTCTTGCCAGCCTCAGAATAGGCCAGGTAACCTTGAATTTCAAGTGCCTGGAAATTCTAGCTGAAACCTGCCTTTCCTAATGCTCACATAAGCACCAGGTACCCTGAACTTGTACTGAGTCCAGTGGTTCTTTGTGTGTGTGTGTGTGTGTGTGTGTGCGCACGCGCGCACGTGCGTGTGCACACGTGAGTGTTGAGTAACATGAAACTTGGCAGTGGCAGAGGGCACTGAAGTTCACATGCAACTTCTAATCTAAACTTAAGCATCTCTTATTTGCTTCAGGGCTCTGATTTCTGACTGTTTTCTGAAGCTTTCAGCATGTCTGCAGCCTGTTCTTCTGGCCCGCTGCTTGGAGTCAGGTTGAGCATCAGTGAGATGAAAACAGTACCTATTCCCCTCATGTTGGCAGAAAAACACGCACTAGATTCCTGGCTTTGAGCTCTAGTGTCCTTTTTAAATCTTACCTTGCCCGACACAGAGTATTTCCTCATTCAGTAATTTCAATGCTGGAACCTGGACTCTATTACCAACGCCTTCCAATCAGAGTTCCTGATGGGATGCCTACGGGATGTGGCATGGCCCACACCTGGGGGACCTGGCAGATGGGCTGAGTTGGGTAGGGAAGATGATGCTTAGTTAATGACAGATGGTACAGATGTAGTTTGGCATTTCAGTTTGCTTTTTCCAGTTTGATTTTCACTGGGGTTTGAGTCACAGCAAGCTGTGTATGAACTTGTGTTTTGTGGTGACACATCAATCAATTGTTAAAGCCCTGAATCTGCTGATTCTTCAGCTTCACCTCTGCACTAACCCCTTTATGGTACATTAGGATTTTAACTAGTACTGCATTGTTGACTTTGGGAAATGGTGCCACTCAAAAGCAACTTCCTAACTTTAGGAATAACTCCTTTGTAGCTTCCTTTCTGGTACCGATTGGTGCCTTGGATTAGGATGCAGCTATATTCTTAGCTCAAATGTTCTAGGGAGCAAAGTAGTTACCCAAGACCCTGATGCTTACGGGGGCCGTTCCTTCCTTGGTGTCTGACTGGAGCTCTGTGCCAGGGAATTCTGTAAGGATCCGGTTTCCAAGGTTAGATTGATATCCTTAATCTTGCAGAGACTAGAATTTCACAGCTGACTTTGGAACATATTCCAATTCAACCAGTTACAATCAGAGGACCATGTCAGGGGTGGGGGTGGTGTGTGTGTTGAGGAGAGGTGTTTTAAAAGATCTGGCAACTTTTCAGGATTCTTTGTGGAAACCTCTAAGGTGAAGATCAGGAAAAGACTGTGTGTGTCTCTGTGTGTGTGAGTTCAAGTGCCTAAATCTTGTTTACCTATCACTTTTTAAAAAAACAATTGAAGTGTAAGCTAAATAAAATGCTTGGAGTTTTGCCTGGGCTAGTGAGAGTTGGTGCAAATTCTCGTGTGTGTTTGCGTAGGAAGGTGAAATGACCATCTACTAAAGAGGAAGTAGCTAAATAATATAGATCTGTGGGCGTTTTTTTTTTTTAAACTTATCTGGTATTTTATTTGAATGGATAAAAATCTAATTTTCCTAAGGCAGCAACTTATTTCTAAATATAGATGAAGAATAGATGCCCATTAGACTAAATTGAAAGCTTTGTGTTCTACATTTACATAGCCTTTGAAATGTTAATTTCTTAGCAGTCCCTAGGAGGTCTGGGGTTTCCTCTTTGGTAAAGGTCACTATCACTAACCTTACTTGATGCGGATGAAATCACTTGTCCATGCAAAATGTGTTAGAACTTGATAAAATAAAGCTTTGAGTTTGAGCAATAAAGGTATATTTAAAATGGAAATAAAACTTGTGATTCATGCTCATTGATTTGTCTCTCAATGATGAATTTATTTTAGGTTTCAGGAAACATATCGACTAGAGATACTCCTGTCAACATCAGCCTTGAATGCTTCTCTGAACGACAGATGCTTGCTTTGGTGGGAGGCCTGTGTGGTTAACTTGGAGACCGTAAATCTCTTAATATTTGGGCTCTTTTTCTTTTCTTTTCTTTTCTTTTTTTTGAGATGGAGTTTCGCTCTTGTTACCCAGGCTGGAGTGCAATGGCGTGATCTCAGCTCACCGCAACCTCCGCCTCCTGGGTTCAAGCAGTTCTCCTGCCTCAGCCTCCCGAGTAGCTGGGACTACAGGCATGTGCCACCATGCCCAGCTAATTTTTGTATTTTTAGTAGAGACGGGGTTTCACCTTTGTTGACCAGGACGGTCTCGATCTCTTGACCTCGTGATCCACCCACCTCGGCCTCCCAAAGTGCTGGGATTATAGGCGTGAGCCACCACGCCCGGCCATATTTGGGCTCTTTTTCAAGGTGCCTGACAAACATAAACTCGGCTTGCTTGTTGACCACTCCGCCTTCTGGGTAATACCCATGGCAGGTGTAGTCTTGCAGTCTGCCTTTGCTGGCAGCTTGTTTAATTTGTGCCCTTAGCTCCTAGCCCGTTTCAACAACAACAAAGAAAACAACTTTAGCCATGCATGTACAACTACTACTGTAGTTTCTTCACATTTTTAAAGAAGTATAGAAGTGAACAAATGATACTTAGAGTGACTAATAGATGTTTGAAGGGTATAAAAAGATGCTGTAGACTTCGGTTAGCAACCTTCCTCCTCATTCCTTTGATCTAATTCCCAACAACCCCTGCCCACCCCAAGTCCTGCCCCTTCCATGGCATCTCTTCTGTGTGGAATTTCTTCGAACTCCTCTGGTACTCTCCTAACTGTCCTCATTTGTCAAATCATTCACCCCCTTGCCTCCACCTGTCCCTGCTCCTGCTTAAACATTTCGGTCAAGGACGCACATGCTCTGGAGTCTGATAGGTGTGGAGTCCTTCCCGATCACTTCTGCGTGTTTACTCAGTAAGTCACCCTTGCTCCACTCAAGCCCTGAGCTCACACTATTCATGTTGCCTCTTGACTCCTCCCTTCGCTCTGCCCGTCCACATCCACGTCAGTGGCCTCTTTAGTTTTATGGTGGACTACCTTTGTTCTAGTCATCTACTCGCATCAGTTAGACACTGGATCTGGAACTGCTCACGAAGGTTGGATGGAGTGTGACATTCTTCTCTTTTCACCATAAGAATGGGAATCGCTGAGAGCAGTTTTCTGATCTTAGGTTTGCCCATCAGCCATCCCCAGGATCCTCTTCCTCCTCATTTTTACTGCATGTAGCTTCTGAAATGTTTCTTGAGCTGAAGAGCTCTTGCTTGGGCTATTTCGTGAGTCTTCTCACTTGCCTCTCTTTTTCTTGACTCTTTGAAGGGGTCTTTCTAAAACAGATGTGCCTGGACCCCTCCCATATATTAAAACCTGCTTAAGACCCTTCTGTGCAAGAGCAGATGTCTGGAGCACTTTACAGCTAGCTAGCCCCAGTCTCCCTTCCTAGCCTTTGACCTACTGTGCTAAGCTGGCCTACTTGGAGTTCTGGAGGACACAGCTTCTTCCAGGCACCTGACCCCACAGCAGGCTTCCAAAATCTCAGCTAAATGTCACCCCCATCCTCACCTTCTCTGGCTTACCAGACCCTATGTCTGCCACCTCCCCCTTCCTGCTCTATTTGTGTTCTTGCTGGGTTGCATCAGCTCTTCACCCACATTGTGAACACCTGCATGCTTCATTCTCTGCCCACTCTTCATGTCACTGGCATAGATTTGGTGCTTTGAACTGGATAGGTTTTTCCCTGGAAGACTTGTCCTTGGGCCCCTGGCCACTTGGAGGCTGAATCCTGGATATTTACCTGAATGTGTCATAATGCCTTATTTTGGTGCCAGAAACCATTTCAGTCCCAGACATTGTCCAGACCAATACTTATGTGCAGGACAACTTGCGTGGGACGTGCTGGTGCTCAGCTTCCTGGAATGCGCAGTCATGTCCTGGCCACTAACACAATTGAACACAAGCTCTTGGCCTCCTGAGCAAGGTCTGTACTAAGGGTTGCCATCTTCACGCTCCGCGGTATTATTTTGAACTCCCACCCACTCAGTCCTCCTGGCAGACCTAACCTTCTGGTGTTTTAGAATACCTCTCATGCTGTCTCCAAGTGTTCATTCCTCAGCCTTGGAATGAAGTTCCCGTCGTTGCCACCCGGGACCTCCAGGGTTCCAGAAGCACACTTCTAAATGAGTGGGGATTCTTTTATCTCCTTCACTGTCTGAGTAATCGCCTGGGAGGGATAGTAACATGCTTGCTTGTAATTCGGGGTTAGTGTCAGCTGGAAGATACTGATAGCATTAATGGGACCTATAAGGGTTTCCCACATGACCTCTGAGCAGCCAGAGCCTCACTGCAATGGTGCCACTCTGCCACTTTACCTTGGCATGGGGCCTCATCCTCTCCAGAGGCCTTCAGCTCCTTATGTACTTAGGGCAGGTAGAGTCAGAGGCAAGTCAGGGATGGTGCCCAGACTGGGCTAAGTGGTCCACCCCTGCTCCCTGCCTAAAAGCTGAGTCAAGTGACTTCATGTCTGAAGTGACAGCGTCATTGGAGCTGGGGCCACGATGCTGGTTTCCTGCCTCCTGGCCCTGTGCCTTCTGCAACACGGGACTGTGTCCCTCCCCTGGGGATAAGTGCTGTCTAGAAGTGTGTGCTCCCCTGGCAGATGAGCCACTCCTCAGACTCTGATTGTCACCAATCTCTCAAGCAGGTTTCTGTCAGTGCCGCCCAGAATCCAGGGAGCTGGAGCATGTCGGGAGGCTTGGCTACATACCGTTCTTCACCCAGCTCAGAGTGGCCCAGGCCACCTGTTGGGAGATCACAGTTCTCCCAACTCAGAGCATTTTCACGAGAGCTGGCCATGCCAGGGCCACCTTTTACTTAGGAAGTTTCTGAAAATGGGAACTGTTCCTAAGGGAAAGGCATGAGAAGCCGGAGTGGCCGCCTTTCTTTCAGATGCTTCCCTGGGAAAAAGGCTGTAGTGTTAGAGAGAGAGAGATGGAGACAGCAGCAAACAGCAGCTTTGGCCAGGCTGTTTTCATCCATTTTAATCTATCCCTTCCGTATGGATAGTGCATGAAGTTTTGCTCAAGAGGCCTGTTGGGAACTAAACTCATGAGAAAAATGGAGTGACAGCTCTTTGCTTTAGACTAAGGCTTTAGGTTGACCAAGTACACATTGCATATATGTAGCTTGCAGGCCTCAGACACATGTGGGCTCACGGGGGTTAGGTAGCAGTGTTTCCGGAGGCTCAGTGTGCGTCTGAGTTGCCCAAGATTACATATCTTGTAAGAGACAGAGACTGTGCTCTGTCTCTTACAAGATTTGACTGCAAAGCCTGGTTTCCCCATGATGACAACCCTGAAAACACTCTGTGAACTATAAATCACCCTGCAAATATTCATTTTTATGTCAGCCCCCTCTCAAGGGCCTAAGAGGTGTCGAGTTGCCTGGTAATAGATCCGTTTCCACTTATCCAGGAAAGGAATTCCTTGGACAGACCAGCAGATTTTCTCAGACAACCTCCCTTTGTGGATCAGGTATGGGGAGACCCACTGCAGGCTCGTTAACATGTTTGGGGGATGCTCATGGAGCACCAGGTCCCGTGCTAAGCATTAGCATTCAATCTTCCAACAACTCTGAGATAGGATAACTCGGTTTACAGGTGAGGAAACGTAAAGGTCATACAGCTGCCACAGCTAGCACCTGGCTCTGGGGTGTCTGGCCCCGGGGCTCCAGCTCTCAGTTCTTGTACAGTATGCGATTTTGTCTTTGTCCTGCAGGTTACAGGGTGACACACAGAAGAGGCACAGGAGAGCAAGTATCCTGACTTCCAACAGAAGCCTTTTGAAGAGGAATGAGGAGGAGGCCAAAGCCACCGATTAAATTGATTAGTTCAAATAAGGAATTAAGCCAACTGACGAAGTTTAAATAGGGTACCTACTGTGGTTGGCATGACGTTTTAAATTAGAATTGAAATGGAAACAGTGTCACAGTTCCCTCTCGCCCCTCACCTTACCTAGGCAGCCGTGTGCTGTGGGAGTATTGAAACTACCTGCAGGCTGGAGAGGGTGCGGGAGGGCTTTTGCAGAAGTCAGGAAGCCAGTTCACCTGCAGCGCTCAAACAGTGAAACCAAGAAGGGAGGGGACTCAGAAAACCCCAAGCAGTTCCTGGAGTCAAACACCTGTGGGTTTTCATGCACTAAATATAGTGGAAGTTGGGTCATCTTATCCTTAAATAAACACTACAGCTAGCAAAGACTTTTTTGAAAAGAATCTTTACATTGGCTCAGGTAAGCAGGAGGCTGGGAGAAGCAGCGCCTGGGTGGCTGTGAATGGCCCGCGGCAGCCTCTTGTCCTCACACCCCTTGCCGTCTCAGGATCCCATGTCAAACACTCCTCTGTGGTTTTCCCCCTCCTTTTCAGTCAACTGCATGTACCTCGTTGTCCCTGTGCCCTTCGTCCCCTCCCCCTACAATGAGAGATCAGTTTCCTTGGCCCTCATCTGATCTGACCGGGGACGGCAGGAGAGGCTTCCCCTCTCTCTCTAGCTTTGGCAAAAGAGGCAGCTTTTCAGCAGGCTTATTTTCCATCGTACTTTAGATATTACTGAAAGGAAATGGACTCTTCTTTGACTTTGCCTTTTGAATTTTGGTTGCTGCTGAATCGGGCACAGTCCCTACTTTCGGAAACGTTAAACCAGAGGCTTGTGGCTGGGTTTCCGGCTTCTTGAGTGCCAGTGTGGTGCCCAGTAGGGTTCAGGGGATTGAAGGTGAGGAGCCCTTTACAGAGAGGCAGCGGGACAGAAGAGCTGGGGCTTCGGCACTGGAGATTCCAACTCAGCACGCTCCTCTGCTCCCCTCATGATCACGTAAACTGCTCCAAGCCCGGTGTTCTTGCGGGTACAATGCAGGTGATGATGATGCCAGCTTTCAGGTTCCTAAGAATTGGGAAATCCAGGTATTTTTTAATAAGGCTCCAAGCCCAGTATCAGGTGCCCATAGACGGTATCTATTACTTGATATCCTCTGCCCCAGAGGAGTTTACAATCTGCTTGGGGAGTTAAGAAAAGTGTCTAAGTGGTATTTAAAGTATTAACATATGGTGCCACAGACTGGTTCTGCTGGACATCACGAAGTAAAAACACTGGCTACAATTCATTAAGACCTAAAGAAGCCAGTTAAGGGCATGATGTATGCTTTCATGATGCTCGTGACAGCCCTGCAAGGTAAGGGCGGTAGTCTCCCCCTTACCCCACCTCCTAACTTAACAGAAGAGAAACCAAGGCTCAGAGAGGTTCAACAACATGCCACAGCCTGCACAGCTGCCTGGGCTGGCAGTTTCACATCTGGTGCCAAGATGGCATGGACCATGTCCAGCTGCTGGGCTGGGAGCCTAGGGCACTGGCCAGTGCTCTGTCCTGGCTGACTGCCCCATGCCCATTGGCCCGTGGGTTGCAATATCATCATAATTCCTACTAAGCAACCCATTAGCCTCACTCTCGAGGTATTGCCAACTCACCGAAGTTCCCCAGAACTTCATACCCACTTCCCCCACTCCTCTGCTGAGGGTAAGCAGAGAATGAAAGATACTGCTCCAGAGGACTGTGGCAAACTCCATACAATGGAGTCATTTTGTCCTTTCACTGGGCAACTTCCCTGTCCCAGGAATTAGAATCTGCACATTGAAAAGGCCCAGAACCCTCCTGCTCCAGTGTGGCAGGCGCTTTTGTAAATGTGTGACCTGCTGGTTTTGCTGGGATGTGCACATTTCTAATAATGGTGTTGATAAAGAGGACTTTGCATGGCAGGGGCGTGCCCTGCCTCCAAAGCTGCTGCTTCAGATGTTCCTCCGCCACGCAAGCCCTGGGCCTGGAACATGCTCACACTCCCTAACATGGTCGTGTTTTCCTGTGAGACAAGTGCCTCCTCCACCGTAAGAGGATTTAGTGACTTTAAATCGAGTCAGCAGTCCAGGCCTGGTGAAAGAGGGCAGGGGGAGAGACGGTGCACAGCCATGGGGGATCAGCTTGGGTGAGTTTCTTACCTAACCACCATGGAAACCAATCAGAGAAATAACTTATCGAGGATGTGATGAAGGTTGTTCTGGATCCAGAGGCCGCAATATTTTTCTGCAAAAGTCTAAGTAGTCAATATTGTAGGCTTCGCAGGTCTCTGTCACAAATATTCTGCCAACATTTTATCATGAAAGCAGCCGTAAATGACACAAATACATGCGATTGACTGTTCCATGCGCATGACCGTTATAATAGAACTGTATTTATGGACACTGACATTCGAATTTCATGTTATTTTCATGTAGCATTAAATATGCTTTTAATTTTCCCCAACCATTTAAAATCCAGTCCTGGCCAGGCGTGGTGGCTCACACCTGTAATCCCAGCATTTTGGGAGGCCGAAGCATGCGGATCACAAGGTCAGGAGATCGAGACCATCCTGGCCAGCATGGTGAAACCCCATCTGAAATACAAAAAATTAGCCAGGCATGGTGGCGCATGCCTGTTGTCCCAGCTACTGGGGAGGCTGAGGCAGGGAAATCTCTTGAACCTGCGCAGCAGAGGTTGCAGTGAGCTGAGATCACACTACTGCACTCCAGCTTGGCTACAGAGCAGGACTCCGTCTCAAAAAAAAAAAAAAAAAAAATCCAGTCCTATTTCAGCTGTTCACAAACAGGCAGTGGGACAGATTTGGCCCACTGGCTGGAGTTTCCAACCCATGAACTAGAGGACAGGCTGCCTCACAGCAAGACCCCCTCCGTGTTTTATTCTGCCTCCTCCCTGCCCCCACCATGTTCCTCAGTAAGGTGGAACTGCAGACTGCCAGTCCTATTGGCTGGGTATTACCTGCCTCCTTGGTGGCTCCTCCGTTGCACCTCCTCAGGGCTGGCTGTGGTTGCCTGTTGGCAGCATGAGTTGCTGTCACTGCAACTCAAGTTGGGCCTTGAAGTTCCAGATACATGGGCATCACCGCCCACTGGTCCCAGATGGCTCTGTTGGCCCACCTTCCACCATGCCCGTCACCGCTGGAGAATCTCCTCTTCCCATCAGGGTCACAATTTCTTGTGTTCCCAGCAAGCATGGACTTCCTCCCTCGGTTCTTCAAAGAGCCCACAAATATTAGAACGCCTGCCAAGCATCCTGATTCTACTCCTTAGAACTCCTCTGAAAGAGCTCGGGACAATTTGTGTAGAATTTCAAGTTGCACCCTGTGTTGTTGAGTCAATATATCCTTCCTGCCCACAGTCCGCAGGTCCCCAGGTGCACCCCCAAGGCTAACTTTTGTTCTGGTGTCCTGAGGGTGACTGCAGAGCCCTTTACCACTTTCCCGGGTGGGTGATGGGTGGGGACTGTTTGAAAGTGCAGCAGCCAACTGTACCCCCAGCTGGGGCACGGCCAGCAGAGTCTGCCCCACTGGAATCGGACTCCTGGCCCCGGGAGCTCAGCCTCTTTGCCTGTAGCAGGCGTGCAGGTTGTCAGAGGTTGGAGAAATGAGATCCAGACATATCAAATGTTCCTGATTGGGGGACGTTCCAAATGGAAAACTATCGATTCAGACTCACCCCAATGAGTCCAAAGGGGGATAGGGAGGGCCCTGATGATATCCGTGTGACTCTGCAGGCCGTTTAGGTTTGCAAGGGAAAAGACGAAGGAGAGGCCATCATGAAAAAGGCTTCACCCTGACAAGAATAAGTCAAGAATGTTCAAGTTGGGGGGGCGCAGTGGCTCATGCCTGTAATCCCAGCACTTTGAGAGGCTGAAGCGGGAGGATTGCTTGAGCTCAGGATTTCAAGACCAGCCTGGGCAATATAGTGAGACCCCATCTCAAGTCATTAAAGAAAATATTTTTAAAAGAATGTTTAAGCCTAACTTAAGCATTTCGTTCAGATAAAAGCATCCAGATGAAAGAAGGTATCTGAAAAATAATAAGCTTCAAATAATAACAGAGAGGGGATAGACCTACTGCTAGAGACGGAGACTCTGAAGTGGGTGAGGCTGTGAAGAGAGCCCAGTGCTTGGTTCCTCTTGGGCTGCCCTCCTTTCCATTCCAGAAGGAACAGGCACTGAGAGTGAGAACTGAGTGGGCCGGGGAGCCGGATGGACTTTGCCTTGCCATTTCCTAACCCGGTGACCTTTGGCAAGTTCTGTTTCTGTGGCTATAGACGTGGGGTTGCTTACCTGTTAGAGTTAGCATAAGGATTAGGGGGATAAAGTGAGTAAAGACTCTAGCATGATGTAGATGGTTAATAAACAGTCGCCTAGATATGTGTGTACGTGTACTTAAACAAATTCATCAGTAAAGTAGAGACCTTCATTTTGGTCCTCTGATGCCTGATTAAAATCACCTGGAGTGCTAGTTTAAAATGCAGATTCCCAGGATCCCACCCTCATACTCCGATTTAGAGGGATGAGGAAGGGCTGACGAAGGGCCAGGGAATCATGTCCAGATAGTTCTCAGGTTCCGTTTGGAAACTGCAGTCCTAAGGGTTACGGAGGACGTGCATGACAGGAACAGGGACAGCGGGAGAGTCCTTAGAGCTGTAATGTGGGCGCCCAGCCTAGAAAATGGCATCTCAGCGGACAGAGGACACTTGAACACATGTCACAGATCTTCACAAGGAAAACATCGGACCAGTAAGCTACATGTCCACACGTAGGGTTCCGTTTTTAAAAGGTGGATTCAATTAAAGGGACCAATTTGCCTGTCTTCTTTTTTAGACAATTAGATTGGGGGTGGAAAGACAGTTTGTTTCATGTTTTTAGTTGCCTATTTTTAGAACAGTGCATTTTTACTTCAGATTTTGAAAAAAATTATTATGCTCAAATGGTGATATAATCAAGGGAGTTTGTGGTTAGCAGAACAAAACCGAGTTTGAGATTTGACGTCTGCACAGCAGACAGTGCTGAGGCATGTCTCACTTCCCCTAATAAAATCCCCGGTGTTGAAGGGAGTCTTCCATCAGGAGGGAAAGGTGACCAAGCTGCTCTTCCCTCTGGAGCCCTCGCTTCAGTGGCCCTGTCCTCCCACCGCCTAGGAAGCTGCTCTTCCTTTGCAGACTGACCCCAACGAGAGTCCCACAGGCACCCCTTTGTTCCCAGAGCCGGCAGAAACAAGCTGGATGTTTAACAAGACATGTTACTAAGTTTGGAAAGGAAAATAAATCTAGTGAAAACACAAATTATAGGACAATATAGAGTATCCTCATGATGTTCCCTTATGGAACTGGGTCTTCTGGGCCCCAGTGCACGTCCCCAGCTGCCCCGTCCCCAGCTGCCCGGCTCTGTGCTCAAGCTCCCAGGGGCTGGCTGCTGTCCCAGCCTCTATTGGTGGGAGCCAGTTACTATCACCATGACCCCAAAACCATGTTTTGACCTCTTGACCCTCCTTGGATTAAGATCCCAGAATCTAGGGACAGATTCCCTGTTGTTCATTTTCCAGGATCTTCCCTTTCAATTTTTGTATCTGCCAAGAGACTTCCCAGCAAAGACCTCGCCGTTCGGGTGAGACTCTGCTTCTTCCCTGCGCACCACCAGCTGTGGCCCATAAGCCAAAGACGGATCACTTATGGGGGCAGTGTTCCTGCTCGGGTCCCTAGAGGCCTGCATTCCCCACTTCTCCCTTCAGTCTAAAGCCCTGCTGCAATCAGGTCACCCTGTTCTCATACACTTCAATAGGTCTTCATTGCCTGTAGAACAAGGCTCAGGATCCCTCAATATTGAATGTTTAAAGGAAGTCTTGGGCCAGATGCAGTGGCTCGCGCCTGTAATGCCAGCACTTTGGGAGGTCGAGGAGGGCGGATCACCTGAAGTCAGGAGTTCAAGACCAACCTTGCCAACATAGTGAAACTCTGTCTGAACAAAAATTAGCTTGGCATGGTGGAGTGCACCTGTAGTGCCAGCTACGAGGGAGGCTGAGGCAGGAGAATTGCTTGAACCCAGGAGGCAGAGGTTGCAGTGAGCTGAGATCACATCACTGCACTCCAGCCTGGGTAACAGAGTGAGACTCCACCTCGAAAATAAATAAAATAATAAAAGGAAGCCTCAAGTCACCTTCCAAGTCTATCTCCCATTCCTCCCAGCCCCACATCCTTCACCATAGCTTCTGGGGCAGTGAGAAGAGAGAATAGGGTGAGAACCCCCACATTTTATCTGGAAAAATGGTTACCAATTTCCAATTAGTGCCGTTTCACATAGGGTGAGAGCTGGTGGGGCGCTGGCCTGGGCACCAGGAGACCATGTCCTATTCTGGAGTATGCAGCCTTCTAGCCTCAGATGGGGCATCATTGGATTAGCCTATCTGTAGGAGCCTTGCCCACAGCTCCACAGCGACCTCTGTGACTCAGAAAAGCTGTGGAAGACTCAGTTGCCCAGAGGAGGCCTGGCATGATGTGGGACTCTTGCTCATGCTGCTGACAGGTGTGATCCCAGGCTTTCCCTGAGCTCAACCTTCTCATAAGGGAGAAATGGTCAACTCTATTCAGTGAGCACAGGAGCAGCGCTCAGCAGGTGTCTATGCATACCACCATGCCGGGATCTGGGGGTCAGGGAAGGATGAGAAATAGTCCTGTCCATAAAGCTCCTGGGCTTCTGGGAAATACAAGACAAAATCGCGCTTGTGTCATGCTGTGGATGAGTCCTGTGACAGAGGAGGACAATGCTAGGATCTCACTGGCAGGGGATGACCGGAAGAAGCCTCAGAAAGTAGGGGCCTTAGAGCTGAACCTTGCAGGATGAGTCCAATTTGGCTGCACACTCCCTGGGGAATGGGGAGGCAGAGGGGAGCCATTGAAAGCTTTTAGCAGCGGAGTGACACGATCAGGTTTGTGTTTTGAAAGATCACTGGAGCAACTGTGTCGTGGATGAAGGGGCAGAGGTGAGACTGGAGACAGGAAGATCTGAGAGGCAGCCACAGCAATGGTCCAGGCAAGGCATGCTGACAGGGTGTAGGCCTGAACTTCGGCACAGAACAGTTACAGAACCTTTTGCAAACGTGGGCATCGACGCAAAGAATTCGATAGCAGAATTTGTTCTGTAGACTCACGGGCATCAGGCATTCCTACTTGTTCTAGTCGGTCATTGTATTTTGTGTCCCCAAGTAGTGTCCCTCTCCTTCCTTCTCCCCAATTCAGCTATCTTCTCCACCTCACCTGACTCATCCCCAGAGCATTTTATACCCTCTCAGCCCCTCTTCAAGTATAAGCAGGCTCACAGTGAAAGCCAAAGAAAGTGTCTAATTCAGCACTTCTCAAGGATGTACTTTTGGGATTATGGGCAGAACAATTCTCTGTTGAGGGACTGTCCCATGCATGGTAGAACATTTAGCATCGTGGCCCTTATGGAGCTGATGATGCCTCTAGCATCCCCTAGTGATCTTGAGAACCAAACAATATCCCCTAGACTTCCAAACTTCCCTTAGTGGGGCAGTACTTGGGGGTATTGTTCATGCCCCCACACGGGGTCCTATCTCCCAACCAGCTGCTGTATGCAGATATCTCTCTTGTCTGCCATCTGAAAAATCAGCCCCCAAGGACACATCATCTACAACCTCACCACCTCAAATCAGGGTAGAAGGAGAGGACAGAGTGTCCACCCAGGCAGCCGGCATGTATGTCCGAAATATCTTTCTTCTACCCTTGTCTTGGATTGAATTTGGCTGAGCATAAAATTCTAGGCTAGAAGTCATTTTTCTTTGGAATGCGGAGACATTCCCTCATTAAAAAATATTTTAAAGCATGTACCCTCTTATTGTAGTCTTAAAAATTTCATGGAACTAATCTAGGGACAGATTTAAGTAACGAGCAGAACGCTCACCTGAAAAATAAAGTATTAGTGAGATACCTGAACGATTTGACCTTTGCTGGCAGGTACTTGGAACCATTAATTATATGCTTGTTTTATTCATGATTTGTAATGTTCTGGAATACTAAAAGTAATCCAATCGCAGTTGAATTTAACAAAAAAATTTAAACCTTATCTTAAAACATCCACTAATTCATCTCATGCAATGACAATATTCAATGTTTGAAGGAACGTAAAAGCAATCATGCAGGTAACTGTGCAGTTTTCATAAAGGTCCGTTTCATGATTGGTGAGTTGCGCATTTAACAGTTAACTACATTTAAACAACGTACAGATACCTGTAGGACTGCGGTGTTGGTAACTAGACAGAGAGCCTGTTCAACTAGAAACTGGCTAACAAGTTAACTATCTGAAGAGTTAAAACACAGCTCTTGTTTACATCCTTTGTTTTGATCACCTTCTTAGGGAGAAAAAGCCTGCTAGTCACCATGGAAATACATCAGGGCCAAATGTTCTGCTATCCATTTCCAGAGGTTTCTTTCATCTGAATTAAGCCTGCAACTCCAGGGCAAGACGAAGTCTGTGGCCTCCGGCATCCATACTCTTCCCACCTACCAGAGCAGACAGGGTGAGCTTCACACCAGGCCTCAGGGGTGGAGCGTAGCCCACGCCAGTCAAACCAGTTGTTGACTTTTGCAGAAATGGAAGCGGTGGGTTTCAATTGAAACTTAGCTACAGGGCCAAAACGAGTACCGCTGGTACCTGATGTCCAAGTAAGGTTTACTGAAGTACCAAGATCTTCACATGCTTTCTGATAAACTGATCCTCCAAATTCTGCCCCATTGTTGCCATTAGTGTGCAGCTGAAAGTCCCCAGTCCTGCAGCCCACTGCAAAGTTATTCCTCGTCCCCTTTGATTTGGTGCCGTCAAAGCCCATCTGGCACCCAGAAGCTGAACCATGAATTGCAAGTCCAGCAAAATCAAAGTTAACGTCACAGCCAAGCTTTACACGCTCCTTCTTGTAAGAGGACTTGATTTTGCCACTTTTCTTTCCTATGTTTGGTAAGAAGGGAGTATGTAATGCCATTTTCAAACCTTGACAAATTTGGTCTTCAACTGTAATTTCTGTTCCCGGAGTGTGACCAGTGTTCCATTTTTCTGTGAAGTCAAATCATACTCACACCATTCATACTTGGACTCCAAAGTCCCAGTAACTTTACCAGTGTCTGTATTAGATGATCCAGACTCTGAGAATTCCACGCCACCACATGACTTTGCCTTTACCTCATTTCTCCAACTCAAAACCAAAGCCTTTGTTGAAGCCCTCTCTGTGTGATGGATGGAGACCCACTGGCTGTGTGCAGGTCTGTCGGGAGGTTGACATGGTCAGGCCTCAGGAAAGGTGATCTGGTGGGCTCCTCAGTGAGGCTGCAGCTGTTGCTCCGCTTGCAGGTGAGGCCACTGGACTCACTCAGGTCGGAGCAGCAGCTGCCATGGCTGGAGGGCAAGAGAAGGAGCTTCACTGTCTTTTAGCTTCTAGTATTGTTGTTGAGAAGTCTGATGCCACTGATGCTCTATCCTTGTGTGTGACCTGTTCCCCTATGCCCTGCCCTTTGAGTCTTCTCTTTACTTCTGGTGTTCTGGATTCTATGACAAAATGCCTTGGTCTGTGTGTGCTTCTGTATGATATGTATGTGACTGTGTCTGTGTCTTTGTGTGTGCATGTGTGTAAGTGCCTGTGTCTGTGTGCCTATGTGTGTAAGTGCCTGTGTCTATGTATCTATGTGTGTAAGTGCCTGTGTCTGTGTGTCTATGTGTGTAAGTGCCCGTGTCTGTGTGCCCGTGTCTGTGTGTCTGTGTCTGTGTGCCTGTGTCTGTGTGTCTATGTGTATAAGTGCCTGTGTCTATGTGCCTATGTGTGTAAGTGCCTGTGTCTGTGTGTCTATGTGTGTAAGTGCCTGTGTCTGTGTGCCTATGTGTGTAAGTGCCTGTGTCTATGTGTCTATGTGTGTAAGTGCCCGTGTCTGTGTGCCCATGTCTGTGTACCTGTGTCTGTGTGCCTGTGTCTGTGTGTCTGTGTCTGTGTGCCTGTGTCTGTGTGTCTATGTGTATAAGTGCCTGTGTCTATGTGCCTATGTGTGTAAGTGCCTGTGTCTGTGTGTCTATGTGTGTAAGTGCCTGTGTCTGTGTGCCTGTGACTATGTGCCTGTGTCTGTGTGTCTATGTGTGTAAGTGCCTGTGTCTGTGTGCCTATGTGTGTAAGTGCCTGTGTCTGTGTTTGTGTGCCTGTGTGTGTTAAGTGCCTGTGCGCCTGTGTAAGTGCCTGTGTCTGTGTGCCTGTGTCTGTGTGTGTCTGTGTGTCTGTGTGCCTATGTGTATAAGTGCCTGTGTCTGTGTGTTTGTGTGCCTGTGTAAGTGCCTGTGTCTGTGTGTGTGTGTCTGTGTGTCTGTGTGCCTGTGTGTGTTAAGTGCCTGTGCCTGTGTGCCTGTGTAAGTGTCTGTGTCTGTGTGCCTGTGTCTGTGTGTCTGTGTCTGTGTGCCTGTGTCTGTGTGTGTGTCTGTCTGTGTGCCTATGTGTATAAGTGCCTGTGTCTGTGTGTGTGTCTGTGTGTCTGTGTGCCTATGTGTATAAGTGCCTGTGTCTGTGTGTTTGTGTGCCTGTGTAAGTGCCTGTGTCTGTGTGCCTGTGTAAGTGCCTGTGTCTGTGTGCCTGTGTAAGTGCCTGTGTCTGTGTGTGTGTGTCTGTGTGTCTGTGTGCCTGTGTGTGTTAAGTGCCTGTGCCTGTGTGCCTGTGTAAGTGTCTGTGTCTGTGTGCCTGTGTCTGTGTGTCTGTGTCTGTGTGCCTGTGTCTGTGTGTGTGTCTGTGTGTCTGTGTGCCTAGGTGTATAAGTGCCTGTGTCTGTGTGTCTGTGTGCCTGTGTGTGTTAAGTGCCTGTGCCTGTGTGCCTGTGTAAGTGCCTGTGTCTGTGTGCCTGTGTCTGTGTGCCTGTCTGTGTGCCTGTGTGTGTAAGTGCCTGTGTCTGTGTGCCTGTGTAAGTGCCTGTGTCTGTGTGCCTGTGTCTGTGTGTCTGTGTCTGTGTGTCTATGTGTGTAAGTCTGTGTCTGTGTGCCTGTGTGTGTGTGTCTGTGTCTGTGTGCCTATGTGTATAAGTGCCTGTGTCCGTGTGTTTGTGCGCTTGTTTGTGTTAAGTGCCTGTGCCTGTCTGCCTGTGTAAGTGCCTGTGCCTGTGTGCCTGTGTCAGTGCCTGTGTCTGTGTGCCTGTGTCTGTGTGTCTATGTCTGTGTGCCTGTGTCTGTGTGTGTGTCTGTGTGCCTATATGTATAAGTGCCTGTGTCCATGTGTTTGTGTGCCTGTTTGTGTTAAGTGCCTGTGCCTGTGTGCCTGTGTAAGTGCCTGTGTGTGTGTGCCTGTGTCTGTGTGTCTGTGTCTGTGTGTATGTCTGTGTGCCTGTGTCTGTGTGTGTGTCTGTGTGCCTATGTGTATATGTGCCTGTGTCCGTGTGTTTGTGTGCCTGTGTGTGTTAAGTGCCTGTGCCTGTGTGCCTGTGTCTGTGTGTGTGTGTCTGTGTGTCTGTGTGCCTGTATGTGTTAAGTGCCTGTGCCTGTGTGCCTGTGTAAGTGCCTGTGACTGTGTGCCTGTGTCTGTGTGTGTGTCTGTGTGTCTGTGTGCCTGTATGTGTTAAGTGCCTGTGCCTGTGTGCCTGTGTAAGTGCCTGTGTCTGTGTGCCTGTGACTGTGTGCCTGTGTCTGTGTGTGTGTCTGTGTGTCTGTGTGCCTGTATGTGTTAAGTGCCTGTGCCTGTGTGCCTGTGTAAGTGCCTGTGTCTGTGTGTCTGTCTGTGAGGGCCTGTGTCTGTGTGTGTACGTGTCTGTGTCTACGTGTCTGTATGTATATATGTTTACATTCACTGTGCTGCTCACTCCATTAGTGATTTTAATCTGAAAGTTACATCCTTCAGTTATGGGAAGGTTTTCCTTTATTATTTCTTTAAAAATGTTTGCTTCCTTTTCTCCGTTTTCTCTTTCTGGATTTTGATTATTCAGATGTTGGACCTCTGGACAAATCTAATGCTACAGTTTCTCTCTGGTTTTCAATCAGAATCTCTCTCTCCATCTCTCTCATTTATCTTTTTGTTTAACTTTCTGAGTGATTTTTCTGAAAAAACCTTGTAAACTTTCCATTGAATTTCTAATTTTTGCTTTCAACTCTTTGACCTGTTTTTAAACATACCCTCCTTGAAGCTTCCTGTTTCCATTTCACAGGCGCAATATCTTCTGTCACTTTGAGAATAGTATTTATACGTTTTGCTGCTGTCTTCTTATGCCCTTGCACTCTCTTTTCTCCAAGTGCCTTTTCTCTGTTAATGTGTTTTATTCCTTGTCTGTGATTTTAGAGGTGTTCTTCAGAAGGTAGGCGATCCTCAGCTACTCATATTTATTTCGGAATGAGTCACATAAAAATTAATGAGAAGCTCTAGTCAGTGCATGAACCTCGCTTACAGTCTTCCAACCTTCTCTGTATTCAGCCACATTTTGTTAGGAAATCCTCAGATGTAGGTATCTGTAGGTATTCTCTCCTGGGCTGGTCAGGTTTCTCAAGAAGAATCCGTCAGCCATATGTATGTCTGGATGTACAAGCCTGACTCACAGTAAAGCATGTGGATTTCACTTAATCCCACTTTCAAAATCGAAAGTCTCAACCATCTCCTGAGCTGCTGTTGGTATGTCCAAATCCAGGTCCTTTCTAGCTTGCCTTCTGCAGAGAGTAAGCCTCCTTTCTTCCACTTGAGTGAGCAGGTACCATCGCTGGGCAGGACAGGCTTGGGGTATAACTGCTCTTTATGAGGACTTTCTACAAATCCTCCAGTTTTCTGTCCACCCCCACATTCTGGCTTTCAAAGATACCTAATGTTTCTGATTCCTAAGTCCTGCTGAGCCTTGAGATGCACGTTGGCTTGCTTCTTGTTCACTTTTCCACTTTCTGGCTCTGATTCCAAGGTTCTCAAGTCTGCCAAGTCAGTTACTGCTCATCTAACTGCTTCTCAACGTCCCCAAAGCATGTGGATCGTGCTCACCACCTGCCATTTCCTCTTCCATTCTTATTGTAGTCACGAGTGTTTGCCTTTTGTATTCTTTGTCATTTTTGTTGGGATTAAGGTGAAGGCAGTATATAACCTCTTCAGATTTTTTTTTTTTCACTTAGCAATATGCATTTTAGGTTTCTCTGTCCTTCTGTGCATTCACCTCCCAAAGGACATTTTGGTTGCTTCCAAGTTTTGGCAGTTATAAATAAAGACACTGTAAACACCCATGTCACCCATGTGCCATATGCAGGTTTCTGTGTGGACATAAACTTTTAACTTATTTGGGTAAATACCAAAGAGTGAGATTGCTGGATCATCCGGTAAGAGTATGCCTAGGCTTTTTTTTTTTTTGGTAAGAAACCACTAAAGCCTCTTTCAAAGTGGCTGTACTATTTTGCATTCTCACCAGCAATAAATGTGGCTCTGTATCCTCACTGGCATTTGGTGTTGTCAGCGTTTGGATTTTAGCTGTTCTAATAGTATAATAATATTTTTAATGTCCTTGTCTACTAATTCTATCATCTCTGTCAGTTCTTGGTCTAAGCGGATTGGTTTTTTTCCCTTATTACGGGCTGTATCTTCTTTATATATGCCTGAAAAAATTTTATTTTTTACAGAAATTGTAAATTTTACCTTATTGGCTGCACAATAGTTTTGTATTTCTATAAATATTCTTGAGCTTTGTTCGAGATGTAGCTAAGTTTGATCCTTTGGGTCTCAAGCTTTGTTAGATAGGACCAGCAAAGCATTTCATTATGGGCTAATTTTCCCCCACTGTTGAAGGAAGACCCTTTTGCATATTCTATCTGATGCTCCATGAATGATAAAATTTTATTCTCTGGCTAGCAGGCATAGGAATAATTCCTGGCTCTGTGGATTGTTCTCTCTAATACTTCAGGGTGCTTCTTTTCCCAGCCTTGAATAGGTTCCTTGCCTTTATGCATGGATCAGGATTCTGCTGAAGACTCCAGGGAGACCCCCTGCAGACCTCGGGGGCTTTCTCTCAGTGGGGCTCTCTCCTCTCTGGGAGTCTGCCCTGTACCCTCTAGAGGCCTTGGCCTCCCAGATTCCTAGCTCCATCTCTGAAACTCAGATCCTCTCGGCTTCCTCCTTCCTATCTCAGGGACCTGGAAGCTCTCTCTAGCCGGTAAACTGAGGCAGTCACAGGGCTCACCTCCTTCGCATCCCATCTCTCTGGAATTGGTGACTTTCATTGCCTGATGTCCAATATTGTTCAATATTTTGTCTTGTTTATAATTTTTTCAGCCAAGGAGATAAAAATGGTTTCTTTGATTTCAACTTGGCTAGAGAAGGAAGTCTAAAGATTTCTTTTTTTATTATTATACCTTAAGTTCTGGGGTACATGTGCAGAACTTGCAGGTTTGTTACATAGGTATGCATGTGCCATGGTGGTTTGCTGTGTCCATCACCCCATCATCTAAAGATTTCTTTTGAATTAAACCAATTCATTAGTGATGACAAATCTTTATTACTGCAGCGTTCAGAATAGATAGACTCCACAGCAGCCGTGATCATGATAAAAATAAAATTTGGCAAGCACAACCCTTTGGTCTGTGGTTTGGTCAACTGTGACAGAGCCACCAGGAGACTCATGTTATCTGGCCACCCCCAGACTGGGATCTGCAGTGGTGGCAGTCAGTGAATCCACAGGGGAGTCTGGGCCTGATTTCCTGAAGGGCCAGAGGCCAGTCTTTGTCTTTGGGAAGTGGAGCAAGAGCATAGGATGGCGGGTGAAGATGAAACCATTGGAAAAGTGATTATGATATCAGTGCTGTTTTTCTTATTAAAAAGTTCCATCTAACTGTTTGGAGAAAGGAGTATTGCTAAGTAGGGGATCTATGCTGGCAACTTGAGAAAGACCAGCTAACTGGATGACTCCCTGGACCTTCATCTCTTATCTCCCGTGGCCTTCTGGTGCTATCCTGCTGTTATCCTACAGCTCAGGCGGTGCAAGTCTCTGGGCCAGCTTGTTTCTCACATACCCAAATGCGAGCCCTTTGATCACGAGCATTTCAGAAATTTTACCTTCATGATGTAATTCTTTCCAAAATGTATTGCATACTTTCCTGCCTTGGTAAGAGTAATAAAATGGCAATACTACTCCTACTAATAATGAATATTTAATCAGTTTGGCATGGTTTAAAGTGTTTTCCCTGTGTTAATTCATTTAATCCTCACAACAACCCTGTGAAGTAGGTACAAATATTCTCACCATTTTGTAGATGAGGAAACATACACAGGGAGATCAGGAATTTGTCCAAGGCATACAGATCACACAGCACAATTTTATCCATTCTGGGCCGCTCAGAGATACCACTAGGATCATCCAATATTGTACTGTAGCCATGAATGCAGACCTGAACGTGGATGAACTGAACCGCCATGAACTGAACGAGGTCCCTCGAAGTTAGGTTCCTTGTGAGCCCGTGGAGGAACTTGTAGGGGCAGCAGTTGTTCTACATAAAAGTCTCCAGAGAAACAAGCCCTGGAGGCGTCTCCTAGAAAATAAAGTCACAGGAGATTGATGAGGACAGGGGAGACTGGAGAACTGGAAACAGTGTGTTGGGGGAGGCGTGGTGGTGGGGAGACGTGAAAGGTGCACAGATGGCAGCCGCAGCAGGCTTCCCTGAGCACGAAGCAGTGTGACTGCAGCTGATGCTTCCAAGGATTGAATGGGGCCATTCAGCCTTGGGCTCAGCTGTATTGACAGTGACCCTGATAGTTACCTAAACTTGCCATGGGTTAACTAACACATTGATAAAATGGAGAAAATAATACTTCAAATTTAGGTGTGATTGGCGTGGACTGGCTCAGATATGTACGTAAAGTGCTTAGCAGAATGTCCAGAATGTGGTAATAACTCCGTGAATGGTCTTAACTGTTTTTTTAATAATGAAGCTCTGGAGTAAGGCCAAGAGGAACGGTTGCCTTTGGTTACATAATCCATCTTGTCCATGACTTTGAATTTAGTCTCAGGGTCACAATGGGCACGTTTCTCAGGTGGATGCTGGTCCCCTGAGAGGTGAGAAGCTGGACTAGTAAGCTTGGACCCATGTTCCCACCCCACTGGGCAGCCTTATTGAGCACAGCCCCTTCCGTTCTTGCTCCCTGGGACTTGGCTCCTGGAGCTTGGCTCTGGGCAGGGTCGTATTACTAGTCCTTGCTGCACCTAGCTTGCTCTGGCAGGGATCAGGTGGCCTGCAGTTTGAAGGACTCCTGTGTCAGCAGCTCTGGAAGCCAGCAGGTCTGAGGGAGAGGCCAGCAGGTCTGAGGGAGAGACCAGAGGTCTTGAGCTGGAGGCACCCAGAGGCCCAGTGACAGATGAGTCTAGAACAGGGACATCAGACCTGGCAGCACATGGCTCAGCTCTGTGGAGTCCAGACCGCAGTGACTGCAACTGCCCCCCAAGCCCCTTCTCCTCTGGCCCAGATATGCACCCCACCCTGTACAAACCGGAGGGCTTCACCTCCTCAGAGCCGCAGCTTCCTTCAGAAGACCACTGGGTGCGCTAGTGATGTTAGAAAGGGCCCACGTGCCCCAAGGGGGCAGCCTTTTCGGCAGCACAGAAGTGGGAGAGCGTAGCTGGAAGGAATGGGGGAGAGGGGGGCAGAACTCAGGACCAGAGGGAGGCCTGAAGGAAGTTATCTTGGTGTAGTCTGGTATAGAGAACTTTTTAAAAAAGATAAGTATTTTTAGAGTTTTCAAACCTTATATCTAGTATTTAAGGGAGAATTGATGCCCTAGGAATGTTTAACATTTTTGTTTTAGCATCAAAAGCAATCCTCTAAATGAAACTGCTGGTGGAAGCCCAATATGGGAAGCAGGTTGAAGCAGAGCAGCTGTGCTGAGGCCGACACAGGGGCCCGGAGTCCTGCCCCGCTATGTGTGGCTCCCTCAGGAAGCCTGAGACCCACCACTCCAGAAACAAGGATTGTGCTTTGAAACCTCTATACAATAAGAGAAAGAGAAACCCAGGTCCTCCCAAAAGAAGCGATACCCCGTAACAGTCCGTGTCCCACTGTGCCTTATGGGCATAAGCATCTTCCATTCTGCAGCTTTAAGTTTCAATTCATGCCCCATCTTGAATTCCCACTGATTCTGGACTGGCACATCCAAATGAATGAGCATTTTATTGTATTTATTTTTTGAGATAGAGTCTCGCTGTGTCACCCAGGCTGGAGTACACTGGTACTATCTCTGTTCACTGCAACCTCCGCCTCCCAGGTTCAAGCAATTCTCCTGCCTCAGCCTCCCAAGTAGCTGGTATTACAGGTGTCCACCACCACGCCTGGCTAACTTTTGCATTTTTAGTAGAGACAGGGTTTCACCATGTTGACCAGGCTGGTCTTGAACTCCTGGCCTCAAGTGTTCTGCCCGCCTCAGCTTCCCAGTGTACTGGGATTACAGGTTTGAGCCACCACGCCCAGCCAGAATGAGCATTTTAAAAAGTAACTTTTGAATCCATGAGATAAGATTTGTGCTTTTCTTGTTTTTTGTCTAATTACCAGCCAGTTTGCCAAATAAACCACTGTCTGCCTGAGACGTAAGCCTCAAGAGCCTCCTCTTCTCCATGGGATACTGCTATCCTGAACTTTGTGGTACTCTTTTTTTTTCCCTTATAGTTGTATTGCCTGTGTATGTTATCTTTTAGCACGATAGTTTAATTTTTCCTGTTTTTAAGCTATATAGAAATGAAATCATAATTTCATAATTATAGGAGTTGCGTCTTTCATTTAGCAGGATGTTTGTAAGACTCAGCCATGTTACTGAATTTTTCCTTGCAACACATTTTGAACGAATCATTTCCATGTCCTTGGGAAAGTCATTTAACTTTTTGAACCTAGGTTGCCTCATCAGAAATGATGGTTCTGAAACAGTTCTAGAGCCTGCTCCAAATTCCTCTCTTCCTGGAGAAGAGAGGAGATAAACGTAGCGCAAGTGTCACAGGTCACTACTGGGGATGGGAGAAAAGAGAAGTCAACAGTTATCTGTGAGTACTAACTCCCTTTTCACTGAACTCAAACAGAGAAATGAACATATTTGTGGATGATAGGAGATTGGGCACTACGCTATCCAGTGTTTCTCTGTGTTAATTGATTAAATTAAGTAATTAAACAAGTATTAATTGAGTGCTACTATTGCACTAGGCATTAGTAATATAAAGATGAACAAGACATAATTTTACAAGAAGATCCAGTTTCCTTTTTTTTTTTTTTTTTTGAGATAGAGTCTCGCTCAGTTGCCCAGGCTGGAGTGCAGTGTGATCTCAGCTCACTGCACCCTCCACTTCCCAGGCTCAAGCAATTCTCCTGCCTCAGCCTCCCAAGTAGCTGGGATTACAGATGTGCACCATCATGCCCTGCTAATTTTTGTACTTTTAGTAGAGATGGGGTTTCACCATGTTGGCCAGGCTGGTCTTGAACTCCTGACCTCAGGTAATCTGCCCGCCTCAGCCTTCTAAAGTGCTGGGATTACAGGCATGAGCCACTGCGCCTGGCTATGGAGCACTAGTTTCAATGAGAGAGAGAAGAGAGACACAGAGAGAGAGAGAGGCAGTGAGTAAATGCTCATTCGATACAGTAGGGGTTGTAATGGGAGTTTACACACACTACCTAATTAGCCCAGGGAGAAAAGTGGCTAATTAGCCCTTGAGCTCTGTGCAAGGTGATGCAGAAGGGGTGACATTTGCATGATGTTTTGAAGGACATGGAAAAGAAGGTAGAGAAAGGAACCTACTTCAGTCCAGGAAAGAGCATGTGTATATTTGTAATCTATTGCTGTGTGACAAGTGACCCCCAAACTTAGCAGCTTAAAACAGCAAGCATTTATTACCTCACACTTCTGTGGGACAGACATTTAGAAGCAGCTTAGCTGGTAGGCCTGGCCAGGATCTCCCCTGAGATTGCTACGGAGAAGTTGTCTGGGCCTGCAGCCATCTGAAGGCTTAACTGAAGCTGGAAAATCTGCTTCTAAGCACTCTCCTGGGGCAATGGGCAGAAGCCTCTGTTCCTTGATGCTGTTGGCCAGAGGCCTCAGCTTCTCATCACATGGGCCTTTCCAGAGGCTTCTTGAGTATTTGTGAGATGTGTCAGCCAGCTTTCCACAGAGTGTGTGATGAGAGAGAAAACAAGCAGGCAGCCACAATGCCTTTTATGCCTTAGTCTCTGAAGTCACTGTCATTTCCGTATTATTCTACGTTGGAAGGGAGTCCTAAAGTCAGCCCACACTGGAGGGAAAGGGAATTGGGCTCCACCTTGTGAAGGGAAGAGTACTAACGCATTCGCAGTCACATCTTAAATCTATCGCCACATACAAAGGCACGAGGTATGGACGTCGCAGGCGTGTGTAGGGAAAAGTGAGAGGCCCGTCGTGGCTAGAAGGGGTCGGTGCGGAATAGGTGGAGTGAAGCGGTGCCCAGAGATGAGACTTGAACTTGAGGCTGGGCCCTATGGTCAGGGCCTGGCGTTCCAGGCTGCAGAGTTTGGGCTGCAGCTTGTTTCTCCAGGTGCACTCAGGCTCGAAGCGCCCTTGGGCTGGGAGTGCCCTGCCTCTTAGTGATATACTTGGCACTTTGCTGGAAGCTCAGCACCGTGACTGGACGTACTACCCAGAGGCAATGGGACCACACAGACTGGTTCCCTAAGAGATTCAGCCCCAGAGGAACTGTGAGGCCTCAAAGCTAATGGTGCTGGGCCGCTCTGTGAGCTGACAATCCCTGCTCAAATAGCCGCCAGCCAGGCCCAGTAGTACCCTGATGAAGTGGCACAGCCAGAGCTGCCCACCCTCCTCTGCCAGAGCCATCTCCCATCTCAGAGGGAAGGGGAGTGTTGAACTGCCCCCACCAACATTCTTCACATCAGGGGCTCTGATGAGCCTGGTGGAAAATCCCAGCCCCTTCTTTTCAGGAAGATGAACACACATAAACTGTGCATTTGTGAGCCTGCTGGGGCTTTTCTAACCCCCCCGTAGGCCATCTATGCACCTCTTCCCTACTCCTTCAGGCCTACCCCGGCCACAGGTTAAGAGCTGTGCTGCCCTGCTGTGGCTCCTTCATCCTAGTGGGTGGGTTGATGGGGGCATGGGTGAATGGGAAGGGACAGCTGGGCACTCCCCGCTTGAGTCCTCTATAAGATCGCACCAAGTCCTCACTCTCTGCCTTTGGAAAGTTTCAAGCCTTTCCTAAGATTTCCCCACTGTGGCCACCTTTATGGTCACCTCCAGCTCTAAACTCCTGATTCTACAGAATTCATTTAGTTTATGAGTTCCCATGAGTCAGTCCCCTGTGCTATGCCTGTTCTGTGCCCCACGGTCCCAGAGCCCCAATTTAGCATCTTACATAATTCCACAAAACACCCTAAATTGTACGAGACATGGTGTTAATTATAGATGTGATTGTAAATTTATAGATAGGAGGAGAGATTTATGTCATAGCATTCAGGGTTGCCAGATAATATCCAGGATACCCGATTAAATTCAAATTCAAGATAAACCATGGATAATTTTTTTTCATTGTATGTTTCTCCCTGCCTCCAACCCTGCATCCCCAATTTTTTTTCCTAAATATGGCAGCCCTAACCGCGATGCCAACAACTTCAAATTGCACACCAGACATCCCTGGTCCTTGGCCTGCCCTCCACTGGGGATTTCTCCCGGGCCCCCAGTGCCCCCCTCTCATTGGCTCTCGGCTCCCTCTCTCCGGTTTCCCTTCGCTCCCTTTTGTGCTTTGTCCTGGTGCAGGTTAGCTTGCATGTCTTGCATATCCAAAACCATTCTGGCTCTGAGCACAACAAAAGGGCCTTTCATTCACCCAGATCTGCCCTCCTTCCCCCCTTCCATAAATATCATACGATAGGATTCTTAAAGCAGCGCACCGTGGTGACCGCAAGGCCTTGCCTTCTCCTCAGGATGATCACACAGCTCCCTTGCAGGCTGCGATGTTCCTGGTAGAGGAGGTGTGTGAGGCTGAACTATTTGCACATTCAGCACACAGTTACTGCATCCTATACTTAATAGGCCCTGGATATAAAATGATGAATAAGATGACATGTGGGGCACTGAATGCTGAGTGAGACCTCAGGGCGGGGAGCCACAGGATCCTGTAGCTGGTTCAGGGTGGAGGGATACTTAGTGAGCTCTGAGATCCCAGAGGAGGAGTGAATCTCAGATGGCTTCTTGGAGGGGGTGACATTTCAGCTAGTCCAGGAAGGATAAAAGGGACTTCGCAGGCCAAGAAAACAGGACAGATATTCATTCTAGCAGAGGAAATGTAGGTACAGGGAATGATAGGGAAGTTGGTATGGGGGGAAATGTGCAGGAAAGGCCAGCAAAATGGGGTGGTCCTGAGGGTTTGTGCTGGGTTTGTTGCATGCCTGTTTGTTGTATGCCCCTGCCTACAGCAGAAAGAGCTCACCTCCTTTTGTTCACACAGACATGACAGCAAGTGTATTTATTTGCTGTTGTCATGTAACAAATCAGCACTTTAAAGCAACATGCATTTATTATCTCTTATATTCTGAGAGTCAGGAATCGGAATGCAGGTTAGCTGGGTTCTCCGTTTCAGAATCTCCTTCAAGGCTGCAGTCAAGGTGTTGGCCAAGGCTGGGCTCTCATCTGAGGCTAGGCTGTGGAAGAATCCACTTCCAAGCTCACCGACGTGGTTGCTAGTGGAATTCTCTTCTTTGCAGGTTGTTTGACCGAGAGCCAACGCTGTCTGTCAACTGGAGACCACTCTCAGTTCGTCGCACTTGGAGCTCTCTGAAGTGGCACTTGCTTCGTTGAAGGATGCAAGCCTTCAAAGAGAGACTTTCTCAAAACCTCTCAGAGAGTCTTTCAGCAAGATTGAAGTTATAATTCATGTAAGCTAATTATGGAAATGACTTCCTACCACCTTTTCAGTGTTCTCTTGGCTAAAAGCAAGTCATTTGTCCTGTCAACAGTCAAGAGAGAGAAACGCAAAGGGACCTACATGCCAGGAGGTAGAGGACATTGAGAGCCGTCTTAGAATCTGTCCATTACACTAAGCAACAGTGAGTTGTGTGAATATGTGATGGGGCATGGGTGGCAGTGATGGGTCCCTTTGGGGAGGGAAGTACCATATTGGTGAGAGACAAAGGCCGGGAGACCTACCCAGGACGGACTTATACAAACCCACATACTATGGCTCACTGGGTTAAGGAGAGCTGGCCTTCTCTTAGCCACCCCTGCACAGAGATGACATTCTCTCTCTTGAAGAAGGCCTGATGCTTTTGAGCTAGGCTTCCTGTTACGATGGCCCATGATGAATGGGCGTAGGCCCCTTCATCCTAGTTTCACCCCTGGGGTTCTGTACACCTTGCCAAGGAAGTTGATAGGACACAAATTAGGGTAATGGTCATAGGGATGGGAAAGAAAGACTGAAAAAGGATTTAGAAAGTAATATTGGATGACTCATGACAGATTAGATGTGGAAGAAATGATGCGTAGGGAGAGGTACGGGAAGAAGTTTCTGCAGCGGGAAATCTGGCAGACAGTGCTGTCATTAACCAACAAAGAAAACGTGGGGAGAAGGTCTGGGGTCTTTGGTCATGCTGATTTTCAGGAGAGGATGCTGGTAATTACCAGTATAGTTTCAGAGCTCAAGACCAGGAGGCCGGCTAGGGATGGACAACTGGGAATCACGGAGGAGGCGGTAACCGGAGCCTCCTCTGTGGGGTAAAGCACCCAAGCAAGCAAGAGTCAGCCAGGACAGATTCCTTGAGGAGCATCCACCCAGAGAGAACTGGCAAAGCTGAAAAAGCCAGGGAAGGCTGAGAAGGAGTGGCCAGAGGCGGGTGGAGAACCAGGGCAGTGCACTGTCCTGGGAGCCAAAGGAGGAGAGGTTGGCAGCATCAAGCCTTGTACAGACAGGAGAATGGTCGCTCCACATCACGGTGACTTTGTAGAGTCGGGTGCAGGATGCAGAGGAGACAGAGCCCTATTGCAGTGGGCTAAAGAGTAAATGGGAGGTGATTTAAAGAGTAAATGGGAGGCAAAAGCATGGGCTTGGAGCACTGGCTCCACAGGTCACCAGCTAAGCGGCCTTGAGGCAGGCCCTGGCCTCTTGGAAGAAGCGGGCACACAGCACCCCTCCTAGGGCCGTTGTGAGGTGTAGTGAGGTTGTGCATATGACCGCGCGGGAGGAGCAGCGCCATCTCTACTTCTGCTCCTGCTCCCGCCAGTGTCTTCTCTGAAAGTGGTCTTTTAAATCGATTGCCCGCCCCAGCTTACGTGTTCCCTCAGCGTGTGGGATAACATTCACGTTTTCTGCATGAGTTGGCCTCTACTTATGACCCCATCCTCACACCCTCGCTCCTGCCCTCCTCGAACGTGCGAAGCTCTTTCTCTCCTCGGAGACCTTCCCTGAGGCGGCTACTCTTCTGACTTAGCTGTTTTCAGTCACCCTTCCAGGAAGTGATGGTTAAATGTCATTTGCTAAAGAATTCCTCTGACCCCTGACCTGAGTTGGGCTTCCTGGCATCTTCTCCAGCACCTGGCATAGTTCCGGGTGCACAGCCGGAATGCAAACAAACGCTCGTCCGTGAATAAAGGAGAATCATCAGCAACTGGCTGTGTGACCTGGGGCAAGCCACTTCACGTCTCTGTGCTTTAGAGTTTCCACCTCTGTAGTAGGAAGGACGACTGTGTATCACTAAGATCTCTTTCGGTTTTGGCAATCTTTGGCTCTTTAATGGTAGTGTCTGTGCAGGCTTCTCATAAGGCTTCACGGAATAATGCATGTGAGAGCCTTGGGGAGGTGAAGGGGGAGGGGGAGGAGGCTAGGGAGCTTGGCAGAGGCAGCAGAGTACCCATAACGAGGCCCACTCACCCACTCATTTCCCCAGCCACCCATGGGGCCTGCAGTCCCCACGTGTGACCTGATAGGCAGGAACTAGGGGACAGTCAAAATCAAAACGACAGCCTCCTGCTTTTAGTGTGTGGGCTTCAATTCAATGAGCTAGGGAGGAGACTTCTGGAGAATAAATACTCTGTAGAGTCACATACACCCAGACGGTGTGGATACCTGCCACACTCACATACCAATATGTGCATTTACAGTGAAACACATACAAAAGCAAGCATGCACACGCCCAGAGGTGCACAGGCACATGGTCAACGCCCTGTGGAGCCCACCTGCCGCTCCCTGAGCCCAGGACGGCTCTGTTACCCTTTGAGTCTCTAGGTCACTCTTCACCCTTGCCCTCTGGGTCTTCCCTGTCTCAGCAGACCCTGAGGGCAGGGCTGAAAACAGGCAGGAAGGGAGGATAACTTGCAGGCTCTCCAGATGTTGCAGTATTTGCATTTCCACAGTCGACATGTCTGAGAAAAACTGGGTTTAGTCCAGAAACTTGGTGGTACGCAGGTGCAGCTTTCAACAGAACTGGGAAACAATGCTGTATGGAGATGTCACCGCTTGTGAGCTGCTAGAGCAGTTTCAGTGTTTACTATACAGACTGGCCGTGATCTCATTGAACTCTCAGAAGGGCCCTCTGTGCAGGTATTTATAGATGATGAAACTGAGACTTGGACATGTAAATTAATTTGCCCAAGGCATGCAATTTGTAATTGGCAGATGTGGGACTCAGGGAGCAGGCTTCTGATTCCAAAGACAAATCTGCTTACCGCCCCTACCAGCTCAGCCTCTTGCCTCTGGTGTTTGCCCCTGCCCCTCCCACCCCTGGGCTCCACATTCTGGCTGCTGACTTTCTCACACATGGCCTGCTGGAGTCCCTACCCATGCTAACTGGGGCTGGGAACATGGTGAGTTTTCTAGAAACTTGTCAAAGTGCCACCTATGAGAATGGCTGCCTGGGACACTCCAGCTGCAGACCCTGGGGCACTGCCCTTTTGGAAGGTGCAGAGTTTTCTGGAGATAAGCAAACCTGAGTCAGGAGAAAGAGACAAACAGCTCACACCTGCAAAGTGGCTGCCAGGACATGAGGTGATCATGTGATGTCAAGCCAACAGCCTCAGATCTTTTTGAAATCGAGTGCCCAGTTGATGGTTACAGCAGTCTGGAGACACAACTTCTCCCCCTCTCAACACAAACACACACACACACACACACACACACACGTGATGTGGATTGTGGGACTTTACAGCTCTAAAGGAACTTCGAGCTTGTGAGCCAAGTGTTTCCCACCCACCTTAATGTCAAGAATCGCCCAAGCACCCATTTAAAAGACAAATTCCAGCCTCAGCCCCATTCCAGGTCTCCAGAACCAAAAAGAAATCTCTAAGAGTCTTCTCAAGAAGCTGGATGTTTTGCCAGGTTCCTGAGAGATTCTTAGCACCTCAGAGTTTTTTCCCTTCAGGGTTTGGGAACCCTGAATCTAGACTAACCCCTTCATTGTATAAGCAACATTTTAGTCATCTACAGCCTTTGTGTCAGCTGCACAAAGCCACACAGCAAGTTGGCATCAGGGCAGATTGGGTCTCTGTCACACCACTCTTCAGACCACATAGAGAAGGAAGGATGGAGGATGGAAGAAATCAGTTACTGAGCACCTGCCATGGGTTGAGATATGCTGGTCAATTCACTAGTAAGAGCAACGGGAACCCCCCTTGGGTGCCAGGTGCTGTGCTGGACACTTTTCCTGCTTTTGAAATTTAATACTTATCGTAGCTCTTGGCTGGGGATGGATACCCTCCTCACATGTGACATGAGGAAATGGGCACATAGGGGCTGGGCACTTCCCAGGACCCAGAGGCTCCAAGAGGTAGAGGCAGAGTTGGAAGCTGGACCTCAGCTGGAACCTTGAGAGCCCAGGCTCTAAAGCACTGTACTGCATCAGCTCTCAGAGAGGCACGTGATTCTGTGGCTGATTTCATCAAAAGTTCACAGAAAACTTGTGATGTAGGCGGCATCTCATAGAGTCGAAGAAGCCAGAGCTCAGGGTGGCGAGAAAACGTGCTCGAGATCATGCAGCCGGCAAACCATGAAAGCTGATTCAGCCCCGGTCCATCTTGCCGCCAACCCACACACTCCTCACCACACGTGGCGTTTTGAGGGGCTCCTTCCTGAGGCTCCAACTACTGACTCCCTCTTCTGACAGTCTCCCCTTCACTGTCCCAGCTCGAACCTTCACTCTCTTCTGGCAGTCTGCCTCTGGGGGCCTGCTCCCACCCCAGTGCTACTGTGTTTACACTTTGTTTCCGAGTTCTCTTCTGACCCTCAATTGCTTTGAAGATCTACAGCCAGGCTCAATACAGTTTTCGAAAAGAGGAAGACAGTAAATCTTGCAGGCTGCAGGGACTAGAACGTTCTCTGTTGCAACCACTCAACTCTGCCCTTACAGTGTGTTTAGTTCAGCCAAAGACAATTTGTGAATGGGTGAGCATGGCTCAGTACAACTCCATTTCATACGCTGTTGTTTGCCCATCCGCCTGTTCTAGAAGAATGCCAAGGATGACCTATTTGAGCAGATTTCCATTTGCTTCTGCTCTTTATGGGACAGAAGACAATCTGTGCAGGGAAGCATTGTGTTTGAAGAGCATAAAGGTGTCTGACCATTGAGCCCCTAGTGCCTGAAAAGCTAGAGGAGACAGCCTGGTTCTCAGGGACTGTTCCTTCCTTCCTTCCTTTATTCCTTCATAGACTAGTTTTCAACACCTGCCACATGACAGGCATCGTGCTGAGCCTTGGCGAGACAGACAGGCAAGTCCTTGCAGGGCTTATAGCTCCATTAGTGCTGGGGCTGCTGATGTGATGAGTGATAGCTAGAAGGGTAAAGAGGAACAAGACTTAGTTGGGGGGCAGGGAAGACTTCCCGGAAGAAGCAATGGGTAAGCTGATTCCCTTGACTGGGAATCCAAGGGAGGGCAGAGACAAGACACAGTGTAATCAATGCAGTGAAAGAAACCTCAGGTGACAGGCTTTTACATGCCATTGTTTTAGAGAGTATATGCACTGCTGTAATGACCCTTTTGGAGGGTATGATTCATATATATATACATACATATATATATATATATATACATATATATGTGTGTGATATATATGTATATATATACATATATATGTATGTATATGTGTATATATACATATATACATAATTGCACTTTAGGTTCTGGGATACATGTAAAGAACATGCAGGATTGTTGCATAGGTACATACATGGCAATGTGGTTTGCTGCCTGCATCCCTATCACCTATATCTGGCATTTCTCCCCATGTTATCCCTCCCCAACTCCCTACCCCTAGCTGTCCCTCCCTTAGTTCCTCCCCAACAGACCCCAGTGTGTGATGCTCCCCTCCCTGTGTCCATGTGTTCTCATTGTTCAGCACCCTCGTATGAGTGTTGAACAATGCAGTGTTTGATTTTCTGTTCTCGTGTCAGTTTGCTGAGAATGATGGTTTCCAGATTCATCCATGTCCCTACAAAGGACACAAACTCATCATTTTTTATGGCTGCCTAGTATTCCGTGGTGTATATGTGCCACATTTTCCTTGTCCAGTCTATCATGGATGGGCATTTGGGTTGGTTCCAAGTCTTTGCTATTGTAAACAGTGCCGCAGTGAACATACGTGTGTATGTGTCTTTATAATAGAATGATTTATAGTCCTTTGGATATATATCCAGTAATGGGATTGCTGGGTAAAATGGAATTTCTATTTCTAGGTCCTTGAGGAATCACCACACTGTCTTCCACAATGGTTGAACTAGTTTACACTCCCACCAACAGTGTAAAAGTGTTCCTATTTCTCCACATCCTCTCCAGTATCTACTGTCTCCAGATTTTTTAATGATTGCCATTCTAACTGGCGTAAGGTGGTATCTCAATGTGATTTTGATTTGCATTTCTATAATGACCGGTGATGAGCATTTTTTCATATGTTTGTTGGCCTCATAAATGTCTTCTTTTGAAAACTGTCTGTTCACCCACTTTTGAATGGGTTTGTTTGTTGTTTTTTTTTTGTAAATCTATTTTAGTTCTTTGTAGATTCTGGATATTCGCCCTTTGTCAGATGGGTAGATTGCAAAATTTTTTCCCATTCTGTTGGTGGCCATTTCACTCTAATGATTGTTTCTTTTGCTGTGCAGAAGCTCTGGAGTTTAATTAGATCCCATTTCTCTATTTTGGTTTTTGTTGCCATTGCTTTTAGTGTTTTAGTCATGAAGTCCTTGCCTGTGCCTATGTCCTGAGTGGTTTTGCCTAGGTTTTCTTCTAGGGTTTTTATGGTGTTACGTCTTATGTTTAAGTCTTTAATCCATCTGGAGTTAATTTTAGTGTAAGGTGTCAGAAAGGGGTCCAGCTTCTGCTTTCTGTACATGGCTAGCCAGTTTTCCCAACACCATTTATTAAACAGGGACTCCTTTCCCCATTGCTTGCTTTTGTCAGGTTGGGGAAACACCTGACAAATGCCACACATCTACAACCAAAGATCAGATGGTTATAGATGTGTGGCATTGCCTCCGAGGCCTCTGTTCTGTTCCATTGGTCTATATCTCTGTTTTGGTACCAGTACCATGCTGTTTTGATTACTGTAGCCTTGTAGCATAGTTTCAAGTCAGGTAGCCTGATGACTCTAGCTTTGTTCATTTTGCTTAGAATTGTCTTGGCTATGTGGGCTCTCTTTTGGTTCCATATGAAGTTTAAGGTGGTTTTTTTTCCAGTTCTGTGAAGAGGGTCATAGGTAGCTTGATGGGGATAGTGTTGAATCTATAAATTACTTTGGGCAGTATGGCCATTTTCACAATATTGATTCTTCCTAACCATGAACATGGAATGTTTCTCCATCTGTTTGTGTCCTCACTTATTTTGTTGAGCAGTGGTTTGTAGTTTTCCTTGAAGAGGTCCTTTACATCCTTTGTTAGTTGTATTCCTAGGTATTCTATTCTCTTTGTAGCAATTGTGAATGGCAGTTTGTTCTTGATTTGGCTCTAAGTCTGTTATTGGTGTATAGGAATGCTTGTGATTTTTGCACATTGATTTTGTATCCTGAGACTTTGCTGAAGTTGTTTATCAGTTTCAGGAGATTTTGGGCTGAGACAATGGGGTCTTCTAAATATATAATCATGTCATCTGCAAATAGAGACGATTTGAGTTCCTCCTTTCCTAATTGAATACACATTTTTTTTATTTTTCTTGCCTGATTGCTCTGGCTAGAACTTCCAATACTATATTGAATAGGAGTGGTGAGAGAGGGCATTCTTGTCTAGTGCCAGATTTCAAAGGGAATGCTTCCAGTTTTTGCCCATTCAGTATGATATTGGCTGTGGGTTTGTCTTAAATAGCTTTTATTATTCTGAGATATGTTCTATTGATACCTAGTTTATTGAGAGTTTTCAGCATAAAGCACTCTTGAATTTTGTCGAAGGCCTTCTCTGCATCTATTGAGATAATCATGTGGTTTTTGTCTTTGGTTCTGTTTATGTGGTGAATTACATTTATAGACTTGCATATGTTGAACTAGCCTTGCATCCCCAGGATGAAGCCTACTTGATCGTGGTGGATAAGCTTTTTGATGTGCTGTTGCAATCAGTTTGCCAGTATTTTATTGAATATTTTTGCATCTATGTTCATCATGGATATTGGCCTGAAGTTTTCTTTTTTTTGTTGAGTCTCTGCTGGGTTTTGGTATCAGGATGATGTTGGTCTCATAAAATGATTTGGAAAGGATTCCCTCTTTTTGGATTGTTTGGAATAGTTTCAGAAGGAGTGGTACCAGCTCCTCTTTGTATATCTGGTAGAATTCAGCTGTGAACCCATCTGGACCTGAGCTTTTTTTGGTTGGTAGGCTATTAATTGCTGCCTCAACTTCAGCCCTTGTTATTGGTCTATTCAGGGTTTCAGCTTCTTCCTGGTTTAGGCTTGGGAGGGTGCAAGTGTCCAGGAATTTATCCATTTCTTCCAGGTTTACTCATTTATATACATAGAGTTGTTTGTAGTAATCTCTGATGGTAGTTTGTATTTCTGTGGAATCAGTGGTGATATCCCCCTTTATTGTTTTTTATTGCATCTATTCGATTCTTCTCTTTTCTTCTTTATTAATCTGACTGACTAGCAGTCTGTCTATTTTGTTGATCTTTTCAAAAAATTAACTCCTGGATTTATTGATTTTTTTGAAGGGTTTTTTGTGTCTCTATCTCCTTTAGTTCTGCTCTGATCTTAGTTATTTCTTGTCTTCCTCTAGCTTTTGAGTTTTTTGATCTTGCTCCCCTAGCTCTTTCAATTTTGATGATAGGGTGTCGATTTTAGATCTTTCCTTGCTTCTCACGTGGGCATTTATTGCTATAAATTTTCCTCTAGACACTGGTTTAAATGTGTCCCAGAGATTCTGGTATGTTGTGTCTTCATTCTCGTTAGTTTCGAAGAACATCTTTATTTCTGCTTTCATTTCATTGTTTATCCAGTCGACATTCAGGAGCTAGTTGTTCAGTTTCCATGAGATTGTGCGGTTCTGAGTTAGTTTCTGAATTCTGAGTTCTAATTTTACTGCACTGTGTTCTGAGAGACTGTTATGATTTCCATTCTTTTGCATATGCTGAGGAGTGATTTACTTCCAACTATGTGGTCAATTTTAGAGTAGGTGTGATGTGGTGCTGAGAAGAATGTATATTCTGTGGATTTGGGGTGGAGAGTTCTGTAAATGTCTATTAGGTTTGTTTGGTCCAGATCTGAAATTCAGTCCTGGATATCCTTGTTAATTTTCTGTCTCATTGATCTGTCTAATATTGACAGTGGAGTGTTAACATCTCCCACTATTATTGTGTGGGAGTCTAAGTCTCTTCGTAGGTCGTTAAGAACTTGCTTTATGTATCTGGGTGCTCCTGTATTGGGTGCATATATATTGAGGATTGTTAGCTCTTCTTGTTGCATTGATCCTTTTACCATTATGTAATCTTCTTTGTCTCTTTTGATCTTTGTTGATTTTAAAGTCTATTTTATCAGATACTAGGATTGCAACTCCTGCTTTTTTTTTTTTTTTTTTTTTTCTCTCCATTTGCTTGGTAAATCTTCCTCCATCCCCCTTTATTTTGAGCCTATGTGTATCCTTGCATGTGAGTTGGGTTTCCTGGATACAGCACACTGATGGGTTTTGAATTTTTATCCAATTTGCCAGTTGTGTCTTTTGATTGGGGCATTTAGCCCATTTACATTTAAGGTTAATATTGTTATGTGTGAATTTGATCCTAACATTTTGATGCTAGCTGGATGTTTTTCCTGTTGATGCATTTTCTTCATTATGTCTATGGTCTTTACCATTTGGTACGTTTTTGGAGTGGTTGGTACTGATTGTTCCTTTCTATGTTCGGTGCTTCTATCAGGAGCTCTTGTAAGGCAGGCCTGGTGGTGACGAAATCTCTCAGCTATTGCTTGTTCATAAAAGATTTTATTTTTCCTTCACTTATGAAGCTTAGTTTGGCTGGGTATGAAATTCTGGGTTGAAAGTTCTTTTCTTTAAGGATGTTGAATGTTTGCCCCCACTCTCTTCTGGCTTGTAGTGTTTCTGCTGAGAGATCTGCTGTGAGTCTGATGGGCTTCCCTTTGTGGGTAACCCAACCTTTCTCTCTGGATGCCCTTAGCAATTTTTCCTTCATTTCAACCCTGGTGAATCTGATGATTATGTGCCTTGGGTTGCTCTTCTTGAGGAATATCTTTGTGGTGTTCTCTGCATTTCCTGGACTTGAATATTGGCCTGCCTTGCTAGGTTGGGGAAATTCTCCTGGATAATATCCTGAAGAGTGTTTTCCAGCTTGGATTGATTGTCTCCGTCACATTCAGGTACACCTATCAAATGTAGATTAGGTCTTTTCACCTAGTCCCATATTTCTTGGAGGCTTTGTTCATTTCTTTTCACTCTTTTTCTCTAATTTTACTTTCTCATTTTATTTTATTGAGTTGATTTTCAATCTCTGATATCCTTTCTTCTGCTTGGTCTATTTGGCTATTGAAACTTGTGTATGCTTCGCGAAGTTCCCGTGTTGTGTTTTTCAGCTCCATCAGGTCATTTATATTCTTCTCTAAGCTGTTTATTCTTTAGCATTTCGTCAAACCGTTTTTCAAGATTCTTAGTTTCTCTGCATTGGGTTAGAACATGTTCTTTTAGCTCAGAGAAGTTTGTTATTACCCACCTTCTGAAGCCTGTTTCTGTCCATTCATCACACTCCTTCTCCATCCAGCTTTGTTCCCTTGCTGGTGAGGAGTTGTGATCGGTTGGAGGAGGAGAGGCATTCTGGTTTGGGGTGTTTTCATCCTTTTTGTCCTGGTTTCTTCCCATTTTTGTGGAATTATCTACCTATGGTCTTTGTAGTTGGTGACTTTCAGATGAGGTCTCTGAGTGGACATCCTTTTTGTTGATGATGAAGTTATTTCTTTCTGTTTTTTAGTTTTCCTTCTAACACTCAGGCCTCTCTGGTGTAGGACTTCTGGAGGTCCACTCCAGACCCTGCTTGCCTGGTGATTACCTGCATCAGCTGCAGAATAGTAAGCGTTGCTGCCAGTTTCTTCTGCTGTTATCTTCATCCCAGAAGGATACCTGCCAGATGTCAGTCTGAGCTCTCCTTTGTGAGGTATCTCTTTGGATATACGGGGGTCAGGGAGCTGCTTGAGGAGACAGTCTATCCCTTATAGGAGCTCAAATGCTGAGCTGTGAGCTCTGTTGTTCCGTTCAGAGCTGCTGGGCAGGTACATTTAAGTCTGTTGCAGTGGAACTCATAACTGCCTTTTTTCCCAGGTGCTTTGTCTTGGGAAGGTGGGGCTTTTTTTTATAAGTTCTTGACATGCTGCTGCCTCTTTTCAGAGATGCCCTGCCCAGCAAGGAGGTAGCCTAGTCACAGTCTGCCAGCAGAGGTGTTGCTGAGCTGCTGCAGGCTCTGCCCAGATGCTGTGTGAACTTCCTTGTGATTTTGTTTATAGAGGTATAGTTAGAACTGCCTTGGTAATTGTGGACTGTCTCTATAATGGCGGACAGCCTCGGTAGCGGTGGACTGCCTTGGTAATGGTGGACTGCCTTGGTAATGGTGGACTACCTTGGTAACGGCGGACGCCCTTGCCCTCTCAGAGCTGGACTCTCCCAGGTCCAGCTGTGCTTGCTGCGAAATTCTGAATCCAGACCATTTCAGATTGCTGGTCTTTGTGTGGGTGGGACCTGCAGAGCCAGATCACCTGGCTCCCTGTTTCAGCCTCCTTTTTTTATTTTTTTATTATTTTTTTCACAACAGCATTATTTATTTATTTATTTATTTATTTTGTATTGCATTTTAGGTTTTGGGGTACATGTGAAGAACATGCAAGATTGTTGCATAGGTACACATGTGGCACTGTGATTTGCTGCCTTCCTCCCCTTCACCTATATCTGGCATTTCTCCCCATGCTATCTCTCCCCAACTCCCCAACCCCCACTGTCCCTCCCCTATTTCCCCCCAACAGACCTCACTGTGTGATGCTCCCCTCCCTGTGTCCATGTGTTCTCATTGTTCAACACCCACCTATGAGTGAGAACATGCAGTGTTTCATTTTCTGTTCCTGTGTCAGTTTGCTGAAAATGATAGTTTCCAGGTTCATCCATGTCCCTACAAAGGACACGAACTCATTGTTTTTGATGTCAGCCCCCTTTTTTTCAGTTGAATGGGCGGCTCTATCTCCCAGGTGCTCCAGGCTACCAGTTGAAACTGTGCCCAGATTTGTGTGAGTTTTTGTGCAGAGACCTGCTGCACCAGCTCAAACAGCCATGCTGGAAACTCATGGCACTTCAGCTCTGGAATCTCCTGGTCTGTGGGCAGTAATAACTCGTTTGGAAACGCGGTGATCACTCACCCTCTGCGTCATTTTTGCTGGGAACTGCACTCCAGAGCAGTTCTTATTCAGCCATCTTGGATCCTCCAGCTTCATGTTTTTTGTAGCTTTCAACCAGAAGCCACTGCTGGCCCGCACAGCACTGGGCAGACATCGCACTGGTCAATGCGGAGGATGCGCTCCCCGGCTCCCCACACCGCACAACCCTCCTGGCTGCCTCGTGCCTCCCACTTCCACTGGGTATGATTCTTTTAGACAACAGGAACATCAGCTTTCCCTCTGGCAGATGGATCAGGCTGCTGATCCTGTTCTATGATCCAGTGGCTCAGTCTCCATACCAGGAGATGGGGAAGTATAGCTGATGTTTTGTGTGAGTTGGTGAACTCACACAAAAGTAGACAAAGCCATGCACAATTTCCATTAGCTTTTTTGGACTTACCTCTGAGCTGAGTCTATCAGATCATGAGAAAAAAAAAAACACCCCAGATCACAGACTCTAATAGATAGAATGTTATTTTTAAGGCAACACTTAAAACCCAATGTTTGTAATGTAATATTTACTTAAAACAAAATCATTTTACTGCTTTTTTTTAATGGAAAAATCTTACCTAATTAGTTTCTTGCTCTTTTGGCCCTCAAAACTCAATTTTACTTTGTTAAAGAAAATATAAGAAATATAAGAAAATTATTCATTCATTTTAGAAACATTTTGAGTTCATACTGTGTGCCAGGCACTGGGCTACAAAGATGAAAAAGACACAGATCTATTTTTATTTTTCAATATGTTTCCCAGAACTTGCATCATCTTAGCAGTGTCTGTGCGGCTGATTGGGCTCAGGGCATGGGTGCTGCTGGATGGCGTTTTGTGCTTTATATGGTAACCTATTTCCCCAAGAGGACATCATGGCTGCCTGTGAGCTGCACTGACCAGTGGCTTTGTGAGTGTTTGGGGATGATTACAGGGATAACAGAGAGCATTTGGGGGCATTAGTGACAGCACAGCCCAGCACGAATGAAGACAGTGCATGGCCTATCTCCTCCTTACATGGTGCTTCTGGCTCTCTGCTGGTAATGCAAGATCCCCTGGAAAGATGCTCTTGGCAAATGTCCCTCAGGCTGCTGGCTGTTCAAATTGCCCTTGAACTCTGAAATATACACCCCAGGGATTGAAAACTGCTAAATGCTTCATGTTCATGGGGAGAAGCTGGGCTGTACTGGTGAGAAGAATGGGCTGTACTGGTGAGAAGAAAAACAAATCCCTGGAGTAGCTTGGTATGGAGTTTCTAAACAATTTCACATCCAGCAGGTTTCAGAAAGGGCAAGAGGTTACCCAACCAGGTCAATGAACGGAGGCCATTTGTTAAGTGAGAATGGGAGAGGGTGGACACCAAGGAGGGGCCTGCTGTGTGTGTGTTTGAGGGGTAGGGGATGCAGAGGGAGGAGAAGGCACACCAGCCTGCAGTCTAGCATGACAGGAACTTGGAGAAGGGCCTCAGGTGTGAAGATGTGAAGCGGATGGAAGCTGGCCTCAGAGGAAGCTAATCCTAGCATGAAGGAGGCCCTGTGTCGGGGCCTCAGTGTGTGTTGTGGTTATGTGGGGACGATTAGGGTTTCTGGGTTTCCGGAGCTGAAAAGTCTCCTGCCCTGAGCACCAGTGCACCAGGTGGCCCACATCAGTAGGGCAGGAAGGAAAGGGCCCCTCACCCTTCCAGGTGTCTGTTTTACTCCCAGTCATGGTTTCCAGAGCTCCAGGAGCCTTTTGCTTATGCCTAGTTTGCTGAACTTAGTACAAGAGGGGCCTATCCTGTGCATGTACCTACTACCAGGTTGGCAAATAGGTTTCATCCTGAATGTCAATTCCAGTCAATGCAGGAGCTTCCTGGAGGACTTTGCTGAGACAGAGTTCTTAGGCCACCTCTGATCCTGCAGGAAAGAGGCTGTGATCACTTATTGAGGCCTGTCAGGGATATGCCACCAACTTACCATCTCTATGACTCAGTTGTATTTCCCTGATACCCAGACCCACATGTGCAGTCTTGTTGGCACTCCATAAATACCCATTGAATGAAATTAAACCTACCTAGACTGCCTCTCCTCTTGAGTGTCCAGTAGATTCTGTACTTCCTCAGATGGCTTAGCAGATGAAAAGGGGAATTGCCTTTCGAGTTATCCTGGGAAACCTTATTGTTGGGCAAAGCAGGAAGGAGACGATAGATGCCTTCATTCATTCAGCAGCGGCTCGTTGAGTGTCCACTGTGGGCTGAGCCATGGGCTGGGTGCTGGGGATACACAGAGTGTGCTAAGGCTGGGGACAGGCTTGAGGCCCCCTGTCTCTGCTGAGGTAGAGGGCAGTGAAGGTGCTTCACTGCTCAAGGGAGTTGGAGAAGTCCGTGTTTCTTGGTGGCTGAAGGGCTGGGGAGGAAGTCCTCTGCTAGAGTGCAGGAACCTTGGCCTCAGACCTGACAGGTGGTCCTTCTTAACCACTGTGCTGCAGTCCTCTTGGGCTCCCTCTGGGGAAGCTTGCAGCTTTCACTGGACAGTAAGCTCTTCTCTTGCCTGTGCACACTGGCAGAGGACTTGAAGCACTTCCCAAAAATAAGCTGGGGGCCCCTGGGTCCTGCTAAGTTCTGACAGTTCCAAAAGAAGCAGATAAAGAATGCAGAAGGTCCTCTGGCTTCCAGTCTACCAGGTCATCTCCCCTCCCCTCAGCCAGCGCCTTCCAAAGCCCACTGGGCAGATCTGCTTTCTCATCCTCAGCACATGCAATCCTTAGATAAGAATATTCCAAGAACCTGACTTGCAAGAGTTTCATCACCACTCATTTGGGTAAGTCATGATGTGCCTTTCCTTGTGATTGGCTCTGAAAGCTCAGAATCTGCCACTTCATGCATTTCAAATGGCTAAAGAAGTGTTTTGAAAATGCCGATGTTAATATTGCAAGTCGCAAAATAACTTTACAACTATCTTGTAAATACAAGTAGGAGCATTTTTGGTTTCATTTTGTATTTTGTTTACTGAAAAATTAAATAAATCAAAAATTTACCTGTTGAAACAGGTATAGATGGATCTGTTCATGCACATTGCTCCCCTTGTGTGTATAAGGAGCCACCATCACACATGCTTATGCAGATGTCCATGTGTGAGTGTACAGCGTGCACACACACACACACACACACCCCATGCATGCTCACACCCTAGCCTTTTGTTCTAGTTTCTGATCTTCTGCCATGGTTAGTTTGTAAAGATTTGTATATTCTACAACATGAGACTTGGAGACATACGTGTTAGCTGCTACATCTTATTTTCATATTTTTGTTTCTCAGTCTTCCTTTTGTTGCTCTAGATATTTGCCATACATTCAGTTACAAATGGCCATCCAAAAGCTTCCCCAGGTGGTGTGTGTTCTTTTTCCTGCTTGTGGAGGCAGGGTGGTGTGGCAGGATGAGCATGGCCTTTGAAGTCACTCATGTCACTCACTGGACATGAGTAATAAGTTGTGTGACCTTGGGCAGAGACTCAATCACTGAAGTCTCAGTCTCTCAATTAGTAAAACAGTATGTGATGACGCCTGCCTCATGAGGTTGTGGTTAGGATGAAAAGAGGTGACATACATGAAACCAGTGCTTCCTACCTGCTACATGGGAGGGGCAGGCCTCTTTCCCTTTGTAACCAGTAGGATAACTTCATCCACTGTGGAGAATTGGCACCAAGTCCCAGCCAGCAGCAGGGTTGCAAAAACCCTATTGGATTGAACCTTCTGGATGTGTAGCCCAGGCCTGACCAGTTTTAGGGATTAGGAAGGGACTTCCTTCTACAGCAGGGAGCTCATTTCACTATCAGCTATGTCAGGTACTTGGAAAATACTTCCTGAAAAGACTGGGCAAGAACAGCCCAGGCATGAGTCTGGAGGTGCAGGTGACTGTCTTTGGGGAGAGAAATGACCTGCAGAACCACTGTTGATGCCTTATGTTTGTTCCTGGGATCAAGAAGAGCACAAGATTCATCCACTGAGATTCTCTGCTTGCTGCCGCATGTTGCCGATTTTTCTGCAATTACAAACTGAGAACATGTGGTGTGGTCTGGACATTTGTCTCCTCCAAATCTCATGTTGAAATGTGATTCCCAGTGTTGGAGGTGGGGCCTGGTGGGAGGTGATTGAATCATGGGAGTGGATCCCTCCTGAATGGTTTAACACCATCCCTTTGGTGATGAGTGACTTCTCACTCAATTAATTCACATCAGATCTGGTTGTTTAAAAATCTGGAACTTTCTCCCTCACTCTCTTGCTCCCCCTCTTTCCAAGTGATGTGCCTGCTCCTGTTTCACCTCTGCCATGATTGTGAGCTTCTTGAGACCCTCACCAAAAGCCAAGCAGGTCTTGGTGCCATGCTTCTACAGCCTGCAGAAACATGAGCTTTTTTTAACAAATTACCCAGTCTCAGGTATTTCTTTATAGCAATGCAAGAACAACTTAATGCAGAAAATTGGTACAGAGGAGTGGAGTGTCGATATTAAGAGACTAGAAAATGCAGAAGCGACTTTGAAACTGGGTAACAGGCAGAAGTTGGAAGAGTTTGGAAGGCTCAGAAGAATACAGGAAAGTGAAGGAAATTGGAGAACTTCTTAGAGACTTGTTAAGTGGTTGTGACCAAAATGCTGATAGAAAAATGAACAGTGAAAGCCAGGCTGAGGTGGTCTTAGATGGAAATGAGGAATTTATTGGGAACTGAATTAAAGGTCACCCATGTTAAGCCCTAGCAAAGAACTTGGCTGCATTGTATTCATGCCCTAGGGATCTGTGGAAATTTGATCTTAAGAGTGATGATATAGGGTGTCTTACAGAAGAAATTTCTAAGCAGAAAAACATTTGAGAGTAGCCCGGCTGCTTCTAACAACCTGTGATCAGATGTGGGAGCTACAAAATGACTTAAAGTTGGAACGTATATTTAAAAAGGAATCAGAGTAAAAGTTTGGAAAATGTGCAGTCTAGCCATGTGGCAGAGAAATAAAAAGTTTTTTCAGGAGAGGAATCCAAGCAGGCTGTGGAACAAACACTTGTTAGAAATATTAGCATGACTGAAAGGAAGCAAAGTGCTAATTTCCAAGACAGTGGAAAAATGCCCCAAAGGCATTTCAGAAATCTCTAAGGCAGCCCTCCCATCATAGACTCAGAGGCCTAGGAGGAGAAGACTGGTTTTGTAGGACAGACACAGGGCCCCACTGCCCTGCTCAGCCTCAGGAGACTGCTTCCTTCATCCTGGCTGCAATGGCCCCAGCCTTGGCTCAAAGTGCCCCAGACACTCCTTGCGTGGCCACTTTGAAGAGCGTAAGCTGCTGTTAGCCTTGGTGGCTTTTGCATGGTGTTAAGTCTGCAGGTACATGGCATGTAAAAGGGAAGGAGGCTTGGCAGCTTCCCCTAGATTTCAGAGGATGTATGAGAAAGCCCAGATGTTCAGGCAGAAGCCTGCCATGTGGGCAGAGCTTCCACAGAGAAACTTTACTAGGGCAACGTGGAGGAGTAATGTGGTGTTAGGGCTCCCACAGACTCCCCACCAGAGTATTGCCTAATGGAGCTGTGAGAAGGGGGCCACTGCCCTCCAGGTACAAGAGTAGTAATCTCACCAGCAGCTTGTAACTTCTTCCTGGAAGAGCTGCAAGTACTCAGCTCCAACCTGTGACAGTAGCCACCGTGGGCTGTACCCTGCAAACCACAGTGGCAGGGCTGACGAACACCTCGGGAGCCCACCTCTCACACCAGGATGCAGGATATGGAATCAAGGATTATGTTGGAGCTTAAAGATTTAATGCCTTCCCTGCTGGGTTTCAGACTTGCATGGGGCCTATTACCCCTTTCTTTTGCCCAATCTGTTCCTTTGGGAATGAGAATGTTTACCTAATACCTGTACCACTACTGTTTATTGAGAATATAAATAACTTGTTTTTGATTTCATAAACTCATAGATGGAAGGAACTCATCTCATAGAAAAGAACTCACCATCATAGGTAAGACTGTGGACTTTGGACTTGAGACTTTTGAGTTAATGCAGGAAAAAGTGAAAACTTTGGGGGACTATTGCAAAGGCGTGATTGTATTTTGAAATGGGAGAAGGGTATGAGATTTGGGGGTGGGGAGAGGTGGAATGATATGGTTTGAATGTTTGTTCCCTCTGAATCTCATGGTGAAATGTTATTCCCAAAGGTGGAGGTGAGGCCTAGTGGGAGGTGACGGGATCATGGGTAGATCCCTCATGAATGGTTTCGCATCGTCCCCTTGGTAATAAGTGATTTCTCCCTCAGTTAGTACACAAGAGATCTGGCTATTTAAAAGTCTGAGAGCTCCCCACTCTTGTTCTCCTGTCCCCCTTCTTACCACGTGGCATTCCTGCTCCTGCTTTTCCTTCTGCTGTGATTATAAGCTTCCTGAGGGTCTCACCAGAAGCTGAGCAGATGTTGGTGCCATTCTTGTACAGACTGCAAAATCATGAGCCAATTAAACCTCTTTTCTATATAAACTACTCAGTCTTAGGTATTCCTTTATAGCAGTTCAAGGAAGGCCTAATACAACATGGAATGTGTTTTCTTTTTTCCCTGGTTATATTATCTGGACATTACCATGGATCAAAGCTACAGTCATGACCTCATCATGTTGCTTCTGGGCTACAGCTAAACACATTTAAATATTAATTTAAAGCACACACATTTTTAGAAATCTAGTGTCAGAAGCCTTAAATATCAACTATGTATGTGAGTAGTCATCAGGTGTTTGGTTTGTGACGACTTTTGCACTGTTGTGTCACTATCTGACGGCTTAGGAAACCTCCCCATTTTATGTGGGAGAAGAAAAAAGAAGCGACACCTTGATGTTTTTCTCAGAAACTGTGGCTGGGGACTTCCCCGTGAAAGTATGCAGATAATTAGTCATCTCAGAGACTCTTTTTTAGCACAAGGTAGTCATAGGAAGACCATGTGAGTAAGGAAAGTTATGAGGCTTTGGTTCTAATCCCCATGCATCTTCAAAATGTCTGTGGGATCTTAGGAGAGTCACCCTCACCGATTCCCAGTTCTCTCAGATGTAATAAGAGAAGGTAGATAGAATGCTGCCTAAGGGATTTTTTTTTTTTTTTGGCCTGACATTTTGTGATTTTTTTTTCACATACAAGTACAGGATAATATTTTGTGATTTTAGTGTAACCACAAAACTTACAGATCTGCAGAACTTTAGTCTACAACCTCATCACCTTCCTTTAGAGCCACGAGAAGATTCTTCTAACAAGACTCAACGTCTCTTCCTAGGTCTATCTTTCCAGAGTGGTCCTTAGGCCTTTCAATACCCGAGTAGTCCTTCTAAAAGATACAACTAATGCCATTTTCCCTTTAAAAAAAATCTTCATTGGGAACTATTTACCACGTTTCCTCTTAACTGTGGGTAGCGTTTTTCTATTTATTCACACGTCTAGTAATTTTTTATTGTGTGCTAGATGTTTGTGGATGATACTTTGTATAGAGCCTGGATTTTCTTGTCTTCCTTTAAATCGTGGTGAACTTTGTTCTAGCAGACAGTTAAATTACTAGTCCATCCTTCTGGTCCTGTTGGGCTTGGTTTTACTCTTTGTTAGGGCAGGTCTATTTCTGTTTTGAACTTAGTCTTAGGGCATGCCTCTTACCCTAGAATGTGTTCTTTACCTTATTTTTTATTTATTTATTTATTTTTAGATGGAGTTCGCTCTTGTTGCCCAGGCTGGAGTGCAATGGCGCGATCTCGGCTCAACGCAACCTCCGCCTCCTGGGTTCAGGCAATTCTCCTGCCTCAGCCCCCTGAGTAGCTGGGATTACAGGCACGCGCCACCATGCCCAGCTAATTTTTTGTATTTTTAGTAGAGACGGGGTTTCACCATGTTGACCAGGATGATCTCGATCTCTTGACCTCGTGATCCACCCGCCTCGGCCTCCCAAAGTGCTGGGATTACAGGCGTGAGCCACCGTGCCCGGCGTGTTCTTTACTTTTAAAGTATGGTCTTTCCAGTATCACCACTGAAAGCCTGAGGTGCTCAATGAGGTCCCTCTACTCTGCCTGGAACTCTAGAGTCTCCAATATTGCATCATCTATAGAATTACCGTCTGCCCTCAGCTCTGCGACAGGTGATCTTTGCTAAGCAGTGCAGGGTCTCACCCAGCACATATATACCTTAACCCTGGATCAGGAATACTTATCCAGATTTCTGCCCCCATCCCCCAAAACATAGACACTATGTGCAGTTCCCTTTTCCCTCTTTCCCTGCCCCACACATCCCAGCTGCTTCAGCCGCCCAGAACTTCTCTTCTGCCACCCAAGTTCAACCTGAGCTCTACCTTTTTGGGCTGTGGAAAGACCTCCCTAGACGGAAAGCCAGGCCGATCATGTGTCTTACCTTGTAAGTTTCTCTTCTCTCAAAAATCACCGCCCTGTACTACCTGCCATTCAGTGCTTGAAAACAATCATCTCATGTATCTTGTTTGGTTTTATGACTGTTTTTGACAGAAAGGCAAGTCTACTATTTAGTCTGCCATCCTTGAGAAGTAAATCCCCAGATTTCACAGCAAGATGTCTGTAGATAACATCTAAAACTGAATATTTTTATTTTTTGAGACGAAGTCTCACTCTGTCACCCAGGCTGGAGTGCAGTGGCACAAACATAGCTCACTGCAAACTCAACCTTCCTGGCTCAAGCGATCCTCCCACTTCAGACTTCTGAGTAGCTGGGACTATAGGTACAGGCATATGCCACCATGCCAGCTAATTTTTTTTTTTTTTCTTATAGTGACAGGGTCTCACTATGTTGCACAGGCTGGTCTTGAACTCCTGGACTCAGGTGATCCTCCCGCCTTGGCCCCACAAAGTGCTGGGATTACAGGTATGAGTCACTGTATCCAGCTAAAGCTGAATAATTAAGAAAAAACCATATAGGCACATTTTCAGGATACGAAGGTAATCTGTAGACAGTCCAGTGTCAGAAATAGTCAAAAGTAATTCTCTCTCTGCTTTGTGATTGGGACTGGCTGGGGTGAGGAATGGGGCTGGGTTCAATTGCTTTTTTAAGAAAATGTCCTTCTGTATAATTTGATTTTCTAAACCATGTGTAGGTATTATCCACTCTTGTTTATCTCTGTATAAAGCCCAACCAAACTCTTTAGCATATGAGGCTCCTTACTCACCTTGCCCATGCACTTCAAAGTCCTCAACAGCGGACTTCTCCCCCTTTCCTTTACATGCCATGCTCATGGCAGGAAGCCTTGGCCCCGCCTCATTGACCCTACCCGTTTATCTCATCATTCAATCCCGAGGCCTTTCTCCCCATCACGCTTTGGCCCTTGAGGGCAGTGGGAGCCCCATGTCTGTGCTTGGCGGGCGGTGTGCCAGGAGCGCTGCCTCCTCTCCATGTCTCTCTTAGTTATGTCACCTCTTGTGCATTTTCCATCTGTCAGCCCGGCTTGTGGGTCTCACATTCACTGCCTCTTCTCATGGATAATCTAAGAAACAAAAACTGCTCAGTAGTTTACCTAATTCTTAATGCATCTCGCTGGTAGAATAATCAAAATCAAATAAAAGTGAGAATGGCAAAAAGTATACTTGATAAAATTGTTTTTAACCAAAAAAATGTATAAAATAATAAAATATTCTAGACTGTATTGATTTATATAAAATCTGACCCAGAAAAGTAAAAGTTGGTAGAATTAAAGGCGTATGTACATCCACCACTACGAAAAAAAGCTTTATTCAGTACAATTTGATGTGAACAAAGCAAACAGATCAGTGAATGAAACTGGTACTATTTAATGTCAGGGAGAAAAACAGAATAGATGCCAAAAATAATTCTGTTAACGTAAAAGTGAAAGTCACAAAATAGGGAACTATTGAATAGCCATGTATTAGAAAATGGATGAGGGAAATAAATGGGCTTAACAGAGTTTATGCTGGAAAGTATTTTCTTAACAGAATTCAGAGTATCCCCAGGATGAAGACGATGGGTTCATAACAACCACTGTGTTCTTCCGTATCTCTTATCTTTGTCCAAGGCCGTCCTTTTGTCTAGAAGATGCTCTTCTGACTTGGCCTCCTGCCAACTTCTACTCACCCCTTGGTTCACTGATATCTCCTCTGTGAAGACTTTCCTGCAACCCAAGGCACCTTCTCTGCACCTTCTTTCCACTCCCACTATCCCTTGTACATCTTTTATGTGGCTTGACTGTGTTGTATTTTTTGTGACTTTAGAGATACAATTTCCCTCTCTGGCCCAGGCTAAAGTGCAGTGGTGCGATCATAGCTCACTGCAACCTCGAACTCCTGGGCTCACGTGATCCTCCTGCCTCGGTCTCCAAAGTACTGGGATTACAGGTGTGAGCCACTGCGCCTGGCTGATTGTGTTGTATTAAACATGCATCTGTCCGTGGGCTTGAACTCCTCCATGTATCTTGATGGATTTGGCTTTGGATCACCAGTATCCAGCAGATTTTTTGGTTCAATACACATTTGCTCAACATGAGTAAGTTTTGGATGAAGCCCTCACCTGAACGCTAGGAGGGGAGAAGAGGAGATGTACAAAGATGACTAAGATATAGCTCCCGTCCTCGAGAAGTGTGTATCTGGCAAGCAGATGGCCAGAGGAAGTTTTAAAAATGGCTACAGTGGGAGGCCATGAGAGGCCCTGTGCCCAGTGACAGTGAGCTCAGAGCTGGCTGAGGTAATCTAGGATTTCTTTCTTTAAAAATACAGTGGGAGGTTGGCCAGGTGCAGTGGTTTGTGCCTGTAATCCCAGCACTTTGGGAGGCTGAGGTAGAAGGATCACTTGAGGTCAAGCATTTGAGACCAGTCTGGGCAACATAGTGAGAGCCCCATCTCTATGCTGAGCATGGTGGTGTGTGTCTGAAGGCCCAGCTATTTGGGATCCTGGCAGGTTGAGTCTGCAGTGAGTCATGATCTCCACTGAATTCCAGTCTGGGCAACAGAGAAAGACCTTGTCTCAAAAAAAAAAAAGAAAGAAAGAAAAGAAAAAGAAAAGAAAAAAGTGGTATTTCCCTTGCATTACAACTTTAAACAAATGAAAAATTTAGACAAAGGAGAAAATCACTCGTATTTCTATCACATAATATAGCTATTTTAATTTTTTAATCCTTCTTTCTCTATAAGTTTTGGGCTTTAGAAAACTTTTTTATTTTGAAATGATTATAAAGTCACGGGAAGTTGCAAGAACAGAACAGAGATGTCCTTTCACTCAGTTTTCCCCAGTGGTGAGGTGACATCTTACTTTTGTATAATACAGCCTCAAAGCAGGGAAATGACATTGATCCAGTCCCCAGATCTTATCCAGATCCCACCAGTTTTACATGATAGGGCTTTTTGCTAACAGAGTTATAATAGGATCATATGTGTGGTCCATATCTTATTTCTTTAATTAACTTTCTCTCATGCAGCTTTGTAAACGTTATTGCATAAATCATTTTTAATGGCTACGTAATGAACATTCACCCACCCCAGGTAGCAGTTGGCTAAATTCCTCCCTCTCTTCTGAAGTTTACATTACCTCCAGTTACACCGTCAGGAACAATGCTTCTGTATTTTATATTCTTCTTATATACATATTTCTATTTTTTTTTTTTTTTTTGAGACAGAGTTTTACTCTTGTTGCCCAGGCTGGAGTGCAGTGGCTCAATCTTGGCTCACTGCAGCCTCTGCTTCCCGGGTTCAAACGATTCTCCTGTCTCAGCCTCCTGAGTAGCTGGGATTATAGGCGCCCGCCACTATGCCTGGCTAATTTTTGGTATTTTTAGTAGATACAGGGTTTCACCGTGTTGGCCAGGCTGGTTTCGAACTCCTGACCTCAGGTGATCCACCCGCCTCAGCCTCCCAAAGTGCTGGGATTACAGGCATGAGCCACTGTGCCCAGCTTACTTTTTTCTTAAGACAGGAAAGATTTAAACATCTATTGGTTTTGGGTCTGACCAAGTACAGAGGGGGCGGTTGAAGATACAGGGGAGAGGGCTTCTGACTAGAGAAAGCACCGGAGGGGTTGGGGACATGGGTGACTGAGTGCATTAATGGTCCCAATTTTTTGCCCCTCCCTGTCTACAAGCTCTTTGCCATGTAACTTTGGAGTTCTTCTCATAAAAGCACAGCATTTATTTCTGTACTCTGCAGGGCTTGTTTTGGCATGCAGAATGAAGCAGAGGTCAGTGTGCCAGTTCTGAGCCTAGGCCTCAAGGGGCATTGAATGTTTCCAGGGGTCTCTCTTGAGCCTCTGTCATAGATGCGAAAATGCACCCGAGCCAGCCTGCTGAGGTGAGAGAGCAGGGAGCAGTGTGGCATCTCCCCAGGTGCCTCTGCCAAGGGTGGCTTAGATCAGCCAACAGCCTGCAGCCCCTCACACGTGATGTGTTCAGCCCAAATCAGTAAAGCTGTCTGACTGACCTGAAACACGGAAGCAGTAAAGTGTATGTTATCGTATGCCATGGAGGTATTGATGACTTTTTACCTGGGAATTTTCCAGCAAAAGCTAACTGATACACGGTGCCCAGGATAGAGGTAGAGGGAAAGAAGAAAAGAGGTCAGATCTAGGTAAGTCCAGGCATTACGGAAAGAGCTGCTTTTCTGTGGATGTGGTCGTGTGCTTTGCAAAGACCATTTCTCTTCTGCCTCTGATGCTGGGTGGGCAGAGGGTGACCATGCATCTTAAATGAGCCACTTAACTGTACATGAGGAATTAAACTTTTTCTTTTTTTGAGACAGAGTCTCACTCTGTCACCCAGGCTGGAGTGTAGTGGCGCTATCTCTGCTCACTGCGACCTCCACCTTCTGGGTTCAAGCAATTCTCCTGTCTCAGCCTCCCGAGTAGCTGGGACTAAAGGCATGTGCCACCTTGCCCAGCTAAGTTTTGTATTTTTAGTAGAGACAGGGTTTCGTCATATTGATCAGGCTGGTCTCAAACTCCTGACTTCAAGTGATCCACCTGCCTTGGTCTCCCAAACTGTTGGGATTACGGGTGTGAGCCACCACGCCCAGCCAGGAATTAAACTCTTAAAGGTTCCTGTCTCAGCTACCAGGGCCAAGACAGGAGAAAAGAGAAGTTAGACTTGTGTTTAAAGAAAGCACAAGATAGGCCACTCTATGAACAGGGCTGCCGTAGACAGTTCCGCAGGCTGTGCCCTGCACAAACGCTCCTGGCCAGGGGCAGCGTGAGATGCAATCACTGCAATGAAGCATGGATGGGAAGAGAGAAGAGAGAAGACCTGCCCGAGCTTCTTAAACTCAAGAACGTGTCTGCGTCAAAGTGCAGCTTATACCCTGTGTACCAAAGAAAGAGTTTCACTGATAAGAATGAGGGGGAGATAGCACCTAAAATTAGATACAGAATTTCCTCAGTATCAAAAAACTAAGTTGCTTCTTTCCTGAAGCCCTTGATATTTACAATGAAAATAAATTTTATGTCCCACAGATAACGCTGGTTTAGTTTTGGTATCTTGGCGCCGCCAGTAGCTGTGTGCTCCCTTTTTGAAATGATGAGAGAAAGTAAAAAGTAAGGAGTCTCTCCTGTTTCTCTTTACAGGACGGTTTTCCTGCTCTGTCAAGTGGGGCTCATCCTTCAGTTCCACACTCAAGCGGCAAGGATTCCTACGGTTAAATATTCTGAGATCAGTGCCACAGAGGGAAGCCACTCAAAGGGGAAGTCTTGGGTCTATGGGTGTGGGGCAGGACTTTCTCGAGTTCCTGTGAGCCAGAGAGTCTCAGGAAGGGAAGGTTCCATGAAGTCATTCAGACTGCCCTTTCATTTAACAAAGGAGAAAAAAGATGCCAGAGAGGAAGGGACTGGCCCAGGGTCACATAGCTCATCCACGCCGCAGCAACGATGAAAAGCCAGAGGCTTTTACTTCTCTTCCTTCGTTCTTTTTCTTCCACTGTCACCAAACCCGAGGAACAGGGATGGACAGTTGTTGTAATACCGGGCCAGGAGGAGAGGCTTTAAATCAGAGTCCAAAGCAAAGTCCCTGTCAGAAAGCTCTGCTGGCCTGAGCGCCTTCCCCGGTGCTTTGCCTACACGGTACTTGAGCGATGCACCCGTGGCGTCTCGTGCCTCAGTGTGCTCTGGTTGTATCTCAGGTCTCCCTGGCAGGGAGAAATCTCCCGGAACAGTCAGAGGCTGGTCGCATCCCAGGCCAAATGCCCTGGGCCCTGGGTTAGGATCACAGCATTGAGTGCTGAAACCTCCCAACAGTGCGGTTGAACTCTGGGTTCTGACACATGACTGGATCAGGACCAGCTAGGTCTAGATTTCTCAAATGCCCTTGGAAATGCTATTTTTCCATCAGTGGCAGAGAGCAGGGTGAGCAGTGGGGACAATACAGGAGGGAAAGACTGTGCTCCCAGACACGAAGACAGCCAGCGCAAATACGCAGCAGAGCATGGGCCCGGTGGGTGCCAGTCCTGCCCTGTCTGACCTGCTGTGCGGCTTTGGGCAGATCCCCTCCCCTCTCTGGTCCGCGGCCTCCCAGTCTGTGACATGAAGGACTGGACTGGATGGTCACTGAGGCCCCTCCCAGCTTGGCCATATGTCCGGCCTTGGACCATGTGTAGACTCAAAGAAATTAGCCAAGAAGGGCCGTCTCCAGACACTTCCTCTTGCTCCACCCTGCCTCTGTGTCTGGTTCCTCCCCTGGCATTTTCTATTTTCTGCTCTGTCTGGACAGAAGGGCTTGCTTGCTCTGTCTGTCTCCCAGCCTTCCCTAGGAAACTGTCTTTGCTTGGAGCACACTGATGCACAGGGGTGCCCCTGCCACTCAGCTCTGTGCCATGGGCTCTGGAGGGCCACAGAACAACAGGGTGGTGGGGAAGCCTTCGGGTCAAAGACTTGGGCAGCTGCCAGGCAGAAGGGAAGTGCCGAGGCTGGCCCTGCTGCAGGGTCACAGGGCTGTCCCTTCTCCTTCTGCACTGTCTCCTTGGCCTGGGTGAGCAGAAGGTCCTGGATGCTGTGGCCATGGAGGTGGGAGGCAGGACAGCAGGGACCTGGAGGAGTGACTCTTCAAGGATGAGGTCTGCAGACCAGAGCAGGAAGCCCTCAGGATAGAGAGAACATGGGCAAGGTGGTCAGTGGGCTGGTAGGCAGCCCTGCTCAGATCCCTCCCCGACAGCAGAGTGGTCACACACCCTGAGCACAGGGGCCTATTCTGGACTAGCCTGGCCCGAACAGCAAATTGTTGTGAACTCCCATATTTTAACTTAAAAATCCAGTGCCTGGTACATGATGGACACTCAGTAAATGTTTACTGAATTCTTATGAATCCTGCATTCTACCACATCATTTGGGTAATTCGTGATTTTTGAGCTCTCGAGGGCCTCTCATATCCCCAGCTCACTGCCTTGTACCCCCTGAGAAGCAGGGCTGGGCTGGGGAGAGCTCTGGGTGTGTTGCCGGGCACCCTGAGCCATTGCTGGGCCAAGCCGCTGCACCTGCCAGCACCCTGGTTTCCCCATCTGTGAGACAGGATAGAGAGGCAGGGCCGCAGGCCTCACCCAGCTCAGGGATGGCAGCTGCTGGCACTCCAGTGTCCACCAGCGTGTCTGAGATAGCTGGTGAACCGAGCACTGGGGTGTCTGAAGGGAAGCTGAACCTCGCCAGGGTGAAGCTTGTGCCAAATCGGCAGGAAAGAGTGTTTCATACTCTGTGCCACCTCTAACTGTGTCTTGAATATTCCATGCTTTTATGTTTCTGGGTATGATCAGAAGCTTGGAAAATGAGTTACCTTGCATTGTGACCCACATGCATATCTGTGTTAAAAAAAAAACACTGAAGTCTGCATCATGCTTTTCAGATATGTTAATTCATTTGTTTGTTAATTCATTCAAAAAACATTCATTGAATACCACAACGTGGCAGGGGGTAGGGTCCCCCCTCGGAAGGAGAATGAACAGACAATGAACAGTGAAATGAACAGACAATTATACTGCAATTAGCAAAGTGCTGTAACAATGGTGTGAACAAAGAGTTTAGGGTGGTTTGCAATGGCACTCACCTTTTCCTCTGGAGCACAGAGTGTGTCTATATGCTCATCACCATCACTCCCTGAAGAGGGGACAGTGTCTATGGAGGAAGACACTGAGGCTCAGAGAGGTTAAGTGACACACACAAGACCACACAGTCCTTACCTTCTGACACCAAGTCCAGTGCCGAAGGGATTGCTTTGTATGTTACCCTGCAGCCATGGATATAATGTTATGACTTACTTCCTTTTGGGGTTCTTTTAGTGAATCGCTATTGCTTTATTAAGTCTCTTTTGTCCTGTTTAAAAAAAAAAACTAGTAAAACTAGCTGCTTGCCTACTTTCTTTATAAAACTGAGCAATCTGGCCAGGCACGGTGGCTCATGCCTGTAATCCCAGCACTTTGGGAGGCCGAGGCGGGTGGATCACGAGGTCAAGAGATCGAGACCATCCCGGTCAACATGGTGAAACCCTATCTCTACTAAAAATACAAAAAATTAGCTGGGCATGGTGGCGCATGCCTGCGGGAGGCTGAGGCAGGAGAATTGCCTGAACCCAGGAAGCGGAGGTTGCAGTGAGCCGAAATCGTGCCATTGCACTCCAGCCTGGGTAACAAGAGCGAAACTCTGTCTCAAAAAAAAAACAAAACAAAACTGAGCAATCTGATGGGCTTGTGTTAGCCTTTAAGAAAATGAAAATATTTTAAGATTTTCTTCTTTGGTCCTACCTTGGGCTTAATAGTCATTCCCATCCCTTCCCTCCACAGAGAGTCATGGTCTTTAGACCATCCAGGCGAAACCTGCCCTGGTTTGTGAGCTGTTGGGATCATTGTTACCACTGTGGGGTCCCTTTTCAGCCTCACATGTGTCAAACTGACTTTGCTTTCTTTTTAACCTCCCAGAAATTAGACCCACAAAACACAGAGCTGGGTCACCTAAGTCAGAGCAGAGGCAGAGGCTAGTGAAACCCTTTACCCTCCGACAACAGTCTTCTTCAGGATTCTTGCGAACAGTGAACATGTTTGAAGTGAGCCCTGACTTTGCTCTGTCACTCTGGCCCTGTCTTTGAACCTCTCTGAGCTTCCGTGAGCTCATCTGTCATACAGATAGATCAACAGTCACACAGCTCACAAAACGACAGCAGGGTTTACAAAGCAACTTGTAAAAAAGCGACCTCCCTGATGAATGGAGGGTGCCCATCAGGCCTCTCTAGGGTGTGTGGGCAAGTCAGCATGAATATTGGAAAAAGACTGGAATTTGGAGTTAGAAGATCCAATTTCAGACTCTGCATCTGCCTCTTATGAGCTATGTGACTTTGAGCAAGTTTCCAACAGCCCTAAGACTCAGCAGCAAAACTAGGATGATGATGGCACCTTCCCCACCCACCTTACCCCCAAGTTGTTAAGAGAATGAAACAACTGAAGGCCTGCCAACCAGGCTGTCTGGCTGCATGCTGGTCAGTGCCAGGACTGGGGCTGAATTTCTCCTTCAGCAACCTCAGTCCTCCCAGAGGATGGGAGTCTTGTGTGCTTCTGACCATAAGATCCTCCCGAGGCTTATTCCACAGGCCCACGTTACCCCACGAGCCTTCTATACTCCCAAAACCCTTTTCAAAGGGGCTCGTCTCCCATCCTCCTGGTGCAGCACCAAGGCTCTGTGTAGTCGGGAGGCAAATTTGCTGCTTCATGCTGCAGAAAATGCGGACTGTTGAGTGGCAGTGACCCCCACCATGGGAGTGCCTCTTTTCCACCCTCCAAAGCTCCTCTGGGCAGGTGCCAGGTTTAGGTGTGAGTTCCCTCCACTACAAGGGGCTCAGCCCAATTGGAAGTAAAGAGGAAACAGCCCAGCTACCGACTTGCACAGGGGACCCTCTGAGAAGGTTTGCCAGTGGGAAGACCATCTCCAGCTGCTCCTCGAGTGTTGTTGGGGTGTATTCTGCTCTGCCTGCAGGCCTCCCCAGCCCAGGAGGACCCGTTCCACCTGTTGGAGATTTGCTGGCTACCTCCAGGTGGCCAGCGAGGGTGTGGCAACTTCACAAATAAGGAAAACCAGGATAAGAGGCAATGTTTGCCCCTGTGAAACAAGTTTGCGATAGTTTTGTGATAATTCCGATTAGGCTGTTCCAAAACCATTGTTTTGCCAACAGCAGCTCTCCTCTATTTTTTTCTTTCTTTCTTTCTTTTTTTTTTTTTAGAAATCAAAGGCCATGACTGTTCACCTTTCCTTTGAAGTATTATGTCTATTTGCTTATTTGATTCAGATAGATTCAGAACCATATGACTCTGCTTTTTTGTGTAAAATGTTCCTTCTTTAAGCCACCGATCCACAGTAAACAAACATCTGTGGAATAAAACAAAGTATGCTATACAATGAATATTGACTGAACAGAAAATATTCGTTTATATTTAAAGGCAAGGTACATAAGTTATATCAGTAAGCATTGACCATAAGCCAACTGTCAACACAACCTGAGGTGGTAAATGCTTCGCCAGTGCTCAGTTGTCTCTAGAAATTCCATCAGGTCTTCTAGGAGAATGACATTTTCTATGTGGTATAACCATTCTTGAAAATATTTCACATAAGTACCCACATAATGTTTTTCTTACATATATTGAAAAAGTAATTTTGGGAGAAAATCCATAGGCATGTCACATAATATTATACAGAATATAGTTGAGAAAAGCTGCCTACAAGAGTAAAAGCAAAGGCGGATTTTGTGGTTTCCAAGTACCGAGATACAGATCTAGGCCAGCTTACAACAGTGGAAGAGAGTCAGGAATGTCCAGATCCCTGCCAAATTCTTGAAGACTTGAGCTCTGAGGGTCTGCAAACCTGTGGAAGATGTCTCCTTCCGCTGTGGGGCATGGCAAGGCCAAAGCAGTCAGTTCAAGCAGCTCCCCACACCTCAGCTTTCCTCCTACAATTCAGACCACGGGAGAGGCACAGCTCAGCCTTTTCTCTTTCTTCACTTTTGTTCTCATCTGATAGGGCATTGAAACCCTCAGCCTTCCTTCAGTCAGTCCAGTGCAGAGCCACACCTGACCCAAGACGCCATCAGTCTGTCTTGCTCTCAAGGACAGCCACTGATTGAATAGTTCAGTGACGACTCAGTGTTCTGGGCAACCATCTATTTTATTTTCACATGACTCAAATAGTTGATCCTTATATTGAGCTAAAATTGGCCTCCCTGAAATTTTAGCCATTGGTTCCAATTTCTTGCTGGGAAGCTATGCAGAATACAGTGTGTGTCTTCTTTCACATGACCGCCCTTACAAATAGATGAGGATAAGTCTCCAGCCAAAGCAGCCAGTTCCTTCAACTTAGGGAACACTGTTTCTTAGGGATTTAGGGGATTTGGTCCCCACTCCAGAATCCTATTAAAACTATGGGTGATCTCCCCAGAAAGACACACACATATCTGCATACACCCCCATTTGCAAACATCCTTCTCCTTCTGAGCCCACCCATGGATCTCTTTAAAAGCCAATGGACCCTAAGTAGGCACCTTGCATCGGAACTCTAAAACCAGGTGCTGGAGGTGGAAGGGAACTTAACGACTCAGTGTCCTCACTTCACAGGTAAGAATTCCGTCTGTAGACACTTTGCTCCTGGCTTGCTGGCTCCAGCATCAGGCCTTGGCTGCAATCGAATGGTAGTAGAGCCTTCAGTAGTGCAGGTGAACGAAAGAAATTTGAGAGTTGTTTTGGTGTTTCCTCCGCAAGTGGGGAGATCCATCACTGCAACAACTCTGGTCTGTCTCCATCTCATCACCTGGGGCTTCCTCAGGGAAGGGAGTGACTGAAGTTGCTTGTTGAAGTTGGGCAGAACAAACCCGGTTTGCTTAGCTGCTTTCCACCTGTCTCCTTGGGAGTGAGTTTCCCCCTAACCCCTGCAGGCCACGCAACTCCCCTCTTCCTCTTCATTCTTAAGTCTTACCTAGATGGGGAATGAAGCTTTTGTCCATAAAAATGCTGATACTCTAGCTCCCATCAGCTGCTCCTTGGTTTTCCTTCTCAATGTTTTCTGAATTCAATCAGAAGAGAGGTGCCCTCCCTATCAGTCTCCTCTTAGAAATATGGAATTGTGGCTGGGAGCAGTGGCTCACACTTGGTAATCAACACTTTGGGAGGAGGCCGAAGTGGGTGGATCACCTGAGGTCAGGAGTTTGAGACCAGCCTGGTCAACATGGTGAAACCCCATCTCTACTAAAAATACAAAAATTAGCTTGTTGTGGTGGTGCATGCCTGTAATCCCAGCTACTCGGGAGGCTGAGGCAGGAGAATCGCTTGAACCCAGGAGGCGGAGGTTGCAGTGAGCTGAGATTGTGCCATTGCCCTCCAGCCTGGACAACAGAGTGAGGCTCTGCCCCCAACTACAAAAAAAGAAATATGGAATTATACAAAACTTATTGTTTTGTAAGCTGCTTTAGAAATATTTTTTGCTTAATAATATACTGTGATGCTTCTCTGTGTCATTAAATATTCTGGATTTTGGAGGAGATTCTTGAGACAGAGAGGGAGAGAGAGACACACAGGAGACAGAGAGAAAAAGGAAGGACATGAAGGAAGAAGGAGGAGAATGAAGGACCAGAAAAGAAGAAATAGAGAGAGACACGAGAGACAGGCAGAAGTGAGGAAGGGAGAGAGGGAAAAATCTGGAGTCTTGGGAAGCTGAATCATAAATAGGAGATGCTGAGGCAAGGGTCAGAGAAGGAGGTGGGTTTTGGTCACCGGCTAGCTCAGGGATATTTTCCTGTCCCTTCCACACACTGACAATTACCACACTTGCTGCATTCCCCGAGGACCATCTGATAAGCCCAGAGGTGATGTGACTCCCTGGGGAGCAGTGTGGATGGATGGCAGGTTGGCAGGGAAGTCAGACACAGGCCAGCCCTCCAGTGCCTTTCATGTGACACAGCTTCTTGACCCTCTAGTGTCCTGGTTGTCCTCCAGGGATGTTTTGGCAGTGACCTCATAGAATGTGATTTTGATCTTTAAGCATCCATGGATTGCTCAACTTAAACTTTGTCATTTTTGTTTTACAAAAGTATTCCGCAAGCTACCCTGGCACCACTTCTTCTTGAGACGTCTCCCCTGTCCCTGGCCTTGTAGCCCCAGCCTAGGGCGACTGTCTTTTCTGCTCTGTAGCACCCAGGCCGTCCTCTGTCACAGTTCTTATCACACTGCATTGAAATGATCTGAAAGCTCATTGCCGGCAGGGAGCAGGCATTATTCATCTCTGTCTCCCTGGAACCCAGCTGGTAAATGATCTGGTCAGGTGATTCTCAAAACTGTGCCCAGCAGAGCGCCTGCACTTCTAAGGACGTTGTAGGTAAGGCACCCCAGCAAGGGGAGGTGAATTGGGACACTGTTGAGGGGACCGAGGTCCCCTGTCCTCTATCTTTAACCAGAGCACCTGTGCTTTTTCTGCTATGTACTGGATTTCCACGTGAAGTTTCACTTTAAAAAGAGTTTCCTCTTCTTTAAAACAAAAGTTTCAAGAATCGCCAGTCTAGTCTGTTTCCTTGGGTTACGTATATTTCACACATTCACGGGAGTTACAGAGGAAAGTTTAATATCTGAGCACTACCCTGCTTTCTTTCTTCTCTAGTCCTATGTTAGGGTTAACAACCCCACCTCCAACCCTCCCCTCTTATGGGGAAAAGGATTAGAAGAGGATTACACATCTGTTTTAGAATAAAAATGCGTGTCCTCTATTCAAAGCATTATATCAGTGACAAGAAGGGGATGTTTCTAAACAGGAAATCCTTACGGCCAAATTACTTTACCTTTATTCTCTCAAGTCAAAGCCAAACTGACGAGTATGTGTAAGTGCTTTAGGTGACACCAAGGTGCACACCGTATCGCCTGTCCTGGTACCTTACAGTTAAGTTGGGAAGGTAAGACTTACTCCCTGAACAACTGGGATTGTGAGTGTTTCTGAGGCAGGATATAGCTACACAATTTCCCCGTACACTACGCAGGTAAAAATGGAACTGTGTGGTGGAAAGAAGAACTCAGGGTCCCAGTGCCTGGATTCTGGTCTCTGCGGTCCTCTTTACAACGGTGTGTTCTCAGACACGTTATTAACCCCTGAGTCTCAGATTCCTTCTCAAACAGTCCTTTATTCTGATTATCAAATAAGATATGAACTGGACATCTTTTATAAACTATAAAGACCAGTTAGAAATGATGATGATTGGTGATGATGAACCTGAACCTGAAGGCGGGGGTGGGACCATGTTATTTCACCAGCAGCAGGGGGCCCCTTGTCCAGGAGAGATGAGGCCTCAGAGATTTCAGAAATTTCCTTTGTCAAGTAGCTTTGGCCTTATTCTCCCCACTGAAAAGAAGTAGGTTCTCTTATTTATAACCCCAGACCTGCACAATCTCTGGTCTGATTGAGCTATGTAGATTGTGCATGCGGATAAGGAACGAATATCCAAGCAAACATGGGTTAGCTTGGCCTCTTTCCAGTAAGGGCCTGCCGTGGGTTGCTGCTTAATTGCCCCTGGTGTCTATTAATGGACTCGCTGGAGAGTAACCAATAGCTTAATTGGAGGAGCGTGCTGAGGGCTGGCACCAGCCAGACACCTTGGGCAGGACTGTGCAGGCCAAGGCTATTTCTTGATTAGAACACCCTCTCATCCCTCACCAGCCCCCGACCCCTCCAGCTCAGGGGAGCAGATAAACTGAGGTGCAAGGGTGACAGGAAGGCTGCTAAGCAGTTTGCAGCTGAACTGTGGAAGCAAAAGCAGGTATGCAAAGGAAGCCATGGACCAGAGAATTGACGTGGCAGCTACAAAATGGCCAAACTCAAAACGATACTCGCTCCTTCTGGTTCCAAGTCCAGACTCCTTCCCATGGTGTCCTCTGCTTCCACCTCTCTAAAGGGGGACATGAATTTGCCCTTCACAGCCCGCCTTCATTCCCTTTTTCACAGCTGCTCTTTCATTCCCTTCTCTAACTGCTGTGGGTGCCTTACCCAGGCTTCAGGGTGATCACAGCTGGAATGTAAGTTACAAGAAAAAAATGCTCACAGGCCATCAGTGTTAAGTTAGTTTTATGATGTTACTTAAATATGTACATATATAAAACTAGGTATAACTTCCTAAACTATACGACTCTAAGACTAAAATAAATGTACAGATTAAATATCATCAAACGATCACAACAATAAAGTTAAATGTGTCTCTAATCTAACTTAATGAAGGAGGTGGCTTTGCTGAAAGATGATTGCCGCTCATAAAATGACCGCCATGGTTCAAGTTCTTCAGCATCCGGCTTGCCATGCACCAGGTACCAGTCAGCTCCATTTGAATAACCACAAAAGCGCGGTACAGTAATACCACGTGGCCCTCACGTGGAGCAAGCTCATTATTTCCATACTGCATCTGGCCCTGTGCTTTTACTCAGTTGTTCATGCCAATGGAAGTGCTGCTGCTTACTGCCAAATGCCAAGGACAGGTTTGAAGTGCAGTCCTTAATTGTAAGATATCATCTGGCTGATTCAGATAATGTTTAACTTAGCATAGTAATGAAAACAACAAATACAAAGATTCTCCATGAAAAGCTCATGGATTCCCTGGAATATGTTGACGCGCAGCTGTTTTATCTTGAGACTTTGGAGGAGAAAAAGAAAAGCTTTTAGTGAGATGGCAGATGGGGATTTTGCTCCACACTGCCCCCTGGTGGTGGCCTCCTCCTTGACCACACAGTCCCCAGTGTCTACCTACCCAGCACAGTTCTAGAGGCATGCCAGTGCCTAAGAGGGGAGAGAGCATAGCAACAGGGAGTGCTCACATATTGGCTGGACTGAGGGGCTTGGGCAACAGGATGAGAACGTGGGTGGGGCTAGCTAGGTCTTGGTTAAGTCTGAGTTCTTTCTCTCATATGCTCCTCCCACAGCCTCTTCTACAGGTACCATGGCTATTGCTGAAAAGCAGCACAGTATCCCTGAGGAAGAGTCCCAGATCTTGGGAGGGAGATGTAGCCCCTGTTAGAGTCAGCGATTGGGACTCCCAAGGCAGAAGCAGCACGTGGAGTGGGCCCACATGAGCTGGGCTGCCCCACAGGCTCCCTCCGAAGCTGGAGATGGGGTGCCTGCCCCAGGAGCAGGGTTTGTACTGCCAGGCCATCTGGAGAGCTCAGCATTCTCCAGCCCTCATTTCTGCCCATGTTAAACTATTGGGGCCGTGGTAACATCACCAGCATTCACAGTGGCTTCAGGAGGCTCTTTTCAAATACCCAAGGGCTGGAATCACAGCCTCTTCACTACCATGTACCCTCTCAAGATATCCAAATTCTACCCTTTCATGAAGGCCCTGCTAAAATGCTGCTTGGAATCACACAGACCAGCATTCAAATCCCAGTTCTACCACTTACTCATTAAGCCAAGTTTCTTAATGCTTGTGAGCCTCAGTGCTCTTACCTGTAAAGTGAGAGTAATAATGCCTTTTGCTCAGACTTATGGTGAGAACAAAATAGGATAAGGTCTTTAAGATGCACAACCCAATGCCTGGCACATGAGGCTTTTGGTGATTGTAAGGCCCTGGTGCCCTTTTCAGGGCCATGGCAGGTCACATCCTTGTTGAGTCAAATACTTTTTTTTTTTTTTTTGAGATGGAGTTTCGCTCTTGTTACCCAGGCTGGAGTGCAATGGCGCGATCTCGGCTCACTGCAACCTCCGCCTCCTGGGTTCAGGCAATTCTCCTGCCTCAGCCTCCTGAGTAGCTGGGATTACAGGCACGCGCCACCATGCCCAGCTAATTTTTTGTATTGGTAGAGACGGGGTTTCACCATGTTGACCAGAATGGTCTCGATCTCTTGACCTCGTGATCCACCCGCCTCGGCCTCCCAAAGTGCTGGGATTACAGGCGTGAGGAGTCAAATACTTTTGAACCCCCCTGGATGTTTACAGGCTTCCTCTCCAGGGCTCTCCAGGGCTAACCACAACTAGCTGTGGCCACACTGCTGGCTCCATGACCTTGCCTACACCAGTCACCACCTGTTGGCCCTACCACTGGAGCCTCGGAAGGTGCTGCCACTCTTCCCTGAACAAGGACCTTCCTAGGTTTCATGCTGTGATTCTTATTTTTCCACCCCGAAGGACTTTCCCATGCCCTGAGCTGCCTGTGCAAGCTGCATATTTGGCCCCTCTCTGGTGTGTATTATGCTCCAGCCTGGAATTGTGGTGAAGCCAGAAGCTATTCTGAGATCTTTCCGCTATTTCAGGCTCCAGCTTAGACGTGGGGAGAGAATCCAGGACTCTCTGCCCATGTCTCAACCACAACTTCCAAGACTGGTCCTTTTATGTCCTGACACCCTCAGATCCAAAATAGCCGGCTCAGATGTAGCAGGGATGTGCACGTGCCATCCAGCCTGTAGCTGGGCTAGAGAGCATTCTGGAAGTGTTAGGTCTTGGGGGGATGGGGAGAACTGAGCTCCAGAGAGGTAGCCAGGGTTACACCCTCACCCCGCAAGCTGTCAGGCTTTTGGGGGCTGGGGGCCGCTCCATGTGGAGCAGCAGCTGCCTCCAGTCCTAGTCAGATAAAGGAGGAGTGCGTTTTCTGCCTGCTGAGTTCTCGGGTTGTATACCTCTTCCTGGGCTGGCTAGCATTCATTCATCTATTCCACAGATATTACTGCATGCCTATTATATGCCACTCACTGTCCTAGGCTCTGGGGTAAAACTATGGCCAAAACAGACAAAAATCCCTGCTCTTGTGGAGCTTACATGTAACAAAAATCATAATAAATAAATTGCACTGTTCAATCTAGCTTGCAAAGCACCTTTCCGTGCCATTTCTTGGTAGAACATCTAATCGAATACTCTGTGCTAACACAATGCCTGTCCTCAGTTCATCCTTCCAGTAATCCCCTGAGTTAGACACCACTCCATTTTACTGACAAGGGAACAAAGACTCCAGGAGAGGCAGTAAATTCTGCGAGGTCCACACAGCCCGGAAGTGAATCTTAACTCAAGTATGTCTGACTAGAGGGCCCAGGCAAGATCTTAACCACGGTGTGCAGAGAAACTGGTGGCACTCACTTGCAGATGCAGAGGCTCAGTGAGATGCAGAGTTAGGCAAAGGCAAGTTCTTCTGTTGTTCCATGGAATTGATGAAACTTCACAGGCAGAAGGAAGTTCACTTGGACGTCACCCAAGACAGGACTCCTATCCCAGCCTGGGTGGATGAAGAACAGGACTCAACTGAAGCATTTCTGGGTTCTAGGGCACTTCCTGCCTGTGGGGCAGCCCATGCCAGGGCTGGACACTGTGATGACTTGATGGTCCTTCCTGTTTTGGAAGGAACTGTCTGCTCCAACCTGTCCACCTGCCACCCCCTCGGAGACTCCCTTCACACAACCCTACCCAACTTGGCTCTGATTTGCTTCTTTCTCTCCCCAGTAAACAGCAGACCTCAGAGAGGGTGCGGCTGCCTCCCCTGCATTCTCACGGCTTCCAGCCACACATCTGACGCAGTGCTGATCACCCTGTGTGGGGACATCCCTGTCTCATGTCTGTTTGTGCCACTCCACAGCACAGTGCTGGCACACGCGAGGTGCTCAGCCCATGGTTACGGAGTGACTGATGAAGGAATGGATAGCATCTAGCCATTTTCAGTTGCATGGAGAGACTGGGCCAGTTATTATTTGGCTGCAGCTGCCTCACAAAAGAGAAATGGTTCTCTTTCATCTTTCCTACAGTGTGGGTCGTGATATTAATGTAGCCTGTGGCTTTCACCAAATATTTGTGGCTTCAGAGTCACCTTGTTTGAAGGTATTTCTGGAGGCTTTGGCTGACACTATAATTCCAGAACTGACAATTGGTGTGAGATGGCTGGGGGCTGAAGCAAGCTGGGATGTCGTGGGGTCTTAATCATAAACTGCCCAACCACCAAAGAAATGGATCATTTCTGGGAGGTCTAGGAGGGCACACAGTGAGATCCCTTAATGCCATGGAAGATGCCAGGACAATGTACACGTCCATGGCTCTGTGGCTGGGTCCTTCTTCTCTGAAGCTGCTACTGTCCCAGATCAACCTGTGGCAATCCACAGCCTGCCTATCATTTGGATGGCCCCTGCAATCAACTCTCCAGGAAGATTCTTTCATGTTCTTCTAACTGCTTCTGTTGCTAAAAGAGCTAGAGGGTCCCACAAGATTACTGTTCAAATGGCTCTCCTGGGTCCCTTCCTTAGCATGGACCTTCTTGCCACAAAGGGAAAATAGTCAACCAAAAAATACCTATGGATTCCTCAACACCTGAGGTTGGTTGGGTGATCTTTCTTTAAATGTTTCTTCCTTCCCAACCCAATAAAATCCTATTTTTGTCTAGAATGCCTACTTTGAGTTAATCCCCATCTGACTTGTGGCCTGAAGGCTAAATAAGGCAAGCAGTTTTTTTTTTTTTTTTTTGATTCAGAACAGGATCTTGAAAAAACAGAATATTTTTAGGCAGGGTATGCATTTTCCAATTGTCACAGTTCCCACCAGCCTCTGCCACATTGTACAGAGTGTGAGAAGCACTGCAGTGATTGCCAGTGTGGTGTGAGGCCACGCCTCATGGGTGTACACGTTCAGGAAGCTCCCTGTTACTAGCTGTGCACCTTGACCTCTCCGTACTCCAGCTTCATCTGCAAAATGAGCAGAATCAGTATCTTTATCATCATCATCATGGTACCTATCTAACAAGTTTGTCGTGAGGATTAATACGTCCAAGTGTTTCGAGTATACAATGGATATTTATTTGGACACCTACTATAAGCTAGGCCACATTAGGGACAGGGGATGCATGAGGGAACAAAACAGACAATCTCTGCCGTTATGGCCCCTATAGCCTGGTGGAGGCATGGGAGAGACAGATTATGTAGTAAGCATCGTGATAAATGCTACAGAAAAAGACGAAGCAGGAAAGTGAGGGTACAGTGCTTGGGTGCAGTTAGACTAGGGTCGTTAGGGAGGCCTCAGTGAGAAGATGGCCCTCCAGGAAAGACCAGACAGAGGTGAAGAGTGAGCTGCATGGAGAACCCAGGGAGGAAGAATGTTGAGCCAAATGGAGCAGCAGCCACAAAAGTTTCGAGACAGCCCATCGTGTTTGAGAAAATGTCAACGGTTTGTATTGTGACCTGCGGGATCCCCTATGACAGTGCTGTCAACTTTTGTTGAAAGTGCCTATGGAAACTGATCTTGTGACTCTGGTCTTGATGGCTAAAGGCTGAGGGTGTAGAGAGAGCATGGGCCGTGCAAGAGAGACAGCCAGGAGTCGAGCATCTCCCCTTTCTGAAGGCAGAGACCATGCCCCCGAGCCTGCGCTCGGCTGACACCATCTACAACTGTTGGTGCGTGCAGTGTATGCATGAAGGCAGTCTTGTCCTGGCCTGCAGGGGCTGGAAGAGAGTAAGGAATAGTGAGGGAGAAGGGTGGAGTTGAAACAAACCAAAGACATCATGAGGCTTTGCTTTTGGGCCCCATGTTTCTAGTGGTGCTGATGATTCTAGGCCAACAGTTGGTAGCTTTAAAGGGAGTTTTGTTTCCAGGTCATTAGAAACAGTCAGTTGGTTTAACTGCAAGGCCAGCTGCTAATTTGATGCACATCTAAGCAGATCGGAGACATTTTTGCCAGAGTTGCTATTTTAGCAGGCAACAATTTGTGTGCCCACCAGGAAACCAGGTTTGGTATGAAAATAGAGACTTCCCCTGGCATGTAACATTCAGGAGTCAGCAGTAGCTGGCTTTCTAACTGTGTTGCTGCTTGTGTGGAAAACAAGGCTGAAAAATGGGTGTGGAAGAGAACGGTGGCTGCCAAGGACATGTGCTATTTGCAGACACAAGAGGAATAACACCCTGGTTGAGCTCTCAAGTGAAATAAGGATAACAACACCTGACTCACATGGTTATGGTCAGGATTACATGGGATGGCCTACATAAAAGTGCCAGGCACATCACAGGTGCAGGGAAATATCAGTTCCTTTCTTCGTCTCCTCTGGACCCCACGAGACAGATCCCTGAAGGCTGAACGTCTCTCTCCCACTAAATCAGGATAGAGAAGAGGGTTTCCTCCGTGTGAGAGGTACGCCCTGAGGGGGTAAAGCATGGAGAGAAGAAATCCAGCAGGAAGCAACAGTGGGGTATATGGGGTCTTTAGATAAGCAGGACCAGGCAGCTGGACCCCATCCTGAGAATGAACTGTGGTGGGAGCTGCAGGTGGGCACAGCCACCCCAGCCCTCCTGGAGGTGCTTCTGCCCACAGCTGGTTGGTCCCCCAAGTACAGGCAGCACAGTGAAACCAGACACAGCACAGTCTCAAGTATGCAACTGCCAGGTATGACAATCACAAGTCACAGCTGGCAGGTGGATCAGTGTGGTGACTGCTCATGTTTTCTGATGACTCAATTTTGTTCTTGTTTTCAAAAAGTAGCCCAGCACATTTAAGGGTCACACAATCTGTGTAACTTCGATTGCAAATACCAGGACTGCACTTCAGTAAGCAAAACAAGGAATTTATTCTTCTAAGAATCCTGAGACATGTAAAACAACCAAGGCTCGAGGATGTGGCTAGAACAAGACTCAAATGCCACCTATTATTTTGTTCTGTGTATCTCTGCCTGTCTCTTTGTGACTGCAGTCCAGCTTAGTGGTAACGTGACTGGCCATAGCTTCCCCTATGAGAGGGAGTCTGACCTTGCTCATTTTCTCGAGGCCCGGTTAAAAATTCCTGGGGAAGAAGTTCATTGATTCAGCATGAGTCAGAGACCATCCCTGGATTAGTTAGCTGAAGTCAGTGGAGTGGGGACATGTAAGAATCAGGACACTCTTGCCTTACTTGTGGGGCTGAAAGCAGGCCGGGTAGACCGTTCTGTGGATGTCCACAGCTTATATCTAACATGGATATCAGACGTTTTGAGAGTGTTAGTAGCCACCTAGGGCCTGATGTCACTTCTTCAGCAGGGCACAGCCCACATCTTTAGATGGCTGGAAAAAGAGCCTGGCTAGGAGGCTTCCCGGGGGAGAAGGGAAGTGTGGGGCTCCCGGTGCACAGGCAGCCTCCCCTTCAGGCATCTTTCTACTCCCGTCCCTCCCTGTGTCCCACTTGCACACCCCACTCTGTGGTGGCAGGCGTCTCTGTGGGTCGTCCTGGCAGCGAGCAGCGGAGCATGGGTGGGTGCTCGCATTTCAGATGCTTTGGCTGGCAGAGTTCTTGCCCTGCTGTACCCTTCCCATGCCACTCTTCCTCCTCTACCAGTAGGTCCTTCCTTGTGGAAAAATAGTTCTTCGAGTAGTAGAAACGGATCCTGGTTCTAAAGGCAAAAGGGGCAGAAGGGAGGTTCACTGGAATGACTCTGGGGTATCTCACAACCCAAGGAGGTTGTGGGAAAGTCAGAGCAGGGCAGCTCTAGGGCCTCCATGGTGGGAGTTCATGGCCTCCATGGTGCTGCTGATCACACGACTCAGCTTCCATTGAATCAGGCCCCCAGCTGCTCAGAGCTATGCTCCACCTTCCTGGGGAGGGAGTTGAGGGGCCTCAGTTTGGTCAATCATGTGCCCTGGATCAGCCAACTAGTGAGATGTCTGGCATATTAGATACCTGGAGTGAATAATTTTGTAACACCCCCCGAACAAAGTTATTTTCAATAATAATCATGAAATACAGTTAATATTAATGATGATGATGCCAGGAAAGAAATGCAAACAGTGAAAAAAAATTTATTAAACTGTGTATATACAGTCATATTCATAATATATAAATAATAAGATACAAAATACATATTACAGCATAATAAAGGGAAAAGTAATGAAATAACCCTTTTATTACATTTTTTTTTGGAAAAAAGTAAAATAAATTTAGACTTTCATATTGGTCTGTCCCAGTAATTAATGATAACAATATATCACAATTTTCATTTTCGGGCTGTAACTATAGCAAACTTGTAAATAATTTCATCAAAATTAATCTTTGCTCCCCTTTGCTGATGTTCCTGGTAAAAAAAAAAAAATCTTTGCCTATTTATACTCAATAGTCAATATAACAAGGTGTACCACTCTATCTTTGCTCATATTTTTTATTAATTTTAATTTTAAAAAATTTATTTCATATGAAGTAACATACAAATAAATAGAAAAAGTTTTAAACATAAGGATAGATTTGGCAGGGAATCACAAAAATCTCATCTCACAAGAATTTTGAGAAATTACAATGCCAGCCATGTTTTCACGTCTTAGGAAGTGAATCTAGTAGCTTTCAAATGCTGACACAGTTAATAAATTTCTTAAGAAAAGTAGAAAATTCATCATTTTATGTGATAATATCATAATGATAATTAAATCATAATATCCCTTCTTGTATGTATCAAAACTCATACTGAACAATGACTTCTGGGTTGCAAAAGAGGATTTATTTTTTGCACCGATCTGTAAGTCTTTGTCCACAAGTTAAACAAAAGCAGAAGTGCAGTCATCATATGTGTTTATTATTTTTAGTTAAAAGTTCCAAAAATTTTTTTCTACAAAAATCAGAGTTACAAACAACTTAACAGCAACCTCTCCCCCATCCAAATAATCCCATTAAAAATGGGCAAAAGACCCGAGCAGACATTTCTCAAAGGACGACATACAAATGGTCAACGGGTATTTGAAAAAATGTTCAACGTCACTAATCATCAGGGAAATCCAAATAAAAACCACAATGAGAAATCATCTCACCTCAGTTAGAATGGCTATTATAAAAAAAAAAGACAATAACAAATACAGATGAAGATGCAGAGAAAAGGGAACTCTTATACACTGTGGGTAGAAATGTAAATTAGTATAGTCACTACGGAAAACAGTATAGAGTTTTCTCAAAAAACTAAAAATAGTACTACCATACAATCCAGCATTCCCACTACTGGGTATGTATCCAAATGAAGGCAATCCAAAAGTAAGTATATCAACAGGATACCGGCACCCCACGTGCACTATTCGGGAATCAATCTGAGCGTTCATTGATGAATAGGTGGGTAAAGAAAATGTGGTGTAGATACACAACGAAATGCTGTTCAGCCATAAAAAGGAATGAAATCCTGTCATCTGCAGCCACATGGATGGAACTGGAGGTCAACTTGCTAAGTGAAATAAGCCAGGCACAGAAAGACAAAGATTTCATGTTCTCACTCATCCGTGGAAGCTAAAAAAGTTGATCTCATGGAGGTAGAGGGTGGAATGACGGTTGCCAGAAGTTGGGAAGAGATGTTCAGGGGGAATGAAGAGAGGCTGGTTAATGAGTACAAACATATAGTTAGATAGAAGGAATAAGTCCTACTGTTCAATATCTCTGTAGGATGACTACAGTTAATAATAATTTATTGTATATTTTAAAATAGCTAGAAGAAAAGATGTGAAATAGTTCCAACATAAAGAAATGATACATTTTTGAGGTAATGGATATCTTAAATACCCTAATTTGATCATTACACATTGTATGCATGTATCAAAATATCACATGTACCCAATAAATATGTACAGTTATGTTTCAATAAAAATATCAGCATTCATGTCTGAATATTAGCAAGCACTAATATTATTCTACCCATTGCTTTAGATCAGATGTCCAGTTCCTGGTGATAATGATCAAGATATTTGTACATTGCTCTTTTGATTTTTGCTGGCAGCATAAGAGCAGCATCTTTTGTCATTTCTCTTGGCATTCACAGAATGATGGAATTAAAGTAACTCAAATTCTGTTTCTTCATTTCTGTAATCACTGTGATATTGTTGCTTATTTTGAATCTACTGTTTAGATGCAGGAGTATGTGGCACCATGGGGTTGGGCACATGAAGTGAGCTCGAATGATTTTTAAACTGTCAGGAACTTACTCAAAACAAACATGCGTGGCTGAGTCCCTGGGCATTGAGGCATGACTGTGTAACTGGGAGTTTGAATTAACTTCTAAGTAGAATGCAAGCTATAAAGGATAAATAATTTAAAAAGTGCTAATTTGAAGCTTACATGCATAGTATTAAAACTCAATAGCAACAAAACAGTGGTTTAGAACTTCGATTCACAAAAGGTTTTTTTCAGGAAGGAGTACTTTATCACTGACATTGTTTAGAATTGCCGGCACATGGTGATAATAGAAAGCAGACTGACTTCTAGTTGACTTTATTATTGTTTTTAAATTCTCTACAGACTTCCTTATTGCTTTCCCCAGGCAGATTGCTTCCCTTGCCCAGCCTTTGGTACATCACTGCATCCAGCTATTGTGGTGGTGGGAACAGAGGGTGGGAGGTGTCAGGATGTCACATAAAATAGACAAAGGCTTTATGGGCCCATTCTGAGTTTCAGGGGCTGTACTCAAGAGGGCATTAGGCATCAGGCACCACCTCCATGTGGTGACTATTACATTTTCCTTTTTAGCTGCTTACCATTAAACACACACACACACACACACACACACACTACACTTCATCCCATATGTCCCAAGATGCTCCTGTTCAACATTACCTGACAACCACACATTCAATGAACTATAATGCAAACTCACACCAACTACTTAATCCAAGGTTACATCACACAGCCATTGTTTTCTAAATCTGGACAGCTGGGTAATCTTCATTCCTTTTTTAGTTATATTGAGATCCCATCTGACATTCATCAGGTTATGGATTACTTAGTAAATGAAACCACTAATAACACAGCCTATCCTCAAAATCTATGCCAACACAATATCCACAGTCTTAATGATATTCCTTAGCTAGTCTCTGTGTATAACTTCTTTCTTCTCTGCACCGATTCTGCATAACCCCTTCCAGTCCATGAAGAGTTCAAATGCTGGCCATACAGTGGGCATGGCTGAACAGTAGAGCCCAGTGGGCTAAACTGTTAGTTTCTTCTGGTTGGTGGGAATGGGGGTGCAATGCAGGAATATTTCAGAGAGGCTTGAAGGCCTAGGTTTCCCAGTTCCTCTGACTCCTCCCATATATCTCAATTTCCATCACTAGGATTTTACTTTTTCCTAATCATGCTGTATCTCCATATGAAACCTAGTCTATACATGCAAGTGAAGGTATAATTCAATAGCTTGAAACATAAATTTCTGAACTTGGTTTTTGTGATTTTAGGCTAGTAGCTAGTGGGATTGTATTACAATCTTGACTTTGATTTTTACACCTATAGGAGAGACTTACAGGACTCAGTTTGCTGTTCTCTTACATCAGGTTTTCCTCATGCATTCAAAACAGCCATCTAACCCGTGGTCTCAACTTTTCTCATTTCTTTCAAATTGCTTATGGTGCCAGCTACTGGGTCCTCCAAAACCTTTTTTCCAGTTCCTAGCTGACCACAAGAAATTTATTTATTGCTGTTTTGCTACTTTTTAGCAAGCATTGCTAACTTCACATCTTCAAATACAGGGTAGAGCCCTCCTTCACTTCCACCCCGTTATAATAAAATGACCCATTACATTTTTCTTGAAGGTCTAGAATTCACAGCATACTCTCCAGAAACAATTCATAAATTATTTAATTTTCTTCTTATTTGAAAACATCAGATACTGACTGTAGTTGGTTTTGGCAAAAAATAATGGGGGGAGGACATTTATTGAAAAAATATAGGCTAGGCACAGTGGCTTACACCTGTAATTCCAGCACTTTGCCATGCCAAGGCAGGAACATCACTTGAGGCCAGGCGTTTGAGACCAGCTGGGTAACATAGCAAGACCCTGTCTCTACAAAATAAGAAATAAAAAAAATTATCCAAGCATGTGGCGTGCACCTATAGTTTCAGCTATGTGCTACTTGGGAGGCTGAGGCAGTAGTATCACTTGAGCCCAGGAGTTTGAGGTAATAGTGAGCTGTGATTGTGCCATTGCACTCTACCCTGGGTGACAGAGCGAGATGCTATCTCTAAAAAAAGAAATACTACGGCACCTGTAGAGGGCAAATTATTGAATAAGCAACTAAACTGTGAGAAGGACAGAAACCGGGGCCATGCTAAAGGCCTTAGTAGTGGGAATTTGTGACCCTTCTGCCTGGAACCCTGCTAGTAATGTGAATCAACCTCAATGAAAATCAGGTTCAGCGTTTCTCAGGACAGAATTTGAAGTTGGCTCAGTTTAGAACTGGTGTCTGACTATGGCCAAAGCAGGGTTATGCAGTAGAGAAAAGGTCTGCTAGCGGGGGCGGGGTGGAGGTGGGGGTGCAGCCTATGTATCAGTGATTGTACCAGGAGAAAGGGCAGTTCTTGTGAGACAGGCAGCTTCCGCAGCAAGTATCCACTTCAGTTTGGGGGATGAAGGTTGCTGCCTCGGCTTCCTTCATGGCCTTTTGTCCTGCAATGTTTACTGCCATCTGTACACACTAGGACTCACTCAATACTGTCAACTGACTGATTAAAACATTCATTATCTAAAAACAGGAGATTATTAGGCTAGGTTCAAGACCAACATGGCTTTTGGATAGGAAGACACTGGTGATTTGGTAAAGGAGAAAAGAAAACAAGGAGTTGATTCTAAAATCCAGAAGGGAGAATTTTTAAAAAGTAATCAATTTGTATGACTCTGAGGCTTTTCCTGGTATCCTTAGCTCCCAAAGAGCCCCCTGGTCTCTAAACTTCCACTCTTCCCACCCATATTGCTCATCTGACTCTGAGCATGGTTGTCTGCCTGGCCCTGTACATCCCTACATAGAAGTTCCATCTCCCAAACCCCACTACAAGATCCCCAAAGATAGAATCTATGTCTTACATATCATTTTTTGAGATTCTCAATATATTTTAGTATCAGTTAGGGCAAGTTTTGTATTCCCTGGCCTCTCGATGCTCCGTTTGTACAAGCTTATTTTCACAGGGGAGTTTTAGACTCTCTTTATCATATTAGCATATCCTTACAGTTTTTTGTATCTCCAGTATCAAACTGTTATCCCCTCATACACTAAACAGGTAATGAATGTACTTTGATGAGGACAGTATGATAAGCCGTACAGAGGGGTTTGTCGTAGGCATAAATGGGAGAATTAAGTTTTCCTATTCTCACCTTTTTAACTTAAAAAATGTTAACTTGGCATAGCAATGACTGTGTAAAATCGATATTCTGTTTAGAACAAGATTTAAATAATTGCACAGGTAGAATTTGTTCTATTTTTTATTTCCCATTAATGAACCCTTATCAATTTCCCCTCCCCTCCCCCCTCCCCTCCACTCCCCGTTCTTCCCTCCCTTCTCCTCCCCTCCCCTCCTGTCCCCTCCTTTCCCCTCCCCTCCCTTTCCTTCCCTTCCCTTCTTTAGTATTGCTCTGTTGCCCAGGCTGGAGTGGTGCAGTGGTGTGATCTCAGGTCACTGCAACATCCACCTTTTCAATTCTAGAGATTTTCTTGCCTCAGGCTACCGAGTAGCTAGGACTATAGAGGTGTGCCACCGTACCTGGCTAATTTTTGCATTTTTAGTAGAGAAGGGGCTTTACCATGTTGGTCAGGCTGGTCTCCAACTCCTGGCCTTCAGTGATCCGCCCATCTCGGCCTCTCAAAGTGTAGGGATTATAGGTTTGAACTACTGTGCCAGCCAATTTCTGAGTTTCTTTCAAGCTCATGCACATAACACATTTCTAACTCTAAATGAGATAATGTCTATAAGAGATCTAGCAAGCTCCTTTGTACAGAGTAGGTGCTCGGTAAATAGTAACTAAAATATAGTGGTTATAAAATAACTCACCTTGAATCATTTTAGGCTAAACCTTCCATTTAAGGCCCTTGGAAGCTCTTTAGCATCTTGATTCCTGAAATCCTTATAAGAAACTTTTATTTTGTCTAGTGGGTCTCAAAGGCTTGAGGTAGGGGAACCAGTAATCAGAACGCTTCTGGAGGTATTTTTTTCTAATTCCTTTCGCCACCTCTTCCTTTCACTCTTTGGAGAATCAACAGGAATTATGTTCTCTCTCAAGTGCTCCATGGTGGAAAAATATATTGAGATCACTTAGCCTTGTCTTTTCTTTTTCTAAACAAGAAACACTTAAAACTATGCTTATGATTTACCTGAGGAAAGGCTGTCTCTCTCTCTCTCTCTTTTTTTGCCTCTTTCCTGCTGTCAGATAAAAGCAGAACTGGAGAGAAAAATCATGTTGCAGGCAACATAGGTCAAAATTGTTCCACAGTTGTGTTGCTAAACCAGCTCAGCGTTTCTCTTTGACCCAGACTTTTTCTTGAGACTGGCTCTTCTTAGAATAGCACTGGCAGACATAGAGCAGTTACAGCCTGCCTTTTTATAAAGGCAGTCCATTTTCAAGAGGAAGAATAAGGAAGCAAGGGTCTGAAGACAGTGTCTGGGCTCAGATTGCAAGTTCCTACTCCTAGCTGTATGCTCTCTCTCTGCCTCAGTTTTCTGTCTGTAAATGAAGATAATAATAGTTCCTCTTTTATAGGGTTATTAAGAATTAAAAGAGCACGTGGCACATAATAAACACTCAATATATATGAGTTCACATTATTTTTATTTTTATTTGAGACAGGGTCTTGCTCTGTCACCCAGGCTGACAGAGTGCAGTGTCACAATCATAGCTCACTGCAGCCTTGAACTCTTGGACTCAAGCAATCCCCCCACCTCAGCTTCCCGAGTAGCTGGAATCACAAGCATGCATCATCATGCTCAGCTAACTAAAACAAATTTTTTTTTGTAGATATAGGGTCTCACTATGTTGCCCAGGCTAGTCTTAAACTCCTGGTCTCAAGTGATCTTCCCACCTCCACCTCCCAAAATTCTGGGATTACAGGCATAAGCCAACATACCTGGCTGCTCTCATTATTTTTAATGGACATCTAATTATTGAAAACTTGCTGTGTGCCAGCCACTGTGTGTGTGTGTGTGTGCGTGTGCACACGCGCACATAGTATCTGTACAGATACCCACATACTATATAATATTTATTTATTGTGGGTCTGCCCTAAATTCATCAAGGAAGGTTCTTAGTCTGTGTTCTTCACTGCTGTGTTCTTGTACCTGGAGCAATGCCTGAGACATAGAAGGCATCCCAAAATATTATTTGAGTAAATGAATGTTTCGGGAAATCCCTAAACACATCATATACATATGTGCATATATACACATCTATGTTCACACACATGCAATTATATATACACACATACACATATATCTATATATTCACCCATATGATTACACACAAACACACATTACACAGACATAATTAAAAATATATTTTCTTGCCAGGAATCTTGATACTAGACTAAGTCCAGTTAGCTAGCCAAGAGCAGATTATGAGGGATTTGGTTGGCACAATCCAATTTCAGGAAATATCTCAGTATATAAATCCTGAGCTTTCAAGAAGGTAGAGAACTCCTCTGATGGAACTGAAGAGGAGGGAGTGGGAAGTTGTTTCCAGTGAGGAGATGATGCTGCGGGAGGAAAACAGACAGGACAAGCTGCCAGGCCAGAACTGGGTAATCTGGGTTATTAGAGCCTTGGTGCTGATTGGCTGATTGGCTGGTGCTCACAACTACCCTGATTCCTTCCCCCAGGAAGGCTGCACTGGGTTCTCACAAGGTTTGTTTGAGAAGGGAGTGGGGGCAGGTTTGCACCCTTTGCTGGTCATTTCCTGGGCATTCTCTGGACCCTGCATCTAATGAGGCAGTAGTTGCTTCTCTCTAGCCATCCAGAAGTTGCTTTTCTATTTACGTCAGTTTGCTCTGTTTCCCAGAGCTCTGGGAGTTGCTTTAAATGACAGTTTCTAGACATTGTAAGTCTTTTGCTGAGTCACTGCTGAAGAACTTTCCGGCAAAGTAGTCTGAGACTCCACTGACTAAGGCAACAGGCTACAGCACTAGAGCCCTAGCAACAGGCCCAAACTAAACAGAAATGGATTTTGAGGCTGCTAAGTGCTTAACGTGGGGAAGAAACATCCCAGGTATCCCTGACAGCTGAGCTACCCACTCTCAGTCTGGAACAGCCTTCCTCCGTGTACGTTTCTCCCAGGAGTCACAGGCTGCAGAGACCTCCAGCTGTAGGGCTCCCCTAAGGCTCTCAGCTTCTCCTGGGGCTTCCAGAAGGGCAGAACCCCCACTGCCCTGCCCATTCACTTCTCCACCCTGGTGTCCCTGGAGACAGTCTAAGCATAAGTGCTCAACCAAAGAATGTGAAGGGCTGGCATGGATCACTTCACGTGCTATCTGCTCTTTGGAGAAACAGCAGAGATCCACATAAAATGTAGCTTAGCAATCACATACTAAGCCAGTAGAAGGCTAATAATGTTAGTCCGGTTCGTTTGGGAATTTTTGAGGCTTAGGAGTATTCAGCATAATTCCATTCAGTTAGCAAATTGATGATGTAGAAAGAGAGCTCCCTATATACTTAAACAGTAAACTACTTTGGCAGCAAGCTTTCATACAACAGTTATAAGCAAATTACAAATGGTTTTATCAAGTTAGCAATGGTGGGCCTTCCAAATGAGCTCATTTAGGTAAGGAGTCATTCATCAAAAACATAGCGAGAGCTTGCTATGTGTGGAAAGCTGCTAGACAAGCGGGGAAGACTGATATAAATTAGGAGGAATGAATATTTACTTTGCCGCACATAATATTGGGTGGTTTTCCAATCTTAGCATTTAATCTTTGCAACAGCTTTGTGAGGTAGGTGTGGCAAAGACTGGGGTACTTGTTCCCCTATATTCATTCTTAGCTTTATTTTGGTAACAGAACCTTCCTACTCTGAGTTTTGATAATGTATGTGGCTTCCCAGTTATTGCTGAATAACATGACTGAAGAATCAGAGGCTCAGGATTGCTAAGCCTTTCTCAGCCTCCCTCGTAGCTAAGTGCGGTCATATAGTTCTAGTCAATAGAATTGGAACAAAAGTGGCTGTGCAACTTTAGGGATGAAGTCTTGATAAAAGGCACTGTTTTCTCTTTGCTTGCCTTCCTGTGAATTAGAAAGAGACGTGATTGTGGAGCTGATGAGTAAGCTTTAGTTCACCTGGACAATTGCGGAGAAGATGAACGGAATGAAGCTGAGGCCCTGATGGCGGGAGGACAGTCTTCTACCTGCCCTCGTCTGTCCGTCCATCTCCTTGTCATTATGTGAAAGAACAAGCAATTTCTATCTTATTTGAGTCCTTCTCTTTAGGGGGTCTCCTTGCTTTATAAACCTAATTTCTACAGTTCTAATATAATAATAAGAAACTACCCTAATGATGAAATATGTAAAGAAGTTGGCTGGGCGCAGTGGTTCACACCTGTAATCCCAGCACTTTGGGAGGCCGAGGCGAGCGGATCACAAAGTCAGGAGTTTGAGACCAGCCTGGCCAACATGGTGAAACTCCGTCTCTACTAAAAACACAAAAATTAGCTGGGTGTTGTGGTGGGCACCTGTAGCCTCAGCTACTCAGGAGGCTGAGGCAGGAGAATCCCTTGAACCCAGGAGGCAGAGGTTGTAGTAAGCCAAGATTGTGCCACTGCATTCCAACCTGGGCGACAGAGGGCGACTCTGCCTTAAAAAAGAAAAAAAAGGAAAAAAAGAAGTTAAGCAAAAGTTCTGAAATCTCTAAGGTACTATATGGCAGAGCCCAGACTCAGACTCAGGTCTGCCGTGTTCTGCTATGTCATGTCACCTTCCTTAAAATAAGAAGGCAGACACAACACAAGCCCCCTGGGCTGCTCAAGAAAAGTTCTGCTGTGGCTGCCATGAGCTTTTAGTGGTTCATCTTTTAAAAAGTCTACCGGAAAGGAGAGACTCACATTTATTGAATACCTACTGCGTACCAGGAATCCTGTTGTATACTTTACGTGTGGCATTGCACTGAAGACACAAATGCACACAAATGCTGCTCTCAAACTATGTACAATGACACGTACTTAAATGTTCCACATGAGAGGCAGAGAGTGCTAAGTGAGTGCAGAAGAAGGAGAGGATGTACCTGGCGGTGTGGGATCGGGAATAGCTTCGAGAAGGAGGTGGCACTGGAGTTGAGTCTTGCTGAATAGGTAGTATTTGGGGGACAAGGCATTGCAAGTAGAGACAACACCATGAGCAAAGGATGAGGAGCAGGACAGCACTAGAAGCAGGCCCTTAGCATGTCCAGAATGTAAGCTCCCTGATGAGAGCAGGTGGGTGACAAGGACAGGTAGTCTGGTGTCAGGTGAGGGAGGGCCTGGAGTGGCAGGCTAAAGAGTTCAGACTTCATGTATGGGATGGAGGGATGCCTGCAGAATTCCAAATAAGATGTTGGAAAAATCAGAGCTTCAGAGTTGATGAGCATTTCTAAGCCATGACTATGTTTCAGGCACTGGACAAAGATGAATCTACCAGTAATGGGGAAACAGAGTGGAGGAGGACAGACAGGAAACCAGAAGGCCAGCGAGGAGGCTAATTCAGGAAGCGGCAGCAGGAGAGAGGGGTGGGGACGACAGAAGAGAGGTTGCAAGGGCAGGACTGACGGCACTTGGCAGCCTCCTGGGTGTGGGAGGTTAGGGAGCCAGAGGAACCCAAGATAACACAGAGGTTTGTTTTTGTCTAGAAGCTTGAAGGAGAGAAAATTACTTAAAAATATTCTGGCTAGCTTTTTTCTTAATTAACACAAGGAATGGGAAATTTTACAATAAGCTAAAAAGACCTCCCTTTTCTAAGGAATAGTTTTTAATTAGATATATAAAAGATACGGTTATAGCACATTCCCTTTCTCTGAAGATGAAAGCCTTGGCAGAGAATTAAGATTAATAATCCTCTGTGGACACTAAAGCAGCTCCATCCTGGATGTTAATCTGCCAGGTTGACTTCTGATTAACCCCAGTTCCGGGAATGCCTTCTGGATCTCCAGTTTATCTATTGTTCTTTGTGTAAGAGCCCGTACTTACTGTAAAGCCTGGCCTTAGGCCAAATCTCTACCCATTCCCTCTGAGGCAGGTGTGCCCCTCCCCTGTGACATATAATCCCTGGGTCTGTTGGGGAATGGTATGGGGATCCACCATCTTTTCTAGTGGCCAAATAAGACACGGACATGGCTTCTTTCATTGTGTCCCTACTAAATGTTTCTTTCTAAGAAGCTGGATTTGTTAGCCTCTTTCTTTGGCCTATCAGCTTCCTTAGACTTTGGGTTAGGTTTGCATAGGCTTGCCCACCATAAAACATCCTTCAACTCTACACTTTTCAAGACTAGAATTGTGGTTCATCTATCTCAGAGTTGTCATGGCTGAGATGACCACAGCAGTGTTATCAAGGCCCTAGTGTGTGACTCTGGTTGATATATATAATTTTAACTGTCAGATAACTTTTTAATTTGCAAATTTATCCAGAGTTTGAAAATACCCTGGGGAATAATAGAAATCTCAGAAATTAGTGAATGGAGTATCTGTATATTCACGGTATCTATAGATTTTGTGCATATCCACTCAGAAGGTTTCTGAAAATAGAGGTAATATAAGAAGTTAATAATTTTTATGTCTGACTTCCTCTTTCTTTGTCTTTCTCGCTTATAGCTTCAATTATCTCTTTTCACTGGACATGGCTAACTCTTCGGGAAGTGCTAAACTCTCACAGTAAAGTAAAACAGGGGTTAAAGGCAAATGTTTAACCAATCATGTTCAAATACAAGCTAACAGATGAAGAATTTTAAGCTCAAAGAGTCAAATACTCTGCATTCCTGAGAAATCTCAGTTTCTTATTCTTGGAAATGTTTTCACATTGCATTTTGCTGCCACAGCCAAATGGGTATACCTTTTTGAATTTTTATTACTAAAAGTTTTAAATTGGGATTTAGATTAGATTTAAATTAGAAAAATGAAAGAAAACATTTTGTATCCATGCATTAAAAAAAAAATCCATCCATAAACAGGGAACTATATGTCAGTTTCTGATGCAGGGGCGGTAATATAAGGCTAGGTCTGTCCATTTAATTTCTTGTTTTTTTAGCAGCTTCTGCGATGCCTCTGTTGCCTTGTTTAGGTTCAGAAAACTCATTCCGTGGTGTTGCAACATCCTCATAAGGCAGCTTGTCTTACAGCCAAGCACTGTCAATCAAACCCAAGATCCCCTATCTCTCTGAACCTATCCGTTCTCCTGAAGCCTTCATTTTTATCAGATGGGCACCTGGCTCATCACAGCACCCACTTCCACTGTGCCAATTTGGGTTGATTTTTGTCCCCTCTCATTCTTCCTCCACGGTCTTACATCTTGAGCCCTGTATGAAAGCTATGGTCAGATCAGCCTCATCTTCCCTTAGTGAGGACCAGCAGAGCCGTCAGCTCTTATGTGGGTTGGGGTGCAGTGGGTGGCAGAGTGGGAAGCAGTTGGCTTCTTTTTGAGGTCTCATTATTTACGCAACAATAGTTATTTTATATCAACTGTTTAGTAAGCACTGCTCTTGGGGGCGCAAAGATAAATTAAAAATAGACTTACCTTCAAAAATCTCATAGTCTGTGGAGGAGACAGACAGAAACAGATGATTACAACCCAGTGTGGAGGATGAGCAAGGGAGGCAGGCCCAGGGAATAAAGGGAACAGAGGCAAGGGAAAGCTGAGCCCTGCTGGCAAATAGAAAAAGCCGCCCTGATTTCTTCCAGATCACACCCAAAGGTATTATCAATATCTTCCTTCTCCACGCTGTTTGATGCTATTGATAAACCTCCTTCTATTTTCAATTAGTTTTGTTTCAATTAAAACACTCAAATTATAATGTATTTCAAGCATGCATCAAAATAGTGAAATAATATAAGAGATGGCACCTCATGTGGTAGTTCTGTGTGACTGTTAAGAGCACAGACTCTAGAGCTGAACTACCTGGGTTCAAATCCCAACACTCCCTCCCACCACTGAGTGACAGTTGGACAGGTTATTGCTCCATCGTGCAGCTCAGCTTCTCCCTCTGTCAAACAGGGACAATAACACTCACCTGGGAGGCTGAGCAGTGCTGGCACTCGGTCAGCATATAGAAGCATTAGGTTTCATGCTTTCCAGCAGGCAGCACAGTTTTGTAGTCAAGCTGCTGGCATGTGAGTCCTATCCAATGCCACACCACCTGTGGGTAAATTATTTCAGCCTTCTGTGCTTTGATTCCCTTACCTATATGAGTCTAAATCATATTAGAATAACCTATTGCTTTAAAGGATTGATGGTGTTCATACCTGCAAAGCTTCCATAACACTTCTGGCATACAGTAAGCTCCCAACAAATATTAGCTGTTATTATGAAACAGAAACTCTACCTTCACTGAGCTTTAACGAACGAGAATATTTTGTCATATTTGCTTCCGATCTGTTTTTCAGTGGAATAAAATTACAATCGATGTGGGGCCTCCCCTCCGCTCATTGCCAGAGCTCTCCACTCCGTGTGTTTCCTTCCCATCCACACTTCACGTCTCTCCCATTATCTCTCTCTATAATATACATGTATTGTATATTAACACAGAGAGATGTACATCCATAAACAGTGCCTAGACTTTTTATGTTCTCAGCTTTTTGTAAGTGTTGTCAATGCTGTATAGTTCCATCAGCAACCTGGCTTCTTCCCCTTATCCAACTTTGTTTCTGAGACTTAGCTATGTTCATTCATCTTCACTGCTGTGTTGTACTTCATTGGATACGTAAACTGGAGTTGATTAATCCATTCTCACGGAATAGACAGTTAGGTTGTTTCAGTTGCTGCCGTCTGTATAGCACACTGTACTGCATCCAGCATCTTCGAAGCACTCTGATTCCGGGGCTCCCATGTTTTGTTTTGTTTTTAATTATTCTTTTCACATTTGACTGTTTCTATGAGAGTCTGTGTAAGTGTCTTTAGTCTTAGAATGTTGAGGATTGTGCCAGATAAATTATATGCATTGTCTTAACTGATTCTGTAAAGTAGGTGGTAGGGTGGGATGATTAAAAGCAGGGATTCTGGTGCCAAATACGTGGATTCAAATCCCAGCTTCTCCATACACAAACTGTAAGGTTTTGAGAAAATCACTTAATATCTTGGCCCTCAAGTTTCCTCTCTGTAAAACAGAATGATAATTGTATCTCTTCATAGGGTTATGGGGAAGAGTGAGTGAATTACTGTATATAAAACACTCAGAAGAGTGGGTGCACATAATGAATGCGATGTAGGTGTTATAATTAGTCAGTTTTAACTCTGTTTTCACGGAAGGGGAAACAGAAGTGCAGAGAAGATACGTCATGTTTCCAGAGAAATCCAGCTAAGTCAGCCCTACCGAGGCATGGACTGGAAGGTAGGCACACCTGACATAGCAAGCTTCCAAACCCATGTCTTCTACCATGCAGCTTCCTTTCCCTGTGGAGCTTAGTGTTCACGCAATCTCTATCTCCTCGGTACAAGACCCTGCCTAGGAGACCTGGAGGCCACAGCCAAGTTCCCTTGTACACCATCCCTTTCTCTGAAGCTCCAGCTGGACCTCCAGTGGGATCAGGAACTTCTCATTGGGCTATCACCTGGACCACCTGACTGGCCCTGTCCTGCCACTCACGGCAGCCACAGTGATCTGTTAAAATGTAAGTCAGTTCCTATCACTTGTCTGCTTGAAACTCTCCAGTGGTTTTCCATCACACTTAAAAGGAAACCCAAATTCCAGACTCTGAGGTGCAAGACCTTCAGGATGTGCTCCCTGGCTTCCTGCTGACCTTACCTATTCCCCTTACTTCAGCCACATGGGCCTCTTTGTGTCCTTGAACCTGGCACCAGATCCTACTTGGGGTTCTTTTGCATCTGCTATTCTTTTCGCCTAGATCCCCTTGCTTCAGATCTTCGCACGTTACTCACTCCCTCATTTCACTCAGGTCTCTGCTCCAGTGTCACATTCCGCAAGACATCTTCCCTGAACACCAAAAATGATTTCTTGTCTTTGCTTCCCAACCAACCAGAGCTGATACTGCCCATAGCTCTAGAGCAGGTCTTTTAGGTGCTGTATCTTTGGGAGGCCTTAGAGACCTGGGAAAGAGTCTGGTATGACCACAGTGGGAGGTGGGGGGGTGGGAGAAAGGGGAATGGAGGATAACTTGGGGTAGCAGCGATTTACCATCTGGTAGAGGTGACTTTAAGTATTTTCATCAGTATGGCTACATCAGTACATACAACTGCATCATTAGGGCCTAGAGCTGTGCCAGGCACAAGTAGGCAGTCAACAAATATTTGTTTAATTAATTAAGTAAAAAGGGAAAATGGACAGAAAAAGCAACATTTCAAGGTAAGGAAGTCCAAACAGGTAGTATAAGGCATAAGGGAGAAAGGCAGAGAGGCACGTCTGGCTATGGGGGGTTGATGCTGGAAGCTGGGGGAGCAGAGAGAGACCAGTCTCCCCTCTTCAGGGATTGCTTCCTCTTACATACCTCAGGGAAAAGAGGTTGTCCTTTGGAAGGTGCTCTTCTGCTCCGTTGTGGCTGCACTGACTCTGCTGTTGAAATCGATCTGCTCCTCCTGGGACCTGGTTCAGCTCTCTGTGGGCGGTAGGCAGCAGAGGGAAAATGTGAGGTGGGCTCCCTGCTCTGTTCCCCACGCCACCCTCTGAGGCTGGCTTCACCAACATGCCACAGCAGTTATACAGGGCCCTGTACTCAGAAGGGCCCCACACTTGGTTTAATGCTTTGCTGTTGCTGTCTTGAAATTGAATTTTGCACTGGGCCCTGTGCATTATGTAGCTGTGCACTGTGAGCGTGCCATTCCATAAGGCAAGAAAATAGCCTGCCCACGTTAACCCCCAACCCACAAACAAACTAAGCTTTCTCATCACCAGGGAAGCCGCCGAGCCCTGGGCCTGCCTGTGTAGCAAAGTGAGGCCCATCACCCAGCCTTTGACCCTCTGGTGGCCACACAAAATTAGACAGAAGCTTTGAAGAGCTGCTTTTCCGTATCTCAGGCGGGCCTCCTAATTTTGTTCTCAGTGAGCACTGAAGCAGTAGAAGGATACAGAACTCTCCAGGATGACAAGCGATTCCCAGGGGCCTAGGTGGGTAGAACGCATGGTTGGGGACGGCCCGTGCGCATGCGCACACATGCATGCACGCCTCAGGTTTTTGATTTTGTATTTTTTAAAGTTTTTGTTTGTTGTTGATTAGCTAAAGATGTCCTGACAACTGAATTCTGGTCTCCAAGTTTGGGAAGCTCAAAGAGTTTCCTCGCAGACATTGAACTTTGCCTCCCAAGACCTGTGGTAAGGTAGGAGAGAGAAGGATGACCGAGTTTAAGGCTGGACTGAGCGGAGTTCCAGTACCTCCACGTTCTTGCATTTTTCCTGGAACTCCCTGCAGATAAGGTCTTTCGATTGTCTCAGTACACCTAATTACTTTTTAACCAGTTACTTAATCTACCAGCCCATTCAACAACTACTCCTGGGGACCCTGCTGTGTGGTGGGCACGTTTTTCACCTGTGAGGATATATACCTGTGAGGATATACAGCTGTGAGGATGTATACATGTAAGGATACACACCTGTGAGGATATACACCTGTGAAGATATACACCTGTGAGGATATACACCTGTGAGGATGTATACCTGTGAGGATATACACCTGTGAGGATGTATGCCTGTGATGATATACGCCTGTGAGGATATACACCTGTGAGAATATATACCTTTGAGGATACACACCTGTGAGGATATACACCTGTGAAGATATACACCTGTGAGGATATACACCTGTGAGGATGTATACCTGTGAGAATGTATACCTGTGATGATATACACCTGTGAGAATATACACCTGTGAGGATATACACCTTTGACGATGTACACCTGTGAGGATATACACCTGTGAGGATGTATACCTGTGAGGATATACACCTGTGAGGATGTATACCTGTGAGGATATATGCCTGTGAGGATATACACCTGTGCGGATGTATACCTGTGAGGATATACACCTGTGAGAATGTATACCTGTGATGATATACACCTGTGAGAATATACACCTGTGAGGATATACACCTGTGAGAATATACACCTGTGAGGATGTACACCTGTGAGGATACACACCTGTGAGGATACACACCTGTGAGGAGCACTTCTTCTCTGGGTTCAGCCTGTGCCTCCAGCTCGCTTCCTTACCTCAAACTCAGTACACCCAATGTGGGCTCATGAGCCCTGGCCCCAGCTGGGTTCCCACTGAGTTCTCCAACTGAGTGAATAGCACCATTATGCAGACAGGCCACTTAAAGTGACAGAGAGCATGGGAGCCAGACTTGCTGCCTATGGTGAGGACTGACCATGACCCTTCTACTCACTGTGCCTCGGTTTCCTCATATGGTAGAGTGACACATACTAGCTATCATTACCAACTATCCAGGTACTCAAGCCAGAAAATTGGGAGTCCTGTTTGATTCCTCCTTCTGCTCCAACCCCCATCCCAAGTCTTGTTATATTACCTTCTAAATGGTTGAGGAATCTATTCAGTGTTCTCTTCATCATTAAAGTCCTGGTCCAAGCTACCATCATCTGCCAGCTGGACTATTACACTTATCCACTATTTAGTCATTCTGCTCCCACCCTTGTCTGTTCTGTTCTCCACACTACAGCTAAACTGGTCCTTCCAGAACATCAATCTCATCGTGTCACCCTCCCTACAAGACCTTCAGGGTTTCCAACCTCTGCTCATACCACACTCTCCCCACTCCCTTCACTCTCTGCTTTGCCAAGAGGGGCACCAATGACATTTTGGGCCAGATAATTATTTGTTGTGAGGGATTGTCTTGTGGGTTGTAGGATGTTTAGTAGCATCTCTAGCTTCTACCTACTGGATACCAGTGGCAACCCTTCCCCCACGTGGTGACCAAAAACAATCTCCAAACCTGACTGAATGTCACCAGACATTGTCAGATGTCCCGAGGTGAAATCACCCCCGTTAAGAACCTTTAACGTAAAGTGCTGTCTTCTCTCCCGAAATAAGGGAACAGAGGCCACCTTTTGCCAAGAGCACTCTCCAGGCCTTGCCGCCTTCCTAATTCACCCCTTCTTGGCTTCACTCAATCTCCACTCCATCATCACTTCCTGAGGGAAGTTTCTCTAATACCTCTGCCTCTCTGGTCCCTCTGTTATAAGCATTTCTAGCATTGGGTACTTCTCCTGTGTTGTATTTACTAGCTGGTAATCAAAACAAATTATTTCTAGCATACTTGTAGTTCTGCTTGTACTTGTGCGATTATTTGATTAACATCTATCTCAGCCAACAACAGACTGAAAGCTCCATGAGGGCAGGGACAGCATCTATTATCCTCATCATTAGATCCCCAGGATACAATGTATCTAGCCTAATACCTGACGCGCAGTAAGTAATCACTCAATATTTGTTGAACTAATAAATACATGAAGATACAGCCCCTGCCCTCATGTTGTTGCTTTCTAAGGAAAGAGTTAGGTAAGGAAACAAGCATAACACAAAATTTTGTGATGAAGCAATTATACACTGGGAGTCCATGGAGCACCTAACAGTTTTGCAGATGTCTGAGGTGCTCATGGAGGAGGTTGTATTCTAGCTTCTGGCAGGAGATCTGAAGCATATTTAAGAATTAAGCGATTGAGGGTGGGCGTAGAAGAGGAAACGGGAGATAGTACGGGGCTCCAGGTAGAAGGATCAGCTTAGTCAAATACTTAGAAGTGAGACTGCATGGCCCTCAAATCCCTTCTTCTCTTACTGTTCTGCCATCTTTCCAATTCCTGTTTGTCCCAGGCTAAGGCCTTGCTTAAGTGATCCCTGTCAGAAAAACAGAGTGACTGCTGGCTCAAAAGCCAGGCAGCCAATCATCGCAGTTTGCCTGGAACTGTCCTGGGCTTCAGTCCTGAAGGGTTCACATCCTGGAAACCCCTTGGTCCCTGGATAAACAGGAAAAGTTGGTCACTCTGCTCAGATGAATTGTTCTGGTCACCCAAGTCACCTGGAAGGAGCAAGAGGGCATCTGAGTGTCTTGAAACAATCCCTGGACTGGGGCCAGGACACCCGGGTTCGAGTCCCAGCTCTTTTCCACACCAGCCTTGTAATTCTGGTGAAGTTGTGTCTCCAGCGTCCCTATATTGACCACACTTGCTTATTTTCTGTATCCTGTATGTTCTGACATTTGGGGCTTTGATCCGAGAGAGATTCCTGGGGCTAGCTAATCCCTAGAGTCAGCGAATGGCTCCGCATGGAGCAAGCCTTTGATATGTGAACCAGCCAATCCAGAGCCCGCACCCTCAACCCTCGCCTTTATCAAACTCACACGCCAACGCAATCTCTCCCCCGCCCTAAACCACCCCAGGGCCAGGTCCTGACAACTGGGGATCACCCTTATAGCCCAGAACGTACTGAAATTATCCAAACTACCCAAAGCTAAGCTTACTGAGACAAACTACCCAAAGCTAAGCTTACTGAGACATACTTGCAGTACCTCACCCATTCCTTTTCACAGGAACCCCAGTAAAGGCTCTGAGCCACGCATGCTCTCCTCTCCCCACCTCTGCCTCCTGACCAACCCGGCGCTTCCCTGCATGGCATGCCGAACCTCCTGTTCTGGGGGGCCTATGAGTATAAACTTCTTCCTCCCTGACAGTCATTTCCATTTCTTACCATGCCTGATTAAAACAAACTCCAGGTTCATTTTAACACATTCCTCTCTGCCCTGATTGGTCCTCCTGCCTCACAGGGTCGTTGCAAGGGCCTAATAAGATAATGTTTATAAAAATGATTTGTCAACTTTCAAGGATAAGGTATTTTTATGATCATGCCTTTCTGGATCATTTGGGTTTGAAAATGCTGGAAATCCCCACAGGGCCCTGTGGAGGATGCAGGGAGGCCGTTCTTAGGAGGCTGATCCAGGTCACCGCCTTCGGCCCTTCCCTGCTGTGAGCAGTCCGTCTGCCAGGCAGCAGCGGCCAAGGCCCATTTGGACAGCAGCCTCCTGGACTCCTGGTCTGGCCACCTCCTCTCCAGCTTGCACCTCCTTTTCCTTTCACTGGGGGAACAAACACATTTAGAGTTCAGAGGAATGGAACCACTCCATGACATGCTTGTCTGCAGGAGAAAAGCTTCCCATTCCTTTGGAGAGCATGCACGCCACAGAGCAGGGCTCCCCAAAGTGTTCTTCCAAGAAAAACATATGGGATCTGTTAAAGCCAAGAGGCCAGCACACTGGGTGGGACCCTCCTCATAAAAGCAGCAGCCTGCATCCTCTCTTCTAAATCTCTTCCTGGAAACAATCCTCTTTTCTTCCAGCCGAGGGCTGTTTACTCTGGTTTACCTCCCGGCTGCGTGGTTCGCATCCACGCGGCCACAACAAAGGTGGTGTATGACCTGTGACTACCTTTCAGGCACCCTGGCTGCAAAATACAGTTTTGAGCAGGCTGTGGGCAGTTATGTGGCTCTGTGGCTTCAGTGAGTGCTAAGTGGGCATGACAGTAGCTCGAAGGGCCTTGGGATAGAGTTGCCAGAGAAAACACAGGATGCCTGAATATTGCACAGGACATACTTACACACAAAAGTATTTGCTATTTATCTGAAATTCAAATTTAACTGGACTTCCTGCATTTTTTCATTTGCTAAATCTGGTAATCCCAATTTAGGGGCCCATTTCTGAATCCATTTTTTTACTTCCCATGTGGAACAGCCCCATGTCCTTCATTTCCTGTGGAGATTTCTGGATCTAGTCTTTTGTTCCTGTTCCCTGCTTCATGGGTCATAGGCTCCCAGGCATCACCAGGTGGGCTCCAGAAGTAACCTGGTCTGAGGTCTCTAACTAATTAGGTCTCTACTTAATGGGCAGACGAGAGAGCTCAATGTGGGATTGAAAGATAATCAAACTGGTGAATCTTGCAAAGTCTTGAAGAGAACACTTGTACACACAGAAAACATGAGTGTGAGTGGGTTAAGTGATGTCCCAGGGCCTTGGGCAGGCAGTGGCCTACTGCTGTGGTGCTGGAAGGGAAGGGTTAGACACCAGCCCTTCTGCAACATATCTTTGACTTTGCGGTTGTGATGACTGCCATGTGGAGCCTCCGGTATTAATTGTATCCAGGAATTTGCAAGGGCCCTGGAGAAAAGGTGTCGGGGTTACAACCTGTTTTTCTAGACTTTCACAATAATTAAGGCTTGTGTGAACTAGGTGGCCTTGGTGAAGGCTTGACAATAGAAGAGGCATTTAGGGACCCTAGGAGGAGGCATCGCACAGAGGGAGGTGGGAAGCAGGAGGGCTCATGAAGGAGAGTGCCTCTCCTAGGCACAGTGTGCAGCTGATATGGGGGACCGCGTGGACCGTGGCCCAATTAGGAAATCCTGGGGGGTGAAGAGAAAAAAGCTACATGTGTAAACGAAAAGGAGCTGCACCATTATGACTTGTACATGTAGGGCCCAAGTGAGTTTTCTATTAGGCATCCTGCTTGCAGGCTGGCTTCTCTCCTGCCTTGAGGAGCACCAAGACTGGATGAGCACATAAGCGTAACTTATACAGGCAGCTGTGGGACAGCAGGCTGGGTCCTGGGACCCGCTGGAGTAGCAGCTCAGTCAGTCCTTGTCTCTGGAGATGGGCCAAGACCTTGGCACGCGCTCAGCCATACCTGCAGGTTGGAAGCAGCTGAGATGGAGGCAGGTAACCACCAGAGCGCGGTGGTCCTGAGGTCAGCCAACTCTGTGTATCCGAGTCCCTTCTCTTCCAGTAGGGGGCAGCAGGAGAGCAAAAAGAAGGACTGACGTTGGGATAAGGGGCGCAGAGGGGTGGGGGGTGGGGGTGTTGTAGTGTGCAAGTACATATGCAATTTTTAGGAACATTTGTGGAGGACAACCTGCGCAAATGACTGAGCTTCAATTTAGCAGGTGGGGGCTTAGAGTTATTATAATTTGGTTATTAAGGGAAATGGGGCCTTATTTTATAGTCAAAGGATAGTGAGGTCAAGACTTTTAGAAGATACATATGTCCAAGGAGTTGTCCATTAGAATACAAGTTGACACCAGATTGGACTTCTTTTGATTAAACTTCTTTCAACATCAGATTAAACTTTTTCCAAATCGAAAATCGTGCTCAATGTTGTCAGTTCTTATCTTTTATAACTGTTCGATTCATTAAGAAGAAGGAAACAGGAGTGGAGTCAGGAGCTACTTTTAAAAGGCACCCCTTTCCCTGGGTGAGCACAGCTCTATCCCAGATTTGAAGAGTGGAGTGCAAGCTGGATTCCAGACCCTGTTGCCTTCTCAGCTGCGTGCCCCAGCACATCCCTACATTTTCAGAAAGAATTCTCTAGAGCATGGATGCCATTGTCCTATCATGGCATTGTTATAGTAACAGAATTGGTGAACGCTTGCTCTATACCAAGGACTAATCTAAGCACTGTACATCTGTCTCATTTGGTCCTCACAACAACCAGCCAAGGTTAACACAGTAATAGTAGAGCTGAGCGTGTTCTCCTAACCCCCTGCTGTCCTGCTAGACATGAAAAGATCTGCTGCAGCAGAGCAGGAAACATGGGTTAAATGGAGGCCAGACATGAGAACTAAAAGATTTGTGAACACATTCAAGTAAGACAAGGAGAAAATAAGAGAAGGAAAATAAAGTATGGCCACAAGCAAAAGTAGTAACAAAATGCTTGATACGAAGTCCTGTTTACCAGGGATAAGCTATATGGATAGTTAGTTCTGAGCTTTTTTTTGTAATCAGCAGGAAGAGGAAAATCACAATGATTTTCAAGATTCCCAGTGTCTCTAAGCTCTAAAGCTCAAGTATCTGGAGAGAAGCGTAACTATTTGTGGAACTAAGATACAAAAGGATTGCCTCCAGTTAGTTTTTGAAGAGCCACTTGTCCAGGGTCTCACAGCTGCTCAGATGGAATTTGAACCCCAACCACAGAGTTCCAGAGCCCACATTCTCAGACATGGTGCCCCATACTGCCTCTGAGCTGGGGCTCGTGCTTTCAATAACTGTTTGTTGAATGGATAAGTGAATCGCCAGTGGAGTTGGAACAGGAGCTCAGGAATTTCTGGAGCAATGAGGCTGCTGCTAGATGCTATGACATTCATTCTTATCTAGGGGTTGTTTATAAATTACACAACAGGGACTACCTGTATTTGCAATAACCTTATCATACTCTCAAACTCCAAAGCAAACTAACTTCTAAATGCATTCACTTAAAGAAGAGCACAAATGGCTACTGCGTGTCACCCTTTTCTTCTGTAGAATCTGAGAATTTGCTTGGACTCAACATGATATGAATGGAATTTCTCAGAGGAGTTCCTCAGACTCAGTCAGGCTCCCTCTCTCAATCTCTCTCTTTCCCTGAGAACTAGATGAACACAAGACTTGAAATCAGATATTGGGCTGCTCTTCCTGATGTAGAGAGGGAATATTATTATAAGTGTAAAACTGCTTATAAAATTCTTACAGTAATTGGAAAGAAATTGCAAACATTAACAGCTAAATCCCGGTTCAGCTCACACTTCATTAAATAAATATCCTTCAAACGTGATAATCATTCGAAGAGGACATGACTCAGCACAGTTGAGCAGAACCAAACTGAAGGCCAGTGGGAAGGAAGCAGATGGCCTCAAATCCATAAAAGTCCCCAAAGCTCTATAATCAGGGTTATATTTTCACCAAATGGTATCTAAAATCTGCGTAGCACCTCTTAAACTGAATGCCTGAAACAAATACACATTGAGAGTCTGCCACAGGCTAGGAGCATTTTGTTTCTTTCACACACGTTCAGTCCTTTGGGACCTACAAAAACCCTGGGAGTTAGCTTGGCAGGTATAATTAGCCCCGTTTTACAGTTAAGAACACAGGCTTGGAGAGATAAAGGGACTTACTGGAGGTTATAAGTGAGTGGGGACCCTCTTGAGAACCAAAGGGACCCAGAACTCAAACCTGGATCTTCTGAGCTCTCCTACTCCAACCTCTGATCTCCACTGAGATGCAGCCTCCTGCCTGTGAAGGCAAAAGGGATGTCGGGTACCAACTGAGTCCGTACGCACAGTTCCCAATATACCTTCTTTTCCTGCTGTGAAGATAAGGAAAGTTAGAATATTGCCACGTCAAGACTTTGCAACTTATGTCGCTTCCCAGGCCATGTGTTTTAGCACTTTTGTCTTCCTGCTGACATGGCATTGACGCACCCAGGAGTCCCCACTCCTATTCTGCAGACATCGGTGGGCTACGCGGCAGCAGGCTGCTACCGAGAGGCATATTCATGCTCTAAGAGGTTCTGCCTCCTGCTGTATGTGCTTGTGGAAGCTTCATTAACTCTCCTGAGATTAATATGAGGGTCTAAAAGGGAGAAAACACGCAAAGAGCACCAAGCACTATTTCTAGCATGAAAAGTCTTAGTGATTCTTTCCTTTTCATTCATTGTTTCAGTCATCTATTCATTTAGCAATTTTTGTGGCGCATTCACTATGTGCTAAGCCTTGTTCCCAGTAGTAAAGATAAGCAGTGGCTGAAATAGACAAAAATTCCTGCCTGTAAGGAGATTACATTCTGGGGCAGAAATAGATAATTTAAAATAAAACATTAAATAAATAGTGGCAGTGTGTAGGAAACGTAAGAAAGAAAAATTAGGCGATGGGATAGAGAATGGTTGATTCTGGACACCTCTACAAAGAGGTGACATTTGAATTGAATTCTGGAGGATGGCAGGGGCCAACTGTGCGACAGTCATGGAAAAGAGCTTGCCAGGTGTAGAGAGGTTCAAGTGCCGGGGCCTGGGGCGACGAGGACCTCAGACTCTCTAGGAGCTACCTAAAGGCCAGTGTGGCTGGAGTGGACTAAGTGAGGAAGCGAGTGTTCGGAAACAAGGTTGGAGACCAAAGCAGAAGCCAATGATGCAAGCCAGAGGCCATGGTAAGGAGTTGGGGCAGCCTGAGGAAGGGAGGGAGCCGCTATGTGGATAGACCTGGAAAGGGTGAGCCAGAGGAGGGGCATCAAGTATGAGGCCCATGAGGGAGGGTGTCTGTGTGTGTGGGGGGGGGAGGGTGTGTGTGTCTGTGTGTGTGTGTGTGTGTGAGAGAGAGAGAGAGAGAGAGAAACTGAAAACCATGCCCTCAAAATGCAAAAGACAATAACCACCCAAACTGCAGAGAGAGAAAGATAAGCCAGTAATTATAGGTGAAGATTTTAACACATCCCTCTGAGAAAGTGATAGAATGAACAGATAAAAATTGCAAAACATACAGAGATATAGAAGATCTGAAAATATAGTAAATAAGTATAGGTGCATGTCATATATAAGTATATATGCAAGTCATTAAGGAAACCTCAATAAATAAAATGTATCAATATCATTCAGACTACATTCTCTAACATACGAAAGAAAATAGCATCACTTGGGTTAAAAAACAAACTCATGAAAGAAATGACAAAATAATTAGAACCAAATGAAAATAGAAATATTGTGGAATTTAGAGGAAAATGTGTAGTTTAAAATACATTTGTCAGGACACAAGACAGATTGAAAACAAATGAGTTAATCCACCAACTCAAAAATTTAGAAAAGAAGCAATAGAGAAAAACTCAGAAATAAGACAATAGGAAGTTATGAAAACCAAGGCAGAAATCAGTGAAACAGAGAGTTACAATTATAATAACCAATAAGATTAAAAAAACTAAAAGCTGGTTCTTTCAAAAGATTAATAAGATAGGTCACTGTCAAGACAGTTCAAGAAATAAAGACAATACACAAATAAACACAATACAGAAAAGTAAATAAAGATATAACAGAAATTCCAAGTGCATTATGAAGAAATAGAATGGATGAAAAATGGCAGATAGAAGACAGGACTAAATTGTAGCTCCCACTCAGAAGAACAGAGTAGGGTATGGAGACTCACATCATCAACTTTTGCTCCAAGAACTATTGCAGAAACATACCAGGAAAGCTGAGAGAATCCACAGACCCTTTGGAAAGAATGCATTGCTGCTGCAGGCCCCTGGAGACAGCCAAAAAACTGTGAATGCCCAAAGTGTGAAAGTGTGAAAGGGGGATCCTCTGCTCCCAAACACACCCTCACTGGGGAACCTGAATATCCAGATCACAGGAGAAGGATTTGACCTCACCTGGAGCTGAGACAAATTTAGAGAGCTGAGCAAAATACTGGGGGAAACGAAGCAGTGGGAAGAGCTCTGTGGGCAATCTTGGTCCTCAGGGAAGCCATTTCTGACTCTGTCTCACAAGAGTCCTTCAGGAGGGCTGCCAGAGGAACTAGGGAAAAACCACAGGGAGAAGGAAATGTCCAGCTGAACTTTTTAAATATTTTGACCAAACATGAAGTTTCCTGGACAGAACATGAAGTTTCCAGGCCAGAACCTGGGGGAAGAGGCAAATTGGGAGTGCAGACATAATACAGAAGTCATGGCAGGCAGGGAAGCACAAAGCCTGAAAGCCCTGCTAGCTTTCTTAGCTGGGAGGCTGGTAGCCTGGGGTAAGTTCTCAGCCATGCTCACTTACTGCCTGGAAATAAACTTGGTGCTGCTGTAGGGCTGGAGATAGTGGAAGTGAGACCAGGCTTTGGGATGCATGGGAGCTGGGTGAGTCCTGTAACTGCTGGCTTACCCCAACTTCCCTGGTGACCTGCATGATGCATCAGAGACATCCATAATCCCCCTGGGAATATAACTCCATTGGCCTGAGAACCACACCCCATCCCCCACAGCAGCCTCAGCAATCTCACACAAGGAGAATATGAGCTCAGACAACTTAACCCTGCCCCCATGATATGGTTTGTCTGGAATCTCAAATCTCATCTTGATTTCCCATGTGTTGTTGGAGGGACCTGGTGAAAGGTAATTGAATCATGGGGCCAGGTCTTTCCTGCACTGTTCTCATGATAGTGAATAAGTCTCTTGAGATCTGACAGTTTTATAAGGGAGAGGTTCCCTGCACAAGCTCTCTCTTTGCCTGCTGCTATCCATGTAAGACATGACTTGCTTTGCCTTGCCTTCTGCCATGATTGTGAGGCTTCCCCAGGCACAATGAACTATGAGTTCCCCTAACCTCTTTCCTTTGTACATTGCCCAGCCTCAGGTATGTCTTTATCAGCAGTATGAAAACGGAGTAATACAGTAAATTGGTATCAGTAGAGTGAGGTACTGCTTAAAATATACCCAAAAATATGGAAGCAACTTTGGAACCGTGTAACAGGCAGAGGTTGGAACAGTTTGGAGGGCTCAGAAGAAGATAGGAAAATGTGGGAAAGTTTGGAACTTACTAGAGAATTGTTGAATGGCTTTGCCCAAAATGCTGATAGCAATATGTACAATGAAATCTAGGCTGAGGTGGTTTCAGATGGAGATGAGGAATTTCTTGGGAACTGGAGTAAAGGTGACTCTTGCTATGTTTTAGCAAAAAGACTGGTGGCATTTTGCCCCTGCCCTAGAGATTTGTGGAACTTTGAACTTGAAAGAGATGATTTAGGGTATCTGGCAGAAGAAATTTCTAAGTAGCAAAGCATTCAAGAGGTGACTTGGGTGCTGTTAAAGGTATTCAGTTTTAAAAGGAAAATAGAGCATAAAAGTTTGGAAAATTTGCATCTGATTAATGCGATAGAAAAGAAAATCCCATTTTCTGAGGAAAAATTCAAGCCAGAAATCTGCATAAGTAGCAAAGAGCCAAATGTTAATCCCCAAGACAATGGAGAAAATGTCTCCAGGGCATGTCAGAGATCTTCACAGCAGCCCCTCCTAAGAGTGGTTTTGTGGGCCAAGCCAAGGGTCCTCATACTGTGTGCAGTGTAGGGATTTGGTGCTTTGCATTCCAGCTGATCCAGCCCTGGCTGAAAGGGGCCAAAGTAGAGCTCGGGCTGTGGCCTCAGAGGGTGCAATCCTCAAGCCATGGCAGTTTCCACGTGGTGTTGAGCTTCCCAGTAAACAGAAGTCAAGAATTGGAGTTTGGAAACCTCTGCCTAGATTTCAGAGGCTATATAGAAACACCTAGATATCCAGACAAAAGTGCAGGGGTAGGGCTTTCATGGAGAACCTCTGCTAGGGCAGTGTGGAAGGGAAATGTGGGGTTGGAGCCACACACAGAGTCCCTAGTGGGGCACTATCTAGTGGAGCTGTGGGAGGAGGCCACCATCCCAGCCCCCTGACCCCAGAATGGTACATCCACTGACAGCTTGTACGATGCACCTGGAAAAGCCATAGATACTCAATGCCAGCCCATGAAAGCAGCTGGAAGGGAGACTGTACCCTGAAAAGTCACAGAGTTGAGCTGCCCAAAAAATGGGAACCCACCTTTTGTATCAGTGTGACCTGGATATGAGACACAGAGTCAAAGGAGATCATTTTGGAGCTTTAAGATTTGAGTGCCCTGCTGGATTTTGAACTTGCCTGGGACCTGTAGCCCCTTTGTTTTGGCCAATATCTCCCATTGAAATGGCTGTATTTACCAAATGCCTGTACCCCCATTATATCTAGGAAGCAATTAACTTGCTTTTGATTTTACAGGGTTATAGGTGGAAGGGACTTGCATTGTCTTGGATGAGACTTTGGACTGTGGACTTTTGAGTTAATGCTGATGAGTTAAGACTTTGAGGGACTTTTGGGAAAGTATGATTGGTTTTGAAATGTGAAGACATGAGATTTGGGAGAGATCAGGGATAGAATCATATGGTTTGGCTGTGTCCTCACCCAAATCTCATCTTGAATTCCCACGTGTTATGGGAGGGACCCAGTGAAAGGTAATTGAATTATGGGACCGGGTCTTTCTTGTGCTGTTCTCAGAATAGTGAATAAGTCTCATGAGATCTGATGGTTTTATAAGGGAGAGTTTCCCTGTACAAGTTCTCTTTGCCTGCTGCCATCCATGTAAGGTGTGACTTACTCCTCCTTCCCTTCCACCATGATTGTGAGACTTCTCCAGCCACAATGAACTGTGAGTTCTCTATTAAACCTCTTTCCTTTGTAAATTGCCCAGTGTCAGGTATGTCTTTATCAGCAGCATGAAAACAGACTAATATACCCCACCTGATGGTCTTTATCTGCTCTGTTAGCTAAAGACAAAGGACATAATCTCTTGAGAGCTTTATGGCTCCACCCAATGCCTGATTCTCCCTATACCACCGCAACTGATGCACTCTTTAAAGTGCCACCTCCTGGCTGGAGGCCAACCAACAAAAATTAATGCAGTAAACAAAACTACAACCAAGGACCCTCACAGAGTTCACTTCTCTCCACTCCACTGCCACTTCCAACAGAGCAGGTGCTGGTATCCACAGCTGACAGACCTGAAGACAGTTCACACCACAGGACTCTTTGCAGATACCCCTAGTACTAGCTTGGAGCCCAGTAGCTCCTCTGGGTGGCTAGATCTGGAAGAGAAATAATAATCACTGCAGTTTGGCTCTCAGTAAGCCACCTCCCTAGGGTAAGGAAGACAGCATGACATCAAAGGGGCACCCAGTGGCACAAAAGAATCTGAACAGCAACCCTTGAACCCCAGACTTTCTTCTGACATAGTCTACCCAAATGAGAAGGAACCAGAAAAAAAGAATAATGGTAATATGACAAAACAAGGTTCTTTCACACCCCAAAAAGATTACACTAGCTTGCCAACAATGGATTCAAACCAAGAATTCTCTGAATTACCTGAAAAAGAATTCAGAAGGTTGATTATTAACTTAATCAAGGAGTCACCAGAGAAAGATGAATTCTAACTTAATGAGATAAAAAATAATATGAGATATGTAGGAAAAAGTCTTCAGTGAAATAGGCAGTGTAAATAAAAAACAATCACAACTTCTGGAAAGGAAGGACACACTTAGAGAAATGTGAAATGCAGTGGAAAGTCTCAGCAATAGAATTAAACAAGTAGAAGAAAGAAATTCAGAGCTTAAAGACAAGGCTTTTGAATTAACTCAATCCAACAAAGATAAAGAAAAAAGAATTTTAAAAAATAAAGCCTCCAGGAAGTTTGAGATTATGTTAAATGACCAAACCTAAAAATAATTGGTATTCCCAGGGAAGAAAAGAAATCAAAAAGCTTGGAAAACATATTTGAGGGAATAATTGAAGAAAGCTTCCCCAACCTTGCTAGAAATCTAGACATCCAAATACAAGAACCTCAAAGAATATCTAGAAAATTTATCTCAAAAGATCATCACCTAGGCATGTAGTCATCAGATTATCTACAGTCAGGAGGATGGAAAGAATCTTAGGAGCTGTGAGGCAAAAGTATCAAGTAACCTATAAAGGGAAACCTGTCAGATTAACAGCAGATTTCTCATAAGAAACCCTACAAGTTGAAAGGGACTGGGGCTCTGTCTTTAACCTCCTTAAACAAAACAATTATCAGCCAAGAATTTTGTAACCAGCAAAACTAAGCTTCATAAATAAAAGATTATAGTCTTTTTTCAGACAAACAAATGCTGATAGAATTCACCACTACCAAGCCAACACTACAAGAATGACTAAAAGGAGCTCTAAATCTTGAAACAAATCCTGAAAACACATCAAAACAGAATCTCTTTAAAGCATAAATCTTATGGTACCTATAAAACAAAAATACAATTAAAAGAATCAAGGCATACAGGCAACACATAGTATGATGAATGGAATGGTACCTCACATCTCAATACTAATGTTGAATGTATATGGTCTAAACTCTCCACTTAAATTGTAGAATGGATAAGAATTCGCCAACCAACTATCTGCTGCTTTCAAGAGACTCGACTAACACATAAGGACTCATAGGAACTTAAGGTAAAGGGGTGGAAAAGACATTTCATGCAAATGTACACCAAAAGAGAGCAGGAGTAGCTATTCTTATATCAGACAAAACAAACTTTAAAGCAACAGCAGTTAAAAAAGACAAAGGGGGCATTATATAATGATAAAAAGCCTTGTCCAACAGGAAAATATTACAATTCTAAATATATATGCACCTAATATTGGAGCCCCCAATTTTGTAAAACAATTACTACTAGACCTAATAAATGAGATAGACAGCAACACAATAGTGGTGGAAGACTTCAATACTCCACTGACAGCACTAGATAGGTCATCAAGACAAAGTCAACAAAGAAACAATGGATTTAAATTTTACCCTAGAACAAATGGACTTAACAGATGTTTACAGAACATTCTACCCAACAACCACAGAATATGTATTCTATTCATCAGCACATGGAACTTTCTCCAAGATAGACCATCCAATAAGGTCACAAAACAAGCCTCAATAAATTTAAGAAAACTGAAATTATATCAAGTGCTCTCTCAGGCAAGAGTGGAATAGAAATGGAAACCAACTCCAAAAGAAACCTTCAAAATCATGCAAATATATAGAAATTAAATAGCCTTCTCCTGAATGATCATTGGTAAACCATGAAATCAAGATGGAAATTTAAAAAAATCTTTGAATTGAACAATAGTGACACAACCTATCAAAACTTATGGGATATGGCAAAGGTGGTGCTAAGAAGAAAGTTCATAGCCTTAAATGTCTACATCAAGAAGTCTGAAAGAGCACAAATAGACAATTGAACTAGAGAAACGAACAAACCAAATCCAAACCCAGCAGAAGAAAAGAAATAATAAAGATCAAAGCAGAATTAAATGAAACTCAAACAAAAAATTACAAAAGGTAAATGAAAAAGAAAAGCTGGTACTTTGAAATGATAAAACTGATAGACTATTATTGAGATTAACCAAGAAGAGAGAAGATCTAAACAAGCTCAATTAGAAACAAAATGGAAGATATTACAAGCAATACTACAGAAATACAAAAGATCATTCAAGGCTCCTGTGAACACCTGCATGTGCATAAACTAGAAAACCGAGAGGAGATGGATAAATTCCTGGGAATATTCAACCCTCCTATATTAAACGAGGAAGAAATAGAAACTCTGAACAAACCAATAACAAGCAGTGAGATTGATTTAAATGGTAATGAAAAAATTGCCAACAAAAAAAAAAGTCCAGGACTAGATGGATTAACAGTTGAATTCTATCAGATATTCAAAGAAGAATTGCTACCAATCCTGTTGACACTATTACACAATGTAGAGGGAATCCTCCCTAAATTATTCAATGAAGCCAGTATCACCCTAATACAAAAACCAGGAAAGGACATAACCAAAAAAGAAAACTACAGCCAAATATCCCTGATGAATATAGATGCAAAAATCCTTAACAAACTACTAACTAACCAAATCCAACAGCATATCAAAAAGATAATCCACCATGAATTTCATACCAGGGGTTCAGGGATGGTTTAATATATGCAAATCAAGTGAGGTTTATACCAGTGGTTCAGGGATGGTTTAACATATGCAAATCAATAAATGTGATACAAAAATCATACAATCATCTCAATAGATGCAGAAAAGCATTTGACAAAGTCCAGCATCCCTTTATGATGAAAACCCTCAGTAAAATTGGCATAGAAGGGACATATCTTAAGGTAATAAAAGCCATCTATGACAAACCCACAGCCAACAGAATACTGAAAAGGGAACGCATTTCCCCTGAGAACTAGAACAAGACAAGGATGCCCACTCTCACCACTTCTATTCAACATAGTACTGGAAGTTTTAGCCAGAGCAATGAGACAAGAGAAAGAAATAAAAGGCATCCAAATCAGTAAAGGGGAAGTCAAACTGTCGCTGTTTGCTGATGATATGATCATATACCTAAAGACTCCCCCAAAAAGCTCCTAGAACTAATAAATGAGTTCAGTAAACTTTCAAGATATAAGATTAATGTAAACAAATCAGTAGCTCTGCTATACACCAAAAGTGACCAGGTTGAGAAACAAATCAAGAACTCAGTCACTTTTACAATAGCTGCAAAAAAATAAGATACAATACTTAGGAATGTACCTAACCAAGGAAGTGAAAGCCCTCTACTTGGAAAACTACAAAACACTGCTGAAAGAAATCATAGATGACATAAACAAATGGAAACATATCCTATGCTCCTGGATGGGTAGAATCAATACTGTGAAAATGACCATATTGCCAAAAGCAATCTATAAATTCAATGCAATTCCCATCAAAATACCACCATCATTCTTCACAGAATTATAAAAAACAATCCTAAAATTCATATGGAACCAAAAAAAGAGTCTGCATAGCCAGAGCAAGACTAGGCAAAAAGAACAAATCTGGAGGCATCCCATTACCCAACTTCAAACTATACCTCAGGCCATAGTCAACAAAAGAGCATGGTACTGCTTTAAAAATAGGCACATAGACCAATGGAACAGAATAGAGAACCCAGAAATGAAGCCAAATACTTACAACCAACTGATATTCAACAAAATAAACAAGAACATAAAGTGGGGAACTGTATTCAACAGATGATGCTGGGATAATTGGCAAACCACATGTTAGAAGAATGAAACTGGATCCTCATCTCTTACCTTATACAAAAATAAGCTCAAGATAGATCAAAGACTTAACCAGAAACCATAAACATTCTAGAAGGTAACATTGGAAAAACCAATTCTAGACATTGGTTTTTCCAGTGTTACCTTCTAGAATGTTTACTCAAATGCAACAAAACAAAGGTAAATAGATGCAACTAAATTAAACCAAAAAGCTTCTGTTCAGCAAAAGAAGTAATCAGCAGAGTAAACAGACAACCTACAGAGTGGGAGAAAATCTTCACAATCTATATATCCAACAAAGGAGTAGTATCTATAATCTACAAGGAACTCAAACAAATCAGCAGGGAAAAAACAAACAATCTGTTGAAAAGTGGGCTGAGGACCTGGATAGATGATTCTCAAAAGAAGTTATACAAATGGCCAACAAACATATGAAAAGATGCTCAATACCACTAATAATCAGAGAAATGCTCATCAAAACCATAATGTGATACAACCTTACTCCTGCAAGAATTGCCATAATCAAAAAATCAAATAATAATAGATGTTGGCATGGCTGTGGTGAACAGGGAATGCTTCTACACTGCTGGTGGTAATGTAAACTAGTACAACCACTATGGAAAATGGTGCAGAGATTCCTTAAAGAACTACAAGTAGACCTACCATTTGATCCAGCCATCTCATTACTGGGATTAGAGGAAAGGAAGTCATACAAAAAAGATACTTGCACACCCATGTTTATAGCAGTACAATTTACAATTGCAAAAATATGGGACCAGCTGAAATGACCATCAATCAGCAAGTGGATAAAAACATTGGAGCATATATATATATATACATACATACACACACACACACACACACACCACACCATGGAATACTACTCAGCCATTAAAAGAACAAAATAATGGCATTCACAGGAACCTGGATGGAATTGGAGACCATTATTCCAAGTAAAGTAACTCAAGAATGGAAAACCAAACATCATATGTTCTCAGTGATAAGTGGGAGCTAAGCTATGAGGATGCAAAGGCATAAGAATGATACAATGGACTGAGAACTCAAAGAGAGAGTGGGAGGGGGGTGAGGGATAGACTACACACTGGGTGCAGTGTACATTGCTTGGCTGATGGGTGCACCAAAATCTCAGAAATCACCACTAAAGAGCTTATTCATATAACCAAACACTACCTGTTCCCCAAAAATCTATCAAAAAAAAAAAAATAAAGTGCATTATGAAAACTTTATAATAAATTTGAAAGCCTATATGAAGTAAAAACATTTCTAGAAAAATAAAAAACACAAAAATTGATAAAGGGAGAAACTGAAATTTGAATAGACCAATGAACACTAAATAAAATTAAATGGTAATCAAAGATCTTTCTTAAAATGCCTGAGACTAGGTGATGGTTTTCTATATGAATTTTACCAAATTCCCAAAGAGCAGACAATTTCGATCTTAGATGAGTTCCAGAACATAGAAAAAGAATGAAAATTTTTCCACCATGAGGACTGTGTGCTCTTGTTTTCAAAAATGGATAAGAAAGTTCAGAAAAACAAAAACATAGGGCTATTTCACTTTGAATATAGATGCATAAATCTAAATAAAATATTTGTTAAACAAATCCAATAGTGTATTAGGAAAAAATTCATGATAATCATAAAATACGATTTGTCTTAGGAATGCAAGACATTCAATGTTAGAAAACTCTAAATATAATTTTCCATATTATGAAAGGAGAAAATTACTTGATTATCTCAAGACTGCTGAAAAATACTTATTAAAACTCACTACTTGTTTGTTGAAAACTCTTCAAGTATAATAGGAAGAGAATTTCCTCAACTTCACAGGCATACCAAACCTTAATATTATATATATGAAAATATATGATACAGTATATTCATATAACATGGTAACATTCTACTTAATTGAGAAACTTCAGCTGCATTTCCTTTGAGATCAAGAATAAGACAAGAGGCCACCTGTCAACCACCATTTAACATATAACTGGAGGTCCTTGCCCACAATTTTAAGAAAGGAAAAGAAGTAACAGGTATAGATTGGAAGGGAAGAAATGAAGCTGCCACTCTGCAGATAATTTGATTTCCTACAGAGAAAAACTAACAGAATCAACAAACATTAAAACACATATGACAGCAAGACTGTGAGATGAAAGATCACCTGGTAAAAATCAGTAGCATTTTTGGTCATGAAAAGAAAAAATAAATAACAAGGTAGCTTTGTGGTCTAGGAGCAGGAAAGTGCCTTGCTCAGACTTATAATTATAGGCTTGCATGAAATGAAAATTAACTCTACCCTCTGATTCTGAGGTCAAACCATCCAACAGGCAAATAAATATGGTTGAAGAGGGGACAAGGGGAGAGTGAAAGCTGGAGGGAACTATTGGACCAACGGAGAATTTTAAGATGGGAGAGATACAAGGCCATGTTATGCTGATAGGGATGACGTAGTAGAGAAGGAGAGATGAATGATGGGGAAGAAAGAGAAAGGACGGGATCCACAGCCCAAGTGGTAATGGTCTCTTGGCAGAAGAGACACAATTTCAGTTCTAACAGGTAGAGGCAGGAGAAGGTGCTGCCCAAGCATAGAAAAACCTTGGTGGTGGAGAGAGGACAGAGCTCAGTTCTAGAGACTTCCATTTGTTCAATAAAATGTGGGGTGGAGTTATCAGCTGAGAGTGGGTATGAGGAGATGCTGGGAAGAAGGTGTGGGAGTTTTGAGGTAAGAAAATAAGGCATGAAATAGTCTTAGGTTATATGATACACAACTCAGACTGACTTTGTGAACAGAGAGCCTCGTCCTGGCAACTGCTCAGTAAGAGCTTATTGAATGAATGACAGCCCAGGGCTGGGCAGAGTGTTTAGGGAGCGTGGACTTGGAGGACAGAAGCAAAAGAGCACTAGATTTGGGGGCCAGAGACCTGGTTTATAGATCTGGCTCCACCATGTCTCTTCTGTGAGCTCCTATGAACTTCTTGGCATGAAAGTTGACCATTAGAGCTGGGTCATTCTTGTCATACCCAACTAAAAGAGTCGAGATGCTAGTGGGCGTAAGCACTCAGGGTACAAAATATTGCTCCAAGAATGTGATTCTCTGCAAGCCTGACTACAGAAAGTGCTCATTGTAACCTGAAACCAGCTTTATCTGTAGTTTCTGAGATAGCCTGCTACAACTCCAGGACTAATTTTGCCCACAGTCATTGCTCACTCAGTGGAGCTTACCATCTCCCCAGACCCTTGCTAGTGCTAATGATCTTTCTCAAAGGGCAATACATAACATTTCTCTTTTTTGTAAAACTTCTAACTTTCTCCTTGTTCTTTGCATATACCAAAGATAATCTGGGCTCGTGTATGCCCTGAATTACGATTCTTTCTTCCCAAATAAAACAGTATAGTTGGAGACTCACCTCTACATTTTTATTTTGTAGACACTGGGCTTCAGTTTTTCTCATCTGGAAAATGGGAATGATGGTACCCACTGCCTTCACCTCGCAGAGCTGATGTGAAGATTATGGGCTATTTTCCACTTGTCACCCCCTCTAGATTCTTTCTCAACATTTTCTGAGCTACTCTGCGTCTTGTGGGGCTGATCTCCCTGGGCTGCAGTTCCCAGATTCCTTTGCCCTCTGGCTTCCCTTTGGGCTCTGCTGGTTGGAGACCCCAGTAGCAGATGGGAGAGCAGAAGAGGACAAAGCAGGCAGAGCACTCAGCGCCCCAATTCCTCCCCGCCTGGCTGCAGTTCTGGCAGTTGATGTTCCTCTGCAGCCACAGCTTCTGTTAGGCAGCCCCTTTTCCACAGTACTAATTTCCATGGGCTCAGCTAACACTCTTGCCTCCGTTTGCCCATTCAGGCCTACAGGGTTAATAGCCCCTCCTGCTGCTCTTGTCCCGGGGCATCGCCTGTGATTCTGCCCAGACTTCTGTAAATAGTCCCTAAGGATTAAACTGTCACCAGTCTCCTTTGACGGTGCCATCCATTCCTACCACACCTTGAATACAAGGGCCAAGGATAGAAAGGTAGTCCAGGCGCTGAGCAAGGTGAGATGCATGGAGGCAGGGAGAGAGAGAACACACAAGGGGATGAGATCAGATGTAAAACTGCCATGCTCTGACTCGAGAAGGAAGATTCTGCTGCTTCCCCACAGCCTTGAACTCTCCTCAGCATGAACTGGGGATAATGTTCTGTTTTCTGGGGAAAGAGAAGGCCCAGATTCATACTGAGGTTTAAGGAAGTCACAGAAACCAAGCCTCCATCATTCTACTGTACAGAGAGCTCAGGGGAAAGGTAATAGCAGGTCCTGCTCTTGGGCTACAAGTGTTTTTAGAAGTCACTGACCTATGGAAAAGTTGCTCATTTTTCACAATAAAAAATGAGCTACATTTCTTGCCAACAACAGAGCAACAAACCAACCATTGATAAGGGCAAGAAAAATCACTGATGAGACTAGCTATTCATTACATAAGTAGGTCTTCAGTTACAAGCCTCTGTTTACAGTTCACTGCAGCCTTGACCTCTTGGGCTCAAGGGATCCTCCTACTTCAGCCTCTGAGGTAGCTGGGACCACAGGTGCATGCCACTATGCCTGGCTATTATTTTCTTCTATAAATTTTTTATAGAGATAGGGTCTCCATATGTTACTGGCTTTACTTCTTCTTTTCCAATCTGTATGCCTTTTATTTCTTTTTCTTGCCTCATTGCACTGGCTGGTACCTCCACTATCATTTTGAATAGAAGTGGTAAAAATGGACATCCTTGCCTTTTTCACTGTCTTAGGGAAGAAGCATTCAGTCTTTCTATAGAAAATATAAGCCATAGGGTTTTGTTTTTTCCATAGATGTCCTTTATCAGGTTTAGTAAGTTTCTTTCATCTCTAAATTGCTGATGATATTTTTCTTGAATGGGCATTAATTTTTGTCTAATGCTTTTCCCATGTCTATTGAGATGGTCATATGGTTTTCCTTTTTATATTTAATTTAATAATACAGTTAGCTACCTTGATTGGCTTTTTTAATGTTAAGCCAAGCTTGCATTCTCAGGATAAACTCCACTTAGTCACAATGCATTGTCCTTTAACATATTGTTAAATTTGATTTGCTTAAATTTTGTTTAGAAATTTTGCATGTGTTTATAGGGATATGGTTCTGTAGTTATCTTTTCTTGTTATATTCAGTTATTCTTAGCCAGGTTTAATAGAATCACTGTTTTCTCCATTCATTCTTTATGGATGAAGGCAAAGGCAAAGATTCTGAGTCTCTGAGAGGTCTGAGCGTGTCACTGACATCTGTAACATTTTAGAACCCAGGATGTTCATACCAACATTTATATCATTTTTATACATAAATTTATACTAGTAAAGAAAAACAGGAAGAAAATTTCCCAAAGTGTAATAATAATTTCTCCTGGGGCAGAGAAATTTGAGGAAGTCCAGACATTTGAGGACATTTGAGGAAGTCCTCCAATAGAAAAGACAGACATGAAAATAAACCAAGAAAATAGCTGGAGAAAAGAACATCGTTTGTCTATTTATCATTCTTTTTTTAATTCCTTGAAAATGGAATCCTTGTTGTAGAAAAAACTTTTTAAAACATATAATTATTATTATTCTAGTGATTTGAGTCATATCACAGCCAGCAGACAACATCAGAATCAAACAAAAAAGGGACAATCATGGAACAGAAAGAAGTCATGGAAAATAAAAATATAGTTATTATAGTGCAAATAAACAATTCAAATCTTACAAAATGGGTGTGTTAGTCTGCTAGGGCTGCCATAACAAAATACCGCAAACAGGATTGCTTAAAGAACAGAAATGTGTTTCCCACAGTGCTGGGGGCTGGAAGGTTTGGACTTCCAGGTTTCTCCTGAGGCTGCTCTTCTTGGCTTGCACATGGCCCTCTTCTTACTGTGTCCTTACATGGCCTTTCTTTTGCATGCACATTCCTGGTGTCTCTTCCTTTTTTTATGAGGACATCAGTCCTATTGGAGGAGGTTCCCACCCTTATGACCGCATTTACCTGAGTTACCTTTTTAAAAGCCCTATCTCCAAATACAGTCACATTGGGGATTAGGGCTTCAACATGTGAATTTTTGGAGGACACAATTCCATCTATAACAATGGGGAACTGAAAAATACTGTCATGGTGAATGGAAAATAAAGTCATGAATACTTTCCTTCTTTTATTCAAGGAACTTAAAACACTGACGACTACATTGGAGGATCTAGATTGGCAAAGATGAAGCTAGAGACTTAAATCTCATCCAAGAGAGCAGAAAGTCAATGGGTATGATTCCAAATTGGTAAATTAAGGAACAGTAATAGAAGCAGATTATACATCCAGAATAAACAGCTAAAAGAGTTAAACGTGGTTATCTCTAAGAAGCATCAATTGAAGTGGATGGTGTGTTGCTTTTTATTATAAACCTCTCCTTACCGTTCAGGCCATGTTCATGTATTTGATTTAAAAATTATCAAAGAGCACTATTACCAAAACAAAACCAAGCAAAACTGTGGCCACTCCATCTATTCTGTTCTTTTTCTTCCAGGTAGGTCCTTCTTTAATATTTCCAACAGCAGAGGCCGCTTTTGCTACTCAGGACCGGGAGTACAACTCTCATTACAAACTCAACTCTCATTGAGCATTTCCAGTTTCCTCTCTGTCCCTTTTTGGTTTTATTTTTGTGCAAATTTATTTCCGCAACAGATCGTGGGTTCCTTCTAAGATTTATACACGGCTCACCTCCAACGCCTTGACAATCACCTGGCACGTGTAGATGCTCCGAGAGCATTTGCTTTTAAAACACAAATCTTGTTAACCTTCTAGAGAGCAGTTCTGCCCAGCATCACATCATCAGTCATGTCCCAGCCCTTGGAACCCGTGCAAAGAGAGCCTCATTAGAATCATTTTAAGGCAAAATGCTTAAATCTCTTTTATACATTTAAGAATGTGATACCAGCAAATGCTATCGGGAATGACTGGGGTCGCTCTTACCTACTTTACTAAAACATGAAGTTTTTAACCGTATCTGTGTATCTCTCTCTATATAGCTTTTGCTTCACCACATTCATCCATCAGTTTGTCTTCCGTGGGCACTATCATGTGTAAAGCTTTATGTCAATGCATAATTTTGTAAACCATGTTACTGCCCTCAAGATTACAAACTGCCCTCAAATGTCAGAGTTGTTCTATAAATGCAGAATGTAAACTACACAACTATAGAGAGTTTACAGGTTCTTTTGCCTTGATAAAATTTATGGATTTGCTAAACTAAATGAGAAGTTAATTTTTTGTTAAATAAATCATATTGTCTCATTGCTTAAAACTGCTATCTCAAGAGATTTCTTTCCCGCTCTTCTGATTTATGGTGATTTGATGGCAGTACTTGGGACTCTAGTTCTAAGTTTCCTGCCAGCCCCACCTCTCCTGCAATCTGTGAAAAATGCCCTGGTCATTCTTTTCAGAAAAGAATGCTATGTGGAGGCTGGAGAGCCTTTGGGAAGGAAAATGGTCATTCTCTGCACAGTCTGTTTGGTGTGAAAGATATTGAAGCACCTGGCCCAGGGGCTTTGGAGAGGGCGATCTTCGACCTCTCCCCCTGAGAGTGCTCCTATGCCTGGGTTTTCAGCATCCAGATGCTCAGATTCTCAGGCTATTTCCAGAGTCACACATAAGCCAGATCAAGACGGTGGGAGAAAATGGCAGAGAGCAGATGATCTACTCAGGATTCTCCCTGTGGGTGTGGGCTAACTCTACATACTTTATTATTCAAAAGATATTTATTGAGAACTTACACAGACCTTTTGGAAACTCCATAGCTGATCTTCTTTTCTGATTATTTTCTAGAACATGAACTCTACTGGTGAAAGTCTAGTTTCAGGCAGTCACATAAATACATATTTAGAATGCACTGTGTCCCGAGCAATAATCAGATTACGTAAGCAAAAGATTCAGAAGCAGCCTATTAAAGAAATGAGAGATTCGATTTGTAGAGGCTGAGAAAAGCAGGGGAGATCATTGTTGCCCAGGGTTTTAAAGAATAAATAGAAGTTTGTCAAATAGATAAGGGTGGAAGAAAATTCTAGAAAGTGGGAACAGCCTGTAAAAATGAATATGATTGTGACTAGATGGAACAATTAAGAAATATCTATTATCTATTATCATATCTATATACATTCCTGTATATGCATTTATTTTATTTTTAATCTCCTTTTTTGATGTAAAGAGAATTTTTTACATAGATATTAGGAGTTATGAAGCATTTTTTGGAAAGATGAAAGAATTGCTTAGAGAACATTAAATTATGTATTTAACTTTAAATGACTCCAATATTTTCCTGTCCTTTAATCTTGGTATTTTTTTATTTTTGTTTTTTAAATGTTTTATTTGCATAGGTTATTGGGGAAAGGGTGGTGTTTGCTTAGATGAGTAAGTTCTTTAGTGGTGATTTGTGAGATTCTGGTGCACCCATCACCCAAGCAGTACACACTGAACACAATTTGTACTCTATTATCCCTCACCTCCTGCCCACATTTTCCCCGAGTCCCCAAAGTCCACTGTGGCACTCTTATGCCTTTGCATCCACATAGCTTAGCTCCCACTTATGAGTGAGAATACAGGATGTTTGGTTTTCCATTCCCGAGGTTATTCCACTTAGAATAATAGTCTCCAATCTCATCCAGGTCGCTGTAGATGCCATTAATTCATTCCTTTTAATGGCTGAGTAGTATTCCATCATGTATATATAAACATAGTTTATCCACTCATTGATTGTGGATAACCACAGTTTCTTTATCCACTTGTGCTCTTGGATGGGTAGAATTAATATTGTGAAAATGACCATACTGCCAAATGACCAAATGTGCTCCATTTGTTTGTGTCATCTATGATTTCTTTCAACAGTGTTTGTAGTTTTCCTGGTAGAGGTCTTTCACTTCCTTGGTTAGTTATTTTCCTAAGTATTTATTTATTTATTGCAGCTATTGTAAAAGGGGTTGAATTCTTGACTTGCCTTTCAGCTTGGTCGCCATTACCAGAAGAGCTACTAATTTGTGTACATTAATTTTGCATCTGGAAATTTTGCTGAATTCTTTTAGTAGCTCTAGGAGCTTTCTGGAAGAGTCTTTAGGGTTTTCTAAGTAAACAGTCACATCATCAGCAAACAGCAACAGCTGACTTCCTCTTTACCAATTTGAATGCCCTTTATTTCTTTCTCTTGTCTGATTGCTCTGTCTAGGAGTTTCAGTACTATGTAGAATACAATTGGTGAGAGTGGGCATCTTTGTCCTCTTCTAGTTCTCAGAAGAAATGCTTTCAACTTTTCCCCATTCAGTATTAAGTTGGCTGTGGGTTTGTCATAGATGGCTTTTATTACATTGAGTTATGCCCCTTGTATAATTTTGCTGAGAGTTTTAATTATAGATTTAAATTTTGTCAGATGCTTTTTCTGCATCTATTGAGATGATCATGTGATTTTTTGTTTTTAATTTTGTTTATGTGGTGTATCACATTTATCGACTTGTATATGTTAAACCATCCCCGCATCTCTGGTATGAAACTCACTTGATCGTGGTGTATTATCTTTTTGATATGCTGTTAGATTTGGTTAGCTACTATTTTGTTAAGGATTTTTGCATCTAGGTTCACCAGGGATATTGGTCTGTAGTTTTCTATTTTGGTTATGTCCTTTCCTGGTTTTGGTATTAGGGTGATACTGGCCTCATAGAATTATTTAGGGAGCATTCCCTGTTTCTCTATCTTGTGGAGTAGTATCAATAGAATTGGTACTAACTCTTCTCTGAATATCTGGTAGAATTCTTCTGTGAATCCATCTGGTCCTGAACTTTTTTTGTTGGTAATTTTAAAATTACCATTTCAATCTTACTGCTTGTTATTAATCTGCTCAGGGCATCTAATTCTTCCTGATTTAAGTGGAGAGGACTATATCTTCTCAGGAATTTATCCACTTCCTCTAGGTTTTCTAGTTTAGGCATGTAGAGATATTCATAGTAGCTTTGAATGATCTTTTGTATTTCTCTGGCTTCAGTTGTAATATCTCCCATTTTGTTTCTAATTGAGCTTATTTGGATTTTCTCTCTGCTTTTCTTGGTTAATTTTGCTAATGATCTATCCATTTTATTTATCTTTTCAAAAAACCAGCTTTTTGTTTTCTTTAGCTTTTTTGTTTCGATTTCATTTAGTCCTGCTCTGATCTTGGTTGTTTCCTTTCTTCTGCTGGGTTTGGGTTTGGTGTATGCTTGTTTCTCTAGGTCTTCTGTGATCTTAGATTGTCTGTTTGGGCTCTTTCAGACTTTCTGATGTAGGCATTTGGGGCTATGAACTTTCTTCTTAGCACCGCCTTTGCTGTATCCCAGAGATTTTGATAGGTTGTGTCACTACTGTCATTCAGTTTGAAGAATTTTTAAATTTTCATCTTGATTTCATTGTTGACCCATTGATCATTGAGGAGCAGGTTATTTAATTTCAATATATTTGCATGATTTTGAAGGTTTCTTTTGAAGTTGATTTCCAGTTTTATTCCACTCTTGTCTGAGAGAGCACTTGATATAATATAAATTTTCTTAAATTTATTGAGGCCCATTTTGTGGCCTATTATGTGGTCTATCTTGGAGAAAGTTCTATGTGCTGATGAATAGAATGCATATTCTGTGGTTGTTGGGTAGAATGTTCTGTAAATATCTGTTAAGTCCATTCGTTCCAGGGTATAGTTTAAATCTATTGTTTCTTTGCTGACTTTCTGTCTTGATGACCTGTCTAGTTCTGTCAGTGGAGTATTGAAGTCTTCCACTGTTATTGTGTTCCTGTCTATCTCATTTCTTAGGTCTAGCAGTAATTGTTTTATAAATTTAAAGGCTACAATGTTAGGTGCATATGTATTTAGAATTGTGATATTTTATTGTTGGACAAGGCTTTTTATCATTATATAATGTCCCTCTTTGTCTTTTTTAACTGCTGTTGCTTTAAAGTTTGTTTTGTCTGATATAAGAATAGCTACTCCTGTTCACTTTTGGTGTGCATTTGCATGGAATGTCCTTTTCCACCCCTCTACCTTAAGTTTATGTGAGTTCTTATGTGTTAGGTGAGTCTCTTGAAGGCAGCAGATACTTCTTGGTGAATTCTTACCCATTCTGCAATTCTGTATCTTTTAAGTGGAGTGTTTAGAACATTTACATTTAACACCAGTATTGCGATGTGAAGTACCATTCTATTAATTGGCTATGTGTTGCCTGTAAACCTTGATTTTTTACAATTGTATTTTTGTTTCATAGGTCCTATGAGATTTATGCTTTAAAGAGCTTCTGTTTTAATGTGTTTTCAGGATTTATTTTAAGATTTAGAGCTCCTTTTAGCCATTCTTGTAGTGTTGGCTTGGTAGTGGTGAATTCTATCAGCATTTGTTTGTCTGAAAAAGACTATAATCTTTTATTTATGAAGCTTAGTTTTGCTGGTTACAAAACTCTTGGTTGATAATTGTTTTGTTTAAGGAGGTTGAAGATAGGGCCCCATTCCCTTCTAGCACATAGAGTTTCTGCTGAGAAATCTCCTGTTAATCTGATAGGCTTTCCTTTATAGATTACTTGGTGCTTTTGCCTCATAGCTCTTAAGATTCTTTCCTTCATCTTAACTTTAGGTAACCTGAAGACAATGTGTCTAGGCAATGATCTTTTTGTGATGAATTTCCCAGGTGTTCTTTGAGCTTCTTGTATTTGGATGTCTAGGTCTCTAGCAAGGACAGGAATGTTTTCTTTGATTATTCCCCAAAATATGTTTTCCAAACTTTTAGACTTCTCTTCTTCCTAAGGAATACTCACTATTCTTAGGTTTGGTTGTTTAACATAACCCCAGACTTCTTGGCAGCTTTGTTCATATTTTCTTTGTCTTTGTTGAATTGGGTTATTCAAAAACCTTGTCTTCATGCTCTGAAGTTCTGTCTTCTGCTTGTTCAATTGTATTGCTGAGACTTTTCAGAGTATTTTGCATTTCTATAAGTGCATCCATTGTTTCCTGAAGTTTTGATTTTTTTTATCTATACTATCTATTTCATTGAAAATTTCTCCCCTCATTTCTTGTATTAGTATATTTTTTTACTTCCTCAAATTTGGCTTCACCTCTCTCTGATGCCTCCCTGATTAGCTCAATAACTAACCTTCTGAATTCCTTTTCAGGTAAATCAGGGATTTCTTCTTGGCTTGGATCCATTGTTAGTGAGCTAGTGTGATTTTTGGGGGGTGTAAAGAAACTTGTTTTGTCATAATACCAGAGTTGGTTTTCTGGTTCCTTCTCATTTGGGCAGGCTCTGTCAGAAGGAAGGTCTAGGGCTCAAGGCTGTTGTTCAAATTCTTTTGTTCCATGGGGTGTTCCCTTGATGTAGTACTCTCTCACTTTTCCTATGGATGTGGCTTGCTGAGAGCTGAGCTGTAGTGATCATTGACTCTCTTCTGGATCTAGCCACCCAGCAAGTCTACCAGGCTCCGGGCCGGTACTGGGGGTTGTCTGCACAGAGTCCTGTGATGTGAACTGTCTGTAAGTCTCTCAGTGGTGAATATCAGCACCTGCTCCAATGGAAGTGGCAGGGGGATGAAATGGACTCTGTGAGGGTCCTTAGCTTTGGTTTCTTAATGCCTTATTTTTGTGCTGGTTTGCCTCTTGCAGGAAGGTGGTGCTTTCAAGAGAGCATCAGCTATGGTACTATGGGGACAAACATGTGGTGGGTGAGGCCCTAGAACTCCCAAGAGTATGTGTACCCTTTGTCTTCAGCTACCAGGGTGGGTAGGGAAAGACCATTAGGTGGGGACAGGGCTAGGTGTGTCTGAGTTCAGTCTCTCCTTGGGTGGGTCTTGCTGTGGCAGCTGTGGGGCATGGGGATGTGGTTCCCAGGTCAATGGGGTTCTGTTCCTAGGAGGATTATGGCTGCCTCTACTGTGTCATGCGGGTTGTCAGGGAAGTTGGGGAAAGCCAGTAGTCACAGGACTCACCCAGCTTTCATGCAACCCAAAGGGCCAGACCCCTCCCATAGTGCCTACTCCCAACAGCAGCAAGTCTGTTTCCAGGCAGTGGGCAAGAAGGGCTGAGAACTTGCCCCAGGCTACCCACCTCTCAGCTGTGAAAGCAAGTAGGCATTCATGCTTCCCTTTTCTTTGGAGTCTGCACACCAGATTTACACCTTCTCCTGAGTTCTGGCCAGGAGACTTCTTGATCAGTTCAAATTATTACAAAGTTCACCTGGAGGACTCCTTCTCCTTGTGGTCTTTTTCCAGTGCCTCTGGCAGCCCTCCCCAAGGACCCCTGTGAGGCAAAGCAGAAATGGCTTCTTAGGGGACCCAGCAAGCCCACAGGGCATTTCTCACTGCTTCCTCTACCTCTGTATTTCACTTGACTCTCTAAATTCACTCAACTCCAGGTAAGGTCGGAATCTTCTCCCATGTTTTAGACCTTCAGGTTCCCAACTGAGAGTGTGTGTTCAGGGGTAGAAGATTCTCCCTTTTCCACTTCCACAGTTTGGGCACTCACAGTATTTGGGGTATATTGTGGGGCCTGCAGGAGCAATCCACTTCCTTCAGAGGGTCTGTGGGTTCTCTTGGCTTTTCCAATTTATTCCTGCAGTTGTTCTGGAGCAAAAGTTCACAATGCAGGCTTCCACACACTGCTTTGTCCATTTGAGTGGGAGCTGCAATCTCTTAGTCTCCTTTTAAGGTGGAGCAAGTATGTCTTAAGGAAACCAATATCTTTCACAGATTGTGGTTTTCATCATTAACATAGTATTTCTATTCACTTATTTGGATCTTCTTTATTGCCTTTTAGTAAATTTTTGGAGTTTTTTCCCACAAAGATCCTACACATGTACCTTCTGTTTTTCATTGTTGTGGTTTTGCCATAATAGATATTAACTTTTAAAGAATTGCTATTTCTATTTGTATTGAGTAGACCAATATAATAGACTTTTGTATATCATTCTTATATCCCGCAACTTTGCTAAATTTTCTTATTCTGGTAATTAGTAAATTACTCTCAATTTTACATGTAGACATTATGTCATCTGCAAATAATGACCAATTTGTTTCTTCTTTTAAAGTTCTTATGCCTTTTATTTATTTTTCTTGTATTGTTTCACTGATTATGACTTCTAACATAGTACTGAACTGATGCAGCATTAGCAGGCATGTTTGTCTTATTCATGATTTTAAAGACTCCGCATTTGATATGGTTTGGATCTGTATCCCCATCAAATCTCCTGTTGAATTGTATTCCCCAGTGTTGGAGGTGGGGCCTGGTGGGAGGTGACTGGATCACAGAGGTGTTTCTCATGAATGGTTTGGAACTATCATCCTTAGTACTGTCCTCACAATAGTTAGTGAGTTCTTATGAGATCTGGTTGTTTAAAAGTGTGTAGCACCTTGCCCTTACTTCCTTTTGCTCCCAGCATGTGAGATGCCTTGCTCTCCCTTTGCCTTCCACCATGATTGTAAGTTTCCCGAGGCCTCCCCAAAAGCTGAACAGATGCCAGCATCATGCTTCCTGTATAACCTGTAGAATCTTGAGTCAAGTAAACCTCTTTTCTTTATTGATTACCCAGTCTCAGGTATTTCTCTGTAGAAATACGAGAACGGTCTAACACACCATTCATTTTCTCCCACCTCCACATCTTACTCCCCTGAAACTACTCTTGCAGGCTGGCCGTGGTGGCTCATGCCTGTAATTCCAGCACTTTTGGAGGCTGGGGCAGGCAGATCATGAGGTCAGGAGTTTGAGACCAGCCTGGTCAACATGGTGAAACCCCATCTCTACTAAAAAGACAAAAAATTAGCTGAGTGTGGTGGCCTGCGCCTACAATCCCAGCTACTCAGGAGGCTGAGGCAGGAGAATTGCTTGAGCTCGGGAGGTTGAGATTGCAGTGAGCTGAGACTGTGCCACTGCACTCCAGCCTTGGCAACACAGTGAGACTCCATCTCAAAAACAAAACAAAACAAAAAAACATAAACCATTCTTGCTGTTATCAATGACCTCCATGTTGCTAAATTCAACAGACACTTCAAAATTATAGTTTTGCTTGATCTCAGTTGCATTTGACATCACTGATTACCTCTATTCTTAAACATTCTCTTCTTGGCTTTCCAATACCAAACTCTACTTCTATAGTCTCTGACTGCTTCTTCCCAGATAGTATTTGCTTAACATCTACCTGTTCCCTAAATGTTGAAGCTCCCTAGGGCTCCATTCTGGGTTTCTTCTTTTATACTGCACCATTCTTAATTGAGATGATCAATTCCACGTCTCTATATGACATCTGTTTGATCACGCACACATGCACATGTGCGCCCACACACACACATACATATCTGCCAACTCCACATTTTGTTTAGATGTCTCATAAACATCTCAAACTTAACACGGTCAAAACTAAACTCTTCATCTTTCTTCTTCAAATGTTGTTCTCCTATTATCTCCCCATCTCAGTAAATGGAAGCTTCAACCACTTAGTTACTTGTAAATCTGGGTATCATCTTACTTCCTTCCTCTCTTTTATCCCCCACATCCAATCTATTGCCAAGTATTATTTATTAAAACATCAAGATACATCTCATATGCACCTTCTTCTTTATGTCTGTTTAGTTTAAACAACCATTCTTTCTTGCTGACCCTACAGCCATAGACTTCTAACCAGTCTCCCTTGACTTTTTATTTTCTCACAATCCCTTTAACAAAGCAGTTAAAGTGATAGTTTAGGATTATAAACCAGATCACATTGTTCCTCAGTATAAGCCCCTTAAGTGATATCTCATTGCACTAGGAATAAATCCCAAACCTTAGCATGGCCTACCAGGACCTGCCTGCTAAGACTTCCTTCCCTGACAGCCTTACCTGTGCTTCTCATCTTCTCACTCAGGGTCCTCCAGTCACTTGGGCCTTCTTATGGTCCTCTGAGAAGTCCAGTTTTTCCTGCCTAAAATCTTTGCACTTGCAAACTCCAACAGGAGTAGTACTGTATCTTCCTGTGCTCAGTTATATACCCATGTTCAGGCATGTGTAAGTACTCAATAAATACATGCTACATAAATGAATGATGTTTTTAAATTTTATAATAGTCTTCTCCCACCTGACTAAATCCGGTTTTTCTTTTAGGTCTCACGTCATTTTAAATGTCACTTTCTCAAAGAAGTTTTCTGCCTCCCCTCACTTCATCCTACCCTTCCTTCTTTAGGGAACCACCATACCTAGCTATGGGGATAGGAACTGATTTGGGGTGGGCCAACTTCAAGTATTCTATTCCTATGATTCATCTAATTCTTCTCTGATTTTCCTACCAGAAAATGAAAAGGAAGACGTTTTCGCCCTTGGACCAGAGAACCACTCAGCTACGAAACATGTTCTCTGATGTGTGGAGAAAGTGTGTCTGGAGTAGAAGAGACTGAGGCTAACTCAGAGAGTCATGGAGGGGAGAAACAGGGAGAGAGAGAGAGTTCTGACAGTGTGCTGGTTTCTGAATCTCATCATCCATTCTTTTTTTTAATTTTATTATTTATTTATTTATTTATTTATTTATTTATTTTTGAGACAGTCTGTCGCCCAGGCAGGAGTGCAGTGGCACAATCTCCACTCACTGCAACCTCTGCCTTCCAAGTTCAAGCAATTCTCCTGCCTCAGCCTCCCGAGTATCTGGGATTACAGTGGTGCACCACCACATGTGACTAATTTTTGTGTTTTTAGTGGAGACGAGGTTTCACCATGTTGGCCAGACTGCTCTCGACTCCTGACCTCAAGTAATCTGCCCACTTTGGCCTCCCAAAGTGCAGGGATGACAGGCATGAGCCACCACATCTGGCCTTATCATCCACTCTTGAGGCCTTCTCAAAGCTGGGATTGCCACCTCTTCCTGGCTTCTGTGAACCACAGCAATATCTTTTCAATAAATTATTTCTTTTTGCTTAAGCTTGTTCCGATTAGGTATCAGTTATTTGTAATTGAAGGACTTCCTGACTAATATACATTCCTTGACCTTCCAATATAAATCAGGTCCTCTTGTCATAGTCCTTTAATTGCTCTATGCTTTTCTTTCATAACACTTATCAGAACTTACATTTGTATATTCATTTATTTAAATCCATCTCCTCATAGATGTTAGACACCATGTGTATTTTGTTCACTACTCTTTATCTGGCTCACAGAGTAGTGCTTTACCCATGGCAAACACTCAATATATATTTGCTGAATTGATGAGTAAATAAACGACTCTGTAATTGACTAGATATGAAGAGGGGGACAAAAGGGAGGAGGCTTAGGATGACTTCACATTTTTCTGGCTTTGCCAAGAGAAAGGGGGATGATATCATTGACTTGTATTGGGAACATATGAGGAGAAGCCAATGTTGGAGAGAAAGAACATGAGCTAAGTTTTAGAAGTGAGTTTAGAGTGCTCATGGTACATAGAGTGCAGCTGTCCAGCAAATAGGGGGTCCATCTATGTCAGCTTAAAAGAGAGGACTGGGCTGGAGATCTGATTTGGGAGGTCTTAGATAATGAGGAGTGTTGGAAGCCTTGGGGGGCTGGTGAGATCCTCCAGGAATCATTAAATGTGGGACAGAATAAATGACTGTGGAGAGGGACCTGAGAAAAAAATCCCTCAGGTTGGTCTGGATGAAGAGCTGTCCAGTGGTCCTCAGGGTCTGCCTAATTCCTGTCTTCCAGCTGTGCCTGAAGAACCACCGGCCAAGAAGGCTACTCCTGAGTTTGGAGGAGTCTGGAAGAAGTCAATGTGAGGCTCAGTCCAGCATCCTCGACTCTTGGGCAGACAAGTGCCCTCTTGGGCAGGGCAGAGTTTCCCACCTAGACACAGCCTCTATCTTCTCAGAACCGTGCATCCCCCACGTGGGGACTATCTGAGCGTATCTAATATGTCAGGAACTTTAAAAATTTTTCCATATATGATCTCAATCTTTAACCTGGATATAAACCACTATGTCCATTTTACAGAAGAAGGATCAGAGACTCGGGAAAGTAAAAAACGTGCCCTGGATCCAACATCTGGGACGTGTCCAGGCTGGGACTCCAGCACTATGATCCTTCCATTATAGGTTTTTTCTTTATCACAGATTTGTGCCTTATGGAGAGGGAGAGTGGGTCCATCCCATGAAAGCTGTAGGAACAAAAGGTCCCAGAGGGCAAAGTCAGCAGCCTGAACACTAGCCGACTGCCAACTCTTGCCAAACCCACTCCTCAGAGGCGTGAAGTCTGGGCCTACAAACCCACCTCATGCCGGCCTCTCCCCTTAGCTGCTGCCATCATCTAGCTTGTTCAGGCCCCTGGCCCAGGCTTCTTTGTCCGCTGGATGAGCTGCTCCTCCACGGGCCTCTTTAGTTTCCCCCGGAAGATCATAGAAAACAAGATCTAGCACTCTGCGCTGAACAGCACTTGGGTCCTATTTCTGCGAGTAGAATCATTCATCAGGAGAAGCAGTTTCTGGGAATTTAAAAGCAACAAGGAAAAAATCCTGTTCAAAGAGAAAAACACACATTTTTGGAAAAGCGAGCATGCCTTCAAGTGCTTTTTGGATGCCATTTTTGATCTCAAGCCATTCTATTAGTCTAGAGCCATAGAGCACATTATAACTCAGTTTTTTCCAAAAATTATCACATTTGGCATATTTGGAGACAAGCAGGTCTGGGGAAGAAAAGGATAAAACACAGAAGAGAAAATGGGATTCCTATATTCCCCCTTGAGTTTTCTAAGAAAGCAAAAGTTATTCTCAGAAAAAAAAATCTCCCCAACTCCCAGTTTTCCAACTCTTATTGTGACCAGAAAAATATACTCACAAAAGCCACCACTCCCAGTCAATGGCTACCATATATTTCCACACCAAAAGGAATATTATATTATCCACATGCACCCCCCCACACCAAGACCAGGGCCCACCAGGCTGAGGGGAACCTCACTGTCTAGAGAAGCCACACTCAAACCAGTGCCCCTTCCGGAAGACAAGAGGGTGTGAGTTCTGGCAGGAGCCACAACCTAAGTTTATAGCTAAAATACACAAACAGATAAGTACTTTAGGAAAATTCTTTTTCCCATTTTATAGATTCACAATTCAGCAAATATTTCCTGAGTTTCTTCCATGCTAAGAGTCAAGCTAAGGAACGGAGTCATAAAAGTGAATATGCAGCAGTGTTTTTTTCTGAAGGCTCTCATAAAGAAACTACTAAGCAAGCAATCAGTTCTGGAACAGTGTGGTGAGTGCAATGATTGAGATGTTTGCAGGAAGCTTCACTTGCAAGCAAACCTGGCTGTGGGGTGGGGACAGAGACAGGGAAGAATTCCTGGAGAAGGGTCTGCCTGACTTGTGGTCCTGTTGGACCAGAAGGAATTAGTCAAGCACAGTGGCGAGGAGGGCATTCCAGGTAGAGGGAACAGCATGTGAAAAAAGAAACACTAATAAGGAAGAGCATTTGGCACTTTTCTGGAACAATAAATAGATTAGTATGCCTCGTGCCATCAGCGTGAAGAAGGGAATTGTGGAGATGGGGCTGGAGAGGGAGGCAGCCAACTCACGATGAAGGGATTAAATTGTTGGAGTCTGCAAATATTTTCTGTAAAGGGGCAAATAATACATATTTTAGGTTTCTTGAGTCATAGCCTCTCTGTTGCAACTACTCAACTCTGCTACTGTAGCAAGAAAGTAACCATAGTCAATATGTAAATCAGTGAGCATGACTATATTCCAATAAAACTTTATTTATAAAAACAGGTGGAGAGCTGGATTGGCCTGTGGGCTGTAGTCTTCAGACTCCTGCTGTAAATCGCCATTATCCAGAAACAGGCTGACCAACTCATTGCATTTGGCCCAGGACTTCTCCAGTTTTAGCACTGAAAGCTCCAAGTGCTGGAAAACACCTCAGTCCCAGGTACACTGGGACAGCTTGTTAAAAATAGGAATTCCTGAGCGGACTCCTGGCTCAATCAAAATCCACTGGAATTGGGAGCGCTACAGGTGATGGGGCGCCATCTATGGGCAAGAGAGTGAGAAAGTCAGATTTGTACCTCAAGTGGTTTGCTCTCAAGGCAGGAACACGTTCCCCAATACCCCTACCCTTGATGGCAGGAGAAAATGGTCAGTGTGGCTCTTTAAGAGGATAGAGTCAGCTGCGTAGCAGGACCGGGGCTGAGTCTGGGCATTAACCGGTTTGTGCAAATGGTTTTTCTCTAAGTAATCACTGCCCACTAAGGACAGAGGAGAGTTCACAGAATCCAACGAGTCAGGGATCTTGGAGAGACCACAGGAGGAGAGAAACCAGAAGTCTCTCCCTGTGTCCCCTAGAGACCAGGGTTCATCATGCTAGCGGCAGCCTCACTGTTTGTCTAGAGCAGCTGCTTCCAAACCAGTGCCGCTTCCAGAAGTGAAGAGGGGAGTAAGTCCTGGACAAGAGCTGCAAGCCAAATTTCCAGCTAAGGCACATGGACAGATAAAGAAAAATAAACAAAGGGGAAGATAAACTTTTGGGCCCAGATGTCAATTTTTGGAAGGTTTTCATGGTCAGCTCTTATCAGCAATAGCTCTAAAAAGCCAGATCTGAAATTTTCCTTTCTGAAGCAACAGGTGTTTGACTTCTGTTCAGAAATGGCAACTGTTTGGCTTGGGCAAACAAAGAGTTTGTACTAAAAGGACTGATAGTACTCTCTTTACTTTCCTTAATCACCCCTTTTTTAATTTAACTTCACAGCCATGGGGGAATTTTCCACTTTAATTACAAACAGTGCTTCCTATCTTCTGGACTGCTCATTTCTAAAGCAGGTGGCTCTTAGTCTAAGAATGTCAATATATGAAAGCCTATACTCACATGGCAGATAATCTGAATTACATACAAATTTTTAACATCTGAAATAGGTTCTCTCTTATATATTGCAGAGCTTGTTTATGGACCATTAAGCCCATTAACAATTTGGCCAGCATTCTCTAGCTGTTGCCAAATGAAGAACAATCAGAGATGAAGATAAAATACATTTTAAGTCAATGGAAAAATAAGTAGCTTTGTGGTATTAGGTATTAGCAGAGCTTGGTGGTGAAATGAAATGGCTCCTGAGTCAAACGGCCTCAGCTGGAATCCTTGATTTACTTCTCACTTGATGCGTGACTTTGGGCACATTAATTCATTTCTCCAAGCTTAATTTTCCTTGTCTGTGAAATAAGAAATACTAATAATACTTCCCTATTGGGTTGTCACGCAGATTAAATAGGGTAAGATATGTAAAGTACTTGGCGCAGAAATTACATAATAAATGTTAGCTGTTCATATTATTCGTATTAGGCAAATCATTTTAACTGTATGGGCTATGCTTTCTCAGTGAAATGACAGAATTGACTTCTAAAGTCTCTCTATTAGTTACCAATTCTGCGCTTCATATAGAAAAACCAAAATGAAGGTAGAGAAGAGCTATGTGGATACAGAAACATTACTCCCTAGGACAGTCCTATGAAAAGTGGCCTGGGGGGGGCGGTGGGGAGGTGGGGTGCCAGCTGACACAGATAGAATATTTATTTGATAATAAAGCGAGGTGAAAACAGGAGATGTATTGTGGGAATAGTCTATATGCCGCCTAGCCAGAAGGAGCACATAGATGATATTTTCCTGGTCTATATGTAGAATCTATCTCAAAAGCTAAGACAGCGGACATGATTGGGAGGTATGTGTTCTAAATTCTTTGCTAGATATTTCATTCTGCTAAAAGGAGAACATCTGATAAGTTTTCAACCTACTTCACTGGCATTTTTATTGTGTAACACGGGAATGCATTAGCAAAGTTGATAATACACTGGACTTCATTTTCACCGTCAAAGAGGAACAGGTTGGTACTGTAAAAATGGGAGGAGCATTGGGAGAAAATGACTATGTCATTTCCAAATTTATAATCACAAGAGACAGAAATGCTGTGCCTATCAGATAGTACTCTGAATAGTGGTGATTTTCAAAATGAAACTTTACAATCACAAAGTATACCCATAAAAAAGAAAACAGTAAGAATTATTTTGGTGATACTAGTTTACTCCAGGTATTATTGTGTGGTTACTGCATTTCAAGTTCTGTGCTACAGGGGAAACACATTTCTTTTAAAAGGCCGCTGTCCTAAAAGAGCTCACAGTGTATAAATTATGGGGATGACCATCAAGTGTCCGATCTCAGTGTATTTTCATTACTGCTAAGGTAGAAGTGTGCACAGGCTGCTATGAAAACCTATCAGAGGCACTCAGTCAGATTAGGAAGGGTCACAAAAAGTTCCCCAGTGGAGGTGAGAGCATCTGTGTTTTAAAGAGTGCACGAAATTACAAGATAAGGAGGAGATTCTATTCCAAAGAAACAGAATGTCTGAAAGACATCATAGTGGAAACTTGAGACAATTTACCATTACTGTAAGACTGAGTTCAAATTAAGGAGTGAAGGAAGATGAGCCTGGAGAGGTACAGAGAGGGCCAGGTGATAGTGGGCCTTGTATAAAGAGAGCTTTGCAGAAAGGTCTTGCTGTTAATGAGCTTGGATGTGATTCTGTAGGCAGTGAACACCATGGAAAAGTTTAAATTGATGGAGTGCAATGGTCTGATTCATATCTTAGATCTGTGGCATCGTGTGGGGTGAATTTTATAGGGTCAAAACTGAAAGTAGAGAGACCAGGGCTGAAGGTTTGGCAGAAATCGAAAAGAGACCAGGCACAAATAAGGAAGTGGCAAGGGGATGAAAAAGAGGGAAGGGTTGGGGTGATTTTAGGAGGTAGAATTGACATGATTTTACTATGAATTCGATAAAGGAGATGGGCAAAAAGGCCTGAGGCTACTGCCGATGATAACGTAAAAGATAATGTTAGTGACTGAGACACGGATGAGGTGGCCCAGGGAGATTGCTGGGATAAAATGAAAAGGAGATGGTTAAACCAAGAAGCAAGTTCAGAAGCAGCAGCCAAAGAAGGAGGAAAGAACCAGCAGGGAGTTGTCATGAAAAATCAAGAAATGCAAGAGTTGTAAGTAAAAAGCCAACAGCGTTCGAGTATTGAACTTCACAATACCAGGGCAGTTTTGGTCCAGTCAAGAGCAGGTCAACGGAGCTGTGAGAACACAGCCAGACTGCAGGGAGCTGAGGGGGAGCAGGAGGAGAGGAAGCAGAGACAGAAGGGGGACTGGCCTCTCAAGACCCCTGGCTGTGAAGGAAAGAACAGGTTTATTAAGAGGTGCCAGTTGAGGGAGGAATTTTTTTATTTTTTAAGCCTACATCTCCCGGTATTCCCAGGCGGTCTCCCATCCAAGTACTAACCAGGCCTGACCCTACTTAGCTTCCGAGATCAGACGAGATCGGGCGCGTTCAGGGTGGTATGGCGGTAGACGAGAGAGGAATTTTTTTAAGGACATTGAGAGGCCTGAGGGCATTTATGTGGAGAGGGAAGAGCCATCAGAGGGGGAGAGGTTGAAGACAGAGGATGGGTGTAAGGGAGTCCCCTCTGGCAATGGCTCTTGCTGCCCCTCATGGCAGTGAACTCTGTGTCATGAATGCTAGAGGAAGACTTCCTCGATCAGCCGAGCTCAATCCAGTGGCACTTTCTAACTCTTAAGATTCTTCAATGTAACAGTGATTTATTGGAGCTTTCAATATTTGCATTGCCTTACACTAATCCAGTGGAACACGCAGGTAAATTGAAGCTATAGCATGGATTCAATCATCCAGTTCTGAAGCGAGAGCTGTTGACCACTTGGCCACCCCCAGGCCCCTCTGATTCCGAGATTACAATTACTTAACTCGGGAATCCTTCAGAGGTGATGGTCAGGCCAGCCATCTCCTTAGTCACCTTCCCATGTCTCCCTTGGGGGAAAGCCAGGAAAGACCACTTCTCCTCATCTTCTAAAGCAATATTGGCTTTGAACCCTGTTACTATAATTCAACTCAACTTCATTCAGTGAGTCAAACACGCATTGAGTGCGCTGTCCCCCAGGCTGCCTTGTGATAGGAAACACAGCTCCTGCCCCCAAGAAACTCAGTCCTTCCCCAGCCCTTTATCTTTTCTGGGAACTGGAGATAAACAGAAGAGGAACCGATAGGACAAGCAAGGTGGTGCTTAAAAAACATGTTTACAGAGCCCTCAGGTTCTACGTGGGGGCTTCCCTAACCAATGAGGGGGTGGAGGTAGGAACAGTGTCGGCTCTCGGCCTCCCCACCCAGCTTCAAATCAAGTAGCTCTGCTTTTATTCATTTTTATATATTTGGGTTGTCATAGGTTTTTGTTTGAACCAAGAGACCCACAGCTAAGAGATGCCTTCAAACCCCACCAAAGTAATATTTGCTGATCAAAATCAAGAAAAGTATAATTTCATACTAAGTTACCAAAAAAAAGTGGATCAAAAGTCATTGACTAAAGGGGTTCCTTTGATCTTCTCAAGCTCTGTTCATGAATTTATTTATCCAAGGACAAATACACAGCAGCAGGCAGTGTCAGTCTCACGTCGGGCACTGGGGAGACAGAGGTCAAGAAAACGTGGTGTCTGTTCTCCAGAACCTCACGGGGAGACAAGCAGGGCAATGACAGCTCTCTGGAGTGGTGTCTTAATCAAGGCGTGGATTAAGGACAGCAGGGAGGCAGGTGACAAGGATCTGCCCTGAGAAGAGGGGAGGGAGGCTTTGTCAGGGAGAGCTTCCCAGGAGTCCTAAGGGATGGTAGGATCAGCTGGAGAGGGAGGAGGAGGGGTGTGCCCCGATTCCCACGGCTGCAGTAGGGTGCGTGGAAGGGAAGTGGCGGCTTTCTCCTCTGGCTGAACCTGGGCATCTGCCTCTGAGGCTAAAGCACTTCAGAGCCCTGGTGTCTGTCAGAGGCTCCCACACTGTGGCCTTCTGAGCACTGCCACCTAGTGGCCACGCTCAGTTCCCACATTTCCCTGGAGAGCCCGGAGTCATCTGTGTTCCCACTGATTTGCGGGTTGAGGAAACAATGGACACATAGAGTGCACAAGTGACTTCGGTAGCACACAGTTTGTGAGGCTGGGGCTAGCATAGAACCTAGCTCTTGTGGCCCCGGGATTAGGTCTGATATGGTTCAGTTTGCCCCTGGCCACACTCTGGCTCTGGCAGGTTGAGGCTGAAGGTTGTCAATTGGTGACTACTCCGGAGTGCACTTTAAATCCTCATCCCAGGCTTTAATGAGATGGGGACACTTTAAGAAAGAAGGAACGCGGGAGTAAGTAGATGAGCTAGAAAGAAAAGAAGAGGATATACTGTTTTCCTCACCTCACTCTCACCAGTCCAGCCTTCAAACCTATCTCTCAGCAATGAGAAAAGGGGGCTAATGATCCAGTTCTGGGACTGGATAGAGACCATCACTTCAGGCATTAGGTAGCCACCATGTCCAGAGGGGAGGGGAGGGGAGGGGGCTCTCAGCCATCTTTTTTTCTGAAGAATGGCTAGGGGTGGGGGAGTCTCGTGGCCACAGTCAAATAATAGCAGGGTCCCAGGGACAGGACTAGAAGTCTCTGAAAACACCTGTCAGCTGCTGAAGGTTTAAAAAAAAGGTGCATTCAAATATGATTCTCTGTTCAAGGTGACAGTTTGCATGCAACATGTTTCAGAAGCCCATCTGGTGTTACAAAATCCACTGTGGTTGCAACCTGTCCTTTCAATCAACCATCCTGGTTGGATTATAAAGACTTAGGAATAATAAAATCATAGGAATAGTAAGGATAGTAGGATTGACACAGTAGAAAAGCTAAACAAAATGAGGAACTAGAGAGTGAAGGAGGTGGTAGAAAAATCTATATATTGAATAACACAACTTTCGGCAGAGGAGAACTATAAAACAGCCTAATCTTTGGTCTTAGCATCCCATTATCCTGGGAGAAAAAGGAATGTCCTGAATGAGCACCAGGCATCCCATCCAGGTCCCACCAGGTAGGCATCTTCATCTTCATTTTGTAGAGGAGGAAACTAACCCTCATGGTGGCTATTTGGCTTTCCTGAGATCATGCAGCCCTTACATGATAGAGGCACTCTGTGAAATGATAGACGCCTAACATTTCATTGGCAACATGATCTGTTTACCTCCCGAACTCCAAGCGGTCTCTAATCCCTCTTGCTTTTTTCAAACCATCCCCAGCATGAAGCCTTCTGTCACAAAGAAAAAAAAGTTTTCTGGCTGAGTGTATGGAGAGCTGGGTTAGTTTGGCTCACGGTGGGTGGGGGGCATGGCCAAGGTGAGCTTCTATGGGCACTTCCCTTCCCTCCTCCCAATAAAAAAATTCCCTGAGTTGTTTCTGAATGTCCCATGATTGAGGCTGGGCAGTGTGGTTAGGGATCAAAGTGCTGGAGCCTTTCCTTGTATCCATCAAGCTGAATTCACAGAGGGAGGGAGAGAAGAAGAAAGGAGAGGCTGGGGGCTGCTTCTGATTAGCCTGTGTCTTCTGCCAAAGTGAGATATCCTCCCTCTGTGGGCAGTTAAATCGTTCTCATGAATCCACCATCTGGGCTCAGCAAAGTGTGGAGTGGCTGCTTTCTGTCTCCACTCAACACACCCCACCTCTGGCTCAGGAGCCAGGCCAGTGAGATTCAGAAAAATCTAGGCTTTCCTTCACCTCACCTTTTCTCCCTTCCTACGAGGGCTGCTGCAAACACAGTTTTCCAGGCCTCCACCTCTCAGCAGATAAATCCAGCCCAGGGGCACAGAAAAGTTCTTGAAGAAAATTGAAAGTGCTTTTTCAGTGAACACTCGAACGATAAGAAAGTGAAACAGCCTTACTGCTGATGTGGCAAAAGTTTTGGTAATCTGGATAGAAGATCAAACCAACCACAACATTTCCCTTAAGCCAAAGCTTAATCCAGAGCAAGACCCCTAACCCTCTTCAATTCTATGAAGGCTGAGTAAGGTGAGGAAGCTGTGGAAGAAAAATTTGTAGCTAGCAGAGGTTGGTTGATGAGGTTTAAGGAAAGCAACCACCTCCATAACATAAAGGTCTCTATTAATGAAAGCAGCTACACTAAATGATAGGGCTTCAGTGTAGACAATACAGCCTTCCAATAGAATTGTAAGAAGATGCCATCTAGGACTTCCACAGCCAGACAGGAGAAATCAATGCCTGTCTTCAACACTTTAGAGGACAGGCTGACTCTCTTGTTAGGGCCTAATGCAGCTGGTGACTAAGTTGAAGCCAGTGCTCATTTGCCATTCTGAAAATCTGATGATCCTTGAGAATTATGCTACATTTACTCTGTGTGTGCTGTATAAATGGAACAACAAAGCCTGGATGACAGCACATCTGTTTATAGCATGGTTTATTGAATATTTTAAGCCCACTGTTGAGACCTACTATTCAGTAAAAAAGATTCACTTGTTATTGGTCTGCTCAGGTTTTAAAATTTTTCATGAGTCAGTCTTGGTAGGTTGTATGTTTCCAGGAATTTATTCATTTCTTCTGTGTTATCTAATTGGTTGATATGTAATTATTCATAGTACTCTCTTATGATCCTTTGTATTAGTTCTAATGTCTCCTCTTTCATTTCTGATTACATTTATTTTAGTTTCTTTAATCGTGTAGTCTGGCTAAAGGTTTAGCAGTTTTATTTATCTTTTAAAACAACCAACTCTTAGTTTCATTGATACTTTCTATGTTTCCTCTTTATTTGATTTATTTCTGTTCTACTCTGTTATTTCCATTCTTTTGCTAACTTTGGGCTTAGTTTGCTCTTTTTTTTTTCGAGTTCCTGGATGTTTAAAGTTAGGTTGTTTATTTATGTTCCTTATTTTCTTACATAAGCATTTATCACCATAAACTTCCCTCTTAAAATTGCTTTTGCTGCATCCCATAAGTTTTGGCATGTTGTGTTTTTATATTTGTTTGTCTCAATGTGTTTTTTGATTTCCCTTTTGATTTCTCCTTTGACTCATTACTTGTTCAGGAGTATGCTGTTTAGTTTCCTCATATTGTGAATTTTTCAATTTTTCTTCTGTTATTGATTTCTATTTCCATACCATTATTGTTGTTCAGTGTGTGCTTGAAAAGGATATATATTCTGCTGCTGTTGAATAAAACTTTCTGTATATGTTTGTTAGGTCCATTTGGAGTTGTCCAACTTTGCTATTTTCTTATTGATTTTCTATAGATGATCTATCCATTGTTGAAAGTTAAGTATTGAAATCCCCCACTTCTATTATATTGCTATCTACTTCTCCCTTCATTTATGTTAATATTTGTTTTATATATTTAGGTGTTCCATTGTTGGATGCACATATATTTATGATTAGTATATCCTCTTGATGAATTGATGCCTTTATCACCATATAATGACTTTCCTTGTCTTTTGTGAGAGTGTTTGACTTAAAGTCTATTGTGTCTGAAATAAGTTAGGTCACCTTTCAGTTGCTGTTTCCATCTTTTTCCAACTCTTCCCTTTCAGCTTATGTATGTTCTTAAATCTAAATCTAATCTCTTGTAAATAGCATATTGGTGATCTTAGGCTTTAAAATTTTTTTTTGGCTGTGCACAATGACTCAGGCCTGTAATCCCAGCACCTTGGAGGCCAAGGTGGGCAGATCATCTGAAGTCAGGAGTTCAAGACCAGCCTGGCCAACATGGTGAAACTGCATCTCTACTAAAAATACAAAAATTAGCCAGGCATGGTGGCACATGCCTGTGGTCCCAGCTACTCAGGAGGCTGAGGCAGGAGAATCACTTGAACCAGGAGGTGGAGGTTGCAGTGAGCCAAGATTATGCCACTGCACTCCACCCTGGGCAACAAAGCAAGAATCCATCTCAAAAAATAAAAAAAAAATTATTGTGCAGTTCTTTTGTGCTTTTTTTCTTTCTTGCTGTCTTCCTTTGAGATTTGATAATGTGTATGTAGTGGTGTGCTTTGATTCTTTTCTCTTCATCCTTTGCTTTGTGTATTCACTACAAAATTTTTTTCTGCCAAGAGGCTTATATAAAACATCTTATAGTTACAATAGTATATTTTAACCTGATAACAACATCAATTGCATACAAACACTCTATACTTTTACTCCCCTCAAACAGTTTATGTTATTGAAGTAATAGTTTCCATCTTATTATATTATGTGTTCATTAACAAATCATTGTATATATAGTTATTTTAATACTTTTCATTTAACTTTTGTACTAGAGTTAGAACTGTACTACTATACTACTATTACAATATTACAGTATTCTGAATCTGAATATATACTTCCTTTTACCAGTGAATTGTATACTTTCATGTTGATAATTAGTGTCCTTTCATTTAAACTTGAAGAACTCCCTTTTGCATTTCTTGTAAGGCATGTCTAGTGGTGATTAACTCCCTCTGTTTTTGTTTGTCTGGGAAAGTCTTTATCTCTCATTTCTTAAGGATAACTTTGCTACATATTATATCCTTGGTTGGCAGTGTTTAGAATATATTTTCCCGATATTTTCTGGCCTGCAAGGATTCTGCTGGGAAATCTGCTGATAGTCTTATGGTGATTCCTTATGCTTGATAAGTCATTTTCAAAATTAGTCTTTCCTTCCTTCCTTCCTTCTGTCCTTCCTTCCTTCCTTCCTTCTGTCCTTCCTTCCTCTTGACCTTTGACATTTTGATTATAATGTGGCTCAGTAAAGACCTCTCGATGTTCAGTCTATTTGAGGTTCTCTGGGCGTCATGATGTGGATGTTCATTTCCCAAAACATGGAAAGTTTTCTGTCATTATGCCTTTAAATATTTTTTCTGCCACTTTCTCATTTTCTGATCCTTCTGGGACTCACATAATGTATATATGAGTTGCTTGATGGTGTCCCATAAGTCATGTAGACCTTCTTCACTCTTTTTCATTCTTTTTTCTTTTCTTTCTCTAACTGAGTAATTTCAAATGACCTGTCTTTGAAGGCACTGATGCTTTCTTCATGATAGAGTCTACTGTTAAGCTTTCTACTGAATTTTTTAGTTCAGTCATTGTACTCTTCAGCTCCAACATTTGTTTGGTTCTTTTTTGTGATTTCCATTTCTTTGTTAAGCTTCTAATTTTGTTTATGTATTGTTTTTCTTATTTTTGTTTAGTTGTCTATCTGTGTTCTCTTGTAGCTCTTTCAGCTTCTTTAAAATTATTTTGAGCTTTTTGTCAAACATTTCATGGATCTCCATTTCTTTAGGGTTTATTACTGGCACTTTATTTGTTTCTTTTGCTGCTGTCATGTTTGTCTAATTCTTCATGATCTGTGTAGTCTTGCATTGGTGTCTATGCATTCAAAGGAGAAGACACTTATTCCTGTTTTATAAACGGATTTCAGTAGGTAAAGGTATTTTCCTGCCAGGTTCCTAGATGAACTACCTCCAGGGTTGTGGTTAGGTGGAGCTAGAGCCAGATTTCGTGGCTGTTTCCAGGTTCACTGCCAGGACTGTCGTTGGCAAGCCTGTTATCAGGAAGATGTTGAGGCATGGCTTCTTTGGATCTCTAATATGCTCCTGTTAGGTGGCTGGACTGGTCTCTGGGTGATCAGGACTGCCTCTGAGCTTTGAAGCCAGGTCACAGGACTGCTTCAGTAATCACAATTGGATCCAAAGTTGTCAGGGATGTTACCTGGTTGTTTTCTGGTGTGGCTTCCATTAGGTCCCTGGGCAGGTCCCTGGGTGGGCAAGACTGCCATGAACAATGATAGAATAGGGCTTAAGCCAGGTCATTTAACTTCTCCAGGGACTAAAGTCAAGTTCAGTTGGCAGGCCTGTTATGGGGAGCATGAATGGATGTGGCTTCTTTTAGGTCCCTTGGTGGAAGGGGCTGGTTGCAGGACTGTGAACAAGAGGGGCTGAAGCTGAGTTTATAGGAGGATGGAGCTCCTTCAGCCCACAGCTGGAACCATGGCCAGTGGGACCATCACTGATGTGCGGGCTTGCCTTGTCAAAGCAGCCCTCCTGAGTCTTGGGCTCCACTAGGGCTTTGCAACCTACTTCTCAGATCCCCAAACTCCTATGAAGTCACTTTGTCCATAAATGGCTGCCAAATATTTAAGTGTGTGTGTGTGTGTGTGTGTGTATATGTGTGTATAGGGTGTGGGACTTTATTTTGCCATCTTGCTGATGTCATCTAGTTCATCTTTTAAGATTACTCTGACTACTATATTGAAAATGGATTGGGAGACCACTTAGGAAGCTTTTGTAAAATCCAGGCAAAATGGACTTACCATCATGTTTATGAAGCTTATTTCCAGGGCCCTTTATTAGCACAAAACCTTTATATGGCCCTTGAAAGGAGCCCAACAATGAGTGTTTATGCTCAAATGTTTTTGCAGATTTGTGAGAGTAAGATAAAACTACCGTTTCTTTCTACTCTAATTCAGCCTCCATCACACTTGCCCTCATGACAGATGACATTAGTATGGCCATGAGTATTTTGGGATCTAGCTAAGTGGAAGCTGAATTGGGGGAAATATTTAGTATGGGTCTGATGGGATATATTTATGTGGTTCTGTGAAGTTCTGCCAGCAAAGGTATAAGCAATGAGAGAGCTTCTAAACATTCCTCTTTCCTGTTTTTACCCTCACTCTATACTTAATGAATAGCCCACTGCTAACCCAGTGATCCAGGTTTGAATCATACAAATATCCTCTGAAATAGTCTTCCTTTTACAGTCCTGGTCCCTTTTAGCCCTTTCTCCACACTATCCCCAGAGATGACTTTCTGAAAATATAGATTGGATATTATATTTTCTCTGATTAAAAACTTTGATGACAACTGTTCATTATATGCAGGATAAAATTTGGCTTCTATAACCTATCTTTGTTCTTTTTCTATCTTTTCTTGGCTTACAGTGTTAAGAATTGCCCACTATTTCCTACTTAACAACTGGCAGTCTTATACAATAATAGTTCACAAAAATTATAACTAAAGGGCAATGTTGACTCCTCTTCAGTTTACCCAATCCTGGGTCTGGCACTCTTGCTTCTCTGTGGTCACAACTCTGGAAAGTGTTTCTTCTACACCTCACACCGCATTCACCTCTAGTTGCTTTGGTCACATAGGAGTGAGAAATTGTATTGAATTGTGAAGGGAGAACTATAACAGATTGCTTTTAACCATCACTATGCTAGGTAGCCTTGCTATTTTATTGTTTTAACAGAGAATTATCACTGAAAGAGTCTGTAAAGGTTCTGCTAGCAAGGGTTTAAAACCTGTTTGAATTGCTATACACGGATTTGAGCAAGGAGTAGAGGACTAGGTTGGGGCTGGCAGAGAAAGGGTGGGAAAGCATGGCCATAAAAATGTAGCCAGTTTAGCCTGATTGAGACTTCAACAGGTTCAAAGCTTTCTACTTGTTTGTTTAATAAAAATGTTGATCCTTCTCATAGTACCAAAGTCTAAGAAATAAAACTACTCAATAAAAGTGATAAAATTCTGGCCAAACGCATCAGGAGATTGAGAAGATACAAATTACCAATATCTGCAATGAGAAAGGGTATATACAGATATTAAATAGATAACAAGGAAGTCTTTTGAACAACTTTATGCCAAGAAATTTGACAACTTAGAAGAAATGAACAAATTTATTGAAAGACACAAACTACCAAAGATTATTCAAGAAGAAACTGGTATTGAATAGTCCAATATCTATTGAAGAAATCAAATTTGTAGTTGAAAACCTTCTGGCAAAGAAAACTCAAGGCCAAAATGACTTCTGAGGGGATTCCATCAAATGTATAATGAAGAAGTAATAGCAGTTCTGTGCAAACTCTCCCAGAAAGTTGAAGTAAAAGGAATACTTTCCAAAGGACTCTATAAGCCTGGCATTACTTTGATACCTCAATCAGACAAAGATATTACAAGAAAAAAAAACCACTATAGATCAATATCCATCGTGAACAGAAATGCAAAAATTTTTAACAAATTTTTTAGCAAAGCAAATCCACCAATACATTGAAAGAATAATACAGGTCAGGTGCGGTGGCTCACGCCTGTAATCCCAGAACTTTGAGAGGTCAAGGTGGGCAGATCACAAGGTCAAGAGTTTGAGACAAGCCTGGCCAATGTGGTGAAACCCCTCTCTACTAAAAATACAAAAATTAGCCAGGCATGGTGGTGGGCACCTGTATTCTCAGCTACTCAGGAGGCTGAGGCAGGAGAATCATTTGAACCTGGGAGGCGGAGGTTGTAATGAGCCAAGATCTCACCACTGCACCCCTGCCTGGGTGACAGAGCCAGACTCCATCTCAAAATAATAATAATAATAATAATAATAATAATACATAACCAAGTAGTGTTTATCCCTGAATGCAGGGTTTGGTTTAACATTTGAAAATCAATCAATGTAATTTATCATACTTACAGACTAAAAAATAAAATCCAATAAAATATTATCTCACTAGATGAGGAGGAAACATCTGACAAAATCTAACACCCGTTTCTGATAAAAAGTCTAGAAACTAAAATCAACAAAGAACTTCCCCAAAGTGACAGAGAACATCTATGTAAGCCAATGGCTAACATCAGACTTAGTGGTAGAAGACCTAATGCTTTCCCTTTAAGACCAGGAGCAAGGCAAAGATTGTCTGTTTTCATTGCTTCTATTCAATATTGTGCTAGAGTTTCCAGTCAGTGCAATAAGGCAAGACAAGGAAATAAAAGACACTCAGACTGGAAAGGAAGAAGCAAAACTGTCTTTTTTATTTTATTTTTTATTTTTTGAGACAGAGTTTTGCTCTGATTGCCCAGGCTGAAGTGCAATGGTGCAATCTCGGCTCCCTGCAACCTCCGCTTCCTGGGTTCAAGTGATTCTCCTGCCTTAGCCTCCCAAGTAGCTTGGATTACAGGCATGCACCACCATGTCTGGGTAATTTTTGCATTCTTAGTAGAGTTGGGGTTTCTTCATGTTGGTCAGGCTGGTCTTGAACCACTGACCTCAGGTCATCTGCCTGCCTCAGCCTCCCAAAATGCTGGGATTATAGCCATGAGCCACCACTCCCAGATGCAAAACTGTCTTTATTTGCAAATGACCTGATTGTCTGTGTATAATATTTAGTAGGGTCTACAAAATAGCTACACATTATACAATATTATTATTAATACTTTTGGTTTACGGGTTTATAGAGAGTTACTTACCATACTCACTTCGTGGTGCATTATTTTCATATTCCTACAAGGTCCCTCTTTTGCTTTTCCTTCAACCCAGATTCTGACTTCCGTTCCCTCCCTTTCCATACCACAAAGTCATTCATTCTAATACACTTTTTACTGATGTTAAGTATTTGTGCAAAATATTTGTGAAAAATCTAATTTTAAGGGTTATATGTTCATCTTAAATTTTTATACATGTTATTGTACCATACATCTCATCATTTTGTACTTTTTTCAATCAACACTATGTTTTAAAAATATATGTTTATATTTTCCTTTGCAGGGCTGTGGATGGTGCTGGAAACCCTTATCCTCAGCAAACTAACACAGGAACAGAAGACCAAACACTGCATCTTCTCACTTATAAGTGGGAGCCAAACAATTGGGAACAGATGGACACAGGGAAGGGAATAACACACACTGAGGCCTGCTGGAGGGGGAAGAGGGAAAGAGAGACCATCAGGATAAATAGCTAATGCATGCAGGGCTTAATTACCTAGGCGATGGGTTGATAGGTGCAGCAAACCACCATGGCACATGTTTACCTATGTAACAAACTCGTATGTCCTGTACATGTATTCCAGAACTTAAAATTAAATATATATATGTGTGTGTGTGTGTGTATTTTTGAATGAACCTCCAACTTGTGATTTATAGCCTGCATCTACCATGCCTAATAATCATTTCTTAGAGAAATTAAGAAGATCTAAATAAATGCAGAGAGATGCTGTTTATGGATCAGAAGATTAAATATTCTTAAAATGTCAATTTTCCCTAAATTAATCTATACTCTCAAAGAAAGTCCAGTCAAAATCCCAGCAGGCTTTTTCGGTAGAAATTGATAAGATGATTCTAAAATGTATTTGAAAATTCATAGCATCAGGAATAGCTAAAAACATCTTCAAGAAAGAAGGACACAGTTGGAGGACTAACATTACCTGACTTCCAGACTTAATATAAAGATAAGTAATCAGGCCGGGCACAGTGGCTGATGCCTGTAATCAGGCCAAGGTGGGTGCATCACCTGAGGTCAGGAGTTTGAGACCAGCCCGGTCAACATGGCGAAACCCTGTCTCTGCTAAAAACACAAAAAAATTAGCTAGGCGTGGTGGTGAGTGCCTGTAATCCCAGCTACTTGGGAAGCTGAGGTAGGAGAATCGCTAGAACCCCGGAGTCAGAGGTTGCAGTGAGTCAAGATCGTGCCACTGCACTCCAGCATGGGTGACAAACAAAAAATCTGTCTAAAAAAAAGTTATAGTAATCAAAATAGTATGATATCGATGTCAAGATAGACAGATAGATTCATGAAAAGAAGAATAAAGGTGCAGAAATAGACCCACATGCATATCATCACTTGAGTTTTAACAAAGATGGAAAAGAATTCAGTAGAGAAAGGATAGTTTTTTTAACAGATGATGTTGGACTATTTGGATATCTATATCCCAAGAAATGAACATTAATAGCTAATACTGTATACAAAAGTTAAGAAAACATAAGAGAAAGTCTTTGTGATATTGATTTAGGCAAAGATTTCTTAGATAAAATGCTAAAAGAAATAATTGGTTAATTGGGCTTCATCAAAGTTAAAAATTTACTTTTTAAAAGACACTTTCAAGAGAATGAGAGGATAAGTCATCAAGTGGCAGAAAATATCTGCAATCTTATATCTGAGAAAACACGTGATCCAGGATGTAATGCAGCACTCTGAAAACTCAATAACAAGAAAGAACATTGTAAAAATGCATGAAAGATGTGAGCACTTTATTGAAGAAGATATTCGGATGGTATATAAGTATATGAAAATATGCTTAATGTCATTAATCATTAGAGAAACACAAAACCACGATGAGAGACAATTACTCTTCTATTAGAATAGCTAAAATTTATAAGTCTGGCCATACCAAGTATCAGTGAAAATGTGGAGGAACCGTAAGTCATATGTTTCTGTTTGGAATGTAAAATGGTACACTTTGGAAAACATTTTGTTAGTTTCTTAAAGATTTAAAGATATGCCCACAGAACTTCCAGCCATTCCACTCCTAGGTATTTACCCAAGAGAAATAAAAACATACATCTATACAAAAACTTACAGCATTATTTGTAACAGCCAAAAATTGGAAATAACTAAAATCTCCATTAACAGGTGAATGGGTGAACAAATTGTATACTACTCAGCAATAAAAAAAAAAACATGAACTGATGTGTGCAAAAATATGGATGAATTTTAAAATAATTATGCTAAGAGAAGCCAGGCAAATAAAATAGTGCATAATATGATTCCATTTATATAAAATTCTAGGAAATGCAAACAAATGTGTTATAACAGAAAGCAGAGCAGTCATTGCCTGTTGACAGATGTAGGGTAGAGAAAGGCAGGATGGAGGGTGTACAAAGGGGATAAAGAAACGTCTACACGTAATATATATGTTTGACAGGGTCTCAATCCATCGCCCAAACAACAATGCAGTGGTGCAATCAGGGCTCACTGCAGCCTCAACTTCCTGGGCAGAGGTGATTCTCCCACCTCAACCTCAGCTGGAACTACAGGTGCATGCCACCATGTCTGACTAATTTTTGGTATTTTTTCATAGAGATGGGGTTTCGCCATGTTACCCAGGTTGGTCTTGAACTCTTGAGCTCAGGTGATCCTCTTACCTCATCCTCTCAAATTGCTGGAATTACAGGCATGAGATACTGCACCCGGCCTGTTTGTTATCTTGATTGCAACAATTGTAGCAACTGAAAAATTGTCAAATTATACACTTTAAATATATGCAACTAACTGTATGTCAACTGTAACTCTATAAAACTGTTTAACAAAATTCAAATATAGCAAATCTTTTAATATATCTTTGTAAATGTCTTGTCATAGTTCTTTTAGTCTCTGTAAATGGAGAACAATTTTGTTATAAATAGAGAGCATCATATAAATTAAACACTTATTTCCAGTCAAACTGGTTATTGATCCAGCTGGCCATGCAGTGTTGTGTAGCCCATATGACTATATGATTGATGTTTTATTGAGGGGAGGAACTGATGACCAGGTGTTCTCCAGACCAGTGCTTCTCAACATCTCATGTGCATATGATTGCTCTGTAACTGTGCTGTCTAATATAGTAGCCACTAGCCATCTGTGGTTATTTAAATTTAAATTAATTAAAATTTAATAAAGTTATAGTGTAAATATAAAAATTAAATTTAATTAAATTTAAAAGTTACTTTTCAAGTCATGCTAGTATTCAATAGTCACGTGTCTAGTGGCTACCGTGTTGCACAGTGCAGATAAAGAACATTTCCGTCTTCGCTGAAAGTTCTGTTGAACACTGCGGCTCTACAGCTTTTCTTTTCATATGCATGGGCCATAGACCAACATTGGCATTACCTGGGAACTTGTTAGGAATGCAGAGTCTCCCCTCCCAGGAGATTTTATGAACTTTAAAGTTTAAGAATCCCTACTCTAGACCGTCTAGAGGTACAGTGGATTTTGAGGTACACGGGGATTCAGTGGTGTTGCATTTGGTGATGGTGGAACAAGAGGCTTGGGCCTCTCCTCTGAGCTGCCAACTCAGAGTTAGGGAAAATAAAGAGACCACTCATAAATCCAGAACATTGTGGGGGCAGGTGCCGAACACAAGAAAGTAATGTTTGGTTATAGGTGATTAGTCACTTACGGAAGGCCAGGAGCACAAGTGGCAGAGCCAGAGGGGTAGTGGACACACCACAATTCCATTTTCACAGGCAGGGATGGGGCAAGTAGGGTCCCAGAGGAGAAGCTGGCACAGTGGTCACTATTTGCTTAAACACCTAGTGGCTCCTGGCTCTTTTCCTTTTAATCACAGAGTCCCCTCAAATCTCAAGGATAGACGAATCCTTGGCTGCAACCCTGACTCCATTGTCACTTGATGGTCACAGATATACTTTCTGCATTTCTCTCACAATTACTGAGCATCTACTATGTGTCAGGTACTGTGCTAGGTGATGGGACTTCAAACATTCCAGAAGTTTGACGCAGGAGTGCACAGATGCACATCCTTTGGTCTGAATGTTCAGGATAAATGTCTAAAATCCAATCTGAACACACCTACTACTTTTTCTTCTCCCTCTGACCCTGAATAAATGGATCAGTTATCATTTCACATTGACTGAACCACAGCCACATACTTACCAAACTGGGCCTCTTTCTGTTGGACTTCCTTATTACTATGCTATGTTATTATAACACTATTTGTCCCCTGGGGCAGCTCTCGGCCACTCTTATTTCCTACTCTTCCCCTCCAGCTATCACCCCTTCCTCACCCAACTTTGAAGAGCGACTGTTTTTAATTTAATATTGTGTCTTAGTTCACTTGCTGCTGTCATAACAGAATACTGCAGACTAGATAATTTATAAAGAAAATATATTTATTTGAGTCCTGGTTCTGGAGGCTGGGATGCAGATTGAGGGGCTGCATTTGGTGAGGACCTTCTTGCTGCATCATAACGTGGTGGAGGGCATCACATGATGAAGAGGTGTGCGTGCAAGACAGAGAGAGCAAAAGAGGGCTGAATGCCTGCAATAAAAAACGCACTCCCACAATAATGGCATAAACCCATTCAGGAGGGAAAAGCCCTCATGATCTTATCATTCTTAAAAGTCTCACCTCTTAATACAGTCACAAAGGCAATTAAATTTCAACGTGAGTTTTGGGAGGAACATTCAAACCATAGCAGGTTATTCTCCTAGGCTGCTTTGACCTAGATTATTTCCAGCTCCCTTTCACAGTTGCCTCAGTCCTATTGGGTAACATTCCTAGTTGATGTGTGCCTTGTCTCTAGTTGTGCTTGGAGCATTTTCTTGACATTTGTTTGTTCCTGCTTTCAAATCATTAGCAAAGATGTTAAATAAAACCAGAACTGACCCTGCTCTCTGGGGAAGTGCACTTAGCGCCCACCCCCTCAACTCCACTCACTGGAGTGGAGCTTATATCATTATTCTTTATTTATGATCTCCCAGCCAGTCGTTGAGTCCATGTGACCACATTCTTATCCAAGGCAATTTGAGCTGGCCTTAGAGGAGAAATGGCGTGGCAGGATGAACAAAATCCTTTACCCAAGTTCCAAACCATTTACTAAAACCTGGCCCTGCTCTGTTTTTCTCCTCCACTGAGTTGCTTGAACTCACTTCTTTCCATAAATCCTCTGTGATGTTACCCTTTCCAGATGGTGATGGATTTTCACTGTTAACATCTGTTTTATTACTGTGACTATCTAATTTACTGGCCAGTAATTCCACAATTAGCTTTCTTTAGCTTTCCTTTTTGAACTTTAACACTGTATAAATACACTTCTTCCTCTCTGCCCTTGATTTTCTACTCCCTTTTACATTCTCCAATAATTTTTCAAATGCTTTATACTTCCTCCCAGGGTGATAATGCTCAAGGCTCTACCTTCTTGGTGGCAGATCTGAGCATCAACAAAGGTGCTGCTTAGCCGGGCGCGGTGGCTCACACCTGTAATCCCAGCACTTTGGGAGGCCGAGGCGGGTGGATCCCGAGGTCAAGAGATCGAGACCATCCTGGTCAACATGGTGAAACCCCGTCTCTACTAAAAATACAAAAAATTAGCTGGGCATGGTGGCGCATGCCTGTAGTCACAGCTACTCAGGAGGCTGAGGCAGGAGAATTGCCTGAACCCAGGAGGCAGAGGTTGCAGTGAGCCGAGATCGCGCCATTGTACTCCAGCCTGGGTAACAAGAGTGAAACTCTGTTTCAAAAAAAAAAAAAAAGTGCTGCTTAACCTAAATCTGGAGATGTTGCTGCTTAAATCCACGTCCCCAGTTAATTATCTAGGTTGCTTTTTTGTTAATTTTTTAACGTCACTCAGATAAAAAGAAAAGACACTTATGTAGTCACTTAGATATCTAGAATATAGTAAAAAACAAACAAACAAAAAGAAACTCACCACAAAATCCCTGACACCTCCACCAACCAAATAGAAATAAGCAGAAAAGCCATAGGGAGGGCCAAAAAGTCCACTTATCTCATGATAGCAAGCTTTCACGTTGTCTGAGTTGCTGTTGTAATCACAGTAGTCTCTCCATGTCCTCCATGGACAGTAGGATGAGGGTTATCTTTAGCCTTCTAAGACATTGCCTCTAGTGGCACTCTGGTAACCAGGTAACTACTTTGATGTTTATCAGGCCTGTCTAGCACACAGACCCTGTGATTTTGAGCCAGAGGGTAAATCTGGGGCATATTCAGCCCAATCTGCTCTAGCCCACATGGCTGGTAGGACTTAAAAACAAACAAACAAATAAAAATCAAATTCCTAGAATTCTCTTCTTCTCATCTCTACTTAATATATGTTATTTAGCATCTGAAATGATTTGCCTTTCAAATTACATCAGAACAAAAGAAGCAAATCAGAAGTAGGGTGGTGGTTGCTATTAGCAGTCACTCTGTTAACCACAAAAAGCGATAGCTGCCAGGGAAGAGAGAAAACCTAAAAAGTAAACAAAACCCAAAGCCTCTGGAGGCTTAGCAGATTGGAAGCTATTTAGTATAGAAGCAAATAACTCTGCGTAATTTTAATATCCTTTGTTGGAATCACGCTATTTAGTAGCAAGACAATAATATTTATAATGATGACCTTGATTCAGAAAGAAAAGTTAGGTTTAGCAACTACATTTAAGGAAGTAAGGAAGTGTGTCATTAATTTTAAATTAACACATAATTGATGAGCATGATCCAAAATTCACAAACACATAGTGAGAAATCCATTTCCTCCCACCCTGATTCCCTAATCTCCCAGTTATCCTTCATTGATACAACCACTATAACCAATCTCTTTTGGAATTTTCCAGAGATATTTTGAATGGTTTTAGAAAAGTGTGTTTTGTGAATCATTAAAAAAATTTTTTAGATTCCAATAGGTACGCTCCAGTGATCTGGAAAGTTCAATTAAGTAGAGCTGCTTATTGTCCAACAATTCAGGATAAATTAGGCATTACTTAGTGTGAGTTTAATTTCCTAATTTTTTAGATTTTTAGGACACAGAGGCCATTATAAACCTTAGAGAGTCTATGGAAGAGACCTGATCTTGTCATTTGCAGGAGCGGGAAGATTCTAATTGTTACCTCTGATTGCTATGAGGATTGCTTTCTCATCTTCATTCCCCCAACTTTTTCTTAATCCTACCATGTGCAAATGCCGGGTGGTTGGAAGAAAACAAAAGGGCTTTAGGGGCTCAATGAGATGCAAAGAAGAAGATAGGATCCCCAGTACTTGGAATCTAATTTTTTTTTTATTGTATTTTAGGTTTTGGGGTACATGTGAAGAACATGCAAGATTGTTGCATAGGTACACACGTGGCAGTGTGACTTGCTGCCTTCCTCCCCTTCACCTATATCTGGCGTTTCTCCCCATGCTATCTCTCCCCAACTCCCCACCCCCCGCTGTCCCTCCCCTATTTCCCCCCAACAGACCCCAGTGTGTAGTGCTCCCCTCCCTGTGTCCGTGTGTTCTCATTGTTCGACACCCGCCTATGAGTGAGAACATGTAGTGTTTGATTTTCTGTTCTTGTGTCAGTTTGCTGAGAATGAATCTAACTTTTTTTTAAAAGTTAAGTGGGAAAAAAAGGTAAGGTGTGTACAAATTGCTATAATAAATGTATAGCATATGCTAGACAAGAATTTAGAATGCTGTGAGAAGAGATTATTTGGAGCTGAAGAAATTCAGGAAAATTTCCCTAGAGAAGCAGCACTGGAGATAACTGTGGAACAAAAAGTAGGGATTCAACAGGAGGGAAGACAGAGAACCATCCCAGGAAGAAGGAAAAGCATGAACGAATGTATGGAGGCTACAAAAAAAAAAAAGCACTTTGGGCAAAACTGTTACCAGGATGATAATTAGCCATCCATTCACTTCCTTTTCTGAAACACTTCAAGCTTGCTCCCGAGTCTGATATTGGCACTGGGACAGGACATTGGCCCACAGACCAAGGGGTGTCTTTGGAAAGGAGCCAAGGTGATCATGTCTAATAAGGCAGGGAGAATTAAACTGATTAGCCAGCTGCCTCCTCCACCCTGACTCTAGCGAGTCTTCTTTTGGGGACAGATGCCTCTTCACTGGCCTGGTGTGGCTAAGCCATGGGTCTAGGAACAACGCCTTGTTTTCCTGGAATGGTCCCTCATTTTTGTGGTAGTTCTTGGAGTAATATTCCTAGAATGCTTCCAGAATGCCAGGCCATCTGCTCACTCTAGTTTGGGTTGGCTCACAGCTGCCTCACTTTCCTGAAGCAGAGAGTCTCTAAAGCAGCATCCAGAGCCATGCTTCCCGAAATGCCAAAAGGTGAACTTTCCTGGAAATGGGTTTGCATTTTCTGATATAGTATCTTTCCAGCTTTCCTGAGAGTAAGCATGGCCTGAGAGCATGTGTTTGACATTTCCCTCTGGCAGAGGCCCACACGAGCAATCATGTATAAGATGGATTTGATTAATGAGGGAGACAGGCAAATTCTTTTGTTTTAAGCTGGCCAGGGGATTTTATAGGTGTTGAGGTTTTTTTTTTTTTTTTTTTTTTTTCCTTCTGCATTCAGTCTACCAATGTCAAGCTCCAGACAGAGAGGGCACAAAAGGAGTATTTGTCTTATTTGAAGACAAAGGTGTTTTGCTTATGTTATTGTTTTTCTGGAGTCATATAAACCTTCAGAAGAGAACTCCCGGGCACCTAGTTCAAATCTCTGCTTTGTGCGGAAATTCCCAGTATCCTGGACATGCTAATTAATTTTAAATTAATAGATCTTAAGACTCATGAGAATGGAGACCATATCTGACTTATTTATTACTATATTCTCAGTGTCTTGTTCATGTTAAGTGTTCTGAGAATAAAGGTTGAATGAAGATAGTCCAGAGACTAAGAGATCAGTCACTTTCAAGGAAGTCCATTCTATGTTTTCATACATTCTTTTTCATAGTGAACATATTATGAAACTAATAAACTATGTCTTTGTCATTTTCAATCACATATAATCATGTTTCTTTGCAACCACCATTATGACTCGAAGGAAAAAAGGAGGCCAAATTCTGTCTAGTGAAAGAGGATATTATGATGCAATATTCCTATTATACAAAGGTAAAAATGAAAATGAAAGAAAAAAATAAAAACAACAAAACCTGTGGTCCGAGTTAAGGGTGAGGGTGTGAGGAGAAAAATGTTGCATATCAACTCTTTATCAGTTTGTTAATTCCTACTACTCCTGTTAGAATTTTGTTTGTGAGGGTGTTGAATTTTATAGATCAGTTTTGGGAGAATTGACATCATAATATTGAGTCTTTCAATTCATAAGCAAAGTATATCTCTTCATTTATGTCTTTAATTTTGCTCAGCAATGATTCACAGTTTTAAGTATACAGATCTGCACATCTTTTGTCAGATTTATTTCTAAGTATTTCATATTTTGATGCTGTTATAAATAGCATTTTACCTCAATTTCTGATTTTTGTTAATAGGATATGGAAATAAAACTAATTTTTGTAAATTAACCTTGTATCCTGAAAACTTGCCAAACTCATTTATAGTTCCAGTAACTTCTTTTTTGTAGATTCTTTAGGATTTTAAACATGGACAATCATGTAATTTGTGAGGAAAGATAGCTTTACATCTTTCTTTCCAACTCTATGCTTTTTAATTCTTTTTCTTTTCTTATAAAACTGGCTAGCACTTCCACTATAATGTTAGTTGAATAGAAGAGGTAAGAGTGGGCTTTTTTTTTTTTTTTTTTTTGAGACTGAGTATTGCTCTGTCACCCAGGCTGGAGTGCAGTGGTGTGATCTCAGCTCACTGCAACCTCCACCTCCCAGGTTCAAGTGATTCTTGTGACTCAGCCTCCCAAGAAGCTGGGATTACAGGCTCATGACACCACACCTGGCTAATTTTCATATTTTTAGTAAAGACAGAGTTTTGCCATGTTGGCCAGGATGGTCTTGAATCCCTTGCCTCAAGTGATCTGCCCATCTTGGCCTCTCAAAGTGCTGGGATTACAGCTATGAGCCATCATTCCTGGCCAAGAGTGGACATTTTAACCTTTTTCCTGAATTCAGGAGAGAAGCCTTTAACCGTTCACTATTAAGTATGATGTTTTGCTGTACGATACTGTAGAAACACCTTATCAGGAAGAGAAAGTTTCCTTTTATTTCTAGTTTGCTAGAGTTTTTATCATAGATGTAAGTTAAATTTTTCAAATGTATACTCCATATCTATTGAGATAAGTGTATGAATTTTAGTCTGTTAATATAGCAAATTGTGTTGATTGACTTTTTAAATGTTATGCCAACCCTGCAATCCTGGGTTAAATCCCACATGGTCATATTATATTATCATTTCTATATGTTGTTGCTAAAATTTTGTTAAGAATGTTCCATCTGTGTTTATGGGGGATTATTGTATGTGGTTTTCTTATATTTCATTGGTTTTGTATCAGGGTAATGCTGGCCTTATAACATAAGTTGGGAGGTGTGCCTTCCTTTTCTATTTTCTGGAAGAGTTTTCATAGAATTGATATGATTTTTCCTTTCACTGTTTTGTAGTATTCATCAATAGAGCCATCTGAACCTGGTGTGTGTGTGTGTGTGTGTGTGTGTTTTCTGGCTGGTTTTAATATTTTCCTTTTAACTTTTGATTACAGATGTTTGACTATGCAGTGTTTTAGGTGTAGACTTATTTGTTTTTATGCTACTCAAAGTTCTACTAAGCCTTTTCATATCTGGGTGTTGAGTTTTACCAATTTTGAGAAATTATCAGCTATTTTCTTTTCAAATATTTCTTCTTCCTTCTTATTATTCTCTGTTTCTGTCTCTGAATCTGTCTTTTTCTCTCTCCCTTCTTTTACTATGACTTTATACTTTTTTCTCTATCCTCGTTAGTTTGGATGATTTTCATTGACCTGTCTTTGGTTTCACTAAATCCTTTTCCTGTGTTTCTCAGTCCACTGTTAAGCCCAGCCAATGAATTCTTCATTTCAGACACTGTATATCTCAGTTTTACAATTTCCATTTCTTTCTTTTTGGGATTTCTATTTATATGAATCAATCCACCATTTTTTTCATTCATTTTGTATATCTCTTGTTCTTTGTTTTAAATATACTTGTAAAAGTTATTTTAGTGTTCATACCTGATAATTCTAACATCTAGGTCTTTTGTGAGTCTGCTTTATTTGACTTATTATTTTGATTGTATATCATGTTTCCTAATTCTTTGCCTGCCTGGTGAATTTTTTATTGCATGGCAGGAGTTATAAATATGAGAACAGGAGAGGCAGAATTAGATATTTACCCCCAGAAAAGGCTTGCTCTTTCCTCTTTCAGGTGGGTGGTACGTAAGTCTTACCTCTTCTATCTAGTCAGGAATTGAGTTGGGTTGGGTTCACCTATTATTTTAAATGTCAGGGCTTTGAGATATAAGTATCACAAAACTATGAAATCTTTCTTATCTTTCACTTATAGACCAGCCTTATCACTGCTCACTCAACAGAAGTCTGGTGAGGGGAACTTAGTGAATAACCAAGACCTAGCTGTGTGTTTGGGACTCCGCCAGATTCCGAGCTACCACGCCAGCCCATGGACACTGACAAGAGCTCAGCTAGTTTGTCCTTGACCTAACCAAGTATCTTTACCAATGGTAGTTCACTGCTTAGCCCACCAGTGCCCCCAGGTAGAGGTAATGCCCTCAGGGATGATAGCAGCTGCCGCCTCTGCTCATCTAGGAAAGCCCCATTTCCCTCTGGAATTTATTTGTACTTCTTTGCATCCACAGCTCTTCAGTGGCTTTTAATAGTGTATGATTGTTTTTCATATAGCTGGTATTTTTCTCTAGTTACAGCAGTAGTGATACAACCATCTTCATCCCAACAATAAGTAAAACTCTGCTATTGCATTTTTAATTTTCTTACATCTATTTTTTATTTTAACCAGCTCTCTTCCAGTCTCCTCCTTTATTTAGCCTATTTTTCCTTTGGGTTTCTGGTTTTTAGTTCATAGAAGCCACATCCTCTTTTGCCTTTTGGAGGACTTCTAGGATTTTTTTTTTTTTTCTTGAGAAAAATGATCTTCCTCTGAGCCTTTGGGACTGTGCTCTCTTTTTCCTTATGATACAGTAATTTTTCATAAGATAACACATATTTTTTTTTCCTCACTATCTTCTTGGTAGCCTACAGCTTTCCTCTTTTAAATTTAAACCTGAAAGTGAAGTTGATGTTCTTCACACCCATTTCAGTTTGCACTGCTTAGCAGTAATTCATCTAGTAACGGCTGCAGAGCTGAAGGGAGATCCTCCAGCTCCCACTCTCTTAGTTTTGGGCTACTGTCAGATGCAGTTTGCTGTTGGAAAGAATTTAGAGAATGCATGGTTCAGTTCACAGCCTGTTTTTTCTAGTTACTAAGTGTGCCAGATGACAATTCAGCCTTTGCTTATCTCTTTCCTTACCGCCATGTTGTTTGCCAGGAGTGAGTGGAACATAACATGGGTTGAAGGCTGAGTAGGAAAAAGAAGAATGCTTCCAAGATGCCGACTACAATGTGAGGTGGATATGGGAATAGTTTTCAGCCTGATGGGTCTCTTGTTAACTTCCTGTTGAAATACAACCAAGAAGAAACATCCAAGGCAAAAACAACAAATAAGAATTGTCAAAAATGACAATAAATGAACTACGGACTAAAGAAGACTGGATACAATATCTTAGAAAGTTTCTTTTGGCCAAATTAACAACAGGAAAGAGATGAGAAGAATAAGGCCCAAAGAAGGTAGGAAAGATTCACCTTTGCCATATATAGCTAACTCATCTTCTGTCTTGTTACTAGACTGAAACCACTCTTACCAACACTGACCACTTGCTCACAAACTTCAAAGGGCACTTTGAAATCCTTATTTTATTTGACTTCCTAATGCTCTTAGATATTGTTACCCACTCCCTCCTAGTTGAAATTCTCTTCTCTCTCGGCTTCTATGACAAACACTCTGTGACCACTTTTTGCCTCTTTTACCTTTGGGGGCTTTTCTTCCTCCAGTAATCCTCACCTCTTTCTTTTCTTTCTTTTCGCTGTTACTCTGTACAATCTCACTCTCACACGTGCACAGATTATTTGTTATGTTCTGCTCCCCAAACTCATATCTCTAGACCCAACTTCTTTCTCAAATATCAGATCCAGATTTCCAGGTAACATAATCAGGTCTTCACTGGAACTTCAAATTATACATGTCCCAAACTGAACTCATATTTTCTGTTCTTCCAAAGCAACTTCTCTATTTCCCCTCTTGTTTTGGTGAATATCACCATCTACTTAGTCCAGCAAGCCATATCCTCCTTTGAATCTTCTTAAAAGTCTCCCTCTTCTCCATCTCACAAATTCAACTGAGTCTGATCAGCGTTTTCCAAATATTTCTCAAATATATCCCTTTTCTTCATTCCCTTCTACTGATTTATTTTCAGTTATAATAATCTCCTAATTGGTTTCTCTGCCTGAAGGCTTTTCTTTCTCCATGCTGTTCTCCCCACAACAATCAGAATACTTTTCAAAAAATGCTACTTGACCTCAGGGACCCATAGAACAAAGTATCCAGTCCTTGTATGACTTACAGACCCCTTCATTGTCTGGCTTCTGCCTTCCTTTCCAGCCTTCTCTCCTACTACTTCCCCATTGATTCTGCTTCCAACCAGCCCCGGACTCCTGTGTTGGGGTCCGTGAGATCAGCACGTCTGTCGGGGGTCTCTTGACCAGCAAGAGGGTCCTAATACCTGGAAGAGAGAGTGCGCAGAAGAAAAGAGAGATAGAGAAAGAAATGGGTCTGGAGGTCTGATAAGAGCTATGCTCAGATCAGCGATTTATTCTTTGTGCACAGATGCTTATATACGTTTTTTCATACAGTGACTGATGTAGGTCCCATTACAAAAGTTTTATGAGGAGGGAACAGAAAATTACAAAGTAAGCATGGGAGGGGGTAGCATACAGGTTTATCTAAAGATCACTGGACCCAAAACAAACAAAAGATTCTATTAAGATTCTTATCCTCTCATCAATGACTACAGTTACAGTAAATAACATCAAGGCGAGCGATAATTTAAGGGGTAGCATTTTTCTAGTAACATGTGAGCGATCATGGGATTTAGTGAATACAGGTAAACAGAGTCATAAAACCAGCCCAGAATGGGAACTTCAAGAGACAATAGTCTCATAAATAGTCATGCAGGCCTCACCCAGACATGCCATTAGCTCAGTGGATCAAGAATAGGCTTCTGCAAACTCAGGCCTCTATCACTTCCTTCTTTTTTCCTCAGCTCGACTGCCCTCAGCGTGGGGAGAATGTGTCCGGGCTTGAACTCCGTCATGGCGGAGACATGGAGGGGTCTCTATGCTGGTGGAGTGATCCCCATACTCCTGCTATGCTGAATAGCTTGCAACTCTAAAATATGCCACATTGATTCACACTCCTGATTCTTTGCATACGATGAATAAAATTATATTCGTTTCTTGTCTGGCTGGAGAATTGCTCCAAAATCTTTACATTGACCTAACTGACTATACACAATCTTCATACCCCTTCCCACCAACTCCTTACCCCTCTGCTCTTATTTCCTATTAGTCTTTAACTTACTCACTCTGCTTCAACCACACTAGCTTCTTTGCATTCTTCAAATATACCAGGCATGCTTCTGTCTCAAGGTCTTAACACTCACTGTTCTCTTTGCCTAGAACATGTCCCTTCCTCAGATATTCATGTGACATGCTTCCTCACCTCCTTCAAAGCTTTGCTCATTTTATTTTACTGCAGTGAAGCCTTCTCTGGCCATCCCATCTAAAATTTTAACATACATCTGTGCACACACATGAGCATACAATATCCCCCATTGTACTTCCCTGCTTTCCTTTCCTCCTTATTACTCATCATCATCTAATATATTGTACATTTTACTTATTTATCTTATTTATTGTCTATCTCCCACCACAGAAATATAAGCTCCATGAGGGCAGACAGTAGAGTGAGGGACTGAACTATAGACATCACATTCTTATTTCAGTAACTGCTCAGTAAAATTGATTTCCATATATGGAAATGACTTGATTCCCTGTGGACTATTTTTTATTATGATAAAATACACATAACATAAAAGTTACCACTTGAACCATTTTTAAATGCACCGTTCAGTGGCATTTCACAACCTTCACATTATTGTGAAACCATACCACCGTCCATCTTTGGAATTCTTTTTACCTTGCAAAACTGAAGCTTTGTACTCGTTAAATAATAACTCTTTATTCTCTCCTCCCTCAAGCCCCTGGAAACCACCATTATACTTTCCGTCTCTGAATTTGACTACTCTAAATACCTCATAGGTGGAGTTATACAATATTTGTCCTTTTGTGTCTGGCTTATTTTACTTGGTATGCTGTCTTCAAGGTTTATCCATGTTGTAGCATGTTTCAGAATTTCTGTCTTCTTAAAGGCCGAATAATATTGCATTGTATGTGAATCTCACCTTTTATTTATCCATTCACTCATCAGTAGACACTTGGGTTTCTTCCACCTTTTGGCTATTGTGAATAATGCTGTTGTAAACACTGGTATATAAAGATCTGTTTTTGAGTCCCTGCTTTCAATTGTTTTGGTTACAAACCCACAAGTAGAATTGCCAGATTATATGGTAATCCTACATTTAATGTTTTCAGAAACCACCATAGTATTTTACACACAGCTGCACATTTTTATATTCTTACAAATACAATATTTTTGTACAATATTTTACAAATACAATATTTTTATATTCTGTACAAACCAACAGTGAACAAGGGTTTCAGTTTCTCCACATCCTCACCAACACTTGTTATTTTATCTTTTTTTACATAGCCATCCATCCTAATGACTGTGAAGTGGTAGCTTATGGCGGTTTTGATTTGCATTTCCTTAATGACTAGAGATGTTGAGCATCTTTTCATGTGCTTGTTAGTCATTGGTATGTCTTCTTTAGAGAAACATCTATTCGAGTCTGTAATGGTTAATTTTACATTTAACTTGACTGAGCTAAAGGATGGCCCAGATATCTGGTAACACATTATTTCTGGGTGTGTCTGTGAGGGTGTTTCCAGGAGAGATTAGCATTTGAGTTTGTAGACCGAGTAAAGATGACCAATCACCCCCACCAATGGGAGTGAACATTATCCAATGTCTTGAGGGCCTGAACAGAACAGAAAAGTAGAGAAAATGTGAATTTGCTCTCTTCTTGATCTGGGACATCCATCTTCTCCTGTCCTCAGACAATGGTGCTCCTGGTTTTTGGGCCTTTGGATTCCTAATGGGCCTACCTCAGTGGCTTTCCTGGGTCTCAGGCCTTCAGGTGTAGACTAGAACTATATCACTAGCTTTCCTGGGCCTCCAGTTTACACAAAATACGGGACTTCTCAGCCTCCACAACTATATGAGCTAATAATAATAAATCTCTTTCTATACATCTATGTATATCCTACTGTTTCTGTTTCTCTGGAGAACGCTGACTAATACAAAGTCCTTTGCCCATTTTTTAATTGGGTGTTTGTTGCTGTAGTGGTGAGGGAGTTCTTTATATGTTTTGGTATCTATCCCTTATCAGATATATGATTCACAAATATTTTCTTCTATTCTCTGAGTTCCCTTCTCACTCTGTTGATAGCGTTTTTTATTGTACAGAAGTTGTTAATTTTGATGAAGCTCAATTTATCTGTTTTTTTTTCTTTTGTTGCCCGTGCTTTTGATGTTGCATCCCAGAAATCATTGCCAAATCCAGTGCCACAAAGATTTTTCTCTATGTTTTCATGTAAGAGTTTTATAATTTTTAATTCTTACATTTAGGTATTTGATGTATTTGGAGGCAATGTTTGTATATGGTGTAAGGTAAGGGTTCAGCTTCATTCCTTTGTATGTAGATATCCAGTTTTTTCAGCACCATTTGCTGAGACACTAAAGTTTTAGATTGTATTTTCACTTCATTAGGAGCATAAGATATTTCATTAAGGGTACAGTGTGTTTATATCATAGTCTGTGTCTGTCCTTTGTGTGTAAATTTGGCAAAACTACCAAATCTAAAATTGCTCAGTTCTGGGAATAGTAACTTTCATTTTTTTCTACAAGAATAGCTTCATCTATAAAAGACAAAGAATTATATAAGAATTCAAAATAGCATGGGATGATGATATTAGAAGGAAGATCTAGTGTTTAAGATGTGGTTGGATTGGCTTAAAGGTGCAGAATCTGAATGGAAAGACAAGATGTCATGAGCTTTAGGTGGACTTTGAATCAGGTCTGGAAGAACACCAGGTTAGAAGGGCTTGTCTAGAGGTGGGAAGATGCCAGTTCTAATTCACAGCTTTGGGAGCCCTGGAGGTGGAAGGATGAGCCCCTCATCCTTCTAAAGGTGGTTTAGAAGGGTTTGGGAGTAGGACAGAGAAATATTAGAGGAGTGTCAAAACGAGATTTAAAATGATGAAAGAAACTCCTGAAAGAGTAGAATGGAAAGGATTCCTGCCATAGGAATGGAGGCCATAATGGCAGGAAGCCCAAAAAGGAGTGAGAAGAACTAAGCCAAACATAAATGGAGACTAGAGCACCTGTGTTAGTCCATTCTTGCACTAGTATAAAGAAATACCTGAAACTGGGTAATTTATGACGAGAAGTGGTTTAATTGGCTGACAGTTCCACAGGCTGTACAGGAAGCATGGCTAGAGAGGCCTCAGAAAACTTACAATCATGGCTGAAGGCTAAGGGGAAGCAGACGCATCTTACATGGATGGAGCAGGGGGAATGTAGGGGAGGTGCCACACACTTTTATACAACAGAATCTCTTGAGTACTTGCTATCACAAAAATAACAAAGGGGAAATCCTCCCCCATGATCCAATCCCCTCCTACTAAGCCTCTCCTCCAACACTGGGGATTACGATTCGACATGAGATTTTGGTAGGGATGGAAAACCACACCGTATCAGGCCCCAAGGGAGATGCGTTTGGTCAGCAACTGGAATGAGGAAAAGAGTCAAAAAGGGACCAAAAGTATCAAGATGGAATTAGCCATCTTTAGGATTCTCTATGTAACTTTAGTGTTTCTTAGGATCTTGATGTCATAAAGGTGACAAGATGGGTACAGGAAAAAGTTAAACAGTAATGAAATAATTAATCATCCAATATAAGTTGATATCTGCTCAAGTCAATGTATTCTGTCATTGTTTGACCAAAACTAAATGATAGGAAAATAACAGTAGAGTTCTCTCTGCAGCTTGAGAGTTAATAATGAGGGCCTCCAGCACTTCAGGAATTGAGGGGTAAATGGAGCTCTCCAAAGTCCATCTATCTAGTGCTATGTGCTTGTTGGCACGTTCTTTATAGCCACTATGGGAAGCTATAGTAGGGTGGCCACAGATGGGTCTACTAATTGCACCATTTTTTCCCTCTGGATGAGACAGATTTATGCACCTGGTAACTGACAAAGGCATTGCTTTGTAGGGACAAGACTCTTGCTACACAGCTGAAGAGAGCATCAGAGTGTTATCTTTTTGCCAGGCTGCAGATCTGAAGAAGGGTCTTAGAAGAGGCAGAATCTTGCACACTCAAGACTGTTTCTCAAATTCATCTACAAATAAGTCCATTCTCCTCCCTAGGGGAAAAGTCAGGAGTATGACCCTAATGGAAATCCCTCTGCATGAAAACTTGAGCAGTGGGAAACCAGCAGTTCCTTCTAACAAGGGCAAACCAGGAAAATAAATGCAATACAATAATAGGCTGGGCACGGTGGCTCACACCTGTAATCCCAGCACTTTGGGAGGCCGAGGCGGGCAGATCACGAGGAGTTCAAGACCAGCCTGACCAACATGGTGAAACCTATCTCTACTAAAAATACAAAAAATTAGCTGGGCATGGTGGCGCGTGCCTGTAATCCCAGCTACTCAGGAGGCTGAGGCAGGAGAATTGCCTGAACCTGGGAGGCAGAGGTTGCGGTGAGCCAAGATTGTGCCATTGCACTCCAGCCTGGGTGACAGAGTGAGACTTCATCTCAAAAAAAAAAAAAAAAAAAATAGAATAATAACTTTAGAGGTTTCCTAGGGACTAGTTTTCTCCCAATTTAAACATGTAAAGCAGAGCCTAGAAATCTAATAAAGGCATAGCAATGTGGAAGAAAGTTGTTGCCCTATAAATGATATTTACCAATCTGAGGTCAGAACGGTTACTGAAATAGTCTAGAGAAAGCACAGAATCTAGAGAAAGAGGAACAAAAACTGTCTGTTGTTGCATCTCCAGTGCTCGGTCTCCTGGGGCAATGGAGATGATTTAAGAGCTCAGCTCACTCCTAGCTAAATTCCATGCTCATGAAGTAACTCTGATAATAATTTGGCTTTCCATGTAGACTTTCAAACAGAGGAGAGATGGTGCTGACCAGCTAACAAGGATATTCACATTTTCTTAGACCCTCTATATATTGGGGGCTCGTTTCTTGTGAGTTGTTTGACATAATCAGTCCCCCTGAGCCCAATCATTTCCAAGTGAGCTAAAAAGCTTGAGTTGTAGACCTTGCAAAACTGTGGATGAGACCTAGATTATGGTTCCTATGGCAAGACAGCAGGTTTTCTTCAGGAAATTTTAGAGTGTTCATTGTAAATTCAGCTTCTCTATGTGTCCTCGTCCAGAAAGGGACTCAGTACTTTATTGATTTTTGTCAAACTGTTATATTAAATTTGGCTACATCATAGGAAATTATAAAAGTTAATAACCTGTAATTATATTTTCTATGGTAAGGCACCTAGAACCAAGTGATTGTCACATACAAGTGAAATAAGGGCCAGCAGCAGCTAGAATTTTCAGCCAGTTCTTCTATATTTCTAGGCCTTTCTAAATTCATAGAAGCAACTTCCCTCTTCCTTTCTCTAGTCTTCTTGCTTCTCTTCCATCTCCTTCTCTCTCAGCTACAATGAACCCCTCCGCAACATTAAATGCCTTTAAACTCTTCCATATGAGATTCGATTTGGCTCTTTAAACCAAAGTGCAAGTTATAAATGTCCCGAGTGTTCTTCCACGGGGAGTATTTTAGTTGATGTCTTCAAACATACCACACTCAGAAAAGCAAATGTTTCAAACACAGAAATGCAACTGCTGAATGTGGCAATAATTCTGCATGCAGTAGTAAGACCAATTTCTGAATCAAACTACACATTTCTAATCCTATACACTTTTTAAGAAGTTATTTAATTGAGCATACATTGAGAAACTTGCTTCAGAATCTGATTCCAGGTCAGGGGCTATAGCTTGTTCATACCACCGAGAGGACTGCTTCACCCTCACCACCAGGCTGACTAGTGCTCTCTGGTCATGATCTCTATGTTCCCAGCAGGGGTGGTGCATGGGAAAGCCTTTCTTGGCCTTATCAGAAGCTCAGCCTGGGAGGTTGGCCTGGGGGCTGACCAAGCACAAAATAGAAAAGCCACTAATAAGATCCAGCTGGAATAAATAGCCTCTATTTATTTTAGGGAACTAATGATATGTCATCATGACACATATCTAACCTTAGTATTTCCGATCGGACAGGCCATTTATGTGGGCTGTAATTCAAGCTATGGTCACGGCTCTTCTGCTGGAAGAAGGATTCATCTGGTTTTGTGGTCTTGCTCTTCAGGTATTCCTTGCATTGAGTAATCACGTTATAAAAAATTTCATGTCTCGAGTACTGAAAATTTAGGGAGGTGCTTATTTTACATTTAAAAAAAGATCCAAGTCAAAGGAATTTTTAAGAACGAGCCGGGCCCAGTGGCTCACGCCTGTAATCCCAGTACTTTGGGAGGCTGAGGCAGGCGGATCACCTGAGGTCAGGAGTTCAAGACCAGACTGACCAACATGGAGAAATCCTGTCTCTACTAAAAATACAAAATTAGCTGGGCATGGTGGCGCATGCCTGTAGTCCCAGCTGCTCGGGAGGCTGAGGCAGGAGAATCGCTTGAACCCAGGAGGTGGAGGTTGCAGTGAGCCAAGATTGTGCCATTGCACTCCAGCCTGGGCAACAAGAGCGAAACTCTGTCTCAAAAAAAAAAAAGGAAGAAGAAGAAGTGACAAATGATGAGTTTAATGCCAATATTATCTACTGACATTGTTCTCTTGTTATTTTAGAAATTGTAATCATTATCCATCCTAAGGAGAGAGGGATCAATGTTTCAGTAGAGAAGAATTAGGTGCCACCTAGATGAATGAGACATTTCCATGGTCTGGGTCTGAGAAAACATGACAGGAAAGAAAGAGAAGGGCTGCAAGTCCACAGGCTCAAAGCAGAGGCTGCTGAAGGACAAATGTGTTACAAAGTGTTATGAAATAAACTGACTTGCTAGGAAGGCATAATACCCAGCATTACAGAAGGACTGCTCTGCCCCAGCCACGTCCAGCTGAATAACTGGCCACTGCGTGACCCTCCACACCTCCAGGGTGGAGGCAGACCTTGTAAGCTTGTGGCCTGCAGACCTAAAGTGGCCCAAAGATGTATTCTTTTTGAGCCCTCTCCCCACAAGTGATTTGACAAATTAAGCCATACTAAAACAACAGGAGATTTCATACATACACAAATCGAGATTTCTAGCATCTCTTAAAAGAAAACAAATAGAGAAATGCAAATCAAAACTACATTGAGATACCATCTCACGCCAGTTAGAATGGCAATCATTAAAAAATCTGGAGACAACAGATGCTGGAGAGGATGTGGAGAAATAGGAACACTTTTACACTGTTGGTGGGAGTGTAAACTAGTTCAACCATTGTGGAAGACAGTGTGGCGCTTCCTCAAGGAACTAGAAATAGAAATTCCATTTGACCCAGCAATCCCATTACTGGGTATATATCCAAAGGATTATAAATCGTTCTACTATAAGGACACATGCACACAAATGTTCATTGCAGCACAGTTTACAATAGCAAAGACCTGGAACCAACCCAAATGCCCATCGATGATAGACTGGACAGGAAAAATGTGGCACATATACACCATGGAATATTATGCAGCCATCAAAAACGCTGAGTTTGCGTCCTTCATAGGGACATGGATGAACCTGGAAACCATCATTCTCAGCAAACTGACACAAGAACACAAAATCAAACACCGCATGTTCTCACTCATAGGAGGTGTTGAACAATGAGAACACATGGACACAGGGAGGGGAGCACTATACACTGGGGTCTGTTGGGGGGAGTGGAGGGGACAACGGGGGGGTGGGGAGTCGGGGAGAGATAGCATGGGGAGAAATGCCAGATATAGGTGAAGGGGAGGAAGGCAGCAAATCACACTGCCACGTATGCACCTATGCAACAACCTTGCATGTTTTTCACATGTACCCCAAAACCTAAAATGCAATAAAAAATAAATAAATAAATAAAAATAAAAATAAAAAAAGAAAACAAATAAATAAGCAGGTAAAACTGAGCTCATATTCCACCTGGCAGCAACAACTGGCCACGATTCAATGGCTGCTGCTCCTTTACAGAGCAAAAGCGATGCTTCTGTGCCAGCATGACGGTGAAAGCAGGACCCCGGGGCCAGCCTGCCTAGCTGCCGTCCAACTCCACCTCTTACTAGCTGTGTGAACCTCTTAACTGTTCTGTTCCTCCATTTACTCATCAGGAAAATGTGGCTCATAACTGTGCTTATCTCATAGGTTGTTGTAAAGATTAAATAAATTTACAAGTATACTGTGCTTCCACTAGTGCCGTGTAAATATAATAGTCAGTCTTACAGAAGCCTTTGCTGTTATTATAATATAGTATTAATAGCTTTTCTTCTAAATTGTTTAGTTATGTTAATCCTCATAACAATCCTATAAGGTAGATTCTATTGTCCAGATGTTATAGGTGAAGAAACAGGCATGGGGAGGTTAGAAAATTCATCACACAGTCACATGGCACATTTCTAGTTAGCAGTCAAACCTGCTCAGGGGTCTCTGATCTAATGACATTCCTTTAGGTGGGAGCCATAGTCTCCAGTTCCATAGTACTCACCATATCCACAGCATTTGCATAGAAACATGCACATTCCTTTTCTATCTTTCCACCTACGGCCCTGTCCTCCTTTGGGTTATCTCCCTGGCCCCTGCATGCATTTGAGTTTGGGAACCCTAGTCTGGGAAAGTAGATATGCTGAATAGCTGACTGTAGTCCTTCTGGTAGAACCTCTACCAGTGAGGCTTTTATGAAGAGCCAAGGAGAAGACAAATTGTGGCCAGTGAGAGTCTGTTCCTATGTGGGTGGTCTGTGATAGCAGACAAGCAGCATCCCGTCACCTGAAACTTGTAAGTAATAAAAACTGGTTCCCGCTCCACACCTACTGAATCAGAATATCAGTGTAGAGTCCAGAATTCTGTGGTTTATTAAGCCCTCCAGGTGATTCTGATGCAGGATAAAATTTGGGAACCACTGCCTTAGAAAGTAATTTTTTAAATGCAAATAAAAATAAGACTTCCATGGGAAGGAGTAGTTATCTGCTCCTACAGAGCTGGCCCACAGAGATGTGCAGAATAAACCCAAAAGCACTCTAATGGAAGGGCTAGTTGGGAACAACATAGCTTTACAGTAAAGCCATCAGGAGGAAACAGCAAAGTGTGTGCTTAGGTGACTGATTAAATTGCACTTCTATTTGTTGTCCTGTAAATGACACGCTACTAATAGGATAACCCATTAACACTTGAAGACCAGTTGCTCAAAACGATGATCTTAATTTTAAAATAGTTATTATTTTCTGCAAAAGTTAGATAAATGGTCCAATTGTCGGCAGAGGCCCGTATAAAAGAGAACACATATCTATTAACTCTCTATGGCAGATAACTTACATCAAAGTCATCCTACAGCTGCCTTAAATAATTACAATCTGTCAGGACTTTGGTTGTAATTGACAGAAACACAAGCCACTCTAGCTTAAGTAAAACAGGAAAAATGTTGTAAAAGTCATTTTGACCACATTTAGGTTCAGAAAATGAATATGTTTTGGTATATACAACAAGAAATAATTTTATATGGGTTGAGACCTAGTCAGAAGAACATTTGCAATTACTAAGTCTGACTTTCTCATGTTTGAGCCAATCCTAATAAGAACCCTACTGATATGGCTGGATCTTAGAAGGAAATAAGCCAGTGAGAGAGAAAATCTACTTGTGAGGTTACAGCCTTAGCAGAGAAGATCCAGGAAATACTTAGTTCAGTTGAAGGACAGTAGAGACAGGAGGGGCTACATAATGCAAGCCTGAGGCCTGGTTATTAACCAGGCTCTCGCTGTTTGTTGTAACATAAATGCTATTTGGATTATGCCCTGACTCAACTCCACTCCTCTTATTCGCCTAAGATGGACATTTGGGGACCTTGCTGCTGGTCCATTGTACAGGAGGAGCCATTAACACAATATCTGCTGTTAGCCTAATTCATCTGGATGGAAAGAATGCCGAAACCTTGAAAGCATTCCATTAAGGCATTGGATTTTATCCCAAGGGCAGTAGAAAACATTGAATGGTCTTAAGAAGAGGAATGATACCATCAGACTCCAGTTTCAGAAAAATGAACTCTGGCTGCTGTGTGGAGATTAGAATTATTGTAGTGTTCAAGCCAATTGTAGATAGTGGCCTGTAAACAGTCTTATATTCCAGGCATACCTTAGAGATATTGCAGGTTCCGTTCCAGACTACAGCAATAAAATGAGTATTGCAATAACAAGAAAAGTCATACAAATTTTTTGTTTCCCAGTGTATATAAAAGTTATGTTTTTACTACATTGTATCCTTTTAAGTGTACAATAGGCTTATGTTGAAAAAAATCAATGTACAATTAATTTTTTAAATATTTTATTGCAAAAAAATGCTAACAATCATCAGAGCCTTCAGCAAGTCATAATCTTGTAATCTATTTGCTGCTGGAAGGTCTTGCCTTGATGTTGATGGTTGCTGACTGATCAGGGTGGTGGTTGCTGAAGGCTGGAGTGACTTAGGTAATTTAAAAAAACTAAGACCATAATAAAGTTTGCCCCAACAATTGACTTTCTTGCATGAGAGATTTCTCTGTAGCATGCAATGCTGTTTGATAGCATTTTGCTCATAGTAGAACTTCTTTTACAATTAGACTTCATCCACTCAAACACTATTACTGCTTTACCAAGTTTATATAGTATTCTAAATCCTTGTCATTTCAACAATGTTCACAGCAGTTTCATCAATAGATTCCACCCAAAAACCACTTTCTTTGCTCATCCATAAGAAGCAGCTCCTTATGTACTAAAGTTTTGTCATGAGATTGCAGCAATTCAGTCACATCTTCAGGTTCCACTTCTAATTAAAGTTCTCTTGCTATTTCTATCTGCAGTTACTTCCTCCACTGAAGTCTTGACCCCCTCAGAGTCATCCATGAGGATTGGAATCCAATTCCAAACTCCTGTTAATGTTGATATTTTGACCTCATAAATCACGAATGTTCTTTATGACCTCTAGAATGGTGAATTTTTTCCAGAAGGTTTTCAATGGACTTTGCTCAGATTCATCAGAGGAATCACTATCTATGGCAGCTAAGAGTTACAAAATGCATTTCATAAATAATAAGACTTGAAAGTCAAAATTACTCCTTTATGCAGGGACTGCAGAATGGATGTTGTGGTAGCCAGCATGAAAACAACATTCTTCCCCTTGTACATCTCCATCAGAGATACTGGGTAACAGGTGCATTGCCAATAAGCAGTAGTATTTTTAAGAGTCTTTTCTGAGCAGCAGGTCTCAACATTAGGCTTAAAATATTCGGCAAACCATGCTATAAACAGATGCACTGTCATCCAGGCTTTGTTATTCCATTTATATAGCCAGCAGAGTAGATTTAGCATAATTCTCAAGGGCCATAGGATTTTCAGAATGGTAAATGAGCTCTGGCTTCAACTTAAAGTCCCCAGCTGCATTAGCCCCTAATAAGAGTCAGCCTGTCCTTTGAAGCTTTTAAAGCATTGACTTCTCTCTAACTATGAAAGTTCTAGGTGGCATCCTCTTCCGATAGAAGGCTATATTGTCTGTTGTTTAGTGTAGCCACTTTCATTATTCATCTTAGCTGGATCTTCTGGATCACTTACTGCAGTGTCCACGTCAGCACTTACTGCTTTACCTTGCACTTTTATGTTATGGAAGTTGCTTCTTTCCTTAAAACTCATTAAACAACCTCTACCAGCTTCATACTTTTCTTCTGCAGATTTCTCGCTTCTCTTGGCCTTCTGAGTATTGACGAGAGTTAAGGTCTTTCTCTGGATTAAGCTTTGGCTTAAAGGAATGTTGTGATTGGTCTGATCTTCTATCCAGACAGCCAAAACATTTTCCATATCAGCAATAAGGCTGTTTCACTTTCTTATTAGCTGGAGTAGCTCTTTTAATTTCCTTCAAGAACTCATGGACATTCACAAGTTGGCTAACTGTTTGCCTTTGGGCAAGAAGTCTAGCTTTCGGCCCATCTTGGCTTTGACATGCCTTTCTCCCTAAGCCTAATCATTTCTAGCTTTTGATTTAAAATAAGAGATGTTTGACTCTTCCTTTCACTTGAGCACTTAGAGGCCACTACAGGGTTATTAACTAGCCTAATTTCAATATTGCTCTGTCTCAGGGAATAGGGAGGCCTGAGGAGAAGGAGAGAGATGGAGGAAGAGCTGGTTAGTGGAGCAGTCCGAACATACACAACATTTATCCATTAAGTTTGCCGCCTTATATGGATGCAGTTCGTGGCACCCCAAACAATGGCAACAGTAACATCAAAGATCACTGACCACAGATCACCATAACAGATATAATAATAATGAAAAACGTTTTAAATATTGCAAGAATTACCAAAATGTGACACAGAGACACAAAATGAGCACAACCTGTTGAAAAAATGATACCTATAGACTTGCTCAAAACAAGGTTGTTACAAACCTTCAATTTGTTTTAAAAAAAAAACAAACCCAGCCAGGTGCGGTGACTCACATCTGTAATCCCAGCACTTTGGGAGGCCAACATGGGTGGATCACTTGAAATCAGGAGTTTGAGACCAGCCTGGCCAACATGGAGAAACCACGTCTCTCTAAAAATACAAAAAGTAGCCAGATATGGTGGCACATGCCTGTAATCCCAGCTACTCAGGAGGCTGAGGCAGGAGAATTGCTTGAACCTGGGAGGAGGAGGTTTCAGTGAGCTGATATCATGCCACTGCACTCCAGCCTAGGTGACAGAATGAGACGCTATAAAAAACAAATTTTATAAAACTGGAACACCCAGAAGACTAAGCAAAACAAAACAAACAAACAAACAAAAAACAAAAAAACCCCGTAATATCTGCAGGTACAATAAAGTGAAGTGTAATAAAATTCTGTATTCTTAGCAGATTCTGCTCCTCTTGTAAAATATCAGATTGATACACCAAAACCTATAATTTGTTAGAGCAAACATGCATGAAGCTTAGCTGAAATATCAGAAAAGCTAATAATCTACAGAAGATTGACAATTTTTAAAAAAGTATGATAGATTATGGCTTTTGTTCCGTAAAGGTGGGTTCAAACTTGTGGGGCTAACTAAATCAAATGATAAAAATCAGAGTTTATCAGTTAATACAAGCTTTGAGTAGTGCTACTGGAAAAATACATTCTGATCATTTAATTTCATATTTCAATCAAGTAGCCTACATAAAGATACGCTAGCGGGTCAAGATAATGGCCTTAGAACTTTAGAGCTGAGTAAATCACGCCTCTTGGGGATAGACTTAAATCTGTATCTCAATGAACTCTTTCAACCAGAACTATGCCTTGGACTATGACCCTAAATATATTCTCACTATTGCTTTATGAAACCAGGCCTGTGATCCTCTGCAAGTATCTATTATACATAGGTATTTCAGAGAAAATAAGTTTGTGATAATATTTAAATTTGATCAGTTCTTGGGTCACAAAGGGGAAACATTCTACCTCATTCTCTTTTACAGCATGTCATCTAGGTAGAGTTTTTTGTTTGTTTTTCCTTTGGTGTTCTAATGTTCTTGTCAAAGCAGAGACTGAGAGATTAAGACACGCATACTCAAGAATGGAAGAGACCAGGCTGGAACCAGTTTATCAATAGATCCTTTGTAAGAGGAAAAAGAAAATGACTCTCTTTTGAGGTCTGAGAATGAAAATCAAATGATTAAGCAGTGAGGAAGACCACGGTTAACTCTATAAATATTGAAAATTATATTAAGATGGTATATGCATAGGCAACTTTTGTGTCCTCAGAAATGTATTTTGCCTGTAACATCCACGCCGGTTACAATGGTGGGCAAAGCAGCCTCACTGCATTCTTTATATGTCAGATCCCTCTTGGGTCGAGGACTTGGCCCCAATTAAATCAGTTCTGAGCTTTTTATAAATCAAGTCCTTCAGAAACCTTGCAGTAAGATTTCATTCTCTTTGCTCTCTTCCCTCTGAGTGAGTAGCTTCAGGCACTTCCAGACCTTCCTGTTCAGCTGAGTCCTCTTGAGAAGATGTGTACAATTCTTCCTTTTGTTTCCCTCTATTTATGAAAAGTCCTCGCTTCCTCCAGGACATCTGTGTACCGTCTCCACCCGAGGGGAAACCCTTGTCCTCCACCCACACTCGGGGCTGCAAGGGATAGGTTCACAGCAGGACAACTAGTTGATTAGTCATGTAATTCAAAATTACTAGGTACTCAAATTAAACTTAGACCAATGAAATACAAAATGTGCTCTCATGTATTATAAGCTTATATTATGATAGAATTTAGATTTTTGTAGAATGGCATAAGCCACAGAGAAGCAGGGGACTTAGATATCAAAATCCACTTGGCCTATTTGACATGATCATATGACACTAATAAAGCCCACCAGTCCATAAAGAAGTCGCTGGCAGAGTTCTGCAGGGATGAGCTGGTGCACTGTCCCACCTAGTGGCATGCAATCGGTGCTCCTCACACAGCTGCTAAACTGGATATATGTTTATTTCAAAGCCAAGAGCCCTCAAATAGACCATCCACATGGCAAGCCTATGATTTCCTGTCCTGGAATATTAAATGGCTCCTTTTCAAACATTTATGAGCAACATAAAATTTTAGTTTGCTTTCTCAAGTGAATAATAATTACTCTGAATGGGAAGGATTCATCCATAGATATAAAAATATCCCCAGTCACTATTAATTAAAAGAAATCTGCTAAGACACATATTACTTTGGCTAGAAAGCAACAGCATTCTTTATTCTTGCTATATCACAGGACTTGCCAAGTCTCAGTGAAAAGGGGAATTAATTTGACCCAGAAAGGCCTCATCAAGAGAGGCATGCACCAGTCCTGAGCTGTTGTCAAACTTACAAAAATAGTGTGGAAGAGCAAGAGATAGGGCGAGAATGATCTAAGAGAGGTTTTCTGAAGCCAGCATTATCCTGCTGAGACAGTGAGATTCATCCAACAAGAGAATTCAAGATGTTGAAAACTGGCACACCCAGAAGACTAAGCAGTGACACAGTAAGCAGGAAACAGGAGCTGACCACAGTATTTTGGTCAATTCATATAAAGGGTCCATTGGATGATATGTGCTATGTCTTATTGACAAAGCTTAGGCTGGACTAAGGTCCAGAGCAAATATGTCCTTACTCAAACCTCTTCAGCAATAGAAACAAGGCTGTAATCCCAGTACACTGAGAGGCTGAGGCGGTTGGATCACCTAAGCTCAGGAGTTCGAGACCAGCCTGGGCAACGTGGCAAAACCCTATCTCTACCAAAAGTACAAAAATTAGCCGGGTGTGGTGGCAGAGGCCTGTAGTCCCAGATGCTCAGGAAGCTGAGGTGGGAGGATCGCTTGAGCCCGGGAGGTCGAGGCTGTAGGGAGCAGTGTTTGCATCCACTGCACTCCAACCTGCGTGACAGAGTGAGATCCTGAAAAAAGAAGAAAGGAAGAAGACAAAGAAAGAAAGAAAGAAAGAAAGAGCACTTTGGGAGGCCGAGGCAGGTGGATCACGAGGTCAAGAGATCGAGACCATCCTGGTCAACATGGTGAAACCCCGTCTCTACTAAAAATACAAAAAGTTAGCTGGGCATGGTGGCGCATGCCTGTAATCCCAGCTACTCAGGAGGCTGAGGCAGGAGAATTGCCTGAACCCAGGAGGCGGAGGTTGTGGTGAGCCGAGATAGCACCATTGCACTCCAGCCTGGGTAACAAGAGCGAAACTCCGTCTCAAAAAAAAAAAAAAAAAAAAAGAAAGAAAGAAAAAAAAAAAAGAAAGAAAAGAAAAAAGAAACAACCCAAGTACCCAAGTGTCCATCAAGATAAATGAATAAACAAAATGTGGTGCATACACATGATGGAATGCTTTTCAGCTTTAATAAGGAAGAAAATTCTGGCACATGCTACAACATAGATGACCCTTGAAGACATTACACTAAGTGAGATGAGCCAGTCACAAAAAGACAAATACTGTATAATTCCACTTATATGGGTTAGAGTAGCCAAATTCATAGAAACAGAGAGTAGAATGGTGGTTGCCAGAGTGTGGGGGAGGGGGAAATGAGGCATTGCTGTATGGTGGGTATAGAGTTTTAGTTTTGTAAGATGAAATTGTTCTGGAGATTGGTTGCACAGCAATGTAAATATACTTAACACTATTGAACTACACACTTAAAATTGTTAAGATGGTGAATTTTATGTTTGGTGCATTTTACCACATTTAAGAAATTTTTTAACTTATAAAATTATACAATATATGTGTACAATTTATTATATGTCAGTTATACTGTAATAAATCTATTTTTTAAAAATAAAACAAAACAAAAATCAACTCCAGGTGGCCCATATGAGATCAGCAGGGATAAGCCCGTTTTTTCTGCATAGTCAGAAAAGGCTGCAGTGCAGATCCACCTGGGTTGCCTATGCTGTCTGGGTGTGACTGGACTCATGGGGTGAATTCTGAAGTACTTAACACTAATCATTCTAATTTCCTGAGTTTAGTTCCTCATTTTTTAACTATATGTTTTCAAGATCTTCCTAAATTGCTTCTGTAAGTACATAAGCTAATGGATTTGATGAATAGTGACCTCTGAAACAGTAGGTTCAGTAGGGGAGGTAAAATGTAGATTTTAAGACATAATCATCATCACTAAAATTTCCTGAGCTAGCTTTACTTGTCTCTTTTCACTTAAACCTCACAAGACTCCTATATGATTATACACATGCACATTTTACAGGTTAAGTCAGAGGTCAGAGTATTTAAGTAACTCATCCAAGATCCGTGACAACTGTGTCAGATAGAGGCTGTTTCAATCCATTTTGCATTGCTATAAAAGAACACTTGAGGCTGGTAATTTATAAAGAAAAGGCTGACATTTCTGCAGGCTGTACAAGAAGCATAGTAGTCAGCATCTGCTTCTGGTGAGGGCCCCAGGAAGCTTCCACTCATGGAAGAAGGGGAAGGGGAGCCGGTATGTCTCATGGTAAGAGAGGGAGCAAGAGAGAGAAGGGAGGAAGGTGTCAGACTCTTTTTGACAGTCAGGTATCGAGGAAACTCACAGAGCAAGAACTCAGTCATTACCACAAGGAGGGCACCAAGCCATTCATGAGGGATGAATGACCCAAAAACATCTCATCAGGCCCCACCTTCAATATTGAAGATCAAATTTCAACATGAGATTTGGAGGGACAAAAATATTCAAATTATATCAAAGTCTTAGCAGAAGGCATATTTTTACTTAGATGTTCAAATTAAATAAATTTTAATGAATAAGCCACTTCCAGAGGTGTGTAAGTTGAAGGTGGGCAAGTTTAAGGAAACCAAGAAGGAATGTCAAAGCACCCAGAGTCTAATACAAATGAAAATCCATTACTAGCTCTATATGTGAAGGAGCAAGGGGAGGTCAAAGTTGGATGGTTATAAAATTAGCATACATGAGTATGTTTGTAAACTGAGGGGAAGGAAGTATTAGAAAGAGAAGTAGTGGCTTATGACTTAATCCCAGCACTTTGGGAGGATGAGGCAGGTGGATCACTAGAGGCCAGGAGTTAGAGACCAGCCTGGCCAACATGGAGAAACCCCATCTCTACTAAAAACATAAAAGCTGGGCATGGTGGCACACATATGTAATCCAGGCTACTCAGGAGACTGAGGCACAGGAATTGCTTGAACCTGGGAGGCAGAGGTTGCAGAGAGCCAAGATCGTGCCACTGCACTCCAGCCTGGGCAAAAAAGTGAGACTCTGACGAGAGAGAGAGCGAGAGAGAGAGAGAGAGAGAGAAGTTAAAGAGGGAATAATTAAGAAGGCATAGGCCGGGCAAAACAGGAATGGGTGATATCAAGATCACAATGAAAAGAGTTTTGCATTGGAAAAGAGGAAGAATACATCTTTGCATGAGACAGGAAAAAAGATTGGGAAAAGAATGAAGGGAACATTTTTACTTATAAAGTAGATGGTGAGACTATGATCTGAGAGAAGGGAGCCTGGAGTGATGTAGGAAAGAGAAGAGCTGACACAACAGCTGTTTTGGTGATTTGAGAGCAGCTCAACTGGGCATAATTAGTGCATGGTACCATGGGCCACACAAATGCCCATGTAACCCAAATTTGCAACATATTCAGTCAGCATTGTTACAAGGAAACACAACAGATCACTTATTTTTTTAATCTCAATTTTTCCTTAAGAAAATGTTCTAAATAACGGGGTTGAAATGGTTAAGAAGCCATTTAAGTTATTTTTACTTCTGGAATTATGACTCCAGGTATTCCAAGATACCCTTTTATCTCAGAATAACTAGATCCTGAATAGAATGCATACTTAGAGATATTGCTGATCTGTCAGGAAAGAAGGAAGGTCTTCTACAGCCCTTCATTCATTGACAGAGAGAAATGGAGAGACAAGAGACAGAGAGAATATGAACTATGGTGCTTTGACAGCCAGGTGGGGTAGGGTGGCCTTGAGGACAAATGACAATTGCTGCACTTATATCAAAATATTGAGCTTAGACCATTACTAAAACAAAGAAGGCATATAAAACAATATATACAAACGATACAATTTCATCAAAGTAGGTTTTAACACATCTCTTTGACATATTATAGGTTATACATGCCAAAAGAACATAGTAATGTAGATGATTTCAATAAAATAAACTTGGTCTAATATATAGATCACATATAGAACTCTGCTCCCTCAAACTGGAGAATTACCTTCTCAACATTCACAAAAGTTGATCATAATCTTGTAAAGCAAGCTGCAACACATTTAAAACTTGGTACATAAAGACCACATTCTATGACAACAGTGCAATTTGGTGAAAGTTAATAACAAAATGATGAAGAATCCTTACACGCCTGAAAGTTTTAAAACACTCTTCTAAACAAATTGTGGGTCAAAGAACAAATTGTATTGCATATTTAATTACTCAGATCAGAATAATAATGAAAATAATACATATCAAAATATGACATGCAGCTAAATCAGAACTTGGAGAGTAATTTATATTCTTAAATGTTTATTTTGGAAAAGAAGAAGGCTTAAATATAATGAGCTGAAGAAATTAGAAACAGAACAAGAGAATACAGTCAAAGAAAGGAAACAGATAATGAAGATGAGTGTAGAAACCAATGAAATGGAAAACAAAGATACACTCAAGAGGATTAAGAAAGCCATAAATTAGGCCAGGCATGGTGCCTCACGCCTGTAATCCCAGCACTTTGGGAAGCCGAGGCGGGTGGATCACGAGGTCAAGAGATCGAGACCATCCTGCTCAACATGGTAAAACCCCGTCTCTACTAAAAATACAAAATTAGCTGGGCACGGTGGCGCGAGCCTGTAATCCCAGCTACTCAGGAGGCTGAGGCAGGAGAATTGCCTGAACCCAGGAGGCGGAGGTTGCGGTGAGCCGAGATCGCGCCATTGCACTCCAGCCTGGGTAACAAGCGCAAAACTCCATCTCAAAAAAAAAAAAAAAGAAAAGATTAACATTAAAAACTTCTCTTCATCCAAAGACACTGCAAAGGAAAAGACAGAAATCACACTGTAGGACTGGCGAATGATACAAGCACTTTGAAAAACAAGTTGGTTATTCTTATTAGATGAACATCTGTTTATCCTGTGGTCTATCAATTCCGCATCTAGTTGTGGATACTCTTGCTTTCATGCACTAGGAGACAAAGGCAAGCACATTCATAGCAGCGCTGTTGGTAAGAGCAAAGAGCTGGCAACCTACTACCATTCGGGAAAGGGATTAGAGCTGTTTAGAGTTGCTCCACTGAGCCTAACATGGTTCGGTAAGAGGAATCTTCAGGAAAGCAGATTTGCTTCTAGTGAAAAGAAATTTTTAACATTCAAAACCATCCAAAGGCTGAGCAGAGTCCTTCTCCCAGAAAGAGTTCCCCTAACTGGAAGTGATCAGGTAGTTCTGGGTGTTGCAGAGAGAATTCTACCACTGGGTGGAAGGTTTTACTAAATAGACAGCAAGATTTTAACCAGCTGTTAAGTTTCTGGGATTCTACATATAATCTTTACGAAAACTCAGCTATGCAACTGAGATGATATTAGAAATACATTATTTGTACATCAGTTGACTCCAGAAATCCACCTTAATAGCAAAGTTGCTTCTGGGAGTGGGGGGCTTTAAGCAATTAGCACATAACACTGACCAAATCTATCACAGATTGGCAACATAGTGGACTTAAAAATCTGGAAAGAAAGAGAACAAAATGAAAACAGTATTACTTTTATTAACAAAATATGATCATAATAACTGTAAAAAAATTTTTATGACAGCAAAAGTCACCCTTACCCTATTGTCTTAAAACTTTAACATAACCCTTTCTTGCATTTTTTTTTTCTCTGCCCACTGGGGCTTTTTAAACAAATGTAATGGCAGTCAGAAATATTTTGATCAGAGAAGACTAGGGGTGTCGGTTTAGGGTCAGCAGCCTGGCTTAGAGTGTGGGTAGACTATTGCTGAGGGATGTCTGGGCATAGTCCTAAAAGCCTAGAAGTGAAAGGGGAGGAGGCTGCAGGCGGAGAGGCACCGGCTGGGTTAAAGCCCAGAACCTTGTAAAGCACCTGCTTTTGGGTAGTGGGTCTTACCTCCTGGGTCCTGCCTTAACCAGATCAAATGGATACTCTCTCCTCAGGCAGAAACCCACATGCTTTCTGCCCACTCGCTGCCTCTGGTGACCTTGCACCCTCTCTGCTGCTCTCCCTCTTGGAGTTCTTCCTGCAGGGAAACCCAGCCAAGTAAGCCTGCTTTTATTGCAATATGACCAGTCATGCTTCCAGTTCCAGATGTTGCTGGCATCAGTTGAACAAACCTCACGAAAGTCATAAAGCCAAGCACAAACCCCAGATTAACTGTTTTAGATGTTTTCTCTCTGAGAACTGGGGCAAGGCCCTCAATATTCTCCTTGTCTCTCTTAGTTCAATCAATGTGTGGACAAATAAAAGTCACAATTTTCAACCAGTAGCTAATCACGATTGTGTAAGAATAGTGTAGGGCCCAGTAGAGTCTAGTGAACATTACTGAGGGTCCACACACAGTTCTGGAGGAACCGGGTCATTGCTGTTCCATAGAGTGAGAAGGTGGTCTAATTTGCCTGGAGGCCATAGAGCATCTAAAAAGGCGACAGGTAGGAATTTTGAGGCTTTCTTCCCCTTTAGGACATCACCTTAAATATCAGCATGACATAGACAAATATCTCTCAGCTAATAGAAGGTCAAGTCAGTCCAGGGTTAGTCGGGCCCACAGCCCATGTCAGAAGCATTAGGAAGAGAAAAGAATGATTCCACAGTGGTACAACACCAGGAATGTACTTTCCCAGGCAGAGTCCGAGTTCTCATGGAGGGCAGCTATCACACGTGCTGCTAAGCTTCTGGTAGGGCCTGAAGTCTGGGCACCATAGGTGTATCTCTGCATGTGCCACAAGTCAAGGAAGACAGAGACATATTTTTTTTCCAACCCCTTAACTCTCTCTTAAGCCTCTAGGCCAATGTATATGTTGCTCCTCTGCCTACAGCTCCATCCCTGTCCTAGGTCCCTTTTCCTGGCTCCTACTTGTCTTTTAAAATGCGTCTTGATATTACTTCTCCAGGAAGCTTTCCTAAACCATCACTTCCAAATCCAAGTTCCCACAGAACCCTGGGCTCCATGACTACGTTATATGTTATTTTTGTCTCTCTCCTACCTAGCCTGCAGGCTCCTCTAAAGTCAAGACTGTTTCTTGTTCACTCTCTCCACATAGGAGCTGCTCAACATGCTCCTATGTTAAATAAATTAACGGCATCCTGGGATTAGTTGAGGAGCATCAGCAATAGTAATAGTAACAGACATGTTCTAAAGATAATAGGTCACCAGAAAGGAGCAGCAAGACTTCTCCCAGGGACCCTAAGACCAACAGTTTTCATCCAGGACAAGGAAGAGAAAAAGACTGGAGCCCCGTGGTGGCTCAGAGACCATCGTGATATTAGAATGAATACGCAGTGTGCTGTGGCAGTTCAGAGGCAACTTCTAGAGCAGTGATGATGAAGAACATGTTTTAAGTTATGATCTGGCCTCCACATAGCCCTGGGAGGGGACCCTTGAGAAATCTGAGTACTACAGTGCTTCAGAGATGTTTTCAGAGCAAGGCCATCAGGAGCCCCAGTTAATCTCTGTTCTATTGCCAGATACGGGGCAGCATCCAACCAGCCATGGGGATAGTCACGGTGGTGGTGGGAGTCGAGGGTGCGGGATTGAAATAAAGAAGAAATGGGCAGAATCTGGCAATACTTTGAGTCTGTCAAGTTGCCACATATGAGGTAAAGCACATAATTCCTGGAAGTGTAAGTAATATATTATGTCTTAATATATGACAGACTAGTAATAGATATTACATTATTAATATTAATATTATTAATCCTTAAATTAAAATGATGCTAACATTACATGGCCAATTATGTGTGGGTGGAGGGGCTGACTACTCATGGCCCAAGTAATTTTATTGCTTATGAAAAGGATGCAGAGTGAGTGGAAGCCATGAACTCTATCCTGGGTTTGATCAGCAAGGGGCTGCAGGAATCTTGCATTTTACCAGTCAATATGTCTCCCTTTAGAGAAAAGTTACATAGATTTGAATTAACAAATTTCTGGTCAGCTTCCTGTATCACCAAGAGGCTCTCGCTGAACTGAGCGGTGAGAAAATTAAAGGGCTTTTGTACAGGGAATGGTCGCCCTGCTTCAACCAGCAAATAAGAGCTCCACCCCTTGCTCTCTTTCCTGATCTGCTCTGTGGGTGCAAGATAGCAATCACGTCTCCTTTTGTTATCTCTCTGTTGTATGGCCCTCACCAATGTCTTTCAAACTTCTGAAGAAAACACCCAAGAACCACTTCTGCATACTAGAACCACGGCAGCCTGGTCTGGGTCACAGTCAAAGAACTTTTTCTGTAAATAGCTGGAGAGTGAATATTGTATGCTTTCTGCAGGCCATGAGGTTTCTATCACACATACTCAACTCTGGCTTGTAGCAAAAAAGCAGCCACAGACACTATGTAAATTAATCGATGTGACTGTGTTTCAATAAAAGTTTACTGGGCCGTAGTTTGCTGACCCCTGAGTTAGATCAACAAAAGCCTGTCTTTACTGGAAGGTACTTCCATATTACAGCAGGTTCCAGAGAGTTCTGGGGAACAGTGTTGAGGATGGTTGCCCTGGAAGGCAGTAGGTCAGCAGCAGGTCAGCAGCCGTAGCCTGACAGCTGCTCTCAAGGCCACTCTGCTGCAGGGAACAGAGAGGCAGGAGTGTTCAGGGTAGTGAAGGGAAGTGGGAAAGGAAAGTTAGAATTCATGGTAGGAAAAGGGACTCTGAATTCCCTGGATCTGAGGGATTGGGACAGGGGAGGGAACCAGGGAGAAGTAGGGGAGGTGGAAGTAGGACAGGTGAGTGGGTGAGGACCTCTGCTTCAGCCAGCTCCCTTTCCCTGGGGCAGAGACTCTTAAAAAAACAAAATAAATTTATCTTGGACAGAGATGCCTACTCCCAGCAGCTCCTGGACAAAGCCTCTAGCAGCTGCAACTGGACCAACCCTCAAATGGTCCATGACCTTATGGATTAAAGACCTGGTCCATTATTTATGTTGTCTCAGTTCTTGTATCTCCCCAAAACTCGCTAAAACAGATTTACTTTCAACTGCACTCAATCAAATAGATGGTGTGCTTAGAGGTATCATAGGGCAGACCCTCTTCCCAGTCCTGGCCTTGCTCTCCACTGTTGTAGAGTTAATCTTTAGAAATACTGAGCCAGGCGCGGTGGCTCAAGCCTGTAATCCCAGCACTTTGGGAGGCCGAGACGGGTGGATCACGAGGTCAAGAGATCGAGACCATCCTGGTCAACATGGTGAAACCCCGTCTCTACTAAAATACAAAAAATTAGCTGGGCATGGTGGCACCTGTAATCCCAGCTACTCAAGAGGCTGAGGCAGGAGAATTGCCTGAACCCAGGAGGTGGAGGTTGCGGTGAGCCGAGATTGCGCCATTGCACTCCAGCCTGGGTAACAAGAGCAAAATTTCGTCTCAAAAAAAAAAAAAAAAAAAAAAAAAAAAAACACTGAGTCCCCAGGCTTGTTATGTTCTCCCGGTAGGGTGGGGTGGGAGGAAATAGTGCTTGTTTTTCTCTTATGATTCTGTTTCTCTTCCTGTGCTGAGAATTCTGCTTTGTTTGCTGCTGATAGCTCCCAAATAATGACCGGTCAGGTCATAGGATGACTTCAGAAATGGCAACCACTGGATGGCAAAGAAAGTTTTTCCAAGCGTGTTTGTATCATGCAGAGCCTACATCACACCTGCATAAGGACTTCAGGTAGAGGATTACATAGGGCGTGTAGCTCCACAGTTAGGAATTCTGAGCAAATGCTGCACCAGAAGGAAGCATATAGGTGGCTGAATGACTTTCAGGAAGCTTTCTCTTCCCTTTCCTGGTTGCTATGGTCTAAATACCGGTGTCCCCCCAAATTCACGTTTAAAACCTAATCACCGATGTGATGGTATTAGGAGGTGGGGCTTTGGAGCGTGATTTGATTATGAGAGCACATTCCTGATAAATGCAGTTAGTGTCCTTAGAGACCTCAGAGAGCTGCCTTGCCCCTTTCACCATGTAAGGATATAATGAGAAGGAACCAGAAAAATGGGCCATCATCACACATCGAATCTCCCAGTCCGTGATCTTGTACTTTCCAGCCCCCAGAATGGTGAGAAATAACTTTATGTTGTTTATAAGCTACTCAGTCTAAGGCATTTTGTTATGGTAGCCCAAATGGACTAAGACACTGGTCAAGGTGGTTTTTCCACATAGTGGAGAATGGCAGTTTGTTTAAGAAGGTGTGCTCTGGAGTCTGCTGACTTGGGCCCTAAATCCCTGCCCTGACACATTCTAGCGGTCAATGACTTTGGGCAAATTACTGAACTCTGATCTGTATCTGCCTCCTCTTTAAAGTGAGCAGACTAACAATATCTAATTTAGAGGACTAATATGAGTATCAGATGGAAATTATCTGTGTGACTTGCTTAGGATAGTAAGTTTCTTCTTCTTCTCCTTCCTATTATCATACGGACATGAACGAAAGGATGCAGAGAAAGTCCCATACAAACCACAGACCTCCTTCTCTGAGCCTATTCTAGCTGCACGAATTGTACCTCTGGAGATTTCTTTAGAATAAATGTAAATTTGTCTGGAGATAGAACAAGGTACATTATCAGCCATTTATATTTCAGGGAGCATACATACATATACTTCTCTATATGCATTACTCTTCACTTTCACATGCGTTAACATATTCAGGACTTGGACAGTCCTGAAAAAGGAAGGCTCAGAAGAGATCTCTTCATTTTTCAAAGGGAAAAAAATGAGTCACAGAATCTAAGTTATTCTCTGGGAGCCTGGACAGATACCAAGTGCTATTGCACTAGGTCAGTGTTTTTCAGAGTGTGGGCCAAGGATGCTCTCTGCTCCAGAAGCATTTATCAAGGCTTGTGTCAGGTTCAAGCATCAGCTGAAGTCTGAGGGGAGTGGGTGGACTGGGGGCAGGGAGCTGGAAGAACACTCGAGAGACAGCAGGCAGAGCTTTATTCAGCAGCTCTTTCACAGTGTCGGTGTTACATTTATACACTCCACAAACAATAGTGGCTGAGAGCCAGGTCATGAGCATCTCTATGTTATGTCTACACACGGCATGGGAATGTGCACCTGTGCTCCAATCCTGCTGAGCCATGAAGGATGTTTACCTTGGCCTATGCCTGCTTGGCTGCAGTGCAGCCATGTTCCTTACGCTCCACCCCGTAGGCCGAGGGGATTCTCTTAGTGGGGACTCAGGCACATAGGGCAGCAACCTGGACCTATAGGCCATAGCAACGATACAGAGAGCAACAACCTGCTACTAATAGTCCTGCTGTGCTACCTCTGATTATGAGAGCCCAACATAGGCCAGAACTCATAGACGCCCACTATCTCTGCAGGGGGTCGCCAGCAAGGCACTCAATCACCTTAATCTCCCGTGACACCAGTTGTAAAGCTGCCATTATGTTTTGGTGGTTGTGAGGGACGAATGTACAACATTAATGTACAACATTATGTCCCTACAAGGCACAAATGCCACCTTGAGCAGGTGTGACCATGTCTAGGGCCATCTGGCTTTGGAGCACCACTTTCCTGATCTGATTAACTTCATCAGTTAGCAAAAGGAGGGCAACTCAGATGCAATTTAGGGCCCAAGCTGTGTGCTCTGCAAAGGCTGTAACCTGCATTTCTACAGTGGTGACACCTGCCCCAGGGATAGTTATTGCTAAGGGACAGAATCACCAGGGGGCCTGCCGCACTCACAAAAAGTGGGAACAGAGCGCCTCCCAGTTATGTGGGTGACTATACAATGTGGGAAGCACAGCAGCAGGCACAGAAGGCTGCTCCCAGCTACAACCACCAGTCCAATTGGCTGGCAGATATGGCCATCCTCTGTTCCCACAGACCCATAAACTCCCAGGGGACACAAAGTCCTTGGGACCTGGGCTTGGCAAGGTGTGTGGCATGTGTTATGTCTGCACAGGCCTCAGCAGGCAGCCATCCCACAGTGACTTTACCCCAGTGCTGCTCTATACATCATGGCACCTGCAATGGGGGCACCATGTGATTTCCCATTAGCCAGTCCCATCCATCATGGATGCCATGAATCAGCCAGGGGGCAGGCTTGCCATGAGTTTTGCAATGTGCTCTATCCAAAGTCCACTGTGATGCATCCCACCCATTGTCCGTGGGACCCCAAGTCTTTAGCCATGTGCAGTTCTGCACAGAAGCTGGATGCATGTGCCAGGGCAAGCTGTCCGCAGCTGCCGCTGGAAGGACGTTGCAGATCCAACAGTTGAAGACATTGGTCACCTGGGCATAGGTGTGGGCCCAGTCCACAATACTGGTGGAGCATGCCAACCTACGGCCGAAATGACAGCAGGCACAGGTACTTACAGGGGTAAATCATGTGCCTCAGGCAAAATGCAGGCCAACTTTTCATCTCTGGATAACAATGCGGCTGCCAAGGGCTTCTGCCCTGGGTGATGATGCCACACCCTCTTAGCTCCCCATGGTTCTTTTGGGTCTTGTACCCATGCTAAAGTCACAGGGGAGCTCATCATAAGCCACAGAGACAGCACATATGTCCTCTGGAGGAAGGTCCCTTTCCTGCCATTCACTTATGAGTGGTCAATCATGGAGGCCACTCATTAAATACCCAAGGAGTCACATGTAAGTCATACTGCATGCCCTCCCTTAAGGGGACTATAATAGCCAACCATCTGTAACGGTGGGCTTAGAGGGTCCATGGCCAACACCAGGTTTTCTGTTCCCCTCCCTTCAGGGGCGTCAGGGGAGGCAACAGCAGATTACCATTTGTCTCTATACCCAGTTGGAGGAGGTCATTCTTGGTGTGTATCTGTAAGCTAGATGGGGGCAGTGGACCAGTGTGTACCTCCACCAGAACTGGGCTGCCTTTCTGTAGCTGCTCAATCAAGATTTGAAGCACCAGGTCCAACCAGGAACTCCAGCTCCACAAAGATGGGGGAGTAACATGCAAATGTAACCAGTTCTTCAGGAGTCTGTTATATTGCTCAACACGCCAGTGGCTTGTGGGTTATGAGGAATGTGGAACTCCCACTGTATGTCCAGCTGCTGTGCTCACTGCTGTACTTGCTGTCCAGTACAATGTGTTCCCTATCACTTTCAATGGCCAGAGGAAGGCCATATAAGGCATGTAAGTGTTGCAGGGCTTGAATGGTGTGTTGCTGGCCGGCCACCCTGCAAGGGGAGGTGAACAAGCCAGTGACTGTGCCTGCAGCCATCGGTGCATATGTGTAGCCCTGCAATTTTGGCAGTGGCTCGATGTAATCTATTTGCCATCTGGTCAAGGGCATCTGCCCTACTGTCACTTGTTGTATTATACTGGGCAGTGTCTCTGTCTAGGGTATGAGTGAGTGTGCATGCTGGGCACTTCTGGCAGGCCTCCAAAAGGTCCTGTGAGGGCAAAGACAGATGCCAGCACCTATTGAACTGTTCCATCAGTTTAACTACACCTGTCAATTCTCTGTGCAGCCACAAAGCTACCTGTCATGTAGGTGCCAACCCTAACCGTTGGGCCTTGGCCAAGGCATCTGCCTCATCATTACAGGGGGTGGCCAAAGGCATATGGCCTGACACATGATATACAGTTACATCTTTCTGATGACCTATTTCCCAGAGGTCTGGTCACATAGTTTGGCCCCTAACGGACTGATGGCCTACAAGCCAATTCTGTAACTTCCAGGTAGTCAATCACAAGGTTAAACCTCAATAGACTGCCCCGCTATTGGTGCAGAGTACCATAGGTGACTCTCTCTGGTAATCACTATCCACCCTGCTCTGAGTTCAGCCCATTGGCTGCTTTGTCACAGCCAGTATCAAACTATAAGGTGTCAGTGTAGGCTGGATTGCCACAGCAGTCCAGTTGGCAGTAGCACCCTGGCTGGACCCATCTGTATACCATGCCCCATTAGGAATGGGAGGATGCCCTTTCTTAAACAGTGATGGCTCAGGGTCTAGGGTTGCCTCAGGCCCCATGGCCTTATCTTGCATTAGGACTATGGGTCCCAAGACTTCTTGTAACTCTGCTGCTAGGGGACTTGTACTCAGCATACTCTGCTGTTCAAGTAGTCACCCCACTTCACTAAAGTGGATGTCTGTGCTGTCTTAGTCCAGGAGGTTGTTACTCATGAACGTAGCCACCCCACTATTGGGTAAGTTATCTGCATGATGACTGTAGCCCATCCTGTCGTGCTGTCACAGGCCTGAAGGGTAGCATATGCAGCAAATTTCTTCTCTCTTAATGAATACTGGAGCTCAGATCCCTTTCACAGCTGGGACCAAAAACCTCCTGGCATTCAAAAGCACTCTGCGCTGCCACAGGCCCCAGCCAAAACCATCTGTGGTTACGTGGTCCATCAAGTTCAAATGGGCACCCCGATCAATTACTTGTAAGGGCTGTGTTTGCTGAATGGACTACTTGGTGGCCAGAAAGACTGTTTCAGTCTCATTATCCCAATCCCAGGTAGCTCCTTTTCTTCGTTAACTGGTACAATAGTTTTATCATTTGAGTCAAATGGGGCACAAATGGCCACCAGTACTCCAAGGGGCCCACAGAATTCTGCAGCTGCTTCACCGTGGTGGGTCAGGGGTATGTGTGGATTTTATCAATGACGGCCTCTGGGATGGCCTTTGTTTTACTTGACCAAACAACTCCCAAGAATTTTGCAGACAGTCTGGGCCCTTGGACCTTGGATTTGTTGACAGCCCAACCACATGCTGCCAAATGTTGCAACAAGAGGGGCACCGCTGCTTCCAAATCCGCAAGAGAATCAGAGCTTAACATAATATCATCAATGGAATGAAACAGGAGGGCCCCTTTTGGACATTTCCAAACAGCTAAATCCACGGCAACAAGACCATGACAAATGGTGGGGCTATGCACCACTGCACCTGTGACAGCCTGGTAAAAATCCACTGTCGCCCTTCCCATGTAAAGGCAAACTGTTCCTGGCTCTCTGGAGCAGTATCAGTGAAGAAGAATGCATTAGCTGAGTCTACCACAAAGTGGTACTGTCCTAGTTCCATTGTCAAGCAGTCCATCAAATCCGTGATGGAAGGTACAGCTGCATGCAGAGGGGGTGCCACCTTATTCAGGTCCTGATCATCCACTGTCATCCACCAATTTCCATCAGGCTTTCTGACTGGCCATACTGGGGAATTGTAGGGGCTATCAGTGCTACACATTATTTACACCTCCTCTAACTTCTCAGTGATCTCAGTTATCTCTGCATGCCCCCCTGGCAAATGATATTGATGAGTGGAGGTAACTTACCAGAGTTGTGGCAGAGCTTGGGATTGGTGATGTGTGTGTCCACACAGTACCAGCTTTACTATACAAACTGGGAGTCTGAATTCTCTGGCTGTGGTGTGTAAATCCAGACCATGCAGAATGTCCACCCTCAGAAAATATTCACGTATAGGAGAGACATACACAGTGTATAGGTGGAGATCCAAGTGGCCAATGCCAAGATGCAGAGACAGATTTCACCTTCACTGATTGGCCCCTGTAACCATCAATGAAGGCAGTTTTGTCCAGAAACTTATCCGAGTCCCCATAAACTAGACTACAGTCTCACCAGTATCTACCAGCACCAAGTAGGGGAGCAATGGATTGCCAGCTCCACATGTGGTCTCTGGTCATCCGGCCCCAACCCACAAAGCTGGGCATCTCGGCCAGTTTCCTAATCAAACGAGAAGGGTTCCATATCTTTGCCTGTCTGCAAATAGTCCTCGAGCTGCAGTGTCTGGGTGGAATTAGGTTGAACAACAGTGTTTTGTGCCTTCTTGGGCATTTTCCAGAATTTTTGCTCTGGGGGACAATTGCCTCCATAGAGCCAACAGCATTTCATTGGGTTGCCTGTCAATTTTCTCTTGAGCAACCCTGGCTGAAAGTAAATCAAACCACATTTGCTTGTGGGTCACCTGCTGGGGCCCCTTGTTATCTCCTGGGGTAGTTATCTGTGGAAGGGGCACCTTTCCCTTCTTTATGGCACAGACTCCCTGGTCCCACTGATGTCCTTCTGCCTCCCCAATGGCTGCCATAGCAGTAGTCACTTCATGTATATGGTGCCCCATATACGGGGTGAGGACAGCAGCCAGAGAGCCAAAAGAGTTTGGGGGTGCTGAGCCCAGCACAAGATCCCTCATGTGGGAGGTAAAGCATTCGTTATCTGGCCGCCAGGTATTCAGATCAAACACAGCCTGCTGCATACCCATCCCCTAGAGTAGCTGCACCAAATTAGTATATGACTGCCATTTTCTCACAGTTTCTGGTATTTCTCTGGTATCATTCCAAATAGTCTGTATGGCTGCCATTAGCCACTCAAAGTGTGATCATCTTGCCCCTGTGCTAACCATTGGCACAGCTGCAGCCACTGATGAAGGGAGGAGTGATTTGTGATAGAAGCCAGCTTCTCTATCTTGGAGGCAGAGCAGGGAATGTTGTCAGCTCCTTTGTTCCAAAGATGGAGTAACCAGGCAGAGAGGGGCTATCGGCACTCTTTACCTAACTCCTGCAACTCAGTGGGGGTATAAGGACCATAAGACATGTGTTCCACCACTGTGGGGGTTCCCTGAGCTCTCCCCTGGGGTCCCACTGGCTGTTCATGTTCTACCTTCTGATGGATCATAGGGTGAGCCAGCAGAAGAAGAGCCTCCTCCTCAGCATCAGACCAAATGAGAGTGTCCAGGTGGGAGGATGGGCTCAAGGTCACACTAACAGCTGTTCCAGGCTATTTATCTGGGTCTCTAAGCACCCTGCTTGAGTCTGGAGGTTCTTCATCCCCAGGTGGCGGTCCAAGCTGTATATTTGGGCTCCCAGGTACTCATCTTGTGCCTGAAGGTACCTTATTTGCACTGTGTCCTGCAAGGACTGAGTATGTACTTCATGCAGTATAGTCAGAAACACCCATCAACTCTGCTGGCAAAGGTACATTCCTTCTTGGTGCTGTGTGCTTCCAGCTACTCTAGTGCCTTCACACTCATGCGAGACCTGTCCACTGCCTCCCATGTTTCCACTGCTGTGGCCACACAGCTCACCCAAAAGCCTCAAGAGATGAAGACCCACTCACCTCATCCTGCCGACTATGCCAATTGTTAGGTTCAAGTCCCAGCTGAGGTCTGAGGGGAATGGGTAGATGGGGGCAGAGAGTTGGAAGAACACTTGAGAGACAGCTGGTAGATGAGACATGGCTTTGTTCAGCATCTCTTTCACAGTGTCAGTGTTACATTTATATATCTTACAAACAATAGTGGCTGAGAACCAGGTCATGAGCTTCTCTATGCTATGTCTAGATAGCTGTGATTATATAAGGAATGAGAATGTGCGCCTGCACTCCAATCCTGCTGAGTCATGCAGGACATTTACCTCGGCCTACGCCTGCTTGGCTACAGCACAGCCATGTTTCTTACAGCTTGCTAAAAATACACATTCCTAGGTCACATCTACCTGAGACCTGTTGAATTAGACTCAGTCAAGGTGGGGCTTGGTAATATGTATTCTTAGCACCATCTTCATGTAGTTTAGATATATGTAACAGTTTTAAAAATCATTGCTCTTGGGTCAAGACCAGTGGCTCTCAATCCCTATTAAACATCTCAATTACCTGTGGAGAATTTACTTAACAAAAACACATTCAAGCATGCCTGTGTCCCACTTCCCAGAATTCTGATACAGTAGGTTCAGAGTGAATCCCTGGCATTCTCAGTGATTCTGATTCCCAGCCAAAGTTGAAAGTTACTGATCTTAATCAGTGGTGTAAAACTTTGCTGCACATTAAAATGACCTGTACTGGTGGCACCATAAACCAATGAAATCAGAACCCAGCCACTGGTATTTTTAAAACGTCTCCCAGGAGTTCCTAATTAGTGTAATCATGATTGAGAACAAGTGGTCTAGATCAGGGGTCAGCAAACCTTTCTTTAAAGGTTCAGAAAATAAATATTTTTGACTTTGTGGGCTATGTGGTCTCTGTCACAACTACTCAATACTGCTATTACAGCATGGATGCAATCATAGACCATATGTAAATAAGTGACTGTGACTGTGTTTTAATAACATTTTATTTGCAAAATTAAGTGGTGGACCACACTTGGCCTATGTTTGCCATTTGTAGATCAGTGCTTCTCAAATTATTTGTGGTACAGGTTTTTTTTTACTTTTATTTTAAAGAATTTCCAATCTGTGGAAGACTGATTATTTTGTAAAATACAATAAAAATAAATTACTAGAAAACTGAAGTGAAAAAGACAAAATATGAGCCCACTGATTATGCAGTTGGATGTTATAGCAATGTCAAATTGCTATGATAGTTTCTAAATACTTACACTCAATTTCTTTACTTATCTTGCATGAACTTACAAGAACCATCTCAGACTAAACTCATTCAAAAACTACACTTTGGGTAGCATGGGTATAATCAAATCAATCATCTTCCTGTTTTATAGATGTGAACACAGTCAGGTAGAAGTAAGTGGTATAAACTACACAGAGAAATAACTTGTGAATCCAACTTTGAAAAAGAAGATGAACCTCAGCTAGTGAAGAAGCAACGACAAGCCATCGTAGCCTAATACCACTTAAAAGCACTCAGTAAAGTGAGCTGAGTTGAACAAGGCAGTGAAAAGCAAGCTTTGTTTGTTAAGAAGATAGAAGTATGTTTGCCACTGTAAATAGAGGATTGCTGATGGACTCCCAAGAGAAAGCATGTTGAAGTGCTTTGAAATCAGAAAGGATTTGAAATCAGCTACTAGCATTGCCACTTAGTAGCTGAGTTTGTGGCAATTATTGACTATTCCAAGCCTTGGTAACCTCATTTATAAAGTCAAGAATATTGTTAACCTCTCAGGATTGCTGAGGGAATTTGAGTTTCATAGTCAAAGTGCTCAGTATCTGATGTTCAAGGCAGACAGTGATTATTGTTGGAGAGCCACAGGCGCAGTGGGGAGAATGCCAGCCAGCTTCAGAGCCAGGCAGAGTCAGGTACGAATTCTGGCTCTACCATTTGCATGACATTGGGCCATTTAACCTCAGTGAATCTCAGTTTCTTCATCTGTAAAACAGAGACGTTCATACCTACCTTTCAAGTTAAAATAAGAATTTGAGATTATCAAAATATGTAAAGTACCTGGCACAAAAGAAGTGTCAAGAAATGGTAGCTATCATTTTCTCATATCATTTTTTGTATTGATACATAATCCACATACCATAAAATTCATCCTTCAAAATGTATAATTTAGTAGTTTTTAGTGTATTAACAAAGTTGTTCAACCACTCTACTATCTAATTTTAAAATAGCTATTGATTTTAAACATTTAAATTCAAGAACCCTAGGTTGGCCTCTGTCCCTCCATACCCCAAAACCTTCACTGAAGCTTGACAGGGGAGAAACGATACCATACAACACTTAGCAATATTCATACACAGTCTCTTTCTGAAGTCTCATATCTTACAACAACTGCTCAAACTTTTCTCTTTCTTACCCCAGAACTCCAACTTGAGTGGCTCTCCTCATCCTTGTCTCTTCTTTTGGAGCTTTTGCAACTCTAGCTTCCCCATCATTTCAGGTCTTTTCTCACACTCAGTAATGTATCCCATTCCCTCAGTTTCTTTTGTTCGCCACTGCCAGGCAGAACTTCTCTGTGCTCCGAGGTCTGTGCTCCATTCTCGTAATGAGAAGCTCTTGCAGAGGGCACTTTGGCCAGGAGCTACACTCTAACTCCCCTGTGTCTGGGCGGAGCCACATGGACTAAGTAAACTAGTCCCCATCACAGGGGGGTAAGCAGAAATGCTGAGTGTCACTTCCATATAAAAGTTTCAAATGATGTTGGGAAAACTGGCTAGCCATGTGCAGAAAGCAGAAACTGGACCCCTTCCTGACACCTGACACTAAAATTAACTCCAGATGGATTAAAGATTTAAACATAAAACCTAACAACATAAAAACACTAGAAGAAAACGTAGGCAAAACCATTCAGGACATAGGCATAGGCAAGGACTTCATAACTAAAACACCAAAAGCAATGGCAACAAAAGACAAGATAGACAAATGGGATCTAATTAAAATTCAGAGCTTCTGTACAGCAAAAGAAACCATCATTAGAGTGAACTGGCAACCAACAGAATGGGAAAAAATTTTTGCAGTCTACCCATCTGACAAAGGGCTAATATCCAGAATCTACAAAGAACTAAAACAGATATACAAGGAAAAAAAAACCCATTCAAAAGTGGGCGAAGGATATGAACAGACACTTTTCAAAAGAAGACATACATGAGGCCAACAAACATATGAAAAAATGCTCATCATTACCGGTCATTAGAGAAATGCAAATCAAAACCATATTGAGATACCATCTCATGCCAGTTAGAATGGTGATCATTAAAAAATCTGGAGACAACAGATGCTGGAGAGGATGTGGAGAAATAGGAACACTCTGACACAGTTGGTGGGAGTGTAAATTAGTTCAACCATTGTGGAAGACAGTGTGGTGATTTCTCAAAGATCTAGAAATAGAAATTCCATTTGACCCAGCAATCCCATTACTGGGTATATACCCTAAGAACTATAAATTGTTCTACTATAAATACACAGGCACATGTATGTTCATTGCAGCCCTGTGTACAATAGCAAAGACCTGGAACCAACCCAAATGCCCATCCATGATAGACTGGACAAAGAAAATGTGGTACATATACACCATGGAATACTATGCAGCCATCAAAAACGATGAGTTCGTGTCCTTTGTAGGGACTTGGATGAATCTGGAAACCATCATTCTCAGCAAACTGACACAAGAACAGAAAACCAGACACCGCAGGTTCTCACTCATAGGTGGGTATTGAACAATGAGAACACATGGATTCAGGGAGAGGAGCATCACACACTGGGGGCAGTTGGAGGGGGCTAGCGGAGGGACAGTGGAGGTGGGAAGGGTGGGGAGGGATAACATGGAAAGAAATGCAGGATATAGTATGCACCTATGCAACAACCCTGCATGACCTGCACATGTACCCTAGAACCTAAAGTAAAATAAATTTTTTAAAAAGTGATTAAGAAGTGGGTATGTCTCCTCTACCTTCTCTCTTCTTGTCTTCCAGCTAAAAAGCAAAGGACTCTGAGACTCAAGAAAATAGCTAAGCCCCCAAGCAGGAGGAGGTTGAGCACATGGTCCACAAATTATCACATGAGAGACCACACATTGAGTACCTGATTGGGATTAACAGGAGCAAGAAACATATCTACTCTGTTTATGCCACTGAGAGTTGGAAGATTGTTATAGAAGCTTGTTTTACCTTGACTGAGAGCAACAACTTGTGGCGATATCAGTGTCAAAGTCCGTGGTAGCATTCCTCTGGCATTGTCCCAGGGAGGGCAGGGATTTGGTGGGAACTAAGAGCCAGAGGCCCTTGGATGCTATGGGGACCGTGGTTAAGAAAGACAAAGTCTTTGGCAGTGGCTGCTCTGTCTCCCAGCAGGACTAGGGTGGAGCCGACTGGCAAAGTATAAAAGCACAGTGAGAAGCAAATGCCAAAGTTCGGTTGGCTGCTCCAAGTCACCAGGGAGTGGGCTCTGGCTGACCCCGAATCGAGACAACACCTCTCTCTCTGGAGTTGGCTGAACAGTCCCAGCAGAACCCTTTCTTGGAGACAGGAACTCAGGCTAAATTTCAGTATTTAGAGTTGGCTCTGTTCCCTTTCTGCTTCTTTTGCCCTCAGTTCAGTGGCCTCGGTCCAGCAGGTAAAATATTTGTCAGACCTTCCAGAGCTGCTCTGTCAAAGAAAACCCCATGGTATCACATGAGAGAAGGCCAGCACACCTTCCTCTAGTGTTACAGAATGAATGTTGTATGCATGTAAGGAACAAGGGGAGTTCTCCTGCCACTAAGTGGGAACCTGGTAGAGGCGCTAGGTATTCAGGCTGCTACTGCCTCTCAGTATTCTCCTCAAAGAGGAAATCAAGGGGACCATGTTTCCCACATCCCAGTGGGAAGACAAAACCAGTTTGAAATCCACCTAAGATCTAATCCTGGGGCAGCTTTGGGGTCAGGTAGCTCAAGGGTTTGGGTCAAAGCTCACAACCACACAGGGAAGACCTAGTGTTTCTTCCCTACAAAAAGATGAGAGACAGAATGGGAAGATGGGGTGGAGGAACAAAATCCCAACTCCATCCAGGCTTCCCACATGGTCTTGCGAGTAGGCTTGAAGTACCTGGCCTGTTGCCCTGGCAGGTTCCAAACCTTTTCTGAGATGTAGTCTCTCTCTGTCACCCAGGCTGGAGTGCAGTAGCATGATCTCAGCTCATTGGCAGGCTCTGTGGGAAGTAGCCTTTGTCCCCTGCAACCTTAGGGCAGTTATTTTTCCCATGTCAACTGACCCTCTGAGTATGTTTTCAGCATTTCCCTCAGTCTGTCCCCAGGATCAGTGATTGCAGAGCATGCTACCTAAGTGTTTGTGCCACAAGGACTCAGCTATTCCTGCAGGGAGCCAGCATAAGCCTCACTGACCAGATATCTGACATCAAACTCCTTTTTATCCTGGTTAGATCTGGACAAATAGAATTTTCAGGTGCCCAGTGGCAAAACAGTGGTCTCCTCATGGCTAGTCCTTTCTGTGTGAGATATTTCCTTTAGGGAATTCATTAAATGATGATGCCGGGAAAGGAAATTGCCTAAGGTCATCATGATCCAGGAATTGGCCCTCAGGTTGGGAACTGAATTCCATAAGTTCCTCAGATATAAGCAGGCTATGGTGAGCTGATTCTCTCAATAAGAGCCTGACTGACAAATGAATGCAAACTAATCAATGAGGGTATCAAGTAGGATCATAAGTGCCCAACCTTTTCTGAGAGTGCTCCTGAGGATAAATAATCTTACTTGGGATGCTGAAATATAAAAAAAGATATTCTTAATGTAGACAAAAGTAGAGCAAAATTTCAAGAGTGTTCTTGTTTTTAAGGCTATTTCATCATTCTAGAGAAACTGGATTCACTGCCCTTCTGCACTCTGGAGACGTTTCTGAATAAAAAGTACTGGTTCTCAGAATTTGAGGGTTCTCACACTGGCACAGTGCTTGAGGACACCCACCAGTTTACTGAGTATTCATGCAGACCATCTGTGATGCCAGGAGGCCTCCAGTATAACAGGGCACAATTGGGTACATGACAACTTCTTTTATAAGCTAGTGCTTTCTAAATTTGTAAATAATGCACTCATGCAACAATATTTGTATGAATTGACAGAAGGACTCTAGCTATCCCAGGTCCTGTTCTGCCACCCTGATATCTACAGGAAGTAAAAATCCCCACACATCTGTGACTCATTGTTGTTCACCAGTTGGCCCTGACACATCTGTTGGAAAGCTCTGGCACACACCGTGGTCTTCTTTACTAGACTTTGGAGCATTTAGCAGAGATGATAAATAGTCTAGTCTTATCAGCAACACGGCTTCTCTTAGGATCTGATTCTTTTGCTATTGTGTCTTGGGGTTTTCTGTCTCTACTTTCAGCAGGTGAATTTTTCCGATCCTGCCCCTACCACCCAAAATCTGGAATGCCTTCTGTGGGGAATGCTTTCATATTCTGTTCAGATCCCCACTTCAGGGCTGAGGCACCAGCCTCCAGAGGCTGATGGCTCACAGCTGTGTCCCTTCCTAGGCAATGATCTTGGCAGAGAACTATCTGGCTCCAGACTAAGACCCCTCCTAGGGTTGGGCTCAATAGCCAATGACTGCCTGATGCAGAGATACAAAGGTTGGGCCCCTTGGCTTTAGTAGGAGACAATTCTGAAGGCTTGTCCCAGCTCCAGCGCTCCCTATAGCACTGGTAAGTCCTCAGTTACAACATATGCAAGGTGAATTTCTTCTCACCAATCCTTGTAAGTGCATCTCTGGAAGCATACCCAATAAACCTTCTGCATGCGAGTCTGTCACCAAGTCTGCTTTCAGGGAGCCCAACGTAAGCCACATTTTCAGGTCTCTTGAGCATTTAAACGCCCAGATTTATGTAAACGCATGGGGTAAATTGTTAAAAATTAATGGGTAAGTGAACGGCTAAAACTTCTGGAAAAAATATATTAAAAAAAAAATCTGAGTTTTCCTTTGGGAAGAGAGGGAGAACCCAGAGAGACCAAAAGGTTACCTGTCCTCTGTGTCTTTTAGGACAAGTCACCTTCTCTCTCTGGGCCTTACTTTCTTCACCCATCATGTGATCAGGTGCATACCTAACTCCTCTACTCAGACTTCCCATGGATCCACATTCCTCTGTTTCTCTAACACTGGTTCTCAAACTTAAGTCCATATCAAAACCTCTTTGGAGGCATTTAAAAACAGATTTCTGGGCCCCACCTTCAAGTCTATCATTCAGTAGGTAAGGAATGCGGCCCTAGAATTTGTATCTCTAACAGGTGCCAGGAGATGGCAGTGCTGTTGGTCTGGGGTCCACACTTTGAAAACCATAGTTCCGGTGGTATCTAACAGCTGTTCTTTCTGATGGAAGAAGGACCATTTCACAACTTATAATAGCAGTGGTATTATTACTCAGGGACTTCAAAGAGTTAATTCAGTTTCTTTATTTGCTTAGTGAAAAACTCTCTGTTAAGAAAAGTGTTCCCAGCCCAGCTGAAATCTAAGTATCTAAAGCTAAGTCTTATGTGAAAAAGAGGTCACTTTTTCTAGAGAAGGTGGCAAAGATTATAAACCACATAGATTTTCATCAATGGCAAGCTCTTTAAAGCAGAAGAAAGGAGGGAGGGAAAAAGTTTATTTTGGAGAGTGTCTTTCTTGCCACCTGAACATGATCTGAATGCAGACAGGGTCTGGTATGAGCCTCACTTGTGTGAAAGATCGCAGCCTCCGCCCCTAGGGACTCTGGGGGCTGTGCTATTGCCTTTAAAGCATGCTCATTGCCAGCAAGTCATCCACACAGGGCTGCACTGCTGGAAGCACTTTCCCTTCTCTGGCCCCAGGCCTCACCACCCAGTGTGTTTTTACTGGACATCACTGCGGTCTGGGAGCCCAGGCGTCAGGGCACTTCCCTCTTAGGAGTGTAGTGTCTGGGATGCTGAGCCCAGGCCTGCCAGTTCCCATGCTCGCCTCCAGGCCCTGACGTAGCCCTGCTGGCTGAAGGCAGGCTTTGCCTGTTCTCACCGAGTGTGTGGTTGGATAATGCCCTGGACTGTCCTCTGAAAGCACTTGGACACTGCATGGGATCAGGAAAATCTTTAACTAATTCTTACCCTTTGTACCAAAGGCAGTTTACCCATCTTTAAAGCATCAGAGGATTTCAGGAGTCAGAGGGTTCCTGAGAGACCATCCAGTCCAGCTCTTTCTCTTTAATAATCATGAAGCCCTGTTCTTCATAATGATGCTAACATTTCAAGTGTATGAAGTTTACAAAGTGCTTTCATATGTATCATATTTTCCTTACATGGTCCATTGAATCTGTTAGAAAGCCCTGTTGACTTTTCCTAAAAAATATGCTCTAAAGATCTGTCCATTTCTCTTCATCTTTTCTGTAATAACCTAGCCACCGTCATTTCTTGTCTGGACACAGTACTGGCCTCCAGACATGTTTCTTCTCTTGTTCCCTGGCTCCCCCACTGTCTTACTCCACTCAGGCTACTATAACAAAATACCATATTCTAGGTGGCTTACAGCTCTGAAGACTGGGAAGTCCAAGATCAACGTGCCAGTAGAAACAGTGCCCCATTTCCTGGTTCACAGAGAGGATCTTCTCTCTGTGTCCTCGCCTGGTAAAAGAACAAGGCAAGCTGAACATGGTGGTTCACACTTGTGATCCCAGCACTTTGGGATGCTGAGGTGGGAGGATCACTTGAACCCAGAAGGTCCAGACCAGCCTGGGTAATATGATGACACCTCATCTCTATTAAAAAAAAAAAAGGAATAAAAAATAAAGAGAGCAAGGCAGTCCTGTGGAGCCTCTTTTACAAGGGCACTAATCCCATTCATTAGGGTTCCTGACCTAATCACCTCCCAAAGGCTCTTCATCCTAAGTAATATCATCACATTGGGCATTAGAATTTTCATGTGAACTTTGGGGGGACAGAGACATTCAGATCATAGCACCACCCCACCATGCCTTTTCCACATAGCAACCAGAAGACGTTTTTGAAATATAAATCAGTGGTAGTTGCACAACATGATGAATGCACTAAATGTCACTGAAAATGTTTACTTCAAAACGGTTAATTTTACATTATGTAAATTTCACTTCAATTTAAGATATCTATGTCTGATATGGTTATTTGTCCTGCCTATAGCCTAAATTACATGTTGAAATGTAATCCCCAGTGTTGGAAGTGGGGCCTGGTGGGAAGTAATCGGATCGTGGGGGCAGATCCCTCATGCCTTGGTGCTGTCCTCACGATAGTGAGTACTTGTGAGATTTGATTGTTTAAAAGTGTGCGTCACCTCCCTGCCCCTTGCTCGTGCTGTCCTCACAACAGTGAGTACTCGTGAGATTTGATTGTTTAAAAGTGAGTGTCGCCTCCCTGCCCCTTGCTTGTGCTGTCCTCACAACAGTGAGTACTCATGAGATTTGATTGTTTAAAAGTGTGCGTCACCTCCCTGCCCCTTGCTTGTGCTGTCCTCACAACAGTGAGTACTTGTGAGATTTGTTTAAAAGTGTGCGTCGCCTCCCTGCCCCTTGCTCGTGCTGTCCTCACAACAGTGAGTACTCATGAGATTTGATTGTTTAAAAGTGAGTGTCGCCTCCCTGCCCCTTGTTCGTGCTGTCCTCACAACAGTGAGTACTCATGAGATTTGATTGTTTAAAAGTGTGCGTCGCATCCCTGCCCCTTGCTCATGCTGTCCTCACAATAGCGAGTACTTGTGAGATTTGATTGTTTAAAAGTGTGTCACCTCCCTGCCCCTTGCTCCTACTTTTGCCATGTAATGTACAGCTTCCCACTTTGCCTTCTGCCATCAGTTACAGCTCCCGGAAGTCTCTCCATAGCTGAGCAGAAACTGGCACCACGCTGCCTATAAAGCGAAACTGTAAGCCAATGAATCTTCTTTTCTTTATACATTACCCAGTCTCTGGTTTGAGTGGTTGTTTTAACTTAGAGTTTATTTTGACTTGTACCAGTCTCAGATATTTCTTTTTTTTCTTTTTGAGATGGAGTCTCTCTCTGTCACTCAGGCTGGAGTGCAGTGGCATGATCTCGCTCACTGCAGCCTCTACCTCCCGGGTTCAAGTGATTCTCCTGTCTCAGCCTCCCGAGTAACTGGGATTATGGGCATGTGCCACCATGCCCAGCTAATTTTTGTATTTTTGGTAGAGATGGGGTTTCACCACATTGGCCAGGCTGGTCTTGAACTCCTGACCTCAGGTGATCCACCTGCCTTGGCCTTCCAAAGTTCTGGGATTTCAGGCATGAGCCACCATGCCTGGCCACAGATATTTCTTTATAGCAATGTAAGAACAGCCTAACATAGAAAATTTGTACCAGGAGTGGGGTCTTGCTATAAAGATAACTGAAAACGTGGAAGCATCTTTGGAACTGCGTAATGGGCAAAGGCTGGAAGAGTGTTGAGGCTCAAAAGAAGACAGGAAGATGAGGGAAAGTTTGGAACATCTTTGAGACTCGTTAAATGGTTGTGACCAAATTGCTGATAGTGATATGGATAATGAAGTCCATGCTGACAAGGTCTCAGATGAAAATGAGGAACTTGTTGAGAACTGGAGCAAAGGTCACCTTTGTTATGGCTAAGCAAAGAACTCAGCTGTACTGTGTTCATGCCCTGGGGATCTGTGGAAATTTGAACTTAAGAGTAATGATTTAGGGCATCTAGTGGAAGAAATCTCTAAGCAGCAAAGCATTCAAGATGTGGTGTGGCTGCTTTTAACACCCTAACTCAGATGAAGGAGCAAAGAAATGACCTAAATTTGGAACTAATATTTAAAGGAGAAACAGAGTATAAAAATTTGGAAAATTTGCAGCCTAGTCATACAGCAAAGAAAGAAAAGGCTTTTATTTGAAGCCTAATCACATAGCAAAGAAAGAAAAGGGGAAGAATCCAAGCAGCTTGTGGAGTGACTACTTGTTAGAGAGATTTTTATGATTAAAAAAGAGTCAGGGACTGATAGCCAAGACAATCGGAAGAAGGCCTTGAAGACATTTCTGAGACCTTTGAGGCAGCCCCATCCACTACAGATCCCGAGGCCTAGGAGGAAAAAAATCTCCAGGAACCCACTGCCCTGTGCAGCCTCAGGAAACTGCTCCCCACGTCTTGGTCACTCTAGCTTCAGCCATGCCTCAAATGGGCCCAAGCACAGCCTGGGCCTCTGCTGTGGAGGGCATAAGCCGTAAGCCTTGGTGGCTTCTATGTGGTGTTAAGCCTGTAGGTATGCAGAATGCAAGAGTAAAGAAGGCTTGGCAGCCTTCACCTAGATTTCAGAGAATGTATGAGTAAGACTGGTTATCCAGGTGGAAGCCTGCTGTATGGGTGGAGCCCTCACAGAGAACCTCAACTAGGGCAATGTGGAAGGGAAATTCGGGGTTGGAGACCCCACACAATGTCCCCACTGGGGAATTGCCTAATGGCGCTGTGGGAAGGGGGCCACTGTTCTCCAGACTCCAGAATTATAGATTTACCAGCAGCTTGCACCTTGTACCTGGAGAAGCTGCAGGTGCTCAACTCCAACCCATGGAGGCTGTGCCTAAGGGAAACAGAGGGATGCAGCTGCCCAAGGCCTTGAAAGACCATCCCTCACACTAGTGTCCTGGACATGGGACATGGAGCCAATGGAGATTATTTTAGAGCTTTAAGATTTATCAACTGCCCTGCTGGGGTAGTTTCACAACATGATGAATGCACTAAATGTCACTGAAAATGTTTACTTCAAAGTGGTTAATTTTATGTTATGTAAATTTCATTTCAATTTAAGATATCTATGTTGGATATGGTTTAGTTATTTGGATGGAGTGTGCAGCCTCTTCCTTTTAACCAATTTATTTTATTTGAAATGGGAATGCTTACCCAAGGCCTATATCCCATTGTATCATGGAAGTAAATAATTTGTTTTGATTTTACAGGCTTATAGGTGGAAGAAACTCATCTCCAGATGGGACTTTGGACTGGGACTTGGCACTTAGGATTTTTGAGCTGATGGTGAAATGAGTTAAGACTTTAGGGGACCATTGGGAAGGCATGATTTTATGGCTCAATGTGAGAAGGACATAAGATTTGGGGGACCAGGTGTGGAATGATATAATTTAGATATTCTTCCCACCTAAATCTCATGTTAAAATGTAATCCTCGGTACTGGAGGTGGGGCCGGGTGGGAGGCGACTGGATCATGGTGGGGCACATCCCTCATGGCTTGGTGCTGTCCTCATAATAGTGATTGAGTACTCGCAAGATCTAGTTGTCTAAAAGTTTGTGGTACCTCCCTCTTCCTCTTGTTTTCACCACATGACATACAGGCTCCTGCTTCACCCCAGAAGCTGAGCAGATGCTGGCCCCATGCTTGTTCAGCCTGCAGAATCATGAGCCAATTAAACTTCTTTTCTTTACAAATTACCCAGTCTCAGATATTTCTTTACAATAATGCAGGAACAGCTTAACACAACATCTGCCAATCTCAGAGAGAGAAAAGGAGAGAAAAGAGCATGACACCAAATCCTTCAATAGTTTCCCATTGCACTTGGAATACAATGTAAATTCTTTGCCATGAGAATGCTAGGCCTATCTGATGTAGCCTTGTGACATGACCTCCCTCATGTCCTATCACACTTTCTCTCACTCACTCCGTTTCCAGGCACATTGTCTTCCTCTAAGTTTAAGCACACTGAGCTTGTTCCTAAAAATAGTTACAATTCCCTGTCTTTAATATGCTTCATCCAGGCCCACCCAATCCAAAGACGGTCCCCCCACTCACTATCAGTACCTCATCTTATTTTATTCATATCACAACCTGATATTTCCTTATTTGCTTATTTATTGTTTGACTCCCACTCCACAACAATTCCCTGAGAGACCTTGGCTGTATCTTTCAGTGCATCCCCAGGGTCTAGAACAGTGTCTGACTCATAGTAAGCATATTTGTCAAGGTTCTCCAGAGAAACAGAACCAATGGAAGTGTAGCCTCCAAATAGGAGTATAGCCTCCAAACAGACCCAATAGGAGTGTAGCCTCCACTGTGTAACTGTGTATTTATGTACATATATACATATATATACATATAGTCATCCCTCAGTATCCATAGGGGTTTGGTTCTGGAACTTCCCTCAGAAATGAAAATCTGCAGCTATTCAAGTCCTTCACATAAAATGGCATAGTGTTTGCATATAACCTATACTTATTCTCCCATATACTTTAAACCACCTCTAGATATGGCATTACTTGTAATGCCTAATACAATGGAAATGCTATGTAAATAGTTGTTATACTGTATTGTTTAGAAAATGACAAAAAAGTCTGTCATTATTCAGTATAGACATACTTTTTTTCAAATATTTTTGATCCATGGTTGATTGAATCCACGGATATGAAATCCATGGATATGGAGGGCTGAGCATATGGAAAGAAATGTATGATAGGAATTAGTTCACACAGTTACGGAGGATGGCAAGTCAAAAATCTGCAATATGCTGGAGACCCAGGAGAGTGGCCAGGAGGCAGAGACCTGAAGAGCCAATAGCAGTCAGCTGATTGGATGAGACTCACCTACATCTGGAGGGCAATCTGCTTCCTCAGAGTTCACTGAATTAAATGTTAATCTTATCCAAAAGCACTCTCCAAGTTGACACATAAAATTAACCATCACAGTGAGTATCCTGTAAGTGTTTGTTCACTGAATTATCTAATTTGGTCATCAGAAATCCCATGAGGTAGGAATTACGAGCCCATCTTTGCAGGTGTCTCTGGAGCAAGGCCATGAGCTTATTTGTTTAAGAACATACAGCTGGAAAGCGGCAAAGGCTATGTCGAGCCCAGTCTCTCATCAAGTCTGGAACTTACTTTAACAACTGCACTTTGTATGCACTTCATCTCATTTGCTATACCAGGTAGGACTGAATCCTGAGCAATCTGGCCTTTTGAGAGCAAGAGTTTCTCAACTCTTCTCTCCGAGTTCATTCTTACACCTATAAAAACCTTCCTACCAGGACAGTGGGGAAGAAGAGAAGTTAAGAGTCTGAGGAAATAATCCTTGTGCTTTTCCCTAGTACTCTAAACCTTTTTGGGGTTTGTGTGTCTTTTGTCCCTCACTCTCTTTGCATCATCTAAGTCAATCAACAACACATAAAAGAAAAAAAAAAGCAATCTATTTTCTCACTGTAGCCCACTATTTGTTAAGATAGCTACCATTTATCGGACACCTACTATATGTCAGGTAACTCTAAAGAGTAGATATATTAACTCGGTTTTGCATTTGAGAAAATTGAGGTTCAGATGATAAGTAACCCGCCAAGGTCACAATTTGTAAGTAGCAAGACATATTCAAATCTGTCTGACTCTAAAATTATAGTTTTCCTACTTTACTACAGGGCTGCTTAATGGAAGTCAAATCTGATTCTACTACCTATTCATTCCACCCAAATCCTGGCCCCATTTCTGTCTATTTCTTTGCTAAACTGAAGCAGCATGGCATGGTGAAGAGACCAGACGTCCTGGAGGGAGAAGCCCTGGGCCCTTTCCAGGCTGTCTGAACAAGTCATTTAGTCTGGCATTCTACAGTTTATTCATGTACAAAATGAAGAAAAGAAAAAAGAACCAACATTCATATTAAAGGAGATAATGTCTGTGATGCTCTCTGAGGACTTGACAGTACTGAATGTTTGCTGATACTGTTATAATCCATATACATCACTTCTTTCTAAATCTTCAGTAAAAACTTGCAGGAATCCTTTTCCGATTAAACAAACCCATTTAATCACTTGTTTGATTTGTTTGCCTTGAGCATTAGCAAGTAATTATGAGCTCAATTTCAAATAAATTTGGTGTTTGCTTTGTTTTTTCAGATGGACTGTTCAGCAAGTCAGGGAATGAATTTTCCATTTCTTTTGTATCTTCTTATCATGCCCAATGCAGTAATCTTCATTTAACAGGAGCTCAATAAGTCCAGGTTAAATAACTGACTCAAGAATAAAAATTGGGGGAAAAGTCAAGAAATCATTTTGGTATAAGATATCTGATGAAGGCTGAAGTCTGGTGAATCCAGAAAGTATACATTAAGTTGGAGAGGGAGCCATATCCCTACGTGGATTGGCAAGGATAAATCGAAACAGTGAGAGGGGCAAAATCCTGAAATCTCAGGGTATTGGTTCTTTCTGTTTTAGAGCTGGCATGGTACATTGCAAAAATTATTAAACTAGAAGTAAAAAATCCTGGTCTATGTTCTAACATTTATAAGTCATTTAACAGCCTTAAGTCAGTTTTAAAATTTGAAACATGATAGTGATGAACTAGATTATTGTAGGGTTATTTCCAGCTAACAAATGTTATAATACATCAGAAAAGAGGTTAACTTTAACATATAAAGGCCTTCTACAAATTAACTATAAAAAAAGCCAGTGGCACAACAGAGAAGGTGAAGAATATAAGCAGACAGTTCACAGAAAAGAAAATGTTACAACTCTTAAACAAAAGAGCAATGTATTGCATCTATTTGATTCTTCTCTCTTTTCTTTTTTATTAATCTGGCTAGTAGTCTGTCTATTTGGGGATATCACCACTGATTCCACAGAAATACAAACTACTATCAGAGACTACTACAAACAACTTTATGCACATAAATCAGTAAACTTGGAAGAAATGGATAAATTCCTGGATGCTTGCATATTCCCAAGCCTAAACCAGGAAGAAGTTGAAATTTTGAATAGACCAATAACAAGGGCTGAAGTTGAGGCAGCAATTAATAGCTTACCAACCAAAAAGAACCCATGTCCAGATGGGTTCACAGCCGAATTCTACCAGGTGTACAAAGAGGAGCTGGTATCATTCATTCTGAAACTATTCCAAACAATCCAAAAAGAGGGAATCCTTCCCAGATCATTTTATGAGACCAATATCATCCTGATACCAAAACCGGCAGAGACTCAACAAAAAAAAGAAAACTTCAGGCCAATATCCATGATGAACATAGATTCAAAAATCTTCAATAAGATACTGGCAAACTGACTGCAACAGCACATCAAAAAGCTTATCCATAATGATCAAGCAGGCTTCATCCTGGGGATGCAAGGCTGGTTCAACATATGCAAGTCTATAAACGTAATCTACCACATAAACAGAATCAAAGACAAAAAACACATGATTATCTTAATAGATGCAGAGAAGGCCTTCGACAAAATTCAACAGCTCTTTATGCTAAAAACTCTCAATAAACTAGGTGTCGAAGGAACGTATCTCAAAATAATAAAAGCTATTTATGACAAACCCACAGCTATTATCATACTGAATGGGCAAAAAGTGGAAGCATTTCCTTTGAAATCTGGCACTAGACAAGGATGCCCTCTGTCACCACTCCTATTCAATATAGTATTGGAAGTTCTAGCCAGAGAAATCAGGCAAGAAAAAGAAATAAACGGTATTCAATTAGGAAAGGAGGAAGTCAAATTGTCTCTATTTGCAGATGACATGATTGTATATTTAGAAGACCCCATTGTCTCAGCCCAAAATCTCCTGAAACTGATAAGCAACTTCAGCAAAATCTCAGGATACAAAATCAATGTGCAAAAATCACAAGCATTCCTATATACCAATAACAGACTAACAGAGAGCCAAATCAAGAGCGAACTCCCATTCACAATTGCTACAAAGAGAATAAAATAACTAGGAATACAACTAACAAAGGATATAAAGGATCTCTTCAAGAAGAACTACAAACCACTGCTCAAGGAAATAAGAGAGGACACAAACAGATGGAAAAACATTCCATGCTCATGGTAGGAAGAATCAGTATTGTGAAAATGGCCATACTACCCAAAGTAATTTATAGATTCAATGTGATCCCCAACAAGCTACCAATGACCTTCTTCACAGAACTGGAAAAAACTACCTTAAGCTTCATATGGAACCAAAAGAGAGCCCACATAGCCAAGACAATCCTAAGCAAAAAGAACAAAGCTGGAGGCATCATGCTACCTGACTTCAAACTATACTACTAGGCTACCGTAACCAAAACAGCATGGTACTGGTACCAAAACAGAGATACAGACCAATGGAACAGAATGGAGGCCTTGGAGACAATGTCACACATCTACAACCATCTGATCTTTGATAAACCTGACAAAAACAAGCAATGGGGAAAGGATTCCCTGTTTAATAAATGGTGTTGGGAAAACTGGCTAGCCATGTGCGGAAAGCAGAAACTGGACTCCTTCCTGATACCTTACACAAAAATTAACTCCAGATGGATTAAAGACTTAAACACAAGACCTAACACCATAAAAACCCTAAAAGAAAACCTAGGCAAAACCACTCAGGACATAGGCATAGGCAAGGACTTCATGACTAAAACACCAAAAGCATTGGCAACAAAAGCCAAAATAGACAAATGGGATCTAATTAAACTCCAGAGCTTCTGTAGAACAAAAGAAACAATCATTAGAGTGAACCGGCAACCAAGAGAATGGGAAAAAATTTTTGCAATCTACTCATCTGACAAAAGAAACAATCATTAGAGTGAACCGGCAACCAAGAGAATGGGAAAAAATTTTTGCAATCTACTCATCTGACAAAGGGCTAATATCCAGAATCTACAAAGAACTAAAACAGATTTACAAGAAAAAAAACAAACAAACCCATTCAAAAGTGTGCAAAGGATATGAACAGATACTTTTCAAAAGAAGACATATATGAGGCCAAAAAACGTATGAAAAAATGCTCATCATCACTGGTCATTAGAGAAATGCAAACCAAAACCACATTAAGATACCACCTCACGCCAGTTAGAATGGCAATCATTAAAAAATCTGGAGACAACAGATGCTGGAGAGGATGTGGAGAAATAGGAACACTTTTACACTGTTGGTGGGAGTGTAAATTAGTTCAACCATTGTGGAAGACAGTGTGGCAATTCCTCAAGGGCCTAGAAATAGAAATTCCATTTGACCCAGCAATCTCATTACTGGGTATATACCCAAAGGATTATAAATCATTCTATTATAAAGACACATGCACGTATATTTATAGCAGCCCTGTTTACAATAGCAAAGACCTGGAACCAATCCAAGTGCCCATCAATGATAGACTGGACAAGGAAAATGTAGCACATGTACACCATGGAATACTATGTAGCCATATTAAAACTATGAGTTAATGTCCTTTGTAGGGACTTGGATGAATCTGGAAACCATCATTCTCAGCAAGAAGAGAAAACCAAACACCGCATGTTCTCACTCATAGGCAGGTGTTGAACAACAAGAACACATGGACACAGGGAGGGGAGCATCACACAGTGGGGTCTGTTGGCGGGGGGTTGGGGAGGGACAACGGGGCTTGGAAGGCTGGGGAGGGATAACATGGGGAGAAATGCCAGATATAGGTGATGGGAGGATGGAGGCAGCAAACAACATTGCCATGTATGTACCTATGCAACAATCCTGCATGATCTGCACACGTAACTCAGAACCTAAAGTACAATAAAAAAAAAAAAGAAAAGAAAAGGAAAGGAAAAAAACGAGCAATGTAAAAAATCAAACTACAAAGAAATTTGATGTTTTCAACTATCAGATTGGAAACGATCAGAGAGTTCTATAATTCATTGTGTAGCTCAGAGTCTGAGGAAGTCAGAACTTAAAAAAAATTATCCTCCAAGGCCAGGTGCGGTGGCTCACACCTGTAATCCCAGCACTTTAGAAGGCCAAGGTAGGTGGATCACTTGAGGCCAGGAGTTCAAGACCAGCCTGGCCAACATGGTGAAACCTCATCTCTACTAAAAATACAAAAATTAGCCTTGCTTGGTGGCAGGCACCTATAATTCCTGCTATTCAGGAGGCTGAGACAGGAGAAGTGCTTGCACTTGGGAAGTGGAGGCTGCAGTGAGCTGAAATTGCACTACTGCACTCCAGCCTGGGTGACAGAGAATACAAGCAGACAGTTCACAGAAAAGAAAATATTACAACTCTTAAACAAAAGAGCAATGTAAAAAATCAAAACACAATGCAATGATAGCAACCTTTAAGAAGAATGAGGACATCTCTATATGTTCTAAGGGACAGATCTTCAAGATATATTGCTTAAGGAAAAAAGCAAAAGGCAAAACAGTGTATACAGTTAGTGTCATTTGGGTTATTAATAAAAAATATACATATATACATATGTATTATTTAATATGCATATTACTTTTTACTTAGAAATACTTTAAAACGTACAAAAAGTTGTACAAGTAAAAACAGTATAAACAATACTTATATACACGTTACCCAGATTCACTCATTATTGTCATTTTACCCCATTTGCTTTATCATTTGAATATATAGTTTTGATGTCTCTGGAAGCTACTTTAAGAAATTTGTAACAGTGGTTGCCTCCAGAGAGAGAACTGAGTGGCTGGGGGCAGGGGGAAAATGATTACTTTTTACTCTATGCCCTTTTGAATCTTTTGAATTTTATATTATTTACCAAAAAAATTAAATTAAAAATTATACAAGCATCTCTGCAAAAATTCTGGTATCTGTAACTTTAGAAAAAAGATTACTATTTTGGTAAAGGAAGTCAGGTATAAAGGAAAAGTAAAAATAAAAGGGTAAAAATGAAAGCAAAGAGACAGTTAAGAGTGACCAAATAGTGATGAGGGATAGTTTCTCTTTAAACAATTGTTCCAGTTGATAAAGGAAGAATGAAAAAATTAGTTTTCCAGCATTTGCAACTCCTAATGTATCCAAGGATCTAGGCAATAGTCAATAATAGCTATAAACATCAAAAAGGTTGTATATACTTACATGGCCCCTGATGTAAGTACATACTGCCTGTGAAGGACTCAGGCAAAATAACTGGTCCTGAATTGGATCAGCTTCTAGACCTATTTATTAACTGAAGAATGGACAAGGGTCAGAGGAACATATTAAATAAAATTGCCTGTCCCTAGGCAATTGTCACACATGCAGAAAACTATTTAAGTTCAAGCATACACAAAATTAGAATAAGAAATTAACTACAAACATAGATGAGATTTTATATGATAATATAATTTTAAACTAATAATTTGAAAACCTCAATAAAATAGATGATTTTCTTGTAAAATAGGGAAAACCAAAATGGACTCAAGAATTAGAGGAAAAAGTTCCTACTAGCTCTAAAGAAAGGGTCTGGGCTCTGGTATGGTGCTAGTCCTGGGCCTTCTGCCCCTAGGTCACTCTGTAACCTTCCCCTTCTAGGCATTATTTTCCTGAGGCTGGCCCTTGCAGGGTGTGCTTCCTAGGCTCCTGAGTCAGCTGGCTTTTGGTAGATTCAGGCATTGGAAGGTACCAGCAAGACACTGGAGACTTGGGGAGGAGATAAGCTAGGTTTTGGGGGTTTTGTTTCTTTGTTTTTGTCCCATTCTACTCTGCCTCTGGTGGGAGTCTCCCACACTGGTTACCTCTTTTCTTAGTTTCAGCTTCTTCTAGTCACATCAACATGGTTCCAGCTTCCACCTGATGACTTTGCCCTTTCAACTGCAGTGATATCACCTCCTCCTTTTGTTTCTCTCCTGGTTAGAAGTGGGAAAGCTTCTGCTATTGCAAATTCCATTTGGTTGGCTTTTCAGCTCCTTCCGTCACGTGTACAATTAATTCCCTGCAATAAATTCCTTTTGTATTAGTCCATTTTTATACTGCTATAAAAAACTGTCCAAGACTGGGTAGTTTATAAAAGAAAGAGGTTAATTGACTCAGTTCTTCATGGCTGTGGAGGCCTCAGGAAACTTAAAATCATGGCAGAAGATGAAAGGGAAGCAAGGCACCTTCTTCAGAAGGCGGCAGGGAGGAGAAGTGTCAAGTCAAGGGGGAAGAATCCCTTATAAAACCATCAAATCTTATGAGAACTCACTCACTGTCATGAGAACAGCATGGGGGAACTGTCCCCATGATTCACTTACCTCTACCTGGTGTCTCCCTTGACACATGGGGATTGTGGGGATTATAATTCAAGGTGAGATTTGGGTGGGGACACAAAGCCTGACCATACCACCTTCTTGTTTAAATACTCAAGTGGTTTCTGTTTCCTTGATTGGACACTGACTGGATAAATATCTTAAGTATTTCCTTTGCTTTTTACCTTGTCACCCATGTAGAACTAAGGGTTAATATTTCAAATTTTTAAGAACATATAATTTCTAAAGTACAGATGTTTCAGAGCATAAAAAGCAGACCCTGTGGTCTCTACTTATTTTATTAGATCAGTAAAATCTTGATATAAAACCTGTAAACATGGCAAATAAAAATTACAAATGAAGCATAAGAAATGGTTTTCTTACGATTTACATTACTTTTACTGATTGTCAAAAAGAAAAAAAAAAAAATGGTTTTCATTTGGTCACTTGATTTGTGACAAGGGTGCCATTTCAATTGAGTGCAAGACAAGCCGGTCTTCTCAATGAATGGTATTGGATCAATTGGAATCCATTAAAATAAAAAGAAACGTTGACCCTCTACTTCACATCACACCAAAATAAAAATTGTGATAGCTCATATATGAAAACTAAAGCAAGAAATCATCTAGAAAAAGTCTTCATGATTTTAGATAGGTCAAAACATTTTAAACAAGATATAAAAAGTGCTAAAGAGAAAGGCTTAATCAATTGGACTTCATTAAGAATTGTTCAACAAAAGACAACAGAGTGAAAAGGCAAGCCACAGACTGTGAGAAGATTTTTAGAAGATATATCATACATATGACAAGGGACTTATAGTCAGAACTACAAATTAAAATAATTCAATAAAAAGGGAGAAATACTGGAAACAGACACGTAATAAAAGACTGTATTCAAATGACTGATAAGCATATGAAAAAGGAAGTTAATATCATTGGACATCAGAAAAATACAAATGAAAACCACACGTGACACCGCTACACTACCACCAAATGGTTAAAATTAAAGGCATTAATTAAGATCAATTTTTGGTAATGATGTGGTAGACAACTAGAATTCTCACACATTGCTGATAAGAATTTAAAATAGTTCAACCACTTTGAAAAACTGCAGTCTTTTAAAAAAATTTTTAACAGCTTTAAGTATAATTCATATACAATAAATTGCACATTCTTAATGGGTACCATTTGATACGTTTTTAACATATGTATATACCCATGAATCCATTACCAGGTCAAAAAAATGAACAGGTCCACATTCCCAGAAGTTTCCTCATGCCTTTTGCAATTCTTCCCTTCCTCTTTAATCAGTCCTCACTACACCCAGGCAACCACTGATTTGCTTTCTAGCACTATGAATTAGCTTGCGTTGTCTAGAATTTTATATACATGAAATCACATAGTGTGTACTCTTTGTGTCTAGTTTCTTTTACCCAAACAATTATTTTGAGATTCACCCATGCTGTGTGTATCAGTAGTTGGTTTTGTTTGCTTTGTTTTTTATTGAATACGTATGGCTACGCATCAACTTGTTTATGCATTCACCTGCTGGTGAACATTTGGGTTGTTTCTGGTTCTTTGCTGTTACAAATAAAGCTGCTATGAATATTAATTTGCAAGTCTTTGTGTGGACATATGCTTTATCTTCTCTTGGGTAAATACCAAATGGAATGGCTAAGCCATAGTATGTGTGTGTGTAATTTTTAAGGAAATATACAGCAATTGTAAATAAAGCTAGAGATACATAGTCCCTTTGATCAAGCAAGTCCCAAGAGAACTCTATTTCTCTGGGCATATTCCCAAGAGAAATAAATGCATATGTCCACCCAAAGATATGTATAAAAATGTTCATATAAGCTTGATTAATAATAGCCCAAAATTGGACACATGTCCAAATGTCCATCAATGGTAACCAGGGATTTCCTTTCCACTGTGGTGTCCTGAGTTGTCTTGGGCCAGCAGGGGGTATTCTGTTGTTCAGAAAATCTGTTATAATTACTGCATTACATACACCATCAATTCCTTTGACTTTCTTTCTTTTAACTGCCCTTTTCTGTCGAATCCTAACACTCATAAACTCACATTTTGCATAGTCCCTGCCAACATCCGAATGTGACTGAAGAAAACTATGCAGCTTTGTGATTGATCTCCCTGTGGTCTTCAATCAGGAAAAGTTCAGTTCCCTGGGCAGTGTTTGGAAGCGGGGCAGAGAACATTTCGATCATCATAATGATTGAGGGGTACTACCAAGAGCCAGGGATGCTAAATGCCAAGGAACATGCCTGCCTGAAACACTGACAGCATCTCCACTGAAAAACGTTGCTTGACCACAAACCTCAAATGGTCACTGCTGTCCAAAATCATACTATAATTCCCTCATCAATTCCTTTCCCACTCTCCTAGAAAAACTTTTACCTCTTCTCTCTTCAAACCTACAATATCTTTTCCCTCCTCCTCATTTTTACCCTTAAACCATTTTTATCTGTAAACCATGCTTCTTAATACAAAAATAGAAAAGTTCAGAAGAAAACTTCGACATGCTTTTGATATCTATCAGTCTACCTACATCTATACTCACATACTCAGTATCCCATCCTGTCACTATAGGTTAATTGTCCAGGCTATTTTCTAAGTCCTCTATTCGTATACTAGATTTTACCCCTTCTACCTACTCAAAAATTTTCCTCTTACAATCATTGCATCATTGATTTTTCCCCTCTGCTCTATTAATTCCATTGGGACACAGACAATCCATACTATTTCATGACCATAAATACTCTCCCTGACATCATATTTCCCTCCACATTTTAGAAGGTGGTAATTTACAGGGAGTCAGGCAATATAGCTCTGCAACCATCTCACCAATGATTTTAGGTGGCTGGCCTTTACACATCTCAGTTTTCTCATGTTAAAAAATGAAGAGATGATACCAGTTAATCTCTGAGGTCCCTTCCTTGGTTAACATCTGACATCTATGACATACTGCTTCACAACTTGCAGACACAGAGCCAACCTAGCCCGTGTCAGGAAGATGCCAGGCTAAGCACCACAGGGCGTGCAGGAATGGATAAGGCATGCAGTTCTCTGCCTGTGGGAACATAGGGGGACCCAACACAGGAGCATGAGTGACTCTTCTACAAGGTTAAGGATAAGGGCCTAAACATAGGGATCAAGTTCAGAGCAGAGCCAGGAATGACCACAGCCAGGGAGCCCCACCTCTGCCAGCAGAGGGAGATCAATGAAGTTAGAAAAACTCGGGAAAGCTTTATGGAAGGTAGTGCTTATGATGGGATTTAAAAGATACTCAAAGGAACAGTATACATTCAAAGAGATGAAGAAGCTCTGGGTTAAATTCAGTCCAATTTGTTTTGAGGTAAAAATAAAGGAAAGCAGAGGGGGAGGGCAAGATGGCCAACTAGACACAGTCAGGTGGAATAGCTCCCACCAAGGGACTGAGATGACTAGCATGCTCCTAACAGATCTTCAGAGGGAAGACACTGAGAGTGGATGAAGGGGAGACACAGAAGCTAGGCTGAAAGGGGAGAAAGCTGGAAACTCTACATGGGGATCCAGCATACCTGGACTCGTTCCTGATTCCCAGTGGCTTTGGGGGAATGGGTGAGTTGAACTGACAAGGAGCAACCCACTTTCACCATGGGTCTCTGGAACCCTGGTAGGAAGAGACCTCTCGACCACCATGGACACTCAAGTTGGCAGAGAGAGCTGCTTAGAGAAGTGGTAGAGATAGCAAGCCAGCTCAAGTGGAGCCTAGATGATTTGGTGTGGGAGTCTCTGTAGCAGAGCACAGCCAGGGACAGCTATCCTCCTAGGCTTTACTTACTCTTATAGGAGACTTTAGCTCTAGGGGAACTGTCAGTTCTGAATTCTGCAGGGCAATCTTGCCCATCAAATGGGGCCAGTGTGACCTGAGCAACCCTTGGTCTGGTGGCTTCTCCTGGGGCCCCAGCCTGTTCATACTTGCTTACAGGCAGTCTCAGGTGCCCTGGGGGCCCACACCATGGCTTTTGTGCTGGCAGACCATGCCTGACTGGCAAGAGAGCTCCAATGGGGTGGCTCCTACTGCCACATACCAGCCCACATTCTCCTTCCCCATACTGCAGCTTTCCCTAGGGTCCATGGCAGTTCCCCAAATTGTTTTGCTGGTATACGTCTAGATGGGTGGGTTTTGCTTTCATTGCTCTGCTAACACATGAGAGTGCAGTCTACCTCACCTCCTTCTGCTGACTGCCATTGCAGATGGAGCCTTGGTGGGCACACAGCCAGGGAGCCCCACCTCTGCCAGTATACCACCCTTGTGTTAACACTGTGCAGAGAACAGCAGATCCTCCCCCACCCTGAGCAATCACTCCTGCTTATCGAGCACAGAGAAGGCACCTAGACCTGTGTCCACTGGTGTCCTGCTCCTGAATCAACACCACCTCCAGTACAACCATGCACATAGTTGCCAGTAGGGGCCCCTCTGGCCATCTTCCCCCATAGCTGCATTGCCTCTACCACTGTGGTGAATGCCTACAGGGAGGCAGACATGCTGGGTCTGCCACAGCTGCTGCTACCACTGCTGCTGACATGTGTGAGTGAGGATGAATCCTGCTGTCACTGCACTATCAAATGCTTTGGATGACACCACCCATTGAAGTGTAATGACCAGCAGTCTGGGAGCACCTGAGCCACCCCAGCACAGTGGATTTTTAACCTTGAGGAGCCCGAGAGCAAAGTAAAGGCCTCAATACAAATTCTCCAGAGTTAGAGCACAGGTGGGAGCTGAGCACTGACCCCCTAAAATCTTCCAGAAATGAAGCCGGTCAGCTGAATCCACCTTATATCACAATCACAATTTGATAACAACTAAGTTCATCAAACAGGATAAAATAAAATAAACCCATCCAGAGGTCAGCAACCTCAAAGACTGAAGGAAGATAAGCCCACAAAAATGAGAAAGAATTAGTATAAGAACCCTGACAACTCAAAAAACCAGAGCACCATCTTTCCTCCAAATGATGATATCACCTCTCCAGCAAGGGTGCTGAACCAGGCAAAGATGACTGAAATGACAAAAATAAAATTCAGAATATGGATAGGAACAAAGATCACTGATCATTTTAAAGGAGATCATTTTAAAGGAGATCTTTTTAAAGGAGTACATTAAAATCCAAAAGGAAGCTAAATATCATAATAAAATAATGCAGGAACTAACAGACAAAATAGCCAGTAGAGAAAAGAATGTAATCAAACTGATAGAACTGAAAAACACCCTGTAAGAATTTCATAATGCAATCACAAGTATTAATAGCAGGATAGACCAACCAGAGGAAAAAATCTCAAGAGCTTGAAGACTGGCTTTCTGAAATAAGACAGAGAAGAATGGAGAAAAAAAGAATGAAAATGAATGAACAAACCCTCTGAGAAATATGAGATTATGTAAAGAGACCAAATCTATGACTCACTGATGTCCCTGAAAGAGATGGGGAGAACTGGACTAACTTGGAAAACACTTTTCATGAGAATGTCCCTAACCTAGCTAGAGAGGAAGATCCTCCCCCACCCTGAGCAATCACTCCTGCTTATCGAGCACAGAGAAGGCACCTAGACCTGTGTCCACTGGTGTCCTGCTCCTGAATCAACACCACCTCCAGTACAACCATGCACATAGTTGCCAGTAGGGGCCCCTCTGGCCATCTTCCCCCATAGCTGCATTGCCTCTACCACTGTGGTGAATGCATTGTGAATCACATTCACTGTGAATCACATTCACTGTGGTGAATTTGAATTTCATTCAAATTCAGGAAATGCAGAGAACCCCAGTAAGTTAGTTCACAAGCAGATTATCCTCAAGATACATAATCATCAGATTCTCCAAGGTCAAAATGAAAGAAAAAATGTTAAAGGCAGCTAGAGAGAAAGGTCAGGTCACCTACAGAGGGATGCTCATCAGACTAACAGCAGACATGTCAGCAGAAACCCTATAAGCCAGAACAGATTAGGGGCCAATATTCAATATTTTTATAGAAAAGAAATTCCAACACAGAATTTCATATCCAGCCAAACTAAGCTTCATAACTAAAGGAGAAATAAGATATTTTTCAGACAAGCCAATACTTAGGAACTTTGTTACCACCTGACCTGTCATACAAAAGCTTCTAAAAGAAGCACTAAATGTGGAAAGGAAAGACCATTACCAGCTACTATAAACACATTGAAGTACACAGACCAGCAACACTACAAAGCAATCATATAAATAAGTCTATAAAGTAACCAGATAACAGCATGATGACAGGATCAAATCCATACATACTAATAAATACTAACCTTGACTGTAAATGGACTAAATGCCTCAATTAAAAGATACAGAGTAGCAAGCTGAATAAAGAACCAAGACCCATTGGTATGCTGTCTTCACAAGTCTCACCTAACATGCAATTACATATATAGACTCAAAATGAAGGGATGAAGAAAAATCTACCAAGCAAATGGAAAACAGAAAAAAAGCAGGGGTCGCAATCCTAGTTTCAGACAAAACAGTCTTTAAACCAACAAAGATTAATGAAAGACAAGGAAGGGCATTAGATAATGATAAAGGGTTCAATTCAACAAGATCTAACTATCCTAAATATATACACACCCAACACAAGAGCATCCAGATTCATAAAGCAAGTTCTTAAAGATCTTCAAAGAGACATAAAGTCTCCCACGATTATTGTGTGGGAGTCTAACACTCACTGACAATATTAGACAGATAATCAAGACAGAAAATTAACAAAGATATTCAGTACCCAAACTCAGCACTGGATCAAATGGACCTGATAGACATCTACAAAACTCCACTCCCAAGAAACAGAATATACATTCTTCTTATTGCCACATGACATATATTTGAAAATTGATCACATAGTCAGCAGTAAAACACTCCTTAGCGAATGCAAAAGAAATGAAATCATTACAATCTCTTGGACAACAGTACAGTCAAATTAGAAATCAAGACACTGTAATTCACTCAAAACCATACTAGTACATGGACACTGAATAACCTGCTTCTGAAAGACTTTTGGGTAAATAATGAAATTAAGGTAGAACTCAAGAAGTCCTGGCTGGGCGTGGTAGCTCACACCTGTAATCCCCGCACTTTGGGAGGCTGAGGCAGGTGGATCACCTAAGCTCAGGAGTTCAAGACCAGCCTGGCCAACATGGTGAAACCCCATCTCTACTGAAAATATAAAAATTAGCTGGGTGTGGTGGTGGGTGTCTGTAATTCCAGCTACTCAGGAGGCTGAGGCAAAAGAATCACTTGAACCCTGGAGATGGAGGTTGCAGTGAGCTGAGATTGTGCCACTGCACTCTAGCCTGGATGACAAGAGTGAAATTCCATCTCAAACAAATAAACAAACAAACAAAAAAGTCCTATGAAACTAAGGAGAACAAAGATATAACATACCAGAATCTCCGGAACACAGCTTAGGCAGTGTTAAGTGGAAAATTTATTACACTAAATGCCCACATCAAAAAAGTTAGAAAGATCTCAATTTAATAACCTAACATCACAACGAAAAGAACTAGAGAACAAAGAATAAACCAATCCCAAAGTTAGAAAAAGACAATAAATAACCAAAATCAAAGTTGAACTGAAGGAGATTGAGGCACGAAAAACCATTCAAAAGATCAACAAATCCAAGAGATGGTTTTCTGGAAAAAAATTAATAAAACAGATAGACTGCTAGCTACATAAATAAAGAAGAAAAAGAGATGATTCAAATAAACACAATAAGAAACAACAAAGGGGATATTACTTCTGACCCCAGAGAAATACAAATAACCATCAGAGTATATTATGCACACCTTTATGTAAATAGACTAGAAAATCTAAAAGAAGTGGACCAATTCCTGGACACATATACCCTCTCAAGACTGAACCAGGAAGAAATTAGATCCTGAACAGACCAATAATGAGCTCTGAAACTGAGTCAGTAATAAATAGCTTACCAAACATAAAAAGTCTAGGACCAGAGATTCACAGCTGAATTCTACCAGATGTACAAAGAAGAGCTGGTATCATTCCTGCTGAAACTATTCCAAAAAAATTAAGAAGGAGGGACTCCCCCCTAACTCATTCTATAAGGCCAGCATCATCCTGATGTTAAAACCTGGCAGAGACACAATAAAGGAAGAAAACTTTGGGCCAATTTCATTTATGAACATCGATGCAAAAATCCTTAACAAAATGCTGGCAAACCGATTCCAACAGCACATCCAAACAGTTTTTATTGTAAGAGGTTGAGAAAGAGTCAGAGCCTCTTGGTTTACTCAGGAGAAAGCGCTTTGGGGACCATGTAGTGGGATGGTCTGAGGAAATTTTTATTAACAAAATTTTCTGTGGAAAAGATGGAGAACAGTTATTTTCTATTATTATATACCTTCCTCACGTCTGGAGCTAACATAGTTAAAAATCCAATTCAGGAGTGATCACAGGGATACTTTTAGACATGTTAAAAATTCACTTAAGTTCGGCATTCTCCAGAAATACGCTGGAAAAATCTTTGCAAGGTCACACCTCATTAGAATTTTGACCAAACAAAGGCATCCTATATAGAGTGATTACCACATAATCTCCCTGGAACAGCCTCAAATGCAATAAAGTTCTAGTCTCCTCAAATGCTCACTTGCAACTGTCATATCACATGTGTAAAATGTTTATTTGAAAACTTTTTTAACTATAAGACAAGAAAATACTGTATAATATTGCTGTCCATAGTTCACCCAGAATATTATGTACTCGGCAAAGGTCAGGACTAACAATTCTCAGCTGGAATGTTTGTTTTCAACACTTCATAGCAAAATGAGATTCTTCAAATAAGACAGCGATAATCTGGTAGGGAGACAGTCAAATCTCCTGGCTTCTGTCTCTGAATACAATGTCTGAGTCTACTCCAACTCATTTTATCACATATCTGCTTGAAGAATCTTGATGCTTTTATCACTTCTTTTCTCTATCTTCCACCTCCGGGTCAGTTGCCAAACTGTGTTAACTCTGCAACAGGATATAATAATTCACCAAGACTCACAGAACTTTCCGAACTGTTTCTGTGACACTGTGTTCTTTTCAGGAATTTGCCTAGGCAAAGTCCTTGCATTTATTATATTAGATTTGGGCTGACAGAGGTCATTTCCCAAAGATATAATTCTGGTAATATCTTAAAATATTTAGGGTTATGGGATTGGTCTTGATTTACAAAGGATGTGATGGTGATAACGATGATAATATTTTGCTAGTTGGATATAGTGCTTTATAGTTTACCTGCAGCTATATTTTGAGGAAATAAGAGAACAAAGTTCAGAGATAAAAGCCATATAGGTTAAAAAAAAAAAAAAACCTGAGAAGCTAGGGTCTTCTGAATTTAGAGCATGTATTCTTTCTGAAAGACTCAATCAAGGTAAGTGCTATGAACAAGCAAATCAAGATGCAGTAGAAGAAAAATCTTCAAGCCCTAAAACACAGCACAATATTAAGGCATTCTTTCTAAAATGGGAAAGATACTCTTTCATTCACCAAATAATGAATTTATATCCACTCTGCTTTTTATATATATTTAAAAAATATATCCACCCTTTCAATCGTCTTTATAAATAACTTCCTCAATACCAGAAGTCATATTAACTTCTCTCCTTATATTTAAATATTTAAGACAAGGGCAAGACACTGATTTTCTTGCCTTCTCTTCTTCCTACCTTCACCACATAGTTGTAAGAGATGGCTTTATAATGTGTGGCTTTTCATAAGAAAATTGATGGTTTTCAATATTATATACTGTATAAAGTCAAACAAAACATAAAAATGGGTGTGGAACAGTTACCACTCATATAATGGCAATGAATAAGCAATTAAAATAGTAATGTAGTAAAGAATTACATATTTGTATATTATATAAGAAGTAACTATAAAAAGCAGTTAATTAATGTAGGAATCCAAGGTGGCACTCAACCCCATCAGCTAGTGAAGAAAAAAACCCACACATATTAAATGCCAGTATTCTGCTCAGCACTAGATAGCGTTTGAAACAGACACTGCATAGTTTGCCCTACTGAAGTTCACCATCTAGGTGGGAAGTTGCTATCTTTCACCAGAACCTAGAGGATTAATAAAACTCCTCTTATTACTGTATCAATTCAAAGAAAATATTTTGTAGCATAACTCGAGAACCTATTTGCAGATTTGGAAAAGACTAGCAAATCTGATGACTGCAAGGATTGCTCAAGTAGTAAATAGGTAGAGAAACGGCTGCAGCAATAGAAATACAACTGCTAAGATTCTGTACAGTGATGTCTGAACTTAGAGCAATGGTCTGAGTGACAAACAACTGAAATCAGTTGCTATGTTCACAAGGTCACTGGTCTCCAGTGACCCAGAGGGGTCCCATACCAACTTGGATCACACAAGCAGCTGAATGATACAAACTAGCATGATAAAAGAATGAGGATCTAAAAGAAAACAAGGCTTTCATAAATCATATATTAGCCTCTTGATTATGGCATTCTGTTGGAAAAGGGAAGGGTGAGCAGATAAAGAATTATCATAAATACAAGTAGGAAGTTGGTGACTCCCCTTCTGAGGATAAGAACGAGGTCCCAAAACAAGTTCAAAGGGCAGATGTTTATACAGGATTACAGAGTACAATATGGGAAGGTCTGGACAAGGATGGTTTTCAGAATCATAGGAAAGGCAGTTAAACGCACAGCAAGAGAGTCTAGAATCATGGTCTAAATTTGATTAAGCAGAAAGTCTATATCACCACGGTGTATATGGACCAATGACTCCATCTCCTTCCCAACACTGAAATGTCAAATATAGGGCAGCCATACAGAATTAGACAAATACAAGGCATATAAGCTGTTACTATACGATTTCAGTACATTTTTCTGCTCAATACTGGATGTTGTGATGGTCATTTTCAGCAGAGTAATGCAAGCAGCTGTGATCAGTTAGCATCCAAAATAACCTTTCTGCAATCCCGTGTTGGCTTTTTCTAGACCTCTCTTATGAGTGGGAAAGGATGTATTAATATGTTGCCTATCAAGATTCTCATTGGATGAAGGACCAAGTGAAGAGGAGCTTTCAGGTGGCTGACTGCATTTTAGTGCAGATGTTTGTAAGATATTTTAAAAAATTTAACATCACCATCAGGCTATAAGATGCATAAAGCTAAGGACTATGACCATCTTGTGCAAGACTGTATCCTTAGAGTGTAGTACATAGTAGCAGCTTACCAAACCTGCTCTATGTTTGTTATAGTTTAGCAAACCTGCTCTTTAGTTGGACACAGTAGTGTGGGTTCAGTTACTGACAACTATAGTCAATTGTCATTATTTGCAGTAATGTTTTATAAAGTCACCATAAACACTGAATTAGTGAATACTAAAACACTGCTCCTAGTGGAAATACAGAATGAGGTTCCTGTGAGCCTCTGGTCACAACATTTTCATCAACTGGTTAATACATAATCTTGTTTTACATTTGTTCCTGTTTAAAGACATCTTATTTAACAAATATTGTTGATTCCTTAACATTGAACCCAACAGCACTAAACTCATGCTTAAACAAAGCTTATCTAAACATGTCTTTTCTCTGTAAAAGCACATCAAAGCACTAGGAAAACCAGACAGCACTTCAGCACTACGCTAGAGACCATTTTAAACAGCAAAATCACCCAAAAAAGGAGCAAAAAAGAAAGAAACAAACAAACAAAAAACCAACCAAAAATCATGGCACTAGACCATGAAAAGGGAAGTTATTGATGAGAGCCGGAACAAGAAGGCAGAGTATCACCTTGTTCTACCTGAGTTATTTTGCTGTCCTGAGAAAGACAAAACAGAAACTCTTCTGTGCAATTAAAAGTAGAAATGGATCCAAAATGTAGTTTGCAGTGATCATCCACATGCTCAGCAGTTCCACAAAATGGGGCCTGATTAAGAGCTATTTTTATCTTTGGATGGCTACATAAAGAAGGAGACATTAGGAAGATGATCATGGAACTAAATGATCACCAAAATGTAAAATGCCATGTTTAGCAGGTACTACTAGAATGTTAAAAAAGGCATATTTAGAGTAAACAGTTTATATGTCAGTGAGTAAAAATAAAGAAGGAACAGAACAGGCTAGAAATATATTCAGAAGTTCAGCAAAAGTCACAAGTGCCTACTAAGGCCGGAAGTATCAGAGAACTTCTTAATAACATGCCACACTAAATTCTTTGGATTCTGCTAAAACGTGAGGTGAAATGGATGTGTTTCTTCTCTGTTTCCTAGCCTAGGAAAGGAGGCATGCTGATGATGGTGCCCAGGTTTGTACAGGCGAGCTTCACGTGCAGGTAGCTCTGCAGGTAGATATTAAGCACCCATTGGTGCTCATTATTTCTCTTGTGTGTATGCAGAGGCTCAGCTGTTAGGAAGGACAGGAACAGCTCTGGCCAGTTAGGCTTAATGGCTCATTTTAGTTATTCTGGGTGATTGAATCTCCACAATTACAGAAGGCTGCACAAAACTTCTCGGCAAGATTGCCTCATCATTACCTCACAGCCTTACCATGAGGCTCCGCGCCTTGCAGGCTTAAAGCATAAGCTAACTATCTCTAGGCCTAGTATCTGGTCATTAATGAGGCTATTTGGGACCTGAAACCCAATACTCACTTATATTACCCTTGCCTAGAAAAAGCAAAAGTACCAAGGGTTAATGCTGTGAAGTAAGGGTCCAAACTGAAGGAAAGACCATTTGGCTGTCCCCAAAAAGGTATTCTAACTTAACTTGCATGGCTTCCTTGCTCTTATGACTCATCAAGTGGTTCCCAAATCCTAATTGGTCTCACCTAAGTGGTTCTCTTGTCTTAGATCTTTTTTGGTACAATATGCAAAAGCACAATTCATTTATTCTTTCAATAATTATTTTGGAGCCCACTATCTGTCAGCAACTGTTCAAGGAAAGGACTCTTTGCTTGTTGGATTGTGGGGAGATCCACGAAATCTGGAGGAAGGGGGACGGGTAGCAAAGGGTGCTTGGCTCAGGACAGCAGCTATTATCAACTTATATGGAAGAAAGTATTTCAGTATTTTTAACAATTGATGTGGCTGAATAGGAGCCTGGTAGTAAGTGTCATGTAGAAAATAATGGCATATGACCAAAATGTGAATAGAATGACTTGTTCCAGAAACAGTGAAAGAAAATACTTAGGTTTTACAATGGAACTTTTTAGGGGAACCCTTAAAATAAAGTGGGAAAGGGAGAGTAGGTAAGAGCAGTACTTTAAGGTTTTCTAAGCAGCAGATTTTGTTTTTATACTATTATGTGAAAACAAAACACCCTTAATCTTATTTACCTGGAGTGTGTCATGATCTCAAGGTCTGATGTAAGGTGATAAGGGTACAAAAACAGCAGATGCTTTATAGGAGAAGGAATATAAACCAGTAACACCTGAACTCAGTAACATCTGAATATTGATAACTTTCTCTCATTGATGTAACAGGAGGCAGTGGAGTAAAAAATAAAGTTATAAGTCATGACAAGAAGCAGAAGCAGCAGGTCTGCTGTGAGCAATGTACTAGCTTCAGACTTGGTTGGTCTTCAGGCAATGAAGGGTAGATATTTCCCTCACAGCTCTATTTCTGAAGACAAAAAATTGCATGTTGGGCTTAATAGGCTTCTCATTTTTCATTTTGAAGTAGTTTGGATCCAACGAAAGTCATTTTTAAGTATTAGTTTTTGAGAAGGTGACATTTAAGAGACTCAAGAGTTTTAAAAAGTATGGCCAAGAGCTATGAGCAGACTGTAAAGAGAGAAAAAAACAACATTTTAGGCCTATGTAAAATGGCCCTCAACATGAATACAGAAAAAGGAAAGAAACCAGACATCTAAAAATCCAGTTGCCATGCCTATGGAAAGAATTCTAATCAATGTTATTCAGAGTATGGTGAATAGCATCTTCTTTCAATAGTCTGCCAAATCCTAAATGCAAGGTTTCTCAGTTTGAGATCTGATTTATCTGGAAGGATGATCCATAACTTTAAGATGTTTTTCAAAGCCATCCCTAAGAAAAGATTAAGAACCACTGGCATAAATTCATTCATTTATTCAACAAGCATTTATTCAGTGCCTACTATATGCCAGGTACTAGTAGTCTGAGCACTGGGGTAGTGCAGAGGGAGTCCAATGAGGTCTCCACTCTTCATGGAACTTCCATTCTACTAAGGATCAAGTGTTTATGAGTGTTTGAGTCTAATGCACTTGGGCTTAGGCACTGGTATGGCAACCTGGAACAGGTTTTTATGGCTCCCTGAGCTTCCATTTCTTCCTCTATAAAGTAGGAATAAAGATTAGAACTTAAATGATTCAAATATCTAGCACAGGGATAAAAAGTCAGTAATTTAATTATTATTTATTATTAAACACCCTTCACCAGGAAAAAGTAGGTATGGGTTAGAGATATATCACTACTCCATTTTTATAGATGAAAAGGTTAAGCTCAAAGGGGTTGCATGAATTGTGTTAGGCAAGGGAGTGATTAATATAACTGTGCTCTGATAGCTGATAGATTGGCTGGCTCTTGATTTCTCTCTTCCATAATGCTTTTCCCTAATTAGGGCTCTTCTGGATTTATCAGCTTTAAAGAACCATTTAATTATTTAAAATGGGGATTGGCAAACTATGACACACTGCTTGTTTTTATACGGTCCTCAAGTTAAGGGTGGTTTCTACATTTTTAAGTGGTTGAACACAAAGAAAAATAGTATTTTCCTTATACTTGAAAATAATTAGAAATCTAAGTTTTAGTCTCCATAAATAAAGTTTTATTGGAACACTGCACATCCATTTGTTAATGTATTGTTCTAAAATGGCTTTCATGCTACAACAGCATATTTAAATAGTTGTGACAAGAGACCCTATGACCTCCAAAGCCTAAAATATTTACTATCTGGCCCTTTATTAAAAAAGTATGCCATTTAAAATGTCATTTTCTCTTGCAGGATAGACATACCAAATATACATCTTCTAAATTAGTAATGAATATACCTTGAAATTAAAAAATCAAGTGTATCTGATAAGTGTGCAGAGTGATCACACCAATTAGAATATTTAAATGAGGCTACAAATAATATTTATGAGCATTTTAGAAGTATTAAGTCATTTGGTCCTCACAACAACTCTAAGCAGCAAATACTTTTTACATCTGAGAGAAGCGAAATTCTAAAAGGTTGGAAAACATATCAGAGGCCACAAAGCTACTAAATAGCTGTGCTGCAATTTGAATTGAAGCCTATACCTCTATCTACCAGACCAATATCACATAATGGTTAGCTCAACAGTAAGAAGCTTTGTATAGGTAGGCTTACCTAGTCTCTGCCTTTCCAAAATCTATTCCCTGATGCCACCTTATAGCTAGATTCATTACTTTTCTAAGATAGTTTTTGCCTTCTGTAAAATGAGAAAAATACCTAACTCGCAAGGTTTTTCTTTTCATTGACAATATTCAATATAATTGCCAGGTTATTGTAAAGACTTAATATATTTACAATGCCCTACATGTATCAATATATCACATGTACCCCAAAAATGTGTGCAACTATTATATATCAATCAAAAATGATCATATTTTAGGTCACATAGAAACTTGAATAAACTAGTATATGTGTGTGTATGTGTGTGTGTGTGTGTGTGTGTGTGTGTATGTATGTATATATACACACATATATGTATATTACAATGCCTGGATACTATATTACATATATATTACAATGCAAAATTATATGTATATTTTTTATAATGCCTGGAATACTATAAATGATAGCTGCTACTATTTCATTATTATTATTTAGGAGGTATTTTCCTAAGATGCACATGCATAGCAAATCTGCTAAGCCAACTCTGGGGTCAGCTATAAGAATTGCAAAGACAATTAAAAATGTTCCCTAGCCCCTGAAAGAAGACCTAGCAATCATTCCCCGGCTGCCAGTGCTTGTTAGGCAGCTCCTCCTTCTGGAGATGGTTTCTGCACCCATGGTAAAGGAAGGGAGGGACAAATACTGCTGAGTTGGAATGAGGAGCTGGTAATACGTCCTAGGTCAGTTCTTCATAGCTGATGAATGGTGCTTGCCTATGAGAAAGTGTGTGCTCTACAGGAAGAATCAACATTAGCATGTGGAGAAGAAACAGCTATTATGTAGAAACAGGAGAGGTGGCAGTTGTGAGGAAAGGTAACACAGTAGTTGTAATTTTTACTCTAGAATTATCTTTTTTGAAAAAGAAAACTAGAGACTGAGACACTGAAATGTGCTATGATATTACTTTGAACCCCTAGCAGGGGAAATATCTGCTACAAGATTTCCTTAGTCTCTAATTTGGTGGCAGATATTTTCCCTGGTCACAAACATAGGGGTTTATCTTCCATTGAGGAACAAACAATAATTACCTTCCTAGTGTGGGCCAGGCACTGTGTCAAATACTGTGATCAGATCTTCTCAACTGAGTCTCACAACTACCCTGTGAAGTAGATGTTGATATCTTCATTTTATAGATGTGAAAACAGACTTGGAAGGGGTAAGTGATGCTGAACCTGGCCCAGTAGTGCTGGTAAGAATCAGAGTTAGGATTGAATCAACTCTTCTGACATCTGTTCCACTGCCCTTTCAGCTACTCCTTAGCTGCCACTCATGGCTAGTGTTCTGTGTGGAGACAATGCCCTACATGTATCAAAATGTCACATGTACCCCCAGGTGTTAATTTGTTAATTCATTCAACAAATATTTATGAGACACATCATGAAGAAGTGTCTAAGAGGGAGCACACACTGCAGTAAAACCCAGACATGGGAGGAAGCGTGGAGGACAGTGGGAATAAGGAATGACTGCAAATGGGTATGGAGTTTTTTAGGATGTTGAAACTGTTCTACAGTAGATTGTGGTGATGGATATAAAACTGTTGGAGTATACTACAAATGATTAGACTGTACACTTTAAATGAATGATATTTACAATATGTAAATTATATCTCAATAAAGCTGCTAAAAATTAAAAATAAATATACCAAAAAAGGATATACTCCATAAAAGATTAGAATAGAAATAGGCATATGTCATATGAGTCTTTACATTAAAAGAGAATATTGTGCAGGATTATGAGATTATAGTTTGATTTTGGTACATGCCACAATAAATAATTATAAACATAAGAACAAAACAAACAAAAAACCCCAGGTGTGGCCAGATGCAAAGGTTCATGCCTAGAATCCTAACACTTGGGGAGGTGGAGGCAGGAGAATCACTTGAGCCCAGGAGTTTGAGCCCAGCCTAGGCAACATAGCAAGACTCTGTCTCTACAAAATAAAAAAAAAATTAGCCAGGTGTGGTGGTGCATGCCTATAGTCCCAGCTTCTCAGGAGGTAGAGGTGGGAGGATTGCTTCAGCTAGAGAGGTCGAAGCTGCAGTGAGCCATGATCATGCCACTGTACTCCATCCTGGGTGACAAAGCAGAATCCTTTCTCTCAAAAAAAAAAAAAAGGGATTCCTATTTCTTTCCTGTGTAACTCCCACAGCTGTTATGTTAGGCTCAAAATTAGGTTTGCTGTGCAGGTGTGGTGGCTCATGCTCCGATCCCAGCATTTTGGGAAGATTGGGCAGAAGGATCGCTTGAGAATAGGAGTTTGAGACTAGCTGGGGGAACATAGCAAGACTCAGACTCTACAAAATAAATAAATATATTTTTTTAAATTACGTTTGCTGGGACACCTTTTTCCATACCAGTAAGATGGATTTAACAAGAAAGCATTGAGCACCTCTTAGTTCTAGTTTTGTACTAAGTGCTTTACAAAGAAAACCAACTGTAAAGCATACTTATGCTTCCTTTCCAAACTTTAAGTTCATTTCTCTATGGATTGAGAAGCAGAGTCTGAATACATAGGAATATATACAAGTTTTTACATAGATGGGAATCGAACAGAGTTCCCTCTTAATTTGAAAAGTTCCCACTGATTCATGATTCCAACAAATCAATGGTATAATTCAACAATTGAGGTTAAAGTTAGTACCTTATTTCTACTTGAACTCAAATTGGTGCTGGATTTGCTTCTTTCCTTGAGTAAAAGCTGTAAGAATTAAAGCCTTTCAGTTTCTTTTTCAGCTTTACAGGATTTGATGAGCCTAAAGTAAAGCATCCCAAAACATCAGTAAACACAAAGGAATTTTAACATTAGAATGTACTTTTAGAAAAAGAGGCAAAAGCCAAGTAGGTCGATACTAGGAACTTACTTTAAAGATGCTCTGGAAGTCCCAGACTGTGTTCTTAGGGCAGTACGGACTCTGCCCTATCTGATAACCTTCTACACTGACCACATAGGATAAACTGAAACAGTATGAGAAGGATGAGACTGAGACACTGAAAGATCTGGATGTGCTTTCCAAATCATTACATAAACATGAATCTTAATAGACATATACTTACTAAATGACGCACAAGGATTATACTAAAAACACGTTTTCAAGAAAGTTGAAAACCAGGTTATCTGCTGTTTGCACAAAATTATTCTACATATAAATATTGTTTCACTCATTTCAGTTAATCTAGGGTTACAACATATTATGACTAAAGTCCATTAAGCAGTCAGTGTCCCTCAAGATTCGACAAATTAGATTGTTTCTGTGTACATTTTAAGTTTATAACTTGATAATTCGTTGATTGAAGTTATAGCTGTTTGTCTATATTAGGGTTTATTAGGACAAAGACTTTTTGCTGACTTTGGAAACGCTTATTTTTTCTGTGCTTACTCATCTCTAAGGAACAAAGACTAAACCATATAAATAAAAATCTTCCCCACCATTTCAATAGGCTAAAAACACTTAATACGACACAAATAAGGGTAAGGGTTTAAAGAGGATGAGCTCAGATACTTATAATTTGAAAGCTGCATCCCCTTACAGTTACTTTTGAAAGTACTTAGCATGTGAAAATAACCAATGCTTACTAAGCAAGAGGTGTTAACATTTTTATACATTATCTCTAGAGAGATACCCCAATATCCAATTACATGCACCCCATCTACCTGTCACTCCACCCTCTGTTTTACAGATGACAAAGTGCAGACAGAGATGATGCAATCTAACATCACACTGCTAGTAAATGCCAGAGCCAGGATTACAAGGACTCTTAAACCTTGATGTGGATGTAAATTGCCTGGGGCACCTTGATAAAATGGAGTCTGATTCTGTAGTGCTGGGGTGGGCCCTGAGAGTCTATATTCCTAACATGTCAATGTTCCTGATCCACAGACCTTCCTTTGAGTAGTAAGATTATTACAGGATTCAGTAAAGAATGTCTAGATGTTCCATCCCATTTGTTTTAGATTATTGGCATACATAATCTTATTGTGCTCTGCTTTATTGTGCTTGGCAAAAAAATGTTGGTTTTTAATTGAAGTTTTGTAGCAACTCTGCACCAACCACGTCTACCAGTGCCATTTTTTTTCCCTACAGTATGTGCTCAATTCATGTCTCTGTCACATTTAGCAAGACATGTAAGACACTGCAACACTGATGTGCCAATATTGCAAGAACATTTCAATTTTTTTCATTATTATACTAATATGGTGCTCAGTGAACTCTGATGTTGCTACTGTAATCATTTTGGGGACACAAACTACGCCCATATAAGATGGAAAACTTAATTGATGAATGTTGTGTTCTGACGGCTCCACTGACCGGCTGTTCTACTGTCTCTCACCCTCTCTGAGCTTCCCTATTCCCTGAGACACAGCAATACTGAAATTAGGCCAATTAATAACCTTACAATGCCCTCAAGTATTCATCTGAAAGAAAGAGTCACATATTTGTCACTTTAAATCAAAATCTAGAAATGATTAAGCTTAGGAAGAAAGGCATCAAAAGTCAAGAGGGTGAAAGCTAGGTTTCTTGCTCCCAACAGCCAAGTTGTGAATGCAAAAAAAAAAAAAAAGTTCTTAAGGAAATTAAAAGTTCACACCAGTGAGTACAAAATGTGAAGAAACTGAAACAGTATTACTGATAGGGACAAAGTTTTAGTGGTCTGAATATAAGATAAAACCAGCTACAACATTTCCTTAAGCCAAAGCTTAATCTATAGCAAGAGCCTAATTCTCTTCAATTCTATGAAGGCTGAAAGGTGACAAAGCTACAGAAGAAAAGTCTGAGGCTAGTAGAGGTTTAAGGAAAGAATTTGTCTCCATAACATAAAAGTGCAAAGTGAAGCAGTAAGAACTGATGTAGAAGCTGCAGCCAAGTTACCCAGAAGATCTAGCTAACCGATGAGGGCGGCTACACTAAACAATAGATTTTCAAAGTAGACAATACAGCCTTCTATTGGAAGAAGATACCTCTAGGACTTTCATAGCTAGAGAGAAGTTAATACCTGGCTTCAAAGCTTCAAAGGAAAGTTTCGCTTATTAGGGGCTAATGCAGCTGGTGACTTTAAGTTGAAGCCAGTGCTCATTTGCCATTCCAGAAATCCTATGTCCCTTAATAATTATCGTAAATCTACTCTACCTGTGCTCTAGAAATGGAACAACAAAGCCCAGATGACAGCCTGTTTACAGCATGGTTTACTGACTATTCTAAGCCATTGTTGAGATCTACCTCTTAGAAAAGAAGGGTTCTTTAAATATATTACCGTCCATTGGTAATGCACCTGGTCAGTCAAGGTCTCTGATGAAGATTTACAAGATGAAATTTTCATGCCTGTTACCACAACATCCATTCTACAGTCCATGGATCAAGGAGTGATTTCAACTTTCCAGTCTTATTACTAATGAAATACATTTTTTGTAAGGCTATAGCTGTCATAGATAGTAATTCCTCTGATGGATCTGGACAAAGTCAATTGAAAACCTTCCATAAAAGACCATTCTAGATGCCGTTGAGAACATTTGTGATTCACAGGAGGAGGTCAACATATCAACATTAATAGGAGTTTGGAAGTAGATTCCAACCCTTATGGATGACTTTGAGTTCAAGACTTCCATGCAAAAAGTAACTGCAGACGTGGATGAAATAGCAAGATAACTTGAATTAGAAGTGGAGCCTGAAGATGTGACTGAATTGCTGCAATCTCATGATAAAATTTTAACGCATAAGGAGCTGCTTCTTATGGATGAGCAAAGTGGTTTCCTGAGATGGAATCTATTGGTGAAGATGCTCTGAACATTGTTGGAATGATGACAAGGATTTAGAAGATTTCACGAACTTGGTAAAGCGCTAGCAGGGTTTGAGAGGACTGACTCCAATTTTTAAAGAAGTTCTAATGTGAGTAAAATGCTGTAAGACAGCATTGCATGCTACAGAGAAATCTTCCGCAAAAGGAACAGTCAATGGATGTGGAAAACTTAATTGCTGGTTTATTTTAAGAAATTGCCATAGTCACTCCAACCTTTAGTAGCCACCACCTTGAATAGCCATTAACAAGGTAAGACCCTCTACCAGCAAAAAGATTACGACTTGCTGAAGGCTCAAAGATCATTAGCATTTTTTCACAATAAGGAATTCTTAAATTAATGTATGTACACTGGCTTTTAAAAAACATAATGGTATTGCACACTATAAGCTACGGTATAGCGCAAACATTAACTTTTACATGCACTGGGAAATTTAAAAATTCTGTGACTTGCTTTATTGCAATATTCACTTTACTGCAGTTATTTGAAATGGAACATACTATACTCCAAGCTATGCCTGTATTTGCACGTATGGTGATAGGGATTCAAGACACTAAGAGCTTCAGTTCAGTGTCCCAAGTTATGTCAGGAATTTTGTTCGAGGCAAAACTGTGATCATGTGTCACTGACTTACTCTGCGAAGTGGCATTTGACATATCTGTGGTAAGGCATTTCTTTCACTATGTTGCAATTTATTTCCACTTAGCTGGAGTATCTCCTTTATAATTTTGTTTCCAGCACCTAGCAGATAGGCCAAAAGTTTAATGCTGAAAGCTGAGCACCAAACTCTTATTCTCTTCCTCCTGGGCCCACAGACTACATTTTCTAGCCTGCTAAACTTGCACTTATGTGTAGCCAAGTGACTGAGTTCTAAATAATGGCATTTGAACATAAGTGGTATGTGCCACCTCCAGGTCTGGCATATAAAAACTTTGTGGGCAGGTCCTCCATGCTGTTTTCCCATCTGCCAGCTTGAAGCAGAAAAGCACGAATCCTTTGGGAGCCACATGTTGAAGCTGGCAGAGCCCCAATATTGAACATGCTTAGGTCTCTGAATCAGGACTTGGAGAAGAGCTGCTTGCTCATCAAGAACATCTGTTTAGGTTTTATGTGAAAAATATATTTCTATTGTGGTGAAGCCATTATGCATTTTCAGATTGTTTGTTATAGCAGCTAATATTATTTTAGCATATCATTTGCTGAATGAGTGGAAGAAGTATAGAGTTCTCTGTATTGTGATCTTGCCCATTTCATGCAGGAACAAGCTAGAATTTCTACACTAGCAAATTAATGTCAGAAAAATGAGCTCATAGGTAAGAATTCATTTTCTCCTGTGAGAGCCTCCATAATTTTATTATGAAGCTTATCTTGGCACAGTTTTGGCACTTGATAGGGTATCATTGTCAAAGTCTGTGCAGTTTTCTAGGTGGTGTAAGTTCATCATATTCAGATGAACATTTTCTTAGTGTTATTTGGTTGCCCAAGAGGTGGTTCTAAATGCTGTTTGTTGTTTTCCTGTTTAACTTTGCTGAAAGGAGGAATTTCTATTTAAGGGATAAGACAGTCAATAAGCATTTGTGTAAAAAAAAAAAAAAATCCAAATGTTTAAATTTGATTTAACATTAAACCCACCTCAAAATATTTTCATAGTCCCAGAATGATGATTGCTAACCTTTGCTGCTAGGTCCCGAACTCTGGTCCTCCCCTGGAACTTGGCTAAGCAAATGTCATATATAAAAAATAAATAGTGAGTTGTTTTAAAAAACCCTTCTTTAGAGGACATAAGGGGGAATGTTAAAGTCTAACAGCTGTGCAGATGTAGTTATCAACCAAACAGCTCAAGCTATCAGTGGCAAAGTCACCCTGAAACTACCTAGAATCTACATGATTTGGCTCTTAGTCCAACCTGCTTTAACCAGCTTGAGCCTCCATTTCTTCATTTGTAAAATAAGAGGTTTCAGTGTAATAAATAAATTTCCTAATAAATTTTAACACCTAATTTACTATTAGAAATAAAATTGATAGATAACCTACCTACTTAAAAATACACTTTATAATTTATATTATTTCAAAATGTAAATGTCAGACACATCTAAACTAGAAAACATAAAGAAATAGTCAAATGCCGTATAAACCTACTAATAAAAAATAAGTTTGGATTTTTAAGAAGCAAAAGACTAGAGGTCATCCCATTCAAGAAGTAAAAGAAAAGTTATATAAAAATGTCTAATTTGTATTCAGTAAGAGAAAGAGGAACATAACTTTAAATGAAGTAGGCTTACAACTCAGGTCAAGTAACATGGTTGAAATGAAGAAAATTAGGAAGACTGGACTATATCTATAAATGTTATGCCAGAGCAATTTTCTTTTTCTTTTGGAGACAGAGTCTTGGTCTGTCACCCAGGCTGGAGTGCAGTGATGCGATCTCAGCTCATTGAAACTTCCACCTCCCAGGTTCAAGTGATTTTCCTGCCTCAGCCTCCTGAGTAGCTGGGACTACAGATGCAGGCCACAACACCTGGCTAAGTTTTGTAGTTTTTTGCTTTTGTTTTTGCTTTCTTTTTTCTTAGCAGAGATGGGGTTTCACCATGTTGGCCAGGCTGGTCTCAAACTTTTGACCTCAGGTGATCCACCCGCCTCAGCCTCCCAAGATGCTGGGATTACAGGCGTGAGCCACTGCACCTGCAGGAAGCAATTTTCTTATGGTGTGATATGTTGAGGCAGTGATGAAGTATTAGAGAAAACATATATTCTATCTCGATAACCCACACATATGGAGAGAAATTAATTCAGTAAACTTAAAGACTCTGGAGATGTAGAAAAGAGGCTGCAATGGAAAGAATCAGTAACTCCCACAACATAGATCATAATTATTGTGTTATCTAGGATTCAATAAGGGACATATTTTAAAAATAATCTTAATTAACAAAATTCAATAACAGCCTCATATTTCCTGTGTCTCCATTACTTTAATAATTTGTGCAAATTTATGTTTCAGTAAGTAGAGAAAATTTTTAAATTTGATACCTATCATCTTTGTTAATAGTTACCAGATTAGTTTCTTTTGCAACTCTCTCCAAGTATTTTCTCCCATTACCCAAATAGAGATAGAGCAAAACAAACAAAAATCCAGCCTATAGTATGTTTCTTCATTTTTCAGAACTGCAGTTTATCTTAGAAAACTAAGAAAAGATAGAAGACTGACTAGAAACTATTTTAAAGTTTTGAAAGATGTTTTACATATGAACATTAAGATGTTTGCACACTACTTCACACAAACTGGCATGGAATATCAGAATAATATTGATTGGGGGGAATGCTTCTTTGGCAAAAAGGCTATATGGCAATTCAGGGAGAATCTCATGTTACTGATCATAAATATGCAAGAGAGTAATAATGCCAATATTAGGACCATTGAGCTCAATGGTCCTAATATTTCTTTACTGCAGCACAATCTGGCATGACTGCCTTTAAATGAAATCTGTATTTATTTCATGCCAATTTGAAATCAGCACATCATACAATCTTTAAAAGAAAATTTAGCTATTTTACCCTCTATAGAATCATTTTAATTTGATAATAAATATTTTTGAGAAAATATAGGACAAAAAACTTTTTAAATAAGCAATTTACATTGATATTCCATATTTAAATTATTTTTTATAAAAGCATGAGCTTTGGAGTCAGATTTGGATTTGAATCCTGATTCTACCACTCAATATGGAATATATATATAAAGAGCTTAGCAAAGTTCTAGGCACACAGTAAATCCTCAAATCTTAGCTGTTATTATTTCTAATCCTGCTTTATGTACACTAATGCCTGCTTTATGTACACTATTGCATTTGTTCCTTCTAATAATTCAATTATTATTATCCCCAATGAATACAGGAAAACACTGAGGTTCAGAAAAGGCTGAGAAACAGGCCCAATGTCTGAGTGTGTCAGAATCCAAAGTGCCTACTATGTTACTGACCACTAAATTGTTGCTTCTTAAACTGGGGTCCATGAGAAATTCTTGTGGAGTATGTATGTGTCAGGAGTAGGAAAGTGCCCATGAACTTACTATGAGAATTAAGCATTATTAATGTTGATGAAACATTTTTAAATAATTAATATTCATGTTCTGAACTATCTGAATAACTACTAAAACCAAATATTGGCAGAACCATTTCAGTGCTTAGTTTTGCATTTGTATTTACTTCCTTTTTAAGGGCCAGTTCTACATTAGTGGGGGAAGGCTTATGGAGAACAGAGGCTGTTTTAATAGGGAAATGATGCATTCAAGCTAGAAGAGAACCAAATAACATCACTATGTGCTGAACAAATTAAATCGTCTGAATAGAAAAAAACAGGGTGAATTCGGTCACCACATAGCACACAGTAGTACATGCCTGTTGAACTGAAGAGAGCCTGTACTGTAGCACTCAGTGATGATTTCATTTTGTCAAAACATCACCATCCACCATATTTAATACTATTTTAAATTTTAGTAGTTTTATAGTTTTGCTTATGTCAACCTGTAAACTTGTTCTGGTTTTATACTTGTGTAAAACCTATAAACATAAAGCATTTATGCCTAGTTTTATGTATATATTATTTAGATAACATTATAATAAATATGTTAACCAAAAACGGAGGGGCTAAGAGTTTTCCTTATTAAAAAATGATGTACATTATTCAGGTTTGAGAAAACTGGTCTACACGGTCTTGATTGTGAGTGTGGTCTTCAGCAGGTCACTTAACTTCTATTACCACCAACCTCACAGGATTTGTAAGAGGATTAGAAGAGATGATGAATATTAATATTAGAGTGCCTGGACCACAGAAAGGATTACAATGATAATTCTGTCTCCTTTCCTTGAAAGAGAAAATCTGGAAGCTAAATGCAGTCTATGCTTTTTTACTCTAACTGTGGTCTGGGGACCAGGAGAATTGATAACACCTAAGAGCTTGTTGCAAACTGATCATTCCAGAAGCCGCCCAAGAACTACTGAACTGAAATCTCCATTTAATAATATTCCCAGCTGATTCGATACATTCACATGAAAGTTTGGGAAGCACTAGTCCAGGTCTCCATAGAGAATGCTGACAATAAAATTCACTGAGATTTTAACTACTCTTCAGGTTAACTTTGGTAATTAGAGAAAGGCCTGATGTAAATGGCCAAAAAATAATGTCCCATCCTGAGGTTCAATATAAATATTATTATTTCACTACTGATTCTTTATAGGCTATATTTGTATAGCATAAGACCCTCTTTAAAAGGGATCTAACTTCTAATTCAGAATCAGCCAAAAATATTTTAAAATGCAAAGTTTTCATAAATGCTTTCTGAATTTTCAGTAAACAGATTGTAAGCATTAGGTTTCCTTTGTCCAATAGCAATTAAAATAATTTATATACATTAAGCTCTTATTTAGCACACAAGATCTGGTCTAATAAGGTCCTGTCTCAGTCTGTGATGACTGTGTGCTTACATTAACGGAACACATTACAAAAAAAAGGTGTGACTATGTATACAAAATGTATTATCTTTACTGTCCAACAAAAGTATCAGATTACATTCTGCAGTTGTGATTTTGTTAGCATAATTTACCTAGAGTATATCTATGCTTTTCTTCCTGAACTCAGTGGTCCTACACATTTAAGCCATGCTGTAATTGAAAAGATGCAAAGATGCTGTTCTTGGAAGTGTAAAAAATAAAGTTAGTAACTAATATATGAGAGTCACTAATATCTAAAATGATCTTGATACCATCTGTTTAAGGACTAGTTCAGTAAGAGTCAAAGCTTGAACTAGGTTATTTATTGCTCTATCTTCTTTATATAGGGACCACAGAAGTCAGATTCTAAGAATGTAAAGTCAAGCAGATTATGCATATATCTTTGTGCATGTATATATATGTATATATGGTTAGGGCTACCAGGCAATCCTTATCATATCCGGGTTTATGAAATGACCTAGATTATAGACATGTTATGAACTGAATGCTTGTGTTCTCCACTTCACCTGAAAATTCATATGTTGAAGGCCTAACATAAAAAGTGATGGGATTTGAAGGTGGGGCCTGTGGGTGGTAATTATGTTATGAGGGTTGAGTGCTCAGGAATGGGATTAGTGTCCTTATAAGAAGAGACAGGAAAGTGACCATGTTTTTCTCTCTCTCTCTTTCTGCCAAGTGAGCATATAGCAAGAAGCAGATCATCTGCAAACCAGAAGAGGGCCCTCATCAGGAATTGCATTGGATGGCACCTTGATCTTGGGATTTCTCAGACTCCAACTGTGAGAAATAACTGTGTTGTTATGCCACCCAGTTTATGGTATTCACCCAAAATGACTATGGTAAGGTAAGGCCCTCCTTCATTCTTCATGGTCTCAGGCAATTGTAAAACAAGAGTTAATTATATAACAAGCAGCATCAGTGTTAACATAATTAAAACACTCTAGTGTACGTAAATTACAATGGTTACAACTTGAGAAATCTATAACAGAAACCTGGCCAGGCACGGTGGCTCACGCCTGTAATCCCAGCACTTTGGGAGGCCAAGGCAGGTGGATCAATTGAGGTCAGGAATCTGAGACCAGCCTGGCCAACATGGTGAAACCCCGTCTCTACTAAAAATACAAAAATTAGCAGGGTGTGGTGGTGCATGCCTGTAATCTTAGCTACTGAGGAGGCTGAGACAGGAGAATTACTTGAATCCCGGAGATGGAGATTGCAGTGAGCCAAGATCGCACCATTGCACTCACTCCAGCCTGGGCGACAGAGCGAGACTCCGTCTCACAAAAAAGAAAAGAAAAAAAGAAAAAAGAAACCTAACTCCAATTTTCAAGGTGTTTTTATATTATCTTGCAGTTGTTTTGGTCCTTAACACAATCAATCCACTGTCGCTAGAACCACACAACTCTCCTTTATCTAGTACTTCAAATTCTAATCATTTCTGTTCATATATTAAGCAATTTAAACTCTATATACATACATACAGTCAGTGTATCAGGGGAAATACAAAAAGTGATCTTTAGTTTACGCTGAATACTTAATTTTATCATTTCTCCATTAACTGTTATAAAGACAAGACTAAACCTACAGTTTGAATTAAACAATATCCAAGCAAACAGAAAAGAGGAAGAAATAGGAAAACTATGTTTTTCTATTAGAGTGACTACACTTATCCTTCTTTAGAAAGAAGTGATATTTTCTTTCTTTTCCATTTCAGAAATTTGATTTTAAAAAACATCTATTTTTCCTACCAAAAATACTCTAAAAATCCTCTGCTAATTACTCTTAATATACTGCAGATGTATTTCTTTGAAAAAGGAAATACATGCTGGGTGCGGTGGCTCATGCCAGTAATCCCAACACTTTGGGAGGCCCAAGTGGGCAGATCACCTGAGGTCAGGAGTTTGAAACTAGTCTAGCCAATTTGGTGAAACCCTGTCTCTACTAAAAAAAAAAAAATGAAAAAATGAAAAAAGTTAGCCAGGCATGGCACTTGTAGTCCCAGCTACTAGGGAGGCTGAGATAGGAGAATTGCTGGAACCTGGGAGGCGGAGGTTGCAGTGAACTGACGTCACACCACTGCACTCTAACCCAGGTGACAGGGCGAGACTCTGTCACCGAAAAAAAAAAAAAAGAAAGAAAGAAAAGGAAAAAGAAAAAATAAAGCACCAGCCAATAAAATATAATATACATTAAAGGAATATGTACCATTTGCCCTCAAGCATCTAATAAAGGCTTACCTTTTAAGAGGTAATTTTCACTAACAAGAAACTTGGATATAGATGAATTAAGAACCCAAATACATGTGGAAGCAAAGAATGTACTTGTTTTAAAAATATTATGCCTTGTATGATTAATAAATTATTTAATAAATTGTTATGTAATAAATTAATAATTAATCATGCAAGGCATGATTTTATAACTTGTGCCTTCAAAAATTCAATTATCATTTGGCATAACCAAAGTTTAATTACAGACTTGGTGGTGCTTTGAATTAACATCAGATGCTGGTGGTCATCTCCACCTAGTCTCCCCTTTGTCCTCTAATCTGTCATTGAAAATGGCATGTATTATTCAAGCTAAACGTTTTCACAAAGGCAGACTGGTATACCAAATGTTACTTAATCATTTCAATATCAAGGTCACTATGTTTCTCCTCTAGGATTTGGTACTTTAAAGCAACTTCATTCTATAACACTTCAGACATCTATAAAAGCATGAACTTGGTCCCACATCAAATTTAGTTTCAGTGAGAACAGTGGTCCTTATCTTTCTTTAATCATCATTGAATTATAAAACACAGTTGATATGTATATAGTTCTGTATGACCTTTATACTGTAGGACATCAATTGTACTAAAATCTCAGCATATGTAGACTCCCGCTTGTGTTCCTAAACATTAATATATTGGTACGAATATAGCAAAGAAACATCCTTTCAAAATTATTGCCTGTAAGAAATTGTATATATAAATTTGCTTCCTTTCAAATTGGCAAAGTAGCTTACAGACTTTATTATCTATACAGAAAATGGTTCGGGTCAGATGCTTGAGGTAGCCAAGTTCCCCTTTAACAAGGAAAAGTTGGCAGACTTTCATAGCTACTCCTTGTGAAAAAGATACCTGAAATATGATCTCATGATTGACTGTAGAAGATGATGTTGAAGTTTCAGACTTTTAAGGCACAGGGCCCAAGGGCTTAAAAAAAAAAAGTATTATTTGAGAGAAAGTTTAACAGCTGACATCTGACTGGCTGCCTGGATGTGATAACCTAGGGGACATAAAAGAAGACCTTAACATAGATGTATATATAAGGATCAAGTAATTTTGAGGTCTGACACAAAGAAAATGTGTTCAATACATGCAAAAGATAAGAACCTTTATCTAAAAAATGTAAAGCCCCTTCTTGTTTATATGAGAAAATACAGGATGAATTTAATGCAACTATAGGGGGATTTCCCTATCGTACATGAAGAGAGTATGTTTCTTTGATTTCCAATGAAGAATTAGCTTGGGCAAAAAAGAATGGGCCCTTGGAAGCACTGATCTGGAGCACACGATAGAAAAGAAAGGTTCTGCTTTTTTTTCTCTGAACTGCCGATGGGGTGAGGAAGATGGGGCCATGGGGAGGTGGCTGTAGGAATTAAAAAAAAGTATAAAGATACCCAGATGGGAATAATAATGGTTTGATCTTAATTCAAGAAGAAATGTTTAAAATGGCCAACAGATGCCTCTCACTGAAGTATAGCATCAAGGGAGGTGCAGGCCAGAAGTGATTCTGGACAAAGCAGGAAGGAGGTCATCAGGGTTGGAAGTTTACACTAATAGGTCCTGCCCCACAAAAAGAAAAATCACTCAAATGGTATCAAGGACAAGAGGAATGCTGTGTAGCATTCCCTCATATATATCTATTTCCATTTAAAAACTAACTGAAGATACCCCACCACAACAAAGCCCTTTCTAAATGCTATCTTCATGATACCTCTGTGAGGTAGACAGCATAATTCTAATTTTTATTCATAAGCAAGCTAAGGCACAAGTCGAGCCTGAGTGGTAAAAGTGGTCTGCAAATTATCAAGTCCCTGGATTTGTTCACTGTGACATACTTCCTCCACACGGATGCAGGCAACTCAAGAGATGCTGCTATGAAATGTCCTTAGAGCTGAACAAAATCGTTCACGACTCTGGAAGACAGCACACTCTCTGCTCACTACTGGAGTCTTGGGAGATGCTCTTAAGAGTACTAGTATGTGCGGTCCTTCTGAATAAGACCAAATCATCCATGATTATAGGAAAAAGGCTGAAGATACAGTCTTCTTGTTTCCCCACACTGTTGAGATTAGAATAGTGGCAATCTTAACAAATTATATCATCCAAGGAACCTCAGTCCTTAAACTTTAGTCTTAACTTGTACATTAACATTCTAAGTCCTATATTTGCTAATGATTTTGATGTTTTTTGTCAGATACATTTCCACATTCTTGGTCCCAGATAATTCTCTTTTAACATAGCCAAATTATCTTTATAAAATGTACATGGTGTTAACACCATGGATCTGAAGCAAACAATGCATCTGATTAGCATATATTGGATCTGTATATTTCGAGAATCACTTAAGTACACAAAGGAAGCGTGCAATGTTAAAGAGATGACGTGAATAGTCTTGGTGGTTTATATAATGCGGAATTCGGTGTCCTTCAAGAAACTAAAGATACTCAAAAGTTGCTCCCCATTTCTATTAACGACAATCTAAAAATGAACATTTCCATTTGATATAAATATACAAATTTAAAATGTATGCAGTTCAGAATGGCCTACAATTTTTAGATTGTTTATGTGCCAGAAAATATACAGTCAATAAAAAAATACCAGAGAGGTGGGGACAAAAGGCTCTCTGGGTCTGTACAGCAAAAATGAATTCACTTCAACAGGTAGCGATTTGTGGAGGAAGTGGCATCCTGGGAACCAAGAAGCACTGAAAGATGGCAGGTCACAAATCTGGTGATGGGGGATATGATGTATAGTAAGGCCCGTTTTCCTGTGGAAAGAAAAAAGGACAAGAACATTTAAGTAACAGAACCAATTTAACTGGGAATGTGAAAGAAAGGGATTTACAGTCATTGAGGTAGTGATATAAAACGTCTAGCACATGTCTGGCACTAAGCAGGTCCTCAGTCATTAGGTAGTTCAACTGGTATCACTCAGGGTATAAGACAGGCAAAAGCAATAGGATGATAATATTGTTTTAAAAATATACCACTTATTGCATATTTTATATGCCAGACATTTTATAGGTGCTTTTAAAATAATCCCTTTAAATCTTCACATAATGCCATGAAGTAGGTAACATTCTTACTTTACAGAAGAGGAAAGTGAGGATCACACAGATTGCATAATTTACCTGAAGTTACCTAGTTAGTAATCAGCACAACCTGAATTTAAATCCAAATCTATTTGACTCCAACATCCAGATTCTTTTTTGTTAGACTGTGTTGTCTTACTGTGTGTCAAATCTTAATTTAGAGTTATGAAACAAAAAAGTTATCACTGAGGAATTTAATAGCTAGAACTATTTTGGCAGAAGTGAGCCTTCATGACATGCCTACGCGGCAAGGCTTGTAACAATTACAGTTCTCAGGAAATTCACTTCAAGAACAAGATGGAGAATTAAATGCCAAACCTTTAATGTCAATGTAAGGGCAACAAATTACTGTAAGGGTGAATTTTTTGGCCCTTAATTTGGCTAATCTCAATAAAAATCAAGGCAGTTAAGTTTATGATAGAAGGATCCTCGATTAGATTTATGAGACTTAAGATTGGTTTCTCATTTTTAAGGAAAGTATTTCTTTGACAAAGAATTTGTTTTTCAGCAAATCACAAACAGAAAATGCTTAGCACTAGTACAAGACAATAGTTTGGAATGAAGAATTAAGTAGGAAGAAAATAGTATTTCTTCATGGTATATTTACTTTGCAGCTATTACAGAGCATTAAACCTATGGGGTCTTGAACATGGTAGGTAGTGAAATAGCTTGACAGACTAAATAAATCAGGTACTCTGCCATTCTTCATCACAAATGCTTTGGAGCAAGAATTGACCTTGGGCCATATCCAGGAAAACAAGAACACATCTAGGAAAACTTACCTTCTGATTATAAATCTAACTACATATCAAACAAGATTAAAAAAGAAATAGGTAGAAAAAAATCCTAGAATTTGGCTACATTTCTAAAAACTTGAAAAACCTTAATAAAACCTTTTTTTTTTAATTGACAAATGGGACCTCACTAAACTAAAGAGCTTCTGCACAGCAAATCAAATTATCATCAGAGTAAACAGACATCCTATAGGATGGGAGAAAATTGTTGCAATCTATCCATCTCACAAAGGGCTAATATCCAGAATCTGTAAGGAACTTAAGCAAATTTCCAAGAAAAAAACAACTTCATTAAAAAGTAGGCAAGGATATGAACAGACATTTATCAAAAAAAGACATATATGTGTATATGTGGCCAAGAAACATATGAAAACAGCTCAACATCACTGATCATTAGAGAAATGCAAAACCACAATGAGATACCATCTCATGCCAATCAGAAGGGTAATTACTTTAAGTCAAGAAATGCTGGAGAGGTTGCAGAGAAATAGGAAGGCTTTCACACTGTTGGTGTGAATGCAAATTAGTTCAACCATTGTGGAAAACAGTGTGGCGATTCCTCAAAGATTTAGAACCGGAAATACCATTTGACCCAACAATCCCATTAGTGAGTATATACCCAAAGGAATATAAATCATTCTGTTATAAAAATACATGCATGTGTATGTTCGCTGCAGCAGCATTCCCAATAGCAAAGACATGAATCAACCCAAATGCCCATAAATGATAGACTGGATAAAGAAAATGTGGTACATATATGCCGTGGAATACTATGCAGCCATAAAAAGGAATCAGATGTTATTTGCAGGGACATGGATGAAGCTTGAAGCTGGAAGATTATTCTTAGCAAACTAATGCAGGAACAGAAAACCAAACACCATATGTTCTCATTTATAAGTAGGAGCTGAACAATAAGAACAGAAGGACACAGGGAGGGGAACACTTACTGGGGCCTGTTCAGGGATGGTTGTGGGGAGAGCATTAGGGAAATAAGCTAATGCATGCTGGGCTTAATACTTAGGTGATGGGTTGATAGGTGCAGCAAACCACGATGGCACATGTTTACCTATGTAACAAACCTGCACATCCTGCATATGTACCCCGGAACTTAAAAATAATAAAAATAAAATAATTATTTAAAAAAATCCCTATAAAAATGTTTCACTAACCAAATCCTGTATCTTGAATATGCATGGAAGCTATACTTACAGAAACATTCCCTGAAGAGATGAATCTATTCTGAGGTTCATCTGAAAAGTTCACCAGTTGCCTTTAAGAATTCTCTATTCTATTCTATTACCATTTTCTCCCTAAGTTTCTCGTATCTACATTAAATGCTGATAAACTAAGAAGCTCAAGTTCAATACTTAAAGCCATGAAATAGAATTTCCATTATTAATCTCACACTGGGCAAGAGACTGCTGAGCAATCAAATATTTTTTCTATTTCTGGAAACAATCACAGAAATTTAAAGAACTGTTACCAGGTAAAATTGTATATTCTCTGCTCTGTTAAGGCTGCCAATTAGGGAGGATCCAAGATGGCCAAATAGGAACAGCTCCGGAGTGCAGTTCACAGCAAAAATAATGCAGAGGGCGACTGCCCGCTGCATTTCCACATAAATTTTCACTACCCACAGACTAGGAGATTCCCTGGCCAAAAAACACCATGAGTTTTCAGCACGGAGGTTTCAGCCAATGCTGGATTGGTGCACAGAAACTCACACAAATCTGGGTGGCCATTTCAACTGGCGCCTGGAACACCTGGGAGACAGAGCTCCCCATTCAACTGAAAGGGAGGGGGCAGAGACAGGAAGCCAGGCGATCTGGCTCAGCGGGTACCACTCCCACAAAACAAGCAATCTGAAATGCTCTGGACTGAGAGTTTCGCAGCAAGTGCAGCTGGACCCAGGATGGCCCAGCTCAGTGGGGGGAAGGGTGACCACCACTACCAAGGCAGTTCACACAGCAGCTGGGTAGAGCCTGCTGCAGCTCAGCAACACCTCTACTGGCAGACTGTGACTAGACTACTCTGTGCAGGGCAGGGCATCTATGAAAAAAGGCAGCAGCATGACAGGAACTTATAAATAAAGCCTAACTTCCTAAGACAGAGCACCTGGGAAAAGAGGCGGTTATGAGTACTGCTGCAGCAGACTAAAAGTACCTGCCCAGCAGCTCTACATGGAACAACGGAGCTCCCAGCACAGCACTTGAGCTCCTATAAGGGACAGACTGTCTCCTCAAGCAGCTCCCTGACCCCTGTATACCCAAAGAGACACCTCATAAAGGAGAGCTCAGGCCAACATCTGGCAGGTACCCTTCTGGGATGAAGATGACAGAAGAAGAAACCGGCAGCAACCCTTACTGTTCTGCAGCCCCCGCGGGTGATCCCCAGGCAAGCAGGGTCTGGAGTGGACCTCCAGCAGTCCTACAGCAGGGAGGCCTGACTGTTAGAAGGAAAATTAAGAAACAGAAAGAAGTAACTTCATCATCAACAAAAAGGATGTCCACTCAGAGACCTCATCTGAAAGTCACCAACTACAAAGACCACAGGTAGATAAAGCCACAAAGATGGGAAGAAACCAGTGCAAAAAGGATGAAAACACCCAAAAACAGAATGCCTCTCCTCCTCCAAAGGATCACAACTTCTCACCAGCTTGGGATCAAAGATGAATGGAGAATGAATCTGATGAATTGACAGAAACAGGCTTCAGAAGGTGGGTAAAAACAAACTTCTCTGAGCTAACCCAACGCAAAGAAACTAAGAACCTAGAAAAAAGATTAGATGAGATGCTAACTAGAATAAACAGCTTAGAGAAGAATATAAACAACTTGATGGAGTTGAAAAACACAGCACAAGAACTTCGCAAAGCATACACAAGTTTCAATAGCCGAATCAACCAAGCAGAAGAAAGGATATCAGAGATTGAAGATCAACTCAATGAAATAAAATAAGAAGGCAAGAATAGAGAAAAAAGAGTGAAAAGAAACGAACAAATTTTCCAAGAAATATGGGATTATGTGAAAAGACCTAATCTGCGTTTGATAGGTGTACCTGAATGTGATGGAGAAAATGAATCCAAGCTGGAAAACACTCTTCAGGATGTTATCCAGGAGAACTTCCCCAACCTAGCAAGGCAGGCCAACATTCAAAGTCCAGGAAATACAGAGAACACCACAAAGATATTCCTCAAGAAGAACAATGCCAAGGCACATAATCATCAGATTCACCAGAGTTGAAATGAAGGAAAAAATGCTAAGGGCAGCCAGAGAGAAAGGTCAAGTTACCCACAAAGGGAAGACACATAGCAGATCTCTCTGCAGAAACCCTACAAGCCAGAAGAGAGTGGGGGCCAATATTCAACATCCTTAAAGAAAAGAACTTTCAACCTAGAATTTCATATCAAGCCAAACTAAGCTTCATAAGTGAAGGAGAAAGAAAATCCTTTATGGACAAGCAATTGCTGAGAGATTTTGTCACCATCAGGCCTGGCTTACAAGAGCTCCTGAAAGAAGCACTAAACAAGGAAAGGAACAACCAGTACCAGCCACTCCAAAAACGTACCAAATGGTAAAGACCATCGACACAATGAAAAAAATGTATCAACTAACAGACAAAACATCCAGTTAGCATCAACAAGGCAGGATCAAATTCACACATAATAATATTGACCTAAAACGTAAATGGGCAAAATGTCCCAATCAAAAGACAGACTGGCAAATTGGATAAAAAGTCAAGACCCATCGGTGTGCTGTATTCAGGAAACCCATCTCACGTGCAAAGACACACATAGGCTCAAAATAAAGGGATGGAGGAAGGTTTACCAAGCAAATGGAGAGCAAAAAAAAAAAAAAAGCAGGGGTTGCAATCCTAGTCTCTGATAAAATGGACTTTAAACCAACAAAGATCAAAAGAGACAAAGAAGGGCATTACATAATGGTAAAAGGATCAATGCATCAACAAGAGCTAACGATTCTAAATATATACACACCCAATACAGAAGCACCCAGGTACATAAAGCAAGTTCTTAACGACCTACAAAGAGACTTAGACTCCCACACAATAATTGTGGGAGACTTTAAACACTCCACTGTCAATATTAGATCAATGAGACAGAAAATTAACAAGGATATCCAGGACTTGAACTCAGATCTGAACCAAGCAAACCTAATAGACATCTACAGAACTCTCCACCCCAAATCCACAGAATATATATTCTTCTCAGCAACACATTGCACCTACTCTAAAATTGACCACATAATTGGAAGTAAATCACTCCTCAGCAAATGCAAAAGAACAGAAATCATAACAAACAGTCTCTCAGACCACAGGGCAATCAAATTAGAACTCAGAATTAAGAAACTAACTCAGACCTGCACAGCTTCATGGAAACTGAACAACTAGCTCCTGAATGTCGACTGGATAAACAATGAAATGAAAGCAGAAATAAAGATGTTCTTTGAAACCAGTGAGAACGAAGACACAACATACCAGAATCTCTGGGACACATTTAAAGCAGTGTCTAGAGGGAAATTTATAGCAATAAATGCCCACATGAGAAGTGAGGAAAGATCTAAAATTGACACCCTATCATCCAAGTTGAAAGAGCTAGAGGAGAAAGATCAAAAAAACTCAAAACCTAGCAGAAGACAAGAAATAACTAAGATCAGAACAGAACTGAAGAAGACAGAGACACAAAAAACCCTTCAAAAAAATCAATAAATCCAGGAGCTGGTTTTTTGAAAACATCAACAAAATAGACAGACCGCTAGTCAGATTAATGAAAAAGAAAAGGGAGAAGAATCAAATAGATGCAATAAGAAACGATAAAGGGGATATCACCACAGATTCCATAGAAATACAAACCACAATCAGAGATTACTACAGACAGCTCTATGCACATAAACCAGTAAACCTGGAAGAAATGGATAAATTCTTAGACACTTGCATCCTCCCAAGCCTAAACCAGAAAGAAGTTGAAACCTTGAATAGACCAATAACAAGGGCAGAAGTTGAGGCAGCAATTAATAGCTTACCAACCAAAAAAGCCCAGGTCCAGATGGGTTCACAGCCAAATTCTACCAGATATACAAAGAGGAGCTGGTACCACTCCTTCTGAAACTATTCCAAACAATACAAAAAGATGGAATCCTTCCCAAATCATTTTACGAGACCAATATCATCCTGATACCAAAACCTGGCAGAGACTCAACAAAAAAAAAACTTCAGGCCAATAACCATGATGAACATAGATTCAAAAATCTTCAATAAAATACTGGCAAACCAACTGCAACAGCACATCAAAAAGCTTATCCACCACGATCAAGTAGGCTTCATCCCCGGGATGCAAGGCTGGTTCAACATACGTAAGTCTATAAACGTAATCCACCACATAAACAGAATCAAAGACAAAAACCACATGATTATCTCAATAGATACAGAGAAGGCCTTTGACAAAATTCAACAGCCCTTTATGCTAAAAACTTTCAATAAACTAGGTATCAAAGGAATGTATCTCAAAACAATAAAAGCTATTTACAACAAACCTACAGCCAGTATCATATTAAATGGGCAAAAAGTGGAAACATTCCCTTTGAAATCCAGCACTAGACAAGGATGCCTTCTCTTACCACTCCTATTCAATATAGTATTGGAAGTTCTAGCCAGAGCAATCAGGCAAGAAAAAGAAATAAAGGGTATTCAATTAGGAAAGGAAGAAGTCAAATTGTCTCTATTTGCAGATGACATGATTGTATATTTAGAAGACCCCATTGTCTCAGCCCAAAATCTCCTGAAACTGATAAGCAACTTCAGCAAAGTCTCAGGATACAAAATCAATGTGCAGAAATCACAAGCATTTCTATACAACAATAACAGACTAACAGAGAGCCAAATCATGAGCAAACTCCCATTCACAATTGCTACAAAGAGAATAAAATACCTAGAAATACAACTAACAAAGGATGTAAAGGACCTCTTCAAGGAGAACTACAAACCACTGCTCAATGAAATAAGAGAGGACATAAACAGATGGAGAAACATTCCCTGCTCATGCCTAGGAAGAATGAATATCGTGAAAATGGCCATGCTGCCCAAACTAATTTATAGATTCAATGCTATCCCCACCAAGCTACCAATGACCTTCTTCACAGAACTGGAAAAAAAAAACATTTAAACTCATATGGAACCAAAAGAGAGACTGCATAGCCAAGACAATCCTAAGCAAAAAGAACAAAGCTGGAGGCATCACACTACCTGATTTCAAACTATACTGCAAGGCTACAGTAATCAAAAGAGCATGGTACTGGTATCAAAACAGCATGGTACTGGTACCAAAACAGAGATATAGACTAATGGAACAGAACAGAGGCCCTGGAGGCAATGCCACACACCTACAATCATCTGATCTTTGATAAATCTGACAAAAACAAGCAATGGGGAAAGGATTCCCTGTTTAATAAATGTTGTTGGGAAAACTGGTTAGCAGTGTGCAGAAAGCAGAAACTGGACCCCTTCCTGATACCTTACACTAAAATTAACTCCAGATGGATTAAAGACTTAAACATAAGACCTAACACCATAAAAGCCACAGAAGAAAACTTAGGCAACACCATTCAGGACATAGGCATAGGCAAGGACTTCATGACTAAAACACCAAAAGCACTGGCAACAAAAGCCAAAATAGACAAATGGGATCTAATTAAACTCCAGAGCTTCTGTAGAACAAAAGAAACAATCATTAGAGTGAACTAGCAAGCAACAGAATGGGAAAAAATTTTTACAATCTACCCATCTGACAAAGGGCTAATATCCAGAATCTACAAAGAACTAAAACAGATTTACAAGAAAAAAACAAACAAACCCATCCAAAAGTGGGTGCAGGATATGAACAGACACTTTTCAAAAGAAGACATATATGAGGCCAACAAACATATGAAAAAATGCTCATCATCACTGATGAAATGCAAATCAAAACCACATTGAGATACTACCTCATACCAGTTAGAATGGCGATCATTAAAAAATCTGGAAACAACAGATACTGGAGAGGATGTGGAGAAATAGGAACACTTTTACACTGTTGGTGGGAGTGTAAATTAGTTCAACCATTGTGGAAGACAGTGTGGTGCTTCCTCAAGGACCTAGAAATGGAAATTCCATTTGACCCAGCAATCCCACTACTGGGTATATACCCAAAGGATTATAAATCATCCTATTATAAAGACACATGCACATGTATGTTCATAATGGCACTGTTTACAATAGCAAAGACCTTCCATGATAGACTGGACAAGGAAAATGTGGCACATATACACCATGGAATACTATGCAGCCATAAAAAAAGATGAGTTTGTGTCCCTTGTAGGGACATTGATGAATCTGGAAACCATAATTCTCAGCAAACTGACACAAGAACAGAAAATCAAACACTGCATGTTCTCACTCATAGGTGGGTGTCGAACAATAAGAACACATGTACACAGGGAGGGGAGCATCACACACTGGGTCTGTTGGGGGGGGCAAGGGAGGGACAGTGAGGGGGGGTGGGGAGTTGGGGAGGGATAACATGGAGAGAAATGTCAGATGTAGGTGATGGGGGGATGGAGGCAGCAAACCACATTGCCATGTGTGTACCTATGCAACAATCCTGCATGATCTGCACATTTACCCCAGAACCTAAAGCACAATTTAAAAAAAAAAAAAGAAAAAGAATGCTAACTGGCTCTCTTTTTGAAATGGTCTCAGTATCATTGTTATATAGATCAAAAAATTGCTTCTGATTACCTTCCAAGTTCCCTTTTAATCCTATAAAATTTATGTTGCTATTTCAAGTCACATAAATCCCAGAAAAACAGAAATCCACTGAAACTTGGGTTTCTATATTTTTTTAAGCAGATACTAACCAACGCCACTTCACTCCTTAACCAAATAAAGAACCTTCTATATGCAAGACACAATTTGAACATGATAATGAAATTAACCAACACTATACTCATTTATTTTCTCTGATCGTATTTTTAATTCTTCCTAACAAAGGAAAATGTTTCCTTACAAGGTAACATGAAGCTACCTACTGGTATCTCCATTTCAATGTCTGACGGGCACCTCAGACCTAATGTGTCACAAATTGAACACAGTTAGCTGTCCCTTCCCCCTAATATTTCAACTCTCTTCCTCCAAACTGCTTCTCTGTGGTGGTAGTAGCACCATCCACCAAGTCTCCCAAAGCAGAAACTTACTTTCTGCTTCATCCTTAGTGGCTACTCAGTCACCAAATGATATAAATTTTATTTCCTAAAATGTCTATTTCTAAATATCTCTAAAATCTTCAAATCACTGCCATTGTCACTAACACTGCCCTAACAATACTGTCTCATTTCTCCTCCAGCCTTTATTAACAGACCTCATCTTTTCCCCCATGGACTTACACCTTCCTCTCTAGTCATTCTCTATGCTGTTTCTATAGTCATTGTCTAAACAGGAATGTAATCACAATTGTCCCTTGCAGAACACTCTCCACTGACTACAAAGCCAAAGACCTGCAGCACTAATATGTCAAGTTACTGTATCCAGTGATGTGCTCTCTGCCTGCCCCTTCCACATCATCTCCTGATACCTTCTGCTATAGTTTGAATATCTGACCTCTCAAACCTCATGTTGAAATTTGATCCCCTTGCTGGAGGTAGGGCCTAGTGGGAGGTGTTTGGGTCATGGGGGCAGATTCCTCATAAATATCTTGGTGCTGTCCTTGTGGTAATAAGTTCTCACTCTATTAATTTCTGTGAAAGCTTGTTGTTAAAGAGATTGGCACCTCCGCTTCCTTCTCTCTCTTGCTTTCTCTTTTGCCACATGATCTCTACACCCACCAGCTCCCCTTCCCCTCCTACCATGAGTAGAGGCAGCCTGAATCCCCCATCTAAAGCAGATGCTGGTACGGCCTGCAGAATTTGAGCTGAATAAACCTCTTTTCTTTATAAATTACCCAGCCTCAGGTGTTCCTTAATGGCAACACAAAAATGGATGAAGACAGACTGGTACTGAGGAGTGGGGTGTTGCTTTAAGGAGACCTGAAAATGTGGAAGCAGCTTTGGAACTGGGTAATGGGCAGAGGTTGGAAGAGTTTGCAAGGCTTAGAAGACAACTGAAAGACTTAGGGAAAGTTTGAAACTTCTTAGAAATTGGTTAAGTGGTTGTGACCAAAAAAAAATGCTGATAGAAATACAGACAGCAAAGGCCATGTAGGTAAGGTCTCAGATGGATATGGGAAACTTAGGAATTAGAGCAAAGGTCACCCTTGTTACACCCTAGCAAAGAACTTGGCTGCACTGTGTCCATCCCCTAGGGTTTTATGGAAGGCCAAACAATACTGGTACCTTATGGTATCTGGTGGAAGAAATTTCTAAGCAGCAAAGCATTCAAGAAGTAGTGTGGCTTCTTTTAATAGCTTATGATCAGATATGAGAGCAAAGAAATGACATAAAGTTGGAATTTATAATTAAAAAGGATGCAGAACATAATTATTTTAGAAACTCTCAGCCTAGGCATGTGGTAGAGAAGGAAATAACATTTTCAAGAGAGGAATCTAAGGGTGCTGTGGAGCGACCAGTTGCTAGAGAGATTATTAGCAAGGATAAATCTTTGAGGTAGCTCCTTGCATCACAGGCCCAGAGGACTAAAAGAACAAAATGGTTTGGCGGGACAAGGCTTTAACACTTCGGGATGCTGCTCTCTGCATCCCAGTCCCTCTGGTTCCAGCGATGGCTCAAAGGGTCCCAGGTACTGCTTGGGCCACAGCTCTGGAGGGTATAAGCTATAAGCTTTGGTGGCTTCCATGAGGTGTTAAGTCTGCAGGCATGCAGACTGCAAGAGTGGTGGAGTCTTGGCAGCTTGGAACTAGATTTCAGAGAATATATTAGAAAGCCTGGGTTCCCAGGCAGAAGTCTATGGCAGTGCAGGAGCACCTCCAGGCAGTCCTCACTAGGGCACTGCCTAGTGGAGCTATGGGGTTAGGTTGCTCCCATCCAGACCCCACAATCAGTCTAGAAAAACCTCTGGCATTCAACTTCAACCTGTGAGAGCAGCCATGTGGACTGCAACCAGCAAAGCCTTGGGGTTGGGAGTGCCCAAGGCGTCGGGAGCCCACCCTTTGCACCAGTGTGCCCAGTATGAAGAACATGAAGTCAAAGGAGATTTTGGAGATTTAAGATTTGATGTCTGTTCTGATACGTTTTGGACTTGCAAGGGGCTCGTTACTCCTTTCTTTTGGCCTATTCCTCTTATTCCTCCCTTTTGGAATGGGAATATTTACCCAGTGCCTATATAACCATTTTCTCTTGACAGCAACTAACTTTGATTTTTATTTTACAGATTTACAGTTGTGAGGAACTTGCCTTGAGTCTCATATGAGACTTTGAATTTCTGAGTTGATGTTGGAACAAGTTAAGACTTTTGGGACTACTGGGATGGAATGATTATATTTTGCATGTGAGAAGAACATGAGGTTTGGGTGACTAGGGGCAAAAGGCTACATTTTGGAAATTTGACCCTCTAAACCTCATGTTAATATTTGATCCCTAGTGTTGGAGATGGGGTCTAACGCAAGGTGTTTGAGTCACGGGGTGGGAGGATCTCTCATAAATGGCTTGATGCTGTCCTTGTGGTAATGAGTAAGTCCTTGCTCTATTAGTTCCTGTGAAAGTTGGTTGTTCAAAAGACCCTGGCACCTCCCTTCCCTCTCTCTTGCTTCCCTTCCCACCGTGTGATCTCTGCATATACTGGCTCCCCTTCCCATTCCACCATAAGTGGAACCAGCCTGAGTCCCTCACCAGAAGCAGAAGCTGCTGCCCTGCTTCTCATACAGCCTGCAGAATCCTGAACCAAATAAATCTGTTCTATATAAATTACTTAGCCTTGGGTATTCCCTTATAGCAACAAAGAAATGGACTAAGAAACCCTCTTTTGTGTCTTCCCCATTTTTATGCCTTTGATCTAGTAACTCAATTTTAGAAAGCTCTAGCGTAGATACAGAGAGATGATCCAATGAGCCAAGTGTTAGATCATAAGTTAGTCTACTTAATTTTGATTAATTACATTATTATGCCTGTATTTATACAAAAATACAACAGCTAAAATAAACACCCAAACAAAACTAAAAAACAAAACCAAGCTTGAGTGTGGAGGAGTTATAGTTGATATTTAATGAAAGCCTGGTTTATAGGCTCTTAAGTATATAGAAAATGCTTTGGCTTAAAATACAAGTCCTTTAGATTTTCTAATCAAACACCCAACTTGTATATTTCTATCCCAGAAAATAAATAACAAATCCAGAACATAAAAATGTTCTTTAGTGCCTTTCACATTTTCTGCTATCCATTTTTTTTAAGCATTAAGATGACTGATGTAGAGTTCAAAGGGAAACACTAAGATCATTCTCTACTCCAGCAATCTGCAGTTAATACAAACTAATGTACTCTTTTCTCTTCCCTATATTCAACAAGTTTTGTATCTATGATCCAGCTGCTCCAATTACAAATCCTCTCTGTACAACAGCCAAACGTGAAATTTTATTAGCCATTAGATCACATTATACACTTTACTCTGCACATAAGGGAAAAAGAAATTATAGCTAAAGTTAGAGAAATGTTAGAGAGAAACTGTGTTGCAGAATCTTTATTTTACTGTATACACATTGCACAATAACTAGGGAAGAGTAATTCATTTCAAACTTAATATAACTTTCAAATATATCCCCTGGTTCATGCATAAAGATATGCAATCAGCAACAGTTAAACAATAAGCTTGATGAACTTTTGGCCAAGTGTGTTGCTTTTTTTTTTTTTCCAAAAAATTACTAAGGTGACACCATAAATAGACACAATAGAATAAACTTTGATGAAATTCATGAGTAGTCCTTTGACTAATGCTTATGTAAAGGATCCATAAATGCATCTACAAATAATAACAATATCATCAGATGATGCTCTTAAAAATGTTATACAACTTTGAGAAAAATTAAACTTTCAGCAGGGTAAAGACTACTAAGATAGGCTACATGATTTACAATTAATCCTAAAAGTGGACACCAATAAATTCTGGCTCTGTGCAGATGGAAAGCCACTCAATCTTAAGAAAATTAGGCAGAGGTATCTGTTTTAAATATGGTAGAAAACTTATAATACAAAACAAAAATTGGTTCCAAATTCACACACAGAAATCTCCCACTGAAACGTTTATCTGGGGAAAATGCCTCTCTTGGGACAAACCCTTTTCCTAAAGTCGTCATAGGGAAAGTACGTTAAATGATAGTATAAAGTTTACTAAGACCCACCAATTTACATGACTATCTGGTAATGACAGGAGGTTGTGCTCATAAGTGCTGCTCTATAGAACAGTTAATATACCATACCAGTTGAGGGAGAACTTCTGGTACTTCTTACCCTGGCATCATATTCAAGGACAAAAGGAGGAAAGTCGATCTGTTCCGGTGATATGGCAGAAAATAGCTGGTGCAGGCTGTCCACATGATGGATTTTGTCTTTCAGTCCTGAGACAGAAAAGGTGGTAAAAAACCATGTTGACACCTGATTAACAGAAGACAAAAAATAATTTAAGCTTGTTGCCACACTCAGAAACATAATCACAATTTGGAAAATTTATAGTAGATAAAAACTGTATTTCAAAATCTTAAAATAACTAGTATTTTTCAAAGTGCAATTTCAGTTGTACAATCATCAGTTTAGTTGTCCATAACATTAATAAGAAGAAATGAGGATAACACTGACTAGAGACTATAATGAGTTTTGTTTCAGGAAGCTTCTGTTTCTGTTACATGTATATATGTTCCCACGTGTGTAGTGTGTTAGTGATGCACAACATGCTTCTTACTGTGGATTGTAGTCAAAACCACTGCATTATTTGGTAGAATAATTGGTGTTCCAGTCTTCTGAAAATGGTTAATATTTCCAAATCTCACACTGTGAATTTTTCAAATGAGATTGAAAAGAAAGTTTGTGCCAATATTTGGAACTTATATATTTTCAGTTGACGGTTGGTATGAGTCTCTCTCAAAGTCCATCAAAGTGAATCACCTGTAGATGCGGTACCATCTTTGCTCATTTCACTTGACAACATGTGATCCCTCTCTAAAAGCTAGTCTGCAAAATTTGTTGGTTCCCACAAAAAGGATAAAAAAATTCTTGATAGCAAACAATACTGACAAACTGTAGGTAATGGCTAGAGATTAAAATTATTGTTTATCTATCTAAATTGGCAATCACTAATCAGTCCATGTTTATCAACATACAATAGTCCTACGGGCCAGTATGATATTGCTACTATCCCCATTTTACTTACAGAAGAAGGTAACGTATGCATATGAACTTTCAGTGCACTGGCATAATATACTCCAAATAGGCACAAACTGGGTAATTCATAAATACAGGCCACTTTAGGTGCTTATCACGGATTTCAATCATTTTGTTAATTTCTCTTTGGCACCCTATCATGTTCTTCAGTGCCTGTTCCAAACCTTTAACATACTCCAGACCCTTCATATGACATGCTTTATACATACTTAGTTAGAAAAGACAGAATAACAGAGACAACACTGAACTATATTGTATCGGAATTTTATTCAAACTTCCAGACTCAGTATAAGTGTCATTTTCACCATTACTTCTTCCTTACAGCTCCAAACAGACTATCTCCTTAACTAAATTCTTATAACCTTACTTAAATATCATTAAAGCACCCATTCTTACCTCCTGGTATTTCTGTTACTTATACTGATTTCTCAAATCTCTCTAGTGCCTAGCAGATAAACAGAATTATAGTCTCTACAGTATTATGAGGTACTAACAGAGCCATGAGTTCTCCAGTATTTGTTAAAGAATGAATGAATGAAGATAAGGTCTATTTTATAATGGTTTTTATGGCTTGGGTCACTATTCTATGTTGATGACACTACCAACAATTGATTTAAGGCCTCAAACATTAACATTACCCTCTGTAGCTTCTCCCCTCCCATTTTACCAAGTTTATTTGAAGAGAGGTGAGGAGTGGGCAGGGGTAGAACTTGGCCTTCTAGAACTAAGTGAATTAATTTAAACAATTCTTGAATATTCAACAAAATCAGTTTGTTTAAACACATACTATTATATACCCTATTGATACAAACTTCTACAAAAGAGATTAGTGAAAATGCCGGATTAAGAGCTCCACAACTAATCACAGAGGTAGCTAAAGTAGTGAAAACTCTAAAGAGACTATGGAGATTTTAGAGATTCTAGAAAGAACCTAAGAAAATCAATGAGATGGTAGAGGCAGAACAAAGAAGAACCTTAAGGTTCTTTACGCAGCATAATTATTTTGAGATTGATCATGTTGCTGTATATGTCAATAGTTCATTCCTTTTTATTGCTGAGTAGTATTTTATTATACGGATATACTACAGTTTGGTTACCAATTCTCCCAGTGATTGGCATTTGGGGTTTCTAGGTTTTGCTATCACAAATAAAGCTGTGATGAGCATTTGTGTACAAGCTTTTATATGGATGTTTTCATTTATCTTGGGTAAATATTTAGGAATGAAACGGCTGTACAACATAGTAGATGTCGGCTTAACTTTTTAAATCAACTGCCAAATTGTTTTTCACACTTGCTGTAATACTTTGTATTATGATTACCATATGAGATTTTCAATTCTTCCACATTCTCACCAACATTTGGTATGGTCAGTTTTTCAAATTTCAGAAATTCTAATAGGGCTGTAATGATATCACATTGTAGTTAAATCTGCATTTCCCTAATAACTAATTATGTTGAAAATCTTTTCACGGCCAGCTGCAGTGGCTCACGCCTATAATGCCAGCACTTTGGGAGGTCAAGGCGGGTGGATCTTGAGGTCAGGAGATCAAGACCATTCTGGCTAACATGGTGAAACCTCATCTCTACTAAAAATACAAAAAATAAGCTGGGTGTTGTGGCACATGCCTGTAATCCCAGCTACTCGGGAGGCTGAGGCAGGAGAATCGCTTGAATCTGGGAGGCGGAGGTTGCAGTGAGCTGAGATGGTGCCATTGCACTCCAGTCTGGTCAACAAAAGTGAAATGCTGTCTCAAAAAAAAAAACTTTTCATGTGCTTAGTTGTCATCTGTACATCTTTCATGAAGTGTATGTGCAAAACTTTTTCCCATTTCTTTGTAAAAAAAAAAAAAATAAGGTAGAGATGGTGGTCTCACCGTGTTGCCTAGGCTGGTCTCAAACTCCTGGACTCAAGCCATCCTCCCACCTCAGCCTCCCAAAGTGCTGGGATTATAGGTATGAGCCACTGTGCCCAGCCTGCAGTTTTTAAATTACTCAAAATACTTCATATAAATTTTAAAGATGGTATTTGAATGAGAAACTCAATCATTTTATAAATAATGAGAAATTATTTATAAAAATACAGTGAAAATCATTCACTGAAGTTTTCACTCATATCTTAATTCAAGAACATAATGAGGACCTTTCGGTATTTACCATATACATAATTTTCATACAATGATTTAAAAAATGACTATTTCTACCATCTTTTACACTTTCCCCTCCACTGGCTCCTACAGTATTAGTCTATCTTGGTTACTGTACTAATTTTTAGATTATTTCTTCTTGGTCTCCTTCCCTGATCTCAGCAATGTCTTAAGTTGTCCTCTTTGCTCTAAGTCTCTCTGTAGCTTTTTTCATTAATAAATGTAAAAAGCTAAAACCCTATTTATTTGATGGTGACTCTCAAATTTATATCGCAGTCCATATTCCCTACATCTCATGACACGTGGGAGCCATGGATGACATAGTTCTTTCTCTCACCCTTAGTCACCTAATATTTAAGACATCACTAAATCTGTTTTTTAATGCCCAAATAAGTAATTTTTCTCTAAACCAACTCACATGTTCCAATTTGTCTATGTTTTGTTTGTTGTTGCCTAGACCAGGAAATAGCAAACTGTTTTGAAAAGGACCATTATAGTAAATATTGCAGGCTTCTCATAATAACATTATAAGAAAATTGTTCACAAGGCATGCAGGAAAGGCTCTTGAAGCAGTGCAATACTGGAGAGGACATGAAAATTAATTAGGAGGCTGCTCTGTCATTTCAATTAGCTGATAGTGGGATGAACTAATGTAGAGGCAGTGGGAATAAAGACACAGGCATAAATTTGAGCAATAGTAAATACACAGAACTGATGCAATGTGCTAGGGGGTGAGATAGAGAAAGTGCTCCAGAATGCCTCTATGGTTTCTGGCTTAGGCACTTGGGTAGGAAGTCATGCCATTTACTAACACAGGGAACACAAAGAGCAGTTGGGGAATAGGTGGAAGAGGAGTATATGAGGAATTCTGTTTAAAAATGCTGAACTTCAGGCGCCTATAAGGCATCTAAGTAAAGATATCTAATCAGTAGTTCAATACCAAGGTCTAAAGCCTAAGAACAATAATGATGATGATAATGATGACAACAATGAAGACAGCTTATATTTACTGAGCACTTATTATATGTCAGGTAATGTTTTAAGTATTTTACATGTATTAACTCATTTCTTCTAACAATAACCCTAAAAGATAGGTACTAGTATTATTCCCATTTTATAGGGTATAAAATTAAAGTGCAGAGAAATTATACTACTTGCCTGAGATGATAAATTGGTAACTGGTAGAGCTGGGATTAGAACTTAGGTCACCTGAATCTTGAAACCACAGTTCTAAACACTAGGCTTTATTGCCTCCCCAGATATATGTTTAAAGACTGCATATATTTTGGAGGGTCACTGAAGCAATGGGAATAAAAAAGGTACAGAATTAAAGATGAAGGTAGAGAAACACAGGAACACTAACACTCAAAGGATGCAAGCAGGAAGCCAGGTGCAGTGGCTCATGCCAGTAATCCCAGCACTTTGGGAGGCCAAGGTGGGAGGATCACTTGAGGCCAAAAGTTCAAGACCAGCCTTGGCAACATGGCAAGATCCCCCTCTATAAAAATACACACACAAAAAATTAGCCAGGCATGATGGTGTGTATCTGCAGTCCTAGCTACTCTGGAGGTCAAAGCAGGTGGATCCCTTGAGGCCAGGAGTTGTAGGTTACAGAGAGCTATAATCACACCACTGCACTCCAGTGTAGGTGACAGAGTAAGACCCTGTCTCTAAAGAGATGAGCAGAGAAAGACAGGTCAACAAAGGAGACTGAGAAACAGCAGCCAGAAGGATGAGAGAAACCAGGCAAGGTAAGTTTCAAAGAAGCCAAGACAAAGTGTGTCGAGGAAGAAGTGATGAACTGTGTTTAAGGCTATAGGGAATGCTGGTAACACAGAAAATTGTCTATTATTTTTAGTGGCCCAGAAATTTATGGATGATTTTGGTGTGAAAAGCTTCAGCTGGCAGAGCAGGATCAGAACCACACTGGAGTAATTTAAAAGATACATGAGAAATGAAGATGATGAGCACAGAACAAAGATTATACTAAACAATTTTGATTGTAAAGTGGAGGAGAGAAAAACAGATGTCTTAGCATGCTTAAAAGTTGACAGATAATTTGGATGCAGCAAAGTGGGAGAGGAGAAAGACATTACCTGTTGAAGAGAGGTTCTTAAGGAAATGGAAATATACTCTGTAGTTTACAGTCTGGGATTAAAATGCCTAGATTCAAATCCAGCCTTTGCTACTAACTGTTACCTTGGTTCCTGAATCTCTCTAAGCATCATTTCCCTTACCTGTACAGTGGGAGTACTAATGCTACCTATTTCACAGGTATACTGCAAAGCTTAAGCAAGATAATTCATGGGAAGAACTGGCAGTTAGTAAGTTCTCAGAAAACTTTAGCTAATGTCATTACTATGGGATCCACAGCACAGGGAGAAGGACTGTCCTTCATTAAGAAGCACATTAATGAACTGTGTTCATTAAGAAGGAACACATTTTTGTGACAGAGAAAAAAGAGGCAATGATATGAACAGACAAGTAGGTTTGGAGTGGGAAGGTATAGAGCTCTTTGCTGATGGTTTCTATGAGTGAAGAAAGCAGTACAATGTGTTAAGTTTAGGTTTTGATGGGCAGGTATGATGAAAGAGTAAGAGGTCCTAGGTTAATTTACTCAATGACCAGAGTGGATGAAGTGATAAAATGTCAGTTTTAAGCTCGATACAGAAGAAAATAAAGGTAAGAAAGATGGCATTTTTAGAAAGAGTAAAAAGACCAAGGGACTACATATCTTGATGAAGTCAAGATACAGGCTTAGGAACTAGGACTATAATTGTGAGCAAGATTGCTATATTCTAGCCCTCATGGATCTTGCTGGCTCATGTATAAGGCAGAAAATTAAACATGCAATTAAAACAAAAACATAACAATGATATAAGACTACAGAATCTTAAGGGGTTATAGTGCAAGAACAGCTACTAGCTGCAGTATTAGTCAGGGAAGAATTTCTATAAAAAGTGGAGCTGAGACCTGAAGGCCAAGCAGGAGGTAGCCATGAGCAGAGGAGGGAAGTGTACTCTGTACCAACAGTGTAAGCAAGGACCAGATGAGCAAAGAGCATGAAAAGAGGCAGGGACTGATGATGGGCTAACAGCTTATAAGGGTTGCCCAGAAAGGCACTGGAGTCATATACACCAAAACATGAGGACTACAACTCAAGATCACTTAGCAACCAGGAAATTAGCAGTCACAATGGCGACAGCAACAATTAAGATGCTGAGCTACATCTTAGTACTCTGGGCATGTAGTACACATAAATTCTAGATTTAGCCAAAGAGAAAAATACTATACCTTTGAACGAAATGTGGGATGAACAAAATAAACAGCCTTCAAATTCCTCTTGTACCTGATCCAGAAATAAAGTGACAAGAAAATCAGTGTAAGTTCATGCCTAAAACCACTATTATAGACAATTAGCTCTTTGCCCGAGTATATATATTCCAAGAAAAATAAAGGCAGCTATAATTTACAGATTGAATTTTAGGTGAATGTCAAAAACAATTTAGAGAGCATTTCATTTTTTAAAGTATCTTTTATAGGAGATAATAAGTGCTTCTGTCAGCTGAGCTAGAGCCACCTATATGTAGGACAAAGTTTTTTCATATTTAACAAACAAATTTATTGTGTGTCGTTTTTTAATATGATGTTAGAATCTCTGGAATCAGAGGTATGAATTAAACAGCAGCTAAACCACTTAAAATTACAGCAAAATTTTAAACTGCAAGTTTCAATCGTCATATTACAACAACTAGCAGAATTTGCTGTGTTCCAGAAATTGTAAAGGCTTTCTACTCAAATTCTCGTAACAATTCTATGAGCCCAGTACTATTATTGCAGCTACTTCAGCCCTCCCAAAGTCACCCAGCCATAAAGTGGCAGAGCCAGGAATTGAACCCAGGCAATACAGCTCCAGAATCATACTCCCATCCACTATTTCATCTGGCCTCTCTACGTGTGCCTGAAATTTTTTTCAACAGTCCAGTAATCAACATTGGATCATGTGAGGTTAATTGAAAAGGACTTCAGAGAAGTAGTGCAAACTATTTCACAGTTGAGGCCTGTTCCAAGTTAAAGAACTGGTTAGTGGTAGAAGCAGAACTACAGGGGAGTGGTTTCCTTTCACATACAACCCACATTCAGAGTAAGCTAAAAAGATGTCTACTGGGTAACGAAAGCTTTAATATTCCTAATTAAGATGAGATTTAATGGGAGGAGTAAGATAGCTGGAAATTTACGGTAATTTGCCTTCTTTGTATCCTAACTGTAAAACGGGCTTCTCAATGCAATCCACAAAGACATTGTGATGCTACAAATAACAAAACAGCTAACAGGAGGGTTGAGTGCCAATTTTTATTAAAAAAAAAAATTAGTAAGAAAAAATGTGAAACACTACATTTCATCCTTGCTATAGTGCAGTGTCATGTATTTTCTGGTTAAAATTTCCGTTATCATTTCAAGGCAAATATGCTTTAATGAAAATAATTTTCTAGTTCCAAGTCAGTAACCTGGGTTCAAGTCCGAATTCTGCATTTATTGTTGTGAGACTTTGGGCACATGCTTCACATTGCAGAATCTCAGTATCTTCCATCTTTCAAACACAGATAATATCTTTCTCAACAACTCATGGGTTAAAGGATCAAAGTAAATAATGTTTATAAGTGTATTTTGATAAGCATAATCATATAAATAGAAGGTAATATTTTTGTTATTTTATACACAAATACTGGTAATGTAAAAAGTTTACATATGAATTTACTTTAATGCAAAATAAGTTTCAGTTAGGGAGGGTCTCCTATGATTGAAATCTCTATGTATGATAAAAATCTTTGTTATATGAAATATCCTTTTACAGTATACAAAGCAATGTTTGCCACCACTTAATATTAGGAAAAAAGAAGCTATTTCCCCTTCATAATTTGCAAAAATAACTAACTTGACATCAACAACATCGTAGAGTTTCTTCAGGAAGTCAGAGTCCAGGTGATTGTATTCGCTGGTCAGTGTGTGAAAATACACTAATACATACTCCTTCACAGCAATGTGATCCATTACATGAATGAAATATAAAAGAGCCTAAAAGAAAAAAGGGGAATAATCATTTTGAACAGTAGTCTATTTTACAGAGGTCTAGAGAGAAAAAAAAAAAAAAAACAGAACACTAACCTACTCTATGCCCTAGTCATCACAGATGGATAACTCAGAGTGATGAATATCCATTCTCTTCAAAAAGATCTCCAGGAAAGTGAATCATCCCAGTGTTTAATAATTCTCCTAAGTGCTACAGTACAATTCCTTTCTGTCTTGTTCTAAGTGATGGAGGAGAACAATCAGTCTCTATCCTCTAAAACAACTCTTCATATTCTGGAAAAAGTTCTTGGATCAACTACCAAATTTTCCCTCTCTAGGATAGTGATATAAAAATCATTAGTAGAATTTCTACACTTTTAATAATTTTTTAATTTTCCACTTGAATTCAAAGTTTTTGCAGTCTCTACGCAGAAGCAGACTTATGGCCTGCACATAACCAAGAATTACTATAAAAAGATATGATATAAGTGCCTCACATGATTCACTTGAGAGCTAATTTTTTTTAGATCTTTAGCGCTGATCTGGAGGACATTGAGAGCAGGTTTCATCAGTAGATGGACAATAGGCTAAGAAGCATTTCTAGAGCTCTGAAAGACTCAAATTTAATGTGACCCAAATTGGTTATAGAAATATTCCACTACAAAAATGACAAACTTGAAAGAAACACTAAAAACAAAACAGAGATACAATATAGGCAGGGCCAGTATGACCCAGTGGTTTAGCTGTAAACAATCACATAAAAGCTAAGAAGTAACAATTGAAGGATAATTATAAAAGAAACTGTTTACCAATTCCTCTTCAGGTGAGGCCTTGACATTAGCATGGTTGGATTAACATGGATTAGGATCCAACTGCTACCAGAGCAGACAGAGGAGGGCATTAAGAAAACACAGTATCTTTCCACTCACTACTTGATTTGGTAACAATTATTATCATCATCTATCTCTATATTTTACAAGAAATGATACATTGTGAATATCCAGAACACACCAAAGTCAAATGCAAGGATTTATGGTTTTATTGGTAATAATTACATTATTATAAAAATGAGTGTCACGCTGATTATTAATAACACAAATGATTACAAATAGAAACTTACTAATGGTATTATTTCTATCAATTTAGTTATTCCCTCTGTGTGTGTGTGTGCAGGCTCGGGCGTGTGTGTGTGTGTGTGTGTGTGTTTGAGACAGGATCTCTCTCTGCCACCCAGGCTGGAGTGCAATGATGTGATCTTGGTTGCAGAGATCTTGCAAATTCTGCATTCCAGGCTCAAACAATCCTCCTGCCTCAGCCTCCAAAGCAGCTGGACTACAGGCATGTGCTACCATGCCTGGTTAATTTTTCTATTTTTCATACAGACAGGATTTTGCCATGTTGCCCAGGCTGGTCTCGAACTACTGGACTCAAGAAATCTGCCTGCCTCAGCCTCCCAAAGTGCTGAGATTATAGGCATGATCTACCACATATGACTTTGTATGTTTTCATTATTCTTTTTTCTCCTCTTACCAGATTGCTGCTTCATCCTCTTTCTGTCCATTCTCTAACCCCACCCCAGGGCAATTAGGATACTCCTTTTTGGCTTCAAATTCAACTTCTTATTTTCACTATATAAAGGTATATTCACATGACCAAAAAATGAGAAAGACAAATTCTCACCCAAACCATGAAATCCCTTTCCTGGAGATATTTTTCTTGTTTTTGTGTTTAAAAACAAAACAAAACAAAGAACTCAATTAAGGTCAATGTAAATACAATGTAATGTATCACTGTTTCTCTTATTAAATTATATTCTAAACATTTCTCTATAGTACTTACCTCTATAACCATAATTTATAAGGATCACAGAATATCCGATCTGAATGTACTGCGATTAACTGTTAGGAATTTAAGTTTTAACTTTTTGCTACAAATAACCCTGCGAATAACATGCCAGGTTCAGTGCTTTCACAACTTTTTTTTACCAAAACACCAGCAACCACCAGAAGCAATTATCAGCTTTTGTACAACTGTTTTATCTTAAATTCTGTGTAATTTTACTTTTTTAAGTGTATAATTTTTTACTATGGTTAATAATTACTGATCAGTTAAAGTTATTATCCTTTGAAGTCAGTTCCTAAAAAGCTGGTGTTCCAAGATTCTCTATATATTTATCTTGTGGGCTCAATTTCCCCTTGTATGAGTATTCTGCTTTAAATAGTGTCAGGGCCTATAGCTACTTCCAAACTTTGGGTTATTTCCTTAGTACAGGTTTTCAGAAATGGAATTAACGGATCGATGGACGTGATTACTTTTATAGTTTCAATTCATCTTTGATGACAATAACCATTACTTAAGAGTTACGGCTAATTTTGAAGGTGAATAAAGGTATCTCATTTAAATTCACCTTTTTTGGACTACTAATCAGGTTGAATATTTTCTTATTTTTATCTGCCAGTTACAATCATTTTTCTTTTATGAATCATCCACTTCTGTTCTTTGACTCCAAATGAAGGGATTATAGAATTTTGCCATCTTGGGTAAACTACATTTCTGTTTTTTTCTCTTATACTAGATACTCAAACATTAATTTTTCTTTTTTCAAAAAAAGTCAGAATTTGATTACACAATTATAATACAGATTCCAACCACTTACTAGTTACATCATATCCAAAACAAAGCAGTTGTGTTTTTGGAGATCATATTACCGTATTCCAGTATTTTCATTTCTTGGGTAGAGAAAAAATCAGACCCCTAATCGACCTGAAATGATACAGGTCTACTCATAGAACCAAGTCTGCTCCTCTGTCAGTGATACACAATTCAGCCTTGATTCATATTGTAGGTGTTGATTCCAAATTCATATACTACTTAATTTTTCAATCAACATTATTTGTAAAACAGAGCCCTTTTATGGCTTACCTTATCCATATCTATTAATGTTACAGGAATGTTTCTTCCAACTACCACCATCACTGTTCGACCACAGTTATCAACACCTATAAACAGGAAATGTAGTCAGCACCCAGAAACTTCATTCCAAGAATATTATATGTCTTGGGTTCTGACTTTATAAAATATTCTACATGAATTTAAAACATTGAAAACAAGAAGTACAAGTTGCTCAAATTTCATCTTCCAATTTTTTTTTTACTCTGCAAATAACAACACTTTTTCTAAAAAAGCTTCACGAAGTTTTGATCATTGCCCTTTTTCCTTTTTTTTTTTAGAGACAGGGTTTCACCATGTTGGTCAGGTTGGTCTTGAACTTCTGACCTCAAGTGATCCACCCGCCTCAGCCTCCCAAAGTGCTGGGATTACAGGCGTGAGCCACCACGCCAGGCCTGATCATTGTCTTTTTAAGAGAAGACCTCTTAAATATTTTAAATCAAGAACAAACAGCCAAAGATCTTTTAAAATATTTTATTATTTTCTAGAGATAGGAACTTGCTCTGTCACCCAGGTTGGGACAGTGGTATGATCACAGCTCACTGTAGCCTCCATCTCCAACTTCTGGGATCAAGCAATCTTCCCATCTTAGCCTCCAAAGTAGCTGGGACTACAGGCATGTATCACCACACCTGGCTAATTTTTTCACTTTTTTTTTGTAGAGATGGGGTCTCACTATGTTGCCCAGTCTGGTATTGAATTCCAAGTCTCAAATGATCCTCCTGTCTCCACCTGCCAAAGTGCTGTGATTCCAGGTATGAGCCACCATGCCCAGTCCCCCAAACCTTTTTATAAATAGCTTTTTGCTTAAGCTCACTACAACTTATGATGACATTAGTGATCCAGGAAAAACTAAATAGCACTCAAATCTGAAAATTCCTAAAAAGTACTGTCTGAAAAAGAAATAGAATGGAGAAGGAGTGGCAATCTGGTAACGTTCACTGTCTCCATCATATATTTACATAAGGTTTGAATTTGGTAGTAGCAAGTATAAGGTATTTATAAAAGCAGAAACATTTTTTAAAAGCAGAGAGACACTACCATGAAAGAAAGTTGGCCAATACTGAACTGTAAGTTGAAAATTTTATAGATTTGGATGTTATCTTTAAGATCTTGGTGACAGGCAAAACTATCTTCATTAGTAAAAAACTATTTTGTTCATTTTATAGATACAATAAATGAAATCAGAGAAAAATAAATTCTCAAATAGCATGCTTGGTAGGGGACCCTTAATTAGTTAAAGAATAAGTTACCATATATTTAAGCTCACCTGTTTGGTATAAGGCTTTTAGAGAAGCAATATCAGATAGATCCTCAGATCTTGCTTGACATAACCAGCGATTATAACTAGAGAAATAAACAATATAATCATTATAATAAACCCTTGGAAATTAAATTTACAAATGGGACCAATTTTTAATACCGTTCCCTGACCCTAAAAATTTTCAAATATATGTTTCATTATAATGAGGAATGAGTTAAAGAAGCATTAAACCATGGAGACTCTCTACTACATATTATTCATAAAATAAACATAGATGAATTATTGAGAAATGAAGGTGTTCATTATTTTAAAAATCTTTATGAGCAAATGAAGACTGTATAGGTAAATGGCTAAGATACCAAGTATTCAAACTAACTTTGTTTTAAAATACTATTATTTTCCTTTACTAAAAACATGCATAGAGAAAGCCTAAAGCAATGGCAGGTCTCCAAAACAGATGCTCACTCATTTAACAAAGATTTGCGTGCTTACTCTATGATAGTTACGGAGAATACGATCATGAAAGGACATGGTTGCCTCCCTCAAGAAGTTCACTTTTGAGGGGAAAAACAGGCAAGTGCTGTACATATTATGTGGGATCACAAAGGAGTTGGGTAAATTTATCTGGGAAGTCCTGGCATATTTAATCATCAGTTAATCAAACTAGTTGTACTGATATCCCACAGACCAGATCATATGGACTGCGGTTTGGCTTTTGGCTAAGAGGATGTTAAAGCTGGAAGAGACAGTAAAGATTCTGCAAATGGAAATGACATCCAAAAGATTAATGGTCAAGTAGTCAATGCTTTTTATGTCTTTAAAAATCTTCCCTTTCTCTAAGGTTTGAAGGATACTAACCTATAACTTCTTCCACAAGTTTCAAAATTAAAAAAAATTTAAGTCCTTAATCTATCTAAAATTGATTTGTCCATAATGTGAACACAGAAATAGTATAAACTCTAAAATGTTTTAAACCTTGATTGGTGATCAACAACTTGAGATCCAAAGATAGATTTTAGTTGACAAAATCTATATGAACATATTTGTGGGGAGAAGGTTTATAGTTTACATCCGATTCTTAAAGGGTTGATGACTTTTAAAAGGTTAGAATCACTGCTGAGACACTGGTCCTGTTCTGGTTTCTAAGGACCATGCAACAACTCATGATTGCAATCTTCATCAGGTTTCTTCTTTATCCTAATTAAGTCTCTGCCATTCCCACTATAGATTGTGTAAGTTTGATTATTTAGTCATAATTTTAAAAAATCAACCATTGGGAAGAAAGAGTAAAAGCACTCTTCTCACAACAGACAATGCTTTCCTTCTTTTTTCTAAACTTCATTATTCAAAGAAAATTTCATGTTTTCTATTACATTTCTTGTAAACAGCACCTCACTTTTTACTATAGTGTTCTGTTTTGTTTAAATAAAGACATGCAATCTTTTGTTCCAATCCAAAAATCAAAACACAGCTAAAAGGAAAATATGAACTCGAAATAGTTTCTTGGTTTCCTACAGGATATTTCCTAAATATCCTATATAAAATATTTTCTTATTCCAAATAAACAAAATTCTATTACTTTATGGGTAAATATAATAATCATGGATAAATAATCACACAAAATGTGACAAAAAGGCAGAAAAAGAAGTCACTAGAATGCTCTAAAGGCAGAAATACTGATTAGTTTTTCAATGGGTTGCAATCAGCTGAGGTTGGACACTGTTTTCACAAAGCTAATATAAGCCAATTTTTTCCAGTTAATAAATTACCATCCACCTGTACAGCCAACAGCTGAATGACAAAGAAAATTTAAACTATACCACTCTTAAAAGACTAATAACTAACCCATCTGTGTAAAATCAATAGCACAGGGAAAATTCTGTCTTTGGAATTAACAGATGCTTTCCTGGATCTTATACAACTGACACATCCTAGATTTAGTTAAGATCCTTGTTGTATCCTTTTATTGCACCCTGTACTGTAACTTAAACAATTATTCATATCCTAATTAATTTAACATTTTTCTCCTCTGAAAGACCCTAAGCTCCATGCAGGCGGGTGCTATATCTGTCTTGCTTGCCACTTTATTACCAGTAGTATCCAGCACAACATTTGGCATATTAGTAAAGGTCTAATAAATATTTAATAATGAACAAGATAATGATTTTGTTGAGAAAAATGACCTAAGAGTCACAGGCAATTGAATCTTAAGCCAACCAAGTAACACTAATAAAAAAGGAAAGAAAATATCCCTGTAAAATAATGAAGAGTTTCAAAGCAGTATTTTTGAAAAAGAGTATCTAGGTTCCTAATATTTTAAGGAAACCAAGTTCTACCTCATGATTCACCCAAATCAGAATCACAACTGGAAAACAGACCTAGATTAGAAAACATGTCTAATTTTTCAAACGTTAAAAAGAATTATTTTGAAGAGATACTGAGGTGGTAAGGCAATGCTACAAAGGGCGTGACATAAAACCATTGCAAATCCATGTGACTTTTAGTTGTGTTACTGATGGAAGAACTGAAGATTTTCAGAAAGACATTTACTAACTAAAAACCTACTTACTTTAAAAATGTTAAAAAAAATTTAACAGTTGTTCAACTAATCAACAAAATCAACAGAAGCCAGAGTCAATATGTGAAAATAAAAGCCTGATTTAGAAAGATCAAGAGAAAGAAATTTTAAAAACTACAACCTACAATCTCAAACATGGCTGAGCATGCAAACAGATGACTTACAGCTTGGTTATATCATAAACTCCTCAACAAATAGCCATCAATTCTAAAACTTTTTGGTCTCAGGACCAAAATATATCCATAAAAAATGTAGACATTTTTATGGTTTTATAAATTATTGAGGACCTTAAACATCTTTTGTGTGATTTGTATCTATCAGTTCTCATATTAAAAATAAAAAGAGAAATTTTTAAAATATTAATTTAAAAACAATAAAAAACCCATTTTGTGAACATAACTTTTTTTTTTTTAAAGACTTATTTGGAGAAAAGAGTTGTATTTTTTTAACTTGCAAATCTCTTTACTTTCTGCTAGATTCTCATATGTGCGTATGCATTTAATTTACTGCAATATCACATACTGAGTGGCCTCCAGAAAACTCCACTGAACACTGTGAGAGAATGTGAATGAAGAAGGAAAATAAGTCTCAGTAACATTATAAATTTTTTTTTTTTTTTGAAACAGAGTCTCTCTTTCACTCAGGCAGGAGCCCAGTGGTGCGATCACAGCTCACTGCAATTCCATCACCTCCTGAGCTCCACGCCCTCCTGTGTAGTTGGGAATACAGGCATGCATCAGCATGTCTGGCTAATTTTTTTGGAAAGACAGGGTTTCTTAAACTACTAGACTCAAACGATCGACCCACGTTGGCCTCCTAATGTGCTGGAATTACAGGCATGAGCCACCATGCCTGACCACATTATAAAAACAGTATATAAGTTCCCTGGACCACATTTTTGAGAAGAAAACAGAGTATCAGCTTCCTCTCTGGACCATACTTTTGAGAATTGCTGTTATCACTGCTAAAACAAAATAGAAGGAGGCCAATTAGCTTAGGGTTGCTTCCACACCAGGAACCCTTACACAACCATACCAAAATTTAACTTAGAGAAATCCCTTGTAACTGATTAATTTTGGAAACAAACAAACAAACAAACAAAAGGGCAACTAAACCGAGTTTCAGTCAATCACAAATGTAAAACTAGTTGGATCAAACCCAAATAAAGCAAACACCTAGCTGCAGCCAATCAAGTAATTCCTATACTTTGCTTCTGCAGTCAGCCTATAAAAGTCTCTGGCTCACGCTGCTATACTGAAGTTCTCTGAACCGCTTCTGGTTTTGAGTGCTATCTGATTCATGAATCCTTCTTTGCTCAAATAAACTCCATTAAGTTTATTTTGTCTAAAGTTTTTAACAACACTCTGAAGTATCCTGCTTTATAGATGAAGAGAAGATCTCATCTTCAATCATCACAGACACTGGATACATAAATGGGAAATCAGAAAAATCTTTTGTTCAGACACAGCTCCTTACTCAAGCAAATAGCTTTGGGAGCCATAGGCTATGCTGTTCTCCAAGCTTGCAACTATGTGTTCACACAACCTGACTGCAGTTCTGAACTTCTGCCTCAATAGAAGGTAGCGTGGCTCATTCATGGATTTCCAGAAGATGGGGAGTACTTTATCTCTGTGAACCTGCAATTACAATATTATCTTGTAGAATAAGTGTTCATTTCCTAAACAAAATGGAAAAAGTCAACTGTGTTACAAAATTGACTCTCAAGATCAAGGCCCTCTACCAATACAAAGGACAATGCTTTACATGCTATAGGACTCCTTTCCAGAAAGTGTGAGATAAGTGAATATAAATTCCTTTTAATACTGGCTTAAACTAATAGTTACTAATTAAAACTAGTCAACTCATTTAGGAGGAAAAAAAAAAAAGCAACCAGCCCAAAGACAAACTTAAAACTATTTTATGGAGAAATGAGTTACGTATGTAGTGTATAAGTTTGTATATGTGTGTGTGAGAGAGAAAATGGACAGAAGAGAACAGGTTGTTTTGAGAAAGGTGATAATCAGGTAGTTCTTTATATGTGAATATAAAAAGTCTCTTGTTCTTTCCCAACTCTCTGAAGTTGGCTTGTGTGTGGGCTGAAGGTGACGATAGGGAAGGGAGATATGCTGCAGAGGCTACATTGAAGGATCTTCTTTAAGTAGCTGTAACTGTGGGCTAGCTGCAATTTACCTCATGTAATATAATGGGGTCATGCTAGGTCAGTGATTTAGGGCCCAAAAGAATCATCTAAGAAACTTCAGAAAGGTTTCTGAGTCCTTTCCATGGAGAACAAGAAGTTTGATCCTGGAAGTTTGGTGTGGGATACAGATTTTTAACAAGCACTCTTAGTGATTCTAATGTTGATGGACTGAGGACTCCACTTTGGAAAACTATTAACAAATGATCACCAAAATTCCTTCCAACTATAAAGTACTGGTGAGAGAACACTGTGATTCTCAAAGTGTAGTCTGTAGACTTCTAAAGAGTTCCTGAAATGCCTTCAGGAGGCTGTAAGTTCAAAATTATTTTTGTAATAACATTATTTGCATTTTTCACTATATAGACATTTGTACTAATAGTGCAAAAGCAACTGATGGGTAAAAACAGCTCATAATAGCCTTACCACAAATCAAGACAGAGGCACCAATAAACAAAAAAGGCCAGTTCCATTTAAGAATGTCTTCAATGGAGAAGTAAAAATTATTAATTTTATTAAATCAGCTTGAGAATCCATCTTTTTAAATTAATGCAAGACAAAATGGGAAGAACATACAAAGTACTTTGGCATACTGAAGTGTGAGGTTGTCTTGAAAAAAAACATCATGTGATTGAGTTGTGAGCTGAACTAGTTGCTTTTTTTCATGCAATACCATTTTTACTTCAAAGAATGACTAGAAGACAAAAAATAGTTATTCAACATGAAAATCTGGCAGGTGTTTTCCCAAAAATGAATGAAGTGACCCTGACATTTCAAGAAAAATAACCAACAGTATTTGTTGCCAATGATAAAAGTTGAGCTATATATATATATATTTGAAACATTTTTATTGTCATCAGAAGCTTGATCGTTTCTAATATTAAAGACTTTTCTGATGAGAATGGTGATACTATACAATTGATACTAACAAATACAATTTTTTTGATACTGTATAAAGAAATGTGTCAATATTTGGAGCTCTGAATAATTCAATGAATCAAAATTTTCCAAAAAGCCAACATATTATGCTATAAAGTCATGCTACAAATTCTTATTATCAAATTTGTTCAAAGTACAGCATAGAACAACACATTTTAATATAATAGAATTAAAAAATTCATGGATACAGTTTGAGATTCTACATGACAACTATATTTTAAAACACTATTTATCAAATTCTGGTATAGTATCAAAGATGAATATCCCAATTATTTTAAAAGGCTGCTAAAATGCTCCTCCATTTTCCAATTATAATCTTAGTGAGGTCAGGTTTTCTTCATATACTTTAGACAAAACAACTTACTGCAGCAGTTTGAATGCGATATGAGAATCCAGCTGTCTTCGATTAAGTCAAACATTAAATGATTTGCAAGATTTTAAAAATACAAAACACTACTCTTTTTCATTAAATTAAAAAACAGTTATTTAAAAATAAATACTTTCTCATGTGATAAATATTGATAGATATAACCCATGTAAACAAAAGCTCTCTGGGGTCCTCAATAATTTTTAAGAGTGCAAAGGAGCTTGATACTTAAGAAGTCCCAGATCTCAATCATGTGAGGAGCCCAGACATTGTAATTAATGAAAAATGTCCATCCGATGAGTCTTAACACATATGGCCAAGTTTAGAAACCACTTGAGTAGTATTTGACTGTGGCTGCCTCACTTGGAAAAGCTGTTCCTTGGTGCCCCCTAGTGGCTCATATGCTTTTGTTTTTTTAAATTAAAATCAGAATAAAGGAAGACCAGGAATTGAGGAGACACAAAATACTAATTCTGTAAAGGACTCCAAAGATCATGTAGTCCAACCCCCACTTTATCAGTGGAGACAGACAGCATGCAGACATCATTACATTACAGCACGAAAAATGCTATGCTATGCTTTGGGTGAGTACAGGGTATGAAAAAAGCATACAGGAGGTGGCATCTGTTCCAGACTTGGTAGTTAGGCCTCCAGAGACAATTGCTTTTGAAACCTGAATAGAAATTGAAGGATGAGAGTAGCCCATTCAAAAGGGATTGGAAGTACCAAAGCTCAAAGATAAAACAAGCCATGATTTGCTCGATACAACAGAGAACAATTTTAAGAGCTTGACAAGTATCAGGTGCTATGCTAAATAAAGCTCATTACATTATCTCATCTAATGATCACAAAAAACCTATGAGGTACTACTCCTCAATTAACCCTATAAGGCAATGGATGGTAGACATTTACAGTTTTATTTATTTATTTTTTAAAATCTTCTTTAGACTTTTTTGAAAAGCAGCTAGCTTTACAAAGACTTTCTCTTTGGGAAAACTTATCCAAAAGTACAAAAGCTGCTTCTATGTTTTTAAAAGGATTTCTTCAAAATTGTTTTAGAAGACATATGGAAGAACTGGTTTGCATGTCTTATAAGGTCCTTGGGATAAGTCAGGGAGAAATAAAGCTCTTTAAATTTAATTAAATTGTAGATTATCCTTTAACTATAAAGTAGAGCTAAGTAAAAGCTTTGTAACTGCCTTTCCCTTTTCCCAATTTCTCCTTTTAAAATGTAAACCTTGCATGGAGGCACTACAATTATAGTACACAGGGTAGGAGCTCTGAAATCAGACATGCAACTGAATACCAGTTTCACCACATGTTAACTGTGGCCACTATAACTTTCTTAACTTTGAGTGTTAGCACCTCCAAAATGGGGACGATATCTTCCTCACTGATTGTCATAAAAAATAAATTCGAATGCATTATGTATACATGTAGCTCATGCATCAGATGTAAGGTCCCTTTCTTGTTTCTGATATTCTTATGTATCTAACAGCTCTGAAGGGTTGTCTTACTTTCTTTGATGCTGCTTCTGCAGAGCTGCCTCTGATAATTGTCCCTGAAGGATCAGTTTTCTTTGCTTGTCAATATCTCCTTCCATTCTAGCAAAAGCATGAGAACCAATGAAAGAGAGATCAACTCCCAAGCCTTCATCCTCCTCTTCTTGGTTATCTGCAACAAAAATGTTACTATCAATAGAGAGCTTATGCTAAAACTAGACAGTAAATGAAACATATTGTGAATGCTGCAGTAGGAATGACAGAGAGGTAACTCAAAAAAGTGGGGTTAAGGTTATTTTTGAGAACGAAATTGTAATCAGATTTAGGCATTTGTTAAAACTGAAATCATGAAAGAAACTGCCTGTCCATGTGTGACAAAGGTTTTAGCAGTATGTGAAAAAAAATCAGGGTGACCTGGGTCATAGGAAGAAAAGAATAGAATGTGGTCACACACAAAAAGACAGAAGTAATTAGATTGTATTGAGTTTAAAGATGGCTCACTGCACAGCATCTGACAAAAAATAAGCATAAAAAACAAGCATTTGGGAAGGTTTATTCAGCACTGTTGATGGAGAAAGCATTTAGCCCTTCTGTCAGGTAATATCCCAAGATGAATGGACCAGGATCACAGAGTATAATCCACATTCCTTAAGAAATATTTCAGTTATAATTTAGCATCCTGGTTTTCTATACTGGTCATACCAACATAGTTATTTTGGTCCATAAGAGTTATAGTTCTCACTACAAACTAACATATTAGCTTTCCAATCTATCATGTAACCACTATGAGGTAGATTAGCAGAAATCAAGTCTCTTGAGAACAGATTATCTCTTAGTGTGGTGCTCATTGCCTTGGTAGATCTGTTAAGCAAAAACAAAACAAAACAAACCTTGTACCATGGGGAACCTCCAACCTGGTGGACAATCAGCTGGAATTTCCCCACGTCTACTTCACTACTCCTCAAACTGACAGGCCAATAGCTCGGAAGGGCCTGCTTTAATTAAAAACACCCCTCAAGTAAAGCTTGGTTATATACATTTTAACAGATTTAACATTCTATTTGAAAATATTTAAGAACACTAAGGCCTGTAACATAAAAGTATTTTCTGAGATGTGAATGCAAATCAAACACTCTGGGAATGGTGGAAGGAAGAGAATCTTTTAGCAAATGAGTTAGTCTTATCTACTGTCCAGTGCTCAAAGTGGTTTTGCTGTTCACCATAATTATCACACTAAATGCATTTTATGAAAGAAAAATTGTATGGTAGTCCCAGGCATGAAGATTGCTAAACAACTCTTGGCATTATATCAAGGATATATTATACTGGAGGCTCACCCAAACTGCAAGGGTACCCCTTTAGCAAAGCTTGGTTTCCAGACACTTCATATTTTCTGATGCCAAACCACTTATAATTCCTTCCACTTGATGAAAGTCTATGTACTGGTGACAAAAATCTTGAGTCGCTTCCTAAAGATTTTGGCTTGGTGCTTATTTTTAAAAGAAGTGTTCACACTAGGAATTTCACAGTAATTCCTTAAGCTGTTGGATGTCGAGACTGAGTCCCAGCACTGAAGCCTGTGAGGCATGTTTCTGCAGAAGGGACTTACAACCTTCAATATGTACACATGAACATCACTACAAGGTGCTACACAGAGCAGATACAGAAGGGCTACTATCCTAACACATTCTACATGCTATTCCAACCTACAACAGTATATAACCTGAGGAGACAAAATGAATGGTTCTAGTATTCTTGTCTTAGTATTTAATGTTAAACATGATTTTTAGAGGATATTGAAAGCCATTTAAAATGTTAGACAATAACATACTTTATTATCTCAACAGCATCTTGCATGAAACTATAAGCTCCATTAGGGTGAGAATATTGTTATAGCCACCTCTTAATCCCCACTGTCTAACACAGACTTGACATATATCTATTTACCTATAATTTTATTTTTAATTTCAAGAATAAATTTCAAGAATAGAACTTGAAAACTTCTAAACTGGTCTTGACTGCAGTGTCATGCTAATAGAGAGATTTCCAAAGGTTAAGCTGAACTTCTTACTTCTTTGGTGGTTGGTGCCTTATTTTTGCTTAACAGGGAGATTTAAAAAGTTAGAACTCTAGAACTCACCTTCTGGAGCACCAGGTTTTTCACTTATTCTAATCTGTCGTTCAGGTACCACAGGCTCCCCTTCTGCATTTCCAATATCTGCGGGTAGGTATGGCAATGATCGATTCTCCTCCTTTAATGACCTTGGGAAGTACAGAGGTAGCAGCTTTTGGTAAGTAGCCTGTGCCAGAAAAGCAAGACATTCTGTGAAAAACAGGACACAATAAAGAAAACCTCAGCAGTACTTAGTGCTGTTCGCACACTGTGAAGATAACCTCCATTAAGAATAGACTTTACCACTTCTGAGCTCAGATTAGATACTGTCTGGAACCCTCAATCAGCTTCTGCGTTAAAGATAAGGACATTGTTATCTAGTCAAGTTAAATGTCATGCCCATCCTAACAATTCCAGGTCACTAAACCTGGAATGCATAAGCCCTGCCACTCCTGTCCCCAACCCTGCCTTCACTTCCTAATGGTAACAGTCCTTCAAGATCTAGCTCAAATGCTACTTCCTTAACCCTCAGTGTGCCAGCAGGGTCCATTCAACCCAGGTATTGTTTCTGAGTTGTTTGTGAAGGATTTCTCTTTCATGATGTTTATTCTTTCTTAAAAATTTTTCAAAGGACAAAGATTAATTTTAGTTAAAAAAACAAAATAAAACTTATCTTGTAATTCCCATATTGATTGGTCCACAGACTAATAAATCTGCAATACATTAAAGACATGTAGTGCTCTTATTTATCCTATATCTTGAAGCATGTTACTTTTTCATCATCCTAGGAATTGTTTTCTCATTACATAGAATTATTCATCAATTATTAAAAACTATACTAAAAAAGACTAAATTAAAATAATAAAAAAAATGATGGAATCACCTAGGACAATGAAATCATTCAAGAAATCATTATCTTTCATTTTCATATTATGTTGCCCACAGTATTGCATCATCTTTTAAGCATATATATCTATATCTATATCTATATCTATATATAAAAAGATGGACATACCATCTTTATACCCTTTTTTAAAAAACTGAGATAGAATTCATATACCATAAAAGCCACCTTTTGAAGTATACAATTCAGTGGTTTTTTTGGTTTGTTTTCTTCTTTGAGATGAGGTATTGCTATGCTGCCCAGGCTGGTCTCAAACTTCTCGGCTCAAGCAATTTTCCCACCTCAACTTCCCCAGTAGCTGGGATTACAGGTGTACACTACCACACCCAGCTTCAGTGGTTTTTCATATACAGTATTCACAAAGGGGGTATAATCACCACCACTATTTAATTCCAGAACATTTTCACCACTCTAAAACCCACTAGTAGTCATTCACCATTCCTCCCTTTCCCACCCCCAGCAATTACTAATCTTCTTTCTGTCACTATGAATTTGTCTATTTTTGGATATTTGGCCAGGTGTGGTAGTCCACACCTATAATCCCAGCACTTTGGGGATCAAGGCGGGTGGATCACGAGGTCAGGAGTTTAAGACCATCCTGGCCAACATGGTGAAACCCCGTCTCTACTAAAATACAAAAAATTAGCTGGGCATGGTGGTGCACACCTGTAGTCCCAGCTACTCAGGAGGCTGAGGCAGGGGAATCCCTTGAGGCAGAGGTTGCAGTGAGCTGAGATTATGCCACTCCACTCCAGCCTGGTAACAGAGTGAGACTGCGTCTCAAAAAAAAAAAAAAAAAAAAAGGACTACAGTATGTGGCATATTGTGTCTGATTTCTTTCATTTAGCATGATGTCTTCAAGGTTAACCCACATTGTAGCAGTTATCAGTACTTCATTCTTTTTTATGGCTGAATGATATTCTAACAAATATGCACATACACACACGCATACACACACCACATTTTGTTTGTCAATTAGTTCATCAGGTGATGACATTTCAGTTGTTTCTACTTTTTGGCTATTATGAATGATGCTACTACAAATATTTGTGTACAAGTTTTTGTGTGGAAGTATTTTCAGTTCTCTTCTATATATACCTACGAGTCAAATTGCTGCATTATATGGTATGTTTTAACTTTTTCATTGACTGCCAGACTGTTTTCCAAAGTAGCTGCACCATTTTTACATTTCCATTAACTATCTATGAGTATTCCATTTTCTCCATATCCTCACCAACACTTGTTACTACTGCCTGCCTTCGTAATTATAACCACGTTAGTGGGTGTAAGTGGTATCCATGGTGGTTTTGACTTGTAGTTTTCTAACGGCTAATGGTGTGGAGCACCTTTTCAGTGCTTACCGGCCATCTGTATATCTTCTTCAAAAAAATGTATGTTAATTATGTTTAACTTTTTGTTTTTTTGTATTTTATAATGTTTTCACGTCTTAAAAAGTTTTCTAGCCTGAGAAGACTGTCCCTGTAAGGGATAGCTAATTCCTAAAGATAGTAAACAGCGTATCTTGCATATGCCAACCAACCAATTCCAAATCTACAGTCCTAATCATTTCCTTACCTAACTCTTACACACCAAGCAAGTATTTCTCCTGGTTTAAATCATCCCAGGGTCAGCTATTAGGAATCTAGAGATTAGTCCTATAGCCCAGAATAATGGAATTATTCAAACTAGCCAGTCCTAAGCTGTAAGTTCTGCCCTGCCTTGCCTTTCCCAAGGAAAACCCAATAAAGGCTCTGGTTCAGGATTTCCTCACACTCCTGCTTCTGCCTCCTGACTGAAACCTAGTGTTCCTCCTGTGGCCCACTAAACTTTTCTTTCTTTCTTTTAACAGTCTTTCTTGCCATAGACCTCTCTGTCTCCTCACTCAGTCACCTTTGTAAATTAAAACCTAGGCATGAAACAACATGTCTGTTCAAAACGTTTGTTCACTTTTAAATTTGCTTGTCTTTTGTTGAATTATAAGTGCTTAATTTATCCATTTGTATTTTGGCTGTTTGTGCTTTTGGTGTCATATCTAATAAACCACTGCCTAACCCACAATCAGGAAGATTTATATCTACACTTTCTTCTAAGAGTTTTATAACTTTAGCTCTTACATTGAGGTCCTAGATTCCTTTTGAGCTAATTTTTGTATATGGTATAAGGTAGGAATCCAACTTTGTTCTTTTGCATGTGGATATCCAGTAGTCCCAATACCACTTGTTGAAAAGACAATGCTTTTCCTCATTAATTGTCTTGAAACCACTGTCAGAAATTCGATTCCATTGACCTATACATTTATCCTTATGCCAGTACCACAGTCTTGATTATTACAGCTTTGTAGTGAGTTTTGAAATTGGTAGGTGTGAATCTTCCAATGTTGTTCTTTTTTTCCAAAACTGTTTTGACTATTCTGGGTCTCTCGCATATCATTTAGGATCAACTTGACAATTTCTGCAAAAAACGAGTTGGGATTTTGATAGGGATTACGTTAAGTCTGTAACACAATGTAGGGAAAATGGTCAGTAAAGTCATCTTAACAACATTAAGTCTTTTAATCCGTGAACACAGATGTCTTTCCATTTATTTGTGTTTTTAAAATTTTCTTTCAAAGAAGTCTTATAGTTTTAAATGTACAAATCTTTAAGTTTAGTTCTAAATATTTCATTATTTTTGGATGCTACTATAAGTAGAATTGTTTTCTTAATTTTTGTTTCTGGATTGGTCATTGTTAGTGTGCAGAAATACAATTTATTTTTGTATATTGATCTTACATCCTGTAACCCCACTGGAACTCTATTAGGTCTAACAGTGTTTTCGTGTGTGTGAGTGTGTGTGTGTGTGTGTGTGTGTGTGTGTGTGGACTCTTTAGTATTTTTGATAAGATCACGCTGTCTGCAAATAAAGGTACTTTTACTTTGTTCTTTTCAGTTCGGGTGCTTTTTATTTCTTTCTCTTAGCCAAATGCCCTGGCTAGTAACTCTAGTAAAATATTGAATAGAACTGGCAAGAGCGAAAATCTTTGTCTTCTTCCTGATCTTAGGCAGAAAGCTTTCAGTATTTAATCATTAAGTATGTGAGCTAAGGGTTTCCCACAGATTCCCTTTTTCAAGTTGAATAAGTTCTCTTTTATTACTAGTTTGTTGACTGTTGTTATCAAGAAAGAATGTTGCATTTTTTCAATGTTCTTTTCTACATCTATTGAGACGGTCCTGTGGCTTTTACACTTTATTCTATTAATATGGTATATAACATTGATTCAGATTCTTGTATGCTGAACCAACCCTGCATTCCTGAAATAAGTCCCACTTTGGGGTGGTATACAATTCTTTTATATGCTGTTGGATTTGGTTTGGTAATTTTTGCATTTCTAGTCATAAGAGATATTGCTCTATGGTTTTCTGGCATGTAGTATATTTTTAACTTTACTGGACAGAGTTGAGAATTCCAAATTTTTCATTTGCAGTCCATAATATTAAAGAGAAGATAATTAAATGAAGAAAACATTTTGGAATCATTAAATAAATCAAAGATGAATGTAACGAGATAGACAGCAGCCCTCTTAATGATGATCGTAAGATTTACTGTATAAGGTGAAGTTTCAGACTCTGAGTCTTCAGACAATAACATTCTAGATTATCTCTCAAATTCAATAATCTATGAGTTGATAATGTATTTTTTTCTTTTTTTGAGACATAATCTTGCTCTGTCACCCTGGCTGGAGTCAGTGGCACAATCTCGACTCACTGCAACCACTGCTTCCTGGGTTCAATCAATTCTCATATATCAGCCTCCCTAATAGCTGGGAGTACAGGCATCTGCCACCATATCCAGCTAATTTTTTTTTTTTTAATTTTTAGTGGAGACAGGGTTTCACCATGTTGGCCAGGCTGGTCTTGAACTACTGACCTCAGGTGATCCACCCACTTCAGCCTACCCAAGTGCTGGGATTACAGGCATGCTACCATGTATTTCTAAGAACAAAAGGGAAATCTGGTATTCTCATTCAGTAAGCCATTCAACAAGAAGAACTTAATCAGATACTATTTTGTGATAGGAACCTGGACAATCTCATTTTACTAAAAGGATGTTTGACAGTATTCTTTCATCTTTTATGTCTGTGCAACAGTATTTAGTTGACACAAAGAGGTTATGTTTAAATTCTTACTAAAATGTCTAATAAACTTGTTTTTCATTATCCGTTTATTCTTCTATAAATTATTCACAAATAACTTTTGAGAAAAAGATGGTAAATGGTGATTACTTTCCCAAGTATACTGAGGGCAAAGACTTATTCTCTGTTCCTCTAAATCTGGGTCAGGTGTCATGATAAGTTGCCATGGTACTGTGGGGCAAACCTTAGCAGAGCATTTGCCACACTGTAGGGTGATCTTTGTTTACCTGGCTGTTTCAGCATTAGTCTGCCAACTCCCTGAGAGCAAGAGCCCTATCTCATTTGTATCCTACCCTATGAAAATGGACAAATCTCTAAACTAGACTTCACCCCTCAGCTTCAAACTGATAAGCACAATGGTTTGCTGAGCCTCTGTTCCTGATGATCCACTGATCCTCTAAGACAACGTGTTGAGAAAATAATTTGTCTTCATCCCATCTCCAAAACTTTTCCTGCTTTCTATTTCTATCTCAATGGTGGTATCACTATCTAGTAATTCAAGCCAAAAACCTAGAAGTCATGCTTAACTCTTTTTTCCCACATGTATTTAATCGACCACCAACTCCAGTTGAATTTATTTACTAAATATTTAAAATTTTAACACTACCAGTACCCTTGTTCAGGCCTGATCATTTCTCATGTGGAGTATTGCTACCACCTGTTATCTCTTCCTGCCATTAGTCTTTCTCTTTCCAAATCATCCTCCACACAGCTAAAACAGAAAGTAGATGACATCATTTGAGTAAAGCTCTTTTGTTTCCCATTACTTAATTAATAAAGTCTAAATATCACAGCTTGTGACACAAGGCCTTGAGTGATCTTACCCCTATCTAACTTTCATTGTTGCCACTGTGAGCCTCACATTTTATGCAACAGCAATACTAAACACTCCATGCTATATCTTATTTCTATGCCTTTGCTCAGGCTTGTATGACTGCTGTCACTTGCCTCTCTCCCTTGGCAAACCTTATGTACCTTTTACAATTATTTCAACTTACATATCACTTCCTATGGGAAGCATTCCTAACCTCATGCCAGGGTAAAGTTATGTCCTATCCTTCCCATACCTCCATTAATGCACTTATAACAATTATCCTAACTTCTCTGAATTATCTATCTCCACTAAAGGATAAAGGCTCCTTGAGGAAACAACCATTATTTTTTCACTGGTGTATTCCCAGGACCTAATATAGTAAACCTGATATATGCTAAACATTCAGTAAAGGATCACTGGAAGACTCTATGTATAAATAAAAAAGATGAAACAAAGTAAATGTGCCTTTTTCCAGCAAATTCAAAAGTGCATATATATTTTATATGTAGCCACATATGCTTTGAATAGATACTTCACCAATAGATAGCTAATACAAATGTATTAGCTTATTTAATTATCACAAAAAACTGGATACAGGTACTATTAGTATTCCAATTTTACCGAAGCAGAGAAGTTAAGTAACTTGCTCAGTGATACAAAACTAGGAAATACTGTAAGCTGAATTAGACAAAGCACTCCAAAATTAAAGTGTAATGAGATAAGAATAAACTATTTTTTAGAATGGCTTGAAATTAAATGGAAATATATTAAACCTAAGTACTATAATAAAATATATAAATCTCACAGTGCCAGCCACTAGGCTAGGCTGTCACCTGGTCAGCCAGACACCAAAGCTTTTCTGGCATGTTAGTTTTCCAGTTACGCTCCCCAAACATGCAGTGCTTAGAAGGTGATGCTTTGAGAGCTAACACAGGGGCCAAGCAGAACAACTCTACTTTTTAAGATTTCACTTACAGTGACAACAGTTGAGTCATAAAAAATATGAATAAAATGCTCCTTCTTGACTTATTTTTAGTTTCCAATACAGTCTTTTTCAATGAATGATGGTAAGTCCACTGTCAAATATATACATAGATAATTAGGATTTGTCTGCTGGAAACTCAATAAGTATATAGCGATAAGCCAAAGGCAAAGGCTTAAAGGTAGAAATAAGATTTAAACAATGTAACAATTAGCAAAATACCTCTTCAAGATCAGAGACAGCAAATACTACTTTTTCAATAGTTTCCCCATGAATCTCTAGGAATCTCCTTACAGTGCCTAAAAAAAAGAACAGAAAGATTACTCAATAACTAAAAAATTACTTACACATAAAAATCAAGCTCTTCAATGTTTATTTTTGTAAGGGATCACTTCTCACTTCATTCAGGACTCTGCTTATAATACCTGTATAAAAACCCACTTCTGATCTGCTTTCCTCCACAGCAACTGGGATAGACATTTTATGAAGTTATTTGCGTACTGTTATCCTCCCTGTCTTCTCCTCATTCACTAGAATGAAAGCTCCATAACAGAAGAAGCTTTATTGGATTTACTGCTCTATTTCCAATGTTAAGAACAGTGTCTGGCAAGAGAAGATGCTGACTTCAGACAATTCTCTCTCATATAGTATATTGTTCTTATTCCTTTCTTCGGCCAGAATGATTTAGCACAAGTGTCTTTCCATTGATTCAGTTACAGTATAAGATATCTTACCCAGCCTTTCATCCCTTGACAAAACTCCACAAATAGAGCTCAATTATTGTTTCTTAATTTCTATGTTATTCTAATTCTTCTCTATCAACTTCCTAATAACAAGACCTACTGACCTTTACTTTCAGTTCTTAACTCATTGGATCTCTCCCTAGCTTTAGTCTTTAACACGCATGCCCTCACCTTTTAAAAATGTTGTCCTCCAGGGTTTTGTCTTCAATATTTTTTAGATATACTTATTCTCCTTAGCTTACTAATTTGCTGGATAGGTATTACCTCAAATGTTGATGGCTTCCAAATCTTTATATTCTTTTTTTCTGAGCAAAAGACCCAAATTCCCTGATGCCTATTGGGTGTATGTGCTCAGGTAACTCACACAGATCTCAAATTCAATGTATCCAAACCTGACACCAACAGGTCCAAATCCTGACCACCATCTTTTTCCAGGAAACCGGCTCCTTTTAACCTCCATTACTTACCTTGGTAAGTATCAACATCCAACCATCATCCAAGCTAGAATCCTGAATTGTCTTTGATGCTTTCTTTACCTCTTTCTTCATATTGCATTTTCAAATAGTTCCCATGACTTTTAATTCTATTGCTAATATTTCTAACATTTATTCCTTTCTTTTGGCTGCTTTCAGGTTCTCAAGGCTCACACAGACTTTGGCAATAAGCTCCTAACTGCTCTCCTGCGTCTTTTTTCCCCAATTCTGCATACTCACTGTTGGCTGACTTATATTCTCACGTTACCCTCCTTACTAAACACTGGTGATCACTCTGCACTGCTTACAGGTTAAGATTCAAAAACCCTAGCATGACTCTCTACATTCCAACCCCAACTATCCACTTCCCCCAGTCAGCTCGTTAGTCCCACTTCCAAATATTCCTCCCACATCTTACGCTTTAGCTAAATCTACTTTGCTGTATTCAAAACGTACCACTTACTTTTATGATGCCCTGCCTCTGCTTGCATGGTTATGTCTGACTAGAATATGACTTATCCACCATTCTCCTTTTGGTAAGCTCCTACTCATTTTTCAATACCCAGTCAAGAGCCATCCCTAACCTTCCTTGTTCCCCTCCTGGAATCTTTTGAACACCCTTCATTTAAAGAATTTCTCACATTTTATAGCTAGACTAAGCTTTTTGAAGATCAAGTATATTTTATATTAATATTACTTTAATTTGGGGCCTAGCACACCTTATGATGTGATATGCAATCATTCAAAAGTAACTAGCAACAATTTATGGCTCAGGTACATATTGCCTGCTTTGTTCAACATTGTATCTCAAGAACCTAACAGAGCAAACCCATTTGTTAAAAGACTAAACAAACACTCCTAACTCTCCTCCAGTTAGATAACAAATTTATTTTTCATTTCTCCCTCTATTCTGCTTTAATACTTTTTCAAAAATGAACTTTCAAAAAAAGATTTTCAGCAGGGTATGGGGGCTCATGGCTATAATCTCAGCACTTTAGGGGGTGAGGGCGAGAGGATTGCTTGAGCAACACAGTGAGACCCTGTGTTTATCAAAACTTTTTTTACAAATTAGCTAGGTATGGTGGTGCATAGCTGTAGTCTTAGCTACCTGGGAGGCTGACAAGGGAGGATTGCTTGAGCCCAGGAGGTTGAGGCTGCAGCGAGCTGTGACTGCCCCACTGCACTGCAGCCTGGGCATCAGTGTATGACTCTCTCTCTCAAAAAACATACAAACAAACAAAAAACAAAAAGATTTTTGGTTTCCTATTTATTTTGACACCAAGTTTTAACGTTCCCGCATAATAGTTTTCCAGAATATAATTATATTATTTCCTTTGGAAGATAAAATACAATGCTAAATTGCAACCAAATTGAATTTTCTCAGTGGAATTCATTTAGAAAATTAACTCTGCAAAAGCAGTGAAGACTGATGTCATGAATCTAAGGTTTTAGTACTAACGGCCAGGCCACGCTGTTCCTTTCAAAGTTTCATCTGTGCACTATTATCTGCAACCAATCACGATGTCCTGTGCTCAAATATCTAATGAATACCCTTTAACTTGTAAGAATGACATCTAGGACATTACAATTCCCCATCTGGAACCACCACAAGAACAAACACCTTCATCTTATTTCTCACCACTGTATTCTTTTGTATACAGCACATAGTAGTCACTCAAATTTTGGTTGAATAAATAACCTGATAAATTTATTTCAATGCAGATGTTTCTTTAGGGTTTTTCTGGTGAAGAACAAGCTGCACATGAACTAAGAAAAAAAAACACAAGTCTTAATATGTCTATTGAAAACATATTACTTAGGCTTCAAATGAAATAAATTTTGATATGTTTAGTAAGAAAGCTTTTGATACTAAGAACTTAGAGTTATATCATTAGATTTGTTCTTGGCCCATATATGCCTCAAAAGTATACAAGCCATTTGTTTTCCAAATGCTTGATAAAGTAACCAAACAAAGGGCATCGTCTTCTGTGTATGTATTTGAATGAGATGCTACAGTTTTGCCACTAGATTTAAGGCATAATAAGTCAAATGTGCCTTATAAACTAAGTGTTAATTTGCCCACTTTAAGAGTTGTACATTTCCTTTTTGCTAATTAAATTTCTAGAAATTGCTTCATTAAAGTCCCTTATACTCACTATTAATCTTTATCTGCTGTTACTTTCAAAGTTGACCTCTCCTATAGTACTGTATCAAGTGATTTGTCTGGGGCCACAGAGCTAGAGTTGGCCTGGTAGAATTAGAACTAAAAACTAGTCTTCTTAACTCCCTATTCAGAGCCTTTTCTAAAAAATTATGCTGCCTCTTTAAAATATAATCCTTAGGATTACCTTAATAAAAAATAGATATATAAAAGAAGCTATGGGATCACAGGGTAAGGACTAGGTAAAATCAGAGAATACAGAGACCAGCCAAAAGCCTTGTCAGGAGCAATGATATCAAGGCAGGAACTTTGCTTTGGTTAGGCATCATTTAGAAAACAGGCAGGTTATAACACAGCAGTCTTCCGCTGAAGCAGTTCTAACTCAAACATAATGAATCATCTAGTATAACAGACAGGTTACTAGACTTGGGAGTCAGAAGGTCTGGATATATGCTCCAAGTCTGTATAACCCTGAGACCAGGAGAAATTTCTGAGCCTCTTTATTTGTATAATGGACACCATACTACCTAAAACACTGGGTTGTTAAGGAAAGTAAGTGGAATTTACTTGTCCCTTTTTAAAATAAGTATTTCTTAAGCAAGTACCATATGTCAAGCATTCAAGAAAGAAAGATAAGATCCCTGCCCCTCAAGCTCAGTCTAATATAATGTATATAAACTTAATTATAAAATATATAAATTACCTATAAAATCCTTGAGCAGTTAGAATATTGGATTTTAAAATAGCTTATAATTTAATAAGACTAAGACTGAACAGATCCTTACCCTAAATTCCAGGCTATATAATAATAATCTATACATTCAAATATCTTTGTGATATTTGTGGAAATAAGGCTTTCGGCTTTTCAACTTTAAATTCTAGAGATAAAGAGGGGTCTTAAACATCATTTAGTATATAGTTTGTCTCCCAAATGAGAAGTGTTTTCTGTAATAGCTGCAACAGATGGTCATGTAGTCTCTGCATGGATGTTCCTAGTGACAAGAAGTTCACTAAAATACTTTTCTGTTACAGATAGTACTATCTCAAGTGGGACCAATATTTTCTTCCTTATAACTTGGTCTTAGACTTTGCCTTGTACAGTTGAAGTTCTTATCTACAATCCTGATGAGGATCTGTAAACTTCCTGAAATAACATGGAAATTCTGTATTTATGCACATTTTTCTTGAGAAAAGGTCCACAGTGTTCTTTCATCAAATGCTCATTGTAGTTTATGATAATACCCCAAAGAACTTCCGCTTGAAAAATGTAGCACAGAGTAAGTCCACAGTGAGACTCCTTCAGATATTTGAAGATGGACAACACATTTGCTAAAAGCATGCTCTTCTTTAGGAGAAACACCACTAATGGTTGAAACTGTTTGTCCTCCTGTTTGTCAGTGTCTCATGAAATATGACACACAGAAATATATACAAAACTTAAGATGTGGTCTAAACCTGCATATATACAGTGAGATCATCGACTCTCTTTAGCTGAATGCCATATTTTTATGTCACATATATACATTTGGCTCATATTAATTGAGCCTAGTCTTTTTAAAACCTAATGCAGTTTTACATTCAAATAGCATGTGTGAAAGTGGCTAAACTGCCATGAAATCTGACTGCATTTGTTGCAGACTGTTAAGATTATTCCAAATTCTGATTTAATTACTCGATGCATTAGCCATACTTTCTAACTTAGCATCACTTTCAAATTCAAGAGGCTAGCTGCTCTGAACCTACTCTGGTTTTGGGGGCTGCCTAATTCAAGACTCATTCTTTGCTCAATTAAATTCTGTTAAATTAAAAAAATGAATAGACAAGTCTTCTAACCCTTTATTCAAACGGATAAAAATGTCAACCTGAAAAAGTAAATTGAGAGCTCTGCAACTTGCCAATAAAAACTTCCCTCCAGAGTGCCACAATCACTTAATTAATTTTCTTTGACTATAACTATTTAACTAATGATAAAAAAAAAAAATTTTGTTGCCTTTTTTTTGAGATGAGGTCTCACTATATGTTGCTCAGGCTGGAGTGCTGGCTATTCATAGGTGCCATCACAGCTCACTGCAGCCTTAAACTTCTGGCCTCAAGTGATACTCCTGCCTCAGCCTCCCAAGTTGCAGAATTACAAGTATAAGCCACCATGTCCAGAATTTAAAAAAATTTTTAAGATTCAATTCATGTACAGCATCTCCAATATTACTTACGAAGTGCTATGTGTGTTGCATCCTCTAAAGGATAACCACGTTTTGCAGAATTGATGACACAGAAGCCAACAGAAGACATTGACTGCTCTCTGAAATCAAACGGAAAACACAAAAATTGCGCTTCAAACATTTGTAATACATATACAACAATATATAACTAATTTCAAAATGCAGCTCAACTTCTCCTTGCCTCTCTCTTCTACAAAGCTACTGTAATAGCTAACCCAATTGCACTACTCAATAATTATATTAATATACAATTTAACTGCACTCTTTGGAGGACATATATTACACATAAAAACTGAATAAAATTGGAAAAAGGTTATATTCTCAAGTCACTCAAATCTATGTCATTACCCTGCTAAGTTTGAAAGAATAATTATATCATCAGGGTCTTCCTAAATCACCTAAGTTCCTTAAAATTTGACTTCCATTGCTATGTTTTTAATCTTTAAAACTGGGGTCTTCATATTTAAAAACTAGGGCCTTTAACAATGTGTGATATGCTATGTCCAGAAAATGAGTAGACCATACTTTGCCAGTTGAAGTACATTTCTGTAGCAGCTATAAAGGGAACTCTCGGCTGCTGTGCGGTAGCGGCTCTTATATTTAGGTCCCACTGTGTGAATGATGAATCGGGCAGCTAGATTGAATCCTTTTGTCAATTTTGCTTCACCTGTTCGGCAACCTGGAAACAATGGAAACATAAATAAATTTGGAGGTATTAGGAAAACAAAAATGAAAACAAATGAAAGCATCAAACAGAAAAAGTATTAAGAACTCTGAGAAATTTCTGTTAAATATACAGACCGAATACAAGCATTTACTTCTGTTCCTTCTGTTCTCAAAATGACAGTAAAGCAATACAACAGATATAAGCACAGACAGATAAAGAGAATGAGAAAGAACAGATAAACATCTCAAAATTTTGGAAAGCAGAAGGTCAACTGACTAGTAACTGACTCAACAGAGCAGAGAAATCTAATTGCTTGCAGAAATGAGATAACTAATATGAAGTAAGCTGATTTGTACTGAAAAGCAGTGTGGGATATAAGACAGACCGCTTTGATTCAAATCCTGAGTTACCATGTTCCTGTTGAGACACTCTGGGCAGGGGCTTGGCCTTGATGTAACTCCATTTCCTATTTAAGAGTGATACTAGCAGTACGTACTTCACAGAATTAAATGTTATTATATGCAAAGTGCATACATGCATTAGCAATTATTGTTATTATTACTAGAGAACGCTAAAAAGGCTCAGAAATTGGAGCCCCAAGTACTTGTAAAGGCTATGCTGCGAAGTGGGATGTGGGACTAAAAAGAGGAGGCCCTGTTAAAAGTTTATATAAAAACAGTCAAATCTACAACAATCCCTCCCCCAGCCAGCACAGCAAGGTGATGATTTTTTCTTTTCTTTTTTTTTTTAACCACCAGAGCAGCAGGGAGGAAGTTTATTCTCTGGAGATGCTCAACTAGAGAGTTTCTGGATTCCAGAACCCTAGGCACAGCTGAAAGAGAGGATTTAGTTACAGTATTATACTTAACAGTGAAAGTCTAGCCGTCTGCCCCTAAATGGCTTTCAAAACAGACATCTAGGCTTAAACCCCTGGAGGATTCCTTTGCAAAAAATTGAGAGGTACAAACCAAAGGACCTACAGATTATGATAACTGGGAAAAGTTCCCCAATAAAATAACAGGGCTCCTATTCTGTCATCTGCTTCAAGACCCACCAGGCCCACCTTTGTCCACTGTTATGAACTGAATGCTTGGGTTCCCTCAAAATTCCTATGTTAAACTCTACCCCCTAATGTGATGGTGTTAGGAGGTAGGGTCTTTGGAAGGTAATTAGAATTAGGTACGGTTGTGAGGGTAGAGCCCTTATGAATGAGAGCTGAATCCTTTCAAGGGTCTCCAGAGAGCTGCTCCCTCTCTCTGCCACGTGAAAATACAATGAAAACTCAGCAGTCTGCAGTCAGGAAGATAGCCCTTAGCAGAACCTGACCATGCTGGTACCCTCATCTCGGATTTCCAGTCTCCAGAAGTTTCTGTTCTTTATAAGCCACTCAGCCTATGATACTTTGTTATAGCAGTCTGAACTTACTTATATACCCAAGTGTACAAAGTTTCCCATGAACTTTTCAGTTCTTCCATCTTAAATCCAGCTAACACTTAAGGGTCACCAGAAAACAACAAAAGCCTCTAACAAAAACTAAAAGGGGAGACTCAGCACACGCTCAAGAAATAGACAACACAGTGAAGAAAACTTAAAACAAAATCAGAATGTCATAAAAATAGACTACTCAGAGAATAGGAAATGGCACTTATGCAACTGCTATAGCCAAGTGAAAAACCTGACAGCAGAAATGAAAAGTTCAATAGAAGGGTTAAAACTAAACTTGAAGAAATCCCCCAGAAAATAAATCAAAAAGAAATTGAAAATAAGAGATAAAAGATAAGAAAACTGAAGAATTAAGCAAGAAAATACAACATCCAATAGGATCTCTTCAGAGAGAATGAAGAATACAGAGGAAGGAAATTATTAATGAAATAAAACAAAAAAAATTTCCCATAATGGAAAGACATGAGTTTCTAGAGTCAAATAACCCATAAAATACTCAAACCACATGAAGGCACATCACTGTAAAATCTAAGAGCACTTAGAAACAAAGATGAGACCATAAACTTTCCAGAAAGAAACTGGTAACATACAATCAGGGGTAAGACTAGCACAAGACTTCTCAACAGCACTAATCAAAGTAGAAAACAAAGGAATAGTGCCTTCAAATTTCTGGAAAATGATTTCCAAACTAGAATTCTATTTCTGAGCACATTACAAATTAAGTATGAAGGCAGAAGTAAAATCTCAGTAGTTTTGCCCTATTGCATCCTTCTTGAAAATCTCCTGGTAGATTTACTCACAAAGATGAGAGATCCAATCCATCAAACAGATAAAAAGATTTTCCAGGATGATGTTTAAAAAAAGTTCAAGAACAATAACTGTGCAGCAGGAATACACAACAGTCTAGAGAGGAAAGGGAGGATGGAGGATTCCAGGAGGGACTGTGGCAAGAAAAAAATAGAATGGAAGGATCAAACTGTTATCACTCCAATTAAGAGAGCCATCTTAATATGAACTATGGCCCAGGTCTAACACAATACAACATTAAGTAGACAACACACCCCCACCTATGAAATATTTTAGCCAAAACTTGACTCCATTAGACATAATGTCAAGATTATAGGAAATACAAACTGAATGGCACCTCAAATAAATCAAACAAATCTAGAAGGGGGGATATTGTGAAAATAATTGGCCTCATTCACTCAACGAGCCAGCGTCACAGACAGGGGACTGTGCTGGATTACAAAATACCACACACACAGCTGGGTGTGGTGGCTCATGCTTGTATTCTCAGCACTTTGGGAGGCCAAGGAGGGCAGATCATGAGGTTGGGAGTTTGGGAGGGCAGATCATGAGGTTGGGAGTTTGAGACCAGACTGACCAACATGGTGAAACCCTGTCTCTAAATACAAAAATTACCTGGGTGTGGTGGCAAACGCCTGTAATCCCAGATACTCAGGAGGCTAAGGCAGGAGAATCGCTTGAACCCAAGAGGTGGAGGCTGTGGTGAGCTGAGATCACACCACTGTACTCCAGCCTGAGCAACAGCGTGAGACTCCATCTCAGCAAACTGACATAATAACAGAAAACTAAACACCGTATGTTCTCACTCATAAGTGGGTGTTGAACAATGAGAATATATGGACACAGGGAGGGGAACATAACACACTGGGGCCTGTCTGGAGGTGTTGGGGTTAGGGGAGGGATAGCAGGGGGTGGGGGGATTGGAGAGGGCTAACATTAGGAGAAATACCTAATGTAGATGACGGGAAGGATGGATGCGGCAAACCACCATGGCATGTGTATACATCTATGTAACAAACCTGCACATTTTGCACACGTACTCAAGAACTTAAAGTATAATAATAAAAAAAGGAAAATAAAAATAAAAATAAATAAAACCCCATACACAGAGACAAATTAATAAACCTAACAAAAAGATGCAATGTATGGTCCTGGATTGGCTACTGGTTTGGATAAAACAGCTGCTGCAAAGGACATTTTTGGATCAGCTGGAAATTTTAAGTATAGTCTGAGTAGTAGATGTATGTAATTTCTGAAATTAAAAGATGGAATTCATTTGCTGAAGAAGGCAAACTGCAGAATATGTAGATGATTATCTTATTTTGAGACTAGCATACACACAATTATTCTTTTTTGGTAACAAACGATGTAAGAATGTATGTATATGCCCACACCCACATACAGGTTTAAACAATAAACAAACCTCACATAGGTTTAGTTTCACAAAATTTCTAAATTCACAAAGTGAATATAAGACTGATTTTTTTCAGGGAGAAAATTTGGGTACAATAAGCCAACCCTGCCTATTCTAATTTTAGTATCAATTCTTAGATGCTTAGATACTAACTGAACTGACATACAGTTTCATGTATCTTCTTATCAAGGATTCTATGAACACACCATGATTATCATTCTTCCTCTTCAATATGATCCTTTTTTAAGTATTCGAGAATAAGTAGTATGTTTCCCCCAAATATTCTGTTCTCTATGTTAACCCTAACTCTTTAAATTATTCCTTCAAATAATCTGGTTTTCACAATGTTAGTAATTTTCTATTAGATGTCCCCCAGTTTATTACTCTTAAAAAGTAGTAATAAAAGACATACAGTTCTTGTCCATATGGAGTTTATAGTTTAATGGGGATACAGTTACTATAAGACAATTTACAAGATTACAATTGTGATAAGCCAACAAGAGAGAAGTACTGCAGGCTGGGAGCATATATTGTGAGTGGTCTGATCTGTTATGAAGTAAAAAGAAACAGTGCTTTGAGGAAGAAATGTAAGCCAAGACTTAAGAATAAGGGTTGACAACTGAGAGAAAGACCAACAGCAAGTGCAAAACTAGAAAGGAGCTTGGATGACAAAGCAGTGAGAAAAGATCAGTTTGACTAAAGCATGGAAAGGAAGGGAAATGGGGGCATGGGCTAAGCCTGGAGAAAAGTGACTGAGCTCTTGCAAGGCTATGGGGATCAGTTTAAGGAGTTTAGATTTTTAAGTTTAACGGGAGGCCACTAAATGGTTTGAAGTAGGGGAACCATAAGAAAAAGGAGTTTACACTTACTGGTTGTGTAGGGACAATGGATTTAAGAAACGAAGAATGGATGTAGCGAGATCAGTTGGGAGAGAGAATATGGCTATAATGTAGGCAGGGAATGATGGTTGCATATGCTAGCTGCTGGAGACAATGGTGACAGACAGAAATGATTTAAGATTAATTTAGAGCATGCTGATAGTCTTTATGTGAGAGATAAGAAAGAGGAAAGTGTTAACCCTAAGGTTTCTTGAATGAAAAATGAAATAGGAGGCTGGTGTGGTGGCTCATGCCTGTAATCCCAACACTTTGGGAGGCCAAGGCAGTCAGATCACTTGAGATCAGGAGTTCAAGATCAGCCTGGCTAGCATGGTGAAACCCTGTCTCCACTAAAAATACAAAAATCAGCCAGGCGTGGTGGCATATGCCTGTAGTCCCAGCTACAGGGAGGCTGAGGCAGGAGAATTGCTTAAACCTGGGAGATGGAGGTTGCAGTGAGCCAAGATTGCACCACTGCATTCCAGCCTGGGCAACAGACCAAGACTCTATATTAAAAAAAAAAAAAAAGAAAAGAAAAATGGCATGGAAAATGATGCCATTTTACTGAGACATGAAGTGTTGTTAAACTAATGATGTTTCCCCATCATTTTCAACTTATTGCAAGACTTTAATATTCATCTGTTAACTTTTTCATTGTCTAGTTTATACTTCCAGTCACTTAAAAATCTTTAGTCTATCAACCAGTATCTTCTCAGCTTTCTATCATCTACAAATTTGGTAAGCCATGCTTGTTTTTATTAAGCCATTAATAAAAATATAAAGGGAGGAGAGGAGTAAGTATGCAGCCCTAAAGGTTGGCACTGATTGACTAAACACACAACTGGGGCCTAATAACTAACACTAGAAATAATACTTGTTGAACACTTAGGGTGTGCTTAGCACCTAATGTCCATTATGTAATTTAGTCTTCGAGATATTAATTTTTTCCATTACCAAATATTTATTAAGTTTTTGCTATATGTCCAGAACTGAGGTTGGAACTACTATTACCATCCCCATTTTAGAGATGAGGAAACTCAGACTCAGAGGTGAAGTAACCAGTCTTAAGTCACACTGTTAGTAAAGGGCAGAGTTGTAATATGACTCTCAGTTTGGAGATGCTCAGACACACCCAGTTTAATATTGAGGTTTTACTTGTATACTTGTGTTTAATTTTCTATTTTCTTTATTATCCATAAGTCTAGCTCTAAAGTATATGTAAGCATTCACACGCAAGCCATTAGGAATTCTTCCAGACCAGCTTCTCTGTTACTTTTACCAAAGAACTTCTCAGTATTATCTTTAATATCCTTTCTAGTTTCTACATGTTCTTCATGGTCTCTTGTTTCGCAGCTTAGTTAAGACCATTTTCCCACATCGTCCTTATAGTCAAAATTCAGTTTCTGGATCAAAAAACGCAATTCTTCTCATTCTATCCCTTCTTTCACAGAATCAGCGCTGTAAGTATTCTTGTTCAAGTTCTATTATTTTTACTAGGTTAGAAACCAGTTGTCAGTGTTAAATGACAGAAGGCAAAGAAAGCAAGATTTTATACAGGTTAACTTTGCTGTTTACATTTTAAGAAACATTGCTATAGTTCATAAATACTTTCTATACAATGGGAAGATTGAATTTCACAGTATTTCATTTGGGCTCAAATAACAAAGGGCTGCAAGGTTGGTAATTTAACAGTTTTTCAGTTCAAGAGGAGAGTCATTTTACGACGCTTTTCTTGCATCTTTTGTGCAAGAAAATATGCAGGCAAGAATATGCTACCAAAACTAACTAGCATGATTGTCATTTAAAATTCAGGATGGGACAGAGAAGTTTTACTGGTAGTAAATTCTCAGGACTCAGTTTTTAACACATTTTAAAATGTAATAAATTTTGTTAAAATGGAGCTTTCATAAGCAGCTTTTATTTAGTTTCAACAAAAGAAAAACAGTTACATCTACATAATTTTCCCACAAAACGTGCCTCTTCAAGGTAGAGGACATCAAAGTACAAGTTTCCTAAGCAATAATATACCAAAGAAAATTCACTCACCTTTAAGTTTCTGGAGATCTTCCTTCAAATCAGGCCCTGCAAGCATGAAGATACTTTCTGACACAGGATTCTTATCTGTGAGACTTTCATTGCTGGTATTCACAATGGCTGTACAGTTCAGTAATGCCACATCTCCTTTCCTGAAGAAACAATAAAGAACAAACAAGTGTGGGGAAGAAGAAATCTAGTTTCTAATTATTTCAAAACATTTTATCCTTGACTTTTTTCATAATGGTTTTGCTAGCTCACAAGCTAAGCAATAGTAGAAAGGAAATTTCTGACTATCTGGCATCTCAGATCTTTAATGCAATTGTTATAACCATGAAACTCACAAAACCATCATGTTTAGAAATAGCATTATTTATATAATAGCCAAAGCATGGAATCAATCCAAATATTGATCAACTAATGAACTGATAAATGCGGTATATCCATACAATGGAATATTATTCAACCCTAAAAAAATAAAGTACTGATTTGTACTGTAATATGGCTGAACCTTGAAAATATTACACTAAGTCACAAAAAAACACAAATTTTACTGTATTCATTCTATTTATATGAAACGTTCAGAACTGGCAAATCTGTAGAGACAAGAAAGTAGATTAGTGGTTGCCTAGAGGGATTAAGGAAAAACAGGGAGTTACTACTAATGGGGCCTTGGGCTGATGAAAATATTCTAAAAGTGACCGTGGTGAGAGTTATGCAACTCTATAAATATATTAAAAATCACTAGATTGTGCAATTTGAATTGATGAATAATATTGTATATCAGTGTCTCAATAAAGCAGCTTTTTAGAGCAATGAACTATTACTGATACACACAACAACACAGGTGAACTTAAATCATTCTGCTGAAAACAGACTAAAAGGCACACAATTCAATTTACATAAAACTCTAGAAAATGCAAACTAACCTACAGTAACAAGAAGATCAATACTTGCTTGGGGATGGGGAGGCAGGGAAGGGCAGGAGGGAGGAATTACAAAGAAACAGAAAAAAACTTTTGGAGGTGACAGATATATTCACCATCTTGACTGTGGTGATGGCTTAGTGGATGTATTAACATAAGTCAAAACTTATATTGTATACTTTAAATATGTAGTTTATTAAATGTCAATTATACCTCAGTAAAGCCGTATATGTATATGCAAAGCTATATTTCTACAATGCTAGGGCTTAAAAAGAAGTTACAATAAATTATGAGAAAATATTATCTCCTCATGATATGATGCAATCAAATAATTACCAAAGAACTACTTTTCCATTGATGTCCTTATTATAAAGAAAAGGTGATCGAACAGTGTCTTCCTGAAATATTTCAGCTGTGGTATCAGAGGAATTTAATTCATCTTCACACGAGTCACCCCAGCTTGGTAGTGTATCCACATCCACAAACTGGGAAGGTGCACCTAAGGGATCCATGGAATGAGAACTTTGATTTGTCTTTTCCCAAGTTCCTCAGCAATTCAATATTCACTGGAGACTTTAGCTTAAGAGAAAAGAAAGAATCATTTTAATAGAGAAACACAGATATTACTTGAATTCTATTAAAGCAGTAAACAAAATTCCACTGTGAAATACCACAATAGTATACTGTGTGATTATAGTCACTTAAAAAGTCCATTAAAAACAATGGACAACAAAGAATTGCTACAGCATTTCTAAAACAGGATTAAAGAGTGATTATTTAAGCATAAATTCTTTTTAAAGAATTACAGGCATTAAAATAATCACATGGCCCATCAATTCTAGTTTCCAGAAATAGGACTATTCATTCAACATTCACTGAGTGCCTACTATCGAAAAAACAAAAAGTGATAGATACTGCAAGAGATACAAATATAAATAGTATATATAATTTAAAGTCTGATGATAATGTGAAAGATGTACTAGGTAAGACAAAATGAGAAGCAGGAGGTTACTGCAATCAAGTAGTACGAGATGATAAAGGTTTCAACTAGGAAAGGAGATACCAAAAGAGGTGCACATTTAAGAGGCAAAATACAAAGGAAGGATGAAAAGGAGTTGACAATTTATAGGATGTGATGTGTAAGACAGTGATATGGTAGGTGGCTGGTTGTGCTGAAATACTGACATTAGAAGAGGAGGGTGTTGGAAGACATACTGTCAAGTACTAGACAGAATTAACAGGAAATTCTTTGTTGCCAGAGAAAAGGAGAACCAATTTGCCTATGAGTCAAACAGCTATATCAGTAAAATGGTATATTCATTCATTGAATAAATCTTTGTATGGCGCTATTGCACTCCAGCCTGGGCAACAAGAGTAAAACTCCATCTCAGAAAAAAAAAAAAATCTTTGCAAGCATCTATTATGTGTTAGATACTATTGCAGGCACTGGGCATACACTGGTGAAAAGAGCAAGTCCCTGCCCTTAGGGAGCTTATGCTTCCATGGAGACGACAGAAAATGATAAGTGATAAAGAAACAAGCAGGTATCTAACAGAATGACTAGAGGAAGTAAGTATTATGAGAGAACAGGTAACATCTGAGTAGAAAGATACAATGAGAGAGCAAGCCACAAGGATGTGTCAGGCAAAGGAAATAGGAAGTGCAAAGGCCAAAAAGGCAGGAAGGATCTTGGTATATTACAGGACAAGCAAGGAGGTCAGTTTAGGTAGAGCAGAATAAGCCAGGTGATGAGTGGTAAATGATGAGGTTGGTAAGAGAAGGAAAGGCCAGAGGATACAGTTTGTAAGCCATGGTAAGAAGTTTAAATCTTATTCTAAATATTAGGGGATGCTGTTAGAGGATCTTGTTCATGGCAATTATTAAACATAAATAATATTTGAAAAGAATACTCTATAGTTACAATGAAACTGAGAAAGGGCAAGAGTAGGTGCAGAGACCAATAAAAAATGACTGCAGTAATTTAGGTGAGATGGTAGTGATAAGAAACATAAGATTCGGAACGTATTTTGAAGATAGAGTCAACAAGACTTAATGAATATAGACAGTAGGGAGAAAGAACCAAAGATAACTTCTGGATTACTTGCTTACACAATTGAGTAATGTTATGCTATTTACAGAGAATAGAGAAAATTAGAGTAGGTTGTAAGGCAGAGTGATAATCAACGGAATTTCTTTTTCTTATGTTTTTTTGGGTGTGCTAAGTTTGAGATGCTCATTCGATGACCAAGTGTTTATGTCAAACATGCACATTGGTTAAATGAGGCTAGGGCTCACAGAAGATGGGGCTAAAGACATAAATTTGGAAGTCTCGGCATATGGGTGGTATTTACAGCTATGGGAGCTGGACAAGACAGCTTAGAGAGTAAATGCAAACAGGCAAAAGAGATCCAAGGACTGAGTCCTACAACAAAACCTAGAGGTTGGAAAGACGACAAGTCAGAAAGTAAAACAGAGAAGGACTGCTAAGAAAGGAAGGCAAACCAGGGAACTGTGGTAGCCTAAAAACCAAGTGAAGAAAACATTTCAAGGAATGCTTGAGATGTCAGTTAAATGCTACTGAAAAGGTTGAGTAACAGGACTAAGAACTGATTAACGGGTTTAATAAGTTGGAGATTGTTAGTAACATGAAATATATAAGGGCAGATAGATGATCAGGGAAAGAAAGTTGGCATGTGAACTTTTTCCCGTCCAAATAAATGTGCAGTTTAATGAGCTATTATAAAGGAAACCACCACCCAAGTCAGGAAATAGAACTGTGCAGGCACCCAGAGTTACCTCCGTGTGATCTGTCATGATCTCAACCCCTTCCTGTCCCTCAAAGTAACTACTACCAGGACTTTTAATCACTTTCTTATATACTCATATAGCTTTTTCACCTAAGTGTGCATCCCCAGAAACCGTAGTTTAATATTAGCCATTTAAAACATTTTCATATATATCTTATATCTCTTTTAAGCTACAAGTCCCCCATCCAACCTTTCCTTTTCTGTAAAATTTATTTGATGAAACTGTAGTGTCCCACAGTTTGGATTTTGTTGCTTGCATATTCGTGCATGGTTCAATAAGTTTCTCTGTTATTTGAAACTTTCTTGTTAGTAGTCAGTTCTGCCAAGATTATATGAGATGGTGTGTCTTTCATCAGGTGGCATATGATTTCAGAGTCTCTCTTCTTTTCTCTTAGTTCTTTCTTTTTTTAACTTTTAGGTTCACGGGTACATGTGCAGGTTAGTTATATAGGTAAATTGCATGTCACACAGGTCTGGTATACAGATTATTACATCTCCCAGGCAATAAGCCTAGTACCTGATGGGTAGTTTTTTGATCCTCTCCCTATTCCCAACTTTCACCCTCAAGTAGGTCCCAGTATCTGTTATTCCCTTCTTTGTGTCCATGTGTTCTCACTGTATAGCTCCCAGTTACAGGTGAGACCATACAGTAGGTGGTTTTCTGTTCCTGTATTAGTTTGCTTAGGATAATGGCCTCCAGCTCCATCTACGTTGCTGCAAAGGACACGATCTCCTGAAACTTTTTGAGAAGTTTTTCAGTATGGTTCTAATGTTTTTTATCAAAGAGAACAAGCATGCCCTTCCATATTACATTCCGTGATGTTTCCTGCTGAGAGACATGGGATACTAATTGGAACAAAATATAGATTTACTGTAATATGCTAATTCCTGAATCAACACTGTGGAACAGGAAATGTGATCATTTATATAACAATTTCAGAAAGGCCTTATAGGTTATATGGTGACAAATTTGTAAGAGAAGACTATTCTTATTTGACACTGAATATACCTCTGAAATTACTTTGAAATAAAGAAACTAACTTTACCTTGAAGTTGGTGTTTAGTCCATCAAATTGGACTTCCCACAAGTTTTGTTGAACTGTTCATAAGTATTCAGACTTGAAATGGACAAGCTGAACAGAGGACAAATGAAGAATATATTCATCTATCATTGTTAAATTGCCTCATGCTCAATGGAATGACACTTGGCACAAGTTCTTAATTTCAAAAAATTATCTGCAGACTTTTTATGACAATGACTCATCCTGATAATCTAAAAACAAAATCCATTAAACACAAACACAGTTTTCAGTTTCCAAACTTGAATGCCAACTTTCAGGACAAAATTGCTTTTTTAAGATAACTTTTCTTTCTGACTCTAAGTAACACATGCTTACAGAATATTTGAAAAATACCAAATTGGCTGGACACAGTGGCTCACACCTGTAATCTCAGCACTTTGGGAGGCCGAGCCGGGCAGATCACTTGAGCCCGGGAGTTTGAGACCAGCCTGGGCAACTTAGTTAGATCCTATCTATACAATAATACGAAAAATTAGCCAGGCGTGGTGGCATGCATCTGCACTCCCAGCTACTGAGGTGGCTGAGGCAGGAGAACTGCTTGAGCCCATGAGGTGGAGGCTGCAGTGAACCAAGATTACATCACTGTACTCCAGCATGGGTGACAGAGCAAACCCTATCTCAAAAAAGAAAAGAAAAGAAGGAATTTTGGTTTCTTCTTTTAAGGGGGAGGAAAAATTAAGGGGGAGGAAAAAATTCCTCAACTTTTGATGTAGTTACTACCTTTTTCTGTGATAGGTAAAATCATACTGACACAATTTTGAATCCAGCTTCTTTAGTATTTTAAGGTAAATATTTCAACATGCAATTATGCAGTGAGGTGGAGACAGCATGGTTCAATGTGAGAGTTTGGACTGTTGTCAAAGGGTCTGAGTTTGGATCTAGGGCCGTCACTTAACAGTTGTGTTATCCTTGACTCTAAAACAGTTTTTTTTTTTAATTTCTAAAATAAGGGTAATTCTCTTAAGATTATTGTGAGCATTAAATGAGATAACTGGTGTCAAAACTGCATAAGAGAGCAATTACTTTAACTTCTCTCCAATTCAAAATCATTCACTGTTTCCAACTTACAAGTGATTTGTGGGTATATTCCACACTTTTAAGCCTGCCAAATCACCTTAATTGAAGCAATTTCCTTCATTTGACCATTTCTCCTCATAAGAGAGTGTTTAACACAAATTCTCCTTTTACAATTTCATCTTGCTTTTTCCTTTCTCTCCATCCTCCTGTTCTCAAAAACGTTCTCCTCCTTTATTTCTTCTACTTCTTTTCTGCTTCAGCATATTAAACTCTTCTTTTTTTTTAACTACTTAACTTTTTAAGGGTAATTTGTTTTGCAGCTCTACTTCCTCTTCATACATATGCTCAATCTACTGCAGTTTTGCTTCCGCTCTATAGCTATGCTAAAACTGCTCCTCCAAAAGTCAGCAATAACTTCCCAAATGTCAAATCCAAGAATTAATCCAATTTTATCCACATTTATCACTGACCATTTCCTTCTCAAAACTCTATTATCTTCTTTGACAGCACACCTGGTAGTTCTCCCATATCCCTGATCATACCTGGTCAGTAGAATTTGTTGGCTCTTTTTCCCAGCTTTTAAGTAATTGTGACCCACAAGATATTGGATGTTAAATAAGTAAAAGTAATGCTCATAGCTCTTATTGTAGGACAAAATTAAATGGCATTTTATGGAAAGTGTCACCGTATTTAACAAAAGTTGAATTCTTTTTCAACTCCATCTCTAAACAGAAATGGATGTTTCTCAACAAAAAGAAGTTTGAATCCCCCCCTTCCCTAAACACACACACACACCTTGGTAATAAGTAAATGGAGCTGCAAACCCAAGCTAGGCAGGAAAACCTGATCCCTGAGAGAACAGTGGTTTTTAACATTCTCAAGGTCACAGGCCCCTTTGAGAATCACATGAAAGACAGAGATCCTTTCACTCCCGAAAACGATAGTGTATGAGCTCATACAAGCAGATTTGTAAATAAATTTCAGTTAAGAATCTCAGTGATAGAATGCAAACATGCTCAAGTGACAAAGAGAGGAGAAGAGGGCTGCTCTACCCAGTGATTTATAGCCACAGCCAGAATTTTTGGTGACATTAAAGGAGAGCAAGACTGTCCACTGAAAATCAGTTGATCAGCTCTGTACTTTGAATAAGTTCATAAACAAACACTAAGCCCTAGTTAAAAAAAAAAAATTCTTTTGGAGCAAGTTATTAATTTCCAAGGATTAAAAAGTCTATACGGGACAAACAAGATTCCATAATGAATCAGATATATTTCCATAGTCATATGATCTTCAGTACTTTAGTGAAGAGGACCTAAAGACAAAGATAACCCACTATGTATCCTTTATAATTCAAACAGCACAGTGTAAACAGCTCTCATTACACTATAACTTCTGTCTCTTTTTCCTCAAATCCTGTCATCTTATAGTTTAAGAAGTCCTTTAAATACTGCTTAATATGAATAATTGGATTGGCTAGAGAGATCAGATTCTATTGTTCGAAACTGGGCAAAATTGCGTAATACCTTGGATCACTGTCTCAAAAATCCTTTTCGTCTGAATAAAAAGAAAATGGTATCATTTAAGAGAGAAAAATGGTAACTTTTAACCTGTTTACCTTTCGAAATGCTTACATTGATCAGACCAGTCTGAATAACAACCGTACAAAGAGAGCTGCTGCATGCACTTGATCACCATTAATTACCAGGTTTACCATTCTTTATGTCTTTGTATTTCAATATTTAACAGTTCAGAGTACATTATGTGTGTACATTATAAATATGTGTGCACACCATACTTAAGACTCATTTTATGCTAACATCCAACACCATACTTAAGAATCATTTTATGCCGTCAGAAAGAATGACATTTACAAGGTTGGGCGAGGTGGCTCATGCCTGTAATCTCAGTAGTCTGGGAGGCCAAGGTGGGTGGATCACCTGAGGTCAGGAGTTCAAGACCAGCCTGACCAAGATGGTGAAACCTCGTCTCTACTAAAAACACAAAAATTAGCTGGGCATGCATGTAATCCCAGCTACTCGGGGCTGAGGCAGGAGAATCTCTTGAACCAGGGAGTTGGAAGCTGTAGTGAGCCGAGATCTCGCCACTGCACTCCAGACTGGCGACAGAGTGAGACTCTGTTTCATAAAAAAAAAAAAAGCCTCTTTAAAAAAAAGATTTTCAATTGGAAGACCAACTGAAGTAGTCAAATATGGCAACAATAAATACAGTATAAGAACATTCCTAAGCTTGTCCATGGCCTGGGTCAAATTTAACATCACCATTCAAAAGCACCCAAAGAACATGTTCTAACAGTGAATTAGTAGTATCCCTTCATATTAAATAAACTGCATTATGCTTTAATTGTTAAGTATTGATACACTGAACATTTTGAAACTAAAATAAGGAGATAAGAGTTATAACTTTGAAATATTGTATAAGGAATTTTATAAGATGCATTACCTTAGCACTCACACTTACTCTGATACCAACTCTTACTAAAATCATTTTTTCCATCTGTGGTTGTCCCATCCCATAATACTTAATTATATTAAGAAAAATTTTTAAGAAAAGGTAAAATCATGACTCATTCAAATATAAAACCAAACCCATGTTCAATATTTTATTTAACTCAAAAAGGAACCAGGCAGAAGATAAAGCACATCCCACAATTAGACACCTTAGAGCAGGAATATCGAAATAAATGTATAAAAGGAGGCAAAACTTCCGCTGAACCTCTAAGAGAGAGAGAAGAGAATTTGCAGCTCTTGACAAAAATTATTTAGCATTGATGTCAGTTACCTACAGTTTACATAACTGAAAAATAGCTTTTTTAGAATTAGTTAATTCAAGGGGTGTTATTAAGATAGAATCTAAACTGTGCCGTTTTCTACTGAAGCACACACTTTACTCCCATGATAATATAATGCACAACATCTGTCAGAGATATTAACCATACACACCCACTCAAATGCTCCCTTTCCCACCAAACTTCTTAAAATAATAGTTTGTGGTCACAATTTCTTCCCTTCTTATTCATCCAAACCACAGCAATCTTGTTTCAAAACACCTATGCTGCTACAGCTGTCCAGTCTCATCACACGCATTCTTCGCTGTTGCAATTTTCTTGAATACGGAAGATAAGCTGAACACGGCTTAAGCTCCAGAAACTCTAAAGAAAATCAGATAATGTAGGCAAAAGTCTTAATTTCTAGGCTGGCTGCAGATAACTTGTTCAAGAAGCGCTGGCAGAATCTTCTTTTGTACAGCTATGTTAGCTTTAATTTTGCACAGCTCTAGACATCAGAACTCATTTCTAAACACTTCTATGCAGCTGAAGAATAAATGTAGCAGAACTGCAAGACAGAAAAGCCAATTCCCCACCTGGTGACAGAGCACTCAAGTCTCGGTCAGCAAATAAGGAGTCAGCCCCGGTCACTTCCCCTCAAGCGGCCAAAGAGCGGAAACACAAAGGCAGGCCAGTGTCCCTCTAAGGATTGCGGGAATCCAGACAACGCACCATCCCGGGCTCAGCGTCCACCCATCCCTTACTTGGGGTGCTCTCGGTTCGTGGAATGTCCAGTCCACAGGAGCGGCAACAGGGACTTGTCTCTGGGGCTACAACCAGCAAGGGCTCCTGCCTCCCGTATTTCACCTGCACCCAAGGGCGCGCGCCTCCTGGGCTACAGCACCTCTGTCCCTAGTGCCTGCTGACTGCCTACCCTTTCACTTTTCGTCGACACGGCGACCCCGACAACGCTCGTCAAGAACCTAACCAACAGGCGAAGAAGTGGCGCCAGGCTCATGCTTTCAGAGAAACGACAGAACTAACCCTCAGCCCGCACTCCCGACCAGGGCCGAGTCCGGTGCGCCTGGGGCCGCACCCCCGGCCCTCTCCGCCCCGCCTTCCCTACCCCTCCCGGCCTCCGTCCCGCCTCTCACAGCACTCCGGCGGTCCCATCCGGTCGGCGGGCGGGAAGGATCAAGCTCCTGGTAGAAGGCGGCCGAGCGACATCTCCAGCGACCCTCAGCAGGAGAGCGCCGGGTAGGGCGAGTCAAAGTCCCTGGAGGCTGGAGTGACCAGCTACAAATGCTCTGGGCTAAGAAACACCGACTTCCGCTCCCAGCCAGAGCTCACCAATCAGCGCCCGGCTTTTTCCGTCATTTCCTCCTAGAAGGCAAATAGAACGTCTGGCGGAAGAGGCTCCCGACGGACCCGGAAGGGGCAGGTCTCGTGGGTGGGTCCAATCGGCTGGGAGCCTCGTGGAAGCTGAGGTGAGTCCTGGAGGTGCACGGCTGGGGCTGAGAGCCTTTTCTCTGCGGTTTGGACTTCGAAGGTTCCGGCTGGGGCATTCGTGATGTCGGTAGCAGCCGAGGCGGGCGTATTTAGGGCTGGTTGCTAGGGTTGGGGGAACTCAGGTGACTCCGGCGTCCCCACAGCAGTACTTGGAAGCCCCTTGGCTACTCGGCGCGGGTGGCGGGTGCTGAGCAGAACTGCCTGACCGTGCGTGTGCACGGGCTTGCCCCAGGGTGATCTCACCGTGTGTTCGGTGTCTGGAACCCTCCGTCACCCTCTCCTGACCAAAGAGGCGTTTTGGAATGTGTGTCAAGTCTGTCCAGGCCTTCAGTGCATCACAGAAACATCGTTTTGGGGGCTGTGGGTTAGGAAGCGGAGGTGATGAGGTCTCAGTCTACGAAGGTTTGGTGGTGAACTATCGGAAAGGAGGCAAAAGTTGTGCACGTGGAACAAAGTGAACAGTGCGAGTTGTATGGGAGGTAGTTTAAATATCGAGGCGATGAAAAAAGGCTTCGAGAATTGGCTTTACTCCAAAGGAAGTAGGCTTCAGAGAATAACACTGATTAAAATAAGTAGGGGAAAAAACGCATATTATTTTAAGTAAAACGAATAATGTGAAGACAACGAGGTCTCAGGACGAGGAAGGAAACTAGCCAGCGTGACAGGAAGGTTTATTCAAGAAATACGGAGGATAGAGAGGATGAGTTTTTGGAAACTGGCAAACGATTTAGTCTTTTCAAGTCTTTGGGATAGGGAAAGCTCATTTGAAAAGATTACTTAGTAGTATTATGACTTTTAAATGAAAAGAGCGAAAAATATGGAGGCGGAGGTGCTAGATGAAAAATCAGTGCAGTAACCCAGTGATAAAGAGCTGGAACTGAAAGTACTGGAGAAAAAGGGATCCTGTTTCAGAGTAACCATCAGGTGGAGTTGACTACCTAAAGAGGCAAAAAGAAGCAGTTTAGCTTAGGGGTTAAAACCTGAAATTTTGGAGTTAGACTGGCTGGATTGGGATCTGGCTTTGGCACTTAGCTGCTAAATGACTTTGGGTTAGCAGTTTACCATCTCTGGGTCTGAGTTCCTTGTCTGTAAAATAGAGATAGGAAGAGTGACCTCCCTTACAGTGTTATTGTGGAGAATTGGTTTATTTTTAGAGACAGAGTCTCACTATCACCCAGGCTAGAGTGCAGTGGCGTGATCATAGGTCACTGTAACCTCGAACTTCTGGACTCAACTGATCCTTCTGCCTCAGCCTCCTGAGTGCGCCACCGTGCGTGCTTAATTTTTTTTTAAATGTTTTGTAGAGATAGGGTCTTCCCATGTTTCCCATGTTGGTCTGAAACTCTTAACTCAAGCCATCAGCCTGCCTCAGCCTCCCAAAGTGATAGTGATGGCATTACAGGCATAAGCCACCACACCAGGTCCTTATGGATATTTTTTATAGTTATATTTACAGTGTGCTAGAGGCTTTTCTAAGTGCTTTGCATATGTTAGCTCATTTCATTAATTGCTGTATGTAATTAAATGATTGCATATGTTTACTAAGTTATATACATTTAATGTTATCAGTAACTATAGCATAAGCAGTCTCTAAGTCTTGGCTGTTATAATAATATTTTTTATTAATGATTGAAAGGTTAAGTGGTTTTGAGCCTGAGTAGGTAGGATAATTATGTCGTTGTGTCAGAGAAAAAGAGAGGAGTACCAGAAGTAAGGTAGGCTTGGTTATAGACATGTTAAATGTGAAACTATAAGGTATCAAATGGAGATGTTCAGTAAATATTTGAAACTTTATAATTAGTATTCATGTAGGTGGACAGGACTGGAAATAGACAGCTGGGAGTCCCTGGACCTACACATGCTATATGTATTCTCCAAGGAAAATACTATAGAAGGAGGTGGTAGATGGCCAAAGATGAACACGAAGAACGACTACAGAGTCTGGAGGAATAAGAGGAATTTGGAAACAATTCAAATTCCATTTGAAACAATTAATCAAATGGCCTAGGCTAAGAACATTATCACCATGTTAATATTATCTTTCCTTGATTTTAAATTGACTTTATGTTGGTTCCTGTGGGAGATGCAATGAGGCCAGTAAGTGATTATTACCAGAAAATATTATTAGAGAGTTGGGATTGAAAATTTTTTTTGTTAAAGTAGACTAAAACAGCATTTGATAATTAGAAAGACCCTGTAGAGTTAAACCAGCCAACCAACCAAAGAAACAAAAAACAACAGCAAAAAGAAACAGCTCCTCATAAAAGGTTGTAACTTCTTTTTTTGTGTGTGTTTTAAGTTGCATGGGTGTTTTGGAGGCTACGTTTTATCCTTCCATGTAAAGAACAGACAGGACTGATTTGTTATCTCCTTCATTCACCTCTTGTCCCTTTTATCCATAACCAGTGTTTTCAGTGAATTTAATAAAAGTGCACAAATTATGGCATCTTTCCAAAAATAGTGTGCCAAGTTGCTCAACCATTTTCTGTGCCAAGGGTAAGTGGCTGCTCTGATTTTGAAATGAAGGACAGACTTTCATGGACTAGAACAGTAGTTCTCAAAGTTTGGTCCAGGAAGCGCAACAGCAGCATCACTTGGAAACTTGTTAGAAATGAAAAATTCTAGGCCCTACACCAGACTTATGAAATCAGAAACAGGTGCTGGGAGAAGAGATGAGATGGTATTTCCTAGCAATGTTGTCATAAGCCCTCCAGGTGATTTGGATATATACTAGAGTTAGGGAACCACTACCTGAGAAGTTAAGTACCATGAGGTTAGGGATTTTGCCTTATTAATAGTGTATTTCCAGTGTCTAGAACAGTGTCTAAATGGTAGGTTCTCAATAAATGTTCATTAAAAAAATATGTTCAGTTTCAGGCTGCCAATCTCTGTGTAAAAGCTTTGATGCCGGTTGAATGGGCAGAAGTGAATTAGCTTAGTTGCATTGTGTCTATAGTGTCAGATATGTATGAGGTGGGCATGACGATGTGACTAATTTGGAACTTAAGGAATGAGGGATTATATTGAGTCCACATGAATAAAAAATGAAGATGTCCAGGTATTTTACGTCAGTGATTTATTTAGAGTAAATAAAGATTAAGAAGTCACAAGTTACATGCTTTTAATGACATGATAAAGTTAGTGTTGTTCGGATGTGGTGGTTAATGCTTGTAATCCCAGCACTTTGGAAGGCTGAGGTGGGTGAATCACTTGAGATCAGGAGTTTGAGACCAGCCTGGCTAACATGGTGAAACCCCATCACTATTAAAAAAAAAAAAAAAAATTAGCCTGGTGTGGTGGTGCATGCCTGTAGTCCCAGCTACTTGGGAGGCTGAGGCAGGAGAATCGCTTGAACCCAGGAGGTAGAGTCTGCCGTGAGCCGAGATCCCGCCACTGTACTCCAGTCTGGGCAACAGAGTGAGACTCTGTCTCAAAAAAAAAGAAAAAAAGTTGGTGTTTACTAACCTAGTAGAACCAAGGCACCCAAGGAGCTGAGTTTTCTTTGTTTATATGCACAGATTGCCTCACCCATGGTATCGGACAGCATAACATGGGGCTCACCAAGCAGTACCTGCGCTATGTTGCTAGTGCAGTCTTTGGCCTGATTGGCAGCCAAAAAGGTAATATTGTCTTTGTGACACTTCGTGGTGAGAAAGGACGCTATGTGGCAGTACCAGCTTGTGAACACGTTTTCATCTGGGACTTAAGGAAAGGAGAGAAGGTGAGCCCAAATGACTAGTTTGATACTGACTTATCCGTACTTGAGGGTAGAGAGGTAGTAGAGGTTGGGGAGCTCTGGTTTATTTATCATGGGATTTTTTGTGTGTGTGCCCTTAGAACAGAAATCTTTTTCCTTTAGGTCTAGCTAACCAAGCATCAAGTTCCTTTGTGGTCTTCTCCACTAAATTCTGAAAACCACAATGAAAAAGGAGCTTATTTCTTAGATGTCTATTTGTTGGAATATTTACAGGTTATTATTTGTAGTAATTATTTATTCCTGATGTATTCTCTACCAATTCTATTTTTCAAGTTCGACTTATGCTTATAACTAATTATAAAATATTAGGCATGTAAAAGGAAGGTTACTCTATGTTGGCAGAATCTTTTTCTAATGTGGATAAGGCCTAAATCTTGTTGAACTAGACTTTAATACATTGTGCGACTGAATTCCCTAAGCCTACCACTTTTGCCAAACCAAATATAGACATTTTGATACTGTCCATTTATTTTGTGATTCCCAAGAGGTTAGGTTACTGCTTCGCTTCTTGTTGCCACCCAGAGTCCTTTGTGGTTAAAACCACCATAGTACTCTGTTGCCATGCAGATTGTTTTCTTACAAAATGGGTCTCAGTTAAAGGAAGGATGGGTTTATAACCCTTTATTGAAAATCACTTAGCGTTGTTCTAGGATTAAGACTTAGATTAAAGGGATTAAATTTATTTTATTGCCTAGGGAATGTTTGCATGTATTACACCAATGTAGAGCTTTGGAGAAAATAAGGCTTTTCTTAAATATCTCATTGTCTAGTACAGATAATAATTTCTATATTAAAAACCTTGAAATGGATTGTGGAGTTTCATTTTTATTCATAAGAGTAATTGGGAATTATTGGTGCTCGTAATTTTACTGTGCCTAAGTATTCCTATGCTTTTCCCTTGATTTCATGCTTAACTCTTCTACATTGTTTTTAACTTTTATGATTTCAGATTCTTATCCTTCAGGGGCTTAAACAAGAAGTTACTTGCTTGTGCCCCTCCCCAGATGGGCTACACTTAGCTGTTGGGTATGATGATGGGTCCATCCGAATCTTCAGTCTCCTGAGTGGGGAAGGAAATGTGACCTTCAATGGTCACAAAGCAGGGATCACTACCTTGAAGTATGATCAGCTAGGAGGCAGACTGGCATCTGGGTCCAAGGTGAGCCTTTGAATCAGCCCAGACTTTGATATGTTAAAGGAATGTAAGGATTATACTGAAGCAAGTTGTTGACAAAAGTTGTCAGGTAAAACAATGAGCTGTCAATGTTCAAAGTAGTATAATGGTAGAAATAGAGTGAGAAGGATGGGTGTGAATTGGGAGGTTCATTTTGTTTCCTTTTGTTCATTTTATCATATTCTCTGATAAAAGCCTATTAAGTGTAGGAACAAGATGAGGAGAGCCATAACTATTACTGTGGAAGTGCTACCCAAAACAGTAAAACAAAGAAAGAAAACAAAGACTGGAAAAGAAGAGACAATATAATAATTATTTGCCATTGAATTCTGTAAAATCAGTAGATTTCCTGTCTCAAAAGTCATGAGTTAAAAAATATAAAAGATTCCATTCACAATAGATTAAGTAACAGACATAAAAATACTGTGAAACTTTACTGAAGAATAGAAGACTTTCTGGAGATACAATCCTTGTTCTTGAATGGGAAAATAAGGTATTGAAAAGATGTTGGTGTTTTGTAATTGGTTTATATAGCTAAAGCTATGTTTAAATAGATATATGCTTATATATGGACATAGATATATTTAAATAGATATCTTAAAGGTTTTATTTGGTACTTAGAACTAGACTTAATATGGAAAAGTGAAGGAATTGGAAACACCAAAATCTGGAGAGAAAAGAATAATAAAATGGGGGTTTTAGATATTAAAATGTAGTATAAACCCATAATTTAAGAAGCATCATATTGATACATCAGTGCAAGTATTAATGCAAAATAGATTATTGCAACCAAATGGAAATCTCAGAAACACATCCACGGTTACATTCCTAATTAGCATATTTTAAAGATGACATTTTTAATAAGCAGAAAAATGAATTGCTTATAAAACAATCCTTAGACAATTGTCTGTTTGGGGGAAATTTTAAATTAAATCTTTGCCTCATGCTATATACCAAAATGAATCAAAGATTAAAGACATAACTATTAAAAAATAGCATTTTAAAGTAAACTAGAAAATATGTAAGTAAATATCTGATAGCAAGGTAGAAAAGGACTTACAATGTGTTAGCCAAAGAAATAAATTAAAAAGGAAACTGTTGGTAGATTGGAATACTTGAAACATTTGTACATTAGAAACGAGTCAAAGGACATTGAAAAAGGTTAAGTATTTAACATTTTCAATATAAAAAGATAGGATTAGTATCATACATTTATTAATAACTTACAGTCAAGTAAGAGATGACACCTGAAGAATGATAGACAGAAGACATGAATTGGCAATTCAAAAGAGATACTAATGGCCAATAATCACCATAAAGCATATAAACTATTTCTCATATGCATAAATGTAAATTAAAATAAATATTAAGACTGAACATTTTTTACTTAGGAGATTGGTAGTAGATTTTGAGAAAACTGGTAATATAGTTAAGTGAATGGGGAACAGGCCTTGTCATACATATCCCTGCTGGTTCTATAGATTTACCCAACCTGGAGATCATTTTGATGGTATAAATCCAAAACTTTTAAATTAAACATATCATATAACCCAAGAACTTTTCAGTTTAGTTATTTCTAATCAGAGATATGTACAAAGATTTGTATATAAGAATGTTCATTTCTGCATATTTATAACAGCAGAAAGTTGGACACTAACTGTCTAAAACAGAAAAAATTTTAAGTAAGTTATGGTATCGCTTTAGAATTGATTATTATGTGAGCATTAAAAATGTAAACACTCTGGAATAACATGGAAAAAATGGAAATAATATTTAATGAAAAAAGAAAAGGTTATAAAATGATGTGAATAGCATGATCTCAGTTTTCTAATAGGAAAATAACAACCTGAATTATACATAGAGACTAGAGCAGTAACAATATCTGGGGATTATTTCTGGGTGGTGGGAATAAGGCTGGTGTTTATTCCTCTGTACTTTCTTCATGCTTTCCAAATTTTCTGCGAGGACTGTGTATTGCCTTTGTGATAATTAAGTCCAATTGTTTGTCAAGTTAGGCCATATATGGTAAAGAAAATTACTTGTCTTCTGTATTGCTTGATTTAGGACACAGATGTTATTGTATGGGATGTAATCAATGAAAGCGGCCTCTACCGTCTAAAGGGGCACAAGGACGCCATCACACAAGCGTTGTTTCTACGAGAAAAGAACCTGCTAGTTACTAGGTAAAGAAATAATGGTTTAATTTCAAATTCTTTTCTAGGAAGAGAGAATTTGCTTTATTCCTTACTCATTTCTCTCATGAGCACTGTGCTCATGCTTATAAGTTAGTTTCCTCTCCTTTCTTTTGGTTTTCTTCTTTCTGCTTCTTCTAAGTAGTATCGTAGAGCTATCCAAAGTTATACCATTTAAAAAATCACTTTTCTAATTTGTCATTCTTTTCTTTTAATATCAGATTTTCCATGTTTCTTAACCTTTTGAAACTCATTATAGAATGAACTTTGTCTACCTTCTAGATCTCTAGAAAGCCAGGAAAACAGAATATGGAGCAGAGGGAAGATGTGAATACCAGGTGTTAAATTCAGCTTACCTTTTGAGGAGAGATGTAGTGTACTTCATAGGCCTTCTGAATACCTATTAGGTTGAACCATTTGAAATTTTTATTTGTGTACATAAAAAATGATTAAATATCAGCAATTTTATATGGCTCAACCTCATAATGAATATTCCTAAAGAATGACCTAGGAAAGGCTGGGATCTCAAGATTTGCCAGGCATTAATTAGAGGAATCCTAGTAATGATTCAGAAAAAGCTGTGAGCACTAAAAATGCTTTACCAATGATGGATTTGTTTCTATGGGATAGGATACAGGTAAATTAGTATCTTATTCAGATAACACATGTTCTATAAGAGAATGATCCTATAGTTCTAATAGAAAATATGTATATTACACCTTAGGGAATTTAAGGAAAAGAAATAACACTGTAAGGTGGGGTTATACGGGATGGACTTCGTAAATCAGGTTTTTAAGGTGTTTTTTTTCCAGTTTGCTCATGAGGGAGGATTATATAGATGTATATAGTGAAGAGGTAGGGAAGAGGTGTTCGAGCAGGAGTAGTAGAGGCCATTGGCTAGGAGGGATTATATTTAGGGGATTAAGAACCAAAAAATGGGAAATTTCAAGAATGCTGCTAAAGAGGCTGATTTTGATTCTACAGGGAACATTGAACCTAGTGCAAATATTACAAATTAAGGTTATCTGACAGTTGCACATTGGATGGGAAAAGAGAACGGCAATGGACAAAGAGACCAGATGAGAAGCTGTTAAAATAATCCAGGTAGTAGGACTTAAATTCAGATTAGTGTACAGAAATGGACTAGAAGGAGTTAATACTTAGAAACTTCACAGAGGAGGCATCTTCAGGACAAGAGACTAGCTGGACAGGAAAACAAGGGAATAGGAGAAGTCTAAGATGTTTCCATGGTAGACTGAGAGAAGGCCAGTGCTGTGATGATAGAAACGATAGGAGTAAGGCATGATGGATCAAGTTCTGTATTCTTTGGTATTCTGCATCTAAAGTCATTCTTGTGCTTATAGGTGGAACATTTTATTTTCTGCACCGGAATAGCTATAAGGAAAGTTAGGATTCTTTGCTTTTCAAAAGAAAGATCAGAGAGAAAAGGAGCTTTAGACATTATTGATGTATATGTTTCTTTGAAAGCAACAGTGAGTTCTAGATCTCTCTATTAGTTGAATGAGGTTTCCTAAACAGGATTTTTTTTTTTTCCTATTTTTTCTTTTAGTGGGAAAGATACCGTGGTGAAATGGTGGGACCTTGATACTCAGCACTGCTTTAAAACAATGGTTGGCCACCGGACTGAGGTACATGTAGGGTCATGGGCACTTGGAAATAATGGCAAGGCAAAAGGGAAAAGATGATTATCTTCTCTTCCTCTTTCAAGGCTCTTTGTTTTTACTGCACACAATAATCATCATATGCTGTCTTGAGAGACAGTGAGGTTGGTTTGATGGAAGCAGTGCCAGCCATTGGAGCAGATACTGTAAAAACTGGCCTTGGATAATTTTTAATTCCTGAGTTTCATCATTTCCAAATAATAAGTGTCCACTTTTACGAACATAGGGAAGTTGAATGATGTTATGTGTGTAGCACCTAGCTTACTGACAGGCAAGCAGCGCATGGTAGCTGTTATAATAGTTGCTTGAACACAGATCTATTCAGTTGAGTTCAGGGACTGTTTTTTATACATCTTTGCATCCTCAGTGCTTCGTTCATATCAGGCATTCAGGAAGGTAATACCTAGAATTAATGACAAGAAGATCAAATTCTTTGTTGATTTGTAACAATATTGTTATTTTCATTATTTAATTCCTGGATAGTTGAAGCTGAAAGTTATGTAATGGACATTAATGGGACACCTTTTATTTGCTATACACTGCTGAAAGCAAAGAAATAAAAGACTTAAAATTATCATTTGAGTGGATTCTAGTTAAGATTTACACTAAACAGCCATTATCTTAATTTGATTATAGGAGGTAAACGAGAAACTCCTAGTATCACAAAAGTAACAATTTCACCACAGGCCATTTTTTTCTCTGTAAAAGTGAGATTTTTCTTGGTGCATTTTGAAAGGGTTCTCAATATGCCTTTTCTTTGCCTTTAAATTACTAAAGACATTTTACTACAGTGTACTTAGACTTTTGGAACATCATATTATGCTACCTGGAGTCTTTTGAAAATCGTATTACTCAAATCCTTTTATATTCTATAGGTATGGGGGTTGGTTCTGGTGTCAGAAGAAAAGCGACTCATCACTGGGGCCTCAGACAGTGAACTGAGGGCATGGGACATAACTTATCTGCAAGAGGTAATTACTTTCTTAAATCATGGGCAGTGTCATGTTTAGAAGTTTCATAAGCACCTTGGATTTAGAATCAGATGTAATTATTGAGTACTTCACATAGTATTATAAAGAATTCTATCACACCGATAACCTGCAACACCTAAACAAAGTTTTTCTTCCTTATATGCTCATTGTCCTCATTTATTTGAGCTCATAAGGTAGCTTTAGGCATACAGCTTCTGGTAATACTAATGTTTTAGTTTGTGGCACTCTTAATCAGATATTCTTGGACCTTTGGGTGTCCATGGATGGCCTTCAGAGTATCTGAACCTTTCCCTTCAAACATATATGTAGAATTTTATGTTTATAAATATGTATATTCTGAAAAGATCTATAACTTTTTCTTAGACATTCAAAGAATTTACATAGACAAAAAGCTTATAGATCTTAGGTTTAGCTAGATTTAAGTATGTGCTGTGTCCAGCAGCCATTTCGGTGGGAGTTACACTAGTAGTCTAGGGGTTATCTTTTCTTTATTTAAGGAGAAAATGTATCAACCTGTCTTACAGTGCCTTTGCAATTCCTAATACCTGTTTGAATCTGCCGTTCTAGAATATGGTCGGCCTTTCACCTAAATACAGAGAAAATTTTGAAGTTAGTGAAGAGTGGGTCATTATTTTTTCACTGTTGTCACTAAACAGTAGTCCTTATGCTATAGAAAGTTTCTGGAGATAGTATACTGAGTAATATTTTGTTTGTATATTATGTAGTCAGTTTTTAATAAGTTCTGATACCTGTCCTGCTACTGAAGAGGTTTGATCAGGGAGATCACTGATTAGAAGCTATTATTGGTCCTAAGAAAGATTTCTAAGTCTTCAGGATTAAGAGTCACCTCCTGGGCCAGGCACAGTGGCTCATGCCTATAATCCCAGCACTTCGGGAGGCTGAGACAGGAGGATCACTTGAGTCTACACATGAGTTTGAGACCAGCCTGGGCAATATGGCAAGAACCTGTCTCTACAAACAATTTAAAAGTTAGTGCGTGCCTGTGCTTGCAGCTATTTGGGAGGCTTAGGTGGGAGGATGGCTTGAGCCTAGAAGATCAAGGCTTCGGTGAGATACGATTGTACCATTGCACTCCAGCCTGAGTGACAGAGTAAGACTTTGTCAACAACAACAACAAAATGCCTCCTGAAACATTTCAGCTTTTATTTTCCCATTTTTATAAAACAGATTGAAGACCTGGAAGAACCCAAGCCCAAGAAAATCAAAGGGTCTTCTCCTGGAATACAAGATACTCTTGAGACAGAGGATGGTACCCTTGAGATGGATGAAGCCCCTGAGGATGTAATTCATTTCTGTTTCTTATGTTTTATTGTGTTGAATAGTGGGAAAGTGAGAATTGCAGATTTTTAGGGAATTATCACTTTAGAGCATATTTTTGTTACTTGTACTTATTAGAATTACATTTTTTTCAGAAGTTCAGCAGAACTTACATCTAACCTTCATGTGCTCTTGCTTCTTCTGTAGCGAATCCTTTCATGTAGAAAAGCTGGTTCCATAATGCGGGAAGGAAGAGACAGAGTTGTAAACCTTGCCGTTGACAAGACAGGCAGGATTCTTGCTTGCCATGTGAGTACCGTACTTAGGAGACAATAATAAGGACTGGGCTGTTCCTTTCAAACACTCATTCTTTTATATTCAACGTCCAGATGAATGTTTCTTTACTCATGTTAATAATTCATTACATGATACTGTGTGGATCTATAATCTCTAGCTTTATTAGCATAAAACAAAAAATAATTACTATTAGGTTGGTGCAAAAATAATTGCGGTTTTTGCCATTTTAAAAAGTAATGGCAAAAACCGCAATTACTTTTGCACCAACATTATTATTATTAGCAACCATTTATTAAATGCTGGCTTTTCTAAGCAATTTAAAAGCATTTAATTTCTTATTTAGTCTTCAGAGCAATGCTACAAGTAGGAAGTAGTATCCTCATTTTACAGATGAGATAGCAAACCCAGAGAGATTAAATTGTCCAAGGTAATACAACTAGTAAGGGAAGAAAATTAATATTGTTTGATTTTTACTGAGAATTAGGTAAATTACAGATTGTCTCTCAACTCACATTAACCTTTTGCCTTTCTAGGGAACTGATTCTGTGCTAGAATTGTTTTGTATCCTTTCCAAGGAGGAAATTCACAAGAAAATGGATAAGAAGATGAAGAAAGCTAGAAAGAAAGCAAAGTTTGTTTTTTTTATACTTATATTAATAACGAAGTGTCCTGGGTGGGCCCCATGTTACTGAAAAACACTGGCTTCTTTAATATTTACTCTGTTATCAATTACCATTAAAAGTTTGAGAAGAATTAGGTACTGATAATCCAATGTTATTAAGTCTCAGAGAGAGAGAAAATCACCTGATTTCACAAATTTTTGAGACCTATTCTGGTTTATTTAACATGGTTGGATTATTAAGTGCGGGTTAATGAGTTTTCTATAAAGTCCTGAAATTAGAAAAATAACCAGAGACATTTCAGTGGGGTTAGTTTGAATTAAAAGGACTTGTTCCAGGAAATTTTATGGGCTATTACATTCAGAATCCATTTCTTAAGGGTACCTATTAAGTGAAATAATACTTTATGACATTGTAGTGTACAGAGTGTTTCCACATATACTGCATCATTTAATTCTTGTGGTAATCCTGTGTGGTTAAGTGACTTTTCCAGAATCATAGTTGGTTGAGGGACCAGATTTTGAACTCAAGTAAAAGCAAAGCTGCTTCTAGAAAAGTAAGAACATGATATACTTTTCTTCTTCTCTAGGTTAAATTCTTGCAAAGGGGAGGAAGAAGATCCTGAAATTAATGTTGAAATGACGCTGCAAGATGAAATCCAGCGGGTGACTAATATCAAAACTTCTGCCAAAATCAAGTGAGTAAAAAATAAATTATCTGAAGTTATCATAGTAGTAAACTCCCAAGTATTACTGGCTTTTTCATGCTATTTGTAAGCTGTCTGTTTGAATTATATATTTGGAGACAGTGGTCATGAGACATCTGTGTCACACTCTGCTCCTGTTGCTCTCACCGTGGGCCCCCTTCTTGTCTCGTATTTGGATTATTATAGTACCCTTTTAGCTAGTCATTTGCTGTCTTTTCCTGCCGCTAATTAAAAAAAAAAAGAATGTCCCACGTTCAGAAAGCATATAAGTTCACTTATGAAGAATACATACATAAAAACAAGGTATGTATCAGAACCAGGATGTGAGCGTAGGTTTGTTTTTTTTTTTTTTGAGATGGAGTTTCGCTCTTGTTACCCAGGCTGGAGTGCAATGGCGCGATCTCGATCACTGCAACCTCTGCCTCCCGGGTTCAGGCAATTCTCCTGCCTCAGCCTCCTGAGTAGCTGGGATTACAGGCATGCGCCACCGTGCCCAGCTAATTTTTTGTATTTTTAGTAGAGACGGGGTTTCACCATGTTGACCAGGATGGTCTCGATCTCTTGACCTCGTGATCCACCCGCCTCGGCCTCCCAAAGTGCTGGGATTACAGGTGTGAGCCACCGCACCCAGCCCTGGTTTTTTTTTTTTTTGACTGAAAAGCTACTCACCTACTACTCCATATTCAGAGCGCTCTTTTTGAGATGGAGTCTTGTTCTGTAGCCCAGGCTGGAATGCAGTGGCATGATCTGAGCTCACTGCGACCTCTGTCTCCCAGGTTCAAGCAATTCTCCTGCCTCAGCCTTTCCATAGCTGCAGTTACAGGTGTGTGCCACCACACTCAGCTAATTTTTGTATTTTTAGTAGTGACAGGGTTTCACTATTTTGGCTAAGCTCAAACTCCTGATCTCAAGTGATCTGCCTGCCTCAGCCTCCCAAAGTGCTGGGATTGTGCCACCGCACCTGGCCTCAGAGCACTCCTATTTGAAAAATTATTTATAGTTATTCAAACTTTATATGGCTAGAGGACATCGTGAGCTAAGATGGTAGATAGAACATTTATAATTATTTTCTCATGCAGATCTTTTGACTTGATTCATTCACCTCAAGGAGAGTTAAAGGCTGTCTTCCTGCTACAGAACAACCTGGTGGAATTATATTCATTTAATCCATCCTTGCCTACTCCTCAGCCTGTCAGAACAAACAGAATTACCATTGGGGGTCATCGCAGTGATGTGCGGACTTTGTCATTCAGCTCAGACAATATAGCTGTTCTTTCAGCATCAGCTGATTCTGTTAAAATATGGAACAGGTTCGTGAAATAATTTTTTATATAGCTGTGTTCAGTAGTATTTCTTTACTTTTAATTTTTTTGTTACTCTTAGTCATTAACTTCTTAAGGCCCTCAATGCAATTCTCTTTAGTGCATTTGGGCCATTGGCCTATGGAGCTTAGAGAAGAAAAAGTTGCCTTTTAAAATGTAGTGAAAAAAAAAAAAAGCAAGTGTGTTCCATGTCTAGAGCTTATAGCTATACTTGGCTAGAGAAAAACATACAACCATACTACCTACTCTTTAAATTTAATAAAAAGTGGGCTGTTAGTGCTGCCCAGTAATTGTACCCTAATTTCTCATTCTTTTACTTTCCTAGATGACTGTTTTACAACATCCCTCTGTCGTCAAACCAAATACCTCCAAAACCTTTAAGCTAATGATCATATCTCCCATCTTAAAGGAAATAATAATCCTCTCTCACCCCTGCTTTGCTCTCCCGGTACTACCCTATTCTCTGATTCCCTTTTCTCCATTCTGTCTTCGTCTGTCTCCATCAAGCTTTTGTCCCCACCATTTCTCAAAACAGTCATTATCATCAGTGATCATGTTTCCAATTCCAGTGAGCTAAAAGCGTTCTTTTATGCACTCTCCTTGAATTGATAACTTTCTCTCTTTGAAGCACTTTGTTTGACTTTCATTATTTCCCCTTCCTTTGTTGTCTGTTTATTCTCAGTCCTTCCTCCATCCTTCTTATCTTTATGACCTCTAAGTGTTAGAGTACTTTAGGGCAGTCTTTGGACCTTTTGTCTATCTAAACTCACTTTATGTAATCTCCTGTCATGTAGCTTTCTCTGTGTGATGACACATAAATTTATATCTAGCTTTAGCCTCCTCCCTAAACATCAAACTCATATATACAAATACTTCGTATCACCACTTGGATGTCTAATTAAGTATTTCAAACTTTTATGTGTCTCAGACCAAACTTAAGAGGCTAATTTCTCCAAAAATCTTCCCACCTGCTATTCCTTCAGACTTCCCTACCTTAACAAATAATTACTTGATACCAGTTGTTCTAGTCCAAAACCTTATAGCCATTCTTGATTTTTATTTACTTATTTTGAGACAGTCTCGCTCTGTCACCCAGGCTGGAGTGCAGTGATGTGATCTCGGCTCACTGCAACCTCCACCTCCCAGGTTCAAGTGATTTTCCTGTTTCAGCCTCCCGAGTAGCTGGGATTACAGGCATGTGCTACCACACCTGGCTAATTTTTGTATTTTTAGTAGAGACGGGGTTTCACCATATTGGCCAGGCTAGTCTCAAACTCTTGACCTCAAGTGATCCACTCACCTTGGTCTCCCAAAGTGCTGGGATTATAGGCATGAGCCACCATGCCCGGCCCATTATTTTCATATCCCGTATCCATCCAATGTATTAGCAGATCCCATCAGCTCTACCTTTAAAACATATCCCAAATTCAGCCTCATCTTACCACCTGCACTACCACTACCCTATTCAAACCACTGTCAGTTCTCACGTGGGTTATTGTAATAGCCCCCTGACTGGTGTCCCTGTGTTCTTGCTTGCTCCTCTGTAGTCTCTTCTCAACAGAGTAACCAGTGTAATCTTTTAATAGTAGAAGTTAGATCACTTTGAATAGTTCCATCTCACTCTACCTACCTTACAGACCTTATCTCTTACTGCTTTCCTCTTCTCCTTCAGTAGAGCTACCCTGGCCTTGCTGTTGCTTCAACAGAACAAGAATGTGCCTTCCTTATAGCTGTTGTGCTCCCTGTTCGTTTTGCCTGGATCTGTCTTCCCATTTATCCATAAGCTTTTTCCATGTCTTATCAGATGACAGTCCTGTCATTCTTACCCGACTCCTTCATCCTCTTCTCCCAGCATTATGTTTCTCTATAGCACCTATCATCTGACATACCAAATGTTTACATATTTATTATTCCCAAAGACTGTTAACCTTTTTGAGGTTAGGAACCTCTGCTGTTTCATCCACTGTTTTATCTCCAGCACCTAGAACAGCACCTGGTGCATAGTAGGCATTCAGTAAATGTTTGTTAAGTGGACATTTGAGATATTTTAATCAGTGAATGTTTGTGGTCCTGTAAAAAATGCGGGGATATGTAATGATGTGCTAATTTGACTTGTAGTCCTTCAGACTCACTCACTTCTTGGTAATGGCAGATTGGGTTCTGTGGAGCCCAGCAGACACTTTTTTCTACCTGCTTTTGTGTGATTTCTGTTCCTTAGGATTTGGAGGCTCTACAAAGTAAACAAAGTTTGATACTCTAGTATTTTCTCCCATGACTATAATTATATGTGAGTCAAGGATTTTTAGACTTCTGTTTTCTTTTATGTTCATCTATCTGAGTAAGTGTATTGAAACATACACACTGACCTCTAAAATGGGAAGCAGATTCTCTTAACATGAGTTCTTTATGTTTTCTTTTTCATAGGTCTACACTGCAGTGTATTCGTACGATGACCTGTGAATATGCCCTTTGCTCATTCTTTGTACCTGGTGATAGACAGGTGATCATAGGAACAAAGGTAAATGGAGACGTTTTCTGGGGTATCTGGAGCTTTTCTACTCCAAATTCATAAAGTTAAGAAATCTGGTTCCTGTTTTTAGCATATTGGAGATGTACTAGAGCTAAGTAATCTGGGAGGATGTTAGTTTATTGTGTTTTTTGTTTACTGAAGTTTTATTTTATTTGTTAAAAATTATGAAGAAGAAAATTAAAATCATGACTCTGAGATAACTACCATTAATATTCATGTGTCTTTTTATGAGCACATATGAAATTGTGTTTTAATTAATTATAAAACATATTAAGGGTAATAATAAAGTAAAAGTACCTAGTATGCTTGGCAGATAGAAGCATTCAGTAAAGACAAACTGATCAAGTCCTCATTCCTAGGGGTAGTCAGATTGGGGGACGACCATGTGGAAATAAACAGACATGGATTTATATTTAGTTTCTGCCCTTTAGAAATGGTAATTTGGAGCAAGTCACATAACTGCTCATAGTGTGTTTCTTTATATTATGGGATGATGACACTTGCTTTTTGACAGCAGCTTTCCTACTAGATGGACTGGTACCAGGCTCTGGCACTTACTAGCTATATGACCTTAACACTGGTGTTAGCATTGGTGTTCTCGTGGAAAATGATGTTAATGACCTATTTCACAGAGATGAAGTATGAGATGGAGTCTTGCTGTGTTGCCCAGGCTGGAGTGCAGTGGCACGGTTTCAATTTACCACAACCTCTGCCTCCTGAGTTCAAGCGATTCTCTTGCCTCAGTCTCCTGAGTAGCTGGGACTACAGGCGCACAGCACCACATCCAGCTAATTTTTATATTTTTAGTAGAGAACGGGGTTTCACCATGTTGGTCAGGTTGGTAGAGAACTCCTGACCTCGTGATCTGCCTGCCGCAGCCTCCCAAAGTGCTAGGATTACAGGTGTGAGCCACCACGCCCAGCCTGAAGTATGTAAAAATCTTAGCAGAGACACTAGCTTGCAGCAGATACCTAATGGATAATAGAGCCGATAGCAGAAATAGCAGTAGTGGTTGTACCAGTGGTGAGAATAAAATGGAACAAGGTCTATGGAGTGTTTTGAAAAGTGCTTTGCAAGTATTTGTCATTATTATTCCCATAAAACAAAGGCATATGTACATGAGTTTTATTATAAAATATATGGATTACAATGGATACTTTTTGCTCAACAAAAAAATATAATATGGGCTGGTGCGATTTTAGGAACAATGCCAGGAAATGTATTCACATTTCAAAAATTTCCTTCTTTTTTCATTCATTCTTGCAACAAACATCCATCTCCGCTTTGCTGTTGGGAAAGTATTTTTTGAATTGCTTAAGACTACCCGTATGACTAAAATGCAATCTCTGGCTTACTGGCTGTGCTAGGCAGTTAATATATATTATCTCATTTAATCCTGACAACATCTTTGAAACATTGGTGCTATAAATTTCATGTTACAGATGAAAAGCTAGGTTCATAGGGATGAATTTGCCAGTGGGCACAAAGCAGACCTGGTACTCAAGTCTTCTAGCTTAAGCTCTCTGTAGCACATTGTGCAGAAGCTCATCATAAAGCAGGCTTTGCCTGTGTGTGTGTGTTACATGCTGACACCATGACTATGGCTTACATAGACCTCTAAACAGGAATTGTAGAGTGATTGCTTTCTATGCTGTTATGATTTTTTTTTAATTCATTGTCTTCCTTAGTGTTATAGGTAGATCCCGTTTCTTATTGTCAATGTATTGCAGAGGAGAAAACCAAAATCAGATGGAAAAGAGTTGGTTAAGCCAATAACTATAGAGGATTGTCCCCTTAAAGGATTGGCTAAACTTTAAAGGCTTTTAGGTTTTGCATTTGCTATTTTGTTTATTCTGATCTGCCTAATGGTCATGATATTTTCCTTTTGAAGTTGTGGAACCAATGAAAGTAATGCGTCCGGTACCACACAGTGGTATTATTTCATACTTGTACACCACGGCAGCCCTGCCAAGGTTAACTCAGCACATTCGTAGGGGATTTAATAGCATTTAATTAGATAGGAAATACAAAACATGGAATGTGGAATCCATTTCCTAAGCAATCGATCACATTTTTGCAGCTTGGTTATGAAGTCTTTCTAAATTGTGCAGGCATGAATCATGGAGGTTGTAGGTATGTTCATTGAAGCTGTGCTCATTTTGTGTCTTCCCAGACAGGGAAGCTGCAGCTTTATGACTTGGCCTCAGGAAATCTGCTGGAGACAATAGACGCACATGATGGAGCTTTATGGTCCATGTCCCTCTCTCCAGATCAGGTAACTAAACCAGATTTTAAAGCTCTGGACTTCCCTCTGGCTGTAGTTCTCAATTCTTGTATCGAGTTTTACTACTGCTAAGAAAGATTTCTCTCGTTTCTCTAAAAAAAGCCTGCGGGTTTTTTTGGTCTAATCTTTACTCTTCATATGTGATGCCTTCTTATATACCTGGTAAGTGACTAGCTGTCATTATGAAATGAATTCATGTTTGGCTACTTTGGCTCATCAGCAACATGACATCAAATTGCTTACCCTCATGATTTTTTTTGCCATGTTCATAATACTTCTTAAGGGGGAATATGCTCTTGGGCAACATGATGCAGAGAACTGAGTAGACTTTGCTGCTCCCCTTTTTTCCCAAACATCTATGACTGTATAAGCTTAGTAGTTTTAGCAAGTATGTTAGCCTTTACAAGTCAATAAAAATATGCTCGCCTTCAAAGCAGTTCCTGGCAAACTGCTTATTCTAGTAATGGTGCTGTTTAGAAAATCTTGAGATACTTTTTTGACAATACCTTAAGAAATTTTGGCCCATTTATTTAAATAGTCTCAATGGTAGAAAATTTTCATCCATTAAAAATAGATCTTAGTTCTGGGAAAAAAACTGAAGTTTAGAGTGGTTAATACCATTTGGGTTCCAAACCAAACAGCTGTGAGTCCAAAATAGTAATAAATCTTGCATTTGTAGAGTGTTGCATCTTTTCCATAAACTGTGTGGTCTTTTTTTCAACAAAACTAGGGATCATGGAAAGTTGTTTTCTGTGTTATGAATCTATGAGGTGGCAGAACAGACACTTGAGATTCCGTTTCCTGACTCCATGTTCTATGTACTTTACACTAACACCACCATGTAATGAGACTAATTTTCTTGATAATGGAAAACAGCTTTAAAAATGGTTTAAGCAATGACATTGCAGGACTAAACGTATATCCTTCGGAGGTAAATACTTCAAACAAATCTAGATTATCCATTCGATGTATATTCAAACTAGTTTACTGAGAGTTTTTGTTTCTTCCTGATGCTAGATAATAGTATAACTAGAGCTTTTCATTGGTTATTATCTCTGCCTATGTTAGTCAATGGTAGGAATTTTCACGTTTGCGGCAGTAGATCCAAAAGAGCAGTGAAAGGAGCTAGAGAGAACCGTATTTTTCTTAATTTTTATCCCATGCCATTAAATAAAAATATTTTCTTAGACTTCTAAAATGTATCTTCTTAGCAAAGTTTTTACGCTAAAATAGTTTTTAATTTAAATTTCATTTGATTTTCAGCGTGGCTTTGTGACAGGTGGTGCAGATAAAGCTGTCAAATTCTGGGATTTTGAGTTAGTGAAAGATGAAAATAGTAACCAAAAGAGGTGAGTAGACATTTTTTGTGTCCGTTTTTTGGAGTGAAAATGGGGAACCATTGAATGTCAAACGTACATGTTGTTTGTTGTTAGAGTTAGGATTTATCAGAATTTGTGTTCTCATTAATTTTTTTCTTGATGTTTTTTGTGGTGCTAGACTTTCTGTGAAGCAAACTCGAACCTTGCAACTAGATGAAGATGTTCTATATGTCAGTTACTCTCCCAATCAAAAGCTATTGGCTGTGTCCTTGCTGGACTGTACCGTGAAAATTTTCTATGTTGATACTTTAAAGGTATAGTGGTTATGCCTGGGGATATTTTCCCTTTCTGACTGAGCTTAAGAATTTGGATTGAGACTATAAAGAAGTGGCCGTGACTGTGCTTAGAAGTAGTAGTACAGTTCTAAAAATTTGTGTGTGAATCAAAGCAATGTAAGTATACTAGAGTAGCTAGCATTTTAAAATAATTCTATGGTTCATAAATTTTGTTTAAAGCAAGTTATATGTTCAAAAAATCTTGTGGACAGAAAATTCTATCATACTAAGTAGTTATAAGAACATTGCTAGGTGTCCTAGGCAGTGATTTCACACTTGGCTATATATTAGGATCATTTGGGTTGCTTTTAAAAATATAGATTACTGCACCCAGAGAATTGATAGGAATGGATTGAGCCTGGGAACTTTTTTGTGAAACAGGTGCTCTGAAATCTTTTCAGTGAAGCAATCCAGCGTAAGCTTCTGAGGGCCTCCTTGCCTCCACTATACTGCAGTATTCTTGGCATGTGCATGGAGGATCTGTGTATAGAACACAGGTGCTCTTACCAAGCTGTCTTTTATGGCTTTTCTTTGAAAATACACATGTAAAGCAATTTAAAAATGTATTTAGTATTGTATTTTAAAGTCATATTTTAGACCTACATGTAATAAATGATACCTGTATTTTATAGACAGACATTAATTATTATTTTCTTTTAATGTTTAGTTTTTTCTCTCACTGTATGGACACAAACTGCCTGTTATCTGCATGGACATCTCTTACGTAAGTAAAGTTTAAATAGTGTCTCAGTAATATGTTATCTTTTCTAAAGCAGATACTTTCTTATTTCTGACTTGATGTCTTCATTTTAGATTATTTGCTTTTATCATTCTGTTATATATTTTTCTCTAAAAAGTCTCAATTTAATATATAGTATCTTATATGTATTACTTTAATGTTTTCAGAATAATTTTGCGAGTATTATCTCAGTCAATCCTTATAAATATTATCTTAATCCCTCTTATAGATCTCCTAAATAGTATTTTGTTATTTAAAATACTATAATTGGTAGAATCCACTAAAATATGAAAGACTTTTAAAAAGGCATTCCTTTTTGTTCTGAAGGATAGTGGTGCTGAGGAGCTTGGATTTGTATTTGGATAGTTACGGTATTTTACACTATGTAGACTTTTGGTCTCTTGACCAAAATCATTTATTTCCCAATATCTAGTTTTGATTAGGAGTGGCAGTGTATATTTAAAAACAATGTCTATTCTATGTGAAAGGAGTTGACCTCATAGCTGTCTGATCAGTGCACTAACAAAGTTAAGTTACAGTGTTAAATGTATTTCTATTTTTTTTTATGTTGACAACCATTTAAACCAGGCATTGAAATAGGAGAGAGCAGAGAAATAGTGACAGGGAACATGGGATATATAAACATTCTAGTAGAGTCTTTCTCAGCTTCTCTTCTCTTCCTCCCTTCTACTTTCTCTCCAAATCCCATGCCAGAGATTAGAGAATCTTTTTCCCATCTAACAAAGTAAATAGATAATCTTACATTAAGGCACAGCACTGTCCTATGACTGTACGAAAGTATTTAAGCCACAAGGTTCATGCTTTTACCTAACAAGCTTTTAAAGTACCTCTGTGGGTAAGAGCAAAGAATTCAGCGTTTTTAGTAGAGAGATGAAATCAGTTTTTTGGCTTCATTTTAATGTTTTTGAAAGAAATGGGTTAAATATTCTGGTTAGCTTTTTATTCATATCCAGAATTCAAAAAATCAAGGTAATGTTTTACTTTGGTTTCTCATAGGATGGAGCACTCATAGCAACTGGCTCCGCTGATAGGAATGTGAAAATCTGGGGTTTGGACTTTGGGGACTGCCACAAGTCTCTCTTTGCACATGATGACAGGTATGCATAGTCTTTTCAAAGGCCTCCCTTTAAGTCACCTGTAGGTATCACTTGAGCATCTGGGTCTATTTTTCAGTGTTCTCAGGCAGTGATAAAAGTTCTAAAATATAGTCCAACACTCTAGAACTGGCTAGTCAAATGCTACTTATGTGTGTAAAACTCTTTTTACTAACCTAGAATTTGATGGCATTTGAATATTTCTGTCACTTTTCAGTGTGATGTACCTACAGTTTGTCCCCAAGTCTCACCTCTTCTTCACCGCCGGGAAAGACCATAAGATTAAACAGTGGGATGCAGACAGATTTGAACACATACAGACTCTGGAGGTAACCACATGCCTGCTTTGCTTGCTCGGTGCTTAAGAAATACTTTTAAGAATATTTAATTACCCACTAAGTAGTGGTCTGTGAATGATGAGATATTCTTGAGTTTTTTTTTTTTTTTTTTTCTCTAGGGGCATCACCAGGAAATATGGTGCTTGGCCGTAAGCCCCAGTGGAGACTATGTTGTTTCATCGTCCCATGACAAATCTCTGAGACTTTGGGAGAGGACAAGGGAGCCTCTTATTCTTGAGGAAGAAAGGGAGATGGTAAGAACGTCAGGCTTGGTTACAAATGTGACAGGAGGTATCTGACAGGCTGTCCTAGTTGAAGTTTTCTGTCTTGTGCAGCTACACCTCATTCATTGCAAGTCCAAGAATCTTCAGGAGATCTGTTCAAGACTGTTGTCACCCATTTCAGAAGCTAGGCAGAGATAAAGATGCCGTTAGGGGTTATGCTATCAAAGAAGCAGCTTCTTGCTGTCTCATTTCTCTTTATATACAGACCATGTTTTAGTCTCTCAAATTAATGTATATCTATCTCATGGCAGGAAAGAGAAGCAGAATATGAGGAGAGTGTGGCCAAAGAAGACCAACCAGCAGTAAGTAAATTTTGGGGACCCTGAGATTATGCCCTATATATAGTTATCTTACTGAAATTGACTATAATATCCAGAATTTCTAATAGAATTAAAATTGAGACTAGAAATTGAAGGTATAACCAGCTGATAAGGGAAAGAATCTGTGTAATTATTTTGGTTTAACTGTATATCCTAACTTTGTGCTTCAAGTGATTGACCAAATTTGCTATTGAATAACTGGCAATTAAGGCTTTAGGGAATCATTTTATTCACTGTAGAGCAAAAATAAAAATTAGAAAATTTGGATATTCTCTTTTTAAACATTTGCAGAATATTCTTACGATAATACGTATGCTTAAGTGTCTGGCACTTCCTAAGTACTGTTAATGGTAGTTGATAACACTGTTAGCATTTTCATAAAATAATGATGGCTATTATGGCTTATATGGATGTAAGATTAATTTATCAGCTCTTTAACTCATGTCAACACTATCCTTCAATGATTTCTTTGTTTCTGGCAGGTTCCAGGAGAGACTCAAGGTGACAGTTACTTCGCTGGAAAGAAAACTATCGAAACAGTGAAAGCAGTAAGTTGATAGAGAATGTAGTATCTCATTTTTTAATAAGATCCCACCTTTTTAGTAAAAGTTTTATTCTGTATCAACCAGAAAGCCATTCTGTGGCAAAAAGTTGATGAGATTTAAAGATGGGGATTATAACCTCTGTTTTCTTCTCTTGTAACCAAAGATGGGAGTAGTCCTGAATCTCTTTGATCAGTATGTGCTTTTTTTCAGGTGTTCCTGGGACCTGCCGTATTCAGAGTGTCTCGATATTATCCCACCTGAATCCATAACACTTAGTCTCCTCTCTGTGAATTAAAAAAAATAAGAAAACCAAAAATGTCTTTACATGCTTTTTGGTACTCTATTGGCACATCTTTATTAAATGGATTGAAGCTATTTCATTTGGCAAATTTCTAGTCAGCTTTTCCAGTTTCGGTGTCCTGGGATGATGGAGTGTGTTGTAATGATTGCTTTGCTTTGTCATCATCTGTAGGCTGAGAGGATCATGGAGGCTATTGAGTTGTACCGAGAAGAAACTGCAAAAATGAAGGAACACAAAGCCATTTGTAAAGCTGCAGGGAAAGAGGTAAGAGAGTACGGTAAGTTGCAGTATTAATAGAGGGAATTCCTGAGGAGAAAACCATTATTCTGGGACCTATTATCTAAGATCAGGGTATGCAGTAAATGCAGTAGAACCTTTCCAACTGACTATATTAGAAGAAATTGAAGAACTGTGGGAGGAAGGGAACTTGGTCTTAATGAAAGTGAAGGACAGGAAATTACAGATTGAGGTGATTATTGTCTGGAGTAGAAATTCACATTCCTACTTTGGTTTGGGAGGCAGGGTAACCATTTCAGATTTCTAGATAAAACGCATTGTCCAAGCTCATTCATGAGTACTATAGAAACTAACAGCCTTGATAATTCTTTTATACTCTGTCAGCTTTTTAGGGTCTCTTTTCAAAATTATAAAATAGAGTTACTATTCTGTCTATAACAAGCCCTATGTAAGGCTCAGTTTTTTGAATGATTTTATTTAATAATTTCTTCATAGGTTCCTCTTCCCACCAACCCCATCCTGATGGCTTCTGGCAATATCTCAGTGAGTAAAATGTGTAACAGTTTTTCCTTGGTTATTCAAAGGTTACTTACAAGGACAAGAAAGGAAGTAAAGAGGCATTATGATTTGGGGATGGATTATTGGGAATACTTTTTCTTTAAAAGTCTCTTTTGAATCTTGGCATTCTATAGGATAGTTTGTATTTCTAAAGGACCACTTTAGTGTAACTTCCCAAGCCAGCCTTTTTGGTTGGACTCGACTGCCATTCTTGTGTTTTCTAGTGCTTGTTTATGTTCAGTGTCCAAAGCCCCCTGAAGATTCTAAAAGTTCATCTAAATGAACTTGTGAATCAGCCTTCCGAGGAAAAGTTGATAGAAATCAGTCTGATACGATAAAGAAGAGAGAGAGGAAAAGTAATAGGAGAATGTATGTTTATCTAGTAATCTCTAATTAGTATTTTACTTGCATGTCTCATCACTAATTTTATGAGTCAGGGCATCTTCACCTTACAAATTAGTAAGGGACAGAGTTCGATTGCAAACCCAGATCTGGCTGACTCTAAACTGTTACAGATCTTGCCGTTTTAGAACACTTTTTCTGAAGAAAGGAGAGGTTCCTGTTTTATAGGAGACAGAAATTAGAGAACTTTAGTAGAAACCAACCAAGAGTATCACTAATGGTGTTAATCCTTCCTTTACAGCCTTCAGCTTATGTATTAGAGATTTTTAAAGGTATCAGGTCAAGGTGAGTGAGTCCTTGCACACAATTACTATAATCTGTCAGCAAACATTTATGAAGTGCTTATTTGAACAGGAAATAAATAAAAATTATTTATTGATTGTTGTCTTTCTTTTAGGTTTAACAATATCAAAGTTTTGATGGAAAATAATTTATAATGTTTGAAGTGCTAGAACTAGGAAGTTTCTTCTAAAGTATGAAGAGAGATGCTTTTAAGGACAAATGAAGGGGAGTGATTTATGTTGTAGGCAATGAAATAATATATAATTAAATCAGAAGCACCAACTGTTAATATATTTTTATATGTTGGCTTCTTTTCTATGTACATACACAATTGGAATATTATATAAAGTTTTATATTCTGTTCTTTTTCACATTTGCTGAACATTTGTTTGTTGTTCATATTAAAAAATCATTGGATTCAGAATTACTTGGTTTTATGAATAATTACTGGATGATGCCTTAGTTTCTCCTTTTTGGCTATTAATGGCTTCACTGAATATGTTTACATATATATCTTTGTCATCGTTATTGATTATTTTTCTTAAGAGTCCTAGCAGCCTAATAAGTGACCAGTAGGCATGAGATTTTTTTATATTGCCAAATTACTTTCCAGGGTGATTATACTGATTTTTGGCAGTGTGAGAGGCAGAAGGTAATATTGTATTATTTTCATTTCTTTTGACTATTAAGTTAAAAATTTCAGGACATTTGTTGCCCATTTGTATTTTTTCTTGTGAATTTTTAGTTATCTTTTTTTGCTCTTAAGTAGTCTTTTACTGGTTTTTTAAGAATTCTTTCTGGGCACAGTGGCTCATGCCAACATTTTGGGATGCTTGAGACCAGAAGTTTGAGACCAGCCTGGGCACCATACTTTATTTTCTTTGTCATACATTTTTACAATAACTGTTATATTATTTGTGATTTTCCTTTTGATTTTATTGATGAGTTTGTACTACTGAAGGCTGTCGTTTTCATAGTGAACCACAATATCTACATAATTCCTTACAAGAAACAACACCTGTCTTAGGATAAAGATGAAGCTTCAATACAGAAATATAAAAGAAAATCGATTAATGCAGAGGTTACAATATGTTTCAAGATAGAAGATTCTGTGTTTTAAAGATTTAATTTTTCCTAATGAATAGGTTTTTAAATCCCATTTGATATCCTCTTAAGATTTTAAATTAGAATTGATGAAATAATAATGCTTGAGCTAGTTCTAGAGGAAACTATTTTCCCAGATTAAAAGGCTAAAAAATTAGCAAAATTAAAATAGTGTAGGATTGGTGTCAGGATCAATCATCAAAATAGACTCTAAAGCCCTGAAACATACTCTGTCATATATAAGGACTCAATATATTGTAAAAGAATATCATATGAAGATGGAGTATTCAACAAAAGGCCTTGGAGAAATTGTTTATCTGGAGGGAAAAAAGCGTTAGATTTTTCCTATCATGCCATTGACGAGAATACATTCTAAATAGATTAATATATTAAATATAAAACACAATTAAAAAGGGAGATTCATCTAGCATAGAGATGAATATTTAACTGTAGGCAAGATGTATTCAAGTAGAAAATGAGTAGAAAAATAATAAAGGGAAAGATTTAAAAATTGTGTTAAGAAATGTGGTATTTTTATATGTATGTTTTCTTTTTCAGTGAGCTGGAAGAATCTCTACTTGTGCTGCCTTTCTCTTATGTCCCAGACATTCTTAAACTCTTTAACGAATTCATGCAGCTGGGCTCTGATGTTGAACTCATATGTAGGTGCCTCTTCTTCCTCCTCAGGTAACATCGTTTTCCAAAGAATACCGTGTCTGTTTAGCACAGCTGCTTCAGTAGAACCTTAACTGAAGCTGTCAACACTTTGGGATTAAGAAATATTATGCCAAACTCGGTGGCTCATACCTGTAATTCTCAGCACTTTGAGAGGCTGAAATGGGTGAATTGCTTGAGCCCAAGAGTTTGAGACCAGCCTGAGCAACATGGTGAAACCCTGTCTCTAGCAAAAATACAAAAATTAGCTGGGGGTGGTGGAGCACACCTGTGGTCCCAGCTACTTGGGAGGCTGAGGTGGGAGAATTGCTTGAGCCTAGGAGGCAAAGGCTGCAATGAGCCTAGATCATGCCACTGCGCTCCAGCCTGGGCAAGACTCTGTCTGCCAAAAAAAAAAAAGAAAAAGAAATACTGTTTCAGAGAGTGAATTTCAGTGCTAGCTGACATAAAATGTTTCTTATCCTTTGGAATCAGTCTTTCCTTTAAAATAAGGACCATGATAACCCACCTCTTTGAGTAAGAAGTCATGGTAATACATTGCTGAGGAGTGCTTACTCAGTCATAGGCCTCCATGTTATCATCTAAGATAGCTCTAGTTCTAGTCAGTTTGCCAAAAGCCAATTGTGATTGGCCAATCTGCCTCATTTGTTGTTTCTTTTCAATCAAGCTTGTCCAGCCTGTGGTCTGTGGGCCCCATGTGGGCCAGTACAGCTTTGAATGTGGTCTGACACAAATTTGTAAACTTCAGTAAAACATTGAGTTTTTTTGTTGTTGTTCGTCAGCTATCAGTGTATTTTATGTGTGGCCCGAGACAATTCTTCCAGTGTGGCCCAGTGGAGCCAAAAAGGTGGACAATACTGTTTTAAAGTGTTTAGTATAAGCTAACAGATTTTGTTTTGTCCTTATACCAACATTTTAAGGAAATTGGTTTATTTCTCATAGTCTCTACAGGTGCAAATGAAAATGTAGGGGCATATATAGAGGTAAACTAAGGAACACAAAGCAAATGTGTTCATTAGGCTATATTCTTAAATATGAAGAATTCTGTTAATAGGTAGTTGAGAAGAATATATATACAAAGGCTTAATATATTCTTCTCATCTCTCACTCTCTGACTCTCACTTTCCAGCTGTTACAGCAGAGAACAGGAATAGAGACAATTTGAACATTCCTTCAAATACTGTTATGTAGACAAAAACTAGCCAGCCAATGCCAAATAGTTAAACAGGTATATTTAGTGAATTGACCAAATAGGCATTTGGTGAATTGGCCTGTTTTTATGATTCTTAACCCTTCATTACTTATATTCTATCCAGGATAGTAGCAAGAGAAGAAGAAGAAGATGTTGCCATATTGATCATTTGGGGCAAGTTTTAAAGACATAAATTCATATTTAACAATATTACTAATAATTTTGATGGCATACCTGCTATTGAATCAGGGTTGCTGGTTCTACGAGAAACACTGAATATTTAAAGTGTATCAGAGGGTTATAGATGGGTACTACCTGACAGGTATGGCAGGGTCTTCAAGGATATCTTGGTACTCTAGGTCAGAGTTTGAATCTCTGATGAATGTCTCTATCTCTTTTTTTGCTGTAGCTTTATTAGAAGTAATAATGCATCTTTGTTGAGTTGGCATTTCTTAGAGGGCTCATTCTGTCTTTGAGTTTTCCACAAAGTACCACTGTCAAAATCTGTAGCCACTGGCAGCTTGCTAGGAAGGAGTTGGCCTTTGCAAATGAGTTGAATGTGCTATAAAGTTTAGGATAGTATTTTTTAAGTTGTCATCAAATTGAACTGAATAGTAGAGAAAGAAACTTCTTTGGCTTTTTTTTTTTTTTTTTTTTTGCCCAAAAGATGTCTATACTGTATTTTCTGTTGTTGCTTTGATATTGTGTCTGCTTACTGTTTCTAGAAGGGTTAGGTAGGGCTAGAGCCTCTCTGCAACATGGTTCTGTTTTGTTTTTCTATTAGGATTCACTTTGGACAGATCACTAGCAATCAAATGCTTGTGCCAGTGATAGAAAAATTAAGGGAAACAACTATTTCAAAAGTCAGCCAAGTCCGGGTAAGTATCTTTGCATAGAGATAAAATGATGAGGCGAATTCCTAGCGTGATTAGAAGTAGTCTACTGTGATACTGTGTTGTGCTTTGTCTTCAGCAGTACCCACCCCCAATAAATCCATATTTGAGATCATTTTTGTTGGAATTAGTAGGAATAAAAAAAAAAAAAAGAAAAGTTCTTAATGAGGGAAAGATAAGTAACAACACCTGAAGCTTTGGTTCTCATATGCTGCTATAATGAACTGAAGTGGGAGAAAATTTTTTAATATTTATTGTCTTGCATGCCAGGATGTTATCGGCTTCAATATGGCTGGTCTTGATTATCTCAAGAGGGAATGCGAGGCAAAAAGTGAAGTTATGTTTTTTGCTGATGCTACTAGCCACTTGGAAGAGAAGAAGAGGAAGAGAAAAAAGAGGGAGAAGCTGATTCTAACGTTGACTTAGAACTGAAATGTGGTGTCTTTTTTTACTTTTTCCTTAAAAGAACTCCTAAACTCAGCACAGTAGAGTTGGCATCATCTTAAAAAAACCAAATAACAGAAGATCACATTGCAGAAGATCTCAGTATGTGGTTCATAGCTTTGCCTGAGGGAATTCCAACATGAGATTATGGGCTGGTTCCATTTCTTGGAATTAAAATGCATGATTAGTTTTAAAATCTTTATGTGCTCTCAAAGCTTGAGCCTTGCAATTGTTGTTCGCTTTATATTCTAGCAGGGAATAAATAATTGTTTTAATTAGGTATTTGTTTCACTGGAGTTGAAATTAACATTTGAAAAGTTTTTCATATTTTTTTATGGCAGATGATTTGTCATTTATTTATATTAGGTTTTACTACCTATTGAGATAATCAGGTGTATAATCGATTGCCCTCTGGCCATAAAAATACAGTATCATGGACTCTTCGAGCTAAAACGACCGTAAAAATTACCCAGAAAAGCCTCCCCAGACTTAACCTTTTATAAGTTATGTCTGTATATAAGAAGATTCTAATTGCTGTTTATACTTTTCTGAATAAAATAGTTGTTTCTAATTAAAGAGTAGCCAAGCTAAGATGCCTGGCTGGGCTTCTGAGTAATTAATACATTTGTGTGTGTGTGTGTGTGTGTGTGTGTGTACATAGACAGTTGACGCTTGAACAATGCAGGTGGTAGTGGCACTGACTCCTCTGCACAGTCAAAAATCTGCATATAACTTGATTCCCCAAAGTCTTAAGTACTAGTAGCCTGTTATTGACTGGGAGCCTTACTGATGTATTATATATATTGTATACTGTATTCTTAAAGTGAGCTAGAGAAGAGAAAATGTTACTTACAAAATCATAAGGAAGAGAAAATACATTTGCCATATTTATCAATACTATAAGTGTATATCATCTGTTTATAAAATGAATCGTCTGTCTGGAGTGGCAGGTAACCACAGTGCAGACTTCAATCTGTGGTACCTATCAAGCAATTAGATTTTTCTTGTAATGTCATGACTTCTCTCTGCTTTTTGAGAGCACTGTGATATGCAGTTTACTGGGGAGATGAACTGTTCATGCACAGGTGATTAGTGTCACACAGCATTTTAAGTGCATACTCAAAACACTTGAGCTCACTGCAATAGCAACAGCAGGTGGCTGTGAAATTACTTCAGTAATATACTGTGTATTACAGTTAATTTTATGCAGTTATGATTTAATACTGCATCCTTCCTTTTTTTACATCTCTCAACTGAATTGCACCATGTATTATCTATCTGTATTTGTGTGTGTTCATTTTGATAAAATAATAGATTTGCATGTATTTTATAACAGTAAATGGTAAAATAGTCTAGTATCTACATATATTTTATGCATTCGTGATAATTTTTTTATATTCCATAAACAAAAGTATTTTTTCAAACTATTTTTTTCATCTGCAACTTTTCTCATTGTTTCAAATCTCCAAAAATTTTTTCAATATATTTATTGAAAGAAATCTATATCTAAGTGGAGCCACGTGGTTCAAACCCATGTTGTTCAAGGGTTTGTCTACTGTGTATCTTCATGGTAGGGATTTGGGGAAGTAGGAGTGTTCTAGGAAAAGATATTGACAGATACCTCTGGGTCTGGGCTTTGGGGGAAGTTTATAAATTACATCATACTCCTTGTTATAGGCCTGTTTAGACTTTCTGTATCTTCCTGAGACAGTTTTGGTTTTTATCTTTTTTGTTGTTGTTAATCCCAAAGCCTTATAACTATGGTTTCTATCTATGAATTTGATCATTTCAACCAAGTTACTGTGTTGTGGGGCCACCATTTTCTTCCCAGGCTCAGAGCTGCAGTTCTTGTGGCTTGGCGATTTGTGTCCCAAACCACAGGTCTTAATGTTCTTGAGCATAACACAATCACTGAAATGAGGTAAGGAATGCAGTGGTGTTATTTGTTGGGCAGAATAAATAATTAAATTTTGGCACAGAGTTTCTGAAGGCATAACTATGAAAGGCAAGAGAACAGCCAGGCAGGATAATGCATTCTAGGTGCTTTACAAGGAGTCAATGTTTAGGCAGCTATTCCTGCCACCAGGGAGAGGAGTTAATTCTTGAAAAATAGTTATTTTTGATGAGAACAGGTTGAGTCAATATCCTTAGAGTTGTTCATCAGAATGTAAATGTCATTTTCTAGTAACATTTTTGATGGTTTCCAAACCAAAACAAGTTCCAGGAGGGCATTCTAGATGTATACATTACTAACAATTACTCTTATGTTAGAAGTTGCTGTTTTCCCATAGCTTTGCCACCATTTGTAATTGAAAAGCCTGATAGTGGTAGGGAATATAAAGATGTTTCTGTCTGATAAGTACTATACTAACCAAAGAGAAGGGGAACTTTTATGATAAAGTGACATGTACAGAACCTAGCTAAGTTAAAACTTTTGGTCAAAATACTTGAAACTCCTTAACCCTAAAAGTTTAAGGTCAACAGTTGCATTAAAAAGTATATTTTAAGCCAGCAAATTTCTAGTCATTAAGTCAGTGTTCATTGTCTTAGCCATTGGCTGTATATAATCCTTAATATAAAAACCATTCAATGACTAATGTGTCTTGCATATTGTGAAGTAAGTTACCTATAGAAATTCTGTAATACTATAAAGAAAAGCCTCTTGAGGTGGCAGTGAGCTGAGATCGCACCACTGCACTCCAGTCTGGGCAACAGAGTGAGACTTGGTTTAAAAAAAAAAAAAAAGGCTCTTGAATGGTTTATTGGGAGTAAAATACTTAAGCTTGTTTTTAAAAAATATGTATGTATATATCCATCCACTTAGAGAAAATATGCTTAACAATTTTGAAATTCTCTGGCTGGAAGCTAGGTGCTTTGTATATTTGGTATTAAATTGTTTCTCAATGGCAAGTGTCTTAAATCATATCTTATTCTAAAGAAATCTAGCAAACCTCTAGCAGAGAATCTAGGACAGTGCCCAGGAAAGCAATGGTATCTGTTGGTAGGTACAGGACTGTATATGGGACTCTATTCACCTATCGGCTATAAATGAGCCTGCTCAACGCAGCCTTTTCAGGCCAGATTAGCCTTCAGAAGAGAGGGAGATTGTGAGCAGGAGCCTAGGAAGAAACCACATGGGTTTACAGGTACCATCTGCAATCTACCCACTTTCCTCACAATTTAGGATCCTAAGTTTGAGATGGGGCTAAGGTTCTTAAAGGTAATATCCTCATATATTCAAGCCTTTTCACTTTATTTCTAAGGTTTTTGGGATCCAAGCAGCCCTGGTATGTTTTTAGAACACGGTACATGTGTAACAGTCACTGTGCCCAACCCTGGTAGTATTGCCCTTGTGTATCCCTTCCCCTTGAATATGGGGTTGGACCCAGTGATAGGCTTCTAGTGAATGGAATACAGCAAATGTAATGGGTTGTCTCTTCCAAGATTAGGTTATAAAGCACTGAATTCATTCTGGCTCTTCATGCTTGCTTGCTTGCTTGTTCTGATGAACCAAGCTGCCATGTTGTGAGATTCCCTAAAGAGAGGCCTACATGGCAAGCAACTGAGTGGCAATTGCCAGACAAGAGCCAGTGAGGAGCTATGGCCCTCAGTTGAACAGCATGCAAGAAACTGAATCCTGCCAACTGCTGCTTGAGTGAGCTTGAAAGCAGATTCACTCCCAGTTGAACCAGAGGACCCCACTGAGCTGTGCCCGATTCCTGACTCACACAAGCTATGAGATCATAAATATTTATTGTTTTAAGCCACTGTTTTGGGGTGGTTTATGACATAGCAACACACAACTAATACAGCTTCTATAGAGCAAATTACCTAACCTTTTCCTCATTTATAAAATGGGTAGAATAGCACCTACCCACACAGGATTATTGTGAAGTGTTTAAAGTTACTACTGTTACTGCATCTTTTTAACCTTACCAACTCTGCAATAATATGCACAAAGAGGCATAAAGATATTATTTAAGATATTTCATCTATTAGGTAGATGCATGAATTACTTTTGATAGATTGGTGCCAACAGGAATTATGAATCTTTGAGAGCTATTCCATAGTTTTCAGAATTGTCCAGCTAGAGATGCAGACTGTACCACTTCTCATTTTAGGGTAACTTCTGAATGTCACTAATGAGAACTGAAATAAACTATGTCCTAATTTAGTGGTTCCCAAGGTGTAGTCCAAAACTACAATATTAAGATATGTACTGGGTTGATTACTGCTCTCCGAAAATTCATGTCCACCTGGATTCTGTGAATGTGACCTTATTTGGAAATAGAGTCTTTACAAATGTAGTTAGTTAAATGAGGTTAGATTAGGGAGGGTGAGAATGTTACATCAGCAGAGACACTGCCAGCTTGGACTGAAGGGGAGAGAGAGAGTACAAAATGAAGAAAGGCTGTCAGATTTCTGGAATTCTGTAAGCAGGAAACGGGCTGACCAGAGGGTAGGACTGTTGCAAGAGGGCCAAGGCTGAGGGCTCAGAGGGTGGGGCCAATGGAATCTCTGAGGGCCTAGAGGCTGGGATTGGTGGAGTCTCCATGTGTATACAGGGCAGATGGAGCCACAGATTCTGTCCTTAAAATCTAATGGGATTTGCTCTGCTGGGTTACAAAGTTGCTATAGACAGTGACTTCTTTATTCTTCCATTTTCTCCCTTTTGGCATGGGAATTTGTATCCTGCGGTGGTCCCACCATTGTATTTTAGAAGCTGGTAACTTGTTTTTCAGTTTCATAGGTCTGTAGATGGAAAGAAGGCCAGGACAGTTCATCCTCAGAGTCTCACCCACACCTGATTTAGATGATGAGCTTTGAGACTTTTGGAGTTGGTGACCTTTAGATGAGACTTTAGAGTTAATGCAGGAATGGATTAAGTGTTTTGGGAATATTGGGATGGAGAACTGTATTTTGCACCTGGGATGAACATGAATTTTGAGGCACCAGAGTGCAGGCTGTACTGGGTTTGGCCATGTCTGATGGAAATTCATGTCTAGTAGAACCTATTTGTAAATAGTCTTTACAAGTGTAATCAAGTTAAGATGAGGTCATTCAGGATTAGAGTAGCCCCTAAATCCAATGAGAGAGGCACACGGATAAATACACAGGGAAGAATGCCATCTGAAGACAGAGGTAGATGCTGGCGTGATGCCACTACAAGCCAAGGAATGCCAAGGATTTCTGGCAACCACCAGAAGTTGGGAGATATGCATAGAGCAGATTATTCCTCCAGAAGGAACTAACTCTGCTAACACCTTGATTTTGGACCTCTCTCCCTCTGAACTGTGAGAGAATAAATATCTGTTGCTTTAAGCTACCTGATTTGTGGTACTTTGTTAGGGCAGCCCAAGGAAACTATTACAAGATGTTATTTGCATTTTTCTCTTATTCTCACGTAGGCATAGGGTGGAGTTTTCCAGAGGGCATATGACGTGCGAATGATAAACAGTCTGAATACAGAGCAGATGTGAGAATCCAGCTGTGTTCTATTAACTCAGACATTAAAGAGATTTGCAAAAATATAAAACAATGCTACCCTTATTACATTTTTGTGATCAAAAATAGTTATTTTTCATTTCATTTCAAAATAACATTTAAAAATGTTATTTATGTTAGTAAACTGGGTTTATTATTTTAAAATAAATTTTAAAATTTTCCCAGTTTTACTTCGTATTTGGTAAATATTGGTATCACCCACATAAACAAAAGCTCTTTGGGATCCTCAATAATTTTTAAGACTATAAAAGGAGTCTTGGGTCTAAATAGTTCGAAAAACACTGGTTTAATTGTAAACTCTCAAGTTCTAAGGGCACCTTGCTGTTTGTGTTTGTGTGCTGCTTTTTAGAGGGTAAGATCAACTTTATCTGCACAATGAAATCAGTGCTTAAAGAATGGACTTTAGAATCATATTGAAGTACTTTAGATTTTTACTTCTTCCATTTAAGAAATATCTGAGCCTCTGTTTTCTTATTTATAAAGTTGGAAAAACTACCTTCTAGACAGCATGAGGGTTAGATTTTATAATATATATAAAGGAGTAACTAGTATAGTTATTGAAACAGATATTTTCATTGATTCAGGCTAGGTGGCTTATGGGTTTCTGACTACAAGAAGAGGAGAAGAAACCTGGGGTCTAATACTTCAAACTTGAATGTTTGACAATGAAATTCCCATTTATTACTTACTGTTCCTAATGTGGAGAAACTTCACGAGACATGAAGACTCCAAGTGCAGAGGAAGAAATTGTAGAAGTTCTCCGGACCATGGGATTTTCTTTTCCCTGGGGAAAGTCTTTTGGTCGTTTATCATAATTGCTGCTTGTTAAAACTGGTAAAATATTTGTTAAGAGCTATGCTTTTCATGACCAAATGATTTACATATGTAAACCCAAATAATGTTTTCGATTCATAGAATTTCTTATCTAGCAACATTAGTTCAAATTTAGGTACTCGTCTATACTGAGTTCAGCTTGACTGTTGAGACCCCCATCCAGGTGGTCCTGAGTCATTAAGGAGCAGACACCCAGATAGAACAGCAAAGTGGGACTATCCGGGGGCCAACAGCCTTCCCAGCTGAGAGCCTCAGGGGACCGACAGCATTCTGAACTGAGGGCCTCGAGCAGACTTTGACCCACACAGTTAGTCTCTCTGAACAGGTGATTATTATTAACAAACAGGTGTTCAGTGTTTTCTCATGGAACAAAAATAAACTAGGCAGGCACCTGGTGCCTCCTTACCACGGATCAAAGACCAACTAGAAAGTATTCTCCATGAGGGAGCCACGGGGGCAGGGTCACATATCCCATGCTTAAAGAATTGTTTTAACTGGTGTATGATATACATATACTGTCTTGCTACTTTAAAAAGCCCCAAGTAGTTTCCCCTTGGGGGATGGGGGGAGCTAGGTTTTCTTTGCCATCATTCTTCTTAACAAACAATATAATTTTATCTTACACTCAGCATTTCTCAGCAATCATACACTCAGCATTTCTCAACACGTCTATCCAATGCAAATTCTACATGCTCAGGCTTAGGTGTTAGAAGATGGATATGTCAATGTCTAGTATGTCTTCTGTTCACCCTAGTGTACATTTCTCTCCTAACTGTCACTGGCTTTCTATAAGGAGCCATCAGCATGGTCAATCCCCAAACCATATCTATGACAGATTTTATGCTTTTTTTTTGGTGGGGAGAGGGACAGATCTTGGGAAATGGGCTATGAACTATCATTGTTGACATTGGAAGTAAGTAGATAAAAGATCTGGTAAGATTCTTTTTGCCCTTTATCTATCTGTGTTTGACAGGTTCTCTCTAATCTATAAGCAGGGAAATAGAAAATGTATTATAAATGCAAATGATTTCATTCCCATGATCAGCAGCAGTGATTCAGGTATCCACATCTAATAACCTGTGTGGGGAGGGCAAGGGCACTTGATTTAATTCCCAGAGGAAAAAACTAGTTCTTTGGCTAGTTTCCTTCTGTCACAATGCAAAAACCCTGTCATCATTACTGAAAAACAGGAAAGGAAGGAGGGAGGGAAGGAAGGTGAGAGGGAGGGAGAGACCTTCCCAGTGAGGACTTTCTTTCCTCCTTCATATTTTGCTCCATTGTACTTACTGCCATCATTGTTTATGGTTTACTTACTTTGCGTATTGTCTGTCCTCCCGCTGAATGTAAGCTACATAAAGGCAGGGCTTTCTGCATCTTTGAAAACATAGATGAACCAATGAACTCAACTTCATTTACTGACATCAGTGTCATTGGACACAAGTTCTTTTAACTTTCTCCTTCACCTCAGAATGTCTGAATCCTCAGCTATCTTCAGCTTCTTTCTTGCCAAGACTAATCCTTCAGCTCTGTTTTTTATTATTCTTTCGCCCTGTTTTGGATATTGCAGTTTCAGTTACTTCTCCTCATTCATATTTTTGATACATCTCCTGTCCCACGCTCGGCAGCCTACAATCATACATAGTACACACCAAACTGAAAATCCTTCCTATATTCTGCTGCATGCTTGAGGTACCATATTCTCTTGCTCTTTTCTAAATTTTCTTGACAGAATATCCGTAGCTAATGATGTTCCTGCTTTCTTAATACAGTCATTCTTTACTTTTTGCAATTTAGTTTTTGTCCCAACCAAATTTAACACTAAATCTGAATTTTCTTTGACATCTCAATAGCATCTTAATTGTGTCTGTCTTTTCCTTGAAATTCTTCCTAAGGCTTCTGAAGTATTTCATGCTCTTCTAATTGCTGCTTTTGTCTCCACTGGCCCTCTTCCTCCTGCTTCCTAAACAGACTCAAAATTTCTGCTCCTTGCCCTTACCTTCAGTCATCACCTCTGTGTAAACGATGTTTAAAATTATTACATCTTCAGTTCTGGCTTCTCAGTTGAGATTTAATATTTCACAGCCATGATTCATGACCTCAGCCCAAACTCTGTGGTTGGACTCTTTGTCCTCTTTCTTGCATCCATCAATGGCTTCTACCTCAGATTTTGCAGTTTCCTTCCCCCACCATATCTTTCGTTCATGTCCCTCTTTTACGTTGACTGTTGCCTGCCCCCCACCCCACCATGGCTCTTGTTCTTATGCATGGTCCATTTAGGAAGACTTTTAATGGTGGTTCTACACATCCAGTTGTTCCCCTTCGACACGTCCTGCACAATAACATTGGATTTATCTTAATAAAGTTATGCTCATCCTATCACCCATAGGGTCAGGAATCTGTAGTGGTTCACTGCTGCTTAAATAATAAAATTCAAGCCAAGGATTTAAGATCGTTCACAACTTGACACCAACCTACTTTCCCACTACATTCCTAATACTCAAGCTCTTGGCATGCTGAACTCCCTGCCAATCATTCCAAACACCTGGAGCTTTCCTGTTGCCATGGTTTTGTTCATTCTTTGTACTTAAAGTTGCCTTCAATCAAGTTATCACCTTCTATAAGACCCAGCTCAAATATCAAATAAATACAGAACTATAACACAAGCAGTACACAGTTCATGCCACTGGAGAAGTACAAAATAGGAATAAAATGTGAATATTTCTGCTACTAGATTATATAATATCTTTTTTTTTGAAGAAAAAAAGGAAGAAAGAAACAAAGAAAAAAAAGAATAAAGAAGAGGAAGAAAAAGGAAGAGAAAGAGGGAGAGAGAATGGGAGTATTGCTTTATTGCCCAGGCTAGAATGCAGCCTAAAAATGGGAATTGAAAACCTCTTTTATGCCAATAATTGTGCTTAACAATGGAGACAGGAAGGAATAAGGGAAGAAAATAACAAGCAGCCAACCAATATTTCATTTAAACCTATGAAATGCTATGCAATTATTGAGGAGTGATTTACTTCCAATTATTTAGTCACTTTTGGAATAGGTGTGATATGGTATTGATAAGAATGTGTGTTTTGTGTATTTGAAGTAGAGAGTTCTATAAATGTTTATTAAGTTTACTTGTTCCGGGTCTGAGGTTCAAGTCCTGGATATCCTTGTTAATTTTCTATCTCGTTATCAGTCTAATATTGACAATGTGATGTTACAGTCTCCCACTATTATTGTGTGGGAGGCTAAGTCTCTTTGTAAGTCATTAAGAACTTGTCTTATGTATCTGGGTGCTCCTGTATTGGGTGCGTGTATATTTAGGATCGTTAGCTCTTCTTGTTGCATTGATCCTTTTACCATTATGTAATGTCCTTCTTTGCCTCTTTTGATCTTTGTTGCTTTAAAGTCTATTTTATCAGAGGTGAGAATTGCAACTCCTGCTTTTTATTTATTTATTTATTTTTGCTCTCCGTTTGGTTGGTAAATCTTCCTCCGTCCCTTTGTTTTGAGTCTTTGTGTATTGTTGCATGTGAGATGGGTCTGGATACAGCATACCGATGGGTTTTGGCTTTTTATCCAGTTAATAATATATATGAGTTTAATACTGCCATTTGATGCTAGCTGGCTGTTTTGCCCATTAGTTGATGTAAGTTCTTCATTATGTTAATGCTGTTTACTTTTTGATATATTTTTGGAAAGGCTGATACTGGTTGTTCCTTTATATGTGTAGTGCTTCTTTCAGAAGCTCTTGTAAAGCAGGTCTGGTGACGGTGAAATCTCTAAGTACTTGCTTGTTCACAAAAGATTTTATTTTCCTTCGCTTGTGAAGCTTAGTTTGGCTGGATATGAAATTCTGGGTTGAAAGTTCTTTTTTTTAAGGATGTTGAATATTGGCCCCCACTCTTTTCTGGCTTGTAGGGTTTCTGCTGAGAGATCTGCTGTAAGTCTGATAGGCTTCCCTTTGTGGGTAACCTGACCTTTCTCTCAGGCTGCTCTTAGTATTTTCTCCTTCATTTCAACTCTAATGAATCTGACGATTATGTGCCTTGGGGTTGGTCTTCTTGAGGAATATCTTGGTGGTGTTCTCTATATTACCTGGAGTTGAATATTGTCCTGCCTTACTAGGTTGGGAAAGTTTTCCTGAATAATATCCTGAAGAGTATTTTCCAACTTGGATTCATTCTCTTCGTCACATTCAGATACATTTATCAAACGTAGATTAGGTCTTTTCACATAGTCCCATATTTCTTGGATACTTTGCTCATTCCTTTTTATCCTTTTTTCTCTAATCTTGACTTCTCGTTTTATTTCATTAAGTTGGTCTTCGACCTCTGATATCCTTTCTTCTGCTTGATCAATTCGACTGTTAAAACTTCTGCATACTTTGTGAAGTTCTCGTGTTGTGTTTTTCAGCTCCATTAATTCACTTATATTCCTCTCTAAATTGTCTATTCTCGTTAGGATTTCATCAAACCTTTTTTCAAAGTTCTTAGTTTCTTTGCATTGGGTTAGAATAAGATCTTTTAATTCACAGAAGTTTCTTATCATCCACCTTCTGAAGCCTACTTCTGTTAACGGAACACACTCATTCTCCATCAGGCCTTGTTCCGTTGCTGATGAGGAACTGTGATCCCCTGTAGAGGGAGAGGCATTCTGATTTTGGGTATTCTCAGCCTTTTTATGCTGGTTTCTTCCCATCATTGTAAATTTATCCACCTGTCATCTTTGTGATTACCGACTTTCAAATTAGGTCTCTTTTTTTTGTTTTTTCTTTTTTTCTTTTTTTTTTTGAAAGAAAGAAAGAAAGAAAAAAAAATGAAGAAGAGGAAGAAAAAGGAAGAGAAAGAGAGAGAGAGAATGGGAGTATTGCTTTCTTGCCCAGGCTAGAATGCAGTTTAGTAATGGGTATTGAAAACCTCTTTTATACCAATAATTATACTTGATGTAGACAGGAAGGAATAAGGGAAGAAAATAACAAACAAGCAGCCAACCAATATTTCATTTAAACCTATGAAATGCTATGCGATTACTGAGGAGTGATTTACTTCCAATTATGTAGTCACTTTTGGAATAGGTGTGAGGTGGTAATGTATGTTTTGTGTATTTGAAATGGAGAGTTCTGTAAATGTTTAGTAAGTCTACTTGTTCCGGGTCTGAGTTCAAGTCCTGAATGTCCTTGTTAATTTTCTGTCTCGTTGATCTATAAAATCGTTAGCTCTTCTTGTTACACTGATCCTTTTGCCATTATATAATGTCCTTCTTTGCCTCTTTTGCTCTTTGTTGCTTTAAAGTCTACTTTATCAGAGGCGAGAATTGCATCTCCTGCTTTTTGTTTATTTGTTTATTTTTACTCTCAGATTGGTTGATAAATCTTCCTCCTTCTCTTTGTTTTGAGTCTTTGTGTATCGTTGCATGTGAGATGTGTCTGGATGCAGCATACTGATGGGTTTTGGCTTTTTATCCAATTAGAATATATATATAGGTTTAATACTGGCATTTGATGCTAGCTGGCTGTTTTGCCCATTAGTGTAAATTTTTCATTGTGTTAATGCTCTTTGCTTATTGATATATTTTTGGAAAGGCTGATATTGGTTGTTCCTTTATATGTATAGTGCTTCTTTCAGAAGCTCTTGTAAAGCAGGCCTGGTGGTGGTGAAGTCTCTAAGTACTTGTTTGTTCGCAAAAGATTTAATTTTTCCTTCGATTATAAAGCTTAGTTTGGCTGGATAGGAAATTCTGGGTTGAAAGTTCTTTTCTTTAAGGATGTTAAATATTGGTCCCCACTCTTTTCTGGCTTGTAGGGTTTCTGCTGAGAGATCTGCTGTAAGTCTGATAGGTTTCCCTTTATGGGTAACCTGACCTTTCTCTCTGGCTGCCCTTAGTATTTTCTCCTTCATTTCAACCCTAATAAATCTGGCAATTATGGCATTGGGGTTGGTCTTCTTGAAGAATATCTTTGTGGTGTTCTCTGTATTACCTGGAGTTGAATATTACCCTGCCTTGCCAGGTTGGGAAAGTTTTCCTGAATGATATCCTGAAGAGTATTTTCCAACTTGGATTCATTCTCTTCATCACATTCAGGTACACCTATCAAACGTAAATTAGGTCTTTTCACATAGTCCCATATTTCCTGGAGACTGCTCATTCCTTTTCATCCTTTATTCTCCATTCTTGTCTTCTCGTTTCATTTCACTGAGCTGGTCCTCGACTTCTGATAGCCTTTCTTCTGCTTGATCAATTCGACTGTTTAAACTTGTGCATGCTTCGCGAAGTTCTCGTGTTGTGTTTTTCAGCTCCATCAATTCACTTATATTCTTCTCTAAATTGTCCATTCTCGTTAACATTTCATCAAACCTTTTTTCAAGGTTCTTAGTTTCTTTGCATTGGGTTAGAACAAGTTCTTTTAATTCACAGAAGTTTCTTATCACCCACGTTTTGAAACCTGCTTCTGTTATTGGAACACACTCGTAATCTATTAAGCCTTGTTCCGTTACTGATGAGGAATTGCGATCCCCTGTAGAGGCAGAGGCATTCTGATTTTGAGTATTCTCTGCCTTTTTAGGCTGGTTTCTTCCCTTCATTATATATTTATCCGTCTGTCGTCTTTGTAATTACCGACTTTCTAATAGGTCTCTGAGCTGACGTCCAACTTGTTGATTCCCAGCGCCGAAATCTGAGCAATCCACTGCGCCGGCCAAAATAGCGGTGTTAAGATTGATGGTGCTTTTCTGCCCGGGAATCTCCGGACTCTGCACCAAGAACTGGCACGCTAAGGAGCCAGCAAAACCGCCGTGCCGACCACAAGAGTCACCCTGGCGACCCGTGGGGCCCCTCTGCTGGGAATCTCCTAGTCTGTGAGCAGCAAATATTCATCTGAAAGTGTGGCGTCCTCTCGTTCTCTGCGCTTTCACTGCGAATTACGAGCCCGAGCTGCTAGTGATCAGCCATCTTGGATCTCTCTCTCAAATTAGGTCTCTGAGTGTATGTCCAACTTGCTGATTCCCAGCGCCGAAATCTCAGCAATCCACTGTGCCAGCCAAAACAGCAGTGTTCAGATTGATGGTACTTTTCTGCCCAGGAATCTCCGGTCTAGCTCCCTTCTTGAGTCCATCCTTCAATCAGTTGAATAGGTGACTCTGTCTTCCCGGAGCTCCAAACAACATTGGCCAAAAAGGGACCCAGTCCTGCTCACTCTGCACCAAGAACTGCCGCGCCAGCCACAAGAGTCATGCTGGAGACCCATGGGGCTCCTCCACTGGGAATCTCCTGGTCCATGAGCAACAAAAATTCGCCTGAAAGTGTGGTGTCCTCTCGTTCTCTGCGTTTTCACTGAGAGCTACAATCCCAAGCTGCTAGTGATCAGCCATCTTGGATCTCTCTCCTGATTATATAATATCTTTTAAGACAGAGCCCAATTATCCATTTTTATATATGATAAACTATTTCATACAGTACCTTGGAGGCAATAGGTACTTGGTATCTATATAATATCTGTGTGGCTGGAGCACTGGTATGGAGGAATGTATGCATAATTCAGTGAATATCCAACTTCTTATTATAAAGATAATAAGGTATCTCCTATCCTTCCATAAAATTATAATATTTTTGTGATAGAGACTTGCTGTTTTACTATCTGTCTGATATTCCATAGATAGCCAATAATATTTACATTTTTATTCAACCTGAAGTTACTGAGCATATACTATATGTTGGTATTTTTTAGGTTTGGCTAGGTGCTTTCAAAGATGAATGAAGATAGTCTTTGTCTTAATTATTTTTCTTTCTGTTTTACTCGCAACATAGCTGCTTACTTACAGAAATAAATTTAACTTTATGATTTTGAACATAGAAATAATAGAGATGCATTTTGACTTCCATGTTTTCCTCACTCGTATAATTTCTGCACTATATATGATTACTCAAGTTGAACTATAAAGGATATTTGCTTCCACAGGTAGGAACAGAATCTCATGCTCAGTCATAATCTCGATGTTGTGAGAGATGTGTGCTGATCCCTTGGCCCCATCCTCTCCAACAGCCATGGCAAATAACTCTATATTCAGTTCTGTCTGCAAACCAGCTGCCACCTACAAGACACAAAGTAGCTTTAGGACCAGACACCTCTGAGTTCAAACCTTGCTTTTAACACTAATTTGGGCAAGTTACTTAAACTTGCTTACCTTTGGTTTCTTCGTCTATAAATTTGGTACTAATAAATGGTAGTTATAAGCATTTAGCAGAATTACTTCATAATGAAGGTAGAATTCCATTGAATAAAGGGGATCCAGGGTAAATTGTTTAAGGGGCAAACCAGGTGCTATTTAGGAAAAAGCATAAGGAAGCTAAATGCCAGGTTACTGGAAATGGAACTGAAGGCAAAATTTTGCAATACTCCTAACTGTGCTAGTTTTTGAATGTCAGTAGTGACTTTCAGTAGTGAAATCTGCAATAGGGGCTATTGCAGATAAAGATAAATTTAATCTAATATAAATATAAATTAGAAGACTGATGTGGGGGAATTGCTTGAACCTGGGAGGCAAAGGTTGCAGTGAGTTGAGATTGCACCACTGCACTCCAGGCTGGTGACAAAGCAAGACTCTTTCTCAAGAAAAAAAAAATTAATTTAACAGGCTTGGTGAATTCTATAACTTTCCTACCCCTTTGCAGGGATGTCCAATCTTTTGGCTTCCCTGGCCCATATTAGAATAAAAAGAATTGTTTTGGGCCACACACAAAATATATTAACAATAAAGATAGCTGTTGAGCTTTAAAAAAATTGCAAAAAAATCTCATGTTTTAAGAAAGTTTAGGAATTTGTGTTAGGCCAAAGCCGTCCTGGGCCGTGGGCTGGACCAGCATGACTTTAGGGTGTTCCTAATGCAGGATGCATAAAGTAATGAAGCCAGTAGAGGGAGACAAAATTAGCTTAAATGCCAAACTGCTTAGTTCTGAAAGCCCATGGAAGAGGATTGTACCAACAAAGAAGAAAGCTGATACAGAACAAAGAAGGAACACAGCAAGGCATGGGAGCTTTGCCTTGTTCCTTGAAAAGAACACTAGCCAGTAAAGAGAGAGCTGTTTATGTTTCTAAGTTGCCTCTCCAGGAGGTGGGTTAAAAAGCAGACTTGGGAACAGTTATCTGGAAAAAAATAAATCTGAAACTACCACATGAAAAGCTATTAGATATAAATGGAATGTTTTCTTCAATATAGTTTTATAAATAGAATTGAAAAATGTTTCAGTTTTTTCAACAATGTACTCTTCAAGGTATGCATCCTGGAGGATATCCACAGCAGACCCTTCTCCTCCAAGTCCAGCAGTCAGAGCAGGGCTGGGTGATGATGAAATTCAGCATGAGGAGAGCTGGAATGCTGCCATCATGCAGGTCTGCCCAGCCTCTGAGCAGATTCATTTAATGTTGGCAACTAACCAAGCTGAACAGTGGTTAGATTTACATATGGGGAAGTCTACAGTTTATATTTTTTTGCCAGAGCCAAAATCTACTATCAAAAACTTAAAAATATAAATAAAAAAACCTTATAGTATAGAGTGAGCTTCAAAGACTACATGCTGTGTTTTTAGTACCTACAAAGGTTGATCCAACAGCCATTTTGGCTTTTGGCATAATCCCTACTTTAAATTAAAATGAGATTTGTTAACTTCCCAGAACAGTGGAAGAAGGGCTTGTTTTGATTTTTGTCCTTGCCTTATGTTGTGATGGTTCTGAAATCTTGACACAGTACAGTGATGAATTACTTCAGAACAGTGCTCATGAATTAGTGGATATAATCTCAAAATGTTTCTGTTTGGAGTTTCAGCCTGTATAATATACTGTTTTCTATAGAGCATATTATAGCTAGAAGGGGGCTAAGAAATAATCTGGTCTGAACTCACTCTTTACAGATGAGGAAAACAAGCCTCAGAACATTAACTGAACTGCTTGATGGCATAGTCATGACAAGAAGCCAACTGACTTTGCACTATACCAAACTGACCCTTCAGTATGAGCCTGTAACTGGGGCTGCTTTAAGAGCTTCAAACTCAGGGAGCACTGGGTGCTTGTTAACAGGACTGATACCTTTGTTCACTGTTCTCATAGGCCTATGCATTTTTCCCATGTGTGATGAACAGTCATGCATCTGCCAGTCTAACCCACTTCATTCTGTCACTCAATCACACATCTCTTGAGTACCCGCTGTGTACCTGGCTCTGTAAGCTTCTTATGTGTCTTATTCATTTTTAACATCCTCTGTGCCCTGGCACTTTAAATGGCATATGGGAGGAACTCAAAGTTTGCTGAGTGAAGTGTGAAGTGAAAGGGGTATTAAAGCAGCCAGATGATGCACTTATCAAGACTTATAAATGTGACTTTTTTACATTTTAAGATGAACTTGTGTTTACATCATCCCGTATTTCTGAAATTATAATTTAAAGTGGAATATGCTATTAATATACGTATTTTTTTTTACTAAACATGCCATTTTGGAGGATGTATCAAATAAAGTCAGAATAGGTTGACGGTTTTGATTTTGTATTTTCAGAGATCTTTGGAGAAATGAGGCAACTGATGAGTTTAGTAAGTATGATTTCTTAGTATGGGATTAAATAATATTCTCTGGCAAATACCTAGAGAGCAAACCAGATTTACATAAAATATAAAGAATGAAATAATTATTTTTCCAAAATATTTTTCACTTTGCATAAGGATTTACTTTTTAAAAAGGTAGTTTTCATACAATGGTACATAACTGTAATATTGTGACAAGTGAGGTGAGCTTCAGAATTGTTTCCACAGCTGGAAGTTTAACTGTTTTTGCATACGATCCGTCTCATGGTTACTACATGGAATGAATGCCACCAAGCCACATATTTTATCACTACCAGAAATCTTTTGCTTATGATATTAGAAAAATTAGACTTATACATAGTTTAAACTGAATGGGCAGAATGACCTCAAAGCCCACTTTGCTGGAAACCTATCCACATTCGCCTGCATGCACGCAAGCACACACAACAGATGACATGTAGGACTTACAGGTCCAGGTTTGTAAGTCACTTTCAGTCCTGTGCTGGGTGGGGGCTGCTTCACTTTAAACCTACAAGGCAGAAAGATGAAAATAAATCTATGCCATAATGAAAAACATGAGCAATGAATAAACTGGGATGTTGTAAAATAAGAAAGGTGTTAATATTTGCTACACAGGAGCCGGGGGTCCCTACCATTAGAAAAACAACCTTAATATTCAATTGGGAGAAGAATCTGGAGCCCATTTCACAGTTACCTTTCCAACAGTTTTCATCAGCGTAAAACGGGCTCCAACCTGAGTTTCAACCCTTCGTTATTAGCTGCTGACGAGCAGCCCAAGCTTGGGCAGTGGGACTGTTTGGCTGGTGTGTGCATTTCAGCGTAGCCGCCAGCATGAACGCAAATGCTGGCAGCCGGGTCATTAAGCCGAAGAATAAAGGCTCTTTTGGAAGGCAGTGGAGCATGAGAGCCAGCCTTGCTCTGTCTTGGTATGGGGTTTGCATGTTTGAGGAGAGGAGAAACAGAAAGGCTCAGAAAATGTAGAAGAACTTGAAAAGCTCCGGGCTCACACATGGTGCTTATTGATCTCTCTCCCTTCCTGTGGTTTGTGGGTTCTGCTTGAAGGTTAAAGACCTGGAGTAAATTAAAATGCCAAGGAAAGCCTACCTTCACTCTGACCCCAACCCTGCTTCTTCTATCATCAACCTTGCTCTCTGCTCTATTGCAGCTGAATTTAACAAGCTGAGGAGTGAAATCTCCAAAACTAAAATGTTATACTGGAGTGACAGGACCCGCACAAATGAGTTTTATTAGTTTGAGGTTGACTCTCTATTTCTCCCCACCCACTTTGTTGGCAACAACCTAAAAAACAATTAATGTGTGATTTGGCGGCCTGAGTTCCACATCACACTGTTACTCAGGAAGCAAAGGTTATTCCTGAAGCTGGGGATTTGCGTCAACTGAAATAACTGAAATGGGACAGGGATCTTCCAAACTGGATACTTCTATCATTTTCTTCTAATTTCCAATCCTGAATCCAGAATCATAAACATTCTTGAAGGACTTACCACTCAACTCTGAAAATGATTACAATTGAAATAAACATACATTCCGCATGTACTACACATTCCACAAGTAATACACATGCTTATATTTAATTCAAAATGGATAGTGGACATTTTGTAATTGAGGATAGTTTTATAGAGGTATATGGTTTATTGATCCAATGGAAAGGTCTGAAATTTCACAAAAAACAAAGCATTAGTAAAGCAAAGTATGTGGGACTCAAGAGATCTGAAGTCTGGCCTCTGCCAGCCTACAGGAAGTCAAAACAAGTTACACAGTTTCTCCTTTTATAGTAGTCTCTAAAGTCTTTGCCTCCATTATGCAGAAACAGTGTAACTAAAAGTGCTTTTCAGATCATAAAGTGCAAACTAATATCAGCTGGTATTATTATAGTTAGTGGATTTGAGATAAAGACTTTCGAATATTGTGCATTAGTTGTTGTAACACTTGTACAACCTCCCTTTTTTTAGCTAGTGGAGATCAGGATGTGAGTTGCTTTTACTGAAGTATGGATAATGATTAATGGGAGGGCAAGGAAATATCTACCATATAGTTGGGACTTGATAAACACTCACTGATTTGTTAATGAATGAATGCATGAATGTATTAGTGTGCAAATGACTGAATGAATAATGTGAAGATTCAAGGAGATTCCAGTTCAGTTCAATAAAAATTTACTGATGTAGCTGACCAAAGACAAGTGTCAGTGTAGGGAAAGGTAACCTGAGCAGACCTTTGGTCACTTGGCCTCACCTGCAGAAGTCCACTCCAACGTTCTTGAGCTTTACAACTGTGGCATAGGTATGTCCTTCCTTAAGCACTCCAAACTTCACTGATGGTGGGAGAAGATGGAACCCAAAAGGGGATGACTTTGCATTGTTAATGGCAGCAGATGCAAAAGAGGATGTGTTCACTTTTCCTGCGACAGAATCTTGCACCTTTGCATTAAGGAAAAATTAATAAAATGGTTCTAGTTGGAGTTCCCAAGACTAAAAAAAAAAAAAGTCCCTGTCACCAGAGGAAAATAACTACTTGGTTGCTGGAGGAAATGAACGATTACAGTCTCATGTAATCCTTACAACAGCCCTGTGAGGAAGGATTTTAGGCTTTGTTTTAAGGATAAGGAAGTCAAGTTTAGAGAACTGAAAGACAGGTAATTGTTCAAGTGATAAGTGGCAGAGCAAAGGTTCAGACTCAAGTCTGCCTGATTCTAGAGTCTGTGCTCTTTCATCCGTGCCAGTCGTCATTAAACATTAGCATCCATCAGAATCTCCTGGAGAAATCATTAAGCCCCAGATTGCTGACTTTACCCCCAGAGTTTTTCATTCTGTTAGTCGGGGGTAGGGCCCAAGAATCTGCATTTATAACAAGTTCTCAGGGTTGGCAATTTTGCTGGTCAGGCAACCACACTTTGAGAACCATTGCTCTTGCCCTTATTATTCCTCAAATCAGCAGTGCTGACATCAATGCTGATTGGCTTTGGGGAATTTGTTCCTATGTTTGTTAGAACTGCAGAATCTCGTGCCCTACACCAGACTTAGTGAGTCAGAATCTGTATTTTAACAAGTTTCCAAGGTAATTCATATGCATTAAAGTTTGAGATGTACTATAATTATGTCAGTTACATATATGTTACAATAAATTCTGTGATGGAGATGAACACAGTGTGCTATGAAAGAAAAATAAAAGATAATTATCAAAACTGATGGGCTCCAGAAGGTTTCCCAACTAAACTGGGTGGAATCTTAATTTTAGAGGCTCTGAGGAAGAAAGGGGCTTGGCATTTTTAAAGAATGAAGAGAAATCCACAATGGCTGAATTATAGTGAGTTTGACTCAGGGTCAGGGTGAAGAAGCAAATGGGGTCATGCCTTGTCCTCATACTAAGTCATTTGGATTTTATCCTAAGAGTCATGGCAATGGTGGCCAATGATCCCTTTAGCCTGTTGTAGTGTGCTGGTAAACTGGCTCTCTGAAAACAATTCTGATTTCTAGTGTTTACTAATTTTGTGGTGCAAGTACTCCCAGCATGGCTGATTTCAAGCTATCAGTGGTTTAATAAGTGGCTCATAAAATTTCTGTCAGGAGCCTGTATGAATCAGCTCCAGCAAAGCACCGCCTCAGTTTACATGTGTGAGACGTAAGTTTAAAGACCTTCATGGTGAGTTGTGGAGATGGTCAATAGCAGTACACAGTGGCTGGAAACTAATAACTTCAATGAGTCAGAATTACATAAAATCTACAGAAGGAGCAGGATTGAAAAAAATAAAAAATAAAGAATTATATCAAATGCTGATTGGCTCTGGGGAATTTGTTCCATGTCCATTTTACCTTTGTGAGAGGTCGAGACTTAGGCTTGGAACTCAGCAAGTAATGAGGCAACTTCACTCTTTCTTTTCTCGCTTGTCCTGCAACGTCCTGCAGCAAGGACTGGGTTGGAATTTTCATAGGCTCAAAAGATTCTGGTTCTGTTAGACAGAAAGCTTAAATTATGCCACATGGACATTTCATTCAAAGACATTTGAAGTAATAACACAGTAGATAAGAACATAAACCAACTTGGAAACTTTTCCTCTTTGCTTTTCAAAGAGCTTGTTTATTTTTATTTAATTTCATTTTTTCTTTTAGAGTTACTGCAGATTTGTTATATAAGGGTATACTGCACGATCATGCTGTCCAAATGGTGAACACAGTACTCAACAGGGAGGTTTTCAGCCTGCCCTCTCCCTTCCTCCCTCCTTTTGGAGTTCCCAGTGTCTCTTCTTCCCCTCTTTATGCCCATGAGTATCTAAGATTTAGCTCCTACCCAAGGGAGAACATATGATTTTTGGTTTTCTGTTTCTGCATTAATCTGCTTAGAATAATGGCTTGCAGCTGCATCCATGTTGGTGCAAAAAACATGATTTCATTCTTTTGATGGCTGCATAGTGTTCCATGGTGTATATGTACTACATTTTAAAAATCCAGTCCGTCATTGATGGAGTTGATTGCGTGTCTTTGCTATTGTGAACATGACTGCCGTGAACATGTGAGTGTGTCTTTTTGGTAGAACAATTTCTTTTCCTTTGGGTGTATATCTAGTTACAGGATTGCTGGGTCAAATTGCAGTTCTATTTTTAGTTTAAAGAGCTTATTTAAAAGGAGAAAAGTCTTCTGTTAATTCTCATTTTATGCCTTTTCATTTTACAAAGTGATTTTACATACCTAACCTAATACTTGTCCTCACAGCAACCCTATAAGGTGGGCAGTACAGATGCTATTAGCATCCTTTTTTTTTTTTCAATAAATGAGAAATATAAGATTCTAAGAAGCCAATAGCTTGCCTAGGATAAACTGAATTATACCCAAGTCTTAAAGGTTCTTTCTCTTAAATCAATGAGATATAACACAATAAAACATTAACTCTGAAAGATTTCTTAAAACTAATGAGTAAAAAATTCCCAAGGATTTCTTTGATTCTACTACTATATTTATAGTTCTAAAAAATGGTTTAGTAAGTATAGCTAAATTAAGCCAGGAAATTAAATCTTCAGATTACTAAATTCAGTGACTTGTTCTGTTCCTCAGTTGCATGAGGGGATGAGCAAGTGTAGGAAATCCATGCAGCAGTAGCTGTGTGTCTTTGTTCCACAGATCCAGGAGGAGGAAATAAGAATTGTATTGGAGATCATGGTAGTTAAAAAGCCTTTCCTGCATTCAAATCAGGAAGAGAGGAAAAGGAAGGGGACCAATATCTGAGTGTCTGTGATCTGCAGGTGAGTGCTACACTTGTTTTTACATCTGAATGAGGAAGTTGTGGCAGTTATAATCTTGGACTGCTCAGCATTCTTCCCATCCTCCATCTCTAAGTGCACTCCTACCACATGCATCTGGTTCCAGAGCATCCCTGGTCCCAACCATGAGGAGCAAAGCCCAGCCAATGAGGGCCCTTCCCTGGATATTTCCGCTGAAGAGGTCAGGGATAACCCCATCTTGCATACTAGGTTATAGATCTGGAAGAATCAGAATCTTGGGCCTTTATGCTCATGATCTCTACCACATCAACATAGCCTGTCCTTTGTAGGAGAGGATAAAACCAAACGGGAACAAGTAGGGATGGGTCACGGTGGAGGCAGGGAGGATGTGGAGAGAAAAAGGCAATCAGACACAAATACTCTCCTGGAAAGCCAGAGTGCCTGAAGCCAAATGCCCGTGGGCTAGCACCACAGCCACTTTTCTGTGGTTTGCTTTTGGGCACCAATAAATTTCCTTTATTATTGTTGTTTTTCAAATGAGTTTGAGTTTTGATTCTCAGGGTTGTAAATTGAAAATTTCCAACTAATATAGTAGTAGTCTCTTTTTTTACCGATGAGGAAACAGGTTCAGAGGATTAAATAACTTGCTCAAGAAACTACAATGAGGGTCAGGGCTGGAATGTGGACCAAAGTGTGTTGGATCCAGAAAAAACCTGCTCCTTTTACTACTCGGCGTGTCCCAAACCCATTTGTGCATCAAAGTGTCCTGGGCTGCTTTTCGAAGAATAGAGAGTTCCAGTCCACATGCCAGAAAACACCTATTCCTGACCAAAACAAAATCAGAATCTCTGGGAATGGAACTCAGTGATCAATGTTTTAATGTATTTATTCCCTTTGAACACCATTCCCTGCATAGGCAACCATTCTAGTAGCTTGGTATAGTTTTTGTTCATATCCTTGCCATATGTATATTACTGCTTTGTGTGCATGCATGCATCAGTCTAATAAGTACTAATTTGTTGCTCATACTATTATTATTAACAGTAAATATGGTATGGAGTTTATCATGAGCTGGACACTGTGCTCAGCATTTTACATATGTTAACTAATTTAATTCTTACAGCCCTGTGATGTACATACCATTATTTCCCCTTTACAGAAGAGAAATAGGAAGAGATAGAGGGTTGAAATAACGTGCTCGGTGTCACACAGCTATTACACAAGGAGCCAGGATATGAACCGAGGTAGAGCCTGTACTCTTAGTTCTGCACTATACTAGACTGCCTCCCATAAAACATGCAGATTATTATCCCACTGAGCCTGCCTAGGGCTTCTGCAGGGATAGGGATAATGGGGGACGGAGTCCTTGAGGGGCTTGGAGCAGTGGCTGATTACCAGCTGACACAGAGGTTCTTTAGCATTTGAACAACTGGTACAGTCCAACGAGTGCATTCATCTGAATATTACTGCTGGACCTGACCCAACTGAAGAACTGGTAGTGGTTCCTTGTTACCATGCTGAGCAAGGCTGGATTCACAATTATTTACTTCCCCTTTCAGAATGGCTTCCCTGTAGATGGAATATAATTCTCTGCTTCATTGACTTTGAGCTTGGCCATGGGACTTGCTTTAACCAACAAAATTGTGTGTAGATGGCAGTGTATGCCAGGCTGAGCAGAAGCTGTGAGGGGCAGCACGTGTTTCTGCCGGCATCCCTTGAGCTTTGACGCTCTGCTATCAGGACAGCTTGCCTGAAGTGGTGGCTCCTTAGCTCCTACAGTGTGGCCTTCTTGGAATATACCTGAACCTTGCCTGCAGCCGGAGGTGTGCTGGTGAGTGGTTAACAACTACCTTTCCCAGGATAAACTGCCCTGGTTTGTACCAGTCTGGGGCAGAGCTGCCATGGACATCCACAGGCCCACAAACTGGTTGTGCTAAGCCACTACAGGATTTGGGGGCACTTCCATGCAGTATTATCACAGTGAGCACTGAACCCACATTTTATTTTGCAAGTCCAAACCTTCTCTAGCTGACTCTATTGCATTTTCCAGACATCATCTTGTATTATTACTAAATAAAAACTCTCTGATCTACTTACACTGATTTCCTGTTCATTTCTCCCTTCAAGCTTTTAAACACATTCATTTTCTTTTAAATAAAATATTCAGGCCGAGAGTGGTGGCTCACACCTGTAATCCCAGCACTTTGGGAGGCAGAGGCAGGTGGATCACCTGATGTCAGGAGTCTGAGACCAGACTGACCAACATGGTGAAACCACATCTCTACTAAAAAAAAAAAATTAGCCAGGCATGTTGGTGCATGTCTGTAGTCCCAGCCACTCAGGAGGCTGAGGCAGGAGAATCACTTGAACCCAGGAGGCAGAGGTTGCAGTGAGCCAAGATTGCACCACTGCACTCCAGCCTGGTGACAGAGCAAGACTCCATCTCAAATGAAATAATAAAATAAAATAAAATAAAATAAAATAAAATATTCTTTTCTCTTCCCTCCATCTAAAATGTAATTTAATAAAGTATAGATAATTGGGAGTCTTGAAACTCATTTTCTAGCCCTGGCTCAGTCACAAATTTGCTGTATGATTTTGGATACTGCTTGACTTCTCCAGGTTTTAGTTTCCTTAGGTAAAATGAGGGCAGTCATAGGTGATTCACCTCTTAAATCTTAAGATCTATGAAATTCTGTTTATTTTTCAAGACCACTCCTCCCATAAAGCTTTCTCCACTGTTTTGTGTTAATTCCTTACTACTCTGAATTTCTTTAAACTTTTTAATATCAAAATTTAATTTTCCATTTACAGTGAAGTCATATTACTGTCCCTTATCTCGAGTACCTCAGTACCTGGGGGTACAGTAGGTGTCCTTCTTATTTCAAAACAATTTATTTTTCCTCCTTCAAAGCTTTGTTCCGTTGAGGCTTGTGCCATCAGACTGTATTAGTTACCACCTCTGCAAGTGGTTGTCATTTACTGGCCACTCTCAATCATTCCGTTTACTCCCTGGTGATTTTAACACCTGAGAGGGTCCCCCACTTTATCTTTCCCGATGATACCACCTGGATGATCCATCCAACACCCAGTCCTATCTGATTCTTGATCACACCGTGTCTTCACCTTTTCCACCTCAGAAAGTCCCATGGCCACATTTTTTACCTTGCCAACCCCGACAATTCTACCATTTTCAAAATCTGTTTCCAGCACACTTTCTGGATTACCACCTCCTATTCTTCTAGCTTATTTTTCTGACATATCCAGCAGGCAATTATTTGACCTCACTGATGTCTCTCATCACCACTATCACCTTACACAAGCAGTCTTTCCCTTCTTGGTTTGCTTTCCTGTTTCTCTGGAGTAGATTTGATGTTCTATCATTATTTCTGCTCCTTTGCAATCAGACAGTAATTCCCTCATCCATCATGACCCATACCAAACCTATCAACTTGCCTGCAAATGTATCCCTATTCTCTCTCTTCTCTTCTGTCGCTATGGATAAAGTGACCTGTTCATATCTAAGTTTAACTCTGTCACTCAAGATGCCATGTTCTCTCATCTTCTTTAGGACCTTGCTGTCTTGCAACATGGTGCTCTTCTCTCCAGCATCATCAAGTTCTCTCTGCTATGAAATTATCATCATTTGCAAATTAGGCTCTAGTATGCCTAATCTTTAGAAAAATATCTCTTCCTTGACTACATATTCCTCTTTTATCTGCAATCCCATTTCTGTAGTCTTTCCAGCAAAACTAGGGTAATGCTATGTACTCTTGTGCTGCCATTCTAACTATTACCCACTTCACTTAGGCTTCAAGCCCCTCTATAGTCAGAAGCTGGCCTTGTTAAGTTCACCAGTGATTTCCATCTTGTTCAACCCCATCTTCCTTCTTCACCTTGCTTGACCTTTCAGGATCACTTGCTACACTGAAAACGCACTCCTGTTTTTCCACTACCTTACTGGCTTCTTCTTAATGGCCTTTACTGGCTCTTCCTCTGCTTGACTTTCACCTTCTAGAGTTCACCCCAGGACAGTCATTCCCAAGGCATGAACCTATATGAGCGACATCAGCACCACTTGCAAACTTGTCAAAACTGCAAATTCTCAGCCTCACAATCGGTTTAATCTAAGAATCATCCTTGATTTTTCTTTTTGTCTTACACCCGCATCCTCTTGAGCAGCAAATCCTACTGGCTTCACCCTCATGATATATTTCTAATTAATCTGCTTCTCACCATCCCCCTTCAACCACCTTAGCCCATGTCTTCGGCACCTCTCACGTGTGCCACTTCAGTTGCGTCTTCCTTGCTTGCTCTTTTTCTCACTCCTCCCTTTCCTTGCCACGAGCTGTTATCCTCACAGAGTGATCTTTTAAAAATAAAAATTAGCCATGTAACTACCCTGCTCAAAACCTTCCACTGATGTTTGAATAAAACTGCACTTAGAAACATTACATGATCTCACCTCTGCCCCTGTGTCTGATCTCATCCTCTACTTTTTCCTTTGGTCCTTGTGGTCTAGCCACATGCCTTCTTTTTTTTTTTTTTTTTTTTTTTTTTTGAGACAGATTCTTGCTCTGTCGCCAGGCGCCAAGCTGGAATGCAATGGCACAATCTCGGCTCACCGCAACCTTTGTCTCCCGGGTTAAAGCAATTCTCCTGCCTCAGCCTCCCGAGTAGCTGGGACTACAGGCGCCCGCCACCATGCCCAGCAAATTTTTTTTTTGTATTTTTAGTAGAGATGGGGTTTCACCATGTTGGCCAGGATGGTCTTGATCTCTTGACCTATTGATTTGCTTGCCTTGGCCTCCCAAAGTACTGGGATTACAGGCGTGAGCCACCGCGCCTGGCCCCACAGGCCTTCTTAATGTTTCTTTGCCACAGGACCTTCACACTTGCTATTCTCACTGCATGGACTATTCCTCTCTCCTAATCTTTGCAGGGCTGACTCCTCCTTGTACTTGTCTCAAGTCAACTATCGTTTCAGAGAGGTCTTGTAATCTCCTAAAGAAATGTTGCCCCTCTCCCCAAATCACTCTCCATACATTATACTTTAACATTATGTCATAATATTTATTACAATCTGAATTTATCTGACTTGTTTACATATTGTCTAGGTTTGCCCAAAATATGGGAGGGTTCTGGCTCCATAAGATTGTGGCCTCATCACTGTTGTATATCCATGCCTAGAACAATGCCTAGCACACAGTAGGCATTGAGTAATCATCCATTGAACGAATAAAACTTATAGGAGAGAAGTTTAAGTCAGAAAGGCAAAAGTTTTGTGTGGGGTAAATCTTTTTTTTTTTTTTTTTTTTTAAGACAGAGTATCTCTCTGTTGCCTAGGCTAGAGTGCAGTGGTGCAATCTCAGCTCACTTCAACCTCTTACTCCCAGGTTCAATCGATTCTGCTGCCTCAGCCTCCTCAGTAGCTAGCATTACAGGCATATGCCACCACACCCAGCTAATTTTTGTATTTTTCAGAGACAGGGTTTCGCCATGTTGGCCAGTCTGGTCTTGAACTTTTGACCTCAAGTGATCTGCCCGCCTCGGCCTCCCAAAGTGCTGGGATTACAGGTATGAACCACTGCACCTGGCCAGGTAAATCTCTTAATTCACCCATAAATGTGGCAAAATACTTGCTCTACAAGAGATAATAGAAACCCATCAGTAGATTCCCATCTCACATTCAGCATAGAACATACCCACAAGAACCAAATGGTGGCAAAATTATCCAGGAAATGCAAATTACTCTCTCTATCTCTCTTTTGTGACCAGCTATGTTTAATTTAATTATCTTAGAAAAATGAGCATAATGTAACTCAATTGTAACTAGATATTATTCCATATTATTCTGTATTTCAATTTCTGCCAGTCCAATAAGATTACGTGCTATGTAAGATACAGACTACATCTTATGTTTTTCTTCTAGCACCTGGAGGACCAAGAAAGTACTGAAATAACAGGTAAATCTGAGCACCAAATTTCTGGATACTCAAGAAAAGCTATTACGTGTCTTGCCTTGAATAAATCATACAAGTTCTCAGAGAACTAAAGGGATAGAATCAAGTAAAAATGAAATAAAATAACATGAAAAAAATTTGTATTTCTTTCTTTCCATCCGAAACTTGCAGTCATTCTCAAAAATGTTTTTTAAGATACTTTGATGTGTTAAGATTTACCTTCAGCTGGCCAGGTAAATCTCTTAATTCACCCATAAATGTGGCAAAATACTTGCCTTTGCAAAACTTCATAGCTCCAGGATCTGTGACCCTCTCAATTTTTTTCAGTAACTCTCAACCACACCTCATAGTGCAATTTCTCGTATGCCAAAAAGGCATAATGTTCAGTTTCAAGAAACAAGATTTTAAAAATGACTGCCATACCTTCAGGAGATTTTGTTAAATTTTCAGTTTGGTTCTCAGTAGTGAAATCCTTCTTATCTGCAGTAATCTCTGGTTTTGGAAGACTAAGCACACTTGAGGATTTCTCTTCTGAAACCTTATGTGGCTTGAGATCTAGAAAACCCAAAATGAAACTTATAAAGTGATATTTTGTAAAATGACATAATGACTGCTAATGTTTATATGAACAAATATTGAACAAGTTGCTTTACAATGAACAAGGGTACCTTTTCTCCCACTCTCTTTAGAAAGACTAAATATAAGAAAGCCATTAAGAGGCAGGGATTCTTAAAATACAGTATAATGTTTGCCATTAACAAACAGGACAGTATTTGCAAAGTTCGTACTCCCTAGGAGCTAGCTGGTTCTTTATGAGCATTATGACCAAACAGTAGAGTTGTCATCTTGTTGTGCTACGTAGAAGAGGCCAAGCAATTTGTTTCTACTTTTACCTGGTAATGGCAACTGAGATGTGATTTGTTTTTTCTTTTTTTTTTTTTTTTTTTGAGACAGAGTCTTGCTCTGTCACCAGGCACCAGGCTGGAGTGCAGTGGCGCAATCTCGGCTGTAATCTCCGCCTCCCGGGTTCAAGCAATTCTCCTGCCTCAGCCTCCCGAGTAGTTGGGACTACAGGCGTGCACCACACGTCCAACTAATTTTTGTACTTTTAGTAGAGACGGGGTTTCACCATGTTGTCCAGGATGGTCTTGATCTCCTGTTCTCGGATCCGCCTGCCTCAGCCTCCCAAAGTGCTGGGATTACAAGTGTGAGCCACTGCACCCGGCTGATTTTTTTTTTTTAAGTTTCCAAACTTAAATTCATTCATTACTGTGTCTTTGTTAAATGTATCTCTCTAAGAAATAGGTACAACAGAATCTATCCAGGATTGAGGAGGCAAATACATTTCAATCTGTGTGTGTGCCAACCCTGGCTGAATAATACTGACTGCCTCAACTACTGTGCTGAAAAGACTTCCACAGTCTCATTCCATTTCAAAAGGAGAATAAGCAGTGCTTGTTTAGTGCTGTCTGCCCAGGCTGCAGGAGGTCTGAGAGGCAGCATAAGAGCCATCAGCTTCTGATCTCTGATGTCTCCTCATCACATTTATAAGTCATTGTTCCTTAATCTTTGGTTTATCAACTCTGTCAAAATTAGATGTTTCTATTGGCTGTGTTCATTATAGACAGCTGAACTTCAAGTATTATATTGTACAGTAGAAAATTCCTCTATCTGGGTATTGTAATTACTCAGTTTACTAAAGAGAAGCACTGAATTTTATTTCATCCCTAAATTCTTCAGCATGCTGCTCCTGAGAATGAAGACATTCTCCTACTCACAGCAGCATCATCTACCCAAGAAATTAACAGTAATTTAACAATGTCCTCTCTTACGGTCTCCTAATCAAACTTGTGCAGTGTCTCCAAAATATCTTTTATAGCTGTTTCTTCTTCAATTAAGGATCCAATCAGAGCTTAGGTTTCATATTCAGTTTTTATATCACTTTAGTCTCTTTTAGTTTAGAACAATTATCCCTTTTTTTTGTTTTAATGACGTTGACTTTTGAAGAGGCTGGGCTGGTCATCTTATAGAATATCTACATTTTGGTAGACATTTGTCTGTTTCCTCTTGGATTCTGGTTAAGGATTTTTGGCAAGAATTCTCTACAGGATTGTATTAGTCTGTTTTCACACTGCTTATAAAGATGTACCCAACACTGGGTATATCTACAGGTAAAAGGTTTAATGGACTCACAGTTCCACATGGCTGGGGAGACCTCACAATCATGGTGGAAGGCCAAGAGGAGCAACTCATGTCTTACATGGATGGCAGCAGGCAAAAAGAGCAAGCTTGTGCAGGGGAACTCCCCCTTATAAAATCATCAGATCTCATGAGACTTATTCACTATCATGAGAACAGCACGAGAAAGACCTGCCCCCATGGTTGAATTATCTCCCACTGGGTACCTCTCACAACACGTGGGAATTCAAGATGAGATTTGGGTGGGGACACAGCCAAGCCATATCAAAGGTCTATGCACTTTGTGTTGCATTACATGAGAACTCGCTTACTGCTAGATTGTCTCACTGTTGGTAGGAGTTCGATTACTTAGTTAATGTAGAAAATGCTGAATGTCTCCATTGTCAAGATACATTTTCCTTCTTACAATTTGTAAGTATATGGGTTGATATTTTGATACCTTACAAATGTTCTGTTCCCCAATGAACTTCATTACTTTCTTGCATTTTAAATTAGTCAGGTCTCCTAAATACATTTAGGCAAATTTTAAGCACATAGGATGAAAACTAAATGTTATTTACATCTTAGTTTTCTCATATAACTCAGCCAGGTCTGTAACATACAGGTCACAGTAGGTTATGTCATCAGCTATCACTGGTTATGTCCTAAGAGGCCACTGCTAGGTATTAATTCAGTTACAGACATTTAACAGGAATATGCACTATGCTAATGTATTACCTAGATTAAGATCAGATGTATCCTGAACAGCTGTTTTATCTGTATCTTCGTTTTTCTTTATAAAAGAAGGCAGTTTTTTAGAAAGATTGTCCAGATGATTATACTGAAAGAAAAAAAAAAAAGACTTATTTTAGACTTATACATGGCTGAAATTCAACTGTCACAAATATGTTAAATTGATAAGCAATGATGAAAACATATTTTTAATGACCAGAACATAAAGTTTACAAATTAATATTCTACAAGAGACTAATTAACCCAATTCTAGTTTTTGTTAACTAGTCATAATTTCCTGTAATTTCTTCTGGAATTTTCATAGAAATGCAGGGTGTTTGGAACATATGAAAATACTCACTTTGAATCAGAGTTTTAATGAACTGGCCAGTGAGGGGAAGGTTGGGGCTGTGGTCCTACATGTAGGCTCAAATAGAACAGGAGAAGATCATTCTGCCTCTCTGAGCTTCCAAGAACTCACAATCTCTTAGTGGTATCTTAACAGCTGATGGATGAGGAAATTTTAACTGAATAAAGACTCCAAAATGAGTTATCAGAGGATAATGATAGGAAGGATTCTGCCTAAAAAGGCTTAATATAGATAGGAGAGGGTAACAAATAGTGAGAGTGAAAGGCAGGATGGGGGAGTGATAGTAATACACTGCAGAGAACTTCTACTTAGGTGCAAGACCTGAAATTAGTCTTCCCTATCACATGCTGGTGAGAATATGGATTTGATGGGGAAACATTAGTCAGCTAGGTCAATGCAGGAAAGAATTAAACATCAGGAAAGATAGGTTACATAATAACATATGCAATATATCAGGCTTTATAAATACTTTTATTTGATTATTGTACATTATATTCAGTTACCTGAGACTGATACAACTCGTTCAATTCAGATTTTAAAAAGGGTGGTATTACACGGTTCCTAATATCCATTAGATAATTTTTTGTTGTCTCAATTTCCTTCCTGGTTGATGTTTCCATGATTATGCAAAAGAAGACACAGAACATCTTCAGGTGTTATCCTTTGTACTTTAGCTCTAACTTCCACAAAAATGAACGCAATCACCAACAATAAAACTGAGAGGAATTAACTTGTTAGATATTGTTTGTCAGCTTGTTTTGGTTCATTTTCTCATCTTTTAGAATTAGTTACATTTCCTACTTTAAAAATCAGACTCTCATATAAGATAGGAAATAATGGTACCAGGTGTTAGTTTGATTTTAGAGTTGATCTCAAAAGGCTAAAAACCACATAGCCCTGTAATGGTTAAACTTTTTGAGGTTTTTCAATTCTCTGAGGTTTAAATGACAGCTAGAATTACTGGTTTTCATAATTTCAGTAGCAGTAGTAACAAAAAAACCTAAACAAATCAAATACAAAAACATGAGGCATAATTTGTGAATAATGTGGTCAGTGGTTATAGAGTTAAATAAAAGCAATTATGATAATCTTGCTTTCCAATACCAGAACCCCTATACTGGGGAGACATTATATAGGGAAGGCCAATGAGATGTAAACTGAAATCACTGGGTAAGTGTCCAGGAGCTTTTAAAGAGGGCTAACTCAGTTGGGAGGCTTTTCCTTGTCCTTGCCTGGTATCTTTTTCTACTTCCTGAAATACGATGGCTGAGGCTGCAGCAATCATTTTGCAACTATAAAGTAAACTTCAGAATGGAAATCATGAACTAAGAATGTTGGAACAGATAAAAGGAAGGAATCTGAATTCCTGATGATGTTGTGGTGCTTCCTACCATAAACTGCCCACCTCTGACTTTTTCCACATTAGGAAAAATAAGCCCTTTTTTAATACAAGCACTGATTTGGAGGTTTTTTGTTAAATGTAGCTGAACTTAATTGTACCTGAAATAGTTTTCATTTTTAAGTGCTTATTGCATGACAGGAGTTTTGCAAAGTATTTTACATTTAATCTTGTAATAACCATATGAGTTACTATTTTTTAAAATTTTTCCTTTAAGTTCTGGGGTTCATGTGCAGATCATACAGGACTGGTTTGCTGCCTCCAGCCCCCCATCACCTATATTAGGTATTACTCCTAATGTTGTCCCTCCCCAATCTCCCACCCCTGCCAGCCCTTCCCTAGCTCCCCACTCCCAAACAGACCCCAGTGTGTGATGTTCCCCTCCCTGTGTCCATGTATTCTCATTGTTCAACACCCACTTATGAGTGAGAACATGCAGTATTTGGTTTTCTGTTCTTGTGTCAGTTTCCTGAGAATGATGTTTTCCAGATTCATCCATGTCCCTGCAAAGGGCATGAACTCATCGTTTTTTATGGCTGTGTAGTATTCCATGGTGTATATGTGCCACATTTTCTTTGTCCAGTCTATCTTTGATGGGCATTTGGGTTGGTTCCAAGTCTTTGCTATTGTAAACAGTGCCACAATGAACATACGTGTGCATATGTCTTTATAATAGATCAGTTTATAATCATTTGGGTATATACCCAATAATGGGATTGCTGGGTCAAATGGAATTTCTATTTCTAGGTCTTTGAGGGATTGCCACACTGTCTTCCACAAAAGTTACTATTTTTATCCTCATTTTATGAGTTGAAAAACCAAGCACAGAGAGGTTAAGTAACCCCTTTCAAATCACATTACCAATAAGGGGTGGAATCTAAATTAAAACCCAGGTTGCTTGCCTCCAAGCCCATGATCTTGACAATTGCACATGCAGGGAGCCGTCAGTCCCGCAGTGTGAGATCTGAAAGAGACCTCAGATATTTGACAGTCCAATTAGCCTCAGTTTATTGATGGGCAAACTGAACTCCTGAAGTAAATGTTACTGAAGTGAAACAACCAGCCAGCATCATACATTTTGTAAGTCATCAAACTGTAACTGATTGGATCTGTGAACAGTGCTGTTATAGTAGTTGGCCTGTCTAGAAATACCAGACAAGCATGACCAAAATACAACCTTACTTAAACAACTTTCACTTCCCACTGAAAGTATATTATCTCTATTGCTTCACTGGATTCACTCATCAATCTATGGCAGTCTGGCTGCTGCCCACCACTTTCTTAAAATTATTCCCACAAAAGAAAGTAATGAACCTTCTAACTTATAAACCCAAATTCTTTTTTTCATTCCCATTTCTGATTCTTCCACGGCATCTTACATTTGCTGACCAACTTATATTTCCTAGAAACTTTCTCTTTCCTTGACCCAGTTCATTTTCCACATTGCCAACACTTCTTTTTCTGTGACACTCATCTAATTATATTTTTCACTCTTCTTCTTTAACAAGATTTCACTGGCTTGCCATTATATACCTATAAGTTAAAACTTGAAATTGTTAATGTTTTAAAATTTAAAAAAATTGAATAGATAATATAAGCATATGTACACAGTTTTAAGAACACTCAAAAGTGCATAATACTGAAGTACATCCTAGCCCCTGTCTCTCAATCTCCTTCCCCTCAGGCAATCACTGTCTCTCAGAGAGGCTTTTAGGGATACTCTGAGAATAATGGTCTTAAAGGTGCATTACCTTAAAATATGGCAGCTTGGAACACTGAATATTTTCAGCTGAAGGAATTTGAGAAAATGGTAGAAGCAGGGAGGTTATTCTCACCTTCCCTCTGTCCTTCTTCCCTGAAGCAGGACATAAAACCTAGAGAGGATTTTCTGACCTTCCCCTTAAGCAGTTCATAAGACCTTCCCATGGAGGTGCCCTTGTAATACCTGCAGGAAAGGAGGATCCGTATCTCTGAAGACAAAGGCACACAGAGAGGAATCTGAGCAACAGACCTCGCTGCAGTCCCCCAGTTTATTACCATTAGATTATGCTTTTTGTGCCCTATCATATTTCTCCATGAGTGTTTATTCTTCATCATATCTAGCATAAAGATACTCAGGCTTAAGCATTTATTTGGGTCTTCATTTCCTTATGAAGGCTACCATGTCATGTAAAACTTAAGCTATCCTCCCTGCAGACCAGAATATCCCTTCTAGTTTGACCTTGTATAGGGGAGGTGACCCATGAGGCTTAAAGTTTTATCTCAGCACTCCTCTAACACATTTCACAGGACAACCCTGACATTTTTATGAAGAAGCATATTAATCCTGAAGTCATTCTGAAAGGGGCCATGAAAATGTGTACAATAGATAGTATCATATGTGCTACTACATAGTCAATAAATACATCTGGCTGCTTCTCTCTATTTTCAGCTGGAGCTGAAATCCCCAGTGAGGACTAAAAGGAAACCAAACCATACGATGCTTAGAGCACATTCCTCCTGTGAATTATAAGAACATTGAAACTTTATGACTGTGTTCTGCATTAAGTTCCAGAATATTCATTAGTATATTAGAATCACCAAAAACACAGGGCCTTGAGAGCTTTCTTGCTTAGGAGAGGAAGAGCATCTATCTAATGGTCAAATGGGTTTCCTCAAGAGACAGTGAGGTCATCACACAGAGCTGAATGACCACTTGGTAGAACTGTTGAAGAAGAGAGTTAAATAACATCTGGGCACCTGGTAGGACACTTTGACCTATTCCACTCTCAGAGTCTATTACTCTGGGCCTTTTCAGGTGCTTATGCTTATTTTGGGGTAGAATTACCTCGTTTTGTCTATCTTTTCTTTCCAGCGTTTTGAAGATGCTGTGTGCCTATGTGAAAGGAAAGGAAAATATGATGAAAAGGGGCAATGATCTCAGCTTAAAAACAAAAACAAAACCCCCCACTACTATATGATGAATTGTTAATATTATGGGAGATGAAGGGCTGTGAATTCATTGACGTAGTCACCCAAAGTTATAGCACCCGCATATCCTATTTCCTCATCCATTACATGCCTAATACTTCTTAGAACACATTATTGCATTAGCTTACCTCCATGTCTTTTCAAAAAAATCTTTACCAAATGTGTCTGGTGGGCATTTTGGAGGCGTAGCCAAAGATTGCTTGTATAAATCAGTTAGGTGAGCTGCAACTTTAAACATAAATATATTTAACTTTTATCCCCACTTCTTTATAGGGCAACACACAATCAGTACACAATTACTCATTTGACATGCCTATTAAGAGCCTATATTTAATCCATCAAGTGTTTACTAGGATTTACATGACAAAGCTGTAATACAATAGTAAACTAGACTACTTTTATGAAATATCCTACTAGAAAACATACAGCTTATAGTTAAAATGTAAAATGCAGTGATATCTCATTTATCCCAAATTATTAGGGGAAGCGATATTCCATTTAACTGAATTTCCTCCAATCTGAAGCAGCAAATCTTAAAACAAATTAACCATAATATTGAAATTGCTTTTCTGAATATTTTCCTGCTTCCTGAATCTAAGAACACGAATATACGACAATGGTTGTTCAACAATTTAGGCAGCGATTCTCAGAGTTCATTCACAAAACATGATCTTGGTGGGATGTCAAAGGGAGATTAAAAAAAGGAAACGGTTTTCATGTTTCATGGTTATATGACCTTGGGAAACACTGATATATACAAGGTTAAATAGGTTTCATTACTTTCCTGCATCCTTAGTTAATTAATCTACATTGTGACTCTCTCAGAAAATAAGACAATATGAAGCATTATCCAAATTTATTTTAATATGAAACTCATTTTTGAAGGATCCTTCTCATAGATGAGTGTTTTAGAAAATACTATGGGGGAACGTTTACTAGGATCATTTTAATTATGTGTCAGGAACAGCTATAGGTATGCAAGAGCTGTTTCCTTCCCAGAATCGTTTGTTTCAAAACGTGTTAGTTTGTCTTTCACTTTTGAAAAACCTATGTGCTTTTCTTTGTTGTGCCTGTTGCTTTGTCCCACAGGTAAAAGTTCAAAAGCTACAGGGTAGGGTTGCCAGATAAACTATAGGGCCCCTGGTTAAATCTGAATTCAGATAAACAAACAGCTTTTTAGTATAAGTATATTCCAGGCTTCTAGGGACATATTGTATCTTAGCCTGCTTTTTGTTGCCTTAAAATAATACCTGACGCTGTGTAATTCATAAAGAAAAGAGGTTTCTTTGGCTCACATTCTGCAGGCTATACAAGAAGCATGGTGCTGGCATCTGCTTCTGGTGAGGGCCTTAGGCTACTTCCACTCATGGCAGCGGGGGAAGGGGAGCGCGCATGTACGGAGACCAGATAATGAAAAAGGAAGCAACAGAGAGAGGGAAGATGCCAGACTCATTTTACCAACCAGCTCTCATGGCAACCAATAGAGTGTGAATTCAGTCACCACCAAGAGGACAGAGGGCACCAAGCTACTCATGAGGGATCCACCCCTATGACCCAAATACCTCCCATTAGGCCCCACCTCCCTCCAACATGGGGGATCAAATTTCTTTTCTTTTTTCTTTTTCTTTTGGAGACAGGGTCTTGCTCTGTTGCTCAGGCTTGAATGCAGTGGTATGATGTCCAGTCACTGCAACCACCACCCACCAGGCAAAAGCTATCCTCCCGACTCAGCATTCAGAGGAAGTGGGACCACAGGCACACACCATGACACCCGACTAATGTTTTTTTTTAAATTTTATGTAAAGATGGGGTTTCACCACATTGTCCAGGCTGATCTCGACCTCCTGGGTTCAAGAGATCCACCCGCTTTGGCTTTCCAAAGTGCTAGGGTTACAGGCACAAGCCACCAGGTGTAGCCTGGGGATCAAATTTCAACATGCGATTTAAAAGGGTCAAACATCCAATCTATAATGTACTTACACCAAAAAAATTATTTGTCATTCATCTAAAATTCAAATTTAACTAGGCCTTCTGTATTTGTATTCACTAAATCTGGCCACTCTACTACAAGAGTTGCCCAGGGTAAAAGAGTGACCACAAAGTATAGGCACAGGGAGACATTGGGGGTTGTGATGAACTCCTGTGATGGTCATTTTAAAGGGGCAGCTGCCAATTATCTTCAGCCAAATTTACTATGCAATAATGTGAGATTTCAAGAGGAGAAAAATCTAGATAAAAAACAACAGCAAAAGCTGGAGGCATCATACTACCGGACTTCAAACTATACTACAAGGCTACAGTAATCAAAACAGCATGGTACTGGTATCAAAACAGAGACATAGACCAATGGAACAGAACAGAGGCCTCAGAAGCAACACCACACATCTACAACCATCTGATCTTTGACAAACCTGACAAAAACAAGCAATGGGGAAAGGACTCCATGTTTAATAAATGCTATTGGGAAAATTGGCTAGCAATGTGCAGAAAGCAGAAACTGGACCCCTTCCTGTCACCTTACACTAAAATTAACTCCAGATGGATTAAAGATTTAAACATAAAACCTAACAACATAAAAACACTAGAAGAAAATCTAGGCAAAACCATCCAGGACATAGGCATAGGCAAGAACTTCATGACTAAAACACCAAAAGCAATGGCAACAAAAGACAAGATAGAAAAATGAGATCTAATTAAAATTCAGAGCTTCTGTACAGCAAAAGAAACCATCATTAGAGTGAAGCAGCAACCAGCAGAATGGGAAACAATTTTTGAAATCTATTCATCTGACAAAGGGCTAATATCCAGAATCTACAAAGAACTAAAACAGATATACAAGAAAAAAACAAACAACCCCATTCAAAAGTGGGAGAAGGATATGAACAGACGCTTTTCAAAAGAAGACATATATGAGGCCAACAAATATATGAAAAAATGCTCATCATCACTGGTCATTAGAGAAATGCAAATCAAAACCACACTGAGATACCATCTTACACCAGTTAGAATGGCAATCATTAAAAAATCTGGAGACAACAGATGCTGGAGAGGATGTGGAGAAATAGGAACACTCTTACACAGTTGGTGGGAGTGTAAATTAGTTCAACCACTGCAGAAGACAGTGTGGTGATTTCTCAAGGATCTAGAAATAGAAATTCCATTTGACTCAGCAATTCCAATTAATGGGTATATACCCAAAGAAATATAAATCATTCTACTATAAAGACACATGCACACGTATGTTCATTGCAGCTCTGTGTACAATAGCAAAGACCTGGAACCAACCCAAATGCCCATCGATGATAGACTGGACAAAGAAAATGTGGTACATATACACCATGGAATACTATGCAGCCATCAAAAACGATGAGTTCATGTCCTTTGTAGGGACTTGGATGAATCTGGAAACCATCATTCTCAGCAAACTGACACAAGAACAGAAAACCAAACACTGCAGGTTCTCACTCATAGGCAGGTATTGAACAATGAGAACACGTGGACTCAGGGAGAGGAGCATCACACACTAGGAGCAGTTGGAGGGTGCTAGGGAAGGGACAGCGGTGGGTGGGAAGGGTGGGGAGGGATAACATGGAGAGAAATGCAGGATATAGTATGCACCTATGCAACAACCCTGCATGACCTGCACATGTACCCTAGAACCTAAAGTAAAATAAAGAGAAAATAATAAATTAACAACAACAACAACAACAGCAACAAAAACAACTGTACAAGCCCACACTGTGAAGGACACTCAGAACCTATCTGTGGTTGAATTAAGCCCCTGGCTGTCATTTTATGATCTTTGCCATATGGCCAAAAAACTAAACCAAAACAAAATAAAAACCCACCATATTCTCCACTGCTTGTTTGCTGTGAGCTATGAAACCATCTGATCACAGTTGTTAGGGTTGTGTACATCCCCAAATGAATACTCTTTGAATGAGATCTAAGTACTTGCATTGCATATAATGTAAAACTGCAAGGTACTTGCATTACATATAGTGTAAAACTGCAAGGTTTTGGTGATAACAGTGTAGTTGCTCAAAAATTCTGTGTGTGGGAGGGTGGGCTGTTGGTTGGTTGACTATATCTTCATTACAGTTGAGGCTAACATATAAGTCTAATGTCAACATTTTTCATTTAATGGATGAAAGTTAAAGATGAATGAGAGAAAATCATCATTTTCCAGGATCTCACAGCTCAGGCAGAATAATACAGGGAGAATGGTTTACAAAAATAAACCACCACTACAACATGGCCAATATGAGAATGGAGATACGTCCATAGTGTCTTGTTAACTGGTAAGAGAATGACCGATAAGTGTATTTAAGATTATTCCTTTGAAATTTGAAAATACATGGCAGAAGAATACTAAATGCAACTTACCTTCATTAGCATGACTTTTTGTAGTTTCCTCCATTTTAGGGAAAGACTGAAATGAAGATAGAATTACTTAATGGTGACGATTATATTACTTACAAGACTTACTTTGTTTAGAAGCATTCTCTCAAGTTGATCTTTTGTAAAAACTACTATAAAATGAATTAGTCTTAAAATACTGATATAAAATTAATTTCTGTAGGTCATTCCTTTCACTTAACTAATTTCTAAAAATGGAAATAATTTTAAGCTGTAAAAATTCCTTTTTCCTCTTCTTTCCCATTTCATTTATTAGTTCATTCAGCATTTTAATAAATTTCAATTTCTTTTGAAGACAATAAAAAGTTTTATTTAAGCACCTTCAGACTTATTTATGAAAGAAGAGCCTGAAATGTATAGAGAAACAGGTTTCCTCAAAAATTAAAAATTATGAGGAGGAAGCAAATGCTTCATAGAAGTGGCAGAAGCAGGTATTCCTTAACGATATTTTGTCCTGAAACATTTAATACTGAAACAATAGTAAGAACACAGGTATACAAGGCATTTTCTTACCATAACCAGCTTGAGGAGATCAGCAGCATTGCCTCTCTCCTCCTCAGTTCTGGAATCTTTAACCATCATTTCCTGCAGCTCATCTTCTTTCTTTAGAATATGGTTTATGTAATCCTAAATTAGCAGAATGAAATAAATAGATAAAAACCAGGAATTAGGTAGAGAGACATCAAAATGGTCATCAACTTGAAATGAAGAATCTATAGGTTTACAATACTCAACAATTGTTTACTATTCAAAGAGTCTGAAAAGACTTTTCCTTAATGTATTAATGGAATAAAACTTCAAGAGTCCCAAAGCAAAGTTGTAAGGGCCACAGGATAGAGCTGTATGGGGACCTCAGAGAGGCCCTATTAACTCTGTGCTTAAGTGTCCTCATCAATAAAATGTACAGAGTTGGGTTAGATGACATTTAGGATCCTTTCAGGTATAGTCTTCTATTTTATCTGTGAATGGAATTTGCCTAGTTCATGTCTTTGCTTCCAAGAGGAATATATTTTATTTTTTCCATAAGTATTTGATCCATTTTCATAACTAATAATCCCTTGCTTTGTGCCAGGTGCTAGGCATATAACCATAAACAAAACACATATAATCCCTGTACTGAGGGAAACTTGACATATTATAGATATGATCATACAATTAACTATGTATTTAACATTCTTAGGCCACTTCCAAAGCCAGCAATCATTTTCCTCCACAGACAAATATTACATTAATATGTGGTTCTGTCTTTTTCCAATGGTCAGTAGATCAATTTTCTATATAGTGACACAGATGAAAGACTTTATATAGTAATCACTTATAAAAATTTTTTACTTTCTCAATGTCTTTGGGGCTTAAAAATTTCTACACCTTATGGGAACCACTAAGTATTTTCTACCTCTCAACCCTCTACTGTGAAAGACTGACATACTTGTGTTACACTAGATAAATACTGGTAGAATTACATAATTCCAGGTTTCTTAGGAAACCAAGAGCAATGATTGTTCTGCTTCTGATTCTTTTGGGTCAGGTTACCTAGATTCCATTACCTTAAGGGAAACCTGCAGCCTCAGTTTCACCTCATTCTTTATGACCTCATGTTGAATGAACTGACGCATCTGTAGCACACTGGGGCTCTTGAGTATGGCACCTGGGGCACTCACTAGCTGTTTGGACTCAATGCAAAGGCCCTTCCAAATCTGAGTGCCAAACGGAGGTCCTGGAGTTTTTTTCTGTTAACAAAACAAAGCAATAAAACCACCAAAGAAATCAGAATATTTTCACATTCAAAATATTTTAACTGTACACTTATTATGTAGATATCGTAATAACTTTTTAGGAACACAGTGATGAAAGAAATCCGTAACCTCAAAAAGTTCTGCAAATATAAGGAAAATCGGTAACAGAACTGGGCATGCTTTCCTCTTTATTTCTATTACCAAAACACTGGATATTTAAAAATCCTGTTGCATGGTGTCCTGGGTAGGATGTAGAGAGTGCTAAGCAATGCTGTGCCATGATGATGTAACAGCAGCCTAGCTTATGACAAATGCATGTGGCTATTGCTTAGTACCCACAAGTAGCTGAAGACATTTGGAATTGAGCAATCTTTCACTTTTAGATTCTGTGTTCATTTTGACCCAGAAACATTCTTTGCAAGAGAAATAATTCCATAGATCTGGGCCATCTTTGAGTTCACTCTAGATTGAGCATGCCTCCAGAGGCTGAGGATCTCTGGGGCAGAAAAATCTACGTTAGAGTTAACTCACATCTATATGTTATACTCGTGATTGATTTTCAGGAATGGTGTGCTTTGCTGCCCCATGTCCTCAAGTGTGCTGGATGTGCTTCATTTTAAAAGGCCTGGACGGTGACAGCCACATAGGGGTTTGCAGGCCTGGGTCACTTCTACCAGATGTAGAAGGTCAGAGCATAAGAGTTTCAGAGGATGAGAATAAACTTCCTTCAATAATCTTAAATGTGGCATACCCTTTGTCATCATATAGTACCTACAATTTGGATACAGCCTTAGTGTGCCATTTGGTGTGACCCCCTCATTTTCAGAGAAGGAAATGGAGACTCAGTGTGACTTGTCCCAGATCCCACATTAATCAGGGGTAGAATCAGGACCAGAATTCTAGTCTCCTTCATCTTACCATGTTGACTATAGTCACCAAATTTAACCATAGGGCTAGGAGGCCATTGTAATCTTAAGTGTTCATCATGTGTGCTTGCTATTACCAGATTTAGTGTAGGACAGCAAAAGTGCTCACAATCAAAAACATTATGTCAATTAACACTACTATCAATCTCTAACCATATTATCAATATCTTCACTGATTTAATTAACACCTGACAATATGTTGGACATGTGACATAAATTGCTTGTAAAATGATATGGCAAATTATGTAAGATGCAGGACTTCATTGATTCTTATCCAAGACATTTTATTTTATTTAAGAAAATAATTTAGGTGTGGCTTCTCTTATCTGACATCATTACAATGTTTACTTTCTAACATTGCAATTGCAAATCTGTGTACAATCCTTCATATTATTCTTAGTCAGTTTGTGCATTTTTAATATATGAAGAAAAAAAAGGGAGAGTAAAAGACCCAAAATTGTATGTTAAAATTAACAAATAAGATAGGCTGGATAAAGAAAATGTGGCACATATACACTATGGAATACTATGCAGCCATAAAAAAGAATGAGCCATGTCCTTTGCATGGACATGGATAAAGCTGGAAACCATCATTCTCAGCAAACTGACACAAGAACAGAAAACCAAACACCACATGTTCTCACTCATAGGTTGGTGTTGAACAATAAGAACACATGGACACAGGGACGGGAGCATCACACACAGGGGCCTGTCAGGGTTGGGGGGCTAGGGGAGGGGCAGCAGGGGGTGAGGAGATAGGAGAAGGATAGCGTTAGGAGAAATACCTAGTGTAGATGATGGGGTAATGGATGCAGCAAACCACCATGGCACGTGTATACCTATGTAACAAACCTGCACGTTCTGCTCATGTACCCCAGAACTTAAAGTATAATTAAAAATAAAAATAATAAATTTTATAAAAAATAAAATAAATAAGAAATGATAGAAGGAAAGATTTCTGTATGATATAATATCAGTAATTCCATGACAGAGGTGTAACCTAGCTTACTCAGAAAGGATGTTTTCATATTATAGGAAGATGTTCAAGCCTGCAATACAGGATAAAAGAAATAAAACTGAAATTAGCTAGCTAGGAATATTCCATTAAAATGTTGTTGCCACATCTACAAATGTTAGGATCTTCTGATATAAAACTCCTTGAGCACATTAACAATTTATATACGAATAAAAATATATGAATATATGAGAGGAGACCTAGGACTCTGGTCCACTGCTGGAAGTATACGTCAATAAAATGACTTTTTGGCAGAAAATATATACCTCAACTGAGGGAAATGTTTCCCATGACCTTGACCGGAGATTAGGAGGGACAATTGCATCTTCCTTTTTTATTAGCCATGGTGATGCTTCATGGACAGGACGGAGGACTGTGATGCTCAGGGTGCCTGGTTCAAAGAGAGTTGTCAGAAGACCATCACCCAACAGAGAAAATGAAAATGCATTCACTAAATTCAACAAGCTCTTTTTGAACAGCCTTAGACATGAAAGATTAACGAGATACAATGACTATACTTAGGAACCTTACAATCAAATAAGAAGGAGGAAGCTTTTAGTCACTGTAATACCTAGAGATGGGATTTAGATCACCTGGAAGTATTCACTGACACCTCACTGTCCCTCACCAACCACATACAAGTTATGACAGTTCTCCAATAAACTTGATGAGTGCATATTCTTTCCTCTTTGCGAACCCTACTTTATGTGCTTTCGAAAGATCCTGTTCTAGAGTACAGCAACAACTGGCTTTGCCACCTATACATACTCTGTGAATGAACCTTCCCCTGCAGCCAGGGTAACTGATTATGTTAGTCCATGATTAAAATTCTTGGGCCTTCACATTGCTCATGAGATAAAACACGGTCCTTAACATTCTTTTGCCCCACCTCAACTCGTACTGTTCTTTCCCTCTGTGCTTCAGCTTTTCCTCCAACCCATGTTTCCAATGCTTTATGATTTCTCTTTTATGTTTTCTTTTCCAAGAAAGCTATCTCTTACTTTGATTAACCCTTACCTACCCACTACCTCTTGGCTCAGGTGTCTTTAAGGAAGCCTTCTAGACGATGTCAGTTTCTTTATTTAGATTCTCTCATATAACTATGTTCTTTTTCTTCATGGACCTTATTCCAACTGATAATCATACAGTTGTGTGACTTTACAACTAACAACTATCTCTCCCAGTAACCTACAAGCTCCATGGAAACAGGGTCCATGCCTGTTTTAGTTCACCATCATATTCCTAACACCCAGCCAGTGTTTAGCACATGGTGGTTTGCCAAGTAGAGGCTGGTTAAATGACTAATAAACCAATGTGAGATGAATTCTTATTCTCCCACAGTTCCATACGTGCACCACACTGACTGGGGGCCAGCCAGAGTCCACCATGTCCTAGATTCACAAAGAGCAAGGTGTATTAATGTCATGCACACTAAAAGTTATAACGGCACAGAAATGCAGGCTTATTTATGAATGCACACAAATTGTATCCCAAAACAGAGAGAAAAAATGAAAAAAAGAAATACAACACATAAACCTAGGCACAACACATAGGTTTTGTACACAGATAATATGTAGGCTTATATCTATATTTAAATACACAAATATTGGATGGTCCTTGCTTAATGCAATATGTATCTCTAACCTCTGGCAACACACAAATCTCTTTGAAGTTGATGAAAACAACCTAAGTACCTAATGAATATAGCTTATATAACTTATCAGGTATTTCAGGTTGGCATTATAACTCACATATCAATTTCATCAAAGCAACATCTTCAAAATGACAAAAAAAAAATAAATTTACAAGAGATATCTTACTTTTCTTTGTTTTTTTCTTATCAAGATGAAATGAACTAATAAATCGGAACTTTGGTACATACCTAAACACAGACACAAATCTGCTTATAGAAGAAGAGGGATACATACTCAGCTTACACAGATTAGTGCTCAGATATATATTGATACACACCTAAATTCAAGTAGCTATATAAATAAGTGGACATGGCCAGGTGGAAAGTAGAGCAGAAAGCGGGGAAAGTGTGTAAGAAGACGTGAAGATAGACTGGATAGTAAGGAGGAGGAGAACTGGCTAAGAGACGCAGGGCATTCCAAACAGTGTGGGTCCTCTACCCAGCTGTTCCGGCACTGGCTCTTGGAGAACAACAGTATTTGATTCTTTATATGCCAAAGATAGATATTCTTCTATGTCACTGTCTCGAAGAAGTTCCATTCCTGATCCATCAGCATAGATAACAAAAAACCTATTTGAAGAATAAAAATATAATCAATTGAAGTATTCAGTTAAAATGCTTCTTGAACTTAGAATTAAAAGCAAAATTATAGTATTATTATTTTACCTGGGGACATGTTCACCATAGATTTGCTGATGATTCTTTTCAAGTTGAATAGAAGATAAATTATCATAGCTCTCAGTTTTTTCATTTAAATCATCTTCCAATTTTTTTTCAGGTAATATAGTTGATACACTACCATCAGCCATGACCTAAGGTATAAAGTATGTAAGCAACTAAAAGAATCATATTGCCTATATTTCTGCTGATCCAATTTAAGAAACAGGTGATTTAGGGGATTTACTCAGAAAATTGGAGATGTTTATTAGCAAGACATTGTTTACTAAGTAAAGACGACATTAATAAAAGTAAAACCCTAGCAGCATAACTCTACTTATAAATGACACCTAGAACAGGAACACAGCTGAAACATATTCAGAATGAAGTGAATAGGATGGGGAGGATACTTAAAACCTCACACTATGAAGATATGTTCAAGGAATTGGGAACATGCTATGAAGATAGGTTCAAGGAATTGGGAATTTAAACATGGAGGAATGGGTGCTCATGCAATAGTTGTCTAGATTTATTTGAAAGGATCTATGCATGGAAAGGGCTTATACTCTGGGATTTCAAACACAGAATTGCAGTTCATGGGTAGAATACATAGGGAAACAGATTTAGTATCAGTATGGTATGACAAAAGAGTTCTAGTTCTTTATTACTGTCTAGATACGGCGTGGGTCTCTCCAGGAAGCAGTGTGATTCATGCTGCAAGACCACTGAAGGGGGGATGCCCAAGAGGAGTATCAATGCCCAGAAAAATACTTGGCCTAGAGGGTTTTGTGCTTTAAGTTTCTACTTCAATTTGTTGTAAATTGAAATTTGTCAGTTTGAACTCATGCTGTGAAGAGTTTCAGTTACTTAGCAAAGAAAAAATAAGCTGGATCAGGACTTATCTACATATCAAAGCAAAATTAGGAATTCTGCTGTATAACTCCAAATCTAAAAAATAATTTCATACCTACTAGCTGATAGACAAAATATCACTGTTGAAGGAGAAGTAAAAACAAATGAATAAATAAATGTCTAGAGCAATGGTTGGCAAATCCTTTTTGTCACAGGCAAGGCAGTAAATATTTTAGAGTTTTCAGGCTATACATTCTCTGTTGCAACTACTCAACCCTGCCATTACTGTGGAGAGCAGCCATAGACAGTATGTCAACAAATGAGATGACTGTGTTCCAATAAAACAATGTTGAGATTTGTATTTCCTATAATTTTATGTGTCTTCTTCTTTTGTTTTTTCAAAAACCATTTAAGCATATATAAAACCGTTTTGAGTTCATGGGTTATAGATAAACAAGTGGCCATGGTGTGCCAATGCCTGACCTAGAGGTGAGGGTATAGTTGTGGTACTGAAAGACAAAGAAGCAAATATTTTCTCCCATTCTGTAGGTTGTGTGTTTAGTCTGTTGACAGTTTCTTTCACTGTGCAGAAGCTTTGTAGTTTAATTGGGTCCCATTTGTTAATTTTTGCTTTTGTTGCAATTGGTTTAGGTGTCTTTGTCATGAAATCTTGGCCAGAGTCTATGACTTGAATGGTTTGTTCTGGGTTTTCTTCAAGGGTTTTCATAGTTTAGGTTTTACATTTAAGTCTTTAATACATCTTGAGACAACTGTTGTATATGGTGTAGTGAAAGGGTCTAGTTTCCACTTTTTGCATATGGTCAGCCATTTATCCCAGGGCCATTTATTGACTAGAGAGTCCTTTCCTCATTGCTTGTTTTTGTTGGTTTTGTTGAAGATCAGATGATTGTAGGTGTACAACTTTATTTTGGTATCTCTATTCTGTTCCATTGGTCTGTGTGTCTGTTTTAGTACCAGTACCATGCTATTTTGGTTACTGTAGCCCTGTAGTATAGCTGAAGTCATGTAATGTGATGCCTCCACCTTTGTTCTTTTTGCTTAGGATTGCTTTGGCTATTTGAGCTGTCTTGTTTTTTTGGCTTTATGTGAATTTTAGAATAGCTTTTTCTAATTCTGTGATGAATGTCATTGGTAGTTTGATAGGAATAGTACTGAATCTGTAAATTGCTTTGGGCAGTATGGTCATTTTAACAATATCGATTCTTCCTATTCATAATCATGGAATGTTTTTCCATTTGGTTGTGTCATCTCTGATTTCTTTTATTAATGTTTTATAATTCTCATTGTAGAGATCTTTCACCTCCCTGGTTAGCTGTATTCTTAGCTATTTTATTGCTTGGTGGCTATTGTGAATCAGATTGTTTTCTTGATCTGGCACTCAGCTTGGATGTTGTTCTACCTCCCTACCTTCAAACCTACTGGATCCTTCTTATCATGGACTCTGCCTACTCAAAGAAACCTTGCCTGCTGCCTCGTGTTTGCTCTGGCTTCGACTCGGATACAGATCACTGCCACATCATTCTTTATGATGGCATTATTTTTAGATGTCTGCTAATGTTTCTTCCTTTCTGTTCTAATTATTTATTTAGCCTTAACATTTCTATCCTACCAATTGTTGGGTTTTCCATCCCCCATGGAAGTACTCTTAAGAATCAAAGGAAAAATACTGACATTCATCACTGCTTGCCCAAAGTATTGGCAGTAAGTGGATAATTAATCCCAAGGCAACTAACGTAAAAATCTACATGGAAGCTTTGTAGTGTGAAATACCTCAAAAGGAAAGCCAGAGGCTCTCTCTGCATACCAAAGGTACACTTTACCTGAAAAGTGTTTCCCTCAGGATCCAGAACCTCACAGATAACCTCTGAAGTGTGCCTCATGATGTACGTGCCAGCTCTCAACTGCTCATGCTTTTGGAAAGGATAGTATATATTCCTGCTTGATTCATGGCAATATATAGCTGAACAATCCTTGTCAATATAAAGAGAGCCAGTGTTTGGAGGTAACACCTGAAAGGGTAACAGAAGGAAAGAAATTAAAATTTTCTTGTTCAATATGTGGGACTTGGAAAACATTTTAGGGAAAAGAGTATCCATAGATCCTAGTCACCAACTGTGTTTGCAGGAAGAAAACATTATCCAAGGGAGGACTTAAGGTTTGGGAAGGACTACCTTCCAAGGAGGCAAACTGAATAGTTCGGATATAATTTCTCTTGTACTCTCACATCTTACCTACTCACTTTAATATCTCTTCTAAGTAATTGTCCTATGCCCCATTATTTCCAATATTTAATATATTTTATCTGAGGTTAAATACACGCTTGGCCCTATTCTAAATGTTTGGTGTTGCTTGTGATCTTGGACATGAAGCATCTCTGAAAGGGTCAAAAGCCACGGGATCAGTGCTCTTAGAAACTTATCTCTCCTCTCTTCTCTGGTGGCTGACATAGTCCTTAAGTAATAGACTACATGCAATGAATTCTGGTTCAAATAGATCTTTTTCTGAAATATAATTTACGTATCATAGATTTACCCTTTAAAAGCATATAATTCAGTGGTTTTTAGTATATTCAAAAATGTATGATGCTCTTATCACTAATTCCACAACACTTTTATCATCCCCCGAAGAAACTCTGATTCCATTAGAAATCATTCTGCATCACTAGGCCTTGGGCCCTGGCAACCACTAATCTACTGTGTATGGATTTACTTATTCCAGACACTTCACTTAAATGGAAGCATGTACTCTGTGGCCTTTTGTGTCTGGCCTCTTTCAGTCAGCATAATGTTGTAGCACAAGAACTTCATTCTGTTTTATGGAGACGTAATATTCCATTGTATGGCTGTATCACATTTTGTTTATTCACTTATGAACTGGCGTGCATTTGAGTTGTTTTCAGTTTTGCTATTATTAAAAATGTTGCTGTAAATATTGTGTACAAGTTTTTGTGCAGATGTATGTTTTCTTTTGGATATATATCTAGAAGTGGAATTGTTGGGTCATATGACAACTAAGTTTACCTTTTTGAGGAAGTGCCAAGTTATTTTCCAAAGTGACTATACCATTTTCCAAGTGAGTATACCACTTTCCAAAGTGACTATACCATCAGCAATTTGTGAGGGTTCCCATTTCTCCGTACTCTTGCCAACACCTGTGATTATCTGCCTTTTTGATCACAGTTTTCTAGTGGGTGTGAAGTGCTATCTCATTCCCTCATAACTAATGATGTTGAGCATCTTTTCCTGGCTTATTTGCCATTTGCATATCTTCTTTGGAGAAATTCAAATCCTCTTCTCATTTTAAAGTGGGTTATTAGTCTTTTTATTTTTGAGTTGTGAGAGCTCTAAGTTGTAGGGTACTCTGTACACAAGACCATTATCAGTTATATGATTTTCAAATAACATCTTCTATTCTGTAGTTTATCTTTTCACTTTCTTGGTGGTTTCCTTTGAATCACAAACTTTTTTTTTTATTTTGGTAAAGCTTGTATGTTTGGTATCATATCTAAGAAACTACTGCCTTAATTCGAAAACATGAAAATGTATGTATGTGTTTTCTTTCATCTCTTACTTCTAGCACCTTCTTTGCCCCATAATAATCTACACTGGATGAAGATGGGGAAGGCTAACATTATCAGAAGAGATGAGAGGAATAAACTGATCAGCAACTTTCACAGTAACAAGTGTTTGTCAGTGACATCTTTGTCCATCATCTAGCTTTTAGCTCTCAGTATCTAGTGACATTGTTTGCAATATCTATGCTGTAGTGTTCTTTCTCCAGAAAGTGGATAATATGTGCTTTTAAGGCTAAAGGAACTGCAGGCTGACACTGGATGGTTGTATTTAAAGGGGAAATGCAGAAAGGTAGGGAAAGGTGCTAACTGCTCCTCTTTGACCTTTCAAGGACAGAGCTTTGCTTCAGCTAGGAGAACTGCCCTCTCGGGACCATACACATCATGTGCTCCATCTTGTCCTGCAGGGACATTGAGTACAATAGGGAGGACAGACTGGAGGTGGAAGGATGGAGAGAATGAGGGTCGAGGTGGCAGGAGGTGAAGCTGGTCTGTTAGGCACAAGCCAAATCATCTGAGTGTTTCTAACACCCACAGTGCCTAGCACATAAGAGGCCTCAACAAACACATTTTGGTTTATAACCTTGGTCCAAAACTACCAAAGCTTTGCACAACAAGCAGGGCAATGTTTTTCTGGCATGGGCTGCAAAAAGAGGTGAATAAATACATGTTTGAGAAGCATATTGTAAGACGTTAGTATTCTAAAAGAAAGCATTAGCGGTATACATTGCAGGCATTTTTACTGCCCCAGAGAAGTGGGTTTTCCTAGCTGAATAGACATCCACCTTTGACACTTCTCATTTTCCTCCTAGACCTACCTGGTATGTTCCCTGTGGCTTTGCAATAATACTTGTTCCATCTCCAAAGGTGGCACAGCAGCTACTGTCCTCACAGTTGGTGATAACGGTGGCATAGTGTGAGTTTTCTACCCGCATACACTTCACCTGCCTGGTAACAGTCCGAGAACCTTCAGCTAGAAGCAAATACAAGGTAAGCAGATCTGATAGGATGTAGACATTGCAAAACAGACCTCAGCCTACTGATTTTGCTGCTGTCTCCTGGCTGTCTGGATTCCTCATGGAAAAAACACAATTGTAAAGTCTAGAGAAAGTGCTGAGAACTCCACAGCTTTGGAGTGTGGCCTGCTCTTCTTGTCAATTCAGAATAATTCTTCCAGTAAAAAATCTTCTTACTTAATTTAGGATGCTGTCTTATTTTCACTATTTACTTTTAGGAGTTGAGAACATCTGATTTTTCAACTTGAAAAATTGAAAAGCATAAAATATAATTTAAGCACTCAGATATTCACCAATTAAAATTTATACTTACTATTTTGACACATAGGCTTCAATATTTTTAATACACATATACAAGAAAAATTACGGATAAAATTGAAGTTTCTCCTTATGCCTGGGCTATTTCTATCTTGCAATTCATTTTTACACTTTTATGTACATATATATCATGAACAGTATATATGTGTGTGCTTTAAATGTATGTAAACTACATGTTACTCTATGTATTTATGTAATTACTGTACTATCATTCTACACCTGCTTTCTTCATTTAACACAGTTTTAAGACCTCTAATCATCTTAATCTATATGTATCTCTCTCTCTCTCTCTCTATCTATCTATACATATATGTGTGCGTAGATATATTTATTTGTGTGTGTATGATTCCCTTTAACCATCATATCATATTATTTTGTAGGAATTTACCACAATTTATTTTTCTGTCCTGCCATTGATGGACATTCATGTTTTCTCAATATTTGAGTATTATACTCAGTGTTGCAAGTCACTCCTCTGTACTTGTTTCCTTGTGCAAATGTGTATGAATGTCTCTCTCTATATAAACAGAAATAAATTTAATACATCATAATATGATATGCATGATTTTGTGGGTGGGATGGGGAGATGTAGGTCAAAGGGTACAAGGTTGCAATTATGTAGGATGAATAACTATGAGAATCTAATGTATAGATAAAGACTATAGTCAATAACATTGTATTGTATAATGACAATTTTCCAAGACTGTAGACTTTAGGTGCTCATAACACACACACACAGACACACACACGCACACAGAGTGACTATATAAGAGATAATTTGCTTGACTTATTCAACTATGTATATGGATATCAAAATATCATACTTTACATCTTAAATATATCCAACAAAAAATTGTCCTTAAGGACAGGGAACTCAGGGAATAACTTGTCATTAAAAATATTGCTTTAATTTGGATTAGGAAGAGTGGAAGGCTTTTAGAGTCTTTGAGCAGGTTCCAGATAATTAGCAGCTACAGTTTCCTTTTCTCTGATACCAACTTTCTGACAAGGAGAGACATGCTCAGACTGAAGACCTACCTGAGATCACCTATTTATGCAAATTAGATGCCTTGAGGATCAAAGGAAACATCTGAAAGCTAACATCTAGGACAGATGCATCATGGTTATTAGGTTTTAGTTGTCTTCAATGAAAGATGATTATTGTCCATCAACTAACTAGAGTTGTTACTACTCACATCTCTGTTGAGACAATGATCATAATAGAAGGTCCTAATGCATCCTCATATTCATTGCAGCATTATTCACAATAACCAAGACTTGGAATTAGTCTAAGTGTACATCAATAGATGAATAAATAAAGAAAATGTAGTAAATGTAGACAACAGAATACTATTCAGTGTTAAATAAAGAAATCTGTCATTTGCAACAATATGGATAAACCTGGAGGACATTATTTTAAGTAAAGTAATCCAGGTACAGAGAGACAAATAGCACATGATCTCATTTATATGTAGATCTCATTTATATGTAGAATCTAAAAAAGTTGAACTCATACAAATAGAGAGTAGAGTGGTAGTTACCAGCCATCGGGGTGAGAAGTTGGGGAGATGTTGGTCAAAGGATATAAAATTTCAGTTATATAAGCGGAATAAATTAAAGACATATATTGTATAACATGGTGACTGTAGTAAATAATAACATATTGTATTTTGAAAATTTCTAAGAGAGTAGATTTTAAGTGTTCTCACAACTAAAAATAAGTCCAAAGAACAAAGCTGGAGGCATCTGTGCTACTCAACGTCAAACTATACCACAGAACTACAGTAACCAAAATGGCACGGAACTGGTACCAAAACAGCAAAACAGACACATAGTCACGAGGCGGGTGGATCATGAGGTCAAGAGATTGAGACTATCCTGGTCAACATGGTGAAACCCCGTCTCTACTAAAAATACAAAAAATTAGCTGGGCATGGTGGTGTGTGCCTGTAATCCCAGCTACTCAGGAGGCTGAGGCAGGAGAATTGCCTGAACCCAGGAGGCAGAGGTTGCGGTGAGCCGAGATTGTGCCATTGCACTCCAGCCTGGGTAACGAGAGCAAAACTCCATCTCAAAAAAAACAAAAAAACAAACAAAAAAAACCAGACACATAGACCATTGGAACAGAATAGAGAGCCCAGAAATAAAGCCACACACCTATAACTATCTGATCTTCAACAAACCAACAAATACAAGCAATGAGGAAAGGACTCCCTATTCAATAAATGGTACTGGGATAATGGCTGGCCATATGCAGAAGATTAAAACTGCACCCTTTCCTTACACCATATACAATAATTATCTGAAGATGAATTAAAGAATTAAACGTAAAACCCCAAATTATAAAAACCCTGAAAGACAACCTAGGCAACACCATTCTAGACATAGGAACAGGCAAAGATTTCATGATAAATACACCAAAAGCAATTGCAACAAAAGCAAAAATTGACAAGTGAGATCTAATTAAATGAAATAACTTCTGCACAGCAAAAGAAACTATCAACAGACTAAACTGACGACCTACAGAATAGGAGAAAATATTTGCAAACTATGCATCTGACAAAGGTCTAATATCCAGCATCCATAAAAAAACTTAAACAAATGAACAAGCACAAACCAAATAACTCTATTAAATAGTGGGCAAAAGACATGAATTCTTTTTAAAAGAAGACATACACGTGGCCAACAAACATACAAAAAAAAGCTCAACATCACTGAACATTAGAGAAATGCAAATCAAAATCACAATGAGATACACTCTCGCATCAGTCAGAATGGCCATTATTAAAAGGTCAAAAAGCAACAGATGCTCCAAGATTGCAGTGAAAAACGAACGCTTATACACTGCTGGTGGGAATATAAATAGTTCAACCACTGTGGAAGACAGTGTAGTGATTACTCAAAGACCTGAATACAGAAGTACTATTTGACTCAGCAATCCCTTTACTGGCATATACTCAAAGGAATATAAATCATTTTACCATAAAGACACATACACACGTATGTTCACTACAGCACTATTCACAATAGCAAAGATATGGAACAGCCTAAACGCCCATCAATGGTAGACTGGAATAAGAAAATGGCCTACATATACACCATGGAATATTATGCAGCCATAAAAAAGAATAAGATCATTTCCTTTGCAGGAAAATGCATGGAGCTGGAAGCCATTATCCTTAGCAAACTAACACAGGAAGAGAAAACCAAATACCGCTTCATCTCACTGATAAGTGGGAGCTAAATGATGAAAACACATGGACATATAGAGAGGAACAACAGATAGTGGGGCCTATTAGAGGGTAGAAGGCGAGAGATGATCAGAAAAAATAACTAATGGGTACTAGGTTTAATACCTGGGTGACAAAATAATCTGTACAGCAAACCACCTGACACAAATTAACCTTTATTATAAACCTGCACATGTACCCCTCAACTTCAAATAAAAGTTTTAAATAAACACATAAATAAAACAAAAACACACTTGCACACAGTGAGGAGTGTGCTGGAAGAACTTTTGGCTGCTGGGTGCTACTGGTCAAAAAACACTTCTAAGAAAGTAGATTTTAAGTGTTCTCACAACTAAAAATAAGCATCTGAAAGTAATGCATATGTTAATTAGCTTGATAGAGCCATTTTGCAATGTATACCTATTTCAACACATCATGTTATTTATTTTATATATATATATATACACACAATATTTGTCAATTAAAAGAATAAAATTAATTTTAAAAAGCAAACAGCAAAATAAGTAATGACGGTAATAATAAAATAAATCCCTATAGACCCTGCTTTGGATGGCATGAGTCATGAGTGTTCTTTGGTTGACTAACTTTACCAAAAAGTTATTTTTCTTATGAGGTGTTCAGCAGTCAGTGAGGATTCTATCTATCTTATGCTAAAGAGTTGGAAAATATTGTCATGTACTCAGAAAATAAAACTTACTTGTTTCTTGGTCATCTGGTGGAATAATCTGATCTTCATAAACTTGATAAAAGGTTGTGATTCTGGTACCATCAGCATGATCCACTATCCGAGTACCATCTTTCCTTTCAACTATGACAACTTTGTCTTCTCGAGTTGTCATAACCTGAACGTGTAAAGGCAGGGCATACTCATTTAGCCAGGGGGTTAATCCCAAGTGTACTTATTTTTATCCATTGAATGCAAAGATGGCACCATCAAAGTCCTAGTTATTTATTTATAGGCAAAAGTTTTGTCTCATCTACCTGATCTAACCTTCACATGACAATCTTGGCAGGTACCCTCAGGTACCCTCATTTTATAGATGAGGAAATTTAGGCTTAGAGAAGTTGAGAAGCTTGCTCAAAGTCATGCAGCAAGTAAGTATCAGGGCATATTTGAGGAAACACTTAACATCTGGACTGAGTTACCCCAGGTCTGTCTGGGAAAATGACCACAGGCCCTGTTTACTTGGAAACTACAGAGTAATGATAAATGTGGCATACTGTGGCTGCCTCGTGCGCTGTGAAACCCCTGCTCAGCAGAAATTATCCGGACGGGGTGAACTGCAAGATGGCCTGCAAGTATCAGGCTAATGTCATCAGAGCAGTACTTGAAGACTGGTGGGGAACAGGGGCTGTAGCCTCTCTGTGCCAAGTTGACCTGCACATGTATTTGCTGCTCAGTGCCGGTGCATGCCTGTGAGCTTGAGGGGTACGAGAAGCAGTGTGTGTGGGTCGCTGCTCCTGAGCTCTGCACTGGGTTGACTGCGGCTCTGTTGTTTTTGCCTCACAGTTCAGCTTCTTCCTCTGCCCATTACTGCTTTCTCTGCCTTCCTTTCACAGATATGTCCCTATTAAAATCTTGAACTCCAGACTTCACCTCAGTGTTTGCTTCTGGAAATCTCTACCTGCAACTGCAGTACTTTAAGTTGGATAATGCATATTTCAGTCATTGGGCATTTTCTAAACTTATACTGTTCTAACTCTAAGAAACACAATGCTTCACTGAAGGGTCTGGATGGAAGTGAGAGTGAGTTTGCTAGTTGTTTTCTGACTCCAAATCTATGGCTATTGGGAGCTGGTGATTATCACTTTCTCAGCTCTTTATGGTAGTCAGCAATCACTGTTTAAGAGAGAAATGAATGCCGATCATCATTTTAGGTTCTTATCGTTGGCACTTTATCAGCCAGGGATGTATGCTGAGAAATACTGCTGTGTAATGTGGTGGCTGAGAGCCTGAGCTCTGGGGTTAAGCTGCCTGAGTTTGAATCCCGACTCCACGGATGGTTGGGTGACTTAGGCATGTTGCTTAACCTGTTTGTTCTCTGGTTTACTCATCCACAAAATGGAGCCAACACTAGTGTCTTCTTGGAAATGTTATATGAGTTACATGAGATAATGCTGGTAAAATACTTCACACTCGGCTATCACGTTAGTAATTATTAATACCAGTTCTTTATCTAGTAGAGATATTTACATATTATGATTTAGAATTAGTCAAGCATTTCATAATGCCACATAAATAATGATATTTTCTGGTCACCATAGAATAGGATAATCATTCTTAGCAGTGGAAATCACACATTAACAAGGATATTTCTGAATGCCTGATAGTGCCGGATCTGGTATTAATCTTCCCAACAGGTAATGACTGTTATCTCCAGTTTATGAATAAGAAACCAGATTAGAAACTTGTCCAAAGTTATACATCTGGTAAAAACTATGGCTAGGACTTGAAACACAGGGCTGCCTCACCCCAATGGCAGTGGTCACTCCTTTAGAATGTAATACCTCACGTCAGGGGTTGTGAAAATACACATCCATTTTCAATTTCGTTTCATATGATCATGCTAGTTTCTTGAGATCTGGGACACAGTGCTGGGGTCTACATTCTGGCTCTACCATTTGCTGTGTGATCTTGGGCAAATTACTTAACCTTTCTGTAGCTTAGTTGCCTCATCTATAAAAGGGAAACAATAGTAGTTTGTTGTGAGAATTGAGTGAGTTAGTATATGGAAAATGCAGAGAACAGGGCCTAGTACGCAGTGAGTGCTCAGTAAATATCACTATTATTGCTATTATTCTGTTGGGTATTTGGTGTTTAATTCATACTTGTGTCCAGGTTCTTGGATATTGGTTCATGCTTCCAAAATGGAAATAGAGATGAACGAGGGAAATTAAAAGTCAACAATGAAATGTTCATCAAACTTGCATATTAAGCCAAGTAATCTACCTCAGGGGCTGAATTAAAGTGAGTTACTTGAAGGAACTAAAACAATTAGAAAACCTACAAAACAAAACAAAACAAAAAAAAACCCTTTCTGAGATCATACGTACTTTAAGTCTCATAAAGAAAAGCAACTAGCAAACAAAGGACGAGATTCTAATACTATTTCAGAAGTAGACTGAAAAGGAAAAGATGTTTGGTTAGATAATATAATCCATCTCAATAGCAAGCAGGCATTTTGCTTTTTACCAGCAGCACATGTTTTTAAATAAGGATAAGAAGTTCAGACACCAGAATTAAGGCACCTAGGAAATTCTGTTTGTTTAGATCCAGAGGGTGCTGTAAATCTCCACATAAGATATTAGAGAAATAGCTAAGGAATGGAAAAAGCTCAGTTTTTGGTAAGAAACAACTGACTCTAATCCTGGCTTCAGCACTTTTTGGATGTGTGTACTCTTGACTACATTACTTAACTTGCTAAAGCTCAATTTCCTCATCTGTGTAATATACATTTGGTGTGAGGGCTGAATGAGATAATGTGTATAATAAAAGCCCCTAAAGAAATCCTGCCACACAGAAGGTGATATTGTTCATTCTAGGAGTTTTGCTTTCATATCAAAAACAAAATCATTATGTTCTGTTCCACTAATTTGTCACATATTCTTATGCTACAAATAAAGTTTTTGTAAAGTTGCTGTACGACTTTGGATTCTTGAGTTATTTAATGTATGCCTTATCTCTTTCAATATATCATAAGTTTTTTCAAAATCAAGGATCATGAACAAATTTCTCTCACCAACTACAAGTAGACATAAATAAGTAGGAATGAGACATTCACTTCCAGAAGCCTCTCACTTCCAGAAGACATTTACACACATACATTCAGCATTAGGAAACACATGATGACATCATTAATTACATATATCTTAAAAGTGGCATCAAAAACTCATGAACTGCCGCTCACCTCAGTAATTAGCATTTTGTTCTGACGTAGTTGTGCCCACACACACAAATAGTTACTAATGATACTCTCCATTTGGCAAACATACCATAAGATGTTTTTAGATTTTGGAAAATAAATTCATCCGTCCATCCATCCATCCACCTACCCACCCACCCACTACTTGATACTTATTGAAAAAAACATTATTGGCTAGGCACTCTTCTAGGTGTTGTTTCAGAATTCTAATGACTTAGAAAATTTTGCAATAAATAATAGTTTGTCATACCGTTCCATTGATAGGATCTGTGGCCTGAAAGGATAACAATGGGGCCAAGTCTGCTATTCTTTCTAATCCTTTGGTGCCAATCCGATTTCCTTCAGGTGTGGTTGTAAACCAAGTGCCTATGTGAACCTCCACAGGAGCTACTATTTGAACTATCTCTGGAGAATGGTCATGGATTTCACCCTTATGGGCCATTGATGACTGATTTTTGTGACTTTTTCCTGTGAAGTTCAAGTAAAATCAAACAACAACAATATAACTATAATATCAATTATATACATCATTCATTATGTTTTGATATAGTACAACTATATCAAATATAGTAAACTACCTCAGATACTAGGTATAGGCAATTCTAAGTCGCATTCATCAATTATGCTATTTCTCAATAGGGAAAAGTACCAGGTTATGAATAGCTTAATTTTGGCACTTACACTGTGGCTAAATTCCCACCATTTTTCCCCAAACACACACATGCTTACACAGTTCACTGTCTAGGGCACAAAAAATATTCTGGTCAACTTCTGTAATCTTTTGGGTTCTGTGTACTTCTCCCTGGCTCCCAGATTTTGGGTTTTATTTTCTGGTTTTTGAAGCCTACCTTTTCTCTCACTTATCTGTCAAACTTTCAGACTCCTTTTGACATATTGGACTGTAACAGTTATTAAATTTTTAACTCTGGATTCCCCTGATTTTGCCATTTTGTCAGTAATAAAAGGAAACATCTTTCTTCAGCCCTGGATCTGGGAAACCTCACCAGCCAGGCATATCCCTGGGGAGAGGAATTTGTACAGTTTAATTAGCACATCAATAACTGTCTGATACATCTTCCTCTCTATCCTCTACCTCCCATTCATTTGGAACAGGAGGAGAGAACTGAAGACAGCCTCATGGAACTCCTTGACCAATATTTCAATTCCTCTGTCAGGGTAGATGTATGCCACTTCCATGAATAATAATGAGTAATCTGTAGATGAGACTTGACAGTGTTGTCACATCTCAATGATGAGGTAAACTCAGACCCAGAAACAAATTGCAAGTAATGATAGCGAAGGAATGTTAACTCTTGGAAGATTCTCCAGATTCAAACCATGAACCAAACAGCAGGGCATGCATCTCAACCTAACTAATAGGGACTCAACAAATGAGAAGAACCAAAGACAGAAAAATCAGGTTGAGCCTTTTCATTGCCCTAAAATTTAATTTGGACATATTTATACTTCTAGAATATTGGCTAAGAGTAAAAATGATATCACTTTAAGAATAAAGAGAAGATGCTCTAGAAATAGTAAGAAATACTTTAGGAATTATCTTTTTTTCTACATTCTCCCTTTTTCTCCTCTTTCCATTCCCTCTCCTTCTCTTCTTATTACTTTTTCTAATCAAAAGAGGTGAGCCACAGAAAGGACATTCCAACATAAGGAACATAAGAAATAGAATGGGGTAAAGAATAGCGTGGTGTACTAGCAGACAAGTACTAGCAGACCACTGTGAAAAGAGAATACATTTCAAGCAGATTTTGGTTGAGAGAAGGGACTGGAGAGTTAGGCACTGATTCAGTTGAGGGGTCTTCAGCAGAATGTTAGAGACCTTGACATTTTTCCTACAGGTGATATTTAGTAACTAAATTGTTATCAGAGAGAAAGTGAGGTATTCAGAAGATTAGTTACATGCTTTTGGCAGGAGGATGCAAAATCAATACTAGTAAAAGCAGGAAGAACAGTTAGAAAGTTTTAAAGTATTAGAAATTCAAGTTGGCAGAAGAGATAAGTACAATTTTGATACAAATGTATATTGGAGAACAAATTTGGATATGAAAGGATGGGGCTGGCTGTGGAAGGTGGAAGCATAAGAGAAAGAATCACACGCAGATCCTGAAATCTTAATCAACTATTGTCTTCTCTTAGGTATATAGGTCAACAAAGCACACTGGCCAAGGATCAGGTCAAAGGGAAGAGAAAAGAAACATGCAGGGTAGCAACGATTCCATTGAAAAGAACCAAAAATACTAGAAAACATCTTTTAATCAATCTTCTTAAAAGTGTCTATGAGCTGGCAACTATAGGGAAGATCAACACAAGCCATGGACTAGGGGTAAAAGTAGGAAGCCAAAGAGGTAACATAGCTCTGAAGTTGGATTTTGCCTAGTGGGTTTTTGTTAAATTGGTTGATTCTGAGTATTTGTTTTCTTAGCACTGTGGGACTTAGGGAGAAATGAATGCCAGAACCTGTACAATCTGGATGGAAGGCTTGATATAAGGCCCTCAAATGACTACACTCTCAGACTAAGTGTGAATTATTAACAGAAATCACTCATGTCTTTTCCCACCCCACTCCAGAACCATCAGAAAACTTGCCTGTGTTCAAATGGTGCTGAGCAGAGAGGACAAAAAAGTGCTTAAGAGGTTGTATAACCACAAGCAGATCCTCATATAGGTTTGGAGTGAAAATTCACACCACTTGAGTGGGACCCCCAGAGATTCCTTAAATGAATAATTTAAAGTGATTTAAGACTATTGGTTCTCCTATCAACTGCTAAAGTCCTAAAGTTCTTTCTGAAACCAAAGTCCTTTCTAAAGAAATGCACTATTGGCCAGGCACTGTGGCTTACACCTATAATCCCAGCATTTTGTGAGGCCAAGGCAGGAGGATTGCTTGAGCCCAAGAGTTTGAGACTAGCTTGGGCAACACAGTGATACTTCATTGCTACAGAAAAAAAAATAGCTGGCATTGGTGGTGCCTGCCTATTGCATGATGGTACAAGCCAACTTTTCAATAGCAACATTGGAAGGAAGAGAGTATAAAGGATATTTTCAATGTACTGAGAGAAAATATCCATAAGCTAGAGTTCTATGCCTAGTGAAATTATCTTTCAAGAATGAGGACGACATAAAGACATTTTAAAAAAATATTTGATATACAATAAATGGACTAAAATCCCTAAAGACAAACATTTTCAAATTCAATTATTAAAATATTCACCTATTTGTTGCTTACAAGAGACACATGTAAACATAAACCACATAAGGTGAAATGTAAGTGTGGGAAAAGTTATACTGGTAAGCTATTAAATAGAAGCTGGTGTAGCTATAATAAAATAAGCAAAATAGACATTTGGGTAAAAAGAATCCTAGAATAAAAAGTTATTGCAGGCCAGGCACGATCGCTCCCAGCACTCTGGGGAGCCAAGGCGAGTGGATCACTTTAGGTCCAGAGTTTGAGACCAGACTGGCCAACATGGTGAAACCTTGTCTCTATCAAAAATAGAAAAAAAAAAAAAAAAAAAAAAAATAGCCAGGTGCGATGGCATGTGCCTGTAATCACAGTCACTTGGGAGGCTGTGGCACAAGAATCGCTTGAACATGGGAGGTGGAGGTTGCAGTGAGCCAAGATCACACCATTGGCACTCCAGCCTGGGCAACAGAGCAAAACTGCATTTTAAGGAAAAAAAAAAAAAGTTATTGCATAATGATTAAAGGCTAAATTCATGCAGATATAATAAATCTAAATTTATAAATATCATCATATCCTTCAAATATATAAAGAAAAATGACAGAACAATAAAAAAGACATATTTATTTCACAAATAAAGAAATAATGATTAAATTATAAGAAGTACAGCACCAAAAAGACTATTCTATCTTTTCGGGAAATTTAAACATACTTTTGCTAAGTAAATTGATGTAGCAGATTTTAAAAAATATATAAGAATATAGAATAGGGGTTGGCAAATTGTTTATTATGGACAAATAAGGCCTGCTGTCTGTTTTGTACAGTCTGTGAAGTAGTAATTTTTTCTACATTTCTAAATAGCTAATAAAATAAAAAGAATAGTAATAATTTATAACATGAAAATTATATAAAATTTGAATTCAGTATATTTAGTGTACATAAAGTTTTATTAGAACACAACAGAGCCAGGCTTATTTAATAACATATTGCCTATGGCTATTTTTATGTTCCAATGGCAGAGCTGAGTAGCTGTGACAGTGACCATACGGCCCACAAAGTCTAAAATATTTGCTATCTTGCCTTTTACAGAAATGTTTGCTGGACTCAGATATAGATCTGTACATTAAAACTAGCACATTTCATCTAATAAATATAAAGAGAACATTGTACCACATAACGACAAGATACATACTCTTTTCACGCACAGATGATTTAAAAAACTCGACCATGTTTAAAATCATAGCTAAACAAATTTTTAAATTGTTAGTCAAAAATCAGTTATAAAAACAAACTAGAAACACTTCATAGGCTTGAAATCTAGAAGTAAGTTTAAATAATTCAAGGGTCAAATAAAAAGTTTTAATGGAAATAAGTAGTTAGAATTGAAAAATAATAAGAATACTAAATATTTCTTGTGAGATGGGATACACTTCTGGAATGACAAGTAAAGACCAGGGAAAGTCTATCCCTCCCTAAACACTATGAGAATGTTTTTAAGAAGAATCAAAAGGAACTTTTTCAGAACTTTGAAAATTAAACAAAGAATTGCAACAATCTGAGGAACAATTCAAGAAGAATGTCAGTAAGAAAAGTTGCTTTGTGGTTTTATAACTTAAAAATTTTTTTTGATAAAATATTGTCATAATATTTAATTTAATTAATGTAATATTATTCTGTGATAAAAAGAAATGAGCTATCAAGACATAAAAAAAGAGAAAGGAATCTTAAATGCATACTACTAAGTGAAAGAAGCTGGTCTAGAAAGGCTATTTAAGGTATGATTCTAATCATCTGACATTCTGGAAAAAGCAAAACTATAATACAGACAATAAAAAGGTTAATGGTTCCAAGGAGTTTGGTGAGGTAGGGTGTGTGTAGTTCAGGATAGGTGGAATAAGAAGGGTGAATAGGTGAAGAGGGATTTTTAGGGTGGCAAAATTATTCTGTATGATACAGGAGACAAAGAATGTACAACACCAAGAGTGGACCCTAATGTAAACTATGCACTTTAGTTGATAATAATGTAAGATTGGATCATCAGTTGCAACAAATATACAACACTAAAGCAAGATGTCAATAATTGGGGAAACAGTGAGCAGAGTAAACAGGAACTCTCTGTACTTTCCACTCAATTTTCCTGTAAACCTAAAACTGCTCTAAAAATAGTCTATTAATTTAATAAAGTGAGTAGATCATCTTGGATGAAAGGGCTGTGAAGAAATCTGGGGCGCATTGTGCTAGAAGCAGAGGTCCTCCAGAACCAGGGGAGGCTCTTAGAAAAGTGACTGTACAGACTAGTCTTGTATCAAGTTCTCTGTATCAACAAAAAAGGGAACCCTGAGCCAGGAAGTTTGGAAAGCTATCTGGATACTTCTGTAACCAGAAATCTTCTGCTATTACTGAAGGAAAACCTGTTTTACTACATTTTGAGTAATTAAAAAGTAATCCAGTTGCTTCCATACAATATTTCTGGGTACTGTGGTGAGATGTGTAAAATTGACAAAAAAGGATTAAATCTAGGGTTTCAGATTATTAAAGGCATATGAGAAATTGAGAAAAGTTTGTGAGGCATGAGAGGGAGTGTAATTTAAGGGTTAGGGACCTCGACTCAAATCCCAGCTCTACCACTTGCTAGCTAAGAGACCTCAAAGAAATTACTTAATCTCTCTGCCTCAATTTTCTCATCTGTAAATTGGAGATTATTAAAATATGTGGCTTACAGAGGATTAGTTGATTTAATAACGGAAATATTCAGATTTTTTCCTGATACACAAATATACATCTCCTACATAAAAATATCTCTTACAAATTAATATGAAAATGATTACCATTACAAAAAAACCAAGAAAAAAGTAGGAAATTCACAAGATGAAAAAAAAAACCACAGTAAATATCTTTAGATGTTTAGCCTCACAAGTAATTAAAGAAATGCAAATGAGCATAATAAGATGCATTGGTTATCTATCATGTTGAATAAGATTAATAGAGTGATAATATCTGGCATTGGTGAGGGTGTGAGGAAGTAGACATTTTCATACAGTGCTAGTGGTAGGGGTATAAATTGAAAACACTTCTCAGAACAGCAGTCTAGCATTTTAGATTATGGCAGATCCTGTTCATTGTTTATCCAAGTAGTGTCCGCCTTCTTTTTTCCCTACTTAGTAGTGCTGTCTTCTGAGAAAGAGGCCAAAAATGTCAGATATTTGTTTTCCCAAACTTGGTCCCCAGCCAGGTCTAGTCAATGACATAAAGACAGGTCTGCTGGGGTAAGGGTTGGACTTCTGGAACTATTTGCCTTCCTGATAAATAGAGACACTTGAAGAAAGCTCTTGCATTTGCCCTCTTTTCTTGGAAGTTGCTGAATGAGGTCCTCATGCCTGGAGTTGATGTATTTTCTTGCAACTATGAGGAAAAGGTCAAGAGAATCACAGAGATGCCTACTCATAATCTTGACACCATCATTCTGCCCTATCAACCCTAAAACAGCAGCCCAGGCATTATATCTGACGTGTAAGAATATTGAACAACATATGAAAATGTTCATTATTTATTACTAAGAGAAAAACAGTTTATGAAATAGTACATAATTCTGTGATAAAGAGAATTCATGTATATATATGTATAAGAAAATATATGAATATATTCATAGAAAAGGTTAAAAGTATAATAATAATAAAATTGAACACTTATTAAGCTGTTGAAGACTTTACTAAATCAATTATAAACTGAGAGGCTTCAATTGTTACCTTTCTTTGCGTTGGTAATGTCAGATAGTACCGTTTCTGATTTCTGCTGAGAAATAGAGTCCAACAAATCTCCACAGTGAGGGCTTGCTGGTATTTCAGGAGGACAAATAAGACCTGAATTGGGACTATTGCTCACAGCACCATCTGCAAAGAGAATCTGAAGAACAAAAGTTCTCAGCATCCTCAGAAGCAAGAAAGAACTTGGTTAACAATAAATACTGTGCGTCAAATGAAAATAGGTTCAAAATGATCCACAGAAGAAATGCTGTCTGCAGACCTCCAGACCCAGCAGCACAAAACAGATTATAGAAAGGTAGATTTGGAGTTCAGAGACAATAGCCTAATTACCACTGTAATGATATATTTTATATTTTCTATATGCCTTCTATTTTGTTTCTTTTCTTTTTATTTCCATCTTTGCTTGGATTGATTGGAGTTTTATTTTCTCTATTCTTCACCTTTCCCCTTTGCAACTGGGAAACTATATACTCTATTTCAATTTTTTGAATGACCGTATTTAAAATGTTTTCACATATTTAAACTTGTAGTTTCTTTTAATATCTATCTAGTATGTATCATGTCTCTAGGTGCCACAGATACATCTACCTGATATCGGTATCTAGACACCCCCAACGAACTTGACAAGGACCAACGTCAGTGTTGCTGATGAGAAGTCAAATGTTTATCTGGTTCTTATTCTTGTATAGGTAACTTGTTTCCTTGAGGAAACTTTTAAGATTGTGTATGCAGTCCTAAAATTGCATGATTGGAATATTTAGATAATTCTTTAAAGATAATTAATATCAGTTCTGACTGTCATTTGGTTGCCTTGTTTAATCTGAAGTATTTTTTTAAGCTCTGGGAAAATTTCTTATGTCTTTCTTTTCTCCCTTCATTCTTACTATTTTCTTCTTCTGGAAGTTATGGACCCTTTTTTCATCTCTCTCAGCTTTTCTCGCCCTCATAATCTACCCCCTCCCACTTTTGATTATTCAGTTATTTCTAATTTCTAAGAACTCTTGATATTCTTCCTTAGCTACTTTAAAAAAAGTTGTTATTTTGTGAACTGTTAACCTCTCAAGTCTGCCTATATTACTTTTATCCATTTTTAGTTTTTTAAAGTATTTAATTTCAGGGGCTATTTCTTTTATTTATTGAATTATGTACTTTACTTTTATGGGATTGCTTTCTTTCCAAGATTTAGAACTCAAGTGCATGGTCATCTTTCTGAGAATCCCTTTTCACTTCTTGTGGTGTAGTGTCTGGTCACAGGAGCTCCTGTTTTGTGATCATGGGGGAAAGGAAGAACAGGGCATATGGCTTCTAATTTTTAAGGTTTCTCATTCCCATCCTCCAGGTCACAGTGAATCACCCGGGGAACTACCCTCATTTTCTGAGCCCAGAGCTCCATGTGCAAAACATTTGTGTTAGAACTCCCATTTTGATTTTTAATTTTGCTGCATATTTTCCTCTTTTGTATGTTTTAACTTTGTGCATATTTTTCCATCAGATTGATCTCATCTGATTTGTATTTTTAAAGAAATTCTCCAAGTCTTCTATTATTGATGAGATCCTTTGCTGTTCTCCAGTACCATTATGAATTCATTATGTAAATTTTAAAAATTATTTTAAGATACCTTGAGAGGGAGAAAAGGAAAAAACTGTATTTAGTTTGCAATCTTAGATCACGTGGAGAAATGACAAGTTTATTCGTATCCTGCTCTGCATAGTGTTTTTTAATTCTAACTATATTATTCATCATTTGTAATTCCTTTTTCAAGTGAGTTGTTCCTTCTCCCTGCTACAGAACTGTTCCTTACTCATAACCTGTCTTTTACTTTGGAACAGGGAAGAATAACTTCTCCAACACATTTTTTTACCTGTGTGGATCCATCCAACATATATTTGACAACAGTGCCTTGACTGGTGATAACCCTTGAAGCCTCCTGCTCTACTGGTGGCATCACTGTTTTATAGAACTCATAGTGCTTCACCCTCTGGGGGTAGCTCTGACGGACCATGATGTCCCACGTGGGTTCCTCATCTATAACATATTGACCTAAAACAAGAATAAAGCTTTCTGTGAACTGGGCAATGCTGCAGGGCTGGGATTTTATCTTCCTGCTTAATCATTTTCTTTTTCTTTTCTTTGTTTTAAAAATAGAGACAAGGTCTCACTTTGTCACCCAGGCTGGAGTGCAGTGGTACAACTGTAGCTCACTGCAGCCTCAAACTCCTGGATTCAAGCCTCCTGAGCAGCTGGGACTACAGGCTTGCACCACAACACCCTGCTAAGTTTTTCTATTTTTTGTAGACACAGGGTCTCATTATGTTGTCTAGGCTATAACTCCCGGCCTCAAGCAATCAAACTCCTGGTCTCAAACTCCTGGCCTCAAGCAATCCTCCCACCTCAGCCTTCCGAAGTGCTATTATTACAGGTGTGAGACACCCTACTTGGCGCTTAATTATTTTCTTTTGTCTGCATGTGAATAATAGGGCAGTTTCCATGTTATGACAGATGGCCTAGAATACTGGTTCTTTGCTGACCTTGTTATATTCAATGGTAGTAAATTAGGTCATCTACAACACCTAGTAGGTACCTTCTCCATGTGTAAGCCACTCTCTCTAATAAAATTCAACACAGTTTAGGGCGAAATATGAAAGAAGCAGAGTTTTGCTGAATTAGGTGTCTCCTCTTCCTGCTCACTGGTGCTCATCTCTCACCTTTGACCACACGCTGCCCTGGTGTTGCTTGGTTGCCCATATGCCCAGGAGAAGTCACCCCCTCAGGCTTGCCTCTCCTAAGTTATCTGTCATCTTCCAAAGTTAACGTTAACATGATCCCCTCATCTCTAACCAAATCCAGATTTATCTTAGCATTCTGCTGTCAGCTGGCAATCAAGGAGAAAAGCACCTAATAAACTCCTTCAAAAAGCAGGCACTATTATGGAGAAATTCTGGCATACTGTATCTAGTCAGGCTTTGCTAACGGAATAAATTCCTCTTAATTTATAATGTGGTTTATTGGGGCAAAAAAGCCTTAACACAAAGGAATTAACACATAATGATAGCATTTTAAGAACTACATATTGGGCTGGTGGAAAAATCATGGCACTCCTTAAATCACAGAAGCACTAATAATAATGATAAACCAATACATATTTATTGAAATATTTCTATATGTTAAATGCTTTATATTGAGTCTGAGGCAGACTCAATATAAAGCATTTAAAGTAGACACTTTGATTTTCCAGAGTTTTCAGATGAAGAAATAGAGGCTTGGAGAGGTTATTAACTTAGAAAGTTATAACTTTGGAAGATACTTAGTGACCATCCAGCACGAAGTAAGAGAGTGATCAAGAGAGCTGGGATTTGAACCATTTTCTTATATTATAAAAGCAACCACCACTAACAACCTAAAATAAAAAAGAAAAACCTCAAAAACACACACACACACACACACACACACACACACACACTAACATCTGAGAAACACATTCTAAGTGAAAAGTATTTTCTCATTTCATTCCAAAGTCACTCAGGAAAGGATTCAAGTCTAGACTCTTTCCTCTTATGCTATGATAACTGTCTCTCCCTAATGTCCAAGGCTGACCCTGATGAAGACATTGCTACTTTGGTATTTATGTTGTTATGTTCAGACTTGAATTAGGATTTTCATAACATATGAACAATTTTAAACAGATGAGTTATTATTAACTATATTGTCTACCCTAACATAGGGATGAAAATATTAGGGTTGATAATGAAACTAATAGAAAAGACAGGTAAAAGAGGTATTAAGCTGGAGTTTGATAACAGGATCAAGCAAGCAAACAAATATATCCTTGAATCTGAAAACAACATGTCTTTGCCTACACTCATAGCTCTTAGACTGGAAGACACTTAGTGACCATCCAGCACAGTGGGAAAACCTGGACCACTAGGGATCCTTGGGAATGGAACAGGGTCCATGGGCTATTTTTAATAATTCAGAATGCCTAAGGAAAAGCAAAATTTAACTTCAACATTTAGTTTCTGGTCTTTCTGTGGGGAGGGGGCTGGCACGTAAAAAAACATTAAATTATTTTTAAATAAGCGTAGCCTTTTTCTCTGACAGATACACTTTTCAAATGTGGTATACATAAAGGAATTATATGAAAAAGGATATGAAGCTGTGAAAATGTAAAGTTCTGCTGATGTAATAGTTATCAGATGAGAAAACACGGCCCTGAGAGCCTAAGTAACTGAAAAGGGCCACGCCATTCATTGGCATCAGGGTCAGCTTTAGCACTCAAGTCCCAGTTCAGTGCCTGCTTTATTGCCTCTCCTACTTCTACTGCAACAGTGAGTTTCTATTTAAATGATAATCAAATTCAGTTACAAATGCAGATGTCTCGTGAGGTTAATTAAAGAAATCTTACTTGTATTTATTTATTCAGCTGAAGAAGTTAGGAGCCGTGTACAGAACCAATAGAGATAACACACTATAAAATTATATACGGATACATGGAAATAAAGACTTTGTTTTCTTAACTCATTTAATCTACATCTATCTCTATGTACTTTATGTCCGGGGCCATTTGGTTTAGTCAGACCGGCAACATGCTGCAGCTCTGTAGAGGCGAGAATGTAGGGATACACACAAGTCTTTAGGAGCACTGGCTTCGTCATCATTGGGCTGAGAATGGTATTTCAGCTCTGCCACTCGGGAGTCAAGTGATCTTGGGCAAGTAACTGAGCCTCCTGAAACCTCAATTTCCTTATTTTGTAAAATATAGTAGTCAGTATCCAGCTCATAATATTTGCATTTTTGACATGTATACTAAGTATTTAGACAATGCTTGGCCATAGTTAATGCTAAAAATGTGAAAATAGTCCATTGTTCATCATCAACAAGACATATGTTTACCTGGTGAGAAAATACACAATTACCAGTGGTGATTTAACTGTTTTCTAGATGACATTTTGCTCCCTGCTTCCCCACCCTACCCCATATAGCACACACCTGTAGATTCTTGCCCAATGAAAGTCAACAGGAGCCCACTGGGGCAAGACACATTTAGGCTTTGGAAGGTGGGAACATCAAAAGTCTCTTGTAAAACAGGTTCTGGTTCCACTTCTTCCTGTAGATAATTTAGCATATGAATAATTGGTTGTCATTTTCTAAATGAGCTATTATTTATTTTGACTAAGCAAGGATGTGCTGAGTGCTGAAGACATGTGCAGAGCTCAGTAGACCCTGCAAGGATGCATGTGTCTTGTGGTTTTGCAATTTATATTCTATTTGCAGACTGGCACATAGACAGGTGAGACAAATGGCAGTAACAATAGTTGACACATCTTTTCTCAGAAAATAAAGATATAGTGAAAGTTAATAAGAACAATTGGGAAAGGACTTGCGGAATAATTGGGGCTTGAAGTAGGCCTTGAAAGATGCCTCTACTTGGATATATAAATGTAAGGGCTGTGCTGGCATCTGAATGTTGGTGTTCCCCACCCAAACTCATTGTTGAAACCTAATACCCAGTGTGACAGTATTAAAAGGTAGGGCCATTTGGGAAGCGATTAAGTCATGAGGGCTCCACCCTCATGAATAAGATGAGTGCTTTTAAAGAAAAGGTTGATGGGAACATTTTTGCCTCTACCTCTTCTGCCATGTGAGGACACATTGAAGGCACCATCTGTATGAGGAACAGTTGGGCATGTTGGTTTGTGGTTGCAATTCCAGCTACTTGAAAGACTAAGTTGGGAAGATCACCTGAGGCAAGGACTTAGAGACCAGCCAGGGCAACATAATGAGATCCAATCTCTTTAAAAATTAAAAGAATTAGCCAGGTATGACAGTGCATACCTGTAGTCCCAGCTACTCGAAATGCTGAGGTGGGACAACTTCTTGAGTCCAGGAATTTGAAGCTATGACCACACTACCATACTCCAGCCTGATTGACAGACCAAGAACCCCATCTTAAATAAAATAAAATAAAGTAAGATAAAATAGAGAAACAGACTCTCATCAGACATCAGATCTGCTAGTATCTTGATATTGGACTTCACAGCCTCTTGAACTGTGAGAATAACTTTTGATTGTTTATAAACCACCCAGTCTAAGATGTTTTTTTTTAATAGCAGCCCAAACTAATACAGAAAAAGTATGTGAAAGACCAACATCTCCACCACATTTCTTGGTGTATTCTTACAATTTGGATGCTAGAGATATTATGCTATTAGGATGTCTGTCCTTTGTTTTCTATAATGAGCACATATTGCTTTTGTAGCAAATTAAAGTAATAAAATAAAAACAAAAGACAATTATAAAGTTATTTGTAATTAATGAGGGTTTGGGTGTGTTTACTTTAAAATCCTAATTAATTTTATGTCAGCTATGCCTAAATCCCTTGTTTGGTTATATGCACTCAAGAATGAAATTTACTTGATAACTTTCAAACAATCCATAATGATGACTATTTCAATTTTTCCAATTGATTCTCTTCTGTTAGCCACCAAAATCATTCCACTGGTACCCAGTTGCTGGATATTTGTTTTTTTCTAACTAGTCTTCTATTGTTGAACATTGAGGTTGTTGAGCATTTTCTTTGTCAGTAACAGAGGAAAAATATGTAAATAATTAGCCAAAAATAAATTAAAAACACAAAGCAAAAATAAGAGAAAAATGCTTATGAAATTCTGTAAAATGAATAAAAATGCTTAAAGATGCAAACCTGCCACGTCAAGTCTATCATCACACACAAACCCAGTTACCATCCTTCACCCTTCCATTATCATTCATCTAAAAAATGTTGAGTGAATGAATTGGTTTGCTAGCAAGATGCCTTTGGCCAAATTAATTTTAAATGAATTACCTGGAGTTATTTTAACACTTGAACATTTTTACTTAACAAGAGTCAAGTGGCCTGGCATGAGAAATTTTATCTAGTATAACTATGTAAATATGGTATACAGGCAATGTCATATTTAAACCTCATAATTTTTCAAAGGCCAGAGTCTGAAACCCAGGTTCTTGGGTACTTTTAAATATATATTTATCTTGTAGTAAGTTGATTATTTGTACACTGTACACATTTTTAGTAGTAACTACCAATAGTCAAGACTTAACCAGTAGTTGCCTTGTTGTCCCTCTTTTAGAATCTTCTTTTTAAACAATTTTTTATTTTACTTTAAGTTCTGGGATACACATGCAGAATGTGCAGGTTTGTTACATAGGTATACATATGCTGTGGTGGTTTGCTGCACCTATCAACCTAACATGCAGGTTTTAAGCCCTGAATGCATTAGGCATTTGTCCTAATGCTCTCCCTCCCCTTACCCCTAGCCCCTCAACAGGCCCCAGTGTGTGATGTTCCCCTCCCTGTGTACATGTGTTCTCACTGTTCGACTCCCACTTATGAGTGAGAACATGTGGTGTTTGGTTTTCTGTTCCTGTGTTAGTTTGCTGAGAATGATGGCTTCCAGCTTCATCCATGTCCCTGCAAAAATCATGAACTCATTCTTTATTATGGCTGCATACTATTCCATGGTGTATGTGTACCACATTTTCTTTATCCAGTCTATCATTGATGGGCAATTGGGGTTGGTTCCAAGTCTTTGCTATTGTAAATAGTGCTGCAATAAACATATGTGTGCATGTGTCTTTATAGTAGAATGATTTATTATACTTTGGGTATACACTCAGTAATGGGATTGCTGGATTAAATGGTATTTCTGGTTCTAGATTCTTGAGGAATTGCAACACTGTCTTCCACAATGGTTGAACTACTTTACACTCTCACCAACTATGTAAAAGCAGAACCCTCTTTTGATCTTTGTTCTATTAAGGAAAATGTTTTTAGAGTCAAAGTGTGTGTGTGTGTGTGTGTGTGTGTGTGTGTGTGTGTGTACTATGATGAAGGGGCTAAGGGTAAAAGGTGGACTACTTTTTAATCAAAAGTGGGCTGTTAGTCTTGTTAGATTCTTAGCACATCAATGTGCAAGACCAACTTAACCAAATGAAACTGTTTCCATTGTTTAAATATATTTTTCTTCCAATTGTTAATTACCTCAATGGAGCTAAAAAAGAGTATTAAAAATAAGGAATGGCAGGAACTTGAACAACCAAAAGCAAAGAAAACCCAAGAAACAGAATGGAAAAAAAGGTTGAACTAAGTTTTTCCAAACAGAATGAATGTCCTGAGACAACTTATGTATGATAATATGTCTCCTTGAGTGGAAACCCAACTTTTGTGTTCAAATCTTTTTTCTCTATTCAAACCTGAGAATACAAGGGACATTAATGTATCTGTACAATAAAACATACGCACTATAATAACACTATTGACATAAGTTATGGTTTTAAAAATGTTAACACTGAAGCAGAAACAGAGTTTCGGAATCTATGGCAAGGTTCATTTACCTTTTTCTCTTCTTCTTTTGGGTGCTCTTCTTCTTTAAGGGATTCTTTGGGTTTGTCTTTGCCTTTTATTTTCCCTTTAGCTTTGCTTTGAGGAACAGTCACTATAACAGGAACCACTGTTGGAGTGACTGCTGAAGGGATATTCAATATTTTTTCTAAATCAGGATCTTTATCTTCTATAAACAGAAAAAGTAAAAATGAAGTACATTTCAATATTCATATTTGATATCTTTGTGAAATAACATTTACATCTCAAACATGCTAAGTATGACTTATCAGTTGGATAGATTCCAGGAGTAATGAAGTTGGTTTGCAAATCAGGATTGTAGTTAGAAAATTTTTAAAAAATATGTAAAAATCCTTATAGAGTAAAAATAGTCTAAATAAGATTCTGCATAAATAACCAAACATAAAGACTATTAAATAGAAACAGAATAAATGGTAAAAACAAGACAATTCAGAAAAGAAACTTGTATGTGATAAATTTGGTGGATTTTAAAGGATTATCAAAAGGACCTCTTCAAGGAGAACTACAAACCACTGCTCAACGAAATAAGAGAGGACACAAACAGATGGAGAAACATTCCATGTTCATGGTTAGGAAGAATCAATATTGTGAAAATGGCCATACTGCCCAAAGTAATTTACAGATTCAACACTATCCCCATCAAGCTATCAATGACCTTCTTCACAGAATTGGAAAAAACCACCTTAAACTTCACATGGAACCAAAAGAGGGCCCGCATAGCCAAGCCAATTCTAAGCAAAAAGAACAAAGCGGGAGGCATCACACTACCGGACATCAAACTATACTACAATGCTACAGTAATCAAAACAGCATGGTACTGGAACCAAAACAGAGATATAGACCAATGGAACAGAAAAGAGGCGTCGGAGGCATCACAACATATCTACAACCATCCGATCTTTGACAAACCTGATAAACACAAGTAATAGGGAAAGGATTCCCTGTTTAATAAGTGGTGTTGGGAAAACTGGCTAGCCATGTGCAGAAAGCAGAAACTGGACCCCTTCCTGACACCTTACACTAAAATTGACTCCAGATGGATTAAAGACTTAAACATAAGACCTAACACCATAAAAACCCTAGAAGGAAACCTAGGCAAAACCATTCAGGACATAGGCGTAAGCAAGGACTTTATGACCAAAACACCAAAAGCATTGGCAACAAAAGCCAAAATAGACAAATGGGACCTGATCAAACTCCAAAGCTTCTGCATGGCGAAAGAAACAGTCAATAGAGTAAATTGGCAACTAACAGAATGGAAAAAAATTTTTGCAGCCTACCCGTCTGACAAAGGGCTGATACCCAGAATTTACAATGAACTAAAACAGATTTACAAGAAAAAAACAAACAAGCCCATTCAAAAATGGGGGAAGGATATGAACAGATACTTTACAAAAGAAGACACACATGAGGCCAACAAACATATGAAAAAATGCTCATCATCACTGGTCATCAGAGAAATGCAAATCAAAACTACATTGAGATACCATCTCACGCCAGTTAGAATGGCGATCATTAAAAAATCTGGAGAAAACAGATGCTGGAGAGGATATGCAGAAATAGGAACACTTTTACACTGTTGGTGGGAGTGTAAATTAGTTCAACCATTGTGGAAGACAGTGTGGCGATTCCTCAAGGACCTAGAAATAGAAATTCCATTTGACCCAGCAATCTCATTGCTGGGTATATATCCAAAGGATTATAAATCATTCTACTATAAGGACACATGCACACGAATGTTCATTGCAGCACAGTTTACAATAGCAAAGACCTGGAACCAACCCAAATGCCCATCATTGATAGACTGGACAGGAAAAATGTGGCACATATACACCATGAAATATTATGCAGCCATCAAAAACGATGAGTTCGTGTCCTTTGTAGGGACATGGATGAACCTGGAAACCATCATTCTCAGCAAACTGACACAAGAACACAAAGTCAAACATCGCATGTTCTCACTCATAGACGGGTATTGAATAATGGGAATACATGGACACAGGGAGGGGAGCACTATACACTGGGGTCTGTTGGGGGAAAGTGGGGGGGACAGCAGGTGTTGGGGAGTTGGGGAGGGATAGCATGGGGAGAAATGCCAGATATAGGTGAAGGGGAGGATGGCAGCAAATCACACTGACACGTATGCACCAATGCAACAACCTTGCATGTTTTTCACATGTACCCCAAAACCTAAAATGCAATTAAAAAAAAAAAGGATTATCAGAATTCTAAAAGGAGAGCTGATGCTAGGAGTGATTATGTGGGGAGCTCTAAAGCATTCTGTGTGTCATGAGTTTTATTTTCCACTGGGTTCCAGAAAAACGTTCTCTCTTTTTTTTTTTTTAATTGCATTTTAGGTTTTGGGGTACATGTGAAAATCATGCAAGGTTGTTGCATAGGTGCATACGTGGCAGTGTGATTTGCTGCCTTCCTCCCCTTCACCTATATCTGGCATTTCTCCCCATGCTATCCCTCCCCAACTCCCCACCCTGCCTCTGTCCCCCCCTCCCCCAACAGACCCCAGTATATAGTGCTCCCCTCTCTGTGTCCATGTGTTCTCATTGTTCAACACCCACCTATGAGTGAGAACATGTGGTGTTTGATTTTGTGTTCTTGTGTCAATTTGCTGAGAATGATGTTTTCCAGGTTCATCCATGTCCCTACAAAGGATGTGAACTCATCGTTTTTGATGGCTGCATAATATTCCATGGTGTATATGTGCCACATTTTCCCTGTCCAGTCTATCATCAATGGGCATTTGGGTTGGTTCCAGGTCTTTGCCATTGTAAACTGTGCTGCAATGAACATTCGTGTGCATGTGTCCTTATAGTAGAACGATTTATAATCCTTTGGATATATACCCAGTAATGGGATTGCTGGGTCAAATGGATTTCTATTTCTAGGTCCTTGAGGAATCGCCACACTGTCTTCCACAATGGTTGAACTAATTTACACTCCCACCAACAGTGTAAAAGTGTTCCTATTTCTCCACATCCTCTCCAGCATCTGTTTTCTCCAGATTTTTTAATGATCGCCATTCTAACTGGCGTGAGATGGTATCTCAATGTAGTTTTGATTTGCATTTCTCTGATGACCAGTGATGATGAGCATTTTTTCATATGCTTGTTGGCCTCATGTATGTCCTCTTTTGTAAAGTACCTGTTCATATCCTTTGCCCATTTTTGAATGGGCTTGTTTTTTTCTTGTAAATCTGTTTTAGTTCGTTGTAAATTCTGGATATCAGCCCTTTGTCAGACGGGTAGGCTGCAAAAATTTTTTCCCATTCTGTTGGTTGCCGATTCACTCTATTGACTGTTGCTTTCGCCATGCAGAAGTTGTGGAGTTTGATCAGGTCCCATTTGTCTATTTTGGCTTTTGTTGCCAATGCTTTTGGTGTTTTGGTCATAAAGTCCTTGCCTATGCCTATGTCCTGAATGGTTTTGCCTAGGTTTTCTTCTAGGGTTTTTATGGTGTTAGGTCTTATGTTTAAGTCTTTAATCCATCTGGAGTCAATTTTAGCGTAAGGTGTCAGGAAGAGGTCCAGTTTCTGCTTTCTGCATATGGGTAGCCAGTTTTCCCAACACCACTTATTGAACAGGGATTCCTTTCCCCATTGCTTGTTTTTGTCGGGTTTGTCAAAGATCGGGTGGTTGTAGATATGTTGTGTCGCCTCTGACGCCTCTGTTCTGTTCCATTGGTCTATATCTCTGTTTTGGTTCCAGTACCATGCTGTTTTGATTACTGTAGCCTTGTAGTATAGTTTGATATCCAGTAGTGTGATGCCTCCTGCTTTGTTCTTTTTGCTTAGAATTGACTTGGCTATGCGGGCCCTCTTTTGGTTCCATATGAAGTTTAAGGTGGTTTTTTCCAGTTCTGTGAAGAAGGTCATTGGTAGCTTGATGGGGATAGCATTGAATCTGTAAATTACTTTGGGCAGTATGGCCATTTTCACAATATTGATTCTTCCTAACCATGAACATGGGATGTTTCTCCATCTGTTTGTGTCCTCTCTTATTTCGTTGAGCAGTGGTTTGTAGTTCTCCTTGAAGAGGTCCTTTACGTTCCTTGTTAGTTGTATTCCTAGATATTTTATTCTCTTTGTAGCAATTGTGAATGGCAGTTCGTTCTTGATTTGGCTCTCTTTAAGTCTGTTATTGGTGTATAGAAATTCTTGTGATTTTTGCACATTGATTTTGTATCCTGAGACTTTGCTGAAGTTGCTTATCAGTTTCAGGAGATTTTGGGCTGAGATGATAGGGTCTTCTAGATATACAATCATGTCGTCTGCAAATAGAGACAATTTGACTTCCTCCTTTCCTAATTGAATACCCTTTATTTCCTTTTCTTGCCTGATTGCTCTGGCTAGAACTTCCAGTACTATATTGAATACAGAAAAACGTTCTCTGACTCTCTTACCTCTATGGTCAATTTTTTTTCTCAATCTCCTCTACTGACTCTTTTGTCAGTCCCCTAAATGTTTTTATTTATTATTATTTGATACAGAGTCTCATTTCATCAACCAGGCTGGAGTGCAGTGGTGCAGTCTTGGCTCACTGCAACCTCCTCCTCCTGGGTTCAAGTGATTCTTGTGCCTCGGGCTCCCAAGTAGCTATGATTACAGGCACTTGCCACCACACCTAGGTAATTTTTTTTAGACATGGTGTTTTTTTAATAGACATGGGGTTTCACCATGTTAGCCAAGCTGGTCTCGAACTCCTGACCTCAAGTGATCTGCCTGCCCACCTTGGCCTCCAATGTGCTGGGATTACAGGCATGAGCCACCACACTTGGTTAATCCCCTAAATGTTTTTAGGTTGCAGGGTTTATTATGTTCTCAATCCTGCCTGTCTGTAATAATTACTCATGAAATTAGAACATGCTCAGGCCCCACCTTGACCTACTGAATCAGGCTTACTGGAGATGAGACCCAGGTATTTATATTTGTGAAACACTACATGTGACTGTGATACACAGCCAGGGCTGAGCAACTTTCTTATATATATTAGATCTGGATAAGCTTATTCACCAATGGGGCTCCAATTGTCATCTACATACTAATGACCCCAAAATTAACATCTCAAGGCATGACCTTCCTTCTCAGTTCAGACCTATATTTCTAGCTTTTTAAAGGCCTCTCCCAGTTGTGGTGCTGGAAACATTTCAAACTCAATGAAGTCTCTCTTCTCCCAAGCAGATTAAGCCTCCTACATTCTCAATTTCAGGAAATGCCATGACCAATTATCCACCTGTTTCCCAAGTTAGACACTGAGATCATTTGCACTTACTCTTTTTGACTCGTCCTACACATCCAGCTAGTTGTCAAGGCCTAAGAACTTCCTCCCAAATTGTGCCTCTTCAGGATCCCATAATTGCTTGTTGGTCTTCTGCAGCAGTTTGCTAATGGATACCACAGCACTTCCAATACCACCACTTCAGTGTAATCTCCAAACCACCACTAAAATTATGCTCCGAAAGTAAAATATGATCATGTCACCTCCCTTACTTAAAGTCCTCTTCCACTCACTGCCTATGTAGGGCATGTAACATTCTTCGCAATCTGGCCTTCCCTACCTCCATGCAGCCACACTGAACTTTTTTCACCTTTCTGTGAAGATGCCATGTTTTGACACAATTGTGTGTTTACACACAAGGTTCTTAAGTTCTAGAATTCCCTTCCTTGTTTCTGTGCCTGGATAGTTCCCACTCAGCTCTGAAGTCCCATCTCAAATACTATAATTTCTCTGAAGTATGTGCTGACTGTTCCCAGTTCTCTGTTTAAGTATAATTTCTAGCACTAAGACAGTTACTATTACTCCATTTATATGTTTTCCATGTCCATTAGACAGTGAGTTCTTTGTGTGGATGTACCATGATTTGATTCAGCTTAGTGGCTCAGTGCCAGCAAGTTGCTTGACCCATAGAAGGTACAGTATACAAACAAGTGAATGGTATTCAGTTTCAGGCATCTGGAAATTCCTTCCTTTCATCCCTTTCCATTTACTAATATTCAGCAAATATTTATGTATAGCCAATGATGGATGAGACAGATATCTTATATATGGGTAGTTCAGATGAGAACCCCTCAGGTACAATGCTGTGTGTTCAGTCTGTGATAGAGGAAATACCGAGTGCCACAGGAACTCAGAAGAAGGGTACTACTGTAAAATGTCTTTGTACAGTCTACTGTGGCTCTACTGACCAGTTCACCTTTCCATAAGTGGAAAAGCCTTTCTATGTTTTTACACTACTGGACTTTTAAACATGCTATTCCTGGTATCTAGAATTCCCTTCCTTCAATTTTTTGCATAGGCAATTCTCACTCACCTCCAAAGACCCAATTCGCATGCTACGACCACTTACTCTGGGAAGCATTTCTCAGAGCGAGTAACCTCTACGCTGAGGCCTGCGGGATGGGAGGAAGTTTAATTGTTGAAAGTGGTGGTGCACATAGCAGGAGAAAGTATTCTAAGCAGTGGCACAGCATGAGAAAATGGGCAGATGTAAGAGATGGCATAGTTTATTCAAGTAAATGAAAGGCACAGAAATAATAGGATAGGAAGATATACTTCTCTATGGGAAAACTAAATCAGGTCAGTTGTTCAAGGTTTGGGTAAAGGATCACATAAAATGTAAGTTGGGGCCTGATTAAGATTCTTAATTTTAGGTATATTCAGTAGGTGCTCTGAAATGTAGTAAGAGGCAAGAATGATTTATTCCTCTTAGCAAGAAGGTGCAAAGCAGTGTCCCAAGATTTGATTGGGTTTCTTTAAATTTTTGCCTATTTCATTTGTATCAAATTGTATTGAAATTTGCCTATTTCAGTTTAGTATCCTTTTGGACAAAGAGAAAGTAGCTGTATTGTCTACTTTTTCTTTGTCCAAAAGGATACTAAACTATGTTTAGCTGTGTATACTCAATTAAAGGGGCAGAATTGGAATGGAAATTTGTTTAGCCATTAGCAGATAAAGTTCTTAAATATCAGCTATATATGGATCCTTAGGAAATTGTGTGTGTGTGTGTGTGTGTGTGTGTATACATATTTACAAAGACTTATATCTTCAACTTTTTAAAAAAATATAGGATATGAAATATTACTTATTATCTACACTACAAACATTTTCAAATGCCGTATTTATAACTTGAAATTAGGAACATCTGTTTAAAATGGAATGATTACATATTAATTTAAGGACTAAATCAAGATTAAGAAAATCACTCAAGAATAGGAGCAACAGAATTGACAGTGGGTAGAAATATTTTAATCTAAAATAACGATAACCTTTATTAAGAAGAGAGAGGAAGTTTTAGTGACTGTGTAGTGATAATGAATTTTAATATATAATTTGTTAGGCATCAGATGACTTCTTCAGCTGCTGGTTTAACAACAAATCAAAGGCAAAAGTAAAATTAAAACACAAAATCCCCAATAAAGCAAAATACTAAGAAATTTAATGGACTATCAAACTCAGTAGAGTACTAGGATATTTGGCACGAGGTAAGAAATAAGATTGTAATTATCCATGGAAAATTTGTCTCTGCAAAAAAGAAGCTATATAGAAAGGTAGGTAATTGGATCACTATGATCTACACTAACATATAAGATTTTAAGCTTATTCAGCATAGCATTTACCCTTTGATTTTATAATGCTTAAAAATATGTTGTGGTTAGATCCCTCTAGAATGCATGGGAAGCCACAGATTTCCTAATGTGTTCTTGATAAAGTCACATCCTATTTTGTGGTTTGTAAAGTAATAACTTCCAGTTGGATGATTTGTTTATTGAAAATGGGGTAGAAGGCCAGGTGCAGTGGTTCACATTTGTAATCCCAGCACTTTGGGAGACCAAGGTGTGTAGATCACTTGAGCAGAGGAGTTGAAAACCAGCTCAGAAAACATAGTAAGACTTTATCTCTACCAGAAATAATTAGCCAGGTGTGGTGGCATGCCCCTGTAGTCCCAATTACTCAGAAGGCTGAGGTAGGAGGATTGCTTGAGGTCAGGAGTTAGAGGCTGCTGTGAGGCATGACTGTGCCACTGCACTCCAGTCTAAGTGACAAGCAAGATCCTGTCTAAGAAAGAAAGAAGAAAGAAAGAGAGAGGAAAGAAGGAAGGAAGGAAGGAAAGAAGGAAGGAAGGAAAAAGTGGGGTATAGAAATCTTTCAATATGTCCACTGGATAGCTCCTTTAAGGCTAATGTCCTGAAGGAAACTGAATAGTTCAATAATAACAGGATTCACAAAAATATTATTCCATAGAAAGCCAAGAGGATTCCTTGGCAAATTACGCTTTTTCTTACTCCCAACTAAAAGGCTCAATTTTATGGGGTAGTTAACAAGGATAACTGGTATATATGTGTGCATATACATCTATACATACATGTATATATATCACACACATGTAATCTTATATGTATATGTGATTATATAAAAGAATTTATTTCATATGTATCAATGCATGAAAGATTATATATATATATATACTTGTATACACACATATGTACACACACATATATAGGAACACACACATACACACACAAACACACACACCCCTCTTATATTCCCACACTGCAGGGAAAACTATGAGGAACATTAAATCATAACATGTTATTGACAAGTGATCAGACTGAGCATGGGCAGTGGCAGGGACCCTTGGCCATGAGGCACACTTATCCTTTCTGTTGTATTCATTTCACCTGGTGCTGTTCCATTTGATCCATAGTAACTTATAGAGAGGCAGATTCCATTTTCTAAGGTGGCATTAAAAGATCCAAACTTGCTGAAAGCTTTGTTCTTTGTGTCTGATACATCTAAAAGACAAAATCAAATCAAGAACATTTTCATTTAATTCAAAAGAAATATAACTAAGACTCAGTGGGAAGGCTGAGAATGGAGTTCATAGCTGGTCTACCACAATCAACTTAAAATTAATTGACTCAGCTTGATCGTGCACCCAGGGTTTTTAGAGGTATGGTAGAATTACAAAGATAAAAACATGAAACTCTTATTGTAAGGACTTTAAGTTGAAATGAAGTGAGGAAATCAATGGGTTGATGGCATAGCCATAAGCAGATTATTCACCTGGCGGATCATCCACGTGGCTTTTAAAATTAAAAACCATCAGTTCAGTTTCAGCTTCCCCACATTTTAAAACATGTTCTTAAGTTCTCACATTCAAACTTCTTACATTGTAAAACATTTAAAAATTGTTTCAGTCAAACAAAATTTTAAAACGAAATTGCTGTGACATTTTTTTTTTTTCTTTTCTCAACTTTTCGGTGTAGGGGGTACCCGTGCAGGTTTGTTACATGAGTAAATTGCATGTCACTGGGGTTTGGTGTACAAACTTCATCACTCAGTTAGTGAGCATAGTACCTGATAGGTAGTTTTTTTATTCTTACTCTCTTCCACCCTTCCCTCTTAAGTAGGCCATCTTTATGCCCATGTGTGCTCAGTGTGTAGATTCTACTTATTAGTGAGAAAATGCAGCATTTGGTTTTCTGTTCCTGTGTTAATTCGCTTAGGATAATGGCCTCCACTGCATCCATGTGGTTCCAAGGACATGCTTTAGTTTTTCGTGGCTGCATAGTATTCCACAGTGTGTATGTACCACATTTCCTTTATCCAGTCCACCACTGATAAGCATCTAGGTTGATTCTATTTCTTTGCTATCATGAGTAGAAAACACATCTGAAGGTATATGTCAAGAATTTGTGAATTTTCTGACCTGTTGTTTTATTTCCAGTTCACCATTTCCTCTATTATCAGATAATAAAGATGGGGCAATATTGATTTAAAATAATGTAACTCACGCAAAGATAACTTCTAGACTGGGAAATTCAAATGAACAATTGAACAAAATATAATGCCTTAAGAGAATGAAAAGAGAAGCCACAGAGTTGGAGAACATGTCTGCAAAAGACATATCTGTTAAATGACTATTACTCAAAATGTATGAAGAATTCTTAAAGTTCAATAACCATAAAAGAAAAAACTCAATTTAAAAAATTGGCAAGGAACTTCAACAGACACCTCATCAAAGAAGATATACAAATGGCATATAAGCATATGGAAAGATGCTCAATATTGTTTGTTATCTGGATAATGCAGATTATAACAAGATACCACTAGACAGCTTTTAGAATGGAGAAAATCTGAAATAGCAAATAATGATGAGGATATAGAGCAACAAGAACTTTCATTCATTGCTGGTGGGAATGCAAAATGGTACAGCCAATTTGGAAGACAGTTTGGTGGATTCTTCCAACATAAACATACTCTTACCATGTAATCAAAAAATCACACTCCTTGGTGTATATCCAAGGGAGTTGAAAACTTATGTCCACACACAAACTGGTACACGAATGTCTGCAGTATGTTTATTCACAATTGCCAAAAGCTGGAGGCAACCAAGATGTCCTTCAGTAGGTGAGCAGGAAAATAAAATTGTGGTACTCCAGACAATGTAACATTATTCAGTGCTCAAAAAAAAAAAAAACTGATCAAGCCAAGAAAAGACATGCAGGAAACTTAAATGCATATTACTAATGAAAAAAATCAATCTAAAAAGGCTATGTAGCATATAATTCCAAGTATATGATATTATGGAAAAAGAAAACTGTAGACACAGTAAAAAGATGGGTGATTATCAGGGGTTAGGAAAGAAAGAGAGATGAATAGTAAGAGGAAAGATTTTTAGGGCAGAAAAACTACTCTGTATTATACTATAATAGTAGACACATACCATTATACATTTGTTCAAACCCATAGAATGCACAACATCAAGAATAGCATAAACTATGGATTCTGATTGATAATGAGATAGTAATGTAGGCTCATTGACTGTAACAAACGTACCACTCCAGGTGAGGAACGTTGATAGTGGGGGAGGCTGTGCATGTGTACGGGAGGAGGGTACTGGGAAATCTGCAACTTCTGTTTCATTCTGTCATGAACCTAAAACTGCTATGAAAAATAAAGTCTACCAAAAAAGAATGCTTGCTATCTATTAGGGTTCAGTTCAGGAAAATTGGCATCTTCATGCACTATTAATAAGAGAGTGTATTGATAGAAACTTGAGAAAAAGAATGTGCAATAAGCCATTTAATGGAGTGGAATGAACAGAGACAGGAGAATCAGAAAAGAAAACACTAAACAAACAGAACACTAGCTCAGCAAAATATAAATTATAGAAGAGTTAGTGAAATGCTTGAATTTTTTAAGTACATAAGGATATTTTAAAAAGCACTTTATAGAATTTAAATATATACTTTCTCAACCAAACCATTCATAATCCATACATGACTTGAAGGAGAAAATGGTCACTTTTGAAATTCAAATGAGTTTCTTAGAAAATCAAGTGAAAAATATTTCAAAACAGAGCAGGCCAGGCACAGTGGCTCACACCTATAATTCTAGCACTTTACTTGAGCCCAGGAGTTTGAGAAAGGCCTAAGAAACATGGTAAAACCTGTCTCTACAAAAAATACAAAAGTTTCCAGCTGTGGTGGCTCACGCCTGTAATTCCAAAACTTTGGGAGGCCGAGGCAGGTGGATCACAAGGTCAGGAGTTTGAGACCAGCCTGGCCAAGACAGTGACAACCCGACTCTACAAAAATTAGCCGGTCATTGTGGCAGGTGCCTGTTATCCCAGCTGCTTGGGAGGCTGAGGCAGGAGAATCGCTTGAATTGGGAGGTAAAGGTTTCAGTGAGCCGAGATCATGCCACTGCACTCTAGCCTAGGCAAGAGAGCAAGACTTCGTCTCAGAGAAAAAAGAAAAAAATACAAAAGTTATCCAGGCATGATTGCATGTGCCTTTAGTCCCAGCTACTTGAGAGTCAGAGGTGGGAGGATCCCTAGAGCCCAGGAGTTCAACGCTGTAATGAGCTATAATTGGGCCACTGCACTCTAGCCTCCGCAACAAAGCAAGAACCTGTCTATAAAACAAAACAAAACAAAACAAAATCCAGAACAAGGATTTCCCCCTCTGGGGTCTCCTTCCACTCAGTGTGGAAGCTGCTTTCCTCTCCGGGATTCCATATTTGAGTCCCTTTCCACATTCTTCATGGAAGTTTTCTCTCTCTCATCTTTTTCTCTCTCCTTTTTCTCTTTCTCTGCCTAAATAAATCACTTTTCTGAAAAAAAAAAAAAAAAAAAAAAAATCCAGAGCAAACATTTAAAGAAACAGAAGAGAGTCATGAAGAAAACAAAAGACGTAAAAGATTTGGCGGATAAATATATGCAAATTTCGGGTTTTACAGAAGGAAAAAACAAACAAATGAAGAAGAACAAAAACTAAATTAACCAAATTAAAATTTCCTGAGCTAAAGCTGGAGCTCGATTCTTAGATTACAAGGGCTCATCAAATTCTAACGTGGAAATTACAAGATGATGCAATAGCAACTATGAATCACAAAGAGAAAAGGATGACAACCCAAGGATCCTGTATCCAGCCAAGATGTCCGCCCAGACATCCAGAGATGCATAAACATTGAGAGGGCATACTATTGTGTGCCTCATGTGAAGAGAAACTTAAGAAAACTAAACAAAAACAAATAAACCAGGACAGAAATGGAAAAGAAGAAAGCCAGCAGTGGTGGGCAATGACCATTCTTCTCTGCGTCCTCATCTTTCTCTCTGTTAATCTTTTGTAGATCCATCTAGATCAGGGATTAGCAAACTTTTTCTGAAAAGGGCCCAATAGTAAATGTTTTAGGTTTTGTAGGTCACGTATATAGTGTTTATGACATTTTCTTCTTTGCTTTTGTTTTTTTGAATTATCCTTTACAAATGCAAAAACAATTCTTAGTTCATGGGCCATACAAAAACAGATCGTGGGGCAAATTTGGGCCAAAGTGTGCAGACTCTAGGGATAATTAAAGCTGAAATGAAAATGGAAGGTTTAATGTTAAGGCTAAAAAGGGGACTTAAAGTAATAATGTAAAAAATAAAAAAAAATACAAATGAATATATGAATGTTTATATGTAAGTATATAATATATATACACATGAATAAGGATATAATATAAACATACATTGAGATATGTATGCTTATATAAAATTATATAAATATGACTAAATATATTTATTTATTTTGGTGGAAATCACCTAAATATGTAAAACATGGAAATAAGTAAACTATAATTATATATCAATGAAATATTAAATCATCAAAAAAATCTTGCTTTCAAAGAATATTTAATGAATATGAAAATGCTCATGAGGATAAAGAAAGAAATACATTATTAGCAGTGGTTATCATTGGGGTGGTAGAATTATAGGCAACAGTTATCTTCTTTAAGTATTTCCATATTTCTTAATTTTTAATAATAATCCATCTATTTTTATATTAGGTAAAATAAAGAAAATTCATTTTAAAATTTCTGTGTTAAGTTTTTGGGCACATTCACACTTGTCAAACATTGTGTTCTTTCTCCAGCAAAGAGAATCAGAGAAAAAAAAAAACATTGTGTTCTTCCTGTGGGTTTAGAAAATGTCACTAACTAACCTCATATATGAAATTTAGTTACTGGTTATCACTAATTTTCGTTTCTTTCTTTCTTTTTTTTTTTTTTGAGACAGAATCTCTCTCAATTACCCAGACTTGAGTGCAGTGCTGCAATCTTGGCTCTGCAACCTCTGCCTCTGGGGTTCAAGCAATTCTTGTGCCTGAGCCTCTCAAATAGCTGGAATTACAGGTGTTCGCCACTACGTCAGACTAATTTTTATATTTTTAGTAGAGATTGGGTTTCACCATGTTGGCCAGGCTGGTCTCGAACTCCTGAGCTCAAGTGACAAGCCCACTTCAGCCTCCCAAAGTGCTAGGATTACAGGCATGAGCTACTGTGCCTGACCCTCATATCACTAATTTGAGTTGAATATATCTAGTAACTCCTTTTCTTTTCTATTCTTTTCTTTTTTGAGACAGAGTTTTGTTCTTGTTGCCCAGGCTGGAGTGCAGTGACGTGATCTCGGCTCACTGCAACCTCAGCCTCCCGGGTTCAGGTGACTCTCCTGCCTCAGCCTCCTGAGTAGCTGGGACTAAGGCACGTGCCACCATGCCTGGCTAATTTTTTGTATTTTTTTAGTAGAGACAGGGTTTCACTGTGTTAGCCAGGATGGTTTCGATCTCCTGACCTCGTGATCTACCTGTCTCAGCCTCCTGAAGTGCTGGATTACAGGCGTGAGCCACCATGCCTGGCTAGTAACTCATTTTCTCATCTCCAAGCAGGTAAATGTATGGTCAAATGTATGGTTTTTCCTTGTCTTTGCAACCTAATATATTTGGTGCTACAGAGGATTAAGTGATAGAGCACAGGAAGAAAGCCCATCATTGCAGTGAATATTGGAAAGAAGCTATACTATGGTAGGAATCACTGCAAAAGGACCTGCATCCTAGAGAATGTAATTGGTACAAGTGCATAAACCAAAATTAAGGGCAGAATAGATATGAGAAACTCAGTGTTGCTCCATAAAGGTGACCAGTCTGGGTAGACTCTGTCACAACTGCAATCAAAAGCTGGGTGCCTGGAGGAAAAAAAATCAAGTAAGCAGTCCACTATGATGGACTATGTGCATAATAACATATTACATTACAGGATGGCAAAATACCTTAGTTACCATGTGGGAAAATTCCATGTGCTAAGTACAAGGAGTCCACGTGTATTCCTGTCAGGTAGATGGGTTCGGCACATTGCTTAAGCATTAAGATCCACTGGCACAAAGATGCCACTGCTTACCTGCTTCAAGATTTTGTTCCTCATCTCCTTCTTTCTCTTCTTCTAAATAATAATGCTTTTTCTCTTCCTTTTTCACAATTTCCTTAGGGTCACTTAAATGAATTATAAAATTGTGCCTGTCCTTTAGCACTCTCACTTTGATAAAAGTTGGACCTGAGGAGGAACCACAGGATAGAAGATGGGCTGCTCAGGATGTCACATTAAGCTCCTTGACAAGACATTTACACAATGCTGCATAGAAACTGACACAGCAATAGAAAACCAAACACTGCAAGTTCTCACTTATCAATGGCAGCTAAACACTGAGAACACATGAACACAAAGAAGGGGACAATAGACACCAGGGCTACTTGAGGGTGAAAGGAGGGTGAGGACCAAAAACTACCTGTCAAGTATTCGGTTGACTACCTAAGTAATGAAATAATATGCACACCAAACCCCTGCAATATGCAATTTACCTGTAGAACCAACCTGAATATGATCCCTGAAACAAAAATTTAAAAAGCAGCATAGAATATACACCAGGGAAGGGAAATGCCTAGAGATATCAACATCTCCATAAAAGAATGCCTAAGGAAATAAAGTAATGGTGGAATTCTAGGCATGAATGGCAGGTAGACCAAGGAGATATTGGTAGGCCTGCTAATCACATTTCAAACCAATTTCAGAAGAGAAAATGAACTGGCTGAGGCAATGTATACCTATAATCAATGTTATAATTCATAAAATGATATAATTAATGTGAAAATGTTTTACAACTTATACAAATTATGTGTTAGTTATAGTAGCTATAATTGTTATTATTATGGTAGTTAATAAGAATTTTTCCAACAACCCATTCTCTGTTTTAGTGTTCAGACTCATTTTTCTTCTTCTGTTTTCTCTTTTAAAAAATAAACCTGGCTTTTTCTTTTCAATTTCAATTTTGATTGATCTATCATCCCTCAAAATTGACAGGACTAGGAGAAAATACTGCTGAATTCACTACGAACCACCTGAAACTTACATGCATTTTATGTATATGCAAATCTTAGTAAGAGCAACAATACGTGGATATGGGGAGCAGGCCCCAAGCTCTGTGCTTCAGAGCCACACCAGAAAAATGCCATAAACTCACAGAATGTGTTTGGTTTCTGGTATAACAACATACGTTGTAATGAATATTATTACTTAATTGCTTATTGCAGTTACTATTATACTATTTAATAATTGTATGACAGTATTTCAATATTTTAACAACTGGAATGGTCATATTAGCATGTACCAGCTAAACTCTTGACAGGCGTATGCCTTGTAGAGTCAATTATAATAGCAGAAAGTGTGAAGTCTGAAAATGCTGACTGTGGCACCTAAACTATTGTGAGGGACATAGTAACACCCTCACCTATCAAACTCAAGAGTTAGAGGGCCCCTGGTTATCTGAAATGCATTACTATCTTTCCAGTCATTAACCAGTTGCTTTCAAAGTGTACCTTTTTCAAACATTGTCTTTTCCACTTCAATCTGCCCGCCATCAGAAGGATACAGGTAGTAATTTGACCCTGAGATTTGAGTGGGTATATTTCCCATATTATATCCGTGAAACTAGAAGAGAAAATATCATGCTTTGAGTGTGGAAGCTGTAATAGAAAAAAATCAACTTATCAGTGTTAGCCAACGAAAGTTGCCAGAAGTTTAATTTCTGCTAAGTGATATGTCTGTCACTTTGCAGACTCAGAAGCCAGTGTTCATGTTATTTTAAGAAACTTCTGTGGTGTTACAACAACAGGCAGAATTAAAGTTCTATGATTTTAAACTCTGTTCATTGGCGCATTCTCATCACCTATTGAAAATGGAAGCATCATAGTACGGTCAAGGCAGTTCAAGAAGAATTCAAGTTCTCATTCACTTATTGTTAATTTTCTGTTTAAAATGAACTGATGCTGGGGAGAGTAGACACTCCCTTTTAGGAGGTCAAATGTAGAAGACATTTTTTACTGAGTGTTGCTAACAGAGGTCCAGGGGATTTTGACGCATGCTAAAATTTGAGAACAACTGGTTTAGAGGAGTGACTACAAAGCACAAAGGCTGTTAGATTTCTTTCCATTTTTTTCCCCATGTGGTTTTCCTCATAACAGCTAGCTGAGGAAGAATTGGCAAAGGGAAGGTTTTACAAAAGCATACAAGCCAGAAACATGATTGCCTACAAAGAGACAAAATGTAGTCAGCAAGTCTCATCATCTGAGACAGATGAAGCCAACTTTTGTGTTCACTTATTTACATATACCTAAAAGGATGCTTTTGTGTGAAATTTCTATCTTTACTGACTTTAGCTAGGTTCATGGCACTCAAATAAAAACTGGCATGAGGGTCTTTTCATCTTGATGATTGACTAGAAACAGAGTTCTAGACATCATGGGGTAGAATACAGGTTTGAGCTCATTGATACCAGAAGAAACCCTAGGCCTATTGTGGTGGTAGTGAAAACAAAGGGATCTTACAGAAGCCACTTTTTCCCAAAACAATTAGGAATAGCCCAAAGAGACTAAGTTTTACAGAACTAGAGTTTACCAGGTAAGTTATCTCAGGTTCTGGTTGGTGGAGGGATTCCTCTGTTACTTCTTGGATCTTGATTTGTTCTTCTTTAGGTTTCTCCTTGTAAGACGATTTTTTCTTCAAAGACCTACTATCTTCTTCCTCTATTTTATCCTTGCCTTTCTTTTTACCAGCGTCTTTGCTCTTCTCTGCTTTCTTTTCTTCCTTTAAGCATTCCTCTTCTGCTAATCGATCTTGCTCTTCTTTCCATGCCTGTAAACACATTGAAAAAATTTAACAGGATTTTGAAGCAAATTAAACATAGGTACTATTCAGGTTCCTGTTGGAGAACAGTTAACATGACTTTTGTAAGTGGTATCTCTGACAAATCGAAATGCTGAACTAGAAACCTTAAAGTCATCCTTGATTCTCTTTCTCACTCAATTTCTGTCTACTAAATCCTGTCCATTATCCCTTAGAGATCTCTCCTCAGTTCAGCTTCTCTCATGGTTTGTTTTGCAATTTCCTCGGTTTAGGTCTTTATTGTCTTTTGCCCAGACCATTGTAACAGCCTCCTAACTGGTCTCCCAGTCTCCCATCCTCCACATGAGTTCCATCTTTCATTTAGGTCCTAAAGATAGTTGATTAGCAATGTAGAAGACTAGATGTTCAGAGAAACATTCCTGGAACAAAATATTTCAAAAATGATGGATAAAATAGGTACTATGATGCAGGGCAAGTCTCACCTAAGCACTCCTCACCACAAGCCTGTCCTCACATAGATTTGTGGCCAAAATACAGATTACTTTAACATTTTATTTTAAAGCAGTTATTGAGGCAGGATAATAGGGTCTGGAGACAGGGAACATAAGGCTGATTCACACTTCAGCTATGATAGGAAATACCCTCTCCATAGGGCGTAGGCCAAGTAAATGACTTTGTAACTTTACTTCATCCTTTACATAGAGTGTACCCCAAGTAACCAATGGAATCCTCTAGCGGGTATTTAAATTCCCAAAATTTCTGTAATGGGGCCTTTGAGGTCCTATGCTCGGAACCGCTCCCACACTGTGGTGTGTACTTTCATTTTCATTAAATTCCTTTATTCTTTCCTTGCTTTGTTTGGGCCTTTAGTTTAATTCTTTATTCAAGACACCAAGAACCTGAATCCCTCCACCATTAACATTATGATTTGATAGAAGTTCAAAAATGAAAATCACAAAACATGTGGAAATAAACCACTTTGAGCAAGAACCTGAAGAAACTGTGAAATTATATCTACAAAAACTATAGATATTATAATTACCAAATAGAGAATATAAAATAAGTTTTAAAACATGCTTAAATAAATAAAAAGAAGTATCAAACACATAAGAAAGAAAAGATTATCAAAATAGGCATGGTGAGTTTGAAAGACTTCTTGAAAATTGAATTGAATTTTTGAAAAGGCAGTATTTGATCAGATAATGGCTGAGACATTTCCAGAGTTGAAGAAAGACATTCATCCTAACATTAAGGAAGATCAATAAATCAAAAGCAGGAAATAATATTGGTGTATTGGACCTGGCTCATATTGACTTAAAAGAGTTTATTGTTAAATTTTTAGAAATTTTGTGAGCCAACTGTTAACCATGACCATCATCTAAAAATGATATAAATTCACAATTAAGCAGAATATTAAAAATAAATGCAATAAAGACTCAAAACTTACCACATTGTAAGCATTTTGTTACATTTCACTATTGTCTATGCTCTGGAGTTTATTTATGTCAATTGTAACGGTATCATGACAACTTTATACAATGGTGTGCTACTGCAGAGCACTGCCAACTTCAGTGTTGTCACATGGTAGCTTGAAATCAGCCATTGAAATCAGCAAATGCTACAAGTCAGGACTGATTGATTGTTTATCATCTAGATTTAAGGCAGTGATGGAGATCATGTTAATAATGCAGACTAGCTGTTATAGTGTTACTAGCACAGAAAGTTGAAGAAATATTCTTCCAGTAATAAAAACCTATTACTTGACTCAGCAAAAAAGTTGCTCATGTCATTGACAAATGAGTGAGACATATCCTTTGTTTGTTTCACTTTTGTCTTACTTGTTAATACAAATACAAATATCAATCAACATTCATATTAGAATTACATGTGTTTATGAATTGTAACCATAGGTTGGCTAAGGATACAACAATTTAGCAAAAATCAATTTATAGGAATCAAAATGCTATTTGTAATTTATGTGTAGCCATATGGAATTTACATAAAGAATATTATATGCTTTATTATTACATGTAACTTCTGTGCTATAAGTACTCTATATCAGAAACATTTATAACTTATGTACATATATGCTTACTTTTATTTTCCTAGAGAGCTACTGCTTAAGCATTTACCAGCAAACCACTGAATGCTTTCAAAGCAGCTAGAGAGAAAAGATAAACTGGGTGGTTATGCCAAGATGGCCAAATAGGAACAGCCCCAGTCAGCAGTTCCCAGCAAGAGTGATCCAGAAGGCAAGGGATCTCCGAATTTCCAACTGAGGTAGCAGGTTCATCTTATTGGGACTGGTTAGGCAGTGGGTGCAGCCCAAGAAGGGCAAGCCAAAGCAGGGTGAGGCGTCATCTCACCCAGGAAGTGCAAGGAGCTAGAGAACTCCATCTCCTAGCCAAGGGAAGCCATTAGGGACGTTTCTGACACTCTGGCACTCTGACTCAGATACTGCACTTTTCCCATGGTATTCACAACCCGCACACCAGGATATTCCCTCTGGTGCCTATAACACCAGCGTCCTGGGTTTCTAGCCCAAAACTGGGTGGCCATTTTAGCCAAAGCAGGTTTTCCTGTTGTTGTTTTTCTCATACCCTAGTGGTGCCTGGAACGGCAGCAAGACAGAACTGCTCATTCCCCTGAAAAAGGGGGCTGAAGCCAGGGAGCCAAGTGATCTGGCTTGGCGGGTCCCACTCCCATGAAGACCAGCAAGCTAAGATCCACTGGCTTGAAATTCTTGCAGCCAGGACGGCAGTCTGAACTTGACCTGGGAGGTTCGAGCTCCATGGAGGGAGGGGCATCTGCCATTGCTGAAGCTCCAGTAAGCAGTTTTAACCTTGCCTGTGTAAACAAAGTCAAAGGGAAGTTTACGCAGCCCCTGAGTGGAGCCCACAGCAGCTCAGCGAGGCCTCTGCAGGAAGACTGTCAACTAGACTCCCTTTTTGCTGGGCAGGGCATCTCTGAAGAAAGGAGGCAGCCCATCAGGGACTTATAAATAAAGCTCCCACCTTCCTGGGACAGAACACCTGGAAAAAGGGGCAGTTGTGGGTTCTGCTTCAGCAGACTTAAATGTCCCTGCCCGGTAGCTCTGAAGGGAGCAAGAGATCTCCTGGCACAGCACTTGAGCTCTGATAAGGGACATATTGCCTCCTCAAGTGGCTCCCTGACCCCCATGTAGTCTCACTGGGAAATATCTCATATAGGAGAGCTCTGGCTGACATCCAGTGGGTACCCTTCTGGAATGAAGCTACCAGAAGAAGGAACAGGCAGCAATCTTTGCTGTTCTGCAGCCCTCATGGGTGATTCCCAGGCAAGCAGGATCTGGAGTGGACCTCCAGCAAACTCCAGGGGACCTGGAGAAGAGGGGTCTGACTGTTAGAAGAAAAATTAAAAAACAAAAAGAAATAGCTTCAACATCAACAGAAGGGATGTCTACTCAGAGACCCCATCCCAAATAACCAACTTCAAAGACCAAAGGTAGATAAATCCACGATGATGGGAAGAAACCAGTGCAAAAAGGCTGAAATCGCCAAAAACCAGAATGCCTCTTCTCCTTCAAGGTATCACCACTCCTCACCATCAAGGGAACAAAACTGGATGGAGAATGAGTTTGATGAATTGACAGAAGCAAGCTTCAGAAGGTGGGTAATAACAAACTTCTCTGAGCTAAAGGAGCATGTTCGAATCTACTGCAAGGAAATAAGAACCTTGAAAGAAAGTTAGATGAAATGCTAACTAGAATAACCAGTGTAGACAAGAACATAAACAACTAGATGGAGTTGAAAAACAGCATGAGAACTTCGCAAAGCATACACAAGTTTCAATAGCCGAATAGATCAAGCAGAAGAGAGGATATCAGAGACTGAAGATCAGCTCAATGAAATAAACTGAGAAGACAATATTAGAAAAAAAAGAGTGAAAAGAAATGAACAAAGCCTCCAAGAAATATGGGATTATGTGAAAAGACCAAATCTACGTTTGATCGGTGTAGCTGAAAGTCATGGGGAGAAGGAAATCCAGTTGGAAAACATTCTTCAGGATACTATCCAGGAGAACTTCCCCAACCTAGGAAGGCAGGCCAACATTCAAATTCAGGAAATACAGAGAACACCACAAAGATATTCCTTGAGAAGAGCAACCCCAAGGTATATAATTGTCTAATTCACCAGGGTTGAAATGAAGGAAAAAATACTAAGGGCAGCCAGAGAGAAAGGTCAGGTTACCCACAAAGGGAAGCCCACCAGACTCACAGTGGATCTCTTGGCAGAAATCCTACAAGCCAGAAGAGAGTGGGAGCAATATTCAACATCCTTAAAGGAAAGAATTTTCAACCCAGAATTTCATATCCAGCCAAACTAAGCTTCATAAATGAAGGAGAAATAAAATCCTTTATGGACAAGCGACTGCTGAGAGGTTTCGTCACCACCAGGCCTGCCTTACAAGAGTTCCTGAAGGAAGCACTAAACAAGGAAAGGAACAACCAATACCAGCCACTATAAAAACATACCAAATTGTAAAGACCATTGATGCTATGAAGAAACTACATTAACTAACAGGCAAACAACCAGCTAGCATCAAAATGGCAGGATCAAATTCACGCATAACAATATAACCTTAAATGTAAGTGGGTTAAATGCCCCAATCAAAAGACGCAGACTGGCAAATTGGATAGAGTCAAGACCCATCAGTGTGCTGTATTCAGAAGACTCATCTCACATGCAAAGACACACATAGGCTCAAAATAAAGGGATGGAGAAACATTTATCAAGCAAATGGAGAACAACAACAACAAAAAGGGCAGGGGTTGCAATCCTAGTTTGATAAAACAGACTTTAAACCAACAAAGATCAAAAGAGACAAAGAAAGGCATTACATAATGGTAAAGGGATCAATGCAACAAGAAGAGCTAACTATCCTAAATATATATACACCCAGTACAGGAGCACCCAGATACATAAAGCAAGTTCCTAATGACCTATAAAGAGACTTAGACTCCCACACAATAATAGTGGGAGACTTTAACACTCCACTGTCAATATTAGACAGATCAACAAGACTGAAAATCAACAAGGATATCCAGAACTTGAACTCAGATCTGGACCAAGCAGACATAATAGACATCTACAGAACTCTCCACCCCAAATCCACAGAATATACATTCTTCTCAGCACCACATCACACTTATTCTAAATTTGACCACATAATTGGAAGTAAAACACTCCTCAGTAAATGCAAAAGAACAGAAATCATAACAGTCTCTCAGAACACAGTGCAATCAAATTTGAACTCAGGATTAAGAAACGCACTTAAAACCACATAACTACATGGAAACTGAACAACCTGCTCCTGAATGACTACTGGATAAATAATGAAATGAAGGCAGAAACAAAGATGTTCTTTGAAACCAATGAGAACAAAGACACATTGTACCAGAATCTTTGGGACACATTTAAAGCAGTGTCTAGAGGAAAATTTATAGCACTAAATGCCCACAGGAGAAGTGAGGAAGGATCTAAAATCCACACCCTAATGCCATGATTAAAAGAACTACAGGAGCAAGATCAAACAAATTCAAAAGTTAGCAAAGACAAGAAATAACTACAATCAGAGCAGAACTGAAGGAGTTAGAGACACAAAAAAACCCTTCAAAAAATCAATAAATCCAGTAGTTGGTTTTTTGAAAAGATCAACAAAATAGATAGACCTCTAGCCAGACTAATAAAAAAGAAAAGAGAGAAGACTCAAATAGATGCAATGAAAAATGATAAAGGGGATATCATCATCGATCCCACACAAACTACCATCAGAGATTACTAAAAATACCTCTATGCAAATAAACCAGTAAATGTAGAAGAAATGGATAAATTTCTGGATACTTACACCCTCACAAGACTAAACCAGGAAGAAGCTGAATCCCTGAATAGACCAACAAGGTCTGAAGTTGAGGCAGCAATTAATAGCCTACCAACCAAAAAAAAAAAAAGTCCAGGACTAGATGAGTTCACAGTCGAATTCTACCAGAGGTCCAAAGAGGAGCTGGTACCATTCCTTCTGAAACTATTCCAAACAATACAAAAAGAGGGAATCATTCCCAAATCATTTTATGAGCCCAACATCATCCTGATACCAAAACCTTTGTGTATATACCTTTTGGGTATATACCCAAAGGATTATAAATCATTCCATTACAAAGACACATGCACACATATGTTTATTGCAGCACAACTAAAAAAGAAAATTTCAGGCCATTATCCAAGATAAACACTGATGTGAAATACCTCAATAACATACTGGCAAACAAAATCCAACAGCACATCAAAAAGCTTATCCAGCATGATCAAGTTGGCTTCATCCCTGGGATGCAAGGCTGATTCAACATACACAAATCTATAAACGTAATCCATCACAAAAACAGAACCAAAGACAAAAACCACATGATTATCTCAATAATCATATTGAATCGGCAAAAACTGGAAGCATTCCCTTTGAAAACCGGTACAAGACAAGGATGCTCTCTCTCACCACTCCTATTTAACATAGTATTGGAAGTTTTGGCCAGGGCAATTAGGCAAGAAAAAGAAATAAAGGGTATTAAATTAGGTAAAGAGGAAGTCAAATTGTCTCTATTTGCAGACAACATGATTGTATATTTAGAAGACCCCATCATCTCAACCCAAAATCTCCTTAAGCTTATAAGCAATTTCAGCAAAGTCTCAGGGTACAAAATCAATGTGCAAAAATCACAAGCATTTCTATACACCAATAATAGGCAAACAGAGAGCCAAATCATGACTGAACTCCCATTCACAATTGCTACAAAGAGAATAAAGTACCTAGGAATACAACTAACAAGGGATGTGAAGGCTCTCTTCATGGAGAACTGCTCAAGGAAATAAAAGAGGATATAAACAGATGAAAAAACATTACATGTTCATGGTTAGCAAGAATCAATATTGGGAAAATGACCATACTGCCCAAAGTAATTTATAGATTCAATGCTATCCCTATCAAGCTACCATTGACTTTCTTGGTACATTGGAAAAAATTCCTTTAAATTTCATATGGAAGCAAAAAAGAGCCCACATAGCCAAGACAATCATAAGTGCACGCGTGCGCGCGCGCGCACACACACACACACACACACAAAACTGGAGGCATCACACTACCTGACTTCAAACTATACTACAAGGCTACAGTAATCAAAACAGCATGGTACTAATATCAAAACAGAGATACAGATATAGACCAATGGAACAGAACAGAGGCCTCAGAAGTAACACCACACATCTACAACCATCTGATCTTTGACAAACCTGACAAAAACAAGCAATGGGAAAGGATTCCCTATTTAATAAATGGTGCTGGAAAAACTGGCTAGCCATATGCAGAAAGCTCAAACTGGATCTCTTCCTTACACCTTATACAAAAATTAACTCAAGATGGATTAAAGACTCAAACGTAAGACATAACACCATAAAAACCCTAGAAGAAAACCTAGGCAATACCATTCAGGATATAGGCATGGGCAAGGACTTCATGACTAAAACACCAAAAGGAATGGCAACAAAAGCCAAAATAGACAAATGGGATCTAACTAAACTAAAGAGTTTCCAGATAGCAAAAGAAACTATCATTAGAGCGAACTGGCAACCAACAGAATGGAAAAAAATGTTTGCAATCTATCCATCAGACAAAGGGCTAATATCCAGAATCTACAATGAACTGAAACAAATTTACAAGAAAAAACTAAACACCCCATCAAAAAGTGGGCAAAGGATATGAACAGACACTTTTCAAAAGAAGACATTTATGCATAGCCAACAAACACATGGAAAAAAGCTCGTTGTCACTGGTCATTAGAGAAATGCAAATCAAAACCACATGGAGATATCATCTCACACCAGTTAGAATGGCAATCATTAAAAAATCAGGAGGCAACAGATGCTGGAGAGGATATGAAGAAATAGGAATGCTTTTACACTGTTGTTAGGAGTGTAAATTAGTTCAACCATTGTGGAAGACAGTGTGGTGATTCCTCAAGGATCTAGAAATAGAAATACCATTTAATCCAGCAATTCCATTACTGGGTATATACCCAATGGATTAGAAATCATTCTATTATAAAGACACATGCACACATATGTTTATTGTGGCACTGTTCACAATAGTAAAGACTTGGAACCCACCCAAATGCCCATCAATGATAGACTGGATCAAGAAAATACGGCACATATATGCTATGGAATACTATGCAGCCATAAAAAAGGATGAGTTCACGTCCTTTGCAGGGACCTAGATGAAGCTGGAAACCATCATTCTCAGCAAACTGACACAAGAACAGAAAACCAAACACTGCATGTTCTCACTCATAAGTTGGTGTTGAACAATGAGCACACATGGACACAAGGAGGGGAACATCACACATTGTGGCCTGTTGGGGGTGAGGGGCCAGGGGAAGGATAGCAGGGGGGTGGAGGGCTGGGAGAGGGAAAGCATTAGGAGAAATACCCAATGTAGATGACGAGGTGATAGATACAGCAAACAACCATGGCACGTGTATACCTATGTAACAAACATGCATGTTCTGTAGGTGTACCCCAGAAATTAAAGTATAATAAAACACACACACACACACATACACACACACACATAATTAAAATAGTTTTTGTTGCTCTTGTGAATAAAATTTATTCTTCGTTTTTCTAATTGGTTATTGCTGGTGAATGGGAATGTCGGTGATTCTTTTCCATGTTGATCTTGTCTACAGCTGGACTTCCTCAATTCATTCTAAAGTTAACACAGAGTGACATCAGCAAGATGGTGGAATAGGACTTTCCAGCACTCACCCCTCACAGAAACACTGATTTTAACAACTACCCATACATGAGAATACCTTCACAAGAGCCAGGAAAACCAGGTGAGAGAGTATAGTACCTTAATGTAGCTTGGAAGTAAGAAGACCCAGGCTGGTATCTGCAGACCACCCCTCCAGGCCTGCCCCAATGCCAGGGCAGCCCCTGCAGTCTCAGGCTCTAGGCCCACCTCACTGCCAGGCCCACCTCAGTGGTCCCATGCTCCAGGCATCTCTAGCACCAAGCTGGTCCCCGTGGCCCCTGACTTCAGGTCTGCCCTGGCAGACTCAGCCTCTAGGTCCTTCCCAGTGCTAGGACAGTTCTCAGATCCCAGACTTTAGGCTGGCACAGACAGGTCCAGCTTCTAGGCCCTCCTCATTGCCAGGCCAGCACCCAGGCTCTCCAGCTGCAGAATGGCCACTGCTGACTGAGGACTCAGTATTCCTTAATACCAGTCAAACCTTTGTAGCCTCAGACTCTCTGGCAAGTGTAAAACCTACCCTCCAGGCCTGCCCCAGCACCTGTCAATATCCATAGACCCAGCCTCTAAGCTGGCGTCTGTGGACACAGGTTCCAGATTCGCTTGGTGCCAGGTCATCCCCTGTAGCACCAGGTTTCAGGCAAGACCCTGAGGCCTCATGTTCCAACAGACACAAGGTCCCAGCCTGCTCTAGCAGACTGAGGTTCCAGGCCCATCCCAATAGACCCTAGCACTGGACTAGTTCCTGTGAATCTCAGCTCTAGGACCACCCCTGCAGACTCAGGTTGTGGGCTGGCCACATGGTTCTAGGACCCAGGCTTATCCTCATGCCTTAGCACCAGGTCAGCCCCATGCTCCAGGCTGGTGAGGAAAGCCCCAGGCTTCAGTGGCTTGCCCCCATGGACTCAGGCTCCAAGCCCATCCTTGTGGATCTATTTGTAGGCCCATCCAAGTCTCTGGCCAGTTCCTGCAGACTCAGGCTCAAGGTCTGCTCCAGTGTCAGGTCAGCACTCTAGGACCCAGGTTCCAGGCCCACCTCCATGAACCCAGTCAACAGGTTTACCCCAGTGGACTCTGGTGACAGGCTGGCTGCTGCGGATTCAGGATCCAGGCTTGTCAGAGCAGACTCAAGCTCCAGGCCTACCTCAGTGGACCCAGGTTTCAGGCTCAAGCCTCAGGTCCCAGAAAAGTTCAATAAAACTAAGAATTCAACTTTTTGTTAAAAAAAAATGAAACTAAATTTGTTTTTCAAAAAGATAAACTTGATTAACAACAAACTTTTAGCTAAAGTAACTAAGAAAAAAAGAGAGAGGACTCAAATAAATAAAATTAGAAATAAAATAGGTAACATTACCAACAGTACCAGAGAAATACAAAGGATCACAGAGAATACTATGAATAATTACATGCCAACAAATTGGATAACCTAGAAGAGATAGATAAATTCCTAGAAGCATACAACTTACCAAGACTGAGTCATAAAGAACTAGAAAATCTGAACAGACAAGTAACAACTAAGAGACTGAATCAGTAAAAAAATATCTTCCATCATGAAGAGCCCAGGACCTGATGGCTTTACTAATGAATTCTCTCAGACATTCAAAGAACTAAAACAAATTCTTCTCACTCTATGAAAAAAATGGAAGGAAAGAGGATACTTCCAAACTCATTTTATGAGGCCAACATTACCCTGATAGCCAAGCCAGACAAGGATATTACAAGAAAATAAAATGACAGGCCATTGTCCCTGGTGATCTTAGATGCAAAAATCCTCCAAAAAATTCTAGTGAACCAAATTCAACCACACATTTGAAAGGATCATTCCTCATGATTAAGTGGGATTTATTCCTGGGATGCAAAGATGATTCAACATATTCAAGTCAATAAATGTGACACACCATATTACAGAATGAAGAATAAAAATCATACGGTCATCACAATAGATGCAGAAAAAATATATGACAAACTCAAATATCTTTTCATAATAAAAACTCTCAACAAAGTAGAGAGAAAATGTATCTCAATGCCATAAAAATGTCCATGCTACTCAAAGTGATTTACGATTCAATACAATCCCTGTCAAAATTCCAATGTTGTTTTTTTCACATAAATAGAAAAAAATCCTAAAATTTGTAGGGAATCACCAAAGACTCCTAATTGCCAACACAATCTTGAGCAAAAATAAAAAAGCAAGAGGTATTATTAAAGGAGGTAGCTAGTCAGGTATAAGCAGGGCAGGAGAGGGCTACCCCCCATCACACACGGCAGGAATGCCAGGTGACCATCAGGTGATGGCCAGGCAATTGTTAACTCTCTCTCTAAAATAATAATTGGTCAAAGCTGTTGCCAGGGAAGGGGCGTCTCCCAATAAATGTGAAGGACCTGAAACTGGTGGTCAGCTGCTTCCCGATGAGACCTCCGGAGTTGGGTGAGTGGGCTCAAACATGTGCATTAAGAGGCAAAATGGTGGAGTTTAACTGGTATATGACCTTCCTCTAGGAATGCTAGACTGGTAAGGGAAGAACGCCTCAAGTAAGCATGCGTACAACTCCAGAAACCACACTGTGCATGCTCCCCTCTCAAGTGCTAGCAGGCCATTTCACATGTGAACAGCTCACCCCAAGGGAAGAATCATGGGAGAAGTAGTGCAAAACCCTGGAAGTATGCCAACATATAAAATGCAAAGTCACAAGGTCAAACTGCACACTTGATCTCTCAAGTCACCTGCTTGGCCCTCTTCCAAGTGTACTTTATTTCCTTCCATCCCTGCTCTAAAGCTTTTTAATAAACTTTCACTTCTACTCTAAAACTTGCCTCAGACTCTCCTTCTGCCTTATGCCCCTTAGCTGAACTCTTTCTTCGGAAGAGGCAGGAATTGAGGTTGCTGTAGACCCATATGGATTCACCACTGGTAACAGTATCACACTACCTGATCTCAAAATGGCTAACTATAAAGCTATGGTAATCAGGACACCATGCTACTGGCGTAAACACATAGATCAGTGGAATACAATAGAAGGCCCATAAATACATCTGGCACATGTACAATCAATACATATTCAACACAGATGCCAAGAACACAAAACTGAGGAAGACCAAGATTTTGATAAATGGTGCTGGGAAAAATGGATATCCACATGCAAAAAAAAAAAAAAACAACATAAAATGGATTAAAAACTTAAATGTAAGTCCTGAAATTATAAAACTACTAGAAGAAAACAAGAGAAGTCTCCATCACATTGTTCTGGGCAATGATGTTTTGGATATGGTCTCAAAAGTAGAGGCAACAAAAGCAGAAACAGACAAATGGCATCACATTAAACGAAACTTTTCTGCACAACAAAGGGAAGAAACAACCTATGGAATAGGGCATAATATTTGAAAAGCATGCAACTGATAAGGAGTTAATATCTAAAAACATACATATGGAACTCAACTCAGTAGCAAGGAAACAAATAACCCAATTAAAAAACAAGCAAAGGACCGGAGCAGACATTTCTCAAAAGATGGCTTGCAAATGTCCTACAGGTTCAGGAAAAAATGCTCAGCATAACTAATCCGCAGGGAAATGCAAATTAAACTCATGATGAGATATCATTTCACACCTGATAGAATGGCTATGAGAGAAAAGACAAGATAATTAATGTTGGGGAGGATGTGGAGAAAAGAGAACCATAGTACACTGATAATGGGAATGTAAATTAGTACAGCCATTATTGAAAGCAATATAAAGTTTCCTCAAAAATTAAAATTTGAACTACCATATGATCCAGCAATCCCATGACTGGGTATATATCTAAAGGATTTGAAAACAATATGTTGAAAAGTTATCTGCATGCCCATGTTTTTTGGTTGTTTGCACATTATTTACAATAGCCTAGATATGGAATCAACCTAAGCATCCATCAGCAAATAAATGAATAAAGAAAATGTGATACACACACACACACACAGACACACAATGGAATATTATTTTACATCTATACATATATATACTATTATATATATACATACTACTATATATACATATATTACATTAAGTACATAATACATTATGTATTATATATGTACACATAAAATACATAATATATAATAGTATTATATTATAGTATATGTAGTTATAATATATAGTATAATTACAATATATTATATATACTATAGTATAATATATACTGTTATATAAATTAGATAATATATACTAGTATATAAACTATTATAATATATAGTAGTATATATACACAAACACACATACAATGGAATACTATTCAGCCTTTGGAAAGAAGAAAATTCTGTCATTTGCAGCAACATGGATAAGCCTGGGGGACATTATATCAAGTGAAATAAGCCAGGCACAGAAACACAATAGCACATGATCTCACTTATATGTGGAATCTAAAAGAGTTGAATTCACAAAAACAGAGAGTAGAATGGTGGTTACTAGGGTCTGCAGGGGAGGGGATCAGGAAGATGTTGGTCAAAGGATATGAAATTTCAATTAGAAGGGATAAATTCAAGAGATCAATTGTACAACATGATGACTATAGTTAATGAAATGTATACTTGAAAATTGCTAAAAGATTAGATTTTAAGTATTCTTGCCACATAAAAACAATAACTATGTGAGGTAATGCATATGTTAATTAGCTTGATTTAGCCATTTTACAATATGCATATAATTCAAAATATTATGTACACCAGAAATATATGCCATTTTTTCTCAGTTAAAAAACAAGTAATAAAAATAAGTTTTTATTTATTAAGTATTTATTTATTAATTTATTTTATAAGTTTTTATGTAGCCAACATAACCTTAATACTAATGCTTGTTAATAAAAACAAAAAAGTACATAGACTAATTTCATTTATTATGGACATAAAAATTCCAAACAAAATGCTATCAAATCAAACCCAGTTTTTTCTGGAAATAATAAAATGCCATGAACATATAGTACTGTAATTTTTATCTATTATGTACATAAAGATGTTACCAGGAGATTATTAAAATTAAAATTACTAGGTTCTACTCTCAAAGCTGCAGTTAGGATGGAGTAACGGAATGTGAATTTTATGAAGTCCCTCTTCCCACCAGACACCCTTAGGCAATTATGATGTATGTAGTTATGTGGCATGAGAACTCAATTTAAGGAAACAATGAAGAGTTTTTTATAGAAATGCAAATGTAATTTGTTAAATCAATCTCTGTAATTCAGTATATCAACAAATGAGGAAAACTAACAAATATCAGTCTCCAAATCAGTAGACAGTTTAAAAATTAATAAAGTTTGGCAGTAATTAACAATAAAGTTGAAGGTACGGCATGGTTTTTGCTTTTTGTTTTGTTTTTTTTGAGATGGAGTCTTGCTCTGTCACCCAGGCTGGATCTCAGCTCACTGCAACTTCTGCCTCCCGGGTTCAAGCATTTCTCCTGTCTCAGTCTCTCAAGTAGCTGGGATTACAGCCATGAGCTACTGTGCCTGGCCAGCATGTAATTTTCTTTGCCATTAATATCCAGAAACCAGAGGCTCACCAAAATTAATCAACTTTGTTTAAAGGTTTATTGCATGCTCATGGGGTGGGGAAGTTGGCTCTTGCTTACTCAATATGAAAGCTTACAACAAAGCTATTATAATTAAAATAGTATGGTATGCACATAGGAATAATTAAGTAGGTGACTGAAACAGAATACAACATTCAAAACTGATTTCGAAGAATAAATGGGTACCTAATATATGATCTAGTCAACACCCAAATTCAGTGGGGAGAATTAATGTTACATTTAATTATAAAGTACTAGTAAAACAGCCTATCTGGACAAAGAAAAAGCAAACCTTTACATAATACTGTATAAAAACACATTTCAGATAGATATCTGAATACAAAAAGTAAATCTATAAAAATATTCTAAGAGAATGCATAAAAATATGCCTATCTCAAAGTGGAATCAACCTGATAGAATCAATAACATAAAAGCCCTGAAACCATAATGGGGAAAAAAATGACAGATTAAAAAAAAAATAAGCTATAACATACACCAAAAAGCACACAAATAGCACAAATCCAACACTCCTGCAAATACCAGCAGGTCAAGAAAGGGACGGTCTCCAGCTTCCAGGAAGCCATCCTCATGCTTTTTCCCAATCACTATCCACTCCCACTGCCCCAAAGGCAACCACTATCCTGTTCTGCAATACTTTAGTGCAGTTTTGCTTGTTTTTAAACTTTATGTAAGCTGGATTACCTTGAGAGAGCCTTCTAAAATGAAAGGAATCTTTTCCTTCTCTTCTTTTTCTTGATCTGATATGTCTGTTTTGCTGATTCCTTTGTTACCTATAACCAGACAAAATTAAACTTCTTAGTAACTCTTAAATAAGATATCATAGAAGGATTAAATCTTTGGGTTAGACGAGACCTCAAAGGCTATCAAGTTCAACTTCACATTTATTTACCTCTGATTTTTTTCTTGCCATTTCCAAAATGAACATCTGAAGTGGGACTGAGCCACATCAGTGATGGGCAACTCAGTTTCCGGGGACAGTGCATTCCATTCTCAGTGTGCTGATGTGCTGCAGCTTTTATTGAACTGCAGTCTTTCTCCCTAAAGCTTTCACCTAATAATCCTAGTTTACCACCTTAAGACTACACAGAACAAATCTAATGTTTCCATCCATACTGAAGTCCTTCCCTTGCCATTGTAGTCATTCTGTTTTGAAGGCTTACATTTTTCCTGACTTGGGAGACCTGAAACTGAGTGCAATATCTATCAGGTGCATTCAATCCTAAATTAACCATTATCTAGATTTTCACAGGCTTTCAGTCTTTTCAGTAGCATTATAAAGAAAAGGCAGTAAATTCACATTTTTTTCTTACTAATAGGCAGGTGCGGCCCTGGATGTGAGTGTTAGAGGGCAGCCCTACCTATTTTTTTTTTTAAATATAGTCCTATCTATTTTTCTTTTCTTTCATTTTTTTTTTTTAGGTACTTAATGCTCTCCTTCTACGTCCCCATCAGGACCCAGAACGGATGGATTAAACAACCATTTTGGTCGATATGGCAAATCGTTCATCATCAACTTGGTTTTATAAGGTTTACTTTAAAATCATGCCATGTATAAACTCCTTTGGAGTTCCTAAAATTTTGGAAATTATGCAGCATTGCTTCTTTATGAGAAATCCTTCTTACTTTGGCTACCATAAATAGTGAATATTATTAACAAGGAGTCCATTTCCTTTGGACAAACTTAATGACACATTATTTTCTAGATGAATTGCCTCATTGTTTCACTTTTTTTCCTTGACCAAGTATCTTTCTAAATGTCTATTTTACTCTCTTTGTCACCATCTTCCCCTCCCCTCCACGGTCTCAAGGCCACAATACCACAACATAACCACCATAACATCATCAACAACAAAGGTATCTATGATCAAATATCTTGTCACATCCCTGCCACAGGCCCCCAAAAACCTCTTTCCCCATTAATTTTAGATTCCTACTCCCAGTTAGTCTTGGGACCCTTCTGTTTGCTGTTTTAAGAAAGATCTTGTTTTAATCTCACTTTTGGAATCTATAATTATTCAAATAGATATCTACTAACTCCAAATTTACCTCATATATTGTCAGCAAATCTTAGATAGCTTGATTTACCAACCCTACCAATAAAGGCATTTGGAATTTCTCTAACATGTAATATTTGATCTGCACAATGGATAGAATATTCCAGATTTGACAGGAAATGGGGTCAATATAAATAAATATTCTATCATTGCACTCAGGTACAATCCCATATTTGCAATGCAGCTACTCTATTTACTAGAGAAAGTGAAGAGTCACAGGAAATTTTTTGGGTAATTATTTTTCATGTTGAAATATTCAGTCTTGATTAAATTGAGAGATAGATGAATGTACTCGAATTTTATTCTTGGTATAAGTTGAACTAGTTACTTACTTTTAGATTTTTTAAGGGAAAAAATTTTGCTAACAGAAGCCATTTTGGTACTAGCAGAAGATTTCAGTTCCAGCTCAGCCCTGGTCCTAATAATTTCCTCATTCATTTTAGCTTCCTGATATATAGCTTCTTCTTTTGTGATCCAATCTTGAATAGATTTTGAAACAATTTCTAAATAATTCCTAAACAAAACAAGAGCAGATGAAAATTGAGTTACTATTAAAGTCAATAAATACTAAACATATTGTCTGTGCAAATAAACTTTTCAAAAATGAACTGATCCCAAGCTTCTCATGTCACAAATATAATGAGTTTGAATATATCCTAGATGTATTTTGTACAAAATAGTCAAATACAAATATCCAGGGAGCATATGAAAAATGCCCTTCATCCAGAGTTAAAGACATGTAAATTTAAAAATGAGATCCTTCATTTGACTCACTAGGCTTTGGGTTTAAGAAAAAAAAAAAAAAAAGAAATGAGATCTTTCCCCCAAAGTGAAGGATTAACAGGTTCAACAATACCAAGAGTTGATGACAGTTTGAAGAGATGATCACTTTCACCACTGTTAGTTGGAGAATAATTTGATTCAATCTCTCTTTTAGGCAATTTTATAGCACATTAGAAACTTTTTAAATTGATCACTGGTGAATGTTCACTGGATTAACTAAATCACTCTAGTTTAGCAATGAAACTCACTCTAGCTTAGCAATGAAACCTTATGAATATGCACATCTTAGTTACTATTCTCTAACTGCTTGTATGTTTATGATTCCATCAGCAATTTGTTACTTACCAAGAGTCAGCCATACTTGTTCCCAAATTCATTCACATCATTTATACCAACTAGTGTAATTATTTAAATTAAACATTATATACACTTAGATGAATGTCCAAAGAGAGTTGTTTCTGAGGAAATTAGTTGCAAGATTTAGATTTGACAAAGAAAATTAGTTATTGTCAAATTATGTGAAAGTGAGGCTTAAAGTTTTGAAAAAATCCTCAGGTTGCTTAATAGTTTTCTTTAGTTCTTCATCCTTTTTGGAGAAATAAACCACAAATGTAAACAATGAATTATGTGGGTACTCAACATCTTCATTTAGAAGGTAATGGATCTCTCGAACTCAGCATGTCCCCAAATGAACCCTGGATCTACTCCAACCTGCAGCATCCAAGTTTTCTGGCATTTTAGCTGATGGCAAGTCTACACTTCCAGTTAAGCAGGTCAAATGCCCTGATGTTCTCCTTGATTACTCTTATTTTCTTATACTCTTTCTAATCTTTCACAAAATCTAAATTATTTTTTAAATCATCTAAAAATAATTTTTAAAAACATATATTTATAATATATTCAAAAATCTAGTGACTTCTCACCTCCTTTACTGATATTTCCCTGGTCTAAGCCATTACTATCTCTTGCTAGGATTTCTGCAATAACCTCCAACTGGTTTCCCTGCTCCTACCCTGGACCCCCAAAGTCAATTTTCAGCACAGCAACTAGGGTGATCCTTGTAATTCTTAAGCAAGATCATGTCTTTCCTCTGCTCAGATCTTTTTAATGAGTCTGCATGTCAAATAAAAAGCAGAATACTTAGAAGTAACCTACAGCGAGGGAACATAGACATATATGCAGCTCAATCAGTCTTCAGATAAGAGAACAAAATAAATATTAAGCATGAAATTATTCAGAAAGTTTATCACACATAGGTACTTTCTGAAAGATTTACTCACAATGTATTCCAGTTGCATTATAAAAAATTAGAGAAGACAACATTGGATGTAAATTAAAAGGTCAAGAAAAAAAGCAGTACAATTTACAGTTAAATGTAACTGTGCTACTTATTTGTGATTGAAAACTATTGCTTTACAATGAGAAACAACAGTTCTAGACAATTTCAAAATGAGAAGTAGGGATTTGCTCAGGGTAAATTAAATTATGTTAAATTTTAAAATAATTTTTGTGAAATAATATTGACGCTTATTAACTCCAGATATGAGATAAAAATATTTCAACATGTTATTTAAAAGGATAAGTAGGCCCGGCATGGTTGCTCACGCCTGTGCACTTTGGTAGGCTGAGGTGGTTGGATCACCTGCAGTGATCAGCAGCCTGACCAACATGGTGAAACCCTGTCTCTACTGAAAATACAAAATTAGCCGGGCGTGGTGGCGCATGCCTGAAATGCCAGCTACTCGAGAGGCTGAGGCAGGAGAATCACTTAAAGCCGGGAGGCGAAGGTTGTGGTGAGCCGAGATAGTGCCACTGCACTCCAGCCTGGGCAACAAGAGCGAAACTCTATCTCAAGAAAAATAAATAAATAAAGAAAAAAAGGGTAAATATAACCTCTAAAAGAATATAAATAGTATGTATAACGTTTTTAAAATCACGCACTCAGAATGAACTTAGAATATTCAGTCTAACAAAATAAAATAGATTAACACTATATAGAAATATGTTTATAAATTTAAATGGTAAGAATAAGGCCAAACGCATTATCAACAAAAGTAAAAGTGAATGGATTAAATTCTTTAACACTGAAAATACTTTATTTATTTTTTTGAGACAGAATCTCGCTCTGTCGCCAAGCTGGAGTGCAGTGGTTTCATTTTGGCATTGCAACCTCTGCCTCCTGGGTTCAAGCAATTCTCCTGCCTCAGCCTTTTGAGGCACGCCCAGCTAATTTTTGTATTTTTAGTGGAAACGGGGTTTCACCATGTTGGTCTGCCTGGTCTCAAACTCCTGACTTAGTGATCTGCCTGCCTCTGCCTTCCAAAGTGCTGGGATTACAGGCGTGAGCTGCCACGCCCTGCCTATTTTTAATTATTATTAAAATCCTTTAAAAGACATAGGCTCTCAGAGTAACTAATAAAATGTAAGGTGCTACTTATTTATTTATTTATTTTTGACAAGATCTTGCTCTGTCCCCTAGGCTGGAGTGCAGTGGTACAATCAAGACTCACAGGTGCCTCAAAATCTTGGGCTTGAGCAATGCTCCCAGCTCAGACTCCCAAGTAGCTGGGAACACAGGTGTGCACCACCAGACCCAGCTAACTTTTGTATCTTTTGTAGAGACGGGGTTTTGCCATGTTGCCCAGGCTGGTTTCAAATTTCTGTCCTCAAGCAAGCCTCCTGCCTTGGCCTCCCGAAATGCTGGGATTACAGGCATGGGTCACTGGGCTGACCTCAAAGTGCTGTTTAAAAGAGATGCACACACAAATTAAATAATGCAGAAAGATAAAAGTGTGGCAGATGGCAGACTAAGAAGACAGAAGCCTACATCTTTGATAACTTTTATGAGTGGCTGTACTATCTCTGAGGCACTGCCCAAGTCCAGATTTCTTGCTACAAGAGAAAAGTAATCCTCTTCTCAGTTTAACCCAAGTAGTCAATTTTCCACTAACCTAGTGAACTATAATACCTAGCTGACATGTAAAATGATTGGGAAAGTTATACCAATAAATTCTTACATAAAGAAAGACTACCCCAGAATATTAATACCAAACAAAGTTACATACAAGGTAAAAAGTATTAACGGGAACCCAGAGGGACACTTCATCAGATTGATAGAAGTCATCAATTAAGAAGGATTCAAAAATAACTTTACACACACACACACATGCACACACATGTCAAAAGTAATAGAAAGAGTAGATAAATCCATTATCATAAAGAGATATGAACACATCCTTCTCATAAACAGACATTAATCATGAGAATATGCTATTTAATTTTATGCCAGTAGACTGGGAAATCTAGATGTCATGCATAATTCCCTAGGAAAACAGAAATTACTCAAATAGATCAAAGAATTAACAAATCGAAATAGAGCATTACTTTTAGAAGAATTGAAAAAGTTACAGACAATTAATCCTTGATCTCTTTTATTACCATTTATCTCCTTGGACCATTTAGCCCCTAGGAAGTCATAAGCTCAAAATGATTTTCCCTGTGAAGTACTATCACTCTTCTCAAAACGGATAATGTACAATACGAGGTGAACTATTACATGTCTGAACAAAGGGAAAGCAACAGGCCTGGACTTAGCTTATAAAAGGTTAGCAACAGGGCCTTGAAAAAATCCTTGTAGTCCAACTTCTGAGAATATTGTTTTTTGGAAGCTACAGAGTTAAGATAAATGTGGAATGTTTTGAATGCCTTGTGTTCTGTGAAACTCCAGATCTATGGGCTTGCACCTTAATGAGACAACTGAGTTGACAAGCAGGTCTTGGAGGGAACCTGAGGCTGTGGCTTCTCTGCGTGAAGGGAACTCATGCAGTCCTTGGTGCTCATCTTTGGCAGCCATACACAAGCAGTATGGGGAAGCAAAACAAGCTATGGACTGGCGTGGCTGCTGAGCTTCCTGATGAGATGAAGATGCTTGTTATGCTGCATTTTCCGCCCTGCATTCTTTTACCAACCTTGGTAAACATAGAATTGGATTAAAGTCTATCGCATTGTGTTAATCTGGTGGTTAATTTGTACCTACAACTATCCTATGCTGGAGCATCAGGTCATAAGAAAACATACATAATGTTAGTTATGTATGTTAGTTAGTCTTTACTGGCTAGAGTTGGTATTTGAAAAGATGTTCAACACTAATCATCAAGAACATGCAGATCAAAACCATGATGAGATATAATTTCACTTATATTGGGATGGTTATTATAAACAAAACAAAATAAAATAAAACAAAAGATATCAAGTGTTGGCAATGACATGGAGAAATTGGAACCCTTATATACTGTTGGTGGGAATGTAGAAAGGTGCAGCCACTATGGAAAACAGTATAGATGTTTCTCACAAAACGAAAAATAGAACAACCATATGATCCAGCAATTCCTCTTTTGAGTATATATACAAAAAAATTAAAATCAGCGTCTTGAAGAATTATCTGTACTCCCTCTTCATAGCAATGTTTTCCACAGTAGCCAAGATACAAAAACAACCTAAGTATCTGTTGATGGATTTTAAAAATTTGGTATATGTGATGAAATATCATTCAGCCTTGAAAAAGAAGGAAACCCTGCCATTTGTGGCATGTATAACCCTAGAGAATATTATGCTGAGTTAAATAAGCCAGTCACTGAATGACAAATACCCCCTGATTCCACTTAATACAGGTTATCTAAAATAGTCAAATTCATAGAAGCAGAGAATAGAATGGTGATTTACAGTGACTGGTATGGGTGTGGGGAATTGTTTTTCAACTATCATTAATAATATAGTATTGTGCACTTGAAGATATGTTAAAATAATAGATCATGGGTTGAATGCTTTTAAAAACAAACAACACAAATGAACACAAGGACGTTTTTTAACGTAATGGATATGTTTAGTACCTTGGTTGTGGTGACGGTATCATGGGTATACTCAACCTCCCAAGATGTGTAAAGTAAACATATACAATTCTGTGGATATCAATTATACCTCAATAAAGCTGAAGAATACTTATCACAATTTCTAAAGAATGAATCAAATGACATAGCATATAACTGTCACTCTAGTGAAAATAAACAAAATGGAACTCAAAGTAAAGAAACTGAAAAAGAGCAAATAAAAGGACAAAATTAGGTGGTTGAAATCAATCTAAAAATATGAACTAAGTTCTCTACCAAGAGGCAAGTATTGTCAGACTAGATTTTTTAAAAATCCTAGCTATACATATCTTACAAGGCACACGAGTGGAAAAGGATATGCCAGATATAATATTAAAGAAAAAGGTTTGTATAACTTATCAATATATCAGATAAAATACATATGATAAAATCTATATAGCTATATTAATGTCAAACATATCAATTTTTTTTGCAGAAAATGATTTATTTAGACAGAGAGAGAGAAAGAGAGAGATCGAGCCCCAACATTGCGGCGGGAGATGAGTCCACACAGAGAAGGAAGGACGGCTCCCACACTTGTGGGAGGGGCTCCCTGAGAGGGAAAATCCTCCCCCTTTTTTTTTAAAGTATCAACATTTTCATCAGCCAAAACAAACCTGAAATCACATAGTAGTCTTAGAAATAAAGAGGAATATTGGATAATGATAAAAGATTCATCAGGAAAATATATATGTATTTGTTTAATAATATAACCTCAATATACATGAAGCCAAACACTAGTGCAATTATAAGGAAAAACTGACAAATTCACCATAATACTGTCTTTTTTTAAAACCAAGTACTCAAAAATCCAGAAGATTGTGGAAGATTTAAAAAATACATCCCTGGATACAACAGAAGATGGCCGAGTAGGAGCAGCTCAGGATTGCAGCTCCCAGTGAAAGTGCGGAGACTGCAGCAGACGATCCCCAGGCAAGCAGGGCCTGGAGTGGACCTCAGCAGTCCTACAGCAGAGGGGCCTGAATGTTAGAAGGAAAACTAAGAAACAGAAAGAAATAACTTCATCATCAACAAACTGGATGTCCACTCAGAGACCCCATGTGAAAGCCAACAACTACAAAGACGACAGGTGGATAAATCCACAAAGATGGGAAGAAACCAGTGCAAAAAGGATGAAAACACCCGAAACCAGAACACCTCTCCTCCTACAAGGGATCACAACCCCTCACAGCAAGGGAACAAGGTTGGACGGAGAATGAGCATGATGAACTGACAGAAACAGGCTTCAGAAGGTGGGTAATAAGAAACTTCACTGAGCTAAAAGAACATGTTCTAAACCAATGCAAAGAAACTAAGAACTTTGAAAAAAGATCTGACAAGATGCTAACAAGAATAAACAACTTAGAGAGGAATATAAGTGAATTGATGGAGCTGAAAAACACAACACGAGAACTTTGCGAAGCATACACAAGTTTCAACAGCCGAATTGACCAAGCAGAAGAAAGGATATCAGAGGTCGAAGATCAACTCAATGAAATAAAATGAGAAGGCAAGATTAGAGAAAAAAGGGTAAAAAGGAATGAACAAAGTCAACAAGAAATAAGGGACTATGTGAAAAAACCTAATCTACGTTTGATAGGTGTACCTGAATGTGACGGAGAGAATGAATCCAAGCTGGAAAATACTCTTCAGGATATTATCCAGAAAAACTTCCCCAACATAGCAAGGCAGGCCAATATTCAAGTCCAGGAAATACAGAGAACACCACAAAGATACTGCTCAAGAAGAGCAACTCCAAGGCGCATAATCGTCAGATTCACAAGGGTTGAAATGAAGGAGAAAATGCTAAGGGCAGCCAGAGAGAAAGGTCGGGTTACCCACAAAGGGAAGCCCATCAGACTCACAGCAGATCTCTCAGCAGAAACCCTACAAGCCAGAAGAGAGTGGGGGCCGATATTCAACATCCTTAAAGAAAAGAACTTTCAACCCAGAATTTCGTATCCAGCCAAACTAAGCTTCATAAGTGAAGGAAAAATAAAATCCTCTGTGAACAGGCAAGTACTCAGAGATTTCATCACCACCAGGTCAGCTTTAGAAGAGCTCCTGAAAGAGGCACTATACATAGAAAGGAACAACCAGCACCAGCCACTCCAAAAACATACCAAATGGTAAAGAGCATCAACACAATGAAGAATCTGCATCAACTAACGGGGAAAACAGCCAGCTAGCATCAAAATGGCAGGATCAGATTCACACACAACGATATTAACCCTAAATGTCAATGGGGTAAATGCCTCAATCAAAAGACACAGACTGGCAAATTGGATAAAAAGCCAAAACCCATAGGTGTGCTGTATCCAGGAAACCCATCTCACATGTAAGGATACACAAAGGCTCAAAATAAAGGGATGGAGGAAGATTCACCAAGCAAACAGAGAGCAAAAAAAAGCAGGAGTTGCAATTCTCATCTCTGATAAAATAGACTTTAAACCAACAAAGATCAAAAGAGACAAAGAAGGACATTACATAATGGTAAAAGGATCAATGCAACAAGAAGAGCTAATGATCCTAAATATATACGCACCTAATACAGGAGCACCCAGATACATAAAGCAAGTTCTTAATGACTTACAAAGAGACTTAGACTCCCACACAATAATAGCGGGAGACTTTGACACCCCATTGTCAATATTAGACAGATCAACGAGACAGAAAATTAATAAGGATATCCAGGACTTGAACTCAAGCCTGGACCAAGCAAACCTAACAGACATTTACAGAACTCTCCACCCCAAATTCACAGAATATACATTCTTCTCAGCACACATCACACCTACTCTAAAATTGACCACATAATTGGAAGTAAATCACTCCTCAGCAAATGAAAAAGAACAGAAATCATGACAAACAGTCTCTCAGGCCACAGTGCAATCAAGTTAGAACTCAGAATTCAGAAACTAACTCAGAACTGCACAGCTTCATGGAAACTGAACAACTGGCTCTTGAATGTTGGCTGGATAAACAATGAAATGAAGGCAGAAATAAAGATGTTCTTAGAAACCGAGACTGAAGACACCACATACCAGAATTGCTGGGGCACATTTGAAGCAGTCTCTAGAGGAAAATATATAGCAATAAGTGCCCACATGAGAAGCAAGGAGAGATCTAAAATTGACACCCTATCGTCAAAATTGAAAGAGCTAGAGGAGCAAGATAAAAAAAAACTCAAAACCTAGCAGAAGACAAGAAATAACTAAGATCAGAGCAGAACGAAGGAGATAGAGACACAAAAAACCCTTCAAAAAATCAGTATACACAGGAGCTGGTTTTTTGAAAAGATCAACAAAATAGACAGACCACTAGCCAGATTAATAAAAAGGAAAAGAGAGTATAATCAAATAGATGCAATAAAAAACGATAAAGGGGATATCACTACAGATTCCACAGAAATACAAACCATCATCAGAGATTATTACAAACAACTCTATGCACATAAACTAGTAAACCTGGAAGAAATGGATAAATTTCTGGACGCTTGCACCCTCCCAAGCCTAAACCAGGAAGAAGTCAAAACCCTGAATAGACCAATAACAAGGTCTGAAGTTGAGGCAGCAATTAAGAGCCTACCATCCAAAAAAAGCTCAGGTCCAGATGGGTTCACAGCCAAATTCTACCAAACATACAAAGAGGAGCTGGTACCATTCCTTCTGAAACTATTCCAAACAATCCAAAAAGAGGGAATCCTTCCCACATCATTTATGAGACCAACATCATCCTGATAGCAAAACCTGGCAGACTCAGCAAGAAAAGAAAACTTCAGGCCAATATCCATGATGAACATAGATGCAAAAATCTTCAATAAAATACTGGCAAGCCAATTGCAACAGCACATCAAAAAGCTTATCCACCATGATCAAATAGGATTCATCCTAGGGATGCAAGGCTGGTTCAACATATGCAAGTCTATAAACGTAATTCACCACATAAACAGAACCAAAGACAAAAACCACGTGATTATCTCAATTGATGCAGAGAAAGCCTTTGACAAAATTCAACAGCTCTTTATGCTAAAAACCCTCAATAAACTAGGTATTGAGGGAACGTATTTCAAAATAATAAAAGCTATTTATGACAAACCAACAGCCAATATCATACTGAATGGCAAAAACTGGAAGTATTCCCTTTGAAATCTGGCACTAGACAAGAATGCCCTCTCTCACCACTCCTATTCAATATAGTATTGGCAGTTCTAGCCAGAGCAATCAGGCAAGAAAAAGAAATAAAGGGTATTCAAATAGGAAAGGAGGAAGTCAAATTGTCTCTATTTGCAGATGACATGATTGTATATTTAGAAGACCCCATAGTCTCAGCCCAAAATCTCCTGAAACTGACAAGCAACTTCAGCAAAGTCTCAGGACAAAAAATCGATGTGCAAAAATCACAAGAATTTCTATACACCAATAACAGACTTAAAGAGAGCTAAATCAAGAATGAACTGCCATTCACAATTGCTACAAAGAGAATAAAATACCTAGGAATACAACTAACAAGGAACATAAAGGACCTCTTCAAGGAGAACTACAAACCACTGCTCAACGAAATAAGAGTGGACACAAACAGATGGAGAAACATTCCATGTTCATGTTTAGGAAGAATCAATATTGTGAAAATGGCCATACTGCCCAAAATAATTTACAGATTCAATGCTATCCCCATCAAGCTACCAATGGCCCTCTTCACAGAACTGGAAAAAACCACCTTAAACTTCATATGGAACCAAAAGAGAGCCTGCATAGCCAAGGCAATTCTAAGCAAAAAGAACAAAGCTGAAGGCATCACACTACCGGACTGCAAACTATATTACAAGGCTACAGTAATTAAAACAGCATGGTACTGGTACCAAAACAGAGATATAGACCAATGGAACACAACAGAGGCCACGGAGGCAACACCACACATCTACAACCAACTGATCTTTGACAAACCTGACAAAAACAAGCAATGGGGAAAGGATTCCCTGTTTAATAAATGGTGTTGGGAAAACTGGCTAGCCATGTGCAGAAAGCAGAAACTGGACCCCTTCCTGACACCTTACACTAAAATTAACTCCAGATGGATTAAAGACTTAAACATAAGACCTAACACCATAAAAACCCTAGAAGAAAATCTAGGCAAAACCATTCAGGACATAGGCATAGGCAAGGACTTCATGACCAAAACACCAAAAGCTTTGGCAACAAAAGCCAAAATAGACAAATGGGACCTAATCAAACTCCACAGCTTCTGCATGGCAAAAGAAACAGTCATTAGAGTGAATCAGCAACTAACAGAATGGGAAAAAAATTTTGCAGTCTACCCATCTGACAAAGGGCTGATATCCAGAATCTACGAAGAACTAAAACAGATTTACAAGAAAAAAACAAACTAACCCATTCAAAAGTGTGCGAAGGATATGAACAGACACTTTACAAAAGAAGACATACACGAGGCCAACAAACATATGAAAAAATGCTCATCATCACTGGTCATCAGAGAAATGCAAATCAAAACTACATTGAGATACCATCTCACGCCAGTTAGAATGGTGATCATTAAAAATTCTGGGGACAACAGATGCTGGAGAGGATGTGGAGAAATAGGAACACTTTTACACTGTTGGTGGGAGTGTAAATTAGTTCAACCATTGTGGAAGACAGTGTGGTGATTCCTCAAGGACCTAGAAATAGAGATTCCATTTGACCCAGCAATCCCATTACTGGGTATATATCCAAAGGATTCTAAATCATTCTACTATAAGGACACATGCACACGAATGTTCATTGCCGCACTGTTTACAATAACAAAGACCTGGAACCAACCCAAATGCCCATTGATGATAGACTGGACAGGGAAAATGTGGCACATATACACTATGGAATACTATGCAGCCATAGAAAACGATGAGTTCGTGTCCTTTGTAGGGACATGGATGAACCTGGAAACTATCATTCTCAGCAAACTGACACAAGAACAGAAAATCAAACACCGCATGTTCTCACTCATAGGTGGGTGTTGAACAATGAGAACACATGGACACAGGGAGGGGAGCATCACACACTGGGGTTTGTTGGGGGGAAATTGGGGAGGGACAGCGGAGTGTGGGGAGTTGGGGAGAGATAACATGGGGAGAAACACCAGAGATAGGTGATGGGGAGGAAGGCAGCAAATCACACTGCCATGTGTGTACCTATGCAACAATCTTGCATGTTCTTCACATGTACCCCAAAACCTAAAATGCAATTAAAAAAATACATCCCTACAGTCAAAAGTTGGAGAATATTCCTTCCTGTCATACAAACTTTGAGCACTTATGAAAACTGACCACATATTAAACAACAGAGCAAGTATCAACACATTTCATAGCCTCAGTATTCCATAGAATATGTTACCTGATCATTATCTTAAAACTATAAACTGTTAACAAAAATGTAACACATAGTCAAGTGTTTAAAATGAAAACTCACATTTCTGTGTAATTAATGGGTCAAGCAAGATAGAATAATGGAAATTAGAAATGAAAGATAATAAAAATACTGTCAGTCAGATACTTCTAGGTGTTGCTAAGGTGGTATTTAGGGAGGGATTTTTGCCTTAAATGCTAATAAGGAAAAAGTCAACCAAAACTAATGAAAAACAACTCGAAATCACAAGATAAGATTTTAATTTAAGAAGTTGAACATCAGAATAATCCAAAGAAATTAAAGAGAAGAAATAAACAAGATGATAGTAAAATTAAATGAGACAAAAGGAGAAAGAATCAGAAAGCAAGAACAGATTTCTTAAAACTACTTATTAATAAAACTGGCAAACCTTTTGCAAGATTGATCTAGAATAATAATAGAGAAATCAGATTTAAAATGTTAGGAATAAAAAAGAATATAGATACATGTAACATAGATTTAAAAAATATATTGTAATCAACTTTATGTCAATACTTTTGAAAACAAGTATAATGTTCAAATATCTGGAAAAATATAAATTATAAACCTAATCAAAATGAAATAGAAAATCTGAAGAGTCTAATAACCATGATAGAAGTTGCACCAGTAATCAAACATCTTCCCTGGGCCATATGTTTTTATTTGCAAGTTCTACCAAATGCCAAAGGAACATATATCTTAATTTTCCACATACTATTTCGGAAAATGAAAAAATAGAAATAAAAGGGGAGGACATTCTCCAGTTAATTTATGAGGTTAATATAATCTCAATACCAAAACCAGATAGGAATATTTAAAGACAGGTAAAATTATAGCTGAATCTTGCCCATGAATACACATATAAATATTCTAAATAATATATTAGCAAAGCAAATGCAGCAATAATAGAGAAGATAATATAATGGAAAAATTTGGTTTACTACAGGAATGCAAGTTTGGTTCAACACTAGAATATCTGTTAATGAAATTAGCACTTTCACAGATTAAAGAAAAAATATAAACACCTAAACTGATCCAGAAAAATCATTTTATCGATATGACTTAATGACCACCTATGATTGAGAACTCAAAGTAAACCAGAAATAAATAACTGATAAGCTAACTAAACACAACGAACTAATTAACTAAACTTTCTAAATTTGTTACCTGAATCCCACATTGGAGTGAAGAGCAACGTTCCAATATTCACAATGCAAACGTTGTAGATTCATCGGATTATGAAAGACTAAAAGTAAAGAGTTGTCTTGGGTGTGGTAGTAAGAATCAACACACCTATACTGCTTATGGGCTTCTTGAAGGACCTGAAAATCAAAATAATTGCATTGTAGAATCTTTTTTATTTTCCCCGAGAGAAGGTCTCCTACTAGGGCATTTCTCTGCTCCCCTTTTCTTTCTACATTTACCTCCACATTGTTACTCAAGTTGAAATTCCCAGAGGATTCTTTCCTAACTGATAGGTAAGAGCATAAATGATAGCTTGGGAAGCATTTCAGCAACACTTACAGAAAAACACATAGTAGGCATCAGGCAGAGAGGCATTTGCTACAAGTGTTCTTCATTAAGGTTGGTAGGTCATAATTAAGCACAACAGTCATTTATCTAGCATTTTCCATGCCTTGATAGATACACCATCGCATTTTATCATCATAAAACTCCAGATATTAATTAAATTGTGTTCACCATTTCTATGTATATGTTGAAGCCTTAACTGCTAGTGTGAGGATATATGAAAATGGGGCTTTGGGGAGGTAATTACCTTTGGATGGGGTTTGAGAGTAGGGTCCTCAAGATAGGATTAGTGCCCTTATAAGAAGAGGCAGCAGAGAACTTGTTCTCCCTCCCTCTTTCCCTTCTCCATCACCGCTCCCTCTTCCTCTCTCTGCCAGGTGGGGACACAATGCGAAGGTGCAAGCCAGGAAGGAAGCCCTCACCAAAACTCAATCATGCTAGCACCCACACCTCAGACTTGCAGCCTCCAGAACTGTGAGAAAATTTCTGTTGTTTAAGCCACTCAAGATGGCATTTTGACAGGGCAGCCCAAGTGGGCTGAAACAGTAGGTATGATAATTTTTCCCATTTCAAAATACTAGAATTCTCATTTTTTTTTTTAGCATAAATTGGGGCTAAGAGAGAATAAGGGACTTGTCTAAGAACACTGTGTGTTATGGTGCTAGGGCTCATCCTGTTTTCCTACTCTAAATTTTACCATTTCGTGTTTTCTCCGCTATACCATGCTGTGTTACATGAAGTGAAGTGAGTGGTCTTTCTGACAGATACCATTTCTACCTGCCTTCCAACTCTGGCCCATTTTTAGTTTTTTGAGACAGAGTTTCACTCTCGTTGCCCAGGCTGGAGTGCAATGGTGCAATCAGCTCACTGCAACCTCTGCCTCCCAGGTTCAAGTGATTCTCCTGCCTCAGCCGCCCAAGTAGCCGGGATTACAGGCCTGAGCCACCGTACCTGGCTAATTTTGTATTTTTAGTAGAGATGGGGTTTTTCCATGTTGGTCAGGCTGGTCTTGAACTCCTGACCCCAGGTGATCCACCCGCCTTGGCCTCCCAAAGTGCTGAGATTACAGGTATGAGCCACTGCAACCGGCAACTCTGGCCCTTTCTAAAGCATACTGTCCTCAGCATGCACTGCAGCAGCAGCCACTAATAGAGAGGCACAGTGGGCAGCTGCTTATCCTGTTTCCTTTGCCAATCAACAATAAGGAAATTGTCGAGAGGAAAAATAAATTAGGCAGCTGTGGGCTTTTGTTTTTGTTTTTAGTATCGATCTGCTGTAGGCAGTTTTTGGTTCTTTATTGTTTGCCTGATCAGAAGGCATGGAATGATATATTACATTAAAAAAGAGCTGCTTTAATTTTGCTTTCAATTCTACATTGGTGGCATAATCAAAACAATACATTTGCTTCCCCAATTTAGTCCCCTGAACAAGTATCTTTATGAAGTGGCACTTTTACATCTGGTCCCTCAGAGCCAATATAAGAAACATACATGTGATGAATATCTTTGCATTAAAAAAAATTGCTATGTAGGGTAACCATCTAGTACTTATTGATGTGTTTTTGAAAAGCAAATTGTGCTCAGACTATAAACCCATAAAACCATTGCATTTATGATGAACATACATCCTTCTTTCTTTTAGATAAGAAGAGCTTTGAAATCTTCGTGTTTTCATATTTGCTTTGGGGGGTGCTAAAAATACAGCACTAAGTTTCTCAGAGCCATAGCTGCTGTCAATCAATATATAAAGTTTTCATATCATATCTTCTCCTTTTTACTAATGGTGCTTGTCTTTTATTCTGTATATCATTGGTCACATTATTTAGTTAAGTTTTGCATTAAAACTGAGTACCTATTGTGTGGCAGGCACTGTGCAGGTACTAGGAAAACAAAAATAAACAAAATAGATAAGATTTTCCTCTAAAATATGATTAAGTTTTTTTTTTTTTAATTAGAGATGAGACCTTGCTAAGGCTGGCCCAGGCTGGCCCCTCCAAAGCCTAGCCTCAAGTGATCTTCCTGTCTCAGCCTTCTGAATAGTTGGGACTATAGACCTGTGGCTTTAGAGATCATTTTGGAGTTTAGAGAGGTGTGCCCAAAAAGATAAAATAGATGGGATATCTGATATACAGAGAATGTATTACAGCAGGACAAGAGTGGAAGCAGGTAATCAGGAGGATATTGTGGTAGAATGAGAGGGTGGTAGTCATATAAAAGTAGGCCGGGCACAATGAATCACACCTGCAATCCCAGCACTTTGGGAGGCCAAGGCAGGTGGATTGCAATGTCAGGAGATTGAGACCATCCTGGTCAACATGGTGAAAACCCATCTCCACCAAAAATACAAAAATTAGCTGGTTGTGGTGGTATGCACCTGTAGTCTCAGCTACTGGGGCAGGAAAATCACTTGAACCTGGGAGGCGGAGGTTTCAGTGAGCCGAGATTGTGCCACTGAACTCCAGCCTGGGTGACAGAGTGAGACGCCATCTCAAAAAAAAAAAAGAAAAAAAAAACAAACAAGCAAACAAACAAAAAGCTCAGGGAAGATGAAGAAATATTTGGCAAGACAAAGATTATTGATTACCTTGAAAACTGCAGCTTCATGGAGTGGTAAGGACAGAACAACTGATATAAAGTCTGAAATAAACTTTGTTACAGAGAGAAGATTGAACATTTGCACTCCCTAAGACCTCATTTAAAAAACAGTACAATTTTGTTTAATATCATAAAATTGAAGGCCAACTTCAATTTGTTGAAGGAGAGGAGGCAAAGGCACCAGAATTTTAGACCTGGAAAGCAGAAGGATACGTGCTAACTGATTTAGCAGAACACAGAAAGCCAAGTCATAAGATTAATTTTAGGAGAGACCAGAGGCAACCCCATTTGTGTGCAGAAATATAGAAAGTCTCAGGATATGGAAATACTAGTCACCTCTGCAAGTAGGGTAAAAGTGGCACTGAAAATAGGAAGATTAGTTTCAAGTCTTTTTAAGAAGCAGTTAGGTCCCAGGATCCCCTCCCAATTCTGAGTAGCTGGGCTACTGCCTATCTCCCACTCCAGTGAGGGGAAGAGGGTAACTACAGATGGTAGACCAATGGGTTCTAAGAAAAGTGGACCCAAGACACACTGACGGAGAAGTGCATTCCAGAAAAAAGGGAAATTGTGTTAAAGCCTAAATCAGCACTGCTCAACAGAAATGTAAAGTGAGCCACTAATGTGAGCCACATGTGCAATTCTAAATTATATAGTAGCCACACTTTAAAAAGTAAAAACAAATAAATGTAATGATATATTTTACCTAACCCAATAGATAAAAATTATCATTTCAACATAAAATCAATACAAAAGTAATCAATTATATACATATGCATATATATCACCTTTTTAAAATCTTGGAAATTGAGTGTATATAGCACTTACATGGCTATAAAGATAGTGTATAGCATAGTTATTCCTTATCTCAATTTGGACTAGATTCATTTCAAGTACTCAGAAGTTAGATGTGACTAGTGGCTACCACATTGGATAATGCAGATCTAGATAACAAATGTCAGAAGCTTAATTGCCTTCCCCCACTCAGTTATCGAAACACTGACAGGAAGGTTTATGTCTTTCAGATGGAAAATTAGACTTTTTGTTTTCATGGAGAATTTAAGTGGCCCAAGAAAACAGTCCTAACATACAAATACTGGTGAGTCTCCTAAGGAAATCTCCCAGCCAAATCACCCAACAATGAACTCAGCTATTGATAACCCCTACCCCGCCTCATATAGCACTTCCTACTGTGTTTTTAGTGTTTCATTATTAATATGAGCAAAGAGGACAATATTCTATGTTACCCTCTAACATGAAAAATGAAGACCAAACAAAAAAGAAAAAGGAAAAGAAACTTGGAGAAAAAAGACATAATTCAGGGAGAAAACAACTTCAGAGGACTTTAATATCCTCATAGAGATAAGAGAAGGTATTATAACAGAAATGCAGCGGCTCATGCCTGTAATGCCAACACTTTGGGAGGCCAAGGTGGGTGGATCACCTGAGGTCAGGAGTTAAAGACCAGCCTGGCCAGCATGGGGAAAACCCATCTCTACTAAAAATACAAAAATCAACCAGGTGGTGGCACGTGCCTGTAATCCTAGCTACTCAGGAGGCAGAGGCAGGAGAATCACTTGAATCTGGAAGGCAGAGGTTGTAGTGAGCCAAGATCTTGTCACTCCAGGCTAGGCAACAGAGTGAGACTCTGTCTCGAAAAAAAAAAAAGAAAGAAAAAAAGAAATGTGAAATGATCCTATAAAAAGGTAATCTGGAATTACAAATAGAACTTTAGGAAATTAAAATGATAATAACAGGAATAAAAGGCTCAGTATAAGAACTGAATGGAAACTGAGCACTATTTCCAAAACCAAAGATAAAGTGATGGAAACTAAAAGAAAAGGAAATCGGGAGTTCAGTCCTGAATGTCCAACACTAGAATAATAAGAGTTCCAGAAGAAAAGGACAGAGAAAATAGAGGGGAGAGATTATCAAAGAAGTGATTATAGAAAATTTCCTAAAAGATAAAGACAGGAATTTATGGATTGCACTGGCTCGCCAGAACGATATATAGAAATAGAACCACACCAAGGCATATCAACAGGAAATCAAAAGCACTGGAACAAAGAGAAGATCTTAAAATCTTCCAGTGAGAAGATCAAAACATACTCAACTGATTAGGAATCAGAATTTTACTTCTTTATTTTTTAAAGGACAATCTGGGAAGCCAGAATACTGTCAAAGAATGTCTTTAGTCTTGAGGAAAAATGCTTTTTAATTTAGCATTTACTATAAAGCCAACTCTCAATCAATATAAAGATAGAATTAAGATATTTTCAAATATTGAATACTTCAAAAACTTATCTGCCATCTATCTTAATTAAGGAAGCTACTGGAAGAGATGATCCTCACAGAAAACAGAGAGTAACGGGAGAGGGAACATATGGGATGAAGGAAACAGGCATCTAACTGGAAAGGAAGGAAATGGGTGTGGCCTGGTTGATGGTAAAGGGAGGGCCCAGGACCACAGCTGTGCAGCAAATTTAGGGATCATGGGAGAGATATCACTAATACAATAAAACTAATAGAATATCTGTTAAGTTTGAATGTATTGAGAGACTCTATGGTAGAGAATTTGGGGATATGTTGATAATAAATACATAGTATGCTAAACAAATAGAAAAAGAGGCAATATTTAACTGCAAAGAAAACAAAAATGGTACAGATAAAGTAAATATTGTTATAGAATACTACACAGTTCAGCTGAGAACAGTGCTTACATAACTGAAATAAAGTGAATTTTGAATACTGATCTAACCAATAATTATGATATCATTAACAGCATCAGAGAATGGAGAAGTGCTACTGTGAATGTGGGGGTGGGTGGGCGTGTACCTGTACACGCTCACACGTGTTGAAATGGGGTGGGCAAAGCTGTGTTCTCAAGAGGGAAATCAATTGATAATGATGTCACAAAACTAAAACTAAAACTAAAACGAAACAAAATATACTTGCTATTTAGAGATCACCACATAAAGTAACAAAAGAAAGGGGTAAATGTGCTGAAGATTTTTGCCTCTAAGAATTGGGGCTTGGTGGAGTGGGGTGGGAGTGGGGGAAGGAGGCTGCTATTTTTCATGATAAGACGTTGTAGAACTTTCTGGCTTAAAAAACATGTTGTAAAACTTTGATAAAAATAAAAATCAAATTACAAAGACAAAACCAAAAGAGGACAGGTTTTTGTAGAAAATCTAAAAACAACAAAAAAGGATTTAGGTTTAGGATTACTTGTTATTTTGCAGAGTGGGTAAGAGCACAAGTTCTTGGGCCAGATTTCCTGGGTTTATATCTTGCTTCTCAGCTGCCATGTGACCTTGGGCAAAAGTCACTATTGGTCAAGGTGCCCCAGCTTCCTACTACTTACATAGTTTCTACTTCATAGGTTTATTGGGAGGATTAAATGAGCTAATAATACATATTAATCAGTGCCTGACACATGGTAAGTGCTCAATGAATGTTAGCTATCCCAGATTCCATTGAACTGTTAATCAACATGGAAAATACTGTGAAATATGAAACTGAGTAGAATGGATAAACAATATGGGAAAAAACAGGGTTGTTTCCCAATAAAACTTTAAGAAAATATATACAGCACCATATATATGTGTGTGTTTGTATATGTGTGTGTGTGTGTGTGTGTGTATATATATATATATATGCAGCAGTCTTGTATATTTCTTTCTTTCTTAAAAGATTTTATAAAAGCATTCTTTGGTAAAGTATATTTTAAACTATTTTAGAGAGTCTCTGGAAATGCATGGCTCAAGCTGGGAGTAAATTTATTTTATAGCTGAAGTAAATGAGAATATTGATCTGAACTAGATCTGAGAGAATGACCTAGACGTGAACTGCTCTAAATGACAGCAGACTCTCCAGACCTATCTGACCGTCTCCTGGAGAATCGCAGTCCATAAATACCTGAAGCAGTACTTTCGGTTTAAAATGTTCAGTAAAACTCCAGTCCATTAGACTGCGCTGCTGTGTTTTCTTTATGTCTTCTAAATCTGCTTCCACCATCATCTTGGGTTTCTAAAATATCATAGGAACACAATTTCAGCTTTAATTTGTTTAAGTCCAAATGGAGCCCTCTTGGGCTCCGTCAGCTAACCAGCATGTACTCCATCTAATTGGGGAAATCTGCATATGTATAAATCCATATGGCAACATTTTAGGAGAGCCGCTGCCAAAAGAGTATGCCTTTGACTTTTTTTTTTATGGGCAACATAATCTAAATATTTTTATTGTTAGGTTATACTCTTCTGAGTCCTGTTAGCAATTACAGGCAGGTTTTCTGAACTCTCTTCAAGACAATGTTAGCTCTACATGGCTGTATGGTGAGCAGGTGTTTGTTAGATTGCCAAGCCACACTGTCTAGAGAGGAGCCTGGAGCTGGGAAGTTATGCGCAGGCTGCCTAGCAAAATTAACTCCTTTCTCTCCATTTGGAGCTGTTCTGGGGATGTCTGAATGATTCCTCTTTTCTAGCCTCAGTATTCTCCAAGTATCCTCTTTTTCCTTTTTCAGTGTTTCTCACTCCAAATCATGGTATTCTCAGATCATCCTGTCATCTACATGTTTAGAAAAATAATTCCTTACCTTTTGATGAGAATCAGCCTTTGTGACTGCATCATCTTTGATCTCATTGTTTGTGGTCTGCTCTGTAAATCAAAGACACCAACATCCAGTTGTGTTCTGGCTTTGTTCTTGCCCTGCTGGTTAATGCTGTGCCTTTTTGTTGCCCATATGATCTATGTCTCTGTGCTGAAAAGGTAATGCCTGAAAGGTTTGTTTTGTGCCTCCAGAAAGGTGTTTGTGTCCATAATTCTAAATCTGTGCCTACCTGGAAAAATTATACTAAGCTCTTTGAAAAGAACTTAGTTTCTTATGTGAAATATTTTAAATCATATCAGATATTCTGCTTTCAGACTGTACCATTCACTTTTAACAATATACCTTTACCTTTAAAAGTTGTAAATATTTACTGATTAAATCCAACTTCTTAGTACATGGCATTTGTCTTCTTGTGCTGGTGACTATCACCAAGCTTTTTAAATTTCCAGGGATCTTATCTCATGGATGACAGACTAGGGTGGGGTCAGGCCATGGGTGCAAAGAGGCACTGGCAGACACAAGCACTTCCTATTGGAAAATGATATGCTTTCACCATTCTACAGGTCTTTCCTTCCATTCATTAATCATTAATTAATTTAAAAATGATTTAATGAGCATATGCTAATTTACAGATGGAGCTTAACCAAAGTTAAATAAATGAAGGGGTAGCTGGACTCCAGGGCACTGTACCATGGACCAATATGAGTCATGTACACTAGCTTTCCTTGTGACCACAGAGTATACTTATATGATGATTGAGATGGTGATATCCTTGGCTACGAAGCAAAGGTGAATGAACAGAGAAGGAATAGATTCATGCTGTTGATTTCTGTATCACCAGAAGAATCCCATGATAAGTTCAACAAAGATCAATGAACATCAAACTGTGAATGTCTTAGAATTTGTAATTTGCTTTTGTTATTATGACTCTCTAATGGAGAAATGGACAACCTATATAGTATTTTACAAATTTGATCATAGAAACAGAGTATGTGTGTGTGGGAGGTGGATCTTGTGCGAATATACTTGATGCTGCTGAACAACTGAACCACCCTGACTTCTTATCACTTTTAGAATAAATGAAGATTACATCTGACAGAGTTCTACAGGAATTAGCTCTTGCCTAACTCTCCGAACACAACTCTGACTCTCCCTTGCTCATTCTACTCCAGATATACTGGCCTGCATGCTATGTCTTGAGGCTCTTGCACTTGCTGTCCCTCTGGCATGCTTTGCCCTTAGCTGTTCACCTTTTTCAGACCCTGACTTCATTCATATTGTTCAAGTATCACCTTCTCAAGAGCCTTCTGCTTCATCCTCTGCTTTTTTTTTCTTTTTGATCATAGCATATATCCATGCCTAATGCTACCTACTGTTTATGGTCTGTCTCTCCACCTCGTGTAAATTCCTGGAGAAGAGAAACTTCATCTTACTTTTTTTTTTTTTTAATTGTACACTGAGCACCCAGCAGCTGGTAGGAACTCAGTAAATACTTCCTTTTGATTGAATGAGAGGCATCTACATCATATATTAAATGTGGAAATAAACCTACAGCCACATAGAGAAATTAGAAATGTGGAAGAAAACCTACAAGAAAGCCTTATTCTGTGGCAAGCATAAGACAATTTTTATTCTATGGCAAGCGCAAGACAACTTTTTATTCTGTGGCAAAGAGAACCATATTTGGGCTTCTAGAGGAAGAAGCTGATTGTGCAAAAGGACAGGCCAGTGTTTTTCTTTCTTTCAGGAGCACAGCTACTTACATTTTTGCTACTAGTTTCATCTTGCCTTGAGCTGGTGAAGGTGACAGCATGAATGTTCCATTTTGATTTAGGGGAAAACCATACAGCCAATTCGGATCAGTATTTATATAAACACATCTACTCAAGAGAAAACTCAGGCCAACTATAACTCTAAATAGACCATGATGTCCCATGTGTCCTTGAAGCAATTGATATGAAATCTGTGGATAAAAATTATTCTGTTCTGCGGTCTGCCAGATTTCCAGGAGATTTGATATTCCCTCCTATGTCTAAGGATCCAGCAGAAAAAAGTCTCCAGTTTAGAAAACATCTTCTAAAAATTATGCATCAGTTATTTTGACAAAGGAAAGAACATTCTAAAAGTAATCTGAATTATTTAATAGTAGAGGAAAAATCAGTTTTTTTCTTTTTCTGATTTCTGCTTTCAACCACATAATCCTTTGACAGTGTGATTCAGTAGTTTTTGACACATCTGGAAATGGATCCTTTCTCATCCCTTTGAAAAACAGCTTTCCTAATCTGTTTTACTTTAGAGATAACAAGATCCCTCTGCGAAGCAGTTACTTTATTAAAAAAACACCCAACAAGCATAAAGGGCACATCTAAACCTATAGACTCGCGGTTATCAACTCTCAGATTTTTCATAAATATCTACTAGGCCCTGTCAAGTTCAAAAACAGTCTCAGATGGAAATCCAGTATTTGGTTAAGAAAAGCACAAATATTCAGCCTTTTATGTCCAGGAACAGGCTTTTATATGTATTTGGTGCTAAAATGGTTGTGCAGGAAATACATAAATGATTTTTTGCCTTGTTTAAAGAGAATTAAAATTGGCAGCTTTGAAGTAAGTATGATTCAGTTAGGGAAATAAATGTAAAATCAACAGCAACAACAACAAAGTCCCACACACACAACAGCTACAATGCGACACCAAGCCCAAATGCCCTCTCCCTTTCAAATGGAATGGCTCCTTGAAGTAGTTCAAAACGCACCATGGAGAAACACTTATGGCCCTGAGATCCACCCTCCAGATTGTGTGGCTTCTAGGATACACTGTCCACTATAGCATTTTCAACCCTGAGAATTTAGGAAGTTACTATTAATATAATAATCTACTTTCTTCCAGAATCCAGCACGCTAATTTATGTACTTTGACCACTAGGTGGCAAAAGTCGCCTGAGGAAAACGCTGTCCAGTTGCTTTAAAGAAAAAAAAAAAAAAAAACCATGAAACAAAACAAAGAGAACACCTTGGGCCTTACACCCCTCCTGACTTATTCTGACTTCACATTAACCCAGAGTGACTTCCCTGTCATTCATTTGTAGTCCCATAGGATACACTATTGCCATAAGAACTCAGGTTAACTTATTTGGCTTAATTTTTTTTTTTTTGAGAGGTAGGCTAATAGGGAAGGGTACTTAGGACAAAGAAATAGGGAATCTACCCTACTCAGAAGAAAGGAAAAGCCAAACGCAACAAAATCAGCATGAATGAGACTAGGAGTATGGCTAAATCATTAGCTGCATCATGAAACATTTCTGGAACTCAGGAAGCTGCAAGACACAGTGGAGGAAGCACTGCTTTGAAGTCAGCCCTCTGTTCAAATCCTGACTTCCTACTTGTATGTAGCTGAACAAGTTATTTAACCTTTCTAATTCTTGGTTTCCTCATCTGTAGAATTGGGATAATAGTATCTTTGTCATAGGCTGATGTTTATATAAGTATTTTTAAAGTACTTGAGATATAACAGAGCAATATTAAATAAATGTTATTTTCTTCCCTCTTCTATTCATCCCAATTGCCTCCTCTACCAATCCTACTCCATTGATTACTTCCTGTTCTACCCTCCTCTAAATAAATGAAAAGGGTAAAATGACCATTAGTCAATACTAACTTAACACTTATTCTCTCCTGTTACCACTTTTTAAAAGTTTTTTTCCTACCCAATTTTGGCCCATAACCACTTATTTTTAAATGTGAAATATAATACACAAAGTGCATAAAACACAAATGTTTAATACAATGAATAATTATAAGAGTAAAATCTCAGCCTTCCAGACATCTTATGTGTATCATTTAACAAGCAGAGCCTCCTTATTAAACTTCCATATTAATTATAATTTTTTGTGTATTGTTTTGAGTTTCCTAAATACGCAGTATTTACAAATAATGATGGTTTTATTTCTTCCTTTTTGAACGTCATGCTTTTATCTAGAAGAGAAAATGTTTTGCTTGTTGGCATACACCTCTGACGCAATATTGAATACACGTGTTTATAGTGGACATTCTCCTGATCTCAAAGGGAATTATTTTAACTTTTCACCTTGATATATAAGGTTTGTTGTAGTAATATAAAAAGTAACCTTTATATGATTGAGGAATGTTTCTTCTCTTGCCTATTTGCTAAGATTTTTTTCATGAATTGCTACAGAATTGTATTACACATGCTGTTTCTGCTCTATTGAGATGATTATATGACTTTCCTCACTAATGTGTTAATTGATAAATTATACTGATTTTACAATGTATATATTTTCCTTCTACCCCTGTTATAAGTGCAACCTGTTTGTAATATATTATTATCATTTAGTATCTGCTAGATCAGTTTTCTTATATGTAGTTAGAATTTTTGCATCTATGTTTGTGAATGACTTTAATTGTAATTTAATTTAATGAATTAGTTTAACTTTCAGTTGTAGCACTATCCTTGTCACTTATAAAGTTTATGCTAGCTTCATAAAATGAATAGAGGAGGATATACTACTTTTCTATTTCCTGGAATAATTTTTGTTAAGATTAGAATTATTTCTTTTTTGAGTGTTTGGTATTAGTTACCAATGAGATCATTTGGGCTAAGTGTGCCCTATTTGGAAGATTTTTGATTACCGATATAATTAATCTGATGTAAGACTACTCAGGACTTCTATTTCTTCTTGAGTCATTATTGGTAAGTTATATTTTTCCAGTAATTGCCCATTTTATTTTCACATTTAGTCAAAGTTGTTTATATTATCTTGCAGTCATTTAAATTTCTGTAGAATCCGAGGGAAGTCCCTGTTTCTTTATTCCTGCTATAATTTTTATTCCTGATATAGTTTTATTGCTGACAGAGTTATTCATGGCTTCTTTTTTTGTGATTAACCTTACATAAAAGATTTATCAACATTGTTAGTCTATTCAAAGAATCAAGTTTTTGCATTTTTGTTCTTCTCATGTTTTCATTTTCTATTTCATTGATGTAACTTTCATCTGTGTTTTCTATTTCATTGATTTAATATTTTTGTTGTTTGCTTTATTCTACTTTATTTGGAATTATTTTGTTTGTCTTTAGTTTGAGGTTGATATTTAGTTAATTAATATTTAGCTTCTTTTAGGAAAATATTTATTTAAAGCAATAAACTTTTCTTGGAGTACCTCTTGCATCAGCTGTATTCTATAGTTTTGATACTCAGTTTTTCATTATCATTTGGTTTGAAATATTTCCCAATTTCTATTGTAACATTTTCTTTGACCTAGGTGTTAACTTTGTTGTTTAATTTGTTAAAATAAACATATAATCTCTAAGAAGCTATGGTATAAGGGAGGCCTTAATATAGGCATATACATAATTTATAAAACTGAAGGAAAATAATGCCATAAAGAAAATATAGATTAATTTTTTATTTTTCTTTTTAGAGATGAGGTCTTGTTATGTTGCCCAGGCTGGTCTTGAATGCCTGATCTCAAGCAATCCTCCTGCCTTGGCTTCCCAAAGTGCTGGGTTTACAGGAGTGAGCCACAGCACTTCACCGGAAGTGTAGATTAATTATGATCATGGAATGCTGACAGAGGCATTTCCATATGGACACATCCAACAGGACTTCATGGAGGTGCCATTGAATCCTAATCAGAGTCAAAAAGAGAACTCAAGGTAGAGGAGATTGTGAGGGAAAGGTACCACAGAGATTGAAAAGAGCAGGCTATGCAGAGTAAACAGGCCTAATTCTGTCGGGCTAGAGTACAGAGTGAGTGAGCAACAACAAAAAGATGGGAAAAATTTTGGGAAAAGTAATTTGATACTAATGGAGAAGCAGGCCAAGGAATTAGGTTCTATTCTGCAGGTAGTAGGGAGCCATTGAAGGTTGAAAGTAGAGAAATAAAATAGCTATACTTTAGATAGATTAATCTGACAGTGATATATAGGGTAGCTCAGTATAAATTTAGCTCAATAACCTTCTATACTTTTGTACCTCCCAATATAACACTGTTTATAATGCTGTAGTCTACAATGAGAGTAATGGCCTGAGCCTTAAGTGGGAGAGTAGGGGAAACTGATGTTCACTGAACATTGATTTTGTAGCAAGCTCTGTACTGGACATTTCATTATGTTTTGCAGATAAATGTTTATAATTTTAGCACACAATCACAATAATTGTGAAACACTAATGAAAGTTTTAATGATGGTCACTGTACTAAATTTACTAAGGTAAGTGTAGACTAAGAGGCATTAAGATATTTTGAACAACAAGGGTTGAAGTACAGAGAACTTATGGAGTAACAATACTCAGTAAGAAAGTTTAATTAACTTAATAACAAATTTAAATAATGCATCTTGAACTTTTTTTGATTTACGTCTACTAGAATAGTGTCACACACACACACACACACACACACACTCTTTAACTTACCCAAAGACTCATGTTGGGGCTGAGTCTTCATGATGCTCTCCTGCTCTAACAGCTGCCTATTATCAGGGCCCAAGAGTATAGGATTATTCAAGTCCGAATGCTTCATACTGTTAGCATCACGCTGACTAGGATCTGAAGGTTCTCCATTGCTCTCATCATTTTGCACAGGCATTGACAAATTCTGATCCACAAATATTGTTCTGTCTTTGATTTTAATATCTATTCAGTGTAAGGAACATCCATGAGATACAATATGAGAAAAACTAACAATCATAAAACACAAGAATGCCTTCTGTTCCCTCCATGCAGTGTACCTGCTGTCTGCTTGGCCTCTTGGGTGTTCATTTTCATGGCATATTGCTGCCTTATCTGTTTAGCAAATCTGGCAGGGTTGTCCCATGGTACGCTAAACATTTCAGAATCTGACCCACTCATCATCCCAGAAGGCTTTAGTTTCCCTTTTTCATCAACCTCAGAGAGCTTCAGGCTCTCAAAAGTAAACACCTTGAAGGCTCGTTCTACTTCATTCCAGCTCAAGACATCTGTAAGAAAGCAGAACCAGTGCTGCTGAAAATGTTCTTATTAGCACATGGTATAGGGTTGACAGAGGGACAAGAAGCAGGGAGTCTGTCTACTAGAAAGACAAGGGAGTCATGCCACAATGGCTGTTGACATGATTTGAAACATTGGCTCCTCAGTCTGCAGCAAATATCAAAGGTACCTGAGGGTAATCAAACAACACAGTAAAGATATAATTTAGCAAATTATAATGCTCCCAAACTGCTTGATAGCTTAAATCAATATTAGGTGTCCAGATTCATTTGCATGAACTTTCCAGGGTACCATACAGGTTGAATATGCTTATATAACTTACTATTTTTGAGTGAAACCATCCTTTTCTCCTGTTGTAATTTAAAATAGAGAAATTATTTACTTGTGCCTAATATAGGTTGTTATATTTACTGAGTTTTTCTATTCATCTGGGCTCAGGAAAGGCTTCCTTCTGTGCACATAAACTGCTGCAGTATCTTCCATAATTGCACTTCAAAGTTTATCAGCTTTCAACAGGCTTTATAATTGTGTATTTACCTTTTTACAGCATTTATTCACTTGCTCACTCTTTCATTGGTTATTATTTTCTATGTATTAGGCTTTGTCATAGTGTCTTGGATTTGAAATAATCAAGATTTGGTTCTTACACTTTAGAAGTTCAAGGTAGAGGGAGGAGAAGCAGAATTAACAAATAAGCATGGAATTCAATCAGAAAAAAAATAAAATAATGTGGATCCATAATTCAGAAGTAACCTCTATTCTCTCTCCAGCGAATCTCAGAAAAGCAGCAGGTCCTTTGGGAGAAAACAGGGAAATTAAGGAGAGAGGGAAGAGGTAAAAGAGTTACAGAATGAAGGAGAGTTTGCGCATTCATTTATTTTTCAATATTTTTTTTGAGCCCCTCCTAGTTGTCACTAACTATAATAAAAGCTGGGAACATAGTGGTGAACAAAATAGTGAGCTCCCTGCTCTCATGGAATATCCATTCCAGTGGTTGGAAACAGATAAATGTAAAAGACAAAAGATGATAAAAAGAATATAGCCAGCCGAGGGGACAAAAAGTGGTCAGGGAGGGGCTTCTAGTTTATATAAAGCAGTCACGAAAAAATCCTCTCAACAATTAAGCAAAAATGTGAAGGCAGTGGGGGAGCAAGCTGTGTGGATATCTGGGGGAAAGTAACTGAGGGAGGGAAAACAGCAAGTGCAACGATCCTGAGGCAGGGGTGTGATTGACATGTTCATGGAATCACAGTGAGGCCAGTGCAGATGGAGGAGAATGGAATGTGACAGCTTGACAGGTGACAGCTTAAAAAGTAGGTGGCAGACAGTTTAGGTTCTTACTGTAGTTTGTTTTTGAGACAGGTTGACCCAAGCTGAGTGCAGGTGATTCTCCCATCTTGGCTTCTCAAGTAGCTGTGTCCGCAGGCATGTGCCACCACACCTGGCTAATTTTTGTATTTTTTGTAGAGATGGAGTTTTGCTATATTGGCCAGGCTGGTCTTGAACTCCTGAGCTCAAGCGATCCACCCGCCTGGGCCTCCCAAAGTGCTGGAATTAAAGTCATGAGCCAGACACCTGGCCTAGTTTAGGATTTATTCCGAGTGAAGTGGTTGACTGCTATACAGTTTTCAGTTACAAAGGCACATGATCCAACCAACATTTTAGAAGGGCCGTTTGAGTGGCTGTGTGGATAAAAGACTGTCAGTAAAAAATGAAAGCCTGTAGACCAGCTGGAAAGCTATTGGAATAGTCCCAGTGAGGGGTGTTGAAGGACTGGACTGGGATGGTAGTGAGGAGTGTGAGGGATTGACTGAGAGTGAGAAAACAGAGACAGCAGGGATGACTCCAAGGTTTTTGGTGGAAAGTAGTTGCTACTAATTGAAATAAAGGAGATGGTGAAGGGATAAATTTAGGGATGAGGAATCAAGAGGTTGATTTTAAACTTGTTACGTATGATGTGGCAAAAGGGAAAAGAGGAGGAGGGGAGGAGCCACCAAGGGTCTAGGACAGGCCATGTAAGCAGCACATGTGTGAGGTTTCGATGGTGGCAGCAGGAACAAAAATCCTGTGTGGTATGGAGAGCTGAGCTGAAGGGAGAACGGAATCATGTCTTAAGGCAGGAGAAGTGGAGGGTGGCAGGACACAGAAAAAGGACAGAAGTTCACCCCCTTCTCAGGAAGCAGGTAGTTACAAACACAACAGCAATGCCATACCAGGCCCTCCAGGCTGCACCCTGCGTGTCCATGGGTCAATGGTAGGGCAGTGTTCAACAGTTCCTGGCTTTTTCTATTACTAAGCCTACTTAAAAGTGAAAAAAGAAATCAAGATAAAAATATTTGGTGGTTTGGTTAGACTTACAAATGAGATGGTAAGGAAGAATATGCACACGCTCTTTTCTTTTCTAGGTCAAATGCTTCCTTGTCAAATAAAGATGTCTGTGTAATTTAATGTCCTTTCTTATAAGTAGAAATGTATCTGCATATTCCCTCAAGTGGGAAAGAGAATTTACTTTGGAAAATGACTGTCTCTATCACAAAATCCCAGTCAACTCAGATGAGACGTGATTCTAGATATTATATCTGAACGACCCCTCTTCCCACTGTCCTCAAAGAGCATAAAATGACTCTTTCTGCTGTGAGAAGCTGTTTATTTGAATCAACTCCTGCTCAGCAACATCCAACAGTGGGCTCTCTCTTCACCTTTTATCCCTAGGTATAGAGCAGGTGCTTAAAATTGCAGATTGCACCATCAGACATCTGCAGTGGCTTTCTTCCTGTCTCCTGCTCAGTAAGGTAGGAAATGTGGTTCTACTGGGTATCCAGAGACCAGAAGAATTTTTTTTTCTTGTTTTTCCCACTATTGTCATAATCCTAAAACAAATAATTTAACCCTGCCAGGATCTCAGCTTTCTTCTCTGAAAATGGATTTCGACTAGATTAATTCTACGGTTTCTTTCAGTTAGGAAATTTTATGGTTCTACGATTCATCTTTCTTCATAAAAATTTAATTTCTGGATTTGAATAGTGTGCTCAGAATTTTCTCTCAAGATAGGATTAAATATGAGCTTCTAGTAACACAGGTTACAAGATATCTATATTTGCCTCCAAGTTGCACGCTTTCTTATTTCCTTCCTGTCCTCACGTGTAGAGATGGTCCATGGTAGCGCTCACATTAGCTTTACCCTGGTGAACATTCCTGCCAAATTCAGATTATCTCAGGCTTCTTTTTTTTTCTGCTGTAATAAAAAGGAAAGAACTGTGAAGGGACAGAGTGGAAAGAGACAGAAGAAAACTCATTCTGGAACCTGTTTTTTATTGATTGTGGGTGGCTAAAACAAGAGTATGTAAGATGAAAATTAAAAGACAGGTATCTCTGAATTGGGGCAAAGTTGCATGGTCCAAGTTGCTCTTCTCTCTTTCCGGAAAATGTCTCTGCAATGTTATTGTAATGTTTACATGATTTGTAATGATGATAAAGGAGTAAAGGAGTGTAGTGGTCAGGCAGAAGAGGGAAGGACAGCATTGTCCTGGAAATTACACACACACACACACACACACACACACACACACACACCCCTTTACTTCTCTGTAAGTAGGATGGGATTACAATGGGAGTATTTGGGACAGAGATGGGGAAAAGGAGGGAAAAAAAGAATTACTGTGGTTAAGAAAACACAATAGGAAAAAAATCCCAGTACATAAAATTGAAGAGTGTTATGTATTATAGCTAATGATAACATTGCAGATAACATTATTCAAATAAGGAAGTTGCAGTCAATCAAAATACCCACCTTAGCCTCTGAAAGGTCTTTAAATAATGAACATACTTTTTGTAAATAAGGGTGCAATTTTAAGAGGCATATATTACCATTAATTATATTGAGTTTAAGCTAAGACAAAGCGATGGACTTACCACTCGTAAAAAAGTGCATAAGCTCATGAATTGTTGCTAGATGCTTAGTGTTGTTCCATGGTGGCGGCAGAGGGAATTGAAGGAATTCCCACAGTGGCAACTTGGACTGCATCTCCTGCTCAATTTGAACTGGATCAAAATTCTTTTGGTCCTGATGAAAAAGAGCAACATGACAGAAGACATTAAAGTAAGCTGTCAAGTGCCTTATGCATATGGAGAAGGCTAAACATGATACCTTCACTCTCATTATTTGGGAACAGAGGAAATCAATGGTAATTGGGAAAGACAAACTTTTCGTATTTTGCTGAAGGTCAAAAAGCTAGTTCCTATGTTGCCAGGAGTTCCTGGTGCACAAAAATGACTGATTCTTCATTCTCAGTGACAAACTGCCAAAGTCTCATATATATTCATCTCTCCCTCTTTAGCTCCATTTCTAGCTTCTACTAGTTTTTCATAGCAGCAGTTATTTAAAGCAAATAATTATAAGGTTTTAATGCAAATTTAGTGGTGGTAACAATTAACTGAATTGTTAATCAGACCTCTATGATCAGTCAAATTTCCTAGGCTGACATCATTCTTCCCTGTATCTAGGTCCATTTTCTAGGGTCCTATTTTGTATGCAAGTGTCTATTTTGTACATTACATTTTAATTAGTGTTGGTGAAGTTATCTAATTAGCTTCTTTCAACTGAATGGTTGTAAACACACTTTCCCACATTGGTTTTCCTTGTGGCAACCTGATTATTATTACCTTTAGTGCATACTTCTTGTGGGCTTGTGCATCATGATAATTCAGTAAAAGGGGGCCTTTGGGCACAGCTTTGCTTTCACTTTCTTCTTCAGATAAAAATGCTTCATGAAGATTCTATGCAAATTGAAATAATATTGATTTAAAGAAAGAATTCATACTTTTCCAAAGCATGAAGACTCTGCTATCTCAGGCTATCTGACCTTTTTCTCCCTCTCCGAGAGACAGAGTGAGGGCAGAAGGGATACGATGTGAGCTGCGATTCTGTGGTCTAGCCCATCTGCTCTGGGGGGTGGCTCCTGCAGACTGGGTGGGACAAGATCTTCTTCAGTTGCCACAACCTGTTGAGATCAACAATGAGAGGAACTGGTGTAAGGGTCCGCTCTTTAGAGATACTCACTGCTCATTGCTGCATTCCCACTGCTTAGTAAGAACCAGTCCATTTCCATGACGCAAGTACCGCTGATGACACAAAATGGCAGGAAACTATCAGTGATCACCAAATAAAAGGAAAAGTGTTTGCAATCCATGCATTGAAGTAGATATAAATTTAATACTCGTATTAAAATTGCTAACATAAAAAATGGTAAACAAACTTTTGATAAAAATATTTCATGAAGATTCTATTCAAATAAAATAATAACATATTTTTCTTAATATTTACTCTTTGTCTTAAAGCAGTGGAAAGAATACTCATACAACTTTGGATTCATGAAATATTTATTGAATGTCTACCACAAGCCAGGTACTATGTAACACATCTTCACATGTAATCATTTAAGCCTCACAGCAATCTTGTGGCGGTAGATATTATTTCCCATTGTATAGAGGAAAAAACTAGGGTGACTGGCCAAAGCTCAGGGATACCAAGTGGAAGAACCAGGGATTCAGGCCAAACCCTCATTCTTTCTTCAAAAATAGAAAAGTTATTATATTATAAGATTAGTAAATGGAATAGTGTCTCCTTTATGTGGGGAAAGTGAGATCTAGAAAGATTAAGTGCCTTGTTCAATTTTACATGGAAAACAAGTTAAAGAGGTTGAAACATAATCAAGTTTGGCATCTAATTTACAGCTTTTCCCTTTACCCTATATCCTATAACCATCCTCTAAGATTTCATTTCCCTTTACAAGTTTCCTCAGCCTTGGCATTAATGACATTTTGGCCTAGATAATTACTTGTTGTGGGGGGCTGTCCTGTGCACTATAGGATATTTAGCAACGTCCCTGGGGTCTACCCATTTTATGCAAGTAGCAACCTTCCAGTTGTGACAACCAAATATATTTCCAGACATATCCTCTGGGAACAAAATCACCTCCTGTTGAGAACCACTGCTCTGGAATAACAAACTTTTATCCTATTCTTTACCTTGTTGAAACACCCTACTGTCAGAAGAGTAACTCACTGTTTCCACCTTCTATCCTCTGATCATTTCTTTGACCCACTTCAATCATGAAAGATCACTCAAAACTGTTCCTTCTCTGAAATGTTCAGTTCTAGCATCCCATCCTGTAAAGTGCCATCCCATCACTCCCATATTTCAGTGTTTTCATCCCCTTATTATTATTAAGCATTCATTCATTCAACATGGATCTACTGGGTGACTTCTATTTATTAGGCACTGAGCTCATTAACCTTCTCCTTTGGTACCTGGAACACAGTAGATGGTTAATACATGTTTGTTGCTTTAAGTTTAGTAGAATAAAACAAGAAAGACTAAGATAAATAAAACAATGATACTGCAAGCTCTATAGGGCTTTTGTACTTTTATGCATTTATTGATATAATAAAAGTATTGGTCTTCTAAAAACTTCCTGGAGCAATTGAAGGCAAATATTACTGTGGTTATCTAATTGGTTGGAAAACTAAGGCAGTCAAAAACCAGAAAAATGTATATGGAAGTTAACAGAGATGATAGAGTCTGAAAAGCACTTTAAAATAAATCTTTTATGTATTAAGAGAAAAAAAATGTGTCACATCCATGAACCAAGAACAAGAACAGGCAATTGTAAAAAAAAAAAAAATAGAGAATTTATAAATTAAAAATATTACTGCCAAAACCAAACTTCAATAGCAGATTGGACTCCCTGAAGAAAGCTGAAGGACGTTAAGCTGGAATTCCCAAAGGGATAGAATTTAAAGAAAATGTAAAAGACAAAGAGGAAAACCCTGAAGCTCGAACATCCATTCAATAATAATTAAGGTAAATTGATAGGAAAAATGATATTTGAAAATGGAAGACTTTCTCAGAATCTTCTCAGTTTAACAAATATGTATTTAGTGTCCACTATGGGTTAGGTATGGTTATTGTGTGCTGAGCATACAGCAATGAACAACATTATATTTTTACTGCTTGCATGGAGATTATATTCTAGTAGTAGGAGGGGAAAAGTAAGAAGAAATAGCTGATAAATATACTGCAAAAAGAAAAGCTGTTGATAAGAAAATAAAACAATGTGATATGTATGACAGAGACTGCTGTGTATTATGGGGGGAGAGGGTTCTTCAGATCAGGTGGTCAGAGAAGGCCACTCTAAGGAATGACACTTCCACTAGGGACTCTCCAGAAAGAGAGAAAGCTTTCTAGGTAAAGAAGGTAGAGTAAAAGGTTAATGTGGAATTAAGTAACATATTATAGGAAAAACCAGAAGGCCTATGTACATGATGAATTGCATGTGTGTTTGTGTGTGTGTGTGTGTGTGTGTGTGTGTGTGTGTGAGATGGAAGGCAGGAGGTGAGATGACAGGTACATCTCAGAGCCCTATTTTTAGGTCCTTTATGGGACAGTGTAAAGAATTTTTATTTCACACAGAATGTGACTGGAAATCAGATGTTAATTTCCTTACACCATAATGACAAATATGATAAAACAGAATCATACCTAGACATAGTCTGTGTTATCAATTATAAAGAGAAAACCCTAACAGCTGCTAGAAAGAAAAATAAAGATTATCTGCAAAGAAAAAATTATTAGATTGACATTGGACTTCTTATCACCAACATTAAAAGGAAGATGACAATGAAGAAATCCCATCCAAATACTTTTCTATGTAGATTCACTATGTTTTAAGTCATTTCTGCTACTTTCTACTTGAACAAACTCGAAAAACATTTTGTGCCTCAGTTTCCTGATCTGTAAAATGGGTGCTATGGTCTCCACCTTAAACTTATTTCTAATTACAATCCCCACGTGTGGAAGGAGGAAGGTGATTGGGGCATGGGGGTGGTTTCCCCCATGCTGTTCTTAAGATAATGAGTGAATTTTCATGAGACCTGATGGTTTTAAAAGTGGTAGTTTTTTCCTGCTGCCTGGTGAAGAAGGTGTCTGCTTCCCCTTTTACTATGACTGTAAGTTTCCTGTGGTCTCTCCAGTCATGTGGAACTGTGAGTCATTTAAACCTCCTTTGTTTATAAATTACCCAGTCTCTGTAGTATCTTTATAGCAGTGTGAAAATGGACTAATACATTGGGGGATAAAAATAGTTCCTGCTTCACAGGATTGTTCTGAGGATTACACAGTTAACATATTGAAAGCATTTAGAACAGTGCCTGGTGCCTGTAAGTGCTACATATATGCTACTAGTACGAATAAGAAACTTTCAAGGATATACATAGAACGTTCACAAGAACTGACCATGTTACATCAGTTCACACAGGAAGCCTCAGAAAATTTTAACTAATTTGCAGAACATGTCTACTGATCCTAATGTAAAAATATTAGAAATCATCACTAAGTAATGGAAATCAAAATAATTCATGGGTTAAACATGTAAATAAATAAAAGACGGGGGGGGGAGAGATCCAAGATGGCTGATGATTAGCAGCTCGGGCATGTACCTCCCAGTGAAAGCGCAAAGAACGAGAGGACGCCACACTTTCAGACGAATATTAGTTGCTCACGGACCAGGAGATTCCCAGTGGAGGAGCTCCACGGGTCGCCAGGGCGACTCTTGTGACCGGCGTGGCGGTTTTGCTGGTGCCTTAGCACGCCAGTTCTTGGTGCAGAGTCCGGAGATTCCCGGGCAGAAAAGCACCATCAATCTTAACACCGCTGTTTTGGCCGGCTCAGTGGATTGCTCAGATTTCGGAGCAGGGAATCAACAAGTTGGACGTCAGAGACCCAGTTAGAAAGTCGGTAATTATAAAGACGACAGACGGACAAATATATAATGAAGGGAAGAAACCAGCCTAAAAAGGTAGAGAATACTCAAAATCAGAATGCCTCTCCCTCTACAGGGGATTGCAATTCCTCATCAGTAACGGAACAAGGCTTAATAGATTACACGTGCGTTCCAATAACAGAAGCAGGTTTCAAAACGTGGGTGATAAGAAACTTCTGTGAATTAAAAGAACTTGTTCTAACCCAATGCAAAGAAACTAAGAACCTTGAAAAAAGCTTTGACGAAATGTTAATGAGAATGGACAATTTAGAGAAGAATATAAGTGAATTGATGGAGCTGAAAAACACAACACGAGAACTTCGCGAAGCATGCACAAGTTTAAACAGTCGAATTGATCAAGCAGAAGGAAGGATATCAGAAGTCGAGGACCAGCTCAGTGAAATGAAACGAGAAGACAAGAATGCAGAAAAAAGGATGAAAAGGAATGAGCAAAGTCTCCAGGAAATATGGGACTATGTGAAAAGACCTAATTTACGTTTGATAGGTGTACCTGAATGTGATGAAGAGAATGAATCCAAGTTGGAAAATACTCTTCAGGATATCATTCAGGAAAATTTTCCCAACCTGGCAAGGCAGGGTAATATTCAACTCCAGGTAATACAGAGAACACCACAAAGATATTCTTCAAGAAGACCAACCCCAAGGCACATAATCGCCAGATTTATTAGGGTTGAAATGAAGGAGAAAATACTAAGGGCAGCCAGAGAGAAAGGTCAGGTTACCCATAAAGGGAAACCTATCAGACTTACAGCAGATCTCTCAGCAGAAACCCTACAAGCCAGAAAAGAGTGGGGACCAATATTTAACATCCTTAAAGAAAAGAACTTTCAACCCAGAATTTCCTATCCAGCCAAACTAAGCTTTATGAGCGAAGGAAAAATTAAATCTTTTGCGAACAAACAAGCACTTAGAGAGTTCACCACCACCAGGCCTGCTTTACAAGAGCTTCTGAAAGAAGCACTATACATATAAAGGAACAACCAATATCAGCCTTTCCAAAAATATATCAAAAAGCAAAGAACTTTAACACAACAAAAAATTTACATCAACTAATGGGCAAAACAGCCAGCTAGCATCAAATGCCGATATTAAACTTATATATATTTTAATTGGATAAAAAGCCAAAACCCATCAGTATGCTGCATCCGGGCCCATCTTACATCCAACAATACACAAAGACTCAGAGAGAAGGAGGAAGATTTACCAATCAAACAGAGAGTAAAAATAAACTAATAAACAAAAAGCAGGAGATGCAATTCTCGCCTCTGATAAAGTAGACTTTAAAGCAACAAAGATCAAAAGAGGCGAGGAATGACATTACATAATGGCAAAAGGATCAATGCAACAAGAAGAGCTAACGATTCTATAGATCAACGAGATAGAAAATTAACAAGGATATTCAGAACTTGAACTCAGACCCGGAACAAGTAAACTTAATAAACATTTATAGAACTCTCCACTTCAAATACACGAAACATACATTACTATCTCACACCTATTCCAAAGGTGACTATATAATTGGAAGTAAATCACTCCTCAGTAATCGCATAGCATTTCATAGGTTTAAATTAAATATTGGTTGGCTGTTTGTTTGTTATCTTCTTCCCTTATTCCTTCCTGACTACATCATTAAGTATAATTATCAGTATAAAAGAGGTTTTCAATACCCATTACTAAATTGCATTCTAGCCTGGGCAAGAAAGCAATACTCCCATTCTCTCTCCCTCTTTCTTTTCCTTCTCCCTCCTCCCCATTCTCTCTCTCTCTTTCTCTTCCTTTTTCCTCTTTCCTATTCTCTCTCTCTTTCTCTTTAAAAAAATAAATAAATAAAAAATAAAAAAATAAAAGATTTAGAACTGAATACACGGAAAGCATCAGGATGCAGACAAAGAAACACTCAAAAAGAAATGTATAGCCTTAAATAAAGCAAAAAAACTAAAAACAAATGAAGTAAGCTTTCATTTTTAAAATACAATACAAAATAAATCCAAAGAAAGTAGAAAGATGGAAACAAGCAAGAGATGAGCCAGACACTACGGCTCATGATTGTACTCCTGGTGCTTTGGGAGGCTGAGGTGGGAGGATCGCTTGAGGCCATGAATTCAAGACCATACTAGGCAATATAGTGAGGCCTTGTCTCTACAAAAAAAATAAAAATAAAAATAAATTCTTTTAAATTAACTGGGCATGATGGTGCATGCCTGTAGTTCTAGATACTCAGGAGGCTGAGGTGGGAGGAACATTTGAGCCCAGGAGTTTGAGATAGGGTGAACTATGATTGTGCCACTGTTCTCCAGCCTAGGAGACAAAGAAAGACCCTGACTTTAAAATAATTAAATAAATAACAAATACATAAATAAATAGATGAAGGAATTAATGAAGAGATTAATAAAATAAAAAGTAAAAAGGTGTTGATCAATGAATCAAAATGCTGGTTCTTTGAAAAGACCAATACAACAGCTATGCCTTTAACAACCATGATCAAGAAAAGGAAGGGACAAATAAATAACATCAGTCATGAGAAAAGGTACATAACCAGAGACAGAGGCAATTTTAAAACATATTTAAGTGAATAGTGTAAAGAATGTTGTATCAGATTTAAAACTCCAGTAAAATGGACATATTCATTAAGAAAAAAACTGATGACAAAAATTGGCCTTGGAAGTAGAAAAATCTAGTTAAATCTACAAGCATGAAAGAAATTTTAAAGATAAAGACTATTAACCACCCCACCCATTTGTCCATGTCCTCTTCCTCTTCTAGTAAAACGACACCAGACACAGAGTATTGAGGATATGTTCTGCCAAAACTTCAGGGAATGTTACATAAATGGCTCTGGAGTATAGCAAAAGAAAGAGGATTGAAGCTGAAGATTAAAGCAGACTTCAGTTCCTTCTGAAATATTCTAATCTCTATCAAGGAGAATGGATTTAGGTACTTTGAGAATAGTTGTAAAATAGCGTGAAAACAAACAGAGGCCAGAAGAGATAAAATGACTTACTCAAGTATACAACCTGGGAAAAACCCCCAGAGTATACTCACCTGTTCCAGCATACAATGCAGTATCAGGGGCACAGAAATGAATTCCTCTGGTATTGGATTCAGCAAATCATTGTAGTATCTCATTTCTACTTCAGTTGTGATGATGGAAGTCACTAAAATATCAAAAATACCATTGCCTAATTAAGATGTGTGCTCCATTATTTTCATCAAAAGTTCATGCATAATTTTAAACTATGACTATGCACTAATAATTGCAGGCACGCTAGGTGAAGGGAGGCTGAAAGCAATATGGAGCACAGTCCTTATCTCTTAAAGCGCCAGCTGGTGGTATTGATCTTCCAGCAGCTGATTTCATACATGCCTGGTGGTGGAGCTTGCAGTTCTTCATATTGTGTTTTCTTCTTTCCAGTGGATGGTACAATGAGTTGTAGAGCCTAGAAAAAGAGTTATTAAAAAGAAACCACTGAGACACCCATTTGAGAGATGCCTTCATCAAACGCTGGTATGATGAGATTCAACAGGATTCTGAGATTGTATAATTATGTTCACACCACAAAATCATCTTCTAATATTAGAATCAAAGGAAGAGAGTTTTGCTTGATGAAGGAAAGAAGGTAATGGTATAGATACTATTCAGTTTTTCCTACCAGAACTACTGAACAATTGTGGAGAAAGTGATGGGGTGATGGGGCACTGAGCATGAAACAGGTTTTTCTTTTTTCCCCTGGGTGACTCAGAGTCATGCCATTTTCCCTCTTAAATCCTTCGGTGGTTCTCCATTGCCTACAGGATATAAACCAGACTCTCGACTTAGCACCAAGGGAGATTCATGACCTGGTCCTGCCTCTGCAGCTTTAGTTCCTGTTGCTGTTCTCCACTTTGCACATGCAGCCTGGGATCACTAAACTACCCTGTGCTCCTGGCTTGTGCCATAATACTGCTTTTCTTTGACCTCCTTTGTACACCTTTGCCCCTTTCTTGAGAATATCATTCTGTCACTTTCCCCTATCACATTTTCCATTAGGCACTTCATACTCATCTTTCCCCACATCCCTAATCCTGGTTCAGTTTTCCTGACTTCCCTCTGTTGGCCCTACTCCTCTCCAGATCAGGTGACCAGGTTTATTTCTTCTACTGCAAGCTGAGCTGACTGCTTTCAGCATTCATTATGCAATGTTGGAATCATCGTTGACTTGACTGCCATCCTTTTTACAAGTTAACCTTAATGAGGAGAACAGGAATGAGTTTTCATTATTGTATTGCCAGCATCTTGCACAGTGCTAGCACATAGCCAGGTGCTAAATAAATATTTTAATTACTTTATCAATATCCTTCCTGTCACAGATGTTATTCATTGTACTGAGTGCTGACAAGAGGGTTCCATCCTTGCCTTTGCAAGTGTCAGGTAGTTGAGGAGCTTCATAAAGCCCCCATCATGTAGCTATCTTTAATACCAGTAGGCAGTATGACCTTAATCCAAGTATTTATGTAATTTTTTCTTCATATGCCTTATAAATATGAAAATAAAATTGCTCAGTTAATAATTTACCCCACTAAAGACATTGAATCCAAGCCTACCTCCAAAGTTGGCATGGCTTCTAATACAGGTTTCTCATTAACCACTTGTGGAACATTAATAAGCTGCATGCTTTCCAAATAGTGCTGGTGCTGCCTTCTCCAATCCAGGATGTCATACATCAAACAGGCAATATTTTCAAAAATATCAGTGCCCAATTTCAGCTACAAGTGAGAGATTTAATGACAATTGGTTATTAGTTTCATAGTTTTGGAATCAGATATATGGTTTCTATCTCTCTTAACAGCTACACCTATCAACTTTATACAGGACAGCAAACCCCTAAATCCCCAAACCACTGAATTCCAGCCATCATGACCCCGTTTATATTCCTGAATGCTTCTTGTCCTTCTTTGTTTACCAAAAGGCTGTTTCCTTTGGAGGGCCATATGGCTGTCTAATGTTTTAAGAGCCTAATTAATGCTTCAACTAAAAGAAATACAACTGAGTCATGAGTTTCAGCAGTGTGGCCTGGATTCTTAGTGTCTCAATTCCTAAAACATGTCAGGTAACTTTAATATCCTCAGCCAATGACAAGCTATAGATGATTTCTTACCTGGCTATGCAAGGAGCACAATGGAAACACTGACTCAGCTTTGTGGATCATCTACCCAAGTACGTTGCATCTAGACAAGTACGTGGGCAATCAGTATTTCTTCTTTTCTTCCAAGCTTCACTTCTTTCCTTTCACCTGTTCTACCTTTAGGGCAAAACACTAAGAAATCCTGATAGACTATTGCTTCTATAGTACCCACAAGTTTTATGAGCTGGCAAGCAAGCTGTAGCTCAGACACCTCGATTACTTGGGCTTTTGTTTCCAGAAGTAGGAAAGCATTGTGATGGCTGGGTCTGTCTGCCTGGAAGCAAAGAAGGATGAAATAGGCTCATTCTATGCCTGAGTTCAAGAAGTAAGGTGGTATGAGATGGTTCGTTGTATGCAGAAGTCCAATGATGTATACAGCTCTGACAGTCACTATGGTGCACCCGGTTGCTGGCTGGCTTCCCATCCCCACACTAAGGCTGAGGCCTCTTCAGTCAAGCTTCAGTCTGGTAATTGCTTGCCCAAATTCTGGCATAGAAATGTTTTTGTTTTTGCTTTGTATTTCTAGGAAATATAGTAAAGCTTTTGCCCAGTGATATTTTAGCTTAACCTAGTTTATTCATGTTAAAATCAAACAGCAAATCACATGCTAAGGATAACAAATTATTTCAGCAAACAGGGTCTTTTTTTTTTTTTTGTCAAAGAGGGTCTTAATTTGAAATGATGCTGATGTCTTCCATGGGCAATTATCATTCCTTGAAGGGCATTTTTTTGATGTAAAGCTTTTGTTACCTTGGTTCAACAGAAATACAGCCTGCTTGTTTGCAGCTAAAGGTTGCAAATGCTTTCCTCCATTCAAAGGGGAAGAGGGCTCCTTGGTTGGATACCATCTTGGATATGAAGCCATTATCAATTTACAGATACAGCTTAAAGTGTGACACTGTATATTTGATCTGCTTCTACTAGGGGTAGATTTATCATTTTCATGCTTATTAAATGATCCTGTTTAAAATGAACTTTGATCTTACCTATTAAATTCAATGGCCTTTTCTTCTAGAATCCAACTTAATGACTGAACTATCTTCAAGACTTTCCTTCCCCCTCGTCCTCAATGCTGAGTGCTTCTCTCACAAACCATATCTTAGAGAGGCATGCATGGGCTTTAAAAGGTTAGTATAGTTGGACCCAGACCATAGCCCTGGTATAAGATGATATTCAATAAATACCTGCAAATTGACGAATAGATCAGTCTGGCAAGCTGGAAAACACAGCCCTAATTGGCTCTGTAGAGACCTGAATGTTTTCATTGTTGACAGTTACCTTCATGGCCCCGCTAGAGACCTTTTACATTAATGTTCCACTTCTGAAGTCAGGAATGTTCTACCATAACTAGACTGGTAATATTTTTCCACATAAAAGAATTTTTCTGAACTTTAATTGCCATTTAAACTCTTCCATTCTGTTTTTTTTTTTTTTTTTAAGTAAAATATAGCCACTACCACTTTCTTTAAAAGGAAGTGATTAAAATCCGGTGAATACGAAATCGTGGACCGTGCAGTAGGAAGCCGAGTGCTAGAAATGGTGCTTGGTCTTTTGAAATTGCCATTGTATACCATAGTGTATACATCTATGTTCTGATGATGCAATGGAGTGTACATGATTTTAGACTCAATGCATTTCAGCTTTATTCCGCCTGTGCCTGGAAAGTAAAAGAAGATACACAGAAGGGAGCCCTAGCTAGAGATGGAGCAAAAGGTGCTTGGCTTGAGGCTGCTTTAGAAGTAGGCTCTTCTGAATGAACTATGGTTCAGGGATTGTAAGGCTGGGATCTCCTGTGCCCTGTTGAACTAAAAATGTATGCAATTTCTTGATAGGGTATGTAGCCAGGGCTGGGCCCAAATGAGAGGAGCAGTGTTTCTCCAAAATTTAAATTTGTGGATGTGGGTTTTATTAACCACAGATTTTACATACTTGGAGAACAGCTGGTCTGTGAAAGACAGAGTAAGAAGCTGGGTTTGAGGTGGGATTTTAGGATCCCAAGGAAATATCCCTCTTCCCCCAATATATGTCCCTCTTTCCCCAATATATGTCCCATTTTTTTAGTATAATCTAGAATTTCAATAAAATAGGATGGAATGTTCATATGTTACTTGGAATGCCAAGATCTCTGGGATAGGGAAACATACTGACCCAAGGCAACGCAAAATAGTAAAGGACAGAGGACAGTGGGTCCTTCTCTGAGCTCAGGTTTAGGAGGTAGGAGAGTGAAAGACAAAGCAGGAAAGCTGAACATATCGAGATAAAGGGGTAGGGAGGGGCAAGAACAAAGGGAGTTTGGAGTCTCCAGTCTTTCCCAGAACTAACTCTACCTTCTATCACAGCTTTTCTACATTAGGTTTCATTTGCCATGAGAAGAACAAGGCTGAGATTCATCAGGATATCAGACTTAAGTGTGGTGTTTCTACATAGTGACATTTAATGCCGTGTGTTGAGTCCTTGTAACTCAAACCAATCTCTCCATTACTACTTATTCAAAGTCCTGCCCATCCTTCAGGGTTCAAGTCTGGCCACCCTCCTCAGTGTTTTCACTTACTTCACTAAATGCACGTCCATCTCAAGGTAACAGAATTGGGGACACTCAGAGTCAGAAGTGTTCATGCCCCATAGGCTACCCTTTGCTGAAGAAAGAGTTCCAGGCTTTGATCTCACTCTTCTTTTAGACAGTCGGATTTTATTTTCTTGTCAGCTACCCACAGTGACTGTGCAGACACCCATCCACCCTCCACACTCCACTTTGCCCAGCCTTTTTCAGAGCACTCACTTGATGTGGTCCTTCTCTAGGACTCTGCTTTCATTTCAGCTCCCTTAATGCTAAAATATATCATCCGGCAGGATATTCAACACTCCCAGGCCCCTGTTAGTTTGGATAAGAACTAGGGTCATCTAGAAAGAAACCTGAGAGATTTTCTGTAACAGAGGGATGCCTGAATACTTTTCACATCTTTGGTAAGTAGTCATTTGACCTTTTTTTTGGTTAAAAATCCATCATGCGTCTGTCATTCACTACTTTTCAAATCATCTCATTTCTTCTTTGTCTGAATTAGTAGGAAACTTAGAATGTGTTTCACGTAACCAAGCACCTAGATATGTGGGCTCTTGACCACTGACTGCTTCTCTGCTTTGCAATTTTAGCCTTGTCTCTCTGCAAGCTCCTCAATAGCAGGGACCAGTAAACACCACGCTTGGGAAATGCCTGATAACTACAGGGACAAGGTCAAGTCATCCTATTAGGATTGACCTTTGCCAAATAGATTAAAAATAAGATTTTGGGGCCAAACACGGTGGCTCATGCCTTAATCCTAGCACTTTGGGAGGTCAAGGCAGGTGGATCACCTGAGGTCAGGAGCTCAAGATCAGCCTGGCCAACATGGCGAAACCCTGTCTCTACTAAAAATACAAAAATTAGCTGGGCATGGTGGCACCTGCCTATAGTCCCAGCTATATGGGAGGCTGAGGCAGAAGAATCACTTGAAACCAAGAGGCGGAGGTTGCAGTGAGATCATACCATTGCACTTCAGCCTGAGTGACAGAGCAAGACTCTGTCTCAAAAAAAAAAAAAGATTTTGAAAATAAAAGCAAGGACTTAGAAAAGCAATGTGTGAACTGAAACATAAAAAGACAGACATGTAATTCAACAAACTATAAAATTTACTATTATAAGATTAATACATATTAAGATTCTAATTACTGTCTAGAACATTGTTAAGTTATAAAACAAAGCCATGTGTCACCACATAAAAGAATCATCATCCTTTTGTTCCTCATCTACTACATCTTATTATTTGTTGTTAATTCACACACTAAAAGCTAATGAATCAGACTATAACCATCATTAAGCATTCAATATTATCATTACCCTGAAGATAAAAGAGCCGAGCTCAAAGCCTTGTAATCAGCGCTCAGTAACTATCTATGTAATGAATAAACGGAGCAAATAGAACCATTGTGTCACATGTTAAAACCGTGCACTCTAACTAATGTGTGTACTAACCATTTTCTCGCCATCTGACCAGTCAGAAGGAAAATCAGCTGCTTTGACCATGTATTCAAGTCGAGCAACATCAAAGAGATTTGTTTCAGGTTTCTCATTATTCAGGACTGGTTCCAAATACTTCCAGAAAGTTTGAAGTTCTTTTATGGTATTTTCTCTCTTCAATTCTTCTTCTTCTAGATCTAATAATAGCAACATATTTATATTACAAAATGAGAGTGTTAAATGTTTTCTCACTTTAAGTGGACATGGTGAGTCATATGCATTGCAAGATATCTTTACAGTACCAGAAAATGTAAATAAAAAAATGTAATTTTGATACATTTTTGAAGTTGGACTATATAATTATGAAATCAGAGAACTTTACTTCTGAGGTTGATATTAAATATGCACTTATCTCATGCTTTCATTTTATAGTTGAGGCCCAGAAAGATTATGGTGAGGTCACAGATTTTGGGAGCTAAATATGTTCAAGATTTCCATCACTCTTAGATTACAGTCTACATAGGACCACTTTTTCTGCCAAATCACTTTTTTAGTCATCTTAGTGTCTGCTACATAACTGATTAGAAATGGAGTTTATCTGGTTCTCCTTCTCATATGGCTAATAACAGAGTGGATCGGGGCCGAGCGTGGTGGCTCACGCCTGTAATCCCAGCACTCTGGGAGGCCAAAGTGGGTGGATCACCTGAGGTCAGGAGTTCAAGAACAGCCTGGCCAACATGGTGAAAGCCCATCTCTACTAAAAATACAAAAAATTAGCCAGGTATGGTGGCATGTGCCTGTAGTCTCAGCTACTTGGGAGGCTGAAGCAGGAGACTCACTGGAACCCAGGAAGTGGAAGTTGCAGTGAGCCAAGTTTGTACCACTGCACTCCAGGCCTGGGAGACAGAGTGAGACTCCATTTCAAAAAAAAAAAAAAAACTCAGAGTGGATCAATATTTTATGGTTAACTTTTGGTTACATTAAATAGCAAGAGGCTTCTCTAGGTATTTGTACTTTTACTGTATAATAATGATGGATTTCCACAAAATTATGCTTAAAACTTTGCATGAAATATTTATGCTTATTACATCTATAATTAAATAGTAGTTTCTACTACTAAGATTTTATTATTCTATTTTAAAGTCTATTTTTCTATTATTTTATTTTTATATATTAAATATTTTTATAGAGAGACTGTGTTTGGAGCTTATGCAGCATTTTCTCACTGGCTTCAATAATAAACCATTTAATGTTATAACTATCCTTTGAGATAATCAGGAATAGCCTGGGTTTGAATCTCAACTTTTTTACTTAACAGCTGCCTATAGACTGAGAGTCCATTTTTGTCTCCCACCCAAGTACTAACCAGGCCCGACCCTGCTTTGCTTCCGAGATCAGACGAGATCGGACGCGTTCAGGGTGGTACAGCCGTAGATGACTGAGAGTCCATTTTTGTAAAGTGGAAACAATAAAACATAATTCCTAGGCTTGTCGTGAAAACCACATGAATCGATGTACTTAACGCCTTTAGCATTGAGCCTAGTCCCAAGACATGTGCCCAATATATGAGAGCATTTAGTATTATCAAGGGTAGCTATTCTTCACTTTGAGCAGCAATTTAAAAATGTAGTGTTATAAAAATTGGGATGTGGCTGTGTAAGATACAAAGCACTGTGCAAATGATATTACTAATAAATAATAATAAAAGCAACAGCATATGGCAGAAAAAAGCTTGGGCATCTGGTAATACAATCTTACACCAAATTCTAGTTCTATTTCCTAAATTATACAGTGGCCTTTTGCTCCCCTTCCACAGAAGTCATCTAGGATAATTTTCTTAGACAAAGACCTCAAGGCTCAAAATGACTGAATGATAGCATGGTTGGAATTTCATCCCACAACTTCCTATCTGAGGCTAGGAAGATATAGCACCCCTGTGATTTCTCACAATAAGCCAATAGCAGAACAGGGCAAGAATCTGAGGCCGTGACCTCCCTTGGGCTACCTGGTGATTGTGGCTTCTGCAAGAACAGATTATGAGCAGTGATTCATTCAGCCCATGCTTTAGGTAAAACTTATCAATCAAATGCTCCAGAGAAAGGTAGTTGGATAACCAAGTCTTCTGACCTGCAATCTGTTTTCTGTGACTTCACAGGGATATAAACATAGGGTATAATTTTAATTTGCAAAATTTACAACACTTGGCTGGTACAAGCAGAGTAAATAGCAAATAAAAATCTTGAAAAGATTTAATAATGTATGAATTGTATGACTACATTTTGGACAGACAATTACATTTGTACTTTAAGGACAGTGAGTAATATTGAAGGACTCAGTAAGTTGTGTAGCAGATTGCATACCTTCAAGCTGAAGAAGAACTTCCTGCTGCTGGTTAACTGCTGCCAAGTGTGTCTGCAGAGGTTCATAATTCTCTGAAGATATTTTAATCACGCTGGTTATAGGAATGCCAAGTTCAGCCATAATTGCTAATAGCTGAGGATTGTTGAAGCCCACAACTATAATGTAATGTTGGGCACCATCATCTGGCTCATCGTCTGTTCAAAATACCATAAAGAAAAGCAGCCATCATTGTAAAAGAGAGCAGGTTGCACTCAGCCAGTTCAATGGCTATATACATTATGCATGCATTCATAATCCCTCTGGCTTGCCAAAAATGATCCAGTTGCTTGGAATGCAGTCATGTTGACTGTTTTTCATTATTGCCCTTCCAGTAAGAAGGCTGTGACTATTTTACAAAATATTAAATCACTTTTGCAAATGAAACATAGGCATACTAGAAGGACAAACATATATGGGGCTTGTGGTCATGGAAAATATGTGCCTGGGTTTTTGTTAAGAGTTTAGCCTGTAACTTTTTGAGTTCTAATCTCTTTTGAGCAACATCTGGCTTTACTCCTGAATTACAAGTAGCTGCAGCTTTGTGGTATTTTATAAGCAGAGGTGTTTACAGGAGAGGGAAATATTGAATATGGACGTGCTCCCTTAAAAAGTATTGTACGCACTTATGCCAATGGGTGTGAATCCTGAGTATGGATTATGTAGCAACTATGCATTTATTGCATTAAAAATTTAAAGTACATCTTGTGTACTTTCCTAACATTTTTCTTCTTCATTTTGCCCTGGTTATACTGTTTTATTAATATTAAAACATGAGTTTATTTTAGAATATGACATTCTGGAGGGTGAGAATAATTGTTATACTTTAATACTGATAGTACACGGTACACAAAAGCATTACATTTCATGAAAGCCCATTAAGATTAATATACAAATAGTGCAATAGAGGCACAACTTTTCATTTTTAAATAATGACTTTTCTTCTTTCACTAAACTAATCAATGTTGATATTGCCCATGGACTTCGTAATATCACTGCTTCCAAGTCCAGCGGATTTAGAGCAGAGACACATGAGGGTAGTTAACTGGGAAAGGATGGGAAAGCCCTCTGCTATCTTATTTAAATATGCATACAACAACCAGAAGCTCATTTGGGTTCAGGGGAAGGCAGGAATGAATGACTTATAGCGGCCTAGGATGAATCATTTTATATTAGTAAACTAAAATGAAAGAAAAATTCTAGTGTCTCTATCTAGGGCGAAATGATGGTGGGAGAATTGGGGTCAGGAGACCATGCACTCTATGTGAGTCACCAAATTAACTAGTCTGATTTTATTACCACTGTGTTTCACTCATGACCATAATCACTTTTTATTTTCCTTTATAATTATGTCTGACTTTCCTATATGTGCCCAACAAGATAGTAAGCTCCTTGGTAGCACAGTCAACTGGCTATCTCAGCCTTTATTTATATGTGTAAATGTGCCTGGTAAGACATATGCATAATAAATATTTGTTTAAGAGAGCCAGGTGTAGTGGGTCATGCCTGTAATCTCAGCACTTCGGGAGGCTGAGGAGGGAGGGTCACTTGAGGCCAGGAGTTCAAGACCACTCTGGGAAACATAGTGAGATCTTATCTCTACAAAATAAATTAATAAGTAAATGAGCAAGGCATGGTTGTGTGCCTGTAGTCCCAGCTACCGGGGAGGCTGAGGTAAAGGATGGCTTGAGCCTGGGAGTTTGAAGTTGTAGTAAGCTATGATCATGCCACTACACTCTAGCCTGAGTGACAGAGGAAGACGCTGTCTCAAGAAAAATTTGCTTCCAAACATAAATGAATTGTAAACAGAAATATTTTTCTCGCAGGGTGTCATGGGAGTCAGTGATTTATGGTTTTGTGAAGAGTGAAAAGGCTGGGAAAGACTAAGCATGGTTATTGGAATGACTTCTCCAATTGCACCACAGGTCATGAGGCAGGAAGTGAAAGGCACTGCCAGCAGCAGTGCCTTACTGACCAATGTAACATTTGGCGTCATTGTCTTCTCCTCTCCGCTTTAACCGGCTAGTCTTCTTCACCGTCGCGCTGGCCTCCGGCTGATCCTTTCCCTTTCCTTTGGCAGGCTTCGCACTTGCAGCCTTCTTCTCCTTGGGAGATTTTGCTTTCCCTTTATCCTTTTCTAACTTCAGTTTGTCTTCTATTACCTGGAATGAGAGAATACTTTTTTCTCCAAATCAAACAGTGAGAAAGCAATGGCTTTTCTACTTGCCTGGTGCATTAATTCTTCATCTCATTCAATCACTCGTGTACTCTTTATTTTTTATGTGTCCATTCTGTAAATCAGGATAATGGAGATTCCAACTTGAGACTAAGTTGTGATAAGGCACATTTATGCATGAGGACTGGCGGGGTGTTTGCGAGAAAGCTGGTTACACAGAGACTTCTAGAAGAAAATCAGTCCTAAGGGAGAGCCAAGTGTGGCCCAAGAAGCCACCCCAGGGGTTTGAAGGCAGGGTGGAAAGATAATTCGGAATATACAATGGTGTCAGGAGTTTAGGTTTATCTTTTAGTCTAACCCTGGGGAGCCTCTGTCTGAGTCTCAGAGAGAGGTGGGGTTGGTTATTAAAAACAAAACAAAAATTAAAAATAAAAAGGGAAACAAAAATGTTTTGCTAACATCTCCTTGATAAAGCATTTCATAGTACAAGCAATATATTGACCAATTTTTTAAAAAAACATTAAAAGATTCTTTGGGAAGCTTAGCATTAACTAAGTATTTTTATTATAATCCTATGGAAAAATGTGCAGACATAACCAATGGCTGCTATTTGATGCCTTCAAAGATGGGGTCAGAATAAAACATCAGTTGGTAAAATGAATTCCTTCCATGATGCTCTGGGGCATGCTTAAATTGCCATGTACCATGTAAAGATTAATTCCTCCCCAACACTCTGCTTTTCTTTCTTTCCAAACAGTTGCCAAAAATGTTATGCAGTATTTCATAATGTAATTACACTTTCAGTTAATGTGTTTACGAATACAAATTAGTTGTACTCATTGAAATGTTGTGGCAGTACTAGATCATAAGGTGGTCCTGCAGAAGATCTGGAATACGTTCATATTGCTCCTATTATTCCTACTCAACAAAATTAAAACAAAACTAATTAAATTATTGCAATGTCTTGGACTCTGATATCTATTCCTGAGGTCATAAAATCCAAATTTGAAAAACTCTATGACATTAGAGATTGGGAGAGAAGATATCTTGTTTTGACACCCAGCTAACAGAATGTAACACAGGAGGGAAGAGGAGTACTTTCCCTACTCCATATGGTTTCTGGATGGTAAGGGCTCCAGAGATCCCAGTTTAGCTTTGGCAGCCAGAGGTGCCCACGGGTTCTAGTATCCATGGCTCTAGGGACAATGAAACTGCCACCTTCCCGTACCTGCTCCTCAGCAGGAAGGGACATCATCAGCAGAGCTTCAAGTGTCACTCACAGCCTGAGGTGGAGGTGGGTACAGACTACGAAATGGCCTCACGATTTCTAGAAAATGAAGAGAATTCCAACGTGGCTAGAGCATATGTAAGTGGTAAAATTAACACCTTAGAAGAGCTAGGGCCAAAGAAGAAAAGATGTTCCTGGAGTGGACGTGGAGGTCCAGGAAAACAGCTCTGTGCTAGACAGAAAAAGGGGGACTGGAAGGAAAGGAGGGCATTGCCAAAGGCAAGCTTGCCAGACTTTACACATGTCTCCCTTAGGCAACTCCCATTGATACAAATGAGGTAATCTTAACAATAGAATTTCAATGAGAACAGAAGTTCTGAAAATATATGGGATGCTGGTATTCATCTACTCATTCATTCATTCAGTGAATATTTTTATGAGATTCAATTGCTGTCCCAGGCTTCCTCAGCAGCAGAGGGAAACATCAGTGGAGGCTGAAGGTGTCAACCACAGCCTGGGCAGGGACAGCAATGAGAGCACAGGTAAGGTACAGAGGAGTGCAAGGGCCCCAGCATTTCTCTCTGCACCAGGTATAAACTGGTGCTAAAATGGGGCTGGGCTCTGCCCCTTGAGCTCACAGCCTATGGGGAATGAAAGAGAAAAAGAAATATAAGCAAACAGATAAAAATGTAACTATAAATTTTAATGACTGCTATGAGAATAAAACCCAGTATAGTCATAGAAACACAATAGAGAACACTTTTATAAGTAGGTGATGAAGGACTCTCTGTGGAAGTGATATTTGAGTAAAGACCTCAAAGGCAAGTCATCCACATGAGAAGCAGGGAAAACATTGTGTGTGTGCGTGTGTGCGCACGCATGTGTGAAGGCCCTGAGGCATAAGAATCTGGGTGTGTTCAAAGAGCTGAAAGGAGATGAGCCCAGCAGGAAATCAGCAGTGGAGGTGGGCAGTAGCCCAAGATGAGGTGTGTGAGGCAGGGCATGGGCCAGGCCATCCAGGCTTTATTTTTTAAGGTGAAGGTAACAAGTTTACCTTTTTTTGAGGTGAAGGTAACAAGTTTATGTCTTAATTAAAATGCAATGGGAAGATTTTAAAGAGTTTTAAGTAGAGGAGCTCTATGATTCTGCAAGATTAGAAATCAGAAGACCAGAAGGAAACTCTTGCAATAGTCCAGATAAAACCCAATAGTGACTTGGATTGAAGTGTTGGTAGAGTGTAGACAGATAGATTTGAGATGGATTTTGGATGTTGAAACTTCATGGGTTGAAAGATTAGATGTGAAGTCTGAATAAGGAGGTACATCAAAGATAATGCTGTGAATTTTAGTTTGAGCAACTAAGTGGTTGATGGTGTCACTCACAGAGATAGAGAAGACTGGGTGATAAATAGTTTTTACTTCAGGTGGACAGAATATTAACAGTGTTACGTCAACTTTGAGATGCCTCTAAGAGGTCGAGGTTCAATACACACACTCTCTCCTGAGAAGAGAAATTTGGCTGGAGTTACAAATTCAGGTGTGCATAACATATAGATAGTAGTTAATTGCATGGGAAGAGATGAATCACTGTGAGTTCTTGAGAAAAATGAGAATTGAGGGATTCCATCTTTTGGTCCACTTCTACCATCTCTCTGGGATTTCCCCCTCTGGGGTCCCCTTCCACTCAGTGTGGAAGCTGCTTTCATTTCCGGGATTCCATACTTGGGTCCCCCTCCACAATCCTCGTGGAAGCTTTCTCTCTCATCTTTTTCTCTTTCTCTCTGCCTAAATAAATCACTTTCTGCAAAAACTCTTTGGGGTTTGATATTTACTTGCGAGTGCACTGAGCCATGGTCCTCGCTCCCATTCTTGGGTGACTGAGAGACCAAGAGCCTGGAAAAACAGCCTCTCAGAGGAGCTAAGTGCTCCCCTGAACCCCCCCAAACCCAGAAACAATTAGTGGCGAACCAGCCAGGAGGAGGCAGTCAGGAGCCAAGAAAGCATGTCAGAGGGCCCTCCAAATCACAAAATTGTGATGAATGGAAAAGAATATATAAGCTTTGCTTCATTTAATTTTCTTGGATTGTTGAATAAACCTAGGGTTAAGTCAGCAGCTTTAGCATCTCTAAAAGTATGGCATGGGGACTTATGGACCCAGAGGATTTTATGGCACATTTGATGTTCATTTGGATTTGGAAGACTGCCTGGCAAAATTTATGAAGACAGAAGAAGCCATTATATACTCATATAGATTTGCCACCATAGCCAGTGCTATTCCTACTTACTCTAAGAGAGGGGACATTGTACTTGTAGATAGAGCTGCCTGCTTTGCTATTCAGAAAGGATCACAGGCATCAAGTAGTGACATTAAGTTATTTAAGCGTAATGACGTGGCTGACCTCGAGCAACTACAGAAAGAACAAGAGATCGAAGATCAAAAGGGGGCGTAATGGACATAAGGTAAACAATTCCTGGAGGAACTATGCTGTATCCTACCCGACCCTACCCAGCCTCACATCAACCAGTGCGCAAGTGCAAGGAGGTGGTGCCCAGCGCTCCACCGCCCTGCCCTCCGCAGAGGTGAAGACGTCACTGAGCAGTGATGCGCACTTTTAAGACGCGTTTGTGACCTGCCTTTGGGAAGGAATCCCCAGCAGCTAACTATGGCGACCGCCATGGAGCAGTGGGTGCTGGTGGAGGTGGTACAGGTGCTCTACAAGGCTCCTACTTACCATCTTATTTTGGAAGGGATTCTAATACTCTGGATAATCAGACTTCTTTTCTCTAAGACTTAAAAATTACAAGAATGATCTGATCTTACAGTCAAGGAAAAGGAAGAACTGACTGAAGAGTGGCAACCAGAACCTCTTGTTCCTCCTGCCCCAAAAGACCATCCTGCTCTCAAATACAACATCGTTTCAGGTTAAGTGGGCACCTGGTCTTGGAGAATCTTCTCTTGAGACAGCTCTCTTTGGTTTCACAATTCTTCTGTCCACCTTGTGTGGCCTTGAATTCATGGCTGCATCTGCCTCCTCCACAGTGGCATACCTGATGAACCCAAAGCCCCTGGAACACTTGATGTTTAGATCTCCCATTACCACACAGTCCGTGAGCCTTCCCCATTGCTCACAATGGCTCCTCAGGCTCTAATTGGTTGTTTTAAAGTTCAACCCTCCAATGAAGAACTTCCTCAGCTGTTCGGGCTCTTTAGGAGACTCTGACTTAGACATGATCATAGGGAGAAGAGAGACTTTAACGATGCTTCTTCAGTGGCATCCATGGGCAGAAAGGACTATTAATTATTTTTGACATGGAATTTCGCTCTTGTTGCCCAGGCTGGTGTGCAATGGTGCGATCTCAGCTCATGGCAAGCTCTGCCTCTTGGGTTCTAGAGAGTCTCCTGCCTCAGCCTCCCAAGTAGCTGGGATTACAGGCATACGTCACCATGCCTGGCTAATTTTGTATTTTTAGTAGAGATGCAGTTTCTCCATGTTGGTCAGGCTGGTCTTGAACTCCCGACCTCAGGTGATCTGCTCGCCTTGGCCTCCCAAAGTGCTGAGATTACAGGCATGAGCCACTGTGCTCTGCCATAGATACCAATTTTTACTCAGTTCTTGGTGTGGTCAAAAGTGAAGGGACAGGCAGGATGAGGGGCCCAGCAGCCATGTGGGCCAAGTCAGAGGTAGGAGGAGGAGCTGCGATCTGTGACATGTAGGTGGCCAGGAGCAGGGAGTCTCAGCAGGTGGGGAGATAGCAGGGGAAGCTGGGTGGCACTGCAGTTTACCATGTCTTCTTTATCCTCCCAAGTTGCTTTTTCAGTCTCCTGGATTTTGATGTTCTACTTAACGCCCCCATGTTCTTATCCATGTTGTCCATGAATCCCTCCAGAGATAGGCAGGGAATTTTAGCCAGTGGGGGCAGTTCGTCTCTCTCCCACCTCAAGTGCAGGGGAGGGGCCAGTGGCAGCTGCTGGGGTGACCCTGACAGTTTTTGTTTGTGGGACCTGTGACTGGCAGCTCTGGGTGGAGAAGTGCTACTTGCTGCAAGAGCTGCAGGATCCTTGTGCTGGGTCTCCTTCCCCCACATCTGCAAGCCTGAGGAGCTGGGCAGGTGGTCTTTACCCAGCACCTGAGAGGCCGCCTTCTCTGGCCAATGGAAGCAGCCGGAAACTGGGCCAGAGAGTACTGTTGGAGCTGGGTCAGGCTTCCCAAAGGGAAGGATGCCTCCAGCAGGGCTGTGTGCACTGGGCACTCCATGGCCCTGGGAATGGAAACTCACTGCAGGCACCTGGGCCTTGTCAGTCCCATTTGTTTCTGTCAGGCTCCTGCTATGGACATTTCCCTTTAAGGTCCTGGGACTTCAGTCGAAGGAAGTGAGGTTTCCCTGAGCCTCCAGGGGCCTTGAGGCAGATGCTGCTTCTCCATTGCTGCAGGGGCCCCCTTTCTCCTCCTCCTGCCCCTGGGTCTCTACCTGATCATCCACCTCCATTGGTTCTTCCGGCTCTTCTTCTGCCCTCACCTCTGTCTTCAGGATAGGGATGGAATTCCAAGACCTGTTCCCCAGCTCCTATAGTGAAGGCAGTCGGAGGGGAAACTTGAGTCTTAGACGAGGGATCCTCATGGAGCTGACATGTCCGAACATCATGGAATTGCGTGCAGACAGCACGGGTTTCTTCCTTGAGGGGAGCCTCCAGACCAAATGAGGCAGGTCCCACAGTAGGGTGCTCATGTTTCCAGGAAGAGGCCATGGCCTCCAAGGGGCGCCATTTGACCTGGCTGGAAAAGAAGGCCCAGGACCTCACTGAGGGTTGAAGAAGAATTCAGAAGAGCACAGGTTTCCTGGGTGCAGACACCCGCGCAGGAGCTGTGTGGTGAACCCGGCCAGCAGAAAAGATGGCATGGACAAGATGAGCCCATTACGGATGGCACGGTCAGGGCCTGCGGGGGGACCAGGAACAAAATATGCTTAGGAAATTTCCCATTTTGTGCAAGTTGTGCGTGGATGAAAATGATGGTCAGAAATGGAGAGGATACTCTGAGTCACCTACTACTCTGCAGCCGGGTGCGCACTGGGCAGCTGGGCATTTATGACATCTCAGTGGGGCTAGTGACAGAGCAGGGCATAGGGCAATGGACAGGAGCCCAGCAAGGGCACCTAAAGTGGAGTCAAAGGGCAAAGGGCAAGTTTCCCCACCCATCCAGCTGGACTCTTGAACCCCAGGGACATCCTGCTCCTGGGGGCAGGTGTGTGGCCCTGGATGGGTCCCACTGTAGGGCTGTGGGGGATGCGGGGCTGATCTGCAAGAGCCCTTCCCACCTGGTGGCTGGCCCAGGCGCTGGCTGGCACCCAGTGGCCATGTCTTGGCTGGCCTTATCCCCTGGGTTACAGGGCCAGACCCTGCTGGAAGCAGAGTGCAGAACTAGCCAGATCCTGCCAGGCTCCCCTAGGGCCTCTTCAGCACCTCTGTGCTGCGTGGAGCCAGGCCTGCCTTCTCTGTTGCGGTCCTGGTCTCGCCTGGCAAATTTCAGGAGAGGATGCGTGCCCTGGCTTGACTGGCTACCGCCCCTTACCACTTCCATTCCTGGCAGGCAGGGTCTCCACTTTTTACAAATTTGCCTGAGAACTTTCCTCAGGTCATTCAGGTGATCATGATCCAGCCAGGCTTTGAACCCAGGCTGTGTGATTCCACAGCTGGCACTCTGGCCTGTGTGCCTCCTCATCATGGATACAGCATGTATTCTTAATTTTCCTGTAGTCCTAGGGTACTTAGCACCATGGCATATCTGTAATAAGCACATGCACACATAGAAGGAAGTCTTCAACACGTAAGTTGACCACGGCCCATGCTGGGCTCCAGTCCTCTTCAAAGATGTAGGGCAGGGATCACCAGCTGTCAGCACAGCACCATCCCACGTTGCTCTTCTAATGGAGCCTTTCAGCCCATATCTTCTTTCTCGTTTGGTGGGAAGAATCTAAGTACGTAAAGACAATGTTTTAGATCAGCTTTGGTCTATCCTGAAAGAAATTCACCAGTGGACTATTCCATATAGATAAAAGCCAGTTTCTCTAGTCTTCCTGGATATGTGTAGAAAGCAAGTACATTATTTATTTGCAAGTTATAGTGGATCAATGTATTGGATTAAAATATGATCAACATAATTTTGTCATTGTGAGCATGCAGCTGGGTCCACTCTTCACCACACATTATGATACTCTATATTTTCTTACAGCCAAAAGACATATTCTTGGATGTCTGGACTATGGAAACATGTATGAAAAACCATTCGGCCACTCCACATCCTTGTATTAGAGAATTGAAACCATCTATATTCGAGGATATTGCTAAAAGGTAAGAAGTTACTTCTGTCATTGTGTTAATTGTTTTCTGGTTGAAGATCTTTTTTTCCTTCTTTATTGTTTTCTTTATGGTTTGTTGAGTTTCTGTACTGATAAGGTTTGATTCCTTTCTTCATTTCATTGACAAATCCGATGTAATTTTTTCCCTTTGGTTACTCTGTAGCTTACAATTAAAAAATTTATAGTTATGATAGACTATTTAAAGCTGATAAAAAGTTTTGATCACACATGAACATGCTATACTCCCTCCTCCACATCCCATGCCAATGCACAAAATGTATACTTTTTTGCCACAATTTATATTGTTCTGTATTGTGTATTTGTTAAGAACTCATTGTAAATATAAAAATAAAGGATGTACAACTTAAAAAAAAATGAGAATTGAGCCCAAGATCATGCTAGGGACCTCAATGCTTACCAACTGGGTATAAGGAGAGATACCAGCAAAAAGAGATAGAGAAATGGCTAAAGGAATAAAATATATATATATATATATATATAGTGTGAAGCCAGAGAACCAGGAAATGAAAAAGGGCAAAAAGACAAGAATTGGCAGTGGTAGGTAACATTAAAAACAGCAATATGGTGGAGTGTGGAGGTGGAAAATAGGAGGACAGTATCAATAAAGAAACCACTTTTATGGACAACTGTTTCTGGAAGTTTGGTTGTAAAATGGAACCAGAGCTCTGAGTGGTTCAGTAGTTGAGTGGGTGGAAGTGGGTATGAGGCGTATATACATAAAATCAGGAGATGTTACACTTGCAGGCTGTTGGAATGGTGCAGTAGGCAAGGAGACAGTGAAGATAGGGGCCAAGTTCTCCAGGAGTCAACATGTGATAAGGACAAAAGAATGTGTCAATGACTGGACCTTGATAGGAGGAGAGGAAATTTCTTAGTTTCATAACCAAGGACAACAGGAAGAGGATGGGTGCCTGGGTGTGAATGCAAGAAACAGAGACATCTTGAGGGTGTTGAGAAAATGTTTCCACTTTTTTCAAGTGAAGCATGAGGCAAAGTCATCAGCTAAGAAAAGGCAGGAAAGAGGTAGGAGTTTTGATAGGGAAGATGACATAAGAGTTATATCAGAGAGTGGAGGAGCAAGCTTACCGAGGTAATATGGTAGGACTGTGCCAGTGGTGAGAACCTACTGAATGTTGAGGTTGTTAATTTTAAATGAAATCGGTCTGTTTAACTGTGTGAATTTCCTCCATTTATGTTTATCTGGTCATGGATAGATATAAAAATGATGGATCACTGAGTTCATCCTTGGAGGGGTTTTGCAAAATGATTGTGATGGAAGGTGAGAAGGGCAAGGGAAATCAAGACTGAGCAGAGAAATTATAATATGATTGAATCATGGGACCTAAGCCAAACAAATAGCAGGAGAGGACAATGAATAGAAAGTGTTAGGATCTATGGATTGGGATTTATAATGTGGTTGAAGAAATTATGTAGGAGGATATTGGATTATGAGTAAGAGATAAGGATAGGAAATTTCCAAGGTTAGAGAACAGGAGACCTCAAGACTTTGGAGGTGATGAGGGCTTTGGTGATGACAAGGTTTGAGGGAGGCAATGGCTGAGCTGGAGTGCAAGAAATGATCATTAGAGGAGACGATCCAAGATGGCCACTTAGGAGGAAGTCGGGATTCCAGCTCCGAGAGAAGGCGCAGAGGGTGAGTGGACGCCGCATTTCCAGACGGATTTTTACTGCCCACAGACCAGGAAATTCACAGGAGGAGAAGCCCCACGGGTCACCAGCGCCACTGGTTTGAGTGGCGTGGCCGCTCAGCCTTCACCCTGGGGCAGGGGGCAGTGACTTCTTATGCAGAGCGAGAGAGACAGAGTTCCCTCTGAACCAGCAAGGGGAGCTGAAGCAGGGAGTAAAGCCAGGAGACCCCCGGGCAAGGGCGCGCCATGAATCTCAGAGCTGCTGCTTCGGCTGACGCAGCGGCACACAGAGCGGCGGATTTTAACTGCCCACAGACCAGGAGATTCACAGGCGGAGAAGCTCCATGGGTTCCCAGCGCCGCTGGTTGGACCGGAGCAGCCGCTCGGCCTGCACCGGGGGCAGGGAGCAGTGGCTCCTTGAGCAAAGTGAACGAGACTGTGTCCCCTCTGGGCCAGCAAGGGGAGCTGAGGCAAGGAGGCAAGCCAAGACATTCCCGGGCAAAGAGGGCACCACTGGAAACATGGCTGAACTCGGGAAGGCCCAGCACTGTGGGGGAGGGGCGTCCTCCATCGGGAAACACCCTGCAGTTCCCGGGGCAATTTGCCGTAACCAAGACAACCCGCCACTACAGAGACTCTGTCACTACAGGGGCGGGCCAGCATAGCGGAAGCAGTTCTAACTACACCCATATAAACAGGACTGCAGGGAAGTTCACACGGAAGCTGGGCGGAGCCCACAGCAGCTCAGCGAAGCCCCTGCAGGCTGAGTGTGACTAGACTGCCACCTTGTGGGCAGGGAAAACGGTAGCAACACAGCTGAAAAGCATAAAGCCCTAACTACTCCCTAGGCCAGAACACCACGGGGGAAGAAAAGGGGGTTTATGAGTTCAGCTGCTGCAGACTTAAAATTACCAAAATCAGAAAGACAGCAGCTACAAAGTCAATAGGCGGATATATCCACAAAGATGGGAAGAAACCAGCACAAAAAGGATGAAAACACCCAAAACCTGAACACCTCTCCTCCTACAAGGGAGCATAACTCCTCACCAGCACGGGAACAAGACTGGATGGAGAATGAGTGTGATGAAATGACAGAATCAGCTTTCAGAAAATGGATAATAAGAAACTTCCGTGAGCTAAAAGAACATGTTCTAACCCAATGCAAAGAAACTAAGAACCTTGAAAAAAGACTTGATGAAATGCTAACGAGAATGGACAACTTAGAGAGGAATATGAGTGAATTGATGGAGCTGAAAAACACAACACGAGAACTTTGCGAAGCATGCACAAGTTTCAACAGCCGAATTGACCAAGCAGAAGAAAGGATATCAGAGGTCGAAGATCAACTCAATGAAATAAAACAAGAAGGGAAGATTAGAGAAAATAAGGTAAAAAGGAATGAACAGAGTCAACAAGAAATATGGGACTACGTGAAAAGACCCAATCTACGTTTGATAGGTGTACCTGAATGTGACGAAGAGAATGCATCCAAGCTGGAAAATACTCTTCAGGATATTATCCAGGAAAACTTCCCCAACCTAGCAAGGCAGGCCAATATTCAAGTCCAGGAAATACAGAGAACACCACAAAGATATTCCTCTAGAAGAGCAACCCCAAGGCACATAATCATCAGATTCACCAGGGTTGAAATGAAGGAGAAAATACTAAGGGCAGCCAGAGAGAAAGGTCGGGTTACCCACAAAGGGAAACCCATCAGACTCACAGCAGATCTCTCAGCAGAAACCCTACAAGCCAGAAGAGAGTGGGGGCCGATATTCAACATCCTTAAAGAAAAGAACTTTCAACCCAGAATTTCATATCCAGCCAAACTAAGCTTCATAAGTGAAGGAAAAATAAAATCCTTTGTGAACAAGCAAGTACTCACAGATTTCATCACCACCAGCCAGCTTTACAAGAGCTCCCGAAGAAGACACTACACATAGAAAAAAACAACCAGCACCAGCCACTCCAAAAACGCACGAAATGGTAAAGAGCATCAACACAATGAAGAATCTGCATCAACCAATGGGCAAAACAGCCAGCTAGCATCAAAATGACAGGATCAAACTCACACATAACAATATTAACCCTAAACGTAAGTGGACTAAATGCCCCAATCAAAAGACACAGACTGGCAAATTGGATAAAAAGCCAAAACCCATCAGTGTGCTGTATCCAGGAAACCCACCTCACATGCAAGGATACAGAAAGGCTCAAAATAAAGGGATGGAGGAAGATTTACCAAGCAAATGGAGAGCAAAACAAAGCAGGAGTTGCAATTCTCATCTCTGATAAAATAGACTTTAAAGCAACAAAGATCAAAAGAGACAAAGAAGGACATTACATAATGGTAAAAGGATCAATGCAACAAGAAGAGCTAACGATCCTAAATATATATGCACCTAATACAGGAGCACCCAGATACATAAGGCAAGTTCTTAAAGACTTGCAAAGAGACTTAGACTCCCACACATTAATAGTGGGAGACTTCAACACACCATTGTCAATATTAGACAGATCAACGAGACAAAATTAATAAGGATATACAGGACTTGAACTCAGACCTGGAACAAGCAAACTGAATAGACATTTACAGAACTCTCCAGCCCAAATCCACAGAATACATTCTTCTCAGCACCACATCACACCTACTCTAAAATTGACCACATAATTGGAAGTAAATCACTTCTCAGCAAATGCAAAAGAACGGAAACCATAACAAACAGTCTCTCAGACCACAGTGCAATCAAGTTAGAACTCAGAATTCAGAAGCCAACCCAGAACCGCACAGCCTCATGGAAATTGAACAACTTTCTCCTGAATGTTGACTGGATAAACACTGAAATGAAGGCAGAAATGAAGATGTTCTTTGAAACCAACGAGAACGAAGACACCACATACCAGAATCTCTGGGACACATTTAAAGCAGTCTCTAGAGGAAAATATATAGCAATAAGTGCCCATATGAGAAGAAAGGAGAGAACTAAAATTGACACCCTATCATCAAAATTGAAAGAGCTAGAGGAGCAAGATCAAAAAAACTCAAAACCTAGCAGAAGACAAGAAATAACTAAGATCAAAGCAGAATTGAAGGAGATAGAGACATGAAAAACCCTACAAAAAAATCAATAAATCCAGGAGCTGGTTTTTTGAAAAAATCAACAAAATAGACAGACCACTAGCCAAACTAATAAAAAAGAAAAGAGAGAATAACCAAATAGATGCAATAAAAAATGATCAAGGGGATATCACCACAGATGCCACAGAAATTCAAACCATCATCAGAGATTATTACAAACAACTCTATGCACATAAACTAGAAAGCCTGGAAGAAATGGATAAATTCCTGGACAGTAGCCTCCTCCCATGCCTAAACCAGGAAGAAGTCGAAACCCTGAATAGACCAATAACAAGGTCTGAAGTCGAGGCAGCAATTAAGAGCCTACCACCCAAAAAAAGCCCAGGCCCAGATGGTTTCACAGCCGAATTCTACCAGACATACAAAGAGGAACTGGTACCATTCCTACTGAAACTATTCCAAATAATCCAAAAAGAGGGAATCCTTCCCAAATCATTTTATGAGACCAACATCATCCTAATACCAAAACCCGGCAGAGACTCAACAAGAAAAGAAAACTACAGGCCAATATCCATGATGAACATAGATGCAAAAATCTTCAATAAAATACTGGCAAGCCGATTACAACAGCACATCAAAAAGCTTATCCACCATGATCAAGTAGGATTCATCCCGAGGATGCAAGGCTGGTTCAATATACGCAAGTCTATAAATGTAATTCACCACATAAACAGAACCAAAGACAAAAACCACATGATTATCTCAATTGATGCAGAGGTCTTTGACAAAATTCAACAGCCCTTTATGCTAAAAACTCTCAATAAACTAGGTATCGACGGAATGTATCTCAAAATAATAAAAGATATTTATGACAAACCGACAGCCAATATCATACTGAATGGGCAAAAACTGGAAGCATTCCCTTTGAAATCTCGCACTAGACAAGGATGCCCTCTCTCACCACTCCTATTCAATATAGTACTGGAAGTTCTAGCCAGAGCAATCAGGCAAGAAAAAGAAATAAAGGGTTTTCGATTAGGAAAGGAGGAAGTCAAATTGTCTCTATTTGCAGATGACATGATTGTATATCTAGAAGACCCTATCACCTCAGCCCAAAATCTCCTGAAATTGATAAGCAACTTCAGCAAAGTCTCAGGATACAAAATCAATGTGCAAAAATCACAAGCATTCCTATACACCAATAACAGACTTAAAGAGAGCCAAATCAAGAATGAACTGCCATTCACAATTGCTACAAAGAGAATAAAATACCTAGGAATACAACTAACAAGGAACGTAAAGGATCTCTTCAAGGAGAACTACAAATCACTGCTCAACGAAATAAGAGAGGACACAAACAGATGGAGAAACATTCCATGTTCATGGTTAGGAAGAATTAATATCGTGAAAATGGCCATACTGCCCAAAGTAATTTACAGATTCAACTCTATCCCCATCAAGCTACCAATGACCTTCTTCACAGAACTGGAAAAAACCACCTTAAACTTCATATGGAACCAAAAGAGAGCCCGCATAGCCAAGTCAATTCTAAGCAAAAAGAACAAAGTGGGAGGCATCACACTACCGGACATCAAACTCTACTACAAGGCTACAGTAATCAAAACAGCATGGTACTGGTACCAAAACAGAGATATAGACCAATGGAACAGAACAGAGGCGTCGGAGGCGACACAACATATCTACAACCATCCAATCTTTGACAAACCGGAAAAAAACAAGCAATGGGGAAAGGATTCCCTGTTTAATAAGTGGTGTTGGGAAAACTGGCTAGCCATATGCAGAAAGCAGAAACTCGACCCCTTCCTGACACCTTACACTAAAATTGACTCCAAATGGATTAAAGACTTAAACATAAGACGTAACACCATAAAAACCCTAGAAGGAAACCTAGGCAAAACCATTCAGGACATAGGCGTAGGCAAGGACTTTATGACCAAAACACCAAAAGCATTGGCAACAAAAGCCAAAATAGACAAATGGGACCTAATCAAACTCCACAGCTTCTGCACGGCAAAAGAAACAGTCAATAGGGTGAATCGGCAACCAACAGAATGGGAAAAAATTTTTGCAGCCTACCCATCTGACAAAGGGCTGATATCCAGAATTTACAACAAGCTAAAAAAGATTTACAAGAAAAAAACAAACAAGCCCATTCAAAAATGGGCGAAGGATATGAACAGATACTTTACAAAAGAAGACATACATGAGGCCAACAAACATATGAAAAAATGCTCATCATCACTGGTCATTAGAGAAATGCAAATCAAAACTACATTGAGATACCATCTCACGCCAGTTAGAATGGCGATCATTAAAAAATCTGGAGAAAACAGATGCTGGAGAGGATGTGGAGAAACAGGAACACTTTTACACTGTTGGTGGGAGTGTAAATTAGTTCAACCATTGTGGAAGACAGTGTGGTGATTCCTCAAGGACCTAGAAATAGAAATTCCATTTGACCCAGCAATCCCATTACTGGGCATATATCCAAAGGATTATAAATCGTTCTACTATAAGGACACATGCACACGAATGTTCATTGCAGCACAGTTTACAATAGCAAAGACCTGGAACCAGCCCAAATGCCCATCGATGATAGACTGGACAGGAAAAATGTGGCACATATACACCATGGAATATTATGCAGTCATTAAAAACGAGGAGTTCACGTCCTTTGTAGGGACATGGATGAACCTGGAAAACATCATTTTTATCAAACTGACACAAGAACACAAAATCAAACACCACATGTTCTCACTCATAGGCGGGTGTTGAACAAGGAGAACACATGGACACAGGGAGGGGAGCACTATACATGGGGGTCTGTTGTGGGGAGGGGGGGGACAGCGGGGGAGTGGGGAGTTGGGGAGGGATAGCATGGGGAGAAATGCCAGATATAGGCGAAGGGGAGCGAGGCAGCAAATCATACTGCCACGTATGCACCTATGCAACAACCTTGCATGTTTTTCACATGTACCCCAAAACCTAAAATGCAATTAAAAAAAAAAAAAGAAATGATCATTAGAGAACTAAGAGGCCAGTAAAAAGAGTTAGTAATAAAAAACATCAAAAAGAAGAAGAGTCAGAGAGGCAGATAATGACAATGTTAATTAAAAACTGTCCAGGTCAGAGATTTCCTGATAGACATATAGGAGGGTCTGGGTAAACTGGGAGGTACAGCCATGTGGTCAGGGGGCTGCACCAGGCCATCAGGGCTGTGAACCATTAAACTAACTCCCCTTTTTAAGACTTGAGGTTCTCTACGTAACTTTCTGACAGTTTGCTTTCCTATGTACAATTTGTCTACAGGGAGAAAACTTTCAGTTAAGGCTGATGGGTCTGTCCCATAAAACTGACAGTAATATTTACAGTAGTAAATTTGCAAGTGGCTATCACTATTATTATCTTTATCATTATCATTAATATTACTTATCTATTTATTACATTCTTACTATAGTCCAAATACTCTATCATGTGAAGTCTTCACAATAACTACAATAGGTAGAGCATCGTCTTCATTTTACGGAGGAGAAAATTGAGTCTTAGCAAGGGCAAGTAGTTATTCAATCTCAAAGCTAGTAAGTGGCAAAGCCAGGCCAGTCTGGCTCTATCACCCATGCTCTTTTTTAATGGGTTTGTAAGGCACGAGTCAGTGCCCCTGAGTGCAGCTGGCCTGGAAGCACTGGCAAAACTCATGCAGGGCTCTCCAACAGCCAAGCTTTGGATCATGGCAAATTTACTAATTTGCAACACCCTGTGCAGCTCCTTGGCAGACAGCTGGCTTTGCTACAGATAAGTTCCCACGTGGCCATCAAAACCTACCAGAAACTTTTACAACTGCAATTTTAAATAAAATCTCAGGGTGATATTTTGATCTAAAAATATGAAAACATTTTAGGTTATTATTTTCAAGTTTACCTGGAATAAACATTCATTCATTCATTCATTCATTCATTCATTCATTTCATCATTTCACAGATACTTCTCCCCATCATGGATCAGACACTAAGAGGCCCTCTGGCCCTGCAGGTTCTCCTAGGCAGGGTGTGAGAGCCTGTGCAGCCACATAAGTCTCATCCCTTTGGGGCCTCTTTAGCAAAGACTGGAGTTCTAGAAGCTCAGGAACTCTGGCCCTTTCTTATTTTTGGTTCTTGGGATTCTAGAGAAAGGAGGGGTGACTACAACCAAACATTCAAAGGAAGTGGTAAATTTTAGTAGCAGAGTATAGTTTCCAGACATCATCATCTTTAATTTGATTTCACAAAGCAACCTTTAAGATGGGGAATTTTATTCCCATTGTATAAATTAACACAGAGTTTGTCCTAAGACACACAAATATGGTACACAGTGCTAATCTGACTTCAAAGTCTAAACTCATTTTATTTCTGCAATACTCTTGTCTCAGTCTTTGATGTTCTCCTGACTTCTACATACCCTCCTGCCCCCCCTCTCCTCTGTCTTCCCAGGGGCTGAATCACACTTGCTCAATGCCCTTTCCTTTCTCCGGAGCACTCCACCCACCTCAGCCACTCAACCTGCTCACTTCTCTCTCCTTCTCCTTTCTCTTCCATTCTTTTTGCCTTTGCATTCCTCTAGCAAGACCAAAGCTGGGAGACTGGAGAACAGTATATTTAGACGAATTTCCATTAACATTAAAATAATATTTACCTCCCTCACCTTCACAAAAGTATTAATTTTTTTTAAGTTTTTATAGATGAGTTTCACTCTGTTGCTCAGGCTGGACTCAAACTCCTGGGCTCAAGATATCCTCCTACCTCAGCCTCCTGAGCAGCTGGGACCACAGCTGCATGCCACCATGCTCAGCTAAAAGTATTTTTAAAGAGGACCCTTATAAATCCTAATTTACTTCTGTAAATAACTTCTTCTTGTAAAAATTATTACTAAAAATTTGGAAAAAATATAAAGAGCTTACAAAAGTCACCATAATTCAGAGAAGATGAGTGAAAATGTTCAATGCATTCTTTCAAATTAATTTTCTGCATCATTTATACATAACTGTTATTGTTCTCTCTGTATAACTTGGTGTCCCACATTTTTCCATTTAACAATGAAGTATCTTCAATTGGTAGAGTATGTATTACTATGTAAAGAATTTCCTGGGTAAATAAAGGATTCTGTGGTGCAGAGAAATTATATGCAGACAATAAAAGCGAATGGAAGCACCTAGGTCTTCCTGGGTTCCAGATCCAGGTTGAGAAGTCCTTGGTGGATTTTTGAACATGTTCTTTACCCTACCAGTCCCTTCTGCTCTCCTCCCATGGCTGACCATAGCGGTGGTCTACCTATTCCTCTCTTGAATTCAGTCTATCCTTCACTCACTCCTCCCAACCTCCATACTGAAGTTGAACAAGGACAGTCTCTTTGTCCCTCTAGTTCTGAACAATGATTGACTGGTTGGTCCCTAGAATTCTACGTTGGTCCAAAAGTGAAACATCCTTTTGTAACAAGCCCCAGTCACAGGAAAATTATTTCCTTTTACTTCCTTTTTCTTACATTCTAAGAAAACCCTTCTCACCTATTGGTTTACGTCTTGAAATCTGGGAGTGGGAAGGAAGTTAACAAGATCAGGCGCATTCAGCAAACCTGACCCCCTCAGTTATAATCTCAAGTTAGTTCATACAAACTATTTCTCTGGCCTTTCTTACTTCTAGAAAAAATTCTAGCCAGGCACGGTGGCTCACGCCTGTTATCCAGCACTTGGGAAGCCGAGGTGGGTAGATCACAAGGTCAGGAGTTCAAGACCAGCCTGGCCAAGATGGTGAAACCCCATCTCTACTAAAAATACAAAAATTAGCCAGGCATGGTGGTAGACACCTGTAATCTCAGCTACTCGGAAGGCTGAGACAAGAGAATTGCTTGAACCCAGTAGACGGAGGTTGCAGTGAGCCGAGATCGCACCATTGCACTCTAGCCTGGGTGACAGAGTGAGACTCCATCTCAAAAAAAAAAAAACATCAGAGGGAACTCTTGTCAATTCAAGGCAAAAATTTTGGAGGGGTATATTGCAAAAGTCCCTCTCTCCACCAGGTTTGGGGAACATATGTTACCCAGCATATGAAGGAAGAGTCAAGTTTGTTACAGATTCCTTTTTTTTTTTTAAATGCTGTATGTATAGAAAGCATCTGGATGCCTCCTACTGTGAGAAAGCTTTGGATAGGCACAGAGATTTCTTAACCAGTTAAGTTACATAGCAGATGTGAGATTTTTGTCTCAGCAAGAACCAAAAAAAGTGTTTGCATTTCACATACTCAGTTGAATATCAAGTGACACCTACCTAGAACCCTTAATCTTAAGTTATTCTCACTTTTTAAGGAAAGAAATAAACCATTCTCTTTCTCTCTAATAGGGCAACCTAGTTATTGGATGCTTCAAAATATATATTTTATTTCTAAATAAATTCTTGATGTCAAAATTGAAATATAATTAATAAGTATTCATTCTCCTAATTCCTTACAATGAAAGGAATGTAAATGGTAAACGTCAGTGAAATTAATGATAAATAGCTATACTTCATCTTATTCTTTAGAATAATAATGCAGGCCAGGCACAGTAGCTCATGCCTGTAATTCCAGAACTTTGGGAGGTCGAGGTGGTGGATCACCTGAGGTCAGAAGTTTGAGACCAGCTTGGCCAACCTCGTGAAATCCCATCTTAGCCAGGTGTGGTGGAGCATGTCTGTAATCCTAGCTACTCGGAATCTGTGGCAGGAGAATCACTTGAACCTGGGAGGCAGAGGGTGCAGTGAGCCGAGATTGTGCCACTGTACTCCAGCTTGGGCAACAGAGTAAAACTCTGTCTCAAAAAAAAAAAAAGATAAGAATGCATATATATATATATATTCATGTATAACTGTATTTCATATAAAATTTATAATAAAATCCTCAGAATAGTATTGTTGAGGATATAGATAAGAAAACATGTTCACAGAGTTTGTAACTAGCTCACTCTATTACGTAGTTTATGAGAAACGGGGTTTTCTGAGTGTTTTTATAGTTTTCTTTCAAGATATCATGCTATCTCATAAACAATCTATTATAGTTGACAAGAGATATGCTAAAAAAATGTATAAGATCACATAAATTTGAGAGACAGTAGATTAAACAATATTAAACAGAGTGGTTTTCCTCCATCTTTAATTAGCTATTATGTTGTTAAATCTCTTCAAGGGTTGTATATAATACACAGTGATTTCCATGTTCATTTGAACAGGGGCCATTTTTTTCTTTTTTAAATGGAGAACTAGGTCTAAGTGGCCATAGGATTCACTTTGAATATACAAGGTTATGGGAATGCTTTTAAACATTAAACCAATTCAATAAATCTATGCTAAGAAAATTATCCAAAATATGTAGAATTCTATACTACAAAGTACATGGTTTATTATGAAAAGATATGGAAATAACTTAAATGCTCAACAGTAGAGAAATGGTTAAGAAAATTATGGCAGTCAATAAAATATCACATAACCAATAATAATGATAGAGTGGACACCCTGATAATGAGTAAAAATTATAATCTATCTTAACTGAAAAAGCGGTGGATTTTTACAATGATTACAGCTACGTAAAGAAACAAATCTGCAGAAAGAAATAGAAAGAAAAATACCAAAATGTTAACATTAATTATAATAGGGTTATACATTGTAAAAGTTTTGCTTTTCTTTCTCTGTATTTTCTATGTAGTCTATGAAAGACTTTACTACTAGAACAGTCAATGCTATCCTATCTTACCATGCAGGGGGGACATTTGGAACAATCTCTGAATGTCCAGTTTTAAGAGTTTCTCCCAGAGACTGAGTCATGTCTGGGTCGGCGGTAGGACTGGAAATTAAGTCAGGATTCCCTATGGAATCAGTGGTTGGTTAGCTCAGAACGTTTCTCTTCGGTAAGTTTTTTCTCTTCCCTTGACCACTGTCCCCCTATTTAACCGGAGGATGTTGTACACAATGTAATTAATAGAACCAGATGTTTCTGAGTAGATCACTGAGCACAGCCATGGGTCCCACAGGGAAATGTCTCTGGGCAGGCACTCTACTGACTGTGAGCCAAGAGTGCCGTTTCAAAATTACTGAGACACACTTAGGAAGGATATGTATGGGGGTTAAGAACATGGTCTTTGGAGTCTGACAGTCCTGGATTTGAATTCCAGCTCTACCACTGAGAGTAGCTGTTTAGCCTTGGGAAAATTCTTTAACTTTTTATACCCTCATTTTCTGCATCTGCAAATTGGGAACAATACTCTGTACCTAATAAAATCATTTAAAAGATTAAATGATATAACATGTGCAAAGGGCTTAGTAATGTGCCAAATAGTCAATAATGGTAGCTAACTAGAATTATTAGGTGCTATGATCATAGCTCTTCCACATTTTACAGTGCTACTGTATGTTAAAGATGTATGTTTCTTTGCATTTTTCCTGAAGTCTATAAAACGTTTTCATTAATTAAAAGCAAACCAATTAGGAAAGGACTACTCTATTTTATGGATAAGCCAGCTGGGGGGGTCATTTATTATTACTCCTGATTTGTTGGCTTTTGAAGCTCCTTAGATTCCACATCCATGTTAGTAGAATCCTGATTTCAATAATCCAGCCTCAAAGAATTCTGTCCAGTTAGTTATTCCTGTCCTGAAACCACACAGATCCCTCTAAACTGAGTTCCTGTTCTTTCTCTGTTTGATTTCTTAAAATAGTTTCTGAAGATTTTAACCACAACTGAATCAAAACTAACCAGCCTGTAATTTCCTCGTATGTCCCTATGGCCGTTCCTTTAAAACAACACACACACACACACACACACACACACACACACACACACACACACACGGCATTACATTGGCTGGTTTCCAGTGTTTTGGAATTTCGACTGGTGGAAGCTGGAAGGTGTCTGTGGAAGCTGGAAGGTGTCTGTGAAAGCTGCTCTCATTTCTCTTTGTCCCTCTTTTGGAAGAGGCTCTGGGTTGCTTGTGGCTTAATCATAACTTATTATCAAATGTAGGCACTTTTAATCTTGAATTGTTTTAAGAACAGTTTATCAGCATTACAAAAAGTTTCCCTAGTTCTTTACCAAGTATCTTCCTTCTCTTCAATTCTAGTACATCAGAAAATAAGGCAATTTGTACTATGCATAATAGCTAGCAAGAGAAAGAATTGTTCTTTTATAGAAAAGATATGCTTTCTAAAAACATCTAACAAAATATGGACAACTTATTTGAATTCATAAATTAAAAGCACAGTTGGAAGATATTTGGATTTTCTCCCAAAATCTGTACAAACATTCTGAAATCAATACAGAGGAACATAAGACTAGATTTTATTTGGCCAATTAGTTAAATGGTTAATGACTTTTTGTATTGTAGCTCTTTTTCATTTTTTTTATTATCAAGTGTTTTCTTTTAGTTGAATTCTCAAAATATTTGGGTTCAAAATTGTTTTGACTTTAAATGTGTTCATAATTGACTTTAAATGTGTCCACAAAAGTTGGAGCTAAAAAGAAACAAAAATATGAGTAGATATATAATATTTAGATAATGACTACATTAAAACGGATCAGAATGAAAACCAAATAATTTATTTTAAAATTATAAGGAACATGATGAGAATATATGTGTTCAGTACACTGCTTCTATAAACATTTGTTTCAGGAAATGTTTGTTGAATTAATAAATTAACAAGATTGATAATGATAGAAATAAAAATGCAGAGCAAATGTTGAGATGATGTAAGAAAAATATATTTCTAAACAAAACACTTTTATTTAAGTTTTAAGATATAATAAAATTGAACTAATTTAGAATTATTGTGTGAGAAAGTCATATTCAAAAGTTCTGAAATGCTAAAATATATTTATGAAAATACAGTACATTTTCTTTATGTTATTTATATTTGGAGTTCATCAACAAGGTATTTCCAAATAAATAAATGTTTTCAGATAGATTTAAGTTATTTGCAAGTAGAGGCTGGATTTGCATCCCAGAAATTTACATATTGAAGAACTTAAAACTGTTTTAGAAATATCTTTTCTCATAGTTTTTATAATATGAATTATCTAGCAAGCTTTCTTGCAAAGCAGAAAGCAAAAGCAATGTTAAGCATGGTCCAGACTAAAGCATTATGTCATTAAAAGTAGTTGAGTTGAAAATAATATTTCTTTACTGTATTTGGCAAGTAAAATTATATAATTTACATTTTTCCCCAAAAGTTTTGATTGATTAAAACAGGATCAAATATATAGTGATACATTAGAACATTAGAACAGGTACCTAGTCATATTACTTATTTTTGCCCTCACTTTTGCCTAAGATTTTCTATAATTTCTACTATGGGTATTTTTCAAGTACTGATTCTTGAAAATACAATTTCAAAAGTGAAACAGAAGATACAGAACATTCTTTGGGTTGTACAGATGTAAGCACTTAATTAACCTTTGAAAGACATCTACATAGATATGTTGATGTTAAAAAGTTGAAGAGTCAGTCACTCCCTTTATAGAAATTTCAGAATCTCCCTGTTGGTTCTGGAAAGATGAAGAGATTAGGTAAAGTCCTCTTTTCTTTATTTCATATTCTAATCCACAGCATGGTGTCAGTTTTACATACTTTTTGCTTATTTTGTGTATTGGCAGACTCCTTGGCTGACAAGCATTAACCTTGACTGTTTCAACCGACCTCTTAGGCAGTGTTGTTGAAATGAACACCAATGATATCGTTCCACAAACAAGTGCTTTCATCTCCTCTTTTCCAAGAATATTTTCCTGATTATAGCCCATTCCAATCAGTTTTCATCAATTTATTTAGCACTTACTCATATGGTTGTGACTCAGAGATTTGAGGCTGGTGTTTTGGGAACCCAAAATAATGGAGACATCATATTAGATTATGTAATCATTGGCTCCTAATTGCTCAAAAGCTCTCTTACTGTATCTAATACTTAAAAGAAAATAAAAACTCTAAGGTTCATGCCCCAATTACCCAGAACTCTCAAATTTTCAACAAATAAATTAGGATTATTTCCATATATTTAGAACCTCTTAACTGTACTATTACAGTTCACATTTCAAAGAAACACTGAGTAAAATAATGGTGCAAAAATATTTTTATATTGTTGCAAGCTTTAAAACATTTTTCTAAGCTACTAGGGTATTTTATTTGTTTTTACTTCAAATTTGTTAACTGAAATCTACAATCTACTCCTACAATAAACAATTAATGACCTAATAAGTGGTAAACAAGTAAATTGATGCTCTTTAGCACACTATTTTCTAAGTGCTGTGGGAAAGGGCAAAGCAAACAGAAAGTCCAGAAATTTTTGCAAGAATCACAGTCTACTCTTTACAATTCAGATTCCCATATGGCATTGGAATTTAAAACAGGCAAGAAGAGATGTTTCTATATTAGTTTCAAATTTTCCAATTTTTCTTCTGCCAAGTCTTAACTAGCCTGAGTCTTTCTTAAGGTACAACTTCCCCGACACAATGGAAAGAGTATCATTAGATGGAAAACTATACTATCAGTTGTGTTAATATGAGCAGAATTTTTCTGGCCACAATGTATGCCACCCTAATAAGATGCTATATAGGAAATAGCTCTGAAAACCATAAAGTTCTATACTGAAAATACAAGGTGGCATTATTTTTTTCTACAATTACATTGTGAAAAGGCCAATTCAAATAGGAAACCTAGCTTTTAGGGGTCTTGCAAAGGTGAAGAAGGCATTATTGGAACATTTTTCTCTTTTTTCTTCCATGAATTGGTTTTGCCTTTTCCACTTAAAGGCATAAAGAAATGACTTCATGTGCAAATCCATTTCTCACACACACACACACACACACACACACACACACAAACATTACATATGTATATACTGAAGCACTGGGCTTTCCAAACATAATTCAGCATGATTCCGAAAATCAGAAAAACATCCTATTTTGGGTTATGATGATAGCAAATGGATTTGAACCTGGTATCAGTTTGCTAATAGCATTTTAAAATATTTTTCATATGCAAATATGAGTCTTTGGAAAACACACAGATTGATTTCTACAAGCAAATTAAATGAAAAATCCAGGTATGAAGAAATTATCAGATGTATAATATAGGAGTAGAAATGAGAGATTGCTGCTGAAATATTCAGATCATTATGAAGGTGCAGATGTGCCCAATATTTTAAAAGCCACTTCTATAGTATATCATATAAACTATCTTAAATAGTTAGACCCATTCCCCCGAACTGTCCTTTTTATATTTAGTTTTCCTGACTCCCTGTCTCTTCCCTGGGTCCCTTCTTGGCTACAACTTTATTATATAAATATACTGCCATAGAAACAATCTTGGGCACATGCTCTGAATATTGTTACTTTCATATTTTAGGGAACCTATTTTTAATGGGTTTATCATAATTCCTCTAGATCTTTGGACAGCCTTTTCTCTAAGAAGTTGAGGTGACAGCCAAATTTGCCAGGTAACATTTAATGGTAGGCTTAAGAAGAGAGGAAGTGCCCCTGGAGAAACCTGGCTCCATTTCATTCACCACTCGCCCCCTTTAGAAAACCCACCACATCGTACAGTACCTTCTTTTCACTTTCCCGTCGCTGTTGGTCCTTAAATTTAATCTGGAGAAGTTGAAATTTCAAGAGTTTCCCTATCAGCGGTAAGGTTAATTTCTCTCCGCTATCCATAATTGCTTTTGCTGCCAATAACACCTATACAGAAACACAATTATTAGAAAAAGTGATGTTTTATAACCTTTGGCACAGTCTGTCAGTGATGAAAAGATGAAAGGAAATTTTATATTTTCTATTATTTGTCATACTGGAAAGATATCTCATTGTTCGCTGAAAGAAAGTTAGGGAGGGGCATTTACCCTCTATTTTAATTGGATTGTCTGAATATTGACTTCTTCTTCCAAAAAGGCAGAGTGCTTCCCGCAATGGTGTTAGACTCAGATTCCAGAAAAGGGGTAGAGAAAAGATAGGCGGGGCTCCATTTTAGGATGACTGATAGGGTGATTCATGCTACAGAAAGTCTATTGTTGTTTGGCGTAGCCAGTAGTCCAAACTGTCAAACTTTGACTTATTAGGACATTATAAATTAAACAGGGTTTCATAATAGTGGAAATGACTATGTTAGCAGTCTTTTATTTCTTTGTAACTAAATTCAAATGAAAGATAAAAGCTGCTTGACACAAAGGCGCCATATGAATGCTGTTCTCCACTGCAACCTAAGGTTGATCATGTTGGTATGCAGCCTAATTGGGGTGAAATAAGGTTATTCAGTTTTCTTTGGGTGACGACAGCCACTAGGAACATACAGCTGTATTGTCCAGATGTGTGGCACTGACAGCCTGTTTTATGACTGTGTTTTTTACAGCTTGTTTCCCCTAAATTTCACACAACTGTCTAACATCTGGGCCCTTTTCCTTGGAGCCCTATAACCACTTTATTTACTGCAAAAAAAATAAAATCACGTAAAATATACCATAAAAAGTTGTTATGTGTTTCTCTTTATTCATGTTGTCTCCCTAATAAAGTTCACCTCTGCCTGAAGCACTGTCACAGAAGTAATCTAGTTGAAGTATTTCTCGACTTTTGTTTTTAAGCAAGCATCATATTTATTTATAACCTTGGGATGAATTAGGTGTTACTAAAATGTTCTGACATGTTGCTTTTCTCCCCCCTTGGAGTAATCACTCCTGGGGCGCATATGGTGTCAATTTCAGACCCTCAGTCTCAGACAATGACTGCGCACACTGCATCTCATGGAGCTATGTCTTGTCTGAGCTCTTGGTCAGGGCTTTCCTGACCAGTCCAGTTCCTTTTGACTTTTTACTTCGCCAAGGGAAATAGCCGGAAGAAAGGGAGGTACCTATTTTCGTCTAACTGCAGAAGGCTCTATGGATTACCATGTGCCAAAATGTAACTGGACCCCTTAGAGACCACATTGGGGTTTCCCGCATTGCATCACAGAAAGGGAAAGCCAGAGAAAGGATTCCTTTAAAGCTGCCTTGTCTAAAAACTAAAGGAACTAACCAAGTGTCAGAAGTCTGTATGTGTCGAAGCAAGCACTCTGTAGGAAATACAGTGCTTTTTTTTTTATGGCACTTCTGCTCCTGCTAACACGATTCAGGGAAAGGGACATGATGGCTGTGATTTCTGGGAGCCAAAAGACATAACAATACACCTGCAGAACCTCGCCATTTAATGATGACCAGATCCCACATGGAAGGATCCTAAGGGGACGGTAGGTCAGGCATTTACTGTAAAGTGAAAGTTGTCCAACTGGGTCCAACCGCAAGGGTAGATGTCAATATTTGGGATTGCATTTTTTAGTGCCAGCTAATTAGTGTGCTGACAATCAGGCTCTGTGACATCTGGTTCAAAATATTCAAATGTGGGTTTTTAACACTCATGGAAGTCTAGCATGGGGTGTTTCCCTCTAATACAAAGATGACAGCACTGAAGGGAAGTCAACACTGAAAAGGTTAGCCCAGCATGGTTGTGGGGTCTCTTTTCCTGATGACCTGTGAAAACAGGATATTCACCTATGTCTAGGGGGTTTGGGTGAAGCCTGCCAGGTGTCATGGCGATGGATGGGATGACTGTGGAGGTGATTTCTCTAAGAGTCTATGAATGTTACTTCAGTGTATTCAAATGTACTCAAAGCACAACAAAACATCCTGAGAGAAAAGTATTTTGCAGTCCATAAACATTATTACTAGTTTGTCTAAAACTATCTGTAGAGTGCTGGTGTAAAACAAAAATCCAGCACAGCATCAAAGTAAATAGTGAGGTCCTGCTCTGACGTGGGAGACAGGTGATGAGGGGCTTTACCAGTTTGCCAAGCACCCATGCTCTCATGACATACAGACAAAGAAAGAGAGAGCAGTGATGGGCAGGCAGCCTTGAGGAGTGCCCTGGGCAGTGTCCTCCTACCGAGCTGCCTTGGGGTGGCCCACATGGAAGCAGACTACACCCTACTGAAAAGCACAGCCTGCCCCTGAACCATTAGGAATGGCAGAGGCTGGGCATACTTGGCCCCCCCCCCAGGGTTGCTCTGAAAAGGCCTGACTCTTTAAATCCTACTTTGTTTCTGTGTGTCCCCCAAAGGGAATGATATTGTGAATTATTGGAATAATTAATGAAAATGAATGTCTATGCTGAACTCAAAATCTGAGACAACATTTTCATGGTATGTGAGTCATTCTTAAGAGAGGTGGAGAAAGAAAAATGTTTACAAACTAATTTCCATTCAAAATTCTTCTTCTTGTGCCCCACAATTCACAATTCTACCCAATCAGTAGCCAGTAGTTTGGTCTCAGATGAAAAACAAATCTTTCAGGAATCTTTGTTTGAAGGACAAGTTTTTGACGGAAGAAAAAATTAGAGACAGAATTTAAGAGGAAATGTACCTTTTCACATAACATCTCCAAAGGCTTCTACTCCCTGGCTTCTACTCCTTGGCCTTAGTTGTATTAATTAAAAGATAATAATCAAACCTTCAACATTGCAGCGCTGTAAAGATTATTTGTCCATCATCTACGGTCAAAATATGTGTGTGTATCTGTGCATATGTGTGTGCACTGGGAGGTGAGCTGGCTGGGGCTATAGGTATTGGGGGGATGACAGACATAAGAGGACATGCAGAGAGCTGGCAGTGGTTGGGAAGTAATCAGTCAAAAATCTAAGTTTCCAGAACTAGGCAGAAAAACAGTCCTGAGTGGGTTAAAACCTTAGTGCTCTTCAAGCCAAAATGCCAAGTAAATGTGCCTGGCATGAATCAAAAACTCAAAGCATGAGTCTTATGGGCAAATGAGACTTATTAAAATGGAGAAAACTGTTGGCAGGCAAGGCCTGTGTCTCCTGGATCTCATCAGGTCAGCTCTCCAGGCAGAGAGGCCACCAGGACCGGAGGGAGGCTCTAGGCTGAGTGACCAAAGGTCACTCAGTTCTGGGAATGGTTGGTGAAGGAGGAATTCTTCAGGAAGTGCAGATGAGGCAGGAAGCCATGCTTATGTTTTATGACGTGAAGATTTTTAAAGGGTCTAGATGCTCTTTTTCTGTTAGGGAGCTTGTAATTTCTGTACACACTAAGAAATAAAAACATTTCCTTTATCCCTGACCTGGCTCAAAGACTCACATCATATTTACTATCTAATGATTTGATCCAACAAAAATATACCACATGAGCCAAATTCTTTCCTTGCCTGAGATCAGGTCTACCTACAGACACTAGTGTCCTCTCTCCGTTCTAACCATTCCTCCTCTCTCTAGTACCTTCCTACATTAGTAAACACAAGCATTGCCTGCTCAATGCTTAGAATTGCCCTAGGAGCACTCATGGAAACCAAATGTATGCATGCATCCATGTGTGTGCATATGTATATACATATGTACATTTATACATACATGCATATATGTGCATATATAAGATAGATAGATAGATAGATAGATAGATAGATAGATAGATAGATAGATAGATAGATGGTAGATAGATAGAATAAACTCCCATGAAGCCTGCTGCATGATTTCCCTTGTATGTTTACAAGAAGTCATATGAAGCAACTTGAATCATTGCTTAACCTGCTGCATATTCAATCTCAAGTGAATTCTGAGGTTGCCTAAAAATCTGGATCTGCATTTCTCTTGCCTGGAACAGGTTATGGGAGTGAGGTGGTGGAGGAAAAGGCAAGCTGTGGTTGTGTGAAGCAGAGAGAAGAGGGGTGGTAGAAGACAGATGATCTGGGAGAGAATTTTCCCTCCAGGAGCTCCAAATATCAACCAGTTTCCCTAAAATAATTCTTTGGCTTCAGGGACTTTCTTGGAGGCCCATGATATGTATTGCAGTAACTGTAAAAATTCACAAAATATGACTTCATATTTAACCTATTTTTGGGAGGCGAACGACTCAGGATTGCTCTGGATATATAAAGACCTCAGCAAACAGAAGCAGAATCTATAAGCTGGATCTTGACTCAGTTCAGGCTAGCAGAGGGCTGAGCAAACAGGCTTTCAGCACACATTCTTTTGGGTAGCTCATTTCTCTAAAATATGATTGATTAAATAAAGTAAGAGTATAATGGTCCTTTATCATGGTAAAAAGTATATACACATATATGTATATTCAAACGCAAATGGGATTACACTATTCATATTAAGTGACTTCTGGTTTGTGTTTTTTACATAAAAACACATCCAGGACAGCATTCTGTGCTGATACGTTTTGCTTATTATATGGTTTTTAATAAATAGCATATTCTTCTATTGTGTGGGTGTTTGCTCACTTATTTAACTAGTTCCCCATTGATGAACATTTAAACCATTTCAGTTTTCCTTTTTTTTCTACGGTGTGCATGTGTGATTTTGTTAGTAGCATTTTTGTTCCCACCAAAACTATATGAAAGGGTCTATTCCCCCACTTCCCATATAAACAATGAGTATTCTCCAACTTTTGTCAATATTAGTGCTAATAGTTTTTCTGTGATGATGAAAATATTCATTATCTGTAGTATACAAAATGGTAGCTACTAAACCATATTTGACTATTGAGTCCTTTAATATTATTAGTGAGATTAAGAAAACAAATTTTTATTTTGTTTTTAATTGATTAAAATTAAAATTAACGTGGAAATAGCCACAAGTGGCTAGTGACTATTGTTTTAATCAGAGAAGTTCTATATGATAGGGAAAAGTGAAATATAGTATTTCATTTAAAATTATATTCAATCATCCCATCACTTTATCCCTCTTATTCCCAAGCTGAAGGATACCTTTTCAGCACCATCGTTGGCAAATTTTATTAACGCAGGAGATGCTTACATACATGTATTGAATAACAGTGGTGTACTCAGATTTACATAGCGCTAAAGGTGAGGAGTAAGGAAAATATATGGCTTTCAAGGTAAGATATTGTTTGTGGCCATACAAGAAATTTGTCTTTGTATGGATTTACATAAACAGGGCTGGAATGGGGCAAGAATAGGAAGAATGAAGAATTTCCTTCTGGCTCCTTTCTGTTACCTTTTAAAATCCCTCTGTTACACCCCTCCCACTTCAGGCTACCAGATGCCTTTTTGCTTTCTAAATCCTTCCTGCCATGAAAATAGAAAATATTTAACTTGGTAGCTCACTTTGAACAAAATTTATTTATACCAGTAGTTTAGTTATATTATGAGGTTTTTATTTCTTATTACAGAATGAAAGGGACTAGTGACTGATGAAATAATTTCAAGCAATAAGTAACAGGTGTGGCAGTTTAGAATTTAGGGTAAGAGGTAACCTGGAAATTTGAAATGCCTAAGTCCGGCTTTGGGTGAACATAGTTTTGGTGTTTGTGGTGCTCGTAGGCCAGGGTTGAGAGCAGCATCCCTGGGCTTCACTGCCTGGAGTTGCTGTTTTGCTCCAGGACTAGGTTATTCAGGAGAAAGCCTCTGAAGGGAAAATGGAACTCCCACTCCAGCCAAGGTCACAGGAGGATAAGCATCAGAGAGGGTGGGTGGGTGAGTGACTGCGGCGAAACAAAGGGGAGGCAGCAACTCTGTATTGTGGGAGAGGAGTAAAGGCAAAAGAAACCCACTCTGGCAAATAAGATCTGGGACCTATCTATGTGTGCCTGTGCATGATGTGTGTGGGCATGTGGTGTGTGACTTCTGTGGTATATATCAGGGGGTCCCATCCCCGGTTAGGACCAGTTCCTAACCTGTCCATGGCCTGTTAGGAACTGGGCTGCATAGCAGGAGGTGAGTGGCAGGTGAGGGAGTATTACCGCCCAAGCTCTGCCTCCTGTCAGATCAGCGGTGGCATTAGATTCTCATAGGAGTGTGGACCCTATTGTGAACTGCACATGAGGGATCTAGCTGTGTGCTCCTTATGAGAATCTAATGCCTGATGATCTGAGGTGGAACAGTTTCATCATGAAATCATCCTGCTCCCTCTCTGTGAAAAAGTTGTCTTCCACAAAACCAGCCCCAGGTGCCAAAAAGGTTGGGGACCGCTGGTATACATGAGTGCACATCCATGTGTGCACAAAATATGTGTATATGCACAGCTGCTTCGGGGTTTATTCAGATTATTAAAATATACTCAATATCTAAAAACACTGTTAAAACTGTGATTTGCACATATTGAAGAGTTAATAAAAAGAGAAAAAGATTATGAATATTTTCGGTTGGCATTTTAAAAAGAATACTGATGACTGTTTACCATTTCTATCTACTCATCCTGCAGAACACAAAGGGCTGTTCATTATTAAATATGTCATATTAAATACATACAATTTATTCATCATAGTAAGCTGTTGCTATTTGTCCTATCTTTAAAATGTATTGCTTAGCATGATTGTTTGCTTATGCATTCTGCTCTTATCTTACATCTTGTTATATTTGCTTATATCATCAGAAAGTCAGAGGAACTGTTGCCACAATGTGTGTGTGTGTTTACAGAATTTTCTGTTTAGAGTGAAAGGCTGCATTAGATGGGCCTGATTCTGCATATTTGATGAAAATGATGGAAGAGTAGATAATTTGCAAATGACTGAAAAAGGCCACATGTATTGAGATGTTCTCACATAAGATTCCAATGGGCAATTTTCGCTCTTTTGGTACAGGGATGATGAATGTGTTGCGGAAGCCGTGACTATGTATGCGCAACTTAATGCGAAAGTACAGGCTCCATTTTCATTCCAGTCTTCCCAGATATCACGGCATAGCCTCAGGCAAGTTACTCACCCCTTTAAACCTCATCCTTTTAAAATCTACAGTGGTGGCATGTTGACATTTTGAGCCAGGTATTTACCATAGGAGGTCTGTCTGTGCATTGCAGGATGTTTAGCGAACCCCTATATTCCACCGAGTTGTGATAACCAAAGGGATCCGCAGACATTGCAGAATGTTCCCTTGGGGGCAAAATTGTCCCAACTGAGAACAGAAAGAACTAAGAAAGGAATATGAGTAGTGCTGACTTCATAATTCCGTACTCAGAATTAAATGAGATAACCCATAAAAAAACCTTGCATGTGAATGACAAATGCATGGTAAATGTTCGCTGAAGTCAGCACTTATGGCTGTTCATACATCCAGGGCAGAGCTGGGATTCTTGAAGATCCCACAGCCCAGTTGGGACAGCAGAGAATGGAATGGAGTGAGGAGCAACTGGGCAGTGAGACAGTGGCCTGAATTTATGATCAGCTGGCCATAACCTGGCAACCCCTTTTATTTAACCCTTTGTCCAGTCTGAAAAGGACAAATTGAGATCTGTTTAGAGAGAAGCAAACATAAAAAGAGAAGGTGTAAAAATATATTTTGTTATGGTGCAGTGTATAATGGGGAGGATGTAGAGGAAAAATTATGCTATTAATTTCTTCTCAAATGTGAGATGGAGGAATACCATGAATAGTGTTCTGTAATTTTACAGCCTCCTCTCCTGTTCCCTCTGCTCCCTTCCCTCCTTCATTCTTTCTGCATTTATTTAGGGCCAGCTATATTGTAGTTATTGCATTACTTGATCCTGTATGTGTCTAGTCTATCCAATTCACATTCTTTAAGTAATGAGTAATTTCCAATGAGGCATAATTGGAAAAACAGCTGGAAGGATAAGGGTTGCAGTGAGAGGGGGCTATGGAGAGAAAGAGAAAAAAGAGGAAAGAAAAAGAACAGGAATGATTGAAACATATTTTCTCACTTTGAGAAGAGGAAAAGAAAATAAGCAATATTAAACTGTCTATACATAAATTTAAAGGTGGCCGAAGACATAGGTTCCATATAGATCATACTGTCTTGTCTAACACAAATGGAACGTTATGAAACTGCTCAGACCACAGCTTGGTGAGAAATTCATAATGATGATAAATATCTGTAGCAGGTGACTCCTAGATCATTTTCAGCTGTCCATAATTAAACTGGTATCCATCTCTCGACAATGTCAGGGCTGTAAAATAATTCCAGTCATTGGACCCCTTACATCTGTGCTGAAATGAAATAATATTTGGCAGTAACAAGGAGTCACTGAAACTAAATAAACAACCCCTTTCAAGACTACATAAAAGTTGGTAACATAATAACATTTGACAGGGATTAAGACCTCTTTGGGGCTGTAAGGAAGTTTCAGAAGCAGCAATAACAAATACATGGAAGGCAGAACAGATCTATGCTTTAACAGACATGTATAATTTAAAATGTAATGAATTTCCTAAGGGAGATGTACATTTTGAACAACCAATATGTGGATGTCAAAAAGCACAGGACTATTTTAGAAATGTTTGTTGGAATTACCCTTCAAAGAAGGAAAAAGCAAAGCTTATTTTATTAAGGAGTGTTTTTGTTTTTATATACTTGCAAATATATTGAGGCACAGGAAGCTGAATGTGATAACATATGGAAGGATGACATACAAAGTTAAGGGCTTTTCTTTAGGTATGTATTAGCAACAAATAATTCTACTATCATGGCAATGTTTTGGTTTTTAGATTAAGATCTTTTCCTTAGTCCAAGATGCTCCCACCCCTCTGAAGTCATTCTTTGTTCTTCCAGTTGTAGCGACCTTCCCCTCTGAACAACGCTACCACTTTTTTGTATATTTCCTAAGGGATTTTACTGTCACTTTTATTGCAATTATTTGTGCACAGGGTTTGTCTCCTTTACTAGCTTGGAAGGTTAAATCCTTTTCGGATTCATCTTTTTAAATCCCCTCACAGCGATGCATATATAGACATACAGTATATTCACTCCTTAAATAAACATAAGAATGGCATCTCTAGAGTTTTTTGTTGTTTGGCTTGAAGGTAAACGTTTTTGATTGTTTATAGCTGCAATTACAAAGCTTTAGGAGTACATTGCAAGTAGTAGTAGGTTCTCAGACTATGTAACACACAAATGATTATATAGCACACATCCTGTGCTGGACAAGGACTGTTCCAGGCACTTCACATATTCCAATGCATTTAATCTTCACCTGCCCTTTCAGGTGAGTATTCTTATTACCCTTTTTATTAGGTAAGGAAATTGAGGCCTGGTGATCACACAGTGAGTATTTAGTAAAGATGGGATTTGAACCCAGGCTATCTGGTTCCAGAAACCTGTTTCGAATCAACATATTATGTGGCCTCACTGTATGCCTATTCAACTCTTAGCTGGAGCTACAGGACTCCCATCTTGGGTGACACTCACTCTTCTCCTGGACATGGATGTGTACTAGTCCCTCACCAGTCTCCATGCCCAATCCTCACCTTAGCTGCAAGAGCCTGAGAGCCCTTTAGCCCAGGTTTTTATGTTTAGATAATACTCTTGCTACCCTTAATAGTTTCGCTCTTACCTGATCCCTCATCTCTAAATAGCTGAGCTGTTTCTTTTTTTTCCTGACACCTAGTGGGGACCTGTGACTCAGGACCCTCAGGCCTGATAGCTCCATCTATCTCTTGTCTCCTGGCCTGAGCACACATTAATTTTTTTTTAAAAAATGTGTTATTTTTAATTGTATTCATATATATATATTTAATTGACATGTAATAATGGTAAATATTTATGGAATACAAAGTGCTATTTTGACACATATAGTGTATGTAATAAACAAATTAGGGTAATTGGCATATCTATCATCTCAAACACTTATCATTTCTTTGTGTTAGGAACAATTCAAAATGTCTCTTTCAGCTATTTGAACTACATACAAGTTATTAAACTATATTCACCCTATAGTGCTATAGAACACTAGAATTTATTCCTCCTATCTAGTGGTAATTTTTTATCCATGAACCAGCCTCTCCCTTTCCTCTCCTTTCTCCTCCCCTTCCCTGACTCTATTCTTTATGTCTATGAGCTCACATTTAGCTTCCACATATGAGTGAGAACATATGGTATTTGTCTGTCTGTGTCTGACTTATTTCACTTAACATAAGGTTGTTCAGGCTCATCCATGTTGTTGTAAATGACCGGATTTCATTCTTTTTTATGGCAGAATACTATTCCATTTTGTGTACATAACACATTATCCATTCATCTGTTGACAGACATATAGACTGATTCCATCTTGGCTACTATGAATAGTGCTGCAGTAAACATGAGGGTGCAGATATCTCTTTGATATACTGGTTTCTGTTCCTTTGGATAAATATCTAGTAGTGGGATGGTAGATCATATAGTAGTTCTAGCTTTAATTTTTTTGAGAAATCTCCATACTGTTTTTCCAAATGGCTGTACTAATATTTTTTCCCACCAACAGTATATGCATTCCTTTTTCTTGGCATCCTCATGAGCATCTGTTATTTTTTTCCATTTATTTCCATCTCTGGAAGATAACTGCCATTCTGACTGGGATGAAATAATATCTCATTGTGGTTTTGATTTGTATTTCTCTGATTAGTGATGTTGAACATTTTTAATATACCTATTGGCTATTTACATGTTCTCTTTTGAGAAATGTCTACTCAGATCCTTTATCCATTTTTTTAATTGCACTATTTTTGCTGTTAAGTTTTTGAGTTCCTTGCATATTCTAAATATTAGTTCTTTGTCAGATAAATAATTTGCAAATATTGTCTCCCATTCTATAGGTTGTCTCTTCACTCTGTTGATTGTTTCCTTTGTTGTGCAGAAGCCCCTTAGCTTGATATAATCCCATTTATCTATTTTTACTTTATTTTTTGCCTGTGCTTTTGATATCTTACCCACACAAATCTTTGCTTATATCAATGTCCTGAAATATTTTTCCAATGTTTTCTTCCAGTAGTTTTATAGTTTTAGATCTTACATTTAATCTTACATTATAGTTTTTGATCTTACATTTAGATCTTTTTTTTTTTTTGAGATGGAGTTTCACTCTTGTTGCCCAGGCTGGAGTGCAATGGCGTGATCTTTGCTCACTGCAACCTCAGCCTCCCGGGTTCAAGCAATTCTCCTGCCTCAGTCTCTTGAGTCGCTGGGATTACAGGCTTGTACCACCACGCCCAGCTAATTTTGTATTTTTAGTAGAGACAGAGTTTCTCAATGTTGGTCATGCTGTTCTCAAACTCCCAACCTCAGGTGATCTGCCCGCCTCAGCCTCCCAAAGTGTTGGGATTACAGGTGTGAGCCACCGTGCCTGGCCGCATTAAAGAGATCTAGTTTCATTCTTCTGCATATGGATATCCCGTTTCACAGCACAATTTGTTGAAGAGGTTTTCCTTTCCCCTTTGTATGTTCTTGGCACTTCTGTCAAAAATCAATTGACTGTAAATATGTGGATTTATTTCTGAGTTCTCTGTTTGGTTCCATGTGTCTGTGTATCTCTTTTAATACCATTACCATGCTATTTTGGTGACAGTAGCTTTGGTATACATTTTGAAGCCTCCACTTGACTCTTTTTGCTTAGGATTGCTTTAGGGCAATTTGGGGTCTTCTGTGATTCCATATGAATTTTAGAATTTTTTTCTATTTCTGTGTTTTAGGCCTTTCTTACATTGCTCTGAAGAAATACCTGAGGCTGGATTATTTACAAAGAGAGGAGATTGGCAGTTACAGATCTGTAGGCTGTACAGGAAGTATGGTGCTGGCATCTGCTCACCTTCTAGGGAGGCCTCAGGAAACTTACAGTCAAGTGTGGGAGCAAGCACTTCACACGGTGAAAACAGGAGCAAGACCCATCTTGCTCCTTTGGAAGGAGGTGCCACACATTTTTAAACCACCAGATCTCATGTGAACTCAGAGCAAGAACTCACATCACTACGGGGATAGCCCAAGCCATTCATGAGGAACTCACCCCCATAATCCAAACACCTCCCAATAGTCCCTGCCTCCAACAGTGGGGGTTACATTTCAATATGAGATTTGGGCAGGGACAAATACCTAAACTATATGATTCTGAAGAATGTCATTGGTATTTTGATATAGAGTACATTTAATCTGTAGACTGATTTGGGTAGTATGGTCATTTTGACAAGATTAATTCTTCCAATCTATGAACAAAGGATATCTTTTCTTTTTTATGTGTGTCGTCTACAGTTCCTTTCACAATGTTTTATAGTTTCCATTGTAATGATAGTTCACCTCCTTAGTTAAATTGATTCCTATTTTACTTTATTTTTGTGTAGCTGTTGCAAATTGGGATTTCTTTATTAATTTTTCAGCTAATTTGTTATTTGTGTATAGAAAAGCTGATTTTTGTATGTTGATTTTATATACTACATCTTTATCAAACTAGTTCCAAAAGTTGTTTTGTGAAGTCTTTAGGTTTTTCTGCACATAAAATCATGTCGCCTGCAAAGAGGGACAATTTGGCTTCCTGTTTTCCAGTTTGGATACCTTTATTTCTTTCTTTTGCCTGATTGCTCTGGCTATGACTTCCAGTACTATGTTGAATAGGAGTGGTGAGGGTGGGCACTCTTGTCTTGTTCCAGTTTTTAGAGGAAAGGCTTTCAGTATTTCCCTGCTTTGTAGAAAAGACTTGGGCTGGCAGCCACCTCCATTTTCCACCTTCCTTCTCTTTAAATCTTAAATCATTTTCCTAAAACCCTGCTTTCAGTCTGAGACTAGTGGCTGAGACCCTGCTAGTTACTGATGGACTCATGCTGCCTGCTTAGCTACCTGAACTTCCTGTACCCCAACACTGGAGCACTAGATGTGTTAATTTACCCTTTGGTTTGGATACCATGTTCCACTTCCCAGACTAGTGGTTGCTGATTGCTCATCCATCACATCCCTTTCCTTCATAGGAGAATTGGACTTTTTTTCAGGCATTGCCCTCTTTCTCATTCAGCTCATGTGACTCAGGGGAAACACAGCTCCATAGGTGGACCCATTCACATTAAAAATAATCCTAACCCTGGCTTGCCCATGATTGGTTCAGGAGGTGCATGTGATTTTGTTCAGGCCAGTAGAATGAAACATGGTTTTCTGGGGCTACTTAATCTGGTTTCCTTGGTCATGACAAAGCTCTGGGAAGAGTCTTGAAGGATGAGATTGCTGCAGCCACTTTACACCCTTCAGGAAGCTAAAGCCCCTTCACAGATGAAGGAAGGGGTAAGAGCACTGCAGGGAAGTGGGCTGGAGTCCCTGAACTAAGCTGACCTTGAAGCCTGCCTAGACTTCTAGGTCTACATGCCAGCACATTTCCTAACTATTTAAGCCAACTTTAATTTTTGTTGTTCTCATAGAAGATGAACAAATTGATACTGATATGAAGAGATTTATGCCTTCTAATTAATAGAATTTAGAAAATTAACCAGACAATACTGAGATGTGTTTCCCAGATGAGCAGCATCAGTATCACCTGAGAATTTGTTAGAAATGTAACTCTTGGGCTCCAACACAGACCTGCTGAATCTGAAACTCTGGGGGTAGGGCCAGTAGCATTTTTTTTTTTTAACAAGATATCAGGTGATTCTGATGTACACTAGATTTGAGAACCATTGTTTTGTATCTGGTTTCTTATGTGGTCTTTCATAGTAATGTATTTAGCCCACATGTTGTCAGTTTCACCCTTGAGTCCCTTGCTAACTCTCAGTTATGCATTTATATTGCCTTAGTTTATTTCCCCTCCTCCTCCTTCCACCTTCCCTGCCTCCTCTTACCCCCCACTCCTCCTCCTCCTTCTTCTTTCTCCTTCTTTTTCTCCCTCTTCCTTTTCAGGAAGCTGAAGCCCTACACTTCCTCTTCCCATTTTTCCTCTTTCCTCTTCCCCTTCCCCTTCTCCTTCCTTCTTTCCTCCTCCTCCTCCTTCTTCTTCTTCCTCCTCCTCCTCTTCCTCTTCTTCCACTTAGACTTATCAAGCTGCCCATTTCAGAAGTCAGCCTGGAGTCCTGGAGTGGGGTTTCTGCTAATGTCCTGCCAGACAAAGAATGTATTCAGTGTGTCAGGCTGTATTCTTTTTCCCTAAGTTCTTGGTTTCTCCACAATTATCAAAAAGTTGTAGTGTTTCTCCAGCTTGATTTGGATGATGTTCTAGGCTGTTGTTAATTTCTAAGTTTTAATCTGAACAGAATCTGCTTATAATAGGGCCTATTCCTTGAATTTTCTTTTCCTCCCCTTAATCTCTTTGGCTCCTTAGTTAGCTATAGGAGGCATACAGGCTATGTCTCCTGGCTGACTACTGGGAAACTCCTTAATGTGCAGATGGATGCTGCAGTTTCCCATAGGACAGTTTTCCGCCAGTGTTACCTGGGATCCACCCCACCCTATCAAATCAATCTCTGGAAGTAAGGGCCTAGCAGTATGACATTTTAATAAGCTTTCTAAGGATTCCTAAGTACCTTTAAGAATTATGCAAAGGTCATTTACATATTGACGCTGGGATGGCCAACTGTGGGGTTTTCCAGGTATTGAACTTTCAGTGCTAAAACTGGGATAGTCCCTGGCACCCAAGACAGCTGGCCACTCTGAGACAGCAAGTTCAAGGGAAGCCATCTCAAGACTATGGTAGAATGGCATTAGTCAACTCCATCCCCAACCCCACTTCCCCAGTCCTTCCCCAACCCCACTTTCCCCAGTCCTTCCAGTTCATCCACTGATGGCCTTCCCAGAGCTTTATGTTCACCCCAGTTTCTGAGCCAGTTTTATCAGAAGCAACAAAGACATTAATCCCCCTACCAGTAGACATGTCCAACATGGTTACTCATCTCTGATTCAGGAGCCAGTAACCTAACGATAAATATTCTAGTATAATGTGGGTTATCAAGTGCATACTCTATACTAGACACTGTGCTACATAATTATTTCATGGAGTTCAGAGACCAAGGTACCTTCCCAAGGGTACAGGGGTTAAATACCGGTACTAATCTTTAAATATAACTCCATGTTTTTAGAATCTGCTCTTCCAACCAATGTGATGTCTGCTTCTCTTTTGTGTACCTTTTCTCACTTCTAGAACTGACTGTTCTTTTCTCTGTCCTGGACTGAAACCACAACAAGCTGTGAGCCAGATCACAGTTTAGACACTTCCTTAGGATATCAATTCCTTAGGATTAGACTCAGAATCCAGCACTCATATTGCCTGGCTGATGTTCCTTTCAAAATCCTTTTCATGGCTTCAGGTCAGTCCCTACATGGTCTGGCCACATCTCTTGTTGCTTTCCTTTTCTATCACTCCTTTTCAGCTCCACTCCCTTCTTGATGTTCACCAAATATGCCTCAGAGCCTTTGCTTTGCAATTTCCCCTGCTCCAGAGGCCCTCCCCTGATGGACACAAAGTTTCATCCCTTCCTTCAGATTTGTATTCAAGTGTCACCATCCAGTTTTCCCCTCCGAGGCTAGGCAGATTAGTAACTCTTCTACTTCTCACCCTTTCTCCCCTTTTCTCCATAGTTCTTATTACCATCTAACATAATACACACTTTGTTTATCTGTTCCATTATTTCCTATCTCCAATTAAAAAGTAAGTCCTGCCAGGGTATTGGCTTTTATCTACTATTTTTCACTGATTTAAATTCAAAGCCTGGAGCATAGTAGATGATTAGATAATTTTTGCATGAATGAAGTCAGATAGGCATTGTGTCCCATGTTTTATGCTGTTTAATTGCAAATTTCACCACTGCCTAGAGCTTTTCCTATTATGAGTCTCCCATGCTTGGATTTTCTGGTTGGCCTGGATCGAATCTGAGGCAATTGGGGTCCCCTGAAGGGGTGCACTGTTGATGTTGTTCATCCTTACTCAGAGGTTTGTTCTATAGCTGGACTGTTCCTGTGGTGCAATGCGGGTGATGTCCTCTTTTCATGAACTGTTGAGATGGAGCCATTCTTGGTTACGGAATAACTTGGCCCACTTTAAGAATTCGCCTTGCCATTCATTCATCAAACTTTTACAGAGCACCCATTACATTCCCAGTGCTGGAGATTCAAAGACAAAAGAAGCAGGCCCTGCCCACAGTGAGCTTTTGGTGGAGTTGGGGAGATCATCTACAAGGCACACAGAGCATGCAGGACAGTATCCCATGCTGTGCACAGCAGTGGAGGTAAGCGAGGGTGCTGAGGTGGCCCCAGAGGGTAACTTATCCACATTCGGAGAGTCAGCAAAGGCTCCCTGCAGGTGTCACTCCTGTGTTGAGGCGTGAAGGATCAGTGGGGGTGGCTATGACTGAGGTCAGGTGGTGTGAGACTGGGGAAGAGTGAGGAGAAGAGGGCAGTGATCCAGGAAGGAGGACTGAAGCCAGAAAGAGTGGCGCATGCAGAAAACTGAAAAGTGGTTGCAGGTGCTGGGTTGGGCTGGGGGACGAGGTTGATACTAGAGGGAGGTAACCAAGGAGACATGATCAGATATATAATCTCTGTATGCATTTAGGCATTTTATTTATATTCAATGATCACTCATATGAGCAAAATCCCAGGCTTTGTTAGATTTTCGTAACCCACAGCAAACTTCAAAATCTTTGTCTATTTCAGAGCTTCCATTGTGTATCTTCCCCCTCTAGCTTTGTATACTGGTAAACTGTTCCTAGTACTAGAAGCATGCATATTTAGCAGAAGTATTCTAATTTAGTAGAAGTATTCTAGTTTAGACAGAGGCTATAAGACAAAGACATTAGGTACCTCTGGGCATGTAGGCAGTGCCATCTGTCTTGCAAAGCAGGGAAATAGGCAAAGCATGAACATTTTATAACCCTTCACAGACCACTGTGATTTGGGCAGAGCTCAACAGATTGGAGAACGTGAATATCCTGAAGGCATGAATATCCTCCAGCATCTAGAACAGTGGCCAACACAAATGCTCAAAAATGAAGGAAAGACTGAATGAATGCAGGGACATTGGGCAATGGAGCTTGATAAGCAGTGCCATAGTCCAGTTCCAGGTGGGTGGCAAGGGGGCCCAGAGTACAGATGGAGAGTTCATTGTTGAGGAGGGCAATCCCCCTTCTGTCCCTAAGATCTAAGTGGCCATAAGTGTGGCTGCCCTTCTCCAAGGGCAGGCTCAGAAGTACCTAGGTGCTTTTTCAGAAGGTATGTTCCTAGATTCTCCTGAAGACAATCCTAATCCCCATCACAGTGGCTAAGATCTGGAATTGGCATTTTAAACAAACTCTTTGGGTGATTTTTGAGGCATACCACTGGCACAGGCAATAGGAGGTTGGAAATTAAAGGGTCTCATGCCAAAGAGGTTCCTACATCAACCCTCTCAGACTTCCTCATCTGAGATCACTCTCCCCGTTCCCATGGCCACAGCCCTAGTTCATTTTTGCCTGGAGGCGCCTCCTGCAGCTGAGCCTTTCTTAGGAGTTTTGCCTGCATGTCCTTCTTCTGAAGGATGCTGTCAGCTTGTGCAGGGCCCGGATGATGCTTATCTTTTTTGTATTATTCACAGCCCCTAATATCTGTTATGAAATTACTTAAAGCAAATATTCCCTACCCTGAATTTTAACAATACAGATTATCTCAAGGAGTCTGAAAACAAAATTAAATAATCGTTTCACTTTAATGAATTCCATACAAAACACAGCCAATCAAAATATGATTAAATGTTCAACCTTACAATTTTTGCTTTTCAAATTGACTAGAATAAAAATAAAATGTTGAAGAGGGTGTGGTTAAATTGGAACTATCAGAAGGACTGTAAATTTGTACAAGAGCTTTAAAAAGAATTATATGCTTTGACCTAGTAATTCTACTTTATGAAATTTTTCATAAGGAAAGAATCAGGGTCATTGCTGTTGGTAAACAGTCTAAATTTAGCAAAAGAGGGAGTGGTTAAATAAATCGGTGAATAGAAACATGCTTTCTATTACATATACACTGAATATAGATTTAGAAAAATGTTAACATCATAGTATGTGGAAAGGATATGATATAGAGCATATATAATACATAATTCCTATTTATAGGATTATAATATAATTCCTTTTTTATAACAAGAAGTATATATCTCTGAGTGGTGGAATATTTTCCTTACCTCTTAAGAACCTGCCTAATATATGAGCTATGTTTTTTCTATATTTTCCAAATTTTCTGCAGTTAACATGCATTGCTGTAATAATAAAACAGCTAATAAAATATATGTACAATTTAAATGCATTGAGCCTGTAACAGTGCCACCCCTCCAACTTCCCAGGAATTATTCCTGTACCCTGGTTCTAATATCTTTGCCTATCATATTACTTCCCTGCTCAGAATTCCTCAGTTGGTCACCATACCTAAAGGATGAACCGTACACTCCTTAGCAAGGCATACCAGGGCCCTTTATGACCTGGCCTTGAGCCACCTGTCCAGACTAACTGCTGGCTACTCCTTCCAATTTCCCTCCTTAACACATCAGAGATACTCACCATCTAGAGTTCCTTGGTCACACCTTGCTGTGTGTCTGCCTGACTTTGCATGCCTGATTCCTTTGCCTAGAATTGCTTTCTACCTACCTTCATGACTTCCTCATTCAGCTTTCAAGCCATTTTCTTAAAATCTGATTCTCAAAACCTTAGAGATTTAAGCATTGCTCGGTGTACTCACTGCACCTTTTAAAATGTCTTTGCTATCACTTGGTAATAGAACTATTCATTTCCCTATCTGTTTTTCACTAGACTGGAAGCAGGTTGAAGGCTGGAATTAACTTTGTGATTGGCACATGTAAGGCAACCCATAAAACATGTGCTGAATAAAGTCATTAGCACACAAATTACACAGATCTTTGCAAATGCTGTGTGAGTTGTGCCTTGTGTTATAAAAGGGACCCCTGTGACTGGCAGTTGGTGGTGGACATCCAGCCAGCCCTCCTCTCACCAAACCAGGCTTGCTGAAAGGCTAGGAAAGCAAGCAGTGCTAGTTCTCTAGTTTAGAAAGTGTCTGGTGTCCTGGGAAGTGCTAATTGTGCCAGAACCAAAGGAGGAATGAGCTGGAGTTACCACAAAACTGGCTCATCAGCTCAAGGAATGTGCGTGAGTGCGTGTGTGTGTGTGTGTGTGTGTGTGTGTGTTCAATTACGGAGCAAAGCAGATCTATTTTGATACAGAAATCCTAGACTTCACAGTCACTTCGTAATGCCTGATCAGGTCCTTCCCCCACTTTTGGTCTCTCTCAAAATTATCCCCAGGTTCTAAGGGTTTCTGGAGAATATCTTCAGTTAATTTCTGACCATTCACATTTTAAGTTTCCCTGTCTGATTTGGTTCACTGTTGTATTTGACAGTTTTGTGACAAATGGTCAGTATTCAAAATGTGGGATATTTTCTGCATGGGAATGATATGAGTAACTGGTAAAACCTCACCCAAATTTCTGATGCCAAATGTGTGTGAGTGGAGTCTTTGTTTGGCACAGTGTCTTTAGAAATTTTAAGACAATAGAAAACACTTTCTTTTTTTTTATTATTTTTTATTTTATTTTATTTTATTTTTTTTTAATTGCATTTTAGGTTTTGGGGTACATGTGAATAACATGCAAGGTTGTTGCATAGGTGCACATGTGGCAGTATGATTTGCTGCCTCCCTCCCCTTCACCTATATCTGGCATTTCTCCCCATGCTATCCCTCCCCAACTCCCTACCCCCCTACTATCCCCCCTCCCCCACAACAGACCCCAGTGTATAGTGCTCCCCTCCCTGTGTCCATGGAGAACACTTTCTTAATACTACTACTACTAGCGAAACCTTCCAGGTCTTGCTCTTTAGTTTAGACAAATAGCTTTAAGCAGGTTAAAGTTAACTGTCAGCTCCTTGACTGCAGGGATTGTGTCCTGAAGAGCTTGAAGGATGAAAGCAAACCTTGGATTTGGAGTCAGAATGACTGGGTTCCAACGCGAGGCACTATCATTATTAACTGTGGGCACTGGGCAAGCCACTCAACCTCTTTGAGGCTCTTTCCTCATTTTCTACATGAGCACAGTAAGACTTAAATCTGCCACACAAGGTTGTTGGTGGGATCAAAATTTGACATACTGTGAAAGTATTTTGGACTCTTAAAACCATCTTCCAAATGTGTGTTATTTATCATTCTTTTATTCTTTTTAAGGGTTCCAGCAAAGAGCAATGCCCGTTTGAGAAAATGTCATGTTCCAGAAAATATTGATTCAAAAAAGACTGATGGACCATCTGAATGAATATGGAAGAAGTTTAATTTTAACAAATGCACTTGTGGTATGCAGAAATTGCTTCCAGTGACTTGCATCATTATTCTAAGCCCTAGACCTTGCTAACCCCTTCTTCCCTCTCCCTGCACGCATGTACATCCCCTCAGGATCCAGCTTTTATCTCTGATAAATAAATGCATACTGAAAGGATAACAGATATAATGGGTTAACATTCTGAAAATGCAGTTTCATTTCATTTAAACCATGGTTTTATGGACACTGTGCCTGAATTCAACAGGCGGGTGCGGGGGCTATTTTTGGACAGGCAGAACTTCCAGCACCTCTTAAATCACATCACACGGCAACTGCCTGCTCCACCTACACACAGGGCGGGCCTGCATGCATAAAGCAGGATGCTGGCCCAGGGTGAAACCAAAAAACTCTTTTCCCCATCTGATGACTAATACTTGTCTCTGCTTTCAGAAACAAACACATACAAACCTCACCAATGCATTTTCCTTTGCTTATTCTAAAGAAGGTGGGAGAGAGAGAGAGAGAAAGAGAGAGAGAGAGAGAGAGAGAGAGAGAGAGAGAGAGAGTGTGTGTGTGTGTGTGTGTGTGTGTGTGTGTGTGTGTGTTGTTTTAATGACGGAGGAATCCTGAAATGAACCTCCATAGGAAACCCCTGACAATGTTCTGTGGATGCTTTTGCATGGGGAATTGAAACAAGTTGGCAGGAAGAAGAATTCTTTCTGTATAACTCAAAGCTGACATTTTACTGGAGGAAAAAGCAAATCAGAAATTTGCTGTCAGTCCTTAAAATCTTATTAGTTACAAAAAGTAATATATTAGGCCTTTGCATTAAATTCAGATAGAGCTTATATCTTTTTGTTTCTCAATGATATTCCTAAAATGAATCTTTGAGCATGCAACAAGAGTTGCTCTTCACAAAGGATGTAGGACTTGGCAGTGGTGGCCTGTGATTCTGTGACATGTTATTAGATTCTGTTCTGGCTTCTCTGAATTCCAGGGATAAATGAAAGGATAATAACTAAAATAATTAGGTAATTCATTTGATAATGAGGATAGTCTCTAACTAAGGATTGCCTGATGAATGAGTAAGCCCAGATAGAATCTGCCTTTCCATATGAGTTCTCGATAAAGGCTCATAAGGACAATGATAAACTTGTCAGTGTTAGAGTGTTTTGTGGGTACTGGGTAGTATGCAGGGCATCCTGCTGGCCTAGCTCACCGTTAGAGTTCTGTAGATTTCAAATGGTATGAGCACTGTGATCCAAATATGTATGAAGTTAAAATATAAACTCTTAAAGGAAGGCATTTATTGAACAGTTTCAGCTTTTCTGAGTAAGAGTTTGTGTAGGATTTGCTTCCTATGTTTCAAACTACTAAATCTGTAATTATTTTTTAATGTATTTATTGATGCAATATAGAAATCATCTTTTAGTTAACTTGCAGGGTGATTTTTGGCCAATCATATTTGTGAAACAGAAGAGAGAATTATTTTGACATATAAATATATCTGAAATCCATTCATTCAAATTTATATTGAGTGCCTATAATATGCACAGTAGCTTTTCAATATATAAATGAATTTCTATCCAATAGTCAATTCTCCCAGCCTATACCCATGTTTACTCCGATATTTCTTCTTTCTTTTCTTGCAACCAAAGATCGAGGAAGAAGAATTTCAGAAATAGAGGGTACATTCATAACATGCAGAAGCATGAAAATTGTTACCATATTTCAATTGCAGCTATACTTTCTGCCCCTCTAAGGAAACAAGGCCTTCTGTATTTTTGTTGCATCTTTAACTATTTGGGTAAGTGTTCTGTCCCTCCCTCCTTCTTCTTTCCAATATACTCTGTCTGGGGACCATTACCCTTTTGGCTGGAAGTTGTGAACAATAAGTGAGGTCAGCCACAGAGCTCAATGAAGAACAGACTCAATTATAACCAGGGCTTGAATATGCAGCTTTTATATCTGGCTTCCTATGAGGTATTAAAATGTCACAAAATAATAGGAAACAAATATATTGTTGCAAAATTATTGACTATGTGCTCTTGAGGGCAGAGATCATGTTTAACTCAATCTTGTGCTTGTTACCCAACAGATAATAGAAACTCAGCAAATGTCTGCTGGGGGAGGAAAGAGTAGGAATGAGAGTCCGCTGTATCTTTTAGCCCAAAATTAAGAGAGAGGCTGAGAGAGGAAATGTAATAGAAAATAGGTTTCAAGGATTCTAAGGCAGTGTTTTTTCAAAAATGTTGACCTATATTTATAGTAAAAAAAATATTTACATCATAAACCACACACATACTCACATACTAGTCGAAACCAACCAAATTTCTCTGTGAACCACTGGGATGCCACCCACATATACAAACTATAGTAGAAAATATGGAACCAATAAAGGGAAAATGGAAAGGACCAGAATTGCTGGTACCCAGGAAAGTACTAGCAATTACTACTGAACTACTACTGTTAAAATGGCCCATTATTTACTTCTTATAGCCTTTAACAGTATTTTATTAGTAGTACTTAGTAAGTTAATTCTTTCAGACAAAGAACAATTCTACAATACTTACTATGTATCAGCACTGAGTTAGGCACATAAGGATAGAACAAATGAAAAATACACTAAAAATATCTGACTTTCTTCTTGATATCTCTTCTTAGATATCCCTCAGACATACCAGACTTAAACTATCTCAAACTATACTTTCAGACTTCCCCCAAATTTAGACTTCCTTCATCTTGCTCTATAAAAGAAGATATTTTCAGTATTTGTAACCCATAAATTTGATAGGAAGTTAATATCCGAAATATATAAAAGGCCCAGACAACTCAATAGCAAGAAAACAACAATAACAAAAAAAAAAACCTCAATTTAAAAATGGGCAAGAAAAAAAAATGGGCAAGAGACCTGGGCTGGACAGACATTTCTCAAAAGAAGACATGCAAATGGACAACAGATATATGAACAATGCTCAACATTGCTAATTATTAGGGAAACACACATTAAAACCATAATGTGATATCATCTCACACCTGTCAGATAAGTTTTTTTCAAAAAGATGAAAGATAACAAGTGTCAGCCAGGACGTGGAGAAAAGGAACCCTTGTATGCTATCGGCAGGAATATAAGTTACAACAGCCATTACGGAAAACACTATGGAGGGTCCTCAAAAAACTAAAAATGGAATTACCATATAATCCAGCAATCTCACTTCTGGGTATTTACCCAAAAGATTTGAAATCAACTTGTTAAAAAGATGTCTGCACTTCCATGTTCATTGCAGTATTATTCACAATAGCCAAGGTATGGAATCAATCTAAGTGTTCATCAACAGATGAATAGATAAAGAAATATATAGCATATAGATTCAAGGGAATACTATTCAGCCCTAAAAAAGAAGGAAACTTTGTCATTTATGATGGAATCACAGAATATTATGCTAAATGAAATGAGTTGGGCACATAAAGACAAATATTGCATGCACTCACTTATATGTGAAATATAAAACAAACTCACAGGAGCAGAAAGTAGAATGGTGGTTACAGAGACTGAGGGGATAGGAGGAATGGAAAGATGATGGTTGCTATGGTTTGAATGTCTCCTCCAAAACTCATGCTGAAACTTAATCCCCAGTGTGGCAATATGATAGGTGGGACCTTTAAGAGGTGACCGAATAGGGCTTTGCATTCATGAATTAATGGGTTAATAGATTAATAGGTCATCACAGAAGGGGAACTTATAGCTTTATAAAAAGAGGAGGAGGGGCCTGAGCTGGCACATTAACACATTCACCCTCTTTCCATGTAATTCCCTGGACTCTGCCTGGAGTCCTCACCAGCAAGAAGGCTCCCACCAGACTTGTCCCCTTGACCTGAGACTTCTCAGCCTTCTTAACTATAAAAAATAAATTCCTTTTCTTTAAAAATTACTCAATTTCAAGTATTCTGTTATAAGCAACAGAAAACAGACTAAGGCAATGGTCAAAAGGTAGAAAATTTCAGTTTAAAAGGAAAAACACATTTTTTCTTTTTTTGAATTCTATTGCACAGTGTACTGACTATAGTTAATAACAGAGAATTGTGCATTTCAAAATTGCTGAGTAAACTTCAGATGTTCTCACCACAAAAAATGTTAAATGTTTGAGCTAATGGATACGTTAACTAGCTTGATTTAATTATTCCACACTGTATTCATAAATTATACCACCACTTTTTACCCCATAAATGTATTCAATTATAAATGTGAATTTATAATAAAAAACAAAATTATGAAACATAAAAAAAGAAAAGAAAGATATTTTTATTCAGTTTCTCAAGCCAGATCTGTGGGATTCACTCCTGATAGCTTCTTCTTTACCCTCTCACATCTCACAAGGGCACCAATCTAACAAATTCTTCCTTCTAAATATTCCTTGAATCTGTGTGCTCTCCCCACTGCCACCAGGATACACCCAGTGGCCTCCTAACTGGTCTCCTCATTTCTATATTTGCCTGCCTTCATCCCAATTTATTCTTCACTTGGCAGCCAGAAAACATTTTTTAAAAGACTTAAATTGTGTCACTCTCCTTTTTAAAAGCCTTAATGGCTCTCTATTTTCCTATGAAGCAAAGCTGCAAAATCCTTCTCAACAAGGACTCACCAGCCCATGCATATATGGCCTCTTCAGGCTTCTTTCTCCCACTCTCAGTGCTAAAGGCACCCGACCGTCTTCATTCCTGCCTTAGGATTTTTGCACCTGTGCCTGAATATTTTCCCTTGCTCTTCTTTCCCTTTCACTCATCTCCACTCAGCCTACTGTACTTTCCTCAGTAATTCTCTCTGATTTAAAGCAATTAACCCAATTCAAAATTGTATATATATTTGTTTGCTTGTTTAATTTTTGCTTAATGCCTGTCTCCCCCACTCGAATGTAAATTATATGAGGCCAGGGAGTTATAACTATTTTGTTCACCAAAATCAATCCAATCATAGATTTGGTACATAATAGACCTTTGAATATTTATGGAATGCATGAAAATGAAACATTTCCTAAACCTTAGTCATTGAATATCATTCGATGATTTAGCCAAAGCTATGTACCACCTGTACTAAACACCTAATCATTTTCTCTAAGCTGATTGTAAATCAAGTTTAAAAAAATACTGTAGCTCTATCCCAAGCACAGTGTTGGGGAAGTTGCAGGTTAGTAGTCTAATCTTATTTTTTAATGCACATTGAAATAAATGCATATGTAATAAAACAAAAATTTGTATCCATTATATACAATTTTCTTGTGGGAAATAAATGAGTAAGAACTTTTTAATGAATGAGAACTGCCTTCTGCTGGGTGTAAAGCAAGCTCTGGACTATTAGGAAAACTGACACCGATTCCATCGGTGACTGAACAAATCATTTAAGTTTCTGGGTTTCCATTTCTTCATTTGCACTATGGAGATCAATTTTAGCTGTTCTGCCCAGTTCACGTGAAGATTTTCTTTTCTTTCTTTTTTTTTCCTTAGCACACAGAAAATGATTTCAGTTCCAATGCATCTTTTTTTTTCTTTTTCTTTTTTTAGCCACATGAAGATTTAATAAGTGGTAGTGAAAATCATCTTGTTACATAAATATGAGATTTTATTTTTAAAATCATTTATTTTAGAAATGGTTACTACTGCTATTTGTTTCTTAGGATGTTCAGTCATATTGACCCCTTACATGACATAACAAAGAAGAAGAATGTTTATTAGTCTCCATGAGGACTTGTATAATGGGACAGTGCAAATACCCTTTGGCCACTGATTTAACTTCTTTTCTTTCCTTACTTGCTTAAGTAGATGTTTGCTTATCTTTCAGGAATCATATTCCACTTAGAGAAAAACCTCCTCATAATGTGCACACCCCCATGTTCATAGCAGAGCTCAGAGGTGGAAGCAACCCATGTGTCCACCAGCAGATAAATGGGCAAGATAAATGTGGTAGATACACACAACGGAATATTTCTCAGTTTAATTAAGAAGAAAGTTCTGACACATTGCCATGAATGAACCTTGAAGACATTATGCTGGTCTGGTCACAAGAAGACAAATACCGTATGATTCCATTTACATGTGGTATCTATGTCAAATTCATAGAAACAAAAAATAGGACAGTGGTCATCAGGGGCCGGGGTGCAGGAGAAATTACAAGTTATCAATTAATGGATATAGAGTTTCAATTTTGCAAGATGAAAAAGTTGTGAACATTGGTTGCACAACAAAGTGAATATATTTAACACTACTGAATTATACACTTAAGACATGGTTACAATGGCAATTTTATATTACATATTTTTACCACAATAAAAAAAAATGTAAAGCCTGCCCATAAATGTGTTTCTAGTATTTTCATGTTCTGATGTTGAATAGAAATTTTGAAAATAATAGTAACAATAATAGCTAAGCTTTATGGACACTCAATTCTATGCCAGGTAGTATTTCATATTTACTATCCCATGTAATCATTACTGCAGCTTTATAAGGTAGACACTGTCATTTGCGAGGATTTTACAAAGGGAAAAGAGAGATACAGCAGGGTTACATAACTTGTGCAAGATCACACAGCTAGTAAGCAATGGAACCAGGACACGATTGCAGGCAGTCTGGTTTGGTCCTGCACTTTTAACCACTAGGTATGCGGCTCACCAAACCAGTGATAGGTACTCTGGAGATGAATTAACTCTCACTAATTAGTTTTAATTAGTGAGATTTTAGAAAGATCCCTTCACACTTTTATCTCTGTTGAATATGTATTAACTTCCCTCTTATTTTCCATCTTTCCTTCTTTCATCTTCCAAAGAAAAGACACAGTCACTTAACCATATAAATCTTAACTGTAAGAATGAAAAACCCCTGTTGACCCAAACATGCAGACAAAAGCCACTCATCGAAATGGCTTAAAAACTCCAACTGAAATTATCTGGCCTCTTGAACATCTGCAGATATATGTTCATTGTTTTTGCCTGAGTAGAAGGAAAACCAATAAACATATAATAGAACTACTGAGAGATTTAAAGCTTAATTCTAATTAACTCGCAGTAGCTTATATTTAAGACATGTTAAACCACAGCAGCCACTTTCAGAATGTAAACTATTTATTCTCAGCTTTTGTGAGATGCAAGTAGAAAAAACAGGTTTCTGAGTCAACAAGTTACCTAGCAGTCTGATTCCAATTTCATCATTCGTAAGTATCTGAAAGGTTGTTAAGAAGGTTGGGTTAGCCAGCTGCAGTGGCTTACACCTGTAATCCCAGTACTTAGGCTGGCAGGGGTGGGAGGATAGCTTGAGCCCCAGGAGTTTGAGACTTACATGGGCAACATAGCGAGACCCTGTTCCCCACCAAAAAAAAGAATATTAGGTTAGTTAATATATATGAAGTACCTAGCACACAAGACTTGGAATACATGTGTTCAGTAAGCGGTAATTTTTATTATCACCATATGTAATTGTTGATTTTTCACAGTTTTAAATACAAAAATAGAATTATACAGTCCTCCTGATTCCTTCCACAGCACCCCTCCAATATTGGTGCCTGTAGAGTGTACGGTGTTAAGAGGTTTCAGAAACCACCCCAGCCCAGACCTGGAGGAGAAGCTGTGATGACTTCTCTTCATTTGCTGAACCTCACTTTATTCTTATGGTTGGCCCTCCACTGATTTCTGTGTACTGGAATTCTTGATGAGATTCCTGCCTTGCCCATTGCCTGCAGGTCCGAGCTAGCAACCCAGTCCTTGCGTGGTGTGGGCTTCCTGCTGCTGGATCCCAGGCTCCGCTGCATCACCACCACACCTCCCTCTGTCTACCTCCCCTCTCCTGGACTCTAACTATTTACCACATGGGCTTGGCCAGCTGCCTGTGTCCCAGGGTGGAAGAGAGCTGGGGCATGATTTGGATTGTTTTCGAATGCCTTTACTTGAGTTTTGCTTTTCTTTGAAAATAGAACTCCAGGTTTCTGATCTGGGAGGCAAACATATTCACACCCTGGGAGTCCATTCCTAAAGCAATGGAGCCTTGATCTTCTGCCCCTCAGACACTAGCTTGAACTTGACTTTCTCTGCTGGGCTGCTCTGGCGCCCTCCAGAAATGTGGAGGCCCAGGGCTGTTAACACATCTGACTGCTCTCTTCCCCATCTTGACAAAAGTCATTCATTTGCAACTTTTCAGAGCCCTTTATAACTGTTTCTAGCACTGCTATTTCTCTTCTTCTTCCCTTCTTCGGGTTAGAAATGGCTCCAAAACCCCAGATTTTGGCACAAGAACTCCTGGATTGTTTTTATAGTCCCAATGTAGTACTTCTTTGTTACAGCTTGATAGTCCTACATTTTGTTCCAAGTCTCATTATTTTACATTTATAAATATCAGGTTATATTAATTGGTTCCAGCTTTAAAAATGTTCCATCAGGGGTTATTTCTGCTATTTTGATAGTGGTTTCTAAACGTGGAGTGCCAAGGCCCTGATGTGGGCCACGTTCCGTAGGCATCCCTGAAGGACTGATGTGGAACGGAAAGATCCGCAGATTCTGAGTCTCGCTGTATTCTTTGAAGACTGTACTGGCCATAATAGCTTCAAAGAATTTCAACAAGTTCCTAAGACATGACCTTCCCTTTCCGAAAATCACGTTGGCCAGGCTTGCCTTAATCAAGCTGTGCTTTTCTAAGCATCCTTTTACTTGATCTCCTGCAGCAGTTTTTAATACTTTCCCTACAAGTGAAGTTAAACTAACTGGCCTGTAATTTCCTGGTGTGTCCCTAAGCTCTATGAAATAACGGCATTAGGTTGGCTAGCTTCCAGTTCTTCCAGAATTTTTTTGTTTTGTTTTAAAACGCAGGATTGAAAAGGCCAGAGAATGCTTCCTGTCTCCCTTTTCCTTCGTTTCTTCCATGACATACTGCTCTCTCTGTTCCCAATAGAGCTGCCATTTTAATAACTTCAAACCTTTTCAATGTTTTCATATATTATTTGTACCTATCTCTGAAGCATGAGTTTTCCATTTTTCATTTTGACAAGGGCCACCCCCAAAATAAAAGCTTACAATTCTATTGAATTGACTATTAATTCAAGGCACTGTTTAAAAAATGAGTTTCATATCAGGAATCTGGAAAACAGTGGCAAACTAGATTATAATTAAGCCCATGTCCTTACTTGTTAATCATTAATAAATACATGTTGGAAAAGACCTGAGAAAAATGTCTATACATCCAGAAAATAAATGTCAAAAAATGGAACTATTACATCTGGGCTTACTAATCTGATGCACTAGCATAGTGTCTTAAAAGTATGGTGAAATGAATTAGATCTGAAGACCTAATTTGCATCCTACATTTTATTAAACTGCATTTGGTCCATTATTTTCAAATCTAATTATCAGAAAAATCTTTCCACATTTGATGATCTCCCAGTTGCAACAGAAAGGCCCATAGAAATATTTTAAGATATATTTGTTGAAAAGAAAAGTTATTTAAAAAATTATTTTCTTAAAAATATGAGAACTTCTTTTACTGATAGGAGTTAAGAAGAAAATTAATAATTATTTACATTGATACAATTGTACCACATCATAAAATGTTTAGGATAATTCAAGTTCTTTATTGTATAGAAACTTGGAAAATTGTTTTGAAATCAATGAGCCATCAACTAGAGCATAAAAACCTTTATTCTTTATAGACAATTTTTGTTTCAGTTAGCTTTTCATTTTCCTTTTTTATTTTGTGGTGACCTAATGAGTCTTTTATAAATAAGTTACAGGCACATAAATCACAGCCCATTTGTGTGGATGAAGGCTCCTTTCCAGGTAGGTAGGTATGGTGATCACCATCATGAAATAAAAGGAAATATGAAGCAGAATTTAAAAACTTTTAGAATGGTTGGTTCTGATTTCAGATAAATTGGTAAGTAAACCCCTATCAACTGGTAGCTTTTTCTTTCTGATTTATCAAAGTTATAATGTCAAGTGTAAAATTTGCACATTTATCCTATAAAGTTCACTTCCTGTGTATCAGATGTAGTCATAAGTGGGAGAATCTTTGCATTTATGGTACACATAGAACTCTCTCATTGAGAACATTTCAGTCGGTTTTGAATGACCACTGGTATTTTCCTTTTTAATTTTGCTCAGGACTGAGTATACCTGCAAATACACAGGTCAGATTTTCCATGTGAGCTATAAAGCATACATACACAGAAAATTATCTGTGCATAGCTAGAAATATACTTAAGTTCAGGCATAAATCTAAAGCATGTACTTTTTCCAGTGTTTGAAATGTTTCCTTATAGATTTCCATCTTTAGGATTTTAAAGTTGCAATTAAAATATGTGCAAGATTCATCTTTCCTGTTAGTATATATTATACCATATAACCTCAAATTTAGTACATATTCATTCAGTCTTCTCCCATTCCGATGGCTTTGCTTGAGCTATTCCCTTTACTTAGAATGCCCTCTTCCATATTTGAATGTCAAGATCTACCCATCCAAGGGTATACAGCTTTGAGACTGAAAGATTACTAGGAGACTGAGAGTGAAAGATTACTCAGTTGGTGATAAAGTAGAAAAACTTGGTGCCATAGGTTTATCTTTGGTTAAACCCAAATTCTTTGTTTTGCTCGTGAACAGACATTCTATCTTCTCTATGCCTCAATTTCCCCATTCATACAATGGGGATTTTATATTTCCTTTTAGAATTGTGATGTGAGCTAACTGATGTAATATATGTAAAAGATCAAAATTATAAGGTCCCTTCCTTTCCTTTCAAATGCCAACATTCCACAAAAATGTCTCTGGGTCTCACCCCTCCCTGCCAACTACCCCAGCTAATGATAATCTCATCTTCCTTCGAATTCTTATATGCTTTGCCCGTCCCTCAGAACTTCACTGACTATTCTCTGCATTGTTTTATTCATTGACTCAGCAACTATTTATTAAATGCCTACCATGTGCCAGGCTTATGTCCATATATATTTTGTTTTTTTGTTTTCCCTCTAGCTGGCACTTAAGCTTCTTGAGGTTAGAGTCTTTATAATATTAATATTCCATCCTCTCTCTTCATTGACTGTAGTGCCTGGCACTAGGGCTTGAACAAGAATATATTTGTTAATAATTAGTAAAACTGGCTACTATATAATGCAGGCAATAAGTGTATATTTATTTTCAAATGTGTCCATATCCTGATATAAGATTACATGTGGAAAATGGGGCTTATATGCCAGTGCATGGGATCATCCTCATCCTCATTATTAAATAATAATAATGACAATGATGATGATAATAAAGTAATAGCCAACATTCCTGGGAATATAAACAAAGAAGAATATTCTGTTCTTATTCCCACATGAGTTCTTGGAGTAGTTTCTACTAGAGCAAAACATGGTTTCCAAAAAGAGAATGTGAATGAACAAATGAGCTGCAGCTATACCTCTATGGAATCACATTAGCACAAATCTAAGCAGTTTTTCAAAGAACTATGGTTTATAAATAAAGACTCTCACAAATACAATGCCATGGCCAGATGAAATTCTAAGGTTTCAGGGGGAATTACACAATTTCAAAATGAGGCTGTGTGTACACAACACCAAGCCATCCAAATGAAAACTTGAGCAAATCACTTAGGAATGTGGTCTTTGCTAGCCCAGACACTGCTAGTCATTATTGGAAATATGTCATGTGGTTCTGACACTATTTTACTACTCATGGATGAAGGCCACTATAGTGAAGTCTCACTTTAATTTGCTGCTTCTAATCAACCACAGGCTAGGAAACCAAAAAGCCAAATTTGTTAAGATTGTGTTTAAAATAAGAATAACTAGGCTCTGATTTAAGGCTTACAAGAGTGACCTACAAGCAGAAGTAAATATAGGTGTTTACATGCATGGCTGTTATATTTTGAGTTCCTTATCTCCAAATTGGAGGTTTCTTAAGAATTTGCCATGTAACGTAAGCAATTTGTTAGATTGTCTCTTCTTCCGCAGTGCAGTGTCCTTTGAGAAATGGGATGTAGTAAGACTTTTGCTCCCCAGGAGCTTACCTCTATCAAGTGTCCTAGTTGCTACAGACTACGCCAGATTCTAAACAGAAATAGATTCATGAGCATGCTGTCCACATGTCTCAAACATCCAGAAGTCCCAAGAGACTTTCTGGGCCTCTTCCATGCCTACTACTCACAACTACCTTGCAGCTCTGCAGGCGTTGCCAGTGACTTTGCAAATCACTTGGGATGAGTGCTTGAACAGGTCCTAAGCATGAAGGGACTGAGATGGAAAATATGCCCCTCTTCTCCAGATGTGCAACCTGTCCTTGGCTGATGCCGACCAGGAGCCTGAATTTATGGACTTTATCAGTTTTGCTTCAGCAACTGGCATTAATGAATGTCTGGTGCACCTCAAGTCCAGTCTCCATGGCACTCCACCTACCTTCTCTTTTCTTCTGGAACCATTCAGAAGAGGGCATGTGAGGGAGTGTGGGAGGCTTATTGCCCAAATGCTCCACTGGAAGAATGTGGTGGAGCCAGATGTGAAATGGACCTCCCCGAGTGAAGAATATGCAACCAAGAGTCACAGCACATATTGGAGAGGGATGGCTTTCTAACTTAACTCTCAGTTTGTAATTTTGTGCTATCCCACATCCAAGTCAGAATGCCTGCCTGGACTAGACATCAAAACTGGCCTGCTATCATTTCTGATTTTTACTGAGTATCTGTGAAGAAGAAAGGATCTTTTGTGGGGTTAATTGATCCCAGGTCTGAGAATTGGATGTGGATTTCTATGGCCACTTCAGAAGAAAAATTCCAGTATTTTAAATCCAGGTATCACATAATGTTTCAACTGCAGCACACATACATTCAGAACATTATGAAAAAGAGACAAAATATATGATTTCACTGCAAAAGCACAGATAAGTTTGCCAGGATGGTGAGCACAGTGTAGCAAGAGTTAATGCTATAAAATCCACAGCACTGTCTATTGTGAATAAATCCAGTGAAACTTGTTCAGATAGTACTCAAGCAATACTAAATAGACCATATGTAATCACCCAAGACCTGAGACACATAAAAACTTTATTAGTCATCACTGAAATAAAGTGCAAACAAGTTCGTCTTAGAAAGATCCAAAACTCTTTATGTTTGAGGTCGGCTGCACCATAAAACAGTGCCTGACAAATTTTAAGTGATATTCTAATTAATCACTGGATTTTTATAGTTTCTTGAAAGCTGTAAGTTAGATATTAACAAGGCAGGGTGAGAGGAAATCCCCTCATACGGAGAATGAGTCCTATTCCTTTGCACAAGCCCACTGGGTCAGCCTAGCTAGACTTTATACTAAGCAGCTGCTGGAAATGGAATGGACCATGAATCCAAAGAGTATCATTATTTTCATATCGATTAAAGTGGGATGTAAAACGTGCACCAAGTTCACAAACTGATGGAAAATCATTCCAGCTGTGCCTCTGTCTTATACAAGAAACACTTTCTGGAGCATTTTTACATTGTTTCCTTGGTAAAACTAATACTTTATAATATGCTGATAATATGACTCTCCTTAATACTATCACATACTCAGCAATTATCATGAGAAAGTATGACCCAAACTTCGAGTGTATATAAGTTTCTGATTTATATTTTTCAATTATTTCAATTAGATGCAGCGATGGTAAAAACCATCTAGGACAATTTTATTTGTAAAGGGAAATTTTGTTTAAAAGGAGGCAGATTTTTTCGTGTTCACCATCAGGAACAAATATCTCTAATAAGGAGCAGGCATTTATTTTCAAAGAATGAATTAAATTTAAAAATGGCAATCGCATTATTACCTCAATTCTTTTTTCTAAAAACACAAAAATCTCTTCTATAAACGCTTTCACTTACCTCATAATATAAAGGTGCACTACTGCCTACAGATTTTTTTGCCTTTTTAGACGAAGCAGATCCAAGTGTATTTATTTCATTAACCTGTAAGAAAATTATAATAAAAAAGCCTTATTTGAGGAATACTTACTATGTAACTTTCAAATAACTAGGTGAACTGAGGGGTTGGGGAACCTAGCAAGAAAGAGGTACGCATGAATTAGGTAAAATATTTATAGTCACTTTGGTAAGTTGTCAGTAATCTATGGGTATGTGCCATCTGGCAGGTCTTTTCTATATTATTGCTCTCCTCTGACCTCTGACAGCTATGACCCTCTGTAGCCTTCATTTCCCAGTTAGTCATGTACCTCCCTGGAGTCTTAAATAGTCTAGTATTTTATAATTATTTAACTTTTATTAAATATTTTCTCACAGAACATAGCATGGTGCCTGGTATGACCTCAGAAATCTTTGTCAAAGAAATGCACGTTGAATGAACAAAATTAATGAACAAAAATAAATTCTTTCAGATTGAAAAATTCAAATTTATTCTAGCTAGTTACTTAAAATAATCCATCAAAGTTTACAAAACAGCCCAAGAATATGATAGTTTATTTTAAATTCTATTCTATTATTTTAAGTAAAAAAGTCTTCAGGGGGCTTTGAGGTAGGAATGGACAGGTACCTGCTGGAGAATGTCTTGCCACGATACTATACTGAAGAGTTTACGCTGAGGGACCTGGACAGCCAGGGTAAGGGCTTGGATGAGAAGATCATCTTGAATCTGATTCCCAACCACAAAAGCAGTGGAGGCCTTCCAATCGTTCTATTAAAAATCAGACAGAATTAGATTTAAAATATTCCTGAATACGTTATTTTGTGTCAAACGTTTCCACTGAGAAACAAAATAATTTTCCTGTAAACTTTACTCTAAAGACAGAGGTGACCTTGTAATGTATGTGATTCTCTGACTGAAGTAGTCGCAAGGCGGCAGTGTTGTGCCAAGTTTCATGCAACTTGACCAAAAAACAATTTTCTTGAGAAACTAGGCCTTTCATTTTGAGGAAGATAATTTTTAAAAATGACACTTTCACTAGAATGCTGTCCAAGAATAATCTGGTGTTGGAAAGCAATCGACCATTCCTATATCACAAATATACAGTAAGGTACAATCTCAAAAAACAGGAATCTTTTTTTTCCCCTGGTATATTCTAAAACTCTAAATAGTGGTAGGAATATAGAAAAAGCTGAAAAAATTGTTAAATGTTGGGTCATATTGGATGAGCTGCCAAATGAGAACTGAACCATATCTTTTTCTCTTAGTGTAACACAAGAATCTCATTGCAAATTTACAAGTGAGGCCTTTCCACTCCCAGGAAATGGGTGAAAATATTACACTTGGACATGATATTTTGCATCAAATAATTAAAAAAAAAAGTTACTAAAGAATTACATTCAGTACTTTTTTCTCTTTGTTTATTGTAATTATAATTTCTCTTGGGAGATTAAGAGTGGCAGTCACTAGAGTACCACACATTACCCACTGTGAGATGCTGAGGGAAGAGCTACTCATGCAAATCAGTATTCCTGCTTTTGAACACTAACAATCTTAGGTGGAAGATGAAACAAATAAACATGATAAAGACATCAGAAAAGAGAGAGAATAATAAGGGAGGGTACTCTAGTCATGTGACCTCTCTGGGCCTTAGTTTCCCCATTCGTAAAATAAAGGGGTTGACAGGTCAATATCTAAGCATCTCTCTAGCTCCTCTCTAGAGGTCTGATTCAAATATAGTAAAACAGTCTCCTGGTGGATACCAAAACAATGTGTAAGATTTGAAAAGGTCACACAGGTTTAGTAAAATGCATCATTTTATGTGGTTCCTCTGGTTTCTGCCCAGTTTATAATCAGGCTGATGACAGAACTAGGGTATAGGTGGGAGAAAATACGTAAGTGTAAATCCTTTCTTACCATCAAAGAGTGATTATCCTTAAATTCTTATTTTCCTCCATGGAAATCTATTAACTACCTAACAAGACTCATCCAATTCTCAAGGCTATCACCAAACCAAAAAACACATGTAAAAGCATAAAAATGTATATTTTACTTGCAAACTGTATGTGTGCATGCACGGATGCAGGTAGGTGTGACTTTGTGTAGTTTTCTCTGTTTCAACGAGTTGAAAGCATTCTTTTTGTCTCTAAATTCACTAGAGGAAGACTGACAATTTGTTTTTATAAAACATTTTGAGTCTTAAAAATGGGTATGATATTTATAATGTATTCTTTAGAAAATAAAACTCCATGATCACAAAATGACGTTTCCTGAGTTTGATGCCTTGTTTTTTCTCTTGTCTGCTTCTTCAGTCAAAGCTGCAACTGTAGGCATCATTAAAGGGGAAAAATCTCTTTCATTCCACAATAAAGTACACCAGTTCCAGGACAGGCAATACCTTGAAGTTCCCGACTTCACCTTCCAAGACTGAAGATTCTAATAACCACCTTTACCCCTTATCCCACTCTCCACTGCAAATTTCCTTGCCAATATTTGAAAGTTGATGGTGACACAGGCTGTCTTTCTGCCCTTTGGGGGCAATTGAGAGAGTCCATCACCTATCTACCCATTAGTATTTGGTGTCAGGTCAGGTGTTGGCCATTTGGACCAGAAACAAAGAAGAGGGGAGGGGGAGGAGGGAACTGACGATCACTGTGAATCTGCCATGTGTCAGGCATATGTTACCTCATCGATTCCCTAAGTCACCCTACAAAATAGTTTCACTATTGTCTTATAGATGGAAAAACAAAGGTCCAAAAAAGTTAAATGGCTTGTTCAAGGTCATTTTGGCAGAACCTCATGGAGACCACGGACATTGCTTGCAACCTTGTGATCATTTTAGAACAGTTTTGGGAATAAGTCTTTGGGCTCAGAATATCTTTCTATAATCGTTAAAATGCACCTAATAGGCTACCTTGGCCATAATAAAACTAATAGGCAAGATTTATCTCACATGTATACACGTGTATAGAGCCTTCAAAAAGATTATGTATTAAATCCTTAAAACATCATATGATTACTTTTTTAAAAATAATAATTTTACAAAGGATCAAAGAGGTTAAACAATTTCCCAAGGTTCTTTCTCTCAACTGCAACACTCTTGTTCCTTTGCTCCAGGAAACATCTTAATCATAAAATTGTTCCTCCAAGTCATGGTACTAGACTGAAACTTCTGGGTTTCTGAAGTCACTCTGAGACAATCTGCCCAGGTGAGAGCAGGTTCAGATTTGTTTAGAGCTCTCCATAAGAGCTGGGGGTCCAGGCCACGTCTCTCCATTTGAGGGGTCTTAAAAGTCCAGCTCTGTCCCCGTTACCTATCTATGCTCTCTTGCCCACCAAACGTGTGCTTTAAAATCGGATATATGTGGCAAAACGGAACTCATAACTTTGTCAGAGTTTTGATTTAGTGTCTAACCACTTGGCCAGAACCTGAGGAAGCATGACAGGGACGAGTCAGACAGTAATAATATAGAGAATGCCCATAGAGAAGGATGCACTCATTGTGAGCTGCAGCAGGGGGCAGTGAGATGCTAGCAAATATGCAATATTCAACTAAGGAAGAACAAGTCATTTTCCCATTTCTAATTGGACAGAATAGCTAAATAAGCAATTATTTGCAAATGCAATTTCTGAGTCTTTCTCTTAGTATTCCAGGGTAACCAGAGATTCCAAACTTCCACCAACTGGCAGCATTTTTAGAAAGAAAAAACTTGAAAAAAATCAGACACAGATTAGATTTGGCAAAATACAATCAAAAACACCCCTCTACCCATCTCCTATCCCAACATGCAGTTAAATGAAGTCCTTAAATTTAAGTTCACAGGAAAGTAAGAGAAATTTAGTATGGAGAAAGCCAGGGTTGACCATTATGGGCAAATGAAAGTACAATGTGTGCAGCCCAATTACCTGCAGGCTACTAACTACACCTAAACTTCTTAAACTATCTTAAAAAGTTTAAGTTTAAGATAGTTTAAGAAGTTTGGGAGCAATTAGTGGCATGAGCTGAGAGAAAGAAAAGATTAATAATTTTAGAAAAGCTACACTAGATATATCCAGTGGTGGAGGAAGAGGGTCTAGGTCTGTCATACCAAAAGCACCTTAGGAAATCAAGTCGGCTCTCTATGACCTGGAGGCATGTATTGTGCGTGATCATTGCTGAGTCCTGCCCCTCCTAGTGATTGATAAAGCTGTTCGAAGGATGGGATGAAGTCATGTATGGACACAATCCATTTCCTTTTATTTACTTTACCAGGCTCACCTAATTTGAGCCCTAGCAGGAGGGCTTCTTAACCCAGACACTTACATAGTAGTCTCCTAAGGCAGGAAAGTATTCATGTAAATGCAGAGAAACTGGCTGTCTCAAAGAAGCCTACTGTCCCAGATACACAGGGTAAATTTACTACTGTTTTTCTTTCATGTATTGCAAATTCTCCAAATTTTACTTAGGCATTTCATATTCTTAATTGCAAAAGCCTTTTCAAAAGCAAGTGAAAAGAAGCTTTTGGACAATTGGATTGTAATTGCTTCGCTCTATTAGCACAAGTAATCAGCTCATATAGGGAAAGACAGGGCAGGACTTGTAAGCTCTCTTCTGCTGCCTTTGCTAATATGACGGGGGTCCTGTGTCCCTGAAGGACTCGAGATGAGAGTCTCATAGTCCTCTACCCAGAACAGAACAGGGCCTGATGAGGTCTATGAACCAGTAGTGGCCAGCGCCCTTGTTAGGAGAAGCTGTCTAAATACCCCAGGTAAAATCAAGGCAACATTCAAAAAGTCAGGTTTTATCAAGAGCTAGTTAACACTGTACGAATATGCAAACCTGTACTTTATGTCAATACTCTGATGAAATGATAACCTTTTTGTTAAGTAGATTTACTGCCAAATGGACAGAGATTTGTGAATGTCTTTCCCATACCAGATTTTTTTTTCAAAAAGAGTCTTGGATCTGCATCAGGAGTGTTGGTATGGGCTTTTGGCCAGCAGAAGAAATATTTTTATTACATAGAACTGGCTGCTAGAATCATATTTGTGTGACTCTAACTGTAAAATAGGTTGGAAATATAGGTTAAAAATGGGCGTATGTTATTACATAACAAACAAGAATACTATTAATGACCATGCTATACACTAATCTAACTCTGCTGTACTTATTATTATAGACTCTAATTATATATATCTCACAGTTTATGATAAGTGCTATAGTTTGACTGAATCATACTGTTAAAGTAATCCTTATTTAGGAATTGGACCACACGACTGCCATTTTTTTCTCATCTAGATTGTAAACTCCTTAGGTCAGAAATCATGTTTTCTATGCTTTTGCACTTTGTGGTGCCTGGCAGTGAATGGGAAACAGCAGGGTTCTATACGTAAATATCTGTTGGTGGATATTTTAAAGCAACAGGGAGTGCATTTGGATCCTGAGAGGATTTTGACCCTCGAATCATAAAATGCTAGAATGCAGCATGTCAGAAAACTGCAGGGTGTACAGTCCATGGCCCTGGAGTCCTTTAGGAAGAGAACACACTATATCTGATCTAACATGGCCCACACCAGGGGTCAGTGGCAATGGATTGGGCAATTGGGCCTTGTGGCCATTCCTCAGCTTAGATGTATTTCCCAGGAGTGACTTAGACATGCAACCAGATGCTAGGGGGAGGATGCTCCTCCAGAGAGGAGAAAACAGTCAAAGACCCACATCCAAATGTGCCTTGTCTATAAAACCATTCCTCCCCTCTCTCTCCTTCCTGCTTTCTTCCATCTCCTATCAGAAGGTAACTTGATGGCCTGATCCCTCTTCCCTTCCCAACCTACTATCTATAGGCTGCAAGTTCAGTGGTTTCTATTTTTTTTTTTCAGGGTGCCTTAGAAATTCTTAGAAGTTTGATTTATGGTGGGAGAATATCAGGGTGGAGTGGAGAGAGAAGAGAGGCAGAGTGAAGCAGCACACAGGGTGTGTGGTCCTGGTCCGTAATCTGGGAGAGGGTTGTAACCTGACATCTGCCCCCTGCAGCAACGACTGCTTGATTCACCCTCATCTTGCCCTCTGTCTAGGAATGTGCTGAAGCCGATTGCTCATGGCTCTTCCCAACTCTCTTCAGTAAAACTGCCTTAATAATTGGAAATATGCTACAGTAGGAATATTTAAACTAAGACGATGGCAAGCACTACAAATCGGAGATTTCCACATGGAGAACAGGTTACTAAACATCTACCAGCATATCACAGCTTCCATCCCAGGAAGAGCTGCATGTCTAAGACTGACTTAGATATGATTTTTATTGGGAAGACCAAAGCTATCTCTGAGAAAATATTAAGGAGAGCAAAACAGATTTACTCCCTCCCTTGCATATGAACCCCACCCCCATCCCAAATACACACTCTGAAGCAATGTCTGCTGATGTTGGTTCAGGTGTGACCTAGTCTTAAGTCCTATCCTTCAAAATGGGCTCTACAAAAAGCAAGTATAGAGACCACTGAGAGAAGCAGGGTCAACCCACTCGAGGACTCTCCTTTCCTCCTGACCATTTCCCTACTTCGCCACTCAGGCATCTGCACACTGGGGCCAATGACCTGGGAGATCCCTAAGCATACCCTGCCCACAAGTGACTGGATTCCTTCACACTGTGGTGACCCCTTGAAGAAGGATGGGTCATTGTGCCACAGTAATTAAGAACTGGGTCTGGATTCACTAAGCCCCGATTTGAATATCAATGAACAAGCTGTGTGCCCCAGGGCAAGTTACTTATCTCCTCTACGCCTCATGCATAAATGAAGATAATGACAGTAGCTGTCTATTGGGATTGCTGTGAAGACTGAATGAGAAAACCTATAGAAAGCCCTTCTCAGCATAGCACCTAGCAATAATCCTTGCCATCCTTAAGTATATTAGTTTGGGGGCTTCTGCTCCTGTTGGTCATTAGAACAAACATGGTTAGTCCATGCAAGCTGCTTTAAGTGTGGAGAACTTATGAGAGACCCAGGGAAAAAAAATCACAAAAAGGCAAATACAAGTTTGAACAACAGTTTGTAAAATAATTTTCTCTTTAATAATAATAAACTTGTTAACTGACGTGTTTCTAAAATACTCTAGGTCCTTGAAAGAGAGGACCAGAATCTGAACACATTAGTTTAAAATTCTAAAGGTATGTATAGTAATTTTTCAGAGTCATGGGAGAGAATGTGAGTGTGGCATGAGAAATCATCAAGTCATTTTGTGCCCTGTGCAAGTCTGCCAGAGACATTAACCCATCATCAACCATAGACACAAGTCAAACATCAATTAGAGTCAAATGAGAAGACACTGAGCTTTAGATTTTGTGCACTGGCTATGAAGATGATGACCTCTGAGGTGGCCATACAGACGACTGGGGGAAGAGAACAGTCCCAGGCCTCTTTTCATTAGAGATGTGGATCTGCTTACTTGGCTTACAAAATATGAAAATGAATCAGTTGTTTGCTGGTTGAATTGCAAATATTAATCTGGTCAGTTTTGGGCATCCAGGCCTAAAACATGGATATCATGCAGGGCTAGTTCTTAAAATAAAAACAGAGGAAATAAATAGAAGTTTATTTTTGATGGGGAGCCTTAGTACACCCCTCTCCCCAGATAAGACAGGTTTCCTAGCCTGCTGCTATATTCTGGCTTTGCAGGGCTCATTACAGACCTTACCAGAATCCACTACCTCCTTCTCATAGGTATTACCTGCTATTCAGCTCAGAGTCTTTAGAGTTGATTTGAAATATATATATATATATACACACACATATATGGAAGCTTTAGTGCTAGGACCATTTTAAAGTATTTCTTCTAATATCTGCATTTTCAAAAAGGAATCCCAGTGACTCCTGAACTAACTCAAAAGGATGCCCTGCTAATGGTGGTTATTTCAGGCTGCGAACTGGTCCAGTGGAAAAGGCTCCCCTAGAATTATACCAGAACAGACCCCTAGACAACTTCCTACTTCACCCATGTGCCTGGCATATAGTAGCATTCAATAATGTTTCTTGAACCTAGCAGCCAAAACCACACACTAAAGAGAATTTTTACACATGCATAGCATGGGAGGGCCGACTGAGTATGTGGCATTTTATCAGTCACATTCAGCACTTTGGAAGGACTCATACCTCTGAATCACTTAGAATCCGAATTAGAGAAACAGCTCATTCCTTTGATGTTTAGACAACACTATACATGGCTTATATTCACTGATGAAAAACCAGTAGTCTAGAAACAGCTTTACTATGCATGTATACACTGTCTGGCTGGTTTTCCTTGTCTTCATAAATATTAAATGTAATCACTAATGATTGAAGTTCTGATGTAGATATGCAGAGAGGTTGGGGTAGTGTCAAATTCTGCCTCTGTGGTTTCTTAGTCAAATGACTTAGGGCTTATCTTTTGACTCACTTTTCTCATTTAAAATGATGAATCTATTAATACAACTTTCAAAAGACTACTGCAGGACCCAAGAATGAATATACCTAGGGTCATTTTGTAAATTTGTTGAGCACCACGTATATGTAAAATACTAATATATGCAAGGGAAATATTCTAATTTTCTATAGAAAGTTCTGCAAAAATGGGTTAAAAGAGGCAACTGCTGCAGTGATTTTGAATTTAGATACGTCCTGGGGATCTTCTCTGGACTGTGTAGCCTCTGGCTTAGGCTGTTTGTTTTTCTTTCGTTTTTCACAGAGTCTTCGGCCCATCCCACCAATCTAGCACATGAGCTTAATTCGGTTTTGCTCCATGCATCAGAGAGTTTTAAGACAGCTATTAAAACACCACATGGAAAAGCTTTGCAGAGAATTCTACTCCACAGAGAAACCACAGAACCATTACACACCTTAACTATCTCCCCACCCCCAACAGTGGGCTAAAATTACAGCTCCATTATGTTAGTACAATCCAACCAGTTTTATTGCTTGGAGCAAAATCTGAGGTTCGAAATGAACTTCAGAACATAAAAAGTAAGGCAAACCTCAAAAGGAAACTAGTTTCTTTGAGTTTTCAAACAAATATTACATATCAGAGACATTCTTCTAACAGAAGAGACCAAGAAAAGCCAAGAGGAGTCCTGCTAATTGCTCCAGAAATGTAAAACTGGAATCAGAGACTCACTCCCCAAAAAAGGAGATCTCTTTTCATCATCATATATTAAAAGCTACAACCTTTCATCAACTCCTTCCTCAAGCAGGAGACCTTCTTTGACGCTGCTTGAGTTCCTTCAATGTTGCGTCACTATCTTCCACATTAAAAAATAAGATATATTTTCAAGATTTAATGTTAGCTCATTATTTACCCTATTGTAGCCCTTTTGCTTTGTTTTTCCGTCTTCCTTCCTCTATTGTAAATGTCATTTATACATTAAGCTTTGTGTATACTTCATGAATGTGTTGTGCCTTGGCAGTATGGTTACCCAAAGGAAACAAAATAACCAATGTTCATTCTCATTCACCATCCATGCTACACAGCTGTTGCTTGGTTAATTCAATCTTATGGACTTTTTCTTACAGCGAATGCAAGTGTCTTCACTTGTCCCTTGTTTACTACAAAGCCATGGATAGAATTTAATTTCAACATCCATCTTGAGTGAAGCATATCCAGGACTAACTCTACTAACACAAGATTGTCCTGGCTACTAACTCTATCTTATTCTTCCCCAAATTCAATAAAATGTCTTTCCAAGCATGGGGAATATTTTGGCAGCCAAATTACCTACCTCATAATATTCCTAATGTCTGAGCATGCCTTCTGATTTTTAGGTCTACAGATAAGGTCTTCAAATGACAGGGTGAGAAAGAAGGGTTAAGGAAAGAGGATCCATGGGTCAGTCTCAGATCTTCTAGAGAGCTGACTTTATATTATGCTGGCAGGGAATGATGGGAGTCTCTCCAACAGCTCCCTGGGGGTGTGTCAGAAAAACTATGAGACTGTAACTTGAGCAAGAATAGTGTCAGGGAATCCGTGCACTACCTCAATTCAACAAAAATGAGTAGCAGTTCAGCTCAACAAGCATTTATTAGTATGACTAAATGTATGTGATGTAACAAACTAAGGAATACACAAACTGACTAACACAGAAGTGTGAAAATGAGCAAACAATGCTTGTATCACGAAATAAATTTCTAGAAACTATTTCTTGTCAGGGATATTTAATATCAGTGGCCCTAACTGGCTTTTATTGAGGGAGTTAGGGTCCAGAGCTGATGCTGTGCAGCGATCTTGACTTCTCCAGCTGCCCAGGACACAGCAACTGTGCTAGGAAAGTAAAAGGGAGTGGAGACCTATCACAAAGTAAGGAAAATAAGGTCAGATCCCAACAGACAAGTGGAGGATAAAAGTATTAATCAAGATCAATCAATCCTAGTGGAAAGGCAGATTAAATTGTGGAGGGTGGAGGTGTCTGAAGTAGTTTCTGAGATCTTTCTTCCAGGAATTCTTGTAACTTTCTTTAGAGTTCCATGCAACCATCATTTTTTTTTGAGGGAAGGGTGTCTTTTTTTATTTTTTTAATTTTTTTATTGCATTTTAGGTTTTGGGGTACATGTGAAAAACATGCAAGATTGTTGCATAGGTGCATACGTGGCAGTGTGATTTGCTGCCTTCCTCCCCTTCACCTATATCTGGCATTTCTCCCCATGCTATCTCTCCCCAACTCCCCACTCCCTGCTGTCCCTCCCCACTCCCCTGCAACAGACCCCAGTGTATAGTGCTCCCCTCCCTCTGTCCATGTGTTCCCATTGTTCAACACCCGTCTATGAGTGAGAACATGCGATGTTTGATTTTGTGTTCTTGTGTCAGTTTGCTGAGAATGATGGTTTCCAGTTTCATCCATGTCCCTACAAAGGATGTGAACTCATCGTTTTTGATGGCTGCATAATATTTCATGGTGTATATGTGCCATATTTTCCCTGTCCAGTCTATCATCGATGGGCATTTGGGTTGGTTCCAGGTCTTTGCTATTGTAAACTGTGCTGCAATGAACATTCGTGTGCATGTGTCCTTATAGTAGAACGATTTATAATCCTTTGGATATATACCCAGTAATGGGATTGCTGGGTCAAATGGAATTTCTATTTCTAGGTCCTTGAGGAATCACCACACTGTCTTCCACAATGGTTGAACTAATTTCTACTCCCACCAACAATGTAAAAGTGTTCCTATTTCTCCACATCCTCTCCAGCCCATGTAAAAGTGTTCCTATTTCTCCACATCCTCTCCAACATCTGTTGTCTCCAGATGTTTTAATGATCACCGTTCTAACTGGCGTGAGATGGTATCTCAACGTAGTTTTGATTTGCATTTCTCTAATGACCAGTGATGATGAGCATTTTTTCATATGCTTGTTGGCCTCATGTATGTCCTCTTTTGTGAAGTATCTGTTCATATCCTTCGCCCATTTTTGAATGGGCTTGTTTGTTTTTTTCTCGTAAATCTGTTTTAGTTCGTTGTAAATTCTGGATATAAGTCCTTTGTCAGATGGGTAGGCTGCAAAAATTTTTTCCCATTCTGTTGGTGGCCGATTCACTCTATTGACTGCTTCTTTTGCCGTGCAGAAGCTGTGGAGTTTGATTAGGTCCTATTTGTCTATTTTGGCTTTTGTTGCCAATGCTTTTGGTGTTTGGGTCATGAAGTCCTTGCCTACGCCTATGTCCTGAATGGTTTTGCCTAGGTTTTCTTCTAGGGTTTTTATGGTGTTAGGCCTTATGTTTAAGTCTTTAATCCATCTGGAGTTAATTTTAGTGTAAGGTGTCAGGAAGGGGTCCAGTTTATGCTTTCTGCATATGGCTAGCCAGTTTTTCCAACACCACTTATTAAACAAGGAATCCTTTCCCAGTTGCTTGTTTTTATCAGGTTTGTCAAAGATCGGATGGTTGTAGATATGTTGTATTGCCTCCGAGGCCTCTGTTCTGTTCCATTGGTCTATATCTCTGTTTTGGTACCAGTACCATGCTGTTTTGATTACTGTAGCCTTGTAGTATAGTTTGATGTCCGGTAGTGTGATGCCTCCTGCTTTGTTCTTTTTGCTTAGAATTGACTTGGCTATGCGGGCTCTCTTTTGGTTCCATATGAAGTTTAAGGTGGTTTTTTCCAGTTCTGTGAAGAAGGTCATTGGTAGCTTGATGGGGATGCGTTGAATCTGTAAATTACTTTGGGCAGTATGGCCATTTTCACGATATTGAGTCTTCCTAACCATGAACATGGAATGTTTCTCCATCTGTTTGTGTCCTCTCTTATTTCGTTGAGCAGTGGTTTGTAGTTCTTGAAGAGGTCCTTTACGTTCCTTGTTAGTTGTATTCCTAGGTATTTTATTCTCTTTGTAGCAATTGTGAATGGCAGTTCATTCTTGATTTGGCTCTCTTTAAGTCTGTTATTGGTGTATAGGAATGCTTCTGATTTTTGCACAGTGATTTTGTATCCTGAGACTTTGCTGAAGTTGCTTATCAGTTTCAGGAGATTTTGGGCTGAGATGATGAGGTCTTCTAGATATACAATCATGTTGTCTGCAAATAGAGACAATTTGACTTCCTCCTTTCCTACTTGAATACCCTTTATTCCTTTTTCTTGCATACCCTTTATTCCTTTTTCTTGCCTGATTGCTCTGGCTAGAACTTCCAGTACTATATTGAATAGGAGTGGTGAGAGAGGGCATCCTTGTCTAGTGCCAGATTTCAAAGGGATGCTTCCAGTTTTTGCCCATTCAGTATGATATTGGCTGTCGGTTTGTCATAAATAGCTTTTATTATTTTGAGATGTGTTCTGTCGATACCTAGTTTATTGAGGGTTTTTCGCATAAAGAGCTGTTGAATTTTGTTGAAGGCCTTCTTTGCATCAATTGAGATAATCATGTGGTTTTTGTCTTTGGTTCTGTTTATGTGGTGAATTACATTTATAGACTTGTGTATATTGAACCAGCCTTGCATCCCCGGGATGAATCTTACTTGATCATGGTGGATAAGCTTTTTGATGTGCTGTTGTAATCGGCTTGCCAGTATTTTATTGAAGATTTTTGCATCTATGTTCATCATGGATATTGGCCTGTAGTTTTCTTTTCTTGTTGAGTCTCTGCTGGGTTTTGGTATCAGGATGATGTTGGTCTCATAAAATGATTTGGGAAGGATTCCCTCTTTTTAGATTATTTGGAATAGTTTCAGAAGGAATGGTACCAGTTCCTCTTTGTATGTCTGGCAGAATTCGGCTGTGAACCCATCTGGACCTGGGCTTTTTTTGGGTGGTAGGCTCTTAATTGCTGCCTCGACTTCAGACCTTGTTATTGGTCTATTCAGGGTTTCGACTTCTTCCTGGTTTAGGCTTGGGAAGAGGCAACTGTCCAGGAATTTATCCATTTCTTCCAGGTTTTCTAGTTTATGTGCATAGAGTTGTTTGTAATAATCTCTGACGATGGTTTGAATTTCTGTGGCATCTGTGGTGATATCCCCTTTATCATTTTTTATTGCATCTATTTGGTTATTCTCTCTTTTCTTTTTTATTAATATGGCTAGTGGTCTGTCTATTTTGTTGATCTTTTCAAAAAACCAGCTCCTGGATATATTGATTTTTTTGAAGGGTTTTTCGTGTCTCTATCTCCTTCAATTCTGCTTTGATCTTAGTTATTTCTTGTCTTCTGCTAGGTTTTGAGTTTTTTTGATCTTGCTCCTCTAGCTCTTTCAATTTTGACGATAGGGTGTCAATTCTAGATCTCTCTTTTCTTCTCATGTGGGCACTTACTGCTATATATTTTCCTCTAGAGACTGCTTTAAATGGGTCCCAGAGATTCTAGTATGTGGTGTCTTTGTTCTCGTTGGTTTCGAAGAACATCTTTATTTCTGCCTTCATTTCATTGTTTATCCAGTCAACATTCAAGAGAAAGTTGTTCATTTTCCATGAAGCTGTGCAGTTCTGGGTTGGTTTCTGAATTCTGAGTTCTAACTTGATTGCACTGTGGTCTGAGAGACTGTTTGTTATGGTTTCCGTTCTTTTGCATTTGCTGAGGAGTGATTTACTTCCAATTATGTGGTCAATTTTAGAGTAGGTGTGATTTGGTGCTGAGAAGAATGTATATTCTGTGGATTTGGGGTGGAGAGTTCTGTAAATGTCTATTAGGTTTGCTTGGTCCAGGTCTGAGTTCAAGTCCCGGATATCCTTGTTAATTTTGTCTTGTTGATCTGTCTAATATTGACAATGGTGTGTTGAAGTCTCCCACTATTATTGTGTGGAAGTCTAAGTCTCTTTGTAAGTCATTAAGAACTTGCCTTATGTATCTGGGTGCTCCTGTATTAGTTGCATATATATTTAGGATCGTTAGCTCTTCTTGTTGCATTGATCCTTTTACCATTATGTAATGTCCTTCTTTGTCTCTTTTGATCTTTGTTGCTTTAAAGTCTATTTTATCAGAGATGAGAATTGCAACTCCTGCTTTGTTTTGCTCTCCATTTGCTTGGTAAATCTTCCTCCATCCCTTTATTTTGAGCCTTTGTGTGTCTTTGCATGTGAGATGGGTTTCCTGGATACAGCACACTGATGGGTTTTGGCTTTTTATCCAATTTGCCAGTCTGTGTCTTTTAATTTCGGCATTTAGTCCCTTTATGTTTAGGGTTAATATTGTTATGTGTGTATTTGACCCTGCCATTTTGATGCTAGCCGGCTGTTTTGCCCGTTGGTTGATGCCGATTCTTCATTGTGTTGATGCTCTTTACCATTTGGTGTGTTTTTGGAGTGGCTAGTACTTGTTGTTCTTTTCTATGTGTAGTGCCTCTTTCAGGAGCTCTTGTAAAGCAGGTCTGGTGGTGATGAAATCTCTGAGTACTTGCTTGTTCACAAAGGATTTTATTTTTCCTTCACTTATGAAGCTTAGTTTGGCTGGATACGAAATTCTAGGTTAAAAGTTCTTTTCTTTAAGGATGTTGAATATTGGCCCCCACTCTCTTCTGGCTTGTAGGGTTTCTGCTGAGAGACCTGCTGTGAGTCTGATGGGCTTCCCTTTGTGGGTAACCTGACCTTTCTCTCTGGCTGCCCTTAGCATTTTCTCCTTCATTTCAACCCTGGTGAATCTGACGATTATGCATCTTGGGGTTGCTCTTCTTGAGGAATATCTTTGTGGTGTTCTCTGTATTTCCTGGACTTGAATATTGGCCTGCCTTGCTAGGTTGGGGAAGTTTTCCTGGATAATATCCTGAAGAGTATTTTCCAGCTTGGATTCGTTCTCTTCATCACATTCAGGTACACCTATCAAACGTAGATTAGGTCTTTTCACATAGTCCCATATTTCTTGTTGACTTCGTTCAGTGCTTTTTACCCTGTGTTCTCTAATCTTGCCTTCTTGTTTTATTTCATTGATTTGATCTTCGACCTCTGATATCCTTTCTTCTGCTTGGTCAATTCGGCTGTTGAAACTTGTGTATGCTTCACGAAGTTCTCGTGTTGTGTTTTTCAGCTCCATTAATTCACTTATATTCCTCTCTAAGTTGTCCATTCTCGTTAGCATTTCGTCAAATCTTTTTTCAAGGTTCTTAGTTTCTTTGCATTGGGTTAGAACATGTTCTTTTAGCTCATAGAAGTATCTTATTACCCACTTTCTGAAGTCTGATTCTGTCATTTCATCACACTCATTCTTCATCCAGTCTTGTTCCCTTGCTGGTGAGTTGTGCTCCCTTGTAGGAGGAGAGGTGTTCTGGTTTCGGGTGTTTTCATCCTTTTTGCGCTGGTTTCTTCCCATCTTTGTGGATTTATCCACCTGTCGGCTTTGTAGTTCTTGACTTTCTGATTGGGTCTCTGAGTGGACGTTCTGTTTGCTATTGATGAAGTTATTTCTGTTTCTTAGTTTTCCTTTTAACTGTCTGGCCTCTCTGCTGTAGAACTGCTGAGGTCTACTCCAGGCCCTGCTTGCCTGGGGATCACTTGCAGCAGCTGCCGAACAGTAAAGGTTGCTACCAGTTTCTTCTTCTGCTTTGTCCCGGAAGGATACCTGCCAAATGTCAGTCTGAGCTCTCCTTTTTGAGGTGACTCTTTGGATATACGGGGGTTGGGAGCTGCTTGAGGAAACAGTCCTTTATATTAGCTCAGGTGCTGAGCTGTGAGCCCTGTTGTTCATCCAGAGCTGCTGGGCTGGTACATTAAATCTGCAGTAGCAGAACTCATAAACCTCCTTTGTTTTTTCCCAGGTGTTCTGTCCCAGGGAGTTAGGGCTTTATGAGTTTCTGCTGTGCTGCTGCCTTTTTTTTTACTTCAGGGCTGCCCTGCCTACAAGGAGGGAGCCTAGTCACTCTCAGCCTGCAGAGGCTTCGCTGAGCTGCTGTGGGCTCCGCCCAGCTGCCGTGTGAACTTCCCTGCAGTCCTGTTTATATGGGTGTAGTTAGAGCTGCTTCCGCAATGTTGGCCCGCCTCTATAATCACAGACTTTCTCTGTAATGGAGGGTTGCCACAGCAACAGCAGGCTGCCTCAGTAATGGCGGACACCCCCTCCCCCACAGAGCTGGACCGTCCTGGGTTCAGCTGTGCTTGCTGTGAAACTCTCAACTCTGAGCGTTTCCAATTGCTGTTTTTTTGTTTTTGTGGGGGTGGGACCAGCCGGGCCAGATCTCCTGGCTCCCTGCCTCAGAGCCTTTTATTTTTTTGCTGAACTGTCGGCCCTCTCCCAGGTGTCCTGGTCACCTGTTGAATAGGTGCCGGGATCTGTGTGATTTCCCGTGCAGTGACCCACTGCACCACTGAAACCGCGGCTCTGAGATTCGTGGCGCTTTTTTTGCCCGGGATTCTCCTGGCTTGGCTCCCTGTTTCAGCTCCCCTTGCTGGCTAAGTGGGAACACAGTCCCGATTACTCTGCACTAGGAGCCGCTGCGCTGGGGTGCAGGCAAAACAGCCGCGCCGGCCAATACAGCCACGCTGGCAACCCGTGGGGCTCCTCTGCCTGCAAATCTCCTGGTCTGTGGGCAATAAAAATCCGTCTGGAAATGTGGCGTCCACTCACCCTCTGCACTTTCACTCGGAGCTGCAATCCTGAGCTGGATCTAACCGGCCATCTTGGAACGCCTCCTCAGGGAAGGGTTTCTTAGGAGGCAAACCAAAAAGACAGGTAGAGAAGAGCTGGGAGGGAAGGTGTCACTGAAGCCAGGGGAGGAATGGTCCTTCCTTCAAAGGCAATTAAAAGGCCACCACTGACTTTAGCAAGAGCTGTACTACTGGAGTGAAACTGCTTCCCACTCATTCCATCACTTGTGTAATCCTACACACCCCCATAATTCACATATCTCCTTCATAATATAAACCCCCTTTAAGGACCATGTGACAAAGTGTCCCCAGTCAATGATTAGAATAAATTTTAAGCCCTAGATCTGGTTATGGTTCTTAATTTTCTCCAATTACACATGTACACGGAGTCTATTTATTGGATACGTTATGGCAGTAATTCATTATAATTATTCCTCTCCTATTGATTCCCTAATAGAGTCCTCACAATAGCTCTTTCAATGGTGTAATAAAAAGGAGCACTGGATTTAGTATCAAAAAACCTGATTGTTAGTTCTGATTCCAACCACATGGTCTTGGAAAAACATTTAAGAACTTACAACCTGGACCTTAGCAAAATAATAATACTTAGAGCAGAAAAGTCATTCAGTCATTCAGCTAATATTTACTGAGGAGTTACAAAAATTGAAATGGGCATGGCATTGGGAATAGGCATAAGGCATAATCACTGCCCTTTAAACAGCACCAGTCTGGGGAGAGAAATGCACAAAAAAAGTGAAAAGAATTACATATAAGAGTATTTCATAGCACTGTACACAGTGCCCATTTCTATTATCATGTTATTCACCCAAATGTCTTTACTAATAATTATTTACTACATGGGTACCTACATTGCATGGGCTGCCCTAGAAATGAAGGAGGCAAAGTTGAATAATATGGAGCCCAAATTGTTTCATATTGTATTAACTAATTCTGCAATTTGTTTTTTTTTTCTCTTTAACATTATGTTTTGAGGTCTATCCATGTTGAGATATACAGATTTAGTTCATTTCTTTTCATTGCTCTTGCCTTATTTATGTTTGCATCCTTTATTTCTAGGGCAGCACATGCAACATAAGTACCCAGATAGTAAATATCAACTATTAGTGAAATCCTATAGTAAACAATACTATATGTTATTCATAAATGTAGATAGGCTAAGAGGATATGTATTCCATTCATATTAGTGTTTGCTTCTGAGGAGAAAGAAAGAAATGAGACATGGAATGGGTGTGAGGACTTGTGTTCTTCAACTTTATTTTTACAGTGTTTACTTAAAAAAACAATTTTTTGTGAGGATACAAATGTGCTTGTCACATTATCTTTTGGTGCTTTTCTGCATTTAAAAAATTACTGGAAAAAAACTGTCTGCTCTCAAAAGACCAACAGTTTAGTAGAGGAGACAGATATAGAAACACTTATAACACAAGGTGATATGCATTATCCTAGAACCCATCTCTCCCTGTGTCTTAGGAAAAGCCTCATGGGCAGAGGTCACTTGAAGAATTAGTGGGATGAATTTTTTGTCCATGCCTGCTTGTCCACTGTCTATCTACAGGGTGACCTCATTCCCACTGCCTGAGAAGAGAAAGGTTTTCCTGCTGAGGTTTTCTATCCTTTTTACATTTTCCATCTTAAAACATCCTTCACTGGCCCCAAGAACTTACTCCTTTTTCTTGCACTGAAGAAAACATTCTGATTCCTTCTTCATTTTACTAGAGCAAATGACCTCTTCTCTAACTGTGTTGCTTCTATTTTCCCATCTCTCCCTCCCTGTTTTCAGTCTGCTCCTCTTTCCTCTCTACCCTATTTCACACATACACAGCCATCTTCACCACCCCCAGCCTTTCCACTAACCATTTTCCATTATGATCTTTTCACTTCATAGTCAAACTCCCCCAAAAACTGACCTACACCTAAAGCTCCCACATTCTGAAAGGCCATAGTGTCCTTAATCCCCACAGTCCCTCTTCCATCTCTTCCCTCTCCACCAGCACTGCTACCATACACCCTATTGAAATTGCATTCTGGAAGATCACTGACAATGCCCTCATTACCAGATATGGTTGCCTTGCCTATTCTCCCAAGGTGTTTGTAGGTGGGAGACTTGAACTGCCATTTTGTGACCTTCTCTCTGATTTGACTCTCTTGACACCACCCTGTTCTCATTCTGCCTTTACTCCTTTGGCTGTTCCTTCTCTGACCATCAGGTTCTTTCTCTTCTTCTCTCCTGTAAACAAAAACCTTTTAGGTATCCCACAGAATTCTGTTCTCTTGGCATATAATACCCATGGATATTTTAACTATCCCCATGCTATTGCCTCTGTTCTGACAATTCCCCAGTCTACGTCTCCAACTTTGCAGTATGAGCTATATAGTCCATATTTCTGACTTCCTGATGAACATCTCTACTTTAATTTTCTGCTATAATCTCAGAGTCAGCATGTCTAAAACTGAGCTCCTCACACCTCTCCATACCGTAACAACATAACAAAACAATCAAGCAAAAAAACTCCCTATCACAAACAATAAAAATTAAGTTTGGACAGGCATGGTGGCTCATGCCTGTAATCCTAATACTTTGCGAGGCCAAGGTGGGTTTATCACCTGAGGTTAGCAATTCGAGACCAGCCTGGCCAACATGGTGAAACCCTGTCTTTACTAAAAATACAAAAATTAGCCAGGCATGATGGTGGGCACCTATACTCCTAGCCACTCAGGAGCCTGAGGCAGGAGAATCACTTGAACCCAGGAGGCTGAGATTACAGTGAGCTGAGATAGTGCCATTGCACTCCAGCTGGGTGACAAAAGCACAATTCTGTCTCAAAAAACAAACAAACAAAAACTAAGTTCATTTTACTAAATTCGTCAGTCTGAAGTTGGCCATTTCTCCCAGTCATCATAACTTAAAATCCTCTTCCATTCTTCTCTCAAATATGCAATCACAGTTGCCTTCTTCCCAGAGTTTTTGGAATCTGGCTCTTGCTTTTTATTCTCCTCATTATTCTCCTAGTTCTACCTATAACTACTTTGAATCTGGGCTATTAAAAATACCATCTATAGGGTCTGTTTAAGCTTCCAGCTACTCTCATCTCCAATCTATTAATTTTTCTAAGACATAAATTTTATCATTCTGTGTCTTTCTTCATATAGAGCCTAAACTCTGAAGTCTGGAATTCAAAGCCCTTTACATTCTCTTCCTAACATTTCCAACACCTTATCTTCATTACTTTTCTAAACTCTTAGAGCTCTCAGGCAAATTGCTCTGTGTAAATTCTTAAGACTGAATTTCATCATATATGTGAGAATACTATTGTTTTGGTTGTTTCGAGGAATAACCATGATTGTGTGTGTAAAGCACACTTTATTGTTAGTGGTTAGCTGTGGTATCTCAAACATGTCATGTGCTTTCCTCTCAGCCCTCTGCCTTGCTCAGCCTGGTCCTTTTATTCAGAATGCCCTCCTTCCAGGTGAAAGTCCTGCCTCACCTGTGACTATTTTCCTAAGTGTCTCAGCTCAACAGTGTCCTCTGCTTGCCTATTAAAACTCATTGTCTGTATTACATAAGCAATGCAGTAATTGCACTGTGATCATGGCATTAGAGCACATCTTGAATGCTAGTGTGGATCAGCTTCACACTTGTTAAAAACACACATCATCAGGGTCATTCTGGGGTGTCTGATTCGGTAAATCTATGGTGGGGCCTAAGGATTTTGATCTCTTACAAGTTCCCAAGTGATGCTGAAACTTCTGGTCCAAGGGGGCCAGAAGTCCCACTCAGGCGCCCCTCTCTCTTGCGGGAGAGAAAGCTATTCCCCTTTCTTTCTTTTGCCGATTAAACCTCTACTCTTAACCTCACTCCACATGTCCTTGATCTCCTTGGCATAAGGCAACAAACCTTGGGTATTTACCCCAGACAATGACGCCACTTCATCAAGAGCTGAAATATGGCTGTAATAAACCATTTTTCACACATTTTCTTAGGTTGGTGCCAAATTCATAGAATATGCATGGCAAGTTAAACAGTAGGCTTTTTTGAGGGTACTTTGACTTTACAGTTACAGTAACAAGTGTAAATTTTTAAAAAATCTTTCTTTTTACTCAGCATCTTACTTGATGTGAAGGCATAGGTGGTTGAACTTAATATTCCTAACCTTAAAGTAGTTTAATGAAAACTCAAATATACATACATACATCAAGTCATACACATTTTTAGGATCACATGCTTTTTCATTGGTGTTCATATAATTTTGGAGGTTTCCTTGCTATTTCTACTCAATATATGCTGCTTGAGAAACTGATACAGTGTCTGTGCCACCCAAAATTGCACATTACAATTATATTTAACAGAAAAAACACTAAGAACAACACAAAGAATAAGGAAAGCCAGGAAACAGAATTTACCCAAACATTTAGAAAGCATTTCACAAGTTTCTGTATGAAAAATATTGAGTTACCATGGAAGTATAGGAAATGTTTTGTCATGGCTAGAAAATTGGCTTAAAGACAAATGTAAGATTAACTGGGCACTTTTCTGGACAGAGAAATGTGAATAGTGGGGATCCCTGAAAATCATCCATAGATGGATCTTATTAAACTGTTTTTATACAAGATATAAAATGAATTAAACAGTGAAACTTAAAAGTACAGGGTTCAGTACCAGGAGATTTATTTTCTTGTCATTTTGTCTATTTTTTTTTTTTCTAATTTGCAGGCTAAAACTCCACACCTTTTGCATGTCACCAACTTGGAACCATTTTTATGTAAATACTTATCATTGAAGCCATTTTCTTTTGGTAATCAATGATATTGTTTGAGCTACTGCAGGTGCTAATCTGTCTAGCCCCACCAGATCAACAAAAATCTTTCACCATCTTCAGCATCATAAAATTTTGCATGTTAAGTATTAACTTTTTTGCATGTTATAAACTTTTACATAAAATATTTAAAGCTTTATTAATAGTGATTAAAATTTTACTGTATTGATTGATATATTTTCCAAAAGGTTTGCTTTCTCATTTCATAGACAGAGGCTTTGACAAAGTCACGACCATAAATCTACATGGCAATGGTACATCTGTATAGATATTACTTTTTGAGGCTCAACTAAGTATTTCATGTCTTACAATACTCACTGTGTTTAACTACATAATACATTATGTTAAAAGTTCTGATGATATGTTCAAAAATGTCCTTTAATTACTTTATTGATATAGTTTGATAACAATTTTTATTTCAAATACTTTAATGCATAAAGCTGATTTATGATGCTATTTAAGTTTTCTATCATTAATGATTGCAAAATTTCTTTATTAGAAACATGAGTGAATTCTACCAGACATAAAAAGAGGAGCTGATACCACTCCTTCTGAAACTATTCCAAACAATACAAAAAGAGGGAATCCTTCCCAAATCATTTTATGAGACCAACATCATCCTGATACCAAAACCGGCAGAGACTCAACAAGAAAAGAAAACTTCAGGCCAATATCCATGATGAATACAGATGCAAAAATCTTCAATAAAATACTGGCAAGCCAATTACAACAGCACATCAAAAAGCTTATCCATCACGATCAAGTAGGCTTCATCCTGGGAATGCAAAGCTGGTTCAACACACACAAGTCTATAAACATAATTCACCACATAAACAGAACCAAAGACAAAAACTATGTGATTATCTCAATAGATACAGAGAAGGCCTTCAACAATATTCAACAGTGCTTTATGCTAAAAACTCTCAATAAACTAGGTATCGACGGAACATATCTCAAAATAATAAAAGCTATTTATGACAAACCAATAGCCAGTATCATACTGAATGGGCAAAAACTGGAAGCATCCCTTTGAAATCTGGCACTAGACAAGGATGCCCTCTCTCACCACTCCTATTCAATATAGTATTGGAAGGTCTAGCCAGAGCAATCAGGCAAGAAAAAGAAATAAAGGGCATTCAGTTAGGAAAGGAGGAAGTCAAATTGTCTCTATTTGCAAATGACATGATTGTATATTTAGAAGATCCCATCGTCTCAGCCCAAAATCTCCAAAAACTGATAAGCAACTTTAGCAAAGTCTCAGGATATCAAATCAATGTGCAGAAATTGCAAGTATTCCTATACACCAATAACAGACTTAAAGAGAGCTAAATCAAGAACGAACTGCCATTCATAGTTGCTACAAAGAGAATAAAATACCTAGGACTACAACTAACAAAGGATGTAAAGGACCTCTTTAAGGAGAACTACAAACCACTGCTCAAGGAGATAACAGAGGACACAAACAGATGGAAAAATATTCCATGCTCATGGTTAGGAAGAACCAACATTGTGAAAATGGCCATACTGCCCAAAGTAATTTATAAATTCAATGCTATCCTGATCAAGCCACCTATGACCTTCTTCACAGAACTGGAAAAATCCACCTTAAACTTCATATGGAACCAAAAGAGAGCCCACATAGCCAAGTGGGCTAAGCAAAAAAGAACAAATCTGGAGGCATCATGCTATCTGACTTCAAACTATACTACAAGGCTACAGTAATCAAAACAGCATGGTACTGGTACCAAAACAGAGATATAGACCAATGGAACAGAACAGAGGCTGTGGAGGCAATGCCACACATCTACAACCATCTGATTTTTGACAAACCTGACAAAAACAAGCAATGGGGAAAGGATTCCCTGTTTAATAAATGGTGTTGGGAAAAGTGGCTAGCCATGTGCAGAAAGCAGAAACTGGACCCTTTCCTGACACCGTACAGTAAAATTAACTCCAGAAGGATTAAAGACTTAAACATAGACCTAACATCATAAAAACCTTAGAAGAAAACCTAGGTATTCAGGACCTAGGCACAGGCAAGGACTCTATGACTAAAACACCAAAAGCATTGGCAACAAAAGCCAAAACAGACAAATGAGATCTAATTAAACTCTAGAGCTTCTGTACAGCAAAATAAATAATCATTAGAGTGAACTGGCAACCAACAGAATGGGAAAAAATTTTTGCAATCTATTCATCTGACAAAGGGCTAATATCCAGAATCTACAAAGAACTAAAACAGATTTACAAGAAGAAAACAAACAAACCCATTCAAAAGTGGGTGAAAGATATGAACAGACACTTTTCAAAAGAAGACACATATGAGGCCAACAAACATATGAAAAAATGCCATCATTACTGGGCATTAGAGAAATGCAAATCAAAACTACATTGAGATACCATCTCATGCCAGTTAGAATGGTGATCATTAAAAAATCTGGAGACAATAGATGCTGGAGAGGATGTGGAGAAATAGGAACACTTTTACACTGTTGGTGGGAGTGTAAATTAGTTCAACCATTGTGGAAGACAGTGTGGCGATTCCTCAAGGACCTAGAAATAGAAATTCCATTTGACCCAGCAGTCCCATTACTGGGTATATACTGAAAGGATTATAAATCATTCTATTATAAAGACACATGCACATGTATGTTCACTGCAGCACTGTTTACAATAGCAAAGACCTGGAACCAACCCAAATGCCCATCGATGATAGACTAGACAGGGAAAATGTGGCACATATACACCATGGAATACTATGCATCCATAAAAAACAATGAGTTCGTGTCCTTTGTAGGGACATGGATGAACCTGGAAACCATTGTTCTCAGTAAACTGATATAAGAACAGAAAATCAAACACCACATGTTCTCACTCATAGGCAGGTGTTGAACAATGAGAACATATGGGCACAGGGAGGGAAGCATCACACACTGGGGTCTGTTGGGGAGGACTAGGGGAGGAACTGTGGGGGGTAGGGAGTTGGCGAGGGATAACATGGGAAGAAATGCCAGATATAGGTGATGGGGATGGAGGCAGCAAACCACATTGCCATGTATTATGTACCTATGCAACAATCCTGCATGTTCTTCACATGTACCCCAGAATCTAAAGTGCAATAATATATATATATACATATACACACAAATATAAAGAAACATGAGCTTTAACAAATACTCTGATTTTTTAAAAAACTGCTTTGCTGTTCAGCTTTTAACAATATAAACTTTGAACTTCATTTCCATCCAACATTTATATTAGCAGTAATAAATTAATCAGTTTTTTAAGTTTACTCAAGTTGTTTTTCCTTTTAGAAATATAAATTGTTTATGTACGTTTTAATGATTTTTGTACAGTATCAGAACATGCCTCCAGTCGTGACTGATTTTTTTTAATCTCCTGAAAATTTAGAATCTTTACGTATTCATGTTACTTAAAGAAAAATTAAGAAAAATAACCATATTTTGAAGTCTCTTTACTATGGGTTTTCATTTTAAATATTTACTCTTAAATTTATACACTATCCATATTAAAAACTATTCACACAAAAAATTGAATTGTATTATAATTAAAATAAAAGTAAACTAAACATCAGAAATAATAATTTGAGGATAATGATTAACTGGTAAAGATTTTAGATATAGGAGTAGAGATTTTAGATACATTTCAAAGGCAGAGCCAACAGGATTTACTGATTAATATGGCTTGGTTCCAACATCCCCACCCAAATCTCATGCTCAGTTGTAACCTCCAGTGTTGGAGGTGGGGCCTAGTGGGAGGTGACTGGATCATGGGAGTGGAGTTTTCGTCAATGGTTTAGTACCATCCTCTGGGTACTGCCCTCACAATAGTGAGTGAATTCTCATAACATCTGGTCATTTAAAAGTGAGTGGTGTGGCATCTCTCCCCTCATTCTCTTGCCCCTACTCCTGCAGTGTATGACACCTGCTCCTCCTTTGCCTTCTGTTATGATTGGAAGCTTCTTGAGGCCTCCCCAGAAGCAGAAGCTGCTGTGGTACCTGTACAGCCTGCACAACTGTGAGCCAATTAAATTTCTTTTCTTTATAAATTATCCAGTCTCTGGCATTTCTTTATAGCAATGCAAGAATGGGCATATATTGATGAACTGAGGAATTAATTATGGGTACAGAAAAGGAGAAAAAAGAATGAATGCAAGGTTTGGGCCCTAGTGTCTGTCTGGGTGAATGGTAACATCTTTCAATGAGAAGGTGACAACTCTGCAAAGAATAGCCTTGAAGGGAAAAGTTGGAGTTTGGATCTGAGATACTATGATCTAGATACTTTTAATTCTTTTCAGCAATGTTTTCAATATCTGTAAGAGAGGTATGACCGCTAAGTAAGATTTGGAGATATTCAATTTAAGTTACCACGACCAATGAATTGTGACTCATTCTGGAGCTCGAAAAAGGAAATAGGTCATGAGACTAAGACAGTAACAAATAATCAGTGAATTTAATCAAGTAGATATTTTTCAAAGATCACTATGTGCTTATCACTATCAGGTGCTATAGTCAGGAAGGAGGGAATTCAAATTTCTAAACCTTTGCTATGTTCCAGGGATTAGCAGTGCTGGAACATATATTCTGTAAGAGAATAAAAACACAGTAGATGACACTTAAATTGATGAACAATGCAAAGTAGATAACAAAGGTAATAATCGATGAAGTAGTTTAGTGAAAGGAGGGATGCCAGTGAGGGTCATAATGGTGTGAACTGAGTTTTTTTCTCAAAGATACAGGGTAGGATTTTAATGAGCAAGAGTGAGATGGAGGCAGGGAAATCTTCAGGCCCGGAAACTGCTTAGATATAGTCAGCATGGGCCTGGGGACCATTTGACTGGAGTAGAGGAAGATAAATACAGATAGGCAGAGAAAGGCCACATTAGGCAGGGCAGTGAAAGCCCGTTTATCCTGTGGGACTGGGAGCCACTGACGGTTTCCATGGCTAGAGCTGAAACAGTCACCATGTCTTAACTAACATTTTCCTAGGATGTTGCCAAACTCATATTGGCAACACTTATATTTTACTTATATTTAATATTTTTCACTTGCAATAAAAATGATCACATATAACATCTAGGTGGATATTTTGACAAACTAATTCCCTTCAGTTCCAGAGTCATTCAAATAATACAGTTTTGTCCAAAAAGAGAAATTATAATGTGAGGTTATGAAAAGTCCATTTCCCTCTCAACATTCTTCCTAGCAACTCAGCTGTTTTCATTGGCTTTTATTAAAACAACCTTTGTGTGAACTGGCAATTTGTTTTGTAAATATCAATGAAAGCATATTTCAGAAAATATAGTAATAAAAACCAACCCAATTTCAGAAATCTGCTTGCTGCCAGACGTCAGTCTTCAGCTCATATTATGAGTATTTCCAGTAAGTCTTAAATACACATTAACATAAGAAATAGCTCGCTGTTTAAGATCAAAAAGTTGAAAAACCCTTTGCTGCCTCTCAAAAATTGCTAAAGGGTTCTGTCCAATAAAATGCATTTTCCTTTTTGATAAACTGCATTTATAAGGGTTTCATGCACTTCAATTCAACTGAACTCTTCCTTCCCAAAACCTACTTAGACTCAGTTTATTATCATCCTAGTATTTATATGTTTTATAACTTTGCTTATTTAAGAGGTCTAGGATATTAACATTTCAACAACATCTATTTTGAACTCATATCCACTTTCCAACCCTTTATAAGAATTAGAAGCTTTGTTCAAAACTCTAGGAATTTCTATTACTATTTTTCAAGTTAAGTACAACTTAGCTATTGTCACTAAGCCATGTTTAATAATAGGAGAAAATTAAAAATTAAAATGTGATTCCTCAATTAGAAGTATAATAAGGAGAAGGACAGGCTGTAAGCTAAATGTTCTAAAGAACTTTAACTTGAATGCCTACTGGTTGGCAGATGAAATATCTCTGAAAAGTGAAATTGGTCATTTCATAGTTCTTCTCAGGATATAATCACAATCATCCTATATAGCTGCTGTGATGCCTTTTTAATACAAATGTTTTCTGTAAAACATCTCCTAATTCTACTAATTGTCCTGTTCCCATAACATACATTTCTTCATATTTCAAAGTTAAATAGGTGAATTAATTCTGTATAGAGTTTGGGTGTATACCACATGCCTAAAACCATGCTAATTATTCTGGGGTACATATAAGGAGGGTAAGATGTGATTTTTAGCAGCTAATGTTCTAATAATACTTGTGTTCTATATAACATGAAATACATAGCAAAACTTCAAGACATTCTATAACTAAGTATTAAGTTATAAGAGAGAGCCTAGAACCAAGGTGAAGGAAGAAAACAGTGGGTTAGGGTTGCTAGGAAAGTTTGCTGCAAGACATGCTTTATGAGAGCCTCAAAGATGGATGGATGGGCAAGGAGTGGAAAGGTAGTTCATGTCAAACAAGGAGACTGAGTGAGAGAGCAGAAAAGAGGGAGATAACTCATTTATTGAGGGTGTATTAGATGCCATGTATTACGGAAATATTTATGAAATGAAATAAACATCATTTAATATTCACAGCAAGCCTTTGAGGTGGCTATTATTGTCTTTATCTGACAAAAGGAGAATAAATCTCAGAGCGGGTAAGAAAGCTGCTCGAGGTCAACTGTTACACAGCTAACAATCAGGATTCAATATCAATGTCTGTCTTACCCAAGTGGAGCTTTCTCCAGCAGTTCACTGCCTCCTTTGAGTGTCTATACAGCAGTGACAGAACTATCTTGCCTGTAACAACTCAATTTGGTTATCCTGTGAAGTATTCTGTGGCTTTCGACTGGAGCCAGACTACAAAGGGCTGAAGAAGGCAGGCTAGTTAGACTTTGTTCAAAGTTATTATAGATGGTCACTTGCAATTTTTAAACTGGGAATTAACACAGTGTGTGCAGTGTTTAGGAAAGATAAATAGTTAGACAAACAGAAATAGGTAATTCTATGATGGGTAGAAGTAAAGGGCTCTTTTAAAAATCTAGGGATCAAAAGATGTGAGCCTAGGCTATAATGAAGGCATGAAAATGAAGAGGAAGAGATAGAAGTGAGCTGTTACAGGAAAAATCAAGAGGACTTAGAGGCAGACAGAATATGGGGAAAGAACAAGACCAGTGGATTGCAGATGAGCTTTAGTGACTGTAAGAACTATAGGGCCATGGATAGAAATGGGAAAGTTGAAATAAGGAGGTGATCTGAGACTTTGATGAGATGGCTGGCACAACCAGGGAATGTGGCATGCTTCCAGGCATCAGAAGGGGCCATTTTCTATACTTTTTTGGAGCTAGAAAAATAACTTTTTCCTAATGAAGAATTTATGTGTCTCACAATAGAGTATGGAATTATAAACTCAAATATTTCTGTCAGTTCTATTTAGATGCTCTCAGTAAGAAGCCTAAGAGTTGAATATAAAAAAGAAAATGCTATGATCTTTCTGTCCTCTAAATGAGAAAGTCAGAGGGTAAAAGATTAATTAAGGATGAAGTCTGATGTTTCAGGTAAAATAAGTACTCTTTTCACACTTATTTATTGGTCTTAAGCGACACTTTAATATTGAGTTTAAGTACTAATCAAAGAATTTTCAATAGACGTTTCTTAAATAACTTCTACTCTAATAATATCTACCTCATGGCACTGCTGTAGAGATTGACATAAGAGACTAAATATATAACATTTTGTTATGAATTGCAAGGTCCATGTAAAATGTTATGATTGTCACAACTTACTGTTATGGAGGAAGAATGGAGTAGTGAGAAAACATAAGATTTGGTTCCTGATGTGACAAATTACTACATGTCTTTGGACAAGATCTTGAAACTCCTAAATTGTCAGTTTTGTAAAAGGAGAAGATTAGCCTAGATACCTAGGAGTCTCCACCTCTGAATAAATATTGTAAAGGACAACACAATAATGTATAGAATAACTTTGTGGTTTTCAGCCTGTAAAAGTAATTATTATGCAAATATTACCTCGTATTTGAAAAAGGGCAACCCTATATTGAGAATGAAAACATAGAACTAGGAAGGAAGACCCAGCAGCCTCAATTAGGACCTCAATATATTATAGCAGATGTTTGCAAATATTTTAAAATATGTAGATATTTATACTACAGATGAATTAAAAGTTTTATCATAAACTCGTGAAAAAAATTAGGCAAATAATAGGAGTGTTCAGTCTCTTGAGTATTAAGATCCTGAAATCATCATTGCAGAATGAAATCAATTAATGCTGGAGTAGTGGATCTGGCTGGGTTAAGAGGTGTGTGGGTTGCCATAAACTTTTTTCTGTGCATTTAATGTTTCCTGTGGTGAGTCACAGTAAGGGAATGGAATAACTGTCATGCCAATAGTTGGTCTCACACAAGTATAGATGCCTTTTTGCTACATGCAAAAATGTGACTTTAAATGTTAGGAAGAAATAAAAAGGAATACCAGCTTCAGATAATCTGCAAATATAAAAGTATTTAATCATTAAAACTGACAAAACTCCAATCCAAACTCTACCTGTGAGATGTCTAAAGAACCTAAGCAAACTTCCAGGCAACTCTGGTATTCTGAAGAAGAACATATTTGGGGACAAAAAGTCCATAATATTTTAATGAAAAAAAATTATGTCTGGCCTATGGATATTCTCTTTACTGGTACCATACTTCACTTAACAATAAAAACATTGTGTGATTTTTTTTTCTTGTGTTGGTACAGAAATTCTGACCATAACACAGAATTCTAATTGAAATATATAGCTCAGCCATCTCTGACCATGTGCATTATTCTGAGATAGGCTTTGTGTAATCCAGAAGCTCCTAGAGGGAATGGCTATGCTATTTAAACAAGGCTGGAAATTTTTTACAAATTGCTGTCAACAAAGCTTTTACTCATCTCTCTTCCCAGCCTCACCTCTCATATGATAGTCTTTGAAGAAATGAAAAAGAAATCAGAATTTATTAAAAAATATCTTAGACATCAGCAAGATAACAGATTAGAAAGCTCCAGTCCCTCTTTGCCCACCATTAAAAAACAAAACCAAAACCAAAAACACTAGAGACTAACATAGCAGTATAGGAGTTATGAAATCAGTCAAAGATCTAACAAATGAGTCCTCCCTGAGATGGTGTGGTGGTGTCATGGTTGGGAGAAAGCAGCCCAATTCCTTATTCCCTCCTGTGAACCAAAGGACTAGAGTAAATCTTATTTGCAACGTTCGAAGCTTTTGGTGGGCAGGCCAAGGGACTGTTTTATATCTGGTCTGACTCAGAGCTCAGATGGAACAGCAAGACAGTTCAGATCTGAGGCTGGCAGAAGCTGTGGCCAGTGGCAGGATTTTTGGTATATGAAAGCTTCAGAGCAATGGCAGACTCATGGATGCTTGGGGAAAAGATTATGAGCAGAGGACCACGACAAGACATTTAAGGCCCTAAGAGGAAACTGCTGTGAGACTCTGGGAAATTAAGACATATTTAAAAGCAGTCATATATGGGAGAATTTTTTTAATTAAAAGAAACCCCATCTCTACAAAAAAATACAAAAATTAGCAGGATGTGGTGGCATATACCTGTGGTCCCAGTTACTCAGGAGGCTGACTTGGGAAGATTGCTTCAGCCTGGGAGGTCAAGGCTGCAGTGAGCTAAGACTGTGCAATTACACTTCAGCCTGGGCAATAGAGCAAGACCATATTAAAAAAAAAATATATATATATATATATAAAGCACACACGAAGGGCCAGGAAGAATGCATGCATGCCCAGAAAAGACCTAGCAAGATTTTAAGCCTTTTTCCTTGGCTGTTGCTAAGGCCCAAAACCTGGAAGTGGCTGTTTTTTCAAATGCCCAATTTTCAACGAGGCATACAGAGGACTAGGAACACATGGCCCCATTGAAGGCAACAAAATAAATCTTCAGAAACTGTCCTTGAAGAAATACATGCATTGGACTTACAAGGCAAAATTAAAAAAAAAAACAAAAAAAAACAAATCTGTTTTAGATATGTTCAAACGGCTAAAGGATAATGCAATTAAAGGAAACCAGAAACTGACATATGAACAAAATGAGAATATCAACAAAAAGAAGTTATTGAAAAGAACCAACCAGAAATTCAGGAGCTGAAAAATACAATAACTAAACTAGAAATTTCACTAGAGGGATTCAGCCGAAGACTTGATAAGACAGAGGAAATTATCAGTGAACTTGAAGACAGGCCATTTGAAATTATAGAGTCTGCTAAGCAAAAAGAAAAAAGTATGAAGAAAAGTATATAGAGCATAAGAGACTTAAGGGATACCACCAGGCAGACCAGTAGATGCATATGGAAATCTCAGAAAGACAAGAGAAGTGAAAGAGGTAGAGAGATTATTTGAATTGGTAATGGTTAAAAGTATCTCTAATTTGAGGAATGACATGAATATAAAAATCCAAGGAGCTCAACAAACTCCAAGTATGATAAACCCAAAGAGACACATATTGAGACACATAAATCAAACTATCAAAAGCCAAAGACAGAATTTTGAAGGCAGCAAGGGAAAAGTGACTCATTATGCATGAGGGATTCTCAATAAGATTATCAGCAAATTTCTCAGGAGAAACCTTGCAGGCCAGAAAGCATTGGGATGACATACTTAAAGTACTGAAAGAAAAAGATTGTCAACTAAGAGGTCTACATTCAGCAAAATTGTCCTTCAAAAATGGAGAAATGAAGACATTCTCAGAAAACCAAAATCCAAGGGAGTTCATTACATTAGGCAACACAAGTAAGACTACCCAAAGGCATATAATAATCAAACCCTCAAACGTCAAGGACAAAGAGAAGATCCTAAAAGCAGCAAGTTAAGAAAAGCCCAAATAACATATAAGAGTTCTAATTCATCTGGTAACAAACTTCTCAGTGGAAACCATATAGGCCAGGAGGGATTTGGGTGACATTTTCAAAGTATGGAAAGACAAAAAAAATTGCCATTAAAGAATATTTTACCCAACAAAGCTACATTTCAAATACAAAGTAGAAATAAAGTCTTTCCCACAAAAACAAAAGCTAAGAGAATGCACCATCATCAGACTCATCTTAAAAGAAAAGCTAAAGGGAGTTCTTTAATGTGAAAGGAAAAACACTAATGTGCAAAAAGAAAATATTTGAAGGTATAAAACCCACTAGTAAAATTAAGTACACAAACCCAGAATACTCTAATGTTGCAATTATGGTTAGCAACCAAGTAATAATTCTAGTATGAAGCCCAAAAGACAAATCTATCAAAAACAATAATAACTATAGCAACCTGTTAAGAGATAGGCAATATTAAAAATACGCAAATTGAGATAACATAAAGTCAAAATTGGGGGGTGAGTTAAAGTGTGAAGGTTTTTTTAATTGTTTGTTTCTATACTTTTCTAAACTAAGTAGTCATCTCTTTAAAATAATTTGTAAGCCTCATGGTAGCTACAATGCAAAAACCTATAATAGATTCATAAAAGTAAAAAGCAAAAAATTAAAACATACTGCCAGAGAAAAATCACTTAATCACAAAGGAAGATAGAAAGGAAGAAAGGAAGATGAATTATGATACAAGGACACAGCAACAAATGGCAACAGTAAGTGTTTAACAACATTGACTGTAAAGTGACTCAATTCTCTAATTAAAAGGCATAGAATGGCTGAATGGATAAAGAAAAAAGACCCAACTCTATGCTGCCTATAAGAAACCCACTTCACCTATAAATATATACATACTCTGAAAGTGAAGAAGCATTTCATGCAACCTGAAACCAAAAAAAGAACAAGAATAGCTATACTTATATAAGGTAAAATAAACTACAAATCATAACTGTAAAAAGAGACAAAGAAGGTCACTATATAATGATAAACGTTTCAATACAGCAAGAGGGTATCACAGTTATAAATATCTATGCATCCAACATCAGAACTCCCAAGTATATAAAGCAATCATTAATAGATGTAAAGGGAGAGATAGATTGTAATACAATGATAGTAGAGAACCCACTGTCAGTAATGGATAAAAAATCCAGACAAAAAAATCACCAAAAAATCTTGGAGTTAAAATACACACTATACCAAATAGGCCTACCTGATATTTACACAGCATTTTAATCAAATAGTGCAGAATATACATTCTTTTCAGTAGCATACAGAACACTTTCCATTATAGACCATATCTTAGGCCACAAAACAAGTTTCAAAAAATTAAAGAGTAGAAATTATATCAAGCATCTTTTCTGACCACAAAGGAATAAAACTAGAAATCAATAACAAGAGAAACCTCAAAAACCACACAAACACATGGAAATTAAACAACTTGCTTCTGAATGTTAAATTGGTTAATGAAAGAATTAAGAACATTAAAAAATTTCTTGAAACAAATGAAAATGGAAAAACGACATACTAAAATCTAGGGATACAGTAAAAGCAAAATTAAGAGAAAAGTTTATTGAAATATGCTTGTATCCATAAACTAGAAAGACTTCAAATAAAACACTTTAATCATTGTATTAGTCAGTTCTCATATTGCTATGAAGAAATACTCAAGAATGGATAATTTGTAAAGAAAAGAAGTTTAATGGATTCACAATTCTCCATTGCTGGGAAGGTCTCAGGAAACTTATGGCAAAAGATGAAGGAAAAGAAAAGGCATGTTTTACATGGCAGCAGGTGGGAAAGCATATGAGCTAGTACAGGGGAACAACCTTTTATAAAACCATAAGATCTCATGAGATTCCCTCACTATCACAAGCACAGCATGGGGAAAACCACCCCCATGATTCAATTATCTCCATTTGGTCTCTCCCTTGACACATGGGGATTATGGGAATTACAATTCAAGGTGAGATTTGGTTAGGGACCCAAAGCCAAACCATATCAGTCATGCACCTCAAAGAACTAGAAAAGCAAGAACAAACCAAACCTCAAATTAGTGGAAGGAAAAAAAGATCAGAGGAAGAATAAATGAAATTGAGGCTAAAAAAATACAGATCACTGGAATGAAACAAGTTGTTTTTTTTTTTTGAAAAGATAAACGAATTGTCAAACCTTTAGGAAAAAAAGAGTGAAGACCCAGGTAAATAAACCTGGAAACAACAGAAGATACAACAACTAAGGCCATAGAAATGCAAAGAATCATGAGAGACTATTATGAACAACTGAACAACAAAAATTGGAAAACCCAGCAGAAACGGACAAATTCCTAACATATACAACCTACTGAGATTGAACCATGAATAGATAATTTTAGCAAACCAAAAATGAATAATGAGATTGAAGCTGTAATAAAAAATTTCCCATCAAATTAAAAAGATCATTCACCATTATCAAGTAGAATTTATATCAGGAATCTAAGGATGGCTTAACATAGGCAAATCAAGAAATGTGACATATTGTATGACTAGAACCAAGAATAAAATACACATGATCATTTCAATAGATGATGAAAAAGCATTTGATAAAATTTAATATCCATTAGGATGAAAACCCTAAAAACTGGATATAGAAAAAATATACCTCAAATAATAAAGGCCAACACTCAGCTAAAATCATATTGACTAGGAAGAAATGGAAAGCCTTTCCTCTAAGATCTGGAATTGGACAACAAGGATGCTGAATTTTACCACTTTTATTTACCATAATGCCGGAAATCTTGGCCAGAACAATTAGGCAAGAGATAGAGATGAAGGACATCCAAATTGAAAAGAAGTAAGTGAAATTTTCATTGTTTACAGACATGATTTCATACTTAGAAAAATCTAATGATTCCACCAAAAAAACCTGTTGGAACTGATAAATTAAGTTGCAGGAAAAAATAACATACAAAAATCAGTAGCACTTATATTCACCATCAGCACACAATCTGAAAACAAAAATCAATAAAGCAAACCCATTTGCAGTAAATATCTAGGAATAAAATACCTAGGAATCAATTTTATCAAAGAAATGAAAGATCTATACAAGTAAAACTAGAAACACTGATGTAAAAGATTGAAGAGGATGAACACCAAAAAGAAAAGATATCCTATGTTCTTGAACTGAAATAATTAATTTTATAAAATGTCCATGCTATCCAAAAGAATTTACAGTTATGCAATCTCTATTAAAATACTAATGACATTCTTCACCAAAATAGAAAAAAGAATCCTAAAATTTATATGGAACCACACAAGACCCAGGAGAACCAAAAAATTCTTAAGCAAAAAGAACAAAGCTAGAGGCATCAAACTATCTGATTTCAAAATACAGTAAACAAATCAGCATGTAGTCTCTACTAAAATACAAAAACTTAGCCATGTATTAAACTCATTTTCAACAAAAGTGCCAAGAACATACAATAGAAAAGGACAGTCTCTTCAATAAATGTGAAATAAATACTGGATAGCCATATGCAGAAGAAGGAAACTGGACCCCTATCTCTCTCCATATACAAAAATCAAATCAAAATGGATTGCAGACTTAAATCTAATACCTGAAATTATGAAATTATTAAAAGAAAACATTGGAGAAATGCTTGAGGACACTGGTCTAGGCAAATATTTTTTTGTGTAAGAACTCAAAAGCATATGCAACCAAAGCAAAAATAGAGAAGTGGGATCATATCAAGCTATAAAGCTCTGCACAGCAAAGAAAACAATCAGCAAAGTGAAAAGACAACTCACAGAATAGGATAAAATATTTGCAAATTATCAATCTGGCAAAAAATTAATAACCAGATATTTAAGGGGCTAAAACAACTAAATAGGAAAAAAAAACCAAAAATCTGATTTAAAAATAGGCAAAGGATTCAAATAGACATTTCTCAAAAAATGTATTAATTACCAAAAGTTATATAAAAAGATGCTCAACATCACTAATCATCAGATAAATGCCAATTAAAACCACAATGAGATATCATGCCACCCCAGTTAAAATCGCTTTTATCAAAAAGACACAGAATAATGAGTGTTGGCAGGGATGTGGAAAAAGGGGAACTCTTGTATACTATTGATGAGAATGTAAATTAGAACAGACACTATAGAAAACTATATGGAGATTTCTCAAAAAACTAATGATAGAACTACCATATAATCCGGCAGTTCCACTATTTGATATATAGCTAAAAGAAAGGATATCAATGTATTGAAGAGAGATTTGCACTTCCATGTTTATTGCAGCAGTATTCACAATAGCCAAAGTATGGAATCAATCTAAGTGCCCATCAACAGATGAATCAATAAAGAAAACCATATATGCGATACATATACACAATGGAATAATATTTAGCCATACAACATGAAATCCTGTCCTTCATAGCAACAAGGATGGAACTAGAGTTCATTATGTTAAGTGTAATAAGGGAAAGATGAATATCATATGTTCTTACTCTTATGTGGGAAATATAAAAGTAGATCTCATGAAGATAGAGAGTAGAATGAAAGTTAACAGAAGCTGGGAAAAGTAGCAAGGAAGGGGCATAAAGAGAGTTTGCTTAATGAGCACAAATATACAGTTTGATAGAAGAAATAAGCCTAGTGTTTAATAGATCAGTAGGGTGATTATAATTTACAATAATCTATCATATATTTCAAAAAAGCTAGAAGAGAATAATTTGAGTGTTTCTAGTATAAAGAAAAGACAAATATTCAAAATGATGAATATCCTATAGTCATTTGATCTTTTCAAACTATGTGATTGTATTAAATTATCACATGTACCCCTAAAATGTGTACCTCTATTATATATGAATAAAAAAATAAAATGGATAAAACAATGTTAAAGGGAGTCCTTCAAGCTGAAATGAAGGATGCTAGACAGTAACTGAAAGCCATATGAAAATATAAAGTTCTTTGGTTAAAAAAAAAATGCATGAACAAATTTATTTTAAAAAGTATTATTATAATTTTGATTTGTAAATCCACTTTTTATTTTCTACAGGATTTAAAGAAAAATGTGTAAAAATAATTATAAATCTATGCTAATGAGTACATAAAGATGTAATTTGTGACACCATAACATAAGTTATGCAGGTGAGGCTGTAAAGTGAATTTACATAAGAAATTGATATTAAGTTGTTATCAATTTAAGACAGATTATTATAACTTTATGATATTACATGGTAACCACAAAGAAAGTATCTATAGAATATACACAAAAGAAAATGAGAAGGTATTCTAAACATGTCACTAAAAAAAAATCAACTAAATAAAGACACTAATGGAGGGAACAGAGGACACAACAAATCTGTAAGACATATAGAAAACAAATAATAAAACGGCAAAAGTAAGTCTTTTCATACTAGTAATTACTTTAAATGTAAATGTATTAAACCCTACAACAACAAAACAGAGACTGGCAGAATGGATTAAAAAACAAACAAAACTCAGAATTGAAGTATATGCTGTTGGCAGAGATTCACTTTAGATATAAGGATACGCATAGGTTGAAAGTAAAGGGACAGACAAAGGTATTCCATGCAAATATTAATAGTAACTAAAAGAGAGCAGGGGAGGTTAAGCAACTACAACACAAAAAAGACTTTAAGTCAAAAGCTGTTTTAAGAGACAAAGAATAAAGATGCTCATCATCACTTATCGTTAAAGAAATGAAAATCTAAACCACAACGAGATATCACCTCGTACCTGTTAGGATAGCTATTATTAAAAAATCAAAAACAAAACCAATAAACAAACAAAAACAAACCTCACCAAAAAATAAAAATAAAACAACAACAAAAAATAAAAAGTGTTGGCAAAGATGTGGTGAAATTGAAATCCTTGTACACTGTTGGTGGGAATGTAAAATGATATAGCCCTGTGCAAAATGATATGGTAGTTCCTCAAAAAATTAAATTTGGGCACAGCGGCTTACTCCTGTAATCCCAGCACTTTGAGAGGCTGAGGTGGGAGGATTGCTTGAGTCCAGGAGTTTGAGACCAGCCTGGGCCACATAGACCCTATCTCAAAACAAAATTAAATATACAGAATTACCATATGATCCAGTAATTCTACTTCTTTATACATACCCAAATGTTTTTAAAGCAGGGACTCCAACAAATTTTTGTACACCCATGTTAATACCCACGTTAGCAGCAGTACTCACAATAGCCAAGAGGTGAAAGCAACCCAAGTGCCCATCAAAGAATGAATGAATAAATAAAATGTAAAAAGGAAAGAAATTCTGATACATGCTACAGTATGAATGAACCTTGAGGACATTAAGTAAACTAAGAGTCACAGAAAGACAAATACTATATGATTCCACTTACATGAAGTACCTAAAGTAGTCAAATTCGGAGAGACAGAAGGTAAAATGGCAGCTTCCTGGGGCTGAGGAGAGGGAAGGATGGGGAATTAACATTGTTGAATTAGTACTGAGGGCTAAGGTTCACACCTCTTCCTCTGACTGTGGCCAATAGAGCCTGCCTTGACCATTGCATGGAAAGATTTTAATTTCTATGATACCAAAGCATCTTTGACATTCTAATGCTGCTAGACATCATAAATATAATGTCTGTGTCACATACATACTAACACAAAAGGATCCTATTGCCAATGTACCTAAATATTTTCTTTTTATACAATTTGAGGTGTGATAGTTCATCTATATCAATAAGTTAAATATTTTGGTATAGCAAAGAGAGTAAATGACCATTTGTTTGACGGAATTAATTTAGGAGTAATCTATACCCAGAAGTGGTCTAACCTACATTTTTCTCCCAATCTAAATGTGTCAGATTTACTTACTGCACATATTAGTCTCCCTACTTAAAATAATCATGCACCTTCATTCTACTTGTTCAAATTCCACCGATTGTTTAGGGCCCAGGTGAAGGCAAATATTTTACAAAGCATTTCCTGACTATCCCAGCGCATATTTATCTTCCTAACCTCTAGTATCTATTTAATCATTTAGTGCTTAGTGATAGAATGCTTTGTATTATTTGCTTTCATTTTATATTTAAAACCAACTAAAATGTATGAAAAAACTGACAATTATTCCAGCCTGAAAGTACAATCTGAGAGAGTGATACAAGGTAAATTCAATAAAACCAAATTGTGAACTTGTTTATTCTCTTTAAAGCCTACCCAATATGAACATGAATTCAAAAATACTATTGATTTGGATTATCCAATAAGTTAATTCTAAAAACTGGTTTATGGAAAACTGGAGGAATTCTTTCCTCCTCTCCCACCCCCAACACACACACATAATACAACACACACACTAGCACACACACTCAACCACATATACTTCGACATGAATAACAAGTGTATGGAAAGAAACTCTCTGGATACTAAAACAATAGAGTACACTATGTGTGCTTAAGATTCACACATCCATAGTCATCTGCAACCTAAATTCAGAGTCTGTTGCATTGGTGGTTAGGGCATGCCTCTGGGCATTGGACTGCTGGGTTAATCTGGAAATTATCCTTTTGGATCAGACATGAAATCAAGCAGAGAAAAATGTGAGAGGTGGTGGAGGGTAGTTGTCTTTTTCCTGCAATAAAAAAACATGTGTTCCAACAAACTGAAGAAAATGGAGTTCACTCTTTATAGTTAAAAGTACATATTTCTTTGAGTTCAAATTCTTTCTATTAATACATAAGATTTATTGAAGTATATTGTTTGAGTAGGATCAAGAAAGCTGAATATTATTTCAGGTTTTCAAGCCATAAGGACAAATAGTGACTTTAGGTTTTCCATTCAACTAGGAAAATTATAGCTTCATATTTGCAACACTAAAGCTAATGCAGTGTCAGCACCTCCATCAAACCCCGTTGTTCAGCAGTTTATAATTCAAGCAGAAATGTTCACTCCAAGACCAAACTTGGCCTAAACGATCTCAAAAAAATGGAGAAAAAATTATTTTGGCTAGCACTGACTTATAAAAGCAAAAGAGAGGGTGCTTTTACAAAGTGCTTTGAAAAACATCTTTGAGAATTTGAGAAAGTAACTGGGGATTACTGAGTTGACATCCGGCATTACCAAAGTTATAGAAAGGACCCAAAATTCCATGACATCACATCAGCACCAGGAGTATCATAACTACTTTCATGAAATTCTTCATCAGGACTAATTTCCTTATCAAACAGAATTGCTGTTAATAGGAAAAATCAATCATAGTGGAAAATAAGGACAAATAGGTAAAAATTTCTCATGAGGGCAACACAAGACTTTAGATCCATTTTTCCCTTTAAGTACTAACTCTCTAGTGCACCATATAGACACATATAAAATGAAAAAAATACTTTTTTTTTTACCCCCACTTACTAAAGTAGTTCACAATGGTGGGCTGGAATTTCCAGAAACAACCTTTCTCTTCCCGAATGCTAACTTGTACTTAGAAACACCTTAATGTAGAAGGGGATTTCCAGCCGCAGGTGACAAGAGCTATTGGGCTCCTCATTCACTGAAGGTGGGTGGGGAGCCAGTGAGTTCTGGGATCTCATGCACTTTGAAGTCCTGTGGCAGGTGGGTTGCAGAATGCCTGGTGCCTTTGTGGCATCCTGTGGGTAAGTTGGCTGCCAACCCCTCATTGCTCTGATCTCCCACACCTTCAAAATATGTCAAAGCTTTAATAGAGTGGGATCAGGGCATTACATTAAAAAATCATCTTTTCCTATCTATACAAAGCTCCCTTGTACTAAATACAGTGTAATTCTAGGCACTCCGTGTCTGTTTTCACTCAGCATTTATTAAAGCCCTATTACAGGCTAGGCCACAGATGATTTGATAAGATTCTCATCCTTTAAAAGATGTCAGGAGAAAACGAAAAGTCCATTAAAAAAACTCCAGTGCAATTGTGGAGTGCCATCTGGACGACTTCACTGAAAAGGGTCTGGGGGTGTCAGAGCGACACCTCCTCTCTTCCCCACCACGCAGCTCTCACCAGCCTTTAAAATCACACTGACTCACCTGGTGGCTATTCCCTTCCTTCTTCCCTTAAGTTCTGCTCATTTATCAAGCACTCCCTGTCCCTGGGACCCTGGGTCCGGGAATCTTCAGACCCCAGAGATACTGATGAGAGGAGGAGGCTGAAGGCGTCGCCTAGGAGGGTCTGGCAGGGCCTCTGGCATTTCCGGGGGCAGAGAGGGCTTCAAGGGCTCAAGGCTCACCTGATTGAACTGTGCAGCTACGAGCGACGGTTCCCATATCTTAGAACTGGTGTTCACAGTCCCGCCTTTCTCTTTCTTGGGTGCCATGCAAAGGACAGGAGGAGCATTGGCGTCTAAACTGGGTTCCGGCCCTGCCTAAGCGTCCCTGCTACCACAGTAACCGAAGCCACGCCCAGTCTCTGAACTACGTCGACTCCCCTCCCTGCGTCAACCGCTTCCGTCTCCATAGCAACGGAGTCTCCTAGCGCGCGGCGCTTGGGGGCGGGGTTCTTAGTTCCCGGGTCAAAGTTGAGGACTTTTCAGCAGGAAAGCTGCGCAAGCGGTGGAGGGCAGGACGAGGCTGGCCTCGGCAGATCGGGCTACGTTCTACGGTCTAGAAACTCTAAATCTCTGGAATCCCATCCAGGACTCCTCCACCAAGATTTCTTCCGATCCTGAGTGACCTAGATTGGAACACTGACCCCTTCAGGAGGCAGCCCATGCCGTTGTTTTCCACTCGCTCTAATCTGCCCCAAGTGCTTCCACTATGAAGCCAAATTTGTCTCTCCTTGACCTGTACACTCTGCCCTGGTCTTAGTTCAGCTGTGGGGCCTTAGTAAACAAATCCAATCACCCTTCCAAGTGACTCCTTATTTAATTGTAGATGGGATTCATGTACTTCCCTGCTCAAAGAGCTCCAGTTCCTTTAAACTACCTTTTATTGATTGGTAAGTAGAATATTTCTTTTTTCCCTTTTTCCCACCCTGCACTCCTCAATATCTAAAATATCCTGGTTGGACAAATTTCCCAAATTAATGACAGTAATAAAAGCCATTTTTTCTTGAGCAATGGTTGTATGCTATACAAGATTTTTCATTTAATTCTCACAACCACCTTATCCCAGTTCCCACAGTGTCTGATTGATGGTGCCAGGATTAGATCCCAGGATAATCTGAGTCACAGATGTAGTGTGGATAATTTCTACACTGTTGTCTACTACTGTTTTAGGCCTGCCAAAATGAGGGATACCCTCTTCTGGAGCTAGATTTACTTTTGTTTTTTATTACAATGAGGCAAATTTGAGGACACCCGGGTGCAGAGCACAATCAAAAGTGTCTTGCTGTCTCCTTAGTCATATAAAATGCAGCACTGACCAGGGCTTAACTAGCCATTGAGTCCCTGCACTTTGCCTAGAGGTGAGATGCTTCAGCTATCTCACTGGCCCGGATGAGTGAGGTGATGCAAGCCAGAAGCTTAATTTCACTGGGCACAACGTGATGAATGGGTGACCTTCCACAGGGGAATATTCTAAACCTTTTCATTGCTAACCCTTTTAATTTTTTTGAGGAATAAATTTAGGGAAGGGGTATAGTGATATCCAGCCACTAGCATCCTTTTTCATTTAGGGGGCACTTTTAATGATGATTTCGAGTTTTGTTCATAATTTAGACCATGAAAGAAAGTTTCTCTTTACACTCTAATTCTTTAATACAAATACAGTCAGCCCTCCCATTGTCACAGTTTTTCATTCCTGGATTCAGCCAACTTTGGATCCAAAATATCAAAACATAAATAAAGAAATATATAAATAAAGAAAAATACAGCATAACAACTATTTTACAGCATTTACATAATATTAGATATTATAAGTAATCTAGATAGGATTTAAAGTATAGGAGAGGATGCGCATAGGTTATATGCAAATACTAGACCACTTTATTAAGGGACTTGAATATCAGACATTTTTCTATTGGGGAATGTGAGGGGTCCTAGAAGCAATTCCTGGTGGCTCCAAGGGACCATTATATTAAAGAAAAACAATTTCTAGAAAGAGTCTTTCACAGAAACTTTACTGAAAAATACAAGTTTTTATTTCTTAGAATAAGTACAGTTCATCTTCTTGGGAAGGAATAGACAGATCCTATAGAAGCCTAGCCATAGGGCTAGATAATTCACATCTGGAAGCCCTCTCTTGTCATGAGAATAAAATAACGGATGCATGGTGAGGCCAGAGAGATCTGCCAAAAAAGGATTTTCTTGAGAGTCTCCATAGCAACACCTAGGCTGCTATTGATTAATTTTCATAGTATTTTCTCCAAAATTTTGTTCTTCACTAAAATTTTCTTAGCATTTGTAAGATGAAAATTTTCTTTGTATTATGGCTGGAAAATAAAGTTGTGTCTCTTCCATACACACAAAAAAATCTACCTAATCATTAATTATATCATTCTGAATTTTAATCAAGTTTTTTTCATAGTTTTAAACTGGGGGAGAAAAGTTCTGCTTTTTTATTTAAAAGGTAGTAAAAAGTTTGTTGGCATTCCAGTATATTTTATAAAAAATTTAACTAGATGTTTGTGCATGTCATGCTGCATTACTCATTTTCCCTCTTCTTGAATGTGAATGCACACTTCAAAATAAACTATTACCTGCAATCATTTCAGCCAAATCACTAGCAGATGATTAATAAAATAGGTTGCAGATAAGAAAGAGAAAAAATGGAATAAGCAGGAAAAAAAGTAAAATTAAGTGTTATTTAAAAATTGCAGAGATAGCATCATTATCTGTGTATTTCTTACAAGTGACAGCTGTCCAACCACAATACTGGCAGCAATAATTTGTTTGCAATACTTATTTGACAAAAACCGTCTAGTTGTTTATCAAACATTTCCTTTTCTTTTCTCCTAATATGTGAGTCAAACACTTTTTGGCCTTCCTTATTCTTAGATATGAACATGTGACTGAGTTCTAGCCAAGTCTGGCTTTGAAAAATGTCTCCTAGCATTGTGTATGCCCTTTTTGCTCGATATTGGGGTGGCATTGAAAACCTTATCTCTGAATGATTGCTGTGACACAGAGGTCTCCCCTTCCCCTGAGGATCATCCTGCTCCTCTCACCAAAGACATTTGTTTGGGGCTATTATGTAGGTGAGAATTAAACTTTTTTCTTAAAGCTGCCGGAATATTGAGGTTTGCTATAGCAGCCAGGGTTACCGTAACTACCCTGACATTGATAATTTTCATCTGAGAATTGCCTTTTTTTTTTTTATTGCATTTTAGGTTTTGGGGTACATGTGAAGAACATGCAAGATTGTTGCATAGGTGCATACGTGGCAGTGTGATTTGCTGCCTTCCTCCCCTTCACCTATATCTGGCATTTCTCCCCATGCTATCTCTCCCCAACTCCCCACCCCCCGCTGTCCCTCCCCTATTTCCCCCCAACAGACCCCAGTGTGTAGTGCTCCCCTCCCTGCGTCCATGTGTTCTCGTTGTTCAACACCCGCCTATGAGTGAGAACATGCGGTGTTTGATTTTGTGTTCTTGTGTCAGTTTGCTGAGAATGATGGTTTCCAGGTTCATCCATGTCCCTACAAAGGACGTGAACTTATCGTTTTTGATGGCTGCATAATATTCCATGGTGTATATGTGCCACATTTTCCCTGTCCAGTCTATCATCGATGGGCATTTGGGTTGGTTCCAGGTCTTTGCTATTGTAAACTGTGCTGCAATGAACATTTGTGTGCATGTGTCCTTATAGTAGAACGATTTAGAATCCTTTGGATATATACCTAGTAATGGGATTGCTGGGTCAAATGGAATTTCTATTTCTAGGTCCTTGAGGAATCGCCACACTGTCTTCCACAATGGTTGAACTAATTTACACTCCCACCAACAGTGTAAAAGTGTTCCTATTTCTCCACATCCTCTCCAGCATCTGTTGTCCCCAGAATTTTTAATGATCGCCATTCTAACTGGCGTGAGATGGTATCTCAACGTAGTTTTGATTTGCATTTCTCTAATGACCAGTGATGATGAGCATTTTTTCATATGTTTGTTGGCCTCGTGTATGTCTTCTTTTGTAAAGTATCTGTTCATATCCTTCGCCCACTTTTGAATGGGCTTGTTTTTTTCTTGTAAATCTGTTTTAGTTCTTTGTAAATTCTGGATATCAGCCCTTTGTCAGATGGGCAAGCTGCAAAAATTTTTTCCCATTCTGTTGATTGCCGATTCACTCTAGTGAGAATTGCCTTTTAATAAATCTGACACCAGCCAGCCTTTCTGAAACTGCCTGAGAAAACAACCTTGTTACTTTCAAGGAGGCAATACACAATGCTGGCCACTGTGAGAGGCAGGAAGATCTAATCCCTGCCTCCCCACTACCGATTGGTGAGATATAATGTGATCACCCTTTACCTTGCCTTCCATCTGCATATACAGTACATTCTTTCACTCCTTTATCTAGTAAATAAACTTCTTACTTTAAATAAGTGGTTTGCGTATTTAAGTAATAACAATAAACTAGTCTTATATCACATATACTTAGGAAAAATTTTGCCTATTTTCACAAGATAAACCAACTAGATCCATCGCCTGGCTATCCATATACATACTTTATAATTTTGAAAATGATTTAAAGGAATCGAACATTTTAAAAGCCAAAATCAAATATTTCAGGATAGAAGGGTGCATTTCTAATATAATCTTTTATAGTTTCCTTGGTTAAGTCCTACCAGAATGAATTTAAATATAGAATGTTTTCCAAAATTGATTTAAAGAGCTTAAAATAAAGGTTTTATTACAGAATGCTTTTTGCCCAGTTTTGGCCTTTTTCATTATTCTAGGGAAAGTGGTACTCTAGATAATTTATGACACAAAAGGGGAAGAAATTATACAGTAACCAAATTTATAAGGGGTTTCATCATAGAATTGGTCTGTTTAATTTCAGAAAATAGGTGTGAATGACAATGTTCATAGGTTTAAGTAGCAAAAGTCATTCAGCCAAAAAGGGACCCTGCCAAGAACAGAAAAACAGCATTACCATCTGTCATACATTTATGCTTTTTTTGGTATAATAAATTGTTTCCCCCCACTAAATATAAGTTGAAACTTTATAAGCATATACTTTACTACATAAATTTTCCCATATGTCAGTGGCTAAAAGAAAACTATACTATTTGGAGAATTTTCGTTCCCATTGGCAGGGTTACTCCTGGTTTGTTTGATTTAGTTTTTCCACTATGAGTTTGCATTTGATATGTTGAATTTACCAACGACTGTCCACTTTTAGGGATGCACAATTTCTTTAAGCTTTGACTACTGAATAAGTTATTTCTTCAAGTATTAGGCTTTGATCTTATAATTAACTCTTACTCAGTTGTGAAGTCAGCCATATTACTTTTCATACCTGAAAGGTTTAGCCAACTATTGATGCATCCAGTATTTCCACTGTTGTCAGGTAACATCAGGAACTATGGACCAGTTCACGTCTAGGCCAGGATTCCGGGTATTTGAAATCCATTTAGCTGCAGCAACCAGCTTGCCTTGGGTTGAGAAGGCCTCACAGATGTCTACTGATTTCTCCAGTTGGTATCCTACATCCAAGAACACCTCTCACTATACCTATGTCTTGTTCACACCATGATCTCTGCTTTTCTAACCTTCAAAATAGAGTGCCATAAGCTCTGTCTTTGGGTTTTTATTCTATGTGATATGAGGGCTAGGTGTCTTTCAGTTACAGGGTCCAAAACATATGGAGAATATTATACCTGCATTCTATGGTCGGCATTAGCTACCTATTTATTTGTGAGTGCTATTTAAAGTGTTGACTTTAATCTTTAAAGCCCCTCACTGTTTAGAAGCCAGTTACTCCAGATATCACATCTCTCCCTATGCATCATTGTGGCAATTAAAATCAGCTGCAGTGCTTGCAGTGTGTAATCCCGCATGAATTCTGGGGAGCCGGGGAGTAGATCACTTTCCAGAGAAGAACCTTCCTAAGAACCCTCAGTTTCTGTCAATGATAAAAACAATATTGGGAGTTTACAGTTTTGGGCTTGAATGTCTTGTCATATATCTGTAAGTGTCTGGAACCATAATTAAGTGCTGTTGATTTAATTTTTATGTTATTTGTAGTGAGAGAGTTTAGAATACCAAATCTACATTTAATGAATCAGAAAAATAACAGATGTACATAGTAAAAATGGACAAAGCTAAAATTCATCTGTTTCATATTTATTAGTGTGGGAGTTTTCACTCTAGTGTTCTCTCAAGTCTTTCTTTGAATCTAATTTTAATGTCTTCAGTGAAGGGATTTGCCCTGAATCCTTAGGGAACCATTTCAAAATCTATAATTCATGGTAATTCATTTCTCTAAATGCTTACCTAAATATTTCTTAATGATTTATCAGATGTCTGTTACTTGTAAATTTGTGCTATGTTAATAACTTTCTTTTTGCTGTATACAAGGTCCAAAAGCTATAGTTGAGGTAAACCTACTTCAGTCTAACAGACTACACCAAGTAATATTATGCCAGATCATGGGGCAATCTTTTGGAGAGAACAGATGATTGGTAATGAGGCTTTGAAGACCTGGTAGCACTGTGTATGAGGCTTAGATGAAGACTGGTGTCCACCACTTTTCTTACCCATCCTTCTTCAACTTCTCATTTCTTTTTCCAGCCTAACCCTCAGCCTTCTTCAAAAAATACAGGATATCACTAGGAAGGCTTCCAAATGACTTCCTAGGAACTTTGTCTCTCACTATGATCTTGTAAATGTTAAATGCAATTGTGCATACTCACGTTTTTCTATCTTACCAATGTATGCCAATCCATGTTTTCATGAATTAATTTTGCTTTGCTAGCTTCCAATTTTTGTGTAATATCCTGTTATGGAAGGAGCCCCAACCAAAGGCTATAGGATACCATAGTGCCCCATTTATCGAGAAGGGGTTATCATTCAATAAAATCTAATTGCTTCATTTCCTCCTATATTTCAAGATCATAGCTCATTTGCGTACCTAACAACTGTAAAATGTTCATTCTTAGTTCATCTTACTAAGAATGTTCATCTTTTGGTTAAAAAAAAAGGTTTATCTGATTAAGTAAAATTATATTTCCCAATTGATTGTTTTGCCATTTAGAGGGATGAGAATGTTAGAAAAAGAAGGTTCTGGATGGGTTGGGTGGCAGGTGAGGAAATTATGATTTTGATTTTAGACATGTTCAGTGTGTGTACCCTTGAGACATCCAGATGTCTCAGGCAATTGGATTTGTGGGCCTGGTGCTCACAGCAGAGATAGATATGGATAAATCATCAGCAGATGAGGATGAGTTTGCCTGGAGAGACCACCAAGTGAGCAGGGGAGCAGAACCTAGAGCTGAGCCTTTAGGAGACTGTGGTTGTGAGGAAGAAAATAGATATGCAACCAAAGAGCTGTGTCACTGAAGCCAAAGGATAGGGTGAAAGCATTTCTGAAATAAGGTCGTATCCAGCAGTGTTAAACACTACTGAGAGGTCAGGTGACAAAGACTGAAAAATGCTTGCTGGATTTAGGGAAGAAAAGGTCAACAGTAGTTAGCTACTCTACTTTAGCAATATTCACTTGAGTGCATTTCCTATGCAGGTAAATTTTCCTACTGTTCTTGAGTCAAACTGATTTTTAAGAGTGAATTTTTTTTTAATTACATTTCCAATACTTTTATATGTAGTGGATTTGTGAGCTGAAAGAATTAATACTGTTAAAATGTCCATACTACCCAAGCAACCTAAAGACTCAATGCAATCCCTATCAAAATACCAGTGGCATTCTTCACAGAAATAGAAAAAAAAGTCCTAAAATGTATATGAAACCACAAAAGACTCTGAATTGCTGTAAAGCAAGCAACCCCAAGCAAAAAGAACAGAGACAGAGGTGTTAATATTATATTACCTGACTTCAAACTAAACTACAAAGCTATAGTAATCAACACAACATGGTGCTAGCATAAAAACACACAGAGCGATGAAACAGAATAGAGAAACCAGATATAAATCCATACATTTACAGTGAACTTATTTTCAACAAAGGCTGAAGAAACATACCCTGGAAAAAGGACAGTCTCTTCAATAAATGGTGCTGGGAAAACTGGACAACCATATGCAGAAGAATGAAAGTAGACCTTTATTTCCTGCCATATTAAAAAATCAACACAAGATAAATAAAAGACTTAACTCTAAGACCTGAAACTATGAAAGCACTAGAACAAAACATTGGAGAGATGCTTTAGAACATTGGTCTGAGCAAAGATTTCTTGAGTAGGACTTCAAAAGCATAGGCAAAAGACACAAAAATGGATAAATGGGATCATATCAAGTTAAAAAGCTTCTGCATAGGAAATGAACAGTGAATAGTGAAGAGACAACCCACAGAATGAGAGAAAATATTTGTAAACTATTTAAATGACAAGAGATTGATAACTAGACTATATAAAGAACACAAACTACCCAGTAGCAAAAAAATAAAAAAAACACCAAATAATTGGATTAAAACACGAGCAAAAGATCTGAATAGACTTTTCTCAAAAGAAGGCATACAAATGGTCAACAGGTATATGAAAAAATGTTCCACATCACTAATCATCAGAGAAATGCAAATAAAAGCCACAAAGAAACATCATCTCACCCCAGTTAAATGGCTTTATCAAAATGACAAAAAATAACAGATGCCAGTGAGGACATAAAGACGAACTCTCGTGCACTGCTGGTGAGAATGTAAATTAGTACAGACACTATGGAGAATGGTATGGAAGTTCCTCAAAAATCTGAAAATAGAACTATTGTATGATCTAGCAATCCCACTGCTGGGTGTATATCCAAATGAAAGGAAATCAGTATATTAAAGAGATGTCATCACTCCATAGTCAACCTGTGTCCATCAGTGGATTGGTGGATAAAGAAAATGGAGTACATATACACAATGAAATATTATTTGCCCATAAAAAAGAATTAACTTGTGTCATTTGCAACAACGTGGATGGAACTGGAGGACATTATATTAAGTAAAATAAGTTAGGCACAGAAAGATAAATATTGTATATTCTCACTTATATGTGGGAGCTAAAAAATTGATCTCATGGAGATAGAGAGTAGAATTATGGTTATCAGAGACTGATTAGGGTAGTAGAGATGGATGGGGAATAAAGAGGCATTGGTTAATGGGTATAAAAATACCATTAGATGGAATAAAATCTAGTGTTCAGTAGCACAACAGGGCAACAATAGTTAATAATAATTTATTTCATATTTCAAAATTACTAGAAGACTGGAATTGGAATGTTTGTAACACAAAGAAATGATGTGTTTGAGGTAATAGATACCCCAGTTACCCTGATTTGATTGTTACACATTGTATGCTTGTATCAAAATATCACATGTTCCCTACAAATATGTACAACTATTATATATCCCCAAAAATTAAAAATAAAAATTTTGTTTAAATTGTGTAAGCTGGAAAAATCATATCTATCATAATACACAGTTTTTATTCTATACATTTTCATATTTGTAAGTTTTTAAAGATATCAGCACTGGCTTCTATGTACAGTATAAAGAAATTTTCACAACACTGGCATCCTTTAAGTTTTAAAATGTAATAGTAAGGAAATTAGCTATTAAAATCTACTTTAAGCATGTTTTGTGAATGCATCAGTCTGAAAAGGGAGGAAGGATTATGACATATTGAGGAAAAAGCCCCATGCTGCATTTCTGTCACCTTACAAATATACATTATCAGAAAACTTCCAACAAAGGTTTTACCTTTTGGCTGACAAAAATGAATATAAGGAAAGAATATGAGAAAAAAGAAAGTGCTTGAAGTCAGACGTTAGGAAGCAAAGGAAAACAATAAGAAAAGACTCATTCAAAAACAAAGTAAGTTCAGACAATGTACAAGTCAATCAGCAGAACAAATAATGCTTCCAAAGGTAGCGGTGTAGGCTGCTTTTTCCCTCTCACTCCACTTCTGAATGAATCTATTCAGGTCTTCTGCCATTTCCTTTATGGGAGCCAACTGTTTCTAACTCTGCCCACCCAAATAACAGCTTTATTGGCTCTTTCTTATATTTCAACTCTGTATTATATTAAATAAAACAAAACTTCATTCTTTGTCTGTTATGCTTTGATTTTTGTGCTTTTTCTTTTGTAAACAGCAGTGCCTTCTTTATGCTCCCATGTTTTTGTTTTTGTTTTTATTTTTTAAGCTGGTTATAATCTTTAGGGTTCTATTTTTGTTCAAAATCAAGTTACACAATTTGCCAATCATCCACATTTTAAAACTTTTACGATTATTTTTGCATAACTGTATGCACTTCACCTGAGCCAGCTGTCTTAATCCTTTAGAGTGTGGCCATTTTCCGCTACTATACTTTTGGGTAATAACCATTGCCAATTTTATCCCACTAAGTAAATTCCTCATTTTATTGAAGTTGTTTTTATAAAGCTTAAGTTACTCACATTTATACCCATAATCTCTTCTCCCTCCCCGTTCAGTCTGGTAGACATTTGAAACCCTATTAAGCTATTTGTTATCACAGTTTCTAAAACTCCTTCTGATATTAGCTGTTCCACTTGTCATATATCCCTTCTTCAACACAGGAGGCTAATTAAAAAATTAGAGAATCCAATCATAGAGCTGAGAGGCACTTTCAGAGGGCATCTTGTGCTAAGAGAACAACATTCTTTCTCCTGAATTCAATTCCCTGCCCCACTCCTTACTGGCTGTTTGATGACCTTGAGCAAATTATTTTACCCCTCTTTGCTTCATTTTTTTTTTTTTGCTTTTAAAAATGAAATGGGAATAATTATGTTTGCATTATAGGACTGTTGTGAAGGTGAAAGTAGTAGCTGTAAGTTCATAGCACATACTATGTCCTTGATAAATGTTAGCTCATATTTTTAAAATAAATGTTTTATTTTAGAATAGTTTCAGATTTACAGCAAAGTTTCAAAGACAGTGCAGAGGGTTTGCATATATCCACATCCAGTTTCCCCTATTGTTGAAATCTTAAATTATTATGGTATATCCTCTTGCAACAAATGAACTAATATTGATATACTAACTAATAGTTTTAACCTAATGTCCTTTTTCTGTTCCAGGAGCCCATCCAGGATACTACATTACATTCAGATGTCATGACTCCTGAGGCTCCTCTAGACTGACAATTTCTCAAACATTCCTTGTTTTTGATGACCTTGACAATTTTGAGGAGATACAATAATTTGTGAAGGGTTTCTCTTGCTTAGCCTGGAGTTTTGGGATTGGAGAAAAAGACCAAATGTGAGGTGCCATTCGCACCACAGCATGTCAAGGGTACATGCTGTTAACATGAATTATCATCAATGATGTTAACCTTGATGGCCTGGGTGAGGTAGTTTATTAGGCTTTTTCACTACAAAGTTACTCACCTTCCCGTGCCTTTCCTCACTGTATTTTTGGGAAGGAAGTCACTATGTTCAGCTCACACTTAAGGTATGGGGAGTTATACTCCAACATCCTTTAGGGGCATCCTATCTATTCATACATAAATAACTTGAAATTCTTCTGTAAGGGATATTTTTCACCTCATTAATTTATTTATTTAGTCATTTGCTTACCTCAGTAGGACTCATGAATGTTTATCTTTTGGGTTGTATTCCAATGTATATCCTTTGGGTTATATTCCAAATTTAATATGATATTTATTTATTTTATTGTTCAGCTAGTTGCCCTAGCTTTGATAATTGGGAATTCTTTTAATTGGCTCGTGTCTCCTTAATATACTTCCTTATTGGATTTTTTTTTTTTAATTTTCTGGCACTACAGATGCCTCAGTCTCATTCATTTGCATATTCGCTGACCCAGCCCTAGAAGCAGCCAATTTTCCAAGGAGCCTGGGTTCCCTTTCCTGGAGAATAGTTGAACATGCCTGTTGCTACTGGAGTATCTTTTGTTTCCAGACCCTCTCAGTGGACAGATTTAAGAAATAACCTATGTATACACACACATATATATATACAAAATTACTTTTTTATCTATTTCTGTTTATATTAAGGTAAACATGAGTTCACACTGATATTTCCCACTCTAATCCATATGGTTCCTTTTAGCCTGCGAATATTTTATTAGCCATTCATTCATTCACTTATTGATTCATTTAACACATTTTATTGAGTATCTATTATATGCCAGGCCCTGTGCTCAGCACTGAGGATTAGAGAGCCTGGTAGATAGTATCCCCACTCTCATGTAGCTTAGAATTCGGTTTACACCTTAAATTTTTACTTTAGTTCTTTGGTACTACCAAGGAATGACACCAATCACAGTAGCCTATTTTCACATCTCTCTGCATTTTCCTGCCATAGTCCATTCTCCCACTTCCGAGACTGTACTACCTTCTATTGATCATTCATTTTCCTCTCTACCCTCATTTCCTCCGTCAGCTCTTTGCCCTGTGGGGTTTTCACCTTTCATTAAAACAGTCCAGCAGAAGACTGGCTTATATGCTGAATGAGCATATTATATTTCCGATTTGTGTTGCACATTTGAAAGCTCTTTCATGTCTCATTTTTGAGTGTAGAATTATTTAAAGAATGATAATGTATTACCAAAGTGCTTTGTCTAGGGTGGCATTGCCACTCACATGTAAATTCATAAGGGGTTTGTCATTACCTACTGCTATATGGAATTGGAGGCCGTGTGTTATTCTTTTATGAAGACAACCTGTACTGATGCAAAACTGTACAATACCTCTGATTTTAATGCTTTTCATTGCTGTTTACTGAAAAGATTTTAATGCTTTAATGATTTTAATGCTTTTCTTTGGTGTTCATTGAAAATCTATAATTATATCTCCTTCACTCTGAAGGTCATTATATTTGCCTTCTTTTTTCTTGAGTAAACTTTTATTTTATTTGTCTTTAAAGTTTATTAAATTTATTATTATTTATAAGTTTATTAAACTTAAATTTTACTAGTCTTTCTAGTAACATCTTTGGGCTCATTTGATCCTCTCTATTGTATGTTTGTTTTCTGTTTCATTATGTTTTGCTCTTTTTTATTTCCCTACTTCTGTTTGCTTTCTTTTTTTTTTTTTTTTAAGAGATGGGGTTTCACCATGTTGATCAGGCTGGTTTTGAACTCCTGACGTCGTGATCCGCCCGCCTCGGCCTCCCAAAGTGCTGGGATTACAGGCGTGAGCCACCGTGCCCGGCCTTTCTATTTTCTAAATCCTGTTCTCAAATTTATAAAGTTGAATGCTTAGCACATTAATTTTAGCCTTCTAAATTTGGTAATATAATCATTTAAGCCCTCATATTTCCCTCTAATTACTACTTTGGCTTCATGTCACCAAGTATTAATATATAGAACATTTATTATTGTTTAGTGCTTTACAATTTCTAATTTTCATTTTAATTTATTTTTTGACCCATGAACTATTAGCATTGTGATTTTGTTTTCAAATGTGTGCATTTCCCCACTTCTGTCTTTAATTTTGATTGCTATTTGTGTTATGATTAGTTTTTTGAATGATGTTAATTCTTTGAATTCTTCCTCCATGTCTAATCTGCTGTTTATGCCTTATGCATATTTATAACACCCAAGAAAGTATGTATATTTTAATGTCAATCTGTTTGCATGAATTTATTTTTCCTTAAATTGATTTTTATTCTTTGCTTCTATACCCTAACAATAACTAATTCTGTCCAATGATAGAAATACTTGAAAATAAGGGAGGGAATCTATATAAGGTGGTAAAATCTCTAAAAAATTCAATCGTAGGAGTATTCATAGGAAAAGGCAAAGGTCCTTAACCCTAATCCTCTCCCTCTCAAAACTTATACAACTCACATAAGCCAAAATACAGCAGAGGGATCTTCTGAGACTGAGATTGAATAAATCTCAGCATGGAATAAATGTCATTGCAATCGAAGACATTATCTACCACATGAGAGAGGGATACTAAGCACATATGTGGGGCAGAGGAAATCCTCTAGTCAAAGGTCACACATTACTAAGCAGCAAACTGCACAAAGTCACTTACTGTGGGAAAAGCATAGATATAAAAATGCAGATTTCAGTGGAACTATGCCTGGATTTATTGTTTTTTTTCTGGTGTATGGAGACCTGCATTGCCTTTGAGAAATGAACAAGGGACTAAGAAATGTGAAGAAGGGGGTTGGTGGTTAGAAAGAGATGGAGTGGGCTGCTGGTGGTATAATGACTCTGTGTTGCATTTTTTTTTTTTTTTTTTTTTTTGGCATTTTGAAGTAGGAGAGAGCAGAAAAAAAGTACGAAAAGCAAGAAGACAAGAGGAGGAAGGTACTAGGGCTTAGGTTTTCTTTCTTTTCTTTCTTTCTCTTTCTTTCCTTCCTTTCTTTTTTTCCCTTCCTTCCTTCCTTCCTTCCTTCCTTCCTTTCTTTCTTTCTTTCTTTCTTTCTTCCCTCCTCTCCCGTCCTCTCCCCTCCCCCACTTTCTTTTCTCCTAGTCTCCCTCTGTCGCCCAGGCTGGAGTGCAGTGGCATGCTCTCAGCTCACTACAAACTCTGCCTCCCGGGGTCAAGAAATTCTTCTGCCTTAGCCTCCTGAGTTGCTGGACTACAGGCACACGCTGCCATGCCTGGCTAATGTTTTCTTGTATTTTAATGGAGACGGGGTTTCACTGTGTTGCCCAGGCTGGTCTCGAATTGCTGAGCTCAGGCAATCCGCCTGCCTCAGCCTCCCAAAGTGCTGAGATTACAGACCGAGCCATCATGCCAGCCAGGGCTTAGATTTTCAAAACAGAAAGACTAGTTGTAGCAACCAAGTGGAGAAATGTCTGGGAGCTTTTTGGGTTTTCTTTGGTTGGCTAGGGGGAAAGTAATTTTGTCTTGATTCAGATTCCCTTTATAATTCTTTGGTTGGCTAAGGGGAAAGTAATTTTGTCTTGATTCAGATTCCCTTTATAGTTGCCATTTACCTTTGCATTTATATCCAGGCGTAGTATGGAATAATGGAAGCTCTTCGTACTCAACTTCCTGTCAAACTTTATTAAACAAGAATACCTGACTTTTCTCAATGAGTTGCATTTCCGGTGCCCATTGAAATGCTGATGTAAAAGTATTTGTTCTGAAATACTTGTAAATCACACTGTAATAAGAATAGTTATATACTTAACCCAGATTCTATTTAGCAGCTAAGAAAGGAGAAAGGACATATATTGTCCAAACCTTACAAGTTAGAATTCAGAATGTTCCCAGCTTTACATGAAGTGAATACATATATATTTTACTTTACTAACCCTTTTCATTTTCATTAGAGCCCTAAGATAGGCATTTATCTGAAAAGAGATGTGCTTTTACAATTTAATCCTTGCTGATTGGTATTCAAGCTGAGATAAATAAGAGTTCTGAAACTTTGCTTTGCAGAAATTCATAATACTTAAGTTCAGTTGAAATTCCAATTCAGAATGTTACAGCTCTGAGATAGAGTTAGTCGCTCACTCCTCATGCATGGCATATGTCACCATGGTTTTGGTTAAAATCATGATTCTGATCACGGTTGGCAGTTACAATGAGAAAACTCTTTCTGTGAGTTTTCAGAGGGATACAGTCACCAAAAAAGAAGACCAAATTACTGGTTTTCGCTTCAATAAATATTTTTACATACACTATGAAAACACCATTTACCCATAGTGCCAAAACACATTGTAAGAAGCCTTGGTTTAAAGTAACGTTATTACAGTGCTTAGCACATATAAACTCAGTAAATGTTAGGTTTTCGTTTTCATTTATCCTTCTTTATCCCTTCTCCCTTCCTCTCCCTCCTCCCCCTTTCCCTCCTCCTTTTCTTCTTCCTCCTCCCTTTTCTCCGTTACCCTTATAGATATATTTCACCAGTAACTTGTAACAGGGTTGTGGTGAGGGTCTCTGGTAAAACCAACTCACACATATAAAATCTTTGTGGCTGTTTTCCCTATTAGTTTATTGTAGCCACTAATGCTTCTCCTTCACCTCCCATATAAAACAGAAACCTCCCTTACTCTGTCTCCTCTCCTGACCTCTTACTTCTCACCAGAATCTGTCTCATTTTTTGTTGTGGAATGCTGTCTCAGTGTCAGGAAGCAAGGAGCCCTCTCCCCGTTTCAGCCTGGGAAAGGAGAAGGGATAAATATTTTCCAAATCTCCCAAGTTGAAATTTAGAAGGAATTTCCCTAGAAAGTAAATCTAAATGGCAATAACCAAAATGAAGAAGCAACATTCAGGGCTATAAAATGTTCTCCAAGTTATAACAATAAAGAAGCTGGTCAGTGGGAGGATAGGATGAAACTGTTCTCTGATTCAGAAAAGAAACCCTCAAACTCTGGTAGTTTCAGAAAAGAGCTAGAAAGGACTTGAATGAAGACAGAGAACACTGCATAGGTGAAAGAGTTGGCATAAGCAAAATTTCGAAGAGGAAATTGGTGTGTGTGTGTGTTTCTGTGTGTGTGTGTTTCCGTGTGTGTGTGTGTGTGTTTCTGTTTCTGTTTGTGTGTGTGCGTGTTTCTGTGTGTGTCTGTTTCTGTGTGTTTGTGTTTCTGTGTGTGTGTTTCTGTGTTTGTGTGTGTGCGTGTTTCTGTGTGTGTGTGTGTGTGTGTGTGTGGTGTGCTGGTCACTTGAGGTGTGGGTAGGGTACAGCAATGAAAACAGTGTGATTGGAATCAAGAATGCATTAAAATAAAGACAGGCCAGATATAAAATTGGGTAGCCAGTGTTAAGCCAGATTGCATAGACCCCTCTTGGAAAATTATAGGAATATGCACCATGATGGGTTTGACTTCTGGGTCTGGAATTCTGTTAGGTTATCCAATAGGCATACACTCAGAGACTCAGTCCTGACCCAGGCTGTGTTCGTTCAATCTTGCACTGCTCTAAAGAAATACCTGAGAATGGATAATTTACAAGAAAAGAGGTTTAACTGGCTCATGGTTCTTCAGGCTGTACAGTACATACTGCCGGCATCTGTTTCTGGGGAAGCCTCAGGAAGCTCACAGTCATGGAAGAAGTTGAAGTGGGGACAGGTATCTCGGATGGTGGGAGTAGGAGTAAAAGAGTGAAGGGGGAGATGTCACACATGTTTAAATAAACTGATCTCACGAGGAGTCACTCACCAACATAAGAATAGTACCAAGGGGATGATACTAAACCACTCATGAGAAATCTGCCCCCAGAATTCAGCTTCTACCACGTCCCACCTCCAACACTGGGGATTTTATTTCTTTTTTTTTTAGACAGAGTCTTGTTCTTTTGCCCAGGCCAGAGTGCAGTGGCGCTATCTCGGCTCACTGCAACCTCTGCCTCCCAGGTTCAAGTGATTCTCCTGTCTTAGCCCTGCCAAATAGCTGGGATTACAGGTGCACGCCACCACACCCGGCTAATTTTTGTATTTTTAGTAGAAACAGTGTTTCACCATGTTGGCCAGGCTGATCTCGAACTCTTGACTTCAAGTGATCCACCTGCCTTTGCCTCCCAAAGTGCTGGGACAGGTGTGAGCCACTGCACCTAGCAGGGATTATATTACATGAGCTTTGGGCAGTGACACATGTCCAATCATGCTTCTGAGACTAGACTGGCTTTGCAGCCAGCTTCCAGTCATCAGGCTTTTGCCTTGCTTCTTAGTTACAAGCGCCGCTCCTTTGCCCCAATTCTAGTATTTGGATTTCTACCTTATTTCCTCATTCCTGGGTTCTTACCCTGTTCAGAATTCTAGGTAACAATACATTCCTGTGTTCCTCTCCTGTTGAAATCCTTTCTCCTCCAGCTTCTCCTGCTTCCTATTCTGCCGTCTTTGAGGTTCCTGTGCATTGGAATCTTTCTGTGAAAGCCAGTTCCTTTCACTAATACCAGAACTCTTTCATACCCATTTCTTTCTGAAAGTACTACCTGTACCCTACCATATAGAACATCCCAATAAACAGCTTGCTACTGTGGGTGGATCTGTAACATTTCTGTTGCCTCTTTGTTTCTGCTCTGTCTACTGGTTATGAGATTATATGTTATCTGGAAATTAAGTTTCATTCTGTTACTCCTTACTTCTGAAAAGAAGATTCCATGCTCTATTTATATTTATTTATCCCTAGGGTTTAGCATATAGAAGGCACCCAGTAAATCTTCGTTAAAAGGATAGAATTCATTTGCTGTCTAGGCCTTCTATAATTTGGTCCCATTCTCCCCATCCCTCTTTTCGTCTCTTTAACACATTCACTGTATTTCAGTTAAGTTTCTCTTTGAATAGCTCTTCACATCATAGCTCGTTGCCCTCCTCATCCCTCATGTAGCATCATGGCTAGTCATTATTTCTAGGTCTTTGCTCATGCTGATCCATCGCTGAAATGATCCCTTCTCTCTTGTTCTTACATCAAGCCTTGCCTCCTTTACGAAAGGTTCATTAATTATTCTAGCCAACACTAACAACTTCACTTTTCGGTAATTGCTTCAACGTCTTAATTGGGTACATGCTTAAGGAAAGGATCCCCCAGATGTTACAATATCTTTCTCTTTTGTTTCTACTGTACCTGGGTCAATGTCAGGCACACAGTAGCGCTCTAAGCTTACTGTTCATTCAGTTCATTGCTGCAGGCTTTGGTCCCAAGCACAGAAAAGGTAGTCTTCTACCACAGTGGACTTTCACACAATCTCTGTAAGGGCTCTCTGGTCTTTGATGCCTGCCTTTTTAGGCAGGGTCTTGCACATAGTAGGTGTTGGAGGATTTGGAGTCAAGAGGTCCATGTTCAAGTCCAAGTTCTAGCTGTGTGACTGTGGGTAAGCTACTTAACTTTTGTTAGTCTCAGGTAACTCATAAATAATAATTAAGTAATAATAGTAATTTCCCCACAGGGTTGTTAGGAGGATAAGATGCGATGATGTGTATGAACAGAGTTTTATAAAGTGCTTGGTAAGTACTGGTTAGTTTTAAAGACTCAATAAAACATGCTTGAATGAGTGTGTCAGGGCATTACTCATCATTCCACGTGTGGCATCCAGATGAGGAGGCTCTAAAATTTATGACAAAATGGTTTGACAGAAAACTCACAGGATGCCAGCCATCTCATCGGTGTTTGCTGTGTTCTTTCATAATGTCTTGTTTTCTAAATTTCTTCTTTATTTTAATAGTTCATGAGGGACTCTCCAGTTAACCTCACCATCTTAATAAACACTTAGACAGGCTGTGCTGTTTATCTCTATTTTTTTTTGTCACTGAGGTCATTTTACATGACCTCCCTGTCCTACGGGAGGATCTCCACCCTCTAAGGAGTGTCTCTTTAAAAGTTGGCTTTGCTGGTGTCCTCCTCCGAATCCTCCATGGATATGCTATGTAGGTTAATGGGGCAGGTTGACTTGCAGGGATCCCCCTCACACCTCTCCTCTGGGAACTTTCTGCACCTCCTCTTCCCTGCTGTCATTCCTATGGTAGGGATTCCAAATGGGAAGGGCCCCTGTGTTGGTGACACCAACTGCTGAACTGCAAGTGATAACTCATTCTGGTGTGGTGTTGACAGAGGAGAAAGGCAGAGGGAGGCATTTTCCCCAGCAGCAGGTGGTGGCACTGGTCCAAGGAGAAGTATGTGGACAGTCTTTGACAGCAGCGCATACCTGGCTTAGGATGCTTTTTTTTTCCCCTCCATTTATTATGACCAGCTCCAAGAATAGGGAAGAACTTGGCAGAAAAGTTCCAGAGTGCAGACTGTGCTAGTCAGCAACTGTAGTGGCCAATTACTGGGATATTTCATTTTATTTATTTAATTACTTAACTTATTTTTGAACTACATTGGAGGCTGTGAATGGTGGGTATGTATCAGGTTCCTACCTTTTAACCCAGTAATTTCAATTCTAAGTTGCATGTAAAAAATTAGTTATGCTGTTGTTGGTCACAGTATGCTTATAGTAGGTCAGAAAACAAACAAAGCTTCTAACAATAGAAACTTGTTTAATTAATAATGGCACGTCAAAATGATGAAAGATTAGGCACTCATTAACATGATGCTTCAGAAGAATATTAAATTACATAAAAACGTTTTAAGGTATATTAACTAAAAATCAGCAAATTACTAACATAGATTGTACAGTCTGATCTCAAGTTTATATGAGTGTGTGAGGCAGTATATTTGATGGGCTACAAGCACATCCTTAGGAGCTAGGGTGCTTCTGATCAAGTACCACCTCTACCACTTAATATGTGTGTAGCCTTGGGCAAGCCACCTGTCTATGCCTCAGTTTCTCCATATGTTAAGTGGAGATATTAATTTTGCCAATCTAATGAGATTGCTCTGAGAGCTAAAATATTCCACATAACATGCTTAGAACAGTGCTGGCTCACAACATTCCTGGAGTAGGTATTAGCTATTCCTATAATACAGTCACAGACACATAACATTCGGTCAACCATGGGCTGCATGTATGGTGGTGTTGCCAGGATATTATAATGGAGTGGAAAAATTTCTATCACCTAGTGATGTGGCCATCTAGACGTGATAGGGCAATTCATACCTTTTTTGTGTTAAGATGCACAAGTACTTACCATTGTATTACGATTGCTTACAGCATTCAGTATAGTAACGTGCTACACAGGTTTGTAGCCTAGAAGCAGTAGGCTATGCAATAACAGTATAGGTGTGCAGTAGGCTATACAAAGTAGGTTTGTGTAACTACACTCTGTGATGTTTGCACAGCAAAATTGCTCAATGATGCATTTTTCAAATGCATAAGTGATACATGACTGTCATTAAGTGATACATGACTAATTATATATGCATAAAAAAATACTAATATAAGAGTGATTATCTCTGAATAGTATGATTAGGGGTTACTCAAATTTTCTTCATTGTGTATATTTATACCTGTATATCTTCTACAATAAATACATAATACTTTTATAATATGAAAAATATAGTGAAAGTGGTTTAAAAGGGTAGTTATTAAAATATTAAAATACAGAACTTTTTTTGCAAGGAAGATATCCCACAGATAAATTAATCTAAAGTGCAAAAAGTTATATTAAGTTGTTTTTATGAATTAAAAATCCTGTTTAACCCTAAATATTTATTTGGAGAGGACATTGTTAAAATATTGTCCTTTAATAAGATCAGAATCTAATTTATTTTTGTTTTTATTAGATGAACTCTATTGGATGGAAGGATTCAAACAGAAAAATACTAAGAGAAGTCTGATGGAAAACTCTAGAAAATCCAAGAAGGGAGCTACTTGGTGATGAGCAAAGCTACATGTGCTGTCTTGATAGCCATAGTGAAGAATGGAGGCCTAGATACCTGAGAGAAAAGAGAATGGCCTGGGCAACCTACTGAGATTTTGCCTCTACAAAAAACAAAAAACAACAAACAAACAAAATTAGCCAGGTGTGGTGGTGTGCACCTGCAGCTGCAGCTACTCAGGAGGCTGGGGTGGGAGGATGGCTTGAACTGGGGAGTTCAAAGCTGTAGTGAGCTGTGATTGCACCACTGTACTCCAGCCTGGGTGATAGAGCAAGACCTAATCTCAAACAGAAACAAAAGAAAGGAAAGAATTTAAGACAAGAAGGGAGAATGAGAAAAGAGTCACAACTTTGATAAAGTGAGGAGCATTGGGTTGGTTATGGAATGGTAGCAGTCTCATCTAGCTCGGAATCAGATACACCTGAGTTTAGTCCTTAACATCTACCCTTTTACCCTTCTTATTTTATTTCCCTTCCCTTTCCATTTTCTTATCATTTAATAAAGGTACTAAGTTCTACTTTGTTTTTGGTATCATGGTAAGCTTTGGGAATGCAAAGTTTAATGAAATGTGTCTTGTACCTTCAAGGAGGGTTGGGCCTTGTGGTGGTGATAGCTAACTCAGCAGACAACCACACAAATGTGTTGTCAGTACAGATATTCATAGGGTGCTGCAAGAGCAAGAGGACTGGTGATGAAGTCTGCTTTTGTGATGAAGTGGTTGGTGGTAAGGCACATGGTGGGTAGCTTCTGACAAAATAGGCCATAGGCTGAGTACTGTAGAAGTTAGAAGTAGACAAAGATGGAAAGAGGAAACAGCATGTATAATGTACATAGCGTGCTACAGTAGTTTGAGGAAACAAGGAGCTTCATCTGGTAGAAGAGATTAATATAAATGGAGGAACAGAAAGGAAGATGGACAGAAACCAGGTCATGATGGGCCTGGTGTGCTAAGGTGAGGATGCACTGGTATTACGAAAGCATTGAATGCGATTGGGGTCTGTTAATGCCTGAAAGTCCTAGAGAGTGACTGATTTGGGAGAAGAAAGCTTCATGATAATTCCTGTGTTTGGCCGTGTGATCTTGGGCAGGTAACCTTTATGAGTTCCTTTTCTGTAAAATCTATAAACTGACTATACTAAAACCCACCTTGCCGTGCTATTGCAGAAATGAGAGCATGTCTCTGAGGCACTATTTATAATACCTGGGTTTATAGTTATGATATGGTGGATAGTTCCAAAAATAAAGAACTACTGCTTGGGAAGTAAGAGCGAATGTTTGGCTTGAAATAAGATCTGTCATTAAATCTTGGTTCTGCCACTTCTTGGCTCTGTGACCTTGAACATATCACTTGACTTCTCTGAGCTTTGTTTTTTTCACTTATGAGATGCAAACCACGTTGACCTCACAAGATTAAGTCAGGATAGTGCTTGCCATAGATAAACTCCCCAGTACAAATGATTTCTTTCCAGTCAGATGCGGTGGCTCACACCTGCAATCCCAGCACTTTGGGAGGCTGAGGTGGGCGGATCATTTGAGGTCAGGAGTTCGAGATCAGCCTGGCCAACATCATGACATCTCATCTCTACTAAAAATACAAAAAAATTAGCTGGGCATGGTGGTGTGCGCCTATAGTACCAGCTACTTGGGAGGCTGAGGCAGGAGAATCGCTTGAACCCGGGAGGTGGAGGTTTGCAGTGAGTCGAGATCACTGCCACTGTACTCCAGCCTGGGAGACAGAATGAGACTCCATCTAAAAAAAAAAAAAAGTATTATTTCCACTATTTTTCTCTTTCTGTGAGTCCTCCCTTCTCTTTTTGTTTCCCTTTTGCAACTGCAGGCTTTTGTAAGTCACCCCTCTGCTTCATGAAGAACACACTGGGGTGGATTATCACACTGTGAAAAATACATCACTGGAACTTGAATAGTAAACCAGCAGATCAGGAGCAACATCTGGAGGGCCCGTGTATGCCTGGGGAGAGAAGGAGAGGCGCTGGCATGCCCACAGGGGAGTGAGAGCAAGTGAGTGTATGCACAGAGCACTTCTGGAGCACGACCCTCCCGCGATGCCTGCTGAGCTGTTACTTGAAGGTCTACACAGGTGTAGACCAAACTCAAGGCCTAAATCAAGGGAAAGTATTACCATATGTTCCCACACAGTTAGGCTAAAAGAGAGGGCTGCTCCCAGCAAGCGGGGAGGAGGGTAGAGGTGGAAGTGAGGAGCCAGGGGAGGAAGGGAGGAAAACAGAAGAGCTGCCAATATAAAGAATTCATTAGAGAAAAGTCATGTTGTGACCTCCAAGATGAAGATGAGTGAAAATTCTTTTATGATTTAATATTCAGTGGAAATATTCCAAACCACATGTGCTCTGAGCAGGCTGCGGTCTTTTACCTTAATTTCAGGGAAGTCCTACTACCCATTACTCTTTATGTTGCTTACATAGTCTGAGCTTCTTTGTAACATGCTGGCAGGGTGTAGATGAAGAGGTTTGACTCGCAGCCTGCAATTATAGAAGTCTGGACAGTATGGAAGAACAGGGAGCCTGACTGACCATTTATGTGAGGGAGGGATGTGTCTTAGCTGAGTGCCACATGAGTCATAGAGCCTTTTCTCCTGGGACACATATGCTCCAAGTCCACATTATTTTCTATAGCTATCTCGGGTAGTTGGATTTGTCCATTGGTTTTTAAACTTAAAAAATATTAGGAACATCTTCTTAAGAACAACTTTTATGAAGCTCTGATACCCTTTGAAAAACAAAACAAAAATATACTCTAAAGCCTAATATGGTAAAAAAATTTATTTGCTTGGGTTGGAAGTCGGGATGGGGTCCCAAAACCCTGCCCACTTGCTTCTCTCTCCTTATGCAAATCAGTTCCTGAAAGTGTGAAAACTATCACTGTGGTACAACCTTCAATGTGTAGAGGAGGAAATAGAGATGCTAGAGGCTTGTCCACATGCCCATAACTAATTAAGTGCTGAAGTTAGATTGAAATCACTTTTTTTCCATATCTATCTTGGTGTATTTTCCTAGCTCTAGACTCGTAGCTGTTAGCTTTCAGAATAGAGATGATTAAAATATTGCCATGTTTGATCAACCCAGAGACACAGGAAAAACTGAAACAGTTTGAAGAATGCGATGCTCTCCCATCTGTAAAAGGCCTAGAGGAAGCCTCCACATCCCTTTGGCAACTACAGGCTTTTGTAAGTCAACCCTCTGCTTTGTGAAGAACAACGCCCTGGGGTGGGATATCATACGATGAAGAATACATCACTGGAACTTGAATAGTAAACCAGCAGATTGGGAGCAACATGTGGAGGGTCTATACATGCGTGGGGAGAGAAGGAAGGGGCTGGCGTGCCCACAAGAGCGAGAGCAAGTGAGTGTATGCGCAGAGCACTTCTGGAGCACGGCCCTCCCCACCCCCAATCCCCACTGTGCAAGGGGGATGCAAAATACACATCTGTTGAATTGAAATGAAAGGCTGTGGTTTTAGGAAAGAGTCCCTGGGACCCCACAGTCTCTCCAGTCTTAGACTTTCCCTGTCTCAAAGAGACTTGGACTCTGAGCAGTTTTCTCCCAGGAATGTTCTATCCTCCTGTAACAGGGCTCTGGGCTTTAGACTCAGAAAAACCTCAAATTGCTAGTTTATTATTTAGACAAGCAAATTCATGACAACTTGCATCATCTTGCAAGTACGGCAAAGTGGACCAGGGCAGAGCCTTCCTGGGATTTTTGTTGAGCTGTAAGTTTCCTTTCCAGTCAAAGAAGAATGATTAGTTTAGCACATTAATATCGGTTAAGAGTAGAAAAATGAGTGTTTGAAGATTCTTGCTGAGCTTCTGATTTTGCTGAGGCATTCACAGTCAGATCCTTTATTTCCCTTAAGCCTTCTGGTTCCCCTGGATGTGATATGTCCTGAATTATCACAGGTTCTGATGCCAGCTGAAATTATCATGGGTGTAATAGAGACAATGGTACTCACCAAATATTCCATCTGCTCTTTCACATTTACCAAATCCCTTGCACTTAGGTGGGGTCATGAGCCTAGTTCTGACCAAAGAAACATAAGCCGAAGTGGTGAAAAGTCTATGTGCAAATCTCTAGGCTCTCCTTCACTGACATCAGCACTTTCCAGATGGCAAAGCCCCTACCAGCCCAGAACCCCAAGTAACTTTGATAAGCAGAGTATCCTTCTTTCATGGACCTGTGCTGGATATTCATAAATGAGACACAAACCTTTGTTATTTTAACAAAGCTTTAGTCAGCTGAAGTGGGACAACTGGATTGTGGCTCCACACAGGTACAACCCTCGATACTGTAAAGGGGACTGTCCAAGGGCAGTTGGACATCGGTCTGGCTCTCCAGTTCACACCATGGTACAGAACATCATCTATGAGAAGCTGGACTCCTCAGTGCCAAGACCATCATGTGTACCTGCCAAATACAGCCCCTTAAGTGTGTTGACCATTGAGCCTGATGGCTCAATTGCCTATAAAGAGTATGAAGATATGATAGCTGCAAAGTGTACCTGTCGTCAACAAATGGTCCTCTTAAAACCTCGAGCCTATTTGGCGAAGTATATGTGCCTTCAAGAGAAAGCTTCATATGTTAAGTCTCAATAAAATGCAGCGTATGTTGTATAAAGAGGAGCCTGTGTAGATTAGTACCTTACATGGCATCTATCAGGATGATGCGATAACATCAATTGTTGCTTCAGAGCTTTTTAATCGAAAAATAAATTTCTGTCAATGGCACAAAAAAATAATAAAAATTAAAAAAAAATTTTAAATCACTAAGATTTTGGGGCTGATTTGTTATGTAGCATACCCTAGTTGTGACTAATCAGTCAGGACTAATACAAGGATGATTGGGCTTGAAGCAAGGAAGATGTGAAGACCTGTTCTGATGAGAGCTATGCTTAGGGGTTCTCTTTAGGCAGGCCCAGGGTTTCAGGCAGTGGTGTGGTGAATGGAGCTGCCTTTTACTGGCTTGTTACCCCTGACTGTGCACATTGTTTCCCAACTCTGCATTCAATGACATTGCCTTGATAACTTGTCATTGGCCATGGTAGAAGTATTTACACCATAGAAATTGTCTCATGTTATAAATCACAGCATTTTTGTTTTTCCTGGCAAATTAGTTGTTAAATACTCATCTCAAAACATTACATCATACTCCTTATATATATACAATTATTATTTGTGAATTAAAAATAAAATAAAATAATTATTTATAAAACCAAACAAACAGCCAGACTTCAGCAAAATTATGACACAGGAAGAAAAAGTTTAACAGCACATCACTTATTTCAAGTCTCTGCAGAGACAGTCAAGGTGGCAATTGGAAATGAAACAGTAGGGCTCTTGGTAAAAAAGACCCACCGAAGATTTGTAATTATTTCAAAATTTCTGTAGAGGAAAAATTTGGTAGAGAGATAACCTACTAGGTATGTTTTTCTCCAAATCATAAAATAGGTGGTCAAAACTGTCTTTGCCAGAACACCCTAAATATCAGAATTTTGAGCTCATGTTTATAATTTGTATTTTTAAAATTATTATTGATACATACTAGTTGCATATATTTATAGAATACATGTAATGTTTTGATATAGACATACAATGTAAAATGATCAAAGCAAGGTAATTGGCATATCCATCATCACAAGTATTTATTTCTTTGTGTGAGGAACGTTCTAATTCCACTCTTTTAGTTATTTTAAAACATAGAATGTATTGTTACCTACAGTCACCCTATTTGTGCTACAGAACACTAGATCTTATTCATTCTATTTAACTATATTTTTGTATTTCTATTTAACAGCCATTTAAGCTGGAGTGAGATGATAGCAATTACTGTCCTTACAGTATCCCCTACTCCCCACCACCCTTCCCATCTTGGTAACCATTGTTCTACTCTCTAAGAGTTCACTTTTTTTTTTTAGCTCCCACAAATGAGTGAGAATGTGCAATATTTGTCTTTCACTTAACGTCCTCCGGTTCCATCCATGTTGTTGCAAATGACAGAATTTCTTTCTTTCTTTCTTTCTTTTTTTTTTTTGAGACGGAGTTTCGCTCTTGTTACTCAGGCTGGAGTGCAATGGCGTGATCTCGGCCACCACAGCCTCTGCCTCCTGGGTTCAGGCAATTCTCCTGCCTCAGCCTTCCAAGTAGCTGGGATTACAGGCACGCACCACCATGCCCAGCTAACTTTTTGTATTTTTAGTAGAGACGGGGTTTCACCATGTTGATCAGGATGGTCTCGACCTCTTGACCTCGTGATCCACCCGCCTCCGCCTCCCAAAGTGCTGGGATTACAGGCGTGAGCCACCACGCCCGGCCCTCTTTTCTTTTTTTTATGGCTGAATAATATTCCATTGTGTATATATGTCCCATTCAACCACTGATGGACCTTTAAGTTGACTCCATCCACATATTGTCTACTAAGAATAGTGCTCAATAAACATGGGAGTGCAGATGTCTGTTTGATACACTGATTTCCTTTCTTTTGGATTATACCCAGCAGTGGGATTGCTAGATCATATAGTAGTCCTATTTTTAGATTTTTGAGGAACCTCCATGCTGTTCTGCATAGTGTCTGTACTAATTTACAATCCCACAACAGTGTACAAGGGTTCTCGTTTCTCTTTTGGATAAAAGTCATTTTATTACCAGAGACTCAGGATTCTGAGGCAGGAGGATTACTTGAGGTTAGAAGTTGAACACCGCCTGGGCAACAGTGAGACACTATCCCTAATTTTTTTTTTTAATTAGCTGGGCATGGTAGCATGCTCTGATAGTACTAAGTATTCAGGAGGCACAAGTGGGAGGATCATTTGAGCTCAGTAGTTTGAGGCTGTAGTGAGCCGTTATCACACTACTGCACTCCAGCCTGGGCAATACAGCAAGACTTTAGTTCAAAAACAGCCATTCTAGCTGGAGTAAGAAGACATCACGTTGTAGTTTTGATTTGCATTTGTCTGATGATTAGTGATGAGCATTGTTGGCCATTTGCATGTCTTCTTTTGAGAAATGTCTATTCAGATCTTTTGCCCATTTTTAAATCAGATTATTTTCCTTTTCAAATTAAGTCATTTGAGCTCCTTATTATTAATCATTTGTCAATTAAATTGTTTGCAAATATTTTCTCCTATTCTGTGGGTTGTGACTTCACTTTATTGTTTTCTTTGTTTGTGCAGAATATTTTAGCCTGATATGATCCCATTTATCCATTTTTGCTTTGGTTACCTGTGCATTTGAGGTCTTACTCAAGAAATCTTTGCCCAAACTAATGGCCTGGAGTAATTCCCCAGTGTTTTCTAATAGTAGTTTCAGGTCTTAGATTTAAGTCTTTAATCCATTTTGAGTTTATTTTTATGTGTGGTAAGAGACAGGAATCTAGTTTCATTCTTCTGCATATTGTTGTCCAGTTTTCCCAGCACCATTTATTGGAGAGACTGTCCTTTACCCAAACTATGCTTTTGGAGCCTTTGTTGAAGATATATTTTCTGTAAATGTGGGATGTATTTTGGGGTTGTTTATTCTGTTCCATTGGCCTATGTCTGTTTTTATGCCACTATCATGCTGTTTTGGTTACTATAGCTTTGTAGTATAATTTGGGTACAGGTAATGTGATGCCTCCAGTTTTGTTCTTTTTGTTCAGGATGGCTTTGGGTATTCTAGCTCTTTTGTCGTTCCTTATAAATTTTAGAATTATTTTTTCTATTTTTGTGAAAAAAAATCATAGGTATTTTGATAGGGATTACACTGAATCTGTAGATTGCTTCAGGTAGCATAGGCATTTTAACAATATTGATTCTCCCAATCCATGAACATGGAAAATCTTTCCATTGTTTTGTGTCTGCTTCTATTTCCTTCATCAGTGTTCTATAGTTTTCATTGCAGAGGTCTTTCACTTACTAGGCTAAGTTTATTTCTAGGTAGTTTATTTTGTTTGTAGCTATTGTAAATGGCATTACTTTCTTGGCTTTTTTTTTAGATTTTTCACTATTGGCAGATAGAAATGCTACTGATTTTTGTATGTGTATTTTGCATCTTGTAATTTTACTGAATTTATCAGTTTTAACAGTTTTCAGGTGGAGTCATTAGGTTTTTCTAGTGTGTGATAGGATATGATAGGATTATATCATCTGCAAAGAAAGATAATTTGACTTTTTCCTTTCCAAATTGGATGCTCTTTTATTTCCTTCTCTTGTATAATTGCTCTGGCTAGTACTCCTAGTACTACGTTAAACAAAAGTGGTGAAAGTGAGCATTCTTACTTTATTCCAGACCTTAGAGGAAGGCTTTCAGTTTTTTTTCCCATTCAATATGATACTAATTTTGGGTTTATTGTATATGGCTTTTATCATGTTTCTGAGTTCATTTTTTTCTAGCACAGAAAAGAGAAGTTATCTTTGCACAGGTTAGAGAAGCCAAAAGCATCTTTTACCTTGTTCAACAACATCTAGCAGACTTCTGTGCCTTTCAGAGTTTCAAGTGAATTAGCTGATAAGGAAGTTTATCAACTGTGACTTGCTGGCATGTAAATATAGAAGACACTTAATTCAGCATTCTTCTCCTTTCCAGCATTCTTTTATATTAAAAAAAACTTTCCATGTGCCTTTCCACATTGCCACCACTTATTCTTCTTCACGAGTACAAAACTAATAGATTCAAATTTGATTTGTTGGGAGTTTGATATGAAATTTAAAGCCTAATACATCATTACTTATTATGATATTTAATGCCTTTACTTGAGGGTTCCAAATATGAAATATTAAATTCATCAGTATAATACTTATATTAATGTTTTCACATATAAAAATAAGTACTATGTATAAGAAACTCCATGCATTGTACACCTATGAAAATCCTCAGCCCTCTTCCTCTCTTTCTGTTAGCGACACTCTTACAGTAGTCATGGCTCTAGGAACTTCAAAGAGGACAACTGATTTGGAGATTGGCCCATAATGCTATCTGCCCTCACCTCCCAAAGTAGGGCCAAAGGTCTTGCTTACCTACATAGTATCACAAAGTAGTAAACATTCTTTCTAGCTGCACCTTTACTTATTCAACAGGTATTTTCCCTGTTGTTTCAACTGTTTAACATGGTGGATGTGTAGTGAGGGAGGCTTATATATGGACTTGAAATGTCTTATGAAAACTTGATTTATTTCGTTTTATAAGGAGTTATGAAATAATTTTGATTGACATATTACATTGTTTGGCTTGAATATTAAATATCATTGGTGAATAGCTTATGTTTCATTACACTGGCAACTGCTATCTGCTAAAAATAAGATACTAGGATATATCTTTCCAGTTTCTGTAATTCTGAGAAACAGCCTTGGCCTGACCTTCTTGACTTCAGTTTCTTCATTTGTAAAATGAGGGGTTTGACCTGATGATTTATGGGGTTTCTCTCAAGACAAACTGTTTTTGATTGTACATGTATGCCATTATGCAGACATACAGGGCTAAAAGTATATTCACCTACTCATTTATGCACTACACGTTGTCTAGTATATATCAGGTACTGTGATAAGGATGGTTAATATGAAGTCCCTGACTTCAAAGAACTTACTGTTTTAGGAGGAAGACAAATAAGTAAAAAGCCAATTACAATATGGCAGAGTAAATGTTACATCCGACAGGAGTGAAGAGTGGACACAAATGGAGGATATAGGAGGGGCACCTAACTCATTTTTTGGGGAAGAATATAATAGAAATCAAGGAAGAAGAAGGTGATAAGTATACGTAGGGCTAGGACTAGGGCACAGCAAGAGAGACACTTATGGTACAAAATTTAAGCAGGCACCCACCTTATTCCCAGGCCCTGAGTGCGTAATCTGAGAGTGTGCTTGAGTTTAGCCACAAGGAAGAAGATAGAATCTGTTCTATAACAGTATGTGCAAAAGCTTAGGGAACAAGAGACAGAACTTCAGGAAACTGCAAGTAATTCCATAATGTCTGGATTTGGAAGTAAAGTTAAGACTGTAGATGTGAATGATGGAAGTAAACAGGACCTCAGGTCAGGAGAAGTGTCTCATAGAATATGTTAAGGTGTTTGAACTTTACCCTTAGGTTAATGGGTATCCATCAGGGAATTTTCTTTAAAAAGGAAGTAGTATGATTAGAGACACTGTTTAAAAGAAGATTCCTCTGGTAGCAGTATGGAGACAGGGATAAGGAATTAGATAGCAAAAGAGGCTGGAGGCAGAAAGACCAGTGGAGTAGGGATGGGGATAGAGAAGCACACCAGGTGGCCTCTAGAAGTGTTTAAGAGTTGGAGCTGCCTGGGATAACGACCAATTGAACAAGTTAGGTGTTAAGAGAGAGAGGACTAGGGTGCTCACAGTTCCTGGATTGAGAAAAATGAGGGCTGGTGCTGCTGATCACTGAAACATAGAATACAGCAGAATAAAAAGGGTTGGGAGGATAGTGATGAGCTCAGGCTTTGACTTAAAGAGTTTGAATATCTGAGAGAAGATGGCTGCTATAGAGGCTGGTGTATAGGTTGGCTCTCAGCACAGAGAGATGAATATAGAGAAGAACGTGGATTTGTCAATCATCTTCCTGTAAGGGATAAGGAAAACAACGACTATGGATGAAACTTCCCAGGGCGGGAAGGTAGAGTGAGAAGGAACACTTAGTGGCTATCGAAAGCTGCTTGCCACTCTTCAGTAAAACCATCACAATATAAAAGCACAGCTTTGTAGCCACCATTGGGATATTCTGGAGGACAGGATAAGGAGGGAAGTAGTGTTAGACGTAGCTAGGCTTCCTTCTGTTCAAGTAGTGATGTCATTGTGCCTTTGCTGCAATGGATTTATAAGAGTCACTAAAGCATTTGTGTTAGTTTGTGGTTAGAGACTGTTTGTTGAAGCTGGTGACCCTGTACTCTCACTGCAAGGAAGGAGCACAGTGGCCCTGTCTGCCTTGTGGCTTTGGAAAGCACATCACTGCTAATTCCTGAGGAGACGGGGAAGTTGGGCACATTTAAATTTCTCTAAGTTACAAAGGCAAAAATCAGTGACTCTTTTGGATGCCCCTGTCTAAAGGTTCACACTTGAGAGAAAATTGCCTTCTCCAGGAAGTGAGTAATAAATCTCTCTCACCAATGGAAGTCACTCACATCCTGAAACAACAATCCTCAGCTAAAAAGGAGAAAAAATTAAAACATGTATTTCCTCTATGAAACTGTCTTTCTCTAAACATGTGTTTCCATTAGACTATAGGGAGCATCATTATGCAGACACCTCAAACTTCTTGAGGACTTGTCCAGAAATGTAACTGGCTGCGGCCAAATGACCATGGCAGACATACCCAGGGTGTGAAAATGTTAGGTCGGGATCGTTGCTGGAGAGGCTCTGCTTGTAAGGCAGGCTGAATGAGCAAACCAGGCCAAACCTACGCCGACATGGCCCATGCTTAATGTGAGGAAGCAAGAGCCAGTGTAGGGGTGGGGGCAAGATGGGTGCAAGGTGAGATTTGGATATGCATCCTTTACATCTTTTACATCTTCATTTTGCAGGCTGTGTGGGGTGTGTGTGTGTGTGTGTGTGTGTGTGTGTGTGTGACAGAGAGAGAGAGATAGCTGTGTTGGTTTTTGTCTTTTACCTGTGTTTTGCCCTTTGTTGGACTTTTTAACTTGTCCTCTGCCTCTGGTCTTGTTTCTTTCACGTCAATCTTTACCAGAATGGAATGCCCATAAGAAGCTGCTTAAGACTTGTCAAGGGCTCCCCTGCTTCTACAGCTGTCGGTCAATATGCCCTCAATGCAGAAGACAGCAAATACCTGCCTCCTAGGAAAGCTGGGGCAATTCTCCTCAAAAGAGGAGGCATCTGGAAATCTCACTTTTAATGTAAAATTTCAAGAAATTCTTTGACTCATTCCATAATATATCTGTGTTCGTTTTAATAAAAATCATTATTTTAAACTACCTATCATTGAGGAAAATGTGTGTTCCAAGAGAACACACTTTGTCTCATAAATGTGTGTGACCTGGCCGGGCGCGGTGGCTCACGCCTATAATCCCAGCACTTTGGGAGGCCGAGGAGGGTGGATCATGAGGTCAAGAGATCGAGACCATCCTGGTCAACATGGTGAAACCCTGTCTCTACTGAAAATACAAAAATTAGCTGGGCATAGTGGCACAAGCCTGTAGTCCCAGCTACTCGGGAGGCTGAGACAGGAGAATTGCTTGAACCCAGGAGGCAGAGGTTGCGGTGAGCCGAGATCGCACCATTGCACTCCAGCCTGGGTAACAAGAGTGAAACTCCATCTCAAAAAAAAAAAAAAAAAAGAAAGAAAAGTGTGTGCCCTACCTTGAGAAACAGGGGCCCATGGGAACTCCATGAACTGGCTTTCTTCTACCTCAAATTTCACCAATTAAACCAAAGCAAATTCATACATGGAGGTGTTACAAGGAATTTATTTTATCATTAGTTGTACCTAGTAAGTTGTGTCTGGTTTATAGATGAAATTATTCTACTTGATATTGAAGTGGTGTTCAAAAAAACACAGAGATTAGGGGAGAACTGGGTGGTCCTAGGCCTGATGCCTGCTCTGCCATTTTACTGGATATGTAATCTCGTGGAGCCTCAGTTTCTTCATCTATAAGATGGGGGTTATAATGGCACTTGCACCAAGGTGGTGTTAAGATGATTCAATGAAATATTTATGAAGTGTACATCATGTGCCTGACATATAGTAAGTGCTCAGTATATACCGACACTAGGAATTATTTGCTATGGAAATAATTTTAGAGGTGATTCAGATACAGTTATAGGCACTATGGTCACAGATAGATATAATTGGGTTGATTATATTAGATGATTTGCGGCAGCCGAAACAATTTTAAAAGGCTGTTTGCATTGGGCCAATGGATGCTTCAATATTATTGTCACCTAACATATGAATTAAAAAAGGATTTAGGAACTCATTATAAATACACATTTAAGAATATTCTAGAATCATATCACTTTTGGTTGATTGAGATAGTTATGTTTATTCTGGTGATTATACTAGCTATTTTGACATCCTGTGTGATATAGTTTATTGTACTAATATGTCTTTCCCCAGAGCAGAATTATCTCAAAAACTTAAGCAATGAATATAAATAAATAGGAACATCTGGTGGAGGGGTTGAAGCAGATGTGCAGATTGAGGTACATCAAAGAAAAGCCCGTTATTATCTTGGTAACTGGTTAGTGCTGCATGATATAAACAACTTAAAGAAACTGAATTAGTGGTTCAGCGATGTTAATTCATCTAAGGAGAGATCCTAAAAGCAATACATATTATCATAACAATAAATGATTACAAAGTGTATAGTTAACGTTGATACTCGTAAAGTCCTTCAATAGAAGATGGATTTAAGACATAAAATAGCAAGTGTTTTTGGTTGTATGCTAGAGAATGGCTTCCTAAAATGTGACAATAAGAGCATCTTTCTGAGATTTTCTCACATAGCATTGCACATACTTGATAGGTTGTTTCTGAACTCATAGGTTACAAGTGGTGACTGACACTTTGCACGCTATTACATGGGACTGCAGTGTTAGAAGGATCATGTGACATGCCACTTTTTAATGCAGAGAGCAGAGGATTGGCCTTATTCCAAGAATGATTCTATTTGATGTTATATAAGAAGTTGGTCTTCAAGATTGAGTTCAGAAAATGGGACAGAATAATAACAAGACTTCAGATTTATTGATAATAAATCTAAATATATGAATTTTCTTTGACATATTGCAAGGTAGGAAAGAATAGTGTGCCAGCTGCTGTAAGTAATTTCTCTATGATATTTTTCTTAACTTTTATAGATTCTTTCTTTCTGAAATACTTATAGGCAAATTAAGCAACAAATACGTAGGTGTGATAAGTCTTTCTCCTGATGATTTTACAGGTTTCAAAGGCCAAAGCCCTGAACTCTGGGTAGGTTGAGAATTACATTCAAATGCACTGAACCTTTACTGTAAGGAAAATAAAAGTGTGAATCCTGCAAGCTGAGTGTCATGGGACCAGCAAAAAGATTCTAAAACACCTCCTTCAAATGTCACAAACTAACTGGGAAGGCTGAGTACCGTTCTAGAAAGTGTTAAGTAATATAGTCACAACCCAAGTAAATTTGGAGTGCCTAGAGCCACAGTGCAGTAGCTTAAAACCCCACAAAGATGACTGTAAAAACTATTGAAATGTAATAAGAAGCTTTCCCTGAAGGTCTCTTTAACAGGCAGCAAAGGAGAAATTCCTAATAGTCAGAAAAGTTTTGAAAACTTCCTTTGCTTATTGCTACCAAATTCTAGACAAACTGGATTTCCTATTGAATTCACTATCACCCCCCCCTTTTGAAACTCCTTCCCCTACTTTTTGGATTTTTTCCTCTTATTGTCAGAATATAGTAATGCTTTTTCTTATGTAGCTTAGTGTATAGCATTCTGTCTCCTTTTCGAGTTCTGCATCTTGTCTTGTTACTCTGCTCAGCACATTAGGACTCAACAGGCAGGCAGGGTAACAAAGAATCCTCCTGAGAAGGGAAAGGATGGAAAATATTGCAAATACTTAGAGACTTTTCTGCTTATTGACAAGATATAAATGCAATTTATTAAAGCCATAGAAGAAGTGCCACAAAGTCTCATTGAATAACTGCTAAATGGGTGGCCTAGGCAGGCAGTAAGAAAAGCAGTTTTTCACTTTCAGCCATGGTGACCAAGAGAGAATTGACTGGGAAGGTAAAGAGAAAGTGGGTGGAACTTAAATTGGTGAAGAGAAAAGTCTAAGGAATTTTGTAGGCAATCAAATATTTTAAGAATGTATCCTAAGCTTTACAAATATAACCTCCTTGAAGGCCGAAGAATTTGAAAAACCCTTGGTTAATGTAGTAGAAAATAAATGTTTGTGGAATGAATATAATCTGTACTATATTTGTGGAATAATATAATTTGTAGAATGTATAATCTGTGGAAGGTATAATCAGTTTTTTAAATAATGATAAAATGTTTTACCTGAGGATCTCAGCAAACTGACACAAGAACAGAAAGCCAAACACGGCATGTTCTCACTCATAGGTGGGTGTTGAACAGTGAGAACACGTGGACTCAGGGAGAGGAGCATCACACACTGGAGGCAGTTGTTGGGGGGGCAGGGGAGAGACAGCAGCAGATGGCGAGGGTGGGGAGGGATAACATGGGGAGAAATGCCAGATATAGTATGCACCTAAAGTTAAATAAATAAATTTATATATTAAAAAAAGTTTTACTATTACAAACTCTTAAGCAACTATCCTTTGCCAATTTAAAATATTTGATGTATCTGAAGAGTTGTTTTTTCTCTCTAAGATTCCAGATGTGTTTTCTTTGCTACCATAAATCATCAAGTGAGAGCTGATATGTTACAAAGGTAAGTTTTTTTCTTGTCTGTATTTGGATCCATGTCAATGATTAAAAAATTTTAAATCCTGGGATAGTAGTGACTTTACTAAAAAGCACTTTTAAGACCTTTCTGAGCTCATTTGAGTCACATTCAATTTGCATTTCTTTCTTTTCTTTTCTTTTTTTAAAAGTAATCTGAATATAATCTTAAGGAATATCTTAATCCCTCTAAGACTCTTTAGAAAGATGTTTTCTAGGTTTTGTGGACTATTGCCCAGCGTAAAATTTGCATTTTCACTTATGTATATAATCTATGTGTATAGGCACACACACACACACACACACACACGTGCACATGAGGTGACAGTTTTTGAAAATAAAGTTTACCTTTATACCTGTGATGCGCTGCTAATTTCTGCTATTTTCTAGTTTGTGGAAAACAATGGTAATCCCTGAGCCACTGAGTATATTTCACAACCTCAAATGAATGGTGGCTGGCAGTTTAAAAAATAAACTGCTTTAGAGCAGAGATCAAAACAGAACAAAATAAAAACACACAAAAATGCACATAAAAAACAGTTATTATAAATATATGAATTTTCCTGATGTGACAACAGTTAGCTTGTGGATAAATTGATAAATTATATAGTCTTTGTAAGGCTGTTAAAAAAGTCTTAGAAAGAAACAAAAAAGATGACAATGGCAAAACAAAACAAAATTTATGGTGTAGGCTTAAAAAAGCTAGTTTGGGCCCAATTTGACCCATGGTCAGGTGGTTTGTCACTTCTCTAAAAGGCAGAATGCAGTTAAGGACGTTTTAAATGAATTGCAATGGTCTTAAATGTGAGAGTTTAATTTTACTCTAACTCACTGAGTTACCTTCTCTATTTCCAAATTCTTCTCTTTTTAGGCATATTAGCAGAAAGTTTCCTCAATGACAGGAGAAATTTGACCTTTCTATAAAATAGAAATGATGATATTAGGTTTCAGATGAGTTGTATGGATCAATTTATCCAATTAAAAGTCCCCTGCTGACAATTTTTCTATTGACTTGTATGTGCATGTGTAATTGTTGTTGTTGTAATTATCATTAATATTATTTTGTGTGCAACCCATGTTTGAAATTATTTAAAATTTCAATATTTGATTTTTTAAAACTATTCAACCATCTTTTCTTTCTTTTAAGGTTCCATTAGTGCCACATTTGACCTCTAAATTCTGCTTTTTTATTTCCCATATACACTTAGAGACTGGTTTTTGTTTTGCACAGAAATAAATTTTAACTTAAAATAATTTCCACACCTACTTTGTTTAGTTAAAGAAGAGCTACGAAACATTGAATTTAATTTATGAAGCCTGCTATTTGTGTTCCAGTCCTCTGCACATACTGTGTTAATGCTGTGTCTCTATATGCCAATGACATTAGGGTTTCTGGCAAAACTCAATATGTAATCAATTATCACCTGTCATGAATGACTTTTAAGATCCAGCCAGATATTTTGGAAATGGTGCTTAGTTCCACTGAGAAGGAAAGGCTCCCTCTGAAAGTGGTATGGCCCTCATCTTTAAATTTCATATTCAAAGGAGTTTGGACAACTTTCAGTTTAAGTCAATGTGCAATGGAGTCTAGCAACTTAACATCTTAAAAAAATAGAACGCAGCTATTTCAAAATGAGTTCAAGAGTATGTTGTTGCTTAAAAATGATAACAAATCTTAAATCATTTTTCCCCCTATAGGGGCGCACAAGAATCTTATATGCACCAGTGACGGGCCAATGCCTTTTTTTTTCCTTTCTCTTTAATGCTTGTGTTGATTTAAAACTCACCAGTTGAGAAGAACTGGAATCTGTCTCCTAGAATTCTAATAGTGTTGTGTTTTCCTTTCCTTTTTTTCTTTCTTTCTTTCTTTCTTTTTCTTTTTTTTTTTTGAGACAGAGTTTTGCTCTGTCGCCAGGCGCCAGGCTGGAGGGCAGTGGCGCGATCTCGGCTCACTGCAACCTCCGCCTCCCGGGTTCAAGCAATTCTCTTTTCTCAGCTTCCCGAGTAGCTGGGACTACAGACACGCGCACCACGCCCAGCTACTTTTTATATTTTAGTAGAGACGGGGTTTCACTATGTTGGCCAGTATGATCTCAATCTCTTGACCTGGTGATCCGCCCGCTTCGGCCTCCCAAAGTGCTGGGATTACAGGCGTGAGCCACCGCACCCAGTTCCTTTTCTTTTTCTTTATTGATTCTCTCAGAGAAAACAGAAATCAATTGTTACCCTACCGGCCAGAGAAAATCACTGATATCCAAACATAATGGCTTTTCTAGGCAAAGCACACATACACATTTGAAGCTCATGGTCTTATCAGTAGTAGGTGTTCAATAAATGCTATCAAGAAATAATCTTCCTGAACAATCTGAATCTTAATTAGATAATGTAAAGCCATTTTCCCTAGTTCTAAAAGCTGCAGTAAGTTAGTTTCCTGGTGATCACATTGCTGGGTGGGCTGTTTGAAAATTATTGCATCTGTGCACGTCGATTCTCTATGTTCAAACTTTGATGTCCTTGTTTCTGAAGGGTTGGATCAGGTGGTCAGATGATCTCTGCCAGTTTCAACATCTGAGATGCCTCAAGTTAGATCCTCTGGCCCGCCTTGAAGGGAACAGGCTTTCTTAAACCTCCAGGGGGCAGCCCACACTAGTTGTTAGGAGAGAGAGGCTCAGCTGGGAGTAAGAGAATAGATATTCCGCCCCTTGCTCAGGCAAACTATGTGTGGGCCACATACAGCTGCTGCCATGGAAATTTGCATGAAATACACAGCACCCTTGAGGGACTCAGCTTGGGGCAGAGTGAGTGTGGGGCAGGGAGGAGCTGCCTTTATTATTGGTGGCTAAAATGTCAAGGTTTATAGCTGTTAAGTCTCAGTTCTACCACTTGTAGATATTTTCAGCGAGACCTAGAAAAGAACAGGTGTTTGCGGCCACCAAGTGACCACAGGTGAGAGAGTAGAATAGTAGATTTTGTTTCCCAGGGTTTGAGGGAATAAAATTATGTACGTTCGTTGTGTTTTTATGAATGAGTGTATGCTATTAATAATGCACATTTGGGACAATTAACATCCTTCAAATACCTGCATTTGGAATATATAACTGCAGTTCTCTTAGCTGTTTATGGTTCAACTACCCACTCAAGTTGGTAGTTGTTCAGTAGCTGATTCTAGAAGCTCTAAGAGCTAACATCTTGTGAGGATCTTTGGTTTGATCAATTTTTTACTTTATGGATTTGCATTCCTTTCTTCAAGGAGTTAAGACTGAGGATGGATTCTTCATTGATAGATCAACACTTTAATGGGGATTAAATTCCAAGAGTATTTGTTAAGCATATTCTGAGGGTGGTGGAGGAATGGGGGGGTGGTGCTTACAAAACACTATATGTGTATTTTGCTCTCGGTGAGTTTATATTTTAGCAGGATATGCAAGAACATAAAATAAAAATCTAATTAACTGCATTGCTGGGTGTGGTAGCTCATGCCAATAATCTCAGCACTTTGGAAGGTTGAGGTGAGCAGATCCCTTAAGCCCAGGAATTTGAGACCAGCCTTGGCAACATGGCGAAACCTTGTCTCCACAAAAAATACAAAAATTAGCTGGACATGGTGGTGTGTGCCTGTAGTCCCAGTTACTTGGGAGGCTGAGGCGGGATGATCACCTGAGTCCAGGAGGGAGGTGGAGGTTGCAGTGACTTGAGATTTCCTGGGTGACAGAGCAAGACCCTATCTCAAAGGTAGATAAATCCACAAAGATGGGAAGAAACCAGCACAAAAAGGCTGAAAGCTCCAAAGACCGGAATGCCTCTTCTCCTCCAAGGGATCAAAACTACTCACCATCAAGGGAACAAAACTGGATGGAGAATGAGTTTGATGAATTGACAGAAGCAGGCTTCAGAACGTGAGTAATAAACTTCTCTGAGCTAAAGGAGCATGTTCTAACCCAATGCAAGGAAGCTAAGAACCTTGAAAAAAGATTAGACAAAATGCTAACTAGAATAACTAGCATACAAAAGAAAGCATAATAAATATATTATATAAATATAATAAATAAATAAATACCAGAAAAGCCAAGAGAATCCATTGACCCTTTGAAGAAACTAGATATAAGCACTGTAGGCTCCCTGAGACACTGAAAAACTGTGAGTCAGCTTGCTTTCTCAACGGGGAGGCTCCAGGTTTAGGTCAAGTTCTCAGCCCTGGTCACCAGCTGCCTGGAAATAGACTCAGTGCTGTTGCGGGGGATGGTGGGAGTGAGACTTGGCTTTAGGACTGCAGGCTGTGTGGGAGCAGGGTGATGTGACTACCGACTTCCCCTGACTTACCTGGTGACCTGTATGACTCAGCAGAGGCAGCCATAATCTCCTTGGGAATGAATGTAACTCCATTGGACTGGGAACCACATCCCCACCCCCGACAGCAACCACAGCAAGCCCCACCCAAGGAAAGGCTGAGCTGAGACACACTTATCCCTGCCCCAGTCTGGGGTCTTTCTCCACCCACCTGGGTAGCCAAAGACAAAGGTCAATCTCTTGGGAGCTCTATCGCCCTCCCCACCACCTGAGAAACATGAATACTTAACCAGGTGTCCCTGGGGCAAGTTTGCATCCTCCCTGTAGGACAGCAGCTGATGTACTCTTGAGAGTGCCGCCTACTGGCTGTAGACCAACCAACACAAAACCAGTGCACAAAGCAAAACAAAACACAACCAAGGACCCTTACAGAGTCCACTTCACTCCCCTGCCATCTCTACCAGAGCAGGGGCTGATATGCATGGCTGATATACCCAAAGATGGTTCACATCACAGAACTCTTTTCAGACACTCCCCAGTACCAGCCCAGAGCCTGGTAGCTCCACTGGGTGGTTAGATCTAGAAGAGCTATAACAATCACTATAGTTCAGCTCTCAAGAAGCCCCATTCCTAGGGAAAGGGAGATAACACACATTAGGGAAGCACCCCATGGGACAAAATAATCTGAACAGCAGCCCTTGAATCCTAGATCTTTCCTCTGAATAGTCTACCCAAATGAGAAGAAACCAGAAAGACAATTCTGGTAATATGACAAAATAAGATTCTTTAATATCCCCCAAAAGATCAGCTCACCAACAATGGATCAAAACCAAGACAAAATTTCTGATTGTCAGAAGAAGAATTCAGAAGGTCAATTATTAAACTAATCAAGGAGGTAGTAAAGTCCAACAAAGGAATCAAAAATGTGATACAGAAAAATGTTCATGAAAGAAAAACTTTTAGTGAAATAGCATAAAAAACAATCACAACTTCTGGCAATCAAGGACACAGAGAATTGTAAAATGCACAGAGAAATGTAAAATGGAAAGTCTCAGCAATAGAATCAAATAAGCAGAAGAAAGAACCTCAGAGCTCAAAGACAAGGCTTTAAATTAACCTAATCCATCAAAGACAAAGAAAAAAGAATTTAAAAAATGGACAAAGCCTCCAATAAGTATGGGAACTATGTTAAACATCCAAGCCTAAAAATAATTGGTATTTCCAAAAAAGAAAGGAAATCTAAGTTTGGAAAATATATTTGAGGGAATAATTGAGGAAAACTTCCCTGGCCTTGCTAGGGATCCAAATTTGGATACTTCTTGTATCCAAATACAAGAAGTTCAAAAAACAGTTGGGAAATATAGCACAAAAAAATCATTCCCTAGGCACATAGTCATCAGGTTATCCAATGTCCAGACAAAGAATCTTACAAGCTGTGAGGCAAAAGCATCAGGTAACCTATACAGGAAAACCTATCAGATTAACAGCAGATTTCTCAGCAGATACCCTACAAGCTAGAAGGAATTGGGGCCCTATCTTTAGCCTCCTGAAACAAAACAGTTGTCAGCCAAGAATTTTGCACCCAGTGAAACTACGCTTCATAAACGAAGGAAAAAAGTCTTTTCCAGACAAATGTTCAAAGAATTCTCTGCTACCAAGCCAGCACTACAAGAACTGCTAAAAGAAGCTCTAAATCTTGAAACAAACCCTTGAAATACACCAAAATCAGACCTCCTTAAAGCATAAATCTGACAGTGCCTATATTGCAATAACACAATATTAAGAAAACAAGGTATTCGGGCAACAAATAGCTTGATGAATAGCATAGTATCTCACATCTCAATACTAACATTGAATGTAAATAGCCTCAATGCTTCACTTAAAAGATACAGAATTGCAGAATGGATAAGAATTCACAAAGCAAGTTAACTGCTGCCTTAAGAGACTCACCTAACACATAGGACTCACATAAAGTTAAGAGGTGAAAAAATATATTCCATGCAAATGGTCATCAAAAGCAAGCAGGAGTAGCTATTCTTATATTAGACAAAAGAAACTTTAAAGCAACAACACTTTAAAAAGACAAAGTGAGGCATTATGTAATAATTAAGGGACTAGTCCAACAGGAAAATATCACAATTATAAATATATATGCACCTAACACTGTAGCTCCAAAGTTTATAAAACAGTTACTATTAGGCCTAAGAAATAGATGGCAACATAATAACAGTGTGGAACTTTAAAACTCCACTGACAGCAGTAGACAGGTCATCGAGACAGAAAGTCAACAACAATAACAAATGGACTTAAACTTTACCATACAACAAATGGACTTAAAGGTATTTACAGAACATTCTACCCAACAACTTCAGAACATACATTCTGTTCATTAGCACATGGAACATTCTCCAAGATAGACCATATGATAGGCCACAAAACAAGTCTCAGTAAATTTAAGAAAACTGAAATTGTATCAAGTACTCTCTCAGACCACAGTAGAATAAAATTGGAAATCAACTCCAAAAGGAACCATCAAAACCATGCAAATGCATGGAAATTAAATAACCTGCTTCTGAATGTTCATTGGGTCAACACTGAAATCAAGATAGAAATTAAAAAAAAATTCTTTGAATTAAATGATAATAGTGAAACAACCTATCAAAACCTCTGAGATACAGCAAAAGCAATGTGAAGAAGAAAGTTCATAACATTAAAGGCTTACATCAAAAAGTCTGAAAGAGCAAAAACTGTCACTCTAAGGTCACACCTCATGGAACTGGAGAAACAGCAAAAATCCAAATCCAAATCCACACCCTGCAGAAGAAAAGAAATAACAAAGATCAGAGCAGAACTAAATGAAATTGAAACAAAAAAATATAAAAGATAAAAGAAACAAAAAGCTGGTTCTTTGAAAATATAAAATTGATAGACCATTAGTGAGTTTAACCAAGAATAGAGAAGATCCAAATAAGCTCAATTAAGAAATGAAATGGGAGATATTATAACTGATACCAGAGAAATACAAAAGATTATTCAAGTCTACTATCAACACCTTTATGTGCATAAACTAGAAAACCTAGAGGAAATGGATGAATTCCTGGAAATACACAACCCTTCTAGATTAAATCAGGAAGGTATAGGATCTCTGAACAAGCCAATAATAAGCAGCAAGATTGCAATGGTAACAAAAAAATTGCCAACAAAAAAAGGAGTCTAGGACCAGACAGATTCACAGCTGAATTGTGTTAGACAGCCAAAGAAGAATTGTTATCAATCCTATTGAGAGTATTCCAAAAGATAGAGAAAGTCTTTCCTAAATCATTTTATGAAGCCAGTATCACCCTAATACCAAAACCAGGGAAGAATATAATAAAAAAATAAAATGACAGACCAATATCCCTGATGAACATAAATGTGAACATTTTCAATAAAATATTAGCTAACCAAATCCAACAGCATACCAAAAAGGTAATCTACCATGATCAAGTAGGTTTTATACCAGGGATGCTGGGATGGTTTAACATATGTAAGTGAATAAATGTGAATATACACCACATAAACAAAATTAAAAACAAAAGCCCCATGATTATCTCAATACATGCAGAAAAAGCATTTGATAGAATCCAGCATCCCTTTATGATTAAAACCCTTAGAAAAATTGAAATAGAAGGGAAATACCTTAATGAAAGCCATCTATGAGAAACACAACATTGTACTGAAAGCCAACATTGTACTGAATGGGGAAAAGTTGAAAGCATTCCTGGTGAGAACTGGAACATGACAAGGATGCCCACTTTCACCACTTCTATTCGACATAGGACTGGAAGTTCTAGACAGCAATTAGACAAGAGAAAGAAATAAAGGGCATCCAAATTAGTAAAGAGGAAGTCACTGTTTGCTGGTGATATGATTGTATAGCTAGAAAACCCTAAAGACTCATTCAAAAAACTCTTAGAACTGATAAATGAATTTAACAAAGTTTCAGGACACAAAATTAACATACACAAATCAGTAGTTCTGCTACACACTAACAGTGACCAAACAGAGAATCATATAAAGAACTCAACCTCTTTCACATTAGTTGCAAAAGAAAAAAAAAAACTTATGAATATACCTAGCCAAGGATGTGAAAGACCTCTACAAGGAAAACTACAAAACACTGCTAAAATAAATCACAGATGACACAAACAAGTGAAAACACATCCCAAGCTCATGGATAGGTGGAATCAGTATTGTGAAAATGACCGTACTGTCAAAAGCAACCTACAAATTCAATGTAGTTCCCATCAAAATACCACCATCATTCTTCACAGCACTAGAAAAAAAAATTCTAAAATTCATGTGAAACTCAAAAAAGAACCTTCATAACCAAAGTAAGACTGAGCAAAAAGAACGAATCTGGAGGCATCCCATTGCCTGACTTCAAACTACACTATAGTCACCAAAGACCATAGTCACCGAAACAGTATAGTACTGGTATAAATACAGGCACGTAGACCAATGAAACAGAATAGAGAACCCAGAAATAAGCCAAATACTTACATCCAACTGATCTTTGACAAAGCAAACAAGAACATCATGTGAGATGATAGGTTTTGCTTCACCTAAAATCTCACCCAAATCTCACCCTGAATTGTAATAATCCCCACTTGTCAAGGGCTTGACCAGAAGAAGATAATTGAATCATGGCGCAGTTTCCTCCATACTGTTCTCATGAAAGTGAGTGAGTTCTCATGAAGCTGATGGATTTTTAAGGGGTTTCCCCTTTCACTTGGCACCCATTCTCTTTCTTGCTGCCCTGTGAAGAGGTGCCTTCCACCATGATTATAAATTTTAGAGGCCTCCCAGCCATGCAGAGCTGTGAGTTAATTAAACCTTTTTTTCTTTATATATTACTGAGTAATGGGTATTTATTAATAGCAGCATGAGAATGAACTGAAACAGTAAATTGATACCGCAGAGAGTTGGGGGCTGCTGTAAAGATACCCAAAAATGTGGAAGCAACTTTGGAACTGGGTAATAGGTAGAGGTTTTAATTGTAGGACTCAAAAGAAGACAGAAAAATGTGGGAAAGTTTGGAACTTTCTAGAGACTTGTTGAATGGCTTTAACCAAAATGCTGGTAGTGATATTGACAATATCCAGGCTGAGACGGTCTCAGATGGAGATAAGGAACTTGTTGGGAACTGAAATGAAGGTGATTCTTGTTATGCTTGCTTTAGCAAAGAGACTGGTGGCATTTTGCCCCTGCCCTAGAGATCTGTGGAACTTTGAACTTGAGAGAGATGATTTAAGGTCTCTGGCAGAAGAAATTTCTAAGCTGAAAAAGATTCAAGAGGTGGCTTGGGTGCTCTTAAAATCATTCAGTTCCATGTACTCATAAAAATATGGTTTGGAATTGAAACATATTTAAAACAGAAGTCGAGCATAAAAGTTTAGAAAATTTGAAGACTGACAATCCAATAGAAAAGAAAAACCCATTTTCTGAGAAGAAATTCAAGCTGGCTGCAGAAATTTGCATAAATAACAAGGAGCCAAATATTAGTCACCAAGACAATGGGTAAAATGTCTCCAGGACATTTCAGAGATCTCCACAAAGCTGCTCCCATCACAGGCCCAGAGGCCTAGGTGGAAAATCTGGTTTCATAGGCTGGGCCCAGGTTCTTGCAGGTTTGTGCAGTCTCATAACTTGGTGCCCTGCATCCCAGCTGTGTCTAAAAGTGGTCAACATAGAGCTCAGGCTATTGCTTCAGAGGGTGCAAGCCCCAAGCCTTGGTGGCTTACACATAGTGTGGGGCCTGTGGGTACACAGAAGTCAAGAATTGAGGTTTGAAAACCTCTGCCTAGATTTCAGAGGATGTATGGAAACACCTGCATGTCCAGGCAGAAGTTTGCTGCAGGAATGAAGCCCTCATCGACAACTTTAGTTAGGACAGTGTAGAAGGGATATGTGGGGTCAGAGCTCCCACAGAGTCCCCACTGGGGCACTGTGGAGCTGTGAGAAGAGGACCATGATCCTTCAGACCCATAGTAGATCAAATGACAGCTTGCACTGTGCTCCTGGAAAAGCTGCAGACACTCAACACTAGCCCATTAAAGCAGGTGGGAGTGAGGTTCTACTCTGCAAAGCCATAGGGGTGGATCTGTCCAAGGCCATGGGAGCCCACCTCTTGCATCATTGTGACCTGGATGTGAGACATGGAGTCAAAGGAGACCATTTCAGAGATTTAAGACTTGACTGCACTGCTGGATTTTGGATTTGCATGTGATCAGTTTCTCCCATCTGAAACAGGTGTATTTATCCAATGCCTGTGCTCTCATTGTATCCAGGAAGTAACTAACTTGCTCTGATTTTACAGGCTTACAGCCAGAAGGGCCTTGCCTTGTCTCAGATTATACTTTGGACTTGGACTCTTGGATTCATGCTGGAACGAGTTAAGAGTTTGGGAGACTGTTGGAAAGGCATGATTGTGTTTTGAAACATGAGGACATGAGATTTGGGAGGGGTCAGGGGTGAAATGATATATTACGGTTTGGCTGTGTCCCCACCTAAATCTCACCTTGAATTGTAATAATCCCCACGTGTCAAGGGCAGGACCAGGTGGAAATAATGAATCATGTGGGCGATTTTTGCCATGTTGTTCTCATGATAGTGAGTTCTCATGAGCACTGACAGTTTTACAGTCAGTTGTAAAGGAAGGGCTTCCCCCTTCCTTAGCACTCATTCTCTCTCCTGCTTCCCTGTGAAGAGGTGCCTTCTGCCATGATTGTAGGTTTCTGGAGGCCTCGCCAGCCATGCAGAACTATGAGTCAATTAAACCTCTTTCCTTTGTAAGTTACCAAGTCTTGGGTATTTCTTCATAACAGCATGAGAATGGACTCATACATGGGAAAAGAACATGCTATTCAATAAATGGTGCGGGATAATTGGCAAGCTACATGTAAAAGAATGAAGTTGAATCCTCATCTCTCACCTTACACAGAAATCAACTCAAGATGGATCAAATATTTGAATCTAAGACCTGAAACCATAAAGATTCTAGAAGATAACACTGGAAAAAGCCTTGTAGACTTTGGCTTAGACAAAGACTTTGTGACCAAGAACCCAGAAGCAAATGCAAGAAAAAGAAAGATAAATAGATGGTACTGAATTAAACTAAAGTCTTCTGCACAGCAAAACAAATTATCAGCAGAGTTAACAGACAACCCACAGAGCGGGAGAAAATCTTTACTATCTACACATCCAACAAAGGACTAATACCCAGAATCTACAAATAACTCAAACTGAGAAAAAAAAAAAACCCATAAAAAAGTTGGCTAAAGACATGAATAGACAATTCTCAAAAGAAGATATACAAATGACTAAGTATATGGAAAAATGCTGAACATCAATAATTATCAGGGAAATGCAAATCAAAACCACAATATGATACCACTTCACTCCTGCAAGAATGCCCCCCTACAAAAATAGATGTTGTCATGAATGTCGTAAAAAGGGAACACTTTTACACTGCTGGTAGGAATGTAAACTAGTACAACCACTATGGAAAACAGTATGGAGATTCCTTAGGAACTAGAAGTATATCTACCATTTGATCCAGAAATCCCACTCCTAGGTATCCACCCAGAGGAAAAGAAGTTATTATACAAAAAAATACTTGCACACATATTTTGATAGCAGCACAATTTGCGATTGAAAAAATACAGAACCAGCCCAAATGCCCATCAATCAATGAGTGGATAAAGGAAATATGGTGTGTGTGTGTGTGTATATATATATATGTGTGTGTGTGTGTGTATATATATGTGTGTGTGTGTGTATATACACATACCATGGAATACTACTGAGCCATAAAATGGAATGAAATAATGGCATTTGCAGCAACCTAGATGGAATTGGAGACTATTATTCTAAGTGAAGTAACTTAGGAATGGAAAACCAAATATCCTATGTTCTCACTCATATGTGGGAGCTAAGCTATGAGGACACAAAGGCATAAGAATGATACATCAGACTTTGGAGACTCAGGGGAAAAGGCGGGGGCTGGTGAGGGATAAAATACTACACCCCGGGTGCAGTGTACACTGCTCAGGTGATGGGTGCACCAAAATCTCAGAAACCACCACTAAAGAGCTTATTAATATAACCTAATACTACCTTTTCCCCTGCAACTTATTGATATAAAAAATAAAAAATTTTATACATAATCCTTACCACTCTATAGTCACACCTGCACACAGATGGAGTCAACATGTTTTGACCTTTTATCTATGCTCTGAAGGACTGCAGCTCACTGTTACTGTGTTGAATGTATAGTGATTCCATGGGGATCAGGATGAACAATTTCCTGACTCCTCCCACTTCTTCTCCCATAGGTTCTCTGGGCCCTTAAGTGAAGCAGCATCTTTGCATTCCAGCACTTGGCACTTGACACCTAACTCATGCTGCTGCCTCCTCCTTCTCCCTACTTGGCACTGCTGTCAGGAGAGCAGCCAGGTAGCAACCCCCACACTACCCTCTGCCCACCTTTTACTGCAGACACAACCCCTGCCATCTCAGTATTAGAGACTACCAGTATTTATATCTTCTCTTCCCATATCCCTGTACCTCAATCAGGCTGGAGGCCCAAGGCTCTCAGATCATTCCTTGTCACTAGATCATCTTCCCTTAAACAGACCCATTTATGAAGTTCTCTTCAACCCCAGACAGACACGTTCACTGCACCCTCTGAAACTCACTGTCTGGCTTCAGCAAAATACCTCCAGTTCTCCATGCCTTCCCTTTCTTATCTTTACCAAAACCTGGCCTGGAGCCCATCCCTTCTCTTCTGTTTGAGGGCATCTGTAATGGGCTAAATTGTGTTCCCCTCAAAATTTAGATGTTTAAGTCCTAACCTTCCAGTACCTCAGAATATGACTATATTTGGAGAAAGAGTCTTAAAAAGGTCATTAAAGTTAAATGAGGTCATTGGGTGGCCCCTAATCCAATATGACTGGTGTCTTTATAAGAAAAGGAGATTAGGTCACAGACATGCAGAGAAAAAAGACTACGTGAAGACAGAAGTGAGGGAAACAACGTATACAGTGGTCAATTTCCAAGACAAAGTGCCTTAAATCAGCTAAGGTCAGCAAACTACAGAAAAAACAGGATAGACTAGGCTCCTGCTTGGATAGTTGATGCCTGCTTGTCAGGGGCCCCCTGCCCCAATCTCCTTAATTGCCCTCACCTGAACCAAAAAAGTTTCATCTAAGATGAAAGTTTATTAGCTTACAAAATAGCTCTCTTTGTCTGTTCTTATCAACCTGCCCAGCTACTGAGGTCATAAGTCAAATACTAAAAGAGCCCCTGAGCCGACTAGGATTGCAATGCATTGTGGGCTGCAGCAAAATGCAAGACAACCCCCCCACAAAAAACACCTAAAGCCCCAACCCAACAACTGATAGGTGATGTCCGGGAAGATTGTAACCCTGTAGTACTCAGCCTCTGAGGAACTGGGGGTGGGACCTGAGCACTAGGGGATAAATTAATTGCTTGTTGTAACTGTGCTGGGTGTGCCTGCCCATCAGGCACCTTATCTTGCACCATGGTAATTAAAAATCTCACTTTCACTTTCTCAGGGTCTCTGAGTCCATTCTTTGGGTTTGGGCAGGTGAATTTGTTTCTCACAAAAGGAGACCAACATCTGCAAGCCAAGAAGAGAGACCTCAGAAGACTTGAACAATGTTGAGACCTTGATCTCGAACTTCCAACCTCCAAAACTGTAATTAAATAAATTTCTTTTGTTAAGACATCCGATCTATGACACTTTGTTATGGCAGACCCAGCAACATAATACAGCATCTCTCCTCAAATCCTTCACCTTTTCCCCACATCATCATTTTTTCTTCCCTACTGAACTATTCACGTCAGCATTCACATGAGCTATACTGTATTCCATTATTAGAAAAATGTGCTGCTTTGACCTCATGTTGACCTCACAGCTCTGCTCCCCTTCACAGGAAATCGAGTAGTCTCTCCTTACTGCTCCTTTTATTCCCTCTCGGACTCCTCGGAACCAACTCCAGTATGGCTTTCAGCCCCGCCCCTGATCAAAACAGCCTTTTCGAGTTCAGCAGTGACTTCACATTGCCAGATGAAGTGGGCTTACTCAGCCCTCATCTCCCTCACTTGTCAGTCTATTTGATCTGGCTTCTTTTGAAACACTTCTTTTGGCTTTTGCAACTCCTTTAGTTCTGGTCACTCTGTTCTCTCTCTGGTTACTCTTCCTTTTTTGCTTGCTTCTCTTCATTTTTCGCATCTCTTTTTTTTTGAGACGGAGTCTTGCTCTGTCACCAGGCTGGAGTGCAGTGGCGCAATCTCGGCTCACTGCAACCTCTGCCTCCTGGGTTCAAGCGATTCTTCCGCCACAGCCTCCCAAGTAGCTGTGACTACAGGGGCGTGCCACCATGCCTGGCTAATTTTTTTGTGTTTTTTTTAGTAGAGACATTTCACCATGTTGGCCAGGATGGTCTCGATCTCTTGACCTTGTGATCCACCCACCTTGGCCTCCCAAAGCATCTCTTTTTATGTTGGGGTTTCTGAGGCTCAGTCCTTGGGTTTCTTCTCTGACTACTGTCACTCTCAGGTGATCTCATTCTAGTGTCATGGCTTTAAAAGTCATATCTTCACTGAAGACTCACAAATGTATTCTCTGAACTATATATGGATTTCTCTGTTTAAATGTCAATAAGCATTTTCAATTTGTCTTGCCCAAAATAGAACTCTTGATCTTTGAATTGCCCTCCATCCTTGTTTTTTTCTGTATTTTTCCTCATATCATCAGTGTTTCTCCAGTTTATCAGGGCAAAACCTTGGAGTCATACTTACGTTTCTCTTTCAAGCACTTCTCACATCCAAACCAAAGCAATTCCCATGGTTCTTCCTTCATAGGTATCTAGACTCCAGCCGTACCTCAGCAGCTCCATGGTACTTTTCTGGTCGAAGCTGTAATCCTCTAGACTTTGGACTTCCACTGACTTTCTAGATGCTTGTCCTGTTTCCATTCTTGCTCCCTAATTATCAATTCTGTAGCCAATGTGATATTTCTTAAACGTGTCAGTGCATGTATTCTTTCTTCCTCAAATCCTTACCTAGCATTCCATCTCAGAATCTAAAATCTTTACCCTGACTTAATGGCGCAGTCTGATCTGCCCCTTGATGCTTCTCTGAACTTCCGGCCTTCTATGTTCCCCGCTCAGCTGTTGCTACATGTGCCTCCCTCTGTTCCTACAACATGTCCTAAACGTCCTTGCCACGGAGCCTTTGCAGGTGCCATTTCCCCTCCCTCAAATGCTCTTTGTCCATTTACCTTTGTGGCTTTTTCTCACACTTCTTTAAGTTTTTACTTTTCAGCTTCTTAGAAGAGAGATCTTCCCTGTACTTCATGTCTAAAATTGTTTTTTCTTGCCTCTCTCTCTCCCTCCCTCTACTCAGTCTTCATGGACCCATTGTGATTGAAGTTTTAAAATACGTATTGTTGAAGGAATGAATGAAAAGAAAAATTCAAATATTTGTGAAAAGAATTTTGATGTATTTATTTCAGGTGATCAATTTTTTTTCCTGCAATTTCATTTTAGTTAAGAACATCAAAATTACTAAAAACTTTATTGCATGGAAGAATGGCCCCCGATGCACTGCCCAAGTTCAATAAAAACATCATTCGGAAATATAAAAAGAACACAGTACCTTCTCTATGTGCAAACTCTTGCACACTACGTCTAATGACATTGAAGAAACAACCAAAGGTGCTTACATCTTTTTTTAGCCAATAGTGAAAAGGAAAAATATCAGATAATGTCTTGTAGGCCTCTTCTTGGTGCTCAAAGTTTTTGACTCTACTTTCTAGTTCTTTGTGGGCTTGTTTTACTGTGCACCAATGATAAGGGACACTATTTGGCAGATAGTTGCTTGTATTTAATAGATATGCAATAACACACACTGGAAAAAAAAGCAGACATTGGTAGGAGGAGGCAGAAGTAGCGAAGGTGAAAGTGAGCAAGGCCAGAACAGAATTACTGAAGTGGACTTCATTTTTGTCGTCCTGGTGAAAACTCAGCAGGTGACATACAGAGATACTTTAGTTAGAAGTTTATAGCCAAATGAAAAAATTACTAAGTAAGGAAGCAGAGCACTAACTGAGAAAATTAGATAGTGTTTGCTAAGAGGTGCTTACTTCTTGAAAATACTGTTAATGGCAATAAAATTAATATACACATGACAACTTTCTTTATCATTAGAGAAGAAATGTGCATTCTGTATGTGTTTCACAAATATTAGCTATTAAAAAGCCCAGGGGGAGAGATCCAAGATGGCTGATCACTAGCAGCTCGGGCACGTAGCTCCCAGTGAAAGTGCAGAGAACGAGAGGACGCCACACTTTCAGACGAATATTTGTTGCTCACAGACCAGGAGATTCCCAGCGGAGGAGCCCCACGGGTCGCCAGAGCGACTCTTGTGGCCGGCGCAGCGGTTTTGCTGGTGCCTTAGCACAGCAGTACTTGGTGCAGAGTCCGGAGATTCCCGGGCAGAAAAGCACCATCAATCTTAACACCGCTGTTTTGGCTGGCGCAGTGGATTGCTCATATTTTGGCGCTGGGAATCAAAAGTTGGACGTCCGCTCAGAGACCTAGTTAGAAAGTCAGTAATTACAAAGACGACAGAGGGATAAATATATAATGAAGAGAAGAAACCGGCCTAAAAAGGCAGAGAATACTCAAAATCACAATGCCTCTCCCTCTACAGGGGATCACAATTCCTCATCAGTAACGGAACAAGGCTTAATGGAGAATGAGTGTGTTCCAATAACAGAAGCAGGTTTCAAAATGTGGGTGATAAGAAACTTCTGTGAATTAAACGAACTTGTTCAAACCCAATGCAAAGAAACTAAGAACTTTGAAAAAAGGTTTGACGAAATGCTAATGAGAATGGACAATTTAGAGAGGAATATAAGTGAATTGATGGAGCTGAAAAACACAACACGAGAACTTTGTGAAGTATGCACAAGTTTAAACAGTCGAAATGATCAAGCAGAAGAAAGGATATTAGAAGTCGAGGACCAGCTCAGAGAAATGAAACGAGAAGACAAGATTGGAGAAAAAAGGATTAAAAAGGAATGAGCAAAGTCTCCAAGAAATATGGGACTATGTGAAAAGACCTAATTTACATTTGATAGGTGTACCTGAATGTGACGAAGAGAATGAATCCAAGTTGGAAAATACTCTTCAGGATATCATTCAGGAAAACTTTCCCAACCTGGCAAGGCAGGGTAATATTCAACCCCAGGTAATACAGAGAACACCACAAAGATATTCTTCAAGAAGACCAACCCCAAGGCACATAATTGCCAGATTTATTAGGGTTGAAATGAAGGAGAAAATACTAAGGGCAGCCAAAGAGAAAGGTCAGGTTACCCATAAAGGGAAACCTATCAGATCTCTCAGCAGAAACCCTACAAGCCAGAAAAGAGTGGGGACCAATATCTAATATCCTTAAAGAAAAGAACTTTCAACCCAGAATTTCATATCCAGCCAAACTAAGCTTTATAAGCGAAGGAAAAATTAAATCTTTTGCGAACAAACAAGTACTTAGAGACTTCACCACCACTAGGCCTGCTTTACAAGAGCTTCTGAAAGAAGCACTATACATAAAAAGGAACAACCAATATCAGCCTTTCCAAAAATATATCAATAAGCAAAGAGCATTAACACAATGAAAAATGTACACCAACTAATGGGCAAAACAGCCAGCTAGCATCAAATGGCAGTATTAAACTTATATATATTCTAATTGGATAAAAAGCCAAAACCCATCAGTATGCTGCATCCAAACCCATCTCACATGCAACCATACACAAAGACTCAAAACAAAGAGAAGGAGGAAGATTTACCAACCAAACAGAGGGTAAAAATAAACAAATAAACAAAAAGCAGGAGATGCAATTCTCGCCTCTGATAAAGTAGACTTTAAAGCAACAAAGATCAAAAGAGGCAAAGAAGGACATTACATAATGGCAAAAGGATCAATGTAACAAGAAGAGCTAACGATTCTATAGATCAACCCGACAGAAAATTAACAAGGACATCCAGGACTTGAACTCAGACCCAGAACAAGTAAACTTAATAAACATTTATAGAACTCTCCACTTCAAATACACAAAACATACATTACCACCTCACATCTATTCCAAAAGGGACTACATAATTGGAAGTAAATAACTCCTCAGTAATTGCATAGCATTTCATAGGTTTAAATGAAATATTGGTTGGCTGCTTGTTTGTTATTTTCTTCCCTTATTCCTTCCTGTCTACATCATTAAGTATAATTATTGGTATAAAAGAGGTTTTCAATACCCATTACTAAATTGCATTCTAGCCTGGGCAAGAAAGCAATACTCCCATTCTCTCTCTCTCTTTCTCTTCCTTTTTCTTCCTCTTCATTCTTTTTTTTCTTTCTTTAAAAAAAAAAAAGCCCAGGGAGTTAATTGCATGACTAATAACCATCAATTATTATTACTGTCTTATTATTAAAGTAATTAAAATCTCTTCCAGTGAACATTTACTTTCCAAAGTCAAAAATTTTTGCTTTTCTGTTAACACTTTACTAAGTACAGCCGAGGGGTTATGTTATCCCTAGGAATATGTTTACTAAGTACAGCCGAGGGGTTACATTATCCCTAGGAATATGTTTACTTCCCCACCCCCATGTTCTACATAATGTTTTCTCTTTGTAAACCTTGAATAGTTTGAACCTTGGTCTGTTTCAGACTCATTTGCACTCAACTCAGGTCATTCAATAAGTCATGCTTGATGTCCAGTAAGGCATTTAATATGTTGCACTAAGAGTGATTCAATTTTTTTTTTGCCAAGGATATGCCAACTGAAATACCAGGAGATTTGAAATTCAAAACACATGATATCTGAGTGAGTCCCAAGCTTGACACCTTTTCTCTTTTGCTTCTCCTTCTCTTTTCTGTTTCTCTACACTTGCGGATATAGCCTAAGAGTCATCTGGCTGTTTTGTAAGCTAGTTGTTATTATTTAGAGGACTTCTAGGAGTATATAATTTTAAAGAAACTAAAATACAGATGTAATATTTTAGCCTTAAAACTGCCATTCGGAGCCTAGAGCGAAGCCTCTTCTATAGGTAGGTATTGCCAGGTGTTCTGAAAAATGCATCTGGTTATTATCCAAGGTCAGAGTCTTTCACAGTGAGGAGAAAGGTGTTGGTTCTACAAAACAGCCCAGGAATGCACTTGAAATCAGCTGAAACTGATTGAAGTGAAGTATTCCTAAAACCTTGACTCTCCCCTCCTTTGAAGGCAGGAGTAAATTTGGTTTCCTGCATCCAGGTGGTCCTCAGATGTACTAAATTAAAACACGTTAAGAATGGGTTTTTCACAAAACTCTGCCCTGATCAATCTATCAGCGTCTACATCCCTCCACTGTGATTCTGTGCAATAGATCCAGTGGAAATTGCAGGGCCAGCAGGCAATGAGGAAGCACAGTGCTTTCCTCTGTGTTGGAAATAGGCCAAGAATGTGAATGGTAATCACCCAATTCTTGTAAAAGGTAGTACGCAGCCTTTAATAACCACAAATGGCTGGAGTCTTCATTTTTCATTTCATCTGTGAGGCTCTGTCAGGGGGAGGTGACAGCTGTAAATGAATATTGAAGCAATATCCCAATCTAGAAGTAGAAAGTCAGAGCTTTGACACTGTTGATATCAGAGACTTGAGACATGATGAAAGATGGGCTTTGAGTATAGGTTTTCCATTGCTTTTGAGACCAATTCTAACTATCAAACATTTCAGAGAGCAAATATCTGTCCTTTTGTATCTTCCCTGCCCTGCTCTAACTTCTTTGTTATCTAAACACTGCTGCCACCAATAACCCAGATGATGCCACACAATACCACCATCTGAGCTGTTGTCTCAGGAATACTGCCTTTTTCTTCCTCCTACTCCCTGCTCGCCTTGAACACACTGATGGTAACACATGCTTATTTTGTCATGTATCTTCTCAAGTTTCTTTATCATAGTTGGGAAAATAATAGGGGAACAATCCCCAGAATAACAAAATAAATGTGAATTACAAATGTTGTTGTTTTGTTGTTGTAGTTGTTAGAGACAAGGCCTCCACTCTGTGGCCCAGGCTGGAGGGCAGCAGCACAATCATAGCTCACTGTAGCCTCAACCTCCTGGGCTCAAGTGATCCTCTTGCCTCGGCCTCCCAAGTAGCTGAGACCGTAGACATATGCCACCGTGACCAGTTAATTTTTTAAATTGTTGTAGATACAAGGTATCCCTATGTTGCCCAGGCTGGTCTCGAACACCTGGGTCTCAAGTGATCCTCCTGCCTTGGCCTAAAGTGTTGGGATTATAGGTATGAGCCACTGTGCCTGGCCAAAATAAATGTGAATTTTAATTTTGTTCAGCTTAGTTGTGTATCTCTAGCAAGTAGCTTAAGTATGCAGAACATAAATTTTGTCATCTATAAAATGTGTCTACACCATATGATTTATACTTAGCTACACTGATGTAGATCAATTGACAAAAACATTAAAGATGTAAATTATACAGTGCTATATTTATGTAAGCTATTATTATTTTTATTATGTAGCAGACTTATAGGAGGATATATTTCTGAGGAATATATTCCTTCTCTATAAGTTTCCACTGTATCATGTCCAGAAAAGCACTGGGTACCACTGCAGTTCCTGCAGCATTCAGAGGACCCAGGTGAAACCAATCATTTTCTTTGCTCCAGTGGAGCATTTAGAGGAGAGAGAGAAAATATTTTTGTATTGTTGGTGAAGTGAATGAAAAATATTATTTATGCAATATAATTAAAAGTGTAATTTTTTTTTTATTCACAAGGAAAAGATGACCCCAATTTCCAAATGTATAAAGGGTAGAAATCCTTTCATAACAAAGAAGAACCAAAGTCATCAAATGTTTTCATTATGATTCAGAGCTTTTACCTGCTGTACTGAGTTTTAAGAGGAGTTCAGCACATTGCTTAATGTGAAGAGCACAAAGTCTTAAAACATGTTTGGCTCTAAGGCTAGAGATAGAAGGCAGAGGCAAATGTTTGGAAACCTAAGTGAAATAAAGGGGGAAGAACAGGTTTGAGGATTAGGCCATTGCCACCCATGCTTCTTTGGCCTGTTTATTTTAGGATGAGGCCTGGCTATTCTTGATTCTAGGAGGGGATTCTATTTCATTTCATTTTCCAATCATAGGCTGCTTAACACCACTTAAGCCAATAACTCTCTAGATCTTACCCCATGGGTCCGACTTCTGGCAAAGTCCATAAATGCCACTCTTCTGTTAGGCCTTAGGTCATTTTAGCTATTTTGAAGGCCAGAAGAGTTTACAAATGTGGGACAAGTCATTTGTTATTCAAGGATTGATTGTCATTTATAAGAGGAAAAGAAAGAAGTCTCAAAATAGAGTACGGGCGGAAAATCTTGATGCAGACAAAGTCGTAGACTTAACACAATTCCAATGTTTTTAATACGATTTCTCCTTTCTTCGCCTTCCTATATTCTAGTAAAAGGACCAAGGGGAGTCTTGGTTCAAAAAGTAAAGGAGTACCTCTCTTGGGTGACAGGGAACTGTTATTTGCTATTAAAACTCTTCTTCTGGTGGTTTGATTAAATAATCAAGCAGGTATTTCTTGAATGAATATTACATTACAGGCACTACATTAAGTGCTGGGCTTATAAGGAAAAGCAAAAGCCAGACACGGAGCACTGAAGAAATAACCATTCAAGATAGGCATGGGCATCAGGCAGCTCAGAAACAGTCTCTAACAAGGTCAGCAGAAAGTTGAAAGTAAGAAAATAGGATTTTGCCTGCTCTCCCCTGCAGCAACAGCTGCGGCCTCTTGCAAAGCAATTAAGCCTGTGGCTAGGATTCCAGTCCCATCTCATCTCAGCAGCCTCGCAGCATCGGAACGTTCTTGACGGAGACTCTTAATCGATGGCATTTCTTTGTTTTTGCCCTGGCATCTCAGATGGTGGCATTCCCGAGGCTGATTACCTCCAAGTTCCTTCCCTATGAAGCCAAAGCCACCATGTAATTTCCATTAGACCTGAAAATGATCCTGATTTGAAGCTTAGATGGAGCCCATAAGCCATCATCTAATCATACTTAAAAATTTACTGGCCTGGGCTGTATGTTCTTCATTTCTTTAGCAGTAAAATCATTCTTAAAAATACATCACTCTTTGTGTACCATCAAATCAGCCTGATGACAGCCTAGCTTAGAACTGAGTACTGCAGTAAATGTCAGAACTCTGATGCTGACTTTCTGGCTGACTTTGGGTAGGCTACTTAACTTTCTTTCTTTTATTTTTTTTTCTCCTGTTCTTTCAGCATCTTTGATGCACCAGGCTTTAAAACTACACTTGGGGGTAGGGAGGCAAATGGTGGGTGGGTGAGGAGGGCAAGAGCCTACAAAGATAAAGGAAACCTAAGCCCTGCTCTGGAGAGGAGCACAGTTTGAGGAAATAGCCTTGAAAAACAAATAATTAGAACCCCACTGGACCACACAGTCACTGAGGAGTATGCCAAGTACTGTGGGAGCACACAGGAAAGAGACTCAATCCTTTCAGAAGACTGCGTAGGGGAATTTGACAATGCATCCCAGACGTACTTAACAACAAGCTGAATTGTAGGGAATGAAGATGAATTTCCTGGGCGGAGAATGGGTAAGGACACTCCTAGTTGTTCTATCCTCTAAAAGGAATAATAATCTTGAATCCTGCTTAGCTCTCAGAAATATTTTGAGAGCAGATACATAAAACACAACAGAGTTGGTAGCCCAGCTCCGTGATCGTCAAAGCCCTCCAGCTCAATGGAAAAATGGTGCCATATTAGACTTAGAACTTTTTTATGGTTGTTGATTTTTAAGTCAGGGTCTCACTCTGTTGCTTGGGCTGGAGTGCAGTGGCACAATCATGACTCACTGGAGCCTCGAATGTGGGCTCAAGGAATATTTCTCACCTCAGCTTCCTGAGTAACTGGCACTACAGGCATGTGCCACCACTCCTGGTTAATATTTTTTTTTAAATTTTTTATGTTTTGTTGAGATGGGGTCCTGCTGAGGCTGGTCTTGAAGTGACCTGGGTGTAAGTGATCCTCCTGCCTCAGCCTCCCAAAGTGCTGGGATTACAGCGGTGAGCTACTGCACGTGGTCTTCTGATGCCTCCTTTGCCCTGCACCAGGGAATGCCTGTCTTCCTTTGGCAAATGAGAGGGAGGGGACCTGTTCATGGCCTGCTTCTTTATCTTCTCCTGGTTTGTGCTGATGCTGGGGCTGTCGCAGCTGTGACAACGATGCCTCTCAGAGCTGCTGTGGAAGAGGCCGTTGCAGTGTCTGAGGAGTGAGCATCACCTTCCCAGGAACAAGGCTTTAAATTTCCTTCTCCAGCCCGTTAGAGAGGGAGCTTTTCTTACACAGCATCTTAGGAGGAGCAAGCTCAAACTCAGCCACTCAACTCTCCACACCCGTCCCAGTAAGGGTCCCCTATAACTCCCTTGTGTTCATAACCACCATGACTCTGGTTGCTTCCATATGGGTATAGCTCCCCTAATGATGAAGGGAATATGTGTAGTGACAAAAGAACAGGGAGACATTCCTAAAGATGTCTAAAGCCTCTGGGTGATAGGGATTTAGTGTCTAATCAGTCAGTAGTGAAGAGGACAAGTATCAGATATGCCACCAAGGCCTGCCTCAGTGTTACAAGTTATGCCGAGCACTGGGGTTTCTATGGAAAGTCCTGGAAGCAAAAAACAGGAATACTGGCCATGTCACTTCCCACACTATGTGAAATTTCTGGACCTCTGTTGCCTTTTCCAGGACAGTGTGGAGGAGATGACTTAGCTTGTGTGATTCTTTAGAGCCCTGTCACATCCTAGAGCCCATGATCCTTGAACCTCCCATTTATGGAAGACTCAAACCAGGAGAAAGCTCTGTTTATGACAAGGTGGTGGGGATTTAAAAGACTGATTTAATAGAACAGGATTCTAAAAAAGCATTATATGTGTATATAAAAAAGGTGCTACAATTTAATACACCGTATTTGTGAGTACTAGCCTGTGTTTGTGAGTGCTCTAGTCATCTCCTTGGACAGTGTTACCAATGTTACCAACCTTATTGTATAAAAGCAGGAAAAAAGAGTCACAGGAAGATTAAGTTTAATGTGTGTTACTGAACATGGTGTGATGCTGACATCCTCCCTCCTTCTTACCAATTACAAAAATAATCCTCAAACAGCATGTGGCAGCTTCAAGAATAAGCATCAGGGAAAATGCAGGAAGCAGAAAGGTTGGAAGATACAGCTGGTTTATGAGGCAAGAAGACCAGGTTTTTTTAGACTTTCTCCCACTTTCTGTCTTTAAGAAAACTATCATTACTTTTGGTGCCTTAATTTCTGTTGTTCTAAAATTCGGAGTGGCTTATAAGAACTAAAAGAGTGTAATTGGATTGTTTGTAACAAAAGGATAAACACTGAAGGGATGGATGCTCCATTCTCCGTGATGTGATTATTGTGCATTGCATGCCCATTATGTACCTCATACTTATACATACAACTATGTACCCAGAAACATTAAAATTAAAAATATTTTTAAAAAACTAAATAGAATTAGAGGGGTCAATGTTTTCGTCATATTGATGCCTTAGGGGTAACTTCAGAATAGTGACAGGTGTGCAGTAAAGGCTTTCTGGAGACAAAGGTGCAAGGGGCTGGTCCATGCACACAGCCTGGCTGCTGGTGGGGTCTTTGTGATTGGCTGTGGTGATGTGTTTCCCTGCAGGAGTCTGTGGTGTGTGTGGATGCATGTGGGAGCATTAAGGGCTCATTACTCATAAAATCTTCAGTCTTTTATGTGGTTGCTTTTAACACCTGATGGGCAGCAGCCTCCTTTTCTCTTGGCTGCTACCCTGATTTCTACTGCCTGAAGATCCCTAGGGTATAGAAACTGGAGTCAGTTCAGCTTTATTATTAACTAGGGAAAGCATTCTGAACTTCCTCTCTTCCTCCCTCTTTCCCTTCAATTCACCTATCCATTGATTTATTTCTTAGGCCCCTCCTCTGTGCTAGATACTCTTCTGAGCAGGTGGTTCCTGCTCCTTTAAGGCATACACTAACGTGGAGAAGGCAGAAAACAAATGAATGATACCATTTCAGATAACGGTTTAGGTATGAAGAAGAAAATACATGGGATGATGTAAGAGAAAGTGACTGGCAGGGGGACTACTCCACCTACAGATATTCGGACTCTGGAGGCCTGGGCTGGGGTCCAGGAATCCACATGGTCAAACAGAAGGGAATGGGATTCTGCTGCAGCTGGTCCCTGGATGACACTTTCAGCATCCCTCCCCTAGGAAATGCTTTGAGTGTTTGGCCTCCAGGGTTGTGCTCTCCTTTGTGAGTGGGGCGAGTGGAGTCCGGTGTATTTCAGGGTGAAGGTTAATTGCTCCGAGCAGATTCCCACCTGAAGCTTCCTTTTTCTGGCATCTTCCCTCAGTCCCAGCAGCTGTCTGCTATGCAGGAATAGGCCTTGCCACCTGTTGGACATAGCCTCAAACTCAGAGGATTAATGTGTTCTTATCTGAAAGGACACAAAGGGGAGGAGGGGGAAGGAAAATTGTTAACATGGTTCTCCTTATCTCTCCTCTCCAAGATCCATTTTTGATCCCCCCTTCCTGGATTCTCCCTCCACCCTCTCAAATCCGTTGTAAGCAGCTGCTAGCTTCCTGGCCCGATGGGCCTCCTGGCCAGCTGTCTGACGTCACACATCTATCTTCCATCTTTATTGCAAATCTCTACCGATCAAATTTCACATTTCCAGGACTCTGTTCATAAAGCCCCTTTCTCTGGTATAATTAGTAATTAGAGGAAAAATGTTAGCTAACAGACACTCAATCCCCATCTGTCAAGTGAAGAAATTCCCATTCAAGTGTAGGGCTGACCATTCTGCATAGGTGATAGACCACTCACAATCTGCTTTTCTGAACTAAGTGGTTCTAGTGGAACAAGAGAGGGAGCTACGTTTCTGAGTGTCCATTGGACTGTGCGCATGTTTCTTTATATCTGTATAATTTAATTAATACTTAAAAAAATTATTTCTTCCCTTCCTTCATCCTCTCTCCCACACTGCTTCTAATACTAAGTCAGCAGGAGCCTCGTTAAAAGCAGTTTCTCTTATGGAAGCATTTCCCAGATCATGACTGGTCCTCGTGATTCCCTTCAGAAAGGGCTGGTTACATCTGCCAGCTGGTTACTGACGGTCATAACTGTGCAGATGGGAGACAGGAAATGTCCCGAGTGAGGCCTAGGTGTTACTTGCAGATTTGCCTAAGTGGGAACATTTAGCTGGGGGCAGTCTTTACTCATTAATTGTTTTTGTCATTTGTAAAAGTGACTTTTCTTTTGTGAAATGTTTTCAAATTCATGCTTTGCTGAGCTTGGGTTTTAGTTATTATTTAGCTAAACATGAGCCAAGAGCATAAAATGGATACCCCAAACAGACAAACATAGAAATAAGACTCCCCAGACCTCATGTGTTTCTAGAGAGAACCAATTGTTTACTGCTCTTAGTGTTAGTTAAACCACATCAGGCTGGCTGTATTACTTCTGAGACCTAAAATTAGTGAGGACATAGAATCCATTCTATGTGTCAGAAGGCAATCATCAAGAAGGTAAAATAATTTCATACTTTGTCATTTGATTGAAGATTGTAGTTGAAGATTCGGAGAAGAAAGGCCGTAGAAATATTTCAAATATTTAAATGGGTTGCATGCTGTAAGGGCTGGGAATCATTCCTTAGCACCCAGGGGTCAACTTGGGAGGACAATTATAGGGAATGGGGTTTTAGCTTAAAGTACTTGGCACTTGAGTCCAAAGTTTTGGGATCGAATTCTGCTTCTGCCACTTGTTAGCTATGTGATGGTGTGTAAATTTCTTCATCTCTCTATAGTTCAGTTTTTTCATCTGTAAATTAAGAGTAATAGCTGTCCCTATAAGGTTATGAGAATTAAATGAGTTAATACAAGTAAAGTATTGCATCAGGGGCTGACACACAGTAAGCATTGACTATTTATATTACTACAAGAACATGTGACATGGTCACCTGCCCAGAAAGCTCAACGTATTTCAAAATGTTTTCCACAAAATGCAACTCTCTGAAGCTGATATATTAACAGATGAGAAAAGGGTTCTGAGATCAAATTGGATGACCCCTAGCTTTGAGATCCATAATATGCAGGACAGTAAAGAAAAACAAGTTATTTCTGTTTAACCAAATGTTTCTGATTTATTTCACTGTGGAATCTGCCTTCAGTGGAGAAATATATTGTGAAATATAAAACACATTGGAGAAAAAGCAAAATGATAGAATTGTCTAATCAGTTGTGCTGGTGGGAGGGTGAATACATTTTGATGGGTTGGTTAGGTTTGATTTCTGGAAAGGACTTCTGCTCTGATGGTGTTAAATATCTGAAAGTTGTGAATGATGTCACATATTAACACCATCACTACACATAGCCTCCCAAAATCTGTCTGTCTTAAAACAGAGAGAGGTTTGCAAGTGAATGATGAGAAGAAAACAGGATATTTCATTCATTTAATATCCATGAGAAGACATTTTCTTATGCCAGGCCTTGAGCTAAATGCTGGAGATGTGAAGATGACTGGGATACTGCCCCTCCCCTCAGATGTCACGGTGTGGAAGCATGAACGTTCCACAGTGTGGAAGATTTGTAACCCAGTATGATCATTGCCTTAGTGGAAATGGAAAAGGCCTAAGAGGACAGACAGGATGGAAAGCTAATTCTGATTGAAGGCGAGACGTGTCTAAAAGGGGCTTCCTCACCAGCAGCCAGGCTGTGTGCACGAACCTTCCCTGTGTGGTGAAGAAGGAGTACATGCTATATAGGTGATGGCATGTGCCCCAGGAGGGTAATCTTTAGAGAATGGAGGACCAGAGAGAGGGCCCTGGCAGATAGAAACCATGACAAGGACAGAAAGAATTCATGTCCAAAGGCAAGAACACATCAAAGCGATGCCACATTCAGAGGTTACTGGGCTAAGGGTGTAATAACCAAGAGGCCTTGAGGTTTCCTATTCAGTTCTATTGTTTAAGAAATCACTTTAATAAATGACATCCTTTTCTGAACTCTTTGAGTCTTGGCTTCATTTGTAACATGCAGTGGGGGTGGTAGTGGAGCAAGTTTCTAAAATCTCTGCCTTCTCTAATATTCCCTTATTTCACCCCAGTTTTTAAACTTCATCTATAACTCTCTCTGTTCCTGTCACAGCCTGATATCGGCCAGCCCATCCTGTGAAATTTAAAAATCCTCATCTTAAATGAACCACCTTTAATTCCCTAATTAGTAGTGTGGCATTCTCCTGACCTTTTTTTTTTTTTTAATTTTTCTTTCTCATTTCTTACTTTTGAAGGGGAAGATTTGAACTCGGAATTCCAAGTGTGGCCTCCCCTAGGGGTGCCGAGATCATCCATCTTCTATTCACTGGCAGGATGATTCTGTCTCCAGCTAATTTCGCTGACATAGAACACTGCAAAATCATGTGTTTCTGGTTATTTGCTCCCAGATACATTACTGTTCATTTTTCCAAGTTGAATTCTATTTCATTCTTTCCCACCCATATCTCTTAATATCACTCATGTGTTCACTGCCTGCCCACACTGGGGTCTGCTTCTTCTAGCTTGGTATCATCTACATGTTCCATTAATATTTTTTAAAGAACACTGGGTCCAGTATTTTCCCTTGTGTCTCCTTACCCATTACCTCATAGCCCAATGCTGGGCCGCAGTGATGGTACTTGGATTCTGGGTTGCCCTTGCCACTTGGTCGGAAATATCACTTTGCAAATGCATTTAAATATTCCAGATGTTGCTTCTTTAATAATTTCTTAGTTTTTATGGATACTAGCCTGTTGTTCCTGGATGCTATGAATTAGGTAAATATTACTTAAATCATACTTAAATAATATTACTTAAATAATATTAACATCCTAATTTTAAAGATGAAGAAATAGGCCTTGGGAAGTCATGTGCAATTGACAGGGCAGGGTACGGCAGTAACCAGCACCCAAGGTTCCCGCCTTCCAGACCATGAGTGGAGAGGTTACACAAAGAGCTGTGTTAACGTGCAGATGATACGGAAAAGACAAGGAATGGGGAATGAATGAAAAGGGTATAATATTATAAATGTCCTTGCTTTGATAAAGCTGTACAATTGTGGTGCCAGTTAGATTTTCTAACCTTGAGAGTCTCATTCTGATGAAAATGCATTCACAGTGTACATGTCTATCCCTCTCCCTTTTCTTGAGCCTCTAAGAGGCCTACAGGGGTGTGGGGATTATCCATTCTCAACAGTTAGAGTTCTGTTTTAATGAATAATAATGTTCAGAATCACTTTTCTCCTTTCCTGCCTTGGTCTAATGGTATTTATTTTTAGCCCAATTACTGGGATTTTTGTCCATTCTTCACTAGCCTTCAGAAAAGCTGTAAGTGGTTTCTTTCATATATTTTCTTTATTCTAAAGATTGTAGGTAATTTTTTTGGTTAAACTTTATGCATTCAGGATTTCCAAATATCTGCTAACTTGATTTACATTTTATCTTACTTTGTAAATTACAACTTTCTAATTTACCACTCATTTGCCAATATTGAGAAAAAGGTCTAGGGGTATAGTTCATTACTTTCTGTGACCTGGTGATTACTCTCTGACTTATTTAGAAGAATGGCTTTCTTTCAGTGTCTCCTGCATCATGACAATCATAAATGAAAAATCTTTATTCTTTCAAGATTGTTATGCTAACATTAAGTCATTCTGTTTTTTTTTTTTTTTTTTTTTTTTTCTGCCAGGTTTTTCCCCCAAGTCTTGACTGAGGCTGGGTCTACATGACACCAGAACATCCAAATGCAAAATAAAAATTCACTTGAACACTTAGATGTTTCTTCACCAAATCCAGATGTTTGGCAGTACAGATGATACTTCTGGATAATGAGTGACTCTCCCTACAATCAACACTTTCATCACACTGCTTTAATTAAAAACATAGTTCCAATAGTCGGACTGTGTGTAGTCTATAAGAATGCTAGAGTCTTGTGGATTCAACCCTTGCATTAAAAGAACCTTTGACTCATGAGTTTGACCAAAGTTGAGGTGAAGATGGTTGTCCTGGGTGGATGCTTCATTGTTACCATGAAGAATTGTGGGTCAGGAAGTGGGCATTTATCCCAGCATAAATAAATCCAGATGCAAAACATTCAAAGGGGAAAGAATTAGAAATTTGACTCCTGCTTGGCAGTAGAGCTGTGGCAAATATTTTAAAGTATCCACACTATCCAGCTCTTTCAGTCTGCATAATTTGCCTAACATGTTCCCTAATATAATTAAATGAAAAACACATATTTTGCATTTAGGAACTAATTGTCATTCTGAAAGATTCAAAACACTAAACATGTGGTTCCTTTCCCATATTCTCAATATTCTAGAAAGAAGAGTTTTACTATTTTATCAAATGACCAGATAACCAGAGGCTCAGTTTCGCATAAAAGGTAGAAACCTTTTAAGAGTAGACCTGAGTCTAGGAACGTAGAGTTGAGGAACCTCGAAGGTCCTTTAAAGAAAATCCCCATCCGATACTTCAGCCTGCTCCCCATCTGGAACATTTGTTGAGTGGTTATCCAGGTAGTTCTAGAAGTTATAGAGACAGAGAACAGCTGTTGTCTTGTTTTGTTTTTTTGGTAATTTACTTAGGAATTCACCTTTCTGTGTCTGCCATTTGCTGAACGCTGGCATATTCTGTGACTCACAGAACAAGTCACTTTGCCTTTTTGCATTGGTGAAAAGTATTGGTATTTGGTGTTTTCAAAAAATTGTCACATAGTTTACCCCTTACAGCCCACTTCTCTTGAAATTTCAGCTGAGACTTCTGTCTTCCAGCCACCTCTGTCCCCACATGTGTTCCATATTGCTTGTGTTTTTCTTAAAGCACTAAATACAAAGAGGGTTTTTGCCTTCTCTGGGCTCACCTCCCCTGAGCTTCTGACTCTGCCTGGAGGCTGGCAATGAACTATGAAGGCAGCAGGGGCCCTCGGAGGCCAGATCGAGATGACTTCCACCCTGGTCTTTGTTTCATCTGCATGTTCATCATCCTTACCTCAAATGCCCACTTCTCCGATGAAGAACAAAAACTTGAGTAATGTCTCCTTCCAACACACTTAACTGCTCCTCACAGCCACAGCCACTACCACTCCTGGCAGGGTTCCAGGACAGGGGGCAAGGGAGCTCTGGAACTTTAACATAATGGTAAGTAGGTTAGAGCCTCAGACAGATACCCAGGGCAACCTAACGATGGAAAGTTTAATTTGGCAGGCAGTTAAGCATCAGCAGTGATTCCAGAAGCACAGGATAGAGTAGAGGACAAAATGTATGCGCTCCTTCTTTGCGTGAGGATTGCCCTTTCTCACCTGAGCTACCTCCAGGCCACCACACACCTGCAGTCTCTTTACAGATCTGGCAGCTATCCTTGAAGCCCCAGTCACGACTCCCCAGGCAAGAACAACCCATCTTGCCTCCCACCCTGTAGCCTTCTTCCAGATACACTGTAACATTGAGTGGTCTGGAATTTAATCGTCTTTGAATGGTGCTTTGTACCACTGGCACCTTGGGTTTATAAAAAGGGTAAAATTTCTGCCTTGGACTGTGACTATAAAAATCTCTAACCTAATTTTACAGCTGAGCCAATTTCAAATTAAATGGCTTCATGTCAGAAACATCAACATCTGGAAGAGACTCTAAGAGATTTTGTGATAAATCAGCAGCTGCTGTGGGTTAAAGGTTACACTAATTCCAGATTCTCAACCTGGAAAACACTGAGGCAATACATAAAGTTACCACACAGATTGTGGGAATGCCACAAGGGGCTCAATGGGCGGGAACGTGGAGGTGAGAAGGACAGTCATGTGGGTGAAGTTGGCAACATCCGTGGAGCTGCATTAGCTTGGATGAGTGAGTGGGTAAATGGGCAGCCTCTGTTCTTGGCCTGTATCACCTCATAGCAGAACCAAGCATGTCATCGCACCCCTGAAACAGATCTAACAGGTAATATTGATGAGGATTTGATGGGGAGGCGGTGGGGAAGAGCACTTATTTCACAGGATATATGGGGAAGTCTCATATAATCCTGTTTAAATGTCTGCTCATTCCCAGGAGCTCCTCTCTGGGTTCTTGCCACTTCATCTTTTCTCCCTCTCCAGTTCTCCTGAGGGCCAGCGTTAGGTCTTCCTTTCTTCCCTGGCTCACATGCTCTGTTGAGGCTCCGGCTCTATCCCAGATCATCCCAGGATTTCTCTCTACCCTTTTTCTTATGCAGAGCATTGTCGCACCCCCTCAGCCTCTAATCAATAGCTCAATACCCATGGCTCCACTCAGCAAGCAAAGGACTCTTCTCAGCATCCACTTGTCTTAGGAGGGATGGAAGTGGGGATGAGGGTTGTCACAACTTTTCCCTGGTACGTAGGTAAATTATGCAGGACTGTATCTAGCACATAGTATATGTACCAAACTTCCAGTATTACTGTTAAATAGTGATGCAATAGACTAAATCTTTATATCTCCTCCAAATTCACATGTTAAAATTATAACATTCCCCCACCAACCAGGTGATATTATGAGAAGGTAGGGGCTTTGGGAGGTGATTAAATCATAAGGGTGGAGCTCGATGAGATTAGTTCTTTCATAGACCAGATTGCTCTCCAGCCCCTTCTACCGTGTGAGGTGACAGTGAGAAGACAGCTATCTATGAGAAGTGGGCTTTCACAAGACATCGAATCTTCTGACACTTTGATTTTGGACTTCCAGCCTCCAGAACTGTGAGGAATAAATTTTTATCTTTTATAAGTGACCCAGTCTGTGGCATTTTGTTATAGTGGCCAAAACCGACTAGTACAAATGTTATTTTAGAGAAGAAAAAAAAAGCATTGATATCCATCTGTTACAAAATATTCTCTTTGAACTTGAAATTTAATCAATTAACCCTGTGTTGATTTTTAGTTTTAAGAACTTCAGTGGTTCCTAAACTTTGTCATGGAAACAAATAACCTAGTGAGGCCCTCACAAAGATTCCTGCACGATTATTATAATTCTGTAGCTCTTGATGGAGACCCAGGAATCTATATATTAGGTGATTTTGAGTATAGGTGATTTATGGGACACTTCTGAGACACACCGTCTCAAGATTTCCAATTTCTTTCCACTATCAATACATTCTTTCCTCTTACCCCTGCTGTCAGATAAATTTTCTTGAAGCCCAGTTTTGGTGATTTTAATTTCCCCAATCCTGTGTGCTCTACCCTCTCACTCCACCTTACCATTGCCTCTCTAATCTCTCTCATATCTCGTTTGAATGGTCCCAAATCACCTCTTACTGATGTCCCTACAGTGAATACTTAGAACAGAAGCCAGAAGTGTTCTTTCGTAATACAATCTAGGTACTTTTGCTGTGCTCAAAACCTTGCAATGACTTCCCACATGATTCAGAGTGAAAACCTTTACAACTGCCTTCAAGACCCCTGTGACCTGGCCCCAGAAATCTCTCTGGCCTCCTTTCTCACTATTTTTTCTCACTAACTCTACTTCAGCTTTAAAGGCCTTGCTAGAGCCTTGGTACTTTCTGTTCTCTTATTCTCATTGAGCAGGGGAAATGGGATTTGCTAACAAGAAGGAGATCCTTGGGTGTGGAGCGTCATGTGAGTTTTGAGAGAGCTGTGGGAAAGCTTGTGTCTAGCCAAGGCCTCCCCCTAGACAGCTGCATGATACTGGTGTCTTTGGCTATTTCTCCACTGTTCCTACTGGACTATGAGCTTTCTAAGAATGATGTGTGCACCTGGTTCATCATTACCCCCCTTCCCCAGTTCTTGCACAACATAAGAGCTATTATAACTTTATTGCCATATAAAGCACTGCCTTGTTCTGCCCACCCTTGGTAGATGCAGATTCTGTCCACTTGTGAGACAGTTATCTTTGCCTTGTCCTCTGGACATCACCTGGTTTCATGCCATAGGGCCCACGAGGTGCCAGGAGTTAGAGTAAGAGAGAGTTACTGGATTAGCACAAACCCCTTCCTCCTAAAAAAAAGAGGAAATGCAGATGTTTTTGGCATATTCTGCTGTTCTCTGGCTTTTGGCAACCTTTGCTCCTGGCTGACAATGAGTAGCAGCTCTAAAAATGTTTGTTGGGCTGAAATTGTAAGGAGCAGGAGAAAACCGCTGATCTCTACAGCAGTTCCATATCATTAGACTTCAGTCTGGCCCAGAGCCTCAGCTGTGGTGTTTCTTACATTCTTATGCTGTGTTTCAATGTTACTAAGGACAATGTTTTCTGCATGTAGGTGACTTCACAAAATACAATTCTCTTGGGTATGGGGAAGGAGATGCTCCCCTTGAGTAATTGATTTGTTCTAATCTTTTTTATTTTTTTAGTTGTTAAAAGTATTTTTACTTCTTTTTTTTATTTTTTATTGATTTATTTTTTTATTGCATTTTAGGTTTTGGGGTACATGTGAAGAACATGCAAGATTGTTGCATAGGTACACACATGGCAGTGTGATGTGCTGCCTTCCTCCCCATCAGCTATATCTGGCATTTCTCCCCATGTTATCCCTCCCCGACCCCCCACCCCCCGCTGTCCCTCCCCTATTTCCCCCCCGAAGACCCCAGTGTGTGATGCTTCCCTCCCTGTGTCCATGTGTTCTCATTGTTCAACACCCGCCTATGAGTGAGAACATGCGGTGTTTGATTTTCTGTTCTTGTGTCATCTTACAGACACTGTTATTCTAATAATCACAGTGTTTATGAGATAAGATATAGACAATCTTACAATTCTTTCCCTCTTTTAGTTTTGGTTTCTAAGAAACTTAGTATCATATTTTCAGTCTACCTGCAGCAAATATACAGGATCCTATGGCCTTCATGTTTTACATCAGTCATTTCTATGTTACTCATTAATCACCTTAGTGTTCCGTACTTACTTTTCTTTTCCATTAATTTTCTTACTTACTCTACTTCAGCTTTGTATTACATGTCTTTCTGTAATTTTCACAAAATCCTTTTAAAATAGGCACAGTTTAAGTAATAATCCTTCCCTATAACAGGTGTTCCCACTATGCTCATCATGACACCAGCCACTATCTGCAGAGAATCCAGAAAATTCACAGACCCGGAGACTTAGGATTTCTCTTACAGAGGAAACAAAGAAAAAAGAGACCAAAGCAGTTCTTCAGACTGTAGCTAACAAGTGGTACTAATGCTCAGAAGCCCACCCAGAAGCCTGAGAAATGTGGATAGACTTCCCAGGGATGCAACTATTCGAAGCAAAAATAGTAATCAGTAAGACAAGCCCCACCCCTGCCTGGATATTTTCATTCTGCAGATGTAGCTAGATGCTCAGATGGTCCCCAACTGGCACAGCTGTACCCAGCTGGGGACTTTAGTACCACATAAGCCCACAGCTGGGGGAGAGATGCACTGTGGCTTGACTATCTCTGTTAAAAAATGCCATCAGCTTTAAACACCTCTTTGGTAGAGGGAGGTCTCCAGGCACCTGGGCTCATTTATTCATTTATTGGCTTCTCACATGAGTCAGGCACTGTGATAGAAAAGTCTAAGAAGTATAAACACGCTCAAGGCACAGACTTTAAGGAAAGGTAAGTGAAATAAACCTGTTATATACACAGCCTGCATATAAGGTGAAGTGTTAAGTTCTGAGAAGTATAGGTAAGCTGCCATGGAAGTTGAGAAGAGGAATGTGTCTCCTTTAGCTAAAAGATCAGAAAAACTTTCAAAGAATTTAAACTACATTCTGAAGTTGGCAATATTTGGACATTACAGGGAGAGGGAGTGGTAAAAGCAAAGATATGGAAGTGTTTAAGCGCAGAGTATGTTTGGAGAATGCTAATTAGGTCAGTCTGGCTTGGGGAGAGTTGGGTGAAAGTAAGAGATGGTGGGAGATGAAGCTGGATGTGATTAGTAGCAGGATTGTGCTTTTTGAGAACTAACCCTATTGCAATGGTTAGACACTGGAGAGAAAAATTCTAACAAGGAAACTCTCATGCTATTCTAAGCAAGAAATAACACTAGGGAAAAATTCTGTAGATATTTCTGAGATAGTATTGACAAAGATGCAGTCAAAAGAACAGACATTTCCTGTTTCTGCTTTCTGCACCTTCTCTCCGTCTTTTCCCCCCAAGGCACACTTTCACTCAAACTTGCAAAAAATTCCCGATGCTTAGTTGTACTCAAGTTGTCAAGGTTTCTTCCATAGAGGGTGACAATTCACTGGAAAATCAAGGCAATTAGGCAAGGAACATGCTGGAAAAAGAAAATCTAAAGAATTCAGAACAATTTCATCACTCTTTAATTTAATTAGTCACTCAATTACTTCAACTATTTACTTCTCTGTAGACAGAGAGGCTGAGTGCCTGAAAGCAGGCCCTCCACCATTCCTGACCCAAATGTAACATGCAGCATTGACACAAATGTGGCTTTGGATCTTTTGATAAAAGGTCCACTACCACTGAACTTGGGATGGGTCTGTTTCCTTTTTCTTCCCAGAGTTGATAGCTAAGTTTATTCTAGATTCTTCTCTTTATTGCATCACTGTTCTGCATGACCGGGGAGTCTTGGGGTATAATCAGAGCTTCAGATCTTCAGAAAAGCACTTACATCTGTGAGTGGTATCTCCAATCACCTCTTATTTCCTCATTACTCCCATTCAAGTATTAACCAGGCCTGACCCTACTTAGCTTCTGAGATTAGATGAGATTGGACGCATTCAGGGTGGTATGATAACAGACTTATTTCCTCATCACGAAGGCCGATCCAGATTCCCAAGCTTTAGCTGGTCCTGCCCATAGCTTCATTTTATACTATGCCTCCACCTTATTCTCCAATCATTCAGAATAACTTTCAGTTCCCCAAGCATACCCTGTCTGCTATGTCCAGGCATTTACACATGTTATTCCTCAATTCTTGGAAAGCACTTTTCTGCCCTTTCTAACTTTCTGAATCCTCCTTGCCCTTTGAGTTCAGTTCACCCTTTACTTCCTTGACTTTTTATCTCAGTTAGATGCCTGTTCCAAGTCACCTGGGTTTATCTCTGTCAGAACTCCATTGATTCATTTCTTATATTGATATTATTAAATAACTACCATACACAAGGTGCTATTCTGGATACTGTGTACATCAGAAGTAACCAGACAAAGACTCTGCTAGGTAAATGTGTGTGGGTAAGACAACCTATTAAAAAGTGGTGACTGCTGAAAGAAATCAGAGATGACACAAACAAGTGGAAAAACATTCCATGCTAACGGATAGGAAGAATCGATAGTGTTAAAATGGCCATGCTACGCAAAGTGGTTTACACATTCAATAGTATTCCTATCAAACTACCAAAAACATATTTCACAGAATTGGAAAAACTTATTCAAAATTCATATGGAATCAAAAAAGAGCCTGAATAGCCAAAGCAATACAAGCAAAAAGATCAAAGCCAAAGGCATCACACTACCCAACTTCAAGCTATAGTACAAGACTACAGTAACCAAAACAGCATGGTACTGGTACAGAAACAAATGCATAGACCAGTGGAAGAAGTTAGAGAAGTTAGAAATAGAGCTGCAAACCCACAACCATCTCATTTTTGACAGAGATAACAACAAGCAATGGGGAAATGACTCCCTATTCAATCAGTGGTGCTGGGATAACTGACTGATATACTGGGATACTGATATGCTGGGATAACTGACTGGGATAACTGATACACAGAGGATTGAAACTGGACCCCTTTCTTTCACCATTTACAAAAATCAACTCAGAATGGATTAAAGACTTACGTATAAAACCCAAAGCTATAAAAACTCTAGAAGAAAACCTAGGAAATATCATTCCAGACATAGGCCATAGCAAAAGTTTCATGACCAAGACTCCAAAAAGCAATTGCAACAAAAACAAACACAAGTTAAATCTAATCGAACTAAAGAACTTCTGCACGGCAAAGGAACTATCAACAGAGTAAACAGACAACCTACAGGATGGAAGAAAATATTTGCAAACTATGCATCTGACAAAGGTCTAATATCAAGAGTACATAAAGAAATTAAATTAATAAGCAAAAAACAAATTACCCCACTAAAAAGTGGGCAAAGGATATGAACAGACATTTTTCAAAAGAAGACATATATGTAGCTAACAAGCACATAAAAATGCTCAGCATATCTAATCATTTGAGAAATGCAAATCAAGATCACAATGAGATACCGTTTCACACTAGACAGAATGGCTATTTTTAAAAAGTCAAAAAAATACCAGATGCTAGTGAGATTGCCAAAAGAAAAAAGAAAAAAAAAGCTTAAACACTGCTGGTGGGAATATAAATTAGTTCAGCTAGTGTGGAAAGCAGTTTGAAGATTTCACAAAGAACTTAAAACAGAACTATCATTCAACTCAGCAATCCCATTTATACCCAAAGAACTAAAAATTGTTTTGCCGTAAAGACACATGCACGTGTATATTCATCGCAGCAGTATTCATGATAGCAAAGACAAGGAATCAACCAAGATGCCCATCAACAGTGGACCAAATAAATACAATGTACATATACACAACAGAATACTATACACCCACAAAAATAATGAAATCACATCCTTTGCAGCAATATGGATGCAGCTGGAGGCCATTATCATAAACGAATTAACACGAGAACAGAAAACCACATACTGCATGCTGCCATTTGTAATTGGGAGCAAAACACTGGGTGCAAATGGACGTTAAGAAGGGAGCAATAGATAGCAGCACTTACTTGAGGGTGTAGAGTGGGAGGAGGGTGAGGATCAAAACACTACCTATTGGGTGCTATGTTTATTACCTGGATAACAAAATAATCCGTACCACCAAACCCTGCAACACAAAATCTATCTATATAACAAACGTAAACATGTACTCCCTCAACCTAAAATAAAAGTTGGGGGAAAAAAGAATAGCATAACAATTACATGAAATTAAAAACAATTTTTTTGAGCAAAGACTATAAAAAGTCAGACTGGAAAATATATTTGTGATATCTGTGATATAGTATAATATTTTAAGCTTAACTTTTAAAATGTGTAGACAATTCTTTCAAATCAATAATAAAGAACCTAATTTTAAAATGTACAGAAAACAAAACAACCAAAGTGGTGATGAGATCCAAGATGGGGCAGAACAGCGAGCGAAATTTGAACTGCTGGCTTTCTTTTCTAATTTCCCTGTTGTGCTGTGAGTTCTCTGAGGTCAGGGAATGACCTAGTGTCTCTTACTAATCAGGTGCTGAATAAATATTGAAAGAATAGATAGAAGTTGACTACTAATGAGGAAGACTCAGTTCATTTCAGGACTAACATCTGGTCTCGGAATTACAGAAGGGAGTAGTTGTTTGACTCCTAGTTATCATCGGATTGTAGTCACTGGGGCTTGAAAGGGACCTTAAAAGGAATGTGACTATACATCCTGGTTTGCCTGACACAATCCCAGTTGACATCTGTTTCTCTGCATCCTGTTAGGGTTATCATTTATTCCAGATTTGTTTTCTTTCAGTGTTCAATGACATATTATAATTTTATTAAAGTAAGCTAAGATGGGTTTGGTAGACTCTACTTTTTTTTTTTTTTTTTTTTTTTTGAGACAGAATCTTGCTCTGTCTTCCAGGCTAGAGTGCAGTGGCGCAATCTCGGCTCACTGCAACCTCCACCTCCCGGGTTCATATGATTCTCCTGCCTCAGCCTCCCAAGCAGCTGGGACTACAAGTGTGTGACACCACACTCAGCTAATTTTTCTACTTTTAGTAGAGATGGGGTTTTACCATATTGGCCAGGCTGGTCTCCAACTCCTGACCTCGTGATCCACCCGTCTTGGCCTCCCAAAGTGCTGGGATTACAGGTGTGAGCCAACGCACCCAACCAGACCTCTACTTTTTATTCCCACATTCTGCCACAATTAGTCTCATTTAGTAGTACATGAGAAGCTTGGTTAATAAACAGAGTTCTCACTTAAACATGTGGTAAAATTGGAAGGAAACTAGCAATAACCTGCTTCTCTTTTCCTAACCCTTCCTGGTGCAATGTAACCAAAATCACCTTTCCCGGGACAGTATTCAAGCTGCTTATTGATAAATCACAGAACTCTTGGACATGAATGGTTCATGTGGCCAAGGTCACCTTTGGTCTGGTGGTGGGGGGAGAAGTTCTCATTACCACTGTCCGTGCTAGCCACTTGGTGTACCAGCTAGTTATGCCATGGACTGTATCATGACTTAAGAGATACTCAAGGCTACTAGACAATGAAAGAGAGTCATTTACAGTAAGTAGAAACATGGAAAATTATTGGTTAGGTGTCCCTGCAATAACTGCACAAAATACAGCCTAATAGCTTTGTCACAGAGTACAGGGAGAGCAGTCAGAAATTTCTCTGTCATAGTGATTTTATCGTTTATTTGTCTGGTATAAGTCTCCAGCTGTTTATTTGATTGTTCCGCGAGACTTTTTACTTTTATTTTGCAGTAAACCTTTTGAGAAGCAGAAAGTTAAAAATGGAAGTGCAAGTTTAATGAAATATTAAGAAGTAAATCTGTATCTCAAGAAAGATGATGATGAATGTGGAACTGGCAGAAAAGTTTGTAAACATTTACCGTCCACTGTGGGGAATGGCAGCCAAGGAAAACCAGAAAATTAAAATCTGCTTAAGAAACATCAGCATTTTCCACAAAAGTCTGTGGTTATTTTAGGAAGACTGTGCCCTTACGATTTAATAAGTTTTGCAGAGTACGATTATATAGTACTCTGTGAATCGTGAACTTTCACTTAGATTAAATGACACATTTTCCTCAAGCCTGTAATCCCAGCACTTTGGGAGGCCGAGGCGGGTGGATCACGAGGTCAAGAGATCGAGACCATCCTGGTCAACATTGTGAAACCCCGTTTCTACTAATACAAAAAAATTAGCTGGGCATGGTGGCGCGTGCCTGTAATCTCAGCTACTCAGGAAGCTGAGGCAGGAGAATTGCCTGAACCCAGGAGGCGGAGGTTGCGGTGAGCCGAGATCGCGCCATTGCACTCCAGCCTGGGTAACGAGAGCAAAACTCCGTCTCAAAAAAAAAAAAAAAAAAAAAAGATACATTTTCTAAATTCATGTCATTTGTGATTGTTTCTGCATCTTCCGTAAAGCAGTTGGAATTGTCCTTGGAGCCTAGTAAGCAGTCAGGTTTGCATTTGTTGTTCTCATCACATTGTTATTATTACACTATTATTATTTTGCCTATATTGACTGAAATATTTGTGCCAAATCCTGTGAATAACTAGATAATGATTAAGATAGTATAAGTAACAGAAAGGCTCACCAAGAAATGATGACAATATCCTCTGGTTGTTGGGGAGGACCAGCCATATTTTCACTTTTCATGGTCTGCAAATGCCTGAGCTTAGCAGGATCGGGTGGAAAAGCCTTGAGCCCTGGGAGTGCTACAGAACCAGGTACTGTTCCGGGCTTAGCCATCAATTAACCTAAACTTGCTCATCCACTACAATGGGGATAATAGCGCCTACTTTGCAAGATGACTAGGAGGGAATTGCATGAGATCTTGAGTGTAAAGAGGCTCACATAGTGCCTAGGAAATTTAGGTGCCAAGATATTTAAAACAAGTCTGAACCCATGAAGCTTATTTGTTTTCTACCCTAGACAAAATGAGTTTGCTCATTCCTAACACGGTCAGGTTCTTTGGCAGGAGTGGCTGGGAGGGCAGTAAGCTAGGTTTTGCTCTTGACGGGCTCATGGTGGAGGCTATTCAAGGCAGATTTCTCAAGTGGTCATAGCACCATGGGTTAAAGGAAGAAAAATATTGATGTTTTATTGAATTACTTCTATAGGTCAGATCATGTATCACTGCTGTGACCTAAACAATGAGCCGGTGCAGGAGGAATGCACAGCTGAGACTGATGAGATAAACCTTCCACAGCCCTGACTCCTCCAAGACCCAGTAAATTGCTTCCTTTATTTAATTACAAATTAATTGAAAACACTCCCAGGCTGATAAAACAATACTGGTCCCCGATTTGTTGATAATAGCCTAATCCTCCTGTAATAGTCCCATAGACACCATCACATGATTATGTCATCAATTTTACACTTGCAGTGTCTGGATAAACATGGCTGCCTGAGGTTCAGGAAAAGGATAAACATACAGAGAGGTGTGCTTTGAAAGGCTAATTTAAAGGTAAGTTTGGTGTCAGATGGTGCTGGATCGATTCCCAGTTCTGCCAGTCACTAGCTAGGAGGCATTTTGCAACCCGGGGAGCACTTGAAGATTAATAAATACATGAAAAGGACTAGTACTGTGCTTGTCACATAGTGTGAAATTCATTAATGATAGATGCATTATTTTTTTCTCTTGTATTCAGTTTGGGGGCACTCATGCTTTGTTTTCAGTTAAGAAGATAATCTTAGTTCCAGGTCAGTAACTATACTGATACCCTCTCCAGCATCCAGAGCTCCTTCTTCATCTTGTCTGTACCCATCAAGGCAATTGCCAACCTGTGGTGGCTCCTTTCTTCCTACTACAAAGCTTGTTCGTGCTTGATCCCAAGACTTTCTAGAGTAGGAAAGGATCCCATTGAGTGAGGTAGGCGCTGACATTACTGTATCCCCAACACCACTCATTCCTGGTTAAGGCAACTAAAGAAATATTTTTTTTGCAATTAAGAAAGGTACACATAATAGCAAATAAAGCAGCATTCTAAAGCTTAGGACTCAGTTTAAAGGGGCACATAAGAAAGAGTTAATGTTAGCATTCAAAGGATTTTTAAGTCTAGGCCCTTTACTAGGTCAGAGTACGTAGTCCCCATTAAAATAAGAGTCTTCTCTCTCCATTATGATTGTCAGAATAATACAATTTTGCTTACGGGAAGGGAACCTTACTTTGGTGCACTTTTAGATAGAGCAGAAAGTGAGATGCTGTTCCTTTATTTCCGTGGTTGAAATTTTGAAAATAGAGCAGAAGAAAACTAGACACTGAATTTGCCTATATTAATGGAGAGAGATGGACTTCTCATAGGTTTTAAAGAAGAAAAAAGGGAAAAGTGTGACATGTCCACCAAGCAAAGAGTTACATTTCTATGAGTTAGGTCTGAAAAACACTAAAGATTCATAGAGTCTTAAACCACTTTCTACTCTCTTACCAGGCCTCACCCCCAACCTCCAGAAGAAGGCCCGAGAGAACAAGATAGGCATGAAATGCAATCTTTATTAAGTGTTGTGCCATTTTTGAGACTATCTGGAAGAAACTGTACTCTGTTCAACAGGTATGGTGAGGAAGCAGTCAAGCGTGGGAAGATAATCAATATTTAAATAAATCCTTGGTCAGCTGGGCACAGTGGCTCACACCTGTAATCCGAGAATTTTGGGAGGCCAAGGCAGGCAGATCAAGAGGTCAAAAGATGGAGACCATCCTGGCCAACACGGTGAAACACCATCTCTAGTAAAAATAAAAAAATTAGCTGGACATGGTGGCGCGGGCCTGCAGTCCCAGCTACTAGGGAGGTGGAGGCAGGAGAATCGCTTGAACCCAAGAGGTGGAGGTTGCAGTGAGCCGAAATCGGGCCACTGCACTCCAGCCTGGCGACAGAGTGAGACTCTGTCTCAAAAAAAAAAAAATTCTTGGTCAAAATAAAAAACACATTATGGCAGAAACCAAAAGACTTACAGAAAATATACTTACATGAGGGCGGGAAGATAACTTGCTCCCTCCTTCCCTGCAGCCTCTGGCTTACACTTTTTCACTGTGCTTTTCTCACGGTATGTCTGAGGTTCCTCTCGGCCATGAGGCTTTGAGGGCTGGTGTGGGTCTTTATCATCTCTTCATCTTTGAATGTGACTATCTGACACATAGTAGAAAATCAGTAAGTATTCGCTATATGCAAGAGCTGGAAAAAGAAAAAAACATGGAAGAAGAAACTAGAGAACCAAAAAGTCATTCAATCATAAAAGTATGTTAGCTTCAAATTTAATCAGAAAGTAAAAGATGATTTTGTGTGTATTGAAAACAAAGATATAATGTTTTTGGATTGGAAAGTTGATAAGTCAGCATCACCTCATACAACTATTTAAGCAACATGTAGACATCACTAGACTCAAAGTCACAACAACTTGAAGCATAATGCAAACAATGGTTCACCGAGGTGAAGATAAAGTAAACTTCTCAAATTCAAAGCATGTTTAGACCAAGCCTATCTCTGTCACCCTGAGTGACTAATTTGCTATATATTTGAATCAGATCATCTAATTGGTGAGCCAAGATAAAATATTGACGGCAGAATTCAGCCATCCAGATGTCTTGCTAGATCTCATCTTGCAAAAATCAGAAAAAGCATCAGATAAATTTCTGATTTGTCTTGCTAATACTTTCAGATCCCTTAGTGTATAGAAATCAATGAAGGGACTTAGCCTAAAGTATCATTCTGATCAACCAAAAAGAATGGGTTTACATCAGTTAGAATTCTGTGTTCAGATGCAAGTGCCTTAATACCTGCGTCATTTTTAAGGAAATAGATTAGCTCACATAAATGAAAGATCAGCGACAGGACAGGCTTCGGAGTTGGGTCATCCAGTGGCTTAATGTCATCAGTGATTCTGGTCATTCTCTTCTGCTGTGCTGTTGGCCATGTCAGTTTTATTTTAAGTCAGGTTTCTCTCATGGCAATGGGATGGCTGCTGGTAGCAATTGGGGCTCCTTTCCTTTGTATATCTAGCTACAGAGGGAGAAAGGCCTCCTTCGCCTTCCTTCCTTCCCTCCTTCCTTCTTCCTTCCTCTGTCCCTCCTTTCCTCCATGCCTGCCTACCTGTTGGAATTTTGCTCTTTTTGATTTCATTTTTATATCTAGCTGCAGAAACGGAAAGGCCTCCTTCGCCTCCCTCCCCTCCCCTCCCCTCTCCTCCCTTCCTTTCCCTTCCCTTCCCTTCCTTTCCCTTCCCTTCCCCTCCCTTTCTTCCTCTCCCCTCCCCTCCCCCTCCCCTTCCCTCCCCTCCCCTTCCCTTCTTTTCTTTGCTTTTCTTTCTTTTCTTTGGGTCAAAATTTTGCTCTTGTTGTCCATGCTGGTGTGCATGGCGTGATCTCAGCTCACTGCAACTTCCACCTCCCCAATTCAAGTGATTCTCCTGCCTCAGCCTCCCAAGTAGCTGAGATTACAGACATAGGCCACCAGGCCCAGCTAATTCTTTGTATTTAGTATAGGTGGGGTTTCACTATGTTGGTCAGGTTGGTCTTGAACTCCTGACCTCAGGTGATTCACCCACCTTAGCCTCCCAAAGTGCTAGGATTACAGGCATGCACGACTGCACCCAGCCCTCAGCTTTCTTTTAGACAGAAGAAAAACATTTCCCCAAATATCCAGCAAATCCCCTCTCACATCTCATTGGCTAGATTTAGGTAATATATTAATTTCTGAATTAATCACTAACCAGGGGATTTCTCTAAGACCAATTAGGCCCACCCTTGAAGCTGAGGGTGGGGGCTGCCTCCCCTGTGTCTTATGAGCAGCATGAGAGAGGGGAAGACCTCAACTTAGTGATACTCTGTTTGGAATAAAAAAAGAGTGTAGGGGAATGAAAGCTGAGATGGCAAATGAGAGGCAGAACTGCACCAAATATACATTTTGGCAGAATGTCAGATGGCTAGGAGTTAAAATTAATATCTGAGTAAAATCAAGGCCTAAGTCAAATGTGACTGTGGAATAAGAATAAACTAGACATTTTCAAAACACATGGACTCAGGGAGAGGAGCATCACACACTGGGAACAGTTGAGGGGGTAGGGGAGAGACAGCGGGGGTGGGGAGGGAGGGGAGGGTGGGGAGGGATAACATGGGGAGAAATGCCAGATATAGTATGTACCTGAAGTAAAATAAATAAATTAAAAAAAAAAAAAAACCAAGGTCAAGTATTAGAAAAGATTGAGAAGACAGAGGGAAACAAGGAGAAGGTGCCAATAACAAAACTCAAAGATTTTTTAAAAAGTGTTATTTATTATTTAAAATATCATTCGTGCATACCCACAAGATGAAAGGAGAGTGACATTTGTTGGAAAGTTATGTGGAAAAGGATTGCCTATTATTCTCCTAGCAGTGGAACTGAAACAGGGGAGGTCTCAAATCCTTAGAAAAGATGATAGATGATGGAATAGAAAAAGGAAAAAAGAAAAGAAAAGGTGGTCGGAAATTCAAAGCAACAAGATGAGGATAAATGATGTAATCATTTCATGGTGGAGCAGGACTGCCATCTCCCCATCAAACATCGATGTGTCAGAAACTCCTTGCTGACTGAATGGAAGAGCATCATGGAGCATCCTTTTAAGAAATACTGCATTTTCTATATCCTCAGTGGTACAGAAGGTGACATTGTCTAGCAAAGTATGGACAAAAGTGAGTTAGAAGAGTTGGACTTGGAAAGTCATAGGTGACAATATACTTTCTTTATATTTTCCTTTTTATGTATGCACAAGATGATTATAATAAAAACTACGTCTAAATAACTCTAAGATAGATTTCTTTTAAGTATAAACATTCTAAGTGATGAGAAAAAGTGTTACTGGTTAAATTGAAAAGTTTGGCATCATAATGTAAAAACAGTTTGTTCTGGAGATGTTAGGTGTTAGATTACTCCCAAGGTAAATACCACTCATTGTGACACCATAGAGGAAACCACTATTAACTAAGATTAAAGGAGAAGCAAAATATTTTTTTTGGCAGGGTCAAGTTTCAAAGAATTTTTTATCTCTATAATAGTAATTAAAATAAAAATGTAACTTTTCTTTATCTTCTGAACTTGAAGATTTGGCCAATGATTATGACACAGTCTTCTTGAAGAAATCCCTCAAATGGAAGCTTTGTGTACTACTTAAAGATTTTTCTGGACATTTTCAGAAGTAGACTTAAATGGTTATTTTTAGTTATAATTTATTTCTAATAGTTTTGCAATCACTTTCTGCTTTTCTTAATTACTTGAGGTTTTTTTCTTTTGATCTAGAGACGTAGCAATGGAGTTATATCACTGGGTTTTAGGATGACTGAATGGCCTATGACTTTTCCTCTCTGTTTTCTTTGCAGGCACATAATGTTAAAATCATCACTGTAGTTGAGCCATAGGAGATTCTTTACTGCAGGATTCATGAAAGAGACACTGAATGCTCAAGCATTTCAGTTGATTACTTTGCAGCAGTTTTCAGTAAACTGCTTTCTTTTAGCAATCATTGTTTCTGCTAAGTTCTATCTAATATTGCCGTCTATAAATTATGAGGTTCAGGCTATTTGTTGTTGTCATTGTCGGAACAGTTTTTTACTTGAACTAGCTATGATTTTATCTTTTCTAAACATTTTTTATATTACAGGATACTTATAAAGTCAACTGGCTGATGGTAGCTCTTTTTCTGGGTCAGCCTGTAATTCTGCTATGCTATGCTGTGCTATGCTAAAATTTCTTTTTGAACACTCTGTTGAAAGGTGTGAATAAATGTCTTATGCTTGTGATTCTTAATTTGCCTCATCTTGATAGTTCTATTGACAATAACAATTGTATCACATTTTCCAATCTATCCCTATTTCTTCAATTAGGTTTACTATTTTGTTAGCTGTGTGAGACCCAAAAATCTCCTGGCAGAATAATGAAGCAATAACATAGCATAAACCATCTTTAATCTATACTATTGTGTCAAAAGTTAAAAAAGACTTGTGCTTCCTTTTGCAAACTTTCTAAAGCAGTGTGGACAGTTATTATGAAAGGAACTACTCCTTTACCATGTAATTGGATTTTTGTTTGACTAATACGTCAAACTTTCTTGGACATGAAAGACATAATAAATAACAAACATATAGCATTATTTCTAAACATATTTAAAAATACTGTAGTATGTGTTGATTTACTTCATCATTACCAGGTTAAATTCTAATCTTTCTCAGGATTGAAAGGCACTTTCACTATGATGAGGAATGTTTTTTCTATCTTAAGTGAGCAGAGGCTTCATTCAAGCAGCAGTTAAGAATCCAAGACAAGAATATGAGACCTGGGGTTTTAAATATCTAGGATAATTGCATTGGTGCCACAGATGATCGGTAACACACTTTGGGGTGTTTTACCATCTTGGGAGATTTGCAATTATTGAATGGAAAGATATGAGGCCAAGCTGCAGTTACATTTTAGGCAGGCCAGTACATGGACCCTCAGTACTACTGCAGCATGCAAGATGATGCTACCAGAGGTGCCGATGGCCTGTTGGGCCTACTTCATGGTCCCTATCAACCAAGACTCTAAATGTGTGTCCTTAGAGGGATAAATGTCACATCTTGTATCCCTGTTTGATTTACCCTTCTCTCTAGTTCTTCTGCACATTCAAAGATTATGACTCGATTGAGGTAGATAAAATAGTAAACACCACCGTTCAGACGATTTTCAATGAATTTATTTCTTTGATGCATATTTGAATGTTCACTTCTCATCTTCTCTATCAGTTCTGGTCACAATTCTAAATATAAGTTAGTGCCTTTACCGGTGAGCTATGGTGATAACTCCAGTACCATTCCGTTGACTTAGGAATTCTTCTATTACTTTACCTGGCTCTCCAGCCACAACTTTAGAGATAAAAACCTTATAGATCAATAAAATATAATTTCCAGGCAAGAGAATATTGCAAATGATAATATATTCTCTTCTTTTGCAAATGCAAAGTCTGTTTTCTAACAGGGTCATACAGATTCTTATGGTAATTCATGTAAGATCAACACTCTTTTTAGCCCATCTATTTCCCCCAGTAAAAGAAGGATATTGATGCCAGGGAACTCTAGTTTATTTACCAGAAGACAATTACCTGAAAACCAATTTGCCAAATGGCTAATTCACAGAAATGTTTTTTCAAGATGATTTATTATGCTTATAGTATTTTGTAATGACTTTTGAAACAACTTCATCTTCTGTGAAGATTTTATGATTGATTTTCATTTTGTATTCATAGCAGCATGCTGAGGAATGTTCAGTTTGTCCCTGGCCAGGTCACTGCTGCTGTAGCTGAAGGACGATAGCTACTAAAAAAGGGATCCCCTACAGGGGAAAAGACTGGGAAGACAGCCAGTACACAGCTCAGACTGGGCTGTCAATCCAGAGATGGGGTGGTGGAGGGAGAGACCGTAGGGCAGGGAAAGGAGGAGACAGAAGGACTATTGTTGAACATGTCTTTGAATATATTTTTTTCTCCATTTTCAGCTTTATTGAGGCATAACTGACATATAATGAGATGCACACATTTAAAATGTTCAATTTGAAATGTTTCGATACATGTATACAGCCATGAACCCATCATTACAATCAAGATCATAAGCATATCCAGCATTCCCCAGAGTTTCCTTGTACCCACGTTACATAAACAGACAGTGCTCAACTCAACAATGTTTTGATGATTTTTCAACTTTACAGGGGTGTGGAAGCATTACTCACATAGAAACTATACTTGAGTACCCATATTGATATTCTGTTTTTCACTTTCAGTACAGTATTCAATAAATTACATGCAATATTTAACATTTTATTATAAAATAGGCTTTGTGTTATAAGGTTTTGCCCAACTGTAGGCTAATATAAGTGTTTTGAGCACATTTAAGGTAGGCTAGGCTAAGATATGATGTTCCGAAAGTTAGGTATACTAAACGCAGTTTTGACTGACAATATTTTCAACCAAACAATGGGTTTACTGGGACACAGCACCACTGTAAGTTGAGAAGCATCTATACATGAAACCATTTGAAGTTGTCTCACAGATCAATGATATTCTGTCCATTTTTTTCTGTTTCATTCTGGACAGTTAATATGGCTTTTTTTGGTCAAGTTCACTGACTTTTTCTTCTGAGGTTTCTAATCTGCTCCTAATTTCATCCACTGTATTTTTCACTTTAGACAGTGTATTTTTTATCTCTAGAAGTTTGCTTTGGAGGTCAAGCATAGTGGCTCATGCCTGTAATGCCAGCACTTTGGGAGGCTGAGGTATGTGGATGGCTTGAACCTGGGAATTCAAGAACCGCCCAGACAGCATGGTGAAACCCTGTCTCTACAAAAAAATACAAAAAATTATCTGGGCATGGTGGTACACCCCTGTAGTCCCAGCTATTCATGAGGCTGATGTGAGAGGATTGCTTGAGTCTGGGAGGTTGAGGCTGCAGCAAACCATTATTGTGCCACTGTACTCTAGCCTGGGTGACAGAGTGGTACCCTTTCACAAACAAATAACACAAACAACAAACCAAATTCCCCCAAACAAAAAAGAAGTTTGATTTTGATCTTTAAAAAATACATATTTTCTTTATCATTACTTAACTTTTCAAACACATGGAATACAGTTCTAATAACTGATTTAAAATCCTCTGCTAATGTTGACATCTGTATAACTTTTGGGTTGGTTTTATATTTTCTGCTCCTTTACGTATCTGATAATTTTTACTCAGATGTAAAACTCTGTAAATTTTACCTTGGTGGGTGCTGAATACTTTTATATCCCAATAAATATTCTTGTGTTTCCTCTTGGACACAGTTAAATTGTTTGGAAACAATTTGATCCCCTCAAGGCTGGCTTTTAATCTTGTCTGTAAAGAACAACACACATTTTTGAGGCAATAAACTTCTGGGTGCCCTACTCAATGGTTGTGAACTATGACATTTTTCTACTCTGGCTCATGGGAATATGGACCATTCCCAGCCCTTTGTGACTTTCAGTGCTTGCTCCCTTTGCCCCTTTTGAGTGGTTTCCTGATCTCAGAGTTTCCTTACACATGTACTGATCAGTACTCTGCTGAATACTTGAGGGGACCCTCTGCAGTTCTTGGAGTTCCTTCTCTGTAGAGCTTTCTCCACCCTGTGAACTCTAGCTGCTTTGACCTCCTTATACTGCCAGTTCTGTCTTCTCGATTCAGGAGTCTGCTAGCTTCCAACTGGGCTTCCTGTCCTATACTACGGCCTGGAAATTCTCCCAGACCATATGCTGGGGTAATTGTAGAAGTTAATTGCCTCCAATCTCTCAGAGATCACTGTCCCATCTTGCCTGATGTCCAGTGTTTGTTCCACCTTGGCTAGAAGTGGGCCTGGACAGGAGTAGCATCAATATCCCAGGGGACAGTCTACCTCCCATGGCAACCACGGGGTTAAAGGATGCTGTAAATAGAAGTACTGATATAATTCCAAACTTTTCAGTTTGTAAGAGTGTGACAATGGTGGTAGCACTAAGAGAAATTAGAAATCAAGAGAGTCGGGAAGCATCCTGGAAAATCCAATCTAGTTATAAGAGATCAGAGCTAGAATTTGAGTTGAGCCACCAAGATCAAGGTGTTAAGAAACTTACGTAGGAGGAACTAGGCATTGAATCTTGTCAGGGAAAATAGGACACTTAGGAGGCACGAGACTTACGGAAAGTGTTTCATAGTTTGTGACCCATGTAAAAATGAGAATTATGCACCCAAAACACGGCACAGTGCAATGACAAAGGGATGGGCTTTGGAGTCAGGTTGATGAGAGTACTTGTGCCAGCTGGAGCACCACCAGTAGTACAGGCTCTTTCCCTATTTTGGTCTCACTTGCCTAATGTGTCACTTTAGGCAAGTTTCTCAACTTCTGACGCTCAGTTTCTTCATTTTAAAATGGGAACTATAATAGCTAATCACAAAGTTATTGTGAATACTAATGGAGATGGCAAAGTGTAGCTATTATATTGAACAAACTTGCCTTGTGAGATACAAAATCACAAAACACCTTTTTCCCTTTGTTTCTTCCTGTACATTTAATTTTAGTCAATAAGGCTTTTCCCTTGCATCTCCATGGAAATTTGAACAAAACCCATGTATTACTTTACTATTGCTGCTTTAAAAACCTACCACAGATGTGGTGGCTTAAAACAACACATATGTATTATCTTATAGTTCTGGAGGTCAGAAATCCTAGAACAGGTCTGCAGGGGTGTGTTCCCTCTGGAGGTTCTAGGGGAAAATCTGTTTCCTTGCCATTTCTACCTTCTAGAGGTTGCATACATTCCTTGGCTTGTGGTCCCATCCTGCATCTTCAAAGTCAGCAGCATAGCATCTTTCCACTTCTCATTGCCTCTTCTTCTGCAATCACACTGCCTTCTGTGTCTGTGACCCTCCTACAAACCTTTCATAAGAACCCCAGTGATATATTGGGCCATCTTTGCTAATTCAGGATAATATATCCAAGTCAAAATTCTTAACTACATTAAATCTACAAAGTCTCTTTTGCCATTCAAGTAACATATTCACAGGTTCCAAGGATTGAGATGTGGACATCTTTGGGAGGCCATTATTCAGCCCTCCAGATCTCATTACTTCTCTGGTCACTCTTAGGTAGTACATATGCTATATCCTTTAGAATCACAAATAAAGTTTCAATTCAGGAATTAAAATCATAGAATTTTATCTAAACTTGATGCTTCTACCCTCCTGCCTCTAGGTCCTGTTGGAGCAGGAAGTATGTAGTCAGTTCCAGAAGGGAGGTACAACCGGCTGCTTTTCTCTTTCCTCATGTAGCTAGCCTTCTTCTCCTACTAATACTTCTGGTTTTCTCAGGGTTAGAGCAGAGGGATGAAGGCAGAGGTGAGAGGAGTAGGGATGATGGTGTGGCCCTGAGTTGGCAGTCTGGGGACCTGATTCTTCCTTACCCGGATGCTTTTGGAAATTCTTCGATGACCCCACCCTCAGCTGTCACTAGGGTTCTCTCACCTAGTGTTCGTCTGGCATGTGTTACTATTCGCCTTCTTGCATGATGACCAAGTATCCAGTAATCTACCTGGAGCTTCCCTGCTGCTGAGGTCTAATGTTTCCTCCAGGCAGTCCTCTCCAAACTTCTGGTTCACAGAAAATGCACAATTCTTTCCCCCTGACTCTAGGAGTGTAGCCAATTCTCATGCTAAAGCCATCTATTCAGTTTTAGCCAGGTTTTGTTTACTTATATTCCTCAGGTGGCTCAAACACCAAACCATCAAATATCTCCCTAAGTTCCAAGGAGTTCTGTTAAATCTCATATTGGTCTCTTAAAAACCCCTCTTTTCAGATTTGGGCTCAGGAAGTGGTAGCTTCAGCTCTCTCTCCCTTGGAGGAGTGGGATGGGAGACACATGGCACAACTCTCTCCAAATAAATTTTCTTCAAATATATACCTCTTGACCTTTTACCTCCCTCACGCAAGTGAGTGAATGAGTCCAGGATGAGATTTGAACATTTCCTTTGAAAGTTGTGCAAATTTGTGGAATCAGTTGTTTCTTGATGTTTATGATGGTTAACTTTTTGTGTCAAATTGACAGGATGTGCAGATTCAACTTTATTTCTGGGTGTGTCTATATGGATATTTCTGGATGAGATTAGCATTTCAGTTGGTGGACTGAGTAAAGCAGATGGCCCTCCTTAATATGCTGGGCATCATTTAATTCTTTGAGGGACCGAATACAACAAAAAGTCAGAGGAAAAGAGAATTTGTTCTCCTCTTGATTGCTGATCTAGGACATCAGTATTCTCCTGCCCTTGACTGAGACTTACACTATTGGCTCTCTGGTTTTCTACACCACTGGCTTTCCTGGGTCTCCAGTTTACAGACAGCACAGTGTGAGACTTCTCAGCCCTCATAATTACAACAGGCATTTCCTTATACTACATCGTGTGTGTGTGTGTGTGTGTGTGTGTGTGTGTGTGTGTCTTATGGGTTCTACTTCTCTAGAGAATTCTGACAAATACAGTGTTTCAACATCAAATTCCATTTTAGCTTTCTGTTACATTCGTCAAACAGCCACCACACATCAACAAATGTTCATTTTTTTTGTTTTTAATGAAATCTGGTACAAAAACAATTAAAGATAAATAACTAAATTAGTCAAATGTTTTGAGATTTTTCCAGATGGAAAGCCTGAAGAAGATATAAAGTACTATTCTTGGAAAAATGTTTCATTTTGTTTTTTAAACTTTGGGCAGCTGACAGTCATCTTACATACAGTACTGACACATTCTGATGTGCTGTTCTCTGGGACCAATTTTGATGACAGGAAAACACAATATGACATTATCCAGAGCTGTAAAATTCCACTTTCGTCCAGGCAATTTGCAAATCAAACTGACTATCTTGGTTCCTCTGTGTCTTTTAATATTTTAGAAGCACAATAGGTAAATTGAATTAATGCCACTAACTTGGAAACTTAACCTGTCACTGCACTTATGGTGTGCCTGATTTAATTGGCCCCAGAAGTGTAAATTATATTACTTTACAGGAACTCTGTGATGAACAATCACAAAGGCATGAGCGCTTGAATGGCTGATCTAAGTTTACTGGTGAGATGACTGACACACGGTTTAAGGTTTGGTTATTTCACTCACCTGATGCCAGAATGAGATGGATTAACCAGGGCTTTGTTAGATTCTTCCGGAAGGTCAACACCTTAGTTTTCTTGGCATCCCAGACCAATTGGACCCTATGGATTTCTGTTTGTATCAAAGCAGCCAACACTTACCTCAAAGCTATTCTTGCCTCCACAACCAAATAGGAAGACTAAAAGACAAGACTGAATAATCAACCATCTATGTGATAATCAATCTATGTAAGGTTCCCCTACATAGAAATTATTTCCCTACATGCGTTGATGAAATTTCTCCTATGGAAACCCAACAGTTGTTTACCAAGATTTCAGGAAAACTTTAGCCTTGGCATCATAATTTACATGTGCATACGATTTGGGAAATTTACCAGTGGAGAGACTGCGTCTTGGTCCTGTATAAAACCTGTGACATACAGGAATAAGCAACAAAACCTGGAAAGGGTTGGGAGGAGGGAGTTGTGGGTGAAAGAGTCAGAGACTGAGGGGAGAAGTGTGGGAGGAGACACTAGCAAATCTGTTCACTCAGGTGACAGCCACTCATCTGCCAAACACTCACAAACATGGTTTCTGTTTGTGTGTTTGGGTTGTTGAAGCAGAAACAGGGCCCAGTCCCTTTGATAAAGTCACTGGTGGCCAAACCCTTCTCACCCTATTCCCTGCCTGTGTTACCCTTCTCCAAAACTGTGAGTCTGCCTGGACTCGTAAATGCCGCCCAGGAGGCATACCTTTCCACATTTTTCCCCAAAAGAACCTTGGAACTACTATGCCCTATGTACCCTTAACTCTCATAGGCTTTGGGGATGCAGCAGCGAACAAAATACACCAAGAATCCTTGTTCTTGTGAAGGTTACCATTCAGACAGAAAGACAAAATAAGTTAGTTTTTAATAGTATGCTTGAAAGTGCTGCAGAAAGTATACCTATGTAACAAACCTGCACTTTCTGCACATGTACCCCAGAACATAAAGTATAATTAAAAAAAAAAAGAGAGAGGAGAGGATATCTTGGGTAAGGAAAGTGCCTGGGAGATGAAAAGCCTTTTTGCTCAAAATCACATAATTATTCATTAGTTGAAGGTGGAATTAGAAACCAGGATTCCTATAGCCTAGTAAAATTTCTGTTTTACAAATAAATAAATAATTAATCAAAAAAGAAAGTGTTTGTAAATACTGTAGAGAAAAATGAAGTAGAAAAGAGGAATGGGGTGGAGGGATGGGGGTTGAGAGTGTTTAGGGAAGATCACATTGAAAGGGTGACATATTTGAGCAGACTGAAAGGAGGCAAGGTAAAAAGGATGAGTATATGTTCAGGAGGAATGTTCCAAGCTCCTTAATATTATCTAGTGACCCATCCATCTTCTTATATAAGTTAGCAATTGACTTCATTTTCTTATCCATTCTATCTTCTGTGATCATTCCTATAAATTAATATCCATGCTGAAGATTATTTTCTTGCATTAAGTAGTCCGATGCGGAATAACAAAATTAAGGAGTGTACACATCTCCAGGGCTTTCGAAATATATTTCCTGGCTGGGCACAGTGGTTCACGCCTGTAATCCCAACACAACACTTCGGGAGGCCAAGGCAGGCAGACCACTCGAGGTCAGGAGGTCAAGACCAGACTGGTCAATATGATGAAACCCCGTCTCTACTGAAAATGCAAAAATCAGCCAGGAATGGTGGGACCTGTAATCCCAGCTACTCGGGAGGCTGAGGCAGGAGAATCTCTTGAGCCCGGGAGGTGAAGGCTGCAGTGAGTCAAGATCACTGCACTACATCCTGGGTGACAGAGTGAGATTGTGTCTCAAAAAAAAATGTATATAAAAATGAATGTATATATATACATTCTTTTTTTTGAGATGGAGTCATATATATATACACACACACACTATATATATATATATATATTTTTTTTTTCCTAATTACTATCCAAGATGGTTGATACCATTTTCTCTAGCAGGGTACATGAGTGTCTTGTTTCTCAGGTTTTATTAATACTGGCAAATTCTTCTGGCTCTTGACTTTGGGAGCTCCCACATGTGCTACATTTGTGCTCTGTTCCTTTTGTTGTGACAGCTCAGGAACTAATATTAGCCATTGCTTTCCATACCAATTCCTTTGTTTTTGATTCATGTATGAAGCTTTGGCATCCTGTTCAGATTTTATTTTTGCTTTGGATAAGCAGTTTACCCCGGTCTCGTTAATCACTCTTATCTCACCCCTGCACGCTTATCATGACTAATTTGCACCTCATGGCCAACACAAAGTCGAATTAAGATTCAAGAAAGATTATCACACAGAATGAGACCCTGGAGAACAAGGCAAGAGAGACACACTTCCCAGGACTGGTTCATATCCGGGATTAACGGCAGAGATGAATGAATGGTTAGAAAGGATTCAGAGTTTCTTAAATTTCCCTAAGGTCAAAATTGGCCCCAGATCTTGAATCTGTTAGAGATGCAAAGAAGGGGCAATTTGCTCTATCTATGGAGATAAAGGGCAAGTATTTGGAAACGCCAGATTCGTTAGGTTTCTTTTCTTACCCTCTCCCCCGCCTCTTCTCTATCCAAAATCTCACCTTCAGTGACCTTTTCTACTCCTAACATTTCTAAAAACAGTGTGTACAAATGACCCTTACATCTCTACCCCTAGCCCTGACGTGTTTCCCAGCCTGGTTTAATTGCTCAATGAATATTTTCATCATGAAACACACACACACACACACACACACACAGAAAGAGAGAGAGAGAGGGAGAGAGGGACGAGAGAGATCTCAAAACTTTCAATTTCAGCCCACATAAAGTGACCTTTTTGCTTTGTTCCCTTAGCTTTTCTTCACAATGAAAAAAACGGAAAAGCATTAAGAGATGAGCCAGCGTAGTTCCTTCCCTAAGGAACTCACAGGTTGGTGGGGACAAGAGACTAGTACATAAATACATGAAGACTCCAGCACAGAGTGGCAAATGCTCTGACAGAGCAGGGGCATGGGACCGTATTGACGGAGGTGCCTGAGCTGAACTCCACGTGGAAAAGGTAGGAAAAGCTTCACAGAGAGGCTCCCGTGAAGTGAGGTCTTTTCCCCAAGGGATTTAGGAATTTACTGTCCACTGGCAGATTGAATAACAGCCCTATCTAATATAAGGGATTAATCTTCAGGGAAAAGCAGAATTTGGAAACGTAGATCATTGTGTGTGCTTTCCAGGAATGGCACATAGTTGAAGTGAAAGCCACAAGTCAAGGGATGGCCAGTCCTTCTCTCTAACAATAAAACTACCACCAACGACAGCAGTCACAATAATCATGATGACCAACGCCCATATGCCACTTACCACACTATGTGTTAGGAGCTGTTTTATGTGCCTGGGTAAACTCTCATAGGTAAAATAGGTGGGTGATGGGGTAGGGCCCAAAGAAGGGTCTCTGGATTCAAGTAGGGGCTTGTCTAGTTTGAACTTCCCACGGGTGCTGAAAGAAGGAAGCACCCTAGTTTTCTTTTCTGCTTGCCCAGATAACAGATACCAGGGGAAAGGTAAGGGTGAGGCTTAAAAGCTGTCAGTAGTGAAAAAAAAAATGGAGTTATACTCTTTGTTAAAATGCGTCCCTAATGTTTGACTGATGATTGAAATGTGACATTTTTTATTTCATTGAATTTGAACTTGAACTTGTTTAAGAAAGCTATTATGTAACGCTGTAAGGCCTGCAGCCTGAGGCCATCAAGGGAGATAAAAGTTCCATTGAATGCCTTGTTCAGCAGCCTAGCATTTTGTGTTCTAAGAACTAATATATTATATTCTTATATTCTAAAAAGTGCCTTTGTCACTACCAATTATATCTGGAACCCTGAGGAGGATAAGGGATGTCTCAATGCTCAATGTGACTTTGTATTGTGGCAGCAATTGCCACTCTAATGGAATGTGGCATGAGGCTCTTTCTTAAGACTATCTAGCAGTTTTCCTAAGAAATGTTCTTTTATTAAATACAGTTTGGGCAAGATCACTATAACAAGTGTTTAAGGCAATCTTAAAAATGTTGTATCATATCTAGCACATAGTAGGTGTGTTAGGATGTTCCTGTGTTGCTATAAAGAAAGACCTAAGACTGGGTAATTTATAAAGACAAAAGGTTTAATTGGTTCACGGTTCTGCAGGCTTTACAGGAAGCATGGTGCTTGCACCTGCTCAGCTTCTGAGGTGACGTCACCTCAGAAGCTTACAATCACGGTGGAAGGCAAAGAGAGAGCAGGCATCTCACACACGACAGAAGCAGGGGTGAGAGAGAGTGTGGCAGGGGAGGTACCACATACATTTAAACAATCAGATCTCTCGAGAACTCACTATTACAAGGACAGCACCAAGGGGATGCCAGTAAACCATTCATGAGGGATCCGCCCCATGATCAAAACACCTCCTACCAGGCCTCACCTCCAACACGGGGATTATATCTCATCTTGAGACTTGGAGGGACAACATTCCAACTCATATCAATAGACATGCCATAATTATGTAGTGGAAAAATCCTGCAATTCAATGATTCTGTAATTATACAGAAAACATTACCAATACATTTCGGCACCAAGTACATGTGACTAATTTAAACAAATTAGCAAACGTGACCTTGAGGCTTCTCTCTGCCCAAGGTCCCTCTCTCCCACCCAAAGAATTATACTAGGGCCAAGAATGGCACGGACCTCTGCTCTTACAGTCTGATTTCTTCCCTGTTCATGTAGGTGGTGGAGACAAAGTTTCACAATGAAGTCAGTGAAGTGAAGCAGAATCGTTTTTATTTTATTTTCTGTATCCTTCTTAAGTATCGCTCAGTTGTAGGCTTTTTCCAGAGAAGAACTATGTCTTACAGCATGATACGCCCAGTTCCTATCACTTCACCCTACACTCAGAATGTGCCCAGTAGTGTTAGAAGCTCATCACCATTGGAGCCCGCTCTTGGAAGGTGAGCCTGTCAATCATGCTCCCCAGCAGATGAACCGGGACTCTTGACCTTGAGCCTGTGGCCTGGGGCCAGGACGGTTCTACTGTGCTGCTGTCAAGTTTTCCACTGTGTCCTCAGTTTAGCCCCAAATGGTTGGTATTGCTGTCCTCACACTATTTTTAGTCATAGATCAGTTATCCCTGACACGCAGTGGTGGGGATTAACAAAATGCACCCATATGCATCTCTGAAGGCTGAGCGTGTGTGTCTCCAGCCCAAAGTAGTCTTGGGCAGTTCTAGGTAGGATTAGCACACTTGAGTTTTTTTATTGTCTCCCTTTACTCCTGGCAGGAGAGTTCTGGGCTAGAATCACTCCAAATTTGTTTTAAGGAATTTGGCAGAAGCGTCCTCTAAACCATATACCAGACCTTGTGTTTTGCCCCATTGAGTACCTTTTGATCCTTAGCCAGGACAGGACTGGGAAAGGCTTTCCTCCTCTTGATGGAAAGGAGCTCGTTGAACTTCATGCTGCTTTTACGAGAACACAGAGTAACGGGTCAGGCTGTAGGGATGTCCCCACCAATCTCTCATGTGGTGAAGGTTCCACATGCCTGAGGAAGGGAATTTCGTAACACCCAATGCCATCTGGGAAGGCTCTACAAGACAGGGTGAACACCATCGTAATCACATCATGTTCTGAAACCTCAGCCCTGATTACTCTGATCTTTATCCTCTGTTGACCTGAGATGAATGCAAGGAATGGTCTTTAAATGACTCCGTTGTTTTTAAACTCTAGTAAAGTGCTTGACTGGAACTTCCCTGGTGAGAGCAAATCGTACCAACCGACTCGCACTAACTTGACTTATTTAATTATTTTAATTATTTGAGTCTCTTCACTTCATGAAATGACCCCAAGTTCTTATAACAGGGGGGCAAAATCAGGGCACTCAATACTTTCTGTTATCTTCCTTAAGAATTCCCCTCCCATTCAGTCCTTATACATCCGCATGTATTTCATGACCCTTAGGTTCTCTGCAGAAACTTTGTTAAATATATTAGTGAAAAAAACAAGGAGGAGGAGTGGCAACCTAGACATTCAATAGGAGAGAAACACTGAGTAGATTTTGATCTTTCATGTGATGAGATATTATGCTGTCCTAAAAATAACATTTACCAAAAATTTTAAAAGATGCAAGATGAGCCGGGCGCAGTGACTCACGCCTGTAATCCCAGCACTTTGGGAGGCCAAGGCGGGCGGATCACTTGAGGTCAGGAGTTCGAGACCAGCCTGGCCAACGTGGTGAAACCCTGTCTTTTTTTTTTTAGAAAAAGATGCAAGATGATCACTAACATGTGGAATGAAAAAAGCAGGATGGGAATTTGTGCATATACTCTGATTTCAATTCTGTAAATATTTATATAGGTAAAATATGCAGTAGGATAGATAAAAATTAATTGGGCCTGAGTTACTCCTGGAGGTCATAAGAAATTCAGAGAGGAGATCTCAGATAGAACGGTCCTATCTGAGGACTCTAGGGATCTCAGCGGATGGGAGGAAAAGGGCAGAGACTATCTGTCTTGTGGCTTAGGGCTTCTACAGGCCAACAACTCACAGGGTTAAGGATTTGAAGGAGAAAGTGTTGCCACATCTTCAGCTAAGAAGCCACCAGTTTTATCAACACAAATTGACAAAATGGAGTATACTAAAGTATTTGGTTGGAGCTGGGAACCCCTTGGGACTGTCTGAATTACTACTTACAAAGAAGCAGCCAGGACAGTTTGCTTTCTGAAGTGTCACTGTGCAGAAGCTTCCACCAACACTCTCAGCCAGCCATGCCCGGGGCTGGAGAAGGCCCCCGAGTTCTGGACAGTCTGTGGGTTCCACAAATCAGTGCTAAGTCATGTAATCAGATGTTTCCATGGTGTTTGCATGTTACCATCTCAGGAATCCAGAGCTTTCACTTACCTCATGTCCCGGCCTGGGATTTCCCTGCAGGCTGTGACGGGTTTCTTTTGCCAGGGTACTCAGTGTTCCCTCTGCTCTTTCCCTGTGAGTGTCAGAGGCATCATCATCCTCATCACTGCCTTTTATTGAGTGCCTACTGTGTGTGAGGTGCTTTACAGATATTATTTTTAATCTTCTCAACAATCCTATCAGATAGGCATGATTACCCCAGTTTTATAGATGATGGGATTGAGAAACAGTATGATCAAATTACCTGCTTAGGGGCATCAAATTAGTTAAGTTTGGAACGAGATGTCTGTCTCTATTTTTTCTGTGATGTCTTTCAGCTTCTAATTTGCCACTTTGTGTGTGTGTGTGTGTGTGAGTGTGTGTGTGTTTTTGTGCATGTGTGAGAGAGAGAGATCTGTTACCATAAGATCTTTTTTGAACAGTGATTTACTTTTGAATTTGGGTGTCGCTTATTTCTCAAATACTTTTTTCCAACAACATCCAAAAAATAATATATCATCTTACCCCTTAATTGACTTTGTCAAAAGTAAGTCCTAGCCATGAGTACAAACTGGACTAAAAAATAATTATACTTTTCAAGAGTAAAATATTGACTAGAAATCAGAATGAGACGTCTCAGGATGACAGAAAAGCTTCCATACAAGTTAGGAGTGACCTGAGATTAGTACTAAAGGCAGGATATACAGACAAACAAACAGCAATAGTTCCTCACTTCATGTTCAGGGAAGCCCATGCACAAACCCTTTGATTCTGGTGCTCTTCTGACAAGCAGGGACCATCCTCCATTGTCAGCATCACGGGCTCAGAATTGAAGAAGTTGATGCTTTTCTCTCATCGAGGCCTGATCACTGTGTATCCAATAATGCTGCCTCCTTTTCCCACTTTCTTCCTTTCTTCGATAAATACACATCCAAAGCCAGGCCCCACGCTAGGGAGCAGCAGTAAATAATGACTACGAAGAGCAGGGTCCTGGCTATCACTGAGTTTACAGCTTGGTGGGGAAAACAAACAGGGAATTAAGACATAGTGCGATAAATGCACGGATGCAGGGAAAGTGGAGTGCACTCAGGAGGGCGGATTTGGAAGGTCAGCAAAGGCTTCCTCGACCAAAATACATCTGGGCTGTGACCTGAAGGATGAGTTAGCCTCAGCCAGGTCGGGTGGAAGATGTGGAAAGCAAGAAAGACATTCTGTGAACTTAGCCATCTGTCTCATTCTCTCTGTCCTCCTCATATATGTGTGTGTCAGAGTGCGTTTCGGGATTGCTTTTAACTTTTAAAATTAAGGATATCAGAATTCAGAGACTTCCAACGGTCCCTTAGAATTAAACATTGAGATAAAGGGAAATTCCACAGAGAAATCATACACCTCAGTTTGAAATTGCTACTTGAAAGGAATGGAACACCAGGTCTTTGGAAAGGGGCTTAGGGCCCATCAAGGGAGATACCGTGTGCTGAAGTTTTCTTCTGGAACTCATTGGGCTCCCCTGTTTCTGCAATCCAAGCTAAGCACTAACGGTATGTTGGGCAGAGTTCAATTCAGGGCTGTGACTGTATTAGTCAGGGTTCCCTAGAGGAATAGAACTAATAAGATATATATATATATCTATATATATATCTATATATCTATATATCTATATATATATCTATATATATATCTATATATATAGATCTATGTATATGTATGTGTGTATATATATATGTATATGTATGTGTATATATATGTATGTGTGTGTGTGTATATATATATGATTTTATTAAGTATTAACTTATACGATCACGAAGTCCCACAATAGGCTGTCTGCAAGCTTGAGGAGCAAGGAGAGCCAGTCTGAGTCTCAAAACTGAAGAATCTGGAGTCCCATGTTTGAAGGCCGGAAGCAAGATGTAGGCTGGGAGGCTAGGCCAGTCTCACCTTTGCACGTTTTTCTGCAGGCTTTATATTCTCTGGCAGCTGATTAGATGGTGCCCGCCAGATTAAGGGTGGTTCTGCCTTCCCCAGCCCACTGACTCAAATGTTAATCTCTATCGACAACACCCTCACAGACACACCCAGGATCCATACTTTGTATCCTTCAATTCAATCAAGTTGACACTCAGTATTAACCATCACAGTGACTGTGACCTTTGCCACAGAAGATGACTAGAAAAATAGCCACAAGTTGACCTCGATACTAAGAGCAGCACTGATTCAGACATGGAATACGATGGAGCTCGTGATGGTTCCTTTTAGCCACGAATCATAAAGAAGTCCAGTTCAGGATACACAGTCCTTGAAGACAGCTCTCAAGGATTTAGACACATTAAATGTCTGAGCCCCAGTCTAATTCCAGGGGCAGTGACAGGATGACGCTGCCCAACTTGAGGTTTTGTCAAGATTTCAAACACAGCTTGTTGTTATGGTTCTAATTATATAGGAAACTACATATTACCATAAGGGTCCACGTCAAATGGCAGGGCTCCAGAAACATCATGAAGTGTTTCCTAATTGTAGCAGCCATGCTTACCCTTTCTCTCTTTTTATTTTACTCATTCTCCTTTTTAAATAACAATTATCACATATTTTGAGTGCTTAGTATTTGCCACACATTAAAACAAGAGCTAAGACTACATGCTGTCATGTAATTCTCGTAACTGCTCCGTGGTGTCGATATTATTTCACTGATTTTGGAGAGAGCGAAACTGAGGTTTAGAGAAGGATAATTAACATGATTTTCACAAATGGGACACAAAAATAGTCACACACTTAGAGAGTGTTAGAACTGGAAGTTAGAGCACTTTGTCTGAACTCAAGTCTGTGCTGTTAGTATCTGTGGTTCTGCAATTTTTTTTTTTTTTTTTTGAGACGGAGTTTCGCTCTTGTTACCCAGGCTGGAGTGCAATGGCGCGATCTCGGCTCACCGCAACCTCCGCCTCCTGGGTTCAGGCAATTCTCCTGCCTCAGCCTCCTGGGTAGCTGGGATTACAGGCACGTGCCACCATGCCCAGCTAATTTTTTTTTTGTATTAGTTGAGACGGGGTCTCACCATGTTGACCAGGATGGTCTCGATCTCATGACCTCATGATCCACCCGCCTCGGCCTCCCAAAGTGCTGGGATTACAGGCTTGAGCCACCGCGCCCGGCTGGTTCTGCAATTTAAATACACATTCTGATTGTGTTGTTTGCCAGTTGTTCTACATGCCTTCTCCACTAGAAGATGGGGCCAGATTTCCTAGCTCTTTATTTGCTGATAGCAATAGCATGTTATGGGATATCAATAAATGCTTGGCTCAGTGGCACACAATCAACTAGGGAAGGCCTGGTCTAAATTTAGTCCACCCATACAAATTGCAGGATTTTGCATCACTCTGCAGCTCATCTTATTAGGACAGGTCTTGTGACTGTCCCAGGCCTGAACACCCATAACAGAGCTCTCCTTGTCATTGTGACAATAGAAAGCAAGGGAAGGGAAAGCCATAAATTAGGCCAATGGAGGGAGGCAGAGGAAAATAGATACAGACTGCTGACAAGATTAATATGCAGTTGACGGGGAGTGCTTTCACACCAGAGTGCCAGCAAATAAACACAATTCAGAAAGCTCATCCCTGCCTTACCAGAGAAGGCAGATTCCTGAGCCAAAAAAAAAAAAAAAAAAAGTGAATGAGCAACAGAAAGAAAAAGAGAGGTCTGTGTGTGTGTGCATGGGGCCTTGTTTGCCAGGAATTCCTCCAGCAGGATCAGATAGCTGGGGTATGACACTAGCAGCAGGCCCAGCAGAGTTATACATTTTCTGACCCAAAACAGGGACAGGAGAAGCAGGCACAGGCAATGCAGAGAAGGTGGGCTCTGAAGATACTGAGTGACAGCTGAGATCAGTGCCCTCCCTAGACATAAGCATAGGCTTCCCTGTGCCACCAGCAAGGGCAGGTATCATTTACTGAGAGGAGTCAGCAGACCTGCCTGGCCCTTTTGGCTGGATTTCTGACGGGCTCTCCCACTCCCTGCTGTAACGAATGAGACCTCAGCAGGCTTCAGTTGAATACTTCATAGATGGGAATTAATTCTTCTTCTTTTTTTTAAATTAGTTTGAACTATATAAGATGGGCATTTTTGTAAGTCAAAAGTGGCCAAATATTGTCAATTTCATATGGTTTCAGACAATAGTAAGGGCAGAGATTGTTTCTAAACTCAGGAATTGATTCCAAAATTGGGGCTCTCAGGCACTATGCTACACTGTTTCACCAATGATTTCCCATTACCCTGAGCATAAATTTAGACTTTGACCTGGGCCTACAAGAATTTTCATGGTCTGATGTTTACTCAGCTGGTAACTTCTCTGTCCACAGCAACGCCGAATTTCTCCTGGCTATTCAATGATTACTTTGGTTTACTGATCTTTGATTATACACTTTCTTCTTCCTGAAACACTACACCTGCTTCTCTTTTCCTGGACTTATCATTCCGTCCTCCAGGGTTAGCCATCATAGCATTTATACTAGATTAGAAACTGCCTGAAGTGAGGAAATGTTGTCACCTGCCTTATTTCTTAGCGACTAGACGAATGCCTGGCACATAAAAGGATGACCGAATGCATGGATGAATGAATGAATTACATGAATGTCACCTTCCCTCTCACAATACACATTCATTCTATGGCTACCTTGCCACTCCAAATTAAACAATTAACTGTTATGACATAGATGTCCAGTTTCAGAACAAACTCTTGAAATTTGGCTGGAGCTGTGCTGCAGAGCTTAGTGATACACATTGAATGTAAAGCAAGAGCACGAATTAAAAAATTCAAGAACATTCTCACATACCCTAAAGAACTAGTTCAGTTCTTTGTTTTTAATAACGTAACCTTCTTATTTTTGTCTTTTTTTTTTCTCTTGTTGGGGCCTGGTTTTTATTGGAAGAATTTTCCAGAAGTACCACTAATGTAAACAAATAAAGATTTCTGGAGGCAGTTATCAGAACAGTTACAGATTCAAATGTGGTTATAAATGTTGGAACTGTTATTGCTGGTGACTGGAGAAGCTCAAATTAGCTTATTAGCTTTACTTAGTTGGATTTATACCACATTTTTCCTGTGAAGAGAAAGTTATGGAAGAAAATGGCTTCTTAGCAGCTAATCATTTATAAGGATTGCATTTGCCACCTCCTTTTTCTACTGGAGCATGTTGGCGTAGGTCTGTTCTGTACAGACAGATTTTGTAAACCACATGTGCTGTACAAACATTCACTGGAACTGGGCAAAGGAGGTGTTAATAAGTTCTGTGACAGTAGAAGCCTTTGGTCAGATGCTGGGTATTATCTGTCACCGATGCTGGGACGGGCACTCCTGGGCTAAAACGCTTCTAAGAGATCTTCCAAAACTGGGATTTTCTGATTCTATAATCATAAATGCTGGACTCACACATATTTGTTGTTAGCTTGGTGTATAATGTAGCATATACATTCTAAACAGCATATAAGCATGATTCTATTTAAATGAAGAATTATACTTATGCTGCTTAGAATATGTATATATATATACATTCTACATCATATATACACATTTAAATAGAATCATATGCATTTTATAAACTATTTTAATATCACTACAATATATTATAAATGTATTTCCATGTCAATCTATTTTTTCCAGAACGTTGTGTTTTTTAATGAGTTTACAGTACTGTATTTCAATGTATTGTTTAACTAGTACCCTGATTTTTTTCTTTTCTTTTTTTTTTTTTTTTTTTTTTGAGACAGGGTCTCACTCTGTCACCCAGGCTGGAGTGCAGTGGTGTGATCAAAGCTCACGGCAGCCTTGAATTCCTGGGCCCCAGATATCTTCTTACCCCAGCCTCCCAAGTAGCTGGGACCACAGTCACATGCTACACAACACCCAGCTAATTTTTGTATGTTTTGTAGAGATAGGGTTTCGTCATGTTGCCCAGGCTGGTCTCAAACTCCTAAGCTCAAACAATCCACCTGCTTTGGCCCCTAAACTGCTGGGATTGCAGGTGATAGACCATGCCTGGCCAGTACCTTGATTTTTAACAGTGGCATTTCCCCCTTGATTTTTAATATAAACAGCATCAATGGATGACTCTACCTAAACTTTTGTGAATATCCTCACTTTATTTAGATAAATTGCTGAGTCAAGGGTTGTCACATTATTCAGGATTTTTGATGACTATTGAGACATTGCCTTTCAGAAAGATTGTATGATTTATATCTTACCAGTAGTCATGCCATGACTTTGAGTGTCCTCTCTGGATCACAGCTTTCTAGTGACATAAATTGCTACCTGAGAAATCCTTAGGAGACTGGGGTTTCCTACGTTAAACCCTTTCTGGGACATCCCCCGCTCCCACAGCAGAAGAGATTAAAGGAAAGACAGAAATATACTTATTAAATGTATGGACTTTGGATCAATTCTTTGTCAGAATTGAACCAAATTCTAACTTCACAATCTATTAATTCAGAAACTCTGGGCAAGTTACTTAACCTCTTTAAACTGGTTTTTCTCATCTGTAAAAATACTGAATCTACCTCAACGGGTTTATTTTTTGCTGTTGTTGTTTGTCTGTGTGTGTGGTTTTGTGTGTGTGAAGATGATTTACAGATAGCGCTTAACACAGCACATAACACAGAGTAACTGCCTTTTAACCACTAGCCAATATTTTTACTATACTATTCTAGTTATTTATTTCTAGCAACAACTCTTTTTCCTAACTGTGAATAGAAGCAAGAGCTGGAGCAAGAAGGGAGAAGGGGAAAAGGTAACCAAGAACTTGAGCTGTTCCCAAAAAGAGTTTTTAGGGTGGGGACATATGTCTTTCTTTTATTGGGTAGCCTCTGCCCTTTGAGCCCTACCTATTCCTTTAGAATTTGCAGCATTTGGGGAAGGCCCTCCACCTGCCAGCATTGCTTGGGTTTCACTGGTCTTGTGAGCGTTCTGCTTTTCGCCTGCCCTTGTTCATAAGGCAGCTCAGCTGACCTTCAGGGTCCAGGACATAGTGTTGATCCCAGGAAAGACAGTAATAGTTTTGTTGACAGATACTTTTCAACAGCTGTATGGTATCTGCCAGGCTGAAAGAAGAAGAGGTGGGAGGAGAGTGACTCAGAGTTAACCCATTCTTGGCCTCAACACTATTCTCTTTGTAAGAAACCCTCATCTTGATGGCATTCTCTTGGCCTTTGAGAGCTGGCGCTCTCTCTCTCTCTCTCTCTTTAAGCAGATCCTTTTGCTCATTTTCTTATAATGGCAAAGTAACATTTAGGTTCAGAAATACAGTTTACAAAGTTTAAAAGCATTTGAAATCATTGCGTTTTGGAAAACACAGAGTAAATGCTCACTTTGACAATGAGATGACCCTAATGCCCTGGGATTCTATAATCTTGCACCTTCAATGGAACATTAGACCCACAGAAGATGAGATATGGACCCTCAATTGTGGAAGAGAGAACAGAATTTATTTTGTTAAATTTCATTTCAGTTTTCATAGTAGATACTATTCACATATGGTTTTATGGTTATTTTTCTATTTATTAATCAGAATATATGTGGTATCATAGCCAAGGCCACTTTGAAAAAAATATTAAAGTGATTTAAATGCATGACATTTTAAGTGCTAATCCAGTGGGACCTTTTATAATGCTGGTGTTGAGGGATCAGAGTAATAACTGCTTATAAACAAACTCTGGTCTCAGACTCTGCCTGTTAACTTTGTTGTATTTTAAGGAAAAATATATTAAGAATCCCTGAGTCAGTGTAATAAATAAGACAAACAATAATGGATTTGAGGGAAAAGTAGGTAATTAGTGTATTTCACAGAAAAATTTTATTGGTGGAACTATGAGTATATTCATTTTGCATATATTCACTAAGAACTTCCTGAAATGCAAAACATAAACATTCTAGAAAATATTACGCATTAACCATCTGTTCGGTTCCCTGCCCTTGAGAGACTGCTATGCATAGACGGAGCCCAATTCATTTAGACTTAGCTGTAACATAAAGTGGATGTGATGATTCTCAAATAAACAAAGAGCAATGGGAGATCTTGGGGGTTGGGATGGCAAACAGGGAATATTGTCTTAGTGTAGACTTTGTTGTGAGATTTGGGTTTGAGTCTATGCTCTGTCCTTTAGTAGCAGGTTAAGCTTATATACTGCATGTAATGTGTCTGGATTTTATTTCCTCCTATCTGAAAAATGGGAATACTTAACTCATGGTAATTTTGTGAAATAGTATGGGAAAAACTCTTAGTAGAGTGCATAACAGAATAAATACTCAAGCAATGGTAGCCTACAATGGTGGATAAAATAAAAGGAGAGACTTACATAGAGGTAGTTGAGGGGATGACATAGAATTTTGGAAGGAGGTGAGATATGAGCTGGACTAGATATTGAAGGAGGGCATTCAAGGTGACAAGGATGGCATTGTCAGTGGTGTGCAGTGGGATGAGAAGGTGCTGAGCATCTTCAAAAACTGAGACTTAGACTGAAGGGCTGAAATGGAATGCTTACAGGTTGTCCTCTAAGCAAAACTTATCCAATAATAGTACAACTGAGTTTATCGTTGTAAGAAAGACATGTAGTTTGGAAAGAGCTAATGAAGAACCTAGATTGTCAGGTGAAGAAGGTGAAGTCTTATTGGGTTAGCAATGGGGATCCCATCTGTGCTCTGAAGGATTACTCTGGTGGCACGGAGGCTGGATTAGGGATGGAGGAAAGAAAATAAAGACACAATTTCAACTGCCCAGGCAAAGGTAGGCCTAGGACTCTTTCTATTACAGCACAATAATAATTATTACCTTTGGCTTGAAAGGGTTTTTTCCAAAGGAAACAGTTAATATGTGTCGTGCAATTGCTCTTTATTCCATTAGGATCAATCATTCCTCCAGAATTAAGCTGATTTTTCCTTTCTTCCCTTCACGCATCCTCCCACAGATAATTGCCTGCTTATAGTTTTGCTTTAGAATAGCTGAATGGAGAACAATATCAAGAAGCAGACTCTAGGTCATTGGATGCTGAGCCTGTCTGTACCTCAGTGCGGCTGGTTAGAAATACTGAAGACTGAAGCTTCTGATTTGGCAGGTCTGAGATGAATGCAGGAAATTGTTCTTTTTTGAAAGTTCCCCCACATGATTCTATTTTTAGCCATATTTGAGAACCACTGTACTAGATTTTAATCTTGTTGAGCAAGACTATGTCTTATTCATTTTTTAGTCTACGGGGCCTATCACATTATTTGGCGCAAAATAGATTTTCATGAGTATCCAGTACATAAAACTAAAACTTCATAACAAGAGCAGAGAAAAACATCAAACTTTAGGAGACTATTAGCTGCATAATGCCTTGCTGCAAACCCAGGGCAGTCTTTGTGAAAAACAGTTTCTGAGTCTGTTCTGGCAGGGGGCAGGGCTGGAAGCCTAGCTTAGAGCTTCTCTTGATTGATTGCCCTGTAACTTGAGGCCTGACTTGGGCCTGAGGGTCAGAGCATTGGGTTTACTGACTTGCAAATTATTAAAATACTGTTAAGGAGAATGCAAGCATTACCAGGGAACTCCACTTTTACAGTGATAGCGTGAGGACCTGCTTTTCAAAGTTAATATACCTATCTTAATAATCAAAGAAATGCAAGTAAAAACAAAGATACTTTTAAGTTAGTTAAAAAAAAAATTAAATGTTAACAACTAAGGCTATTAACACTGCGGCAAAATTAAAATGACCCAATTAATTTAGAAGGCAATTTTGTATTTTATACCAAGATCCCTAAATAGTTCATTTCATTTGACCCAGTGATTTCATGCCTATAAATATATCCTAAAAATTACCTAAAAATATAAAAAAGGCAACTGCACAAATATGTTAATTGCATAGTAATTTATAAACTTGATGCAATGAAAGGTCCAATAATAAGAGAATAGCCAAGTATGTAAATTGAAGCAATTTTAGAGAGCCCGTAGAAAATGAGAGCTGTGAGGTTTGGGTACCATCTTAGGAAAAAGCTTATGATATAATGTAAATGAAATAAGATATAATGTAAGCGGAATGTTAAATGGAAAATTCCATATGCATTAGAATTACAATCATGTAAATAATAAGCATATTTTAAAAGACTTGTGGGAAATGCACAAATATAATTCCTGTGTTCAGATGGTGGTATTAGGAGTGATTCTTTCCTCTTTTTCCTAACGTTTGTGAGTTGAGTTTGTAGTACTTTCATACTTTAAAATTTAAAAGTCATTAAAATATACTTATACTCAGAAATACACACTAAGGCAGGTGACTGGGTCATAGTCACAATGAAAAACCGGTAAAATTTAGGCAAGAATCTAGAGATGCACGCCAGCATCTCTAACCACCACTACACCATTCTATCAAAGAATAGCATTCGCTTTTTGTTATGTAAATTCCTTCAGTGTTTAAGAACAAAATGAAACAAAACGAGAAAACCAAATTAACAAGAAAAAGTTGCCTGTACAACCTTACCTCTGTCCCGCCCCCTACCATTTTCTACGGTCTTAAGTCAGGAGTGTTTTTGTTTTTGAAAAGTCTTTTCCTGCCTTACTTGAAAATGGCTTATTTCTGTACTATCCAGGTTAATTTTTAGATTTGGCAGGTCTTTTCAAAGACATCTAAGAGAAAGAAGCTCATGGGCCGAGTGTGTAATGTTAAATAAGGTCATGCTTGCTGTTGGTCGTGATCGCTCACACATGACAGGGTACTATTTTTAACTGAGACAATTGGTGAATGACTCAGGAAGACCTCCAAAGCCAAGTGGCAGCTTGCAGGAATTGAAATTGCTATTAACCGAGGAGAAAATAACTAATGCAGTAGCTGAAGGTGCCCATTTTCTGTTTTCAGTATATCTGGCAGCCAAATAATACTACAATAAAACCAGTTTTAAAAGACTCACTAGTACAGATGCAGGTATGCTGCCAGCTAAATACTTCGTTGCCCTCCTTGTTCAAAAAATAATTTTGTATGAAAATAATTTTAGAAAATGTTGAACATAAATACCTCTTTTGGATGTTCACAAGATAAATTTGTATAATAATGTTTGTTTTCAAATGGATGTCACAAAAGATTGTTTACGTTTATGGGGTTGGAAGTAAGGATAGGGAAGCAAAATGTGTAGAATGAACGTTCCCGGGAACACACTTTGGTATATGCTGGCCCAAGCCGATACCCTCCTTTTACAGATGAGAAAAATGGAGACCTTGGGAGGTTGAATAACTTTTTCAAGAGCACCTAGTTTGTGAATGCAAGAACTGGAACTAAAACCCAATCTGTTGTATTTTCCACAGCTCTAGAGCATGTCTAACCCTCACAGTTACACAGAGTCTACAACTGATGTGTCAATTAACATCGTTACTATTAGTTTTGTATTTAGTTTTTTAGTTAAAATCATTAGTCTTCTTGCACTCTCAAACGACCCACACAACACAAATGTATTTGTTATTCTTTGGATGGGAGGCACTTTATACAGACAGGTCATTTTATTATTTACTAAGGTCCTATTTCTGGTAAATCATAGAACTGGACTTTTACTGCCATTTGAAGCTCTCCTTCTAGACTGATTTTAAAAGGAGTGAACCCTTTTGTGATGATTAAGGGAATTTCAGGCTGAGGAAATTGGCCAAGTGGAGGAGACCTGTCTCTTCTAAGACTAGGTAAAGTAATCTAAGGAGCAGGAAGGGAAAAGGCCCTGCCTCCTGCTGCACTAATAGTAAACACAAGACTTTTAACTTTGAAAAGCACTTTACCTTGTGTATCTGAAATGACTGCTTTAAATATCAAAGGCACATCCAATGAGCTAGGTGCAAGAACCCGTGTCCAGAAAACAGTTTCTTTTTCCAGGATAACTATCCTCTTCCATTAAATCCATCTTGTACTTCTTTTTCTTTAAAATTCTTATCCACATGGAAGAGTGCACAGGTCTGAAGGTGTACTTGAAAATAAGCAGCACATCAATTTCATGTTGCCTTTGCTCTGGTAAGAGACAGCCTCGAGGGCCAGCTCAATGGCACAGTGTTTCAGCAACAGGTTTGGGTTAGGGTTTAGGAACGATCACGTGTCTTTCAGAGAGGAAAAAAAAGTTGAAAAGCAGGTCAATAACTCTAGTTATAAGACGAGCGGCTGCTTCCAGGAAGTGAGTTGCGAGGGCTAGGGCGTATGGGGGTGGGAGCGCCCTTAATTTAGGTCTAGAGTCATCGTTATGTATTAAGTGCCTGTAGACTTTTGTCTAAATTTTAATAAGCTACCTATATGTTTGGCTGGGTTGATTGAATCCACCTGAATAATTTCCTGCCCATTTCAGCAGCATTAATCATATGTACTGTTTCCTGACACTTTTACTAATGTGGTATAGGACATGAACAAAAGCTGTAGTTTCGTTCTTTTTGCTGTGCCTAAAATACCCATATGTACTCATATGGATGATTGGCACTTGAAATAGAAAAGAGAGTACATATTTTTATTTTAAATGGCCAGGATATGTAGGTGAACTCTGCTATGAAGGATGTTAGGAAAAGAATTAATCGAGTAATCTAATTAAATGAGAGTAATCAAAAGATGTCTCACTCAGTCCTCATAAAAACACAATGAGGCCACAGTGCCAGGCATTTTACTGATGAGGAAACAGATAAAGCTCAAAGAGACTGATTAACTTTTCTTAAGGTCACATAAATAGTATTGACAGCTTCAAAATTCAATTCTAGGTCTGAATCACTTTCACTCTACTCAGCTGTGTAAAAAAGTAAATCCCTCCTGACTATTCTTTTATCTGTCAGTGAAGATTCTATAAACACTTCAGAAATGCTCAGGACCTCAGATGATTGACCCAAATATCAAGTATTGTATCATAGATGTGTTCACATATATACCTATATGAACAATACATATTAATTTTTGTAGAACAAAACTGTTCATTATTGGTTTCATTAGGAGACATTTATGCTACAAAAATTTTCAGCACGGACAAATTCTCGACTGCTCTCTTCAATACGAAGCTGCAATACTAACTCAGAATTTGATAGCCTTTATGAGTCACTGTGAGACCCTTGCCTTCAGTAGTAAGGTTAGGATAACAATATTTGATCCTATTTGTGACGTCCATAGTCAGAGATGTTATGAAAGTACGTTGGGCTCACATGAAAACAAAACAAACCTGTTTTGGTAAAAAGCATCCATGACTTTGTCAAGGGACCAGTTTTTGCAGATTTCCCAACCTGGTCAACGTCTTAGGAGTCGTGAAAAATGCGTATAAAAAAGGGGATTAACATTTTGAATGTGCCTGTAGAAATACTTCATATGGGAAAACGTCTTAGTGGTTTTATTGTACTGGATAGAGCCAAGGAAGGATTATTTTTACATAAAACCCCTCACCTAACTAGGACCACCTGGTGTACATTGTGTCACATAAACCAGTGATGTCCCAAATCCCCTTCCAAAACAAAAGTCACATTGCTAAGTTTCACCGTGTTCTAATTAGAAGGCACAGTCAATTCTCCTTTCATACTCTGGGGGGCTGCATGCTGCAATCTTTCAAATGCAGGAGCTCAACCTCTTGGCTGACTAACTTTCCCACTATCTCCCTTTCCTTTTTTCCTGGCTCATAAAGTGATCATTTAAATATCTTACGAATGTGTTGAGCCTCTCAAGAAGCAGTTTCTACACATGTTGACACCTATTGGGTGTAGCTGGTGAAAGGGCTTCAATTTTACTAAAGGGCTTCTACTAGCTTCTGTGAACTCCTTGCTGTAAAGTGCCACAGCATTATTAGCAATGACAAATTAGAGGTTTTTCTGATGTTTTTCTTCATAAACAGAATACCCATTTAGATACTTAAAGCAGTTTGAACACTTTTTGGTTTCCCTTGTATATCTGATAAAATATGTATACTCCGCCAGGAAAAATGCATATACACATATTTTCAGGTGGTCCTTTAACTTTGGAAGCCCATCACTCCACTAATCATTGAGACAATGGTTTTATAATGTCCATGTTGCACATGCAGCAACAACACTCATTTGCAATATTATCATCAAAATAAATTTTAAAACCCTAACATTTATGCAAATAGGGCATCGTGGTGAATCAGTCAACCTCAAAAATCTAAATATTTCTATTTTTTTAAAGGCAAATTGACTTCTGCTTTGAGATGGATTTTACAAATTTGCTGTTAGAAGTCTATAACCACATTTCCTCTGTGTGTGTGTATAGTTGTGGGTGTGGGTGAATGTTTGTGTGAGGAGGTGTATGTGAATTTACCAATTGTTAATATTTTTTCGTATGTACTTAGTTACTCTCGCTTCATAAATATACAAATGTATATACATCTATACATATATATTTATTTTCTAAACTATTTGTAACTAACATAGCTAACATTTATGCATATTGTGCTTGGCATTATGTGGTGAAACAGTCAACTTCAAAGTTGTAGACAGCATGACCCTTCCCCCCTAAATATTTCAAACTCTACCTTCTACGCAAATGATACACTTCTATGTAATCACAACATCATCATACTCAAGAAATGTAACTTATTAAAATTTCTCCAGTTGTCTCAAGAACGCCTTTTATAACTATTTTTCTGAAATCCAGAATCCACTTAAGGATAACATACTGCAATCAGTTGTGTTGTCTTTTTAGATTCCTTTAATTTAAAAGAATTCCCTGACGGCTTTTGTCATTCATGACATCGACATTTCTGAAGAGTTCAGACAAATTGTCTCGTAGCATGTTCCATAGTCTCCTTATGATTCAGTTCAGGTTAAACCTTTTGGCAAGAATAGCCCATAAATGATGTGGGAACCAGTCTTAAGTACAGTTTGTGCTGTTTTTGGAGCATTCAGAATGAACATACTATCGACTTCTGCACCCTTTATGCACAGTTAAGACATCAATCATACATAAGATCTCTCTCTCTCTCTTTCTCTCTCAAACACACATGCAAAATACAAAATTAAAAAGATCAGATTTTTAAAAAATGTTACCTGTTTTTAAGACTGGCCATGGATCCCATGAGGATATTTTGGAAGGAGATACAAATCAATTATTTCACTGGCCCCAGCCTAGGATGATTTTTATTAAGAGGAAGTGATTTGGGAAGAGGATTAAGGTGTCTGTAGGCCTGTGGATGTTGGGTGATAAAAAACCTGAAACCTGTAATGGAACAATGTGAGCAAAACAGAACCTGGGCAAAGGAAAAGAAAAGGCAAGGAAGCCAGGGAGTCGCTGAGAGAAGTGACATGGACCAGGGTGGGTTGATCGAAGTCTTTTCGAACTCAATGGATTTTAGATGCAGTGTTTAGTAAACCTTTTGGTAGTTTACTAGGATTTGTCCTTGGCAAGTTTTATCTTTCTGTTTCTAAGAAATAAAAATAGGAAGAGAAGGCTTGAAAAGCCTTTTGGACAGAAAATAGCACTGAGAAAAACAATATTTTGATGAGTTAGTGCTAAATGAATTAGAAACATGTGGACTGAATTTCCCTTGAAATACAAATGGATTGAATAATTAATGGAAAAAGCACTTGGCAAAATGTACTTGAGGTTTTTATTGAACCCAAACCAAAACATTTGAAAATATTTTGAAATATGTGAAAAGCATAATATACATCTGGATTTGCCCAACCCTAGTAAGGATACAGGAAACATTATTTTTATTTAACATTTATATGATAGCTACAGTGTATCTCAATCCTAAGGTATTTTTTACAACGGCCCTGTGGTCTAGGTCATAATTATTATTTTCATTTGGGGCAAGAAATTTACTAGTACTTGCACAGTGAGCTTCAAATAGAAGTTTTTATTGGTTTGTGTTCTTTAGAGGTTTTCGTTGGTAGGAACATTGGACCAGTAGACACAGACCTAGGTCCAAGTTTTGGCTTTTCTTCTTATTGGACGATCACATTATATATCTTCTTGGTAGATTTTTATCATTTTGTAGTTTCTCTCTTTACTTACTATTTTTATTTAAACACAATTTTGCCAGATATTACTATACCAGCTTTCTTTGGTAACTATTTGCCAAATATATCTGTGGTAGGCAGAACAATGACTTCCTAAAGATGTCCACATTCTAATCCCAGGACCTGTGAATATGTTATAGTACATGGCAAAGGGAAATTAAGGTAGCAGAAGGAATTAAGATTGCTCCTTAAAATAGGGAGATTAGACTGGGCGTGGTGGCTCACGCCTGTAAGCCAAGCACTTTGGAGGCCAAGGCAGGCGGATCACCTGAGGTCGGGAGTTCAAGACCAGCCTGACCAACATGGTGAAATCCCATCTTTAAAAAAAAAACAAAAAAAAAATAGGGAGATTATTCTGGGTATGTAGTCACAAAGACCCTTAAAAGTAGAAGAGGGAGGCAGAAGAACAGAGTGAGAGAAATAGATGTAATGACCGAAGTAAGTTCAGGATTATATGATATGATAAGGACTTAACCCAAGTTGCCGTCTTTGTTGATGAAGAAAGGAGACCACAAGCCAAGGAATGTGGGAAGCCCTCTAGAAGCCGGAAAAAGTGAGGAGGCTTCAGAAAGGAAGGCAATCGCTGATCGATGCCTTGATTTCAGCTCAGCGAGACCTATTTTGGACTTCTGACCTACACAACAGCAAGATAGTGCATTTGTTTTGTTTAAGCCACTAAATTGGTGGTAATTTGTTACAGCACCAAAGATAACTAATATATATCTCATAATATTCTTTAGTATGAACCATTCTTTGCATCTTAATTGTGTCCCTTATAAATAGCACTTAGCTAGTTTCTTAAAACTAATTTCACCACTTTCTGTCCCTTGGTAGATAGATATGTAATCCATTCACATTTTTGCGATTCTTGAATTTGAACTATTTGTGCCATAGTATTACTTTTTAAAGTCTATTTTATTTCCTTTCTTTCTACCTTTTGTTGTTTAATCACATTTTTCTTCATTTTTCTCCTCTACTAGGTTTTAAAGTTATACAATTTATTTGCATTATTTTGGTGATAATCTTACATTAAAAAATAAAGTCTTTTGAAGTGTGTATAATACACATACAGAAAAATGTACATCAGAGTTATATAGCTATATAAATTATCATAAAATAAATATAGACATGTAACCACCATTCATGTCAAAAAAATAGAATATTACTCCTTACTCCATAAGGGCCCCAGTACCCTTCCCTATCAGAATCCCTTTCCTCCTCTCCAAAGGTACCACTATCATGACTTCTAACAAACCAACAAATTGATTTTGCTTGTTTTAGCACCTTAAAATAAGTGGAATCATAGATTGCTGTGAGCCTGAGAGGTAGAGGTTACAGTGAGCTGAGATCGTGCCACTGCACTCTAGCCTGGGCAACAGAGACCCTGTCTCAAAGTAAAAAAAAAAGAATTATTAAATATATATTCTTTCTTCCAAGATTAATTTATGTCATTGTCAACTGCAGTATTGCGTTCATTTCTATTGCCATATAATGTCATATGTTCACCCAAAGACATGCACACAAATGTTTTTAGCAATATAATACTATTCATAGTAAGTCCCAAGTGAAAGCAATCTAAATGTCTATCAACAGTAGACTGGAACTGGGAGTAGCAGCTCATGCCTGTCATCTCAGCACTTTGGGAGACTGAGGCAAGTGGATCACTTGAGCCTAGGAGATGGAGACCATTCTGGGCAGCATGGTGAAACCCTGTCTGTATAAAAAAGTAATACAAAAATTAGACAGATATGGTGGCATGCCCAGTCGTCCCAGCATCTCAGGAGGCTGATGCGGGAGGATTGCTTGAGCCTGAGAAGTCAAGGCTGCAGTGAGCTGAGTCATGACCACATCACTGCACTCCAGTCTAGGTGACAGAGCAAGACATCGTTTCAGAAAAAAATAAAATAAAATAAAATAAAAACAGTAGAATGGATATGGACATGCTTAGGATGGGGTTACATTGGATTAACTTGTAAACTGAAAATATGAAGTCAAAAAGGCATTTAATACACTTAACCTACCAAACATCAAAGCTTAGCTTAGCCTACCTTGAGTGTGCTCTGACACTTACATTAGCCTACAATTGGGCAAAATCATGTAACACAAAGCCTATTTTATAATAAAATGTCAAATATCTTGTGTAATTTATTGAATGATTGTTTACGTACTTGAAGTATCGTTTTTACTAAATGCATATCACTTTTGTACCATTGTAAAGTTGAAAAATCATAAGTCAAACTATCATAAGTCAGGGACCATATATATACATTCTGGTCCACTCATGACTTTACATTTTAGCATACAGAATTAAAGTTTAAAGTTGACCAATATTATTAATTAATTATTAATTATTATCTGTCCCTAATTAATATAAGGATTTGAGGGCAGCTTAAATCTTTCATGTTATTAAGGCCTAAAATTTTAGTTTCACTTTTGTTTAAATCCATTCCCCTTGGTCATTATTATTTTTTAACAGATACGAAGTATTTAGATTTAATAATATGTTTTCCAATTTCCATGCTGCTTGCACATCTTGTTTTACAACTCTTTCTTTCCTTTCAGATTAAATTTTCTTTTTGCTAAGGTATAATCTTTTATAATTCTCTTAGCAAAGAACTGGGAGTAGTAAACGCAGTCTTTTTATGTCTGAAAATGCAATTTTTTTGCATTCTTTTAGGATGTTTTATCTGCTTATAGAATTCTGGATGAAGTGTGTCATTCTAATTGCCATTCCTTTGAGAGTAACCTGTTGCTTCTCTCTGATGGCCCTTAGGATTTTTAATGCTCTGTACTTTCACTACAGCCTAAGTGTGGACTTAACTTTATTTGTCCTGCTACAAACTAGTGTGCTTTTTCATTGAAATCACATTTTTCTTTAATTCTGGAAAATTATATCCATGATATTTTTCGAAGTTCATTCTTTATTCTCTTTCATCTTTCCTTCTGGAATTCAGATAAACAAAAGAAATTTCATTTATTTCTTTTCTTGTCTATTAACTTCTCTTTCATATTTTCTAACCTGTTATGTTTTTTTCTTGTTGAATTTCTGTGTGATTCCCTTACATTTTCCTTTTAATTTGCTAATTTTATCTTCAGCTGTAACTTCTTGTTATTCAGCCACATACTGAGCTTTTCATATCAGTGACTATTTCTAGAGGTCTACTTACTAAATTTTCAAATCTACCTTTACTTTCTTTTAAAAAATATCCTGTTTTTGCCAGGCACAGTGGCTCATGCCTGTAATCCCAGCACTTTGGGAGATCGAGGCAGGCAGATCTCAAGGTCAGGAGTTCAAGACCAGCCTGACCAACATGGTGAAACACCATCTCTACTAAAAATACAAAAAACTAGCCAGGTGTGGTGGTGGGCACCTGTAATCCCAGCTACTTGGGAGGCTGAGGCAGGAGAATCGCTTGAACCTAGGAGGAGGAGGTTGCAGCAAGCTGAGATCGCACCACTATGCTCCAGCCTGGGCAACAGAGAAAGATTTTGTCTCAAAAAACAAAAAAAAATCCTGTTTCTATTTTATGTTATATTCATTTATTTATATCTGTGATCATTTCAGACATACTTATAGTTTAATTCAGATTGTTCTATTACCTCTGGTTCTTGGTGTGTAGATTTTCCCTCTTGTAGTAGGTACCTGCTGTCTCTCCAAATGTTGGGTCATTTGATCATAAGATTTGTAGGCAACGTAGCTGCAATCAAAACAAAATACCTTCTTTTGGATTTTTGTATGTCTGGGGTTAGAGGAATATGCCTGTATTTGGTATTCTGTAGGAGCCCTTTGAGTTCCCTGGACTCACGTTAGTTTTCAAATTACTCCCAGTTTTGGGTAACTAGCCATATTTGTACCTGAACCTCACATCCACATACTAAACGAGACGGAATTTCTAGTTCTAATGTATCTTCCATTTACAACTCCAGGCGGATTCTTAACTTCCTTGCTGCTCACTCCTAGCTCTGTCTGGTCTGGGACAGACTCTTGGACTCTCCTGTGTGGGCGTAAAACTGTACCTCTCCAACTTCCCTGTGAGCCCTCAGAATTAGTGCCACTTACTTCTTTGATTTAATTTGGGTACCTGGGCATTTTCATTTGTCAAGCTTGGCTCTGCATTTAGTTATCCTTGCTATATTTGGGGAAAGATAAATTTTTATGCATTCAACATAGGAGAGGGTTTTTAAAAAATATTATCTCAGTGTGACTGACTGATGAGAAGTCTGGACAAATCACTTAATTTTTATGGACACTACATTTCTTAAAGATAAAAGAGGGTGAATAACACTTATTTTGTTTGAATTTGTATGTTATTAGAATGAAATCATATATTCAAAAATTCTGTTTATTTCTATTGTAAAACACTATACAAATATGCTATTAAATTAAATTGATAAGCAGCATATTCAGACTCTTTGGACAACCACTTTGAATAATGCAGCCATGAAAGTATATGGTTATTTGTTTGAACTTACTTTGGCATTCAAATGGCTTTATCCATGTTGGAGGATAGAATGGTTTGGTGAAGATATTTCTTAGGGTGGGTGACAGGAGAGGATCCTTTCACCTTATGTTGACATAATTAGGGTTATCATGTAGTGGCATGCAAACTAAAACCGGGAAAGGAACGTTTGTTAACATTATTTGGGAAAAAGTTCTACTAGTGAATGTAGGAGAGGTGGTCCAACAATGAGGGGAGTGAAGGAGAAGGTACCTGGGCAAATGAACGCAGTTTGTGTGGAGCTGAGGAGACCTGGGAAAGAGCCCAGCTGTGGTCCATGCTAAGGAACCCATGACTCCACCCGGAACCTACAGCAATGAAATGTCAGGGATGGGTTAGCTCTTCAAGGCAGCAGAGCAGCATGGAAACTTGGCCACTCCTGGTAGCAATAATAGCCCAGGCGGCACTGCAGCATTCTGAAGACAGGACGGTAGGTATGGGAAAGATGAAAGCTTGGCAGTCACACCTGTGCTGTCTCCTTCCTTAAAGAGCAGGAAAACAGGCTAGGATAAGGTGGAATATCCTGTAAAGTTGGCTGAAGGTAATAGCTGTTTTGATATGATCCAACATCGTCAGGTATTTTGAAGCTGTTTTAGCTTGGGGGAAAACATCCATTCATTATTGTCATTATCTCATATTTGCATAAAACTTTTATTGATAAAATAACTGTCAATGTGCTGGATATTTTGTAAATTATTTCTGATCCAATTTGCAGATAAAGGCTAAAGCTTCAGAATAACTTCTGATGAAAGTAGTATAAATACCAGTGTAGTATAAAGACCTGTGTCTTCACTGGTCCAGAGGGCTCAGGTGACTTGTATAAGGACCATTACAAGAAGAGACAGAGCTGGAAGTTACTCTGTGGCCCTTTTTGCATCCAGTGCTCTTTCCGATGTAAACTTACACCACTTTTGCCTTTATTTTCTGTGCTGCTCTTGTAAAGAGCAAGTCTGCGATTAAAAAATAATGTTTCCATGAAATGTTATATCAATGTCTGTACTGCCCTTTCCAAACTGCTAGAAACATTCTTTCTGTCTCGTTGTTTTTTCCTATGTCAAAAATTATATTTTCAATCATCTCAATTACTTTCTTTTATATATAATGTTTCTAAGATAATGGTACCCATTTTACCTATGCACTCTGTGTTTTGGTTAATAACACTCAATTCACACAGTCAGTCAGCTTAGATGCTTTTCACTCCCTGGTAAAGGTCATGACCACCAGAAGGCTTTTGGCATTTTCGTAGCCTCTTGGTATTTAAGGACGTTGGAAACTTACTGCAGGCTCTTTATTTTCTCTCTTTCAAAATGTAGTGCCCATTATTATAAGCTAAACTTGAATAGAGGGTTTAAATCCTGGCTAGGGCATTTACTAGCTATGTGACCTTGGACAAGTTGCTTAAACTTTCTGTACAATGGAGATAATAGTAGTTTCTGTGTATAGGTTGGACATAGGAATGATTTACTATTTGTAAAGCTCCAGAATGGTGCTTGTCATTAAAGAAAATAAATGAAAAAGGTACCTTTTTAGACTTTAGCCACTAAATCTGTTGAAGGCAGGACTGGGCTTCTCTCTAGGGTCCTCTTCTCTCTAGGGACATGCTTCAGTCTTTCACTCAACAGCATAACTGATTTACCTCTCTATGAGTGAGCATAACAGCATCTCTCAATAGCATACTTTTAACTCAGTTTTCTATGGATTCTGATGAATCTAATTTGCAACTGGGAAAGTAGACAGTTGATATTGGACAGAATGTATTGATTTATTTTTTTCAAAACAAAAGTCTGGATGTTGTGTAGGTATAGTCTTTGATTCAAAAAACATTCTGACTTTCAAATACCTAGATTTTTTTTTTGCTACTATTGTTAATTTTTCAAGAGATTACATATGTGGTGATCCTTGGAATTCAAGTAAAATTTTGGCAATATGGCATTGCATTAGCTGGAAATAGATTAAACAATAACTTCTCTTGATACGTGATAACATGGATGTAGACTGCTAGAGCCAAAGTGGCCCTAAGGATTATCCGGCCTAATCATCTTGTTTTACAGCTCAGGAAAGGAAGGCCCAGAAGAGTGGTTTTCTTAGCTCACACTGTTGTTTTGGCCAAGAGAGGTCTAGAACTCTGGTCTTCTAACTGACGAAATAGTGCTCTGTCTACTAGTCACAGAAGATGGTAACCAAAATTCATAATAATCACTTTGAGAGCCACAAGATTCCAAATTACCTTTGCAATGACAATAATAAAAGTTAAAATGTTTAATACAGTTTCCATATTAAGACTTTTTTCTTTTTTTCATAGACAAAACATAAAAGTTTATTTACCAAGATTTTTCTATTTTTCCATCCATCCAAACCTAGTGAATATTCTGCTTTGTCTGTATATACCAACTTACTAGGGAGGGATATGTTTATATTTAAAGAAAATATTGGCAGTAACATTTATTGAATATATGCATAGTGCCAACATCTGTGATAAGCATACATTAGCTCATTTAATCCTAGTAACAACTTTTTTAAAAAAATTTATTTATTTTACTTTAGGTACATACTATATCTGGCATTCCTCCCCATATTTTCCCTCCCCACCCTCCCCTCCCTCCTCACCCCCCCCGTCTCTCCCCTTCCCCCCGCCCCCAGTGTGTGATGTTCCTCTCCCTGAGTCCACGTATTCTCATTGTTCAACACCCACCTGTGAGTGAGAACATACGTTACGTTGCAATTATAAGGCAATATATTTCAAGTATGATTAAGAACACTTTGCTCTATAATAACTGTAAAACAGGGCATTTACTATAAAACTCTGAAAGTGATGTTAAATACTAATGTTAGTAGATAAGAAATCTTAAATTGTATTAATTTAATAATCTAAGAGTCTTCACCATCGTTACGTGTATTTCTTAAGTATACTATGGAATAGCTTCAGACTTTGTATTACACGCTTAATCCAAGGTCTCTTCCTTTAAGGGAGGTGTAAATGCAAATAATAGAAAAACAAAACAACATTGTGGCCACTTCATTGTTTCTTATTTTGTTTTGTTTGTTTTTTAAGAGACAATATCTTGGCTAGATTTAAGCTCCTGTACTCAAGAAATTCTCCCACCTCAGCCTCCTGAGTAGCTGGAACTACAGGCACGTGCCACCATGCCCACCTCTCATTTTGTTTGAAATCAAGGTGAGTTCATAAGATACTAAGCTTAGAGAAAGCCCATACTTCTTTCTCCTTCTTTCTGGCAAGTTCACAGAAAATGCAGAAGATAAAAGCTTCAGGAATATAATTATGTAAGGGCGAAAATGGTAGATATGAAATGTGAAGTTATTCCACTACTTAGAGTAATAGTTTTGATGTGGACAAGGGGAAAAAAAACTAGAAGGTACAGAGCTTTGCTACAGATAAGAAACAGACAAACAATCAGGCCATAGGAAACTTGGAATTTCGGAATCAAAACCTCAGAGTATATCTGGAGGGAAAAATATGATTCAAAAACGTCCAAATCATTTAGGATGGATGATGCTCTTTTCTGATGATTTATAAAGAATGTAAAATCTCTTTTTTTTGGTCCACTCTAGTATCCAGATCAGAAATTTTCTTCTGTTCAACAAGACGCACTCTCCGGTGTCTTAATTATCTCTCACTTCTTTTAGTCCTCGGTGGGTGAGGAAAACAAGCACAATGTCATCACAGGAATTAGACTGCGTGTTTTTAAAGATACTGAAAGTAATGCTATCTCTTTTAACCCGACTGGAATTAAAACACATTCATAAAATTGCCCCATCTCTTTGTCTCTTCCTTTTATTTTCCCTCCATTGTCAAAACTTTTAAGAATTAAAATATTCACAGGCTAAGCTAGCTGTTTTCTTAAAGAATTGCAGCAAGCTGCTCCTGAAAAGATTATCGCTTTTCTTTCTTGTTTTTCCTTCAATTTCCCCACCTACCTGCCTACCTCCTTCCTTCCTTCCTATTTTCCTTCCTTCCTTCTTGGAAGAGAAGCAAGGTTCAATGCTTTCCTTGTACAAATTGTTCTTCCACGGTTTTGGACTTTGGAATCAGTGGAAATCCACATTTGTGTGTGTGCGCGCGTGTGTGTGTGTGTATGTGCATGCACGTGTACACATGTTGCTTAATGTGATTCTGGAATTCTAGAAACAGATTCATTTACAATACAGAACACCAGAAAGCATCAACCACCATAACCAGTACTTTCTTTGCAAACCCTATCTACCAATGAATCCGACTTTCCTCCTTTCTAGTCGGAAAGGGTCAACAGTATATTTCTCCCCACTCCCAGGCAGCCTGGCAGTCACCTGACTTGTCAGAGGGTCATGGTTTACTGCTGGGGAGTCTCCTGGGATGCTCATTGGAGGCCTGCCAACCACCAGATTACACTTTTCAGATGCTGCCTCTGGAGATCCTGGGGGTAGACTGTTGATGCTGGCATTCTTCATCTATGCCCAGAGCTCTGGAGGTGCGGAGGCAGCTCAGATGTGATGCCAGGCATGCACTTGCAAAGAGCTCACTGGGTACTGCCACTGAAGCCAGAAGTACTCACCCCCAAGCTGCAGTTGTTGGCAAGGAGAAGACAAAAGTACACATAGCTATGGCAATATATTTGCACCATTTGAGTGAGAAGAAAAGTGAAAGAGAAATGCCTCTGTCTGAATTATGAGTCTATCTATCACCATTAGTGTAGAATTATTCTCCATGGATTTCCTTGCACCACCCAGACTGTAACACGTCCCTCCACCTGTTGGAGAAGACTCATTAGCTCAGCTCTTTTTCTTGGCCTACTCCTTGACCATGCAATTCCTCATCCTACCAGGACTTTCTGGCCTCAAGTCTCATCTCTGCTCTGCAGGCTGTGCTGTGCTATCTGGGCCACGTGTTGCCTGAGACATCGTGTATGGTGGAAGGCAGAGGGGCTTTGTAATGAAGTGCCATGTTCTTGTCAGTGACAGTAATAATATGTGGGCCAGGGACTTCTATTATATCACTGTTTTTCCAGTCATTGGCCCAATGCCTACCTATGATACTGAACCCAGGACATCTATCTCTGAGTTTAGATCCCAGAGAAAATTCCAGAATGTCTGTGCTGGTAGCTCAAATATAGTGTATGTGTGTGTGTGTGTATATATATATATATATATATATATACTATATATAACTAGACAGATATTTTTGTTCTTAATGATAAGCTATGTTGACATTTACCAGCTGTGTGACTTTAAGCAAGCTCCCTGTGTTTTAGTTTCCTTTTCTGTAAAATGAAAATAGCCATAATGTATGCTTCATAGCATTGTTGCTCTTTGGTCCAAGCTGGGAATGAGTTAATAATTTTTGTAAAATTAATTACAATATTCAGAACATAATAAGCACTTAATAAGTGTTAGCTTTTAATGTTTATTATTATTTTTAGTTTACTTCTAATACGTCTAATTTCCCAGAATTCTAAGTTCAAAGGATTCAACTGGGTATCTTCCGTGCTCATAATGGGAAAATAGTAAGCTCATTTCTATGTCATTATACTTAAAGAATGGTGCTTTTCTGAGACAATAACTTTTTCACAATTTGGTCAGGAATACATTATTATCTGTCAGGACGTATGAGCAAACAGTCCTACTCCCAAAGACGGGAATACAACTTTGCATGTCTTCACTGTACCCTGTATTTGTGGAAGTACACCACTTAGGTGCTTGGTCTCCAGAGATTTACTTCCTTTGTCAGTCTGATTTTTTTTTCTTCTTCCCTGTCCAAAGAAGGTTTGAATTCTATCAACAGAGATTTGGGTTGCATATTTCCCAAATATAAGATAAATAGAAATTTTCCTTTGAAATGGAAACACCCTTGCAAGTAGTAACACAAATCAAGAAGCATTGTGTGAAATGAGTTTACCACATCTGTGATGTGAGTGTGTGCACGTGTGTGTGTGTGTGTGTGTGTGTAGCAGGGTGAGGACAGAAGGGAGATAGAATTGGGGGGGCTACAATAAGGCGAAAGGTCACAAAACAAAGAATGAAGGGCACCCAGGCCACAGCACTAGCCTCCTGATTTCAAGTCATGGCAAATTTCCCCCTTCTATGTCTTTTTCAACGTGGCTTCCCCAGCGTGGTATGACTGAATGGTTTTTTAAAATTAGAAGCAGAATATGAATGCTTTGGGGACCTCTATGCCTTATGAGACTTGGTAGTAACACAATGGAGGTCCTAGAATAAGCTGCGGGTTCTAGGGCAGATGGAGGTTCTTTGGGTTCTATCCCTGACACTTTTCTTTTTCTTTCTTTTTTTTTGAGACAGAGTTTCGCTCTTATTACCCAGGCTGGAGTGCAATGGCGCGATCTCAGCTCACCGCAACCTCCGTCTCCTGGGTTCAAGCAATTCTCCTGCCTTAGCCTCCCGAGTAGCTGGGACTACAGGCACGCACCACCATGCTCGGCTAATTTTTTTTTGTATGTTTAGTAGAGACGGGGTTTCACCATGTTGATCAGGATGGTCTCGATCTCTTGACATCGTGATCCACCCACCTCGGCCTCCCAAAGTGCTGGGATTATAGACGTGAGTCCCTGCCACTTTTCTAAGCTTGTGCAAGTCTGTGTAGTAAAACACAGGATGGACACGAGCCTGAAGGGCTGGAATATGAGGCCCAGGTTCAGAAAGCTGCTCTCAGTTTATATTCTTATATGCTGATCGTGGAAGTGTTTGTTTACCCCACAGTCTTGCTAATAGTGGATAGCATCATCTAAGCCTGCTTTTATTAACTTGCAAGGGGAAATTGATACTGTTTTTACAAGCATTTCTTAAACTCCTTGTGAGAGTGAACAGTTTCAGTATCTTAAACTCCTTGTTTCAGTGAACAGTTTCTTCTTTTTGATTTGTCAGTTCATACATTTAATTCATTTTTCTACCAGTACAACAGGATATTTTTGTGCCAAAATAAGACTTTGTTGGTAAATTTTGGGTTTTCTGCATGCTAGATGTGCAGTGCTACTCTTAACAAAATCTCTGTCTATTGTCCGAAAAATTGTCCAACAATTAGAAACAGGCCTCTAATTACACGGTGTTTTTCAGGGCACTACTGGGTGTGACTTTCTATTGATTTTCTGTCTTACAACTCTTTTTGTTTGTTTGTTTGTTTTTGAGACGGAGTCTTACCCTGTCGCCCAGGCTGGAGTGTAGTGGCGCGATCTCAGCTCGCTGCAACCTCTGCCTCCCGGGTTCAAGCGATTCTTCTGCCTCAGCCTCCCAAGTAGCTGGGACTACAAAGGCGCACCACCACGACCAGCTAGTTTTTGTATTTTTAGTAGAGACGGGATTTCACCATATTTGTCAGGCTGGTCTTGAACTCCTGACCTCATGATCCACCTGCCTCGGTCTCCCAAAGTGCTGGGATTACAGGTGTGAGCCACCGTGCCGAGCTGATATTAGAATTCATTAGCAGCAAAAGTTACCATAAACATTTTTGTTCAGTAAGGTGTAGATAACCCCTGTCTGGTAGAACATATAACCTAAAGGTTTACGGACCTGTTGCATATTAGCCGGTTTTGTATCTAGCCCATCAATCTATTAAATTGCCTCTGTATACTCAGTTTCTCAAATGAGGCTAGGACCAGTGTTTAGATCTTACTGGTTCCCTCATCAACTAATTAGTTAAATAAAATATTTGACACTTGTTCATAATATGTTGCCCTGAGATTCATGATTTTACCTTATCAAAAATCATACTTTAACACTATTGACTTTGAAGATTTCTCCCCAACTCCTAATTGCTTTTACTGAATACAAAGCAGTCCCAGAATTCTGAAAGACAAATGTTGACCTTTTCCATAGTTTCCTGACTCCTCTCACTTTAAAGTTAACACTTCAAAATAAAAATATGAGAAAGAAAACTTCAAGTCGAAAGAATCCGGTTCATAGTCTCTTCTTTTTTAACCAAAAGTACACGATTCCTTCCCATGAAGCCTGCCAGGACTCACAAGCCTAACGTTTGCTGTTTCCAGGTGGCTGTGGTGTTTTTTACAGCCCCACTTTCCATCTCACTCAGCTTAATTTTAATGGCTGCCTCTTTCCGGGGGTCTTAGTGAACTGTTCCAGGAAGGGTTATAACCTACATTAAATAATAATCATTAATAAAGAAAGATAGAGAAAATAAATTCCTCCTGTTTGCACATCCAAACCATAGGTCATTGTGAACAGGATTCTTGGCTGACTTGAAAAAGACATTACCTTCATAATTTCTCACCAGGATTTCGGTAACTTGCCTCCTAAATGCTCTCACAGTCCCACATTCCACTCCCCCAGACCCCACACAACCAGTAGCAAATACCTTACCCATCAACAGTGAAATGATTTACCTAGAAGTAAATATAATTGTTTCATTCCCCCAGTTAAAATCCCTCAATGGTTCCTCTCACTGGTGTGGGGATATAATGAAAGCTTCTCCATATAACCAACAAGGCCCTTCAGCTCTGACCTCTCTGTAACTTTGAAGAGTCATCCTTATGTGGCATCCCCATGTACTCCTTTCTTTCCTAGTGTTCTGACTTACACACGGCCCCTGTGCATGTCCCATGCACTCTGACACCTCCGTGCCTTCGAGGATGTTTACCTCTATCTATAATGTCCTCACCCTCTTCTCCAGTTCACTCTGATTTGTCTGCTAAGACTCAGTTCTAGCCCCACCTTATCTTGTAAGCGTGTCCTGATACCCAGTTCCAGGCTGAGTTAGGTGCTTTTTTGAGCTCTGCAGCAGCCAGTGAATAGCTCCATTGTAGCACATTATATATTGCTTTATAATCATTGTTTTTATTCTGAGTCATTCTCAGGGGATCTCAATAGGGCAGAAACTAATTTTTGCCCCATTTTGTAGCCCCAGGATTTATTCCATTGTCTTAATGCATGGAACGGTCAATACATGTTAAAGAAATGATCTGAACTTGTGACTTAACCCTCTTTAAGCAACAAAGAAGCTCCTTAAGAAGATACAGGAAATTGTAGACATCTTTAAAGTGCCCTAAATTATTGTTAAACCGAAGCTTTAAAAAATGACTAAGAATTTCACTACCTTCTTGTCATTAGAAACCTATTCTATGAGTATGTACTGAGCCCCTCAGCATGTAATGCAAGTGAAGTCATAGAGTAGAGGTACCGAATATTCGACAAATCTGCCTGCGTTAAGTACTTCGGGAAGAGAGAATATCTTGGGCTTCTCTAAATCCCCTACAGGATCTAATATATGACTAGCCATTTACCAAGAGCTCAGTAAATACTTGTTGTTTGATTGACTGTTTGAAATATATACAGTCAATGCTGCCAAGAAACTCCCAATCTAATTTATTAAGTGGTGACAAGTTAGTGATGCAACAGGGAAATTCGGGGATTATATCATAAAAGCATAGCACGGTAATTTGTGAAGCATGTTATTGGTGGTCATCTCGTCCATAGCCTCTGCATTAGAGAGAATGGGTCAATTCATCTGCCTCATTTATATAATAATATTCACTGCCAAAGTATTAAATCTTTTTTTTTGGTCTTTTTCCACCTGACATTCTATAGTTTCAACACGTAGTTATATAACAGTGAGTCACACCTCCATATCTCCAGCCTTAATCTGTCTCTTAAGGTACAGACTGTATTTCCAACTACAGAACATCTGGATTTCAGAAAGAACCTTGTACACCACAAGTCCAGATCTGAGCTCATTGTCTGAGCCTTCTCCATCCTCAGCCTAGGTTACTGACCACTAGTCTGTCATTTACTAATTTGTGACCTTGGTTACGTTACTTAAACTCTGTAGGCTTAGCTTTTCTGACCTGTAAAACTGTATAATATTAAGTTTCTACCTCATATAGATGCTGCGAGGATTAAATGAGTTACTGTATGTAAAACATTTAGAATGGTTCCTGGCACACTCTTTCAGTGAGTATTTGCTTCTATTATTTTTCTTACCCATATTTCTTTGAAATCTGAGTTGTTCTGACTGCCATCCTCTTCTTCACCTCCATATCCAAGGTCATTAATTTTTGTACATTCTACTTTGTATTGATACTCTCAACTTTCCTATTGTCCAGTCAGAAAAAGAACCACCACTCCAGGTGTATCTAACAGAGAAGTAATTATTATTCAGGAAATTGACTTAAGTAGGTTATGGAAGAACTGAGAAGCAAAATGGGATATTTAGCAAAAGCAGGAAGCCACTCTCACTCCTAAGGCTAGAAGGACAATGGAACGACCCTGGCTTTCTCCATCCTTTCACTCTCCTGTCTTTCTCCAGCACCTTTTCTAGGTCAAATCTGTATGGAAGCTAGAGAGTAATGGAGACCAAAGAAGAAAGTTAGTTTCTGTAAAACAGAACAGAGCAGAAAAAGGGCCTGTCACTTGGGCCCTGTTCGCTCTCTTTCCCTTTCTCTCCCTCCTTCTCTGTCTCTGCCTTTGTTCCTGTTTCTCTCCTGTCTTTGTTCAGGCTGTGGCTACTTCTTGCCTGGACTGTTTGTACAGCGTCCTCACCAATTTTCCTGGCATCAGCTTCTTCCTAGTAGTTCCTGCTCTATATTTTCTCCAGAGTTCTCTAATTTTAAAAATCCACACGTCACTCTGATTTAAAAATCTTGGTTTCTTATTTACTTCCCATAGAATAGAGTCCAAATTCAATGTCATGCTTACTAGAGCCTTTATTCTCACAATCTAAGTTATTGTAGGTAAAAATGGGGGGAAATAAATGATTTCTTATAGTTTGTCTCTCCTGTTGAATCTTTCATTATTTCTATGCCATAAGCAACTAGAAATTTATGCTATATTAGTCAGAGTTCTCTAGAGAAACAGAACTGATAGGATATATATATATATAGTTAGGAGTAGGGTTAGGGTTATATACATATATATATATACACATACATATATATATATATATCCTATTAGTTCTGTTTCTCTAGAGAACTCTGACTAACACAGTGTAAATTTCTAGTTGCTTATGGCATAGAAATGATGGAAGATTCAACAGGAGAGATTTAAACCATAAGAAATAATTTATTTTCCCCCATTTTTACCTACAATAACTTAGATTCTGAGAATAAAGGCTCTAGTAAGCATGATATCGAATTTGGACTCTATCCTAAGGGGAATAAAAAGGAAACTAAGGTTTTAAGTCAGAGTGACGTGTGGATTTTTAAAATTAGAGAAGTCTGGAGAAAATGTAGAGCAGGAACTACAATATGAAGAAGTTGATATATATATATATGTGTGTGTGTGTGTCTATCTCTATCTATATCTCTATCTATTTATCTATATATATCAGGGAAGTATTAACTCACATGGTCACAAGGTCCCACAATAGGCCATCTGCAAGCTGAGGAGCAAGGAGAGAGAGTCTGAGTCCCTAAATTGAAGAATATGGAGTCTGATGTTTGAGGGCAGAAAGCATCCAGCACAGGAAAAAGATAAAGGCTGGGAGTCTAGGCCAGTCTAGTCTTTTTGCATTTTTCTGCCTGCTTTGTATTCTACCTACTCTGGCAGCTGATTAGATGGTGCCCACCAGATTAAGGGTGGGTCTGCCTCTCCCAGCCCACGGACTCAAATGTTAGTCTCCTTTGGCAACACCCTCACAGACACCCAGGATCAATACCGTGCACCCTTCAGTCCAATAAAATTGACAGTCAGTATTAACCATCATATACATCAAGGCTTTTCATGCTCTTTAATCTGCCTGGAAAATTCACGTTTTGTTTTTCCTTGAAGCTTTTCATGGGCCTCTAGAGTTAGTTGCCCTTTTCTCTGTATGTTTCTTCTGCATTGCTCCCTAAGTTTATTCTAGCACTTTTCCTACTGCATCAAACTGTTTCCTTTCCTGGTTATTCTGTTTTCTTCATGCACATTTCTCCTGAGAACATTGAAAAGAACTTTGTGGGATCTCTTTAAATATTAAATAAATGACTAACACATGTTAATTTCACCAGATTTCCCAGTCAAACTGGTCTGTAAATTCTGAGTGGAGGTTCGATTTAAAAATGAATTTGTTTCCACCATTTAAGATCGGAGTTTTCTCTTTTGCATCTTTTCCATTTTTTTTTCCTGACTCATAAATTTTCAAGACACACCTGGCCATGGAATCACAGTCACCACACACCAGGGTGTCCTGCACCCTTGGATGATGAATATAAAATATTTTTGGTATGATGTTTTCCAAAGAGCAGAAAATTCCATTGCTATGGTTAATATGGCCTAAAATCAGTTCCACCTTGTTGGCTTGTATGGTTTTGCCAGAATTGTCTGAAGTAAGAATGTTCATGCTGCTAGGGCATTTAACAGCTGACTTTTCTTTTGCAAAAGAGAAACTGGCATTTGTTGTGAAGGAGTAGGGGATTATGTTTCAATAATTTTGTGCTAGCTTGCTGTGCCTAGTTTAGATGCAAGCCTCAAAACTTACAGCATGTTTTTGCACAATCTTTTCATTTATTTTAAATTGTGAATTAACTCAGCAGACCCATGTGACTTCCTATGCCTTTGAAATTTGGGAGATGTCATTTGTAAGTGAGTTAAAACTGGATTGATGTACAAAGAATAACTTATCCAGGTCACTTAATAAATGAATGCATGAATGTTTCAGGTGCAAAAGAGAGAAATCCTACCTCTGGAATGAAATCTAAGTTTCCACCCTGTCCCTCTTCCTGGTCCATGGCTATAGGTCTAGAATTCTATGTGGTAAGTGCTACAGTGGGGCACGTGGAGCACAAAAGCAAGAGCAGTTTGATGCAGCGAGGTGAAGTTGGGGAAGGGAGAGAGGGACACGCAGGTCAAATGAGACAGCAATTAAGATCTAAGATAGGAAAACACCCCTCATACAAAGAGTTTGGAAAATAGCACAATCTTTCCATTGGGCAGTAGGGTTGGTGAGATAATTTTACCAGGGATATACCCAGTCTGTCTGCTTCCTTTGTTCCCTCTTGTCCCACCTGGTACTGTCATAGGTAGAAAATAGAAATGAACATTGGAAGCAGTGACCTCATTTTAAAAAATACACACCTAGCTTATGAAAATCTTGAAGAAAACAATTAGCACTAGTTACTTGGGTATGTATTTTCGCGTTGCAATATGATTATTTGTATATATGTCTTCATCTTCAATAATTCTAAGATTAGTCACAGGGCCGGGCGCAGTGGCTCACGCCTGTAATCCCAGCACTTTGGGAGGCCGAGGCGGGTGGATCACGAGGTCAAGAGATCGAGACCATCCTGGTCAACATGGTGAAACCCCGTCTCTACTAAAAATACAAAAAATTAGCTGGGCATGGTGGCGTGTGTCTGTAATCCCAGCTACTCAGGAGGCTGAGGCAGGAGAATTGCCTGAACCCAGAAGGCGGAGGTTGCGGTGAGCTGAGATCGCGCCATTGCACTCCAGCCTGGGTAACAAGAGTGAAACTCTGCCTCAAAAAAAAAAAAAAAAAAATTAGTCACAATTTAAATGTTCCTCAGGGATGAGAACTAGATGTTATTCATATTTGTACACTGAAAGTCTTGCACAGTGCCTGACATGTGACAGCGGTAAAAGAAATGCTTGTGGAATAAATTACTGGACACATGGGGAATGTATGAAAATAATACACATGAAGTGAATTTTAAAAAAGAAATTCTTCCTTGTCCTGATTTCTAATATGATTAATGAATAAGTAAAAAATATCTTGGATTCTTTCTTGAGGACTGACCATGACTCAAGTTATATTCTTGCAAGACAAATATAGATGTTAAATGTCTGAATTGTGTAAATGTGAATATTTAACTAGAGGTGGGGTTATCAAGAACTCAATATTTCAAAATGCAATGCAGCATTCAAGAGAAACTAGTTAGACAGCAAAGAATGGATCTAGAAATTCAAACCTGGAAGTCATGAGACAGAGTTCACTACATACAGATGAATAAGGTTAGTTTAGAAGCTAAGAAGGTCAGTGAATTGGTTTGGCTGTATCTCCACTCAAATCTCATCTTGAATTGTACCTCCCATAATCCCCACATGTTGTGGGAGGGAGACGGTGGGAGGTAATTAAATAATGGGGGTGGGTTTTTCCCATAGTAGTGAATAAGTCTCACGAGATCTGATGGTTTTATAAAGGGAAGTTCCCCTGTACACTCTCTTTCCTGCCAAGACGTGCCTTTGCTCCTCCTATGCCTTCTACCGTGATTGTGAGGTCTCCCCAGCCATGTGGCACTGTAGGACCATGAAACCTCTTTGTCTTTATAAATTACCCAGCTTGGGTATGTCTTTATTAGCAGCATGAGAATGGACTAATACAATAAGATACTCATTGACGCCAACCGTTTACACTCAGCCTGGAAACAGGTACTTTGAGGAGCCAAAGAGGATCAGACAGAAATGTAAAACCGGCCACTAACCCATGACAAATTAGGCCTTTATCTACATAAGAGCTTCTTAACTCTGTTAATATCAAGGAACATATAGAAAAGGATAATTTAAGGTACCCTGGATTAAACTGTGGGCCTGAAGGGATCAATATGTGAGTACACTCGTAACCTGTAACCAGATATGGCTGGAGACTCTGGTCTACCCAGTTACGTCATGCAGTCTGAGGTCTTTGGACTCCTGGGTAGCCAATAAGCAGTTGTACACATATTAGGCAAGCTAAGCTGCTAGGTTTAGAGAAAATAATTTGTTTGCATTAGTATGTCACTGCAATACTGGTTGTAGAATGTAAAAAGCCCAATTAATTATGATAGAACAAATCCTAATTGCTATTAAATGCAATCACTCATTTAAGACATAGAGTGTGAATTGGTTAACAACGGACTGAGTCTATATATGTGAGGGGTTGTTATCCACAGTTTTCTATTATTTTCTAAGCTTACCACAATCATCAGTTAGTATTTATTAATTTTTTATGGTATGCAAAGATTTTGGTATTAATCATGAGAAAACAGAGAAAGTCATAGTCCTGCTATATGGTCGAGCAGAAAAAAACCATTTGTTGTTTTTAGTTAAAAATATTATATTGTAATACTTAAGGCCATTCTATAAGTCTAAACATTTGATAACATATATTTAGTTATTTTGTTATCCTTTTCCAATATAAATAAATTCTGACACTTATTGAGTTTTATAAAGTTGTGTCAATCAAAATACCAAGAGTATTGTTAAGAGTATATCTATGAGTTAACTACTATTTTTAGCCCTATATACAAGTAAGGCTAATAAAACTTTTCAAAATCATATAGCTAGGAAGTGATTGAGCCCTCACCCCAATTCAAATTTCTCTAGCTCCAAATCCCATGATTTTACTAGGCTTACACTGAGTTCTCTCTTTCAATAAAATAAAATACTTAGGCTGGTTAATTCATTTAACATCCAACAAACATGTATTAAACATACGCAAGGTACAATGCTAGCTGATTTAGGTAAAAGATAAAAGGAATGTGGACGCTGCCAGGGATTCATCCAAGTTTTGTGAAGTCTGACACTTATGTAATTTGGAAAGCTTCTTAAAGAATAAATAATATACAACATAAATGGTAATTATTTTGATAGAGCTCCATGAAATATGTGATAGCAAGTTAAAAGGAGGGCTTGCAAGAACCCATACAGCTTCACACAGGGCTGATCATAAATACTGAATGGAGCCTGGCTAGATGTAGAAAGGTCAGAGTTCATTCTGGCAGAGGAAACTACATTCTAAGTTTCAGAGGTGTGGCAGGGGAAGAGGGTATTGTCAAAGGACCACGAGTAATTCATTATGTCTGATACTGAAAATGTGTGTCTGAAGTGGGTGGTGGAATGATATAAAACCAGACAAAATAAAGAGTCAACTAGAGGCCAGACAGTGGGAAAACGGTGCTATATGAAGAAGTTTTGAGGTAATTTTTAAGGTATTGAGTACTTAGATGTAGTCTTTTAGACATTGAGATGTGACTGAAAACTCTTAATCAAGGCATCAGATTTTTATTTTGGGGTATTCTTGTCAAGGGTGGAGTAGACGGGGACAGAGCTAGAGGCTGATAAGCAAGAGAGAAAGGATGAGAATCTGAACTCAAGGGTAAATCAGAGGGAATAGAAAAGATGAAGAGTTAAGGGAAGAAAAACATCACATTTGGATTGATTAGACATGGCAGCTAAGGAAGAGGGAGACATCTAACATGATTCCTACGTTTCTGGCTTGGGTGGCTACCTGGATTCCAGAGTCACAGGAGAGGATGGAAGGGTTTCAGAAAAAAAGATACAATCTACCAAATGTGAGGGCATGGAGGAAAGCCAGCCAGAGAACTCTTGTCACGGTTGAAGATGTGATTTCAGAGATCTGGGGGACAAATCTGGCCTAGAGACTCAGATTTGGAAACCAGCCAGCAGCCTTTGTAGTTGAAACAGTGTGGATGCCCTTGCTGGGGAATGTCTGTGGAGTGCAGTGAGAATGGAAGGTGGTAGAGGACAGAGCTTTGACAGAAACATGTAATGGACATGGGGAGATAGGGGAGTTGGCAGAATAGCCTGGGAAGAAAGAACTTTCCGAATATAAAACATTCCATTTTTGAAATATTCTCTGAGTTTTTATGTCTGAGCCATCACAAGCAAATTTCAAATTTTTTCCTTGAGAATTTCTACCCTTATTCTAACAAGGGTTCCCTCTTTGTTCCAAACATATTTGAACTATGCTTTTGTTTTTTGAGATGAAGTTTCACTCTTGATGCCCAAGCCGGAGCGCAACGGCACAATCTCGGCTCACTGCAACCTCCGCCTCCTGGGTTCAAGCAATTCTCCTGCCTCAGCCTCCAGAGTAACCTGCCTCAGACAAATAACTGGGATTACAGGCATGCACCACCATGCCCGACTAATTTTCTATTTTTAGTAGATACGGGGTTTCTCCATGTTGGTCAGGCCGGTCTCAAACTCCTGACCTCAGGTCATCCACCCGCCTCTGCCTCCCAAAGTGCTGGGATTACAGGTATGAGCCACTGTGCTCAGCTGGACCTATGCCCTTTCTTGTCAATACTTATTCAGTGGTTCTTAACCCTGGTTGTCCACTAGAATCACGGGGAGAACTTAAGTAAGAAATAATGAAAACAATGCTTTAGATCATAATGCCGATTTCTTGACTCTGGGTGGACCTCAGCACAATAGTAGTTCTTCAGAGCTTATCAGGGCATTTTAATGTGTAGCTAGGGTTGAGAAGAACTATCTTAAGTCATCATACAGAACCCCGTGACTTTGAGTGACAACTGTAACTAAGGACTCCTAACTTCATACTCTAGCCTTGACCTCTACCTTGAGCTTAAATAAATATATATTTGCTACTTGATATCACTTCTAATAGGTATTTCAAACATGATGTCTTCAAAATAGCATTCATGGTTATTTATCTCACACCCATTTCTCTCCCAATGCTCTCATCTCAATAAATGGCATCAACATTTATGCACTCCGTCTCTACAACTGGAAGTCATACTTAATACCACGTTTCCCCTCACAATCCATTCCTCATCCCAGAGCAAATCTGATTGCTTTACTTTCCACATATTTCCTGAATCCATCCACTTGTCAGTATTTTAAACACTTGCCCAATTCAAAGTCATCACTTCTTGCCTATGACTGTAGCTCTTCTGAAATGATCTTGCTTGTATTCTTATTTTCTTAAAGTCAATTATCCACACAGTCTACTAAAATGTGGTAGCACTAGTTATAACTCAGTGGAACCCTAGGGTGCTATGGAACACAGTATAAAAATCTCTGGCTAGAAACAGTAGGAGCAAGGTGCCAGTAGAAGGTCTTGTCTTTGAGCACCAAGAAACTAGGGCTTTTCCACTTCACTGGGCAATGCCAGCCATTGACCTGCACTTGATAATTCTCGTAGCCTTCTTTGCCTCATGGTGCCTTTAAAGTTAGCCTCATGGGTTGATATCTGACCTGTTCCCCCCGCATTCCAGTTCCAACCTTCCAGCTCTTTCTCATATTTGGACCTGCCTTTGATACTCCTGGAATTGGACTTGAAATTCATATTCACCTTTCTTTACACACCTTTATGTGTAAAATGGGGCTAATGATAATATGTATTTTATAGTTATTGGAAAGACTGAGAATTCATGTGAAGTGTCTGGTAGCATATTCAGTAATGTTTATTATTATCATTATAATTATTTTATTATTATTATAGTAGTAGCAGGGTTAGAACTAGTTACAGTGCTTTTATTGTTGTCTAATTGTGTCTTAAAGCAGATCACCCAGACTGATCTCATTGCTTTTGGGAAAAATCAGTGAATTACTTATATCTCACTTAAACTTTTGGTTAAACTTTTTTTTACTTAAACTTTTGGTTCTTCAGTTGTTTCTTACCCTTCCTTTTGTCTTCTGTGTAGTCTCAGAGAACTTCTAGGCTGATCTGAAAAAATTATGCAGTAGTCTAAATTGAATCAAAGAGTAATTTGGTAAGCTCTCCTCATTGAAGATGTGTCTTTCATCAGCCTTCTCCACTGCCTAAAATTTCCACTTAACATCATTTTAGGGGAGAGATGGAAGGGAGGGTAACAGTTAGTGGCTATTGAAAGATGTATTAGACAGACTTACAGACTTCTTCAGACCAACAGAACCAGCGGGCTGAATGAGGGTGGAGGGAACGAGAGAGAGAGATTTTAAGGAATTGATTCATGTGATTTTGGAGGCTGATAAGTCTAAAATCTGAAAGACAGGCAAGCAGGTTGGAGATCCAGGGAAGAGATGATCTTGCAGTAAGAGGCTAAAGGCAGTCTGCTAAAAAGATTCCTTTATCTTCAGGGGAGGTTAGTCTTTTTCTGTGAAGTCATGCAACTGATTGGATGAGGTCCACCCACCTTATGGAGGGTAATCTGCTTTGCTCAAAGTCTACTGATGTCATTGTTAACCTCATCTAAAAAATACTTGCACAGATACATCTAGAGTCATGCTTGGCTAAATATCTGGGTACAATGGTCTAACCAAGTTGACAAAATTATCCATCACAAAAGGCAAGTGTCATTTGAAAGAGGTTAAAAAAACCCATCAAGTCAATATGTGTGTTCTATATAAATCATATTGTTCCAACCCACTCAGTAAATTCTCTTTAAGTACTTTCTCACGTTACTTGTTCTTTTCCTCAAAGATGCTCTTTAAAGTATCATATATAAGCAGGTTGTAAAGAGCTTCAACTGTGATATAAAGAATTCATGATTCTCAAGTGAATCACTGAGTAGACAATTCAAAACAGAGCTTAAAATTCCACTCCAGAAATTGCTTTTTAGATATTATGGTACTTTTGCTGCAAAAGCTCCCAGAAAGAAGTTGCTGAAAATTGTGGGGGTATTTTGGATGTCCACTAACCTGCAAGAGCCAAGAAACTTATAACCATTTCTATCTCATTCACCGTTAATTCTAGCACAGCATCACCTGCTTTGTGGCTATTCATAAATATTTATGGAAGGAATAAGTGGGAGTATTTGTTCCCAATTAAAATTGGTCTTAACGTTTTTATTCTGTATGTGGTGCCTCTCTAGGGCCACAGGTGTAATGACTCCTGTGATGTCGGCTGGCTCTTTCTGTATCAGTGATAGGGTGGCGAGGAGAGAATAGAAGGGGGTGTAGTGAGTGTCTGCATGTATAGTTGGCTAGACATTTGGGGTCACATGCTGGTGCAGCACTTATTCTCTGTGTGATCCTGGACAGGTCACTTAACTTCTTTGTGCTTCAGTTTCTTTATGTGTAAAATGGGGCCAATGATAATATGTATTTTATAGTTATTGGGAAGACTGAATGACAATTCATGTGAAGTACCTGGTAGAGTATTCAATAATGTTTATCATTATTGCTGTAATTATTATATTATTATTACAGTAGTAGCAGGATTAGAACTAGTTACAATGCTTTCATTGTTGTCTAATTGAGTGTATCATCAAACAGACCACCCATAAAGACTGATCTCATTGCTTTGGGAAAAATCACTGGTTCAGTGAATTACTTATATCTCACTTAAACAGAGTCTTCAAAGATGACATCATGTGGGGTACTCACCTTTCTGTCTCTGACCCATACCCTCAATTCCAAACATCAGATGCTTCCCCAGATTTGAATGTCCCTCTTATGTCACAAAGGAAGTAAGACTTGCCACCCTGGCCATTTTTCACACCTTCATTTTTACCTCAGTGACGTTTCCATTCCTTCAAGGTGAAGTTAGCTAAGCTTAGCAGGTGTGAGGTGAGATGTCCTTAATTTCTATAGTGTTTTACTGTTATTCCTTCATGTTATTTAGAGTTTAAAGTTAGTCTTAGGAGGACATTGCTTGGTGCCTTGGGGCCAATGGAGCTTAGAGTCAAACTGTTGGTGGTCACAAGGACCCATGAATTCTGGGGAGAGGAAGGGTATAAACCAGGTGTCCTGGCCAGCCTCCAAGTTTGGCTCAGTGAATTTTACCTCTTGAAATTCCCCCCTGTCCTTTCAATTGGATACGGTATTCCTCTTGGTTTCCTGTCCCAAACTGAGATCCATGGGATTGTGGTGCGGCTACAGAACAGCTGCTACATTCCACCAGCGAGGTGCTGTGCATGGATTCCAGGGGTGGATGAAGCAAGAGGCTTATGCACAGCTTGGACAAGGTATCAGCTTGCAAAATATTTGGGGACCCTCTGGGATGAAGGACTCTGGGCAGAGCAGTGATGCTGTAGTGGTGACGTGTACTGATTCATTGCTATCTCCTGGAATGTCATGGGCTTTAGCTGTGTGGACCAGAGCCCATTTGGTTACTTGTTCTGCTGGCATGAGAGTCTGTGTGAGAGGAATGGCGGCATGGTGTTCACAGCAGGATGCTGTGATTGACAAGAGTGGGAAGCCCTAGGGGTAAATTTCAGCTGCTAAGTCTGGCCAGATGGGAGAGGCCTCCCATGTGTGCTGGGATGGGGATAGGGCTTCTAAGATAGCTAGCCCACTGAAGTACATTGCATTTCAGAATTTATATTTTTTGGTGGACTGCTAATGGCCCATATCCAGGAGGAATGTGATAAACACGGTAATGACAACAATGAAATCTTACACACTGACAATGCAATCAAAACACTTGCCTGTTGTGAGCCTCCCACGGCTACATACAGGGCAGGATAAAAAGGAAAGCAAAATATTTGAAATATCTAATTTTGTTACAATATCCAGGACACTACTTTTCAAAAAATACCTTAAAATATCAGCTTCAAGTCATGGGAATGACAAAAAATATATATTCTGTGCCTTCTGGGAAATCTCAGGCCTTGAAATTCTGCAGGGAATCTCCCCTCCTCCGCTGTTTCACGCATTTCTGAATCCAGCCTAGGATTTCCAGATTGAGTAAGGTCCCAGCAGTTGTGGAAGAAATGATCCGGTGATTGCTTGTCATCTATAGGACCATAGAGACGGAGTTTAGGAAACTGGACCTAATTTGTTCCAATGAAAGCAGGCATTGACTTGAACTTGAACCACACATGTATGAAAAGTCCAGGAACTATGTATACATTTTCTCTCTTCTTTCAGCATTCTTTTTCCCCCATAGCCCTCCCAGCTTCCTTTGTTTTCTGAACGTGCTCTAATTTATTTTTCTATGCACTTTCTTTCACCCCAATCCCATGATTGAAGAAGTTAAAAACAGTGATTCAGGAAGACAGTGAACTAGAAAAGGCTCTACTTATTGCCCCTAAATCAACCCTATAGAAGTTACAGAAGGCAAAAGGCAGATGATATCAGAAACTAACTTAGAAACTGTTACACATCCTTGGGGAGATTGCCCTGGGGACTAAAGCCTTGGGAAAAGGGTCCAAAACAGAGCACTCAGCAAACAGATTCAATCTATTCTTGCCTTTCTCCAGTATTGCTTTGAGAGGCTGCCTGCCCCATCCCCTCTGAGTCAGTCAATCCCGAGTTAACAAGAAAGTTCAGGTCTGTGCCAACAGCTTTATTGGTGAGAGAGACTGCTGAGAGTAGATAGTCACTCTTTAAGCTCTTTCTCCTCAAACCTCCAAAATGTATGGTTGATATCCCAGGAAACTGCTTTCCAGCACTGCTTCTTGTGTCCTCTTCCATAAGCCCCACCACATCAATCACATGGCTCTTTCCCTGAAATTCTTTGTCTCGTATTTTTCAGCCTTGCTCTTCCCAGGCTCTGAACCAACCCCTGAAGCCCTTTGTCACAGCTCAGGAACTCATAAACAGCTGTACTTCAGGCAATTTCTCCTTCCATACAAATTGAACCACGTGTAGAGCTTGTAGTTTTGCTCACTGGGGAATCACCCTTCACCACTGTTTTTGAGAGACTCCCCTGAGTGCAGCTACAGTGTGGCAGCAGTCTGTTTTTCACTATGCCAACTGCCTTGTGAGCCAGGTCTGAGATTTCCCCACCTTGTTTTCTCTGATTGTAGAGGCCTGCCTCACCACTACCATGAAACCATAGTTGAGGGAGAGGAGTTTATAAAGTCTTGCAAGTTTTAAACTATTCGTTCATGCAATTTATTTGTATGCTCTTGACCCTCTCAAGCCCAATGCTAGATGTACTATTTTCATTGTACGATGGCTAGCTCCTGCTCTCTCTTGACCATATAACTTGGTGGATCTAAAGGTAGCTAGGTCATGGTCAAATGTTCTGGTCACATAGTCACCTGTTATTTAATGGTCAGGCTCTCAATCTCTACTGGAGCCTGTAACTGTCTATCAAGTGCCAGAAAATTATCTGTTGAACAATATGTGAATTTGTTTTAGAATTCTAAAAGCCTGTCCTGAATATTCCCTAGTAATTGCCGGAGACTCCACATAGCATCTGTGTCTAGTACCTTAACCATCTTCAATACTTGTAGCGCTATTGGCCTTGCTGGATTGCATGGCCAAAACTGTAGGGAACCCGCTATGGTTCCCTTTCTTGTTCAGCTAACATCCTTTCGAGTCACTTGCTAAATGGGCTAAAACATTATTCCCAAGTATGATACATACTACCTTCAAAGCTGAAACAGGACCACCAAACCCTGTGCCTCTTTTTCTGTAGCGGAAGGTGCAAGGTGTAGTAATTTGTGCTTTACCTTAGCGAGGATGTCTCAGCATGCACCAGACCATTGCATCCCTAAATAAACTTCGCCAATGAGGAAAGCTGGATTTTCCTGAGGTTACCCCTCACAAGGTGACCTCTGGCCTCCATCTACAGCATCTTTTACTTCTCACTACATCCAGTGTTCAGCCTGACAGTGACCAAGAAAATGCACAGAAAATGAAAGTTTTCCCACCTATAATGTTGTCAAAGTTTACAAAATGATTTAATGATTTACATTTTTTATCACTCCTGATCACTGATAGTAAGAATACAAATTGGTACAATTCTGATGGCAACATCTATACTTTGTGTATGTAATGTGTATACACATATACATGTATTAATACAATATATTTAGCAACATAGAGTACGTATATCTGTGTTTACATATATCATAAATATAAAATCTGTATAATTTATAATCTAGTAATTTCATTTCTGTCTTTATCTTGAAGAAACATAAGGGAGAAATGCATACAGAAGAATCTTCATGAAGCAAGATACCAGAGTGATGAAATAATCTGTGCAACAAACCCCCATGACATGAGTTTACCTATGCAACAAGCCTGTACATGTACCCTCAAGCCTAAAATAAAAGTTAAAAATTTAGTATTAATCATTTTTCACAAAACAATTGAAATCCTTCTGCTGTCTTTTACATAATGCTAAGTGTTTTTGATGCTACAGATGCTGCTGCTTTTCTCATAATAAAATATATTTAGTAGGATTCAACATTTAGTACAATCCAACATACTGTCCTTTCTTTCTCTCCCACCCATGTAGCTATTTGATATCAGACCCAAACAATGACACGAGGAAACAATATGTCCTGCTAACTCACTCCTTACCTTCTGTCATTGTCACAGTTAGCGATTCTCTGAGCTGGCTGCTGACAGCCAGAGGGTGACAAAGGGGTGAGCAGACCACTGTGTGTTTTTGTTCAAAAGTACACTTAAGGCGTCAAAAAGAACCCAACCCAGAAGTTCTGCTTCTTTTTCTTATCCATTCTAAATTCACATCTGCAAAATAGGTAGCCATATATATATATATATTTTTATTCTGCTAGCTTTATTTTTCAGTTAAAATAGGTAGCTATATTAAGGAAAAGCTAGATCATGCTACAGCAACAACTCTAAAACCCCAAAGACTTAAAACAACAAAGGTTTACTTCTCTTTCTCACAATACATCTGTCATGTATCAGTTGGGGCTCTTCGCATCATTCTCATGCCAGGATGAGAATGATGGAGCAACCTCTATCTGGAGCACTGTTTCTCACCCACAAGAGATGATAAGGGAGAGGTGGCATATTGCACCCCAGTTCTTAAGATTTCTGCCCCAAATTAATATTATTCTACTCAAATTTTACTGTCAATTTTTCTAAGTGCTTGAAAGGGGAACCAGAAATATTTGGTTTCTGGCAATAATAACTATGACAGTAGCATAGACTTTTACACATCCAAACTAACTTTAATTCAATGACCTTATGACTACATTACAATAACTATATACTCATTGAAATAATTTTCTGAATGTTTACTACGTGGTTCATGGCTAGGCTATCTGCTAAAAATATGAGGCTTGATGGCTGTACAGGCTTTAATAATACTTATTTTTATCACCTATGAGCAAAAGCTTCACACATCTTTTCAAAGTATTTGAGAACAGTAGAAGGTTATAAGCATGGAGTTGTAAAATGATTGCAAAAGCTTCTGCTTTGTGTTTAAAGCGAAGCTGCTAAGTGAATGGATGAAGGTATAGGGCAAAGGGGTCTGAGTCAGAATAGCACATATTAAGTATAGACAGCAGTATAATGGCAAGTGCCAAAAAGTCCATTTCAAGAAGATTGTGTTGAATAGGGTGAAAGCTGTGCTGTATTTGATGATGCCCCACACATAGTCTGTTCATCCTTTGTGTATCTGGAGGATTGAGAAGCTGCAGAGACACGTCCTCACTGAAATCTTCAGGAACAGAAGCCGAAACACGGTTTAATGTTTTTTGCGGGGGTCTACATCAGGTTTATCGGACAGACCTGTCATGGTCACTGGCTCAGGCTGAAAGGCCCATTCAAGGTATAAAGTGGCCACATTTTCAACCTGAGAATATTCTGTTGTCTAAATGGAACCTTCTGCTGGGACAATGAATAAATCCCTATGTGGGGCCTGGAGAGTTCTTTTTCAAAACGTTGGTACCAATTTTCTGGTAGAAGTGGAATGGGCAGCGCTGTGTGTGGTAAGAAGTTTACGGTTTTGTCATGGAGCATAATGAGATAAGTTGAGTCAATTTCTAGTTTATTTGGGTACTTGATTATGTGGCCAGTGCTACCTGGTATTCCCGTACCCTGTGAGAGATCCTGGTGTAAGCTGTGTGGCACAGAAGTGGGAGTTAAATCTCAATTTTTGGGCTCTATTAACTCAGTAAGTAATGCTGCCCCCCTTGTCACCATCAGAAGCCCTGCATCTCAATTCACAAATATTTTCATAGCTTCACAACTTGATGAGTACGAACAACTGTCATTTCTTAAAGACAGAACGTTCTTCTCTCTCAAACCACATGAGAATGAACTGCTGATGCCTGCCCTGGGTATTTTAATCAGGACAGTAAGCTCTGTAATTACTCTCTGGGCCATTGTCACCCACCCTCTCTTTTGCCAAGTTGACTAAAGGTCGCTTAATTTTTCTTCATTAAAACAAGAACTGTCCCGGAAAAATGTTAAAGTTTTGCTAAATGAAAACCAGTCAAACAGCGGAGGCCAAAAATTGTTGGCAATCTTCATGTTGAATTATGCAGTCTGCACATTGCAGGCAGCCTGTGGGTCCTGAGGCTGTCACAAATAACAGGGGAATGTGGCTCTTTCTCCCAACAGGAAGAGCCTCTGCCCAGTGGTCTGGGCCCTGGGCCATGGCTGAACTTTACTGTCGCTTCCAAGGAAAGCTTTCTGTTTCACCCACACATGAAATGGCTATGATGTTGAGAATAACAATTTACTAAGTTAGTTTTTCTAAGTGTGAAGCAGCCTGGCTCCTCTCAGGTGCATAAACTGTATCTTTATTCCTTAGCATTCACAACGGCAAAGGCTGTTCTGGGTGTCACTCACTCCTCCCCTCCTCCCACTTGGTGCTCCTCCTACCCTCCCAGCACTCCTGTGTACCGGGTGTTTCTATGCAGCTGTGGCTTCCCAAGCTCCTTCTCAGGCTAAGCCTCTGGGCAGAGCCTTCCTGTAGTGTTCACACTGTATTTTCTTCCACCCTTCTTTCTTCCATGTCTGTGCACTCAAGTCCTGGTCTTAGAGCTGTTTAATCTGCCTATGATGAGTTAGACCTTTAATTATGCATTAGGGATTAATTACAGTTTACAGCTCAAAGTGAGTAATGGTTTAGCCAAATTATAAGTGTGCATTATAACAAAGTTCAATACCTCCAATCCCATTAAAATATTGATTGTGAACTACTGGCTGCATTTTTTTTTCCTATAATTCTTCATTCTCATAGCTGGGAACTCATTTTTGTAGCCTCAACCTGGCTTCATTCTCTGGGACCAACCTTGTCAAGGGCAGGAAGAGAATAAGCGAGATCGAGAAGTTCAGCCCTAAGTAAACCTTGTGCTTTCTACTCTGGGCTTATAGTCTACTGCTAGCAACTGGATTCCTGCTTTGCTCTGAGACTCAGTACTCCCATATGCTCCTGATCCAGGCGCAGTTGGGTAAGTAGTAGAGTCACCTGTGGCTTTGGACTAGTGGGAATTCTGGGGCAAAGGGTATGGAGACTTTTTAGGCTTTGGATGAGAGGGCAGAGCAGGTTCCAGGACATTTCAAACCACAAAAGTGGCTGCTTTCTCTCACCTGGCTTTTAGGTAGACACTGCACACAAGTGAGACTGGCTAAGCAGAACGCTGCTGTTCTCAGGAACGTTTTTCCTGGTCATGAGCATCCGCCTTTAGCAGGAATGCTTTGCTTTGTTTAGTTGTTTTATTATCACATCATGCACTGTCTCAGAGTAAATGAATAAATAAGTATGACTTATGGGTCATACTACAGATTGTTCCCGACAGTATGTGAAAGAAAATTAGGATTTTACCTAGTTTAAGAAATGAATTAGACATTTCCTGAACCAATAAAGTCTAGGTGGCCATCACAGTGTTTTGTTTTCCATGTGACTGATACAAACTGTTCCCTTTGGCTTATGTAATGCCAGATTCAAGGATTTTTGCCTATCTTGGTATAGGACAGCCTTGATTACACGTGAAGGATTCTTTTCCTTCTTTTTCTTTAAAATGAAATTTCATCTGAGGACCAAAATCAACATGTTGCAGTGCAAAAAATTTAAAATGTGTTAGATGCAAAATTTCACGTTGCAAAATTTTGCACACAGAATGACTTCAGCAATATAAAACATACACAAAGGTTGAAAACTCCTACATATGGTTATCATGGGATGGTAAGCCTATAAGTGGCTTAGATAATCTTCATATTAATTTCTATTTCCAAACATTCCAGAACAGGTTTATGACGAGAAAGAAAATAAATGTTGCTTAAAAATAAAAGCACTGATTCTGGATTTATGAGAACTTTATTCTATAGTAAAAAATATGAAATAAATATAAAGCATGCTGATTCTAAACAGGCTATTGTGGTAGTCAAGTAAGACAATAGGTGCAAAAGCACAGTAAAAAATGTGAGAGGATTACAGAGGACCACTCAAATATCCCCGAGGCATTGGGTAACAAAGCGAGAGGCGACTCCACCACTTACCCAAGTGCCTCTGAATCAGGCACGCATGAGAGAATTGAGTCTCAGAGCAAAGTAGGAATCTAGTTGCTAGCAGTTAGATTACAAGTCCAGAGCAGAAAGCACACAAGGTTTACTCAGGGCTGAATTTCTTGATCTCACTTACCCTGTCCCACTTAGAAGGTTTGTTCCTGAGAATGAAGCCTGGCTGAGACTGCAAGAATGAGTTCTCAGCTATGAGAATGAAGACTTACGGAAAAAAATGCAACTAATAGGTCACCACCAATTTTTTTAATGGGATGTAGGGACATACTTCATAAACACTTTTTAGGTTAATGGGATTCCTGCAGGCAATTTTAACGGTTGTGCTTCAGGACAAGGACCTGCCTTTAGTTTGTGTGATAATGAGCCATGCTGTGACAAATGTACCTTGGCAGTGCTCTTACACAGTGGAATCCCAGTGGCAAGTACAAGCAGGAGCAGCAGGTGTACAAATGATCCAGGGATCAAGCAAAGCAAGGGATCCATCTGGCAGGTTTTTATCATCCAGAAAATAAGGCTGATTAGAGCGGGTGTGGAGTGCAAGGGTTAGGGAAAGAAAAACTGCAGGGCTGTGATTCATGAAGTGGAAATGCCTAAAAGCCTGGTCGGAGAACAGTGCAGTGACAGACAGTGAAAGCAATGGCTTCATCTGCAAGTCAAGGCTTCACTGGACACAGTAAGGAAAGTGACGCTGCCCCTCTGCTGGTTCAGTTTGCTCCCCCACGTGCTCAGTGATGCCATCAGCAGCAACATAAAACTCACAGTCGATGGAGTGAAGGACATGTTTTCCCAAACTCATTTGATTGTAAAGAACTAGGAGCTGCTCACACTGTTCCAAACAAAGGAAACTTTTTTTTTTGAAAATGTCAACTTGGAACTCTCAAGAAGTTAAGAATGGAAACCAGACTACAATAGGGCTTCATGGGAACTCTAATCAGACCAAGGCAAAATGTTCTCTCAATTAATCACGGCATTCAGAATTCTTTCTATGCCTATTGCTTTCTATACCCCGCTCTATAATTATACGAACAAGTTTCTACTGCTTAATCAGAGCTTCTGAGTGCTCAAATTTCAGCATACACATGGCTCTGCCTCATCACAGTCACGTGGCATGTGTGCGCAGTAGATTTGTGTAGGAAGGGTATGACCAGGAGAGTGAATAACTAGTTACACATTTGGTTCATTAAAAATTACAACCTATTATAATAAAAATTGTTACAGAGCCAGGAGACTGTAGATTCTGTAAGGAAAAGAGCTCTTCTACCTTATTCACCACTGTTTCTGTGGTGCCTAAAATAGCGTCCATTATATAGACCTACATGATTAAATGAACACTTTCAGAAAGCATTTAGTGCTTCCTTGTCATGGAAGGAGCAGATAAGCGAGAGTTTTAGGAATTAGAATTTTTGGCTTTAAGAAATTATCTAATCTAATTGGAGAAGTAAGTCATGCTGATACAAAATCATCTGGAGAGAATGGATTTATCAGTAATGGTCCTGAGAGAAGTAAATGTCATATTTGCCGGGGAAATTGAAGAAAATTTAATTAAGGGCTTATTTACCAAAAGTTAAGGGAAATAAGCAAAGCATGTTGTATCATTGGAAAGTTAGTGAAAGATGAGATATTACTTTCCCTAGGTCTGAAGATACAAAGAGAGGAAGTTGCCGGAATGGTGATGGTGAGCTATGATTATGCAACAGAGTTACTGGGTAAGAGCTGTGGCCTTATGTGGAGGCCTGTGGAAAGCTGGGAGGATAAAAATCTTGACCTTATTCACCTCCTGCGTCAGATCTCCTCCATGTGCCTCTCATTGACTGGCTCTAACCTGAAGGCCAAAGACAAAAGAGCCTAAGGATGCATATGAAGTTACTCTTCTAGGCCACAGAAAGGATGAAGCGTAGAGAAGAGGAGGAATATGGAAGGTACCTTGCAAAGTGGAGGGTAGCATATTGCTAATGTGATTTTTATATTTTCTACTTCATTGCACATAATTAATTCCTTTTTCCAGCTAAAAGCAGATTATTAAAGCAGAAAAGCAAGTAGAAATAGGCCCTCCTTCAACTGCTTATCGCTAACCTGATTTGTTCATCTTCATGCGGATTGAACGATCTTGAGAGCAGGTTTTGAGAACAGAGATTCTAAGGTTCTAAATTCCAAAAGTGACCTGCATGGCTCCAAAACAAGTCTTAGATGTTGGAATATTGACTTCTGACATTATTGGTAATATAGAGAGGAGGGGATTTTTTTTTTCTTCTAATAAAGGCCGGCAGGAAAAGAGAAAGAGAGAAACAGCAGTTAAGAAAGCATTCCTATGTGCTTTCCTCCTGCCTGTGCAGTTGAACCTTGAGGAAAGGCACTGTGTGAATAACATCTAAATAGGTTTGTGGAAAATTCTCAGAGATTGACAGAGGGAAAAGGGTATATTTTTATACTTTTCAGAGCATAGACAGAGAATATTTTGTAAATCTTGTGGCAAAGAGCTGTATTTAGCATAGTATACAGAGAAATGATAGTGCCCAGGTGGTTGCTGAGAAATGTGTCAGAAAAGTGTCCAGTTAGATCGGTCAGAGAATATCCTCAAAGGGCCCTGCACGTTTATGCATGGTATACAGAGGGTGGCTGCAATTACTAGGCTTCTCAAGGTATGCACAAATCAGATGGGGCTGAGAGTGGAATCAGTGAGGAGGCCACAATGACCAGAACCTTATTACCAAACACCGTAGCAAAAACCGTGGAGACCAGCATCAAACTCTAGCAAAAATTAGATTCAACCAGTTGCATCTCAAAATATACCAGTGTAAGATGGCCAGGGTCAAAACAATATCAACTGAATAACATCAGATACCAGCGAAGGACACAAAGAAGAGCATCAAAGTATGAGTTCCATCCTGCCTCTATGACGATAGGTAAGCCCTTCTCTATACTCATAAGACATCATGACTAAGAGAGGGGAAGTGGACAGAAAACAGTACTTTCCCCTTGAACAACCTGACTTAGATAGAAAATATATTTTTAAAAGAATATTGTAATATTTTAATTTCCTTTAATTGGCAAGTTTCAAGCTCTATCCCCACTATTACCTTCCTTCCCTGGAAAAGGGGAGATAGATTTAATAGATATCTAGTAAGTAATAACAATTTATTAGATTGGGATGATGGAGATGGAGGTAAGATTTACAAGCTTGACTGGCTGGATGGTGGAGCTGCCAAAATGAGAGAATATAGAAGCAGTAGTGTATTTATATTGGAAAGTGGTAAGTTCAAACATCAACATGCTGAGACTGACTGACTGCCTATGGGACATCAAGACAAGAAGATACAGATGATCAAGGTTTAAAGCAGAGGTCTGGGATGTGATTATAGACATGACAGTAATTAAATCATATATTATAATGAGCAGTTGCCATCAAACAGTACTTACTTTTTGGCAAATTTCATGCTAAGCTCTTAGCAAATATTGTCCCATTTGATTCTCACTAATAAGATTGAAAAGTTGATATTTAGAGGGTTTCAACTTCTTACATAAAGTGCAACTGCTAGTAATTAGAACAACTGAAGTTTAAACTCAATTTTGTTTTACTCTAAATTTAAGTTTTACATAATACCCCCAGCTCAAAAAACTATAAAAGTATATATAAAGAATGAGGAGCCAAAGAGCCAAGGGTAGATGGCTGTGAAGCATCAGCATTTAAGGGGTGAGAAGAGTAATGAATATAAGACAAAAACAAATAACAAGAAAATGTGGCTTTACAAACACAAAGAAAGTAGACTGTTTCAAGTTGGAGGTCAGAATCAAGACTGTCAAAGTCAACAAAGAGAGATTAATAGGGGCCAGCTGCAATCTACTGTAAGATAGAGATGGTGCATCTAGAATGAGCATGAGTATGACCAGAGGACATAAGCAACCTGCATGAGCAAGAATCCCAGACCCCCATTTCACCCACCATAGGTGCACAGTGCCCAACTCATCTCCCACCTGAGGCTGAAGGAGGAGGAAAATACCTGAGCTTGGTTGATGGATGGATGATTGCTATGTGGATTAAAGCCAAAAATGAATGTTAGTGGCACTACAGCTTCACTTGGGGATGCTTTCAGAGACAATATGCTGAAAAGACAGTTACAGGTGATACGTCTGATCATCTACTTTGGGGGAAGAAAAGGTTATTGACCAGATCATCAGGCCATTAGTCGCTGCTGATTAGTTCATATATAATAGATTTCAAGGAATATATATGGACTAATCAGCAGTGGCGAATGGCCTGATGAACTGGTCAATAACCTGAAGGAAGAAAAATTTGAAGATCAAAACAAGGAGAATCAAAGTAGAGGCATATGCATGGACATATGAGAGCAGACACAAGCATGAAGATGATTGTATCATTACATTAACCCACACTAGAAAGCATCCAGCACAGAAGAGGCTCTAAACAACCAAGTAGACAAAATGATCTGGCTTGCTGTATTAGATGGTTTTTCAGCAGCTACCCCAGAGCTGGTATCATGGGCACACATGAAAATGCCATGATGGCATAGATGAGGCTCTACGTGAAATCAACAGCATGGAATCCCACTCACGAAGGCCAATTTAGTTACAGCTGCCTCGAAAATTTCTACCCTGCAGCAAAAGAGGCCAATGTTGAGACCTAAGAATGTCACTATTTCTCAAAGAAACCAACAAATAAGGTGATGGCAAGATAGTGCTGAAATAACGGACAGTTTCAACCAGTAAGTCAGACTCAAGCTTGTCAAATTCAGAGGGCTGGAAGGAAAATATATATGTATTTTTTATATATATATAATATGCGTATTATATAATATATAATAATTAATATATATAATATATAATAATAATATATACGTATTATAATATATAATACATATATTTTATATATATATATATTTCCGCAGAAGCAAACTCTGGTTACTAGGAGCTAGGGGTGGGTGGTCGTGGGGAGTAGTATGAAGGATTAGAGAGATATTAGTCAAAGGATATAAACTTTTAGTTAGGAGGTGTAAGTTCAAGGAATCTATTGTACAACATGGTGACTGTACTTAGTAACAACGTGGTGTGTGTGCTTGAACATTGCTAAGAGAGATTACAAGTGTTCTCACCACAAAAAAATAAATATGTGAGGTAATGCCTAGGATTTCAACTCTAATTTAGCTACTCCACAATGTATACGTACATCAAAACATCGCATTGTATACCTTAAACATATATAATTTTCACTTGTCAATTAAATTAATTAATTAAAATGGAGTAAGACTTGTTAGCTCTCAGGAGTTCGATTAACTGACCACTTCCACCTCTGACCTCCTTTAGGATCTGCTTCAGCTTTTGAGCTGAGGTCATGGTATTTGTGGGGTGACCAAGCCAGTGTCCAGGCAAGTTGATGTTACAGGGCTTAGCCATTTCTGCCCCAAGCAGCACACTGTAAGGGTCAATCTTTGCTCCAAGTCTCTTTTCTGATCTGGCAGAGGCGTTTGTCAGGTTTGCATTATGCTGTGATGGCTCTCCCACCCCATACTGCCTCCTTTTTCTTTTCCAAATTTCACCTCCCCATAAATCTTTTTTTATTTCTAGCTCCTTCTGAGTGTCTGCTTTCCAGATAACCCAAAAGTTAAGGACAGCGGGCTGTCTTCTGCTTCCGACCTCCATGTTTAAACACCTGTTAGACATTTGGCTGAAGACCAACCACACTCTCTGACATTTTCCATTCTCCTCGTGACTGGTTTTGTCAGGCAGGTTGATAATCTTCCTGGGTAAACAGACTCAATGCATTACAGACCTAGCTCATGGCAAGGTAAGTTCAAGGTCTAAATTGGGGAAGTGGCAGGAAGCTACTTAATGCTGAGGTCCCACCTTTGTTTTCCAAGGTAGGGTTACTGAGGAACCCTACCTTTTGGGAGTTAGGGGGTACTAACTACCATTTTTAGAGCTTATAGTTTGATCTTCATTTGTTCTATATTTATTATCAGTTGAGTATAGGGACAGAGAGGATAAAGTAATTGACATTCCAAACCTCAAACACACACTTGAATAAAATACTTTTCTTAGCTCTTCTGTGGTATGCTATATCTTAAGGACTCTAAATGAGCTTGGAGGGAGGTTGGGATTAAAAAAATCCTTGTAATATCCAAGAGCAGTTAACTTTGTCTCTCTAGTGAGAAGTGTCTCGTTGTCACAACTGCATGCTTAGCTATGGGATTCCTTAGTGTTTTTGTTATCTCTCTGCCTATTTTCCTCTTTTAAAACTTTTAGAAGAAAATCACAGTTGGAGAAAGTATTTATATGATCATTTTTAGTTTTCCTTTCTTCCCAGAAGGTAAGAAATAATAGTCTTTTACTGTTGTGCTTATTTTATGTTGGAGAGAAAAGTTTGCCTTCTTCGTATCACTTTCCAGTTATTCTAGAAACTTTATTATATTTTCTCTAAAGTACTCGCATGTCATCTAGAATAAAATAGTTTAAACACACTTAAAAATTATTTTTGAGCACAGATTTAGAGTGATTTCATGACCATATGGAAACTTGTGAAAGGGTAATTGAAGGTCCAAATAGAAAGTATTGATTCATTTATCCTCCCTCAAAGACCTCAATTATCCATATGCTCGATTCACCAAATGCAAAACTGATTTTCTTTCTATTCCTTTCACATTCTTTTCTCCACAGTCAGCACCAAATTCCAGTTGACTCCTCTAAAACATATGGTACGGGGGTGGGATGGGGTGTGAGATGAGGGTGGGAGTTAGGGTAAGGAGGGTGAGAAAGAGCTTTTTTATGCTTTTGCATTCCAACTATCTGAAGAGCTTCTGCTTGGACATCTTTTCAGCATAAAAAACTTTCACTTAACATCAGTATTCAAAAAATAGAGAAAATATTCTAAAGTTGGAGAATGAGAGAAGCCCACTACAGAATATATATAGATGAAATAAAATGAAAGCTGAGTAATTTTAGTAAGTCTTACCACTCTAGGATTTGGTGAATAAATAAAGCAAATATTTGCTCCATGAAAATAATCACAGTCTAGATGAAAGAAAACTAGTGGGGGGAAAAAAACTACGCAGTACAATCAGTTACTACTCATTGTTCCAACTTTTATAATTCTTATTTTCAAAGCAATATTGGTTTACTAACAAAGTACAGCAGAAATCAATCATTTCTTGTCTAACTTCTTAACTTTAGTTCTGTAAGTTTCTCTTTTTTAATCTTTTTATTGAACTATAACATGCATATAGACAAGTGTACTGTAACGTACATATAGAAACATACAGAAATGGGCATCCATGAGAGAATTTTCACAAAGTGAACATTCCCAGAAAGTTCTGCCGTGACTATTTCAGTCACAATCTTCCTCTCCTAAGGATAATTTCTGTTCTGATTTCTAACATCATTACTATAGACTAAATGCTTGTATAACCCCAAAAAGTCATTTGCAGAGGCCAACTGTCACTCCATTATGGTGATATTAGGAGGTAGGGCCTTTGGGAGTTTATTAGGTCTTAAGGGTGGGACCCTCATAAATGGAATTTGTGCCCTTATAAAAGAGACTCTAGAAAGCTGTCTTGTCTTTTCTGGCATGTGAAGGTACAGAGAGTAGGCAGCTGTCTATGAACCAGGAATTGGGCCTTCACCAGACAATGAATTTAATGGCACCCTGATCTGGAACTTCCCAGCCTCTAGAACAAGCTTGTCCAACCCTTGGCCTGCAGGCCACATGTGGTTCAGTACGGCTTTGAAGCACACATTTGCAAAATTTCTTGAAGCATTATAAATTTTTTTTTCCAATTTTTAAAAAACTCATCAGCTATTATTGTTAGTATATTTTACGTGTGGCCCAAGACAATTCTTCCGTGTGGCCCAGGGAAGCCAAAAGATTGAATACTCCTGCTCTAGCACCATAAAAAATAAACTTCAGTTGTTTATCACTCACCTGATTTATGGTATTCTGTTATAGAAGCCCAAAATGGACTAAGACAACCAGATATTAATTTTGTCTATTTTAATATTTTATATAAAGTGAATCTGTATGAATTTTTTTCTTTCATTTCCTTGACTTGACATGATGTTTGTGAAATTTGTCCATGTTGTTGCATACAATAGATACTTTATTTTTATTGCTGTATATAGTGATTATGATGGTATATAATAACTGATTATGTCATATTTATTTGTTTCCAAACTGTGGTTTTTACATTCTTGTACATGTATTCTGGTGCATGTATGAACACATTGTTGGATATATAGCTAGAAATTGAATTTTGTGTAATTAGATATGTCTAACAGCCTTAGTAGATAAATCAGCTTTTCTACCTAGTTGTACCAATTTACATCCTTACCATCAATAAAAGAAACTTTAGTTGTTTCACATCTGAACATTTTAGTCATTCTGGTGATTGCGTAGTGATATCTCATTATGCTTTTAACTTGCATTTAAAACTTGTTAACTGATAAAAATACTTATTGACCACTGGAATGTCTTCTTTTATGAAACATTTATTCATTTAAAAATTTTAAAAGTAGATTGTATAGCTTTTTACTGAGTTGTAGTTCTCTATTCTAGCTACAACTCATTTGTTAATAATACATATAGCAAATATTGTCTCCCACCTTTGGCTTCTCTTATCTTTCTTCTGATGCATGGTCATAAAATGTCCTTCCATTTACTTACATCTTCTTTACTCCCAGTAATGTTTTGTAGTTTTAGGCATAGATATTTTACACAAAATAATTAAGTTAGCCCACAAGCAAATTAACCACTGGAAGACAAAAACTCATCATTCCTTCAAAAAAGACTACAAACCTTGTCTCAATAATGTAGTATTTATTAATGAAGCATGCAATAAAATCACTAGACCTATGAAGAAACTAGAAACTGTTTCCCTTAACTAGATAAAGAATTAGTAAATAGAAACAGTCTCAGAAATGATGATATTAGTGGACAAGGATTTTTATAACACTATTTGAAATATGTCCAACGATGTTTAAAAAAAATCCATAAGCCCAAAACGACATGCAAATAGTGAGAGAACAAACAATAGATCTTAATAGAGAAAAGAAAACATAAAAACCACAAATGTTAATTCCAGACAAAATAATTATGGTATGTGATATAAAATTATGCTTGACAACAGAACTGACACTGAAGAAGATGAGAACAATGAACTTCAAGACAAGTAATACAAACAAATCAAATGAACACAAAGAGAAAAAAGACTGAGAAGAAAGTATATAGCACCTCAGGTACTTTTGGGGAAATTTCAAGTGGTTCCATACATATCAACTTGGTGAGATCAGAAGGAGAGGAGAGACTAGGGCAATAAATATTGAAGTAAATATGTCTGAATGTTTTCCAAACTTCATAGAACTATAAGCCCCTAATCTAAGAATCAAAGTAAACCACAAACAGGAGAAATGCAAGGAAAACCACACCTAGGTATCATAATCAAATTACTAAAAACCAAAAAGAAAATATTAATGGTATCCCCCTAAAGACACAATAACAATAAAAAGAATGATTGATAAATTCTTAAAAGAAATAATGAAGCCCAAAGGCAATGGAAAGACATTGTTAAAGTGCTTAAAAACCTAGATTTTTATATCCAGTGAAAATACTCTTCAAAAATGAAGAAGAAACAAACATATATTCAAACAATTAAATGCTGAAAGAATTTGTGGTAGACAAAACAAAAACATAATATACATTAACATGAGTTATTTAGGCAAAAGCAATGATATTAAATGGAAACTCAAATCTATACACAAAATAAAGGTTCTTCAAATGGGAAACGTATGTCTACAATAGCTTCATGTTTCTTATTCCTCAGTGTCTTTATAAAATAAATGGATAATTACAGAAAAATAACAATAATATATTCTGCATTTTAACATATATAAAAGTAAAATGAATGACAATTATACAAAGATGAGAAGAGAATTAGATATATACTGTTATAGGTTCTTATATTATATGTGAAATGATAGAATATTAATTCAAAATAGACTGCTATTAAATAAAGGTATGTATTGTAAATATTAGTTCAAACTTTAGACTTTAAAAGAAAAACATTAAAAAGGAGGTATAAATAAAAAGCCAATAGAAGATACAAAATGATATACTAAAATGTGTCTAGTTAATAAAGTCAAGAAAATATAGAAAAGGATTTTTTTTAGTCAAGAAAACATAGAAAAGGAAAAAAAGATAAGACAATTAAAAAATATATAGTAAAACTGGTAGACCTAAATTCAATAATATAAATAATTACATGAGATGTAAATGGACTAAATACTTTGATAAAAGAGCAGAGACTGTTAGACTGGATAAATAAGCAAGATCCACCTATACACTATTTATAAAAAATCCATTTTAAATAGAAAACACATGCACATAGATTAAAAGTGAAAGGAGTAAACAAGATACACCATAAAATTTTAATAAACAGGGAGCTGGAATGGCTATATTAATATAAGACAAAATCAATTTCAGGCAAAAAAATATATATATCCAAAAGAAGGAGGAGAATTTCGTAATCATAAAAAGGTCAATTCACCAAAAATATATAATAAGCCTAAGTGCACATGCAACTAATTAAAGTGCTTCCAGATACATGCAGCAAAAACTGATAGAACCAAAGGGACGAATACATACATCCATAATTAGAATTACTAAATTTAGCTCTATTTTCCAGGTAACTAATAGATAGGAAGAAAAAATTCAGTACGGACATTGAAGCTTTAAATGTTACTATCAACCACTTGATACTTATAGAATATTAGATTATTGAATATAAAAAACACATTTTTTTAAGATGTCTAAGGAATATGAATCAAGGTTAGGCCACATGTTAGGTCAAATCTCAATTAATCTAAAATAATTGAAACCATAAAGAGTCATTTTCTGACAATATTAATAACAAATTACAAATCAATAACAATAAAATTGTCTGGAAAATGGACAAATATTAAGCAAAACATTTTTAGATAACCTGTGAGTTAAAGAAAAACAAATGATGGAAATTAGAAAATAATTTGAAAAATAATTAAAATATAACATATCAAAATTTGTGCAATGCAACTAAAGCTATGCTTAGAGGGACATTCCTACAGCTTTAGATACTTGTACAAAGAAAAGATAAAAGGTTTAAAATAAAGAATCTAGGTTTCTGTTGTAAGAAGCAAGAATAAAAAAGCAAAGTAAACCCAGAGTGAATAAAAGGAAGGAAACAATAATGATAACAGAGGACACATAGAACATCAACACATGATAGAGATAATGCAAAAAAAAAGAACCCTAGTTATAATGGTCAATAAAATTGATAAAATCTAGTTAGATTGATCACAAAATTTTAAAAAGTGTGGGGGAGAGAAGAAACAAATTTCTAATATTAAAAGGAAAGATAGGGGCATGAGAAAGATAATAAAGAAATATTATGAACAATTTTATGCTAATACAGTTGACAACGTAAAGGAAATAAAAAAGTTTTTGAAAGACAAATGATGAAAACTAAACAAAGATGAAATAGAAAACTTGAATATCTTCATAACTACTAAAAATTGAATTCATAATTAAAGACCTTCCCACACACATACACACAAAGGTTAACTGGTAAATGCTGTTGACATTTGTTTTAAAAATAACACAATCCTACCAATTATTTTCACAAAGTAGAGGAGAGGGAACATTTCCCAATTAATTCATTATTAATTCAATTTATCATTATCCTTTTCCCAAAACCAAACAGAAATATTAAAGAAAAATAAGCTTCTTACAACAGATGCTGGAGAGGATGTGGAGAAATAGGAACACTTTTACACTGTTGGTGGGAGTGTAAATTAGTTCAACCATTGTGGAAGACAGTGTGGCAATTTCTCAAACATCTGGAAACAGAAATTCCATTTGACCCAGCAATACCATTACTGGGTATATATCCAAAGAACTATAAATTGTTCTACTGTAAAGACACATGCACACGTATGTTCATTGCAGCCCTGTGTACAATAGCAAAGGCCTAGAACCAACCCAAATGCCTATCAATGATAGACTGGACAAAGAAAATGTGGCACATATACACCATGGAATACTATGCAGCCATAAAAAAACGATGAGTTTGTGTCCTTTGTAGGGACTTGGATGAATCTGGAAACCATCATTCTCAGCAAACTGACACAAGAACAGAAAGCCAAACACAGCATGTTCTCACTCACAGGTGGGTGTTGAACAATGAGAACACATGGACTCAGGGAGAGGAGCATCACACACTGGGGGCAGTTGTGGAGACGGGAGCTAGGGGAGAGACAGCAGGGGGTGGAGAGAGATAACATGGGGAGAAATGCCAGATATAGTATGCACCTAAAGTAAAATAAAAATTAAAAAAAAGCTTCTTTAACATATACTCAAAAATCTTAAAGTATTAGCAAATAATTCAGCAAAACATATAAAAGATAATGCATTATGATAAAATGAGGCTTATTCCAGGAATTCAAAATCAGTTTAAGATTTAATCAATGTAATTCATAATATTATCAGATAATGGAGAAAAACTGTGTGCTCTTCCTAATTGATGAGAAAGTATTTGATAGAATTCAACATCCAGACTTGTTACAAAATCTCCCTCAACTGTGGTAGACGGCATCTATGAAATATCTATAGCCAACATCATGTTAATGATAGAAGATTGAGCCCTTTCCCCCTAACACTGGGAAAAGGAAGACTGTCTGCTCTGTATTTCTATTCAACATTATACTAGAGGTCTTGGCAAGTGTATTAGATGGACAGAAAAAAAGCAAACAAAAGAGAAAGAAGTGAAACTTTATTTATAAATGAAATGATCATGTACCTAGAAAATTCTGAAGAATGTATGAAAAGAGCTACTGGACCTGGCAAGTAAATTTAGCTACATCACAGAATATAAGGGCAATAGCCTAAACTCAATCTTTTTAAATCTATACTATTAATATTAATACAAACTTGGGATATATAATAAAAACAATGCCATTTATAATACATTAGAAGTCATAAAATCTTTAAGATAAAGATAATAAAATATATGACATATTCATAAAAATATAGAGAGATGAGAGAAATTAAATAGAATGTATATTTATAAAGAAATATGGCCAGGCACGGTGGTTCATGCGTGTAATCCCAGCACTTTGGGAGGCTGAGGCTGGTGAATCACGAGGTCAAGAGATTGAGACCATCCTGGCCAACACGGTGAAGCCCTGTCTCTACTAAAAATACAAGAAAAAAAAAGTTAGCCAGGGGTGGTGGTGCACACCTGTAATCCCAGCTACTCAAGAGGCTAAGGGAAAAGAATTGCTTGAACCCGGGAGGTGGAGTTTGCAGTGAGCTGAGACTGAGCCGCTGCACTCCAGCCTGGAGACAGAGCAAGACTCTGTCTCACAAAAAAGAAAGAAAGAAAGAAAGAAAGAGAGAGAGAAAGAAAAATAAATAAATATATGTTTACATATTGCAAGATTGGATATTGTTAAGAGTTCTGTTCTTCTGAAATTATAGATTCAGCCCAATTCCAATAAAAATCTCAGCTGTTCCTTTTGTATAAATGTCCAAGTTAATCTCAAAATTTATATGGGACACAAAGAAACTACACTAGCCAAAACAACTTATGAAACAAGAAAAAGTCAAAGAGGCTGCACTACCTTCTCATTAATATTAATCAGTGAAACAGAACAAACAGTCTAGAGAGATTTACAGTGATTTTGTCATAGGCACAAAGCAATTCAATGAGGAAAGGAAAGCCATTTCGACAAAATGCACTGAAGCAACTGGAAAGCCACATAGAAAAAAACAACTCCTATTTCATACCATTTATAAAATTAATTCAAGATATACCATAGATAACCCTAAAGATAAAAACTACAATTATAAAGTTTAGAAGAAAAGGAGAATATCTTCAAAATCCTTGGCAATACCTTCTTAGATCCATCCCAGAAAGCTAACCATAAAAGAAACAAAATTCATAAATTGAACCTTTTCAAAATTCACAACTTATGCTCATTGGAATTAACATTAAGAAAGTTTGTATCAGGTCAAATATCAGGAAAAAATATTTTCAATACTTATAATAAAGGTATTTTTCAATAATAATAAAGATAAACAATCTCATTAAAATGCTTAAAAATTTGAACCAGTACTTCACAAAAGGAAATACAAAAATGATCACAACGTGTCAAAAGGGAGATGCAAATTAAAATCAAAATAAGATATTACTACAAACCTGTAGAATGGCTAAATGAAAAAGATTTACGACACCAAATATTGGAGAATCTGTAGAATAACAACTCTTACACATTGCTGAAACAATGGAACAATGGTACAATCACTGAAAAAAGGGTGTCTTTTTATATAGTTAAATATACACCTATCCTATGACTCGCAATTCCACTTCTGGGAATTTATCCCAATGAAATGAAAGCACATGACTACAAAAAGTGTTGCATGAGAATGTCATAGCAGCTTTATTCATAACAGCAACTGAAAACAGCCCAAATGTCTATCAGTGAGAGAATGTAAAATAAGCAATAAAAACAAAGAACTGGTATATACAACAAAATGGCTAAATCTCAAATTCATCTGAAGGAAAGAAACCAAAAAGTACACACTATATGATTCCATTTCTGTAAAACTATAGAAAAGACAAAACTAATATACTGTGAAAGAAATCAGAATAGCGGTTGTCTCTGGCAAGGAAGAACTAACACAGTGGAACAAGAGAGAATTTTCTAGGGTGATTGAAATATTTGATTTTCTTATAGAGGAGTGGGTTACATGGGTATGTGCATTTGCCAACAGCATATATAAAAGTCTACTCTGTAGGGTTCAAGGGATATAACCATTTCCCCTTCAGAGACCTCTGTAAAAAGGAACAAAACCTGAGACATTTTATAAATACACACACACACACACACACACACACGTGTGGGTGTGTTCCTAATACATTTGGTCCTTTTATCATTATGAGATGTACTTCTTTATTTCTATTAATTCTTCTTACCCTATGAATCAACTGATCTGTTATTCTTAGATCCATTCCAGAAAGCACTAACCATAAAATTTACAGTCTTTAGTTTACACATTTACTAGTGTTCACGTTTTTATTTTTCATCCTTTTACTTTGAATTTTTCTGTATTTTCATTTTCATAGTATGTTTTATAAAGAACATACAGTTTTTTAAAACTTCATGTTATGAAAATCATATCATAATCATACTACATTAATATGGAATGTTCAGTCTCTTTGCACTTGATGTAGTTATTGTTATATTTGAGTTTCAATCTATTACTATACAATTTGTTTTCTGCTACTCTGTGTTCTTCTCTCCTTATTTTCTTTGAAATGAATAATTTTATTTTTCTATAAAATTGTTAATAAATGTGAAGTCACCTACTAACTTTCTAGAATCTTAACTTTTTATTTGTTTGTTTTTAGAGATAAGGTCTTGCTCTGTTGTCCAGACTGGAGTACAGTAACACAATAAAATCTCACTGCAGCCTCAAACTGCTGGGTTCAAGTGATTCTCTCACCTCAGCCTCTGTAGTAGCTGGGTCTACAGAATCACGCCATCATACTCAGCTTAAAATCTTAACACTTTGCCATATTTGCTTTAAATCTTGAATTTTAAAAGTCTACGTACGGTGGAAGCCTCCTGTGTTAATTCTCTTCTTAAGTATTTATTGCTATGATATAGTTTATGTGAAAAGTAATACTAAATGATTTGGGAGAGTTTCACTCTAAAAAGGGAGAATTAGTTCAAACTTCACACATTTTCCAAGAGGGATAGTTGTCCCTTTTCTTCAGTGGTAAGGAGTGCATATTTTATAAATCACAATCTATTTCTCCCCACTGAGTGTGCTTCATTTAGACAATGTTTCCTACCAAAAGGAAAGCAACAGAGAGCAGCTGTTCCACTAATTGCCATAGAAGAACAGAACGTTATTATGAGAGCGTTGTCTTCACTTCTTGGCTGCATCTTTGATTGAGCCTCACTGCTGTCCTTCAATTATTCCCAACTCTCTGTATTTTAAGAGATGCAACCACATGCTATAGAAGATAACTTTTTAAAAAGGAACCAAAGCTAAGGCATAAATGTCAAAAATATGGTCCTCTTGTAAATGAATTTTCAACTTTCAAAGCCTCTTTAACTTACATAATCTTATGGAATTCTCAGGACAATTCTGTGAGGTAGTCTGGGAGGTATTCTTCCCATTTTACGGAGTTCCACAGAGATTCTTGCTTCACATCACAAGCCCACGAAATGAGGAAACAGGGACTGAAATAAAGTTCCATGAAGCTCTTTCCACTAGCCAAATTTTCAGAAGTGGACTTTCATAAAGTCAACAAGGTGCATCTTCAATGCTTGTCATCCTAAGTTGAACTATAGATATATTCCCGGTCCAAACCCTAACATTTTTCTTTCTAGAGCGCTCACATAGCTGTCACCTGCTATTATACCTGCAGCACTTCCCTATGTAGCTCTTCTTTCTAGCACCAGCACCTCATACGATGTAATTTTTTTTGGTCCTCACCAGTGCTTACCAGTCCTGCTTTCCATTCTCTTTCTTTTACTAAGTGACAGAAGATATCTCAGCATATTGGTAGTTATGGGTCCTTTTGTTACTAACTTGTACCCAGAATACACAGTGGCATTCTGAAGGCTGTGGAGATAACATCTTCATTCAATTCAGTGACCATGATGATGGATATTTCAGAATCCGAAGAACAGAGATGAAAACAAACAAGTTCAATCCCATTTGGTGGCAGACCCATTAGAAAAAGTGACTAAAGACATAAATTAATGCACTGTTAGTGAACTTGGTGCTCCAAGGGAAAAAAAAAAAAGGTCTTCTCCTTCTCCACATCCCTTTATGGCTCCCTACACTCTAGGCTATTTGAAAAGCTAAATATGACCTGAATAGAGTCTGATAATACTGACTTCTCATTCTCCTCAACCTCCTTGAACTCGCAAGATAACAAACTGATTGGCTACCTGGGAAACACATCCCATCTTATTTTTTTCCCAGCCCTTAGTTCCACGGGTGATAAAAGATCCCTAGTTATTTCCATAAAATACTGAGGCTTCTATCCACTCTTAGTGTTTACATTCATGTGTCTCAAGAGGTTTAATTACTGATAAAAAAATATATATGCCAAAGAGAAAAAACAGTATCAGCGATTCCTTGGTTAAGAGCAGAAAAACATTCTCAGCATCAACTAAGGGTAAATAAAAAGTAAAGAAACTAAGACTATGATCCTTTTCTAATGAATAAGTACTTTTTTTTCTTTGAAAGCTAGCTCTGAATCAGATATCCTTTGATGTTAAAAGTTCATTTCATACAATGATAATAAACTAGAAATGATCTGAAATTTATTTTTCAAAGATTTTCTGAGGTCTCAGCCTCAACCTTTGTCTTGTCCTTTGTCCCATTCTTTTTGCCTCTTTTTCTACTCTTCAGATTGTAAATTTCCTTTTGGTAGGCTGCTTTCTATCACGTCAGATTTTGCTGAATGCCCAAGAGACTGATGTAATTCTGAGTAGTGTTGATGGATTAAATAAAATCACTAATCATTGCTTGAAAGTTATTCCAGACAAAAGAAAAATGGAGTTGAGAAGAACAGTGGGGCTTGCAACTTTTGAACTTGGCAGATTTTAGACAAAAACAGATGTATGTGAGACATGGGTGATGATAGAATACATTAATTGCTATCATCAGGATTTAGATGCGCTTGAGAGTAACTGGAAGTCCTGGAATGTACAATTACCAGAGGAATCTTCTTTTAGGAAAAGAAGGTGAGCACTGATTGCAATGGTACATGAAGTTCAGATCTCACAGTAGTGCCAGAGACAATAATGTCCATTGTACCTTTATGCCTACTATTTGTAACACAGTCTTCCGACTCTTCAACCTATCTTGAAACTAACAGGTCAAGGTGCTTGCCTCTTTACCTCCTTAACTCCTTACTGTCTGTCTGACTTATTAAGGATCACATTTGGTGATGTCAAGTAATATTAACTATGATTTTAAAATTGAGTTTTAAAATGATGGGCCTTAACCTTGTTATCAGCCCACCCTAGACTAACAGTTTAAATACTGCTGGACCTGAAAACAAATTCAGGTAGATTTTTTGGTTTCTTAAAGCACACATAAAATAATTTTTAAAACTGACCATATACTAACCCATTAAAGCAAGTCTCAATAATTTCTAAGAATGAGTATCATATAGGTTTTATACTCTAACCACCACTCAAATAAGTTAGAAATCAATGACAATTTAAAAAAACTTATAAATAACATATAAGTTGGCAAAGATTTTATGACATAACTTAGACAATAAATAGAATTAAAGAGAAATGGAAATAATTCATTTGAAAATTATTACAATACAGCTAAAGCAGTACTTAGAGGAAAATTAATAGCTTTAATAGTAGTGCTTATTTTAGAAAATTTAAAAATACTGAAAAGTAATGTGTGCTAACATACAACTTAAGAAGTTAGGAAGAAATATCAGAATAAAACCAAAGATAGAAGAGAAAAGGTAATAAAGAAGATAAACTGTTGGAATAGAAAATAAAGGAATTATAAATACAGTAAATAAAACCAAAATTGATTATTTAAAAAGATTAACAAAATACCAATCTTTAGTGAGATTGATTAAGAAAAATGAGAGCAAATACAAATAAACCATATTTAGATGAAAAATGATATGTTACAGATACGGCAGAGTTTACATGGATAATGAAAAGTTAATTTGATCCTTTCAAGATCTGATTTTAAGAACTTTTAGAGAAGATCTAGAGTGACCTTTGTTCAAGGAGTAATTTAGTCCCATTAAGGCATTGTCTTTCTGCAGTCTCTACTACATGCTTCGAATAGTCAATGAGGTTTATCCACAAAGGCTGAGGAGAACTCAGATGATTAGCAGCCCTGAGAAAGTTCTGAAATTTTAAGTCCTACAATTTTCTGGTACCTTTTCTTTCCTTGGAAGTTTTTCTTTCTTTTCTTTCTTTCTTTCTTTTTTTTTTTAATAGAACTTTAGGTTCTGGGGTACATGTGCAGATTATGCAGGATTGTTGCATAGGTACATACATGGCAATGTAGTTTGCTGCCTTCATCCCCCCTGTCCCCTATATCTGTCATTTCTCCCCATGTTATCCCTCTCCAACCTCCCCACCTCCTACTGTACCTCCCCTAGCCCACCCCAACAGACCTCAGTGTGTGATGCTCCCCTCCCTGTGTCCATGTGTTCTTATTGTTCAACACCTGCCTATGAATGAGAACATGTGGTGTTTAATTTTCTGTTCTTGTGTCAGTTTGCTGAGAATAATGGTTTCCAGATTCAATCATATCCCTACAAAGGAAATGACCTCATCATTTTTTATGGCTGCATAGTATTCAATGGTGTATAACTAAAACAGATTGCAAGAAAAAAACTAAACAAACCCATTCAAAAGTGGGCAAAGGATATGAACAGACATTTTTCAAAAGAAAACCTGTATGAGGCCAACAAACATATGAAAAAATGCTCATCATCACCGGTCACTAGAGAAATGCAAATCAAAACCACATTGAGATACTATCTCATGCCAGTTAGAATGGCGATCATTGAAAAATCTGTAGATAACAGACACTGGAGAGGATGTGGAGAAATAGGAACACTTTTACACTGTTGGTGGGAGTGTAAATTACACTGTTGGTGGGAAGTTGTTTTTATCTGGCCTGTGGCATTTCAATTTATGCATGCACAGATTGATATTCAACCACATACTCAGGAAGATCCCTATAAAGACTTCTAGAACTTTTCTCTGGGTAGATATATCTTCTCGAGTATTCTGTCCCAAGTTCTAGCTTCCTTGATGTTCTTGAACTCTGTTCTCTGCCTTCTCAATTTAACAAGATTGTCAACCTCTCGAGTATCTCGTCCTGGCACCAAAACCTCAGAATTAGGTCCAGAAAGAAGTTTATATGTGAAGATAAAGGTCATTTCATTTGTTTTCCTTTTCTCAGGGATCACAATCCTCTTGTCCAATACCTAATATTGTTTTCCTTTATTTTGTCCAGTTTTTTTAGTGGTTTACAGTGAAGGTAATTCTAAACCTTTCTGCTCCCACTTGGCTGTTAGAAATCTACCATAAGTATTTTAAATTCTTAGAAAATTCCATCTGGTTTTCCCACAGATCTATTTCTACTGCATATTGGTTATAAATAACATTTTCTATTTCTTTACTTATCTAGTAATTTTTAAATTATTGTCAATAATTGTGTGTCACATTGTTCAGGCTCTGGATTCAGTACTTTTTTCTGAATAATTATTTTTTTGTTCTGTAAGTCAAATTACCAGTGGATCACCTTCATCTTGTGATGGCTTGACTTTGTAAGCCATTCCACATTCCCCTTAGTCATTGGGTCAATATTTTAGTAATGGGATATAATCTTTATGCCTAAAGTATAGTCATTCTGTAGTTTTAATGGAAAGTCCACGCCCCTTAAGTGAACTTAAACTCTAAATCCTTGGTGCTCCCTGCAATAGAACACCACTAAAATCTCTGCTTAACTCTATCAGCCTTCAAGTGATTATTTTCCCCTTGCAGTCTTGGTCCTGAACATGTACAGCTCACGGGTAAGCCAAAAATTTGAGAAGAGTTTTTTTGTTTTGTTTTGTTTTGAGATGTGGTCTCACTATGCTGCTCAGGCTGGACTTGAACTCCTAGCCTCGAAGGATCCTCCTGTCTCAGCCTTTTAGTAGCTACAATTACAGATGTAGAGTTTACCGATTAATATGGAGCCTCCCCCACTGTGGTACCATCATATTTTAGATTTCTCATCTTTTCTCTGTCTCCTCAGGTCACTAAAACTGCACCCTTCTGTTGATTTTTATATTTTACACAGAATGTCATTGTTATTAGAAGGAAAGTTAGTCTGATACAAGTTACTTACATTGTTAGTCTGATCAAGCTATAATTGTTATTGGCAGGGAGGTTAATGTGATATAATACTGCTACCATTACTTGAACCCAAAACCAGTTCTTATGCTCGACATATTTAGAAAATGGATTTTAAATATTTAAATAGCAATTTTAAAAAATTCCACTGGATATTAAATATTTAAATAGCAATTTTATCGCACTGTATTTAATATTGGAGATACTTCATTCTTTCAAACTTAGATGTCTCTCTTGAAACCCAGTCATTGTCCTTCAAAACTCTTAATTTACTACCTCTTATACAAAATACACTCTGATTTTTAAAAAGTAATTCACCAATCACTGATGAAAGTTTTACAGACATTATTTTCTTCAAGCTTAACAACAGCCTAAGAGGGAAGTAGTATCTCAGCCCTCATGTTATAGCTGAAGGCAGCTTAGAGAGAAGAAATAATGTGGCCAGCATTACATAGCTTAGAAACTAAGAGATCTGGGATTTGAACCAAATATTCTGTGTATACTCTTGGACATATGCTACTGCCTGTTGGCATAATTCTCCAGCTAGAAGTAATTTCTCTTTTCTTTAAATTCCCTTAGCACATTAAATACTTCTGGCCATTAATCATACTCTGCTTCATTATTGAAGTATGTTTTTATTCCACTGAAGGCCATAAACTATTTATGATTTTCCAAGAGAAATTGTAAAATAGACTTGGATTCAAATCCCTCTCTTATTTACTGGTTGACACTGTACAAAAATCATATAATTTCCTTCTCTTTTAACTCATAGAGTGAAAACTATACCATAACATATAATTATTGTGAAAATTAAGTAAGGTAATGTTCTCCTGGTAAGCATCACTAAGTGGCAGCTGGTATTGTTCAAGTTTCTTAGAGCCCTTAACTCACTGGTCAGTGCTTTTTCATGTAACATCTTATTAAATCACCACAACAACCACGAAGTCATTAGTATTTCCATTTTACAGGAAAGAAAACTGGTGCTTTACAGGGACAGTAGACTTTCAATAACTGTTTCTAACTGAATAGCTTTAGCATGGCCTTTAACTGCCTCTCCAGATGCACAGACTCTTACTAATAAAAGCCCTTGCCTACCTTCCCCGTTGCATGGGGACAAGGTGAAAGGTTGGGTATCAGCTCTCAAATCAATCTCTGAAAGTGAAAGCAGTTGACCCTTTGCCAGTATTCTCTGGTCTCACTGACTTCCCGCAGTGAAACCTTTATTTTGAAACAGGACTTCAGAGCCACCACTGGCTAAAAAGACAAAAATAATGTCATTAACTCCGTTTGTTTTGTTTGGGATAAAGTGTCCTGAACTCATAACAAATGTCCTCTTGTTAGCAAATGGAAAAGCATAATTAATTTGCCTTTTCCACCACTTTTAATGAGCATTGAGCTTCCTTTCTACTTCACTTTCTCATTTTTTTTTAATGAGATACCAATTTCCTCCTGCCCAGCATTCATTGATACTTTAAGCAATAAAGCAGACAGCTTTAATTTTCATCTTAGTGTGAAGTTTTGGTATTAATTTATTCATCCGTGACCTGTGCCACATTCTTCTTATGCTAAATGGCCTGGTAATCTTTAAAAATTAACAAGGTGTCTCAGACCAAAAAATGAAAGAGAGAGGAAAAAAGAAATGAAAGAGAAAAAGCTTAAGAGAAGAAAGAAGGCTTCTACTTAAGGTGGGGCAGAAACGTAGATATTTTCATCTTGCTGCCTACAACTTCAGCATACTCTGAAAACACTGGCCCACAATGAAGACTTTTTCCTGAGTTCCCACAACTCCTCTCCAATTAGAATCCAAGTGTAGTGCATTCTGTCCAGACTGAGACGTTGCTTATGGTCAGGCTGCTGTAAATGGAGACCATGCTGTGGGGCCAGGAGCAGCAGGTAGTCCCTCCAAGTGTAGTGGTGATGGGCAGAGAAAAGGGTTTTTTAAAAGTCTGTAGAATTAGCCTAGCTGCTGTCTGCCATCTGGAGACAGGTAGCCTTGGCATATTTGGGCAGCAAACTGCTTATTTATGAAAGTATATACATATATTTAAAACTTTAGTAGCTCTTTAAAGTCTTTCAGAAGTCCTGGGGTTGAGTAAAAAGATAATTTAGATTTGCACTCGACAAAAAAAACTGTACCTTGTTCTGTATATTTTGCTTCTCTTTACCAAAAATCCCATTCTTATAGTGGTAGTTGTAGACCATATGCCTCTATTAAGTTAGGTAAACGGTTTCTGACCAAAAATGCACAAATTTCCACCTTTATGTATCATTGCAGTTTTTTGCTTGTTTCTCCTCTGTCTTGACAGGCTCTTCAATCATCATCACCACGATTATCCTTCAAATTTTAAAAACATAGTCATTGAGATGGAATTCATATACCATAAAATTTACTCATGCAAAGTATACAATTCAACGGTTTTTAGGATATTCAGAAAGTTAAGCAAACTTCACCATAACTGAAGTTTAGAATATTGCGTTTACCCTAAAAGGAAACCCTGATCCATTAGCAATCACTCCCCATTTCTCTCCTATCCCTATTCCTGGCTGTGGGCAACTACTAATTTTTGGTCTGCCTGTAAATATTTGCCTATTCTGGACATTTCATGTAAATCAAATTATATGATATGTGGTATTTTCTCAGTGGCTTCTTTCAACTGGCACAATGTTTTTAAGGTTTATCCATATTGTAGCATTATCTGTACTTCATTCCGTTTTATGATTGAAAACTATTCCATTATATGGATATATCACATTTATTTATCATCCATTCATCAGTTGACAGATATTTGTTTTTTTTTCCATTTTTTGACTCTTATGAATAAAGATGTTAAGAAAATTCAAGTTTTTGTGTGGAACATTCAAGTTTCCCTTTGGAAGTAGAGTAGCTGGGTTGTTTGGTAGATCTATATTTAACATTTTAAACTTGAAAGAAGTACTTTTTCCACTTTACATTTGCACCACGAACGTATGAGGGTTTCAATTTCCTCATATCTTTGTTGACACTTGTGATTATCTGTCTCTGTGGTCATAGTTATCTTAGTGGGTGTGAGGTAGTATCTCACTGAGGTTTTGATTTATCCTTCCCTAGTGGCTAATGATGTTGAGCATTTCTTAATATGTTCATTGGTCGTCTGTATATGTTTTTTGGAGAGGTGCTTATCCAAATCAATTACCTATTTTTTTAATCGAGTTGTCTTGTTATTATCGAGTTGTGAGTGCTAATTATGTATTCTGCAACCTCTTTTCAGATATGTGAGTTGCAAATACTTTCTTCCGTTTTGTCAATTGTCTTTTCACTTTTTTGATGGTATCATTTCCAAAACAAAAGTTTTCAATTTTGATGAAGTTCAATGTATCTAATTTTTATTTTGTTGCCTATAGTTTCTACAGATGAATCTGGGGATATAGAGATTTATCCTTATGCCTTCCTCTAAGGATTTTACAGTTTTAAGTCTTAAATTTAGGTCTCTGACCCATTTTGAGTTCATTTTTATGTATGTTACTAGGAAGGCATCCAACTTTATTCTTTCGCTTGTGAAAATCCAGTTGTCCCAGCATTATTTGTTGAAAAGACTAGTCTTTCTCCATTGGATTATCTTGGTGCTCTTGTGGAAAATCAATTGATTCTAAGTAGAAAGATTTATTTCTTGGCTCTCTATTTTATTACATTGACCTATATATTCATCCTATGCCAATAACACACAGTCCTGATTACTGCAACTGAATAAAATTTTGAAATCAGAAAGTGTGGGTCCTTCAACTTTGTTACCCCTTTTCTAGTTTTAGCATTCTGGGGTGTTTGAATTTCCATATGAATTTTAGGTTCTGCTTCCCAATTTTTGCAGAAAAAAGGAGTGGAGATTTTGACAGAGATTACGCTTAAGTCTGTAAATCAGTTTAGGAAGTATTAACATTTTAACAATATTAGGTCTTCCAATCTATGAATATAGGATGTATTTTATTTAAAATTTTAAAAATGTATTAAGTGATATTTGTAGTTCTGTTTTATATTTCTTCCTTTAATTTTTTTGAAAATGATTTTATTATTCTCAATATTGCCTTCTACATGATTTTTATTTTTTAAAAGAAATTTTATTTTAGATAAAGGGCTACAAACACAGATTTGTTACAAGAGAATATTGTGTGATGCTGAAGTTCGGGGTATAGATGCCATCACCCAGGTAGTGAGCACAGTACACTTCCCCCTCCCCTCCCCTCCCCCTTTTCCCTCCCTTCCCCTCCCCACTTCCCACCCTTTCCTTTCCCTTCTCTCTTTCCTTTCTCCTAATTACCCTAGCTGAACAGCAAGTAATACAATAGCATTTGAATACAGATGTAATTAAACAGAGGTGTTGAATAGTGCTAGTAAGAGCAGGTATATTGCCTTTTTCTTGCTCTAGTTATGCATTTTTTATATAACACTCATCATATTGAAGAAAGAAGTTTTCTTCTGTTCTTAGTTTGTCGAGCATTTTATAATGAAGGGTGTTGAATTTTGTCAAATAAATTTTCTGCATCTGCTGAGTTGACCACGTGGTTTTCTTCCCTTTTTATTTTTGTATGTTGACCATCCTTGAATTCCTGGGATAAATCATTATGAAATTATCTTGTTTGAATAAATACTGAATTTTGTTTGCTAGTATTTTGTTATGGATATTTGAATTTATATTCATAAAGGATACTTGTCTAGAGTTTTATTTTCTTATGGTATCTTTGCCTGGTTTTAATGTCAGGATAATACTGACCTCATAAAATGAGGTGAGAAATGTCTTTCCTTATCTATTTTAGAAAGGTTTGGGAATGATTGTGTCTTTGTTTTGTGTTGCTATAACAGAATAGCACAGACTAGGTAATTTACAAAGAAAAGAAATTCGCAGATCAACAGAAAGCTGGAAAGAAAAAAGAATAAAAATAGTTAAAAAAAAAAAAGAAAAGACATTTATTTCTCACAGCTCTGGAACATGGGATATCAGATATCTAGGTACTGGCTTAACAAGGGCCTCCTTGCTGCATTACACCATGACAGAAGGTGAGAGAAAGAGCAGGAGAAAGAGCAAGGAATAAAACTTAGAGATTCAAGCCTTTTTATAACTGACAATGATCCATTTGTGAGGGTAGAGCCTTCATGACAAACTCAACACCTCCTATTAGGCTGCATTTCTCAACACTGTTACATTAGAGATTATGTTTTTAACAGGTTTTTTGGTGGGTCACATTCAAACCATAGCATGGTACTAATTCTTCTTTAAATGTTTGATTTAATTCACTATTACAGTGAATCTGGAACTAGACTTTGTTTTGTCAAACATTTTAAAATTATTAATAAAATACCTTCACTTTCTGCTGGTCTAGCTATATTTTCTATTTCTTCCTGAATCAGTTTTGGTGAGTTATGCTTCTCAGAATTCTCCATTTTCTCTAAGTTATGTATTTTGTTGGCATATATTTGCTCATTGTAATCTCTGATATGACTTTTTATTTATTTAACGTTGGTAGTCATGTCTTGCCTTTCATTTCTAATTTTAGCAATTTGAGTCTTCTCTCTTTTCTTTGTCAGCTTAGCTAAGGACTTTTCAATTTTGTCAACCTTTTGAAAGAACCAACTTTATATTGTTGATTTTCTCTATTGTTTTTATACTGTGTATAATTATTTACTTTTAATATTAGTACTTTTTAGTTTAAAGCGCACATCAATTTTGTCAACCTTTTGAAAGAACCAACTTTATATTGTTGATTTTCTCTATTGTTTTTATATTGTGTATAATTATTTACTTTTAATATTAGTACTTTTTAGTTTAAAGCGCACATTCACATCTAGCCATTCTTGTTCTCATTCTAACTTCTCCAATGAGAACAAGAGATTGTCCTCATTTCAGATTTCTTTTTAAAACTGTCTCTTCATTGATAACCCTGTACCCCAAGTCACCCAGGCTAGTATCACTTGAATAAATGTGGGTTATAGTGGCAACTACGCCCTATTAACTTGTCAGTCTCTCAAATCAACTACACACTTATCAGCACTGAATGAAAGAGAAAGTATAACTAAGAAATAAGTTGAAAAGACAGAATCTAAATCTTGAAAGGACTGTCAGGGCTATAAATCTCTTCAGATTTTCAATAACCTTTGCTTCATGGCTTTCAGAATTGCTTTCTCTATCTTGTTTCTTAACTTTGTATATGAAATCATCTGTTTGATGAACTAATTATATATTGTTCAATACTAATGTTACCAAATACTTGGCATATTGATATGGTTCGGCTCTTTCCCACCCAAATCTCATGTTGAATTATGATCCTCAGTGTTGGAGGAAAGGCCTGGTGGAAGGTGATTGGAGCATAAAGGTGGTTTCTAATGGTTTACACCATCCCCCTAGTGCTGTCCCATGATAGAGTTCTCAGAAGACCTGATTGTTTAAAAATGTGCAACACCTTCCACTTTGCTTTCTCTCTTTTGCCAGCCATATGCTTCCCCTTCACCTAAGCCATGATTGTAAGTTTTCTAAGGCCTCTTCAGCCATGACTCCTGTACAGCCTGTAGAACTGTGAGCTAATTAAGCTTCTTTTTTATAAATTACCTAGTATCCGGTAGTTCTTTACAGCAATGCAATAATGGACTAATGCATAAAACTGGAACCAGAGAAATGGGGCATTGTTATAAAGATACCTGAAAATGTGGAAGCAGCTATGGAAGTGAATAATGGGCAGAAATTGGAACAGTTCAGAAGGCTCAGAAGAAAATACAAAGATGAGAGAGAGTTTGAAACTTCCTAGAGACTTGTTGAATGGTTGTGACCAAAATGCTCATAGTGATATGGACAATGAAATCCAGGCCAAGGAGGTCTCAAATAGAAATGAGAAATGGGAAATGGAGCAAAGGTCTTGCTTGCTATGCTTTAGCAGCACTGTGCTGCAGAGATCTATGGAATTTTGAACTTGAGAGTGATGATTTAAAGTATCTGGTGGAAGAAAATGGTTTCATGGGCCAGAACTAGGGCCCCACTTCTCTGTAAGTCTCAAGGCATGGCACCCTGTTTCCCCGCCACACCAATTCCAGCCATGCCTAAAAGGTACAGCTCAGACTGTTGCTCCAGAGAGTGCAAGCCCCAGGCCTTGGCAGCTTCCACATGGTGTTAAGCCTATGGGTGTGCAGAAGGCAAAAATTGAGGTTTGGAGGCTTCCACCTAAATTTCAAAAAATGTATGAAAATGCCTGATGTCCAGGCAGATGTTTGCTGCAGGGGCAGAGCCCTCATGGAGAATTTCTACTAGGGCAGTGCAGAGGGAAAATGTAGGGTTGGAGCTCCTACATAGAGAGGCACTGTATTAGTACATTTTCACATTGCTGATAAAGAAATACCTTAAACTGGGCAATTTACAAAGGAAAGAGGTTTAATGGGCTTACAGTTCCACATGGCTGGGGAAGCCTCATAATCATAGTGGAAGGCAAGGAGGAACAAGTCATGTTTCACATGAATGGCAGCAGGCAAAGAGAGAGCGCTTGTGCAGGAAAACTCCCATTTTTTAAACTATCAGATTTTGTGAGACTCATTCCCTAGAATGAGAACAGCACAGGGAAAACCTACCCTTATAATTCAATCAATTCCCACTGGGTTTCTCCTATGACATGTGAGAATTGTGGGAGTTACAATTCAAGATAAGATTTGGGTGGGGACACAGCCAAACCATAGCATTCTGCCTCTGACCCCTCCCAAATCTCATGTCCTCATATTTCAAAACCAATCATGCCCCCCAACAGTCCCCCAGAGTATTAACTCATTTTAGTATCAACGCAAAAGTCCACAATCCAATGTCTTATCTGAGACAAAGCAAGTCCCTTCTGCCTTTGAGCCTGTAAAATCAAAAGCAAGTTAGTTACTTCCTAGATACAATAGGGATATCGGCATTGGAAAAATAGTCATTCTAAAAGGAAGAAATTGGCCAAAACAAAGGGGCTACAGGCCCCATGTAAGTCCAGAATCCAGCAAGGCAGTCAAATCTTAAAGCTCCAAAATTATCTCCTTTGACTCCATGTTTCACAACCAGGTTATACTGAGGCAACAGCTGGGTTCCCATGGTCTTGGGCAACTGCACCCCTGTGGCTTTGCAGAGCATAGCCTCCCTCCTCGCTGCTTTTACAGGCTGACATTGAGTATCTGGGGCTTTTCTAGGCACACTGTGCAAGCTGTTGGTGGATCTACCATTCTGGAGTCTGCAGGATGGTGGCACTCTCCTCACAGCTCCACTAGGCAGTGCCACAGTAGGGACTCTATGTGGAGGCTACAATTCCACATTTCCCTTCTGCATGGACCTAGCAGTGGTTCTCTATGAGAGCCCTGCCCCTGCAGAAAACTTCTTCCTGGACATCCAGGCATTTTCATACATCTTCTGAAATCTAGGCAGAGGTTCCCAAACCTGAATTTTTGACTTTTGTGTGCCTGCAGGCTCAACATCAAGTGGAAACTGCCACAGTTTTGGGTTTGCATTCTTTGAAATCATGAGCCGAGCTGTATCTTGGCCCCTTTTAGCAATGACTGGAGTGGCTGTGATGCAGGGCATGAAATTCCTAGGCTGCACACAGCATGGGGACCCTAAGCCTGGCCCACAAAACAATTTTTTCCTACTAGGCTTCTGAGTCTGTGATGGGAGGGATTGCCATGAAGACCTACGACATGCCCTGGAGACATTTTCCCCATTGTCTTGGTGATTAACATTTGGCTCCTGATTATTTATGCAAATTTCTGCGGCCAGCTTGCATTTCTCCTCAAAAAATAAGTTTTTCTTTTTTACTGCAATGTCAGGCTGCAAATTTCCTGAACTTTAATCTGTTTTCCTTTTAAAGTGGAATGCTTTTAACAGCACCCAAGTCATCTCTTGAATGCTTCACTTCTTAGAAATTTCTTCTGCCAGATACCCTAAGGATCTCTCTCAAGTTTAAAGTTTCACAGATCTCTAGGTAGGGGCAAAATGCCATCAGTCTCTTTGCTAAAACATAGCAAGAGTTACCTTTGCTCCAGTTCCCAACAAGTTCCTCATCTCCCTCTGAGGCCACCTCAGCCTAGACCTTATTGTTCGTATAACTATCAGCATTTTTGTCAAAGCCATTCCACAAGTCTCTGGGGAGTTCCAAACTCCCACATTTTCTTGTTTGCTGCTGAGCCTCTGAACTGTTCCAACCTCTGCCTGTTACTGAGTTCCAAAGTTGCTTCCACATTTTTGGGTATCTTTCTAGTAGTGCCCCACTCTTGGTACTAATTTACTGTATTAATCCATTTTCATGCTGCTGATAAAGACATACCTGAGACTGGGCAATTTACCAAAAAAAAAAAAAAAAAAAAAAGAGAGAGGTTTAATGTACTTCCAGTTCCACGTGGCTGGGGAAGCCTCAGAATCACGGTGGGAGGCAAGGAGGAGCAAGACACATCTTACATGGATGGCAGCAGGCAAAGAGAGAGGGCTTGTGCAGGAAAATTCCCATTTTTTAAACTATCAGATCTTGTGAGACTCATTGCCTATCATGAGAATAGTGCAGGAAAGACCTACTCCCATAATTCAATCATGGTCACTGGGTTCCTCCCACAACACATGGGAACTATGAGAGTTACAATTTGGGTAATTCTTAATTTGGGTAAGACAAGATTTGGGTAGGGACACAGCCCAGCCACATCAGGCACCATGCAGTGGAGCTGTGAGAAGAGGGCCAATGTCTTCCAGACCCCAGAATGATAGCTTCACTGGTAGTTTGCACTGTGCACCTGGATAAGCCACAGGCACTCAACACCAGCCTGTGAAAGTAGCCATGGGGGCTGTACCCTGCAGAGCCACAGGGACAGAACTTCCCGAGGCCTTGGGGGCCCACCCGTTGCATCAGCATGGATGTAAGACATGCAGTCAAAGGAGACTATTTTGGAGCTTTAAGATTTAATGACTGCCTTCCTGTGTTTAGAACTTGCATGGAGCCTGTAGACCCTTTGTTTTGGCCAATTTCTCCCTTTTGGAATGGGCATATTTACCCAATGCCTGTGCCCCTATTGTGCCTTGGAAACAACTGGATTGTTTTTGATTTTAGAAGCACAAAGGCAGAAGGGATTTGCCTTGTCTTAGATGACACTTTGGACTTAGACTTTTTGGTTAATGCTGGAATGAGTTAAGACTTTGGGGGATGGTTGGGAAGGCATGATTGTGTTTTGAAATGTGAGAAGGGCATGAGATTTGGGACGGGCCAGGGACAAAATGATACTTTTCACTCTGTGTCCCCACCCAAATCTCATGTTGAATTGTGGTTCCCGGTGTTGGAGGTGGGGCCTGGTGGGAGGTGACTGGGTCATGGAGTTGGTTTCTAATGGTTTAGTGCCATTACCCTAGAGCTGTTTCATAATAGCATTCTCATGAGATCTGGTTGTTTAAAAGTATGTTCCCCTTTGCTTTCTCTCTCTCCTGCTGGCCATATAAAGTGTGCCTGCTTACCTTCTGCCTTCCATGATTGTTAGTTTCCTGAGGCCCCCTTAGAAGCCAGAAGCCTATACATCCCACAGAACTGTGAGCCAATTAAACCTCTATTCTTTATAAATTACACAGTCTCTGGTATGTCTTTATAGCCATGTGAAAATGGACTAATACATACACATACCATTGCCTCTCTGTCTCTTGCCCATGGCAGATGTAGCCAATTGCTAAGCTCTAATGTGGCTTTACAGTTCTTCTTAACGCAGGACTCCACATTAATACTACCAATTCCTATGACTCAGCAATTGCAGGCAAAGACATATACACAACATAAATATATACATATGCTAACCAAAGACATGTATTAGAACTTTTAGATCAACATTATTTATGGTATCTCAAAACAAAACAAGTATAAAATATTCATCATTAGTAGATAAGATACATAAATACAGTATCTTTACACAATGGGGTGTTATACAGCAATGAGAATGAACACTTTACACCTGCATTGGAAAATAAAGATGATGCTTACAAATGTAACAATAATAGAAAGAAACTAAATATGTAAAGTATATACTGTGGGATCTCATGTATATATAGTTCAAAAATAGGCAATATTTATCTTTGCCATTATATGTCAAGATAATAGTTAGCTTTGGGAAGAGGTTGGAAGTAATAGTGAATATGGTCGCTGATGGACAGGTAATGTTCTCTTTCTTGATCTGAAGTACCCAGAGGGTCTTGAATTTGTGAAAAATTCCCAGACTGCAGTCTTATGATATATTCTGTTTGCATATTTCCATTCAATAATACATTTTTAAATTTGACTTACTTGCTCCTACAAGGAGACTCCTCCAGATTCTGAACTATGTTTCTATTTCATTGAAACTCCTCTGGATTTAGGCCAGTGATAGAAACATAACAGAAACATGTTTGCTTTGCTTGTTATTCCTTTCCCACATTTCAGCGCTCCAGTCCTGATGAAATTCTACTTCTTTGAGCATCTGATTCGTAATTACCCTCTATCCACAGAGTCAATATTCCTAGCAAACTCCAACCAAGTCATATTCCACAGTGTTTTTCACATCTTGGTTCTGATTCCCGATACCTTGACTTCTTCCCTCTGCTGTCAAACCATGACAAACTGTGTAGTCAGATCTATACACTGATGATCTGTGCTAGACTAACAGAATTTTGACACAGAAGTTTGTGGTATACCTAGAAATTATACCAGTCACATGCTGTTCAGTCCTAAAACATAAAACTCTTAAGAACTCACAAATGCTACAGGTATTTCCATTTGTGTAAGAAGGAAGGCCACTCAATATCTTTTGTATTGGGGCTTCAACATCTATGAGGGATATGGGTTCTCTTGGAGGCTGATATAAGTATAGTTAAGTTTACACCAAGCGCTGGAAGGTCAGCTGGAAGGTCAGACTGAATTATATCTCAGTAACAAGCAACTCTCAAATATCACTTACTTACAACAAGCATTTATTTCTTGCTCAGGCTATATCCATTGCAGGTCAGCTATGACTCTACTTCATCTTCTTTCCAGGATTCAGACTAAAGGGACAATACTTCTTAGGATTATTTCTCGTATTGTGGCAAAGAGAAAAGAGAACATTGTGTGATGGTTTTTAAGATCTTTGTTCAGAAGTGGCACATGTCACTTCTGCTCATATTTAATTGGCTAAAGCAAGCAACATAGCCAACCCTAACACCAACAGGGCAAGAATATATCATCCTTTCACTTGAAGAAACACTGAGTACTTGTAACAATAACAATCTACCATGATTGTGAGGCTGAAAGGAAGACGGGATGTAATCTCTTTCCCCATTAATTTATAAACAAGTGAGGACAATAATTTATACTCCATATTCTTCTGCTCACAATTTCATCTCTGATTTTTTAGCCTGAACACTTAGGGCAGAGGAAAAGACTAGATGTTAGTTCATATAAACCATCCTTGCTGCAACTTTTTCTTGACCTTTTCAGAGTCTTCCCTTCCATACCCCCATACTGTAGACAGATGGAGGCAAGTGTCTTCCTCGAAGTGTCTGGTTGATGAGAATGGGGAGTAGAGCCTGGAAGGTGTTCAAAGATGTATTTAGTTTCATTTATGGAGCTATCTCATGAAGCGCAAGTATGCTGTCTGAAGAACAAGAATAATAGAAGACAGGTCCCTGCTAAGATTACCCTGCACTCCTCCCTGAGGTTAGTGAAAAATTAAGACAGTTGCTACTTTCTGAAAAAGTCTAAATGTTTCCTTTTGAAAAAGATACTGAAGCTCTTTGCTAATCCTTAAAAAGCCTGAACAAAAAGGCCACAAAATATTATCCTTGAAAAGCTTGAACAGAATGGCCAACATGCTTCCTAAGTCAGAGTCCCCTGGCCTGCCATAACAGGATAGTCCTGGAGTATCCTCCAGTGAGTGCCTGTGGGAAGCAGATCACTGGGCAGTTAACCATAGCTTCAGCACACAGGACTTGCGGTTAGTCCAAGTGGATGAACTGACTACTATTGCCCCAACTAAACAGATTAGGCTTTACCCAAAGCTGCAGAAACAGCCAGGCATCTATGCTGAAAGGTGCTGAGTGAATCAGTTAGATATCACTTTCCCTTTAATTCCAAGCACAGGGAAAGTCTGTCACTGCCAGTCACTGTGGAAGGGAAATAGAAAGTGGGGCTTACAAACGAAAAAAAGGAGGCAACGAAGCCCATCCTTAAATTCCTCTGAAAGGAGGGTGGTAAATGAAGAGATGAGGAAGAGGGGGGGAAATTACAAAAACAAATACGTGTCCCAGATCCATCTGGAAGCCAGATACTCAGTGTGTGGGCAAAAAACCTCTCTTCTGTTCCAGGTGCTGACTCTGGTGGCTGTGTGGCTTAGCCTGCCCCTCCCTCTCACCAAACCACAGGGAAGTCCTACTCCTCTGCAACTCCCCAAGACTCATTGCTTGATGTCTGAAAATACAGTTTTGCTAAAACCAACTGATACAATTATTTTTCCCAACTATGATTTAATTATCAAGATTATAGATTATCTAATCATTAGTTGTTCAACTTGAATGTACTTTAGATAGTAGCAATAATAGAAAGAGATAATGGACAGATGTAGATTTCAAATCTGACTCCCATTCATGAACAAAGTAAATAAGTTATTTAATTTCTTCAAAACTCCATTTTTCTAATTTGTGAAATGGTGATGAAAACAATATTGCCCTTATCCATTAATCATTCTTTATTCGTGTATCTACCCATTCATTTAAGAAATACATCATATGTATGTTTACTGTGCAGAAGACACTTGACATGGTTATGGTTTGGCTGTGTCCCCACCCAAATCTCACCTTGAATTGTAGTTCCATAATCCCTGTGTGTCATGAGAAGGACCCATGAGGGGTAACTGAATCATGGGGATAGTTACCTCTATGCAGTTCTTATGCTAGTGAGTAAGTTCTCATGAGATCTGGGGGTCTTATAAGGAGCTTTTTCCCTTTTGCTTGGCACTTCTCTTTCTTCTCTGTCCTGCCATCATGTAAAGAAGAATGTATTGCTTCCCCTTCTGCCATAATTGTAAGTTTCTTGAGGCCTCCGAGCCAGGCAGAATTGTGAGTCAATTAAGACTGTTTCCTTTATAAATTATCCTGTCTCAGGTATTTCTTCATAGCAGCATAAGAACGGACTAATGCAACACCATGCTAAGAGGTGGGCATATGGTAGAGAACCAGTCTGACATGGTCATTTACTTCACAGAATTTACAGCCTCTCTGCTGGGAAGGTCAGACATCAATAATCACACAAATAAACATGATTGTTTTTGTGATGGGATACATGAAATAAAAAATATTTCTGAGGTAGCATTGGGCCGAGATTTGAAGAATGAGTTGAAATTAGAGGAGTGAAGCAGAGGAGAGTGGCAATGGGGTAGGATCATGTATTGGGCAAAGGGAACAATCCATTTGATGGTACCAAAGAATAACTGAGTTTAGTTTGCTGCTCATATATTTGGAGTTTGCTACTGAGATAGTTGGATTAAACAACCATTTGGTATGGGTCAAACTTAGAGCAATCATATTGAACACGTGGATTTCCTTGAAGCAGACTGACAGGAAAAAGAAGTCAAGTGAATGAAAATACTATTTTAAATCAATCAGGATCGGGTGCGGTGTCTCACGCCTATAATCCCAGCACTTTGGGAGTCTGAGGTGGGGGGATTGCAAGGTCAGGAGTTCAAGACTAGTCTGAACAACATGGTGAAACCCCGTCTCTACTAAAAATACAAAAATTAGTCAGGTGTGGTGGTGGGCACCTGTAGTCCCACTGCTCAGGAGGCTGAGACAGGAGAATCGCTTGAACCTGGGAGGCGGATGTGGCAGTGAGCCGAGATCGTGCCATTGGACTCCAGCCTGGGCAAGAGGAAGACTCGGTCTCAAAAAAAAAAAAAAATCAATCAATCAATCAGAGAAAACACGGTTCATTAATGGGGGAAAAAAAGAATGACTAAGCTTCCAGGAACAAAAAATCAGTATAAAAGACAAGAGCAAAATGAAAAAATACCACCACTAGGTAAGACTGAACAAGCCTATCCAGATCACACAGAGCACTGTGGATCACTTCATGGATTTTACACTTTATCTTAAAGTGAAATGGGACACCAAAAAAGGGCTGTAAGAAGGGGAGCAACTATTAAATAGAGGATGTGCATAAAATACCACTTCCTTAAAAGGTGTTTAATAAAGTCTGTGTATGTGTAATAAAACACACAAATACTCCAAACTCTTCATTTTTAAGACGAGGGATCGTAAAACTTAGCACATGATTTCAGAATGTCCAAAGAGAATAAGAACATGATAATACTGAGTCCTGAACAAAACTTTTTGTTTAGTTAGATTGATTTTAAGTAAGGAATCTATTGGGATTTAAATGATTGATAGTGTTTAGGAAAATATTATCTATTTGACTTTGCATCTAGGAATATTCTATTTTGAATGGACCAGGGTCATGGCATTAGACATATGAAGAAAATATTATCCTTGCACAAAGCATTGTTGTGCAGGCAGATTACCAGATAAAATGCAGATGCCCAGTTAAATTTGAATTTTAGACAAACATCAGTCTTTTAGTATAAGTATGGCTGAAATATTTCATCGAACATACTTATACACAAAATTGTTTGATGTTTATCTAAAATCCAAATTTATCTGGGCATGCTTTATTTTTATTTGCCAAATCTGGAACAATAGTCACATACTCATAATAATATTTTTGAGTTCTGAATTTAAATTTTTGTATTTTGAAATTTAAATGATATTTAAATTTGTTTAAGACAGGGTCTTGCTCTGTCACCCAGACTGGAATGCAGTAGTGTGCTCACGGTTCACTGAAACCTCAACCTCCTGAGCTCAAGGGAGCCTCCTGCCTCAGCCTTCTGAGTAGCTGAGACTACAGGCTTGCACCATCACACCCAGCTAACTTTCTATTTTTTGTAGAGACAGGGTCTCACTAAATTGCCCAGACTAGTCCAGGGCTCAAGCAATCCTGCCTCAGTCTCCCTAAGTGTTGGGATTACAGGCATGAGCCACTTAATAACATTACTTGTTGATTTTCAAGTTTTAGAGTTGTTTTATTGGTGAAACATCAAATACCTAATGTTACAGATCAGAATATAAATTTTAACAACTTTCAGTATAAAAGACATAAATGACAGATGGAAAATAAAGAGGTAGAAGGAAAGAGAGAGGAATGCATGCCCATTTTCAGTAGAGGCGAGTGGAGATGTTGCTAAAAGTTGATGGATATTATGTAATTCATCTGGTCTAGTATTCTTTTTGCCAGAAAAGTTCTAAGAGATGGTATTATCATATCAAACTTAAGGCATAGATGTCTTTTTGCCTCTGAGTGGCCTTTTGTTCCATCACCTGATTTTTTTTTTTCCAAAGATGTTCAAAGTCTAGTCTGTGCTATCTTAGGAAATGAGCACTTCTAACTTTATTAACTGTTATATAAAGCAGCTCATTACAAGTCATCTTTATCCAATACAATTGGAAATATTATTCTGGTAATATAAAAGCCAGTTTAAATGGGAAATCATAAAAAATGATGCATACTAACATTATGCATTTTATTTTAATTTAAAAAATATGAAGGATCATTTATATGCCAATCTTTTGATGTGGGGCCAAGACCTCTTCATTGAATATGGCTCTCTGAGTTTGAGTTTTGTGTCACCATAAAGCAGCATCTCTCATTTCCATTATTTCCACTTAGTTTCTATAAATTATAGTGAGAATTTGAGAATATTTAATCTGAGGGGAAAAGCGTTCTGTATTTTCACAGAAATTTCCCCCATCTTCCACCATCTTGCCTTCAGCAATTTTTTTGTGACTTACTTTTACTGATTCTTTTCTAAGCACTTAATGTAATTTATTGGTGAAAACAATAAAAATATCCTTTTATATTTATATTCCATTGAGTTTCATCCTATTTCATCACATTATGCAATTATATAACCAGAAAGACTGGGGCAAGCTATGATAGTAGCATAAAAAGTCTACTTCTTTTTTCCTCAGTTGAGATAAAATTCTCATTCTACTTCATATGTTCACCCCAAAACTACAAAAATAAGTTGTCAAGGAATTTAGTTAATTAAGTTTTCTTATAGCCTACACTACTGGGAGGCAGGAAATTAGGTTATACAATTGTGAAGGCTAATTTCACTCAAAATTTGTATCATGACATGTATATTGATATTCTTCATTTTCTTAAAGTGTGAGATTTTGGATTCTCCTAAAATTGTGTTGTTTCCATGGAAAAGTTTATATTTCTCTTGTACCTAATTATTTTTTCTTTACGTTTCCCCTTGAGGATGGGCATATGGTGGAAAAGGGATAATATATTTATTGAACAGCCTAAGAAATTTCCTTGGGAGATAAATGGCAGGTTATACTGAGGCTAAGTCCTAAGTTAATTTTTTATATTCTCAAACCCTGAACAAAATCTATTTTAATGAATGTGTAATAGAATTTTCTAGGCTATATCCAGTCATAGTGCTCTGTTAGAGACATAACCTCATTAATGGAAATGTATTTCTATTTAGTTTTTCTTCACAGAGTTAGAGTAATCCAAGTTTCTTCCTCCTTAATCAAGAAGGTCCACATCTTAAGGCACGAATCTTCTTATTGCATCTAGTATTAAATTTGGTTTCATATACCAAATTTACCAGGTTATAGTCCTAATTTTACCTATCCATAAATATCAAAATTTTGACTAATTCCCAGAACTAAAGGTTAAATTGAGCTATTTTCCTTACGACTAATTTTCAGTAAAGCCAGAATTTTTCAAGCAACCTTTTTTTTTAAGTTTCTTATATGGATTTTCTGTTCTTAAATGTTTCTTTATAACGAGAAAAGAGATTCATTGTTGGAATGATGGATTTTGCTTTTTGTTAAAAAAGACAGAGTGCTCAGGGTGGGGTCTGGCCATTTCCTGCCCCAAAGCACAACTGTAAAGATCAGTCATGTTAAAGGCCTAAACAACCTGACAAGAACACTTTAACCACAACAGCAAATAAAGGTGATTCCCAACAGGGGGTTTACGGAAAGGTGGCTGGGTTTAATTCTCCCTTAATGAAGAGGCGGTTTCTCCTACTGGTAACATTACCTCAATAGAGGAGCCCTCAGAGCAGCCCAGGACACTCTTCAGGAGAGTATGTTTCCTTGGCTGAAATAAATGAATCTTAGTACAGACTTAAAGGACTCCAAGTCTGTTGAAATCTTACCCTTCCTTAAAGGCCCAGATTAAAGGCTACCTCCTTTCTCACTGAACACGTCTGAACTGCCTTTCCTTTACTGAGATCCCACTGTATTTTGTTTGTTTGTTTGTTTGAGATAGAGTTTTGCTCTTTGTTCCTAGGCTGGAGTGCCATGGTGCAATCTTGGCTCACTGCAACCTCCACCTCCTGGGTTAAAGTGATTCTCCTGCCTCAGCCTCCCAAGTATCTGGGATTACAGGCACCTGCCACCATGCCCAGCTAATCTTTTTGCATTTTTAGTGGAGATGGGGTTTCACCATGTTGACAAGGCTGGTCTTGAACTCCTGACCTCAGGTGACCTACCAACCTCAGCCTCCCAAAGTTCTGGGATTACAGGCATGAGCCACTGTGCTTGGCCCCATTGTATTTATTTTAGTTCACTTAGATGACACTTTAAATTGTAATTTTTTGAACAATTGACCTCCTCACTGGATTATAAGCAGTTTGAGGAAAGGATTCTTACTCGTTATCGTACTTCCAAGGAACGGTGCTAAGAACAAGAGATATCAGATAATACAAAGATGAATTAGTACATGATATCACAGTCTAATGGAGGAGGCTAATCTGTAAATAAATACTTGCAATGCAATTTGCTGATGATTCTATTAAAAGTGGATACAAGGCAATATGGAGACAAAGTAGAGGGAAAAACAGATTCTGCCTGGAGATTTAGTAAAGCATTGAAACATACACACACACACACACACACACACACACACACACACACACACACTTCAGCTAATCAAACTGCATGAATTTCTAGTCCTAGTGTCTGTGGTTGACACATTTTCAGTTGTCTTCAAAGCTGTTCGCTATTATTCTCTGAAAAGTACTTCTAGCTCCCATTTCAGGCCATATTTCCAACTCTCTGACCCTATCGCTTCACCATAGCACACTGGCCCTTGGGTAGAATGTGCCTCAAGCTGGGCCAGTCCAATCCTGAGTGGTGAATATTGTGGTACATTGGATCTATTACACCTAACAACAGTTCAAACTTTAGATTACTCTGAGTACATAGCCGGGGAGTATACCACCTTCTTTGAGAGATTTTATGTTGGAGATCAACAAATAGTCTTTAAATCTGTACTGAGCAAAAAATCACATCTTGGTGATAGTTTTTGTCAAATAAATCAGTGAGATCAATATAAAAATTTATAGGGCAAGTACTTATTCAATACCTATTGTATGTTAACGGCTGTTAAGCAATTAATAAAAGATAAACAAGGTATATGGTAGTCCCTTTCAACAGGGACAGGTATGTAGAAAAATAATTAGGATACATAGATAGATGCTAAACCAAAGGAATGAAGCAGGTGACATGAGCAGAGAGAAGGTCTAGGTCTGCTGAGATTGTGACCGTCTGCCTTTATGCTACTCTGAGAATCACAGGCCTCCCAGACAAAGTCACAAACCACAAAAAATTTTTAAATAAAGATGTCCCTGTTCTTCCATCTCATCAAAGAATGATAAAAAAAAATCTGCTTAATGAAAGTTCAGGTTTAATTCTGTAGTCAAATTTATCGAAATCTGTGTGTGTTTGTTTTTTTCCCTTTTTCATTATGGGTTACTAAGCAGAAGCAGAGTAACTCTGGCCTGCCTGTTTTTCAGGCTGGAGTTCATGTCTCTGTGGGCTTCCAGACCTCAGAGAATGATCTCCAACATGAAAACGCTTGAAGGGGGTGACATCACCCATTGAGAGGTCCCAAATTAGGAAACTCAGAGATTCCAGAGAGTTCTTTCTGGTCTCTGTCCCTCCATTTGCCCTGTTTTACTGGAATATGAGCCTCACTGAGGCAGCTGGGGTATGTGTGTTAGCAGCTAACAGGGGCAAAAGCTGGCACTGAAAGAAACTACTTCCAGAGAGGAGATCCTGTTTCCATCATTACCACTTTCCTAGGACTTATTCAGCACCCTGGCTCCAGGAAGATTTATGGGCTGCTTAAAACATTCATGTTTGCTTACTGCTGAGCATTGGAAATTTAAGGGTGAGAACTGGCTTGTTAGCAGTCAGGGAGCCCTCTGTTCCAGGCCCATGGGTCTTGGACATCCCCTTAGATTTCACTCTCTATCCCTGCCCTCACAGCTTCCCCTAAGGCATATGCCACATATTTCCTACTGGGCTTCACCTGAAGTTGCCAAAATTCAGTCAGTATGCAACAGATTGAGAGAGTCAGAAAATAACCATGTAACCTGTATAAGAACTCACATTTGTGAAGTTTATAGTTTACAAGGTATTTTCACATACATTAGCACCTGGCTCATTTATTCATTCATCCAATCATGCATTCATGTACCATACGTGTGCTTAGGACCTGGGTCTTACAAATAAGACCCAGTTAAAATTCCTATTTTACAAATAAGGAATATTGCTTGATTTCTGTGGACTTATGTTTAATTCTATAAAATCTATTTATTTAACATTTTTGAAACATTGAGGCTATGAAAAGCCTTGTGAGTAATAGATGTGGGAAATATAATAATTAATTAGTTGAAATAAAGATAATAAAGGATTGCAATCTTGTGAGGGAAATGGATTTGCCAAACAATGCAAAGAAACAAAATGGGGTGGGAAAAGGGAATAAAACTAGGTCATAAACTGTAGCATCTAGGGTTCCAACTGGAGCAAAGGGTGATGTTGAGGTTTGGTGAGAACTCTTTTTTGATTATGATTAGGAAGCACAAGTCACCATTAATCCTATCCAACTCTAGTGAGAAGTGGGTTATACAAAAAAGTCTCTTTTAATACAAAAGCATTAATATGAAAACCCCAAACTGGGCCCCGTGGAATCCATAGGTAGGTAGTTTGCTTTGCTGATGCTACAAACTAGAGCAGCTTTGCTCTTTTTTTTTTTCCGTTTTTTCAGACTGAACTCCAGCAGAAGCTTTAATTTGAATAAAAGTTTCTAAGGCTAACAAAATAAGGAAAGGAAAGGAAAAAAGAAAAGGAGGAAGGAAGGAAAGAGGGGAGGGAGAGAAAGAAAATGAAAAAGAACAAAAACCCTCTGTACTGGGTCTCTAATATCCTGTGACTGGCTTAAGTAGAATTAGAGAAAGGTCACCGTTACTCCATCCATGGAATATCTGAATTCTAATAAGAAAAAAATTACATCAACAAAAATTTATAATAGAATTTCAAATATCAAGATAGAGAAGGTGGGGGAAAAATGGAAGTGGCTGACAGCTTCAAATCCCCTCATCAAAACATCCAGCCCTGATGCCTATGTTGATTTAATTTTGGACCCAATTTTGTGTACTTAGCTTTTAATGTTATTAAGATATATTGACATAATACATTGGTTCAGAATAGAACTTTTTTTTTTTTTTTGAAACAGAGTCTAACTCTGTCGCCCAGGCTGGTTTGATCTCAGCTACCTGCAACCTCCATCTCCTGGGTTCAAGCAATTCTACTGCCTTAACCTCCTGAATAGCTGGGATTACAAGCATGTACCACCATGCCTGGCTATTTTTTGCATTTTTGGTATAGGGTTTTGTTTGTTTGTTTGTTTGTTTGTTTGTTTTTTGGTCATGTTGGCTAGGCTGGTCTTGAACTCCTGGCCTCCCAAAGTACTGAGATTATAGGCATCAGCTACTGCACCCGGACAGAATGAGCTTTATCTGTTAGATTTTTTAAGTTCCTTAAGTTACTCCCTCTGTCACCCTGTTTAATGCTTTCAGAACTTTTGGGGAAAAAAAACCACGTATCACTTCCCCTAATAGCTTAAGAACAACCTAGTTTTTATATCCAGGAATCTTTTAACCTAAGACTGATGGGAAGGCAGAGAGTTCCCAACATGACTGCCCGTAGCCTTTGGCTTTTACTACTGTGGGCCCCGGTTGTGATCCAAGCAAGGTGCCCTGGGGCTTTCTTCCATCAGAAACCATAACTGGGAACCTGTACATGTATGCAGCTCCAGCTTTTTAAGGGTTATCAGGAGATGTGAATGGAGGAACTTTCCCAGATATATCCAGTATATTAATAATTAATTAATGGCGACAAGACCCCTTGGGGCATATGAGTGTGGACCCTTACCCCCACAGTGCAAGTAGCCTTCCAAGCACAGCGACTGCAGGCTGGGTGCTGAATACCAGCTGGTAAGTTCTGGCCTGACCATTCTAGATTGTACCTAGGCTGGCCACCACACTAAAAACAAACAGAGACCATGTACAGTTGCAAGCACAGCCTTCGCATTGCTCCAGCAGGTATTCTAGGCCAAGAAGGGAGGTGCCCCAGAGACATTTGTTCCCCTTATTCAGAGGAAACATTTACTCTCTGGTTCCAAGTTCCTTAGAGTCTGTTTAGCCTCATTTTCTTTTCCTACATGCTTTTTCTGGGGGAGCATGTCTACTTTTTTGCATCAGCTACATTCTGAACCCAGGGCAACCAACAGACATTTTAATTTGAATGCCCTACAAGTATGCAGATTCAAACAAATTTAATATTTGCTCCCTTTGCAATCCCAACTGCTTCTCACCTTCATTTAGTGACCAAACATTAGTCTTTAAAGGCAGAAACATCATTTTCTCTTCCTCAGCCTGTCTATTTTAGCACTTAAGACCTGTGGAATCTACCTCAGAAATGTCTCTGAAATCTCCATCTTTTACTTTATTCATTAATTTGTATTGAGCACTAAAGCTCTTGGATAAGATCCAGCCCATTTTAATAATAATCAGATGAGTACTGGAGTGTGAGAAATATAAATAGCCATTAATCCAATGTGAGAAATGGTTTAATAGAGGTTTGCACAGGGTGGTCTTGGAGTGCAAAGGAGGGGCCATGTGTATGTTTTTCTGGTAGCAATGTTCAAAAAGTATTGGTCGTGGATGTTCAAAAAATATTTTTAGAAGCAAACTAAACTGAAGTGGTGATGCATATTCTCAGTTTTTGAGAATGGATTTGTCAGGTAGACAACTGAAGGGGTGCCACGTAGGCAAAAGAAACTGTATGTACAAACCGTAAAGAAGCAGGAGAGACAGTGTGGAATGAGTGAAAGAGAAGATGACTGATGGAACTGGAGGGTAAGTAGCTGGAAATGAGACTGGAGATGTAGGCAGGATCTTGTGCTGCTTGTTGACAGGCTTGGACTCTAAGGCAAGGCAATGCCGTTCAGAATTTTCAGTTTGGAACAGAACCGACCAAATTAGTCTTGGTGATGACTAGGAGGTAATGAAATGGTCTACAATGTCAAAGAGGCAGTGCATTTTGGGGAAATGTAGAAGGTAGACTCAAGTAGATATCGGTAATAAATAAGATAGGAGTGGTGATGATGGGTGGCGAAGAAGGTGGAATGAAGACTTTGGAGGGGACTCGAGTTTCTGACTTGGGCATGTAATTAAGTGGGTCACTGCCTTCGTTACGTGCCCTTCTCTCCCTCTGTTATTTTGGCAATAATCCTCTAACTGGTTTCCTTGACTTTGGTTTCTCCATCCTTCTCACTGAAGCAGCACTCATCTTTCCTAAACTAAAATCTGATCATAGGACCCTCCTGTATAAAGCCCTAGATTGACTCTCATTATGTGAAGAACTAAAAAGTCCAGACTCCTTAGCTACCACTTCCATCTTGCCTTTGCCACAACCTCTGAAACCCTCACTTGTTAACTCCAGCCACACTAAGCTGTTCAGTGTTTCCCAGGCATGATCTGCATTCCTTTCCTCTGTGCCTGTATACGTGTTGTTTATTCTACTCGGGAAGCTCTTCTAGTTATTGTTTCCTGGTAATAGCTACTGGCACGAAAGACTCATTTTAAACATCACCTAGTCAGTAAAGACCTTCCTGCCTACCCCAGGCATAGCAGCTCACTCTCTCTCTTCACTCTCTATTCTCTTTTTTTCTTTGCAACTGTTTTACAATAAACTTCCTATGATATCACATTACAGCTGATTCTTGAACAATACAAGTTTGAACTGCACAGGTCTGCTTATATGCAGATTTTCTTTTGCCTCTGCCATTCCTGAGACAGCAAGATCAAACTATCCCCTCCTCTTCTTTTTCAGCTACACAATCTGAAGATGATAAGGATGAAGACCTTTATGATGATTCACACCCACTTGATGAATAGTAAATATATTTTCTCTTTTTTATTATTTTTAATAACATTTTCTTTTCTCTAGCTTACTTTATTATAAGAATACAGTATATAATACACATAACATACAAAATAAGTGTTAATTGACTGTGTTATCTGTAAGCCTCCTGGTCAGCAGTAGGCTATCAGTAGTTAAGTTTTTGAGAGACAAAAATGATATGTGGATTTTCTTTTTTTTTTGAAAGAAAGAAAAAGAATAAAGAAGAGGAGGAAAAAGGAAGAGAAAGAGAGAGAGAGAATGGAAGTATTGCTTTCTTGCCCAGGCTAGAATGCAGTTTAGTAATGGGTATTGAAAACCTCTTTTATACCAATAATTATACTTGATGTAAACAGGAAGGAATAAGGGAAGAAAATAACAAACGAGCAGCCAACCAATATTTCATTTAAACCTATGAAATGCTATGCGATTACTGAGGAGTGATTTACTTCCAATTATGTAGTCACTTATGGAATAAGTGTGAGGTGGTAATGTATGTTTTATGTATTTGAAGTGGAGAGTTCTATAAATGTTTATTAAGTTTACTTGTTCCGGGTCTGAGTTCAAGTCCTGGATATCCTTGTTAATTTTCTGTCTCGTTGATCTATAAAATCGTTAGCTCTTCTTGTTACATTGATCCTTTTGCCATTATGTAATGTGTCCTTCTTTGCCTCTTTTGCTCTTTGTTACTTTAAAGTCTACTTTATCAGAGGCGAGAATTGCATCTCCTGCTTTTTATTTGTTTATTTTTACTCTCTGATTGGTTGATAAATCTTCCTCCTTCTCTTTGTTTTGAGTCTTTGTGTATCGTTGCATGTGAGATGGGTCTGGATGCAGCATAGCAATGGGTTTTGGCTTTTTATCCAATTAGAATATATATAACTTTAATACTGGCATTTGATGCTAGGGGGCTGTTTTGCCCATTAGTTAGTGTAAATTTTTCGTTGTGTTAATGTTCTTTTCTTTTTGATATATTTTTGGAACGGCTGATATTGGTTGTTCCTTTATACGTATAGTGCTTCTTTCAGAAGCTCTTGTAAAGCAGGCCTGGTGGTGGTGAACTCTCTAAGTACTTGTTTGTTGTCAAAGGATTTAATTTTTCCTTCAATTATAAAGCTTAGTTTGGCTGGATAGGAAATTCTGGGTTGAAAGTTCTTTTCTTTAAGGATGTTAAATATTGGTCCCCACTCTTTTCTGGCTTGGAGGGTTTCTGCTGAGAGATCTGCTGTAAGTCTGATAGGTTTCCCTTTATGGGTAACCTGACCTTTCTCTCTGGCTGCCTTTAGTATTTTCTCCTTCATTTCAACCCTAATCAATCTGGCAATTATGTGCCTTGGGGTTGGTCTTCTTGAAGAATATCTTTGTGGTGTTCTCTGTATTACCTGGAGTTGAATATTACCCTGCCTTGCCAGGTTGGGAAAATTTTCCTGAATGATATCCTGAAGAGTATTTTCCAACTTGGATTCATTCTCTTCATCACATTCAGGTACACCTATCAAACGTAAATTAGGTCTTTTCACATAGTCCCATATTTCCTGGAGACTTTGCTCATTCCTTTTCATCCTTTTTTCTCCAATCTTGTCTTCTCGTTTCATTTCACTGAGCTGGTTCTCGACTTCTGATGTCCTTTCTTCTACTTGATCAATTTGACTGTTTAAACTTGTGCATGCTTCGCGAAGTTCTCGTGTGGTGCTTTTCAGCTCCATCAATTCACTTATATTCCTCTCTAAATTGTCCATTCTGGTTAACATTTCGTCAAACCTATTTTCAAGGTTCTTAGTTTCTTTGCATTGGGTTAGAACAAGTTCTTTTAATTCACAGAAGTTTCTTATCACCCACGTTTTGAAACCTGCTTCTGTTATTGGAACACACTCGTAATCTGTTAAGCCTTGTTCCGTTACTGATGAGGAATTGTGATCCCCTGTAGAGGGAGAGGCATTCTGATTTTGAGTATTCTCTGCCTTTTTACGCTGATTTCTTCCCTTCATTATATATTTATCCATCTGTTGTCTTTGTAATTACCGACTTTCTAACTAGGTCTCTGAGCGGACGTCCAACTTGTTGATTCCCAGCGCCGAAATCTGAGCAGTCCACTGCACCAGCCAAAATAGCGGTGTTAAGATTGATGGTGCTTTTCTGCCCGGGAATCTCCGGACTCTGCACCAAAAACTGGCGCGCTAAGGCACCAGCAAAACCACCGCGCCGGCCACAAGATTTGTCCTGGCAACACGTGGGGCTCCTCTGCTGGGAATCTCCTGGTCCGTGAGCAACAAATATTCGTCTGAAAGTGTGGCGTCCTCTTGTTCTCTGCGCTTTCACTGGGAGCTAGGAGCCCGAGCTGCTAGTGATCAGCCATCTTGGATCTCTCTCGTGGATTTTCAACTGTGGGTGAAGTTCAGTGTCCCTAATGCCCATGTTGTTCAAGGGTCAAATGTATTTTATTACATTTTATTATTATATCTGGATCAGTTTCCAGTTTCTCACACTATCTTCTGAAGTTTGAAACTATTATTCTCATCGTGTCTTATAGAAGATGCTTCAGAAAGTGTTCTGTGGGTTGGTTTTTTTTTTTTTTTTTTTGGTATATTTCAGAGCTATTTCCTTAAAATGTTTTTTTTTTTCTGGAATTTCTCGCTATTAGCACTAAAAAGAGGGGAGGGAGGAGAAGGGAAAAAGCAGTAGCAGAGAAGAAAGAACAAAGCAAGATTTTCTCTTGGATAAACAGGTAGCAAGTCAGAGAACTTAGAATTTGAAGGGTCTAGAGTGAACAGTTTCCTTATGAAAACACAAATGTTACAATTCTGTAGCATGTAGGGAGTGATTAGAGAGTTAACTTGTAAAGAGACTTCTTATTCCTCAGGCCTATGAGAGGGTGGATTTTGAATGAAAAGTGTTTCAGTATTTTCATTTGAAGAAGTTTCTAGCTTAAAGGCTTTGATGTGTGTGTGTGTGTGTGTGTGTGTGTGTGTGTATGAGACAGACAAAGAAGGGAGGAAGTAAAGAAAAGAAAGGAGGAAGAGGGAGAGAGAAGTGTGAATGAGCATATGATTTTTCTATTTTTTACAGATATGCTTGTGAGTGCATTTGCAAATTTCTTTGCATGTGTTTGACTGCATATTGTTTCCATGTGTTCACGTGGGTGTGTTTATGAGGGAGTGAATTGTATAAAAATGTGTTGTTTTTGTCTGCAAGTAGTTCAGTAGAGTAATGTTTATATGTGCATGTCGGGAGTATACCAGTGTACAATGTTCCATATATACACAATATATATAAATGGCCACCTTATATATACAAGGTGTATATATGGAATATTGTGAATTTTGAAAGTATTATTTATAAACATTTATGGGTTTCTATTATTATATTAAATTTCTTTTTTATTGTTTCCCAAATTTATTGAATTATAACATTTTCCACATTTACTTTTTTTTAGTATTGTACTTTAAGTTCTGGGGTACATATGCAGAATGTGCAGGTTTGTCACATAGGTATACACGTGCCATGGTGGTTTGCTGCACTCATCAACTTGTCATCTACATTAGATATTTCTCCCAATGCTATCCCTTCCTTAGCCCCAATCCCCCAACATGCCCTGGTGTGTAATGTTCCTCTCCTTGTGTCCATGTGTTCTCATTGTTCAACTCCCACTGAGAACATGTGGTGTTTGGTTTTCTGTTCCTGTGTTAGTTTGCTGAGAATGATGGCTTCCAGCTTCATCCATGTCCTTGCAAACTCATCCTTTTTTACGGCTGCATAGTATTCCATGGTGTATGTGTGTCGCATTTTCTTTATCCAGTCTCTCATTGATGGGCATTTGGGTTGGTTCCAAGTCTTTGCAATTGTAACTAGTGCTGCAGTAAACACACGTGTTCATGTGTCTGCATAGTAGAATGATTTATAATCCTTTGAGTGTATACCTAATAATGGGATTTCTGGGCCAAATAGTATTTCTGGTCCTAGATCTTTGAGGAATCACCACGCTGTCTTCCAAATGGTTGAACTAATTTACACTCCCACCAACAGTGTAAAAGCGTTCCTATTTCTCCACATCCTCTCCAGCATCTGTTGTTTTCTGACTTTTTGATGATCACCATTCTAACTGGCATGAGATAGTATCTCATCATGGTTTTGATTTGTATTTCTCCAATGACCAGTGATGATGAGCTTTTTTCATATGTTTGTTGGCCGCATAAATATCTTCTTTTGAGAAGTGTCTGTTCATATTCTTTACCCATTTTTAGATGCAATTTTTAAAATTATTTTAAATTTATTTAAGTTCTTTGTAGATTCTGGATATTAGGCCTTGGTCAGATGGATACATTGCAAAAATTCTCTCCCATTCTGTAGGTTGCCTGTTCACTTTGATGATAGTTTCTTTTGCTGTGCAGAAGCTCTTTAGCTTAATCAGATCCCATTTGTCAATTATGGCTTTTGTTGCCATTGCTTTTGGTGTTTTAGTCATGAGTCTTTGCCCATGCCTATGTCCTGATTGGTATTCCCTAGGTTTTCTTCTAGAGTTTTTATGGTTTTAGGTCTTATGTTTAAGTCTTTAATCCATCTTGGGTTAAGTTTTGTATAAGGTGAAAGGAAGGAGTCCAGTTTCAGTTTTCTGCATATGGCTAGTCAGTTTTCCAAACACCATTTATTAAACAGGGAATCCTTTCCTCATTGCTTGTTTTTGTCAGGGTTGTCAAAGATCACATGGTTGTAGACGTCACCCACTTTTTGATGGGGTTGTAACTAGTTGTAGATGTCTGGCATTATTTCTGAGTCCTCTGTTTTGCTTCATTGGTCTATACATTTGTTTTGGGACTAGTACCATGCTACAAGGTTATTGTAGCCTTGTAGTATAGTTTGAAGTCAGGTAGCATGATGCCTCCAGCTTTGTTCTTTCTGCTTATGATTGTCTTGGCTATATGGACTCTTTTTTGGTTGTGTATGAAATTTAAAGTTTTTTTTTCTTATTCTGTGAAGAAAGACAATGGTAGCTTCATGGGGATAGCATTAAATCTATAAATTACTTTGGGCAGTATGGCCATTTTCATGATATTGATTCTTCCTAACAATGAGTATGAAATGCTTTTCCATTTGTTTGTGTCCTCTTATTTCGTTGAGCAGTGGTTTGTAGTTCTCCCTGAAGAGGTCCTTTACATACCTCGTAGGTTTTATTCGTAGGTATTTTATTCTCTTTGTACCAATTGTGAATGAGAGTTCACTCATGATTTGGCTCTCTGTTTGTCTATTATTTGTGTATAGGAATGCTTGTGATTTTTGCATATTGATTTTGTATCCTGAGACTTTGCTGAAGTTGCTTCTCAGCTTAAGGAGATTTTGGGTTGAGACGATGGAGTTTTCTAAATATACAATCATGTAATCTGCAAACAGAGACAATTTGACTTCCTCTCCTCCTATCTGAATATGCCTTATATCTTTCTCTTGCCTGATTCCCCTGGCCAGAACTTCCAATACTATGTTGAATGGGAGTGGTGAGAGAGGGGATCCTTGTCTTATGCCAATTTTCAAAGGGAAAGCTTCCAGCTTTTGCCCATTCAGTATGATATCAGCTGTGGGTTTGTCATAAATAGCTCTCATTATTTTGAGATACATTTCATTAATACCTAGTTTATGGAGAGTTTTTAGCATGAAGGGGTATTGATTTTATCAAAGGCCTTTTCTGCATCTACGATTTTTATCATTGGTTCTGTTTATGTGATGGATTACGTTCATAGATTTGCATATGTTGAACCAGACTTGCATCCTAGGGATGAACTTGATTTGACCGCGGTGGAGAAGCTTTTTGATGTGCTGTTAGATTTGGTTTGCTGGTATTTTATTGAGGATTTTTGCATCAATGTTCATCAGGGATATTGGACTGAAATTTTATTTTTTCTTTTGTCTCTGCCAGATTTTGATATCAGGATGATGCTGGCCTTATACAATGAGTTAGGGAGGAATCCCACTTTTTCTTTTGTTTGGAATAGTTTCAGAAGGAATGGTACCGCTCCTTTTTGTACCTCTGGTAGATGTTGGCTATGAATCCATCTGATCCTGGGCTTTTGTTGGTTGGTAGGCTACTAATTACTGCCTCAATTTCAGAGCTTGTTTTTGGTGTATTCAGGGATTCAACTTCTTCCTGGTTTAGTCTTGGGAGTGTGTATGCATCCAGGAATTTATCCATTCCTTCTGGATTTTCTAGTTTGTTTGCATAGAAGTCTTTATGGTATTCTCTTATGGTAGTTTGCATTTCTGTGGGAGCAATGATGATATTTCCTTTATCATGTTTTATATGTCTATTTGATTCTTCTCTCTTAACTTCTTTATTAGTCTGGCTAGTGGTCTATTTTGTTAATCTTTTCAAAAAACCAGCTCCTTGATTCATTGATTTTTTTGAAGGGTTTTTTTTGTATCTCTATCTCCTTCAGTTCTGCTCTGATCTTAGTTATTTTTTGTTTTTTGCTAGCTTTTGAATTTGATTGCCCTTTCTTTTCTAGTTTTTTTAACTTGTGATGTTAGGGTGTCCATTTTAGATCTTTCCCACTTTTTCCTGTGGGCATTTAGTGCTACAAATTTCCCTCTAAACATTGCTTTAGCTGTCTCAGTGATTCTGGTACATTGTGAATTTGTTCTTATTGGTTTGGAGTGGACCTCCAGCAAACTCTAGCAGACCTACAGCAGAGGGGTTTGACTGTTAGAGGGAAAACTAACACCAGAAAGGAATAGCATCAACATCAACAATAAGAACCTCCCCACAGAAACCCCATCCAAAGGTCACCAACATCAAAAACCAAAATAGATAAATCCACAAAGATGAGAAAATAGTGCAGAAAGGTGGAAAATTCCAAAACCAGAATGCCTCTTCTCCTCCAAAGGATCACAACTTCTCACCAGCAAGGGAGCAAAACTGGTCAGAGAATGTTTGACAAATTGACAGAAGTAGGCTTCGGAAGGTGGGTAATAATAAACTCTTCCGAGCTAAAGGAGAATGTTCTAATGTAATGCAAGGAAGCTAAGAATCTTGAAGAAAGGTTACAGGACTTGCTAACTAGAATAACCAGTTTAGAGAAGAACATAAATGACCTAATAGAGCTGGAAAAAACAGCACGAGAACTTCATGAAGCATACACAAGTATCAATAGCCAAATCAATCATGCAGAAGAAAGGATATCAGAGATTGAAAATCAACTTAATGAAATAAAGCATGAAGACAAGATAAGGAAAAAAAGAATAAAAAGGAACAACAAGCCTCCAAAAAATTTGAGACTATGTGAAAAGACCAAACCCATGATTGATTGGTGTACCTGAAAGTGACAGGAAGAATGGAACCAAGTTGGAAAACATACTTCAGGATATTATCCAGGAGAACTTCCCCAACCTAGCAAGACAGGTCAATATTCAAATTCAGGAAATACAGAGAACACCACAAAGCTACCCCTTGACAAGGGCAACCCCAAGATACATTATTGTCAGATTCATCAAGGTTGAAATGAAAGAAAAAATGTTAAGGGTAGCCAGAGAGAAAGGTCCCGTTACCTACAAAGGGAAGCATATCAGACTAACAGCGGATTTTCTGCGGAAATCCTACAAACCCAAAGATAGTGGGGCCAATATTCAATATTCTTAAAGAAAAGAATTTTCAACCCAGAATTTTATATTCAGCCAAACTAAGCTTCATAAACAAAAGAGAAATAAAATCCTTTACAGACAAGCAAATGCTGAGAGATTTTGTCAACACCAAGCCTGCCTTACAAGAGCACCTGAAGGAAGCACTAAGTATGGAAAGAAAAAAACCGATACCAGTAACTGCAAAAGCATACCAAATTGTAAAGACCATCAACACTATGAAGAAACTGCATGAGCTAGTGGGCAAAATAAACAGCTAGCATCATAATGACAGAATCAAATTCACACACAATATTAACCTTAAATATAAATGGCCTAAATGCCCTAATTAAAAGACACAGACTGGCAAATTGGATAGAGAGTCAAGAGCTATTGGTGTGCTGTATTCAGGAGACCCATCTCACATGCAAAGACAAACATAGGCTCAAGATGAAGGGATGGAGGAAGATGTACCAAGCAAATGGGAAGCAAAAAAAAAAAAAAAAAAAAAAGCAGGGGTTGCAATTCTAATCTCTGATAAAACAGACTTTAAATCAACAAAGAACAAAAAAGACAAAGAAGGTTATTACATAATGGTAAAGGGATCAATGCAACAAGAAGAGCTAACTATGTTAAATATATATGCACCCAATACAGGAGCATCCAGATTCATAAAGCAAGTTGTTAGAGACCTATAAAGAGACTTAGACTCCCACGCAATACTAGTGGAAGACTTTAACACCCCACTGTATATATTAGGCAGATCAACGAGACAGAAAATTAACAAGGATATTCAGGACTTGAACTCAACTCTGGATGAAGAGGACCTAATAGACATCTATAGAACTCTCCAATCCAAATTGACAGATTATGCATTATTCTCAGCACCACATCACACTTATTCTAAAATTGACCACATAATTGGAAGTAAAGCACTCCTCAGCAAATGAAAAAGAACGGAAATCATAACAAACAGTCTCTCAGTTGGGAGGCTGAGGCGGGTGGATCACGAGGTCAACAGATCGAGACCATCCTGGTCAACATGGTGAAACCCCGTCTCTACTAAAAATACAAAAAATTAGCTGGGCATGGTGGTTTGTGCCTGTAATCCCAGCTACTCAGGAGGCTGAGGCAGGAGAATTGCCTGAACCCAGGAGGCGGAGGTTGCGGCGAGCCGAGATCACGCCATTGCACTCCAGCCTGGGTAACAAGAGAGAAACTCCGTCTCAAAAAAAAAAAAAAAAAAAACCAAACCAAAACAAAAAAAAAAACAGTCTCTCAGACCACAGTACAATCAACTTAGAACTCAGGATTAAGAAACCCACTCAAAACAACACAACTACATGGAAACTGAACAACCTGCTCCTGAATGACTACTGGGTAAATAACAAAATTAAGACAGAAATTATATTAAATTTCAATACATAATAATCTCTCAATAAAAATTTACAAATGAACAACTGTTTTGAGTAACAGATATTAAACCCACACAATAATACCTGTATATATCTTGTTTTGAATTTACAATTGTAAAATTTGCAGAAAAGTATATACACAAAAATTGTAGAAGCTGAAGAAGGTTCAACAGAAGATGGTTTTCAATTGCTTCTTGATTCTTTTGGTAAAGTTCAAGCAGGTTGTCTGTAGGAACCAATTATTATTTTCCTAGATCTGCATCAGCGACCCCAGCTCATCTCTTTGCTGACTTTTGTACTTTTCAAATTAAACAGTGACAGAGAAGAAGGACAGGAGGCTTATGTAAATCTGTGTCAATGCCTAAAATGAAGCAGATGATGGTGTTGTACAGAAAGCCGACTCTGGAGTAATTTAGAACCGGGTCTAAAACACAGTTCTGTCATTTACCAGCTTTGCAGCTTTGAGCTCGTTACTTCACCTCTTCAAGGCTTAGTTCCCTCATCAACTCAATGGGTTAATAATACCTACCTTACCTTTAAGGGTGGTTGTGAGATTCAAGTAAACTAATGCAAGTAAAATGCCTTTTATTAAGTCTGGTAAATAGGTAGAAACTCAGCAAATATTAATGCCTTTATCAGAAAGGAGATGAAAATGTTAAACAGTGGTGCTGGAAAGAGAAAAGCCTGTTTTTTGTATCTCTTATGTCTGCTATGTAAGAAGACAGGTATGGTTATTCTGAATTAGACTGTCTGGGAGGTAACTGAGAAATACAATAAGCCAGTTGCTGAGTATACTACTTTCAAGGGACTATATCGCTCTGAGTGAGAAAGCATGGAGAGGTACTTTGTCAAATGTGCCCATCTTCCCACAGCTTCCCAGCTTTCTGCCTCTGTCTTGACATCAGGAGTCAGAACAGCCTGTTTCCCCTGCCCCTTTCAGGCCCCACTTAAAGGAAAAGGGGTTTGAGCAGAAGCATTGCACTGTGAATAGGCTGGTAGTCATTCTTATGAGGAAATAGGTTTTAGAAGTTGGAAGGAACAAAAGCAAATTGGCTTAAGACAAACAGGAGTGTGAGTGAGCTGCTGAGTATGGGATTTAGCTGGTGTCTTGGTTCCTAAACCTGGGCTGTGCTGACTTCTAACAGTTACCTCCAAAATGGAGACAGTATGAGCTCCAAATGGTGATTAAGGCCAGTACCATATTTAATCAATTTTCTCATTAATTACTGTGAGGAGAATAAAGACTTAATTTCTAATTCATGTGTAGTTTAGAAGGGGGAATGCCATCCATATGTTTCTTATTCAATTACATTTCTATCATCAAAATAGACTGTCTTTCTAAAGCTATTATCATGCCCAAGAAATTCAATGAGCCCTTTTAACTAGCATTTTAAGCCTTATTTCTTAAAAAACAGGAGGTCATATTTGACTTTGAGTAAGCCAGTTTCCTCTGGACAAGTTTTAGAAGTGGCTAAGTTTTGGATACCTGCAAATCCTAAATTGGTTTCAGTCAAATTCTAAGTTTGTTTCAATCGTGTGAAAACCAGTTCCTTGAACTTCTGAACAAACTTTCTCAAACCAGGGAAGTGACCATATTGCTCAACAATTGTTCTCTTTACAAAGCAGCCTCCTCTTGTGTAGAGACGTGTGTCTGAAAAACAGCTCTGATACTTTCTTGGTGCTGCCTACCTACTGTGTAGTCTTGGACAAATTCCTGACAGGCAGTTATTTTAAAGTCACAAGTGACTTGAATTATGGGTGTCTCAGATTTTCAATGCTCTGTTCTGTAGCATGATTTTCAGTTTGAAAATACAATGTCCTTGTGATTCTAGAATCAGCACACAATTAAAAACATTCCCTCTAGATGCTCTTGTAAATCTGGGTTAAAATTCTGTACCAGAACTTACAAGCTATTAAAACTCTTGGCCTCAATTTTATCATGTGTAATTATGTGAGATAACATATATTATCACAGTTTATGGTTCTAAGTAATCATTTCATATGTGTATTTTTATTGTTTTCTCTTCCCTCCTTCCTATTCCTCTTCACTTCCTTCCCTTTTTTAATTCCTCTGATTTTTCTATTATATTTGCATCTTTTTCTAACAGGTGAAAGTTTTTATTGGCTTACATAATTACTTCTCCAGAAACTCATCTGTGTGATTTCATCTCCTCTAGTTGGTGAACTATTTGAGGAGTGAACAATTTCTTCTGTCTGATGCTCTCCATGTTGCCTCACCAAAGATCCCTAAAATCGGAGTTCCTGAGTCAATGCTATGGCCGTCTTGGCCTCAGTGATTCTGACAGCTATTTACACTTAAAGACAGCTAGATTCCATAAAGTGATTCACCTTTGTACTCTCTTGTGCTTTAGCTTGTAGGTTTAAAGTGATCAAATCGCCTTAAATATAGAACATGTATTCATGGTGCTTAGTTTTTCTTTGGCTGATTTTATATGTATTTCTAAATATACACTTCTAATGAAATTTAAATCTTAAGAAAATCAGGAAATTCAGTCAGAAATGGGACTAGTGAAGCAGGACGTACCCCCCTTTCATGAATACTCTAAAATCATTTTGAGACTTTATCTAGGCTATAAAATTTAGAACTGCTGATGCCTGAACCATTGAAAGACATGTTGGCCTTTACATAATGTGAGTCAAGACATCGTTCAGGAGCTAAATTTGCTAAAAATATGTTTGCCCTTTAGCAATTCTTATACTTATAGACCATAAAAACACATTTCCATGGCACTTTCCTAGGAACCTGACAACCTGTGTTTCGGCATTTTAGACTTTTCATGTAGGCCTCTCTCGTAGAGCAATGCTTCTCAAATTTCAGTTTACATATAAATATTACTAGATCTTCTTAAAATACAGATTGATTCGGTGAGTTTGAGGTGGAGCCTGCAATTCTGCATTTCTAACAAGTTCCAAGGTAAGACTGAGATTGCTGTTCCATAGAAGACACTTTCAGTAACAAGAGTTTAGCACTTGGATCAACATGAATCTCAAACCACATACTGCACAAGTGTGACCTTGAGTTTCATGACATGATGGGCCTTAGTACCTCTCTCTATAGGTTTGAGAGGTCATGGCTTCTAGAAGAATTTGTTGAGATTCTGTAAGATCACTAGCTGCCAAAGAAACCTCTCTTTGAACTTAAGTATATTTCTCCTTGACCTTTGTTCATACAAGTTAAGGAGAGAGAGCAGACACAATGTATACTTGGACTTGGAATAAAGGTCATGGCTACTAAAGTGTTACCACCTTTTTGTCTACGTTTCTGTTGACCCAGGGCGGTACAGCTGAAGGCTCCTCGGCTTATTCAGGGATGATGAGGTCAGAGTCTGCACGATACACCAGGTCACCATCCACCCAGCAGTGCTTATACACACATCCCGTAAATATTTTCTTTGTATTCAACATATTTTAGTTGGACTGAAGAGAATAATCTAGAAGGAGATATGGCTACCCAGTATACTAGCTATGTGACTTTGGTGAGGAAACTTCACATCTCTCTGCTTCAGTATTCTTAGCTGTAAAATGGGTAATAGCAATTTTCAGGGTTGTTATGAGAATTAGAGATACCTTTGAAATGCCTGCCAGAATAAATGGTAGATATCACTATTGGCCTTAATTATTTTTGTCATTAAATGTACTGTACTATAATTGTTTAAGGCAACTGAGAACAATGGGTAAAGTTGATTTATTATTCAGAATAGTTCAATGTGCAGATTTGACCACAGTGAAGGTAATTAGTGAATTCTGATATTTGAGACGAAATTTATTGTATCAACACTCTCAGTACAATTGCATTTAGGCTTTTTCAGTATCATATATTAGCCAGGGCTTTTAGAAAACACTTTAAAAATAGTTGATACAATCATAAGCTTTATAATTGGTGAAAATGCATCTTACACACTACTACTAGGTAAGAGTTGTTAAAGGCTAATGTACACTTTACCCCCTTTCTAAGACATGCCGAAAAATAGAGAATAAGCAAAACTCTGAGGCAGTTGACACAACGTTTTCTAATAATGAAAAGAAGTATTGCATAGTCTGCTAAGCATCTGCCCCATTAACTCAGTCTTACTTACTTTGTCCAGAACTCCTCTGGGGTGAGAGGGACATCTCGGTGTTTTCCTTAGCTCCTTTTACCAGGTCATATTACATAGACTTCACTTTGTCAACCATGTTATCTACTTCCTTCACTTTCTTTCTTCCCTCATAACTTTCTTCTCTTTATTCCTTGTCTGATGCAGGAATACAGTGAATGCTCCCTCATTGATCCATGCCTGAGTGAAGGCCCCTGGGTTCACTTAAAGAGAGTAAGAGGCAGTAAATAAGTAAGTGGAGTGGACATTAAATCACTCGCTGCCCAGAAGCAGCAGACACACTAGCAGACTGGACTAGGGAAAGGCCTGCATGCTTACATCCACGAGACAACTCAATTCTCTGTACCCTATGTGAATGGCAATTGTAGTCAGGGAATGGCTTTCCTACTCCCAGCCTCCTCTTCTTCCTTCTGTATTTTAACAAGTACAGTAAAATTTCTGAGAAACAAGCATGCTATTTCATGCCCTATGCTTACTCAGTCTTCTTTTGTAACCTTCTAAGTTTTCTCTCATTTTTTCCCTAAGGGTAATTTTATTTAGGGAGCCCTCTTCATGGATTCGGTTCAACAAAACAAAGAAGGAGAAGTGTAAAAATGGCTTTTTGTGGTCTAGTTTTAGGAGTTATCAAATCACTTAAACTACAACATGAAGTTTTACAGGCTCATTAATCATCCTCACTTGTCCATGTATGCACCTTTGCACACAAACAAGTCAATTTATGCAAAAGTGCAGAAATGCCTTCTGTGCTTTTTTATGTATTCTAATTGAGACCCCCACAGGGAGAATACATATGATATACGCTTGTAATGGAGGATTCTCAGAATGCTGAGACTATGCTATCTCAAAGTTGAGAGAGTCCTCAAAGACAATCTTTTTTTTTTTTTTTTTTTGAGATGGAGTTTCGCTCTTGTTACCCAGGCTGGAGTGCAATGGCGCGATCTCGGCTCACTGCAACCTCCACCTCCTAGGTTCAGGCAATTCTCCTGCCTCAGCCTCCCAAGTAGCTGGGACTACAGGCATGCGCCACCATGCCCAGCTAATTTTTTGCATTTTTAGTAGAGACGGGGTTTCACCATGTCGACCAGGATGATCTCGATCTCTTGACCTCGTGATCCACCCGCCTCGGCCTCCCAAAGTGCTGGGATTACAGGAGTGAGCCACCGCGCCCGGCCCCAAAGTCAATCTTTTTAAATGATTCATCTGACGCTTGAACCCTCTGCACAGTTTCCTTATCGATATCAACCAGAGTTTGATTACCTCAATCTCCAGGAAACTTCCTACCTCCCTAAGCTGTCTGTTGCATCTTTGATTGCATTACTTCACTTGAATTACATATTGCACTTGTGGCTGTATTTCATAGCTGCCTGTGCCTGCAGCAGCTGACCTATCTGTAACAGGCATAGTTGATAGCAGGTCAAGGTTCTACCTCTGAGAGTGTGGGCAGATTGTACATTGGGTAATCAGCCATGCCCATGCAGAGAGCCTTTTTGGGGTGTTTGTGCCCGGTGTGTGGAGTGGTGGCTCTGAAGTCTGCCAAGGCCAGTGCGATCTCCCTCAGCTTCCTGGGAGACTCTTAGCTCTACACTTCGAATGATTCTCTGCTTACCTGCTGCACTGTCAACAAGCAAGGAAAATTTTAGGACAGAAGCATAGGATGCAGCCAGGTTCTAGAAACTTCTCGCTGGGCCTTGGAGTGAACCCATGCTCACACATGGGCTGCCTGCCAAACATTAACTAAAATACTCACACTTGTTTTCGACAACGGTCCTCAGGTTAAATTTCACCAAGTGCTATTTTGGGTAAGACGCTATGGTAGAAATGTCTCCAGATTCCGGGTGGCTGTCATGCCTCTGCAAAGCCACCTTTCAGCATGTCCCATTTGCTGTGCTTTCAAGTACTCAACTGCGTTGGTGCCTTTACAAGATTCAGCCCCAAAGATGAGTGGGGAAGCCTGGAAAGGGGCTTCTGAGGTAGAGCCTCTGGGACAAGCTACTCTAGGAGCCTCCCTGCCTGAGTTGACTCATTCTTTGATATATGAAAGCAACAGCAAGGGGTGGCTTCCAAGTGCCTGTCTGTGATGATGAATGAGTTTGGCCCTGCAGCCTGGGGAACAGATAGGAGTCAGCAGAACACAGATGTTGCAAGGCAGCCAAATTAATCTTTAATGGGAATGTACAAGTTGGGTTCTTATTAGAATATCTAATAGCCTAACCTCATTGCAACTCGAGAGCTAACCTTACAGAATAGATTTACAGAAAAATCTCCAGGCCTTGCTAAAGTTGAGACAACAACTGATTCATCTTGTGAGGCTTTCTTGAAAATCTTTCAACCATTAAGGAAAGATTTCACAGCCAAGAAGAGCATGGTCTGAAATGCTCACTTTATGCAGTCCTTCAGGGGAGTTGAAGCTCGGGGTGGCAGACATTTGAGTGACTCAGACTGAGCACTGATCAGACTGAATCAAATGAATGTATCTGCAGTATAGGACAAAGCAAGAATCAAATTTTATGGCAGTCCTTGGGTAAGAAATATCTTCTTCTGCAGAAATATCTCCAGAGAAATATACATTTAATTGATCAGGGAACCAAACCTACTATTTCTTTCCATTAAGAAAGGTTGTGTGTTAACTGACATAAAAAAGCTAGTTAGCTATGTAGAAATATGTGGAAAAAGTTATCAACATCAGAGACCAAATGCATCTTGGGTATCTCTTACCCTACCAAATTAGAAAGGTGGTGGTATCTTGATGTCCTTTCTATAAGTTATTTCTGGAATTATGTAACTTTCAGGGAATTCATTTCACATTCTAAGGATACTGTGGAGAAGTGGAGATTCTGGTGAATCAAGCCCCTTTCTCAGTAGAATTTCTGAATAAAGAAGAAAAGAAAATTGAGGGAAGAAATCGTGACCATAAATGGTATCAGAAAAATGTCTATAAATTGTTTTAACAATATATATATGATGACTACACTAGATACCTGGCAAGTCTAATAGAAATTAAGGTTGCACATCTGATCCAAGAGTATGTAAGCTTATGAAAGGCACTGATCATGCATTAAATCAAGACCGTCTTGTAGGTCTTCAGTAATCATTCATATGCAAGCCATTTAGAGACAAGAGGTAATGTGCATAATACCAAATACATAAGATTGGGTGAAAGACAGGCCTGGTTTGGAGCTTCAGATAGTTTTTTTATGACATAATGTGATATGGTTAGGCACACAAATCTCATCTTGAATTATAATCCCCATGTGTCAAGGGAGAGACAAGGTGGAGGTAATTAAATCATGGGGATGTTTTCCCTATGCTATTCTTGTGATGTGAGTGAGTTCTCATGAGAGCTGTTGGTTTTATAAGGGGCCCCTCCCACTTCGCTCAGCATTTCTCCTTCCTGCCACCAGGCAAAGAGGAAGAAGGTCCCTTGCTTCCTCTTTGCCTTCTGCCATGATTGTAAGTTCCTGCAGCCTCCCCAGCCATCTGAACTGTGGTTAAATTAAACCTCTTTCCTTATGAATTACCCAGTTTGGGGCAATTCTTTATAGCAGTATAAAAATGGACTAATAAATAAGGATAAAAATGCCTATCTTACAAGACCATTGGGAAGATTTCAGCTCTAATTTTTGAAGTAAGCTTACTCTTGTCAAGTGTAATAATGGACAATTATACTAATGGCTGCCTCATTATGATCGCGAAAAGTTTAGAATTGAGGAACATTCTGAGAAAGCATCAGAGCCTGTGTGGTAATCTAAACTTTCATTCTTCTTTTCTGAGAAAGAAGAGATAGAAGTGCCTTCCATACTGGAAACTCTGATTGAGACTTTGATCCGTCTGTCCTGGAGATGAGTTATCCCTGTCTGATGTAGCCATTTCTTGGACTCTAACAAATGCAGTCAAAATGAGCACTATCTACAAGAAAAATAAAAATAATAAAACAAATTGACATAATTAACACACTAAGGCTTTAAATATATATTATAAATATTCTCATGTGTTTAAAGGAAAACTTTCATCATAAATATAAAACAAATAGGAATATCAGTAGGAAAATGGAGAGTTAAGGAAAGAATCCAAATGGGAATTTTAGAACCAGAAATCACAATATCTGATATGAAAAACGTGCTAAATGGACTTATTATCAGATTAGATATTATAGAAGAAAATATAGCTTAATTCAAAGACACTACAATGGACATTTGGCAAACTATAACATATAGGAAAAAAATGACAAAAAATTGGACAATGAACAGAGCGTTAGTGACTTGTGGGCAAAATAAGGCAGTTTAACATATCTGTAGAGAACCAGAACGAGATGAGAGAAATATTGACACAGTAAAAAATATTTTTAAAAGTACCAGTGAAATATTTTTCAGGTTTGATGAAAATATAAACCCACAGATTCAAGAAGTTCAGTAAACTCTTAGCAGTTTAAACAAACATACCGATAGAAGCACTTATATAATTGCTGAAACCCAATGATAATGATAAAATCCTTAAAACAGAGAAAAATGCACATATAACAGAACAACAAGATTTGCTAATGGCTTCTGTCTTTTGGTTAAACGGAGTGAAAACATTTCTTTTCCAGAAGACCTATATTATTAGAATTACTAATGGAAGTTCCTCAGGGTGGACAAAAATGGTATCAATGGAAACTCAGATCTAGAGAGTACTAAGAAGGGCGAATCTGTGGGCAAATATAACAGACAGATTTTTTTCATTTCATAATTTATCGAAACATTATTGTCTGGTTAAAGCAAAAACAATAATAATGTACTACACGACTTAAAACAGTTAAAAGTAAAATTTATAATAAGAATAGCAAAGGGAATGGGAGAAGGGTAATTACAGAATACTGTAGGGTTCTCACATCATACATGATGTGATGTAATTGATAGACTGCAGTAGATTCAAAACCCTAGAGAAATCACTTAACAAATAAAATGGAAAAGTATGCCGAGAATCCAGTACAAGAGATACTAAATACTGAAAAATACACAATCTGTAGAAGGTTGAAAAGGAGAGAAAAGGAACAACAGCAGTAACGGTAAATAAATGCTATAAATAGAAAACAAAGAGCAAGATGACACTAAAGTTAACTGTATTGATAACTGCATTAGAAAGTAAAATGAAATATATGTTATTTGTAAGCAACATACTTTCAGTATGATATGGATAGTTTGAAATTAACACAATGGAAAAAGATGCATTATGCAATCAGTACACATAAGAAAGGTGGCTTGGTTATACCAATAACATGCAAAATAGACTTAACAAAAGGATCAATTCATCAAGAGAAATAAATACAGTCCAACACAATTCAGTGTAATTCCTGGTTGATTTTAGTCTATTATATTAAATTTAGATAAAGAAATATTAAGCCATGATAAAAAAGTAACTATAAGATGTATAGAATAAGATACACAAGGAATGCCAAAACATACCCTGGGGCTAAGGGAGACTTCTCAAGTAAAGGCAAACTTTGAATGGGGGATAGCTCCCAAAGACCAGCATTCAGATCTCATCGGAGTAGGTGTGACTGCAGATCTCTGAGAGGCGGAGAAGCTTCCTGTGTTCCCAGGCCATTATTAGAACAATTGGATGTCAGCACATAAAACCATGAACCTAGACCATTACCTTGTACCATATATATATATATAATATATATATAAATTGTATATATATAATATATATGAATACATATAAATCAACTCAAAATGTATAATTGATCTAAATGTAATAGCTAAAACCATAACACTTCTAGAAGAGAACATGATAAAATCTTTCTGACCTTGAATTAAGATTTCTTAAATAGTATCCAAAAACACTAATCATAAAATAAAATAATAATGAATTGGGTTTTATCAAAATTCAAAACATTTGTGCTCTAAAGTATAATTATGAATAAAATGAAAAGGCTAGCCAAAGAGAGAGAGAAATTATTTACAAATATAATACTGGAAATCAGCTTGTATCCAGAATATATAAATAATTCTTACAGCTAAATAGTAAGACAGACAATCCAGTTGAGATATGGGCAAGAGATTTAATGGTCACTTATAGCAGAAGGTAGATGAATGGCATATCAGCATGTGTAAAGATACATATTATAATTAATCATTAGAGACATGCTACCTGCCATATGATATTAAAGCCGCATGATACAGTACACCCTGCTGTGATGGCTAAAGCTAACAAGACAGGCATTACCAAATGTTGTATGGATGTAGTGGAACAGCTTGAACTCTCATATATTTCTGGTGGAATTATAAAATGGTACAGTCAATTTGGAAAACAATTTTATAGTTTCTTATAGAATTAAGCATTCACTTATCATATGAACCATCAGTCTCACACTTAAGTATTTACCCCAGAAAAAATAAAAATATATGTTCACACAAAGACCTGTAACACTCAAGATCTGTGCATTTTATTGCATGAATAATACATTAAATTTAAAACAAATGGAAGTCATAAAATGTATTTTTTAAAGTATTATGATGATGATACAGACAATTGCCTAATAGTACAAAACAATTGTAGAAGAATGTATGTGATACATTTATATAATGTACAGTATGAAAATCAGTCTGGCTCTTGAAGCAAAGGTTAACAAGGCAATTGGGTTTGATTCTACTCTCAGACTGATTGAAGAAGAAACGGGGTTCTTGGAGATGTTAGTCTCCTTTCTCACTTAAAGGGTTGGGCCTGTGACCCTGAATTCACAATTTGAACATGGTAGATAGCAGAAGGAAGTCCACAAATATATGTCTTTAGTGAATGAAAGGCATAGCCTAACAGATTTCCAGAACTAAGGAATTTTCTGGTGAGAAGCAAGAATGGCAGGGTCAATATGTATGTCAGGGTAAAGAAAACTCTTTCTAAAAAACAAAAATGTTCTGCCTCAATGTCTAAGTCACTGGAAATGCTAAATGTCATAGAGAATTCCCTTCATAATGCCAGATTAATTAGGCCATAGTCACCTAGTTGTTGATATTTTTAAATATAAAACAGATTTCCTAGCAATCCATTCGCAGCACATTTTTGTTGCACATATTGTTGCTTGGCTTACTCCTTTATGTTTCAGTCAAATCTGGAGCATTGAATCTGTTATAGGCATAGGAACTTCCTTTTCCCTCAGAATCTCTGCTTTCTCTGACCAGGATTAGGGCTTCCAAATCTTCCCAGCCGCCACAGGAAGCCACTAAACACATATCCTGACGGGAAAGGCTCTGAGGAATGTGAAACCTGGTATAGTGCTTAAGGATGATATCTCCAGGAGTGTGGCAGAAACAATCAGTAATAATACTGAAGTTTAGTTTTTTGGGGAATTTGCATTTGATTTTAAAACAGTCACTGTGTAAATATTCTGATTTTTTCCAAGAAGAATTTGAGTGAAAGATAAAGTCTAGAAGGACGTGGCATGACCTGAGTTTCCTATTTTTATGGCTTTTATGAAATCAAGCTTGAAGCTGCACCAGGCAGGACAGCCAAAACTGATAGGAAAACTGTAGCCTTATTGGTCTGAATAACCAGAGGACAGAATTTGGAACAACCACAGTTGCTAGAAAATGAGGGGAGAAATTTTGGAAAGGAGAACTCCAAAGAGAGAGTATTCCTAATTCTCTGAATAACTTTTGGCCTAACCTCTGGTTGACTCCTGAACTATGTATTTGAGGGCACATGCTAAACATCCCAGTAAAGAACTGAACAGAGATTTTTTTAAGCCAGCAGTCACCGTAGGGATACAAAGTTTTCAGTATGGATTTAGTCAGATTAAGTGCCTGTTAAAACACATATAGACACATGATTAGCACTCTTCAGAGGAATATAATAGAATCCAGAATGCCTACAACTTATTATTCACAATATCCATGATGTAATTGAAAATTGGCTGACATACAAAGAAACAGGAAAACCTGACTAGTTCTTAAGATGAAAGACAGTTTGTAACCATTCCTGAGATAACCCAAATGTTGGAATTAGTAGACAGCATTTTAAAGCAACTATCTTAAGCAACTATGCTTAAGCAACTATGCTTTTATTTCTCTACTAAGATCTTTTTGTCGTTAATTCATTGTAATGTAATTAATGTTAATTCATTGTAATGTAATTCGTTGTAATGAATTAACGACAAAAAGATCTTAGCAGAGAAATAAAAGGAATGAGTAGAACTGAACTGAATAAATACCATACTTGAAAAATCTACTTGATGGTTTTAACAATAGAATGGAGATAATGGAAGAGTTAGTGAACTTGAAGATAAATTGCTTAATCTAGAGAACAGAGAGAAAAATTGGGGGCAGGGGAAATGAATAGACCCATGGAATAATATCAGTAAATCTAGTATACATATATTTGAGTCCCAGATGGATAGCAGAGAGACAAGAAAGTAGAAAATATATTTGAAGAAATGACACAGTGGATCATGACTGTAATTCTAGCATTTTGGGAGGCCAAAGTGAGTAGATCAACTGAAGCCAGGTGTTAGAGACTGGCCTGACCGATATGGCGAAACTCCATCTCTACTAAAAATACAAAAATTAGTCAGATGTGGTAGTGCATGCCTGTAATTCCAGCTACTTGGGAAACTGAGGCAGGACAATTGCTTGAATCCAGGAGGTGGAGGTTGCAGTGAGCTGAGATCATGCCATTGCCTTGAGGACAAGAGTGAAACTTTGTCTCAAGAAAAGAAAGAAAGAAAGAAAAAAAGAAAGAAATAGGGACATTGATTTAATAAATGATTTGAATATTATTTGTTAATAGTGGAATACATAGGATGGGACATTGGGGGCAGTTCACTCTTGGTCCAGCCAATAGGGGGTAAAATTATCACTCTGTGCTGGCACTTTTAAAGAATATCAATAAAAAGATACTTCTTCCTGCTCAAGAGACTGGCAAGCTGGTTGAATACAAATAGCTTCAAGGGTCTGTAGCTCGCAGCAAGACCAATGCAGAAGGCAGGGAATTTCTGCATTTCCAACTTAGCCTCCTCTGGTGATACCAGGCAAACAGAATCTTCAGCAACCTCCAGCAGACTTACAGAAGAGGGAGCCTGACTTTAGAAGGAAAACTAACAAACAGAAAGCAATAACATCAACATCAACAAAAAGGACGCCCATGCAAAAACCCCATTCAAAGGCTATCAGCATCAAAGATCAAAGGTAGATAAGTCTACAAAGATGAGGAAAAACTAGCACCAAAAGGCTGAAAATTCCAAAAACCAGAATTCCTCTTTTCCTCCAAATGATCACAACTCCTTGCCAGCAAGGGCACAAAACTGGATGGAGGACTAGTTTGATGTAATGACAGAAGTTGGCTTCAGAAGGTGGGTAATAACAAACTTCTCTGAGCTAAAGGAGCATGTTCTAACCCAATGCAGGAAAGCTAAGAACCTTGATAAAAGGTTACAGCAACTGCTAACTAGAATAACCAGTTTAGAGAAGAACATAAATTACCTGATGGAGCTGAAAAACACAGCACAAGAACTTCATGAAGGATACACAAGTATCAATACCCAAATCAATCAAGCAGAAGAAAGGATATCACAGATTGAAGATCAACTTAACGAAATGAAGCATGAAGATAAGATTAGAGAAAAAATGAAAAGGAACAAACAAAGCCTCCAAGAAATATGGGACTGTGTGAAAAGACCAAACTTACAATTGATTGGTGTACCCAAAAGTGACTGGGAGAATGGAACCAAGTTGAAAACACACTTCTGGATATCATCCAGGAGAACTTCCCCAAACTAGCAAGATACGTCAACATTCAAACTCAGGAAACACAGAAAACACCACTAAGATACCCCTTGGGAAGGGCATGTTAAGGGAAGCCAGAGAGAAATGTCAGATTACCTACGAAGGGAAAATCATCAGACTAAGAGCAGATTCTCTGCAGAAACCCTACAAGCCCAAAAAGAGTGGGAGCCAATATTTAACATTCTCAAAGAAGAGAATTGTTAACCCAGAATTTCATATCCAGCCAAACTAAGGTTCATAAGCAAAGGAGACATAAAATCTTTTACAAAGAAGCAAATACTGAGGAATTTTGTCACCACCAGGCCTCCCTTACAAGAGCTCCTGTTGGAAGCACTAAATATGCAAAGGAAAAACCAGTACCAGCCACTGCAAAAACATACCAAAATGTAATGACCAATGACACTGTGAAGAAACGGCATCAACTAATGTGCAAAATAACCACCTAGTATCATGATTACAGGATCAAATTTATACATAACAATATTAACTTTAGATGTAAATGTGCTAAATGCCCCAATTAAAAGGCACAGACTGGCAAACTGGATAGAGTCAAGACCCACTGGTGTGCCTTATTCAGGAGACCCATCTCATGGACAAAGACACACATAGGCTCAAAATAAAGGAATGAAGAAATATTTACCAATCAAAGGGAAATTTAAAAAAAAGCAGGGGTTGCAATCCTAGTCTCTGATAAAACAGACTTCAAACCAGCAAAGATCAAAAAAGACAAAGAAGGGCATTAGATAATGGTAAAGGGATCAATGGAACAAGAAGAGCTAACTATCCTAAATGTATATGCACCCAATACAGGAGTACCCAGGTTCATAAAGCAAATTCTTAGAGACCTACAGAGAGACTTAGACTCCCACACAATAATAGTGCAAAACTTTAAAATCCTGCTGTCAATATTAGACAGAGAAAAAAGGCAGAAAATTAACAAGGATATTTAGGACTTGAACTCAGCTCTGGACAAAGAGGACCTAATAGATATCTACAGAACTCTCTATTCCAAATCAACAGATTATACATTATTCTCAGCACAACATAGCACCTATTCTAAAATTGACCACATGATTGGAAGTAAAACACTCTTAAGCAAATGCTATAGAACAGAAATCATAACAGTCTCTCAGATGACAGTGGAATCAAATTAGAACTCAGTATTAAGAAACTCACACAAAACCGCACAACTACATGGAAGCTGAACAACCTGCTTCTGAATAACTGCTGGGTAAATAACAAAATTAAGACAGAAATAAATAAGTTCTTTGAACCAATGAGAACAAAGACACAACATACTAGAATCTCTGGAACACAGCTAATGCAGTGTTTATAGGGAAATTTATAACACTGAATGCCCACATCAAAAAGCTGGAAATATCTAAAATTGCCACCCTAACATCACAATTAAAAGAACTATTGAAGCAAGAGCAACCACATTCAAAAGCTAGATGGAGACAAGAAATAACTAAGATCAGAGCAGTACTAAGGGAGATAGAGACACAAAAAACCTTTCAAAAAAAAAAAAAAATCAATGAATCCAAGAGCTGTTTTTTTGAAAAGATTAACAAAATAGATTGCCAGCCAGACTAATAAAGAAGAAAAGAGGGAAGAATCAAATAGACAAAATACAAAATGATAAAGGGGATATCACCACTGATCCCACAGAAATACAAACTACCATAAGAGAATACTATAAATACCTCTATGCAAATAAACTAGAAAATCTAGGTGAAATGGATAAATTCCTGGACACATACATCCTCATAAGACTAAACCAGGAAGAAGTCAAATCCATGAATAGACCAATAACAAGTTCTGAAACTGAGGCAGTAATTAATAGCCTACCAACCATAAAAAGTCCAGGACCAGACAGATCCACAGCCAAATTCTAACAGAGGAGCTGGTACCATTCCTTCTGAAACTATTTCAAAAATAAAAAAAGAGGGACTCCTCCCTAACTTATTTTATGAGGCCAGTGTCATCCTGATATCAAAACCTGGCAGAGACACAACAAAGAAAATTTAAGGCCATTATCCCAGCTGAACAGCAATGCAAAAATTCTCAATAGAATACTGGCAAAATGAATCCAGCAGCACATCAAAAAGCTTATCCACTACAATCAAGTCAACTTCATCCCTGGGATAAAAGGTTGGTTCAACATACACAAATCAATAAATGTAATCTATTACATAAACAGAACCAATGACAAAACCACAAGATTATCTCAATAGATGCAGAAAAGGGTTTCAGTAAAATTCAACACCGTTTCATGCTAAAAACACTCAATAAACTAGGTATTTATGGAAAACATCTCAAAATAATAAGAATTATTTATGACAGAACTATAGCCAATATCATACTTAATGGGCAAAAGCTGGGAGCATTCCATTTGAAAACTAGCACAAGACAAGGATGCCCTCTCTCACCACTCCTATTCAACATAGTATTGGAAGTTCAGGTCAGGACAATGAATGAGTCAGGAGAAAGAAAGAAATGGTATTCAGATAAGAAGAGAGGAAGAAAAATTGTCTCTGTTTGCAGGTGACATAATTATACATTTAGAAAACCCCGTCATCTTAGTCCAAAACTCCTTAAGCTGATAAGCAACTTCAGCAAAGTCTCAGGATACAAAATCAATGTGCAAAAATCACAAGCATTCCTATACACGAATAATAGACAAACAGAGAGCCAAATCATGAGTGAACTACCATTCACAATTGCTACTTAGAAAATAAAATACCTACAAATACAACTTACAAGAGACATGAAGGACCTCTTCAAGGAGAACTACAAACCACTGCTCAAGAAAATAAGAGAGGACACAAACAAATGGAAAAAAAATTCCATACTCATTGATAGGAAGAACCAATATTGTGAAAATGGTTGTACTACCTGAAGTAATTTATAGATTCAATGCTATTCCCATCAAGCTACCGTTAACTTTCTTCACAGAATTAGAAAAAAAAAAACTACTTTAAATTTTATATGGAACCAAAAAAGAGCCCATATAGCCAAGGCATTCCTAAGCAAAAAGAACAAAGCTGGAGGCATCACACTACCTGACTTTAAACTGTACCACAAGGCTACGGTAACCAAAACAGTATGGTACTGGTACCAAAACAGAGATATAGACCAATGGAACAGAACAGAGGTCTCAGAAATAATGCCACACATCTACAACTATCTGATCTTTGACAAATCTGACAAAATGGCAATGGAGAAAGGATTTCTTACTTAATAAATGGTACTGGGAAAACTGGCTAGCCATATGTAGAACACTGCAGCTGTACCCCTTCCTTACACCTTATACAAAAATTAACTCAAGAAGGATTAAAGACTTAAACATAAGACCTAAAACCTCAAAAACCCTAGAAGAAAAACTAGGCAATGCCATTTAGGACATAGGCATGGGCAAAGACTTCATAACTAAAACACCAAAAGCAATGGCAACAAAAGCCAAAATTAACAAATGTGATCTAATTAAACCAAAGAGCTTCTGCACAGCAAAAGAAACTATCATCAAAGTGAACGGGCAACCTACAGAATGGGAGAAAATTTTATGCAATCTATTCATCTGACAGAGGGCTAATATCCAGAATCAATAAGGAACTTAAACAAATTTACAAGAAAAAAACAAACAACCCCGTCAAAAAGTGGGTAAAGGATATAAACAGACACTTCTCAAAAGTGGAGAAATAGGCATGCTTTTGTGTAAATTAGTTCAACCATTGTGGAAGACAGTGTGGTGATTACTCAAGGATCTAGAAATAGAAAAACCATTTGACTCAGCAATCCCATTACTGGGTCCATATCCAAAGGAGTATAAATTATTCTACCATAAAGACTCATGAACATGTATGTTTATTGCAACACTAGTTACAATTGCAAAGACTTGGAACTAACCCAAATGCCCATCAATGATAGACTGGATAAAGAAAATGTGGCACAGTTCATGTCTTTGCAGGGACATGGATGAAGGTGGAAAGCATAATTCTCTGCAAACTAACACAGGAACAGAAAACCACACACTGCATGTTCTCACTCTTAAGTGGGAGTTGAACAATGAGAACACATGGACACAGGGAAAGGAACATGACAGACCAGGGCCTGTCAGGGGTGAGGCATAGCTTTAGGACAAATACTTAATGCATGTGGGACTTGAAACCTGAATGACAGGTTGATGGGTGTGGCAAACCACCATGGCACATGTATACCTATGTAACAAACCTGTACATTCTGCACATGTATCCCAGAACTGAAAGTATAATAAAAAATAAAATGAAATAAAATAACATAACATAAAATAAAAGACACTTCTCCAATCTCATATTGCCCTAACTTCTAAACAATTGCTATAATTAGTATTGATTTTAATAATACATATTTAACTTTCAAATTAGCACCTTTTAAAAATGTAACATTTAATAAATATTGTTTTATAAAAGAGTTAATGTGGAGTACTTCAGTTAAATACTTGACCATGACAGGTATATAAATTCATTCTAAAGGTAAATTCATAAATTTTGGTATAGAGGGCATTTAAGTACAATTTTGTTTACAACTCCTAAATGCTATATATTCCTGCATTTAAACTGTAATTCAAAATAATAAATGAAAACACTGTGATTGTAAAGATGAAGAAACAGAACTATAGTTTTTCAACTTTGTCATTTGGTATGACTTCACAGAGTTATTTTGTTTAAATTTTAAACAACAAAACAGTGAACCTGTGATGTGTAATATTCATTTTGGGAATGTAAAAATTTTGGTTCATATGTGACACTTTTTTTAAGGAACAAAATCATGTCTTTTGCAGTAACATAGATGCAGCTGGAGCCACCGTCCTAAGTGAGTTATCCCAGAAACAGAAAACCAAATACTGCATGTTCTCACTTATAAGTGGGAGCTAAACATTGGGTACACATGGACACAAATATGGGAACGATAAACACTGGGGACTCCAAAAGCAGCGAGGGAGAGAGGAGAGAAGGGTTGAAAAATTACCTAGCAGGTATTCTGTTCACTGCTTAGGCAACAGGATCATTAGAAGCCCAAACCTCAGCATCACACAATATATCTATGTAACAAACTTGCACAAAACTAAACTAAAACTAACGTAAGATGAGTAAAATACTTAAAAATTGGCGTATATTCCTTTTTACATCATTAGATATTTCTTTTTAGGTTAAAGAACAAATGGAGAGGTATAAAATTACTTCAGTCATACAGTTTAGTCATAGTATAAATTGTTCCTTTTGCAGACATTTTTGTTGTATTAAAATTCACTTAGTTATTAGACAGTAATTTACATAACACATTTTACATAGAATTTTAATATAAGCATCAAAGCTAAAACTGCTAGGTTAATATAAAAGTACTGAATTGTGCACTTTTGTCCTACAGGAATTTGGAGAACCTTTCAGTCATTTAGAATATTGTTCTAAATTAGAAACTGTTCAATAATTTTTTTGAATTTTATAAAGAAGTTTGGAGTAAAAAAACCCACACTTACATAAAAGGGCAAAGACCCAGTGGAGCTGAACACATAATTTTATTTTCTTAAAGCAAAAGGGGAGTCAACTGAAGGGATGTCTATAACAGTCTGAAATGGATAACTCCTTCAGCATTGCATATAATTTATGAAAGTTTTAAATAAGTCCAAGTTAGTATATCTAAACATGGATACTAGAAACACAGGATTCAGATGATACTGGTATAAAAGACAGCAAGAATTATCTTCTACAAGCATTGACAAGGAAGAGAAAGAAATGGTAGCAAATATTATCACTGAGGATTTTTTTTAATGGAGAAGAAAACGGTATTAATAAAGCAGAGACACTGATAAAGAAGAGACTGTGGATGATATTTTAATCTAATTTGATATTAGGGATGACCAATGCCATTTCCAGATGGCAGGAGTTAATTTGATTAAGAGAGGAAGTGAACCTTTCCAGAATACATATGGACTCTTCTCTGCAGTTCAAAGACAAGGAAAAAAGAGCAAAGGAAGCACCCAACACATGGAAACTTCATGATTTTAGAAATCCTTACCAAACAGTGAAAACACAGCAGTATTTTCAAGGTTGAAATAATTATTTTGTTTTGGCTATAGGCTATAGATACTGGAACAAAAAATGAACATTCAACTTTATAACTGGCTCTAAACCTGAAAATTAAATCCTAAGGTCTGTGGGACATCTCAGTAATATCTCCCTGCTTTTCTAACCATTGTTATTATTTTATTTCATGACTGTCACTGAAAATAATTTTGCCATATAAAGGAGAGAGTGTTAAAAAGGATTTTCTCCAGGTGTCAAATATGCTAGGTATACCATTGTTAGATAAAATAATAACATCAATAACTTTTCTAAAGTGATCATTTTTATGATAGAGAAATATCTGACTTATGTAAATAACTGTCTAATAACTAAGTGAATTTTAATACAACAAAAATTTCTGCAAAAGGAACAATTTATACTATGACTAAACTGTATGACTGAAGTAATTTTATGCCTCTTCAATCCTAAAAATAAATATCTAACAAGGTAAAAAGGAATACATGTCAATTTTTAAATATTTTACTTATCTTTTGTTTCTGATTTCCACATCCTTGTTAACCCTTGTTATTTTCTGTTTTTTTTTTTCTTAAATTTTTTTGGATAATAACCATCTTAATGAATAAGAGGTGGTATTTTATTGCAGTTTTGATTTGCATTTCCCTAGTGATTACTGATGCTGAACATGACAATTTGTATATATTATTTAGAGAAATGTCTATTCAAAGCTTTTTTCCTTTTTGAAAAATTGGGTTATATATATATATTTTGCTTGGATTGTAGTAGGTCTTTATATATTCTGGATATTAACCTCATCAGATATATGATTTGCAAATATTTTCTCCAATTTTTGGGTTGCTTTTTCACTCTGTTAATTGTGTCCTTGATGCACAGAAGTTTTAAATTTTGATTGAGTCTAACTTGTCTATTTTTACTTTTGTTACCTGTGCCTTTGGTGTCAAATGTAAGAAATTGACAAATCCAATATCATACAGCTTTCCTCTATTTTTCTTCAAAGGGTTTTATAATTCTAACTCTTGTGTATAAGTCATTGATCCACTTTGAGTTATTTTCTTGTATAAAGTAAAGGTCCAGCTTCATAATCTTGCACGTAGATGTCCAGTTTTCCCAACATTTTTTGAAGAGACTGTCCTTTACCCATTAAATAGTCTTTACATTTTTGTTAAGAAACATTTGATCATATATGCAGGAATTTATTTTTGGTCTCTCTATTCCATTGGTCTATATGTCTATTTCTTTGTCAATACCACACTGTTTTGGTTACTGTAGCTTTGTAGTAAGTTTTAAAATAAGGAAATATGAGACTTCTAACTTTGTGCTTTTTTTTATTGTTTTCTCTCTCCAAGATCTCTTGAGATTTGAAATAAATTTTAGGATGATTCTTCTATTTCTGCAGAAATGTTGGATTTTGGTAGGGTTTGTATTTGATCTGTTAATCACTTTGAATAGTACTACTATCTTAACAATATGAAGTCTTTGAATTCATAAACACAGACATATTTTCATTTATTTGTGTGTTCTCTAATTTCTTTCAGCAGCATTTGTAGTTATCATTGCATAGTCTTTAGTCTCCTTAGTTAGATTTATTCTAAAATATTTTATTTTTTTGAAGCTACTATAAATGTTTTGGTGTAGGTTTAATTTGTGGGTCCCCAATTATTATATATTTTATGTAAAGTTTCTGTTCAGATTTTTTTGCTCATTTTTGTATTGAGTTTTTGTGCTTCCTCTTCCCCTTGATCAATTTTTACTGTTACCAAATAATGATTTTATAATCCCTACATTCTTTCTACATTTATTAGTTGACATTTGACTATAACTAAGAGCTCTTTCCTTACTATTGTTATTTACCAGAATGCTTAAAATTGTCATAGGCTTGTGCAGTAGAAGCCTCTTCATGCTCTCTCTTGTGTCCTGTGAAACGATCATCATTCTTCAAGTGCTGCCATACTTTCTGGAATGGTAAGATTTTTCAAGCTCATTTTTAACTTCTACAACCCAAGGCTGGAATAAACCATTTCTCCAAGGATCTCTGGTTCATTTTTAGTGGAAAAAGTATTTTGTAACAAATATGTGGGTTCTAGGTGTACTTATGCTTACCAGAGTATTACTGGTTGTAGGCCCTGTCAACAGACAGATCTAAGAAATATGAATATGTATATATAAATATATGTGTGTCTATACATAAACACACCCCTAAACATAACTGTATCAATATCTGTGTTTATATCTATACCTTTACCTGCATTAAACTGTGAGTTTATAGTGAAAGATTTAGTTCTAATTCAGCACCAACAGTTTCATTATGTATTTTCCTCTTTGATGCATAATTTCTTCAACTGTGAAAAATATGCTTCTTATTATCTATAACATATTTAATTTTTGCTCAAGCTAGGATATCCACAAAGCAGTTTCAGAGTTGCTAAACCATACAGATGCAAAAAACAAACCTAAGAGTTTAATATTTGTCTACAGTATTTTTCTGTAGCCTATAAAATTGTACTTGGAGTGTTTCCTTTTAAAAAATTCATCACTTTTTTTGTCTTCATTTGGTTAAAAAAAGAAAATAAATTTTTTTCAGTGAAGTTATGTTTTTTATTTAAAGATATTTTTAAAATTTAATTAAAATTTTTAAAATTTATTTTTAAATTTTCTGGTGAGATTTTTTTTTTTGTTTATTTTCACACCGGAATTTTTCAAACACACTTCTAGATCCCCTAATAGATGTTTTTAAATTGTGGAATACAGCTAATTGTGGTGGTTAAAAGGAAATTGATAGATTTACCTGCTTATATTAGAAGAAAAGAAAGCCTGAAAATTGGTGTTCTATGTATATAATTTAAGAATTAAGAAAAAGGATAAACAGAATGAGCCCACAAAGTAGAAAGAAAGAAAGAATCTTGTTAAGATAAAGAAAAAAAGAAAGAAGGAACAAATACCAGACTTTGAAAGAGTATAATCTAACTACAGTTGTAGTAGAGACGAAAAAGTATTTAAAAAAATACAAATAACTTTAGGCAATACATTTGAAAACTTAGATGAAGTATTTAACTCTTAGAAAAAATATAAATTACTGTATTTGAGAAGAAATAGAAAACCTGAATTGTTTTATAACCAATGAAGAAATTAAATAGTAGTTTTAAAAACTTCCTAGAAGAAAAATAACAAGCCCCAAATTTTTGCAGGTAACTCTTAGAGAATAGTCATGTATTAGGAAACATTAATACTACAAATGTCTTGCAGATTAAGGGAACAAAAGGGACAATTACGGCGAAGGAAACGTTTGATATCAAAACCAGAAAAGAACAGTTTAAAAAATGAGAAAGAAATATTACAGGTCAAAATCATTCATAATTATATATGCCAAAACTCTAAACAAAGTATTAACAATTAAATTTAGTAGTGCATGGAAAGAAATACACTATGATAGAATGTAAATGTTGAGGAATTCAGGTTAGCTCAGCATTGGAAAAAAAAAAATCTATTGATGTAATCTACCTTAACATAAACAAGAAAAATTACATGATTCATTTCAACAGATGCTGGGGAAAAATCCATTGACAATGCCCAGCATCTACTCATGATTAGAATTTTCATTAAACCAAGAATTAATAAGAATGTTCTTAATATAATAAAGAATATTTGTAGAAAACTTAAATATATTTAGTAGTACATTTTTATTTGTACACACTTATGGGGTACATGTGAAATTTTGTTACATGTATGTAATACATGGTGACCAGGACAGGGTATTTAGAGTGTCCATCACCTGAGTAGAATACATTTTTGTGCAGTCACATTACTTTGCTATCAAGCATTGAATTTATTGCTTCTGTATTACTTAGTAGTAAAATACTAAAAACATTTCATTAAACTGAGTCTGATATCATCAATTCTATTCAACATCATCTTGAAGATCCTTGCCAGTAGAAAAAGACAAGAAATATAATATAAATGTTAGTAGGAGGAAAAATAAAACTGTATTTGTCAGATATAAGATCAATGTAAAAAGTTAACTGCATTTTTATATACAAAGATTGAGTATCTCTTATTCAAAATGCTTGAGACCAAGAAGTTTCTTGGATTTCAGATCACTTGGGATTTTTGAGTATTTGCATATTTATTCATGTATTTATATTTATGTATTTATATGATGAGAAATCTTGGGGATGGGACTCAAGTCTAAACACAAAATGTGTGCCTTGTGTACACTTTATACACATAGCCTGCAAGGAATTTTATACAGTATTCTAAATAATTTCCTGCATGAAATGAAGTTTTAACTTCATTTTGACTGAAACCTGTCACATGAGGTTAGGTGTGGAATTTTCCACTTGTGGTGTCATGTTGGCATTCAAAAAGTTTTGGATTTGGTAACATTTTGAATTTCACAGTTTTGGATTACCAATGTTCAACCTGTATGCCCTTTGAAACAGCAGCAGCAAATTATAAGATAATTTTTTTAAATGTGTAAGTAATTTATGGAGTAAATTATATTGACAGTTATTAAAGAATATTTAAAGAGAGGGAGATAAATGCCGAATTCACAGAAGGGGAAGCTGTATTATAAAGAAATTAATTCTTGCCAAATTTAATGGTGATTTTGTCAAAAATCTCAAAAGTTTTTATGAAGTTTAGCAAGTTGATTCTACAATTTACATGGCATAAAAAAGGCCAAGAGTACTAGGTTTTCTCTACCAGATAAAAAGACAAGTGGTAAAGTTAAAGTAATTAAGGATATATGGTTTTGATATAGAGACAGACACATACACAACTAAAACAATAAGAGAACCAAGAAACAGAACCTTGTGTGATATATGCACTTGGTGCATGAGAAATGATGATCTTTTCAAAAATGGTGTTTTGTCAATCATCTAGCCATATTAAATAAAAATAACTGTCCCTTACATTATACAGAAAAATCAGTTTTTTGTGTGTTATAAATCTAATAAAAAAATAAAAAATAAAATGAGAAAATATCGTAGGAGCACAAATCATAAAGGAAATAGCGATAAACTGAATTATATAAATGTGAGAACTTTTGATAATCAAAAAAGAACAATAAGAGAATGAAAAGGCTTACCACAGATGGAAAGAAGATACATGCAACATATGTAACTAACAAAGGAGTTGTACCTATTTTCAATATATAATCTAGTACAGGCATCCAACATGCAAATATTTCAATAAGAAGATCTACTGGGTAGTATGCTTATTACTTGGGTGCTGAAATAATCTGTACACCAAATATCCTTTGACATACAATTTATCTATATAACAAATTGGCGCATGTACCCCTGAAACTACAGGTTAACAAAAATAAAAATTGAGTTGTCATAGACAGAAAAAGAATGAAAGAAAATCAGAAAACTCAACAAAAACTGTACAAGAGACTTGAATAGATACTTCAAGGAGGAAGTATACAAATGGGCAATAAACATATTAAAAAGTGCTCATATTTATTAATAATTATGGAATTTCAGATATAAATAATTAAAAAAACACTAAATATCCATCAGAATGGCTAAAGTCAAAAAGACTAACAATACCATTTGTTGTCACGAATATGGCACAACTAAAGCCCTCATCCACGTGGATGATATTCTAATTTGGTACAACCCTTTAAGGAAATTCTGACTATATCTACTAAAGCTGCACATACCCATTTTTATTCCCCAGCAGTTCTAGATATATACCCAAAATAAATGTGGTACCTGTTTTCTAGAAGATACGTAAAAATGTTCACATTGGTAATAATTCAAACTGGAGATAATATGTATATTCATCAACAGTAGAATGGATAAATAAATTGCAGTATAATCCATCTAACAATATATTTCAAACTTCAACAAAAATGAATGAAATACTGTTAAATGCAACAACGTGGGTGAACATCAAAACATGATATTGAAGACAGAAGCCAGACACAGAAGATACACACCTTTTGATTTCATTTACCTGAACTTTGAAAACAGTAAAAACAAAATTATTGGGTTGTAAGTCAAAATAGTAGTTACACTTGGTGGAGAAGGCAGGGAGTAGGAGTTGGGAGAGGCCAGGACAGGAAGAGGGGAGGAACTCTTGAGTCCTGGCATCTTATCTTTTATTTCTTGATCTGGATGGTGGTTACCCCAGTGATCACTTTGTGATAATTAATCTGTGCATTTACATGTCACGCACTTTTCTGTATGTGAGAATATTTTGCAATAAAAAATGCTTTTAAAATATCCAGTGAAATTAGGATAAATCTGAGAGGCAAAGCTATTAAATTTTTAGAATCAATATAATAGAATTTCTTTCTGACCATAAGATAGGAGGAGTTTTAATGTAGAACACTCAAAATACCACAAAGGAAATTATTTGATAAATATCAAAAAAAGTTTTACATTAAAATTTAGAACTGTTTTCCACTACAAGATGTCATAAAGTAAAAAGATAAGCCATAGACCTGACAAATATATTTGTAACATATAACTATATAACTAAATATATACATTTATATATATATTTATATATAACTATGTAACTACATATGTTATATGTAACATATAATATATAATTAAAAAAGGATTAGCCTTCAGAATGTATAAATAAGAAAACAGACAAACACACCAACATAAAAATGAACAAAAGACATGAGTAGGTAATTCAAAAAAGAACACATGAATGGCTAATAATTATATCTGAAGCTATTCAACCTCATTAATAATTAGAAAATGCAAATTAAAATTGGCAGATTTGGCCAGAACTGTAAAATATGACAATTCCAATTGCTGGTGTGGGTACGGAACAACAGGAACTCATACACTGTTGAATAATAAATTGGTATAATCGCTCCAATGGACATTTTTGCATTCCCTGATCAATATTTGCATGTGCTACATGGTCGGCAATTCTACTCTTGGGGATATTCCTCAGGAAACTTCAATTGAGACCATGTACAAGAAAATCCATGTTAGTATTGCTTATACTAGTAAAATACTGGAAATAATGTGTACGTCCATCAAGAGACAAATGGGTACTAAATTATGTTTATCCATACAATGAGAACATTTTGAGGCAGTGAAATTTAAAGGACGCTATGCATCAGTGTGGGTGAATTCTCAGAAACACATCACTGAACGGTAATAAGCCAGTTACAAAAGAATATGTAGTTCCATTAAATGAAACTTAAATAAGAGGTAAGACTAATTTAATAGTTGGGGTTGCATACCTTTGTGATAATAATATAAAGAGAAGCAAATAAGTGAAAAAGACAAAATGCAGCATAGTGATCAAATTGCAAGAGAAGGAAGAGGAATGCAATCAGATTGCAAGAGAAGGAAGGGGGATGCAATCAGGAAGGGAACCATGGGGCTGTAAAGGTATTGGTGATAATCTATTAAGGTGGACTTTTGTTTTATTATTGTTATTAAACTCTACATATAAATTATATACATTCTTTTATATGCATGATGCATTTCATAATAATTTGTTTACAGTCTCTACGTAGCTCTCGATAGAAAATGCATTATTGGGAGTCAGTAGCAGAAGACAATAAACAAGCTGTGCTGCTGTTTCAAGTGTCCAGCAGTGGCTGATGCTGACCTAGAAAATTGGTGGAAAAGAATGGAGAGTATAGCTAATAGTTCTACTTTTGAATGTTATTCAAGTTTTGTTTTGTCCCGTGTCTTCTCAGTTTCTTTGTAGAAATGAAAAAGAGAACACTTCATGAGTTGATGACTAGATGCCATTTTGTACTAAATTTAATTTTCTCAGCAATACTGTGTTGTTGGAATGAGGGTATTGTCCATTGTACTTGATAGATCAAGAAACTGGGTTAAGAGGTCAACACAGATTACCTCAATGTACACAACTAAAAAGGCGAAGGCTGCTCTGGATTTCCCTTTATACTCTACCAGCTTTCCTCAGCATGTGTATGCATGGAATTAGCAGCAGTAGCAGCCAGCATCACCCCACACTCAGGCTCGGAAGCACTCAGCCAGCGTCAGTCTCTCTGGGAGCCTCCTCTGGGCCTTCAGGGAGGTGTGATATACTGGGTACAGTGGAGGTTAAGTATCCATTTCCTCTAACTTTCTGCTTATGAGTAGTGACTGTCCCTGAACAACCTTTTGACTTAAGCCCTCTGCTCTCCTAAAGGCTTAGTTAGGCATTGTGGCTACGGACCATCTATATATTTAAAGGTACATTTGCAGAGAGGAGACCCTTTGCTGATGTTAAGAACAGCTTGTTAGAATGGTGGATGGGTGAGGGGGCAAGGCAGGGGCCTGTGAATGATAGCTTCATCAACTTGACATTCCCTCAGGATCCACCACCTCCATGGGGGTTCTTTCCTGGCCATTTCCCCACCAGATGTAAAAATTATTAAATGTATTTGGCTAGAGTTTCTTGGGAACTCTTCTTTCTCATATTTTTTCCTATACCCTATTTTCTTCTCTGTTCCTAGTTTTTAATTCTCATTTTTATTTTCTGCTCTCACATAAGCTCTAGCTAAAGGGTGCCCGGGTTTGCTCAAAATGGAAAAGTTGACCTAATAATAGGAATACTACTTCCCCCAGCAATTTAGCAGTCCAGCAACTCAGGACTTAGAAAAGACCTAGAGCTGGCTTAGGAAATTCTCCATAGTTTTAAAAAATTTTAAAAAGCTGGTCAGGGCATGGTTTGAGAAAACAAAGTGGAGAAGTTTTTTGGTTTTTTTTTTTTTTTTTTTTTTTTTTTTTGTATTGCATTCACTGAAATTTAAGGACTTCAGGAGAAAATAATGAGTTGAGTTGAGGCCATCGAAAGGTTTGGCGCCTTCAACTACTGGCTCCACAGATGGGGAAGTACTCATATATACTGTATATGTACGTTACATATGTATTCCTAATCTATGTACTGAGATATAGGAGACCCTAATAGCCCCTCAGTTACCTTTTAGTGGCTGTATCTCTGCTATTTAAAAGTTTTTTCTATGCCTTAACTCTCAGAGCTTTTAGGATCTCACTTTTAAAATGTGTTTGATTCTGAGAGTCACATTAACCACAAGAAATATTCGTTTAACGTTTTACATTTGCAGGCACATTTACATACATTGCCTCATTTACCCAATACAATCACTTTGTTTTTTCTCATGGGCACTAGGAGACAGGAGTCTTAGAAAATTATGCTTTTGACACATGCACGCAAATGTTCAGTGCAGCGCTATTCACAGTAGCAAAGACATGGAAGCAACCTAAATGCCCAACCATGACAGATTGGATAAAGAAGATGTGGTACATATACACCATGGAATACGCTGCAGCCTAACAAAGAACAAGATCGTGTCTTTTGTGGGACTATGGATGGAGCTGGAGGCCCCTATCCTTAGCAAACTAATGCAGGAACAGAAAACCAAATACTGCATGTTCTTGTAAGTGGGAGTAAATGATGAGAACTCATAAACACAGAGAAAGAAACAACAGACACTGGAGTCTATTTTTGAGGGAGGAGGGTGGGAGGTGGCAGAGAAGTAGAAAAGAAAACTACTGGGTACCAGGCTTAATACCTCGGTGATGAAATAATCTGTAAAACAAACCCCCATGACACAAGTTCACCTATGTAGCAAACTTTCACATGTACCCCCAAACCTAAAATAAATTTTTTTTTTTAATTATGCTTTTCCAATTCTTAGATATGGGAGCTAGAATTTAAAGCTGATATTTGACTTAATGTGCTCATTCTTTCTAAATCCTCATGCTAACTTTAATTATTAATATCTTAGCATGATTTTGTTTATCACAACATGTAAGCTGGAAAATCAGCTTCACCTGAAGCTGGGCCTCTGGCTGCTTAGCAGCCATTCCTCACCAACCATTCAAGGCAGTTTTTTCTTTTCAAACTGGTTTACAGATCACCTGGAACAGAATTATTCTGGGGAGGAAGCGTTTAAAATTGATAAAATTTTACATTCTTAAGCTGTATCTCTGGTTTACTGACTCAGCTTCTAGGGGATGAGACTCAGGAAACTGCGCTTTTAAAGCAAGAACCCAGATTAATCTCATCTGCCCTAGGTTTTGAGAAGCAGTGGTTTAGCAACCATACCACCTTCTCATGGCCACTGTCACATGTCCTCTGAATTTCTGGGATTTTGATGCTTGAGTGGAATGGGTCATTGTCAAAATACATCCCGGAAGATTTCTTTTTGGAATTTGATCCATTGGCCAAAAATTCTTTCACCATCCCACCCAACAATGCAGGATGCTTTTTCCAGGCTGGCCTGGAGGAAAATCCAATCATTGTTCTCATTCTGACTAATTGGAGACAGTCTGGCCACAAACATCTCCCTTTGTGCCTTTCTCTTTTGCAGGACTTGGGCAGGGCTGCAGAGCGGCTGGTGTGGAGGGTGGCTGGGGTGGGGCCCAGAGAAAAATAATTAAAACTGCAATGCCTTCTGTCATTAAGTCCTGAGTGGAATGCTGAGTTGAATAATGGAAAAAGTCTCTGCTGCCTTTGGGAACATTTTTGTTACTGTCCCAAGTAAAAGACTTGAGTGTCAAATGAGATTCTTTTATGTCTGTGCTTTTCCACAGTTTTTTAGAATTTCTTATGGTCTGTGCAGCAATTGCAGTTTCCTTAAAACCATTCGGTTGGCTGTCCTCAATTTGTTTCAGCTGGTCTGAGGATGGTTTAGATAAATTCAATGAAATGCAATGAGGAAAGGCATTTGTTTCCTTTTGCTTTCTTGGAAAAACAAAGAGTGTAAATTGCTAATGCCAATAATGGTCAGAAACCCCAAGTTTTCTACCAGCAGCAATACCTTTTTGTGGTGGTACAATATTGCTTTGATATCTTTCTCTGAATACAAGTCCCATGTACAAACAGTCGTAATAGTAAACATTTGCTGAGCATTTATTTATTCCAATTATTGTGATAAGTACTCTGTGTATTTTGTCACTTAATTCACCCAATTACTCTTTAAATTAGGCACCATTATAATTCTCACTTTACAAATGAGCAACTGAAGTCCTAGAAAGTTGAAATAACATTTCTAAGGTCAAACAGGTAAGCGTTAGAATGGTGATTTGTACTAAGGAAGTCTAGCTCCAGGGCCGTATTCCTTTTTGCCATAGTCTGTGTTCCTTTTTGTTATATATAATCACTCCCATAATACACACACTCAGGCTTTAAGTCTTTGTTTCATTTTTAAGACCAGCATGCAGAGTTTAATTATTATGATAGTCATATTTTTTAAACTAAAAATCAATAAAAATTTGGGGGATATAGGAGAGAAAATTTTGAATTAAGGCTGTTGCGAAAAAGACTGGAATGAAGGTTATTATATCCCGTGGAGCCCACACTGAGGATATCAATTGTATCCTTTACTCCTTTAATAAGTAACTTTCATATTAAAGGAATTTACATCTTCAGTGTCTGATACAATTTATAAAATGTGTAGGTGAAGTGCTTAATAAATATTTATTGAATGATTGAAGGTATTCCTGTCTTCAAAGAATTGCTGATCTTTAAGGGCAATGACTCAAACAATATTAGTACATTAAGTGCTACGATAGAGGCAGCACTGTGATATAGGTACATGATGGAGACTTAATATTTATTAAGGAAATAAATTATCCATAGGGTGCTTGTGGTGATGGCAAGGATTCTTAGAGGGCCATGAAATAATTCCCAGAGGCATTGTCACCTAAGATAGAACCTAAAAGACAAGTAGGTATAGGTCAACTGAAGAGGGATGGGAAATCACACCAGGCAGAGGATGCCAAATAGACAAAGGACCAGAGACAGGAGAAAAAACACTAGGGCTGGGCGTGGTGGCTCAAGCCTGTAATCCCAGCACTTTGGGAGGCTGAGGCGAGTGGATCACGAGGTCAAGAGATCAAGACCATCCTGGCCAACATGGTGAAAACCAGTCTCTACTAAAAAATACAAAAAAAGTTAGCTGGACATGGTGGCATGCACTGGTAGTCCCAACTACCCGGGAGGCTGAGGCAGGAGAATTGCTTGAACCCGGGAGGCAGAGGTTGCAGTGAGCCGAGATAGTGCCACTGTACTCCAGGCTGGAGCCTGGTGACAGAGCGAGACTCTATCTCAAAAAAAAAAAGAAAAAAAAAACACGAATTGTTGAACAAATTCCAGTAGTTCAGAATGGCTGGAACATACATAAGAGGGGCACTTGCAGGGAAGATGCTGCTGATCCTGCCTGGGCTAAGCAGGAACAGGTTATGAAGATCTTTCACGCCACGGAGCTTAGATTCTATTATAACTACTATGGGAGACTTTGAAAACCATGTAGACAGAGGGTGACATAATTTTGGTTATAGATGTATGTATGTAAATGCACATGTTTAATAAAGTGTATATAATTTACTCCTCAGCATGAGACCTATTCTTTACATTCATCATTAATGAAATAATCTTTTCACTGCTTTGAAGTTATAGTTGTTGAAGAGCCACAGCAATTTATACTCTCTCATTTTCCAAGAAATCACAGGGATTCACCACTGTGATAGAGAAGGGTTTTCCAACTTTCATGTTCATAGGATTACCTGGGAATTCTGTCAAATACTGTACTCTGATTCAGTAGGTCTGGGGGGACTCAGATTCTGGATGTCTAGCAAGCTCCCAAGTGATGCCAGTGTTAATGGTTCTCAGCCCATGCTTGTGAGTAGCGAGGGGCTAGAAAAGGAGGAAAACAGTATTTCGGAAAAATTAAGGATGTTAATGGAAACCGAAATTCTGAGTCAGTGAGAGCATAGGATAAAGGAGGCAGGCTTAATGAACTGAAACTTAGGAAGACAATAAGAAAGAAGAAGAAAATGCACATTAAAGAGACATATCAAGTAAATAATATGGGAGTACCTGACTTAGCTGATGACAAGGTGGTCAGAAAAACAATTCTAAAAGGAAATGAAATAGAATTTGTTGACAGTGATGATTATAAGCTTCTATTCGAAACTAAGTCTGCAGTAGCTAGTGTAACATTTCCCAAACTCTCTACAGAACGCTCAAAGGAGTGTTCTATAGAATGCTCATTCTAAAGAAACTTAATACGTGTTTTGGCAAAGACTTTCATGACCAAATAAATTTTGGAAATGCTCTTAAGCAACGTTAAACTCATTCCTATGAAGTATTTTACCAAGAAACATCCTTTTCACAAGACGCCTAATTAACACCTCAAGACCCAGAGTTTTTACCAAGCACAATATTGGAAAACCTCACCTACTAAAAAAAGACCATTGGATTTGTAGTAAGGTCTGAGTTGCAGAACCTTCTCTTTAGCAAGTTACTTAACCCCTCAGAGCTACAGTGCCTTAACTGATAAAATAGGCATTACACTATTGACCTTGCCATGCTATTATGAATATTGAATTAACAAGTATAGGAGATTATAAACTCCATAGCATTATGATATTATGCTTCTTTTTGACCACTACAACATCTTGCATAATGTTTCATTCATTGGCACTAAATCTTCTATGAAAGAATCAGTTAATTGATTAATGATGTTAGGCCAAGAAACTCCTTAAAGGAACTTAATAAGAGAGCTGGAAATTGATGTTCTCCTGAAAAAGGCAGAAATTAGGCAGAGGCCAGTGAAGAATATGACTTGATGTGTTGTTTATCTGTTTTCCTCTTTCTGTGGTGCTTTGATATTACTGAAGGTTAGGAGACAAGATCTATTATAGAAGATACCATAGAATTATTTGCAAGGCAGAAAGTGCATACTACTTGAAAAAGGAGAAACAGAGAAAAACATCTCAGCCCCATGTTCCAGTGGGTGAGCCGGTATTAATTTCAAATTAAATTTTAGGATTACTCATAACTTATCTCATGATGGTAACGTATTATTTTGGGCATAAGAATATCCACATGATAAATTAATATTTTCATATCTAAAGCTATGCAGGTTCTCAATGAATCTGACCAAACTCAAGCATTTTATGAAAGTGATTAAATATTACAGGTAGAAAAAAGGAATGAGATAACACATCCATAAATACTTAAATAATACATTTGAAATTTAAAATATGTGTATGTTTAAGAAACATTCAGTCAATTATGTGTTCAGTAATCATCTTGCTAAATGTCTAGCCATGTGAAAACATCTGGAGCATTGAATGTTCATCCAGATGTTCGGTCTTGAGTGGATGTTTGGCAATTGCAAAATATAATTTTCAAGTTGCTTGGTCTGAATTTTGCTGAATTTTAAAAACACTAATTCGAATAGCTATTTTGTATCCATGCCATTGTCCTGGCTTTAGACTGATTGACTAACAACAGGCTTGGTAATAAAACTACTGAATCAGTGTTCTGAGCTATCCCACCTGGCCCAGCAGTAATGTATTGTTTCTCCTTTTTAGCTTACTTAGGGGCATTGAACAAGTAAATAGAACTCTTCATAGGGATGTAGAGGAGAAAATAGTGTGTGGTATAGATAAGACACTGTGAGTGGGGATGAAAAGACATGGTTCAAGTCCTAGCTATGCTCTTACCTACTGAATAATCTTTGACAACTATATTAACCTCAGTAGCAGTTTGTCTTCTGTGAAATAAGTATAATAATAATTGATCTCCCACTTTGAGGTTCGTTGGGATAATCAAATGAGACAGAAATGTGAATTTGTTTGTGAAATAGTACGTTTTATATGTTTGTGATGTATATATGCCGATGTTAAATGTGAATACCTTTGTACCTTTGTTTCTGTTTCCCTCTAGGCAAGTATAATTAGTACTGCATGTGTCCAGCTTTGTATTAAAATGAGGATGAATTTTTAAAAAGAATGATTGGGAAACAGGTTACAATTTAAAACAGAAGATAATTAATTTGGCCTAAAATGACAAATAAACATTTCAAGAAATTATGTTCCTGACCTTAGCTTTCATCTCCCTCCCACTCTTTTAGTCAAATAGATAAGGCCCATAAGCATTCCATACTTTTCAACTCTGTTTCTTTTTAAAGGTATTTGTCCATGCTCGGAGTATTATTTCTTCACGTTCCCACATGTTCAAATCCTATTAAGGTTTTCATGTCGCATTTAAAATGTCAGCTTTCCCTAAGAATATTTCATTCATCCTTTTACTTTAAAAGTCATGACTTTAAGTGACAGAAACCTGTCTCTGCTACTTAATAATTGTGTGAATTTGGCCACTGTAATGATGTGTTTGGAATTTTTATTTCTTCAGTAAGAATGATTGTATCTCACATAGTGAACTGAAAATTGAATGAGATAATGTATATCCTGGTAGATATTCCTGCCCTTTCCAAGAAATGCCCATTTCTGCTTCTGTGTCTTTAGAGATGCTTTAGCTTTTAGTATTTTTATCCTGTCAATGGGCATCCTTTAAAAAAAATCAAATAGTACCTCCAGGTTTATAAAAGAGGATTCTTGCGCCTCCACCTCCCAGTATACTACTTCCAGTGGCAACTCTTCCAACTCTTTCAGCTGACACTTCTATTTCTCTCCAGATTTCTAGTTCACATCTTTAAACTGCCATTTATTGATTTTTCAATTTTTAAAACTACCTTCTACTGACTTTTCACCATGGAAAATAAGGATTACCTCTTCTTACATCTTCCTTCCTTATATGCATACATTTGCCCTCTCCAATTCTCTCAGGACAGCTCATTGTTTGTTATTATGACCATTTAAATATTATTTGTATGTGAGCTAAGAAGAGGACAATGATTTTATTTTTGTTCTCATGCCCCTTTTCCTTTTTTCTGGAGTTAATGATCTTTTTTTTTAATATCATAGTTTATTATGCTCTTTACTCTTTATGTTCTCTTTTCTAATAATATTTATTTGAACTGCTTTTGGCCTCTAGAACAGTCTTTTGTTTTCTTTTATGTGGTGATAAAATTAAAAACACTCAAATGTAGAATTTGCTTTGACTTGTAGCTCTGTGCTTATCAAGCCCATATGACACTGATTGGTAGTGTCAGTCCAATGTGATGACATCAAGCTAAATATCTTCTCAATATGAATACCTTTAGAATGGAATACTTAGGATTTTCTTTACCAGCCACAGTAAGGTTTTTTTTTTTTTTTCCTTTGAGACAGTCTCACTATCACCAAGGCTGGAGTGCAGTGGTGCGATCTCAGCTCACTGCAACCTCCACCTCCCGGGTTCGAGCGATTCTCCTGCCTCCTGAGTAGCTGGGATTACAAGCCTGTGCCAACACACCTGGCTAATTTTTTAAATTTTTAGTACAGACAGGGTTTCACCCAGAAACAGTAAGTTTTTACACTTGGAAGAATTAGTTTCCAGCTCTTCAAAAATGTACATCCATTTTGTATCTATAAGGTTGTTTTGGTAGATCAACCGTTTGTCAAACAGGTCCTTTTTATTTCTAAATCCATCATACAGTTCATTTATGATTCCCATGACTTCTATCCCCTGGTATACATGCCATGTATGGTCCTCTCACCTTGAATGAGTGTGACTGGATATGATACAGTTCACTCCTATGATTCAGTTATGCTATATGACAAAGATGAGAGGATTTTTCAGATTTTCAATTAAACTCTAAATTCAGTTGAGTATGAATTAATCAAAATGAAAATTATCCTTGGTGGGACTGACTTAATCAGTCTCCTTTAAAAACTGGGGCTTTCCTGTAGGAAGAGACACTCTCTTGCTGGCTATGGAAAAGAAAATTCCTATATTGCAGAGAGGGCCACATGGGCACAGGACAACAGACAGCTCGTAGAACCTGGGAGCAATCCCCAGGCAAGAGCCACAGAGAAAGCAGAGACCTGTGAGCTTACATGAGGATCATGAGTGGCTGAGACCTTGATTTCTGACTTGTAGACCTTGAGCAGAGAACCCAGTAACAAGCTGCTCGAACTTCCGATCTACAGAACTGTGAGACAAGAAACAAATGTTTTTGGGCTGGGCAAGCTGGCTCGTGTCTGTAATCCCAGCACTTTGGGAGGCCAAGGCAGGTGGATCATTCACCAGCCTGGTCAACATGGTGAAATCCTGTCTCTTCTAAAAATGCAAAAATTAGCTGGGCAGTAGTGGCATGCACCTGTAATCCCAGCTACTTGGGAGGCAGAGACCGGAGAATTGCTTGAGCATGGGAGGTGGAGGTTGAGGTGAGCTAAGATGTCACTATGGCACTCCAGTCTGGGCAACAGAGTGAGACTCTATCTCAAAAAAAAAAAAAAAAAAAATGGAGTGATTTTCTAAAGCTGCTAAGTTGGTAGTAATGTGTTATGTAGCAATAGAAAACTAATGCACTATTTGCATCTAAAAGAGTGATCATTTCTAAAGACTCCAAAGCCTGTTGGATACCCTCCTAAGTTAAACTTTTCTCAGAAAATTGTTTTAAAGTATAGAGATCATTTGAACTTGTTAAAGTTGAATTCAAAATAAGCTACAATTTTAGCAAAGAAATTAAGAAAGTTGTGTTTAAATTTATTGTCCTTTTCTGGCTCCTTCCTTCCTCCCTCCCTCCCTCCCTGCCTCCCTCCCTCCCTCCCTCCCTTCTTCCTTCCTTCCTTCCTTCGTTCCTTCCTTCCTTCCTCTAAATCAGCTTTATTCTCCACCACCCAAAAAAGTCATTTTCTTTTCGTATGAACTTTTGCCACGACCTGCATAACACTAAACAACTCATGTATAATTAGTTCATCCTTAGGTAGGATCCTTACGGGCTCTTCAAAGATTGAACAGTTTTGGAAGGATAGCACATAAACTTCTGTTTTACTGTAATTCTTGTCTCCATTCTTAAACTCAATATATTTATAAATTAGAGAAGAGTATTCTTCTTATCCCACACTTTGAAATATGCTTTTACTCCAGGCCAACATTTTAACGTTTTTTCTATGACTGACAGCACCAATAGTCATCTTGCAGGTACATGTCTAAGAAGGCTACCTCCTTCACTCTCTATACAGTAAAAGAATCTCAGTAAGTGCTTCTACATGCTTTAAGGAAACTGAATAGTAACCAAAACGTTTTATTACAAAAGTCTCAATATTACAGGTAAAATAATTATTTCTCCTTTTGGAAATGTATATAGAAATGTTCTATATACAGAAGAGTTATATAGGGCATTTAGTAGGTAAGATCTTTTTATTTTCTGTAGAAATAAGTTTATTGACTGAATGGAATTCACCAGAATTTATATTTGCAGTCTGTCAAATATGTGGATAGATGAGCAATGCCTAGTTTGTTTTTGGGCGAGATAGCAACAATCTTTTGTTTTATGTTTTCTACAGTTTTGTTAACATTTTTATAGACATGAACAGGACAATTGGAAGCTACATTTTTGAAATCAAAGTTTTACTGGTAAAACATGATAGAGTCAGTTTCACACTGTTAGTGACTAACTTATCTGCTTAGCAGAATTTCCCCATTTTAATCAATACACCTGAAATCTCAGTATAATGATAGCAAAAGAATTCTTTTAAGTTTAAAGTCACAAACATGAATAAATGTGAAAAGAGCAATAATGATTAAAAATAAAATAAAGGCCAGGCGCAGTGGCTCACGCCTGTAATCCCAGCACTTTGTGTGGCCGAGGCCAGTGCATCACCTCAAGTCAGGAGTTTGAGACCAGCCTGACCAACATGGTGAAACCTCGTCTCTACTAAAAATACAAGAAATTAGCTGGGTGTGGTGGCATGAGCCTGTAATCCCAGCTACTCGGGAGGCTGAGACAGGAGAATTTATTGAACCCTGCAGGCAGACGTTGCATTGAGCCAAAATTGCACAACTGCACTCTAGTCTGGGCAACAGAGCGAGACTTCATCTCAGTAAAATAGATAAAATAAAATAAAATAAAAATGAGACAATAATGAATGAGAGATATTAAAATTTAGGGAGTTTGAAAGTAGTAGATAATCAAATAGTTTCTGATCACATTTAGGAAAACCCAAAAGAGGCAGGGTGGGTCCAGAGGAAGAAGCCTAGTAATTTGCACCCTCCAAGTGGGAAATAACAGAAACAAAATATGGCTGATTGCTTTTCCAATGAAGTTTCCCCTCTTTGAACCCTCTAAGTTGGTACTTCGTCTCATCCAACCCCACACTCTGTTGGTACTCTATATGGCCCTAATGTTGCTGATTATTTTAACAAAACAACATTAACTCTTTTTCTGTCCTGTGGTCTTGTGTACCCTTTTAAATCAAAGTAGAACCTGCCAGTGGGGTTCTACTTTTTTTTTTTTTAGATGCTCAGTGTGAAGCTTTCTCTTAATACGGGAATTATGAGCAAGAAGGTCTACACAGTGCTCAATGGAAACTGGTTTGTCATGTTGACAATCCCAGTCCTTGCTAAACAAGTTTATATAAAACAGAACAATAGGCTTGGGAGGAAGGTCTTTCTCACTTCCTCCAATTACAGTAATGAGGTAATTAATAGCTCTTTTTAAACTGTTAATACTATGTTATGGTAAATAGACATTTGAATTGATCTAGTGAATTTTAAAGAGCTACTACAAACAAAATTCATCATTTGGACTTAAAAGTTATTCATGGAGAGATCCAAGATGGCTGATCACTAGCAGCTCGGGCTCGTAGCTCCCAGTGAAAGCGCAGAGAACGAGAGGACGCCACACTTTCAGACGAATATTTGTTGCTCACGGACCAGGAGATTCCCAGCAGAGGAGCCCCACATGTCGCCAGGGTGACTCTTGTGGCCGGCGTGGCAGTTTTGCTGGTGCCTTAGCGCGCCAGTTTTTGGTGCAGAGTCCGGAGATTGCCAGGCAGAAAAGCACCATCAATCTTAACACCGCTGTTTTGGCCGGCGCAGTGGATTGCTCAGATTTCAGCACTGGGAATCAACAAGTTGGACGTCTGCTCAGAGACCTAGTTAGAAAGTCGGTATTACAAAGACAACAGACAGATAAATATATAATGAAGGGAAGAAACCAGCGTAAAAAGGCAGAGAATACTCAAAATCAGAATGCCTCTCCCTCTACAGGGGATCGCAATTCCTCATCAGTAATGGAACAAGGCTTAATAGATTACGAATGTGTTCCAATAACAGAAGCAGGTTTCAAAACGTGGGTGATAAGAAACTTCTGTGAATTAAAAGAACTTGTTCTAACCCAATGCAAAGAAATAAGAACCTTGAAAAAAGGTTTGACGAAATGTTAACGAGAATGGACGATTTAGAGAGGAATATAAGTGAATTGATGGAGCTGAAAAACACAACACGAGAACTTTGCGAAGCATTCACAAGTTTAAACAGTCGAATTGATCAAGTAGAAGAAAGGATATCAGAAGTCGAGAACCAGCTCAGTGAAATGAAACGAGAAGACAAGATTGGAGAAAAAAGGATGAAAAGGAATGAGCAAAGTCTCCAGGAAATACGGGACTATGTGAAAAGACCTAATTTACATTTGATAGGTGTACCTGAATGTGATGAAGAGAATGAATCCAAGTTGGAAAATACTCTTCAGGATATCATTCAGGAAAACTTTCCCAACCTGGCAAGGCAGGGTAATATTCAACTCCAGGTAATACAGAGAACACCACAAAGATATTCTTCAAGAAGACCAACCCCAAGGCACATAATTGCCAGATTTATTAGGGTTGAAATGAAGGAGAAAATACTAAGGGCAGCCAGAGAGAAAGGTCAGGTTACCCATAAAGGGAAACCTATCAGACTTACAGCAGATCTCTCAGCAGAAACCCTACAAGCCAGAAAAGAGTGGGGACCAATATTTAACATCCTTAAAGAAAAGAACTTTCAACCCAGAATTTCCTATCCAGCCAAACTAAGCTTTGTAATCAAAGGAAAAATTAAATCCTTTGCCAACAAACAAGTACTTAGAGAGTTCACCACCACCAGGCCTGCTTTACAAGAGCTTCTGAAAGAAGCACTATACATATAAAGGAACAACCAATATCAGCCTTCCAAAAATATATCGAAAAGAAAAGTATATTAACACAACGAAAAATTTACACTAACTAATGGGCAAAACAGCCAGCTAGCATCAAATGCCAGTATTAAAGTTATATATATTCTAATTGGATAAAAAGCCAAAACCCATTGGTATGCTGCATCCAGACCCATCTCACATGCAATGATACACAAAGACTCAAAACAAAGAGAAGGAGGAAGATTTATCAACCAATCAGAGAGTAAAAATAAACAAATAAATAAAAAGCAGGAGATGCAATTCTCGCCTCTGATAAAGTAGACTTTAAAGCAACAAAGAGCAAAAGAGGCAAAGAAGGACATTACATAATGGCAAAAGGATCAATGTAACAAGAAGAGCTAACGATTTTATAGATCAACGAGACAGAAAATTAATAAGGACATCCAGGACTTGAACTCAGACCCGGAACAAGTAAACTTAATAAACATTTATAGAACTCTCCACTTCAAATACACAAAACATACATTACCACCTAACACCTATTCCATAAGTGATTACATAATTGGAAGTAAATCACTCCTCAGTAATCGCATAGCATTTCATAGGTTTAAATGAAATATTGGTTGGCTGCTTGTTTGTTATTTTCTTCCCTTATTCCTTCCTGTTTACATCAAGTATAATTATTGGTATAAAAGAGGTTTTCAATACCCATTACTAAACTGCATTCTAGCCTGGGCAAGAAAGCAATACTCCCATTCTCTCTCTCTCTTTCTCTTCCTTTTTCCTCCTCTTCTTTATTCTTTTTCTTTCTCTTTCTTTCTTTCTTTCTTTCAAAAAAAAAAAAAAAATCGCCACACTCCAGGACCTCCAAAATCTTAACAAAATCTTACTTCCTCAAAATCCACTGAAAAAAAGTACTTCTTATCTTACCCATTCACAAACCTATGCTCAAGTTCCCTAAACAATTCTTCTGTTGGCTTTTCTCTTATATCTACTCTTACATCCCCAGTTCCCAGTGATCTCTCGAAGTAGCCGTCTATTTCTTAGTAAAAAAAAAAAAAAAAAAAAAAAGTTATACATATTCTTTATTACTATACTGCTTTTGGGGTTTATTATTTTTTTCTTTCCCAACTTTGCATTCTGATTCTTGATTCCAGATATGATGGTTTGGTAACAGGGTTATGTGCCCACTCTCTGCCCATTATTGTATGTTCTGGGGTGGGGGTGAGGTCTCAGCAGGGATCACTGGAATCGAGAGGGCCCACTCTGACCTAATGATGCTGGGATGGTGGAGTGGAGAGGGCCCACTCTGACCTAATGATGTTGGGATGGTCATTTCAGAAAATACCTGGAGAGTGAAAATTTTGCTAAAAATAGCTTTCTCAACAAATATCAAGATAAAATGTTATAAAGCTGCCTTGTCACTTTGTTTTTATTCCTGAGCATCATCATAGCTATCCTACCTGTCTTCTTTCTCCAAATATATTTGGGGAAGCTCTTTGTAGGTATTTTGGAGTTTGCAAAACCTTTTAGGCTGCCTTGATTTTGGCATACTTCTAACATGCAATTTTTGCAGGCTTCTTTGTTCTTGAAAGCCTCAGAGTCTCCTTTCACTTCTACTCTGGATATTCAGAAGAGTGTGGACTATTTTGTTTTATTTGGCCAATATCCAGTTAAGTAATGTATCCCTGGCCTGTAGATCCTAGGTCATTTTACTTACAGATCAGTGTCAGATACACTAGTTCTAAAATGCGTTTTGAAGTAGACAAATAGCCAGATGAGTAAGTGGTAAATAATAGCAGATGCCCAAAGGTAAGACAAAAGCAGAAAAGATGGTTTGTATTGGGATCGGCGGGAAGACATGTTTCAGAAGACAGAGATTGTCGAGTAGGGGCGAACTGCCAATGCACGGTAATCCATGTGCTAAGTCAGGCCAGGCCAAGCCTTGGAGACTTACAGGGTAATTGAAGACTCAGCAAAATAAAACTAATAGGAAAAAGACCACCAAAGTCTTTAAGCGAAGTACAGAACAGGAACAAGGCAACTAACTCAAAGTTGACTCTAGGTTCAGACAGCTACATTCCTTGCAGAGAGATATTTTGCTGGCCTCCTTGAAATGTGCAATAAGGTGGATCAGGGAAAAAGCAACAGATGTCAGGTAAAGAGATCTGGGTTCCCATATGGTTTTACTATTAATAGGCTATGTGACCCTGACCGAGCTCCCATTCTTGACCGCAGTTTTTTCATTTCTAAAAGGCAAAGGTTGTGCTCATAAGATCCCTTTTAGCTCTGGTTTTCTGAGTTACTGATTCTACTCAAGCATTACCAATAGGTTGGGAGGAGGGTCTCTCTCACCTCTTCCAAATACAGTGAAAAAGTGTTTCTGTTGTAGTAACAGCTAAGATAGTCCTTTCTTGTGTAATTTTACTAAGAACTCAAAATCCCATTTTATTTGTTTATTAGCATAGCCTATTTAGATCAATACTGAGAATAGTGATATAAAGCAGTTGTTTAATAATTAGATGTGGAATGATTCAGTAAATGGAGAAAGAGATTCCCATGTGAACACCCCTATGGAATATCTATCACTCCATCATTTATGTTTGTATTCAAATGCAGGTACAATGATTCATCCACATTTTCTTCCATCCTATTTTCCTCCTAGGATATTTTACTCTCTTAAGGCTATTTACATGCACATCAAGGGAGAGGCAAATTCTTTCTTTTCAAAATGAAAAGGTAACTGTATTTCTTAAATCATTAGGCAGATTCTAAGTGAGTTCTTTTAACTCTTTTAACTAAGAACTTTGAACAGAAAGGAAGAAAGGAGTAAAATAGTAAATTTGTTCTTATTCATGAAAGGCAAGGACTTATCTTCTAGAAAGACATGGTCTTTTCAAGGAGATGTACCATTTACATTCTGTAAAAGCCAAGTTCTTAAGCTGAATTGATTATGTTCAGTCCGGTGGGCGTATTAGTTTATTCAACACAAGACTGGGCTTTGTATAGGTGAATGGATAAAGGTCATATATGAATATATTTATTCATATTTCTGCTATTGCAGAAATATTTTCAGATTCCAAGCTCTGGGGAAAGAAATATGAGTTTGGAACACAGGTGATGGCTGAACCTGCATTTATTTTATTAGGGAGTATGAATCAAAGTTCAATCTCCTTTAGGCCTCCTGTCCATATACAGTAAATATGTGGTCTCTCCCCAGTCATCATGTTTATAGGATGGCAAATATTTGTTGTATGCCAACTATGTGCCTTGTAAGATGTTTGCAAATGTCCAAATTATTCAGGTTTTATCCTGTTGTTTGGGATGACATATAGGCTTTATTTTCTCTTTTCTTTCTTTTTATTTATCATTTATTTATTAGGACTGTATTCTCAAATTCTCTGTGCTCCTTGCTGTGGCTATCTGGGTATAGAGAGAAAGATGCGGGACCTATGAGGACGGTACATTTTGTCCCGTCAGGGCACCGCTATTGTATATTACATCCCTGCTATGAAAGTTACACAAAGACAAGGTTTCTAAAAGGCACCTGAATTCATTCTGTAATCACTTTTTCTCATCTCAGAAGCATTTATTAGAAACATGCTATATGCATCACTGCCTAACTGAAGCTGATTGTCAGACCTGCTTTTCAAAATCTTTTCATCATTTACACCGTGGCTCAAAAATCATCTTTTTAATCAAATTCTTCTTGATTTTCCAATGTAAAGAATTGTCATCACTCTTCAAGCACATGTTTTTGTTTGTGTATTGTTATTTTAATTATCATTAGTCAAATTGATTTTTCTTTTGGATGGCTAGGTCTATAAATCTTAACACATGTATAGATTCATATAACTACTACGACAATCAGGACAGAGAACAGTTCCATCACCTGCAAAAAGCTCCCTTGTGTTACTTCTTAAAAGTCACACCCTCACCCAACTTCTGATCCTGGCAACCACTGATCTGTCCTTCATAACTAGTAGTTCTGTCTTTTTGAGAACGTCATACAAATGAAATAATATAGTATATAATCCTTTGAAATTGGCTTATATTTTACTCAACCTAATGCCTGGAATTTCAACCAAGTTGCTCCATATATCAGTAGTTTGTTCCTTTTAACTGATGATCAGCATGCTGTTTTACAGAGGTACCAAAGTTTGTTAATCCAGCCACCTGTTGAAGGACATTTGGATTGTTTTATTTGGTTATTATGAATAGAAATGGTATAAACAACTCTACTGAGGTTTTTATATGAGCATAAGTTTTTATTTCTCATTGCTGGGGTTGCTGGGTCTACGTTTAACTTTATAAGAAATTGCCAAGCTGTTTTCCATTCATATATTCACAATGCTATACAATACTGCATTCAGCAATGTATGAGTGTTTCAGTTGCCCTACATTCTCACCACAATTCGGTACTGTCAGTGTTTAGGGTTAAAAAAACTTCAGCCATTCTAATGGATGCATAGTGGCATCTAATGACTTTAATTTGCATCTCCCAGACAGCTAATGATGTTGGATATCTTTTTATGTATGTAATTATTGCCATCCATATATTTTGTTTGTTGAAATGTGTGTACCATGCATTAGTCCCTGTTTTAATCAGATCGTTTCTTTTCTTGCTGTGACTATTAAAGTTACAGCCAAGTTAGAACATGTTCTTTCTAGTTACACATGTTCCTTTTTTCCCAGAGATTTCAATAACTCCCCTCACTTTCCCTTCTGGAGAATGTGGACTGTTTTGTTTTATTTGGCTAATAACCAGTTAAATGATGTGGCCCTGGCTTGTAAAGCCTAGGTCATTTCACTTACAGATCAGTGCAAGTGTTGAGGTTGAGTGTTGAGCTTCCTTTATATATATTCTGGATGCAAGCTCTGTTTTTCAAATGTGTGATTTGTGAATTTTTCTTCTAACCAGTAGCTTGTCTTTTCACTGTCTTAACAGGATCTTTTGTTAAGCAAAGGTTTTAAATGTTGATCAGCTTCAATTTATCATATTTTTCTTTTATATATCAGCTTTTGGTGTTATATTTAAGAACTCTATACATAATTTCTGGACATAAAGATTATCTTCTATATTTTCTTTTAAAAGCTTTATAATTTTAGGTTTTACATTTAGCTCCATGAGTTATCTTGGGTTAATCTCTATCTAAGAAATGAAGGCCAACGTTTTTTTTTTTTTTCTAATAGATGTGTAGTTGTTTCTAAACTATCTGTTGAAAAGACCATCTTTTCTTTATTGATTTGTTTTTGTACTTTTGTCAAAAATGAAATAATCATATTTGTGTGAGTCAGTTCTTGCCCACTGAGCTATATACATTTATCCTTTTACCACACTGTGATGGCCTCGGGTTTATTTTGCTCTTCTTTTCTGGTTTCTTAAGGTGGAAACACAGTCTATTGATTTGAGGTCTTTCTTTTTTCTAATATAAGCTTCCAGTGCTATATGTTTCCCTCAAAGCACCGCTTTAGCTGTAGCCAACACATTTTCATATGCTGTATTTTCCATTTTATTCACTTCAGTACATTTTCAAATCTCCTTTGAGACTACCTATTTGACCCATAGATCATTTAAAACTGTAGTGTTTGACTTTCAAGGGGTTGGAGGGTTTTTTTTTTTTTTAAATTTAAATTTAGTTTAATTCCATCACTGTCAGAGAGCATACTTTCTATGACTTGAATTCTTTTACATTTCTTAAGACATGTTTTATAAGACAAAATATGACTTTGGTTTACGTTCCATATGCTCTTTAAAAATGTATATTCTGATCTCTTAGGATGGAATGTTCTATAAATGTTATAAGACCCAATTGTTTGATGGTGTTTTCCAGTTTTTTGCATTAAGTGCCTATCAACATTTATGGTAAAGGGCAAGAAAGTATAGTTTCCAAGCTTGTGTACTATATACAGTTGTGCCACATGTTCTTTCTGTTGTTGTTGTTACAACCTTTACAAATGTAAAAACCATTCTTAGCCTGTAGGCTGCATACAAACAGGGTAGGGGCTATATTTGGCCTATGAGCCATAGTTGGTTAACCTATGTTCTATATTCTCACTGATTTTCTGTCGATTAGTATCTACCACTGAGAGAAGAGTATTGGATTCTTCAACTATCATTTTATATCATAAAATTATTAATAAGTTTGGATTGATATATGCCATTTACTATGTGGTTTCTGCTTGTAACCTGTTTTTAAATTTATGCTTTCTTTTTCCTATCTTCTTTTGGGCTATTTCCATACTTTTAGTATCCCATTTTAGTTTACCTATTGAGATTGGACTTTATCTCTCTAACTGTATCTCTTTATCTCTTTGTGTTTTATGTGGTTGCTCTCAGGAGTATTATATGTATTATATATAACTTTTCACAACCTACTTATTGTCAATAAATTATCACTCCCTGTGAAATGTAAAAACCTTATTACCAAATAATTCCTTTTGTTCTCTCACTTTTATGCTATAGATATTTCATATATTACTTTTATGTACCTTGAAAATTCCATAAGATAATGATGTTTGTTTTAAACTGTCTGCTGGCAACAGATCCTTTTAGTTTTTCCTTTATCTGTGCAAGTCTTCATTTCATCTTCATTCTTGAAGGATATTTTCACTGGATATAGACTTTTGAGTTGACAATTATTTTCTTTCAGTACTTTAAAAATGTACCACTTCTTTCTGGCTCCATGGTTTCTGAGAAAAATCACAATCTTTAAAAATCATTGTAGCCGTAAAGCTAATACATTGTGTTTCTCTCTTTGCTTTCAATGTATTTTTTTGTGTGTCCAATTTTTAGTGTTTTTGATTATGATATATCTGGGTATAGATATCTTTAGGTTTATTCTGTTTAGAGTTGACTGAGCTCTCTCAGTCAGTAGCCTTGTATTTTTCACAAAATTGGAGAAGTTTTTGGCCTCTGTGTTCCTAACTTCATTTTTTAGCATTTATCATTTTCCTCTTATTTGGCACGCCAATGAAACAAATATAAGATCTTTCTTTAATCACCCTACAGGTCTCCAAGACTGTATTGTTTTATTTTTTTCAGCATTTCTCTCCTCTCTGATTTCCACATTGAATATTTTTTATTGATTTATCTTTAAGTCCACTGGCTTTTCTGATATCTCTATTCTGCTATTCAATATATTCCGTGAGCTTTAAAAAAAGGTTGGTAATTGTATTAGTCACTTTTAAAATTTTCATAGCTCATTCTTTACATCTTCTATTTCTTTGCTACAACTTTTATTATTCCATTGGTTTCAAAAGTGTGGTCAATTGTTTGCTGAAGCTTTTTGATAATAATTGCTTTACAGTATTTGTCAGATAATTCTAGCACCTTTGTCATCTAAATGTTAGCATCTATTGATTACCTTTTCTCATGCAATTTTAGATTTTCCTGGTTCTTATGTTGATTGAATTTGGATTTTATTCTTGAAATTTTGAGTAGAATATTATGACACTTGTTTAAATCTTATAAAGAATGTGAATATTTTTTGCTTTTGCAGGCAGTTGACCTGGTTAGATTCAGGTGGTAGTTTCTAACCCACCTCCTATAGGCTGTCGTTACAATGTCAGTTCACTTTTCAAAGCCATTGCAATGATATTCAAATCTGTCCTTCATGTGCACCACCCAATCTAAGACCTGTTAATTCAGTTCTCAAAGTCTTTGGTACTTGGCTATATTCAGATCCATGCATGCATAGCTTCAGGATGGACCCAGGAATTCATAAATAGCTTGCTGAGGTTGAATTTCTGATTTCCTCTGTCTGAGAAATCTCCCTGGTACTTTCATTATCCTTAGATTTCCTCTTTTTTAGGTGCTCTCGTGGCAAAGCTGGGGCTACAGTTTTTCCATTCTATCATAAACTTTTCCAACTGTGCCTACATATGGGGCAAGAACAAGGAGAACAATGAGAGAAAACCATGCAGAATATATGGCCCCTACCCTCTTGGAGCCACAGCTCAACTGATTGGTGATGGATGTTCCCTTCCCTTAGAGTTTTGGCTCCTTGGGGTTTCTATGACCTTACACTGCTACTGCCACCATGTGATTGTCTGGGAAGTGAAAAATGAGAGAATGGAAAAAATATTGGAGCGGGGGGAATTTCTACATTCTCTATTCATGCATTATTATTTGCCTTTCCCCACTTCTTGAGTCATAAAGCAAGAGTTTTCTTTGGTGTTCTCTCTGTTTGCACTCGGATGTCCACTTCTGGATTTCTAGGACATTGGGATTAGTTTGGGGGACACTGAGGTAATGGGGAAATAATAAGCTAATTGCTGCTTCAGTGATACTCCTAATTCTGGTCTTCTTCCCAAATATGCCTGCTGCTATTTACTTTTCAACATTCTGAAATTGTTGCTGTATGGATCCTGTCTAGGTTTTATAGGTGTATTCAGTAGGATAAACAGGATAGAATGTGCTCACTCCATCTTTAGGAAATGGAAACTATGTCAGTTTCACATAGCTCTTTTCATTGTCTCAGTTTGTTTTGTTTATTTTCTTTGGCTTATATATTTTCTGTCATTTCCCTCATTTAGAGTGAAGCTCCATGAGGGCAATGACTGTGTCTATCATTTCACTACTATATTCTTATAGTCTACAAAAGTGTCTGGCACATAATTTTAATTTAATAAATATTTGAAGGATAGAAATTAATTAGTTTGTCTGAAGCAGCAGGCTCGTGTAGTAGAGGTACTGGTAGTATACAATGAGAATAGAAAGATAGATTGAATCTAACCTAGGTGGGGACTTTAACAAATAAGCAAGAATGGTTATATTTTATCCTGTGAGTAATAGGGAAATGCTAAATGTTTTCAAACAGGTAAGCCATATGATAAAAACTGCAGTTTGGAACAATTGCTATCACAAGAGGGAAGAGAATGAAGGCAAGGGGACTTGTTGGAGACAATGTACATTGGGATGGTGATTTAAGAGCACACATCAAAAAGTCATAGTAGAAATGGAGATGAAATTACTAATATATAAACAAAGCCTCTATTGGTTGATTGATAAAGTCAGAATGGAGAGTATAATTGAAGAAAATACCACGACCTTTGTCAAGAAGAAAAGGCAGTTTTCTCCAGAGAATACAGAGACTTTAACAATGCTTTTCCTTGTAAAATTCTATTTCTAATCTTTTAAAGGTAGAATGTGACAGAACACTTTTCTATCTCCATTTCTGTTCCTTGGCCTCCCAAGCCTTATTGTTCCAGGGGCTCTGACCTTTCTTTAGTTGCCCGGCATCCAGGCAAGTTCTCAGCTGTCAAATTTCTATCCAGGTGGCCTCCATAAATATCTCAACAGAATTTATTTTCTTTAATTTTCTTTGGACTTACTTGAGAATTTGCTGATTGGAAGACTATTTGGGTCCAGTATGCTCAAAGATGGATAGCCACATCTGCTAGCCATTTGGATTAATTATTACACCTGTGTCATAAAACCTGCATTAAGAAAGAGGTGACAAGGAGACTCATACTACAGCTTAGACAGGACCCTCACTCCTTCCCAATTTTCCATCCCTGTCAATGGCATGCCACCATCTTACTCTCCTGGCACACCACCTTGGAGTGTTCCAGGTTTCTTCCTCCAACACCCCCATGACTAGTGTGTATCCTTCCAATTCTTCATCTCAAATACCTTTCAGAGCCATCTTTTCCTACCACTTTTTTGTCAGTATTCTAGTCTGAGCCTTCTCTAATCACATGACACCTAGAATATTACAAAATTACAAAATCATCCCCCTTGCCAGCTGCCTGCCCCTTCTGACTGCCCTTTAGACAGTAGAAAGGGTCTTGTTTCTCAAACATTTTGATCAAATTATACTACAGTGCTTTGACTGGTAGGAATGTATCTCTCATCTTTGATCTATTAATGGACTCTCAGAAATTTACAAAGTTTTCTGTTATCTTTACTTAAATCAAACGTAAATGCTTCATGCTGGTCTTTAAGGCTGTCCACCAATGTCCCCCAGTACTGTTGTTCTTATTTATGACTAATCTTTGACCTATAATTACTTTCTACTCTAGCCAAGCAAATCTACTTGCTCTCATGTGCACAAGTGTTTGATTCTTTGACTGGTGCTTCGAACCTTAACTGCACAACATACCTCTAAATATCCTTCCCGCTTTCTTTCTGCCAAGTTGCCCTGAAAAATTCTTTCCAGGAGTCATCCCTGACACAGCCTTCAGACCCTAGTCTGTGGGGTCCATATTAACAAGAGATCTATAGCCTAATGGGAAACTGTTGAGAATCCAATGCATGTAAGCCCGGAGCAGGTACTGAAATTGAAGAAAGGAAATAGCTTTTTTATCTTTAGCCTAGGCTGATGTTGATGAAAAAGAACTACTTCTTGTCATGTATAAGGCCTTGGCAGAAGTTTTTACTATGCTGCAAAAGTAGTTGACGTACTTGGGGAAGTGAAGGAAAAACAGACACTGGCTTAGGCAGTCAGATCTGGAAAATCAACTCTAGCAATAAATGAGATGACAGATGTTGCAACCTCATATCCCTCATATGAAAAAAATCATTAATAAGAAATAGGCAGCCTGGATGGAGCAGAGAGGAAGAAAAGGTATTGATGTGCCAAATATAATTTCCCTCTCAATGTATTTAAATGATTAAAGTACAACCATTAAGGCACAGTTGTAGAGAGTAATCATGAAGCTTCATTTCATTTTGAGGTTGGGAATAGATGACTTAAAAACAAGATTTATAGGGGGATACTGAAGATCTGCTTTCCTTTCTCTTTATTGTTTTCAGTAGAATGAGTCCGTATATTTAAATAGGATAGACCTGAATAACTTGGCATTCTTATGATAGAAGAGAATGTCTCCTCTATAGATGAGGAGAAAATTACAGTTCTGGTCAATTCTCTATTTTCTGTTGAGCAATCACTTTCTTCCCTCTCCTCTCATATAGTTTCTTCTTTTTTAATTTAACATCTTGGTCTTCTCACTTTCTCAAACTCCTTCTTCATTCTATTTTTCTCCTTTCTTGTATGAACCACATTACTCTGAAATGTAAAGGGAAAGAAAAATCATTAATCACTCTGCAGGATACAGTCCTTAGATGGCTGTAGTTGCTGAAGGAGATCTGTTTAGCATCAGTTGATTTTTCATTTCCTTTCAGTGGGAAACAGTGGGGACAGTGGACCCCTTTCAGTGGGGACAGTGGACTGCTCTGTGTCCCTGAGGCCTGGCAACATGAATGCAGGTATTGAGTGTTCAAGAGGAGACAATTAAGACCAAGTGCTGGGGATGTAATAGCATTTAAATTAATCTAATACCTAAACTGGAGTCCTTAAGCCCCTCCTTTGCTTTCTCTGGCTTAAAGATTCAGATTTCTTAGGCTAGACATTGGTCAGTATAACTCTGCATTCTCTGACGGACAGTTTCTTTTCTCATTATTTATTCTGCTCCTCAGTTGAAACCTATCTTCCTGAATTCTAAAAATTGAAATCTACAGTTTTCAAGTCTCCCTCTTATGAGAGAAGACTCAGTATTGCATAAAGATCTTCTAATGCACTATAGATTATTTATGTGAATTTGACAGCTGTAGGAATTATCTAGCCTTGAAATGAAAATTATGTGAGAGACTGATCCTCTTCTCAGAAAAAAATTAGAAAAATCTTGTCAATTTTAAATTTTTTGTGTGTAAGGGCCAAAAGGGATATCAGCAATATTTAATCAACTCCCCTCATTTTATAGATCATACATAGAAAATAAAAACAATAAAAATAAGTACTTATTGAACTCAGATGAGGCACAGTGGAAGAAAAAAGTAACAGTAAATATACATGTGAAGAAGTCACTCAGAACATAGTATGAAGAGATAGGGGTAGAAAAATATCAAAGACAAGTTAAGAGATATAGAGAATAAAATGAAAAAAGTCAGGTATGCAGCTAAAAAGCAATTCAGAAGTAGAGATTATGGAGAATAGGGGAGGGGTAATCTACATATAATTGATAAAGATTTTCCAGAATTGAAGAAATCTGTGTGTTCTCAGCTTGAAGAAGTATAGAGTCAAAGACAAAAAAAAAAAAAAAAGAATAAATCAACATCTAAGTATATTGTACTGAAAGTATATTTTACTAGAATACCAGTGTTCTGAAATAAAATTTTAAGACCGTTATGAGGATAAAGAAAAAATAGCCAACAAAAGATATCTTATATATGAAAAATAGAGGACTGATTTTTCTCAAAATAGTATGCTCTTTTCTCAAAAGACAAAAAGAAAATAATTTACAACCTGGAAATCTGTAAACAGACAAACCACTATTCATGAATCAGAATGAAATAAAGAATGTTTTGGATGAAGACAATATATTTTTATAACTTACTCTCTCTCACTGAATAAACTATTAGAAACCTATGTCAGAAATAATCAAATTAAACCATAAGCATTAAATAAGACGGCAGAAGTAATAATAAGTAAGAAATTACTAAACTAAGCCATTCCCAGTGTTCTTTGCCTATGAAACCAGTCACTTGGGAAGTCTCTATAGTCTTTTAATACAAGATCAAGAGTACAATTAAAAAATGTGAGTCATATTAAAAGGCATGAAAATGTAAACAATAGTTGAGAGAAAAACAAAATAATGGAAATATATCTCCTTGTGATACAGATATTGGAGTTAGCAGAGGGTATTAAAACAACTAATATAAATATTTAAAAGAAAATAAAGGAAAAGATGAAAAAAATGTAGACTCTGAACAAAAAAAAAAAAGAAATTTGAAGACTAATCAAGTAGACACTCTAAAACTAATAATTACAATATCTGAAATTAGAATCTCAGTAGTTGGAATTTTATAGTACAGTGGACAGAGCAGAGGAGAGGATTATTGAACCCAAGGATTGATCAATAAACAATAATTGAAGTACACAGAGAAAACTGGGAAAGAACATAGAAAATATATGAGTCAGTGAGATAGACTACTATACATATACTTAAGATCACAGGATAAGAAGAGAGACAGAGAGGAGGCAAAAGCAATATTTAAAGACATAATACTTGAGAATGCTAAAGAGCTGATGACAGACATCAACTCACAAATTCAAGAATCCATGAAACCCAATGACAGTAAATACAAGTAAAAGTACTACAGGTACACCAGAGTCACACACTGAAAACTAAAGACAAAGAAGAAGTCTCAAAAGCAGTCAGCAATAGAATTTGGTAGTGGGGGAACAGTTTAAAGGATCAACAATGCAATTGGTGATTAATTCTTCAACAGAAACTATAGCCAGAAGACAAAGGAATGACATTGATAAAACAAATAGAAAAAAAAAACAAAATAGAATAAAACATTAATCTAGAGTTAAATATTTAGAGATAGTATCTTCTAAAGATAAAGGCAAAATTGAGATGTTTGCAAATAAACAAAAACTAAAATAATCAGTTGCCAGCATACCTACACCACAGGAATTTTTTTTTCAGGCTAAAGAAATAATTCTAGAAGAAAAAGTAGATCAACAAAAAGAAATGAAGAGCACCTGGAATGCTAAATATATAGATAAATACAAAATAACTTTGACTACATAATGCAGCATTAATAGCATCATCTTCTGGGGTATAAAATATATATAAAAGCAAAAATGTGACCACTCTGGCACAAAGTCCAGGTTTGGGGAGAGAGGACTGGTAGAATTAAACAACTATAAAATTGTAAGCTTCTTGCATTATTCATAAATTACTAAATTTCTAACTGAAGTTGAACAATCATATGATATGAGAAGTATATTGTGATCACTTGGGTAACTACTGAAGGAATAATTCAAAACTGTATTGAAGTGGAATCTGTGGGATCAAGTTTTGCCCATGGTCCTCCTCTGAGTCAGGTGTACTCCCTCTAAGCAAGCTGGGTATTCACCCTATGAGATTTTGTTTGGCTGGCCACCCTCAATCATAACTCATATTAAAGGAGATCTAAGAGAATTAGGAGAATTATCCTTAAGAAAACAAATGCAGGCCTTAGGTATCCCTATGCAAGAAGCACAAGGTTGGGATCAGGAAAGAATATCTATCAGTCTAACAGACTCTGTGCACCCCTTTAAACTGGGAGATTCAGTTTGAGTTAAGAAATAAAACTCAACCACTTTAGGGCCTACTTGGGATGGACCCCATACTGTAATTTTGTCCACACCAACTGCTGTTAAAGTTGCAGGCCTTGTAACCTGGATTCATCGTAGCCAGTTGAAACCAGCAGCAGTCCAGGAGAAGTGGACCAGTGAGCAAGATCCTGAGCAACCCACCAGATTGATGTTGCAATGAGACCGAGCTGTCAGCAAAGACAACAGCCTTGCTCTAGTCACACAACTGGAGGCTGAATAGTCTACGCATGGCCGAAGCTTCAGGAGTCATCAAAAGTGAATGTCGATAGAAATCTTAAGTCTAATTGCTATCTTAGTACTGTTAATTATTCTATTGCCATGCTTCCATCTTTGCCAGACTCTTGGCTCAGAGAGCAATTTATCTTGTCCCTGCTTAGTATAAAGATGCTGTCTTTCACTTTGCTGTTGTTATTTCCCATGTCCATACAAAAAGAGAAGCAACCTGTGGAAGGGTGCCCACATTGCATGCATACCACTTGGACTGGACACATAGTGGTTAAAACTTTACTTACCAGACATACTATGAATGTACAGGAATCCAGTTAGGAACCTGTATTTATAACCAGACAGTTTATTCAGTGTGCAACCTGGGGGATAACCAGCCTCATGGGTGTTATGACCCCAAGTCTGTACCTGGGACCTGGTTTGATGTCCAAATTGGGTCAACAGAAGGGGACCTCCTAAAACAGACTAAAGTCCCTCCTTCTCACAAAGGAGCTGCATCCCTATATTTTGACATTTGTCAGTTGATATCAATAGGCTCCATCTTTTGAAACAACATCTCTGCTGAAAAGTTCTATACTGACTGCAACTCTTGCACGTCTCCTGGTTGCTCCCGCAAATGCCAGCATTGTACGACATGGCTCAACCAGTGACCATGAGAACTGTAAGGTTTAAATGAAACAAGCGAGGTTCAAATAAGGCAACTGAGGCCAGTTATTGGAATAAAGAAATTTAATCGGCTCCTAGGCGAGGTTCTGCTGTCCAACAGGAGGGGCCAGAGAAGTCGCACGGACTCCTCTTGGGCGTGGGGTTTTATAGGGAGTGGAGGCGTTCTGATTGGTTGTGGGGAAGCAGGATGTGGACAGGGGCAAGCTGCTGTTGGCAGGTAGGTGGGATTTCCAGTGAGCGGGTCGCCCACAGGGAGTGGGACCTGGACGGGGCGAAATGCTGTTGGGCAGGTTCTGGCGGGGCTTCTTTTAAACTTTGGCTGGGTTCTTCAATGGTTGGCTAGGTGCTGAGTGCAGAGGCTAGCATTGAGTGCAGATTTGCGTGCCTAGTGCAGCAGTGGGTGTGAGGGAGTTTAACAGTGGGCTAGGTGCTGAGTGCAGAGCTACAGATTCACGTGCTGAGTGCAGAAGTGGGCATGGAGTGGTAACATGGTTTCTAGGCAGGGGGGGGTGGGCGTGTCCGAGCTCCTGGCGAGGCTGGAGGGGGGTGGGCGTGTCCGAGCTCCCGGTGAGGTGACCGGCCTTACAAGAACCTATCACAGTTGCCAACATACCATGGAATCTGGAATGCAAAGAAAACATTTGCAATCCTATTGTAAATGTTATCATAGTAAGACCAAACCTGCCTGTATGGACTGCAGGTCTGAGAGCACCAATAGGAACAGTATCAAAAGGTTATGTAAATATATATATCATAAAAAAGGAAGCTCAAACCTATCCACCTCAACACCAGTTTCAAGTTTTTAAGTCTTTCTATAAAAGGTATGAGGAGACTAACCAAGAAGTGCTTGAACCCCCTCCAATAGCTAGTAACCTATTTACTCAACTATCCGGAAATATGGCCAGCAACCTGGGGGCTTCCTCATGTTATGTCTGTGGAGGCACTAACATGGAAGATCAATGGCCATGGGAAGCAAAGGAGTTAACGCCCCAAGAGAACTTCACCTTAATCCTCAGCTCCCCTGAGCCAACACTCAAACACTTGAATATTTGGCTCCTAAAAACTTCTATTGTGGGGAGGTATTGCATAGCTCACTGGGAAAAATCCTTCCCTAACCCCATACAAGAAATGACTTGCTTAGGATAATACTGCAATAAAAAAGTAGAAAAAACTTTATGGGGAGGCAAACATAAGCAAGGTAAGAATACCACCAGGTTGCCACACTATAACCCATTTTCTCACTTCCCATCTTTAAATCACTCCTGGTACTAACTTGAAGCACCTAATAACTGGCAGGCACCTCTGGCCTTTATTGTATCTGTGGACAGTGGGCTTATCAGCAGTTACCAACCGATTGGATGGGGGCTTGCATTCTAGGAACAATCAGACCATCCTTCTTCTTACTTCCACTGCAACTAGGAGAAACTTTAGGATATCCTGTTTACAATGAAGTTAAAGATAGAAACAAGAGAAATGTAAACATTAAAGAAGACATAAAAATAGGAGACTGGAAAGACACTGATTAGTCTTGTGAAACAATCATTCAGAGTTATGGGCTAGCTACTTGGGCACAAGATGAGTCATGGGGCTACCATATCCCCATTTATATGTTCAACCACATTATAAGACTGCAAGCAGTACTTGAAATTATTGCTGATGAAACTGAAAATGCCCTAGATCTGTTAGCTCAACAATCCATGAAAATGAGAAATGCTATTTACCAGAATAGGCTAGCTTTAGACTACCTCCATGCACAAGAAGGAGTATGCGGAAAATTCAACTTAACTAATTGCTGCCTATAAATTGATGATAATGGAAAAGCTGTCATGGAGATAAACGCAAAAATATGAAAGTTAGCTCATGTCCCAGTTCAAACTTAAAAATCTGGATGGTCTCCAGACTCCCTCTTTGGAGGCTGGTTCTCATCCTTTGGTGGATTTAAAACTCTAAGGGATTTGTGCTTATTCTAGGTGGTTATCTAATACTTCCATGCCTCTTGCCCCTTCTGTTTAAAAGTATACAGTCAACCATAGAAACAGTGGTAGCCCACATACTACTACCTAAATAATGGCCTTAACTAAAATCTGTGCCTCATGAAGAAAACTTACCACCACACGATGAACTACACAGAGGCAATGGTCTCATTGAGCTTATGTAAATCTTGTCTTGAGCTTAAACTAAAACAGGAACCAGAGTAACTGGGCAAAACAGATCACATTGTTTCAGCAGCTCCTCAATAGCCATTACACAAAGGGCTAAGGTCGTGTCTTTCTGTGCAAGTAAGTCACCTACCAACGCGATTTAGAGGTGTCCTAAGGTGAAGCTCTCAAAGACCTGCTGCTTAACCTCGGGAGAAACCCACCTAGTCATGACCATCATGACACCCTGTATGGCCTCAGGAGATGGCTGTTTAGGCAATGATGGGTATGATTCCTCAAGGAAGGAACAACCTAAGACAGGCATAGTCGCAGTGGGCCATCAGGAGCTAAGATGAGAAAAGGCCCCAGCTCCACGCCTGACTGGAGGAACAATAGCATAACAACCTACTCTCTGTTAGTGATCTCAGAGCAGATAAGAATAGCACTTTGGCCCAAAGAATTAAAGTGCAACCTACATAAAGAGTAATGAAAACATCTGTCCTACCCAGATACTCTTTTCTGCATAGGGTTTAATAACATTTTCAAAAAGCCATTCATAGTGGTGTGTTTTATTAAAAGTATTACTTGAATATAAAACACACCAAAGGAGGGAATGAATCGGGAAGAGAAAATCAATGAAATGACATAATATGAAATTAAAATAACTCTAGCAAGCAAGAAATTGTGTGTAAGAAGACCCCCCACTGGAGCCTAAGTTAAGGAGAAATATTAACTGCCTCTCCTCCCTTCTCAGAACGTTAACCTTATCTATTCTCAACATTCCTTAAGAGCTTTGTAAGTCCCTGTTTTCCTTGTGGAACAGCTGCAAGGCCACCACACAGATAAGTTGCAAGCATGTTTTTCAAGGCTCAAGACATTCCACAAGACACGTCAGGAATGATTAACTGCCTTTGTGCCCATTTCTGTAAAACTTACCTTCTGCTTTGTATTTTCGTGCCCTGAAAAGTGTAAAAGAAAGTCTGTCTCTTTTGTCTAATGCTCAGCCATTTTGGACATGAGTCCCAGCTTGGCCAGTATACACCTAAAATAAATCTTTCTGCAACCTCAACAGTCTCTCCAGTCTCTGAATCCCATTACATTTCAACTAAAAAGCTAATAGAGAAAGAAAATGAGGCCAGGTGTGGTGGCTCATGCCTGTAACCTCAGCACTTTGGGAGACCATGGCAGGCAGATCACTTGAGATCAGGAATTTGAGACCAGCCTGGTCAGCATAGTGAAACCTCACCTCTATTGAAAATACAAAAAAAGTTAGTTGGGTATGGTGGCTTGCACTTATAGTCGCAGCTACTTGAAAGGTTGAGGAAAGAGAATTGCTTAAATCTGGGATCAGAGGTTGCTGTGAGCTGAGGTTGCACTACTCTGTTTCAGCCTGGTGACAGAGAGAGACTCCATCTCAAAAATAAATAAATAAAAAGAAATAAAAACATCTGCTTAATTTAAAAAAAGCATGTATAGAATAAATGGACAGAAAAAACCCCAAAATATTTTATTTAAATCAAACTTTATTATTAATTATATGAAGTAAATTAAATATCTCAATTAAAACTCAAAGACTGTCAGATTGGATTTAAGTATTAGAAAGGCAAAGTTTAGCTGATTGTGAAGGATGGAAAGGATATAACTGTAGCTGACGTTGCTAGGAAAGGCAAAGATGGACATTTCATAATTATAATTAATACAATAGGAAGATATAACATCATAAATTTGTGTGCATCTAATAATATAGCATCAAAAATATATAAAGTAAATATTGACACAACTAAAAAAAGAGACAGATCCATAGTCAGAGTTAGAATTTACTGCATCTATCTCAATAATTGATAGAACAAACAGGAAAGAAAAAAATTAGTAAGCATGTAGAAGACTTGAACAACAAAATTAAGCAAATTGACTTAATTTGTGTATATATAAGACCCTCTACTCAAACACATTAGAATACACATTCTTTTCAAGGCACATGGAGGATTTAATAAAATAGGCCACACATTAGTATACACAGTAGATATCAACAAACAAATCTAAAAAAATTGAAAGCATATAGCCACTTTATGTAGTATTAAATTAGAACTCATTAAAAGATAAGGAACACATGTATAGATCAAAAAAGAAATCAGAATTAAAATTAGTATGTATTTTGAATGAAATAATAATGAAAATATGACACAAAAATTGAGGATTGCAGTTAAAGTAGTACTCAGAGTAAAATTTTCAGTTTTAAATACATATATTAAAAATAAGAAAGGTTGAAAATCAATAATTTAAACTTCTAACTTAGGAAGCTAGAAAGAGAGAAAATCAACATTTAAAAAGTAGAAAGAAGAAAATAAAAATAAGCATTGAAATAAATGAAATAGAAGGTAAACATAAAATAAAAATCAACAAAGCTAATTTTTTTTAAAAGAATTTAATTGTTAAACTCCTAGAAAGACCCATGAAGGGAAAAAACAGTAAATGACTCATACCAGGAATGGACTAGTAAACTATTCTAAACATTTAAGAAATAATATGAATCTTAAATACGCATTTTCAGAAGATGGAGAGAAGTAAACACTTCTCAATATTGCATTAGGCAAATATATTTTTGGTATCAAAATATAACAAGGACATTACAAGAAAGGAAAGTTAAAAGCCAATATCACTCTTAGCATAGATACAAAACTCCTAAACATGATATTAACAAATCAAATCCACCAGTATAGAAGAGGCTAAGATATTGAGACTAAGACTAGGTGGGATTGATTTTGCCAGGTCTGGATTGAAAGATCAACCCATGTCATCAACCACGTTATCTGCTTTGCCTCTGTGTCCCCACCCAAATCTCGTGTTGAATTATGATCTTCAGTGTTGGAGGGAGGGCCTGCTGGGAGGTGACTGGATTATGGAGTTCAATTTCCCCCTTGCTGTTCTCATGACAGTGAGTTCTTTATAGCAGTGTGAGAATGGACCAGTAAAGAAAATTGGTACCAGAGAAGTGGGGCATTGCTATAAAGATACTGGAAAATATGGAAGCAGCTATGGAACTGGGTAATGGGCAGACATTGTAATAGTTTAGAGGGCTCAGAAAAGACAGAGATGAGGGGGAGTTTGGAACTTCCTAGTGCTGATTGTGATATTGATAGCGAAGTCCAGACTAAGGTGGTCTCACATGGAGATGAACTTATTGGGAACTTAAGCAAAGGTTACTCTTGATCTGTTCAGTGTTGTCAGTGAAGTGTTGAAGTCCCTCACTATTATTATATTGCTCTTTATCTCTTTCATTAAGTCTAGTATTGTTTTGTTTTATAATTCTGGGTGCTCTCACATTGGATGCATACATAATTAGGACTGAAATATCTTCCCATTGAATTGATCCCTATATTATGTCATGACTTTCTTTGTCTTGCTTTTTACTGTTACTGGTTTAAAGTCTGTTTTGTCTGATATAAATATAGAACACTCCTGCACAGCTTTGGTTTCTATTTGTGTGAAATATCATTTTCCATCCCTCTCCCTTGCATCTGTAAGTCTTTACTAGTTAGAATAGGTTTCTTGTCAGCACCATATAGTAGGTTCTTGTTTTTTATCCATTCCACCAGTCTATATCTTTTAACTGAAGGATTTAGTTCATTTACATTCAAAGTTACTATTGTTATGTGAGGTCTTGTTCCCATTATAATGTTAATTATTTCCTAGTTGCTTTGTAGTCTCAGTAGTGTAATTGGTTCATAAGACCTGTGATTTTATGCTTTTGTGTGTTGTTATGATGGTGAGTATCAGTATTGCCCTTTTGTTTTCATGTTTAAAACTTTGGGCATTTCTTGTAGAGAACGAGTTTGGTGGTGATCCATTTCCTTAGCATTTGCTTATCTGGGAAAGACTATTTCTCCTTCATTTATGAAGCTTCATTTAGCAGGATACAACATTCCTGGCTTGCAGGTTTTTTCTTTGAGTAAAATGAGAATAGGACCTCACTCTTCTGCCTTGTAAGATTTCTGCCTAGAATTCTGCTATTAGTCTGATGGGATTTCCTTTACAGGTGATTAGACATTTCTCTCTTGCTACTTTTAGTATTTTTTTTTTCATATTGACTTTGGGCAGTCTGATCAGTCTGATGGCTATATGTCTTGATGAAGTTTATTTTGCAAAGTATCTTCCAGATGTTCTTTGATCTTCTTTTATCTTAAAGTCTAAATCTCTAGCAAGACCAGAGAAATGTTCCTGAATTATTCCCTGAAATAGGTTTTCCAAATTTTTGTTTTTTTTTTTCTCGCTTGGGAATACCTATAACTCACAGTTTTGATCACTTTACATTGTACATTCTTTATGTTCTTTTTTCTTTATTTTTGTCTTCAAACTTTAAAATTCTTTCTTTTGCATGGTCTAGTCTATTAGTGCTTTCAACTGTGCTTTGTAATTCCTTCAATGAATTTTTCCTTTCCAGAAGTTCCAGAAGAATTTAAATATATCTCTCTCTAGTAAATGTTTAATTTATATTTCGAATTGTTTTGCTGATTTCTTTGCATAGATTTTCAACTTTCTTTTGGATCTTATTGAGTTTTCTTACAATTCATATTTGAATTCTTTATCTGTCATTTCAGAATTTTTATTTTAGTTAAGATCCTTTGCTAGAGAGCTAGTGTGATCCTTTAGTGGTGTTGAAATGGCCTGTTTTTTAATACAGCCAGAGTTCTTATGCTGGTGTCTTTTCACCTGGAGAAGCTGTCACTTCTTATTTTTGTATATGTTTTTGTTTGAATGGGACTTTTTCATTTCACTCTTTGAGAGTGTGACTATGGCATATGTTGGGTGGGTTCTTTGGCTTTGCTTCTGAGTGCTTTTAGGAGGTCAAGGTTCTATATGAATTCTTTTATAAATAGCCCTAGTGGGGTGATTTTCTCAAATACTGGCTATTTGTAAGTTGTAGTAGCAGTGTACTGGGCATGTGAGCAAGCTCACTGCCTCTTGCAGAGATGGAGAGCTTTTTTAGGAAGCTTATCTAATTCCTCAGAGCTGTGCACATCTGTCAGCAGGTGCTGTATTTGATTGTACAGTTCCACTTCCCATCCAGTAGGTGGTGATTTAGTAGTGCCAGCTGGAGTGGTAGCAGTGGGATTTATGCTTGGCCTCTGTTAATCAGGAGAAATATTCTGATATCTTGGGTGCTGAACAGGGCTATGGGACTCCCAGGGATCCCCATCTAGTGTTCGACCACCAAGGCAGGTGGAGAGGGCAAAGCTGGGTGTAGCTGAGTCAAGCAAGCCCTTGGCCAGGCTCTCTAATAGCAGGTGCAAGCATGGACCCTGGCAGGGTTTGGTCCTCTAATGGCAGGTGCAAGATCTGAATCTGGAAGCATTCAGAGTTCCGGTCACTGGAGCAACTTTCCAGGGAGGGATGGAGGTGCTTCTGCCATCCCAAAGAACGCCCATGGAGGGCTGGGGGACTTCCCAGAATCCATAGCCAAGCAGGTGGTAGTGGGACTCATCCAGCTCCCATGCCCCCTACCAGATGGGTCTTCCTCCAGTGTCTGGTAGCCAGCAGCAGATCAGAACAGCTAGCCCAGTTACTAGCAGACTACACTTAGATCATGAAGAAGCCCCAGGCCAAAAGAATCCCTGCCTAGGGACAGAAACTGTGGATCTCAGACCATACTCTTTCCAGTTCGGTCCATTAAGGGAGGGGTGCCCAGTTCTCACACCACAGTGCAAACCATACCACACTCTCCTCTCACTTTTGACCATGAAAGCATCTCTCTGCCTAATGTCAGTTCACGTATCTCATCACCATGCCTGTGCACAGTGTGCTTGAGTCCTAGGGGAATGGGACTGGGCCAGCAGACTTGTCCTCACACTCCCTGGACTCAAGCACTAGTTGTGATAGGGGCAGGCTGGTCCAGGTCCAGCAGAATACTCGGGCAGTGTGGCTGTGCTGCAGCCCTGCTGACAGGAAAGGCAGGCCCTCTCCATGGGAACAACCAAGTAGGCAGCTTTGGGGATGACCAGGAGGCGTGGGGGTCATGGTCCCAGTGTGCCTCAGTCTCACAGCAAGCTGCAGCAGCTGGCAGCAGAACCATCCCTGGGCTGTTTGGGAGCAACAGGCCTCCCGCCTCCCTCTCTGGCCTTATCCTTTATTTTCTCTTTTAATTCTTACAGTGACAACATAAGGCAGAATCTGTAATTTGTTCCCATTACAGATAGTAAAACTGAAGTTTAGAGAGCTCAATTAACTTAACCAAGATCCTGCAACCAGGAACAGGTAAGATAGGGATTGGAATCCAGGTTTTTAACCATGACTGCTTTTAACCATTGCTGCTGCCTCCTTAGTTGGTACAGGAACCTTAGTAAAGGTCTTTTAAATCTAAAACGCATTACTCCAGAAATGTTATAAATGGGAAAATGTATGGAAAGATGACAGAAATGGGGGCCAAAATACGTAGAATTTAAAATCTGCCTGGGCATAGCTAAAACCACTCAGAGAAGAAACACTTCAGCACCTGATAATAGATGGGCTTACAATATCCTTTTATACTTTCTTTCATGGAAGGCTAGTCCAGAGCCACAAGACTTTTATGAGGACCGTGACACTTTACTAGTTACGTGACCTTGAGGAAGACAACCTCTCTAGGCCTCGGTTTTTTCCTTGGTAAAATCAGGGGACTGGAGGTAGTTATTTTTTATTTTTTTTTTGAGATGGAGTTTCGCTCTTGTTACCCAGGCTGGAGTGCAATGGCACGATCTCGGCTCACCGCAACCTCCACCTCCTGGATTCAGGCAATTCTCCTGCCTCAGCCTCCTGAGTAGCTGGGACTACAGGCGTGCACCACCACGCCCAGCTAATTTTTTGTATTTTTAGTAGAGGCAGGGTTTCACCATGTTGACCAGGATGGTCTCGATCTCTTGACCTCGTGATCCACCCGCCTCGGCCTCCCAAAGTGCTGGGATTACAGGCGTGAGCCACCATGCCTGGCCCTGGAGGTAGTTATTTTTAAGTCCCTTTCAGCTGTTTCATCCAGTGACTTTATGATGTTAGGAATTTATTCCATTTCTGCCATATGAACTGTCTATTTTTAATGCAGGCCTGGCTATATAGTCCTTTGAGCTGCCTAATCTAGTTTTCTGCCCACTACAGTCCAGATCTTCCAGAAACAATATCGGATGTGAATGTAACACTTACTTTTCTCATCTTTTTTTTTTTTTTTTGTGATACACATGAAATATCTCAGAAAACAAATGCCCTTTAATGTAGGAGTGGTGGGCTGGGCATGGTGGCTCATACCTGTTATCTCAACACTTTGGGAGGCCAAGTTGGGTGGATTTTGAGGTCGGGCTGTTGAGATCATCCTGGACAACATGGTAAAACCCCATCTCTCCTAAAAAAATACAAAAAAAAAAAAAAAAAGCCAGGTGTGCTGACCTACACCTGTATTCCCAGCTACTCGGGAGACTGAGGCAGGAGAATAGCTTGAACCTGGAAGGCAGATGTTGCTTTGAGCCAAGATCATGCCACTGCACTCTAACCTGGTGACAGAGCAAGACTCTGTCTAAAAGAAGAAAAATAATAATATAGGAATGGTTGTACACCCATATTATGAAATAGTATATAGGTATTTAACGTAGGAAAATGGAACATTTGTGTGTAACAAATATATATATATCCAATTTAATCTTTTAAACCTTTATTTGTTATAAATATGTAACATACACACAGAACAAGTCATGATGAATTGTTAAATGAAAAATGTATGTTGAAGAATATTTACAGTAAAATTGATTTCTTTAAAGAAGGAAGGAAAGAACAGATAAAGATAATGATGAAGAAAGAGGCAGCAAAAGGCATAGGGAGAAAGGAAGTAAGAAAGAATTATGTATGTGCGTCTGTGTCTATATGTGTGGGTTTTTGTGACCAAGAACCTGTTAAGTTTTTCTATATGTGTTTCTTTATAGTTTGACTTTTTAAAATACACACATATTTCTTTTGTAGTAAAATAAGACAAAAATAAAAAAAATCTCATCTTCCAAAAAGATTTAGTTTCATATCCTTTCCACAGAACACTGACTACCCCTCATCTTCCCCTCTCTCCTCTGTTATATATTCTCCTCTCTTCCCCATAGAGAATCACTGCTTTCATGTATGTATCACCAGCTAAGCAGATTTTTAGTTTCACTTAATAATAGCAAAATAAAATGCCCCCCCAACTTTTCCAAAAAGTACACTTTAATTTTATCATGCTGTTTAATATACTTTTTCAAAAAGTCCTATTAGAGACTGCCTAGTGGTCCCTGACCCTGTTGAAAGCCCTTCTCAGGAGTGAACTCCCACTACAGGAAAGCAATTATCTGACATTTTATGTTGCCAGCAAGTTATCACTCTTAAAGCACTGGGATCACCTGTATGTTTACATATTTCAAAGGAAAATGTCTCTAACATTTTTAGAAGAATGTCAAACTATCTTTTTTAATGTTTGACCCACAAGGAAGCTCTGGGAATGTTATTACAATCCAAATCAAATCCTTTTGTGGATCATGGAACAAAAGAGAGATGGGGGGAAAATAGAACAAAAGAAAAGCAGCCCATCATATTTTTTTTCAACAACATTTTGATATGTTAAAATATGCGAGGGGCTGGGTGCGGTGGCTCGCACCTGTAATCCTGGCACTCTGGGAGGCCTAGGCGGGTGGATCACCTGATGTCAGGAAGCAGAGAGCAGCCTGACCAACATGATGAAACTACGTCTCCATTAAATAATACTAAAAAATTAGCTGGGCATAGTGGCGCATGCCTATAATCCCAGCTACTTGGGAGGCTGAAGCAGGAGACTCGAACCTTGGAGGTGGAGGTTGCAGTGAGCCAAGATTGCACCATTGCACTCCAGGCTAAAAGAGCAAATCTCCATCTCAAAGAAAAAAAAAATACCTGTGAGAAAATGAAGGACAATTTGATCACAATGTTAGGATGCTAAAATTAAATGAGGATATAGAAACCATTGAATTCAGTCCCTGTATTTTACAAATAAAAAACATGAAGACCAGATAGGAGGAATTATTTGCACCAAGTCATGCGATGAGGTGATAGGAGTGTTGAGAGTATGCTCCTCATTTCCCACATCTCAATAATAAGGTGAACATACTGGGCTTTGGATGCAAGAAGACCTGATTTGGAATCTTAGACCCCTACTTAATAGGTACGTGACATTTTATTTACTCATAGAGTTATTGTGAAAATCAAATGAAATCGTTTATATAAATAGCTCAGTACAATGTTTAGGGCACAGAAAGTGCACATAAAACATTAGGTTTAATACATATTTTAATGTTCCACACTGTGTATTTTATTTGCATTTCAGTGACTGCACATCTTTCTAGTGCATTTTATCTTGTTCTTACATTTGTGAGGCAAATATTGCCATCCCAAATTATCTCTTTATATCATTTAATATGATTCTGCTCTGTGTCCCCACCCAAATCTCATGATGAATTATGACGCCCAGTGTTGGGGAAGGGGCCTGGTTGTAGATGATTGGATAATAGGGGTGGATTTCCCCCTTGCTGTTCTTGTGAAAATGAGTGCATTCTCAGGGGATCTGATGGTTTAAGTGTGTGGTGCTTTCCCCTTCACTTGCATTCTCCCCTGCAGCCATGTTAAGACATATTTGCTTCCCCTTTGCCCTTCTACCATGATTGTGAGTTTCCTGAGGCCTCCCAGCCATGCTTCCTGTACAGCCTGTGGAACTGTGGGTCTATTAAACCTCTTTTCTTTATAAATTACCGAGTCTCAGGTAGCTATTTGTAACAGTGTGAGAATGAACAAATACACACTGTTCTGGTTTTCTTGTTTTTCATGGCCCAGAAACTTTTATTCAATATAGTACTGGAAGTCCCAGCCAAACAGGCAAGAAAAAGTTAAAGTAAAATAATCCAATTGGAAAGGAAGAAGCAAAATTATCTCTATTTGCAGAAGACATGATATAGAACACTCTAAAGATTCCACAAGAAGTCCTGTTAGAACCAATAAATTCAGCAGAGTAGTAGGACATCATATCAACACACAAAAATTAGTTTCATTTCTATACACTAACAATGAACAATCTTAAAAAGAAATCAATAAAATTTTATTTACAATATCATCAAAAAATATAATACTTAGGAATTAATTTAACCAAGGAGGCAAAACACTTGTACAATAAAAAGTATAAAATTTTACTAAGAGAAATAAAGACATAAATGAAAACATATCTCATGTTCATTGATTGAAAGACAATATTGTAATATTGTCAGACTGTCAAGACTGCCCTGTGGGCAGTTTTATATAGAATTAATGCAATACTGGTATAAATATCAGCAACATTTTTTTGCAGAGGTTAAAATAAATCTATGCCCAAAAATTATATAGAAACTTAAGGACCCCCAAAAATTAATATAATTTTGAAAAAAAAAGTGTATGACTCTCGCTTTCAGATTTCAAAACTTATTACAAAGCTATGGTAATCAAAACAATGTGGCACTGACATAAAAACAGACATATATACCAATTGAATGGAATATACCAATAGAAAGCCCAGACAGAAACACTCACATTTATGCTCAAATGATTTTTGGAAAAGGTGTCAAGACCATTCAAGGGGGAAAAGACAGTCTTTTCAACAAATGGTGCAGGGCAAACTGGATATTTACATGTAAAAAATTAATTTTGATGCTTACCTAACATCATATACAAAATTAACTTGAAATGGATGGCATACCTAAACATAAGAGCTGAAATATAAAAACATTTAGAAGAAAACATAGGGAAAAAGCTATATGACACTTCATTTGGCAATAATTTCTTGGATATGACTTCAAAGGCACATACAACAATAACAAGTAGACAAACTAGGCTTCATAACAATTAAAAACCTTTTTGTATCAAAGGAAACATTCAAAAGAGTAAAAAGGCAATCTACCTATTACAGACTTTGAGAAGATGTTAGCAAATCATATATCCGATAAGGGGTTAATAACCACAATATATAGATAACTCCTAAAACTCAACCACGAAAAAATCCCAAACCTGATACAAATATGAACAAAGAACTTGGATAGACATTTCTCCAAAGAAAATATACAAATGGCCAGTAAACATATGAAAATATCCTCAACACCACTACTTTTAGGGAAATGCAAAGCAAACCAATGAGATATCACCTTACACATTAGGATGAATACTATCACAAAACAAAATAAGTGTTGGTGAGGATGTGGAGAAATTTGAATCCTTGTGTGCTGTTGGAGGAAATGAAAAATTTTAGTCACTATTGAAAACAGTATGACAGTTTCTCAAAGACAAAAAAATAGATTTACTATATGATACTGCAATTTCACTTCTGGGCACATACTCAAAAGAATTGGGAACAGGATCTCACAGAGATATTTGTACACCTATTCTCTATTGTAGAATTATTCACAATATTTAAGAAGTTGAAGCAACCTAAATGTCGATCAGTGGGTGAATGGATAAGAAAATATTACATAGATATAATGGAATATTATTCAGCCTTAAAAAGGAAAGGAATTCTGACACATGCTACAACACAGATGAACCTTGAGGACATTATGCTAAGTGAAATAAGCCAGTCACAAAAAGACGAATACTGTATGATTCCATTTATATAAGGTAACTAGAGTAATCAAAATCATAGAGGCAGACAGTGGAATGGTGGTTACCAACAACTGAAGGTAGAGGACCGTGGGGAGTTACTGTTTAACGGGTATCAAGTTTTGGTTTTTCAAAATGAAAGGTCTTCTGTAGATGGATGTTGGTGATGGTTACACAACAGTGTTGATGTGTATAATATAATTGAACTAAACACCTAAAATTAGTTACGATAGTACATTTTATGTAATATGTATTTTACCATCATAAAATACTAAGGGCCTCAGACTGAGGGTCCACCTCCCCACTACTCTAATTTATACTTCATCTTACCCTTATGTTTAATTTTATGATTTTAGTGGACTTTTTATATATTCCTTTAAAGGAAGATATCTACCTATGTTCTTGAGAATCCTTCATGTTACCTTTATGGGAATACTGGTTCCCAGAATTACGTATATCCCCATGATTGTTGGGTACCATTAGCCTCCAACTATTGAATTTACTCAGAGGGGAAGAAGGGCCATCACAAATGACCTTCAAGTATATAAAAGGATAAAGAACTGGAATCAAGAAACTTAAAGTCCTACTTAAAAGAATTTATAATTTCTGATCAACATTGAATGTCAATTAGTTGTTTGTTTCTTCCCCAAATCTCTTGTGTTTTCTGTTCTACGATCAATAAACTAAGACTCAGACTTCTTGGTGAATATTACTGAAACATCAACTCACTTTCACTTAGAATCCTGTTGTTTAATGGCTATATCTTAGTTAATTAAAAGGAGAAACTCTCGATCTATGTACTTTTAAATTATTCTCAGCATTGGATGCAGTATCTAGCACATACTCAGTGTTCAATAAACATTTGTTATAGGAGCAAATGTTCTAACAGGACATATGGGATGTGTCCTGGTAATCTTTCTGATTTGGTTGAGGTATTTTAGGTATATATTATCCAATTTTTAAAAATCTATTTGGCAAGGCGAAAGATTTTTAAGGCCATCTACATATATTTTCATCCCACTGTTAAAATTTTTAGAGCAATTAAATTTAACAGAGTTTAATTGAGCAAAGAATGTTTGCAAATCAGGCAGCCTCTAGAACCAGAATAGGTGCAGAGTGACTCCAGGGGTGCCACACGGTTGGATAACATTTATAGTCAGAAAAGAAAAGGGATGTACATGTAATATAATTGAGGTACAGAAATGGATGAGTTGGTTAAAACTGAGTGTTTATTTGAACCTGGTTTGAACAGTTGGGCTACCTGTGGTTGACTAAACCTGGGCTGCCATGATTGGCTGAGAATCATCTACTTATTAAAAGGGTTAGTTTCAGGCTGCTTATACATCAAGTTGGGTTACAATTCATTATGTATGGAGAAACTCTTAGTCTGAACTTAAAATAGGTAAGACGGCTGCTTTAGGCAAAACTTAATATAACACCGCCATGAAAAAAAAGATAATAAAATAAACTCTTATAACTCTTTTCCTGAGACCTTAGATAGGTATTTGGGGTACTTAGATTGCCATTTCACGTGTTTTCCAGTTCTGACAACTTTTGCATTTTGTTATAGATTCGCATCTAAAAAAGAAGAATGCTTTTGCTTCCTTTTATTTTTTCATTTTGATTAGTTTCTCAAACAACTTGAAGACTAATGTGGACCACCCAGAAGAACAAGATCTGGAACCTACCAGCAGCTCATGGTAGTGTAAGACCAATGATGGACTCTATAGATCTGAATTATTATTCTATCTCTGCCATTATGTGGCCATAATATTGAACAGGTTGTTTAACCTCCCTGTATCTGTCTTTATTTACCATGAGTACTGTGAAACTCAAAACAAATAATGCATTTTTAAAAATTTGCACTTTGAAAAATATAAGACATAATACAAATATAAAGCATTGTTCCAAAACAAACTTTTGTAAAGTAGAGTCTTACAAATTAAACAAAATCTTATGGGTCCTTATGACCACCCACATTGCCATCTGCAGAAGAAAGGAGAAGTTCTTTGTTTTGTTTTATTTTGTTGTTGTATTCTTTGGCAAAAGAAACAACATGTCTAGCCGCTGGAGCCATAATGGAAGCAACAATTGTAGCAGCAGTCTCTGTTCAGCAATCAACTATATCTATAAAATGTCTTACTCCACCAGTGACCAGTTGTTAAAAACTCACACTAAAAATCTATGTGCTTAGTTTTCCCTTACTTACCTCAGATTGTCTGCTAAGCATATGGAACGGAAGAGCTGAGTTTTTAAGTAAATAATTTGATGAAGCAGAGATTTTAGAACAACTGCCCTCTCCTCCCATAATATGAAAGCCATGTTCTTATAATAATCTTTCATGAAATCTCCCTAGCAAATTAATTTTGTGAAATAATGCTGGGTAGCAGATTTCCTCATTAGCCCTTCTAAGAATATCTGGAATAACAGATTTCTTAGGCTGACCTCTTTGGATTGCAAATGATGTAAACCCAACTCAAACCAGGTTGACAAAATTTAATCATTCAGTGGAATTTAATAACTCAGTGATGAAGTTCAGGATTCATTTCGGCACTGGCCTATTCCAGTGACGTGATACTTCCACATAATTAATTTCACACTAGCAATGTGACATCACTGAACATGGAGATGGGAAGAGAGGTGCATAATTAGCTTTGGAAAATTAGGACAAACCAACTCCAGCACATGTCTACCTATATGCTAGGCATGGTGCTTTGTGCCAAAGATGTGGAGTTAAATAAAACATGGCCCCTTTCCTGATACAGGGAATGAGAAAGGAAGAAGGGTGCTCTGTCATGTTTATTTCAATATCCAGATGCCAGGTACTCAATTCTATTCTCTATTTGTTATAAAAACTTACCAGATGCCAGCTATTCAATTCCATTCTCTATTTGTTATAAGAGCTTAGACTCTGAATCCATACTACCTGTTCTTAAATGTCAGTTCTACTATTTATTAACTGTTTGATCTTCAGCAAATTACTTAACCTCTCTGTATCAGTTTAATCTAGAGAAAAGGGATAGCAGTAGCATCTCCATCATCGAGTTGTTTTGGGAATGAAATGAGTCCATACATGTAAAACACTTAGAATAAATCCTCATTCATGGTAAGTGCTTAATAAAGATTTGTTATTGATATATTTTTATCGCCATTTTTCTATTTTCATAAAAATCCCTGGTTTGTGGATATCAATATCTCCAGTGAAGAAACTGAGAGGTTAAATGACTTGCCCAAAGACACATATAATATATGATACGATTAAGCTGGTATTTGACTCTAGGTCTATATAATTACTAGTCTCATATGGTTTTATGTATACTAATAACACAGGACTATTTATCATATGCCTATTCCGAATCACCTACAATACTAGGAGCTTTACATATATTTTCTAATGTATTCTTTACAACAGTACAATGCATCAACATTTTCTATTTCTACTTTACATATAAGATAACAGGGAATCAGAGAGGTTAAGTAAGTCCTGTGGCCATAGAGTGAGCTGGGATTTAAACCAAGTCTGCCAGATTTATAGAACTGTGTTCTTAGTTACTCTGCTAAATGACTTACAACTATTGTAACCATTATTTTGAGTCATTTTTTCTTCATTTTACCCTGAAACAGGATGTGGTACCTGGGTAACATGGTAGATGCCCTACAAGAGATGGGAATATAATGCATATTAGCAATGGAATGAGGAGAGAGAAAGATTTGATTTTGGTTTTCCTTATAACAGGGGCAGAGAATCCTTCCCTGGATCTTGTTAGATAAATTTTAACAGACTGATGGGGGTGGGCTATGCATTTCTTGTAAAGGAAACAGCCTGAACAAAAGCACAGAGGCTTGAGAGCATGTGTATGTTTGGTGAATGGCAGCAGACCAGAGAGGTATTATGGAATGAACAGGTTAAGATGAAAAAGTTGGCCTTGATTGTTGAGGGTTTTTCAAGCACATGCTAAGGAATTTGAACTTAATTCTATGGTACTAACAAGCCATTGAAATTTTTTGAGAAAAGGAATTAAATAAACTAGATTGTGTTTAGAGAAACAAGGATTGTAGCCATATGTAAGGATAGATTGGAGTTGAAGGAGACTGGAGCCAGAAAGATGAGTTATATGTTATTCCTATCGTTTATGAGAAAGATAACATAAGCTGGAATTAGGGAGGGGTTGGAGAGCAATAGAAGACTTTGGGAAATACTTAGAAAGTATCATTAACAGTATTATCTCTGCTAATTAAAAAAAAACCTCAGTATACAAAGTAGTAACATTTTAATTCAACAGATCTGTATTGGCCAACTACTAGACGACTTTCAGAAGTCTGTATTGACCAACTACTAGAAGATTTTCAAAACTTACTATTTGCCATGTGCCATTGCAAGCCTTTTACGTGCATTATCTAAATTAATCCTCAAAACAATCCTGTGCAGTAGTTACTATTATTTCTCCAATTTGCAGATGAGAACAAGAAACATCAGAGAGGCAAAATAATTTGCTCAGTTACACAGAGAGTGACGAAGCTTGCACTATCTTCTTAGCAACTTACATTATACACAAATTGTCACATTGGCTTAGGCCAGGACATTCCTCTCTGGTGTAGACAGTTTCTTAGGTGGTCTTTGCACTTCTTTTCCTTCCTATCTATCTCTTCTTTACGGATCAGCCGGAATAATATTTTTGAAAACATAAACAAAAGTCACTCCTCTGCTCAAAATTTTTGCATGGTTTCCTGCTGTCCTTGGACTACAATCCCAAGTCCTTTCCTGGGGTACTAGCCTTTTATTGGCCTTGACCACTGCTCCTGCCCACCTCATGCCACTCTCCGTATGGCCATCATAGTCTAACAACATCCACTTTCTCACAGGCCCTGGAATATTCTAAGCACTTTCCCATATCAGGCCTTTGTGAATGCTGTTTCCTCTACCTGCGCTTATCCTCCCGTTCTTTATTAACTCAGTTCTTGCATACACGTGTTTGATCTCAAGTTGTGTGTGTTTCCTTGTTTGCTATTTGAAGCACTAGACTGAGCCATACTGGAATCTGAGGTAAAAGGAAAAATCGTTAACATTGATCCAGAGTTTATAGAATATTCTGATTTTTGGAATTTTTGCATTAATTTTTATATAAAAAATACTGTGTTGAAATTTAATTTATCTTGTTTACTGAGTTTATTTTGGTGTCCCCTTAAAATTCTCACCAAAGACAAGTGCCTTGCTCACCTTGCCCTTCTTCCAGTACTGGTCATTGTTTGTCCCACTAAACTGTAAGTAAGCTTCAGGGGTGCAGGGACCATGCCCGTTTTGTTTACTACCCTATTCACTGTGTGCAACAGATTGATTGTCATGGAGAAAGCAACAAACGAAATTTGTGGAATCACTGAAAAACGATTTAGAGACTTCACCAGCAATGTTCAAATGTATTATCTCATTTCGTCATCATAGTCACTTTGTGATTTGGGTATTCTCTCCTGTTTGTAGATGAAGATAGTGATGCTTAAAGACGTTAAGCAACTTGGCCAACAAAGATATACAATTAATTAGTATACAGCCAAGACAGAATTTGAATCCAAGTCTCTGACTTTACAACCAGGTGTATTCTGCTTCACCAGCTCCTGTCTGGAAGTTCATTTAAACAAAGGCTGAGTAGACATTAATCAGGGTTGCAGAAAGAAGTTCTGGATTATACAGGAAGCTGGATGAGTTGATTTACAAGTTCTCTTTAGATACCTAATATTTTAAAATTCTATGATGACCGCCTTATAATAAGCTGACTGTAACTTGGTGAAATCAGTTTCTTAATTTGCAAAAACAGGAATAATAGTATGCATCAAACTGACTTGTTTAGAACATTAAATAGAAAGGTCTGTGTAAGTTACAGGTAGCAAATGTTAGTATTAATTGTAATAATAACTATAATAACTTAAGTAAGCATGAGAACCCTGCAGTCTGGGAGCAAAATAACTTCTCTTTCACTCTGTTTCCATGGAAAGTACCATTTCTTCAGTCGGAAGAAGTTAGACTTACTGTCTCACTTCTGTACTTGCCTTCCTGATGGGAGGTAGGCCACTCAATCCTGTTTTGAAGTTGAGAATAAGGCTCTGAGAGAAACTTCCAGGACCTCCTAGGTTTTGCCTAATGCTCCTACCTTTTTTATTTTTCACGTGAGAGTAATTCTAATAGACTCCAATCTGGTTCTTTCTGTTCCTTCTTTTCCAGTCACCCAGATAGCCTGACACTTGAGAGGGACAGGGAATAAGCACCATCTTACAGAGAAATTCTTTCCAGTAAAAGCGGCGTTACCTAGAAAACACGTGGCAGAGGCAGTGGGAGTAGAAGGAGAAGAATGATGTTTTATCTCCTGACAGTAAAGTCACAATGAGTGCTTCATGAGAAAGGATATGGTTTCAATCAGCTGAGGTTGCATGTGGGAACCTCCTGGCTCCTCTCCTTCACCTTTTCTTATGCCAGAATCTTACAGCAAAAAGGCTGAACCATGCCACTGATAGAATTTTATTCAGTGAAGTATTCACCCCTGGGGTAACTTTATAACCTCTAGTGTGATGTGGATCTCATAGCAAGCACCCAATAAACACAGGTTGAGTGACTGATAAAACGTAAGTCTATAACAGACAATTTTACACACATGCTCACAAATTTACAGTCCTCTGGTGTGAGACATGTGTTTAGGGTACCCTTTTATGTTTTTTTCTTTCACTTTTCTGATTCATTTGTTATGCCCCCTTCCACTTTATACATATACTCTCATGTGTGCACAACCATACACACACACACATACACAGCCCTCAGGATCAAAAAGATGTGGAGAAATAATAAATCGATTTTGCTTATATTAAAAGCAAACTGAAGACTAACAACATTCTCAGCAAAATTTCTCATTCTGCCACTAGTTCATTTGCTTTGAAAATGCAAACAAGACTTAACAGAGTTTGCTTCATTACCTGGACAGTTTAATATTCTGTGTCGTTTTGAGGATGAGTTGGTAAGGCATAGCTGGGTCTTCAAACCTGAGTGAAGCACACCGAGGAACAAGTTCTGAGACTGGGAAATAAATAGAAGGAAAATGGGGTGAAAATATGCATAGGCTGGGCATCTCTTCTCTGAAATGCTTGGGACCAGAAGTGTTTTAAATTTTGGATTTTGGAATATTTGCCTTATACTTACCAGTTGAGCACCCCAAATTTGAAATCCTAAATCCAAAACACTCCAATGAGCATTTTCTTTGAGCACTAGGTTGGTGCTCAAAAAGTTATGGATTTGGGAGGATTTTGGATTTTGAGCTTTTGAATTTGGGATGTTCAATATATTTAAAAGGGTTGGCAAGATAGGTCCAAGACAGAATGGCACAGCATAGAAAGAGAAATGGAAAGGCAGGGTACTGCTTATTCAGCTCCCATAGCTAAAGGCAGTGTGATCTGATAGGCAAGCCAAGAAACTCACCACATGTTTTGTATCACAGTGAATACAAGTATCTAGTAGTCATGGGATGCAGTGGAGGGTATTTAAGATAATATGAAAGCCTGTACTATCACGTGGGCAATCAGGAATGGAGGACTCCAGTGTGTGTATAACTGGGGAGTCCAGGAAGACAGCAACTTGGAGATCCACCTGTGAATAAGTAAATGTGTCCCAAGTTGTGAAGACCAGGCACTTAAAATAGACTGACTGGTGAGATCAAGGCATACCCCAATCTTGCTGGGAAGTACACTGTAGCCAATTACAAAAACTGGTCACAAATTACTTTCATCTCATTCCCTCTACTCATTCCCTTTGCAGTGCGAAGTTTGCAGCTCCTCCCATTTATTCTCCACCCATTCTTTGGACTTATTTTGTCTGATATGTTGCAAGTAGATGCTTGAAAATGACTTGCTATTGGGGCTTGTCTTCTCTCTTGCTGTTGTTAGAAGTCCTGCTGTCACCACCATTGACAATTTCAGGCTAGCCTATTGTGTGATGATATATACATATATATTTTAATCACCCTCATCACTCGAGCTAGCAAACATCAGCCTACCATCAGAAGCAGAACCATCTAACTCAGTGGTCCAAACCTTTTTGACACCAGGGACTGTTTTTCTGGAAGACAATTTTTCCACAGATCCAGTGGTGGGTCAGGGGAGATGATTTTGGTATGAAACTCTTCCACCTCAGATCATCAGGCATTGGTTAGATTCTCATTCTCATAAGGGGGCCACACCTAGATTCCTTGCATGCGCAGTTCACAACAGGGTTCACGCTCCTATGGGAATCGAATGCTGCTGCTGATCTGGCAGGGGTGCAGCTCAGGCAGTAATGCTCACTCACCTGCCACTCACCTCCTGCTGTATGGTATCAACAGATCCAATGAGAAAATGATAATAATAATGTACTAATAATGTATTAATAAACACTTCTCTGGTGTTTACTATGAACTAGGCATTATTTTAAGTTCCTATCAGGCCATGGGGTGGTACTAGTCAGTGGCCCAGGGGTTAGGGAACTCTGATCTAACTGACCAGCAATGAGTTGCCTGTGGTACATGAGTGAGCTGGGCTATGACCAGCAGAAGAAGCACCCAGCCAAGCAAAGTCCAAATTGTCAACACGCAGAATTAAAAACGAAATTAATGCTGTCGTTTTAACCCACTAAGTTTCAAAGTGGTTTGCTTCTTTTAAATGCATAAAAAATAACTGATATATTAAAATAAGCATTTCGGATGGGTCATCAGTCCAGTTCTTTGGGAACAAGAATTCAGGAAACAGAAAATCTCAGTCTTGGGAATAAACCAGGAGGACAGTGGCAAGAAATTGAGTAAACATGAGACATATTCTCATAGATAAGGCAGAAGCAAATTTGTGAAATTTTGGAACCTCATATTAGAACCAGACAGCCTTAAGTGAACATGTTTGATGGCATAATATGGACTCAAATTTGTAAGCACTTCCTGGATCGGCACAGAGTTATTGCTGGGAACTTTTTTGAATTTTTCTACCCATATTTTGTGCTTATTCTTCATAGAAGCTATTCCAAATATTTTCCAAACTCTTTATATCTCAGACCATCCTTTGTTTTTCTCTCTCACCTGATGACTTTCCCTCCCATCTCACAGAGAAAATGGGAACAACCACTTAAAAATTGAGTCAACCTTCCACCACCAAAGGTACAGATAACTGACTGCATCCAGATTTGCTTCTTTCTCCCCAAAATAATGTAACCTCCACATGCCTGAGGTTAATCCTCCTTTATGTGCTTTAGATCCGTCTAGAGGACCTTACCATCTAACTTTTCTTTCTTCTGTGTCTTTGATGTCCTTCCTTTTCCTCAGTTCTTCTAATCACAGTGTAAATATGTCAATCATTTCCATTTAAAAAGTTTCCCTTACCCCTTTGTTCTTGAGTGATCCTCTTATTTCTGTCTTCTTCACTCTCAAGTTTTGGGGTAAAGTGGTACACACTGCTACAGTGTCTTCACTGCAACTTATCCTCCAAATGTGTTCAATTTTGCTTCTGCTCTCAACCTCCATGAAATTGCATTCACCTAAAGTGGGAAGCAGAAGGAAGGAATTAAAAGAGAAAGAGCAAATATTTATGATTTAGGTAACAGATAATAATTAGAAAAAATAATAGAAAAATGCACTCAAAGCTGGCAGTTGGGGGAAATACATTGGTCACTACTTGCTAACAAAGTCAAGAAAATTCCATAAACTTTTATGCTTTCTCTATAGCACAAAATCACAAAATAAGAAATTTTAATAATTAGATTTAGAGAAAAATAAAAGACTGTGGTACTCTGTTTAATATTATGCATGCAAATATGTAAAAACTTGATTAAAATAGACAGTTATTTAGATAAGTATAATGATAAGATCTAACTCCAGAAGAAATGGAAAATTTAAACAATGTTTATGGAAGAAATAGAAGTTGTCAATGAGCTACACTTTCCAAAAGTACTCCTGATCCAGAGGTTGATAAGAACATTCTACCACATTTAAGGAATTCCTAACTGCTCCTAAATGCAAAACTTGCGTGCATTTTTAGAAAGATAACCTAAGAAAAGAAAATTATAAATAAAATTAATGTATTCATAACAGTGTAAGAATTCTAAGTGAAATATTAACAAATATAATTTAGCCACTAAAAGACTAATTGCTATTAAATAGATAGAATTTATTCTGGAAATGCTGAATGGTCCCATGGGACTAAATCTAATAATATAATTGATTGTATAAACAGATCCAATGAGAAAATTATGGTAATAATGGATTAATAGTTAACATTTCTCTGGTGTTTACTATGTACCAGACATTAAGTTAAGCACTTTATATATGTTAACTCACTTATGTCTCACAGCGTTCATATGAAATAAGAAACATTATTCTCTCCAGTTTATAGATAAAGAAATTGTTAATTGAAGGCATTTAAAATTCATCCAGGATGATATACCCTGGTAATTGGCAGAGACACATTCTATAACCTAGATAGTGCCTGGCTTCAGACTCTGTGTTGCAAACCCAAAATAATAATATTTTAAGAATTATAAACCATAAGATATATATAGTGCCTGACTTCAGACTCTGTGTTGCAAACCCAAAATAATAATATTTTAAGAATTATAAACCATAAGATATATCAAGAAGATAGTAGAGGCCTCTTAGCCCAATCATTTCCCAGCTACAAGAGTGGCCCCAAGGTGAGGCCAGCAGAACCCCCAACCTGCATCCAGTCCAAATTGTTGAACCACAGAACTATGAGCAAATAAAATGGTTATTGCTTTAAGCCACTAATTGTTTGAATGCTTTGGTACACAGCAATGGATAACTGAAACACAGTATATGACAAACATGGCATATCAAATCAGTGAAGAAAATATCCATTACTTAATAAATGTATTTGAAGAACTAGGTAGTCATCTAGTAATAAATTAATTCAGATTCATACCTTATTCATACTTCATAATAGGATTAATTCCAAATAAATAAAATATTCAAGTTTGAAAAATGAAACCATAAGGTATTATAGGAAATCACGGAAAATTTTTATAACTGTGGAAGTGAGAAGAAGAGCATTCTAACTATATATTAAACACAGAAATCATAAAATAAAAGATTGATAGATTTGACAATGAAAAGTTTTTAAATGTAGCACAGGCAAAGCATTAATTTGATAAATATATAAAGAACTCATTTCAACAATTATGAAAAGTGAATAGATTGAAAATAAAAATAATAAAAATTAATATACCAGTCACAGGAAAGGAAATGCAAATAGTTCTCAAACATAAAAAAAGTACATTTTTACTAATAGTATGAAAAACGTCATTTAAAGATTCACCGCTACACTCTTTTTCAATTCCTTGTCCAAGGGGCAAAGTTTAGTAACACATCAGGCTGGCAAATCTGTGGAAAAATAGGTACTTTCTTACATTGGTTTTAGAAATGCAAATTGATGGCAATATCCCTAAAATTTCTATTTATATTTTATTTAAAAATTTGTAATTATTTAAATGCATACAGAGTTTTATTTCTTGGAAAATGTGTCCCATATAGAAATATTTGCACATGTGTGAAATATATGTTAAAAGTTATTAATTTTAGCATTTTTATTATCAAAAATATTAGAAATAACAGAAAATTTAGAAATTATTAGAAATATCAGAAGACTAATAAAGTATGGCACAGTCTTAAAATGGAAGATTTTTGAGCTATCGAAAGGAAACTCTTCATGTACTAATACAAAGAAAATTCATGTACTAATAAGAACTTATTTATTTATCGTATTATATCTTATTTATATGTATTATTCATTTTTAAATTTAGGGTATTCATACTCATGGCAACAATGGAGGGAGAGACTACATACCTATGTATGCTTGATATATATAAAGGATCTTGAGCACACTTGGTATCCTTGGAAGGATACTATTTGTAGAGGAGGGAACTGTGTACCTGGGTATAGAGACACGGGATGAATTTTCAGTGTCTCTAGGTGATTTTTGGCTTTTTGGTTTTTAAACCATGTGAATGTATTTCCACTGTAAAAAATAATTTTTAGAAAAATGTGGAAGCAAAGAGAAAAAATGAAAACAAAACCAAAATGCTCCTAAGAAAGAATGACAGAAAGAGTGGAAAGATTTGTCTTTCTCTGTATCAAGAGTTTTAGAAAGCTTTGCTAAGATAGCAATGTCTTGCTTCAGAAATAAACAAACGGATCAATAGAACAGAATGAAGAGCCCAGAAAAAGACCCATATAGATAGTGATACTCAAATTCTAACAGAACAAGCATTACAGATACGTGGTGCTGGGTCTTGGTTGTTCACGTAGAAAACCCTTGATATATATATATAAAATACGTATGTATATTATATATATATAAAAAATACGTATGTATATTATATACACATATATATATAATGGGAAATAGAGATGCAGTTCCAAGGTTTTTATATTTATATATAAATATATATATAAGTTTCAAGGTTTTTATATACATTATATATATATGTTTTATATATATATATACACACACACACACACACAAAACACATAAGTTCTTATTCTATCTGGAACTGATTATATATATTATATATAATATATATAATCAGTTATATATATATATTTCACACATAAGTTCTTATTCTATCTGGAACTGATTTTATATATATATATATATATATATATATATATATATATATAACTGATTATATATATATATATAAAATCAGTTCCAGATAGAATAAGAACTTACATTCTTATTATATATATAATATATACATATGTTATATATATATGTTATATATATGTATCATATATATATAACTGATACATATATATATATAATCAGTTTCAGATAGAATAAGAACTTATGTGTGAAAGACAAAAACTAAAATATTTAGAAGTCATTGTAGAATATTTTTATAACCTTGAGATAGAGGAAGACTCTTTGAAAAGAACAAATAGATATTTTTAAAGGATTTTTAGGAGAGTGAAAATACTCTGTATGATACTATAATGATGTACACATGTCATACATTTCTCTAAACCCATAGCATATACAACACCAAGAGTGAACCCTAATGTAAACTCTGGTGTTCAGGTAATTATTATATGTCAGTGTTGGTTCATCAGTTATAACAAGTGCACCACTCCGGGGAGGGGTGGGGAGCAGTGTTGATAATGGGGTAGGCTATGCTTGTATGGGAGCACGGGATGCCAGAGAAATATTACACACACAATCTACAAATCAATAAGAAAAAAACAAAAAATGATCAGGTGTCACAAATAAACATTCCACTGAAAAGGAAAAACAAATGACACAAATGGCCAATGAATACATGAGAAGATATAGCTGCACAGTCAAGAAAACATATAATAAAATTACAGTGGTATACCATGTAAGCTCACCATGTTGTCAAATATTAAATTGAAACTGACTTTTTGGCCAGACTGTGGAAAAATGGAACTCTTACATGTGTATTGCCAGTGTAGTTTGGTACCAATATTTTGTGAAATGATTTAACATTATCCTGCAAAGTTAAAAGAGTGAACACTCTAAAACAGTTATTCCACTCTGAGGAGAAACTCACCTATATTGCAATAGGACAGGTGAGTAAGAATATTCACAGCAGAATTATTCCTTGTAGCAAAAAACAGAAACAAAAAATCATCCAAAAAGCAATGGCAACTACCCATATATCTGTTTACTGAAGAAATTAAAAACAAACTAGAGAATAGTACATAGCAGTGAAAAATATTGCACCACCAAACACACAAAAACATTGATGACGCTTACAAATAATTTTGAGCTAAAAAATGTTCAGGTTAGAATTTACTTCTGAAGGGGATGAAAAAATTTATGTGACTTGGGAAGAGAATAGAAGAAGCTTCCAAAAAATTATTGACATTTTTTTCAGTTGAGTGATGGTTACATGGTTGTTTTCATTATTTTTCCTTAAACCACAAAAAGATGTATTATCACAAATTGTTTTTCAATTAAAAATAACAATTAATGGCAGAATAAACCCCTAGGAATTTGTAAACAATTAGAGTTGTGCAATGATCATATACAGGGCTTAGACGAACAAGAAAGCCAGATGGTAAATATTTGTACCTAGAACTAGATAGGATAAAGCAATTAGGTAGCAAATTTTATCATCAGTACATAGCTCTATTCCTGACATAATAAGACATTCAGTAAATGTTTGCCAGATAAATGAATGAATAAAAAGTAGAGATTGAAAACCCCTGGGCTTGGACTTGAAAACCACAGCCTTCATTTTATTACTAATGAGAGATAAGGCTTTAGAGGCATATGGTGGAATGCTTTGAAAATATCCCTTGTGGGATTGAGGCCATTAAAAATGCAGAATAATAAAATACTTATCATTGGAGGGAGTCATAGACATAATGAAAACAACTTGTCGATTTATTTAGTCTGGTAGCCTTTTAACACCTACATAGACACACAGCTTAATAATTTTATCCATATAGCAGATTCATTTTAGGAGTATCCTGTGGGAAAATTCAGTCTTCATAAGAAAACACTGAATAATGTATTCCTAGAAATACAGCTCTCTTACGTAGCAAGTAGTACCTTATATGTACAGAGTTCCATCTAACACATTGTATCAATTAGTTATAGGATTTCTATTATCGTATTCATATTTCATAATTGAGAAAAACAACAAACAGAAAAGCTTAATGTATCACATTGCCTCAAAAGAAATTATAGAAATATTCACCTGAGCACAGAGACTGAACTGAGATACTACATTTAAGTGCTAGAATTAAGTGATATGTGGTTCAAGATACACATGTGTGATCTGCTTAAATTACTTGAAGCTTTAACGTCCAAGTAATTCATTTACTAGAGGTTGGGTGTAAACTAGAGGAAATGTGTCTTTGGGATCTATTATCATGTTGGTTCCGCAGCCATCTTCTGTGTGTCTTTTTTTTTTTAAATATTTTTCCATAGGTTATTGGGGTACAGGTTATATTTTGTTACATGAGTAAGTTCTTTACTGGTGATTTGTGAGCTTTTGGTGCACACATCGCCTGAGCAGTATACATTGCACCCTATTTGTAGTCTTTTATCTCTCACCCCACTCCCATCCTTCCCCATAAGTCCCCAAATTCCACTGTATCTTCTTATGCCTACGTCCTCATAGCTTAGCTCTCACATGTCAGTGAGAACATATGATGTTTGGTTTTTCATTCCTGAGTTACTTCTCTTAGAATAATAGTCTCTAATCTCATCCAGGTCGCTGAAAATGCTGTTAATTCATTCCTTTTTATGGCTGAGTAGTATTCCATCATCTGTATATACCACAGTTTCTTTATCCACTCATTGACTGTTGGGCATTTGGGTTGGTTCCATGATTTTGCAATTGCGAACTGTGCTGCTATAAACATACATGTGCAAGTATCTTTTTTGAATAATGACTTCTTTTCCTCTGGGTAGATACTCAGTAGTGGGATTGCTGGATCAACTGGTAGTTCTACTTTTAGCTCTTTAAAGAATCTCCACACTGTTTTCCACAGTGGCTGTACTAGTTTACATTTCCACCAGCAGTGTAGACATGTTCCCCGATCACCACGTCCACACCAACGTCTACTGTTTTTGATTTTTCGATTATGGACATTCTTGCAGGAGTAAGGTGAAATCACCTTGTAGTTTTGATTTCTTTGATCATGAGTGATGAGCATTTTTTCTTATGTTTGTGATCGTTGTATATCTTCTTTTGAGAATTGTCTATTCATGTCCTTAGCCCACTTTTTGATGGGACTGTTTGGTTTTTTCTTACAGATTCGATTTCATTGTAGATTCTGCATATTAGTGCTTTGTGTGTGTGTGTCTGTGTCTATGTGTGTGTATGTGTGTATGTGTGTATATGCATGTGTCTGCGTGTGTATGTGTGTGTTTACCTGTGTATATGTGTGTCTGTGTGTCTGCGTGTATGTGTGTATGTGTATGCATGTGTCTGCGTGTGTATGTGTGTGTCTGCGTATGTGTGTCTGCATGTGTATGTGTGTGTCTGTGTGTGTATGTGTATGTATATGTGCATATGTGTCTGCGTGTGTATATGTGTATGTGTGTATGTGTATATGTGTGTGCGTGTGTATATGTGTGTGTGTATGTGTGTATGTGTGTATGTGTGTATGTGTGTCTGCCTGTGTGTATGTGTGTCTGCATGTGTGTGTATGTGTGTCTGCGTGTGTGTATGTGTATATGTGTGTGCGTGTGTATGTGTGTGTCCGTGTGTATGTGTATGTGTGTCTGCGTGTGTGTATGTGTGTGTCTGCATGTGCCTGCATGTGTATGTGTATGTGTGTGTCTGCGTGTGTATGTGTGTGTTTGCGTGTGTGTCTGTATGTTTATGTGTCTGTGTCTGTGTGTGTATGTGTGTGTGTATGTGTGTTTTCCAGGCTTTTTGCTTTTCTGTGCTGTTTTCTCTACTTCTGCCCATAGATTGTACCCGCTTAGAATCAGGCACCCTGGCAATACCTCATGCAAAACAAAACTATCATTCCTTTTCCTCTTATACTTAACAAAAATTAAAACTGGCCCGTTTTATCTCTACTCCTTTAGTAATCAGATAGATAACTTTTTTAAATCTTTGGTAAACAAATTTCATTTCTTTCTTTCTTACTTTTTACTGGTGCTGTCATTTCTCCCAGGAACATCACCACCTTAATGTTGAGGGATTTGACAAACTGTCTCTCTCCTACCATTGCTAAAATCTAGTATCCCTCCTCAGCTCCCCTGAAATGCTTTTCCTGCCCATCACTAGTATAATTCACATGTCAGACAACCTATTTCAAAAACTAGAATTTCCAGTATGCTAGAATCGGCTATTCTTCTGTAGGGGAAGCAGTTAATAGTTGAAAAAGCATTGGTACTAACTCTTTGGATTCTGGCAACTCTCATTTTGTGTGACATATTTGCTTGTGCTGCCTGAGAGGCTACGCTCATGGCCAGTCTTTCACGTGGCAGAGGAGTTATGATTCAAGCATGCCATTATGTCCTCCATGCTATACCCACAACTCCCTAATTGCCCTTCCCCCAGAAAGCCTGAAATGTTACACCATTACAAATTAATTCCTTTAACCTGAAATACTGTCAGATACACTTTAAACATTTTCTTGACATTCTTGGAGGAGGTAGAATCTTTAAGTCATTAAAATGAGAGTACTTATTATTTGATTGCTTTCTCACAGGAAAGTAGCCAAGAGGGATCCCAAGGAAATATGTGCAAGTTGAGGGAAGTTAACTTGAGACCGACCAAGTCTAAGTTTGGAGCACGAGGCACTGCCCAAGGAGGCTACTCTAGTGAAGGTATTGGTGAAGTGGCGGAGGACTCAACCCTAACTTGGAAAGTAGGAGATAGTCTCCATCTTAAAGGCTGCCAAGGTAGGGAAGTACTATGGAATGGCCTCATGGAATGGCCCCAATGTCTGATGTCATCTACATCTGTTAGACCCAACACCTTTCTGTTAACCTGCCCAACATTCCCCAGGAGTCTGGGAAATATGACAGTGTCCAGAGTGTCAAGGGGTATTATAGTCCAAAGAAGTTTAAAAGATACTTTTTTTAAAAAAAAGTGTAGTGGTGCAAAATCAAGTTTTAATACCAGGAAAAAGGGATAAAGAATGAGGTATGAAAGGTGACTCTAGTATGGTTCATTTTAGAGCTTTTCATTCTTTCAGTTAGCTATTCGTTGAGCAAGTACGTGTACAGATTATTATGCCAGGTAATGAGATGGAGCCAAAGAAGAGCAAGACATGTGGATATCTGATAAAACTTGAATTTCAACAAGTGATGAAGATAGTAGGTAGTATAGAAATTCTAGGAAAAGAGGCCCCTTTGGACACTTGTGTTGAGTGAAATAGACATCTGAGTAGAACTTCAAAATGCTTGAGATTATGTTATTAAGAAGAATCAGGAAGGTGATCTGGAAAGGGGAAGAAGATAAGCAAAGGCAGTGAGGTAGCAAAGCATAAGATGTCTTCGGGAGGCAGAGTAAGCTGATAAAAAGAGGTGGTGGTATAGTTTTGGGGAGTCTCTGAGATTAGGGCCCACTGCCTAGGTCAAATTCCAGCTCTCCCATTGGTGACTTCAGGCAAGATACATAGCTTCATTGTACCTCAATTTCATCATTTGAAAAGAAATAATAACAGTATCTACCTCATAAGAATGCTCTAAGAAGAGAAGAAATATTTTAAATGCTTAGTAAAGTGATGGATACATCTATTTGATCATTGTTTTATTATTTAATATTACTTTTGCTCATTCAGTAATTTATATGTTACCAGTAGGAAATGGAACCATAAAGGCAAGATTGTTTCTTAAATGTTAGATGACAATATCTGGATTTTATGCTGTGAGGAGCGAGGGAGCTTTTGAAAGCATGTCATAATTGGAGAAATTTACCCTGCAAGGGATTGGATATGCTCTAAGTGCTGGATGGAATTGGGGCTTGGAGGCTAGAGGAGGAGAGATGGAAGCCATGACTGCAGCTAGCTGATGCATGAGGTAATATGGTCCTGAACTTCAAAATGACAGCAGAGATGAGAAGGGAGTTGTAGATTTGAGAGGCATTGTGAAAGAAGGAGGGAGAGTTCTGGTGTCAGTTTGAATCTAGGAAGAAAAGCCAAAGTTGTGTCTGATGCTTTGAGCTTTAGTGACTAAGACTAATATGATGCCAGAATAAAAAGCAGAAAAGGAAAGAAAAAAATTGATTTCGGAAAGAAGAGGGGGCATAATTAGTTCAAAAGGTAATGTGAAATTTAAGTGAAATGTAGTCTAGGCAGCTGGAGATGTGGACTGAGAATTCAGGGGAGAGGTTGGCTAGGGATATGTTGTCTTCTGAGTAATGGTAGAGAGCAGGTTGATGGATGACTTCTCTGCAAGCAAAAATGTGAAGGTAAGAGGCTAACCTTACGTCTGAACCTTGGGGATTGTGCAGATACTTGGTGATTTGGGCTTTAAAAGAATAGCAATATATTATTCTCTTTTGCCATGAGTATGCTGTTATAGAACTATTAGCAATGAAGTATACATACACGTTTTTCATTCACTACTTCTTTCTTTCATTTGTTCATTTATAAACACTCGTTACAGCATTTAAACTATCTAATGCTCAGTAGCTACTTAATAAATGAATGAAATCCATGGTACTATCAAATCCTACAGAAGAGCTTACCTGCCTCCATATCTCCATGCAGACTATTATCACCTTTGCGGTGAGCATTGCACGGACATTTGTCTGACATCACTGGTCCATGGCACCTTGATCAGTCATACTGGGGTAATTTGATAGCCCTTTTCAGGGGCTCCTCCTTTTTCTTACTTCACAACTAAACACTTTCATTCAACCTTTAAGTACTTTGACTCCAGGCCTTATTATGTAATCAATGAGCAGTTCTGGAATGTGCAAGGGTGCAGGCTGCCTATAAGAACATTCTCCCCTACTCATGTTCCTTACTCACATTGGCGGGAGTGGTTTCCTGGTGAGGCTGTACTTTGCATTTTAACAATATAAATTAAAAGTTGTGATTGTGATAGCATAAAATCACCAACCAAACTCTGCTAGTTTTCTCTGCTCATTTGCTCACTTCTTTAACATAACACAGCTAATTGTTCTTAAGTGCCTAAGCCACACTGAGGCAAAGAGTACCTTGTACCCCTTCTTAACCAGCCCCCCATCCTTCCTCCATCATCTCCATGGCAACCTCTAAAACAAGCCGTTACAATCCTGACATGGCACCAGGCTGACACCTTGGGCTGGGATTTAATTTTGAGTTATGACCGCGTTAGGAAAACATATGATGTGGCCGTTTGCTTATAGAGAGAGGGGGGAACATCATAAAACCCTCTTTTTTTATGAGCTGTCGCTTGATTCGTTCCTGGAGCCCCAAGTAGCAAGCTTCTAAATCAATGCATGCAGCTGTTTTGGCTTCTTGGAGCCCAGCAGGTGTATTGCTCAGCTCAGCTGCCATCTCCCTGCACTCACATAACAAATAATAACGGCTCACACACCTCAGCCATCCATCAGAGTTACTGCTGGGCCCTGAGAGGCTTCCTTCCCTCTTCCCTACAACCCTTTATCCTCCTCCTTTCTTTCTTTTCTTTTTTTTTTTCTTCTTTAGCAGTAATTGTACTCCATTATGGATTTTTCTTTACACTTTTGGATGCCTTCAGTTGAATAACTTTTGGCTTTTTTGGCAAGAAGAATGAGAGAGAATGAGAGAAAACCCACCACAGTGTTTATTTGTGTTTAAAAAAGTTAAAACAATAGAAGTATTGTGATTGGTGAAATCAATTAGTCTTCCTAAGCAGTAAAGGCCCACATCTGGTGTGACTTAACTTAATGTAAGAGAAAGGGCTGCAGAGGCCCAGAGACCTTGCGTTCTCATTTCAACAAGTGACAGAGAAGGCATAAAAGGCTAATAATATACTACAGAGATGGCGTGATAAATACTGGGGTGCTCGCCTAGAAGGCAAAAATCTTTGCTGGCTCATGACAACCAAATAAATGTTCCCTCCTAAGACTGACCATCAACTCCAGGGAATTGAAAGGCTGAATGCCAACTTGAGACTATTCCAATGGGTTGGCAAGATGATTTCCCAGGGAAATGCAGAGATAAGAGCTTGAACTCCTGAGATTTGATGGTGAGGCAGGTGAAGACAGATTTGACAACTTGTAGACTCTCCAATCAGAGTGGGTCAATTGAAAGAAGGCTAAGGCAATGCCAAGCATGGTGATTAGTGGGTAATCGAGGCTTCTGGATGATTCAGACGTATGACTCAGACCTTGACCTTTTAGTAGAGTTACTAGATTTAGCAAGTAGAACATCAGGACATCCAGTTAAATTTGAATGTCAACTAAAGACTGAGTAATTTTGTACTAGAATAAGTATGTCCTATCCAATATTTCCACATACTTACACTAAAAATTTGTTGGTTATCTAAAATTCAAATTTTACCAAGTGTCCTGTGCTTTATATACTTTCTAGGAACTTGTATTTTTTTTTTAATTTGATGCCTTCTCCAGTGTTCTTCATGTGCTATGGGTCAAAATGAGAAATCGCCATAGTGAAAGCATGACTGCCCTTTTCTGGGAAGTCACTGTTCATGACTCATCATTGTATTTAATATCCTTTGCATAAAGAGTTATTAAATAAATCACTTTGAAAATTTATTTTCAAGAATAAAGAGACAGAAAAGATTCCTTTATCATAAATGCCCATTTTGCCTGATTCTCAAGGCAAATTAAATTTGCTGCTCTGTTTCAGAAATCATTCTGTCGTAGGTCCATTTTCTTACAAAGTCTTTTCTGCATAACCCCATGAAAAAAGCATGTACTGGTATATACCTCTCTTGGAAGTTTATAGTGCTTTTTAGCAAATTAAAGGATCATGGGAATTTAACAGTAAAAAAAAATCTGCTTAGCTTTTTCCTACCCAGACTTGCTTAATTTGTTTGATTATAGAACAGCCTTTTCAAGAAATATCTATTTAAATCCAGCAGATCTAATTGACTGATTAACTGGTTGACAAATGCAGACTTATGGTTTTGAAATGTTTATTTTCCCCTCAGTCTACGTGATTTTTATCTTCTATTTAAATGTTAACTGTCTTCTTCCACTTGCATTTCCTTGCAAGCCTTCTCAAGTCTTTTTTGAAAGTATGCAACACAAAAATTCTAAACAAATCAGTAAATAAATGTCCTGAGGTGGCTGACCTGAATCACATATACAGTACACAAAATACTTATGAAGGACCTGTGACTCAGGATATTCAGAGAAAAATGGTCACTGAAGATGCTTCTTTTGCTCTTCCCACTCTACAAAATTGCTTGTGTGTGTGAGGGTGCCACTCCCCCAAAACAAGCAGCCCCCTTTTTTCTGCCATTGGCTTCTGCCCCACCATAACCCCTCATCTGGGTGCTGATCTTGTTGGGTTCTGCTGCTCCCTGCAACCAGTCTCTCCCAGATGTAAACTTCTACTCCAGACAAGGCTGATTTAGAAGCAGCACAAAACTTGAGAGTATATTGCATATGTGGTACTTAGGGACCCTTCAGGAATAAAAGGGGTGAGGATCATGTGAGTTATTATTCTAACAATCTAATTATTAACTAGTCCTCAGGCAAGACCCCTTGATACCTAGCAATCATTCCAGAACAATATAAATCTATTTGTCATAGAGATATCTCATTCCAAGGGAGGAAAGGCCCCCCCTACTTATTCCAAGGCTGATGGCAGGTACCAGAAACCTGGACTGACAGGATAGTCCATGGGCATTTTTATTTTTATTATTTTCTTAAATCAGTTTCCAACAGCTGGTTGCCACTTGCCCCTTGACGTGGACACATAAAAGCAAAACCTCCAGCACTGTGCCAGCCAGGATCAGGGAAGAAACACAGCCCTCATAAATCAAGCCTACACTGTTGTACAGCTTTAGCTCAATGAAGTGCATGTGTATGGGATAAAGGGGACGAGCTGTGACTGGGAAGAAAAGCGTCTCCCCGCTGCCACCCCTTGCAAACTCCATGGATATAAGCCAGCACCAGTCCACACAAAACTTTTGTGATCCCCTCAGTCTCTCAGCACTGGTCAAATCATTCATTCAAGATCTCACACTCCTGTGGGCAAAGCTTTCTAGTGCTTCATCTTGCTCTTTGTAAAGAAGAGCCTGGTCCCAGTTTAAACTTCAGGAAGAGTGACTCTCAAGGGAGCAGAGCAGAGGAGAACAGGGCATGGTATATTATTGACCTGCTGAATTACTAGAGAGAGTGAGGCAGATTGGGGACTTGGTTCTAGGAAGGAGAGGAAAACAGAGGTATTTTCTAAGGAACAGGAAAACAGGAGTAACAGGGGAAGGGTGGAAGGAAAAATGAAAATGACATAAGCACCCACAAAAATGACTAAACTTCATTAAGGTCAAGGGAATAACTTTCCATGGATCAACTCATGTGACATTCACAGGCCATCATAAGCTAAGTACTAATCTCTAGATAAACTCAGGAAGTTCAAGAGGCCAGTACAAATGTTAGAAGGACACAGGCGATTTCAGAAATGGAAATCCCAAGAGGTGAAGTCCCAAAAGGTGACTCCATTATATGTAGAGGAATGCCAAATACTGATTATCCACCCACATTGCTGGAAGAAATGACCAGAAACGTGTCAGTAGAGTAGCATCCACTGACAAAGCATCCCAAATTCTTCAGCACAAACATCTATCTCCCAATCCCCACCAACCCCATGAGCTACTGTTGTTCAGGAAAATGTGGCCCTGATGCTAAAAGGGCCAAAACGTTAATGTAGAGGAGGAAATGTTGATTAATGAGTTCAGTTCAGTGTGTAATCTAGTCATTCATTCATATGCTAGGGGGTCAATTCTATGCCATACGTCGTGTCAGGTTGCTGGCTGAGTAAGGTGGGAGTCCCAGACCCAGCATTCTTGCCACCTCTCAACGCTGTTCTAGCACAGATAGGTGAGAGGAGGATGTCAGACTGGATGCCCTCAGAGAGGGGAGGAAGCAGAGGGCATCAGATTCTAAACAGAGATTAGAAATCACATAATTACCACTAGTCACATATTTTTAGTGCTTTAATATAGTAATGTTACTCTATGGTAGTCAGGATGAACTTTGTTATCTTCATTCTCCAGCTGAGAAACTGAAGTTCTGCAGCATGAAAATACCAGCCAACAGCCACACAATCTCTTAGTAACAGGAAACAGCCTGACTTCATCACCCAATGCCACCTTACTGAAGGGCTTTTCCTTCCTTAACTGGTTGAGGTCATTCAAGGATCTCCTATGCCAACTTTCATCTCTCCACTGCCTTTGTTCCCACCAATATTTCCTTTTTGTGGTATGACCAATGGAAAATCAGCAGCTAAAGGAATCAGATGTTTGTGCAAAAACATCAATTATCATAACTCTTCCAAGGTAAACGCCCAAACTCAATTACTTTCTGTGACTTGCGAATGATCCTAACAGAAACATGATTTTAAATGGAGGGAAAAAATTAAACCTATAAAACATATGTTACAGGAAAGGTGTCCTGATCCAGATCCCAAGAGCAGGCGAGTCCATAAAGTGAAAGCACATTTATTTTTTATTTTTTATTTATTTATTTATTTTTATTTTGTTATTAAAGTGAAAACAAGTTTATTGAGAAAGTAAAGGAATAAAAGAATGGCTACTCCACAGACAGAGCAGCCTCGAGGGCTGCTGGTTGCCCATATTTATGCTAAACAAGGGGTGGATTATTCATGCCCCTCCTTTTTAAACCGTATATGGTAACTTACTGATGTTGCCATGGCATTTGTAAACTGTCATGGCGCTGGTTGGGGGTAGCAGTGAGGATGACCAGAGGTCACTCTCGTAGTTATGTTGGTTTTGGTGGGTGTTAGCCGGCTTCTTTACTGCAACCTGTTTTATCAGCAAGGTTATTATCATCTGTATCTTGTGTCGACCTCCTATCTCATCCTGTGACTTAGAATGCCTAACCATCTGGGAATGCAGCCCAGCAGGTCTCAGCCTCATTTAAGCCAGCTGCTATTCAAGATGGAGCTGCTCTGGTTCAAATGCCTCTGACACATATAACCCTTATTCTTTTGTGCCATTTAAAAGGAAAATCTACTGCATCAGCCATAGGCCAGAACATAAAAGTCAGGGTATGGGATGAAATTTAATTATAAATAGTGAATTTGATAACAGAGAAAAAGTAATATCACAAAACTCACTGATGCTAGTTTAAAAAAATACCCAAGATTCTATTTTTTTAAAAAGGCAGAGTCAAAAATTAATTCTTTATACACAGTCTCTAATCTTAAAAAATAAAATAGTGAATAACTCTGACAACATAAGATATCTCATACTAACTTAAAGTTTGAAACATTATTGAAAAGAAACATCATTCATTTCTTCTAATTAAAATTGGGCAAGTTATCTATTTTTATAATTAATAAAAATGCACATATGTTTTCTCATATGTAAAATGTAAATAATAATGTATCATTATCCTTGAAGTCCAGATGAGTGGCAGAGGTTCTGGAAGGGATTTTGATACCCTTGAGAGTATAAGAGAGAGCTTTGCTTTATTTCACAGTACTATTATTGTCTGTGTTTGATTATGGGAGCTGCTAATCTGACATTCTACTCTATTCTCACCTCTTAAAATTCCAATAACTAAAAATTTCTGTAAATTGGAGAAAATAATTCAGAGGTCAGTAGGTATTTACAAAAATAATACAAGAAAAAAGAGATTTTTTAATCTACTTCTGTTGTAATTTTTACAATGTTCACATAGTGAATTCTTCCCATTTACTTCCTGCTCAGTTTCTTAAACCTTCACCTCCAATGATCTTGTCTCCCACTCTTTTTCAGCCACTCATACACATGCTCACACCTACACCTGGCCATTATCAATAACTCAGCACCCAATATATTCTCAATTTTAGCTATACAACTCATCAACCAGTAGCTTCTAACTCTCCATCTTATTTAATTTAGTATCCTGACTTTTACCAATTTTTTTTTGTTTCACTAACACAAAAACAAAACAAAACAAAAACTTTGGAATTGCAACTTTTCTCTATCTTTGCATTTAAAATGTATGTCCTTCCTAACCCAGTTAGTTTCTTTTCGTTTAATAAAAGTTTTAGTGCCTTATTACCTCAGCTCCCTCCTAATCCAGTTTAGATACTCTGGGTCATCATTATAATCATTGCCTTGTAGAACACCATCAACTCATTTTGTCAATACTACATTTCTCATATCCTGCCAGACAAATTCCAACAATGATTAAATCATGAACTCTGCCTACTCCACACTTGTCTTTATGCAGCTAAATATATGGAGAAAAGCATATGCCTAAGTTAATAATCACAGTCTAATTTTATGACATATCATACTAGGAGAACCCTGATGCTACCTTGTAGTCCTACAGAATTTCCTTAGACTCTACTTTTCTACTTTTATAGATGCTATTGTTAGCCTTTTTTTTTCTCTCCTATCCCCTTAAGTTTTACTCTCTGTTGATGACCTTACTCCTGTTTCATTGAAAAAAGAGAAATGATCAAAAGAGATCCCTCAAGAAAAAAAAGAATGTAGAATTAACAAGTAAATAGAGAGAGGAAACAAAATTTTTTAAGTGTTTAAGCGAAAACGTTAACTATATTAAATATAAATGGATTAAATGTCCCAATAAAATGATAAAGGTCGTCAGAATGAAAAAAATAAACTAAACTACATGCTATTTGCAAGACATACATTTTAAATGTAAAACTAGAAGAAAGTTGAAGGTAAAAAGACCTAAGAAAAAATAGACCTTTGAAACACCAACTGAAAAATAGCTCATATAGATTTGCTATTATCAGACAAAGAAAACTTTAAGAAAGAAAGCACTTCTAAAGATAGATATTTCATAATAAAAAAAGCTTAATACTAAGAATATAATACAATTCTAATTTGTATGCTCCTAAAATACTCTCAAAACAAATATTGTTAGAAATGAAGAATAAATATAAATAAGTCTATAATGAGAAATGTTTTAACATAACTCTCTTGCAGATAGATCTACTATCTAAAATAGTAAGGTATAAAAGATTTTTATAATACAGTTAAGGAAATGACTTATTAGATATATAGAGAATATTATGACCAACAATTACAGAATATTTATAAAAATGACATATGCTGGACCTTAACCAAGGTTCAGCAAATACCAAATAAATGAAATTGTTTAGAGTCTACATTCCAAACACAGTAGCATTATGTTAGAAATTTCACAACAAAAATATAACTAGAAAATTCCCATGCTTAGAAATTAAGAAATTAAACTTTAGGACAACAATGGGACTAAAAAAAAAAAAAGAATTACAACAAAAATTTTAAAATAAATTGACCAAAATGCTACTACCATATAGCAAAGCTTGGATGCAACTAAAACTGTGCTCAGAATGAAGTTTATGTCTGTAACAAGGGCTAAAAGTAATTTTTTCCATGCATCCATCTTAAAAATTAAAAGAAAAATCAAGAAAAAAATCAAATTAAACATGGAAACAGGAGACATTGAAGATATTAAATTAATAAAATAGAAAAATAAATAGGCAATAAAGATGATCAATTATACCCTGAAAGTTTTTTTGAAAGGACTAAAATATTTGAATTAAATTAAAACTCTTGTCAAAACTGGTCAAAGAGAAGAGATAGAAAGGAAAAATGACCAATAGCAAGAATTCAAAGTTAGATATTACTGTAAATCCTATAGACCTTAAAATATAATGAAAGACTATTATGAAAAACTTCATGGCAATACATTTGAAAATGTAAATGCAATAGACATTCATAGAGAAATAAACTTTCTAAAACAGACACGAGAAAATCGGAGAAGCCTCATATGTATTTAAATAATTGATTCTATAATTTTAAATGTATCTGTCCCTAAAAAAACTTGAGGTCTAATTGGCTTCAGCAATGAATTCCACAAAACAATTAAGCAAAATATAGCATCTATCTTATATAAGACTTTCCAAAAAGTAGGAAATATAGGGAACAATTACCAACCAGCTTTATGAAGCCATAGTTACTTTAAAACTAAAGCCTGGCATGGATATTACACAATATTAAAATTACAAGCTAACTTCACTCTTAAACATAGATACAGAAATATTAAACAAAATGTTCATAATTTAAACCCACTTATATGCATCACACAGGATACTATATCATAGCCAAACTGAGCTTATTCCAGCATTACAAAGTTGGGTTAACACTTCAAAAGCAATCTCTATAAGTCATGAGGTTAATAACAAAGAAAAACTGTATGATCATATTTGTAGGAAAAATGAAATTTAACATCCAATCTAATCATCACAAAAATATTCAGGTAGGAAAAGAAGTGAACTTCTTTAATGAGGTATATCAACAACAACAGAAAACTATTCAAACATTATTTTATGACAAAAATGTGAAAAGATTTTTTCTGAGAACAAGGATGGGAAAAGAATGTTGACATATTATTTCTATTCAATGGTTCTAGCCTATGTTATATAGCAAGAAAAACAGTATAGACAGGACTTCTCTCTGATGGGGGGGAGAAGCTGTGCAAATCCTGCCTCAAATAAACAGCATAACACTGAAAATAATATCAGAAAAATTCATTAAGAGGTCTTGAAATTGACCAAAGATAACCAACAAACTGAGACGTGCTTATTCAAGGAAACCTTCTGCACTTTGGGTAGAAACAGTGAGAGTATATTGTTAACTTACTTGAAGCCACTCCTATGTCCTCTCCAGCTCCGTTGGCAAGGTGTTTCACAAGGGCAGGGCTGGCCATGAAACCAGTAACTTTTCTGTTGAAGTGAGCTACCCTTTTTTGGTGATATTCCCTGTAAAACTAGAAAATGCAGTGGGAAATGAACAGAGAAATCTCACAGCACTGCCAGCCTTAGGTCACAGATTAGATCCTATTGGGATGAATGCCAGGCCAGAGGACCAATCAGGAACTTGACAGGAAGGTTCTTGAAATGAGAGCAAAACAGAAAGGCTTGATAAGGTTTCTATATACCCTGGTTGATTGGTAGATTGTGTGTACATCCATGGCAGGCCTAAAAGTTTTTGGAGAAAAAAATATAAGCTGTGGTAGCCTTGAAAATTCCCTGAACTTTGTTTTATCCAATGTAAACCCAGATCCATTGACAGAGAGTAGAAACTTTAGTGGCTGGAAATGTTTCAGCAGAATCTCTTAGCAATCGTTGGCTGGTCACCAACCTTTTTAAAAACAGGGATAATTCCCAGGAAGCAAGGTCATAATTTAAAAATAAGAATTAAATTAACTCAGCAGGAACACCAGCAGCCATACTTTGTAGGGGTGACAGATTCCACAGATCAGTCAAGGTGCATGAAAACAAAATAACACCCCATCCCCCACCTGTACACATATACAGCAACAATAACCACACTCAGGGAAAAAAATCAGAGCCAAGTTGCTAAATATTCAGCTTTCAACAAGAAATTGTGAGACATGTAAAGAAATAGGAAAGTGTGGCTCATACTGTAAAGTACCCAAGAAAACTGCCTCTAAATGTATTTAGATATTGGATTTAGAAGATAAAGATTTTGAAACAATTATTATAAATATGTTGAAGGCCTAAAGAAAACATTTGTAAAGAATTAAAGAAAAATATGGTGACAATGACTCCACAAATAGGGAATAGCAGTAAAGAACTGAGATGTATTTCAATTCAATTCAATGTATTTCAATTCAAAAATAGAAATATTCTAGAGCTGTAGGGCACTATGTTAAAATAATAAACTCACCACACAGGCTCAACATTAGATTTGAGATGGCAATAGAAAGAAGGAATAAACTTGAAGATAGATGAATAGAAATGACCCAATCTAAATAAATGTCTTTTGTCGTTTATTCTTTTTCTTTAAAAGAAAAAATTTCATAAAGCCTTAATTATAACACTGGATTATACTGTTGGGTTTATAACATATATAGATGTAATATGCATTTGTAAAAAATAGCAGGAGAGGTGGAAAATGTAGGTATATTTAAGTAAAATGGCTATATTTTGGTGCAATTAAGTTATTTCTTTATCTGAAACTGAATGTGATGAGGTATATATAATTCTAAGAGCAACATTTTAGGTAATAACTCAAATAATTAGAAAATTAACAGAGGAATTAAAATGGTACACTAAAAAAAATTTGTTTGACATAAACAGTGAAAGAGGAGCAGAGGGATTTAAACATTACAAGACAAATCAAAAACAAATAAAAGTGGCAGATGTATATCCAACATTTCAACAATTATATTAAATAAATGTAGACTACTTCAATCAAGTTAAACTCCATTTTAAGAAACAAGATTCAACTGTATGTTGCTTACCAAAGAAAAACTTTAAATTCAAGACACAGATTGAAAGTGAAAATACAGAAGTAGATATATCTGTCTTGCAAACAGTAATTATAAGAGAGCTAAAGTGGCTATCTAATTTCAGACAAAATAGACATAAAGACAATAAATATTTTTTGAGACAAAGAGGAATATATTATAGTGATAAAAGGATCAATAAATTAGAAAACAATTATAAATATACACAAAACAAACAATAAAGAGTAAAATTTACAAAGAAAAAATGACAGAATTGAAAGGAGAAATAAACAACTCAACAATTAAAATTGGAAATATCAGTGTCTCACTTTCTATACATGATGAAACAACTAGAATAAAAATTAGCAAAGTTATAGAAGATTTATACAACACTATAACAAACATAACCTAACTGGCATTTACAGAACATACTACTCAACTACAAAAGAATTTGCATCCTTTTTAGGAACACATAAAAATATTCTTCAGGATAAACCAAATGCTATGAAAGAAAATAAATCTCAATAAATACAAAGGATTAAAATTATTTCAAGCATATCCCCAAACCAAAAGCATTTGAATTAAAAACCAATCACAGAAATAAAATTTAAGATATCCCCAAATATTTGGAAATTAAACAACACATTTCTAAATAAACCCAAAATCAAAGAAGAAATCACAGAAAAAATTAGAAAATACTTTGCATTAAATGAAAGCAAAATTACAACATATTAAAATGTATGAGATACAGCTAAAGCAGTTCTTAGAGGGAAATCTGTAGCTTTAAACACAATATTAAGAAGGAAAAAGTTTTCAAATAAATGTGTTCACCATTTGAAACAAATTAAAAACAAGTTAAATGTAAAGTAAGTAGAAAGAGAAAATAAAGATTCGAGTGGAAATCAATGAACTAGAAAAGAGAAAAACAATATAGAAAACAAACAAAACTAAAAGTTATGCCCAGAACAAGTTGAAAAAGAATTTATAAAACTTTGTCTAGACTGTCAAGAACAAAATAAAAGAAGAAAGAAATTACCAACTTTGGGAATCAAAGAAGCAATATTACTACCATATCTACAAAATTAAAAGAATCATAAAAGAATATGAACAAGTTTGTGCCAACAAATTAGACAACTTAGATGAAATAAATTCCAAGAAATGTACAAATTACAAAAATGACCTAAAGTAATAGAAAATCTGGGTAGATCTATCATAAGGAAATGAATTGAATTAGTAAGTTAAAATCTTGCCAGAATCTAAAACCTAAGCTTAGAAAGCTTCACTGGTGAATTATTTCAAACATTTAAAGGAAAATTCCAGTTCTACACAAACTTTCTTAGACAATAAAAGAGAAGAAAACACTTCCAAATTCATTTAGTGAAGCCGATGTTGCTCAAAGCCAACTTCATTACATTTTTTTTTAAGTACAGACTAAAATTCTTCTTGAACATAGACACAAATATTCTTTACAAAATATTAAACTGAATACAATAACATGAAAAAAATTCCACAACATGATCAAATGGTATTTATTTTAGGAATGCATGGTTGTATATAATTTGAAAATCAATATAATTCACTAAATTGTAGGGTAAAAAACAAAAAACACATGATAATCTCATAGACACAGAAAAAAACCTGTGTGACAAAATTTACTCCTCATTTATGATAGAAGCTCTCAACAAAAATAGCAAGAGAAAAGATTTGCCTCTACCAGAATAAAAAGGCATCTACAAAAAAATTCCAGCTGGCATCATACTTAATGATAAATGCCTGAATACATTCTGTCTAAGATCAGGAACAAAAAAAAGATGTCCATTGTCACTATTTATATTCAACATTATATTGGAATTTTTAGCTGATAAAGTAACACACAGAAAAAGAAATAAAGCCATTCATATTGGATAGGAAGAAATAAAACTATCTTTCTATCTAGATTACATGATGATCTGTACTATCAAATCTGATGGTATCTTCAAAAAAGCTAATAGAAGAGTTTAATAAGGTTGCAGGGTATAAGATCAATGTACAAAAAAATTATATTTCTATATATTATGAGTGAATAATTAGAAAACAAAACTAAGAAAACAATTTCATTAATAATAATTTCAAAAAATAAAATACTTGGAAATAATTTTAACAAAGGAAGTACAAGATGCACAAAAAGTTATAGATCATTGCTGAAAGAAATTGAAGATCTAAATAAATAGAGAAATATTTCATATTCATGGTTTAGAAGACTCGATATTGGGAAGATAATAATTTTTCTAATATTGAATCTATAGTTTCAATGCAATTCTGATGTAACCACTAGCAGATTTTATTATAAAAAATGAAAAGCTGGTCCTAAAATTTATATGGAAGTACTAAGGATAGCAAAAACAAGTTTGAAAAAAAGACTAAAGTTTGAAAACTCACACTACCTGTTTTACAACACTTATAAATCTCCATTAATCAAGGCAGTGAGCATAGCTGAAATAATAGTAAACATATCTATCAATGGTACAGAATAGAGATTCTAGAAATAGACCCATATATCTTTGGTCAAATGATTATTTGCAAAGGTACCAAAGAAATTTAATGAAAAATAGTCTTTTTCTTTATTAGTGTGGAATAATTACACATCTATATGTAAAAAAGGAAAAAGAATCTTGAATCATACATCTAAATATAAAACCTAAACCTATGAAACTTCTAGAAGAACAGAGAAGAGAAAATCATTGTGACTTTGTGTCAGGCAAAAACTTATTAGACACAAAAATCATGAATCAGAAGATAAAAAGATTTCATCAAGTAAAAATAAATCTGAAAGACACTGGGAAGAAAAATAATAATTCACAGCATGGAAAAATAATTGCAAAACATACATCTGATGAAGTTATAGAAAGGGGTCTCAAAACTTAATAATAAAATAATTCATTAAAAATAAGCAAATGGCCGGGCACTGTGGCTCACGCCTGTAATCCCAGCTCTTAGGGAGGCAGAGGTGGTAGGACAGCTTGAGCCCAGAAGTTCGAGATCTGCCTGGGCCCTATAGCGAGACCTTGTTCTCCACAAAAAGGAAAAAAACAAAAAGACAAAAAAAAAAAAGCATTAAAAATAAGCAAATGATTTAAATAGATGCTTTACTAAAAAATAGGTATAGTTTGTAAATAAACAAATGAAAAGATGATCAACATTATTTATTAGGTAATTTTATATTAAAACTGCAGTCACATCCCATTACCTCCTATTGAATGCTGACGTGGATATAGGGCATCTGGAAGTTTCATACACTACTAGGGGATGTGCAAAATTGTACAGCCACTTTGGAAAACACTTCAGCAGTTTCTAAGAAAGTTTAATATAAACTACTATACAACCTATCAATCTCTCAGCTATTTATTTAATCAAGAGAAATGAAGATACACATTTATACAAAAACCTGTATGTGGATATCTAAACATCTACATAGCTATACTGACATTTACCAAAAACTGGGGAAAATAACCAAATGTCCATCAGCAAGTGAATGGATAAACAAACTGTGATGGTTCTATCCACACAATGTAATACTCTCTACATTGAGGGTTTATGATGTAAATTTTTGTATATGTTCATGTAATTTATTATTTTTTATTGCTTTTTATTTTATTGCCCAGCAATGGACCAGGTGGCAAAGGAGAAACATAAATACAACGTCAACATAAAAATAAATAAATAATAAATATTATTAGATGTGTGCTCGTTAACAAAGCTCTGTTACATACAGCTGTAGTTTGCCACAAGGTGGCTTTTGTTTTTTTATTTTCCTCACATTCCAGCTTGGAATTCCTGTAGTGAGGTTTGTGGCTGATACTCATGGATGCCCAGAACCCCTGTAAAGTTGCTTTGTTGTTCTTGCAAAGCATAAACTCTGGCACCAGATCCTCTGGATTTCTACAGATGTTTCACTCAGCATATCTAACACTGGTAGCACTGACAATGACTTGATGTTGTGCACTCTTCTCTGATCAAGAGAAAACATACATGTATTCTACTCTTGTATTGGATTCTATAACACATCTTAAAATCAAGAAGTTGCATGCTGATCCCTGCACCACGTATAGCCTATTTCATATATACTTACAGCTCATTTTCCTGGCCATCACATAAGAACCTGGTGCCTAGCCAACCAACCATCAGAGTGACTGAATTGTTCTATGCAAATTCAATACACACTCTAGTGAATGAAGCTTAGTTTTGTGATAAATCTCATTTTCTTCAGCCCTTTTATGCCTTACAATAAGTACAAAGCCGAGAACCATTTTCCTCCTCATTAGAATAGACCCTTGAATGACATGCTCCAGTCAGTCCTTGAAACGTGCCTAGAAATATGTATTTTTTTGAGACTGTTTTCTGTCACCCAGACTGGAGTGCAGTGGCATGATTACAGTTCACTGAAGCCTTGATTTCCCTGAGGCAAGCCATCCTCCCTCCTCAGCCTCCCAAAGTGCTAGGATTACTGGCATGAACCACTGGACCATGGCATAAATATTTTAATGCTACAAATAACATAGCTTTGGCTCAAATTGAAATTACAGTTACATTAATGAAAGTGTATATATACTATCTACCAAGCACCAAAGTTGCAAAGATGCCTCAAATTGTTTCTTATAAGTCCTTATCTTCCAATAATAAAAATCACATAAATACATATGTAAATAAAATGGTATGTGATTAATTTGAGGTATTATAGAATACAGCCAAAACACAAAGGAATCATGGGTATTTTTTGTTGTTGTTTTGGTGGGAAAAGAGATCAGAAAAAGCTTAATACAGTGATTGGATGGGAAAGGACAAGAAGGAGATTCCATACATGAGGCGCAGATGAGCAATTCATGAAGGTGTAAAACAACAGGCTGCTTTTCATAAAAATCTCATGTAGTATATTATGATTTAGGAGAGTTGAGGCAGGTGTAATGAGGAATAAATGCAGTGAGAAAAGTAGGAGCAGGATCAGAAAGATCCTTTGAGCAAAATTACTTTAAAACTAGCTTGCATAATTGTGATTTTTTGTATTTCTCCTTTGCCTCTCTACATGTTGTAAACTGAATAAATGAATGGAAAAAAACTAGTACTTATAAATGAAACTAGGCAGATGTATTGGGATACATAGAACCAAAGGAAAATCAGGAAATAGCATTTGCTCCAAGATTTTATTCCTGCTCTAAGGCAAGCTAATTTCACAATCTTGATTTTCATCCTCAGGATGCAAATAAATAGAAATAGATTTATCTTAATGTTGCTATTTGTAGACTCATTTTGGCTTTTTTGCTTGCTCATATGTGAATATTTCTTAGAAAGGGACCACAATTGTTACTTGTCTTCACCAGGCTCATCACTTGCTAAGGTTTAGGCCTATCCAACTATTCTTTTCTCTCTAGACTTTCTACATTAGAAGCACACTTGCATATGGCTGGTAATTTTCCATGTATGAAATATTTAAAGCAGGGATTTTCTCTCATTTCTGTTTTAGTAAGATGAATGGTAAGTTCAAGTGTATTCAGTTTTGCTTCTTTAAAATAACATAAAATAGGCTGGGCATAGTGCCGCACTCCTGTAATTTCAGCATTTTGGGAGACTAAGGCAGGCAGATTGCTTGAGCCCAGACCAGCCTGGGAAACACGGCCAAACCCCCATCTCTACAGAAAAAAAACTACAAAAAATTAGCCAGACATGTTGGTGTGCACCTGTAGTCTCAGCTACTTGGGAGGCTGAGGCAGGGGAATCTCTTGAGCCTGGGAGGAGGAGGAGGTTGGAGTGAGCCAAGATAGTGCCACTATGTCCCAGCCTGGGTGACAGAGTGAGACCCTGTCTCAAAAAAATAAAAATAAAAAATAAATAGAAAAATAATAATATAAACTAATGCCATGCACATAGCCATGATGGTAGTGTATCATGGACTACAGTTGACAACAAATCCAATTTTACTCTGAGATTTTCAAACATGTAGTATTATTTTGTTCCAACGATCAAAACAATTCAATGGCTTCTGATCTCATTCAGAATAAAAATTAAAGTCTCTACAAGCTCCTACAGAATCTAGACCCCAACTAACTCTCTGATTTTATCTATCACTATTTATTCACTCCCTTCAGCACGTTCTGGCCTCTTTGCTCTTCCCAAGGCACACCAAGCATGCTCCTACTTTGCCATTTTTAGTCTTGCTGCAAACTCTGTTTAAAGTTCTGTTTCTCAAAAAGCCCCAAAGTTTTGCTTCCTCCCTTCCTCAGATCTCTGTTCATGAATCCTCCTATCCATGAGAACTTTCCTGAACACAGTGTATAAAAAAAAAACCTATCTACCAACATAAAACTTTTGCAATGTCATCCATCTTTTTGACCTTGTCAACTCTTACTCTAGTAACTAAAATTTTGCCTACAATTCCTTTACCTTCTATTCAGAAATGTATGCCATTGAGGTTAATTTACCATCTTCCTCAACAAAAATAATGACAAGGATAAGTTTTTGCCCCTGCCAAAATTTAAATGTTTACTGGACATTGGAAGACAGGACTTCAAGAAGGAAATGGCTTTGGATGGAGAATGTGGATAGTAAGAGAAAGTTGAAGGCAGTGACGTGATTAAATGTCAATATGAAGCAAGCAAGGTGTTCAGGAGCCATACAGCTAGAGCAATGGGTTTATGTATGATTACAGTGGTGAATAAGGTCACAATATCAACTTGAGGCTCTGCATGAGGCCAAAGTATTTTTATGCTTCAAATGGGTGGAAGTAGAGAATACAGGGACCCGCCCTCTGTGTGTCTGTTTATGTCTGTGTTCAGTTGCATACGTGGATATTTAATGTGGAATAAAGATAGTCCACAATATGGACTATCTTGCTTATTAACTCATCCTTCTACTCTGTTTTCTCTTAAAGAACAAAAAAAGTGATGAAGGTTTTAGTTTTACCTTCCTGAAAATTTTGGTAGGCTTATTTTGTTTTATTTCAGCATTCCCGTTATTTGATAAATAAACATTTACTTCAGCTGTGGGGTTGCTAACTCTCCTCCATATCGAGTATAAACATTTAAGCAGCTGCTGTGTGATTGATTCAGAACCCCTTATCCTATGTGAAACATAACGCAGCACTCCTACTCAGAATATTTTGTTTGCTCTGTGTTCTAGAATAAGAACTAGAGTTCATGTATCTGTTTATTTTTAAAATACATTTTTATTAAATCCTCAATTTTTTGTTATGAGTTGGAGCTATTAATGAGAGTAAAATCAACAGAGCCTAACTATATAAATTCTAATAGGGCCCTTTCCGTCCAGAGGAGAAGTGAAAAAACAAGAATTTAGCTTATTTTGTGGCTTGTAAGTTAGGAAACGAAGGCTTTGTTGACATAGGAAAGGAAGGGAAGCCCCAAGCCAGGGCCTCCCTGAGGGAAATATCTTGTTGCTTCCTGGGGTCTGGCTTCCTGCAGCCGCCAAGTTGTTAACACAAGTGCTGCTGTTCATATCTGTTGGCCCATGTGAGTGTGGGAGATGGGGGAGCAGGGGATGGAAGGAGATGGTTGGAAGGTGATCAGAAGTGGAGGGTGAAGTCTGAGTTTGTCTCTAAGTGTTAATACAGCTAAGTACTCTCCAGAGTCTCTCATAGCTCGTTATGCTTTTAGTTAAGAAACTCTTGTCAAAGAAGAAGAAGCTGTGTCCCATGCACTGCCCCCTTCTCTGTGACAAGTGGTGTTAAGAGGCTGTCTCAGCAACTAGATGGGAACAGAGACGCTTGCATGTAGCCACAGACATGGAAGGAATCAGTTCCCAGGTGGGCTCACACGGTTACTATCATTTCAACTAAGCTACATTATCCAAGGCAGAGAAAGCTAACTTCCTCTCTGTCTCTCAATCTCTCTCTCTCTCCAAATAGATGTATGTGTGTGTGTGTATATATATATACACAAAAAAAAATAACTACTAAATATATACAATGTATGTCATATATGCATGTGTGTACGTATAATATACATATATAGGTATATTATATATACATATATATACACACATACATATATTTGGATGTGTGTATATATGCATATACACATGCATATATATATACACACACATGCATATATATGACATTATACATTGTATATATTTAGTAGTTATTTTTGTATCAATAAATCATATAATAGTACATTAGGTTGGCTGTGAGATTTGTCCCTTTTGTGCTCTCTTAGAAAACGAGGAGAGAATGGGAAGGAAGTCAATGGAAAGAAGGAACATACACACTCAGGTCTGTATGAACTTCCTGGTATGAACTGTCTGAACTGTCTAGTATGAACTTTCTGGGTAATGGCAGTGGGGAAAAAGCAAACTCACAATAATTTGGATTTGGAGAGCAAAAATTCTGGGACTGTGGAACAAACAGTGCTTTCCTGACCTGTTGTCTATCACACACAAACAAAAGAACACAAAACCAAATCCTAAGTACTCTGATAGTAGGAGGCCACCGTTTCTGGCATGATGCCTGACACCTGGCAGTCTCTGAACAAGTGCTAATCTTGCCTTCTCCCCTCTCTTATACACTATTATGCATAAGTATGTCTCCAAAAATAAGTACCTGTAACGCATAAAATCCAAATTTATACAACAGATCTATTAGATGCTTACTATTTATTTTATAACAGTATTTTTGCTTTCCTTAGCAAATTGATTAATACATTTGAACTATCATCCAGTATACAAGGGTCTGAATTGCACATATTTCAGGAACACACCAGTTACACAAAGTAAGGCAGAACTATACATGTTTTCCAAATGCAAGTAAATCTAATTTTGGTTAGTTGCATTAGGTATTACTTTTCCGTGGAGAGTAGGTTATTTGAAAGGGCCCCAAGGTGAATTCTTTTGGTAAAGCATAAACTCTTTCTGAATGGTGAAAAATTTGATGACAAGTCTGCCTGGTCAGAAAGAAGTACTTGTCAGGTTTCCCAAGAGTAGAGTCCAGGCAAAGTTCAGGGAGCAGTTCAGGAAAGGTAAAGTAAAGAACAGGTTGTGAGAGGGAGTGAGCAGATCATTAAGCAAATCTGCATGGTTTTCTAACCTGAACTGCAAGGTGGGTACATAGTTTCCAGACACAGAATAATGCATCCATGTATTGTTTATTCTTTAGACTTTGACACTGGGTTTTCCTCATGTGTGTACTACCTGTATTTTAGAAACTAAAAATTCAGTGTTGACTAAATCTGGAGATAACACTACATATGAAGGCAAGATAAATGATACATTAAACTTTGAAAGAAGATGAGGGCATCCACAGGAGCATGTAGATTAAGAAAAAGAGAAGAAAGGAAGCCAAACCTCTGGGAAACACCAACAGTTAAAACATGGTAAAGGAAAAATGAGAACAGCTGAGTGTGGTAATGCAGGACACAAGAAAAGAGAGACTTTAAGGAGACAGTAGTCAACTAGGTTAATCGTGGCAGGTAAATAAAATTACATAAAGTCTAAGGCGTGTCCTTTAGGCTTAGCAATAATGAGATCCTTGGAGACTGTTAGAACACTAGTTTAGTGTGGCAGGAGGATGGACATAGGAATAGGTGACCCATGTCTCTCAAACATTAGCTGTTTCAGGGAAGTGTTGATAACCAACCAGTGGCACCTAAAGACTAGATTCTGGGCCTGGGTACAGTTACTCACACTTTTATCTCAGTAATTTGGGAGCCCAACGCAGAAGGATCACTTGAGACCGGGAATTCAAGACCAGCCAGGATAACATAGCCAGACCTCATCATGACAAAAATTTAGAAAGTTCACTGTGTGTGGTGAACACGCATGTAGGCCTAGCTACTCAGAAGCCTGATGTGGGAGGATTGCTTGAGTCCAGGAATTTAAGGATACAGCGAGCTGTGATAGTGCTGCTACTTTCCAGCCTGGTGACAGAGCAAAGCCCTGTCTGTAAAAAAATAAAGTAAAATAAAATAAACTGGATTTCCTTGGAGAACTTGAAGACAAAATAGTATGATTCTGTCTAAGAGAAGAACAATATGCTCAGATATACCAGACATGAGTGGGAAAAGATGTTTTGTTGTGGTAAATGCAGAGATAACTATGTATTCTTGACTTAATCAAGCATATCAACTTGCCTGCAAAGAAGTGTTCTTGCAAGTAAATTTTAGACTTTTCTCAGAAAACATTCTGAAACTCTTCCTGTTATTGCAAATCCTGGTGATATTATGATAACCTGAGGCTATTTGGAGACAACACTGAGTACTCGTCTCCTCCACAGTTTCTATGCCTTTGATGCTTAGGAATTCCTAAATAAATTTCACATTTATTCAACAAACACTTATTGAAATAAGTCACTTACCTTTAGTACTCAGGGAGATAACCAGGATGAGTAAGACTTGTAACTAAACAACCTGCTAGACAAAATGAAGCAATAGATAACTTCACATAGGATAGATTTAAATACAAGGTATAAGACAAAAACAAGCAAATTCTTAGAAGAATGTAAACAAAACAAAAATTATATCTGATGCAGGGTTTGGGGGCTGATTCCAAAGGTTTCAAATAAAAAAGTATGTTAAGATGCCCTTGAAGTTTCCTTGTCTCTCATTATTCTCACAAGTCCTGTTTCTCAACTCTTTAAATATTTACAGCTCCCTTTTGAAACCACTTTTCATGCTTTTCAAATCACACAGAGTCCAATACCTGGCCTGCTGTAAATGCAAAAATGAATGTATAAATGTTTCCCAAGTGAATGTGACATCCTATATTGTTTGGTGGGCATTGGTGTGTGGGAATAGAGGTAGATTCACTGTCCTATGACAATGAAGGCAATGGACTGAGTTTAAGGTCAGGATACACGATGCTTCTGATGGATGAGCAGTAATGGTTTGCCCCTGGCCTCCCAGTCATTCTGGGAGAATTTCCAGACAGCACCTCCAAGAGTGAGCATATCCTGTTTCAGCCTGCAACGGTATCACCATTAATACAAACAGAGCTGACAACAAAAAGGTGATGCAAAACTGCCCAATGCGGCTTGGGAAGTCAGGAAAGTTGATTAACTGTTATTTCCTGATCTATAAATCATCAATTTCAAACCCCTTTGTGTACTTTCCATAAAATATTGGCTGTAGGCCTTTGTTATAAAAGAGCATCTAATTTTTTTTTTACAATGACCTTGTAAATAATAATTAATATGGTACAATAAAAGAGTATCCTGTTATAAACCATGCAAAAATCAGGTCACATATTTAAGTGCTTTGATAGTTAAGAAACATGCTACACATGTGTCTGCCTGTATGTTCTAATAAGCACTTTATTAAGGTTTCCCGTCTCAGAATATTCATTTGCATTCATTTGCCAATAAAGTTATTACACATTCTTAGGAGAAGGAGGATCTTTCTCTTTCTCAATTGCCTCTCCTTAACTAATAATAAGAATTCCTACAAAAATAAAATAGATTATATATGTAGAATACTTTCAAGTTATAAGATACTTTCATATTTATTATATCATTTAATTTACATAATCAGTGAGGTAGGTATTATTACCTCTACTTGAAAAATAAGGAACCTAAGAGTCAAAGAAAGTAAGTAAGCTTTTCCAGTTCTCACTGCTGATAAATGACAGAAAGAGACTATCTCACAGGAGTTATGAATTTTAGTGGATTCCTTTGATATTATTGTTTATTGAGGATGATTATTTTACTAAAGGTAAGATTCATGAACAAGTAACATTGACATCTGGGAGCTTGTTAGAAATGCAGAATCTCAAACCCTGTTCCACACTAACTAAATCAGAATCTGTATTATTACAATTAATATATGATCTACATGTACATTCAAGTTTAAGAAAGAATGAAATTGTTTATTTCATTCAATCATTCATTTATTCAGCATATGTTTCTTAAGTACCTACTAATTAATATTTACTGAATAACTGATTTGATAAGTATGGTAACAGTTGCAAATTTAGAATAGTAGAAATTACTAACAATTTTGGTACATTTATATAGATATCTACTTGCTGAATGATTTTTATTGACTTCATAGGTCAAGTTAGTCAAACAAGTAGTTGATTGAAAAACAAGTTGCTCTCATTTCCAGTGAATTGACACTAGCACAATTGGTTAAAAGGTGAAAGTACCATTCTACGATTACTTTAATGATTTATAGGTCTGTTTCACCCACTACACAAAAGGCTGTTGGACAGAGGCCACAGTTTGTAGCCTTCAGAACGCAACACTAGATTTACCGTTGAGCAGATGCTCACAAAGGGTAAAATCAATCATTTATGAATGACTAATTTTGGAGGGTTAGAGCATTATTCTAGGTATGTTTTACATAATTTTCCTTCCATTTAACTTATTTTAGTAATTAGCTTGCTTTCTTGAAAAAAAATCACTGAATTGATTTTCCCTTGATTACTATATTTAGGATGTAACTAAAAAGTCTGTTGATTGTTGCTGTCACTGATTACCGCTGCCAATTATTTAAGTGACAATTCATCTTTCTGGGACTTTGAAAAGGAGATTAAAAGAGGTAATTACCCAATAAAATTTATTTAAAAACTGGAAGATATCATAAGGAGCCATTAAATTAGAAATAAAGATAGGTTTCTAGAAGCCTGGGGAAAAAAATAGAATTAGAATACTGCCTCAAGGGGTGTAATTGATTAAGGTTGTGAGCTTAGTGTTGTTTATTAATAATAGTGTTTTTTGGAGGACACTAGATGCTTTTCCTTTCTTTTTTCACCACTTATTTAACTATTTTATCTTACAATCCAGTCATCTCTTCCTATTCAGAACTCATGTGACCAAATGCAGTTTTATGACTCTATTCTTCTTGCGGTTGAGTTTGCATTAAATGTGAAAAATACATTTTAATATTAAAATTTTAATAATAAAATAAATGCCAATTTATTTTAATGTTGCTTAAAGCACAATATATCTTTGCTTTATTCAAATAGATGCAACCAGATCTTAGCAATAAAGATTAACATTTTAGACAATCTGGTGATTCCAGAGGTCTGGAGGGTCACATGAATTGCTGTATGTCACCCATTGACCCCCAATCTCTCAATGAGATGGTCTGAGTTTTGAATCAACTATTCAATGAACAATTGTATTGCCATGTATAGACAGTGCTGTACTGTTTTGTATGGAGACATTTCATTTAGAATAGTCTGACCGTAGAAGACTAACATTCTTAAAATTAATGAACCATTTAAGTGGTCTCCACATTAACAACTATATAAAAACCCATTTTTCTTCACACCTCTTTAATTATGAAATAAAGGCTGCAAGATTTATTGTCAACAATATACCTGGTTTCTATGGCCATAGGTGTTACGTTGCATAAATAAAGATGCTGCATACCTCTAAGTAGCTTTCTGTTGATGGCATAATAAAATGTTTTCTGGTCAACAGGAGTTGCTGTGTATAATACAGACTTGGAATTCCATGAGAAAGACTGGAAAAAGACATGAAATGCACACATTTATGGGCCTAAAATCTGATTTTTGTCTCTGTCACTGACTTCCTGTTTGACTTAGAGAAAAATTATCAAATCGTAAGGTGGAAAGGTTATCTAAATTATCAAGTAGATATAAATGCATTTTGTATGCTGCTAACTTCCAAAATAATTTGATAGAATCATAGATTAAATGCCAAAAATATAGGACATAAAAAGAAAACAGATACTAAAATAACATTCTGAAAGATCTTTAATCCACTGGTATTGTAAATGGTTTTTATTTTGGGGCATTACCTTTGGCTTTACTTTTTTTTAAGGGGGTGGAATAAAACAAAACTAGAAATTCGTCAATTCAATAGTCTTTTAAGGTCTCAGCCCAAGTTTTCTGATAAACTGGGATACTTATTTATTCTAGAGGAGTCAATCTTTTTGTTTAATTGACAGATAACGTTGTATATTTTATCACATATAACATTATCTTTTGATGTTTTTCCATACATTGTGGAATGGCTAAATCTAATTCACGGATGCCTTACCTTACAACATTATCATTTTTGGGGGTGACAGTGCTTAACATTCACTCTCTTTTCATTTTTTAAGAATACAATTTATTGTCATTAACTATAGTAACCTTGCTATACAATAGGTCTCTTGAAATTTACTTCTCTTATGTAACTATAAGCATGTGTCATTTGGTCAACACTCCCTTGTAACCACCAAGCCTCTGGTAACCATTATTCTCTACTTCTGTGAGATTAACTGCTTCAGATTCCACATAGGAGTGAGATCATGCAGTTTGTCTTACTGTGCCATCCTTATTTCACTTAACATAGTGTCCTCCAGGTATATCATGTTGTCATGAAAGGCAGGATTTCATTCTTTTTTATGGATGAATGCATTCCATTGTGTGTATATACCACACTTATAAAATCCATTCATTGGGTGATAGACACTTAGGCTGGCTATTGTGATTATTGCTGTAATAAACCTAGGAGTACAGATATTTTTCAACATATTAATTTTTTTTCCTTTAGATATATACCCATTAGTGGGATTATTGGATCATATGGTAGTTCTATTTTTAATTTTTAAAGGAATCTCCATATTTTTTTCCATAATGACTATCCTAATTTACGTTTTCAACAATTAATTAATTAATATGGTACAGTAAAAGAGTCTGTCCTATGACAATGAATGCAATGCACTGTATTTAAAGTCAGAATACATGATGATTCTGATGAATGGGCAGTAACAGTTTGCCCCTGGCCTTTCAGTCAAAAGGGCTTTCTTTTCTCTACATCCTCACCAATACTTGTTACTGTTTGTCTTTTTGGTAACAGCCATTATAACTGGAGTCAGGTGATATGGTGATTTTGAATTGCATTTATCTGAAGACTTTGAATTGCATTTCTCTGAAGACTAATGACATAGAGCATTTTTTATTCACCTATTAGCCATCTGTATGTCTTCTTTGGAAAAGTGTTTATTCATATTTTTTGCTTATTTTAAAATCAGGTTATTTGTTTTTTTGCTATCATTTGTGTTCCTTAGATATTTTGGATATTAACCTCTTGTCAGATGTATAATTTGCAAATATAGTCTCTTATTTTGCAGGTTGTCTATTCACTCTGTTGATTGTTTTCTTTGCTGTTCAGAGACAGTTTGATGTAATAGCATTTGTCTGTTTTTGCATTTGCTGCCTGTGCTTTTGAGGTCTTCAAAAAATTACTGTCCATGTCAATGTTATAAAGCATTTACCCAATGTTTTCTTCCAGAAGTTTTATGGTTTTGAGTTTTATAATTATTATAAAAGTTTTGTAGTTATATAGTTTTATAGTTTCAAGCCTTGCATTTAAGTCATTAATCCATTTTGAGTTGCTTTTTAATATGGTGAGTGATAAGAGTCTAATTTCATTCTTCTGTATGTGCATATCCAGTTTTCCCAAAACCATTTATTGAAGAGACTGTCCTTTCCCCAACGTATGTTCTTGACATCTTTGTAAAAAATGAATTGGATATAAATGCATGGATTTATATTTGGGCTCTCTGGTCTGTTCCATTGGTTTATGTATCTGTTTTTATGCATAGAATCATGCCATTTGGATACTATATTAGATAGTATCATGCTGTTTGGTTACTATAACTTTGTAGTATACTTAAAAACAATTCTTCTTTGACAAGTCATGATGGATGTTAGTATACGTTTACATAAGGCAATATGATGCCTCTAGCTTTGTTATTTTTGTTTAAGACTGCTTTGAGTACTACGGGTCTTTTGTGGTTCCCTACATGTTTTAGGACTTTTTTTCTATTTCTGTGAAGAATGTCATGGTGATTTTGATAGAAATTGCATTAAATCTGTAGATTGCTTTGGGTAGTATGAACATTTTAACCATATTAATTCTTCCAGTCTCTGAACACAGGATATTATTACATTTACTTGTGCCTTTTTCAATTTCTTTCAACAATGTTTTATAGTTTTAATTTTATTTCTAGATATTTTATTTTTTGAAGCTATTGTAAATGGAATTTTCTTAAATTTTTTCAGATAATTTTCTGATTTTTGTATGTTGATTCTAAATCCAGTAGCTTTACTGAATTTATTAGTTCTAGCAGGTTTTGGTGATTTTTAGGGTTTCCTACATATAAAATCATGTCACCTGCAAACAGGGACAATTTAACATTCTCCTTTGCAATTTTTTCTTTTGTTTGCTTAATTGCTCTGGGTAGGTCTTTTGGTACTATCCTGAATAGAAGTAAAAGTGGGCCCCATTACCTTGTCTCAGATCTTAGAGAAAGGCTTTCAAATTTTCTCTGTTGGGGTATAAATTTAACTGTGGGTTTATCATATATGGCCTTTATTGCTTTTAGGACTGTTCCTTCTATAACCAGTTTTTTAAGGGCTTTTATAATGGAGAGATGTTCAATTTCATTCAATGCTTTTTCATCACTTATTGAAGGGATTATGTGGTTTTTTTTTCTTTTTGCTTTTGGTTCTGGTGATGTGAGTTATCACAATTTTTGATTGGTATATGTTGAACCATCCTTGCATTCCTGAAATGAATGTCATTTAATCATGGCAAATGATGTTTTTATGTGTTGTTTAATTGGTTTGTAGTATTTTATTGAAAATTTTTGCATTTATGTTCGTCTATGATATTAGTCTGTAGTGGTTTTTTGTTGTTGTTCTTGTGTCCTTATCTGGTTTGGGCATTACAGTAATGCTGGTCTTCCTATAACTTATTTGAAAGTATTCTCTACTCTCCTAATTTATTGGGATAGTTTGAGAAGAATTGATATTCAGGAGTGAAGCCATCTAGTCCTGGGTTTTTCATTGATCAGAGACTTTCTATTACTGCTTTAATCTTATTACTCATTATTGATCTGTTCAGGTTTTGTATTTCTTCTTGGTAGGTTGCGTGTGTCCAGGAATTTATTCATTTCTTCTAGGTTTTCTAATTTGTTTGAGTATAACTGTTTATGAGTCTTGTGATTTTTTGTATCTGTCATATTAGTTGTAATCTCTCCTTTTTCAACTCTGAGTTGATTTATTTGGGAATTCTCTGTTTTTCTTAGTCTAGCTAAAGGATTTTTTAAAAATTTTATCTTCTCAAAATACCAACTTTTCATTTTGTTGACCTCAAATGTTATTGTTTATTTCTTCCCTGAGATGTTATTTTGTTTATTTCTGCTCTGAGCTTTGCTATTTCTCTTTTTCTGCTAATTTTGAGTTTAGTTGGTTCTAGTTTCTCTAGTTCCTTGAGGTTCAATGCTAAGTTGTTTATTAAAATCTTTCTTTTTTTGATGTAGGATACATTGTTATAAACGTCCCTCTTAGAACTGCTTTTACTATGTTGAATGGGAATGGTGAGAGATGGCATCCTTGTCTTCTGCCAGTTTTCAAAGGGAATGCTTCTAGTTTTTGCCCATTCAGTATGATATTGGCTGTGGGTCTGTCATAAATAGCTCTTATTATTTTGAGCTATGATCCATTGATACCTAGTTTATTGAGAATGTTTAGCATAAAGGGCTGTTAAAAATGTTCTTTTGTAAAGACCGGGGGCCCCCTAGGTTGCTCAGGCTGGTCTCAAACTCCCAGGCTCAAGCCATCCTCCCACCTCAATTCTCCCACCTCAGGCCTCCCAAAGTGCTGGGATTATAGGTGTTAGCCACCACACCCAGCCAAAGGATTATAAATTATTCTGTTATAAAGACACATGTGCACATATGTTCACTGTGACACTGTTCACAATAGCAAAGACTTGGAACCAACCCAAATGCCCATCAGTGATAGACTGGATAAAGAAAATGTTGCACATATACACCATGGAATACTATGCAGCCATAAAAAGGGATGAGTTTATGTCCTTTACAGGGATATGGATGAAACTGGAAACAATCATTCTCAGCAAACTGACAGAAGAACAGAAAACCAAACACTGCATGTTCTTACACATAAGTGAGTGTTGAACAAGGAGAATACACATTCACAGCAAAGGGAACATCACACACCAGGGCCTGGGAGCTGGGGACTAGGGGAGGAATAGCATGGGATGGAGGGATTGGGGAGGGATAGCATTAGGAGAAATACCTAATGTAGATGATGGGGCAATGGATACAGCAAACTACCACCATAGCACGTGTATACCTATGTAACAAACCTACACAATCTGCACATGTACCCCAGAACATAAAGTATAATATTATAGAAAAAGAACTGCTTTTCATGTTTTTCATGAATTTTGGCATATTTTACGTCCATTTTTATTTGTCTCAAGAAACTTTTAAATATCCTTATTTACTTCTTCATTGATTCATTGGTAGCTCAAGAGCATGTTATTTAATTTCCACATATTTGTAAAATTTCCAGTATTTGTCCTGGTATTGATTTTTAGTTATATATCGTTGTTTCCAAAAGATGGATGACACAATTTTTTTCTTCTAAAATGTTCAAAGACTTGCTTTGTAGTTGAATATAATCTATCCTGGAGAAGGTTTCATGTGCAATTGAGATGACTGGGTGTTCTGCAGCTGTTGGATTGAATATTCTATAAATGTCTGCTAGGTTCATTTGGTCTAGAGTGCAGTTTAAATCCAATATTTCTTTATTAATTTTCTGTCTAGATCTTTTCATCACTAAAAACTGGGTCTTAAAGTCACCCATTATTAATGTATTACAGTCTATCCCTTTCTTTAAATCTACTAATATTGACATTATATATTTCAGTGCTCCAGTGTTGGATGCATATATGTTTATAATTGCTGTATTCTTTTGCTGGACTGGCCCCTTTGTTATAAATATAGCCTACTTCTTCTGTTTTTATAGATTTTGACTTGAAGTTTATCTTATGTGATATATGTACAGCTATCCCTGCTCTGTTTTGGTTTTTATTTGCATGGAATATCTTCCCATCTTTTCACTTTCAGTCTGTGCATTTTCTTACAAGTGAAGTGAGTCTCTTGTAGGCAGCATATAGTTAGGTGTTCCTGTTATTTATACCATTGGTCACTCTCTTTTAATTAAAAATTTTAGTTCATTTAAATTCAAGGTAATTATTGATTTGTAAGAACATACCACTGCCATTTTGTTCATTGTCTTCTAGTTGCTTTGTAGATTTTTTTTTCCTTTCTTTCTTCCTAGTGTCTTTGTGGTTAAGTCATATTCTCTAGTAGATTGTTTTTATTCCTTGCTTTTTATCTTTACTGCATGTATTTATCATAGGTTTTTGCTTTGTGGTTACCACGAGGCTTACAAAAACCTATCTTATAGTTATGGCACATTGAATTAAATTGATAACAACTTTGCTCTGATTGCTAAAACTAAAAATAACCATAAAGTGGAAATCATGCTCTACACTTGAATTCCAGCCCCCAATACATGTTTTGAGTTTTTGATGTTATAATTTACAACTGTTTGTAAATAACTTACAAATATTTATTATAACTAAGTTAAAAATCATTGCTTATTCCTTAACCAGTTTCTGTAGTTATTATTATTTTTAATAGTTTTGTCTTTTAATCTTAAAAGATATAGCTGATTTATATACCATGATTGTGGTATTAGAGTATTTTTAATTCACCTGTGTACATACTTGTACCAGTGAGTTTTATACCATCATACATTTTTATGTGTTTCATTAGAGTGCTTTTCTTTTAGTTTAAAATACTGCCTTTAGCATTTCTAATAAGATAGGACTGGATGGTAATAAACTCCTTCAGCTTTTAGTTGTCTGGGAGAGTCTTTATTTATCCCTCATTTCTAAAATATAGCTTTGATGGTTACAGCATCTTCAGTTGACAATTTTCTTTTTTCTTCAGCACTTTAAATATACCATTCCACTCCCTCCTGGCCTGTGAGATTTCTTCTGAGAAGTATACTGTTAGGCATATTGGAATTCTGTTATTTTCTTCTATTCTCTTGCTGATTTCAGGATTCTCTCTTTGCCTTTGATATTTAATAGTTTGAATATAATATTTCTTAGAGTAGTCTTATTTGAATTGCTTCTATTTGGTGACTTTTGACCTTTTCGTACCTGGATATTTGTATCTTTCCCCAGATTTGAAATGCTTTCTTCTATTATTTTTTTAAAATAAGCTTTCTATCCCTTTGTTTTTCTTTACTGTCTCATTAACTCCAGTGACCAAAACTTTGTCCTTTAAATGTTGTCCCATACATTCTGTATGCTTTCTTCATTTCTGTTTATTTTTTACTCTATGACTGTATATTTTCAATTTGACTGTCTTCAACCTCACTGATTTTTTTTCTTCTTCTTGATCAAGTCTGCTGTTGATAATTTCTACAGCATTTTTCACTTCATTTGTTGCATTCTTCAGCTCCAGAATTTTTTTAGTTTTTGTTGCTATTTCAAACTCTCTGTTAAATTTCTCTGATAAATTTCTGAATTGTTCCTCTATATTTTATTAATATTCACCAAGCATCCTTAAAATAGCTATTTTGACCTGTCAGACAGAATATACATCTCTATCTCTTTAGGGTCAGTTACTGGCACCTTATTTTGTCTGGTTGGTGAAGTTATGCTTCTCTGATTGTTCTTAATCCTTGTGCCTGTTTGTTGATGTATGTGCATTAAATATTCAGGTTCCTTTTTTTTTCCCCCATCTTTGCAGTCTGGCTTTGCCTTTGCCCACCTTTGGGAAGTAGGGTTATCCAGAAATTCTGTGCTGATTATTTTGGTCTCTCAATATACAACCACCACAGCCATTGCAGTGCAAGGGGGCATGCTAAACTCACTTCTGCTACTGCTGGCACCAAGGTTTGAGCATTTTTCATTTCAAAATGACTCCTGATGAGCTAGCCCTGCCAACACTTAAAATGCTTCCCTTGGAATAAGACCAAAGTGAGTCTTTGACAATGGGTTCCAAAATGATGAAGAAGCTGAATGTTCATGTCAATTTACTTTTTCTATTGTAGAAACTGTTAAGTCCAGGGCTTCTCCATGTGTGGTGCTGTGCAGGCTTTGGGGATGGGCACTGCAGTAAAATATAATTTTTTCCTTACTGTCTAAATATGCATTCCCCCCCCCCTCAGTTCAACAATCCAAAGAGATATCACAGCTTTACTCTGAGTTCTGGGATGTTCATGGTGGTAATGTTGCCTCTGAGTAGTTACTAGTTGTTGAGAGGAGAAGATGGATAACTCTTAATCTTCCATTTTGCTAATGTCACTCCACAAAGGAGTAAATCTTGCTTCCAACTGCCAGACAGGGAAGGAACTGGATGTTTGCCATTTTCAGTTCCCATTATTTCTACTGCTAACACACGGTTTGATGAGCTTTTATTCATGGCTTCCCTCCCTCATTGGTTAGGTGATATAACATCCTTGAGATTAACAAGTTATGGCTGTGTTTAACTTACACGCCTAAGTTCAGCCATTATTTTCCAAGCATGTCAGTTTTTTAAGAGTGGCTGGGTCAGGAGCAATTTCTAGCCTCAGCCATTTCTAGCAATTTCTAGCTGGGCCATTACCAGCTTTTCTTCAAAAACCCAAATCAATATCAGAATCTTACTTCTGTCCTATGAATTTAGTTTTGGGGCCTTTATTTTCTTTCCTCCAGTAACTCTCAGTTAGGTTATTCCTCATGGTAACATTAACAAAGAAGATTTTTTGAGTCTGTGTGAATGTGTCCGCTTTCTTTTCAGGAATAAGGATTATGTGCCAAAGAATACTGAGACAGGGTGTTTCTTGAAAACCTAAGAGACCACACAAAATATATTTTAGGACAGCAAGTGCCTAAGTAGTCTTACATTTTGTTTATTCATTCAGAAAACATTTATGAATGCCTATAATCTTCCAGGCACTGTTTTAGACTCCAGGGAAACAGCAATAAATAAATCTGAACAATTCCCTGCAATCATGGGTTTTACAATGTAGTGGAAAAGAATAATGAATAAACATCAAGATATTTTATTGCTGGTGGTGGTAGACGTGAAAATAATGCAATTGACTATAGAATGAGATGGGTTATTTTAAGTAGAGCTGCCACAGAAGTGACAACTTAACATTGAATAAAGTGAAGAAAGAAGCCACGTGAAAGCTGAAGGAAGAAAATTATAGAAAAATAGCACATGCAGAGCCTGGTGGTCAGAGCATGCTTGGCAAGCTCAAATAACAGCAAGGAGATCAATGTGTTTGGAGCAGAGTGAGAAAGGGGATGTTGCAGATGAAGTAAGAAAGATAGTTGGGGGCAAAAATTGTAGCACCTTGGAGGTTTTGGTAGGAACTCTAAATTTAACTCCACATGAAATAAGAAAGCCTTTAAATGGTTTTGAGGAGAAAACAGACACAATCTGATTTACATTTTAGAAAAAAACCCTGACCATTATAGGATCTTCAAAAATAATTTGATATTATGTGGAGAGTGAAATGTGGGGAATGGGTGGGGCATAGAAGAGAGGACACAGGGAGAATAGTAGAAATAGTTGAGAAAATAAAGGACTGACAACTGACCTTTAGATTTAACATGATGGAGATTATTAGTGACCTTGATAAGAACAGTTGTATTAGACTGGTGGGACAAAACTTTTTTGCACAGCCCATGGCCCACTGCTTCTTTCATGAACTAGTTTTGAGAGTCTTGTAGGATTCATTCATTCAGCATGGCATTGTTTTAACTGGGCAATTACTATGTACCAAGGACTGTGCTTCTTACTACAATAAATTAATGAAGCATTGAGTTTTTTACTCATCACCAAGTAGAAAACACAGATAAGCAAAATAATAAATTATAACCTGAATTAGTTTCTTCTTGTGTTGCTATAAATACCTGAGACTGGGTAATTTATAAAGAAAAGGGGTTTAACTGGTGCATGCCTCTGCAGGCTGTAAAGAAATCACAGTGCTAGCATTTTCTTGGTTTCTAATAAGGCCTCAGGGAGGTTACAATCATGGTGGAAGGTGAAGGGGGAGATAGCACATCACATGGCAAGAAGGGAGTGAAAGAGAGAGAGAGAAGGGGAGGTCCCAGACTATTTTAAACAATCAGATCTCTCACGAGCTAACTAAGCAAGAACTAATTCATCACCAAAGGGATGGCACTAAGAAATTCCTGAGGGATCCATCCCAGATCCAACACCTTTCACTAGTCCCCACCTCTAACATTGGGAAGGACATCTGAACACGTATTTGGAGAAGACAATTTCTAAACCATATCATAACCCAATATAGTAAACAGATTATTCTTTTTTTGGGATAAAACATATTCAATATGTGCTCAATCACCTTTCCTCATGAGTGTTTAAGTCATCTGGAAACTGGCAGAAGCCTAAGGAACACATCAAAACATGTTTTTCTTTTTCTCCCTTAAGTTGTATGTTTCTACAAAAAGAACCTAAATCATTAAATGGGTTTTACACACGAAAGTCTCACACAATGCAAAGTTGTATTCTTTGTTTATTTGTTTTAAAATTATTGGCTACTGTCTCATCCCATTCACGTTAGATTTATATAGGGTGGTGTGGTTGTTTCCATTTTGTGGAACAGAAGAAAAGGCAATGTAAAGGATAAAAATGAGAAATTGCTGTGTGGTGGAAAGGACCCTTACAAATTTAGGGCAGGGTCTTTGTGCCATCAAACGACACAAGAGCCCAGTAAACCAAGGAAAAGGGCATATCTGAGTGACTATACCATGCCAATTAAAAAAAAACTCTAACTGCATTTATCTAAATGTTTTATGTGTTCAAGAGAGAGTGTGTCTGTGTGTATGTGTGTGTGTGTGTGTTTGGTGTGTATATGTGTTTGTGTGGGCATGCAACTTAATTAATAAGGGCAGCTGTGTTTATTCAACTATGTAGCATTGCACATACACGTAGAGCACACACGTGGCTAGAGGTTATTCACATCTTCATTCTTAAAAATGGTGTAAGTAGAAAAACAAACCATGAAAACCAAGTCATACTAGCTTACATGCATATAAATTCAGAGAGATGCTTAAAGGAAATTTACAGCTGAAATCACTACTGTGTAACCTGAAACTATTGATTCAACTGAATAATTAGATGTAGTCCACTTAGAAGTACTTAGGATAGTCACAAACATGACTAAAGAGATTGGAAAATCAGATTTATGTGAAAATGTTAAAGCAACAAGATTACCTAACAAGTAAAAGAGAAAAATTAGTGATAACTTACTTTTTGAAATACATAAATGGTATATTATAAGGATGATAACCTACATTTTCTGACAACAGAAGAAACACACAGAAGTAGATACAGAAAATGTTGTCTTATTAAGGAGGTTGGTCAAATACTGAACTATGTTACAGAAGTAGAGTGTGAGACCTCATTTAGTTCAGCAGATGTTTTTATCATGTGAACAATCAAGAAGATACTGAAATTCTTTGTAGAAACTTACTGTCTTTTCTCAAAGCTCTTATTTCCTATCGTGGCCCTCTAGTGAAGCATGTTAAGCAGAGGTTCTCACGACTGCTATGAGAGTAGGAAGCAACAGCAGAGAATTAGAGAACTGACAACTCCAACTGTTGTCTAGTATGTTAAGTAACTGGAATTCTGATACACTGCTGGTAGGAGTAGAAAATGGCACAAATGGTTTGAAAAACTGTTTACGTTGTCATAAAATTGAGCATGCACCTACCCTATGGCCCACCACTTCTACTCTTAGGCATTTACCTGTGAGAAACAAAATCAAATGCCCACAAAAAAGGCTTGTTCAAAAATGTTTATAAAACCTTTATTCATAGAGGATAGGAACTGGCAACAACCCAAATGCCTACCAATAGGTGAATACATAAACTAATTGTGATATATTCATAGAGTAGAATATTACTCAGCAGTAAAAAAGAACAAACTACTGGTACATACGACAATATGGATGAATCTCAAAGCATTTTTAAGTGAAAGAAACCAGAAACAAAATAATAGATACTGTATAATTCTATTTATATAAAATTCAAGAATAGGTAGACTTAATCTATGGTGATGGACATCAGAATAATGAATGCCTATTAGAGGTGGAAGTTGATGGGTCAGGAACAAAAGAAAACTTTTAGGATGATTAAGGTTACAAACACAAGAGTATGCATTTGTTAAACCTCATCAAAATGTGCACCTAAAATATGTGCATTTTAGTTCATGTAGATTTTACTTCAATTAAAATAATGAAACGATCAAACGCTCCAATAGCTTATTGTCTCATGGAATTAAATTATTTTTTTTGCATGTCTTCTAAGGGCCAGTGTGATCTAAGCCTTCACTTTCTCTTAGACTTTATGTCCTATCAGTCTTTCCCTTGCATGCTCCTTTCCAACTTCAAAAGTCTCTTTCTTGATTCCTGGTTGGCATGCTCCTAACTCAAAACCTTACGCTGCTCTTCCTTCTTCTAGAACCCTGCTCCTCTGTAGATCTGTATAACAATCTCTCTCACTTACTTCAGATCTTCTTTCAAATGTCACCTCATTCGAATGTTCCTGAAACATTCTTTCTAAAATATCAACACCTGTCCCCCCCGCCACACACACACAGACAGACCCACACATTTCATCACTATCCTTTCTTCCTTTCATAGTACATTTGAATCTCAGACATTATAAAATATTAATTTTATATATTTATGTATTATATATCCTATTGTCTTTTTTCTCCCTAGAATGAGGAATTCTGCAACCAAAACCTTTGTGTTATTCACTGATGTATCCCCTATTGCCTAGAAAAATGTCTGTACATAGATATTCAAATATTTGTTGAATGGCTGAATAGTTAAGTGGAGGTTAGATAACTGAAGTGATTGATAGTACAAAGGAGATGCAAACATCTGATGCGAAAAAAAAGTAAATGCTCCACCTATCTGTTATTGCATAACAAACTGTCCCAAAACTAATAGCTAAAAGCAAAAAACAATTTGTTCACAAGTCTGCAATTTGGGTAGTGCACAACAAGAACAGTCAGTCTCTGTTCTATGCAGTGTCAGCTCTGGTGCCTTGACTGGAGGAATAAGGATGCACTTTCAAGATGATTCATGCATGTGTCAGGCTTAGCTGAGCTGTGGGCCTCAGTTTTCCCTAACAGGGGTCTCTCTACGACTTGCTTCCTCATGGCATTGTGGCTAGGATCCAAGAACAAGTATCCCAGCAGACGGGAAGTTGAAGCTTCACTTCCACATTATCATATCATGTAGACAGTTGCAGAACTCAATTCGGTAGAAGGGAATGTAAACTCCACCACCTAATGAGATGAAAGCCAAATAATTTTAGGGTCATTTTTTACAGACACCACACAAAATGCATCTTTTAGCAATGTTCTACTACCCTAGGATTTATAATTCTGCAATTTGTTTTATTGCAGAAGTTTTCAAAAGTCATGTGAGAGGAAGTCACTTAATATTTAATTTAAACAATGATATAATCATCATTATCTAATAATACTAATATTAAAATTCTGATTGTGTATGAGGTACTACATCAATATGCTCCATATATGATATCACTCTGTTTTTTGTTTTTCATTTATTTTTATGTTACTTTTGAGACAGAGTCTCACTCTGTCACCCAGGCTGGAGTGCAGTGGTGCAATCTCAGCTCACTATAACCTTAGCCTCTTGGGTTCAAGTGATTCTCCTGTCTCAGCCTCCAGAGTAGCTGGGATTACAGGTGTGCACCACCATGCCTGGCTATTTTTTGTACTTTTAATAGAGATGGGGTTTCACCATATTGGCCAATCTGGTCTTTAACTCTTGACCTCAAGTGATCCACCCACCTCGGCCTCCCAAAGTGCCAGGATTGCAGGTGTGAACCACCATGCCTGGGCTCTTTTCTTCAAAATTTAACATTTATATGGCACTTACATATACCAGGCACTTTTCTTGGTACATTAAGGATATAACCTAATTTAATTTTTGCAACAATCTCATAAATTCCATGCTATTATTATTTCCACTATATAAATTGGAAAACCTAGCATGAAGAGATTAAACACTTGCACAGTCACATAGCCAATGAGGATGGGATCAGGATTTGAACCTGTAGTCTGACCCTAGAGTCTGCACTTTTAACCACTGTGTTGTGCTATCACTTTATTATTCCACCCAGTAATCCTGTAAAGTAAGCACTATTGTTATCTCAATTCACAGAAGAAAAAGCTGAGGTTTAGAGCTGTTACATTATCTATTCAAACTCTGTCTACCTACATCCCAATACTGTATTAGTATTTTTAATTTTTTGATACAGGGTCTCACTCTGTTTCCCAGGCTGGAGTGCAGCGGCACGATCTGGGCTCACTGCAACCTCCACCTCCTGGGTTCAAGCCATCCCAAATAGCTGAGACTATAGACACATACCACCACATCCAGCTAATTTTTGTATTTTGTATTTTTAGTAAAGACGGGGTTTCACCATATTGCCCAGGCTTGTCTCAAACTCCTGAGCTCAAGCAATCTGACTGCCTTGGCCTCCCAAAGTGCTGGGATTATAGGTGTAAGCCACCACACCCGACCTGTGCCAGTATTTTATATACTGTTTCAAATCCTTACCGCAACATTGCAAGGTAGATGTTTGGAAACTGAGAATCAAATGGTAACTCTTTCTACATCACATAACTAGCAGGAATTGGAGCTGAGATTCAAGCTCAGATGTATGTGGCTGCAAAACCAGGCTTCTTTATCCTGCATTGCTCTCATCTTCAGGTGCAGGGAAGTAAGGGAGGGATGGAGAAGTTGATATCATTGATAGAAAAGAGGATCCCTTTCTACACTGTGACTCTGGTTAACCTCTGAGGGTGCTGAAGCAGAAATGTCCAGAGATGACAAGATATCTACACATTATTAGGAAAGATTCTGGATCTACTGTTAAATCATGAATGCGAGCTCCATTTTTTTATTTTCCTTAGAAAAATCATTTTTCTTTTCTTTCTAGGGAATGATCTGTTTTTCATTGCAGCCGCCATCTTCAGCCCAGCTGATAAAGGAGGAAGGCGAGATGATGAAAATCAACATCTACCCAGAGACCTCTTGCGGTTTAGTCAATTAATTGTTGGCTCTGGGGAGAGGGGGAGTGGAAGAAAAGTGAAGAGGAAAGGAAGGAATGAAAAAAAAGAAATCAACTAATCTCCCAAACCTGTCAGGGTTCTTCTCAACTATTCCTATGAAGATGTCCCCTGTGGCCCATTTAAAGCCATTTACCAAACCTTTTTCAGATTTCTTTGATTTTAACATCTGCTTTCCTCTTTCTTCCCTGCTTAGTCCTGTGCTTCCAGGATCCATGGCAGTTAGCCTTTGATCTTGGCGCCTCTTGTTAGCTGCATGCTGTAAGTTATCCCCCTCCTCAAGCTAATTCTTGGCGATGATGAAATCTACATCCTTCCTTCTTCACTCTCTTTATCACAGTCTCCCAACAAGTTTGACATGAGTCAGACCAGCTCTCCCCACAGAGATTCATAGAACTCACTAATACCTTAATAGGAACAGGAGCTTCAGCCCATACAGAGTTCCAAAGATTTATGTTAATGCAGTAAACTAATCATCTTAAAAGACATACAGACCCCCCCAAAATCAGGTTATCAGTAAAAAGTGTAGTATAAATTTCAAGCATAATCAGATTAAGTAAGACAATTCTCTGCGTAATTTGCATCATCATCATAATTGTCATTACTTGATGTATCTCAACTTCAAATTTGGCATGGTGCTGATTTAAGTGTGGGAAGTGCTGAAAAATATACCAAAAAGTGAATTTTGGGAAGGCTAACTTGGTTAGTGAGAAGACTGAATTATAGAAGCCTTTAAAATAACACAAGTGTATTCTTTTTAATAATAAGGCTTGTCAGATTATTATAATTACACAATTATCTATTTTCCTAGGGACCTTTGCAAAATGAATAGATGGTGATAATTTACAATAAACTTTTAAGTGTAATTGAACATGTCTTCAAAATATTTTCTCGATTTTAATATTTTCAGGTGATATTTCCATCACATAACATTTGTATTCAAACTGTTCTTTGATTATAGGGAGAACAAACTATGCTTTAATGTTAGACCATTTCTTGGGCAAGTAGCCATAAATTTTGAATAATGAAGGTTTTATTGTATTACTCTTCTATCCTTTGGCAAAACCCAAGTAATACGTAAAATATTTGTTCTAGTAAATGGGAATTACTTCCTATATTTTAAAATTATTCAGTATTATAAGATTCTCAAAGGAAATCAGGTACCATTTCTGTTAACTCTTAATATCCAAGTGAATTTTTTATTCTGTGTCTTTTCTATAGCTGACATGCATTCCAATTACATTTTAATCATGGATTCTATTCTACAGCATGTTTCTGGTAGCTATTCTCAACCTCCTATCTGGTAGGGAAGCTTATGGAAATATCCAATGTTAATATAAGACTGAATTAAAAGCTAATTTTAGGCATCTTACTTTTGAATTATTTGATATTCAGGGGTTACCCTTTCCAGATAATTAAGAGTAAACCTCATTAACCCATTGCTCCAGAAGAGGGTCAAAGAAATCTGCTCCTATTTTTATAAGATTTATTGGTAACTGAAGAAAGTAAAACACACACACACACACACACAATCATGAATGAAAAAGGAGAAAAGAGGAGATACTGTGGTTTTGGCTGAAGTACTCAAAGTATAAAATGACCATGGAACAGAGAACATTGGCTTTAGATTCCTGGTTTTAAAACTGTTCTGTGGCCAAAAATTGAACACTGTTCCAAGAACTGAGTAGATTCTAAGGAATGGAAGGAAACTGAGGCAAGAAGAGTCAGGAAGACATTCAAAGGCATAGGTTCTGCTATGGTCTGAATGTTTGTGTTCCTCTAAATTCATACGCTGAAATTCTCACCCCCAAGGCAATTGTATTAGGAGGCAGGGCATTTGGGAGTTATTAGGTGATGGGAGAAAAGCCCTCGTGATTAGGATTAGTGCCCTTATAAAAGCAACCTTAGAGATCTGCCTTGCCATTTTCACCATATGAAGGCACAGCATGAAGGCAACATTTATGTACCGAAAAGCCAGCGCTCGACAGACACAGAATCTACTAGTGCCTTGATCTGGAGGACGTCCCAGCCTCTGGATCCATGAGAAGTAAGTTTCTGTTGTTTATAAGCTACCCAGCCTATGGAATTTTCTTATAGCAGCCAGAATGTACTAAGACATGTTCTTAATTTAATTTTGGAGGCAGGTGAAGAAGGACGAAGTTGACAGAGAGAAGGAGGAATATCCTAGGCGGTGGTGATTAGAAGTTGCTCAGAGTAGACTTCCTCCCTACTGGCAGATATTTTCAGAACTTCTTTGAAGAAAAGAAGTACCCTTGTAGAACCTGGAGTAGGCTGTCCTCACATAGCCCAGACAGAGGAACAACCTTGCAGACTCCATCACATGCTGCTGATGGTGAAGGGCGAAGATCCTGGAATGCCTGTCTCTAAGCCTCATCTTTCTTCATGACTTCCCAGACAGAACTGTCAATGAGGTGTTCCGGGCCATGAAAAATGATCCTCTTCCCAGAGACTAGATTATTTCACTTAGAAAAATCAAGCATCTTTTCTTCCTGAAAGCATTTGTCAACGGGACAGGACCTATTGCTCTCAAAGATGTCTCTGTCTCCTTCGGTGCCTGGCCTCTGGTTATCTGAGATTCAACTGCTGGGCATTATTGCAGACTCTGCTCTTCCCTACTGCACGTGTCCCCAGCAGGGTGTGGTCTCTTAGAGCTACAATCTATGCACACTATTCCCTGCAAGAGAGGAGCTCTCTGAGACAAATATTCTTCAACCTCTCCTGCCTACCTCCAATGAATGAATAAACCTAGCAGCTGGTGTTTACACAGCATTTACCTTCGAGAGATCTCAGAGCAATTTTCTAATCCTTCCTCAGCTTCTGGGTAGCAATAAGTATTAATATTGTTCCCCTGAATACATAAGAGGAAGATTGAGTCAAGAAACTTGTAATGGCTTATTGAATATCACCAGTCATTAGATGGTTCATTCATTCCATTGATTTTTCCAATTATACCCTTATTGTTGTACAGTAAGATATTTTAACATATATTAACTCATTTTTTTTTCCAAATTTGCTTGATAATAAAAATAGCCTAGGGCTCTTGTTAAACAAACAACTTCTATGACCCCTGTCCTGAACATTTCTCATTCAGTGGGTCTGAGATGGGACCTAGGAATTTATAGGTCTAATAAGTAAGCCAGGGGATTTCTCCCCCTTTTTGTGAAGTGTAGCATTCTCTGTGATTAGCATCATTAGGAAACTTTAGGAAACTCAATTTATTTCATTTAATTTTTACAGTAACCCTGTGGGGTATTATCATGCACCTTTATTTAAAAATAAATATACAATCAGCATACAATATAAGAGGCCCAGATATGAAATCTCAATTAATTCAATTCTAACTTTCAAACACAAGAGGTGGCAGCTGATTAATTTCTTATATTTCCTAGGTTTTCTCAACCACACTTTCTCACTTAAACAATCAAAGCTAAAGTTATTCATCTGAGGTATGAACAAAAATTGTACATAATTTTTGTCTAGATCCATGCCATAAATTTGTGTCATAAGAGCTTTGGACCATAGACATAGTTCAAAATAAACTTTTTATTTTCCAAAAACTTGATATCTTTTTTTTTTTTTTTTTGAGATGGAGTCTTGCTCTATCACCAGGCTGAAGTGCAATGGCGCAATCTCGGCTCACTGCAACCTCTGCCTCCTGGATTCAAGCGATTCTTCTGCCTCAGCCTCCAGAGTAGCTGGGACCACAGGCACGTGCCACCATGCCCAGCTGATTTTTGTATTTTTAGTAGAGACGGGGTTTCACCATGTTGCCCAGGATGGTCTCGATCTCTTGACCTCGTGATCCGCCCGCCTCAGCCTCCCAAAGTGCTGGGATTACAGGCGTGAGGCACCGCACCCGGCCCAAAAACTTGATATCTTATCTGCAAGTTTAAGCTTATCTTTTTAGCTCCCACTTGGGCTTTGCCTTATTTTTATCCAATTCATTATTGTTATTGCTGTTTTCTTCTCTCTCACCTTCTGTGTCTCTCTCTGTCCCTCCTCTATCTCCCTCCCTCCCTACTTGACATACTTTGCCTCTGTGTCCCCACCCAAATCTCACCTTGAATTGTAATAATCATCACATATCAAGGGTGGGACAAGGTGGAGATAGTGAGTAGTTCTCAGAAGATCTGATGGTTTTATAAGGGGCTTATCCCCCTTTGCTTGGCACTTCCCCTTTCTGCTGCCATGTGAAGAAAGACGTGTTTGCTTTCCTTTCTTCCATGACTGTAAGTTTTCTGAGGCCTCCCAGCCATGTGGAACTGAGTCGATTAAGCCTCTTTCCTTTGTAAACTACCCAGTGTCGGGCAGTTTTTATAACAGTGTGAGAACGCTATCCTTACCCCCCAACCCCTCGCCTCTTTCCCTGCCTCTCTTTCTCTCTGCCTTTTTTTTTTTTTTTTAGCGGAAATACTTCTAAGTCTGTGGGGGTTTTTTCTCTCACAATTGTTTTGTGAACACTGATAGGGCTGCACAATTCCAACCCATAGCCCTAAAGTTCTATTTCTGAGGAGTATGGAGTATGGATTTCCAAACTCTCAGGTAAATGATTTAGTCTGTTTTCCTTTTAGTCATAATGTTCCTGTTTGCTAGTTTAACTTATATGCTTCTAACTTAGTCCATAACGCCTTCTTATCAATAATTTTTACATAAGTCTAGGCTTATTAAATACAATTACCACTCTATAGTTTAGCTCATCCAGGTCATTGCTAATGCAGCCATTCTGAAATACAGTATAAAGACATGTTACACTGATCTTGCCAATAATAATAATCCTTATAGACAATATATAAATGAAGTTAAATACCCATGTAATACAAGGTGTTACAGATATTACTGGGGTGCAACAATGACTATTGTTAAGACAATATGTTTACGGTTCTATTAAGATTGTATATATCTCTTATGAAGTATTTGAGTTCTTTTTCCTGTGAGGAAATGAGCATCTTCAGTGCCAACTCAGGACCAAAACTGCTTGTTCTGTAATGCTAATAGTTAGACTATTTCTAGTTTATCACTCATCAGTACCCTCAATGTACTATAAAGCATCTGTACAGATACAACCTTTCCCATGAAAATAAATAGTAACTGGTAAAACAAAGCATAAGAGTAATGATTCCATTCATAGAAACCAGAAAACTTGAGATGGTCGTCAAAAGTGAATTCCCTACTATGGCTCTTGTGCTGGATACTCAAGTGACCTTTTAAAATTATTTCTCCCAAGTAATTATGGAAAATAAAATAGCCTTAGATTTTCCTTAGGCCAATTAGAGGAAATCAGTATTATTTCAAAATTTATGTTGTACTTGAATTAACAGCATGGTTTAAATGGAGTGATTCATATCAAAACTAAAATAAAAGACAATCTATCTATCTATGAAAGACTCAAGGAGTCAGTGGAATTTGTTTTTTGGTCAAGTCTTGGAAATCTTGGTTTATTATTTGAGAGTGTGTATCAGTTTCTTCTAATAATATTATTTTTATACTTTTTTATGAAATTGTTTGCTATGTATTTTCCAGAGCCTTATATATTATCATGCAGCCATCATCCCAAACAATGACTGACCAATAAAAACAAAGAAGAGGATGAAGCCATGCTGATTAACGCTTGAGTGAAGTTTAGATATGTGTAAACAAAACTGCATCTGCAAGGACAGTCAACAAATATGATGAAAATATGGGTAGTCTTTGATGCCTTTCCTGAAACTTTAGTTGAGGAAAGACCTAAAAGAATGAAAAAATTTTTTTAACTTCCTACATGCCTACAAGAAGTCTAATTGTTCTAAAGCCAGGGTAACCAATGGTGACCAGAATAAGTTTTAAACCTACTTAATCAATGAGTCAGAGTTCCACAGCCATGAAACCATCAGAATTAGTTTTAAACATATTTAAAATGTTTAATCAAATTAAATTAAATGTTTACTTAAATCAAAGACAACTTGTTTAATGAACACATTTCTGTAAGCCAACGAATTAATGACAACCCCTTGCTTTTGAAGGTCAGCCAGTCAGAAATGAACTCATTTCATAAACATGCTTCTGAGTGCCATATAATCAACAAAAGTCTTCTTCAAATAACCACATTGCTACAATAGACAACAAACTAGTCACAACTTTGAAATTCTCAATCTTTGAACTCTATGCTTCTTACAAATCCTTATACAAGATCAGTTGTCTTCCTACCTAGAAAAACTGTGACCAAGCAGCCTAGGTATCCTTTACTTAAGCAAGCAATAAACTTAGCATGTTCTGTTTATTTATCTCATCCTTTTGGGTGATGGTTTCATTCTTTGAGAAGATGGAGAAATGGAACAAGACAGAATGGGTATTGCAAGTGCTAGAAATAGCATGGGCAAAGACATGGAGGCATGAAAGTACTTGGTGAGTTCAGAAACGTAGAACCCTTGTAGTCACTTCTTGGAGTTGGAAATGTCAATTGAAAGACAGACTTTTAACTTCACAGGCCAATATAAGAAGTTTATGTTTTACCTGCTGGGCATGCAAATATTATAATTAAATGTAAGTTATAGGAGCTAAATATCCAATGTTAGGATCAGTGGTTGAAGTGTCTGTGACATAGTCAATAATTATAGAATTATGATAATCTACCTCTATAATAATTAAAGAAGTATATCCTACTGCATTTATGATCTACTAAATGAGAGAGGTAAAAAAAAATAGAAAAAAGATGAGAGAGGAAGTGGCCAAGATGGCCAACTAGAAGGAGCTAGCATTCATGGCTCTTGTGGAGAAGAGTGAAAGGGAAAAGTAAATACAACACCTCCAACCAAAACATCCAGGTACTCACACTGGGACTAACCAAGGAGACAACTTGGCCCACAGAGAATCAAGAAAAGCAAGACAGGACACTGACCCACTGGAGAGCAATACAGAGCCAGAGGGACCTCCTCAGGCCAGAGAAGCAGTGAGCAAATGTGCAACCCTGGAAAACCATGTTTCTCCCATAGATCTTTGAAACCCTTGGGTCAAGAAATGTCCTTGTGAACTCACTCCACCAGGGCCTTCAGTCTGACAGAGATATGTAGACTTTCAGCAGAGCAGCCACTCAGGCATGCTGGAGACCCTAGAGACTTAAATACCCAGGCTTTCCAGCAAAAAAGCTGCATTTCCAGCAAAGTAAAAGGTTAGACTCTTGTACACACCCCTAGAAAAGAGGTTGAATCCAGGGGGCTGAGAAGCAACACCCTGCAAGCCCCACTGCCATGACATATCACAAGATAAGACTCACTGGCTTGGAATTCCAGGTAGCAAATGATAGGGGCATTGCATCTCCCTAAGAAGGTGTTCCCAGGGGGAGGATTGGGTCACCATCTTCCCTGTTTGGGTGCCTTAGCTGTTCCAGCCTTCAGGCTTTAGAGGATCCAAGCCAACCAAGGGTGAAAGGGATGCTCCAGTAAAACATAGGAGCTCCACCAAAACATGGCCAGACTGCTGCTTTAAGTAAGTGCCAAATTCTGTTCCTCCTCACTGGGCAGAACCTCCCAACTAGAGCCTCTGGCCACCTCTGCCCATGTTCTCCAGCCATCAGAGAGCTGAATTCTTCCTGGGACAGCACTCCTAGAGGGAGGGGTGGGCTGACATCTTTGCTGTTTGGGCTACATAGCCTTTCCAGCCTCCAGGCTTCAGAGTATCTGAGGTGACCAAGGACTGAAGTGGACCCCTAGCACAGCACAGCTGCTCTACCAAAACATGGCCTGATGGCTTTTTAAAGAGGGTCTCCTATCCCATTCCTCCTCACTGGATGGAACCTCCCAACTGGGATATCCAGCCACCTCCTACAGGCAACAGACACATAACATCCTGGGATGAAGATCCCAGAGGAAGGGACAGGTTTCCATCTTTACTGTTTTACAGGCTTCACTGGTTATACCTCCAGGTACTAGAAAATTTAAGGTGACTAGAGACTGGAGCAGGCCCCGAGCATACCAGAGCAGCCCTACAGAAAAGTGGCCAGACTTACATATATGCCCATTCCCATATCTCCTTACTGGGCAGGTTCTCCAGGCCTGGGCCTTCAGCCACTCCCCTCCAGAGCTATTAAGCCAGTAGCAACTTGGAAACTTCTTGGACGGAGCCTCCAGCAGCAACTGAAAGCCTCTCTGCCACTACTTCTGCAGTGGGACTGCCACCTCAGACTAATGAAGGAGCAAAGACCCTAAGTGCCTTTTCCACATTTCTAACAAGTGGCAACCAACCGAATCAGAGGAGCTAGTTCATCTCCCACTGGTCCCAGACACCCCTCACTGCTCATCACCAGATAGGAAACCCCTGGCTTGGTCCCGCAGCACAGACCCTCCATCCTGGGCTGATTGCATTGAGTGATTGCTGACCTGCATCTCTCTGGGATGGAGCCCCCAGGAGATAAGCATATGACCCTTGGCCAAAACCACTACTAAGATCCCTTCCTCTGCTGCCTCCAAAGCTGGGGAAGGAACATTAAATACTAAGACTGCCCCAGAACTTCAGCGGGCAGCCCAGGAGTGCCAAGTTATGATCTACAGCCAACACTCAAGGGGAAGAGGAACCCACACTTTCAGAACATTGACAGGAAAAATGGCTGCAACTGTGAGGAAATAGGGGAGCCACACAACTGAGCAAGGGTTTATCAATGAATAAGCCTAAGTGACACCTGCTGGATTATACTGTAAAGCTTTAACACCAAAAATACCTCACTAACATACCCCCCTGCTGAAACCAGGGACAAGAAGTCAGCTTCAAATAAAGACCCTGCACAAACCCTAGGCCTGGTAAAAAGAAAAAAGCATCCAGAAAAGAAATCTATTGACTATCAATCTACACTGCAGTTAAAGCAGTTAAAGGAACAGCCACTTGTAGAGATGAGAAAGAATCAATGCAAGAACTTCAGAATCTCAAATGGTCACAATGCCATATGTCCTCCAAACAACCACACTAGTTCTCTGATAAGAGTTCTTAATCAGACTGAACCAGCTAGAATGACAAAAATATAATTCAGAATATAAATAGGAACAAAGATCATTGAGATTTAGAAGGATGACAAAACCCAATATAAGGAAAATAAAAATCACAATAAAGTGATTCAGGAGCTGAAGAATAAAATAACTGGTGTAAAAAAAGAAAATAACCTAATGGGCCTGACAGAGCTGCATAACACAATACAAGAATTTTACAACACTATCATAAGTATTAACAGCAGAATAAACCAAGCTGAGGGAAAAAGTCTCAGAATTTGAAGACTGGTTCTCTGAAATAAGACAGTCAGACAAAAATGAAGAAAAAAAAATAAAAAGGAATGAACAAAACCTCTGAGAAGTATGAGATTATGTAAAGAGACCAAATCTACAAATCATTGGCATTCCTGAAAGGGAGGGAAGAGAAAGCAAACAACTTGGAAAACATATTTCAGGATATCATCCATGAAAACTTCCCAAACTTGCTAGAAAAGGCAACAGTCAAAATCAGAAAATACAGAAAACTTCTGCAGGATTCTATGCTGATCATCCCCAAGACACATACTCATCTGATTTTCTAAGGTCAGAATGAAAAAAAGAATGTTAAAGACATCTTGGGAGAAAGGACAGGTTGCCTACAAAGAGAACCCCATTAGACTAACGATGGACCACTCAGCTAAAACTCTGCAAGCTAGAAGAGATTGAGGGCCTATATTCAATATTCTTAAAGAAAAAAACCTTCAACCACAAATTTTATATCCAGCCAAACTAAGTGTCCTAAGTAAAGGAGAAATAAGACCCTTTTCAGATAAGCAAATGTTGAAGGAATTCATTACCACCAGACCTGCCTTACAACAAATTGTGAAAGGAGCACTAAATATGGAAAGGGAAGACTGCTACCAGCTAATACAAAAACACACTTAAACACACAGACCAGACCAATGTCACTGTACAGCAACCACACAAACAAGCCATCAAAATAACCAGCTATCTGAACAATGACAGAATGTAAATGCACTAAATGCCTCACTTAAAAGGCACAGTGTGGTAAGCTGGATTTTAAAAAAAGCAAGACCCAATGGTATGCTGTTTTCAAGAAACCCATCTCACATGTAATGACGCTTATAGGCTCAAATTAAAGGGATGGAGGAAAATCTACCAAGCTAGTAGAAAACAGAACAAAGCAAGAGCTGCAATCCAAATTTCAGACAAAACAGATTACAAAATTTGGCAGAAATACACAAAAATAAAACTTCAGGCCAATATCCTTGATGAATATGAGTGCAAATGTCTTCAGCAAAATACTTGTAAACTGAATCTGCAGTATATCAAAAAGCTTATCCATCATGATCAAGAAGGCTTCATCCTCAGAATGCAAGGTTGGTTCAAGATATGCAAATCAATAAATGTGATTTATAACATAAACTAAAGACAAAAACCACTATTATCTCAATAGATGCAGAAAAGGCTTTTGATAAAATTCTATATCCCTTTGTGTTAAAAACGCTCAATAAACTAGGCACTGAAGAAACATGTCTCAAAATAATAAGAACCATTTATGATAAACCTACAGCCAATGTTATACTGAATGGGCAAAAATCAGAACCATTTTTTGTGAAAATTGGCAAAAGACAAGGATACCCTCTCTCACCACTTCTATTTAATATAGTATTGGAAGTCCTAGCCAGAGCAATTAGGCAAGAGGACGAAATAAAAGGGGAATAGAAAGAGAGGAAGTCAAGCTATCCTTGTTTGCAGATGACATAATTCTATATCTAGAAAAATCCTATAGTCTCACTCTAAAACTCCTCCAGCTGATAAACAACTTCAGTGAAGTTGCAGAATACAAAACCATTGTACAAATATCACTAGCATTTCTATACACCAATGACAGCCAAACTGAGAGCAAAATCAGAAGCACAATCCCATTCAAAATTGCCATAAGAATTATAAAATACTTAGGAATATAGCTAACAAGGGAGATGAAAGATCTCTACAATGAGAATAACAAAACACTGCTCAAAGAAAACAGAGAAGACACAAATAATGGAAAAACATGCCATATTCATGGGCAGAAATAATCAATATTATTAAAATGGTTACACTGCCCAAAGCAAATTACAGATTCAGTGTTATTCCTATCAAACTACTAATGACATTCCTTATAGAACTAGAAAAGTACCTTAAAATTCATATGGAATCAAAAAAGAGCCCAAACAGCCAAGGCAATCCTAAGCAAAAAGAACAAAGCTGAAGGCATCACATTACCCAACTTTAAACTATACTACAAGACTACAAAACAGCATGAGGCTGGTACAAAAACAGGCGCATAGACCAATGCAGCATAACAGAGCACCCAGAAATAAGGCCTTACATCTACAACTGTTTGATATTTGACAAAGCTGACAAAAACAAGCAATGGGAAAAAGACTCCCTATTCAAAAAATGATTCTGGGATAACAGATTAGCCATATGCAGAAGATTGAAGCTGGATCCCTTTCTACTACTGTACACAGAAATCAAATCAACATAGATTAAAGACTTAAATACAAAACCCAAAACTATAAAAACCCCAGAAGACAACTTGGCAATACCATTTTGGATGTAGGAACAGGCAGAGATTGTATGACAAAGACACCTAAAGTAGTAGCAACAGAAGCAAAAATTGACAAGTGGGATCTAGTTAAACTTACAAGCTTCTGCACAGCAGAAGAAACTATCAACAGAGAAAACTAACAACCCACAGAATGGGAGAAAATATTTGCAAACTATGCCTCTGATAAAGTTCTAATACCCAGCATCTATAAGGAACTTAAACAAATTTATGAGAGAAAAACAACCCCATTAAAAAGTAGGCAAAGAACATGAACAGACATTTCTCAAAAGAAGGCATACATGCAACCGACAGTATATGAAGAAAAGTTCACATCATTGATCATTAGAGAAATGCAAATCAAAACTGCAATGAGATACTATCTCACACCAGTCAGAATGGCCATTATTTTTAAAAGGTAAAAATAACAGATGCTGACAAGGTAGCAGAGAAAGGGGAAGACTTATATCCTGTTGGTGGAAGTATAAATTAGTTCAACCATTGTAGAAAGCAATTTTTCAAAGACCTAAAAGCAGAACTACCATTTGACTCAGGAATCCCATTTCTGGGTATATACCCAGAGGAATATAAATTATTCTACCATAATGACACATGCATGTGAATGTTCATTGCAGCACTGTTCGCAGCAGGAAATACATGGAATTAACCTAAATGTCCATGAATGACAGATTGGATAAAGAAAATGTTGTACATATACATCATGGAATACTATGCAGTCATAAAAAAGAATGAGATCATGTCTTTCATGAGAACATGCATGGAGCTGAAGGCTATTACTCTTAGTAAACAAATGCAGGAAAAGAAAAGCAAATATTGCATAATTTCACTTATAAATGAAAGCTAAATGATAAAAATTTATGAACATGAAGGAAAAACAGACACAGGGGTCAACTTGATCAGGAAGGGTGAGAGGAAAGAGAGAAGCGGAAAAAATAACTATTGTGGGCCGGGTGTGGTGGCTCCTGCCTGTAATCCCAGCACTTTTGTAGTCAGAGGTGGGTGGATCACCTGAGGTCGGGAGTTTGAGAACAGCCTGGCCAATATGGCAAAACCCTGTCTCTTTTAAAAAAATATATATACATGTACATATACACACACACACACACACACACACACACATACACACACACACACACACACATACCTAGCTGGATGTTGCTGGATGTGGTGGTGGTAAGCATCTGTAATCCCAGCTACTCAGGAGACTGAGGCATGAGAATGGCTTGAACCCAACCCAGGAGGTAGAGGTTGCAGTGAGCTGAGACTGTGCCACTGCACTCTAGCCTGGACCACAAGACTCTGTCTCAAAAAAAATTAATAAAATAAAATAACTATTGGGTACTGAGCTTCATACCTGGGTGATGAAATAATGTGTACTATAACCCCCTATGATACATATTTACCTATGTAACAAATCTTTACATGTAGCCCCAAACCTAAAAGTCTAAAAAATGAAGACAGAAAATAAGAAAATAATGAGATTTTAGACTTGAGTGATTCATTTGACCTCAACAAAGAAGAAATAAATGAATAAATAAATTTCTATAAAATCAGGTGGCTACCAAGTATTGCCAATGGAAGAGGTATGAGCAATTATCAAATTATTGTAAAGTTGTTGCCTGTTCAGCATCCTACTTATCTATGATTCTTCTACTTCTAGATCATCACCTTGGACTCCCACCCATATCAAGAAGGCCAACCTAACACAAGTGATAGCCGTATAGGTTTCTTCAGTGCTTGTTTCCTTCTGCTCACCCTGGGTTTCTTTTGTGCATTACCCGGAAGCTCTCCCATACTTTCTCAGCAGGTCACTCTTCAACTGTGGTACTCTATTGCCCCAGAGTTATGCACCAAGGAAAACAATCTGGGCTCTGGGCTGTGCCGTTTTCTTATATTCCAGAGGAACAGACCTGTCTGATGAGATTGTTAGTGAAAGAGGAAGAAAACTCTTACTTAGAGAAGGGAAATTTAGTACTTGGGCTTTAACAGTTAGAAATGGCCTCATGAACAGGCTTACCAAAAGGTTTCCGGGGACATAATCAGGACTGTTATCCTGGTGCTTTAGGGTTCTCTTATTGTAGGCAGGCTAGGTCATAACTGATAGAGGCAACCAGCAAAGAAAGAGGCAGCAATGCCATTGGAGTATGTAGCAAAAAACTTATGATTGAAGTGCATAGCATTTCTCCATTGTCACTGTTTTCCGTCCATCTCCAACATAACACACATACACACACACAAACACTGAATTTACATTACCACAGTGGCCAAACTGATGCAATGGCTAGCAATGTAATCCTGCTTATTTGTAGAACACTTCCACCTATTTGAGGCATCTTTGCTACCCAGGAACTTAACAGACACATGGGTATGAGATAGTAAATATGAATGACTTTTATTCTTTTACTGACTCAGATACCAGCTGGTATCAGCAGAAAGCTCAATAATAATAATACTAATTACATTCATTGAATGATATTACTTTCCATACAATGAAACGCTTTACACATCTTTTCTTTAATATAGATACTCCTTTTATCTCCATTTACAAATAAGGAAATGGAATATGAGTGATGTGACAAGTATATACAGCTAGTTACAACTAGGATAATATAGATTTGTCTACTTTGGAGCTCAGGCTTTCAATCACTGCATTATATTATTTTACCAATAAAAAGCTAAAAGCTAATATTAAAGCTGTACATAGCACAAGACTCATTTAAATATCCTTCCTAATTTTCAAGCATCAAACTGACCCCTCCCAGCTCACTACCAAGTTGTGATACTTTTTTATTTTCATTATACCCAATCGTTTTATTACATAATGAGGAAAGTTACAACTTACCCATGGAACTCTTCTTACTTTACAGACACAGGTATAACAAGCCTTCCATGTTGATTCTGAAGCCAGATCGACTGAATTTGACTCCTCATTTGCCACTTACTGTGTGACTTTAGGCAGATTGCATGACCTCTCTGTGTTTCGCTCTCTCCCCATCTATGAAATGAGGTTAATAATAGCACCTACTCACAAAAACCCTATCGATGTCCACTCACCAGCAGCAGTTGCAATCATTAATTATTGGTCCTCTTCTGAGGTGTACGACAGGAGATAAGCACACTGGCCTTTTTGGACATCATCAATTTCATCAGCCTCTGAGGTCATCATCTCAGAAACTACTTCTTACCCACTCCACTACCCTCTTTTGTAACTTCCCTTTTTCTTCAAATATGTGCCTTTCTAACTTTATTATATCAACATTAAAATGTCAGTTGAGGGGACAGTTCTATATACAGCATTTAGTCAAAGCCTTCGCTGCCCTAAGAGTGACTTTGAGCCCAAATAACACTGAAAAATTGTGAGCTGGGTTTTCTGATCAGTGCTCCCTTCCCTGGTGTAATTTCTCCTGGGACTTTAATATCTTTGCCTTCAAGTCCTACCAGCATGTAGCATGTTGTTAATAGTCAGAAAATAAATGCATCATTTTGGATAGACAACTGTTCAGAAAAGCAAAAGGAATACCAAGTAAACGGTGTCCTGGGAGAGATGTTTGCATGAAAGCTGAGTTTGAATTTTCCCTTCTGGGATGAGTAAAGTCTGAGAGTGAGGCTGGGAGTGTGAGCTGGAGAGGAGTGGTCTGGCCTTGGCTCTCCCTCGGTCATGCTGGATGGCCTTGGCTATTTTAGTGGCCCCACAGCTCAATTTCCTAATCAGCAAATGAGGATAGACTATCATCTTTCATTCCCAGAAGCTGCGACAGTGAATTAAGGCTAAAGCAGAGTCTTTGGGGTCCCTTAGTAAGAAAGAAGAGCTGAGCGAGTTGAAGGTTCAGCCACACAGGCTGGTTAGCTGAAGCATTTACATCATTACATGCTTAAGCAGCAACTTCTGACACTTGATTTCAATTAAATCCTTTTGGAGAATCTAGACTCACCCACTGGGATGCTTTTGAGCTGTAGAACACCAAGGAATTTAGCTGTAAAGCTTTTACTTTGGCATTTGCTTAGCTTTGAGCACAGGATTATATGTAGACCTGCTGTTTTATTTTCATAGTTAGAGTTTAGGGCCTAGGCGTCTGAACAAGTTCTGTCTTTCCTGGGATTTAAAAAGCCTGAAAAACAAAATCAAGTCTCTCCTTGCCTGATTTTCTTGGTCTGGAGTTAAACAACAACAACAACAAAAATCAAGGAGACTTAGACCTTAAATTACGTGGTAAACACAGGCACTTTAAATTATATAATTGGCCATTTCTTTACCTTGCTTTGGCAGCATATTCAGAAACATTTTTTATTGAATATTTCAGAAAATTCTTTGGCAGAATTGTTCCCATTGCCTCATATTCCATGGAGGCCCTTTGAGACTGAGATTCCTGTGAGATTTCACCAGTCAGGGCCTGCACAGTACACAGTTGGCTTCCTTCATACTTCATCTGGGGGTATCATTCCAGCCCATCCACTCTTAACAGCTTAAATCCAAATGCAGAATGCCTTTTGGGGATTTCAGTGCATTCTTAAATGATTCATTCACCCCTTCTTTCCTCATACTATTTCCCCTGTCTATCCTTCCTGTACTCCTCGTTCTGTCTTTTCTTCTCCTCTCTCTCTCTAAAGTCACAAGTCGTGGAACTCCAAGCTTACTCTCTTTAAGTATATCATTTGCTTATTGGAAAGAATGTTGGACATAGAGTATTAAAAGACTTAAGTTCCAAATCCAGTTTTACCATAAACTAGCATCATGACCTTAAGCAGGACACTTTACATCTTTAGGCTCTAACTCCCACACCTGCAGAATGGGGATACAATAATGCAACAGTTTTATTGTGAGCTTTTAAAATAATATATGCAAAAGCGTCTTGATTCCATATTAACCAGGCCCTTGAATAAATCTCAAACTTGCAAAGTCTCAGAATCCGCATTTGTAAAATGAAAATAATGGTAGCTACCTTGCCTTCTTCATGATTAATTATGGATACGATGAGATAAGATGTGTTAAAGTAGATTACAAATCGGAAGCCACTGAATAATGTAAAGTGTCACTTTCCCACTGGGCAGAGGATGATGGCTGAGGCTCGGCGTATGTGTTGCCACTGGAGGATGGAATCAGATGTCAGTGCTGCCCACTCGTTCTGGTTCTTTTCTCCCTCAGGGTGGAATGCTATGTTGAAAGACTCGCCTTTTCTGTCTGACATGATTTCTTTCCGTACTGCAAGTTGTTCTCCAAAATGAATAATGACAATGCCATGTCTTCGATGAGGCAGAACACTAACACTAAATTGTATCATCGCCTCTCTCGGGCCATAAAGTAGCATGTGGTGGGCCCAGGATCCCAGTTAGAGAAGGGCCACCCTGGTGAGCTGAACTGATCCAGCCTGTTGAATCCATTGCTCAGATCCCTTGGCAGCCATTTAATGTTATTACTTTCTCTCCTTTTGCTGGAATTGTGCTTCCTCCTGTCTACATATGAAACATAGGTGAATTGGGAGAAAGCTGGGAAGACAAAAGGCTCAAAGACAAAAGCAAAAGATGATAATGATAACAACTCACATCGGTAATCTGTAATTTATAAAGACCTTTCTATTGTTATGTAGAATGCTTACTTGCTGCGGAAACTCACAGATTAACATCCTAAAGCTCAGTCCCTCATCTACAAAATGGTGAATAACCATAAAACCCTACTTCACAGGGTTGTGAGTATTGAAAAATAATGTACGTAAGTAGTTCAAAAATGTGTTTGACATCAAATAAAAGAACTCTCCTTTATTTGGGAAATGGGTTCTCACTCTGTAGTCCAGTCTGCTAAGAGGAAATCTCATCTAACCTAATGTAATCAGAGGAGAAACCTTCTCATCACCTTTGCCACTTTTCTATTGACCATAAGCAACTTAGGTTGTGTTTACATTCAAAGGAAAAGGATTATATAAGAGCATGCCTCACTAGGGGGTTGGTGGGGGTCACTTTAGGGTATATTTACCACAGGAAAGAAAGGTAGGTGAGGATATATGTCATTCATTTGTCATGAACAGTTGCTGGGAAGTTTTTTTTTTTTTCAAAGAGCTGTTCTTCTGATGAGCAACTCATGATAGCCACTGCAGGCAGCCCAACACTTCCAGTTACATGGTTATTAAGATGCTGAAAAATTACTTTCTTTTTGGCATAATGACCCCTAGTGACATTACCTTTATTATACAGAGGATTTTTTTTTAAATATCCATGTCAAGGAATTGTCCTAACTATGAGTTTCAGAGGACACCTATCTTCCAGCATGTAACTCTGTTGAGATGCAAATTTGTAACACAGGATAATAAATTTTGAAGTAACAGTGCTACTTGAGATGTAGAGAGACTCCATATAGTATGAAATAAAGGTGAGAAATCCAGGAGTCAGGCTGAGACTATGTAGCCAGTTACCTCTGTATCTAAACCAACCCATCACCTGACTACAGCTCAGTGTTGCATCCAGAAGATGATGCCCTTGAAGTACATTGCTTGTTTTCAAATGATGCTTTCCAAACTACAAAGTGTTATAGAGGTGCTTTAGGATTTCAGCAAATGAAAAGGTGTTTTCTACCAAACAGTAAAGATTTCTGTTTCCTGAGGAACACACTTGTTTATCACTTTTATTTGTCTCGTCAACATTTCAGAATGTCTGTATAAGAATTCTGTGGAAAAGGGTTCAATTCTTTTCAATTCTTCAAAATAAGTGTGAAAAAGTAAAAGCTAATTAAACTGCAGGGCCTTGCTCTGAACTTCTTTGGATCCATGAGAGACAATGTACTGCAAAGATTTAAAACTAGGGCTCTGGAGTTAGATGTCCTTGGGTTGAATTCTGTCTCCACTACTGTGTGACCTTGAGTGAGTGACTTAATTTTCCGAAGACTCATTTCCTCATGAAAGTAATAAGAGAATCCCCCACATAGGGTGAAGGTAAAGAGACACCTTGATCATTAAGGTTAATTTTCTGAGACATATTCCCCAAGGCCTGACTCCTTGAAAAGGTCAATGGAATCCAGCAACACACAACCAAATACCTAAGGCGATCAATCGTGGCAGAACATTGAGCGGGCAAATCAAGCACCTGTTTGCAAGGGATAAAAGCTGCAGCCCCAAGTCCTTAGTCTCAGTCCCCACGATGCCATGGACAGGGGCTTGTGCTTCTACAACCGTGAGTGCTGAGGTGATAAATGATGCCACCTGCACACCAAGTCATATAGTTGTGGTTAAACAGCTTGGATTCCTCATGACATTAGGGCAGGGTTTCTCAGGCTCACACTTTCGACATCTTGATCTGGACAATTATTTGTTGTGGGGGATTTCCCTGTGCATCATAAGATGTTCAGCAACATTTCTGACCTCTAACTACGAGATATTGGTTGCAACCATCTCTCCCTAGAAGGACGATCAAAAATGTCTCTAGACATGGTCAAACGTCCTCCCGAAACTCAAAATCACCCTTGGTTAAAAATCACAGCATGAAGTGAACTCCAAATCAAAAGTGCTGAGCTGATGGAATAAGGCTTCAGCCAAGTGCTGCACATCATGCTGTTCTGGGGTTCCTAACTCTTATTATACCTCAAGACAGGCTGTCCTTCCCCAGTCACACAGTTTAAAAGCCCCACAACCAAGTCGAAGATTCTGTGGTAGGCAGGACAATGGTCTCCCAAAGATACCAGTGCATAGGTTAGCTTGTAAGGAAAATGGGTCTCTGCAAATGTGATTAAATTCAATTAATGATTTTTGAGATGGGAGATTTTTCTTAGATTATCTGGGTGAGACGTAAATGGAACCACAGTTGTCTTTATAGAAGAAATATGAGATTTGAGAGAAGAAAAGACACAAACTCAGAGGAGGAAAAGACAGTGTGACCATGGAGACAGAGATTGGAGTCATGCAGCCAGAGGAATCTGGGCAGTCCCCAGAGACCAGAAGAGGCAGGCAACAGATTCCCCCTACAGCCTCTGAGCAGGGTGTTGCCCTCCTGACAACACAATTTTGGCTGGTGATACTGATTTCAGCTGCCTTGTCTCCAGAATTATTGTTTGAAGCCACCATATATTTGTGGCAATTTGTTATAGTTGCCACAGGAAGTTCATTCAGCTCCTATCCCTGCATCTGACCCTGGTCCTGCTGTATCCCTGTATGCCATCCCTGCTCCTGTCTCTGTGAGATTTTCATAGCAAATTCAGCCCAAGAGTGTATGCTGTCTGGCTATTCACCTTGGTTTGCATGACACATTCATGAACAAATACTCTTAAGTAACTTTTATAGTCAGTCAATGTTCAAGGCCCTCAGGACACAGTGGTGAATGCAAGTGGCCTATTTCAGGCTGGGAGTGAAAGTTGTCAGAAGGAAGAAGGAGGAAGAATAATAAAGAAAATGAATAAACAAAATTAAGTAAATAATGAATAGAATAACAATTTGGAAACAAACCCTGACCTGTTGACAAAACACAACCATGCCTTGGGGAAAGCATGCCTTTTCAGTAAATGGTGCTGGTCAGTTGGATATGCATAAGGGGGAGGGGGAAGGAATTTTAACCTGTCTCACATTATGCTCCTAAACCAATTTTCTAAATGGATTGCTGATCTAAATGTGAAATGCAAAATATCCAAGCTTTTAGAATAAAACAAAACATCTTCATAATTTTGGGGAGGTAAAGGTTTCTTAAACATGTCACAGAATATATTAGGCATAAAAGAAAAAAATCCAGCACACTTGGCTAACTTAATATATTAAAAAAACTCAACCTCACTAGTCATCATAAAAAAGCAAATTAAAACCACAGTGATGTACCACGACATGCCTATCATGGCACCATGCTGTCCCTCCAAAGAGAAGGATGTGTAGTGTGGGTGAAATCTGTCTAGAGCATGTTTCAAGGTGTTCTCGGGCGCAGGCAGAGGGAGCTCAGGCCTCGTTCCTTTCTTAGCTCTGCTCCTACCTGATTGCAACATTCATTTCATGCTTGCTGTACACCTACACTGTAGAGGGCACTGAAGATTAGGTGGTCAATGAAACAGACATGAAATCTAATGAACGCTTACAAAGTTTAGTGAAAACTCAATAGTCAACAAATGAACACAATCCTAAATATATAATTACAAATGGTATATGCTATGATGGAAAATAATAGTGTCTGTGAGACACTATTATAGTGACTGTGAGACAGAATAATATGGGAGGAAAGGAGTCAGTTTAAGCTAGGAAGATAATTGGCATGTGCCATAGAGGAAGTGCTATCTAAGCTGATAGATAAAGAGAAGACTAGAGAGAAAAGCCCTCCAGGTAGAAATAAGCATAAGGCAGAAGCATGGGCTTAGAATAGCAGAAACAGGGGCAGTGAGGGTGTCAGTGGTGAGTCAGGTGACAAGTGAGAGAAGCTCTAAGGTGACAAACTCTAAGGTGGAGCAAGTGTGAGGGGGTGAGGGAGTCCTACAGGCCTTTGCAGATTACTTATGACTCGATTTTATGATAAGTGTACTGGAAACCATTATAGGGGTTTAAGCAGGAAAATAATATAGTTCTGTTTAGATTTTGTTTAAAAAAATGATTCTTCTGGCTTCTGTGTGGAGGATGAATGGAAGGGAGCAAGAATGGAAACCTGGAGACTAATTAGGACGCTGTACCCACTGTTCAAGTGGGAGATGAGAGAGGCCTGGGCTAGGACGGGGACTCTGGAGATGGAAGGAAGTAGACGTGTCAAGTTATATTTTGGTGATAGAACCAACCAGCTCTGTAGATTGAGTATATGCCTCAGATAAGAAGAGATTCATGTTTTCTAGTTCACAGAAGAGAATCAGCTAATGGGTATGATTTCTTCCAATCATGCATAGAATTTGTGGTCATTCAAAGACAGCACAGAAACATTCCCTGAAAGAATTTCTGAATCCTCTCCTTCTTGGGAAAATGTTAGGATCAAACTCCAGCTCTGTGGTTGTTAGATACAGTTGTTTTTTTCTCTCTTTTAGAATCTACTGAAATGATTTCAGAAACAATATCTAAAACATTCTTGTATTAAAAGCATATAGTTGCATCTAACCTAAATTCTTCATGTTGTAAGGGTTTAGTTTCCTGTTAGAAAATGGCTTCCTTTTTCCCAGCAGGAGGCAGTGTGATATTTTGGCAAAAATCTGGAAACCTTACTTCTCACCTTCTCCTCTGAGGCCTCTGTGCTGAGAATCTGCTTTATCTGCCATACGTGGGACTGCAGGAGGAAAAGGCCATCTTCCTTGGGCTGCTTCTGAGGAGGCTATTAAAAAGACAGCTTTACAGGACGTTTATAGTGCTCCTGATTCTAGAGGGCAGGCCTGCAGGGCTTGGCAGGGGAGAGTGTGTGTGTGTGTTCTGGATGAGGCTGCTGTCTTCAAATCCAGATGGCCCATGATGTCACTGGAAAAAACCCTGAAATGTGCTACAAGAAAGAACTTTTTTATGGCTCTCTGTGTAATGTTACCATACACTAGCCTTGAGGTGGGAGAAAAAGGAACTGAAATTTTCCTGCTCCCCACAGCCTGGCCCATCTGTCACTTTGGGCTGCAGGAAAAGGAAGGGCTACAGGAAGCAAAGGGATTAGGTGGGAAGAGAGAAAAAAAACAAATGGACAAAGGGAGTTGAGAACTAAAACTCCCGTCTCCATACTGCCTCTGTGTCTTGTCAAAGGGTGCTTAGCATACCCGAGGACAGCTCTTTGTCTCTACGTGTGACGCTCCTACTAGAATATATTTGAGATCAGTGTCTCTGCTGTTTGAGATCAGAGTCCCTGCCTTACTTACCTCTGTAACCTTGGAACCAAACACATTGTCTATTACATAATGCTGAAAGAATGGAGTTCTACAATGGAGTTACATTATTAAAGGCCATAGAAGCAAGAATCAGGAGAAAGAAAGAAACTGTATTTTATTTGATGTTTCATATGTGTTACACATCAAAATCAACCCTTTGGATATATTTTCCTTGTTACTATTGTTTGAGATAGAACTTCCTAACCCCACTTTACAGAGGAAAAACCTGAAGCTTAGAGAAAGTAAATCGTGTGCTCAAGTACCAGCAGCAAGCACAGACAACATTCAAGGTCAGATCTGATTGACTCCAAGGCACTTCCCACTAGTATAGCATACCTCTCTCAGAAAATGACCACTCCCATTCTTCCTCACCGCAGACATAAGGCAGAGAGAAAAAGTTGGCTATATGTGGGAAGAAGTGGACAGAAAATGTGAATTCTAACTCAGTACCCATCATAAATGAATCCACCACAACACAGTATAGTAGACTGTGGATGCTTTTAGGGATACTTAGAGTTGGATTTCTTATAACTTTCTTGCTATTTCTTTAACTTACCGTAATTGTGTGAGTTTCTATAACTTTCACTGAACTGAAAGCAAGTTTTAAAGAGCCTAAGTTACTCAAGTAGTGGTGTACGTAGTGGGAAATGATAGCTCAGGGAGAACCATGCTCCACTTAGATTAAGGATGAACCACGTCAACTTTGGTTCTTCAACTAAAAACCAAATCAGAATAAAAAATAACATAAATGATCAAGAGTGACTCTGTAAATATTTTGTAGTCAAACAGGAAGAAAACGCTCCTGGTTTTATTCCTTCACCACTGAACCTTACATATGCAGGTGTTTGTGGTGGAACTTTGGGCAAGATTGAGGAATGCATATAGATTGCTAACACAAGCAGGTAAGATTTTAGTACTGAATACCATTCAGAGTCTTAAGCTTAGACTCTATACTTATATCGAAGCCATCTGTTTCACTTCATGTCCAAGAAAACCTGGTCCAGAAGGAAGAGAAACATACTAGATTTTACAGTAGGTTAATGGCAGAAGTGGCACAGAACCCAGTGGTTGTATCCCCCAGTTAAGAGATCTTGTCACTGTCTTAAGAAGACATATAAGGCTCCAGATGGTAGCTCTACCCCAGCCACTCTGCTCCGCCAGTGTGTAAACCAGTCATTTTTAAGCCAGTCTGTAAACAGGTCTTCAAAATTCCTGTCTGTGCTCAGCGAAGATGCCAAGAATTTTTAAACATTGTCCAGGTGACATCAAAAAGTGTAGAAAGTTTTGAGAGCAGTATGAGGATATTTTCCTCTTCTAGGGGTATCAGGGGCATGTTACGGAGGACTACCAGGCCTGATAGGGAAATTCTAGCAGATGTTTCCTTAAACACCAACATACCACACACATATATTCTTCATGTGATTATTTATGCAATAAAACTCTTATTATCTGGCATCAAAATTCTTTTTAAAAGGAGAACACTCTCTATTTGCAAAAATACCTTGCTCTATGCTTAGAAATGAAGGTAACCTATTAATGGCCTATGTATCTTTGGGTTCAAAATTTAACAGGAAATGATACAATTACTCTGCACTGGATGAAAATAAGAAATTTATTTTCTTTAAGAGATGAAGATGGAAGGTTAAAATATAAACAAAGGAGGGAGAAGAAAATAGGTGTCACGTGGAGGAAAAAAAACAAGGAAAAAACCTTATGGGAAGCAAGTGTTAACACAAAGGATAATTGAGACTAGACTATTAAGGATGGTGTTTTTGTTATTTTCTTATTGTGTGACTCTTTCTTGTGACTCTACCACTGTTCAAGCTTCTAAATGACATTTTGTACATTCATGAATATTTGGTGTGAGTTGTAATTCCTGGGTTTTGATTGTCTATTTGTTGGATAAACTAGTAAAAGTTGACATGAATGGAATAGGCGGCAGTGTAGAAAAAGAAACCTGGTTCTGACTGTGCTGTGACATTCGTTTTACACTTACTGAACAGCCGCACTGTTGAAAAAGGAGTAAGCAATACTTCCAACTGATTTTATGAGGCCAACACAATGCCGATATTAAAACTTGACAAGACATAGCAAAAATTAGCATTATAGGTCAATAGTACATATGAACACAGATGCACAAATTTCTGAGAAAATGAACAAAAGAATTATCAAAAGGATAACATACCCTACCAAGTGGGATTTATTTCAGGAATGCAAGGTGGGTTTATCTTTCAGAAATCAATCTATATATTTACCATGTTAGTAGACTAAAACAAAAGGCATATGATCACCTCAACAAATTAGAAAAAAACATTTGACAAGAATAAATGCCCTTTTATGATTTTTAAAAATCCCTGAGAGAATTAGTAACATAAGAGAATTTTAAAAGTCATGACTGACATCATAATTAATGGAGAAAGATGATAATGATTATCCCTGAAGCTTAGGAACAAGGCAAGAAGGTCCACGTTTAATACTTGCATTTAACGTTGTACAGATATCCCTAGCCAGTACAATTAAGCAAGAGAGAAAATACAATAAGTGGAGTTTAAGAATAAATAAAACTATCATTTTTCACAAAAATTATTATTGTTTATATGAAAAATCCTAAGGACTCTACAAAGAAACTATGAGAATTAATCAATGCATTTAGCATACTTGCAGGATGCAAGATCAATATACAAGATCAATTGTATTTGTGAAACTAGCAACAAACAATTAGAAAAATGAATTTTAATGTTAACATATATAAAGCATCCAAAAACATAAAATAGGAATAACATAATAAAAGATATGGAAATAGTATGCACAGAAAATTTCAAAGCATGGTGGAGAAAGTAAAGAAGATTAGCATATTTGATATTTCATGAAGTCAAAAATTTATTTTTAAGGTGTCAGTTGTCCTCAGTTGATTTGTAATACAATCTCAATCAAAATGGCAAAAGGTTTTTCTGAAGAAATTGAAACTGATTCCAAAATTTAAGCAAAGAAATAGCCAGAAGAATCTTTAAAAGTAAAAAGAAGCTTGGAGTTTTATACTACCTGATTTCAAAATTTTCTATAAAGCTACCACATACACAAAATTAATGGAATGTGAATTCCAGCCATAAAAGGTAAAATCATAAAAAGTTAAGATAAATATAGGAGAGTGCCTTTGTTATCATTGGGCAAGCAAAGATTTCTTAAATAGGCCATAACAAGAACAATATATAAGAAATAACTGTAAATTGGAGCTGCTTAAAATAAAACCTTCTTTGCAAAATCAGCAAGATGGCAGGATAGTAGAAGTTTCTAGTCCCCACCTATCCACTTACTGATTTGACAATCATCCACAGATGAAGATATCCACAAGAGCTCCAGAACATAACCCACACAGTACATCACTGAGAGAGATCTCTCAGCCTAAGAGTTCTCCCATGAAGGAAAAGTGAGAGGAAAGTTACTGTCCAGCTTTGCAGCTTTGCTGCAATCCTAGGCATAAGGCCAGGAAAATGAGAATGAAGTGACTATTCAACTTTGCCATGATCCCAGACACTGGGCCCACTCAATTGTGGGCACTGGCCCCAGGCCTGCTAGCCATGAATCCTGGCATGAGGTCCACTTGGCAGCAGGCAGCCTTGTTCAGAATCCTTAACTGGGATGACTGGTGAAGAGCTTTCCATACTTAAGTTAGTCTGTAAAGATTGGAAAGGATGATGACTTCTTCAAATAAACAGATCCCAATGCAAGTCCCCAAGGATCATGAAGAATCAGAGAAACATGACATGACAAAAGAAACAAAATAAAACTCTAGAAACTGCCCTAAAGAAATAGAGATCTACAAACTACCCAACAAATAATACAAAATAGTCACCTTAAGGAAGCTCACTGAGCTGCAAGGAAATCAATAACAAAATGAAATTAGAAAAAAATTTTGCATAAACAAAATTAGAAGTTCAAAATGATAGACAACACTAAAAAGAAACAAATTCTGGAGCTGAAGAAAACAATGAATTAACTGAAAAAAATTCAGTAAAGAGCTTCAACAGCAGATTCAATCAAAGTGAAAAAACAATGTGCTTGAAGACAGGTCATTTGCAGTTACACAGTCAGAAAAACAAAAATAAATAAAAGAATGAAAGATGAGTGAAGAAACCATTTGGGAATTATGGAACACCATCAAATGAGGTTATGGGACACCATCAAGTAAGCTAGCATATGGATTATAATAGTACCAGAAAGAAAAGAGTGAGAGAAGGGAAAATAGCTTATAAGCTAATTTAAAGATATAGTGACTCAAAAATTTCCAAATCTATAGAGAGAAATAAAAATCCAAATAGATAAATCCCAAAACCACAAGTAGATTAAACCTAAAGGGGCCTCCACCAAGATATTATAATTAAATTGTCAAAAGTCAAATACAAAAAGATAATTTTGAACATGCAAGAGAAAATGACTTGTTTTACGCAGGGGGATCTCCAGAAGACTCAATAAATGGATATCTCAGCAGAAAACTGGCATGCCAGGAAGGAGTGAGATGATATCGTTAAAGCTTGAAGAAAAAGAAAAAAAAAAAAACCTTGTCAACCAAGATTTCTATAACCAACAAATAAAGCTGAAAGATTTCATCACCATTAGACCTGACTTACAAGAAATGATGAAGGGAATTCTTCAAGTTGAAAACAAACGGTCCTAAATAGCAACATAAACACATGTAAAAGTATAAATCTCACTGGTAAAAAATATAGACAAATGAAGAATTATATAATAATGTAATGGTGGTGTGTAAATACCTTTAACCCTACCAAAACAATTGAAAGACAAAAGTAGTAGGAAAAAATATAACCAAAAAATATTGGTTAATTAATATAAAATATAAATAAGAAGTAAATTCCGATATTGAGAACATAATGTAGAGGAGGTGGAGGGGGTAAATGTGTAGAGTTTTTGTGTGCAGGCAAGGTTAAATTGTTACTACATCAAAATAGAGTCTTATAATAATAGGAAGTTTTACACAAGGCTTTCTTTGTAGCAGCCAAAAGACAAAACATGGTTGATACAAAAAAGAGAGAGAAAAGATCAAAATAGATTTTGATAAAAATTTATCAAATATCAAATGAAGACAGCAGGAGAAGAAGAGATGCACAAAAGAACTGCAAAGGACACAGTAAGCAGTTAAGAAAATAGCAAAGGTTAGTCATGACTTATAAACAATTACTTTAGCTATAAATGTTAAATGGATCAAAATAATAATCAAAAGACATAGATTGGCTGAATGGATAAAAACAAGATCCAACTATATTCTATCTACAAAAGACTCCCTTTAGATTTAGAGACATACACAGATGAAAGTGAAAAAGGTATCCTATACAAATAGTAACCAAAGAAAGAAAAGGGCTATGTATACGTAGACAAAATAGACTTTAACTCAAAAATTGTTACACAGGCCAGGCGCGGTGGCTCAATCCTGTAATCCCAGCACTCTGGGAGGCCGAGGCGGGTGGATCACGAGGTCAAGAGATAGATACCATCCTGGCCAACATAGTGAAACCCCGTCTCTACTAAAAATATAAAAATTAGCTGGGTGTGGTTGTGCGTGCCTCTAGTCCCAGCTACTCGGGAGACTGAGGCAGGAGAATTGCTTGAACCTGGGAGGCGGAGGTTGCGGTGAGCCGAGATTGTGCCACTGCACTCCAGCCTGGAGCCTGGCAACAGAGTGAGACTCTGTCTCAAAAACAAACAAACAAACAAAAAACAAAAAAAATGTTACACTAGACAAAGGAGGTCATTTTATAATAGAGAAAGGGGTCAAATCAAAAGGAAGACGTAATAGTGATAAACATATATGCATTTTCCCCCAGGTAGGTTAAGCTCTAAAAACACCTCAGCAGGTGAGGCTCTGATGAAATAGTTTCCTCAGAGGACAGGTCTTGTTAAGAAAACAGAATACTCTGATGTATTTCAAGATTGGTCCTTCTATATTACCCTTGCAGGAATCACAAGGGAATTTTTCTTTAAAATTCACTGTGAGGACCTGGTAGAGACATTGTAAGTAAAACTCAAAAAAGTGTGGGAACCCCCGCTATGACTAGGTCCTCCTGGAGTTTCTAACTTTCAGAGTTGTCCACACTGAACCTCTAGCAATTTGTCCATTACAGTTTAGATTTTTCTTCCCCAGCATTGGTTGTCATAGAGGATTCTGCTTTGGTAAGTTACAATTCTGTTTCTGCTTATCTGTCTCTCCAATTTTGGAAACAACAATTTGCCCTGTGACCTCACTTCTCTGAAAGATTTAAGAAGAGTTGAACTGTCAATTTGTTTAGCTTTTTACTTCTTGTTAAGATGAAGTGATGACTTCTAAACTTTTTACATCTCATCTGGATTGATAATCCTCTTTTGTTTGGAATAGTACTCCCTTGGAATAGTAATTTTTTAATATCATGACAGACTAAAAAATGTTTTTTCCAAGCCAACTGGAAACATTTTTTAGTCTGTCATGTTTAATTTGCAGGCTTTAAGTATAAAATCTCCATTGTGATCTGCACAGATCTGTTAAATCCCAGAGCTCCAGGAGAACACATTTTATCAGTAAGATCTTGGGAAGGGCCCTGCAGTGCTAGTTGCTCAGAAGTGGCATCTCTCTCTCTGGGCTTAGGTACAGCGATCAGAATAATTACTGAGAGCCCTTAATGATGGTAGATATAAACTTGAACCATGGTGAAGTTGTCTTTGCTAACTTTCTACTAGAATCAAATATTCTACTTGGTTGCAGTATTCAATACGTTTTTGTCTCTAACCAGTTTTTCATATGGAAAACTGAAAAAGAAAAATCAAGAAGAGTTTGACTTTAGGGAAGTGTAGTGTTAATGTGATATCAAACTCTAGATTGAACTACAGGCCATATCAATTCTAACCATGTACACACCTACAGGAAATAATATTTAAAATGTGTAAGTCTGAGAACATTGTGTGAACTTTTATTGTATCTTCCTACAAAGAACTGGCTATTGAGTGCTTTGAAGAGTCCAAGATACACCAGGTTTCAAGTGTAAAGAAGAAAACACAGTGATATGTAAAGATAAAAATTAGAATTTGAGTAGAATCAAGAATCTACTTAACATGAGTAGATTCAGGGGTAAATTTGACCCTTTTGATGCTGAGCATGTGACCTAATACAGGACTTCCAACTTTTTGGGGTCTTGGTTTCATATCTATGCAGTAGGAATCTGTCTTGATGATTAATAAATTGGTCCCTGACTACATCCCATTTGTAGAGCCAAAGGTGTTAATCACATGGAATTATGCCAAGAATAGGAGAGCAGGGCAGCCCTGGACAGGACCTAGGGGGACTGGAAACGGCATTATTAAATTGGCAAGATCAAAGTCTAGTTTCACGGGGAACCCACAGATCAGAGCCAAAGGAGAAGTATTAATATTCCCAAGTCCAATATTTTAGTGTAAACTGAATAAGGAAAATAAAAATAGTAATTAGGCACTAAGAAGATCAGGGAGAAGATGGAAAGCAGATCGCAAAAATGAAGTATTGGTTCAAGACATACATAAGCTATGAAAGAGGACAAGGTGACAAGAACCTGTGCCTGCTGGAAACACAGCAGCCAGATCAAGAGGGTAGGGAAGAGTTGGCTCTGACTAGGTCTCTTCAAGGAACAGAGCTAGAAACTCCATCTCTCAGTACATGGCAAGGCTTAATGAAAGTAATTTCAAGATCATACAAAATCTTCCAAGTGATCCAGCTATGTTCCTCACCATTACCATGGTTCATCATCACCACAGATGTTCATTCATTGATCTTATGCCACATCCAAACCACTGGGCTGAGGTTTCTGTTACCTTTTCTCTTGTTCACCTTCTGCCACTCCTATTATCCCCACACTTCACACATTAAATAGTTTTAAAGTTTTATTTTTCAGGTTTTCTTTTTAGGAATAATTTTATTAACTGGATTTCTGTTGGTAGCCTGTGGATTTTATTAATTTAGAGATAAAGTTTTTTCACTGTGTAAAAAGCACCTGATAAAGTTGGAATTTGCAAGATTTTTTTCGCCTTTTATTTAAAATTCTACAGAATTGCCGTTAGGCAAAAATTGATCAGGTTGCTTTGCTGCAAAGGTAAACTTGGCTTATGATTGAAAAATTAGAACAGTTACTCAAACAGCAGGATAGTAGCTACTGGAAATGTAAATATAATTACCAAAGGGTTCTTTCTTTTCTGTTCCTCTACCTGCTGGCTCATTTCAAACAGGTTCTTTTAAAAGTCATGCAAAGCATAATTACTTTTGCCTTCTCCTTGGCTTTTATGGGCAAAAATAAATGAGGCTGATGCATTCGGGCAAGCAAACACAATTTGAGGTCACTAAAAATATATTATGTTAATATTACCTTTCCTTTAGCTTGAGTTTAAGGCTTATAGTAAGAAGATAGTTTGGTATAAACTCTAGGGAGTCAGCCTGTCACGTCCATAGGTTCTGCATCCATTGGTTCAACCAATCACAGATCAAAAATATTTTTAAAAAATTTAAAAATAAAAAAACACACAAAACCAAAATACAAATAAGAAACAACATAGTATAGTAGCCATTATGTGGCATTATCATTGTATTAGGTATTTTAAGCAATCTAGAGATTATTTAAAGTATACAAGAAGATGTGTGTAAGTTATAAGGGTTTATATTTATAGGGTTTACATAAAGAACTTGAGCATCCATGAATTTTGATACTCTGGGGACTCTTGAAAGCAATCCCCTGGGGATACTAACTATACTGGAAGTTCTCTGTAAACTTACATTTAATAATCCCTATTCCTGTTATCTAACTCTATAATTGTTACGAAATTTATTTAGCTACAAAATCCACACTTTGTGTGTGGCTCAGTAGAAATAGTTAATCTTTGTTCCTGTTGTTGCCACTGGACTGGCTCTTAGGGTGGAGAACTGAGACATCTCATGGCTCTCTCACCACACATCTGGTGGCTGATTTTGGCTGTTAACTGGGAGTCTCAGTTTCTATCCACATGGGCCTTTCCATGTGGCATCTTTATTTTTGTTTTGTAGAGATGGGGTCTCACCATGCCCAAACTGGTCTTGAACTCCTGGCCTCAAGCTATCCTCCTGCCTCTGCCTCCAAAAGCACTAGTATTACAGACGTGAGACACCATCCCCAGCCCATATGTATCTATATATCTATGTGTGAGCAAGTCTGTGCTGCCTCTAGATTCATTGGCTTGTTTGAAGGTTGAGCATCCAAAGAGAGAAAAAGCCAAGACAGAAGAAACATTGCCGTGTGCACCTTGATGTTAGAAGTCATGCAACATTACTTCTGCCACATACTTGATTAAGGCAGTTACAAAGGTCCACTCAGGTTTAAGCAGAAGGAATATGAACCTTACTTCCCAGTAAAGGAGTGTCAATGCCACATTACATAAAAACTATAGCTTGCAGAGATATATATATCTATCTATATATATATATGTATATATATCTATATATATGTATATATAGATATATATATTCAATAAAGACTACATATATAGTCTTAAATATATGTATTATATATTTAATAAATAAATAATATAAATAAAATATATAATAAATATATAATAGATAATATAAATTATATTATATATATAATATATATGCAGATATATATATTATATATTTATGTATTTATTTAATAAAGAATATAATTGAAAAATACAGTCTTCCACTGACCCATGTGGAAAGTTCCTCTGTGGCTAAACTTATAAGGACACTGATTTGCAACTACTGTGGTGCACATCAAAACGTGGAGACAAATACCCTCAAACTGCTCACTGCCAATCATTCGGTTCCTTGCTTTCAGGAATCAAATGGATTTTAAGAGAGGATGATGCATTCACTTTCCTTTTCCCATCCTAGAATGGCTGCTTTGCTCAGAGGAGGAAATACTGCCTCTGTGTCACCAGGCCTTCCACAACCCCATGCTTTTTCTCTCCATCAGAAAGGCTGATGCCCAGACAAAAGAAGATTGCCGTGGTATAGCAACCTGGTTGCAGCCTAAGCTATGTCCCCGATGTTCGTACCTCCATAAATGGAGAAGAGCATTTCACCTCAAGAAGAGCCTATCTTGATTTAACAAAGCAAAAGAAATATTTATTCCAAATGGTAGTTTAAACTACATTGTGGTTCTTTTCCCAATTTTTCTCTCCTAGGTATCTGAGCCAGGCTGGTAAACCAAGATACTGAGAAGTTCTGTGGTTCATACAGACTTTCAAGGCAACTTTAATTTAAAACAGCATTCTTTGTTCAAAGTAGTTTAAAATACTATCTTTTCAGATTTGCAGTTTAGCTCGGTCACTAGTTTTCCCATTTGAAGCTTCCTATAAAAGTGAATTTGGGAATCAAGATATCATTTTTTTTCTTGAAACAAGTGAGAAATATTTGCTGAGTCTAGCAGTCTGAATCCAACTCTATTTCTGGGACCTATACCCAACTTCCAAATCGTTCTGTTCAACTTGGCTGTAAGTTCAAAACCAACCGGAATGCCAGGGAATTTTAATTCACTTCAGACAAAATGGGACTTTTTTAAGAAAATAAGGCTACAAATAAGATCCAATGGTTCTTACAAGATAACATGTTTGAGAAGTTAATTATAAATTAAACAAACATCATGTGTGTTCAACTTTCTATTCACCCTAAATACCTTAAGATAAATAAGTTCTTAGTAATTAAAAACTGGGGGTGGGAGGAACTTTTGCTGGATGCACGTAGAAGGGACAAGACAAAAATTCTTCACAAAAGACTGATGTACCATTGTTCTAAGCACAAACGGGAATCCCCTTTCCCAACTCCATTTTTCCTACCACCAAATACTTATTGAAAAAAAAATGCCATTGCACTTGCTCTCCCACCACAGACTTCAGATCCTGGATGCCTTTATTTACCTTTTAAAGTATGGGATCTGTTCAGTATCAAGAGACATCCAATAATTCTGACTTTTCTTCCATTAGATGCCAATTTTCAATGAAGATATGAATGAACTAGCAAGCAACTCATCCCTTCTCCAGAGCAGAGATGAACTGGATGAACTAAAGGATGTATCACATTTGTGTGATGGCATCACAGGACGGGCACCCTGTCATCGTGATTCTGCCACTGGAGCTCTTCTGGGGTATCCCAAGTGAATGGGATAGACTGTATGCTAAAAGCTCCCATGCTATGTACCACATCATTTAGACACAACTTAATAGTAAAGAATAATGCACAGGAACTTGATGTTCTTGATAAGAGCAGTAGCTATGTAGTTTATGCAATTCAGTTAAATTGAAACAGATATGTAGTCATTTTTCCTATCTGGTTCTATAAATTATTTGATTTACATATTTTCTGCAGGTATATAAAAACTATGGTTAAATGAGGATATTTTCTTTCTGTTTAAATATTTTATATTAGGTCCAGGTATCAATTAGGAATAGTATTTGGTTACTAGTAAAGTAGACCAATCTAAAATAACTTAAATAATACAGAAATTACTGTCTCCCTTCTGTAAAATAAGTCCAGGAATAGGAAGTCCAAGCTGATAAGCTTGGTTTCATTTGAGAACCAGGCTCCACTTCTCTCTCTCTGATCCAAGAAGCTTGCTTATATATCACTCATTAATTTTAGTAATTTTCTCAAGACCAAGAATTATTTCTCATTGACTCTTCTAGCCACAGCACCTAGCACATACTGGCTGTAGACAGTATTTGTTGAATGAATAAATGGATAGATGCAAGAATGAATGAATGAATAAATAAATAAATAAAGGAGTCTAGTGACAGTATAAGTACTGCACGATGTAGCAATACATTTATTGATCAGTACCTCATGAGTAGAGGTATGTATTACATACATCAGAGAAAATTTCATAAGGAGAAGTGATATTTAAACTAGATCTTGAAAGATGGACAGGAGTTGAGCAGGAAATGAAGTTCTATATTCATGCTAGGAACATAGCTCTTGGAGTCAAAAGACTAGCCTATAGTACTAACTCAACCATTTACTAGGTGTGTAATTTTTGACAAAGTGGAGAAAATTCTCCGAGCCTTATTCTTATGTATAAAATGGAGTTAATAATTAACTGCCCCATAGATTCTTGCAAGTTTTCTCTATTGTTTCAACTCTTCTTTTAAATGTATGCCATTTCATTTTATTTCACGTTTATCATAAGCTGTTGCTTATAAGGGTGTACATTCTTAGGAATTTGTTATTAAAAATTTTCATTTTCTTATCACCAACTACATGGAATATTTCTTTCATCCTAAGGTAATACTTAGAGTCTACTAAATTCTTTATTTTTTCACTTGTTAATTCAATCCATTTATTTATTTCCAGGCAATATTCTAGTCCCTGAGGATTCCACAGAGAACAAGACAGGTGCTGGGAACCTGATTCTTATATTTTGGTTAATGAGACAGACAATAAAAAAGGAAATATAACCTGAGAGAAATTTTCTGAAGGTCATAAGAGACAGAGGACAGACATTTTAGTTTGGGGTATTATGGAAAACCTGTCTGAGGAGTTAATATTTGAGCTGAGATGTGAAGAACCCATGACCCAGCCATAAAGGAGCTGGGGAATAAACATTCCCCAGGCAGAGGGAAGAGCAGCTGCAGTGACTGAAAGTTTGAAGAATTTGAGAAACAGAAGGAGGACATACAATTAAGATAATGCTAGCTATTATAATAAACTCTAAGATCTCTTCTCTGTGACTTAAGAGAATAAAACTTTATTTTTTATTCACTTAAAGTATAACTGATGGCTGAGAGTTTTTTTCTTTTTATATTGTATATATTTAAGGTATACAACATGATGATTTGATATGCTTATCTTGACATGCATATACATGGTGAAGGGATTACAGTCAAGCAAATCTCTATAACTATCACCTTACATAGTTACCGTGTGTGTGTGTGTGTGTGTGTGTAAGAGGAAGGTATGACTTACAGTTAGGCAGAATGAATAAGTATAGAGATCTAACGTACATCATAAGGGCTACAGTTAACAGCATTGCAATGTTTACTGGTAATTTGCCATAAGAGTAGATGGCTAAGGTTTTCATCAGCATCAGCATCCAGCTCACAGATGAAGAAAGGACTGTGCATGGAGGGCCTTGATGGTCTAGGCTTAGATGTAGTGCCTTCCTCTTCTATTCTCATTTCACTGGCAGGTGGAGTCAGTGGCCACACCAAACAGCAAGGGGTAAAGAAAAACATCATCCTGGGATTTCAGCCTAACTGAGCATTCAGAGAACCAGTTTGTTGAAGCACTAGCCAACTTGTGACACGAGAGGCCAGTGTGGCTGGATTTTAATCAGAGAGGGAGTAAGAAAGTGGAGAAGAAGGGTAAGTAAGGTAAAGGAGAAAGTGTAGGTGAAATAGAAAAAAAAGAGGAAGGAGGGAGGGAAGGAGAGTGAGAGGAGAATAGAATAATTGGAGAAGTATGCAGTAGAAAAGTCAGGCAAGGCCTTTTAGTCTGTTGTAAGCATGAAAACGAGGTAGTCAGCTTTATCTTTTAAAAATACCTCTCTGCTGTGTAGTGAATTTGAGAGGGGTAAAAGTAGAAGGTTAAATGACTACTAGGAAAGTTCAAAAGATAACTGCAGTTTGCTGAAGGATATTGACAAAGGAGGAGGAGAGGAGTGACTGGATTTGACATATACTTTGGAGGTGAAGCCCATAAGCGTAAAGATGATTGTTGTGAATAAATGAATAATTGTGTTGTGAATAAATGAATGAATTAATGAATTAACCATAATGCCAAACATTTCTCAAACACATCCTGCATCAGACTCTGTGGTAGGAGCTTTTACATGAATTAGATAATTTAATCCTTACAACAATCTTATAAAGTGGGTACTATTAATGTCTTCATTTTTCAGATGGGGAAATTCAAGTTCAGATAGTTAAAATCACTTGCTCATGGTTATATAAATAATTTGAGGCCAGAATTTTTTCTAAGGCTGTATAGTATTTCATTGTGTATAGATACCATATTTTATTTATCTGTTCATTCATTAATGGACACTTAGGCAGATTCCATGTTATGGCTATTGTGGATAATGCTAAAATGAACATTGGAGTAAAGATTTCTCTTTGAATTACTGATTTCAATTCCTCTAGATATATACCCAGAAGTATAATTGTTGGATTATATGGTAATTCTATTTTTACTTTTTAAAGAAATGTTCTGTTTTCCAAAATGGCTGCATTAATTTACATCCCCAGCAACAGGCAATCCTATCATTTGTGACAACAGGGGTGAACCTGGAGGTCATTATACTAAGAAAAATAAGTCAGGAACATAAAAAAAAATATTATATGATCCCAGTTACATGTGAAATCTGAAAAAGTCAAACCCATGCAAGCAGAAAGTAGAATGGTGGTTATCAGAGGCTGGGATGGGGGATCGGAAAGGGGGAGATATTGGATGAAGGGTACACAGTTTCAGTTAGGTAGGAGGAATAAATTTTAGTGATCTAGTGCCAGTATGGTGGCCATAGTTAATAATAATGTATATTTCAAAATTGCTATAAGAATGCATTTTAAATAACCTCACCATAAATAAATGACAAGTAGGTGTGAACCCAAAAGTATCTGAGGCAGGTCTTAGTCAATTTATGAAGTATTTTTACCAAGATTAAGGAAGCACCTGTGACACAGCCTCAGGAGGTCTTGAGGACAAGTGCTTGGCCAAGGTGGTCAGGGTACAGGTGGTTTTATACATTTTAAGAAGATACAACATATCAATCAATACATGTAAGATTTACATTGATTCAATCTAGAAGGGCAGGACAACTTAAAGGGGGACTTCCAGGACACAGAGGTAGATTTAAACATTTTCAGATTAGCAAGTGGTTGAAAGAGTCATTATTCATAAAAGGGAATGTCTGAGTTATGATAAGGGGTTATGGAGGCCAAGATTTTATCATGTAAATGAAGCCTCCAAGTATCAGACTTAAGGTCTGTGTTGATACCACTGAAGTGGTATGACGAGGCATGTTTGACTCCTTCTTCCATCATGGCCTGAACTAGTTTTTCAGGTTAACTCTGGAATGCCCTTGGCTGAGAGGAGGGTCCATTCAGATGGTTGCGGGGGAGGGGGGGTCTTAGACTTATTTTTGGTTTACATAGATGAGGCATTAATTAGTTTAATTTAATCTTTCTACAATGTATACATATATGAGACCATCACCTTGTACCCCATAAATACATAAATTATTATTCATTCACTAAAATTGTATTAAAAATAAATAATAATTTGATGATAAGCCAGGACTAGAACATAGGCATTCTGATTTCGGGAGCCCTTACTCTACTGGCCCTGAATAAGCCTCAGTTCTCTTCTAAAGGTAACAAACCTATTAATGATAATCTTCAAATGACTCCAAACTCCCAGGCTACCCTTCCCCCCCAGCCTCACCCACACAGAAAATTCCCAAGACACATAGTCAAATACTACAGGTAAATGCAAAGATATTGAGGGTATTTACTGTGCCCCATTTTTTGGGAGAGTTCACATCTTGTTTCTGAAATCCCTGCCTTTGGTAACTCTTGTTAAAGCCAGTTGTAATGTACTTGTAAGATCAATTGCTCAGAGGAGAGTCTGTTCTGAATTAGAAAATTGTTGCTGCTAAGGAGCCCCTGGGGGATGGGGCATTGGGGGAGGGGAGGGCTGCACATGGGTTCAGCATGGCAGGCCCCTATGCTGATAATGAATGGGGGAAACGTGGCCAGTAAGGCCCACAGAAAGAAAAACACTTAAACCTCTTAATGAAAGACCATATGAGAAGGTAAGTGTTATAATTCAACTGAAAATAAAAGCCCGCGGCAGGTTATCCTTCCTTCTAGGCAGACAGTTTGTGGGATTGCTTTCCTGCCGCTACAGTGGCAGTGATGGATTATCTGGGAAGGTGAAGCAGCTGAGCTGATCTACCCCCTCCCCTTCCACTCCCAAATTCCCCTCGGGCTACAGGGTTTCAGGGCAGCTTTAATCCCTCTTAGCCTCCACTCTCCCACGGATTCCAAGACAAGTCCCAGGAGTTACTTGGGCCTGGATAGCATCCTCCCAAGCTGTTTCCTGAAACCCAAGCTTGAAAGACAGGAGTTGGCCCTCAGGTGCTTGCCAGAAGCCTCTCATTCATTACCCTGCTAAGAAGGATTGTTTGAGGAGTCTGGACCTAAGAAGGAGTGCTTTGATCTGACCTTGGAGGGAGCCTTGGTTGTTCAAGAGTGGCCTGTTCAAGGAATGTCTGGAGAGAGCTGTTCATTGCATGTGGCTCAGCCAGTCTTATTGGAGGATGTAATGTCGAGGACTGATTGGAGTGGGCATGGAGGAGTGAGTCTTCAGTCCTAGTCACTTTTTGCCTCTGTTCTATAATGAAGGCTTTGCTTGACGCTCTTCCTGCCCAATCCTGGTTCCCATCATGAACTTTTCGAAGTCATTTTATTTCTATTAGACACTCTTCGGATCCTTCCAAACCTTTTAAGAGCTGTCTCTATAGTTTGGGAATTTAAGAGTTATATCTATATGCCTAGTTTGGGAATTCTAAGGCTCTTGGAGAAATGTTTTTAGAGAAGGCGGTCATCCTGGAGTCTCTCCAGTCTCTGTAGATGGGTAGCCATTATGCTTCCTGTTCAAAGACTGGCCAGAATCTCTAGACTTAAAGCAAACAGAGATAGTTAGAACTACAAATACAATTTATGTGTCTCTTCCCATTCCTTGCTTTTCCCCTCTGAGAATCTTGCATTGAATACTGAATGCATCAAGTAGACCCATAGAAAGAGTGGGTAGAGGCAGAAGGCTCACGCCCCTTGGACCACTCTATAAGGGAGATCTGAGTTATGGATGGTGAACCTGTGTCAAGAGAAGATAATTCTCCACCTTGACCACTCCACCTTTTAGTCCCAGTTATATTTATTTTGCATAAAATTCCTTTTTTACTATTCATGAAAATGTACCCTTTTCTACCATATCAATTTTATGCAATTTGGAATAAGAAATCCTACCCACACAATTGTAACTCTTATGCACTCTAAATCTTAGTATTAAAGAAATATATGGGTAGGATAAAATGGTATGGGTTTTAGAGTGGGACAAACCTGGGTTAAAACTATACCATTTAGAACCAGGGCCTTAAACATTTGTATAGTTTTTCAGTTATAAAATATAGGTTACCCCTAACAGACCATGGCAAGGATTAAATGAGATATATTAATCTCCTGATAATCACAAAATATCAGTGCCCTTTTTTGCTGAAGCCAATTTGAGCTAAACCAAAAAGAGAATTAAGATTCTTCTTTCTTCAATAATTCTCTATAGCATAATTCCTAAGAAGCAAAAAACAGAGATGGTTGTTTTTCTTCCTGGCTACAATAACAATATGATCTCTCGTGTGTACATAGCATGTCATGCTTTCCAAAGAACATTCACATTCACTTTGTGTTACATTTAGTCTCCAGAGCTATCCCATAAATACATTCTGCTTCAGTCTTAGGCCAATAGCAGGATAACTATGATTTAACAACAAAGAAACACAGGTTTTAGGACTAGAAACTTAAAAGTGAGAAGAGGAGCAAGGAAGAGAGGGGAAAAAGAGAGAGAGAACAGATTCTATTCCTGAACACCAAGACCTTGTATTCTAGTTGGGACACAAGGCGAACATGTGCAAGAGCCAGAAAACAAAAAAAAAAAAGAAAGAAAAGAAATGCTTGCCCATATGTGATTAAAAGAAGAATGAGTGAAACTGACAAATGTCACACTTCTTTCAAGAAGGATGAGAGCAGCATGACCTGAAATAGCACAGAATGTCCTGTGGCACATAAGCTCGGCCTCACAAAAAGTGTAAGCGGAATATACAGGGAGGGTGAGCAAGTATCATGGATTTGTAGCAACAGCCAAAGCCAGAGCTCCCCAACCCTGCCTGCACACTAAAATCACCTGGGGAGATCTTTTTCAATTTCGATGCCTGGTCCCTACCCCCAGGAATTCGCCTTTAAGCAGGCTCAGGTTAGAGCCAGACATCAAAACTTTTAGTTTCTCTTAGTGATTCCAATATGAATCCGGTATTATGTTGTACTATATTGTCGATTTAACCACTTCCACAGAATAAAGTATGTATATCTCTCATGAATTAAAAAAGCATATTTGTGAATGTTACTTTAGGAGGTCAGGTTTTGTTTCTTGGGTTTTCTGTAAGTCTTCCCGAACAAAGGTTTGTGATATTTATTATAAATTATGTATCTTGAAAAGGTGTCATCTAATCCCAATGTTGTTAATTCCTGCTATGTCATGTTCTTGCTATGTAAAAATATTGGGATGCAGGTACATTTTCACACCAACCAGGTGTTTGGGTTTAGGGCAGGATTAGGCTTCAGTTTCTTCACTGATTTATTATATAGGGGAGATGAACTAATTCAGAATTCTTCAAATTGGACTCTGCAGTGAATTCCATGGAAGGGCCCTGTGGTTTGACTTGAAGAACAAGGACCACATGTCAGCTTTGACCAGAGAAGCTCTATTCCTGTCAATTTTATACATCTGGCCTCTAAGAAAATCCACTTGAAAAAGAAATGAGGCTGGATGTCAGCAAAATGGCAGAGTAGGCAGCTCCAAACACTTGTTCCATAAAAGCACTATTCACCACAACCAAAAAGTGGAAATAGCCTCAATGTCTGTCACTAGATGAAAGCATAAACAAAATGTGGTATATACATACAGTAGAATATTATTCAGCCATAAAAAGAAATGAATACATGATACAATGTTGATGAACCTCCAAAATATTATGCAAAGGGACAGAAGCCAGACACAAAAGACCACATGTTGCATGATTCTATTCTGGGACTGTCTTAGTCTATTTTTTGCTAAAATAATACCTGAGACTGGGTAATTATAAGGAAAAGTGGTTTTGAGCCCACAGTTACAGGCTGAGAAGCTTAAGTCACGGTCCTGCTTCTGGCAAGAGCTTTTGTGCTGTCTCACAACATGACAGAGAGGGTCCGAGGGGAAGCAGACACTTGCAAAGGGGGGTAACCTGGGGCATCCTTGCTTCTAAAAATCCCCTCTCTTGGGAACTAATCCATGAGTCTTGCAAAAGTTGAGAACTCACTACCGTGTGAGAACAGCACCAAGCCATCGTGAAGGATCTGGCACCATTAACACAGACACCTCCCATAGGCCCCTCGTGAATATGTGGCAATAACTCTGGCTGCAGAGAAGTCCCAACACTGCCATTCTGTCAATCAGATTTTAATATGAGCTTTTTGTGGGATCAAGCAAACCATATCCAAATCATAGTAGTGATATCTAGGAGAGAGAAATGCATAGGGACCAAACACAGGTTGGTGACTGATAGAGGTTAGGAGATCAGAGAATAGGGAGAAACCAGTGAATGGGCACAGGGTTTTACTCTGGAGTGGTGGAAATGTTTTGGAAGTAGATAGAAATGGTGGTTACACAACATTGTAAATGTACTAAATACCACTGAATTGTTCAAATTAAAATGGTTAATTTTGCCTCAATTTTTTTTTTAATAGAATGAGAACTGTTGGGCTAGAAAGGACCATTTCAGCTCTAAAACTGTGTATTTATGATTCTATGAAATAAATATATTTTTTAAGTGTAATAAATTCCGAGGGAAACATAAAGAAGGTGCTCTGGGGGTTCAAATGAAGAGTTGTGGACACAAAGGAAAGCTTTATGAAGAAGGAGGCATTTGAGGCAGGTCGTGGAGGACTGGAAAAGTTCTCAGTGGAATGGCAGGAGAGCTACCTGCGAGGACATGGAGACAGGAACTTGTGGAGGAGCTGCTGGCAGGAGAATTAGGTCCATGCAAGGGATGGGGATCCAAGACTGAACATGTGGGTCAGAAATATACCAAGAAGACCTTTAATACCAGGGCATAAATGTTTAAACCTCATTGAATTCAAAGAAATGGTCTGTAAAGGTTTTAGAGTAAACAAGCTATGTAATTGGAATGCTACCCAACCATGGTGCTATCAGAGCATAAGATGAAAGGTACAGAGATGGTGCACAGCAGTGTAGTTAAGGGTAAGGACTCTGAAGCCACCCTGCCTGGATGTGAATCCCAGCTCTGGGATGTGAATCCCACACTCAAGTCAAGTGAACTTGGGCAAGTTGCTTAAGTCCTTCTTGCCTCAGTCTCATCATCCGTAAAATAAAAACAACACTCACCTCAGCGAATTGTCATAAGGATTAACTAAATTAATACAAGTGCTTAGAATAACATGTAAAGAAGAGTAAGTGCTTAATAAATGTTAGCCGCTGCTTATGGAAGAATAAACAAATGCATGTTTAGAAAATAATGGACATAGTGGCAAGAATCAGACCTGATGGGCTGAGATTCTGTGTTGTGAGTGAAGAAATACTTTGTGTGAATTCAGTGGTACACTGAACTTAGGAGACTGTGTTTTTTTAGTGGAATGTTTAAGCAAAAGTAAATGTCGGACAAATAAGCTTTGGAAATTTATTGGGGCATGAGTTAGAGACCACTAACTGGAAATAGATGAGAATAATATTATCAGGATGATGGTGCTTGTAAAAAAGAAGAATATTGTTAGGATGATGACCTTTAAAGGTGTCCTCAGGTGACATGGGGAGCTTTCACATGCCCAAATTCCTCATGAATATATGGCAGTAACTCTGGCCGCAGAGAAGTCATTACTTTGACATGGGTACCTCACTACAAAAATTTAGAGGAAACCACATGGGGTGAAGCAAGATCTGGCAAGAAGCTTTGTATTGGTTGGGAAACCTGCTTATATCGGCAAGACTGACTCAGTGTTTGCACTGAAAGAAACTGAGCTGACGTCGAGGTTAACTTCCGAATTCAGAGAGGAGGCAAAACCTGAGGTCACATCATAGGAGGCACCAGCTGCTGATATTGACTGCTTCAGGTTCTTCAGTAAATCCACCCCACAAGCAAGAATTCAAGCTCTTTGCATCAGTCAACAAATATATTGTACACCTTTTATGTGCCAAGTGATGTAGTTTCCAGGTATGTACTGATTAAAAAAAAAAGAAAAGCAAAGAAAAACAATCCCTGACTTTGTGGGCCTCACAGTCTAGCAGAGGAGAAATAATTAGTTCTATTATGTTTCAGAGGCACTTCAAAGTCATGGTGTACATAACTGAATTCCGAAAGCTATATAATTGGAATTATACATTCCTCTCAGCTTATTATAGTTTTTCTTTTGTAGTAAATTCGATAAACCTAAGACTCATCATTGACAACTTTTTCTCATTACCACCACATCTAATCCATCACAAAAGTCTTATCCATTTTGCCTCTTAAATATCTTTTAAATCCATTCACTTTTTTTCATCTCCTTGGTCCCAGCCTGGTTTCAGTCACTGTCTTCTGGGGCATAGCAACAGTCTTCTTACTGATATTCCACATCCGCTCTGTTCTCTCTCCAATCCAGTCATGAATGAGATAAATGCACAAGATAAAGTGCAGAGTCCTCCATTTTGCATACAGGTCCTTTCATCATCTGCTAACTGCCTGCATCTCCACCCTCGTCATTTTCCTGCCACACGGGTCTCTTCATCTCCTCAAATTTGACATGTGCTCTGCTGCCACAAGTCTCATCTAGGCTGTCCTAATCCGACCCACTTATCTCTTAGTCAACTCCAGTTCATTCTCAGGATCTCGGCTCAAGTATCACTTCCTCGAAGAAATCCTCCCTCACTGATTGGCCAGATCAGATGTCCCTGTTAATGATTTCTGTTAGCATGGTGGTAACCAATAAGCAATCATTTTTCTTACGCTTATTCATGCATAAGTACTTAACAATAAAAACATAGTATAATATTAATACAATGCAAAAAATGTTTTCAGGGTAACTAAATAGCCCAGTAGCCTCATCCTTATATCTGTATTTGATGTTAAACAGGGGCAACAAACAAGAGCAGGCTTTCAGTCTCCACCTGCAATGCTGTGTTTTCATGAAAAGGTTAACTGTACACTATTTTATTTTTTGAGGAAAAAAGAAACATCAAAAGCAGTTGAGGGACCAGAAAGTGGGTCCTCTAGGGACGAAGCAGCATCCTGCAGGATGGCTTTTTGAAATGTTTCCTCATCTGCCTCATTAACAACAATTGTTGTCTTAGAAGTCTCTCTTTGATTTTAGAAACCGACATGATTTATTGTTTTGTTATGAATGTGTGTTCTGGTCCTTCAATGAACTCATCAGGTGTTTCATCATGTCATTTACAAGCACTTTTTTTTGCACTGTTAACAATATCGTCTTTATTGCCACTATTATCATGATCACCTTGATTCAGAACCAATTTGGCTATTTCACCATTGGTTGATGAACAACTGGAGCATCTTTATTAACTTATTGATGTTAGAAACTTCTTCAATATCCATTTCTTCCAGCTTACTAATGGACTTTAAAAGTATGCTTTTTGCATATGCAATAGTGTCAGACATCATTTTTTTTCTCACTTGAGATATGGAATCCTTCAAAGTCACCATTTTGCTCATCATTATCACTGGGCATAACTGCAGGCCAGAAGTTGCAGGAGGCATGCACAATTGTGTCTATAATCACTGTGCTCCACGTGTTGGCAATAGCATATATGGTATCCTGAATGCCAAACTCCTTTTGAAAACCTTCTGCATCCATGCCTCTGTTAATTGCTGCTAGCATGCTGTTTAAGAAAGCTGAATAAACTGTGTATTGCGGGCCTGTGCTCTGACTGTGACCATCACATGAGGTCAGGTGTGGAATTTTCCACGTGTGGCATCATGTCAGCACTCAGAAAGTTTCAGATTTTGGAGCATTTCCAATTTCTGATTGTTTAATAAGGAATGCTCAACCTGTGTAAGTTTTAAACCAGCGTTTTAAAACAGCAGTGAGTGACTTCGTCCATTTTCTGTTGCTATAACAGAATAGCTGAAACTGGGTAATATTTAAAGAAAGGAAGTTTCTTACAGTTCTGGAAGCTGGGACGTTCAAGGTCCAGGGAATGCATCTGGTGGGGGCCTTCCTACTGTGTTATGACATGGTGGAAAGCATCACATGGTGGAAAGCATCACATGGTGAGGTACAGAAACTTTGCCAGTGTGCTTGTCTCTTCTTGTAAAGTCACCAGTCCCATTATGGGGGCCCCATCCTGATAACCTAGTCTAATCCTAATTATCTCCCAAAGGCTTATCTTCAAATTTCATCAACACATCAATTTGGAGATTATGTTTCCAACACATAAGATTTGGGGGACACATTCAAACCACAGTGGTAAGAATTGTCATATTTTACTTCACTTGATAATTGCAATTTTGTTTTCCCAACATTTTCAGATAGAAATAAAGTCCTGCCCCAAATTACAGGATTTGAAATGGCTGAGCCAGGATTCAAATCCAGATGGGTCTGATTGCAAGGCCCAGACTTCTCATCATAAAACCCTCTAGGTCCTTTCTTCTACCATATGGAAAATTCACGTGCATCTGGGCAGCCTCTCCCAAAAATAGCTTGGAGCCCAGGCCTTAACACTGACGTGGTATTAGCATTTTTCTTTTCATTCATCCCCAGACATCCTTTCAGCTTGGCTCATTCTGACACCATATTTCCTATAGCATAGGAAATGCTGTGGAATATGGAAGCTTTCAGATGTGGACTTGATTGAAATGGGTGAAGTTTGTTTTCTTTTATGTTCTGTTTCTCTCTCATGCCTTCATAAGCTAGTGGATCCAGATGGTTGGAATCACCAATTAAAAACAAAGAGAACACTAGGAAACCGTAAGAGGAGAGAGAGATACCAAGTGGCAATTAGGGATGAGACAGCTAAAATAGCTTCATGATGGTAAAGATTCTTTCATTCAAGAAGAATGTGTGTGCAAATTATTTTTTTCCTTTTGGATTAATTTAGCCTTAATAAATCACCACCAGAAATCTTTATATCCCTAAGAAAATGGATTCTGGTTGTTTCCACAGTTATCAATGCATGTCATTTAAATTATAAACTAGCTTACGTAAAAAGGTTGAAAAAGCCAAGACGGAGACTTCTCCTGGGCTTCTAAGCCTCTAAACCTATTGCCAGTCATCGTGGGTGGGTAGTCCCAAGGCTGCTGCTTGGAAGACAGACATTTTCAGTGTCTGCCAGCCTCACCCTAAAGCAATGGAGAAAGGACGTCTTAGCACTTTCGAAACATATTGATTGCTCAGTTTCTTATATGGTAAACATACAGTAGTTATAAAACTCTCAACTGCTGGTTGAAAATAGAAGTGAGAGGAGCAGAGAGCGTGAAGCCAGGAGAAAGAGAGAGAGAGATTGAGGGAGGGAAGGAAAGAGAGAGGAGACAAACAAAAAGGGAAGAGGGAATAAGGAGACAGGAGAAAGAAAATGAAAGGGGGTAGAGTGGGGAGGAAGGAGAGGGAGAAACAGGAGAAAAGGTCACCTGAAAAATCTAGGAAAAAGAAGTACACACCACTTCAGAAAGAAATGTAGTTCTATTACCTTCAGATACCCAAACTATTGCAAATTAGATTACATAATTATTTCCATGAACTAGAGTTACTTGTAGCAAATTTAGGGACAGCACTAAAATGATTGTAATTAGCTTTTTATTTATTTATATCTAATAGAGAACTTTGAATATATCTGAAAGGAGGTTTACTCAATTTATAAAATCCATTTGTTTGGGAATTTTTTTGGTTTTTCTTCCATAGATAAATAAACTTCAGCAAAACCACTTTCCAATTATCACAAATTCCAACTAATAAAATCCAAATGATTGAGGTCTGGCTGTGTTCTTCATTCCCAAAACAAAGTCAATTCCCCCCTGTGGTTTTGTATCAAATGAAGCTGAAACACAACGTCGAAGAGGGACAGAAAATGAATGTAACCTGTCCTTGCTTTAATCTTGTTCTACAGCCAGTCATGGGCACCTGCCCCTCCATGTCACTTCACTGGGATCTGGCTGCCAGGTGTCACTTCAGATACTGAGAGCTAAGTTGCCCACTGTCTCTCCACCAGAGGGTCAGGTTCTTGACGGCAAGAATGCTGCCTATCTTGGTCATGCCAGGCCTGGGACGTCTCAGGGTGTGATTTCTATTCATTGATAAACATAGTTGACCTATCTGTCTCCTAGACTGGCTTTTCCCATGGCTGCATATAATAGGCACTGCACCCTTTTTACATCCAGATTCCTCTAGGTTGCCATCCTTGAACTGATTCTGGCATTAATGGTGACTTAGGACTGTAGCTATAGTAAAGGTCTCATCTGAGCAGGCTTGTGTCCTGGACACCACTACTCACTTGCCTGTCCTGGTCTTGGCTCTGCTTCATGGTACTGTGAAAGCAGCTGTATATCCACCTAAGGTGTTCCTGCTAAGTTCTTGATGATAGTCATGAGACTTCATTCAGCTGAGCTGCCAGAGGAGGAGCCAATATGAGATGTAACTTGATGTCATGTAAATAGACACAACTACAGATCTCCTCTAAACTCCTGGCTCTAAAACTTTGTGCACATAAGAATCACCTGGAGTTGAAATCACTTGGCTTCACCTTCATAGATTTCCAGGTGGGTTAAGTCCCTGAAAATTTGCATTGAGTGAGCTAAATGATGCTGATCGGAAGGTTCTAGAGCACCGTTGGAACCCAGACTTAACTTTTAGAGTCTTAGCCTCATTCTTTTCACTTCCAATGTCTGTACACTTTTAATTTTTTGCAGACTGTCTACTTAATCTAGTTCCAGCATAAATTCTTCTGGGTTTCATTTAATTTAGCATGTCATATGGCTTAAAATTAGGTCTGGCTAAAATGACTAAGGCTGGGAGTAAGAGAAAGCAATTATAACCAGAAAGACAAATCAGAAAACAAGATTATTCAGATCAAGGTACTTCATTTTGGCCTGGCGCGGTGGCTCGTGCCTGTAATCCCAGCACTTTGGGAGGCTGAGGCGGGCAGCTTGCCTGAGGTCAGGAGTTCGAGACCAGCCTGGCCAATGTGGTGAAACCCTGTCTCTACTAAAAATGCAAAAATTAGCTGGGCATGGTGGTGGGCGCCTGTAATCCCAGCTACTTGGGAGGCTTACATTGGAGAATTGCTTGAATCTGGGAGGCTGAGGTTGCAGTGAGCTGAGATTGGGACACTGCACTCCAGCCTGGGTGACAGAGTGAGACTCCATTTCAAATAAATAAAAATTTTAAAAGATATCTCATTTTATATTTGTAATGGTTAAAAATTAATTTAAAAACATGAAGCCAAGAAACAGAAGAGCATCTAAAGACCCAGTTGCTTTTTAAACGGCATTGATTCATGTGTTTTGAATTCAGAATGCTGGAGCTAAAATGGTAGTGTCAGCAAAGCCACTTGGCAGTTGAGCCGCTGTCCGGAATCTTCTGGTTGAGCGGGTGCGTCCCAGGCCCAGTCTCAAAATCCTGCAGGTTTTCAGTGATCTCCAGGGCTGTCATGAAGTTCTCAAAACTAATTTAATTTCACTTTAATTTCATTTAAATAGAGCAATGTCTGTTTAAATAAAACATGTATAGTCCAATAAAGAAAGATAAGTTACAAAATAATGTCAAATATCTTTTCTTTTAAAAATAGTTAACATATATGTAATTTGTTTAGAAAAAGGTCTAAAAGCATATTCACTAAAATGTCAGTAATGATTTTCTCAAGAGTATAAATGTAGATAAATCCAAATTTTTCCTTTCTTCTATTCAGTGTTTTTTTCCTAAATTTTTCTAAATTAACATTTATTAATATATAACAAGTACAAATTAAAGAAAAAGAAATCTCTTCCTGAATAGCACTTCTGAATTCAACTTAATTTAAAATAGTTGGAAATTAATATGCCAAGTCTCAGCTTATAATCAATCTCACCATTTAAAAAATGTCTTTTAGTTTCTTTTATCCAGATTATTCCTCCTCACCGGCATTATACAAAAATATGCCTGGAACAACAAACCTCCCTTCTGTATTCTTTTTTGCTCTAGGTTAATTTCCTTAGACATCTTTCCATAGGAGCATTTTCTCCTCTGTGCATACCCTGCTCCCCACAAAAGCATCATTTAAAAATAGTTTTCCTTCTAATTTTAATTAATGCATAGAAATTTATAGACAATTTGAAGAAAATAAATAAAAATCACTCATAATTACACTAGCCACAGACTAAAATACTAGCAGACGTATTTTCTCCTGAGAGAGAGAGAGAGAGAGAGAGAGAGAGAGTGTGTGTGTGTGTGTGTGTGTGTGTGTGTATACAGTTGAATGTAATTTACTAGGCACACTAGAAGAAAATATATTATTGGTCCAGGACAAAACTATCTCAGTATAAATACAATAAAATAAAGCAGAAAGGAAATGGTTGATTTTTACATATAACAATTTTATTTGTTATTTATCCAAATATCTCAAACCACATTAAAGAGCAAGCGATAAATTAGGAGAAATGTTTGTAACATACAAAATAAGGTTAAAACTTTAAATAAAGACAGTGTAAAAAAAAAATCACTGAGAAAAACATCAGGTCATCTAATAGAGGTTAGGATAATGATTAACCTGCAGTCTTGAAGATGACAAAATACATGGTTTCACTAAGATAGAATTTCATTTATTTCTCGTGTAAGAGCAAAGTGGGTAGCAGCTCCCTCCAGGTAGCTCTGCTCCACATAGTCATTGAGGTTTCCGTCATCTAATTGCTCTGTTTTCTCTGGGGCATTGTTTGTTTCTGCATAGTTAAGCTGGTTGCTGCTTCACCTGGTTCCCAAGCAGTAGCAAGAAGGAGGAACAAATCCGAGAAAGGGTTTTCCATTTAAACAAGAGAAGAGAGTATTGAAGACATATCTTCAACTCCATTTCCATTTATGAAAATCTGGCCATGTAGCCATACTTGCTGTAAGAGAGTCTGGAAAATGTATTCTCTAATTGGGACCTTACAAGTCCCAGAAAAAGAGAGAACAGATTTTTGAGGGTACAATGAGGGCTCTTCTAGAAAAAAAAGATTCAGAAAAGGATATGAACATATAAATATAAAAAGACTAAACAAATGTAAACTAAAACAGTACAATGGCCATTTATGGTCTGCCTAATTGGTAAAGATTTTCACAAATCACAATTATTGCTGATGAGAATATAATAAAATAAGCATTTTCAAACATTGCTGGTAAAAAGTGTAAATAGTTATTACCTTTCTAGAAAGCAATTTGGCCATGCAGAGCAAAATGTTTTTAAATATTTTCACTCTTTGATTCAGTAACCCCATCTCAAGAAATACAGTCTTTCAAAATAATCAGAGATTAAGGAAGAGAAAAGTAATAGAGAAAGAAATATTCCACAAAAAAGAGAATGATAAAATAATGTATGCAACAACCAAACAGTGGAATATTATGGAGTTAATAGAATAATATTTTGAAGCTTATGGGAAAATGTTCATGATGTGACGGTAGGAGGGGGAAAAGAATGATTCAAACTTCTGAATTAAGAATCATGTCAACTTTGTTTAAAACAAATATATGACTAGAATTTAAAATGCTGCAACGTAAGACTGGTTATATTTGGGAGACTTTTGTTTGCCTTATTTTTTTCTATAAATAATGTATTTTCTGCAATTAGAATGTATTTTAAAATTTTATAAAACAGCAGATGCTATTTAGAAATTACCACACAAAGCAGAAGATAAGATCCTAGGACTGTCAGTTCTGGGTGAAAAGATAGGGCTGTGTTCAGGCTTCAGAAGGCTTGGAATATACATACAAGAATATTGTTTTCAGAGAGGAAGTCACTGAGGCTGAAGGAATGAGATCTAAATAACTTACGAGTTGTCTGCTTTATAATTTTATCTCTGGTATACTACAAGCACTGCAATATTATTTTCTCTATTTTATTCATTAGGAAACTTTTGGTTGCAAGTACCAGAAACCCAACTGAACACAAACTATTGCAACTATCATGAAGGTACAGAGCTATCTCATGGCATTCAAGAATTGAAATGTTTCAGAGACTCAGAAGGGTGGTTGAACCAAAGTCTAAAAAGTTGTGGAGACTTTGCCTCTGCTTTTTTCAGATATCTGCTTTATTTTTCTTTCTATGTATAAATTGGCCTCCTATTTTTCTCTTGTTCACATCATAGACATAAGATGTTTGCTGATGTGAACTACAACGAATAGTTCACCTCAAAGAATACTGTTAGAAATACATCCAGGAACTGGATGTAATACTACGTATGAATACATGCAGGAACTAGATGTTATTCATAGCTAGGTCTTGATGTTCTGTTGAATACAAATGAGTTCACAGAGCACCAGTATCAGAACAGACCACTCTGTAACTGTCCTATAGCAGCTAAGGATTCTGAAGTGATATACAAAAAACCAAGACACTTTGTAACCTTGGTTAAGCACAGACAAAAACAAGAACACTGCTAACCACATAAATAACCAAACATCTCTCCATTTTGGCTTATATAAGGGTTATGAACTATATATGTTTGCACTCTCCCAAAATTCAGATGTTGAAGCCCTGACCTCCAACATGACGATATTAGAGGTGGGCCTATGAGTGGTAATCAGGTTTAGATGAGGTCATGGGAGTGGAGCCTCCATAATGGGATTAGTGTCCTTTGAAAGAGACATGAGTGAGGCCAGGTGTGGTGGATCATGCCTGTAATCCCAGCACTTTGGGAGACTGAGGTGGGCAAATCGCTTGAGGTCAGGAGTTCGAGACCAGCCTGCCAACATGGTGAAGCCCTGTCTCTACTCAAAATACAAAAAATTAGCAAGGTGTGGTGGCACACACCTGTAGTTCCAGCTACTAGGGAGGCTGGGGCAGGAGAATTGCTTGAACATGGGAGACAGAGGTTGCAGTGAGCTGAAATCGTGCCACTGAACCTGGGAGACAGAATGAGACTCCCTCAGAAAGAGAGAAAGAAAGAGAGAGGGAGAAAGATGAGCTTCCTCTCTCTCTACCATGGAAAGGACATAGTAAAAAGGCAGCTGTCTACCAGCCAGGAAGAGAGCCCTCACCATAACCTGACCATGCTGGCACCCTGAGTAGGACTTCCAGCCTCCAGAATCATGGAAAATAAATTTTGGTTGTTTACGTGCAACTGGGGAGTATTAAAGTCTCCCGCTCCCCTTTCTGAAGAGGTTCTTAACTTTGCTAACCCCTAAGAATGGGGAAAAGGGCCCCAAAGGCCTGGTGAATTTGCCACTCAAATAAATATCATGCACCCAAAGAGTTTTGTGGAAAAGCGATTTATTAGGCAGAGAGAGAGACAGAGAGAGAGAGAAAGAAAGACAGCTCCCACACTGCCATGGGAGGGGACCCAGAGAAGGAATCCGTTCAAATAAGGAGCAGCTGAATTTTAACCCTTGAGTTATTCCCTCTCCGTTTATGTTCTCATCCAATGAGAGGAGTTATTTCAAACTTCCTCTGGAGTGATTGATCTTCGACTCTGATATCAGATTGGCTACTTGGTCCACAACTCTGAGTTAGAGCCCCCTCCTTCCAGAGCTTTTCTGAGGTTTTTTGAGACAAAGGCACTTCACCTGGATTTCTTCATCTGGATTTCTCCACCTGGCCCACGCAGGAAACCCAAAGAACTTTACGTTCCCAGATGGAGGCGTGGAGCTGGGAAACTCCTGCCTTTGAAACCATGCCTCTTGCAGACCCAGGAAGAGAAGTCCCTCATAAGCCTTGGTATTTTGTCCTAGCAGCCCAAGCTAAGGGAATAAATGACTGCTTCTTTTCAAATTGCAGCTGTAACTTCCTTCTAGTCTTTTCTCCTTCTAGATAAAATTCAGTAAGATTCCCAGAGAATTACCTTTCCTGACAGCATCCATTCCAGAGCAAAGCCCCTCTTCCTTAAACTCTTCCCAAATCACCTAACGTGAGCCCAGACACTGTAATAAGTTATTTTATGTCAACTTACTAAATAGCTCATGATTCTACACAGCGTGCAGCCTCCCTCATTGCAATGTGTAATAATAACTTATTCAACCACAGATATATTCCTGGCTGGAAAGCGCTGACATAAAATACATAGAGATTTAGGAAATATCTGTCTGCTGAGAGGACCTGAAGGCAAAGGCCCTTCAGTAGCCATGAGCACCTGTAACACCTAGATGTTAGATCAAAAATATCATTCTCCAATATAAAACAACAGGACTCCTGGAGAAATGGCTGATTCAAAGACTTAGAGAGTAAAAGTATCAGAGGAGTCTGGAACATCTCATGATGTCAGGAGGGAAAGCAGGGCTTTAAAAAAGAACTGATGGGCAATTGTCCAAAGGACACAGGCGCCATCATGAAGGGACTCCTGACAGCCAAATTCGAGACAATTTTAACAGCAAAATAATATAGTAATGGATTATAATGCATAGAATAAGATAAGGCTCTATTGGTCCATACTGACATAAACAAATAAATTTATGAGAAAGAACAGCTTTTTCTTATATTAGTATTCCAACTAATAAATGTAGAAGAAATGATGGAAATAGAAGATTATTATTTGGCAAATAACACATATTTCAGGCAAGACTCAGCAATGGGTTAAAAATATTAGTGGGGAAAACTATAATGAGATCTTCCAACAAGATACCTATTCATTACAAAGGGAAAGATAACTTTAGAGTGGAGAAAACTGGCAAAACAACCTTAGTCACGTCATAAAAATTAACATCAACTAGTACTGGGACAAATCTTAATCATGTGGTTCTTGATGCTGCACTGAAATAAACACATCATTTCATGGTAATCTTAATCATGAAGAAATATCTGACATGCCCAGATTGAGGAACATTCTACAAAAATAAATAACTAGCCGGTCCTCTTCAACAGTGCCAAAACCATAAAAGACAAAGAAAGGGGATTGTTCCAGATTAAAGACGACATGAAAACTAATGGTAATGTATGATCCTAAACCAGAAAAAACATTAATTGGTAAAATATGAATAAGGACCATAGATTGGATGATATTAGCTTGTCGGTTTCCTAATTTGATAATTGTACTGTGGTTATGTAAAACATTAACATTTAGCAAATTAGATTATGGGTATTTGAGAATTCTGTCAGGTTGGTGTAAAAGTACTATTCTGAACATTTTTATAAGTCTGAAATGATTTCAAATTAATTTTTAAATTAAAAAATACCTGGGCACAGTGGCACATGCCTCTAGTCCCAGCTACTTGGGAGGCTGAGGTCCAGGAGTTGGAGTCCAGCTGGGCAATATAGAAAGACCCTGTCTTTTGAAAAAAAATGCCCTGCTTCTATGCATTCACCCTTTTTTTTTTTTTTTTTTACCCAATGCATTAAGCTAATAGAGAGGCAGTTAAACTTTAAACCTTCAAAAGCTACTTCAAAACCTTCAAAAGTCTGTAAATACTTCCTGAGAGGCATAGTTTAGGCTTATGTTATATTAGAAAAATTGCAACAAAATATATACTCTATAACTGTGAAATTTCATGTACATTCAGCCTCAAAAATACTAATGTTCATAATGCATACATTGGAAAGGTTTCCTGGGCAATTCAGCACATTCCAGCTTTTTCCTGCTTTTTTCTCCTATTTTCTTTTATTTTCTAATTCCTTCCTACTTACCTGCATTGCATTTTCAATTGTTTATGTTGCACTTTTTGTTTCTTAAATGGCTTTGTTTTTCAATATTTTTCAAAAAATATATTTTAGCAAAATCAATTAATCAATACTCACAAAAATCACCCATAATCCTATTTCATCTCTAAAATTATTAAAGCCGTTTAAATACGTGCATATAAGCCATAGGCATTCTTAATTTTGTCAATGTTACAAAGTAAACATATGATTATAATTGTTATTATTTACATTTGTTGTGCCTAAGGTTATATCTACCTAAAGCCACAGAAAAATGTAATTAGCCAGATGTTGGAGTCTTTAAAAAGAAAGTCAATATATGGCTATGAGAAACATCTGGTGTTTGTGCAGATTATTTCAATCTACTCAAATGTTTAGCTTCATCTAAACACGATGTGTCTCATCTCCCCGGGTAGATGAACACAGATTCTCTCACATTCTGCTATCTCTGAGGTCCAAAGGGACCCCATACATATGTAATACTATAGGTTGTTGACACCAAAAGATGAAGGGAAGTTCACATTCATATTAACTAACACTAGACTGTTTTGAAATAACCTCGATTGCCTTGACAAATCCTAGGAATGATGGTCAAAAACATAGTCTTAAAGAGATTTTCTCTTTATAGGAATTAAACAGCCATGGAATAGAGCCCACTGAAGTTTGAAGCAAACCCAGTATCCCGGAGTGACACTGTATTGATGTACTCAGAAAGAATCCTTCTCTAGCAAATTGGAGGCAGAGATAACAAGCAGTAATGCCAAGCACCTATCCCCAAAACTTCAGTGACAGTGTAGCCTTTTAGTAGGTTTGAGTATTGTCTTGTCTTCCATGGACACCTCCCTATGAGAAGATGCCCCAGCTCTACAGTAGAAATCCTAAGACATGTTAGGAATGCCCTTGGTAAGCACAGCATTAACTGTGAAGGACTTTTGTAATCAGTGTAAGGTTTAAATGGAGGCAACAGAGGCCAGTTATTGAAATGAAGAAATTTAATCGGCTCCTGGGCGAGTTTCTGTGGTCCGACAGGAGGGGCCAGAGAAGTAGCGCGGACTCCTCTCAGACATGGGTTTTATAGGGAGTGGAGGCATTCTGATTGGCTGTGGGGAAACAGGACGTGGACGGGGCCAGCTGCCATTGGCAGGTAGGTGGGACTTCTGGTGAGCAGGCTGCCCAGAGGGAATGGGGCCTGGATGGGACAAAATGCTATTGGGCAGGTCTTGGCAGGGCTTCTTTAAAATTTTGGTGGGCTTTTTTAATGGTGAGCTAGGTGCTGAGTGCAGAGCTTGGTGCCAGGCGTGGAGTGATGACGTAGTTTCTAGGCACCGATGGGGGTGAGTGTGTCCAAGCTCCCGGTGAGGTGACCAGCCTTACATTCCGACCTTTTTGATGATATAGTATGCTGCTCTTTCTGGCTACTTCCTGCTGAATAGGGGTGGAGTGAGGGGGACGGGTCAGTTGGCTGGTGCCTTGGTTGGGAGTCGGACGTAGGGGCAAAGCAGCATTTGGTTAACAGCCACTCATCCAATTTCTCACATACGAGCTTGCAGAAATCTGAGAAGAAAAAGGGAAGGGGCCATTAGTAAGAGTAAACAGATTACGATGATGGGAGTGATGATAAGTGTTAGCCAGGTAAGCATGGGAGACTGCCACCAGCTTAGAGGCGAGACTGCTGTATTCTGCTTTTTATGGAAGTTTTCTTGGAGGCAGTGGAGAGTGTTGACGTTTTCTTCTACCAGGCCTGATTCATTGATATAGTAGCAGCACTGTTCCTGGGCTAGTGACATGATTTGTCACTGGAGGGAGGCCAGGGAGGCAGCTGATGCTTCAATGGCCATATGGAGCTTGTCTTCCAGTCGAGCAGCTGAGGGGACACTGTAGCCCATCGCTCCACTTTCTATTCCAGCAGCCGCTAAAGAGGATGCTAAGGAGAGGCCGAATACTATTGGGAGGAAGACAGCTCGTTTGTTTCAGCGAGCAGAGCACAGGAAGTCGTAAGGAGAAATAGGAGCTCAGCTTGCCTGTATACCTCTAACTGTGGGACTATAGTAACGGGCACACAGGGGCAGGGGAGGGGGGCATTTATAACTTTGGTTAGGCTTCCATTACACTAAAAGTATTCTCTTGGAGGAGCATAAAGGGTGGACCTTGCTTTTGCAGTTGTGTTGCAGCTGGAGCTGTGGCTGTTCCGTAGCAGAGAAAGAGCTTTTGGGAGTGTACCTTGAACAGCGGGATACCCGTTAGGGTGGTGTCAGGTCCCGTAGATGATCATGACAGGTTGAACCTGATCTGGAGGGGAACTGCAGCTAAGGGGGATTTGTTAAGGGAGGCACATAAAAAGCAAGTAGTGAAGTTTATGGATTCAACTAGCATTAACCAAGAGAAAGGTTGGGGGTTGTTGCACCTTCATTATCACCCTTATTATCATCACTGTCATTACTACAACCTTTATCGTCACCACCTTCAGCATCATCACTTTACCATAATCACCATTACCATAACCTTCATTATGATCATCACCACTTTCACCATCATCACCATCACCTCCATTATCACCTACAACATAATCATCACTACCATCACCTTCATTATCAGCTTCATCATCACTCTCACCATCATCTTCATCATTACCTTCTTCATCACCTTCATCATTACTTTCATCATCACCTTCATCATCATTACCATCAGCATTATCATCTCAATTACTTTCATTACCACCACCATTATCAACAGTCACCTTCATCTTGAGGGATAGGTGGTTGAGGCGAGGGGTTGAGACCTGGTATAGGGTTGGTTAGGAGGGGCAGTAGGAGGTGAGTGTGTGATGGGTTTGAGTATGGGGGACCAGTAAGTTGGAGAGTGACCCCCACAGTCTGGAGAATATCTTGTCCCAAAAGGGGAACTGGGCATGAGGGTATGATTAAAAACAAGTGAGAAAAGGGGTGTCACTTGAGGACACAGGCTAAAGGATGGGTTTGATTGGGGCAGGAAGGCTTTCCATTAATTCCCATAACTGAAACCTGGGAAGGTATGCTAGGCCCTGAGTAGGAAGGCAGTACAGAATAGGTAGCTCTCATATCCACTAAGAAGGAAATGGACTTACCCACTACCTGCAGTGTTACCCTGGGCTCGGCAAGGGTGATGGGGGTCCTTGAGTCCAGGCTGCGTCAGTCATCCACAAGGCCGAGGAGTTCAAGCGCTTCCTGCGTACCGGCCTGCCCCTCACATAGAGATGTGGGGGGTGAGCCCGTATTCCAGGACGGGTAGTCAACCTTCCAGTGTCCAGCCTGTTTGCAGCTTGGGCAGGGTCCAGGAGGTGGACGAGGACAGGAGCACTGCCGTGCCCAATGTCCCTCTTGACCACATTTGAAACAGGGCCCGGGTGGAGCCCTTGAAGAATTTTGAGAGGGTTTCGATGGACCCCTTCCACCAGATGTTCGGTGGGCTGCCAGCCTCAGGGCTACTACAAGAGCTTGGGTTTGGAGGCTCACCTTTTGCTGTAGGCGGGCCTGTCGGGTGCCTCAGCCTTTTCCTCTCAGCCATTAAAAACTTTAAATGCCATGTTTACCAGGTCCCATATGGGAGTTTGGGGGCCCTCCTCAGCCTTTTTAAGTTTCTTTCTTATATCAGCCACCGACTGAGAGACGAGGCCGAGGTCCCGGACCCACGGCGAGAAATGAGAAGGAGTCCCCAACGTGGCTGTGATTGCAAGCAGGGAGTCCACGAGACAAGCAGCAGGAGAGGTTATGGGCGACAGAAGTCTTACCTTGCAGCGGAGTGGCTTCCTGGTCTGGTTTTGGATGGAGGAGTCAGTTTCCCCCAGGAGGGGTCCTACAACTCCTCCTGGGTTTCAGCACCACTTGTAAGGTTTAAATGAGAGGCAATGGAGGCCAGTTATTGAAATGAAGAAATTTAATTGGCTCCTGGGCGAGGTTCTGTGGTCCGACAGGAGGGGCCGGAGAAGTCGTGCGGAATCCTCTCAGATGTGGGGTTTTATAGGGAGTGGAGGCATTCCGATTGGCTGCGGGGAAACCAGACGTGGATGGGGCCAGCTGCCATTGGCAGGTAGGCAGGGTTTCCAGTAAGTGGGCCGCCCAGAGGGAGTGGGGCCTGGATTGGACAAAATGCTATTGGGCAGATCCTGGTGGGGCTTCTTTTAAATTTTGATGGGCTTCTTTAACGGTGAGCTAGGTGCTGAGTGCAGAGCTTGGTGCTGGGCGTGGAGTGGTGACGTAGTTTCTAGGTGCAGATGGGGTTGGGCATGTCTGAGCTCCCAGTGAGGCGACCGGCCTTACAATCAGAATTATGATTACATCTTGGTCAACTGTAAGGCTCCTCCAGAAACCCATATAAACCTTCTATATAAACCACTGCCACCAGGCACCATTTATTGTACTGGTTCCTAGAAACAGTGGAGTGAGGATGAGGGAGTGACAATTGTAAGGGAGTGTGCTTGAAAAAAATGCTCCTAGCCCCTATAAACCTAAACCTAACCACATTTTTCTTAGAAATAGCAACCTCAAACGTCAGGAAATCCTTAAAATTACAAAGAACATGGATCAAGCCATTCCATAAGAAATTACAGATCAGACCTGAAAAAAATTGAGATATACCATGTTGATTTTTTTTTTTTTTTTTTTTTTTTGAGATGGAGACTCCCTCTGTTGCCTAGGCTGGAGTGCAGTGGTGCAATCTTGGCTCACTGCAACCTCCACCTCCTGGGTTCAAGTGATTCTCCTGCCTCAGCCTCCTGAGTAGCTGGGACTACAGACATGTGCCACCACTCCTGGCTAATTTTTGTATTTTTGGTAGAGAAAAGGTTTCACCATATTGGCCAGGTTGGTCTTGAATTCCTGATCTTGTGATCCATCTGCCTCAGCCTCCCAAAGTACTGGGATCACAGGCATGAGCCACCACGCCCAGCCACCATGTTGATTTTTAAGTACCTTTATTGAAATATAATTGACATACAAAGAAACTGTGCATATTTAAAGCATAAAGCATGGTAAAATTTCACATATGATTACATCCATGAAATAATCACTATAATCAAAATAATGAACATAGCCCTATGACCCAAAAGATTCCTCTTTCCTATTTTTTTCTATTGTGATAAGTCACTCATAATAAAAATTTATTATATTAACCATTTTTAAGTGCACAGTATGGTGTTAACTATGTGTGCCTTGTTGTGCAATTTCTAGAACTTTTATCTTGAAAAATTAAAATTCTGTATCCATTTAAAAACTCCCCTTTTTCCCTCCCCCACCCCCTAACAACCACTACTCTACTTTCTGTTTCTAAGAGTTTGATTACTTTAGATACCTCATATAAGTGGAATCATGCAGTATTTTGTCTCTGTGACTGTTTATTTTGCTTAGCATAATGTCCTTCATGTTCTTTGATTTTGTAGCATATGGCAGGATTTTCTTCTTTTTAAAGGCTGAATAGTATTACATTGCACGTGTATATTATGTTCTCTTTATCCATACATCTATCAATGGACATTTAGATTGCTTCCATTTCTTGGTTATTGTGAATAATGCCATAGTGAACATAGGTGTGCAAATATTTTTTCAAGATCCTACTTTCAATCCTTTGGGGTATATTCCCAGAAGTGGGATTTCTGGCTTATATGTTAATTCTATTTTTAATTTTTTGAAGAATTGTCATATTGTTTCCCATAGTGGCTACACCATATTACGTTCACACTAGCAGTACACAAGGGTTTCAATTTCTCCACATCCTTCCTAACACTTTAAAAAAATTTTTTTTTAAAATTGTTGCCATTCTAATCGATGTGATTTGAAATTTCCTTGCAATTAGCAATGCTGAAAACCTTTTCATACACCTGTTGATCATTTGTATGTCTTTTTTGGAGGAATGTCTATTCAATTCCTTTGTCTATTTTGATTGAGTTATTTGGCTTTTGGCTACTGAGTTCTAGGTGTTCTTTATATATTCTGGATATTAACCCTTTATGAGATTAATGGTTTGAAAATCTTTTTTTCCCATTCTGTAGATTGCCTTTTTACTCTGTTGTTTCCTTTGTGCAGAGTGTTTAAGTTAGATGTAGTACTATTTGTTTATTTTTCACTTTCGGTGTCATAACCAATATGAAGGAAGATTTTCCCCTATGTTTACTTTTTGGGTTTTATAGTTTCAGGTATTACACTTAGGCCTTTAGCCTAATTTGAATTATATTTTTAAATATGATGTAAGTGAGACTCCAACTTGATTTTTTTTTTTTTTTTTTTTTTTTGAGACGGAGTTTCGCTCTTGTTACCCAGGCTGGAGTGCAATGGCGCGATCTCGGCTCACCGCAACCTCCGCCTCCTGGGTTCAGGCAATTCTCCTGCCTCAGCCTACTGAGTAGCTGGGATTACAGGCACGCACCACCATGCCCAGCTAATTTTTTGTATTTTTAGTAGAGACGGGGTTTCACCATGTTGACCAGGATGGTCTCGATCTCTTGACCTCATGATCCACCCGCCTCGGCCTCCCAAAGTGCTGGGATTACAGGCATGAGTCCAACTTGATTTTTGTTTGCATGTAGGCATGCCATTTTCCCAACACCATATGATGAAGAGACAATTTTCTTCCCATGTGTGTTCTTGACACCCTCGTGAAAGATCAGTTGACTGTATATTTGTGAATTTATTTCTGAGTTCTCTATTCTGTTCCATTGGACTATATGTCTGTTTTTATACTAGTAACACACTATTTTGATAACTATAACTTTGTAATGCTTTCAGAGTAGTAAGTATAAGATGTACAGCTTTTATTTCTTTCTCAAGTTTGTTGCAGTTATTAGGAGTCTTTTCAGATTTCATATGAATTTTAAATGTCTTTTTTTTTCTATTTCTACAAAATAAAATGTTACTTGGATTTTATTGAGGATTGCATTAAATCTGCAGATAGCTTTGTAAAATGCTGACATTTTAACAATACTAAGTCTTCCAATCTATTATGGGATGTCTTTCTACTTTGAGTTTCTACAGCAATATTTTGTTGTTTTCAGTGTATAAGTGTTTCACCTCTTTAGCTAAGTTTATTCCTAAGTATGTTATTATTTCTTATGCTACTATAAATAGGATTTAATTTTTTTCTTTTCATATTTTTCATTGTTACTGTACAAAAATATGGGGGTTTTTTTGTTTGTTTTTTTGAGACAGAGTCTCACACTGTTGCCCAGGCTGTAGTTCAGTGGTGCAGTCTTGGCTCACTGCAACCTCCACCTACCAGGTTCAAGTGATTCTCCTGCCTCAGCCTCCTGAGTAGCTGGGGACTATAGGTGCCTGCCACCATGACTGGCTAATTTTTGTATTTTTAGTACAGACGGGGTTATACCGTATTGCTCAGGCTGGTCTTGAACTCCTGACCTTTTGATCCACCCAGCTCAGCCTCCCAAAGTACTGGGATTACAGGTGTGAGCCACCACATTGTGATTGTTTTGTGTTAGTTTTGTATCTTGCAACTTTGCTAAAGTAATCTACTACTTACAACAGTTTTTTTGTGTGTGGAATTGTTAGGATGATTTACTTCTTTTTAATTTGGATGCTTGCTTTTTCTTGTCTAACTGCTCTAGCTTAAATGTCCATACTATGTTTAATAGAAGTGGCAAGAGATGTATCCTTGCCTTGTTCCTGATCTTAGAGGGAAAGATTTTGGTTGGCCATGATGTTTTAATACATAGCCTTTATTGTGTTAAAGTAGTTTCCTTCTATTCCTAGTTAAATGAGAAATTTTATCATGAAAGGCTGTGGAATTTTTTCAAATGTTTTTTTCTGCATCAATTGATATGATTATGTTGTTTTTCTCCTTCATTTGTTAACATGGTATATTATATTGATTGATTTTTATATATTTAACCATCCTTGAATTCCAGGAATAAATCCCATTTAGTTACAATGTATACTCTTTTTAATGTGTTGAATTCAGCTTACTAGGATTTAGCTGAGAATTTTGCATGTATATTTATCAGGAACATTGGTCTGTAGTTTTCTTTTTTTGTAATATCTTCACCTGATTTTGGTATCAGGATAATACTGGCCTCATGAAATGAGTTCGAAAGTCTTCTCTTGAATTGTTTGGGGGAGAATTTGAAAAGGATTAGTGTTAATTATCTTTTAAATGTTTTTTCACCTTCTCCAAAAAAAAAAAAAGCCATCTCATTCTAGGCTTCTCTTTGTTCTAAGGTTTGTTTTATTTTTTGAGACAGAGTCTTGCTCAGCCTCCTGAGTAGCTGGGACTACAGGTGCCCACTACCACACCTGGCCAATATTTTGTTGTTGTTGTTGTTGTTGTTGTTGTTGTTTTGTTTAGACAGAGTCTTGCTCTATCACCAGGCTGGAGTGCAGTGGTGCAATCTTGGCTCACTGAAACCTCCACTTCCCAGTTCAAGTGATTCTCCTGCCTCAGCCTCCCAAGTAGTAGGACTACAGGCACACACCACCAAGCCTGGCTAGTTTTTTGTATTTTAGTAGAGATGGGCTTTCATCATGTTAACCAGGATGGTCTTGATCTGACCTTATAATCCACCTGCCTCAGCCTCCCAAAGTGCTGAGATTATAGATGTGAGCCACCATGCCCAGCCTGTTCTAAGGTTTTTGACTGCTGATTCAATATTATTACTCATTATAGGTCTGCTTAGATTTTTAAATTTTTTCATGATTAAATATTGGTAGATAGTATATTTTTAGAAATTTTTTTCCATTTCCTCCAAATTATTCAGTTTGTTGATATATAATTGTTCATAGTAGTCTGTTTTGATCCTTTTTTATTTCTGCAGCATCAGTTATACCATTTCCTCTTTCATTTATAATTTTTGTAATTTGAGTTTACTCTTTTTTCTTAGTCAAGCTAAAGATTTGTCAATTTTATCTATCTTTCCAAAAATTAATTCTTAGTTTCATTGATTTTTTTCTATTCTTTATTTTTATTTCTCTTGAATTATGTTCTATTTCCTTTCTTCTTCTAACTTTGAGCTTAATTTGTTATTTTCCTTATTCCCTGAGGTTTAAGTCAAGCTGTTGATTTGAGATCTTCCTTCTTTTTCAATGTGCACATTTACTGCTATAAACTTTCTCATAGTACTCCTTTTACTGCATCTCATAAATTACTATATGTTTTCAATTTTGTTTGTCTCAAGCGATTTTCTAATTTTCCTTCTGATTTTTTGATTCATTGGTTTTCAAATAATGTGTTGTTTAATTTCCACATATTTTTCTATTTCTCCATTTTCCTTTTGCTATCAATTCCTAGTTTTACTCCACTGGGGTCATAAAATATACTTGATATAAATTCAATCTCCTTAAATTTGTTAAGGAGATTGAAATTCATTTAATGGCCCAACATATGATCTGTCATTGAGAATGTGCCATATGCATTTGTAAGACTGTGTATTGCAGAGAGTGTGCTGTATAGGCTTGATTGTTCTACACTTTTCTTCAAGTCTTCTGTTTTTTTTTTTATGTGATCTTTTAAAATTTCATTTTTAACTATAAATTAACAAATTATAGTTGTATATATTTATGGATTACAAATTGATGTTATGATTTATAAATACAATGTGAAATAATTAAATCAAGGGTATTAGCATATCCATCACCTCAAATACTTATCATTTTTTGTGTTGAGAGCATCTAATGAAATTTACTTTTAGTGATTTGGAAATCTACAATAAATTAATATTTACAGTATTTACCATATATGCAATAAATCTCATAGGAAAAACCTCATGTTTAATGAAACTGTATGCTTTGACAATTACTTCCTCATTTGCTTAATAATACCCCTAGTCTCTGATAACCACTATTCTATTCTTGGCTTCTTTGAATTCTGTTGTTTCAGATTCCACATATAAATGAGAACATGTGTTTATCTTTCTTTGTCCCTAGCTTATTTCACTTAGCATAGGGTTCCCAAATTTGTCCATGTTGTTGCAAAAGACAAATCTCTCTCTCTCGTATTTTTTTAGACACTGGTTTTCACTGTCACTAGGGCTGAAGTTCAGTTGCACCTTCTTAGCTCACTGCAGCTTCAAACTCCTGCCTCAAGTGATCCTTCTGCCTCGGTAGCTGAAACTACAGGTGCATGCTTCCATACCTGGCTAATTTTTAAATTTTTGGTAAAGACCAGTTCTCCCTATGTTGGCCAGGCTCATCTCTAATTCCTGGCCTCAAGCAACCCTCCTGCCTTGGCTGCCAAAAGTGCTAGAATTACAGGTGTGAGCCACACTCAGCCTTCTTACTTTTTTAAGGTTCAGCAATATTTCATTTTGTATATACCACATTTTCTTTGTCCATTCATATTTTGATAGGCACTTAGATTGACTACATATCTGTCTGTTATGAGTAGTCCTGCAGTGAACATGGGAGTGCAAACATCTTTTTGACATATTGATTTCAAATCTTTTGGGTAAACACCCAGAAATATGGTTGCTGGATCATATGGTAATTCTATTTTTAGTTTTTTGAGGAAGCTTCATACAGTTTTCCATAATGACTGTCCTAATTTACAATAATTTTTGCCAACAGTCTACATAGTTCCTTTTTGACCACATCCTCACCAACACTTATTTTTTTCTTTCTCTTTATTGATCTGTCTGGTGGATGTATTTGTTATTGAAAGTGAAGTACTAACATCTCCTGTTATTATTAGTAGTCAGGCTGGCTAGTGGCCGGATTCCTCTCCAACTGCCCCCAGCCTAACTGCTCTCTGCACTCAGATGTTCTCTTTTCTCTCTCTCTGCTGCATTGTTCTGTTGTCCTTCTGCTGTCCTTCTGCTGGTCTGCTGGCTTGCTGATATGTTGATCTGCTTCTGGAACCTGGGACTCGGGGTTTATATGGGTGCAGGATAGAGGGTGTGGTGAGCCAAATGTCAACTTTTGGGGCAAGAAATCAGAAATGCCTGTTTTCATTTAGGGCCATGAGTCTTCAGGATTGAGGCTGAGGCCTTTTCTGGGAAACCGTCTTCATCTACACAGTGTTTCCTTATCTCCTGTCCCTATCAGTCCCATCCATGTTCTTGCAAATGACTGAATGTCATCTTTTTGTGGCTGAATAGTACACTGCTGTTTATAGGTACCACATTGCTTTATCCATCGATCAGGTAATGGACACTTGAGTTGCTCCAAAATCTTGGCTATTGTGAATAGTGCTGCAACAAACATGGGAGTGCAGATATCTCCTCAATATACTGGTTTTCTTTCTTTTGGGTACATACCCAGCAGTGGAATTGCCAGATAATATGGTAGCTCAATTTTTAGTTTTTTGAGAACCCTTTCTTTTTTTGAGAAACTCTTCTCCTTAGTGGTTGTACTAATTTACATTCCCACCAACAATGTATATGTTAGCTCTAATTTTAGTTTTTGCAGAAACCTGCACTGCAAACTGTTCTCCATAGTGGTTGTATGAAGTTGCATTCCCACCAACAGTGTATGAGGGTGCCCTTTTCTCCACATTTTTACCAGCATTGGTTATTGTCTGTCTTTTGGAAATAAATTTTAACTGAGGTGAGATGATATCTCATCGTAATTTTGATTAACATTTCTCTGATAATGATGTTGAGCACTTTTTCATATTCCTGTTTGCCATTTGGATGTCTATTTTTGAGAAATGTCTATTCAAACATTTTGCCCATTTTTAAGTTGGATTATTAATTTTTTTCCTGTGAAGTTGTTTATATATTCTGGTTATTCATCCTTTGTCAAGTGGACAGTTGGCAAATATTTTCTCCCATTCTGTGGGCTGTCTCTTCACTTTGTTGATTGTTTCCTTTGCTGTGCAGAAGCTTTTTAACTTGATGTGATCACATTTTTCGATTTCTGCTTTAGTTGCCTGTACCTTTGGGGTATTACTCAAGAAATTTTTTATATAGCAATGTCCCCATTGTTTTCTTTTAGTTGATTCATAGTTTGAGGTCTTAGATTTCAGTCTTTAATCCATTTTGATTTGATTTTTGTATATGGCAAGAGATAGGAGTCTAGTTTCATTCTTCTGTATATGGATATCCAGTTTTCCTAGCACCATCTGGATATACACTTTTTCCCAGTGTATGTTCTTGGCAACTTTGTCAAAAATGAGTTCACTGTAGGTGTACAGATTTGTTTCTGGGTTCTCTTTTGTGTTTAGTTTGTCATGTATCTGTTTCTATGCCAGTACCATGCTGTTTTGGTTATTAAAGCTCTCTATATTTTGAAGTCAGGTAATATGATTCCACCAGTTTTCTTCTTTGTTTAGGATAGCTTTGACTATTCTGGGTCTTTTGTAATTCTATATACATTTTAGGATTTTTTTTTCTTTTGCTGTGAAGAATGTCACTGGTATTTTGATAGGGATTACATTGAACCTGTAGGTTGCTTTGTGTGGTATAGACATTTAAACAATATTGATTTTTCCAATCCATGAACATGGAATATCTTTCCATTTTTTGGTGTCCTTTTCAATTTTGTTCATCAGTAAATCCAGGAGCTGATGTTTTGAAAAGATCAACACAATAATAGAATGCTAGCCAGACTAATAAAAAAGAAAAGAGAGAAGAATCAAATAGATGCAATAAAAAATGATAAAGGGGATATCATCACCAATTCCAGAAACACAAACTACTATCAGAGATTACTACAAACAACTCTATGCATGTAAACCAGTAAATCTAGAAGAAATGGATAAATTCCTGGGCACTTACACTCTCCCAAGACTAAACCAGGAAGAAGTTGAATCCCTGAATAGACCAAATAACAAGATCTGAAGTAGATGCAGCAATTAATAGCCTACCAACCAAAAAAGTCCAGGTCTAGACGGGTTCACAGCCAAATTCTACCAGACATACAAAGAGAAACTAGTACCATTCCTTCTGAAATTATTCCAAAACCAAAACTAAAAGAGGGAATCCTCCCAAACTTATTTTATGAGATCAACATCATCCTGATCCCAAAACCTGAATGTTTTGTTTTTTGACCTAACATATGATCTATTCTTGAGAATGATCTATGTGCTAAGGAAGACAATATGTATTCTGCAGCCATTGGATGAAATGTTCTGTCAATATCTATTTGGTCTATTTGGTCTATAATGAAGATTAAATGCAATGTTTCTTTTTTGATTTTCTGTCTGGAATATCTGTCTAATGCTGAAACTAGGGTGTTGAAATTTCCAGCCCACTGAAATATATAAAGCAAACATATATATATATATATATATGTATAAAATTGTTAAATCCTCTCATTGAATTGATCCCTTTGTCATTATACAATGACCTTCTTTGTCTCTTCTTATAGTTTTTGTCTTGAAATCTATTTTGTCTGATATAAGTATAGTTACTCCTTTTTTTTTTTTTTATTTTCATTGGCATAGAATATCTTATTTCATGCCTTTGTTTTCAGTCTATGTGTGTCTTTATAGATGAAGTGTGTTTCTTGTAGGCAACAAATTATTTGGTCTTGTTTCTTCATCCATTAAACCACTCTGTGTCTTTCGATTAAAAAGTTTAGTTCATTTACCTTCAATATTATTATTGATAAGTAAGAACTAACTCCTGCCATTTTGTTATTTATTTACTAGTTGTTTTGTGGTCTTCTTTTCCTTCTTTCTTTCCTGTCTTTTTTTTTTTTAGTAAAGGAGATTTTCTCTGGTGATATGATTTAGTTTCTGGCCTTTTACTTTTTGTGTATTTGTTGTTTTTTTTCTGTTCTGAGGCTACCATGAGGCTTACAAATACTATCTTATAACCTATTATTTTAAGCTCATAACAACTTAACACTGTTTGCATAAACAAAGAAATAAGCAAATACAAAACTAATAAAAAACTACATCTTAACTGCGTCCCCTCACTTTTAAACTTTTTGTTGTTTCTATGTGTATCTTATTTTACTGCCTATGTCTTAAAAAGTTATGGTTATTATTTTTGATTAGTTCATTATTTATGTATTTTGATCAGTTCATTATTTAAGTACTTTCTACTTAAAAGTAGTTTACACAGCACAGTTAAGTGTTATAATATTCTGTGCTTTTCTGTGTGCTTACTATTACCAGTGAATTTTGTCACCCTCAGATGATTTATTATTGCTCATTAATGGTTCTTTTCTTTCTGATTAAAGTATTCTTTTTAGCATTTCATGTAGGGTAGGTCTAGTGTTGAAATCCCTTGGCTTTTGTTTGTCTGGGAAAGCCTTTCTTTCTCCTTCATGTTTTAAGCATATTTTTGCCAGGCATATTATTGAAGGTAAAAGTGTTTTTTTTCCTTCAGTACTTTAAGTATGTCATGCCAGTCTCTCCTGGCCTGAAAGGTTTCCACTAAAATGTCTGCTGCAGGACATATTGGAGCTTCATTGTATGTTAGTTCTTTCTTTTCTCTTATTGATTTTGGGATTCTTTCTTTGTCCTTGACTTTTGAGAGTTTAATTATTAAATGCCTTGAGATAGTCTTCTTTGGGTTAATCCTGCTGGATATTTTATAACCTTCTGGTACTTGGATATTGATATCTTTCTCTACATTTGGGAAGCTTTTTTGTTATAATCCCTTTGAATAAACTTTATACCCTTATCTCTTTCTCTACCTCCTCCTTTAGGCTGATAACTCAGGTTTGTCCTTAGCAGGCTATTTTCTAGAGCCTGTAGGCATGCTTCATTGTTTTTCTTTTTTCTTTAGTCTCCCTGACTGTGTATTTTCAAATAGCTTGTCTTCAAACTCACTAACTCTTCATTCTGCTTGACCAGTTCTGCTATTAAGAGATTCTAATGCATTCTTCAGTATGTCAATTTTACTTTTCATTCCAGAATTTCTGCTTCATTATTTTTAGATATTTTAATCTCTTCATTACATCTGATAGAATTCTGAATTCCTTTTCTGTGTTATCTTGAATTTCTTTGAGTTTCTTCAACATGGCTATTCTGAATTCTCTGTCTGAAAGGTCACAGATCTCTGTTTCTCCAGGACTGATCCTTGGTGTTTTATTTAGTTCGTTTGGTGAGGTCATGTTTTCCTGCATGCTATTGATACTTGTAGGTGTTCATCTGTATCTGGGTATTAAAGAGTTAGGAATTTACTGCAGTCTTTGTAGTCTGAGCTTACTTGTACCTATCCTTCTTTGGAAGGCTTTCCACATGTTAAAAAGGACTTGGGTGATGTGATCAAAGTTTCTGCTTTAGGGAGCAGCCTAAGCTCAGTAATGCTGTATTTTACAGACTCCCAGAGGTGCCACCTTGATGGTCTGGATCAAAATCCAGAAGAATTCTCTGGATTACCAGGAAGAGACACTTGTTATCTTCTCTTACTTCCTCCCAAACAAATGTAGTCTTTCTTTCTCCACTGAACCACCTGAAGCTGGATGTGAAGTGACACAAATACTCCTGTGGCTATCATCACTAGAACTATGCTGTGTCAGACCTGAAGCCCACACAGCACTGGGTCTCATGCAAGGCCTACTGTAACCACTTCTTGGCCACTGCCTATGTTTGCTCAAGGCTGTGGGACTCTGCAATCAGCAGGTGACAAAAACAGCCAGGTTTGTAGGCTTGTGTCCTTTTCTTCAAGGCAGTGGGTTCCTTCAGGCCCCAGGTGGGATCAGAGGTGCCATTACAGGAGCCAGGAACTAGAGTTAAACCTTAGAAGTCTACCTGGTGTTCTATTATGCTGTGGCTGAGTACAAAATACTGTACTCAAATCAGATTATGCAGTCCTTCCCACCCTTCCTTCACCTTTTTCAAAGTAGAGGTCACCTCATGACCAACATCACCACAGGTCATAGAAAGTACTGCCAGACTACCACTAATGTTCCCTTAAGGCCCAAGGGCTACTTAGTCAGCTTATAGTGAATTCTGCCTGGCCCGGGACTTACCCTTAAGGGCAGTGGGCTCCGCTCTGGTCCAGGGAAGGTCTAGAAATGATGTTTAAGAGTCAAGTCCTAGAATCAGGGACCCCATGATCTCCTTTGGTGCTCTATCCCCCTGTGGTCAAGCTGATACCTAAGGCATAAGACAGAGTTCTCTTTACTTTTCCCTGTACTTTTCTCAAACGGAAGTATTCTTGCCCTGCAGTCACCACAGCTGGGAATGCGCTGAGTCTCAACTGAAGCCAACAAGTCTCAGAGTCACATCCAGGACCCATGATATAGTATCTGGGTATCGCTGTTGGTTATTCAGTGCCCAAGGGCTCTTCCGTTAGCAGGTGATGAATCCTGCCAAGACTGGGTCCTTCCTGTCAAGGCAATGGATTCCCTTCTGGTCCAAGTTGTGTCTAGAAATGCCATCCAGAAGCTAGGGACTGGAAAAGAGGGCCTACAACTCTGACTAGTGCCAGATCCTGCTGTGGCTGAGCTGGTATCTAAGGTATAAGACAAAGTGCTCTCACTCTTCCCTCTCCTCTCCTCAAGTGAGAGGAAAGGGTCTCTTTTGGAGCTGTGAGCTGTGCAGCCTGGACTTAGGGGAGGAGAGATGTCAGTACTCCCTTATCTGTTCCAGCTGGTGTCTCAGTAGATCACATGCCTCCCAAGTCCACTGGCTTTGGGCCCAGTTTAGCACTAGGACTCATTCAAGAGTAGCAGTCCTTGTGGCCTAGTCTGCCTTTCTTTACTTAAAGACTCACAGCACTTTAGCCTGCAGGGATGAGGTTGGTGGGAACTCAGGGTCCTACCACTGGGATTGGTGATTTCCCTCTGGCTAGGGCTGATTTAAATGCTCCCTTCATAGTTGGGCATCAGCTGAGTTTGGTCTGATTTTGCTTTCTGTTATAAGAAAGCAGCACTGAGTTTAATGCCCCACAATTGCTGTGCTCTCCCATTCTCCAACACACAGAATCATTCTCTGCCCCATACTGCCACAGCCAGGGGATACGGGGAGGGGGTTTTGTTGATGATTGAGGACTCTTTTTCCTACCTCTTTAGTGCCTCTTTCAGTGATACGAAGTTAAACTAGGTACTATGAATGCTCACCTGATTTTTTGGTTCTTCTGCAGATTCTGTTTTTGTGTAGATAGTTATCAAATTGGTGTCCTTTCAGAGGGGATAATCAGTGGAGCCTTCTATTCCACCTTCTTGTTCCCCACCCAGCCTGCATGGAACATTCTTTTGGTATCTATTTACTCTTTATCTATGTATGTTCTTCTATAAGGTGAGTCTCTTGTAGACATTCATCCTCATATTCTTTTGTTTTGTTTTGTTTCGTTTTTTTGAGACAGGATCTTACTCTGCACCCAGGCTGGAGTGAAGTGGTGTGATCATGGCTCACTGCAGCCTCAACCTCCCAAGCTCAATCAATCCTTCCACCTCAGCCTCCAAAGTAGCTTGGACTATAGGCATGTGCCAACCATGCCTGGCTAATTTTTGTATTTTTTGTAGAGATGGGGTTTTGTCATGTTGCCCAGGCTGGTCTCAAATTTCTGGGCTCAAGCAATTTTTCTGCCTCGACCTCTCAAAGTGCTGAGATTATATGTGTGAGACACTGCACCCTGCCTTCATGTCCTTTTTAATCCCTACTTCCCACTTTCTCTTGCTCCTGTTTTTCAGATAACCACTATCTACTTCCTTTCTGTTTGGATTTATTTGAATTTTCTAGAAATTTTATAAATGGAACCACATGATATATTTTTTTGTCTAGTTTATTTTATTAACATAATTATTTTGCTATTAGGAAGGAAAAATAAATAAATAATATCCATTAGATTAGAAATGAGTAAAATTGTCTTTATTCAGTCTCCATTATTGTGTATGAGGAAATCTGTTAGAATCTGTTTTTAAAAGCTACTAGAACTAACAAGCAAATTTAGCAATGTGATCATGCCATTTTATTGCCAAACAGTATTCCATAGTATGACTATATGATAATTTATTTTTCCATCTGTTAAGGGATATTTTGTTGTTTGGGGATTTTTTTAATATATATATTTTTAAGTTCCAGAAAACATATGCAGGATGTGCAGGTTTGTTACATAGGTAAACATGTGCCATGGTGATTTGCTGTACTTATCAACTATCATCTCAGTATTAAGCCCAGCATACATTAACTCTTTTCCCTAATGTACTTTTAAAAATAAATCTCCTGGCTTGGCACAGTGGCTCACACATGTAATCCCAGCACTTTGAAAGGCTGAGGCAGGAGGATCACCTGATTTCAGGAACTCAAGACCAGCCTGGCCAACAAAGCGAAACCCCGTCTCTACTAAACATATAAAAATTAACCAGGCGTGGTGGCACGTGCATATAGTCCCAGATACTCTGGAGGCTGAGGCAGGAGAATTGCTTGAACCTGGGAGACAGAGGTTGCAGTAAGCCAAGATCACCCCGCTGCACTCTAGCCTGGGTGACAGAGTGAGACTCCATTTCAAAAATAAATAAATAATATCCCATAAAAATTTATGTATATTTTTTGTGAAGACATGTTTTCATTTCTCTTAAGAGATCTTGGTTGGATCATATGGTAGATACATATTAAGCTTTTAAGAAACTGTCAAATTGTTTTCCATAGTAGTTGTAACATTTTATATTCCCACCAGCTGTGTATGAGAGTATTAGTTGAGTAGCTCTACATTCTAATACTTGGAATGATCAGTCATTTTAATTCTAGCCATTGTGTTAGATGTACAATAGTAGATTATGGTGTTTTAATTTACATTTCCCTAATGAACAATATTCTTGAGCATCTTTTCAAGTGTTTATTTATCACATGTTTATTTTCTTTGGTGAAATGTCTGATAAAATATTTTGCCCGTTCTTTTTGTTTTGTTTTGTTTTGTTTGAGACAGAGTTTTTCACTCTTTTTGCCCAAGCTGGAATGCAATGGTGTGATCTCGGCTTACTGCAACCTCCACCTCCCAGGTTCAAGTGATTCTCCTGTCTCAGCCTCCCGAGTAACTGGGATTACAGGCATGCATCACCATGCCCAGGTAATTTTTAGTAGAGATGAGGGTTTTACCATGTTGATCCAACTGGTCTCAAACACCCTCCTTAGCCTCCCAAAGTGCTGGGATTACAGGCTTGAGCCACCACACCCGGCCATATTTTGCCTATTTTTTAATTGAGTGGTTTGTTTTCTTTTTATTTAGTTGTTTTGAAACAGTTGTATTATTTCTAATTTTGATGAATGCATAATAGTTGTATATATTTATGGGATACATGTGATATTTTGATGCAAGCATATAATGTGTAATGATTACTTCAGAGTGATTGGTATACCTATCACCTTAAATATTTATGATTTCTATGTGTTAGGAATATTTCAATTCTACTCTTCTAGTTGTTTTGAAATACACAATAAATTACTGTTAACTAGGCCAGACGTGGTGGCTCATGCCTGTAATCCCAGCACTTTGGGAGGCCGAGGCAAGGCGGATCATGAGGTCAAGAGATCGAGACCATCCTGGCCAACCTGGTGAAACCCTGTCTCTATTAAAAATCAAAAATTAGCCAGGTGGTGGCACACACCTGTAGTCCCAGCTACTCAGGAGGCTGAGGCAGGAGAAAATCGCTTGAATGTGGGAGGTGGAGGTTGCAGTGAGCAGAGATTGTACCATTGTACTTCAGGCTGGCGACAGAGCAAGACATCATCTCAAAAAAAAAAAAAAATTACTGTTAACTGTAGCCACCCTATTGTGCTACCAAACACTAGATTTTATTCCTTCTATTAACCGTATACTTGTACATGTTTACCTACTGTTCTTTATCCCCTATTCCCACTACCCTTCCTAGCCTCTGGCAATCATTATTCTACTCTCTATTTCCATGAGATCAATCTTTTTAGCTTCCATATATGAGTAAGGACATCATTTAACATAATGCCCTCCAGTTACCTCCCTGTTGTTGCAAATCACAGGATATTATTATTATTTGTTATGGCTAAATAATATTGTATTGTACACACATACCACATTTTCTGTATCCACTCATGTTAATGGACATGTAGGTTGATTCTGTATCTTAGTTATTGTGAACAGCGCTGAATAAACATAGGAGTGCAGATGCTCTCTTTGATATACTGATTTCCTTCCTTTTCTATTTGGATTTATATCCAGTCATGGGATTGCTGGGATATCCTTGAGTTTTGAGAGTTCTTTCTGTATTTTGGATATAAGTCCTTTAGAAATTTAGAAATTTTAGAAAGTCCTTCTTTTCAAATTTTGGGGGGTCTATAACTTATTTTTCATTTCTTTAACTTTAAAGAGTATTTCTTTCTTTTTTTTTTTTTTTTTTTTTTTTTTTTTGAGACTGAGTTTCTTGTTACCCAGGCTGGAGTGCAATGGCGCAATCTCGGCTCACCACAATCTCCGCCTCCTGGGTTCAGGCAATTCTCCTGCCTCAGTCTCCTGAGTAGCTGGGATTACAGGCACGCGCCACCATGCCCAGCTAATTTTTGTATTTTTAGTAGAGACAGGGTTTCACCATGTTGACCAGGATGGTCTCGATCTCTTGAACTCGTGATCCACCCGTCTCAGCCTCCCAAAGTGCTGGGATTACAGGTGTGAGCCACCGCGCCCGGCTTAAAGAGTCTTTCAAAAAATACTCAACTTTAATAAAGTTCAATTTATCAGTTTTTTATGGATCATGCTTTTGGTAATGTATCTAAGAAATCTTTATCAGACTCTGTATCACTAATACATTCTTCCATATTTGCGCTAAAAGTCTTAGAGTTTTAGTTTGATAGTTAGGTGAATAATATATTTTGAATTAATTTTTTTATATGGCATGAGGTATGGACCAAAGTTCATATTTGTTGCTTAAGGATATTCGAGTGTTTCAGCACCAGCACATCTCTGCTGAATTTTCATCTTTGTTGAAAATTGTTTGCTGCTCTATGTGAGGTCTCTTTCTGGATTCTCTATTCGGTTTCATTGATAGAGTTGTTCATCTTTTTGCCAATGCAACACTATCTTGATTATTGTAGTTTTATAGTACTTCTTTAAATTAGGTACTGTTAATGTCTTGATTTTGTTCTTTGTTTAAAGTCACTTTGGCTATTCTAGGTCCTTTGCATTTCCATATGACTTCTAGAATCTGTTTGCCAATTTTCACTTTTAAAAAGCATAATGAAAACTGTAGAAGAAAACCTAGGCAAGACCATTCAGGACATAGGCATAGGCAAGGACTTCATGACTAAAACACCAAAAGCAAAAAATAGACAAATGGGATCTAATTAAACGCCAGAGCTTCTGTACAGCAAAAGAAACAATTGTTAGAGTGAATCAGCAACGAACAGAATGGGAAAACATTTTTGCAATCTACTCATCTGACAAAGGGCTAATATCCAGAATCTACAAAGAACTAGAACAGATTTACAAGAAAAAAACAAACCCATTCAAAAGTGGGCAAAGGATATGAACGGACACTTTTCAAAAGAAGACATATATGAGGTCAACAAACACATGAAAAAATGCTCATCATCACTGGTCATTAGAGAAATACAAATCAAAACCACATTGAGATACCGTCTCACACCAGTTGGAATGGCAATCATTAAAAATCTGGAGACAACAGATGCCAGAGAGGATGTGGAGAAATAGGAACACTTTTACACTGTTGGTGGGAGTGTAAATTAGTTCAACCATTGTGGAAGACAGTGTGGCGATTCCTTAAGGAGCTAGAAATAGAAATTCCATTTGACCCAGCAATCCCATTACTGTGTTATTTGTAATCCCAAAGGATTATAAATCATTCTATTATAAAGACACATGCACACGCAAACGTATGTTCATTGCAGCACTGTTTACAATAGCAAAGACATGGAACTAACCCTAATGCCCATCAACGATAGACTGGATAAAGAAAATGTGGCACATATACACCACGAAATACTATGCAGCATGAGAAACAATGAGTTAGTGTCCTTCATAGGGACATGGATGAACCTGGAAACCATCATTGTCAGCAAACTGACACAAGAACAGAAAATCAAACACCGCATGTTCTCAGTCATAGTCAGGTGTTGAACAATGAGAACACATGGACAGAGGGAGGGAAGCATCACACACTAGGGTTTTTTTGGGGGGCTAGGGGAGGGAAAGCAGGGGGTGGTGAGGTTGGGGAGGGATAACATTGGGATAAATGCCAGATATAGGTGATGGGGGGATGGAGGCAGCAAACCACCTTGCAATGTGTATACCTATGCAACAATCCTGCATGATCTGCACATGTAACCCAAAACCTAAAGTACCATTATACATACACACACACATACACACACACACACACACACACACATATATATAGTGTAATGGAATTTCATTAGGAATGCTTTAAACATGTAGATCAATTTGGAGAGAACTGAAATATTAACAATATTGAGACTTCCCATCTATTAATGTGGTATATCTCTCCATTGACTTAAGTTTTCATTAATTTTTAAAAAACATTTTGTAGTTTTCAGTGTACAGTTCCTGTACATCTTTAGTAGGATTTACACTTAAATTCTTATTATATCTGATGTCAGTGTAAATATTAATAGTTGTGTTTATTTTTAGCTTCAATGTCTGATTGTTTATTATTAGTGTATAGAAATGAACCTTACTTTTATATAGTGATCTTGTGTCCTGTAACGTTGCTAAATTTGCTTATTAATTCTAGTAGCTTTTTATAGATGCTATCAGATTTTTTCATAAACAATCACACAGCTAATAAAGACAACTTTTACTTATTCATTTCTAATCTGTATAGCTTTTTCTTCTCCTAATTATACAGGATGGAACCTCTGTTACAATATTAAAAATAAATACTCTGAGCAAATATTATTGCCTTGTTTCTTATCTTAGGCAAAAAATATTAAATCTTTGCATCACTAAGGATAAAATTAATTGTAAATTTAATTAAGTTCTAAAAGTTTCCTTTTATTCCTAGGTTACTGAGAGTTTTTATTAGGAAAATAGGTTAGATTTTCACCAAATGTTCTTCCTGCATCTATTGACAGCATCATAGGCTTTTTCTTCTTTAGTGTGTTAATATGATTAAGTATGTTGATTGATTTTTTTTTAAGGTTAAAGCAATCTTTCATTCCTGGGAAAACTACACTTGATAATAATACATTATTCCTGTTTATATACTGTTGGATTCAATTTGTTAAAATTGTGTTAAGAATTTTTACCTCTGTATTCATGTGGAATATTGAAATGTAGTTTTCTTTTCTTGTGATCTCATTGTCTTATTTAGAATCAGAGTAATGCTGGCCTAACATAATGAGTAGGGAAGGATTTTCTCTGCTTCAATATTCTGGAAGAATTTGTGTAGGATTGGTATTTTTTTTTAATGTTGGTAAAATTGTTTGGCGATACCATCCAAGCCTATAGTTTTCTTTGAGGAAAAAGTTTTAACTACAAATTCAATTTCTTTAGTAGTTATAGAGCTATGCAAGTTGTCTGTTTCTTTGTGAGTGAGCTTGTATAGTTTCTTTCAATAAATTAATCCATTTCCTCTAACTTGTTGGGTTTATTGACAAAACATTTTTTGTATTATTATCTTTATTATCTTTGTAATACCTGTAGAATTTGTATTATCTGTAAAGTGACATCATCATATTGGTAATATAAGATTTTTTCCTTTTTTTTTTAATTGGCCTGGCTAGATATTTATCAATACTTTTGTTCTTCTAAGTGAAATAGATTTTGTTTTCATTATTTTTTGTTTTCATTTTATAGATTTCCACCCTCATCTTTATTGCTTTCTTCCTTGTTGTTGTTTTGTGTTATATTTGCCTTACTTTTTCTAGTTTCTTATGACAGAACATAAAGTCTTTGATTTGGGACTTCCTATGTTTCTTAATATAAGCATTATTTATATTAATTTTCCTTTAATTGCTACTTCAGGAATGACCTACAAGTATCTATATTCTTTGTTTTCATTTTTATTCAGTTTAAGATATTTTAATTTTTTTTGGATTTCTTCTTTACCCAATAGACTATCCTAAAACAAATTTGGTTTTTAAAATTTAGGAATTTTTGACAGTTCTTTCTGATATTAATTTCTACTTAATTTTATTGTGGCCAGAAAACATAGTTGACATAGTTCACATCCTCATCCTTCTGCTGCCATCTTTTTTGTTCTTCTCTGTAGGTAACATGTCTGGTTACATTTAAAATTTTCTCTTTATCATTAACGTTGAACATTTTGATTATGATGTGACTATTGCAGTTTTCCTCCTTTTTTTTAATTCTTGGGGTGCCTGTGGTTATTGGATCTGTGTTTATAATTTTCATCAAATTTAAAACAAATTTGACTATTTATTCAAATAATTTTCTACTCCTAATCCTCCTTTGGAAACTCCAATTACATATATATTTGAATGCTGGAAGTTGTCCCATGAGTCACTGATATTCTGTTTATTATTTTTCTTACGATTTTATTTTGAATTTCTTTAAGTCTTTAGGTTCTCCAATCTTATCTTTTGTAGTATCTATTCTGCCATAATGCTATTAATTCAATCTAGTATATTTTCATCATAGGCAATGAAGTTTCATCTTTATAAGTTTAAATTGGAAGATGTAGATATATTCTCTTTTGATACTCTCCATGACTCTACCTAACATAGTCAATCTCTCCTCTAGGTACAGAGCATATGGAGTACAATTATAAGAACTATTTTAATATCCTTCTTTGCTAATTCTAACATTTATATACATTTTTATTAATTTTCTCCTCATCTGTCATATTTTTCTGCTTCTTGGCATGATGGGTAATTTTCTTACTGAATGCAGATGTGGCGAGTTTTACTTTGTTGGGTGCTCAATATGTTTGTATTCCCATAAGATACAAAAGAGGAACTTTGTCCTGGAGGTCACAGTGCAGTTACTTGGGAAAGTTTGATACTTTCAGATCTTGTGTTAAAGATCTAGGTAAGAAAATAATAGAATATTTGTCTGAGGCTAGTAGTGCCTCATTACTGAAACAAGATCTTTCTGGGTGTTTTTCCCAGCGTTCTGTGAATGAAGAAGTCTTCCATTTTGGCTGGTGGAAGCAGACACTATTCTTGGTCCTTTGTAAATGCTGGTGCTATCTCTCCGATCCTGTTAGGTGGTTCTTTCTCCAGCTTCAGGTAGTTTCCTCACGCACATCCACTGATCAGTTATTCTGCCAAATAACCTAAGTGGAACACTCTGCACATGTCTGGAGTTCTTTTTCTGTGAGTTCTCTACTCTCCAGTACTCTTCCCTACAAACTTGAGCTGCCTTTGCCTCCCAGAACATTTAGCTCTGTCACATTGGCTTAACTCTGTCTTTGCAACTTAAGAGTTTATTAGGCTTGCCCTTTCTGCATTGTGACCCAGAAATTGTTTCAAAGCAATAAGCTGGGGGGCAATCGTAAGCTACTTCATTTATTTCCTGTCACTTAAGGACCATTTCCTTCATTATCTGAAGTCTACTGTCTTTAATTCTTTCACACATTTTCAGTTTTAAAATTGTTTTAGGTAGAAAGACAAATATAGTTGCTACTGCTCTGTCCTTCCCAGTCGTAGCTTTGATCCTACATTGTTTACTAATTGTAAGATTTAACAGTGTCAAGATATCAAATCTCCCCAAATCAATCCATAAGTTAATGAAATTTCAGTGAAATTTATAATTTTTTTATGAAAATAGGAACACTGATTCTGAAATCCATATGTAAGATTAAATGTCTAAGACTAGAACAGAATTCCCATTACTCTATCATGCTTTATCACCTTACATTGCTTACTCTCATTCATAGTTCTTACCATCCCTTGACGTACTGTCTTTAACCCCAACTAAAGTGTAAGATACCTAAGAGCATTTTGTTCACTGCTATATCATTTTGTTCACTGCTATATCCCTAGAGTCTACCACATATACACTAAATAATTATTAATTCAATAAAAAATTGCACGCCCAAGACAATTCTGAAAAAGAAGATTGGGAATTTGGCTTAGCATATATCAAGATGGCAGAAGGCAATAGCAGTTAAGACCATTTTGGTTTTATTGCATGGATACACGAAGAGATCAGTGGAACAAAACAGGGAGGTCAGAAGTAGCTCTTATTGTATACAAAATTTGGCTAACATATTATAAAAGTTCCATTACAAATCAGTTATAAAAGGATGGAATTAGTTAACAAATGCTGCTTAAACAATTGCCTTCCTTTTAGGAAAAATATGTACACAATAAATTCTACATGGTTTACAGATCTAAGTAGCTTCAGAAAAGCTTTTAGTAACAATTACATGAGAATATCTTTATGACCCTATTGTAGAAAAAATTGTTTTAGACATGACAGAAAAGGCACATCTTATAAAGAGATTAATAAATTTGATTATATAAATATGTAAACCTTCTGTTATATAAGAGAACCATAAACATAGAGAAAATATGAGACACAAACTGAGAGAAGATATTTGAAACTTGTATAATAACCAAAGAATTAGTATTAATTTAAAATTTTGTTTATGAAAGCCCCACTAAACCGCACCCCAGCCAAAAAAAAAAAAAACTTCAAGATAAAAACCAAATGGGAAAAAGGGCAAAGGATTTGAGCAGGAAATTCACAGAAGAGGAAACCTGGATAGTTAACAAACATACAAAAATGCATATCTTTCTTTATGCATAATCAAAGGGAACAAATATAACATACTATTTCACTCACACCAAATTAGCAAAAATTGAAGTCTGACGATATCAAATGTTGATAGGAATGTGGGGGGTGTGAGTTCTCAACGCTGTTAAAAGAGTACAACTACTTTGGAGAATAATTTTGCAATTTCTAGTAAAATTTAAAATGTTCCCATCCCCAAATTAGAAATTTAGTTTCTACATTCATGGCTCAGGGAAATTCTTGTACTTGTAAGCCAGGAGATCTTTAGAGGGAAATGTATTTGTTCAAGTAACATTTTGGAAGCATTTAAATGTTGTCTCCACGGGGAATAGAGAAATAAAATGTAGCAAAGTGATACAACAGAGCAGACTTTCTCAAGTGCAGTTTAGGGAGAAAATTTCAGTGGCCTAAGGCATCCATTAGATATAATGAATTAACTAATTGCAACATATCTAGAACGGTCCTGGTTATGTATTGTCCTTGGGAGAATTGAGAAAGAAGTCACTCAAATCATTGTCTTAGGTTCAGTGGTTAAGCTGAAGAACTCTGCCTGAGACAGGCTGCCACATAGCAATTAAATTCAATGATCTCGAACTGCATATATCAATATGAAAAGATTCCAAATAAGAATAAATTTAAAAGTCAAGATGCAATAGCATACATAAAATATGAAAGCAGTCATATAAAATTGAAAAATATAATAGAACATTATATGTTTTTCTTGGATGTTTTTAAAGTATGTAGTAAAAATATAAAAATGCAAACTGGAATTATATAAACTAAACTAATGAAAGTATATTTGGGGAGAAGTAAAGAGGAAATAAGAATGAGAAAGACTTCGACTGTCTCCTTAATATTTTATTTCTTTCATATATAAAGTATATCTGAAGCAAATGATGCCAAAATATTAATGTTAACTAATTCTGGATATTGGAAACACAGATATTTGATAGCACTTCCACATTTATTTAACTTTTCAGAAAACATCCAGAAATTAAAGTAAAGCTTTGCCTGTAGCTTAAAAAGAAAAAGTTTTTAAAAAAAGACAAATTAGCAACTATCAAATATTTTGTGTCTTCCTAACTTCTACTGAGTTCACTAACTTCTACTGATCTGTCACCAGTTTTGCACAGTAAAGAAGGTCATTCCATTGGCCTTTATATATCTTGTCATTCAGTATCCAAACGCCTAACTGTTGTTATTCTTGAGTGTGAGAGGGCTGCAAACACTAGAACAGCTTTTCACAATAAGCGGCTGGCTGGGAAACCTGAGCAAACAAAAAAAGAAAATTAACTCTGGTCTCTGGCCAAAATAATTTGCCTATGATAAACAAAATAGACACTTTCCGGTTCCCACCCCATAGCAGATTAAGACCACCTGTTGCTAATTATCTCCAAATATTTGATAGTTTTTGTTCCTTTATTTTTCTCAGTTATGTCATTATTCTTTGTTTTAATTTTAACCCATGCAGCACAATTCACTTTTCCTTGGCTTTCTACTTTTTTGAGTCGCTACTTCTAACTTACCTCTGCTTCTCTCATCCAAAATTTAGAGAGAAATCTTAAACTTTGGTCTTGTTACTCCTTAGCAAAGGATGACCGGCTTAGTGCCACATTTCCCCTTGACTGTTCCTGAAGCAGTATTGACTGCTTCCCCTACAGACCCCAGGAGTAGAAAATGCTGGTTCTCCCGTAGTTCACACACTTGTAGCTACTAGGTCATGTAAGCTTTCTCACAATTCCATACTCCTTCTTGTATCACTGAGGGGCACAGCAAGCAAGAGAATGAACTTGTATTGGCTAAATGAAAGCCATTTAATAACTGACTGCTTACAGAGAAGTAGGTGGGTTACGGCGTAAAATAAAGGACATTAAGACATGCACACATTAGCAAAAATGGGGAGGCATTACCACCCCTTGGGGTAAAAAGCAAGGAAAAGAAATATGGTTACAGAATCCTGTGAGGGTGTGAGATGTTGGGGACAGGTTACTCCCCAGGAGCTGTAGTCTTGGAAGAATTCAGGTGCTACTGGAAGAGGTGCTGTCATAAAGGAGCAAGCCTGAAAGAAACTCAGCAACCTGTCTTTCCTGTTGCCTTCTAATTTGCTCACAACTCGCTTTGGCTAAATCCACCTATAAGCAGATTGAAAGGGTGACTGAGTGATGTAGTAGGCCTTAGGCAATAGCCTTCTAGGACTTCAGACTGGGTAGATGTGAGTGAAGACTGGTTTTACAGGGGAAGGAGCAAACAATAACCAGCACATTCATGAAGATCAGATGTTTCTTCCTTCCTCTTTTCTAGCTCATGTTATCTGACCATCCCACCCTCTATCACTCCTCAGTGCTGCCATCGACCTGTCTCACTTTCCACTACAACCCCTGCTGTCATCCTTGGCCACTTCACTGTGTACATGGATGACCCATCAGACAATCTAGCCTCAAAGTGTGTTTACTTTCTCAACAGCAAAAGCATTTATCTGTGTTCTAGTTCAGCAACCCATGGTAAACTACCAATTGTTTTTTCTAGCACAGAGGAAACAGTTATCAGTGATTTATGAAATCTCTCAGTTTTCTATCCCTAATTTTAGCTGCATCCATTCTTTCTTCTTCCTTCATTTTTTTAAAAATTATTTCAATAGGATTTTGGGGAACAGGTGGTGTTTGGTTACATGAGTAAGTTCTTTAGTGGTGATTTCTGAGATCTTGGTGCACCCGTCACCTCAGCAGTGTACACTGTACCCAGTGTGTAGTCTTTTATCCCTTGCCCAACCCCCACCCCTTCCCCAGAGTCCATTGAATCATCCTTAGGCTTCTGTGTCCTCATAGCTTAGCTCCCACTTATAAGTGAGAACATACGACGCTTGGTTTTCCATTCCTGAATTACTTCACTGAGAATGATGGTCTCCAACTCCATCCTGGTTGTGGCAAATGCCATTATTTTGTTCCTTCTTATGGCTGAATACTATTCCATTGCATATATGTATATGGAAATATTTTATGTATCCACTCATTGATTGATGGGCATTTGGGCTGGTTCCATATTTTTGCAATTGCAAATTGTGATGCCATAAACATGCGTGTCCAAGTATCTTTTTCATATAATGACTTCTTTACCTCTGAGTAGATGTCCAGTAGTGGGATTGTTGGATCAAATGGTAGATCTCCTTTTAGTTCCTTAAGGAATCTTTATACTGCTTTTTATAATGGTTTTACTAGTCTACATTCCCACTAGCAGTGTAAAAGTGTTCCCTTTTCACCACAATCACAGCATCTATTATTTTTTGATATTTTAACTAAAGCCATTCTTGCAGGAGTATGGTTGTATAAGACTGTGGTTTGGATTTGCATTTCCCTAATAATTAATGATGTTTAGCATTTTTTTTCATGTTTTTTGGCCATTTGTATATCTTCTTTTGAGAATTGTCTATTCATGTCCTTAGCCCACTTTTTGATGCGATTATTTGATTTTTGCTTGCTGATTTCTTTGAGTATATTCTGGAAATTAGTCTTCTGTCAGATGTATAGATTACGAAAATTTTCTCTCATTCTGTGGGTTGTCTGTTTATTCTGCTGATTATTTCTTTTGCTGTGCAGAAGCCTTTTAGTTTAATTAAGTCCCATCTGTTTTTCTTTGTTTTTGTTGCATTTGCTTTTGAGTTCTTGGTCATGAAGTCTTTGCCTAAGTCATTGTCTAGAAAGGTTTTTCTGATGTTGTCTTTCAAAACGTTTGTGGTTTCAGGTCTTAGATTTAAGCCTTTTATCCATCTTGAGTTGATTTTTGTATAAGGTGAGAGATGAGGATCCAGTTTCATTCTCCTACATGCGGCTTGCCAATTATCCCAGCACCATTTGTTAAATAGGGTATCTTTCCTCACTTTATGTTTTTGTTTGATTTGTCAAAGATCAGTTGGATAAAGTATTTGGCTTTATTTCTGGGTTCTTTATTCTGTTCCATTGGTTTGTGTGCCATTTTTATATCAGTACCATAGGACTATAGCCTTAATAACATAGTTTGAAGTAGAGTAATACGGCCTGCAGATTCATTCTTTTTGCTTAGTCTTGCCTTGGCTATGCAGGCTCTTTTTGGATTCCAGATGAATTTTAGGATTGTGTTTTCTAGTTCTGTGAGGAATAATGATGGTATTTTGATGGGAATTGCATTGAATTGTAGATTGCCTTTGGCAGTATGGTCATTTTGACATTGATTCCACCTATTTGTGAGCATGGGATGTGTTTCCATTTGTTTGTGTCATCTATGATTTCTTTCAGCAGTGTTCTGTAGTTTTTCTTGTAGAAGTCTTTCACTTCCTTGGTTAGATATAGTCCTAAGTTTTTTGTTTGTTTGTTTGCAGTGGGGAAAAGGGGTTGAGTTTTTTATTTGGTTCTTACCTTGGTTGCTGTTGGTGTATAGCACTGCTACTGATTTGTGTACATTGATTTTGTATTCTGAAACTACTGAATCTGTCAGATCTAGGAGCTTCTTAAATGAGTCTTTAGGATTTTCTAGGTAGATAATCATATTATCAGTGAACAGTGATGGTTTGACCTCCTCTTTACTGATTAGGAAGCCTTTTATTTCTTTCTCTTGACTGATTTCTCTAGCTAGGATTCCTGGTACTATGTTAAATAGAGGTGATGAAAGATGAAAGTGGGCATCCTTGTCTTGTTCCAGTTCTCAGGGGGAATGCTTTCAACTTTTCCTTGTTCAGTATAATGTTGGCTGTGCGTTTGTCATAGATGGCTTTTATTAACTGAAGGCATGTCACTTCTATGCCAATTTTGCTAAGGGTTTTAATCATAAGTGATGCTGAATTTTGTCAAATGCTTTTACTGCATTTATTGAGATGATCATGTGATTTTTTAAATTCTGTTTATGTGGTGTATCACATTTTATTGACTTGCATATATTAGGCCATCCTTGCATTCCTGGTGTGAAACCCATTTGATCATGGTGGATTATTGCTTTGATATGCTGTTAGATTCAGTTAGCTAGTATTTTCTTGAGGATTTTTGCACCTGTGTTCATCAGGGATGTTGGTCTGTAGTTTTCTTTTGTGTTGTGTTCTATCTTGCTTTTGGTATTAGAGTGATACTGGCTTCATAGAATGATTTAGGGAGGATTCCCTCTTTCTTTATCTTTTGGAATAATGTCAATAGGATTGGTACCAGTTCTTTGAATGTCTGATAGAATTCAGCTGTGAATCCATCTGGTCCTGGACATTTTTTTGTTGGCAATTTTTTTCGTTACCATCTTGATCTCACTGCTTGTTATTGGTCTGTTCAGAGTTTCTGTTTCTTTTTTGTTTAATCTAGGAGGGTTGTATATTTCCAGAAATTTATCAGTCTCTAGATTTTCTGGTTTGTGTGCATAAGGGTGTTTCTAGTAGCCTTGAGTGATCCTTTGTATTTCTGTGGTATCAGTTGTAATATCTCCTGTTTCATTTCTACCTGAGCTTATTTGGATCGTCTATCCTCTTTCATTGGTTAACCTTGCTAATGGTCTATCAATTTTTTTTATTTTTTCAAAAACCCAATTTTTTGTTTCATTTATCTTTTGCAATTTTTTTTAGCTCTTTCATTTAGCTCTTCCCTGATCTTTGTTGCTTCTTTTCTTCTGCTGGGTTTGGGTTTGGTTTGTTCTTGTCTCTCAAATTCCTTAAGGTGTGACCTTAGATTGTCTATTTGTGTTCTTTCAGACTTTTAACATAGGCATTTAATGGTAGGAACTATCCTATTAGCACCAGGTTTTCTTTATCCCAGAAGTTTTTATGCATTGTGTCGCTATTATCATTCAGTTCAAATTTTTTTAAATTTCCATCTTGATTTAAATGATCATTCAGCAGCAGATTATCTAATTTCCATGGTTTTGAGAATTCCTTTTGGAGTTGATTTCCAATTTTATTCCACTGTGGTCTGAGAATACTTGATATAATTTTGATTTTCTTAAATTTATTGATATGCATTCTGTGCCCTATCATATGTTCTATCTTGGAGAATGTGCCACGTGCTGTTGAATATAATGTATATTCTGCAGTTGTTGGGTAGAATGTTCGGTAAATATTTGTAAAGTCTATTTATCTTAGAGTATAGTTTAGGTCCATTGTTTGTTGACTTTCTGTCTTGATAACCTGTCTAGTGCTGTCAGTGGAATGTTGAATTCTCTACTACTATTGTGTTGCCATCCATCTCATTTCTTAGGTTTCATGGTAATTGTTTTATAAATGTGGGAGCTCCAGTGTTAGGTGCATGTAGTATTTAGGATCATGATATATTCCTGTTGGATTAGTTCTTTTATCATTATATAATATCCCTCTTTGTATTTTTTAACTGCTCTTACTTTAAAGTCTGTTGTGTTTGATATAAGGATAGCTACTCCTGCTCACTGTTGGTGTCCATTTACATGGAATATCTTTTTCCATCCCTTTACCTTAATTATATGTGTGTCTTTATGTGTTAGGTGAGTCTCTGGGAGACAGCAGATACTTGCTTGGTGAATTATTATCTATTCTGCCATTCTGTATCTTTTAAGTGAAGCATTTAGGCCATTTACATTCAAAATTAGTATTGAGATGTGAGGTACTGTTCTATTAATTGTGCCAGTTGTTCCCTGAATACCTTGTTTACCTTCCCATTTCATTGCTGTTTATAGGCCTTGTGAGATTTATTCTTTAAGTAGGTTCTCTTTGGGTGTATTTTGAAAATTTGTTTCCAGATTTAGAGCTTTTTTTAGCAGTTCTTATAATACTGGCTTGGTAGTGGAGAATTCTCTCAGCATTTGTTTGTCTGAAAATAACTATTTCTCCTACATTTATGAAGCTTAGTTTCATGGGATACAAAATTACTGGCTGATAATTGTTTTGTTTAAGAAAGCTTAAGATAGGACCTCAGTTCCTTCTAGTTTGTAGGGTTTCTGCTAAGAAATCTGTTGTCAATCTGGTAGGTTTTCCTTTATAAGTTACCTGATGCTTTTGCCTACAGATCTTAAGATTCTTTCCTTCATCTTGACTTTAGATAACCTGGTGACAGGTGATTATCTTTTTGTGATAAATTTACCAGATGTTCTTTGAGCTTCTTGTGTTTGGATGTCTGGATCTCTAATATGGCCAGGGAAGTTTTCCATGGTTATTCTCTCAAATGTTTTCCAAACTTTTAGATTTCTCTTCTTCCTCAGGAACACCAATTATTCTTAGATTTGGTCATTTAACGTAATCTCAAACTTCTTCCTTTGTTCATTTTTAAATATTTTTTTCTTTGTCTTTGTTGGATTCGGTTAATTTGAAAGCCTTGTTTTTGAGCTCTGAAGTTCTTTCTTCGATTTGTTTGATTCTATTATTGAGGCTTTCCAGTGTATTTTGCATTTCTGTAAGTGTGTCATTCATTTCCAGAAGTTGTGATTGTTTTTTATATTTGTTATCGATTTCTCTGGAGATTTTTCCATCCATATCCTGTAACATTTAAAAAATTTCTTTAAGTTAGTATTCACCTTTTTTGGTGCCGCCTTAAGTAGCATAATAATCAACCTGCTGAATTCTTTTTCTGTCAATTCAGAGATTTCTTCTTGGTTTGTATCTATTGCTGGCTGGAGAGCTAGTGTGATCTTTGGGGATATTAAAGAAGCTTGTTTTGTCATATAACCAGAATTATTTTTCTGGTTCCTTCTCATCTGGGTAGACTATGTCAGAGGGAAGATTTGGGGCTCAAGGACTGCTGTTCAAATTCTTAGGTCCCACAGAGTGTTCCCAGGAGGAGCTCCCTAAAGGGGGGGCTCCTTCAGTTCCAAGCCACTCCCTAAAGGAAGGAACTTCCTGAGAGCTGAACTGCAGTGATTGTTATATCTCTTCTGGATTTAGCCATCCAGTGGAGCTACCAGTCTCCAGGACGGTACTGAAGAGTGTCTGCAAAGATTTCTGTGATTTTGTTTGTCTTCAGATCTCTCAGTCATGGTTACCAGAACCTGCTCTGGTGGAGGTAGCAGGGGAGTGAAGTGGACTGTGATGGTCCTCGATTTTGTTAGGTGTGCCCTGAATGAAGAGACTACCTAAACAGGCTTTGTGTGAGCAACAAGCTGTTTATTCACTCAGGTGCAAGTGGGCTGAGTCTGAAAAGAGAGTCAGCAGAGGGTGGTGGGATAGCAGCTGGTTTTATAGGTTTAGAGTAGGCAGTAGAAAGTTACGGGGCAGGGTGTTTTTTTGCTAGTCTGGGGGTGGGGTGTCACAGGGTTCACTGCCACAAGGTTGACCTATCAGTTGAGGCAGGAACAGTGGTGAAATGTCACGAGGTCGGTTAATCAGGCCACAAGGTCCAGTGTCACAAGGCTGACTCAGACTTTCAGGCTTTGGGAGGTCATCTGGAGGGGTATATGCAGGTCATAGGGGTCACTGTGGCTTGACTATAGTGTAGTCTATGCTGTAGTTGGTTCAAAGAACCTTGCATTCCTGCCTTTTTATATTAATACTGTAAAGACAAAAAGGAAAAACTAGAAAAAGTGAGAGGGCAGTGAACTTTGGGGGCATGGTACAGGGGGTGATGGGCGACATTTCTTGGAACTTCTTTGAGTGGAATTGGGGGCAGTGTGGAAACAAAAATGGGAGAGATTTTAGAATGCGGAGAGATCTGGGGGCAAGAGGTGATATCGTGGGGTTGTTAGAAGGAGCATTTGCCAAATTAACTGATTGGCTGTAGCTTAGATACAATTTTGTAGGAATTGAGAGATTAGTTGGAAAAGACAAGGTCCAAATAAGAGAAGGAAAGGATAGATATTAAAGGGCCTGTTAATGGAAGGAGCCATGATGCCCAGTTAGAGAGTGCCCAGCTAGGTCCAGAATAATCATTTGCTTGATTAGTGAGCTTTTGGGCCCGGCCTTTAAGTCTTTTGATGGCATTATATACAAGGCCGGATTGATTTAGAGAAAAGCAGCATTTTTCATTTAGGAATAAGCAGAGTACTCTTTTCACAGCAGTTAGTAGGTCAAGGCCTCGGCAATTTTGGAGGACAACTGCAGCCAGGGAATAATTTGGGCTTAGAGGACAGATTGTGTTTGAGTTATGTCTGAAATGCTGGTGGAAAACTCATTAGAGAGACTGCAGAATGTGGTGATGGAGGTAGTAAGGTCTGCTATACCTGTCCTGATTGTAGCAGTGGAGATTCCTAATCCTACAATCAAGGGAATTAATGGAATGACTCTTTTTTTTTGTCATGTAGGAATTAAAAGGGGGAAAGGGAGGTGTTGATTCCCATTGGCCCACTGGATTTTGGGAGTAAGGAAAATTAAGGTATAGGTGCCTTTCCAGTTGGTAGGAAGGCAGATGTAGGTGAAAGAGCCACAGAAGAAAAAAAAGTCCTTGGCTTAGGCAGAACTGGAAGTGTAAACTGAAAAGGTGAGAAAGTGTTTTGTGGGGGTGCTGGAGTTTTGCACCCAGATACCAAAGGAACTAGCAAGGGCCGTGGCTGTTAAAGATTGTAATGGCGTTTGGGAGGGTAATTTTGTGGAAGGAGAGGTTTTGTTTTCCCACTGGAGGAGGTACCTTTTTGTATCTACTAGGAGGTATTTAGAGGAATGATTAAAAGTGTGTATAAGAAGGCATTCATTAGTTGTGAGAGCTGTGCTACAATGGGTCCAGGGGTCATGCAAGGGGTATGTCTGTCAACATAAAACCCTGATTGTTAAGCAAAGAGGTGGTGCTGACTTTTGGGCATCCTATAAAGTGGACAGTTTGGCTAAATGAAGCAGTTTGGGTGACTAGAAAATTGTGATAGTTGGTTGGGGCTTGGAGTTGTAAGGTTAAGTTACATTGATGCAGTAGTAGGTGGCCAAGACGTAGGCCTGAGGATAGATTGCATTGGAAGGAGAAAGGGGCCTGCAAAATTAAAATAGTATTTGTGGTTCAATGTAGGAGTGCAGAAGCTGCACTGTGCGTCCTGTTAGGGTATATTTCGTCATGTCAGTGATGGAGAACTTAGCTAATGACTGCATTTTTAAGAGTTGAAAAGGGGCTTTTTCCTTCACAGCAAGGGTGATAGGTTAGGCGAGTGAGAACCCAAGTCTTTGCAGGGATGGGAGTGGCAGTATAAGTTGTAGTTGATGGAGAGAGGCAAAGCCAGCAACTTTTTGCCAGGTTGGGTTGGATTGGTTTAGCAAAGAATGGGTTAGGGTTTTATAGAGGTAGTTGGGAATAATAGAACGGGGAAGTGCAATGATGTGGGGCAGCCAAGGGAGCAGGAGGAACAGGCAGACAAAGAATGAGGAGGGAAGTGAACAGTTGTACTTCATGGGAGAGGAAGTCACACAGGGTGCCTTGGAAAAGAAGGTCATTTATCCACTCTAGAAGTGAGTTAAGGGTGGCAGCCTGAGGGTGGAACCAGGAAACGGCTTGGCAAACAGAATGGAGGAAGAAGGTGAAGTGGCAAGACAGACAGGAGCAGGGCATTTAAATTTCTTCAAGAATTTGGGTAAGTTTTAAAACTGGGGAGAGTACTTGTGACTTCCAAGAATGGGTGGAAGAGTCCGGCTCCTCGTCTGGCGGACACAGCTTTACCCTGCAACAGTATACCCACCAGGGGTGATTTTACAAGTGGATGGTGGTTGGAATGTTATAGACCGAAAGGTCTTTTAGGCTGACTGACTGCACCCCATGTTTTCTGATTAATCTCTCAGTTCCTACAAATTCATATACAAGTGACAACCAGTCAGTCAATATGACAAATGCTCCTTCTAATAACCCCACCATATCACCCCTTGCCCCAAGATCTTCCAGCAGTCTAAATTTTTTCCCTTTTTTAGGTTTCCATACCACCCCCAATCCTGCTTGAAGAATTCCTAGAAACATTGCCCCATCACCTTTCTGTGCCGGCCTTCCTAATAGTCCACTGCCTTCCACTCTTCTTTTTCCTTTATATCATTAATACAAAAAGACATAGACGATCAGATCCTAGAGTGTTCTACACCCTAGAGTTAAGGTAGGGGGACATACAGGGAGCTATTGAGGGAGGTACAGGTTCAGGGAGGAGGGTGGCAATGAGGTGTGGCTGTAGCCCAGGAAGAATTAAGAAGGGGACAGTTTTGTTAGGATGCTTCAGCCTAACAGGGGAACTGGACAAGTGGGGCTGATTAGGAAGGAATGTGGAAAGGAGTGCTGGCCTAATTGACACCAGACTTGGGGAGTTTTGAGAGGCCTGGGAGCCTTGCTGTCAATTCCCACAACAGTTACGGAGTCCAAGGAGGCAGATCCTTGAAAAGAAGGCAGCATGGAGTGGGTGGCCCCAGTGTTGATTAAGAAGGGGATGTACTTACCCTCTAACCTCAGAGTTACCCGAAGCTTGGTGTCCGTGATGGTCCAGGGGACCTCTGAGATGTTTGGGCTGCATCAGTCCTCAGCCACCAGACCAGGGATATCTGGGAAGGATTTGGTCAAGGAGCTTTGGGTTGGAGCTCCAGGAACTCTGGGAGCAGCGAACTGAGTCAGACAGTCTGACTTCCAGAGGGGGCCTGCACAGACAGGGTGGGGCTTAGGAGGAATCCTGGGCTACGGGCATTCCTTGGGCCAATGGCCAGGTTTCCAACATTTGATACAAGGTCAGGGAGGGGCAGCTAGCCACTGCAGTATGGGTGCTTTGAAGTCTGTGAGCCAGTGGTGTGGATGGGGTTTGTCTTACGGCAGAGACAAGCATCTGTAGGTCTGAGACTCTCTGCCATCAGGTAGCTTATTCCCTATTATTGAACATCCTGAAGTCGAGGTTTATTAATTCCTGCTGTGGGATTTGAGGGCCAGATTCTAATTTTTGTAGCTTTTTTCTAATGTCAGGGGCTGATTGGTTGATAAAATGCATATTAAGCTTTTTTCAGGGGTGAGAGTAGAAGGATGATGTTTAAATTACTCCAGGTGAGATAAAAAGACTGGGTTAAGTATTGAAATTCTTGTATATATCTGGTGTGGTCTGAAAAAGCCTAGATGCTGACTGATTTGGGAGAGGTCAGACAGAGAAAAAGGAACGTGCATCTGCACTATTCCTTTGGCTCCAGCCACCTCACGAAAGGGAAATTGTTGGATGGGGCAAAGGAGTTAGCCATGGGACTAAACTGGAAGCCAGACTGGGTAGGAGGCTGGGAGGTAACAGGAAGGTCCTAAGGAGGTGGGTTGTGAGCAGAGGAAGAGATGGGAGGCTCTTGAGGTGGTTAGGGCCTGGATTAGGCCTGGTTTAGAGAGGCAGGCAGGAGAAAGGTTGGAAGGGTCGATGGACAAGGAGTTCTGAGTTTTGAGTTACTGGTGGGAGAAAGAGGGATGGGAAGAATGGGGAGACATTGAGAGCAGAGATTAGGGAGAGATTGGAGTGTAAAAAACTGCCTGGACATGTGGCACTTCAGACCATTTGCCCATTTGTTGACAAAAATTGTTTAGGTCCTGAAGAATAGAAAAATTGAAAGTCGTGTTTTCTAGCCATTGGGGCCAGGCTGAATTGCGGAAAAAAAAAATAAGACATTTGGATTTAGATTGGGCAACAGTTGAAGAGATTTTAGGTTGTTAGGACACAGGCTAGAGGTGAAGACAGAGGAATAGGGGGCAGAATATTGCCCATGGCAAAGGAGATAAGTCTTAAGGAAAGGAGTAGAGGTGAGGAGAATGGGAGGAGAGCAGCTACCAAGGTTTTCAGTAACCATCCCTGACTGCGTCCTGGGCTGTACCATGGAGTGGTCAAGGCAGGTGTCCCTGCCATTGACCAGACACCAAGGGAAGACTGTCTTTCCAAGTCTGTGACCAACACTTGAGTTTTAGAGTGCAGGGATAAAGAGTGTCTTCTTTGTCTTTACTTAGAAGGAGAAGGATTTAAAGGAAAAGAGAGAGAGACTGCTTACCCAATCTGAAGGTGGCGAGAGGATTGTTGGGCTGGTCTGATGCACTGGGGTCGCAGGTGGGTCTCTTCACAGAGGGAGAGCAGGAACAGGGGATCGGTCTTCCAAAGGAGTACCCTGTCCCAGGTTTTGGCACCAAATGTTAAGCACTCTCTGAATGAAGAGACCATCTAAACAGGCTTTGTGTGAGCAACAAGGATGTTTATTCACTAGGGGCCAGCAGGCTGAGTCCGAACAGAGAGTCAGCAGGGTGTGGTGGGATAGGAGCTGGTTTTATAGGTTTAGGGTAGGCAGTGGAAAGTTACAGCTCAGGGCATTTTTTGAAAGCTGGGTGGGCGGGGGGCGAGTGTCACAGGGTCCAGTGTCATAAGGTTGACCTATCAGTTGAGGCAGGAACAGTGGTGGAATGTCACAAGGTTGGTTAATCAGGCCACAGGGTTCAATGTCACAAGGTTGACTCAGACTTTCTGGCTTTGAGAGGCCATCTGGAGGTGGACGTGAGAGTCACAGGGGTCATGATGGCTTGACTACGGTGTAGTCCATGGTGCAGTCGGTTCAAAGAACCTTGCAGGTTTTAGTTTTGTTTAGTGCACTGGTTTTCTCTAATGCTGGTTACACTAACACTGAAATTGTCATGTACACAGACATGGCCTCTGGTTAGCCAGGATGTTAGAGGTGGTGGAATTAGTGTTGTTTTCTCCTTTCTTGGAGTGGGGCTGTTCTTTTATGAGTTGCTGTAATGGCTTGAGTTGGGTGGCCTCTAGCCTGGATGTGGCACTTTCAAGAGAGCATTAGCTATGGTAGTGTGGGGCGAAACAAGGTTGCACTAAGGTTGACTAGATAAGTATTTGGGTTTCTCAGGTGATAGGTGGGGACATAGTGCTCCCAATAGATTAGGTCTTTTGTCTTCAGCTACCAGAGTGGGTAGAGAAAGGCCATTAGGTGGGAACAGGCTTAGGCATGTCTGAGCTCAGATTCTCCTTGGTCGGGGCTTGCTGTAGCTGCTGTGGGGCATGGGATGTGGTTCTCAGCTAATGGAATTATGTTTCCAGGGGAATTATGGCTGCCCCTGCTGCATCATACAGGTTGCCAGGGAAGTGGGGAAAAGATGGCAATGACAGGCTTCACCAAGCTCCCCACTCAGCCAGCAAAGTCAGTATCACTCCCATCGTGCCCCACCAATAACATCAAGTTTATATCCAGGTAGCTGGTGAGCAGAGATAAAATCTTGCCCCAGGCTACAAGCCCCCCAACTGAGAAAGCAAACAGGGCTTTCAGGCCCCACCCCTCCCTACCTGCCACAGTTCCTGTGCGCATATCTGCTCTTCCCATTTGGCCACTCCCCACTTCCCTGGATTCTGTCCAGTATTATTCACACTCTGTCAGGGCTATTACGAAGTTCAGCTGGGAGTTTCCTTCTCCCTGTGAGCTTTCTCCAGTCCCACTGGCTGCTGTCTGCAAGGACCTCTGTGAGACAAAGTCAGAAATGGTTTCCCTGGACTTCCCTGGGACTGGAGATGCCTGCAGGGTTCTTCCCACTGCCTCTACTTTCATACTTCGCTCAACTATCTAGATTAATTTCAGCTCTAGGTAAAGTTAAATCCTTCTCTTGTGATCTGGATTTTCAGGATCTCCAGTGGTTGTGTGTGTTCAGAAGCTGACTTGTTCCCCCTCTCACATTTTAGGCACTCAGAGTCTTTGGCTGTCTCATGGAGTTTGCAGTGGCAAACTACTTTTTTCAAAGGGTCTGTGAATTCTTTTGGTTTTCCTGATATGTTCCTGTAGCAGTTCTTGGAGCAAAAGTTCATGGTGTGAGTTTCTACACACTGTCTGTCCCTCTGAGTGGAACTGCAAATTAGTCCTGCCACCTATCTGCCTTTTTTTTTCTAATCTCCTTCTTTCAGTTTTAAAGAATAGGTTCTTTTGCTTGTCCAGAGCAGTCTATCTGCCTGTGCTCTGTAACTGATTCTTGTTAAAACACGCTCTGATTGAAGAGATCCCCCAAACAGGCTTTGTGTGAGCAACATAACTGTTTATCCACCTGGGTGCGTGGGGGCTGGGTCCAAAAAGAGAGTCAGCAAAGGGCGGTGGGATAGGAGTTGGTTTTATAGGCTTGGGGTAGGCAATGGAAAGTTACAGAAGTTACAGTTCAGTGTGGTTTTTGCAAGTGGGGAGGGGGACCGTACGGTCTGGAGTCACCAGGTTGACCAAGGTCGGTCAGTTACAAAGTCCAGTTGCCTTATCAGTTGAGGTGGGAATAAGGAACAATAGAAGAACATCTCAAAGTTAATTAGGCGCCACAGGGGTTGATCATTCTTCCCCTTTTTGTAGTCTTCCAGCTACTTCAGACTTTCTAGTTCCAGGAACTCATCTAGAGTGTACGTGCAGGTCACAGACCTCCATGCCCTCCATGGTGCAGTCAGTCAGCCTAAAAGACCTTACAATTCCTTGCTCTCTTCTCCAGGATATAGCTCTGTTGGTACTTCCTCTCCCTTTCTATTATCACCTGCATCATAGATCATATACAAATCCCTCTTTTAAAAAAACTGAGAAAAAGAAAAACAAATATTTTCCCTCATCAAATATCTTTCTGTAGTGGCTATCCTGTTTCTTTTTTTAGCAAATGTCTCTCAACAGCCTACACTCACTATCTCTACTTGTTCTCACTTTCTTTCACTAGTCACCCCACATCAATCTCTCTTAGCCCAAGTAGCTCTCTCTATTAAACCCATTCCAGAAAAATAACTTTAAATTTTCCAAATGCCAAATCTGGTAAATGTTTTTCAGTGTCTGTGCTGTCCATTTCCATTTTCATTCTGTGTGGCTTCTGAGATAACACTTTCCCATTAGTTTCCTTTAGCTTATGGCTTTTCTTTCTTGGTTTCCTTTGTTGGATCTGCTAGCTGTAGCTATTCCTTATATGTTAAATGTTTCTGAAGTTTCTGTCCCTGGCCCTCTTCTGTCACTGGACATGATAATCCTCATCAACATTATCCTATGTTCTCTTGGAGTCTCAGCTACAATCATATGCTGATGGCATTCAAACTCCTGCCTCCAGCCAAGACTTCCTTTCAAAGTTCCAGACCCCAGATACTTATTTGACAAATATTTAAGTAGTGCTTTCTACATTCTAGGTTCTAAGCTTTGCAAATGTTAGTTCATTTAATTCCCATTACAATCCTATGAAGCAGAATATAGGAGGAAAATTGAGGTACTAACTTGCCCCAGGACACACAACTTATAACTGGAAGAGCCAGCATTTGAATTGAGATAGTCTGGGTCTGAAGTCCATGCTTTCAACAGTTTTGCTTTCATACTGTTACACTGTATAAATTTTTCATTTCAGTGTCCTTTGGGTACCTCTAACTCAACATATCTAAAACTGGATTTAGCTTTCTCTGAAAACTGACTTCTCCCAATCTAACCAACAATGGTAAAGCTAATATTCAGAGATGCCTTCAAATTCATATCTTTTAATTAGTGATTTAACATTTAATTAGATATGTTGAGGGAAATTGATATAATAAGCATTGTAGACTTATATCATTATCATAAAAATACTATATCCCTAATACAATATAAAATTTTGATATTTTTGGAATTGTCTTTCTTTTAGTTACTCCATCGCTCATAAATAAATGAGCTATTAAGGATAAAGTTTCACTTCTATGGATATGTTTAGACTTTTAAAAACAATTTAAAGGTTTATTTTTATGATGTATATGTCAGCAGAATATTTTATGACCGCTTTTTGAGTAATAAAATTTTAAATAGATAGTGCCAAATAAATCACATGTCATTTGGCATAGATGTTTCTGGATCCAGTAGTCAGAATCTTTCTTTACACATGTGGCAGAGTTTTAAAGCAAAACAAAATTGCTATGGAAATTTCTTTAAATGATAATGTATGCTTTATGCATCTAGAATCTGACAAGATTGTAGGTAAGTTTGTCTTAATGAGCTATGCTAAGTGGTCCTTAAACCACAAACCAGATTTACAAATAAAATTACTTAGCACTTTTCCTATAACATTTGAAACAAAGAATCCATATACAAATCCCTCTGAAAAAAACCCTAAGAAAAAGGAAAATAAATACTTCCCCTCATCAGATGTCTTCCCGTGGTTGCTATCCCGCTTCTGTTTTTAGCAAGCATTTCCCAACAAGCTACACTCACCATATCTCCTTGCTCTTGCTTCCTCCCTCTAGTCACCTCACAGCAATCTCTCTTAGCCCAAGTGCTGTTTAATTGGAATATGTGATTTATTATGTTTATTTTGCTGGATGAAATTTAAACATCTTAATATGTCCACCAAAACATGACCCTAGTTAAAATCACTGTTCATTTTTATGTATATCCCTTGCAATATCATTTGGTTTCATATTGCCAAGTGGAACAGGCCACCTAGCAAGATTATAGCAATGTCAGCAATTAGTAAAATATTATTTTGCTGGTAGATGCCATAGTGTCAGTTCTACAAAAAGAATTCTTTCAATTAATTGACTTTCAGTAACAAAATCTAGAAAGTAATTTTACGACACAGCAAAGATTGGATTTTTTTAATTTTTCACTTCAAATTCAAAAAAATTCTAATAAAATAGGAGAAATAGAAATATATTCACTAATTCACTTTACTTGTCAAAGCAGGCTACACATTCTGACTTTATTAAAATCCTGGTTTTTACTTTTTATTTTCCATTCTTGTGATCTCGTCAACCTTTCTGCATTAGTCAAAATCAGAAAACTCCTTGGTGGGCATATTAAGATGTTTACATTTCATCAAGTAAAATAAATATAATAAATCACATATTCCAAGTAAAGAGCACTTTGCCATGCTTTCGTTAGTTTCAGAATACTAGATGACACTAGATAGTGGCCTCACGTGACTCTCATTTTACTGCGCTGAGGTTTCAGACAGGTTGAAAGGTTTCAGACCTTGCAATTTGCATGCATGCTGCCTATCATTTTTCAGTGGGAAGGGAGAGGATGAGTCAATGAAGAGTTGTGCTTCTCCAGGTGCTTTTTGGTTCAGCAGGATTGAGACCCGTTTACCTGGAGAATACCAATTTAAGTGGTTGCTTGTGGAAACCTGAGTTATTAATTGGCACCATAAGTAACTACTATCAGTTGTGGGAATTTTCACCACTGACAACATGTAGAAAACAGGAACATCCTTCTTTAAATTAGACTTGGATTGTCCATAAGGTCTGACTTCTCCAGTTGAGGAAGCAACCATCTCTCTCAACCGATATTGCTATTTACGGTGCAGAGTGGCCAGACTTCATAAATGTGCTGGAGCTTTAAAGTAAACAAAAATTATGAGACAAACTTTGTAACACAGAAATAAGTTTTATCTACTTATATTTTATAATAAATTCACAGGAAATGAGATGTGACTTAGCAAATTTGAGAACAATAAGCTTTAAGCCCAAAATAGAACATCTTTTCTGCTTTGGTCCCCTCTGAAGATTTCCAAACTTTAATGTATGTTATTTATTTTTTATTTATTATTTTTTTGAGACAGAGTCTTGCTCTGTCACCAGGCACCAGGCTGGAGTGCAGTGGCACGATCTCAGCTCACTGCAATCTCCGCCTCCTGGGTTCAAGCAATTCTCCTGCCTCAGCCTCCCAAGTAGCTGGGACTACAGGCATGAGCCACCATGCCCAGCTAATTGTTTTTGTATTTTAGGAGAGACGTGGTTTCACCATGTTGGCCAGGATGGTCTGGATCTCTTGACCTCGTGATCCGCTTGCCTTGGCCTCCCAAAGTGCTGGGATTACAGGTGTGAGCCGCCGTGCCCAGCCTTAATGTATGTTATATACTCATCTGCCTTCAAAGACAAAGCTTCACAGTTTGTATTTCAGGACTCAGGGCTTTATTGTCTAAAAAAAATATTTAACTTTATTCATAGTAGATTCATGGCTGCTTTGATGCTGGAAGTATATTGCAAGGACCTTTACCAATGGTCTTTGAAGTTATTGCAAAAAATACCTAAACATATGTAGAAGAAAACTGAAAGCCCTAGTGTGCCTGTTTTAGACATTAGATCTTTCCATTGTTCCTTGCAGTGATGCTGCATTGGAAATGGCCTGCTTACAGTGTGAATATTTGACATATTCATAAGAGAATCATCACTCTGAAGAGCTTTTCTTCATTCAATAAAAATTCTTCATCTTTGAACTTAGTCCAACTTTTAAAATTAACATAGTGATGTCTGGCCTGCTTCCTTTCCCTTATATTAGTCCTTTTCCCCACTCCATTTTGTACCAAACTTCTATTTCAGTTTTTTATACTACATGATGTTTATCCTTCTTTTTTCCAATTTTGTAAATAGATAAATAGCTAGCTAGCTAACAAGATAAATAAACACAGATATAGCTTCAGGTCTAGTTTCTTTGCTGCAATTTATTTGAAGGACCTTAAAATAGGCCAGGCACGGCAGCTCACGCCTGTAATCCCAGCACTTTGGGAGGCCAAGGCAGGCAGATCACGAGATCAAGAGATCAAGAACATCCTGGCCAACATGGTGAAACCCTGTCTCTACTAAAAATACAAAAATTAGCTGGGGATGGTGACAAGTGCCTATAGTCCCAGCTACTCGGAAGGCTGAGGCAGGAGAATCACTTGAACCCAGGAGGCAGAGGTTGCAGTGAGCCAAGATCTTGCCACTGCACTCCAGCCTGGCCACAGAGCAAGACTCTGTCTCAAAAAAAGAAAAGAGAAGAAAGACCTTAAAATATTACTTTCTCAATTAAATCTATGCTTTTTAAAATTTAGAAATGAAATGACTATAAACCTATCTACCTTTTTAGAATCTCCTTTCTTCAATGAGCATTTCTGAGTGCTTACCATTCTGTGAAAATTTAAGATGTCTTACCAACTGTAAATGACTGAAAAACTATTACAAATAGTAGTTTATTTTACAAAAAGAAGTCTAGAGATAGTCATGTATAGTTGTTCGCGTTTCAGATTCCTATCAAGCATCCAGGATTCTTCAGCTTTACGCTTTACCAACCTTAGTATATTAGCTAGCATACGCTAGGCTATGCTGATATGACAAGTAAAGCTTGACATCTTAAAATCTTAACACACAAAAAAAATGTGATCAGTGGGGATGGTGTAGTCATGCAGGAAGCAAGGTTCCTTACATCTTATCCTTAATATATAGCCAAGATCATCATAGATGAGGAAAAGAGCATGTGGGAAATCATATATAGATGTTTTATGACCAAGAGTAGATGTTTTGTCACCAATGGTACAACACTTACACCCATATACCTTTAGCTAGAACCTAATCACATGGCCGCCTTTCACATCTAATTGGCGACGTTATTACTTTCAGCTCCAAGGGAGTTCAGAAAGTACTTTTAGTTAGGGCAAAAAGGTATTTGGTAGGTAACTAGCAATATTTACCTCAGGGATATAATGTTGAACAACGTGTAGTTTCAGCCTTCCATGTACTTATATTACAGTATGAGAGAAATGCTACATTGTGAGGACCATAGCGGAGATTTCAATAAAATATCATAGGATTTCACAATACAGAGCCGCTCACTCTTTCTAAAGACCTTAAAGAGGGCATCACAGAGACTATAACATTTCAGTTGGATGTTAATGAAAGATTTGGAGTGTGTTTGGTAAGAAATGTGACTGGAAAGGTAAGATGACATCACATTATAATTGGACTGATGTTATTTGTTAACGAGTTATCTCTACATTTGAGTGTTACCAAAATTTTTCAGCCACGGGGATCATACAACTGGCTTTACCATTGTGTAAGTGTTGCTGTGGCTGGACTATATAAACTTACAGCTTGAGAATGTCAAGATCCAGGAGACTCACACACTCTTTAACTACAGGAAAAGGGTGCTACAGGAAGAGGAAAAGAGGAATGTAAGGCAGGGAAGCTAAGACCTGTCTTTCCTCTTAGACCTCTGGTAATGAGAGCCCATTTACTCCCCACAACCACAAGATGTGTTCATCTAGTATCATAGGAAACAGTGTTTGAGCTACGACTGTTGATGCTTTGAGTTTTGAAAATTAAAGCTTAAGAATAGTCTTCTATCCTACAAGTCAAAGTGAATCTCCCTGAAACTTTCATTCATTGGTTTTATATTTATTCTCAGTGGTTAGTATTTTTGAAGGTCATGGTATTCTTTGGAAATACATAGTATGCATACAAAAAACTCACAATTTCATAGGTTTGGAAGACTCTCTGGAGTCTTTCCATAGATCCCCAAGTAAGAACCCTTGACCTATAGCAACTCTAATAAAGACCTGCTTATATTTTAATTTTATAGCCCCTCAAATATTTAAAAACAGATTTCATATTCTTTCTTTTTCAAACACTGATGAAGCCCTTAGTATGTTCAAATGCCATGTTACCCAGTTTATTATTAACTCATTTAATCCTCATAGCAACACTCTAAGATAGATAGTATTTTTTCCTTTTTCCAAATGAGAAAACTGTAGTACAGAAGGGTTAAATAAATTGTCCAATTCACATAGCTACTAAACGGAAGAACCAAGGTTTGAAAATAGGCAATCTGGCTCCTGAGCCTATGCACTTAGCACTATACTTAATTGATGTTTAACTTGGAAGTGAGAAGTTTAGCTCCTTTGACTGTATTTATATTTCATAACCTCCAGGCCCCTCATTCTTCTCTAGACAATGTAGTTTGATGATATTCCTTTAAAATGTGTTGCCAGTTCCAGGCGCCATAAATGTACTGGTATAGTATCGCACTGGATCAGCTTTTTTTTGATAGCCACAAAGGAGTCATTCATGCTGGGGTAAAGGACAGGATGAAAGAAGAGGCCTATGGGTCTTCAACTTCACAGTGTTCTGGGTCCTCTGGGCAAGGGCTAGAAATAGCTTTTGGGATGGATATATCTGCAAGACTTTTGTTATACAATATCTCAGGCAAAGTCATGCATGGATTCTTTTCTTCTCAGAATGAAACCTATCCCAGACTCCAAGTAATCATCCCCAAGGGAATTAAATAGTCCCTAATTAAGAACAACACTAGTAAATCCTAGCCTGAACCATGGAACAACCACACTTGAGGAGTCTACACCCCTCAACGAAAGAAGGCTGTTCATCTATGCTGACACCTTCAGCTTGATTTTATTTTATTGGAAATATATTACATGGGCTATTATCTCCTGGTTTACATAAGCCTACACTTCCTCAATGCAATATAAATTGAGATTCACAGAAGTTTGAATTTACAATCCTATGCAGCTGGTGGAGCTGGGACTCAAATGCAAGACCACAGAACATTGCGCTAGTAGATACATACTTGGAAAGTTTGAGTTTGGTGGGGAGTTCTTGGGATGTGATCCATCAAATTGTCTGAAGTGAGGTGTTTGGGAATTTGTACTACAAGTGAGTCTAAACTTTAACTAATTTGACTTAAAGGTTCTGTGACCTCTCTTAAGTGGGAGACTCCCTTGCTCTGGTGTACTTTCCCTCCATCTTTGTACGTTGCTAATAATTTAGCCAGGGACAAGGTATGCTTAAAGATCAACTTTTTTTTTTTCTGCTACAAACATGACTTCAGTCCAAGTATTTAAGCACCTGAACTCAAGTGAGGATAATAAATGTCAGAGGAATATTTATAGCTTGGTATATGGAGACTTTCCAGGTCCCTGTTCTGCAATAACACAGATCCATCTGCTAAGGGCATTAGAATTGTGTGTTGTTGCTTTTTTTTCTTTTCTTTTTTCACTCAGGTTGATAGATTCTGAAAATAGAAAATTTCAATATGCAAAGACTTTAACCCTTTTCTACTCAAATAATTATTAAATTAGGGCTTAATTACCAAGGGCAAAGTTTCTCCACAATTCCTGGCTGTTGGAAGCAAGCCCAGAAGAAACCTTAGCTCAGTCTTATATAAACCCCTGTCATCAGTATGCTGACAGATCTACCTGAGGATTTATTGTAGGGTTGTCAGACCTTGGGGGTCTGAGTTTAGTCCACTCCCCAATCTGTCGTTCGGGTTATGATTGTTTTTATTGCTGTATTATAAACATAGTTACCACTGATACTATTGTCAGCTAATGTATTCCTATTCAAAGATCTGAGGAAGAGAACCTTTACCCACAAAGACAATTTATATGTATTTGTACCAGGAGGTTATTTTACTCTGCTATGCTAAACAAGGGGAAGAAAGACCTCTCTGGTTCTATTCCATCTTTGTATCGTAACCTAGAGAATTTCCATAGAGCTGATGGTGAGTTAGCTATTAAATAGAAAATGTTATGCATTGTTGAGATTAACAGTAGAGTACAAGTCTAGACAACATAATAAAGTGGAATAACAACGTGTGTCTTTTGTGACTAATGAACACTTATTCTCTGCTTCACAAAAGAATAGAGGACAATACTTTAATATGGGAGGCAGTGTGCCTCATGTTAACCATGGGCTTATTCAGAAACAATGTGTAGACTGAACTTTGTACAACATAGTTCCTCTTACAGCATACTTTCAAGAATATCTTATTTCTAGATTATCAACTGACATTGACTTCTCTTTTCAATTTCAATTTAATTTTAGTTTTGCAAAGATCTCAGTTACAGAGAGTTGAGTTAACCATGCTCAGATGGTGACATATCATTATCGTTGGTCTGCACAAGGAACCCCTCTTGTTTATTTATTAACTTATTCCATTTTCATTCCTCTTCTGCAGTCCCATTCTCACTTTTACCTTCATATGCTTGGCATTAAACTTTTTGTTTCTATATAACCTTGAAGAATGGGAATGACTGTGTGCATGACATTTAATTTGCACTACTGATACTGTGCTACAGATCTCAGCTTTCTTATTTTTTTCACTAGAAATATGCTTTGAAGGTACAATCTTATAACTATGCATATATCTAATTTGTGACTTCTGATTTCTGTCAAGTATTCAATTGTATGTATCCACCTTGTGTTAATACTCTCCGTGGACAGATCCCAGACTGTTATCATCATCTTTCTGCCATCACAAACAAGGTTATGATAAACAGTGCTTCTATTTATCCAATAATGAAACACTTGAAACAAATATTCAAGTTCATTGATAAAGTCCCTAAGAAAACCTATAGAATCCTATTGAGAATTAGGTCATATGACTCTTTTAATATGCAAATAATTATTCTTAATGTGTTTGTGGCATGTACTTTGTGTTTGAACTTATGTGCATTTGACTTCTATAAAGACAAAACGTCTATCTGAAACACATTTGGACATGTTCTTTTTAGCCCAGTGGGCTTAATGGTTTGCTCCTTTTCATTTAAAATGTCTCAAGTAATCAGCTTTCTTCTTCGAGATTTTGTGTCCCATGCCAATAGATATGATTGCTTGGAAGTCCTAACATTTGGCTTACATTTTCTTTTCTTAAATTGATCTCAAAAGAGTGATCTCTCCAGGCCAAATCTTTCCCTAAAGAAATTAAGCAGTATAGAAGGTTAGCTAAAATGGCAAATTCACAAGAACTCTGTCTGAATTCAGGAATAGACAACAGTAGATGAAGGTAAAGCAGCTTTGCAGATGTCCTCATGACTACAAACTAGGGCTAAAAATTTATTATAGGTCCTTAGTAAAAAGTAATGTTGATTCTGTTCATTTTTTTGTGTGTGCTAAAGGTAAAATAAAGCCTAGTAGACTGATAAAATAGCCATATGTTGGAGAAATGCAATGCTTTAATTAGCCAATGTTTACTATTTATTATATTTCAGGTACTGCAGTAAGCCATGGGGTAGAATAAAGTAGTATGCAAAAATTATAAAACAGTTATATTTGTAAGATTACAGTATAGCTGGGGTTACATGATGTTAACTAATGGGAGAAAATACAGTTGTAGAAATCCAACAATTTGATTTAATATATGTTTAGTAATTTTCAATTAAGTACCAGGTGCTTGTGTTAGGTCTTCATCAAATAAACACATGATTTCAAAACTAGCCTTCACAATCTTCAATAGGTAGAAAAAAACAAAAAAGTAAATGTGATTAAATATTATGGAAAGTGTGGTGTAAGGAATGCAGATGGAAAACCAAAGTCAGTGCTACCTTCTAGAAAGGTAATGTGAAACTTCATGCAGAAGATGGCCTGCAACCTGAGTCCTGAAGTTTTTGAGGGTTCAGAAGGAAAGAATTTCTGTAAAGGAAGAAAGAGGTCCTGAAGTGAAAAACAGTCTGATGATTAGGGGAGCCAGTAGTTACCATCTGGGTTCAAATTCTGACTCTATCATTTCCTAGACTATTATGACTCAGCTTCCTCACCCATAAAATGGGTAAAATAGGAGTTCCTTCTCCAAGTAGTTAATTTAGGACTCATAGGAGATAGCACATGTAGAATGATAGATACCATGCCTGGAATATACTATAAGTGCTCAATAAATATTAGTATGCCTACAATAATGACAAACAATGTGCTAGAGTTGGTGAGGGGGTGAAGGGAAGAGAAAATGAATGAAAAATAAGTCTGAAAAAATAGACAGAAACCAGATCATGCAGGACCTGATATGCATACTTTGGACTTTAGCATTTCTTGGTTAGGCAATTGGAAGTTGGGAAGAGTTTTACACAAGGAAGAAAAGGAAGAAGTTGATGCAATTTTTTTTTAAGAAAACAGAATAATCTGGCATTAGTAAAAAGAATGGATTGGAAGAATGCTAATTAGAAGCAGGGAAATGAATTAAATGACTACTGCAGTGGCCCAGGCTAGCAATGAGCTAAAGTATAAAAGTAAAAATAAATAAAAATTTAAAGGATGATTCTGAGACATATAGCATATTTATTTGATTTCACGTGGAAATTAAGGGAAAATAAGCACTCTTGAGTGACTCCCGTTTCTATTAATAATTTTATACATATCTCTTTTTTAATATATATCTTAAAAACAGATGACATAAACTTACAGTATCCATAAATATAGTACAGTACTCAGTATATTTTCTCTCTCTTATTTTCTTAATAACACTTTCTTTTCTCTTGTTTGCTTTATTATAAGAATATGGCATATAATAGATACACAAAATATGTATTAATCAACTGTTTATGTTATCAGTAAGCCTTCCAGTCAACAGTAAGCTATTAGTAAAGTTTTGGGGGAGTTTAAAGTTATACACGGTTTTCTACTGCAAGGGGGGTTTACACCACTAACTCCCATGTTTTCAAGGATCAACTGTACTAAGTTTTTCATATTATTGTACTTCTTTGTATTGTTTTATGATTTCTTTTTCTATTCAACATTGAGATTGTGAATTTTACCCATGTTAAAATTAGCTGTATGTGCTTTATCTTAATTTTTCTTCTCCAGTCTTGCCAGAGATATATCTTCTTTATTGGTTTCCTCAAAGAAACATTTACCATTGTTAATTAATGTGTCTCCATTAATTAATAGGTTTTCATATGTGTCCATATGTCTTATTTAATTACTTGTTTCCATCATTATTTACATTTTTGTCTTTCTATTGTATTTCCTTGTCTTACTTATTGTTTGTTTTCTCAATGTTTTGTTGTTGTTGCTCAGAGAGGCAGTGGGTGTTTCTCCTTTTATTTATTTCTTTTACTGCTCGGTCTGTTTTTTAGTTATGTTATTGTATTTACCCAATGATATGGTTTGGCTGTGTCCCCACCCAAATCTCATCTTAAATTTCCACATGTTGTGGGAGGGACCCAGTGGGAGGTAATTGAATCACGGGGGCAGGTCTTCTCTATGTTGTTCCTGTGATAGTGAATAAGTCTCATGAGATCTGATGGCTTTCAGAAGAGTAGTTTCCCTGCACAAGCTCTTTCTCCTGGCCTGCTGCCATCCATGTAAGACATGACTTGCTCCTACTTGCCTTCTACCATGATTGTGAGGACTCCCCTGACATGTGGAACTATAACTCCATTAAACTTTTTTTGTAAATTGCCCAGTCTCGGGTATGTCTTTATCCGCAGTGTGAAAACAGACTAATACAGCCAATTTAAGATGGATGTATCATCCTCTAATCTTTTTGAACTGACTCTTTTAAAATGAACCTTTTAGCGTTTTGAAGGCACTCTCTTTATGTGTAATAATATTTTTGCCTTAAAATCTGTTTCATTTGATATTATAATATTATAGCTATGCCAGATTGTTTGAATTGGTATTTATTTTACAGTTTTTTAATCATATTTTTACTCTCAACATTTTTTTCTCTATATGCTTTAGTGAGTCTGCTTTAAAAAAGCATATAGATGAATTTTGTTATTTTTGTTTTAACTAAAGATTTTAGCAATTACCATTTATTTTGACATATGTAACTTTATTTCATCAACACATTCTGTGCACTTTCTTAATGTTTTATGCTTTATGCCTCCATTCATGCTTTGTTTTCAGCTAACTGAGGTTGTCTGTTTTTTAATTCTATTCACCCCCTCTTTTTGTTTGGAAATTGTTTTCATTTTCTATAATATTACAGGTTATTCTTGAACTTTAAACATACAGACTAAATGCATCAAAGTAAAAAATTCATCAGTATACTTACCTCCTCAAGCAACACAAGTGCCATAGTATGCTTTAATCAATGGAAACAGTATTTTAGTCCTATCTTGACCTTTAGACTTCATGTTGTCATTTTCATTTTTTAGTTTTTTATGTATTTGTTATTTAGTTGTATTTATGCATGTTTAGCAACATTTTCATCATTTTCTTTTTATATCTCAGACATTATTCTTGTGATCATCTTCCTTCTTCATGAATAACAACCTTTAAAAGTTCCTTTAGTGGTAAGGGCTCTCAGTTATATGCTATTTGAAAAGTGTCTTTATTTTTGCTCTTCTTAAAAGATAGTTTTCTGGAAACATTTTTCCAGGCCAGTAGTTATTTCAGCTTTCTAGATATTGTTCCATAATCCCTCAAATTCCACTGTTCCTCTTGGGAAGTCAGTCTTAAGCCTAGTTGTTATTTCCTTGTAAGAAGCCTATTTTCCTATCTGGTACTTTAAGATCATCTATTTGACTTGTGTTCTGCTGCATCACTGTGATATGTCTAGGCATTGATGGTCTGATAAATCCTCTTTGGACTATGTTGTGCTTTTTCCAACTAAAAATCAATAACTGCCATTAATTCTGAAAAATTGAAGATTCCAATCCACAATTATCCCTCCATTGTTTCCTTTGATTCCTCTCAAAAATATTTTATACTTTTCAACAGTCTTTCCTAGTTTATTAAATATAGTCCTTGTCTAAATTTTTGATATTACTATCATTTTCCAAGTATTTTTTGCTAGTATTATAAATGGAAATATAAATTGAGTTTTAAATATTGCTCTTGGATACGGCAATCTTGTCAAACTCATTTGTTAATTCTAATAATTTACATATAGATTCCTCTGGAGTTTCTAAATACTGAAACATATCATCTGCAAATAACTGCGTGATTTATTCTTTTAAAATGTAGATGCATACAGAAGCCCATATGCCATCAGCAAATTGATAAAATATCTTCTTCCTCTGCACAGTATGGTGTGAGTAATATTTTCTCTATGTAGGGGTGTCCAATCTTTTGGCTTACCTGAGCAACATTGGAAGAAGAAAAATTGTCTTGGGCCACACATAAAATATACTAACACTAATGATAGCTGATGAGCTAAAAAACTTGCAAAAAACTTTAAATTATTTTTTTATTTACTTTAGATTCTGGGGTACATGGGCACATCATGCAGAATTGTTGCATAGGTACATACATGGCAAGGTGGTTTCCTGCCTCCATCCCCTCATCACCTATATCTGTCATTTCTCCCCATGTTATCCTTCCCCAACCTCACCCCCCCACTGTCCTTCCCCAGCCCCCCCAACAGACCCCAGTGTGTGATACTCCTCTCCCAGTGTCCATGTGTTCTCATTGTTCAACACCTACCTATGAGTGAGAACATGTGGTGTTTGGTTTTCTGTTCTTGTGTCAGTTTGCTGAGAATGATGCTTTCCAGATTCATCCATGTCCCTACAAAGGACATCAACTCACCATTTTTTATTGCTGCATAGTATTCCATGGTGTATATGTGCCACATTTTCTTTATCCAGTCTATCATTGATGGGCTTTTGGGTTGGTTCCAGGTCTTTGTTATTGTCAACAGTGCCACAATTAACATATGTGTGCATGTGTCTTTGTAATATAATGATTTATAATTCTTTGGATATATACCCAGTAATGGGATTGCTGGGTCAAATGGAATTTCTATTTCTAGGTCCTTGAGGAATTGCCACACTGTCTTCTACAATGGTTGAACTAATCTGTACTCCCACCAACAATGTAAAAGTGTTCCTATTTCTCCACATCCTCTCCAGCACCGGTTGTCTTCTGATTTCTTAATGATCGCCATTCTAACTGGTGTGAGATGGTATCTCAATGTCCTTTTGATTTGCATTTCTCTAATAACCAGTAATGATGAGCATTTTTTATATGTTTGTTGGCCTCATATATGTCTTCTTTTGAAAAGTGTCCATTCATATCCTTCGCCCACTTTTGAATGGGTTTGTTTGTTTTTTTTCTTGTAAATCTGCTTTAATTCTTTGTAGATTATGGATATTCGCCCTTTGTCAGGTGGGTAGATTGCAAAAATTTTTTCCCATTCTGTTGGTTGCCAGTTTGCTCTAATGATTGTTTCTTTTGCTGTACAGAAGCTCTGAAGTTTAATTTGGTCCCATTTGTCTATTTTGGCTTTTTTGTTGCCATTGCTTTTGGTGTTTTAGTCATGAAGTCCTTGCCTATGCCTATGTCCTGAATGATATTGCCTAGGTTTTCTTCTAGGGCTTTTATGGTATTAGGTCTTACATTTACATCTTTAATCCATCTGGAGTTAATTTTAGTGTAAGATGTCAGGAAGGGGTCCAGTTTCAGCTTTCTGCACATTGCTAGCCAGTTTTCCCAACACCATTTCTTAAACAGAGAATCCTTTTCCCATTGCTTGTTTTTGTCAGGTTTGTCAAAGATCAGATGGTTGTAGATGTGTGGTGTGGCTTCCGAGGCTTCTGATCTGTTCCATTGGTCTATGTCTCTGTTTTGGTACCAGTACCATGCCATTTTGATTACTGTAGCCTTGTAGTATAGTTTGAAGTCAGGCAGCATGATGCCTCCAGCTTTGTTCTTTTTGCTTACAATTATCTTTGCTATGCAGGCTCTCTTTTGGTTCCATATGAAGTTTAAAGTGTTTTTTTTCCAGTTCTGTGAGGAAGGTAATTAGTAGCTTGGTGGGGATCGTGTCAAATCTATAAATTACTTTGGGCAGTATGGCATTTTTCAAAAACCACATGATTATCTCAATAGATGCAGAGAAGGCCTTCATCAAAATTTAACAGCCCTTTATGCTAAAAACCCTCAATAAACTAGGTATCAATGGAAGGTATGTCAAAATAATAAAAGCTATTTATGACAAACCTACAATCAATATCATACTGAAGGGGGAAAAATGGAAGCATTCTCTTTGAAATCTGGCAGTAGACAAGGATGCCCTCTCTTACCATTCCTATTCAATATAGTATTGGAAGTTCTAGTCAGAGAAACCAGGCAAGAAAAAGAAATAAAGACTATTTAATTAGGAAAAGAGAAAGTCAAATTGTCTGTATTTGCAGATGACAGGATTGTATATTTAGAAGATCCCATAGTCTCAGTCCTAAATCTCCTGAGACTGATAAGCAACTTCAGCAAAGTCTCATGATACAAAACAAATATGCAGAAATCACCAGCATTCCTATACACCAATAACAAACAGAGAGTCAAATCAAGAGCAAACTCCCATTCACAATTGTTACAAAGAGAATAAAATACATAGGACTACAACTAACAAAGGATGTAAAGGACCGCTTTGAGGAGAACTACAAACCACTGCTCAAGGAAATAAGAGAGGACACAAACAGATGGAGAAACATTCCATGCTCATGGTTAGGAAGAATAATGTTTTCGGAAAGTTTATGAATTTGTGCTGGCCACAGTCAAAGCTGTCCTGCACCACCTGTGGTTCACAGGCCACAGGTTGGACAAGCTTGCTCTATAGGTTCAAATAGCCTGGTCTCTTTCATGAATCACAAGTTTAGTAAAAATGATCACTATTTATTTTACACATTACTGATTTTTAAACTAAATAACAAGTATTTAGTTTAATAACTCATTGAATTTTGCTAAGAATTTCCAAAATCTCTTGTTAAAAGACAGTTTCCTATTTTCTAAGATAGACACATAGATAGATAGGGTTCATACTGTGTACATTTCAACCTCAAATGGATTTTTCTAGATATTCATTAGCAGAGATTTTTATATAAAATTTTCCTCTCATATATAACCCTAAAGTCATTATTAGCAATACTAACATGTGAATACACATTGGTCCCGGTAAACCACACAGCAGTTGATCATTTCGTATACTCTACATGCTCATATACCAGGCTGATTACTGAAAAAGGAGATAAAGGAATGAGGTGAGGGATGTTCTTTGAAAATAAATCTTATCTTGTTGATTTGGGCCTATGTAAAAATTCATAAATTCAGTTTCCCTAGTTTTGTTTAGGTAAAGCTTAAATTTGATAAAATTTTCTAATTTGAGTCAGATTCTAGTAAAAAGCATTTTAAGCTAGAGAAAAGGCAGAGAAACGGGAGTAAACCCAGGTTAGAGGATACATGGCTTTACATGGTGATAGTTCCGTTATGACAAGACACCATGCATGTATATGTGTTGGAAAGACATCAACATTCTTACCTCAGGATCTTTGCATGAACTGTTTCCTCTGCTTAAAAAGTGTTTTTTCTCCATTCTCCATCTAAATAATTTCACTTATCGCTCAAGTCTCAAATTTCCTTCCTTGTGCCCTTTATAACCAATGTGTCCCAATTTAAATTCACCTTCCCCATGTTATCCTATTATATTTCAGGTTCCTTATCAGACATTTTCATTCCATATGTGTATGTGTTCACAAGTGGGTTTTCAAGCTTCACTGTGCTTAAAAACCACTTGTAAAGCTCATTAAAAAGTAGATTTTTGCACCTAACTTCAGATATTTCTACTGAGTAAATCTAACTGGGAATCGAGAAATACGTATTTTGAGCAAGACTCCCCAAGTAATCCTAATGTAGATGACCAAAGGAACACACTTTGAGATGTCCTCCATGAGGACAGCAACCATGTTTGTTTATTTCTACATCCTCAGCATCTAGCAGAGTAATCAACGAACATTCGTTGCATTGGAAACATTAGGACCAAAAACACTCAACAAACTCTGGCAAGTGAGCCAGTAAGCTAAAGTTGGTTCAGGATCGGGGCTGCCTTCAGACCCAGGGAAACCTTCAATTTTTAAATGGTGGATAGAAGAAGTTTTAAAAAGAGAGGTGAGAGTATTTGGGGAAAAGTGGAAGAAGCCCAGTTTTGCAGTCTTGGCCAGGAGTCAAAGTTGATGAGCTGTCAGCAGCTGGTCTGTATCATGATGAGTCAAAGACTGTATACATAACTCCCCCAGGGCATCCAGTTCAGAATATCAGCTGGATAAGGGCATTATCTTCCTTTCATCGTGGGGCTGCTTTCAACACATCAGGAAACACCGTGTCACTCCTTGACAGAGACTGGCAATTTGAACTTGGGAGATAATCTGAAGCCTTTAAAATTGGCTGATATTTTCATTTATGATTCCTCATGGCAGCACTCTGCAGCCCACAATTTTTCTGCTTTGTACCCTGCAGTGAGGCTTGGCAGCTAGATCTATATTTTAGGGCAGGGTTGATGGTGGACTGCTACAAGGGAACTGTAATGCCAGCTTTTCTGGAATCTGATATCAGCATTCTTTGGAACAATGATACATAGGAAAATGGCATTATGAGGACTTAAAATAAAAACAGAAATGGACCAGAGGGACGTGAGAGCTAAGGACTGTGATTGACCTCTGGAGCTATTGATAAGCAAGAGCAAACCTTGTTTGCTGTTTTAGAGTATAGAAAAATTATTTAGGATCTATTTACCTTTGGTGATTCTAAGGGAAGGTGAAAATCTCAATAAAATCAAGAACTCAGGAAATCAGTCACTGAGAAAAAATTATCTCAATAAGAAATGGTATAATAGATCTGGAAAGAAAACCAATTATTGCATGACAGTCAACTCAGCTGTTTGAATTCTATCTGTATCTTCAGGGAAACAAATTTTGCTGATGTCTGCTTACCTGTCACTCTGTCTTTTTATAAACTTCTGTCTTTAGATGTTCCTTTTTACAGATTTGGCATATAGACAATCCCTGATGATGCAAAATTATCTCTAATGGGTTCTTCTTGGATAAGATCTCTGGACTCTATCAATCTTTCATCTTCTTTGAACAGTAAATCCCTTTACTCTTTCAGATAGCTCTTGAAATCAGGTTAACATAAACAGTAATATTTGCCAAGAAGCATGGCAACCCTGCTTAGTAAAACCCAGGGTGCCTGGAAAATACTTGGTTGCAAAGTTTCGTGATGAGAAATGCGGCACCAGAGATCAGAGAGAATACACTTTCCTCTGGCTGTTAGTTTGCACTCAAGTACTGCGCTGGGAGTGACCAGAGGCCAAAGCCAAAGCCTCCTTAATCTGTGCATCTACTAACATATTTCCTATCTGGCAAGAAGACTGTCTTCTTCTGTTTTCAGTTACTCCTTGTTAAAATTTCAAACAGCATTTTTATTTCTGTGGTTCCAGATTCTAATCAGACTCCTGCCAATCTCTAAAAGGCTTGTACGTCTCCTGTTGCTGGCATGTTTTCTTGACTTTATCTGAATTACTTGAGTTATGGCCATGCTGACATTTCTCCTCTAATCTGACTTTAATCATAATAAATACAAATTTCAGATGGTGTTGTTTCCCTTACCTTCTTTATTCCAATATGACACTCTTAACTATGAAAGGAGGAGAGCTACTGAAGACTCTTGGTTCCCTGCACAAACATATTTCATCAGAGTCTTTAAGATCTGGTAATTTTCATTTTGTGCAAACATCAAATTTCACTTCCAGCTATGGCAGAATAACTATTAATAGTGTCAGATTTTTCTCCCTTATAAATAGCTATAAAAATGGGCAAAACACATGAAACAATGTTTAAGTATTGGAAAACATATAGTGCAGGATTGTGATTCCTGAAAGAAAGGAAATAATTGAGGCAAGAGTACAAATCACACCAGCTTTGTGCCCACAATCACTTTCCACATGATGTCCCTGGAAAATATCTCCCAAGTTGAACAAATAGATCTTTTTGAAGCTAGGAAACAGAGATAAGAATTCAGTGCTGCTGACACAGATGAAATATGCAAAGCAGAATTTTTGGGAGGAGGCTGCAGGCATCCTTTCCCAGATATTCAACTCTGGATATTCAAATGGAAATTTTAAAACTGAAAAACATTATTTCTAAATTTCTAAAATTCACTAGATGGGCTTAAAAGCAAAACGAAGCTAGGGAGCCAGTGAATTAAAGATAGATCAGAAGAATTATAAATTTTAAAGAGAGCAAAAAGAATTGAAAGAAGATGAATAGTACTTTGGCAACATATGGGGCAATATACACGTAACTAGAGTCCAGGAAAAAAAAGGAAAGAGTGAATAGCATAGAAAAAAAAATTTAAATAATGGCTGAAAATGTTCTCAGTTTGATGGAAGATATAAATTTACAAATTCAAAAATCGCAGAAACTGCAAGCAGAGTAAGTGAAAAGAAAATTAGGTCTAGGAATGCGAAGCTGATGGAATCAAAGACAAGGAGAAAATCTTAAGAGCAGAGAAAAATGTCTCACTACATAAAGAGGGAAATGACACAAATGATAGTTAATTCTTCATCAAAAACTGTGCGAGATAGTACAACAACACATTCAAAATGCTGGGGGAGAATCCTCAGCCAAAAATTCTATAACCACTAAAAATTTTGAATAAAGGTAAAATAAATAAAGACATTTTTAGATAAAAGAAAATTGAAATTATTCATTGCCAGTAGAATTGCAGTATGAGAAATGCTAGGGAAGTTTTTCAGGCTGAAAGAAAACAACAGAGATAAAAATTTGTATCTTCAGAAGAGAAATAAAAGGATTAGATATAGGAAATACCTGGGTAAATATAAACTTTTGTGCTTTAATTTTCTTTAAAATATGTAGTTTAAAACAAAAATTACAATATTTCTTGTGGAATTTGTAATTTATTTAGATGTAAAACAACTCTAGCATAAGGGATGTAGGGAGGAGTAAATGGAGTCATAGCGTTGCAATGTTTTTACATTTAATGTAAATTAGTCTAACATTAATGCAAATAAATAATTAAAAGTTAAGAATATATACTGAATTTCTTTGAGTAAGCAATAAAAAAATTAGTGTAAACAGTGTAGCTAAAAAGGCAATAGACAAAGCAAAGTAAAATTATGAAAACTATCCAAATAAGTCAAAAGTAAGTAGAAAATAGTTTTAAAAGAGAGAATATAAATAATAAAATAGTAAAGCTATATAGAGCCATATCAAAAATTAAAAGGCAGAGATTGCCAGAATAGATAAAGAATCAAGACCCAATTATATGCTATCAACAAAAGATGAACTAAAAATATAAAAAGTTATGCCAATAAAATGAAAATAAATAGAAGCTAGGATTTTCATTTTAGCTATGGCATGTAAAGAACTTGGAAGTCATCAATCCCATCCTTAGAACAAGATAACTTGAAAAACTAAGTTTCAACAGCTCCTCTTGGGCCCATCAAAGACACAAGCTTACAAGGCAAACTATCACCTAAAAGTCTGGAGAGACAGGCAAATCCATAGGGACATAGCCAAGATCTAGTTACCTAGAGCAGAAACTACCGAAGACAAAACTGGTAAAAACAAATATCTTTCACCCACTCTTGAATGGGTTTGTTTGTTTTTTTCTTGTAAATTTGTTTAAGTTCTTTGTAGACTCTGGATATTAGCCCTTTGTCAGATGGGTAGATTGCAAAAAATTTTTCCCATTCTGTTAGTTGCTGGTTCACTCTAATGACTGTTTCTTTTGCTTTGCAGAAGCTCTTAAGTTTAATTAGATCCCATTTGTCTATTTTGGCTTTTGTTGCCATTGCTTTTGGTGTTTTAGTCATGAAGTCCTTGCCCATGCCTATGTCCTGAATGGTCTTGCCTAGATTTTCTTCTAGGGTTTTTATGTTGTTAGGTCTTATGTTTAAACTTTTAATCTATCTGGAGTTAATTTTTGTATAATGTGTAAGGTAGAGATCCAGTTTCAGCTTTCTGCATATGGCTAGCCAGTTTTCCTAACACCATGTATTAAACAGGGAAATCCTTTCCCCATTACTTGTTTTTGTCAAGTTTGTCGAAGATCAGATGGTTGTAGATGTGTGGCATTCCTTCTGAGGCCTCTGTTCTGTTCCATTGGTCTATATCTTTGTTCTGGTATCAGTATCATGTTGTTTTGATTACTATGGCCTTATAGTATAGTTTGAAGTCAGGTAACATAATGCCTCCAGATTTGTTTTTTGGTTTTTTTTGTTTGTTTGTTTTGTTTTTCTTAAGATTTTCTTGGCTATGTGGGCTCTCTTTTGGTTCCATATGAAGTTTAAGGTGTTTTTTCCTAATTCTGTGAAGAAAGTCAATGGTAGCTTGATGGGGATAGCATTGAATCTATATATTACTTTTGGCAGTATGGCCATTTTCTCCATATTGATTCTTCCTAACAACAAGCATGGAAGATATTTATGCAGGAACAAACATATGATAAAAAGCTCAAAATCACTGGTCATTAGAGAAATGCAATACTATTGAGATACCATCTCACACCAGTTAGAATGGCGATCATCAAAAAATCAGGAGACAACGGATGCTGGAGAGGATGTGGAAAAATGGGAACGCTTTTACACTGTTGGTGGGAGTGTAAATTAGTTCAACCATTGTGGAAGACAGTGTGACGATTCTTCAAGGATCTAGAACTAGAAATATCATTTGACCCAGAAATCCTGGGTATACACTCAAAGGATTATAAATCATTCTATTATAAAGACACATGCACACGTATATAAACATACTGTTTACAATAGCAAAGACTTGGAACCAACCCAAATGCTCATGAAAGATAGACTGGACAAGAAATATGTGGCACATATACACCATGGAATACTGCGCAGCCATAATAAAGGTTGAGTTCATGTCCTTTGCAGGGACATGGATGAAGGTGGAAACCATCATTCTCAACAAACTGACACAAGAACAGAAAACCAAACACTGTAGGTTCTCAGTCATAAGTGGGTGTTAAACAATGAGCACACATGGACGTGGGGAGGGAACATCACACACTGGGGTCTGTTGGGGGGCAAAGAGGCTGGGGAGGGAAAGTAGGAGGTAGTGGAATTGGGGAGGAATAACATTAGGAGAAATGCCTAACGTAGATGATGAGGGGATGTATGCAGCAAACCACCAAGGCATGTATATACCTATGTAACAAACTTTCACATTCTGCACATGTACCCCAGAACTTAAAGTATAATAAAAAATAAACAAATAATAATTATGACAATGAGAGTGCTGGCAACCTGGGAACTACACATTTTGTGAGCTTTATCTTGAGGAACCCCACCCCACTCTCACAATAAAGATTCAAGAAAGTATATCTCCTGGTTTTAGCAGATGAAGGAGAAAAGTATTTATTGTGAAGTATACCCAGAGAATACTTCATAACAAAGTTTTATTCTCCTCTCCAGAGTAAAGACTTTGACAGAGCCATATTCCAGTTAGGAGAAGAACATCCCTCCCACTCCAACCACTTCTAGACTTCTTGTCCAACCTAACAGAAACAACATAGTCAGCAGAGGTCAGGGCTTCAAGGAAATGAATTAGAACATTTTAGACAGGGAATGGAATATAAGATGAGGGAAGGGGTGTGCAAAAAAGATATATCATTAGATAAATGTGAAGGTTACAGCTCCAAGACACTTGCTCATTAAAACTGAGATTTAGCCAGGAACAGTGGTGCATGCCTATGGTCCCCCAGCTACTCAGCATGCTTAGGTAGAAAGATAGCTTGAGCCTAGAAGTTCAAGGTGAGCTGGGCAACGTGGAAAGATGCTGTCTCACAGACACACACACACACACACACACACACACACGAAGAAAGAAAGAAAAGAAAAAAGAAAAAAAACCCTGAGATTTAATGAGAAGATTATAATGCAATCCTTCTCCTTCACACCTTACCACCATACCAACAGTATAGTAACAGTGAATTATGGGTGAAAGAGCTGCAAGACAGACTCTGAGGAGAAATACTTAGGGAAACTTAAAGTCAAGATAGGAAACAAATATAGTATAAGGACCCTAAAGGAATTAGAAGCTTCTGGCACCTATAGCTACAGCAAACATCAACTACAGCCCAACTTCTAGTCAGATTATCATAAATCCTCACACTGAAGGCCTACTTAATTTAGTTCTTATTAGCCAATACATGTCCAACCTTCAACTAAAAATTTTCAAGACATGCCAGAATGCAAGGACAAACACAGTGTGAAGAGAAAAAGCAATCATCAGAACCAGACATAGCTATGACACCAATGTTGGAATTATCAGGGGGTTAATATAATTAAAAATGATAAGGGCTTTGCTGGAAAAAGTAGGCAATATGCAATAACAGATAGGTAATGTTAGCAAAGAGATGAAAACTCCAAGCAAGTAAATGGATAGGAAGAGAGAGATCATGCAAATGCACATAGTAAGCATAAGAAGCCTGAGTCACTGTATTAATATCAGATAAAAATAGATGTAAAAAAAAGAGAAAAGAGATAAAAAGAAATCTTTCATAATGATCAAAGGGTGAATTCAAGCACATAGCAATCATAAATGTGTACGGAGCTAATAACAGGGTTTCAGAATACATGAAAAATTTGACAGAGTGGAAAGGAAAAATAGGCAATTTCATAAGCATAGTTAATAATATTCACACTTCTCTCCCAACAATGTATAGATTAAGAGACAGTTAATAAACCTATTGATGATCCCACCAACACTACTAATCATCTTAACCCAATTGTTATTTATAAAAGACTACTTTCAACAACTATAGAATATAAATGTTAAATTGCATGTAGTATATATATCAAGATAGATTATATATTGTGATCTAAAATAAGTCTCTAAATTTAAAACAGTTGAAATACAGAATATGTTCTCTGATCACAATGGAATTGAATTAGAAAGGAATTAACAATAAGATTTCTAGTAAAATACAGAATATTTGAGAACTGGTTTCAATTCTATTGAAATTATTCAAAAAAATTGAAGATGGACTCCTTCCTAACTTATTTTATAAAGCCAGCATCTCCCTGATACCAAAACCTGGCAAAGACACAAGGGAAAAAGAAAACTACAGACTAATATCCCTGATAAACATAGAAACAAAAATCTTCAACAAAATACTAGCAAACCAAATCCAGCAGCATATCAAAAAGTTAATTCACAACAATCAAGTAGGCTTCATTCTTGGGATGCAAGGTTGTTTCAACATACACAAATCAATCAATGTGATTTACCACATAAACAATTAAAAACAAAACCATATGATCATGTCAATAGACATGAAAAAAGTCTTTGATAAGATATTCAACATCCCATCAATGATAAAAACCATTAACAAAATAACCATCTAAGAAACATATGTCAAAATAGTAAGAGCCATCTATGACAAACCCACAGCCTATATCATACTGAATATGTAAAAGCCGGAAGCATTCCCCCTCGAGAACTAGACTAATACAAGGATACACACTCTCATCTTCTTATTCAAGTTAGTACTGGAAGTCCTAGCCAGAGCAATCCTTCAAGAGAAAGAAGTAAAAGGCATCTAAATAGAAAATGAAGTCAAACATCTCTCTTCACTAAAGATATGATCCTATACCTAGAAAGCTCTAAAGCCTCCTCCAGAAGGCTCCTGGAACTGATAAACAACTTCAGCAAAGTTCCAAAATCAATGTACAAAAGTTAGCAGCATTTCTATACACTGATAATGTTCAAACTGAGAGCCAAATCAAGAATGCAATCCTATTTACCGTAGTCACAGAAAAATAAAATACCTAGGAATACATCTAACCAAGGAAGCAAAAGATCTCTACAAGGAGAACTATGAAACACTGCTGAGAGAAATCATAATTGACACAAACAAATTGAAAAACATTTCATACTCAAGGACTGGAAGAATCAATATTATTAATATTGTCATACTTTCCAAAGCAATCTACAGCTTCAACACTATTCATATCAAACTACCAAGGTTATGTTCCATGGAATTAGGAAAAAACTATTTTGAAAATTCATATAGAACCAAAAGAAACCCCGAATAGTCAAAGTGATACTAAGCAAAAAGAACAAAGCTAGAGGTATCATATTACCTAACCTCAAGCTATACCAAAAAACTACAGTAATCAAACCAGCATGTTACTGGTACAAAACCAGACACATAGACTCATGGAACAGAATAGAGAATCCAGAAATAAAGCTGCACACCTGCAGCCATCTGATCTTCAACAAAGTCAACAAAAATAAGCAATAGGGAAAGGAACCCCTATTCAATAAATGGGTGGGACAACTGGCTAGCCATATGAGGGAAATTGAAAAGGACTTCTGTCTTTCACTATATAAAGAAATGAACTTGAGATAGATTAAAAACTTTAGTAAGACCTCTAACTGTAAGAATACCAGAAGAAAACATAGGAAATACCATTCTGGACATCAGCCTTGGGAAGGGATTTGTAAATCCTCAGAAGCAACTGCAATAAAAACAAAAGTTGACAAGAGGGACCTAATTAAACTAAAGAGCTTCTGTACAGCTAAAGAAACCATCAACAGAGTAAGCTGACAGCCTACAGAATTAGAGAATATTTGCAAACTATGCATCCAATAAAGGCCTAATATCCAGAAGCTATAAGAATTTAAAGAATTCAACTAGCAAAAACAACACTATTGAAAAATGGGCAAACCATGTGAAGATACTGCTCAAAAGAAGATCTACAAGTGGCCAATGAACACATGAAAAAATGCTCGACATTACTAATCATCAGAGAAATGCAAATCAAAACCATAATGAGATAACTGTCTCATACCAGTCAGAACGGCTATTAGTAAAAAGTCAAGAAAAATGGACGCCGGTGGGCTGCAGAGAAAAGGGACACTTAGACGCTGTGGGTGGGAATATAAATTAGTTCAGCCACTGTAGAAAGCAGTTTGGAGGTTTTTCAAAGAACTTAAAGCAGAACTACCATTTGACTCAGCAATCCCATTACTGAGCATATACAAAAGAAAATAAATCATTCTACCAAGAGACATGTGTGTTTGTATGTTAAATGCAGCACTATACACCATAGCAAAGACATGGAATCAACCTAGGTGACCATCAACAGTGGGTTGAATCAAGAAAATGTGTACTAATACATTATAGAATATTATGCAACCATTAAAAAAAGAATAAAACCACATGCTTTGCAGCAACATGGATAAAGCTGGAAGTCATAATCCTAGGCAAATTAATACAGGAACAGAAAACCAAATTCCACGTGTTCTCACAAGTGAGAGCTAAACATTGAGCTCCCCTGGACATAAACATGGGAGCAATAGACACTATGGACTACTAGTGGGTAAGGAGGGGGTGGGTTTTAAAAACTGCCTATTGGGTACTATCGTCACTATCTAGGTGACAGGATCCATACCCCAAACCTCAGCATCGTGCAGTATTCCCATGTAACACATTTGCACATATACCCCCTGAATCTAATACAGAAGTTGAAATTATCTTTAAAAAGTTGGAAATAACACATTTCTTTTAAGGGTCATAAAAGAAATCATAAAAAAGTAGAAAATAATTCAAACTAAATAATGAAAAATACACATATCAAAATTTGTAGGGTGTAGCTAAAACAGTGCTTAGTGGGAAATGTATGTCTTTAAATATTATATTTAAAAGAAAAAGCATAAAATAAATGGTCCTAGCTTCCACTTGATCATCTATTTAAAAAAGAGCAAAACTAACCAAAATAAAAAATGAATTATTTGATAATGAATCAAATAAGATTATGATTGTATTTTCAACCAAATGGAAAACAAATATATGAAAATTGACAAAGTTGGAAGTTGGCTCTTCAAAGTGATCAACAAAAGTGAAAATCGCTAGCTAGACTAAGGGGAAAAAATGAGAAGAAAGAATTGGAGAAAGCACAAATTACCACTGTTAGGAATAAAAGATTCATCATAAATTCTACAAACAAAGAATATATTTAATAGAGAACATTATGAAAAACTTATGTCAATAAACATATTTAAAATAAAATGGAAAAATTTCTTGAAAAGAATTTAACTTACCAAAACAGACACAAGATTTAGAGAGTGAGAATACCTCTACATCTATTAAAGAAGAATAATTTTTACCAAAAAATTCTTCCCACAGAGAAAACACTAGGCCTAATTATTTTATTGATAAATTCTACATTTAAAGAACAGATGGCACCAATATTACAAAAATGCTTTTAGAATTAAGAAGAAACATTCCAGCTTATTTATAAAGCCAGTATAACCCTAATATCAAAAGTTGACAATGGCTGCATGTGGTGGCTCATGCCTGTAATCTCAGCACTTTGGGAGGCTGAGGTAGTAGGACTACTTGAGTTCAACACCAGCCTGGGAAACATAGCAAGACCTCTATCTCTACTGAAAATTTAAAAATTAGCCTGACATGGTGGCACATGCCTGTATCCCAAGCTACTCAGGAAGCCAAGGTGAAAAGACTGCTTGAGTCCAAAGTTCAAGGCTGCAGTGAGCGATGATGGTGCCACTAGACTCCAACCTGGGTGACACAGCAAGACCCTGTTTCAAAAAAAAAAAAAAAAAAAGGTACGATTCTACAAAAAATTGGAAATGACTTTCATGAATATAGGTATGAAAATACTAAAGTCATAGCAAAGTGAATACAGCAAGATGTGAAAATTAGAATATTTTATTAATTACCGAATGAGGTTTATTCCAGAAATGCAACGTTTGAAAATCAATGTAACTCATCAAATTAATAGAATAAAAAATAAAAATGATAGATCATTTCAAAAGATACAGAAAAAGTACTTGAAAAATTCAATACCTATTTATAATTTTTAAAGACAAACAAAATCCTCTCAGCAAACATAATAGAAATGAAATTCCTCAATATAATGGAGAATCTCTTCAAAAACCTTCAACTAACATCCTAATAGTGAACTTCAAACACTTTTCCCCTAAGATTGAGAAAAAGTTAAGGATGCTCATTCTCATAATTCTGCATGATACTGAAGATCCTAGCTATTGCAATATTACAAGGAAAGAAACAGAAGCCATTAGTAACAAAAATGAAAAATAAAACTAGCTCCATTTAAAAATGCCATGCTTATTTATATAGAAAATCCTCAAGAATTTACAAAACAACTACCAAAATGAATAAGTAAATCAATCAAAGTCACAGGATACAAGGCTATTAACAAAACCAATTGTATTTTTATATACCAGCAATAAATAATTGAAATTATAATTTAATAAAAATTTACTTTAATAGTGCCAAGACCATAAAATGCTTAAAAAAAGTTTAACAAAAGGTATTCAAGACCTATACATAGGAAATTAAAACACATTTCTCAGAGAAATTTTTTGAAAGCTAAGTAAATGGAGGGCTAATTATCCTCTAATTGATATATGGATTCAATGCAATCTCAAACAAAATCTTAGTACTCCTTTTTGCAGAATTTGATAAGCTGACTTTGAAACTTATATAAGAAAGCAAACAACCTATGCAAAGCTCCCTTGCAAAAGAAAAACAAGGTTGTGGGATAAAGCACTACTTCACTTTAAGACATATTGTAATACTACAGTAATCAAGACAGTATTTTATTGGTATAAAGACTGACAAAAAATAAATTGAAAGAATAAAAATTCCAGAAATAGGCCATACGTTTGTGGTCATTTGATTTTTGTCAAAGTGGACTATGCAATCCAATGAGAAAAGCAAATTATATTCACTAAATAATGTTCAGGCTGGGTGCAGTGGCTCACACCTGTAATCCCAAATCTGGGAGGCCAAGTGGGGGGAATCACCTGAGGTCAGGAGTTCGAGACCAGACAGCCTGGCCAACATAGCAAAACCCCATCTCTACTAAACGCACGCACGCACACACACACACACACACACACACACACACCCCACACACAATTAGCCGGGTGTGGTGGCAGGCACCTTGTAATCCCAGCTACTCAGGAGGCTGAGGCAGGAGAATCACTTTAACCCAGTAGGCAGAGGTTGCAGTGAGTCAAGTTGTGTGCCACTGCACTCCAGCATGGGTGACAGAGTGAGATTCCATCTCAAAAAATAAATAAATAAATAAATAAAATAATGTGCCAAAAACTGTATATCTATATAAAAGAAAGTAAACACTGAGAGGGGAAAAAAAAAGGCGAAAAACATGAACAGAGGCTTGGTGATCTAGGAGAAAATGTTATAGGACCTTATATTTTATACATCTCTGTATTTTGTTTAATTTTCTTACTAATTTACTTTTATTGTATTTTACCAAAGTCCTAAATTGCCAAAAATTGATTCTATACCATGGATAATTAGAGAAGCACTGGTCTGGAGTCAGTATCAATGCTTTCCAAACTTTACTTTTCAATTCACTACATTAATGCTTCAGCTTACAACCATTCTGACAAATGTCGCTAGTGTCTTGTTAATCACAAAAGTACTGCTGCTTTTCTGAAATCATCTTAATTAACCACTAGACACCATTAAACAGGAATAACAACTCCCTCTCATTCATTCCACAAGTATCTACTGAATGCTCACTCTGTCAGGAAATATTTTAGACACAGAATAACAAAACAAAAAATGCAAAACTTATGTCCATATTCTTGTGAAATAAGATAAAAATTTAAATTTAAAAAACAAAATATATAAAAATGTGATGGTAAAAAGTACTTTAGAAAAAAATAAAACAGAGAAGGGGCATCGGAACTTCTGAGTAGTGGGGAGGGAACATTATTTTAAGTAGACTGGTTAGGGAAACTCTCACTGAGATGGTCTGCCTTCTTCTACCCTTTTATAACGTCTTCAGTTTCTTCCTCTGTCATGGTTTTCTTCATATCTTTCATATTATCCCTTCTTGGTTTCCTTTATTAGATCTTATTCTTCTGTTTATCCTTAAAATTTAGCATTCCTTGAATTCTGCCTTTAGTTCTTTTCTTTTTTCACTCTGCATGCTTTACTGCATTTCCACGTCTTCAAATGTAAACATGTATTTCCTACAGAAGATCACTCCCATGATCTCTTGGCCAATTCGACTGAACTTCTGGACATTTCTACTTTAGTGGCTTATAAACTCTTCAAGCTCAACATATATGAAAACAAGCTTAACATCTTTCCTTCTAAGCCTTCTACCTATTGTGTATTGCCTTTCTTATGACCACCAAATGCCTGAAAGTCATCGTAAACTTTCCTCTTCTTCATTGCCAAAATTGAAACTGGAGGCAGACAGAACAACGAACTGATTATGTAAGAGCACAGGGAAGAGAAAGTAAGACCTGGAATGAAATAAGGATAGTGAGGATGAAGAGGAAGATACAGATTTGAAAACATCCTCAGGGTAGAATTCAAGGAATTTGTGACAACTTGTCTTTGAAGTGTGAGAATTTGGGCTTGGATGACTTAATGGGTAGAGAATTGAGCATAGAGGAAGTAAAACATATTGAAAGTAGAAGATAAGTTGTTTTTGATGAATTATTATTGAGGTATTCAGAGAAGTCATGTCATTTTCTAGATACCTTACGTTGACTTATCTCATATATAGACTCTGAGACAGTAATTCCGATACAAGTATTTTTTTTTTTTTTTGGAGGAGGAGGTCCTGAAAAACACCAGCAGGATAGTGAGGAAGTAAGATGGGGAAGGGAAGAAAGTCTATAAAATGTTCTTGGTCAAGCCAGTCATCACTGCAGTCAAGGAAATTAAAGTTTTGCACCACTGGTAACACTAGAGGACAATATAGAATATACCTTAATTATCAGAACCATGGGGTTAGACACTGGTGTTATTATCCACCAAATCTGCATCATCATTGAGAACTGTGTTTCTGGAGCCATTAACTCTTTCAGCTCTGCTAGCTTGCCCTGGATATAAGACAAACATTCTCCTGCAGCCAGAATAAAAGCTCATAGGTAGACAGTAGCAGGTGTTTTCTGTAAGTAGCCTTCAGCATGTTGAAGATTAATGCCAAGAGGATGTAAGAAAGACACTAATAGCATGTGCTATACCAAGTACATGGATCTGGAGTTCAGGGAAAGTTTTACATCAGAGAAATAGATTTGCAAATTATTAGGATAGGTCTGACCAAACTTAAAGGCACTTCCAAAACCACAAATTTGCTTGGCTGGAAAAATATTCAGTAAGAAAGAGGAAGAAGATACAAGCTAGCTACATAAGTGACCTGGAGACCAAGGCAATGGCCCTTAGAGGATGAGCTATTCTCCTTTAGGGAATAAGATCTAAGGAGGAGATGAAGTTCACTTTGAAGGCAGGCAACATGCAAAACAAGACAGAGAATGGGAACTGCTAACAACTAGAGGGAAAGGGCAGATTTCCCTAGTAAGTGTCCAGGGAGAGTAGTTGTGTCCTGATGACAGAGAGTGTGTGTAACTTGGAGGAAAGAAAGCACGATATTCATCAGTTAGTAGAGATCTGAAAAAGACAAATAGTAGAGCTGGCATCAACAGAAATTCCAGTAGAAAACCTCACAGCAGAGGAATTCCATTAAAAGGGGTGTAATATGAGAACAAGGATAACCCAGTGATCTTCTCAGTCCCAGAATGTAAGAACTTCTCTACTAGAAACTATAGTTGAAGGGAGAGAGGAAACTTACTATAGGTCACCCAGAATCAGGACATTTATAGACTGTGAGACCATGTGAGTTCTGCCTACCATATATCTCTTGGTATTTGTTGATTTTCGTTTTCCTTCAAATTGGGCTCTTTTTACACTACCATTCAACAACATTCCCTAGCAGAGTACATCAGAACAGTACATATTTCAGGCTTCTGAGTGGTGGCTTGAGTCAAAATATAAGCGTTCAAAATATATTTGAGCCAACCCTAAATGCAGGTCCTAGATTCCGTAGCTATCTTTGATGAATTTTCCATTAGCATTTTGATCTAAATAGAACTGGACATGGAAAGCCTATGGCAAAAACATAATAATGTTTAATGTTGACTTTCACTATGGAGTTCTCAAAGAAAACTCTGATACCACATCACATATCCAAGTATTTCACTCCAGATTCAGATATTTTTCCAACCCCAAAACAAGCTTCTGGTTATTTCAGGTACTGTACGAGTCCCAGTTATATGCAAAGAGGGCATATCAAAAAGGCAGCCACTACCAGTGCAGGGATAGTTATATAGTTGGGAAGGAAATTTATCTTTATCCCAATAGAGTCTTAAAAGTCTTAAGCTTCAGTCTTTGCAACTTTTACTCCTTCCATTCAGTTAAAAAAAAAAAAGTTTTTCTAAGATTGGTGTCAATTGGAAAGTATTTGTATATCCTGGCTGTTATGATGGAAAGTGTGAAGTTACAGAATCTCCAATATGTATAGAGATGGTGGGAAGTTTAGTAGAGAGTGATGGGGGGCAGTAGATGAGAGTGGGGTGCCTATGGGACAGAGCCAAGAAAATGAGACTTGCAGACTGAGAGTCAATTATGCTCAGATTTCAGTCTCCCCACCTACGTGCCAAAGACAACGTGTTAGAGGCTGGGTGAAAATGCTTTAGTCATAGCCAGGAAAAGAGAGCCTAGTAACGTGTTGCTCTGTTTAGTAATGAGGTTGGTGAGCATTTGGGCGTTATTTGGTCTTGCTGGCACAATCAGGTAATACCATACTAAGCCTAAACACAGTTCTAAGATAATACTTTTGTTGATTTTTCATAATCCTTCTTAGGGATGATCTAGCTGGTGGTGGGGGGCAGAGGGGAGGAATCACCCAACAATATAAACTTTGTTCTTCAAATTCCATCCTCATTCTACAAAAATATAATTCATTAACCTGGGAGAAGTAGAGATGGGGACATTAAATCAGCATCTCGGTCTTCTCCTTAGATTGAGGTTTGGGGACAAAATTAATAAACAATTTCCTATGGAATAGGATTTTAAAATTTTCTTTTCCTCCCTGTCCTGCATTTTTTTTTTTAAGAAAAACTACTAGATCTCTTTTGAGAGCTGAGAAAGACAAGCAGAGTTACAAGGAACTGCTTGAGGTCTAAGCCAACTGGCTCAAATTCTTCTGTTTGTGACTGGAAAATCAGTTTGGCTGTTTCAAGTTTTGGGTACTTTTATAGACTTTATTTTGGTTTTTATTTGGCATGATTTCACAAGCTCCAAAAAGTCAGTGCTGCTGGAAAAGACATGCCCTTATTTAGTGCTTCCACTCACTGGCTATTTCTCCTGATGTTGACTACGCTATTCCATGCATGGGCTTTAGTCTGCGTCTCCATTATTATCCCACACAAGTCCAGAGCCACCTGCCAGCCAATTCTGTGAGCTCCCCTCTGTTTTCTCACACTGAGATCTTGCCAGGAGCTTTGCCAAGTCTGGTATAATCAGAGCTGCTTTGGGGAACTACTTGACTGGGGTCACTGCTTTTCTGAAACTCAAAGTCCATCATGAAATATGATGAGAAGGTGAGAAATAATATCCTAGAGTCTCACAACACATGCCAGCACCATTACACATTTATTTATGAAGCTTCTTTTGAACAATTACAGGGTGCAGCCAATGTAAGAACAATTGGAGGGAGAAACCTAAGAACAAATGTTGGCGGTTCTACTTAAAGTCACAAAACTATCTAAAGCAGCAGCAACTAGTTCAGCTATCGAGTATATCCTTCAAACCAAACTACTCTTTTATTTTTGCCTTTTATATTAAATATAGCATACTCATTTCCACACTGGATAGCTGCAAAAATCACACATCACAAGAATGGTAAATATTGGTGCTAAGAAACATTTTAGCATATCTGAGTAATAGGAACCTAAGATAAGAATCCCTAAGGGTTATTTCTTACAAATGAAGTAATGATAACAAAGTTATCTGCAGAAATCATCCATAAGTGGATGATTGAAGAGTTTTGGGAAATTCCTACTCTATATTCCAATTAAAGTAACCTTGGGAGGGGATCTGTATTATGTCTAAATTGTAGCATCAATTGTATTGTGTCCTGTGTGATAAAAACTAAAGGTGTTAACATCAGATAGGTGGTCAGCAGGGAAGTTAGTAAAGGAGCTGATGAGTAGAATTATTTTTTCATGTATCTCCTGCTCTGTCCAGAAAAGAGATAGTTTGCACAAAGGACTCAAAGATCCATTCCTTTTGGTTGATCTTCCTGTATAGTGCATAAGGTGAAGGCACCAGTCATTAAGATCTTACAGAAAACTCACTTTTTAAAAATTTCATGCTCAGCAAGAACCTGATTCCACTCCTTTTACAAGGAGGCAGTGGGTACAAGAAAGGCACTGGAGGGTTTCAGCATGGAGAAGATTGTTAGATATGCCAGGAACATGAGAAAGCCACAAGTCACATACCCAACATCAAGCAGAGAGGCAAAGCTCATAAGCCAGAGGTGGGTGTCTAAACCAGACTCTAAAAAATAATAGGAGGGCCGAGAATAGACTATGCTCTGTTACTGAGCCAAAAACATGGAGACCTGGATAAGTAAGGCCTGGGGGAAAAAAAATGGGTTGAGCAACTATGATGAAAGACATGGAAAAATGTTACTTCTGACTCAGATGATGTCCAAAGCTGGCTTTCCAGTATACTTTGCAGCTGAATATATGAGTGCCTTCTTGAATTGCTATAAATACCCCAGAAAGAGTAATTTATAAGAAAATAAGTTTAATTGGCTATGGTTCTGCAGACTGTACAGCCAGGCATCTGCTTGGCTTCTGATATGGCCTCAGGAAGCTTGCAATCACGGTGGAAAGCAAAGGAGGAGCTGGAATGTCACATGGTGAAAGCAGGAACAAGACAGAGAAAGAGTAGGGCACGAGGTACCCCACATTTTTAAATGACTAGATTTCATGTGACCTCTGAGAGATTACTTATCACCAATGGGATGGCCCAGGCCATTCATGAGGGATCCATTCCCATGATCCAACATCTCCCACCGGGCCCCACCTCCAACAGGAGATTTGATTTGGGCGAGGACAAATATCCAAATTGTATCACTGGATATGAGAAAAATACATAGGAATCTGATCATGGAGGGCCAAGAGTGCCTAAATTAAGGAGTTTCAGTTTTATTCTAGAAATTATAAGGAGCTAATACAGAATTTTAATCTCTAAAGTAGAATTATCAGATGCATAGAATGTCAATAATCAGAAGTGAAATAGAGAACAATAAAACTTTCTGAAAACATAAGTACATTAAAAGTTATTTTGTTATTCATTTAGTTGTGAACCAAGTGTAAGCCAATAATCAATAGAAAAGTGCACATTCTCTAAGTACACAGCCAGATTTTTTACTTACTTAGATGGAATATAATATCATCTATCAGACATCAATTAGATCATCTTATCAATATTAGGGGGAATGTAATCCCATTTTGTTATATCAGAATTCTACTATTCATGACATGTCTACTTTTTGCTTTTGTCTTTTAGTCAAAGTCTTCATTAGGTCACGAAGCCAGCCCCTTCTCAAACCGCCCTAGTGTTCCAATAGAATATTGTTGTCCATGGGCTGTCCCTTACAATCAAGGAGAAAAAATGACAAATAAAAACAGTTCATTCACATTATTTCTTGAAATTTACATTCATGGATATACTACTTTAAAATATACAGAGTAAAAGATAGATGATCCTTGGCTTAAAGAAAAAGTAGGGCATATGTATGCACACAAAATTATCTAAATAATTCACGTACCAAGCTACTTTTTAAGAAATATTTGGATAATTTAGTAATCATTATTATAATTATTTCAATTTTCCAGTTGGCCTTGTAAAAATGGTATTGAGTTTCTGCTTAGGCAAGATTGCTCATGATTTGCCAGTGAAACAACGCTATCCCTCCTCCTTGTAACCAATAGCAACATTTATAAAGCTAACTAGAAAGGGGAACACGGTCTGTGGTATCAGAACATTTTACCCCACATCTGGAAAATTGTCCCTATGAAAAGAAACAAACTGGACTATATGAGGACCAGATGTTAGATTCATTAACATCATATTTTAACCTAGTAAGATAAATGGTCTCTTAAATATATATCTAAGGACTGAACCCGTTTATGAAAATTCATAAGAGAACTTTGTCAGTTATGAGACAATTTTTTTCCCCAAGTTCTGTTCTATGCCTACAGGGTGATGGTAAATGAAATGGCTCAAATGTTTTGGTCTCATCCTGTTTAATTTACTTAAATGGATTTGGGCATAACTTAAACATGGTTATTTTTCAGTGATTCAAATCTGGTCTCATTCCTTTAAATGCTATCCATATGCTATCCACTCCCAAACACACATCTCAAACCCTGACCTCTCTCCTGAACTGCAGACTCATCTATTCAAGCATCTACTCATCATCTCTTTTTAGGTGGCTAATAGACATTTCAAACTCAATGCCTCTTCTCCTTAAACTTGTTTTGCCCTCAGCCATCCCCAAATTTGTTGAAATACCAGTATTCCTCTAGTGGATGAAGCCAAAAACCAAGGAGTCATCCTGGTTTATTCTTTCTCTTTTACATCCTACTTTCAATCAATCAGAAAATCCTGTTGACTTTACCTCCAAAATATATCCAGCATCTGACTACTTCCTGTCACCACCATACTATCAAGTGGGTCCAATCTACCATAATCTGTTGCCTGAATTATTGCCAATAGCCTTCTACTTGCTGTTCCTTCAGGTCGCACTGCATTATCTCATTTCACTCAGAATACAAACCAAAGTCCTTACAGCAGTCTAAAAGCTGTTAGACTGTGTGGCTCCTTGTTGCCATTCTGGGTTACTCTCACTGGCTCCACTCCGATGACATTGTCCTCATTGCTGTTCTTCTAACACGTTCAGTCATGATCCTGTTTAAGGGCTTTCACCCTGGCTGTTCCTTTGCCTGGAATGCTATCCTTCCAACTGCTTAGCCAACTCTCTTACCTCTTTTAAGGATCTGTTAAAAGGTCATCTTTTCAATAACTATCCTATTAAAGATTGCAACCACCTAGCACTCCCCTCTCAGCACTTGTGGCCCCACTTACTCGTTCTGCTTTCACTTTTGTTCTCTTTTTTGTAGTCCTTATCACTTAATATCATGCTATATTATTTGTTTGTTTTCATTGTTTACTTCTTGTTTCTCTCTGTCCACCAGATCGTAAGTTCACTGATGTGTTCCAAGCATCAAGAACAGTTCCTGGCACATATTAAGCACTCAATAAGAGTCAATTGCAAGACCTGGTATTGATTATAGATTTACCATTGTCTAATTAAGAAGAAAAATGTTTTCTTCTGCTGACTAAAGTAAAATCCTGTCACTTAGTATCAATCTCCCCTTCCCCTACGGTTTGCGCATTTTCACGAGCTCAGGATCAAAACAAAGGAAAGGAGGTGAACAAGAAGGAAGCCTTTTCCCTAATTCCAGAAACCTCGACGGGACATTCTGTACATGTTCCTATCATTGTACTTAACAGACCACATTATCATTTTTGTTTTCTTTTTTTCTTTTTTGTCAAAAGGATAATCAAATTTATTGGTCATAAATCAAATGTCTACATAAAATACACAGATGAATGTAAAAACCTTGAGTACAAGAAAATAGTTTACGTTGGAAATGTGGTGAACTGACACATGCCTTATGTAAAATAATGCAAATTAATTCTTTTGACAGAAATATATTTTACCATGCATTAAATATATACACAGGTATATCCAGCTTTTTAATTGTTAATATTATTGTATCATGAAAAATGGGTAAGACAGAACTGATTTAAGTAAGACTGCATAAGAAACAGAGTTATTTCCTTAGAGATGGAGCAAAAGAAGAATGCATTCTTTTATGCCTAATTTTTTTGTTATGTTTTGTTTTCACTTCTCATCAATGTCACAGCTCCCCAAGAGCAGAGACTATTTTATGTATCAATTTCATCTCTGGTACCTGACACATTATATAACAGTAATGATATTCAGTAAAGGATTGCAAAATAATGGATGAATTATCAGAGGCAGAGTGCCAGGGAGGAAAGGACATAACATTTGAAGAGTGAGTGAGTGTGACCTCCTGTTCTGTTAACAATATAAGCTTTGCCAAATTGTTTAATTGCTCTGAGTTTGCTTCTTCATCTATTAAAGAAAAGTTATATTTTTCTGAAGATTAAATTAGGTAATGTGTGCAATGTACTTAGTAGGGTCCCTAGAATATAACATTCAGTAAATGAGATATGCCTACCATTTATACCACACATATGCACTTTTAAATATATGTGGTGTGTGTGTGTGTGTGTGTGTGTGTGTGTAGCAGAAGCAGCAGGCAGCACCTTGTTCATAAGGGAGTCCTTTGATTTGTCCGTTACTGCTAGCAGGCATGGCCACCATGGGTTAAGACCTTTTTTGTTTCTGTTCTTCTTTCCATGTGTGAAGATGAGTATGCTGTCACTGCTTTGGCTTCCTGTACCTCATTGATAGAAAGAAGGAAATAGGGGCCTAAGTTTCAATCCCTGAATATAAGCTCCATGAGGGTAAATATTTTTTTTATCTCTCTCCCCTTCCTTTTTATCTGCTATATCCCAAATGCCTAGAACAATGCCCCATAAATATAAATTAAAAGCTGAGTAAGTTTGCTTTCAGGCTCAAGGTAAGGTACAAGTCCTACTTAAGGCTGGGGTTAAAACCACACATCTGGCCCAGTTTTATCATAGTTTTTGCAGCAGAAATGCTCAGTATTAACCCAGCTAATATCTAATAGGTATCTTGATTTTCATTTGCTCTAATTCTTGATGATGTAGTTTCCTTACAACATTTTAGGGAGAAAAGGGGATCAGCAGAGGGGCATTTGGGCAACACTTAATCTAGCATCCTCCCTTAGTTCTTATAAAAATATAAAACTTAATAAAAGATATGAAGAAGACCTGAATAAATGGAGATATACTATGTTTCTGAAAGAGAAATCCCAGTTTTCTAAAGACATCACTTCTCCCCCAAACAAATCTATGAATTCAGTGGCATTATAATTAAAATCTCAATAGAATTTTACTTGAGAAGATGTGAAGGCAAAACTTGATAAATTTGATAAACTAGATAAATGGAAGTGTATTTGGATCAATAAGTATATAAGAATATCTAGAAAAACATTTCAAAGTTCAATACAGAAGGAGGTACTTGTGATGTCAGGTATCAAAATATAGATTTAGACTACAAAACTTAAAACAGGATGACACAGTAATGGAATAAGAAAATAAATCAATGAGATCAACTAAAAAGTCTAGAAACAGATAAAATACATATCAAGACTTAGTATGTGATAAAGATGGTATTTAGTATTTTGGGGGAAACTTTGTCACATGTTCATTTATAGAAAAATGATATAGTGGGATACTTCATGTAGTATACAAAAGTAAATCCAGATTGAATAAGTAACACATCTAAAAACCAAAACTATAGAGAGATCCAAGATGGACACTTAGGAGGAAGTCAGGATTGCAGCTCCGAGAGAAGGCGCAGAGGGTGAGTGGATGCCGCATTTCCAGATGGATTTTTACTGCCTACAGACAAGGAGATTCACAGGAGGAGAAGCCCCAGCGGCGTGGCCGCTCAGCCTACGCCCTGGGGCGAGGGGCAGTGGCTTCTTATGCAGAGCAAGAGAGACAGAGTTCCCTCTGAGCCAGCAAGGGGAGCTGAAGCAGGGAGTCAAGCCAGGAGACCCCCGGGCAAGGGCGCGCCATGAATCTCAGAGCCGCTGCTTCCGCTGATGCAGCGGCACACAGGGCAGCAGATTTTAACTGCCCACAGACCAGGAGATTCACAGGCGGAGAAGCTCCACGGGTTCCTAGTGCCGCTGGTTGGACAGGAGCAGCCGCCCGGCCTGCACCGGGGGCAGGGAGCAGCGGCTCCTTGAGCAAAGTGAACGAGACTGTGTACCCTCTGGGCCAGCAAGGGGAGCTGAGGCAAGGAGGCAAGCCAAGAGATTCCTGGGCAAAGAGGGTGCCACTGGAAACACGGCTGAACCCAGGACGGTCCAGCGCTGTGGGGGAGGGGCGTCCTCCATCGGGAAACACCCTGCAGTTCCCGGGGCAATTTTCCATAACCAAGACAACCCGCCACTACAGAGACTCCGTCACTACAGGGGCGGGCCAGCATAGCGGAAGCAGTTCTAACTACACCCATATAAACAGGACTGCAGGGAAGCTCACACGGAAGCTGGGCAGAGCCCACAGCAGCTCAGCGAAGCCCCTGCAGGCTGAGTGTGACTAGACTGCCACCTTGTGGGCAGGGAAAACGGTAGCAACACAGCTGAAAAGCATAAAGCCCTAACTCCATGGGCCAGAACACCTGGGGGGAAGAAAAGGGGGTTTATGAGTTCAGCTGCTGCAGACTTAAAATTACCAAAATCAGAAAGACAGCAACTACAAAGTCAATAGGTGGGTAAATCCACAAAGATGGGAAGAAACCAGCGCAAAAAGGATGAAAACACCCAAAACCAGAACACCTCTCCTCCTACAAGGGAGCATAACTCCTCACCAGCACAGGAACAAGACTGGACGGAGAATGAGTGTGATGAAATGACAGAATCAGCTTTCAGAAAATGGATAATAAGAAACTTCCGTGAGCTAAAAGAACATGTTCTAACCCAATACAAAGAAACTAAGAATCTTGAAAAAAGACTTGATGAAATGCTAACGAGAATGGACAACTTAGAGAGGAATATGAATGAATTGATGGAACTGAAAAACACAACACGAGAACTTCACGAAGCATGCACAAGTTTCAACAGCCAAATTGACCAAGCAGAAGAAAGGATATCAGAAGTCGAAGATCAACTCAATGAAATAAAACGAGAAGGGAAGATTAGAGAAAACAGGGTAAAAAGGAATGAACAGAGTCAACAAGAAATTTGGGACTACGTGAAAAGACCCAATCTACGTTTGATAGGTGTACCTGAATGTGACGAAGAGAATGCATCCAAGCTGGAAAATACTCTTCAGGATATTATCCAGGAAAACTTCCCTAACCTAGCAAGGCAGGCCAATATTCAAGTCCAGGAAATACAGAGAACACCACAAAGATATTCCTCAAGGAGAGCAACCCAAAGGCACATAATCATCAGATTCACCAGGGTTGAAACGAAAGAGAAAATACTAAGGGCAGCCAGAGAGAAAGGTCGGGTTACCCACAAAGGGAAACCCATCAGACTCACAGCAGATCTCTCAGCAGAAACCCTACAGGCCAGAAGAGAGTGGGGGCCGATATTCAACATCCTTAAAGAAAAGAACTTTCAACCTAGAATTTCATATCCAGCCAAACTAAGCTTCATAAGTGAAGGAAAAATAAAACCCTTTGTGAACAAGCAAGTACTCACAGATTTCATCACCACCAGACCAGCTTTACAAGAGCTCCTGAAGGAGACACTACACATAGAAAAAACAACCAGCACTAGCCACTCCAAAAACGCACGAAATGGTAAAGAGCATCAACACAATGAAGAATCTGCATCAACCAATGGGCAAAACAGCCAGCTAGCATCAAAATGACAGGATCAAATTCACACATAACAATATTAACCCTAAATGTAAACGGACTAAATGCCCCAATCAAAAGACACACACTGGCAAATTGGATAAAAAGCCAAAACCCATCAGTGTGCTGTATCCAGGAAACCCACCTCACATGCAAGGATACACGAAGACTCAAAATAAAGGGATGGAGGAAGATTTACCAAGCAAATGGAGAGCAAAAAAAAGCAGGAGTTGCAATTCTCATCTCTGATAAAATAGACTTTAAAGCAACAAAGATCAAAAGAGACAAAGAAGGACATTACATAATGGTAAAAGGATCAATGCAACAAGAAGAGCTAACGATCCTAAATATATATGCACCTAATACAGGAGCACCCAGATACATAAGGCAAGTTCTTAAAGACTTTCAAAGAGACTTAGACTCCCACACATTAATAGTGGGAGACTTCAACACACCATTGTCAATATTAGACAGATCAACGAGACAGAAAATTAATAAGGATATCCAGGACTTGAACTCAGACCTGGAACAAGCAAACTTAATAGACATTTACAGAACTCTCCAGCCCAAATCCACAGAATATACATTCTTCTTAGCACCACATCACACCTACTCTAAAACTGACCACATAATTGGAAGTAAATCACTCCTCAGCAAATGCAAAAGAACGGAAACCATAACAAACAGTCTCTCAGACCACAGTGCAATCAAGTTAGAACTCAGAATTCAGAAGCCAACCCAGAACCGCACAGCCTCATGGAAATTGAACAACTTTCTCCTGAATGTTGACTGGATAAACACTGAAATGAAGGCAGAAATAAAGATGTTCTTCGAAACCAACGAGAATGAAGACACCACATACCAGAATCTCTGGGACACATTTAAAGCAGTCTCTAGAGGAAAATATATAGCAATAAGTGCCCACATGAGAAGAAAGGAGAGAACTAAAATTGACACCCTATCATCAAAATTGAAAGAGCTAGAGGAGCAAGGTCAAAAAAACTCAAAACCTAGCAGAAGACAAGAAATAACTAAGATCAAAGCAGAATTGAAGGAGATAGACACACGAAAAACCCTACAAAAAATCAATAAATCCAGGAGCTGGTTTTTTGAAAAGATCAACAAAATAGACCACTAGCCAGACTAATAAAAAAGAAAAGAGAGAATAACCAAATAGATGCAATAAAAAATGATCAAGGGGATATCACCACAGATGCCACAGAAATTCAAACCATCATCAGAGATTATTACAAACAACTCTATGCACATAAATTAGAAAACCTGGAAGAAATGGATAAATTCCTGGACAGTAGCCTCCTCCCATGCCTAAACCAGGAAGAAGTCGAAACTCTGAATAGACCAATAACAAGGTCTGAAGTTGAGGCAGCAATTAAGAGCCTACCACCCAAAAAAAGCCCAGGCCCAGATGGTTTCACAGCCGAATTCTACCAGACATACAAAGAGGAACTGGTACCATTCCTACTGAAACTATTCCAAATAATCCAAAAAGAGGGAATCCTTCCCAAATCATTTTATGAGATGAACATCATCCTAATACCAAAACCCAGCAGAGACTCAACAAGAAAAGAAAACTACAGGCCAATATCCATGAGAACATAGGTGCAAAAATCTTCAATAAAATACTGGCAAGCCGATTACAACAGCACATCAAAAAGCTTATCCACCATGATCAAGTAGGATTCATCCCGGGGATGCAAGGCTGGTTCAATATACGCAAGTCTATAAATGTAATTCACCACATAAACAGAACCAAAAACAAAAACCACATGATTATCTCAATTGATGCAGAGAAGGCCTTTGACAAAATTCAACAGCCCTTTATGCTAAAAACTCTCAATAAACTAGGTATCGACAGAATGTATCTCAAAATAATAAAAGCTATTTATGACAAACCGACAGCCAATATCATACTGAATGGGCAAAAACTGGAAGCTTTCCCTTTGAAATCTGGCACTAGACAAGGATGCCCTCTCTCACCACTCCTATTCAATATAGTACTGGAAGTTCTAGCCAGAGCAATCAGGCAAGAAAAAGAAATAAACGGTATTCAATTAGGAAAGGAGGAAGTCAAATTGTCTCTATTTGCAGATGACATGATTGTATATCTAGAAGACCCTATCACCTCAGCCCAAAATCTCCTGAAACTGATAAGCAACTTCAGCAAAGTCTCAGGATACAAAATCAATGTGCAAAAATCACAAGCATTCCTATACACCAATAACAGACTTAAAGAGAGCCAAATCAAGAACGAACTGCCATTCACAATTGCTACAAAGAGAATAAAATACCTAGGAATACAACTAACAAGGAATGTAAAGGACCTCTTCAAGGAGAACTACAAATCACTGCTCAATGAAATAAGAGAGGACACAAACAGATGGAGAAACATTCCATGTTCATGGTTAGGAAGAATTAATATCGTGAAAATGGCCATACTACCCAAAGTAATTTACAAATTCAACGCTATCCCTATCAAGCTACCAATGACCTTCTTCACAGAACTGGAAAAAACCACCTTAAACTTCATATGGAACCAAAAGAGAGCCCGCATAGCCAAGTCAATTCTAAGCAAAAAGAACAAAGCGGGAGGCATCACACTACTGGACATCCAACTCTACTACAAGGCTACAGTAATCAAAACAGCATGGTACTGGTACCAAAACAGAGATATAGACCAATGGAACAGAACAGAGGCGTTGGAGGTGACACAACATATCTACAACCACCCGATCTTTGACAAACCTGAAAAAAACAAGCAATGGGGAAAGGATTCCCTGTTCAATAAGTGGTGTTGGGAAAACTGGCTAGCCATATGCAGAAAGCAGAAACTCGACCCCTTCCTGACACCTTACACTAAAATTGGCTCCAGATGGATTAAAGATTTAAACATAAGATGTAACACTATAAAAACCCTAGAAGAAAACCTAGGCAAAACCATTCAGGACATAGGCGTAGGCAAGGACTTTATGACCAAAACACCAAAAGCATTGGCAACAAAAGCCAAAATAGACAAATTGGACCTAATCAAACTCCACAGCTTCTGCACGGCAAAAGAAACAGTCAATAGAGTGAATCGGCAACCAACAGAATGGGAAAAATTTTTGCAGCCTACCCGTCTGACAAAGGGCTGATATCCAGAATTTACAACGAGCTAAAAAAGATTTACAAGAAAAAAACAAACAAGTCCATTCAAAAATGGGCGAAGGATATGAACAGATACTTTACAAAAGAAGACATACATGAGGCCAACAAACATATGAAAAAATGCTCATCATCACTGGTCATTAGAGAAATGCAAATCAAAACTACATTGAGATACCATCTCACGCCAGTTAGAATGGCGATCATTAAAAAATCTGGAGAAAACAGATGCCAGAGAGGATGTGGAGAAATAGGAACACTTTTACACTGTTGGGAGTGTAAATTAGTTCAACCACTGTGGAAAACAGTGTGGCGATTCCTCAAGAACCTAGAAATAGAAATTCCGTTTGACCCAGCAATCCCATTACTGGGCATATATCCAAAGGATTATAAATCGTTCTACTATAAGGACACATGCACACGAATGTTCATTGCAGCACAGTTTACAATAGCAAAGACCTGGAACCAGCCCAAATGCCCATCGATGATAGACTGGACAGGAAAAATGTGGCACATATACACCATGGAATATTATGCAGCCATTAAAAACAAGGAGTTCACGTCCTTTGTAGGGACATGGATGAACCTGGAAACCATCATTCTCAGCAAACTGACACAAGAACACAAAATCAAACACCACATGTTCTCACTCATAGGTGGGTGTTGAACAAGGAGAACACATGGACACAGGGACGGGAGCACTATACACGGGGGTCTGTTGGGGGGGAGGGGGGACAGCGGGGGGGTGGGGAGTTGGGGAGAGATAGCATGGGGAGAAATGCCAGATATAGGTGAAGGGGAGGGAGGCAGCAAATCATACTGCCACGTATGCACCTGTGCAACAACCTTGCATGTTTTTCACATGTACCCCAAAACCTAAAATGCAATAATAAAAAAAAAAAAAACCAAAACTATGAAAGTATTAAAGGGAAAATAGTATGTTTTGATAAAGTAGGAGTGAGGCTGGCCTTCCTAAGCAATACACAATACACAATGGCATACTATTAAGCCACAAGAAAAGAATAAAATCGTGTCATTTGTAGCAACATTATGTTACATGAAATAAGCCAGGTATAGAAAGACAAATACCACATGCTCACACTCATGTGTGGAAGCTGAAAAACGTGATCTCATGGACATGGAGAATAGAACGATGGATACCAGAGATGAGACAGAGTGGTGGGTGAATAAACAGAGGTCAGTTAATGGTAGGAACATACAATTAGATAGAAGAAGTAAGTTCTAAGGTTTGATAGCAGACTAGGATAACTATACTTCACAATAATATTTTATGGATCTCAAAGAAACTAGGAGAGAGGACTTGAAATGTTCCCAATGCATGGAAAAAATAAAAACTCAAGGTGATGGATACTCCCAAAAACTCTGACTTGATCATTATATGTTTCATGCATGTAACAAATATTCACATGTACCCCATGATATGTATAATATTACGTATCAATAAAAGAAAAAAAGAATGATGTATTTTTTAAGTTTATAAAAAAGAATGAAGTAAAAATAAACTCAACTATTAAAAAAATTATACCTGAAATATATTATAAAATGATTGATAGCTGATAAAAAATTTTTTAAAAAAAAACAACCAGATTAAAACTAAAATCTATTAAAATCTCAACAGAATTTTACTTGAGAAAATGTGAAGGCAAAACTTGATAAATTTGATAAACTAGATAAATACCAACTAGATAAGCACCAATAATGTCAAAAGGTATTTCACCGTCAAATAAAAATGACTCATAAGTTTAAGAAAAGATGATCATACTCATTAGTATGATACAGTATGATACTGTAATTGTGGATACAGAAAAATATACATTTGTCAAAACCCATAGAATTGTACAACATAAAGTTTGTGCTCTAATGTAATCAATGGACTTAAATCAGTAATAATGTATCAGTATTGGTTCATCAATTGTAACAAATACAACACACTAACATAAGATATTAATAATAGAAGCTGTGTGGAATGAGGAGAAAGGATGTATAGGAACTCTCCCTACTTTGTGCTAAACTTTTCTGTAAACCAAAAATTCTTTTTTTGTTTGTTTATTTTTTGAGAGAAGTCTCACTCAGTCGCCCAGGCTTGGAGTACAGTGGCGCGATCTCCGCTCACTGCAACCTCCGCCTCCCAGGCTCAAAGCATTCTCCTGCCTCAACCTCCTGAGTAGCGGGATTACAGGCACCCACCACCACACCCAGCTAATTTTTGTATTTTTAGTAGAGATAGGGTCTCCCCATGTTGGCCAGGCTGGTCATAAACTCCTTACCACAGGTGATCTGCCCACCTTGGCCTCCCAAAATGCTGGGATTATAGGCGTGAGCCAGCACCCTTGGCAAATTCCTCTTAAAAGATAAAAACGGCCAGGCCCTTTTTTTGGGCCTATAATCTTAACACTGGGAAGCTGAAGTGGGAGGATTTCTTGAGGCCAGGAATTCAAGACAGTGAGGCCATGTCTCTATTAAAATAATAATAATAATACACAAATTAGCCAGGCATAGTGGGGTCTAAAATTACCTACTTAGGAGGCTGAGGCAGGAGAATGGCTTGAGCTCAGGAATTTGAGGCTGCAGTGAGCTATGATTGTACCACTGCACTCCAGCCTGGGTGACAAAACAGGATCCTGTCTCTAAAAAGTTAAAAAAATAAAAAATTAAAACTGTTAATTAAGAAATAAGTTTAATTTTTTTTGCAATAAAAATACCTATTTAGAAATAATTAAACAGATGCTCAGGGAACGGTAAGGATAAAAGTAAAGCATTAATTATCTGTATAATTTTTTAATACTCTAATTCAGCTTCCACCAGAAACCAAAAAATTATTAAGAAGAATATTTTTAAAGCCTGTTATTTATTTTTTTAAAAAACTACATTTTAGCTTCATCACCTGGGTAAAGTCAGGATGTGTTGAGAACTTTCCTGTGGGTCACTATGTTCCCATACAGATGATGCAATAGAAAAATAGCAGACAGGCAAGGGAAATGATTAGACTTTGTTATTCCAGAGAGAATTTTTGTTTGACCATATAATATGCTGGTAATTAGACCTTGCACCCCAGGATCTCACAGCTGTCTTTCTGCCATCTAATTTTTCTCTGTCAGAATCTTAGAGACATTGTAGAATACATTGAAGACTTTTTTTAAAACAACATTCATGTATGAATCCTTGCATTTGGAACCTTGCTGTGCTGATATGATTTAAAAGGGCAAATGCAGAGAAAATTTTTCAACTGAGGAGCCTAGAGTCAGTGCAATCATGAAGTAAGTGAATTGGCATTTTCCTACTGCATTTCTTTACCTCTTCTCATTTCCAGGTCTCTCATGGTATTTACATTGTGATCTTAATCTTCAGACCATTGGGGAGAAGATGAAATGTTTTAATTGGGATGCGTGGTGACATCATATTTACATTTTAATAAATCATTCTGGTGAAAAACAAGTCAGAAAGAGGCAAAAATGAATGTGGGTTTGTAGGGGTCTGCAGCAACCTCAATTCTTGCCTTTTCAGAAGAAAAACAAGACTGAGAAGACTGAGAGGCACTACGCAGAGTGAGAGATAAGGCAAGTTTTAGAGCAGGAGTGAAAGTTTATTAAAAAGCTTTAGAGCAGGAATAAGATGAAGTAAAGTACACTTGGAAGAGGGCCAAGCAGGCAATTTGAGGGATGAGGGCACGGTTTGACCTTTAACTTGAGGTTTTATACCTTGCCACACTTCCGGGTTCTTGTGTTCCCTCCCCTCTATTTTTCCCTTGGGTTGGGCTTTCCGCATGCGCAGTGGCCTGCCAGCGCCTGGGAGGGGAGCATGCGCAGCGTGTTTACTGTATTTGTACGCGTGCTAACTTGAGGCATTCTTCGCTTACCAGCTGAATGTTCCTAGAAGGTCATATGCCGGTTAAATTCTGTCATTTTGCATGATTGAACCCACTCTCCAACTCCTGGGATCTTACTGGGAAGCTGCTGACCACCAGTTTAAGGTTTATTCCATCTATTGGTAGACTGCCTTTCCCTGCCACTGACTGCAACCAATTATTTTTTTAGAAAGACAACGTAACAACTGCCTGACCATCACCTGATGGCCACCTGACATTCCTGGTGATGGCGGGGAGTCCTCCCTGCCCTTCTCATGCCTGACTAGCTGCCTACTGTGACAGGTTGACCTATTAAGAGGCAGTTACAGTCTTTTAGATGAGAGATGACATCTTCCTTTCTAAGGATATCTGCCTTCAGACAGTTAATAATCCCCTGATTCAAAGGAAGGGGGTAGAATTTCAGATAGCTTTATAAATGAAGCACTTTGAATCTTCAGAGAAGACATTTGAGAGCAACTTTTAAGAAGGAGATTGCATCTGAATAATATTCTGGAGTGGGTTGATAGAGGCTGAGTACATTTCAGTTGGAGGACACAGCATGAACAAAAGCAAACCATATTCATAGAACGATGAGCTGCACAGTTTGGATAGAGTTTAGAATACCTAAAAGAAAGTTTAGAATATGAGACTGAAATGAAATGTGAAACCAGATTGTGGATAATAACAATACTAGGCCTAGGTTGTCAAGCTCATACTTTGTCACAAAAAAACTAATGAAGTTGGTTTAAAATAAGAAATAGTATGTGCAGAGCAGTGGTATATGGAGTTGGGGAAATTTTTTTCAGTTTAAGATGATGTTACTCACATTGTTGTGCCTCATCCCTAGAGAGCTTGAATTAATTGGTCTAGAAGTATGCATTTCTTTTTTAAAATTTTTACTTTTTAATAAAAACTGTATGTATACAAGGTATGCAACATGTTGTCATAGACATACACATTGTGATGTAATTACTACAGTCAAGCTAATTAATGCAATCATTTCTGTGCTTGTGTGTGGTGAGAACTCCTAAGATCTACTCTCTTAGCAAATGTTCAGTATAATACAGTATTATTAACTATTGTCACCATGCTGTGCGTTAGATATCTAGAACTTACTCATTCTACGTAACTGAAACTTTGTACATTTAGACCAATATATCCCTATATCTGCCCTCCACCCACCACTGGCAACTACCATTCTACCCTCTGCTTCAGTAATTTGGATTTTTTGAGATTTTTAACGTAAGAGAAATCATGCTATATTTTTCATTCTGATTAATGTCCTTCAGGTTGATCATCCCTTTATTCAAAGGAAGAGGATAGAATTTCTGATATTGTTACAAATGAAGCACTATGAATATTCAGAGAAGACACTTGAGAGTAAATTTTAAGAAGATGGCATAATGTCCTGGAGTACATTTATCTGCTTACAACTATGAACCCCAATGACAGACGTATCATGTGCTTTATCAACAGCTATGTAGTACAGGCCCAGTTTTATCTACCAGAAAGCATTGTCCTTTTTTCACATCAAGTTGTGCTACAGTCAGTTTAGAAAATGACACTTACATTATAGAGTGGAAGTTGAGGAAATATAATATAACCAGTGAGTTATATTAATTTATACATTTATTGCTGTCATGGTCATGATATTTTGTATATACCCCTTTATATTCTACAGTAAAAAACTTGCCCATGACCTGAAAATAATGTTCTCCACTTCCTCTCACACTTATTTCACTTGTCAGTCCTCACTTTGGGCCTAATGAATGCATAATATGTCCAGCATAGAGCAGTAGCTCCCAAATGCAGGTGCCCATCAGAATACCCTGTATAACATTTTTAAAAATGTAGAGTTCCAGGTCCTATCTCAGATCCGTTAAATTAGAATGTCCAGAGGTGGGGCCAAAGTGGGGACACACACACACACACACACACACACACACACACATGTGGACACACATACACAGGCACACACAGACACATACACTTCACTGAGGACTCTAAAGCATATCTGTGACTAAGAACCACTGACATTCACTATTTCTACTTGAATTTTTAAGGTGTCTCATTTAGAGAAATTCCACTCTGGTGGTCTCTTAATATAAATCATAATGTTTAAGGAGTAATTACTGAGTTTAATTTTACCTATCAGCACTACCATTTTATTCCTGATTTCTTCAGGAAACGCTCTCAAATGCATTGAATTGTATAGTCTTCCTAATATTAATAGAGTCCCCATGACTAGCAAGTTTTCTCATATTTAAATGTTGAAAAAGTAAATTTTCTGCAGAGCTTTTGAGTAATCATGGCAATTTGAGAAATTAAAGACATCATTTTTTAAGTCAAAGTGATTATAATCCAATTATATTATCATCACCAAAGACTGAAAGTGAAAGCAGGAGGATGATGTCATCAGCACTGTGTGAGGTCAGGAAATTAATCATGCCTTTCACAGTTCAAACATTATCAAGTAAACAGATTGTCCAGGATGTCAACACTTTCTCCTTTCTCAATTAAGAAATATGGTAGGTTCTCAATGTTCTCTCCGGCATGACTTTGAAGAATCTTCACATTCCTTTTTCTGTTCCATCCCAGGATTCTGGTTAAGTCTGAAATGGATTCACTCACCCAAGGCAAGGCAATTTTATCTGTGCTGTGAGTCAATTTCCAAAAGTCACTGCATTTCATACTGCAGTGTGAACTAACAACCTTATCTCTCTTCCTACTTTTACATTTTTATTAAGGTTTGATACTATTTTAAGTCTGAATTACATCTCTTAGGAAAAGAAATTTCCTCACAAAAATTGGAGCTGATTACCTAGTGTTTGTTTTTTATGGCTTCCCCCTGAGTGTGAAGTATTCTGATCCCATTCAACCAGGTGCCAAGTGCAGTAAAAGATAATGTGATAAATATTTTCATCTTTCCTGTCCAAGTTGTACTTTGATATATTATATCATATAATAAGATTCATTTTGAGTGTCATTTATTTTTGGTGTGACAAAAATATATCACTTTATTTTTATTAATGTAATTGTACATATTTATGGGGTGTATGTAATATTTGGATACATTTATACAATGAGTAATGATCAAAATAGGTCATTTAGGATATTCATTGCCTCAACTATTTATCATTTCTTTGTGTTGGGTAAGTTCCAAATCTTCTAACTATTTTGTAATATACAATAAATTATTTTTAAGACTATAACTTATTCATTCTATCTAACTATATTTGTGTCCTCATTATCCAATTTCTGGTTTCTCTTCTTTGACCTTATTTTTCCCAATCCCTGGTGACCATCCTTCTCTACCTCCATGAGATAAATTTTTTTTAGTTCTCATATGTAAATTAGAACATAAGATATTTGTCTTTCTGTGCCTGGCTTATTTCACTTAATACAATGACCTCAAGTTCCATCCATGGTGCTGCAAATGACAGGATTTCATTCTCTTTTATGGCTGAATAACATTTTATCGCATATATCTGCCATGATTTATTTATCCATCCATCCACTGATGAACACTTAGGTTGATTTCATACCTTGGTGATTATGAATAGTAGCTGCAATAAACATGGTAATGCAGATATCTTTTTTTAATTGTGTCCAGCAGATTTTAAAAAATTTTATTGAGATAAAATATACATATGTAATTTACCATCTTTAGCATTTTCAAGTATATAATTCAGTGGTAATAAACATATTTCTATTCTCTTTTCTCCTTAATTATTCCTCCCCTTTCTCTTTCCTGGCCCTTGGTAACCACCAATTTACTCTCTGTCTTCATGAGATCGACCATTTATATTAGCTCCCACGTATGAGTGAGAACACGTGATATTTGTCTTTCTGTTCTTGCCTTATTTCACTTAACATGATGGTCTCCAGTTACATCCATATTGCCGCAAATAATACAATTTCATTCTTTTATGGCTGAGTAATATTTCATTGTGTGTATGTACTACATTTTCTTTATCCATTCATTTGTTCATGGGAACTCTGATTGATTCTTTATCTGGGCTATTATGAACAGTGCTGCAATTAAGAGGGAAGTTCAGATATCTCTTTGATATGCTTATTTCCTTTTTTTTGTATGTATATTCAGCAGTGAGATTTCAAGATAATAAAGTATTTATGTTTTTAGGGTTTTTTGTTTTGAGGAACCTCCATACTGTTTTCCATAATAGCTGTACTAATTTATATTCTTACAACTGATGTACGAGAATTTGCTTTTTTCTTTATCAGCAATTTTAACTATTCATATCTCTGATAATAGCCATTTTAATGGTATTGAGATGATATCTCATTGTGGTTGTGATTGGCGTTCCCTTTATGATTAGAGATGTTGAGTATTTTCTTTATACTTGCTGGCCATTTGGATGTCTTCTTTTGAGAAATGTCTGTTTATATCATTTGCCCATTTTTTAGTCAGATTATGTATTTGTTGCTGTTGAGTTTCTTATATAGCTGGCCCTTGGACAACATGGGTTTGAATTGCACAGGTCCACTTATACTTTGAATTTTTGCAATAAATATATTGGAAAAATTATTTGAAGATTCTCAACAGTTTGAAGAAACTTGCAGGTGAAACAAATAGCCTAGAAATATTTTTTAAAAATAAGTTAGGCATGTCCCAATTATGCAAAATACATGTAGATACTAGTCTATTTTATCATTAACCACCATAAAATATACACAAACCTATTATAAATGTTAAAATGCATCAAACTTTACACAAACACTTATAGATCGTACATGGCACCATTCACAGTCTAGAGAAATCTCAACAAACATAAAAATTCAGTATGAAATCAAAACTGCATAAAGTTACCTATAGTGTGCACTCCACTACTGTAATAATTTTATAGGTACCTCCTGTGACTATTGCAGGTAGCTCAAGTATTGCAAGTATCCTCTTAAAATATCATGTGGCATTAACCACCTCCACATAAGCAGTTTGACTCTCTAGTAAATTGCATATCACAGTGAAAAATGATCTCTCTCAATTCTTGCATATTTTTTCATCATGTTTAATGCAATACCTTAAACCTTGAATAACACCATGGGACCCATACAGAGTGCTACTAGTGATACTGGAAGTGCTTTCAAGAAGTGAAATCATGACATTAAAAGGAGAAGTTGATTTGCTTGATATGTACCACAGATTAAGGTCTACAGCTGCAGTTGGGCACCATTTCAAGATAAATAAATCCAGCATAAAGACTATTGTAAAGGGGAAAAAAAGAAAAGGAAAGAAAGAAAAGGAAATTTGTGAAGCACTCACTGCAGCTATACCAGCAGGCACAAAATCTTAGTACTTTTTTTGAAATGCCTTTGTGTTGTGTATTGAAAATCTGTTTGTATGTGGGAGCAAACTTGCTATAAGAAAGGTATACCTATCAACTCTAATATGATTTGTGAGAAAGCAAACTCATGCCATGACGACTTGAAGCAAGAGGAAGGTGAAGGATCAGATGTGGGAGAATTTAATGCCAGTAAAGGGTAATTTGACAATATTAGAAAGAGGTTTGACTTTTAAAATATCAAGATAATAGACGAATCAGCTTCTGCCAACCAAGAGGCAGAAGATGATTCCCAGACGTGATTAAGAAGATTATTGAGGAGAAACTTTATATGTCTGAATAGGTTTTAATAAAGACAAAAGTGTCCTATTCTGGGAAAAAAAAAAAAGTGCCACAAGGTACATTAATTAGTATGAAAAAAAAAAAGCAAGCACTAGGGTTTAAGGTGGGAAGGGACAGGCTAAATCTACTGTTTGTGCAAATGAAGCACAGTTTATGATCAGAACTGCCCTTATATATAAAAGTACTAAACCCCTAGACTTGAAGGGAAAAAATAAACACCAGCTGCCAGTCTTTCGGTTGTACAAAAAGAAGCCCTGGACAGTGAGAACCATTTTTCTGAACTGGATTCATCCATGCTTCTTTCCTGAAGTCAGGAAGTACCTTTCTAGTAAGGGATTACTTTTCAAAATTCTTCTGATACTAGACAATGCCCTTAAAGGCCACCCAGAACCCCAAGAGTTCAACATAGAAAATCTCATAGTTGTCTTGCTGCCCTCAAACACAATGTGTCTAATTTAGCATCTGGATCAGGGGGTCATAAGGGCTTTTAAGACTCATTACACATGGAACTCAATGGAAAGGAATGTCAATGCTATGTAAGAACAACCCAATTTGCCTATTTTTGCTTTTGTTGTCTGTGCTTTTCATGTCTGACCAAAAAAACATTTGCTTAGAGCAATGGCCTGGCTCATTTTCCAGGGTGTTTTCTTCTAGCAGTTTTATAGTTTCAACTGACACTTAAGTCTTTTATCTATTTTTATTTGATTTTTATATGGTGAGAGATATGAGGCTAGTTTTATTCTTCTGTATATGTATATCATTTTCTCAGAACCACTTAGTAAGGAAATTGTCTTTTACACAATGTATGGTTTTGGCATCTTTGTCAAAAATAAGTTGGCTGTAAATGTGTGGGTTTTTTCTGGTTTTTCTATTCCATCCCATTGCTCTATGCATCTGTTTGTACACTAGTACCATGCTGTTTTGGTTACTATAGGTTTGCAGTATATTTTGAAGTCAGGTAGTGTGATGGCTCCAGCTTTGTTCTTTTTGCTTAGGATTGCTTTGGTTTTTATAGAGTCTTCTGTGGCTCCATACAAATTTTAGGATTGTTTTATCTATTTCTATGAGGAATATTATTAACATTTTGATAGGGATTGAACTGAATCATGGATTTCTTTGAGTAGTATGGATATTTTAACAATATTAGTTCTTCCAGTTCATGAATATGGGATACCTTTCTAATTTTTTTGTGTCTTCTTCAATTTCTTTCATCAATGTTTTATAGTTTTCATTTTAGAGCTCTTTCATCTTTTTGGTTACATTTATTCTTAAGGGTTTTTGTTGTAGCTGTTGTACATAGGATTCCTTTCTTGATCTCTTTTTCAATTGTCTAGTTTTGGTGTCAGGTTAATGCTGGCCTTGCTATAATTCATTTGGAAGTATTCTCTCTCTTTTTTTTTAAGATAATTTGAGAAGAAGTGATATTAGATCTTATTTAAATGCTTGACAGAATTCAGCAGGGAAACCATCAGGTCTTGAGCTTCTCTTTGATGGGATACTTTTTACTACTGTTTGGATCTTGTTACTCATTAATAATCTGTTCAGGTTTTCTATTTCTTCATGATTCTATCTTGGTATGTTGTCCATGTCTAGAAATTTATCCATTTCCTACAGGTTTTCAAATTTGTTGGTGTTTAGATGTTCATAATAGTCTCTAATGATCCTTTCTTTGGTTCTGGTTTCTGTACTTTTGGTATAGTGTTTTCTTTTTTGTCTCTGGTTTTATTTATTTTGGTCTTTTTTTTCAGTCTCACTAGTGGCTTGTCAATTTCATTTATCTTTTCAAAAAACAATTTTTATTTTGTTGATCTCTTGCATTTTTTAGTCTCAACTTTATTTTTGCTCTGATCTTCATGATTTCTTCTTTTCTAATTTTGGGTATGGTTTGTTCTTGCTTTTCTAGTTCATTGAGCTACATTGTTAGGTTGTTAATTTGAAATCTTTCTACTTTTTTGATGTAGGCATTTGTTGCTACATACTTCACTCTTAGTACCGATTTTCCTGTATCCCATTTGTTTTGGTATGTGTGTTTCCATTTTCATTCACTTCAAGAATTTTTAAAATGTCCTTCTTAATTCCTACATTGGCCCATTGGTTATTCAAGAGCATGGTGTTTAATTTCCATGTATTTGTATCATTCCCAAAGTTCTTCCTGTTATTCATGTCTAGTTTTGTTACATTGTTTCAGAAGAAGATACTTGATATGATTTGACTTTTCTTGAATTTGTTAAAATTTGTCTTACAGCCTAACATATGGTCTAGCCTGGGGAATGTTACATTTGCTAATAAGAAGAATGTGTATTCTGCCACAATTGAATAAAACATTCTGTAATTGTCAGTCCTTTTGATTTAGAATGTAGTTTAACTCAAATGTTTGTTGATTTTTAAAATATACATTATCTGTCCATTGCTGAAAGTGGGGTGTTAAAGCCCTCCTACTATCATTGTATTGCAGTCTCTCTCTTTCTTTAAATGTATTAATAGTTGCTTTATATATTTTAGTATTCTGGTGTTGTGTGCATATATATTTATGATTATTGTATCCTCTTGTTGGATTGAACCCTTTATTACTATATAATGACCTTTTTTGTCTTTTTTCACAGTTTTTGACTAGAACTCTCGTTTAAGTGGAGCTGCTGCTCTTTTTTGGCTTCAATTTGTCTAGAATGTCTTTTCCATCCCTTTACTTTCTATTACTTTATTTTATAAGGTTGAGTATAGCACAAACAAAGGAAGGATGGGGGGTACTTCTAAACATCAATTTCTGAGATAATCAGAATATTTTAATTATACTCAATACATGACATTCTACTAGAACCTTATTTACTTAAGTACAGATTTCTATATCTTTAATTTTTATTATTTTAGATTCACAGGGCATATGTGCAGGTTTGTTATATGGGTATCCTGCATGATGCTAAGGTTTGGGCTTCTAGTGATTCCATCACTAGGATCCAGTAGTGAGCGTATTAACAGATAGGTAATTTTTTAACACCTGTCCTCTTCCCTTTCTCCCACTTTTGGAATTTCCAGTGTTTGTTGTTCCCATCTTTCTGTCCACATGTACCTAAATGTTTAGCGCCCACTTATAAGTGAGAACGTACAGTATTTGGTTTTCTGTTTTTGCATTATCAAATCTTGTTTTAACAGCTAAGATCGAGAGACCTACATTCAGTGAGGATGACTACAGCAGTCTTTGGAGAAAGAGGGCAGAATCTGGTAAACCATGAGAAGAATTCAATAATAGAGTGGTAACTTAGGAGTGAGGTGAATAAGGAGAATATGGTGTCACAGAAGCCATGTAGGAGAGAATTTTGAGAAAAAAAGGAATGTTTATTAGTGTCTAAAGCTGCAGAGTGATTGAACAGGATGACAATTTACAAAAGCCCACTGAATTTGAAACTAAGGTCAATGATGATGTTAGACCAAACACTATCAGCAAAAGATGGAGTCACCGTGTGATTCCAGGACAGAAAGGACACAAAGAAGTAGAGGTGATCACTATAGATTTCCTTTTTAAAAACTCCGATGAGGAGAATGATTGTTAGTGAGAAAGAGGGTAAGAGTCAAAGGAATATTTGGAGGGAGAACATTGAATATCATGAAAGAGCTTGAGCTTGTCTGAAGGCTGAATGAAAGAATCTGTTAGGAAGACAAACGTTGGCAATGCCAGAGCAAAAAGAGGGAAGGTCCCAGAGGAGGAAGGAGAGGATCACAGGGCAGCATATGGGATGGCCACCATTTCATCAAGACTCAGCAAAGATGTGGTCTCATTTCATAGAAGAAAATAGAGTACACTAAATTAGGATTCTATCTTATGGCTTCCTCATAAATATACTTCGACATGTATCTTTGTCTATACCCCCGTCTACCTTCTTCCCTCCCATCTATGTAGAAGATGTGTCTTTTCTCAGGGACAAGGCTAATCTCTGTCTATAGGTAAATAAAAATGTAATTGATGTTTGTCACATATATATTTATATAGTCCAAAGAATATAAAGAGTATAAATTGACCTATATTTTGACTAAATGGATATAATAAGCATATGCTTTATTACCAAACCAATAGAGCAATTAATTGTTATAGATAGAAAACACATCACTTTTCCATTCAAATGAAATTTTAACATTGATTAATATAACCATTGAAAAAATCCTTTATTTAGGATATATATGACCACATGCCAGATAATTGATCTGCATTAACCATATAACCCAGTTGTTTAGAAAAGTATTCAAATCATCTAAAACATTGTGCTTTTTATATTACATTATATAGATACAGTCTGTAAACTTATAGGACATACTGATACAGCCAAAATTAAGATCAGAAGCACAATAACAATGGGAAGAAGAAAGCACCTCATCTGTAATTTCAGACACACTTTCATTACTTCTCTAGATGTTCAGTAGTCAAACATTATCCTTAAGTTAATGCTTACTTTGGGCTAAAAAACAATATGTAAATATAAGAGTATGTATATTAATTTTAGAGATAAAATTTGCTATTACTAATGCCAAAATCATGAGAATGATTACAATACATCTGTCATTAACAATCTATATCCTCTTCTTCATGTTTTCTTCAAGTGTTCTTTAATGCCTATTATGTTATAAACACTGTACTAGGTAATGGAGATACAAAAATAAATAAAGTATTGCTCTTCTTTGAGGAACTTGCAATCTCATAGGACTGAGAGACATGTTCATAATTAATTATTATAAAAATTTGTATAATGCTGTGAGAGAAATAGGTATAAAGAAACTACAAATATGTATTAAACATTATCAATCTAAAAATAATTTGAAATAGAAAAGAACAAAACTCAATGCAAATGTTAACATAGTATAATTTATAACAAGAAAAACATTTTGAGCAATTACCAAAAGAAGCAATAAGCATACTAGTCAGGATGAGCAAAGCTATGCCCTAGTGAAAAATAACACCAAAATTTCAGTGGCTTTACACAACAAATGGCGCAGTCCAATCCAATGTGGGTTGAAGGGCTCTCCTTGTCTGCTTTTATCCAAGCAGCCACTGGGAATCCACACACCTTATATCATAAATTAAAGCTTCAGTATTTGGAATATATGGCTTTCAAGGACAAAGAACAGAAGGCTGAAGGATTGTACAGAGTATTGTTAAGGGTAAGTCCTGAAAGAGGCTGACATCACTTTTTCTACATTTCATTGATGTAATTCAGTCACATAGGTCCCAACCTAACTGTAAGGGGGGGTTCTAAAATGTAATCTTATTGTATGCCAGGAAGAGAAAACAGTGTATTGAACACACAGCCTTGTCTCTGTAACATAAAGTTGATAAATTGAGCAATATATGCATTTTTCATCAAGAATTTATGCAAATACAAAAAAATTCTTAAAATGTTTACTAAAAATTTTGTATATGAAAATATTTTATGGTTGGAAAAATGTGTGTATAAAAATACATAGGAGGAAATATACTAAAATACTAATGGTCATGTAGAATAAAAGAACAATAACTTTTTAATTTCTTTATTTGAATTCTTGATTTTCTATTAAAATGTGTTACTTATAATGAAAAACATTAAATAATTTTTAAATTTCTGTAGTGGAATATTATAGCAATTACTATTAAGAATAGCTAAATCAGATACTCTGAAGAGATTGCAAAGAAGGGAAAGGGAAGAAGATGAGTAATAAATTAGGATTAAATAGCATTTTGAAGAAAAAGCAATAGACCTAGGAGCCCCATGTGAAAGTCAGTAATCATTCATTTAAGGGGACTGGGGAACTTGAGAAGCACTAAAGCCTGCACAAAGCAGTCCCAGTGTGAGGTCACCATTCATGAGGACTATCTGGCTGATGTGGTGGACAGCAAGGTGCTACAGGTATGCATGAAGTCCCCAGTGCATGAGGATTCCAAGGACAATCCACAGGCTTTGTGGTATGGAACATACCCTGGACCATCAGCAGCAGTAAGAAGGCTCCTGACATGATCAGCTATGAGAAATTTCCCAATTTCAGGGGTTCAGGTGGCCCCAAAGACCCTCCCTTGCAGCCCCTAATATCAATAAAAAACCAGAAACCTCTTCAGCCTGCTGAGGAAAACCCCATCACACAATGGTTTGTCTCAATCTGACCTAGTAGCTGGACTTTCTATAAATTATTAATGCTCTCCCTGCTTCTCAGGGTCTCACAGTGAAGTCTGGCATTGCCTGCTTTGTATGTGACTACTTCCCTGAGGCCTGATTGGCATCCACAGCATGCTCAGGATCTGCTCACTGATACTTGGCTCTGAGCACTCCATGGTTTTAATGCTAAACAAAGGTAATTGAGCATTTTGTAATAAGGTAACACAGACTGCAGCTTTGTGGTCCACCTGGCATGTCAGTCAGCACTTCATTATGAGAGCTCCTCTACAGTGGCTAGGATTCAACTTCCTGTGTCATAACCTCAAGAAATAAATTTCCTTGACTTTATAAAACCTATATATATATATATATATATGAATGAATATAAACAATATTGATTTTTCCAATCCATGAACATGGAATATATTTATTTCTATTCTTTTGTGTGTTCAATTTCTTTTATCAATGTTTTATAATTCTCGTTGTAGAGATTTTTCACTTCTTTGGTCAAGTTTACTCATACGTATTTTACTTTATTTTAGCTATATTGTAAATGTACTCACTTTCTTGGCTTAGTTTTCAGATTGCTCACTGTTGGAATACGGAAATGTTACTGACTTTTGTATGTTGATCTTATATCTCGCAACTTTACTGAATTCATTTTATCATTTCTAATAGTATTCAAGGCAATCCTTATCAAAATACCAGTGATCTTCTTCACAAATAGAAAAAATAGTCTTAAAATTTACATGGAATCACAAAAGTTTCAGAACAGCCAAAGCAATCCTGAGCAAAAAGAACAAAACTGGAAGCATTATATTACCTGACTTCAAATTATACTACAAAGTTTTAGTAACCAAAACAATAATACTGGAATAAAAACAGACACCATGGAGTTGCATAGAAAATTCAGAAATAGATCTATACATTTACCAAAAACTTATTTTCAACAAAGGCACCAGGAATATACATTAAGGGAAGGACAATCTTTTCAATAAATAATGCTGGAAAAGCTGAATATTCACATACAGAAGAATGAAATGAGACTCCTACCTCTTGCTATGTACAAATACCAAATCAAAATGATTACAAGACTTAAATGTAAAACTGAAACTATAAAATTACTAGAACAAAGCATTGGGGAAATTATTCATAACATTGGTCGGGGCTAAAATTTCTTCAATACGAGCTCAAAAGCATGGGCAACTAAAGCAAAAATTAACACATGGAATTACATACAGCAAGCTGAAAAGCTTCTGCACAGCAAAGGAAGCAAACAATGAAATGAAGACAGAATGAGAGAATATATCTGCAAACTATCCATCTGACAAGAGATTAATAACCAGAATATATAAGAAGCTCAAACAACTCAACAGCAAAAACAAAAACAAAATAACCTCAATCTAATTAAAAATTAGCAAAAGAAGTGAAAAAACATTTTTTTAAAAAAGACGTACAAATGGCCAACAGGTATATGAAAAATTGCACAACATAACTAATCATCAAAGAAATGCAAATGAAAACTACAAGGAGCTGCTTCATCCCAGTTTAAATGGCTTTTAACGGAAAGAGTAGCAATAAAGGATGCTAGCAAAGATGTAGAGAAAAGGGAATTCCCCTACACTCTCAATGGGAATGAAAATTAATACAACCACTGTGAAGAACAGTATAGAGGTTTCTCAAAATACTGAAAATTGAAATATGCATGATCCAGCAATCACATTACTAGTTATATATCCAAAAGGAAATTTCTATATCAAAGAGATATCTGCACTCTCATGTTTACTGCAGTACTCTTCACTATAGCCAAAATATGGAATCAACTTCAGTATTCATTAACAGATGAATGGATAAAGAAAATGTGGTACATATACACAATGAAATATTATTCAGCCATAAAAAATGAAATCATGTCATTTGCAACATGTAACTTGAGACTCTTATGTTAAATGAAATAAGCCAAACACAGAAAAACAAGTATTGCATGTTCTTACTTATATGTTGGAGCTAAAATGATTGACCTCATGGAGATAGAGAATAAGATGACGGTTATCGGAGACTGGGAAGGGTAATGGGGAGAAGGGGATAAGATAAAGAAGTGTTGGTTAATAGATACAAAATTACTGTTAGATAGAAGGAATAAGATCTAGTGTTTGGTAGTGCAATAGGGTGAATATAGTTAACAGTGTCAGAATAACTAAAAGAGTAGAATTGGAAAGTTCCTGATACAAAGAAATGATACATGTTTAAGGTGATAGATATCCCAATTACCCTGATTTGATCATTACACATAGTATGCTTATATCAAAATATCCTATGTATCCTATAAATATGTGCAGCTATTAGGCATCCATAAAAATTAAAAGTAAAAAAAATTAAATATGCAAAGGCCAGAAACTTAAGCCATTATTAATAATTTTCCTTATATTTGTGCAACATAGGAATACAGTTTTTTTTTTATTGTACTTTAGGTTCTGGGGTACATGTGCAGATCGTGAAGGATTGTTGCATAGGTACACACATGGCAATGTGTTTGCTGTCGCCCCCACCGACCCCATTACCTACATCTGGCATTTCTCCCCTAGTTATCCATCCCTGACCTCCCCACCCCGCCCCACTGTCCCTCCCTTGGCACCCCCCAAACAGACTCCAGTGTGTGAGCATCCCCTCCCTGGGTCCCTGAGGAATACAATTATTTAATACAGTTGTTTAAACTGTAATTTAGACTTCAATGAGTCAATTTGCATTGCAAAAGAGATTTTGATGGGATTCCTCTAAATTAGAGATTCCATTCCAGAAAGAATCCCCATTCCGGTGTCACAGGAGGTATCTGGGTGGTCACCACCTGGAAGGCAAAGTAGAGACTTATGCTCTTATTTCATGCTCTTATCTAAACTTCAGCTGGGCCCAGGTCTTATTATCTTGCTATGTTCCTCAGGGTCTTGTGTAGTACCTGAGACCTAGCTTCTTTAAAACAATAATTAGCTGTTGAATGAACAATTCTTTACAGCTCACCTTCACATCTGTCATAAAAGTTTAAGTGTGCATTATAAATAAAATGTTTTACTTTGAAATAAACTTACTGATCTCTGACGAGATTTTTCCCAAAGAAAATTGCTCCAAATCTTTGCAGTTGTTCTTCAAATGATAGGTCAGCTTGTGTGACTTCCCCACAGGAGCCTGCGGTGTGCCATCTAGTGACCAATGTGGCCAATATATACAGCACACCAAGGATGTTTTGTTATTTTAAATATGTTCATTACAGCTCTATTAATATTTGAAATAAAAGGCATTTTTAAATAATTATGTGCATATTAATGTAACTGATGCATACACTCAAAAAACAAAGAATTAAAAGAAATGTTGACTGATGGTGACCTACTATTTATTGCTCAGCATTTATGTAAAGTGTACAAAATTACTATTATGCTGATCTTTGCTGTTATTACCAAGATTTACTTACCACACACCTCTAGTCTGCAAGGTACCATAAAGAGTACAAAACAAACAAACCAAACCATTGGTATATTGTTTTATCTGCAGGCATAGCACACATACATTTAAAAAAAATCACCAAAATTCAAGGCAGTTCATGACAAGTGACAAAGATTTGATGTATACTTCTCTAAACACATGATAAACATGTTAAGTGCAAAACTTCACAAGGATGGAAAAAGCAAAGAGTGGAAAGAAGACTGTCTTTGAAAAGGAGAAAATATCCTGGGGTCTGTTGGTGGGGACTAGGGGAGGGACAGAGGGGGTAGGGAGTTGGTGAGGGATAACATGGGGAGAAATGCCAGATATAGGTGATGAGGATGGAGGCCGCAAACCACATTGCCATGTGTGTACCTATGCAACAATCCTGCATGTTCTGCACATGTACCCCGGAACCTAAAGTGCAATAAAATAAAATAAAACAAAAGAAAGAAAAGGAGAAAATAGAAGCAATACTCGTAAAGAAGTAAGACAAAGAGACTTGATGCCATGCTAAGAAATTCATATTTTGTACTGTATCCTGTAAGTAATGAGGGCCCCTGAAGGGCTTTAAGGAAGAGAGTAACTTGATTTAAAAAGCATTTGGGTGGATACGTAATATAGTTAAGTTATAAGCATACGTCCTCTCTTGTAATAGAAGAAATAGGATATGATTAGAATGATTTAATCATAGAATAGCACAAAAGTTTATACATAGTGCAACATATCTACAGAATACCTGCAATTTATTATTACATAGATAGTCAGGAAATAATGTTGATAAACAATGTCAAATTTTAAAAATTTTGTAAATATTCTTGGAATTCTGTTGCCCCTGCTAGATGAGCAGAATAGGGAATGGGCTTGGATAGTTTTTGTATCTGGTATGTGTCTACTCTCTTTTCTTTACATGAACTCTCATAGATACAGAGACAGTTTAAAACGTTTACTAAATTATGCTCCTAAAGGTGAGGCTGAAAGGTCTTGCTAAATGACTGAAGAGTTCATGTGGGGCGAGCTTCTCACTAGCAACACAACACTGGTTGCTAGATAAACACAGGCAGAGGGATCACACTTCAGTGATTTGCAGCAGTGACGGGTGGCAATGGTATTTATGGTTTTCCTTTCACCAACTAGCACACATCAAATGACTTGGCAAGGTGGAGAAAAAGTATTAGATTAAAATGATAAATAATTACCTGACACTAGCTTAGCTTCTTCTGAAAGGGTTATTATGAGGCTGCAAACAGCCAGAATGCCTATGACTTTAAATTTTATAATTTCTGAAGACAATTTTATAAAATTTATCAAATGTTATAATTTATGAAGAAAATTTTTTTAAATTTATTAAATTTTATAATTTATTTAAAAATTTATTAAGGAAGCAAGTATCCCATAAGTTAGCATTCAGAAGTGAAGGATTCACCACCTCATAATTTGTGCTGCCATTCCTTTCCTTAACCAATAACGTTGATTATACTGGAAAACACACATAATTTTTGTTCTAAAACTTCTTTTATACTATCTTTCTTAATAAGGGACTATTTTTTTTAACCATACCAGAATAAGCCCAATTATATGTACTCAAAAGATGGTCAAGAGGTTTGACAATCCTGGATTCCTAATACACAATTTTTCTTTATATTTTGTCTGGGCTCATGAAACATTGTGTTAGATTCATATTTTAAGTCTAAATTTAAAAACGTATTAAGGTTCCATTCTATGTGACCCAGTTAGCTCCCCCTACCCTCTGCAAAAATGCTAAGAAATATTTTTGATTATAATAGAAAAAAAGAGAGGACACTAAAGTAGAGAGGGCAGCAAAGATAATATTTCAATTAATCTTCTTAAAGTGTCAAAACAATTATATATATATATATAATCAAGTAGATAAGCTTCTCACCAATACACATCAAGATGTGTTTTCTGCTCTCTAGCCACCTTTCAGTCCCTTCAACGTGGCCTCTTCCATTGAGCCTCAGTGCCTTGCACTTGCTGTACCCCTTGCTGAAATGCTCCAAAATCCAAAACTTTTTAAGTACCAACATGACACTCAAAGGAAATGGTCAGTGGAGCATTTCAGACTTTGCATTTTTGGATTTGGGATGCTTAACCAGTAAGTATAAGGCAAACATCCCCAAACCTGAAAAACATCTGAAATTTAAAACACTTCTTATTTCAAGAATTTTATATAAGAAATATTCAACGTGTATGCATGTAAATATTCACCCGCACACACACACACACACACACACACACACACATTTCTTTAACAGAATTTGACACTTACTTATGTTTCTGTAATGTATTTATGAAAAAGGCAGGGACGATCGGAACCATCCATTCATCCATTGATAGGGAGTTAATATCCATTTTCATAGGCTTGGCTTCGGATTAGGAAAAAAAAGTAGAAACTACTACATTCAAAAGGAATTTGTTTTCTCCCTACATATAATGTTGAACACGCCCTGTTCTGTTAGTCACCTTGTCATGAAAGCATGACATAATGAATGCCAGATGAACTATGTGAGTCATTTGACCACTTACATAAAATTACTTTTGAAGCTTGTGTAAATAGATATATAAACAAATAAACATTGACTATTCCCTAGGGAGAAATATACCTTTCCATATTTTAATCTTCCAAGATAATCCCAACACTGTGATATGCAGCAATCACGAAGTTTCTAGATTCTATATTTTTTTTAGTAAACAGTTTGACATATATGCAGTGAGATGATCCCAATTCTCCTGCCAGTTTAAAAGGAAAATAATGAGTTAGCTTGAGTGAATATCTAACCATGGCCATTGTTAACACAGCCATCTGATTAATTTCTACTAGTTTTCACATTAACTTCCAAAGTTATGTCATCACTCCTTAGCCAATCAACCTCAACCCCCTGCAAAGTTTGCAACTTTCCATTAACTTTGCAGAGATATAAAGCACATTAACAATATCGTGTGTGTGTGTGTGTAGACAGGGTCTCACTCTGTAGCTCAGGCTGAGGTGTGGTGGTGCTATCTTGGATCACTGCAACCTCCACCTCCCAGGTTCAAGTTATTCTTGTACTTCAGCCTCTCAAGTAGCTGGGATTACAGGCATGTGACACCACACAGGGCTAATTGTTGTATTTTTTGAAGAGACAAATCTTCACCATTTTGGCCAGACTGTTCTCAAACTTCTGACTTCAAGTGATCTGCCCACCTTGGCCTCTCAAAGTGCTGGGGTTAAGGGCATGAACCACCGTACTCGGCCAACAATATCTTCATTAGAAAAAGTAACATCAGAAAGATCATTGACTAAGAAGTCCTACCCCTAACAACAACATTTAGATGACAGCATGTATATGAGAAATCCAGAATCCAGATAATAAATTGAAGCATTCCAGATGAGCAAAGAGCTGAGAAAAAAAAAACTCGCCAATACAGGTAAGAAGAGCAAATTTACTTTGTGCACATCATGCCCTCCTCCAAGTTAGCAAGCTCAAATCCAAGAAGCTTGCTATGACCCATGAATTTCTCCCATAATGGGGAAAGAGAGATGCCTCCTGGCCTTTTAGTGCACTCCTAAAGGGGCCTATTTCTATTTTGCCTCATATTGTGCACTAGAAGATCAATGAAATCTGGGTGCCTCAGACAACAAGAAGCAAAGGAGAAGGATCATTCCTCTACACCTGTCACTGCTCTGCTAGTTTGGAAAAAGGCACAGAACCAAGGCTTTTTATTTACAGGAAGGAAGAATAGAAACAAAGTGTGCCTTGTTTCCAGTGTTTCAATGTACTTCCCATGGGGTCAGTCTCTCTCTTACCTCATACCAAGCACTGAAGTGCCAGCAGAGTATGAATATCTGGGACAGATAAGGAAAAAGGAAAAGGGGCAGCCATCCTTCTACAACTAACACTCCTCTGAGAGACTGGTAAAAGGCACAAATTCTTCAAATTCACAGACACCAATGCAATAATTCAAGGAATGTGAAGAATTTTTTAAAATGACACAATAAAGGAATAAAATAAATCTTCAGTAACCAACCTGAAATAACTAGAAATTTATAAATTACTTGACAAATAATTCAAGTTAACTATATTAAAGAAAGTTAGTGAGTTACAAGAGATCACTGATATAAAACTAAACAAAATGAAGAAAACAATGCTTGAACAAAATGAGAATGAAGAGATAGAAAAGATAAAAACTAAACAAAAATACTAGAGCTGAAGAATAACCTAGTAGAATGGAAAAATTCACCAGAGAGTTTCAATAGCAGACTTGATCAAGCAGAAGAATGCAATGATATGAAACTAGAAATCAATTAAAGGAGGAAAATGTAAAACTAACAAATACGTGGAGATTAAACAACACACTCTTAAACAACCAATAGGTCAAAGAATAAATCAAAAGAAAAATTTTAAAAATTGTACATAAATGAAGAAAAAAGCAACATACCAAAGCTAATGAATGGCATGCAACAAAAGCAATATTAAGAAGGAAAATTATAGCAATAAGTGCCTACATTAACAAAGAAAATAGATTTAAAATAAACAACATAATTTTATACCTCAAAAGACGAAAAGAACAAACTAAGCCCAATGTTAGCAAAAGAAAGGAAATAAAGATAGCAGCAGAAATTTTAAAAAGAGACTAGAAAAAAACAATAGAAAAGGTAAAAACTTAGTTGCTTTAAAAAAACAAATTTGACAGACATTTAGCTTAAGAAAAAAGATAAAAGAAGTAACAAAATAAAATTAACTATGGAAAATGAGACATTACAACTAATGCCATAGAAATATAATGAATCGCAAAAGAATATGATGAACATAGATATAAATACCAAAAAATTGAGTAACCTAGACAGATTGGATAAATTCCTAGAAGTGCACAACCTACAAAGACTAAATTATGAGAACTAAAAAATATAAACAAATAAAATTAAGGAGATTGAATCTGGAATTTTAAAAAATTCAGTGAACAAAGCTCAGGACCATATGGCATCACTGGTGAATTTGTCAGTCATTTGAAGAGTTTATGCTAATCTTTTCAACTTCTTTTTTAAAGAATTTAAGAGAAGGGAACACATCTAAACTAATTTTATGAAGCCAACATTACCTTGATACCAAAACCAGACAAAGACACCACAAAAAAGAAAACCACAGGCCAAGACAAGCATACTACAAGAAAAGAAATTTACAAGCCAATATCCTTAATAAACATAAATGCAAAAATTATCAACAAAATATTAGCAAATCAAATTCAACAGCACATTAAAGGATAATACGCCATGATCAAGTGGGATTTATCTCTAGGAAGGGAGAATGGTTCTACATATATGAAACAGGGAATGTAGTACATCACATTTATAGAATGTAGAATGAAAACCATATATCATTATCTCAATAGATGCAGAAAAAGCCTTAGACAAAATTCAATATCATTTCATGATCAAAGTTCTCAACAAATTAGGTATAGAAAGTATCTCAACATAATAGCAGCCACATATGACAAGCCTACAGTTAATGTCATACTCAGCAGTGAAAAGTTGAGTTTTTTTATATTAGTCCACTGCTGATGGAGAAATATCTGAGACTGGTAAGAAAAAACAGTTTAATTAGATTTACAGTTCCACATGGCTGGGGAGGCCTCAGAGTCATGGCAGGAGGTGAAAGGCACTTCTTACATGGTGGTGGCAGGAGAAAATGAGGAAGAAACAAAAACAGAAACCCCTGACAAGTCCATGAGACCTCATGAGACTTATTTGCTATCATGAGAATAGTACAGGAAAGACCTACTCCCATGATTCAATTACCCCCCCCCCCAATCCTGCCCCGAGTTCCTCCCACAACATGTGGGAATTCTTGGAGATACAATTCAAGTTGAGATTTTGGTGGGGACACAGTCAAACCATATTGTCTTTCTTCTAAGATTAGAAAATAAGGCAAGGATGCACTTCTCACCACTTCTAGTTAACATAGTACTGGAAGTTCTAACCAGAACAATTAGGCAAGAGAAAGAAATAAAAGGCATTTAAATTGGAAGAAAAAAACTGAAAATGTTTCTGTTTGCATATGACATGATCTTACATACAGAAAACTCTAAAGATTCCACCAAAAATGAAATAAAACCCCTTAGAACTAATAAATGAATTCAGCTTCAGGAGTTGTGGGGCTGAGATGATGGAGTTTTCTAAATATACAATCATGTCTCTGCAAACAGAGACAATTTTACTTTCTCTCTTCCTATTTGAATAGCCTTTATTTCTATCTCTTGCCTGATTGCCCTGGCCAGAACTTCTGATATTATGTTGAATAAGAGTGGTGAGAGAGGGCATCCTTGTCTTGTGCTGGTTTTCAAAGAGAATACTCCCAACTTTTACCAATTCAATATGATATTGGCTATGGATTTGTCATAAATAGTTCTTATTATTTTGAGATATGTTCCATCAGTACTTAGCTTATTGAGAGTTGTTAGCATGAAGGTGTGTTGAATACCTTTTAAAATACCTATAACGGGAAAAAAAGATACTTTCTTCAAGGATGTGGAGAAATTGGAGCCCTTATATACTGTTGGTGTGAAAGTAGAATGGTGCAGCCACTATGATAAATAGTTCAAAGATTCCTCAAAAAAGTTAAAGAAATAACTATATAATCCACTTCTGGATATATATCCAAAATAAATAAATCAGAAACTCAAAGAGATATCTGCACCTCCATGTTCAGTGCAGCATTATCACAATAGTCCAGAAAAGAAAACGATCCAAACATCCACCAGTAGATAACTGGATAAAAAATACATTATATATAGATATAATAGAATATTATTCTACCTTTTAGAAGAGGAAAACCTACCATTTGTGATGACATGAATGAACCTAGAGGACACTATGCTGAGTGAAATAAGAAATCACAAAAGGACAAATATTGCATAATTCCATTTATAAGAAGTATGTAAAGTGGTCAAATTCCGAGAAGAGAGAATAGAATGATGGTTGACAAGGGTTGGGAAAGGAGGAAATGGGGAACTTTTGCTCAAAAGGTGCTGTGGTCTGAATATTTATGTATCAAAAAAATCTTATATTGAAGTACCATCAAGGCAATGGTATTAGGAGGTGGGAGGTGATGAGGTCTTGGGAGTAGAAATCTTTGGGAGGTGATGACATCTTGGGAGTAGAAACCTGATGAATAAGATTAGTGTCCTTACAGAAGAAGCCTAAGAGAGACCCTTCTCCCCTTTTGCAAGGTGAAATTAGAGTGAGAAGATTGTTTTCTACAAGAAAGTGGACCCTCACCAGACACCAAATCTGCTGTCACATTGACATTGGACTTCCAAGCCTCCAGAACTGTGAGAAATAAACTCTTATTTATAAGCAACCCAGTATGTGATATATTGTTACATCAGTCCAACCAAACTGCGACAATGGCTATAGAGTTTCTGTTATGCAAGACAAGTAAGTATTAGATGTCTACTGTACAAAGTAGTACTTATAGTTAACAATACAATATTGTGCATTTACATGATGGGTTGATAGGTGCTGCAAACCACCATGGCACATGTATACCTATGTAGCAAACCTGCATACTCAGCACAGTGTAGCCCAGAACTTAAAGTAAAAATTAAAAATATATAGATATATATATGTTAAGAGGATAGATCTCATGTTAAGTGTTCCTCAAACACATGCAAAAAAAAAAAAAATCCACAAGGAACACAGGGAAATGTTTGGAGGTGGTAAATTTGTGTTGTATCTTGATTGTGCTGATGCTATTACAGGTGTAGCCACATATCCAAACTCCACAAAACGTAGGCATTAAATATGTGCTAATTATATATATAAATTATTCCTCAATAAAGATTTTAAAAACCCAAAAATAAAAAAGAAATGATGAAAGAGTAAAAAGGAAACAGATGCGCTCAAAAATGTGGCTGACCTGATAGGGAGAGAAACATCGAAATAAAGACCCTTCAGGAAATGTTGGTTTAGGTGGGGTGCGGTGGTTCAAGCCAATAACCCAGCACATTGGGAGGCCGAGGCGGGTGGATCGCCTGAGGTCAGGAGTTCGAGACCAGCCTGGCCAACATGGCAAAACCCTGTCTCTATTAAAAATACAAAAATTAGCTGGGTGTGGTGGTGCCCAGCTGAGGCATGAGAATCACTTGAACCCTGGAGGTGGAGGTTGCAGTGAGCCAAGATCATGCCACTGCACTCCAGCCTGGGCGAGAGAGCAAGACTCTATCTCCCAAAAAAAAAAAAAAAGAAATGTTGATTTATTTAAAATATGATTTATTATGTATCTTAAAAGCATTTTGAGGTCTCTGTTTTTGTTAAATTAACATTTTTCTGGCTGCATCTGATCAGGGGTATTGTGTAGACCTGATGCTATTATTAAAAAGACAATAAATAATAAATGTTGGTGAGGATGTGCAGAGAAGGGCACTCTTATTCACGGTGGCTCAAAGAACTAAAATTGAACCACCATTTGTTCCAGCAATCTCACTGCTGTGAATTTACTCAAAATAAAGAAATCAATATATAAAAAAGTTACCCGCTTTTGTATGTATGTTTCAGCACTATTCACCATGGCAAAGATATGGAATCAACCTAGGTGCCAATCATTGAATAAATGGATAAAGAAAATGTGGTATATATACACAATATATGTGCAATACCCAAAGGATTTTGTGGCTAAAATACTACTCAGCCATTAAAATAAAAAATGATTTTATGTCCTTTGTAGCAACATGGACAGAACTGGCAGTCATTATCTTGAGTGAAACAAGCCAGACACAGAAAAACAAATATCAGATGTTCTCTCTTACAAATGAATGCAAAAAAAGAAAATGTCCACGTGGACATAGAGAGTGGAGTGATAGATAATAAAGACTCAGAATGGCAAGTTGGTGGGAGAGGGGAGAATGAGGGAAAATTGGAAAATGGGTACAATGTACATTGTTTGGGTGATGAATATTCTAAAGCCCTGACCTGACCACTACACAACATATGCATGTAACAAAATTGCAAGTGCACCCCATATATTTGTGCAAATAAAAAGGAAATAAAATTAATACAGTGACATCTGAAAGCGTAATAGGGTTAATGGCATGAGATATGTGTTCAATAAACATTTCTCAAAGTAATGAATAATTTTTAAATCCTTGTTAAACTCTGCCAAATGCATATATTTCTCAAAATTTTGCCAATTAATTTTAGCAAAAGAAGATCTGAAAGAAAGGTAGTACATTATTTAACCTTCTTGAGCCTCTTTTCCTTATTTGCAGGGTTGCAAATAAAAGATAAACAACAGAGTATAATAATTTATTGACACAAAGCATCAGCTCAGTATTTGATCACGAAAATCATAGTTGTTACATTCAGTGGTCAAAATCTGTGTTTTGGCTCGCAAATGTTGGTGTAATGCTTGATTGTTAATGAAGTTTGCGCTATGATGAAACTGTTAAAGATCAAGTTTGATATTGGAAAGTCACCAAGGAGACTAGAAAATTTCACTGTGTTATAGAACTTGAAGTTCTGTCCCGTAGCCTCTCATTGAGCAATTCAACATTTTAATTTGATTCTGGACTTTCCTGTCAATACGGATTGCTATATTTGGAGTTTACTTCATTCAAATATCATCTTAAAATTTCATATGAAGTTGAACATTGAGAGATCATTGCTAGAATTTGCAAATCATAACAAAAATAACTTATCTCACTCTACAAAATGCATACAAACTAGAATAGCCGTGATCAGGCATCTTTCAAGAACAGAAACCATAGACCCTCCAGGTTTCTGAATCAAATTTCAGCTTTGGCACACTGGACAAGAAGTGCATACATGACTTAATTTGTAAAAATAATTTTGTTTCTTGTATTTTGCAGTTCAGGCTTTGGTAACATTCCAATATTACTCATTTGGAAAACATGATGTTTATATCATAACTCATGCAGTGGTGCTAATGCAAATTTATACCAACACCAGAACTATATAAAGATCTTTTCATAACTGAACATGTACACATACATACTCTTGTTTGGTGAAATCTTTGGGAAAAGTTTATGGGAGATGCCGAATGCATTTTCTCAAGAATCTACCAGCTGGAGTGAAGGGATTTCAAGGATGTATACATCCAAAAGAAAGCAAGCATGGAAAGGAGGGAATAGTGATAAACTTTCAATTAAAAACAATAAAAACAACAACAGCAAAAACAAAACAAAACAAAAAACCTGGTAGCAGTTCTATTTCCAGTGATATGGTGGATAAGATACCCTGAAGCAGTACTTTAAACCTCTAAACACTCCAAAGGCAGAGCAAAATATATCGAGTATTCTTTTAAGTTTATAGCTGAACCCAAAAATTTTCTTTAAAAAAAGTATAAGAGACAAAAAGACAAAGAGAAAACTAAAAATAACGATTGGCCCTGGTGACCCTGGAAGCCATTGTCAATCTCATAGGGATTTGAATTAAAGCAACCATACAGAGACATAAAATAAGGCCTTGGGCCAAATTAAGAGAGAGAGAGAGAGAGAGAGAACAAAGTAACACGCGTCAGTCTGGGGTTCCTAAAGAGGTACTCCCTCTGTAAAGGGAAGAACAACCCAGCCCCTGGAAAAGGAGATGAAAAGTACGATTGTATGTTTTATCCTGGGATGCAGCCCCCAAGCCACCAACTTACCCTCATGTAAGTTTGGATTCTATTAACTTACTCTATTTAAAACCAAGAAAATAGGCCGGGCGCGGTGGCTCACACCTGTAATCCCAGCACTTTGGGAGGCCGAGGCGGGTGGATCACAAGGTCAAGAGATCGAGACCATCCTGGTCAACATGGTGAAACCCTGTCTCTACTAAAAATACAAAAAGTTAGCTGGGCATGGTGGCGCGTGCCTGTAATCCCAGCTACTCAGGAGGCTGAGGCAGGAGAATTGCCTGAACCCAAGAGGTGGAGGTTGCAGTGAGCCGAGATCGCGCCATTGCACTCCAGCCTGGGTAACAAGAGCGAAACTCCGTCTCAAAAAAAAAAAAAAAAAAAAAAAAAAAAAAAACCAAGAAAATAATACAAAAATTAGATGGCTTTAAAAAATTCAAACGTATCGACAATCGCTAAAATTCAGCTACAAGAAAAACACCTAAAATCCAAACACGGTATGTTCTCGCTTATAGGTGGGTGTTGAACAAGGAGAACACATGGACTCAGGGAGAGAAACATCACACACTGGGGGCAGTTGAGGGGGGACTAGGGGAGAGACAGAGGGGGATGGGGAGGGAGGGGAGGGTGGGCAGGGATAACATGGGGAGAAATGCCAGATATAGTATGCACCTAAAGTAAAATAAATAAATTTTAAAAAAATAAAAAATAAAAATAAGTTTTTAAAAAAGATAGGGAAACTAAAATATTGGAAATAAAGGATTAAAAATATATACCACACGGTGATAAGTAAAATAAACCTGAAGTAGCTATATTAATATTAGGCAAAATACATTTTAAGTCACGAAGTAAAGAGAGTCACCAACAAGTGACAAAAAGTACAATTCACCAAAGAACTATAACAATCTTAAGTTGTTATATGTAAGTTATAGCATAATTTCACAATATATTTTAAAAACTGTTAATCACAAGGAAAAAAATCACAAATCCAGACTCATAGTCCATGATTTAAACATATTTCTATCAGAATTGATAGTTCAAGCAACAAGAAATCATTAGAAATATAGACTATTAGCATACAACTCACAATGTTTCATAAATTTACATATTTAAAATACCAAACTGGTAGATCAAATAAGTCATATGGAAACCAGAAAATATTTAGAACTGAAAGACAATGAAACAATTACATGTGGAAATCTGTGAGAGGGAGCTAATAAAGAGAATATAATGCTAAAAGCTTGTGTAGAAGGAAAGTGAACATTAATTAGCTAACTATTGACTTAAGAGACTTGAAAAGGTATTATAAATAAGTCCAGGGAAAGCAGGCTCAACAGAAAAGGTAAAGGTGAGGACAGACATTTATACATTAGAAACAAGAACTACCATACATAGCAATTACAAAGCCCTTTGTTTTGAAAAACAAATGGGCAAAACACTGGTAAAATTGATGATGGGAAAAACAGAAGTCACAAGTCAGAAATAAGTAGTCACAATTCAAAATGCAGAATACTAGTGGGGTAAAGAGGCTGTAGTAGAGATACAGCAGAGATTTAAAACAAAATAAGAGAATAGCATGAGAATTTTTATTGTATTAAATTTGAAAACTTGGACAAAGTGAATTTTTTCTAAAAAAAAATAAGTATTAGCACAAATGACTCAAGAAGATGTAAACTAAGAATCTCTGATAAATTTTTTAAATTGTATCAGTAACACAATTGTATCAGTAATATACAGATACTGATTGAGTTATTTGTTCAAAATACTTGTGGCATCTCTTTACCAAGCCCTCCTGGTAGGGGGAGCCTCGTTGCCTTCTTATTGATGGTATGCTTGGCTACATGACTTCCTCTGACCAATGGTATATGACCAGAAGTGACATATACTATGTCAGAGAAGTAATTTTACCTTTCATTGTTTTATTTTTCTCTTTTCACCTTTGACTTATATCACTTAACTGTGTCCAGTGCTCAGAACTGAATAAAATTCTGATTTCCTGCTCGTGTCTATGTTGAGACCCTCTTAGTCAAGGTGTCTCACTACTAAATCTTCCTTTTCTTAGAATAATTTATTTTTCCAATTTCACCAGCAGCAACTGTCATAACCAATGCAATTGTCATTGAGTGAATATTTCCATGGTGAAAAATATGTATGTGCAAAAGAAAGACACTGACTCTCAGGCAAACACTTAAATGTTTTTTCTCCCTCTCTGCCATTCTCTACACTGATGTTACCAGCTTAAATCCACTATTACTATGCTTCTCCTCTTACAATAGTTAATTCCTCAGCAATTCACAATATAGCTTTCTTCTCATCAGTTGGGCAGCTGTGTGCCACACCCTGACATTAATTTTTATAAGTCATGGATGTTGGTTTTTCATTTGCTATTACACATGGTTTTCTAATGCTGACACTGGTTTTCTCATGCTGGTTAGTTTATTTTTCCTATTTGTTAAAGCAGGTCAAAAATCATTCAAGGAGAAAATAATAGAAGATTATAATTTCAGTTTGAGTCACATACAAGTAAAAACTAAAGTTAGAAAGCAAAGGCACACATTCTATTTTTCCATAAAATTTATTTCCCAAATCGGTGCCAGAGCCCAAATCTCTAGGATTCCACCCATTTCTAATGAAGGAGGAAAAGTTCCACAATGAAGACAGAACAGAGCCAGAAAGCATCTTATGGTCTTGAATAGAGAGAAACTTGTGGTGGCATACACGAACTGGTGCCAAGCATCTGTTATTGCTGTAAAAAGGCAAGTGAAGGCTGCTTCCAGAGTCTCAGCAAACCAGAGACCCCGGCTGCCTGAAGATTATGAAGAACACTGTTAAGGGGTCTCTGGAACTGTCCTTATGCCAGTACCATGCCACTAACATATGGACTGATAAAGCACCTTTTGCTGTAATAAACTCTTTGGTGAACAATTTATCTGATCAGAAATGGAAAAACTACATTTTTAACCATCTTATGATTGTCTATTCTTGGACTTGAAAAGTAGAAATCCCTCAAACTAAAAATTCCACATATTTTAAACAAAACAAATTTCTGGAATGATCTTCTATTGTAAGGAAGCCATGAAACCTATATTGTTCCATCCCTTTTGTAAACATTTCCTTCATAGCTTTATTCTATAAACATTAGCCTTTCCATTGTAATGAGCCAATTGGAATATCCAGCATAGGTCTGTTCAGACCCCATCAAGCCTAGCACTGAAACTAAAATTGTCTCACTGAGCAAGGGAAGAACTGAGAAAAGGTATCCACAGACTTGTGAAAGCGTACAAGGGTACTAAGCCACATATGATTTTTAAATTCCAAAGTTTAGAGAAGAAGACTTAAACTCTCCTAGTCTCCTCACTTTTACAAATTAGCAACATGATGCCATAGTGGCTATCTGCATTTGCCTGCCCAGTGTCCATTTCCTGTTCCACTGGTGACAGGTTTCACTCTTTCTCCCCCATCCTAAGTGGAACTGTAAGGTTTGATACATAGGGATCCTCATCCTCATCTTGCCCTCTCCAAGGGATGGATACAATAACCAAATTAGGCCAACCAAGCGCTTTACCTCTAGTATCTAAATTGGCATCCAAGTCACCTCTAAGATAGTGTCACAGAGGGACATTTATCAATTCCTGACTTCGAAGATCACTGCAGCTATGTAGTCCCTCAGCCTGGTTACTCAACTTACCTTTGCTTCTGTGAGACATCATGTATCTTTCCCAGAAATTCACCCTGCCTCACCCTCAACTGCATCATAACTTTTTCTTCATTAGCCAGAGTTATTTTTAGTTCTTGCAACCAAATCAGTTGATACAGAGACCTTGTCAAAGGTTGAGGAGAAAAAAACTCACTTGTTCACCTAAGACCATGCTGTATGCAGCACAAGGCTGGTTTTATAAGCAGGCAGAGCAGGTGGCCAGCTATGAAATGTAAATGACACACACACCCAGCCAAAAATTCTGCTCTTTAAGTAACTCTACCTGAAATGCTCCCAATTTAGAATTAAGGGTGGTCCTTTTAAAATGAGCCTGTGACTTCATCGTTCTATGTCAAATTGATTACTTACTCTAATATCTAACAAAGATAGGCTTTGCTAGATAGAAACGTGTGGAGACAGGCAGGTGGGACACAATGGAGGGGGCACTGAAGTGGGCAGTCTGGGACAATGAGAGGTGGTATGAAGATGCCTGTTAGAAAGAGGAGTGCCACCACATGTTCTCACTCATAAGTGGGTGTTGAACAATGAGAACACATGGACACAGAGAGGGCAACATCACACACTGGGGTCTGTTGGGAGGTGGGGGTCTAGGGGAGCAATAGCGGGGGGTGAGGAGGTTGGGGAGGGATAACAGTAGGAGAAATACCTAATGTAGGTGATGGGGGGATGGAGGCAGCAAACCACCATGGCATGTGTGTACCCATGTAACAATCCTGCAAGATCTGCACATGTACCCTAGAACTTAAAGTGTAATAAAAAAAGAAGAACAAAGAGAAGTGCCACTCAGTGTCCCTGTGGCCTGGTGGCAACCTCCACTCTGCCTTAGGATTCCATCAGATGTTGCTGAAGTGCTGGCAGCCCCTACTCATGGGGCCTCCTGTCTCCACCACTCATGGAGCCTCCACCATTTCTCCTTCTCAAATCCACCTGTTCTACAGAGGCCCATGATCTACTTTGAATGTAACTTTTTAGTCATTACTCACCGGCTTTATCAACCTTTACCACCTCGATTGCAGGATTTAAAAAAAAGAAAAAGAAAATTCCTCAGCATGGCTTCAAAGGCCTTTTATTATCTTACTTTTCAACCTGTTTCTTGCTGCTATCCCAGGTTCCCTTACATCCAGGCTACACTAAATGAGCCACTTGTCTTTTCCCACACGTGTTTCACTTGCCCTGCCTTTGTGCCTTTGTACATGGTTTCCCTCTATCCAGAATGCCCTTCCCTAATACCTCACTGAACTCACACAATTCCCAATATAAGCTCAGTATCAACATTGCCAGCAAGAGTCCCAGGATTCCTAGGTGACGGGAGTAGGTATCTTTTGTTCCCCTTCCTTAGTTGGACAAAGTACCAGCAGACTTCCCGTATTCCCTAGTTAGGACACATTGAAAAGCAGGACAACAAAAGGCCTTCTAAGCCAGGCTGAGGAATTTTTTTTTATCCTGCAGTGGAGGTAGTGAAGCATTGATAAAGCAGGTGAGTGATGACCAAATCTGTATTCCAAATAGATCCTGGGCCTCTGTAGGAAAGGTGCTCATAGTATCCTAAAAATTTCATTTTAACTAAAATACACACAACATTATTTAAATGTCTATGTATAGCTCGACACTAATAGTGTCTTCAGGGGTAGGACTGTGCGGTTTATCTCTGCATCCCCAGCACCCAGAATATTATGGGCTTTCAATAAATGTTATTAAATAAAACTCAGTGTTCAAAACTGAGTTCAATTTTTTTACTAAAAGTCTTATTCATTATAAATGTATCATTATCATAATAAATATATCATAATCATGTAAATATATCATCCTTATAAATAAATCAACCAGTCTGAAAATGGAATCATATTTGACTCTTCTCTGTCCCTCTCTACCTTGGAGCATTCAACATGGTCAGTGGGTCAAACACCCAAACCGAAGAATCATAAATGTTTACATCCCATAAGAGGAAACTCTTCTTCAGCTTTTCCACACATGTTCACCCACAGCATTAACCCACAGCAATCCCTTTGCAATTGCAGTTTTCTGATTTGAACTTCGGTTTATTAAAAATAGTAGTAAGTTATTATGGTGTCCATTTGCTAAGGGAACCATGAAATCCTGGGTTTAGTGATAAAAGCTTTAAATGGCACCACATACCTCAAAGATGGGAACATCCGCTGCCATAAAATTATCACCTCAGCCTAGGAAGAAGGGGCAAGGCCTAAACTGGAGCTGGTGGGGATTACCAGAGGGGAAGGCAGGAGCAGCTGGTTGCATTCTACCTCAAGCACATAGTATTTGGAATTCAAGATTAGCATGTCAGAGACCTTCCTTAAAACCACAAGCTCCTTTCACTCTTTTCAACAGCTGAGGCTTCCAGCTGAAAGGCAGAATATTTGCCTATCTTAGAATATTTCCCTGCTCAGTGATTGATATGCTCTCCATGGCTGCTGGGATGTGGGGAAAAATGAGTACTCTCACATTGCTAGAAGAAATATGAATTGCCACAGTCTTTTTGGACAGCAATCTTGCAATTCCTTTTAAAATTAGAAATACACACACTCTTTGACCTAGCAATCCGACTCCAAGGAATCTATCCCACGGAAATAAAAGCACAAGTATGTAAGGAAATAACAGTGCTGATATTCAGTGAGCACACACCCGTACCATGTACCGCCCAGCGTCCATTCTGATTGGTCTGTACCTGTGCCATACCGGTTGTTAAATATTTTTAATGCCACCTCTGGATATATAAATAAAATTTTACATAAGTGAGATTTTTTTATTATGAACATTTTTTTCCCTTATGGACTGTGTCTGCACACACGCCTGGCTTGCTTCCAGCCTTCTACGTCTCCATTCCTCCAAGTAATGGATGTTCTATAGTTTTGAGCTCATATAATTTACATATAAATATCCACATTTACGTACATACAGTTTTTGGAGGCTCATTGTTCATAAAAAAGTGGAGAACATATTAAAAACATTCCTCTACATCTTGCTTTTCTCTGTACATTTAGAAATCCCTCCAATTTTAAACTCCAACTCATTGTTTTTTATTGTTTTTAAGTTCCACTTATTGTCTGGATATATCACAATATAGTCAACCATTCTGAGACTGACAAGCATTTGCTCTGTTTTAACCCCTTTCACTCAAAGTGCTGCAGTAAACATCCTCGTGTTGTCAATCTGGCAAGGAAGATATTCCTGTTACTACTCAGGCTGACCACATCTTCATGTCCGTATCAGTCCTCTAAATTTTCATTTCCCTGAATTGCCTTGCTCCTCATTCTGTTGGGTTTTTGTCTTTTTAATATCAATATGAAAGAACTCTTTGCATATTTAAATATTGTTTCTCTTTCACATGCTCTGCAGATTTTCAAGTTCATCAGTGCAATGTTATTAGTATATCATAATGGTTAAGAGTAATTGCACTGCTGAGTGAATCCGACAGACAAGTCACTTAGCTTATGCATGCCCTAGTTTCCCCAGTTTCAAAATGGAAGTGATAATAGACCTATTTCAAATGTTTCTTTAGGATTCAAATTATTCAGAACTATACCTCACACATTATAAGCACCAAACTATTTGTTATTATGCTTATTTTATTATTACTACTGTTTGGGCTGTATCAAGGCTCCCTCTGTACGTAGTCAAGTTTTGTAAACATCCTATGAGAATGCATAAAATAGGGCTGAGTGTTGCTGAGAGTTTATATATACATGTATATACGTATATATATGTATATTATATATTTATATATATAACTAATTTCTCAAGCTTATTTGCATTGTTCAGAGCTTTTATATCTCTGCAACTTTTTTCCTATCTTATTATAGAGGATTGTGTGAAAATTCTACAACCACAATAGATCATTTATCTATTTCTCCCTGCAATGGTTACATTATATATTCTGAGGTTATATTGTTAGGCACAAATATTCATAATCGTTAGTAAACAGTCATAATTGTTATCTTGCTTTATGATTGTTTTTACTTGAACATAATTTTTTCATCTTAGTAATTTCTTTGCCTGAATCATATGTTATCACATATTAAGATGGTTAACACCTTATCGTCTTTTGGCTAACATTTCTTTGTTATTTCTTTTTTTTTCTCTCTAGTTTCTATATCCCTTACATTGTATCATTTGGATAATGTATTATTGAAAGATTTTTTTTTAATTTTTTTATCCAAACTAAGACTGTTCTATAAATGTTGAGTTTAGCTCTCTAAATATATTACATTCATTGTGGTTATTATTATATTACTACTATCAGTTCACATGTTCTATTGGCCAGGCTTTTATTTTCTTTTTTCCCTTTATTGGCTTCTAATAAAATGAGGAAAAAAGGTGATTGTTTTTTTCTCTAATGCTTTAAACTTTATGTTCTCTTTTTGTTTTTACAGAGATCGTCCTCCACCCTGAACTCATATTTAATGTTTCTCAAACTTACCATGCTCTATATATCTTCCTCTCAATTCGAAAAGAACCCCGACATACTCTCACATTTTTGTGGTCTTTTCTCTCCCTCTCTCCTGCAAGGTTGGTATCGTCTAGAATTTTAATTCCAGGTTACATTATAAAAATCCAAGTTCGAGACCTAATGCTTCCCTTTCCCCTTAATACCAGCTGGAGACTGTGGCATCCCAGCTGAGACCAGGCAACAACAGTGGCTGAGGGGATTGCACAGCAATATGATGAAAAGAAGTAAGGTGAGTCTCTGATATGAATAGTATGTATAATATATATTTGCAAACATGATGTGTGTATGTATATGCATAACATATGATGCATGATGTGCATACTATGTCGAATGAGAAGTTTCCAAAGTATATTATTTGAACCCCTGGGGATATCTAAAGTCTTTCTAAGGGACCACGAGGCCAAAATTTTTGTATTATAGTACTAAAACATAATCTGTCTTCTTCCTTGTGTTAACATTTGCACCACTGTGCAAAAAATGGTGGGAAAATTTATTTAGCCGTCATTACATTCTTCACTGACACACACTTGCAGTAAAACAAAAAGTGCCGGTCTTACCTAAGATGTCTTGATTGAAACAGCAAAAATAATTAATTTTATTAATACTCAACCCTTGAGCACATCTTTTTAATATTCTGTGTGGTGAATATAAATTAATGTGCAAAAAGAAAAAGCACTTCTGCTATGTATGAAAGTAAGATAGGTAAAATGGAACTCAACCTATGGCTATTTAGACATTGATATTTGACAAATCATTTCTCATAAATGAACAAAATTACTCCGTAAGTTCAAGGAAAATAATTGACAATAGTTCTTGCCAGAGATAAAATTCAACTTTTTTTTTTTTTTTTTTGAGATGGAGTCTCACTCTGTTGCCAGGCTGGAGTGCAGTGGCACGATCTCAGCTCACTACAACCTCTGCCTCCCAGGTTGAAGCGATTCTCGTGCCTCAGTCTCCCAAGTGCCTGGGACTACAGGTGCGCACCACCATGCCCAGCTACTTTTTGTATTTTTAGTAGAGACAGGGGTTCATCATGTTGGCCAGGATAGTATCCATCTCTTGACCTCGTGATCTGCCTGCTTCGGCCTCCCAAAGTTTTAAGATTACAGGCATGAACCACCACGCCCAGCCACATATTCCAACTTCTAAGCAAAATTAGAATTTTGAAAAGATAATTTCAGCTTGAACCTTTTCTAAATACTTAAAGGCTTTTCTCATAAAATTAATAATGTTAATGAATATGGTTTTTTTGATAATGTAAAATGCCATTTGTCAACATTTGAAAGATCTCCAAATTCAATGAACCAATATTTTACAAATTACCAGTGCATATTACAAAATCACACGAGTCTTCAAAGTGCATAAGAGATGAACGAATTTTAATGTAACTGAGTATAGAAGGTTTGTTGATATAGTTTTAGATTCCACACTGAAGCTAGCATTCAAGAACACAGCACTTGTCAAATTTTGGTGTAATATTAAATAATAATATTTCCAGTTACCTGGAAAGGCTATTTAAATACTTTTTTTTTTTCAAATACGTATGAAGGGGTAGGCATGAGCCTGGATTTTCTTCATGTACTTCAACTAAAGCAAAACATCATAGATTGAATGCAGGAGAAGAATATGAGAACACGTTTTTCTTCGACTAGGCCAGACATTTAAAGATTTACAAAGATAAAAACACACTGAGATATCTAACCTCAGCAAATACGGCTATTATCAAAAAAGCAAAAAATAACAAATGCTCATGAGAACGTGGAAAAAAGAAAATGCTAATAATACACTGTTGGTGGGAATGTAAATTGGTATAGCCACTAAGGAAATCAGTAGGTTTTCTAAAAAAACCTAGAAATAGAAATTACTAGATGATCAAGCAATCCTACTGATGGGTTTATATCCAAAAGAAAGGAAACCAGTATATCAAAGAGATATATAAACTTTCATGTTAATTGCAAGCACTAGCCAAGATGTGGAATCAACCTAAGTGTCCACTAATGAATAAACTGATAAAGAAAATATGGCATGTATACACAATGAAATATTATTTGGCCATAAAAAAGAATAAAATTCTCTCACTTGCAACAACATGAGTGAAACTAGAGGACATTATGTTAAGTGAATAAGTTACATACAGAAAGACAAATATGACATGTTCTCACTCATATGAGGGAGCTGAGAAGTTGATCTAGAAGTAAAGAGTAGAATAATGGTTACTAGAGGCTGGGCTGAATGGGAAGGGATGGGGAAATGAAGAAAGCTTGGTTAATGGGCACAAAAATGCAGTTAAGTAGAAGGAGTAAGTTCTAATGTTTGATTTTGATAGAACAACAGTTAACAATAATTTATTGTATAAAGTAGGTAGAAGAGAAGATTTGCAATGTTTCCAACACAAAGAAATGATAAATGTTTGAGGTTGGCTATCCTAATTACCCTGATTTTGATCATTGCACACTTTATGGATATATCAAAATATTACATATTGTACACCATAAATATGTACAATTATGTAGTCATTAAAAATATTTACAAAAAAATTGCAAATGAGTAAAATGCTGTCATTCTACTGTTTTCCAGGTTTTTAAAATAGTTATTTTTCATAAAATATATTTTAACATGTAATGAGTTTATTATTTTAAATAAATTAATAAATACTTTAAATTCTCAGTTTTAACTACTAATATAATAAATATAGATATATTAGAAGCTACATGTTCTAATATATACCCATAGATAATCAGTGTGTTTATAACCCATATTCACAAAAGCTATCTGGAGACATAATTAAGAATGTAAAGATCTCTGGAGACAATCAGTTGAGAATTCCTGATATGTATAGAAATATTCTCAAAACATTAGATGCAACAGTATACACATATCTGTATTAAATCGAGATTTCATCTGAGTGTGTGTAATTGTGTAATGATGATGTAATTCAAATCTTCTATGTCTTTAGTAAGTTTTGAAAACTAGATTCGGCAGTTCTGAAAGAGAATAACAATATCTTCCAACAGCCCACTAGTCCTTAAAGACTGCCTGTTCCAGGCAGAAAAGAACAAAATACCATCAGTTGATCTGAACAGGTGTCACAGAGGCTGTAAAGGCTTAGTCATTTTTATTCAGTATTTCATAATCGGCTTTTAACCTAGTTTAAAACCTAGTTTTAAAAGTGTCATCTTCTAACAACTGCTTACATGTTGGCTCTCTCACAGCCTGTCCCTTCCCATGTGTAACATTCATTGCCTCTCTAGATCTACTGGCAGAGACAAAGCCTCTTGGATGTCACTCTACATTAACAAACAGCAATCTAGCCAGTTCGACATACCACTTTTACTTTCTAAAAGGTTATAAAAGAGGTCAAAAACCTCTTTTCTTCTTTTAAGAAATTCAGTGGTCTATTTATTAAATGGAAAGAAAGAATCTTGTAATTCATATATTCTCCTATCATTTTGGTCATTAGGAAGCTCGGAGACAAATTTCCAGTCCACACCCCTAACCATTTTAAACATTGTGGCATATCTGTTACTGATTTTTCCTCTGCCCTCCATCTGGAAGCATATGAAATGCTTCTATATTTTTTGTATAGGCTTCAAAATATTTATTTATTTCTCATTTGATGATATGTAGTTTTTTTAGCTCCCTGGAAACCAAGGTAAAACAAAATGTTAAAGAAACTAAAAAGATAACAACAGTTCGTTCTGTGGCTAGAACACAAAGTACTTTTACCTAAGAAAAATTATTCTGCAAATACTAGTTCAAAAGTGTAATATATTGTGTCTCTCTCACAATATAGTAAGTTTTTTACAACGTTTCTGCTGATTTTTAAGAATAATTCATGTATACAATAATTCAGTATACAAATAGTATCTACATGTGATTATGTGTGAGATGGCTCAGAAGGGAAACATTCTGTGTTTAAATCATTGTAGTATTATTTTCCCATTGACTCAGGAAAAAAGATGGAAAAGGCATAAAAAATGCATATAGTAAAATAACAGATAAAAACTCCCTAAGTCTTGGGAGAGATAAATATGGACATTCAGATCCCTAAACCTTAAAAGTCCCTAATCTGTAAAAGTCCTCTCTGAGGCACATTATAGTCAAACTGTCAAAAGTAAAAGACAAATAGATAACTCTAAAGACATCAAGAGAAATACGTCAAGTCATATATAAGTTTATCCTCATTAAACTAACAGCAGATTTCTCAACAGAAACCTTAGAGGCCAAAAGAGAATAAGATGATATATTAAAAGCAATAGAAGAAGAAAAAAAATCTGTCAGCCAAGAATACTCTACCCAGCAAAGCTATCCTTCAAAAATGAAGAAGAAATAAAGTCTCCCAGACAAGCAAAAATAGCAAATTCAACACCATTAGGCTGGCCTTACAAAAAGTGCTTAAGACAGTATTATATGTGGATGCAAAAGAACAATAACTACCATCATGGAGACACACAAAAATATAAAACTCACTGATAGAGCAGATACACATATGAGGAAGATGAGTCAAATTTATCATTACAAAGAACCAACAAATCACAAAAATAACCAATAAGAGAGAAAGAAAGGAACAAAAGGTAAACAAAACAATCAGAAAACAATTATCAAAATGACAAGAGTACATCTTTACCTATCAGTAATAACCTTGAATTTAAATGGTTTGAATTCCTTAATTAAAATATATAGACTGGTTGAATAGATTAGAAAAAAAAAAAAAGACCCAACTATATGCTGTCTATAAGAAACATACTTCACCTGAAAAGATACAAATAGACTGAAAGTGAAGGAATTGAAAAAAGATATTCCATAAAACAAAAACCAAAAAGCAGGAGTAGCTGTACTTATATCAGATAAAATAGATTTTACATCAAAACTATAAAAAGAGACCAAGAAGGTTATTATATAATGATAAAGGGATCAATTCAGCAAGAGAATATAACAAACATAAATATGCATGTGCCCAACACTGGAACACCCAGATATATGAAGCAAATGTTATTAGATCTGAAGAGAGAGATAAATCCCCACAATTTAATAATGGTTGGAAACATCCACTCTTAGCATTTGACAGATCATCTAGACAAGAAATCAACAATAAAAATCTGTCTTAAACTGCACTATAGACCACATGAACCTAATAAACATTTATAGAACTTTTCATCCAACTGCTGAAGAATACACATTCTTCTCAGTAGCACATGAAACCTTCTCAAGGATAGACCATATGTTAGGCCACATAACTAGCCTTAACAAATGTTTAAAAATCAAAATTATAACAAATATCTTTTCAGACCACAGTAGAATAAAACTAGAAATCAATAATGGGGAGAATATTGGAAACTGTACAAATACATAAAAAGTAAACAACACACTCCTGAATGACCAATGGATTAATAAAGAACTTTAAAAGGAAGTTTAAAAATTCTTTGAAACAAATGAAAACAGAGTCACGAGATACCAAAACCTGTGGATACAGCAAAAGCAGTATCTAAGTGGTATTAAGAGGGAAATCTGTAGAAATAAGTGCTTGCATCAAAACACAGAGATTTCAAGTAAACAATCTAACAATATATCTCAAGGAGCTAGAAAATCAAGAGAAAGCCAAACCCAAAATTAGTAGAAGGAAAGAAATAATAAAGATCAGAGCAGAAATAAATGAAATGGAGACTACAAAACACAATATGAAAGACTGACGAAATAGAAAGTTGGTTTTCTGAAAAGATAAATAACACCGACAAACCATTAGCTAGACTAAGAAAAAAAGAGAGAAAATCCAAATAAATATAATTTACTCATGCTTTTTTAAGAGTGTTTCCTGTGTCATTAATGTGTATACATTCTCAGTTCGTATTGTAATTACTGCAATTTGTACTCATTAGGCAAAAATTCCTAGTAATATTCCCAACATTTCTATAATACTGGCTATAACAAATAAAAATACTTTCATCCTAAACTATTAAGGGATTAGCACTTTCTTTAGAGAAACACAGCTAATTGTAATTCAATTGCCAGGGGTGTTTACTCAAAGGTAAAAGAACAGGAAATCACTATTACTTCATACTAAGAGGTACCCCAGATAATAATAATAGTGCATACTTATTTGGCACTTACTATTATACAGTGTTGTATTTTAGGGACTTTACATATATTAACCCATCTAATTTTCACAGTGACAATATGAAGTATTATTATGGCTATGCACATGCAGAAACTGGGGTTCAAATAGACAAAGCAACTTTCCCCATATATTTTATTCTTACATGGGAAGAGCGTATGAGAAAAGAAGTAAATCACAGAAAACTTAAACTGCTTCTGGTCATGATCATACAAGAAAACAGGCAAATAACCACCATGTAAGTCATGGTTTCTGGTCCGAATTTAGGACTTCTGTTCTCATTTTATAGCCTTATGAGGTTAGAAGTGCCTTCATATGTCTTCTGTGGTTTTCCCTGAGGGACCCCACAGAAAGAAGACAGTGATCAAAAGCAGGATTCAGAATTTAGAAGTCCCTTGGCCAAATGTTTATTGAATAAATTAGATTTCCAAAGTGTTTACACAAAACAGGAACAAAAAATGATGGGCAATGACCAATAATAGTAAATACTACAATGATAGGTGAAGATTATTTAGTCAAACACCATCATCAACAAAATACTTTATTGATATCTATCTTTCTAGCATCTTGTTTTGGGAAAACTACAAAGTGAACAGTCACATTTCTTGTCTTTTGAGAGTTTACAAACTAGGAAATGCATGAACATCAGTACTACACATGAAAATGAAGCAAACAATGAATGCAAAGTGGGAATAACTAATATGTGTTACAATATTTTCCTCTTATGCCTGCCCTTTGCTTCCAGTGGAATGAGGGAGGCCTTTCCATATAGATGTTCAGATGGAAATCAAGGTGGTTATTTACATATTCTGTCAGCTCTAATGCCTTGCTACACATCTGTAAAAATGTCCTCACTTTGCAATTTGTCCAGCAACATTGCTGTCCAGCAATAGTACAAAGAAATTTGAACAGAAAAGATAAGATCAAGGTACTAGGTCTTTACCCGGCTGCCACTGCATGTAGCAGGCAACATACTTGTTGCCTGTTAATATGTTTGGAGTCCATTAAGGAAATAAATATTTAGCACAAAGCATTTTTTCAAAAAACGCAAAGGGCACAGTAATGGTCAGAACTGAAACTGGACAAGAGAGGTGTAAGGATGACAATTGTGTATATATCACAATTCACCTTGGACATTACACCTATGAAAACAGCCCCTCCAGCTCTTTGAATCGTACAAGCCACATGACATCTTCAAGAATTGAAGCATCTGGGTTTCTTCATTGTTCTGTATCTTCTTGGAAGGTGACACTGTGAGAGCCTTGGAAGCTTCTCATTTATGGCTCACAGAGGCTTCTTGTGAAGTGTGACTTCAGGAGCTCTCTGGAAGCAAGAAAAGAAAGATGAGAACAGTACAGACAACAGGCAAGGTTAAAGCAGGATTCGAACGGTGAAGGGGTACTGAACAGATTTGTCTATAATTAGCTGAGAGGACAGGCCAATAGGAGATTACAAAAAAATTGGGGGCAATCTAGTATGACACCATGAAAGAAAGAAAAGGAAAGTATTAAAGTTTGATTCATGGTATAATGACAAGTCAATGAGGGGCTCTAATCACTGGGCCATGGACAGTGCCCTAAAAATAGTAGTCATGCTATAAATATCTCTTGTTATGAAGACAAAGTGGTAATAATGATTTTAAAGAGGAGCAAGGGAAATCTTGTGCTCTCGTGTCAATTGGAGAAGCAGCTTAGGTAACAAACTTGTTGCCTTTTAATATGTGTGGAGTCCATTAAGGAAATAAATATTTAGCACAAAGCATTTTTTCAAAAAACGCAAAGGGCTCAGTAATGGTCAGAACTGAGACGGGGGGATAAAACAGCTGTAAGGATGACGATTGTGTATATATCACAAGTGACCTTCAACATCATCATATCTGTGAAAACAGCCCCGCCAGTGCTCATACTCTAAATGATCCCTGCTACACCCTCTCACTCTCAGCATCTGCTATGAAGCCTGATTCTCGGCTCTACATTCGTACATACTCAACCTCCCCTTCATGGTATATTTCCCTCACAACTCATCTGGGTTTCACTAATGTAAAAAACCGATTATTTCCCCATGGATAAAGTTCTGGAAGTTCTCAGGAGAAAAACACAGTAAGGTCTGCTCAAACAGCATTATTAAAAACTAGAGGGAAAAATTTGTACAGAAAAGATCAGATCAAGGTACTAGGCCTTTACCTAGCTGTTACTGCATGTGTTAAAGCCTGATCTTTCAAATAATGAATAACAAAAAAAAGTAATCTGTCATTACAACTGTGTAGTTTCAGAAATCTTTATGACTTCAGCATCTGTAAATACTTGGAAGAATGACAATAAGGCGGATGGCACCTTAAATAGCCAAAAAAATTATATATATATATATATATATATATATATATATATATATATATATATATATGTTCTGTTACCCTGGAAGTTGTAGATTACAAAAAATTAAGGGTTGTTCAAATTCTTACTAGACCACTGACTCAGAAGCTTAACGTATTAAAGAGGTTATGCGGAAGTCAGGAATAAGACTAAAGAAAAGAAGAAAAATTCAAGCTAAGAATAAAGCCATTTGGCTTTTATCACATTCAGACAATATAGAGAGCTGTGAACCATCAGAAGAAATAACTAGCCAATGATAGGATAATTGTAAGCAGATGTATCTGAAACTACTGGCAGGATTCAGAATTGTGGGTTTTATCAGGTGGTAATTTATCCTGAAGCAAATGTCAGTCAATAAACTATCCCATTCCAAGACCAACATCTATTTCCATGATTTGCCAAAATATCATAGGGGAACAATTATTATTGAGACAACAACCCCCTCAAATAAACAAAATATTAAAGATATGAGTCATTCTGTTTAAAAAATTCTAACTGGTAAACTAAAAATTATTCAGAAAACTCCTGTAATTCTCATCTGTATTTTTGTTATGTTTTGCACCATGTTGAGACTGAGTCTCGCTCTGTTACCCAGGCTGGAATTCAGTGGCATGATCACTGCTCACTGCAGCCTTGGCTTCCTGGGCTCAAACAATCCTCCTGTGTCAGCCTCCTGAGTATCTGGGACCACAGGTACATGCTACTATGCCCAGCTAAGGTTTTATTTTTTTGTAGGGACAGAGGCTCCCCCATGTTACCCAAGCTGGTCTCTATATTTTTGGAAATAATTTCCTGCAGTTTTCCACTCAGTGTGGTGAACATACTAGAGTTTTTCTGCAATTGGGAAATGTGTAGTGTCACAGACCTTTATTCTCACTGTCTAGGACTCCAAAGTTTCCAGCACTGCCCAATTCCAGAGGACACTATTCATACTAAAAACTTTGTTCTAGGGTGCTAGTCACATTGTGAATGAAATCCCCCAAAATGACAATACTGCCTGAAACCTGTTACTGTTTTCAACAAATGTCTGATGTTCCTATCTTTTGTTGTTTCATTATTTATCCAAAAACAGAGAGCTGAGAGGAGGCCAAAGGGCATGGATGTGATGAATCCAGTTGATTTAAATCAGTGGTTCTTAAGCAGGGATGATTCAGCCCAGGAGACACTGGGCAATGTCTGGAGATATTTGGGATGTCCTAACTAAGGGAACGCTAGTAGCATCCAGTGACCAGAAGCCAGAGATGATGATAACCTTCCTACAATGCACACAGTAACCCCCTACCACAAATAATTATCCAGTCTAAAATGTCAACAGTGCCAAAGTTGAGAAACTTTAGTTTGTAATTTGCTTATTCATTTCTGGTGGATTGTTTACATTAAAAGGCAATCAAATGGTGTTTTTATTTCACATAAGAAGAGCTATTTTAACAGAATGAAATTATCTTCAGAAATGGGAGAAAGGTAAGCATGGAAGGACAGGAAGGGATTTATTTTTGCTCCAATAATGGAATACCCACTGTATTCCAAACACTATGCCTTGTATCTTCCTTACTTTTATTACATCAGTAATCCAGATAATCCTACGAGACAAATGGTTTTCCTGCACTTTCATTATGAGCAGCTCCATCTCAATTAAGTGAGGAACTTGGAAGTAGCACAATAGAGAAATTGAACTCAAGAGAGGAGGGTGAGATTTATTTGGGTCACAGCCAAAATTGTAAAGAAGTTCACTGAGTTCGAATCCAAAAGCACTGAAGATATGATCTATCACATGCAGTCTTCAGTGGGCTGGCGTTGGCTCTTTTGCCACGTGGGAGAAAGCTATTTTAATTGCTTAGTCCCAAGAACAGTCAGCTCCCCAAGTATAGTTGCTTCTAAGACAGTTGCACATACATTCTTGAGTCCTGTCTTGATTTCTAACCTGTAGTCTGAGCCTGTCATCTCAAGAAGACTGTTAGAGGGGAATGAAAAACACATTTGTTCATATGCATAACATCAGCCTTGACCATTCCACAATGAGACAAATACTATCAGTGCCAAGCATCTACAAAGCTATAAACACTAGGATGCCAGGATATCTTTCTGGCTAATTAATTAGGAATCTCTAATTTTTTCCAAATTTGTAACTGAAATATGCCCATTGGTGTGATATTGGCTCTAGCAGCGTTGTGAGGATTGTATCTTACTGTCACTTCCTAGTTAGACTTGCAAAGTAAATCTAAGTATCTTTGTGATGCTTCTTATGTTTTTATTTATCTAATTTGTAGCTGTCAAGAAGGACAACTTTTGCCATTAGTGACAGTCTAGTCCAACGTGTAGCCATGTGTGGTCCAGAGAAGGAAAAAAACACATAAAATCTAAGTAGTGGGGTTTTTTTCTATGAAATTACTGTTATTCAAATGATTTTATTTTAGGTTTGGGGGTGTATGTGAGGGTTGGTTACATGGGTAAATTGTGTGTCACTGAGGCTTAGTGTATGAATGAGCTTATCATCAAAGTACTGAGCTTAGTATCTGATAGGTAGCCTTGAACCCACATCCCCTACCCACCTTCCCCACTCAAGCAGTCCCTAGTGTCTATTGTTCCCATCTTTGTGTCCATGTGTGTTCAATGTTTAGCTTCTGCTTAGAAGTGATAACATGTGGTGTTTGGTTCTGTATTTCTGTGTTAGTTTGCTTAGGATCATATTCAAATGACTTTAAAAGATTACACATGAGGTAGAAAGACTGACAGGAATACAACCTGTCATGTACATGATTTTCTAGTCTCAATTTCTTATATTAACTTTTAATGATAAGAGTCACCTTGTCTTCACCTTCTCTTATATTTCCGACATTGCTGTTTACCAGATCTCTGGATTTCTTTGAGGTTTCTGGGATTCAGAGCGTTTTGTAACAATTCAACATTTTAAGCCTCCATCAAAACTTGTAATGTCTTGCTTTCTTTACTTCTTTGGATAGTACCATATCTTTTCCTGTTTCTCAGGCTATCCTTACCTCTCTGCGCCTTGGAGATTTCCTTTACAGTCAAAGGAGTACACAGTTCCCCCAACTGTTACTCCTCATACTGCTCCAACTGAGCACAAAAGAGGTGTGAGGCGTATGGACCAGCATTCACATTTCAGCAGTGATTCCTTGCTACAGGTTTACCACTGTCCAGTAATTCTCTTGCTGCCATTCTTCTATGTGGCTCTTCACCTTTATCTGTCATGTAGCTAGCCTACATTTACTTGATCTTTTTGGATGAACCTGGAAACCATCATTCTCAGCAAACTGACACAAGAACAGAAAATCAAACACCGCATGTTCTCACTCATAGGCGGGTGTTAAACAGTGAGAACACACAGACACAGGGAGGGGAGCATCACACACTGGGGTCTGTGGTGGGGAGGGACAGTGAGGGGTGGGGAGTTGAGGAGGGATAACATGGGGAGAAACGCCAGATATAGGTGATGGGGAGAAAGGCAGCAAACCACACTGCCATGTGTGTACCTATGCAACAATCTTACATGTTCTTCACATGTACCCCAAAACCTAAAATGCAATAAAAAAATAAATAAAATAAAATTATAATCAATTTTTTATCAGAGCACAATAATGTAAAAACCTATTTAGCACCTCATCAATACTTCAGCATAATCTTCATGTGAGAGCTCCTCTTTGGAAAACGTAGATGTAATGTATTGAAAATCTAAAGGAACAATCACCTGTGCATCAGTGAATATACACAAAATATGTGAAAAATAATAAAAATAACTAGGGTTCTTGGAGTCTAAAATGCAACACTGGTTTTCAGCAATCTGCTGAATGAAAGTGTTAAAGGTAAATTAAGATAATTTAAGCAGTTGCAAGTTTCTTTTAAATTGAATCCATGGCAGTGGGATGTGGGGAGTAAATGAGTAGTAAATAGGGTTAATTTTACTTCTGAACAAAAGAGGTGACTGCCAACGGAAGTATAATTTGAAGGACTCCTGAAACACATACCTATCTAAGAAAGAACTCTCCCTCTCTAACCTGCTAGAACGCCTTTAATGCCATCACTAAAGGTTCTGGTTTTCTGGTTTTTTGGTTTTTGGTTTTTGGGGTTTTTGAAGGAAGTATTGTCGTGAATAAGATGCCTACTAAAATGTAAATGTCTCTGGTAAATAAATGCACAAAATGGTTTTTGAACATTAGTATATAAATGAGATGAGGGAGCAAGCTGTAACCCAGGGAAATAGAATTGAAGAAATGAGATGTTTGGTAAATATCAGTGGGCTGGAAAACCGCAGCATAACTGACAGAAATCATGCTGCTCCTGAGTAGTGTGGTTGCAATTGTGGGAAAGTCTAAGGGGTCTGGGTAAAATAGGAAAAGATGCAAGAAAGAGAAATAAGTTAAAACAGGGAGGTAAAACTCCTAATCCACAATTTTCTACAGAATTGAAAAGTATTCTTTTATAGCTTCTGACCTCTGTCTGACATTGAACCTCTGAGATCTAAAACGAACACACTTTTCTCCAACTCCTCTTAATACTCTGCTTAAACTTAGCTGAGTGTCGTGCCTTACACATAGCAAGAACTCAGTATTTGATTCATCCACACTCTCCTGTTAGTTCGTATGTCCTGTAACTAACAACATACCTCAAGGGGCTCTAAAAACTAAGTAAGAAAATGCTCATGCTAAGTGTAAAGGAGACAAATATGTTCCTTGAGGTGAGACAGCATGCCATAGTTGGCATTCACATAGTTTATTAAACCATAAGAGAGGCAAGTGCAATCTTACCTCTCCTGAGAATAAGTATCAAGGGAACTTCTCAGCATAGGTGTTTGTTGTTAGAAAACGGGTTTAAGGGCCAGGCATGTTGGCTCACGCCTATAATCCCAGCACTTTGGGAGGCCGAGGCGGGTGGATCACGAGGTCAAGAGATCGAGATCATCCTAGTCAACATGGTGAAACCGTGTCCCTACTAAAAATACAAAAAGTTGGCTGGGCATGGTCGCGCATGCCTATAGTCCCAGCTACTCAGGAGGCTGAGGCAGGAGAATTGCCTGAACCTAGGAGGTGGAGGTTGCGGTGAGCCAAGATGGCGCCATTGCACTCCAGCCTGGGTAACAAGAGCAAAACTCCGTCTCAAAAAAAAAAAGAAAAAAGAAAAGAAAAGAAAAACAGGTTTAAGAATCCTATAGTCACAGATAAAAATACCAGCAAATAGAGAATTTCAGCATTCAAATGCACCTAAGTGAACCTAATCAATGAGCAATAAAGAAAGCTTAGACTCTTGAAATTTTCTACCCATTCCACAGCCCTGCCTTCATGAAATGGACCAAGAGTCATTAAATTCTAGCTGGTCACGTATGGAAGGCTCTGAAAGAAATGCTGGGGTCCTTTCACATGCTACAGTATTATGCTCTTCGGGAAGTTCTATACATTTTTCGTTAATGGTACAAGTGAAATTGTAAGCTGCTGTTAGTGAAGAAAACCAGATAGCTCTGGGCAGAGAGCCACATCAATCCAGGCCTAATGTGTGAACCAGAACTAAGCATGATAGGTAGCCTCTGAAGAGCAAGAAAGTTAGACTAACGAGATGAAAAGCCTGTAGCTATTCTATGTGGGCAAATTACTCTGCCTACTGAGTTGAAAAAGACTCAGCCCTTTTTACTATAGGGGGGTCCAGGGCAGAAGCATGGAGACTGGTTAGGGAGAGCATTGCAATAATCCAGATAAGATATGATGATGGCTTAAACTAGGATAGTCACAGTGGAAGTGGTAAGAATTCTGGATACAGTCCAAAGATAATGCTGAAAGAATCATCTAACAGAGTTAAAGTGAGGCAGAAACAGAAGAAACAAGGATGACAACATTTTTGTCCCAGCTAATTGGATGAATAAAGGTGATATTTATTGTGTGGAAATACAAGGTTCGAGAAGAAAATTAGTTGAATGTGTCATATTTGAAATGACTTTTATCCAAGTGGGAATGTCAAATAGAAAAATGGATTTATAACTCTAGATTTCTGAGAAGAGGTTAAAATGGGAGATACTAATTTTGGAGTCATCAGTATATAGATGGTATTTAAAACAATGAGACTAGATGATATTACTTAGGAGGTAATATTGGTTTCTAAAATAAGTAAGAGATTCAGGTTTTCACTCTGAGACACTTTAGATGCAAATCTTGGCCATATTGATGGAGTTTGCTAAAGGATAGTTGTGAGGAAACAGGATGGTTATGAGGCAGCATTCTAGGACCATTAAGCCATAAAGGACCAAGTGATCATTATAGGACATTACTATTTCCATGGATATAAAATCAGACAGGTAAAAGGCTCTTCTATCTCCTAAATAAGGACTTTACTATTTACAATGTCTATGTGAAGAAAATTGAGTGAAAAATCAAATAATTATTTGATGAATAATTACTAATTTGGCTAACTCTAATCAATCTGCAATCCCCACCACTGCAAACATTTTTGAATCCCACCTTTCTTTAAAAAAAAAAAAAGAATGTGTAGTCACCAAATTGGCTTAATTCTACATTATATTTTGCTTGGTATAGTCTTAAAGTCCCCATAGACAAAATCAAAATGTTGTCTTTCATTATATGGTTAATTTGACTAGTTCAAGCCAAAAGGCTTTTAACTAAGACACTTGATTTTGCCTTCAAGTTTGATCATATGAATCAGATAGAATTTTCCTATGTATGCAAATGCCTAGAAGTTATATATCCATTTTACATGATTTAGGAGTTGGGGACACACAGAATGAACGGCTTAGATGCATAGAAAAATATTAATTTGTTTTTTTTACTTTTTTTTTTTTTTTTTGAGATGGAGTTTCGCTCTTGTTACCCAGGCTGGAGTGCAATGGCACGATCTCGGCTCACCGCAACCTCCGCCTCCTGGGTTCAGGCAATTCTCCTGCCTCAGCCTCCTGAGTAGCTGGGACTACAGGCGCATGCCACCATGCCCAGCTAATTTTTTGTATTTTTAGTAGAGATGAGTTTCACCATGTTGACCAGGATGGTCTTGATCTCTTGACCCGTGATCCACCCGCCTCAGCCTCCCAAAGTGCTGGGATTACAGACGTAAGCCACCGCACCCGGCCTTAATTTCTTTAAAATAATGTTATTTGGGTGAATGGATGAAGGAAGGGAAGAAGGTAGAAGCAAAAACACATTGCACAAACTTTCCCTAATGATTGGTATGTGGTAGGACTAATAAACCTGAGGTGATTTCTATGACCTTGTCTTGTAGGGGGGATATCCCATAAGCACCGATGCAGGAGCAAAAGGCCTCAGCCTATTTTCATATAAATAATGAAGAAGAAAGTAATTAGAAATATAACCATACTAGTTATTCGTTATTCATCTGTGATCTTAGTTATTCATAGGTGATCTTAATTCTTTTACTAATGCCTATCAGGTTGGAAGTGTGAACCTGGGAGACATTGTGAAATGAATGACACTAAGGCAAGATGCTCTGAGCCCTCTGTCACACCCGCATAAGGGCTGCTGGAGGGTGCCTCGGCTGTGCAGCAGTGCCAGCGCTGTGAAAGCGCCTGCTGTTTAGCCAGCTAGGAAAGGAGATGTCCAAAATGGCTGAGACATCTCCTTCCTGGGGAAGTTTGGAGAAAACTCTGCTTCTCCAAGCTCTTGTGGCTGTCCATAAAGCCCGCAGACATCTGGGGCCTTAACTGTCTCTATGTGATGCTATGCTTCAGTGGTCACGTTCCAAGTCTACTCTCGTGTTCTGCTTCAGCACCTGGTTCCTTTTTTCTTAGAAAAGGCAATCAGTAATGGTAGTATGAATCTTAATGTTTTAGTTCTTTCTTGATAAGTATGGAAAAGGTGCTGATGCATTATGCTCCTTACCTCACTTCGGGTGCCAGAAATTCCTAAGCCCCTACCCAAAATGACACGTGATGTACTTGACCCTATCACTGCCATGCCCTACCTACCTTGCCCCCAGTCACTGACCACCAAGGCCACGCCCTACCTACCCTGCCACCAGATTTGCAGCTCAATAAAAGTGACAGCATCCTGGCATTTGGAGCCACTGCTGTTCTCTGCAATTTGGGTAGCAGTGGACCCCTGGGCCCAAACTCTCTTTTCTCTATCTCTATGTCTTGTGTCTTTTATTTCTACAATTTCTCACCTCCACACCAGCTGGGAGGGGCTTACAGAACCCTGTAGGGCTGAACCCTACATGTCTAAATGAAAAAAAATTGAACTTTCAGGAGCACATACCTAGATGTGGCTCATCTGTATCAATATACTTGTTAGCAAGCCCATAACATTTATATGAGAGAAACATTCAGCAATTGCATCTTTGATTATATCAATACCTTAATAAAAACCCAATTGAGAGTGACATTAGCAAGATGAAATCATGGAAAGGCCTGGACTCTCCTTCCCTCTGCAGATACTCCTATTCAACAGCAACATATGGATCAATTCCTTTTGTGAGAAGTCCAGCTGAGAGGCTCCTGCACCCATGACAAATGCAAAACCAGCCACATCAAAACTTGTAAGAAAACTGGAGATTCCTTGTCACCATAATCTCCACCCTTGGCATGGAGTCATATGATAAGGAAAAAAATATCCAGCTCCGAGCTTCTCACTGAGGAAAGAAAGGGTTGGACCACAAATCCAACATCTTACCTTTTCTAGGTGCTTCCCTAGGAACTGGTTTTTGTCTTGCCTGGTTTTTAGCACTGCCATAAACTGGCATATTGTAAATGTCTAGGGCTATTGAGTATAAAGGTGTTTTCAACTAGCATGTAAGTACATGCTACCCCAGCCCAGTACAGAGTAAGTGGGCAAAAAAAACCCTCCAATTTCCATATTCTACCCCAGCCCAGCATTGAGTAAGTGGGCAAAAAACCTCCGGTTCCACATTCTCCCAGGGGAGAGAAAGAGATGGACCACACATTTAACATTCCAACTCCTCTGGGTAATACCTGAAGAATGGGTTTCCATCTCATCTGTCATGTGCTGACTGGACCCAGCATACTCTAGACACCTGGGGCTGCTAAGAACAATTGGAAGTCACACAGAGATTTGAGAAAGCAACAGAAACTCTGGCCAGTTTGACTGGTGAAAGTCTTCTGTACATGAAATCAGTACATTAAGACTGGGAGAAACGGTAGTTTTTTATAATGTATAGATACCACACAAAGAGTCAAGACAAATGAAAGATTCAAGAAACATAAACCAAACAAAGGAACAAGATAAACTACAAATATTGATTCTAATGAAACAGAGATACATAAATTACCTGACAGATAATTTAAAATAACCATTATACAAATACTTAAGCTCAGGAGAATATGCCATTATTACAGTAATACAATATTCTCAATGTCTATATATTTACCTTCAGAAATGAATTTATTCTTTCTTCTACTACTATGTTGTTATTTAGTATCCTTTTGTTTCATGTTGAAGAACTTCCTTTAACATTTCTTGAGAGGCAATTCTAGTGGTGATAAATTCTCTGAGCTTTGCTTTTCTTTTTTTGTGTGTAAAATATACATAACATAAAATTTATCATTTTAATCATTTTAAGTGTAAATAATGTTATGCATCCATTGTCACCATTTATTTCTGTTATTCTGTTAGTCCCATAAAACTTAAATTCAATACACATTAAATAATAACTCCTTATTTTCCCCTTCCCCCACCCACTGGAAACCACCATTCTACTTTCTGTCTCTATGATTTTGACTACTCTAAGTATCTTGTAGAAGTGAAATTATACAATTAAGATGCTTCTTGACTTATGATGGTGTTATGTCCTGATAAATCCATTGTAAGATGAAAATATAATAGTTTGAAGTAAATTTGGTGCATGTAATTCATTGGTAAAGATGAATATATAGACAAACAGAGAATATTATATTACCATATTGGTGGTGGGTAAAACACTTCAAATCTAGTACAAACTAAAAGACAAAAATATTAAAAATAACTATAACTAAAAAATATATTGATGGATACAAAATATAGATAAATGTAAATTGTTACTTTAATAACATGAAGTGTGTAGAAGTGAGAAGTAAAAATGTGTTGGTTTTGTATGTGATTCAAATTTAGTCATTATCAACTGTGAGTACCATAATAACTACAAGATATCATAAAAGCACCTAGCGACCACCAGAAAAAATCCTATAGAAGTCTCACAAAAGAAAAGAGAGATTCAAAGCCTATCAATTTTATGAAAGGAAAGCTTCAAGAACAAAAAGAAGAACCAAAATAACACAAGACAAAGAGGAAACAATTAACAAAATGTTAATTTTGTTAACTAGCTTACCCCATAGTAAATTAACTTAACAATAGTAAATTGGTAAAATTTACTTACCAGTACCAAATTCTTTTTTATTAGTAATGACTTTAAACAGTAAACACCCCAATCAGAAGACATAGAATAGGCTGGGGCACAGTGGTTTATGCCTGTAATCCCAGCACTTGAAAGGCTGAGGTGGGCAGATCACTTGAGGTCAGGAGTTTGAGACCAGCCTGACCAACATAGTAAAACCTGGTTTCTACTAAAATACAAACATCAGCCAGGCATGGTGGCATGTGCTTGCAGCCCCAGCTACTCAGCAGGCTGAGACAAGAGAATCACTTGAACGCAGGAAGCAGAGGCTGCAGTGAATTGAGATTGCATCATTGCACTCCAGCCTGGCCAACAGAATGAGATTCTTTCTCAAAAAAAAGGAAAGAAACAAGAAAGCAAGAAAATAAAGAAAGAAGAAAGAAAGAAAGAAAGAAAGAAAGAAAGAAAGAAAGAAAGAGAAAGAGGAAGGAAGAGAAAGAAGAAAGAAGAGAAAGAAGAAAGAAAGAGAGAGAGAATGAGAAAGAGGAAGGAAAGAAGGAAGGAAGGAGAGAGAAAGAAAGAGAGAAAGAAAGAAAGAAAGAGTAGCTGAATGGAGAAAGAAACAATATCCTGTGTACAATACACTATGTACAAAAGCTCACTTTAGATTTAAGGACACCATTAGACTGAAAGTGAAGGGATAGAAAGAAATAGTCCATGCAAACAGTAGCCAAGAGAGAGCAGGGATGGCTATGTTTATACAAGACAAAGTAGACTTTAAGTCAAAAACTGTAACAGGGAATAAAAAAGGTTATAATGACATAGTAAAAGGAGGAATTCACTAGGAATATATAATTATAAATATATATGTACCCAACAAAAGAGCACCAAAATACATAAAGCAAACATTGACAAGTAAGATTACATTGAACTAAAAACCTTCTGTGTAGCCAAGAAAACAATAAATAGAGTGAAGAGACAACCTACAGAATGGAAGAAAATATTTCCCGAACAACATATCTTACAAAGAGTTAATTTTCAAAACATATAAAAAATAAGAAATTTGGACTTCCACCAAGAAGACCATTTTCTCAGCCCAAAATCTCCTTAAGCTGATAAGCAACTTCAGCAAAGTCTCAGCACACAAAATCAATGTGCAAAAATCACAAGCATTGCTATACACCAATAACAGACAAACAGCCAAATCATGAGTGAACTCCCATTGACTTTCTTCACAGAATTGGAAAAAAACACCTTAAACTTCATATGGGTGTGAGATCTGTCCACCCTAAGCAAGACAATCCTAAGAAAAAAACACAAAGCTGGAGGCATCACGCTACCTGACTTCAAACAATATTATAAGGCTACAGGAACTAAAACAGCATGGTAACAGTAGGAGAAATACCTAATGTAGATGACAGGGTGATGGATGCAGCAACCATGGCATGTGGATACCTAAGTAAAAATCCTGTGCATTCTGCTCAGGTACCCCAGAACTTAAAGTAAAATAATAATTAAAAAAGAAAAGAAAAGAAATTCAGGGAGGGGCTGGCAAGATGGCTGAATAGGAACAGCTTCAGTCTGCAGCTCCCAGCAAGACCAAAGCAGAAGGCGGGTGATTTCTGCATTTCCAACTGAGGTACCCAGCTCATCTCATTGGGAGTGGTTAGACAGTGGGTGCAGCCCACAAAGAGTGAGCAGAAGCAGAGTGGGGTGTCACCTCACCTGGAAAGTGCAAGGGTTCAGAGAACTGCCTCCACTAACCAAGGGAAGTAGTGAGGAATTGTGCCCTGAGGGACGGTGCTATCTGGCCCAGATACTATGCCTTTCTCAAGGTCTTCACAACCCACAGACTAGGAGATTCCATTGTGTCCCTAAACCACAAGGTCCCTGGGTTTCAAGCACAGAACTGAGCAGACCTTTAGGCAGACACCAAGCTAGCTGCAGGAGTATTTTTTGTACCTTAGTGGCACCTAGGATGCCAGCAAGACAGAACCATTCACTCCTCTGCAAAGAGGGCTAAAACCAGGGAGCCAAGTTGTCTTCCTCAGCAGATCTCACACCCACAGAGTCCAGCAAGCTAAGATCCACTGGCTTGAAATTCTCGCTGCCAGCACAGCAGTCTGAAGTCAGCCTGGGACACTCCCATGTGGTGGGAGGAAGGGCATCCACCATTACTGAGGCTTGAGTAGGCAGTTTTCTCCTCACAATGTAAACAAAGCCACTGGTAAGTTCAGACTGCGGCAAAGCCACTGTAGCCAGACTGCCTCTCTAGATTCCTCCTCTTTGGATAGGGCATCTGTGTAAAAAAGGCAGCAGCCCCAGTGAGAGGCTTATAAATAAAACTCTCAACTTCCTGGGCCAGAGTACCTGTGGGGAGGATCAGCTGTGGGCACAGCTTTGGAAAACTTAAACATTCCTGCCTGCCAGCTCTGAAGAGAGCAGTAGATCTCCCAGCATAGTGCTCCAGCTCTCCTAAGGGACAGACTGCCTCCTCAAGTGAGTCCTGACCCCCTGCCTCCTGACTGGGAGACACTTCCCAGCAGGGGTGGACAGACATCTCATACAGAAGAGCCATGGCTGGCATCTGGCAGGTGCTTCTCTGGGACAAAGCTTCCAGAGGAAGGAGCAAGCAGAAATCTCTGCTTTGCTGCAGCCTCTGCTGGTGATACTCAGGCAAACAGGGTCTGAAGTGGACTCCCATCAAATTCCAGTAGACCTGCAGAAGAGAGACCTGACTGTTAGAAGGAAAACTAACAAACAGAAAGCAATAACATCAACATCAACATCAACAAAAAGGACGCCCACGAAAAAACCCCATTTGAAGGTCACCAACATCAGAGATCAAAGGTAGATAAATCCATGAAGATGAGCAAAAACTAGTGCAAAACGCTGAAAAAACCAAAACCCAGAATGGTTCTTCTACTCTAAAGGATCACAACTCCTTGCCAGCAGGAAAACAAAACAGGATGGAGAATGAGTTTGACCAATTGACAGAAGTAGGTTTCAGAAGGTGCATAATAACAAACTCCTCCAAGCTACAGGAGCATGTTCTAACCCAATGCAAGGTAGCTAAGAACCTTGATGAAAGGTTACAGGAACTGCAAACTAGAATAACCCAAACAACCTAATGGAGCTGAAAAACACAGCAGGAGCACTTACTTTGTGAAGCATATACAATTATCAATAGCCTAATTGATCAAGCAGAAGAAAGAATATCAGAGACTGAAGAGCAACTTAATGAAATATAATGTGAAGACAAGATTAGAGAAAAAAGAATAAAGAAAATGAACAAAACCTCCAAGAAATATGGGACTATCTGAAAAGACCAAACCTACATTAGATTGGTGTACCTGAAAGTGATGGGGCAAATGGAACCAAGTTGGAAAACACGCTTCAGGGATGCAAGGCTGGTTAAACGTACGCAAATCAATAAACATAATCCATGACATAAACAGAACTAATGATAAAAACAACATGATTATCTCAATAGATGTGAAAAAGGCCTCCAATAAAATTCAACAGCACTTCATGCTAAAAACTGAATAAACTAGGTATTGATGAAACATATCTCAAAATAATATGAGCTACATATGAACAACCCATAGCCAACATCATACTAAATGGGCAAAGCTGGAAGCATTCTTTTTGAAAACCTGAACAAGATAAAGATGCCCTCTATCACCCCTCCTATTCAACACACTACTGGAAGTTCTGGTCAGACCAATCAGGCAAGAGAAACAAATAAAAGGTATTCAAATAGAAAGAGAAAAAGTTAAATTGTCTCTGTTTGCAGATGACATGATTGTATATTTGGAAAACCACATCATATCAGTCCAAAAACTCCTTAGGCTGATAAGCAACTTAAGCAAAGTCTCAGGATACAGAATCAATATGCAAAAATGACAAGCATTCCCATACACCAATAATACACAAACAGAGAGCAAATCATGAGTGAGCTTCCATTAGCAATTGCTACAAAGAGAATAAAATACTTAGGAATACAACTTACAAGGGATGTCAAGGACCCCTTTAAGGAGAACTGCAAACCACTGCTTAAGGAAATAAGAGAGACACAAATAGGAAAAAAAATCTATGATCATGGATAGATAAAAACAATAATTATGAAAATGGCCAAATTGCCCAAAGTAATTTATAGATTCAATGCTGTTCCCATCAAGCTACCATTGACTTTCTTCACAGAATTAGAAAAAAGTTACTTTAAATTTCATATGGAACCAAAAAAGACAATCATAAGACAATCCAAGACAATCTTAAGCAAAAAGAACAAAGCTGGAGGCATCACGCTATCTGACTTTATACTACAAGCCTACAGTAAGCAAAACAGCATGGTACTGGTACCAAAACAGAGATATAGACCAATGGAACAGAACAGAGGCCTCAGAAGTAACATCACATATCTACAACCATCTGATAATTGACAAACCTGACTAAAACAAGCAGTGGGGAAAGGATTCCCTGTTTAATAAATCATGTTGGGAAGATTGGCTAGCCATATGCAGAAAGCTGAAACTGGATCCCTTCCTTACACCTTATACAAAAATTAACTCCAGATGAATTAAACATTTAAACATAAGACCTAACACCATAAAAACCCTAGAAGAAAACCTAGGCAATACCACTCAGGACATAGGCATAGGCAAGGACTTTAAAGCACCAAAAGCAATGGCAACAAAAGCCAAAATAGACAAATGGGATCTAATTAAACTAAAGAGCTTCTGCACAGCAAAAGAAACTAACATCAGAGTGAATTGGCAACCTATAGAATGGGAAAAAAATTTTGTAATCTACCTATCTGACAAAGGACTAATATCCAGAATCTACAAAGAACTTAAACAAATTTACAAGAAAGTAGCAAACAACCCCATCAAAAGGTGGTCAAAGGATATGAACAGACACGTTTCAAAAGAAGACACTGATGCAGCCAAGAAACATGAAAAAAAGCTCAGCATCACTGGTGATGATGAGAAATGAAAATCAAAACCACAATGAGATACCATCTAATGCCAATTAGAATGGTGATCATTAAAAGTTAGGAAACAACAGATCCTGGCAAGGATGTGGAGAAATAGGAATCCTTTCACAGTTGGTGGGAGTGCAGATTAGTTTAACAATTGTGGAAGACTGTGGCAATTTCTCAAGGATCTAGAATCAGAAATAACATTTGACCCAGCAATTCCATTACCGGGTATATACCCAAAGGATTATAAGTCATTCTACTATAAAGACACATGCACATATATGTTTATTGTTGCACTATTCACAGTAGCAAAGACTTGGAACCAACCCAAATGCCCACCAATGATAGACTGGATAAAGAAAATGTGGCATATATACATCATGGAATACTATGCAGCCATAAAAAGAATGAATAATTCATGTTTTTTTGCATGGACATGGATGAAGCTGGAAACCTTCATTCTTAGCAAACTAACACAGGGACAGAAAACCAAACACCTCATGTTCTCACTCATAAGTAGGAGTTGGACAATGAGAACACATGAACATAGGGAAGGGAATATCACACATTGGGACCTGTCAAGGGGTAAGAGGCAAGGTGAGGAATTGCATTAGGAGAAATACCTCATGTAGATGACGGGTTGATGGGAGCAGCAAACCACCATGGCACATGTACACTTATGTAACAAACCTGCATGTTCTGCACATGTATCCCAGAACTTGTTATAATAAAAAAATAAGAAATTCATACAACTCAATGATTTGAAAATGATTTAAACATGGGCAAAAGACCTGAATAGACATTTCACAAAAAAGACATACAAATGGCCAAAATGTATATGAAAAATTCTCAACATCACTAATCATCAAATAAAAGCAAGTTAAAACCTCAATGAGCTGTCATCTCACACCTATAAAAATGACTATGATAAAAAAGAAAAAGCATAACAAGTGTTGATGATAATATGGAGAAAAAAAGAACTCTTGTATACTGTTGGTGGGAGTGTAAATTATACAACAATTTTTAAAAACATATGGAGGCCCCTCAAAATACTAAAAATCAAACTGCTATATAATCCATCAGTCTCACTTCTGGGTGTATATTCATAGTGAATGAAAGTAGTATGTCAAAGAGATATCTCCACTTCCATGTTCATTGTGGCATTATTCAGAATAGTCAAACTATGGAACCAACCAAAGTGTCTACTGACTGATGAATGTCTGCAGGAAATGTTATATAAACATATATAAATTATATATTATATATATATATAAAACTATAGATAATGAAATACTACTCAGCCTTTAAGAAAGAAACCCTGTCATTTTTAACAACATGAATGAACCTGGAGGACAGTGCCCTAAGTGAAATAGGCCAGACACAGACAGACAAATACCACATGATCTCACTTATAGGTGGACACTGAAAAAGTTGAAATAACAGTAACAGAGTAGAATGGTGATTCTAATGTGCAAAAAGTTTTAGAGAGGATGTATAATTTATGAAGATCTATTACACAGAATGATGACTGTAGTTAAAAACAATATATTGTATATTTAAATATTGCTAAGGCAATGTTCTCACTACAAAAAAAAGTATGTGAAGTGATGAATATATTAATTAGCTTGATTAATCATTTCATAATATATATATTTCAAAATATTATGTTGTAATATTTGTTCTCACTACCAAAAAAGTATGTGAAGTGATGAATATATTAATTAGCTTGATTACATCATTTCATACTATATACATATTTCAAATATTATATTGTACTCTGTGACTACATATAATTTTTATTTGTCAATTATGTCTTAATAAAGACAGAAAAAAGATCTAGTAAATGTCTTCAATAAAGCTGTAGGATACAAATTCAGCATATAAAAATTAGTTGCATTTCTATACATTCAAATCAACTATTTGAAAAAGGAAGTAAGAAAACAATCTCTTTTCCATATAATCGAAGAGAATAAAATATTTAGGAATAAAGTTAACCAATGGATGAAATTCTTGTACCCTAAAATTACAAAACATTGCTGGAATGCATTAAAGCAGATAAAAAATAAATGAATGACATCCTACTTTCATGGACTAGAAGACTCAATACTGTTAAAATGTCCATACTACCTAAAGAAATGTACAGAGTCTATGCACAACCTATCAAAATTCCAATGCCATTTTTTACAGAAATAACAAAAAGCAATTATAAAATACATGGAACCACAAAGGACCACCTAATAGCCAAAACTATCTTGAGAACGCAGAACAAAGGTGGAGGCATCACGTTATTTCAAAATATATTACAAACTACAGTAATCAAAATGGTATGGTATGCATGTGAAGACAGACATGTAGATTAATGAAACAGAATACAAAGCCCAGAAATAAATCTACACATATATGGTTAACTGATCTTTGACAAGGGTACCAAGAGTGCACAATGCGGAAAGGATAATCTCTTCAATGTCCCGAGAGATACTGGGAGAACTGAATATACACATGCAAAGGAATGAAATTGAATGCCTATATTAGACTATATTTTAGAAATTACAAAATGGACTTGAGACTTAAACATAAGACCTAAAACAATAAAAATGCTAGAGAAAACATAGGGAAAGCTTTATGGCATTGGTCCTAGCAATGATTTCATTGGAATGACACCAAAGCATAGGTAATAAAAGCAAAAAGTAGACAAATGGGACTACAAACTAAAAAGTTTCTGCACAATAAAGGAAAAAGTCAACAGAGTGAAAGCCAATCTATGAGATTAGAGAAAATATTTGCAAACCATATACTTACTTGATAAGGGTCAATTTCCAAAATATATAAGGAACATCTATAATTTAACAGAAAAGAAATGAATAATCTAATTTTAAAACAGGCTAAGAACATGAATACACATTTCTGCAAAGTACACAAGCAGATGACCAACAGGTATCAGTAATTGTCAGTATTGCTCAATATTACTAATTGTCAGAGAAATGATCATCAAAACCACATTGAGATACTGTTTTACACTTACTGGGATAGCTAGTATTTTTTTAAGGCAACAAGTGTTGGCAAAGACTCAGAAAAATTGGAACCCATGTACACTATTGGTGGGAATATAAATTGATAAAGCTATTATGGAAAACAGTATGGAGGTTCCTCAAAAGATTATAAATAGACTACCATCAGATCCAGCAATCTCATTTGAGTATTTATTCAAAATTTGAAATCAGGATATCAAATATATATATTAGGACTCCTGAGTTCACTGCAGCACTATTCATAAGAGCCAAGAAGTAGAAAAAACCTAAAAGTCCATGGATGGACAAATGGAAAAACAAAATGTGATAAATATATACAATGGGATATTAGTCAGCCTTAAAAAGAAGGAAATCCTGTCATTTGCAGTAAAATGAATGAATCTAGAGGCTATTTTGCTAAGTGAAATAAGCCAGTCACAAAAGGATAAATAATGCATGATCCCAGTTATGTGAGACATCTAAAATAGTCTAACTCACTAAAGCCAAGAGTAGAATGTTAGTTGATGGGCTGGGGGAATGGGAAATGAGGAGTTGCTAATCAAAGAGTAAAAAGTTTCAGATATACAAGATGGATACGTTCTAAAGATTTGCTGCACAAAATATGCCTATAGTTAACACTTAAAATTTTAAGAGGATAGATCTCATGTTAAATGTTTTTACCACAATAAGATCAAGATAAGAAAAGATATATCTTCTAAAAAACTATTGACTTGATCATACTAATTTGAACAAAATTTCAAATTATTTGGCCCAGTCTTCAAGGCTCTCTAGTCTGTTGCTATCCTTCCTTGCCATACTATTATCCTTAGCTGATATCCTTAGCTTCCAACACTCCCCTGGATGACGCCTTCCCTGAAGTCATTGCTTACTCATTGTCTCTGTCTAACCTTGATGTTCCCTGTGTCGGTTTTCACTCATACCAGTTTATGCTCCACTAAAATGACCTTTCCACTCAGCTCCCAACTATTTACATTTCCACTCCTTCAGAAGAAGACAAATCAAGTACTATTTTCTCCACAAAATCATTTCTGAGTGCCACAAACAAAGTTTTCTTTTATTCAAATGTTGTGAGCACAGTAGCTATATTCTTTTCAAGGCATTAGTTACTCTCTACCTTGTTCTATATCATTTTCACCTATTAGACACTAAGCTCCTTAAAAACAAAATTCAACTCATATTTGTATCATATTAAGAGGTAAACATAGTTCTTGAACACAGTGGGTACAGAAAAAGGACATTTTTTAAATGAGTGAAGCTATCCTGCAGAACCAAACATAAGGAATGCATTGAATAAAATAATTGCTAATAGAAAATAATTAGTGCTTCGATTGGGGTAGTGTAGATAAGTATATAAACCATGTTTATGAGCAATGCTTTTTTCCTGAGAAACTTATTTAACTGTCAACAATGTTCAGTGTAAAAAAACAAATCATCTGTGCAGCCTCTGTATTTAGAATTTATGACAGCAAAAACAATCAACAAAGAATTTTAGATTTTACGTTTGCTTCTTACATGTCACAAAAAAAGAAAAGAAAAAAAAAAGCAAATTCACAGTGCCATACCTTCCTTTGGGCATGCATTATCACCACGTCATCCCTACTGAGGGCTGACTCAGAAACAGGAGGAAGGTTCCAGATCAATAAGATAATTAGCCAATTAAGCATTCAATTTTGAGGTAAGGAATAGTTGACCACTATGCACTTCAACAGTGGACTCAACCATTACACAAAGCCTTCTTGTAAAGTGTTAACAGCCACGGATTCCAGACCCCTCCCTCCCCTGCTCCTCCACCTTTTCCTTGCCTTGCCCTAGCACCTTTTTCTGCCAAGGAGGCTTGCCGAAGGATTTCCTTACTTCTATTGTATTTGTCATTTTCCATCTTCTCATTTGGAACAAAGGCTTGCTACGGTCTTTTAAAATTTGTCTTGGACCAAGATGGTCATTGGTTGAAGTGGAACAAAGTGAAATCCAGTCTGGAAAAACGATGATGCTGCTTTCCAGCTTCTCATCACTGCAAACACTGCCCGCCTTGGCTCCAGAAAATTCTCCAGTTATTTCCTTTTGGCAGCATCATTTTAATGCACTTAATAAATCTGGACTTATGAGGGTATAGGGTAGCTTTCCCAGCATTTTTTTTCTGTTATGGACATTGCTGTTTCCCTTAGAGAAAGCTAAGTAAAACACCTCTCATGCTTTGTCATTTCTTGCTTTGCTTCAGTTTCTGGTTTTGCTGCTCTTGGTGCTGCTTCAGGACAAGCAGAGTAAGGTTCATCTACCTGATACGATTCAACAGATTCCAAGGGAGTCCTGAGTCCTGAAAATCTTTTCCCTCCTTTAAATGTATTGGGTGTCTAAAGTCTCTCATTGTTCCTTACCCCATGGACTACTAAAATGTGACTTTCTTTATGAAGACTCCTATAATTTAAACCTCCTGCTCCAGATGTAATAAAGCACCCCTTCATTTGTTTCTATAAAACTGGTCATATTCTATTTTACAATTAGCTTTATATGTTTCTCCCTCCCCTGCTAGAAAGTGAATGTCTCAAAGGTTAGAGCTACATCTTATTAATCTTTGCTTCTTCAGCATCTGACACATAGCAGAGTATCAATTAACTTTCTATGAATTGATGCAAGGCCTGAGATTTGATCACACATCATTCCTTTAAATTCATTTACTACAAAGCTTCTTAAATGCAAATATTCTTGGGAAGAGCATTATGTTGTAATGCTAATTCAGTAATTATTATTGGTAAACTATAAGTATTCCTCTTTACAGATATCCATCTGAGGATTAAAAATATCAGGGGCTGGGAAGTGGGCAAAAGGATTATTTAAAAGGGAAATAAATGTCACATAAAAGGGAGGCACCAAAGATTATCTACTTGATGATTTGGGGTTTCAGGCCAAATCGATCTCTCAGCTCAAGTCTAATTTACTACAGAGCATTATACTTTAAAAACTTTTGCCCATGGAGGATATAGAAGTTGATTGTCACAATTAATCTAAAGATGCATTTGTATCTGCAATATAATAGGATACATGAAACCTTGCCTGCAGCCAATATATCTTTAGGCAGGAAGTCAATAATGATGCACCTATAAAAATTTTCCAGCTATTACCAAAAATCCTGGCAAGCTAAGGGCTACTTTCACAGCCAGCCCTCTGGGGTTCTTCAGTGACTCAGTATGCCCCTGCTACATCCCAGCTCATTAGCTGATGGGTTATCCAGAGAGTCATTAATTACTCAGTATTAAGTGCCTGTGTGTAAATGCTTATTTTGGATAATTCAGAAGGTTATTCTACAGAAGTACCATTAACTCCCTAGTAATTTTGACTTATGATCAAAAAGCTTTACTCAGAAAGACAAGTCATTTCAGTTGAATGACAATTTATTAAAAACATGTCACACATGACTGAACTGGAGTGCTTTCCATTCTTTTTCCCAGTTTCCCACTTTGCAATATTCTTAACATCCAGCAAAATCGTCTCCCCAAAGATTAATTCACTCAGATATAGCATACTCTAAAAAAGTCTCAGAAAATATTTGAGTCTCTCTCCAATTGGCTGTTGGTAGCTGGCACAACTTTTCTGAGTCACCATGTCATACTACTTACTATAGAGGGCTCACTTAGCAGTCACTCAGTAAAAGTTAGGAGTTATTATTGTTATTTGTGTCTATAGATAAAATATGTGGCCAGACTGAGGCACCACCATGTGCCCTACAGTATAAATGAAAGGGGCATATAATATGAAATTTCAGAAAGCCAAAGATAAAGAAGGGATTCTAGTAGGGAGGGACAATCCAGATTATGCACAAACAACTGTAAATCAGAGTAATATCAGACTTCTCACCAAGAACCACTAAATCTTGAGAAAGATAGATTAATGCCTTAAAATTCTGAAAGAATGACTTTCAACCAAAAATTCCGTATAGAAACAAGTTGACTAGTTAGTGGTTGGGAGACTATTGTCATTGATATAATCATAAACCAAAGATAAGACAATTCATCTATAAAACAAGCAGGATACCATGAAGAGGGAACTGAATGAACAAAGAAAGAGACACAATGACAGATAAAAAGAATTGTCAAAACATTATTTTAGGAAAGCTAATATAATGATTTAAATGGAAGCGTTGTGCAATATAGTCAAGAAAATACCTCAGAAAATAAAGAAAATAGTAAGTCAAAAAAAAGATAATAAAAAAGAAAGAAAATTAATTCAAGAACATTTAACTAATTGTAGCTCCAAAGAAAGAGAAGGCAGAAAAGGAAAAAAATAAAACTGTTAAACAAAAAAATACAATTTCCCAGAATGGAAAGACATGAGTTTCCAGATTAGAATGGTCCATTCTGGACTTTAGTATGAGTGAAAAAAATACAATAAATAAAAACATCTAAGCATTGCAAGAGGAGAAAGATAACAAATGACATATAAATAGGAAATCAGAGTGACTTCAAACTACTCAATAGCAACTACTGAAGACAGAGGAAAATAGAATACATATATAGTGGAATAATGCCTTCAATATCCAGATGCTGTAAGTAGGAGCTAAACATTGTGTACACATGAGCATAAAGATGGAAATAACAGACATTGGGAACTACTTGAAGCAGGGTGAGTGGGAGGGAGTGAGGGTTGAAAAACTACCTGTCAGGTGCTATGCTCACTACCTGGGTGATGGGATAATTTGTACAGCAAACCCCTCAGCAACATGCAATTTACCCAGGTAACAAACCTGCACATATAACCTCTGAACCTAAAATAGAGTTGGGAAAAATATATATTCAGATGCACAGGCAATCTATCCACTTGGTGTGAGGATAGAATAAATACATTTTAAGACCTACAATAAGAAATTTTATCCCCTATGTTCCTTTTTAGATATAGATATCAAGTACGTCAATGAGCAAATGACTATATGCTCCAGTAAAACCAAAAATCAATCAGATTGGGGATCAAGGAGAAAGGAACTCTATTATAATTTAGTAACAAGACAAAATTCTATTATGAAGAAAAACATGGAAAGACAGCAGTGAAGCAAGTCTGGAATAAAAGCCAAATGGAATCAAGAGGACAGATGACTCCAGGAGACAGGTATCCAAAGGAAAACAGAACTGACAGCATATATACTGTTGGAGATTTCGGAAATAAAATTGAAAGGCAGCTGGAAGATCCATTGGAACATTTGAGAAAAATTAGTGATAGACAGAAAATAAAAAGTAAATAATAAATAAAGCAGCCACAATCAGATCCTGATGCCTGAATACCACTCCCCAATAAAAGGAACTGAAACCCTGAAAGAAATGACTGATTCTAGGGCCAAGAAAGAAAATAGAAGGTAAGAGTGGAGCATCTAATAATGACAGAAAGTAAGTAAGTGCTCAAAAAACATAGAGATGAAGGCATTTTTCAAATGAACACAGGAATCAACCTGGAGGAACTTGCAGTGATGAAAGCTGGAGCAATTTGAGAAACAAAATAAATAACATAGGATTGAGTTATTACACAAAGCATAAAACAAATATGCATGATTTTATGCTGACATGAATAAATTAGTGAGGGAAAACGGACAAATCTCTACAAAAAGATTCCAAATAATTTAGATAGATAACCCCCTTGCTTCCAAGAGACAAAGTTTAATTACCTTCCTCCTTGACTGTTGGTTGAACTTTGTGATTTCTTTGCAAAAAAAAAAAAATAGAGAGATGGGGAAAATTAATTTTATGCTAGAAAATACTGTTAACACTACTTTGGCCAGGTGATCAAAATAAACTCTCACCAGAGTTTGAGACCTGCCTGGCCAACATGGTGAAACCCCAACTTTACTAAAAATAGAAAAGGATTCAGCCTCCCAAAGTGCTACTGTTACAGGTAGGAGCCCCTACATCCATCCAAGGCTGTGCATTTTCAGCAAGAATACCCCAGATGTGACACTGTGCTCTTCTCAGTGCATCATGCTTGGGGTACACGGTGTTCATATGTCTTATTTCTGGTGACATCAATTTGGATCACTTGATTAAGGTGGTGTCTGCCTAGTCTCTGTAAAGTGACTATTTTTCCCTCTTAAAGATTACCTTAAAACCTAAGGTAGGTTGTATTTTGCTTTAATTCATATGTAAATGCCACCTTTTGGAAAAATATTTCAGACACATTGTAATAAAAATTTATATAAATAAAAAAATTTAACATCCTCAGTGATAACTCATCCTGAGAGCACTTGCACTGGTATGATGTGATGGAAAGGGTAATTCACCATTTTGGTGTTTTCCAAAACTCCATAGCCCTAATCTAATCACAAAAAATGAAACAAATTCAGAGGCATTTTACAGGATGTTTGGTCTGTGCCTTTTAAAACTGTGAAGATCATGAAAAGGAAGAAAAGACTGAGGAATTTTCACAGACCAGATGAGACTAAAAAGACAGGACAACTAAGCCCAGTGGGGCTTGCCAGTAAGATTCTGAAACAGAAAAAGAATACTAGTGGAAAATTAATGAAATCATAAGAAAATCTCAGTTTATTTAATAGTAATGTACCCATGTTAGTTTCTTAGTTTGGAAAATGTACCTTAATAATACAATATTAGAGGAAATTGGATGAAGGGTATCTAGAAACACTCTGTTACATATTTTATTTTTTACATGAGGTGCCATTTCATTTTTATTTTTATTTCTTTTCATTATTTCAATAGCTTGGGGGAACAGGTAGTGTTTGGTTAAATGGATAAGTTTTTTTTAGTGGTGATTTCTGAGATTTTGGTGCACCCATCACCCAAGCAGTGTACACTGTACCCAATGTGTAGTCTTTTATCCCTGTACTCCCCCCACTCTTTCCCCCAAGTCCCCAGACCCCATTACATCATTCGTATGCCTTTGCATTCTCATAGCTTACTTCCCACTTACAAGTGAGAACATGAGATGTTTGCTTTTTCATTCCTGGGTTACTTCACTTAGAATAAAAGTCTCCAACTCCAGTTTGCTGTGAATACCATTTTTTCACTTCTTTTTATGGCTGAGTAGTATTCCATGGTGTATACACACACACACACACACACACCCCCCATATATATGTATTTTCCGTGGTGTATATATATACATATACACCCCATGGTGTGTGTGTGTGTGTATATATATAAGTGTGTGTGTGTATGTTCTCATGCTGCTTTTCAGTTCCATCAGGTCATTTATGTTCTTCTCTAAATTGGCTATTTTACTCAGCAATTCAAGGTTCTTAGCTTCCTTGTATTAGGTTAGAATATGCTTCTTTAGCTCAGAGGAGTTTGTAATTACCCCTCTTCTGAAGCCTATTTCCGTTAATTTGTCAAACTCACTCTCTGTCCAGTTTTGTTCCCTTGCTGGCGAGGAGTTGCGATCATTTGGAAGAGAAGAGGCATTCTGGTTTTTGGAATTTTCAGCATTTTGGTGCTCATTTTTCCTCATCTTCATTGATTTATCTACCTTTGGTCTTTGCTGTTGGTGACCTTCAGATGGAGGTTTTGTGTGGTCGTCCTTTTTGTTCATGTTGATTCTATTGCTTTCTGCTTGTTAGTTCTTCTAACAGTCAGGCACCTCTTCTACAGGTCTGCTGGAGTTTGCTGGGGTTCCACTTCAGGCCCTGTTTGCCTGGGTATATCACTAGCAGAGGCTGCAGAACAGCAAAAATTGCTGCTCACTCCTTCCTCTGGAAGCTTCATCCCAGAAGGGCACCTGCCAGATACCAGCTGGAGCTTTCTAGTATGAGGTGTCTGTTGACCCCTGCTGGGAGGTGTCTCCCAGTCAGGAGGCACAGGGGTGAGGAACCCACTTGAGGAGGCTGACTGTCCCTTAGCAGAGCTGAAGCACTGTGCTGGGAGATCCACTGCTGTCTTCACAGACAGCAGGCAGGAAAATTTAAGTCAGCTGTGGGTGTGCCCACAGCCACCCCTTCCCCAAGGTGCTGTGTCCCAGGAAGATGGGAGTTTTATCTATAAGCCCCTGACTAGGGCTGCTGGTTTTCTTTCCTAGATGCCCTACCCAGAGAGGAGGAATCTAGAGAAGCAGTCTGATTACAGTGGCTTTGTGGCACTGCAGTGAGCTCAGCCCAGTCCAAACTTCTCTGCAGCTTTGTTTACACTATGAGGGGAAAACCTCCTACTCAAGCCTCAGTAGTAGTGGATGCTTCTGCCCGACTAAGCTGGAGCATCCCAGGTTGACTTCAGACTGCTGTGTTGGCAGTGAAAATTTCAAGCCAGTGGATCTTAGCTTGCTGGGGTCTGTGGGGGTAGGATTCTCTGAACAAGACCACTTGGTTCCCTGGCTTCAGCCCCCTTTCCAGGGGAGTGAGCCATTCTGTCTTGCAGGCATTTCAGCTGCCACTGGGATACAGAAAAAAACAAAAAACAAAAAACTCCTGCAGCTAGCTCAGTGTCTGCCCAAATGGCAGTCACCTAGTTTTGTGCTTGAAACCCAGGGCTCTCTTGGTATACACATCCAAGGGAATCTGCTGGTCTGTGGAGTAGGAAGTCCATGGGGAAAGGGCAATATCTGGGCCCGATAGCACCATCCATCTTGCAGGGTCCCTCTTTGTTTCCCTTGGCTAGGGGAGGGAGTTCCTTGACCCCTTGTGCTTCCCAGGTGATGTGATGCCCCACCCTGCTTCTGCTTGCCCTTCATGGGCTGCACCCACGTCTAACCAGTCCCAATCAGATGAACCGGGTACCTCAGTTGGAAATGCAGAAATCACGCACCTTCTGTGTTGGTCTTGCTGGAAGCTGCAGACCAGAGCTACTCCTATTTGGCCATTTTGCCCAGGAATCCTTTTTCTAGAGTCAGTTTTTGAATATTGTATAAGCTAAAGGTCCAGCTCCTTTTTTTTTTTTCTTTTTTTTTGCATATGGACATCAAATTTTCACAAAACGATTTGTTGGAAAGACTGTCTTTTTCCATTGCATGGATTTGGCAACCTTGTTGAAAATCACTGGACTATATACAAAAGAATGTGTATTTCTGGGTTCTCTAGTCTGTGCCTTTGGTATATATGTCTACCTTTATACCAATATCACACTTGTTTCGATTACTATAACTTTGTAGCAAGTATGAGAAGTAGAATTTTATTCTTCTTTTCAAAGATGATTTTGGCTACTCAGGGTGCCTTGCATTCCATGTGAAATTTAGAATAGATTTTTCTACTGCTGCACAAAACTCCATTGGGTTTTGATAAAGAGTGCCTTGAATCTGAGGACGGCTTTGGGTAGTGTTTACATTTTAAGTGTTATGGCTTCCAATCCCTGAACACAGGATATGTTTTCATTTATTTATGTCTTCTTTAATTTTTTCCAGCAATGTTTAATAGTTTTCAGTGTACAAGTCTTTTGCCTCCTTGGTTACATTTATTTCTGAATATTTCATTCCTTTTCATGCTACTGTCAATAAAATTATTTTTTTAATTTTCATTTTTATTATTAGTAGTATGGTAATGCAACTAATTTTTGTATATTGACTTTGTATCCAGCAACTTTGCTGAATTCATTTACAGTTCTAAGTTTCTATGTGTGTATATTTTATAGAGTTTTCTATTCTATACATAAAATTATGTCATCTGAAAACTGGCACTTTTTTCTTCTTCCTTTTCAATTAAGATAGAAAAAATAAAAATTAAAACATCACAGTAGTATGTAATTTTATACGCACCAGCTTGGCAAAAATTCGAAAAGTAGAAACCACCAAGAGCTGGCAAGGATATAAAGCAGAAGGAAATCTCATTCATTAATAATGGGAGTATAGTGGGTGCAACCAACCACACTGAATAAATCCAACATTACCTAGTGAATCTAAACGTGCTTATGCTTTATGACTAGAAATTATACTCCTACGTGTTTATAGACTCTAGAGATAAATTTTTTTGTGTGTGCATCAAGATACATGTGCAAATGTTCAAAGAAACTGTTTAGGATAGTAAAAAGTAAAAACCAAATATCTACAGACAATAACATGGAAAAATAAATTACAGCACATTTCTAAAAGAGAAATAATGTTGGCCCGGCACAGTGGCTCAAGCCTGTAATCCCAGCACTTTGGGAGGCCGAGGTGGGCGGATCACGAGGTCAAGAGATCGAGACCATCCTGGCCAACATGGTGAAACCCCGTCTCTACTAAAAATACAAAAAAAATTAGCTGGGCTTGTTGGCACACGCCTGTAGTCCCAGCTACTCGGGAGGCTGAGGCAGGAGAATTGCTTGAACCTAGGAGGCGGAGGTTGTGGTGAGCCGAGATCGTGCCACTGCACTCCAGCCTGGCGCCTGGCGACAGAGCAAGACTCTGTCTCAAAAAACAAACAAAAAAAAATAGAAATAATGTTAATTATAGCTATATATAAAATTATTTATAGCATTAACATGGATAAATTTTAACAGCAGAACTTTAGAGGAGGAGAAGCAAGTAACAGATGGATACACACACTATGATAAAGTTCATATGAAATTTGAAAACAATTCAACCCAAAACCTGTTTCTTAGGAATTTATACATTAGTGAGGAATTGTTTAAACAGCAAGAAAATAGTAAAACAAAATTCAGAATAGTAGCTATTTCTGGAGTGTGATCTGGCAAGGCACAAAGAGAGAGGGCTTTTAAGTTACTGATAATGTTCTAGTTTTTAAACTGAGTAGTGAATGCAAAATGTCTGCTTTATCATCATTTTCTAAAAGGTTTATGTATTTTATAAATTTTCATAACATTAAATCTGTAAAAACTGTTAACAATAAGCTTAAACTGAAAATGTAACAACTATGCATTTTTACAAAGAATTCCTGCAGACAGACTCTTTGCCAGCATGTGGTCTGGCATAAGGGAATATCAGGAAACAGGCTCTCCTGCAGGTGCCAGCAGGAAAAGCAGAGAGTATTCATGGCAATTGTCCATGGTGATTAGGATGCTGTTGAAAGGGCTGCTCCCAGCACTGAAAATCTCTCCACACCTGTCTACTGCAATCCCAAACCTGAGACAGAGAGCAAGAAACCATAGTTTAGTACTTTGATGACCAACAGTCTGAACCCATGATGGGATCGTGGAGAAAATGAGCAAAAGGACTATGCTAGAGAACCCAAGAGGTATACTTGCTTTTTGCCAGTCTGTTTTTCCACCTTGCTCATAAACCACTCAAGGGCAAAATCTGTCTTCTACTTTCTTCTCTTTGTAACTTCTCTTTCCTAGCCACTGGGCTCTTCAGTAAAGATATTTGATGTTTGTCTAGCAATGGGATAGATCTCTTGATAGATACATGAGGTTATTTCTGAGAGTATAGTACACTCTAAATAATTAGCTTGGGACACGTTTATTTCCCAGTCAGCTGCCTTGATCAACCTCAAAATGCGGCTGTGGTTCAAGGCACTTTGGAAACTTCTTTTTATAAGTCCCACTCACCACAAGCACAAATAAATGTACAGAATCAGCCTCTTGACTTTAGAGTCACATCTCCAATTTTACTAAACATGTTTGCTCATTTGGATCAGCACTAGGTTCACAGGTGCTTGCTTAGAATGGCAGTGCTTCCCAGAAAAGAATATGTTGTTCCCTTAAGGATATTTCCAGATTGTGCCTCAGGCGTCAAAAGCAATTCCAGTTTAGGTGCATTTATGAAAGCTTGTGAACAGTCATGGGTAATAAAAAGAGCCCCAAAGTTGCAGTGACAAGTTCTTCCTAGATAATCCAAAATATAAAGAAAAAATACAAATAAAAAATAAAAGAAGTTCTGAGTTCAGGTCTGCCACTCTTCAGCTGTGTTATCTGAACAGGGGTCTTATTTTTCTAGTTCTTAAGATGATCCATCTTTAAGAGTTGACTAATTGTCTTTGGTTGCTGGAAGAACCAAGTAAGAGATACATGAAATTACTTTTTAAACTGTTAAGCACTGTACAAATGTAAGAGTTTCTTATTAGAGATCAGCCTTTGAGGTTAGAAAAAGAAGATCTAAGGGATTAGAAAAAAACAGACCGTGAAACCATCTTTACAATAGGGAAGATAAAATACAAAAATCAATGACTATAGTGCAAAATGGAAGTAAAAATGACATAAAAATGACATGGTTAGGTTCTATAGAAGTCCAGGGGATGAGAAATTCCTTAAAGCTGCAGGAATCGATGGAAGATTTCTGAAGGAAGTGACATTTGATCTGGGCATTGAAGAATGATAGAACTTGATACATGCAGAAGGGAAGATAGAGGAAAAGGAAGAGCGGGCACAAGGAAGACATGGCTTTTACAGAGCAAACTAGCTGTTTGACTAGATCAGAAGGCATGTGAAGACCATTACTGGGCTTAGCGCAGGACGTTAGGCAGAACTCAATCATGGAGGTTTTGAAACCTGGTCATGTATGGCACACAGAAGCCTTCCCCTCCAACTCTCTGTTCCTAATAGGATACATTTCAGAAAGTTACCATTTCAGGCTCCCCAATCAATGCCACAGGCTTATGAAAATCAGACCTGACACCCTGCACCTCTCTGTTTTCTTCCCCAGGACATTTCCCTTCTAGCCTTGACAGGATCCACAGCCTCAGAGCAGCACTGAGCACCAAGTTCTCACTTTTGCAGATCTTACCAGGAGATTTGTGGTTTGGCAGCTTGCCAGGCCCCGATCACTTAGCCAGGAGAGCCTGCCATGGGGGAGGGAGTCTGACATGCAGAATCAGGAACCAGCCTCCCTTTCCAAAGGCACTGCTAGAGCATCAGTGCTAAATTGTACTTGACATTTTATTCCAGCTTGGGGCAGTTTTGTGTGAAACTTGACTTCAGTGAGACATTGATCAACCCAAAGCTCTTCATGAGTTTTGACGCAATCAATTTTCTCCAGTGGATTGGGTGATCGTTAGCTGGCTTACAGAAAGGCCTGGGTCACACACAGCTTTCTGTGGGCCTCAAACCTGCATGCAAGGAAGAAATTATGAGAAATTGCTGCTGGCAAGACATCATTCCCGCCCCTTTAGAACATAACCAATAAGAGTCTATGAAGAGCAGGCCCGCTTTTAGTCTCATCAGCTCAGAATCTGGGTTTTTGAGAGAGTTAAGAAAATCTAGTGGATTTAGGAAAACAACAAAGTTGGATGAGACTGCTCACTCAAGGTGTCCTTCATAACCATGCTGTATTGTCTCAAACTTCCTCAACTTACTAGATTTATCTTTGTTTACCTAGAACTGGCTAGAGATGGAAAGAAAACTAAAGCACTTGTTAAGTGTGGGTCTGTATAATGTATTGTGAGGCTTTGGTCAGTGAATCAGCAGGCACTACTGGGTTCTTAGAAGCATTCTGCAGGCAGAACAAGATTTTAAGACACTAAACCCCACCCGTGTAGCGCTAAACTGTCCTGCAACAAGTCATTATGAATAATTTTCTGAATTTATATGATTCACAAGAAACAAAAAGGCTTAATTCTCCCAAGACATGAACTACACCATCAGAAATAATGTCTACATTTGTTCCCAACTCTGTGCCAAGTGGTCAGCTCAGTGTCCGCTACACGGTCATCTTTCATTTAAAAAATGTTGAATGTATGAATGAATAATTCAGCTGTCACATTCCTAATATTGGAGTACTTTTGGTGGGGAGTGTTACTGGAAGTGGTTCTAGAAAGCTCCTATTAAAAAACATAAATACTGACTTAGTGGCACACCTGTATATGTCAGCATGGCGTAGCATATATTCAGTATTTCCAAGTGACTGAACTTTGCTTATTCAGTCAATTTGGAATATGAAGTGACAGATTTTTAGGTGAGGGAGCAGTCTTAAAGCACTGCTGGGTGTGTATTCCTACAGATGCAGTTGCAATCAGCAGGAAGCAGAGAGTCACCTGACCGCAGCATTCCCCAGGGAGTATTGTGCTATACCCCTTACCAGAGCAACCGAGAGCTTAATAATCACACAAGTAATCCCTACCCATCACCCATGTGTATTAGTCCGTTTTCACACTGCTGTAAAGAACTACCTGAGACTGTGTAGTTTATGAAGAAAAGAGGCTTAATTGATTCACAGTTCTGCAGGCTGAACAGGAAGCGTGGTTGGAAGGCCTCGGGAAACTTACAATTATGCAAAGCAGAAGACAGAGAGATAGTGAAGGGGAAGGTGCTACACACATTCAACCAACCAGATCTCATGATGACTCTATCACAAGAACGGCATGGGAGAGATCCGCCACCTGCCAACCAGGCCCTTCCTTCAGTATGGGGGCATTACAATTTGACATGAGATTTGGGTGGGGTCACAGAACTGTATCACCATGACCTGAAAGACTGTTAATAAGAGTGTCCCCTGAGCATGTCTCCTTTTCTTCCCCACCTAAACGCACCAGACATTCTGCATCTTCATGAAGAGATACACTTTTCAATTCTTAAGAGAGAGAAGATCTGTGGGCTCTCAACTAAATGGGCTTTGAACTAACTCTTCAAGAAAAGCTAGAAGCTTCCTGAGACAGAATCAATTTATCAGAAACTGGCAGACGATGAAAGTTAAGCCAGTCTCCGTTCTATTACACTTGAGACTCAAGAGCATCTAGAACAAATTAATTTTATTCTATTAGATTTCTAAAATAATATCTTATATTTTTTTCTGTGGTCAGAATATGTCCCCACCCCAAAATTTATACCTTGAAATCCTTACCCCCAAGGTAATAAACTTAAAAAACTTGGCATTAGGAGTGGGGCAATGGCACCCAAGGTGATAGCATTAGGAGGTAGAGACTTTGGGAGGTCATTAGGTCATGAAGGTGGAACCTTCATGAATGGGATCAGTGTCCTTACAAAAGAGACCTGAGGTAGACTCTCATTTCTTACATCACCTGAGGTTACAGCAAGGAGACTGGTGTTTATGAAGCAGTAAAGTGTCCCTTACCACACACTGAATTTGCTGATTCCTTAATCTTGCACATTTCAGCCTCCGGAAATGTGAAAAATAAGTTTCTGTTGTTTATAAGCCATCCAGTTTATGGTATTTTGTTATAGCAGGACAAATTACCTAAGACATTTGTAAAACAAATGCTTTCATATTATTTCTTAAAGCAGTGGTTTGGAATTAAAGGACATAGATTTCAATCTTGTAAATACCCATCTTGGACTTTTTTTTCATTTTTCTGGCCTGTTCCCTGAGCTGTAAAGTGGGTATAATAGCTTTGCTGCCTCCCTTAATTTTTTATAGGAATTAAATAAGATGATAAATATGAAAGCTCTGTAGGAAACTGCAATTTACTGCATAAATGAAATACAAGCTTTCATTAGTAAACACAAAATATAATTTGACAATACAAGTAATTTATATTTATTACATGGTATGTGTTGGTACATAATTTTACAAATATTCCTGAAAAGTTCTAATTAGCATTGAGTTTTTTTATAGATGAGGGATGATCATCTTAAAAAAAAAAAGTGGAAATTCAGACTATTCTATTCTCAACATGATCAACAAGTCATTTAGCTTCCTCAAGTATTAATTTCTCCATTTTTAAAATTAGTAAGTCTCCCAGCCCAAGGAAATGGTGAGTGGTTGTATGACTCCTGGAAACCACACTTCTCTCATGGATCTTTGCAGCCATCAGGTCAGATCCCCTCATGAACCCATTCTACCATGGTCTAACACACATAGCTGCATGTCTTGGCAGAAAAACTGCTCAGGCACACACAGACTCAGGAGTTTTACATGTCCTGGCTCTGGAATCCCTGGCAAAGGTGACTGCAACTCAGACAAGGCAGGAAGTCCATGTACACGGCTAGGACGGGGGCTGGATCCAGGGGGCCGAACAGTGTCAGTCTGTGGGCCCCACTGTCATGGTGCCTCACAGGATAAGACCCATTGGCTTGGAATTTCAGCCAGCCTCCAGCAACAGTGTTACACCTTCCTGGGACAGGACGAAGTTCTCAGGGAGAGGGGAAGGCCACCATCTTTGCTGTTTAGATGACTCAGTCATTCCAGCCTGGGGGTTTAGGAGACTCCAAACTGACTGGGGACAAAAAGGATCCCCCACCACGGCGCAGCTGCTCTACCAAAACATGGTCAGACTGCCTCTTTAAGTGAGAACCTGATCAGTTCCTCATTTCTGGGTGCAACCTCTCAACAAGGGCCTCTAGCCACCCCTGCCTGTATTCTCTGGCTGACAGAGTTTTGATTTCTTCCTGGGACAGAGTTCTCAGGGAAGGGGCGGACCACCATCTTTGCTGTTTGGGCAACTCAGTTGATCCAGCCTGTGGGCTTTGGAAAGCTCAAGTTACCTGGGACAGAAGTGGTACCCCAGCATGGCACAGCTGCTCTATGAAAGTGTGGCCAGACTGCTTCCTTAAATGAGTCCTCATTCTGTTTCTCCTCATTGGGCAGGACTTTGAACTGGAACCCCTGGCCACTCCTGCGAATGTTCTCTGGCCAATGGAGGTTTCAAAACTTCCTAGGACAGAGCTCCTAGAGAGAGGGGTAGGCCACCATCTTTGCTGTTTTGGCAATTAGCCATTCCAGCCTCCAGGCTTTAGAAAGCCCAAGCCAATTGTAGATGAAAGTGGTACCCCAGCACAGCACAGCTGCTCTACAAAAACATGGCTTGACTGATTCTTTAAGTGGGTCCTTGATCCTATTCCTCCTGACTGGGTGAGACTCCCCCAACTAGGGTCTCCAGCCACCTCCTACAGCTGTATTTGGGCTGGAAACAGATCCATATCCCTTGGGACAGAGCTCCCAGAGGAAAGGGAAGGCTGCCGTCTTTACTATTTCACAGACTTCAATGGTGATACCTGCAGGTACCAGAAAATCTGAGGCAACTAGGGACTGGAGTAAATGCCCAGCAAACACAAGCCATGCTGTTAATAGAAAAACAAACAACAAAAAAACCTCATCCAAAAGTCAGTAACCCAAAGATTGAAGGTAGATAAGCCCACAAAGATGAGAAGGAATCAATACAAGAACTCTGAAAACTCAAAAAGCCAGAGTACCCTCTGTCCTCCAAATAACCACTTCACCCCTCTAACAAGAGTTCAGAACTGGCTGAAGCTGAGATGACTGAAATGGCAGAAGTAGGCTTCAGAATGTGCATTAACATGATCTTCACTGAGCTAAAACAGCACATTCTAACTCAATGCAAGAAAGATAACAATCGCGATAAAACATTGCAGGAGTTGACAGTCAAAATAGCCAGTATAGAGAGGAATATAACCAACCCGATAGAGCTGAAAAACACAACACAAGAATTTCATAGTTCAATCACAAGGATTAATAGCAGAATAGACCAAGCAAAGGAAAGAATTTCAGAGCTTGAAGACTGCCTTTCTGAAATAAGACAAGCAGATAAGAATAGAGAAAAAAGAATAAAACTAAATGAACAAAACCTCTGAGCAATATGAGATATGTAAAGAGACCAAATCTACAACTAATTGGTGTACCTGAAAGAGATGGGGAAAATGAAATTAATTTGGGAAACGTATGTTAGAATATAATCCATGAGAACTTCCCCAACCTGTCTAGACAGGACAACATTCAAATATAGGAGATGCATAGAAACCCAATACTCCATGAGAAGATCATCCCTAAGACACATAATCATCAGATTCTCCAAGGTCAAAATGCAAAATAATAAAAAAAAAATGTTAAGAACAGCCAGGGAGAAAGGCCAGGTCACCTACAAAGGAAAGCTCATCAGACTAACAGTAGACCTCTCAGCAGAAACCCTACAAGCCAGAAGAGATTCGGGCCCAAAATTCAGCATTCTTAAGAAAAGACATTCCAAACCATAATTTCATATCTCACCAAACTAAGCTTCATTAAACATAGGAGAAATTCTTTTCAGACAATGTAAGATTTTTTTCAGATAATCTAACATTCTTTTCAATCTAAGAATCTAAGATTATTTTCAGACAATCTAGATCTGAGGGAATTTTTAACCACCTAACCACCAGATCTACTTTATAAGAGTTCCTGGAAAAGCACTAAATATGGAAAGGAAAAACCATTACTAGCCACTGCAAAAACTCACTGAAGTACACAGACCGGTGACACTATAAAGCAACCACATAAACAAGTCTGCAAAATCACTAGCTAGCATCATAATAACAGGATCAAAGCTACACAACCAATAGTAACTTTAAATGTAAATGGGCTAAATGTGACAATTAAAGGACACAGTATGGCAAGCTGTATGAAGACCTAAGATCCATTGTTATGCTGTCTTCAAGAGACCCATCTCACATGCAGTGACACATGTAGGCTCAAAATAGAGGATTGGAGAAAATTTTACAAAGTAAATGAAAAACAGGAGTTGCAATCCTAGTTTCTGACAAAAGAAATTTTAAACCAACAAAGTTAAAAAAAGATAAAGAAGGGCATTACATAATAGTAAATGGTCTCATTCAACATGAAGAGCTAACTATCCCAGATATGTATGCACCTAACACAGGAACACCCAGATTCTTAAAGCAAGTTCCTAGAGATGTTCAAAGGACTTAGACTCCCACACAGTAATAGTAAGAGACTTTTAACACTCCACTGACAGTACAAGAACAAATCATCAAGACAGAAAATTAACAAAGATATTTAGGACCTGAATTCGGCTCTGAATCAAATGGACTTGATAGATATCTACAAAACTCTCCACCCAAAAAACAACAGAATATACATTTTTCTCATTGCCATATGGTATTTACTCTAAAATTGACCACATAATCTGAAGTAAAAAACACACCTCAGCAAATGCAAAATAACTGAAATAATAACAAATGGTCTCTCAGATCACAGCACAATCAAATTAGAATTAAAACCTAAAAAATCCACTCAAAACCATACCATTACATGGAAATTGGATAAACTGCTCCTGAATGACTTCTGGGTAAATAATAAAATCAAGGCAGAAATCAAGAAGTTATTTTAAACTAATGAGAACAAAGATAAAATGTACCAGAATCTCTGTAACACAGCTAAGGCAGTGTTAAGAAAGAAATTATAGCACCGGGCCAGCCTGTGGACCCTGAACCACAGCAGCTAGCTAACTTGCATATAGATGTTGGCACTAAGGCTGCCCATGAACCCAACTGAGACACCAGGTCTGCCTACCTATGGAGCACAGCACTAGGCACATAAAAGTGTAAATCTCATTGGTGAAAGTAAGTATATAAACCATCACAGAATAACATCATACTGTAATAATGACGTGTAGATCACTTTTAACCCTAGCATAAAAGTCAAAACAGAAAAACTGAGGATAACAGCAACCACAAAAAAAAATGCTGCTAAATACACAATATAAAAAGAAGTAAACTCTGACATCAGTAACATAAAGTGACAGTAAAAGTCTGGAGGTTTAATGTCATTAAAGTTATTATTATCAGTTTAAAATCGGATGTTATACTATGAGAGCTTCAGTGAAATCCTGAGACTAACTACAGAGAAAAAACCTGTAGTAGATACACAGAAGATTAAAAAGTGTGGAAGATATCATTACAAAAAATCATCACAACACAAAAATAAATTAACAAGAGATGAAGAGCGGAACAAAAGAACTATAAACAGACAGAAATCAATGAACAAAATGAAAATAATAAGTCCTTCTGATGAATAATTATTTTAAATGTAAATAAATTTTCACTCAAAAGATATAAAACGACTGACAAAAAAAAAGAAAACAGATCCAGCTATATGCTATCTACTAGGGACTTACTTTACTTACTTACTTAAGGATACACATAGGCTGAAAGCACAAGGATGGAAATTGTAACCAAAAGAGAGGAGGGGTGGCTATAGCTATACTTACATCATATAAAATAGGCTTTAAATCATATACCTAAAATCAAAAATGTGTCACAAGAGACAAGATCACTATATAGTAATAAGAGGTCAATTCAACACGGAGATATAATAATTATAAGTATATATGCATCCATCATCAGAGAACCTAATATATAAAGCAAACGCTGACAGATCTGAAGGAAAAACAGATAACAATGAAATAATAGAAGAAGACTTTAATAACCCATTTGCAGTAATGGACGTTTGTTCCAGGAAGAAAATCAAGAAATAAGCAGACTTGAAAAACACTATAGGCCAAATGAACCTAGCAAACATACACAGAACATTCTACCCAACAGTAACAGAATAAACGTTTTTCTTAAGTGTACATAGAACATTCTCTGGGCTAGATCACATGCTAGGTCACAAAACAAGTCTTCGTAAATTTAAGAAGATTCAAATCATTCCAAATATCTTTTATAACCACAATAGAATTAAACTAAAATCAATAACAAAAGGAAAATGAAAAAAATCTGTGAATACATAAAAATGAAACCATGCACTCTTGAACAATCATTTACTCAATGCAGAAATCAAAATAAAAACTATAAAAATATTGGGCAAATAAAAATAAAAAGTAACACACTGAAACTTATAGGATGCAGCTAAAGCACTACTAACAGAAAGGTTTACAGCCATAAATTCCTGTATTTAAAAAGAAGAATGATTTTAAATAAACAACCTAACACTACACCTCAAGGAACTGGGAAAAAAATGAACTAAGCTTTAAGTTAGTAGAAGGAAAAAATAATAAAAGGTTAAAGCAGAGATAAATAGAAAAGCTTAAGTGTTAGGGTTTTTTAAAAAGGTAAACAAAACTGACAAATTCTTAGCTAGATTAACCAAAAAAAAAAAAAAAAAAAAAAAAAAAAAGGCAAGAAGACTCAAATAAATAAAATAAGAAAGAAAAAGGAGATATTAAAACTTATAACAAAAATTAAAAAGATCATAAGGGATTACGATGAACAATTATATGGCAACAAATTGGGCAACTTATAAAAAAGGAATAAATTTCTAGAAACACACAATCTACCTACAAAGACTGAATCAAAAAAAATTTAAAATCCAGTAGGAAATAAGGATATTTAATCAGTGATCAAAAACGTTGCATTACAGAAAAGCCTAAGACTACAGAGCTTCGCAGGTGAAGTCTTATCAAACATTTGAAGAAGAATTAATGTCAATCCTTTCTAAACTCTTCCAAAAAATCAAAGAGGGAACACTTTCACACTCTTTTGATGAGGCTAACACTATCTGATACAAAAGCCAGAAAAAGACACTATAAGAAAACTACAGGCCAGTATTTCTGATGAACACAGATACAGAAATAATAACCAAAAATATTAACAAAAGAAATTCAACATCACCTTAAAAGAATCATACACCATAACCAAGTGGAATCTATCCATGAAATGCATAAATAAGCCAATATGCAAAAATCAATTAATGTGATATACCACTTTAACAGATGATGGATAAAAACTATAGTCATCTCGGTAGGTACAGAAAAATCTCTTGAAAAATGTAACACTATTTTATGATTAAAAATTCTCTACATATTAGGCATAGCAAGAACTTATCTAAACACAATAAAGACCATATAAGACAAGCCTACAATTAATATCATACTCAATGGTGGAAAACTAAATGCTTTTCCTCAAAGACCAGGAGCAAAACATGGATTCACATTCTTGACACTTTTATTCCACATAGAACTAGCACTCCTAGCCAGAGCAATTAAGCAAGAGTGAAAAATAAGACATCCAAATTGGAAATAAAGAAGTAAAACTACCTCTGCCTTCAGATGACTGATCTTAAATATACAGCCCTAAATACCCCACTAAGAAACTTTTAGAATAAATGAATTCAGTAAAGTTGCAGAATACAAACGAAGATACAAAAATTCATTTCTATACACTATCAATGAACTATCCAAAAAAGAAGCCAAAAAGTAATCTCATTTAGAATAGCATCAAAAATATAAAATACTTAGGAATAAATTTAACCAAGGAGGTCAAAGACCCGTACTCTGAAAACTATAAAACACTGATAAAAGAAACTGAAGAAGACAAAAATAGAAAGATATCAGTGTTGATGAACTGCAAGAGTTAATATTATTAAAATGCTTATACTACCCAAAGTGATGTATAAAATCAATGCAATACCTATTAAAATTTCGAAGACTTTTTCACAGGAATAAAAATACCATCCCAAAATCATGTAAAACCACAAAAGATTCCAAATAGCCAAAGCAATCTTGATTAAAAAGAACAAAGATGAAGGCATCACACTACCTAATTTCAATTTTTACTGCAAAGCTATAGGAATCAAAACAGCTCAGTACTGGCACAGAAATAGACATTTAGACCAATGGAATAGAAAATAGAATACAGAATTTAATGTATAGGTTTATGGCTCATTGATCTTTGACAAAAGTGCCAAGAACACACATGGAGAAAGGACAGTCTAATAAATGTTTGGAAGACTGAATATCCACATGCAGAATGAAATTGAATTATTGTCTCACACAATATTTTTAAATTAGCTCAAAATGATTTTAACGCTTACATGTAAGACCTGAAACTGTAAAACTACTAGAAGAAATGCTTATTTTTGTTGATATATTTTTAATTGACAAATAATTGTGTATATTTATAGGGTACATTGTGACATTTTGATCCCTGTGTACATTGTAAAGAGATCCAATCCAGCTGATTATCATATCTATCACTTCACCAAATTATCATTTATTATTTGGTGGTGAGTACATTAAAAAGCTTTCATTATAGCAATTTTGAAACATACAATAAATTATTAGTAACTGTAGTCACCATGCAGTGTAATAGATCACTAAAACTTATTCTTTGAATCTAATTGGAATTTTGTACCCTTTGATCAACATCTCCCCTTTCCCCATGCCTGTCTTTCCCCTACCCCTGAGCCACTGGCAACAACCATTCTACTCTGTTTCTATGGGATTGGCTTTTGTTAGATTCCACATGTAAGTGAGATCATACAGAATTTATTTTCCTGACCTCATTTATTTGACTTAGCATAATGTCCTCCAGTTCAATTCATGTTTTCTTTTGTACAGCTATATAGTATTCCATTTTGTATACATACAATATTTTCTTTATCCATTCATCTATTGATGAAAACTTAGATTGCTTCCATATCTTGGCAAAGATATTTCTTCAACATACTAATTTCAATTCCTTTGGATATATACCCAGTTGGACTTGCTGGCTCATATGGCAATTCCATTTTTAGGAAGCTCCATACTATTTTCCAAAATGATTGTATTAATTTACATTCCCACCAACAGTGTATAAGGTCTCATTTTTCTCCACATCCTCAGCAGTACTTATTATTAATCATCTGATTGATAATGGCCATTCTAACAGGTATGAGATAATATTTGATTGCAGTTTTAATTTGCATTTCCCTGATGATTTGAGAAACTGAACATTTTTTTCATATATCTATTAGCCATTTCTGTTTCTTCTTTTTGAGAATGTCTGTTCAGATCCTTTGCCTGTTCTTTCATTGAGATATTTGTTTTTCTGTGTTGAGTTGTTTTAGTTCTTTATGCCTTCTGGATATTAGCTCCTTATCTGAGTTGTGGTTTGCAATATCTCCTCTCAGTACCAGGGCTGCCTCTTCACTTTGTTAATTGTTTCCTTCACTGTGCAGAAGTTTTTTAGTCTGATGCATTCCCATTCATCTATTTTTGCTTTTGTTGTATGTGCTTTCAAATCCTATCCAAGAAGTCATTGCCCAGACTAATGCAGTGGAGCTTCTTTCCTGCTTTCCTTTAGTAGCTTTATGGTTTTAGGTCTTACATTTAAATCTTTAATTCATTTCAGTTGATTTTCTATATGGTATGACATAGAGTTCAATTTCATCCTCTACATGTGGCTATCCAGTTTTTCCAACACTTTTATTGAAGAGACTGTCCATTTCCCATTGTCTGTTCTTAGCACCTTTGCTGAAAATCAATTGACCATAAGTACTTGGGTTAATTAATGGGCTTTCCATTCTGTTCCATTGGTTGATGTGTCTGTTTTTATACCAGTACCATGTTGTCTGATTATAATTGCTTTATATTTGAAAATCAACCAGTCTCATGCTTCCATCTTTGCTCTATTTGCTCAAGATTGCTTTGACAATTCAAGATCTTTTCTGCTTCCATACAAATTTTAGGACTTTTTTATTTCTGTGAGAACTGATATTGGGACTTTGGTAGAAATTCAATCTGTAGAATACATTAGGTAATATGAATATTTTAACAATATTAATCCTCGCAATTCATTAACACCGATATCCATTTATTTGTGTATTCTTCAATTTCTTACATCAATGTTTTATAGTTTTTCAGTGTACAGATCTTCCATCTCCTTGGTTAAATTTATTTCTAAGTGTTTTTATGCAATTGTAAATGGGATTGTTTACTTCATTTTTTTTTTCAGATACTTCATTGTTAATGTATAGGAATGCTACTGATTGTATTTGCTAGATTTTCTGTTACTTACAGCAAAACCCAATCCACACTGTTATTGTTATAAAATATATATAAATTTAAGAAAACTTACATGTAGCAGATAATTTGGCATTTTTCCCCACAACATACTTAAGCTTAATGTTCAAAATTTTTTAATTTTTTTTTTCTGTTTAGATCTAAAAAAGAAATTATGGAACTGTAATACTGGTAGTCATGAATAAAGTTTGACAAGAAAAAAAAGAAATGTTTCTGATCTTTGTATGTTGATTTTGTATTCTCTGACTTTACTGAATTCATTTATTAGTTCTAACAGTTTTTTTGGTGGAGTCTTTATTTTTATTATTTTATTTTGTTTATTTTTGAAGACAGAGTCTTACTCTGTTACTCAAGCTGGAAGGCAGTAGCACAATTATGGCTCACTGTACTCTTGATCTCCCAGACTCAAGTGATCTTCCCACCTCAGCCTCCCAAGTAGCTGGGATCCCAGGGACATGCCACCATGCCCAGCTAATTTAATATTTTTATAGAGATGAGGTCTCACCTTTGTTGCCCAGGATGGTCTCAAACTTCTGGTATCAAGAATCCCAAAGTGCTTGGATTACAGTTGTGAGCCACCATGCCCAGCCTTTGGTGGAGTCTTTAGAGTTTTCTATATATAAGATTATGCCATCTGCAAACAGAGACAGTTTTACTTTTTCCTTTCTGATATGGATGGTTTTTCTTTCTCTTGTTTTGTTGTTCTGGCTAGGACTACCAGTACTATGTTGAATAAAAGTAGAGAGAGTAGATATCCTTGTTTTGTCCCTGGTCTTAAAGAAAAAGCTTTCAACTTTTCACCATTTAGTATGATGTTAGCTATAGGCCTCCATTGAGGTACATTCCTTTTATATCTATTTTGTCAAGATTTTTATACTAAATGGATGTTGAATTTTGTGAAATGTTTTTTCTGTAATTGAAATGATCATCCAGATTTAATCCTTCATTTTGTTAATATGATGTATTTCATTTATTGATTTATGTATGTTGAACTATACTTGTATCTCTGGGATAAATTCCATCCAATCAAGATAAATGATCTTTTTAATGTGCTGTTGAAATCAGTTTGCTAGTATTTTGTTGGGATTTTTGCATCTATATTTAGCAGGGATATTGGCCTGCAGTTTTCTTGTCTTGTAGGGTTGTTATCTGGCTTTGGTATCGAGCAATACTGGCTTTATAAAATAAGTTTAGAAGTGCTTCTTTGTCTTTAATTTTTGAGAGAGTTTGATAAGAATCAGTATTAGTTCTTTCTATGTACAGTAGAATTCAGCAGTGAAGACATCAGGTTTTGGGTTTCTCTTTGATTGGCTACTTTCTATTACTCATCCAATCTCTTTACTCATTATCACTCTGTTCAGATTTTCTATTTCCTCCTGATTAAGTCTTGGCAGGTAGCACGTTTCGAAGAACTCATTCATTTCTTCTGTTTTCCAATTTGTTGGTGTATAGTTGTTCAGAGCAGGCTCTTATGATCCTTCGTATTTCTGTGTTATCAACTCCAATTTCTCATCTTTCATCTATGATTTTGGTTATTTGAGACTTATCTGTTTTTCCCTTTGTTAGCCTAGTCCACGTTTTGTCAATTTTGTTCACCTTTTTTCAAGAAACCAACTTTTAGTTTTGTTGATCATTTTATTGTTTTTCTAGTTTCTATTTTGTTTATTTCTTCTCTGATCTTTGTTATTTCCTTTCTTCTGCTAAGTTTGCGCTAATTTTGTTATTTTCTAGTTCCTTAAGATGTAACATTAGGTGGTTTAAGGTCTTTGTTCTTTTTTAATATAGGTGTTTGCTGCTATAAGCTTAACTCTTAGGACTGCATTCACTACATCTTGAAAGTTTTGGCATGTTATGTTTCCATTTTCATTTGTATCTAAATATTCTTTATTTTCTCTTTTAATTTTTTGACCCATTAGTTGTTTGGAAGCATGTTATTTAGTATCCACATATTTGTGAGTTTTTCAAGATTCCTCCTGTTACTGACTTTTAGTTTTATGACATTGTAGTCAGAAAAGATACTTGATATGATTTAAATCTTCTCAAATTTGTTAAAACTCGTTTTGTAGCCTAACACGTGATCTATTCTGTAGAATATTTCATGTGAACTTGGGAAGAATGTGTATTCTGTGGCTGGTTGGGTGGAATGTTCTGTAAATATCTGTTTGGTCAATTTGGTCCAAAGTGTAGTTCAAATCCAGTGTTCCCTTATTGATATTCAATCTAGATAATCTGTCCAATGTTGAAAGTAGGGTATTGAATGCTCTATTATTGTATTGCACTCTTTCTCTCCATTCAGAGCTATTAATATTTGCTTTATATATTTAGGTGCTCAGATGTTGGGTGCATAACAATATATGAATATAAAGCAAATAATCTGAGCACCTAAATGTATAAAGCAAATATTAATATCTCTGAATGAATATAAAGCAAATATTAGTAAGTTACAATTGTTAGAACTTCCTAATTAATTGGGAAAACTTCTTGACATTGCTCTGGACAATAATTTTTTAGATCTTACCCCCAAAACACAGGCAACAAAAGCAAAAATGGACAAATGTTATTGAATCAAACGAAAAAGCTTCTGCACAGCAAAGGAAACAGTCAACAGAGTGACTAGACAACCTATGGAATGGGAGAAAATATTTGGAAAACTTCTCTCTGTTAAAGGGCTAATATTCAAAATAGATAAGAAACTCCTACAATTCAATAGCAAGAAAGCAAATAACCCAACTTAAAAATGGGCAAACCTGAATAGATATTTCCTCAAAAATATATACAAATGGTCAGCAAGGGTTTGAGACAGTGCTGACATCACTAATCATCAGAGAAATACAAATTAAAACCACAATGTCCTGTGACAGTAACTTCACACCCATTAAAATTGCTGTTATATATTTTTTAAGATAACAAGTGATGATAAATTTTATAGAGAAAGGGACACTTGTATACTGTGGGTGGGAATGTGAATTAGTATAGCCATTATTGAAAACAATATGGAGGTTCCTCAAAATATTAAAAGTAGAACTACCATAAGATCCAACAATCCAACTTCTTTTCAATTCAAAAGAATTGAGATCAAAATCTCAAAAAGATTTTTATGTTTATGGCAGCATTATTTACAATAGTCAACACATGGAAGCAACCTAATTAAATAGTAGTCAAAGAGTACAAAGTACCTGTTATACAAAATGAATAACTCTTAGAGAGCTACTATACAGCATAGTGCCAATAATTAATAATAGTGCATTATATATATATAGCTCAAATGTTATTAAAAGGGTAGATCTTATGTTAAGTGTTCTTATCACAATAATAATAGTAATAAATAAAGAGAGCAGGAGAAATATTTGGAAGCGATGGATAGGTTTAGGGCATAGATTGTGGTGATGATTTCAAAGCTGTGTACCTATTTTCATACTCACAAAGTTGTATATATAGTTACTAAGTTGTATACACTACATTTATGTACAATATATGCAAACAAGGATTAAATTTTATATGTCAATTGTGCCTCAATAAATTTTTTTAAATAAACACAATATTAAAATTCTATACACTCTTTTCTACATTAAGGAAGTTCTCAGATGCAATTTAAAGCTGCAATGTACCTTAGCAATCTGCTTGTAAAATAAGAGCAATGCAGTTGAGAAATATTAGACAGCTAATCAGGTATAAAAGTTATTATTTAAACTCAGGTGTTTCAAATTGTTTAGCAATTTTTGTTATTAATTGTTTCCAAGCATACACAGCCTTTAAAAATAAAATCTACAAATTCTGGGAAATCTTTATTACAGAAATCTTCACTTGGCAGGAGTAGGATAGAAATTCCATTTGACCCAGCAATCCCATTACTGGGTATATATCCAAAGGATTATAAATCGTTCTACTATAAGGACACATGCACACGAATGTTCATTGCAGCACAGTTTACAATAGCAAAGACCTGGAACCAACCCAAATGCCCATCGATGATAGACTGGACAGGAAAAATGTGGCACATATACACCATGGAATATTATACAGCCATCAAAAACGATGAGTTCGCGTCCTTTGTAGGGACATGGATGAACCTGGAAACCATCATTCTCAGCAAACTGACACAAGAACAGAAAATCAAACACCACATGTTCTCACTCATAGGTGGGTGTTGAACAATGAGAACACATGGACACAGGGAGGGAAGCACTATACACTGGGGTCTGTTGGGGGGGAGAGGGGGGGATAGAGGGGGGTGGGGAGTTGGGGAGGGATAGCATGGGGAGAAATGCCAGATATAGGTGAAGGGGAGGAAGGCAGCAAATCACACTGCCACATATGTACCTATGCAACAACCTTGCATGTTTTTCACATGTACCCCAAAACCTAAAATGCAATTAAAAAATAATAATAATAATAATTTTATTTTACAATTAAATAGATATATTTTATATTTAATGAAAAAAAAAAAGAGAAATTGTTAATATAACTAAAATTGTGCCATTAAGATTATAAAACAGGAATGGAATAATTATGGAGCTAGACAGAAATATTTTGTGACAATCTCTGAGTGACTAAGACAGTATGTGCCATAAATATGTAACCATAAGTGTGTGAACATATTAAGAAAATTTCACTTTACAAGAAAGAGACAGCCACATCAATAATCAAAAAAATACATAGCAAAAAGAGAAAGCTCATCTTTTTCCAACTAATGTCATGAGTTTGAGACAGTAAGAGTTTATAGACATAGAATTTTAATATAATTTCAGCAATAATTATCTTTTGATATAATTTTATTATCTTTTGAAATGTGGTCTTATCTCATTTAATCTGATTCTTGAAAAAAAATAGATGTTACATATAGACCTGACACATCTATATTATTTATAATTTTAAGAGTATTTTTGATTAAGACAATGTGATGTAAAATGAATGAGTTTAATTGAGGTCAATTTAAATAAATATTACACCATCATCATAATATAATTGTTAGGTATAGATGGCAAAAAATAATGTAGATTGCATTAAAATGTCTGAATATGGGGAAAAAAAAAAGGAGAAGAGATAAGCCTCAGATATTTATTCTACCATTCTCCCAAATTCATGCTCCCTTCTATGACTCTATAGTTTTTAACTTCTTAAACTAGAGAAGAGCAACTCATCTCAAGACCATGGTTAAGATATGTATACACACACACACACACACATCACCAAGGCCAGTGTTTTCTCAACAGATGGAGTCTCAGTTATTAAAGCATAAATAATAAACAACTCTAAGAAATTTATTTTTTAAATGGTACTTGTATTAGGGATATATTAAAAGCAACAACCATTATTTTTACTTTATACTTACCTTATTTCTAATCATCATAATAGCTCTCAAAGATTGAAAGATGGTGGGTTTTTTTTTTCTGATTTACCATTAAGAAAACTGAGACTGATAGATCTTAAGAAATTGTCTTAAAATATAATCGAACAAATAGAAGAAAGAAAATTGAGCTCCTATCACATTGTTACTATACTTTTAGCTTCTATTTGTGGTATGGTTTCTACCTTAAATTACATGTTTATAAAAACAATTTTTAAATTACTGGTACAAAAGTAAGCACACAGACCAATGGAACAGAATAGAGACCCCTAAAATACACCTACAACAAACTCATCTTCAACAAAGTTGACAAAAATAAACAATGGGGAAATGACACCCTGTTCACTAAATAGTGCTAGAAAAACTAGCTAACACATGCAGAAGAATGAAACTAGACCCCTACCTTTTACTATATACAAAAATTAACTCAAGTTGGAGTACCGACTTAAATGTAAATCTTCAAATTACAAAAATTCTGGAAAAAAATCTAAGAAATACTCTTCTAGACATTGGCCTAGGCAAATAATTTATAAAGAAAACCCCCAACGCAAGTGCAGCAAAATCAAAAGTAGACAAATGGGACTTAATTATACTAAAGTGCTTCTGCATGGCAAAAGGCATTCTCAACAGAGTAAATAGACAACCTAGAGAATGAGAGTAAATATTTGCAAACTATGCATCTAACAAAGGAATAGTATCCAGAACCTAAAAGGAACCTAAACAAGTTGACAAGCTGATACGGTTGGGCTGTTTGTCTCCACCCAAATCTTGTCTTGAATTACACTCCCATAACTCCCCACGTGTTGTGGGAGGGATCCAGTGGGAGACAATTTGAATCATGGGAGTGTTTTCCCCTGTACCGTTCTCGTGGAATTCTTACAAGATCTGATAGTTTTATCAGGAGTTTCTGCTTTTGCATCTTCTTCATTTTCTCTTGCTACCATCACGTAAAAAGTGCCTTTCACCTCCCGCCACGATACTGAGGCCTCGCTAGCCATGTGGAACTGTAAGTCCAATGAAAACTTCTTTTTATTCCCAGTCTTGGTATGTCTTAATCAGCAGCGTGAAAACAGACTAATACACAAGCAAAAACCAGACAACCCCATTACAAAGTGGGTAAAGAACAGGAAAACTTCTTAGAAGAAGGCACACGAGTGGCCAGGAAATATATTTTAAAATGCTCAACATCACTAATCATCAGAGAGATGCAAATCACATCAGAGAGATTAAAACCACAATGAGGTAGCATCTCCTACCAATCAGAATGGCTATTATCAAAAAGGCAAATAATAACACGTTGCCAAGGTTGCAGAGAAAAGGAAATGTTCACATACTGTTGAGGGAAATGTGCATTAGTTCAGCCCTTGTGGAAAGCAGTTTGGAGTTTTCTCAAAGAAATAAAAATAGAATTACTGTTCAATGCAGCAATCCCATTACGAGGTATATACCCAAAGGAAAATAAATTGTTCTACCAGAAAGCACATGCACTCATATATTCATCGCAGCACTATTCATAATAGCAAAGACATAGAATCAACCTAGGTACTCATCAATGGTGGATTAAAGAAAATGTGGTACATATACGCCATGGAATATGATGAAACCATTTAAAAATGAACAAAATTATGACCTTTGCAGCAACATGGATGCAGCTAGAGACTGTTATCCTAAGTGAACTAATACAGAAATAGAAAACCAAATATTGGATGTTCTTGCCTATAAGAGGGAGCTAAATCTTGGGTTCACAAGGACATATAGATGGGAGCAATAGACACTGGAACCCCAAAAGGAAAGAAGGAGGTATAAAGGGAGGGAGACAAGTGATGAAAAACTTCCTATTGGATCCTATATTTACTATCTGGATAATGGGATCAGTAGAAGTACAGACTTCAGCACCATGCAATATACCTTTGTAACACACCTGCACATGTACTCCTGAATCTAAAATAAAAATGGAAATTTTTCAAAAGCAATTTTAAAAAGGATAATATCTGTCCTGTTTATCTCACAGATACTAGTGAGAGTCAGTTCAGATTATTGATGGGAATATCCTTTGAAAAGTATTAAGAACAGTAAAACTGTAAGGCATATTTTGTGTTTTTCTTTAAAATAAAAATGAGTAACCTGTAATCCCAGCTACTCAGGAGGCTGAGACAGGAGAATTGCCTGAACCCAGGAGGCGGAGGTTGCGGTGAGCCGAGATCGCGCCATTGCACTCCAGCCTGGGTAACAAGAGCGAAACTCCGTCTCAAAAAAAAAAAAAATGTGCAACCTTCACTAGGTATCATCCAATGAAAAAACCACGTTTCTTTTTTTGCTGTTAAAGAGTCTTAGGAACTGTCTGCCTCTGAGCAGAGCTCTCCTGTTCACTTAAAAAGACTTACAGGTACTGGCCAGGATTTTTTCAATATACTTAATGCAGTAAAAATGAATAAAGTAATAGCCCTGGCTTCCGTGGTCATTATCAAAGCACCACCCAAGCACAAAGTCTTCCTTGGAAAGAAGCAAATTCACCAGTCAGGAGCCACTGTATTCATCAGGGTAATAATACCAGCAACTGTAACAAACTCCCAATTCCCAGTGGCTTAACACAACTAAGGCTAAATTCTTACTTGTGTCACAGTCCAATGCACGTTGGGTGGCTCTTCTTCAGGCTGCCTCCTTTTTGTGGCTTAGACATTATTCAACAGTTAGATGAGAGAATAATGAGAATGTGAGGAAGGCATGTCAGATACCTACCATCTCAGCCGTGACACTGTAGCGCAACTTCTCACAATCCATAGGCTACGCTAGTCACATGGCCACCTAACTGTGAGACAGGCTGGACAATGCAGAGGAACACAAAGGACACTGATGGGTACTAATAGTTCCAGAAGACTCCATAAGCCTTAGTCCTAGCTCAGCAAACCACTTTGTAGTCCTGCAGCAGAGTCCACTCAGACAGAAACATTTGGTCATGTCTTTCTTTATTAGGATAAAATTGGATGAGATGCAATAGGATGCAATGGGAAGAGAGGACACAGGATGAGTAGACTGGCTCTTTACAAGCATCTGTATACCACTAGCACTTGCACAGGGTCTGTGTAGTATACAGATGCTGGTATACTACCCTAATAAATGAGCAGTGTGAATCTGTTGAATAACAGAAGAATAAGAGGTAACAGTAAATATCCAAGGAAGATGCTTCTTTCAGCAAGCATAGGCTTAAGTTGTGTGGTTCTCAGCAGACTTCAGTTGTGATAGGGTTAATGAGGTTTAAGGATGGCAAGAGGCAGAGCCATGATCCTCCTCTTTTCTTGGCTTGAATTTGGGTCCACAATACCTAGGCAGGCATAAACTACCTCCTTCACTCCATTCCTCGATTTTCAACTCTTTTTCATTCCTTGTCTCTCCTGCTTTGCTCTCCAGATGTTTTTCTCCTTCAAATACCCCTCCTTGATTTTCTTTCTCTCTTCTAGTAGCAAGTAGCATGAGGGTTGGAGCAGATGTGGTCAAGATTTGACATGTGGTTAATGTTGGACAAATGTGAGCAAAACAACGTGTGATCAGTCATTGAAGAGAATTCTAGGTTTAAAAGGGACTCTAAAAGTTGTGGAGTTCACAAAGTAGTACAAGTAGCAATTTCCTGCCAATAAATTATGGTTTAAACTCCGTTGGTATTCTTTCTTTTAGACACTGATATTTTGTGTAAGGTTCTGTGCCAAAAAAGTTTGAGAAAGAGTGAAGAGGACCGGTCTTCTTGTCTTACGTAAGTGAGAAATGAGCCACAGAAGAGAATGTCTTGGCCAAAGTCATATGATGAGTGAGTGAGGGAAGGAGGGAGGGCTACAATTGTACTTCCCAGTATGACAGACACTAAGCACACATTGCTCTTGACAATTGAAAATGTAGCCAGTCCAAATTGAGATGTGCCATGGTGTTCAATACACTTTGAGTTTCAAAGATTTGGTAAAAACAGCATAAAATATTTCAATGATTTGTTACAATTACCAAAATGTTAATATTTCTATGATATTGGGTTAAATAAAATACATTATTAAAATTAACTTAATCATTTATTTTTAATGGGACTACCAGAAAATTTTAAAACATATTTGTGGCTCAAAATATATTTCTGCTGCATTGTGCTAAACTAGTATACAGGCCTTTTTTTTTTCACCATACCACAATACTACTTTTATCCTCTTTGTTTGTCCATTTGTTTGTTGACTTGATTACTTTCTTAAGCACCAGTCATAACCCAGTCAAGACCTTATCACTTTTTTCAAACTTAAATCAAAAGAAATGTAAGTAAATAATCTAATCCTTCTGCCTTCCTCCAAATATAAACACGCTTTTCTATGCCAGAGACAATTATTCATATGTACCCTTTATGTCACTCTGGTTTTGCCTTGCTGAGATGCAGGTGGCCTTAAGCCTCAGCTCCATGCTTTCATCTCACACACACCAAGGATACTGCAGGCTCAGTGTCTGCTAACTCAGTGGGAACTCCTTTTCAAGTTAGGACTTCAGCAAATGCCCACCAGGCAGTCCAGCTGTCTGGAGAAAGACCTGGCCTCATGTTTTGGGGAGTTTGTTTTATTGAAATAGAAAAACTGTTACTAGTCTAGCTACTCAGTCTTCTCTCCAGTCACAATCTGCTTTTTAAATCGTTTGCTTTTTACTAAGTTCTTCTTTGGTAGGAATTAAAATAGGAAGGAGTTCATGGGGCCAGTGGTTTTTATTCCATTGTGGACCTGGAGAGAAATCTAAAAGAAAAATTCCCTCTAGATGGAAGAGTAGGAGAGAATATAATCTTCTGCTACTGTTGTCTTGCCTTCTGTTCCTTTTCTGGCTTATTGGTCTCTTTTATTCCAGTCATGTCCTCCTGTCTTGTTTTCTCTGAATGCTTGTCACTAAAGGCTTGGTGGAGAATAGAACAGGCTTTTGGTCAGGCAGAATCTGATGGCCTACTATATGACAAAGATCTGATGCTGTGCCATGTGCTGCAGGAGGAAGAAATGAACCGCATAGGTCCAGCCCTGCACCACCATGCCCTGTGACATATTCCAGTGTTCTGTCCATTCCTGAGTTCAGAGAAAGTGAAAAGGCCATCTTGAGGAGATTAGTTCTTTTTTTTTAATCACAGAAATAACTACATAAACACACATAGATGTACTTCTGTTTCCCCAAAGTCTTAGCTTTTTATATTTGCTTCAGATTTGTATAACACCCTTAAGGAGATTACTTCTGTACACAGTGTCCTAGGAGCTCAAGCCCAGTCAGAGATACCTGACGGGTGGTTAGTCTTTTTACATTTATTAATTTCTATCTCATTGATCCTTGTTGTAATCCCTTAATAGGAGTTGGCCTGTGGCAAGGTCATGGATTAGAGGTTTTGTGGGCACCAAGGAATAGCAATTTCATTAGCAAACTCTGCCCTTCTAAGTTTCTGCCTTGTTGGTGTCCTTCGAGTGTCTCCATCATCTACTGTTGAATGTCTCTACTATTTTTGCAATAACTTCCAATGGGGGTATTTTTCTCAGGACATATGTTCTGAAGCTTATGAAGGAAATAACGGTGTATTACCTGAATAGACATTTTTTTCTCTTTGAAGATTTGTTCAGTGGAAACACAAAGTTCCTTCACTTAGCAAGCACTCCTACCCTTGATCCACAACACGAGAAATAGAGGTGCTTCTAGAGAAAGATAATCAGTCCAAGCTCAGCTTTTACTGCCAACCAGGAAGATTCTACATTCTAAGGACAAACATAAATCCTGCCCCAGAAACAGAACAGATCATCAAACTATACAAACCAAAGCCAAACTATCAAAACCACAGCTGTCACCCAGGCCCCTACTCTCAACACCCAGCTTCTGCCTGCCATCTTGGGTGATCATCAACCACATCTTTGTCCAGATTCCGAGGGCCCCAGCCCATTTCCCTGGGCAGTCTGTCACATTCTCTCCAAAGCACATCTGTTCCAGGGCATTAATGTCTCACTTTAATTCAAATCACTTTAGCCCTTTATTATTCTGAATACAAATAAGAAAGGAAGTAGGAGGAGGTGGAAGGAGAGATGACAGGTTTGTAGCAGGAAACAGAGACTGACCCTATGCTTATATTAGGGTGTGACTGGATCAAGGAGAAGGTAGAAAGGAAGAGGGAAGAGTTGGTAATTAACTCCAGGAAGTGGCTTTCCTGAATTATCAGACAAGGTCAGGAGTAAGACTTGATTTTACAAAAGATACAAAACAAAGAATCTAAATCCATCTTTTAGGACACTATTTTGAATTCAATGCTCTTGCCCCCTCTATTAGCTTTCTATTACTGTGTAACAACTTACTCCAAAAATAGAGGCTTAAAATAACTAACATTTATCATTTTATAGTTTCTGTGAATCGAAATCCAGGCACAGTTTAAATGGGTATGTGTGGCTCAAGCTGTCTCATGAAACTGCAATCAAGCTATAAGACAGGGTTGTGGTCTTATCTGAACACTTGGCTGAAGATCTATTTCCAAATGCATTCATGTGGTAATTGGCAGGATGCAATTCCTCATACCAAGCATTCTGCTAGGACTACTGTCTGCTAACTCAATGAAAACACTTGGGCAGTTTAGGACCCCAGCAAATGCTGAGGCTGTCCAACAATCCTCAGAGAGACCGGGCCTCATTGTTTTGGAAGTCTGTTGCTATTAAAACAGAAAAACAATTATTAGTCCAACTACTGAGTCTTCTCTCTAGTCCTATCCTAATTTCTATATGACCTGTATAGTGAGGCTCCCACAGGGCTGTCTTGTAACATTGCAGATGGCTTTCCCAAGGGTGAGGAATCCAAAGGAGAGCAACAGAATATTCCCAAAATAGAAGTCACATTCATTTTATAACCTAACCTTAGAAGGTTATAAAAAAAAGCATGTCATTTAGAAGTTATATCCGAACACTTCTGTCGTATTCTGTTGAGCAGAAGTGGATCAATCAGTCCAAGCCACATTCAAGGAGGGAGGATTATTCAAAAGCATGAATACTTGAGATCATTAGGATGATCTTAGAGGCCATCTATTACATTCTTTATCATTGGTTCACTTTAACGTAACGGTTTGTTTCAGGTGAATTTACAAAATTTGCTTCTTAACATTTTATTGATCCATTAGAGGTAAGGTATAAAAAGTACCTTACTGATTTAGCCAAAAACAATCTGACTGAAAGCAATTTTGTGAAAATAGAGTGGTCCAAAAACAATTCGGTCAAAATATATCCTAGTCACTGGAGAAATAGATATATAAAAGCAAAATAAAAGTAGAAACTTACCAAATCTTGAAAGACAGAAGAAAATTCCTGAAAATTCACAGGGGTTACAAAACAACTTTCCATGATGTACCAAAATAAAAAATGTCCTGAAACTGGAGACAGGCTATTCATATCCCAACACATGATTATATCGGTCAACTTGCTTCATATGAAATGGTATTTGGTTAAATTGCCCTCAGTTGAATCACCTTATCTCATTAAAGAAAAATTACAACTCACTTTGGAGCAAATTTGTTGCCAGCATTTTATGTAAAGATTTCCACTGTCAGAGATTAGTTCTGGAAAGCTGAGGCATGATGCCGAGTAACAAATTACTCCAAAACTTGGTGGTTAAAAATTACAATAAAAATTTATCATGTCTCATGTTTTCTGTGGGTCAAGAATTTGAGGATAATTTAGCCGGATGTTCTCACTTGGGGCTTCTTATGAAAGAAGAATGCATTTGGATGTCACCTGGAGCTGCAATCAGCTGAAGATGGACAAAGGCTGGGCCACTTCCTAAGTGGCACAATCACACGGTTGCCCACTTCGTTCTGGATATTGGTGGAAACCTCTATCTTAGCACCTCCATGGAGCTACTTGAGTATGTGTTATGGCATGGCGGCTAGCTTCCCCCAGAGTAAAGAATCTAAGACATAAAGGTGGAGGTTGCAATACCTTTAATGATCCAGCCTCCTTCCACCATATTTTATTGGTCACACAGGACACCAGCCCTGATTCACAGTGAAGGAACACTACACAAGAGTGTGCATTTTAGGAGATATAAATCACTGGGGGTCATCTTGGAGGCTAGCTATCATGCAAACAAGGGAGGTGGGCCACATTCTGCCAGTTTTTGTGTTTGTTTTTTGTTTTTTTTAACAAATCCTTCTCTCAAAGACCCTTTGTCTGATTACAGAGATAAATGCTGGCCTCTCCTTGGCTTCCATAGAGCCTAAAACAAAGTGAATTGAGACTTTTGGGCTGCATTCAAGATGGGTAATTGAAGTACAGTTTACGGGAAGAGCCAGCCTTTTATCTAAGAATGGCCTGGTGGAATAATATGGACATAAGTGAAGGCTCTTACCCAGTAAAATATCAGCCCTACTCCTGGGGCAATAAAGCTTAAATTCCTCTAGAAACAGAAAAAAAAAAAAATGGGATTACATATGCAAATACCCCAAAGAAATGTAATATACTGATCTAAATTCGCATCAAGATATGAATAATCTGTTACAGATATTGTTCTGAGAAGAAATTTTCAGAGAGGATGGGCAACAAAATGAAAGTGAAAAGGACCTTACAAAAAATATGGGAGAGGCTTCCAAGGAAGCAAAGGTTAGATCACTGACATTATCATTTTTCCCAGACCCACACTTGTTCTGTAGCAGTTCAAAGAGAGAATTGTAAAAAATAACATATAGTAGCCAGGCCAGGCACGGTGGCTCACGCTTCTAATCTCACCACTTCATGAAGCTGAGGCAAGAAGATTGTTTGAACCCAAGAGTTTAAAACCAGCCTGGGCAACATGTTGATGTCCCATCACTACAAATAATTTTCAAAAATTAGCTTGGCATGGTAATGCATGCCAGTAGTCCCAGCTACGTGGGAGGCTAAGGAAGAAGAATCACTTGAGCCTGGGAGGTTGAGGCTGCAGTGAGCCATGATTATGCCACTACACCCCAGCCTGGGTAACAGAATGAGACCCTCTCTTAAAAAAACAGAAAACAAAATAAAACAAAAGTTATGGTAGCCAAAGACTAGAAACAGATGCTAAAATAGAATGCAGTTAGAAACCAGTAATTGAAAGAAATGTAATTTTATACCAGTGCTTAAAGTCTACAGTTAGACTATGATTTATCTTTGGCTATTGATGAATGGTCTCGCCTCTCATGCACTCTGCTCTCCTACCTTTAGCAGCTCTTACCTAAGGCAGTGTCAATAGGTGAAGCACAGAGAAAGAGGAGATAGCGTGGAGGTATGTGGAGGTACAGTCATAAACTACATGTGAACCAGAAACAATTTCTGCTGATCCTTTACACCATCTGGAATTGTTACAAATAAGCAGAAAAGAATATACCAATCTTCGCCTTTATTCCCACAAATGACTAAGAGCTGGCTGTGTAAAAAGTTTTAGGTCAAATCTCGTGACAGTGAGCTTCAAGAAGTGTAAAGGGATGTCTCAGTGCTTCCAGGATTTTGCAATTTGTTTGTACCAGATACTGCTCAATATCACTCTCAAACACCTGAAAATCATTCTGAGGAAATAGTCCCTATTCAAATTGATTATGACCTAAGATACATAGATCACAGACTATAATTTAAAAAAATATGGATATTTTAATATCTAATTCCTTTGCCATTTTCCTTCCAGAACCAAGTCTGCTACCACATTCCCTCTTTCTGTGAGGAAAAAAAAAAAAAACTGCTTCCATCTTTAATTCCCTTGATTAGTTGTGGCCACAAGATACCATTTTTTCATTACCAACCATTTTTCATTACCAACCATTTTTCATTACCAAGTGCTTCTAGGGACCATCGTGTTTGCACACTGTACCATGCAATCAAACCTTTCAGATTTCAAATTTCTAAATTCAAATTATTTGAATTTAGAGGAAAATTCATTGGTGCAATTAGGAATTCTACACACACACACACACACACACACACACACACATATGTTAGACAAGTTCTTTGTCAGAGTACCGCATAGATAAGAGTGTTCTCTTTAGTGGAGTCCTTAACAAATGAGACAAAACTTGGGACATATTTGTCTCTAGCAAGACACCACAGAATGCAGAACTTGATGCAGGTTTAAAATAGTGTCCCTTGCCGTCTCTTTCAATTAGACTTTAATAAGCTGTGTCTGTCATGTTCACTGTTGTATCTTGGTAAGCAATAAGGCACCTGTCATATAGTAGAAAGTCATTATTTGTAGAATGAATAAATGTGGATAAACAATAAATGAGTCAATGAACTATATTAAGATTCTTCCCCCTCCACCTCATCTGTGACCTGATTTCAATCATCCTATAAGTTTTTCCAAATCCTAAATCCAACTCTATATTTCGGATTCCTCTAGATTCCCAGCACTATTTAACATCTTACCAGCTGGCCCTGATTTTCAGACACTTACACATCCCCTCCTTCCTTCCCAAACTCCCTCTAGTCCCCACAGTTAAGGCCGAAGTTCTTCTATCTCCAAGTACAGAACAAAATTAAAATGAGTCCAAGAGAAATGAGAGCTCAAGAAATAACACCTAGTAGCCTTTACTATGCCCTCACTCAAACCCTGATTTTAATCATTTGTGCATTTATGTGTTAGTCCATTCATGCTTTCAACAAATGATCGAGTGACTTCTGAATTCTCTTATTCATATCGATACAAAGATACATCCAATATGAAACCTCCAGTAGTTGCAGTTCAATAATCGAGATTTGGGCTGGGCATAGTGGCTCACACCTGTAATCTCGCACTTTGGAAGGCTGAGGCAGGTGGATCACCTGAGGTCAGGAGTTTGAGACCAGCCTGATCAACATGGTGAAACCCTGTCTCTACTAAAAATATAAAAATTAGCAGGTGCCTGTAATCCCAGCTACTAGGGAGACTGAGGCAGGAGAAGCACTTGAACCCAGGAGGCAGAAGTTGCAGTGAGCCAAGGTCGTGCCATTGCACTCCAACCTGGACAACAAGAGAGGAACTCCATTCATCTCAATAATAATAATTATTATTATTATCATCATCATCATCATCATCATCAAGATCTGGCAAAGAATTTATTCCTAGTGCTGAAGTGCCAAGTTGCACTTAGTGCTGAATCCCATTTCAGTGATGGTAACAGGAAAGCAAATATTACTGAGTGTCTACTATGTGCCGGGCAATGTACTGGACAGTTTTCATATGCCATAAAGAATCGTTACCAGGGAATTTGAATGATGTCCTTGGATGCTGTTATACTGCATTAAGTCTGTGAATCCCAGAGAGGCCTCTAGCTCCCTACACTTCAAGTCCTCTGGCTCTTATAAAACTAACAACTAAGTCACAGGTAACAGAAGCAACTGTAACTATCAAGACACAGATCTTGCTTGTGATTACAGAACTGTGATCCCATCAGAGGAAACATTGGTTTCCTTGCCTGTGTTTACAGAATTGTAAGCCCTCCAAAAGAACCTTTGTTAGATGTTAGAATATTAGACTTGTATTACTCTCTGGCTTTGTGAAAAACCTAACTTCAAGTTAGTCACAAAGAGGATGACTGAGTATCTGAGACAGAACATTAATAAAATCAAGAACACACTCACTGGAATACATTTATGGCTTTATTAAATTTCTATCAGGATGGGTATAGTGGCTCATCCCTATAATCCCAGCACTTTAGGAGGCTGAGACAGGCAGATGGCTTGAGGTTAGGAGTTTGAGGTCAGCCTGGTCAATAGGGTGAAACCTTGTCTCTACTAAAAATACAAGAATTAGCCGGGTGTGGTGGCACATGCCTGTAATGGCAGCTACTCAGGAGGCTAAGGTGGGAAGATCACTTGAGCCTAGGGAGGTTGAGGCTGCAGTGAGCCATGATCGCACCACTGCACTCTAGCCTGGGCAACAGAGTGAGACCATATCTCAAATACATACATATATATATACACACACATATATGTATGTATTTGAGATATTTATTTGTTTATTTTTAAATATATATATTTATTTAAAAATAAACAAATAAATAAGTTTTGATGAAAGAATACATCTATATCTCTTTTTCTTTTCTCATTTGAAACTGTGTCTTCTTTCTCGCCCCTTGCTCTGTTCCCCTTCCCCATCTCTGAATGTAAATGGTTGTTTTCACATTCTTTGGATTTGGGCACAATGAGCATAGCTCACCATCCAATATGCGTTTAGGTTTGAAGGCCTCCTTCTGAGCATCAAGAAAGTTGAGAAGGTTTGCCAGGTGTGCAAGTTCTTACTGTGTGCCAAAGTAATGCGCCAAATCACTCGGGAAGAGACATAAGATTTTCCAGTGTCCAGATGAGCCAATGAAATATGTTTTTAAATGCTTGAAATATAAATTGACTACATTTTGTGAAAAGACTCTCTGTTATAACTGAAACCTGGCAAGCATAGGAGCAACCTGAGGGGACTTTCTCCTCTCTGACTTGAAAGCCCTGGGGAAGTGGGGTTTCACTTTTAAGCAGGTCTGGTTGCCAATGAATTCAGTATGATTGGACCTCACATTTTAGATGCCAGGGAATTTTCATTAAAAATAAAACTCTTGAAACTTGACCTTTTATGGTCATAAAATTCCACACCATTTAACACATTAACCAGCACCTGAAATGATGAGTGAACATCTTGATTTAGTTTAACATAGTAAGCATCTGATAAAACAGGATCCTTAGGGGCATCTCTGAGGTTTTATAATTAGCATGAACTGTCATCAGTACGTTATCTCTGTCGTCTTCCTGATTAATTAACGATTGTTATCACAAAATCCACTGTAAGTAAAATGGTGGAAATAGCCATAGGCCATCTACCATGTATTCCATACATGGACAGAATCAAAAGGGCACATAAAGTCTGAATGAAGTGACAGAAGCGACTTAGCTTTAACTTGGAGCTCCTTCTAAACTGGTGCTATTTAAAAAAACCTTTGATTCCTCACCACCTTCTTTTCCAAAAGCACAAGGTCAAAAAGGAAATGAGGATGAAAGAGTGATGTGTCAGAGGTTTCATAATTATGTAAAAGTTCACCAGGCTCCCTTCCAAAAGCACAAAAAGTCAAAAAGGAAATCAGGATAAGAGAGTGATGTGTCAGAAGGTTTTATAAATATATGAATGTTTATTTACACTAAATAAAATTATAATTTCCCCAATGTCTCAGAGTTTCAAAATATTCCTGTCTTGGTTTTGTCCCAACCAAGCCCTGTTCTACAAATATTTACACAATCATAAGGCAGATCTATTTCAGGAAATTGAAGAACTGAGAACATTCTCCAGATAATTCACTGTAAATTATTATCATCAACAATATGTTCTAACTCCTAAACCTCTCCTCTTCTGAAGAAAATATTATATTTGGATGATGACGATGAGCCTCACAACCCCAGTCACATTCTGTTTCTTTGTGTCTGGGTAGATAATGAATACCGAGGACTTCCTCCTTTTTCTTTTCTTTTCTTTTCTTTTTTTTTTTTCAACAGTGAGCAATTATAAAATTCCTGTATTTTTCTCTCTCTGTGTGTGTTTTGTTTTGTTTTGTTTTTTAATTGTACTTTAGGTTCTGGAGTACATGCACATCATGTAGGACTGTTGCATAGGTACACACATGGCAAGGTGGTTTGCTGCCTCCATCCCCCATCAACTACATCTGGCATTTCTCCCCATGTTATCCCTCCCCGACTTCCTTACCGCCCCTTCTCCCTGCTGTCCCTCCCTTGGCACCCCCCAACAGACCCCAGTGTGTGATGTTCCCCTCCCTGTGTCCATGTGTTCTCATTGTTCAAAACCCGCCTATGAGTGAGAACATGCGGTGTTTGATTTTCTGTTCTTGTGTCAGTTTGCTGAGAATTATGGTTTCCAGATTCATTCAAGTCCCTAGAAAGGACACAAACTCATCATTTTTTATGGCTGCATAGTATTCCATGGTGTATATGTGCCACATTTTCCTTGTCCATTCTATTGTTGATGGGCATTTGGGTTGGTTCCAGGTCTTTGCTGTTGTAAGCAGTGACACTATGAACATATGTGTGCATGTGTCTTTATAATAGAAAGATTTATAATCCTTTGGATATATACCCAGTAATGGGATTGCTGGGTCAAATGGAATTTCTATTTCTAGGTCCTTGAGGAATCGCCACACCGTCTTCCACAATGGTTGAACTAGTTTACACTCCCACCAACAGTGTAAAAGTGTGCCTGTTTCTCCACATCCTCTCCAGCATCTGTTGTCTCCAGATTTTTTAATGATCACCACTCTAACTGGCATAAGGTGGTATCTCAATCTGGTTTTGATTTTCATTTCTCTAATAATCAGTGATGATGAGCATTTTTTCATATGTTTATTGGCCTCATATATGTCTTCTTTTGAAAAGTGTCTGTTCATGTCCTTCGCCCACTTTTGGATGGGTTTGTTTGTTTTTTCTTGTAAATCTGTTCTAGTTCTTTGTAGATTCTGGATATTAGCCATTTGTCAGATGGGTAGATTGCAAAAATGTTTTCCCATTCTGTTGGTTGCTGATTCACTCTAGTGATTGTTTCCTTTGCTGTACAGAAGGTCCAGAGTTTAATTAGGTACCATTTGTCTATTTTGGCTTTTGTTGCCAATGCTTTTGGTGTTTTAGTCATGAAGTCCTTGCGTATGCCTATGTCCTGAATGGTTTTGCCTAAGTTTTCTTCTAGGGCTTTTATGGTGTTAGGTCTTATGTTTACATCTTTAATCCATCTAGAGTTAATTTAAGTGTAAGGTGTCAGGAAGGGGGTCCAGTTTCTGATTTCTGCACACTGCTAGCCAGTTTTCCAAACACCATTTATTAAACAGGGAATCCTTTCCCCATTGCTTGTTTTTGTTAGATTTGTCAAAGATCAGATGGTTATAGATGTGTGGTGTTGCCTCCAGGGCCTCTGTTCTGTTCCATTGGTCTATATCTCTGTTTTGGTACCAGTACCATGCTGTTTTGATTACTGTAGCCTTGTAGTATAGTTTGAAATCAGGTAGTGTGACGCCTCTGGTTTTGTTCTTTTTGCTTAGGATTGTCGTGGCTATGTGGGCTCCCTTTTGGTTACATATGAAAGTTAAGGTGTTTTTTTTTTTTTTTAGTTCTGCAAAGAAGGTCATTGGTAGCTTGATAGGGATAGCATTAAATCCATAAATTACTTTGGGCAGTATGGCCATTTTCACGATATTCTTTCTTCCTAACCAGGAGCATGGAATGTTTTTCCATCTGTGTGTGTCCTCTCTTATTTCATTGAGCAGTGGTTTGTAGTTCTCCTTGAAGAGGTCCTTCACATCCTTTGTTAGCTGTATTCCTAGGTATTTTATTCTCTTTGTAGCAATTTTGAATGGCAGTTTGCTCATGATTTGGCTCGCTGTTAGTCTGTTATTGGTGTGTAGAAATGCTTGTGATGTCTGCACATTGATTTTGTATCCTGAGACTTTGCTGAAGTTGCTTATCAGTTTCAGGAGATTTTGGGCTGAGATGATAGGGTCTTCTAAATATAAAAACATGTCGTCTGCAAATAGAGACAATCTGACTTCCTCTTTTCCTAATTGAATACCTTTTTTTTTTCTTGACTAATTGCTCTAGCTAGAACTTCCAATACTATATTGAGTAGGAATGGTGAGAGAGAGCATCCTTGTCTAGTGCTGGATTTCAAAGGGAATGCTTCCAGTTTTTGCCCATTCAGTATGATACTGGCTGTAGGTTTGTCATAAATAGCTTTTATTGTTTTGAGATATATTCCTTTGATACCTAGTTTATTGAGAGTTTTTAGCACAAAGGGCTGTTGAATTTTGTCGAAGGCCTTCTCTGCATCTCTTGAGATAGTCATGTGGTTTTTGTCATTGGTTCTGTTTATGTGATGGATTACGTTTATAGACTTGCATATGTTGAACCAGCCTTGCATCCCTGGAATGAAGACTACTTGATCGTGATGGATAAGCTTTTTGATGTGCTGCTGCAATTGTTTTGCCAGTATTTTATTGAATATTTTTGCATATATGTTCATCATGGATATTGGCCTGAAGGTTTCTTTTCTTGTTGAGTCTCTGCTGAGTTTTGGTATCAGGATGATATTGGTCTCATAAAATAATTTAGGAAGGATTCCCTCTTTTTGGATTGTTTGGAACAGTTTCAGAAGGAATGGTACCAGCTCCTCTTTGTATGTGTGGTAGAATTCAGCTGTGAATCTGTCTGGATCCGGACTTTATCTGGTTGGTAGGCTATTAGTTGCTACCTCAACTTCACCCCTTGTTATTGGTCTATTCAAGGTTTCAACTTCTTCCTGATTTAGGCTTGGGAGAGTGCAAGTGTCCAGGAATTTATCCATTTCTTCCAGGTTTACTAGTTTCTGTGCATAGAGTTGTTTGTAGTAATCTCTCATTGTAGTTTGTTTTTCTGTGGAATCTGTGGTGATATCCCCTTTATCATTTTTTTTTTTTTTTGGCATCTATTTGATTCTTCTCCCTTTTCTTTTTTATTAATCTGGCTAGCAGTTTGTCTATTTTGTTTATCTTTCAAAAAACCAACTCCTGGATTTATTGATTTTTTGAAGGGCTTTTTTGTGTCTCTATCTCTTTCAGTTCTGCTCTGATATAAGTTATTTCTTGTTTCTTCTAGCTTTTGAGTTTTTGTTTTTGTTGTTGTTTTGATCTTGCTCCTCTAGCTCTTTCAATTTTGATGATAAGGTGTCGATTTTAGATCTCTCCTTGCTTCTCATGTGGGCTTTTATTGCTATAAATTTTCCTCTAGACACTGCTTTAAATGTGTCCCAGAGATTCTGGTACATTATGTCTTCATTCTCATTGGTTTCAAAGAACATCTTTATTTCTGCCTTCATTTCATTGTTTATCCAGTCAACATTCAGGAGCCAGTTGTTCAGTTTCCATGAACTTGTGCAATTCTGAGTTAGTTTCTTAATTCTGAGTTCTAATTTGATTGCCCTGTGGTCTGAGAGACTGTTTGTTATGATTTCCATTCTTTTGCATTTGCTGAGGAGTGATTTACTTCCAATTATGTGGTCAATTTTAGAGTAGGTGCAATGTGGTGCTGAGAAGAATGTATATTCTGTGGATTGGGGGTGGAGAGTTCTGTAGACATCTCTTAGTTTCTCTTGGTCCAGATCTGAGTTCAAGTCCTGGATATCATTGTTAATTTTCTGTCTCATTGATCTGTCCAATATTGACAGCAGAGTGTTAAAGTCTCCCACTATTATTGTGTGGAAGTCTAAGTCACTTTGTAGGTCATTAAGAACTTGCTTTATGAACCTGGGTGCTCCTGTATTGGGTGTGTATATATTTAGAATCATTAGCTGTTCTTGATGCATTGATCCTTTTACCATTATGTAATGCCCTTCTTTGTCTCTTTTGATCTTTATTGGTTAAAAGTCCATTTCATCAGAGACTAGGATTGCAATTCCTGCTTTTTTTTTCTTGCTCTCTATTTGCTTGATAAATCTTCCTCCATCCCATTATTTTGAGCCTTTGTGTGTCCTTGCATGTGAGATTGGTTTCCTGAATACAGCACACTGATGGGTCTTGACTTTTTATCCAATTTCCCAGTCTGTGCCTTTTGATTGGGGTATTTAGCCCATTTACATTTAAGGTTAATATTGTTATGTGTGAAAATGATCCTGCCATTCTGATGCTAGCTGAGGTTTTGCCCGTTAGTTAATGCATTTTTTTTTCATTGTGTCGATGGTCTTTACCATTTGGTATGTTTTTGGAGTGGCTGGTACTGGTTGTTCCTTTCCTTGTTTAGTGCTTCTTTCAGGAGCTCTTGTAAGGCAGGCCTGGTGGCAACGAAATCTCTCAGCAATTGCTTGTCCATAAACGATTTTCTTCTTCACTTATGAAGCTGGATATGAAATTCTTGGTTGAAGGTTCTTTTCTTTAAGGATGCTGAATATTGGCCCCCACTCTTTTCTGGCTTTTAGGGTTTCTGCAGAGAGATCTGCTGTGAGTCTGGCGGGCTTCTCTTTATGGGTAACCCAACCTTTCTCTCTGGCTGCCCTTAGCATTTTTTCCTTCATTTCACCCTGGTCAAACTGACAATTATGTGCCTTGGGGTTGTTCTTCTTGAGGAATATCTTTATGGTGTTCTCCATATTTCCTGGACTTGAATAGTGGTCTGGCTTGCTAGGTTGGGGCAGTTCTTCTGGATAATATCCCAAAGAGTGTTTTCCAGCTTGGATTCATTCTCTCCGTCACATTCAGGTTCACCTATCAAACGTAGATTAGGTCTTTTTATATAATCCCATATTTCTTGGAGGCTTTGTTCATTTCTTTTCACTCTTTTTTCTCTATTCTTGCCTTCTCATTTTATTTTGTTGAGTTGATCTTCAATCTCTGATATCCTTTATTCTGCTGATTTATTCGCCTATTGTAACTTGTGTATGCTTCACAAAGTTCTCGTGCTGTGTTTTTCAGCTCCATCAAGTCATTTATATTCTTCTCTAGGATGTTTATTCTAGTTAGCATCTCATCTAACCTTTTTTCGAGGTTCTTAGTTTCTTTGCATTGGGTTAGCACATGTTCTTTTAGCTCTGGGAAGTTTGTTATTACCCACCTTCTGAAGCCTGTTTCTGTCAATTCATCAGATTCCTTCTCCATCCATCTTTCATCCCTAGCTGGTGAGGAGTTGCGATCCTTTGGAGGAGGAGAGGCATTCTGGTTTTTGGTGTTTTCCTCCTTTTTGTGCTGATTTCTTCCAACCTTAGTGGCTTTATCCACCTGTGGTCTTTGTAATTGGTGACTTTCAGATGGGGTCTCTGAGTGTACGTCCTTTTTGTTGATGATGAAGTTATTTCTTTCTGTTTTTAGTTTTCCTTCCTACAGTCAGGCCCCTCTGTTGCAGGACTTCTGGAAGTCCACTCCAGACCCTGCTTGCCTGGGGATCACCCACAGGGGCTGCAGAGCAGTAAGGGTTGCTGCTGGTTTCTTCCTCTGTTACCTTCATCCCAGAAGGGTACCTGCCAGATGTTGGCCTGAGCTCTCCTTTATGAGGTGTTTCTTTGGGTATACAGGGGTCAGGGAGCTGCTTGAGGAGACAGTCTGTCCCTTATAGGAGCTCAAGTGCTGTGCTGGGAGCTCCATTGTTCCATGCAGACATGCTGGGCAGGTACTTTTAAATTTGCTGCAGCAGAACTCATAACCACCTCTTTTCCCAGGTGCTCTGTCCTAGGAAGGTCGGCTTTATTTATAAGTTCCTGATGTGCTGTTGCCTTTTTTCATAGATGCCCTGCCCCACACGGAGTAGTCTAGTCACAGTCTGCCAGCAGAGGCGTTGCTGAGCTGCTGCAGGCTCTGCTCAGCTGCTGTGTGAACTGCCTCAGTAGTGGTGGTCACCCTTCCCCCTACTAAGCTGGACTGTCCTGGGTCCAGCTGCACTTGCTGCAAAACTCTCAATCCAGAGCGTTTCAGATTGCTTATTTTGTGGGGTGGGACCCGCTGAGCCAGAGTGCCTAGCTCCCTGTCTCTGCTCCCTCTCTTTCAGGTGAATGGGCAGCTCTGTCTCCCAGGTGTTCCAGGTGCCAGTTGAAAAGGCCACCCAGATTTGTATGAGTTTCTGTGTGCCAACCCAGCACTGGCTGAAACTTCCATGCTGAAAACTTATGGCACTTTTTGGCCCAGGAATCTTCTGGTCTGTAGGCAGTAAAAATTTGTTTGGAAATGTGGTGAGCACTCACCCTTTGTATTGTTCTTGCTGGGAACTGCACTCTGGAGCTGTTCCTATCTGGCCCTTTTTCTGTCTCCTTCTTTTCTTTATAATGCAGATAAAACCCTAAAAGGAAATTCACACAAATATTAATAACAATTAACTATAGATAGTGGGATAAAGAGTTACATGTTTTTTGTCTTTACAAAATTTTTAACTAGAATAATATATTTATCTTCATGCATGACAAAAGACTCCCAAGTCTTTGTATTTACAACCCTGAACTCTTTCTGCCATTTTTGACCAATTAGCCTTCTTCTGCATCCTGACTGAATAGAATTTGCCTCCAAATTGTTTTTCAACCCACATACTTCCTCAGTGAGAATAAATGTAAAAAACTACCTTCCCCTACCCATGTTTGAAACAAGTCCCTGAATATAAGACCTTAACCATCTGCATTTATTCAACACCTGATAGAGTAATTGAGAAGGCTTGGCAGATTGTAATCTGGTAACACTAGATTCTAGTTCTCCCTCTTGAAACCATAGAAGGAATGAATACATAATTCTTCATTCCCTGTCTTCAAGTTCTGGGAAGCCTCTTAGGGTTAAACAGCTGCTACATTCCACCTCTAATATAGACACATGTAGTGGAAGGTAAAATGATCCCAATAGTGAGTTTGTGCTTGAGCATGGAAAAAATTTTAAAGTGCTTTGAGATCTTTCAAGACAGCAATGTGCAGTTATTAATAGTTCCTAATTAAAAGAGATAGGTTTTGTTGAATTTGAAGCTTAAACATTCTTCTAGATGGCCATACCTATCAGGTAAATGAAATGAAGAGAGGGAAAAAGGCAGAAACAGATTCAACAAAGCATTAGACACCAAAAAGACATGTTCAGTTGATTGAAGCCTTTTTAAGTCAGCTTGCTTTGATGTTGCCTAGGCATATCTATTCTAGAAGAAAGAAGAAACTCATCTTCTCTGAGGTCTGCCAACATCCTTTAGGACTTGACAGGGTAACAAGGGTGAGATATCAGTGTCTTACCCAAAGGGACAGTTGATAAATAATCTTCCAAGGGAGGATGCTTGGAAACAAAATTGTCTTACTCTTGTAAGATGTCCGTGTTGGACGTAATAAAATAAATAAGAATAGGTGAGACAGCTTCTCCATAATGCTTCCCATAGTTTGTCTGATGCACCCAATATGATTTTTTAAATATCTCAGAATACTTAATAGATCTTAGGAATTACAATGAGACATTAGTTAGTAAGCCTATGAAAAGCAAAATTAACTTTTAAGTTTAGATACCATAAAAGAGGACTTTGGTCTGCCTCAAGAATTCTGATCCTTAGCCTAATAAGACCTGGTAGCTATACTGTACTGCAAAAAGAAAAAACAAATCTCAAAAAAAGTAGAGTCTTGTCTCTAGTGTAACCCAAATAAAATGTTTAGATTTTTATTAATCTTTAAAAATAAATCTCTATTTAGAAATTCAGAATAGTAGCATCAAATGTTATATTATGAAAAACATAAATGCTACCTAAGACCAACCTTTAGGTTACCTAGAGGCCTCTCAAGACAATACTACAGGAGTTGTGGGCCTAAAGGAGCGCATACAGAATAAAAAAAAACATAAAAAAAAAGGATCTGTGGCTGGGCACGGTGGCTCACGCCTGTAATCCCATTACTTCAAGAGGCCGAGGTGGGTGGATTATGAGGCGAGAGATCGAGACCATCCTGGCCAACATGGTGAAACCCCGTCTCTACTAAAAATACAAAAAAATTAGCTGGGCATGGTGGTGCATGCCTGTAGTCCCAGCTACTGGGGAGGCTGAGGCAGAAGAATTGCTTGAACCCGGGAGGTGGAGGTTGCAGTGAGTTGAGGTCGCGCTACTGCACTCCAGCCTGGTGCCTGGTGACAGAGTGAGATTCTGTCTCAAAAAAAAAAGGATCTGCTCTGGATGTTACCTTGTTTATAATCTCATGTGGATCATTTCACTTAAAACAAATTGTCTCTGCATGAATATTGAGGTCTAAATGTTTATATGCTAAATATGAGTATTCTTCCTATAACAGGTGATTTAGGCCAAAAAAATGCCCTCTGGTCCCAGATTATATATTTTGATTGTGTGGACATTCATTCTCACATTTTAAGGGAATAACATTGATCAACACTCAGAAACATATAAAGATAGCTGACTTAGATGATTGTTTAAGGTTGGAGTACATGTCAACATCTTATTTTTTAAGTTTATCTTAATATTAAGCTCTGTAATTTTTGCCTTTAGAAAAACAAATCTTTTCCTAATGGTTCTAGCTTCAAGTTGTATTAGATAACATAGACATCTGTCAATAGAAAGAACTACACTTTTCCCATAAAGGAAGATCAGGAAAAACCTCCCTGGAAATTGTTAAATTTCTAGGGAATGAGGCGCCTACTTCTGCAAAGATTATTTGAGGTTTATAAATGTATGCAAAAATTTACAGACTCAATGCTATTCCTATCAAACTACCAACATCATTCTTCATAGAATTAGAAAAAAACAATTCTAAAATTCATATGGGACCAAAGGGGAGCCTGAATAGCCAAAGAAGTTCTAAGCATCACACTACCTGAATTCAAACTATACTCTAGAGCCACAGCAACCAAAACAGCTTGGTACTGGTACAAAAACAGACACATAGATCAATGGAACAGAAAAGAAAAATCAGATAACTATTAATAGCTAGGCATATGCAGAAGATTGAAACTAGACCCCTTCCTTTTACCATATATAAAAACTAACTCAAAATAAATTAAATATTTAAATTTAAGACCTCAAACTATAAAAATCCTGGAAAGCAACCTAGGAAATATTCTTCTCAACAGCCTTGGCAAATAATTTTTGCCCACATCCCCAAAAGCAATTGCAACAAAAACAAATACTGATAAGTGGGGCCTAATTAAACTAAAGAGCTTCTGCACAGCAAAAGAAACTATGAACAGAGCAAACAGGCAGAATGGGAGAAGATATTTGCACACTCTGCATCCAACAAAGGTCTAATATCCAATGTATAGAGAACTTAAACAAATCAACAAGCAAAAAACAATTAACCCAATTAAAATATGGGTAAAAGACATGAACAGATACTTCTCAACAGAAGACATTCATGTGGCCCACAAACATATGAAAAATAATGCTCAATCTCATTAAATCATCAGGAAAATGCAAATCAAAACCACAATAAGATACCATCTCCCACCAGTCAGAATGGCATTATTAAGAAGTCAAAAAATAACAGACATTGACAAGCCTGCAGAGAAAAGGAAGCACTTATACATTGCTGATGGGACTGTAACTTAGTCTAACTACTGTGGAAAGTAATCAGAAGATTTCTCAAATAACTTAAAGCAGAGCTACCATTCGACCCAACAATCCCATCACTGGGTATATGCCTCAAAGAAAATAAATTATTCCACCAAAAAGACACATGCACTCTTATGTTCACTGCTGCACTATTTGCAATAGCGCAGACATAGAGTCAACCCAAGTGTCTATCAATGGTAGATTGGATAAGGAAAATATGATACATGTACACCAGGAATACCATGCAGCCATAAAACAGAATTAAATAACATCCTTTGCAGCAACGTGGATGGTGCTGGAGGCCATAATCCTAAAGAACTTAACAGAGGAACAAAAACCAAGTATCACATGTTCTCAGTTATAAGAGGGAGCTAAACATTGAGCACACAAGAACATAAATATGAGAACAACAAATACCATGGACCACTTGGTGGGAGTGTAAAAAAAAAAAACTACCCATCAGGTACTATGCTTACCACCTAGGTGATGGGATCTGTACTCCAAACCTCAGCATTATGCAATATTTCCAAGTGACAAATCTGCAGTTGTAATTTGAAAGTTGAATTAAAAAAAAAAGAGAGAGAGGTACTGTACTTCTTAGAGCAACCAATAAAAATTAATTAAAAAGATTTTTAAAAAAGAAATTTATGCAGGGAATTTGCCTCAATTGTTTAAAATTGAAAGCCATGTCTTCATGGTAAAAAGAGAGATGCTAACAGCAAGAGCAATTAGGGTTAATTCTGACTCCAGATGGATTTCCAGTCTATACTGATAAGTTGGCCACTTCCACTGCTCAGATTCTTATACAAATTGTACAGACTTCCACAGGATGGACGTAAACCACATTTAGGTGGAAACTAAATCATTGACAGAGAGTTTCAACAAATCACCAACTGGATAACCTTTTCTTTCTGATGCTATAGCGAAGAGGATATCGAAAAGGATTGAATCACAAGAGAAAATGTTTCTAATTATTAGCACAGAATGTTCTTCATAACACTTGGCCATGCAAATATTTATAAAATCCTCCCACTTCTTTAGAAAATAACATTTGAATTAACAAAACAGCTCTGCATTGAAAGAGAAACCTTTCAGCATTTGTGAATATGTGTAAGTTTGTACAACAGCTAGTTGGAAAATACATAACCAGAAATGTGCAAATGGAATCCATGATGTTTTGATAGAGACTATTTTAAAACTGATCTTTGTACAATCTGGAAGAAAATGAGAATTTTTAAATGGTCTCAATTAGTAAATCAACTGTATAGAAAAATTAGGCTTGCATAGGGCAGAGATCAGCATGAACAAGAATGAAGCCTGAAAGCAGATCACTAGACTATGTGAAACCAGCTCCTGAAAGTGGCAGAGCTATTGTACATTCCACACTTTCCACTTCTGGTTAAAGAAATCAAAGACTAATTACTAAATTTAAATGAAGTTATGTTGGACTCATTCCTGACCTCCCTCCATAATATCCAGACAATCACAGGTTTTTCCAGATATCCCTTTACCGCCACTTGCATTATCTTTCCTCTCCTTCCTCTTTGTCAGTTTTTCATCAGTCAGTATCTTAATTACCCAATGCTCTTTCTTATCTTGAATTCCACTAAAAACAAATCTTCCTTAAAAGCTATCATTGCATTCGGTTTGCCAGTATTTTATTGAAGATTTTTGCTTCGATGTTCATCATGGATATTGGCCTGTAGTTTTCTTTTTTTAGTTGTGTTTCTGCCAGGTTTTGGTAATCAGGATGATGTTGGTCTCATAAAATGAGTTAGAGAGGATTCCCTCTTTTTGTATTGTTTGGAATAGTTTCAGAAGGAATGGTACCAGCTCCACTTTGTGTATCTGGTAGCATTCGGCTGTGGACTGTCTGGACCTGGACTTTTTTTGGTTGGTAAGCTATTAATTGCTGCCTCAGACCTTGTTATTGGTCTATTCAGGATTTCAACTTCTTCCTGGTTTGGTCTTAGGAGGGTGCAAGTGTCCAGGAATTTATCTATTTCTTCCAGATTTACTGGGTTATGTGCATAGAGTTGCTCATAGTAATCTCTGATGGTAATTTGTATTGCTGTGGAATAGATGGTGATGTCACCTTTATCGTTTTTTATTGCATCTATTCCATTCTTCTCTCCTTTCTTTTTTATTAATCTGGCTAGTGGTCTATCCATTTTGTTGATCTTTTCAAAAAACTGGCTCCTGGATTTATTGATTTCTTGAAGGGTTTTTTTGTGTCTCTATCTCCTTCAGTTCTTCTCTGATCTTAGTTATTTCTTGTCTTCTGCTAGCTTTTGAGTTTTTCGATCTTGCTCCTCTAGTTCTTTCAATTTTGATGATAGGGTGTCAATTTTAGATCTTTCCTTGCTTCTCATGTGGGCATTTATTGCTATAAATTTCTCTCTAGACACTGCTTTAAATGTGTCCCAGAGATTCTGGTACATTGTGTCTTCATTCTTATTGGTTTTGAAGAACATCTTTACTTGTGCCTTCATTTCATTGTTTATCCAGTCAACATTCAAGCGCAAGTTGTCAGTTTCCATGTAGTTGTGCAGTTTTGAGTGAGTTTCTTAATCCTGAATTCTAATTTGACTGCACTGTGGTTTGAGAGACTGTTTGTTATGATTTCTATTCTTTTGCATTTGCTGAGGAGTGATTCGCTTCCAATTATGTGGTCAATTTTAGAGAAAGTGTGATGTGGTGCTGAGAAGAATGCATATTCTGTGGATTTGGGGTGGAGAGTTCTGTAGATGTCTATTAGGTCCACTTGGTCCAGATCTACATTTAAGTCCTGGATATCCTTGTTGATTTTCTGTCTCCTTGATCTCCATTATTATTGTGTGGGAGTCTAAGTCTCCTCGTAGTTTGTTAAGAACTTCCTTTATGTATCTGGGTGCTCTTTATTGGGTGCATATATATTTAGGATAGTTAGCTCTTCTTGTTGCATTGACCCTTTTCACATAAAAAACCTTATCCATCACGATCAAGCAGGCTTCATCCCAGGGATGCAAGCCTGGCTCAACATATGCAAATCTATAAACATAATCCATCACATAAACAGAACCAAAGACAAAAGCCACGATTGTCTCAATTGATGCAGAGGCCTTCGACAAAATTCAACAGCACTTTATGCTAAAAAAAACTTCAAAAAACTAGGTATCAATGGAACACATCTCAAAATAATAAAAGCTATTTATGACAAACCCACAGCCAATATCATACAGAACTGGCAAAAACTGAAAGCATTCCCTTTGAAAACTGGCACTAGACAAGGATTTTCTCTCTCACCACACCTATTCAATATAGTATTGGAAGTTCTAGCCAGAGCAATCAGGCAAGGAAAAGAAATAAAAGATATTCAATTAGGAAAAGTGGAAGTCAAATTGTCTGTATTTGCAGACAACATGATTGTATATTTAGAAGACCCCATCGTCTCAGCCCAAAATCTCCTTCAGCTGATAAGCAACTTCAGCAAAGTTTCAGGATACAAAATCAATGTGCAGACATCACAAGCATTCCTGTATACCAATAACAGACAAACAGAGAACCAAATCATGAGCGAACTCCCATTCACAATTGCTACAAAGAGAATAAAATACCTAGGAATACAGCTAACAAAGGATGTGAAGGACCTCTTCAAGGAGAACTACAAACCACTGCTCAATGAAATAAGAGAGGACACAAACAGATGGAAAAACATTCCATGCTCCTGGTTAGGAAGAACCAATATCATGAAAATGGCCATACTGCCCAAAGTAATTCATAGATTCAACACTATCCCCATAAAACTACCATTGACCTTCTTCACAAAACTGGAAAAAACTACTTTAAGCTTCATATAGAACCATATAGAGCCTGCATAGCCAAGACAATCCTAAGCTAAAAGAACAAAGCTGGAGGTATCATGCTACCTGACTTGAAACTATACTACAAGGCTACAGTAATCAAAACAGCATGGTACTGGTACCAAAACAGAGATATAGACCAATGGAACAGAACAGCGGCCTTGGAAGTAATGCCACACATCTACAACCATCTGATATTTGACAAAACTGACTAAAACAAGCAATGGGGAAAGGATTCCCTGTTTAATAAATGGTGTTGGGAAAACTGGCTAGCCATGTGCAGAAAGCTGAAACTGGACCCCTTCCTGACACCTTACACTAAAATTAACTCTAGATTGATTAAAGATGTAAACGTAAGACCTAACACCATAAAAACCCTAGAAGAATACCTAGACAATACCATTCAGGACATAGGCACAGGCAAGGATTTCATGACTAAAACACCAAAAGCAATGGCAACAAAAGCCAAAATAGACAAATTGGATGTAATTAAACTCCAGAGCTTCTGTACAGCAAAAGAAACAATCATTAGAGTGAACCAGCAACCAACAGAATGGGAAAGAATTTTTGCAATCTACCCATCTGACAAAGGGGTACAGAATCTACAAAGAACTAAAGCAGATTTACAAGAAAAAAAAACAAACAAACCCATTCAAAAGTGGGCAAAGGATATGAACAGACACTTTTCGAATGAACACATTTATGAAGCCAACAAACACATGAAAAAATGCTCATCATCACTGGTTATTAGAGAAATTCAAATCAAAACTACATAGAGATACCACCTCACGTGAGTTAGAATGGCGATCGTTAAAAAATCTGGAGACAACAGATGCTGGAGAGGATGTGGAGAAATAGGAACACTTTTACACTGTTGATGGGAGTGTAAATTAGTTCAACCATTGTGGAAGACAGTGTGGTGATTCCTCAAGGACCTAGAAATAGGAATTTCATTTGACCCAGCAATGCCGTTACTGAGTATATACCCAAAGGATTATAAATCGTTCTATTATAAAGACACATGCACACATATGTTCATTGGGGCACTGCTTACAATAGCAAAGACCTGGAACCAACCCAAATTCCTATCAATGATAGACTGGACAAAGAAAATGTGACACATATACACCATGGAATACTATGCAGCCATTAAAAAAACGAGTTTATGTCCTTTGTAGGGACATGGATGAATTTGGAAACCATCATTCTCAGCAAACTGACACAAGAACAGAAAACCAAACACAACATGTTCTCACTCATAGGCAGGTGTTGAACAATGAGAACACAAGGGCACAAGGATGGAAACCACACACTGGGGTCTGTTGGCGGATGGGGTCTAGGGGAGGTACAGCAGGGGTCAGGGAGGTTGGGGAGGGATAACACTGGGAGAAATGCCTAATGTAGGTGACACAGGATGGAGACAGCAAACCAACATGGCATGTGTGTACTTATGCAACAATCCTGCAAGATCTGCACATGTACCCCAGAACTTAAAGTACAACTAGAAAAAAAAAAGGCTGTGATTGCACTGCTTGAAAACATACAGGAGCTTTCTGGTAAATACTGCCTCAAGCCCAGCCTTCTCTGCTAGCCTTTCTGGATTCCTTATCACCAGTCTTACCTAATTCATCCAATAGTACTTTCCATTAGTTGCCAACATACCTCCTCAAGTGGTAAAAAGTCACTTCTGGGCAACATGCCCTGTTCCTTCTCAGACACGGAGGCTTCATTTTTGACTTCTGCCTCATTTGTCTCCCTTAATGCAGTTTCTCAACTGTATTGCAAATTTTGTGAATTTCATTCAATTCACTCCAATATACATAGATTCATCCTGGTAAGAAAAATATTCCAGATATAAGGGCAACAGTGTTCAGAGGTGGGGAAGACCTCACATGGTAGTGGCAGAGCAAAATGCTATGATAATAAGCGGAGGGAGGGCACAAATCATAGTGATTACCGAAGCTGAGAACTGTATGCCAAACTGTTCTCATCTATCATTTAATTCTGTGCTTTGAATTTTAATCATACATTTATACGTTCATATATATTTTTTTCATATATTTTTACATAAGTACATGAATATGATTGTTAACTGAACACACTGAATATTTGTAAGTCTCTTCCCCCATACTTTTTTTTGGTTGGCTTCTCTTCAGCCTTCTTTCCCATTTCTGTCCAAATTATCTTCATGCCCCCCTCGGCCAGGAAGCCCATATTTATAACTAGTTTGGATTCATTTGCTTTTTTTCTAGCATCATATAATCTTATAAGGCATATGTACACATATGCATACACACATATAAGAAAATATTTTGAACATTGTTTTAACAAAAATGGAAGCATACTATCCACATTTTTTCCTGCATCTTGTTTTTTAATCACACAATTCTTTATTTTTTAAGAAAAGGCTTTGAGTAAACTGGAATAACTTTAATTTTTTCTTTTTGCTATACAGTTTACCAGTTTGTGAACACATGACTTATTTAATCATACCTATAAGAGTGGTCATTTGTTTTGTTTCCATATTTTGTTCATACTAACATCACTGCAATAAATACACTCTATCTTGATGGGATAGATTTCTGAAACTGAAATTTCTAGGTAAAAGAGTTTATGTATTTCTATTTAACTTCTGAAAGAAAGTCATAATGCCTCCACCAAAAACGACTGTCTTTTTTCATACATCTTTTTCGGCAATTCTTATTACAGTTTTTTAAAATGTTTGCATATCCAGTGGTCTAAATGTAATATTTCATCATTATTGGAATTGTATTTCTCTGACTACTAGTGAGCTTTGGCATCTTTTCATAGGCTTGTAGAAATTTTGATGTGCTCTTAATTATCAGAATTTTAAGGGTGAAAAGTTGAAACATATAAAAAATACAAAAGTTAATGTAAGAGACATCAATGTACCTACGCTTTAGATTTAACACTTTAACATTTTGTTTTATTTTTCTTACAGTCTTTAAATAAATAAAATGTTGCAAATATGGATGACACCTCCCCCTCTCCTACCAAACTTGCTATATCTCATGCATTTTTATTCCTTACAGGAAATAACCAATAACTTGGAGTTGACATCTATTCTTCTTTTCAGTGTTTGCATAGTTTTTATCACTCTGCTCATCTGGGAATTACACCCTCTATCACTACTCCTTTAGTGGTTACCTTTCACTTTTAACATGTATATTTGACATAACAAAATTGAAAATCACTATCTCCGACCCCCAGAAAGATGCAGGACTCTAAAGTCCTTAACTTAACTCTGATATCTTCTTCCCATACTTTGTGATTTTTTTTTTTTTTTTTTTTACAATTTGTGCTTTCTTTGATTTACCCACTGTTTTTATGGGCCTCATATGCTTCTGTTGTGCAACTCCGCTATCTTATCTACTTCTTTTTTTTTTTTTTTCCCCAAGATGGAGTCTCACTCTGTAGCCCAGGCTAGAGTGCAGTGGTGCCATCTTGGCTCACTGCAACCTCCGCCTCCCGGTCCCGGTTCAAGCAGTTCTCCTATCTCAGCCTCCCAAGTAGCTGGGATTACAGGTACAAGCTACCATGCCCAGCTAATTTTTGTATTTTTTAGTAGAGACGGGATTTCACCCTGTTGGCCAGTCTGGTCTTGAACTCCGGACCTCATGATCCGCCCGCCTCGGCCTCCCAAAGTGCTGGGATTACAAGCTTGAGCCACCATGCCTGGCCCTTATTTACTTTAAAAAAAAAAAAAAAAAAAAAGCTGTATACATACCAATGTTTTTGCACTGTTTTTTTTTCACACCTTTGCCTTCCCTCTGGGTCCCTTTGTTTCTGAAAAAATATCTTCAGAGGATTTTTTTAGTGAGATCTGTGAATGCTCAATATTCACTCTTGATTAAGACTAGAATTCTAGGTTGACAATATTTCTTCTTTGGTCTCTTGCTGCATTTAATTTTTGCTTTATTCTTTGTAAGACAGTTTTGCTAAAAGGTATGAATATATTTTTCTTGGTCATGTACAAATCTCATTGTGCTTCTTCAAACAGGAGTTCACATCTGAAATTTTTATTCTGAAAATATCTCAGCTTTGATATAATCTTTAAATATTACCTTTTCCTTAGTCTCTCCATTTTCTCTGTTTGTAACTCCTATTAGATCTGTTATCCTTTGAATTCTAACCTCCATGATTCTTCATCTCTCATTCACATTTTCTGTCCTGTTACATAACAAGGCTGCATCCGGGCATTTTCTTCGTCTCTCCTCTTCCAGGTACTAGCCTTACACAGGGGTTCGCATCCTAGCTCCTCCCACTTATGTGTCTACAGCTATGATTCCTGTTGCCTTAAAAGTATTCAAACTTGGCTTCTAGTATCTTGAGTCTATATCTTAGTCCAGTATTCTGCTGCACTACCAAGAAGTTGATGCATGTCAATATAAACGAGGTGGAGATGTGGGACAGGCTGGACCAGGATGGTGACAAGCCTCAAAATCATGTCAAGTGGAGGGTTTGATCATCCAAAAAAAAAAAAAAAAAAAAAAATTTATTTCATTCTTATTCTTGAATAATGACACTTTCACTTGGTAAAAAAAAAATTCTAGGGTTACATTTTCCTCCTCAGAATTTTAAGGAGTTTCACATGGAAAGACAATTTAATGTAGAAAATATAGGTTATCTTCAAAAACCTGAAGTGTTTCCTGAAACTAGGGCTACTACATGTCTGCTACAAGGAATGCTTCTGGTTCACACAGAGAATTTTCCAATATTCAGAACTGCCAAAGATAGCATGGACACTCTCAAGAGGTACTAAGATGTCCAAGGTTGGAGAGGTTTTCAAGTTTAAAGAGAACAACTAAAGTAGACAGACATTTGGCATAAGTGTTACAGAAGAGGTTTAAGTAGCACAGATTGTTGAAATAATTGGGTTTTTTAGTTTCTTTTAGGACTTGGACTCTCTAGTTCCTTTGCATTACCTGCACAGAACTCCACAGCAGTGGCTACGTGCCAACAGTTGTTTAGTGTTTGCTGATTAGGTGAAGATCGCTGTACCGTTCAGATCTCAAAACCTCAGTGTCTTGTAACAACAAACATTTATTTTTTGGCTCACATTACATGAGGGTTGCAGGTTGGCTCTGGTTTTGCCAGGCTATGCTGAGAATACCTCACCATAGGCAGCTCCCTGTGCCTTCTCTGAGACCCAGGCTGAAGGACAAGCCACTAACCAGAGCAAGCTGTTTTCAAAGTAGAGGACAGAAGCTCAAAGTGGGTGTACAAGCAAGCACACTTAAACCTTTGAAGGTGGCTGATGTCATCTGCTCATATTTCAATGGCCAAAGCAAGTTATATAGCCAATCCCAAAGTCGGTGGGACAGGGAAGTAGATACCTCCTACAGGAAAGCTTAACTATGGCAGGAAGGAGACACTGGTATGCTAGAACCAGCTCATACTGGCTTCCAACAGCCTTTTTTTTTTCCCAACAGCCACTTTCAGGGATTTGGCCAGCTGATTGTTAATCCATTAATATCTTCAAACGGACCTTGATAGAAATTTACGCACCATGGAAAATGCTACAGATTGAATGTCTCCCCTCTCACCTCTTCCCCAAGGGTGGTTGTTCAACATTTACCAGCACACCACTAGAGGGAACCGATTCGTGAAAACAAATAAAACTGGCTACTATTGTTTTCTTGGCAAGCAGAGCCTCTGGGAGCCAAGCAGTAGCAATGGCTGAACAGCACTTAAAAATCCTTCAAGGTGTGTCTCTTTTCTACACCCAGAAGGACATAGTGCTGACTTCACTCGGAGGGAAGAACCAATATCCTTTAGACTCTCGCGTCATCCTCTGGCACTGCACGTTGAAGCAAAACCAAGGAGGCAAAAATCCATTCATCTTCCCCTCTCTTTCGTCAACTCAGTTTAGGATCTTGTTTCTTTGACAACATACCTGACACTGAAACTACTTCCACTTCCCACTTTTCCCAGCTATTTTGAGTGTATCCAGTAAAACACTTGCATGCCTTTCTGCTCTCTTGGTACACTCTACGGCTGTCACCCCATATGAGCACTTGGGATAGTTTCCAGACGAAGCCCCCGACTTTAGCACACAGTTTCCTCCTTAAACTGGGCTCTAATTGAGTCCAACACTTTCTTTCTGCAGTGTGCGCTGGACAGTGCTAAGTGCTGTCATTTAAGGAGCCACAGGTGCAAGGGCTGGGCTTTCCAAACCCCATGCTGTCATCTGCCCACCTCCCACACTCACCAATCGATCTACACTGCCAAGGTTTCCTAAACTAGTACCTGAAGTCAGGGGTATTTGTGGATTCCCCTTGGAGACTATCCCATCCTAAGAATGATGAAAGGGTTAAGAAGAAACCAACATGAAACGATACCAATAGGTGTTGACAGAACCGCCTCCGGAAAACACCAAGGCTGTGTTTCTACACAAAATCCATGGCCATTCACCCCTTTGTCCTTCTTCTATTGCTCCCAATTTCTCTCTCTCAGCCTCTACCTCCTTTCCCACTTCCCCCACCCTGGAGAGCTGGTTCCAATTGCAAGGCCATTCCTGCAACAATCTCTGGCAACTGGAGTGAAAGGTGCCGACAAAGAGGCCCTCTCCACAGCTCCCTTTTCACAAGAAGCATGTATCCAATTAAAGGATTTTAATTAAAATGCTTTCTGTAGCATCCTGTTTCTACTCATTGTTATAAATTAAACTTGACATTCTCTGATTTAACAGGTGGGTGAGATTATTCTGAAAGCTGCCAGATGAGAGGAAATAGAAGCTGAGCTGAAAGAAGCTGTGTGCCTGGGAGTGTGTGTGTGTGTGTGTGTCTGTGTGCCACACAAGTGCACAACTATATGTGCATGTGTTTATCTTTAAATTGGTTTTAAATGAGAAAGTTGCAATACAGCCAGGGGAACACCGAAAGAAAATAGAACCACAATCCAAAAAATTAAAATTTCATGCAGCAACCTTAAAATCTCAGCCCGCAGTACCCATTTGCACATTTCTCATTAGTGGCATTCCTTTTCGAAGCATAAGCTAAGAAATATTTGTAACCTCCATTTGTTCTCTTAAATGAAGTTTCAACTCATATTACTCGTGCAAAGGAATAGATGAATGTTTCAGCATTGACAATTTAAAGTCTCAGTCATTACAGATTTCACCTCCTCAGTGCTTTAGACAGTCAGTAGCCAATTTAAATGCCCCAAAGAGTTCTTACAGATTGTGCATTACACCTTTTGGTATAAACTGGACACTTAAGGGCTTCTTTTGTTCCATATAGAGTACTTTACTCACAAATTCTGTACTTGTAGGGTGTTATCTAAATTCCATGCTGTTGCTCATAGAACAGGTTCTCCCTTCCTGAACCTCTTTTTTCCAAAACTATCTATTCCTTCCAGATTTTGCTCTTTTTTTCCTCCCCCATGACATTATCCCTAACCACTCCAGCACAAACTTACTGTTTTAAATGCCTACCGTATGGATTCATTTATTCAACAGGATCAAGCAATGTTGTAGGTATTCAAGGTACAGCAGTGAACAATAAGAAAATGAACAAATATAAAGTATTTTTAGTGGCAGATGCACACTAAGAAGAAAAATAAAGCAAGTTGAGGTGGACAGAGTGTTGTTTGCATTTTCACTAATTCTATTATTATTTAAAGTTTTGTTATTGATGTTCCATTTCTTCAATTGGTCTGCTATTTCCCTGAGGATGAGAATTATGTCAAATACCTTGGAGTAATGATCAAAATATTTAATAGCTAGTACATCAGAGGCACCAACCAGTGAGAGTGGAGCTCAGCCATTCTAGTGTGTCTCAGTTGGATATCAGCCCCACCAAACCTCATTGTATCCTCCAGGTTACATTACTCAATATATTTCGATCTAGATACTGATTTGATAAGAATAGTTGGTTTCTCATATTATGTAAATGGTACTCTAGTGCCCTAAATGAGTAAATGCATTTTAATCAAAGATTCTTACTTATTTTTAGAGAGTAAGCAGGTTAGGTACTCTTCAAACAAGACAGTTACCATAAGCCTGTCTAGGTGAATTTTTTTGTCAGTCTTAACAACTCTTTGGATCTCCTATCCACATAGGACAGATTTTCCAGGAAAAGCAGGTCTTTCAAAAGTTTATTTGTCCTGAGAAAGTTCTAAAATTACAGATTTCCTGTTTTAGTCCCTACGGGAAAATGCTTTACTTTATAGTGGAAAGATCATAGGTTTTGGGTTTAAACTACAATCTACAATTTTGGGTTTAAACTACAAGAATTTAGCCTGATTAATTAACTTTTCTTTTCTTTTTTCTTTCTTTTTTTTTTTTTTTTTTTGAGACAGTTTCACTCTGTCACCCAGGCTGGATAGCAGTGGCACAATCTTGGCTCACTGCAACCTTTGCCTCCCAGGTTCAAGCGATTCTCCTGCTTCAGCCTCCTGAGCAGCTGGGACTACAGACGCCACCACCACACCCAGCTAATTTTTGTATCTTTAGTAGAGATGGGGTTTCACCATATTGGCCAGGCTGATCTCGAACTCATGACCCTGTGATCCACCGGCCTCGGCCTCCCAAAGTGCTGGGATTATAGGCATGAGCCACCACACCCAGCCGGTTAATTAACTTTTCTAAGGCTCAGTATCCTTAATTGTAAAATGGAATGGAAAATACCAACCTTGCAGTGCTGTAGAAGATAAAGCAAAGTGAGAAAATTGCATGGTACCTACCTCATACAAAATCGATGCTTTGTGAATGGTACCTCATATAGTTGCAGTTATTAGCCACTAGTATCTGGTCCAATCATACATGTGTTCAGATTGTAAAGTATATAGATAGACTTGCCTTCACATGCTGATGGATACCTATATATGGCTTATATCACAAAATGCTTAGAGTTCTACTCTTATCCTGCTTCCACCACTTTATATCCAGGAAATACGAGAAGTATCTACACCTCAAATGTAGTAAACATCTCTGCTAAACTGCAAGCTTCTTATGACATGAATCTCTACTTCTCTCTCTTCTGTATCTTCACTTCATCTCACTCCATTTCTACACGGTTCCTGGTATGAGGCTCCACCCACAGGAGGAAGCGTAACATGGAGCTGGAGAAATAGAGAAGAGTAATAAAAATAATGGAAGAAGTGGGTAAGGGAACTGGATGAGTTGTGAAGACTTAAGATAGACTGAAAGGGGACATGCTAGAAATCCCATCCAGGGAACACACACTTTCATTAGACCACAACTGCCTGAAGCTAGAAAGAGGCAAACTGAAAGAGAATAAATAAATGAGTCATTTGCCATGATAGATTTCATGATTATGGAACCCATTGCCCTCAAGATGTGAAACAAGCTGAAACTATACATGGCTGCACAAATGAGTGAGAAAAACCCATGGAAGATGGACCTATCATAGGATGCATTAAAAGAAATTAGAATTGTTGAAGTGCAGTAGCAACCATCAACAGGCATTTCCTAACGTCTCTCTGTGCCAAGAGTTGCATTAAGTGCAGATGGAGAAGCAAAGACGTAAAGAAAACGTCCCAGGCCTGAAGGACTTCAAAAAGCAAGAGAGAAGAGACGTGCCCACAAGTGGCCACAAGAACCTGCAACAATGAAGTGCTATAAAAAAGAAAAGGAGAGAAAGCTACACCTTCGTCTGAAGGATCCGAAGAAAATGTAAGCATTTGAGCTGTGCACTGAAGAAGGAGTAGAATTCGAGCAGTGAAAATCAGTTAGAGTTGGGGTCACTGAGAGGGAATATAGGCTCTGGGGCAGGAAGATTGAACTAGCATTGACATGCAATATAATGGGGTCCAAATCCTTTTTACTCCTGGGCCCAACAATTCCTTCCCACCCACCCTATTTGGTAGAAGCAGGGAGGGAAAATAGTAGAATACTTAAGGCAAGGATAAGAAAGAGGTAAATACCCGAAAAGTCATGTGCCTATCAAATAATAGAGGAAGAAATGTTGAAGAAGAAAATATCTACCATCTCTCCTTGCTCCAAATGTCCCTTGATTTGTTTTATATACTACTCTTGCCTGAAAGGAGTTAACACCGTGTACAACCACTCCACCCCACAATATACTCACACAATACACTCCCGTGTCTGTGAGGCTTAAAATTTGGCTCCACAAGCAGGAAGAAGCATGCTATGTAACTTGCAAACTGGAGAAGAAAAGCAAACATTGTAGAGTCCATAGGCAGACAGAGCTAAATGAGGAGTGCACATTAAACATGTCAACACAAAAATAATTACATGCTTCCGATACATGATACACACTCTTCAGGAAGTGACGACATCACGGTGCAGTGAGAGACGGGGGATGGGGAACATAAGAAAGAGCTTCCACCCTTCTGCGCGGGAGAGGTAGAAATTTACTTCAAATGCCACATTTGGTTTCTCAAATCATTCTCCAGCCCCATCTCCTACCCGATTCAGATCAAATATGAAACATTTATCTATGAGATGTGAAAGTTCTGACAGTTAAAATGTACACTGAACTATGGGAAAGCCCCAAAGTTAACAGAAAGAAGGTTTGACTTTCACATAGAGCCACATTGAGAAATTGTATTTTATTCCTCAGTAGAAGGAGAAAAACAGGTCCCTTCAGCATAATTTCTCCAGTTCTTTACTTTTCTTTGCCCAAGCAGGTTCACCAACACAGGGGTGCCCAAGCATGGTATCAACCACTGCTGCCTTTCACACTTAGAATATAAACCTGTTCTTATTCTGGGGTACCTGCTAATCGCATCTCAGGGAAAAAAATAATAATAATAATATTTCCTCCTGCTGATTCTCTTGCTACACTACAGGTAGGGCAACGAACTTTCCTGGTCCTGGGACTGAGTCTTAGCACTAAGAATCCCACATCCCAAGAAAGCCATTAGTTTCAGGTAAAGCAAGAAAGTTGGTCACCATATCAGAACATACCACGTGAAGTCCTGAGTTGCCACTGAGCACATACAGCGAGACTGGGGAGTGGCAAGGAAGTGGTAACTGAAAAAACACAATAAACTACCTACCTCACAGTTTTGTACAGTTCCAAGTCTTGATGAAGAAGAGCTTTAATCCATTTTTTGGTTGAGACTAAAAAATATGAAAGTTCAAAAATGGATATAATATCTCTCAAAATTCATTTATGCTGGATAAATTAGGATGCTTCAAATAAAAAAAAATCTGAAATAAAAGCCAGATTTTTTCATTTTAGTTGTTTCAGATTGAAGACAACTAGCCTTTGTGGTAAAATATTGAAGCTATGGAAAATGTCTTAGGGAAATGTTGACCTGTTAAAAAACAGTTTAAAAGTTAAAATACAATTTTTCAACTGTAAATTTTACTTTGAATAAATAGGAAAATGTGAAAGAATGATCCTAACTAAATGCAGACAGCAAAACTGCCAGCTGCTATGGAGCTTCCAGCTCATAATCAAAGAGAACAGTCTGCAAACGGAAGCATAGAACAAGCACTATTAAAAAGGAAATTTAGTCTCAGAAGAATGAAAAGCAATAAAAGATAATTAATATATCTTATTCTTTAAAAAAAAAAGTTGCTCTGTAGATTAGCTACATCAGAATTACTTGGAAAACTTGTAAAGGGCCCAGATTCCCAGTCTCAATTCTAACAGACACTGATTTAATTCTGCATAGTGCAGAGAATCTTATTTTAACAGGCTTTCTAGGTGATTTTGATGAGCAACTGGTTTTGGAAACACTGATGCAGACAATTAAAATGGTTTAAGTTGGCAAGGTTACATGGATTATTCTCCAACCTCTTGTCAAGAAGCAATAGGACTTTATGGCCAAGAGATTGAGTTCTCTTAGGATATAACAGATCCTAACAATCTAGCATATAATCTTGGCTCTGTCGCTTTCTAGTTATATGATCTTGGACAAGTAAATAAACTTTCTCCTTTATTTTCCCCTTTTATAATGGAAATGGTAATAGTAATCTCCAGAATTTATTTATTTATTTATAAATAAATACATGTCGTATTCTTAGAAAAGTGCATGCCAAATAGTAAGTGCTCAATACTCACGACTAGTTTTTATTAACGCTAAAACAAATAACAGAAGAGAGCTCGTAACCACTGTCAATGATTCTGCATAATTTAGCATATGTAAAAGGTGGCAGAAGGCTAAAGATAACTATACTAACTACTCTGCAAGAAAGAGCAAAACAATGTTTTCCAGAAACTTCATTGACTTCTAACAAAGTTTTCAAGCAGATGCGTGACTGCTTATTGTGAGTACTGAGGGAAGTAAATCACTGAGAAAGTGAATAATGCATAATGTGTAAACTTCCTTTCAAATATTTAAGTTTCCATTAACAGCATTTCTTTTTCTTTTTTTTTTTTTTTTTTTTCCAGGAAGCTTTCCCTAGCATCTTTTTTCCCCTAACAAGTTGAAGCTTAAGGGAGTGGTATTCAAGATGAACATATTCAGAACAGAACTCTTAATTCTCCCCATGTACCACCAAACCTAACTCTATCCCAGCCTCCTTCATCCCAGAAATGGTGCCACCATCTATACAGAAACCTGGTATATTAGTCCATTTTCATGCTGCTGATAAAGGGATACTCTTATAAAAGAAAGAGGTTTAATGGACTTACAGTTCCACATGACTGAGAAGGCTTCATGATCATGGCAGAAGGTGAAAGGCATGTCTCATGTGGCAGCAGACAAAAGAGAGCTTATGCAGGGAAACTCTTACTTTTTAAAACATCAGATCTCCTCATGAGACTTATTCACTATCATGAGAACAGCATGGGAAAGACCCGCCCCTATGTTCAATTATCTCCCACCGAGTCCCTCCTAAACATGTGTGAATTCAAGATGAGATTTGGGTGGGGACACAGTCAAACCGTATCACCTGGGAATCATCTTGATCCCTAATTCCCACACAGACACACGTGCAAAACATCAAATAGGTCTCATAAATTCTACCTCCAAACTGTATCTTGATTTTATCTACTTGCCTTCATCCTGACTGCTACCACCTTGATACATCCCATGACTCTCTCTCATCTAGAATCTCACAATAGCCACCTAACTGACCTCCTCATTTCCACTCCCAGTCCCTACAAGATATTCTCCATGCAGAAGCCAGAGTGAGACTTTTAAAATATGTTTCATGTTACTTCCCTGCTGAAAACCCTTCCAGGCCTTCCATGATAGTTAATTGTATGTGTTGACCTGACTGGGCCATTGAGTACTCAGATTTTTGGTTAAACATTATTTATTGGTGTATCTGAGGCCAGGGCAGTGTTTCTGGATAAGATTAACATTTGAATGAATAGACTGGGTATCCATTTGAGCTGCTGTAACAAAATACCTTAGAGCGGGTAATTTATAAACAGTAGAAATTTATATTCTATAGCACAGCAATATTACCATGTAACAAACTGCACATATACCTCCATATCTAAAATAAAAGTTGATTTAAAAAAAAAAAAAGTGTATTGCTCACAGTTCTGGAGACCAGGTAGTCCAAGATCAAGATGTCAGCAGATTGTGTCTGGTGAGGGGCCATTCCTCATGGATAGTGCCTTCTTGCTGCATCCTCACATGGCAGAAGGGGATAACAATCTTCCCAGGATCCCTTTATAGGGGCACTAATTCCATTCATGAAGACAAATTCTCATGACCAAAAAACTTCCTACCTCTTAATATTATTCCATTGGGGATTAGGTTTTGATATATGAATTTTGGGGGAACATGAGTCAGAATGATGGTTTCCAACTTCATCCGTGTCCCTGCAAAGGACATGAACTCATCCTTTTTTATGGCTGCATAGTATTCCATGGTGTATATGTGCCACATTTTCTTTATCCAGCCTATCTTTGATGGGCATTTGGGTTGGTTCCAAGTCTTTTCTTTGCAAACAGTGCCACAATAAACATACGTGTGCATATGTCTTTATAACAGAATGATTTATAATCCTGGACACAGGGAGGGGAACATCACACACTGGGGCCTGTCGGTGGGTGGGTGGATAGGGAAGGGATAGCAGGGGAAAGGGGGTATTGGGGAGGAATAGCAATGGAAAAATACCTAATGTAGATGATGGGGTGATGGATGCAGCAAACCACCATGGCACATGTATCTATGTAACAAACCTGCACGTTCCGCACATGTACCCCAGAACTTAAAGTATAATAAATAAATGTTGTTTAAAAACCTGAGTAAGAAAGAACTCTTTTGCTCTGGATGGCTGTCTTTGGGCTGGGATATCGACTTTCTCCTGCCTTGAGACTCTGAATAAGACTGGAAATTACATCATTGCCCCTACTGGTTCTCAGATTCAGACTCACACTCATTCATACATCATTGGCTTTCCTGCTGCTCAGACCTTGGAATTTGGTTTGAAACTGTACCACTGTCTCCTGGATCTGGACTTCTCAGCCTCCATAATCCTGTGGGTCAATTCCTTATAATTAATCCTCCCCACCCATAGATACAGACACACAGACACACACACACACACACACACACACGCACACACACACATCCTATTGGCTCTGATCCTCTGGAGAACTCTGATTAATATACCTTCCCATTGCACTTAGAATACTAAGTCTAAATTCCTTATTAAAGCCTGCAAGTCCTGCATAATGCGCCCCCATTCACCCCTGTCCCCAGTGACTTCTCCAATCCAGTTTCCTGCCACTCCCCCTTCCTCACGCACACCAGCCACACTGACCTTCTTTCAGGTCCTCAGCATGTAAGGCTCACCCCACAGCCTCTGAGCTTACCGTTTGATCAATCTGGAGAAAAGATTGCTCTTCCCAGCTTATTACATGATGGTTCTCCTTCCTTTGCTCTCATCTCAGTTTAAATTTCTCTTCACAGACAAGTCTTCTCTGACCAGCCCTGCCATATCTAAAATATGATCCCTCATTATTCTATATAGCTGTGCCCTATTTATTAGCTTTGTACTGCCAACAAAACTTCAAGCAGCACGAGAGCAGAGACCACATCTGTTTTACCCAATAATACATCCCAAGCACTGTATCCAGCTTATGGTGGATGCTCAGGTACTGTATAAATAAACATATGAATAAGCAGGTAAACACACAGCCAAGCAACCAACCATACCCAAAGACTTTACTAAAGCTTATGTTTTATAATGATTCAACATATGTAAGGTTTTTTCCAGGAAGGAATGATATGGAATAAAATATTTCATTTTCATAGTACAATCTCATGAAGTATTAAGGGGCAGCAGCTCATGAGGTACCCCTGAAATCTTGGCATAGAAAGTAGCCTTTTACTTCTCCAGAGGCCTACCGTATGAGCATTATTTAATTTGAATTTTTTCTGTCTTCTTTTCTCTTCACTGCACAGTGCTCAGCCAGATTCACAAATGGTGTTAACTAAATTGGCCACCAGTGAAATGTTTTGAAGCAAATTAAACAACCACGGAGTAGGATGACAGTTAACGCAACCAACACTTAATGATTTGTAGCATCAGTGTAAGCAGTGCTGGGAGTGGGTGAGGCCGATGTCGGTAACTCAGCTGAATAAAACCCCACATATGCCAGGGATCCATTTACTCCTCCCAACAAAAGCTACACAAGGGTTGCTGGCCAGAAGCCAGAGGGGCCGATGGGACTTCCACACCCACTCACTCCTTCCCAAGCCCAGGTCTCTGGCCGAGGTGCTAATGAGCAGTAAAAAGGCCAGAAGGTGAAAAACAGGAGGGGAAAGAGGGCTTGGATTATCCACGACCTGTGTAATCAGTCCCTGAAGACTTGGTTTAACTAGATTTGCAGAATCCCCTTTCTAACCAAGAGTGTGTGAGAAACTCAGAGGAGATGCTGAAGTACCAGGAATTGAGACATGGCCTTGTTAAGGGTGTGCAAATATTGACGCAATTTCCATAAACAGTGCTTTGTGGGGGCCTGAGGATGGGTATTGAGTGCCGGTCAATAAGAGCTCTCTGGCTGAGGAAGTTTTTATAGCTCATTCAGCCACAAAATCTAGTATGACATATTTGGGCAAAGGTTTCTGGAAACCGTTTCCCTCCACCGCTCCCATAGCTTTACTCAGTGTCCTTCCTCTTCAGAGAAGTAGTTTGGCAAAGGAGAACACGCAAAGTAGTAAAAGCAGGTATCCAAAGGTTGCAAAAAGCTTTGACTTGTACAATCTGCAGATTTCCATGGTCTAAATACAGGATTTCGAACTACCAATGTGACATCAGGGAAGGCAGAATTGCAAAGAGATGTGCGGAATCATGGTGGTGAGCTGGTATCGCTGGCTCTGGCATCCCACAGATGTGCACGTGAATTCTGGGAGTCAAACATATTCAGGTCCAATCTGCGCCTGCCTCTGAGAAGCTATGTGACCTTAGGCAAGTTACTTAACCTCTCTGAGCCTTATATTTCTCATCTTTTAAATAGGGGTAGTACAGAATAAACAACTATTAGTAAAAACATAGGTTAAAAGAAAACGGTGCTCATCAAATCGTAGAAGATGGAGATATTGCTAATGATGATTAACTTCAGCTAAACTATCCATAATTATTGTAGGAAACTGATGGGTATCCAAGAATTCCTGTATTAGAAACACTCACTGAAACTCCAGCAAGCTTAACTATTTTAGCACAGGGCCACAATTCTGAGCATCTTTCCTGAGAAAGAATTGGAGAAAGAAAAAACTATAGCTTCTTCCTAGAAATATACTTTGGATTTTTATAACAAGAATTTATTTATGTTTTAAATGTGTGATAATTTTTAGTTTTTAAGAAAAGCTATGGAGAGAAAATCCAGAAGCAAGGCTTTCAGAGTAGTAGAAATAAGCATTGAGCTTTAAAATTGGCCAAGAATTTACAACTCATTTGCTGTGATCCTCTAATAGAGACCAAGATAGAATTCCTGGGAAAATTTTATTGGAAATAGTGGTATATAGCTAAGAGGTAGATTCAGAGGATTCCTAAAGTCAATTTTTATAAATGAATAGGGGATGTGCTCTTTAATGGAAATTGTAAAAAGTAATAAGAAGAAAAACAAAAAAAAAGAGTAATTACCACAAAACAAATAAAATTTAGCTTGAAAGCTACTCATGGTAGAAAAAGTATCAAGATAGTGCTAAGTGAAATACAATAACCATCCTATCTGTTGACCTGTTTTTATAACAATAACTCATGAAGATTAGAAAACTGTTATAGTGTTTGTATAGTGTTACAAAATGAAGGAATCAAGAAGGTAGATTATGGTGGGTAACAGCAATGTAGCTAAAACCACTTACATTACACAATTTCATCGGCCCCAGAATCTATGAACAGACATTTCACAGTGGGGAAGTCAGATCATCCTCACTTGCATGTGAATCGCTAAAGGTTGACAGAGACCACATTCATGTTGCTTGTGATGTAGCACTGCGTAAAATCTCTGGAGTGTCCTGAGACTGGATGAGCCTGAATGCCATCATGATCCAGCTTCTTCATCAATTCCTGAGTTATGGCATCTCCTTTTGGATCAAGGCGGGAGACACCACCACCACTGTTTGGACACTTTTTCGCTCACCTGCATCTGAGAACAGTGACATCACTGTCCAAGCCTCAGGTGTCTATACAGCTCCCAAGACCCTGATCAGAAACCTGGGCAGGAAGCCATAGCAGAAACTCTTTGGACCAGGCTCAGCAAAGCACTTCAAAGCAGGGGTTTAATGACAAAGGAGCCTGCAAGGAACAATAGAAGCCAAGACTCGGCCTGATCCAGGGTGCTGAAATGTGTTTACATGTGTATGCTGGTGAGGCCGCTTTTCTGTAGACTACCGTGTTAGTCCATTTTCATGACGCTGATAAAAACATATCTGAGACTGGGCAACTTACAAAAGAAAAAGATTTAATGTTTTTATATTCATTACCTGAAATGGCCCACAGAATTATCCTGTGCTGAAGACAAAACAAAGCTATTATTATTATCACTATGACTTCAATCATGGTCCTGAGCACCCAGAGTCAAAGGTTCAAAATGTCCTTCTCCATATTGCATAGTTGAGGAGCTGCGTTGTTACTAGGCAGAGGTTAAGAACCCTGAGACTGGAGATCTACTACTTGGGATCAAGATCTGCCTCTGCTGTGTGACCTTAGGCAAGTGCTAACATCTCTGTGCCTTAGTTTCCTCATTAGTAAACAGAAAGAATAATAGCTCCTACCTTATTGAGCTGTTACGAGAATTAAATAAAATGATGCTGGTTAGACAGTGTCTGGCAGCTGGTGAGTGCTTAATAAGCCTTCACCATTATCATCAAACTCAGTCTTCTAGTGCCAAAGCCTCCCTCTGCCGCCTGTGTCTGTAACTCCTGTCTGATTCCACTTTGTTCAGGGATTTTCCTCTCTCAGATCAGAGGCATTAATATTTCAAACTCCCAAATTCCACTGGAAATTCTGACTAGGCTCATCAAAATTATTATGACAAAAGCCTTAAGACTGGTGGCCACAAACCAATACGGTCACCAGGTTTTCACTTTCCAGAGGAAAAGCAGTTATATTTTCCAAGTCCAGCCAGTTTCCCTCATGGAAAGTAAACCACGTTGGATTCTGGTAAGGATGATATTCTTTTTATTAAAGCACTAAATTTTTCTTTATGTAATAGATGGAAAATTTGCCTTCAAGAACTAATGCATGTTTTGATATCCATACAAATAATAATTCCTTAAGAATATTTTTAAAGTTAATTTAGTTTGGTTGAGGAGAACTGTGATTTTTGTTTTCACACACTGACTCCTTAGACAGCAGTTAGTAAATCAACACATTTCCTGAGCATTTATCTTATGCTGAACCCCAAAATAAATACTGGAGATTCAAAGATAAGTAAGAAGTGGTTCCTGACATCATGGGTCAGGGGAAACTGGACAGGCAGCTGCCCTCTGAATGAGTATCCACATGTTCTTATGGGTTACCTTGTTTGAAGAAATCTTATCTGGAAATAAACATTTTAAAAATTGCATGCTGAGCTCACCTACTTCCATACTTTACGCAAGTTAAAGGTGCCAAGAAGCTGATCAATCTCACAGATGCCATGAAGATAGAGAAAACTGGGTCTGTTCTATCAATAAAGTCACAGAACTGTGAGAAACTCTGAAGTCTCCAATCCAGAACAGGAAGACACTTTGGCCCGGGTTGGAAGCCCATGAGGTTGGCAGGATGTCCAGTAGTAGAGCTCTCAGGCCCAAGATTCATGCTCTTTTGGCAAAATAGTAACTTCCTGCTTCAGAGTAAATAGGCTTAAAAGGCTGATGGAAATGGTTCTGAGGGATGGTTCCCTATCCAACGCTCTTGCAAAAGGTTTCAGTAAGTTAAGTGTGAAAGAATCAGAAACAGATGGATTAAGTTTCTCACAGAATACCCAGGGCTGAACAATTAACAACAACAAAAACAAGTTTTAAAAAGGGAAACCACGTATGACCATTGTCCAAGTCTGAACCCTTGAATGAGGGTTTGGAGTGTTCTGCCAGACACCTAACTCCGTGGGGTCACTTATTATCTACCACACTAAAACTATGAGTCCTTAAAGTTAGGTTTGTATACTGCTGCAGCCTTCTCTAGAATATGAACCACTGGAAATGCAGCCAGACACCCCTTAGTTATGCAGAACTCTTTCCCAGTATATGCTCCACAGATCACTTGTTCTATGATGTACAAGCCCCTGTACCATTGTTCAGGATCTTCTCTGCCAAGAAGAATCTCTGCTAAATTAACCCTTCATGTCCCTCAAGGCTTACCTCCAATGCCAGCTCCTTGGAGACATTTTCTTTGTCCCTCTCTCAGCCAGGTCCTCCATCCAGCCTGACAACGCACCCTCCTGTTGAGTGACTCCAGACAGCTGCACCAAAGCAAAGACCTACTTGTCCACAACCCAAAGAATGAGCAAAAGCCAGTTAGCACCTTTGAGAACTAAGTCTCACTCCAGAGGCACACCACTGCACAACTTCAGGGGACATTGTAATTCTGTGTTTTATGTGAATAGCAGCCTTCCTAGCAAAAAACAATGCGCATAACAATTACTTCTGGGGATGGGAAAAAAGGCAACCCTGCTGTGCTCATCCGTGGCCCTGCCTCTCCCCACTTACTCATGTGTGCCAATGGCCACGCTACCCAGGACATTGCAAAGGCAAACACATACACTAGAGTTTGAAGTGGAGAGAAAAGCGGAACCCTGCGGTTTCCATGGAAGAAACCAACATGTGTGATGATCTATATGGGCTAGATTTAATTTCCTGAAGTGTATTCTGTGGATTGTTTGAGGTGTTAGACAAAAATAAGATTACTTGGTCAAATTAATTTGGAATTTCCTCTGAATATCTTAAAAGCATGCAATATGTTGCTTCGTATCATTAACTTCCAAAGTGGGAGTGAAGAGAGAATAACTGAGTTCAGTGGTTCCCAAACTCATCTGATCAAAGAACCTGTCTTCATAAAGCAGCATTGTGGCTTTCTGAGAAAAACGTAACACAAGAAAAAGATAAGGTTTTCTGCTCTTTTTAAACAAATGGCACAGTGTCCCACCTCAATCTTACGGCCTCACTTGAAGCCCATAATAGTTTTTTCTGCACCACCATTGTCCTTAATGTGAGAGATCCATGAATGAGTCCCCGAAGGTTTGTGAATGCCCTGAAATTGCATGCAAAATTATATTCACCTATGTGTTCTTGGGAAATGAGCCTTCAGATCTGGGGAGGAATTCAAGACTCCAAACTAAGGTAGATTCTCTACCGAATCCTTCTTCATTACTTTGGAACAACGTGGGGGAAGGAGAAAGGGAATTATTTTTATGCCCAAGTAAATGGGGGCACAGAAAGAAATTCAAGAACAGAAATGTTTATCTAATAAACACTTATTAATTAAACATCCCCAGATTAGTCACGATGTGGGTGATGTTCCTAATTTGGTTCAGAGTCTTTTTCTAGGAAGAGTGTGAAATATTCACTTTGTAAAGACCGGTTTGGCCTCTAGCATTGCGATGAGAATTCTAGTTTCCAAGGTTCTCGCCCTCCACCATTCCTACACCATTCCACCTGGCTGGCAAGGGCATAGATGGCAAATCCATTGCAGGGGCTCCAGATGCCTTCAGGCATCACAGAAGTGGGTTTCATTGTACAGAAAAAGGATCCAAGATAAAACGAGCAAGTTCAAAAGATCAAGATGCATTTTCATTGATCTTGGACTTGTAAGAGCGGTGCCATCAATCACAGTTGTTTAAAAATTCCTATTAATGGCCCAGAGTGCTGGGGTTCCCATATGGTTTGTCTTTATAACATTTGGTCTTGGGCATCTCTTTAGAATCGGCATGAGAATCTGTCAGTGTCAGATTCAGACCCTCGCCTGTTTCCTCACTCCTGGCAGTGGTGTAAGGGAAGAAAGGAAGAACATCTGCTTAAATATGTGCTTCGGGACAATGGAAATTTGGGGTTCAGCTATGGAGCCAGAGGACTGACCTTGCCCCCAAGAGTAACCAGAGGGCTAAAACAAGATTAACCCAAGTCAATGAGAAGGTCCTAGGACAGGTCCTGGAATCATGGTGAGGAAGCAGCAAGTCTGGAAAGAAATTCTGCCCCAGCTCCTCCATGCAAGATATTCTGGTGGCACCAGGGGCAGGGCTGAACCTGATGTCTCCCAGTGGAGAAGGAGCGGGTATTTGAGGGACTGTGTATTTAGAACAAATCAACAGGAACTGAGAGAGCACCAGGAGGCATGGTTGTAAGGGAAAAGCCCTTCCTTCTGCCTCCCTCTTCTGCCTTCAGTGAAGCAACGCAATGTACACTAGCAAGAGGAAAACCCAGCCTTGGCCAGGCACAGTGGTTCACACCTGTTATCCTAGCACTTTGGGAGGCCAAGGCAGGCGGATCACGAGGTCAGGAGTTCGAGACCAGCCTGACCAACATGGTGAAACCCCGTCTCTACTAATAATGCAAAAATTAGCCAGATGTGGTGGCGCACGCCTCTAATTCCAGCTACTCAAGAGGCTGAGGCAGGAGAATCACTTGAACCTGGGAGGCAAAGGTTGCAGTGAGCCAAGATCATGCCACTGCACTCCAGCCTGGGCAACAGAGGGAAACTCCATCTCAAAAAAGAAGAAAAGCAAAGAAAATTCAGCCTTGCATTATCCAGCATGGAAGCCATTGGTTACATGTGGCAGTTGAGGACGTGAAATAGTATGGATTTGAAATGTGCTATATGTGTGAAACACACATCAGATTCAAAGACTTGGTGTAAAAAAAAATAGTAAAATATACCATTAATAATTTTATATGTATCGTTGAAATGATTTTTAAATTTTTAGTGGACAAATGATAATTCTATATATTGATGAGGTAGAATGTGACATTAGGGTATATGTATGCCACATGGAATGATTAAATTAGGCTAATTAACATACCCATCGCCTTGCATACTTATTATTACTTTGTAATATATTTTCATATTGGGTCAAATTAAATGTATTGTTAAATTAACTTATTCTTTTTTTACTTTCTAAATGCAGCTATTAGAATATTCAAGATCACATATGTGAACAGCCCTGTTCCAAAGCATGGCTGTGTTAGTTTCCCAGGGCTACCCTAACAAAGCACCACAAGCCAGATGCCCTAGAACAACAGAGCTAGATGCCCTAAAACAACAGAAATGTATTTTCTCACAGTTCTGGAGACCACAGGTTTGAGATCAAGATGTCGGCAAGGTGGTCCCTCTGGAGGGCTCTGCAGAAGCATCTGCTCCAGGTCTCTCTCCCAGCTTTCAGTGGTTGTTGGCAATCCTTGGGGTTTTTTATTTGTAAATGCATCAATCCAGTTCCTACCTCCGTTGTTAAATGCTATTTTTCCTAATGTGTCTCTGTGTTTCTGTCTCTTCTCCTCTTTGTATAAGGGCACCCGTCATGTCAGAGTTAAGACCCACCCTCCTCCAGTATGATCTCATCTTAACTAATTGTGTCTGCAAAGACCCTACTTTCAAACAAGCCTACATTCTAAGGTTCTAAGAAAGATATCAATTTACACAACAGTATTCAAGCCAGCACAATAGCTAAACCTGTCCTTTTCAGGAAACAGGAGTCCAAGCCTCCCCTCCATAGAGAAGACACATTTTCTCAGTATTGAGTGGTGAGATATGTTTGCCATGTCCCCTCACAGACTCACCACACATACCCTGAACCCCAAAAGAACCGCTGTCTAGTGAGGAGCTTACCAAGGTAAAACACATTCAGGACTGGAATTAGGAAACAGGTTCTGTCCTGGCTCCCTCATTAACCACCACAGTGGCCTTCAGCAGAAATACTAAACCACTCTGAACCTCAGAGTTCCCTGTTTCTGCAGTGGAAATACATATCCCTGCACTTCCAAATTCACAAAATAGCTGTGAGGATTACATGGGATCATTGCAAAAGGGCTTTTGAAAGTACTAATAGTCCATATAAAATATAAGTCTTTGTTACAGGCTGCTGCCACTCCTGTCCTTTCGCCATACCAGATTCTCCAAACAGGAGAATCACTTCGAAGCCTGGAGGATCTGAAATCTCTCAGCTTCTAGTACAGTTGGAGATGGACGCTTACAAAATCCTCCCTGAGGAACTCCCTGCCCCCAAATTGTCCCTTTCAATCCAGTCTTCTCACTGTGGCCAGAGGATTATTTACACATTTTTGAAATCTAATTATGTCATTTACTCTGCTTAAAAACTCTTACCAAAAAATATATATATAAATAATGAATGACACAGACCTTGCTATTTCTGATCCGGGGACAGAAGAACGTTAGGGTGATCTTCTGGTAGTCTTCCACTGGTTGAGGCCCCAGGATTAGGAGTCAGGCAAAATTAACAGATCTTAGAGATGGAAGAGTAGTGATGTACAGAGCAGGATTTGGACAACATTATGCTACACGGAATACACGCAGCCATTCAGAGGAAGCCCAGGACACCTACTAAGCCACCTGTGAGACAGGTTCAATCAGCCGGGCAAAAAGCAGCAACTTCGGCAAGACCAGGTTCCAATGGTCCATCAAGGGACGAGGCTCAGAGGAAGCCTGAATTAGAAACACTTGCCGTTTCTCATTAGGCCCAAGAAAGTTATTTATTTTGTTTTTTCTAGACTGTTTTATTTGGCACATCTTGAGTGAAATGTCATTCTCTTTTCCCAGGGTGCTTCAAGCTGCTTGTTTGTTTTTGCAATTGGCCGTTTTACAAGTAGGGGTCATGGGCACTCACACTGAGACCTGATGCCACCAGTGAGCACGTTATTCTGCTAAAATGCAGGACTTAGGTAAGGTCAGCTGCATGGCGGATAGGCCCTGCTTGAGGATGGCAATGCATTTTCCGCTGCTATTACTAATGGTTACTGTTTGTAGCTCTGCCAAGTAATCTTCAAAAGTCCTCCTCCTTTGCTGTGAACAAGGATCCCTAAGTCAACTGTGAATTTGTTATTGATGCCTCCAGCATTCCCAGCAATAGTCTCCATCAATGCCACCTTTTCCTTAAAAATCCCAGTACTCCAAGTCTCCCATCTAGTTAGAACCTGACTTAGGTTCTGAAAGAACCTAAACCTATATCTTCTAAGTAGGATGAGCAGGTCTTCAGTTTATCCTGCACAGTCCTAGCCTCACTTGCACTGATAAAAAACAGTGCCCTTTTTTCTCTCAAAATTGTCCTGGCTTTGATGACAAATTATAAGGATGCCCTATTTTCAAACGGCGTTTTCTAAAGAGAGTTCTTTTGAATGATACCATCTGAAGATGCCAGAGCAATATGTTTTCTTAGGCAATAAGTTTGTAAAACATCGCTCATTTTGTCTTAAGAGAATCACAACTTATATTAGCAAATTAAGAACTCTGAGAAGTCCCTGCATAAATATGTCTGCTTAACTCTGTTAAACCCAATGTTCCCAATATTTATTAAACCACAGCCCTTGTGGTTTTTGACAACCCTTGATTTTTGACAACCACGTATCAATAGTTCCTTGGAAAACAGTTTGGAAAACACTTCCCTGAAGTGTAAGAGACTCAATGTGCTTCTCCTGCCAGAATTTCAAAAAAATCCTTCAGGGAGAAGCATACAATCATCTGAAGGGCGGATGATACCCTCTGCAAATTATCCATATTGGTCATAACCAAATTTTTTTAATTAAAAATCAAACAACATGATCTGACCCATTGATCTGACATGGTCTAAAAATGAGACAAGATCTTTGAAATCAGGGCAGACCTAAACAAATCTGAGATACCTACAGATGGTCCTGCCTACATTCCTTTCACAGCCGACCTCAGGACAGACTTTTCAAACCCTCAGAGGAAGCTCGTTGCCACTAATATGTCCAGGCTTATCTCTGAAATCCTTTTGGAAGTAATGTGACACTGTTACTTCCCCAGCCTTGCCTGCTCCACCTCGCAGCAGTCAGCCACTAAGAGGTCAAGTGCTCAGGCACAAAGGTAGGCCACCTTCCACGGGGTCGTGGAGTAGAGGCTACCTTCCATGGGGCCATGGCAGCCTCCTCTCTGATTCATGGGGTGAAGATACGACTGACTGGATCTTACCCACCCATCCTCTCACCTTTGCCATGAAAACAAACCACAGCTTGTGTATTTCTGACGCATCTGAATTTCTAAAAGAGTTAGTCTTACCCTGTCGTGCAGTGCCCAGCACATAGGAGACAGCTTCAAACATCACAGGCTGAAAACTCTTACATGCCTAGAGAAATGGGCATCTCATCTGTTTTTTTAACCATAAACCTAGATATTTTTCTGTCCTATCTTTTATTTCTCCACTTAAAAGATCTATGCTAACAAAGTGTTTTTGGTTTTGAAAAACGTTTCCAATTTGTTACAGGCTTGGTCATGGTCTTACAAATCATCTTTAATGTTTCTCCAAAATCTGAAATTATACTTAAGTAATGTGCCAGTATCTCCCTGTTATAAAATAACAGTCCTATGACTCTCAGCAGGAAAGGTGAAATATAATTGATTCTGAACACTTCCAGGTATAAATAATGGATGATGTAAGTCCTGTAATCCAGGAGTGAGCCTCTAACAATCGTTAAACTAATGTGTGAAATTATTTGATGACGTGGAGTTACCTCATCCTTAGTTCCAAGACATAGATCCCCTTTGATTTTGGGGAAAATTTTTCTTCTCGCCCAAACTGGAGACTCAATCAAACACCACCCAGCAGTGACTTTATAGAGTTGGATGGTCCATTAAGCCATGCTGACTATATCCTGGCTTTCTGAATATTATCAAAGACTAAACTGGTAGAATAAACCCTGGTATTGCTATGACTCATTCCTGAAGAAATTTCTGGAAAGAGCATTTAATGTAGCTGACAGTCAAAAATATATATATATATATATATTTTAAAGAATGCCTGTATAACTTTACCAAAGAAGCAAGTATTGTTTCTCTGTGAAAGGTGAAGACTGAGTATGGTCCACAGTTTGTTATATAAAGACAATGTGTACATTTCCGCTGAGGCCAGACTAACAGAAAGTGGACTAGGAAACTATTTGGTTCTATGGAAAGACCCTGGGAGAGATATTCTACATATGGGATGATTCATTCATTCACTCCCAACACCAATCATTAATGAAAATCTACTATGGTTTACATACCACAGTCCCCAGGCTCATGGAGACCAGGGAGGACAATTCCATGTCTTCAAGCTCACAGCAACTACTAGGAAAGACACAAGCAGTGGATAACGGCTATGTGTGAGTTAGTCCTGAGAGAGGAATGAGGCCCTGAGCAAGCTATTGACATTTCTCAGCAGCATTTTTAAAAAGTAACAGTTTGTCACATGAACAACATAGACAGGGTATTTCAGGCCAATTAAAGGACTCCACAAAAGAGAACACGTGTAAAAACAGTATGACATTAACACAAAGGACAAATGAGAAAGTGGTAAGAGATGAGGCTGGTGCTAGATTGCCCGAAGGCATAAGGGTGGACAACTGAGGTCCCTACCACTCAATAACTCTAAGATTCATGATCATTTTCCTCCAGGCTGTCACCAGCTTATGTGCCATGAAATGATAGAGTAGCTCTTATTAACCATGTCAAAAGCTCAAAGTGGAAGGTCAGACCCAGGCAGGAATGAGGACAATGCTGATGGATTTCCCTGCCTAGTTTAAAAGGATCCGTATGCTCACTGGGAACTAGCTGCACCAAGGGCCAGCATAATGTGCATGTACACCTCACACTGCCTTACAAAGAGTCTCATCTGGGTTTTTCCAGACGAATAGATATTTGACCTGACAGAAGATGTCCCCAGCCCAAGAGGAATCCTACTGGTTTTTTACCTGGCACCCTTAATGAGGCAGTTTGGATCTGAGGCCTCCACAGAACCCTGTTGCCACCCATCTGGTTAAGTGAAGTGAGTATGGGTTTCTGGTGGTCCACGATGAACGTTTGCCCCATACCTGAAGACAGTAGCACTGCCTTCAAGAGAGCAGGCTGCCCCAAAAGCTGAGCTCAGAACTAATTCAGTAAGCATGGCTTTATGTAGCTGAACAGAAAAGGCAGCAGGGCCTGTACTTTTCCATGAGGTAAAGTTTGGAGCCATTAAACCCCTTAATGTCTTTAGATGAAGCCTGGGCATCCAGCACCAGAAACACAGGACCTGGGAGGGAACTCCTACAGGCACATCCTGCCCTTTGCCCCTTGCTTTCCCATAAACATTATTGGATCTCTTGGGCCCAGAAATCTCTGGTTTTGTTTAACATGCATGGTGGACTTCTCCTAAAGATACTCAGAGGTCGTTTCTACTGCATTGAGAGCCCCTGAAAGCTAGGGCTTTCTTTTCTACATTTTCTTGCTGAACTATGATGTTTTAAAATGTTTTCTTCTAGAAAATGTCCCACAAGCTCAATTTGATTGTTCCGTATTGACAATTCTGTGACCAGGGCTAGCTTCATGAGTTTCACACTCAGAAAGTCCCGTAGTTCGATGTTCTGCCATTGCTATCTTGAAATGCTCAATAAATCTGAACAAGGAGACCCACATTTTCACTTTGCACTATCCTGAATATGATACAATGATCCTAACTGCAACCAATAGAAATATACCTCTGGCTTTGGAGTAACGCTTTCTTTATTACGTTTTCAAAGGGCGTTCTCCCTTGTTATCTCACTTGATCCTCACAATAAAGCATCCAGAAAAGGAGTAAAAGTGGAAGAAAACACAAAACCATGAAGTTAGAAGAAAGCTGGGTTCCAATCCAGGCTCTGCAATTATTACTTATGCAAACTTGAGCTAGTTATTTAATTTCCCTGAACACGGGCTTCCTCTTTCTAAGACAGCACAACTACTTAGCACATTAAAACTGGTGAGATAATTATGTGAATAGTGTAAGTGAGAAAGCACAACACGTGGTAGACTCTTTCAATCAAGAAGATGTAACTGAGTAAACCTCGGTTCCCCTTTGCTCTTCTAGCTTCTCTTTCTGTCCCCTATTTCTCCCAATTTGTAAGACATAAAAGGTGAAGCTGAGTGATTTAGATGATCTGCCAATTGTGTTATTCTGGATCCTATAAAAAGCAGAAGTCAAGCTGGGGTTAAATGTGCAAAGATTTTATTAGAGAAAACGGCTCTGTGAGAGAAAAGGGAGAAGATGGGAGACTCAGACCAGGAAGCAAGTCTGGCCCCAGCAAAGAAGAGAATGAGAGCGGGTTGGGTGGAAGTGCCCTAGACTGCTGTGCCATCTAAGAGACAGATTCGAGGCAGCCGTGGGGCGTCCTCCAGCAGGCCAGAGTCAACTCTCAGGCCCTCCATCTCCCAGGAATGATCCCAGCCGCGCTCACTCATTGGCTGCAGAGCTGACGGGAGGCGTGGCCTCGGCGCGAAGAAGGCTGTGGATTTCAGGAGCAGCATCTAGGCCCAGCTGTCATTTCGCCTGCATTTGCAAGTCTTTAGGGTGCATTTTCATGGCCACCACATTGAACTTCACATTGAGTTAATGACTAAACCAGATCCACCCTTGACTCTTACCCGCAAGAAATTAAATTATCCCAGCCTCTTCCTGTGTGACAGAAGTTATTTTTCAACCGTTGTTTCCCCCAAAAGCAGAACAATGTTTTGCTGGAACTGGCAATTCTGCCTGGCCCTGGACACAGGGTCTATCTGCTGAAGATTCCTCTGTCCTGTCTCTTTGAGGAAGTAAAGCGTTTTCCCCAGAATGCTTCCTTCGCGGCTCAACTCAGCAATACTGGATTTTCAGAGCCCCAGAGAGGAGACTCATTCATTCATCCCTTTTCACAATCTCCTTCCTGTAAGATGTTAAGGGTGATTCTGAGAAAATTGCCCAAAAGTTAGGCATCTTTCGGCTGTTGTGGTCCATGAAGTACTTTTTAAATAAAAAAAGAAAAAGGGAGGTGGAGGTGAAGGAAAAAGAAAGCACTTTCATATCCATTACAATATTGACACATTACTCTGAAAAGTGGATGAAGATAGGGCAGGTCATATTATTATTCTGATGTTTTAAATGTGGAAACCGAAGTTTGGAACGTTTAAACCACTCGCCGCAGATTTCATAGCTCATAGAAGAGAGAGCTGGAACTCCTGCCCACGCCTTCCGCCCTCCTCCGGTAGGACTGAGTCTGCACAACACCAGTTAAGTCCTTCATTTGAATCATAGAAAATGTTAGTCAGTTCAGCAAATTGTTATTTTAGCAGCTCCACGCACCGCCCCTCCCGCCAGCTCCAACCACTTCCTGTCAAGGTCTCTTGGGCTCTAGAACCCAGGATACCTAACCACTGCCAACATGTGGGAGGGAGCTTTAGAAAAAAAAATCACACAAACTTAATCAAGAAAAAACTTAAGTAAAAAGAACACAAACTTAATAAACAGTAAGCAGATGGTGGGCAGAGAAGAAGAGGAAAGAAGGGAGTAAGAATTCCAGTCTAATAAAAATGTATCTAAATAAAGGAACGTTTTAAAACTAAATTAAATTTTACTATGTTGTTTTCATGTAAGTGAGTTATTTGTAGAAACTCCTCAAAGATTTGCCTTAAGGAACAAAATGATTTATAATATACGTTTCTCATTTATTAAATGTCCCTAATTTAGTTTTTAATCCTTAGAACCATGTCTGAAAGTTAGTTTGCATTTGTAATGCAATATTAAGAAAGATGGACTAAACCAATTAGTGGGGAAAAAATAAGAATATGTGGAAATTTGCTTTTAACCTTCTTGAATGAAAAACAACAATTTACCCCTATTTAAAAGCACTGATTTATTTGCCAGAAAAGCACACACACACTGTCAGGCTTAGTCACTAAAAATAGATCCAAAAAGGAGGTGATATTAATCTAGTGGAAAATAATAGAATAAAACCGAATTTATTTTTTAATATAATATTTTATTCATTCTTAACACCTAACTCAGACCAGCTTGTTTATATCCTACTTCCCTTTACCACCACTCCCACAACTTCGCACTTACACACCCTGCCCAGTTAATCTAAATTGAAGAAATTTTACTGTGTTCACATGGTAAATTTGTAGAAGACTGTTTCCATCCATAATGCCAAGTAAGAAAGTAGAGCCCCATGGCAAAAGTTTAAAGTACAGATAGTGTCTTTTTAATCCCACAAAATCACAGGACTGATGCTTCTAGCCAATTTGGGAGTTCCTTCAACAATATCCGTGAGAGGTACTCCTTTTGCCTGCAGAGGGACTTTTCTTTCTTTCCAAGTTTTATTTAACATCAAAAGGTTTATGTGCAGGTCTGTTACCTGGGTAAACTGCGTGTCATGGGGGTTTGATGAGCAGATAATTTTGTCACCCAGGTAATCAGTATAATACCCAATAGGTAGTGTTTCAATTCTCTTGCTCCCCTAACCCTACTCCTTCGAATACATCTCAGCGTCCTTGTGTACTCAGTGTTGAGCTCCCACTTATAAATGAGAATGTACAATATTTTGTTTCCTGTCCCTGCATTAATTCACTTAGGATAATGGCCTCCAGTTCCATCCACACTGCTTCAAAGGACATGATCTCATTTTTCATAGTTGCATAGTATTCCCTAGTGTATATGTATCACATTTCTGGATTTTATCCAGTCCACTACTGATGGGCATCTAGGTTGATTTAAAGAGTACTTACCGATGCCAGGAATCATGGCTCTTAATAGAATGCCACTAGCTTCTAGCAAATAATTTCACATCAAGTTGAAATCAACTCATCAACTATTTGAAAGATATTTATCATAGCATCCGTGTCATCTTATTCTCTTTGGGTTATACATAAACAATTCTCTCCAACTTTTACTATAAAGATCCTATTTCATGTATAACAATCCCATGGAACACCTATAAAGATCCTATTGCTTTGAAACATGTAACTTGCCAGTATTTTTCTTGAAGTATAATATACAGCTCTGGACTGTGCCACCATTGAATCTGCTTTTTCCTTCTTCAAACTGGGGTTAGTAGTATTTTCTACTTCTTAGGTTTACGTTGAATATTAAAATAAATAGTACCCACAGTTATTTTTTACCAACATCTGTGCTCTGCTCATCCTGTTGGGCATATTGGAGTCCACGTTCCAGACTCCCTTGTACTTAGGAGAGACCACATGACTGACTTCTAGGAAGGGAAGGTGGGCCTAAAGATATATGCCACTTTCAGACTGAGCCTGACATTGTGTGTGTGTGCTTTTCCAGCAAATAAATCAGTGCTTTTAAATGGAGTAAATGGTGGTTGTTTTTCATTCAAGAAGATTAAAAGCAAATTTCCACATATTCTTATTTTTCCCCCACTAAATTGGTTTAGTCCATCTTTCTTGTGTGTGATCCTCCCTCTTTTTCTCCTTCTGCCTACTGAATGGAAACAGCTCCAAGGACCTACAGAAGGGTGGAGCTACAGGATTTAAAAAACCTGGCCGGGCGCGGTGGCTCACGCCTGTAATCCCAGCACTCTGGGAGGCCGAGGCTGGTGGATCACGAGGTCAAGAGATCGAGACCATCCTGGCCAACATGGTGAAACCCCGTATTTACTAAAAATACAAAAATTAGCCGGGCGTTTTTCACGTGCCTGTAGTCCCAGCTACTTGGGAGGCTGAGGTGGAAGAATTGCTTGAACCCAGGAGGCAGAGGTTGCAGTGAGCCGAGATTGTGCCGCTGCGCTCCAGCCTGGCGACAGAGCAAGACTCCGTCTCAAAAAAAAAAAAAAAAAAAAAAAAAAAAAAAAAAAAAAAAAAAAAAAAAACCACGAGTCTCTGCATGAATGCATTTCTTCACCCCCATGACCCATACTGGTATGCAACAGAGGCAAGAATAAAATTTTACTATGTTAAGTCACTGAGATTTTAAAGTTGTTTCAGCTCTTAGTCTAATGCTGCTATGTATATTAGGCGAATACTTCTATGGAAAAAAAATGTCAGATAGAGAAATGCTCAATAAATATTGGCTACCATTACCACTACCATACACATAGTCTGATGGGAGTTCAGCATATTCTCTCACTTAATCTAGTCACTTCAGCCTAGAACTGAACCTGCTGTTTTAAGAATCACAACATACTTTGACTTGTATTGAAATTCCAGTCAGCAACTCCACAGTGAAAGAGAAAAGCAGATCTGTTTTCACATATGCTTTTCAACAAGTTCTCCCCTTTTCTGTACGTTCTAAACATTTTGAAATTTAAAAGTAAGAAAAAATACACACCTCTGTTAAGTTTGCTAATTTTAATAACTGACCCATTTTGACCACCGTTAATATATTTTTGAATCTTGATTCCCTCGTTCAGTGTCTCATTTTCTTCTCTCAGTGATAATACGTTACAAATTTTTCTGACATGCAATTTATTTTCTTCTAAATTGCTAACAAAGATTTTGATGAAGATAAGACTAAGTACAAAACCCACTACAGTGTAGCCCTAGGGGCTCCCTCAAGAATTAGAGTGGCCGACTCTTTCACAGTATTTCAGTTCCACAAGCTTGGACTGTATTGTCATTCAATTCATGTCTCATTATCTTGTCCCCAAAATATCTTAAAATCTTTGTCGAATGTTCCATTCATAGTGTGATTTGCTTTGCGATAGCATTCTCCTAATCAATTAGCTCAGTGATTCTGACATAAAGATAAAATGGGATTCGCTTGAAATAATTGTTTCTTGATGATCCTGCGCTGACTCCCTGACGTCACTGCTGTCTTTTCCAAGTACTCTCAAGTCATCTGCTTACTAATACATTGCAGAATACTGCCTGGGTTTCGCATCAATCTATAGCATAAACTTTCTTCCTCCCAACTTCTCTTTCAAAATAATGATGTTTTCCCTTCTCCAATTTTTTAGGACCTCTCTCAATATCCACATTCTTAACCATTACCAACCATTTCCTCTTCTCATCTATTCATTTCTCTAGTGCTCACATATTTAGATTTATTTGGGCTGAAGAATTGAACTTAATAAAATCTGGAGCCCCACTCCCCAAGGCACAGAAAGCACTTGCAGCTACCAGATACTGTAACCATGACTACAAATCATCCCAGCAACAGGTTGAGAAATTTTATCTTCTTTATGGAGCATCTCCAATCTGGAAAGCCTGCACGTCCGCTCAGCTTTGTGCTGAGGGTCTGCTATGTGCCAGGAATTTAATACATGTAGCACATTTAATCCTAAACACAATGCTGGGAAAACCGAGGTTCACAGAAAAAGCTGACCAAGGTTACACAGCTAGAGTCAGGCTGAGTCCGGAGTCAACCAGGTCTTTCCAAATCTCAAATGCAGATTCTCTGCACTGAGTCACACCTGCCTTTTTACTAGGGCTCCTATACTCTCTTTTCACCTACCAGGGGTTTCCATTCCTTTTGTTTATGTCTGCTCTACACTTTCCAGTATTGAGACACTTCTTGGTGAAGGAAATGGGGATTTGTCAGAAACTGAGGCTGCTTTGCTTCTCCCCTCTCCTGTCTGTCATATATTATAGACACTTCCCCAAGTGACTGAGCATATTCTAGAAAAAGGAGCTTTCTTATTTTTTTCATAAGCTTCAACTTATTTTGACTCCAACCTTGCCCTCCACATGTAGCCTAAAATCCCCCTGGTCATGTTGGTAAGCCTTGGTTTCCCTGAGTCCGTGGGATGTGCATTCTGCTCTTTATCCTAAGGCTATCTTTTTTCTGTCAGCACTTTAATTCCATTTTCCTAAACATCAGTGTCCTTCCTATGCCCTCTGTGCAGTCCTGATCCTTAACCAGAAGATTCTGAGTGCCTTCCCCACCCTGCATCGGGGCATTCTATGCCTTGGCATACCCATAAGCTGAAGACATGGCTGTCAGCTGACTATCCTTTGGTCTCAGCTGATGAACACTCCAACTTTCCCTCTACCTGGAGGCATTTTTCTCTTTGGAAGGGACTAAAGAAATGAGATCCATTGATTCCAAGTACAATTTCTGGAGAGACACTGTCTGGTACTGACCATACACCTCAGTGAACTTGGGCTATGTACTTAACCTCTCTGGGACTCAGTTTATTTATCTGTAGCATGGGGATAATAATTCTGCTAGGACAGATACTAGCTATTACTTATCATCAAATCAATCTTAATGTTGGCATTTTGTCTTCTGGTAAATAAAAGAAGAAATAACTGAGGATTGAGAACTTTGAAGTTTGCCACTAAATTTACATCACGCAAGTGGTTACCTCTTCCACTTAGCAATAAGCAGCAACAGAATTTTTGAGTAGTAATTATCGTTACATCCAAGCCAAAAGTTGCAAACTCAAATGCCAGTGGAGCAGACTAGATGAAGACCTTGGAATTGGATAACTCACGACACTTCTTAAGAGGACAGCCCTACTTGGCATCCACATGAAACTGTGACCTCAAAATTACCAAATCTTCCTTTGTGCTTTTCCCAAGAGATACCAGAAATCCAGACTTTTATGTAAAATTTCCCAATTTTTACATTTCGGCAAGTTATTTTTTTTCCCTCTCTGGCATTTACATGCTCACTAACAACATACCACCTGTTGGCAACCTTTAGCTTGTAGCCTGAAGTCTGAAGCCCCACTCCCCTTAGCCACAGAACAGACTTGTAGCTACCACATGCTGTTACCATGACTACAAATAATCCCAGAGATAGGTCAGGAAACTTTATCTTATTTATGGAGCACCTCCAGGCTGGGAAACCTGCGTGTCCACTCAGCTATGTGCTAGGGTCACCCTTTTTTTGCCACAGATATTAGTTTACCACAAGACTACTCTTGTCAGGTCCCCCAGAACACCCAGGTCAAATTCTCAGCCCATCCCAAGATTCCAGCCACTCACCGGTGATATTATTTATGGTATCAATTACTAATGCTCCTGAGATTAAGAACCCGGTAAAACAGATGCCAGTGAAGCTGTTGCTAAAATTGTCTATGTATGGTTAGAAGCAAGGAGAACCCTGCCCTTGCCCCGCACATTTGTGGAAAAGAGGGGGAGGTTACTGGGGTCAGCGTCCAATGTGTTCGCAGTCAAGTCTGCTGAAGCCCGCGAGAGGGTCCATTTGAGGAAACCAGGGCTGGTAGCAGCTGTTGAGTAAGCCTTGCTCATTTTAGGATTATAAGAGAGCTGAGGAAGCCTTGATAAGCCGCTAAGAGCAAAGTCTATCTTTGGAATCCTGCATAATTTTCCTGCCGACTTGATCCATAGTGAGCTAGAGCTAGGGTTAGTTAAAATTTAATGCCTATAGGTAGTCAAAATATATTTTAAAATTTTATTTCATCATTTTTTGGCTTTTTTTTTTCTTTTTTTGTGGAGAACAAGCCCTCGCTATGTTGCCCAGGCAGATCTCAAACTCCTGGGCTCAGGCTATCCTCTTGCCTTGGCCTCTACGTGCTGGGATTACAGGCATGAGCCACCACCCCAGGCCTATTTTGTACTTATTTATATTGGCAATAAATAAATAATAAGAGCAACCTAAATGATTATCTACAGTGAACTGCATAAAAATTATGGCACATCAACACTATGGAACAGTATGCAGCCAGCAATGGGATAAATGAATTTTTCAAAGGCTATGTACAGAATAATATGTATGGTATTACTCCTTTTTGGTTAAAGCAAATAAAGAAAAGAAGGAAGGAAATAAAAACCTATATGTATATATGTGTCAGAATAAATATATATGTGAGTATATAGAATGAATAGGTTTAGAGCAAAAAGTCTGGAAAGCTACATACCAAACCATTAACAATATAACGATATAACAATAGTATTTCCGGGGACAATTTTTATTTTTGTTGAATATACTTTGGCATTTCATTTTGTTACAAGAAGTCATTCTGTAAATTTTAATAGTGAATATATAAAGAAAATATTTAGTCCTTATCAGATCCACTCATTAATTCATCAACTCATTAACTTAGTACCTAATGTGACTCCACAACTGTACTAAATGCCATCAAAAATATAAAAGAAAAAACTTCTGTCCTTAGGCATCATAATCCAGAAGAGCCTATATATATAGATAGTTTACAAATATTTTTCAAAGTCAAGTAATCAAGTCCTTTCTTTTTCATAAGTAAAAAACAACTGTCATTATTCTTATTTTATAGATGAAGGAAGCTGACATGCAGAGAAACTGATGTCAGCAAGTGAAAGGACTGGGTTGTGATTCCAAATCCAGGAGTTTCTCTACCAAATGCTGACAGGTAAGTGTCTTCTTTCAGGTTTTCTGCTTCTCAGAGTGCCATGGCTATGAAGAGAAAATACAGTGCAATAAAAACTGAGTATTAAGAAGCACTTACAACTGCCTGGGCAGAGATGACATACTTAAGTTTTATAGTTTAATTTTCTATTCAAATGAGATTTGTCAGCTTATTATTACTCATCTTTCTTCTTATCCGTTTCTTTAAACAGAATCTATTCCAAAGATTGACCAAAAATCATGGACAAGAGCTGGCTATCTTTCATGGAGCATTAGAGATGGCAAAGACCTTAGAAATCACCTCGTTTGACACCTCTATTTTAAAGACAAGAAACAGAAGCCCAGAAAGGTCTGAAGGCGGTCATAACTGGTGACTAGTGGCAGAGCTGGAACTTGAATCTACTCCTCTTTCAGCCATCCATGCCATGCTCATCATTATGAATGACCCAGTGAAACATCAAACTAGCATTCCTGGGTGCCCCCATTTACCAGGAAGATGCTGTCATCAATTACAATCTGATCTAAGCAAAATTCTCACGGGTTCGGTGGTTCCCCAGATTGGCATTAATGGAATAGGCAGTCATGCTAGTCAAATCATATCTTTCTTTAAACAGCTTGGGCTGACATGTTGTTTCCTGTCCAGAAGACAGATGGGCAAACACCAGCACACCTAGCATTTATCTGGTATCTATTACAGGGCCCTGAATAAGATTAGGGGTTTAGGTTGCATTCTTTTAACATTATCTTTAATGGTCTAGGAGATATTGATGTCTGTCTTATAGCTAATAAATAATGGAACCAGAAGCTCAAATCCAGGCCTTTTTTAAAAAACTAGGTTTAGGGCTCTTTCTCTGTGTTTTGCCTTCCATGATATAGCAGAAAAACCACTGAATTTATCCCAAAGATTGAAGCTTCTTTCGAAGCAAAACATGCTAATAAAATCTCAGTTTCCAGGGGGAAGTCAATGGAAATCAAATAAGAGTGTATTTCATTCTGTCATCTCCTGACCTACAAAATTGAGTTAGAAGACCAGACTCCTGGAGAGTTGCTGCCTTTAGGCCTTACAGGAACCTCTGCTCACTTCTCATTGTTCCAGATTTTTGAATCTTGTCTTCAGGCCACTTTCTTGATCTCCTCTCATCACAGCAGCATCCCATCCTCTCCAAGCACAGGAAATCTGTGTTCTCTTGGACGGATGACAGAACACAGACTTTAAAATCCCATAAACCACTGAGATTTTGTGATGGGCATTTAGAAGTGCTAAAGCCAAAAATAGATGCTCAGTGAGGTCTAAGCGTTACTCTACCATCCTCCCGCCTTTGTCCTAATGTCACCTAGTTCTAATCAGGTTCTACTGCTTAATGCAGAGGAGAAAAGGATGTTTTGTTTACAACAGCAGGTCCCATTGTGACTGTGTTCTTGTAGCACAACTCTTTCAAAGCAACGTTTTCCCTGAGATAGTGAACCAAAACAAATATATATCCTCTACAGCTGATTCTTCTTTAATTTTTTCTCTAAACAGAAAGGACCATGTCATTGAAGGCATAAAATGCACCTAAAAAAAAATTCTTCAGTAAAGCCCGACAGAATCAAGGTGTGACATCCCCAAGAACAGCCAAGTCACAAAAGAGCTAGTTATGTTGAAGGCCAAGTTAAATAACTCATAATTTTGGATCTCTGGGTCTCGCTAGCACCCTTGAGTGTGGGCTTATAAAATTCCAAACAGGCAAGACAGCCCCTGTTGAATCTTGCTTGACTTGGCGTCTTCATGGGTAACTCTTCGGTGATTTGGCTTTCCCCACACATCTCACACCTTCCCACAAGTGACCTTTTCACTCTGTGCTTGGCTTTTCCGTGGGGGTTAAGTGTCTGCACACATTCACGTCATCAGGTTCCCAGTGTGAAAATGACGTGGTCATACGTGCTATTGCTCTCCAAATATGCAAAGGACGTTGAAGCTCCGCTCAGGCTCCTGCAATCTTTTCTGGGATAATTATGGATATAAGGATAGGGCAAGATGATGAATGCCCTACATATATCCATTGTTCTGATTTGTGTAGCCCCTTGAGCTACACAGCAGTTTTTGTGAAAGTGAGTTTCCACATATCTAATAGGGCTTAGTCCCTTAGGACATGTGTTGTTATTTCATAGCATCCCACAGCCATTTTCTCTTATATAAGATTTCCAGAATTCCACAGGCACACTGCATCATGTGGCATGGGCTTCTGCATTTCCTTGGAGCATTATGACAGGCCACCCTGATTATAATCACTGGTCCTCAGCTTGTCTTCCCTCTGTGTTAGAAGTCTCACTTTTAACTACTCACTGTCATCTCCAGAAAGCCTCCCCTGAACTTTGGACTGACCCAACTGCTCCGATTGCATCCGTATTTACCTCTATCATAGCATTTCCTCACTACGGTAATTGTTTCTATTTCTGGTCTCTCACACACTGGACACATTAGAGCTCCTAAGCTGTATAGACTAGCTCTCACTTATCTGCATATCACCAACACTTAGCACTATGTCCTGCACAAAATAGACATTTAGTGCATATTGATGAGCCATTGCTGAAGGTTTAGTTGAATGGGTTAAGGTGAAAATTATTTCCAGGCCTGTGAATTAATTTTATTCCAGAAACTCTGTTGCCAATATTACTGTCATGAAATATTAAGTATGACTTGTGTTGACACTCAGATAGAAGGACATACAGCCCTCTAGAGTTGTCACTGCAGAAAGGATAATTAGTTTAACTCTCATTTACCATGTCTGGAGGGGAGGTGTTGAAAGGATGACTGACTTCCCCATGCTTTCACTTTGTAGGAGACAAGGAATTTAGCAGCCACCTGGATTGGCCTTTAGTTATGTCTATAGCTCAATATCCTTCAGTGGTGTCTTCCTTAAATCTTCCCAAAAGTCTGCATAAGTCTTCATGACATTACCAAACTAAACTGCCTAAAAAGACACATGGACCCCTCAACCTCTGTTTCAACTTTTTATCCATGGTCTTCCCACCCTCCACCGACAGGCAAGCATGCCTTTGTCTCAGATATAGACTGCGAGCCCTGGAAATAATCTTTACCAATATCAGCATCTTCAGTTTTCTCTGTTCGGCTACATGATGAAGATGTCCCTGAGAGATGAAGTCTGGTGGATTTTGTATCCCAGAGGTTTGACCAGAAAACTGAGATTTTCCAACTCTGGATCCTTTGGCCTTTGCACTGATTATTTTACTAGGGTCTTAATCTTCTCTAATTCTGAGCAGTTAAAAAAGTCATTCTCTTGCCATGGTTGAGAAGAATGAGCCCTCGTTAGTATGAAATTTAGAGAGCCTTAATGAGAAGATGTATGTAAGTCTACGTGGCAAAGAGAATACAGGAAAAGGGCTCTGTTGATGAAGCCAAAACCCCCGTGAGAGCAGCAGATTCCGGAAATGGAAAATGAAACCAGTGGCATTTTGCCTATTTGTTCTGGGCATCATTCTGGGTGAAGAGATGGCTAATTTTTCTCTGAAAAGACTAATCAGTGACAGGACCCAAGATAGTTATTGTTGCTGTAGAGGGTGCCTCACTCTGTGACCTTCCTTTCTGAGGAGCATCACCAGCAACATCCTTAGGTCAAAGGCCTGAGCATCGTCACAGGGCTAGATAAAGCTTAACTCCAGAAGCTTAGTATAGAAGTCATATATAAATATGGTTCCCAAATGGACTGAATCTTTGGGGACTGCAAATAACATCACATGATCGGGCCTTCCACACTCCTGCCTTGACATAGAAAGTGTTATGCAAGGACCTTCAAAACCTTCAGGCTGGGTGTAGTGTGATCCTGACACTCTAGAGATGAATTCCATATGCAAGTCATACTTGAGCTCCTCCCTATGAACCAAAGAGGTGATTCCTGTTCTACTGTAAGCTTATCGAAGCCAGGGAACATGGCTTGTCTAGCATTCTCAGAATTTTGCCCAAGAAAAGAAATATTTTCTAAAAGTCTGCCTTATCAAATATTAACTAATAGTGCAGGCTCTAACGTCAGACTGCCTGAGTGTAACCTCTGGTAAGATTTTTAGTCTTTCTGCATTTTTCTCTCACCTATAATGTGGGTATAATAATCATAGTATCAGCTTCATAAAGCTGTTGGGAATTAAATACTGTCTGTACTATCTAAAGCACTTAAGCTGACATGAATAAACATTTGATAAATGTTTCTTGTTTTATACTTATCACTTGAGAAAAGCTCACTCTGCATTTTGTAAATCTTCAAGACGTTTTAGGAGAATGGGAAGGAATCCTACTAAAAAATATAGCTCACAGATAAACTGACTCCAGTGGGGCAGAGTTAACTTCTAGATTGCTTTGCAAAGCATCTGAGAAGCTGGGACTAGAAATTAGCCTTAACTTGGCCTGCTGGGTTTATAGGAAAAGCAGACTGAGACTGGCTCAGGCTAGGTTGGCTCAAGGGTTGCCAGAAACTCTCTAATGCCTAACAAATCTGTTTCCTCTTCTTCCTATGTACGCAGCTAGACTGTGTTGCCTGATTTCCCTTGCAATTAGGTGTGCTCATTGGAGTTCTAACCGTTAGAATAGAGAGGAAGTCATGCACCAATTCTAGACTTGTCTCGTGAATATTTCCCATGTCTGAGTTTTTATTCTTTCTTTATTTGCTAGATGAATGGAGAAATATTGAGCTAAGTGCTGAAGATATTGGAACCATTAAATGGAAGAAGATTCTTTCTGAAGAAGAGCCACTCAATGAGAAACTCCATATTGCGTTGTGAGATAGTTGAGAATTCTGGCTTGAATATGGTAAGATTTGGAGGTTTATCTGTTATCTCATCTAGGGACAGCCCGAGAGGGGCTCTACCTGCCCATGAGTGGAGGAAGGATGCATGGTGTGGCAAGATAGAGAACACCAGGAATCTTCTTCATGGAGTTCAAAAGCTTCTCTGAGAATGAGAGCTGCCAGAGGTTGACTTGGCAATCCTTTGGCAGCCCCCTTTGTCCACTTTGGCTTCACAAGGTGAAAAATACTAAAAATGACTCAAAACCCCTTTGGTTTTCTGTTTCTCTGCAGGGCCTGCAATAAAGTGTAATAAAAGCAGAAACTGTGAGTAGGAAGCATCTGAAGTGGGAAACGCCGTTAGGCTGGCCCATAAAAGATGAGTGCTATGAGCAGTAAAATGAGCTAAGAAGGAAAACATGATGAATGTTTTCTTGGCTTTAAGCAGCAAGATCCCGTTTCACCATCCCACATGGCACTGTGTGCCTGGCTGGAGAAAGCGAGAGCCTCTGTGCAAAGCCTGACTCAGGGAGTGTGGCAGTTGAGCCTATCCTTGGGGCCCCGGCTGGGGGAATGGAGTAGGGTGGAGGTGTTGGGGGATGGGAGGGTGCAGTTTGATTTCTTCATCACCTCCCAGGCCCTACTGACACTTTCCAGGTTGAAGGTTCCCACTGAAACACTGGAGGAAATCCTGAATTGCCCAAGTTACACAGCAAGGACACCTCACATAGGGAAAAGGAATCGAGAGGTCATGGTGCCAGGAACAGCAGGGAGAACTTTATGAGATTTGACTCAAGCAAATGAATATCCTCTGCTTCAACCCCACTGCCATAGCTCATTATACCACACAGAGAACATGCGTCTTTACTGTGCTGGCCCCACCCTCACACCAGACACCTTCCTCCTCTTCAGTTTACGCAGTTTCCATGAATTCTTCGAAGTACAATTCAAGTTCAACTTTCTCCATGAACCCACCTCTTTTTATTATAGTCCCTATAAATCTCATTTTTGGAAAAATATAGTAGTGGAGAGGCCTAGGTTGGAGCTTTGCCTTTGTTACTTGCAAGTTCTCTGATGCTGTGCACATTACTAACCTCTGTAAGTTTCAGTTTCCCTATCTATAAAATAGGGATTGAAATATAAATCCTATAGGGTGGCTGCAAGGATTACAGGATATTACCTTGCATAATGTGTAAGATGTAATAAACACTCAATAAAAATTAGTTTTCTTCTGAAATTTTGCAGCATATGTGGTCTTTGCCACCAATTTAATACTTTGATTGTTCACTGTTTCATATGCATGTAGTTTGACTCCTCAACCAGGGTAAAATCTCCTTCTAGAACAGAGTGTCTCAGATCGTTATAGACTACCAAGCCATATTTAATATTTTTGCTTATTAATTACTCTTCATCATTAATCTGATTGATATCAATTGGTTGGTTATTAGTTTTAACCTTTTACAAAGTTAGATAAGAAGGTGCCTCTCATCCTCTAAGAAGGTCATGAAAACATGATTTTACTCGGGCAGTATAGAAGAAAGATTCATATTTTTAAGAGTCTCTAAATGACTCCAGTCCCAAGAGTACTTAAAAAAATTAGTATCAATGCTACAAAGCTATTATAAAGACAAAAATGACTGGCCTCCGCTGACACAAGACCAGCAGATCACATCTTCCCGTGAGGCATGGCTGCCCTCAGCATAAGTTAGAGTAAGCCAATTCTAAGAAAATGTCTGTATTTGTACTGGCTCAAATGTCACCCTCTAACAGAAGCCCTCTTAGAAAATCCTATCCAAATGAGCCTTCATTCTCATTGGCCATTCTTTATCATTCTATTATTTTTAATTTCCTCAAAGTCATCATTGCAATCTGAAATTATTCATTTACTTGCTAGTGTATTCAATATCAGTCTCCAATCAGATCACGAGCTCCTTAAAGGCAAGAACATGTCTGGTTGTTCATTGCTACATTCTCAGTGCCTAGAGCAATGCTTGATAATGAGCATTAAATAATATTTATTGGATTGAACCAGATGAAACTTAACATAGGTGTAGGGAATGAAGCTGCCGTTGTTGATTATAAGCAAAAAAGCTTTTGTGAAATGCATATTTGTGGCTGGGTTTCCTTGGGAAGACAACTCTCCTTTAGCTTGCTGAATGCAAATTGGTGCAACAGAACTTCTCTGAAATCCTCAAAGTACTAAGCAATGAATTAAACACTTAGCATCAACCAAACAGCTCTGCTCTTGGTTCTCAACTCTCAAAACTCCCACTAATGAAAAACTTTTCTATAGAAAAAGATATTAATCTATAGGCTGTAAGAAAGTTCTGAATATCTCCATCTTTATTAAATTGCTACTTGAATTGAAATGCTATCATTTTTCCTCCAACACTTATTCATTTTATTGTCTTTTGCAATATTATTTTGTTCTTAACCCACTTTTTCTTATTTCTATAAAAATTCTAAGCATTCTTCAAAGCTCAATCGAAGTTCCACCTCACCAGTAAAAACAACCTCCCCTTCTTACCTTAAGCATCTTCTTTGAATTTCCAGATTCTTTTATATCATTCACCTCATTGTGAATGGCTGCCTAAAACGTGAGCCCTTTCAAGAAAGATATTATGGTGTGTATTTTTTTATCCTCCATTACGTTAATCTATCACAGAATACCATATGAAGAACAATAAATCTTTGTTAATTTAGGTAGCTTTAACTTGGAGTAAATAATATTATTTAGCCATGCAACCATTCTGCACCATCCTTAAAAAATGGCTTTGGTCAACAAATTATAGAATAAGTATGTATTGAGATTCTATAATAGATCAGGAACTGTCCTAGATATTGAGGATGCAAAGATGAACAAGATAGCCTTTCGCACTAGAAAAATGAGCAATTATGGAGCATCTTAGACTATGGAAGAATAATCCTTCTAATAAATAGCCCTTTGTGTGTAATCATTGTGTAATTGTTATGGAAATTACAATAAATGCTATTTTGTGAAAGAGAATTGCATAGAGCATATTCTTCACAATTCTTTATCCAGTTTGTGTTTTCAAAAAATCATTTTTATTACTTTTTCAGGTATACATGGAAATATACGCCATAATTCAGATGTAACTAACTTGGATTGTTCTAAGTAACCCAAATTACAAAAATGTTCTGTACCTAATATTCTAAATGATTATTAAAATTATTATTCTTACTAGTGGGTGAAAATATCGAGATTTCTACGTCAAATTTTCTGATTGGCATACTGTGATTATCTACTAACTCAAATCTCAAAGGGTGTTGGACCAGTGAACAATGTTGGTATGCTGCTAAATAAAACACAATAATAACAACCATAAGCTTCACATGTAGTTGTTTTTGTTATACCGTTATGAAGCCAAGGGGTGATGCAGGTTTTCCAAATAGGAGTGGTTTTCTAAGTTTTGAGACATGTCATGCACAGAGAGCCTAAAATCCATGGAGGTACTCAGTCAGTCATTGTCCAGCTATTTTGATCTGATGGCTAATGGAATTAACTAGCAGGCCACCCTCTGGAGTTATTTATAAAACTAAAGCAATGATTAAGTTTTGGTTTGCTCTCCTAAACCAAACTCCATTTCCAGTGAATGGCTGTGGTGGTTGGCAACCTGAGCCCCCAAATCAAACCCTGGTTAAAAGGGTCAGTGAGCAACCAGTGTAACTGTCCACCAGGAAACAGTCTGGGATAGAAGCAAAAGCAAGAGGTTTCAAGTCCTGGCTCTGCTGTTTCCCAGCCACTTAAGAACGGGCAGGTCACAAACTTTATCTTTTACTTCTCTATGTGCAAAACAATACTTCCTGGTTGTCCACCTTTCATGGTTATTGTGAGGCTCCAATGAGATAGTATCTGAAAGTGCTTGTAAATGGCATAGTCCTAGCCTCTTTACCACTCTCCCCATGCTGCAGTGATGCATTCAAGGAGGACAGTGTATAATTATGGTTCAACACACCAAGCAAAATCCAGCCTCAGAGGCACTCTCACCTCAATCCCCTAAGATACGTCTTCTTTCCTGATTGTCCAAGTGCCTTGTGGTACTGCTGAATGACAGAGCTAATTGCACAGACCCTAAGGTCAGACTGTCAGCTTCATCACTTGGTCGAATACTTAACATTTTATAAGCTCATTTCTAGATCGATAAAATGATGATTCAAATATTACCTATCTCACAGCATTGTGGGAGGATGAGATCACCACGTAAAATACATGGTATAGTATCGGGGGGCACACAATCACAATGACAATTACTATTGGCCTTACACAGGTTTCTGCTATTAATATGAAGGCAAAAATCCCACTAGAGTCAGATCATCTGGTTTCAAGTCCTCATTCCCTCTGTGACAGGCTGGATGATGCTGAAAAATTCATCTAATCTCTCTGGAACGCAGTTACTACTTAGAAAAGGATGTTAATATTCACGTCATGGGGTCTATATAAAGATCACATAGAGTAATGTAGATAAAACTTCTATACTCATTGTAAAGCATGAGGAAAATGCACAAGGTTGTTATGTGATTTTTCTGTATGAACAAATATGCAGAAAACAATTGCAAAGATTTTATTTAGCGGCTTTCTGTGCTTGGCACTTAGAAACAGAGTTCCGTGCATAAGGGCAAATTTTTATACACCTTTTCTCCATACACATTTTACATACCCTTTTATTGCCCCTTTTTCATATTCATAATATTGGATTCCCCACTAGGCACATAAATACATATATCTACAACACCTCAAAACCAAAAATCTTAATAATATCTGTATTATTTAACTTGGTATTATTTGCATTTCCACACCATTTTAAAATTTTAGCTTGCACTAAGTTTCACTTGTTTTCTTACCATTAAGAGATTTGAAGGGAAAGGGAAAAATGAAGGAAAAAACCCAAAACTTCAAAATACAATGAACTATTTGATAAAAATGGAGATCTAAGGACAGGTAGAAGGATATAGAAGACTCATCTGCAATTCCCTGGGACATGAGGGGACTTTTCCCGTCACAGGGGCTAGCGGGCAGGCATGCTAGGTCAGGTGTTTGGATCCAGCACATTGAGGCCAGGCCTCTATGTGTTGCCTCTGCTCTTGGTATCATCTTCCGAGATTATAAAACTCTTCCATCTTCAGACCCTCCTATTTCCCTTCCCCTGCTAGGCTGCGTGCTGTGGAATCAGCACTTCCCACATGGTGCACCTCTCTTCTGAATCACAGTGGTCAGAGCTGTGGGATCAGAAAAGTCTGTCCCTCTCACCAATGCCCTGACCATGCTCAGTGTCCCAGAGAAGTTTACTCCTCAGTAATGCCATGATTCTTTCTATAACCTGCAGTGGGGTGGGTGGGGTCTGGGAGGACAGACCAAAAACACATCTCCTTGGTGAATTAAAACTCTCATCATTGCTCACACTTTCTCTCTGTCTTGCTCTCCACCTATCACTTGCTCTCTATTCTTTCTGTCTGTCTTGTATTCAGCTGCTCTTACTCCCTCTTTCCACAGGCACCACTGGGAATATCAATGATAGCATACAAGCGAAGAGAGCCAAAGTTCAAAAGCAATCTTTTTCCAGAAGCCAAGTCCAGATGTTGTACTGATCTCTTTCTACTCTCATCCACTGGGAGGGTCTCCGAGATACACGGTTCATTCCAGAAGCAGAGGAAGTTGCAGGAGAGAATGGCTGTCAGCTACTGCTGGCCCACTCCATCTAGAGTTGTACATAGACAAATTCTTGGTGAAAGCACCCATTCTGGACCTCCCTCCACAGAGTCTGCCCAGTTCAGAGTCAGTGTGCATGTATGTTTGCGTGTATATGAATTGTGTATGAATATATATGTGTGTGTGCATGTATGCATAGGTAGGTCTGTCTGTATGTGGGTGTGTAACTTTTCATGGCTGCCACACACTAGCATCTCCCTTAACATTATGACGAAGTGATTACTCAGTCTCTTCAAAGGCCACTCTGGAACAGACAATGCTTTATAAAACTAAAGTCTGGAAAAGCAGGAGAATGGCCGCTGAGTTGTGGATGATTCTACCGCAAGTATCCTTCAGCGGCTTAAAGGTGTCTCTTGTTCTTGGGTATATGTTTTCCTCCAGAAAAAAAAAAAAAAATACACAGTTCCTGTTTTCCAAAGGCACTGGACTCCCAAAGAGGAGGATCTGCCCACGGAGACTCTGGGGCCTCGATTGTCATAGGCTCCATGGTGTTTGGACTGGCCTTTAAACCATGTGCACGGATATCTGGGAGGAGGAGCCTGGAACTGCCCCATACTGCCGGCCATCACAAGCGTTGGTTGCCTGTTGGTTATTGGGTGAAGGACTAATCATGTGCATGCTGTGCTCCATCCCCGAGGGCAGGTACTGCCTCTCTCCAAAGGCCCCGTTGGAAGGAGAAGAACAGAGTAAAGTGCTTTGAGAGGCGCTCAGTTTTTCTGGGCTTGCAGCTAGCCTAGGGGAGGTGGGGAAATTGTATCCATACAGGTTGTAAGGGTTGTGAAGGGAGAAGGCATTGTAGGAGCTCTGCTGCATGTGACTGCCCCCGAACATGTGTGGTGATGAGGAGCTGGAGGCAGCATTGCCTGCCTGCATGACATACTGAAACTGGGAAGTGGGGAAGGACCCCAGCTGGCCACCGTAGGCTTCCATCTTGCTGTTGCCAGGCAACGAGGGAGGAGTTGGTATTCCTGAGATCAGGGATGGAGTCCTCTGAGGCATGAAGGTTTCAGAGGGCTGAGTGGCTGAGGAGGTGCCACTCTGGAGCCTGTTGTAGCTACTGTCACTCAGCCCTGGGTAGCTCTGCAAGGCAGCCATGTTGCTTCGGGCACATGGTGGATAATCAGAGAGGTTTAGATTACACAGCTGACTCTCTCGGCAGCCCACATTAAAAGTATTGGGGGCCAGATGAAAAGTTGGAGGAGAACAGGATGGAGATAAAAGATGAGAAGAAGCCGAAGGGGATGGTGTCCCAGTGCTGGAGGTGGTTGGGGAAGTGCCTGTGCTGCCTCCTGAAAAATAAAATGTGAATACTAGTGAAACAGAGGCCTTTTAAGATGAGTCTAAGTCAAATCCAAGCCATACAGAAGGTGCCTTCAAAGTCCAAGATAAGGCTGACTTTTACAGAACCATTTTTCCTCTTAACTCAGCAGACCTATGCTAAGTGATTCCACCTGTGGACACATACACAGTCACACAGGCATACGCACATACATACACATTCCAGAAGATGATGACTAAAAGCAACACTATTTTTTTTGTTTCTCTCTGTAATAGCCTTAGTAAGTACCATGTATAAAAATAACAATAAACCTTCCAAGATTCACATTGCCATTTCTCACCATCAAATTCCCTTTCTAATAAGACCTCTGGGAATCGCCCGTGGGGGGCTGGAGAACAGCAAAGATTGCTGCCTGTTCCTTTCCTCTGATAGCTTCGTCCCAAAACGATACCTGCCAGATTCCATCTGACAAAGGGCTAATACCCAGAATCTACAAAGAACTGAAACAGATTTACAAGAAACAAACAAACAAACCCAACCAAAAGTGGGTGAAGGATATGAACAGACACTTTGCAAAAGAAGACATATATGAGGCCAACAAACATATGAAAAAATGCTCATCATCACTGATTATTAGAGAAATGCAAATCAAAACCGCATTGAGATACCACCTCACACCAGTTAGAATGGTGATCATTAAAAAATCTGGAGACATTTAATGGTGATTATTAAAAGATGCTGGAGAGGATCTGGAGAAATGGGAACACTTTTACACTATTGGTGGGAGTGTAAATTAGTTCAACCATTGTGGAAGACAGTGTGGTGCTTCCTCAAGGACCCAGAAATAGAAATTCTATTACTGGGTATATACCCAGTAATGGGTATATACCCAGCAATCCCATTACTGGGTATATACCCAAAGGATTATAAATCATTCTGTTATAAAGACACATACACACATATGTTCATTGTGGCACTGTTTACAATAGCAAAGACCTGGAACCAACCAAAATGCCCATCGACGATAGACTGGACAAGAAAGATGTAGCACATATACACCATGGAATACTATGCAGCCATAAAAAAACAACGAGTCTGTGTTCTCTGTAGGGACATGGCTGAATCTGGAAATCATCATTCTCAGCAAACTGACACAAGAACAGAAAGCCAAACACCGCATGTTCTCACTCATAGGCGGGTGTTGAACAATGAGAACAGATGGACACAGGGAGGAGAGCATCACACACTGGGGTCTGTTGGGGAGGGCCAAGGGAGGGACAGTGGGGAGGTGGGGAGGTTGGGGACGGATAACATGGGAAGAAATGCCAGATGTAGGTGACGGAGGGATGGAGGCAGCAAACCACATTGCCATGTGTGTACATATGCAACAATCCTGCATGATCTGCACATGTACCCCAGAACCTAAAGTACAATAAAAAAAATACCATTTGACCCAGCAATCCCATTACTGGGTATATAACCAAAGGATTATAAATCATTCTATTATAAAGACACATGCACTTGTATGTTTATTGTGGCACTGCTCACAACAGCAAAGACTTGGAACCAACCCAAATGCTCATCAGTGGTAGACTGGATTTTAAAAAATGTGGCACATATAAACCATGGAATACTATGCAGCCATAAAAAAGGATGAGTTCATGTCCTTTGCAGGGACATGGATGAAACTGGAAATGATCATTCTCAGCAAACTGATACAAGAATTGAAAACCAAACACTGCACGTTCTCACTCATAGGCAGGTGTTGAACAATAAGAGCACACGGACATTGGAAGGGGAACATCACACACTGGGACCTAGGGGGTGGGGAGCTCGGGGAGAATAGCAGGGGGTGGGGGGATTGGGGAGGGATAGCATTAGGAGAAATACCTAATGTAGATGACGGGGCAATGGATGCAGCAAACCACCACCATGGCCCTTGTATACATATGTAACAAACCTGCATGATCTGCACCCCAGAACTTGAAGCATAATGAATAAAAAATAAATAAATAAATAAATAAAATATGCTATCATGATAAATAAATACATAATTAAATAAAATATGTTGTCACAGGGGGAAAAAAAAGACCTCTGATGTCAGCATTAAAAATCCACTAGCTCAGCTTTTCCCATTGTTAATGGCAATGCATTAAATTTGTATTTTATTCAAGGGCTGTTGCCTACTTTGCCATTTTTAGTCTTCCAGCCAAACACTCAGGACACCAAAGCAGGACCCTAATCTCAGAGGAAGTAGGGTAATGGGAAAGAGTGCCAAGTCAAAATTGAGGCCTGCCGGGGGTGCAGAGCAGTGGAGCCTGGGGTATGAGATGGAAAATGCTTCACATGAAAGACACTGGGAACACAATTATAAGAGCTACGTCAGAAAAAAGCAAGGCTAACCCAAAAGAAATGAACCAGCAGCTCTGCTGATCTCCTTTTATAGCATCGTGCCCAGTCTCAGAGACTGAAATTAAGACTGTAAATGGAGTCTTTGGAGTTTGGATATTTATGAGAACAAGAGGCCAGACAGGTCTTCAACTGACCTGAGAGTCAGGAGATCTGGGTCTGCTCACAACTCTGCCACACTAACTGCCCAGGTAACCCTGGGCACGTCACTTACCCTCTGCAGGTTACAGTTTCTTCATCTAGAGATAAGGAATTAAGTTAGATCAGTGGGTCTCAGGCGTACGGGACCTGGCAGCTTTTAAAAATGCTGAGGTTCCAGGATCCTACCTTGGATGAACTAAAGGATCGTTTCTGGGCATGAGACCTCTATATCAGTATTGTTTTAAAAACTCCCCCAGATGCGTAGCACTGGTTAAGAACCAATCATGCAACCCCAGTTCCTCATTTCTAAGTACTCAGAAATGCCCTTCCTAAACTGAGTGTGCATGAGAATAAGCTAGATGGCTTGTTAAAGCATAGATTGCTTACTCCATCCCCAAAGCCTCTGATTCTGTAGATCTGGGGTGGGGCTGAAGAATTCTCATTTCCAAGAAGTTCTCAGGTGATGGTCCGGAGACCACACTTTTGGCTAGAGGACCTCCAGATCCCTTTCATTTCCAGAAGTCCCTGAATCTCTATTTGAACAAGTTGATCTTATGATGTGTGAATGTTAGAGCTAGTCAGGTGGATGATGCATCAACAGACTGAGGGCCAGTTCAATCCAGCCTACTTCATTGTAATTTTAAAAAATTTTAGACGGTTTAAGAAGGCCAATAATGACCTTTACGAGCCTCCTCTTTCCCAAAGTCAGGAAGCAGCAGTGCAGCAGCCGCTTCCTGTCTCATCCAATGGAAGTTAAAGACGTGGGTGAGTGCTAGGGCTGCAGGGCCCTTCACTTGAATTCTGGAAAGAACAGCTGCTTTGTCTTCCATAAGGAATCTCCCATGATGGAACTTCCTCCTTCAGAGCAAGGTTAGGACTTTCCCAGCATTGTCAAGAGCTGTTATTCCCCCCATGTAATGTAATATCCTTTTGATCACCTACCACTCATGTTGGGATACTTAGAAGCTAAGCATTAGAAATGGGTAAAGGGCATTTTAGGTAGAAAAGAGCAGGAATAAGGTTTTTCTTAGTGAATAAAATGTTATAAAGACTAGGGCTGGGAACGGTGGCTCATGCCCGTAGTCCTAGCACTTTGGGAGACCAAGGTAGGTGGACCACTTGAGGTCAGGAGTTTGAAACCAGCCTGGCCAACATGGTGAAACCCTGTCTCTACTAAAAATACAAAAATTAGCCGGGTGTGGTGGCAGGCACCTGTTAATTTGAGCTACTCGGGAGGCTGAGGCAGGAGAATCTCCTGAACCCAGGAGGCAGAGGTTGCAATGAGCCAAGATAGTGCCATTGCACTCTGGCCTGGGCAACAAGAGCAAAACAGTGTCTCGAAAAGACAAAAAAAGTAGCAGGATTCCAGAGACACTGGAATACAAAGAAACCATCCGTCCACAGTGTGTGGAGAGCGCAGGGGTTCCAGATGGGTCAATTAAGAGACATTGCCCTCAAGGAGGAACCCAAAGTTAATTTTTAGCAGGAAATAAAAAGCTTTCAGCTTACATCCATGGACACAGGTAGTGGTGCTGGCTACAGAAGTAAAAATCTGGCTCTTGTTATTACAATAGTTTCTTCAGAGGTAAATTTTGACAAAGCCTAACAAATAACAAAAGAATATCAAAAGAATTTCCCCAGTGAACTTTCAAGGAAGAATTGTATTTAGATATAAATAGCTGCTGATTTTAGAGTCACTTCAGGAACTTCTCCTTTCTTATTTCTGATCCTCAACTTAAAATCCTTTAAAAAAAAAAAAGTAAAATGAGTTTTATTCCACAATTTGAGAAGAGGCCAACATTGTAAATACTGCTGGGAGAAAGAAGACAGCAGCTGGCCATGCTGAAAAAAGCCCTGAGCCTGATTCTAGGTCTATTAACCTCTGTTCAACTCAGGATCACTAGCAATGCAGGCCACCTCCTCATTCTCATTAGCTGTGAAATGAGGGGCTTGAACCAATGGGCCTCAGGTTCTGTCCTTCTCAGCATAATATCTGTAACTAAGGTTTCAAGTAATATAAAGTGCAAATGGCCAAGAACAAGTACTTTTCATGGAATTATTTTAATATAATGAAGGATCTCTGCCAGGAGAAGATTCTAGAAGGAGGAGGAAGAACATTTCATGTGTCTTATTTTTATACGGTTGAAAGGCCCTTCTGTGCCTTGCAGAAATCTCAAGGATTCATTGCAACTGTGTGGTGCCTCTTTGAGGCATCCTACACATTTTTCTTATTTTCCACTCTAAATGCCATGAGCTTTTTTTCTGAAATAAATGCTATGGCACAAATGGAGAAACCTGACTCCAGCTGTAAAGAGATTTGTGTTTTATGGGATAGGTATCTGGTCACTTCTCTTTGAAAGACCATCCTTCCTCTACCTGATCTGGTGTTTAAATGGTCCCTGAGGAGACCACCTGTTCAGCATCCATAATGTCCTGTTATAGGTACATTCCATCAGGCACTGGTCCTAGCCCTGCAGCAGGAAGTGCACGATGGAGCAGACGACTTCCTACAACTCTAAATGGTTTTCTCTGATGGCCCAAGATGGAATGCATGGTACTGATTTAAGGCCTCAATTGGTTTCACTACAAAAAAAAAAAGAAAGAAAGAAAAAACAAGAAGGGAACTATTAACAAGTTACAGGGATTTCTCCTGAGCAGATGAGAGGCACATATTAAAAAGTTTGTAGTCAGCTTGCTTGGGATTTTAAATGACATTCACTGGAAATGAGACTTGGTGGCCTGCTGAGCTTGAGTGGGTGGAAGCCTCCATATGAACTACTGTGTGAAGGAGGCGCGAAGAGAGAAGGAAGTGTCCAAGAGAAAGTCATCTTGCTTTCATTCGCTTTGAAGAAATGCTCTTATGTGCATAAAGCACTCAATACAGATAACAGCTATTTTTCAAAGTCTCCATAGAGAGAGAAGACTATGGTATTCATTTTGCAGAGAAGCAAACCGAGATACTGACAAGTCTTTCTCCTCCTATGATCTAACAGCTTGTCAACTGTTAAACAAGATTGGGATTTCCAGCCAAGTGCAAAATAAGCACAAAGAGGGAGCCCACCCTCCTTATGCATTTTCAACACTTGGCTGACTAGAGAGTCTCATCAAAAAAAGGGCAGGGCAGGAGGCCAGGCCAGGCCACACTGGACACAGGAGGGTCAGAGCTGCTTCTCAAAGCAAGCATGCCTCTCTTCCCTATTCCCTCCTCCCCTCTGTATCTGCCAGGTCCTGAGTGTTCTGAGCATCTTGACAGACACTTTATTTAATGGACAATTGTGGACTATAGGGTCAAACAAACCCAGTTCCAATCCCAGCTGTCTTACTGATTAAGGAAAGAAACTTCTTAGCAAGTTAGCATCTCCAAGCCTTTTACGTTGTTGAGGAATTGCTAATATCTACTTGAGATGTTTTGAAAAAGACATAAGATATAATAGTATGAAGTGCTCGTAACTGTATTTGGCACACAAGCATTAATTATTTTTTTTTAATTTTTAGTAGAGATGGGGGTCTCACTATGTTACCCAGGCTGGTCTTAAACTCCTGGACTCAAGCAATCCTCCTGTCTCAGCCTCCCAAAGTGTTGGGATTACAGGTGTGAGCCACTGCACCTCGCCCAGCACATAAGCATTAAGTATTCTCTTCCACGAGAGAAAGAGGAGAAAGGAACTTGGGTTCTAATTGGAATGGCTCTGAGGTGTTGGCCTGTCTGTGGTGAAGCTGAGCATCTTGGCCTCTCCACATGCTGAGGAGCATTATGTTGCAGCAGCAGCTACATGTTTGTTGTTACATGCTAGAGGAATCTCTGTCGCTGTGAACGATGGAGCACTGGGCCAGGTAGCAGCTATGGCCCTACCTGTGCCATCCTCCCAAACGCTAACCTAACTCTGGCTCCTCTCTGAATTATCTGTCCCTCTTCCCCCACTTCCAGTCCAGGACAAGAATGGGCTGCCCATATCTCCGACTTTCCTCAGATCAAGCAAAGTGGAATTGACAGAATACCAATAGCTAGACTGGTATCTTTCCCATTATCCTGAGAGGTCTTAATTCACTTCTGAGAAGTGATTAAAATATAATTCCCTAAGTAGCTTAAAACTTTCAGGAGTTCTGTAGCATCTGTAGAATCTACAGGTTCTGTAGGAACTATCTCCTACAGCCCCAGATCCCTTCATCTTATTTTACCCATGGGTCAATGTGAGGTGGCATGCATGAAAATTCGTATATGTCATTAACTTGCTCCAATAACCAAGGCTAACAGCCAAAACAACCAAAAAGGATGCATGTTCAGCAGTGATCTCGTATGAGGACAATAACCTAGAATATGCATTTTTGTTTTACCATGAAGACAAGTTAAATGTGACCATGAAAATCCTGAATACCAAACCTGCTGACTTTTGCATCTTTAAATTGATCATTTCCAGACTGTAATATGAGGGCTTTCACATACAGTTTCCTTTTCAATTTATTTTGTTGTGCTTTTTTTCTTCCTCCCCCAAAATTGAAAAACAGTAAGGCAAAACCACATCTGGGCTAGTATAGAATAAATTTCCATGTAATTACTTGGTTCCATGAGCCAGACTCTTCTCTCGTATAATTCAATGGCATCTGTCTCTGAGGAGCGCTGATTCACTGTGCATCCTCGAGAAGCCTTCTTTGAGGCTTTCAAACAGGTAAGAGGTAAAATGTCAGCACCCTATAGACTGATTCCAGAGAAAAAACCCAGAGACCGTAAAGTGTAATGAGCACAGCACTGTTCATCTCAACAAAGGAATTACTTAGTTGAGATGAGTACGATTCTCATAATGCAAATGTGAACATTAGAGTGCTAATAGGCATTGCATGGTTTCAATCTTAGAAAGACTCCTAATGAATCATTCTCCATAAAATTTAAAGGAATGCATAGTCCTAAACTCCTTCTCTTTAAAATAGCTTTTAATATATTCATCCACTTCTCATTTTGCACATCGGTCCTCTGTGTTCTGAGTGTCTCTGCTTCTCAGATGGTCCTATTTTATACCTATGACATTCCGTAGGTGGACTGCAGCATTTCCTCACTTTCCATTAACTTAATTGTTTTCTCTGCTACTTGTTTTACTGCCTTCCTTGACACAGTATGTATCTGTTGTTGGCTTCATTTAGAATGAATCTGCTTCTTTCTGGCAGCAGTATCTAGTGTTCCCACTATTAAACATCTCTCACTCTCACTGCTTCACCTCTACCTCCAGGGAAGGCATGTGACTCAGGCCTGGACAATCAAAGCGTCATATTCCCCTCACTATAGTAATTACAGATTACTTGATTAAGGATAACTAGACTCAATGAGATTTTGGTAGAAATCTTAGGTGAAAGGTACATGTCTTTGCCCATTAGATTTAAACCTCAAAGTAAGAAGGCCAGGGGTTCTGGTAAGCATGTTCACACCATAGGGAACCTGAGAATAAAGTCAGCATGGCAGAGAGCACAGTTGAGAGATGGAGTTGATGATCTTTAATGGGTGCCTACATTAAGCTTTGCCTAAAATTGGCTATTTGAGTCATTTCAGTTTCATGAGCCAATGAGGTTCTTTTTTGTTTTGCCATTTGGGTTTGATTTTACTTATAACAGTAAGAATCCTAATTGATATAGCTCCCAAGTTCTATAGGTAATTTCACTATGAATCTGAAGGGGTAGGAATATTAAGATAAAACTTGAAGAGAGAGAAATAAAAATGAGGATGGTAAGACTAGACTGTGAACCACTTTGTCAAGTAGAAGCTATGGATGATTCCTTCCTAAGACATGATAAATCACCTACCAGTAGGAACAAGAGATTTCAGCTATATAAATACACATCTGGCTCTATAAAAAAAGATCTGATAAGATAGTGACTTTACTTTAAAAAAATTATAATAATCTCTTAAATGGTTCCTGGCCTCATTCTGATCAATAAGAACAGGCTAAACAATGAAGTGAAAATGCTGATAGCTTTTGAAGGTGATTTTTTCATATTTGTGTTCATGACAAACAAGGAATATAATGTACAGAATAGAAAAACAATAGCTGCTAGTTTTTTTTTTAAGTTTTCTAAAAGTTTAGTAGAAAGAAATGCAGGTATCTAAGCAAAAAGGTAATTCAAAAACCAATTATAACCCCACAAATGGTAAGAAGATAGAAGAGGAGTATCTAAAGACATCGAAGTGGCCATTCTCTGATAGGTTTGTAAAACGCAGTTAGATAAGACATAAGGAAGGATATATAAATAGAAGCAGAAAAAATAAAGGTATGATCTTGTGAGAACAACATTAGGATGTCCAGAATTAAGTGAAGTTTGTAGACTTCCCTAACAGTGATACCCATGCTTTTTCTCCTACTGGGTTTATTTCTTTCAAACAAAATATATCACTTTAATTTCCTAATCTTGTCATTATTCCTGTCCTGAGAAGACTAAACATTACCCACGACAACATGAGAAACACCAGTGAGTGAACAAGTGACTCTTACTTCTTAGTGTTAAAACTTCAAGGTCATTTTATTCACTCCCCATACTATATGCACTGATATATGGATTCCTGAGACCACAAATAATTGTTCCCGACTTACTATCGTGTTACTTTCACTTAAGAATTTTGGGGGCCGGGTGTGGTAACTCATGCCTGTAATCTCAGCACTTTGGGAGGTTAAAGTGGGTGAATCGCTTGAGGTAAGGAATTTGAGACCAGCATGGCCAATGTGGTGAAACTCCATCTCTACAAAAAATACAAAAATTAGCCAGGCATTGTGATGTGCACCTGTAGTCCCAGCTCCTGAGGAGGCTGAGGCAGGAGAATTACTTGAATCCAGGAGGTAGAGGTTGCAGTGAGCCAAGATCACGCCACTGCACTCCAGCCTGGGTGAAAGAGCAAGATTCTGTCTCAATAATAATAATAATAATAATAATAATAATAACAACTTTGGGCACTTTCTTCACTGTCCTTTACAAAATTTATTTTCTTCCTGGTATCTGATTTTCTGTTCTTTCTTTTTTATTTTCTAATCATCATGCCCTTCAAATTTTATCCTGAAGTTTTCTCTGTTTGGTTGATTTTTGCCAAACACATTGACATTAGTCCCTATCATACAGAACACATCAGAGTTTATTCACTTATTCAACCACTATTTGAGTACTAAATATACACTCAACCAACAGAGAGTGTTTAGACCCAGAGATTTAATCATGAGGGAAAAAATAGTGAGAAAAATGTGGATAAGACACTAATGAAAGAATGATGCAAATAAGAGCTCACCTCAAGAAGACTTGGCCTACTCTGAATGGCAGGAAATTTTCCCCAAGGAAGTGATATTTAAACTGTGATCTCAAAGACACTTCTTAGCACTTCTTAGTGCTAAGAAGGCAAGTGGGTAGGAAGGAGGCTTCTAGGAAAAGAGAACAATGTGGCAGGAAAGAGCACACCATGTTTGAGAAAGGGAAGTAAGAGGAGTGATGCTGGAACAAGAGGGAAAGAGGAAAGGTGGTGTAGGCTGAAGCTAGAGTAGTAATAATAACAATAACAAGGATGATCACAGAGAACATTTACAGAACACTCAGTATCTAGGGTCTTTCCTAAGCACTTTACATTCATTCATTCTCATTGGTATTATCTCCATTTTAGATGTGAGGCAGCGAAAGACAGAACATGCAAGGTCTTGCAGACAATGTTAAGGGATATGTCTTTCATAGGTGAAAGTAAACTGTGGCCATTGAATAGCTTTAAGCAGATTGGGCATAGAAGGTTGAGGTGCAGGCTGGGCACGATGGCTCACACCTGTAATCCCAGTACTTTGGGAGGTTGAGGCAGGCAGATCACAAGGTCAGGAGTTTGAGACCATCCTGGCCAAGATGGTGAAACCCCATCTCTACTAAAACTACAAAAATTAGCCACGCTTGGTGGTGGGCACCTGTAATCCCAGCTACTCAGGAGGCTGAGGCAGGAGAATCACTTGAAACCGGAAGGTGGAGGTTGCAGTGAGCTGAGATCATGCCACTGCACTCCAGCCTGGGTGATAGAGGGAGACCCTGTCTCAAAAAAAAAAAAAAAAAAGAATATTGAGATGCAAAGATGTGTGTTTTGAAAGAAAAGACTCATTTCAATATGAGGAATGGCTTAGAAGAAAAAGTGGAGACTATGGAAGGGATTATGGTCATGCAGTGAGAGGTGACATTAGTCCAGAGTGGCATGGCAGCAAGGAAGGTAAGAGATGTGGAGAGATGTGGACAGATTCAAGATCTTAGGAATGGCTGGGCACTAGGGTAGGGCAGTGAGGGAACCTTCCAGGACGTGGAGTGTTCTCCTTCGCTGTGGAGAGGGCACCAGGCTGTGGGGCAGATGATGAACTCAGTTTTGGACATTTTGAGCTTAAGAAACTTTGGGAACAAAACAAAATATGTAATCAATTACTGTTTGTTTTAGGGGATTGAATTGAAATGCTCTCTACCCCTCATCAGGAGCTCTTCATGTTATAGTATAAGCCATGTTGCAGAATTGGGATATTGTTCTTCTACAGCTAAAAAAGGAGTGCTTTAAAAAAATCGTAAGTGACTATACAGTGGTAAGCTGTTCAGATGGGCATTATTCCTCACCTCAGTGATAAATGAGATCTGTATAAATTGGCTACGTTTTCATCATTAGAGTGACGTCACAGGTCAATGGCTCATATCCACTGAATTGTCCTTCTTTCCCCGTATCTTACTTGTATGACTTGATCGGTAGCTGATCCCTCTCACTAACCAGCCTCAACTAATACAAGTCAAACTGGTGAAAATTCCATCACCAATAGAGACCCTCATAAGCCTAACTTTTCAACTGCCTGACAAACACTGAAACACCTAATGGCACTGAGCTCTGTAGTGATGTCTGCCAACTCCCATGGGCAAAGGAGGGCTTCTGTAAATGGCATGTCCCCTCATGTCCACAGATGGAGAGTTGGCAGTTCTGGTGTCACTGGTTCAGAATGATTCCTTTTAGAACAACAGTTATCAAATAGCTTGAAGTCACTGCTGATAAAACTCTCAGTTTTGGCCACACAAATAGCTCCATTACATACATGAGGAAGCGGAGGCACAAATTTTATTCAAGGATATACATCAGAACAACAGGATTGCACTGCACATAGCTATAACTGACCTGGACTCTTATTTCCTTTTCCTTCTATGTTTATATTGCCTCAGTCACTTTCTCCAAGCATAACTTGCCTGGTTAGTTCATTTCCTTCTTGTCATTAGCAATGGCAGAAGCCATTCCTGAGACAGAATATTCATCTCGAGAACCTCCAGCCTCTCCAGACTCTCCAAGCACATACATATTCTTGAGTCTAACTGAAGACATCTGAAGACCTTATACTTGATTTATAAAAAAAAAATTGACCTATTTAGAGCTAATGCTCAAGTTGTTGAACAATAAACCATCAATAGGAAGAGTAAACTAAAATCTTTGTGGAAAATCAAAGTTGTAGTAAGAAAGAATAAGAAAAATAACATGGTCTTGTGGAAGGAAAACTGTCCTGTCAAATAGATCTGTTTTGGTACACTCAACTCAGTTCTGCCACCCCTTAACTGCATTAGCTAGACCAGACTTGTCCAATCCATGGCCCGAGGTCTGCGTGCAGCCAAGAATAGCTTTGAATGCAGCTCAGCACAAATTTGTAAACTTTCTTAAAACTATGAGTTTTTTTTTTTTGGTAAATTTTTAGCTCCTCAGCTCTCATTAGTTTTAGTGTACTTCATGTGTGGCCCAAGACAATTTTTCTTCTTTCAGTGTGGTCCAAGGAAGCCAAAACACTGGACACCCCTGTACTAGACTGTCATGCCTCAGTTACTTTTTTGTGTCAAAGGCAGAAGATGAGTCCCATGCATTCTTCTCCCTAAAACAACTATTTAAAATACTCTATTCAATATGATTTTAAAAATAGAAAGATTTGAATTTTTGCAAAACTGTGGCTAATTTACCTAAGTGCTTTCCTCAAAGCTTTATCAGCATGAGTCTTAATGCTAAGAGAAATAAAAGACGGCAGCCAAGGCAGGATGAAAAAAGCATCCTTAACCTCATCTGGGCAGAAAGACAGATCCAGCCTCACCAGCAGCAGCACAAAATGGTCTAGGACTGCTACGTGACATGGCAGATATTTATGTGCTTGAAATAATGAGGTAATACGGACAATTGGGTAAGTCAGTCAATATTTGACACCAGTCTTAGGTTTGGTGCCAACACTTTTAATGAAGTTCCCTTCATTAAAAGGGAATTACCATAGAAAACAGGCTACCACTGCAGTTTCCATTAGTTCATCCCTCTCTATTCCTTCTAAGATACAAAGCAGTTCAGCACAAACAGCTGTGTCTCTTCTCTTCAGTTTATAAGTAATGCCATCCAGAGTCACTGGAACTCTTAGTTTTTAAAGGAAGAGGGAATGGGTGTCATTGCTTTTACATCCTTTGTTAATGTCAAGAAACTAAGCTGCATATTTTTTAATAATGAGAATCTGGATCAACTTCAGTGTATATTTCAAAATATATTCCAATTAAACTATTTAATAGAGTCCTGACTTTTTCTCTAGCCCCATCCCATCACCATATGTATCCAACAATTCAAGTTCTTTCTCCTCTTCCGTTAAAAATGAGGGTCACTGAAGTGTTTTGAAAGTTCAGTTTCTCTGAAACCATTGTTTTCAAAATGTCAATAATAACTCTTCATACTAGTTAATTTCTAGTATAAGTACCATGAAACCTACTATGCTGCACAGCTAAGTAACCCATGCAGGCTTCCTGTGTCTGTGCCTGCCCAATGGCCACCCTCAGTGATCACTCCATATCCATGTCCACATCATCATTATCTTCACCTTCAAGGCCTTTATGTCCCTGCAAGTAGACACTTAAGAGGAAGATGTGTCAGGATCAAGGAATACTGCCTTTCTGAAGATTAATTATTTAAAACATGATTAGACTATTGCTTTTCACAGGGTTCTGGTCAAGTAAGTGATCCAGAATTTCCATCCCTTTTATATTCCCTCTTCCCTTAAGAACTGAGTTCCAGTGACTCTGGACAGTATCAGTCATCAAATGAAGAGAAGACATGTGGTCTAAGATGGAGGCTGGGAGTGGCTCTGCCCACCTGAGCCACAGTGCCAGCAAGTGATCTCATTCACTGTTCATGGGTACATACTGGGTACCAGGACCTGGTAGATCTTGGGGACACAGAGTTGAACACAATTGTCCCCACTAATGCCTGCCCTCAGGGACTGGCGATATCCCTGCCAACCTTCTTGGACCAGCCTCCATGATACAAACTCCTGCTTAGCTAGAACTTGGAAAGGCAATGAGTAAAGCAAAGGCAGATAAGCAAAGAAGCCACCACAGAACTAAATCAAATCGATGACATATTTTTGTCTACTCAGAATGTTTATATAAATTTCTTCACACAAAAAAAATTCTCTCTCTTTTGTAGGTGAAAAAATTGGCATGCAGGAATGGAAGTAAATTGTCCCCAAAGTTAGAGAATTCATTACCATGAAAGGTGAGGGCCTAGATGATTTTCCTGACTCCCTTTCAGCCTCTATCTCTTTTCTTTCTTTCTTTTTTTTTTTTTTGAGACGAGGTTTCACTCTTGTTGACCAGGCTCGAGTGCAGTGGCACAATCTCGGCTCACTGCAACCTCCACCTCCCGGGTTCAAGTGATTCTTCTGCCTCAACCTCTCAATTAACTGGTATTACAGGTGCCTGCCCTCATGCCTGGCTAATTTTTGTATTTTTAGTAGAGACAGGGTTTCGCCACATTGGCCAGGCTGGTCTCAAATTCCTGACCTCAAGTGATCCACCTGCCTCAGCCTCCCAAAGTGCTGGGATTATAGGTGTGAGCCACTGTGCCCGGCCAAGCCTCTGTCTTTAATGGCCATCCATGAGGGTCTCAAAGCAGTGATGACACATTGAATAACCGTTGACTCTGCTTCTAATCACAGCTTTGTAGGGAGAAATATATAAAAGAGATGGAAATTCTGGATCACTTACTTCACCAGCTCCCTGTGAAAAGGAATAGTCTAATCATGTTTTAAATAATTAACCATCAGAAAGGCAATATTCCTTGGTCCTGACACATCTTCTTCTTAAGTGTCTACCTACAGGGACATAAGGGCCTTGAAGGTGATGATGATGAAGAAGACAATGAAAACTAGTAGTATTAAATGTTTCTATGATTTTAAATGCACTATCCCATTTAATTCAAGAATTCTATTTGGTTCTATCTTTCCATATAATGCAGAAGATAAAACTTGGTGTCAGAAAAGCTGAGGGACTTGACCAAGGTTACAAAGCTAGAAAGGATTCGTGATGAGAGCCTAGCCTAGACCTCATCTGACTCCAGAGTCTATGCTTTTGATCACTACACTCACCTTAAAACCTGACAGCTTTCAGCAATTTAAGTTACAAACCTAATTCAGTGTGCAAAACGTTAGAAGTTCCCCTGAAAAGGGAATGTAATATAATATATTACCAAGTTCTAGAATGGCTTTCCAAATGGCAGAGCCACAAATTGAAAAGTGAGGCTTCCATTAATGGCAGCCATTGGATGGAAGAAAATGAGCTCAGTCTGTAAATCCTGACCAAATATCATCTTCAATCGGGAGGTTGAAGGAAACTCATCAGCATCTGACTCTGGGGAGCTTCCACCCAGGTACCCAGGCAGATGAGTGCTGTGCCTGGGGAAGCCACAGGCTAGACTGAGAAAAGGAGTTGAAATAAATCATGACCCATCTGGCCACAGGTTTTCCAACCTGAGCCACAAGGAAAGAAAATCTATAAATTGGATAAAAAGCATGAAGTTCAAAGCAGTAAGGGGAAAGTCCATTTAGCCCGTCAACTGAAAGGGGTGTTGTTTTAGATAAGCAAAACAGGAAGAACACAAATAGCAAGGTTCAGAAAGACTTGCAACAGCCCACTCTTCACCTTGAGACCTGACACAATTTATTCCCATTGTCCAGAGCTAAGTTTTTGCTCATCACAAAACTAGAATAAGAAAACTGATAAGGCTACCATGAGGAATAAATGAAGTAATTAAGAAGATCTCTTAAAATACCAAGGCCTATGTGAATGCTTAGGAATATTAATATCATCATTATCATAAATATATAACCGCACTCTTAGGAAGGGAGAGAGCATTTTGAGTGCCAGATGAAATGCTGCCTCTGGACCCAGGCTGTTTGCAAAAGTGGTGATGCTTTGGTTATTTACAGAGCTCCTAAGTCCTCTTCATTCCGGGAGAACTGGTATAACCCATATCTTGGCCTGAGGCCAGGATATGCTATATTCGGTTCAGCTCCCACTCTGTCCCTGGCCCTGTCACTAAGCAGAGGCCTTGCTCCAGGGCTTTACCTTGCTGCTTCTGCATGGTGGTGAAGTCTTCGAAGGTGAGTGTGCGCACAGGAGGTCTCCAGAATGCGTAAGTCTCCATGATGGCTTCAAGTCCAGTTCTGATGAGAGAAAAGCCAGCAAAGGAAGTTGTAAATAATCTCAAGAAATACGTTGACTTTTTAAAGATCCAGAGTTGGTCTGTCAAACAAGTAAGAAAAACATAGGTAGTGAGAGCGATCACTATCAGGGTAAATTAGTCTGAAAAAGATCAAGGTACAATGATGCTGGACTGGAGGAGGAATAACAAATTAATCTAATTCAGATAATTTGCAAGCAAATCTATAACGATGATGGAATTTTATTCTGACCCTCTTTTAAAGGAGGCTTGGTCTGTAGGGGGGAAAAAGCATGGTAATTGATAAATGTCAAGGCTACTAATATCATGAGTACAACTGAGCAGAAAGTAACATTGATTGTTTATCTAGCACAGAACAACGTTGACATCATTGCCACAGTGCACTGACACAGCCTGACTCAGAGTCAACTCCCGACCTTGGGTATGTACAGAATCAATGGCACTGTCAAACTGCTGTAGTTGTAAAGTCTTCTCCTTTTTTTTTTTTTTTTTTTTGAGACAGATTCTCGCTCTGTCACCAGGCACCAGGCTGGAGTGCAGTGGCACGATCTCGGATCACTGCAACCTCCACCTCCCAGGTTCAAGCAATTCTCCTGCCTCAGCCTCCAGAGTAGCTGGGACTACAGGCGCACGCAAACATGCCCAGCTAATTTTTGTATTTTTTTAGTAGAGACGGGGTTTCACCACATTGGCTGGGATGGTCTCGATCTCTTGACCTCGTGATCCACCCGCCTCAGCCTCCCAAAGTGCTGGGATTACAGGCATGAGTCACCGTGCCCCTGGCCTATAAAGGCTTCTTAAAGCAATAGAGATGAGTAAGGCAGCAGAAATAAAAGGAGAGGTAAGCAATGAAATAGACTTGGGTATCTGCTGCAATAAGACACACCTACCTGAAGATAAAGAAAGGGCTTGGTCTCAGAAATTATACTTCAGGCAAAAAGACTAATATATTTCTCTAAACACGTATCTACGTTTTGGTAACCTAATAATCAGTCTTGTCTTTGATCATCACAAACTGTCAGAGTTCAGGAAGTATCCAATATTTTACAAGTACATTTCTTTAAGGCTTTTGGTTCATTTATATTAGAAATTCTATAAATTGGACTATGTACATACTGTCTTTTTTAACCTTCAATTAACTATGTCTCTAACACATAGGTGAGCTGCTGATAGGCATCATTTTCACGTGATTATTAAGGTTATCTCAGACATATTCTTGCTGATACCCATACCCTCAAAACAAAGTATCAGCTGGGGCTTTGTGTGAAGCTTTGAACACAGCTTCTAAATTCTGATTTTTCTTTAAAACTAGCTGCTTCATGTAACCAAATAGAGGAAGGAGAAGTATGGGAACTATGGGACAGGTGGGAGGAAAACAGGAAACAGCAGATGGCCTAAGTCTTTTCATTGCAAAGTCACTGGAAGGTGAGTGGTATTGCATCCCTTCCTGAAATGGATACGCTTTTCCTTTTGAGATAAAACTTCTGATGCCTGTACTTCTTTCTTGGTAACGTATTTCCAGAGTTCTCTTCAGTCTTACGTAACAAGAAGAAAGAAATTTCATTTTAGGTGACAACAAATATCCTCTTCTTATTAACAACTATAGGATACCCTGAGGTTCTTCTCAGATGAACTGCTGATACACTGATTGACTCTTTGTGTTGGAAAATTTCCTCACTTGCACAGTTAACTTTCTAAAGTCTTCCCTGGAATCTTGGAGGCTTTAAATACACCAGTATTGGCAAACCAAACTCTGTATTTTAAGAAGAGGTTCAGAGAAGAGAGTGCTGCATGGTGTTTATTAGCTGTTAATCTGTTAGAAGTAGGAATAGGAGATATCTCCACATAGTCACTCTACGTTAATGCTGAATACAGTACATGAAACTATTTGTGGAGAGAAAGAGCCCAGGCAATTACGGAGTTCAGAATAATAAGGGGATAGATAAATAAAGCCACACTGAGCCTGGATGGATAGAAGAAATAGATCGGCCAGGCTTAGGTCTTACTACTTTGTTTCGGAATGTTGGCCACCCACCAGAATATCTTAGGATTCTCTTTAATGGCACAGGAGGCTCACTGAAAATGGCAGGGTCTTTATTGTTCCACCTCCTAGTTCATTCTTCCCAGGAACATGTACTGATGAGGAGGACAAAATATTAGCTCAAGGACAAAGAACAGTCCCTTCTGAGTTCATAATAAAGCAATAGAAGACTATGAAATGGCAATAATATACTGATACGCTGCCAATATTTTATTTGTTGAGTAAACAGAAAATGAACTTCATTATCTACCCTAGTTCATTTTGTGCTGCTATAACCTACCGCACACTAGGTAATTTATAAACAATAAAGTTTATTTAGCTCACTGTTCTGGAGGCTGAGAAGTCCAACAGCATGGTGCTGGCACTTGGTAGGGGCCTTTGTGCTGAGTCATATATGGTGAAAGAGATGAAAGGTCAAGGTCAAGAGAAGGCCAGAGAGAAAGGGGCCAAACTCATTTTTTTTTATCAGGAGCACACTCCTGTATTAATTAGCCTACTCTCTTGATAACTACATTAATTCATTCATAAGGCAGAGCTCGAAGAACCTAATCACCTCTTAAAGGTCCCAGCTCTCAACATTGTTGTATTGCAGATTAAGTTTGCAACACATAAACTTTGGAGGATATATTCAAACCACAGCAGTTCATTTTCATAATAGGCAAAACTACTGTGACAAAAGTGTTAATAGTTTTGTTTTATTTAAGCAGTAAACTCTATATATAGAATAGTGACCATTTACTCATAAATCGAAATCTAAAATCCATCTAAAAGAACTGAGTTGTAGAATAACAGATTTTAAATCCGGGAAGAATCTTGGATGTCATCTACTATACCTCTGATGATACTGTCTTGAATGGTTATCCACCTCTTCTGGTATATATCCCCAGGAAGTTTTTCATTTTATTGATAGATCTGATATAACTTTCACCCTCTGGTTTCATTATGAATAAGTAAATAGTGAGAGTGACAGGCATTTCCCACAAGTAGTCCACCTGCCACATCCTCAGCAAGGAGACCTTCCCTAGCTAAAGAACATACTGTACAACAGGCACATATGGACACATATGTAATCCATCCAGGAGTCTATCACAACAAGGATAAATTTGGTAGTGAAATTGTGTGGGAAGGGTTATGGCTCCTAAAAAAAATAATGGCTAAGACAACACATGCCTAACCACACCTTATTAATCCACAGTGGATCTATCTCTTGTAAATATATCCTACATGGCATATATATAAATTATTCTATAATAGAAATGATCCTATAAAATATATTATCCTACAGAGAATAATACTTGTCTCATACTTATATTATTGAATTTATTTATGTATTTTGTATTTATGTATTCAGCTTTTTAGAAAAATTAATCCTATTTATGTATCATATTCCACCTTTTTTATTTGTCTGCAACCCTATTAAGCTTCGTTGGATAAATCTAGTTATTAGAAGGTCCTAGTTCTATATGCCAGTATTTGGTGTAGTCCCATGGCAAGATTAAACAATTCACCTCTCTCCACCACTGGTATGTTTGCACCTCAAGGGCTTAGATACCATGTTCTTCTATGCCCAGTTTTCTGGCACAGTGCTGGTTACATGGTGAGATCTCAAATGATATACATTGAACTAATAAGGAGAGGAATAAATGCTTTATTGCTGAGTCATTCTTACATTTTAATGAGCATTCACTTTTTTAAGTCTAAAACTTAGGAACACAACTTGGTATAAAATAAACTGTCTGAAGACAGAAGAGATCCTCCATTACTAGAGATTTGGGAATTGTTTCTATAGCTAATCATGATTGTGCTTTTATTAACTTCAGGCTCAGAGAGATTTGCATTTTCCTTGTTTCATTCCATTCCAGCCATAGAACTTCTGAGCTTCAGCAGAGTCTGAGTTCCCTCACAGAGGTGAGTCATCTCACACCCCATCTTTTTGTGTGAAAGTTCTCGCCAACCACCTATTAACATCTTCAGCCAGTTGGATGTCTAGTCAAAATTTACCCTGTGATACACATTGTTTACTCATTTATCATCATTTTACCCTAGTTTTGTAAAATTTTATCTCCAAGTTTTTAAAAGCGAATTCATTGTCTGATGGGTAGAAAAAGCAGCCTTAGGTAATGGTATGCCATTAACGTGCTCCACGTGGTGAGCCTCTTCAAGTCTGCTGAACACCGAGACCTGATATCATCTGAGATTTCCAACCAGAGACGGTCAGATTGGCAAGTGTCCCCCTCTTGCTCGCTTTTCCCTGTTTGCTCTCATGACAACATGGGCCGTATCCAAACCACCTTTGTCCAGTGCTTTGGCTGTAATCACCTCTCTGGTTTCCAGGCCTCTTCTCTTTACTCTTTTCAGTCTTCTCACTGGCCAAACCAACAGAATGTGCTGAAGAGAAGGGGAAAGAGGAAGAAGAGAAAGCAAGCCAAGGACCTCCTTTGCAAATTGATGATGCCTCGAAATCAACTTATTTGTAAGAATAGCCAGACTACAGAAAAAAAATCCTTCCGACATTTTCAATCCAAAAAAGATGGCAGGATCATTCCTTCAAAGTTCAACAAATACTTGATAAGTACAACAACAATTATAACTTTCACAGCCCTACTTGGTAACATGCCAATGCATATTTCTGTTTTTCATATGTCTGGAGATAGGGAGTTGCTTTTTTTTTTTTTTTTTTGAGACAGTTTCGCTCTTGTTACCCAGGCTGGGGTGCAATGGCGCGATCTCGGCTCACTGCAACCTCCGCCTCCTGGGTTCAGGCAATTCTCCTGCCTCAGCCTCCCAAGTAGCCGGGACTACAGGCTCAAGCCACCATGGCCAGCTAATTATTGTATTTTTAGTAGAGATGGGGTTTCACCATGTTGACCAGGAGGGTCTCAGTCTCTTGACCTCATGATCCACCGGCCTTGGCCTCCCAAAGTGCTGGGATTATAGGCATGAGCCACCGCGCCCGGCCCAGGGAGTTGCTTTTTAATGTTTCATTTGTTTATTTTCTCTTTAGTTCTGACTTTCTTAACTTTTACTCTTCCCCATACTATTTGCTGGTGATACTGGTAACAAAGGGAACATATGCTATGGGTTGATAAAGCCATTGGCCATCTCTCAGTAGAAGATAGCAAAGGACTAAGGGAAGCCTGCTGAGACAAAGGTCTTGAAGTAAGAAAAGAGTTATCCAACCAAAAAAACCTTACATGCTAAGTTCAGGAAATATAGAAATATACAGACATAAAAGACACAGCGTTTCTACCCTTTATGAGTGTCCTGTTTTTTTTAAAAAGGAGCAAGATATAAACGACTACTTTCCGAACTGTGCAGTAAATGTTACACTGAAGCCATGTATGCCAAGTTGCCATGGAACATTGAGCAAGAATCACTTAATACACCTAAAAAACTCAAGGAAGTTTCCACAAAAGGCCAGTTATCTAAGCTTAATATTAAAGAGTACTCAGCAGTTTTCCATCCAGACAAGAGGCAAGTTTCTCTAGTAGACTTAACAGTATGTGCAAAGACTTGGAGGTATGCAAGAGAAGCCATGCTTTGGGGACTGAAAATAGTTCAGGATGACTGGAGCCTAGGGTACAGAATGGGGAGGGTGGTAGACACCATGAACATTTATTCCACATTAGCTGCTTAGGTTTTATCCCGTTTCTTTTTCCTCTTTTTTCCCCTTCTTTGATCTGATCCCCTTTATTTCCCTTCCAGTATTTGAAAGAACATTTAACTAGAATATACTATTCCTTCAGATAGAGTTATCACATCTCAACATTCGTAGATTTTTCTTGCTTGGTTGAGGTAAGGCCAAACCTTCCTCCATACTTCCTTCTCCTTCACTGGATCTAAAACAGAATTACTCAGATCAAATTTTCCAGACGACTCAGGAATTTTGTTGTCCTGGGATATTCTAAAAGATCTCCCAGCAGAGGTGTGCCAATTGACTAAAAACCAAACCGTCATTCAAAACTTGGCTTTAGATAGTACCGTAAGTATACCTACATGATGAAGTCATTAATGCGTCCTGCAATGGTTTGGGAGAACAAGTGTTCAATGGACAGATGCCTGGAGTTGAGTTAAAATTGTTCCTTACCCAGTTATTCCCAACTTGAGAACCCTGTCCTTCTTTGGAGTCTGAATCAGTAGTAATGGCAGTCCATAAAGAGTTTTCACTGACTCAAGAAGTGTAATTATAACCCATGATAACACAAAGTTGTCTAACTAGAATATTAGGTTTCTTTGCATTTGACTGAAATGGTCTAACTTTGATTTGATCACACGAGGGACAAATTAGCATCATGGTTAAGAGCACAGGCTCTGGGGCTAGATTAGCTGGCTTCAAACTGTAACCCTACTGCCTATTAGTGCAAACTTGGAGGTTATATAACCTCCTCATGTCTAAGTCTGCCTATCTGTAAAATGGAGATAATCATAATACTTCCTCCTAACTGTGATTTAATAAATGTAGACTTATTAAAGACAAAAATGTATCAAGACAACAGAGAAAACATAATGAAAGTTTGAGGACCATTGGTCCAACTCAAGCAAAAGAATTCTAGCCATTTTGCTAAGATTGTGACCTGTAATAGAAGAATATATTCTTACTTCACTGGAATCCAAAATTCCGTCAGCCCTCTGGCTCTGGATTAAATGTAGAAGGAGCTGTCTGATACCTAATTCCCTATTTCATTGTCTTCTCAAAGAAATAAAAACATGTCCCTCAAGTCTCTGTAGGCCTCATTATCTTGTAGATATTTCAGACTCCAATATGTTAGCCATTAAAAAGACGTCACTCTGTTCGATGACACTATCCCTGGGCAAAAGCCATAGCTAACAAAACAACTGCCAACTTTCTCTGGCAAGGCCACATAGCCAAGAGGACAATGATGGAAAAGCCTCACGACGAGGGAGGGAGAACAAATAAGACAGAAAAAATATTAAGTACTGGCTAAAAGACCACAAGACAAAGAATATGACAAATAATTATGGCCTGCATGAAAAGGAGGAGCCCAGTTGGATCCTCTGCCAGAATCCACCACGGGGCCAGCTACCTTGAACCGTAGAAGCAGCAGTGCCTGATAGAGTGTCCAGCACTGATTACTTCCATAGATCTGCTAAATGGCAGAAGCCACCCATGCCAGGGATAACAAAAGGGTATGCGAAATCTACAGGGGCTGGTAAGATTGCCAGGAAAGAGCAGGAAGAGATTGGCTGGAAAAATATACCCAATGGCTTTAGGGAAACTAAATGAAAATACAGAAATTGAAAGTGAGGGAGACACTTGGGATGTCATGCTGATTGAATAAAAGACAAGTGGTTAGTTCACGAGCTCTAAGCTCACTACATGAGCCTTCAGGAGTGACAGGGAGCCAGAGGTGGACAAAGATACAATTTCTGCTGTCTAGCAAGCTGCGCCTCGCAGAAGAGAGAGAAATCATTCTCTGGATGCTGTCATTGGCTGGATTTACAAATTCTGAAAGCTAGTACCTCATCGTGTTTGGTCTTACCATCAGTAAAATAGGAAATAGTACATCGATGTCATCAACTTGGAGATAAAAATGGACAACTTGGACTACAGATACTCTACGAAATAATTATTACTATTGTTTGTATACTTATGATTTGAATGGCCAGAAATATATGAGGTTAAACTGTATGAAACTGCTAGCATTTTACCATTTTTGACTTATAAATACAGTAATTTTCTATGTTTAACTTAATAGATAAAGGTATAGATAAGATTTTAGTTACTTGGTTATAATAGAGAACTCTATTAGCAAATTTTAACTGAGATCCACCATACACTCTTTCTCCTCCCACTCCCAAAGACAAGTTGTTTCAGATTTCAGCAAAAACCAACTGGCCTTAGGGTTAATTTCTAGCTGACTTTTCCTTGCCCCTTTTTTCCTTCTGTTAATATTAGGAACTTTGATTCTTCACCTCACATTCCACCTTCTATTGGGTGTTATGAGGAGGGGCTGGCCCTCCAACAGGGAACTCCTATTTATACCCAAGAGAGGTGGTTCTTTATAAACATGGCCATAAGACAGCAACTGCTGAAGAGGGGGTCACGGGAAAGCTCTTTACTCCCAAATATTTTCCCTACCTCCATTAGGGAGTAATTCTTTCTCTCAGGTTAACTATCAACCTCATTAAACATCCTCTTTCAGTGAGCAAATGTATCCATTCCCGGAATGCAGTGAGTGGCTCCATTTTTAGATCAGCATCCCCTGACATGTTAGGTAAAAGGACGCTAGGCACCAAAAAGGACTGCTGCCAGCCACATTCCCAGAAAACAGCACTGCTGGCTGCAAACACTCTAAGAATGAGCTCAGACTCAGATCTCTTCTCCCACTTCGTCTTGCAAGCCCTATTGTTTCTTCAGTGAGGGGCAACTCATTAAAACTACTTACCCATATAAAACAACTTCCTCGTGATACAGAGCCTGCCACTGGCTCCTTTCTGATAGATTCTAAGTTATAGAATTTGAATGTCCTGGCTCAGGCCTCCAATGGTGGATTCCAAAGAGAAAAACATACCCTCCTAAAAAGTTGTACCAATTCCCTGGGCTACAGAAGGGCCATTCCACTTGGGCCCTATCATAGAACCAATAGCAGTGGCTTCAGGGTGTCATGCCAGCTGGAAACATCTGGAGGAAACTGTGTCACATGGGACAGTCCCCCCTGCAGCTGTACTAGATGCAATGGAGGCTAGGAGTAAGGGTCACAGACAGGATGAAGGCTCCATCAGAGCTTCATTCAGCTTTTTTTTTCCTGTCAGGAAAAAAAAAGAGTCTCTCACTCCATGGCACTTTTAAGACAAGTTCAAAGAACCCCTCACTACCCAGACAAACCATAATCTTAATCATCTCCTTTTTATGTATGTGTTTGCTTTGGAGGAAGTCCCTGAGAATTATATAAAATTTCCCAAGCTGACTTGGGCTTTCTGTAAAATCTTGGCAGCCACCCTATCAGGGACAAAGCTTTCACATCAGATGTGAGCCGAAAGATGCAGGGTCTCTTTTCTTCCACTCCTTTGGTTATCTCTTTAATATGCAGGGTCTTGAAAGCTGTCATGCTCCTTCTAGCTGAGCACAGCGGACTCTCCAGGTGTGTGTGCAGATGCATCTCCCAAGGGTGCTTCTCGACAATTAGACCCAGTGCAAAGGCTCTTGCTTCTCTTCAGCTTTAGGATCTTTGTCTTCTCTTTGGTGCAGACTCCAAAGACACCATCATCTTTGGAGTGGGTGGCCATCCTCAAAGACATAATTTTACCTCTCAGTTCACTACTGGGTGGTCTCTCTCAACCAAATCTCATTCTGCGTTAGCTCAGTCTCTGGGAACCATTTCTTTTCTGAAGCTCACAGGCACTGAAAATTGCAAGGTATCCCTTCTACAGAGAGCCAGAACGCACAGACATACTCCAGCTATCCAGAGTCAGATCAGATAGCCTCCAGGGTGTGTGTGTCTAATCTACAGTTAGACTAAATAGATGTCTTACAGCAGCAATCAGTCTCCAACTTTCATCAAAATGGCCATTAATCTTTAAACTAAGCCTATTTAGAGATTCACTCTTTCTTCGTTCCTTATGTGGTGTTCAAAACTAGCTTCTCACTACTGCTCTACCTGATTTGCCCCTAGTTGGACTAAGACTTTCTCTCTCTAGAGCTCCTGGTTTTTAATTTCTGTGCCACTCATCAACACCTTTTTATTGACTGTAGCTAAAGGAAAAATTGCATTTTATTCGTTATTCCTGGCACTATGAGAAAAGAATACAAGAACAGAAACCTGAAATAGGTGCAGTCCGTCTTCCAGGAGCTTATATTCTAGTAGGGGGCAGAGGCCAGGAGCACAGAGCACAAAACCAAAAAAAAAAAAAAAAAAAACTCAAGCTGAGAAAAGCTATTTTTCCCTGGGAACAGGAAAGTGTTACTGTCACCTGCAGTAGGAGAAGCCTCCCGGAGGCAATCCTGGGATATTGTGCCTGAGAGCTAGGCCTGGTAATAGGTGAACACTGCTCCCGCCCCCACATATGCACACAAAACTAGATTTGGGCCATACAATTTCTAAGAAATCTACAAGTAGAAACAACTTAGGAAAAAAAAAAAAAAGAAGAAGAAAACACAATTTCCCTCCTATTGCAGAGAAAATGACTGGAAGCAAAATCTGTCAGTGATTTCACTCCAGAAGAAATGGCCATCTGCTATTCTTCCCCACAACATGAACACACACATACACCCACCCATCTCTCTCCCTTTTTCTCTCTCTCTCTCTCACACACACACACAGGTATACTTACACATGTACACACACACACACACATTCACATATTTATGATTACTTACACATACGCACATAGACACACACTCACACATATACAGGTTTACTTATACATACACACATTCAACATTCACACACACACACACACGTGCGTGCATGCTCCCAGTGAAGACTTCTCATGAGGGGCATAATTACTTGGTAATGGAGAGTAGCAGTTCCATAAGTCAAATCTGAAGGGTGGAGACCTTCCCATGCTTCTCACCTGACACTTCCTAAAGAAGCAGGGAGAACTACAACAGGTGCTAATGATGGTGGCACCACAGGGCTGAAACCTGGACTCACTGGGGCTCCCACTGGGGTCCTACACAGTCCAGTGAATAACACCTCTTGTTTCATCTGAGCTCAGAATCTGTTCTGTGGAAGATACAGGAGCCTAATGCCATGGAGACCAGAATACATTTTTACTATAGATAAAGGTATTAGGGGGTTGTGGCATAGGTGAGAAGGCTGAATGAGCTGACTAGAACTCCCCTGAAATAAGCTGATGCCTCAGAAATGTAGGCTTCCTCTGCTAGGCTTTCCACATAATGGGAAAACAGCTGGGAATGTATTTTCTGCAGACAAGCAGGCAAGAATCTGCAGGGGGTTCCTTCTTCCAGACTCAGCAATCAGATCAGTCATTCTGGTTTCCATTGAGAGGAAAGAGAAAGGTATGGGGCAAGAAGCCAGAAGGACTTCTCCATGGATTGCTTTTTTTCTTTTGAGATGGAGACTTGCTCTGTTGCCCAAGCTGGAGTGCAGTGACACAGTATCGGCTCACTGCAACCTTTGCCTTCCAGATTCAAGCAATCCTCGTGCCTCAGCCCCCCAGTAGCTGGAATTACAGGCACGAACCGCCATGCCTGGCTAATTTTTGTATTTTTAGTAGAGATGGAGTTTTGCCATGTTGGCCAGGCTGGTCTTGAACTCCCGACCTCAGGTGATCCACCCGCCTCAGCCTCCCAAAGTGCTGGGATTACAGGCATTAACCACCATGCGTGATCCAATATCTCTTTACATCAATGTTTGAAAAATAGGAAGCTAGTATCCTCAGCCACAGGTCCCCCAAGCACTCTTTTCTATACTTCAGAGGACACAGTTGTCAGCCAGGGGGCCACACTCGGAAGGTTCTGAGTGTGAGAGGCTTATGGGGCAAGAGAGACTCTCAAAGGCATTTGAAGAGAGTGTTGTGGGTGGCTGTGTCTTCACCATCTTTCCTCTCATTCCTCCCTTCTTGAGCCTCTGGATTGTACTAGGATGGATTGAGATCGACAAACCTGAACATGTTTTGGTTTGAGGTTTGGCAAACTCTGTAACTCCAAAGTCTTCCACAAATGTTTTGTGTTCTGCAAAACCAAAAAACATTGGCCAAGCACTTTCCCCCCTAATTTTTAAGCCCATGTGTTTTTAAAGGAAATGTAATCCGTATGTTTTGGGTACATTTATATGCAACTCATCAAACCGTGCTCCTCTGCATGAGTCAATTGATGTCTAAAATGCATGGGGAAGATCTTAGATTTATAAAAACTTTTTTTTAGCACTGAAGGGCAATAGATGAGGTGCTGGATGGAAGGTGGTAAACTGGGTCCAGATGCTGGCACATCAGTTCTCAAGATTTGCAGATAATTCTCTATATCCTCATCCATCAATTTTCCCCACATGCAAAGTGGCATTAATAATTGTTGCCCTCATCAGATCTTGTGGTAGCTAGTGATAATTTAAGTGTGATTATCAGGTAATTTTGAGATATTTAAAGAGAAAAATACAAGGGCCTCCGTACTTGCCCTAACAATTTATTTTAATCCAGCTTTCCAGAGTGCTGGAGGGCAAAGATGGCTTCTATCTTTAGTAATTCATCCTCGCCCCATCATGAGACACATGACTTCAATGTCATTGTATCATGGTTTCACCTGCTAGGGAAGGTCAGGCTGGCTTCCTGTTCTCTACTAGGAAAACCCTTATTTACACGGGGATAGAGAGTTGATGAAGTCACGGGGAGCAGACTACAAGGACAAGCTAAGAGTATACAGTTTGTGTTACTTGGAAAAGCAAAGGTTCTAGGTGACTTGAATAGTGTTTTTACACAGATTAAGGCCTTTTAGAGGTAGAGTTCTGTTCTCAATATCTGTTTAACATAACATAAATCAAGTGTAAACTGTTAGCATGATAAAGCCTAAAGCATTCAGGCTTTGAAGTGAGGCAGAGTCGGTTTTAATACCTGCTCCAGCTTTACTATGGGACGGTAAGAAAACTGCCTAACCTCTCCAAGACTCGATTGCCTCATCTGTAAAATATGAGTCGTTTTGAAGATTAGAGAAAACATAATTAATAATTCAGTAAGCCCATAGTGCAGAATCTTGGAATAAAAGGCAACAGGAAATGGCTCCCAAGCACATTCTGCCGACCTGGACAGGTAAAATAAGCTAATGGGAAGGAAGAGGATGGGCCATCTGAAATGAAGGTAATAGGTATTCATTCCTCACCGGCTAAATTTTGAAAATGAAGGCCTTTGTCTCATTATAAACAAAGAATGATCAAACAGGAAAGCATTTTCCATGTAGTCCATATGCCTACTATGCTCTACCACTAACAAGTAGTTGCTTGACCAAAAATATATTGCTCAGTCTTATCATCTACAAGCTGGAAGTTTAAGTGATTTTTACTTTACTCAGTACATATAATTTTTAAAAATTCGAAGGGGAATACAATTTTATTAAAATATAAATATATTTTAAATATACAATAAGTTTAGTAGAGAAGTTATTCATAAATTATTTTGTAAAGAAATTGATTACCATGACTGATCTTAGCATAAATCTGGATTATAATATAATGCACTGCATATTTCACAAAATGGTTTAAAATGAAAGTTTTTGGTTTATTTGAAAACTCTTACAGAGAGAATACTAAAGATAACTCCTAATAATCTGTCATTTGAATGTAAATAAATGCCCTCAAATTATGAAAAAAGAAATCTGACAAAGTAAACAGTCATTGCAAAGCCTTGTACTTTGAGACAGCTGTATCACATTTATGGATTCAATATTGTCTATATAAGATGAAATTTTCTGATCGAATCATCTTAGATACAGCTGGTTTCCTTATCCATCTTCATTCTCTTTTAACTTACCATAGGTAACAGCTTTTAATTTTATATAGGAGGAGTGAAACAGAATTTAGAGAAAAGAAAGAATTACCAACCAGAGAAACAACACAGTCTCTAAGGACATTTATAGCAGGGGCAAATAGTCCTATCAACTTCAGCAGTTCTTAAAAGATTCACTACATAATAACCTAGTCATGGCCGGGCGCAGTGGCTCACGCCTGTAATCCCAGCACTTTGGGAGGCCGAGGCAGGCGGATCACGAGGTCGAGATCGAGACCATCCTGGCCAAAATGGTGAAACCCCGTCTCTACTAAAAATACAAAAAAAAATTAGCTGGGCGTAGTGGCACGCGCCTGTAGTCCCAGCTACTCGGGAGGCTGAGGCAGGAGAATTACTTGAACCCGGGAGGCGGAGGTTGCAGTGAGCCAAGGTCGTGCCATTGCACTCCAGTCCGGCACCTGGTGATGGAGTGACTCTGTCTCAAAAAAAATAAATAAATAAAAATTTTAAAAATAACCTAGTCATAATGACTGAGGCTAAGTCACCAAGGAAGGGGTGTTCTATACACCCTCTTTTCTAAAGCGGGAAGCATTTAATATATTTTGGAACAATTTCCTAGGGGAAAAAAGGTTAAATTTTTTCACACAGTTTTAGCTCTTAAGGTAGTAATTTTCTGGAAAATGTCATTTGTCTATGACTCCTTGTTTCCTGGTAATGCAAAATATATGAGATATCACTGCAGGTGCTGAAGCCACCTACTGATGCTTATCAGAAAAAATAATGGCTATACTTTAGTGATAATAAATTACCATAAAATGTCTTTGAAGTTACTCAGTAACTAAATATGATGTAAGGAAGAAAACAGAATGAGAGATTTGATCTGGTGATTTAGACTATGCAACAAAGAATTTGATTATTGCATTAGCTATCCATTTCTCTCTGCCAAAGTCTACACAGTGGCAGAGCACACAGGTGTTTTCTAAAAATCAGGAGCCATGAGCCATCAACAGGATGTAAGGGAAGTGACGTCACATAGAAAAGAAGTTTCTCTTCCACAGTGATTCTTACCTGTTTCTCCCAGAATCTCTGAATCCTTTAGCAAAAGGGTTTCGGTCAATTTTTAATCTGGTAATCTAGAAACAAACAAATAAGTATGAATTGCTTTTATATTAACTGATTCTTTTTTAGTAGTCCTAGAAAATTACAAAAATCACCGTTTAAATAACAGCTGTTGCTCTTATTTAATTTCCTTTCAGCTTGAGATTTAATCTGAAGTTGTATATAGAACTTGGCCTGGCACACAGATGTCTGACCCACCTGACTCACTTCTCCATAAAAACTAAAGTTTGCCCAGTATGTGACTCTATAAACTCTCTTCTACTCACCTTCCTTGCCCCAGAGTGATGATAAATCACTTGCCTAGACAGACATTGAAATGGAAAACTGGTCAATGGTCACGTCCATAGTACATGACATACGGGAGGCACTTAAAAAATGCTTGTTGAATGAATGAGTAAGCAAACAATGTGCGAGTGATTGAATAATTAATAATAGACTCAGTCAATTCAGTCAGGTGCAATCAGACCACCAGACAATCTGCCTCAGTCTGAAAGACCCAAAAAATTGACTGCATTTTCCATTTCACTGAAGGCATGCCTTTCCTACTACTAGAAAGTGTTCATTTAATGATCTGAAATGTTCATGTAAAAGACAGAAAAAGTAGCGAGACTTTTGCCAGGGTCTTACCCAAAGGAAAATCTACAAATGTGAGACTGGATGGGCAGAATGCAGTGCGTGTCATCCAGTATCCGAGACTCACAAGCAAACCAGTAATAAAGAGTCAGTTTCATAAGGCTGACCAGCCCAGCACATTCAACTGTGTCACCAGCATGGACAGGTCCTCAGGGGCCATTTGGTTCAACCTCCACTCAATGCATGACTCCCCCTCCATTGCATCCTATCTTAGTTCCAGCAAACCCTGCCATGGTTGTATCTATTACCCTCATGCCTGTAAACTAGAACAAGCCTGAGCAACATATTCCATATACACGCTAGTGTTTCCACTTTCATCCTTCGTACATTGTGTCTGAACTAATTGTTAATGACTCACTACATTCAAGCAAAAAGACTTAGGGATGGGTGCTAGGGAGCTCAGCAAAGAAGGAAGGCACTCTCAATGCAAGGTAATTCTAGAAATAAGGGAATCTAATTATTTAAGACTACCTTCATATTTTTGATAATTGCAGAACTATCACTAAGATAGCTAAAATTGGTTCCTACATTGCAAATCTTTCCTTGTTCTCTTTCACCTCATTTCATTAGAGTGGAATTTCCCAAGACTGCAGTCTTTAAAAGCAATATGAGAATCTGTTTCCTTTGCTTTTGGTGTTTTAGTCATGAAGTTTTGCACATGGAGGGATAGCATTAGGAGAAATACCTAATGTAGATGACGAATTAATGGGTGCGGCAAACCACTATGGCACGCATATACCTATACAACAAACCTGCATGTTCTGCACATGTATCTCAGAACTTAAAGTATAATAATAATAATAATAATAATAATAAAGCAATGTGAGATTCTGACAAACAGACTCTGACTTGAAAGAGTCTTCAAGGCTTCAAGGCTATTTTTCTCCCCAAATATTCCTTGCCTTTGAAATTGCACACTAATTATGCAGCACTAATAATGTAGCAAAAGCAATTTTACATGTATTTTATAGACCAGAGCAGGAGCCTAAACATTTGGCTTTCTAAAGTCCAGTGTCTGCCATGTGAATATGGTATTGAATTTAAAGAGTGTCACTGCTTTTCTGTGTTTGACTTAAAATCAGTTATTTCTTCCTCCATAATCCACAGCAATAAACCATGCACCATATTTTCTTTTCAAGTTGGGGTTATAATATTTTATTTTCTCTTTCAAGTTGGTTTATCCTGTCCAACTCATTTATGATAGGGATTTCTGACACATGACTGTGATGCCATGTTTTGGGGTCTCCACAGACTCCTGTAAATATAACAGCACTCTACTTCATGGGCCTGAGAGAAATGGTTGAAAATATATTTCCCACAGCTCATTTGATCCCAGGCCGATGGGTATGCATGGAAATTTAATAGCAAATGCCTCAACTGTTAGGAAAAAAACAGTATCTGTACACTTGTTTTAAAGCTTTAATTGTGAGAATTAGCTTTATGAAGAGCTTGGCTGTGCCACTTCTCATTTCTCATCAGGTGCCTTCTGTGTGCAAAGCAGTGTGACAAGCAGCACAGGTGACAGAATGGTGTACAGCCAGTGTATAGCTGTATGTCATCCATTTATCCTCAGAAAGCTTATAACCTAGAAGAAAGAAGCAGATGTGCACTAACAATTATGATATAAAACAGAAGGTGATAAGGTTCACAATAAAGGCAAAGTATGATGAGAGCTTAGACCAAGTAGGAATCACTCTAAGTTCAAGGGCTCTGGGGTCTCATGTTAGAGACAGTATGTGAGCCAGGCCTTGAAGGATGTGTAGGATTTTAATGAAAAACACAAGAGAAAGAAAGGGGACAAATGAAGCATTTCTTTTTTTTTTTTTTTTTTTTTTTTTTTGAGACAGAGTCTTGTTCTGTCGCCAGGCTGGAGTGCAATGGCACGATCTCGGCTCACTGCAATCTCCGCCTCCTGGATTCAAGCAATTCTCCTGTCTCAGCCTCCCGAGTAGCTGGGACTACAGGCACGTGAGCATTTCTTAAGAAAGACACTGTATAACAAAAGACACGAACAGACACTTCTCAAAAGGAGACATTTATGTGGCCAACAAACATGAAGAAAAGCTCAACATCACTGATCATTAGAGAAATGCAAATCAAAGCTGCAATGAGATACCATCTCACGCCAGTCAGAAATGGTGATTATTAAAAGTCAAGAGGCCAGGTGTGGTGGCTCCTGCCTGTAATCCTTGTACTTTTGGAGGCCAAGGTGGGCAGACTGTCTGAGCTCAGGAGTTTGAGACCAGCTGGGCAACATGGTGAAACTCCATCTATACTAAAAAATACAAAAAATTAGCCAGGTGTGGTGAGGCACACCTGTAGTCCCAGCTACTCAGGAGGCTGAAGCAGGAGAATCACTTGAACCGGGAGGTGGAGGCTACAGTGAGCTGAGATTGCACCACTGCACCGCACCCTGGGTGACAGAGTGAGACTCTGTCTCCAAAAAAATAAACTAAAGAAATAAAAAACGAAAATAAGTAACTAAAGAGTCAAGAAACAACAGATGATGGCAAAGCTGTGGAGAAATAGGAACACTTTTACACTGTTGGAGGAATACAAATTAGTTCAACCATTGTGAAAGACAGTGTGGTGATTCCTCAAAGACCTAGAACCAGAAATAGCATTCAATCTAGCAATCTCACTACGAGGTATATACCCAAATAAATATAAATCATTCTGTTATAAAGATATGTGCATGTGTATGGTCATTGTAGCACTATTCACAATAGCAAAGATACGGAATCAACCAAAATGCCCGTCAATAATACACTGGATAAAGAAAATGTGGTACATATACATCATGGAATACTACACAGCCATAAAAAAAGAATGAGATTCTGTCCTTTGCAGGGACGTGGATGGAGCTGGAAGCCAATATCCTATGCAAACAAATGCAGGAATAGAAAACCAAACACCACACGTTCTCACATGTAAGTGAGACCTGAATGATGAGAACACATGGCTACAGGGAAGGGCGCAATACACACTGAGGGGGAGAGGAAGAGCACCAGGATAAATAGCTAATGCATGTGGGGCTTAATATCGAGGCAATGGCTTGATAGGTGCAGCAAACCACCATGGCACATGTTTACCTTAGAAACAAACCCACACATCCTGCACGTGTATCCTGGAACTTAAAATTTAATTTAATTTAATTTTTTTTTAAGAAAGGAAAGGTCCCATGTAAGCATGAATATCAAAGTGGGAAGGAATAACATGTATTCCATGGAAAAGTCTGGTTTATCCGGAGCTATGGGAAGAAGAGCAATGAGAGAAGGCTAGAGAGGCCAACTTGAGGCCATGTCATAGAAAGCCTTTGTTATCCAATCAGGCATTTAGATTATTCAGAAGGCAGAAAAGAGCAATTTTAGCTGTATAAACCAAAGTATGATCCCAGGTACTGCTTGTGCTGGCAACTTCGGCTATGTTTACTGATACCAAGGGTAACAGGGACGGTGCTTTGGAGGATGAAATGAATGCATTTTTAAGCTCAATCATCTTTAGTTTAGTTCCATGGGTCCCATATCAAGAGGCAGCCTGAGACACTCTGAGTTGATGAGTATCTTCTACAGTACAGAGAAGGATGCAAAATAACTGAGCCATAAGGCTTGCTGTCCTGTGGAAGACAAGCATATGATATAAGGTGAATTCCTATCAGATAGAAAAAGAAGTTAAAAATCCTCCCCTTCTCACAGAGAGGAGAAGACAGACAAAGCAAAAGCAAGCAGTTATATTTAATGAGTCTTATCTACCCCATTCGAGCAAAAATCCGAGGATGGGGTGGGGAGACTCAGAGCAGATTGGCAGGGTTATCTCCATACATAGACGGGGGTGACTGCATCAAAGTAAGAATGCTACCTGGTCCGATTAAACGGAAAGAGGCCTGAGTTTGTACCTCCAGGCTCCCATGGGCCTTCTTTGGTGGGTAAGGGACTCAGAAGTCTTCTCATGCCATGATAGGAAAAGCAGGGTAACTGTAACACAGATGTGCCACAAGGTTTAGTCAGACCCAAACAGAGGACCTGGGTGAGACCTGAGATGAGACTGAGCCAGCAAGGAAGCCCCACGAGGCTGTGACCTAGGCAAGAAAACAAGGCACAACTTGAGCAGTTTCTTATCTGGAGAACATATCAGCACTAGGGACCCAAGGTCAGACCCGACCAGGTGCCTCACAGCACAGGCCAGTGAGCCCAGCAAACAGCACAGGAATGCACTCGCTGCCACTATGGAGGCACATAAATTCCATCTCCACTGCTGTACATGAACCATACATCCAGAGGTCATGGGGTAGAGTGGAGGACGGGACAAAAACCACTGCTAAACACTTTGCCCAAAGTAAATCGAGTTACATGAAGGGATATTTAACCCAAAATAGAACTGGAAAGTTCAAATTTTCCCCTTATCCTCCTCCAGTATAAGGGCCAGGACTTTTTAGGAAAATCAGCTATAGAAAATTTTATATATATGTCATATTTGAGTAATTAATTTTCAACCCTATTTCACAAGCACATGTTTCAGTTAGACCCAAATATAGCTATCTATCTCCACCTCTCTGACCTTAGCCCACGTCCTCATCATCTCTTGACTGAGCTATTCTAAGTGGCCTTTAAAATGAACTCCTTTCTTCCATTCTCCTCCCTGTAAAATATCTTCTCTACCCAGCACCCCATGTGGTCTTTGTTAACATGTAAGTGGACCATATCATTCTCTTTAGTGACCACTGCTGCTCAGAATTTAATCCAAATTTCTTTCCCAGACTTGCAGAGCCAGCAGGCCCTTGCCCTGGCCTATTTCTCCAACCTACTTGCACTCCCCTGCCTTGATCCACAGGCTCAGGGCAGACTGAGCAACTCAACCAAACTGAGATGCTCCCAGTGCAGGAATATGCCAAGCTTTCTATGCTCAGGCCACTCACATCTGCTCTACAACCAGATTTAAAACGCTAGCTTCTCTGCTTTGCACATAGCTGACTCCTTGTCCTAAGTCTCAGCCAAAATGTTATCTCCTGAGAGAGATCTGCTCTGATCATCCTCCAAAATAAAATACTTCTGCAACTCCTTTTAACTGCATCCTTTTTACTTCAATCTTTGCTCTTAACGCAATTGGCAATTACACATGTATTTTTGTATTTACATGTTTACTAAATGTAACTCCCCCGGACCACAGGTAGGAACCATGTCTGTTTTATATACCATTTAATAAAGCAGAACTTAGTGTGACATGCTCAATGAATATTTATTCAATGAGTAAATGAATAAACGATGATGTGAGGGCCAGGGATCATGAGTCCCAAAGCTATGCTAAGCTTTAGATAATCTAGACCAAACAATGCTCTTGATTCTATTTGCTTTCACTACAGGCATTACAGACAAAAATCGTAACTGTTCTTTCAGTCAAAACAAGGTCTATTAGTAACCCCCTGTGTGACTAAAACAAGTCTACTGGTCTACATGTTCAAACTTGGTCCAGTAATAATGAGAAGACAGGGAAAATACAGAGGTTGTAAAAGCATTTTTCTTTACCGATTTTATTTGGAAATAACCTTATACTGATTTGTGTTGTTTGAATTATAGAAGACCGAGCCACAGAAGGGGGTGGTTGCCGACTTGCCACCATTAATTTTAATCATTGTCAAGGACTTCTTGCCTAGTAACATGGAGGCAGTTAATAAATGAGGTATACTTCATAGTGCACAGGGCAGACATAAATAGCACAACTTGCAAAGGAAATGAAACTCGAATATCCTGAGTATGGTTTTACAGTACCAAGGCTGAAAGGGCCCTCTCTTATTAACGCTCTTCATTATTTTTATTTCTTACTATATGGCTTGAGAGGTTTTCCACAGGGGAGAAAACAAAACAAAAAAACCTTAGCCCATATGAAAAAATCCGCACTGATTTGAGCCAGCAAAACGGGTCACCAGTCTAAACCATAATGAGTGGCTCAGAAATCATATTGGATTTGCTCACACAAATTTGGCTCTGGTTTCCGACTTCCTATCTGGTTCATGTAGCCAATTCTCATTAAGAAATAAGACTGTGTCACCCGGGGAGAACAGGGCCATGTCTTTGAGAAGTCTAGTTTCCTGTTTGAAAACAAAAATCAATGTTCGGCAGTCTTTTGCCCTTGGAGAAGACAAAGACTTTGCAATGTAAATTTCTTCCTAATTCCATGAGGATATGTTGGCGTCAAATCCTTCTACGAAAAAGCATAGAGTCTTGAGTCACCTTTATTCCCACATCTAGCACTTTATACTCCATGAAGAGATTCTGGGCATGCTGCACCTTCCTCTCTGCCATAGACGTGCCAAGTTGGCACACAGAGAGCAAATAATAGTAATAATAACTTCAGTATGCTAGCAACCCTAGGAGTCTATTGATCAGTAGCAAGGATGGAAGGAAGGAATGGAAAAGGGGGAAAGAAAAGTATAAAATATTCCATGAAAATAGAAAAGCTCTCTTTACTAATACTTATATGCAGAGAAACAGAACCAGAGATATATAAAGAAACCAGTGTTAGAGTCATGTTGGCTAATCATTCATTCAGTTTCATTTCAGTCATTTGCCAGCCATATATATTCAGTGCTATGCAGTATAGGGCAGACACAACTATCTTAGAATTATGGAGCTATGCTTCAGAATGTTATAGGCCAATTCTAATCCCTCTCCCATCATTTGAGGAATCAACATTAAATCCCGATTTTTCCTTCTACCAAATGGAGAGTTAACATCTATCTACTCTCCCCGTCTCATAATTTCATTAAAGGAGGGACATTTTTGTATCAAAAGAAGTGGGAAAGACAAAATAAAGTCTATTAAAGTGAACATCTACATTCATAAAAGTCCCTATACTTCTTTATGTTTCTCATTTTTTAGTGAACCATAAAAAATTTCTCCATAGACTAGTACCGATTCAGACCAAATCATCAATTTGCAAATGAGAACGCTAAGGTAGAGTGATTTGCCAAACGTAGTACAGTCCATCAACTGTGGAGTTGGCTGTAGAACTCAAGCCTCCTAACTCTCAAATTCTTGTTTTCTACACCACACTGTTTATTTGTAAAATGTACGACTTTTGTTCTCAAAAAGCTCAAAATACCAAGGGGAAGATTGGACAAGCATGCCAGAGTTACAACATGATGAAGTAATGAGAGAGGTGCAGAGCCCTAACAGTTCTAACTGGGGAGAGCTCATTTGCAGCTGAAAATGTGAAATAAAGTGGTAGGGGATGGTATTTTCACCGAATTTTTGAAGAGTAGAAAAAATCAAGACAGATAAAAATGAAAGGAAAGGGCATTCCTGGAAAAGAAAATGGAAAATACAGAGGCAAGGAGGCTACAAAGTTCAGGCAACAGTAAACATCTAACCAGATTGCAACACTCTTGTGGATGTGTGATGAGGAATAACAGAAATTGAGCCTAGAAATGTAGTTGGTGATTAGCCACAGAGGAAATTATTGGAAAGACTCGGGGTTCAGGACTTGACTCCCCAGGTACTGAGGAGTCATTGACAATTTTTGGCATAGAAATGGTGCAATTATCACTGTGCTTCACAATGATGTATAGGATGGCTTGTGACACATTACGCTTGCAGTCCAGGTGACCTAATTGGAAGCTATCATAAGAACCCAAGGTGGGGGAAGGCAGAAACAAAACAAGGGCAAAAGCAATCAGATTAGAAGGAAGAATATGTTCTATCAATAGAAGCAAAAGACATTAGTGGCAGACTGAATGCCATGACAGCCAGGTGTTCAACCTGGGTGACAAGATGGGAGTCAGTAGGAATGGGAGGCTCACACCCATAATCCCAACACTTTGGGAGGTTAAGGTGAGAGAATCGCTGGAGCCCAGGAGTTCAAGACTAACCTGGGCAACAAAGCGAGACCCCATCTCTACAAAAAAATTAAAATAATTAGATGGGCATGGTGATACCCGCCCTGTGGTCCCAGCTACACAGAAAGCTGATGCAGGAGGATGTCTTGATCCCAGAAGGCCAGGGCTGCAGTGAGCCATGTTGACACCACTGCACTCCAGCCTGGATGACAGAGCAAGACCCTGTCCCAAAAAACAAACAAAAAACAAAAACAACGGGAGAATTGAAAAGAGTCACAAATAAATAGTATGTTGGGGAATATTTTGTTTACAAAGCACCATATTCATACTCCTCAAATGTAGACTTACTAAAAATGTATTGGTCTAGAATATCTGGTGAATAAAAAAAAATTTTCAGACATGAGCCGCTAATAATTTTCAGTAGTTGAAAATCCTGGTGGTTGTCTTGGTTTGATAACAATTGCTCCCAATCCTCATTAAAAATCATGCAGAAAAAAAGAGGGCTAAATTAGAATTTCACAGCTATCAGGGACCTTTTAAAGCACGGGCCAACTCCTCATTTTCTAGAAGAAGAAACTGAAGCACAATTATTGTAAAAAACACAACTTGCTCAGAGCAACATGTGTAGCCAGTAGAGAATTTAAGACTAAAACCCAGGTCTCTAAATGTCTAGCCCATTGCTATCAGTGGAGCAGGACACTGCTTTTCCTTAGAAAGTCTGGGCAGTATTCCATTTCCATTACACTCCTACTTTCTTTTCTTCAGTGTTTCCCCAAACGAGTTTCTGAGAACACTAACAACATACCACTAATTTTTTTCCTCTTTACTCTCTCATAGGCCTCCTAACCATGTCCTTAAAAAGAAATAGATGAAGTAAATAATTTCGTCGTATTGATTGTTCTAATTCCAGAATGTTAAGAAGAATAAAAACACAGTAATAGGTGAAAATAGCTCACAAAAGATAACAATTTATGCTACATGGCATCTTCAGAACAAGTCTGAAAAGTATAGTTAGGTAACAGCTCTGACCTATAGGGTGCAAACTTCAGGATTCCTGGGGGAAAGACCCGAGGTTATTTTGTATTACTAGAAGGTACTGCATTATATTAAATTATATCTACGCAGCCAAAAAGAACATTAAATAATCATACTTGTTGATTTATCCAGGGATTGGGGCTTGTTAAACAGGCAAAAGCTGTCATCTCGATCCCAAAATGGACAGAAATGAGTATGACTCATCTATTTTGAATGTCAGCAGATCATGAATTCACCAATATGACATGACGACAGAGAGATTAAAGTAGTTACCTATGGATTATAATTCCTTTGAGAGCCATTGCAGCTCCTCCAATTTCCAACAATGCACTTTTTCCCTAATAAGCAATTTATTCTTTAAAATTGCTTCTATGCCCCCACTCTTCATGCCTGTGCAGACCCAGCCATGGAGCAACGTAGGCTGACTACTACTAACTGGATGCCAGGCTTGTGTCCGTGAATTTATACATGTTACCTCATTTAGTCCTCATAACTATGAGGCAGGCACATTTTCAAGACCAGAAACACAAGTTGAAAGGAATTAATGCCACACAGTGTCAGAGAAAAGATCAGAAATCAAACCAAGTTTATCTGCTGCCAAATTTTATGATCTTAACCATGGTGTCCTGCTCCCACTTCAGCCCAGATGTAAACAAAATATTTCTATGAGTAGAATGTGCTCATATGCTAGAACACTGTCTGTGAAAGAAGGTAAAGGATGTGAAGGGGATGTCAGAAACCCATGCTTGGCCCTCTTTCTTTGTCAAAGTGAGTTGCAGCTTTCTAGTTTCAACTTGGGTTACAATAATGGCTCTCCTGGCCTCTATAACTGAGCTCAGTGAGGCAGTAGAATGTTCATTCTTCAGTGTTCTACAAGGTAAATTCTGATGTTCAAATATTTATTGTCACATCACTGCCTTCATCAGAAACTATTTAAAATGGCGGCTGGAATATTTTTAGAAAAGTTTAATCAGTTATCCAAAGAACTCAGATTCTTACTTCCCTTCGTCTGAGCCAGAACTAATCCCAAAGGCCATGTCTGTATTGATGATGTATCTTGTATCAGAGCTTGAAAAATCTTAATTATTACAGTTTTCTGTATGGATCCTTTATGTCCTCTGCAATTTTACTACCTAAGGAGTTTGAGACAGTTTAATAGCTTTTAAATAGCACCCAAACCAAACTCAAGCTCTTCTACAGATCAAATGTGCCATCCAAAAGGAAAATCTGAAGTTGGAAACAATTTACAGCTGCAGAGAAAGTCTAACACTGTATAGGCTTTCTCATTTAGGGGACTAATGGTTGTTGTGTGTCAAATTCCTCTGAAAGTAAATAATATCTAAGGAATCTTATCCAGAAGAACCATGATGAGTCCATACTTACATAATTCACCTTCAGCTGCTTGGCACATAATAAGCACTTCACAAGAATTAGTAAATGAATGGTTTTCTATCCATTGCTTTCGTTGTTAGAGCACAAAGCAGAGTATCCAGTACAAAAGATATTGAGTATAATAGTGTACATTCACTTTGCTTCAGTAGGTCCCAAATAAAATTAAGCACATTTTCAAGCAAGATAAACAAACAAAAAATGTCTTTGTTTTGAAAAAAGGTTCACTGCAGTATCTTTATAATTACATATTTTGATGAACAATTAAATCCTATCCAATTAACAAAAATGATATCCTCATGCAACTTTCAGGAAGTTACATAAAGTGAGACCACTTGTAAGTCCACCTAGCCACCTTCCTCAAAAAGAAAAATTTAGAAAGCCCACAGTAATTCCAGACTTGACTTCTCCTCCCCACTCCCCTATACATATTTTTCCTGCATTATTCTGGCTAGTGTGTGTGTGTGTGTGTGTGTGTGTGTACATCAGAAAAGTGTCAACTCTTCCAGGAAAACTTTCCTTATTCCACAAACCAAGAAACATCTCTGTCATTGAATTATTTCGTTGTACTATCATTATGTATTTATATGTCTTTCATCCAACTAAAATTCCTCTTTTCTTAAACAACAAAAAAAAAGCATCTTAACCAGTTCTATTTCTGTGCTAAACCTGGAACATAGTACGTTCTCAATAAATATTTATGGAATGAATGAATGTATTACAGATATAAAAACTTACAGATCTTAGGATGTGGCTGGTGGTCACACAGAAGTAAATTTAATCTGAAAGTGTAAATGGAAGTGGTGGATCTTAAATAGACCCACAACAGTTTGATGACTTTCATGTAGCCTGGTGGAAGGATACACAGAAAACTGTAGATAAGAGAGAAGGCATGACTCAAACCTCAGTACTTGCAAAGGAATTCCAAATGATGAGGATCATTTGCTGGGATGTAGTAGAGATCATGAACACAGGTGCAAGTACAGAGAATAATATAAAAATAATTTAATAGGTTTGGTCCTCTTGGTCAAGATCTTGTCTCTGATCTAAACCTAGACCATGTAAACTCTTACTAGGCACTACCTATTGTTATCACCAATGCCCTGTGTGTACTGCAGAACCGTTATCTCTCATATCAACTCTTCAGTGCCATGTAGGACTAAGCATTTATTGCCAAAAGCATGAACAGACTCTTTTCAAAGGAGATGTAGCAGAAGGCTCTCAAGGGCCATCTCTTACCTGCTGGTTCTGATAGGCTGTAACTGTGGTGAACACAGTCTCAGGAAAGTTGAACGTTTTCACCCCATCCCCAACAGGAACAGGCTTAGTGGGTGAAAGGTCACTGCTGAAGTCTTTGCGAATCACATGAACTCGAGGCTGGTATTTGTGCATAGAATGCAGAATGATCTGAAATAAAAAGGGGAATTGTGCCAGGCTTGGCTTTAAAGAACCTACATTTTGCTCTCATGCAAATAAATCACTAAGTAGAAGCACTACAGAGGAAGCATAGATTGAAGGTGAGATGTACAGAAAGCTAAAAATCAGTACACTTGCCCAGGAAGGACTAAGTGATTAACTAGCATTACATGGAACCAAATAGCAGGACATCCTTATCATGGATGGTAGATGTAATATGTTTGCTTGAAATGGATAGTGCTGAATGACTACTCTAGTACTAATGGACAACGCTTCATTAAAAGGCCTCAGAACCTCTGCCATGTGACAAGTTGTTCCCTCCAGCTTCAAATTTCCAGCACGTGTTCAAGCTGTCTTTTAAATTCTACATCCTATTATGCATTCATTATTCGATATGTGAACATTATTTTATGTTATGTGAGAGTAAATGGTAGATATGGGTTTTCGCACCTTCAGAAAATTGTTGTTTCCTTGAAGGTGGAAGCAATGGTTTTAGCTTATTCAATTTTCCCACAGCACTCACTATGGGTCTTGCCATTCAGTTGAAATTCAGTATGTGTTTCACTGCCAAAGATAAATTAATAACATCACATGCTCTAATTATACCTGGAAAGTCTTAAGATTTAGTCTTCCCTACAAATTCATAAATTTCTTGACAAATTAGCTGAAATTGTCATTCACTTGTTTCTCTTGTTTTATTGCCTTGTGGGTTATTTGAATGTTGTCATTTCTTTTACACTGGTAAATTTGTCTTGTTTCTCTGTCTTGCCTCCTTGACTGGACAGTAAGCCTCTGGAGTACAAGGACTTTATCTGATGAACACAACCTGATGCATAACAGATGTTTGCTAAATGTTAGATTTGTAATAAATGGAATTTAACTGGAAAAAAACCACTTTTATGCTTACTTAGTTAAAATGACTTAAAGTGGCACAGAAATTCTTATTTCACCTATTTGAAAAAGGCTGGGGCTAGCCAGCTCAAAAGCAAACCGAGGAAGAGAGAAAGAAAGGGGAGTTGGGATTCCTTGACTCACATGTCCTTGATCATCCAATTCATTGTTGGTGAGCTTGAGTTTGTCGAAGCTGACCACCTGTCTCATCCAGGTGTCTCCAGAAGCTAGCGAATCAGGGTGTATATAAACTCTTGGGGGCACAGGGGAATCAGCATTGCCAGCCACCATCCACTTGGAGCTGTGATACACATATCTGAGATAAAGAGGAAGAGAGGGGAATTCAGAGACAGAGGCAGAGAAGGGACAGTGGCCCAGGAAACAAGTTGAGACAAGGAAGAGGAGAGAAATCAAAGAGATGACATGAATGGAGAAGTGATGGGAAAGAAACAGAGAATCAAAGGAGAAAAAGAGAAGGGTGGATAACCAGGAAATTGAAATAGAGATGGAAATGGACAAAAAGATGGAGTGGGAGAGCAAAGAAATATTGTGGTTAATGATCAAATCTACAGCCCTCGCAAGGAAAACATTCTCACAGTCCTCTTTCTTTCTTCCCTCTCTCCATGCCATGCACCCCTGTGTGCACACAGGCATCCTGAACTCACATGTCTAGCTATAGAAAAGGCATTTTACTGCAACCTTTCACCTTTCAAATGCAAACCATATAATCCCTTGGCCATTTGTTCAGGATTTTGTTCCTTATTAAAAACATCTTCCATATTGTCCTATAAAATGCAGCCATGTGCAAAGCCCTTCCAAGTCTCTCAATGGTTAACCATTTCCTTGCTAAGAATCTGGACTTTGAGGCATTTCTATGATGGGCCTTTGCCTCACTGCAGCCATTCCAGAAACAATGCCAAATACCCCCAGTTCACATTGTCTTTGATGAACCCATTTCGACTATCATCTTCTACATTATTTTCCCACAAAGTCACTGGAAACAGGACGTTGTTTGGTAGCAAAGGAAGTCAGTTTTCCCGACTTGGCCAATTCTCTCATAGTTCAGAAGAAACATCTCCATGGATCCGGCACTTCCCTGCTTCTCAGTTCTAAAGGACCACATGGGACCTGGACCCTGAGAAATAGAGGCACTCAGTCCAAATCACAACTCCCAAAATCCTCTAAAACGAGCTGGAAGCATCTTTTCCCCTAAGTTTTGAAATCCAGACCATGTCTCTCTCGGCCAGCTCTCTCCCTGCTTGCCATACTAGTCCTGGCCTTTTTCATCAACTGTTGCCTCCAAATTCATGGGTTTCGGGCCAAGTTCTCAGACTTTAGATATTTCAAAAATGAGTAATGATTTAATGATTTGAGTGAGATCTCAAGAGAACAAATAAGCCATAACTTTTTTTTTCTGGCAAGAACTATGTATAAGCCATCCAAGATACACAAGGATTACGTTGGCTTTTAATCAGTTTGAGGGAAAATTACTTAACAAACTCACTTACAACCCATATCAATGAATAATAATTCTCCCTAAGTAGATATTCTTCTTAAAATTTTACCCAATTCTCCTATTCTTCCTCTCCATCATCTACGGGGTGGTCCATCAAATAATCATTTTAATGTGCTTCATTGTTCCACCTCACCTTCCTCTCTCCAAAATAAATCACCTCCATTCATTTAGCATTTCACAAACCAAATTATTCAATATGCTGATCACTTTCAATGTTAGTTAAACTAATTTTAGACTTAAGATCCACTTGATTTTTGCTACCTCGTGGAGCACTATATAATCTCATTCTGTCCAGGGACACAGGGGGAATCCCAGACCAGAATTAACACTTTCACCTGGTTCTCTGACATATTCTCCATTCCTTGTTTCCTGTACAGTAGGCATTGCTGAAATGTCTCCTCTAAGGAGTCTGAAGAACTGTCTTGGAATGCTGGTGATACCCACATCTCCACATCCCAGAGTTACTGTTACCTGTATCTTTTATTGTCCACAGGCACAATGTCCATTGCTATGTAGTACTGCTGGTGTGGATCTAGGCCAGTGATTTTCACTCTCATGGCAGGAAACATCCTCCTATGAAGAGGAGTAAAACAGAAAGCTCAGAAATCAGAGTGGGAGAAGTAGCAGGGATAAATGCTTCAACAATGTATTCTTAATAGGTACTCTAAGCATATCAAATTCCAATGTTCCCTAATTCTCAATGTTGGCCAATTTTTTCCACTTTGGAAATTACCACTATGAAATATACTGGAGACTTACGCTACTGAAATGGTATCTCTTCTTAACTTAAATTGACCTATTTGATGATTCATACTCTCTAAGGGTTCACATCACACTCTGTTTTGTATTTTTAGTTAATGTTTCTTATGATATAATATGTATGCATAGACATGTGTGTGCATGTGTGTAGCCACGCATACATTTCCTATTAGCTATAATCTTTTTAAAGGTAAGTACAGCAACTTACACTCTTCTTACAATCCAAAGAGCTTTTCGGTTTATGGCAAGTGATCATAAAATATCTTCAACTGAGTTTATTTAAAAACAACCACTCTAAAAATATTCTCTCAAGAAAAAAAGAAAAAAGGAAGGTGCTACCAGTCTCCAAACAAATAGCCACCAAGATTTTTAATGCATAAAACTGTAGAAAATTTTCTGCAAGTTCTCAGGCTGTCAACGTGTGTGTCAGAGGAAGGACTCTGTGGAATTGGGAGCAAATACCAAATGAATTCTAGTGGCCTCTGGGAAATACCTTGTTTCTACCACAATGGCTTGTTAAACTTACCAAAGCAAGTGAGGTCAGGATATAGCACTTTACAACTTCTCTCATAATTGAAGAGAGGAGGAGACAGGGCAGCCCAAAAGAGGTATTGAGTTTCAACAAGTCTAGAATAAAGTTCACCATTCTTCTTTAACCATAAGAAAGAAGAAAAACATCAAGCTCAAGCTCTTTTTTATCAAGCCAGACATAAAAAGTCCTCAGTTCAAAAATTTGGATTGCTCTGAATGTGCTCTAGGCTACTTGTATACAAAATGCTGCATTAAGCTTAACCATCTGGGGCTAGTTAGTTGAGCTGGGCAGAGCACAGTGCTAATGAGGTCAAGGTCACAGGCTTGATCCACATATGGCCTAATTGGCTTTGCTCCATTTCATGGCCATAGACCATATCCTGACCTCAGACAGCCATCTTGCAAATATGCACTGGTTGGTCACAGGAGAGGCTCTCTGTGCTAGTTACACACTTACTACTCATCCAGGGAAAGCAACCCAAAGGGCTAACACCCCCTGGCAATAGGTCAGTAACATTATAATCATAGCTGAGGGAAAGCACAAGAGGGATCACAGTCCTTTAACAGAGATGGTGGCTAATTCTTAAATAGTTAAAAAATTAATCCATAACTATTTCATCTTTCTCCACCGTATTACTCTTCAGAAGCTTCTATGAGTATATCATTTAAAATTTTCTCCCCCCACCATCACAATTTTTGTTTAAAAGCCTCATACTTTTGTCTTATGGTGGGCTAATTAAATCTGATGATGGAATACTCATATTGACTAAATCTAACATTCACTATAGGTTAGACACTTTAATTCACATTAACTCTTCCCAAAAATTTGGGAACCTTGACCTACACATTTAAATACAGATCAGTAATTCCCTTTTTAATAACACTGATTTATAGCTTTCCTGTATATGTAAATGTTTGAAGGGCATCTTGCCAGAGATGGGGCAAACGTTCTCTCACTTACCACCTGAGATAAGAAAATACGGTTCTCCCCAGTCACCTACAGAGCCTGTATTACATGAATGAGACAGATTTCTTTTCTTCATAACTTTACAAAAAAAACAAGGTTAGGTGTTTTTAATTCAACATCTGTTTTGCCTGGAACAGTTATATGACCTTGAATGGAGAAGCTACCCATCTCTATAGACTTCTTTTCTTTATGACTTTACAAAAAAAGGGGTTAGATGTGTTTTAATTCAATATCTGTTTTGTCTGGAACAGTTATATGACCTTGAATGGAGAAGCTACCCATCTCTTTCCAGGACCCAACTTCTAAAATGAATGAACAATGTGACTTTGGATAAGTCATTTAACTTCATCACCTATAAAGCAAAGGAAACAGACTACATATTCTTCTACAGTGCCTTCCTGCTTTAAAATTCTGACTACCTTTGAATTCTGTTCTTAAAAACTTTGTAAGCAATTTTTTCTTTTTGTCAGCATTTTAGCATAGACTATCAAGTGAAGTCACAACATTCTAAAGAAAACTGAATTTTTCATGTTTTACAAAAAGAGATATGTTTGGTTTTAATTTTATGGCTAAATTTAGGCCAGTTCTTTTGTCTTCTAAACCGGTTAATCCTTGCAAGCACCTCTGTCCATGGTGCTGATTATGCAGGTTGGGTTGGTATACTCAAAGATTGAGGGCTCTGTAGATTTCAGTAGTTCTGAATCAATAGGATTACACTTTGGGGGGTGGGAGGAGGTAGATGGTGACTAATATCATCTAAAAGGAAAGAAAGTCATATGTAACTAATATAACTAAGAAGATGGAGATTGGAATTTAAGCAGAAAAGGATACTGACAATACTGTGTAGGAAGAAAAATGAGAGAGAAGGAAGAAATCAACCAGGAAAATGAGGAGGAATAAAGAAAATTCACAGAAGAGAAAGCCTTATTTGTATGTTTCTAAGTTGCTTCAGAATTGTCTGAGAAGAATGATAGTAACAACAGTTGAAGCAACTGAATACAGAACTAATTGAAATCCTAAACAAAGGATTTCAATTATTACTAAAGACCAAACTCTGTGTCTGTCTTGAGGTATATGTAGATTTATCCAGATATTAAGGTGGATTTGTGAAATCATAGATGTGGAAATGAAAATACTGCAGAAGAAATTACAAAATGAGTCACAAGAGGGTTGTCAAGGAGATGCTCAAATGAACTCAATTCACTGAAGCACAGGGAATAAGGGAGTGATATCAGGAACAAACATGACTGTAATACAAAGACCCAAGAGTAATAAAGTAAAAACCCAAAAATGAAACTGGAAAATCTTACAAACAATTGTAATATTTCTCCTTTCTCCAAACCAACTCTTCTACCAAAAACAAAACAAACAAAAAGATTCCTTGAGTTACTTTGTTTTTTTCCCAAGCCTTAACACCCCAAAATGTGGAACAGAAGTACACTGAGACCCAAGCAACAAAAAAGAGATGGTACTGAACATAATTATCTAGCCCAGCTGCTGCCCCTGGGAAGTCTTTAATGGTTTTATTCACTACTGAGAGAAGGAATAGAGTTCCAGAAGAGAAAGAAAATAAACAAAATTTCAGGTTTATTTTGACTTCATGTTTTTGTCATATGTTATTGTATTGGGAAGTTTCCTTATATGCACATAGATAAAGTGTACTCAATCAAAATATCATTTTACTTTAAATGACTAAGTTCATGAAAACAGCTCACGATCAGTAAGATGGGATTTTTGTTCCCTATGACATGTGAGATTATGTACAATGGCCTTGAAAATACAAAAGTAGCATAATTGTTTTGCTTAATTTCAATGAACTATTTCTTTATGCTGAAATGCTTAGTTCAAATTTATTTATTTATTTATTTTTATTTTTGAGACGGAGTCTCACTCTGTCACCCAGGCTGGAGTGCAGTAGCGTGATCTCAGCTCACTGCAACCTCTGCCTTTTGACTTTAAGCAATTCTCCTGCCTCAGCCTCCCAAGTAGCTGGGATTACAGGCACATGCCACCACTCCTGGCTAATTTTTGTATTTTTAGTAGAGATGGAGTTTCGCCATGTTGGCCAGGCAGGTCTCAAACTCCTGACCTCAGGTGATCCACCCTCCTCGGCCTCCCAAAGTGCTGGGATTACAGGCATGAGCCACCACACCCAGCCCAAATTTAATTGTATCTAAATCGTTTCATTTTGAATCCAAGGGGCAATAACTACAGCCATTTCTTAACAATTCAGAGTTGAGACCACTGTTTTAGAGCCACTTAGATTTGTGTAGAATTCTAGAGCTGCCTCTTAGTACCCATGTCCCTCAGCCAAGCTAAGGCATTAGTTATAATGAAAGACATTAGTTAATGTCTTTCACCCTCTGCATCCTAATCCATGTATGGAATGATTATGTCCAACCTCATGGGATTCCTGTAAACTTTCAAAGACGTATGTTGAGTGTCCAGCATAAAATAGATACTTAATTATGGAGAGCTGAAACATATCAATAAAGGAGTAGCTTAACTAAAAGTGTCTATTCTAAGAGAAACTGTGTTTTTAAAACTTTGTAATCCTAGAAAAACAGTTTTGCAAGAAATTCCATAGGTTACCATTAAAGTTGTGTAATAATTTCAAGCCAGTGATGAAACACAATGGACCATCAACAGGGCTCAGAATATGCAACAAGCCAATTCTTTTAAAAAAAATTATTACAAAAGCATTGTTGCTTTAAATACTTTAGAAGATGCAAGTTGTTATTTGGGAAGCAAACTTCTTGGAAGTATTTAATGGTGAAGTAAACACTTGCTTTGGAAATATATATATTGGCTCTTAAGATACCATGGATTTCTAGTACTAGCTGAAATACACTTAGCTAGAAATAGGTAGAAAATGTTTGTGATTTACATGATTTACATTTGATTGGCCCTTGAAGGAAAATAACATAATCACAGCAAACACAACAGAACCACTTTACCAAGATGTCCAAATGCAAAAAAGTGAGTGCAAGTTGCTTTGGTTTCATTGATACCATCACAAATAAATAAGAATGGAAGAATGTAATGGTTCCTACTTCTGCAGATTCTTTGAATCTAACCACTCAAAGGAATTTGTCCTTACCTGCCTGCTTTGGTGATAATCATTTCAGTTCCAATATCATGGAACCGCTTCCAGAGGTCAGCACATTGAAGCTCTACTTGAATCTCCTCCATGGAAGACATGGCAGCAGGCACAGGGCCTGCAGCGCCAGAGGCCAGGTCAGTGTGAGTGCTGAAGGAGCAGGAAGTCCGCTCAGTGAGCACCTCAGAGTCTGAACCAGTGCTCTGCTCGGAATCTGCAAAATAAACAATCAAGCCTTAGGTGAGAAACTGCTGAGCTCCCCTCACCCCGGCCCTAAAAGTTGGGGGTGGGAAAAGCAGTGAAGTGGGGAGAGGGGTGAACAAAAGGAGACTTAAAGCTGGGAAGCTCCAGAGCACAGCACTCAGGGTATTTTATTATTTTTTATGGTTTGTTTTTGTGATTTATGACCTTCTTTCAGGTTTCGTGTTTCCAACATGACATCTGGCATTTTAGTAAGTTTTAGCAACAGCTGAAGAAAATTGGTCCACAACAGGCAATATAAATAGTACTAATGTCACCATGTGGAAGGGAATGAGGCCAAACTGGGGCAACAAAATAAATGCCAAATTAAACTAAAATAATTATAGATTATAGGTCCAAACCTAGATTAGACTACTTCATTTGTGTGAGTGAAGATTCAGTGCTAACAATATGTTCTTCAGTTCCATACCACTCAGCATCACTGCCTCTCAGTTATTTTTAAACACAGAAATTTTTCCTCTACTTACATAAGTCATGGCCATCAAAAGTAATGAAAAGCTGCTTGGGATCTTTAGAAGTATTTTGTCATATATTTGAGTAAATGGTTTTTCCTAAGAGTCTAATCAGGCCATTTGGGATAGGAAAAAAACCTCTGTCGTGAGGCGAGGATGTAAGCATATGGAAAAAGTTACCCAAAAAGGCAGTTGAAACAAAGGGAATAAATGAGTTCAGGAGACACCTTGATTGGTTTCTGAAGTATGGGCAGAGGGGAGGGGTGATCCAAACAGGAAGGTGGGATTGAGAGCAACCAAATAAAAAGTTGGCGTGCTGGGCCAGATGGTCCTTTCCTGTGTCTTCTGTACTCGTGAAGAGAAGTGGGGCTGCGGGGGCAGGGGAAGCCAACTGATGGAGAAGGCTAGGGCCAGATTTATCAGGGAAGATTTTCTGGAATTTTAAGCATTTACCTTTAGGAGCTTCGTGCCAAGAATTGTGTGTCCTAAAATTTTTCAAATTCAGATAATCTAGTATAATCTCCTTAGGTCAAATGATACTGCAGGTCAAGTCCAAGAATCCGTTTCTCTAACCTACCCTTAACATCCACAATTCTGATTGCTTTCCTTGAATATAAATATATACATGAGTAAAGGCTGGAAACAAGTGTTTTACTCTGACAAGCGACTTTTCATTGCTGTCAAGGGTCAGAGCTTCTTGAGCATCAGTCCTTGGCACTAGTAAGATGGAAAAAGAATGAGACAGAATGCCAAATCACCTTGCTGCCAACCTCACTTACCTGCAGCAGGTTTGCAGCCCTGTGAACAATACATCACATGTTTTCTTTACTTTTCTTTCCTTTGGTCACTGACTTTTTTCTCTTGCAACCCAGGCAGCATCTCTGGCAAGAATATCTAACAGCTGTTTCGAAGTCACAGAAAACAAAGTGCCCACAGGGGAAAAAGTGTCATTTCTCTACATCTTCCCAATTCCTCACCTGTCACTTGTGAAGGTACTCAGGTGCTAAAGAACCGAACCAAACTTCTAAATAAAGGGCAAGTTTCTGATCAAAAACTTCAGTTTACCTATTATCACTACTTTAGTCACTATTTTCATTTCCCCTTCCCCTCTGTATTCCCCCAACAACCAAATAAAACAACTATAAAGTTTTATAACTAGGTTTTACATGTCTATGCACATAATTTTATACCTAGAACTAAGCAGCAGCTATTTTTGGTCTTCTCCAAGCACTGAAAAGTAGAAGTACTTATCTAAGATGAGAGCTGTTGCTGAGTGACAAATCTATATCCTAGCCTGATTCTGTATGCCTTTCAGTAGCAGAGTCATTATATCATCACACACTCAGTCAAATACACTAATTCATGTCACCTGAGACATGGATTCCCGAATCCTGTTTTGTTTCTGGGATATTCTAAGAGCTCCTCACTTACCATGGATATTGTAAATTTTTCAAAAAACTCCTAAAAACAAGATTTCTAAAATATACTATTGTCCTGCCTTTGGAAGCAAAGAGTTATGAAATCCATCATAAAGTGCCACAATTACAAAAAATCGGAAACAGACACCCTAAGCAGGATCCAGCAGAAATTTTGGACATATGATTTCTCCAATGTATGTTTAGGAAGGGGAAAGCGGAAGGAAAGGTATCACTACACTATGAGATAAATATTTAACGGTAGCTAAATTGAGGTTGAGATTGGAATTGGGACTATGGCTGGAGAATTATTAAATAAGTGACTCTACCCTTAACTCACTATGTCATCTGGAACAAAACAGAGAGTCAAAATGTAACATCAAATGGATTAATGAATAACCTTAGACAAGCCATTTGACCACAGGGGGCCTATGTCCTCAATGTGCAAGGAGAAAGAATGAACTTAAGGATTCTACCTCTAATGACCTGAATGTAAGAATCCTCCCCAGTACAAGTGCTAACCCAGGTAACCTCAATTAGAAGCATCAAATTTAAAACTCTTTGAACAAGACAAGTTAAATAAGCAAAAAGACTGGGGGCACAGATTCATATTACCATAGGAGTTAAATAATTGAGTGAGTATTCTATAAGGGTTTATAGTCTCAATCAAATCAATCAATAAGCACCTATCAGCATATGGCCTTAGATGAAGTACCATGCAGATAATTAGAAACAGAATCCAAGACCTTAAGAAGTTTCCCTGTTAGTGTTGATTAATTATGTGTTTATTGAGTGCTTACTATGTGCCCAGCACTGTGCTAGATTCTGGAAAATAACAAAGTACATAATGGGACCCCTCTTTAAGTGCAGTACGGTGGAGACTAGAAGCATTCAAAAATAATCAGAGAGCAACACAAATAATTGCCACACAGTTTTCCACACCATTACATACTGTAAGAGATCTAAGAGGGCTAGAACACTCCTGGGGAACCTATGGTTACTAGAAAAGAAATGGACAAGTCTGTGGAGGCATAGGCAGTATTTGTCCATGAAGAGGATTTTCAAACACAGTTATTTATTTAACTGGAAATACCCTGAACTTCTAGATTTTCACTCTCTCACAAAATAGGATCCAGTGACTTTTATATACAGAATATAGGCAACAGCCCACATGTGCAGCAACATGAATGCACCATGCAATCTTCTATTCTCAATTATTTCTTAAATATTATAATCTTGAAATAAAATTACTGTTACTTTTATATAGGTTTTTTTTAAGCTTCTAGAAGAGTTAGGAGCACCTGTGAGGTAAGCTACTCTACAACACCCTTAAAATAGTCATCTCAGAGTCAAGATTAACAGTCTAGGTAAAAATAAAATTTAATCCTTTGTAAAATACATTTTTAAATAATAGTTACAGAAAACATTTTGGCTAACCAGATCAAAAATTTTAGCTATTAATTATGATGTATAATCAAGTTATCTAAGTCATCAAAGAAACACCTAGCTGATTATTTTAATCAAATTGGATCATCCATTCAGAAATATAATCAATCAGTCCCTTAAAGATAAAAAAAACACCTCTGTGTTTTCAAGTTCATTTATTCTTGGCAATTTATGACTTTCTGTCTTCAAAAAATAACAATTAGGAATTCATATGAATGATACAGAAGAATTTCTTAGCTATCAGATACTGTCAGAATAGTATTTCAACAGGAGTTTAAGTAAATCAGGAACATAAAATGTTACACATAACCAAGGCAGCTAAAGGAGAAAACTTAGGTAACCTGTGCTGAGCCAGTTACAAGTCACTGGAGAACATAGTGTAACTCACAGGGCCAAAGCAACATATCTATTCTCATCCCAAAGAAAATCCTTTAAAAAGATTTTAACCATAATTTTACTTTCTATCTCTGACCTATTTTACTTTGATAAAATGAATACTGTAATACTAAGTTCCTACAGAAAGTTGAGTTCAGCTTAGAGTAAGTTCAATTCTCACACTAGAAATAATAATAAAAGAATTTCTTAATTTATATTTCACACATTACCTAATATTGTCTTCCCATTGATAAGGTAGACATAGTATGTATTTTTATGTCTATTTTGTGGATAAGGACATTGAAACAAGAGGAATTGAAAACTAACACATACTAGAATGTAGGTCTTCTGCCTCCTGATCCAATGGTCAGGTCTTCCCAAAAGCATACTAGATTCAACCCAGCCAAAATAGCTGGCAATTCTGCAACACCCTTAACTATTTTAACCATCCTCACAATGAAAGTGGTCTAAATATGTTTGATCTTGGCCAAGTCACTTGACTATTCTGGTCCCCAATTTCTTTAATCTTTACAGCACATTACATGCACATTTAATTAGAAGTGCTGTAAAGTCCCTTTTAACTCAAATGTTTAATGGACGGATTAGTAGCACAGCTTAGAGACCACCAAGTCTAACAAAAGCAAACCAACTACACTAAATTTATTTGGTTATCATACACAGAAAATGCCTAAATTGCATATACTTTTATTCTAATAAAAACTTAATATCAAAATTAAGCATTCTGAAAGCATATTTTACAGTTTTGGCATCTCCACTTAACAGTTAATTTTGAGGAATTATTGATTACTACAGTAAACAAAGCACATTTATTCCTGTGGCTCTGCTACTGACCAGCAGTGGGATCTTTAAAAGTTTTTTTGATTCACTTGACCTCGGTTTCCTTATCTTTACTATGGGGTGATAATAAGGTATCCTTCTGTTAAAAAAAAAGTTATATCTTTATGATAAAGCATAATGTAAAGATTCTATTGATAATATTATTGACTTTGGACAATGAGATGAATATAAGCTCACAAGAAGTATCACAAAGAGTTAATTGTCAACATTATAACTGAGCTCTTACTGTTTGTCAGGCACTCTGCCAAGGCTGTACATGTATAACATCATTTAGTACAGGCAAGCCTAAGAGTTGTTATTATTGCTATCTCCATTTTATAAATTATTGATGCCAGAGACCAGGTTACATCCATTCTACTACGTAAGGATTTCTGGCACATAAGACTGACTTTAATTCCATTTTTATGTTACCAAGTATTTCTGCTTTGCCTTGACTAGGTTACATATTAAAGAACCAAGACAAATAAAACAGGTTCTTGCTCTGAAGGAGCTCACAATCTGGTAGAAAGGACATAGAAACTGTTAAAGAAGGCTGACTATGATAGGTACTCCAACAGAGGTAGGGGCAAAGTATTGAGGAGCTTTGAAGAAGAAGAAAGTCAATGATAAGAGGATTAAGAGGACTTTATGAGGTAATATTTGAATATGGTCTTGAAATAGAAGTTCAAAATGAACATGTAATAAAATGATAGGGAAAGAATTTCATGTAGTAGGAATAACAATGATTAAGGATTCGGAGTTTTAGAGAATTACAAACAAGCTGGTATGTCAGAGTTTAGATTATGTAAAGAGAGAGGGGATGTAAGATAAATGATGAAGGTGGAAGGCCAGGTTCAACTCCACTAAATGACTACATATTGAACATTTACTATGTGCTAGTCACTCTTCTCTTGGGACATCAGGGAACAAATAAAAATTTATGGCTGAGGATCTTGGGTATCAGAATATGAAGTTTAGACTTTATCATTGTCATACTAAAGTTTTCTTTCACATGCAGGTAATGATAGTTCTGTCTTCTATTCAGAATATGAATTCCATAAGCTCAGTTCAGTGTTTTGCCACGTCTTGTATGAATGATGCAAGATTACCTGGTTTCAATGTGAAATGTGTAAGATGACTGTAAAGTCAGATTAGAGATGTAGAATGTTCTGAGACTGCATGCACAGTGCCACTTCCGTAAGACTGGACCTCAGCTGTCATATTTTCCCCAAGGAAGAAAATAGTTTGAAACAATTAAAGGAGAAAAACACAACCCAGATGATAGACAATCCATCTTATTTTCTTTTCTGTCAAATACTGGTACACAACCACATTGAATAGTGTTTCCCACTTCTTGATCTAGTTCATCAATCCCAAAATCTCTAAAACCAAAACTCTCATGATTATATCAGAGCTCCCATTCACAGAAGGGCAGATATCAGAAATCAGGCAGCCCTCTCTGTACCAGGAGCACATAAGTTCCTATTTCCAGAGGACCTCTGCAGTGGAAATTGGTTGTGGGCTATCAGATTTTATCCGGTAGCTTAGAGAAAGCTGGTGACATAACTTTTCATAGAGTAACTCTAAATATGGCAGAAGCGGAGCATTTGGCACTGACCTGAGTACGGACTGAGCTCAAATTTGATACCCAGTCCAGAGCTTCAAGGGAATGAACTATAACCCGGGTTGGATTAAACTAAAATTATGATGATAGCAAACACTCAAATGAGCCTGTTTGATGGCTTTAGTAATGGAATGGAGTCCCTGAGCTCTCCATGCCCTCCAAGTTCTATTTGGGAAAAGGGAGTAACCTGAAGCCTGCAATTCCCATGCCAATAACCCAATTAAGGAGACTAAGAGCACATCTTATCTCACCAGCTGCCTACAGCACTCCCCACCTAACAAGCAGCACCTCTCTCAGTGATCCCAAAGTCATCCCTGAGATCAAAGCCTTTGAGAGAGTCTTTGCAAAGAAGTGGCAGTAGTAATTTTTATATCTATTTCTAGTTAAGGAGACAAAGGCTCAATGTCATTAAAGGTTCAACCTCTATTTTAAGTTATTTGAAAAACCTTCAGATTGCTTTCCACAGTGGTTGGAGTAATTTGCATTCCCACCAACAGTGTACAAGTATTTCCTTTTCTCCACAGCCTTGCTAGCATTTGTTGTTGTTGTTTTCTCTTTTTAATAATAGCCATTCTGACTGGTGTGAGATAGTACCTCACTGGGATTTTGATTTGCATTTCTCTGTTGATTAGTGATGCTCAGGATTTTTTTCCTATGCTTGTTTAGCCACTTGTGTGTCTTCTTTTGAGAACTGTCTGTTCATGTCTTTTGCCCATTTTTAATGAGGTTGTTTTTTGTTTATTGATTTAAGTTCCCTATAGATTCTGTATATTAGGCATTTAACCAAAAAGACACAGGCATTTGTATGTTCATTGCTGCACTATTCAAAATAGCAAAGATTTGGCATCAACCCAGGTGCCCATCAATAATAGACTGGATAAAGAAAGTGTGGTACATATGCATGATGGCATACTATGCAACCATAAAAAAGAATGAAATCATGTCCTTTGCAGCAACATGGATGCAGTTGGAGGACATAATCCTAAGTGAATTAACACAGGAGCAGGGCAGGCATAGTGGCTCATGCCTGTAACCTTAGCACTTTGGAAAGCTGATGCAGGCAGATCGCTTGAGCCCAGGAGTTTGAGACTAGCCTGGGCAACATAGCAAAGCCCTATCCTTACTAAAAAACGAAAAATTAGCTGGGCCTGGTGGCACATGCCTGTAGTCCCAACTACTTGGAAGATAGATGGGAGGATCATCTGACCCTGGGGAGGTCGAGGCTGCAGTGAGCTGTGATGGCACCACTGCACTCCAGTCTGGGCAACAGAATGAGATTTCATCTTAAAAAATAAAACAAAACAAAAACAAAAACCCCACAGGAACAGAAAACCCAGTATCATGTTCTTTTATAAGTGAGAGCTAAACATTTAGCACACATGGACAGAGATATGGGAACAACAGACACTGAAGACGACTAGATGGTGGGAGAGAGGGGCACAGGTTGAAAAAATACCTACAGGGTACTGGGCTCACAACCTGAGTGATAGGATTAGCACCCTAAACCTCAGCATCACACAATATTCCCATGTAACAAAGCTTCACAGCTACCCCCAGATCGAAAATAAAAGTTAAAACATTTTAAAGTTGAAATTTCAAATAAAAGATGAAATTACAAAAAGTTTTTGCTTTAGTCTAGAACAATATGCAAAAGTTTCAACATCCAGTGCTCCAGCATGTTTTGAAGCTGGAAACGAAATAAAAAGAAGAGAAATAGCAAGCAAGTACTATATTAGGCACTTTATATACATTATCATCTCATGCAATTTTCACAGAAACCTTTAAAATAGGCATCACTGCTGCCATTTTATATATAAGAAAACTGAGGCATGGCATGAATAAAAGGCTTCTCTCACATTATATAGCTGGGAGGTATCAGAGTGGTAATTGAATTAATCTGACACTAGAGTTGATGCTCTTTTCACTATATTCTGTTGCCCACTTTTCAAAACTAGAACTGCAGAGCTGTGCTGGTCCTACTCTGAGCTCAGAAATGCAGAGTGAATGCTCAGGCTGCTCAATTAGAAGGTAGTGCCATGGAAATTAAAATTGTCAGTGTTTTCAGAAAGGAAAATTCAAACAAAGTTCTGATGGAAATTTTCCTCTCTCAGTACCAGGGCAGTTATATTCAGGAATATTTTAGGTCTCTTCATCAACTTCACATTATTTAGTAAATAAGCACAAGTATAAAAGTCTTCTTTTGCTGTATTTCACTTCCTATCCCCAGTCCAACCTACAAAAAAGATCCGAATATGACAGACACTGAAGATCACTTTCAATGTCAAATCACCCTTTTGCTTTAGCCTAGACTAATAAGCAAAACGTTAGAAGGTACTTGGAAGATGTTTGGGCTTTGAGAAATTTCTAATGGAAGCATTGAAAGACAGGACAAGGCAGCTGAAGCAGGTCCTACTTGTGCAGAATTTGGTTTATTTAGGCTTAACTCAGGTCAGAGTGCAGGACTCAAAAGTTTCCGATGGTCCTAAGTGGGTATCTATGCTTGAAGAGAATTCATCTAATAATAATGTGTATGAAAGCACTTCACAAACAGTAAAATATCAAATTAACATATAAGATTCTATGCCAAAGACCAAGTGTATCAGAAAGACAAAGAAAAAAAATAAAGAACAAATATGGGTCTTGAATTTTCTAAAACAGTCCTAATTTCAAATATTTTATCTTATTCTTCCCACAAAATTAGTATTTATGAGACCAATTTTTGGTTTAGAAAATATTCCTGACAAATACACAAACAGTGCATAAATGGAATAATCCAAAATTAGCCACAAGCCACATGGAAATGTTCAATCTAAGTGCCTCTTGCACCAGAGGTCCTTCAAAATTCATTCTGGTAACTGAGTGGTCTTCAGGATTTACCAGTCAATTTCAGGTGAGCAGCTGTCAGCCCAGGCCCCTTCCTACGGCTCTTGGCATTTTTCCTGGGTGAAGCGATACATTAACTCATCCCCAAGGCAGTTTGCTCTTTGCAACCACTACTTCCAACCTCCCCCCCACCACCTCTGTCACCCGCCACTGTCATAGCACCATTATATATCTGCCATCATGGTCTTTTAATTTCTGTGATGTGAAAAGTGGGCCCTTCTCCTACGAGCATTTGCTTTATACCTTGTTAGAATGTTCCCACTGAGCACCAATACATAACTAAATTCATGCTGATGTGCTAAAGGGGAGGAACAAAGCAGCCAATTTCTAAACAAGTGTAATTTAACTACAACTTCTGGAGAGAGTGCTCCTGGAGGTGGCAGTTTCAAAGATGTAAATAGGATAGACATTTGAGCATAGCCAGGAATGCCCCTCAAATGATCCCAGGAGCCCACCAACTACACCAATCCAACCCACCATGCAAACATAGAAAACCACCCTGTTCAGTACATATAACATGGCTGACAACAATGTAACAACCTCTCCAGTAATCTAAATTCATCCATTCAATCAATCATTCATTTGTTCAGCAAATAATATTCATTTTGTAGCCTGAGCCTGGCAATGCGCTAGGTGCGATTAGGGGCACAAAATTGAATAAGAGATGATCCATGTCCTCAGTAACTTATACAATCATTTAGGAAGAGAGGATAAGTCCATAAATAAGTCTAATGAAAATATAATCATCTAAATCCACCACAGCACACAGCATACTGGCCTTAGGATCCAAATCTCTCCTCTTTCCAACCATCTAACCTTAAGTAAGTCACCTAACTTCTTAAGCCTTGGTTTTATCATTTGTAAAATGAGGATATTATTCCTATCTACTTTGTGAAACTTTTATGAACTGTTAACAAGGTGCATGTGTATGTGGATTTGCATTAATACTTTATGAACAAAAAAGATCCAGACATATGAATGCTGATTTTTCTTAGAAAAATTGTTTTCTAAGAAAAATTAGCAACAAGATTCTATGGGAATATTATCTAAGAAAAATAGCAACAAGATTCTATGGGAGTTTAGACATCAGAGAAAATCTCTCCCAGCCCGGGGATCTTTTCTGGGCCTAATTTAAGATACGTCTGTGAGATGCAAAGGCAGAAATGGGGAAGAAGGAGAAGGATCTTCCAGGAAAAGAGAATTTCGTGGTAGAGGCATGGCAAATAAAATCTACCAAACGTATTTAAGACAGCAGCAATCTATGTAATTCCGACCACATCTGTGTTATTCCTCTTGTATCCTCAGCACCTGGATAAGTGTCTGGCACCTATTACGCACTCAATAAAATGTTTTTGTTGAGTGAATTAATGAATGAAATGCTGTAGGTTTAGCAAAGTAAGAGAAGAAGATACAGTCAGAGAAGAGCTGGGTGGGTAGGCTGGAGCCAAATGCAGAATCTTGAATGCTATTCTTCTCATCTTCTTCCAGGAGACAAATATATCCCTAGTAATGAGGTGTCTTAATTGCATGACATGTTCCCAATGAAATCCCTATTAAATCCCAGGGTCACCTCCTGACATCATAACCTGAACTATTGGAATCCTACCAGCTTTTCCTTGCATGACTGTGAGCTGTGTCAAACTGAGTGGCAAGGTCTGACCCGAAATCTTTCAGGGGTTTCAACTGAGTTCTAACGGTTCAGTCACTTCTGTGAGTAGTCATCAGTCAAACACCTAGAAGATACTCAGATACTAACTCTCCTGCACATTAACCTGAGAAGGTGCTTACTTACAGTCATGAAGATAAAATGGGGAAAGAATCAAGTTCTTCCACAAATGCTAGAGCTAGTAATGCTAAGGGAGAGATAGTGAGGCAGAGATGCTCTCCTCCTTCAGGAACAGAATAACTGCTGTGCCCACCAGCTCCCCTACACCTCCACATTCACTGCTGTTTACAGTGAAGCACGGTTTCCAGAGTTGCTGAGAAGTAAGGGAAAATATCACAAACATTCTTTAGAATTCCACAGACCCGGATGTATGACTGGGCAAGGTGCTTAACCTTTCTGAGCCAATTTCTTCCTCTCAAATGGAGATAGTGGATACCATGTGTCACGGTGAAGCTCTTGGCACAAAGTGGGAATATACTTAATATAATTCTTTCCATGATTTGGAACAGGGGATAGCCATAAAGGTTAGGTCTTTTCCCAGTCACTTCCCTGTCCATATCTGAGAGGCAGAAAGAAGGCTTTCAAATGAAGAAATGAAACTCTCACTAAGGAAAATGTAAAATGTGGAGTAGGAAAAGGTCACATGATGAAAATATTTCAGGGCCTAGGGCAAAACTATCAAAATTGAATGCTGTAGGAGAAATGGTGAACAGGCGGAAAGAGGGAAAGGCAGAAACAGCAATGAAAATGCCATGTAAGAAAGCCTGTTTTCGTGCGGGTCTGCTTGAGTGATGCTCTCCTGGTCCACAATGGCTGGCACATTATCTGAGAAGGAAAGTGATAAGATCTAAAAGAAGAGAGAAAATGTAGACCACTAAGAAGAAAGGTATATTGGGTTTTCAGTAAGGAAAATGGGCCACAGAGCAAACTCTCACCTTGAACAGAGAAGCAGAGAGAACCATCGAGGCTGAAGAAGCTGCCGAAGTCACTGTTCCATGAGAGGTGGAGAGGACGGGGCAGAGCTGGGAAGCAGCAGGGAGCCCTGCTCCATGAAAGGTGGAGAGGACGGAGCAGAGCTGGGAAGCTGCAGGGAGCCCTGCTCCATGAAAGGTGGAGAGGATGGGGCAGAGCTGGGAAGCTGCAGGGAGCCCTGACTGCTGATGGACAGCCTTGTCAGAAACACCCACCTGGCTCAGGATAAGAAAAATGCACTGGGGAGGCAGAAAAAATCTAGTACCTAGGTGAGACTCCCAGGGAGCATGAGCAGGAGGCCTGAAAGGGAGGCATTTTAACCCTATTTTGAGACTTAGACAGGGGAGCAAGCCCAGTGCCACTCACCCAGAAGTATTAGAGAGAAGAAATGGACCCAAGTCTTTCCCATTCCAAAACTTAGCCTCATCCGCCATCCCACACCACCTTCGGAAACCCTAAAATCCAATGCTTTAATGGCAGAAAAGAGTTCACTCTTGGGGCACAGGACAATTATTGAGAGTGAAATCATTGAGTGTCTTTATATTTACAATTCACCAAATCCAGATTAAGATGATTGCAAAACTTAGAATCCTACCCTCGCATCCCAAGTCCCCAGACCCTCCAGGAAAAGTCATCCTCCCAAGTCTCTCCTTCCTTTTTCCTCTATAGCTCTTCCCAAAAGGGAATGAGTTATCAAAGGATGCTAACTCCAGGGTGAATTTTTTATGGTGGCCAAGAAAAGAAGGGTGGCGTGAGGCAAGGAATTGCCTTACACTGTCATCTGTGTAGAAGGCTGATTTGGGAATCCAAAAGTGAACATGTTATTCTTAACTCCATTCCCGACTCCTTGAGTCATTCTGACCACGTCACTTAATTCCACTCATTCCACGGCCAACACCTTGGCTACAGCAAGCCTCTGATTTCCCCCAGGCCTACCTACCTTGAAGGGTCAGAATGACCCTTGAAGAGACAGTGTCCTTCAAGTGTGTCAGCAATTCAGAAACTGATAGCTTCCAAAATAGCTGGTGTGTTGTTGAGTGTCTGTTGCCTTCTGAAAGAGTGGTAGTATCACCGAGACAGCAGGATTTCCTTGCCAAAGTTGCTCTTACCCTCCTCCCCACAAGACTCTGCTCTGCCTCTCCCTGTCCCTGCCTAGGAAGACTTTGAGCCCAGGGGCCATGGCATTTAAGCACTGTCAGAGTTCCCACTTCAATTCCCACAGTGGTGCCAGTTCAGCATCTGTCATGATGACCCAGCCTGAACTGTATTTAGAAGCTTGGACATGGCACCATGTTCCAGCCCATCTCAGAGTGACAGGAGATTTCCTGAGCACCTGGGCTTGCGATTCAAGCACTCCTCCTCCCAGGGAATGGGGGGTCAAAATGACTTTCCTCTGCTGGTCTGTTTCCTTCTTAGGATGGTGTCCTTCTGTAACAGGCCTCTTCTCAAGAGTCAATTGCCATCAATGCTATTACATAATGCTGTTTAAAAATCCATACTATTTACAAAGCTTGCAACACATGCCAGGGGAAAGAGAGGAGAATAGGAAAGTCAGTCAGCAAATGAGCTTAGTACTCTGTTTGTGGACTATTCTTACAAAGATAAATTTCCCTGAAAACATATCCTGGGAGTGTTCAGAACCTACCAGATATTGCCAGTGAATAGAGAGAGCCTATCTATGTCACAACTCAGTGGAACAGTGTATATAGGAATTCACTTCATCTTCTTGGCAGCATTTACACCAGTCTTGAAAGCAGCATACCAGAGTCCCCCCAAAATTATAAGTTAGTTCTGGTTAGTGGTTAAAAAATTAAGTCCATTTATTTACATATTAATATTACTCTCCACCCAGACAGGCAGACTGATAATTATATAACACTAGTCAGGTGAGCTGTAAGTCTTGAGGGTTACTGCACACAGAGCAGGGTCTAGGCCCTCCATCTGATAGGTCACAGGAGAAAGAAAGGCTTTCTCAATTGACCCCAAACTCTCTACCCCCACTGTCCCTAACCAGAGTTCCATGGAGACACCCTGTCATTTAAAAAACATCAGCATTTGGCCTCTCCCATTCCTGGGCAAGAACCCAACACTCTCAGAGAATGTGGTTTTAGGATCGTGGCATCTAATCCATTCAAGGATTATTTTCCCCCCTACTGTTCAGATGGGTGTGTTAATCATCACCTCTCTTTGTTCTGTAATAAATTCAACCCTGGCCTCTATGCATCACTGGAGTTTAAAGATGGCATTTTGACAGGTCAGATACTCAGAGTCAATGGACCACCAACCAGTCAAAAATCTTTAAGTACTTTTAGGAACATGTGGAAGTAATTTTTTCCAAGAATTCACAAGTCTGGAGGATAAGATCTTATTGATGGAGTATGAGCTGTTGTATATATTAAAGTATTATTTTATATACCATATTCTGCATATAATCAGCATTGATTTAAGAGTGAAGGCAGATTTTCCGTTATAAACCAAGTACTGCACAAATGTTATCAAATGCATATTACAATAAAGTATACAATATATAGCATCTTTAAAAAAGTAAGGTGACTAAAACTATAAGTGAAAGTGCAGCAAATACATGTTTAAAATGCAAATGCTATAGGCTAGGAAATGTCATAGATATCAGAATACTTTATATGACACTGGCTATACATGTACATTTTAACTACAGGCGTGGTTGGAGATGAATTTTTTATAAAGAAAAAATTTATTATACAAAAATATTGATTTCTAATTATTTAAATGAGGAGGTTACTAAAGTCAGTGGATAGGCTTTGGAGGTTTACAAGTCACTCAAAATGATAAGATAAATTTGCGAAAGCTTGTGTTTTTCTGGGGAGAGGATGCATGGGATTTATGAGATTCTCAAAGGAATCTATGACTTTAAAAGGCCTTAAGGACCGCACTGGTCTGACAGGTTTTCTTCAAGTGTAATAAACATCCATCTTTCCAAGCTCTCTTCCACTGTAACAAAATGCATTTTCCCTCAGCCAGATATTTACAATGAAAGACATATTCAAAAGAATATGACACAGAATACTAATGGTACATCTTAACAAAAATATATTTTTATCTTTATTATGAGGAATGAGGGGTTGTGTTTTTCTATGTAGTAGTGAATCCTAAAATGGCCACCTGAGACCATCTCATTTTCTCTTTATGATTCTTTATCTTCCATTGATCTTTATTTTAACCACACATACACGTATATATAAGTGGAGTAAATTACAATCCATATTCATCTACTTACTTGGGGAAAGCAGATGAATGATAAATTATTTTTGGCCTTGCTGCTTTTACTCTGGCTCTCTTTTCCTCTGTCTCCCAGGAAAATATTAGTGGCACAGGAACCCTAAGTTCACCAGGGTCTTTCTCCTTACGTATGCCAAAAGTTTGCACTGCAAGTCTGCTGTTGTGGGACATGCAATCCAGTCCCCTTACCGGAGATGTGCTCTTAGTCAGTGGTCCCCGGATCTCAGAAGAAATCCCTCTACCTCATGACCTCTAAGGCAATGTCTGCATCTGGCACTGGGGCTGAGAGGTAGCTCCCCAGGGAAAGCTGGACACAGTGAGTCAGTGAGGCTGCCCCCGGTAGGCCTGCCAAGGCTTTCCCAAAGGCTATGGCAACAGAGCCTGCCCATGAGAAGTACATTTTGGTGAGCTCAGATTGTTTGCTACCAAGAACCTCCTTGCCCTCACAGCTAAACATCTATTTTTATCACACTGTGACACTGCGGACTCTCTGCTGTCATTACAGTGAATAATAAATACAGTCAACTCTGCATGATTTGTCATTTTATGGTGAAAGGAACCCTGGATTCAGAATCAGAAGGTAGGCATGTTAGTCCTGGTTTGGAATCAGAAAGCAGGAGGGTGAGTCCTGATTCTAACTCTACCTAGAGCTGTGACCTTGAGGAGCCATTTAACCCTGTGGCACTTCAGTTGGCACATCTGTGAAAAGTGGAGAAGAAATCCTACTGCTTACCTAACTCAATGAGGCACCAGCAAAGTAAAATAATGCAGATGACAGCATTTTGTAAATTGTAAAGTGTCTTATGAATGTAAGTTACCAGCACTACATTTAATTCTTTAGCCCACAGAGATTTCTCAATGTGCTCTAAATACCATGCTTAATCCATACTTGCTAAATCCATGCAGTACCCATTAGAGATGAGGAAACTGAGACTTGGTGAAGCAAAGTGGTGAAGTGAGAAGACCTGTTTGCTGAGAGCCTGGATTATCTCCTCAATCTCGTTCATGCCTCCCCCAGCAGCAGCACTTCATTTACTCTTGCTGAGCAACTATTTCCTCATCTTTAAAATGGAGATGTTAACTGCTTGCTCCTATGAGACAAAGATCTAGACAAAATGACCATCCCAGCATCTCTTTCCATGATCTGTGAATCTGTAAGATGTGAGCAAGGTCATGAGTTATCTTGTGGTGGAGGGTCTGTCAGCCAGGTGTGCTGCCCAGTGTGCTGACCAATGGACCCTATTTGTTCCTTTGGTTTCTGAAGCACAGCATCTGGCCATCTCCAGAGTGGTGACTCAATGAAGGATCACAGTACAGTCAGGGTCTCTACCATGCTAAGTGGCTTTTCCTACATTCTGATTCTCTGTTACGAAACATATGTGGCTACTTTTCACTGATCAAGCAAAATAGTTTATTTTTATAATGGGCAGTTAGATAACATCTTTAAAAGTCCAGCTTACAGTCCACACCAAGAGATTGGCTCTATCACATATCCTCTTATTTAGAGGCCACTAGGCTGCAGGATAATTAGTACAGCCGAATTGCTCTAATTATTATTAGCATAAGAAGGCTTTTCTCAACCCAATGGAAAACTGTTCCGGGGACTGGCCCTATGGGATTCTCAGACCAGCAGCAGAGCTGGCCTTCTGCTCCCTCCTAAAACAAAAGCTAGCCCCAAAGAAACATAAAGTTGCTCAACTTCTCTAAGGCCCAACCAGCCTGTCTCTTTTCCCCTCTGGGCCTCAGTGCAGTTCTTCTCTCAAAGCACACCTCACTTCGCCTTTACCCCATAGAGTCACTGTTATGGCAGCACTCAATGTTGACAACCTTTTTTCAACTCCACTAGGAAACACCTAATGAAGGATCTTGCTCTTGATCCCCATTTCTTAAAACGATCTTCTGAAACATGCTGCTTATTGCCTCAGAGGAAGTGACTTCTCTTCCCTCCAGAAAGACCCTACCATGGTTTGAGTTGTGATTACACATCTGAATTCAGTTCATACAAGATAAATATTAGTATTTATAGGTAAATGTTCTGCTAACTCAGTCCTTAGGAGAAAGAATGTAACATGTTTCTTGTCATGCTCCTAAACTACCTGTGAAAGACCTCCTTCTTGTCATTATCTACAACTTAATTATGAGTCAGTGTGGCGTGAATCAGAAAAAATACAACCTCTTAGGAAGAGAGAGCAAATGAGTTTCAACATGCATATCAACTCTAGCCATTTGAATGTGGCATTTGAGAGCCTGAAATTCAGAAGCATGAGGCCCAATCCAAACTCAAAGGAAAGAGTACCTCCCAGATTGATTAGTCATGTCTTTCATGGACACAAGAGTAGATAATAGCAACATATACGTTATATATTCATTTTCATGTTATTTCTAAGATCTCCACTGGAATGCTGCTTTGCATAAATTGTCACAATATCCTTCTTACCTGCTTTCAGAAAATAAAGGTTATTGTGTCATTGTTTGGATTTTATGTTATTCTTTCCAAGGGGCCCAGATTTTCCAGAGGCATCTGAGAGGCCACTAATCTCTCCCCTCTAGAAATAAGGTCATCATGTTAGCAAACTTCCTCTGCTCTGACACAGTTGTGGTTTTAATGGAGAACTAATGTCTTCATCAGTATCTGTGCTATTTCACACTTCATTTCCTCCCCAACTCTTGGATGAAAACCATCCGGTCCTGGTGATTTACTTTGTGGGAGTTTCTTTCAAGTTTGTTGCCTTCTCCAGGGATGTCACGCAAGCATTTTCAGGGTTCCAGTTGGGAAGCACCCAGCCTTGAAACATCAGTGTGTGATCAAGTCACTCACGAAAGCCAATGTCCTTGGCAGGGACCTGGCCGTGAGGCCCCCTTAGCCGAGGCCCTTGAGTCTGAGGATAAGAGAAGGAGCTGCTGCTTTTCCTGCCTTTCTGTCAGCACTGGTTCAATGGTCAAGGTGGTCCAGATTACCAGGACCCCGAGAACTGGGAGCACGTGGGAGGAAAACACAGACACTCTGAACTCAGGATCCACTATTCGGGTTGTCTCTGGATCTGTCAGTAAGTTTCACAAAAATCTCAAAACAACCTTAAAGCAAGAATAGTCTTAAACTTCTTTTATATGCTCCATAGTTGTAGCCATCACCCAATCCAGATTCTCCAAGATAGTACTTATTTCCCATGGTCCTCAAGACACATTTGCATTTAAAATAACCTATCTCCTACTATCTGGCTTGAAACAACAAGCTCCTAGCATGGACACACAATAAATACCTTGCTTTTAACTTGATAAAATTCTGGCTACATGACACACCTCAGAGAAGCAAATAGGGAGGGTGAAGGAAGAAATTATAAAAGACTGCTCTTCAGTGGCAGAAGGCACCTCTCTTCATGGTAATAGTCATATACTCTCAGGGTCTAGGCATATGTGACTTGTGAAGGAGAGACTTCTCTGCTGCTTTGAGGCCTCTGGCTTCATTGGGGCAGACTCTTGTCTGACTTGTGCTCCACTGAGAGGGGACAAAGACAGGATTGAGGATGCAGGACCCAAGATGAAGCCAGCTCATGCCAAGCCAAGACACACTGATGTAAAGAGGAGCTCTTTCTTCATGCATCCTTGGGGAGACGCCACATGATGTGGTCTCATCTTTGGCCTTAAACATAGTTTAAATGAGGACAAGAGCCATGTTAGACCATTAAAGTAACTCCCAATAGCAGATGAAGAAAATATAGAAGCACTTTCCCTGAGAGCAACCTCCAAGTACAGGGCCAGGCTGAGGCCTCCGCAGAGAAGCCTGTTGCAGTGGGACTGGACGAGCTGCCTGACCTCTCACGTGGTTTTGTTTTTGCTATTCTGTTTCTTAAATAAACATCTGATATTCATACCTTGTAAGTATGTGCCTTTACTATTCTCCAATAGGAAAGCTTAACTCAGATTGTCAGCTCTATTTCAAAGACCATCACAAACGAGGAAGAAAAAAAAAAAAAGCTTCAGTTCTCAAGCTTGCCAGTATGAAAGCACAATATGCATCATATTTCTCACTGGAGGATCAGGTGGGTCAGTCCAAATATCAGCACATGATCTTGGTTCCTTACCAAATGGGGCAGTGATGATAAAAGAAAAAAGTCCAACACGCCACTGTTCACTCTGAAAAGACACTGGCATCTTCTGCCCCGCAAAGAGCAATGCACAAGAACAATTTTCATACTGCAACAAATTTAAAGTTTTAAGAACAGATAGAATCATTACACAATTCAGATGCCATGTAGCTATCTATAAAAAGAACAGGATACTCCAGAAAACAAACTGCAAACAATGACTACATCTTTAATGTCATAAAATATCTGGCTTGAAATAAATTTCCTTGACAGGAGAAAAAAGATTCTTTGTATCAATGATTAGAAATGTTCAAACTCCAACTGTCACATGGATAGCAAAATCATGAGAAAGGAGTTTCCCTCCTAATGTAAAGACATTTCCCCTAATTGGCTCAGCATTCTAAATTTTTGGAATACACAGGTAGCAGCTAACATGCAATTCCCATAATTAGAAGCAAAGACATTGGTTCTGAGCCCAGGGCAGGAGAGGTGGGAGATCTGTGAAGTCCCAGGCCCTGGTCCTTCCTCTTTTGTTGGCAAGGTGTCCAAATGGTTCTTGAGTTCTCCTTGGCAATCATTAAAGGTCACCTGCCACAACCACAGTGCCTTTTACTAGTCTGCCTTGTGCCCTTGGTTGCAACATCCCATTGTTCCTGATACCAGGTGGCAAAACCTAAAGGTCACCATTAACCTGGGCCAAAATTTCTTGCTCCCATATCTGCCAATTCGCACCACACACTCGAAAGGTCACCAACTTGATGTTAATGCCCTAGACCATATAGGCCCTACTGCTTCTCCACAGCTATAGCCCCAACAAGGTTATGTCCCTTCCCTGTGGCATCCCTGGGCAAGGGTGGGAGGGCCCTGTTCCTGCCAGTATTCAAAATCTGAATGTGACTGACTATCAGTGCCTTCAGCTTGCAGGAATGTAGGGCTGCAGTGGAAGATGATATAAGTACACTTGACCCTTGAACACCAAAGGTTTGAACCGTGCAGGTCCACTTACACGTAGATCTTCTTTTGCCTTCACCATTCCTGAGACAGCAAAACCAACCCTCCTCTTCCTCTTCCTCTTCAGCTACTCAACATGAAGACAATAAGGATGAAGACCCTTGATGATCCGCTGACACTTAATGTACAGTACATGCATTTTCTCTTCCATGTGATTTTCTTAACACTTTCTTTTCTCTAGCTTACCTTATTGTAAGAACATAGTATATAATACACACACAAAATATGTGTTCACCAGTTGTTTATGTTATTGGTAAGGCTTCCAGTCAACAATAGGCTATAGCAGTTAAGTTTTGGGAAAAGCAAAAGTCATATAGAGATTTTTGCCTACACAGAGAGTCAGCACCCCAACCCTCACATTCTTCAAGGGTCAATAATATAGAAATGAAAATTTATAAAAAAAAATATTTTTCTGTCCTTAAAATCAACCATGTCTTCAGATTCAAACCAAGACTCTAAATTCTCAGTTATTTTAAGTGTGGCTTCTCATCTCACTCAGTGTCCTCACTGAGCGTCAACACTCTTACACGCACTTTTTTTATAAGGCATTTTACAATCCTGGGCCAACCATCAGTTCCCGATGTCTAATACCTCCCTCTCTTGGGCAATCTGCCCTAACATAGCCCTAAACACCTACAGATGCCCAGACTAGGCACCCGTGTAAAGTATGGCTGAACCTCCCAAGTGGGCTGGCCATAATAGATTTGACCAGTAGAATAATAATGACTTTTTGGCTCAGAAAGCTAACAAGGACTTTTTCCTTGGCCAAAAAAACTATGCTAGGAACCACAAGAGACAGAGATCAAGTGTTTATTTTACTTGAAATTCTGCTATCTCAGAAAATGAAGCACAGGAAATCACCAGGAAAAACTGTCATCAGCCAAGGACCTTTAGCACTTGAAGAAATGGTGTATCCCATATTTAGACCAAGCCTCTTAACGCAGAATAAAAATAGGAAAAGATGGCTTGAGGAAAGAGAGGCGCTTCATGTTTTTTAAATATATAAACTCAATACTGACATTTTTCCATGTTGCCAAAAACTAGTTTCTGGGAAAAGAAAAAAAAAAGCTATGGCCAGCTAACAATATTCTATTTAAGATTTGCTTTTGTGACTAAATTAATTAAGGCCACTGGTAGTTTTTCAGCCTAATGATTATTTTTTTTGTTGTCCTCTGAACCTAACCCTCATAAATGAGTCACTGGAATTTAATTTATTCTAAATTCTCTTTTTTATTTTAACCCTTATAACACCTGATTTAGTCAACCAAACATAAAATACAACATATAGTATAAATACAAAATATAGTATACAAATAAGAAGAGATAGATAGAATCTTGGCAAATTCAAACTGCTCCACATCCCCAAGAGAAACAGTGGATCTCCACTGTTTTACTCATTCCCACCCTCCCACTCTGGTCCTTGGGACCCTCAGAGCCTCACTCCACTTAGAAAGAAAGGTAAGAAAGACTTCCTCAAAATTCCAGTTATCAAACACATTTTAAAATGAAGTTTCATTATTTCACAGCTCACACAATAATATTTCAGATGGGTGGGAATGGAAGTGAGATGAGGAAGGCCATGTGCCTGTAATATGTTTGTTACACATATGGGAATTATCTGAAACCCATGTCTTCCTAACCCAGCACCAACAGTTTATGCACAGCGTTGTTCCAAATTTTTTGTTTAAGTTTATTGGTTTCCACTCTCAAAGAACTCAACAGTTCTCTTCATTACACAACATTTTTGGATGAATAGTCTTTTGCCCCCTACAAAGGTAGGCATTATTTCAGCAGATCTGAATTAGTTTTAATAAATAAACAGTCTGAAATGAACAGTCAGGGAATTGTCTTTATTTGGAGATGGGGTGAACTTAACGGGAATATTGTAAGCTATCTATAGTGCCCTTTGCCTACCCTTCTAAGTTCTTATAATCAGACCAGACCAAATAAAGCCAAGGTTCTATCTCTCAAGAATTGTCACATGACAGTCAGGTGGTCATGGGAGAAACAGGAATCTTCACGTGGACACTTGGAGAAGCATGATTCTCAATAGCTACTTTCCAGTGGGCTGTCAAAGCCTTCTTCTTCCCCAACATGTAATCAAATAAAACTGTAATAGGAAGACCAAACATCACAAATCAACAGTCAGATGGACCTCTGGAGACCAAGGAACGCTAAGGAGTTTCCCTGTTTGGCTGGGCAAAGCAAGGATCAAAGGAAGCTTGGAGTGGGTGCAATATCACAGCTCTGGAACAGAGGTCAAGTATTTGGCCTTTTCCTGGCTTCCAATGATATTGAATACAACAGATAAATTAAGATCAAGGCACAAGGCAGTTCTAAAAGCACCAGCCTGTCCCCAGGAGATCCCAGGAGCAGAGTCACCATGAGCCAGATCTTATCCTTACTTGGAGGAATGCCTGTCAACTTGAGGGCAGATTACATACAACAATGTCTAATCAAAAGCCCTACAACATGATCATAGAAGGAGGCAAACTCATCAGGAGCATTCACTTGGCCAAGAAAGAGATCCTAATTCAGGCACAGGCCAAAGTCAATGAAGTTCACTATGCTCCAGCTCCTGATTAAGCATATGTGTGTGGAGAGATGATTTCCCAAAATAGCATGGGAGCTCAAGCGCTTAAGGGAAAATCTGACCCTTTAACTTAAGGCAAGAATGGCCTACCAGCAAATCTCAAAGATAGGAAATATTTCTGGGATTAATAACTCAAACAGATATTCATTTTAGGTGGGGGATTTCCCTAGTCCAACCGTTGGTTTCTATGACTGATGCACACAGGCATCCCAGCTGGAAGCACGGCATGATTTTATGGGCCCTTGTTCAGCATATCCCTCAAGTTCCCCCAGAGCCTATCCCCATGACAGAGAGGGAAGAGTCTCAAGTGCTTCCTTGGCTGACAGTATATCAAGCTTCAGGCTTTATTAGGCCCAAGAGTGAGACCCACAAAGGGAGTATGAAGAATGTAAACCACCTTCCCAGAATCCCTCTTCCTGGGCAGCATAGAAGTCACCTACACAACATCATTTTAGGGTTGCCAGAAAAGCCTCCCTTTACTTTACTCTGAAATGGGCTTTTAAATATACAGAAGCTTCCTTCTTTGAAAAGGCTATCTGACCTTTAAATATGAACAATGTGATTTTAAAAAAAAAAGTTATCGAGGAAAAGTGAACTCTGAAACTGCTATAGTGATTTTGCTTGTACAAGGGAAACTGCAAAAACACCCAGGGTTATAAGATTAAGCTAACACAAAAAAACTTTATACTTACACAAGTCAGTATCTCACTGTATGTCCCATCTTATATATCCCAAAGCAGTTGGGGTTGTTCCAGAAAACCAATCAATCAACAAATAATTACTAAGCACATACAATGGCGGATGCTAATAAGAATAATTCAGGGCCCTGCTCTCAAGGCACTTACATTCTAGTGTGTAGACAGTGTGGAAATATAAAACTGTTCAGCCAGAAAAAAACCCTGGCATGCTTTTCTGCTAGGCAAGATTTTTTCTGCTAGAGTCTAGAAAAAGAGCTCTCAGAGCAATTTTACAAAGAGTAAGAACTCCCTGCTCTAGTACCATTAGAAAGTATAAAAAGGCAGAAAATTACATAAAGTCATCCTCTTCTGTTTCAATTCCCTGATCATATTCTAGGCTTCGTGGAATGCTTGTGTCCCAAAATTTAGTAAGATCCAAGGATTAGTTACAACATCCCACTCTTCCCTACGTGTGTCTTATGGAGATTTATAGTTTAGGTATAAAAGATCATCTACCAAATAGTTCACCCTTCCAGGCAAGGTAAATGAGCACAGTCTATCCTAGGTCTTCAAAGACCTCTCCTCCTAATAGTTATGAGCTGTGGGTCATGCCTGTCTTCTCCATCCATAACCTCCTCACATCTCTAATGAACAGGATTAGTGCCCCTTATAAAAGAGGCCCCAGAAAGTGGTCCTGACCCTTCCACTACATGGGAACACAGCTAGAAGGTGCTATCTATGAATCAGGAAGCAAGCCCTCACCAGACACCAAATCCCAATTCTTCCAGCACCTTTATCTTGGACTTCCCAGCATCCAGTACTGTTAGAAACAAATGTCTGTTTACAAGCTACTCCATTCATGGTATTTTTTTATAGCAGTCTGAACAGACTAAGACTTGAATTGGAGCTTAAATTACGAAAAAAAGAACACTAGTAATGGATATTAGGACAAATGGTAAAATTTAAATACCAGCTGGGTAAAATAAGAGATTATATCAATGCGTGAGTGTCCAATTTACTAACAAATAGTTCAGAAAAAAATTAGATAATTTGTGTATAAAGGTTTATACACAAACACACACAGAGATGGCAAATGGAGCAAAATATAAACAATTTGTGAGACTGTGTAAAGTGTATACTGGCAAGAGTTTCTTGTGATAGTTACTGTCTATAAACTTAAAATTACATTAGAATTAAAAGTTAAAGAATATTTAATCATTTTGGAAAATCATCCCAACAAATTTGAAAAAATAACCACATCATCAGAGAGCTGAAAGATATTCATAGTCTTCAAAAAATATATTAAATCCACTGGCGCTTCAAGATTACAGAAGTCACAACAAAAGAACCTTCAGCCTAACAAAGCTGAAGATTCCAAATGGGTTCTCTAGTTCCTGCCTACCTCCATGCCTATGAGAAATTCAGAAAATTATACTTGGCTACTGAATGTTATATTTAACCAATTATTGTAATATTGGGTAAAATTCAAACTATTGTGGAACAATGAAAACAATTGAACATTGAAAACACAACCACACACTTGACAATAATCAAGGAAGAAGAAGGAAATGAAGAATTTAGTCAGAGTTGGACCAATCCAATGAGGGTCAGACCCTGCTCCTTTAACTTAGAGTAATGCCTTGGCCCACTGCGCTACCCCAAATCCAGGAGTTTCGGTTTCTCTAGGGCAGGGCCATGACTGGAGTGAGGTGGGCAAGGCACTAGCCTGGTAGTGAAAAATTTGAGGGAGCACCAAAAAAAATCCAATATATTAGACAGAGTTTCACTCTTGTTGCCCAGGTTGAAGTGCAATGGCGCGATCTCTGCTCACCACAACCTCCGCCTCCTGGGTTCAGGCAATTCTACTGCCTCAGACTCCTGAGTAGCTGGGATTACAGGCATGTGCCACCATGCCTGGCTACTTTTGTACTTTTAGTAGATACATGGTTTCTCCATGTAGGCCAGGCTGGTCTCAAACTCCCGACCTCAAGTGATCCACCCACCTCAGGCGCCCAAAGTGCTAGGATTACAGGCATGAGTCCCCATGCCCAGCCTCAATGCAATATTTTTAAAAATTAAAATTAATGCAAAAATTGATGATGAATAAAATTATCAAAATATTTAATAAAACAAAGATAGTGCTATGGACTGCATGTTTGTGTACCTGCAAAGGTCGTATGTCAAAACCCCAACTTCCAAGGCGGCAGGTTTTGGAGATGGGACTTTTGGGGAGGTAATTAGGATTCGACGAAGTCATAAGGGTAGGGCTTGGTCCAATGGGATCAGTGCCTCCTCTCTTATAATAAGAGGCATCAGAAAGTTTTTTCTTCTCTCTACTATGTGAGTGGTCATCTGCAAATCAGGAAGAGAGCTCTCACCAGGGCCCAACTCTGCTGTACCTTGACCTGGGACTTTAGAGCAGTGGGAAATAAATTTCTGTTGTTTAAGCCTTCCCATCTATGGTATTTTGTTATGGCAACCTGAACAGACTAAAACAGACAGGATCAGTATTTCTGATTTTTCCTTTTGCTTCAGGGTTCCAATATCACTCCAATATTTTGATGTTTAGTTCAGCATAGTTTTTTTTACATTAATTTTGAATTTTTAAAATACTGTACTAAATATTATTTATCTTGATTAGTGATATAATTTTTGCCTCACCCTAGTCCTGGCCCTACCCTAGCAAATACAGTCTAGAACTCCATTCCCACCACAACATCCTTCCAGATTCTCACCAGCCCCACCTCCCACCTCTCAGAGAAGTAGCTAAATCCTCATGGTTCCTGGGACTGCATTTCACAGAAATGCAGCCTTACCTTATTAGGCATGTTGAGATGCTCACCAATTCCTACTGACTCTATCTGGTCACTACCTCCTCTGCTCTCTGATGGCCTGGTTCAAATGAAGAAAAATATTAAATAGCTGTCTCACACTAGAAGGAGCAAAGACAGAGGCTGGAATAGTAAATGAGAAGGAAGATTGATAAAGGATGGGTAGAGAACTATGCTTAGTGTTCCAGTATCGTAAATACTAATTAATAGGGAGGCTCTTTAATTTGAGGAGAAAATTCCTTACTGGTCACCAGAAGGATAATAATAGTAATATATATGTATATAGTGTGTGTGTGTGTGTGTGTGTGTGTGAAGTTAAATGTATGCTCTGATGTACATTGTGTGTGTGTGTGTGTGTGTGTGTGTGTGTGTGCATGTGAAGTTAAATGTATGCTCTGATAATATTCCTTGTGGGAGAAGGTAGAAATTAAGAACAAAGGAAAAAAAGGGAATGTGGAATACAGTGGGAAAGGTCAACAATTAAGGCCTCCTCTGCACCAGGAACTGTGCTAGATACTTCCCACATTACCTCACTGAATTCTCCCAACTACGAACGCTGGGCTGTGGAGGATACACTCTGACCCATGCCAGAAAGCCTTCAGGCAAATAAGAGTATTTATTTATAGACATCTGCGAGAGAGACCATCAGCTCTCCTTTGGAAGGCAGACAGCTGTGTTCTGCCAGGTGTTCAAGGCTTCTGCATCTGAACATGAAGTGTACAAGGTGTCTCGGGCCTGAGAGATGATGGTCTTTCATATTTCCAGTACCTAACCTCTGTCAGCACTGCAGGGGCTCCAGTCTCTGTAGCTGGAAAAAAACACACCAGCCCTGCCAAGCTGAGCTGAGCCTTCCCTGGAGTTACTGCTACGCAGCACCTGTTTCATTACTATTGTGTTTTCCCTAAAAGCACCTTAACACTCTGATCACTAGAAAAATATAGAGCTTTATTCTCCAGAACAGAGTTGGTCTTACTCCACCCCCAACTCATCATTGTTAATTAGTGAATGAACTCAGGTTAGGGAGCAAGGGGAGCTATTATACATAGACCCAATGAGAAAGAGATGAAATCTGACTTCAAAATCAGAATAAGCACAAATGTCTGCAATAAATTCAGTACATCCAAAGACGCTCTGATTAAACTAGTTAGGAGACAATTTTTCCTCCTTATACAGACACCTGGAATATATTACCTTGGAGTGGAGCAGAGAGGCATGTTTCCTATGGCCCTAGACTGAGACCAACTTCTCTGAATCTCTCCTGCACTCCAAGAAAAGGCCCAGCAATTTAGAGATTGGCAAGACAACTGCAGGGCTAGCTGAAGAATCCCTGGAGCAAAACAAAGCTTGAAGAGAAAGAGAAAAAAAAACAAGAGAAGTAGAAAAGGCAGAGCAAAGGAGCCTGGCAGAATCCTGTGGTTTACGTGAGGTGGGATGGGGGACCCCCTGGCTATTTCTGCCTCTGCTTTTGGCAGCCTCTTCATCTCGCTGTGTTTATGGGCCTGACGTGACTTTCCACCCAAGTACACCCGCTAGGCTTGCACTGGAAAACTTGCCACCTTCCGCCCAGTTCAGGTTTCATCTGATTCACACCAGGAAGCTCTAGTTTCCAAAACCCCGTGCATTTCTGCAGCTGAATGGAAACAACTGGATGCAAATCGGACCTAGAAAACACCTGCTGCTCCTCACGGCCCTTGCACCTTCATCTATCCTTTGAGGCGAATGAATGGGTGGCCAGACTCAGTGACTGAGCTTCTCCAGGCTTTGACGTCCATAGCTGCCAGCTTCCCAGGACCACAGAAGAGCGAGCCAGTTCTAAAACACACCAAAGTTTACACAATACAATTGGGTGACCAGGAGGCCAAACTGGAGAATGAGAGGAAGGGCTGCAGGGAAGGCCTGCCAGGGTAGGAAGCGAAATGTTTAATTTATGGGAGATGACACAGCCTCCCAGGCAGGCTATTGAGTGAGCCGGCAGAGTCTCCCTCTGGATCAGGGCTTCACGTTGGAAAGTCCAGCTGGTGTGAGGAAACAGGGACAAGTGGCCACTCTGACTCAATCATCCCCAGTGTTTGCTACTTGTTGCTTTGAAGGGAGGAAGGAGGGGAGAGCCGAGGTCTGGTCAACACAGCAGTGGCTCAAAGTGCAATTTAATCATCCTGGACTTGGCCCAACCCATCCTGTTGGTGTGAAGGAGGAGCAATTTGTTACTGCTGTTGTCATCGACACTGGGCGGCCATGGCCAGAGATCTTCAGGCAGCAGCAGCAGCAGTAGGAAAGGCTAGGGAGCAAAAGAAGGGGGTGGCAGTTGTGCTGGGCTGTAGGGACCGCAGGAGAGCGGTGGCCCCCAAGGACTGGGAATTTATACAAGGTCCTCCTTCATCCAGGCCCTGCTGTAGGAAACCTGGTGGGAATTGAGAGACTGGAAATGATTTCCTGGCTCCCCATTCCTAACTCTGGCTCTGTGCTCCATACTCTGTCCATATTCTGCAGAGACACCCATCGCCCTGTTTTACATTTGTCTGATTATGTATCTGTCTTCTTAAGAACAGAGAATGGTGTTTATTCATCTTTGTACCTCCCAGCACCTAGCACCATGTTTGCTGAATAAGTAAATCAACTATTGCTATGATGAGAGTGTGGTTCATTCTCTCCACTGAAATTAAGCATGTACTCTTCACAGTCCCAATGTTTGCAAAGTACTGCTGGGGAAAAGGCAGCCATCTTCCCTCAGGAAAAGGAGCATTACTCAAAGTGCACAGGGGGAAGGGAGATGTCAGAAGAATGCCCCAATTACTATGTAATCTTCAGGTTCCTAGGCCCTTCCTCTGACTCTCTGAGGCAGAAGCTTGATGATGGAGGCCAAAAAGGGACCAGATGTTTCATCTCACTAGATCCCCTTACTTTACATGTGAATCCTGAGACCTAGGGAAGAAAAGTGATTTGCTCAAAATTTCCTATCTAGTACTAGCAGAGCTGGGAGTATCATATGCCTAACCCCATTCTTTCCCACTATAAGCTGAGCCACTTCCACGAACATCTCCTTAGTACCTGCCACCTGGGAGACTCTCTGGTAAGCTCTGAGGGGAATGGAAAAATGATAAAGGTACAATCCCTGCCCTCAAGGTATGTATAATCCAAGTGCTGAGTTAAGATCCCCCTCCTATAATCAAGATAGACTATGGTACTCATGGTAAAGCAAATGACAATGGCTTTGGACCTCCTACAACCCAATATATGAATGTTTACGGAAGAACTTTTTAAGTTACAGTCAACTTCTACTTTTCAGATGAACTATAAGAAGTAAATCAGGATTAACATTTATATCATGAGGATATGCCAATTTTTCAAAAGTTCTAGTACATTAAACCCAAATCCTAGACAACAACATTTCTTTCTTCTATGAGGACAGAGTTACACAAAAGCCACATTCATTTTTTGTAGAACTCTAAGGAAAACTGTATAAAGGTCAATTATTACAGACCAGCACTGCTAAATTTTTTGGCTATGTAAGCTCACAATTTGTTCCAATATCAGATAAATAAAAAGTTGACTATAGCTTTTTTAGGTAAACCCTAAAAACAGCCTTCAAATTCTGGTTGCCTACATGACCTCAAATGGTACCTACATTTCCTCAGTGCATAATGGCAATTCAGATGATGATAAGGGCAACTATCACCACTTCTCCCAAAAGTAAAACAGGTTACTTACTCTTGTCTCTGTGGCCAAAAGCAACCATCAGCACTCCATTCAGTGTTTAAATGACAATGATGCTTTGTTCCAAAGCCTCAAAATATCCTAGATGGACAAGTGGAGAACTGATAAGGCTTCATGAACTTCAGTGAGCCACCTCACTACCTCCAATCAATTATGAAATACTGGTGCATCGTATCAAAGTGCTCTCAAAAATGGCCAAACCAAGTGCTAAATTTTCATGTCCCCATAAAGTGTAACCTCTAGGATTTAAGGGACTCTCTCTATCCCTTTACACGGTTTCCTCACCCTATTGGTTTATTTAGCTATACAATGAAGACTTCAGTAGGAATCTAGAAAATCTATGCCAAGGATGATCTTTGGAAAAATATCAAACATGAACGCTGACTATTCAGGTAAGTGTATTAATTTAGAAATGGTTATTACATAATTAAATTACAAGTTAGTAGGAGAGATCTTAAAAGCAGAACTAGTTCATGACAACCCCTCAGTTTCATTAAAACCAAAACTTTCAGCTGGGCATGGTGGCTCACGTTTGTAATCCCAGCACTTTGGGAGGCCGAGGTGGGTGGATCACAAGGTCAGGAGATTGAGACCATCCTGGCCAATATGGTGAAACCCCGTCTCTACTAAAAACACAAAAATTAGCTGGGCGTGGTGGTGTGCGCCTGTAGTTCCAGTTACTCAGGAGGCTGAGGCAGGGGAATCGCTTGAACACGGGAAGCAGAGGTTGTAGTGAGCCAAGATTGTGCCACTGCACTCCAGCCTTGCGAGAGAATGAGACTCCATCTCAAAAAAACAAAAACAAAAACAAAAAAAACTAAAACTTTCCAGAAAAAAGGGAAGAACAAAACTTCTAAGGAATCCACTTTTCAGAAAGATGGTATATTTTGAAAATGGAGATAAGAAACAAGTCACTTTTAAAAGTTTATCGTTCAGGTAGGGAGTGGTGGCTCATGGCTATAATCCCAGCACTTTGGGAGGCTGAGGCGGGCAGATCACAAGGTCAAGATATCGAGACCATCATGGACAACACAGTGAAACCCCACCTCTACTAAAAACACAAAAATTAGCTGGGCGCGGTGGTGTGCGCCTATAGTCCCAGCCACTCAGGAGGCTGAGGCAGGAGAATCACTTGAACCTGGGAGGCAGCAGTTACAGTGAGCCAAGATCGTGCCACTGCACTCCAGCCTGATGACAGAGAGAGACTCTATCTCAAAAAAAAAAAAAAAAAAAAGTTTATCATTCAGGTTTATCATTAAATTGCATTAAATTGTCTGATCTCTGAAAGTTTTTTTTAACCTTTATGCTGTAAAACCTAATATATGCTTGTTGAAAAAGAAGAATAGAGAAAATAAGTCTAAGTAAATAAAATAATCCATGACAAGAACTTGCATCCTTAGAGCAAAACCACAGTATAATATTAACTCACAGAAATGAAGAAACGTGTTTTTATGAGGTTAAAAAATACAGCAAAAAGTTGATTTAGGACATTATTTTATCAAAACTACTGCTAATCATGTATTTGAAGGGCTTGTTCATTGAATCAACCTCTTCTCTATAAAGTCTTCCTAAACACTTTACTTCAGACCTGCATTACTGCTTACCTGGACCACCACAGGCATCTTCCCTAGTGACAGTAGAAAAGTTTTCTAGTTTCATTCTGACATTTTCCCCTCTCCTGAGCATCAGACTACATCGCTAAGATCCCCGTACTTAGACAGGGCTATGATGAGTTTTGCCCAAAGAACTGTGACATAGTTGACTTACAGGCTAAGGCCGCAGTGTAACCCTCTTCCCTTGCCATGGCAATGTTCAAAGCCATGTGTTGAGATGGTGGAACTACAAAATGAAAGCAGACTGGGTCCCTGAGTCACCACTCAGAAGAAAGTCATGCTGGAAGATGTCCAGACTTCTCTGTGTTATAGACTATTACATCAGTGAGTCTCAATCAACGAACTCTACTTCTGCAATCAGTTTGTGCCTTTATAGTCTCCTCCCACACTGAGTTTAGTAACATGACTTGCTTTAGCCAAATGGACTTTTGCAAGCTGATGCAAGGGTTGATCCATGTTTGCATGCTGGAGCCTGTCCTCTTAGAACACATGCTCTTAGAATCCGGCTGACATGCAGTGAGGAAGCCCAAGCTAGCAACAAAGAGAAGCCACATGGAGAACAGAGGAGATCATCTGACAGCCAAAATGGAGACTACAGACATACATCCACTATTAGGCTATCTCAGCCAGCCATTTGAGCTGCCCCAGCTGAGGCCCCACATATCATGAAGCAAAGATGAACCATCCTGCTGTGCCCTGAATACCTGACCCACAGAATCAGGAGCAAACTAAATGGTTGTTTGACACCAGGGTTTTAAGGCACAAGAAACAAACTTGTATATATTAAGCCACTAAGATTTCAGAGTTTCTTTGCCACTGCCATGAGGCTAAACCTATCCTGACTAAACTCAGATCTCTCCATTTCTTATCTTTCCCCATTCCATGCTTTAGCATCTCATTTACAACTATGACATGAATCTTCCTAAGACATAGCCCTCATTACGTAATAGTTACTGACATTAATAGATCACTAATTGTAGATGACTTTACATAATCCTTATGACAAAATCTTTATAGATAAGTAAATGGAGGTCAAGAGAAATTAAGCAACTTGCCCATGTTTTCAGAGATAGTGAGGAATAGTCAAAATTCAAACCCAGCCTAAGCTAATAATCATTATCCTCCTTGAAAAAATTCCAGGGGCTCCAAACATTTACTTAATTATCCTCTATGCCTAGATTGTAAAGTTTTTAGGGCAAGGACTATTCCTTACTCATCTACATATTGTAAGTGTTCAATAAATAGTTGTCAAATTTAATTGAATGGGCTATTTGTCTCAGACCTCTTGTAAAAACAACCTAAAGGCTGTGCATGGTCAAAGGCATGTGCACTGGGTCAGATCAGCCACATGGCTCATAGCTGCTTGCTGCACTCTGGAGAAAGCTGGGAATAGCCAGCTGGAGTCATGGTTTGGGTCCTCCTCCAGGCTTTTCCAGTGGTTCCAATTCTTTCCTACTACAGGAAGAGATAAACACCCTTCATATATTTCCTCTCACCCCCAACTGCAAGGAAAACAGTAACACTAATTAGTTGTAACAGGGTGTTCATTTCACACAGGTCTCAGCAGGTTGCCCTGCCGTTCTTTGAAATGGTCTGGAAACAGCCTTTATTTTAAACATCTGAAGATAATTGAACCAAAGTTGCACCCAGAAAACCTGAGTGACATGCCTTTTATTCTCTTCCTTGCTAACAAGAAATGTTTGCTGCCATTTCTTATTTACTCAATACCTTGAAAGCCTCCGGCACTGAAGACTTGCACCCCAGGATCCTAAAAGAGTAGGTTAAAGTAACGATCAGTAATAAATAGAGGAACAGGGAAGTCTGAGATATTAAACAAAACCCTATGCCTATTTAAAAGAAAGAAGGAATTACTCTACAAATCTATAAACTTAAGCTCTGTACCTGGAAAAAATGGAGAAGTTGGGGGGAGAACTGAAGAGAATTTATCATGAAAGCAATTTCCAAGCATTATAACCTTCAAATACAAGGGTATTAGGTAGTGTAAGGCCCGTTGCCTTGCTGGGAGCACGGACGCACCCCCTCCACTTCTTTTTCAAAAGCCCGGACAAGCCCGGACAAGCCCGGGGAAGCTCGGGGAAGCTCAGACATGCTCCCTTCTCCCATGCTCGCACAGCCTGACCGTCCCTTAAAGAGCCCAGTGTGCAAACAAGGTGCTGCAACCCTAGCTTCTTAACAACCAATAGCAGTTACGTCTTAACAACCAATAGCAGCCAAGTCTTAACAACCAATAGCAGCCGAGTCTTAACAACCAATAGCAGCCGAGTAATTCCAACCAACAACAAGCCAAGTCCTAGGTCAAGGCTTGTAACTTACCCAATAGCAGTCTTGCTCTCCCACAACCAATCGAGCTGTTTCACTCTCTATTAACCTCCCCCCTCCTCCCCGCCGTCCAGACTGCAGAACCTCACCTGGGGAGCCTGAATAAATTCCTTCGCATTGGGTTATTTTCGTGCTGGCCTCAGTTTCTTCATTTTAAACGTGGCAAGAACCCAAGAACAAACCTTACAGGTAGCAAAGACAAAAATATTTTCTAACATTTTGTTGGCAAATGGATAGTAAAATAGGCTGTCATATGCTATGGGCGGAAGTGTAAATCGAACAAACTTTTGGGAGGGTAATCTGGAATAACCATCAAAATTTTAAATTCCATGACTTCAACTGTACAACTCTACTTCTAGAATTTATTCTATAAATTCTGTCACAAGAATGCCCCAAAATAATCATGGAGCTTTATTTAAAGAAGGAAATGACTGGAAACAACCTGAAAGTCCATCAAAATAGATTCAATAAACATTATGATAGATCCACACGATGGAATTCTATGGGACTTTTAAAAGAGGGGGAATGCCTGTCATCCCAGCACTTTGGGAGGCCGAAGATGGTGGATCATGAGGTCAAGAGATCGAGACCATCTGGCCAACATGGTGAAACTCCGTCTCTACTAAAAATGCAAAAAAATTAGCTGGGCATGGTGGTGTGTGCCTGTAATCCCAGCTACTTGGGAGGCTGAGGCAGGAGAATTACTTGAACCCAGGAGGCAGAGGTTGCAGTTAGCCGAGGTCATGCCACCACACTCCAGGCTGGTTCCTGGTGACGGAGTGAGACTCTGTCTCAAAAAAAGTAAAAATAAAAAAATAAAAGAGGGAGAAGTGGAGAACCCGCAAGAATGGCTATTGGACAGTCTCCAACACAACAGCTCAAAACTAAAATTATGAAGTCTAAAGTACTATATGTATTATGCCACAATTTCTGTTCTTATTTTGAAGGTTTGTATATGTGTGTGTATGTGGGTATGTGTATAAGGACTCATATACATCATACATAGTGTATCTGGAATGATGCAAAAGGAGACTGGTAACAGTGGTTATCCTGGAATAAGTTAGGAAACGAGGGATGGGAGATCGCTCTTTACTTCATGCTGCTCACTGTTCATTTTGGGCGGTTTGGATTTTTTTAAAGGTATACAAATTATCTGAGTTCTTTTTTTATAAGTGAAAAAAGGAGAATAAGTAAAATGTATCACAGCCTATTAGAGAATAGAAACTGGTGGGCCAACACAATCTTCTCAGGCACAGAGGTGTGCCTGGTACTTTACGATGAAGAGAACAGAACCAGTCTTGTGATTTTGGGGCTTTGATTTATTCTTTTAGGGAAAATTGAAGGCCCATGCACAGAAGAAGATACCTAATGGGCTGTCACCCAGCAGGGATTTCATAAATTGTGCAGAACAGGTGCTCCCGGGCCTGCTGGGCAGCAGTTGAGGGAACAGACAGGTAAACACTCTGGGCTTAGAAACACTGGCTCCTCAAAAAGGTGAAGGAAACCCTCCACATCACTACTGTGTTCCTCTAGGCCTGGCCCTCAATCCAATTCCTAGAACTAGGAGAAGACCCATTGCACGTTCAGAGGCCCTCGGAATGTAAAATGGTATTCGACCTGCCTCCAGCACATCCTCTTAACTTCCACCTGCACTGCCCTGGGTAAGGAAAGGAGGTACGGAAATGGGGAGGGTATCCTGAGGAAAGGAGAGTATACTGAGGCTGGGGATTTTAACGGGAAAGCAGCACATCCGTCCCAACAGCTCTGCTCATACCTGGCTGTGATCTTGCTTAAGCTGTCTTCATTTGCCTTCCCACTTCTAAGATAAGACTAATGATTCCATCTTCTATGTTTTTGAGAGAATGAAATACAATTGTCAACGTGACTTTCTATCCTGGGACAGAAAGTACTTTGAGAAAATAAACTGCTATACAAATATAAAATATTAGCAGTATTATGCAAGTGATCTTTTTGGAGAAAAGCCAGCGATTTGACTAAATTTTCTAGTCAGCTGGTTCAGTCAAAACAGTTAATCTGATAGCTCAGCACAGACAAAACCCCAAACTATGATTATTCATTTATTGTCACACATGTTAACTAATAGCACACTTATTTCAAGCCAGGAATGATGTGAGGACTAGACATTCAGAGATAAAGACAGACTCAAGCCCTATAGGAAATACCAGATATAGTGAAGGGGGCAGATATAAACAAACAATTGTATTCCAATACCATCACTGCAGTATACTGCTAGAGGTAAAGCAAAGTGCTCCCAGAGAAAAAGAAAAGGATTGCCCTTGTGACACCTACATTATCGACCTTCACATGCAGACTCACCAAATCTTTAGTTTTTATTTATTGCTTTGTACTGTTTTCACTTAGTCAAGCATCTAAGTGAAAATTTCAAAAATGAAAGACTAAAATTGTCAAGATTTCACAGCGGTAAGACTGTTGTATAAAAATCATAAAAATGACCTATAAGTAGCAGCATAATTAGGCAAGATTTCAAATGAAAATCATTTAAAAGAATGTGTTTATCACCACTGAGCTAAGGTTTTATGTTCTCTGTATGCCTGACAACACGTAACTATATTCCACAGAAACAGAACCTCATCGGCCAACTCAGCAAATCACATCCATCAGTTAAGTGAAGGAATGCGGCAGGTAGAAGACAAAACAGTCAAAGCAGTTGTTTAAAGCCACGTAGACAAAAGAAGAGGTGACCCAAATGTTTCACTTTTAAACTTGTGTCTTACTTGATTTGGTGTTTCATTCAGGTCTAAATATCATCCTAAGAGTTGCAAATGTGGAGCATAGCTCCCTGAGTTAACCTGCATAAAATTAAATTTAATTCTAATTTAATTCACTTCCAGAATGGTATTCTGTTGTCAATGTTAAAACCCTGAAGGAGTTTCATTTTCCATGACCTCTATAAAATAAGAAGTTGTATTTGCCACAACCAGAAAAACATCCCGGCCTCATCTGCTTAGGGAGCCTGTAATCAGATATTACTTACTGCCCTCACGTTACTTCAGTAGCCACAAGTCATTCCTATTAAAACAAAAAGTAATTTTCTGACCTACCTACAGTAATGAATGTTCTCAATTATGACATTTATTTGTTTACTGGTAGAACTGTTACAATAGCATTACAAATACAGGTTCCAGAGCACTGTGACCATTTTTGCCAAATGTGCACTTCTCAGACTTTTTCTCCTGGAAATTCCTAAGAAAAAGACAGTGATACTAAACAGCGTTTTCCAAACCTGGCTGCCCATTGAAATCATCTGAGGACTTTTTTTTTTCTTTTTTGAAATAGGGTCTCACTCTGTCACCCAGGCTGGAGTGCAGTGGTGTGATCTTGGCTCACTGCAACCTCTGCCTCCCAGGTTCAAGCTATTCTCCTGCCTCAGCCTCCAGAGTAGCTGTGATTATAGGCATGCACCACACTAACTTTTGTGTTTTTAATAGAGATTGGATTTCGCTATGTTGGCCAGGCTGGTCTCAAACTCCTGACCTCAAGTGATCTGCCCACCTTGGCCTCCTAAAGTGCTGGGATTACAGGCACGAGCCACCATGCCCAGCCTAACATCATCTGAGGACTTTTCTGAAAAACAAACATAAATGCTTTCTCTCAATGGCATATACACACACACACAAACATACACATATATTGCATATATATAAATATTGCATTTGTAGGTAACCAGGCTGTTTTGCCAATGCTGTTGGGTGAAGAAGGAAAGACCCAGAAGCTCTCAGCGTAGAAACTAGTTTGAGGGTCTGTTCTGATGTGGGCTTCCAAAAGAAGGTGTTGATCCCCCACTTCCCATCTAAAGAGAAGCAGATGATGTGAAACTTGCATTACAGTTATAGTGAGCCCCAGAGCCAGGGAGCACAGGGAGCTTCCCTGTTTGCCCAGATCCTCTTTTAGAAAAAGACACCAGTCCTCTATCTCCATCTTGAACATCAGGCACTTCAGCTTCTTTGAAAAGTATCAATATGGGTGTGATTAGAAAATAGGTTTTGGGGTTTTCCTAAGATAGAACAGCCCAAATGGCATAATCAATACATCACCTAGCATGGATTGTTAACAAGATCTGGGTTAAAGAGAAACCTTCTTGCAAGTCATGGAAAGCAACTAGCATAGCAGTCAGAAGATCTCTTTCCCCAGAGTATCTGCACCATGTTCCTTAGCAGCACGGACAAATGGACTTACTCCCTGTACCCAGCGCAGCTCAAAGGACAGACCTCTTCCAGCAGCCTATGGCTCAGGTTCATCCCATCTTCTCCTTCATTCAATAGGACCCACTTCACTATAAAACAGAAAATAGGGGAGCTTTCAATCTCTGTGATTATTATAGGGGTGTCAAGGCAGTGACCTTCTGGGGTTACTCTCTGGAGCTGCTGATTCTGACCTTCTGGACCATAAAAAACCTGAAGGGCAGCCTATAAGAGAACCCTGTAAGCATTAAGAAGTAGCATGCAGATGAATGAATAATGAACTTTTAAATCTTTATGGACAATATATATCCTCTGAAAGCACTTCAGCATTTGAAAAGCCTTGTTCTTCAGAGGTGTCAAATGGGGTCCTTCATGACGTACAATCAGATCTTGGTGAGTCATCTTGTAAACCTGGGTCACATTCCCTTTCTAAAGAGGATACAGAAGAACCTGGTACCACGAGGCTGAGCCCTGAGCTGGGATCTCCTATCAGTTCATGCACATATTCCACACTGCTCCCAAAAACACCAGGTTATTCAACAATTCCTAGAGTCTGTTGGCTATTAACATTTAAAGACCCACAAATATATCTTGAAGAAGTATCCTCCATTATTCAGGATCAAGGATTCTCAACTAGAGAAAGATAGACTAAGTTATTCTGATCATTTATGTAGTAAGTGCAGAGAAACTCTCTTTTCCCACGCTTGGAGCTCAAGGAATCCATTCACCCCAAGTCTGTTGGCCTTTGATACAGTGTGGTTCTATGTTCCAACCCAAATCTCATGTTGAATTGTAATCCTTGATGTTGGGAGAGGGGCCTGGTGGAAGGTGATTGGATCATAGGGCGGATTTCTCCCTTGCTGTTCTTGTGATAGTGAGTTCTCACAGTATCTGGTTGTTTAAAAGTCTGTAGCACTTCCCCCTGTGCTCTCTCTCTCCCTCTCCTGCTGCCATGTGAAGACATGCGGGCTTCCCCTTCACTTCTGCCACGATTGTGAGTTTCCTGAGGCTTCTCCAGCCATGCCTGCTGTACAGCCTGTGGAACTATGAGTCAATTAAACGTCTTCCATTCATAAATTGCCCAGTCTCAGGTGGTTCTTTATAGCAGTGTGAGAATGGACTAATACAGCCCCCTCGTGTAAGTTTGGCCCTCCATGCCTGCCTCCACCCTACAGGATTTAGAATATAACAATGGCTTGGAAGCTACCAACCCTGCAGAACCCACAGTGACACAGGGTCAGCCCTAGCAATCCACTGCCACTGTGGCCACACTAGCCAAGAGTTCACACTGAATCAAGGAGATCTTTATCTTCTAAACCAATGGATTGTTAACAAGATCTGGGTAAAAGAAACCCTCTTGCAAGTCATGAAGAGCAACTGCCATAGTAGTCAGAACATCTCTTTCCAAGCAGCAGGAAGGCAGGTCATAAGGCATAAAAGAAGAAAGGAAATAGCAAAGTGAGGCTGTTTTTCTCCTTGACCATCTGTGTCAGAATCAAACAGTATTGAGAATTTTACATGTAATTCGACAGGACCAAAAAGCACCTGGCACTCTGTGGATATCTGTTGCTGACTCTTTTGACCGTGCAGTTTTTTAATGCATTCTCACAGACCTGCCTTACATTTCTCAGCCCTCCATTTTGCTCATTGATTACCTTGTGTTTGAGAGGGTTTTCTCCTTCCTTCTCCTGACAATCTGCCTTCTCTGGCACCATGGGGCTGAGCCCTGAGCTGGGATCTCCTGTCAGTTCATGCACATACTCCACACGGCTTTTGGGAAGGAAAAGCCAGAAAAAATTCTGTCATTCTGCTTCAGCTTAACTCAGTTCTGCTCTCTCAGGCAAACACATGCAATCTGTCTTTCATTTAGAGATATTTTTTGCACTTCTGTTTAACACTAGATATTTTCAGATTGACTTTTATTCTATTTCTTTTTCTCCCTAGCTGTGCAGAAAACAGAGGCTGCTGTGGTCATAATCCTGAAACAAATAGGAAAAGAGAAGGCAGAGAGGTTCCCACAAACTAATTATGTTTCTAAATGCTAACGCCTCATTGGGCAAAAGCTCCCAAAGAGACTCCATGAGCATTCAACAATTTCTGTCTACAAAAATGTTAAATGTCCTTTCTTTCTTCTTTAAGTCCAGGGGTCTTATTCCTATTCTAGAGATTCCAGAATATAGAGAGATCAACTGACATGTTCAAGGTCACACCAGCAGGTAACTAGCAGGCACCTCATGCTGGACTTCAGGATCATCTTGAAGCCAAGTCATCTGTAAAGTGGGCATAGTAGTCACAAAACCCATCACTAAAGTCTGACAACCACCAATTCAGTTTTACAAATGTTAACTGAGTGCCAACAGGAATTCAAAGATGAGTAAGACATGGTGCTCTCCAGGGTTTTCCAGTCTAGTTGGGGCTTGTAAAATAAATATTTCCTCCAAAAAGTTATAGTTCAAGGAAAAATATGTTGCATGTCATAAGAAAGGTATAAAATATTAATTTTTACAGGCTTCTGTTTTATCCATTCTTCTGTGACCAATGCTAAAATGTAGAAAATATCAAACAGAAGCTTTGGGTGAGTGTGTATATGTATTTATATATGCACAAAGATAGCCACAGAATAAGAGAGATGGCCAAAGCCAACAATCCCTTGGGTATAGGCATCAATTGCCCAAGATCCTAAGGGTTAATGCCAATCTAATAGGGCAAAAGGAATAGAACAGGTGTGCATCCTGCCAAGAAATAACAGGTTAAAACCAAACTACGGTCCTATCAATAGTGTAAAGCCTGCAGGTATTCTATGATGATAAAGGCAGGATGGGAGCCTTGATTAATGGTCGAGTTAGATTACTTGGTGAAAACCTCCTCCCAAGAGGAGCTGATGATGATGGCCAAAGGTGGACCCTTGTATTAGTCAATCTTGGCTACACCTTTGAGAGTTGCAGAACAGCTAACTGGGGCTCCTTTGTGGCCAGAAAACCACAGAAGCATCCTGGCGCCATTTTGAGAGGAAACCATAAAGACATCGCTAAAAGAAGAGCTCCCTTTAGTCAATTCCAAGTTAAAGGTAAAATTTATGCATACAAGAACTTTCCTCAATTACAGTATACCCAAACATACGAGCCCTGCATGGACATATGTAATGTTCTGAAGCCCTTGCATGTTTGAATTTATACATCATGTCAACATTTATATCAAATTGCCCTTTTCCATCTTAGAATATTCCTGTCATATTTGGTGCCCACGATAGGTCTTGAACATAGAACAAACTTTCTTTAGAAAGAATTTTAGGGGGGAAAGCAGGAGGAATGGTGCTCCAGACAGCAGAAACAATGGCATGGAGAGGAGAAAAAGCCGGTGTGGAGAGGTGCTATGAATAGGGCAGCAGTGGAGAGTAGCCAAGGAGGGTCGTGTGGGACCCTCTTGTGCCAACACTCTCCAAATGGTTTCTTTTCCTTTCTTTCTTTCCTTTTTTTTTTTTTTTTTTTTTCGATGGAGTCTCACTCTTGCTGCTGAGGCTGGAGTACAGTGGCACAATCTTGGCTCACTGCAACCTCTGCCTCCTGGTTCAGGTGATTCTTTTGCCTCAGCCTCCCAAGTAGCTGGGATTATGGGTTCCCACTACCATGCCTGGCTAATTTTTGTATTTTTAGTAAAGATGGGGTTTCACCATGTTGGCAAGGCTGGTCTTGAACTCTTGACCTCAGGTGATCTACCTGCCTCTGCCTCCCAAAGTGCTGGGATTACAGGTGTGAGCCACCGCTCTGGCCAAATGATCTCTCATAAGAACACTAAAAAGTGTCTGAGTTGCCTCAATGTATGAAAAGTATAATTATGAGCAAGGTAGACAGATGATAACATGAAGCACTCCCTAATTTTGCACCAAATATGACAGGAATATTCTAAGATGGCAAAGGGCAATTTGATATAAATGTTAACTGACATGATGTATGTACCAGACACTATGCTAAGCACCATAGATTTTTATCTCATGTAAGTCTCACAACAACCCTGCAGCAATAGTATTGCTCTTATTTTACATGTACACAGCTGAGGCACAGTGTGCCTAGGTCATGCATTAAGAGTCAGAATGCCTGCTCAAATCAGGTCTCCCTGACATTTCCCTGCTGTTCAGTGCTACACCTCTGCCCTCTGTCTGCTGTCTTAGTGTCCCATACCAAGCAGCTTTCTCTGTTTCTGGTATATGAAGTCTGTCTGCTTTCATGCTTTCATGCTCACACTCACACTCATCTCCCAGCAGAGGCCATCTAATACACTATAGGGTTAGTACTCAGCTGACAAGATGATCGACAAAAAAAAAAAAGCCCTCAGAATTCAGAAAAAAAAATACTGGGTAAAAACCCCTCAAAAGTCTACACCTATACACATGCCCAAAAACTGCCCTTGAAATAAAGCAGATTTTTCATTCTCAGCACTCACCAGCAATAAGCCACGCAGCTGTGGAGGCCTAGCAATTTGGGCAGGAAAACAGACAGGCAAAGAAAAAGAAGAATGTAGTCAAGCCCCAAAGAAAAAATGTTAACGTCCAGAACCAATTCACCCACGCAGGCTCGGGAACTGTTACACCCAGTTCTCCATAACACCCCTCAGTACCGCCCCAACACTCCCCTACACACACACCCACAGACACACACGCACACTCATACACACTAGCTGAGGCTTGGCTTACTCTCTGCTCACCGCTACAGCAGTCAAATTGACCTGTGTCAATTTGTGCTTTAGGAAGCACCTCCTGCAGTACCCACCACCCAGTCAGAATATCACAGAGATGCTTTAAATCTCTGTGATGTCACAGTCTAATCTGGGTAATGCACAGTTGTACCAGATGGGATCTAATGTTCCCAGGATTAATGTTGGTCTTGCAACTAGTGCTCTGAACACTGCAGGAAAAATGAAATGACCAAGGCCTGGCTAGTTGCATACCTTGCAGAATCTACATTTCTAATTTGATAGATCTTATGGATGAATCCAGTAAATCACCCAAGATTGCAGTGTTCGTCCCATCCTCTGCCACACTCTATATTTCAAGAGTTTGGCCCTCTATGGGTTCCTTGGGAAAGGAAATGGACCCAGAGATTCATATGCTTCTGTTGCTGGAAGAGCGTATCAAATCCCATCAATCAGTTTCCTGCATAGAGTGGGGCTGGCAATAGCAGAAAGCAAAGCTTTAAAACAGAGATGGACTTTACGTCTTTCTCTTTTTAGCCTCTAAAAGCCATTTGTTTAACCACTGGGCACAACAGACAAGAATATGACAGACTGTACAACTAAACAGCCAAGAAACACATTAATGCTAAAATCCACAGACCAAAACGGGGGCAGGGGGGCTGGATTTTCTTCAAATCCCTGCTGGAGACATCAGACTTCGTAAGAGAGGAAGGTTATTTGGAGTGGAGAAAAGTGATGGAAAGACAGTGAACAGGTGTGCCAGAGAAGCATGAAACCTCTTGTTAAGTTCTCTGAAACTCACTGCTGGCATCTCATCCACTTACAGCATTAGAAGAGTAAAGGAGCACAGGGTGTAAGTGTTCACTGAGATGAGAGACTTCTGCAAATAACTGATGCCATACCAAACAAGGCTACTCTAAATAGAGCTGTTACAAAATAAATGAATCAGAGCAGTCACTCAGAGGTTAAAGTTAAAGCCTCTACTCTAACAGCGGGTGTACTTGCCCTGGGTCCTCAAGGCAGTTTCCTAATCCTAGGGCATTAAAAAGAAGCCACTGTGGAAATCAGAATCTCTTCCTTTGTAAATTCAATCCATAGCAAAGGGATTTCAGCTGTGATTACTGAGTTTGAAAAAATCAACAGTACTTAGAAATGCACGAATTGCCCGTCGTTTGCAACTGATATGTTTCTAAGCTGTTCCATTTTGAATCAATTACCAATAAGATTCCATCCCGTTGTGAATGGAGTAGGGAATGGGTAAAACAGAGCAGTTAAAGTTTCCCCTGAATTTCGTTGCATAAGGAGATTTAGGATGAAGAGGTTTTAGATAAAATTCAATATGTAGTCACTACACTTCAGACACTGAGATTTCTGTGCATTAAAGTCAAAGAAATGCAGGTCATACCGGGAAGGCTGCACATGCGCCATTCCAAAGACCATGGCTTAGAAAATCAACCCTATATCACTGCTACACAGAGACCTCTACTAGCAGGTATGGAGAAGTCACCTTAGGAGGAGAGGAACTAATAATGACAAGCAAGGAAGGTAATGACCTGGAAACTAGAAATAAGCTCTCTCTCATTCACAATTTGACAATTTCTGTTTTGTTGACAATGTTAGCAGCAAGCATACATTTCCACCTTCAAAGGTTCAACATTCTCCCTAGAGCTCTTAAGAATCATCTATAAGACGGTCAATATAATCTAGTAGTTAAGGATATTACTCTGGAACCACACAGGGCTAGGTTTAAATTCTGGCTGGGTCACTTAAAGTATAGTAGAACTGTGCATCTGTGGGTGAGCTATTTAATCTGTTGAGCCTCAATTTCCTCATTTGTAAAATGGGGAAAGAATTATCTTCCTCCAAGGCCTACTGGGTAGATGTAATGAGAGAATGTGAATAAAACCACCCACACATTATACGGTACAGAGTGTGTTCTCAATCCATGAAAGCTACTGCTGGTTAGAGGTGGGGACACCGAGCAAAGACGTTGCTTGGAAGACTGGAGAAGAATAGGAACATCTGTCTTGGAGATAAAACGTGGGGCAGAGTCTATTTTGAAAAATGAGAACTGGATTCCAAAAGGAAAGAGCAGCTCCCTTTTCCTCTGGATGGTCAGGACCTCAGCACTTCTTAAGGGCCCTGGGCTTCCTGAAGGAGGCTGAGGAAAGTTTCTCTTCTCTGTTCCTCTTTTCTAGGGAAGCCACCTTCTCTCTCTGTTGCGAGAAAATAATATAAACAAAGTCTAATGCGAAACAAAAATGTTAAAAACAAATAGTAAATGATCAAATCCAGGTTTCTGTTTTGCAAAAGGAAGAAAACTGGGCAAACCAGGGCTGCCAAATGTGGATTGTCCAGTCCTAAGCTGGGCAAACCAGGGCTGGGGTTTCTGTTGTTTCTCTTAAAAAAGACTTCCCAGTCTCCTCTTTCCTGACATTCAGCTTAATTGAAGGGTTTCTTTTAATTTAGACTCTTTCTTCTTTTACTCTTTTCATTGTTGTGGTTGTTGTTGTTTTAATTCATCCAAGCAACACCTACCAATCCTCTACTGCAGCTCCAACTAACTGGTACAACTGGCTCATTTTACCCAGAATCCTAACAGTATACTGGAGTATGGCTTTAGAAACAAAGAGTGAATCCTCCTATTTCCTATCAGGTAAAGCCTGATCTTTTGGGGATTTCTGGGCTCCAGGAAGAAATATCAAAAACTAACCAAAGAGAAACATGCTTGTGTTATTCCACTTCCCTGCATCCAGAAAGGCCCTCCTGACCTCTTTGAGCAGAGTTCTGGGGGAGTTGGTAAAGCTGAGTCTTCTCAGCCCCACTTCTGCTCAGCCGCTCTTTCTACCATATGCCAGCCAGCTACTGCCCACCCCTTCCCCAGATGCTCAATCAGGATGGCATTTTGCCTCAGTGGAAACTTCAATAGCAAGAGCTGTCAAAATTCCTTTCATCTTTATTCCCCACAGGTACTCAAATTATGTACTGTTTCTAACCATAAGCTATAAACAAAGTGGGGATTCCACTTCAAGTCCCTAACATTCCATTTAGAGCAAAAGAATGGGGGCAGAGGGGCAATGGCTGCTATAGATTACGATTTGCAACCATTTCTTATCCAAGCTGCTCACTAAGGTGAGTCATCACTGTCAGTTCAATTGATAGGAATAATAGGCACTGTGCTAAGTCTTGTGTTCCTGTATGTGTACTATCTCATGTAATTCTCAAATAACCCTTTAATGAACACATTTATTATTCCAGTTTCATAGATGCAGAAACTAGGGTTGAGGATGATTAACTAACTAACTCTCCCAAGGTCATACAACTAGCAAGTGTTAAAACCAGGGTGCAGACAGAACCAGTCTTACCCCAAGTATCTGAGCTTTTAACCACTACACTGTATAATTCATGCATTCATTGCACCAAATAGAAATGATAAGATAGGGTATTTTATGGGTGTTTTAATATACATATAATTGTTATACATACGTATATATGCACATATATATATAGCACAGAGGCTGGCACAGAGTGCTTGTTTAATAAATGTTGCTATTTGTTATTGTTGTTTTCATTGTGTTATCATTATTATAGTTTTATTATTTATTAAGTGTTTCCTATGTAACAGCCACTTGTCCTAGGATCTAGAGATAGAAAAACAATGAGGATAATGTCACTGGCCTACAGTAGTTTACAGGGTAGTAGCGACAGAGGACGACTACTAAATCCACAGACTCCAGGATGGCAGAAGTCTGCACAGGGGCTGCACAGAATGGGGACATCAGATGAGGGTGGGGAGCCATCGCTGGAGTTTGAACCCAGCTGCAGAAGTCTGTAAAGAAATAAAATCCTACAAGATAGAAACACGAGAAACCCTCCTAGGTGTGTGTGCTGGGCACAGTTTTGCATCTGACCCTGCCCTCAAGTTCAGCAGCTATGAATAGAGGCCTTGAATGCTAAGCTGTCTTCTGATCTATCTTGTTGACAAGCATTTTGCCTGTTACTAAGTCATCCTTTTAGCATTCTCACATCTCTGCCAGATCAAGATCTAGGCTTAGCAGACTAGACATAGAAAATGGTTACTAGTGCTTTTCACCAGGCTCTAATAGCAATGAGGGGGCAACTGATTTTTATTGGCCCACCAGTTCAACTCACCAGTGATGAAGTTGCTTTTTTCAACCCTCATTTTTCAAATGCAGTTTTTCCAGTTATTTTTGGGAATGGCACAGAAAATGTTCAAAGCATAAATAACTTACATTTCCTTTAAATTCGCTAATGCCATAGAACCCTTTCAGCAGCGTCCATGCAAGCAACGATAGGTTACATCATACACAAGGACTGGAAATCACTGATCCAGGACTTCTGAACATGTGATACTAATATAAAAACTTTTTCAAGAACTTTATGAAAGCTTTTAATTTTAGCTCTAAAAATCTATTTTTTTCCTATTTCTGTGGCCTTGTGTTGCTATTGCTGTTAATTTCTACAACTGCAGTAAAATTTCTTTGTTTCAACAAAGTAAGAATGGGTCAAGTGATGGCCAAACTACTTTAGGAGAAAATGTTAGTATTTCAAAAAGCGAAACCAAAGTTAGGGTCACAGAATCTTGCAGCTGAAAGGGCCTCAGATGTCATTTGAGCCTTGTCTCCCTCATGTCACAAACGAGGAACTGAGGCCTCATCGGTGGCTGTAAAACAACTTTGAAACTTTTTTTTCAACATTAATATGTCTTCTTTTAAAACAAACATCCCTCGTTCCAACATCAATTACAAAGCTGCACTAGAATCTAGGACTCCTAATTTAAGCTCCTCTAGCCCTCTTTCTACCCTAAAAACATGGATATAATACAGAACATAAGAGTCTGTGTTGAAAGCTTTGCAGGAGAGTGAAGACATATATATCCACATAAGTACGTTAAAAGTTTCTGATATATTTTACAATTCAGTATTCCTCTGTAAGCTTGTTTATACTTTTAATCTTCTAACTAAATCCTTCTTTCTAAATAGGGCCTAGGTATAGCCCCCACCCTTTGATGTCAAAAAATCAAATTATTAATTAAGCTTCTAAATTGAGAAAACTTCTCTGAACCCAGGGAAGGCACCGCTGTGTTCACAGCCACTTGTTGCCTCAAATGTTTGCCCCTCCCCACTGTGAAAATCATTTATTTATTTTTCAGGAGCAAGAGTGGAAGCACTAACCACCCAAGGCACCCAACTCCTAGGTTTACAATTCTGAGCGCTATATCCTGGAGAGATTAAAGCTCTGGAGCAAGGATGCATCGGGACAGGACTTCCCTCCAGAAGGGAAGCCATTCCCGTTGGCTTCTTACAGAACAGTTATTTCAGCTACTGGGAGTCACTTCTCACTCTGCTTGTACAGTTGTCTGGTTTCTTTTTCTTTTTTTAATAAAAGAATTAGTTCACCATTTTTTTAATCCCCAAGAGCGGCGAGAAGGACAGTCAGTCATTTGCTTTTCTCTGTCTCCGTGGGCAATGCCCGCTTTCTAGGCGTGAGCATCCCTGCCTCTTAGGCACCCAAGGGTCCTCCACGGCTCCATCCCACAGGACGACTTTGCTTTTTAACAGACTAGCTACGATATTTACTGACCCTAGAATTACCCATTTGGAAATGGTTAGGGATTAAAAGTTCTTCAAGCCAGCGGATTCTTGGTTTCTAATTGCTAATGTTTGAAGTCAGTTTGATTCCTCGGAAATTTGTTCTGCCTGATGAAAGCAAAAGCTCGAACTCCCCTCAGGGCGCGAGGTGTAAGACCCTTGGGATCCATCTGCATTTCTGTCTGCCGTTGGCGGGTTCCTGATTTTTTTGTTGGGGTCGGGGGAGTCTTTCACCATGGCCTTCCCGATTAGCCCAGGGTCCCCACATTTCTCCAGGATCTAATAAGAGCTGAGAACGGTGGCCATCCCCGAGGGTTCTGGGTTAGCCCAGGGTCCCCACATTTCTCCAGGATCTAATGAGAGCTGAGAACAGTGGCCATGCCTGAGGGTCGAGGGTCCCGGGTCCCGGGTTTCCAAGGCCCCGCCATAACCCCGGGCGCACGCGGCGAGGCGGCGGGGCCAGCGCGGAGCCCCGGGGCGCGAGAACAGGAACCCCGGGCGGGGCCCCGAAGCCGCGCAGCCCAGCCGCGCCTGACCCCGCCGCCGTTCCCGCCCCGCGGCGCCGCCGAGGCCGGGCGGAGGGGCCGAGGGCCGGCAGACGCGGCCACGGCCCAGTTCTGACTCGTGAAGGTCACCGAACTGCTCTGTTTTTCCAGAGATGGGTTCCCGGGAAGAGATGCAATCCCAGTCCTTTCCGCGGCGAAACGGAATCTGAAATTCCTGGAGAGGGGGAAGAACTGCACGTTTTCATCGTGCGTGGAGGAAACGGGGGGAGGGGAAGTGAGTGGCAAGCAAGGGGGTTAACTGCTTCCCGGACCCCTATCCGCGGCTTAAACTACGCGCTCCCGACTGTGAGACACTAAAAGAGAGCGCAGCGGCGAGGGGTTAGGAAAATCGGTTCATCCAGCTGAGAACTAGGAGCTAAAACTCCAAGGCTCCGGGCTGGCTCTATAATAATCTCATGTTCCCCTTCCAAGGGAACTCTGCTCGCCTTCTGTAGCGGGTGGTTTGTGTTTTTGTTTTTTAATCCTCTAAGGTATATGGCAGCATGTTGGAAACTGTCAGCTCATTTGAGCCTTCCCAACTACATTGTAGAAAATAAAAGAAGGCAAATAAGAGGAAGTTTTTACATGCGTTTCTTATCTTCTTAATTTCCCCAAATCACAATGTTTCTCTGGTTATTTCCATTAGCCATTTCTATTATTCAGATTTCTCTTAGTTATTCCGTTTACTTTCTACATGGAAGAACACGAAACCACTTTTTACAATTAAAAGCACCATTCTGCCCATCGAAAATGGAGATGGCATTATTACAAGATTAAATGCCAAATTTAGTTAGAAAAATTTCCACTTTCCCTGTTCTTTTAAATGGCATTCAGTACAGTCTCAATTTCTAGTATTTTGACCGGTACTTCTTTTTGTTGTTGTCTGAGACAGAGTCTTGCTCTGTCGCCCAGGCTGGAGTGCAGTGGTGCAATCTCTGCTCACTGCAATCTCCGCATCCCGAGTTCAAGCGATTCACCTGCCTCAGCCTCCCGAATAGCTGGAATTAAAGGTGCCCTCCACCACGCCGGCTAGTTTTTCTATTGTTAGTAGAGACTGGGTTTCACCATCTTGGCCAAGCTGGTCTTGAACTCCTGACCTCGTGATCCACCCGCCTCGGCCTCCCAAAGTGCTGGGACTATAGGCGTGAGCCACTGTGCCTAGCCTTGACTGGTACTTCTGACTTTGGTCGCAGTCATGAGTTTATTTACAAGTTAAATAAAAATGCTCATTACCTGGAAGTTGCAAATCTGGGATGTTCTAGAATCCTCACATGATACCTAGGGGTGACAAAGCTTTTGGCCCCCCAAATTTTATACATTTCCAATTTGTTAAGCTGGCAACACACACACACACACACACATACACACACACTGGCAGTTTTTTGTCCCAAATTTTGTCTACATCCATTCAGAACTGATATTTTGATGTAGATATAGTGTTCTGGTGGTATATATGGTGTTCACACACATAAGTTTGTGTATAAGCACATACATTTGTGAACATACATTTTATACAGCTATCTATAGAATATATGAAACACTAGCTAATATTAAAAGTATAAAATGAAAAGTAGTCATTTGCAAGGCCTGTTTTCACTCTGGTATCAAAAGCTCATCACCAGTTTTGCAGTCAGCAAGATACCGTGCCTAAAAGTGAGGCCATTAAGGGCACTGAATAAATGTTGATTGGTTCTCACTAGTTGCTTGAATTCCCCTTTTCCCATTTCACAGCGGGTCCTCCCTACCAAATCACATTTTCCACCCCTGACACTTAGAGCAAGGGCCTCACTTAAATTAACTAATGATTATCCTTCTCCAAAGAAGTGTAAACAGGACCCTAATTTATAAATTTGCTAATTGCTGTTCCCAGTGCAGACCCCTGAGTATCTCAGTCATGCACATATAAAATTCCAGGCTTACTAGAAACCAGGAAAAGCAAAGTAAAAATAAACTGCATGGATGAGAAAGAGTAAGGAAAGGAGATTCCACATTCCACCAAAGGTCAAAACATAAAGCTCAGATGGGAAAATCATTTAAATATTTTCTCCTATTGAACTACTTTCTCTTTGGAGAGTAAGAAAGCAATCACCAGCTACACTCCCAGAATAATAATAGAATGGAGTTCTGTTTCCAGAAAGGAGAACGGTACATAACATGCCAATCTGCCCCCTATTCCTGTGGAATTTGCACAGCTCTGCCTTGCTTTAAAAAACAAACAAACAAACAAAAAAATTATAGCCACTCTGAGTTGGAATTCACAGATTTAAGAGGTCATTATTTTTCTCAAGGGTGTGAGAAATAAATTTCTAGCAGAGTCCATAATCAGGGTCTCAAAGCAGTCTTCTCATCTTATAATTTTTTTTGGCAGAACGATTGGGATGGACCTGAAATATTTCACTCAAATAATAGCATTGACTGCCCTAGAGGGGATTGGATGAACACAATGTTTAGGCCTTGTAAGCCAAAATGTATTTATCCCTTTCTCCTGTGGACTAATATGAGGGTTAATGAGGAGGGACTTGTTTCCATGTTTACAGGTAAACCACAATACACAATATTTCCAGTTTGGGTCCACAGTTTAGGCATTGCATGCCATTCTTCACTCACTCCTCACTTGCTGTCTATATTAAAAGATATTTTAAACAAACTTTCTTTCATAATTAAAAGATTTTTATACCATTTGAAGTCATTGGTATGGAAGGGGTCAGAAAAGTGGCAGAGGATTTGTCACCATCATTTCAGTCTGAACTCCTATTTAAGAAATTTAATTCTCCCTTCCTCCCCGCATAAAAGTTGCCCCCATGATATTTTCCTTCTGGGAATTTCACCTATACAAATCAAGAAACCCAAAGTAGCAAACTCAGAGCCCAAATATAGTGCTCAGTAAGAAATAATCTTGGGTTGGGTGTAGAAGATCTGAAGTCAGAATTGCATCGCCCTTAGACTGTGCGCGGAGCTCCCTAGGAAAGCCTTCGCTACCCACGAGGTTTGTGCTTTCCCCAGCGGGTCTCTGAGGCGCAGAGGTGGACGCCAGAGGCAGGTGATGGGTCGCCCAGCACTTCGTGGCAGCAAAGGGAGGACCCACACACCAGCTTGTTATTCCTGGGTCTACCATTACTGGCTTCTGAAGCGCGGGAGCCTAGGGTGGGGAGGGACCTTTGGAGATACAAACCACAGCACATTTTACCTTCCTCCCCATCACAGTCCAAACTCTGCATCTGCGTTTCCCCATTCCCTGAACTCCCCATTTGCCGTGGTCATTTCTTTGGGTGGGAACAGGTTACAATTACTTTCCTTTGCTTACCGGTTTCTATTGTGCCACAGCGCTGGGCGGGAGCTTTACATAGAATGTCTTCATAACCATCGCCACTGCCAGGGAACGCAGCCCTGCGTACCTAAAGGGCGTCTAATTTAGTACCATCGGATCAGTGCGCGGAAAAAAGGCCCTTGGCGGTCATCCCCACAGCGAACAATAATCCTCACTGGCCCAGGACAAACTCGGACCTTATCTCCCCTCTTGCTTCCTTTCGCACAAGGTCACTTACCAAAGGGGTGACCTCCGCGGAAGACCGTTTTAACCTGACAGGCGAGTGCCCTGAGTAGGTTCACCAGGCCTCAACCTTGACTCCTCGGAGCCAGGCGCCTCCAGCCCAGCACCAGTGCAGGGGCGCGCACAGCAGAGCCGAACCAAGATGGCTTGTCCCCACTCCAGCAGACCCTTGGGCATCTCACTCTGCTCGTTTGCGGAACACCCTGTCCCTGTGGTCCGACCTCCGGCCTGTGCCCTGGCTGGCGCTTGCCTCACGCAAACACATTCTCTCCCGCTGGCTTGAACACATCACTTTTTATCCGTTACTTAAATGTCAGTGAAGAGTCACTTCCTCCGTGTTCACCCTGTTTCCCTATTGGGGGTTGGAAGTGGGTAGGGAGGTGATGTCAGAATTAAAATCTCGGAGTTGTATTTTCAGCAAACAAACCATAAACTGGCAGATTAATTCATATGACCACTTGATCTAGATAACTCCAAGGAAGAAAGTGCCCTGGGGCAGCCGCGGTTTCTGCGCGGGCTTTTCCCGTCTCATTTCACTAGAAGTAGAGCTGACGGGTGCGTGCGAGAATGCGAGAGCCTGCTACGTGTGCACGTGTACGCGGAGTGTCGATCTGCCCTCGTGCCCTTGGATGTGCCTGTCCAGGTGCCCACCCGCGCGCTCCACCGCCTTCCCAGACCTCTGGAGCGCAGCTGCTGCGAGGCCCGGTCTGAAGTCTCTGGAGGAGGAAATCCCTCCACAGAAGGTTTGAATTATTTCGCTCCGCGGGAGACCCGGCTTCGCCGCACTCAGCAGAAGATTTTGGCGGGAAAGGCCCAAACCCTAGCTGAGGACTTCGGTAGAAGCTGGGGCTGAGGTCCGAGCGCAAATGGCGCCGCCGAGCGCCTGAAACCTGCTTGCAAGGCCGCAGCCGGAGCAGCTGTTCCAGCCGTTCCTGGCTCAAAAATTTCCTCTGTTGCTCTCGGAAAGGGCGGGGGCGAGCAGGCTCGAGAGCCAGGCTCCTCCGAGGCCGGTCTAGAAGCACTCCTAGCGGCTTCTCAAAAAGAAGGCGAGTGCCGGCGTAGGTGTGACAGCGAGGGTTACTCACGGACCTTCCCCAAAGTCTGGTGGGCCTTGGAGATTTTCAGGGCCTCCAGGCTCGGTGGAATTTTTGAAACTCTTGAAATACATACTGCGTTCTCGGTGGAGTGAGTGGCTACAGCGCACAGGCCGGACTGATCCGCGGCTGCTGCAGGTTGGTGCCCCAGGCTGCGGGTGCTCGGGCGCCAACCAAAGCCAGCTCTGTCCAGACGCGGAAAGAAAAACGGGCTGTGAAAAAGTAAAAGGCCACGTCTTTGAATGAAAGTCAAACATTAAAATCGGACCCTAGGGTTGTCTAAAGATCGCGGAATTCTGAGGCTCCGGTAGAGCAGACTAAAACAGTGTTATGAGAGATGGTGAGAGTACTCTAGGCATGAGCCTGTGCCTGCGCCTGTGTGTTTCATTCTTCCCCCAAAACAATGTTTTGTTGTTTTCCTGTTCCCGGTTTGCTGTCGGCGTGGGGGCGGTGGGAGAGCCACGCAGCGGCTTCTGGGCCCTAAGAAGAGAGCTGAAACAATAATGAGGCTCGGAAGAGACGCTGCCCTGAGCACAAGAGGGTCGCCTGCGCTACTCCTCCATACACGCATCTTTAAATGTGTCCCTGTGTGTGTTCGCAGGGTGCTGCATTACAGAAAAGAAAGGCCTAAAAACAGCCCCAAGCCCTGGTCACGCCTTTCGCTACCGCCTGTGTCTGCTGCCCGCAGCTCCACCTTCTCTGCTCCCCGGTCCGCAGCGTCTCCAGCCACGGCGCCCTCTTTTTTCTAAAAGATCTTTTCTCATCCTACGACCAAATCGTTAAGAAAGGCTTAGCCATTGCGGGGGCTCCAACTTGGGGATTTCCCCGGCCCACTAAAAGGCCAGGTCCAGCCTGTAGCCCAGCTCCGCAGAAAGCCAGACGGTGCTGGGCTTTCAGCTTCTTCGTCCTAGACCCTTGCCCTACAAATATATTTCGTTTTCTCTAATATAAATACCAATCTTTATCTTTTTTAAAAAAATGATAACGTAATGAGAAATGACCAACCGAACTCTGTTACATAAAGCTAGTTCTCTGTTAGATCGTCCACCCCACCCCCATCCCGCCGGAGCAAGTAAACAGAATTCAAGAGCTTAGTTCCTCACGTTCACGCCCCGGAATGGTCTCTTTTTGCCTCATTCCCTAGCTTTTTTCTCTTCCACCTCCTGAATGGAACTCAGGCTGAGGAGAATGGCAGAAAGAGCAAACTCTGATCTGAGTCTCTAATTATGACCCTGCATATTGCCCCTTTTGAACACAGGGACCCAGACGGGCTCCGTGCAAACTGGGGCCTCCCAAGAGAAAACTTCCCCCGGACAGGACGTCTGTCACGCGCAGCTAAACAACTTCTGATTTTTTTCCGCGGTGGGGAAGACAAAATAAAAGAACCTTCCAAGTGTTAAGGTGTCATAACCCCTGCAAGAATTTCTAACTGTATCAAGGCCCACGCGAGATCTTGACAATAGATAAATGAGGTGAGGAAATAGGGTCTGGCCAGGGAAGGGAAACACGCATTAGCCCAGCGTCCCTTTCTGGAATGCCCACGCAGGGGTCCGCGTGGACCTGCACTTGCATTCAAATACAGGAAAAGGCTTGGATGGACGAAATAAATCTCCTTTTAATTTTCTTTTCATCGACTAATAAAAATAATTCCCCAGCACTAAACTCAAATACCGTAACTGGCCACAAAAACACGGAGAATTCATAAAACCCTGTCTCTGCAGGTCACCCGCTAATCGCATTATTATTAGCCTCGGGAGCATGGAAATTGAACTGTCACTGCCTAAAGAGAAAATGTAAGCGACAGCTGTCCCTCCTTTGAGTTGGACAGCTTTGCGGCCGGGATCCCCAGGCTCCTGAGCCCGAGGCCGTCTCTACCCCAGTGCAGGCCGCTGCCCGCTCCCCGGGCTTGCCAGCGTGCGGAACGGGGTCTACTCCCCAGTTCTGGCTGTTCAGCAGGAGCACCTTCCAGCGTGGTTTTAGAAGTCCGGGCTGGAAAGCTTCTGAACCCGCTAAACCAAGTCTCCAGCGTTGTGTGTGTGTGCGCGCGCGCACAGTCAAGATTCTTCTGACAACAGCTGTTCCCCCGGGCTGTTTTTGCACAGTTGAAATCTTGGCACTTAATACAAAACGTTAAAGTCGGCTTCTCCCCTCCTAGGGTTCTGTTAAAATACAGACAGGACATCCGCCCTACTTTTTACATGTTCTGTGCACATAATATACATGTGTTACGTGTAGATCTGAGACACAAATCAATCGTACCCACACTCTAAATACACAGAGGTGTGGGCCCTGGAGAGTGACCCAGCGAGTAGAGTATCTTGTTTCCATTCTTGTTTCCGTAAACGCCAAAGGAGTAGAAATACAATTATGTTCCACCATGGAAAACTTGGTGAGAGAAGGGCGAGAACGAGGTTGAAGGCTAAATTAAACAAACTGGTCATTCCCTGAGACTGAGGTAGCGGATTGGAGAACGCCGCGCCAGTCCTCCCGAGTTCTCAGAAGCGAGTCCCAAATCTCCGCTCCCGCAGTGGCCTTCGACCTGAGCCCCTCCCAACCCCAGTGACCCGCAGCCCTTCACCCACGGACACCCTGAAAGCTGCGCTCTGCTTACAAAAGAAAAGATAATGCGAGCCAACAGGGCTCCTTGCTTAAGATTGGCGACGAAAAATCCAAGGCTCAGTCTAGCCCCAAAAATTGGTTCCAGCGAATTTAGAAAGGCTCAGTGCATTTGCGCGAAGAAAAAGAAACCTATGTTGGGGCAAGGCAGGGCGTCAACGGCAGGGCCTTGCTCCTCACCGCGACTGGCGACTGGCCCTTCGGCGTCCCCTCTCCGCCCGCCTCCCGCGGTCTCAACCGACGCACTCACCCGGGTGGGGCTCCAGGCCGTGTGCCGCCGCGTCCTCCGTGTCTCCGAGTGGGCCCGCGGGGCTCAGCGCCTCCATGGACAGGTCCAGCCCCTTCTCCTCCCAGTCTCGCAGTTTCCGCTTTTTATTTGAGCCGATCAAGGCTTCAACGGAGAAAGCATGTGCTCGCGAGCTCAGGGCGACTGCAGATCTTCTCCTTTCACTCATTTTAGCCGCCCACACCCCGGCCTCCGCTCGCCCCCGCTACCGAGGGAGCAGCGCGAGCCCTCAAGCTCGGAGCGCCCACCGGGCCGGGCCCGGGAGACGCGGCGGCGCGGCGGCCGAAGCTGAGGCGGCGGCTTGCAGGTCCTCTGCACACTCCCCCTGCGTCCTCCTCCGCCCTCCGCTGCCGGATCGGACCTGCGCCTCTACGCTGGCCCAGCTGCTAGGAACTAGCGCCCCGAGCGCCACCCGCTCGCTGCATGAGCGCCTGAGTCCTGCTTCCCACCCACCGGGGCAGGCGCTCACAGGCTGTGTCCACTGAACTTCATCTTGTTTTTTGTTATTATTATTATTCTCTCCCTCTCTGTCCCCCCTCCCTCTCCCTTTCTCTCCTCCCTCTTTCTCTTCCTCTCTGCCTTCCCGTCCTCCCTCTGATCCAAACTTCTGGGAAACTTTTTTTTTCCGCTAAATTCCTCCCTTCCCGAGGAACAGGGGGCAGGCGGTGCGCTCCTGTCCGAGGGGTGAGGGAGAGGGAGGGGGGGAGGAAGAAAAAGACTGAGGGGGGAAAAAGCCAGCCCCCAACCAATGGCAAGGAGGGAACAGGAGAAACTCCGAGAGCGCGAACCAATGAGAGGAAGGGAGAGACTGAGGCCCGAGCCAAGGCTGCGCGATTGTCGTCCCCTGGACTCTCCTGGGCCGACTTTAACCCCTGGCTTCCCGGTCCCCCCATGAGTTACTCCAAGAGGAAGGTAGGACAGTTGAAAGTCGAAGTCAAATCTGAGGCTTTACAAACCCCTGCAAATCCCAAATCCATACGTTTTTCTTCCAGATCTGCTGGGTCTCATAGACGCTGCAAGCTCAGAGGCACTTTAGACGCAGATCTGGGATTTGGGGGTCTGACAAAATGTTAACCTGTCCAAAACGCCAGAAAAACGATTCTGATCATCTCGCCTTGGCCCCAGGTGCGTTTGAATCTGCTGATTCCTCCTGTATTTCGCCACACAGGTTTTTAATGTTCCTATTAAACGTTTTCTAAGCAAATATGGTTAAGGCAAAAGAAAACAAACAAACAAAAAAGCCCAGTTACTAACCAGGGTCTTGTAACTGAAAATTCCAAGACTGTTTCCTCCTTCCAGCTCTACCTGGTGGAGGAGGGACACAGGCGCCTTGAGAGCAAGAGGCGGGCGGTGGAGCGCAGGGTTTGGGGAGAGCCCCTCGGGCATATTCCAGCTGGGCCCTGAAAGCATCAAATAAATACTCACTTTCCCTGCGACCCGAACGCTGGGCTGCGCTTCGCCTATTCCGGGCTCTTGGTCTGGAGAACCTATGGAGAAGTGCCGGGCGAGAGCAGCTAGAAACTTTAACAGAAGAGACGGAGCTTTTTCAACATTCTCTGTAAATCCCGTTACCTCGAGAGCCTGGCTCTCCCAGCCAGGTAATCTCCCCCTGGCCGTCCCCCGCCTTTTTCAATCTCTAAGGACTGTATTCAACATGGATTTCTAAGGAATTTAAAATCCAACACTCCTAGTCATTCTTAATTCCCACATCCCTTCCCAAGTTACGCCACTGGTGGAGGACGGCAGGAGACCCCCGAGCTCAGAGAAAGCTCAAACTGGCTGCGAAGTCGGTTCTAGCCACGCTGAAAAAACGTCTCGGATTTCGCGGACAGCGGCCTAGACACAGCGCTATCTTCCAGTCCGAGCGCTCTGGTCGAGACGGGTCCATCCTTTTGCGAAGAAGCCGGAAAAGAGTCGGGTCCTGGGGGCGGGCGAAAGACTGAGAGGCCAGGCAGGCTTGTCATGCGGAAAGCCAGGCCCTGAGCAGGGTCCAAACCTGAAAGTTTAGATTAGCGGACCCGCAGCGTGTTAGATTGTTTTTGTTTTCGTGAGGCCCGGGAGAATCAGGTCTCATCGGTCCTCCCACCTTGCGGCGAGAAGACATGGCTTGTCAGGCCTCTGAAACGCCGAATGCTCTGCCGGACTGCGGAGGGGCCCAGGGAAATCTAGTCCTTATGATTACAGTTGGAAGTGCTCTGCTGCTGAAGGCAACCACAGCGTTGTGAATGCACCTTGGGCCTCTTTAGACAAGAGGCTACTTTTGCTCCCCACCTTCACCCCCGCCCCAAATTAGCATCCAACCTGAACGACAGGAAGCTAGCAACCCAGCGAATGCACAAAGATAACGGAAAAGCCACCGGATGAGCATGATTCAGCCAAGCCTGACCTCCCCAGAGCCTGTGTGTCAGGCTTGGAGGTCCCCAAGAAGCAGGAACAAGAACTCTGGGGAGCTGAAAGCAGGGCCCTCGTCCCCGTCTCTTGCCGCTCTGCCAGAGGACTTCGGGAGCGCGGATGGAGAGGCTCAGGATCTCCCACTTCAGTCACCATTTGGCGTTCCTTCCAGGAATCGTCGCTGAAAGTGAACGCATTCACTGCTACCAGACTTCAGCAGAGAAGCTGGAGACAAGGCAGCCAGGAATGCGCAATTTCCTTTCCCAGCGGCTCTGGCCTCTCTCCGGCTCCCAACTCTGGTGTGGCCCGGCGTTTTTCGCCCGGGCTGGAGCCTGCCCCTACCAAGCTTGGTGGGGTAGCAATGGGGCCGGCCTTTAGTCTTTCCCAGCTCTTTTCTCCTCCCCATCGCCGGTATCTCCCATCTCTCTCCGGGAACATTTTGCCTTTCACAGCCGTTCACAAATCTGGTTTTGGACTAAGAAGAGGATATACCATAGTCCTCACCCTCCCTGAGACCATGAAATTTTTCTCAAAAAGGAGGACTTAGCCTGGGCAACATGGCGAAACCCCCTCTCTACAAAAAAATACAAAAATTAGCCAGGTGTGGTGGCGCGGGCCTGTAGTCCCAGGTACTCAGGAGGCTGACACGGGAGGATCACCTGAACCCGGGAGGTCCAGGCTGCAATGAGCCGAGATCGCACCTCTACACTCCAGCCTAGGTGACAGAGTGAGACCCCTGTCTCAAAAAATAAAAAAAAATCCAGAAAATAAGGGAGGACTTTTTGGTTATCCAGGAACCTAACTGCAGGTCTGGAGGCACGATTGTTCCTGTGTGTCCAAAGACACAGCACCTGAGAGACATACATAGAGGAATCAGCAATGTCTTCAACAGCGTACATCTGCATCCACCCCAAAGCGTGCACTCAGCAGTCAGGACTCAGACGGAAGAGTTCCCACACCCCCCTTCAGATTGCACATAGGCTGCTCCCACCCCCATTCCATAGACACACATATCCTGGAATTGTAGGTTAGGCCACTAAAACCAATCGGACCCAAATGAAAGCAGGCTGGTTTTTAGCAGTCTTGAAAATAAGGAGTTTCCTCTAAGTAAATGGGAGGAGCAGTGAAAACTCCTGTGACTCTGTAGTAGTTAATCTAAGCTTTTTCCCAGAAGCATGCACTCCTTGGTGGGCGACTCTGCTGATGGGGAGGAAGGTCTGGAGAAAGAGAAAGCTGGATAGCTTAATATGTGTGCTTAGGTGTACACTTGTGTGCAGCTGAGGGAGGGTTTGGGAGATTACATATAAGAATCTGAAAGTGTGATACGAATTTTCCTTCTACTGATTACATCAGTGGGCTTTTAAAATCTCTCCTCATCACCCCAGTTTATCTCTTTATGGGTAAGGGTGGGGTCCCCAGTTTTCCCTAGGCACTACCTAGCTTTCCCTGCTATAGCCTCCAACTTTTTGCCCTGAGTGGATCCTGCAGGCGATCCACCCTGAAATTATTCCATTTCAGGTCTGTTTTAGGCCTGAAACTGATTGACAAAGACCAAGCAAGATGTCTGCCGTCACTACTCCCTGCAGGTCCCTGAAAAGGAAGCGAAGGTTATTAGGTACCCGGGAAGTCTGAGGAGCCCTGGGGTGTCACAGGCTACCTGCAGGGGCTTACGGGGAAGTGGAGGTCCAGGCCTGTTCTTGGCAGGGCAGAAGCTAGAAAGAGAAAGGCAGTGCAGTAACTGTTCACCTAAAACTAACCATGTCGAGATATTTTGATTTTTCAAAGGAAGAGTAGAGTCATGCGGCATCAGATGAGAGTCATAAACACTAATAGGCATTTCCAGAAATGGAGCGCCCTCATCCTCCACATATTGTCTTTTCCTCCCGTTACCCCGCGCTGAATAGCACCTTAAACACCACTGCTAATGCCTCAATACCAAGATGAACCACCAGCCGGCTTTGATTTTGGAGTTTTGAGTAAGTAATTGAAAACAAAGTTAAAAATAGTTGGCCAGTGGGACATATTAGGCTTCCCCTAAACACGTGGGCAGGACACCCTGTGGGAGAGAATTACAATGAATTCGCCCATCAAGATAGGTATAAAACATTATGAGGCGTCTATGGGGTGGGAAGAAACCTTCTAGACTGCAAGACGAGGTGGAGCCTAGTGACCAGACCCGGTTCACCTCCAAACTGTGTGGCCTTCCTTTCTGCAAGTCGATTAATGGCCCATGCCTCAGTTTCCCTATCCTCGGAGTAAAGGGCTTCCTAAAACTTTACAACTAAGCAAAGCAGGAAAGGTCATCGACCCTGGGGCTGGACAGACCTGAGATTTTATTTGTTGGGATCGAATCTTCTGGGAATGTGAGGCCAACGATTCCGTTTTTCACATGTTTTCCCAAATTGGCGCCCCAAAGGAAAAAACAAAACAAAACAAGAGCATGAAATGGGGCGGCATAACTGGTCTGGAACCCTCGGGCGTGGTGAGATGGTGAGAGGGAGTGGACTTCTGGAAACGCCTGCCCAACGCCAGTTCCGCGGGGCAGCCTGGGCCCAGTCTTGCGGACCGCACGCCCTTCGGTTGCTCAGGTCCGTTCAAGTCGCAGAGAGCTGCGGGACCCGCATAAGTCGTTAACCAACCACCCCCTCACACTTTTTTAAAAAATTAAAGTACGTGGGGGTGAAAGGTCTGTAATGATGTTTTTTTGTTTTCACGAAATAAAATCTTTTATTTTTATTTTTAACCAGCAGCGTGCCCATCCCTTGGTCCTTCCAGATGTTTGCAATAAAATCGCAGGTTTTGCCTTTGGGACTGGAAATAAAATTTCACGGCCTTCACCCTGTAATTATTCTCTTAGCTTGCCCTTCATAAATTTATCTGCTTTCTATCGGCACTGGGGCAAGAGGCGAGCGAAAAGGGGGGAAGCCCCAATTTTATATTTGTGACTATAAAAAAGCGCCACCCGGTTTCCTCGCCTTCGGCCGCCGCGGTGTGGCCGGCAGAGCCCGGCCCGGCGGGCCGCAAAATTACCCTATTGTTCGCTGACTTCGGTGTGCTCAGGAGCAGGGCCCCTCCACAAAGGGAGCCTTGTGTGGCCAGGCCCGAGGGGCCGCGCCCAAGAAGTGAGGAAATCCTGTTCCCCCAGGCCCAGCTTCTTTTTCCCCACGGCGTTTCGCACAACGCCGCAGCCCGACCTTGGTCTGCAGTGCGCGCCCGCCATGCAAGGCTCCAGCTCAGGCCCTGCCAGTCTTCGCAGGATGCAGGATGCAGGATGCAGGATGCCTACCTTCGAGCCTGAGCTGAGCCCACGGAGTGTGAGGGAGGAACCTGCCTCAGGTTACCGAGGCGGAAAGGCAGGCCTCGGGGCGACGTGAAGGGGCTCCCTGGGAAGCCCTCCAGGCCCTCATCTTGGCCTTACCTCCGCAGGGCTGGAAGGTAAAATTCTGCACTCTCAGGAGCTCGGGATTGCTTCGCAGCCACATAGACCCCAATCCAAAGCCAGCGAGTTTGGAGGCCCCAACGTGCACCCCGGAAAAGATATGGGTACATCAGCAACTACCATATACTTTTATAGGAAGCTAAGTACAAGCGTCATGCACGTGTCATGTGCAGCTACACAAAGCCATATGTCTATCCGGTGGCACTCACAGGCATGCATACACCTCCTACACCACAGGCGTTGTTGTATCCACGGACCTTTCTAGAATCAAACAGGAATGTGGAAAAAACACATATGCGGGTACACGGTGTCACACACAGGCACGTGGGGAAACATCCTGGCCCCACTCAATTGCCCTCAAGGTCTGCAGAAATCAACACGCATCCTTCCTGCTGCATCTCTTGCCCCCAATCCATGACTTTCCCGGGATCTCCCTGACTTCTTGAAGTTTAATTCATGTGGCTGTCCTGTACTTCCTCTCCTTTATCTGCAAGGGGTTACCTGCTTGGTCAAGGTCTCATAAGAAACAAAAGAAATGAAACATGAGGAGTACCCAGCTTTCAGCCCTCACTTCTCGAGAGAGCCACCCAGTTCTTGGGGGAGACTAGGACTTTTTCCAAAGCCCCAAGATCCTCGGTAGGGACTGTGAGACAGGACAGTGAGAAATGCTGGGGCCAGGTGGGAGAAGCAGGGGTTTGTCTTGCTTTCTTTTTAATCACGTGCAGCCCCTTTGCCCTTTAGTCAGCAGGCCTGAGGCCAAAAAAACAAAACTCGGGAGCTAGATGAGTTCTACACAGAATTCTTTCATGTACTTTCTGGTCAGGAACCCCAGTTTTACCAGGTTTACCCCCTAAATGTGACTCCATCTCTCGCTTCATGCTGGGTTTGCAGGTGCTTGGCTAAGCACGGTTCTCCCTTTAGTTTTTCCACTGAGAGGAAGAATTATCTAAAGCTCACATGAGAAGAGGCACCAGTAACCCTGCAGGCTAACACTGCAGCAACCCTGGGACATAAAGAGGGTGCCTCAGGTTTCTGCCAGGTGGCGGTGAGGAGGCTGAGGCTGGCAGAAAAGAGGCAGAGGAGAGGGGTCTCTAGCCCTGACATCTGTTGGGGCACAAGGACCAGCAGCTCAAGCCAGCTGAATTGAGGCATTAGGTATTTGATTTAATGATGAATTAGTTTTTCCAGAAGTGGTTGAATTTCATTTGTCGCTAATAAATGGCCGCCTATCAGCCAAATGCCCAAGGTGGAAATTCAAAAGCTTACCCAGTCCTGAGCCATCACCCAGAAAGATCCATATGTGGATTTTTACAGCCTCCTTACACTCAATCTCCCCTCCCCACTCCACCAGTGGAAATGGTCATTCAGGGAGAGTGGATGGTTATTCACTGGCTAGTCTCCATTATTCAAGGAGAGTGGAAAACCACTCTCCACACCAGAACAACTGGGCAGCTCCCAGGTGGGGCTGGGGCATTAGATCCTGCCGAGGTCAGGGTAGCTGGAGCAGCTGGAATTGATCTTCCCTCTGCCCACAGCCTCAGCTGGAGTTGGAGGAGCTGGCAGAGTGTGAGCTAGCTCTTGGGAGGCTTTTCTGTGACTTTGGCCCATAACTCATGGGCTACCTCTTCTACCTGAAACCAAATCAAAGGGAATGGGAAGGAGTCCAGAACTCCTGAGTGGTATGTGTAGCATCCCTGGTGACACCAAAACTAGCCAGACTAAGGTGATTACCAAGATCAGACACATAGTTGCCCCCAAACGAGCCCTCCAAATGGTTGAAGTAAATTAGTAGATATAGATTGATATATATAATTTTAAAATGTTGTTTTATAACCTGACCATACTTTCAGACCAGAGACACATACGTGGGTGTCTGCTGAGAGGCAACCATTGCCAGAGTCCCTTGAGCTGCTGCTGGGGAAGAGTTCGGGCAAAACAGTCCCACTGCTGGTCCCGTTGAAACAGCCACAAGAGGTATTGCACTCTGGCCCACTGCCAGGTACCCCGGGAAGCCAGCGGAGAGGAAAGCTGTCCATCTGTAACCAAGAAAAATGCTTAATTCACATACTTTCCAAGGGTTTCGTAAGACAGCCTACAAATCTAGGCGAATGAAGGAATTTCCAAAATGTAACGATTCATGAATCCATCTTCTAATTATCAATGATATCTGTGGCATTAGAGGCCTGCGAGGCTTGAGGACTCTTCAGGGGAGGCAAGGGCCAGTGGCACTATGGTGGATGGAGGCTTCACTAACACCCAATATGACTATCCTTGGCCGCCTTTACCACAGGAAATGAGAACTGAGCCAGCTCAGAAAGCAGCAGAAAGTGTTTGCTATCCAGAGGCCTCTCCTTCCAGAAGAGGCAGAGAGAAACAAAGTAAGTGTTTATTTCCACAGCCTTCTCTTGTCACCAGGTTTCATTCTGCATCCTCTCTTTCTGGTCTGCACCAATTAAGAAGAGCTAGTATTTACTGGGCTTTTTACTCCATGCCTGAGCCCGTGCTAAGTGCTCTACATGGAGTTGTGTCATCCGCTTCAAGCTCTACAAGCCAAGAACTAGGATTACCAGCCCCATTTTACACATGAGAAAACTGAGGTGCAGAGGAGTGAGGCGGCTTGGCAAAGATCTCACAGCTTTTAATGCAGGTAAAATTCTGAAAAAACTCTAGGGCTGGAATTCTTAGCGCCTCTACCCTCAGCCCTTCTCTGTGCACACCTAGGCTCTCTCTGGTTGCAACTGACTTGAGTAACTTAGCAGGGAAAGATGGAGCCCTGATGGAACTGTCTTACAATGGCCAAAAAATCTTGCCTGCCCCGATCTAAAATACACGTGAGAGGCCTTCAAAGCATCCTTTCCAGCAAGGAGATGATGGGGCAGGGTCCTGCACTTTGACATTACTCAAAGCACAGCCCAGCCAGGTGCCCAACAGAACACGTATCACTGCAGGAGCCACAGCGGTTGCTTCTGGGAAGGGATCCTGGAGGCAGTCGCCTAGAACTAGGGGCAGTCAACTGGGATCATGCTGCTAAGCTCTTATTCTGCTCAGCGGTCCCCAATGTTCACCTCAGACCAGACCTTGGACAGCCTTCTCTCTCGGTCTCCAGTCAGCTTGGGCTCAAAAGCATCCGCCTTTGCACGGCTTTTACCCTTTATTGGCTCAACCCCAAAGCCACCTGTTCTCTGAAGGCTTCCGGACCTTTAACCCCACCCACCAGTAATCTCTTGGCTGAGGATCCCCCACCACTTGTAGGCTGGTAACAGCAATTATGTCTTAAGTAGAATTTGCCCTCACAGTGGTGGTCTGTAGCCAGTGCCAAGCCGACCATCTCCACATGCCAGTTGGGAGCTCCCTGAGGATAAGGTGTGTCAATACAGCATGGGAGCTATCTCCATCACTCTGTGATGGCCTCTAGTGTGACACAGCTGCCTATGGTGGGCCCTCAAATGTTTCCAAACTGAGTTTCCCCTCGCCCACCCCCAAACTCCACACACACACACACACACACACACACACACACAGGGCTCAACTCAGGGGTCCTCTGTTTATTTTAATCGTCATCCCTACACCTCATATCCACTTGAAATGCAAATAAGAAATGGTCTTAAGGTTCCGAGCACTTATTGGTGTCAGTTATTTATTAGAGTAGCTGAGGACTTGTAAATCAGATTCCTCTTGAGAGAAAAAAGACAGGGAAACCTCACAGGTCCTTGGAACCAAGTGGAAGTGAGCAGCACCCCAGAGTTCACAGGAAAAACCTCAGCCTGGGAGAAAAAAGATTTTGGCTTAATTTGAAGGGCTCCTGTCAAGCCACAGACCAGCCTTGGGAAACACAGCTGGGAGAGAGAGAGAGAGACAGACTCACCATCAAAGTCCCCGCCCCACCCCTCAAAAGATGCACCTTGGCAGCGATGCTGCAAAATCCCTCTAGAACTCTGGGCTTAGAAGAGTTCCGGTTAGAGGAGTGAGTTTGGTCTTGTTTCAGCGCCTGGGTGGCTGCAGCTTCCTCCCCCGGCAGAGGCCACAGGTCTGGCTGTTTCCCACCCCTGGTCCAGACCCCTCCCACCTGCCCCAGCAAAGGCTGGCCAGGAGGGCCTCCTGGGCTGCCGGGAGTAAAGGAAGCTTTTGGGGGTGGAGGGGAAGAAGCTAGTCCCTGGGACACCCTGGACCAGGCCCCAACCCACTGCTTCCTGTGGGATCCAGAAGGGAATGGGAAGAGGGTGAAATGCAAGAAGACCTCCCCTCTTTACTCCTGCATTTTCCCCATTTTGGGTCTCTCAGTGGAATGTTGGCAGCCTCTTATCTTGAGCTACTTTTTCTCTCCCCTTGATGGCAAATCCAGTCTCACTGGCCGTCTTGCTCTGTGCAAACGCTTCATTAAAACTCTGAGGTAAGGTGGTGTTGCCCGAGTTTCCTTGGTGCAGATGTCCAGGCGACTGCCCTGTGCAGCTCCTGGATCTCCCCCAATCCTCCCTAATAACTCAGCCCCCTGGGGGAGCTTCCTCAGTGCTACAGATGCATTTTTTCACCCAGCCAGCTGACTGCGGCAGCCTCTCCTATCATCCAGGGACCCCCCCATTTGTCTTCTTTCCATCTATTTTTCCCGAATTTTTTAAACCTATGACTGGAAGCCCAGCTGGCACCTATCTCCCGGGGAAGACTGTGGGGAAGGCGAGTGAGTGGAAATGTTAGATGCTCAAAGGAAAGGTATGTGCAAGGTGGAGTCACCGAGACCCTCACCTGGGCCTCGGGCTCTGCGAGGCTCCTGAGGACTCTAACACCAGCTGCTCCTATTTTGCTGCCAGTTTCCCCACAGCACCCGCCACGGGCTCTCTCTAGGGCTGGAGATGCCGGTGGACAAGTGTCCTAGCAGCCTCTGTGGGCCTGAGGAATGTGGATTGCAGCCTTATGGAACGGAGAAAGGCTAACGAAACCTAGGCAAACATGACAGGGAATGGAAGAAGACAGAATTTAAGAAAAAAAGAAGGAGAGGAATGGAAAAAAGAAAAGGAATGGAGAAAGGAAAAAAGGGAAAGAAAAATAGAAGGAAAGTGGTTAGCACTGCCTCTCAGTTACTGAGACCCTGGCCACACCTCTGTCTGGGGCATGTATCAATGGCCCCCACCTTGGCCCATTTTCCCCAAGTAGCTGCGCACTGTCAGGATTTGAGGTACTAGCAGAGGACTAGGGGTTCTAGAATCTGTCTTCTGAGCAAGTCTATCACGTCACGTATAGCAGAGCCAGGGTGGCCCACTGCCTGGGATTTGAAGGCCTGGGCAAAGGGTTCCCAGCACAAAGCAGCCTCCTGAGGAGACTCGGAAGAGGGAGAGTGGGGGAAGGGAGGAAGGATGTGGCTGGAGGAACCAGCGTGCAGACTGAAGGCCAGGTAGGGGTGGGCCTCCTGAACTCCTTTCTCAAACACTGATGTGTTGGATACAGAGTGCCCTGGGCAGCCAGAGAGCAAAGAGAAGACATCTCAGAGTGTAGAAAGTGAATGTAGTTATCAGGAGAAAGGGCTAAGAGGCTGAGGACCCCAGGAAGTGGAAGATCCAGCAGGGCCGGGAGCAGTGGGAGTTTGGCCAGGTTGACCCAGGCACAGAAGGGAGGGGACCTTGGGTTTAGCGAGAGGGTGGGAGAAATTAGTGGGAAGCCGAGATGTTTGGCGCTTTAAGTAGTTAATATTTTCCCAAATCTTAATCCAATTTGAGGTTATTAGGCAAAGTGCTGAGAAAGGTTGCACATCAGACTTATTCCAGTAAATCTCTGTGCTCTGAGTGGCGGGAAAGACTAGCGAGAACTAGCTAATATTGGCCCTCCACTCACTGAGTCTGAGGCTGCCCCCACCCCTCCACTATTAGGGAAGAGGGTGCAGGGCTTTTGAGTTTTCCTCTCCAAGGCAGCAGATGGTTTTCTCTCTGAGCTCCTCTCCCCTCTCTTCAATTCACTTCCCCAAACTGGAGCCTCAGCCTTGACTTTTCCCTCCTGAGTTCCCCAAGCCCCCACCGTAAGCCCAGCAACTCTTAGTCAAAGACAAATAAAGCCCAGCTTCCTGCCCAGGGTAAAACTGGTCGACTGGTTCCCCGGTGGAGGGGGAGAGGGAGAGGAGACAGAGAGAGAGGGAGGAGGGAGGGTTGGAGGGGAGAGAAAGAGAGAGAGAGAGAACAAAAAACAACCAAAGTTGGTGGCGGGGGTGGGGGGGCCGGGTGCGGTGCAGAAACCTGGCGAAGAGGAAGGCGATGCGAACTGCAAACCCGGGGAAACAGACGTGCACGGTGCCGTCGCCTCGCCCCGGCACAGCCTAGACAGCCGCTCTTCATCTCTGTGCCCGCGGAATTGCATTATTTTCTCCCCGGTCCAATCATCGTTTTACAGGAAAAAAATTAAAGAAATATAAATTGCTGCCTTGCAAGATCAAAGTGCCGATTTCTGGTGCATCTGGAGGAGCGGAGAGATGGGGAGGAAAGACGGGGGGAGTGACGCAGTCCAGGTTGCCCAACTCCAAAGTGTTCTCAACAGTGCATTTTGCAGGGTGCGCAGCGGAGAAGGGCATAGCTTCAGAGCTTGTGAAGAAACCTTGCCTTGACCATTTCTGCGCGCCCCCAAGGGACTCAGAACCCTGAGGCTCTTCTAGAGACACCGACTTGCCCAGCTCGCGGGGTGTACATGGTGAGGAAAATAATGAGGGGGGCTGATCCGGATCTGTAGAATCACCAAATACACACCAATAAACCGTGAAGAAGCCACAAAGTCGCCATTCCCCTACTCTAGCTCAAAGCTAGAAGACTAGCTGAAGGCTCCTGGTCAATTTTCCCTGCTCTCAGGCTAGCTGTTCTACCGGAAGGACTGGGGATATTCAGATTACTTGGGAGACCTAGATCAGCACCACGTTTTCCAGGCAGAGGTTAGCGGGGTTCTTAATTGTGGAATTGCTTCCTTGTGACCTGGCCACGTGGGGGACTACATAGGCCTGGTACGTGAGGCCACAGTTCCCTCCGTCCTCATTGCGCTTTCCGTAATCGAGGAGCGGATAGATGCGGACCAAGCAAAGGACTCAAAAGTGTAGCTGGGACTCCCACGCCGGAAGCCTGGAGAGGCGCGCTCCGAGTTCGCAGGGCTTGGGAGTTTTTTTTTTTTTTTTTTGCGGCAGAAGAAGCTGAATCTAGGGGCTGAGTCCCCGGGAGGGGCTGGCCGCCTCTAAGCTTTCGCCAGGAGATTATCTTGGAGCCAAGCGGCCGAGATGGAGGGTTCTTTCTGCGGAACCTGTCTCTGGAGTGAGATGCGCAAGGGGACCGCCACGTCCTCACCGCGCTCCCAGCGCCCTTTGGGGCGGGTCCTGGGACAAGCCGGAGGACTAGGCTTCTCCCAGAGCGCCGCCGTCTTTCCAGGAAAGACCCAAGTGCGCGACGTCAGCCCGCTTGCCCTTCATCTGAATTGTCCTTATGTGGCCATTTCTGTTTTAAATTTAAATTTTTTTCCACTAAAGAAGGATGGGTTAAAGCAGCTGAGAGCGCGCCTGCTCTTTCCTGCCCTGAGTTCTACATCTCCCTAGCCGCCCACCGGACTGCATCTCCGATCTGGGAGCTATCCCCACCTTGGAAGGGTGGGCAACAGTGTTATTCTGGTTTCCAGATAAGGAAACCAACGTCGCTACCACTTGACGTTAAATGGTCCCAGGTTCCTGAGCCGCAAAGCTAGGACCATTACCTAGGTCACCTAAAAATTTATGTCCTTTCCGCTCCCCCGAGGGTGATTCTTTGCCAGCCTCGCAGGCCCTTCTCCCACCCGTCATTCGAAGTCCTCGACCCCGGGGCAGGCCCTACAGCTCTGCGCTGGCCTGCGCGCACCGCCCTCACCGTGCGCGCCAGGCATCTCACCTCAGCCAGGCAGGTGCAGAGGTGACGGGCGCGGCAGCCGCGGTTCGTCCGGCCGAGGGGCAGGAGTAGGCTGGCCTCCTCCTTCTGCTGCCCGGCGGCTGAGGGGGCAGGGGAGGGAGAACAGGGCTCGGAAACTGCCGTCAGCGGGTCCCGGCCCCGCCTCCGGAACACAACGTCCAGGAAACCTCAGAACTTTCTATTGTCTGAAAAGCTTCACTGAATAAATTGTCCCTAAAACTATAGAGCTGCGAAGAGCCGATCCGGGCAGGTTCTAGTGCGGCCCTGTGCCCCAGAGCCTGCCTGCCAGAAAGTGTTACCGGAAGCCCCCCCACGGTCAGGACTACGGAGGAGAGAGGAGTTCGGTGCCTTAGTGCCGCCCTGCGACGCCCCCGGAGCAGGGGGATCCAGGCCCAAACCCGTGGGTTCCGAAAGGGCAAGGGATCAGAGTCAGGCATAGGCGGGCGCTTATAGAAAGCGCGTCTTTCTTGAAATCTCCTGCCAGGGTACCCAACCCCAGGGCCAGGGTTCCTGGCGTTTCCAGGAGAGACTGAATTTGTCAGGATTCCCCTCTCCGGAAGGTGGCTTTTCGTGAAGTTTCACCCTTCCTGGTCTGCACAGAAGTCAGTCTCTCTCTCTCTCTCTCTCTCTCTCTCTCTCTCTCTCTCACACACACACACACACACACACACACACACCACCCTTAAGCCCCCAACCCCCACACTCGGGTGCCTCTCAGGAAACACCCGCACATGGGTGTGGACCAGTAGACTCACTGGGCCATTGACTCACGACCTAACCAAGCACAAGTCTCTTAATTGCAGAGACCACATTCCTCTTTTGTCAAACTGGGGTGATCAGGGAAGCCTAATGGTTCCTGGGATTGGTCAACTATGCTGGCTGGGTGCGCATTTAGAGTACATCTGACATGCATGGACATCTATATTTGAATCCCACCACCTGAGCCCCGCTAGCACCAGCGCACAGACTTACACTGTCTTTCTGTCCCTCCGGCTACTTTCCCTGCTTGCTGTTTCTGCTGGGTGATTAACGACCCCAAATAGTGTAAGGAATTCTACTTCTCAAGCTCAGCATTTTCAATTCCTTAATTTGTCCCTGGGTGACTGTTAGCGATTGTGGCTGTAGATCACATGGGGCGGGCCAGTTAGAATGAGCAGCTGATTCAACACTGTTGAGTTGGGGTTTGGTTTCGTTTTTTTAAAGGCAACTCCGAAAGTAGCCCCTAGAGAACTTCAAGAAGGCAGCAGGCTGCAGGCTGCGGAGGTCCCCGCGCTAAGATGCCTTTGGGTTGTCACCACTCCGGTTCTTTATAAACAGTAAAGTGCTAGCAAATAGCGAAGCCCTTCTGGGCCATAGCCTGTGAGGTGGGTGGGGCAGGCAGGTGAAAAAACTGAGGCTCACAGGTTTCCTGCTTCAAATCAGACGTCTCACTGAGTGAACTGCAAGTTCTGGGTTTCCTGTTTCCCATGTGGATCCTGGGGTATGTTTTCCTGGGGGCCGATGGGGAGCATACTGGGAAAAGGAGAAGGTACTCATAGCAGAACTGCTCCAGAGACAACCACAGTTTGACTTTTTTGTGGTTGTTTTTGTTAGAAACAAGTTAGATTCCTCTCCATTGTCCCACCTCTCCCCTACACACTCTGAGTCCTGATCATTGTTCTATCTCATTTAAAAAAGGAATATTGTTCTTCTGGAGGGGCTGGGTGTGAGATCTGAAACATTTCAGTTTGCCTTAACAGCTGCTACTATGTTTTCTTTTTTTGTGGGGGGGGGGCTTTAAGTGGAGCTTTTAAAATAGTTTTCTGTCCCCATCACCCTTCTGATTAAGCAGGCAGTGACTCTGGGGCCAAAGCCTGTAGAGATGACTCCCTGCATGGACTTCTGGGACTCCCAAAGTATAAGGAGGAGTATGAGAGGAGAGGTCGGGAAAGGAAGAGGAGAGTAGAGGAGAAAGAGAAAGGGAAGAGTCTTTATTTGTCCTGTTTACTTGGTTCTTTAGGCTGCAGGAGACTGATTCTACTCTGAGGGGGGAGGAATTAGTTCCTTCCCTCCCCTGCAGTAACTGGGGGACTCCTAGCTGCTCCTTCCAGCCCACTATCCCTTACAAAGGGTCAAAAAGGGTCTGGGCTGGGAGGGGTGGCCTATGCCTGTAAGCTCAGAACTTTGGCAAGCCGAAGCAGAGGATCACCTGAGGCCAGGAGTTAGAGACCAGCCTGGCCAACATGGTAAAACCCCACTCTACTAAAAATACAAAAATTAACTGAGCATGGTGGCAGGCGCCTGTAATCCCAGCTACTTGGGAGGCTGAGGCACGAGAATCACTTGAACCCAGGAGACGGAGGTTGCAGTGAGCCAAGACTGTGCCATTGCACTCCAGCCTGGGCAAAAAGCTAAACTCCTAAAAAAAAAAAAAAAAAAAAAAAAAAAAAAAAAAAAGGTCTGGGCAAGGTGGGGAAGAAGAGGGTATCGGCATCCTCTAGGTGGCAGCAGGCAGACCTGACTAGGGTCTAGAAGAAGACCCTCCAGCTCCCTCAAAGGGATGAAGACCTGGGGTCTTCCGGGTGGCAAGACTGAGACCCACTAAGCTCCAAAGTCCTGGCACTGAACTCTTCTCTCTGAGGTGCGAGGTGTGTCGTTTCTGAAGTCAAATTATTGTGATTAAATGCATGCTTTTGTAAAGCACACACACACAGACTATGAGACTAGTCTTAGAGTGAGAAGGGTGACTTCTGTCCTTTCTGGAAGTGGCAATCCTCTCCCAAATTAAGACCCTAAGCTTTCCTGAGAACTTCAGGAAATGCTTCAGGAAAGCATTTCCACTCTGTGAAAATGCTGACTGAGGCTGGGGTGGGCTAACAGGGGTAACCTGCCTGTCTGCAGGCCTGTGAAACCCAATCAGTATACCTCCTAGAGAGAGTTTAAAGGAATGTACGGGTGTGCAGGATGAAATCAGCCCAAGGACCTTTATAGAAACATGAGTGTGATCTGTGAGGAAAGCAAGGATGTAACTAAAGCAATGCATTTGCTTTTCCTGGCTGACTGACAGGCTTTGGTGGGGGCTGGATAATTTTACCAATTGGTTGTAAAGACCTAAGGCCCTGGCAGGGACATAGGGGAGGGAGCTACTCAGGAGAACTAGAAGGCAAAAAGGAACACATACAAAAATCCTCCTATATTCCAGGCACACAATTTTTTGTCACATATGTATTACATATGCACATACAAACTTACTCAGTTTAAAAAGAAAACTCTTGCTTTGGACAGAATGGATATGCACATAAGTTCACCCATTCACTCAGCAAGTAATCATTGAATATCTACCATGAACAGGGCATTTTGCCAGGCTCTTTGTAAATATGTGTATGAATGTGTGTGTGTGTACAAATTCAACCAGCAAACTCCAATTTGGCTTCACGGCAGGTTTGCGAGACAACTCAGAACTCTTGAGTGCTGGGACTCAGACTTCAGGATACGCAGACATTTTGGGTCATTGCCAGAGGTGGCAACAAGTCTGCTGGTGCCCCAAGGGTTCGCACTTTTCCCCTTGTGCAGTTGTGGAAGTCTGGGAGGAACAGCCTTGTGCTCCAACTTCCAATCTACTACCTTTGGGGATAATGCTGAGAAGCAAAATATGTTAAATCCTTTTAAAATAATGCTTTTCATTCCTAAAGTCTGTTCCCCTTCCAGAATCATTCTGAGGTTGGAAATAAGCCTGCAACCAATGGATTTCTTTTCAGTGACTATGGCACAGAGGAGACTGACTTAGGACAATTTCCATAGGTGTAAACTTCAACAGTATGTACACACACACACAGGCACGTGTGTACACAAATATACAGGTGACTATACAAATTACTTACACAGAGCAATCATACCTAGAAAAACAAGTAGGATGGAGTGGGGGGCTGGATTCAGTTTTAGTTTTCCTTACTTTTGAAATTCAGTAACTCCACAAGTAGACTCAAAATATCACTTAAAGTTTTATTTGACAAATAAAAATGGCACACATTTATTGTGTATATATTGTTTTGAAATATATATATATGTTGTAGAATGGCTAAATTGAGCTAATTAACATATGCATTACATCACATATTTTTGTGTGTGTGGTGAGAACATCTAAAGTCTATTAGCAATTTTCATTAATACAATACATTCTTGAAAATTGCTAACAGTAGTCACCATGTTGTACAATAGGTCTCTTGAACTTATTCTTCCTAACTGACCGGTCACTTTGCTTTTTAACAGTCATTTTCATATGCCCTTACAAACTTATCTGCTGTATCAGTGTGTATGTAACCAGGCCAGCAGACACTACCCTAGTCTTGTAGCAGCAAATGACCCAGTTGCCTGTGGCTTCATGGAATAGTTGGTAAAATCCAATCCATACTCCATGGAGCTAGTGGAGGACGCTCAGCCTCGGCATACGAATCTGCAGGTACAAGCACATTCCTGCACAGCGACTTTGAATCCAGGCCAAGCAAAGAGAAATACGCCTATATAGAGATTCTGTATTTTTGGGATCTAATTGGTGAGTGTGTTTAGAACAAAGGAGTGGAGAGGAAGGCAAAACAACTAAGTAATAGAAAAGCCAGCCATAGACTGCAGTGGAAAATTATGGCATGAGAAGGCTTGGGGCAAAGGTAAGGGGTAGCAGTGGAATGCCACCCGAACTCATCCGGATGCCGCTACGTTCAAGCGCTCCCAGAACCCGCGGCCTAAGTAAGTAACAATTCTCTTAAAGCGAAGGCAGCGAGGAGAGGACATTGCGAACTGCAGATTTTTCTTCCACCGATTAAGAGGACGGTATAAAACTGCACACGACCTCCCTAATGGCCCATTCACCCTAGCTCTGTCTAGTGAAGTAGACAGCAGAAAAAAAACATCTAGCTCTGTCAAGTTGAAAACATTTTCACTTTCACCTTAAACTAGTGAAGCAAACGGATATTCCCTTTCCGAATATCGCTCTTGTTTTTCCATCTAGTCTTTGGGAATGTAACCTCAATCTTAACCACGTATGACCGTTTTCACTGCACCTGTGCGGGAGAGACAGGCGCTTATCCTCGCAGCGTCCAATCGCTAAATTATCTAACCCGGCGGCTACAACTCAGGGAAAGCCCTGGTCGCGAGCTTCTTTGCCCCGCTTGAGCTCAGCAGCGGGGCCCGCAGTGTTGCCGGCCAGTGCGGAGGCAGGGAGGCTGTCCGCGCGCCGGAGCCAGGCGGGAAAGGGAGTCCAGCCGCCCGCCGTTGTAGCGCAGGAAGCGGGAGGTGCCAACACACACTTCGTGTCTTGGAGGAGAGTAGAGCCTCGGTGTGAGGCTCCATCGGCACCCCGCGAAGAGGAGGGCGTCTAGTGCCACTCCCGCGACTCTGCGTTAAGACGCAGACACGCCGCTGCGCCTGTCTTCGTCGTCCCGGGCGGGCAGCCGCTGCGCGGAGCAAGGTGGGGCTGCGGGGAGGGAGAGCCGCGGGGCCGATCCCTGACCCGGGTCCTCTAGAAAGCCCGCTCTGCGCCCAAACGCGCCGCTCCGTCCGTGGGCGACTTCGGACCCGACGCTGCCGGTTAATTCACGCGCTCCGGGACGCACGGGGGGTCGTCACCGGTAACCCGGCCGCGCTACCTCCCCAGGTGAGCCGGCCTCGCGGGTGGGTTTGGCAGCCGGCGATGGGGCAAAAGGGCAACCTCGCCTTATTTCTAGGGGCTCGGAGATGAAGAAGGGCTGAGCGTCCCCGCCACCCCAGCCCGGGTATTGCCCTCTTTTCCGTGTTCTGGGAGGAGGGAAACCATGCCGTTTTGAGTTTCAACATATTTAGATTCTGAAAATCGACGGCCCTTCCCTTCTTTCCTGTAAGGGCCTGCCCGGTAGGCACAACCTTGGAAGAAACGGGCGGCGCGTGAGTTCTTTGGAGCCGCCGCCTGGACCTCCTGACTGGCGTCTCGCGGCTGCTGCGGAGCCCACGGGGTGTGGGGACTGGGCCCGAGGCTTCCGGGACGGGATCGCGGGTAAGGCCGAGGCCAAGCCCTTCGAAGAACTCTTGAGTTCTCTGCCTGACATTTTGTCCCCTCACGAAGGGTCTCTTCCCGACTTTTGAGGGTGTCTGGTTCTTTGACGGGGTGGCCCTGTCGGGGAGAAAGGAGACGTGTTCCTCCACGGTTGTTCTGTGGTGCGGGACCTGGCTTTGTTCGGCCTCCCTGCTCTCGGGTTGTGCCTGAACTCAGGCTCGCACGCCTGACCGCGGGCGGTGGCGCTGGCTGCTGCTCGGACTGCCCCCCACCCCACCCCGCGCACGCACAGGCCACTAGGCGAAGCCCGGACGCCCCGCGGACGCTCGGACCCAGCACACCCGCGCACAGCCCGGGAAACGGGAAAGGCCACTGTCGGCTTGCCTCTCGCAGATTCTATCCTCGGGCACGCGAAGGTCACAGGGGCTCTCAAGGCTCATTCTGAATGGGAACCAGCACAAAGGGTTCAGGTAGCCTGGTGGCCCCGACTGCGCAGGGTGCGGACAGGGAGCCCGGATCCAGCTTCGCCGCCACGCGCCTCGCAGCCCGGCGGCCCGGGCCCGGCCCAGGGAGGAGGCAGGCCGCCTGGACCGGCTTCCGCGGCCTGGGGTAAGCTCTGGTTCACTCCCAGGTGAGGCCCCCGGGGGATGCCCAGATTTGGGCCTGGAAACGCACCCAGAGAGAACCACGGAGCGCTCTCGGTGGTGAAGCAGAGCTTATAACTGTGGCCGCAGCTAGACCTAGGGGAGGCCTGGGCGCTGAAGGCGCCGCTTCCTCGGCCGGAGTTCGTGAGCGGCCTAGCTGGGCCCACGCCGCGTCTTCCTTTGCTGACAAGGCTCTGCGGGGGAGTGGGCGGGAGACGGGGGTCTCAGAACAGAGGGGCTGGCCCAGCGCAGCGGGCCGGGAACGCCCACCCGGGCGTGTGTGTGCAGTGGTGCGGGTTGGGGGTGGAGGTGCGGCCTCCTTTATCCCCCGACCGGGGAAACCCGGTTCCTCGATCTCATCCAGCGCGGAGGTCGCTAGCGTCCGTGGACCTGCTAGTGTCCGGCTTTGGAGGCGCTCCGTTTCAGAGCTCCAAAGGAAACCTTCTGTGACTTCAAGAGCGTCCAGCGCATTCACATGGGGTCACCTCCTGGCTGGTTGAGGAGAGTGAAAGGTCTAGTGTCTTAGCCTCCTTTTCCCTTGCCCGTTTTTCTCACTTCTCATCCACAGATGAAAAAAGAATACATCGTGGAAAAAAAGTAGTGAATTATCTACCAGTGAGGCAGAGGAAATTAACAGTCCCAAGACTGCCCCCAGGTGATGGTTTTCAGGAATAACATTTCTGGGCAATCTAAGGTCGCTTTATCTCTTTGGAGCGCATGTCATCTGTGGTAGAAAAGTTATTGAATCCAAAGGCATGCTAATCCCCCCAAAAGGAAAAAATCGGTCCCAGAAATCTCCTGCCCACAGACGCTGATAATTTGTTCAATTTGTCTTTATAGTCTTATATTTGATAAGTGCACTTCCAAAATCAAACGCTCTCCTCCCCAAAAGGCTTCCATCCATCCCCTTTTCTTTTTTTCCTTCTTCCTAGTTTCTTCCTTCTGAAACAATAGTGCAGGCGGCTGGAGTCAGTCTGATGATATAATCCTTAAGGTATTCACGGGCAGACCAAGGGCCAAGCTATCAAAGGGTTCAGCTTTTTCTTTTTTTTAAAAGCTGTTTACTATTCAGGAAATTTGGTAATTATTTTTTTTTTCTTCTCCATGTAGTGGTATTACCCTCTTCCTTTTGATATTAGATCTTCTATGGGCCCCTAGCTTTATGTTGTAGAGAAAGGAGAAAGATGAAGGGACTGAATTCTGCAGCAGAATGCAATTTTCTTTAATGTCATCATTGCTGCTGAAGACCAGCTGAGGGCTTCCAAAAGACCAGGAACCCCCAGAGCAGAGTCCTCATGTTTCCAGGGGCAGAAGAGAGTGCTAATACCGTTCATTCTTTTACACCACAAACTTTTTTTTGGTACATCACTCCACCAAAATACTTTCAGTACTTTTGTACTAGGATTGAAAACTCACATCAGGAGGGGAAAGGGAGGATTAAAATCATATTTTTAAAAAGTATTTGTTTAGAATGTCACACTGAATTTAGTGGGGAGGGGTACTAATCAGTACTAATATCCTTGGAATATTACCATGTTTACCATGTTTTTTTCCTGAGTTAAATACGGTGCCTTGCTTATAACTGGCAGCCCTCAACAAATAATTGTTGGTTGAATGTCTGAAAAATGTAAAGCAAAGGAGCACAAACAGGATTGGCTATTTAACTCCATTTAGTTAAAAATTGGTAAGTTTCTTGCACCAGCTAATGTGTATCCTACAAAGCAAGACCATTTCTTCTAATTGTGAGGGACTATGCTTAATCAGTTTTTCATCTCCCCAACTGAACTGTAACATGAAATCAGAGACTCAATGTTAATGCTTTCATTATATACAACATCTTGTATATTGCTGGGTACATTGATTAATCATCTTAGAGTATGGTGAAGGAGAAGATTCAGCTTAAGATGGAACAATGTTAAGTGAAAGTTAATTATCCGCTTGGATAGTGCCAAGTATCCCTGTAAATGGGTAATAGTGGTCCAGGAGTAGGACAATTTCTGTTCAGACTCCTCCTTTGATTGGGTCATATCTCTGCCTGCCCACACTTTCTCCAGAAGTAACACTTTTTCCTCCTTATTAGGATATGAAAGCACAGAAAAGGGTAAGCTGTGATGACTGGTTAGCAGTCAGTTCGTGTGGATACTAATGAGACCATCACAGAGGTTCTATCCACTTGGGCACGAGTTTGGCCTTATTCCAAGCACATCCATGATATCCTTTCCTATAAATGCATGCTACTTGGCCAGAGATAATCAGGAGAGACAACCTTAATATATCTTCACAGAAGGTTACAGTTTTGGAAAAGGAATGCCAATCAATTGGATTTTCCTATGGGAGCCAAGGTATCATGTAGGCTTATGTGCCTGTGCCAGACCATGTAATAAGACATAGAATATGTTTTGAAGGAGCATTCTATTTTCCCCTCTTTTTTATTTTTCATCAAAAATTTCCCCATCACAAACATAGGTACTGGAGATCAAGTTATGACTTTCCAACTAGAATGACTTCTGCTTTCTTGAATTGCCATCCCATTAGCACCTTGCACCTAGGATGCTGGCCTTCTTAGCAATGACTAGCTCACCTTTTATTCTTTATTACATTTCTTCCTTAGCATGTTAAAAAGCCGTGTAGCTGAAGTGGATGTGGACTAAATTAGAAGGGACACAATGCTGGGTTTAATCCAAAATCCACCAAATCAGAAGTATTTTCGATCTCAGCCATACTACACTACCTATAACAGTGAATAGTTTTAATTGATCACATAAGAAATTTTAAAGAATTAAAGGATTGAACTTGTGTAGAGAGTAATGGGGCTGATGTGTCTTTAAAAATGCCAGAATTTGTAACAAAGGAGAGTTGTTCCTCTAAGAAATTACCCTGGGATTCTATATCTTAGACAAATGATTGCTCAAAACATTTCTGGAATGCCTCTTTTGGAAATGACTTCAGGGATACTGCACCATCACTTACTCCAGTGCTCTTCCTCTTGCTGGCTAATGTGGGTGCACTCTGGGAAATCAAACTGTTCATGCTGATGAATTAGCTCTAAAAGCTGAGAGTATCCAGGGCAGAATAGCATCTTTGCCTAGAGAAAGGGTGTCATTTTAGTGGTATTACTGAGATGGAACACACAGCAAGCAAAATGGTGGCCTAAGGCAACCGTAGCCAGTCCCAGCCACATCCAGTGGCTCCAGACCTTGGGAACAAAGCTGCCGAAGGAAGTCAGAGCAGATTCCTAGACGGACTGTGTCTGCCTGGGGAGCCCCAGATATTCCGGGTTCTCTTATCTGAGAGAGCTTGTTCTAGGACAGCAGTCCTATCTGGAAGTTTCTGAGATAGTCTAAGGAAGTTCTCAAGAAGAATTGAATTAAATTAGCTGTAAGTCACTTCCTTACTCATCTTCCCTCTCAAATACAAAAACGAATGTTTGACTAGAAATCAGACTAGTAGGGCTAAACAGTGGAATTATGAAAGTTTGCTAATGACTTAAATGATGAAAGATCAATTTGTAGTTTTCAGAAATTACAGCCCCATGGCCAACCACAGGTTTTTGAATGCCCCCAACATAATCTTCTAAAGTGCTGACCATGGAAAACTCCACACTCACGACCCAGCTCAGGCCTGCTACCTAGCTCGCGCTGGAATTGTGGGGAATCTTGTACTCCACGCTACACACAATACTGGCAGCTGGAGGTAGGGAAATTGTCCTCTTTGCTCATTGATACTTCCAGGTTGTTATACTGTCATTATCCCTTTCTCTTCCTTAATTTCCCCACTGCCCCAGGTTTTGGAAATGATGCTATCAGTCTACAGACTCAAAGACCACTCCTCCTCATTTCTTGAAGATTTGATTCCTGGATCATTCTCATTTTCTTTAGTGCTTCTCCCAGCATAGTTTTAGTGGTTTCACATTGAAGTAAATGACCTTTATAATACCCTAGACTCTTGACCTTTTCTCCTCCAGAGATTACCTTTTCCACTCTGTATCAACAGTCATTCCTTGGGCCGTATCTCAATCTTTGTCATTACCAAGAGTTGAATCCCCATAATCTTAATTTCAAGCTCTGACCAACATTGCCTGTTTTTCCAGTTCACTCTCTCAATTTGTTGACACCACCAGGACCTTTAGTCAACTGATTTTTATCATCATTCTATATCTTCACACCCAACACATCCTTACTTCCCAACCTGCCCCGTGAGAATGCCAGGGCTCTTACTCACACCCTGGCGACCGGCATATGTATTCAGGTGCTTTACCTTTTTGTCCTTTGTTGCAATCACCTGGCAAAGCCCAGCTCTAGGTTAAATCCAGTTCTAAGTTCTGCCTCTGCCTACACCCACACAGTGGAATGTGGTTGGAACAAAACAATCAACTGTGCTGACTGATCTCATTGTAAATTCATGTTCCTTAGCCTCAAGAGAGCCCTCTATATCCTGCCTGGCAGTTCTACTGCATTTCCCCCTCCCCTAGATGACTATTTCACACCTCCTACTCCTCTCCCCTTAAACCTTCAGCACATCCTCCCTCATCCCAATCCTCTGCTGAGGACCTTGATTCCTATTTCACTGATAAAATTGAAGCAACAAAGAGAACTTCTACTTTTTTTTTTTCCATACATAGAAGTTCATCTGCTTCTGTGTCCATATATTCTTCCTTCTCTCTTCTCTGGTCTCCCATCTAAATCCTGTCCACATGTGAACAGGTTGGATGTCATTCCTTCATACTTACTCAAGGAGGCCATTACTTCAGTAACTGTCCTCTCTAACTTCTCGATCATCAAATTCTCCCTCTCTACTGGATCATTCCCATCCAAATATGCAACTATTTCCCCCATTCTAAAAAGTAACTGCTATGGTTTGGATGTGGTTTCTCCCCTCCTAAACTCATGTTGAAATTTAACTGCCAGCGTAATGGTGTTGGGAGTTGGAGCCTTTAAGACGTGATTAAGTATTTAAGGCAGATTAATGTCTTTCTTGCCAGACGAGTGTTTCTTCGCAAGAATGGATTAGTTTTTGCAGGAATGGATTAGCTCCTGAGAGAAGAGTGGGTTGTTATAAAGTGAGGTGGCCTCTACTGTTTTGTCCTTTTTTCCACAAGCCCAATTCCACTTCCATTTCTCCACCATGTTTTGACATGGCATGAATGAGGCCCTCACCAGAAGGTGCCAGATGCAGCGACCCCATCATGAACTTCCCAGCCTCCAGAACTATGAGTTACATAAACCTATTTTATGAATTATCCAGTCTTGAGAATTCTGTTATAGCAACAAAAAATGGACCAAGACAGTAAGACAACCCTCTTTTGATTCCGTATCACTGTCATGCTGTTGCACTTTGCTGCTTCCCTTTACAACAATAGTTCTTGAAAGGGTTGGCAAGAACACTGTCTCCAATTTTTCTCCTTCCACTCCCTTTTAAATATATTCAAGTAGACTTTTGACCCCACTCTCCACCCAAACTGCTTTAATCAAGTCACCAGTGATCCACACACTGCTAAATCCAGTAGTCCTTTTTCAGTCCTCACCGTACTTGACGTAGACTGGTCTTTTTCCTGAACACAGCTTTTCCACTTGGCTTTCAGGCAATCAGTACTCCACCTTGCTTTTCCTTTTGTCACACTGGGCTGTCTACCTCAGGCTCTCTGCTGTGTATTTTCTCATTTCTCTCTACCTCTAAACGGGATCAATCTTTGGACCTCCTGTTTTCCCTGTCCACACCCACTCATTTGGAGATTTCATCAAGACTCCTGACTTTAAAATGCTATCTATGTATTAATGACTTTGAAATTCATTAATTAATTAGCCTGGACCTCTCTCTGACTTCTACTTTTGTTTATTTTTATTTTATTTTATTTCATTTTATTTTAAGACAGGCTTTCACTCTTGCCCGGGCTGGAGTGCAGAGGCACAATCATGGTTCACTGCAGTCTCGACCTCCCAGGCTCAATTGATCCTCCCACCTAGGCCTCCTGAGTGGCTGGGATTAGAGGCTCATGCCACCATGCCTAACTATTTCTTAATAAATTTTTTGTAGAGATGGGGATCTCACTATGTTGCTCAGGCTGGTCTCAAACTCTAGGGCTCAAGAAACCTTCCTTCCTTGGCTTCCCAAAGTGTTGGGATTATAGACGTGGGCCACCATACTCAGCCAACTTCTACTTTTAAATATACAGCTGATCAATTAATATCTCCAAATATCCAAATCCAAACTCTTAACCTTTCCATATCTGTTCCTCCTACAGTCTTTCCCATCTCAGTAAATGGAAAATCTCTTCTTTTAACTTCTCATGTCAAAAATCATTAAATTATCCTTGACTTCTTTATTTTCTCTCAAATATCACAACCAATCTATCAGCAAATTTTGTCAGCTCTACCTTGAAAGGTATTCCAAATCTTATCATGCCTTACCACTTCCCTCTATGATTTTACTCCAAGCCTTCCCTTTTGCATGAGTGATCAAAATAGCTAACTAACTGGTCTTCCCACTTCCATCTCTGACCCCGTAGTCTATTTCTCAACATAATAGCCAACATGAACATTTTATAACCTAAACCTGCAATGGCTTCCCAATCCCACTTACCTAGAGTAAAAGCCAAAATCCTTAGCATGGCCTATAAAGCCTTCACACCCCCCCGCCATCAACATTCTGACCTCACCTCCTTCCACTGTCTCTCTCATTTACCCGACTCTGGCCACACTGGTCTCCTTGCTGCTTTTTAAACAAGTCGAGCATGCTTCTGCTTCAAGGCCTTTGCATTTGATATTCCCTCTGCCTGGACTGGTTTTCCCTCACATATCACATTGCTTTCTTTCTCACCTCATTCCGTTTTCTGCTTAAATGAAACCATCCTTTGAAACTCTGTTAAAACAAGCACCCTGTATTAGTTTGCTAGGGCTGCCATAACAAAATACCACAGACTAGTGGCTTACACAGAAATTGATTTTCTCACAGTTGTGGAGGTAGAATGCTGAGATTAAGGTCTGGCAGGTTTCATTTCTCCTGAGGCTGCTTTTCTTGCCTCTGTGGATGCCCACCCCCTTGCCATGTCCTCTCATGGTCTTTTCTCTGGGTATTTGTCTGTGTGTCATAATCCCCTCTGCTCACAAATCATATTGGGTTAGGATACACCCTAATGCTCTCATTTTAACTTAATTATCTCTTTAAAAGGCCCATCTTCCCAGTCACATTCTGCCATCCTGGGACTAGGATCTCAACATGTAAATTTGGGAAAATCACAATTCAGTTCATAATGGTCCATCTCCATTTTCTTTCTATGTCTACATAGCACTCATCACCTGGCCACCTGCCTTTCCTTGCTGGTTTATTGTCTGTTATCTCTCTCCTACAATGTCAATTCAAAGAGGGCAGGGATTTTTTTTCTCTTTTGTTCATTGCTGTACACGCAGTGACTAGAACATTGCATGGCATATAATAAGCACTGAATAAATAGTTGTAAAATGATCTAATGGTTTTACGTACTTATCTATCTCCTTAAGCCATCTGAATTTGCAACCTCTAACCTCTCTCTTATCAGGGTTGTTTTCCATCAGTTAGCATTTACTCTCTGCCCAATGTTGTGATTCATACTGGAGTAATATGCAAAAATAAAAACCCTCAGTCTTTTTGCAAAAATCTGTATTCCAAGACACTTACAAACAAGAACACATAAGATTTTTAAAAAGGATAGTATTTTATGGTACTAATTTCAACTGCAATAAACAGATAAGTTGGTAACAAAATACTCTGGGAAAACTTGTCTGTAAAATGGGGATGGTAATTCTTACGTATTATAGACGTTTGTGAAGATGAAATATGGTTATAGTTTATCAAACACTTCTTCATATTAGGAAAATATTTGAAAGTTACAAGAAGAAAGACAAAGACCTATGGGAGCCATATAAGCCCTCTTGTGGAAGGTTCCTGAGGCTCAAGAAGGAGTTAACCTGTCTGGCAATGCCCAGGGGCCTGTTGGGCTCAGCCAGTCAACAGAAGCAGATCACAGGTGTAATTCTTATAACATGAGTCCTTTCTGGGCACAGCAGTGGGGCATGCTGAAGCCTTACAGAGGAGCCCCTCTCTAGCCTGCTCACACAGTTCAATTTTCTCTCAATAAAAATGCAATAAAAACTTCATTTGCCTCCAGACTGTTGAATACTTTTGATTCCAAATTATTTGGAATAGAAATTCTGATTCACAGTACTTTTGGAAAGAAGATGGATTTTGAAGAGTTCTTAAAAGAAAAAAGAAGGGAGAAAAAGAAATAAAGTGGCTGTATCTTACCGAACTGAGAGTAGTTTAAAGACACTGCAGGATTTAAAAAATGTTTGAGCCAAAGCTAAAATAATTTTTAGCACCTATGCAGAAAGACTTTTGTGTTCCTAATAGTAGGTGGGGAAATTAAACCTTTTTTTTAAAGAGTCACATAATTTGGGGGAAGTAGGGCAATGCCAGCTGCCACGTCTTCATTATCACAAAGAACCTATTATAGATTTACTAAGTCCCAGGTTTGGCTAAATTTTGAATGTGCTAATTCTTCTTCATCATGTTAGCACCGTCCAAAGTATCTGGCTCCTATGCCAAAGACAGTAAGTAGATCAGTTTGCTATGTACAGTAATAATAATATTTTATTTAGGTTTTGGATTATCTACAGATTTCAATTATCTCGCTTGTCTCTTGTAAATAAGAATAATGGCAAACTGGCTTTAATCTCAAATCATAATTATTTTCTTTTATGAGTTGCATCCATTGTCTCTCTTATTGTCTCTACCTTTAACGTCTATCAAATCTGAAGTGTTCACAGGTTTTCTACAAAACACGTTAGGGACAAGAGTCTTTATTCTCACACAGTCTACTTCCCAGCCCACAACCAATACCACATTAGTCTAGCCTGGTCTGGACTAGTGTTCTGAACACTGACGATCATAATGAGAGGTGGTGACAGCAAAGATGGTAGTTTCCTTCTATGATATTGATATCAGACATTTTCAGAAATAGTTTGAACATTCCTAACTCATGCTTATTAGAATTTTATGACTTTCTCACTCATAAATCTAATCCATGCTCAATTGTTTTTGTTTCTAGGCCATATAACCCTTTACAGGGTGATAAGTACTGTAATTTTACTACCCACTGTGAAAAATAACACCCCATTCTTGTCTTTCTCGGTTTCAGTAAATCCTCATCAATTCTAAGATTCCAATATTGGTGATCAAATCTCTGTTCACTCTACTACCAAGGTAACTTCAAATTATTTCCCCTTTTAGGATTTGCACAGGCCCAAATGGCCTAAAATTTTAGGCTGTTTATAAATAATCACATATAAAAACAAAAACAATATAGGCTAAATTATTGTGAGTTAATCTGATGAAAATAGGAAGCAGGAAATAGCAGAAAGTCAAGATAATAATTATGTTTTCATAACATTATCTATCTGTATCTCTCTGTCTCCCCAGTGTAAACTCCTTCAGGATAGAAGCTGGTTTTTATTCATTTTTAGTGCTGCCCCGACCCCCGACCCACTTCATCCCAGCACAATCATTCTCAAACATCTGTACATCTAGATCACCTGAAGGGTTTATTAAAATTGATTACTGATCCCTACTCCTAGAACTTCTCATTCAGTAGGTGTGGGGTGGAGTCTGCAGATTTGCATATCTAATGAGTTCCCAGGTGACTCTGATGTTGCTTGTCTGGGGACCATACCTGGAGAACTACTCGCTGCCTCAGCACAGAGAAGGCTTTCAGAAAATGTTGGTTGCACTGAATTGAAGCAATCTAGTTGAAGAGAAGACATTAGACAAAGAGTGTAGTAAGATTAGTACATTAGTTGGAGTAGTACCTAAAGTATTGGAACCCAGAGATCTCAAGACAAAGTAGCTTAAATATGATAAAAGTTATTTCATCACACAACAGTCCAGAGGTAGGTGAGTAGTCCAGGGTGGAAAGGGAGCTGTGTGCTTGCTGAGGGGTTGACTCTGTCCGTCTTTTCTTTATGGCTTTCAGCAATGGGTCAAACATGCTGTTCCAGAATATGTGGACAAAGAGGAGGACTTTGCTTTAAAAAAGATGTGACTCTGAAATTAAAAAAATGTGACAAATCACTTTTGCTCATATCCCATTGGCTAGAGCTAATTTACAGACCCATACATTGGGTAGGCTGGGAAATTTAGTCTCTACCTGGGGCTATGTGCTCTGATAAAATTCAGAGTGAGGGTTGTATTACTAAAAAGTGATATGGACAGGAGATAGGGAAATACTGGGTAGAAGAGGGTGATCTCCCTACAAAGTCCCCACCCTCAAGCCTGGATACCTGTGGCCCTAAATTAGAACAGGCATTCCTGTTTTTATGTCCCCAAAGCTGCCTTTTAGCCTGCCATGCCCCCTATCCTGCACCATATAAGCCTTGAACCCCGGGCTCCAGGGGCAGACCAGCAAACCAGGACACCAGCAGATGGACAGTGGAACAGCACAGCAGATAAAAAGAGAAGAGGAGGAACAGCTGAATGCCAGGAGAAGTTTGGCTGGGGATGGTCAGAAAGGAGTCCAGCTGCTGGTAAGTCCAACTCCAGGGGAAGATCACCTTCCTATTCCATCCCATTCTTCCAGCTCCCTATCCATCTCACTGAGGGCCACCTCCATCACTCGATAAAATCTTGCATTCATCCTCAAGCCTGTGTATTACCTGATTCTTCCGGGACACTGGGCAAGAGCTTGGGATACAGAAGGCTATGACATTGGACCCCTGCCCTTGCAAAAACGCAGAGGGTCCATTGAGCTGGTTAACACTCAAGCTGTCTGCGATGGCAAAGCTGAAAGAGCGCTGTAGCACTGGGGTTGCAGGTATCCACCCCTAGACACTACTGTGCGGCCAGACCCAAAGCACTCTCCCTGGGCCCTGTACTTGCCCATCTGTGTGCTCCTGCTCTGGCTAGGGATTTGAGCAGTGGTGTGACCAAACAGGTGAGCCACACCCCTGTTGCAATCCTGCGAGAGGTATCAGGGAACTCTCATTTCAAAAGGAGGAAAAAGAGAATAGATACTGGGAGATAGTTGGCAGTCTCTGTCAAAAAAACTTCATGGCAAATCTATGTGTAAAGTGACAAAAATCTGAACAATAAATACAATAAGGGTTCTCTATGTATTTGTACATATTAGGGGAAGAAGTAGAGTGAGATAGGGAAGCAATTATAACCTCTGCTTAATACAGAGGTTGTTAATTTGGTATTAATATGGATCTAAAGGCAAAGCCCTTTCATTTACTTCAACATGTCAATATGCCAGTACATCAAAGGAGCATGAGAATGTCCTGTCATCACTAGAGGAGCATGGAGGAACACATGGTTTGGTGAATATGAAGTTGCAGGTGTGAGAAATGCATGGAAGTGCAGAATGGAAGTCTCGATGGTGGCTGGGGCAGAAAGAACAACGGGACTGATAGCGGTTAAGAGTGAGACACACAGTGGTAGCTTCTGCAGAATAGCAAGAGAGAGCAGGAGCACAACACACACTCAGTTACCATATAAGTGTGCAGCGTTAGGCATCAAGGGAGGCCATGGAAGAAAGTAATGAAACCTACATGGGAGGCAGGGAAAAGCTCGACAGGAACATCTGCCACGTGACAAACAGCAACAACGGCGTGGGCGGAGTGCTGAGGCACCAGGCTATAAGAGTGCCGAAGCTGAAAAGGGCTCAGGAGGGGGTTTGTATTGTTTGTTTGTTTCTCTAGCAACTAAGCAGGAAAAGCAATAGAGAAGAGAAACGGCAGCAGCAGCTAAATTGGGCAACGACCTAGATACAGGGAAGGGGAAGAGATGAGTTAGGATGACCTTTATGCATTAAGGAGCTTTAAATATGACCAGAAAACAGCAAGTAGAAAAGGAAGGCACAGAAAAAATGAAAGAAGAATAATTCACTGAGGAATCAGCAACCTCAGAAATTCTATTTGTTAATTTTTCTATAAGGGACCCAGGAGAGGAAACTATAATAAAATAATTTCGTGGCTTCATCCTCATGAGTACTCACCTTCTCCTTCAGTGCAGGAACTTTCTTCTAGAATTATTACTGAGGAACAACACTTTTCTTGCTCACTGGCCGTCTGGTTCGTGATGGGAACACTTCTCTTCCCAGGACTGGTTCCTACAGTCATGTCTGGATAAGCCACAGATTCTCTCATTAAAAAAAAAAAGGAAATCATTACAGAAGCCTCTTTTCAGGAAAGGCTACTGCAAACTCAGGGAACTCTCTGAACAGCCTATTTATTGGAACTGACCGTTGCTCTCGATGGGTTTCCCTACAGAACTGGCTGGTGTGGGGAGATCCGGTGGTAAAGGCCAAGCACACAGCACTTCTTCCGCACTACATTTACAGATATGAAATGGGACGTGGCTTTTTCCCAGGAAGAGCCTGTATGTTTATATATTACTCAAAAAAAGGAAAATCTGTAAAATCAGACCATTTTAACCTAAATAGAGTGATATAAAGTCACATCATTTGATTATCAGAAACACTTAGAAGAAAAGGACGACTGTAGGCCTGCTTCACTATGTGCATAGGTGGGTAGAAGTGAGGAGGGCCTGTTAAAAAAGGAGTTTGCACAATGAGAACACATGGACACGGAGGGGAGCACCACACGCTGGGGTCTGTTGGGGGAGTTGGGGAGAGATAGCATGGGGAGAAATGCCAGATATAGGTGAAGAGGAGGAAGGCAGCAAATCACACTGCCACGTGTGTACCTATGCAACAATCTTGCATGTTCTTCACATGTACCCCAAAACCTAAAATGCAATTAAAAAAAGAGTTTGCATTCCATAGAGCCAACATGGTTATATCAAATATTAAATATTTTATTTATTCAAAGACTGCTAAGTGATTGCAACATCTAGAAGCCACATTTCAAGTTATGAAGAGCTAATGCCACAGCTAATGCACAGTAGAGGGACAAGACTCAGAAGACGTTGGTCATAATTCCTATTCCACCTCTCACTGGCCTCCAGTGTCCATCTCCATGTGGACAAGGAGCCTGAGGGTAGAGACTGTGTGTCATTTCTAATTCTTGGTGCTTGAATGGTACATGCAAACCAGGCACTCCACAAATGCTTGTTCACTGAGTATATCAGGTGAATCCTCACGGAACTGCCAGTTTTTTTTGGTAAAAAAGAATAATAAAATATTATAATTTCATATGATATTTCCATTCTAATCTTGTCCACATATTGTATAGATTTGCTTTTCCCTAAATGCTCTCATGTTTCTGTGTCCTACTTTTTATTGAAAAGCCCTTTCTCTTATCCCATATAGATCATATTCCTTCCTTGAACATTCTTGTGAATTACTCATTCCCACGTGCAGCCAGTATTTGCTAGTTGGTATCTCTGTGTGTCCTCCTCTAAACTGTAGTCATATTGCATTTCCTCAGTGCCTACACAAACATCTGTCATAATGCTGAATTACATATCTGAGGATAAAGTCACCAAAGCCCCGAAACCGTTTCCTTCCTAGAGAAAGAAGATAATCCCTGCCTGGCCAATATAACAGAATTGTTAAGAGTTAACATATGAGGACTTAAAATGATTAACAGTAAAGCCTTCAGGTTGTTCTCCTTAAGGGGGGTGGTTTGAAAGGGGTTTGAAAATGTTAAGTGCTAGTGATAGGCAATTTGTTTTCAGCTTAATCTCAGGGAGAGATTGACTCTTCCCAGCCAAAACATTTGAAAAGACGCATCCAGTTGACAGACTGAAAAGAGAATGCTGATCACATAGGGAGGACACACAGTCAGTGAGAACACACACAGAGTCCTTGTGTTAAAGAGAAAGAGACCAAGAATTGTCACATGCAGAGTTATTCCCTTTAACTAGTAATACTGGCACACAACACTTGACAGGGCGAACTGAAAGAAATCAAAGGCTGCATTTGAAAGCTAACTAAAGACTCCTCTGTGTACAATGAAGAACGTTAGAGGGAATAATTGTAACAGCATTAAAATAAGCAGGGGGAGGAGGAAAGGAGGCAGGGAGGAAGAGTGAGGGCTAAGAATATGATGGGACACACAAGAGAGTATCACAAGTACTTGGAGAAGATTCTAGATTCAATGAGAAGCGGCAGACTACTCCCTTAAGCACAATAGTTAAGGGAGATTTCTTAGTTCTTCTTATTTCTTTCTTTTCTTTTCTTTTTTTTTTTTTTTTTTTTTTTTTTTTTTTTTTTTTTTGAGACGGAGTTTCGCTCTCGTTACCCAGGCTGGAGTGCAATGGCGCGATCTCGGCTCACTGCAACCTCCGCCTCCTGGGTTCAGGCAATTCTCCTGCCTCAGCTTCCTGAGTAGCTGGGATTACAGGCACGCGCCACCATGCCCAGCTAATTTTTTTGTATTAGTAGAGACGGGGTTTCACAATGTTGACCAGGATGGTCTCGATCTCTTGACCTCGTGATCCACCCGCCTCGGCCTCCCAAAGTGCTGGGATTACAGGCTTGAGCCACCGCGCCCGGCCTCTTAGTTCTTAATTAGGAGAAACTAGAGACATAATAAATGTATGACTTTTGGCAAGTCACTGAAGGTTACTTTAAAAACTGGTATTAATAGTTTCTATCTTATAGAGCTGATAGAAACATTAAATAAGATACTGAACATAAATACACTTACAAAGTGCTCAGTATATGGCAAGTACATAATACATACTGTAATAGCTCTTATTATTTAATGTTGTTTGGCAAACTATATGGTCATTCTCAAGTAATCCTTTTACTATCTTCATGAATTGTCCAGTTGAAGAACTCTCCAGGAAGAGTCCTGAACTTTACGTATTTGACCTATTACAAGCAAAACCAGTAAACTCAATACTGAAGCAGTAGTACCCATAGACGGTTCTATGACAGAAATGTTCTCCATCTGTATTTATCCACTATGATAGGCATTAACCACATGAAACCATGGGGTACTTCAAAGTGCTGCTAAGGAAGCAATTTTTAGAATCTAAATGGACACATACCATATTGGACAGTGTTGCCTTAAAGCACATTGCCCCTGTACATACGAAAAGACATTAATACAGGTCACTGAGGCCTAGTGGGGCTCTGGATTAGGTGACCTGAATTTGAAACCGGAATCTTCCTTTAGAAGCTACATTTAGAACCACATTGAGCAAGTAGCTCAGCCTCCCATGCCTCAGTTTCAACTTTTGCAATCTGAGGTGGATAACAGTATCTACTTTATTGACTTGCAGATTAAATTAGAGAATGCAAATTAAGCAATGGTTCTCAAAGTTCAGCATGCATCTATATCACCTGGAAGGTGAAGACACCAATTACTGGATTCATCCTCCAGGTTTTTTTTTTGTTTTTTTTTGAGACAGAGTTTTGCTCTTGTTACCCAGGCTGGAGTGCGATGGCGCCATCTCGGCTCACCGCAACCTCCGTCTCCTGGGTTCAAGCAATTCTCCTGCCTCAGCCTCCTGAGTAGCTGGGACTACAGGCGTGTGCCACCATGCCTCCAGGTTTTTTATTCAATAGGTCTGAGGTAGAGTCAGAGAATCTGCATTCCTAATGAGTTCTCAGGTGATGCTCACGTTGCCGTTCTGGGGACCCCACTTGGAAAAAGACTGTTGTAAGACATGTAGTATGGTGCCTGATACACAATGGGAACTCACTAGTGTTACTGTTTTATGATAAGCATCTTGATGGTGTACATCAGGAGGGTTTTTGCAAAAAAAAAATTCACACTTTATTAGAAATCTCTAGCCCATTTTCTGACACATACTTTTGATAAATGTTTATGAGGCACCTACAAAGGGCAAAACACCCCCACTGTGTTGAGTGACCAGTTGTCCAAGTGGGTTTGAAGCAAGGTTTCAGATCACCAAGCTACATTACCATTATTATTACCATCTGAAATATGTTTCACCATTTCAACTCTCCACAAAACATACAGAAAAAATAAAAATCAGGTTTCTCCCCCATTTTTCATCTCCATTAGAAAGACTCTGAAGGGCCTATAAATGATAAGTGGAAGGGACATGAAAATAGATCTAGATTCCAGCCTTGGCTCTTTTATCAACTTCCTGAGGTCACTGGGTGTGATGGATAATTTTCTGTGTCAACTTGACTGGGTTAAGGGATATCCAGATAGCTGGTAAAGCATTACTCTGGGTGTGTGTGTCAGAGTGTTTCTCGAAGAGATTGGCCTTTGAATCAGTAGTCTCAATAAAGAAGATATGCCCTCATCAAAGTGAGCTGACATCCAATCAGTTGAGGGCCTAACTAGACAGAGGTTGATTCCAGGTCTAGCTTGCTATTGTAAACAGGGTCGCAACAAACACACGTGTGCATGTGTCTTTATCATAGAATGATTTATAATCCTTTGGATATATAGTCAGTAATGGGATTGCTGTGTCAAATGGAATTTCTGTTTCTAGGTCCTTGAGCAAATGCCACACTGTCTTCCACAATGGTTGAACTAATTTACACTCCCACCAACAGTGTAAAAGTGTTCCTATTTCTACACATCCTCTCCAGCATCTGTTGTCTTCAGATTTTTTAATGATCTCCATTCTAACTGGCATGAGATGGCATTTCAATGTGATTTTGATTTGCATTTCTCTAATGACCAGTGATGATGAGCATTTTTTCATACATTTGTTGGCCTCATAAATGTCTTTGAAAAGTGTCTGTTCTTGTCTTTCACCCACTTTTTAATGGGTTTCTTTTTTTTCTTGTAAATCTGCTTTAGTTCTTTGTAGATTCTGGATATTAGCCCTTTGTCAGATGGGTAGATTGCAAAAATTTTTTCCCATTCTGTTGGTGGCTGATTCACTCTAATGACTGTTTCTTTTGCTGTGCAGAAGCTCTGGAGTTTGATTAGGTCCCATTTGTCTATTTTGGCTTTTGTTGCCAATGTTTTTGGTGTTTTAGTCATGAAGTCCTTGCCTATGCCTATGTCCTGAATGGTTTTGCCTAGGTTTTCTTCTAGGGTTTTTATGGTGTTAGGTCTTATGTTTAAGTCTTTAATCCATCTGGAGTTAATTTTAGTGTAAGGTGTCAGAAAGGGGTCCAGTTTCTGCTTTCTGCACATGGCTAGCCAGTTTTCCCAACATCATTTATTAAACAGGGAATCCTTTCCCCATTGCTAGTTTTTGTTAGGTTTGTCAAAGATCAGATGGTTGTAGATGTGTGGCGTTGCCTCCAAGGCCTCTGCTGTTCCATTGGTCTATATCTCTGTTTTGGTACCAGTACCATGTTGTTTTGATTACTGTAGCCTTGTAGTATAATTTGAAGTCAGGTAGCATGATGCCTCTAGCTTTGTTCTTTTTGCTTAGAATTGTCTTGGCTATGTGGGCTCTCTTTTGGTTCCATATGTAGTTTAAGGTGTTTTTTTCCAGTTCTGTGAAGAAGGTCATAGGTAGCTTGATGAGGATAGCATTGAATCTATAAATTACTTTGGGCAATATGGCCATTTTCACAATATTGATTCTTCCTAACCATGAACATGGAATGTTTTCCATCTGTTTGTGTCTTCTCTTATTTCCTTGAGCAGTGGTTTGTAGTTCTCCTTGAAGAGGTCCTTTACATCCTTTGTTAGTTGTATTCCTAGGTATTTTATTCTCTTTGTAGCAATTGTGAATGGCAGTTCATTCTTAATTTGGCTCTCTTTAAGTCTGTTATTTGTGTATAGGAATGATTGTGATTTCTGCACATTGATTTTGTATCTTGAGACTTTGCTGAAGTTGCTTATCAGTTTCAGGAGATTTTGGGCTGAGACGATGGGGTCTTCTAAATATACAATCATGTCATCTGCAAATAGAGACAATTTGACTTCCTCCTTTCCTAATTGAATGCCCTTTATTTCTTTTTCTTGCCTGATTGCTCTGGCTAGAACTTCCAGTACTATATTGAATAGGAGTGGTGAGAGAGGGCATTCTTGTCTAGTGCCAGATTTCAAAGGGAATGCTTCCAGTTTTTGCCCATTCAGTATGATATTGGCCGTTGGTTTGTTGTAAACAGCTTTTATTATTTTGAGATACATTCCATCGATACCTAGTTTATTGAGAGTTTTTAGCATAAAGGCCTGTTGAATTTTGTTGAAGGCCTTCTCTGCATCTATTGAGATAATCATGTGGTTTTTGTCTTTGGTTCTGTTTATGTGGTGTATTACGTTTATAGACTTGCATATGTCGAACCAGCCTTGCATCCCTGGGATGAAGCCTACCTGATCATTATGGATAAGCTTTTTGATGTGCTGTTGCAATCAGTTTGCCAGTATTTTATTGAAGAGTTTTGCATCTATGTTCATCATGGATATCGGCCTAAAGGTTTCTTTTCCTGTTGAGTCTCTGCCAGGTTTTGATATCAGGATGATGTTGGTCTCATAAAATGATTTGGGAAGGATTCCCTCTTTTTGGATTGTTTGGGATAGTTTCAGAAGGAGTGGTACCAACTCCTCTTTGTATGTCTGGTAGATTTCAGCTGTGAACCCATTTGGACCTGGGCTATTTTTGGTTGGTAAGCTATTAATTGCTGCCTCAACTTCAGACCTTGTTATTGCTCTACTCAGGGTTTCAACTTCTTCCTGGTTTAGGCTTGGGAGGGTGCAAGTGTCCAGGAATGTATCCATTTCTTCCAGGTTTACTGGTTTGTGTGCACAGAGTTGTTTGTAGTAATATCTGATGGTAGTTTGTATTTCTGTGGAATCTGTGGTGATATCCACTTTATATTTTTCATTGCATCTATTTGATTATTATCCCTTTTCTTTTTTATTAATCTGGCTAGTGGTCTATTTTGTTGATCTTTTCAAAAAACCAGCTCCAGGATTTATTAATTTTTTGAAGGGCTTTTTGTGTCTCTATCTCCTTTAGTTCTGCTCTTAGTTATTTCTTGTCTTCTGCTAGCTTTTGAGTTTTTTTTTTGATCTTGCTCCTCTAGCTCTTTCAATTTTGATGATAGGGTGTCGATTTTAGATCTTTCCTTGCTTCTCATGTGGGTATTTATTGCCAAAAATTTTCCTCTAGACACTGCTTTAAATGTGTCCCAGAGATTCTGGTACATTGTGTCTTTGTTCTCGTTGATTTCGAAGAACATCTTTATTTCTGCCTTCACTTCATTGTTTATCCAGTCAACATTCAAGAGCCAGTTGTCCAGTTTCCATGAAGTTGTGTAGCTCTGAGTTAGTTTCTTAATCCTGAGATCTAATTTGATTGCACTGTGGTAGACCTGGAATCAACTCAAATGTCCATCAATGATAGACTGGACAAGGCAAATGTGGCACAAATACACCATGGAATACTATGCAGCCATAAAAAGTGATGAGTTTGTGTCCTTTGTAGGGACATGCATGAATCTGGAAACCATCATTTTCAGCAAATTGACACAAGAACAAAAAGACACCACATGTTCTCACTCATAGGCGAGTGTTGAACAATGAGAATACATGGACACAGGGAGGGAAGCATCACACACTGGGGTCTGTTGGGGGGAAATAGCGGAGGGACAGCAGGGGTAGGGCAGTTGCAGAGGGATAACAGGGGAAGAAATGCCAGATATAGGTGATGGGGGGATGGAGGCAGCAAATCACATTGCCATGTATGTACCTATGCAACAATCCTGAATGTTTTGCACATGTACCCCAGAACCTAAAGTGTAATTATATATATATATATACACACACACAGAGAGAGAGAGAGAGAGAGAGAGAGGAGAGAGGGGAAGGGAAAATTTGCTCTCTTCTTGAGCTATGATTTCACCTTATTCTGTCCTAGGACATCAGAGCTCAGAGCTCCTGGTTCTCAGGCCTTCAGACTTTGGGACTTACAGTGGCCCTCCAGGTTCTCAAGACTTTAGCTTTGGACTGAGAGTTACATCATTGATCCCCCTGGTTGTCCAGCCTGAGGACTTGGACTGTATCTCACCATCATCTTTGTTGTGTCCAGCTTGCACATAGCCTATCATGGGACTTCTCAGCCTCCCTAATCATAGGAGCTAATCCTCATAATAAATGCTCTAATATATAAATATATATCCTATTAGTTCTGTTTCTCTGAAGAATCCTGATTAATACTGATTAATTGGGCAAGCTTCTTTTAATCATTATGGGCCAAGTTTGGACTTGAACATTTGAGTCACTTAAAAAAAAGTAACAACAGGTTGCATACAAGTCCACCCTCACCAATGCATAAAGTTTGATCCCTAGAAGTTATCACAAGTTATCTGTTTTTCTCCTCTGAAATTCTTCCCATAATACCTTAGTTCTGTGGAGGAAAGGTATCTCAAGGGGGTAAAAACCACACAGGCAGATAAACAATTGGCTTGATAGATCTATCTTTAATTTTGTGATTTCCAGTATTCATAATCCTTTCAAAGTTTCCTTTGAAGGGGAAAAAAGAAAGAGTCTTGTAAGAAATACGCTCAAAGAGGTTCTAGGACTTACAGACATCCCATTCCAATATAAGATATAAAAGGCAAAATGTATCCTTTTCCCATGATCCAGGGTAGCTCCCAGAATCCTAAAAAGGATCTTTTAATTAGGATTCTGGGATGCAAAGTTTCGTGGATTTGTATCTATTCTTACACAAGGACCACTCTACTTCCTAAGAAACATGAGCAAAAATCCTTTGCTCAACAAACTAGTTATGTATTTAAAAATGGTGAACACGGTCCTTACTGACAAAAAACTTATAAGCAATTCTGTTACAAAATCGATCTTGGTAACAGGTCTTGGTTTATAAGTCAGGAATATCATTTTCATTTTCAGGTGTGGGAAATGGAAGTGCAGAGAAGCTAGGTTTTAGGGTGACATTACTTTTTTTTAAATTATACTTTAAGTTCTAGGGTACATGTGCAGAACGGGCAGGTTTGTTACATAGGTATGCATGTACCATAGTGGTTTGCTGCATCCATCAACCTGTCATCTACATTAGGTATTTCTCCTAATGCTAACCCTCCTCTAGGCCTCCCACCCCCCTACAGGCCCCAGTGTGTGATGTTCCCTCCCTGTGTCCATGTGTTCTCATTGTTCAACTCCCACTTATGAATGAGAATATGTGGTGTTTGGTTTTCTGTTCTTGTGTTAGTTTGCTGAGAATGATGATTTCCAGCTTCATCCATGACCCTGCAACGGACATGAACTCATCCTTTTTTATGGCTGCATAGTATTCCAATGTGTATATGTGCCATATTTTCTTTATCCAGTCTACCATTGATGGGCATTTGGGTTGGTTCCAAGTCTTTGCTATCGTGAACAGTGCCACAATAAACATACACGTGCATGTGTCTTTATAGTAGAATGCTTTATAATCCTTTGGGTATATACCCAGTAATGAGATTTCTGGGTCAAATGGTATTTCTAGTTCTAGATCCTTGAGAAATCTGCTTTTCACAATGATTGAACTAATTAACACTCCTACCAACACTGTAAAAGTGTTCCTATTTCTCCACATCCTCTCCAGCACCCGTTGTTTCCTGACTTTCTAATGAGTGCCATTCTAACTGGCATGAGAGGTATCCCATTGTGGTTTTCATTTGCATTTTTCTTTTCTTTTTTTTTTGTTGAGACGGAGTTTCGCTCGTTACCCAGGCTGGAGTGCAATGGCACGATCTCGGCTCACCGCAACCTCCGCCTCCTGGGTTCAGGCAATTCTCCCACCTCAGCCTCCTGAGTAGCTGGGATTACAGGCATGCGCCACCATGCCCAGCTAATTTTTTGTATTTTTAGTAGAGACGGGGTTTCACCATGTTGACCAGGATGGTCTCGATCTCTTGACCACGTGATCCACCCGCCTTGACCTCCCAAAGTGCTGGGATTACAGGCGTGATGCATTTTTCTAATGACCAATGATGATGAGCTTTTTATCACGTTTGTTGACTGCATAAAAAAACAGCATGGCACTGGTACCCAAATAGATATATAGACCAATGGAACAGAACAGAGTCCTCAGAAATAACGTCACAGATCTATAACTACCTGATCTTTGAGAAACCTGACAAAAACAAGCAAAGGGGAAAGGATTATTTAATAAATGGTGTTGGAAAAACTGGCTAGCCAAATGCAGAAAGCTGAAACTGGATCCCTTCCTTACACCTTATATAAAAATTAATTCAAGATGGATTAAAGACTTAAACATAAGGCCTAAAACCATAAAAACCCTAGAAGAAAACCTAGGCAATACCATTCAGGACATAGGCATGGGCAAAGACTTCACCAAAAGCAATGGCAACAAAACCCATAATAGACAAATGGGATCTAATTAAACTAAAGAGCTCCTTCACAGCAAAATAAACTGTCACAAGAGTGATACCTACAGGTCACCTATGGAATGGGAGAAAATTTTTGCAATCCATCTGACAAAGGGCTAGTGTCCAGAATCTACAAAGAACTTACATTTAAAAGAAAAAAACAAAACCCCATCAAAAAGTGGGCCAAAGATATGAACAGACACTTCTCAAAAAAATAGGGTGACATTACTTAACTGAGATAGAGGCAAGATGAGAAGCTGTCAGTCATTGGGAATATCTGATTTGTCAGTCTTGACTACCATTGTAGTCTGGCAGAACCTATTTCAAAGTGTCTCTGCAATCAGGATGGACGGGAGAACTTGGGACCTGCCTGAGGGATTTTGATGGGTAAATGTGACCGCAGTTGGCTGAATCTGATTTTAAGTCGGCATCTATTGGCTGAATTACTGATATAAACATCATCAGTCGTTCCAATACCCACCTTCAAAATCAGAATGTTTAGAGTCTAAAAAATGCTGCCTTTCAGCATTGTTTTTTCGGTATGGATGAAACAAGCACTATTCTTAAGAATAAAGTGTAAGGATTTTACTCTCACATTTGCTTCTTTTACGGAGTGATATTGTACAAGCTAATTGGATTCTCTGAGTCTCACTTTCCTCATGTATAAAATGGCAATAAGTCTCCTAATTCACAGGGGATTAGTGAGACTAAAGTGAAATGAATGCAAGAAAATACTTATTAAGAATATAATTCAGGGACTTGGGCTCTTGTACAATAAATAAATCAAGTTGAAATAATGCAACTTCCTTATAAGATCATATCCCATATCTCTAAATTAAAAAACAAATTATTGCTGGAACAGTTGGTGTCATCTCTTGGAAAGCAAGTTAAGCAGCTTAAATACATTAAATCAGGCACCATCTCAGTGACAAACAAATTATAAGAATGGACTTGTTTTTATGAGATCTGAATACAAATTGGCATCTCATCAAATGGCATGTCAAGAATTCTTCTAAGACCTCTAAATATTGCTTTATAAAAGGGATGAAGTAGATAAAGTGTGCATCTGTTAGAGTAAGTACTCCAGAGACAGGCACAAATGTACTCCATTTCCCAAATTACTCCTTACCTCAATCACATTTGTGTAGGCCAAGGAGTGTGCCTCAATAATTAGGGATTCAGACAGCTATGGCTGCTTTAATTTTTGTCTTTGTTGTTCAAAGCATTTTGTTGATGGGATTTGGAACACTGTCGTATTTCAAAGCTACAAAGTAATATTCATCAAATGAAGCCAATAATCAGCTATGCCAAAGTAAATGTCCCAAAACTATAACTTTTTGCTTGTGAGGAAAGCTGCTGTTTTCAGAATGTATGGAATGCAAGGCACAAAAGTCTTTCTGTGATTTCGCTGAAACCTCCTATAGAAAACCCACCAATTTCTTCACCTCCTGGCACACAGGGCATGCTAATTCTTTGGCTTTTGCAGATCCAGCTTGTAAAACCTTCTCTAAATGGTCCTTGTCCAGCTTCAGGTTTTCAATTTCGCGCTTAATTGGGGCAAACTTCTCAATCACGGCGTCTGCCACGGCCAGCTTGTAGCGAGCAGTGTCCAAGCCCGCGCTGCGGCGCACCACCTCCTGCACGGGGAGCCCCGTCACCGCGGCGTGCACTGCCACCAGGTTGGACACGCCCGGGCGGCCGGCCGGGTCATAGGTGACCTCCGAGGTGAAGTCCGTCACGGCCTTGCGGAATTTCCGCACTATCTCCTCCGGGCTATCTGTTATTCCGACGGTGGCCAGTTTGTCAGGGTCTGATTTCGACATTTTGGCAGAAGGATCACGGAGGGATTTTACCTTCTTCATGGATGCTAGGTTAAAGACACCAACACACACACACCCAAAACAAAAACAAAACAAACAAATCACCAGGAATGTCACTCTCTAGATCTTAAAAATGCCAACAATATCCAACGACCATTATTTTCATCTCTTTATACAAACAGCAAATACTCATTGTGAAAAATTCAAGCATAAAAATAAAGATAATCTGAAAATATGTGATTGTAATGTTAACATTCTGTTGATATTTTGGGGCATCTTTTAATGCATATATCTGCACAAAATGTATAATCTTACACAAATGAAATCATATCATCGTACTGTTTTTGCTGTGTGCACCTTTTTAGGAAGGACTGTTTATTTCTTCCCTCTTCCTCTCTCTTTCCTCTCTGCTCTTCCCTAATACTTAATCATTCCCACCCACAGCCCCTGCCTTTCCTGTCCCCTAATTTTAACAATTTGTGGCAGTCCTTCCATTTCTTTACCCAGGATTATATAAGTACATACCAACACACACACATGCACACACACACACTCACTCTCTCTCTCTCTCTCACATACACATAAGAGAGAAGTGACTTGTTTACTGCTCTGATAGAATCAAGATGTTAAGCTGTGCTTAATAAAGTAGTGTTATTAATTACCTATTTATGGCTAGTACAGATGCATATAAAATTGAAATAGGTAAAATAAAGCCAAAACATTAAACTATTACTTATTGCCTAAAATAAGGTTGATTTCAATGCAAGGAGTACCTTAAATTTGTGTGAACTGCTGGAATAACTTAGAAATTTATACTTGCCTTTTGTTTCTGAATTGATACTAAGCACATATTATACTTCTTTGCAATGTTTTCAGCTTAATAAAGATGGACAGTGGTTAGGTTCACTGATCTTTGCCCCTGTCACAAGTTTACATTGCTACAAAATGCTGACAGGGATTTACAGCTTCTTTCCTCAAAAAGATTCCAGACTAGCATAACCTCAAAGGCTAAAGCTGACTTTTCAGATTCAGTTGGTAGATTGTACGTTCAATCTCAGTTGCTCATTTAAGAAAACAGAGTGCAATAATTATCAATTCCCCTTTGTGTGTGTGTGTGTGTGTACATATATATGTATGTGTATCTATATATGTATACACACATATATATGTATGTATGTATGTATATTATCAATTCCCCTTTGTGTGTGTATACATATATATGTATGTATATACACACATATGTTTGTATATAGACAGTATATATATATGTGTGTGTATATATATGTATGTATGTACATATGTATATACAGACAGTTCCCAACTTGCAATGGTTTGAATTATGATTTTTCAACTTTACAATGGTGCAAAAGTGATATCCATTCAGTAGAAACTGTACTTGAAATACCCATAAAACCATTCAGTTTTTCACTTCCCATATTGTATTCAATAAATTACATGAGACATTCAATACTTTATTATAAAATAGGCTTTGTGTTAGATGATTCTGCCCAACTATGGACTAATGTAAGTGTTTTGAGCACACTGAAGGTGGGCTAGGCTAAGCTGTAATGTTCAGTAGGTTAGATGTGTTAAATGCATTTTTGATTAACAGTGTTTTCAACTTACAATGGTTTTATCAGGATGTGACCTGATTATATAAGTCAAGAAGCATCTGTTTATACTTTGTAAATTATATACTACTTTATAAATACTATTACTTAAATTTTTTAGTCTCTTCCATACTTTTAAAATATTTTTAGTTATCCTTTTCAATAATCCAACATCTTTTTCAATAATCCAACATGGTCTACTTACTAGTCCTACACTGCAGAAAACAATGAGGACTCTAGTTACAGATCCAGAAGACTGTCTACAGGAACGCTGAGCTTAGTCCCAAGAAAGTTCCAAGCCTGTCTATTGTCCAATCCTCTCTTTAGAATATACCCTGATGTAACAATTATAAGTTTGTTACTTACTTAGAATGGACTTGGGCACTGGAAAGAACTCCCCATACTTCTTGTTGAAACCTTGTGCTAGATCCTGAGCTAGTTCCATGTGCTGGACTTGATCCTCCCCAACAGGAACATGTGTGGACCTTTAATAAAAGACAGAGAGAAAAACATAGCAAGGCTCTTTCTTAGATGGAAATGATATTGCAAACAGCTGCATTTCCTGTGAATACTTCACTGTTGGTGTTCAACAAATGTTCACCAACTACAGAGGGAAGGTTCAGACCTAAGTCTTTAACTATGGATTGGACAAATGCCAAAGAGATGTTTGTCTACTCTAGTTGTGTTTTTTCCAGAGTAGAGGAATACAGCCATCAACACCAGCGGGACAGGATCTTGCTGGGAGGGAAGAGTGGGATTTTAAGTAGCATATGCTCCAGGCACAACTGTATTTTAAAACTATGCCTCATTCCCTCACCCAGTCAGCACATATTATCCCAGCCCTCACCAGATGCTTTTTACCTCAGAACTGCAGCTCACATTGAAAGACACCCCACCCTACTCTTCAAATCAAAGGTGGCAGAAAGTTCTTCAGGCAAGAGTTTTTCCTCCCTGTCACACAGGGAGTAATTCAAGATTTTTGGAATAAGCTTCATTTTCAAGTTCATTGCAATCACAGGACAATTCATAGGTTGCAGAGAAATTAAAATCTACAACTACAGTGTAGATGGCTATCAAAAACTATGTGGGATGAAAAAAGCAAGTTGCAGAAAACATGAAGTACACTGACATTTATGTAAATTTTACAAGTGCATATGGAAATGATACATATTGTTTAAAGATGCATATATCTGTAATAAGAAGCATAAAAACCATACTGGAAGCTCCTCCCCAAATTTGTAATTATAGCTGCTTCTAGAGAAGGTGAGAAGGAAATAGATCTGAAGAAAAGAACAAATAAGACTTGAATTTTATCTGTAATATTTCATTTTATTAAAAAATGAAGATATGAAACCAAAATATTAGAATATAGGGAATGACTTTATCATGACTTTAATCCCATATATAAAATTTGCAGTGTCAGATCATGATGTGGTACATCAAATAAGGGAAGAACAAACCATTATAGGGAAGTCTTGATGAGGAAAATTTTATGCTGAAGTATTATGGTGGGATAAAAAGCATGTGATTTTATATATGTAATGTCTGGCTGAGAGTTTATACTTGATAATACAAGTAATACAGTGCTCTGAGGTTTTTTAATCAAAGAAACAATATTGTTCCTATGAAAAAAAGCAGCGAGCCATCATAGGCAAGTTTCTTACCTTTTCTAAGTCTTCGTTTCCTCTGTAAAGTGAAGGTCATCATGGAGCTTACCTCATATGGCTCTTTCAAGGATTACGAGCATACTACTTGATAGTAAAGAGCTCAATAAATGCTTGCTATTGATATATACATATATATATTCATTAATATCTGACATGATGAAGGACAAAATGGTAAAATAAAGATACGATAAAGGACCTTGGTGTGGAGTACACTGACTTTTTTCACACTGGATCATTTTCCTTTTTCATAGCTGACATACCACAGATATCAATGCATAATCCCAGAGGTAGTCACAGACCTGGGCAGTGATGCTGATATGTGTAGAAAACTTACTTGAAACTGACAGTTCGCATATCTGATCAGGTAATCCCAGAATATAAATGATATGTTACAGGAATTCTGAGAGCTCTTTTAATTAAAAAAACAAAAAACAGGAATAGAACAATGAATGAAAACGCAAAATGTAAGAATCATGACAGCAGACCCAGATGTGGTTTCTCTTCTTCTAAGGTCAATAAGTGAACGTGGGAAATTCTACCAAATAACTGTTAGGGCCAAAGCTATTGCTGCCTTCCACACAGCCCGGAGTAGAAAGCCACTGGATCAGTGAGTGGCAAAGACAAAATAGTCCTTTTTGTGTTTTCCTCAGCGCTCATGGCCCTAACTGGTGCTCCTCTCTGGGATGTACATGCAGATACCCCACCTTTGTGACTTTCTCTTCTTGGAGTGGACTTTGCTACTCCTGTCTTGTAATCATAGTGAGGCTGACACGCAGAGGTCACCTTGATGCCCCCAAGCCAAATTAGCCAACAGAGCAGGTTAAAAAGCAATTACAGTAGCCCATAGGAAATCACAATGGACTGCAACTAACACAGAAAAAAACATTACCATAATCAATACACTTTAAGCACATCAAAATGAATATTTCCACATGTCAAAATGGTTCCAGATTCACAAAGCAACCAAACTAAACAGAAAACACACTTAGTTTTCATAATGACTCTGCATGCGTCTTTGCCTGATGTTGGACCCTTGACTCTTTTTCTCATAATTCTGTGGGGGTTTGCTTTTTTAAAAAAAAGGATTTAAAAAATGTTAATCTTTTTCACCTGCCCCTATTGCTCCACTTGGCTTTTTCATCTGATTTTGGCGTGTTTGTTTCAAGCCTTCCCTCCCTGTACTCCTGCTGCTCCTTTCACCTCCTATAATTTATCTTGGCCTTTACTTCTCATCCATTGAGTTTACACTTTACATTAATTCATCCTGTCTTTGATTCTACTCACTTATGTGCCTTATTCTCTTCACATTTTCTCCTCAGTCTTCCTTTCACTTCAAATAATTTAGTACTGTTCTTTAAAATTGTATACCCTACATAATGATATCCATATTAATGTATCTTCTCTTTTTTTCTATTTTCTTTTTTTTTTAGTTACTCTGACTGTGGTTTCTTAGATACAACATAAAACAAAAGCCTTTCATAATTCTGATTGTTATAACTTCTGTCACATAATAATGCCTCTGATCTTCTCCTTTGGTGACTAAACCATTTTTCTTTTGCTTAGTTCCTTTTTGCATCTATGACTACTTAAGATCACCCCACCCTTCTGGCAGAATTCATGTCCAGATTAATAATCGTTGCCTACATATATCTGCTCACAGAGATTTGTTCTCTTATTATTTCTGTTTCTACTTTTTTGGCTGTGTTTGTAAGTTTTCAGTGCTGCTGCCTTTAACCAGCCTGGCTAGGACAGGACTTTGGCGGTGTTTCTTGTCATAAAGGATTAATTCCTCATCACTGGTTGCTTGTTGGATATGCAATAATGGCGCTCTATTTCAGCAATTACTTACTGAAGACCCATGATGTGAAAGACCTGGTGCTGCGTACTGTGAAAGATACAATGAAGGGTTTACTTTCTAAAGATTTAAAGCCTCCAGGAGGAGACATAATACCCAATAAAGCTCTGAATTTTTCTGGCTAGTCTTCTTTCAGCATCCCCTAACTCAGTGAATGGCAATACTATCAATACAGTTGGGTAAGTCAGAAATATAGGGTCATCCCCGACACCTCCCTCTCATACACATCCAGTCCTATCAGTTTTACCTCCTAAATATCTCTTATATCTGTCTACTTTTCTTCATCTTCATTGTCACCATCATGGTCCATATTAGACTAGTGAAATAGCCTCTAAACAGATTGCCCCAGATATTCTTGTCTTCCTAAAATCCATTCTCTGCATTTTCATCAATTCTGTTTTAAAAGTATAAGTCATATCAAATTCGCTGTATCCTTAAAATGTACAAATAGCTTCCTGTTACTTTTTGGAGAGCGTACTGGATTATCTGTTGACATCTCAGCACCATTCTCTCCCTTCTATGCTACCTCTTGATTTTCAGGGGCTGGCAGCCTGGAAACTCCATTTCTCAGACTGCCTTTCAGTAGGGTTCTGGTTAGGTGTAGGCATCTGCCCAATAGAGGGAAAGTGGAAAGTGAAAGAGAAAGAGAGAGAAAGGGGAAAAATATTTACTTAATATATAGCCAGCTATTTGAAATTAGGCATTTGGAAAAATAATATAGATGCAAAATAAAAACTATGAACACTTGCTGTGTTTGAGCATTGGAATATTTTGTCTATATTCAAATATCTTGTACTTATCATATTCTCAAGCTGAAGATGGTCTCAGCTGTCCATTCCTGGGTACCTTACAAAGTTCTACCAAAATAGTTAGATAAATCTTTTATAAACTTATCTGAAAGGCTCCTCTTCTCTTTCTTTCAATTATGTTTGCTCTCTGGCCCACCATGCCACTCATTCTAATGATGATTTTGATAAAAGGAAACACTAAGATTTGGCTTGCATCAAAATTTTATGAAGAGGTCACACGTAGATTTGCTGGTTGAAAAAAAAACCACAGATGTTTTATCAACCCTTCAATCTAGCATTCTACCTATAATATTCATAGACATTCTGGCTACGACCTTTTTCAAAATCCAGAAATGTCTGAAACAAAGCGAAACAAAAACAAAAATACCCTCAAATACCTCACCTCTGTTATAGGGAAAACAGATATAGCCGAAAAATCAAACCTGAGTTTGAATCCTGACTCTGCTACTTATTACTGAGCAATTAGGAATTTCTAAACTTGAGAGAAAACGTAATGAGACAAATGCAAAATGTATATTAGCAGAAAAAATGCCGTAGACCCACCGTCTTGCCCAGATGTTCCAAAGTCAACTGACTGGCTGGCTGCACAGCTCCAGGCAAGTTGTTAAACCATGCTGGGCTGCACTTGTAAAGCAACGGAATTAAAGAAGAGGCTCCTTAAAGCCCCTTCCCACCCTTTGCTCCATGGTATCATAAGAGTGTAGTCATTCTTGTTAAAGTTTATGCTTTTCCATAACCCTAAGCTCAGAGGACTCTTCCATTACAGCTCTTGAACTGTTACGGAAATCTGCCATGCTCATGTGTTTTCTTATTCTGGTGCTGACGGTTCTCAGCTTTTGTTTTTCGTTTTTGTTTTTGGAGCCAAAGTTTCACTATTTTGCCCAGGCTGGGCTCAAGTGATCCTCCCACCTCAGGCTTCCAAGTAATTGGAACTACAGACATGCACCACCATGCCTGGCTAGCCTTTGGTTCTATAAAGAAGTGGGCCTTGAAACAAAATTAGACAACATTGTAATCATCAAAGACACCATCATCATTAGTCATAACCAAGTAACAGCTCCTAGTCACAGCATTGCCTGGCCTATATTTAATTTTAATCCTCTAATAAGTCTGTGATTAATAATTATTCCCATTTTACAGGTGAGAAAATCAAGTTTCTTCACAGAACCTTTTCAAGCAAATATCCTACTGGTCTAGAAAAATGTATTACTAAGACTTTCATTACGCTTTCATTTGCTACTTACTGGAGAAAAGTGTTCTAGCCTTTTAAGCAAGTCAAAAACCACTTACTACAAATAATAAATGTCATCGAGTCCAGCATTCAAGTTAATACAACAAACAGACAAATGGTCTTTGTTAAGTTTGCATCAGAATTGAAGATAGGCTGCATGTACTCATGGACATTCAGCCTATCTGTTTGTAGAGCTAAGCAGCTGCCCTTTTGGCTGTTTCCATCATAATTGCACAAGGGCACTGGAGTCATACCATGAGGTACAGATACTATCATCTTCATGCTATTATCAGACTTCCATGCAAAGAATTCTAGTTCACAGCTTTAGGGGGAAGGGATGCAAAAACATTGGTAAAGTGTCTTCTTTTCCCAGAAGCTTTCATAGCAGCATCGCTGTAAGTGCAGGCCAATTGGGAGGCTGTATCTCTAGAAGGCCAAATGGGGGTCAAGGGAGGTTGATGAGGAGTTAGCATGGAAGAACTGAGACGGGGATGAAATCAGAAACCCTGGCCGGTAGTACAGCGAGTGCAGGGATCAGCATCCTCAGGTGTATATTTTTGAGGAATTTAAGTGGCAGCAGTAGTTGACTGGATAGATTATGGGTCCAGGAAAAGTACAGGCACCCTGAATCGTATTTTAAAACTTGCTGTCAACCTGCAGGACTAATACAGTGGCTATTTAAATTTAATTTAATTAAAATTAAATAGAATTTAAAATTTAGCTCCTCTGTGGCACTAGCAACATTTCAGGTACTCAAAAGCCTCACATGTGGCTACTGGCTACAGGATCTAGCACATAGAACATTTCCATAAACACAGAGAGACTTAAATGTTTAAACCAACATTTAAAATGCTTGAAGTTTAATCAACACTGGGGAAATACATATGGCATACTGGTTATGAGCACAGACTCTGTATCCAAACTTCCTGGACTCAAATCCTGGCGCCAAGCCTTGCTAATTACATGACTTTGGGCATGCTATTAACCACTCTGTGCCTCAATTTCTCCATCTGTAAAACTGAGACAATAACAGCGCAAATTTTAGAAGATTGTTGTAAAGGTTGATGTACAATGGTTTCCAACACATTGTAAGTGCTATTTAAATGTTAGCTCTTAATATTATCAGTTTCTCACAGAGACATAGTTCTATAATGCAGTACCTATTGCTGGGAAATAGATATAAACGGATTCAGATGTCTGACCCTTTCTGCACCTCCCCTTGCCCATGAATCAAGTCTGTATTGAATAGGATAAAACACTCTTGTCACCATGAGTATGTACAGTACCAGGGTGAACTCTCTTCTTACTTGTACAACAGAATGTCGGCCGCCTGGAGTACTGGGTATGTGAGCAGGCCTGCTGTGCCGTCGTGCTTCTGCGTGGCAGTCTTTGCCTGGGAGAGGTGAGAGGAGGGGAAGAAATCTGAAATCTGACTTGAACCTAATTATACTGCTAAATTAAGAAAAGTTTAAAACAAGCAAATTGCGATCTGAAGCCACCTGTAACAACATCAAATGTCGGTTCGTTTTTAGCAATTTAGCCATCTTCTGGTTAGCTTGTCTTCATGTTCCAGGCTGAGGGAGGAATAAGGTGAATCCATTTCACCACTGCTCCTTTAAGGACCCTGCACTGCTACTGTTTATTTATTTTATTAAAGTAAGGATATAGGGATTTATTGGTTCCAAATCGGATAAATTCCAGGTTTCACAGACAAGGTCACAAGTTATCATGAAATTAAATTTCTACAAATTAACATGAGTTAACATCAAAAGCCCTATTGCTTATACATGGAGATTTGCCAGAAAGTCTCACAGCATGCTATGGTCATTCCTTCATTAATACTAATTAAATATTAGTGACCTTTTCTGTCAGTCTTATGTCATGGTAGGTGCTAGAGATATAGCAGTCAATAAGAAGTAGTCCCCTTCATGAGGCTTATAGGCCGTTTGGGAAGAGACAATTAAACAATAAGAAGTGTAAGAAGTGCTCTAAGGGGATGATTCCAGTGCTATGGGAGGATCTGCTAAGGGCATCTAGCCTTTTCCATTGGGAAAGCGAAAGGCAGAATAGTGGCATAGAAGGGTGGGGTGAGGGTTGCTGAGGTCAGGGTTATTTAGAGGATTAATGAGTAACATACATGTAAGGCATCTAGAGCACATAATAGGCACTCAATAAATATTAATGCTCAATAAATATTAATGCTCTCTACATTTTCCCTCTCCCTTGTAATTTCAAGGTTCATTATGCTAATGTGAAAAGGCTATAAATCGAATGTGATGGCAACTTTTAAAAATTGGGTTATTTTCCAATTTGTGCATTTCCAAATTAAAGTCCCATTATCTTTACCCGGTGATCATTATGAATTGGTCTTTAGCATGAACTTTGTAATCAGGAGATGGAGTGAAGGAATTGTATGTTCGAACATTCATGTTTCCTTTGAATGGCCTAGACCACTGGCCAGAAACCACTTGAAATATACTCAGAGAAGTTAAGTTTATAACTAAATTACGAAATGCCAAAATTAATATGGTTCAGGAAAGAAGTTGTTGTATTTTCAGACTAAGCCTTAAAGACTGTGGCTGGACCTTGGTAGGGGATCCCCATGTTTGTGAGCTCATGAGCTTGGTCCCTGGAATAAAACAAGTTTATAAATACAGTCGCTCAGTTCATTCAGAAATAATCAGACTTGAGGGAAGTGATTCATATTAACTAAATGAGTAAGATTTGTCCACACACCAAAGTATCCATTTATTTTACAAGAGATGCTATATCTTAGGCCTTGAAACTTCACAGAATATTCCCATCTAATAAGTAGCTCTACTCAGAGAACCAAACAACACGTCAGCAATGTGCAGCCGCAGCAGGGGAGTTAGTATCATGAAATCCATGTTTTTCCTACAAACAGGTAATCATCTACTAGTGGAAAGGCCTTTCCAGAATCAGTACATGCACTAACAATGTGCTATCAGGAGATAGACACATAGATGGTGTTTTAAAGTAGGAATAGTTGCTACTAGATTAGTATTCAGTTCCTATAAAAAGGATTTCAGCATTATACTTAATGGTAGAATATTATGATAAAATGGGAAGGTATTGCCTAAAACCAAAATATGGCAGAGAAGATTATGAAACGTTGTTTCTAATTTATGGCAAGTAATGAATCTGCAGCATTACCAGTACTGTCTTATTTATTAAGTGTCTTAGTCCACTCAGGCTGCTATAACGAAAATACCCAACTAGGTGGCTTATAAACAACAGACATTTATTTCTCACAGTTCTGGAGGCTGGGAAGTTCAAGATTAAGGGAAAGTCACTGTCTGGTGAGGAACCTGGTTCATGGACAGCGACTTCTAGCTCTGTCCACACACGATGGCAGGAGCACTGGTCTCTCTAAGAGATTAGTGCTCTAAGAGATTAGTGCTTTAACAAGAGAACTAATCTCATTCCTGACAGTCCTGCCCTCATGATCTAATCACCTCTCAAGGGCCCGACCTCCTAATACCATCATCTTGGGAGTTAGGTTTCAGCATATAAATTTTGGGGGACACATTCAGATTACAGCATTTAGGTGCTGCCACTTTAAAGCTTTGTCTGTTTCTTTCTGTAGCATATATGAAGGCTTTTAAAGATTAGCTTTTGAGGAAACCAGTGGTCCTGAAAATAGGCTCAAAAGAAGCTTCAAATTGAAATTAGTTTTGATGTAGTTGGGGGTTACATACCCTGGGGTTATCCAATTTCAAAAATAAATGGAAGTAAAGTACTATGAATTATCCAATTTATCTTTCTTGGTTGAACTTCTTAGAAAAAGTACAGCCCTAATTTTTCTGTGGGTTTGAACTGTTGCCTGGACTCAAGTTGTTTAAATGTTAAATAAAATATGTTGTCTCTTCTCTCCACAATGAAAACATTCTTTCCTTACTGCCAGTTAATTCCAGTGGAAATGGGAGGCAACTTGAGGGTCCAGTAATGCAGAATTTGTGATTGTTTTTCAACTATAATGTGGTTGTTCAAGGTCATTACCAAGTCTATCCAAAGGTAATTGATTCAACTGTACACAGATAAAAACAATTGACATAATTTTTAAGTCAGAAGGAATCTTGGAAAAGCCTTTTACTTTCCGTTTAATACCCTGAAGCAGGGAGGTTAAAGATGCTGTTCCAACCACTGGTGAGTAGCAGACCCGAGAGAAGAGTAAACTCAGGATTCCCAGAGGAAGGGAAAAAGACCTTGTTGCCTGTTTATTAAGCAGATTACTGGCATTTACCTTCCACTGATGTAAATGTTGTAATCGAGGTAGTCGGACCATGCAGGAAAGGATCCAACTTAATTGTGTGTGTTCGGACACCTAATGAAGTAAAATAGAACATTAGTAAAGTGGCCAGTGTTTTCTTGCATATAAGAAAAAGTAAATAGTAAGTATTACCTTAAATGTCTGAAAATACCCCAAATCAATGTTATTGTAAGAACAGGTGAAGGGGGCTTAGTTCTGATTCATGATGGATAGACTCTTAGTTGAATAAGAAATAATACGAGCTAACTGATCTGATTATTAATCTAGTGTTTAAGTCTATGCCACAATACCCTTAGCAAGTGGGTAACCAGACTCTGCTTCAGCATCTTCAGTGAGAAAGTTTCATGATGTCCAGTGGCATCTATCTGTAAAAAGTCAAGCTTATTAAGAAAGCACACACACACACACACACACACACACACACACACACACACCCTCTTCCTCTCTGTCTCTCTCACACACACAGGCACACACTCACATACTCATACACACATTTACACACTAGTTCCAAGCCTCTCTAAATAACTTCTAACTATATCAATGCAGCTATAGTACTTTCCATTTTGTAAATGGTGGGAAAAAGCACTGGACTTAACATTAAAGATTGAATTCTTTAGATCTAAGGTAATTTGAAAGTTAGAAATCACCTTACTCCATCACCCCAAAGGGTATTTTTAACGTTTCTAGTTCCTCCTCTTCTTCTTTTTTCTTTTCTTTTTTTTAAGAAGTCTAGTCAACAAGAAAATAGAAACTTTCTCAAATTTGTTTTTGTTTTAACTGAATTTAATCAAGTTACCAAGCCTGATGACCCAGAATTTAAGGCCCATGCATCCCATTTTTGGACTCTGCGGATTCTATCGACTGTGGCTTTTGTTTTTTATGTTCACATGATTTCCTTAAAAAGCGGAGACTGTTGCCAACTCTGAAAAGTAGCCCCAAATGTGTTCTTTGTGGGTTTTGCAAAAAGAACATAAAGGAATGGAGCTGAATCAGCCCAGGCCTGTTTTACTAGCAAGGAATCGCCATCTGTTGTAAGACGGTTTCTCATTTTTTTCCTCAAGTTACAGAGAGGGAAGAGTTGTTTTTCACGGGTTTGACAAGGAATCACTTTTAAAGTTTTGCAAGTCCCTGGGCCGAATCTGTCATCTTTCTTCCAAGAGGCATTTGGGTTTCCTTGAGGGCAGTGACACTGACACACCATCCATGCAAATTGCTAACTGCTGCTGTAAACAAGTATCTATCAGACAAAAACAGTAAGCAACTCGGGATCTAGGCAAGAGGATTAGAGTTGCTTCCAATCACCAAGGAAAATACACTCCCATTAGAACTATTAAAACAAGAGCTGTTTTTGCGGCATGAAAAAGTAGGAGAGACTTCTTTTTCTTCTTTACTGAATTGGGAGAAAGGAATGAAAACACAGATAATAACCATGAATATGTGGAAAGAGACAAGATGAAGCCTCTTTAACTCTTATTCAAACGCTTAGCTTTGGTGATATGCAAAAAGCTACCACCGTATCCCTATGAAGCTGAGTATTTTCCTTGGAGTAGCTTTTTATTTGGACATATGGAATGAAACTTACTTAATATTCTGCAGAGATCTTCCTCGTGTTTCCAAAATAGTGAGCATAAAATTAATTCAAATTATCCTCATACAGAAAAAGTAGGTAAAATGTCAAGGGCAATTAATTTTTCACAATTCATTTTTAACAATTATATAAGAAGGGTAGGATACTTCAGGATTTCATTCAGGTTGTCTTCATTCATATTCATGACAATTGCTTGGAAAGGTTCAGATTTCCATTTGGGGGAAAAAGGGGAAATGGTATCTAAATATACTATTTTATTATTTATGTTGTGAAACCACAAACAAACTAGCTATATAACTTGATTAGCCACAGAAAAACACAGGCATGGACAATGAAGTGGCCTATTGACCATCCACGAACAAGGCAGCAGTGATGAGCAGAGAAGAAAGAACTGAAGATTTCAAACCTCTCATTCTAAAAGAGGCATTCTTCGGTTGCGGCAGTTTCCCCTATCTTTTTCACAGCTGTAGAACGTAACTTGGCACACTGTAGATACTCAGGTAGTATTTGTTGAATGTGTAGACAATAGCAAAGCCTGTACAAAGAATAGGACCATTAGATTTGGCAAGACACTTGGTGATCCAGGCAAAAGCAGTTTCCGGGGAGTGAATGGGATGGAAGGTAAATTGTAGTGGGCTGACCAGTGAGACTAGAAGGCAGGATATAAAGACAGATACACACGAAGCACTGCAGAGTAGCTAAGAGCTCAGTCTTTGGAGTGAGTTTGCCTGGCTCTGAATGCTAGCTCTGCCACTTAGTCACTGAGTGACTCTGAGTAAGTGATTTAATCTCTGTGTCTCAGTTTTCTCATCCATAAAATGAGGTTAACAGTAATATTTACCTGATGGTATGTAAACAGAACCCAGCACATAGTAACCACTCAATAAATAGTGGCTCTTATTATTATAATGTTTAGAAGTACTTCTGTTTTAACTTGTAAGATAATTGTATGTTCACATACAGTTGTAAGAAATAATACAGAGTGATCCCATATACCCTTAACCCAGTTTCTCTCCATGGCAACATCTTGCATAATTATAGTTTAATGTCATAATGACATAGAACTGGGGAAGGGAAGTGCTGGGCAGGGAAGGGAAGGGCCTGGTCTCTTTAAAGGATATAAAAGAGGGGCAGGGCATGGTCTATGGCTAGGGCTCCACCCCTGGGCCTGTGCCCATGAACCTAGATAAGGATAAACATTTTTGTTTTCTTGGCCAAATGTTGCATTTTCCAAGACCTCATCCTGTGCCTATAAAAACCCCAAGACCCAGCCAGGCACGGTGGCTCATGCCTGTAATTCCAGCACTTTGGGAGGCTGAGGCAGGCAGGTCACCTGACATCAGGAGTTCAAGACCAGCCTGGCCAACACGGTGAAACTCCGTCTCTACTAAAAATGCAAATCTTAGCCAGGCATGATGGCGGGTGCCTTTAATTCCAGCTACTTGGGAGGCTGAGGTGGGAGAATTGCTTGAACCCAGGAGATGCAGGTTGCAGTGAGCCGAGATCAGCCATTGCACTCCAGCCTGGGCAACACAGCAAGACTCTGTCTCAAAATAATAATAATAATAATAATTAAACCAAAGACCCTAGCAGGCAGAAACCAGGCCCTAGACATGAGGGGAGCACATCAGCGGAGGAACACCAGACACATGGGTGGCTCGACTGGTACCAGCACACCGACAAGCCACCAACAGCAAAACGACACGGAGTTTGTCTGGGGCAGTGGGAGGAGAACCCTGGCTACCAAGCGGCCCGACTCCAGCGGAAAACCATCTCTCTTCTGGCTCCCTCATCTGCTGAGACCTACTTCCACTCGATAAAACCTTGCACTCATTCTCCAAGCCCACGTGTGATCCATTTCTTCTGGTACACCAAGGCAAGAACCCAAGGATACAGAAAGCCCTCTGTCTTTGCGATAAGGCAGCGGTCTAACTGAGCTGACTAACACAAGTCCTTTACAGACGGCTACACTAAAAGAGCACCCGGTGATACAAGCCCAAGGGGGCTTCAGCAGTAAACATTCACTCCTAGACACAGCTATGGGGTCAGAGCCCCACAGCCTGCCCATTTGCATGCTCCTCTGGAGGTTTTGAGCAGTGGGGCACTGCAAGCCACTCCCCCTATCTCACACCCTACGAGAGGGACAAGGGAACCTTTCCTGTTTCAACAACAACAAGATTCTGAATTTGATGCAATCCTTCTGCCCTATTTAGATTTCACTAGTTTTATATGCATGAATTGTGTGGGGTATGTTTAGTATTATGCACATTAATCACAAGTGTAAGACATTTGTTTTTCAAGGAAGTATTGTGACAGGATTACTAGTAGGAGTTAGAAAATAAACATTTCCTGGGCCGGGAGCGGTGGCTCAAGCCTATAATCCCAGCACTTTGGGAGGCCGAGGCGGGTGGATCACGAGGTCAAGAGATCGAGACCATCCTGGTCAACATGATGAAACCCCGTCTCTACTAAAAAAAATACAAAAAATTAGCTGGGCATAGTGGCGCGTGCCTGTAATCCCAGCTACTCAGGAGGCTGAGGCAGGAGAATTGCCTGAACCCAGGAGGCGGAGGTTGCAGTGAGCCGAGATCGCGCCATTGCACTCCAGCCTGGGTAACAAGAGCGAAACTCCGTCTCAAAAAAAAAAAAAGAAAAGAAACATTTCCTTTTGTTTTCTAAAGTGAGATAATGTACTGTCGATGTACTGAGCAGAGGAAGAGCCACTAAAGATTCAGGAAAGGGGATAATTCAAAGAACAATATTCCTGAAGGAGGAAAAGGAATGATACTCAACAGAGATAAAATAACGGATGATGAAATATCTTCCGTATCTTCCACTGAAAGAGGAGACGGGGCACGTAAAAACAGATGAGGATGTATCTTGTGAGCTCAGAGTGGAGAACAGAAAGTTTTAGAGGAATCCACATCTATCAGACTCTGTTATCTCTGAAAATAGAAGACAGGGTGATTATAAATAAATGAGGGTAAGAAAAATACTCAAGAGAATTTCTGGGTTTGATAAAAAGGAACAAAAGGTTTTATGGAATGGAGTTATATGAGGCTTGAATTGATATTTTGTGGATGAAAGAAGACAGCTGATACATAAATTATACTCTTGGGGAAACTGATATTCTTTACAGTAGCCTAAAATATTCTGCCTAAGTTATAATGGATATTTAAAAGATTTGTAGGAAAAATTAAATCAGTTGATTGCATTTTAAATTGCCTTTAGCCAGTAAAGACTTTAATAGGATCCAAAAACGCACTAAATATAAAACAAAAAATCTTGGTAAATTAAACTACATTACAATTAAGAACTTTTCTTTATCAAAAGTCACCATTTAAAGGGTGAAAAAGCAATAGACTGGGAGAAGATTATTTTCAATACCTACACAGAATATATCGGTACAGAGAATATGTAAAGGACTACAAATTTATAATAAATAAGTAGATAACATTATAAGATTAGCAAAATATGAATAAGTAATTCACACAAAATAAGATCTCCAGATGACAAATTAATATATCAGAAAATACTCAGCTTCAGAAATCATCAGAAAATGCAAATTACATGCATTAAATGCAAATTAAAGCCACAATATGATACCAATAAAGATTCATCAGAACGATTAAAGTGAAGAACCCAACAGTATCAAGTATGTCAAGGGTGCTGAGTAAATGGAACACTTAACTCTCACACACTGCTGTAGGAATGTAAATTGTTACACCAACTTCGGAAAATGCTCAACATTCACATACACCATGGCCCAAGTATTCCATTTTTAGGTATATATCCAACAGAAAAGTGGGCAATATGTTCCATAAAATATATGTGCACGAACATATTGTAATAGCCCCAAATTCTGATCAATCCAAATGTCCAGCTAGAGTAAAACAGAAATATAAATCATGGTATATTCATACAATGGAATACTACAGCAATGAGAATGAATGAACAATTACATGCATGAACACAAATCAATCTCACAAACATAATATAAAAGAAGACAGACATATACCTTATGAAAGAAGTACATACTACATAATCCCATTTATAGAATCTCTATAAACAGGTTATCTTGAGGGTAAGGGGTAGTAGCGATAAGGAAGAAGAATGAGGGGCATTCTGGGTACTACTTACATAGGTGTATTCAGTTTATAAAAATGGATTGATCTGTGTACACTTAGTGTTTTGTACTATTCTGTATGTTTGTTATACCTAATATAAAGCTTACATTAAAAATTGAAAATGTGAATATAAAAGTTGCAGTTATAAAAGAGAAACTCAATAGATGTGATAAATATTAGAGTATATAGCTGAAGAGAGAAGTAGAAAATAGAATTTAAAAAATGACTCCACACGGGAGTAGGTAGCCCCCAAATCAAAGCCAATTCCAGTTCCTTTCAACATGGTTAAGGGGGAGAATGGGTTCCCATCACTGAAGAAAGATAAAGATATCAGAGCTGCCACAGTGTTTGATGAGACCGCATCCCCCAAACTGATTCTCACTGACACCCATTCTAATAGGTTTCACCTCCACTACTCCACGCAAACTGGTCATCACTGTCCTCAATGCCAACGGTTAAGGAGAAGTAATCATCTCACTTGACATAATCAGCAGCATTTGCCACAATTAGTTACTTCCTCTACCTTGATATGTTTTCTTCTTGACTCCCCTAGATGCTACATTTTGGGATGTTTTCTCCCTATCTCAACAGTTTCTCTTTTCAGTCTCCTTTTGCCTGTTCTTCCTCTTCCCCCTGACTTCTTAATTGCTAATACCCAGGTTTCAGTCTTTTTCTTCTCTCCTTTTTTATACCCACTCCCTTTGCAATGCCATCTAATCTCACTGCTTTAAATAAAACGTGTATAACTGATGTCTTCTGAATTTATAACTCCAGCCAGACCTTGCTGATGAACTCCAGACTCATATATCCAGCTACCTATTCAGCCTCTCTATCTGGGTATCTAACAGGTTCTCAAGCTCAACACATCCAAAAGTTAACTCCTGATCCTCCATCCCAAATCTGCCCTATCCACAGCTGTCACATCTCTGTGGATGGTAACTCCAACGTTTCAGTTGCTTAGGCAAAAACCTTGGCGTCATTCTTCACTCCTTGTACTCTCTCTCACATTCTGTACATAATCCATCAGCAAATCTTGTGGCCTCTACCTTCAAAATATATAGCTCCTACTTATAAGACAGAATATGTAGCATTTGTTTTTCTGTTCCTGTGTTAGTTTGCTAAGGATAATGGCCTCCAGCTCCATCCACATTCCTGCAAAGGAAATGATGTTGTTCTTTTTTTTATGACTGCACAGTAATCCATGATAAAATGTGGTCTATGTACCATGTTTTCTTTATCTAATCTTCCATTGATGGGCATTTAAGTTCTTTCTGTCTTTCTATTGCAAATAGTGTTGCAATGAATGTACGTGTGCGTGGATCTTTACGGTAGAATGATTTCCATTCCTTAGTGTATATACCCAGTAATGGGATTACTGGGTCGAATGGTAGTTCTGTTTTTAGCTCTTTGAGGAATTGCCACACTACTTTCCAAGATGATTGAACTTTATACTCTCCCCAACAGTGCATAAGTGTTCCCTTTTCTCCACAACCTCACCAGCATCTGTTATTTTTTGACTTTTTAACAATAGCCATTCGGACTGATATGAGATGGTATCTCACTGTATTTTTTTAAAGTTTTTGAGCTGGGCTAATTTTTAATTTTTTTTAATTTCAAAAATATTTAATTAACAGAAAGAATACAAGATAGACTACATGATTCTGAAAGATACAGCTGCTAGGCATCAATTGATTCAAGGAATTAGCTGGCTCAGTAAATCCTTGATGAAATCTCTGAGTCCTTTAAGATTTTACTTTTTCTCATATAAATGTTATCTTCTTGGAAATTGGGTCCTGTAAATTTAAGTTAGGACACTTGGAAGACTATTCAGACTCAGAAATTCTCACTTATTGCTTCCTCTTGAAAACTAGCAATTTATGCTGAGTTATTCTTATTAGACTCTTATCATCCCATGACAAATCCCCTTAACAGGAACTTTGGGGTTCTGATTTTAATTCAGGAAACTCTGTGTCAATGACAAACTCACTCACTTCAACTGGTCTTCCTCCTCTCAGTACTCTTGTTTGCCAATAAACATCTGTCTGTACACATTTGGAGTTCTCTATACTTTTCCTTAGTCTAATACTAATATGAGTGCTGCCTGCAAAGTCTAACATGTTTACCACCTATCCTTTCACAGAAAGTTTGATGATCTCTGCTCTTACAAGAAATAAAAATGAATAACTGGGAACAATGATAATCTACAAATAGTACATCCCCAAAATTAGCTACCTTGACAAAAAATAAGAGAACTGACCTGTAGAACTTGATGGCAGACAGCTGACTTATCAAACCTATCTTTTCGGTAAGATTTAATTTAAAATTCTATATGGATATATCTGATAGCCCCAGGAACTTAGGTCCAACAAAATAATAAAGGTTTTTTTGAACTATATCAAAATTAAAAACTTTTCTGCATCAAGAAATCCAATCAACAGAATAAAAAGGCAACCTATAAAATGAGAGAAAAATATTTGCAAATCATATGTCTGATAAGCAGTTAACATTCAGATTATACAAAGAATTCTTAAGGCCAGGTGCGGTGGCTCACCCCTGTTATCCCAGTACTTTGGGAGGCCAAGGCAGGAGGATTGCTTCAGCCCAGGAATTCAAGACTAGCCTAGGCAACACAGGGAGGCCCCATCTCTACCCCCACCAATTTTCTTTTTTTAATTAGCTAGGCATAGTAGCATGTACCTGTAGTCCCAGCTACTCAGGAGTCTGAGGCAGAAGGATGAGTTGAGCCCAGGAGGTCAAGGCTGCAGTGAGCTATGATAACACCACTGCACTCCAGCCTGAGCAACAGAGAGATACCCCATCTCAAATAATAATTATTATTATTAAATAAAAATTTTAAAATAAAGAACTCCTACAAATCAACAGCAAAAACAAAACAAAACAACATCTCGATTGAAAAATGGGCAAAGGACCTAAATAGACATTTCTCCAAAGAACATATACAAATGGCCAACAAACATATAATATTTTACATCATAACTGTTGGTGGTTTTTTTTCTTTTTTTTCTTTTTTTTTTTGAGATGGATCTCTTTCTCTCTGTTGCCAGACTGGAGTGCAGTGGTGTGAGCTCAGTTCACTGCAGCCTTGACCTCCCAGGCTCAAGCAATTCTCCTCACTCAGCCCTGCCAAGTAGCTGGATAGCTGGGATTACAGGCAAGTGCCACCATGCCCAGCTAAATTTTTAAATTTTTTTTATTTTTAGTAGACACAAGGTTTCGCCATGTAGCCCAGGCTGGTCTCCAACTCCTGAGCTCAAGCAATCTGCCTGCCTTGGCCTCCCAAAGTGCTGGGATTACAGGTGTGAGCCACTGCGCCTGGCCCATACCAATTTTTTAGCTGCACTAAACTACCTGCAGTGTTCCCTACACTATACAATTCCATGGGCTTTCTTTCTTTTACTTTATATAACAACATCCTATGAGCTTATTCATTTAAATATTATATATTTTTATAGTATATATTTATCCATATATATATAGACTTAGACTATAGATTAAATATATAATATATATAGACTAAATATATATACTTATATGTAAATCAAGCCTGGTGATTTAAGATCACCAATAAGATCCACTCATTTTAGTTGTTCAGTTCAATTAATTCTGACAAATCAATACACATGTGTAACCAACACACCAATCAAGATACAGAAAATTTCAATTCTTCCAAAAAGGTTCTCTCATGTCCCTTTGTACCCCTTGCTCTTGGAAACCACCGATCAGTTTTGTTACTATGGATTGGTCCGGCTTATTCTTCATCATTTAAATGAAATTATATAATACATATAAACTCTTATGCTTGTCTTTAATACTCAGCATGTTTTGTACAAGTCTTTTTGTAGATTATGGGCAAAGCCTTTTGGGTAAATACCTAGGAATAGAATTGCTGGGTTTGATAAACTGTTCTCTAAGATAGATTTATCATTTTAAACTGTTACTAGCAATGTAAAAGAATTCCAGTTTCTCAACATCCTTACCAAAGCATAGTATTAACAGTATTTTTAAGTTTGGTCATCCAAGTGGGTGAAATGGTATCTTATATGGTTTTATTTTGCATTTTTCTGACAACGATGATATTGAACTTTTCATGTGTTTATTGGCCATTTGTTATCTTTGTTTGTGAAATGTCTACTCAAATATAGTGCTCATTTACAATATTAGAATGTCTCATGCCTATAATTCCAGCACCTTGGGAGGCCACAGTGGAACGATCATTTGAGGTCAGGAGCTCAAGGCCAGCCTGGCCAACATGGTGAAACCCCGTCTCTACTAAAAATAGAAAAATTAGCCAGGCGTGGTTGTGGGCAACTGTAATCGCAGCTACTCTGAAGGCTGAGGCAGGAGAATTGCTTGAACCCTGGAGGCAGAGGTTGCAGTAAGCCAAGATCCCACCAATGCACTCCAGCCTAGGTGCAGAGCAAGAATCCAACTCAAAAATTAAAAAAAAAATTAGGTTGTCTCCTTATTACTGAGATAAGAGTTTTTTATAAAGCTGGATAAAAGCCTTGTCAGATATATGTGCTGTGAATATTTGCTCCCATTTTATGGGTTACCTTTTCATTTTCTTAATGTTGTTTTTGAAGAGTAGAAGCTTTATCTTTTGATGAATTCAAATGTATCGACATTTTCTTTTAAGTTATTTTGTGTACTATTAAGAAATCTTTACCAATCTTCAAGGCCTAGAAAATTTCCCCCATGATTTCTTTCAGAGTTTCATAGCTTTAGTTTTTACATTTAAGTCTACGGTGGTTTTAAGTTGATCTTTTTTGTTAGTGGTATGAGGTAAGAGTCAAGGTTCATGTTCTCCCTCACATGGACATCTAGCTAGAGATCTAACACCCTTTGATGAAAACACTATCTTTTCCCCACTGGGCTGCTTTGACCCCTTCGTTGAAAATATTTGACTACTTCTTGATTCCCTATTTCTTTTCAGTGACCTGTAAGTCTATTCTTATGTCCACACCACACTCTCAATTTTTATAGCTGTACAGTTAAGCTTTGAAAGGCAGTATAAGTCCTCTAGTTGTGTTTTCTCTTTCAAAGTTGTTTTGAGTATTCTAAGTACTCTGCATGGTCTTATACATTTCAGATTCAGTGTGTCAGTTTATATAAAAAGATATGTTGAAATTATCATTGTGATGTGATTGTGAGGAGTCTATAGATCATTATAAAATAAATAGAGAGCACGTCCTTTGCAGGGACATGGAAGGTGCTGGAGGCCATTACCCACAGCAAAGTAACACAGCAACAAAACCAAATACTGCATATTCTCACTTATAAGTGGGGGCTAAATGATAAGAACACATGGACACATTGAGGAGAGCCACACACAGTGGTGCCTTTCAGAGGGTGGAGGGTGGGAGGAGGAAAAGGATCAGGAAAAATAACTGATGGGTACTAGGCTTAATACCTGGGTGATAAAATAATCTGTACACCAAACCCCTAAGACACAAGTTTACCTACATAACAAACCTGCACTTGTACTCCTGAACTTAAAATAAAAGTTAAAAAAATATAACTATATTAACAATATTGTTTTCCAATCCAAGCTAAGAACAAGGCTTTCACTTCTAGTAATGGCAAATTAGCCTGGTATCAGTCTTCTTGGGCTGCCATAACAAAGTACCATAGACTGGAATGCTTAAATAACAGAAATTAATTTTCTTACAGTTCTGATGGTTGGAAGTCTCAGATAAAGGGGCCTATATGGTTGGGTTCTGGTGAGGGCTCTCTTCCTCTCTTCCTAGCTTACTGATGGCTGCCTTCATGCTATAACCCCACATGGCAGGCAGAAAGAGAGAGAAAGAGAGAGAGATCTTTCTCTCTTCCTATAAAGCCATAGGCCTATCAGATTAGGACTCCATCCTTAGAATGTCATTTAATTTTAATTACTTCCTAAAGACCCTATCTCTAGATACGGTCACATTGAAGGTTAAGGGAGCAACATAACGAAATTTGAGGGATACAGTTCAGTTGATAGCAAGCTCCTATTGGATAAATTCTAACACAGCAATTATAAACTCTGAGCAAAATATAAAAATGAACTTCCTGAAGGCATTGTAGAACAATCGAAAGCAGGCAGAAACTGGGGGTGTGGTCTACTCTTTTATATAAAGGATAACACTTAATAAGTGTCCTGTTTTGTGACTTTCTGTCTGAGGGCAGTCCTCAGTTGGAGCCATAAAAAGCATCTAAATATGATAGAAACCTGCATTCTTGCTGGCTTGAAGAATGAGAGGACAAAATTTGGGTGATTATAATACCTGGAAAATAAGCAGAGAGATTTCTAAAGAGTCAGAGTGGCATAGCCTTATAGTCTATGTATTAACTCTACCCAAATATCTGGCCAACCCCTGAATTCCACATGCATGGGGCAGACTCCAAGCTGCCCAATGATGACTAAAACAACTGGCAAAAAATTTCAGTTATTGCTTACTACTGGAAAAACAATTTGGGGTTTGAGCCTAGCTGAGTTAATTGCCTGCTAAAACAACAACAGTTTTTTTTTTTAAATATTCCTCAGAGGAATATATAATTTAGAATCTCTTCAATTTGTCATTTAAAATATTCAAGATACTAGCCAAAATTACTAGACATATTAAAAAAACAGGTAAACATAAACCATTCTTACGAAGAAAGGCAGTCAATAGAGACCAAACCCGAGATGTTCCAGATGTTGTATTTAATGACCAAAAATTTTGAAGCGACTATTACAACTATGCTTGAAGATACAAATGAAAGTATTCCTGAAATGAATAAACAGAAAAAAATCAGCAGATAAATGTTTTAAACCTATAAAAAAAAAGAGCAAATAAAGATACTAGAATGAAAACATACATATCAGAAATAACATCATTATAAAGTCTTAAACATCGAGTGGGAAGATGGAAGAAAGAGTCACTGAATGAAAAGATAGATGAATAGAAATTAACCCACTTAAGGAAGATAGAGATAGAAGACTGAAAAAATAAAGGAACATAGTCTCACAAAACTACATATTTAGGATCAGGAAGTTGGATGCTACCTTCTCCCTTAGGGAAAAACTACTTCCTCATAGGTATTTTTCCAGCATTAAAATGTTCACAAGTTATTGCTCTGTCTAGCCAAAATTACTAGACATATTAAAAAATAGGCAAACATAAACATAAGTACAGAAACGGTGGTAAAGAATCAAAAGAGTAGCAAAATGACTGATCTAATGGATTCTATCAGTTAATAGACTCTAGTAGCCAACTGAGTGAGCAGGTTAACAAAATAGTTTCATCTGTTCCATGAGACTCTGACTCTGCATCAACAACCTAGGTCTGTATTTATCGTATTTATCAGATAAAACAGTATGTGTTAACAACACTGCTAGGTAACATTGATTACGATAAAAATAATCACCAGCTGGCAAAGTACATCTAGGCTTAGAGAAGTAAAAATACCTGAAAGAAAGTCCATAGTTTAGGCTTTCCTGAGTATAGTGACTCTTGTAACTGGTACCTCTCTTTTAGTGACCCCAAAGTCTATACATGAAATGTAAAAATTTGTAATAATAATAATAATAATAATAAAGACATTGGCTCTTATGGAAAAATAAGTCTTCTTTGCCAAGGGAGACTGTCCTACCCACTGATGTAGATCTCACCTCCTTGTATTTGAGCTGCAGAAAAAACAGCTCCTAGACCTACGTGTATACCTGGAGAGAAAATAATCCCTGGAGCTAGCCACCTACTGATATGGGGACTGCTCTAGTAAGGGCTCTTGTTTAGAGAAGCTACCTTGATGGCAAGCTAAGGTTCTTGTTCTATGCTCTTTTAAGTAGACTAGTACCATACATAGCCTGTGATAGTCTCGTGATTCTGAATATTTACTTGAACCTACAAAGATAGCATGGTGGTCACTAAAGATGAGCAATTAAAACAGTGGTTTCCAATATGAGATTTGTGATTCTCAGAGGCTGTGCAAGACTATCTCCTGAAGCAAAGCAAGTTAAAAGGAAAAAAAAAAAAAGGACTTTTACTTATATTCATTTTTAATCCCATCTTTTAAATTTTTGCTTTATAGAAAAGTTGTATGATTTATTTGGTTTGGCTGTTACCCCACAGGATCTCAACTTGAATCGTATCTCCCAGAATTCCCACGTGTTGTGGGAGGGACCCAGGGGGAGGGGTAACTGAATCGTGAGGGCCAGTCTTTCCCATGCTATTCTCATGATCATGAATAAGTCACATGAGATCTTATGGGTTTACAGGAGCTTCCACTTTTGCTTCTTCCTCATTGGAAGTGCCTTTTGCCTCCTACCATGATTCTGAGGCCTCCCCAGCCATGTGGAACTGTAAGTCCAATTAAACTTTTTCTTCCCAGTCTCAGGTATGCTTTATCAGCAGTGTAAAAACAAACTGACATAGTAAATTGGTACCAGTAGAGTGGGGCATTGTTGAAAAGATACCTGAAAATGTGGAAGCGACTTTGGAACCGGGTAACAGGCAGAGGTTAGAACAGTTTGGAGGGCTCAGAAGAAGACAGGAAAATGTGGAAAAGTGTGGAACTTCCTAGAGACTTTGCCCAAAATGCTGATAGTGATATGAACAATAAGGTCCAGGCTGAGGTGGTCTCAGATGGAGATGAGGAACTTATTGGGACTTGGAGCAAAGGTAACTCTTGTTATGTTTTAGCAAAGAGACTGGTGACATTTTGCCCCTGCCCTAGAGATTTGTGGAACTTTGAACTTGAGAGAGATGATTTAGGGTATCTGGCAGAAGAAATTTCTAAGCAGCAAAGCATTCACGAGGTGACTTGGGTGCTTTTAAAGGTATTCAGTTCTATAAGGGAAGCAGAGCATAAAAGTTTGGAAAATTTGCAGCCTGACTATGTGATAGAAAAGAAAAAACAATTTTCTGGGGAGAAATTCAAGTCCACTGCAGAAATTTGCATAAGTAGCAAAGAGCCTAATGTTAGTCCCCAATGCAATGGGGAAAATGTCTCTAGGCCCTGTCAGACACCTTCACAGCAACCCCTCCCATCACAGGCCCAAAGGCTCAGGAGGAAAAAGTGGTTTTGCAGGCCAGGCTCTGGGTACCTGTGCTGTGTGCAGTCTAGGGACTTGGTGCCCTGTGTACTAGCTGCTCCAGCTGTGGTTGAAAGGGGCCAACACAGAGCTTGGGCTGTGGCTTCAGAGAGTGCAAGCCCCAAGACTTGGTAGCTTCCATGTGGTGTTGGGCCTGTGGGTGCACAGAAGTCAAGAACTGAGGTTTGGGAACTTCTGCCTAGATTTTAGAAGATGTATGGAAACACCTGGATGCCCAGGCAAAAGTTTGCTGCAGGGGTGAGGCCCTCATGGAGAACCTCTGCTAGGGCAGTGTGGAAGGGAAATGTTGGGTTGGAGCCCCCACATAGTGTCCCTACTGGGGCACTGCCTAGTGGAGCTGTAAGAAGAGGGCAACCACCCTCCAGACCCCAGAATGGCAGATCTACCGACAGCTTGCACTGTGTGCCTGGAAAAGGCACAGACTCTCAACACCAGCCTGTGAAAGCAGCCAGGTAGTACAGGGAGGCTGTTCCCTGCAAAGCCACAGGGGTGGAGCTGCCCAAGATCAAGGGAACCCACCTCTTGCATCAGCATGACCTGGATGTGGGACCTGGAGTCAAAGGAGATCATTTGGGAGCTTTAAGATTTGACTGCTCTGCTGGATTTCGGACTTGCACGGACCCTGTAACCCCTTTGTTTTGGCTAATTTCTCCCACTTGAAATTGCTGTATTTACCCAGTACCTATACCCCCATTGTATTTAGGAAGTAACTAGTGTGCTTTTGATTTTACAGGCTCATAGGCAGAAGGGACTTGCCTTGTCTCAGATGAGACTTTGGACTATGGATTTTGGGTTAATGCTGAAATGAGTTAAAACTTTGGGGACTGTTGGGAAGGCATGATCGGTTTTGAAATGTGAGGACATGAAATTTGGAGGGGCCAAGGGTGGAATGATATGATTTGGCTGTGTCCCCACTCAAATCTCAACTTGAATTGTATCTCCCAGAATTCCCACATGTTGTGCCAGGGACCCAGCAGGAGGTATTGAATCATGGGGGCCGGTCTTTCCAGTGCTACTTTCCTGATAGTGAATAAATCTCAGCAGATCTGATAGGTTCATCAGGGGGTTCTACTTTTGCTTCTTCCTATTATTCTCTTGCTGTTACCGTGTAAGAAGTGCCTTTCACCTCCTGCCATGATTCCATTGCCTCCCCCGCCATGTAAAACTGTGTAAGTCCAATTAAACTTCTTTTTCTTCCCAGTCTCGGGTATGTCTTTATCAGCAGCATGAAAACAGATTAATACAATGATGTACAGTATATAGCTATCTTAAGGGTAAATCTCAAAAATTTTTTACTGATAGTCATGAACGATAAAAAAATTAGAAAATCATTGAATAAAAAAATAGTATTTTCAAGCTTAAATAGAACATATGTAAAAATTCACCATTTGCTAAATTCAAGCTTTAAAAATACAAAAGATCTGAAAGCATAGAGACTATATTCTTTGAGAAATATGCAATGAAATTAGAAATCAATATTTTAAAAAAGCTAAGTGAAAAAAAGATACCTGTACTTGGAAATTTAAACAGATACTTCTAAATAAATCACAGATCAAATAAGAAATAATAGTGAAAATTAGAAGTTATTCGGAATCAGTTTAGTGAAAATACTACAACATATCACAACTTTGCCAATGCTGATAAAACAGAACTTAGAAGGACAGTTATACTGTGCTCTTAAATGTTTATATTAGAAAGAAGAATGGCTGAAAATTAATGAAGCCCACTTAAAAAGTTAATAAAAGCACAACCACATAATTTCAAAGAAAATAAAAGGAAGGAGGGAATGAAAGTAATGAAATAAAAAACAAAGGAAGCAGGAGTTTGAGACTAGCCTGGCCAACATGGCAAAACCCCATCTCTACTAAATAAGAATACAAACATTAGCAGACATGGTGGCAGGTGCCTGTAATCCCAGCTACTTGGGACGCTAAGGCATGAAAATCACCTGAACCCAGAAGGCAGAGGTTGCAGTGAGCCAAGATCACGCCACTGCACTCCAGCCTAGGTAACAGAGTCAGACTTTGTCTCAAAAAAAGAAAAGAAAAAGAAAAGAAATAAAACACCAAGTTATAGTAAGAGCCTCACAAAATCAAAAATATATCCTCTAAATTATTAACAGAATAGTCTCTAACAAAATTTATCAAGAGGGAAAAAAGGAACAAAGGCACAAAGGCATTTCAAGGAAAAATACCCACAGAAGGTACTGGTTATAAAAATTTCAGCTTTTCAGCATAAATTAGGATTTTCGAAAACGTATCCATCATTATGTGTTAGACAGCTTCCAATATGTCAAGACATTCCTGATGAGAGATGTGGTGATATTAACCAATGTGATTTTTTTAAATACTGCAAATAAAATGTGACAGAATTTGTGAGATCTACATAACTCAGTCTTAAATGTGCAAAGCAAAACTTACCACAGTCAAGAGATAATATAACAGAACAGCTTTATCACACTAGGCCAGTATAGAAGTACTTAAACACATACTCCAGAATCATAAAACCATAAAGGAAAATACTGAATTGGCTATATTAAAAAAAAAAAAAACTCTGAACAACAACAGACTCATTTAAAAATTAAAAAAACAAGCTACAACTGAAAAATGATAATGTATTACAAAGGACTGGAATATGAATATGTAAAGAATCTATAAATAACCTCTACAAGTCAATAGGAAGATATAAATAATTTTGAAAGTACGCAAAAGATATGAGAAAACAATTTATAGAAGAAAACAAAGGGGTTAAAACTTAAGAAATAAAAGCTTAACCTTAACAGTAGTCAGGGAAATTCAAATGAAAACAACAATAAGATGGCATGTTTCACGCATTATAATGGCAAAAGTCATATGTCTAATGACGCCAAATATTGCCAGGGAAAGTTCTTGTTGGTGGTAATGTAAGTTAGAATACCATTTTGGAGAACAAGCTGGCAACATCCACTGAGGCTGATGATAATCCTGATGATCTTCCTGAATATACTCATAGGATACATTAATACACCTAAAGAAAGTCTTTCATATGTGCACAAAAGGCATATACAAGTATGCCCTCTGTAGTATTGTTTGCAGTAATAAAAAGTTAAAAAAAATCTAAATATCCCTTGCCAGGCAAATGGATACATTGTGAAGGAGCCAGACAATGGAATACTGTACAGCAGTCAAACTAAATACATCCCAAGCATGTAACATTGTACACAAAAAATAAATGCAAGAGGCTATGTGCAGCATGCTGCCACTCACATAGTTTCAAAACATGCCAAACAAATAATACAGATTGTTGATGGCTACATCATATGCAATACAAATACTAATATATTTGTGGGAATGATGAGTATCAAATGAATATAATACTGGTTACCTCTGGGAAGGCACAGTGGAAAAAGGCACTAGAGCTAAGTAGAAAAGCTTCTATTATATTCGTAATGTTTAACGTGTAAAAAACAAAACCACATGAAGCAAGTATGCCGAAAGGCAAGCAACTCAAAAGGCAGCCATTCGTCTTTACACTTTTCTGAATGTTTGTAATGTTTCTTTAAAAGTCCTCAAAAAACCTTCAATGAAAAACTCTTCTGAAAATACTTTATTATTGAAGATAAAAAGAGGCATTGCCATTTAACTTCCTCTCCATCTGCTAATCCCATTCTACCCTTATACAAATCCTTCTCAATATCAAGGAGACTAGGGTGGGAGCATTGTGTATACTGGAGGAGGGTGACTGAAAGTTAACATTTGCTAGACAAGATATATTATCTTATTTAAATTCCTATTATGACATTAAAAATGGAGTTCAGAGAGCTTGACCAACTTCCCCATTGTCTCACAACCAAAAAGAAGTGACAGTAAGATTCAAGCCGAGTATGTCTGGCTTCAAAGCCTGTAATTTTTTTTCACTATTGTTCTGAGAGCAAGAAAAGAACTCTTCTTGAAGGTATAATCAACCTGTAACCTGTACCTATGTCCAGGATACAAGTAACACAAGTATTGCAACTTGTCCATCAAGTCACACAGGAGTACAGATCTAGGGAAGGACATGGTGTTATTGGAAACTGTAGAGAAGGAAATACATGCAGAGTTTGATTATATAATAGTTTTCCCAACTTATGATTTATGCCATGGGCCATTTAGATTTTTATCTCCCCCTAGGAACTTTGGAGGTGATGCCAATTTTACAAGTATATTCATTCCCCAAGTCCACTAATCTATGCAGACGTTTGCTCCTTTTCCATTGTGAGCTGAAAGAGCACCTGTTGTTGGCAGCGAACAACTTTGAGAGTTTAACAAATATAAATACACTCAAATCTGTTTCCTAAATTGCCAGAATAAACGTAAGCACTAGACTCTCTGCCCAGTTTAAGGCCTTGGTTTTATAACGCTAAGACAAGGGACAGTTGGTGAGTATAAATAACTTTTATGTATGGACAGTAAGCCAAGAAATATGTAGTTCCTCCGGCTATCATTCACAAGCCAATTTGTCCATAGCCTCTCTTCTTTTATCATTATTGATTTTTGTTTCCTGAGAAACAACATAACTCTAATTAGAGAACAAGTCAGAATGTGGATTCCAGAGCTGCAGATCCCCCTCTCCTCCCTCAACTTTTCCCTGGTCTGTCTGGACCCTGTAACACAGTATCTGGTGGCCCCAACTGTCCTTTTCTCCTAGCCTTCGCGGAAATGCAGTGCCTAGATCTATGTTCCCACTTTCTTTCTTCCATCTGCAGAGTAACAGTGAAAGATGTAGAGGCCTGTACCCCAGGCAGCTGTGGGACTTAGATTGGAGCTGCATTCAGGACTGCTGGCTTGCTAGAAATGAGGCCATTGACTCTGGCATGGGGATGGAAACGTCTGCCAAACACACACACATAGGCATGACCCCTTCCCACGCCGTCTCTCTCTCTCTCTCTCTCTCTCTCTCTCTCTCTCTCTCTCTCTCACACACGTACACACACACACACACACACACACACACACACCTACCTTTGAGAGGAGAGGGTCTATAAAATTCCCCACATATGGTGAACATATTTTAGGTGAAGCACATGACTAGAGGCCAGTGGGAGAGAAAGAAAAAGAAAATAATGAGAAAAATCTTCAGTAAGTCTGAATTGTTCCAGTCAGACTGCTGAGAAAGAATGCAAAAGACTGGAGATGAAAATTATTGGTAAAAATCAACATTGTAACATAGTGAAATCCTTTTCCTAGTTCAAGCAAGAATACACCTGAAAAAAGCACATTTTAAAAATATTTTTCTCTAACTCAGTTTCAAAAATTCTCTATTTTACTTGTAAATAATTGCATGGTGGGGGAGGTGGGTCTAACTAATCCCAACTGACATTGGCTCCCAAAACATTAAATAAAATTGTTTCCTAAATTCTTATCTTTTCTGTTACATATTTCATGATCAATTAAATGCTTATGTACACTATAAACCTTCCAGTATAAAGGAACTAGCAAAATAATCTTTTAAAAATATAGATAATCTCTAATTTATCTGTTTTGTAAGTTAAGAACTGATTTATCAAATTTTCTCAAAACCAGAAAGAAGTATCTTGGCTTCTGCTTTAAAGAGTTATTGGTAGAAGTTAATCAGATCATCCAAGCACAAAATAAACTGATAATAAAAGGTCTGCGTAACTTAGCGATGCAGTAGAAGAAACGCTGGCCTAGTATCCTCTGGGGCTTCATTCTTAAAGTGCTTTCTAGTTAAACTGAGTTTAGTTTTTTACCTAAGGGCAGGAGAGAGATGCTGATGTATTTTTAGTAGAAAGGTGACTGTGGTTGCCTTGTGGGGAATGAACTGCCAAACCGTGAGGTTAGGGCAGGAGTGAAAGGGTAATTTAATTGTTCAGGTAAGAAATAATGAGGGCCTTGAGGTCAGCTCCAACTCCCCACTTCCCCCCTACAAGCATCTCCAGAGGCAGAGATGGGAGGGCTGGGGAAGGGTGCATAGGCAGCAGGCAGAGCAAGGTTCCCGCCTCATGAGTACATCTTCCAGAAGTGGTACTTTACAGGAAAGCTGTGAAAGCCTTCGCTTTGCCACCTATGAGCTGTGTGACCTTAGGCAGCTAATGAAAAACTTCTATATCCTGAGTTATTTCCTAAGTACCAGGTACTACTCAAAGATAATTTTAAGTACATTTTTAATTTACTTAATCTCTTTATGCCTTAATTTATTCATTAGTGTAAGATAACAGTAATATCTAATTCCTGTGTCTGTTTTGATGATTGAGAGAAATCTTAAATTAATTAAGAAAGAAGTATACATCAAATGGCTTGGTAAACCTAACACATTTTTCTTTTTTTGAGACAAATTCTCACTCTGTTGCCCAGGCTGGAGTGCAGTGGTGTGATCTCTGCTCACTTCCACCTCCACCTCCTGAGTTCTAGCGATTCTCCTGCCTCAGCCTCCTTAGTAGCTGGAATCACAGGCACAGGACACCACGCCCGGCTAATTTTTATTTTTTTATTTTTAGAGACAGGGTTTCACCTTGTTACCCAGGCTGATTTGGAGCTCCTGAGCTCAAGTGATCTACCTGCCTCGGCCTCCCAAAGTGCTGGGATTACAGGTGTGAGCCACCATGTCCAGCCAGATTTACACATTTAAAAACAGTTTTCTGACCAGGCACAGTGGCTGACACCTATAATCCCAGCACTTGGGGAGGCCGTGACAGGAAGATTGCTTGAGCCCAGGAGTTTGAGGCTGCAGTGAGCTATAACTCCACCACTTTATTCCAATCTGGGTGACAGAGTGAGACCCTGTCATTCATAAATAAATAAATAAACAGTTTCCTAATAAACATGGGTTTCTAATTTTTTTTAATAAATCTGAAAATGCTATATTTCTTTTTAGCCCCCATCTACTGGAGACTACACAGATTGATCATCTTACACTTGTTAGAATGACTATTATTAAAAAGATAACAAACCAGGCATGGTGGCTCATGCCTGTAATCCCAGCACTTTTGAAGGCTAAGGTGGGCAGATCACTTGAGGTCAGGAGTTTGAGACCAGCCTGGCCAACATGGTGATCTGCCTCTACTAAAAATACAAAAATAAGCCAGACTTGGTGGTGGGTGCCTGTAATCCCAGCTACTTGTGAGGCTGAGGCAGGAGAATTGCTTGAACTGGGAGGCAGAGGTTGCAATGAGCCGAGGTCGTGCCACTGCACCTTAGCCTGGGCGAGAGAGCAAGACTCTGTCTCAGAACAAAAAAACAAAAAAAAAACAAGATAACAAGTGTTGGCAAAGATGTGGAGAAAAGAGAACCCATGCACAGTGTTGGTGAGAAAGTAAGTCAGTACAGCCATTATGGAAAACAATATAGTGGTTCCTCAATAAAATTAAAAACAGAACTACCATATAAGCCACAATCCCTCTAATGGGTATATATCCAAAGGAGATAAAATCACCATGTCAAAGAGACATCTGTACCCTCATGTTTATTGCAGCACTATTCACAATAGCCAAAATACGGAATCAACCTAAATGTCTATCAATAGATGAACGGATAAATAAAATACAGTATATACACACAACAGAATACTATTCAGCCTTAAAAAAAGATATCCTGTCAGTTATGACAACACGGATGAGCCCAGAGGACATATTGTTAAGTGAAAGAAGCCAGGCACAGAAAGTCAAATAATGCATAAGCTCACTTATATGTAAAATCTAAAAAAATCGAGCTCATGGAAACAGAGTAGAATGGGGCAAGAGGAAATGGGAAGATTTGGTCAAGGGACACAAAATTTCAGTTAGACAACAGGAGTAAGTTCAAGAGATCTATGGTACAACATGGTGACCACAGTTAATAGCAATGTATTGTATACAATGTATTGTATACTTAAAGATAGATAAGTATGTGAGGTAATGTATATGTTACACGGCTTGATTTAGCCATTTAAAAATACATACATATTTCAAAGCATCATGTTGTACACGACAAATATATGCAATTTTCGTCAATTTAAAATAAAGAAAAAAAAACCTTCCCAGCATTGCCTATTAAAAAGAAAAGAAAAAATAAAAAAAGACAGCTGTTGATTATTGATTTTTTGTATTACAAAACATAAATCATCACCGTGATCTTTCACCTACTAGAACTCTGCAAATATGGGGTCATGTGGTTAACATAGTAACTGTTTCCAGAAGACTAGCTTATTCACTTATACTTCTACTTGAAATGGTTCTAAGAAGCAAAAGCCAATACATGCCTTCATGGCTGTAAGATAAGGCATGAAGAGGACCTTTCCATCATCATCCATGAACAAACTGAAGCTTTATGGCCATTCTAAAGGAGCTGATGTCTAATGTTCATTTCTAGGCAATCCATGGGCAGTAGGTAAGCACAGCTTCTACTCAAATTAATGAAAATGGTGATGAGCAACTATGTGGGACAGTAGTTTATAGTCACTAACCATCAGCTAACACAGATCAGCGTAAAGAGAAAGCAACTAAAAAGTAAGCTTTATTTTTAAGCTCAAAATAATTAAGTTTAGAGCAAACAAAAAAAAACTTGATGAATATATGAAAGGTGAGGGAAAAAAAGTAGATGCATAAAAAAATCAAAGTTTAATTCTTTTTAAGCATAGGACTAACTTTACAGGAAATATATTAAAATTTGATGAACAAATCAAAAGGCATTTAAAAAGAGACTCGAGATCCATAATCAAATGTAATATGTGAACCTTGGTAGATCTTCACTCAAACAAGCCTACTATAAAAGACATTTTTGGAAGAGTCAGGGTAATTTGGGTATTCGATTATAATATGGAATTATCATTGTTAGATGCTGTTACAATATTATGGTTATGTAAGAAAATTTCCACACTAAAATACTTAGGAATTGAAATGCCATGATATGTGGTATCTGCTTTGAAATACTTCAACAAAGAAAATAACTGACCAGGCACAGTGGCTCATTCCTATATTCACAACACTTGGGAAGGCCGAGGTAGGAGGATCACTTGAGCCCAGGAGTTTGAGACCAGCCTAGGCAACATCATGAGATCCTGTCTCTCCAAAAAAAATTTTTTAAAAAAGGCCAGGTGTGGTGGAATACACCTGTAGTCCCAGCTATTACTCAGGAGGCTAAGGTAGGAGGATCTTGAGCCCAGGATTTCGAAGCTGCAGCGGGCTATGATTGCACCACTGTACTACAGCCTGGGCAACAGAGCAAGACCCTGTCTTTATAAAAAAAAAAAAAAAGAAAGAAAGAAAGAAAGAAAAGAAAAGAAAGTAACATCAGTGAGACAAATAACAAAATGTTAACAAGGGATGGGGTATGGTATACTATTCTCTCTATTGTTAGAAATTTTTAAAATATTTTAAAATTAAATTGTGTTTTAATAAAAGGGGGAAAGAAAGCCTGATAAAATATCCCATCCATCCATGCATAGAGTTGTAATAAGGTTGGCTGCCTGAGTCAAAGAAGGAAATGGCTAAAACCAAGTTTATCTTAGATTACAAAGACACCTGAGGAAAATTTTTATATTGCCTTGTGGGACAAATTGTATAATGTAGGCAAGATGAGTACCTCCCTTAAATTTTGCTGGCAGACTATCAAAATTCTCTGTAATGGAGCTGAAGTAAGGGATAGCAGGAGGCAAATTATTAAACAGCTCTACAACTGCATTAAGGCTATGAGAAGATGGGCACACACCAGTCAACTCCATCCCTTCCACTCTCTGACCTAGACCCCCACTTTTTTGGAGCCAAGGATCTCATTAGGTTCTATTTAAAGAGAAGGTGAATTGTGTCCCTCCTTTACTGGGAAGTCTTTACAAAGTCTCCCATATTGTGGGCTACTTTTTCAAATGCTATTTTGAACAACAAAGTACCACATGGAAGAAGATATCTCAATTATTGCAAATTTTAGATGCTTATAAGGTCACTGCTAAAACTCCTTTACAGTGTAGAAAAAAATTATAACATGGTAATTGTTCCTGAGAGAATGAGCTCAAAGTGCAAGAATAGGATGTAGTTGTAAATAAGCCTTTAATATTAAAGATCACTTTAAAAAGCAATCTGGTAAGTGGTTACTTCGTGGAGATTAGAGATTCATCTTCAAGAAGTATGAAAATAGGTACTTGTAGTTGGGAATACAATTTTAAAAAATTTATCAGATAAGGATCAAAAGACAGCTTGTATTAAAAACAGCTTAGATGAAGTGAAGATGATGTGCTTTGCAAAATGCATTAGGTGACTCAAAAAGCGGCTCTAATGATGAGCAGCTTTCCAGCGTTGGCAATGGATGCGAAGTTTGAAGCACATTCTTTTCACAAAGAAGGTGAGAGTGCTTTTGAAATAGGATGACCAAGAAGTTGAGGGATCTGGGGACAGCTAGTTTGTAGAAGGCAAGACCTATTCAGTAAGGACCTACAAGGTAAAGACTTGTAAGATACAAATGGTACATAATAAATGTGTCTCCAAGTATTTGAAGAGTAGTTGTGCGTAAGCAGAGTTGATTTACTATGTTTTTTTTACAGAGCAGAAATTAAATGAATGAATGGAATTTATATGGAGGTAGATATTTGGTCAATAAAAGCAAGTATTTTATAGTAACTAGATCTGTCCAACACTGAATTTGAAAAGCCGTGTGTAAGTAAAGACTTCCTGACCAAATATAAGGAACGAAGTTGAGGTAATTTGCCTTTATGGTCCTTTCAATGATCAGATTCTATTATTTTATCAAATTATCTCCAAGCTGGCAACAAAGTTGATAGCTGCATTTATTTTTTAAATATACAGTTGGCCTTCTGAATTTGTGTGTTCTGCATCCATGGACTCCACTGAACAGCAGATTGAAAATATTGGAAAAAAAATCTAATAGAAAATAATACCACCACTATATACACACTTTCAAACTGATGACTTTGTGCTGTTGACTAATCTTGTGAGATTAGTCATAAAAAGGAATGAAATCATGTCTTTTGCAGCAATATGGAGGTCAACATGAAATAGAGGCCATTACCCTAAGGGAAATCATTCAGAAACAGAAAGTCAAATATCACATGTTCTCACAAGTGGGAACTAAACAACAGGTCTACGTGGACATAAAGGAGGAATAACGGGCATTAAAGACTCCAAAAGGAGGGAAGAAGATGCTGGTTGAAGAATCACCAATGGAGTACAACATTCACTATCCAGGTGACAGGTACACTAAAAGCTCAGACTTCACCACTATACAACATATCCATGTAACAAAACTGTACATACACCCTCCTAATCTCTAAAAATTCAAAAAATTTAAATATATACATATTAAATCAGTGTGTGTACAGGCATCAAAAAATAACAATACCACAATAGAAAAATAAAACAAATTTAAAAAATACAGTATAACAACTTTTGCATAACATGTATATTGTATTCGGTATTATAAGTAATGTAGAGATGATTTAAAATATATGAGAGAATATGTGTAGGTTATATGCAAATACGATTCTATTTTACAGAAGGAACTTGAGCATCTGCAGATTTTGGTAGCTTTGGGGGTCTGGAACCAACATTCTTTGGATGCCAAGGGATCATTATACTGTTATCATTTATCACGTATTTTTTTTTTAACTGGCTGCTCTGTAAGAATCATTACATTCAGTTTTATGTGTAACAAAACATATATAAAAATAATGATAGAAATGTACAATCAAGGAAGGTTATACATATGCATGCACGTTAACATGTACCATAGCATGTATAACATCCCATTCCTTGCCTGGGCTTTGTCCTAAGATTAAAGCAGATACGTAACAAAGGCATGATCTAGTTAGAATTTTCATCTTTTTCTAGGGTGTATTTTGATTGCCCTGTCTCTAGGCCAGACTATCTGCCTGTCCAAGAATAAACTGATTCATCCCTAGTGAAGATATGAGTCAAATATTTTGGCTTTGCTCTGAAGCCTTTCTTGGCTTGGACACAAGACACTGGGACTTTGTCTTCCAATTTCCCAACCTGTTCTCAAATCATCTCAAAAACTATTATACAGAGAATTAACAATGGGAATTATCCAACAGACCTTCCAAATACAACATCTAATAAAGCAACATTGAAATTACACAAAACTATTGGTCACTAATTTCTATCCCTGATCACAAGGTTAGTCAACAGCACAAAGTCTTCAGTTTGAATGCAACCCCGCATAGCAAAACAATTCCAGGGCTACAAGTACTAATGAAACACAACTCTTTGGTATATAAAGCATCATAAACTTACTAAATACAGTGGAGGAAAAGCTGATAAATACTCTTACAATATAATGATACTTAATGATATAAATACAAGTAAAACATTAAACAAATAATCACATTTGAAAAAGTCACCTTCAAACAAACAATTTTTTAAAATCACAAGCAGGGGTCATATAAACCATTCAACATTTTTTCCTCAAATAATCTGCAAATAAAAGTTTTCTCAGTTCTAATCTGAGAAGCTGACCTGAGATTGTTGGAAAAGGATGCTTTTTTCTGGGTTTATGCCACAGGCAAGAAGAGTAGCAGTCATGTCCAGGATGCTCTGCCGAAGGACAGCGGGGTCTTGGGGGACAGTGATGGAGTGAAGGTCAACAACGCTGAACAACACAGAGTCATATTCATCCTGCAGTCTCACCCAGCTCTCAATGGCTCCCAGGTAATTGCCCAGGTGGGGGATTCCTGTAGGTTGAATGCCAGAAAATACTCGCTTCTTGCTGTCTTTCTGGAACAAAGGAAAACAATCATATTTGCTTTTGAGGCAGAATCCATGAATCCGATGCCCATGTTATCATAGCTATGGGAGCTAGTTCTATTTTTGTAAACTACAATCTGACAGTCATGATTGTCCATTTATTTTGGGCCTACTCTGTAACTCTCTATGCTAGATACTACTAAGGACAAAAAAAATGATATTAAAAATGTTTTTGCACTCAAACGTGTACAAATGCAAAGATGTATAAGAAAAGATCAGCAGCCAGGTGCGGTGGCTCCTGCCTATAATCCCAGCACTTTGGGAGGTCGAGGAGGGTGAATCATCTGAGGTCAGGAGTTCAGGACCAGCCTGGACAACAAGGTGAAACCCCATTTCTACTAAACATACAAAAATTAGCCGGCCTGCAATCCAAGCTACTTGGGAGGCTGAGGTGGGAGAATCACTTGAACCTGGGAGGCAGAGGCTGCAGTGAGCCAAGATCACATCACTGCACTCCAGCCTGGGCAACACAGCGAGATCTCATCTCAAAAAAAACAGGGAGGGGAGGGAAGGGGAAGAGAGGGGAGGGAAGGGGAAGAGAGGGGAGGGAAGGGGAGGGGAGGGAAGGGGATCTGCATCCCCAAGAGAATGTGATCTAACTGGAGACAGAGGATATTGTTTATAAAAAGGTAAGTAAAGGTATAATGTGGTACCATGATCACGGCCAGTTTGGAATGATACAAAGCAGGGTTCAGAGAGGAATCCCAAGAGGAAAAGAGAACTGTGGTTTGGTGGTCAATGAGGAAGCCTTCAGACATAGAATCAAATTTCACTGGAGATTAAAGGGGCCTCAAGGGCTTTTCATGTGATTTCATTTATTTTGCAGTTAAGGAAATGAAGGCCTTGGGATTAGTGCTAAAGACTACTGCTGTTGCCTCAAGATTTTTTAAAATTCTGTTGATATTATAATTTAATGTATAAGATCTTGGGCTAGAAATTAGTGAATATACACTCTATTTCTAATATTACTTCCTAATAAGATTATTCAAATTTTCTATGCCTTGGTTTCCTTTTAACTTTTAATAAAATCATATTTGGGTTTTCAATTCTTCAAAAGGAGATTTTAATTCTATACAATTATTTAAATTATAAAAAATATTTGTATCCTGGTCATGTTTTCCCTTTGGTTTACACTTTCTAATACTGAAGTTACAATAGGAAAATGAAAAGAAAAAAATGCAATACAAATTTTTTAAAATGCTATTTTTCCCCTGAATTATTTTATAATACATTCCACAGTGAAAAATCAAAAATCAGTATGTATCAATAAATGTGCTGTAATCAAAAGGCTCTGTAAAAGAAAATGCTTCATTATCATTTTTAACCACCTCCACAACAAAACAGTAATAGCAGCAATAATTTACTGAACAACTACCATGTTGCAGGCATTTATGCTCAGTGCTTTATATAAATTAATGCTTTTAATCCTTATAATACATTTTATGGCAGGCATATTATTACCTCCAATTTCCAGATGAGAGAAGTAAGGCTCACAGAATTTACTAGATTGCCCATGGTCACACAGCCAGTAGGTGGCGAAGTTGAGGTTTCAGGCCAAGTATCACTGACTTCAAAGCCCATGTACGTTCCCTCTACTAGCTACGATGCTTTGCTTAGCTACCATCTATTAAGACTTTAACATATTCGTTGTATTAATTTTGTAACTTTTCAGCTGGTTTAAAAATTTGCAAAACAAAAATTCACAGGGACAAAAAAGACCATTCTTACACAGGTATCTTTGTGTATTATGAGCCAAGTTTTTCTAGTGTATATATCTAGGAGCAGAATTGCTGAGTCATATGTATGTGTATGTATCTTCAACTGTAGTTACTTCAAAGTGGTGAACTATTCCTAACTATGTAACATTGTACACTTTCTACCAAGTTCCTGTGGTTTCATATTCTCATCAACACTTGGTATTGGCAGTCTTTTTATTTTTGCCTCATCTAATGGAAATGAGGTAGAATCTCATTATGGTTTAATTCTCTTTGATTATTAAAGAAGTTGAGAACTCTTTTTATGATTATTGGCTATTTTTACCTCCTCTTCTATGAAGAGCCTACTTAAATTATTATGCCTATGTTTCTCAGATTGGATTGTCTTTTATTGATTTAAGAATGTATGTATTCTAGATGCTAATATTCTGTCAATTACATGTAGAGCCAATATTATCTTATTGTGTGGCTGTCTTCTCTTTATGTTATCTTTTGATAAAGACAAGTACTTAATTTTACAAATCAAATCTATAACTTCTGATAACAGACTATTGTATCACAGAAGAAATCTTTCAATGCCCTGTGGTTATGAAGGTGCATGTGTGTACGTGCATATATGGATATATACATATAGCTATACACACAAACATACACATATATAAAATGTGTGTGTGTGTGCATACATGTGTGGGCTTTAAAGTTTTATCTTTACTCTTCACATTTAGGTCTGTATCTATCTAGAGTTTTTTGCACATGGTGTCAGATAAGCATCTAATTTCTTCTTTTATTCCCTATATGAATATCTGATTATTCTAGCACCATTTATTGAAAAGACTGTCTCTTCCCACTGCTTTGAAATGCAATCTCCATCAAAAATCAAGGATCCCTGTATGAAGGATCTGGTAAGGGTCTGGTCTTTCAATTCTGACTCATTAGTCTATCTGTAACTGTGTCAGTATCACATTGCTTTTTAAAAACATATCTTGGGACCTAGTAAAGTGAGACTTTCCACCTTCTTTTTCTTCAAGAGCACTTTACCCATCCTTGGCCCTTTATACATATCAATATATTTTAGAATCATCGTGTCAAATCCCAAGAGGAAAAAGAAAACCTGTTCATTTTTTCTTCTTCTTTTTAGATCAGATTAGAAGCTGCAGTTGTTGGCTGGGGTTGCTGTCTGGGATCACATTGCAGCTATAGATTGTTTCAAGGAGAACTGACATCTTTATAATGTTGAGTCCTCCAGTCCAGGAAGCCACAAAGCATGTTAGGTCTTTTTTATACCTAATGCTAGCTCCTGAGAGCTAATCTACTTTTGATATGTGAGTGCCAAGGCCACTTAAATTTGGTATTTCCAAATCCTACAAAGTATAGTCATAAAACAGAATGCGACATCATAGTTCCATTGTCCAGAACTGTGCTTGATCCAAGAACTCAGGAGGAGAGGCAAATGATTTGTGGCTCTGAGGATATGAACAATATCCTTCAGATAATTGAGAACAAATATAATCTTACATTCAAAATCACAAACATGCACATAAAAGGCTTTCAAGTGACGAAATCCCCAAATCATAATTTAGAAACAATATTTTAAAAATAATTCCTACTTGAGAATTGAGACAGAGAGAGAAGGTAGCATAGAATGAGTACCTATTAGTAAGGCTTCCTCCAGGACCTAGGGACCTTAACCAGCTCTGGGTTCCTGATATGGGAATAAGCAAAGGAATTTTCAGTGCAGCAAGAAATGATGAATGGGTTTTAGGGACTGATTGATGAAGAGAGAAAGAGAAGCAGAAAAACAAACTCTGAAGTTAATAAATGAAAAGGAGAAAAATACCATCCTGAAATACTTGACCTAGGAAGATAAGGGACTGTTTATGGTAATGTAAAGGGTTATGAAGACTAGGAATTTTAAGTTGAAAAAACTAGGGATTTTTCACATATATTCCTCCATCTTCAAACTCAGAAATTATTCCCCAGGAGAAATGGAGAAAACATATTCTTGAGAAAACTAGAAGAGAAAAGCACCAGAGAAGAGACTGTGGGAAAAAAGTATTGTGACCAGTGGGAATGGGGTAGACAGGATTTAATACATCTTTTCCATTCTCTAGTTTCTGGGATTCTATAAATTAGTGCAGAGGGAATGATATTATCAGGCAATGAGAGCAACAAGAAGTGTTTTGTTCAATTTTCAAGGCACTATTAAAAAAATACAGCCTCTACATGGGAACTGGATTCCTGGTCTTAAAAATATACAGAGAGCGTCCTGCTCTTCTGCAGTGAGTTTATGTTCCCGTCTATTCCCTCTGCAAGAGTCAGCAGGTGGCCTGACGGCATGGCAGGGGAGACATGCCAGGTATCATGAAATCACGGGGTTGGAATGTGGAGTTTGGGCGGTGGGAGGATGGGGGTTCTGTGTTCAAAAGCGCTAGAGTTAGAAAAGAATGAAAACGAAAAGAGCTTGGCCTTCCCGTGGGTTTGGACAGGAGACAAACCACAAAGAAAACAGCTTCTAGCCTAGTCCACAAGCATTCATTCAAGGGGCAGCCTGGAGCATCAACCTTCAATTCCACTGCATTATGCAGAGGATAAAAAAGAAGTGTATCATAAAGTAGGGCTTCATTTCATTTCAGGTGTGTTTCCTTGTTAAATGCCACTTCCAACCAATACATTTATTGGCTCATTTTTATAACAGAACCAGCAGTACCAAATCCCTGGGGAGGTTCAGGCCTGGGATTTGATATATACCAGAAGAGAGGATGGGTATTCAAATCAAAGATAGAGTATACTTATCATTTTAACAGACAGTGCTGAAACTATTCCTGTTGTACTAAGCATATCCAAAATGTATAAATTCCTTAATTTTCTTACTGTACTCAAAACCAATTGAAACATCCCAAGTTATTAATTATGGCAAAAGAATTTTTGTGATTAACTTATGAGCGCTTCTGTCTTTAATTTCAAGTGAATAAGATACATTAAAAGAAGACTGCCTACTAGCTTTGAAACATCTTCAGCTTCAGTACAGTGGTGAGAAAGACTTCAACTAAAGATTTCAGGACTCTTCTTACAAAGTCCTGCTTGTGTCCAGCTGTAACAGAATTGTTCATTCATCAAACTTGTTTTAACTACAGTCAAAGGTAAACCACAGACTTGGCTCAATGGCCACACTATGTCTTATTGGTTACATAAATGGCATTTTATCACAGATTGTAATTAAAAAAAAAGTACTCAATAACATTGCCAGTTAATTGGGATGAAAATCTCTTTCTGTAAATGTATTTATCCTTCTAATTGTGTATAAATTTAAAAATATTGTTTAAAGCTCTTACTCCTTAGCTCTATGTTTCTCAATTCTATCATTTCCAATGCCTTACTATTTCAATCCTACGTTTCTGAAATATATCTCCAACATTTTCTTGAAAATGCCTCTACTGCCAATTAAGGATTGAAGAGCTGAAACAGAGAAGACCCGGCGTGCCACTGGCTGGGTGGAGGCAGGTGTTCCCCTGAAGGTTTGGCCATGCCTCAGCATTGTTCTGCTATAGTCAGCTCTTTCCTCCAGAAAGCACTGGAGAGTCCTGGTCTGTTAAGAAATGCTCACTTGGGCCGGGCGCGGTGGCTCAAGCCTGTAATCCCAGCACTTTGGGAGGCCGAGGAGGGTGGATCACAAGGTCAAGAGATCGAGACCATCCTGGTCAACATGGTGAAACCCCGTCTCTACTAATACAAAAAATTAGCTGGGCATGGTGGCGCGTACCTGTAATCCCAGCTACTCAGGAGGCTGAGGCAGGAGAATTGCCTGAACCCAGGAGGCGGAGGTTACGGTGAGCCGAGATCGCGCCATTGTACTCCAGCCTGGATAACAAGAGCAAAACTCCACCTCAAAAAAAAAAAAAAAAAAAGAAAAAAGAAATGCTCACTCAACACCAAGAAAAATGGGTTCATTTCTGCTTCGAAATGAAACCAGATGATCAGATCTGGGAATCAACAGAGTAAATATTAATTCAGTATAAGAGAAAGGAGGTCTTATATCACCTCCAAATAAGAAAAAAATTTGTAGGCCAACAATTAAAACTGAAGGAAAAATATTTTTAAAAAGAAAGAAAAAGGAGTGACTAACCAATTAGACTGTGAGCTCTTTAAGGGCGTAAATGATAAGCACTTAATATGTATTGTTAGTTCAGTAAAAGAGTTTAAAAGGAATCAGCTTAATTAGGTGACGAGGGGCAGGGGGAATGGGGACAGCAAACTAGCATGGCATGTATGTACCTATGCAACAGTCCTACAGGATGCAAGGTGTGCACATGTACCCCAGAGCCCAAAGTACAATTAAAAAATACATACATTCCCCACAGGTTTACTTAAGCCATTTTCAAATTTCAAGAATTATTCATCTGTTTTCCTTACATGCACTGTATCTACCATCCTTCTATCATGTGATAAAATGCTTTTGCAGATGTATTTTCCTTCTTGTGATGACTTTCAGCTATCAGAAACATGCCCTGGCCCTTTCATGTACCTCATCTCATGTGGTGAAGGTAGGAATCATCAGCATCATTTTCCAGGGAAGGGCACTGCAAAGTTAAATAACCTGCATAAAGTCACAGGCAGTGAGTGATCTGAGTTTAGCTCTTGCCGCTGGACTCCAAGTTCTGTATTTATTCCATCACGTTGAACTGCATGCAATTTAGAACTTCTACGCTTCAAGCATCCACTCCCACCCAACCCCTCCCCCAACACACTTCTCAGAAGGGGAAAGTGTACCATGGAGATGTTAATCAAAAGGTCAAAGGCACACAACTAGTGGCACAGCTGGGGCTAGAATTCAGAACTCTAGTGCTCTGCCCATCACACCACATAATGTTCTTCCCCAGGTGTCATGTTTTGAATGTGTGAATTTTGAATGTCTAAATTCAAATTGAAACTTAATCCCCACTGTGGTAGTATTAAAAGGTGGGGCCTTTTAGGAAGTGATTAAGTCATGGGGGTTCTGTCACATGGATGGATTAATGCCCTTAAAAAAGAAGCTTCAGGCTGGGCATGGTGGCTCACAGGTGTAATCCCAGCACTTCGGGAGGCCAAGGCAGGTGGTGAGGTCAGGAGTTCGAGACCAGCCCCCATTTCTACTAAAAATACAAAAATTAGCCAGGTGTAGTGGCGGATATCTGTAATCCCAGCTACTTGGGAGCCTGACGCAGGAGAATCACTTGAACCCTGGAGGCAGAGGTTGCAGTGAGCTGACATAGCACTATTGCACTCCAGCCTGGGTGACAGAGTGAGACTCTGTCTTAAAAAAAAAGAAAGCTTCAGAGAAAGTTTGCACTGTTTTGTCCTTCTACCAGGTAAGGACACAGCATTCCTCCTCTCTGGAGGATGCAGCAACAAGGCGCCATCTTGAAAGCAGAGAGCAGTGAGCTCTCATCACACACAAATACTGGTGCCTCACTCTTGAACTCCCCACCTCAAGAGCTGTAATAAATAAATTTCTGTTCTTCATAAATTAACTAGTCTGTACTATTTTGTTATAGCAGCATGAGTGAACTAAGACACCAGGTTTTTAATTTCATACTGTTCTTTTCTTCTGTAGCTATTTCTTTTGTACCGAAACATCTTTTGGGGCTATTTTCTTCAGGTCTTTTTTTCTTTTTTCTGTCAAACAGTACTCAGTGAGTGTCACCCCAGCAGACAGAAATGATAAAATATAAAGTCATGAAACTTTGGCTCCCAGGAAGGATTACATCATCACCTCAGGGCAGCCAATCTATATTTAAATGCAAAGTTTATATGTAAGTAAAGAATAAGGAGGCACGTCCCTTTTATTCTTAGAAAGATGATCAAAACTAAATGAACAATTATCTAAACATGACATAAATAATTTAAAATTTTTGACAGTAAGTTGTAGATTTTAGATCTTTCCTTACTTCTCAAGTGAGCATTTATTGCTATAAATTTCCCTCTACAAAATGCTTTAAATGTGTCCTAGAGATTCTGGTACGTTGTGTCTTCATTCTCATTGGTTTCAAAGAACATCTTTATTTCTGCCTTCATTTCATTGTTTATCCAGTCATCATTTAGGAGCAAGCTGTTCAATTTCCATGTACTTGAATGGTTTGGGGTGAGTTTCTTAATCCTGAGTTCTAATTTGATTGCACTGTGGTCTGAGAGATTGTTATGGTTTCCATTCTTTTGTATTTGCTGAGGAGTGATTCACTTTCAATTATGTGATCAATTTTACAGTAAATGCAATGTGGTGCTGAGAAGAATGTATATTCTGTGGATTTGGGGTGGAAAGTTCTATAGATGTCTATTAGGTCTGCTTGTTCAAGTTCTGCATTCAAGTCCTGGATATCCTTGTTGATTTTATGTCTAATATTGACAGTGGAGTGTAAAGTCTCCCACTATTATTGTGTGGGAGTCTATGTCTCTTTGTAGGTCTCTAAGAACTTGCTTTATGTATCTGGGTGCTCCTGTATTGGGTGTGTATATATTTAGGATAGTTAGCTCTCCTTGTTGCATTGATCATTTTACCATTATGTAATGTTCTTTTTTGTCTCTTTTGATCTTTGTTGGTTTAAAGTCTATTTTATCAGAGACTAGGATTGCAACACCTGCTGTTTTTTTAAAGTCTGGTTTAAAGTCTGTTTTATCACAGACTAGGAATGCAACCCCTCCATTTGCTTGGTAAATCTTCTCTATCCCTTTATTTTGAGTCTATGTGTGTCTTTGCACATGAGATGGGTCTCCAGAACACAGAGTCAAAATAGAAAGAGATAGAGGAGCAAGATCAAATAAAATTCAAAAGCTAGCAGAAGACAAGAAATAACTAAGATCAGAGCAGAACTGAAGGGAATAGAGACACAAAAAAACCCTTTAAAAAAAAATCAATAAATCCAGGAGCTGGTTTATTGAAAAGATCAACAAAATAGACAGACCCCTAGCCAGACTAATAGAAAAGAAGAGAGAAGAATCGAATAGATGCAATAAAAAATGATAAAGGGGATAACACCACCGATTACACAGAAATACAAACTACCATCAGAGATTATTACAAACAGCTCTATGCACATAAACCAGCAAACCTGGAAGAAATGGATAAATTCCTGGACACTTACACCCTCCCAAGACTAAACCAGGAAGAAGTTGAATCCCTGAATAGACCAAATAACAAGGTCTGAAGTTGAGGCAGCAATTAATAGCCTACCAACCAAAAAAAAGTCCAGGTCCAGATGGGTTTACACCCAAATTCTACCAGATGTACAAAGAGGAGCTGGTACCATTCCTTCTGAAATATTCCAAACAGTACAAAATGAGGGACTTCTCTCTAACTCATTTATGAGACCAACATCATCCTGATACCAAAACCTGGCAGAGATACAACTGAAAAAGAAAACTTCAGACCAACATCCATGATGAACATTAATGCAAAAATCTTCAACAAAATACTGAATGCAACAGCACATCAAAAAGCTTATCCATAATGATCAAGTAGGCTTCATCCCAGGGATGCAAGGCTGATTCAACATATGCAAATATATAAATGTAATCCATCCATCACATAAACAGAACCAAAGATAAAAACCACATAATCATCTCAATAGATGTAGAGAAGGCCTTCAACAAAATTCAACAGCTCTTTATGCTAAAAACTCTCAACAAACTAGGTATTGATGGAACGTATCTCAAAATAATAAAAGCTATTTATGACAAACCCACAGCCAATATCATAATGAATGGGCAAAAACTGGAAGCATTCCCTTTGAAAACTGGCACTAGACAAGGATGCCCTCTCTCACCACTCCTATTCAATTTAGTATTGGAAGTTCTAGACAGAGCAATTAGGCAGGAAAAAGAAATAAAGGGTATATAAGTAGCAAAACAGGAAGTCAAATTGTCTCTATTTGCAGATGACATGACTATATATTAAGAAGACCCCAACATCTCAGCCCAAAACCTCCTTAAGCTGATAAGCAACTTCAGCAAAGGCTCCAGATACAATGTGCAAAAATCACAAGCATTCCTATACACCAATAATAGACAAACAGAGAGCCAAATCATGAGGAAACTCCCATTCACAATTGCTACTAAGAGAATAAAATACCTAGGAATACAACTAACAAAGGATGTAAAGGACCTCTTCAAGGAGAACTACAAACTATTACTCAAGGAAATAAGAGAGGACAAACAGATGGAAAAATATTCCATGCTACTGGTTAGGAAGAATCAATATCGTAAAAATGGCCATACTGTCCAAAGTAATTTAAAGATTCAACACTATCCCCTACCATTGACCTTCTTCACAGAACTGGAAAAAAACACTTTAAACTTCATATAGAACCAAAAGAGAGCCCGCATAGCCAAGACAATTCTAAGCAAAAAGAACAAAGCTGGAGACATCACGCTACCTGATTTCAAACTATACTACAAGGCTACAGTAATCAAAACAGCATGGTACTGGTACCAAAACAGAGATACAGACCAATGGAACATAACAGAGGCCTCGGAGGCAATGCCACACATCTACAACCATCTGATCTTTGACAAACTTGACAAAAACAAGCAATGGGGAAAGGATTCCCTGTTTGATAAATGGTGTTGAGAGAATTGGCTAGCCATGTTCAGAAAGCTGAAACTGGACCCCTTCCTTATACCTTACACTAAAATTAACTCCAGATGGATTAAAGATTTAAACATAAAACCTAAAACCACAAAAACCCTAGAAGAAAAAACTTAGGCAAAAACCATTCAGGACATAGGTATAGGCAAGGACTTCATGACTAAAACACCAAAAGCAATGGCAACAAAAGCCAAAATAGACAGATGGGACCTAATTAAACTTAAGAGTTTCTGCACAGCAAAAGAAACAATCATCAGAGTAAACCAGCAACCAACAGAATGGGAAAAAATGTTTGCAATCTACCCATCTGACAAAGGGCTAATATCCAGAATCTACAAAGAACTAAAGCAGATTTACAAGAAAAAAACAAACAAACCCATTCAAAAGTGGGCAAAGGATATGAACAGACACTTTTCAAAAGAAGACATATATGAGGCCAACAAACATATGAAAAAATGCTCATCATTACTGGTCATTAGAGAAATGTAAATCAAAATCACATTGAGATACCATCTCATGCCAGTTAGAATGGCGATCATTAAAAAATCTGGAGACAATAGATGCCAGAGAGGATGTGGAGAAATAGGAACACTTTTACACTGTTGGTGGGAGTGTAAATTAGTTCAACCACTGTGGAAGACAGTGTGGAAATTCCTCAAGGATCTAGAAACAGAAATTCCATTTGACCCAGCAATGCCATTACTGAGTATATATCCAAAGGATTATAAATCATTCTGTTATAAGGACATGTGCACACGAATTTCATTACAGCACTGTTTACAACAGCAAAGGCTATTTATTTTTATCTTGAATGAGACAGTAAGTACAGGTAATAGATCAAGAAGCACTACAATTTTCAAAGTATAAAAATGATATAAAATGTTTAAAAAATTAGTTTCCTCATAAGAAAATTCCTTTTTTTTTTTTTTTTTTTGAAACTGTGTGTCTCTCTGGAGTGTGGTGGAATAATCAGAGTTCACTGCAGCCTCAAACTCCTAGGCTTAAGCAATCCACCCTCCCTCCCAAGAAGCTGGAACTAGATACACACACAACTACATCTGGCTAATTTTTTATTTTTGTATAATTCAATTTATATGAAATATCCAGAACAGGCAAACCAATAAATAGGAAGTTAATTACTGGTTGCTAGGGACAGGGAGGAGGGAGGACTTGGGGAGTTCCGGTTTAATGGATACAGGGTTTCATTTTGGGATGAAAAAAAATGTTTTGGAACTAGACAGAGGCAATAGTTACACAACACTGTGGATGTCAAACACCAATGCCACTGAATTGTTCCCTTTAAAATGGTTAACTTTATGTCACATGAATTTCTTCTCAATACAAATAAATAATAAATGCATTGCAAGGAAAAAATGTGGAAAGAGGCATATCAAACAAGAAAGTTTTAATGAAAAAGAAAAGACATTATCATTTCTTTAAAACAGGAGGGTTTGGGCATGGAGCTGGTTGATCTTAAAAATCCTATCCCATTCATTCACATCAAGCTGTCCAAACCTAGTAACTGGAAAGGTCCCATGACGCTGAGCTCTAGACCTCTAACACAAAAACTAGAATTCTAGAATTATCTGGTATTTTCCCTTTCCTGAAAATTCCATCTTCAATTGAGGTCTATGGGTTCAAGAGCCATAATTATGAACCAAAATTCAGGACACATATGCAGGTACAGGGACAATGGATGGTGCGAAGAATATCCAGGATATCTGTTGAAACTGCAGCCCTCTCAATGACTCTAATACTCAAGGGATTAAAAAAATCCAGCCCCAAAAGTTTTAAATACAAAAATAGTAACAACCCAACTGAATTTGACTGCATTTAAAAAACATAACTATTTCCAAATCTACTGAACAGCTGAACAATCCTCAGTGAAGCCTATGGTCACTGGGATTCGAAGGCTCCAGCTCCCAGGAGCGCCTGGCCCTTTTAGCCTATGGGATTTATCTCAGCTTCTACTTCAACTTCTATGACTACACCCTTCAGAATGCCTGTTGTACAGGCTAGAATGTGTGTCTCAGCTCCGCCCTCTGTCCCTATCCCTGGTCTTTTCTTTTGCCTCCCTCCTGCTTGAGGACTTAGGCTTGTGGCTGGGTTTCTCCTCCTTCAGCTCCCACTCTAGGTCCTCTGCTCCACGAGAGTAGGTAGTCCTGGCCTCGGGGAGCTTCCGCCCCTCCCTGGGCTCTGACTTCTGAGCTATCTCTGAGTTCTTGCTGCTGTTTTTCTTAGGGCCAGGTCATCCTTTTCCTTTGCTTTCTTGTTTCTGAATGATGAAGAGGATGGTTGCTCTACCTGTACCTCCCAGTCAGTTTTCTCTCTTTCTTTTCTTTTTTTCCTGTTTGTCTTTTTTGTGCTTTTTTGTTGGTTTTTCATTTTCAGAGCTCTGAGACAAACTTGCTGAGACGGTACGAGCCCTACAGCCCTTCACTGGAGCTCTTTGGTCACATCATCTATTTCTTCTGACTGCTTAGGAGCCTGATAGTTAGACACTTGATCCACTCAGATAGTTCTTCCTTTGATCTCGATCCCATTAAAATTGTCAACAGCCAGAATTGTGCTCCTCTAGTCTTCATAGGAAAGGAAACAGAACCCTTTGGATTTCCCATTCTTCTTGTCCTACACAAGATTAATATTAACAATCTCCCCATGTTGTGAGAACACACAGATGATGTCCCCTTCAGTCAGTTCATAAGGAAGTCCTCCCAGGAAGATCCGGGCGCCATCCTTCCACTTGGAGTCCCAGGACACCTTATCAACCACCTCAAGATGGACCTGTCACTCATTCAGTTCGTTGATCAGCTTCACCTTAAAGGGTTCATGTCTGTGGGCTTGTGCCCAGCGTTCAGGTATGAGTGCCTGAGCAAGGCAGCGTGGCACATGCCCTGGCTAATTTTTTAAATTTCTTGTAGAGACGAGGTCTGGCTATCTTGCCCAGGTTGGTCTCAAACTCCTGGCCTTAAGTGATCCTCTTGCCTTGGCCTCCCAAAGTGCTGGGATGACAGGTATGAGCAATTGCACCTGGCCTTCATAAGAAAATTCTAACATTGATTTTCAAGTGTTCATTCTGGGGGTAAATTATATTGTCATCATTTCTTGTGGCCAACTAAAGGCTTATCCTACCAATGATTATCACTGCTCACACATCCACATCAACACCTGCCTGATTCCCTTCTTCAGCTGATTATCTGAGAACATTTATTCTTTGGCCAGCAGCTGATAGATGTGGCTATCCACAGAGTCATCAGACGGTTACTAAATGTGAGGATTAAATTACACTGGTTTTAAAACTTTTCTAGTTGCATACCCTTTTTCAAATATAATATTCTTAGATGCGCCTAATAAGTGGAATGGTCCAAAGAAAAGCTTGAGAGGTGGATGGATAATAGCAGAGTCAGTGAGGGAGCTCTGGTGGGTACCCGCCTGCTCTTTTGACCTCACACCAGTCAAGCACAAAGCAGGCTTCTCAGAGCACGATCTAAAGACCACTTTCAGACATTTTCAAAGTATTAGTATTCTGTTGAAATTAAAACTGTCTTCCTCAGGATATTGAGGAATATACATGAGAAGAAAGATACTAAAATATGGGATAGAAGTGCAAATATCACGCAGGCTGACTTAGCTTAACTCTTCTCATTTCTTCCTCTGAGATAAGACTCTGACTTTGTGGGGTGGTCAGTGCCCTTCCCAGTCATTCTCCAATCACACCACCTGGGGAACTCAGCTGACTACTTGCCTTTCTCCTGTAGAGTAGTCCCCTCCGCATTCACAATCTTCCCCCATCCTAGAATGCCCTTGACCCCCTTTTCTGCGTGGAGAACTCTCCCCTTGGTCATCAGGCTGCAACGATCTCTGATTCTGAACCTGTTAAACACTCTCCTTCCTCCTAACACACACACCCACACAGGCTCCATGTTCTACCACACATACCATCATGTCTCTCTCTCTCAGAAGAACAGACCCCTCTTTCATCAATTCTTCATTATTGCACATATCATATTGGTAACTTGGAAAATATTTTTTTATTTGCTCCATAGATATATTTTCCTGCCTAGAATATGAGCTCTTCCAGGGCAGGGGCTTTTTCCTCTTTATATACCCAGTAAACAGTGCCAGGTACATTGTGGTCCCCTAATAAATGTTAACTGAATCATGACAAATCCTTTCTTCCATACTTTGGCTCCAAATGTAAAGGGTAAAATAACTATAAATAAAATATGCCGAATGTTTCAGTTGCAGGCAATTGCTAAACAAGTTACATTCTAAGAGTTTGTTTAACAATCAGTTCTTTGAAACTCAGAAACTGAATTCTTTAAATGGGAAACAGACCATCAAAGTCTCTTTGAGCCTACAAAAGTATTGAAGAATGGTTTCAACAGCACATTTTCAGCTGTACCTAACCACATCCATAAAATTGTTTCTGTGGGAAAGTGGAATCCAAGGTCCATTTTGGACACCAGAAATCTATTCAGTGGTGGCTTTGATTTTGTAGTAGAAAGGACTTAAGGGGAGCAATTATGCATGTAGAGAAGGTTGCATATGCATATACAGTAAATTCTTCTTCGACTGTATGATTACTTTGAGGAGGGGCAACACGTTAAACATCCTCATGCATTCATTGCCTTTCCTGGCCACTGCTGGAGAAAAAGAAAAGAGCAGAAGGAAGGTGAGAGGAAGAGATTAGAGCAGAGGCTCTCAAAGTGTGTTCCCAGTACCAGCAGTGTCACCATGACCGGAACTTCTTAAAAATGCAGTTTTGGGTTCCAACCCAGACCTACTAAATCAGGAATTCTAAGAGTGGGGCTTATCCCAGAAGAAGAAATGAGAAAAGTTATGCAACCAGCGCTTTAACAAGCATCTCCAGTAATTGTGATGTATGCTCAAGTTAGAACAAGGCTCTTGGGCACCAATAACCTATTCTTAAAATTCACTTCAACTGCAGAAAATGAGGTACAGATAAAAACACTATGAATGAAAAGAAGAAGGTCCCTTCTATGCCAACAGTTCTCAATCTTGGCTGCACTGTAATCACCTGGGAGCTTTAAAAAATACTGATGCCTAGGCACCACCCCCAGAGATTCTGATTTAATCAGTCTGGGATTTGGCATGAGCACTGGGAGTTTTAAAAGCTCCCAGGTGATTCTAATATGAAGCCAAGAATGAGAAACCACTGTTCTAAGCCAACTGCTACATAATTATCTTCCAAAGCTGCCAACCTGCTAGGAAACAGTGAAACACACACACACAAATAAAAGGACTAAGTTCACTTGCTAGTAATTTACATTTCAAGGTAATAAAATCTCTAAGACAGTGATTTAATAATGTACGGGAAGAGGCCCCTTCGGCTCCCAGCAGTTTGTATATTACATGCGGCAGCCATGAAGGACAGAAGATTATGAAGCTGTGATCATAGCCTCTATGCTGGTGAAAGAAGACATCTGTGACAGCAAGTAGGCATGCCATCTTGGACGGCTAGGTAGACTTAACTTGGCAAAGTCCAATTCCATAAATCTCTATGACTTCGGGATTCAGAAAGCATATAAAGCCTGGACATCACCAAAAAAGTAATACCACTGAGGAGTTTTCAACATCCGAACTGTAATGGATTGGAGACAATTATCTCTGCCTAATTTTCTACCCATGACCTTGCTGGGGAAACTCCCTAGTTTCTTCTGATCTCTCCTATCAGAAAGTCTGGATTCAACATTCAAGCACTGTAGGTGGGTCTCGGGGTTAGCTCAGTTGGTTGGCCAAGAGCTGGACTAATATCAGGTGGCCTTGGCTACGTGAAGTTGAGATGCCAGTGATTCTTATGTGCAGTGTATGATATAATTCCATGACTATCTCACGTGTTCTGAACCTTTGCAAGGCAGTGTGAATTTCTTACAAAATACCCACAATACAAACAGGAAAACACACTTCTAGAAAAGTTATTTTCATGGCATAAAATACTTTACAAAAAAGGAAATCTCTTTTATTGTTATTTCACCTCTTCTAGGAGCAAATAAGTCTCATGTTCCAGCTAATCATGGCTCCCTTTCTCATCTGACTTGTAGACTGATACAAGACTAAGGGTTGTTCCAACCACTTTTGCATCAGTTCAGACCCTTCTGTCAGCTCAGACTGTTAACTCAACCTTACAGTAAGTTAGAAGAATGACAAAACCAAGCACTAAAATATGGTTATGATAACTGGCTTGGTTATAAACCATGGTTGAGAAGCAGAATCTAGTGCTACACGGCTGGGATTCAAGACTTTGCCCTATTACTTATATGGCCCTGGACATGTACAAAATAGGGATAATAACAGTACCTACCTCGTAGGGTGGTTAGGAGGACTGTGTCAAGTTTATTAGTATAAACCTGGCACAAAGTAAGCTCTCAGTAGTCTAACCATTGTTTTATTTTCATCCAACCATTCAATGTATGGAAATCTGTTCTATAGAAATACTCACGTAAGAATGTACGAAGATCTGGGGTTCCCCCTGATTATTTAATTACAAAAGAATTATACTGGTACATATACACCATAAAATTCTATGCAGCTATAAAAAGGAATGAGACCATATCCCTTGGAGGGACACAGATGGATTTGGAAGACATGATCCTCTGCAAACTAACACAGGAACAGAAAACCAAATACCACATGTTCTCACTTCTAAGTGGGAGCTGAATGATGAGAACACATGGGCACATGGGGTGGAGGACAACACACACTGAGGCCTGTCAGGTGGGAGAGGGAGAGCATCAGGGTGAATAGTTAATGGATGCTGGGCTTACTACTTAGGTGACAGGATGATCTGTGTAGCAAACCACCATGGCACACATTTACCTATGTGACAAACCTGTACATCCTGCACATGTAGCCCTGAACTTAAAAGTTGAAGAAAAAAAGAGTGATAAGCAACTAATGTCCATCAGTAGGGGAAATAGTAAATAAGTTATAGTTTTCTTTTTATGTAATGAAATACTATGGAATAGATAAGAAGAAGGTAGGTCCTGTTAACTACTGAGAATTGGCACAGGGTGGAGGTAAGGAGCCCAAATCTAGAGTCAGACACGTGAGTCTAATGCCAGCCTTGTTGTGCACCAGCTGTGCTTCCTTATGCAAATCACAGAACTTCCTTATCAGTAAAATGGGAGGAATGACAGTACTCTCCTGAAGGGCCAAGAGTTGGATATTACATACGGCAGCTATGAAGGACAGAAGATTATGAAGCTGTGATCATAGCCTCTATGCTGGTGAAAGAAGACATCTGTGACAGCAAGTAGGCATGCCATCTTGGACGGCTAGGTAGACTTAACTTGGCAAAGTCCAATTCCATAAATCTCTATGACTTCAGGGATTCCGCTGTGGTTCTATATAAACATTTGTTAAGTAGATAAATGCTGACAAGGAAGACGGGCTACATACTTAACTTACTAGTGGTTACACAAGGAAATGGGAGTCACGACTTCCTTTTTGACTTTTTTGTATCGTTTAACTTTTCTAAAAAATACATGTCATTTTTGTGTCACCAAATTTTAAAAATAAGCCTGGGCCAGATGTGGTGGCTCACACCTGTAATTCCAATACTTTGGGAGGCCAAGGTGGGAGGATCACTTGAGCCAGGAGTTTGAAGCCAGCCTGGGAAACATAGGGAGATCATGTCTCTACCAGAAAAAAATAAATAAATAAAAGTCAGCCAGGCGTGGTGGCACATGCCTGTAGTACCATGCCTGTAGTACTCAGAAGTCTGAAGTGGGAGGATCACTTGAGCCTGGACATCGAGGCTGCAGTGAGCCATGACTGTGCCATTGTACTCCAGCCTGGGCAAGAGAGCACGGCCTTGTTTCAAAAAAAAAAAAAAATTGGCCTTGTTTTTTAGCATATGGTTTGACTGAATGAGTTGATAAAGTAAGTAAAAGAGTCTCATACTAACGGGAATGGTAGTTATTACCATTTTCATTTTAAATAACAGGAAATTAAGACACAGACAATGTTAAATGATTGAAGTTCAGCTATGAAGTTATTTGTAAAATGAAACTAAAATAGAAACAATGTAGTGTAATCTAAAGGACATGAGTTTTGAGGATCAGTGCTAGGTTCAGAATCCTTCTATGCCTACAAGTACCTTTTGCAAATTATGTAACCTCTCTGAAACTCAGTTTTATTATCTGGACAATGAGGTTACTGGTAAAAATAGCTAACATTTATTGAGAGCATTATAGCAAGACCTATAAATGTATGATCTCATTTGCTCCTCACAGAAACTCTGAGGTACTATCATCCTTGTTTCATAAGGATGTAGGAACTGAAGCACAGAAGGGTTAAATGAGTGGCCCACCACTAGTCAATAGTGAAGCTAGGACTTGAACCCAGGTCGATCAACTTCAGCCATATGAACTTCAGAAGGAGATTATGAGAAGATAGCAAGACACTCAATAAGTTATTTGCTTTTACTCCTTTGATTCACTGGGATGTATGGCCCTAAAATTTTAATTTTATGTTATAATAAACTTTTAAGCGGTGTGTGATTCTCTTATATCGCTCACATTAAAGATAACTGCTTGATACGCTTGTTTCATTGAGAAGTGGTGGCCCGTACCAGGGCAGGTGACAAGGACAGTGGTTCTTATTCATCTGGGCAGCAGCTTCAGTGCTAATTCTAAACACAGGTGGTGAGAGAGACAGCCAACAGGAAGGGGGAAGGAATCACTGCTGACATGTGCAACTGGGAAGATTGATGGTTTCCCTCTCTCTTTTTCCCCAATGTGTCGGCGTGGGAGCAGAGACGTAGAGGCCGCTGTGCTGAGGACAGTAAAATACACAGCACAGTGTCTGCCTGGCTGCAACACTGATTAATGAGACCAAAATGACACAGAAAACAGGCAGTGCTTCAGAAGGAGAATTCACAGGCATTTCTTTATTTAATCATTTCAACAAAAGCAGTTCCCATAAACTGCCAGGTTTGAACTAGAATTCCCTGTGGTTAGAGCAACACAGGGGTATATTTGGTGGGATGCGTGGATCAAAGAGAGAGAGTGTAAAGGAAGTTTGTAATAAAGCAAATTCACTAATGATCGGTTGGGTACAAACTTAGGAATTCCTCTTCTTTCTCTGATTGACCAAAAAATTCACAAAGTTCCAGGTAAGATGGTTTTTGCCTACCTAACTTAATGTAGGGACGATATGAGAATGCGTAATCACAAGGAATTACACCCTCTTAAAGCACTCTTGCTTTTCAGGACTAGCAGACAGTGGCACCAATTCTTCATGTTTTACCACAGCTGCATAATTTATACATTTAAAATGATAATATCTTTATTAAGGAAAGAGAAATATTAACATCAAACTTTTTTTTAGTATTTACTATCACCTATCTTACTTCCCACCAGCAGCTCTTCCAACTTAATACTATATTCCAAACTAAATCTACTGACTCATGATCTTCAGGTCAACTCTCCCCCATTCTGCAATGTATTCTCAATTTTAAAAATATGCAGTAAACTATTTATTTTACTTAAAAATACAAAACAAACATATAAACATGCCTATAAATTTTCTTTGAAGCTCTTTATAAAAACTTGTTTTCTAAAAAAATGTTATTGTGTATATTTAAGGTATACAGAGTGATGTTATGGGATACCTACAGACAGTAAAAAGGGAGACAACCATCTACTCAGTCTCCTAACCTTAAGATTCATCCCCAACTCTTTCCTTTCCCTTACCAGATTCTGTGGATTCAAATCATGACTCCTCCAATTACTAGCTATGTGATCTTTGGCAAGTATTTGTTCCTCAGTTTCATCACCTGAAATAAAAATTTTAATAGTACTGATTTACAGGAGAATTGCAAGAATTAAACAATACATAAAAAGTTCTTAGATTGGTGCCTGGCACATAGAAAACGCTTAATAAATATTAGCTATCTTCATCATCTAATCAATTACTAAATCATCAGGGATGTTACTCAATACAATTTCATTTCTCCATCTCCATCAGTGTGGTCTAAACCCCAATCATCTCACCCGTGCTGTTTCAATAGCTTTTTTCTGGGTTTTTTATCTTCTACACTATTACCTGAACTATCTTTTAAAAATAATGAATCTCTACTGATTCTTCCTTTTTCACAGAGTCAAATCCAAACCCTTAATTTAGTATATAAAATCCTTCATAATCTGACTTCAAATACATGTGGAGTCCTTAGACATAGTAAGGGCAATTAACCCCATGAAACAACATTAATTAAGCAAGTGAGAAGTCTTATGAGAAATTTAGGGTTAAAGTTTTACATCTAACATTTTATAACATGTTATTTTTCACTGATTATCTTAACACTAGAGTAAGTATCATATTGACCTAAAAATCACTGAGTAATCTTTAAAATCTATAATTTAAGACCTAAAGCATAAAAAAAATTATTTCCATGCCATTATTTTAGATAAGATCAAATTTACTGTAAGTCCATTGCTTGGTGTAGTGGGTTGAATTATGTCCCTCCAAAATTCATGTCCACCTAGAACTTCAGAATGTGACCTTATTTGGAAATAGGATCTTCAAAGATGTAATCAATTAAGACGAGGTCACACTGGATTATAGTGGGCTCTAAATTCAATGACTGCTGTCCTTAAAAGAAGAGGAGACACACAGACACATAGAGGGAAGTGGGCCTTGTGACCATGGAGGCACAGATTGAAGTGATGCAGCTACAATTCAAGAAAATCCCAAGGACTGCCAAGAGCCACCAGCAGCTAGGAGGCGACAAGGAAGGGTTCTTCCTTAGAGCCTTAAGAAGCATGCCCTGCCAACACCGCAGTGTCAGATTGCTAGCCTCCAGAACTGTGAAAAAATACATTTCTGTTCTTTTAAGCCACCCAGTTTGTGCTACTCTGTTACGGCAGCCTTAGAAAACTATTAACAGCACACTTGACTAATATCTTAACTGCTAAGGTAAATAAGGTAAGTTGTTCAGGATTTGTAATCTGATTATCATTTCTGTCAGAAATTCACATCCAGGACACTGGCCTTCTCTTCCAAGCCTTTGTAAGCCCTGGGGCAATGCAGAGTAGCTCAGGAACGCACAATAGAAGTATTCTGCACTGGGTGTGGTGGCTGACCAAATCACAACTGCAACTGTATACAGGTAGCGGTGCTGAGAGGCAGGAGCATTAGTATGTAGACCATGTCAAATAAACAAACAGCCATCACCTAAGGGGCCGTCATCATAGATGAAGTTGCTGTTATTTTGTTCTAGGATCCCCTTTGCATTGATTCTGTAATATTATACTGCACATAGTTGACTTTGCTCCAGTTATTTCTTCCATTTAAACAATAGCTCTGAAATTTTCATCATGCTGTAATCGCTCAGAAAAATGTAAACTTAAATTTAGCAAATACTTATTTTTTTTTGGTAAAAAAATATATATCAATTGTATACCACTTTCCAGATGAAACAATATGGCATGCGCTATTTGAACTTCCATGATCAATTACTGCTCTCCAAAATAACTTTTTTTTCCCTTTGAAATATTGAGATTGTTTTTTTGGCATAATTACCCCAGCTCACACAGTTTTGAGATGTGTGTGTGTCTTCTTAAATAAGCAGTAAACTATTTCTTTAACTTTATAAAAAGAAGTTAACATGTCTATAAATTTTCTTTGAAGCTCTTTAGAAAAACTTCTTTTCTAAAAAAATAAGTGCTACTGTGGATATTTAAAGTATACAGCATGATGTTATGGGATACATATAGACGGTAAAAAGGTTACTAAGTGAAGTAAATTGACATATCCATCATCCCACAGTTATCGATTTATTTTTTTAAGTCAAAAGAAGCTGAATTCTCATTTAGTATCAATCCCAAATAGAGTACGATTTTATTACCTATAGTCCTCATGTTCTCTAGACTTGTGCATCCTACATATCTGTTACTTTGCATCCTCTGACCTACACCTCTGCATTTCCTCCTTTACAAAGAATTCTTGTATATAATAAACAATCTTAAGGTAAAAAAGAGAGAAAAATTCAAATATGCAAACCAGTATCAGCCAATCATTTATTCACCATCCCTCTTTATGTTCAAAAGATTAACTCAATAATCTCTGGAAGCTCCGAATGACAGCCTATAAGATTAGGAAACAATCAGTCCAATATATTTTTGACACACCACATAGCTTCCCGCATGTCCTATCTTTGAGCCTCTTATAAAAGTTTTAAAGAAAGTGATAATCTATATAGAAATTCAGAAAGGGTGTTATCAAGGAAGTATCAGTATTGGAGGGCACTGAAGAGCTTTTAGTTCCTCAGACTTATTGGTAAACCTTAGAATTTGACACAATCGAATACTTAGTTCTTCCCCTAAAATTTTACCATCACATTCAGTCTTCCACTCATGTTTAGTGGCACCATCACGGTTCTAATTTGCACTTGCTCTGTGTGTGTCTGTGTGTCTGTTATGTGTATAAAATAACTCTACACATGGCCAGATGCGGTGGCTCACACCTGTAATCCCAGCACTTTGGGAGGCAGAGGTGGGTGGATCACTTGAGGTCAGGAGATGGAGACCTAAAAATACAAAAATTAGCTGGGTGTGGTGGCACGTGCATGTAATCCCAGCTACTATGGAGGCTGAGGCAGAAGAATCGCTTGAACCTGGGAGGTGGAGGTTGCAGTGAGCCCAGATAATGCCACTGCACTCCAGCCTGGAGACAGAGAAAGACTCTGTCTCAAAAAACAAACAAACAAATAAACAAAACCTTGACACTTCTAGTCAGTTGTCTTATTGTGCCTAATAAAATTCAAGGGCATTTCTTTAATTAAGAGAGCCTTTCCTCTTTTGATTACTTACATAAACTGATGGCAATTTTTAAATTGTTATTAAGTTGGCTTATAATGTATTGTTTAATACACTGAAGAAACATTTATTTCACTTGTAAAGTAATGCAGCACCATAGCTTTGTTTCTCTAATGTCGATTATTTCATTTGGAATATGAGCATTCTTGTAGTAATCAAGTTGTAAATGTAAAAACCAAAATAATTATTCTCCTTTATATTTTATTTTGCTTTTCTAACAACTCTAACAAGCTGACTTTATTCACCAGCGAAATACTTATAATGTCCCTTTTGCAGTAAACAACAACACACTTTCAACTCTGATTTTATTTTTATATATGTTACATATTTTTATATATTGTATATCTTTATATGGGCATATTCTACTTTTGCAAATATTCTTTAAGTCAATAAATTATAACTTTTCAATAGCTTCACCATAAAATCAACCCTCACACTCAAACCTTAATAATTTTTGTATTGCATTTCAGGTTTTGGGGTACATGTGAAGAACATGCAAGATTATTGCATAGGTACATATGTGGCAGTGTGATTTGCTGCCTTCCTCCCCTTAACCTATATCTGGCATTTCTCCCCATGCTATCTCTCCCCAATTCCCCACTCCCCACTGTCCCTCCCCTATTTCCCCCCAACAGACTCCAGTGTGTAGTGCTCCCCTCCCTGTGTCCATGTGTTCTCATTGTTCAACACCCGCCTATGAGTGAGAACATGCGGTGTTTGATTTTCTGTTCTTGTGTCAGTTTGCTGAGAATGATGGTTTCCAGGTTCATCCATGTCCCTACAAAGGACACGAACTCATCGTTTTTGATGGCTGCATAATATTCCATGGTGTATATGTGCCACATTTTCCCTGTCCAGTCTATCATCAATGGGCATTGGGGTTGGTTCCAGGTCTTTGCTACTGTGAACAGTGCTGCAATGAACATTCGTGTGCATGTGTCCTTATAGTAGAATGATTTATAATCCTTTGGATATATACCCAGTAATGGGATTGCTGGGTCAAATGGAATTTCTGTTTCTAGGTCCTTGGGGAATCGCCACACTGTCTTCCACAATGGTTGAACTAATTTAGACTCCTACCAACAGTGTAAAAGTGTTCCTATTTCTCCACATCCTCTCCAGCATCTGTTGTCTCCAGATTTTTTAATGATCGCCATTCTAACTGGTATGAGATGGTATCTCAATGTAGTTTTGATTTGCATTTCTCTAATGACCAGTGATGATGAGCATTTTTTCATATGTTTGTTGGCCTCATGTATGTCTTCTTTTGTAAAGTGTCTGTTCATATCCTTCGACCGCTTTTGAATGGGCTTGTTTTTTTCTTGTAAATCTGTTTTAGTTCTTTGTAAATTCTGGATATCAACCCTTTGTCAGATGGGTAGATTGCAAAAATTTTTTCCCATTCTGTTGGTTGCCGATTCACTTTAATGACTGTTTCTTTTGCTGTGCAGAAGCTGCGGAGTTTGATTAGGTCCCATTTGTCTATTTTGGCTTTTGTTGCCAATGCTTTTGGTGTTTTGGTCATGAAGTCCTTGCCTACACCTATGTCCTGAATGGTTTTGCCTAGATTTTCTTCTAGGGTTTTTATGGTGTTAGGTCTTATGTTTAAACCTTAATAATTTTAAATGCAATTTACTTATGAGTTTTTGAGACTCCTCCTCCTTCCCCAACTGGAAATTTTTAAGTGTTGTACATAATTCTTCTCTATGACATTTTTTTGTTTTTTTTGAGACTAAGTCTCACACTGTCATCCGGGCTGGAGCGCAGTGGCATAATCTTGGCTCACTGCAACCTCCACCTCCCGGGTTCAAGTGATTCTCCTGCCTCAGCCTCCCAAGTAGCTGGGATTACAGGCACCCACCACCACGCCTAGCTAATTTTTTGTATTTTTAGTAAAGACAGGGTTTTACCATGTTGGCCAGGGTGGTCTCAAACTCCTGACCTCAGGTGATCTACCCGCTTTGGCCTCCCAAATTGCTGGAATTACAGGCGTGAGCCACCATGCATGGCTCCTACATTTTAATAGATAAAACAGTTAGCATAAATAGAATATGGTTCTTTATACTATATGTGTATGTGTATGTATTGAAATATTAAATTGTACCCCATAAATATGTACAATTACAATGGTTCCATTTAAAAAATAAAATAGTGCTCTTATTTTTGACAATTTCAAACACACGATTTGAAAATGTATCTTGAAAATGTATTACTTTTCATCTATTTGGATGACAAATTACTATACCATAAACGTTATTAATGATAAAATATTTGGTACTACAAGTGATACCACTCCTTGACTCAACTGGTAAACTCCTGGACATTTTCGGGAAAAATAACACAGACTTTTGTTTTCCTGTTACTGAGAAAATAACCGCAAATCCTCATATCCAGACTATCAAATATTGAAGTAGAGTAAGAAATGTATGTACCAAGCGGAACAGAGCTGTTTTGTGAAGACAGGCAGAACCCCAGCTGGGTAAAAATAATGCTATTGAAATGTCATCAGTTGAGTTATACTGAAGTGATTTTCTTTGTTTATTTTCTATACTGATAAATGTGTGATTTAAAAAAATACAGTAGCAGAAAACATAGCCCAATTACCTATCAGATGTTTTATATAACAAACTATTTTTCAAGTTCTCTTATATTTCTAACAATTTTAACTTTTTTGCTGACCTCCCACCCCACCAGCACTACTGGGTTAACAAGAATCGAGTCTATTTTTCCTCTTTCACCATTCCACTCCATGAATTGTATACTTCTCTTACTTTCATACTCTTGCTAACTTCCAAGACTTTGCACTCACAATTCTCTCTGCCTGGCATCCCTTTCTTGACCTAACTAATTTCAGTTTATCTTTTAAGACTCAGTGCAGCTGTCACCACATTTGTGGAGCACTGTCCAAATCCCCAGAACAGGATGAGTCACTTGCTCCTGTAAGCACCTACAATGCTTTGTTCTCCCTCTATTATAGCACATAGTTTTGCTGTAACTTACTTTTCCTACATGTCCACTACCCTCACCAGCCAGTGAAATCCTCAAGATAAAGAACCATGCTTTTATCCCTAACACCAATAGGGTGGGGATTCAATATATCCATATGAATGAAGTAGAAATGAATACTATATGAGGCTTTATAGAATGCAGGAGCTGAAGTTTCATCTTAAATCCCATGACACTCAGTGTCCCCAAGATGGATGAAGATGAGGGCAGGCCATTTACGAAGATGAGCAGGGAAAATTGTCAAATTATCCCTTCCCAGACTTCCTATCCAAATGCTGGCAATCTTTCAGTTAACAATACCTACAACCATCAGAACATTTTTCCAAACTCCTAATACATTAAAATTAATTTAATAAAATACTCTTGGAATGTAAGTGCTTGAAAGCTACCTCATAAACTCCTTATAAAGTTCCTCAACTCTCCTTAGAGTACAAGCAATCTCACTTTAAAAGTTCAGAGTAGATTTTACATGATAATTTCCTGATATTTATTTATTTTATTTTATTATTATTTTTTAAGACAGAGTCTTGCTCTGTCACCCAGGCTGGAGTGCAACGGCACAATCTCAGCTCACTGCAACCTCCACCTCCTGGATTCAAGTGATTTTCCTGCCTCAGCCTTCCGAGTAGCTGGGATTGCAGGCACGTGCCACCATGCCCGGCTAATTTTTGTATATTTAGTAGAGACAGGGTTTCACCATGTTGCCAGGCTTGTCTTGAGCTCTTGACCTCCGGTGATCCATCTGCCTCAGCCTCCCAAAGTGCAGGGATTATAGGCATGAGCTACCACACCCAGCCCTGATATTTATTTTAACAATGTTTTGTGAAAGGCATGCACAAGTATATAGGGAAATTCAATATAAATTCAGTTTGATTTTTGACTAGTTTTGCCCTTAGGTAGAGTATACATCAAACCTATAATACAGTGTCATTTTCTCTCTTCTGGAAGACAGTACTGCACATACCCCACAAGAGACCCAAGAGCACTCTTAATTCATCAAGGACAGAAACACAGCAGCACACTGCAGGATAAGGATGTTTTGAATTGAGTTAATGGATGGGAAAACTGAGTGGAAATGTGTTTAGGTTTTTTTAATCTGAATCTTTAAAAAGAATGAATTAAGAATCTCAAAATCAATATCAGATGTTGTATGATGACTTCAATACAACAAAACACATCTTAAAACAAAATATTTTGAAATCTAGTTCCTTTTCTGATCACCTGCTGCTGCTATGGTTCAAGGGGTCAGGGTTTCCACTGTGAAGATTTTTAAGAACCAAAAGCAATATGGAGGAAAACGCTTTGGTCCTACTCATGTCTTCAGCAGTAAGGAAGAAAGCACAAACTCCTCATGTCAGCTAGTAAGTAGAAGATAAATGTGTGTTTTAGTATCAGAATTATTTCAACTTTCCTTCATTAGGAAACAAATTTGGAACTTCAATAAATGATGCTATGAAAATTGGAGAGCCACATACTGAAGAATGATATTGAACCCTTATCTCTTACCATATACAAAAATCAACTCAAACTAGATTAAAGAATTAAACATAATACCTGAAGCTATAAAAATACTAGCAAAAAACCTAGGAAAAGCTCTCCTGGACATTGGTCTAGGCAAAGAATTTATAAGTAAGTCCTCAAATGCACAGGCAACAAAACCAAAAATAGACAAATAGGATCTAATTAAAAGCTTAATTTTGGCTTAAGAAATAATCAACAGAGTGAATAGACACCTTCTGAATGGGAAAAGATACTTGCAAACTATTCATCTGACAGGGGACTAATACCTAGAAGATACAAGAAACTCAAACAACTCAACGTCAAAATGAACAAATGAAAAACAATCCCAGGCCGGGCGCGGTGGCTCAAGCCTGTAATCCCAGCACTTTGGGAGGCCGAGGCGGGTGGATCACGAGGTCAAGAGATCGAGACCATCCTGGTCAACATGGTGAAACCCCGTCTCTACTAATACAAAAAATTAGCTGGGCACGGTGGCGCGTGCCTGTAATCCCAGCTACTCAGGAGGCTGAGGCAGGAGAATTGCCTGAACCCAGGAGGCGGAGATTGCGGTGAGCCGAGATCGCGCCATTGCGCTCCAGCCTGGGTATCAAGAGCGAAACTCCGTCTCAAAAAAAAAAAAAAAAAAAAAAGAAAAGCAATCCCATTAAAAAGTGGGCAAAGGAAATCATTAGAAATTCATCAAAAGAAGACACACAAATGGCAAACAGGTATTTGAAAAAATCTTCAACATTACTAATCATCAGAGAAATGCAAATCAAAACCACAGAGATATCATCTTACCCAAATCAGAAAAGGTAGAAAATAATGGATGTTGGTGAGGATGTGGAGAAAAAAGAATTCTTATACAGTGCTGGTAGGAATGTAAACTAGTACAGCTTCTATGCAAAACAGTATGGAGATTTCTTTAAAAACTAAAAATGGAATTACCATTTGATCCAGCAATCCCACTAATGGGTATCTACTCAAAGAAAAATCAATATATCAAAGGGATAACTGCATTCACATGTTTATTGCAGCACTATTCACAATAGCGAAGATAAGGAATCAATCTAAGTGTTCATCGACAGATGAATGAATAAAGAAAATGTGTACATAAACACAATGGAATACTACTCAGACATCAACAAATAAAATCCTCTCATTTACGGCAATGTGGATAGAACTGGGGTGGGAAAGTGGTATTTGTTTGTTTTGAGACAGGGTCTCACTCTGTCACCCAGGCTGGAGTGCAGTGGCCTGATCTCAGCTCACTGTAGCTTTGACCTCCCAAGCTCAAGTGATTCAACCACCTCAGCCTCTTGAGTAGCTGGGACTACAGGCATGCACTACCACACCCAGCTAACTTTTGTATTCATTGTAGAGATGGGATTTCTCCATGTTGCCCAGACTGGTCTCGAACTCCTGGGGTCAAGCGATCCTCTCACCTTGGCCTCCCTGGGACTACAGGCGTGAGCCACCATCCCCGGCAAGTGAAATAGGCCAAGCACAGAAAGACAAACATCCCATCTTTTCACTCATATGTAGGATCTAAAATATTTGATAATATTGAAGTAGAAAGTGAAATGATAGATAACAGAGACTGGGAAGGGTGAGTGTGGGTGAGAGGGGAGGATGAAGAGAAGTGGGTTAAAGGGTACAAACATACCATTCAATAAAAGGAATAAATTCAATGTTTGACAGCAGAGTAGGGTTACTGTAGTTAACAAAAATGTACCGTACTTATAAAATCCTTTCAAAATAAAACCAGATAAAAAGTATTGTACTGGCTGATGGACACCCTAAGTACCCTTACTTGATCACTACGTGTTATATACATGTAACAAAATTTCATGTGTATGCCATAAATTTGTACAAATAAAAATAAGAATAAAATAAAAACAATATAAGAGTCATGCTATTTTTTATGAAGGATAGTCAAAATGTTCCCTAGTAAACAAGTCACATTTTACTAACATTTCTCTCTGCATAATACAGGTGCTTAATATATAATTATTAAATAAATGAGTAAATGAGATAATTTCATCATTACTTTCCTTTTTATTCTCATAGAAAAATAAAAGACTATAGGCCGATTTATATTATGGTTTCAAGCAGTGTCTGTCCCTGTCCTCTTTTTCATCAAAATCTTTTACTGAAGTAAACCCACATGTCCTCAAATCTGCAATCTTGGTGTTCACTTATCACGCCTAACACAGGATTCCTGAACATGAGCTCCCAAGCCCTCCTAACAAACATGCTAGTCATTTCTTCAGGTTTAAATAGGAAGATCTGAACTATCTCAAAGTTACTGGAACACTCTGATGAGGAGGCAAGAGCAGGAAAGTGCAGGCTCCTTAGGGGACACTGAAACCACAAATATTCCAGAGCTACAAGCAGCTGAGCAATGTGTGCTAGATCTCACAACTCCCCCTTTTCATGCAGCACTGCCAAAATAAAGTATTACCGCTACCCTTTTTCCTAAGAAAGCCAACATACACAAATTTGGGCTTATAAAAAAGTTATCATCTATTTTATTAAGTCCTGTTTACAAACTGCAGACCACTATGGACTTAGTTAAATGATTACATTTAACTTCACCCAGGCCCTCCTTGGGGGCTGGAGGCGGTGACAATAGTTTGATTCAATTAAATATACCAGATCCTTCCTTCACTCATCCATTCATCCATCCATTTACATTTATTGAGCACTAGCCATGTGCCAAACATTGTGTTGGGCAGTAGGAACACAACAGTCATGATATAGTAATTCCCTTGAGTTTTCTATAGTCCAGTTAGGATTGTGCCAAGCACACCTAATTCATTGGTCTATTTTACTTCAAACTAATTTTAAATCTCTAGTCTATTTTAAGCTCCCAGGAGCTTCTCTATTTAACAGGTAAACTCAGTTCTTGCTTTACTGAATTCAGTATGTTGTACCAACATTTCTACTTCGTACTTCCAAATATTTCCATATAGATAACCGTCCTCTCCCTTTGACTTCAGAGAAAGGGGTCCCTCTAACATTAACCCTTTCCCACAGTGCTGTGGCTCTTCAGAATATTTCTCCAACAGGTTTATGTTTTTTCCATTTTAAATCTTTATCTCTTTATCAGATCCTTCCAGTCTTTCCTACTCTGTAGACATATAAAGAGGTTTACCCCCATCTTTGGTCATTTCTCCCTTTCCTACTCTTCCCAAATATTCCTACAAGAACTTTATACCTGCCATCACCACTTTAACTCCCCATAAGCTACCGCTTACCTTAACCTCCCCACAGTCTGCTTCCTTACCCACAGAATTACTCAAGCTCTTCTAAAATAAAAAATGATTCCTAATCCTTTAATCCATAGGCTGTTTTTGTCTTGCTGCTCTTCAATGATCTCTTTGAATCTATCAATGGACACTGTTTATTATCATCTTTTAAAACACTCCCCTTTCATTTTCATGAAGCCACATTGCATTGTTTGTATTTTACACTTTGATTTCTCTAATTTTGTCTTTGTTGGTTCCTCGTTTTTTATTCTCATGTACTAAATGGGGATCTAAAGTAGAAGTTTTCTACATTTTTTCTGCTATGACAGGTAATATTCACAGAAAAGAGAGCAAGAGAGTTCATTTCCCTTATCTGATCTTGTTTACCACTTGTGTCAAAGAATTGCTCGTCGAATCGGTCAGCTTCAAGAACCACGACTGGTCCATGATTTTTTGCTTGTTGATTGGTTGTTTTGGTTTTTGTGGGTTTTTTGTTTGTTTGCTTCTTTTTCACCAGACAAGTCTTGCCCTTTCTGTCATCCCTATAAGCCTATGCTAGAGCCAGGTCTGGCTCCCTTGACTTGCTCTTCCCTTGTGCAGGAGCTCAAGTTGGTCTCTGGTACCCGTTACATCCGGTAGGTGGTAATTCACACCTCAGCATTTAGGTTTGGGTCTAGGTAAAGAACTTTGGGCCTAATCAAGTTTACAAGAGCTACACATTGGAATATAAGGCACACACCTAGAAGCTAATGTACTATTTTGGTTGTTATATGCCACTGCCCCAATATCTGCTTTAGAAGCTCTGGAAAAGGAATCCTGTGGTGTAAAGGAGAATTTGTACACTCCTGAAACTTCAGGCCATAATGTCATCTTTTTTCTCCTCTTCATCTTATTAGATTTAAAAGATTTGTCAAGTAATTCTGGTAACAAATCAAATAATATAGAACTATGTAAAGAAAAAGTTAAAAAAAAATTTCTTCCCTCCTTCATATTACACCTAAATAAAGCTATCAACATTAAGACTCAAATGTACATCTCAACAGGACTGGATGGACGGTGAGCACAGTTCAGGCAGGGCAGACCGAGGCAGGGAGGGGTGCTGCTTCACCCAGAAAGTGCATCTGACCAGAGAATTGGGGGTTCCCCCCTGGAACCCTGGTCCAGATACAGTGCTTCCCCCAAAGCCTCAGCAATCCACAGAACAGGGGATCTTCGTGGTCAAGCGCAGAATAATAATCCAGGCCGATGCCACTGATTCTCGGCTCTGGACAGATCTAAGCAAATGCATAAGCCAGCCAGGAGAGGCTGCAGCCAGAGCTACCTCCCCTTCCCCCTGGATAGAGAGAGAGTTGAAAACAGGGAGACAGACAGGGTAGGTGGGCAGGTCCCTCCCCCACAAACCCCAAGAGCCTGAAGCCCTAACACTTGAGGGTTTTGCAGCCAGTGCCTCAGTCCGAGCTGAACCCTGAATGATCCAGCTCCCTGGAGGAAAGGGTACCTGCCATAAAAGAGGTGGGCCTAATCCCCATGTGTAAACAAAAACACAGGAACCCTACCTAGCAACCGGACTGAGTCCTTGACACCCCAGCAGTGCCTCAAGGTCATCAGAGGGAGGGGCATCCGCCATTAAAGAGGCAGGCCTAATCGCCCTGTGTAAACAAAAAGACACAGGAAGCCTAAGTAGCAACTGGGAGGAGTCCCTGGCAACCCAGCAGTGCCTCCACAGGCAGACAAACCACCTCATCAAAGGACTCCCCGAGATCAAAGCTAGACAAATCCACTAAGATGGGAAGAAACCAGTGCAAAAAGGATGAAATCATCAAAGACCAGAACACCTCTTCTCCTTCAAGGGATCACAACTCCTCACCAACAAGGGAACAAAATAAGATGAAGAACGAGTTTGACAAATTGACAAAAACCGGCTTCAGAAGATGGGTAATAACAAACTTTCTGAACTAAAGGAACATGTACTAACCCAGTGCAAAGAAACTAAAATCCTTGAAAAAAGGTTAGATGAAATGCTAAGTAGAATAACCAGCTTACGGAAGAACATAAATGACTTGATGGAGCTGAAAAACACAGCACGAGAACTACGTGAAGCAAACACAAGTTTCAACAGCCAAGTCAATCGGGCAGAAGAAAGGATATCAGAGATTGAAGATTAACTCAATGAAATAAAATGAGAAGGCAAGACTAGAGAAAAAAGAGTGAAAAGAAATGAACAAAGCCTCCAAGAAATATGGGATTATGTGAAAAGACCTAATCCATGTTTGATAGGTGCACCTGAATGTGACAGGGAGAATGAATCCAAGCTGGAAAACACCCTCCAGGATATTATCTAGGAGAACTTCCCCAGCCTAGCAAGGCAGGCCAACATTCAAATCCAAGACACACAGAGAACTCCATAAAGATATTCCTCAAGAAGAGCAACCTCAAGGCACATAATCATCATATTCACCAGGGTTGAAGTGAAGGAAAAAATGCTAAGGGCAACCAGAGAGAAAGGTCAGGTCACCTACCAAGAAAGTCCATCAGACTCACAGCAGATCTCTCAGTAGAAACCTTACAAGCCAGAAGAGAGTGGGGGCCAATATTAACATCCTTAAAGAAAAGAACTTTCAACCCAGAATCTCATATCCAGCCAAACTAAGTTTCATAAGTGAAGGAGAAATAAAATCCTTTACAGACAAGCAATTACTGAGAGATTGCGTCACGACCAGACCTGCCTTACAAGAGCTCCTGAAGGAAACATTAAACATGGAATGGCACAACCAGTACCAGCCACTGCAAAAACGTACCAAATGGCAAAGACCAATGACACAATGAAGAAACCAAGTCAACTAACGGGAAAAAAAACCAGCCAGTAACAAAATGGCAGGATCAAATTCACAGATAACAATATAAACGTTGAATGTAAATGGCCTAAATGCCCCAATCAAAAGACACTGACTGGCAAACTGTATAAAAAGTCAAGACTCATTTGTGTGCTATATTCAGGAAACCCATCTCACATGCAAAGACAAACATAGAATCAAAGTAAAGGGATGGCAGAAGATTTACCAAGCAAATGAAGAACGAGAAAAAACAGGGGTTGCAATCCTAGGCTCTGATAAAAAAAAAACTTCAAACCAACAAAGATCTAAAGAGACAAAGAAGGGCATTACATAATGGTAAAAGGATCAATCCAACAAGAAGAGCTAACTATCTTAAATATATATGCACCCAACACAGGAGCACCCAGATACGTGAAGCAAGTTCTTAACATCCTAAATGGAGATTTAGACTCCCACACAATGATAGTGGGAGACTTCAACACTTCATGGTCAATATTAGATCAATGAGACAGAAAATTAACAAGGACATCTAGGACTTGAACACAGATCTGGACCAAGCGGACCTTAATAGACATCTACAGAATGCTCCACCCCAAATCCACAAGAATATACATTCTTCTCAGCACCACATCGCACTTACTCTAAAGTTGACTACATAATTGGAAGTAAATCACTCCCCAGCAAATGCAAAAGAACGGAAAGCATAGCGAACAGTCTATCAGACCACAGTGCAATCAAATTAGAACTCAGGATTAAGAAACTCACCCAAAACCGCTCAACTACATGGAAACTGAATGACTTGCTCCTAAATGACAACTGGATAGACAACAAAATGAAGGCAGAAATAAAAATGTTCTTCGAAACCAATGAGAATGAAGACATGACATACCAGAATCTCTGGGACATATTTAAAGCAATGTCTAGAGGGAAATTTATAGCAATAAATGCCCACATGAGAAATGAGGCAAGATCTAAAGAGCAAGATCCTCTAGCTCTTTCAATTTTGACACCTTATCATCAAAATAAAGAGCTAGAGGAGCAAGATCAAAAACATTCAAAAGCTAGCAGTAACAAGAAATAACTAAGATGAGAGCAGAACTGAAGGAGATAGAAACACAAAAAACACTTCAAAAAATCAACAAAACCAGGAGCTGGTTCTTTGAAAAAAATCAACAAAACAGACCATTAGCTAGACTAATAAAAAAGAAAAGAGACAAGAATTGAATAGATGCAATAGAAAATGATAAAAGGGACATCACCACCGAAGCCACAGAAATACAACCCACCATCAGAGATTACTACAAATAACTCTATGCACATAACCCAGCAAATCCAGAAGAAATGAATAAATCCCTGAACACTTACACCCTCCAAGACTAAACCAGGAACAAGTCAAATCACTGAATAGACCAATAACAAGATCTGAAGTTGAGGATGCAATTAATAGGCTACCAGCCAAAAAAAGTCCAGGCCCAGATGGGTTTACAGCCAAATTCTACCAGACATACAAAGAGGAGCTGGTACCATTCCTTCTGAAACTATTCCAAACAATACAAAAGAGGGAATCTTCCCTAACTGCTTTTATGAGACCAACATCACCCTGATACCAAAACCTGGAAGAGACTGAGATAAAAACTTCAGGCCAATATCCATGATGAACATAGATGCAAAAATCTTCAACAAAATACTGGCAAAACGAATGCAACAGCACATCAAAAAGCTTATCCATCACAATCAAGTAGGCTTCATCCTGGGGATGCAAGGCTGGTTCAGCATATGCAAGTCTATAAATGTAATTCACCACATAAACAAAACCAAAGAAAAAAACCACATGATCATCTCAATAGATGCAGAGAAGGCCTTCAACAAAATTCACCAGCCCTTTATACTAAAAACCCTCAATAAACTGGGTATTGATGGAACGTATCTCAAAATCATAAAAGCTACTTAAAACAAGCCCACAGCCAATATCATACTAAATGGGCAAAAACTGGAAACATTCCCTTTGAAAACTGGCACTAGACAAGGATGCCCTCTCTCACCATTCCTATTCAATATAGTATTGGAAGTTCTAGCCAGAGCAATCAGGCAAGAAAAAGAAATAAAGGGTATACAAGTAGCAAAACAGGAAGTCAAATTGTCTCTATTTGCAGACGACATAATTGTATATCTAGAAGACCCCATCATCTCAGCCCAAAATCTCCTTAAGCTGATAAGCAACTTCAGCAAAGTCCCCATATACAATATCAATGTGCAGAAATCACAAGCATTCCTATTCACCAATAACAGACAAACTGAGAGCCAAATCATGAGCGAACTCCCATTCACAATTGCTACAAAGAGAATAAAATGCCTAGGAATAAAACTAACAAACGATGTGAAGGACCTCTTCAAAGAGAACTACAAACTACTACTCAAGGAAATGAGATGACAAAAAGAGATGGAAAAACATTCCACACTCCTGGTTAGGAAGAATCAATATCATGAAAATGACCATACTGCCCAAAGTAATTTATAGATTCAACACCATCCTCATCAAGCTACCATTGACCTTCTTCACAGAACTGGAAAAAAACCACTTTAAACTTCATATGAAACCAAAAGAGAGTGCGCATAGCCAAGACAATCCTAAACAAAAAGAACAAAGCTGGAGACATCACGCTACCTACTTCAAACTATACTACAAGGCTACAGTAATCAAAACAGCATGGTACTGGTACCAAACAGACCAATGGAACAGAACAGAGGCCCTGGAAGTAACGCTACACATCTACCATCATCTGATCTTCAACAAACCTGACAGAACCAAGAAATGGGGAAAAGATTCCCTGTTTAATAAATGGTGTTGGGAAAACTGGCTAGCTATATGCAGAAAGCTGAAACTGGACACCTTCCTTACACCTTACACGAAAATTAACTCCAGATGGATTAAAGATTTAAACATAAAACCTAACACCATAAAAACCCTAAAACAAAACCTAGGCAAAACCATTCAGGACATAGGCATAGGCAAGGACTTCATAACTAAAACACCAAAAGCATTGCCAACAAAAGCCAAAATAGACAAATGGGATCTAATTAAACTTAAGAGTTTCTGTACAGCAAAAGAAACAATTATCAGAGTGAACCGGCAACCAACAGAATGGGAAAAAGTCTTTGCAATCTACCCATCTGACAAAGGCCTAATATCCAGAATCTACAAAGAACTAAAGCAGATATACAAGAAAAAAAGAAACCTATTCAAAAGTGGGCAAAGGATATGAACAGGCGCTTTTCAAAAGAAGACATTTACGAGGCCAAGAAACATATGAAAAATGTTCATCATCACTGGTCATCAGAGAAATGCAAATCAAAACCACATTGAGATAACATCTCACGCCAGTTAGAATGAGAATCATTAAAAAATCAGGAGACAACAGATGCTAGAGAGGATGTGGAGAAATAGGAACACTTATACACTGTTGGTGGGAGTGTAAATTAGTTCAACCATTGTGGAAGACAGTATGGCAACACCTCAAGGATCTAGAAATAGAAACTCTATTTGACCCAGCAATCCCATTACTAGGTATATACCCCAAAGGATTAATATAATAGAACGATTTGTTCTATTATAAAGACACATGCACACGTATGTTCACTGAGGCACTGTTTACAATAGCAAAGACTTGGAACTAACCCAAATACCCATAAATGATAGACTGGACAAAGAAAATGTACAACATATACACCATGGAATACTATGCAGCCATAGAAAATGATGAGTTCATGTCCTTTGTTCGGACGTGGATGAATCTGGAAACCATCATTCTCAGCAAACTGACACAAGAACAGAAAACCAAACACCACCATGTTCTCACTCATAGGCAGGTACCGAACAATGAGAACAGAGGAACACAGGGAGAGGAGCATTACACACTGGGGTTGGTAGGGGGGTGCTAAGGGAGGGACAATGTGGAGAGGACAGGCTGGAAGGGATAACATGGGGAGAAATGCCAGTTGCAGGTGACAGGGGGATGGAAGAATAAACCACCTGGCCAAGCATGTACCTATCCAACAATCCTGCATGATCAGCACCTAAAGTACAAAAAAAAACAAAAACCTAAAGTACAAAAAAAAAAGACTCAAGTGTATATATCTACACCTTTATTTAAAAATATGAAACAACTTATATATGTAGGGCACATTTTTAAACAAACTTTGGATCATATATTACTCTGCACTTTATTTGCACTTTCCTTTATAACTAAAAAAAAAAATGTGTGTGTGTGTGTGTGTATGTGAGTGTGTGTATATATATATTAAAAAAAAAAAAATAGAGATGGAATCTCACTATATTGCCCAGGCTGGTCTCAAACTCCTGAGCTCAGTTGATCTTCCTACCTTGTCCTCCCAAAGTGCTGGGATTACAGGTGTGAGCCACTGAGCCAGGCTGTTATTTCCACTTTCCATATTTCCATATATTACTCTGCTTTTATTTCCATCTTACAATATACCATAGACATCTTTCCAGGTCAATATAGATAGATATAACAAATTCTTTTTAATTACTTAATACCCATAATATTAGGATCCTGTCCCCTTCATACCTATAATCTTGCAATAATCTTTGACTGGTCTCCTTGCCTCCATTTTCTTGCCATTTCTTGAGAATCGTATAACACAAGAATATTAAAAATCAAAAGTCAAACAGCAACACATTTCTAGTGAAAAAACTGATACCTCAAGAAATTAACCAAACTGCCCAAGAACATTAAATTAGTGGGGAAAAGAGTCATTCATTTAATAAATATTTGTTCAGCATCTAATATGCGGCCCTAGTATTGTGGAGCTTAAATTCCAGAAAGAGATATGTAAAAAATAAGAAAGCAAATAACAACAATAGATACAGAATGTGATTAATGCCATGAAAAAAAAAAAAACATGGTGAAAGAACAGAGTAATGGAGAATTCCCTACTTTAGATAGGATGCACATGAAAAGTACCTTGGAGCACATGATATTTGAACTTTTACCTAAATAATATGGGAAATAACAAATTATAAGAAGAGGCAAAAAAAAAAAAAAAGCCAGCAAAAACAAAAAAGGAAATCAGTGTTTCTGGTGTGCAGTGATCAAGGGGAGAAGAGCAGCAGGAAAATGAGGCTGGAAAAGAAATGAAGGAATAAATCACACAAGACCTTGTAGGCTATGGCAAGGAGCCTGGACTGGAAATTGATTCAAGGATTTCAAAGAAGGAGTGATTCAATCAGATTTATACTTTACAAAGTATAAATCTGGCCTCTAGATCAAGAAAGGATAGAAGGCAGTCAAGAATGCTACCAGGAAAATCTTTGCAGGAGCAGAGGTAAGCAACAGCAGTGGATTTGATTAGGGTATTGTTGGCAAGCAAATAGAAGGATGTGGACAGACGTGACAAATATTTGGAAGGGAATTTCAATAAGACTTCCTGATGAAATGGGTGTGGGGCTGGTGCAACGGGTGGTACCAGGGATGAATACTAAGGATTAATTGGTAAAACTGGTACCTAGGGCCATTTTCTGTGATGAGTCTAAATAGAAAATTATCATCAAATATTCTATTTTGAACAAGTTAAGTTTAAGATGCTTACTAGTCTTCCACATAGGAAGGTTAATTAGGTAGATGGAGACAAATCTGATGTATGGGGAGAGTTGGAACAGTAACTTTAAAAATCATCAGTATATTCATGGCATTTAAAAGATGAAACCAGATGAGCTCACTGAGGGAAGCTATATGGTAGAGAACTCAGAAGGGAGGGAGCCGCCAACTCACACAGGTTGGTGGAGTGAGAAGCCAGGATAAGTGACTGACAAAGTGCAGCCAGGGAAGTAGGAGTAAAATAAAAGCATGTGGTGTGCTAGAAACCAAGGCATTAAAAAAGGGTATTAAGCCAGGCATGGTAGCTCACACCTGTAATCCCAGCACTTCGGGAGGCCAAGGCAGGCAGATCACTTGAGGCCAGGAGTTCGAGACCTGTCCGGCCAACGTGGCAAAACCCCATCTCTACTAAAAACACAAAAATTAGCCAGGTGTGGTGGTGTGTGCTTGTAATCCCAGCTACTTGGGAGGCTGAGGCAGAGAATTGTTTGAACCTGGGAGGCAGAGGCTGCAGTGAGCTGAGATTAAGCCACTGCACTCTAGCCTGGGTGACAGAGTAAGACTCCATCTCAAAAAAAAAAAAAAAAAAAATGTATATTAGGAAGGAGGGTGGAGTCAACTGTGTCAAATGCTAATGACTAATCAAAGAATATGAGTACTAAATACTGACCACCGGATTTGACAATGTGAAGGTTACTGAAGATTTTAAAAAGAAAGGTAGGTAAGAAATAGGTAGAAGGAAGAGATCGGAATAGAAATCAACTTGGAATAGGCTATTTTAGAAGGTCAGAAGTAGAGAAAGTATTAACAGTGTTTTTTTTTTTTAATAAATTTTATTTTTTAGAGACATTTTAGGTTCACAGCAAAGCTGAGCAGAAAGTACCAAGTTCCCAGATATCCTCTGTCCCCAAATATATACCACCTTCCCCAATATTGGGATCCCAAACCATAATGGTACATTTCTACACTGACACATCATTATCACCCAAACTCCCACTATGGTTTTCCCTGGAGTTGTATATTCTATAGATTTGGACATGTATCCCCCACTGTAGTATCATATAGGATAGTTTCACTGTCCTAAGAATCCTCTGTGCTGTGGCTATTCATCTCTCCCTTTCCCAAAGCCTGAGTAACCACTAGGCTTTTTACTGTCCCCATAGTTTTGCCTTTTCTAGAATGTCATATAGTTGAAATAATAAAATATGTAGCCTTTTCTTTCACTTAGTAATACGCATTTAAATTTCCTCCATATCTTTTCATAGCTTGATAGTTCATTTCTCTTAAGTGTTGAATAGTGTTCCACTGTCTGGATGTACCACAGTTTATCCATTAACCTTCTGAAGGACATCTTGGATACTTCCAACTTTTAGCAATTACAAATAAAGCTGCCACAAATATCCATGTGCAGGTTTTTTGGAATGTAGTTTTCAATTGATTTGGGTGAATACCAAGGAGCATGAGTGCCAGATTGTATAGTAAGAGCATATTGTGGCCAGGCGCGGTGGCTCAAGCCTGTAATCCCAACACTTTGGGAGGCCAAGGCGGGTGGATCATGAGGTCAAGAGATTGAGACCATCCTGGTCAACATGGTGAAACCCTGTCTCTACTAAAAATACAAAAATTAGCTGGGCATGGTGGCGTGTGCCTGTAATCCCAGCTACTCAAGCGGCTGAGGTAGGAGAATTGCCTGAACCCAGGAGGCGGATGCTGCGGTGAGCTGAGATCATGCCATTGCACTCCAGCCTGGGTAACAAGAGCGAAACTCCGTCTCAAAAAAAAAAAAAAAAAAAAAAAGAGCATATGTAGGAAACTGCCAGATTGTCTTCCAAAGTGGCTATACTATTTTGCATTCCACTATCTGTGAATGAGAGATGTCAGACATCCTGTCATTTCACATCCTTGCCAGAATTTTGGCCATTCTATTAGGTGTGTAGTCACAGCTCACTGTTGTTTTGATTTGCAATTTCCTAATAAGTAATGTTGAACATCTTTTGATATGCTTACTTACCATCTATATATATTTGTTGAAGTGTCTGTTCAGGTCTTTTGCCCATTTTTCAATTGGGTTGTTCATTTTCTTATTATTCAGTTTTAAGAGTTCTTTGTATATTTTTGGGTAACAAGCCTTTATCAGATGTGCCTTTTGCAAATATTTTCTCCTACTCTGTGACCTGACCTCATTTTCTTGACATTGTGTTTGCAGAGCAGAAGTTTGCAATTGTAATGAAGTGTGGCTTAGCAATTATTTCATTTATGGATGTCACTGCTAAATAGTCACATAAACTTTATCGTATGCTGTCTGCTAGATGTTTTATAGTTTTGCATTTTACATTTAGTGTTAGGATCCATTTTAAGTGAAGGGTGTAATGCCTGTGTCTAGATTCATGTCTTTCAAGCAGACGTCTAGTCATTCCAGCATCATTTGATGAAGACTCTTTCCTCCATTGCATTGCCTTTGCTTTGACTGTGTATATATACATATAGTCAACTGATACAGTCTCCTTCTACCTGTTTCCTATATAATGCCCCCCGGCAGATGAATGCACTTATAGTTGGAGAAAGAGAGGGAAAGAAAGAGAGGCATTAGCTAGGATTTCCAGTACAATGTTGAAAAGGGGTGGTGACATCTGTCTTATTTCTAACCTTAGCAGAAATCTTCAAGTTTCTCTGCATTAAGTATGATGTTAGCTGCAGGTCTTTCGCAGGCATTCTTTGTCAAGTTGAGGAAGTTCCCTTCTATTCCTGGTTCACTGAGAGTTTTTATCATGAATGAGTGTTGCATTTTGTTAAATGGTTTTTCTCGTCTACTTATATAATCATGTGATTTTTCTTTTTTAGCCTGTTGATGTGAATTGCATTCATTGATTTTCAAATAGTAAATCAGCCTTGCATATCTGATGTAAATCCCACTTGATTATGGTTTATAATTCTTTTCTATACATTGTTGCATTCACTTTTCTCATATTTAGTTGATGATTTTTGCATCCATATTCATAAGACATACTGATATATAGATTTCTTATAATGTCTTTGTATTTTGTATTTTGTTGGTATAGAGTAATGCCTGACTTTATAGAATGAGTTAGGAAGTATTCCCTCTGCTTCTATGTTCTGAAAGAGATTACAGAGAATTGGTAAAATTTCTTCCTAAAATACCTGCTAGAGCACATCAGTGAAATCATCTGGGCCTGGTACTTGATATTTTAGAAGGTTTTAAATTATTGATTCAATTTATTTAACAGATTTAGATATATTCATATTGTCTATTCCTTTTTCTGAGTTTTAGCAAATTGTGCCTTTCAAGAAATTGGCCCATTTTATTTAAGTTATTAAATTCGTGGGCACAGCATTGTTCATAACATCCCTTTATCATCCTTTTAATGTCTGTGGGATCTCTAGTAATATTCCTTCTTTCATTTATGATATAAGTAATTTGTGTCATCTCTATTTCTTAGCCTGGCTAAGGGTTAGTAATTTTATTACTGTGTTTTTTGGGAGGCATGTTACTGATTTTGTTGATCTTTTCTAGTTTTTGGTTTTGTAGGTTTTCCCTATTGATTTCCCATTTTTCAGTTTCAGTGATTTCTGCTCCAATTTATTATTTATTTTCACTTACTTATTTTCAGCTTCATTTGCTTTTATTTTGCTAGTTTACTACCTAAGGCGAAAGTTTTGTTAACTGACTTTAGATCTTTTTATTTTCAAATATATTCACTTAATGATGTAATTTTCCCTAAGCACTGCTTTCACCGTATCCTACAAATTTCAATTAGTTGTACTTTGAATTTCATTGAATTCAAAATATTTTAGAATTTCTCTTGAGATTTTTTATTTGACCACCATGTTATTATAAGTTTGTTGTTTAATCTTCAAGTATTTGGGGATTTTCCAATTATCTTTCTATTATTTGACTTCCAGTTTAATTCCATGTGGTCTAAGGTCAGACACTGTAAGATTTCTATTCTGTGAAACTTGTTAAGGTCTGTTTTATGGTTCAGAATGCAGTCTTCCTTGGTGAATATTTCATGTAAGCTTAAGAAGATGTGTAATATACTATTGTTATATAAAAAATCATCTATAGATGTCAATTCTATTCAGTTGATTTATGGAGTGTTGAGTTCTACTATGGCCTTACTAATTTTCTGCCTGCTAGATCTGTCCATTTATCCAACTATAGGAGTGCATTCATCTATTTCTCCTTGGAATTCTATCAGTTTCTGTCTCGTGTATTTTTACACTCTGCTGTTAGGCACATATACATTAAGGATTATCATGTCTTTTTAGAGAAACATTATGAAATTTTTTTCTTTATCCCTGATAACTTTCCTTGACCTTTAGTCTGTTCTGTCTGAAATCAACAGTTGATTCGCTTTTAGCTAGTTTCCTTTATTTAGTTTTAGCACAGTATATCTTTCTCCATTTCTTTACTTTACATTTATATGTGTCTTTAAATTTAAAGTGGGTTTCTGGTCGACAACATAAGTTGAGTCTTGGTTTTCTTTGATCCACTTCAACAATCTCTATCTTTAAATTGGTATATTTAGACCACTGACATTTAAAATGATTATTGATATAGGAAGATTAATACCTACCATATTTGCTACTGTTTTCTACTTGTTGCCTTTTGTTCTTATTTTTGTCTTCCACACTTGTCTGCCATGTGTAGTTTTAATTGGGCATTTTATAAGATTCAGTTTTCTCTCCTTTTTTAGCATATTATACTTTTTTTTACTTTTCTTCCTGATTGCCCTAGATTTTGTACTATACATTTACAACTAATCCAAGTGACTTTGAAATAACATCTACTGCTTCACAGGGGGTCCAAATATCCAGTAAAAACAAAATATTCCTAATTCCTTTCTCCTATTCCTTGTATCATTGGTGTCATTTATTTCCCTTATATATAAGTATAAACAAGGATATACATATGCATATGTAATCAAATACATTGTTGCTATTATTTTGAACAAATTGTTATCTATTAGGTAAATTAGAAATAAGAAATATTAAAGTTCCCATTTTACTTTCACTTATTCTTTCTCTGATGCTTTTCTTTTCTTTATGTAAGTCCAAATTTCTGACCTATATCAATTTCCTTTTCTCCGAAGAACTTCTTTTAATATTTCTTGCAAAGCAGGTGTCCTGGTAACAAATTCTCTCAATCTTCGTTTGTCCGCGAAAGTATTTATTTCTTACTTTTAAAGAATAATTTCACAGGTTACAGAATTCTAGATTGATTTTTTTTTTTTTTTTTTTTTTTGAGACGGAGTTTCGCTCTTGTTACCCAGGCTGGAGTGCAATGGCACGATCTCAGCTCACTGCAACCTCCACCTCCTGGGTTCAGGCAATTCTCCTGCCTCAGCCTCCTGAGTAGCTGTGGCTACAGGCACGCGCCACCGTGCCCAGCTAATTTTTTGTATTTTTAGTAGAGACGGGGATTCACCATGTTGACCAGGATGGTCTCTATCTCTTGACCTCGTGATCCACCTGCCTCGGCCTCCCAAAGTGCTCGGATTACAGGCTTGAGCCACCGCGCCTGGCTAGATTGATTTTTTTTTTCCACTTAACACTAAATATTTCACTCCATTCTCTTTTTACTTTCATATATTCTGAAGGGAAGTCAGCTGTGATTCTTATCTTTGTTCTTCTATAGATATTTATTCCCTCTGGCTTCTTTCAGGATTTTTTTAATCTCTGATTTTCTGAAGTGTGAATATGATATGCCTAGGTACAGTTTTGGGGGTCTTGTTTATTTGTTTGCTTCTGCACTTATCTTGTTTGGTGGTCTCCGAGTTTCCTGGATCTGTTTGGTGCCTAACATTAATATGGAGAAAATTTTCAGTCATTTTTGCTAAAAATATTGATTCTGTTCCTTTTTCTTCTCCATCAAGTATTTTTATTATGTGTATTTGTAACTTTTATAGTTTTCCCATAGTTCTTGGATATTCTTTTCTTTTTTATCTTATTTTTTTTTCTCATTGCTTTTTGGTTTTGGAAGTTTCTATTGTCTCAAGCTCAGAGATCCTTTCATCGACCATGTCCACCCTACTAATGAATTAGGCATTCTTCACTTCTAATACAGTGTTTTTGATCTCTAGCATTTTAAAAATTCTTTCTTAGATTCCATCTCTCTGAATTACCGAACTGTTCTTTCATGTTGTCTACTTTTTCCATTAAAGCTCTTAATATATTAATCATAGTTTTAAAAATTCCTGTTCTAATAATTCTCATATTCCTGACATATCTGACTCTAGTTCTGAGGCTTGTTCAGTCTCTTCAAATTGTGATTTTTGCCTGTTAGTATGTCTTGTAATTCTTTGTTCAAAGGTGGACACAATCTAATAGGTAAAAGGAACTGCAATAAACAGGCTTTTAATAGTGTAGTGACAAGTTGTAGGGGAAGAAGTATTCCATAGTCTTATGATTTGCTCTCAGTCATTTGGTGAACCTGTGACCTTGAACTGTGAAATTCACAAGCACTTTTCATATTATTTTTTCATATCTCTTCCCCTCTTAGATGAGACAGGATGGCTAGAGGAGGCTGGAGTTGGGAATTTGCTTTCTTCCAGGTAGGTTCAACTATGACAAAATTTCAGTAGGTTAGTATCTGGTAAAATAGTTTCCCCTAAGGCCTTATTCAAAAGAGTGGTCTGGCATATTTCAAAACGTCTCCTTTCCCCTTCTCCATGCTGGAAGCACTAGAGGATTTTTCTCTAATATTTGTTGTAAGAACCTGGTAAAACTTTGGAGGGAAAAATTCAGAAAAATGTAGCCTTTCCCACGTGACTGAGTCCCCCTCAAATTTTCAACTTTCAGAGTTGTCCATGCTGAGCTTCCAATAGTTCATCAATTACAGCTTGGATTTCCCTGCTCAGTCACTGGTTCCTGGGGAGGTTTCTGCTCATGGGTTTTTATATCAATACATTATGTTTCTCTGTATCCAAATATCTGTATTTCCAATTTTGGGGGGCAAAAGTTTTCCCTGTGACCTCATTTCTTTGACAGATCTAAGAAAGTTTGATTTTTTTAGCTCAATTTTTTTTTTTTTTTTTGAGACGGAGTTTCACTCTTGTCGCCCAGGCTGCAGTGCAATGGCACAATCTCAGCTCGCTACAACCTTCACCTCCCGAGTTCAAGCAATTCTCCTACCTCAGCCTCCCAAGAAGCTGGGATTACAGGCATGTGCCACCACACCTGGCTAATTTTGTATTTTTAGTAGAGACAGGGTTTCACCATGTTGGTCAGGCTGGTCTTGAACTCTGACCTCAGGTGATCCACCGGCCTCGGCTTCCCAAAGTGTTGGGATTACAGGTGTGAGCCACTGTGTCCAGCCTGTTCAGCTTTTTAATTGTTGTTAGGATAAAGTAGAGATGTCTAAACTCCTTACATACCACATACCCAACCCTGACCACTTTATTAGAAAAATTTACCATGAAAGGCAGCAGAGAAGTAAGGCAATAGTAAAGAAAGTTACAGAGCCAAGAAATTGATTTTTAATTGGGAAATATCAGAGCAGTTTTTACGGTGATGGAAATTACCCAGCAGACAGGGAGACATTTGTGATGCCGGAGAAGAGAGGGAATATAAAGACAGATGTTAAATCGTCAAAGTCAGTAGAGAGTAAATCCAGAACACAGAAGGACTGAGCACCCCACGTAAGGAGCAAGAACATCTCTTCCATTTGTCTTGCAGTGACAGAGAACACAGGCATAGTGCTAACACAAAAATACGTTGCTTATGTCTCATTCTATTTTCTTAATCAAGTATGAAGTGAGAACATTGTCTGGGAAGTCAGGAGACTTTCAGAGGTAGAAATAACACAGGGTCTCAGAGAGTGGGGCAAACTGACTTACTAGAAAAACAGTTGCCAGGCAACAGTAAATTACCATTTCAAGTTTTTGTTCTGAAATTTAAAGTTAGCTAACTGTAACATGTCATATTCTTCTGCAGTCTTGTTTGGCTGCTGGAGTACAATGGGAAGAAGAGTAAGTGGGGGTTTGCTGGGTGTACACACACAGGCAGAGACTTCAAACAGTTTGAGAGTATTTGCAAGGTAGTGACTACCATGACTGACCACAAGGAGTAGGGTGACAGATCACAAGAAAGAAGTAAGGTCAACAGGTAAGTGATATGATGAGGTTGAAACATAGTTGACTAAGTGAGTCTAGGGGTCAGTAGGTGGGGTTTAGAGATTTGAATACTAAAAGGTGATATTTGTGAAGTTACATTACTGCTAGTGATGACAAGATCTGTATTTGAAGCCATTCAGGATTTTTTACTGTATGCAACAAACTGAGTTTTCCTACCTAAAGCAGAAAAGGCTAAGTAGCAGGAACAACAGAGTCAGGATGCTGCCACTGCCACCATATACTGCTAGGGCCTAGACCACAACCATGAATCTCATCCTCCACCCTTTCCTCTCTTAGCTGCCCCCTGTAAGAGTCATTGCCCAAGCAGGTGAGGCCTATTGCCTGAGCTCAAGTTGTGTGCCTTTCCTTGCTCATTTTACTTGAAGGCAAAGCAAAGAATGATATCCCTCAATTTAGCTTCCTTACTAGCAGAAAGTGTTTCTGTCGATCCAGCACTCACTCAGAAAGGGGATTCCTTAAGACTAGAAAGGGGTCTAGACAGATATTGGCAATAATTTTCTTTTTAAGGTCAAAAAGTAAAAGATAAATGTCCTTTAAAAAAAAAATCACGGGAGTTTGTGAGGGACTAAGCTGAGATCAAGGAGATGACTGAAGATAAGGAGGTCACCATCATGAGAAGCCAGGCACTGCTTTAGATAGTGGTAAGACAAAACAGAATGAAAAGATCAAAACCTGAACTTTTGGAGTTTACCTTCACATAGGGGATTGAGTCTCTTGGTTCTTTCCAACACACTATGCTTCTGCCATTTCTTCAAATATAGCAAGACAATAATATAATTTTAAGGATCTCTCTTGCTCCGATCTCTCCTGCTTGCTAATCTCTGAAATTCTTTGAGCAGAACTCAAGATCTTTTCATTTACAATACTTAATAAAAGGCCTAAGATGCTAAATACTTGCTTGAGGTAAAAATAAGTAAACCTATCTATTCTAAATTATATCTAATAAGAAAAAACAGTAGTAAATATATGCAGTACTGAGCACTCTATTGCACTATGTTTTTTCCTTTTTATTCCTGACTTAACTATCAAAACAGACCTATAACATAGGCACTATTATTTGTATTTTACAGATAAAGTGACTAAGGCATGTTTTTTCCTTTTTATTCCTGACTTAACTATCAAAACAGACCTATAACATAGGCACTATTATTTGTATTTTACAGATAAAGTGACTAAGGCACAGAAGGGTTTAAGTAACTTAGGTAGGAGATGGTGTGGCCAGGAAATCTGGCTCTAGTAATGACTGGGTTATCACAGTATTTCCTCTTATTTTTAAGCCAGAGGGGGATCTGAGAGTAGGTAAACACTAAAGGAAATAAAAGTCACCAACCTACATAACGGGACAGGCTAGTCTGAAGGTGGCCAAATGGAAGCTATGAGTATGTGTACAGTGCTTAGCAGGAATAATATTGCTAAGAGTTAACATTGCTGTGCTTGATCTATAGTTTGGAGGAGACTTTGTTTGTTTTCAATATCAGGATCTAAAAGAAGAAAAGAAGTACAAGAAGATTCTTGAGTAAAGTCTCTAAATGATGAGAAGATAGGAGCACTGACAGTATTAGTTTGGAGCAGAATAAATAATAACTTCGGACCCTCCAGATAACCTGAACAAGGTACAAAACCAAATGCTACTGTACACAACACCTCTTTTAGTGACCCAGCCACAACTTAGCAAGGGCTTCTTCAGCTTCCTAGGTCAGGCTGGGAGACTTGGGAGCTGTCCTAGCAATCAGAGTATAGCTTGAAGACCATTTTTGTCCACGAGAAATGTAATTTTCATGGCTAGGGTTTGGCAACTCTTCTTGCCATCCCATTCCTGTGTAAGAAACAAAATGGCAATTCCCTACAATTTTACCTACTGCAGAAGCTGTAAATGAATTCCTAAGTACATCCTGCAAAGAACTAAACCAAAGTCTGTTTTATCACAGCTTAGATGACTTCCACCTACCTTAAAATGCAGCCATATGCTCCCTGATATTGTAAGTCCTATAATGCAAGCCTCCTCCCCAATATCAGAGACTAGAAGACATGCCACTGCTGTTGCTTCCCATCCACATTTTAAAATAACAGAATTAAAAAAAAAAACATGCAGTTTCAATTGGCTCCAGTTGGTATGAATAACGAGATGTGGTTGTCAGATTTCTGGAAAGCTGCCAGTATGGTCATTAACTAGCCAGATACTAGGCCCACTTACAAAGAGGATAATTAATACAATTTTAAATAATGTCAACGTTAATGAAATTTTAAATTTGGGACTTGGGGATGGGATGAAACAACCTATGAATTAGAATCCTTCTTGCAGTAAGTGCTCTATAAGAAAGGGGATAGACTGGAGTAAAGGGAGATGGAGCTTCCTCAATTGTGGCAATCATCAAGCTTTGCCCAATTAAAATACGGTCTTTTTTTGAAGTCTATGATGGAAGAATCCTAGCTTTGACAAGTTGGCAGTAACCCTTGTGATCTATTTTACTAGGATATATATTATCACTGCAAAAATAAAACATATTACAAAACTGGAGAGCAGACTCTGTCTGTGATCATTAGACAGACTGGACCGAGTGCCTCAAGCCTTTGATGCCCTGACATGTTATTTTCTGGATAGTGTCCAGCAACCCAATGCAGCATAGCTTTTTCTCTACCGTATCCAGATGGCAAATGGAAGAGATCAAATTCAACAATTTCAGGGCTAACCTTAATGGATGTGAAGGCTGGCTCCCCTATGAGCTTTTCAGGGATATACAATACAAAAAGGCCTTTGAACAAAGAGACAAATAATTAGCTTTCTCTCTCTCTCTCTTCAAAACTAAACCATGGATGTGAAATATCTGATGAATTCTAATCACTGACATTCATGACACTTTCTGTGAAGCTCAGATGGGTGTTACTCTTAATATTCTGGAAAGCTTTTTTCTCCCCCTTCAGGCAAATATTTTTACTCTCCCACTATTTCCTTTAAAACAACCAAATGTGTGTGTGTGTGTGTGTTCCCAAATGTTTAGGCAGCATTGTCTTATAGAAAGATTCTCACACCCTCACTAAAGGCTTTCAGAATTGGCTAGCATAAGCCTTACACATTTGTGCTATTGTGTAAGCATACACTAGACCTTCACTCTAAGTACATCTGTACAGGAAGGAATATGATATAAAGGTCCGCCTCACTCTCCAGACTTTACTTATTGAAGATTTTACTTACTAAAGTACCAGAAATACCTAATTGTTCACATAAAAGTCCTATGATATAGGGCATAAGACCAGCTTTGTACTTAGTAAGTGGAGTAAGTATAGTTAGTAAGTGGAGGAGGCAAAAGTGAGGAGGAGGGCTCAGCATTTGAAAGAAAGAAATATGTTTACCAGACTGGGTGCGATGGCTCACATCTATAATCCCAGCACTTTGGGAGGCCAAGGCGGGCAGATCACAAGGTCAGGAGTTTGAGATCAGCCTGGCCAACATAGTGAAACCCCATCTCTACCAAAAATACAAAAATTACCCATGTGTGGTGGCAGGCACCTGTAGTCCCAGCTATGTGGGAGGCTGAGGCAGGAGAATCGCTTGAGCCAGGGAGGCAGAGGTTGTAGTGAGCCAAGATCATGCCACTGCACTGCAGCCTGAGTGACAGAGTGATACTCTGTCTCAGGAAAAAAAAAGAAATACGTTTATCTTCCGGGTTCTTCCATGAAACAAAATAGGTCAACTTAAAATAGGAGTTGTTAGGGAGCAGAAAAGAATGGTGGGTAGGAGATAGGACTAACGTGCAGCTTCCAGTTAGAAAGAACAGAACAGTTGTCTGGAGACTCACATTGTGAATTTTCGCTCCAAGAACCACTGCAGGAACATACCAGGAAAACCAAAAAAATTCACAGACTCATTGAAAGAAGTGGCTTCCTGCTGCTAATGCCACAGGACAGATGAAAAACTGTGAGTTCCCAAAGTGTGAAAGGGGGAAAAGTCGGCCTCTGAACACATATCCTCACTGAGGAACCTAAAAATCCAGATCACGGGAGAAAGATTTAACCATATCTAGAGCCGAAATGGATTTAGGGAGCCAAGTGAAATATTAAAGTAGAAGAGGTAGCAGAAGGAGCCCTGTAGGCACTCCCAGTCCTCAGCTCAAGCCCCAGGGAAGCCATTCTGGGCCTTATCTCACAGCGGTCCTTGGGGAAGGAAAGGCAGCCAGTGGAAATGGGGAGAGGCCACAGGGTAAAGGAAGCTCCTGGCTGAACTCTTTAATAATTTCAACTGAGCACGAACTTCCCAGAGCAGAATCCAAGGAAGGGGAGTAGAGGCGAGTGAACGGAAAGTGCAGATACAAACACAGAAGTCACAGCCAAAGGTGCAGGTAGGCAGGGAGGTAAAGACTGAGAGCCCTGCTTGCTTTATCAGCTGGAAAGCTTTTAGGCTAAGGTCAAGACCTCAGCCTTCTGTCCAGCTGCCTGCATATAAACTCAGTGCAGTTAGGGAGGCATAATAACAGTGAGAGTGGCCTTGCTGGCTAGATGGGAGTGGGGTGAGGCATGTCACTGCCAGCTTTCCCCCACTTCGCCGGTGACCTGTATGATGCAGCAGAGGTAGCCACAATCCCCTTAGGAACATAACTCCATGGGCCTGAGAACCACCCATCCATCCCCCATAGTGGCTGCAGCAAGCCCCGCCCAAGGAGAGTCTGAGTTCAGACCTGCCTAACCCTGTACTCCCCTGATGGTTTGTCTCTACTGGCCCTGGTATCCAAAGACAAAAAACACAATCCCTTGGGAGCTCCACGGCTCTGCCCATCACCTGAGAAATCTGAATACTCATCCTAGCCAATGTAGGGCAAGATTATATCCCCCTTCTACTATTGCAGCTGGCACTCTCTTGAAAGTGCCACTTCTGGCTAGACAGCAACCAACTCAACTCATGACAGAACAACCCTCTTTCTCCAAAGAAAGAGAAAACAACAGCTAATTCCACCATGTGCAATGCCCTGGCTAACCAGAGGTTCTGAGTCTGTCCACGTGACAACTTCACTGTGAGCATAACCAGCATTCAAGAAAATCTGTGCACTAAACAAAACTACAACCAAGGAATCCCACAGAGTCCACTTGACTCCCCTGCCACCTCTACCAGAGAAGGTGCTGGTATCCACAGCTGGGAGACCTGAAGATGGATCACATCACAGGACTCTTTATAGCACTAGCCTGGCTCCTGGTAGCCCCACTGAGTGGCTAGACCCAGAAAAGCAATAACAATAACTGCAGTCTGGCTCTCAGGAAGCCCTATCCCTAGAGAAACGGGGAGAGCACCACATCAAGTGATTACCCTGTGGAACCAAAGAACCTGAACAGCAGCCCTTGAGTTCCAGATCTTTCCACTGAAACAGTCTACCCAAATGAGAAGGAAGCAGAAAAGTAATTCTGGTAATGAGACAAAACAAGATTCTATACCCACAAAAGATCACATCAGCTCTTCAGCAATGGATCCAAACTAAGCAGAAATCTCTGAATTGCCAGAAAAATAATTCAGAAGGTTGATTATTAAGCTAAGCAAGGAAGCACCAGAAAAAGGTGAAAACCAATTTAAAAAAATTTTTTAAATAAAGGATATGGATGAAAAAGTCCCCAGAGAAATGGATATGGTAAAGAAAAGACAATTACAACTTCTGGAAATAAAAGACACATTTAGAGAAATGCACAACACATTGAAAAGTATCAAAAATAGAATCGAACAAGTAGAAAAAAAAGCTTCAGAGCTCAAAGACAAAGCCTTTGAATTAACCCAATCCAACAAAGACAAAGAAAAAAGAATTTTAAAAATGAACAAGGCCTCCAAGAAATGTGCAATTACGTTAAATGACCAAACCTAAGAGTAACGGGTGTTCTTGAGGAAGAAGAGCAATCTAAAAGTTATGCAAACTTATTTGAGGTAATAATCGAGTAAAACTTCCCTGGTCTTGCTAGAGATCTAGACATCCAAATATAAGAAACTCAAAGAATACCTGAGAAATTCATCACAAAAACATAATCACCTACACACAAAGTCATCAGATTTTCTAAAGTCAAGACAAAGGCAAAAATCTTAGGAGCTGTGAGTCAAAAGCATCAGGTATCCTATAAAAGAAAACCTATCAGATTAACAGCAGATTTCTCAGCAGAAACCATGCAAGCCAGAAAGGATTGGAGTCCTATTTTTAGCCTCCTTAAACAAAATAATTATCAGCCAAGAATTCTGTATCCAGCAAAACTAAGCTTCATAAATAAAGAATAAAGCCTTTTTCAGACAAACAACTACTGAGAGAATTCACAACTACCAAGCCAACACTAAAAGAACTGCTAAAGGAGTCCTAAATATTGAAACAAAACCTCAAAATACACAAAATAGAACCTCCTTAAAGCATAAATATCACAGGACCTGTAAAAAAGTAGCACAATTTAAAAAACCTCAAGGTATTCAGGCAACAACTAGCATGATGAATAGATCAGTAGGTACCTCACATCTCAATACTAATGTTGAATGTAAATGGCCTAAATGCTCCACTTGAAAGATACAGAATGGGAGGATGGATAAGAATTTACCAACCAAGTATCTGTTATCTTCAACAGACTCACCCAACCCATAAGGACTCACATAAACTTAAAGTAAACTGGAAATAAAAGACACATTTATTTGCATGGAAAAGAGATATTCCATGCAAATGGATATGAAAAGCTAGCAGGGATAGCCATTATACCAGAAAAAACAGACCTTAAAGTAACAACAGTTAAAAAAGACAAACAGAGACATTATATAATGTAAAAGAATTAGTCCAACAGGAAAATATCACAATCCTAAATATATATGCACCTACCACTGGAGCTCCCAAATGTATAAAACAATTATTACTAGACCTAAGAAATGAGATAGACAGCAACACAATAATAGTGGGGACTTCAATACTCCACTGACAGCACTGGACAGGTCATCAAGACAGATAGTCAACCATGAAACCATGGACTTAAACTATACTCTAGAACAAATGGACTTACAGATATTTATAGAATATTCTACCCAACAATTGCAGAATACGCATTTTTTTCATCAGCACATGGAACATCCTCCAAGATAGACCATATGATAGGCCACAAAACGCATCTCAATAAATTTAAGAAAACTGAAATTATCTCAAGTACTCTCTCAGACCACAGTGGCATAATACTGGAAATTAACTTCAAAAGGAACCCTCAAAACTATACAAATACATGTGAATCAAATAATCTGTTCCTGAATGATCCTTGGGTCAATAATAAAATCAAGATGGAAATTTAAAAAATTACTTGAGCTGGATGATAATACTGGCAGAACCAATCAAAACCTCTGGAATATAGCAAAAGCAGTGCTAAGAGGCAAGTTCGCAGTAATAAATGCCTACATCAAAAAGTCTGAAAGGGCACAAATAGACAATCTAAGGTCACATTTCAAAGAACTACAGAAACAAGAACCAACCAAACCCAAACCCAGCAGAAGAAAAATCACAAAGATCAGAGCAGAACGAAATGAAATTGAAAGAAACAGAAACATGAAAGATAAATGAAAAAAAAGCTGGTTCTTTGAAAAGATTAAAAAAACATTGATACACTATTAGTAAGATTAACCAAGAAGACAGAAGATCCAAATAAGCTCAATTAGTAATGAAATGGGAGATATTATAACTGATACCACAGAAATACAAAAGATAATTCAAGACTATTATAAACACCTTTATGTGCATAAACTAGACAACTTAGAGGAGATGAATAAATTCCTGGAAATATACAACCCTCCTAGATTAAACCAGGAAGAAACAGAAACTATTAAAAAATAATAATAATAAGTAATGAGATTGAAACAGTAATAAAAAAAATTGCCACCAAAAAAAAGTCCAGGACCACATGGATTCACAGCCAAATTCTATCAGACCTTCAAAGAAGGTCTTTCCTACTGAAACTATTGCAAAAGATAGAGAAAGATGGAATCCTCCCTAACTCATTCTGTGAAGCCATCATTACCCTAATACCAACACCAGGAAAGGACATAACAAAAAAAAAAAAACTATAGACCAATATCCCTGATGAACATAGATGTAAAAATCTTCTATAGCTAACTGAATTCAACAGCATATCAAAAATGATCAAATGAGTTTCATACCAGGGATGCAGGGTTGGTTTAACATACACATACAAATAAATGTAATGATATACCACATAAACAGAAATAAAAACAAAAATCATATGATCATCTCAACAGATGCAGAAAAAGCATCTGACAAAATCTAACATTCTTTTATGATTAAAACCCTCAGCAAAATTGGCATAGAAGGGATATACCTTAAGGTAATAAAAGCCATCTATGACAAAACCACAGGCAACATTATACTGAATGGGGAAAGGCTGAAAGCATTTCCTCTGAGTACTGGAATAAGACAAGGATGCCCACTTTCACCAATTCTACTAGCCAGAATCATCAGTCAAGAGAAAGAAATAAAGGGCATCCAAACTTGTAATGAGGAAGTCAAACTGTTGCTCTTTGCCAGTGATATGATGATCATATACCTGGAAAACCCAAGGCTCATCCAAAAAGTTCCTACATCCGATAAATGAATTCAGTAAAGTTTCAGATACAAAAACAATGTACATAAATTAGTAGCACTGCTATACACCAATAGTAATCAAGCTGAGAATCAAATCGAGAACTCAACCCCTTTTACAACAGCTGCAATAAAATAAAACAAAACAAAATAAAATACTTAGTAATATACCTAACCAAAGAGGTGAAAGATCTCTACAAGAAAATCTATAAAACACTGCTGAAGAAAATTGTAGATGACACAAACAAATGGAAACACATCTCATGCTCATGAATGAGTAGAATCAATATTGTAAAAATGATCATACTGCCAAAAGCAATCTATAAATTCAATACAATTCCCATCAAAATACCACTATCACTTTTCACAGAACTAGAAAAAACAATCCGAAAATCTGTATGTAACAAAAAAAAAAAAAAAAGAGCCCACATAGCCAAAGCAAGACTAAGCAAAAATAACAAATCTGGAAGTATCACATTACCCAACTTCAAACTATACTACAAGGTCATAGTTACCAAAACAGCATGGTACTAGTATAAAAACAGGCACATAGTACAATGGAATGGAATAGAGAACCCAGAAATAAAGCTAAATACTTACAGCCAACTGATCTTTGAGAAAGCAAACAAGAACATAAAGTGGGGAAGAACACCCTATTCAACACATGGTGCTGGGATAATGACAAGCCACAACTAAAAGAATGAAACTGGATCTTCACCTCTCACCTTATACAAAAATCAACTCAAGATGGATCAAAGACTTAAACCTGAGACCTGAAACCATAAACATTCTAGAAGATAACCTCAGAAAAATTCTCCAAGATATTGGCCTAGGCAAAGAGTTCATGACCAAGAGCCCAAGAGCAAATGCAACAAAAAACAAGATAAATAGATGGGACTTAATTAAACTAAAAAGCTCCTGCACAGCAAAAGCAATAAGCAGAGTAAACAACTCATAGTATGGGAAAAAAAATCTTCAGAATCTATAGACCTAACAAAGGACTAATATCCAGAATCTACAAAGAACTCAGACAAATCAGCAAGAAAAAGGCAATCAATCCTATCAAAAGTGGGCTAAGGACATCAACAGACAATTCTCAAAAGGAGATATACAAATGGCCAACAAGCACATGGAAAAATGCTCAACATCACTATTTATCAGGGAAATGCAAATCAAAACCACAATGTGATACCATCTTACTCCTGCAAAAATGGCAATAATTTAAAAATTAAAAAATAATAGATGTTGGCCTGGATGTGGTGAGAAGAAACAGTTTTACACTGCTGGTGGGAATGTAAACTAGTACAACCACTATGGAAAACAGTATGTAGATTCCTTGAAGAATTAAAAGTAGAACTACCATTTGATTCAGCAATCCCGCTACTGGGTACCTACCCAGACAGAACCATCCTAAATGCCCATCAGCCAAGTGGGTAAAGAAAATGTGGCGCATATATATATATATATATAATGGACTACTACTCGGCCATGAAAAGGAATGAAATAATAACATTCACAGCAACCTGGATGAAGTTGGAGACCATTAGTCTAAGTGAAGTAACTCATGAATGGAAAATCAAACATAGTATGTTCTCACTTACAAGTGGGAGCTAAGCTACGAAGACACCATGGTATAAGAATGACAGAATAGACTCTGGGGACTTGGGAAAATGAGTACAAGCTGGGTGAGGGAGAAAAAAAAGAAAAGAAAGAGAAACTGAGAAGGAAGGAAAATACAGCTCTCTGAGGAGAGGGAAAAAAATGTAGGAGTTCTTATCTTGGGTTTATGGACTTGCGAAACTGTATACCAAGTTTTGAGAATGCATATATACATTTTTCAAAATAGAAGGTCCACATTTTAATCAAAAAATAGTAACCCCACCTTATCCCCTCAAAAAGTGTAAGAACTCTGAGGACAAGACTTAATACAGTTAATAGAAACAAGATTAGGCATATTAATGTATCTAAAGAATGAGTTATGTCCCCTTGAGAAGTGGAAGCTTTAAAAAAGGAGCTCTACTACAAAAACTTTGGCCTTGTGTTTTAAAGAACTACTCAAGAGAGTTAGCACTATGGCACAGGTGGCAATATGTTGCCCAAGAAACAAGTGTCCCATACTGGAGATGGGTCTTTGGATAATGATAGCTTGATTACCCTACCCAATGGGGTGCCTCAATGAACTCCCTTTGCTGTGGTTCCATACCCATCAAGCTATCTTTTTTAATAATGTGGCTTCCCAATTAAATCTGGCTGTAAGTAAAGACTATGGTAATCAGTGAAGAAAAGCAGTTGGTACTCCTCATCACTCCATCTACATATAAGATATGTGTGTGTGTTGGGGGGGTGTTTGTGACTGTGCGCATGCACACACTACACATTAATGTTAGTCTATAAAACATTTTCCTAAATTGGCTTCCAGCATGTTACCATTTCCTAATTCTCTTATACCTACCTGGACAATAGTATCTTGTCTGGTTCTTCTCATCATTCTAAACTCAAGGTTGGAATGTTCACAGGCTCAGCACTTGAACCCCTCCCCTTTCTTCCCCTTCCCTCCCCTCTTCTCTTTCTACACCTACTGCACAGAAAATCACACTCAATCTCAAGGCTTTACGCACAGTCTATACAGAGGACTCTCAAATGTACATCTCCATCTGCACCTCTCTCCTGTGCTTTGGTCTCACATATCTAACTGCCTACTTGACATGTCCACTAAGATGTCCACTAAGCATTTAAACTCAATGTGCCTAAAACTTAACTCCTGATAACTCCCAATCTTCCCTCCCAAAATCTTGTTACTGTTGCATTGTTTACTATCTCAGTAAATTGCAAATTCATTATTCCAGTTGCTCTGGCCAGAAACTTTGGAAACATCATTGACTCTTTTGTTTCTTTCATCCTCTATCTAATTAGTCAGAAAATCTTATTTATTCTACCTTCTTTAAAATAAATATTCATGTCCGGGTGTGGTGGCTCATCCCTGTAATCCTAACACTTTGGGAGGCCGAGGTGGGCAGATCACTTGAGCTTAGGATTTTGAGATCAGCCTGACCAACATGGCAAAACATTGTCTCTATTAAAAATACAAAAATTAGCTGGGCATGGTGGCACATACCTGTAGTCCCAGCTACTTGGGAGGCTGAAGCAGGAGAATCACTTGAACCCAGGAAGTGGAGGATGTAGTGACCCGAGATCGTGCCACTGCACTCCAGCCTGGGCAACAGAGTGAAGCTCCATCTAAGAATAACATAACATAACATAACAAACATAACATAACATAACATGGCAAAATTAATATCCAGAACCTGATCACGCCTCATAAAACAATCTTCACCACTCACCCTAGTCCAAGCCACCGTCATCTCCTGCTTGAATCCTGTAGCCTCTTACATGGTCTCCTTGCTTTTACTCTTGTTCCTCTTGTAGCCAGAGTGGGGCTTTAAAACTTACATCAGATCATGCTACTCTCCCACACAAAACCTTCCCATGACTTCCCAATTTAATCCCAGAAATAGCCAAAGTCTTTACAATTGACTCTAAGATTCTATACGACTGACCTCTCCATGTCTACCCTCCTATTAGCCATCTGACTTCATATACTAATACTATGGTGAACAGCATAATGCAAACCACTCCAAGGTTAGAGTCCTGGCTCTTCACCCTTGTTAGCTGTGTGCATTCTGTTGCTTGTGTGACAAGTTGTTTAACATCTGTTTCACAGATCCTCATCTGTATTGTCTTATAGGGTTGTTATAAGAATGAAATGAGTTAATACTTGTGAAGTATTTAGAAAAGTATCCAATATGTAGAAAGCACTATATAGTTATTTGTTAAAGAAAATGCTCTCTCTCCTGCAGCCGTACTGGCCTCCATGCTGGTCTTCACACATTCCAGGTTAGCCCCCACCTCATGGCCTTTCCATTCTTTCCTCTTCCCGGCATGCTAGTCCCCCAGATGTCTACTTTGTACATGTTCTCACCACCTTCAGGTCTTTCCTTAAAAGTCACCTTCTTGGAGGCCTCTGCTGACCAACCACTTTACAGCTTTGAAACCTCTCGGCAGTCCCCACCTCCTAATTTCTGCTTTGTTTGGTTTTATTCTCCGTATCATTATTATCTGACATACTATATATCTTACTTACTTGGTGTCTGTCTCTCCTACTGGAATTTAAGATTTTTGTTTTTCAATGGTCTATCTCCGATACCTACCACATAATAAGTACTCAATAAATATTTATTGAATGAATAGATATTATAAAATACTCACAACTTTATTACTCTCATGAATTAGAGATGAGGACAGAATTCACCAGGTGACATATTCAAATAATCCTCCATTGAACAGGGTTTTTTAGTCATTCAGGAGACAATGGATCCAAAAAGTTTTACATGACTATATAAATGAGAGAAGAGTAGATGTTTACACTTATTCAGGTCTCTGTTGTTATCTTTCCGCCTCTTGAATACTCTTCTAAACTGATTAAAGGCTTAGGATGCTGGCTCTCTCTTTGCCTCAAGTTCTGTTCTCTAAGAGAGTTCAATTACCAGGTAGACTACCCATCCAATACACTAGCATTCAATACATTGTTTGATCTCCTCAACCACAATCCTTTACTCCCACATTATACCCTGGGCCTTGCCATCATGCAGAATTTCTCCATTTTTGAAATCATAAATGTCTATATTCTACTCAGTCTGCAACCTTCTACCTTTTAACCCTTTTATCCTTTAATCCCCACTATATCTGCTCTTCAAGTTTATTTAGAAATCATAGCCTCTAATTTTTTCCTTTTTTTGCTGGTACAGCAGTCGCTACCTGTCTTCTCTTCTTCGCTACCCAGCCTGGCCCCAAGGTCATCACTTGGACTACGTTCTCCCGAGCAACCTCAGCTCCCCTTGCCATAGTGTTCCAATAGCGAAGACAAACACTCTAATCCTGGATCAAGGGTAAAGAACTCATTCACTTACTTACTTACTTACTAGGTAAGCAGTTTTAGAAAAAAAAAAAAAAAGGCAGAATTTTGTTCCAAATCTAATTTGTGATTTCCAATTTCAATTAGGCTCTCAACAGTGTTTATCAAACCCTTTTTAAAAACTTACATAATACCTACAGTGTGCTTGGCACTGTTCTAGACACTTGCAAATATTAACTCATTGAATTCTCATACTCACAATAACACTCAGAGGTAGATGCTATTTTTTTTTTTCACAAATAGGACTTTTTATTTGCCACTATTGTAAGTCTGAACTTCACAGATTATTGGACTGGTAGTTCATATCCATCAGCTCGTTTTAGCACCTGTCCCGTCCCTGGTGGCTATTCCAGAACTACTACCTTCACCATGAAGCTCCACAAGTTTTCCCAATTCAAACTTGGGCTTCTTCAGCATTTTTACTTTTCTAACGAAGACATCATGGAGAGAATAAATACACTGGCAAGCGTTTTCTATGTCTTTTCCAATGCTGTCTGGAATCAATTTATTAATCACTTCTTTCAAGTCATTTGTCTATACTTCTCAGGTCATCATTTCCATCGTCTTCTTCAGGATTTAGCAGACCTGTTGGTGCTGAGCATAAGAGGTCTTCCGTATCTGACTGTTGCATGTTTTTAGTAAAACCAATATAGAACAGATGAAGCAAGTAACCATCAGTAGTCTTGACATCAACATGAGTGTCAATCATCGTCCACCGTTTTTTGATCATGGAACACATTTTGTCATGGGTAAGATCCATGCCATGGAAGTTTTGCCCTGAACATCTTCAGTAATCAGCTTGAATTTTCTAAATGCAACTTGATCATTCTGCAAATCAGTACGACGCACTTCAAACACACTATCCTCGAGGCCATCAGATGCAATTTTGGTTACTTGGGTCCTGGTGACTAGCATCTTTCCAGTATTTCTTATATTGAACAGAGTAGGTGATTTCACATCATACCAATCTTTCTTTGAAAATGGATCAACCACTTTCTTCTTGACTCCCTTTCTGCTGCCTTTTGTAAGGTGCTTGTTCTTGCCAACTGCCATGGTGCTGCTCAGAGCCAAAAACTGGGCTATATACTATTATTGTCTCTGTTTTATGGATGAAAAAAAAATTAAGGCACAGAAAAATCAAGTGACTTCACAAGGTCACACTGCCAGTAAGCAGTAGAGCTTACTAACTCCAAATCCTGGCAGTCTAGCTATACAGCTCAAGCTTTTATCTCCATGTTCTTCTCCATGTTATAAATGAAAATGAGGTATAGAGAGGCTCAGTAACTTGCCCAAGGATATTCATTTAAATATTGAATGGAAAAACTTTGATTTTAATGCAAGGAGTCTGACTGCAGAATTCATACACAAACCCAATAACCTATAACATCTCCTCAGAACTGAAGCCCTCTGAGAAAATCATGCTCAACAGGTTTTGGAGCTCCTCAATTTCCCATGCCAGTCTCAGCAAACTTATCTAGACCCACACTTACCTCTACCTTTCTCCCACTCTCCTAGTGTTCAGTCATTTGCTCTGGACTACATTTTTTCCTATTTCTTCCATCTCTTTCCTGTGTTGTCAATCTTTCTAACTTTACTGGCTCTTATAGTCATGCTCAAGTTTCTTTCATCCTAATAGACCTTACCATCAAAAAATTTTTTGGTAAGGCCACTCTTTATAGCTCCCTTCACCTGCTCATTCTCTTCTCAATCAGGATCTTCCAAAGAGCAATCCTCACTTTCTCACCTCTTCTCTCACGCTAACTAAGCTTCTGCACCAATAACTCTTCTAAAGCTTTTGTTGCTAACATCTTTAGTGATAATAGCAACTGTAAATTCTTTTTTTTTTTTCTTTTTTTTTTTTTGAGACAGAGTCTTGTTCTGTTGCTCAGGCTAGAGTGCAGTGGCATGATCTCGGCTCACTGCAACCTTCACCTCCTCGGTTCAGGCTATTCTCCTGCCTCAGCCTCCCACGTAGCTGGGATTACAAGTGCTCACAACCACGCCTGGTTAATTTTTGTATTTTTTAGTAGAGATGGGGTTTTACTATGTTGGCCAGGCTTGTCTTGAACTCCTGACCTAGATGATCCGCCCACTTCCCAAAGTGCTGGGATTATAGGCTAAATTCTAATGGATAATTCTTAGTTTTCATCTTTGAAATTCTCTACTCCCTTGGAATCCTTAGATCTATACTCTAATGATTCTTCTCCCATCTCTGTCTCCCTTTTTTAATTCCTCAACTCTAGTCTCTTCCCCAGGGTTTGAACTGAGAGAAGTTTTAAAAAGCTTGATTTAACTTTTTCCCCCCACTGTACATGCTTTTTTTAAATGATCTCCCTGTAGAAAATGCAATTTAAATGGTATTCATCTTACAGTAATCCCATCAGTGGTCATGGCTTTGTTACTCCTTTTTGAAGAGCCACTCATCTTGTTCCCCATTCTTTCTAACTTGTGGTAAAAATGGAAACTGGTTGACCCTGTATCTACACAAGGTCAGTCTAAAGGTAAGCATCTGAATTCCAAAAAGACAGGTATCATGGAAGCCTGACCAAAAAGTCTGCTGGATAGAAAAGAAAGACAGAGGGCAAGCTGTGTCTCTATTTTAGTCATAGGTATGTTAATATATTGTCAATCAAAATTAAGGAAATGTGGTCCGCTAAAGAAGTTTTGTTCTATTTTAGAACGTGAGAAACAGTGCAGGAGATATGTGAATGCTGAAGCGCTGAAATTTCAAAGACACTTTAAAGATTTATGGGTATAAAGTATAACTGGTTCTGGATTTTACAAGATGTCTGGCCACTGTAATCACAGACTGCAAGAGAATGTTTGTGTCCTATCAAAATTCATATGTTGAAACCTAATTCCCAATGTAATCGTATTAGGAGGTGGGGTTTTTGGGAGGCAATCAGTGGCCTCATAAAAGAGATCCCAGAGAATGAACCAGTAAAGAAGCACTCACCAGACATGGAATGTGTCAGCACCTTGATCTTGGACTTCCCAGCCTCCAAAACTGACAAATAAATGTCTGTTGTTTATGCTACTCAGTCTGTGGTATTTTGTTATAGCAGCCTCAATAGAGTTAGTCATAGATTTACCAGAAAGATGCTGCAATCAAACCCGTCTCCTTGGCCAGGCAGAGTGGCTCACATCTGTAATCTCAACACTTTGAGAGCTGAGGTAGGAGGACCACTTGAGCCCAGGAGCTTGGGATCAGACTGGACACCATAGCAAGACCTTGTGTTTAATTAAAAAAAAAAAAAAAAAAAAAAGGCCAAATGTGGTGGACTGTGCCTGTAGTCCCAGCTATTCAAGAGGCTGAGTATCACACATCACTCGAGCCCAGGAGTTCAAGACTACAGGGAGCTATGATTGCACCACTGCACTCCAGCCTGGACAGCAGCGCGAGACTCTGTCTCAAAAAACAAAAAAAAAATCCCATTCTCTCTAACAAATATGATATAGCACAATTTAAGGTTTTATTAAACATGTAATGACAATTTGGTAACCCAGCATAGCAATAAAGCTTTCCTGACCAACTACTATAATACCACTGGCCACTTTAAAAGAAGTAAATATAAATTTTTTTCAAAACCTTGGTTGTATAGATATAAAAATCTGCTTGAATCACATTACTCTGCATTTATTAAGGTGCAAAGAAAAATGAAGTTGTATTAGCTTACATATGGCCTTACTGTCTATATTGTGTAACAGTGCAGTGAGACCTAGGGCTGTTTTCTCCATCCTTGCAGGGCATACCAAGATCTACAGAGCAAAAGGGCTACACATGGTTTGACAAGTTGCTTAAATGGGACTTAAGGTGAGTAAATGAGGAAAAAAGAAAGGCAATGTCAATACAATAAATGAGCTTTTTATTTCCTTTGTAAGTTGAAGAAAGCACACTCTTGATTATAACAGTAAAAACCACATCAATTGTATAGATAATATGGCACATTTATTGAACTAGACAGTCCTTTGAGGCAAAACCATATGCAAAATAAAATCTTTTCATCTTAATCCTATGTCTACACTTTTCTATACAGATTTAACAAACCTCAGTATAATGTAAAGAGGTGGAAAACCCTAGTATAATTAGTGGTACCTGTGAAAAATACAATTAGGGTCAGAGTGACAATAAAAGTCAGTCAAGCAACAAGTTGGAAATCCACACCCTCTCAAAAAATCGTTTAAATAAAATTGGTATGATCTTCCAATCATTTACAAACCTGGATACTCTGGGCAATAATAAGATCACTTATTAACTGCAACAAACATTACACATCTTTTGTAATTAAATAAAAATACACACAAAAATATATGGTTTCAGTTCAACAATCTCCTTGATGACAATGCTATGCACTGGCTCATGTGTTGTCTCATTGATTTTTTTTCACTGAATTCATTCACTCATTAAATCCTTATTGAGCTACTTCTGTAACAGGATATTATGCCAAAGATTTAAGAATTAAATCTTTATTATTATAATAACTCGTTTTCTCACACACAGCTATTATAGCCAGGGCACAACAGGAAGAATCTTCCTGTCTTTCATCACTGGTGGTGGCCTCCAGAAACATACTGTCTGCTGAGGTCTGCCTGCTGAGCGGTAGCCTAAGCCGCACCTGTGGTACAGTGTACACTAAACTGTTTTCTGCTGAGGTGTGCACAAAAGGTCTAAATGAAAAAGAGCATGCTCTTCCATCTATCTTAAAGCAAACACCTATACACAGAGACAAAATATAAAGGATGTGGGTTTTTTTCTATAAGAAAGGTACAATGTCCTATAAAATTTCAAACTGGAAGCAATCATTTCCAGTTTCAGAACAAAGTTTTTGGAACCTATATCTGAGGTTTTTGTTGTTGTTGCTGTTTGTTTTAAAACATTTTATTGTGATATAACTGATATCACAAAAAGCTGTACATATTTTGTTTTTAAAGAATGATAGAATACAGACAGATAAGGTTAGGAAGAAAGGCCTTTCCAAGAAGAGGTAATGACATTAAAAAGGAAGTAAAAGGGAATAGCTCTGAGGAAACTTGGAAATTTATGAACTCTAGGCCAAAGGATCTATGTAAGATAGCAATGGTCTAGAGAGAGATTTTGGATCCAGACAATGCAAAGTTTTAAATATTTGTCTGTGAAAAGTCTGGACTTTATGAGGAACCCCCCCAGGTTTCTCAGTAAGGGAACAACAAATTAGAGCTCTGCTTTTGGGAGTTTAATCTGGTCAGACTGATTGTGGGGGATGTGGTGGGAGGGAAGAATAGTATGGCAATGGGAAGAATCCTACTAAGAGTGATAAGAGTAAAAGAGAGAAAGGTTGCTGGATAAAATTATATATTATTGAAGAAGTCATCATCAAGCAGAGAGGACCTACCGGGTGCTGTGTGGTGGCCAAGAAACTTTACGTATGGTAGGATTTCAAATCTACATAATTTTCCTACAATGTGAGGAGTATTATTAACACATTGCAGATGAGACAACTGAGGTTTAGGGAGGTCAAAAAACTGCCTGGCATCACACAGTTAAAATGTGGTTGTGGAGCCAGGCCTGGTCATGCACGGTCTGCTTTCCCATACTTACTCTTAATGAAGAGCGAGTCAACTTTAAGCTGACAAGTACAATGCTCGTGTGAATGTTTATCCCTATAAACTTGCGTCTCTAAGTTACTGAGTCTGGATGTCTCACAGCTTAGTGACATAGAAGTAGCTGGAAGGTTGCCAGCCATGGGAAAAGCCAAAGTTGGCCAGGTAACTAGTAGCCATGGTGGGGGGCCAATCTGGCTCTCTCCCCAGGACTGGCAAGGGTTCCAGATAGTCTGGTCCTTAACATCTCCCTTGGGGCTCCATCTTCGCACTGCACACTTACCCTCAGCCCAAGAGACCTCTTCTCTTTTCCAGCAAATTTATGAACTGGCTGCTCAGACCATTCTCCCCACGGGAGGACAGGAATCCAAATCAGGGATTTGAGTAAACAGTTCCATTTCCCTTCACTATTATATCCTCCTGCTTCCCAAAAGGGGTCCAAAGTAACATGGTGAATAAAGAGTAGGCTTTATTCATATAATAAAGTTGAACAATCCATGCAAAGTCTCTGTTCATGAGGAGTATGAAGAAAAGTTCATGAGAAGCCCCTTGTTTGATGTATAAAATGAATTCTGTCCAATGTTGCTAATTTTAAAACTTCACTGGCATTCTGATTAATATACTAATATACTCACCTTAATACTACATAATTAATGAATTATAGATCTCTTTAATAACTCCTTCAAAGGACAATCTTTTAGAATACAATTATTCCTTGTCCCTTGCAGAAATGGTCCACAACACTATTTCCATATCTCCCACCTTCCCACTTTGTACTTCTGCTACTTCTTGAAGAAAGCACTCTAGCCATAAATCCCAACTAGACCCTAGATAGTGGTCCCCTGGTCATCCATCAGCTTTAGCTCTCACCACCTCTCCTCTGCCTGCAGGGCTCTGTGCAGGTTGACCTTTCAGCTATAGACTGTGTTTAAGTAGAACTTCCTACATGCACCTTGGGACTCATGTGTTAAAAGCCCTTGTTTTATACACGGTAATCCTAGTGGCAGTAGCCAAATAGAGACATGAAGATAAATTTACAAGACAGCTTTGCTTCTTTCTCATAATTCATTGAGCCAAACAAGACTGTAAAAATAGCAACAACAAAGGATGATTTATAATTTCTACTCTACATGTCACCATGGCAAGATATATAAGTGGCTTTCATGAAACAGATTTGAGTTAGAAGGCAGTTATCAGCAAATTAACATGTGTACTTTGTTTCAGAAGATACCATCATTGTAGTTAGTGCACAGGGTTTGAAATCAGGCTGGCTGGCTGTACATCTTGGTTCCAACACTTGGTAGCTATGTAACCTTAAGTTAGTTATTTAACGTCTCAACATCCTCACCTATAAAATGGGGCTAACAGCACCTACCTATGAGGATTAAATGAGTTAATAAATGTCAAATATTTAAAACTATTTTTGGCACACAGTAAGCATCCAATGAATGTTGGCTATTATTGCCACCACCTCCATTATCATGTTTAGTAATAACTGAAATTATCAGGGTACTATCAGACCAGGGCCCAAAAATGAATTAAACATTAAACTAATTTTAGTCCAAATAGGATAATAGCCACTGAAGTAAAACTTGAACCCTGATATTTACTTTATATTCATCATCATTACAAAACTAGTTTTTTAAAAAAAGGGAAGGCACAATAAAAGTTTAATCAGTGAGTAAAAATTTTTGATGGCTAAATAGAGGAACTCTGCATGTTGTACTCAAAAGTAAATGAGAATGTGAAGCCTTCTGAAAACTAGAAAGTACTATATTAGAATAGAATATTATTAAAGAGAATAGATTCCACTTTAAAATGTTTTACAAGGTAAGATGTTATTTTATTTTATACTTTCAACCATCTTACTGAAAAATTTGTACCTATCATCTCAAGAAAATGGGATAAGAAGCAACCTAACCAAGGTCATTCAGAGTTCCATCAGTGGAGTTGCCTGCCCTATACTGTAATGAGTCACAGAACATGAGGATAGGAATGTGAAGGAGAAACTGAATTCCTGCATGCTGCTTGGTGTATCCGCAAAGAATGCAAAGGATGTAGAAGTGGAAGTTGTAAGAATATCCATGAATTAAATATCAGAGCCTGGCGCGGTAGCTCACGCATGTAATCCTAGCACTTTGGGAGGCCAAGGCAGGCGGATCACGGGGTCAGGAGTTCAAGACCAGCCTGACCAACATGGTGACACCTCATCTCTATGAAAAATACAAAAATTAGCCACATGTGGTGGTGCGCACCTGTAATCCCAGCTACTCAGGAGGCTGAGGTAGGAGAATCACTTGAACCTGGGAGGCAGCAGTTGCAGTGAGCTGAGATCATGCCACTGCACTCCAGCCTGGGCAACAGAGCAAGACTCCATCTCAAAAAAAAAAAAAAAAATCAGATTGGCTTCCCTCTGCTTTTTAGAAGGCAAAGGGGAAAAAAAAGTTTCTTAGCCAACCAGAAATAAGTTCAATTAGAACTTTCTTAATTAGAAATGGAGGAGTAGCTCAAGATAAACAAGGAAGATTTTGTGGCAAGAAAAAAGAAAGCTACAGATGAATTTTGGTTAATGAGTAGAAACCTAACAGAACTCAGGTGATGGGTCAGTGCAAAGACCTACAAATGACCTTGCTATGCTCAGTAAGCAGAGAAGTTAAGAAAATCTGTGAAGCCTCTGAACTGGAGAAAAAAAGATAGGATATTGTTAAGAAATGGTAGAGAGAAAACTGTAAATGCCTGAGCAGAGTTAAATTAAGTCAAGCTGGAGTCAGCGTAGCATCTCTGTGACTATAAATTATCTCTTGGCATCTAGATCTCACACTGTGGCTGAGTAGCTTCTATCCTAAAGGAGTAAATTTCTTTGCGGAAATTTAGGAGGAAGATTTAGGCCTCCTGTTGTAATCTTCAGAAGAGAAACTCTTGAACTCCTGAATGATGGCAGTAGAATAGAGTCAGACAAAGAACTAAAATAAGTGTTCTCTGTGAGGAGGCTAGAGGCTGGGTTAGTTACAACAGTGAGAGAGTGAATCCAAAGCATTATCTTTGTGCACGAAGACCTGCATGTTAGGCAGAAATAAGCCATAAAAAACAAAGAAGGCAAGAAAAGGAAAGAACGTTGTTTCACTGCTCTTGCTTCATGTACTCTCACGTAGCTTAAGATCAATAGAACACTGTATTTTAGTTATAAAATACATAAAAATCAAAGTAAATACTCTCAAACCACTCATTTGCAGTGCAGCTCCTTAAAAATAATCCAGCCATCATACGTGCTCCTCATCAACAAACTTACATGGATATTTACAGAAGCTGCAGTATTTTTCAAACTACATCTTAAGAAATCCAAAACTGTGTGGCACCGTCTCAGGAGCTGCTGAGTTGTGAAGTAAGTTGGCGGGGGGCGGGCGGGGGGCAGTGGTGATGGGGGAGAGGGAAATCAAACAAGCAGGGCTAAAAATACCCCTCTGCTTCTTAAATCAGAAAAGCTTTGCTTTTATCTGTTTTATAAAACAGGGATTCATGTAAGATTTCATTTGATAAAAGATACTCTTGGTAAAGTGGGAAAAGCATAGGCAAGACTAGGTTTGAACTTTGTCACTTGCTATCTACTTATCCTGTGACTTGGGAAAGTTACCTAACCTCTATGAACCTTAGTTTCCTCTTCCATGAAATGGGAAGAATAATATTTACAAATGGTTGTGTGAATAAGATAATGTATAGCACATACCATGAGGCTTTAGCACATAGCAGGCACTAGCTATTAATTCCTTTACTGAAAGACAAGAAATATAGATACAGGATAGACAGACAGGCAGATGGGTTTTGGGTTGTTTTTTTTGTTTTGTTTTTCAGACAGGATCTTACTGTGCAGTGGCGCAATCACTGCTTACTGCAGCCTCCTCCGGCTCAGGTGATTTTCCTACCTCAGTCTCCTGACTAGCTGGGAGTACCGGCATATGCCACTAAGACTGGCTAATTTTTTGTATTTTTATAGAGACAAGGTCTCACTATATGTTGCCCAGGCTGGTCTCGAACTCCTGAACTCAAGAAATACACTTGCTTTGGCCTCCAAAGTGCTGGGATTACAGGCGTCAGCCACCGTGCTTGGCCAATAGATGCTTAAATAAACAAATCTGTATAAATATAGTTATACAAAAAATATATATATTTGTGTGTGTGCATACATATATTTTTAGCAGCTTCTGTAGACAACTTTTCTGTAACTTGCAGTCATTCAAAAGATACACTGAGAAAGAATTTGGGGGTCAGCAACATCACTCTCTTCAAAATTTCCAGGCCGTGGCTGCCATAGTATCTGCTAGCATAAATCCTCAGCATTCAGCTACTATTCTTCCTCTGTATTTTCAACAGTTACTATCAGTAGTTTTCATTAGCTGCTCAGCTATTTTTCAAACAATTTAAATATTATTATCATTTATAATAAAGTAAGTCAGTTCACAAAAGCAATCAACCACAGAGCACTTTAAACAAATAGACTCACCAACTGAGATTAAAAGGAGCTTGAGAGTGGATCCACATATCTTTACTTGCCACGGAGAGATGAAGTAACCTCATCAAACTGGCAGAGTAATCAACTAGCAAAATCCCCAGATGGCTGCTGTAGCTCTTGAACACATACCATGCTGATTAGCTCATGCTGCATGTTGCAAGGACAATATATGGCAGGGAAAAGTCAGTGGGAAAACTACCCCAATTTAATGTCATTAACATTGCCAAAACCTACAATAACAAACACTAATTGCAAAATGAGGAAGAAATGCCTGCATTAAATTTTACCATCCTAATTCCACTATTGTGTGACACTGGGCAAGTTACTTAACTAAAGTCTATTTCTTCATGTTTGAAATAAGGTGCTAATACCTGCCTTAAGGCCTTGTTATGAACAATATCTCTTCGTGGTATTCTTGCCAAAAATCCATAACCTCAGTCTAATCACAAAGAAAAATCACACAAACCTAAATTGAGAGACATTCTACAAAATAACTGACCAGTTCTCTTCAAAAGTGCCAAGGTCATGAAAGGCAGAAAGTGTATAGATTAGAAAAGACATGACACCTAAATGCAATGTGGAATCTCAGATTTGATCTTGGACTAAGGAAAGGGACAGTGAAAAAAACTGGTGAAATTTGAACTAAGTTAGCTAAATTAATACTATTGCACCAATATTAGTCTTTTGATTTTGATAACTGTATTATAATTATTCAAGACAAAGGTTGGTGAAGGGTGTACAGAAATTCTCTGTACTAATTTTGCAACTCTGTAAATCTAAAATTATTTAAAAATTTTAAAAATTTAAGTCTTGTGAGAACTAAATACAGGGTCAAAAATTTTAAACCATGCTTATTTTTTGGAAGGCAAAATTCTTGATCTAATGGCTATACTTAGCAATCATTAACAGCAAGAAAATTATGTGAATACTGGTCAAACCCAGGCTAGGAACCGCTAAAAATGAAGCATGCTCAATTGCAATAAAATGTGGACACTTTATCATACTTCAACTGAATGATAAATATATTTGCAAATATCTATTAACCATCAATATTTCACTCTTTGCACAATACAATCATGACTTAATGCTTAAAGAAGTATGGATTCTGTGTTTGGCCAATGATGACAGGCTTGAATTTACCTAATACCATCAACATTTAAACATAACATGTCAGATCTTAATTCCTCTGACTCTATGACTACGCTCATCTTGTCAGATTTCAACAGTTTTCTGTCAGGCAACACCTGGCAAAATAAACGGTTTTCATATAAATTGTAGACATCCCATAATGAGTATGGAATGATGTACTGTTATTCTTGTTACTATTTTTTATTTTGAACTTGAGTTTACATCTGGCCTTGAGAGGTAAAAGCCTGCATCCGAGATAAGCAAAGAGCCCCTATGCCAAGCTTTTTACCCAAGATTTTGTTTTTAAAAAAGAAAACACTAAAAACCATTCAAACAACCTAGGAATCACAATATGTTATTAGTTACAGTTTCTAACATAGCACTGCTATGGCTCATTCACTTTGGCTTTCCACCTCAGGAAGTAAGTTCACAGCCAAAACTAATAAAAAGTAACTTCGCTATTTCTTGGTTTTTGATAGAACCATTCACATAACAAATATACATTTTTTCCCATTATGCTATCCTCTTGCAAAATAATTTTTGTTTTCTACAAAGCTTATGAGATATCATAAAAATGTCTAATGCATCTGGTTTAAGAATCCAATGCTTCTTTCACATATTTCTGCATCTGTTCACGAAATCCCTTTGACTTCAAAGGAAGCTTTTCAAGAGAAAAAGAAGATACATACAGGAAAAGTGGTCATAAATTTTTAGTAGTCCTTTTCTAAGGCCATTTTAATAACAGTACTGTGGAACAAGTATCTTCCTCAGAAACCTAAAATATCACAAATGGTATTGATGACTAAAGATTTGTTTAAAGATTTATGATTTCAAAACTTTTTTCTGGTTATAAAAGTGTGTATCTTCAATTTAGACATGTGAAAAATATGGAACGCTATAAAAGGAAACAAATAACTTTTAACCCACTATTCAGGAAGGCCAAAGCAAAATAAAAAAGTTAAAAATGTTTGTTCCCTTGCAGTCATTTTATGTATATGTTTATATAAATATTTATATATAAACATAATACTGTAATAACACTATGAACACAATTTTGTATCTTTTCTCAATGTTTCAAAAGACCACATTAATCTTTCAAACCATCATTTTCAACGACTAAAATTATATGTAGATTCATACTTTAAAAAAATATTCTCACATTTAATTCTTATTCTACTCCAAGCTAAATTAAAGGTTTAGAAACATTCACCTGTACTATAAATTCTACATCTTGAAACAATCTATATTAATAATTAACTTTTATAGCCCTATTCATAAATGCCACTGAAACAATAGTAAAGGTTTAAGAATTTTTTTTTTCTTTAGCATTTATACTGACTTGGTGTCTTAAACTTCCCTCGGCAGGCAGTCATTAGCAGGCTCTAGTTTTTCTTTTCTCTTCGATTCTCTATTCTCAAGACATCGTCAATTCTTTAGTATGGAATAGGGGGAAGTTTGGAACTAAAGCTACTTTGATAGCATAGGTGTTAATGTGTTATTAATTATAAATAATCAACTAATTCTGATTCTGCAGAATCAAACCCTCAAATTTCAAGGAGAGGAATTTTTGATGGATTTATCCAATTTTGAATTGTCTTATCTAATTTTGCTGCTGAAATTTAAAGTAACATTTGAATAATTGTTTGTTGACAAGGAAATTTCTGGTATATATTAATATATCGGCTTATAAGAATGTGTGAGGCTCACAACAATAAAGAAACGAAAGTTCAAAAATTTATGACATGATTAGAAAAATAAGTTGAATTTAAATCTTGGTTTTCATAATTACTCCCATTGGCTTTGTTTTGGCGTCATAATCATGGAACTATAGATTTCCCAGAGCTTGAAGGAACATTAACATGTCCATCAGTCCAACTTTTCCTCCACCCAATAAGCATAAAAAAAAAAAAAAAAAAAGACCCAGAGAGATTGTGACCTGTCACACAGCTATCAAGTGGTGGACCAAACCCTGGAGCTCTGGACTACCTTCCTCTAGTGCTCTTTTCAACACACCAGTTATAATAGGTGTGACATCCTCACACCTCCGTATGGTGACAATGAATACGCAAAAGATGCCAGGAAATTACCTAATAAAATCACAGTATCTCGTTTCTCTCTAGTTCCCAGAAGTTACCTCCTGTAGACAACGTATGTCAAAGTGCTTACAGAGATGGCACTTGGAAGACGTTTGGTAAAAGTCTTAATAACGGAAAGGGTATCCCCTCCTCCCGACATTTCTGCCACGAGGGTAAAATTCCAATTATTTAAGACAATTAAACCAGGCCGCGACGTGGTCTCCGACCCACGAGATTAATGGTAACGGCAATGCTGTCAAGCGCAGGACAGGACAAACTCGGGGTCAGCTTGCTATCACTTTCACAGCTGCCTAGATACAGCAGTGCTGTGGGGCCACGAGAAGCAACCAGAATGGACGATGCAGACACTTGCTCAGGTACCACACTGCCAAGCTGCTGCCCCGACCTGAGCCGCCCAATGCCTAACAAGACTTCTCTCATCTCTCCGACGAGCCCGTGGTTTGCTGGTAGGGTAAAGAGGGTAAAAGCAGTAACAGGACCACGAGAAGAAGAGCAGTCTCTAATACCCCCAATTTCTGAAAACATAACGCCCGGGGTTGGCTCACCGCGTTGCCCGGCAACAGCGGCGGCGATCAGCTCCCACGACTGGAAGCAGAGGCAAGAGGTCAGGAAGCGGAGACAAGAGGTCGGGGAGCGGCGCGCTTTTTTTCACTAAGGGAGCTTTACGTCATCACGTATCCTTGCAACGTCACTACGCTCTGAGTAGGCGGGCAGTCATAGGCGAGTAGACCTTAGGCGAGAGAACGCAAGTAGTTTCCCTAAGAAACGGGAGGAGAAAAATAAATAGAAGGCAGTGGGATGAGAAGAACCTCGCGGGATGGGAAGCCGCCGAGGGAAGGGCCAACCTTTAGTTACCTGGGGAGTGGGAGCAGCTGCGGATCCTTTATGAAGTGCCCGGATGAAGCTCCAGCACCCACTCGCTTTCCGCACTGAGTGCAGCGCCATCTTGAAAGGGGCGGAACCGTCTTCTTTTGAATGACGTCGGTTCAGAGTGCCAATCCCAGTCTCGCGACACCTGCTTAATGGGTGCGGCCTGGGCCCCACGGCTAGCCGCGCTGCCGCTATCAGGCTGAGTACACTTTTTGCGGAGCAGGTGCGACGGTAACAGGGTGGGGCTTTAGTGATTTTCTCTGGCTTCCTTGTCTGGAAGGAGAATCTTAGGTATTGTTAGTAGCCGCACTTTAGACTGGGAAGAAAGTCAAGTAGGCTGCCTTTCTGATCCTATCTCAAGGCAACCTTTAAAAAGTTCGTTTAGGAACTCCCAGTTCTCTTGGAGGGCAATATAAGGTCTTTTGAGACATATGTGGCCCATTTCCTTTTTTTTTTTTTTTTTTTGAGACTGGGTCTCACTCTCTCCCAGGCTGGAGTAGTGCAGTGGCGAGATCTCGGCTCACTGCAACCTCCCCCTCCCGGGCTCAAGCGAGTCTCCTCCCTCAGCCTCCTGAGTACCTGGGACCACAAGCATGTGCCACCACTCCCAGCTAACTTTTGTTTTTGGTAGAGGCAGGGTTTCACCATGTTGCCCAGCCTGTCTCAAACTCCTGAGCTCAAGCCAAGCCATACGCCTAGGCCTCCCAAAGTGCCGGGATTAGAGGCATGCGCCACCGCGCTGAGCTTATGTGTCCTTATTTCATTCGTCCTGTAAACTTTGTTGAACCCTACCGTAATGTGCTCAGCACTGAAGGTACGGAGAAAGACGTATGTTGCCTTCAAGATGTCTACAGTCTAATAGAGTTGCAGATAAATAAATGATACACACTTAATAGGTGTTAAAGAAGCAAGCACCAAGTTTTGAGGAATAGTTAGGACTGTGGTGCTTCAGCCTAGTTTAGGGAAGGCTGCAGGAAGATTATACCTGATGGAAGGAGTTATTTTGTTTAGGATTCTGAGAAGATTTAATACACTTCTCCTGCTTCTGTTAATTCACCTAAAAAATCTCCTAGACAGATTACGAGTGTTTCAGTAAAAATATAACTGGAAGAAATTCATGAGAATTCCTTCATATGATTTGTTGTAATTTATCCATCCAGCTACTGAAAATTAACAAGGAGAGGTAGGAGATAAAAGATACCTATAAAGGAGCTGAAATCTAGCAGAGTAAGACAAAACAGTAAATTAAAACCATATAGTAATAATCTTTTTTTAAAATATGTATATATATTTTATTGCACTTTAGGTTCTGGGGTACATGTGAACAACATGCAGGATTGTTGCATAGGTACACACATGGCAATGTGGTTTGCTGCCTCCATCCTCATCACCTATATCTGGCATTTCTCCCCATGTTATCCCTCCCCAAATCCCTACCACCCGCTGCCCCTTCCCTAGTCCCCCGCAACAGACACCAGTGTGTGATGCTCCCCGCCCTGTGTCTATGTGTTCTCATTGTTCAACACCCGCCTATGAATGAGAACGTGTGGTGTTTGATTTTCTGTTCTTGTGTCAGTTTGCTGAGAACGATGGTTTCCAGATTCATCCATGTCCCTACAAAAGAAAAGAACTCATTGTTTTTTATGGATGCTTAGTATTCCATGATGTATATGTGCCACATATTCCCTGTCCAGTCTATCATCGATGGGCATTTGGGTTGGTTCCAGGTCTTGCTGCTGTAAACAATGCCACAGTGAATATATGTGTGCGTGTGTCTTTATGATAGAACGATTTATACCCGTAATGGGATTGCTGGGTCAAATACAATTTCTATTTCTAGGTCCTTGAGGAATCGCCATACTGCCTTCCATAATGGTTGAACTAATTTACACTCCCACCAACAGTGTAAAAGTGTACCTATTTCTCCAAATCCTTTCCAGCATCTGTTGTCTCTGGATTTTTTAATGCTCGCTATTCTAAATGATGTGAGATGGTATCTCAATGTGGTTTTGATTTGCATTTCTCTAATAACCAGTGATGATGAGCATTTATGTTTGTTGGCTTCATCTATGTCTTCTTTTGAAAAGTGTCTGTTCATATCCTTTGCCCACTTTTGAATGAGTTTGTTTGTTTCTCATAAATCTGTTTTAGTTCTTTGTAGATTCCGGATATTAGCCCTTTGTCAGATGGGTAGATTGCAAAATTTTTTTCCCATTCTGTTGGTTGCCAGTTCACTGTAATGATTGTCTCCTTTGCTCTGCAGAACCTCTGGAGTTTAATTAGATCCCATTTGTCTATTTTGGCTTTGTTGCCATTGCTTTTGGTGTTTTAGCCATGAAGTCCTTGCCTATGCCTGTGTCCTGAATGGTTTTGCCTAGGTTTTCTTCTAGGGTTTTTATGGTGTTAGGTCTTATGTTTAAGTCTTTAATCCATCTGGAGTTAATTTTAGTGTAAGGTGTCAGAAAGGGGTCCAGTTTCTGCTTTCTGCACATGGCTAGCCAGTTTTCCCAACACGATTTATTGAACAGGGAATCCTTTCCCCATTGCTAGTTTTTGTGAGGTTTGTCAAAGATCAGATGGTTGTAGTTGTGTGGCGTTGCCTCCGAGGCCTCTCTTCTGTTCCATTGGTCTATATCTCTGTTTTGGTACCAGGACCATGTTGTTTTGATTACTATAGCCTTGTAGTATAGTTTGAAGTCAGGTTGCTTGATGCCTCCAGCTTTGTTCTTTCTGCTTAGAATTCACTTGGCTATACGGGATGTCTTTGGTTCCATCTGAAGTTTGAAGTGGCTTTTTCCAGTACTGTGAAGAAGGTCAATGGTAGCTTGATGGAGATAGCATTGAATCTATAAATTACTTTGGGCAGTATGGCCATTTTCACAATATTGATTCTTCCTAACCATGAGCATGGAATGTTTCTCCATCTGTTTGTGTCCTCTCTTATTTCATTGAGCAGTGGTTTGTAGTTCTCCTTGAAGAGGTCCTTTACATCCTTTGTTAGTTGTATTCCTAGGTATTTTGTTCTCTTTGTAGCAATTGTTAATGGCAGTTCATTCTTGATTTGGCTCTCTTTAAGTCTGTTATTGGTGTATAGGAATGCTTGTGATTTCTGCACATTGCTTTTGTATCCTGAGACTTTGCTGAAGTTACTTATCAGTTTCAGGAGATTTTGGGCTAAGACCGACAATGGGGTCTTCTAAATATACAATCATGTCATCTGCAAATAGAGACAATTTGACTTCCAACTTTCCTAATTGAATACCCTTTATTTCTTTTTCTTGCCTAATTGCTCTAGCTAGAACTTCCAATACTATATTGAATAGGAGTGAGAGAGGGCATCCTTGTCTAGTGCCAGATTTCAAAGGGAATGCTTCCAGTTTTTGCCCATTCAGTATGATATTGCTGTGGGTTTGTCATAAATAGCTTTTATTATTTTGAGATACATTACATTGATTCCTAGTTTATTGCGAGTTTTTAGCATAAAAGGCTGTTGAATTTTGTTGAAGGCCTTCTCTGAATCTATTGAGATAATCATGTGGTTTTTTTCTTTGGTTCTGTTTATGTGGTGGATTATGTTTATAGACTCATGTATGTTGAACCAGCCTTGCATCCCCAGGATGAAGCTTACTTGATCATTATGGATAAGCTTTTTGATACGCTCTTGCAGTCGGTTTGCCTGTATTTTATTGAAGATTTTTGCATCTGTGTTCATCATGTATATAGGCCTCAAGTTTTCTTTTCTTGTTGAGTCTCTGCTGGGTTTTGGCATCAGGATGATGTTGGTCTCATAAAATGATTTAGGAAGGATTTCCTCTTTTTGGATTGTTTGGAATAGTTTCCGAAGGAGTGGTACCAGCTTGTCTTTGTATGTCTGGTAGAATTCGGCTGTGAACCCATCTGGACCTGAATTTTTTTTGGTTGGTAGGCTATTGATTGCTGCCTCAACTTCAGACCTTGTTATTGGTCTATTGAGGGTTTCGACTTCTTCCTGGTTTAGACTTGGGAGGATGCAAGTGTCCAGGAATTTATCCATTTCTTCCAGGTTTACTGGTTTATATGTGTAGAGTTGTTTGTAGTAATCTCTGATGGTAGTTTGTATTTCTGTGGAATTGATGGTGATACCCCCTTTATCGTTTTTTATTGCATATATTTGATTCTTGTCCCTTTTCTTTTTTATTATTCTGGCTAGTGGTCTATTTTGTTGATCTTTTCAAAAAACCAGCTCCACGATTTATTAATTTTTTGAAGTGTTTTTTATGTTTCTATCTCCTTCAGTTCTTCTCTGATCTTAGTTATTTCTTAGTTATCTTCTGCTACCTTTTGAGTTTTTTTGATCTTGTTCCTCTGGCTCCTTCAATTTTGATGATAGGATGTCGATTTTAGATCTTTCCTCGCATCTCATATGGGCATTTATTGCTATAAATTTCCCTCTAGACACTGCTTTAAATGTGTCCCAGAGATTATGGTATGTTGTGTCTTCATTCTCATTGGTTTCAAAGAACATTTTTATTTCTGCCTTCATTTCATTGTTTATCCAGTCAACATTCAGGACCTAGTTCTTCATTTTCCATGAAGTTGTGTGGTTCTGAGTTAGTTTCTTAGTCCTGAGTTCTAATTTGATTGCCCTGTGGTCTGAAAGACTGTTTGTTATGATTTCCATTCTTTTGCATTTGCTGAGGAGTGATTTACTGCCAATATGTGGTCAATTTTAGAGTAGGTGTTATGTGGTGCTGAGAAGAATGTATATTCTGTGGATTTTGGGTGGAAAGTACTGTGAATGTCTATTAGGTTTGCTTGGTCCAGATCTGAGTTCAAGTCCTGAATATCCTTGTTAATTTTCTGTCTCATCGATCTTTCTAATATTGACAGTGGAGTGTTTAAGTCTCCCACAATTATTGTGTGGGAGTGTAAGTCCCTTTGTAGGTCCTTAAGAACTTGCTTTATGTATCTGGGTGCTTCTGTATTGAGTGCATATATATTTAGGATCCTTAGCTCTTCTTGTTGCATTGATCTTTTTACCATTATATAATGCCCTTCTTTGGCTCTTTTGATCTTTGTTGGTTTAAAGTCTATTTTATCAGAGACTAGGATTGCAACTCCTGCTTTTTTTTGCTCTCCATTTGCTTGGTAAATCTTCCCCCATCCCTTTATTTGGAGCCTATGTGTTTCCTTGCATGTGAGATGGGTTTCCTGGATACAGCACACCAGTGTGTTTTGACTTTTTATGCAGTTTGCCAGTCAGTGTCTTTTGATTGGCGCATTTAGCCCATTTACATTTAAGGTTAGTATTGTTATGTGTGAGTTTGATCCTGCCATTTTGATGCTAGCTGGCTGTTTTGCCCATTAGTTGACACAGTTTCTTCATTGTATCGATGCTCTTTACCATTTGGTACAATTTTGGAGTGGCTGATACTGGTTGTTTCTTTCTATGTTTAGTGCTTCCTTCAGGAGCTCTTGTAAGGCAGTCCTGGTGGTGACGAAATCTCTCAGCAATTGCTTGTTCATAAAGGATTTTATTGCTCCATCTCTTATGAAGCTTAGTTTGGCTGGATATAGTTCTTTTCATTAAGGATGTTGAATATTGGCCCTCACTCTTCTGGCTTACAGGGTTTCTGCCAAGAGATCTGCTGTGAGTCTGATGGGCTTCCATTTGTGGGTAACGTGACCTTTCTCTCTGGCTGCCCTTAGCATTTTTTCATTCATTTCAACCCTGGTGAATCTGACAACTATGTGCCTTGGGGTTGCTCTTCTTAAGCAGTATCTTTCTGGTGTTCTCTGTATTTCCTTGACTTGAATTTTGGCCTGCAGTGCTAGGTTGGGGAAGTTCTCCTGGATAATATTCTGAAGAGTGTTTTCCAGCTTGGATTCATTCTCTCCATCACATTCAGGTACACCTATCAAACATAGATTAGGTCTTTTCACATAATCCCATATTTCTTGGAGGCTTTGTTCATTTCTTTTCACTCTTTTTTCTCTAATCTTGCCTTCTCATTTTATTTCATTGAGTTGATCTTCAATCTCTGATATCCTTTCTTCTGCTTGGTCAATTCAGCTATTGAAACTTGTGTATGCTTTGCAAAGTTCTCGTGTTGTGTTTTTCAGCTCCATCAGGTCAATTATATTCTTCTCTAAGCTGGTTATTGTCCTTAGCATTTCGTCAAACCTTTTTTCAAGGTTCTTAGTTTCTTTGCATTGGGTTAGAACATGTTCTTTTAGCTCAAAGAAGTTTGTTATTACCCACTTTCTGAAGCCTTTTTCTGTCAGTTCATGAGACTCATTCTCCATCCAGCTTTGTTCCCTTGCTGGTGAAGAGTTGTGATCCCTTGGAGGAGGAGCGGCCTTCTGGTTTCAGGTGTTTTCATCCTTTTTCCACTGGTTTCTTCCCATCTCTCTAGATTTATCTACCTGTGGTCTTTGTAGTTGGTGACTTTAAGATGGGGTCTCTGAGTGGACATCCTTTTTGTTGTTGGTTGATGATGAAGTTATTTCTTTCTGTTTTTTGGTTTTCTTTCTAACAGTCAGGCTCCTCTGCTTTAGGACTGCTGGAGGTCCACTCCAGACCCTGCTTGCCTGGGTATCACCTGCAGCGGCTGCAAAACATTAAGGGTTGGTGCCAGTTTCTTCTTCTGTTATCTTTGTCCCAGAAGGATACTCGCCAGATGTCAGCCTGAGCTCTCCTTTCTGAGGTGTCTCTTTGGATATATGGGGTCCGGGAGATGCTTGAATAGACAGTCTGTCCCTTATAGGAGCTAAAGTGCTGAGCTATGAGCTCCGTTGTTCCATTCCGAGCTGCTGAGCAGGTACATTTAAGTCTGCTGCAGCAGAGCACATGAACGCCCCTTTTTCCCAGCTACTCTGTCCTTGGACGATGGGGCTTTATTTATGAGTTCCTAACATGCTGCTGCCTTTTTTCAGAAATGCCTTGCCCAGCGAGGAGGTAGCCTGGTCACAGTCTGCCAGCAGAGGCGTTACTGAGCTGCTGTGGCCTCTGCCCAGCTGCTGTGTGAACTTCCATGTGGTTTTGTTTACAGAGGTGTAGTTAGAACTGCCTGGATAATAGCAGTCTGCCTCAGTAATGGCGGACTGCCTCGGTAATGGCGGACTACCTCGGTAATGGCAGATTGTCTCTGTAATGCTGGACTGCCTCGGTAGTGGCGGAGTGCCTCAGTAATGGTGGACTGCCTCGGTAATGGCAGACTGTCTCTGTAATGCTGGACTGCCTCGGTAATGGTGTACTGCCTCGGTAATGGCAGACTGCCTCGTAATGGTGGACTGCCTCAGTAATGGTGGACTGCCTCAGTAGTGGTAGACTGCTTCAGTAATGGCAGATTGCCTTGGTAGTGGTGGATGCCTCAGTAATGGCAGACGCCCTTCCCCCCACAGAGCTGGACCATCCGGGGTCCAGCTGTGCTTGCTGTGAAACTCTCAATCCAGAGCATTTCAGATTGCTGTTTTTTGTGGGAGTAGGACCTGCTGAGCCAGATCACCTGGCTCCCTGTTTCAGCCCCCTCTTTTTCAGTTGAATGGGCCACTCTGTCTCCCAGGCATTCCAGGTGCTAGTTGAAACTGCACCCAGATTTGTGTGAGTTTTTGTGGTGAGGCCCACTGTGCCGGCTGAAACAGCCGTGCTCGAGATTTGTGGCACTTTTCCGCTGGGAATCTCCTGGTCTGTGGGCAGTAAAAATTCATTTGGAAATGTGGCGATCACCTATTGTCTGTGTTCTCGCTGGGAACTGCACTCCAGAGCTGTTCCTATTCAGCCATCTTGGATCGTCCTCCAACAGCTAATCCATACAGTAAAACCTTGTAAGTATACAAACTATTGGTGAAGTTCAAGTATAACTGGTGTAATTTAGAAGTAAGTAGGAAAAGGATGATGGAAAAAAAACCTAGGAAATCAAGTTACAGTCTTAACAAAACTGGTAAGTTCGGTTTTGGCTGTTAAATTTGAGGTGCTTATAGTACTTCCAATGTGATGCCCATTAAATAGATACATGGGTCTGGAGCTCAGAGAAGGTTTGAACTACAAAACAAATGGTAATTGAAACCATGGAAAACCTTGAGACCACCAGATAGAATCTGTGGAATAAAAGTAGCCAGATGATGGAAATAAAGGAGCCAAGAGATGTTGTAGAACCCAAAGAATGTATTATTACTGAGACCCTGGAAACAGACCTTGCCAGGGGAAGGGGGATATATGTTATCCCTTGTAAAATGCAGTTTAATAAATGCCTTACATGTTTATTACTCATACATAGAGCAAAGCTTTGTAGTACAGTTTTTTACACATATTTTATTAATTAGATTATATGACCTTAGGAATTAGCAAGATTAGATTTCTGACATCCTTAGCCATCTAGATAGCAAGATAAAACCTAGCAATAAGACTTTTGTACCAAAAGCTGTCAAAGGGTGTATGTACTTTATTTCTCAAGAAGTAGTTCTTAGTCTTATCTGCAGACTCCTGCAACCAATATTTTCATGGGAGATATTTCCAAGACACAGTCCCACTAGAAAAGGTGGGGATTTTAGACCACAAGTTTGATAATGTTAGTCCTGATTTTTAAAATAAAAATATTTGCTAGTTTTTAGACTTTGTTAGAAATAATAAATTGTGTTTTACAGCATGGTGGTGACTTGGAAGCTCTCAGGTGTCACTCAGCCAGCCTTGCTTCTTGGACAAGGACTATAGTTTTATATTTCTAACATTTCCCCCAGCACCTAGAAGAGTCTTTCATGCAAAGTAGGTACCTCTTTTAAAAGTAAATTGGATTTTAACAAATTACACAGCTTATCATCAGAGATTGATAAACTTTTAACAGCCAGAAGGAACAGTTAACAGAAAAGACACAGGATGTATTAAAAATGAACCAGTTCTATCTACTTTTGTGCTTTTTCACAGTAAGCACTTTGGTGTTAGGGAAAGTATGACTAAAAAGCTCACCATCTTCTAAGAGGAGTAGTATATTCAGCTCAGTATATTTAACTTATTTTAATAAGTTTTTAATAATAGTAACTGTGACTCCTCAGGGAAAGATATTTTATTCAATGTACCTTTAAAGAGAAAACCTATAACATACTTTTGAAATACTTTCATACAAAATGGTTAAGATTTAAAAGTGTATATATATTATGGGCTGGGCATGCTGTCTCATACCTGTCATCCCAGCACTTTGGGAGGCCAGGCTGTGTAGATCTCTTGAGCTCAGGAGTTCAAGACCAGCCTAGCCAACATGGTAAAACCCCATCTATATGAAAAATACAAAAATTAATCGGGCATGGTGGTATGTGCCTATAGTCCCAGCTACTCGGGAGGCTGAGACATGAGAGTTGCTTGAACCGGGGAGGCAGAGGTTGCAGGGAGCCTAGATCAAGCCACTGCATTCCGCTTTGGGTGACAGAGTGAGACTAACTGTCTCAAAGAACAAGAACAACAACAAAAGTGTGTATTATGCAGTTGGTTATATGGAAAATTCACCTGTGGCATACTTCATTTTCCAACAGTGGTGTTTACATGAGACACCACTGTATTTAATGACAGTATTTTACCGTTGCTATCATTTGAGTAAGCAAAATTACTTCAGAAAAGTGAGATATAAATACTGTATTGAAAGAACTTTAGTAAAGAGAATATAAATGTTGTATTGAAAGCAGACTTTAAACATACCTGAGATTAAAAATTTTATAGTTCTGTTCTTACAGCATGAACTATACGTCTACGTATGTTCATGCTTACAATTTTCAACACTTGTTTAAATTTTGATTTCTCATCAACACTTTTATTTTATAGTAAGTTCTGGTGATTTTGTTCCCTCTTAACATTCCCTGCAAATCCTTTCTTGCTAGAAACAGCAGATTAAAACCAGACTGGCAGTTTGGAAATGGTTTCTATTGCAACCATGTGTGTCAGAAGAAAGGATTAGATTTCCTTGTCCAAGAACATCAAGGGGAACCTCCACCTCTGCAGACACACCTCTGTTCCTTAGTAATGGAGAGTTTAGACCTAGTTAGATTTAGATGGGATAAGGAAAGGGTTTAAATCCATTTTTAACTTAAGCAGTATAATCAGCCCTCAAGTCTCAAAGTATCCAGTTTTGTTTCTCTAATTTAATTCTAAGTGTCAGGTTGGTATTAGATGCTGATCAAGGTAATGGAGAGTTGCCCTACACATTTATTCACTTAAAGAAGAATTTTGCAGACAGCAAAGACTAGATGGCAGTTGTATTCAAAACTTACTTAAAGCACAATTCACTCACCCCAACCTTTCATTGATTTGAATATTGAATATGTTTTTTCAAATATAGAAGAGATTCCATAATAAAAGCAAACCCCTCTCTTTGTAATTATGGGGGTAAAGCTACAGTTCTCTGGCCGTACCATCTTATGCTGGCCCTATTATAAGGACCCATGTTAAAGTGAGGCAGATCCTACTCTTGAGTGAGATAACCTCCAAGAGCCATTAAAGTATATGGGAAACTGTAATAATTATTGTTCTTTTTTTTACCTTTGGTTTAACTTTAGTTCTTTTATTTTATAACTGATGCAACTGTTCCTTCCACAGATATTAAGTACCTTGACCAAAATCACACAAGTAAAAAGCAGGAATAAGAATAACCTTCAGCTGGGCACAGTGGCTCATGCCTGTACTCCCAACACTTTGGGAGGCTGAGGTGGGCAGATCACGAGGTCAGGAGTTTGAGACCAGCCTGGCCAACATGGTGATACCCCATTTACTAAAAATACAGAACTGAGCTGGGTGTGTTGGCAGGCACCTGTAATCACAGCTACTGGGGAGGCTGAGGCAGGAGAATCACTTGAAACCGAAGGTGGAGGTTCCATTGAGTGCGAGATCATGCCACTGCACACTCCAGCCAGGGCCACAAGGGCAAAACTCCATCTCAAAAAAGAAAAAAAAAAAAAAGAAGAAGAACCTTCATCTCCAGATGAGTGTTCTACTTTGACACCACAGTAAAGCTCAAGAGTCTAAAGTTAGGGCTGGTCCAAATCGGGAAGGGTTCCACATAAAGCCACATCCTTGTGTCAGGCTTCAAAGTCAGAGCAAGCAAATGTTCTATTTTTAAAGGCTGATACTCTCATCTCTACCCTTAATGTAAAAAGATGTTGTTATTCCCTAATAGTTTTCGAGAGAGAGTGAATTATAGCATCTTAGTGTAAGGACAATAATCAGAAGCTTATCTTTGGGAAGGCTTAAAGGGTTTTTTAGGGAGCCATCACTATCACTTTTTTCTGGAAGAAAGCAAAATCCAAGAGGAGAATAAGTGATGTGAATAGCAAAATGGGATTTTTCTCAGAGTACTTTTTTCTTAAAATTAAGGGGCAAGGTCACACTTTTTGTATTGCCACGTTCAACTTCTTGCCTTCAGGACAATTTCCTACCCCATAACAGTGAAGATATTTTGATGAGTGTTAAGAGAAGGTGGAGAAGGTGGGTAGAGTCAGAGCAGACACAAGTGAATAATGTGCATGAAAACTGACTCCATCACTTGTAGAGTCCTTAGTGTGCAGACCATGAGGAATCCTGATTACATAGGAATGTTACAGGCTCCAGGATTCCTGTTCATATTTAATGTTTTCTTTCCATGCTCTTACAAATGACCATTTCAACATTAGAGAACAGGTCTTTAAAGAAGGCAGAGAATTGCTCCCTTGTGTATGGATCTAGAATAGAGAATAATTTGGGAGAATTGGGGTGTGAGGGACTAGGGGAGCAATAGCAGGGGGTGGGGAGATTGGGGAGGGATAGCATTAGGAGAAATATCTAATGTAGGTGACGGGGGGATGGAGGCAGCAAACCACCATGGCTTGTGGGTACCTATGTAACAATCCTGCACGATCTGCACATGTACCCCAGAAGTTAAAAGTTTAAAAAAAAAAGAAAAAGCTATTTCAATGTTCTTATCCCCATTTTTCATCCTCAGTCTTAGGACCTGTATCCCAAAGAAGAAATACAACTTTAAAATTAGCAGAATTAAACTTCTGAAAGTGTATTTTGTTTTGTTGCTCTGTCTTTCTATGGTGCATCTTTTCCACTGGTATGGCCCTAAAGACAAGATCTGTATACTATCTGCACACTTACTCTGTTTTAAAATCGCCATCCTTTGCTCCCAGCTACTTTATAACTGGGGGTAACAGGCTTCTCAGTTCAAAGCTTATCTTTTACGAAAAGAAAACTTTAACAAGATCTCCAAAAAGCTCCCTCAAGTGGCTTTTAGATAAGCTTTTTTCTGTTTGTCTTTGTAATCAAACTACATTAGATCCCATCCAACACCCTGTCTGTCTAGTATGATGCTATGATCCTAGTTGCAACTGCTGAAAGTAAAACATAATGCTTAGATCTTGATAGTTATAAAAACAAGATTAAAAGATATCTTCGTCTGTCTAAAAATGGGGTCTTAACCTCACTGTCTCAGTCAAATTCCATTTCAGCCAGTCAGATTTCATTGGCCTTCCTCAGATCGACTGAAAACTGCAGTCAACTATGTTTTTTTTTTGTTTTTTTTTTTACTTTTTCTCCTTAATAAGTAGAACTGAGCATGATCCTGGAGAAAATCTGCATGCTGATACATTACTGATCTCTGAACCATCTACCATTCACATGCCTCTTTTTCCTTATATGTAAAATGAGTGAAAGAAAGAGGAGGGCTAGATGACACCATTGTAACTTGTATTTCAAGACACTCGTTTCTGCTTTATCTCAAATTAGAGTCATTTAGAGCTACAGAAGTAGGCATTACAGTCAGGACCCATGTTTCAGAGTGTATCTGCTGACCCCATGTCTTTGGAAGGTACTGAGATGCAGGTACTGAGAGTGGGCCCCAAAATTTTTCTCAAGACTGTGTTCCAGGAAGCTCTACTCAACCAAATGAAATGGGCCCTACTTGTCATCCCAGCATGGCACGTTTAGGGTTATGAAAGACAGGGAATATGCAACTCTCCCGGCCACCTGAATATGAAGTGGCATTTCAGAGATCTCTTTTCAAAGGTTAAGTAGGAAGAGTATCTTGACCTGTTCTCGTTCTCTGTAGCAGTTCCTGTAGCTCCCAACTGTATTACTTTTTGCTTGTTCTCAGAAATATGCTTCTGATTTTGTAATCGGCAGTCACAGTGATTTGTATGACAGCTGTAGCCCAAGAGCTAGTGCTCCCTAACAGGTGCTGTGGCAGGTAGCAGAGGTATGTAGCCCCTGTTTACCCACAGGTTGCAGGTGTGGAGAACAAGGTCTATGTGTGTTGGAGAGGTGGTGGGTGGGAAATACATACCCCTGCCTCTCTCTCCTCTTACCTTTGATCTTGTAATCTTTTGGTTACTCCTATTTGATGAACCTCAGGGCAAAGGAATATGATTTATCCAGTCCATAAAGGTCTGTCCCTCCCTCACCCTCCTCCCCAGATGCACAGAACAAAATGCAAAATGATAATCAATGGATCTAAATGAAAATATTCACCATAGAACTATCTATTTACAGAACTGGAAATGTAACTAAAAGTGGCATAAAAAACAAAATCGTCCTAGGATAACTTTTCAGCCAGCCATTAAACTTCTTGAAGGCAAGATCTTTATCTTCATCTCTGATTTAGAGTATGAGGCGCATCAAAGAGGGGCTCATGTCAGTGCTGTATGTGGAAACCAAGAAAAAGAAAAAAAAAAAGAGAGGCTCAGTAAATATTGGCAAATCGGTTAAACGAACAAAACACATGTGAGGGGGAGGAAGGAAATGCCCAATGGGATATTTTAAAGATAGTGCAGAGAATTAGGAAAAAAATTTTTTGAGCCTAAAGAAACCCTGGAAACATTTTTTAATTCTCTGAAACATACTTGCTTTCTTGTGGTTTGCTCTTTTCGCTAAAAAGCAGAATGCATAAAATATTCTGATTAGTTAAGGGTTATTACTTAGGTTCCAAATAATGTTTCATATATAGATCTGAATTACTACTCTTCCTGTATTCTGCTTCCCTTTCTGTTTGGTCAGATCCCTGTGGGAGACAGTAGCATTCCTGTGGTGGGTAAAATTATTTCTATGGAAATTTTTTCAAAGTGCAATTTCCATAAACATCATGTGAAGATATGATTTATTTCTGGATTCAGTCCTTGTACTTGCATCATCTTCCAATTTATCATCAAGTTGTCTGTGTGCCAGTTCTCTTTTTAAGGCTCTGTTCATATCAGTTGTAACCTAAGAGGGTAAACTTCCATTAGGAGGATTGAAGTAAAAAAAGAAGAAAATGTATCCCAGAAGGCAATGAGTGCACTGAAAAGAAGATGGGACTGTATTCCCAGTCCTAACTCTGCTAAAGCAGCAAGTAAAGGGACATTGGAAAGTCCTTAACTTTTGAACCTTTTTTTTTTTTTTTCAAATAGATGGAGTCTTGCTCTGTCTCCCAGGCTGGAGTGCAGTGGCGTGATCTGGGCTCACTGTAACCTTCACCTCCAAGGTTCAAGCGATTCTCCTGCCTCAGCCTCCTGAGTAGCTGGGATTACAGGCGCCCATCACCATGCCCAGCTAATTTTTGTATTTTTTGCAGAGATGGGGTTTCACCTTGTTGGCCAGCCTGGTCTCAAACTCCTGACCCCAAGTGATCCTCCTGCCTCGGCCTCCCAAAATGCTGGGATTAGAGGTGTGAGCCACAGGACCCAGCCAACTTTTGAACGTGTGTGTGTGTGTGTGTGTGTGTAAAGAAATGAGAGTGTTTGAACCAGATACCTCTCAAGGTGCCTTCTAGCCATTAACATATAAGCATATATTCATGTAGATGTTGTTGCATTTTTAACCCCAGGACTGCCCAGTATTTTTGGAAATACAGGTTGACACGTGGAACTATCCTCCTATTTGGACAGAGGATCCCACTGGCACCTTAATGATTCTTTGATTGTTATATCATGAAGCTATGTCTTGGGTAGTCTAGTTTTGGAAGAATTGAATCGAATTGTGACTAATTTGAAAAAAAATTTTGTTAGTGAGAAAACAGATAAATTCAAAACAAAGGTGAAATAAAGTCTTCTAATATTATCACATACATCTCTTGGCGGGGGTAGGGGGCACAGTTTGGGAGCTAGTATTGTGGGAGAGAGACTGGAGGAAGAGTAAGAGCTGGAAGAGATGGGAAAACCATTTATCACTAAAGCTTGTCAGGCAAAGGTGCCAATACTTGTATTCATTCATTTAATGCCTTCTTACTGCATGTCCATGAAACTGAAGCACTGAAAAGGTAATTTTTATGTCATCCAAGTACCACATATGATACTTCTTACATATTACCAAATGTATCACCTTTTCTTGATTCTGGTTTCCTATTTCCCACTCCAAAACCTCAGAGACATGCAATTGGAAAACCATCATTCTTTCCTCCCTCCCTCCCTCACTGCCATCCTGCCCCCACATGTTGACCAGCTCCAGTTAACGTGGTCTTGTCTAAGATGCTGGCACTCCATGGAGGGTTGAAACGTGGATCGCAGCATAGAAAAGCTGAGTATTGCAAGGAGGATTTCCAATAAATACAACAGGAAAATTGGTGCCATTCTAGAGCATGAGCATGATAGTGTGAACTCAAGTCCGCATGTTCTCACTCATAGGCGGGTATTGAACAATGAGAACACATGGACACGGAGGGGAGCACTATGCACTGGGGTCTGTCAGGGGGAAATAGGGGAGGGACGGCAGGGGGTGGGGAGTTGGGAGAGATATCATGGGGAGAAATGCCAGATATAGGTGATGGGGAGGAAGGCAACAAATCACACTGCCACGTGTGTACCTATGCAACAATCCTGCATGTTCTTCACATGTACCCCAAAACCTAAAATGCAATTAAAAAATTAATAAATTAATTAATTACTTAATAAAATAAATAAATGAAAAAAAAATGTTTGCCACTGGATAATTCAGTATGAGTCCACACAACCACTGACAGTAAAAATGGGGACATACTTCTTGGGGCATCTCTCCTGGTCTGCATGCACAGGAGTAAGAGGCAGGGGTACACTTATCACTTACGTTGTCACTGCTAGTTATCACCTCAGTAAAAACAAGACTACCATGCCTAGGGCACAGAAGGTCACAGGACATAGGACTGTAGTTTCTCTTCAAAGAGACATTCGATTAGAACTGAGTTATCTTTCTTATCCTAGAACTGCTTGAGAATTAAGGAGGGAATATAAAGAAGAGGGTCTCTAGCTCTGACCTTTACTGTGTTGGGAAGATCCCCACTCTAATCCCGTTGTGACTCCTTTTTTTAAGGCAATAAGGACTCCTTTTTTAGAATACTCAGCTCATAGGTTTTTAGACCTGTCCAACTGACATTTAACACCATGAGCTGGTGGAGTTGGGGGGACGTGATACTAGTAACACGCAAACACAGATTTTCAAGAGCTTGACGTTCGGTTATTTGCTCACCTAGCAAATACTTTTTGGGTGCCTGTTGCACCAGGCACTGTCCTAAATATCCCACTGAATGGGATACTATCCATCCTCTTTAGGGTCTCAGTTTAATGAGGGAAAAGGCAAACAGCAAAAAGAATTTCAAGAGATAGGATGTTGGCTATGGGTTTGTCAAAAAGAAAAGAGAAAAAAAATTCAAGAGAAACATCTTTGTATCAGGAAGCCCTTTTGATTTCCTTAGAATCACACTTTGAGCAATCCTAGCCTCACTGCTTGCTGTTCATATAAGCTTGGACAGGCTCCAAATAGTGTTTGTAATATGAGGTAAAGAACATAATTCATGCTCTCAAGAAGCTTCCTAGCTAGCAGCTACAACTATGGCTGAGGAATGGCAAGCCTTGAATTCAAGAGGATAGGATTTGCATCTGACTAGAGACTAATACTTAGACTTCCAGATGCAATAGCCGGGAGCCTCCTTCCATTATTTGATCTCAACATGGACAAGACTGTTTATTTACTCGTTTATTAATTGACACAACCAACATTTACTGCATACATAGATACATCTGTTTTAGCAAAGAAAAAATTCAGGGAGGATATGAAGGGGGAACTTTCACATATTAATGTAATTTTTTTTAATGCAGTAGGATTAAGTGTGTGTGCTTTAAGATTTCCAGTATTTTTTAATGTTTTAATTAATCATTTTTGAGACAGGGTCTCAGTATCTCACCCAAGCTAGAGTACAAAGGTAAAATCATAGCTCACTGTAACCTCAAAACTCCTGGCCTTAAGTCATCCTCTCCTCCCACCTTAGCCTCCCAAACAGCTGTGACTACAGGCATGTGCCACCACACCCAGGCAATTTTTTATTTTTATTTGTTAGGAAAGGGGTCATGTGTTGCCCAGGCTGATCATGATCCCTTGGCATCAAGCAATCCTCCTACCTCAGCCTCCAAAGTGCTGGGGTTACATGTGTGTGCCTTGGCACCCAGCCCAGCATTTTTTTTTTTTTTTAATGGTGGCTCATGCCTATAATTCCAGCACTTTGGGAGACTGAGGCAGGCAGATCACAAGGTCAGGTGTTTGAGACCAGCCTGGCCAACATGGTGAAACCCCATCTCTACCAAAATACAAAAAAAAAAAAAAAATTAGCTTGGTGTGGGGACGCACACCTGTAATCCCAGCTACTCTGGAGGCTGAGGCAGGAGAATTGCTTAAATCCTGAGGGATGGAGGTTGCAATGAGCTGAGATCACACCACTGCACTCCAGCCTTGGCGACAGAGCAAGACTCTGTCTCGGAAAAACAAACAAAAAATGGAAACATTTTCCGAAAGCTATTCTGAGCCAGTCAGTATGCAAGACACTGGAGATAAAAGAGCAGCTTAAACTAGACACACTTACAGCTTAATAGGAGTGACAGGTGAACAGGGGATTGCCCCACCCAAAGCTCTTGTGACCAGAGAGAGAAACATGGTTTCTGTGGAGGCCCAGAGGGGTCCTCTAACCCTGCTTGGAGGACAGCACTGGGGTAGAGAGGGTCAAGTAGAGATTCCCAAAAGTAAAATCTCAATTGGGCAGACTGATTCTTAGCAAGGCTTGGGCCCTTTGGCCTACTCCAGCCTCTCTTGTTTTGCTAACCAGAGCCAGCTGTGTTGTGGGCGTCTCTTCCTCTGTCCGGGTGTCCCCGCCTGGACCCTTCACTGTTTGCCTCCCACGCCCTGGCATGACACAGGCATTTTCAGACCCTTTCCCAGGATTCTGTTTACAGCCAGCATCCTGTGCAGCCCATGATGAGATAAGAGGAGGAACTTGGAAGAAAACATGATGAACATGGACAAAGCCAAGGGGAAAAATATGCATGTTTTCATTTGCTTTTCCCAAACAGGATGCTTTCACACCACTGTCTGTAATCCAAACAGTATGTTTCTCCTTAACATACTGTGAAGATGTGAAGCCACATGAGAAATGTTTTTCTCCCAAGATATGGAGTTAGTGTCCCTTCTGGAGCTCCCTCAGCACCCTGTGCTCCCATATTTCAAAGGATCACTCACACCCTAGCCCATCTCCTCACTGTCTATGTTCTCCACACACTCCTAAGATCCCTCTAGAGCCATGACCAGCCTTGCTTGAGGTTGTATGGCATATACCCTGTGCACAGTGAATGCTCAATAAATAATTGCTCCATTGAACTGAATAGAATAAAACAGCATAGATACTTGTTTGGTCAAATTTTAAAACATCAGAAGTTAAACTCTCATTTTGGAAGACTGGGGTGTGATTAAAATTCAATTTTAATCAATTATTTTTCAGAAAACATAAAAATGTTCCTACAATTCTCAAATAAATATTTACCAATGACATTTTCAACCTGGTTTGACACTCTGAGGAGGCGGGGAGGTTGAGTACATCATAAAAACTTCAATTTACCTCTAATTGTGGTTGTGTGTGAAGAAGGAGCACAGGATACAGAAAAGGGAAAATGCTTTGAAAACTCTAAAGTGGGTTGCAGATGTTATTGTTTTCACACAACAGACACAGAAGCCACCCGTGCGTTCAGTCACTTGCAGACTGAAGCAAACATCCGTATTTGGATGAGGCAGAGGAATGGTCTGAGGAACTGTTACTTGTTGCACAGAGCATTCAGTTGTTCTGGGCTTCACCAGGACACGGATGGTTTTCCATTGCTGGAATTGGTCAGGGAGGATTGGGGAGGTGCCCAGGCTTTGCTTTCCCTTAATCGATATTACAAAGTTTTAAAAAATATTTGAACAGTAGCACTCAGGTATCTACTTGGGAAAGCCAATTCTTGATTTTAAAAAATCAAATCAGAATAGTGACAGTGACATATTCTGTTGCCATTTCATGTGATTTTTGACTTCTTAGAAGCAACTGATGCTAGTGGTCTTCTCTGGCAGGGATTGCTAGCCCTGGCATTGCAGCAGCCCATGGAGCCAGCATTTCGCCAAGAGAATTGCAAAATACTGCTAAATATTCTAAAAATGAAATTAAATATTCATTTTATCTTAATTTATATATGCCATCTAATACTTTTAGAAGATGTCAGTACTGTGGAATAAGATGACCAGCAATAATATGTTGCAACTCTGAGATACAGCTATACATTCTCAGAATAAGATGCTGATGGTCCTGCAGTCCAGTGCTGCGTGATTTTCACTGTGGCCAGCTGTACAACACTTAGCCTATACTTATCTCTCTGTGTAGCTGTAAAACATTTTGTAAGTCTAAGATGGTAATATATTCTTTTTTTTCCAATAAATATTTTATTGCATTTTAGGTTTTGTGATACATGTGAAGAACATGCAAGATTGTTGCATAGGTACATACATGACAATGTGGTTTGCTGCCTTCCTCCCCATCACCTATATCTGACATTTCTCCCTATGTTATCCCTCCCCAACTCCCCACCCCCCGCTGTAACCTCCCCTAGTTCCCCCCGACAGACCCCAGTGTGTGATGCTCCCCTCCCTGTGTCCATGTGTTCTCATTGTTCAACACCCGCCTATGAGTGAGAACATGTGGTGTTTGATTTTCTGTTCTTGTATCAGTTTGCTGAGAATGATGGTTTCCAGGTTCATCCATGTCCCTACAAAGGACACGAACTCATCATTTCTTATGGCTGCATAGTATTCCATCGTGTATATGTGCCACATTTTCCCTGTCCAGTCTATCATCGATGGGCATTTGGGTTGGTTTCAAGTCTTTGCTATCATAAACAGTGCTGCAATGAACATTCATATGCATGTGTCCTTATAATAGAATGATTTATAATCCTTTGGATATATACCCAGTAATGGGATTGCTGGGTCAAATGGAATTTATATTTCTAGGTCCTTGAGGAATCACCACATTGTCTTCCACAATGGTTGAACTAATTTACACTCCCACCAACAGTGTAAAAGTGTTTCTATTTCTCCACATCCTCTCCAGATGGTAATATATTCTTTCATAAAACCTCAATCTAATGAATTCTAATAATTCTTGATCTTTCTCAAATAGATACTGGCCAAATCTTCCCCAATAACTAAGTAACTAAGCATCCACATTTTATAACTGTAATGTGGTCTTGGTACGAGAAAACTGTCCTGGTCTCCAGGATCTAGAAAGTAAACATGTAACAAACAATTAGGAATGTGGTTTCGGGTAGTCAAATGTTCTACAGGTCTCCAGCCTAAGCTCTCCACTTGAGATTTCTTGCTCTTTTCCTTTTCACTTAAACATATCTTGATATGTTGCCTGGGAGTTTATGTGTGTTACTACAACAGAATGAAGAATTATGTAATATAAAGCCCAACTTGTTTTTCTTTTCCCTACCAGTTGTGCTATAACTTAGACAAAACTCAACCATTTTTTTTCATTACAGTGTTTATTACAAAGAAAAGATGTAGAAATTTTTTTTTCAGGAAACAGTGGGAAACAGATGCATCATGATCTGCTTAACAAGGGACTGTAAATAGAAGTCAAGTCCAGACCATGGAAATTGCTCCTTAAAAATATTTTTTCCAATTTTAAAAAGAATACATTCACAAGGTTGAAAAAAGAAAAAAAACCTCAAACTAAAGAAGAATACAAAATAAGAAGTAAAAGTTCTGCCCTCCAACCTACTACTCCAACTCCTGAATCCCACTGCCAAGAGAAACACTCATTTGTCGTGCATCTTTCTAGAAGAATTCTATTTATAATTATGGAGATGTCACAAATACCCATATGCTTTCTTCCCTTACAAGCTCTGTGACTTGATTTTTCCCCTTACTGTATTTTGAGCATCTTTACATATTAGTAAATATCTACACCTCAGTTAAAAAAAAAATCAGTAGCTGGGTGTAGTGGTGCATGCCTGTAGTCCCAGCTATTTGGGAGGCTGAGAGGCAAGAAGAGATCCCCTGAGCCCAGGAGTTCTAATCTAGCCTGGGCAAAACCCTGCTCAAGAAAAAACTCAAAACTTTATAATATTCTGTTGAGTACATTTGGATTGTGTTTAGATAGTTACTAATGCAAACAATGCTTCTAGTGAAATTTTGTAAATATATATTGTATATATGAGAATAAATCATATCTGCAGAGTAAATTTCTAAAAGTGAATCACTAATTCTGAGACTATCTGCATCTCCAGAGATGTTATCAAACATATACACCCAGTAGTAGTGCAAGACAGTGTATTTCCCAACTGCTCCCTCACTGAGATTTTTTTAAAACATAAAAACAAATAAATGTTATTATAAGTTACCTTTGGAATTATAACTTTTGCTTTTTACTTTCATAGACATTGGTACTATGTAAACTTGATATAGTGAGGATGTTTTCTTTTGTAATTAAAAGAGATTAAGGTGGGGAGGATCCAAGATGGCCAAATAGAAACAGGTATGGAGTGCAGTTCCCAGAAAGAACAACGCAGAGGGTGAGTGATCACCGCATTTCCAAACAAGTTTTCACTGCCCACAGACCAGGAGATTCCCAGGCGGAAAAGCACCACGAGTTTCCAGCATGGCTACTTCAGCTGGTGCCGCAGGTTGGCGCACAGAAACTCACACAAATCTGGGCGGCCGTTTCAACTGGTGCCTGGAACACCTGGGAGACAGAGCCACCCATTCAACTGAAAGGGAGGAGACTGAGACAGGGAGCCAGGCGATCTGGCTCAGCAGGTACCACCCCCACAAAAAAAGTAATCTGAAATGCTCTGGATTGACAGTTTTGCAGCAAGCACAGCTGGACCTGAGATGGTTCAGCTCAGTGGGGGAAAGGGCATCTGCCACTACCGAGATAGTCTGCCAATACCAAGGCAGTTCTAACTGCCTCAAGGAAGTTCACACAGCAGGTGGGCAGAACCCACGGCAGCTCATCAATGCCTCTGCTGGCAGACTGTGACTAAACTATATCTGTGCTGGGCAGGAGATCTATGAAAAAAGGCAGCAGCACGTCAGGAACTTATAAATAAGGCCTGACCTTCCTAGGACAGAGCATCTGGGAAAAGAGGCAGTTATGAGTTCCACTGCACCAGACTTAAAGGTATCAGCCCAGCAGCTCTGCACGGAACAACGGAGCTCCCAGCACAGCACTTGAGCTCCTATAAGGGACAGACTGTCTCCTCACGCAGCTCCCCAATCCCCATATACCAAAGAGACACATCATAAAGGAGAGCTCAGGCCGATATCTGGCAGGTATCCTTCTGGGATGAAGGTGACAGAAGAAGAAACCAGCAGCAGCCCTTACTGTTCTGCAGCCCCTGCAGGGGATCACCAAGCAAGCAGGGTCTGAAGTGGACCTCCAGCAATCCTGCAGCAGAGGGGCCTGACTGTTAGAAGGAAAACTAAGAAACAGAAAGAAATAGCTTCAACATCAACAAAAAGGACGTCCACTCAGAGACCCCATCTGAAAGTCACCAACTACAAAGACCATAGGTAGATAAAGCCATGAAGATGGGAAGAAACTAGCGCAAAAAGGATGAAAACACCAAAAACCAGAATACCTCTCCTCCTCCAAGGGATCACAACTGCTCACCATCTGGGGAACAAAGCTGGATGGAGAATAAATCTGATGAATTGACAGAAACAGGCTTCAGAAGGTGGGTAATAACAAACTTCTTAGAGCTAAAAGAACACATGCTAACACAATGCAAAGAAACTGAGAACCTTGAAAAAAGGTTAGATGAAATGCTAACTAAACAGCTTAGAGAAGAATATAAATGACTTGATGGAGCTGAAAAACACAGCATGAGAACTTCGCAAAACATACACAAGTTTCAGTAGCCAAATCAACCAAGCAGAATAAAGGATATCAGAGATTGAAGATCAACTCAATGAAATAAAATGAGAAGGCAAGATTAGAGAAAAAAGAGTGAAAAGAAATGAACAAAGCCTCCAAGAAATATGGGATTATGTGAAAAGACCTAATCTATGTTTGATAGGTGTACCTGAATGCAATGGAGAGAGTGAATCCAAGCTGGAAAACACTCTTTGGGATATTATCCAGGAGAACTTCCCCAACCTAGCAAGTCAGGCTAGCATTCAAGTACAGGAAACACAGAGAACACCGCAAATGTTATTCCTCAAGAAGAGCAACCCCAAGGCACATAATCGTCAGGTTCACCAGGGTTGCAATGAAGGAAAAAAAATGCTAAGGGCAGCCAGAGAGAAAGGTCACGTTACCCACAAATGGAAGCCCATCAGACTCACAGTACATCTCTTGGCAGAAACCCTACAAGCAAGAAGACAGTGGGGGCCAATATTCAACATCCTTAAAGAAAAGAACTATATCCAGCCAAACTAAGCTTCATAAGAGAAGGAGAAATAAAATCCTTTACAGACAAGCAATTGCTGAGAGATTTCATCACCACCAGGCCTGCCTTAGAAGAGGTCTAAAAAAAGCACTAAACGTAGAAAGGAACTACCAGTACCAACCACTCCAAAAACGTGCCAAATGGTAAAGAGCATTGACACAATGAAGAAACTGTGTCAACTACTGGGCAAAACAACCAGCTAGCATCAAAATGGCAGGATCAAACTCACACATAACAATATTAACCTTAAATGTAAATGGGCTAAATGCCCCAATCAAAAGACACAGATTGGCAAATTGGATAAAAAGTTAAGACCCATTGGTGTGCTGTATTCAGGAAACCTATCTCATGTGCAAGGACACACATAGACTAATAATAAAGGGATGGAGGAAGATTTACAAAACAAATGGAGAGCAAAAAAAAGCAGAAGTTGCAATCCTAGTCTCTGATAAAATAGACTTTAAACCAACAAAGATCAAAAGAGACAAAGAAGAACATTACATAATGGTAAAAGGATCAATGCAACAAGAAGAATTAAGGATCCTAAATATATATGCACCCAATACAGGAGCACCCAGATACATAAAGCAAGTTCTTAACAACCTACTAAGAGACTTAGACTCCCAAACAATAATAGTGAGAGACTTTAATACTCAATTGTCAATATTAGACAGATCAGCAAGACAGAAAATTAACAAGGATATCAAGGACTTGAACTGAGATCTGGACCAAGCAGACCTAATAGACATCTACAGAACTCTCTACCCCAAATCCACAGAATATACACTCTTCTCAGCACCACATTGCACCTACTCCAAAATTAAACACATGATTGGAAGTAAATCACTCCTCAGCAAATGCAAAAGAACGGAAATCTAACAGTCTTTCAGACCACAGGGCAATCAAATTAGAACTCAGAATTAAGAAACCAACTCAGAACTGCACAACTTCATGGAAACTGGACAACTGGCTCCTGAACGTCGACTGGATAAACAATGAAATGAAGGCAGAAGTAAAGATGGTCTTTGAAACCAATGAGAACAAAGACACAACATACCAGAATCTCTGGAACACATTTAAAGCAGTGTCTAGCGGGAAATTTACAGCAATAAATGCCCACCAGAGAAGCGAGGAAAGATCTAAAATTGACACATTATCGTCAAAATTGAAAGAGCTAGAGATCAAAAAATCTCAAAAGCTAGCAGAAGACAAGAAATAACTAAGATCAGAACAGAACTGAAGGAGAGAGAGAGACACAAAAAAACCTTCAAAAATATCAGTAAATCCAGGAGCTGGTTTTTTGAAAAGATCAACAAAATAGATAGACCTCTAGCCAGATTAGTAGAAAAGGGAGAAGAATCAAATAGGTGCAATAAAAAATGATAAAGGGGACATCACCACCAATTCCACAGAAATACAAACTACCATCAGAGATTACTACAAACAACTCTATGCACATAAACCAGTAAACCAGGAAGAAATGGATAAATTCCTAGACACTTGCACCCTCCCAAGCCTAAACCAGAAAGAAGTCAAAACCCTGACTGGACCAATAACAAAGGCTGATGTTGAGGCAGCAATTAATAACGTACCATCCAAAAAAAGCCCAAGTCCAGATGGGTTCACAGCCGAATTCTACCAGACATACAGAGACAAGCTATTACTACTCCTTCTGAAACTATTCCAAATAATACAGAAAGAGAGAATCTTTCCCAAATCATTTTATGAGACCAACATCATCCTGATGCCAAAACCCGGCAGAGACTCAACAAGAAAAGAAAACTTCAGGCCAATATCCATGATGAACATAGCTGCAAAAATCTTCAATAAAATACTGGCAAACTGACTGCAACAGCACATCAAAAACTTATCCATCATGATCAAATAGGGTTAATCCTGAAGATATCAAGCTAGTTGAACATACACAAGTCTGTTAAACGTAATCCATCACATAAACAGAACCAAAGACAAAAACCACAAGATTATCTCAATAGATGCAGAGAAGGCCCTTAAAAAAAATTCAACAGCCCTTTATGCTAAAAACTCTCAATAAACTAGGTATCGAAGAAACATATCTCAAAATAATAAAAGCTATTTATGACAAACCCACAGCCAATATCATACTGAATGGGCAAAAACTGGAAGCATTCCCTTTGAAATCAGGCACTACAAAGATGCCCTCTCTCACCACTCCTATTCAATATAGTATTGGAAGTTCTAGCCAAAGTAATTAGGCAAGGAAAAAAAAAGGGTATTCAATTAGGAAAGGAGGAAGCCAAATTGTTTCTATTTGCAGACGACATGATTGTATATTTAGAAGACCCTGTCGTCTGAGCTCAAAATCTCTTTAAACTGATAAGCAACTTCAGCAAAGTCTCAGGATACAAAATCAATGTGCAGAAATCACAAACATTTCTATAAACCAATAACAGACTAACAGAGAGCCAAATCTTGAGCAAACTGTCATTCACAATTGCTACAAAGAGAATAAAATACCTAGGAATACAACTAACAAAGGATGTAAAGGACCTCTTCAAGGAGAACTACAAACCACTGCTCAAGGAGATAAGAGAGGACACAAACAGATTGAGAAACATTCCATGCTCATGGTTAGGAAGAATCAATATTGTGAAAATGGCCATGCTGCCCAAAGTATTTTATAGAATGACCTTCTTCACAGAACTGGAAAAAAACCACCTTAAACTTCATATGGAACCAAAAAAGACCCCTCAGAGCCAAGACAATCCTAAGCAAAAAGAAGAAAGCCAGAGGCATCACACTACCTGACTTCAATCTACAAGGCTACAGTAATCAAAACAACATGGTACTGGTACCAAAACAGAGATATAGAAGAATGGAACAGAACAGAGGCCTCAGAGGCAATGCCACACATATACAACCATCTGATCTTTGAAAAACTGGACAAAAACAAGCAATGGAAAAGAATTCCTTATTTAATAAAGGGTGTTGGGAAAACTGGCTAGCCATGTGCAGAAAGCAGAAACTGGACCCCTTCCTGACACCTTACACTAAAGTTAGCTCCAGATGGATTAAAGACTTAAACATAAGACCTAACACCATAAAACCCTGGAGGAAAACCTAGGCAAAACCATTCAGGACATAGGTATAGGTAAGGACTTCATGACTAAAACAGCAAAAGCATTGGCAACAAAAGCCAAAATAGACAAATGGGACCTAATTAAATTCCAGAGCTTCTGTACAGCAAAAGAAACCATCATTAGAGTGAACTGGCAACCAAGAGAATAGGAAAAAATTTTTGCAATCTACCCATCTGACAAAGGGCTAATATCCAGAATCTACAAAGAACTGAAACAGATTTACAAGAAAAAAACAAACCCATCTAAAAGGGCAAAGGATATGAACAGACACTTTTCAAAAGAAGACATAGATAAGGCCCACAAACATATGGAAAAATGCTCATCATACTGGTTACTAGAGAAATGCAAATCAAAACCACATCGAGATACCCTCTCACGTCAGTTAGAATGGAGATCATTAAAAAATCTGGAGACAGCAGACACTGGAGAGGATGTGGAGAAATAGGCATAGTTTTACCCTGTTGGTGGGAGTGTAAATTAGTTCAACCATTGTGGAAGACAGTGTGGCGATTCCTCAAGGACCCAGAAATAAAAATTCCATTTGACCCAGCAATCCTATTACTGGGTATATGCCGAAAGGATTATAAATCTTTATATTATAAAGACACACGCCACGTATGTTCATTGCAGCACTGTTTACAATAACAAAGACCTGGAACCAACCCAAATGCCCATCGATGATAGACTGGACAAGGAAAATGTGGCACATATAAACCATGGAATACTATGCAGCCATAAAAAAAAGGATGAATTCGTGTCCTTTGTGGGGCCATGGATGAATCTGGAAACCATCAACTGACGCAAGAACAGAAAACCAAACACCACATATTCTCAGTCATAGGCAGGTGTTGAACAATGAGGACACGTGGACTCGGGGAGAGGAGCATCACACACTGGGGTCTGTGTGCAGAGGCAGGGGAGGCACAGCAGGGGGATGGGGAGGTTGGAAAAGGATAACATGGGGAGAAATGTCAGGTACAGGTGACAGGGGGATGGAGGCAGCAAACCACATTGCCATGAATGTAGCGATGCAACAGTCCTGCATGATCTGCACATGTAACCCAGAACTTAAAGTACAATAATAAAAAAAGAGAGATTAAGGACATTCAGAACACTTTTTTGTAATTGGTTTTGGAATGAAATTTCACTTGTAAACTAAAGGCCTAGAATATGAGTCTATTCATTAATAGAAAACCATTGTAGGGAGCATTCACAGGTAAAGCTCCATTTAATAAGCACAAACTGATGATGAGAAAAGGAACAGGTCTTAAAGATAACTCACGTGAGAATTTGTAGCAGAAATAGCTACAAATCTCTTGTGGTGTTCTGCCTTCCCATGAGTTCATAATCCCTAGAATGAGAATTTATGTTTCAGGATACACCCATAATGCAAGGGACAATGATCAGGATACTGCACTTAGTCTGTCTTTCTCGTACCCTAAAGGCAAAACCTATTTTTCACGTTATGCTCTTTCAAAATAGAGTGTACTCAATTCTTCTCTTCCTCACATACACTTGAAAACTCGGCTACTTTAGGATATAACTCCAGGTTGACACATTCTCTTTAGTTTAGCAAAGGCACGTGTCCCACACTCAGAATTATTATTATAGTAGAGGAGATATTCAGGGCATGAAATTCCTTGGGAAACAACATCCAGATTCAGGGGAAGACATCTGAGTCATGACAACTTAAAATCCAGTCCGGTCTGCTGCAATAAGTGTTTCTATAACATTAAATACCTCATATCCCATTCATGAAAAGGAAAATTATGTCAATATAAGGTGAAATTTGTGAAACTCAAACATGATTGTCTAGGCAAGGAGAGCTGAAAAAAAGAAATAAAATTATAGCCTCTAATATGAAAGGAAATACTTTTAGTGTGGCTGCTGCTAAGCAGTAGTTTCTTTCAGCTGTATTTAAAATAAATAAATAAAAAGAAGCACTTCATTGCTGTTGGTAGTGCAAACTTACATAAACCCAATGAAGTGAATTGAACAATAGCATTTACTCTTTATTAAGAACTGAATTCTGTTTCTGTCACATTTATATGTTGACGTCTGTACCCCTAGTACCTCAGAATGTGACTGTATTTATGAACAGAGCCTTTAAAGAGGTTAAGGAAAATGAGATCATTTGCATGGGCCTGAATCCAATATGACTAGTGTCCTTATAAGAAGAGATCAGGGCACCGACAATAAGCGGAGACCGTGTGAAGGGAAGACACAGGGAGAAGTTGGCCATCTACAAGCCAATGAGAGAGGCCTGAGAAGAAATCCATTTTGCTGCCTCCTTGATCTTGAACTTCCAGCCTCCATAACTGTGAAAAAATACATTTCTGTTGTTTAAGCCACACAGTGTGTGGTATTTTGTTACGGCAGCCCTAGCAGACTCAGATACTCATGGACACATAACTTCGAAGATGTATTTCCACAAAAACAAACGCTTGTCATCCCAGCACTTTGGGAGGCCGAGGCGGGTGGATCACCTGAGGTTAGGAGTTTGGGACCAGCCTGACCCATGCAGTGAAGCCTCGTCTCTACTAAAAATACAAAAATTAACCGGGTATGGTAGTAGGCACCTGTAGTTCCAGCTACTCAAGAGGCTGAGACAGGAAAATAGGTTGGACCAGAAGGCAGAGATTGCAGTAAGCAAAGATTGCTCCACTGCATTCCAGCCTGGATGACAGAGCGAGACTCCATCTCAAAAAAAAAAAATGAATGAACTATGATAAAAAAGAAATGGTGAACTATGATATATTCACAGAGTGCAGTATGATGCACTCACAAAAAAACAGGAAAGCTGGCTGGGCACAGTGGCACATAGCACTTTGGGAGGCCAAGGAGGGAGGATGGCTTGAGCTCAGGAGTTCAAGACCAGCCCGGGCCACATGGCAAAACCCCTCTCTCTACTAAAAATACCAAAATTAGCTAGGCGCGATGGCGTGGGCCTGTAGTCGCAGCTACTTGTGGGGCTGAGGCAGGAGGATGGCTTGAACTGTGGAGGTTGAGACTGCAGTAAACTGAGATGGCACCACTGTATTCCAGCCTGGGTAACAAAGTTAGACCCTGTCACAGGAAAAAAAAAGAAATACTGTCGAAAGCCTCTGTGTCCCAATATGAAACAATCTCCTGGATATACTCTTTTTTTTTTTTTGAGACGGAGTTTCGCTCTTGTTACCCAGGCTGGAGTGCAATGGCGCGATCTCGGCTCACCGCAACCTCCGCCTCCTGGGTTCAGGCAATTCTCCTGCCTCAGCCTCCTGAGTAGCTGGGATTACAGGCACGCGCCACCGTGTCCAGCTGACTTTTTGTATTTTTAGTAGAGACGGGGTTTCACCATGTTGACCAGGATGGTCTCGATCTCTTGACCTCGTGATCCACCCGCCTCGGCCTCCCAAAGTGCTGGGATTACAGGCTGGATATACTCTTAAGTGGAAAAAAGCGAGGTGCCACACAGTATATTAGTAAGTTTTTATCTATGTCAGGAAGAAGGAGACATAAAAATATGTGTATGTATTTGCATATTTTTGTAAAATGTAAACACAGGAAGAATAAACCAAAAATGCAAATGGTGACCTGAGGTGGCTGGGAGGTGGGGTTAGTGAGCCAGATAAGACAGGGAGGGGAGTGTGAGATCCCTGAGTATATCATTCTATACAGTGTGAATTTTTGAGTCATATGAATGTTTTACAATTTCAAAAATAAATTGAAAAGTTGAAAGAAGCAAACCTTACAGCTGAATATATTCAGAAAAAAAAAGAACCTAACCACTTGTCAAGTTGATAACATAACGATGCAGGTAAAAAGAATGAATGTAGCTTTTGAAAATAGTAATCTGGGCTAAGTCTATGAACTAAGAGATCTGCAATGAAATCTGAAATAGTAGATTTGTCATTAGAAGTACTGAAATTATTTTATTTGTATTGCAGGATAGAGAAAAGTTGTGTGTAGATAGTTGGGAACTTAGTTTTTCCCTATTTAAGAAGAGAGATTTAAATGTGGATGGGGAAAAGTTAGGAGGAACTCTGCAATTGGAGGATACCATGATGAGCTCTGTACCAGTAGTAGTAAGCACACCTGGAAATTAGATCTTGGTTTCCAGATATCATTCTTCACTAAAGAGAATAGGACTTTTGGGCAAATGGCTAATTCTAAGTTCGGAGAAAGGAAACCACAAGACAGCTCTGTAATATTTACTGCCAGAAATCAAGGGACTGCTCCAAGACTGGAAAAGACATTTCTAGGTGGCATGCAGTGGCTCAGGCCTGTAATCCCAGCACATTGTGAGGCTGCGGTGGGCAGATCGATTGAGTCCAGGAGTTCAAGATCAGCCTGGACAACATGGCAAGACCCCATCTCTACAAAAAATACAAAAAATTAGCCAGGCATGGTAATGTGTGCCTGTAGTCCCAGCTACTGGGGAAGCTGAGGTGGGAGGATGGCTTGAGCCCGGGAGCTGGAGGCTGCAGTGAGCAAAGATCACACCACTGCACTCCAGCCTGATGACCAGCAACAGAGCGAGACTCCATCTCAAAGAAAGAAAGAAAGAGAGAGAGAAGAGGAGAGAGAGAGAGAGAAAGGGAAAAGAAAGAAAAGAAAACGCAGAAGGAGGGAGGAAAACTCTTCTTTACAAAAGAATGCAAACTAATATGTAGAAGGATGATAAATTTACAGATTCACCATTTTGCAACATTTACGAAATAACAGATTCGGGTAAAAATAATGATAAATTGCTAATAGATAGCAGAGTCTTATTCATACATCTCCAAGTGTTACATCACAGATTGCTATCAGTTACAAATAGAAAAGGTATCTTTCAAATGGAGACAGTCAGCAGATGCCATCTAATTAAATAATTAACACTTAGCATTACCAATGGAACAAACTGACGTTAGGTGTATCAGCTGGGATGTAATGGGAAGTGTACATCACTTATATAGTATACTTGCTGAACTATTTAACCTGCATCCAAACAGCAATAACCAATCAGACAAATCCAGATCGTTGAGCACCCTTTAAGGCTATGATGTGGGCTTTTGAAAAATGCCAATGTCATAAAATAAGTAAAGGTTGGAAGGAGGGACTGTTCTATATTATAAGAGATAAAGAAACATGAAAACTAAATTCATCCATAACCCTGGATTTGATCTTGGGTTGAAATAAATAGCAAGAAAAGAATATTACTGGGTCAATTAAGGAAATCTGAATATAAACTGTGTATTAGGTAATGTTATGGTATCAGTTTAACTTTATTGGATACAACAATAACAATAATAAATACAATAAGTAAATACAATAATCACTTAATTTTTCAGATACTTGCTGAAGCACTTAGGGTTGAAATGTCATATCTGTAACTTAAATAACTCAGCAAACAAACATTTCCTAAAGTTTTGTAATTGTAGGTTTTACATTTAGGTGTATAATCCAAATTGAGTTATTTTTTATTATATGGTGTGAGTTATGGACTGAAGTTCACTTTTTTTGCCTATGAATATACAATTGTTCCAGAACCATTTATTGGAAAACTATATTTAGTTGCCTTTGTTCCCTTATTAAAAATCAGTTGACTCTCTATTCTGTTCCACAGATCTCTTTATCCTTCTGACACCAATACCACAGTGTCTTGATTGTTATAACTTTATAGTATGTCTTGAAGCCAGGTAGTATAAGTTCTCCAACTTTGTTCTACTTTCTCAAAGTGTGTTGAGTATTCTAGTGCCTTTCCATTTTCACATAAATTTTAGAATCACCCTGTCGATTTCTCCAAAAAATGCCTATGTAGGTTTTTATTGGGTATGCATTGAATCCATAGGTCAATCTGGAGTACTATTGAGATCTTAACAAAATAGAATCTTCCTATTCATTAATGCAAAGTATCACTTCATTTACTTAGATCTTTAATTTTTCTCAGCAATATTTTATACTTTGCAGTAAACAAATATTAAACATCTATTGTCAAGTTTCTCTCTATTTCATACTTTTTGATGTTACTGTACATTGTCAAATTTAATTTTATTTCTATATAATAGCAGCAATTAGAAATTAAAATTTTTTTATTTTAAAAATTGAAATTTTTGTATTTTAGTAGAGATGAGGGTTCACCATGTTGGCCAGGCTGGTCTCAAACTCCTGACCTCATGTGATCCACCCGCCTTAGATTTGCACATATGAGTGAGATTATGTGGTATGTGTCTGGCTTATTTCACTTAACATAATATCCTCTGGATTCATCTACATTGTAGCGAAGGACAGGATTTCCTTCTTTTTAAAGGGTGTATACTATTCCATTGTGGATATGTACTTCATTTTTTTAATCCATTCATCTGTTGATTGACAGTTAGGTTAGTTCCATACCTGGTTATTGTGAATAATGCTTCAGTGAACATGGGAGTGCAGATATCTCTTCAACACTATGATTTCATATCCTTTGGATATATACTCAGTGGTAAGATTGCTGGCTCATGTGGTAGTTCTGTTTTCAATTTTGTGAGGGACCTTCATACTGTTTTTCATAAGGACTGTACTAATTTACATTCCTACCAACAGTGAATAAGGGTCCCATTTTCTGCACATTCTTGCTAACACATCTTATCTTTTGTGCTTTTGCTAATAGTCATTCTAACAGGCATGAAGTGATATCTCATTGTGGTTTTAATTTGCATTTCCCTGACGATTTGTGATATTGAATATTTTTTTTCATATAGCCATTTGTATGTCTTCACTTGAGAAATTCTATTCAAGTCCTCTGAGCAGTTTTTAATTAGGTTATTTGCTTTCTTACTATTGAGTTGTTTCAATTCCTTATATATTTTGGATATTAACCCCTTGTCAGATGTTTGGTTTGCAAATATATTTTCTCATTCTGCAGGTTGTCTCTACTCTGTTCATTGTTTTTGTAGTTACTCAGAAGTTTTGTAGCTTGATGTAATCCCATTTGTCTAATTTTGCTTTTGATGCTTGTGATTTGGGGGACATACCCACAATTGATCTTAGCCAAAAGGCTGAGAAGTGATTTGGGTCATGTTAAAAAATTTCACTACCAAGACCAATGTCATGGAACTTTTTTCCTAGGTTTTCTTCTAGCAGGTTTATAGTTTCAGGTCTTATGTTTAAGCCTTTAATCCACTTTGAGTTGACTTTTGTACAAAGTGTAAGATGAGTGTCTAGTTTAAAAAATTAAGTTGACAAATTATAGTTGTCTATATTTTTGGGGTACAAAGTAATGTTATGGTTTGTAAATACAATGTGAAATAATTAAATCTAGGTGGATATTAAAATCAGTATAACTGACATATCCATCACTTTAAATACTTTTTTTTGTCATAACATTTGAAGTTTAGTGTTTTAGTGATTTTGAATTGTACAATACACTAGAATTAACTATATTCATCGTGCTGGTGTAATAGATTTCAAAAAACAAAAACATTTTTAATCCAATTATCTGTTCAATTAATGCTTGGTACCTTTTGACAGTCATCTCCCCATTCACCTAAATCCCTAGCCTCTGATAACCATCATTCTACTCTCTGCTTCTGTAAGTTTGGTTGCTTTAGATTCCACAAATAAGTGAGAACATAACAGTATTTGTCTTTGTATGCCTGGCTTATTTCACTTAGCATAGTGTTCTCCAATTCCATCCATGTTGTTACAGATGACAAAATTTCTTTCTTTTTAGTTTCAGGTTTTTTTTTTTTTGAGACAGGGTCTTCTTGTTCCTTTGCCCTGGCTAGAGTACAGTGGCATGATCACAGCTCACTGCAGCCTCGACCTTCCAAGCTCAACAGTCCTCCTGCCTCAGTCTCCTGAATAGCTGGGACTACAGATGGGTGCCACCACCTCTGGCCAATTTTTTTTATCTTTTGTAGAGCTGAGGGTCCCACTATGTTACCCAAACTGGTCTCAAACTCCTGGGCTCAAATGATCCTCCCCCCTCAGCTTCCCGAAGTGCTGGGATTACAGGTGTGAGCCACTGTGTCTGGCCAGTATTTCCTTTTAGTATTCTATTGTGTATGTATACTACATTTTCTCTATCCATTAAGCTATCAGTGGACACTTAAATTGGTTCCATAACTGCCAACTGAATAATGCTGCAATGAACATGGGAGTGCAGACATCTTTTTGACATACAGACTTCAAATCTTTTGGGTTAATACCCAGAAGTGGGATTGCTGAATCATAAGGTAATTCTATTTTTAGTTTTTTGAAGAATCTTTATACAGGTTTTTATAGTGGCTGCAATAATTTACATCTCCACCAGGAGTATACAAGGGTTCTGTTTTCACCACATTCTCACCAACACTTATCTTTTGTCTTTTTAATAATGGCCATTCTGACAAGTGTGACATGATAGCTCATTGTGGTTTTAATTTGCATTTCCTTAATGATTAGTGATGTTGAGCATTTTTTCATATACCTGTTTGCCTTCTTTTAAGAAATATCTATTTCTTTTCAGATATATCTTCTTTTAAGAAATATCCATTTAGGTCCTTTGCCCATTTTCTTTCTATTTATTTTTGTTGTTTTCTTCAAAGGCATGATCATTAACTTTTGCCATTTTTCAATCCAATTATTTGTTTTCCTTTTAGAGTTATTTGAGTTCCTTACATACTTCAGATATTAACCATTTTTCAGATGTATGAAGGTCTAATGTAATGCTTCTGTCAGTAGATAGCCAGTTGTCCCAGCAGTATTTATTGAAGAGACTGTCCTGTCTGCATTGTTTGTTCTTAGTGTCTTTATTGAAAATTAAGTGACCATAAATGTGTGGATTTATTTCTGAGCTCTCTATTCTATTCAATTGGTCTATGTGTCTGTTATTATGTCAGTACCATCCTGTTTTGATTACTATAGATTTGTAGTAGATCTTGAAATCAGGTAATATGATACCTGAAGCTTTGTTCTTTTTGATCAGGATGGCTTTGGCTATTCATGGTCATTTATGGTTCCAAGCAAATTTTAGGATTGTTTTTATATTTCTGTGAAAAATGGCATTGGAATTTTGACAAGGATTGCATTCAATCTGTAGATCACTTTAGGTATCATGGACATTTTAACAATGTTAATTCTTCTAATCCATGAACACAAAATGTTTGTGCCTTCTTCAGTCTTTTTCATCAACGTTATTCCTACACACTTTTTTGTAACTATTGTAATTGGGATTGTTTGCTTGATTTCTTTTTCAGATAGTTCATTGTTGGAACATGGAAATGCTATGGACTTTTTTATTGTTATTGATTTTGTATCCTGTGACTTTACTGAATTTTTTATTAGTGCCAACATTTTAGAGTTTTCATGTCATCTGCAGAGACAATTTAACTTCTTCCTTTCCAATTTGAGTCTTTTTTTAATAAGAAAATATTTATGTCTTTTATTTTCCTTTTCTTTTATTTTTGGTTGACAGGTAATAATTGTAGATATTTATGGGATACAGAGTGATATTTTGATACACATATATAATGATCAAATCAGAGTAATTAGCATGTCCATCACCTCAAACGCATATCGTTTCTTTGTTAGAATCCTTCAAAATCCTTTCTTCTAGCTTTTTGAAAATATACAATAAATTAATGACTGTTCACTCTACAACACTAGAACTTATTCCTCTTATCCTAGCTGTAATTTAGTATTCATTAACCAACCTCTCTTTATCCTCCCCTCCCCATGCCCTACCCAGCCTCTAATAACTACAGTTTTCCTCTCTACTTCTGTGAACTCAATTTTTTTTTAGCTCCCACATATGAGTAAGAAATGTAGTGTTTATCTTATTATGCCTGACTTATATTGCTTAGCATGATATCATTTAGGCTTATCCATGTTGCCACAAATGGCAAGATTTCATTCTTTTTTATGGCTGAATAGTATTCCACTGTGTATACATATCACATTTTTAAAATCCATTCATTCATTTATGGACATTTGGGTTGATTCCACATCTTTGCTATTGTAATAATAAACATGAACATGAAGATATCTCTTCAACATACTGATTTCCCTTCATTTGAATAAATATTCAGTGGGATTGCTGGATCATATGATAGTTGTATTTTTGTTTTTTTGAAAAACCTCCATACTGTTTTTCATAATGACTCTGCAAATTTACATTTCCACCAAGAGTGTATAAAAGTTCCATTTTCTTCACATCCTTGCCATTATTTGTTATTTTAAAATCTTTTTTTGTAATAGCCATTTTAACTATTAATATCTCATTATGGTAAGATGATATCTCATTCTGGTTTTGATTGCATTTCCATGATGATTACTGGTGTTGATAATTTATATTGTGTTGGCCATTTGTATGTCTTCTTTTGAGAAATGTCTATTCAGATCCTTTATCCACTTCTTAATGTGATTTTTTTCTCTTGTTTCAGTTTCTTATATATTATGGATATTAATTCCTTCTTAGATAGTTTGCAGATATTTTTTTCTCATTCTATACATTGTCTCTTCTCTCTACTAAATTATTTCCTTTTCTGTGCAGAAGCTCTTTAGTTTGATATAGTCCTATTTGGTTTAGGGGCCTATGCTTTTGAAGTCTTGCCCATAAAATCTTTGCCTACGCGAATGTCCTAGAGCATTTCTCCTGTTTTTTCCTATTATAATTGTTTTATAGTTTTGGGACTTGATGTGTGTTTCATGTCTTTCTCTTGCCTAATTGTTTTGGCTAGGACTTCCAGTACTATGTTGAACAAGAATGGTGACAGTGAGCATCTTTGTATTGTCCTTTTTTTCTTTTTCTTTTTCTTTCTTTCTTTTTTTTTTTTTTTTGAGATGGGGTGTCACTTTGTCACTCAGGCTGGAGCACAGCATTGCTAACTTAGCTCATTGCAACATCTGCCTCCTGGATTCAAGCAATCGTTCCACCTTAGCCCCTCAAGTAGCTAGGACTCCATGCCCTGATAATTTTTGTACTTTTTGGTAGACGGGCTTTCACCATGTTGGCCACCTGAACTCCTGACATCAGGTGATCCACTGGCCTCAGCCCCCAAAGTGCTGGGATTACAGGTGTCAGTCACTGCACCCAGCCAATGCCGGCCTTTCTTTGAGTGCTTAAAGATACTGCTCCACTATTTTCTTGCTTGCATAGTGTCTGACAGGAAATCTAACTCATCTTTCTTATTGTTTCTCTTTATGTGAAGTGTTATTTTTCTCATCTCTTCTAAGATTTTCCTTTTATCACTAGGTTTAAGCAATTTGATTATGGTGTGTCCCCATGTTCTCATGTTTTCTTTATGTTTCATGTGCTTAGAATCTATTGAGTTTTTGGATTTATGAGTTTATAGTTTTTTTAGATTTGGAAATATTTCAGCTATGATTTCTTCAGATATTTTGCAACTCCCTCCTTGCCTTCTTTCCTTTAGCAACTCCTATTATACATTACACACATATTTGGCTGCTTGAAGTTATCCCATGGTTCGATGATTCTTTGTTTATTTTTTTCTTGGTCTTTTTTTTTTTAAATCTTCTATTCTTCGTTTTGGGAAGTTTCTATTGCTGTGTCTCCAAGTTCCTTATCTTTCCTTCTGTGATGTCTAATCTGATGTTTATCCCACCCAGTGTGCTTTTCATTTGATACATTTTAGTTTTCATCAGTGAAAGTTCATTTTTAAAAACATCTTATATATATCTTTAATTTGTTAAATATTTCTCTAAACTTTTGAACATATGGGATACTGTTATCATAACGGTGTTACTCTTATTAATGCTATCATCTATGTCATTTTAAAAGTATTTTTGATAAATTTGATTTTTTCTCCTCACTATCAGTTTTATTTTCCAATTCTTTGTATGCCTGGTCATTTTTTTTAAATGAGCAACATTGTAATTTTTATCTTGAGAGATGCTGTATATTTTTGTTTAATTAAAAATATTCCTGCACTTTGTTCTGGAATGTGGTCAGGCTTATTGGGAAATAATTGGATACTTTTGGGTCATACTTTTAGGCTTTGTTTAGCAGGATCAGAGCAACATTTACCCTAGGGTTAATTTTTTTTCTCACTACTGAGCCAAAAACCTTCAGCCCCATGAATTATGAGGTTTTTCACTTTGGATGATGGAAATAGCTACTATTCCTGGCCTTGTATGAGAACTGAGGTAGTTTGCTCTTATCCTTAACCTGGTCTCAGGGAGTTTTCTGTCACATGCTTCATCAGTTCTCAATGGAAACTTTGACCCTCTGTAAAACACAGACACTCTCCACTCTCTTCTTTGGTTCTCTGCTGTGAGAACTCTAACCATATTGGCTTCCCTGGACTCCCAGCTCCATCTCCTGACCTCAGGAAAACCACTGGGATCTACCTGTGTTGCACTCTCTGTGTCACAGCCTGGAAACCTTTTTAAAGAGTAAACTGGGAAATCCTAAAGGTTGCCTCATTGTTGTTTCCATCACTCAAAGATCCCTGTCCTTTATTGTTTATCTCCATTATCTTGAGAGCTGTAATTTTATATATTTGTCCAGGTTTTGTTCAGGTATTTTGACAAGTTTTTTTTTCAACTTTTGTTTTAGACTCAGTGGGTACCTGTGCAGGTTTGTTATCTGGGTGTATATTGTGTGATGCTGAGGTTTGGGGTACTAAAGATCCTGCCATCCAGTACTGAGCTTAGTAAGAACCTAACAGTTTTTCAACCCTTCCCCTGTTCCCTCACTTCCCTGGCTGGTAGTCACTCGTGTCTACTGCTGCCATCTTTATGTACAGGAGTACCCAATGTGTAGCTCCTCTTATAAGTAAGAACATGTGGTATTTGGTTTTCAGTTCTTGCATTAATTAGCTTAGGATGTCCAGGTTTCTTTACGCGTTTTACACAAGAAGGTAAACCTAATTTCTGTTGCTCCATCGTGGTCAGAAGCATAAGTCCCAAGCTACTGTTTGTTGCTATTGTTGTTTTAGAAACAGGATCTCACTCTGCCCCCCAGACTATGTGCAATGGCACGATCATGGCTTACTGCAGCCTCAACCTCCTGGGCTCAGGTAATCCTCCTGCTTCAGCCTCCTGAGTAGCTGGGACTATAGGCCTGCACCATCATGCCTAGCTAATTGTTTTAAATTTTTTTATAGTGACAGAGTCTGGCTGTGTTGTCCAGGCCCATCTCGAACTCCGTGCCTCAAGTGATCTTCCTGTCTCTCAAATTGCTGGGAGTACAGGCGTAAGCGACTGCATCCAGCAGACCACATGATTGTTTTCATGCATTTAAAAATATCTGCAGAGACAAGTGCCAACTGATCTGCTTTCCTGGACTCGAATAACTTTCAAGTTATCTCCCAGGTAATAATTACCATTTTTGTTAGTGCTCTGGTTACAAAGTTGAGTATGTTTATCCTCATTCTCTTTTATTTTAACACGATGTTTTTTTTTTTTAAAGATGGGGTTTCTCCATGATGGCCGGGCTGGTCTTGAACTCCTGACCTCAGGTGATCCACCCACCTCGGCCTTCCAAAGTGCTAGGATTACAGGTGTGAGCCACCACGCCCGGCCTTTTAACCCGAAATTTTATAGTAGGCGGTAATTTTGAAGACTGCATATATTGTGGTATAGCAACTATGGCCTATCCAGTTAAATAACCCGTGCAATTGAAATGTGTGATTGGTATATACTTTAGGTAAAGTCAGAGAATACGTAAAGACAGATTTTTAATAACATTTTAAAAAGTGAAACTAGATGGTCATGTTACCAGAAAAGGGTCCCTATCCAGACCCAAAGAAAGGGCTCTTGAAACTTGCGCTGAAAAAATTCAAGGTGATTCCATAAAAAGAAAACACCGTATTAAAAAAGTGAAGGAATAAAGAATGGCTACTTCGTAGGCAGAACAGACCCGAGGGCTCCTGGCTATCCACTTTTATGGTCATTTCCTGATTATATGCTAAATAAGGGGTGGACTATTCATGAATTTTCCAGGAAAGGGGTAGGCAATTACCTGGACTTAAGGTCCCACCCCTTTTTAAACCATATAGGGTGACTTCCTGATGTTGCCATGGCATTTTTAAACTGTCATGGCACTGGTGGGAGGGTCTTTCAGCTTGCTAATACATTACAATTAGCATATAATGAGCAGTGAGGACCACCAGAGGTTGCTCTCATGGCCATCTTGGTTTTGGTGGGTTTTATCCGGCTTCTTTACCACAACCTGTTTTATCAGCAAGGTCTTTATGACCTGTATCTTGTGCTGACTGCCTGTTTCATCCTGTGACTTAAAATATCTAACCTCCTGGGAATGCAGCCCGGAAGTCTCAGCCTTATTTTACCCAGCTCCTATTCAGGATGGAGTTGTTCTTGTCCAAATGCCTCAGTCAGATCTTTGAAAGTAGGTTTCATTTTATTTAAATCATTGTATTTCGCTTTCCCATAGCGCCCAGCATATATACACTCAAAAACTATTTTTTGTTTTGCTATAATAATAGACTTATTGGTAGACCAGGAATATATTATTTTCATTATTATGATTAATATAGCTATTATGTATTGATCGTGTATTATAACCTAGGCAGTCTGCCAGACACTGTATACAGCATCTAATTCAATCATCACTATTGCTTCTGCTATGGAACAAAAACTCATCAAACTCCTGGCCTGATTCCCCCAAATTTTAATGTACGGCTTTAGCTCTTTCAGTATGTAACAGCAGCAACCATTGCTTTTATTTCTCTCCCTGTAAAATTTTAGTCCTTTTCTATAGATGAGGAAATGGAGTCAGGAAAGTTAAATAACATGCTCAAAATTCTACAACTAGTAACTGGTACTATTGGGATTCCAAACCCAGGTCTGTCTGATTCCAAAACCCGAGCACAATGTATTGCTTTGTCCTCTGTTACCATGAAATAGAGCAAGGCTTAGTGATTTTTTTCTCTGATGAACTCCCTCATTTAGTCTTTCATTGTCTTAGAGGAGAAAATAAAAAGAAAGTTGTTTTAGGACAAGATAATACTACAGGCATCAGGGTTGGTAGAGTAATTATGCATCTTGAGTTTTCTGAATTTACTCAGGGATCAAATTCAAGTCCAGGGTGATTTCCCATGGCTGTTTCATACCTGAAGACCAGAAATAGATTATGTTCAATAAGCACAATTCACTAAAATATACCAAATCCCTTGTTTCCTTTAAGATAACCTTGACAAATTTCCTTCAGTAGAGATGTATTTCCTCCTCAAGCACACCCCAGTTATTTCAGTACTGACAGCAAACTTGTTTGGCATGGAGACCCTTTGCAGAGTTATACAAGGGCCTAAACTAGATGAAATATTGAGCTTTGATCTCAAATAATTTTCTAAATAATATTGTGGTATAAGCTGAAAAAGAATAAAATTATACTGCACATGTTACAGTTTCCTACACGTTGCTCCCCTACAACCAGTAAGCCAGATTTCATATTACTAGGCGATTGGGTCTGAGCAGGAAGGGCCATGAGCAGGGGGCCTATCAGTGAAGGAAGTCAAGGTACTTGAGCCCAGATTGTCCTCATAAGGAGAAAAGCAGCCTGGATGCATAGACAGGGTCCGTAGCTGATCTGAATTGCCTTCAGTCTCAGTCCAGATTTAGCATCAGGTCATTGGTGCCTATCATTGTGGCAATGAGGGATTATTTTTATTCAGCATTTTGTGTTTGTGCAAAGGCTTTCAGTCATTAATCATTTAACTCTTGTTCCCATGAGACTTTTGTAAAGTAAATGGGAAGGAAATAACACAATTCTTAATTCACAGATAGAAAAATAGAAGCCATGTTGTTTATGGAGGTCACACACTGAAACAGCTAAAGCAATACGTTAGAATTGAGGGGAACAAGGCCAGGAGTCTGAGGAGTTTTTGTTCTACCACAGAAGTGAGGTTTTCTGCTTTTGCATTAAATGGACTTGCTTATTTTTCATTTTGAAAGCAACATGATAGATACTGAGGTGTGCTGAGGAAAAAAATCAGACCTCACCTCCTTACATTATATAGTCTGAAAATTCTGCTGAGTTCCCACAAAGTTTTTGGAATCCAAACATGCCTTTAAGTTTAAGTAGTAAAGATTTTAAACCATTGCTGGTCTTGAGTTTTCCAATAAGAAAGAGAATACCACATAAGCAAATACATACAGTGTGACTGTGAATAGCTAGTAATCAGTTACAAAGGAAGAGGATGGCATGGGGACTTGCCGCCTGGAATTAATCTGGTGGGCTTCCTGGAGGAGGTGTATTATGAATTTCAATTTAAAAAATATTTTAAAGATCCTTCAGGCAAGATGCTTTGAAATGATTTTCCTGGTTCTTTCTTTTAAGTGTAAGCACTACGTAAAACTTGGCAAATATCACAAGAAAGAGAAATTGCCAGTGGGGTCCACAAGGGCATATTTCAGAATAATGGAAAATAAATGAAGAAAAGTTTTCTGACAGTGAGATCTTTCAGATCAGTTCATAATGAGGTATTTCAGGGGGCAGATGGGTAGAACAGTAGAGAGAATGGTATTAGTGGAAGTCATTTGAATCAGACTGGGTAAAGCAGAGGAAGTTCAAATTAGGAATCAGCAGGGGAGGTATAGGGACAGGGAATACAATTAGGGTTAGAGCTAACTCACTTCCTTTAGCATAATTCAGACATTGCATTCAAATCCATTTAGAAGCTGTATGACTGAAAGTCACAGCTTGTTTATTTGTAAAATAGTGCAAACAAGGCCTACCTTGTAAGCTGAGGAGTGAAATTTTTAAGTCTGAAAAATGCTTAGAAGGTACATGGCACCAAGGGCAAATCCAGGTTATATAGGGTTTAAAGCTTATACAATATTTGAGGACTTCTTTAAGAAAAAAAATACGGCCAGGCACGGTGGCTCACACCTGTAATCCCAGCACTTTGGGAGGCCGAGGTGGGTGGATCACAAGGTCAAGATATCGAGACCATCCTGGTCAACATGGTGAAATCCCGTCTCTACTAAAAATACAAAAAATTAGCTGGGCACTTTGGCGCGTGTTTGTAATCCCAGCTACTCAGGAGGGTGAGGCAGGAGAATTGCCTGAACCCAGGAGGCGGAGGTTGCAGTGAGCCGAGATTGCGCCATTGCACTCCAGCCTAGGTAACAAGAGTGAAACTCCGTCTTAAAAAAAAAAAAAGAAAAAAATACATACCTCTGGATATAAAATCAGGTAGTAAAGGGAACATATTTTACAGTAAGAACTCAAAACAAATCAGCCAGGCTCAGTAGCTCACACCTGTAATCCCAGCACTTTGGGAGGCTGAGGCAGGTGGATCACCTGAGGTCAGAAGTTCAAGACCAGCCTGGCCAACACAGTGAAACCCCGTCTCTATTAAAAATACAAAAAATGGGCCGGGCGCGGTGGCTCACGCCTGTAATCCCAGCACTTTGGGAGGCCGAGGCGGGTGGATCACGAGGTCAAGAGATCGAGACCATCCTGGTCAACATGGTGAAACCCCGTCTCTGCTAAAAATACAAAAAATTAGCTGGGCATGGTGGCGCGTGCCTGTAATCCCAGCTACTCAGGAGACTGAGGCAGGAGAATTGCCTGAACCCAGGAGGCGGAGGTTGCGGTGAGCCGAGATCGCGCCATTGCACTCCAGCCTGGGTAACCAGAGCGAAACTCCGTCTCAAAATAAATAAATAAAACAAATAAATAAGTAATAATAAATCACTAATTCCAAAAGAACGCTAACAAATAATACAAAAATCACAAAATCCAGGAAAACAACATGCTTCTTTTATTTATTATCTGTAGTATGTCTATTATATATGTAATATATAATATATATGCATATATTACACATTATTATATTACTTACATCTAATTATGTATAATGTATCATATATATTACATATAATATAATTCTATTATATATAATAATATATAATTAGATGTATAAATATGTAATATGTTCTATTATGTAGAATATTTATATAATTCTAATATATGTATACACATATAGTTGTATGTATTCTGACTGCTTCTTTATATGACAATTTTGTAATACCGTGTTGTATTGAGTGAATAAAAACATAGTTCAACTTTCCTTTAGTATAGTTTATTAAAATTTTTTATTGTTGATAGTTTAGGGAAATTTTTTTTAACAGCACATTTTGTTGCTTGAAATGCCATGCAAAATTTTACAATTTTGTCAAATTTGGGAAAACTTTTATCCAGATTTTACATGTGAGAGTTGTAAGATTTAGATAACACTTCCATGACTAGCTTCCGGCTATGTACATTTCAAATCTTCCTTCTCCTCCACTATTCTAATTTCAGGGCTGGCCGTTGTAGGATGTATTCAGGTAACATCAGAATTCATCAGAGAATCAGCATTGTAGGATGCTGATCATCCCAACATGATGTCCCTCACCAAGCTCAGTGGTGAGCAGTTGATGATGAGAGTGTTTATGGAATCCATTCATTAAACCAGGTGGTTAGCAGTCAACTCTGCAAAGAAGTGATGCAAACCATATAATACCTTTCATTCCACTCGAGTTAAGTATATCTTCAATCCAACTCTGATGCCACCCCTCACAAAGGGAAATGTGACAGAGGGGAAGTCAGGGCAGTATTAACTAATTGGTGTTATATACTTTAATTTTGTAAACTTTCTGAAAACATAGAGCCATGCCTACTTATTGATAGAGGCCTTATGAGGTACTTGGGAGGGGCTCATGGCATTAGTTTCAGGATCAACTGTCTCTACATGTCATATCAGTGTGCTGAACGATTCTTTCTCTCCAGACTGGCAATCGTTGTTCATCATGAGCAAGATGGTGGTGGTGATTTGGGGTCATGCATTCAGGAGACCCCCTGAAAAGAAGCATCTTATCCAACCACAGAGATGAGATATGCCTCCTTTAGCAGTGGTGAATCTAAATTAAATTGAGTCATGAGGCTGTAAAGGTTTGTATAAGGAGACCCTTTGTACCGTTTTTGCTTTGCTGTATATTCTTTTCCCAACACTGACTGGTTAATTTTTAGTTGAAAACTTCTCTGAAATTGTTGTGATTTACCTGGCTCTGAACTCTTTCATCTCTCAGATCTCTTGTAGGAGTGCTATTATCCCCTTCCTCCCGAAAAAATGGTAGCGGTCAGCTGGTAAGCTTGTAAGACCTAACTCAGGGCCACTCCACATTGTCCTGGGCAGAGATACTTTTGAGGCTGGTGCAAGCCAAGCAGCAATTGGGAAATAAGGGCCTAGTGGTGTGGTGGTCATTCTAGAAATGCAACCCCCTCAGAAACATGCTGCCCAGACTCTTGGACGAAGGGTAAAACAAATAAAGCTGCCGCCTATTGGAACGTACACTGGCTCCTTCCACATCTGCAGGACATTTAGCCCCTTGCATCTGGTAGTGTTTGTGCAAATATAATTCCATATTCGCTAATAATTCCTGGGGCTAAAGGCCCCCCCTTGGGTAACCTTGTTAATATTCTCTCAAGGCCTGGTGTGAACGCCTCATAGCATTTTGACTAGAATTCAACCTTGTGTTTTTTTCCCCTCTCAGTCTCTTTCTTCCTCTCTCCTCTCATGCTTTTCTGGCCCCTGATTTCCTGGCCACCCACATCAGGAGACATTCTCCCTCCCTTCCACTCTCCATTCTCAGTTTCAAGGAATTTCCTTGTGTCAAAGGCAAAGTGTGATTGACATATTTTTCCCCCTTAAGAGCAGTCATCTCAGTGTTTGATTTAACCATCTCCTTATGGGGCTCATACAGTCATTACCTGGGTGAAAGAGACCTCCTGCTCACCCTTACTTTCAAGCACTAGCCTCAGACCATGCAACCTGGCACTTTTATAGACTTTTAAATTGCTGTTTTCCTTCCCTTTATTTTTTTTTTAACATTTTATTGTGGAAGTGTTAAGGGGGCACTAACAGATGATTCCCTGGTGAGTCGTACCTTGAGCATTAAAGATTTTTAGTTATCTGCAAACAGGTAGATCAGCTGCCTCCTCTGAGTGCTCTCTATTTGCCAAGAAAGACATTTACTGTTCTTCAAATCTGGGGACAAGAATGGATACCATACTACGTTCTCTAGTTTTGAATTCATCAACTCTGGGCAAGTTGTGAAGTCGTGCTTCTTTGGTTCCTTAGTCTTACTTGACCAGCTTATTTGTCTCTCAGGAAGAGAAAATAGAAAGCAAAAACAAAACCAAACTACCCGTAGCAGGAGGAAGTATATTTAAGCCCAAGAAGAATTTCTTGGAGGGTAAGATTCTTCATGCTGGAGTGTGGGATTTTGGAAGGTATGTGCTCTCTCTCGGGGCCTGTAAAACAGGTCACCTTATCATCGCATTACTATGGGTTTCAGCCTGAAGGGAATGAACTAGGTGACCTTAGAAGGTCACTCGCAGCTTTTCGGTTCAGAAGCAATTCTCATCTTTTCTGCCAAGAGTTCCACTTCTCACAGTGTTGGGGCAGACCCTGTCTTAAGGAAGGCTCCTGTCTTTCTAGAAGCAGCCTGAGTCACATTCCACTCTTTTACTTTCATGAATCAACATCTTCTGCTGCTGATTATGATATATTGCCTACTCAGAGGTCCCAACTGCATGCAGCTCTATTGTAGTGCAATAGTTAACTTCTTAAGGAACTTCCCGTGATCTCATCTCCAAATCCCATTGTTTCAGAAGACAACAGAGTGGTGGAAGATAGAGGCTTGGATTTACAGTAACAATTTTTTTTCCTTGCTGGAATTTCAGCAATAGAGGTAGTTTTAATAAAAAGCTGTATGCCAATAATAAGAAAAACTTCAGAAATGTTACAAATACATGGAAATTAAACAACATGCCCCTAAACCAATGGGTTAATAAAGAAATAAAAAGGGAAATTTAAAAATTTCTTGAGATGAACGAGAATGGAAACACATCATAGCAGAACCTTTGGAGCACAGCAAAAGAAGTTCTAAGAAGGAAGTTTAGAGTAATACATGCCCATATCAAAGAAGAAGGACAATTTCTAATTAAAAAAAAACTAATAATGCACCTCAGGGAACTAGAGAAACAAACGAAACCCAAGGTTGGTAGAAGGAAGGAAATACAAAAGCTCAGCGCAGAAATAAATGAGAGACTAAAAAAATAATAATCGAAAGCATCAATAAGATAAAGATTTGTGTTTTTTTTTGCAAAGATAAAATAGACCTTTAGCTAGACTAAGAAAAAATATTCAAATAAATAAAATCAGAGATGAAAAAAAGGACACATTACAATTCATACCACAGAAACACAAAAGATCATAAGAATTTTGAACAACAACCATACACCAACAAATCTGATAACATAGAAGAAATGGATCAATTCCTGGAAGCATACGACCTACCATGACTAAATCATAAAAAATAGAAATATGGACACACCAATAAGTATGAGGAAATTGAATCAGGAATAAAACGTTTTCCATCAAAGAAAAAACTAAGACCTGAGAGCTTCACTGCTGAATTCTACCAGACGTATAAAGAAGAACTAATACCAATCCTCAAACTTTTCAGAAAGCTAAAGAGGAAGAGGAGGGAATACTTCCACACTCATTTTATGAGGCAGCATTACTCTGATTCCAAATCAGACAAGGACACAGCAAAAAAAAAAGAAAACTACAGGCCTATCCTGAAATCATACTAACTGACTTCAATATATACTATATCTCTGATGAACATCGATACAAAATTCTCAAAATGATACTAGCAAATCAAGTAAAGCAACGTATTAAAAAGATCATTCACTACGATCAAATGAAATTCATTCCAGGGATGCAAGGGTGGTTGAACACCTGTAAATCAATAAATTTGATATATCACATTAACAAAAAGAAAGACAAAACCCATATAGTGATTTCTATAGATGCTGAAAATTCATTTGACAAAACTCAACATTCCTTCATGATCAAAACTCTCAACAAATTATATATAAAAGGAATGTACCTCATTACGATAAAAGCCATATATGACAAATCCACAGCTAACCTCATACTGAATGGGAAAAAGCTGAAAGCTTTCCCTCTAAGATCAGAAAAAAGGCAGGGATGCCCACCTCTTACCACTTCTATGTAACATAATGTTGAAGGACAACATAGTCCTAACCAGAGCAGTTAGACAAGAGAAAGAAATAAAAGGAATCTAAATTGAAAAGGAGAAAGTCAAATTGCTGCTGTTTGCAGATGACATGATCTTATATATAAAAAACCCTCAAGACTCTACTAAAAAAAGAAAAAAACAAAAACAATGTATTAGAACTCATAAACAAATTCAGTAAATCAAGGTAAAATAATCAACAGCATTTCTATACAGTAATAGTGAAGTATCTGAAAAAGAAATCCAGAAAACAATTTCATTTACAATAGTTTTTAAAAAGGAAGATACCTAGAAATGAACTTAACCAAAGCAATGAAAAATCCTTGAGATACTGGTGAAGGAATAGAATAATACACAAATAATTAGAAAGATACCTTGTGTTCATGGATTGAAAGAATTAATATTGTTAAAATTGTCAACACTACCAAAAGTTATCTACAGATTTATTGTAATCCCTATACAAATGCCAATGACATTCTTTACATAAATAAAAAGAAATTCTACAATTCTTTTGGAATCACAGAAGACCCTGAATAACCAAAGCAATCCTGAGCAAAAACAATAAAGCTGGATGCATCGTACTAACTGACTTCAAAATATATTACAAAGCTAGGCCAGGCAAAGTGGCTGTTACCTATAATCCCAGCACTTTGGGAGACCAGGGCAAGAGATACACTTGAGCCCAGGAGTTCAAGGCCAGCCTGTGCAACGTAGCAAGACCCCATCTCATCTATCTATCTATCTACGTATGTACATGAATGTTAAATATTAATGTATTTTATATGTGTGTGTGTATTTATATACACTACAAAGCTATAGTAACCAAAAACAACATGGTACTGGCATAATAATGGAAGTATAAACCAGTGGAATGGAATAGGGTTCCAAGAAAAAAATCATGCACTTTATTTAATTTTCAGTAAAGGTGCTTAGAAGACATATTGGGAAAAAGACAGGCTCTTCAATAAACAATGCTAGGGAAATTAGATATTCACATGCAGAAGAATGAGACAAGGGCCCTACATCTCACCATATAAGAAAAACCTCAAAATGGATTAAAGAACTAAATGTTAAACCTGAAACTATGAAACGACTAGAAGAAAACATGGGGAAAATGCTTCATAACATTGGACTGGGCAAGGATTTCTAAAACAAAGACCTCAAAAGCACAAGCTACAAAAGCAAAAATGGGGAAATGGGATTACATCAAACTAAAAAGTCTTTTCATAGCAAAGGAAAAAGTTAACAGAACAAAGACAACCCACAGAATATGAAAGAATATTTATAAACTCTACATCCATCAAGGGGTTAATATCCAGACTACATGAAAACCTTAACAGCAAAAAAGCAAATAACCCAGTGAAAAAAATGGCAAAAGATCTTAACAGAAATTTCTCAAAAGAATACATACAAATGGCCAACAGGTATATGAATAAATAAATGTTCAACATGACTAATCATCAGGGAAGTGCAAATCAAAATCACAATGAGATGTCATATCACTCAAGGTAGAATGGTTATGATGAAAAAGCTAAGAGATAACACATATTGGCGGGAATGGGGAGAAAGGGAACCCTTACAAACTATTGGTGAGAAAGTAAATTAGTACAGCCATTGTGGAAACAGTATGGAGGTGCCTCAAAAAATTAAAAGCAGAAATATCATAGGATCCAGCAATGCCACTACTGGGTATATATCCAAATAAAATGAAATCAGTATATCAAAGAGATATCTGCATGTCATATTTTTGCAGTGCTATTTACAGTAACCAAATATATAATTAACCTCAGTGTTCAATGCTAATAAATGGATAAAGAAAATGTGGTATGTAAACACAGTGGAATACTATTCAGCTATAAAAAGAAATGAGTGTGTCAATTGCAATAGTATGGATAAATCTAGATAACATTATTTTAAGTGAAATAGACACAGAAAGACAATCATCACGTGATATCACTCATGTGGAACCTTAAAAAGAAAAAAACATTGATATCATACAAGCAGAGAGTAGAACAATGGTTACCAGAGTCTGGAGAATGGGAAGGAGGAGGGAAGGAGGAGGAGAACTTGGTTAATGAATACAAAGTCACATAGGAAGAATAAGTTCTGGTGGTGTTTTTGTACAGTAGAGTGACTACAGTTAACAGTAAGATATTGTTATATTACAAAATAGCCAGAAGAGAGGCTTTTGAATGCTCTTGTCACAAAGAAACGATAAATGAATGAGGTGATGGAGATGCTGACTACCCTTGTTTCATCATTATACAACATATACATGTATATGAATATCAGATTGTACCCCATAAATAAGTAAAATTACAATGTGTCAATTAAAAATGTTAAAACTAAAAGCATATAACTGTAATGCCCTATTTTATTGTGCAAAGCCAGCATTAAGTGATATTGTGCTTTGAATCAGGAGTAATGACCTGTCCTTATTGATCACTGAAGTACTCTTGTTAGCATGGTATGACATAAATACTTTCTTGTCACAGTAGTCATTCATGTTGTGATAAACAAATTGTAAAGCCAATTAAGCAAAGCAGGCATATGTTCTTACATTGCCAGTAATAACATTATGTGTATTATAAATTCTATTTTTAATTGGTGCTGTATCCCATTGCGTTAGGAAAACTTGGCTGTAGAGAAAATGTTAATACTATCTGTTATTTAAAAACCACCCAAAATACCTGTTAGTCCATGGTCTTCCCAGACAAATATCTAAATCTGAAAACAGAATTACGGGATTGTGTGTAGAAACAATAATTAATATTGTTTCTATTAACTAAAAAATACTGGCTCAAAAATTTAAGATGGACCCCAAGACACTTCCAGCTTGTCTCAATTTCCTATTGCAGGTTCCAAGAGCCATTCATTGATGTCAAGGCCTGAAGAGCTCATGTGGTCCACAAATGAATCTAAATCTTTTCTCTTCTTTTTTTTTTTTTTGTTTTTTTGAATCGGAGTCTCACTCAGTTTCTCAGGCTGGAGTGCAGTGGCACCATCTTGGCTCACTGCAACCTCTGTACCTCCCTGGTTTAAGTAGTTCTCCTCCCTCAACCTCCCAAGTAGCTGGTAGTACAGGTGCCTGCCACCATTCCCGGCTGACTTTTTGTATTTTAGTAGAGACGAGGTTTCACCATGTTGGTCAGGCTGGTCTCGAACTGTTTACCTAAGGTGATCCACCTGCCTCAGCCTCCCAAAGTGCTAGAATTACAGGCATGAGCCACCATGCCCAGCCGATCTAAATCTTTTCTGAGCCCAGTTTATATTTTCAACCCATATGCTCACTTGGGAAAATAGATTTCAGAAATTTTACTCTCTTCTTTGTAGAGTAGTACTTCCTCTTATTTGTGGTGTATCTACTTCCTTCAAACAGAAGGAGTTTCATCAAGTTCTGCTACTGCAGGATTTGCTTCATGATAGTTCACTATTTCTATATGACTTGGTAAACTTTAACTGGATTTTTGTTACATGCTCTGCCCATCTCTCCATTCCCTCTGTCACCGCTTTTCATCCTTCCAGATGGATAAATAAGAACTTTCAAAGCCTGTCTTCAGGCAGAATCCCTTCTTGTCCTAAATATTTTGATTGATGACGTCTGGAACCTTTGATAGTAAGTAAATCAGGGTGGCCAATATCATATCTCAGTTCATGTAGGTACAAACTGGAATTTTTGTTGTTGTTTGTTATTTATCATATTTTGGATTCAGGGGATATATGTGCAGATTTGTTAGATGGATGCACAATGGTGAGATTTGGGTTTCTATTGAACCCATTACCCAAATAGTGAGCATTGTACCCAATAGGCAGTTTTTCAACCCTTAGTCTCCTCCTACCATTCCCACTTTTGGAGTCTCAAGTGTCTATTATTTCTGTCTTTATGTCCATGTATACCCTTCATTTAGCTACCACTTATAAGTGAGGACATTCAATTTTCTATTTCTGGATGATTTTACTGAGTATAATTGTCTACAGCTCCATCCTTTTTGTTGCAAAAGACATGATTTCGTTCTTTTTTATGGCTGCATCATATTCCATGGTGTGTATGTACCCCCTTTTTTTATCCAGTAAACCATTGATGTACACTTAGGTTGATTCTATGACTTTACTATTGTGAATAGTGTTGTGGTAAACATATGAATGCAGGTAACTTTTTGATAAAGCAATTTCTTTTCCTTTGGATAGATACACAGTAGTGGGATTGCTGGGTTTAACAGTACTCCTATTTTTAGTTCTTTGAGAAATCGCCATACTGTTTTTCCATAGGGGTTGAACTAATTTACATGCCTACCAACAACGTGTGGAGAAAATGTTTTATTTTCTCCACATCCTTGAAAGACTGGAATTTTTAGAGGAGCAGATTCAGCATATTTATTTCCTTTTATTAAATAGCATTTCTCTTGTATTTCTTAGTTTAAGACAATGAGATCAACAGTATTAGGTGATTACCATTACTAAGTTTAATACCTACACCATTAATTTCTAATGGTGGGGCCAGTAGAAATAGTTTTTGAAATGAGAAGTTTTGTTGAAATCTAAAAATAGTATGATGTAATCAGCATGGTTTGGGAAACAAAGTCTAGCCCATTGGTCACTCTCTGGTCTTGGAGGCACTCTCATTCACTTCATGAAACTAGAAAGTTCCATTAAATATGCTTTGAAAATCACCATGCTCACCCACTGGTGTTCACTTTAAAAGGTGGAGCTTAGTCTAAAATGCATGCATCCACATTTTCTTAATCAACTCTTTCTTTACAAAAAAAATACTTCTGAAATACGTTCTTTACATCCTGTTACTCAAATAATCCCCTGGCCTTACCTGTCTGTGGTTATAAATGAGATCATATACATGGTTCAGCACAATTTACTGACCTTGTAACCCTCACCTATGGGACAGCAAGACCCCAGCCCCACTTTTGAGGTGTTCTTACTGCGGGTATTTCCCAGGAAGTCTCTAGGATGTTTCTTGCTTGTGTCCTGCCCACCAGTTGTGAAGACTCAGACACATTTCCTGTGAGCATGAAGTGGCTCCAGAAAGCTCTCTGTGGTTCCATTCAGGCCAGTGCTCTCTGAGGTCACTGCAGACACACCATACTAGCTTCTGAGTACTGCTCTCTCCTTTGCTCAAGAGTGGACACAGACACTTTCTTTAATACCCCACAGCACAGCCAAGAACAGGTTATAACAGCTAATATCACTTTTTTGGTACAGCCTTAGGTATCACCAAAAGGAAGCAATCTACCAAAATTATCCTTCAGGTGGCAACTACATATCTTGATGGACTTTTCTCTAGGCTACATTTTTGCCCAACTGTTGCAGAAAACACTTCCCCCCCCCATATCGATTCTCTCCTTTAATTACAGAAAAACAGTTTTATTCAAGCTAATGATTAATCCGGGTATAAGGATGTCTTTCCCAGCCTCTCTTACAGCTAGATAAAGTCACAAGACTAAGTTCTAGCGAATGCAACAGAAAAGACTGGGAAATGCCGCCTTTATGTCTTTTCTACTGCCCAGAAAAGGATGTGATGACAGAGGTTACAGCAGCTATCATGGAATATGAGATGGTCTTGAGCCTGGAAGCAGCTGCCAAAGATGGCAGAGCAGAGAGGAGATGGAGTTCCCGATTACCTAGTGAAGCCACCACAGTACCAGTGGACGTTTTGTTTAGGTCATTGTTATTTTGGGGTTTCTGTAATCTGTAGACAAACCTGATTATGGCACCGTAGCTATGAGCCTGTCTCCTCCCCTTGTTCCATATGGCAGAGTTCTGCTTCTCTCCACCACGTGGGAAAAGCCTTTGGCATGTCTGGACTCCTCAAAGCCTCTTCATAAGAGAACCAGGGCCCAGGGAGAAGTAATTCTTTACTTATTCACAGTCTAAGGCAGAGCTGCCAACTTTTCATCTCCTGACCCAGAAGCTGCCTCTTGTCCGGGATAATTGAGAGTTATAATGAATATTCCCTCAGACCCTACCCTCTGTCCACAGGGGAATGGCCCCACCTAATCCTGCCAGTAATAAGCACATCGGGATCAAGTTACGGCCACAGTTCAGTTCCCTCGTCTGAAAAATGGAGAAAATTTAAAATAAACATAAACCATGAATGGTTTTTAAAATATGCTCTCATGTATTAGTTTTGGAATCCCCACTAGAGTGTTTCTTAAATTAATTTTTGGTTCATTTTACCCACATGTGCATTTTCTCATATGCACAGCAACACACAGATACGAATCCAGAAATGCACACACAGACTTGTGCATGATTACACGTACACACAAATGTAGATTTTTATATATGCTCCCACATCAATTTGCACACCCTTGAGCATATACTCTGGTAACTTAATTTACAAGCCCAAAGAAATATGGACTAAGGATTGGTGGATATGAAATAAAAGCAATGGACTAGATATAGCAAGTGAAGAGACTGGGCAGTTACATTACATTACAAGCAAAAGCAAACCAACTCACCCCCATGGTACTACTCATTTTTAATGGCATAGCAATAATGTGACTTTTTAATATTCTCCAGAGATAGGCTCAGTGAGAGGCTGAGTAGGGACATGGGACCATCCAACGCATAGCACAGTGCTGCTGCCAAGCTGGTCTGTGTCCACACCTGGCCATCTCACTTGTCGCTTTTTGATAGAACTATCATGAGCTACCACAAACTCCTTGTTAGTTAGCAGCAGGGAACTGCAGTCTTCTTTTCCAGACCTATCATAGACACCCAGTAAGATCTGAAATATGACTGAAAGATCAATGTACTTTGCACAGATGCCCACCACCCCCAAAGGCTGCCTGCCCCTCATTGGGTATGTACAGTGAAGCAAAGTAGCCAGTTGAATGCAGCAAAGTGCCAGATCAAGGAGACAGGCAGTGGGAAAAGAGAGCTGAAGTTGAGATAAAAGTCTCCTTGGTGACCTCTCACCCCCTGACCTGGCAGCTGACTTGAACTTATAATTGCTGAGAAGGTAAAGATGTTCTAGGATGGTATCCAAGGAACAAGACATCAGTTGCTTCCCTGGAGAGGCTTCTCTAGAGATAGAGACAGACAGGCAGACTAAGACTTTTGTTTGAGTATCCATTCACTTTGTTTTCCTTTTCATATTTTCTTCTTTCTCCTCCTACTTATATCATCAACTACTCTGCTCCTTTCCTGGTGTTTGAACTCATCAGATTCAGTACCTCTATGTGTTCACCACAGCCCAGGCCTGCTGTCATGTCGCCAAATCACACACATTTGGGTCTTTTCATCTTTCTTTATAAACCGGTCTCTCCAGTCTATTTAATCATGTTGGCAGTTCTTTTCTGAATTCCACCTAATTTAAAAATAAGCGAAATTCTCCACCCCTGTGGATTTAAAAGCAGGCTGTTACTAACCCATACAGAGCTCCTGCCTGGGTCTGATGCCTGAGGAAAGATATCCTCATGCTTTTAAATTCTCAATTCCCAGTTTTTCCAAGAAGTGACAGACTGTAAAAGGCCAGGGAAGGTAGTGAAAGGGAAAAGGACTTGGCTGACCAGAGCTGAAGGCCATTTTGATCGTGTTGGGGTTCGCTTTTAAATTTTCTTTTGGTTTATCTATATACGTGATAGTCGCACCTCCTGCAGAGTTCCAGATGCAAAAATACGGACAGGGAACAAAGTATTCCTTCTATTCTTGTCACCCAGCCTATCCAACACCAAATAGGCAACCACTGTTACTTATTTCTATGTGTATCGTACCAGAAATATTTTGTTCATTAACCAAATAGGTATTTCTATCTGTGTGAATGTGACTCCCCCCACCTCCATTTCCATACAAATGATGATGCACGCTATGCGTTGCTTTCCTCCTTGCTTTTGCTACTAGCAATATATTTTGGAGACTTGGAGGATGGTCTATATCCTAACAAATAACTCCTTTAGTACAGTTTATGGCTACCTAGCATCTATAACATAAATGTACTATAATTTTACAGTCCACATTAATGAGCATTTAGATCCTTTCAAATTGTATATATGTGCGTGTGTATGCATGTTCATGCACACGCACATATATATATATATATGCACACACATGCACACACAGACACTCACACACATATATACCCTTAACCTACTAGGGCAGTCCTGGGCTGCTGCTTATACTTGTGGAGGTGTTTTTATGAGTTCTAGGAAAATCTCAGCCATTTCTTTCTACTTTGTCTTTTCCTTATGGGACTCACAATGAACATCTTGTCGAACTTTTCACTATATTCTCTATGTCTGCTATCATCCCTTGTGTGTTTTTTCTTCATCTATATTTCTAGATAATCTGTGGGGTGGGTAGACAGAAGGAAGCAGGGGTGTGTGTGTGTGTGTGTGTGTGTGTGTGTATTGTATATACAAATGCACATTTTCATACATAAAATATATCTTATATATAATACATTTTTATATATTTCTATAATTTTAAGAGACTGAAGGAAATACAATGAAAAATGAAACAAGTAAAGTCTTCCTACTTTGTTCATCAGAATTAACCACTGGTATTATGGGTCTGTTTCCCTGCTTCATTGAATACTTGGTAACTTTTTAGTGGATACCAAATACTGCAAATTTTACCTCGATGGATGTTTATTATTTTGGTAATCTTGTGAATATTTTTGAGTTTTTCTGGTTCATTTTGGTCTTATTTTTAAGCTGTTAGGCAAGACCAGAGAAGCATATCATAGGGATATTCCTCCCCCACATTCATGAGCCAAAACTCTTAAAGTACTTCACGTGATGCCTTGTGAATTTTGAGGTGTTTCACTCTGGTCAATGGGAACAGTAACTGTTTCCAGTCCATCGTGAGACGTTGTTCTCTTTAGTCCTTTCCGATGGTTGTTTCCCAGCCTCTGGGTCGTCTGCTTGTTTACTCACACACATTGCTGAGTGGTACTGAGTTGAACACTGCAAGGGGATCCTCTGAAGATCACCAGGGTTCTCTCTCCGGACAGCGTTTTTCTCTGGTAGTCTGCCCTGTGAGCTTCAGCCACCTTGGCCTTCCTGGACTCCAGCTCCATCTCCTCAATTTCTTGAAATCACTGGGCTGCACTGGTTTCCCCTTCCCTATGCTGTGGCCTCAAAATTCTTTCCAGGCAGTGAGCTGGGGCAATACTAGGTTCACATAGTTTGTTTCCTGTCTCTCAAGGGTCATTGTCATTTGTTGCCTATTGTCTAATGTTTTTTAAAATAATTGTATTTTTTTTCGTAGTTGTTTCAGACAAAGAGGTAAATATGGTCTCTCTTATTCCTCATGCCTGCTTCAAAGTCTTTTTTTTTTTTACATTTATATCTTTAATTCATCTGGAATTTATTTTTGATGAGATAAATGTAGTTTTAATATTTTTTCTGGGGTCAGCCAGCTGTCCAACATGTTTTGAATTCTTCCCTTCCTTCCTTACCTAATCTGAAATGTCAACTTTGTCATAAACCAAACCTTCATAGAATTTGAATCTCTTTCTGAACTTTTTATTCTGTTCCATGGATTTTCCACTTTTTTATCTAATATCAAACTTTTTTACTATTGGAGTTCTAAAACAGATTGCATTGTCTAGTAAGGGTAACTATCTCTCATTTTTATTTTCAGGATTTCTCTGAGTATTCTCACATGTTATTTTTATGCATGAACTACAAATTCCTTCTTAAACATTGCATATGCTATTTATTGGAATTGCATTAAATGTATAGGACACAGATAAATTTGAAGGCGGCAAAAAGAAGAGTTGGGAGAATACAAGTTCAATCACTTCAATTTTCATAGTGAAGTAGGAGGCAATGACGCAAAGATGGGAGCAGGTGGAACAGGGTGAGACGGACACTAAAGGTGAATGGTGAATGTTCCAGGGCATCACATGTGCTCTAGTGAGTGAAGTTATTGGATCTCAGGTAGGATTTGCTCTTCAGGGTATGCAAAACATTGACCAAATATCACAGGACTAAAAATGAAGAGACGTCACTGAATATTTGTACTTTGATGTTTCCTTTCTCTGAAAATATAAAACATGCTACCAATGAGTCCCACAATTAGTATTTGTTGTTACCGAACCACGGCCCTCCCACACAGATCTCTTGTCATTTAATTTCTTTGAAAATGCCTGTGTCCGTGGTTCACTGCTATATCTCCAGTGCCAAACAACTTGCCTGCTCATAGGTTCCACTGAATAAATCATGGTAGAATGAATGGATTAATTCCTGAATGACTTCCTTGGATTTATGCTTAAGATACTATGTTGTTATCTCTGCCAGTCTTTCTTCAGATTCAAGGCAGCCAAAAATTTAACCGCTAAAAATTCAAATGGACAATTCACCAATTATCTGGAAATGTAGAATGTATGGTGGATTTCTTCTGCTTTGTGAACTACTGCAATGTCTTAAACTATTGTTTGAGAAAATGCTTCATTCAATATTAGCCTTTTTTTTTTTTTTTGAAACAGAGTTTTTCTCTGTTTCATTCTCCTTTCTCATCCTCTTGAGTAGCTGGGATTACAGGCATTGTGCCACCACGTCCGGCTAATTTCGTATTTTTAGTAGAGACGGGGTTTCTCCATGTTGGTCAGGCTGGTCTCGAACTCCTGACCTCAGGTGATCCACCCACCTCAGCCTCTCAAAGTGCTGGGATTACAGGCATGAGCCACCACAGTAGATCAATCTTAGCCTTCTTAAACCTACTTTTCAAACTACCTAAGTTATTGTTCGTGTAAGTAGGCTCACGGAAGAACTAAGAAAAAAAAAAAGAACTTATGGCAAAAGTGACCTGATTTCATTCAACATTCGTCTCAATAATAGAGATAAAAAAGGGAAGAAGTCCACATTGCATTAATGTGTGATTCTACATTTGGCCCTAAGTGAACTGCACACTCCGCTATTTGAACCACCCAATGGTTGTGAAAAAGAAGACTCTCTTAGGTAACATTTTCCAATAGTTATCTGATCAATTAGCATATGGTTTAAATATTTCTTCACTCTAAAACATCTCAAGGTGATTTCTTTTTTTTTTTTTTTTTTTTTTTGAGACGGAGTTTCGCTCTTGATACCCAGGCTGGAGTGCAATGGCGCGATCTCGGCTCACCGCAACCTCCGCCTCCTGGGTTCAGGCAATTCTCCTGCCTCAGCCTCCTGAGTAGCTGGGATTACAGGCACGCGCCACCGTGCCCAGCTAATTTTTTGTATTAGTAGAGACGGGGTTTCACCATGTCGACCAGGATGGTCTCGATCTCTTGACCTCGTGATCCACCCGCCTCGGCCTCCCAAAGTGCTGGGATTACAGGCTTGAGCCACCGCGCCCGGCCTCAAGGTGATTTCTAATGGAGAAAAGCAGGGTGCTTTCTTTTCAGGAATCAAGTTTATTATTCTGATAGGAAGATACTCAAGGCAGTCTTCATGCAAGATTCCAGTATTAAACAGGAAAAAGAGAAGTTAAAAATCAAGAATTCACTTAAATATTTTAGATATTGCCCTGATGAGACCTTTTGTAAACCATTTAGATTCACTTGAAGCCTGCTTCCCCCTTTTAAAATTTATTTTATGTTATTTTATTTTAAGGGAAGCAAGGCTTGAAATGCTTTAACACCCCCTCAGAGACTGTTTTGCTATTACATAGCCCATAAAAAGCAATGTTTGGATGATTTAAAGGGAAACGAATCAGAAATTTAAAGGTTCAGTTTTCCTTGTATAACACAAATTGGTTTTTTTCTGTCCCTCCAGATTCAGTAGAAATTGCCCTTAGGGTAAAACACATCTTGGATTTTGTTGAAACAAAAAATATTATCTATGAACATGGAGATAGTAATGTCTATTATAAAATATTTTTATTTTAAAACATTTAGACACTAAATCTTACATTTTTCCAGGGATTCACGAGGGATTTCCCAATTTCTGCAGAAGGAACAACTTTCTTGCATCAAACCTGGTCAAATAAATTCTGTGTTTCAGAGCTGGGTGGAAATGTGATCTCAGCTCCCCAGGGGATGTTTTCATGAGGTTTCTCTCAAAAGCTATTTTAGCCTTCTCAGTTACACACCCCGAAGGGCTGATGATGGTGTAGTCTAGGATATCTCTGGAACTGGTTGGTAATATATTAAATGTGGTTAATTTTCATAGATTTAATATTTATTTATTCTTACATTTAAAATAAGATTTTCACTTAGGCATTGAACTTGCGTTATACAAGCATTTCTAAATGGGTTAATAAGTGGCTTCACCCTCCACTGGTATAAAGAAAAATGGAGTCAACAAATTGCTTTTCTCTCCTCACTCTACCCTACTGACTGACACAGGAAAATTCTATCATGTTTCTAGGCTGCAAGCTCCTCATCTGTAAATGAGAGTGGTTAGATGATCTCTGGGATCCCTCCCATGGCTGATGGGTAGTGTCGGCACGTAGTAATTATTTGTGAAATGGTAACATTTATTTTTTTTGATGACCTCACTTCATGGTGAGTATTGGAATATCTTAGTTTTAAATTTATCTGGGAAATCCCATACTCATATCTATTTGGCTAATTATTAATAATCTTTGTAAAAATATACATACATTTCTTCCAGATGGTAGCATGCCATAGTAGGAAGAGCCTAGACTTTGACTCAAAGGTCTTAGACTTAAGTCTTACCTCATTACTTATTAGCTGTGTAATCTGAGGACCGTTTCTTCATTTTTAAAAAAGGATCAATTTTTTCATCTGTAAAATGGAGCTGAAGGTAATTCTATTGGGCACCATTCTTCATTGCAAATAATAGAATCCACTCTAGCTAGTTTAGGCAAAAGAAAATTATTAAAAATATTAGGCAATTCACAAATACCCCTGGAGGGCAAGAGAAGCAGACTTAGGAAGTATGGTTCCAGAAACAACATCAAATCACACTGTACAATCTGCTCCATCAAAAACACCATCACAGCCAATGCTTGGCAACAACTCTGCTTCCTGCAGAGACACTGTAGCTTGCATTGATAATGTTTGGAAGTAGATGCCAGGAGCTTGGCCACTGAGCTCCTATGGTCATGTTCACCTGGGATGGACACCATGCATGTTTGCCTCCTTGTAGCATTACCTTCCAAGGTTGGACTCACATGGACACAAAGAGTCATGCTCCGATGTCAGCAATGAGGGTGTCTGGAACAGTGAGTTCTGACCCCACTTTGAAGAGTTACAATGTGTAAAATTCTCCAAACTCATAAAAGATGTTTAGGACATATTAGGCATTCTCAAACTACTCCACCCGGGTGAGAATCAATGCCCCAAGTCAGACCTCCTGCACTATATGTGTGGTGATTACTGCCTTTTAAAGTTTGTTTTACTATTTAAAGAAAAACAAGGTAGATGAAGCTTAAAAACAAAAATTGCTAGGAAATCGAGATAAATGTGCTTTCTTTTTTATTTTGAATATATATTGCATATATTATTGTAAAATTTGTATTATAAAAATTCATGATCAGACAAGAGAAAGAAATAAAGGGTATTCAAATAGGAAGAGAGGAAGTCAAATTGTCTGTTTGTAGATGACATGATTATATATCTAGAAAACCTCATTGTCTCAGCCCAAAAACTCCTTAAGCTGATAAGCAACTTCAGCAAAGTCTCAGGATACAAAGTCAATGTGCAAAAATCACAAGCATTTTTGTACACCAATAACAGACTAACAGCCAAATCATGAGTGAACTCCCATTCACAATTACTACAAAGAAAATAAAATACCAAGGAATACAACTTACAGGAGATGTGAAGGACCTCTTTAAGGAGAACTACAAACCACTGCTTAAGGAAATTAGAGAGGACACAAACAAATGGAAAAAAATTCCATGCTTATGGATAGGAAGAATCAATTTACAAAAATGGCCATATTGTCCAAAGTAATTTATAGATTCAATGCTATTCCCATCAAGCTACAATTGACTTTCTTCACAGAACTAGAAAAACCTACTTTAAATTTCATATGGACCTAAAAAAGAGCCCATATAGCCAGACAATCCTGAGCAAAAAGAACGAAGCTGGAGGAATCACACTACCTGACTTCAAACTATACAAGGCTACATTAACCAAAACAGCACAGTACTGGTACCAAAACAGATATATAGACCAGTAGAACAGAACAGAGGCCTCAGAAATAACACCACACACCTACAACCATCTGATCTTTGACAAACCAGACAAAAGCAATGGGGGGAAGGATACCCTATTTAATAAATGGTGCTGGGAAAACCAGCTAGCCGTATGCAGAAAACAGAAACTGGACCACTTCCATACTCTGCATACAAAAATTAACTCAAGATGGATTAAAGACTTAAATGTAAAACCTAAAACCATAAAAAACCCTAGAAGAAAACCTAGGCAATACCATTCAGGACATAGGCGTGGGCAAAGACATCATGACTAAAATATCAAAAGCAATGGCAACAAAAGCCAAAATTGACAAATGGGATCTAATTAAACTAAAGAGCTTCTGCTCAGCGAAAGAAACTATGAGAGTGAACAGGCAACCTAGAGAATAGGAGAAAATTTCTGCAATCTGTTCATCTGGAAAGGTCTAATATCCAGAATCTACAAGAAACTTAAACAAATTTACAAGAAAAAAACAAACAACATGAAAAATTGGGCGAATGATATGAACAGACACTTCTCAAAAGAAGACATTTATGTGGCCAATAAACATATGAAAAAAAGCTTGTCATCACTGGTTATTAGAAAAATGCAAATCAAAACCACAATGAGATTATTATCTCACACCAGTTAGAATGGCAATCATTAAAAAGTCTGGAGACAACAGATGCTGGCAAAGATATGGAGAAACAGGAACACTTTTACACTGTTGGTAGGAGTGTAAATTAGTTCAATTATTGCGGAAGACAGTGTGGCGATTCCTCAAGGATCTAGAACCAGAAATACCATTTGACCTAGCAGTCTTATTACTAGGACTGCTGGATTATAAAACATTCTAGTATAAAGATGCATGCACACCTATGTTTACTGCAGCAGTATTTACAATAGCAAAGACTTGGAACCAACCCAAATGCCCATCAATGATAAGCTGGATAAAGAAAATGTGGCACATATATACCATGAAATACTATGCAGCCATAAAAAAGCATGAATTTATGTCCTTTGTGGGACATGGATGAAGCTGGAAACCATCGTCCTCAGCAAACTAACACAGGAACAGAAAACCAAACACCACATGTTCTCACTTATAAGTGGGAATTCAACAGTGAGAACATATGGACACAGGAAGGGGAGCATCACACACTGGGGCCTGTTGGCGAGTATGTGGAAAGGGGAGGGAGAGCATTAGGACAAATATCTAATGCATGTGGGGCTTAAAACCTAGATGACAGGTTGATAGGTGCAGCAAACCACCATGACACATGTGTATCTATTTAACAAACCTGCATATTCAGCACATATATCCCAGAACTTAAAGTAAAATTTAAAAAAATCATGAAGTACAGAAAAATTGTAGAGAATAAATAAGTGCCACCCAATAATTCTACCAGCCAACAACTACTCTTACCATTTTCTTTCATATCCAGGCAACCATCCAATATAGCTATACAAATAAAATTGTATATATGTATGATACAGGAATATGTGTCTAATGTGTATATATATGTATGTGTACATATATATATATGTCTAATTGTATATATGTATGATACAGGAATATGTGACTGATGTGTGTATATATATACATTAGACACACATATTCCTGTATCATACATATATACAATTTTATTTGTATATTATTATATACACAATAATTACATTTGGTCTTATACCTAATTTTTTTTAATTTAACATCATTAATTAATTTTTTTGAGATGGAATTTTGCTTTGTCACCCAGGCTGGAGTGCAGTGGCGAGATATCGGCTCATTGCAACCTCTGCCTCCCAAGTTCAAGCAATTTTCATGCCTCAGCCTCTCAAATAGCTGGGATTTCAAATATGTGCCACCACGTCCAGCTAGTATTTGCATTTTTTGTAGAGACAGGATTTCACCATGTTGGTTAGGCTGGTCTTGAACTCCTGGTCTCAAGTAATCCACCTGCCTCAGCCTCCAAAAGTGCTGGGATTACAGGCATGAGCTACCGTGCCTGGCCTCCAATTTTAAAAGTTTAAATAATATGTCATGGGCATATTTTCATGCTAATAAATATTGATCAACATTATCACTTTTAATGGCTGCATTTTGTGCTGTTATATGAATATAAATTTTTTTCACTAATCACATATTCACAGGTAGTTTCAAATTTTTGCTTTTATCAAGAGAGTTATGGTGATTATCTGTATAACCAAATATGTACTTGGAGTAATTTTTTTTTTTTTTTTTTTTTTTGAGATGGAGTCTCACTCTATCAACCAGGCTGGAGTGCAGTGGCACCATCTTGGCTCACTGAAAGCTCCGCCTCCCAGGTTCAAGCAATTCTCCTGCCTCAGTGTCCTGAGTAGCTGGGACTATAGGTGCCCACCACCACACCTGGCTAATTTTTCTATTTTTTTAGTAGAGATGGGGTTTCACCGTATTGGTCAGGCTAGTCTCAAACTCCTGACCTCAGGTGATCCACTCGCCTTGGCTGCCCAAAGTGCTGGGATTACAGGTGTGAGCCACCACACCTGGCCGAGTGATTCTTTATGATGAATTTGCAGAAATAGAATCACTGCTATTTCAAAGTATAAACAATAGAAAAGACTTTGAAACACGCAGCCAAATTAGCCTCAGAAAATTTGTAACAATTTCTACTTCCACAACATTTGGATGTCTATTTCCCCATATTATCACTGACACTAAATATTATCCACCTTTCTTATTTTGACCAATTTGCTAGGAGAAAAATATTTCATTAATATTTAACTTGCATTTCTTTATTTACTATTTATATATATTTCATACACATTTATTATCTACTTAAATTTCTTTATTTGTGAACTCTGTGTTTATATTCTTCATCCACTAATGGATTGATATTTACTTTTCATTGGTTTTTAGAGCTCTTCATAGAGACAGTAAATATGTGTCTTCCATATGTTCTCCACATACCTTTTCTTTGAGATAAAAATACATACAGCAAAGTGTGCAAGTCTTAAGTTTACAACTTCATATGCATATATCACATAACAACCACCCATATCTAGCAAATAACAGTTCTAGTGCCCAAGAAGGGCCTTCATGTTTCTTCCCAGGCAATACCTCCCACAGAGGTAACCACTCTCCTGAAACCATGAATTAGTATTGCCTCTTCATATAAATGGAATCCTACATGGAAAGGAGCCATTATGTCTGGGAATGTCATCTATGCTGATCGATGAAAAATAGCCCACTTCTCTGAGCTACAATTCACCGATCAGTGAAATGAGGATAATAATAGTGCTTTTCTCATGTGGTGGTTGTGGAGACAAATGAGTTAATGCAAGTAATTATGTTATGAGCAAATATTAATTTAATGAGGTAATACAAATGATAGAACAGTGTTTGGCCTATAGTAAATAGTAATACTTCAGAAGTGTTAGCTACTAATATTATGCTACTCGGTTACCTTTGCTAATTTTTCATTTAGAGATTTTGTATTGATAATTGTAAATGAGTTTAGTCATGCCTTGTGTGTATGCGTGTGTGCGTGTACTAGTCTTGTCTCGTTTTGATATTGAGTTATGCTCATAACTGACACCTTTACCCATCTTCATGTTCATTCCAGAAGTTCTAGAATGACCCCTTACCACTTGTATCCACCTGAGAACACTACCAAATCTGTCTTCTACATACCTCTCAGATCTGCTGACTTCTTCGTCACTGCCTTCTTCACTCTAGTTCCTGCCTCCATCATCATTCTGCTTGTCCAGTGTAATAAGTGATCTCCCCATTTCTAAACATGTACTCCTTCCTGTGGTACTTAGGTTAAAACTCTAAGATCCTTATCATGGTCTCCCAGGCTCTTCATATTATGCCCCTGCTTCTCCATCCCTGGCTTGCACCAGGGATCCTCTTACCCCTTGTTCTGGACATACTCCCTGCCCAGAAACACACTCCCTAATTCCTAGCCTGGCCAATCGCTCCACATTCTTTCTCACTGAAGACTTGTCTAATGTGGAACCATCCAGTAGACCTCCCTGTGTAATCATTCATCTCACCCTTCACTTTCTTTGCACTCATCTAATGTTTAATTATGCATGTATTTATGTATTGTTTAATATCTGCCTCTTAGCTGTAGGGGTTACTTTTTTGTTTGCCACTTTAGCTAGCATAATGCTTTGTACATAAGAGTTGCTCAATCAATATTTATTGATGAAATGAGAGAGAGGTTCCCAGTTTCACTGTGGAGACAGATACATAGACAATAGCAATGAGAAGAAAAGCCAAAACAGATGTATGAAAACAGATGTTGGGAGCACAAAAAAGGAAGAAACAAACTCCACTTGGGGAACTCTCCCATTAGTAGGTAACAGAAAGAGTTGCCCATTGATAAGCTAACCTCCCCTTGAATGTTATTCGCTCACAATTGACAATGTTGATGGCACCGTATTGCCGTTTAACACACAGGGAAGGAGCTGGCGCCATACCAGATATTAGATGCACAAGTCCCAAAGAATTCAAGGAGGCAAACATTCATCTGAACTCCTGGCTCACACACAGAGCACAAAGGGAGCTCTGACGAGGGCAGACATCTTCTGCATCCACAAGTCTTGTTTATTTTCTCCTCCAGTGGAGGGGGTAACATAGGTCAGCTGGAATGGTGCATCCTGATGAATATTTATTGACCCAAAATGTCATGCTGACAGACATGTGGACAGGCAGAGACAGATTTCTCTTACAGAGGCCTCCCTTCTCTGCTCCCGTGGTTCTGACACAGCTGACATTTCCCTACATGGGTCCTGACTTCTCCAGCTGCTCCTGGGGATGCTGGTGTCTCTCTGACGGGGTCACTGAAGACACTATTCCACATTCTTTTGGGGGACTATGCTGCCACTCAGGCCTCTTTCAAATGGTGGTCTGAAGATGTTGGTCTCTCGTTCTTCCAACCAGCACGTGCACAATCGGCTAGCCAGTCTCGATTCCAATCCCTTCTCCACCAGCTCTTCCCCTTCCTCCTGGATTTCACTGCCAGGGTCATAGGTGGCCAAAATTAATTGTGCATTTTGAAGAGGGAAGTCCTAGGTGACACTAAGAATCATCTTTGTGATAAAGAAATGGGTTCTGCTTTTGCTGTAAATATAGATGTTTGATCACAAATGTGACCCTTTTCTCTCTTACATTCCTAATATTTTTTTCCCCTTTTCTGGTTTTTCTTTCCCATTTCTCCCATCAAAGCTGATTTTACTTAATTAATTTTTATTTTAAAAACTTTTATTTCTGAATATATTGTAAGTACAAAAAAAACATAAAAAGAGAACGTGCAGGTTAAAATAATGGTTTTAAAGCTATAACTCTTGTAATCACTACCCATGATAAGAGAATTTTTTCCAACCACCCAAGAAGCGCTCTGTCCCTCAAACATCTCCCTTCTTCTGGCAAAAGTAACCACTGTCCTAACTTCCATTGCAACCACTTCCTACTTTTTAAAAGCAGTCTTATCGCCTAAGTGCATATTCCTAAACACTAGTTTAGCTTTGCCTGTTTCTTAAAGACATCTTTTAAGTGCCTTTTAATCCATAGACTTCCCCTTCATCTCCTTATTTTCGTTACAATTTATCCATTGAAAGAACACTTAATCTAAAGAGGTTCCTATAGCCTGGATTTAGCTGATTGCTTCCCCGCAGTAAAATTTACTCTGTTCCTTTAGTCTCTGTGTTTCTGATTGTATCTAAGTGCCCAATCGAGGTCCTCCTCCTCCTCCTTCTTTCGTCTTGTTTTAAAGCGTTAGGACACCATGATTAGATGCTCTTCCCTAGAGGGTATGTATGTCTCAATGTTTCTCTTTTTGTCACGTCAGTCGTCATTGAGGTTTCATATGATATATCTCTTAATGCATTAGGATTCCACTGATAATTCAATCCCATCTGTGATCTTTCAATTCAATTCATCACTCATGAATTTTTTAAATTTTTTTATCAGCTATTTAATTAGGCTTTTAAGAAATTTAGAACACCGATTTGCGAGGATAAATTCCATTTGTCAGGGCAAACATAAATCACAGGTAGCCCTGGAGTTGAGGACTATCTTTGATTGTTGGTAAAATTTGTGAGTCCACAGCTTTCCGATCAATCTTGCGCTGCTCTGTAATCTTGTATTTCTCTTTTTCTGTGTTGACTATCTCACCTTCCTATGTCTGGGCTTCCGCAGCTGCTTCTCTGTGTGGTAAGCATCAGTAAGATGTTTGGGAATTTTTATATTGCTGATATCAATTTTGGATGAAGTGCAATGACAAATTTCTGGTGTGTTCTTTAGGGTAACTTGATTGAGGACTAGAAGTCCAGTCACAAGTAGCAAGTCAAGCCACTGGCCAGCTGTTTCAGGAAAACTACCTTCTTGCCCCTGTGGCATCCAGTGAGGGTGACCTGAATGGTCCTGGGAGTGATACTGGCTCAGTTTCCTCACGTGCTGACTGAATGGTATTTTGCCCGTGGCTCAACAGCTTTGGAGGCACATCTTCAATAGGATAATATCCAGGCATTTTGTGAAGTTAAACCACCCAGATACCACCATTCTTGTCACAACTAACTGGTTTTGTAGCAGTTGCAAGAACCTTCTTTTTCTTTTTGACCTTGGATTTAGCAGCTGAGTACTTCCTCTTGTACGTGGCCTTTCTGGAATACATAGCAGATCAGGAATATGTACCAAATCCTCTGACAAGGGCAGGATTTTGGCTGCAATGGGGCTTCCCCTTCTTGGGCTTTTTGACCTTGAGGTTACCCCTTTCCACTTTGCCACCAGCATTAGCCTTCTTGCCTTCCGGCTTCTCAACCTTTTCACCTGCCATATTGCAAGATGCGAAAGAGAACTTAAATTTGTTGAAATTTAAGTACTCATGTGGTTTTTGTTTTTTCAGTGGCACACTTTGCATAGTAAAAACAAAAGGAAACCTTAAAATTTTAAAACTTTTATTTACCAATTTTCCAAAAACCAGTTGGTTCCCTAGCATCCTCTGAAGATACCAATTTGGGGTTTTTTGGCAGGGGGTGGAAGTGGGGATGGGGGCAATTTTATTTTATTTGTTAAGAACACAACATGAGATCTACCCTCAGGAAACCTTTAAGTGTACAGCACCTTATTGCCGACTGTATATACAATATTGTAATACAGATATCTAGAGCTTATCACCCCGCTTAACTGAAACTTTATGCCTGTTCATTCGTAACTCCCCATTTCTCCCTTCTCCCAGCTCCTGGCTACCACCATTCTACGCTTTGCCTCTATACATTTGGCTATTTTAGACACCTCATGTAAGTAGAATCATGCAGTATTTTTCTTTCTATGACTGGCTTATTTCACTTAGCAAAATATCCTCAAGGTTGATATGTTGTTGCATATTGCAGAATTTATTTCTTTTTAAAGGCTGAATAGTATTCTATTCTACATATATATCACATTTTCTTTATCCATTCATATTTTGATGGGTATAAAATTTATTTCCACATCTTGGCTATTGTGAATAGTATCTTAATGAACAGGAGAGTGCTAATATATCTTCAGGATCCTAATTTCAATTATTTCAGATAAATACCCAGAAGTGGGATTGCTGAACCATATGGCATGTGATTTAATTCAACTTTTAATTGTTTGAGGAACCTCCATGCTGTTTTCCATAATGGCTGGACCAAATTGATTCCCATCATCAGTGTGGCAAAAGTGAAACTCTTGCACACTGTTGGTTAGAATCAATTTGGTTTTTTAGAGCTGATTTTAAGTAGTTCAACAGGCAATACTCGTACCGAACTTTGACATTCCTTCGTCTTTCACACACATCACAGGGAGAGAGAGGATTCGAGGAGAAGAAACCCACAGCCTCTGAGTCAGGGGAGAAGTTAGGCCAGCAAAAACGTTGGGACCCATGCAGGAGCCCAGCAAGCAAGCAAGCGTCAGAATTGCTCAGGATGACCTCTCCTCTTCAAGTCAAATACACTTGCGTGTAAAGAGGATTATGTTGGCCACACTCTCTTATAGTCAACACATGGGAAGCTATTAAAGAGAGGCCTCTCTGGAGACACTTTGGCTTCCTTTCGTAATCAGCATCTGATCCTTTCTTGAGATGGGGCAATTCATCTTCCATTAATTCACGTTCCTGTGTTCAACCTCCTCCTCACCCTCTACATTAAATGCTTCTCAAGTCACCTCCAATGCTGACTGGTGTCTCTCCTTTTTCCTTTAGTAATAGGTAGGGACTGTGGTTTGGGGCTGCTTTGGAGTGCGAATTGGGGGATGAGATTAAGAGGCTGCTGGTCTAGCAAAACTTTTCAAGTGAGATTAGCATTTCCAGCAGGGTCCTAATTGTTCTTTGAACAATTCTAAAGGCTTCTTCTTATAATTTTGTAATTGATGTATAATTCACATACCTACAATATACTGTTTTGAAGTGTGCAATTCAGTGGCTTTTAATATATTCAAAAGGGTGTGCAGCTGTTACCACTGTCTACTTCTAGAATATATTCATTGTTCCTAAAAGATACCCTGACACATTAGCAGGCACTCTGCATTCTCCCTCCCCGTTCCACCCAACCTCTGGCAACCTCTAATAATCCACTTTCTGTCTCTATGTGTTTTCCTATTCTGGGATTTTTCACTTAAATGGAATAACATAGTAAGTGGATTTCATATCTGGCTTGTTTTACTTATCATAATGTTTTCAAGGTGCATCCATGTTGTAGAATGTATCAGTACTTCGTTCCTTTTATGGCTGAATAATATTCCATAACATGAAATGTAGAAACTTTTATACATTTACTCATCAGTTGATGAAAATTTGGGTCATCTCTTCCTTTAGGTTATTATGAATCGTGTTTCTATGAGCATTTCTGTATATGTTTTTGTGTGAATACATGTTTTTAATTTTCTTGGATATATATAGCATTCCTAGGTCATATAATTTAATTTTTTAAAGAACTGCAGCTGTTTTTTAAAAAAAGCTGCATCATTTCATACTCCAGCTAGTGATGCAGAAGGGCTTCAGTTTCTCCTCGTCCCCACCACACCTCTACTGTCTGTCTTTTTTAATCCTAGCCATCCTACCTGTGTGACGTGGTATCACATTGTGGTTTTGGTTTGCGTTTCTTTAGTGACTAATGACGTTGAACATCTTTTCATGTGCGTGTTGACCACTATGTATCTTCTTTGGAGAATCTTGTTTTAAAAGTACTATTCCATTCTTAGAGAGATTTGTTTGTTGTTACTAATTCTCTCGAGGTTTCTTCTTCTTCTTCTTTTTTTTTTTTTTTTTTGAGACGGAGTTTCGCTCTTGTTACCCAGGCTGGAGTGCAATGGCGCGATCTCGGCTCACCGCAACCTCCGCCTCCTGGGTTCAGGCAATTCTCCTGCCTCAGCCTCCTGAGTAGCTGGGATTACAGGCACGCACCACCATGCCCAGCTAATTTTTTTTTTTTTTTGTATTAGTAGAGACGGGGTTTCACCATGTTGACCAGGATGGTCTCGATCTCTTGACCTCGTGATCCACCCGCCTTGGCCTCCCAAAGTGCTGGGATTACAGGCTTGAGCCACCGCGCCCGGCCTCGAGTTTTCTTCTTTTACCTTAGAGTATCAGAGAAAGTTCAAGAGTGTTCTGCATCCTTGCCCCTGATCTCATCTTTATGTGGAGATGACTGCGCAGCAGAAGCAGCAGCAGATTCAGGGTGGGGCTGAGGGCGGGTAAAGTGGGTGCTGTTCTTGCTTGCGTGATTTGAAAAAACTCCCTGAGTGAGGGTAAAAGACAGCCACTCTGTTAGTTTCTCTTTCCTTGAGTCGTGTGTTGAACGCTTTGTCCTTTGATATCTATTGGAAGGTGAGAAGGAAGTGGTGGTCCCAGAAATCATGTTTCTTTGTCTTGAATGAAGGAGAGGACTCAGAGAAGTACTCCATGGAAAGGTCGCTGAGGCATTGTGACCAGAACTGGCTCCAGGCACCTCTTCCTTTGTCCACCTTCCTTTCCCCAGAGTCTCCTTCCTGCCTGGTCACTGGAAGGCTTCTGAGTGGCTCTCAGGTATCCTCTTAGAGAGGGACAAAGTAAACTTCTTAGTCTTGAGCCTTAGGGTCTCCACCATGTCCCTTAGGGCAATACAGGCTACGAAAGAAGCTCAAATATTGGCCAGGCACAGTGGCTGACGCCTGTAATACCTGCACTTTGGGAGGCTGAGGCGGATGGATCACCTGAGTTCAGGAGTTCGAGACTAGCCTGTACAACATGGGGAAACACTGTCTCTACTAAAATACAAACAATTAGCTATACACGGTAGTGCTCACCTGTAATCCCAGCTACCCCAGAGGCTGAGGCAGGAGAATCACTTGAACTCAGGAGGCAGAGGTTGCAGTGAGCAGAAGTTGTGCCATTACACTCTGGCCTGGGCAACAAGAGCAAAACTCCGTCTCAAAAAAAAAAAAAAAAATCTCAAATATTATCTGCGTGCTTAGCACTGTGCTGGATGTAGGGTAGGGGGTTCTGGAATAATGGGCTATTTCTTTTCTCTTGTTTATTCAAAAACATTTTATCAAGCACTTATCATATGCCAGACTCGGTGCTTCCCTGAAGGAGACCAATTTGGAGAAAAACAACTCAGAACTCAACTCATCATTTGCTGTGTTCCATGTGGATAGCCCCCATATGAAGTAGAGCCCCTGAAGAGAAGAGGCAAACGCAGTGTGCAGTGATACCCACTTAGGTGCGAGTCGTGAGGGAGCAACCAGTGTTGCAGCTCCCAGCATTGGCTGGAGAAGCTTGGACAAAGAGCCCCAAACTCAAGGAGGGAGAAACATCATTACCGTGGCATACAGGTGGAAACTATAGTTTTATCTTGAGATATTACATATTTTCCTGAATTCATCTCATACATTCTAGGAGGCTCTCTTATTCCACATGCTAAAATTATTTATGGAGACAAGAAGTAAACTTAATCCATCAGCATCTGCCAGGAGGGGATAACTATGTTAAATATAATCTTATTACACTCCATGCACCTTTTTGATGGCCATTTCCTATTGGTGTCAATTGGTTCTCTTTTGCTGGTTTAAGTTTTCTACTTGATAAGCAAAGGTTTTGAATTCATCTTGATTAAAACAGTGAGGCTCCAACTCCATCCTGCCAGCTTCCTTCGAAGTTCATGTATACTCTATATTCAGATCAGCTGCCCAGGGCACAAAGAAAGATGAGCAATGAGCTATGACAACATGAGGGCACCAGGTCAGATGCTTCAAGGCATTCAACTTCCTTCTTGGAATAAAATCACTAAGGGGTTTTATCTCTCTGGAATGGTTTAGGTGTGGCTGAGGGAAAAAACCACACACAAAACAAAGAACAGAAAATGAGCAGACATTGCTCAGGTCTCATCCAGCCATTTATGTTAAGCTGCACTGTCTAAATTAGACTAGGATCAATTTCTTTAAGCTGGTGGCAGCTTCCCACGGCTCAGGACCTATGCCCATAAATTTGGATTCTTACAAGATGTCCCATTCAGAAAGTTGGCGAGTAGGTTCGTTATGCAGAGGATGTCAGGAAAGAGAAGCTTGGACCACTATTAAATAGATATGATGGCATTTTCTCATATTTGTGCATCAACCACTCTATCTTCTGCCCTCTTACAAGACTGCCTTCTTCTCTTTCTCCTGCCTCTTTGTTCTTTCTTTATTCTTCTACATGCATCTATCTCTGTTTCTGTGTCTACCTTTTTCTGCTAAATCAGTATCTTCCCTTCTTTGCCTCTTCCTCTTCCACTTAGTTTTTTCTCTCCCGTTTTCAAATGAAAGACCTGACTCTGATACTAGTACATTTTAAAGAAGCCACTTTACCTCTTTGGAAAATGGTTCTGCGTCTGTCAAATGTAACAATTTTTAAATTTCCCTCTACTGCTAAGATTCTATGATTCTTTGAAATACCTCATTTGTTCAAATAATCCAATGTTCTTCTCCAAAAGTTTCCTCTAAAAACCTGTGCAAATTGACTATGTCATGAGTTATAAGCAGAGTCATAACTTAATCCCCTTTTCTTTATCTTTGGGGATTTCTTTACCTTGGATATTAGAAAGTCAAACACAATTTTTGACACTTCCTTTTTCCCCACTCACAATTTCAGAAGCCTCAGAATATAGTGGTATACCTCTGCAGCAGCAATTCAGAAATTTTATTAGCGTCAGAAGCTCAGAATCTGGGAAAGAGGGATAAAGAGGAGGAGAAAGCCAGAAAACACAATTTTTAAAAAGAATTTTTTGTGGTATCAAACTCCCAAAGATTATTATATATAGCTCAGATTGCATGCCTACTTTCTATTTTCATGTTCCATGTATTTCCACGTTCTTTCCCAGATAGACTAAGAGAGCAATCCTTCCCCGCAAAAAAGAATGATTTTTATTTTCCATATGGTATATGATAGCAATCCTGGCAGTTGCCCACATTTATGTAAACATGAAGAGATACCTATAAATTATTGGACTTACCCCAGTTTAAGTTTCCAACCATGTACCGTAATATTTACAGCTGTTCTTACTTTAGCCTCAGAAGATATTCTGGTCCATTTCTATGGCTGATTAGTCATTTAGACTGTAGCCTCTATTTCTTACATTGTTTAGGGGTGGAGAACTCACAGATATTCACTAGAGGAACCAAGAGTTCTGCAACCTGGTGGAGGTTTCCAAACCTGAGGACTCCAACTCCAAATACCAGCTGACTGTCAGTACCCCAGGGCCACACTGCACTTTAAGATGACTTTGGGAGAATGTGGGCACTTCCCCAGAGTATTTCGATTGGGGGTGAGAGGCCGAGGGAACTAACAGCCTCACTTTTAGAAATCTGGGCCTTATCCAGAAGATCTGAGACTGCTTGTGGGGTGGGGAGGAGACCCTTGTGGACCTTAATAATATCGCTGGAGGAATCCTGGTGTGAAGACTAAACTGGGCTTTCTCAATTTCTCCCCACCCATCTGTACTGCAAGTCTCATGGTTTATCCCAGGCTAAGCACAGTTCCTTTGAAGGTCCAAAAGGTGGGAAATCCGGGGCCCTATTTTGATGCCAACTTCTGGGTCAACCTGCAGGGGGCGCCCTAGAACAGCAGCTGCCTCCCTGAGCTCTTTTGCTGCAGTACTTGGAGGGTTATTTTACTACTATTATTTATAATTAACCATGCAGTTTATTCACATAGCATCTTAAGCTTTAGACATCTTTTCTTCTCCCAAAGTGCCTTTATATGTTATCTTTTTTATTTAAGCCTCACAATCACCAGATAAGGTAGCCTGTATAGAGAGGCGCAGTGATTTTACTGAGGTCGGTGGGAATCGGTGGTACAGACTGGACTACAAGCCAAGCATCTTGATTTCTAGACCTGTGCTTTTTCTGCAAGAGTTCTTAACAATGAAGGTAATAATAAACAGAAAACGCTCCTGCTATTCCTTTTATTTTCATTCTCCTCTTTTAAACCTTGACATGCTTTATTTATGTCAGTTCTCCTGAGATCAGTTTTCATGAAACCCTAGTACTTTACTGGCTGTCCTCCATGCTCAAACAATGTTGAGTAGACTCTCCAGTCTTGTTCTGATTTATTCAGCAGATGGAGCGTTATTATCAATATTTCTTCAGCGTTCGAGGGGGTATGTTTGGATGATAAAGTTAGTTTCCATATATCATCATTTTATCCCCAGTGCTGGCTTGGGAGGTTTTGATTTTTGTTGTATGAATGTGAACTGTGAGATTGCATTCAACTTGTTCTGTTTTCCAAACCAGAAGAATGGAGATGGAGAAGAGAGTGCAAATCTATATGGTGGGCTTTGGCAACGAAATGGACATTTTTACTTAAAGTGAAAGCTGGTATTCTACCAGATCGTTATCCTTACCTCTGTAGAGCTGGAAGAGGTTATAGAAAACATTAATTCCAGTTCAAGGCTTTTGTTTTTACTAATGCAGAAAATAAGATGCAGAGAAGTCAGGAGATTGAGATCATGCAGCTACCTGGTGGCAGGGCTAGAAGTAGACATCAGGTCATTTGTGCCAGGTCTGAGGCATGAGGTCTGACACACTGTCTTGGAAACCACAGGGCTTTGCACAGACTAGGGCTGGCTATGCCTGGAGAACACTCAGGGAACTTCCATGTGACTAATGTGAATCAACTCAACAAATCCTGAATGGGGCCACCACAGGGAAAACCCGGCAGGGCATTGCCTGGAGCCCCACATGCCCCTGAAGGCTGCTCCATATGGCCAGGCAATAATGCTTTTTCCTCAGTTTTGCTCTGAGGGGCACAAGAATCAGGCCTCCTGGGATTTTGCTATGTCTGCATTGGAAAATCCTCTTAGGACCAAAGTCTTGATCTGGATGAATGGGGCTTGAGCTTTTCCTGTATTTCCTGTGGTAACTAAAAGAAAGGCCACGGAGAAGATTTCCTACCAAATCACTGGAACATGGCAGGACTGAGGCACAGGAACACACTTTAACTGTGGAAGTCATGGAGTCCTTAAACCCAGGAAGGAGCCCTGTTGTTGTTAATGGTGACCTTGCCAGAGCCGTGGCTCAGAAACGGGAAAGAAGGAGGTGAGAGAGACCCGCATGTGGGTGTGTGTGCCTGTGTGCTGATCTGACTGCAGGCATGTGCTGTGGAGACTAAGCCCCACTGACACCAGGGAGGCAGGAATCCCTGCTGCCCATCTGACAAGGGTCCCTGCGGGCCTCCCGCTTCCTCTCTGAGAGGCAGTGATCCCGGTGGGGGAGGAGGCGAATTTGCTAAGAATAGCCATGGTCTTTCAGACTTGCTCTTTTCAAGGAATCAATAGAATTAGAAATGAGATATTAGCTCTAATCAGTCACATATGTTTGGGTTCTTAGCCCCTAGGAAAAGAATTTCTAGCTGTGGCTCCTCAGCTCGTGGAGAAAATGCAACGCAGCCAAGTGCAAGGCACATCCATCTAGACCTGCGGATTCGGGAGCGCCCCCATCTGTCCTCTGGAAGGCTCAGGACAAAAGCACCCCTTCTCACATGCTGTCAGTCCGTCACGTGGTCTGATTAGAAGTGGCCAGACTTCTGAGTAAGCATCGCCTATGTGGCCTTTCAACAAGTGTAGAAGAAATTCAGGGCACACATCACCCCAGACAGAGCCAGGAATCGGAGGCTGGAGGAGACCCCTTCCCCAAGGCCCCCAGTCCTTTGTCTTATTTGCTTATGTTTTTGAGATGTGGAGGTGTTTGGAGAATTAGGCGCATAGTGAGAGGATGTTTTGATTTTGGTTTCGTTTTACTTTTTATTGTATAAAAATTCAAACCTACCAGTAAGTTGTGAGAATAGCCAAATGAACACCCATGTCCCCCTCATGTACGTTCACTATTGGTCAGCAGGTTTTAACTGCAACCTAGGTTTCTCAGTATGGTTTCCTGACCACCTACATCAAAATCGCCCCTCAAACCCCTTATTCAGGATCTCATGGCAGCCGGGGCTGCCGCACTTTGAGCAGTTCCCCAGGGAGTGTTCATGTGCTGGTACCTATGAACTACCCTTTTGTAGGCCTCACACTGAGTCAGGTGTCTGTTAATTTGCCACTTAGTTCTTTGTGTTACCAATGGGTCACCAGAATATTGTGCTAATTGATGTCTTCTCTTTAGATCCTGCCTTGCGCTACCAGAAAAATAAACAAGAAAAATCAGCTCCTTTCTTTTTCTAAAATAGTACTCTTCTACTGAGCTACTATGAATGACCCTTATTCAAACTCAGTAGACCTGCAATGAAAATAAAATGTCGTATTCAGATTTTTGCCAACTTTTAGATAATTTATGATTCACCTTGAAAGTTGGCTTCACAGCCCTGGGCTTGTACTTAATTAGAAATGTCATCTGTGAATTATTTGTGTATAAGTAATGCATGTGAATACATGCACGCACACACACACACACACACACAAAACACTAGTAGAGCTTTTAAATATCAAAATTTAAGTATTTGAAAGGAGCAAAGAATAAAAGCACATTTGTGGAGAGATTCTAACTCCAAAGTCTAACCTACAGTTGTTTATATTTTGTGGTCTGTAGCATGTCATTTAAAAGGAAAGGAGTTAAGGAAACAGGGAGGGGCAGGTGGGAAAGGACCGGGATTGGTGTTAGGAGTGTACAATATATTAGCTGTCGGCACGTTAAAATTATAGTCAAGCAGCAAAGTCACAGCCAGATAGGAGATGGGAGCCCATCCTTATATGTGCCTTCAGATACTCACTAAATGATTCTCATACGCGTTTGATTCCTCACATCACACTCTACACTTTGCACCGAGCAGGTGCTCAGCATTTGAATGCTCATATGAACGCCATTTCTCGGCTTCTTCTGAAGGTGCCACTGACATAATTTTAGTGCTTAGAGAGGACTGGCCCGAAGACCTGGGATCCTGCCTTAGGGACCCACATTGTGGTGTCCCCTGTGGCTTCCGCTGCTCACAACCACCATGTTGCACAACTTTGGGAACCATATTCACTTATATAGAAGACAGTGTGAATGGAGACCCCAGAGTTGGTGCCTGGCAGCTCTGACTGTGCCCTGGACACCTTCTGGGAGAACTGCTGTGGTCAGTATGGGCATGCGTCCCAGGGCTGGCACACTGGACACGTGTGGTTCATATTTGCCTTCCTAGTGTCCATTCATTCACAAATGCTACTCTTCTGGTTTATGCTGCTTGTCCGGGGAATGGGCCCTCCTCCTCCCCGCTTTATCCTTGACATGCCTAACCTTGCTCTATAAGTATAACAAACACTGAGAGTATCTGGGATGCTTAAAGTTGAAGACATTCCCTTTATTGAGGTTCTAATGGAAAGCCTTAGAGTTATGGCTCTTGTAGAAATGCAGGATAAGTATGATATTTGGGGCACACACTTTTTCAATTATGGGCAGTTCAAACCCGGTATTGCTCCTCATCCATCTCAATCTGAAGGCTGCTAGGGCAGCTGCTCCTAAACAGCTTCGCACACTTAATCTCAAACCTCACTCACGCAGCTTCTAAATTTTTAAAAATTAATCAAATCTAAACCTTACAAAGTATACACTCTGATTTATATGAGTTTTGGCAAACAGGCACACCAAATAAAAACGTTCTTACTTGGAAATGACAGTGTTGGGGGAATAAGGGCTGGAGAATGATATCAGGGTACCCTGTTTTGATGAGCCAGCGGCAGCTCCCAGAACTCAGTTAAAAGACTCTAAACTTGGTGTTGTATTGAAGTTGGTGTGTTCTCCCATCCTTAAATTTATTTTTGAGCCCCGCTTTCGACGACGAAAGCTCTAGAAAGTCCAGTCTCAGACGAAATGGTAACAAGCTAAGCAGAGATTCTATCGTAGGAGCTTGAGGTAAAAAGTAGATAGGTGGAATTATTTCTGGCTCAGGATCTCGTCTTCTGGAAAGTTACCATATTGCACAATGTCCAGGGCCCAGAGATGCCAGTGCATTCAGACTGACTGAAGCCACTGTTATCCAAGAAGGTCTGACATAATGAATCAATATGGCACCAATCAGTATAGGATAGTAACACATATGTAGGCCTGGTGCAAGTTTATTGTGCTGAGTTACTATGCCATTGTAAGTATTTCGCTGCAGTGGGTTAACCTTGGTCTTGACCTTAATTTTCAGCAAACTTCAAGCTGTCCCATAAAAAGCACTGAAAGCCAAAGCCTTTTTACCGACAGTGCTCTCCTTCCTTGCCATGGGAGGGGGACTGACAACAGTAGCCAGGCTGGCTAAGTGAGCTGGGGCTCACAGCCGAGTGCCAGCCCCAAAGAGAAATATTCAGTAATAAATAAAGGCAGAAGCCCAGTTACACAAATTAACCTGTCTGATGGAGACAGAGATAGCTCTGGCATTTTATTTTTAAAAAATTATTTCCTATATGCTTATTTTAAACCCTGCCCTGTTTAAATAGAAGGTGTTGCTCCTCTGACATATGTCCTGTAAAGTAAGAGTATCTCCTTCCCAGATACCTGCAGAGCCGGGGCCTACCCAGTTCTGAAGCCAGTCTGACACAGACCAGTGCTATTTCAGAGGCTCAGGCCTTTATCTCATAGGTCTGGAGCCTGTCATGTTGCTACAGGCACCACACCTAGTGGTATGGTGTATGGTATATAGTAGACACTAGGAGACAAAAGTGAAAAGGCTTTTGCTCCTGTATTTACTCTGACTTGAAGTGCTGTGAACACACTGCCAAAGAAATCCAGAGGAGGGAAGGAATAAATCTGCCTTGAAGGACAAAGAGGAAGGCTTTCCAGAGGAGGCAACCATTGAACAGGACCTTGAAAGCTTCAAAGGACCTCACTGAACCAGAGGATGGAGATTGACACTCTTAGGATAGGAAGAGTTGAAAAATCCCAAAGAGGCATGGGAGAATATGAAGCGTTTGGACAATGGGGTACCCAAGGTTGGAAAGGGAGGTTGGAATCAATTGTGAAGAGCTTTTAGCAGCCACAGTAAAGGTCTGGACTTTATCTTATGCAGCGAGGGAAAGAGGGTAAGGAATCAGATAATAAAATAGGCAATCTGCTCCTGAAATGATCAATACAGAATTTAATTATCTTCTGGTGGATGCGCTGAAAAGCATGATGAATTTTAGAGCAAAGGGCCCGGATTTGAATCTCACATCAGTTAATTACAATCCATGAGATCTTGATCAATTTTTAGCAGTAAAAAGAGGCTAGTAAGTGTATCAATTTCACAGGGTTGTTAGGAGAATGAAAACAGAACAAAAGAAAGTGAACAACATCTCTGGCTAGATCCAGTGGTTCACACCTGTAATCCCAGAACTTTGAGAGGCCAAGGCAGCTGGGTTACTTGAGGTCAGGAGTTTGAGACTAGCCTAGCCAACATGGAGAAACATCGGCTCTACTGAAAATACAAAAAACAGCTGGGTGTCATGGCGCACGCCTGTAATCTCAGCTACTCGGGAGGCTGATGCAGGAGAATTGCTTGAACCCAGGATGTGGAGGTTGCAGTGAGCCAAAATCATACCAGTCTGGGTGACACTACACTCCAGCCTGGTTGACAGAGTGAGATTCCATCTCAAAAAGAAGAAAAAGAAAAGAGAAAGAAAAGAAAAAAGGAAAAACACCTTCCATGCTGCACAGAATTATGCAAATGTTAGTCACTTATGAGTGACTATATAACTTATGTGTTATTTGGTGCCAAAAAGAGAGATGTTGGGGTAGTATCTATTTGTTTAATATCTTTCCTTTTTGTTATAGAGAATTCTTGGTTTTTCAGCAGTCCAAATGGTTTGCTTTCCACGTGTCATGAAAACACTTATTAGTTATATTACTTCTAAACTTAGCACACAGCTTAGCATGTACAAGAACTAAAGAAAACTAGCATTGTTTTAGTGCTTTCCTGTGCCAACCACGAGGCAAACATTATTTTATTTAATCTTCACTATAACACTTTGAGGTTCCTATTGCTCCCATTCTATAGATTAGGAAATTAAAACGGAAAGTTAATTAACATGTCCAGGATAATTAGTAAGTGATAAATAGAACTTAGATTTGAATGCCATGTCTACATAGCATTCTAATACCTGGGCTTTGCTCCACCACACTGCACTAAACAGGACACATAGTTGGTGCTCATACTAAACAGCCCACATCTGTTTTCCCTGGTAACTGCCCCAACTTCTTACCCTCGATGGAAGGACTCCTGAGATGGCTATGCTTTTAAAACACAGCTCCATGGCCACAGTAGATGGGACTGTGAAATCCTTTCTGAAATTTGGGACACTCAGCATCTGAGCCAATCATCTGTGGGTATCACGGTGAAAGGATTAGCAGAATTAGGAGCTGAACCCACAGTATGGCAAGCCAAATTCAGATGCAGGCTGGAGAATGGGGGAGCAGACCCCACAAGTCAAGAGAAGACCAGGATGTCCTGAGAGGAGGATGGAGCTGCACAGACAGGATCAGAGATGAGGAACCCTGTGTTCCGAGACAGAGTGATGGGTGAAGTTTGTCTCAGCCCCTTGTGGCCTTCCAGTTCTCAGCTCATATTCACATGAGATCTTGATAACCTTACAACAGTCTCCATCTTTATTGAAACTAGCTCACCCTACAATCAAAAAGCCTTGACTAAAACAGCTCATAGTAAATACTTGCTGAATGATTGGCTGATAAGTAAGTCTTTTTACTTCTCTAGGTGTTTGTCCTCATCCTAAGGAGTCAATTACTAAACCTTATTGATTTCAGTGTAATTCTTTGGTCTGTAAGTCATTCTTTTCACTCTGGTTTTGGGGTCATTGTTCTGCAAGGATGAATAAATAATGTTTTATAAATCACTCATCCAAGAAAAATGGGAAGATACTGGAATAAAGGTATTTGAAAAATATTCATGGGAATTTTAGAGGATTGTAGATGGTCTGAAGACCTGTGAAGACATCATCTCACGTATCTAAAAACTATATAATGCTTCATCTCAATGTATTTTAAAAATTAATTTTGTTATAGGATAGGATTTGGGGTTTTGCTTTTAATAATAACATCAAAAAGGTTTTTAAAAATTGTACTTTAAGTTCTGGGGTACGTGTGCATAACTTGCAGGTCTGTGACATAGGTATATACATGCCATGGTGGCTTTTTTTTAAAACATACATTAGAAAGGGCATACATGGAAAAGTTAAGAAACATTTTTCTTGGGATTAGCCAAAAAGCAATGAGAGATTACATATTTCCTTAGAGGAAAAATCCTACAGGCAAACTTTTAATGTCAGAGAGAGGAATAATTTATCACCTAATAATGTAGATGAAAAGAACAGTTATGCATTCTTTTTCAAAGCAGTATACAGAAGCGAGGGAAAGGCTAAGAAGTTAACTCATTTCTATTTTGAACTCTATTTTTTAAAAATTCTTGCTCTAAATTTCACTTACTATATTTTAAATGTCATCATACTCCATTGTAAGTAAGTCTTTAGTTTTATTGCTTAATAAAAATTCAATTTTTGTGACAAAAGGCCTAATATTCAGAAAGAGTGCTTTATTTTTTTCTGACTCAGTTACCCAGGCCTAAGGGGATGCAGAGAGTGTGGACACCATGGCTGCCGCCCAGGCAGCAACTTCCAAGATCAGTGCCTGGGCAGAAAAGAAGCATCACCTTTGGAATATGAGTCATGTTGAGATGTACTAATAAAACAATGGCAGGCATCATGCTTTTCAATGTACCAAATTCATTTCCAATGTGAACTTTCAATATGTGGAACACCTGTCAGCTGCAGAGAAATGGAAAATACACTGAATTGGGAGTCAGAGGGCTAGGTTGCCATCTGTCACTTTTACTTATGTGCTATGTGGTCTTGGGCAAACCATTCAACTTTTCTGGCTCAATTTTCTCACTGATAAAACAGTGATGGTAGGAGAGAGATCCTTGAAAATCTTCACTTTCTAGGAGTGTGGGATTCAATCTTCTAAAGGGGTTGTGGGTACTTCCTAGAGTAAAACAAGCACTCCAAACATGCCGGCTCCTTCCTTCATTTCTTCTTGCAGTACTGAGCACGGACAAGGCTACAGTAAAGCTGGCTTTGCCAACCAAGTACAGTGTGATCTACGACGTCTGTCTGTACACCCTGGCCCAGCCACCCAGTGCTCCCGCTGCTTGGTGGGGGAAGAAGGCACGAGCCAGTGACGCTACCTGAGCAGATGGAAACCCTGTCTCTTAAGACTTGAAGTACCTGGGGCGCAACTAACTCTTTTCCATATTTGGATTTCAAAACAAAGTCTCTAAACTGGATAGCAATCTAATTTAAAACTAGAATGACCAAGTGGTTCCATTGATTAGTGTCTGGGAAATAGAAAAAGCAGCTCCACCAGAAATATTTAGAAAAGGAGGCTCTGAGCTGAGGGTGGACCTGGCTTGGGAGGTATCAGCATGAGGAACTGGAAGTGGACAAGGACAAGGACGTCTTAATATTTCTTCATCAACGGCCAACTGCTTTGTAAGACAGGATTCTCCACTTGGGATCAATAGTCAGTGCTCAGCTGATATTCCTTAAAGCACGTAAAAGTGTGGAAGCAATCACACTGTGGGGGAGTTTCCACGGGGCTCCAAGCATGCTTAGGTGGAAGAATGAAAGCTGCCCTGGAGAGCTCAAGAGAAAGAGGAAGAGAAACAGCTGGGAGCATCCCTGGAAGAAAGAAATGCATATATATGCACACAGGGTGGGAAAGATAGCAAAGGAGTGGGGAAAACAGACAGCAGGAAACAGCACATTTCCACTCATTTTACTTTTAAAAACATAATGGTCTTGTTTTAAAAAAAAGTCAGGGACTGATTCATACTATATGATAATTTGCTTCTTAAAAAAATGAGCAAAGAAATCAGGCTTTAACTTAAAAATTATAATAATGCCACCTTTACTATTCACTATCTCACCAATGTGGGCTTGACAGTACATACTACAAGGACAGCATTTAATATTTTAGTAGATAGTAGGATTTAATGCTATACACACTGAATTTAACTGGCACTTAACTTGATATTGGATGAAATTAGACTAATTCAAAGATGGAAATCAGGTCTAAGCTGCTCCTTCTTCGAGGTAGATTAAAGGATTGCTGATCTGTAAAGCAATCAAGATGATAGCAGCATATGTTGCAAAACTAAATTAAAAGCAAGATGGAAAAGGGGGAGTAGCTGCCACCTAGCATGATGTACCTTGACTTAATCTTTCTGAGTTTTCATTTCCTCATCTGCAAAATGATTATAATACCTCCATCTCACAGCCTTGTTGTGAACAGAAGGTTACACAAAGGCATATAACAGCACTTGACTTATCGTAGATACTGAATAAATAAACGGTTTACTTTTTCTGGCAGACCCCTCTGCCCAGACCCACAGTCACCAGTGTTCCTGGTCAATCATTTGTTGGCTACCATGTAAAAATACGTGACATGTCATCTATGGCAAATAGGGTATTGGTGACCGGATCCAAGTTTTCCCTTTTTCCAACCTCAAGGAATGGGAGTTAAGTTATAAGAATGGATATTTCGTGTTTCTTGTTGGTTAGGAGTAGGAAATGGTGGCTATTTTGATGTCTCTGTTAATCATAGACTAGATGGTTACCAGGCAGCTGAAACATTTTCTGGCTTGGTTGACTTACTGCTGCTCTATAGGAAAATAGCTTCACAGAAGTTCCCAAAGGGAACTCAGCAATAAGTGTCCACTCCTCTTGATACCATGCTGGGCATTTTCAAAGGCAACATCTCATTCACCCTTCAGATTCGCCATAGTGACAGCTCCACTTTAAGGAATAAAATACTAAACTGAGAAGGATTTAATTATTTGCCTGCAGACTTATTTTATTTGGTGTCTATACTGAGACTAAAGGTAACACTGAGCCTGGGTTCCTTTTAAACTGGCAGAAGATGAGGGAAATAAGAAAGAGTAAGAACCAAACCTGTCCATACTGACTTCAAGTCTCCATTGCTTCTGCTGTGCGCATCTCTGCAACATTCTCAGGACACCTCTGGAGTTGTCCAGCACACAGAGAATCTCTCCAGCCATCCACAGCACCTCCTCAAAGCCTAAGCCCAGGAAGTAAGCTGCAGCCCACTCTGCATGCCAGTGCAGACAGCTACCCGTGGAAGGACCTGTTTCAGAACTCACTTTATTTTATTAATGAGTTTCATTTCACTGACAAGCAAACATGTCTAGGTTTTCCATAAGTGATTCTCCAGGGAGGGCTGAGTTGTGGGATGATTCACAAGGTTGTTTTTACTCAAGGTATTGCTATTCTTACAATGATAAAAGAAACTGCCACTTTTAAAACACCTGTTAGCTATATATACGCATACATATGTATAATCTCTTATATATATAGTCTCATACAATATAATCTCTCATATATATATAATCTCACATATATATGCATATGCATATATATATAATCTTATATATATAATCTCATATATATAATCTCTCATATATATAATCTCATATGCATACACATATATATAATCTCATATATATAATCTCTCATATATATAATCTCACATATATATGTATACACATATATATAATCTCATATATAATCTCAAATATATAATCATATATATATATATAAAATCTCAATTCTCACAATAACCCTATGAAGTAAATATTATTACTCTCTACAGACAAAAAGTCTAAGGCGGTTAAGGAGTTTGCTGAAGGTCACGAGAAGTGTCAAAGCAGTAATGCACGATGCTGTCTAATACTGAAAAATATGGCCTTTCCACCTCACCACAGGCTCTCTCAAATAATTAATACTTACACTAAAATGGGGGCATCAAGCCTGGGCTCTGGGATTTGAAGTCTGCTGCTTTCCTAAGTGAAATTCTTCCTCTGTGAAGTTAACTTTATTCCCTCGTCCCCTATACCAAGATAAATTCATGGATCAGAGATTGGAAGGGTGATCTCTGTTCCTTGCAAGGCCTCTCCCAAATTTATGATCCTAGTACCTGGGGACCTCCTGCTGGATTAGCCCTGAATCTTTCCTCGCTTCCATCAAAGAGGCTAACAAGACTGTTGATTCTTCCTTTTTAACGTTTCCTGTGTTCACTCCTGTCTATTCAATCCCACTGTCACCACTCTCCTGCATTATTTCAATAGTCTCCTAACTTCTTGCCTCCAGACTTCCCTTGTCTTTTCCCATTCTAAATCCTGCTGTGAGATCAATCTTCTCAAAACATCATCTTGCAATGTCAGTTCTCTTTCACAAGCACTCCAATAACATGATGCAGCCATTTAGGCTGATAATGGAAAATAACAGTTAATGACATGATATGGAAAAAATGTTCAGAGTATGTTATTAAGTGAAAAGAAAACAGATTACAAAATACACAGAATGTTAATATTGGTGATCTGGGTCAGGTGTGGTTGCTCACACTTATAATTCCAGCAGTTTTGGAGGCTGAGGTGGGCGGATCACCTGAGGTCAGTAGTTTGAGACCAGCCTGGCCAACGTGCGAAACCCCATCTCTATTTAAAATACAAAATTAGTTGGGCGTGGTGGTGCATAGTAATCCCAGTTACTCAGGAGGCTGAAACAGGAGAATCGCTTGAACCCAGAAGGCAGAGGTTGCAATGAGCCAAGATAGTGCCACTACACTCCAACCTGGGTGACAGAGCAAGACTCTGTCTCAAAAAAAAAAAAAAAAAAAAAATGGTGATCTGTCTGTGGCAGAATTATGGATAATTTTATTTTTGCTTATCTGTAGTTCTTAAATTTTTTTGCAGTATTATTCTTGTAATAAGATAAAAAGTAAAAGCCACTATAAAAATAAGAAAAATGTACGCAGAGTAGTGAAAAATAAGACAATAATGAGCTTCCAGTTTTAAAAATGTCATTAGCAAAAAAGTAAAAGTTATCATAACCAGTGTTGGCAGGGAAATGGCATGCTCATTTAATTGTCAGTGGGAATGCAAACTGATAACAGTATTTGTGGAAGATGATGCGTAGGATTCATCAAAGTGACACATTCACATAAGTTTTGGTCCAATAATTTTAATTTTAAGAGTTTATCATATAGAAAGATGCTTCTCAAAGTTTGATATAGACCAACTGCATCAGTATCATCTGAGAACTTGTTGAAATGCAAAATCTCAAGCCCCACCATTTATCTACTAAATCAGAATCTCTAGGGATGAGATCCAAGAATTTATGTTATAATAAGACCTCCAAGTGATTCTAATGTGTGCTTAGAATTTGGGAGCCACCAATTTAAAAATACCCTTTCGAAGGAAGTACCTTTATGTGAATAAGAGTCACTACACAATGATAAAAAGTTGCTAAATAGAAGATTAGACTGATGTATGCTGTGAAATGCAATGCATTGGTTAAAGAGTAAAAATATTAGCATGGAGAGATCATTAGTATGTACCACTTAGTAAAAACAGAACAAGTTACAGAAATATATATCTATAATATTACTAACTAAAGTCAAAGTATACTTTATATACTCGTGAGTAAATGCTTTATTTACTCATAAGTAATAAAAAATTCATTTATTACATAATGTTTTTTAAAAGTCCTCCTTTGGCTTCTGTTGCCTATAAGATAGAATCCAAACTTCTTAGCCTGATAATGAAGGTTCTACGTAATGTGCTTCAAACGTGATTCTCCCACTTCCCCCATCCCGCCTCAGTATTTTTTTTTTTTTTTTTTTTTTTTTTTTGAGACGGAGTTTCGCTCGTTACCCAGGCTGGAGTGCAATGGCGCGATCTCGGCTCACCGCAACCTCCGCCTCCTGGGTTCAGGCAATTCTCCTGCCTCAGCCTCCTGAGTAGCTGGGATTACAGGCACGCGCCACCATGCCCAGCTAATTTTTTGTATTAGTAGAGACGGGGTTTCACCGTGTTGACCAGGATGGTCTCGATCTCTTGACCTCGTGATCCACCCGCCTCGGCCTCCCAAAGTGCTGGGATTACAGGCTTGAGCCACCGTGCCCAGACCCCACCTCAGTATTTCTATAAAGAAACTCTTTTTTTTTTAAATCAGACTCTTCTAAGAATAGCCTAGTACATAGTGTCATCTCCATTTTGTAGGCGGGGAGACAAGTGTGACGGTGGAGCGACTCCTTGTCCACGCTCACATGGGCAGCATCTGAACCTGGAGCCGGTTCCTGTGCTCCAACTCCAGCGCTTGCTCCGTCCTCCACGCTGGTTGGCTAATTGTTCCACACACACGCTGGTATACACCTCTTTGCCTTTGCTTATGCCATTTTTCTCTCTTAAAATGCTCTGAATCAAGTCTTACATCCTCTACAAAGTTTTTCTCAGGAGGCCTAATCCTGAGGAATCATCCAGGGTCCCCACATCTTGGGGGTAAACTTTTCATCATATATGGAGTCTGCTTAGCCTGTGGGTCTCTGCAGCACTTCAGGTCTATTTTTCTAGGAAGACTGTCACACCCTAGGGCAGGGACTGCTCTCTTCTTTTTTGTTCTCAGTATTTAATCTGCAATGAATGGCTATAGTTGATGAAAATGATGATAGACTTGTCCTAACACAGATCTGCCATTGCTATGTCACTACCTTGACTTCTGTAACAGCAGTGACCACCAGAGCAGGCACTCAGAGAAGCAGACCAGTCCTTGGAACCCAGGAGCTGGGATCGGGATGGAGATGAGACTTCTCTAGGAATATCTTTTCACACAGTTTGACTTCTGAGTTATAGGAATGTCTTACTTATTCACAAAATAAAATTAAATATGAAAAGATGAAAAATAAGCGAGCCTAAAGTCAAATACAAAAGCAAACAAATGAATCTAGCTGTATATTACGTTGATGACCTCACCACACAGAGAAAAGAATTCAACTAAAATTTTGAATGTAGCACTCCGTGTTCACAACCTCCGTGGGAAAGCTTCTAAGGTTAAAAATAATTCCAAAAATGTTTAACTTTACTTAGTTGGTTATTTTTTAATAATTATAATGTTACTGGTGTTCTGAAACTATCCCATGCATGCTGTCGGACAAAGCAAATAGTAAATACATCAGTGTCACCACATGGTAGGCAGAATAATGCTCCTTTTTCCAAGATGTACACACCTAGAACCTATGAATATGTTCTGTTACGTGACAAAAGCAACTTAGCAGGTGGAATGAAGGTTACCTTAATATAGGAAAATTATTGCAGATTATCTGAGTGGGCCCAGTGAGTACATGGGCCCTTAACAGTGAAAGAAGAGGGAAGAAACATAGGCAAGAGAGATGCAACAGCAAAGAGGAGGCAGGAGCAGGAGAGATTCAAAACACCAGATAGAACCTTCATTATCAGGCTAAGAAGTTTGGGTTCTGTCTTATAGGCAATAGAAGCCAAAGGAAAAAAATTTAAAAACATATGTAATAAATGAAAACTTCTTTTTCTGGTTTTGAAGATGAAGAAAAGCGGCCAGGAACCAAGGCATGGAGATGGCCTCTAGAGGCTGGGAAAGGCCCTCAGCGGACAGCAAAAAAAAATGGGGATCTTAATCCTACAACTGCAAGGGACCCTACTCCAATAAAAACCTCAATGAGCAAGTAAATAGATTCTCTCCTAGAGACTCCAGAAAGTACTACAGCCCTATCAGCACTTAAATTTTAGTCTGGTGTGACCCATGCCAGACTGCTGCAGTCTTATGTTTATCTTATGTTTATAAGATAATAAATATGTGCTGTTTCAAGATGATGCTGATACACTTGTGGTCATGTATACAGCAGCACATTGGTTTGCTAGGGATGCTATATCAAGTAACCACAAAATTGGTGGCTTAAACAACAGGAATGTCTCATGGTTCTGTCCAAAATCAGAGTGTCAGCAGGGCGGTTCTTTCTGAGGACTTTGAGAGAAAGATCTGTCCCAAGCCCCTCTCCTGGGCTGGCAGATGGCCATCTTTTCCCTGAGTCTTCAGACTGTCTTCCCTATGTGCCTAAATCCGCCCTTTCTCCAGACTTACTAGATTAGGACCCACCTTAATGACCATATTTTACCGGATTACCTCTGTAAATCCCTAACTCCAAATACGGTTACATTCTAAAAAAACAAGGGTTAGGGAACTCACTATATATAATTTAATTTATATACATACATGCACATATGATATATAATACATATAATATACACTATATATACATATATATACACCTTTCCCCCAACTATATCAACTGAAAAAAATCCAAAAGCAATAATATTCCTGCAACAATAAACATACTTAGCACCCGGATCTTGATATCTAAGTAACATTTCCCACTAAAGAAGTCAGGGCTCTCTGGAGAACTACGGGCTTCTGGCTGCGGTGCAGGGAAAATGCAAATGAGCCTGGGGACTCCTGATGTGCCAGAAAGGAAGGGCCTAAAGATCAATGGGGTCATGTCAAAAGGACACAGGGTCCTGTTTGAAGAGGTTCCCACTAGCCAAATTTGGGATAATTTCAATATCAGGAAGAAAACAACAGTAATGGATTATAATACATTGAATTTTTTTAAGTCCATAAGCCCATTATAATACTTAAAAAGCATATTTTTTTAAAAAAGAAAGCCATCTAATAAAGGTAGAAGAGTGATAAAATTAGGAAATCACAATAGTTTGGCCGCTAATGTAACAACTGATTCTGGCAAAGATCATCAGCAGATGCTAATCACTGAGTAAAAGGTTTTGGTGTTTTAGGATATTTACACAGGATCAGTATATTATCCCACAAATTATTTATTAATTACAAAGGGGGAAAGGTACCATTTTAGTGGACAGATTTGGTGGTTACTACTTTAAATGATCAAACTTAGCATCACCAATAGTAGAACAATCTGATATTCTGTGTGACTTCTGATAAGAGGCATGCATGATATGACATATACTGATACAATCTTTTTAACAAAAAATATTTAACTTCCATCTAACTGTGAAGAACACACATGTAAATCCAGAATGTGGCACATTCTATAGTCAATTGGCCTAGACTCTTCAAAAAGGTGAATGTCATTAAGAAGCAAGACTACAACTGAAAAAGAAGATAGAGGAATCATTTCTGATTAAAAGAAACTGAAGAGAAGTAGAGAGTAGAATGGTGGTTATCAGAGTCTGGGGCAGGGAGGGTAAGCAATGGGGAGAAGCTGACCAAAGGGTGTAAAATTCCAGTTAGGAGGAACAAATGTTCAAGATCTATTGCACAGTAAGGTGATCACAGTTAGTAATAATGTATTGTATATTTCAAAACTGCTAAAGGAATAGATTTTAAATGCACGCACTACCAGAAACAAGATAAATATATGAGGTGATAGAGATGTGAAATGGATTGATGTAATAATGGCATAGTGTATACATATAGCAAAACATCTCTTTACTCCATAAATATACAATCATTCGTTAATAAAAATTAAAATTTTTAAAAAGAAACTAACTGCTGGGCTCGATGGCTCACAGCTGTAATCTCAGCACTTTGGGAGGCTGAGGCAGGCAGATCACTGGAGGCCAGGAATACAAGACAAGCCTGGACAACATGGTGAAACCCCGTCACTAAAAACACAAAAATTAGCCAGGTGTGGTGGTGCTCACCTGTAATCCCAGCTACTTAGGTAGCTGAGGCGTGAGAATCGCTTGAACCCAGAAGGCAGAGGTTGCAGTGAGCTGAGATCTCACCACCGAACTATACTCTGGGTGACAGAGCGAGACCCTGTCTCAAAATAAATAAATAAAATAATAAAATAATAATAAAAATGCTAACCAAAACTTGCCAATGCAATCGATAATCTTAACTAGATTTTCATTTTTTAAAAAAAATGCCATTAAAAGACATTTTGGGGACAGTTTGGAAAATTTTAGTGGGAAATGTATATTACCTAATATTAGGAAAAGTATGGCTAATTTTTTTCATAAGTCTGATAATGTGATTATGTCAGAGAAATGTTATATTCTTGGGAGATGCATCTGAAGTATTTGATTCAGTGCTGTGATATCTGCAATTTTAAATAGTTCAGAAAAAATATGATATACTACAGCCGACTCTTACCAGCTCTCAAGAGCAGACAAATATTTAGGAATTTTGCAAGCCATTTGTTAAGTCGTTATTTACTCAAAATCATCCATGGTGGAAATTCTTACACCACAGAAATTGGCAATTACTACAAATGAGGGTTTCTCCTCCCCTAGATCCAGTGTATTAGTACACTACTGCATAGGGAATCAAATGTTAATAATTGGTGAAACATATTTTCAACTTTTGTTAAGACAGAAATTTTTCAAAATAAAATGTTGGAAAAAAATAGGAAAAATATCCTTTCTTCCTGGAATATCCTGGAAACCACAGAGAGAAGGATATGGCAGAGAGATCATGGTCTGTTCCACGGCCAGCTTGGGACTCTCCCATGGGAGGCTCTGAGATGTGTTGGTGGCTCCAGATCTGCTGACTGGGGACCTTTGCAGTGAGGCTGGCCTGGAGTCAGCAGGAAAGGGGAAGGTTTTCTACTTCAGTTCAGTGTGCACCAGCCCTCTTTCCTTCTTTTCCCTCTGGGCCTGGAGCTGGGCTTCTGGGTTGGTGGATCCTGGGATTTCCAGGATCCTATAGGAAGCTTCTAATTCCAATTCCTTTGGATGAAAAGGTCTTAAGGTAAGGGTAGGTGGCTTATGGCAATTGGGAGTGGCAGTCTGGGCCCCTCTTCATTTTCCATTCTCTCTTCCTTTTCATTTGTCTTTCCACTGCTTACTCCCTACTCGCTCCCCTCCTCTTCCCTCTCTGAAGTATCTATTTCATTCAGAAATGCCTTCCCTGTACCTCTTCTGGCTCAATGGCACCCACCCTGATTGGACAGTCTCAAGACTCACCACCGCCACAAAGTCTCCCCACCATCATCCTTCTTATCATACCTCATGGCATTGATGTCTGGAATTAGACGCTGTCATGAACTGCTACAGGACTGAGTTGTGTGGCCGATTTTGTTTTGTTTTGAAACAAAGTCTCTTTCTGTTTCCCAGCTGTAAGGCCAGTCACCTCGCCGGGAGCTCGGACACACCCCCATCCCTCACCAGGAGCTCAAACACACCCCTCCCTCTCCGGGAGCTCAGACACACCCACCCCCCTCACACAGCCTAGCCCTCCCTTAAAGAACCCCGCCAAAATGCAAAAGAAGTCTTGTAAATCTACCCAATAGCAGTCGAGTCTTGTAAATCTACCCAATAGCATTCAAACCCTGCCTACCTGCCAATAGCAAGCTTGCCTGCTCCCTATAAAACCCCACGTCTGAGAGGAGTCCGTGCGACTTCTCTGGCTGCTCCTGTTGGACTGCTGAACCTCACCCGGGAGCGGAATAAATTTGCATTGGATCTTCTTGTACCGGCCTCAGTTTCTTCATTTTAAACTCGGCAAGAACCCAAGGACCCTTACACCAGCGTGGAGTGCAGTGGCGCAATCATGGCTCACTGCAGCCTCAATCTCCCACGCTGAAGCAATTCTCCCACCTCAGCCTCTTGAGTAGTTGGAGCTACAGGCACACACACAATCACACCTGGCTAATTTAAAAAAAAAATGTATATTTATATAGATGGGGCTCCCCTACGTTACCAAGGCTAGTCTCCAACTCCTGGGCTTAAGTGATGTTCCTGCCTCTGCCTTCTAAGGTGCTGGGATTACAGGTATGAGCCTGATATCTGCATGCAGGAACCGGATTCCATATACGCTTGCTCTGTAAAAAACACTCTTTTCAGCAGGGCATGGTGGCTCACGTCTATAATCCCAGCACTTTGGGAATCTGAGACAGGAGAATTGCTTGAGCCTAGGAGTCTGAGAAAAGCCCCGTCAACAAGGGAAAACCCCATCTCTACTAAAAATACACAAATTAGCCAGGCGTGTTGGCGCACACCTGTAATCTCAGCTGTTCGGGAGGCTGAGACATGAGTATCGCTTGAACCCTGGAGGTGGAGGTTGCCGTGAGCCAAGATCGCACCACTGCACTCCAGCCTAGACCACAGAGCAAGACTCCGTCTCAGAAAAAGCAAACAAACAAACAAAAGCCCCCCAACTCTTTTCTCCCCAGTACAGACTAACATATAGTATCTATTGAATTCAATCGAATTCCTTCCTTCTCCTTCTCTTCTCAATTCTCCTTGTTTCTTTCTCCGTACCCTCTCCTTCTCTTTCATCTTTTTGATTCCCTCGGTCTGTCCCAGGTTGGCTAGTGTTCTTTTAGCTCATTTTTGCCCCCTTGCTTTGCTCCCTCTCCTTAGCTTGCCAAAGCTGAAGGTGTTGCTGGACCCTGACACTGGGCGTCTTCTCAGCCCAAGGGCTTCTCCTTGCTCGGGGGACTTCCCAGAGCCTCACTCTGTGGCACTAGGAAAGGCTGCCTCAGAGCAACGTACATGCATTCTACACAGTCTCCCTTCAGGCTCTCCATCTCCAAAGACTGTAGGCTTAACAAAGCGAGCATGTCAGGATGGCACGGGACTCTCGGACATCTGCATCGCACATTTTTTTCTCTCCCATTCCCTCTCCACCCACCACCAACCCCCTTGAATTCTCCGGACTGATTATTGTGGTGAAATATCACACATTTTCTCAATCTGTATGCAAACCAGGTAGGATTGACAGTTGAAGAAAGCTGTACATTGCCTGAGCCGAAACTTTTCTGTTTTCCCTCTGAGAGAAAATCTTTGAGCTCTGTGACAGTGCCTCGAAGCCATGGCCCTCGTCCTAGACTGCCCTGGCCCAGGCAAGCGCCTGACCCCTGCTAATGTGTAGGACCTTTAGCAGCAGAGAGCAGGGGAGGAGGTAACCAGAGCCCCCTGCATGCCAGCGATTCATGTTCTCTGAAGGGATCAGAGTGTTATTGGAAACCTTGCCTGCCAAATGCTGGGCAAATGTAACCAATTTATTAATGCAGAGAATCCAATGTGTGAAATTAGACCAAAAGCAGTGAGGCCAGTCATCCTCCTTCCACGCTTCCTGATCCCTACCAGCGGTGGAGAGAGGGTGATGTACAAAGAGTTCTGTCTTCTGCAGGACGACGTGGCTGTGCTAATCACATGTGATAGTGACAACAGATATTCCTGACTGGAGCTTCAAAGGGTTTGGAGATAATTGTATCCACTATCCCCGGCTGGCTGTGAGGCTCAGCCTGCCGCTTGCAGCTTGTAAAGCGTGCTGGGTAGGGAGATTGGGAGCTTGGTCTCCTGTGTCCAAATTCTGCTCCTCCTCAATAGAGACCATGTGAAAATGGAAGAGTGAGAATGTCTCTCAGTGCCTGCAACGCGGACATCCTATGCTGGTCACTTAAGCTCTTTCCTGCCAAGGGTCTTAGATTGGTATCAATGCTTCGCGGGTGTTTGCAGCTTCTCTCCAGCAAAGGAGAAGGTTCCTTCAGGGCAGAACGCATTTTGATATGCCTCGTTGTCACTGATTTGCCCTCTAACAGGTGATTGAGTTGAAAAAGATGTTGGCAGCCACATTTATTAAAGGATTATTATATTTATGTTCTTATTACACATTACCTCATTTAATCCCCACACCAATACTTTATGAGGTAGATGTTGTTATTCTCAATTTTCACTTAAAGAAACTGAACTCAGAAAGTTAACCAACTTGCCCAAGATGATAGGTCTAAGTGGACAGGATTTGAGCCCATGTCTGTTTAGCCATGCTCTTCACTGCCTGGGTTTAAGGAGTAGAAACCCAAAAACATTGTGGGTAATCTGGTAGAATTGTCGAGAAGCAAATGTGGGGAATTTTCTTGCTAAGGCTGCATTGGGAAGTCTTTTATTTTGGATTTCTAATTTTCTAAGAATTGACATACAGTGAAACTAATGGACATAAATAAATCTTTTTCATGATTCAGGTAACTTTTAGAAACTTAGAAGATATCTGGCTCATCCGAGTGGGCATCATTGTCACTGTTCCAGACGATGTGGGGAGAGAGAAAGATCTGGTTGCTTTAGATTCTTAGCTATTTAGATTCTAGATGAATGTCATCTATTTTGTAATTTGTCACTGTGTGTCATGTCTCAACATTAAAGGCAAAATGGTAGTCCTATTAGTAAATTTTGATTTACATGGGAACAGATTGTGAAGACAGAAAATCAATCAAAGATTTAAAAAAAAAGGAAAAGAGAATTCAAAAAATTTAAAAATAAAAGTAAAGAAAAAGTAATACTAAAAAAAGAAAAAAGATTTTAAAAATAGAGCTAGTGTCTTGAAAATAATACTTTTATAATGTTACCAACACTTGTTAACTGAAGATAGTCTTTTTAGTTGGTTATGAGTATGACTGAAGATGCTGGGGAAGTCCTCATGCTCAAATGCTATGAAATTCACAAGTTGATTTCTTCTGGAAATGTACCTGATGCATTACACTGTCGTGTACGGATTGGCATGATGTGCCTGAGGAAGGGCAGAGCTATCTTCCATTCTCTGCATGCCTTCCCTCCTCCTCCACTTTTCAGTGACGGTTTCTGGGTCCTGAAGGCAACCGGGAGTCACGAGACAGGAGCTGCCATATCCCCATTTGGAGAGGAGGAGGGTCCATTCAGCATCACTGAGATGAGAAGAAAAGTTCTGACTTTATTTTGAATTAAAATCCAGCCCAACTCTCTTGCTTGCTTTGGTATCTAGAAGAGCGTGTCCTATTCTCTCCTTCTTCTCCTGTAAGCTGTTCGCTTTCTTCACCAAATTTAGGAGAATGAATCACTCACTAAATAACACTCTGTAAGGCAGTAAAGTTATGTATGTACTTAAAAACAATTTCTTAATGTCTGAAAAAGCAAAATAATTTTGCTGTCCCCACAATATGACAGCAGTAAAAGACCCCTGAGGACTTGGAAATTGGTGTGTCTCTGAGAGGTGAATCAGTAAAATTCACACTCAATGCAGCAATGTCATCTAGCATAAGCATGACAGCTCCAAAAATAATAATGGTAGTAATAAAAATGCAAAAGAACAATTCATGCTATGTAAGTGTGAATCTAATCAAAAGTTGAGATGAGAATCCTCCAAGAAGATATGACTGAAATGTAAGCGTATTTTAGTATAAGGAAATAGAATGAAAATGTGTTGTATTCTCTCTGGAGAATGACTGTCAACAGAGATTGGCCCTAAAGGATAAAAAGGACAATCTGAAGAATGCTGATCTTGATTTGTTTGGAGGTGAAGAAGCCATTTTTAAATGGCTGGGAGAATTGAGGTTTTCTTGGTGAAAGTTTACCTATAGTAAAACTTCACAGACCAGCAGCTGGTAGATCAAGTCTGGTCCACGCTGTATTGAGACATATTGTTTTTTTTAAAATTGAATAAATTGTCAACTAGTTTCAGATAGAAAAAAATCCATGTATCTAGCTTTTCTTGAAAAATTGGGAAGACTGGATTAACCAGGCTGCCCACAGTGGGCTGGAGCTATAAAGCCACGGCTTTCTCCTTCAGAAGGGCATGTACTCTCCAGCCGGCACAGTCCCCACTATTCCCCGTCATCACGTCCTCCCTGACCTGCTTCATTCATCTATGTTACACTCTTCTGAATCTGTTGGATTTTGAATGTGTGACTCCCTAATGGGTAAGCATGCCTTCAGCTACTTGAGCTGAAATTCATTTCTTAAGACCCTGAACTCTCCTTGTTCTGATTCCATGCTCAGCATGCAACCTTCTGAGAATTTTGCCTTCTCGTGAAATTTGCCTATAAGGAAAGAATGCATTGATCCTCTGCCCTGAGCATCTTGGTCTATATGAGGAAGAGCATAGAGTAAATGTAAAAGGCTTAGGCTTTGGGGTCTGACAGGTCTGGTTCCAATTCCAGCACTGACACTTACTAGATAAGGTCATCATGAGGCCTCTTAGCACCCTGCCAGGCATCTTCTCCTGGAGATGTTGCCCTGGGTCATCTTGGGTTACACACCAGAATATTGAAATTCCAAAAACATTTTTATAAGAAACCTTGATACTCTAAGTCACAAATTATAGCAGCCCCAAATCTATCCAACCAGTCAACAAACTTGAACTGCTCTAGAGATTGTGGACGTCTCGAAAGAATAGAAAGCAATTGATAGAAACACAAACTTTTTGATGGTTATGTGTTCCAAAGAGGAAGAGGGGAACATGGCAGATAGAACCTAGATTTTGAACTTAGCCAGCTTGTATTCAAGTCCTAGTTCTTCCCTTTATTAACTATATGAACTTAAGAAAGCCAGTCTGAGTCATCAAAATAAAAATTTCCTCCCTATACACCTAACAGAAACTTTGTGAGGATCAAATGAAAGAGGTAGGGAAGATACTATGTAAACTGTAAAATGTATGAAATTGTTAGTATCAAATTTTTTGTAATCCCCAGTGTATGTAAGAGTACTATTAGCAGAAGAAGCCAAGAAGCCTACACTAGGGTTTCTAGCCTGCCAGGGCAGCATTCAGAACCAAAAGATTAGGGCCAGGCTCATAACTGTCAAAGCCTGGAGTGTGGTTGGTCGTGGTGGCTCACGCCTGCAATCCCAGCAATTGGAGGCCAAAGCGGGTGCATGACCTGAGGTCAGGAGTTTGAAACCAGCCTAGCTAACATGGAACCCCCTTTCTATGAAAAATAAAAAAATTAGCCAGGCATGGTGGCACACGCCTGTAATCCCAGCTGCATGGGAGGCTGAGGCAGGAGAATCGCTTGAACCAGGGAGGTGGAGGTTGCAGTGAGCTGAGATCACACTATTGCACTCCAGCCTGGGTAACAAGCGAAACACCATCTCAAAAAAAAAAAAAAAAAAAAAAAAGCATGGAGTGTAAATCAAATCAGACTCTGGTTTATGAAATAAACAATAACATCCAGTGACGATTAGGGTGTAAAGAGTCTCACAAACACTGTTAGTGAAAGTATTAACTGGAACAAAAAGGTGATTTGTCGGGACCTATCTAAAATTTTAATATGCATACATACCTGTTGACTCAGCAATTTGCTTCTAAGAATTTATACTATAGAAATCCTTGTACAAGTGGGCAAGAATACTTGTATTACGATGTTCATGGCAACATTATAAAATAAAATTAATAGAGGGGCTATTAATACATTTTACATATTTCTACTATGACTGCTGTGTAGCCATCAACAAGAATAAGATAATACATCTATATTAAAATGGAATGGTGTCTGTAATGTGTGACCGAGCATAAAAAAAAAAGTTGCAGTATAATATATATGGTGTGACCATACTCAAAAATACAATAACCTAGAAAAATTCTGAAGGTGTACAGGTCTAATATTAAACATTGGTTTCCACTGGGGAGCGGGAGTAGAGTGTGAGAATGACAGTCTTGCTTTGTACTTTGTATTCTCTTAAGTTTCTTGAATTTTTACAATGATCGTGCAGTACTTTTGTAATTTTTTTTTTAATGCGGTTAAAAATCAACAAGAGGCTGGCCTTGGTGGCTCACACCTGTAAACCCAGCACTTTGGGAGGCCGAGGCAGGTGGATCACCTGAGGTCAGGAGTTCGATACCCGCCTGGCCAACATGCTGAAACTCTGTCTCAATTAAAAATAGAAAAATTAGCTGGGTGTGGTAGCAGGTAGCTGTAGTCTCAGCTACACGAGAGGCCGAGGCAGGAGAATTGCTTGAACCCAGGAGGAGGAGTTTGCAGTGAGCCGAGATCATGCCACTGCACTCTAGCCTGGGCAACAAAGCAAGACTGTCTCAAAAAAGAAAAATTCAAAATTAAAAACATTAAACTAGTATTTAACTAGGAAGAAGAAAATATAAAGAGCTAAAGCTGACAGTAGGAGTAAGGCCAAGGAATGCAAGCGTGGACACAGAGCCTGGAGATTCCCATGCCTGGGGTTTCCTTACTAGCTCTTCCCACAGGCCTCATCACTGGCATGTCAGGACCAACCTGTCTTCCTGGACTTATGCCGCTCTGGCAGCAGAGCTGATCAATGTATGGATTGTTGTTCCTGCTGCAGTACTGGCAGCTGTGGTTCTATTTCTGAAATTCAGGGTTGCAACACTTGGTCTCGAAGTGAAGAGTCATTTCCACAGGTCAAGGAACTAGGGCTTCTAAAAGAGGATCACCTGCTGTTTTTCAGAATTTAACTGGACTATTGTGACTACTATCCCTGTGCTTTGCTTCCTTATTAACTCCTTATGACTTAGACCTTAGATTTGCTCATGATTCTGCCTCTGCCTCTGTTCCACTTGAGTAGTCTTCTCTTGAGATTACCTACTATCTGATTCTGGCCATTTCTATGACTGATTTTTTTTCGGGGCTATATCTGGGCATTTTCCTCACGCTTTCTTTCATTGCCCAAACCTCTTCCGAAGCTACTATCATCCTGTATTAACACTGACGTAGCCGGTCAAGAGGCCAGGATGGGCTGGTGAGGAGGGATACTAAAAAGTAGAAGTTCCCCACATATGGAGCACTTGTCATCAGGCAAGAAGCTGTTCTCAGTTTCACATGCAAATCGTGGTGAGAGAACTGAGAAATCAACCAGAATGTCATGCCAGAGTCGCAGTGCTATGGTTTCTAACCATCCCTGTACTTTGGAAGCAACCTGTCCAAAGTGGTATGTATTTCTTAAGTTATGACTATACGGAGGAAAATGGGAGGCCACCAGCCTGAGCCAATCTGTCTCTCATAGTTTGCCTGGACACTGACCTCTCCAAATGAGGACTTTTATTTATTTTGTAATTCATGATATATCAAGAACATGTGGAAAGATTCCAGGAGTGAACTTAAATTTCTTTTCAACCATACAGTGTGGATCAGAACCATAGCTTCGCATAGTTAGGGACCTTTCTCCTTCTCATGCTCCTCAACAAGCAGGCTAGGGTGAGATTTGTGCATTGACAAGGGAGATGGTTAGAGAGATACGGCTTCTTCCAAGACTGGAATTGAAACCTAACCTCAATTAAGTTAAGAAATTCTCTATTAAGACTGTCTGGCCCTCTTTGCCCTGCCAGCTTTTAGAGCAGACACAGGATCTCCTTAGGACCCAGGACTTCTTGCCTTCAGTAAAGCAAACACCTGAAAGAGAGAGAGGGAGAGAAAGAGATGGGGGAAATTTTCTGCTTTTATCGAAGGCAGTTGTAGACTGGTGAGTGGGCAAAAATTTGACCTGAATCCTAATCTCAGAGCCCAACTCTGATTTCTTGCTCTACCACCCCATTACGTGGCCCACATGGCTTAGATTATTGAATCTTGATCCTTGAACATGGACTGAGGTAGATGGCGGTTGTAGCATTTTGTAATAAAATCCCTCATCTATTTTTCACTTCTTCATGCCTCTTAAAATAATCTTTTGGCCCAAATGGACATTTTCCCTTTGAATTGCAATTCTGAATTTCCTACGTAACTAATGCTAGGGAGGAGAGTTAAAAGCACTACATAAAGAAAACACACTGTTTTTTTTTTTTTTTTAACTCTAGTTGTATTTTATCAGGAAAAACATTACATTTGGAGTCAGCCAAAGTTCATGTTCCATCTTACCAAGAATATATGTTTGCATGAGTCACACAAAAATGAAGAAGATAATAGTAATAATTCCTGTCTTACCATTTTGTTGAGATTGATAAACAAGAAAGAGCCTACAAATGCACAGTGTAATATATTGTACAGATATTATTTTTGTTATTGCTATTACATGGCATGAATGAAATAATACTAATGTGTTTCTTCATTTTAAGATACAGATTTTTTAAGAAAAAATAATATAAATAGCCATAGTCTAGTATACAACAATTTTAAATTTCCAAGAGCATCTATAAAATGTATATTCATTTTCATATTAGGATCACAAATTATTCATTGATTGTCTTTAAACTCTGAAAGATTGCTTTTCTCTCTGAACATGAAAAGAAGATTTATTTCCCAAAAAGAAATTGTTGGATATCTCTATATAGTGATGATAGTTCATTATTATATGTATTTATGTTTGTGGATATGTAGATAGATCTGTAGATCTAGATAGATAGATAGATAGATAGATAGATCTATATACATCTACATCTATCTATCTATGTATCTATCTACCTACCTACCTACGTATCTACATATGCATCTATATATTAAAGGAGAAAGGGCCTTACTTGGGAAAAAAAAAAAGGGAATTTTCTGTTGTTGTCAAAGGCAATTTTGGCTGGGCAAGTGGACAAAAAACTAACCTGAATCTTACTCTATGAGAGCCCAGCTCAAATTTCTTGCTCAATTACCCTGTTACGTGGCCCACACACCTTAGATTATTGAACCTGGATCCTTAAAAATGGACTAAAGGATATTGAGGTGGCGGTAAAGCTGGTAAAGTCTGTAGGTAAGTGGGAGACAGACAGAATCACGTACCCTGTCCTGTTTGTGGGAATTAAAACCAAGTAACTGTTCTTCATGTGCCCATGAAAATCCCGGAGACATTTTCAAACTGTTGTCAGCCTGGTTTTTGTTTCATTTTGGCAATATGTGAATCCTACGCCAGTGGGAGCGTGTGTGCTCACACTTACTCATCTCCTCACTCCATTAGCATCTAGTGGGCTAGGGACAAGTCCCTCTGCTAAGCACTGGGAATAGAAAGATGACTGAGCGGTCCTCTTGTTGATAGGTAAACAAAAGCAGCCAAGGGAATACACTCAATACACAGCACACCCAGAAGCCAGAAAGGAAATTTTAAGAACTTAAAATTTAAAATATTTATATGGCCAAAAAAAAAAAAAAATCCGTAGCCAAAGTCTAAGGACAAATACTACATTGGTTATTCAAAATAAACATGACAGGTAAATGGCTACTTAATTTTCAAAATGCTTTACCAAAGTAAAAAAAAAAAAAAAAAAAGAAAGAGAAAGAGAAAATAATAACGACGAATATAAACAGGTAGTTCTCAGAAAAAGACAAAATACAAAGGTGATGGTAAATATTGAGCGTTAACTTGATTGAAGGATGCAAAGTATTGTTCCTGGATGTGCGTGTGAGGGTGTTGCCAAAGGAGATCAACATTTGAGGCAGTGGATTGGGAGAGGCGGACCCGCCTTCAAACTGAGTGGGCGCCATCTAATCAGCTGCCAACACGGTTAGGATAAAGCAGGTAGAGGAATGTGGAATGAGCAGACTGGCTGAGTCTTCTGGCCTTCGGCTTTTTTCTTTGCTGGATGCTTCCTGCCCTCGAACATCAGAATCCAAGTTCTCCAGCTTTTGGACTCTTGGACTTACATCGGTGATTTACTTTGAAGCCTTAGGCCACAGACTGAAGGCGGCGCTGTTGGCTTCCCTGCTTTTGAGGTTTTGGGGCTCGGACCGGCTTCCTTGCGCCTCAACTTGCAGACAGCCCATTGTGGGACTTCACAATGTGATCATATGAGCCAATACTTCTTAATAAACTCCCCTTCTTATATACATCTGTCCTATTAGTTCTGTCTTTCTAGGGAACCCTGATTAATACAGCAAATGACCTGAAATACATGGAAAGATTCTCAACCTGACCGAAAATATTTAAATGCAATCAAAACAACAAAGAGATATTTCATCAAACAGATAGTCAAACACTAGAAAGTTTTGATATACGTGGGATTGGAAAGAAAATATTAAAATAAACAAATTTGTATACTGTTGGTGGGAATTTAAATTGGTGCAAAGTTTTTGGAATACAACTTGGCGATGTATTTTAAAATTTTAAGTGTTCTTTGACATACTGCTACGAATTTATCCTGAAGATACACTTACAAATGTAGCCTATGATGGACAATATTTTAAAACCTGAAAATAACCTAGGTAGTCATCAATGATTATTACTAAAGTTACTTATTGCTACAGTTATATTTTCTTGCTTTTATTTAATTATCCATTAAAGTTATTGTTTTACTGCTTCAGGAATACTATTTGGCCATTACAATTATTATTATTTTTTTTTGACACAGAGTCTCACTCTGTCAACCAGGCTAGTATGCAGTGGCACAATCTCGGCTCACTGCAACCTCCACCTCCTAGGTTCAGCCATTCTCATGCCTCAGCCTATGGAGTAGCCAAGATTATAGGCATGCACCAACACGCCCAGCTAATTTTTGTATTTTCAGTAAAGACAGGGTTTCACCGTGTTGGCCAGCTGGTCTCAAACTCTTTGGCCATTACAATCTTTTTTCTTTCTTTTCTTTTTTTGAGAAGGAGTTTTACTCTTGTTGTAAGACTAGAATGCAATGACCTGATCTCGGCTCACTGCAACCTCCACCTCCCAGGAGCGATTCTCCTACCTTAGCCTCCCAAGTAGCTGGATTACAGGCGCCTGCCACCACACCCAGCTAATTTTGTATTTTTAGTAGATATGGGATTTCACCATGTTGGTCAAGTTGGCCTTGAACTTCTGACTTCAAGTGATCCACCCACCTTGGCCTCCCAAAATGCTAGGATTACATGCTTAAGCCACCATGCTCAACCAGCCATTACAATCTTAAAGTAGATGCATATTTGTTGGGATAAAAATGTTTTCTCATATAAGTGAAGAAAGCAAGATGCAGAGCAGCATGTTTAATATTATCTCATTTATAAATAAAAAGATTATGGATACTGTAGAGTGACATATACATAAATCATTTTTCAAAGTTTAACAAGAAAGCATTAATAGTTGGGCACAAAGACCTGTTGGTGGTGGTATGACATGTTCTACTTTTATTTTTCTACCTCTATCTTTTTCTGTGTGGCTACATTCCTCTTATTTAAATAAAATAAACTAAAAAGTTAAAAGCACACTGCCATATGTTGTATGATAGAGGTAGTGGGTATCATGGGATACAGAAGACAGTCATCTGAACCAGGAAAGAACAAGGGGAATGTCAGAGAAGACTTCCTGGATCAAAGGAGGCTTGGATCAAAGGATGTCTGAGCTTCGTTTCTAAGGATAAGAAGTTGTTAGATAAAGATTGGGACTAGGATACTCTGGGTAAAGGAAATGGTATTTGCAAAGGCATGAAGATGAGAGTGAAGGCAAGACATGTTTAAGAAGTTGTTTTAACAATGTTTTGTTGAAATGCAGAATAGTCAACAAATTAAAAAACGGGATATGCAGGTGTCAAATCACCTAAAGTCTCAAATAGCCACCTAAGGTCTCAAATAGCCACCCAAGGTCTCAAATAGCCTCCAAAGGACTTTGGACCTTCTCCTAAAACAAGGAGAGACAACTAAAGAATTCGAAGTGAAAAAGTGACCTGACTAAAATCCATAAAACCTTACTGAATAAATGCAAAGTTACTCAATAATTCAACTATGCTAGAAGACTTGCTGTATGCACAATATCACAGAAAGGTCAGCTCACCTGGGATGTGAAAAGTATAATTCCATCCTTGGAAATGACTTTAAAGATGTGAGTTATTCACTTAACATTTATTCATTCATTTATTCATACTAATAAAAACAATTATTAAGTATATTTTATATTGAGTGTATGTTATAAGTAAAGCAAATATTCTCAGCTTTGAGTGCAAAGGTGCAAAATGCATTGTCTCTGTCATCAAAAAATTCAGAATGAAGTGGGAAATAGACATATTAAATAAATAATCAGAATGCACTCTGATAAGTTCTACAGTGCATATAGTATGGTGGAAACAGTAGAGGGAGTGCTTAACTTCAAGCAGGGTGGCTCTTGCCTGTAATCCCAGCACTTTGGGAGGCCTCGGGTGGATCATGAGGTCAGGAGTTCCAGACCAGCCTGACCAATATGGGGAAACCCTGTGTCTACTAAAAAATACAAAAATTAGCCTGACATGGTGGCGTGCTGCTGTAGTCCCAGCTACTTGGGAGGCTGAGGCAGGAGAAACACTTCAACCCAGGAGGCAGATGTTGCAGTGAGCTGGAAAAAAAAAAAAAAAGAAAAGACTTTGCAAAAGTGATGACATCTGAAATAGGCCTTAAGAGATAAAAGGAGCTCTCTAGGTAAAAAGGGAGGCAGCAGGAATTCCAGAGATAGAAAACAGCAATTAAACTAAAAAAAAAAAATTTTTTTAAGGCACAGGAAGGAGTAAACGCATGACAAGAAAGGAACCTAGGCTAGACAGATAAAGGAGACAAGGGACAGAGGTGAAGGTGTGAAGGATTCACACTGATACAGTTTGGATGTGTGTCCCTTCCATATCTCATATTGAAATGTAATCCCCAATGTTGGACGTGGGGCCAGTTGGGAAGTATTGGAACATGGGGGTGGATCCCTCATGAGTGGCTTAGCACCATCCCCTTGTGATGAGTGAGTTCTCACTCAGTTCATTCAAGATCTGGTTGTTTAGAAGAGTCTGAGACCTCCCCCTTTTCTCTCTTGGTCCTTCTCTGGCATGTGACATGCCTGCTCCCCCTTGGCCTTCCACCTTGAGTGGAAGCTTCCTGAGGTCCTCACTTAAAGTAGATGCTGGTGCCAAACTTCCTGTATAGCCTACAGAACTGTGATCCAAAATAAACCTCTTTATGTTACCCAATTCTTTTGTAGTTCAAGAGTGTGATGATTGATTGTTCATGTGCATGTATGACATATGCCACCCTAGAACTTTGTTACATCAGCACATTACCTGTCTTACCTAAAAAAAAAAAATTATCCACTCTCAGGTATTCCTTTAGAATAATACAAACAGAGTAATACACACATGAGCCTTTAAAAGGACTTTAGACTTTTTAATTCACAGGCCACAGGGAGCTGCTGAAGATTTTACAGCAGAAGAGGTGTTATGAGATGATCTATGTTTTAGAAAGATAGCTGTAGAGGCTGTGAAAAAGGATTGGAGTCTGGAGCCTGCCCTTTAGGAGCTGTTAAAACAATCCTGGCAAGAGATATGATGAAACTAACTCAGTCCAGGATCATGAGATTGGAGACAGCAAGAGAGATCGGAGAAATGATTACAAAGAGGGTAGAAGATAACAAGATTTATTGGATTTCTATCTTGCCCCCAAGCCCTGAGATAGGTAACGTATACACCTTATTTTATTTACTCTTTACAACAACAACCCCATGAGGTAGGCATATACCCCTTGAGAAACTGAACATCCGGGAGGCTAACTCACTCAAGATCACACAGACATTAAATGGCAAAGCCAAGATTTGAACCAATGTCTGCTAGATGCCAAAGCCCATGTGCTTTCTGTCTACTCAGATAGTAGCAAGAGGACCTGATGAGGGATTACATATTTTCTCCAATTAGGGTTCCATCGTGGCTCACTTTCCTGAACTTTGTAGGAAGCCATGCGTGTGCTCCAGCCTCTAGCAGCCCTGAGGAAGAATGTATCCCACTAGGTTACGTTGTGCTAAGTGAAGGAATACTTCCTACATTAATCAGAGTGTGGAGGCCAAGCAGTGTTCCACCTGTCTAGGTGTATATTTGTTTTCTACTGCGGCCACAACAAATTATTATGAGCAATTATCATAAACCAGTACACATGTATTACCTTACATTTCTGTTCATAGTCCACCATGCATCTCACTGGGCTAAGATCAAGGCATCAGCAGGGCAGAGTTCCTTTCTGGAGGCTTTACGAGATAATTCTTTTCTTGGCTTTTAGAGCTTCCAGAGGACACTAATCTGGCTCATGGCCCCCTTCCTTTAGCAGGGGCAGGTGGAGTCCCTCTCACATCTCATCACTCTGACCATCTTTCCTGCCTCCGTCTTCCCCTTTAAAGGAGACTTGTGATTACACTGGGCCCATCTGGATAATCCAGGCTGGTTTCTCTATTTTAAGGTCAGGCGATTAGCAACCTTAATTTTATCTGCAAATTTAATTCCCTTCTGCCATGAAAGGTAACATGTTTACAGGTTCCGGGGATTAGGACATGGATACTTTGGAGGCCATTATTCTGCCCAACATTCCGTTCTTTATGATGATTTAGATTTGAATCTTGTATTTTCTAGTTTTAGAAATGTACAAGAAGGGGGTCAGGGAAGCGGTGGTGAGTAAAGAGTTAACTAGCCATCCAAGAAGCACAATGACCTCGACAATGTTGAGCATGGTGTACACTGGTGGGCCAAGAGCTGGGCCGTTGGGGTAGGCAGTTCACATCTCCGAAGAAATGCTCATCAAACCATGACCAGTGGAAACCAGGACACCAGTCACCTGGGAAACCAAGTAAACATAAACATACAGCCATCCATCACTGCCATCTGGAAGAAATTGGGTGGTGAGGGTCTTCCTGTTAGGCCTTGCTTCAGTATTTATTTGTGTAGCTGCAGATCCCAAACCAGCCTTTCTGTCAGCGAAGCTTCAGTGAGGAGCATAGGGCTGAATCTCAGCTTGGAATTAAAACATACCACCTTTCCATGTGAACGTGGATATAAATATTACCAGCAGACAGGTCACTCAAGAGATAGGTGCCCGTATTTCCAATTCTAAACAATCTCTGTCAGTCAGACGGGGAGACCCTGTGTGCTTGTTGGCAATACCACCTTTAGCAGAAGTCTGAATTCCTGGTGAATGCTGCCTGTGTTCTTGCTCTATTCAGGAGCTATGGCCTCCAGAAGCTTTGCCCTACAAGCTCCATCCTAGTCAATGACCTCAGGCAGAAATGTGCAGGGAAAAGATGGTTTTAGTTGGGTCCACTGTATGAGGTGATATGTAAGTTTTATGGGCTCTCCTCCTGGGAGTCCTTGCTTTTGATGGAGAATGTGTTTTCAGTTGCTGCTCCAATCTATCAGTGGTGATAGATTTGCCCAGCTCCCTTCATATGTTCTCACCCTGTTCCCCGAGTGATTCAAAGCATATTTACAAGACAGCTGGCTCAGGTTTACAGGGGCCAAGTCTGAGGCATGGATCAGAGCAGAGTAAAGTGACCCATACAGGGAACAAACTTATGACCTTGGCCCCCTAAGCACTATCTCCTTACAGATTCAGCTAATACAGCTCCTGAAAGCCTGCCCGTCATCTAAGTCCACATGCGACATTGAAGCACTCAAAGGCAGCCTGGCAGCAGCAAGAAGAAAAACGTTCAAATCCAGTTAGATTTCCTGGCATCACGTTGTTTCTTCTTAACTTGAAGATACATTTGGGGACCTCTAGTCTGGTGACACTGAATTAGAATCAGTCAAACTCTTTCTTGTTGGCCATGAAATACTGTGAGCTACAAGAGACTCTCCCATCCTCATCCATGGTTACAGCGTAAGCTCCTGAAGGGCATGGCCTCCGTTGTTCTCAGTACTTGGTACAGAACAGATGTGTAAAGCATGCCAGTGAAATTACTATAAAAATGGATAAATTTGTGAGATAAATTCAATTTTTACATGTACCCTCACTTCACTTTGAAAAGCAAAATTCTCAAAATTCTTATATTCCTCATAACTTATTTCGTGGACAGCAAATACCCTAGAGTAACCATTAGAAATGTAACACAAGCCATAAATACAAGTCATATATGCACTTTCAATTTTTTAGTAGCCACATTAAAATAAGTAAAATTAAATAGATAAAATTAATTTTCATACTATGTTTTATTTAACCCAATATATCAAAAATACTGTAATTTCACATGCATGTTATATAAACATTATCAATGAGCAATTTTTCATTCTTCTCCTTCTTCTTCCCCTTCCCCTTCTTCCTCCTCCTCCTCTTCTTCCTCTTCTTCTTCTTCTTCTTCTTGTTCTTCTTCTTTCTTCTTCTTCTTCTTCTTAACAACTCTAGCAGCCCATTCCAATTTGAACTAGTTAAATAGCCACATGGGGCTTACAGCTACTGCATTCAACAGCACAGCTCTGGGCCCCTCTTCATTTTCCATTCTCTCTTCCTTTCCATTTGACTTCCCACTGCTTACTCCCTGAGCCCCTACTGGCTCCCCTCCTCTTCCTTCTTCTGTACTATCAATTTCATTCAAGAACGCCCTCCCTGTAACTCTGCCAGCTCAATTGCACCCAACCTGCTAAGACAGTCTCAAGACTAGTGAATATTATGATCAATTAACATTGAAATAGCCTTTAGTAAAGAATCCTTACTTTCATTGGCTCATTAGTAATGGCATGTTGATACGTGCCATTATTTCCTCTGTATTGTGGGAAGAACAGGTTCCATTTCAAACGATTCTGTGGTAGAGCAAGGACTTGGAACCAGGTGTTCTTGGTTCCATTGCAAAAAGATACCTCCACTCAGTGGCTTCCTTCTCTCCCTTCTGGTGAGAAAGAAAGAAAACTAAGTAGCAGTTCCAGTAAATTATAACATGTGCTGAAATAGGAGAGATGGAGGGTTCTGTGTGAGCATTTGGAAGGGGCATTTAACCTATTTTGGAGGAAGTCACAGGAGATTTGGGATTGCAGAGCAGGGTGAAGTGACTCCTACAGGGAACAAACCTATGACCTTGGTCTCCTGAGCACTGTCTCCTTACAGATTGAGCTTCTGATGGGGTTGCTTCTGAAAAGACCCCAATTAGGTGAGTCATAGTTTTAATCAACTGTCATGTTATAGTTTGTTTCCGGCAAATGGATTAGATCAGCACTGTCGCATTATAAATGTCACTACTATCTAAGACTGGCCTGGGGCTCAGTGAGCCACAGACAGTTTGAGAATATCTGCCTAATTCTTTCGTAAGCCCATTATTATAGAAGCTGCCCCGATTTTAGTGGGGAGCTCTGGATTCTGAGAAGAAAAGCTAGACTTGTGGAAAAACACATTTGTGTCATTTGCATGCAGCTCCCCACTTTCCATTATTATGCTCATTTTAGAGCTCCATGGAATATGCCTGAACCTCTTAGTCCTGCTTTCAGGAGGAGATTGAATTCATCTTTATTCTTTTCTTTCTGATTTGTAAGCAGTAGCAGTATGATACCACTTCCCAATTTGATTTCTAGCTGTACCTATGGCCTCAGCTTTCTTCCCAGTGATGCTCTCAGGTAGACTTATTTCTGGTTGTTTTTGCAGCTTTAAGTACTGCACAGTCTTGCTGGCCTGCAGTGCCCCTTTGCTTGGAACTCTGATGCTGTGATTTTCCTCTGGAAATCCAAATCATCTTTGGAAAAGGCAACCAATTTCTCACCCAAGCCATGTCCAAACAGGTCTGGTCCCCAGACCATACCTGGCATGAAAAGAGGCTCAGTGTAGCACACAATAGGTGACTGTAGTCTGATTTTAGAACAGATGGTTGGCCATGTCTACTCCCTGTGATCCCACCTCTTACCTCCATCAGACCAACTCCTTAGGGAGGGACCCTGACAAGCATCAAGAACATAGAGAAATAAATACATGACTTGTTCTAAAACACAGAGGTGATCCTGCTACTGTCCTGATTAAGACATTTTCACAGTTCATCTCTATGGTAGGGCATCACTCTACCTCTTTAACTATCTATTCTTCCTTCTGATTATCAGTAAATAAAATAATTATTTATGCACAGACAACTTGATAGGCAAAGGAGAGTTGATAACTCAAGAATCGTCCTTGCCCTCAGGTCCCTTTTGTTTAGCTCTGTAAATAAAAAATGCAGCAGCATGTTACAGGCTTTGTGCTAAAGATGTGGGCAGTGTCAGGATTCACAAAGGAAGGAATGATCAGTTTTGACTGGGGGTGGAAGGTGAGACTCTGTATGTGAGTAAGTGTTGGCAAGGTGCACAGAGATGAGGGTGAAAGAATTGGCAGCTCAGGTATGCAGATGGAAGGCCTGAACCCACCTGGTGTTTTCAGGAAAGTGCAAGGGCACTTGTGTGTTTTTGCTGTGTAGGTATGAGGTATGATAGAAGAGGAGGCTGGGGAGGGAGGAAACATGAAGGGTTTGTAACATGGTTAAAGAGTTTTGACTTCCGGCCGGGCACGGTGGCTCAAGCCTGTAATCCCAGCACTTTGGGAGGCCGAGGTGGGTGGATCACGAGGTCAAGAGATCGAGACCATCCTGGTCAACATGGTGAAACCCCGTCTCTACTAAAAATAGAAAAATTAGCTGGGCATAGTGGCGCGTGCCTGTAATCCCAGCTACTCAGGAGGCTGAGGCAGGAGAAGTGCCTGAACCCAGGAGGCGGAGGTTGCAGTGAGCCGAGATCACGCCATTGCACTCCAGCCTGGGTAACAAGAGCGAAACTCCGTCTCAAAAAAAAAAGAGTTTGGATTTCATCTTGCAGCATATACTGAACTGTGCAAATGTCTTAATATATATGTACAATATATATAATATATTGAAATATATGTATTAAGTGTCATATATATATATTAGACAGAGTCTCACTCTGTTGCCCAGGCTGGAGTGCAGTGGCATGATCTTGACTCACTGCAACCTTCGCCTCTCAGGTTCAAGTGATTCTTGTGCCTCAACTTCCTGAGTAGCTGGGATTACAGGTGCCTGCCACAATGCCCTGTGAATTTTTGTAATTTTAGTACAAAATTACAAAAGAGATGGGAGTTTCACTATGTTGGCCAGGCTGGTCTCGAACCTGACCTTAGGTGATCTGCCTGCCTCGGCCTTCCAAAGTGCTAAGATTGCAGGTCTGAACCACTGTGCCTGGCAAAATAGATATATATTTTAACAGACATGGTTGACTGGGTGTGGTGGCTCACTCCTGTAATCCCAGCAATTTGGGAGGCTGAGGAGGGAGGATCGCTTGAATTCGTCAGTTGGAGATTAGCCCGTGGAACATGGCGAAACCCCATCTCTACAAAAAATACAAAAAATTAGCCAGGAGTGCTGGTGCACACCTGTAGTTCCAACTACTTGGGAGGGTGAGGTCGGAGGATTGCTTGAGCCCAGGAGGCAGAGGTTGCAGTGAGGTGAGATCGTGCCACTGTACTCCAGCCTGGGCAACACAGTGTGACACTCTGTCTAGAAAAAAAAAAAAAGAAAGAAAACTATTAAGTATGATATTAACTATATGTTTTTAAAAAATGTCCTTTATCAGGTTAAGGAAGTCTCCACCTGTAATCCTAGTTTGCTTAGAGTTTTCATGAATAGTTGTTGAATTTTGTCACACCATCCTTCTGACTCTAGTGAGAGGATGATATGGCTTTTCTCCTATAGTTGGCTGATACAGTAAATCCTATTGATTGACTTTCTTTTTTGTGTTTTTTTATGTTTTTGTTTTGAGACAGTGTCTTGCTCTGTCACCCAGGCTGGAGTGCTGTGGCGTGATCTCAGCTCGCTGCAACCTCCACCTCCCCGGTTCAAGCGATTCATGTCTCAGCCTCCTGAGTAGCTGGGACCACAGGGACACACCATCATGCCTGGCTACTTTTGGTGTTTTAGTAGAGTCGGGGTTTAACCATTTTGGTCAGGTTGGTGTTGAACTCCTGACCTCAAGTGATTCTCCTGCCTCGGCCTCCCAAAGTGCTGGGATTATAGGCATAAGCCAACACACCCAGCCCTACTGATTGACTTTCAAATGTTGAACAGTATTTCAATTAAAGGAAAAATTCCACTTGGCCATGATAAAGTATTATTTTAATATATTACAGAATTTGGTTTGCTAATACTTTATTGGTTTTTCATGAGGGATATTGGTTTGTAGTTCTATTTACTTATAATGTCTGATTTTGGTGTGAGGTTAATGCTGGCCTCAAAAAATGAGTTGAGGGTTGGGCTCAGTGGTTCATGCCAATAATCCCAGCGCTTTGGGAGGTTGAGGCAGGTAGATCACTTGTGGTCAGGAGTTTGAGACTAGCCTGGCCAACATGATGAAACCCTGTTTCTACTAAAAATATAAACAATAGTAGTGGTGTGCACCTGTAATCCTAGCTATTGGGAGGCTGAAGTAGGAGAATTGTTTGAACCTGGGAAGCAAAGGTTGCAGTGAACCTAGATCACAGCACTGCATTTCAGCCTGGGTGACAGAGTGAGACTTTGTTTTACACATACACACACACACACACACACACACATACACACAAAGAATTGAGAAAGATATAAAGATTAGTGGAGAATCCAGACATAGGTAATCTACCACAGGCAATTCAATGCTAAAGGGATAGTCTTTTCAACAAATAATACTGGAATAGTTGGAAATTTATATGCAAAAAAAACCATATCTTGACCCATACATTAAACTACATACAAAAATTAACTGGAAATTGAATACAGACCTAATTGAAAACTAAAGTGTAAAAATTCTGCAAGAAAATATAGGAGAAAATCTTTGAGATTCTGGCTTAGGTGAGATTTACTAGATAGAATACGAAAGGCATAGTCCATAAATGAAAAAAAAATTGATAAATGAGAATTTATTAACATTCAAAAGCTTCCCATATTTAAATAACACTTTTAAGAAAATGTCATTCAAATATAGACATAAGTTAGGAGAAAATGTTTTTAAAACACATATCTGGAAAAGGACTGATACCCAAAATACATGAAGAACCCTCACAAGTCAATAATAAGAAAACAGCAATCCAATTTCTTTTTCTTTTTTCTTTTGTTTTTCTAAAGGAGAAAACAACAATCCAGTTTAAAAACTGGGCAAAATATTTGAACAAACACTTCATCAAAGACAATACACAAACAGCAAAAAAGCACACAAAACGGTGTCCAAGAACAGTAATGATAGAGAATTGCAGATTAAAACAAGACAGCAGCTATCAGATAAGCTGCTGAGAAGAATGAAGAGCAACTGGAAATCTCATAGATTGTTGATGATAATGTGAATAGCACAGTCACTTTGGAAAACAGTTTGGCTGTTTTTATAAAATTAAATATGCAATTACAATATGACTCAGCAATTCCACTCCTAGATATATGCCTGATAAGTGAAAACATATGTTCACACAAAAGCACATTCACAGATGTTTATAGTGGCCTTATTCATACTACCACAAACTGGAAATATTTCAAGTATCTCTCAAGAAAAAAGTGTATTAACAAAATGTGATGGTACATCCATACAATGGAATATTACTCACCAATAAAGAAGAATCAAACTATTGGCAACAACATGAATAAATCTCAAATGCATGATATTAAATGAAAAAAGCCAGACTCAATAGGTTACACACTGCACAATTCCATTTATAAGACATTCTGGAAAAGACAAACTTGTGGGACAGAAAAAACTAAGTGGCTTTTGTGGGCTGGGAATTTAGGAAGGAATTTGACAACAAAGGTGCATGAGGATATTTTTGGGTTGAGACACATGTTCTTTACCTTGATGGTGGCAGTGGACACTGAAGTGTGTCTGTTTTTCAAAATTCATTGCACTTACAAAGCGTAGATTTTACTGTACACAAATTATTTCTCAATAAACCTGACTTTAAAACAAAGAAAAGGATGTCAAAGTAAAGGAGTTTTTTTCGTTAGACTGAAGAAGACACAGATCTAATCTCATTTTTCCTATTTTACCTCACCCCTTGATGGAAAACAGAAATGGTGAAATCGATATTTGTTGAATGGAAAAGAAAACATGGAATTATTTTAAGTGTCAAAAGGTAAGTATAAATTTCAAATAATGAATTGAGGATGCATTGTGATAACTGAATTATAGGCTATCACAAGGAAAATGAACAAAGGATACTTGAGAAGCATACAAAAACTTTCACTTGTTGAGTATCAAGTGAAATTTACTTCCCAGATGAAGTTACCATGGATCACATTAAGAATTAAAATTTACAGAACTAGTCTTTGAAATTTTTCTGTTTGATTTTAAATCAACATCTTTTTGATATTTTTCCTTTTAACTACAAAACCTGAATCTAGATGTCATAAGAAGGCTGCTTTTTGGGCAGTATACACTAGTTCATTTATAATTGAATTAGAGTGCCAGTTTCAGAAGCATATTTTATTAGTAAAAAAAGAAAGCAAAAGGCTGAGGCCATTTTCAGGATATATAATTTATAAACAGAGGCAATTCAAATCTATTTTAACCTAGAGATGATAATATTTGGAAAAGTTAGAGGTTCTGAAATATGTAAACATTTTATATTTTGAAAATTTTTTAATTTAAAAAGTTCTCATTATTTAAGTTTTATAAAGTTGAAATCAAATGGATAATATAAGAAAACATAAGTAAATGTCACACAAATATTATTTAAATAGTATATGTCATATAGAATATATATATATGTGTTTTAGAGACAGTGTCTCGCTATGTTGCCCAGGCTGGAGTGCAGTGGCTAGTCACAGGCATGACCCCACTACTGATCAGCACGAGCGTTTTGATCTGCTCCATTTCCAACCTGGGCCGGTTCACCCCTCCTTAGGCAACCTGGTGGTCCCCCGCTACTGGGAGGTCACCACATTGATGCCAAACTTAGTGTGGACACCCGATGGCATAGCACACTACAGCCCAGAACGCCTGGGCTCAAGTGATCCTCCCACCTCAGCCTCCTGAGTAGCTGGGACTACAGGCATGCGCCACACACCCAGCCATACAGAATATTTTTAAAAGAATTGTTGGATTTAAATTTGGACAGTGTCCTGCAACTTTCTCTAGTTTCTTACTCAGTTTTATATAAATTCAAAATACTTAATCTATAAAAGTATATAATATGAGATATTATAAACAACTTTATGACAATAAATTTGAACTTTTAGATGAGCCAAATTTCTCTTTTAGATGAGTCAACACAATTTACTAAAGCTGGGGAAAAATATGGGACATCTGAATAGTCTTATACCTAATGAAGAAATGTAATCCATAATTCAAAGCCTTTCACTACATTTCACTTCCACCGATTTTGGAGTGGCTTGTATTAGATAAACTTTTCTGTAGAAAACAATTATTCTTGAGGGAAATAAAAAACTACTTGAAGGCACTGGATAGCGACCAAAAGCAGAAAGAAATCGGAGAGAAATTCATGTTTTCAATATAGCATTTTTTATGGAGATTTGCTTCTACATGCCTTTTATCTGAAGGCACTCTGCAGTCTGTATGATATAGGGCAAAAAGAATTCAAGAAAAGAACATTATTCTTAGCAGTTTGAGGAACCACTGAATGGAGTTAAGTGTTAACAGAACAGAGAGTAAGGTGTCAGGAAGGTGGGAGCCTAAGAGAGAAGCCCCAAAATGTGTACATAAACTCTGCCCTAACATCTGGATAATCCCTAAACTATATACATGTATGAGGAAGACTCTGAGGAACCCAGTAAAAAGCAACAGCTGAAAGTCTGAAAGAACTCACTGGAGATTTCAGCTACTTTCTCTTATATGGGAAAAAGTTTGGGGTTTGAGTCCAGGCAAGTTAATTGCCTGAGAGAAAAAAAATAATCAACATTTTTCAGAGGGCGATAACAGTATCCAGTCACTACAGAGGTCCATCCAAAATGTCTGGCATACAATAGAAGAGTATTATACACACAGTGACAGGAAAATACAATCAAGAGAAATAGCAGTCAATAGAAACATACTCTTATATGACCCAGATTCTGCGGTAGCAAAGATTTTAAATCAGCTATATAAATATTTTCAAATATTTTTTTAAAAACATGATTATAATTAACAAAGAGATGTGGAATCTCAGCAAAGAAAAAGAAGTTATTAAAAAGTGCCAAATAGAAATTCTGGAGCTAAAATATAAAGGACATCTACCAAACATCTACTACAAATATTACACTAAATGGGGAAATACCATTTTCCTCCCAAAATTAGAAATAAGAATCTCTGGTCTCATTACTTCTAATTAACATGATACTAGAAGTTAAAGTACAATAAGAAAAGAAATAAAGCATATAAGGATTGGGAAGGAAGAAGTAAAATGTATTATTTACACAGAACACAATTATGTACCTAGAAAATCCAAAGGAATTTATAGACGAACTTCCAAAGTTAATAAGTTAATTTAGCAAACTTACTGGCTTCAAGAACAATTACTAAAAATCAAATATAGGTATAGTAGAAAATGAAATTTAAAGAAAGTACAGTGGAATAAAAGAACATCAAATACCTAGACATAAATATAATGAAAAATGTATATTACCTTACACAGAAAACTATAAAACAATATGAGAGAAATTAAAGAAGAGGTAAAAAAAGAGATCCATAGATTGGAAGACTCAACACGGAAAAAATATCAAGTCTCCCCAAATTGATCTGTACATTAAATGCAATCTCAATTAAAATTTCAACAGATGTTCTTTTCTAAAAGTGGACAAATTTATGTGGAATTTTTTTTTTTTTTTTTTTTTTTTTTTTAGAGAAAGAGAGAGAGAGAATGGGGAGGAGGGAGAAGGAAAAGAAAGAGGGAGAGAGAATGGAAGTATTGCTTTCTTGCCCAGGCTAGAATGCAATTTAGTAATGGGTATTGAAAACCTCTTTTATACTGATAATTATACTTAATGATGTAGTCAGGAAGGAATAAGGGAAGAAGATAACAAACAAACAGCCAACCAATATTTAATTTAAACCTATGAAATGCTATGCGATTACTGAGGAGTGATTTACTTCCAATTATATAGTCACCTTTGGAATAGGTGTGAGGTGGTAATGTATGTTTTGTGTATTTGAAGTGGAGAGTACTATAAATATTTATTAAGTTTACTTGTTCCGGGTCTGAGTTCAAGTTCTGAATATCCTTGTTAATTTTCTATCTCGTTGATCTATAGAATCGTTAGCTCTTCTTGTTGCATTGATCCTTTTGCCATTATGTAATGTCATTCCTCGCCTCTTTTGATGTTGCTTTAAAGTCTACTTTATCAGAGGTGAGAATTGCATCTCCTGCTTTTTGTTTATTAGTTTATTTTTACTCTCTGTTCAATTGGTAAATCTTCCTCCTTCTCTCTGAGTCTTTGTGTATTGTTTCATGTAAGATGGGCCCGGAAGCAGCATACCGATGGGTTTTGGCTTTTTATCCAATTAAAATATATATAAGTTTAATACCAGCATTTGATGCTAGCTGGCTGTTTTGCCCATTAGTTGATGTGAATTTTTTATTGTGTTAAAGTTCTTTGCTTTTTGATATATTTTTGGAAAGGCTGATATTGGTTGTTCCTTTATATGTATAGTGCTTCTTTCAGAAGCTCTTGTAAAGCAGGCCTGGTGGTGGTGAACTCTCTAAGTACTTGTTTGTTCGCAAAAGATTTAATTTTTCCTTCGCACATAAAGCTTAGTTTGACTGGATAGGAAATTCTGGGTTGAAAGTTCTTTTCTTTAAGGATGTTAAATATTGGTCCCCACTCTTTTCTGGCTTGTAGGGTTTCTGCTGAGAGATCTGCTGTAAGTCTGATAGGTTTCCCTTTATGGGTAACCTGAACTTTCTCTCTAGCTGCCCTTAGTATTTTCTCCTTCATTTCAACCCTAATAAATCTGGCAATTATGTGCCTTGGGGTTGGTCTTCTTGAAGAATATCTTTGTGGTGTTCTCTGTATTACCTGGAGTTGAATATTACCCTGCCTTGCCAGGTTGGGAAAATTTTCCTGAATGATATCCTGAAGAGTATTTTCCAACTTGGATTCATTCTCTTCATCACATTCAGGTACACCTATCAAACGTAAATTAGGTCTTTTCACATAGTCCCATATTTCCTGGAGACTTTGCTCATTCCTTTTCATCCTTTTTTCTGCATTCTTGTCTTCTCGTTTCATTTCACTGAGCTGGTCCTCGACTTCTGATATCCTTCCTTCTGCTTGATCAATTCGACTGTTTAAACTTGTGCATGCTTCGCGAAGTTCTCGTGTTGTGTTTTTCAGCTCCATCAATTCACTTATATTCTTCTCTAAATTGTCCATTCTCGTTAACATTTCGTCAAACCTTTTTTCAAGGTTCTTAGTTTCTTTGCATTGGGTTAGAATAAGTTCTTTTAATTCACAGAAGTTTCTTATCACCCACGTTTGGAAACCTGCTTCTGTTATTGGAACACCCGTGTAATCTATTAAGCCTTGTTCCGTTACTGATGAGGAATTGCAATCCCCTGTAGAGGGAGAGGCATTCTGATTTTGAGTATTCTCTACCTTTTTACGCTGGTTTCTTCCCTTCATTATATATTTGTCCGTCTGTCGTCTTTATAATTACCGACTTTCTAACTGGGTCTCTGACGTCCAACTTGTTGATTCCCTGCGCCGAAATCTGAGCAATCCACTGAGCCAGCCAAAACAGCGGTGTTAAGATTGATGGTGCTTTTCTGCCCGGGAATATCCGGACTCTGCACCAAGAACTGGCGTGCTAAGGCACCAGCAAAACCGCCACGCCGGCCACAAGAGTCGCCCTGGCGACCCGTGGAACTCCTCCACTGGGAATCTCGTGGTCCGTGAGCAACTAATATTCGTCTGAAAGTGTGGCGTCCTCTCGTTCTTTGCGCTTTCACTGGGAGGTACGTGCCCGAGCTGCTAATCATCAGCCATCTTGGATCTCTCTCTGGAATTTTATATAGAAATGTAGAATGACAGGAATAGGTAAGAAAATCTTTAAGAAAATTAGAGTTTCAACACCTATTCTACTATATACAAGAATTATTATAAAGTAATTAATACAATGAGAATAGAGATACAAAAATAGACAAATAGACCAATGGAACACAACAGAAAGTCTAAAATCAGACCCACACATATATGGACACCACTGCCCCATGCAGGGCAGTGGGAAGAAGATGCTATTTTAATCAATGGTCAATTGGATATCCACATGAGAAAAACATCTTGACTCCTATCTCATATATTATTTAAAAAATCAATTCCAGGGCTGGGCCTGGTGGCTCACACCTGTAATCCTGGCACTTTGGGAGGCTGAGACAGGCAGATCACCTGAGCTCAAGAGTTTGAGATCAGCCTGGGCAACACGGTGAAACCCTGTCTCCACTAAAAAATAGAAAATAATATATATAGCTGGGCATGGTGGCGTGCACCTGTAGTCCCAGCTACTCAGAAGGCTGAGGCAGGAGAATTGTTCAAACCCTGGAGGTGGAGGTTGTAGTGAGCCGAGACGGCACCACTGCACTCTAGCCTGGGCAACAGAGTGAGGCTCCGTCTCTAAAACAAATTTTAAAAACTCAGTTCCAGGTGATTTTAGATCAAAAAGTGAAATATAAAAAGTAAAGTTTCTAAAAATAATGTAGAATGATATTTTGTATGCCTGGAGCAGGCAAGGATTTCTTTAATAAGAAATAACATTCCTAAAGAAAAATATTTAAATATTGGCAATTTCTATTTGTAAAAATACACCATTATGAGAAGGAAAAAGAAAGTCATAGAATGGAAGAAAATGTATGTATAAAAATATTATGTATAAAATTACATCTCGTTTAAATTTTTTACAATTTAAAAAGTCAGAAAACCTACTAAAAATTGGATGCTATTTTCTTCACAAAAAAGACTATGCACAAGCAGTTTTTTTTTTTTTTTTTTTTTTTTTTTAGACAGAGTCTTGCTTTGTCGCCAGGCGCCAGGCTGGAGTGCAGTGGCGTGATCACGGTTCACCGCAACCTCCGTCTCCCGGGTTCAAGCAATTCTCCTGCCTCAGCCTCCCGAGTAGCTGGGATTACATGCACGCACCACCATGCCCAGCTAATTTTTGTATTTTTAGTAGAGACGAGATTTCACCATGTTGGCCAGGATGGTCTCGATCTCTTGACCTCGTGATCCTCCCACCTCGGCCTCCCAAAGTGCTGGGATTACAGGTGTGAGCCACTGTGCCTGGCCCCAGTAAGCATTTTTTAAAGTGCTCAACCTCATTAGTTACCAGAAAACTGCTAATTAAAATTACAGTGCAATATATGGTATACTAACAACATGGCTAACATTTAAAAGACTGAAAATACCAAGTATTTGTGAAGCTATAGAGTAATGGAACACACATATGTTGCTATGGGAGTATAAATTAGTACAATCACATTGAGTAACTGTTAGTATATAACAAAGTTGAACTTATGCCCACCCTATGACCCACTAGTTCTATTCCTAGATACATGCCTGGAAGAAATGCATACAAGAACAGGTGTTCAAACTCTAATTTTCTTAAAGATTCTCTTACCTATTCCTGTCATTCTACATTTCTATATAAATGTAGAATGTAAATAAAAATATATAAATAAATAAAAGCCAAACATAAGAATGTCCATAACAGGAGGAGGATCCAAGATGGCCGCTTAGGAGGAAGTCGGGATTGCAGCTCCGAGAGAAGGCGCAGAGGGTGAGTGGACGCCGCATTTCCAGATGGATTTTTACTGCCCACATACCAGGAGATTCACAGGAGGAGAAGCCCCACGGGTCGCCGGCACCGCTGGTTTGAGCGGCGTGGCCGCTCAGCCTACGCCCTGGGGCAGGGGGCAGTGGCTTCTTATGCAGAGCGAGAGAGACAGAGTTCCCTCTGAGCCAGCAAGGGGAGCTGAAGCAGGGAGCCAAGCCAGGAGACCACCGGGCAAGGACGCACCACGAATCTCAGAGCCGCTGCTTCGGTTGACGCAGCGGCACACAGGGCAGCAGATTTTAACTGCCCACAGACCAGGAGATTCACAGGTGGAGAAGCTCCATGGGTTCCCAGCGCCGCTGGTTGGACCAGAGCAGCCGCTCGGCCTGCACCAGGGGCGGGGAGCAGCGGCTCCTTGAGCAAAGTGAACGAGATTGTGTTCCCTCTGGGCCAGCAAGGGGAGCTGAGGCAAGGAGGCAAGCCAAGAGATTCCCGGGCAAAGAGGGCCCCTCTGGAAACACGGCTGAACCCGGGACGGTTCAGCTCTGTGGGGGAGGGGCGTCCTCCATCAGGAAACACCCTGCAGTTCCCGGGGCAATTTGCTGTAACCAAGACAACCCGCCACTACAGAGACTCCGTCACTACAGGGGCGGGCCAGCATAGCGGAAGCAGTTCTAACTACACCCATATAAACAGGACTGCAGGGAAGCTCACACAGAAGCTGGGCTGAGCCCACAGCAGCTCAGCGAAGCCTCTGCAGGCTGAGTGTGACTAGACTGCCACCTTGTGGGCAGGGAAAACGACAGCAACACAGCTGAAAAGCATAAAGCCCTAACTACTCCCTGGGCCAGAACACCTGGGGGGAAGAAAAGGCGGTTTATGAGTTCAGCTGCTGCAGACTTAAAATTACCAAAATCAGAAAGACAGCAACTACAAAGTCAATAGGCGGATAAATCCACAAAGATGGGAAGAAACCAGTGCAAAAAGGATGAAAACACCCAAAACCAGAACACCTCTCCTCCTACAAGGCAGCATAACTCCTCACCAGCACGGGAACAAGACTGGACGGAGAAAGAGTGTGATGAAATGACAGAATCAGCTTTCAGAAAATGGATAATAAGAAACTTCTGTGAGCTAAAAGAACATGTTCTAACCCAATGCAAAGAAACTAAGAACCTTGAAAAAAGACTAGATGAAATGCTAACGAGAATGGACAACTTAGAGAGGAATATGAGCGAATTGATGGAGCTGAACAACACAACACGAGAACTTCGCGAAGCATGCACAAGTTTCAACAGCAGAATTGACCAAGCAGAAGAAAGGATATCAGAAGTCGAAGATCAACTCAATGAAATAAAACGAGAAGGGAAGATTAGAGAAAACAAGGTAAAAAGGAATGAACAGAGTCAACAAGAAATATGGGACTACGTGAAAAGACCTAATCTACGTTTGATAGGGGTACCTAAATGTGACGAAGAGAATGCATCCAAGCTGGAAAATACTCTTCAGGATATTATCCAGGAAAACTTCCCCAACCTAGCAAGGCAGGCCAATATTCAAGTCCAGGAAATACAGAGAACACCACAAAGATATTCCTCTAGAAGAGCAACCCCAAGGCACATAATCATCAGATTCACCAGGGTTGAAATGAAGGAGAAAATACTAAGGGCAGCCAGAGAGAAAGGTCGGGTTACCCACAAAGGGAAACCCATCAGACTCACAGCAGATCTCTCAGCAGAAACCCTACAGGCCAGAAGAGAGTGGGGGCCGATATTCAACATCCTTAAAGAAAAGAACTTTCAACCCAGAATTACATATCCAGCCAAACTAAGCTTCATAAGTGAAGGAAAAATAAAATCCTTTGTGAACAAGCAAGTACTCACAGATTTCATCACCACCAGACCAGCTTTACAAGAGCTCCTGAAGGAGACACTACACATAGAAAAAAACAACCAGCACCAGCCACTCCAAAAACGCACGAAATGGTAAAGAGCAGCAACACAATGAAGAATCTGCATCAACCAATGGGCAAAACAGCCAGCTAGCATCAAAATGACAGGATCAAATTCACACATAACAATATTAACCCTAAATGTAAATGGGCTAAATGCCCCAATCAAAAGACACAGACTGGCAAATTGGATAAAAAGCCAAAAGCCGTCAGTGTGCTGTATCCAGGAAACCCACCTCACATGCAAGGATACACAAAGGCTCAAAATAAAGGGATGGAGGAAGATTTACCAAGCAAATGGAGAGCAAAAAAAAGCAGGAGTTGCAATTCTCATCTCTGATAAAATAGACTTTAAAGCAACAAAGATCAAAAGAGACAAAGAAGGACATTACATAATGGTAAAAGGATCAATGCAACAAGAAGAGCTAACGATCCTAAATATATATGCACCTAATACAGGAGCACCCAGATACATAAGGCAAGTTCTTAAAGACTTTCAAAGAGACTTAGACTCCCACACATTAATAGTGGGAGACTTCAACACACCATTGGCAATATTAGACAGATCAACGAGACAGAAAATTAATAAGGATATCCAGGACTTGAACTCAGACCTGGAACAAGTAAACCTAATAGACATTTACAGAACTCTCCAGCCCAAATCCACAGAATATACATTCTTCTCAGCACCACATCACACCTACTCTAAAATTGACCACATAATTGGAAGTAAATCACTCCTCAGCAAATACAAAAGAACGGAAACCATAACAAACAGTCTCTCAGACCACAGTGCAATCAAGTTAGAACTCAGAATTCAGAAGCCAACCCAGAACCGCACAGCCTCATGGAAATTGAACAACTTTCTCCTGAATGTTGACTGGATAAACACTGAAATGAAGGCAGAAATAAAGATGTTCTTCGAAACCAACGAGAACGAAGACACCACATACCAGAATCTCTGGGACACATTTAAAGCAGTCTCTAGAGGAAAATATATAGCAATAAGTGCCCACATGAGAAGAAAGGAGAGAACTAAAATTGACACCCTATCATCAAAATTGAAAGAGCTAGAGGAGCAAGATCAAAAAAACTCAAAACCTAGCAGAAGACAAGAAATAACTAAGATCAAAGCAGAATTGAAGGAGATAGGGACACGAAAAACCCTACAAAAAATCAATAAATCCAGGAGCTGGTTTTTTGAAAAGATCAACAAAACAGACAGACCACTAGCCAGACTAATAAAAAAGAAAAGAGATAATAACCAAATAGATGCAATAAAAAATAATAAAGGGGATATCACCACAGATACCACAGAAATTCAAACCATCATCAGAGATTATTACAAACAACTCTATGCACATAAATTAGAAAACCTGGAAGAAATGGATAAATTCCTGGACAGTAGCCTCCTCCCATGCCTAAACCAGGAAGAAGTCGAAACCCTGAATAGACCAATAACAAGGTCTGAAGTCGAGGCAGCAATTAAGAGCCTACCACCCAAAAAAGCCCAGGCCCAGATGGTTTCACAGCCGAATTCTACCAGACATACAAAGAGAAACTGGTACCATTCCTACGGAAACTATTCCAAATAATCCAAAAAGAGGGAATCCTTCCCAAATCATTTTATGAGACCAACATCATCCTAATACCAAAACCTGGCAGAGACTCAACAAGAAAAGAAAACTACAGGCCAATATCCATGATGAACATAGATGCAAAAATCTTCAATAAAATACTGGCAAGGTGATTACAACAGCACATCAAAAAGCTTATACCACCCGATCTTTGACAAACCTGAAAAAAACAAGCAATGGGGAAAGGATTCCCTGTTCAATAAGTGGTGTTGGGAAAACTGGCTAGCCATATGCAGAAAGCAGAAACTCAACCCCTTCCTGACACCTTACACTAAAATTGACTCCAGATGGATTAAAGACTTAAACATAAGATATAACACCATAAAAACACTAGAAGGAAACCTAGGCAAAACCATTCAGGACATAGGCGTAGGCAAGGACTTTATGACCAAAACACCAAAAGCATTGGCAACAAAAGTCAAAATAGACAAATGGGACCTAATCAAACTCCACAGCTTTTGCACGGCAAAAGAAACAGTCAATAGAGTGAATCGGCAACCAACAGAATGGGAAAAAATTTTTGCAGCCTACTCGTCTGACAAAGGGCTGATATCCAGACTTTACAATGAGCTAAAAAAGATTTACAAGAAAAAAACAAACAAGCCCATTCAAAAATGGGCGAAGGATATGAACAGATACTTTACAAAAGAAGACATACATGAGGCCAACAAACATATGAAAAAATGCTCATCATCACTGGTCATTAGAGAAATGCAAATCAAAACTACATTGAGATACCATCTCACGTCAATTAGAATGGCGATCATTAAAAAATCTGGAGAAAACAGATGCTGGAGAGGATGTGGAGAAATAGGAACACTTTTACACTGTTGGTGGGAGTGTAAATTAGTTCAACCATTGTGGAAAACAGTGTGGCGATTCCTCAAGGACCTAGAAACAGAAATTCCATTTGACCCAGCAATCCCATTACTGGGCATATATCCAAAGGATTATAAATCGTTCTACTATAAGGACACATGCACACGAATGTTCATTGCAGCACAGTTTACAATAGCAAAGACCTGGAACCAGCCCAAATGCCCATCGATGATAGACTGGACAGGAAAAATGTGGCACATATACACCATGGAATATTATGCAGCTATTAAAAACGAGGAGTTCACATCCTTCGTAGGGACATGTATGAACCTGGAAAACATCATTCTCAGCAAACTGACATAAGAACACAAAATCAAACACCACATGTTCTCACTCATAGGTGGGTGTTGAACAAGGAGAACACATGGACACAGGGAGGGGAGCGCTATACACGGGGGTCTGTTGAGGGGAAGGGGGATAGCGGGGGTGTGGGGAGTTGGGGAGGGATAGCATGGGGAGAAATGCCAGATATAGGTGAAGGGGAGGGAGGCAGCAAATCATACTGCCACGTATGCACCTATGCAACAACCTTGCATGTTTTTCACATGTACCCCAAAACCTAAAATGCAATAAAAAAAAAAGAATGTCCATAACAGCATTATTTAAAATAGCCAAATTAAAAACAAATCTAATGTCCTCAGACAATAGAATGGAGAAATAAGCTGTGACATATCCATGAAATGGTGAATCAGTGAAAATGAAGACACCACTGCCTTGTAGAACAACACGGATGATTACCGCAAGTATAATGTCGAGCAAAAGAAGCTACACGCCAAAGAATACGCACTTTATAGAAAATTCAAAAACAGGTGAAACTAATGTATGGTATGCGAAGTCAGCAGAGTGGGTATCTTTTGGAAGGAGAGTGGAGACAGTGGTTGGAAGGGTACCCAAGAAGGGCTTCTCAGATGCTGACAGCGTTCTGTTTATTAATCTGTGATGGTTCGGTGAGCGAATTGGATGGTGCTTGAGTGGATTATTTTGTGCTATCTATATATTTTCTGTATGTGTGTTTTACTTCTATAAAATGTGTATTTAAAAAAGAAAAGGTTATGGAGACAGAACAGACATATGTGAAAGAATAGGAGGCAAGGCAAATCATCTGAATTTATACATTTTTGGCATCAGTTGTAAATGCCAGAGAAATTTAGAGAAGAGAGAAATAACTGACAACTAGACTGGTCAGAAAGTGTTTTCTTGAACTTGGTAGAAATTGATTTGCGTGTGGAATAATGTCAGGATTTGGACTGGAAGAGAGGGTAAGATGGGGACATAGGGACAGTTTTGGAGAGGGTGGGGCCAAGCATATTCCACTCACTGTGATTGACAAAGAGGGGACTTTGTTGGAGGGAAAGATTCCCTTTGGAGACAGAAAAACAGTCCTCATATTGCTTGAGCTTTATATAGCATGTTGTAATTGTTAGAATTTACAAACCTCTTTCTTGTGCTCTGTTATTTGATTATCACTATAACTCCATTTTTTTGCAGATAAAGATTCAGGTTTAGGAAGATTAAAGTCACTTGACAGCTGGGGCTATATTCCCGATCTAAGGAACTGCTGAACTGGATCCAATCCTAGTTCCATCCAACCTTAGATCCTAATGGTAACAAAATTCTGAAAGAATGTGTCAAGAGATGGCACATCAGGAAACGTAGGTAGTGACCTACTGGCATAGAAATGTCTTGTAAATACATTTATCAATTCAACATTTTCTTCCACGAAGTAAAGAAAGATCTGTATTCCATGTTAGAGCACATATTGAAGCATCCCTAAATCTTAAGCAACTTTTCATGGTAAAGAGCCCTGTTGAAATTCCTGGGAAGCTTCTAAGAATAGGACCATTTTGCATTCAGCCTCCTCTGTCCCATCCTTGAGCTTGCAAGTAACTGTAGCCAAGAGCCATGGTCTCTCTTGAGACAGTGGAAAGCTGCCTTGTCACATTAGGCTGCAAAAGTCGTTCCTGGTTCCTCCTTTCTCTAAAAGATGAATGAAGTTCACCTCTGGTGACTTTCTCTTTCTAGAAAAAGGAAACTCAGGTCTAAAGCCATCTGTGTACAGATGAGGCCGTAATTATAAACAGGAACCACAGCTCTTGTGGCTTAGGTCTCTGGGTGCCAAATTCTAGACCCGGACCTGCCACAGAAGTATTGGCTGATCTTGGAAAAATCATGAAACCTGTTTGATTCTAATATTTCCTTGGGACACATTTGGTAAACAGTGCTTTGGCTGAAAAGAGTGGATGATGGCATGAGGAAAATGGAGATATTAACAAATGTGTAGAATGTTACCTCTTCCACGTCTCTTATTTATTTAGGTGTTTTTCAGCCCTGGCTATACATTGGAATCAACTGGCAAACTTTGAAAGAAAATCACAAAGCCTGTGCCACACCCCAGAGGTTCTGAGATGCAGCCAGAGTATAGAACCTGTGTTCTAGGTCATGCTCTTACTGTGGCATTGGTATGGGGCAATGAGGGGCTCACACAGATCTCCCTGTGTGGGCTCACCTGACCTTCCAAAGGCCTAACTCTGACCACTTGGGACCAAAGTGACCCTTATTATGAAAGGCTTTAACATTCACAGAAAGTACGTCAAGGGTGTAGGAAATCAAGACCGAAGCTCCTCCTCCTAGGAACTGTCATAGGAATAACCTTTATAACTAAGAGCAAAGACTGGATAGAAAGGAGCCAACTCTACCCACAACCAACAGATGGCGCTATTGTCCAATGCCCTGCCATTTAGGTCTCTGCCAACCACTTGTTCTTTAACATTTAATAATTTGCTGCATTTGTGCATTATTTTGAAATGTTCTAGAAACATTTTTGACTCCACCTATCTGAGAAGTGCAAAAGCAGCAATAATATTAAAAGTGTTACCCAGAAAAGGAGCATAACTATGACAAAATGAAGATAGAATCATTTTTAAAAATAGAAGGTGATGAGAAAATAAATGTAAGTTTGTACATGCATGTGGAATTAATCCTTAGACGATAGGAACAGTTCCAAAGAGCAGAGTTTATCATGAACCCTGAGCAAAGTGTTATGCCTCTGCAATTGACAATAAAGAGCAAGAGATACAGAAATGAATGAAATGGAAAAATGTACAGTGTGCAGCTAGATAATTACAATGCCTGATGTGTGCTTTATCTTCGCCACAAACCACACAAGTGCACTTTTTGCTTTCATCATCACCCAGCCAGCCAAATTCAACCACTGTCAATTAGACTGATTTTAATTTTGGAGAAGGCTGGGGTTTGTTCTAGAATTTGGAACTAACCATGGTAAAAGCCCTGCTACTTAACTTCTGGAGTAAGTTAGGGACTAGTTCTGTCATCTTAAAGATAAATCTGTTCTCTCAAATCTGTGCTACTTCAAAGTGGCACAGTAGCCTAGGCTGACACGAACCATAACTGCGAAGGAGGTCTATTCTCTACCACACCTGCAGAAATGGTTTGGGAGAAGGGTTAACTTAATGAACTAACATCTTTGGCAAGTGACACTGTTGCTTGGGGAAAAAAAAAGGAAAAGAAGACATTTAACTGGTCCATGTTAGGAAAAGAGTCTTGATTGAATGTATCTGCAGGAATAAGAGTATGCCTGATTTAAAGCTGTGAAAGTTTAACGTTCTGTTATTTACTGGAAGTACACTGGGAAACTGCAATCTCAACCTCTCTAAGACACTGAATGTGGCAGGGCACGGTGGCTCACGCCGGTAATCCCAGCACTTTGGGAGGCTGAGGCAGGTGGATCACGAGGTCAAGAGATCGAGACCATCCTGGCCAACATGGTGAAACTCTGTCTCTACTAAAAATACAAAAAAAAAAAAAAAAAAAAATTAGCTAGGTGTGGTGGCATGCACCTGTAGTCCCAGCTACTCAGGAGGCTGAGGCAGGAGAATTGCTTGAACCCAGGAGGCGGAGGTTGCTGTGAGCCGAGATCGCGCCACTGCACTCCAGCCTGGTGCCTGGCGACAGAGCAGACTCTGTCTCAAAAAAAAAAAGAAGCAGCAGAACAAATAGGACATAAATATTAAGATATTTATTACAAAGAATTGGCTTATGTGATTGTTGGGGGTGGCGAGGCAAGTCTGAAGTCTGTAGGGCAGGCACTCAGAAGGGCAGGCTGGAACTGTCAGGCACAGGTGGAAGCTGCCATCCACAGGTGAAATTTCTTCCACTTCAGGGAAGCTTCGGCTCTGCTGTTAAGGCTTTTCAGCTGATTAATTCGGGCTCACCTGGATTATCTAGGATACTCTCTCATTCTTAAAGTCTACTAATTATAGTCTTAAATTACATTTACAAAATCCCTTCATAATAGCACCTAGATTTGTACTTGATTCCATAACTGGGGACTGTAGCCTGTCCAAGTCCACACAACAAAAAGACAGTCACAGGCTGGACACGGTGGCTCATACCTATAATCCTGCAGCTTTGGGAAGCAGAGGTAGGAGGATGGCATGAGGCCAAGCATTCAAGACCAGCCTGGGCAACAAAGCGAGACCCCATTTCCACAAAAAATAATAATAATAAAAACTTAGCTGAGCATGGTGGCATGTGCCTGTAGTCGCAGCTACTTGGGAGGCTGAGGCAGTGGGATTGCTTGAGCCCAGGAGTTCAAGGCTACAGTGAGCTGTGATCACTGCATTCCAGCTGCCTAGGTGACAGAGTGAGACCCTCTTTCTAAAACAAAAACAGAACGTAAGACCATCACAAATAGTGTTTGGAAATAAGACTGTTTCTGGATAGAAGAGCATCTAGATTACCAAAAAAAATGTATCCCATAGGCCCTAGGAACTGGATACTTTATATAGAAAGTACAGATGTCACTATCTGGGGGATCTGGTGATATTCTTATGTACATAAATGCATCCATTCATTCATTTAGTTAAGCAACAAACTTCATTGCATACTGACTATTTGCTAGTGTCTGTAGTAAGTGCTGACACTCTAGAACATGATCCTTACCCTCAGAAGGCCCACAGATGAGTAGGAGAGACAGAGACACTGAGACTTCCAATACCTTGTGGCAAATGGTAGTTCAGTTGAGCCTCTAAATCTAGTTGTAAAATTAAGGAAGAGGAAGAGGCACGTAAACAGAATCTACACTTAATCGCAGGAGATGGAGAGAAGAGATGGAAGAAAAGTCATCATAGTGATAATCCCAGCCCCAGACCATGCTGACCCCCACAGAGCTGGTGCCCAGGCGGTCAGACATTTTATAAAGGGACAACTCAGGGAAGACTCTCCTAGGTCACTCCTACTTTATGTGTTTTCCAACCTTGCTGTTAATGGGATGTCCATGGCACACTCACCCTAGCCTCTAGGTCTTCAGGAAGGTGCTGCTTCCTTCCGCTAGAGGTGAGTTTTCTGCCAAGACTGAGAACCTGCACATGGTCCACGTGCTCAGAGCAATGGCTTTCTCTTCTTAGCTCAGCTCTGCCAATTCATCTGCCTCCCTTCGGAGCATCTACCCCTTTACCCATGATTTTCCTCCCTTGATCTCCTTTCAAGTAATCAGGCACGTGAACTGGTCATCTGCACTATTCGTTAGCCTAGGAATCTATTCTTTTTCAAAATGGATTAAGCAGTGTCTTCCCTGCCTCCCTCTCAGGACAGCGCGGGTAAATGAAGCCCACTGTGGAACTCCTTAGAACCGGTATTGCCACACAAAAGTAAAGCACAGATTGGGTATTGCCATCATCTGTCTGTTTGTATCTATCTATCCATCCATACTGTCTAATTACTCCTAAATTGTGTGTCACTGAAGGACAGAAATCATCATTGAATCTATAATACCTAGTACAGTTTCTACAGCTTCTTCACAAAGCAATTGTTCATTAATTGTCTAGTGAAGACAATTACAGTCGGATCATCTGAGGCTTTGGGAGACAGATCATTGCAAACAGCTACACCACAGATGCCAGAATTCCTAGAATGTCCCACCTCCTACCTCTGGCTAATTGCTTCTTTGAGACTCAGCTTAACACACCATCTTTGCTAAGAAAGGCTTCTGTCCTCAGTACCTCAGTACCAGCACTCACGTCTGAGTTGAGTACCTTCTCCTGTTACTGTAGAATCCTCTGCACACTTACTGTGTGGAAGTTGTCTCTTGACATGAAGGGAAGTTCTATGAAATGAGGGATTATGATAATTTTTACCTGCATGGCTCAATTACTGGCACAATGCAAGAATGCCATAAATAATAAATTAATAGTATGATACATATTCCCTTCATTTTTGTCTTAATATTAACCTCATGCCATATAGACTGTTGTGTAGAGGAAATAGTAGTCAGATAGGGCTTAGAAGTTTCCCCTGTGGCCTTGTCAAATGGGTAGAAAAAATGAGGTCAGGAGGTCTGGGTCGAGTTTTCGACCCTATATTGTCTGAGAGAAGATATGATTCCAAGCATTATGCTTCTTTGAAGCTTCTCTGGAGCAGATGTTGTGGGTTTTACTCCGACTGTGTCCCTTACAGAGGCTGGACACCTAAGAGGTTAGCGTCAAACAGGGACAGCAAAAGACTCCAACATCCAAGGAACTTCTAAAGCGTTACGGGTGGAGGAAATTCTATCCTTCCATTTGTGTTAATTTGTTTGTTTTTTAAAACTCAGAGTGTTCATATGTGTCCACAATACTGTAGACTCTTTAAAGGCAGTCAGAATGTCAGAATTTATTTTTGTATGTCTCATTTCTAACACAGAGTAGGCACTCGGTAAATATTTACTGATTTATATTAATATATCTGCCAAGCATGTACTTTCAAGTTTGGGACAAGGTTTTGATTTTATTACCCCCAGTTATTGATCCATTTCTCCACTAGACCATTTCTTTTTGCTCTGAGGTGCCTGACAATGTGACCCCACAGCACACACATAGAATAGCCTGGCCAGGTTACCTCTTTAGACAGTGAGCCAGAAAGACAAAGGCAAAGGAATTCTGAGTCATGCATTCCAGGGAGGAGTACACAGCAAGGTAACTCATTTTTAATAACGGGCTCAGAATTATGAATTAAAGCATTAACTGACACCCTGCGGTGTCCTGGAATGTGACCACCAAAAAGCCATTGCCATAGGGGCAGGTCTGGGTTGGTTCAGCAACTTTCAAATGCCAGCTGGACTACAGGAAGCATTTGTTGCATTAAGTAATTTATGGGGTGCTACGAAGTTCCTTAAGCTATTATTAAAAACATGCAAACTCCTCCTTGGTTAGACCTTTAGTAAGTCAGACTTCTAACTAAGCAGAACTGATACGCCCGTCTTTTGATGTTTAACGAGTTCTGCAGCAGATGTGAGATGTGATGGACAGGGCTGTGGTGGTGATTTACTGGTCATGAAACAAAATGATGAGAGCCCTCTCCTGAAAAAAGAAAATGTAGCCAAAGGACAGGTTTCCCCCACCCCGGCCTTCCCCTCCCACCAATCCCTTCCTCTTCTTTCTTTGTGCATGTGTTTTTGATTTCCTTACCCCCCCGTGCCTCTCAAGACTGGGATCATTTCCATTCAGGCACACACAGAACACTGCAAACTAATTAGCCTTGGATACAGCCACAGGAAGTCAGGCTGCCAAATCCTCTTTCCCCCACAATTCCTCAACTTTCCGAGCCTGCCTCAGGCCCATGGCCTTGCATTGGGCCTCTCTGTATAAGTTGCCAGTTCTAATTTTGCAATTTCCCTTCACCTTATCGAATATGCCCTAAGCCTGCCAGTGGATGGAGAGGGAAAGGCTTCGGAGTCAGTCTTGTCCTCTGGACTTTTTCCTCTAGCCCCTTCTCTGCTTTCTCCCTACAATTAGGGAGACTTGTTTGGATACAGTTTCAGTGTTGACTTGTTAATCTGACTTTGGTTAATGCTTTTTAGAGGAGAGCATTGCCCGTCATGCAAGAAGCTTGGGAGAGTTCCCCTTCCATCCCACTCACATCCCCACCTCCCAGGGGCCCTGTACCTCTGACTTTTCTTAAAGGTTAACCTATTTTCCCACAAACTGTACATGTCAGCCCTTCCCTAACTGATTTAGCTTGAGAGTCCTTGAACACTTACTGGAATAGGGTGTGAAAGGAAATCGGTGAGGAGAGAGGAGGCTGAGAAGTGGAGAGTTGATAGCCTGGGCTCTGGGACCCACACAGGGTAGGGAGGAGACATGGCATGTGGGGTCCTCATACGGGGCACCCCTCTACGGAAACCTTGAATCAGAGGCAGTCACTGGTAGCTCTCAGGCCAGATCTAAGTCACAAAATAGAAAATTGGTTGCCAACATTTAAAAATCAGAAGATTTCACATAAAAATCCAAATTGCTTGCTTCCTAGAAGAAAATTCGATCTGGCAGCACTGAATTGGCGTTCAGGCTTGCATGATACAATTGGCTGAAGCTGAGTAGCTCCTCCATCCTGGAAGTGGAGCATAAACTCCCCAGGTCACTGAAGTCCCCACTCTCCACCTATTGCCTTACTTGATATTACCTGCCTGGCTCATGAAAACATTTGAATTTGCCACTTTTGCTCTAAATGGAGAAAGGGAAATTTAATATTGAATCATAAGAGACTTGGTAGGCTAGAAAGTATGAGTTTTCTTCTTTTATATATCATTTAGTCACATCAGTGTACCTACCATGTTAAAGCAATTGCCTGTTCAGTTCTTGGACTTCCTTCCCTATTAGATTGTGAGCTTACTGAAGGCAGGGACCTCGGCTGTCTTGTTCATCGTTATACACGCAATGCTTTGCATAGAGTTTAGGCATTCAACACATTTGTCAACAGATTTTCTTGATTTGCTTTCTCATTCATCAAACTTTATTGAATATTTCATGCTTTGTGCTAGGTATCATGTGACATGTTCCTCAATGAGTTCAGAGGGTAGGAAATAAGATGTGCGTAAAAGGCACATAATTCAAGAGATACCAAAAATGTGTTTTTGTAAATCAAGTTCTATGGGTGAGCTTCTCAGAGAAGAATGCATTTGAGTAAGCTTTATAGGATGGGTAGGATTTGGCATGGTACTCACTTATTTTTTTAACCACATCCTTTATATTACCTGTGCATTACAGGTAATAATAAAAATATCTCCAATTTTTATCTTTCCCAATCTGCCAGTGACTAAGTTGTATTAATGTCTTCTTTTTTTTTTTTTTTGAAATGGAGTCTCGCTCTGTCGTTTAGGCTGGAGTGCAGTGGTGCGATCTAGCTCACTGCAACCTCTGCCTCCCAGGTTCAAGTGATTCTCCTGCATCAGCCTCCTGAGTAGCTGGGACTACAGGCACCTGCCACCACGCCCGACTAATTTTTTGTATTTTTATTAGAGACAGGGTTTTACCTTGTTTGCCAGGATGGTGTTGAACTCCTGTCCTCGATCCACCCACCTTGGCCTCCCAAAGTGCTGGGATTATAGGCATAAGCCACCGCGCCTGGCCTGTATTAATTTCTAATAGTTGTTTAATGGCTTTGTTGCTGTGTGGTGGGAGGCCAGATATCACGGAAAACCATGAGCTCCAGCCCACATTGTGGTGAGCCTAGCAGAATTGAAATAGATGCATAATAAATACTTCCCATGATAATGGGGAGGATCATCAAAAGTCTTGATAGTGATGATACTGATATAGCATAGGCAGAAGGTGAAAACATTAAATGTAACAAATGATAGATGAAAAGCAGAAAAATCATCCTGTTTTCATGAACTTCAATGAAAGAGATGTGCAATGTCACCTAAGCACCCCATAGGGTACTTTTCTGGACCTATTGCCACCGACAGTGGAAGCTATGTTAGGTAGCAGAGTTCACCCAATCCTTGTGAATCACAGAAGTTCTCTTGGGCTCTCAGTTCAGTACTCGGAATTCCCTTTTCTAAAAGCCTGTTCACCGTAACCACCATTTGCCATTCAGATGGGAGTAGTCTCATAGCACCTTTGTTCATCAGGTCTTGCTCCAGAGAGGCAGAAAAACTACAGTTAGGAGAGTTACAGGGAGGGAAAGGTAGTCAACCAGGAATATTTCAAAGAAAGTAAATCTATGCCTAACCTGTTTTCTTTTACACAAATTAGATAGCACTTGAATTATGTTACCATTGATACAGTGTCATCAAATATGAGCTTAAACTATGATCAAACCATGATGGGTATCATTAGTAAAATACCACTAAAGGGAAAGTATTTGAAAATTTAGTATTAGTTCAGTAGAAATTAGTATATACAGTTCATGGCAAAATGCTCATTCCAGGAGCCCTATAGAAAGATATCTGCGATAGTCCTCATCAATACAGTCTTAGACCTGTTTAAAAAAAAGAATTCTGAAATTATATATAAATAATAGTATAGATATGCTTACTATAAAATGAAAACTTCAGCTCCAAAGAGGCTTGAGTTTTCACATTAGATATTTAGTCATCTTTTTAAATTATGGATAGGAAAGGCATGACATCTGTGTTGCCACTCAACCCTCCCACACCCATTACAGACATTGCTAACTGATCACACACCTTGTTCCTATGGTACCAAGATTTGTCCCCCAGAGACTTTTCAGATTACATTACCTTCATACGCATCAAATTTGCATTGTATGGTTAATTTGAACATGACGATACTTTCAATATATTCCTACTGGCAAGCTGGGTTTTAAATAATGTTAATTTGCTAAGATCCTGAGAGCTGACATTTTGGAAAGGGCATTTGTTGAATAATATGCTTGAAATATACTTCTACATTTATAGTAGATGAGAGAGAATCTCCACATATTTTTCTTCTGATTTTCATGTGCTCAATTATATTATTACGGCACCCATGGTGGATGGCAAATGTCTACAAAGAGCATAAGATCCGTGTTGCTTTACAAATATTACAAATGTTTATGGATGTGGGAGCTTCAGACATAGCACAAGTCTATAAATGAATGCCCAAAGAAAACTTAAAAAAAAAAAAAAAAGACTTTATAGCACTGTGCTCAGACAGCCACTCCCAACTACTGAACTTAACATTCAGGTTGAAACTTATTTTCCATCCATAATCTAGATCTTCACAAAAACAAAATATTTCTTAAGATATATTTCAGACCACATAAAAGAGTGCTTATAGAGTACATCACAGCTCACATGCATTATTCAATTTAATCTACCTAATATCCCTGAATGAAAGATATTAAAATTCCTATTTTACAGATAAGAACACTGGGATTTATTATGAAGGATGATATTAAAGAAAGATGGATATTTTACTGCTAGTTAGTTCTCTGGTCTCAGAGCCAATAGAGACCTGATTATACGTGACAACTCTCAATTGTCAGGTTATACCAGGATTCATACAGTAGAGCTCCTTACATAAACCTTACCCCTCACTCTCTTTTCCCAATTTTGCTCTGGTGTTTAGAATCAATCTCTCTCCTTTCATTTACCCGCTATTCCTGTTTCTCTTCTTGCTCTTTTCTCACCGAAGTATGCTCTGTAACTCTACAGATGATAGCACAAGACTCTCACTCAAAAAAAAAAAAAAGGACATCTCAACACCAGTGAAGAGGTGGGGCCCTTGTCCAGCCCAAACCACCAGCATTCAGCTCTCTCTTGGGAAGATAGTTAGGTCTTCACCTTGGTTAAAGCCACTTAAGCTGAAAATCCATATCCAATAAAGGTCTGTGTCTCTGGAATCTTTGATCAGAAGAATTCTGATACAATGCAAATAACTGGTCCAACTTGTCTTCTGGTTTCCAAAGAAGAATCGGGTAGAATGACTGACTTGAAATTAGCCAAAAAAAGCTCATCTCTAATTACAGGAGCAATCTGACAGTTAGTGATATATCCCAGTATTCGTTTCCACAAGACCCTTCTATGTGTGCTGCAGAATAAGATACGATGTAAGAAGCTTAGATTCCATAGTCTATAGTATTCAAGAGGGGCACTTTGCTGAGAAGGGGTTGATAGCAGCACAGGTATTACTTTGAAGCACGTCATTCCAATAATCGATATGAGCATTGGAGGATTCTCTCTCTTTCCCTCTAGCCTAACTAATTTTCAAAAGACATCAACCCTTAAGATACCATCCATTTTCCTGCCATGGTATTTGAAATGGGGTACCTCCACAGCTTATCAGTACCGGTTTTCTAAAGTTTCCATGGAATTCAACCACCAAATACAAATTCAGGATACAGTTGTCAAAACCATTGTCACCCTAATAAAAATATACGCTAAAAATACAGGGGCTTTTGATTCAGATCTTACATTGTGAAGTAGGCTGGATCGACACAGGTCAAGCTGAGCCACAGCCCAGTGATTTTCGACCTGTATATAATTTGTATGATTCAAGTGTTCACAGTCTTTTGTAGCTAACTTGAGGGCTGCACATCTCCAGCGATGGTGAACATTGGACTTGAGAATCTGCTTATCTGAAATTTTTCTTCAAAACCTAGGAATGACTTTTGAGATGTATCTAATCTTGAATATCATATGATCATGGTGCAGAAATAAAATCTTTTTTTTTTTTTTGGTGCAGAAATAATTTTTTTTTTTTTTTGGTGCAGAAATAAAATCTTTTTTTTTTTTTTGAGACAGAGTCTCATTCTGTTGCCAGGTGCCAGGCTGGAGTGCAGTGGCACAATCTCAGCTCACTGCAACCTCCGCCTCCTGGGTTCAAGCAATTCTCCTGCCTCAGCCTCCTGAGGAGCTAGGACTACAGGCACACGCCACCACGCCCAGCTAATTTTTGTATTTTTAGTAGAGGCGGGTTTTCACCATGTTGGCCGGGATGGTCTCGATCTCTTGACCTTGTGATCAGCCCACCTCGGCCTCCCAAAGTGCTGGGATTGCAGGTGTGAGCCACCGTGCCCAGCAGAAATAAAATCTTTTAAGAAGTTATGTTGATTATGAGAAGGTGCGTGTCCTCAAACTAGGTGTTCTTAGTTTCCCCAGAGAACCATGAAATCTGCTTATTTCTTATGTAGTTAAAGAATTACCATGAAATTATACTCACTGGGCAGGAACTCTGTGCTTCACACCTTCTTTCAGTTACTAATTCGCTGTTAACATACAATAAATAAATAACTGAAATATGCAGTTTCACTGTATCCTTCGTTGTAATAATTGTTATCACCTTCTATAGATTTCTTTGCCTGTGAGTAACAACAAGCTGAGGTGCTGATCCGGACACTAGCATAGGAATTCTGGGTGACATTGGGCTAAAGGTACTTCAGTTAGGAGCCTCCTGAGTAGTAAGACCAAAACCCAAAGATAATTGTTAATAGTTTATTATTAAATAGAGAAGCATTCCATTATCGGTGTTAGCAATCACTGAATTCTTCCCTATAAACTTTATAAAATTAATCAGAGAAGGAGAGAGGGAGAGAAACAAAAATAAACAAGCCTGCAGGGCTTTCTGCGTTACTCGTGAGAGCAGCCTGCTCTCAGATGTACTTCCACAGTGGTTTGGTGCCTATTGTCCTAGAATCAGGTAGACCCTAGATTAGAGTTCTCCTGAACTGTTCTATAGACAATGACTTGGACATTATGAAACATTAAGTTTTCCCCTTGAGATAGTCCTTCAGGTTCTGTGTACTGATGAAACTAATGACTCAGCTGATCTGAAGGATCCCAAGAGGAACTGACTCACCAAACAATGCAGTTTGACATCCTGTTGTTTTCATCCCCCTTGCCTCAACCAAACAACTGCCTCAAGTTTCCAGCCCCTCACCCTCCATAATCCTCTTAAAAACCCCAGCCCAGAACTCTTCATGGAGATGGATTTGAGGGTCTCCTTCCATCTCTTTGCTCAGTGCCCTGAGATCATTAAACTCTTTCTCTGCTGCAAATCCTGCTGTCTCAGTGTATTCAATTTGTTACTGTACAGGGGGCATACGAACCTGTTGGTCCTATAACATCATCAGTAAAGCAACTATAAAGTACTGACCTAGAACAACTACTTCCTTTTTCCTATTATCCATTCACTTTTTTTTTTTTTAGAAAGAAAGAAAGAAAAAAAAGAATGAAGAAGAGGAAGAAAAAGGAAGAGAAAGAGAGAGAAAGAATGGGAGTATTGCTTTCTTGCCCAGGCTAGAATGCAGTTTAGTAATGGGTACTGAAAACCTCTTTTATACCAATAATTATACTTAATGATGTAGACAGGAAGGAATAAGGGAAGAAAATAACAAACAAGCAGCCAACCAATATTTCATTTAAACCTATGAAATGCTATGCGATTACTGAGGAGTGATTTACTTCCAATTATGTAGTCACTTTTGGAATAGGTGTGAAGTGGTAAAGTATGTTTTGTGTATTTGAAGTGGAGAGTTCTATAAATGTTTATTAAGTTTATTTGTTCCGGGTCTGAGTTCAAGTCCTGGATGTCCTTGTTAATTTTCTGTTTCGTTGATGTATAGAATCATTAGCTCTTCTTGTTACATTGATCCTTTTGCCATTATGTAATGTCCTTCTTTGCCTCTTTTGATCTTTGTTGCTTTAAAGTCTACTTTATCAGAGGCGAGAATTGCATCTCCTGCTTTTTGTTTATTTGTTTATTTTTACTCTCTGTTTGGTTGGTAAATCTTCCTCCTCCTCTTTGTTTTGAGTCTTTGTGTATCGTTGCATGTGAGATGGGTCTGGATGCAGCATACCGGTGGGTTTTGGCTTTTTATCCCATTAGAATATATATAAGTTTAATACTGGCATTTGATGCCAGCTGGCTGTTTTGCCCATTAGTTAGTGTAAATTTTTCATTGTGTTAATGCTCTTTGCTTTTTGATATATTTTTGGAAAGGCTGATATTGGTTGTTCCTTTATATGTATAACACTTCTTTCAGAAGCTCTTGTAAAGCAGGCCTGGTGGTGGTGAAGTCTCTAAGTACTTGTTTGTTCGCAAAAGATTTAATTTTTCCTTCGCTTATAAAGCTTAGTTTGGCTGGATATGAAATTCTGGGTTGAAAGTTCTTTCTTTAAGGATGTTAAATATTAGTCCCCACTCTTTTCTGGCTTGTAGGGTTTCTGCTGAGAGATCTGCTGTAAGTCTGATAGGTTTCCCTTTATGGGTAACCTGACCTTTCTCTCTGGCTGCCCTTAGTATTTTCTCCTTCATTTCAACCCTAATAAATCTGGCAATTATGTGTCTTGGGTTTGGTCTTCTTGAAGAATATCTTTGTGGTGTTCTCTTTATTACCTGGAGTTGAATATTACCCTGCCTTGCTAGGCTGGGAAAGTTTTCCTGAATGATATCCTGAAGAGTATTTTTCAACTTGGATTCATTCTCTTCATCACATTCAGGTACACCTATCAAACGTAAATTAGGTCTTTTCACATAGTCCCATATTTCCTGGAGACTTTGCTCATTCCTTTTTATCCTTTTTTCTCCAATCTTTTCTTCTCGTTTCATTTCACTGAACTGGTCCTCAACTTCTGATATCCTTTCTTCTGCTTGATCAATTCGACTGTTTAAACTTGTGCATACTTTGCGAAGTTCTCATGTTGTGTTTTTCAGCTCCATCAATTCACTTATATTCCTCTCTAAATTGTCCATTCTCGTTAACATTTCATCAAACCTTTTTTCAAGGTTCTTAGTTTCTTTGCATTGAGTTAGAACAAGTTCTTTTAATTCACAGAAGTTTCTTATCACCCACCTTTTGAAACCTGCTTCTGTTATTGGAACACACTCATTCTCCATTAAGCCTTGTTCCGTTACTGATGAGGAATTGCGATCCCCTGTAGAGGGAGAGGCATTCTGAGTATTCTCTGCCTTTTTAGGCTGCTTTCTTCCCTTCATTATATATTTATCCCTCTGTTGTCTTTGTAATTACTGACTTTCTAACTAGGTCTCTGAGCAGACGTCACTTGTTGATTCCCAGCGCCGAAATCTGAGTAATCCACTGTGCTGGCCAAAACAGCTATGTTAAGATTGATGGTGCTTTTCTGCCCGGGAATCTCCTGACTCTGCACCAAGAACTGCCGCGCTAAGGCACCAGCAAAACCGCCGCACCGGCCACAAGAGTCGCCCTGGCGACCCGTGGGGCTCCTCCGCTGGGAATCTCTTGGTCCTTGAGCAACAAATATTCATCTGAAAGTGTGGCGTCCTCTCGTTCTCTGCGCTTTCACTGGGAGCTATGAGCCCGAGCTGCTAGTGATCGGCCATCTTGGATCTCTCTCCTCCTATTATCCATTTATATCTTACATGATTATGTTCTAAGAATGTCCTCTATTATTAAGGAATAAAACCATATATATTGGACATGCCTGACTCAAAATTTCTTAACCTGTTTAATAAAAATGTTATCAAGATGGAAAAGATTTTAGTTCAATTTATTCTGTAGTGGAACAGAAAACCATCTATATGCATGTTATCATTCTTTTTAGTTAGTGATATATCCCAGCATTAGTTTCCACAAGATCCTTCTATGTGTGCTGCAGAATAAGATATGAGGTAAGAAGCTTGGATTCCATAGTACGTATTATTCAAGAAAGGCAAGTTGCTGAGAAGGGCTGTCAGCAACCTGGTGACATCATTATAGCAAAGATGTGGAATCAACTTAAGTGTCCATCAATGGATGATTGGATAAAGAAAATGTGTGAGAGAGAAATATATATATATGTGTGTGTGTGTGTGTGTGTGTGTGTGTATATATATATATGGAATACTATTTGACCATAATAAAAGAATGAAATAATGTATTTTGCAGGAGCATGGATGGAACTGGAGGCTACTATCTTAAGTGAAATAACTCAGAAACAGAAAGTCAAACACTGCATGTTCTCACTTATGATTGGGAGCTAAATAAAGTGTACACATAGACATAGAGAGTGAAACAATAGACCATGGAGACTAGAAATGTGGGAGGGTGGGAAGCAGGCGAAGGATGAGAATTACCTAATGATTAAAATGTACTCTATTTGGGTGATAGTTACACTGAAAGGTTAGATTTTACCAACATGCAATATATCAATGTAACAAACATGCTATACTCCTGAAACCTACAAAAATAAAAATAAAAAAATCAATGCTTTTATTTTATTTGAGTTAGAATTCTAAAAAGGCATCTTTGAGCTGCAAACACCAAACAATGGCCAGATGTTTACTTCTCATCAAGTGTTCACTCATCACACATTCTTGTAGTATTTCCGTCTTAAGCACAGACCCATAAGCTTATCATGGAGGATGAGAGAGAAGAGAATATTGCTGTTTCTTTTGTTGATCACAGATAGATGAATCATGTGTTTTTAACCAACCATTTGCTGCTATGTCTGCATGTTTGTGTCCCCACGCCCAACTTATGTATTGATGCCGTCCGCATGTGTGGGATTAGTACACTTGTGAAAAGAGACACGAGAGGGATGATGTGTTTCTACCATGTGAGTACGGAGCAAGGAGGCAGCCATCTGAAAACAAGAAGAGGGCCTTCCTTGGACACCAAATCTCATGGAAGTTTGAGGTTGGAGTTGCCAGCCTCCAAACTATAAAAAATCAATTATTTGAACCACCTAGTCTATGGTATTTTTTATAGCAGCCTAAACAGATTAAGATACTTGCTTTCACCAGGATTCATTTGTCCTGTAAATAAAACTAAGTCACTCACAAGAGTGAAGCAACAATATGAAATATAGTTTCTGGGATCACTGAAATCATATTTCTTTGCATGTGAAGTGGAGAAGGGACTGGACACTTGAGGACTGACCATTCAGGTGCCCAGGATGAAAATGCATTTTTTTTAAGATGATAGATGGAGCTCCATTGTGACCATCAGGAGGCATGAATTATGGTTCTAGCAGAGCCAGCTCTTAAATTGGGCAAGTCAATAAACTCTCCAGTCTTGATGTACTCTAAAATGAGGTGAAATGGAAGAAACCAACCTTTCACATTATTTTTAACAGCATAACTTTTTTTTTTTAACACAAATCTTAGGTGGAAACCCAGTGCACAGAGGAAAAGTGGTGTTGATACAGTGTTGGAGAGTTTGCTGGAGGGTGGGAATGAGAAGGTGAGTGGAGAGAGGGGGATCTCTGACAGCTCAGCATTTTTTTTTGAGATGGAGTCTTACTCTGTCACTCAGGCTGGAATGCAGTGCAACAGTGACTCACTGCAATCTCTGCCTCCCAGGTTCAAGTGATTCTCCTGCCTCAGCCTTTCATGTAGCTGCAACTACAGGTGTGGGCCACCACACCTGGCTAATTTTTGTATTTTTAGTAGAGACAGAGGTTTCACCATGTTGGCCGGGCTGGTCTCGAATTCCTGACCTCAAGTGATCCACCTGCCTCAGTCTCCCAAAATGCTGAGATTGCAGGCATGAGACACCACGCCTGATCTACAGCTCAGCCTTTCTTCACACCCTGCAGTGACTCCCAAAATGCCTCTCTGAAACACTCTGGTCTCCATAATGCATAGTTTGAGGAGCAGTCAGTAGAAAGAATGACCTCTAAAGTTTTTTCCTTGCCAATACCATGTGAGTTAATACAGGGATCTGGAGGCCAAATGTCTTAAAGGTGCAAAGTGCAATGGTACTGTCACCAACTCTAGTCAACTAGTTCTCAGTCAACAGAGCAAGACTGAGAAAGGTCCAGTTAAGGAGCAAGGAAACCTATTCCCCCAGTAGGAAGTCCCGGGACCCTCACTCCAGCACCAACCCTGCACCCATGGTGTGCAAAACACCCAGTCAAACCACTAGGTGGAGCCAAAAATCTTTGAAAAAGAAGCGTGCTGAGGTCTGCAGAAGCATGTGCAATCTTTGTGTGAGAACTGGGTTCCTTGATAGGTTAAAAAGGAGACAAAAGAGGGAGCATTCTGGAACATCATGAGTCTATATTGCTTTCTGCCAGCCCAGAGATTACTTCTCAATTTTATCTAAGCCCTTTGTAAAATTTTGAAGTAAAAGGCCTCATTATTTAAGTTACTGATTGGGCCCTACCACCATCTCTGGAGTTCTTGTAGTGTCCTGCTCAGACACTGGTTTAATAGAAACATCACTCTACAGGCAGAAGGTGTGTAAGAAGACTTGGAGATGACCAAATCCAGCTATCTCAAGTGACCATCTAACCTTGGCTGAAGCACTGCTAGGTATAGGGAGCGCACCAGCATTTGAGGCAACCCATTTCCTTTTCTGCCACGTATGTTTATCACACAATTCTTGCTTTCTATCAAGTCAAAACTTGTTTCCCTGTATCTTAGACTTTTTGTTTCTGGGTCTAATCTCTATATTGTAGGGAATAGTTTAATCATCTTAATAACAGTCCTTCAAGCATTTAAACAGCCACCATGGTTCCGGGGTGTCTTCAGTTTTCTTTTTTCTTTTCTTTTTTTTTTTTTGAGATGGAGTCTTGCTCTGTCACCCAGGCTGCAGTGCAATGGCATGATCTCAGCTCACTGCAACCTCCACCTCCCAGATTCAAGCCATTCACCTGCCTCAGCCTCCTGAGTAGCTGGGATTACAGGCATACACCACCACGCCCTGCTAATTTTCATATTTTTAGTAGAGACAGGGTTTCACTATGTTGGTCAGGCTGGTCTCAAACTCCTGACCTCATGATCCACCTGCCTCAGCCTCCCAAAGTGCTGGGATTACAAGTGTGAGCCACCGCACCCAGCCCCTTTGGTTTTCTAAACCAAAATCTCTTCCTTATTTATTGGTTGTTCCCTTAAACAGACTATAATTTTTTATTGTGATACTAGAATTATCTTCATAACAACAACTGACATAACATATCAAGGCATTTTTGTCTTGGCTAAACAGCAGCAAAGGTAGTAAACACAGTGTCATCTTAATAATAGGAGCTTTAGGTGACTGGAATGCAAGAGACATGGAGGAACCATGAAAAAAATCAAGGCAGAGAGTATGGGAAATGGAGCTGGGAAAGCAACTCAGGCCAGGGTGGGAAATGTCACATATTTCTTCTTTGCATTCATCTGTCATCCACCCATCTTTACTTTAATTCTACCAAAAAGTATTTATTGAGCAACTGGCACTGTAATGAGCCCTAGGAAGAAAACAGTGAGCAAAACACACATAGTTCTTGACTTTAGGCACATGCATTCTAGTAGAGAAAAAACAGACAATCAATAAAATCATACGAGTATATACTTATAAATGGCAACAAGTTCTAGGAAATAAAAGTGTAGGCATCTATGAAGGAATGTAATGGGGGCTGATCAAGTTGTACATGGAATGTTCAGGGAAGGCCTTCCTGGAGGAAGGACCACTTCAGCTGAGATGTAAAGGAAAAGAAGTTAGTACTAGGCAAAGAGGAGGTGTGTAGGGATCCATGAGCCCCACGTTGGGCACCAGAATGTAGGGAGCCAGCCCTACATTACCCGTGGGGACCCGAAGTTAGGTAGCAACAAAGGAATGAGAAAAAGACAGATTTGAGAGAGACAGTGGGACCAGGGGGCCATCACTCATTACTTTGGAGGAGACAGTGAAGGCCCCAAGCTCTGATCATGCACACTATTTATTGGTTACAATCACTTTGATCTACAGGGTAGGGGTGGAGTAATGGTGGGGAGAGGGTGATGGTGGAGTGAACCAGTGAGCCAGAACTGAATCAGGGAACTGGAACTGGCATGTCATCCTAAGGATTGATAAAAGCGGTGGTTTGAGAGTTTCACAAAACAAGAACATGTGGTTACCTTTAGCTTATTATCTATGTACAGCTGGTAGAACATGGACCTTACCAGGAGCCTACAAGTCTGGTTATGTCATAGTGCTATGAAGGGGTTTATGTCCTTGAGCACAATGTTTATGGTAACAGAGCTGAGGTCACCCTGCACCAGAACATGAGGCGTGAAGAGGCCTTCCTCCTCAGAGGCCTCCTGCGGCCTTCGGCGGTTTGTTGTTCCTTGTTTATACGTTACTCACAACCAATTTATGTAGGAACTCTGTAAGTCCTTTCTCCTTTGCTGCTTTTCCCAACAGACGTGGGTGGGGTCAGGTGGAGGAAAGCATTCCAGACAGAAGGAACAGCATGTACAATTATCCTAAGGTGGAGAAACTAAAGGAATACTAAGATGTCCTAAGGATAAAAGTGAGGGTGAAAGTAGTGAGAAATGAAGTTAGACAGGGCAAGGCTAGGGGATTTTAAAGGCCAAGCTAAGCAGTTTAATCTTTATTTCATGAACAGCTAGAAACCATTAAGGGAGTATTATCATGTTCAGAGATAGTGGCTTATCCTGTAACCCCAGCACTTTGTGAGGCCAAGGTGGGAGGATCACTTGAAGCTAAGAGTTTGAGTCCAGCCTGGGCAACATACTGAGACTCTACCTCTACAGAAATAAACATTTTTCAAAAGAAATATATTTTTTAAAAGGCCAGGCACAGTAGTTCACACCTGTAATCCCAGCACTTTGGGAGGCAGAGGCAGGAAGATCCCTTGAGGCCAGGAGTTCAAGACCAGACTGAGCAACATAACAAGACCCTGTCTACAAAAAATTTAAAAATTAGCCAGATGCAGTGTGTGGACCTGCAGTCCCAGCTATTTGGGAGGCTGAGGCAGGAGAATCCTTTGATCCCAGGCGTTTGAGGTAACAGTGAGCTATAATTGTGCCACAGCACTCCAGCCTGGGTGACAGAGTTAGATCCTGTCTCTTAAAAAATAATAACAAAGTATTTCATAAGCTGTTCGTAGTAAGAGACATGACTGGATCTGTGCTTAGAAAAATGCTGTGGCCATAGGTGTAGGAGTTTGGACCAGCACACACTTGGCACAGGGCTGAATCACGAAGGTGATGATGGGGAGTCATCACTTTAGAATGTACCAGTGTGGAAGCCGGAGCAGCTGCTACATCTATCTCATAGGACTGCAATCCTGAAAGAGAAAGAATTTAAATGACTTGTTCAAGGTCACACAGCTAGCTGGCAGAGCAGAGGAAGTATGGGAACCCATATACAAACTATGTAACCATCTACTAATGATATGGTTTGGCGGTATCACCACCCAAATCTCATCTCGAATTGTAGTTCCCATAATCCCATGTTGTGGGAGGTAATTGAATCGTGGTGGCAGTTAATCCCATGCGGCTATTCTCATGATAGTGAATGAGTTCTCACAAGACCTGATGGTTTTATAAGGAGGTTTTCCTCCTTTTGCTGGGCACTTCACCTTTCTGCTACCATGTGAAGATGGACATGTTGCTTCCCCTTCCACCGTGACTGTAAGTTTCCTGAGACCTCCTTAGCCATGCTGAGCTGTGAGTCAATTAAACCTCTTTCCTTTATAAATTACCCAGTCTCAGGTATGTCTTTATTAGCAGCATGAGAATGGACTAACATATCTAGTCATCCCACTTTTTTTTTCCCCTGGAAAAGAGATCTTGGGAATATCAAGAATGGATAATAATATCTAACAACAACAGTCTTTCTCAGACAAGAAAATGGCAGGGTCAGGGCAGGGGTGTAGGGAGATTGAAACATGTGCTTCTTAAACAGGAACGAGAGTTTCTACAACTTAACATTGAATAGGAGAGCTCTGGGTTTTAAGATTGCTTGCTACTTACTCACTTTGTCATTCTCCGTATTCTCTGTTGATTATAAAAAGAGATGTCAGATCCCTGCATATGATCAGGAAACGGTCACCACAAATAAGGTAATAGACATATAGACCATCTCGAATTTTCCTTGTGACTCTTGTTTTTTTGTTTGTTTATTGGGTATTTTGGTGGATTTTTATGTGTTTGCTTTTGTAATAAGAAAATGCAAGGTCTACCTCTTAACAAATTTTTAAGTGCACAATACAGTCTTGTTAACTGTAGTCACAGTTAAATTGCACAGCAGATCTCCAGAACTTACTCATCTTGCATATGTCCAAACTCATCAAGTTATACACATTAAATATGTACAGGCTTTTGTATATCAATTATACCGCAATAAAGCCATTTTTAAAAAGATGTTAAATCTAGAAGGGATTTGGTCCAACATTTAGTCCAGAGTTTTGCAACTGTGTGTCACAGGACAGCAGGGAAGTACAGTCCCTCCAGAAGTATGCTGCTGACCAGGTGCGGTGGCTCATACCTGTAATCCCAGCACTTTGGGAGGCTGAGGCAGGTGAGTCACCTGAGGTCGAGAGCTTGAGACTAAACTGGTCAACATGTGAAACACTGTTTCTACCAAAAGTACAAAATTTAGCTGGGCACGGTGGTGCTCACCTGTAATCCCAGCTACTAGGAAGGCTGAGGTACAAGAATCGCTTAAACTCAGGAGACAGAGAGGTTGCAGTGAGTCGAGATCACACCACTGCACTCCAGCCTGGGCAACAGAGGGAGACTCTATCTCACAAAAAAAAAAAAAAAAAATGCATGCTGCCAAATGTTCACTGATATGTCCATTTCTGTTATATGTGAATTGCTATTATGGCAACGCTGTACAACAGAAATGGAACTGAGCAGGTTGTATGATCTGGTAGAAAGAGATCGTTGGGACCAAGAGCTAAGGGGTGTGACCTTTACCAGAACACACACGAGAATATTGAGAGCAGGCAAGAGAAGCCAAGGGCGAGCAGCAACTGGTTCTACTGAAACAGCTTCCCAGAACTAAAGGGTGACAGTGCTTAGAGCCCTAAGAGGGCACTATGACACCATGAGACTTCGCTGTACTGATAGGATCATTATGGGGTAAATTGGTGTCGCTCAGAGGCTTTCACCCCTTAAAGGAGTAGTACCAGAACTCCTAGTGTACCTCAAATCCCAAAAAATTAAAACCACTCTTCTAGTCCATAGGGAAAGGCCAGGTGACATGACGCCAAACTGGATTAGGACCCAGGTCTCTATCAAGTGTCCACTACTAAAGCCATCCACGTAAAAGACCTCCCATTTAGAAGCAGAACAATAATAAATATGAATTTTAAAATATGTAAGCTAATGCTTGAAAATCTAAAGTTTAAAATAAAACCACTGGTGATTTTAATGCCAGGGTTCCAAATACAAATTTGATTTCAAATATTATTTTAGTCATTCCTCCAAATAAAATGTTAACAAGCTGGTAGAAGAGAATCTGCTTAGATTTGGTTATTTATAGATGACTCAGAGTTTTTTTGAATGTAAAAATCTCCAGAAGGAAGAGAAATACGTTCAATATTAAGGAAACAATTGCTTGAAATGAGCCAATATCCATCTTAAGAAATTAACTTTCTGTATCAGACTCATCTTAAGGGTCTCCACAGATTTTCTCAGTCCCACTGTCTCTTAGCTGCTTGCTTTGCTGTCAGGGTGACCAGCTCTTTACCAGCCAGAGTCTCTAGCTCCTACAACCAAGTCCAAATTTGGATGAACCGCCACACCACAAGGCATGTAATCTGGCTTCCCCAGGGCATGACCAAAGGGCAGGTCACACAACCCAGAAGTGCCAGGGAGTTACTGCCCTAGGGCAGAACTTTAACTTCCCTCCCCTCCCCTCCCCTCCCCAACTCCACAACCCCTCCTCTCCCTGGCCCCACCCCCCTCCCCTTCCCCTTCCCTCCCCTCCCCTCCCTTCCCTTCTTTCCTCTCCCCCACTTCTTTCTCTTGGGGGGTTTGTTTCTGTCTCTAGAGACTTGACTTTTAAGGGCCAACACATACACATTTAAATGGTATTCATACACCCTTATCTAAGAATGGAGAATATTACCTCTGAAATCCTTAAATATATAAATTTCAATGAGCATAATTAGGACTTCAGTGGGACAAAATCACCATTTTTATTCTCTTTTTGATGAATGCTGCAATGCTGAACTAAGACAAGCAAGAAGACAGATGTGTATGCCTTTATTTTTTTCAGAGATAGGCCTTTAGTGCATTTGAAATCTCTCTGCATACATTTTTATTGTAAAAACCTGCATCATCTTTATTACTGTAGGTAATAAAGAGCAGCTAAAATCCAAGATGCCTGTACCAAGCTCCTCGATGCCTTGGAAGACGTTCCAGCTCCTCTGGTGTAATATGTTAAGCATAGCCTTGTGCTTGGAGCTGTTCTATATATACCTTCATTTAGTTACTTTTTACAATGATCCAAGAAGTGGATGTTATTGTTACTTCCATTTTCCAGGGGAGAAACTGATGCTCAGATTGCTTAGGTAATGTGACGGTTAATACTAAGTGTCAACTTGATTGGATTGAAGGATCCAAAGTGTGGATCCTGGGTGTGTTTGTGATGGTATTGACAGAGGAGATGAACGTTTGAGTCAGTGGGCTGGGGAAGGCAGACCCACCCTTAATCTGGGAGGGCACCATCTAATCAGCTGCCAGTGAGGCTAGAATATAAGCAGGCAGAAAAATGTGAAAAGAGAGACTGGCCTGGGCTCCCAGCCTACATCTTTCTCCCGTGCTGGATGCTTCCCACTCTTGAACTCCAAGCTCTCAGTTTTGGAACTTGGACTGGCTCTCCTTGCTCCTCAGCTTGCAGATAACCTATTGTGTGACCCTGTGATTGTATGAGTTAATACTTAATAAACTCCCCTTTATGTATGTATATATCCTATTAGTTCTGTCCGTTTAGTCAGGGTCCCTCTAGGATATTACCCTGACTAATACAGGTAATGTCCACTGCCACAAGGCATATCAAAGAGGCAAAGCTAACTGATCACAAAGAGCTTGCTCTCTGCCACATTCTTACCTGTGACGTCCATTCAGGGTTACAGGTGGCTGCCACTCTCAGTTTGCGGGTAGGGAGCCTAGATGCCACCAGCATAAGGAGGATAGTGAAAATGGCGCATGCTGCAGGAAAAGAAGCAGAAAATGACGCCACATTGTCCCCACGTCCCTATCTCATTGCTTTCACTCCTGGCCAACCGCCACGCTGACATCTTCCCCCGGAGCAGATGTCAAAGTCAAGGTCCTAGAGAAAACCTTGGCCTCACACTATTAGGTGGAAAGGAGGGGCACAGCCCCGGGGGAGAGGAGGGGAAGGCCACTTGGGCACTGGCCATTTCTCTCTATATCCCCGTATCTCACTTCAGTCCCCCATCACACACCTCCAACCACAATTTAACCTACCACCTCCTCAGGTTCATCTGGCTTTGAGCAATGACTCCCTCACATTTTATTAAGACTCCTTTTAATTGCTGAGGGAAAACAGACTCATCATGATGGACTCTAAAAAGTTCGTGGGCAACTGTTTGGGGGTTCTTTGGCCTTTGACTACGCTGCAGCTGGGGAAGCAAACTTTCTGTTCCTTTCTGCCTCGCTAGCCAGGGTTTCCTAAGCTTTGCTCTGCCTCCTCGGCCTAACCCTTGCCTCCTCTGTCCCTCCTGCCCACCCCAACCAAGTGTGCCAGGCCTGTCCCTGTGCTCCCAGAACATTGGCTCATCAGCTCTGAGTCAGATTCCTACCCCTACCTGGCACCACCCCAAGTTAGGCAGTTAGCCCAAAGCGCTGAACAAGTCTTCCCTCTTCCAGTCCCCTCTCCCCAGGCAGGAGCCCGTCCCTCCTCTCTTTCTTCCTCAGGCTTCTTAATGCCTCACACTCTTCCTTTCATTGAAAACCTGCAGAATCCAAAAAAAAAAAAAAAAAAAAAAAAAAAAAGATACACCACGGTGCAATTATTTTAATTCATTTATATGATAAATATTTTCATGGCCTGATCTTTGTCAGGAATCAGGATAACATTTGACCTTTGGCTGGCATTCCACCCCTGTGAACAACATGTCCTAAGTCAGGAGCAAGCAACTGCGTGGATAGGGGTGAAAAGCCACAGGGCAGTTCAGGGCAACTGCTGGAGATTAATGTTCATGCAGGGAGGGGCAGGCATGGGGACCAGAGGCTAGGCAGGGTTGGTCAAGGTCCTAGTGGGAAGGCGGGCCCCTCAGGAACACATGCAGTCTGCACCCCATGCTCACCAGGAGCTGAGATACTTTTAGCTGGTATGCATTCTAACACGGTACTTTTACTGAAGAGTAGGATAATGTGGCATTAGTTATTGCCTGTCTTAGGAGGGGCTTATAGTCTAATAAAAGTTAAAACTCAAGCTGAATAAACGAAACTCTAACTTTAGAATTCAGGAGTCATTGTACAGGGAGGGCAGGGATTTGGGAGAAGAGAGGCACCTCGGTCCTTGGAAATTACGACAGGAAAATCACTCCCTACACCCACCCTCCTGCCTGTTCTCCAGAACTTGAGGAGTAACATTACCAGCAGAAGGAAAAACCAGTCCCCGAATCCCACCTCCACCCCCACTCAGTTCACTCCTGCTTTTGTTAAAACTTTCTGTAGAGAGCAATGACTGAGAGGATCAAAGCATCCACTTCCTTCCCTTTGATGTGTGGTCTGAGACAGGCTCTGATGTCAGCCACGTGTTGTATTTCATTAGATCTGATATTAAGCTTCCTAGAGGTCAGGATGACCACGCTGCTTTAACCAGGCTGTAAGCAGGTTCACTTTGCTGGAAATATCAGAGGTCCCAGCACCCTTCAGACCCACTAGGAAATTATACCGGTAAAGAAGTTGGAGGGTCTTTTCTTGATCTTTACTGCTTTGCATTATGAGGCCTCTCTTCAAGCTTACTTTTCTGCCAAAAAAGTCCAGATTCTGCATTCCGAAATCATATTCCTTCTGCATGTCAAATTTTGGAGCTTCAAGCAGGTATGAAGAGGAGCAAGTTTTGGAGAAAGCTCCTACTTTCTCTAAAACTGAACCTCAGCTGATTTTAAGCCCTGGGTTATCCTCTGGCCAAGTAAGATGAGCTCTGAGTAATAGCACGAGATTTGCTAGTGGTATTTCGAGAACCAGAGTACAAACTCTAATTAGCCTCTCCCCAGAGAAAATTTTTAACCATAAATTTTCTCCTGTCTGGAAAACTAGCGGTTTAAGCTGCACAAGCTGCACGTATGCCCCAAAGGAGTAAGTTTCATAGCGCATCTTGATTTCAGGCTGCATTCAGAATTTGCTATGGGAAAGTGCTTTTAATGGAAAAACTGAGACTTTCATCTGAGTTAAGGCTGTTCATTTCCAAGGCCACATTGAAGGCTCAGGCAAAGCCCTGAACCCATCTCCCCTGTGACTAAAGTCACCTTGTCTGCAAAATAGGAAAGTAGTTCTTAACACCACTCAGTGGGCATCAGGTTCCCCAAAACAACCTTAGCATGCTCAAAAAAAAAAAAAAAAAAATGAATAAATCAGAGCTGTCATCCAAAAAAGAAAAAGAGAGAGAGAATTCTGTTGGACTTCCTTATCAATACTTCGTGTTTTCATATATATTTTTAAATTTTCTATAACTTGATGGGATTATCCTCTTTTCAGTCCTTAGGGCGTCTGGAAGTCTTCATGAGCCCCATGTGGGAGTAGGCCTCTTGACCCTTTTCCCAAGCCTCCCTTTCTTGTCTCTGTGAGTCTCACAGCTAAGCCATTTACCTTCCTCTCTTAGCGCTTTCTGGCCCTTGGGTGCTCTTAAGTCTCGCTCCTGTTGGTGAAGAGCAAGGCAGATACCCCTGCTTTGTCCCTTCCCCTAAAAACAATTACAGAGCCCTTTCATTTGTAGTTTTATTCTCTGCTCATTTTCTGGAGACAGAAAAAAACCAGGTAGGGAATTTGCTGCAGGCAGTCCTTGTTACTGAAGTTCTCAGCAGATGCCTGCAGATCTGGGCTTATGTCCTGGCTCTGCCTCTCACAACCAGATGACCCTGGTGACTCTCCTAACCGTTCTCAGCTCAGTCCCCTCATCTGTAAAACTTACTCAGGGCACTGTGTGAAGAGTAAGTGAGGATTAAGTAAGGATTCAGAAGGCAGCTTTCTCACTTACCATCTGAGATCATTTCTCACTCCTCTTCTACTCTCTCGCCCTCGTCTTCACTCTAGCCACAATGAACTGAAAATGGCATGTCCCATGAGGGCCTTTGCATCAGCCTTTCTCTGGCTAAAATGCCCTTTCTTCACTTCTCTGCTATGCTTTCCTTTTCTCCCACTCTGACCTGTCCTGTCCCGTCCCATTTAATTCTATCCAGTCCTGTCCTATGCGTTCCTCAAAACTCAGCTCTATTTTCTCCGGGAAGCCTTCTCAGAGCGTTAGTAACTCCCTCTCCAGGGATGCTATAGAATTTCAAATGAACATGACGATGTGATAAGTACTGCAAGTTTGTCTACCTATTTCAACTAGACTAAGATCACTACAGAGCAGAGATCAAGTCTTTTGCAGTTTTCTAAACTTACGTGGCACTTCTTTTAATAATAGTAGCTACCTTGAATTTACTATATGCTAGGCAATGTGCTATTCATTCATTTATTCATTCACTCACTCACAAATGTTTATTGAGTACCTGTAGTCGTCCTAAAAGCCTATTTTAAGTGCTTACCATATGTGTGTATCTATGCATCCAGAAAAGTTCAACATTTATACTTTTGAATAAAAAGGATGTTTATGTCCAGCTGCATAATGTACAAGTTAGCAGGCCTTAATAAATTGGTAAATTCTGTAATTCTCAGCTCTGAATGCCAAATAGGATTGATAACAACAACAAAACTCCTTAAGGCGCATTATAATGAAAAGTAAGATTATCAAAAAACAGCTTCTAAAGAGGAAAGGAAGACAGACTACAAAAAAATAAGAATCTGATTTATATCAGACTTCTCAGCACCGAGAACAAGAAGAACAAAGGGGTAATTAATACCTTCAAAAATGTACAAGGAAGAAAAGAACTTTGAATCTAAATTTCTAGTCGGCCATGGCCTGAGGAGGATGCCATGAACTGAGAAGTATGATCATCTTATTTCTGTACCTTGAGGGTAAGTGACAGAGAGCATGGAAAGCATAAGCCTGGGTGGGTGTCACAGCCGAAGACCGAGAAAGAGAGAAGTCTTGGTCCTTGAGACACTCTGTTTCCAGCATGATATATGTGATCTTAATGCCCATTCCTCTAGTGCCAGCTTGTGGCACCACTTAGGGTGGTGATAGCAGAAGTCGGCCTCATATTTAATGTGCTGCCTGAAATTCTACCGATCACTGACTTCATCATGCACTCTTTCCTTTCTAATGATTTGAGTTGAATAGATTCCGTGGTATTTCTAACCTATGAGCAAGTGATTAGAAAACATTTTTAATCATACTCACCAAGCTCTACAGAAACTGTAACGTTGGCCCAAAGAAACCAGCTAGAGTAACCAGATTCCGGGTGTATGTCACCAGATAACAGACTGATTTTTTTTTTTTTTTTTTTTACTTTTTTTTTCTTGAGACAGAGTCTCACTCTGCTGCTCAGGCTGCAGTGCAGTGGTGCATAATCTTGGCTCACAGCAACCTCGCCCTCCTGGAGAACCCCAATTTCTGATTCCTCATCCTTGCCTATACTCTGGTGGTCAGATATAACAGCAACAGAAATGAGGGTGGTGGAGGTAGGGCCACTGTTCCTTGAGGCCCTAATAATCTGCTGAGCTGCTGCTGGAATCGGACTTTCAACTAATGCATACAACATTCCTGCTGCATCCAGTACTCTTTGTTTTGAATACTATATCTCTTATTTAAGTAATACATTATTGGACTTGTTACTTTTACTTTTGGCAAACCATAAAGAGGAAAGTCAACCTACATGGCTTGGAGAGTAGAACATACATCAAACACGAAGACCAAGCCTAAGCATTAGCAAAGAATTAGAAGAAAGAGATACTTTGGTCGAGTAGGCAGAATGCCAACCCTTAGTGGTTGGGCACTGAGCCAGGTGCTGGAGAACAAGACAGACCTTGTCACTGATCCCATAGTGTGCTAGATAATTTTTTTTAAATGACTGCCATCAATTTTTTTCCTCCCTATATACGCATACCACTCTCTATTGATGAGTGGGGTATTTCTCCTCCCCTTGGATTTATGACTACTTAAACCATAAAATGTAGTAGAAGTGAAATCCTGGGACTTTTGACACCAGGTTTTACAAATATTTGCCATTTCCACTTTCTTCACTTTATTCCTGTTGGAATCTACCAACTTTGCTGTAAGAGGCCAAGCCACATGGAGAGGCCACATGGAGGGAATACTGAGGCACTCCAGACAACAGCCCTCACTGAGTTTCCAGGAACAGTCTGCATCAACTAACAACTATAAGTTGTCTTAGACATACCAGCTGGTCTAGTCCCCAAGAGACTGGAGCAAACATCGTTTAGAGCAGAAGAATCACCCAGTTTAGCCCAGTCACCCTGCAGAATCACAAGAGTTAATAAAATCATTGTTTTAAACTGCTAATTTGGTCACTTGTTATGATGGAGTAGATAATGAAGATATAATGCTTCTAGTGTAGTGGAGAAGTTAGGCATTAAGTATATGGTAAAATGTGATGAGCATCCAAAGTACTAGGAGAGTATAGTGTATGTCTCCAAGTTGAGAGGTTAGTGAGGAGTTAACCAATTATAAAAGAGATATGTGGGTTCCAGAGGCAAGGGCATGTGTGGGAGAAAGAAAGAAAGAGTACAGAGCTTTTCTAAGGAGCTGATGTAACTTTAGTGCAGCCTGATCCTGAAGTGTGAGGAAGAGGAATAAGATGAGAGAAGGAAATATTATTTAGAATGTTGTAAATATCATAAACGCAATGGGGGAGGCCTTTGAAGGATTGTAAGCCTAGAAATAAAGTAACTGATTTTGTGATGTTTCATCTTGACTGAGGTATATGTGTGAGTACTAACAAATCCGGTAAATTTTATTATGCCCATTTTTAGATAGATGGATGGGGAAATGGGGACTCTTTTGGAGAGATTCCTCATCAGCAGTCCTAGCTGCTTTGAGGCAGAAGGTACTTTTGTTCTTGGCTGTGGGCGATCTGGTCCCTAGGCTTGGCTGCCTTTAAGTTAGCTAATGAGTGGGACTGGAACTGATGGTTTCCACATGAGCTGCCTCTGAAAGGCTCTTGGCATGGACGGGTACAACTCCATCTCCACTGTTAAACACTGTTGATCATCTATCCCAACGACCCACCAGAGACGCCTGCTGTCTTTCAGGAAATTCCATGCTCCTGGGCCAAGCCCATTGTTTGAATGCCCCTGCACATCTCCCAAGGAGCTGCTCTAAAGCCCAGCCAGAAAGAAGAAATAGATACGGACCCAATGAGACTGGAAAATTTGGGCAGGAAGCTATAAAATGAGATGCAGCTTGGAAAAATACAGATTGCTACATCTGGGAGAGAAAATAATATATCACTAGCAACCCCGGCAAGCCCCATCACCAAATATAAAAATGCATTCAAGAGTAGGAACAGAGGTAGATTATTGTCAAGCTAGCAAGGCTGAGACTTCAGACTCCTCAATTGTGCCGGCCCCTTCCAAAGGCTTAGGAGAGCCTAGCAATGTGTTCTTCGTATGCTTTTGTAAACCTGCGAAGATACGCTATTTTAAGAATTATTTTTCTTAAATAGGGCTCCCCTAAATTGCATAAGCTTCATGGGACACAAAACCTGGATCTGCCCCTGGGGCAGGCTGAAATGTTCAGTAGCAAATCAACAACAATGTTGGTGGTCCCCCTGCTAAATGAGAACCTCTCTTCCTAGCCCATGAAACTCTGTTGGAGTAGTTCCCTCAGGCCAAATGTAATAAAGCTAGGTTCATACTCTGTCAGGGCACATCACTGGATAAGGCTGTGAACAAATTCAGAGCTAGGTGTTTGCAGGCAGAGCGACAACATTACATGACAAAGACAGATCTTTGGCATGGTCATGAATCAGAGAAATAAGCTCTAATGCTACCCACACAGTGTTCCTCTTTCCTTTTCACCAGTTTTTGCTTGGGTTTAAGAGCCCAGTGGATTCTGTTCACAATGAAACCATCAACCATAACTGACAATGGTCAAAATGTATTTGGAGACAGGGGTTGGTATCCTCATGTTACTGAAATTCAAAGCCTTAAAGTTAAGATATTATATTCTACTAGCAGAATTAATTTCAGAAATGAGGAAGAACTCAAAGTACTTCTGAGAAGTCTTTCAAATCCATGGTGGTCGTGAGGGCAAGGCTGTCCCTCCGTAAGCAGTGACTCAAGCCTCCTTTTGGGGAGTCTGCAAGACACCACATCAAGCAGCAGAAAGAAAGCTCAAAATTATGTTTTTGAAATCTCATATGCAGTTTTTATTGTACTCCTGCAGAAAAATGTTTTCAGCTATTTCCCATTGAGTAAAACTGACGGTATGGGAAGATGCAAAATTATTACCCTGAGGTTCCCTGTCCCACCCTGCTATCTGTCACGGGCCCCCCTTGTTTGTGTGTACCCTGGGTAGAGAAGCATGCTTTTATTCATTTAGCATGGAGCTTGCAGGAGCAGCTTTGGCTCAAGAGAAGGACTCTACAGCATGGGTGCAAAAGAACATCCAGTATCTGGAAGAGTTTCATGCTTTCATATTTAAAATTACAATTCTGCAAGGCTGTGCTTCTTAGCCTGTCCCTTAAGAGTGCACAGATGTTTGGCAGAAAGAGCATCCCCCAACATGGCCGGGCTGGCTTTGCTAGAGGCTCCACAAAGACATGAGGAATGGCATCAGTGGCGATGTGCTGGGGCCTGGCTGAGCTTGGGCTCAGTGCCAAAGTCTGGAAACTGCCCCTTTATGAGCGATAACAAAATGCATCTCCCATTTGGCTACCAGTGTTCTTGTCTGTGCTCCTTTCTCTGAAGTAGCCTTCAAATTAGTGAAGACTCTTGACATTGAGGAAAAAGGTGACAAAAAGGAGGTTTGTCTTTGATCCTTTCTGCCTCGTTTCCTGTCCTCTTCACTTTCTGTCTTTTGCCCCTCATAGGAGCTCCCTGTCCTCTAAGACATGAAACTTTACCAGTGTAGATTTATGGTCCTCGCTCTAACCACAATGGAAAAAAACGATCAAGGAATGTACACTGAGGTGTCTAGAACTTGGTGGATAAATCCTCTTAGAAATATTCCAGAAGACATCAGAAAGATGGCAAACTTTACCCATGTTTTAGGTTGATTCCTTATCGTGGCTATTGAGTAATCCTGCAGTGAACATGAGAGTTCAGATGTCTACATGAGACAGTGAACTCCTATCTTCACTGCAGGAACTACATATTAATACATATTAGACCTTCAAAAAATGAGATCTTGCCATCTGCCACAATATGGATAAGCATAGAGGATACTATGCTACATGAAATAAGCCAGACACCAAAAGAAAAATATTATATGATCTCACTTATGTATGGAATCTAAAAAAATTCCATCATATGGAGAGAGAGAACGAAACAGTGATTACCAGAAGCAGGTGGTGTGGGGAGGAGGAAGTGGGGAGCTGTAGATCAGCAGATACAAAGTAGCAAAGATACAGGATAAATAAGTCTAGCGATCTAAACACAACACGGGGACCACAGGCAATCAAATTGTACTGTATATGGAGTCCATGCTAAGTGAGTGTATTTTAGCATCTCATTTAACAAACAAACAAAAACAAATTGGTTAACTATGTGAGATGATGGATGTGTTAATTTGCTTCCCCATAGCAACCTTTGTAGTATCATGTGTAACCCATAACATCATACCGTATACCTTAAATATTCACAATAAAACTTATTTTTTAAAAAAAGCAAAGAAAAATGGCAAACAAGGTGAATAAATCTTTAATGATGAACTCTCAAGTATCTACAGAGGAATTCTGTTTCATGTGGTTTTGCAGTGAAGCTCCAGCATCCCTCAAATCATCATTCCCCTTATAGAAAAGGCAAGTCCTACCAGGAAGCCCTCAACTGGGCTTTGTGAGTACTGAGAGCAAAATCTGCTTAGGGCAATGCTCAAGCATCCCAGGCTATCCGTGTAGCTCATTTGAGCCAAGATTAATATTTTGAGAATTCAAGAAACGTACTTCCAAGTCTCAAAGGGGTTCCCGTGAGCCAAACTCTACTCCTTTGATATGCAGTAATTGCTGCAATGTCTCTGCCTAGAGCTTTCAAATACACCTATGAATTCCCACAAGCTGTCTGTCCACTCCTCCCAGCCCGAGTGTGGGATGAGGAGATGCCCAACCACAGGGACCTCTGCTGCATGACGTCTGGGGGCCATGGTGACCAGTGCAGTCGGTCTCAGAAGATGCATAGAGTCCCATGAAAGAAGAAGGCCCAGCCTCATCTGAGACATTTGTTTGTAGGATGCATCTTACATCTATTCCTTGACTTATTACTGGCCATTCAGCTTTTGAAGGCACTGTGCTATCTGACTTCTTCCCACTTGTTGATCTAATTCTGCTCTGCTTCAATACACACACACACACAAACACACACAGACACACACACACACCCCCTACATGATACCTTTGTTCCTCCCATCCAAGCCATCTCTCAAACTTCCTTCTTTGTTTCCCAAAATGCTCCTTCCAGGCACAGCTCATCCAGGGAATGCCAACCCTGGTTTTGTGTGGCATCAAATGCAGCCCTGCCCAGGCATAGCCCAATCCCGCAGGATTTTGCCCTTCCTAGGTCAACAGGAGAATGATGGGCTCAAACAGTGGGTCTTAGCTGTTCAAGGGACCTGGCAAGTTTTGGGGGGAAAAGTTCCAACAAGTTAAAATGAATGCAAATTATGGGGACAGTATTAGTTGTGATTTAGAATCAACTAAATAACAATGCCAAGGGCAGGAAAAGGAGGAGGGTGACACTAAGCACATTTACCCATTTCTCCTTCTGTCAGCTTCAACTTAAACTAAATCAGTGTGATTTGTGGCCCCATTATTCTGGCTAGCTAGTGTCAGAAGCCAAGAAAAAAGCAGTTAATTTCCAAGTGAGCTTGGCTCTAAATGTAGAGAGGCTCTCAGTACATTGGGGCTGGCTATATTATGTGGTCAGTGTCCCCTATGACAGCCTCCAGCGAGGAACTAAAAGCCTGTATCCTGGCTGTGTTCCCTTGCCCTGGACTGTGTCCCTGCTTGGGTGGGTCTCACTCACTCATTTGGCATATGTGTGAAGGCATCTGTCTGTTTCCTGCATTCTGCTTTTGGCTGAAACTGATTTATTTCAAAATCTGTTACGTATTTGGGATGTGTCATGCCCTGAATCCTGGGTTTCAGTGCTATGCCAATAACTTGTACAATTAATTACACTTTACATACAGGCTATTAGGTTTTGAGCAGGCATGAGGCATATATATTGGGCAAGAATAGTATGCAGATGGTGTATAACAGCTAAACCAATGGCTGACATTTGTGCTATGTGCTGTGGTTTGCAAAGCATTTACACATGCATTATCACTTTTGGTCCTCACGACAATCCCCTTGAGATAGGTAGTAGAGGAAGAAATATTATTACTTCCATTTTACAAATGATAAATATGGGACATAGAGAGGCTAAAAATGGCAGAGTCAGAACTTGACAACTTCCACTTTTAGGAACTCCCAGGCTGAAAAACTTTAGCTCTTGGAGTTCTTTAGTCACTTTGTTTGAAATTCCCTGTCGTTAGCCTCCGTTCACTTTTTGTTTAACATCTTTATTAAAGTGTAAGTGACATATAATAAACTGCGCATATTTAAAGAGCACAACTTGATAAGTTTTGACATATGTATATACCCATGAAATCAGCACCATAATGAAGGTAACGAACATACCATCATCCCTAAAAGCTTCCTTGGGCCTTTCTGTCACCCCTCCTTCTTGCTCTGCCCTACTGTTCCCAGGCAGCCACTGATTTGCTTCCTGTTACTATATATTAGTTTGCTTTTCTTAAAATTTTACATAAATGAAATCATACACTATGTACTCTTTTTTATTGGCTGCTTTCATGCACCATAAGATTCAATAATTTTGTAGTTTGTATCAATAACTCATTTGTTCTTATTGAGGAATTGTACTGCATTCTACTGATAATGTCACAGTTTGTTTAACTATTCACCAGTTAATTAACATTTGGCTTGATTTTGGGTTTCGGCTATTACAAATAAAGTTCCCATGAATATTTATGCACAATTTTTTTTTTTTTGAGATGGAATCTTGCGGTCACCCAGGCTGGAGTGCAGTGGCACGATCTCAGCTTGCTGCAACCTCCACCTCCCGGGTTCAAGCAATTCTGCCTCAGCCTCCCAAGTAGCTGGGACTACAGACACGCACCACCACGTCCAGCTGGTTTTTGTATTTTTAATAGAGACGAGGTTTTGCCATGTTGGCCAGGCTGGTCTTAAACTCCTGACCTCAGATGATCCACTTACCTCAGCCTCTCAAAGTGGTGGGATTATAGGCGTAAGCCACCACGATCAGTCAGTACAAGTCTTATATAGACAAATGTCTTCATTTCTCCTGGGTCAATATGTAGAAGTGGGATGTTTGCATCATATATTAGGTGTATGTTGAACATTTTACAAGCTCTTAAATTGTATTCCAAAGAGGTTGGACTATATTCTTCTTACGAGCAGTATGTGAGTGTCCTAATTCCTCTGCTTCCTTGCCAACACTAGATATACTCAGTCTTTTAATTTTAGCCAGCTTAGTAGGTATGTAGCCATAATATCTCTTGTGTATTTCCTTAATGCACATTTCCTCGGTTTGCATTTCTTGGTGACTAATGATGTCAAGCATCTTCTCATGTGCTTATTTGCCATCTGTGTATCTACTTTAGCAAAATGTCTGTTAACATCTTTTGTCAATTTTTAAATTATGTTTTCTTATTGTCAAGTTTTTACAGTTCTTTCTAAATTCTGAATATAAGCCACTTATTAGATACATGCTTTGCAAATATTTGCTCACAATCTGTGGTTTGTTCATTCTCTGGGTCTTATTAAAACTTTTATTAAGTCCAACTTATCAATCTGTTCTCTCCTGGATCATGCTTTTGATATTATAACTAAGAAATCTTTGCTTAACCCAAGATAACAAAAGTTTACTCTAATGATTTCTTCCTGAAATTTTATAGTTTTAGGATTTGCATTTATGTCTGCAATTCATTTTGAGTTAATTTTTGTATATGGTGAGAGGTGTGGATCAAAGTTCATTTTTGCATATGGATATCCAATTGATCTAATGTATAGAAGACTATTTTCTCACTACTTTCTGCCATTGAATATTTGTTGAAATCACTTGTCCATATGTGTGTACTTCTTTGTTTAGTCTCTCCATTCTATTTCATCAGTTTATTTGTTTATCTTTATGCCAATGTCACACTGTTTTGATTACTGTGATGGCTAGTTTTACGTGCCCATTTGACTGAGCTGTAGTATCCAGTTGTACAATCAAACGAACACCTATCTAGGTGTTGCTGTGAAGATATTTTGTAGATTTTTTTGTGAAAATATTTTGTAGATGTGGTTAACAGCTATAATCCTTTGACTTTAAGTAAAGGAGGTAACCCTCAGTAACATGGGTAGGTGTCATCTAATCATTTGAAAGACTTTAAGAGCAAAAACTGGGGTTTCCAGGAGAAGAAGAAATTCTGCTTCACAACTACAATCTCAACTCCTACCTGGGTTTCCAGTGTCAGCCTGCCTTATAAATGTCATACTTGCCAGCCTCCACAATCACGTGATATACATATGAATTGAGTTAACTCACACACACACACACACACACACACATGCACACACAGAGAGAGAGAGAGAGAGAGAGAGGACTTTTGAAAGCTTTATAGTGACTCTTCAAATCAAATAGTCTTAATCCTCCAACTTTGTTCTTCAAACTTTCCAAATCTATTCTAGTCTATTCACATAGAATAAAAAAGAAGGGAAAGATCACATTCTGCTGAATGTTCAAGAGGGATGTCCAAAAGAGATCATCTGAGTTGGACCCTGAAGATAGAAGAGTTTTTACAAATATAGGAGAATCAGTGTTATTCCATTATAAGGGGAGGAAAGCTGCTTGAGTGAGACCTCAGAAGGATGTTTTTTTCAAAATACTCTGGAAATTGGAGTCATCCGGTGTGGCTAGAAAGTAAAGGGTATAGGAAAAAGAGGTGCAATGTGTTTGAAAAGATATCTTGGGTTAGTGCTCTGAAATGGCTTATGCAGAAGGAATTTATTAATACACATAATTGAGCAATCCAAGGGTTATGACATCAGGCATAGCTGGTTCCAGAGGGCTTATTCTCTTTTTCTCTTTCTCCTTCTCTTCCCCTTCCCCTCTCCCTCTTTCTCTCTCTCTTTCTCTCTGTTATCAACTCTGCTTTTTTTTGCTTTTTTTATAAAGATGGGGTTTCATCATATTGGTCAGGCTGGTCTTGAACTCCTGATCTTGTGATCTGCCTGCCTCGGCCTCTCAAAGTGCTAGGATTACAGGCATGAGCCACTGCACCTGGCCAACTCTGCTTTTCTTTATGTTGGTTTCAGTCACAGCCAGGGCTTCTCTATTAGATAAACTCTGACAGCTCTAGGTTGATACTACCTGTGTAACTTCCAGTCCTTGTAGGAAGAAAGCGTCTTATTTTTATACTAGTGCAAGTAAAATAAAATAAATAAAATATCCCAGAAACACATCTTATTTGACTCATCAGGTTACATGTCTACACCAGAACCACTGTGTTCATGAGATTGGGATAAACTGGCTTTCTAGCCCTGGGACCTGTGACCATCGTCATAGGGGGAGAAAGGCGAGGTAGAAGGTGCCGAGTGAGGTCAGTAGAATTACCACATCCTTTCAACTTCCTCCCGTGAAGACAAGGATTTTGCAATTTCAGCATTTGTTTTATCATTTCATCTTTAAGACTCTTCTGTTGATTGCTGTTTTCTACATTGCTTCTTCCCTTTAAAAAAAAAATGTTTAAGCGTCTGCTTCTTTCCCCTGCAGTGTCAGGGTCACACACGCAGGTTTCGGCACGTGTTGCTGCTCCTTGCTTGTGAGTCAGTTCTCTCTAGAGTTCTAGTTTATTGCTGTCACCACTGGAGTTTGCAACAGCTTTCCATTTGGTTCCTTTGTGAATCTCATTAATATGCAGTTATCACCTCTCTCCACATCATTAAAAGACATTAACCAAAACCAAACCCAATAATGAAGTCTGAAGATTCTGCAGCATTAACTCCTTCATGGGAAACGAAGCAATTTGACAGAGGAGGGATTTGAGTAGGAAAATGGAAAGGGCTTCCTTTTCCAACACACAGAGTTTTCATCAATAACAATGGGACACCCGGAGAGGAAAATAAAAGAACTACAGTGTAAGGTCAGAGAGATAGAAAAATGGGTCTCAGCATCTGTTTCTGAATATTTAAAGTAAAAATCAGAGCTATGAGCAGCTGCAAGATTTGGAGGTTCTGGGGTTACAAGCTGCTGCTTAAGTGACTCAATTATTAATAGTAAGGCTAAATGGAGGAGCAGTTGACGAAGAACTTTAGTCACTGGCCCTCCCCCTTCATGCTCTGAAATACTCACCCTCTTGTCTCAGAGGTGCTTTTCTGTGGGTTGGTGGTTTTGTTTTAGCCTGAATGTCCCTCAGAGTTATCGCTGCTGAAAAAAAAAATATCTTTCTCTGCCACCCCACAGCTGGATTTGAATTGGATCTTTCCCTCTCTTAGTCACTGTCTTGATCTTGACCGATCTTCAAAAGGTCCAAATCCATAAGTTCATGTCCATTATCACTCTCGCCTGGACCACTGAAGCAGCTTCTAGCTCATCTCCTTACCCCCATCCTGGTGTTCCGCTCCCAGTGTGCCCACAATTCCTTCTCCTTAGTGAAATGTGGAAGAATCTCTCAAAAACACAAATCAGATCACATTACTTGGGTTTTTTTCACAAACGAGTAAACTGAAGTACATGCAGCAGCTACGTAGCATGGTAGATGTTATTACCAGTGGCCTGCTTTGTGTATATAGGATAGGAAAGTTAAAAAGAAAAACCACTCAATGGATTAAGGATGTGACCTTTTGATGGCAGCATGGCCAAAAACTAGTGCTATTTAATGAGTTGTAGGGGGACACGAGGCAAGTTCCTTTTGGCTGGAGCATTTAATTACCAGCCTAAGACCCTCCCATGCTGGATGTGGTGACAGAGCCCCCATCAACCTGGGTTCCTGTGTAAAAATCTGAAATACATGACATTGGCTTATATGCTAGGTGATAGGTGATGAGAAAACTGATATTAGAGGCTTGAAAGTTGGAAATCCACTTCATTTAATGGCAAAGCATTTTTTTTTTTTTTTTTTTGAGACGGAGTTTCACTCTTGTTACCCAGGCTGGAGTGCAATGGTGTGATCTCGGTTCATCACAACCTCCACCTCCTGGTTTCAGGCAATTCTCCTGCCTCAGCCTCCCGAGTAGCTGGGACTACAGACGTGCACCACCATGCCCAGCTAATTTTTGTATTTTTAGTAGAGATGGGGTTTCACCACGTTAGCCAGGATGGTCTCAATCTCTTGACCTCGTGATCCACCCGCCTTGGCCTCCCAAAGTGCTGGGATTACAGACGTGAGCCACTGCGCCCGGCCAATGGCAAAGCATTTATAAAGTTGCCACCTTCAGTCATTTTGGAGGCATATCATGCTTCTAATTAGGAGAAGAGGTTGGGAAAGAATATTGCAGTGTGTGCTGGTTGCTGGTGGCTATATGTGTCAAGGTCCTATAAGCAAGAGATGCCCTCAGCAAAGAATTGGCTTACTGGCAAACAGGAATGAAAGAGAATAAGAGAGCATCTAAAAATTCAGGGAGAGGAGGGGGGTTGCAAAGTCAACTGCTTCTCAGTTCTAAACTATAAAAGGTAAGAATGAGGAGAGAAAAACAAAGGTTAATAAAACTCAGCCTTGTGAGGAGGATGAAAGTAAGAGTATAGTCATTAAATACAGTTGTTAAAAGTTCTGAATGGAGTAAGGTGTCTTAAAGTAAGATCCAGGGAGGGACAGGGTGCCAGTAAATCCTTTTAATTGGATAAAAGTACTCAAGAAAAGAAGGAACGATCTGGCTTGCACTTAAGTCTAGAGATAGGTTTGGGAGTGAGAAAGCAAATGACAAATAAGGGAACCACGTTTGAGCAAAGGGCTGAGGGAATGGTTAGTGGCACTTAAAGCTGACTGACAATGCATGGGGAGTCTCAGCCCACTGAATTCTTGAGAGAGGTATGCAGCCAAAGAAGCCATGGGCCTTGGCTAAAAGGGCAGTGATTGTTGAGACCCTGACTTCCAATCATTCAGGAAAGGAAGTAGACTGGAATAGATGCTGTATGCCCTAAGAAATTGTATTCGCCAATGCCTGTTTTAGACGTAGTCAAGAGGGACAAAGAAAAATAAAGAAGCTCCCATGGAGTAGACCAGCAGTGATGGAGAAGAAAGGATCCAGGAGCTCCTCTAACCCAAAGAATCAGAGATCAATCAAAATATGTTTCCGCTCCAAGGAGAGGGCCTCAGAAGTCAACCCAGCAGGAGCCAGAACTTCCACAGGACACTCACATCTCCCGTTCTTCCCCTTTCTGAACAGGTGTTACCGTGATTGTCATGTTCCTCTCCTATCACTGTGGATTGGGTGGAGGAGACAGGAGGATGCAGAGCACTTGTCTTTTTAGTTCATAGCTCTTACAATCAAGAGTTGTGCCAGGTGTGGTGGCTCACACCTGTAATCCCAGCACCTTGGGAGGCCAAGGCAGTTGGATCATCTGAGGTCAGGATTTCGAGACCAGCCTGGCCAACATGGTGAAATCACATCTCCTCTAAAGAAAAAATACAAAAATTAGCCAGGCGTGGTGATGCGCACCTGTGGTCCCAGCCACTCGGGAAGCCGAGGCAGGAGATTGCTTGAGCCTGGGAGGCAGAGGTTGCAGTGAGCTGAGATGGTGCTGCTGCACTCCAGAGCAAGACTCTGTTTAAAAAAAAAAAAAAAGAGTTGCCAATCCAGACCTGATGGAGAAACCACAAGGTGAGATTCTGTGATGAAGATTCTGTGATGCTTCATTCAGAGATCTGAGACTTTCAATTTAATGTCTTGACTCTGCAGGATATTTAAGTTATCTTGTCGGGAAAGGGATGAGTCTGCTCTGCATGTATTAAGAAGACAGAACTAAATATTTAGAGAGTGAAGGCAGTCTAGAGCAGATCTTTCTACTGTTTACCTGTACTGAGCTCCCTGCTTTGAAGAATGTAGAGACTACACTTAACCCACACCCTTGAAGTCAGACATGGCTCTATAATTAGCTCTGGCCAACAGACTGTGGGCAGAAATGTTGTGGGCCAGAGCACTAAAATAACAACTCAAGACCCTCTGACTCTGCTCATTACCAACTTAGATGGCTGTGCATTACTTTGAACATACCTCACCCCATGCAGAGGAAGGAGCCTCCATCAGCCTGGGTCCCTGAGTGATTACAATGAGCAGAAGATTTCCGCCAGTCTGTTTTGAACATGCAGCGTGAGTGAGAAATACACTTTTTTTTTAAGCCACTGAAATTTTGGTAGCTGTTCGCTCTGCAGCATCAATTTTTCTATTCTGAATGATATGCTTGCCATTCCCAAAGGCAGAAAGAAGAGGTGGAGCCAGGATTCAAACTCAGTTCTGTCTCACTCGGAGGTCAAATCTTGGCCATTACCTCCCTGTCAGCTGCAAGGGTATTACTAAAGTTGTCCTTGAACTGGGACTGATGAGTAAAACTTAGTACTGCATAGCTTCGAAAAAATTAAAACATGAAGATATTGATGCAACATAGTGGTTGTGGGAAGGATAGAGATGGAGCCTAATGTGATTGATCAGAGCACTGAGGGATGAAATTGCAAAACCTCAATTAGCATTTTTTTTTTTGGTCTAAGAGAGATGAAAGTTAGATGTACATACAGATTCACTCAATGAATTGCATAAGAATCAGCTATAGAAGTAAACATTAATTATATGCTACACGAAAGTTCCTGCAACAAAATCTGAGGGACATGTGGCTATTTCTGTGTAGAGAGGAGTAGAATGGGGAGCAGAGATGGTAAGTGGGAATGAAAGAATTGATAATAGTGTATTTACATAAATCAACCAAATTTAATATTTCTAATATTAGAAATTGTTGAAAGGGGCGGGGCGTGGTGGCTCACGCCTGTAATCCCAACACTTTGAGAGGCCGAGGCGGGTGGATCACTTCAGGTCAGGAGTTCGAAACCAGTCTGTCCAACATGGCGAAACCCCGTCTCTACTAAAAAATACAAAATTAGCCGGGCATGGTGGTGCATGCCTGTAATCCCAGCTACTCGGGAAGCTGAGGCAGAAGAATCACTTGAACCTGGGAGGCGGAGGTTGTAGTGAGCCAAGATCGTGTCACTGCACTCCAGCCTGGGCAACAAGAGCATAAGTCCGTCTCAGAAAAAAAAAGAAGAAATTGTCGAAAAGAGTGTAACAGTTGAAATTTGAACTAGGAATTTTAACTATTATATGATAGTTAAGAAATACATTTTGATATTTGTAGAATTTGAACTCTTTTATGTTTTCCTTTAATATATGTCTTGATTCTTACTTTATTTCTTCAATGTTATATTCTTTAATAAGATTTGCTTTTCATCACCGTAACAACAGAACTTGATTATAAATCATGATTATAAATCTCTGTAGGAGATTGAACCTAAAGCTATAGCCTGAAACTCAAGACTCTGGTGAACGTGATGCGACACATTATTACTTTACTGACATCTAATGACCATATAGCTTAATTGCAGAATTTTGTTTTGAAGTGGCAAATGAAATGCATTGAAGATATACTCTGAAATCATTTAGTAATAGCTGTAAATTTTTTAAATTTCCTTATCCTCTATCACTTTCTTTGCTTTCTTTTATATTATATTTCTCCACCCAATCTTTCTTTCTCTTTCTTTCTTTATCTCAGATGCAACACACAGTTATACAAAAACATATAACCTATGGACCCAAGGTACCCAGCACGTTTCTGAACAAAAAGTAAAAAGAAGTTACCAAGCCTGCCAGAGACCTATAGCCAGAATTTCAGAGCTTCAGAAACTTGTGTAATAAGAGATCTACCAGAACTTTTATTCATTTACTTATCTAACATTTATACAAGTCTCACTATGTACCAGGAAAGAAGTTAGGTGTGGAGAATTCTGGAATGAAAACTGTAGACTTTGCCCTCCAGAGCTTCACTATCTTACAGGGAATAAAATAATTTTCATATAGTAAAGTAGAGGTCACTCTGGAGCATCCCAGATGGTCAAACCCTACCTTTGCAGACATCTTTTTTTCTTTTTTAAATTTAATTTTATTTTATGTTCCGGGATACACGTGCAGGACGTGCAGGTTTGTTACATAGGTAAATATGTGCCATGTGGTTTGCTGCACCTTTCAATCCATCACCTAGGCATTAAGCGCCACATGCATTAGCTCTTTATCCTGATGCTCTCCCTCCCCTTGCCCACTGACAGGCCCCAGTGTGTGATGTTCTCCTCCCTGTGTCCATGCGTTCTCAGTGTTCAGCTCCCACTTATGAGTGAGAACCGACGGTGTTTGGTCTTCTAATCCTGTGTCAGTTTGCTGAGGATAATGGCTTCCAGCTCTGGCCATGTCCTTGAAAGGACATGATCTTATTCCTCTTTATGTCTGCATAGTATTCCATGGTGTATATGGACCACATTTTCTTTATCCAGTCTATCATTGATGACATTCGGGTTGATTTCATGTCTTTGCTATTGGGAACGTTGCCTTTGCAGACATTTCAAATCATTTTCAGTTGAGTAGGGAGCACTTAGGAAAAACCCATGCATACATTACACTTGCTACTTAATAAAGGGGTTAAAGCAAATAATGTAGATGAAGTATTCAGGTTAGTGCCTGAAATTCAGGAAGCACTCAAAATGTTACCTATTACCATTCCTCCATTCTTTTTTTTTTTTTTTTAGAGATGGGGTTTCTCCATGTTTCTCAGGCTGGTGTCGAATTCCCAACCTCAAGTGATCCGCCCATCTTGGCTTCCCATAGTGCTGGGATTACAAGCGTGAGCCACCACGCCCAGCCCATTCCTCCATTCTTGTACTCATTAGACATGACGCCTGGCACTATGGTAAGAACTAAGGATACCAAAGTAAAAAGACAGCCCCTGATTTTAAGGAGCTTATGAGACTAGTGGAGGAAATAAACATGCAAATAAGTGATTCAGTGCAATATGGTCAGTGTTAGATTCAAGGAGTAGGCGTAGGAGATTGAAAACTGTATTAGACTACTGGAACCATGTATAGCTCACCTCTGAACTGAAGTATTAACTGGGTTTGGCCAGGGTACCATTCTAGGTAGAAGGCACAGCATGAGCAAAAACATGAAGGTTTCTGGCTGCAACAGAAAAACGAAATGAAAGAAAAACATGAGGGTGCAAGAACACGTGATCTATTTTGAGAACTTGAGGATTACTCGTGCGCAAGAAGAGAGGGATTGGTATGGGGCTAGATAGGTAAGGAGAGCCATATCAGGAAAGGCCTTGCAGGTCACATCAAAGAAATCAGAATCTACACGGTAGGTAGGGGGTGATTCAGACTGGTAGGCTGAAGGCTTCATGGCTAAGAGATGTTTTGTTTGGTTTGCACAGTTTTTAAAAGGCAACATGCCTAGCTAGACAGGTCACAGTGTGACTGCATATTGTTTTAGCAACATTCCACGCCATGAGTTTGTGTTGTCTGCCTGTTCCGGCCAGTGTCTGTGTTTGCAGACAGTTCAACCTGACCGATGATCGAAAACTACTGAGGAGTTCTGGGCAGAAGAGCAACACAATTATATTTATATCTCCCTGATAGTGACCTGGTACATAAGGCAGGGAAATTAAGAATAAGAGATAAAGACAAGTAAGAGACAGCTAAAATAATCCAGACGGGAGCACCTGAATGAGGGCAGCGGCAGCGGAGGGGACATATATAAGATTGATTTAAAAATTAGAAGAATAGGTTGTTCATGTTTTGGTTATTTGTCTTGTTCCTTGGTAATGGTGGTGGGCAGAGAACAAGAGGGAGACTCTAGAATGCGCTCCAGTTTTAGTTTGGGCAACTGAGTCAATGGTAGTCGGAGATGCCATTCCTAGAGTCAGCAGGATGTAAGGGTAGGTTAAGGCGTAAGATCCTGTGTTAGGTTAGATGGAGGAGAGCCTAAGGATTTTGGTAGATACTCTGGCAAGTATGGTGGTTGGGGTAAATCACAGACCAGTAACAAACTGTAGAGTTGAAACTGGACTTAACAACATTCTCAGATAGCCAGTCTGTTTCTCCACAACTTACAGAGGAAGGCCCCATAAGCTTGGAATCAGGATAAGAATGTATTAGCTCTTTCAATGGCTGGTCCAAAGAGTCACAAGAGAACAAGAATGATAATACTAACTGTAATATAATTTTTTATAAAACTGAGTTTTATAGAATTCTAACTATGTGTGAGGGGCTGGATTGTTTAATTCCTCATACTGACCTTATATATAATAAGTGTGCTTATTGTCTCCATGTCACAGATGTGAAAACTAAGACTTAGAGAAGTTAAATGGGTAGCCCAAGTCACATGGAGTAAGAGGTGGAGCTAGAACTTAACTCTGTCTCCAGATCTCCATGCCAGTTACCAGTGCATTATTCTGGCAGTTTAGGCTGGCGGGATAACATGAGGAGTTCCAGGAAGGCTGATCTCTTTCAAGAAAATACCAACCTTGTCCCTCAATATGTACATGTACCTAAAATTTTTAACTTAAAAAATGTATTTCAGGCAGGACGAGGTGGCTCACAGCTGTAATCCCAGCATTTTGGGAGGCTGAGGTGGGTGGATCACCTGAGGTCAGGAGTTCAAGACCAGCCTGGCCAACACGGTGAAATCTCATCTCTTTAAAAAATAAATAAATAAATAAATAAATAAAATTTTTTTAAAAAATGTATTTCTTAGGGGCCTGAAGGGTTAGGAGGGAAAGTTTCTCAAATCCACTATTCAGGTCTAAATACCTCTGGGAGGTGAAGAGCTGGTTTGAATATACAGAGGTTCTTGGCTCCCATAGCACTTTAGAAGCACCTGGGAGTATTTTTTAAAGCTGTCAATGTGCTAATTGGTCTGGGGCACACATACTGTATGTTTTTAAAGGCAGTAATTCAAATTTGCATCTAGGGTTGCAAAAAACCAAAGGCAGTGGGCTGCGATGCACATTCTCAGTGAAAGGCAAATCATAAACTCCAAGGTTGGAGCCCAGCAACTGGTGTTTTCTTAAGCCTCCCAGGTGCCAGTCTTCTAGTGGGGTTAATGAGACTCCATGGAAGAGAACAATAGGTACAAGGAGAGGACCTGGCCTTGGGCACTGGAGGGGGAAGAGAAGATTCTGGAAGAGGAGCCTGACCAGAAGATAAACTTCCTTTCTGTAGGATCTGAAAAGTCTGAGTTGTCCTTCCCCACGTGTAAGCTTGCCGCCTGTGTCTTGGCTTGTCCAAGGGAGTGTAGGGCAGAGCAGGTCCTGCTTCTAACAGGGGGTCTTACGGATGAGGAGCAGATGCCCTCTGGAGAGAAAGGGCAGACGGTCTCTGCTGCTGAAGAAAGCGGCTACAAAAGGTGAAGCTCCACCGCATGACCACAAGGGGCGCCCCCCTTCTGTATTTCTGGGTGTCAGGAGTCCAAGAATGGAGGAGAATGAGTGCAGGGGAGTGGAGAAGTCCCGAGCAGAAACCATGGGGTGTGGAACTCATGAGTTGGGAGAACAAGCAGCATTTATTTCTGTATATTTTGGTGGGGTCAGAGGAAACAGATACCACTTGCTGGGAAAGTTATGTGATGGGAGGATGCTTCCTCCTCCTCCCCAGAGAGCTAAATGGAACCATATTGGGCCCTCCTCAGCCACTAGGGGAGACGCCTTTAAAGAGAGTGAAATGTTTTATTGAAGAAACTCCAGGGAGAGAGGGAAGAAGCCTAGGAGAGAGGCAGCCTGACAGGTCGACAGATGGAATCAGCCCCTCTCGTGCATATGGCTGAAAGCTGAGAGTCAGTTCCTCTGAAGGTAGAGCAGTAGTTCACAGATCTACAACGCTTTTCATCTGCATGCTCACAGCTCCAGACCGATGGGAAATGGGGAGATTCACAGAGTCCCGGGAGAAGCAGAAACAGAGGCTCACCCTCCGAGTCTGCTTAGCTGATAGCAAATGGAATGGAGCCCCTGGAGTCTGCAAACTCGGACCTTCTATTCAATTTTGCCATGGCCATAACATGAGGATAAGAGAGATCACTTTCACTGGGTGGTTGTGAAGATTTAGTAAAGCATGTATGGGAATTGCCGGGCATGTAATAAGTACCCAATAAACGTCTCTTGCATATTCCTTTTCCTCAGTGTTCAACAGCCATATGGTCAAAATACCATCGGCTAGTCCCTCTTCCCCATTGGTCAGTTTTTTTCAAGTGAAAATACAAAAAGGAAATAACAACACTTTCTTCTTTTGGATGAAGAAACTGCAAATGCAATTCTTAATTCAATCTAAGGAATTTTATTAGTTAATCGTAACTGCACTTTAAATGCTTCTCGGCCTTTTGGCTAAGATCAAATGTAATAATAACTGCACTTTAGGTAAACTTCCCAAGTTATGATATTGCCATTCTGTAAGAATACTAATGAATAATAGGCAAACATCACTTTTCATTTCAGTTTACACAGCTTACAGTTTATTTCAATTATCAGGGTCTGTACTTTTACAGGTCTTATCTCACCCAGTTAGCTAATTATCAATTGAAAATTTATTAAAGATTTCAAATTATATTGTAAGCTAAAAATGGACTACCTATTTGAATTGCCATCATCTTTTTTTTTTTTGAGATAGAGTCTCACTCTGTCATCCAGGCTGGAGTGCAATGGCACAATCTTGGCTCACTGCAACCACAGTCTCACGGGTTCAAGTGATTCTCCTGCCTCAGTCTCCCAAATATCTGGGACTACAGGCTCACACCACCACACTCAGCTAATTTTTGTATTTTTAGTAGAGATGGGGTTTCACCATGTTGGCCAGGATGGCCTCGATCTCTTGACCTTGTGATCTGCCCGCATCAGCCTCCCGAAGTGCTAAGATTACAGGTGTGAGCCACCACGCCCAGCCGCCACCATCCCTTTCAGAAGACTTCTGGGTGCTATGGCCTCAGGAACACAGCCCTGTCCCATACAGCTCTAGAAGTGACCTTTTTTTTTTCTAGAACAAAGATCTGGGTGAATATTCACTGCCAAAAGACACATCTATGAGGACATTCTCCATCCCCCTCTTGATGGCCAAATGCAGTGGAGACTTCAGTCTTTATCCTACTGCTCGTCCAGGCTGCATTTGCTGCTCTGCACCTCTGTATAGACCTGCTTCCTTGGCCTGAGTGACACTACTGACTCACAGTTCTTAACTCTTTTCTTTTCTTTATTTTAATTTAAATTTTATTTTAGGTGTATACTATATCCAGCATTTCTCCCCATGTTATCCCTCCCCACCCTCCCCACCCCTTGCTGTCCCACCCCTACACCCCCAACTGCACCTGCCTATGAGTGAAAACATGTGGTGTTTGATTTTGTGTTCTTGCGTCAGTTTGCTGAGAATGATGGTTTCCAGGTTCATCCAGGTCCCTACAAAGGACACAAACTCATCATTTTTTATGGCTGCATAGTATTCCATGGTGTATATGTGCCACATTTTCTTTGTCCAGTCGATCATTGATGGGCATTTGGGAGTTCTTAACTCTTTTCATGTCACTTTTCAATGTCATCCCTGGGCTCCTCTCCTCCTTATTTTACTTATAGAAGGTGATTTCCTGGGTTTTGTCCTTGACCATTCTCTTTTCACTCTGTGGGCTTTCCCTTGATTGATCCTGTCCTTTTTCTCCCAGATTGAATCACCTCCCATATGCTGATGACATGCAGCAGAGATGGTACTGCTCACTACAGGTAACATTCACACCTCTGCGTTTCTTAGCCCCTGCAGTTAGGTAGGGCCATAACATCAGCTCTGTCAATGAAATGTGAGCAGACATGATTGGTGTCACCTCCAGGTTGAGGCAGTAAAAGGCATAGGTGTGATTCTTAAGTCTTTCTCTTCTCTTTCCCAAGTGACTGAGAGCACTCATGTTTTAGACACTGAAGTTACAGGATAATGCAACCTTGTCAACTGGAATCCCTAAGTAATGATGGGGAACAGATTCCCTCAATAACACATACTTGACAGTACGAGTTAAGAAATAAACACCGTTTTTGCATTAAGTTACTGAGATGTGGTGATAGTCTGTTCCTGCAACATGACCTGTCTTTTCCTGACTTCCAAGCCTAGTACCTAGCCTTATGTCAACATCTAGTAGTTAATAAACAATCTTTTTTAACCAAACGAATAACCATCTCTGTCCCTCACTGCTTCCCAGAATTCGTGTTTATTGTTCCCATCTGCTTCTGACAAATCCACTTCCCAGACCAGCTCCTCTCCAGTGTTCCAGACCTCTGTTAGTAGCACATCAGTCTCTTGTTGTTGAACTAAGAAACAGAAATCAACCCAGAAAACTTCCATTGCCACCCGACTTCAGTGAATCACTAAATGTTTCTGAAAATACCTCCTAAATAGCTCTTGGGCTCTGTAAAGATTTGTCTGGACTAGTGGAATCGAATTTTGACCATTCTTCTCTCTCTCGCCCTGCCCTCCACCTGTCAAATCCACAGTCCCCACTCTAGTCAGAGAAGATTGTCTAAATTACAAGTCTGACCATGGTTAAAACCACTTGTGAGTCTCTGTCACCTACAAAACAAAGCCTGAGCTTTTTGGCTTGTCACAAAGGCATCCTGGTACACGTGGCCTGGACCCTACTTATACCTCCAGCCTGCTCTCTGACCTCTCCCTCCCTCCTTCCCTCCCTTCCTTCCTTCCTTCCCTCTCTCTTCTCTCCCTCCTTCCCTCCCTCCCTTCTTCCCTCCTTCCCTCTTCCTCCCTCTCTCTCTTCCTTCCTCCTTCCCTCTCTCTTCTCCCTCCTTCCCTTCCTTCCTCCCTCCCTCCCTTCCTTTCTTTTTCCTTCCTTCCTCCCTCCCTCCCTTCCTTCCTTTCTTCCCTCTTCTCTCCCTCCTTCCCTCCCTCTCTTCCTTCCTCCTTCCCTCTCTCTCTCTCCCTCCTTCCCTTCCTTCCTCCCTCCCTTCCTTCCTTTCTTTTTCCTTCCTTCCCTCTCTCTTCTCTCCCTCCTTCCCTCCCTCCCTCCTTCCCTCCCTCCCTCCTTCCCTGCCTCCCTCCTTCCCTCCCTCCCTCCTTCCCTCCCTCCCTCCTTCCCTCACTCCCTTCCTTCCTCCCTTCCTCTCTCCCTTCCCTCTTCTCTCCCTCCTTCCCTCCCTCTCTTCCTTCCTCCTTCCCTCTCTCCTCTCCCTCCTTCCCTCCCTCTCTTCCTTCCTCCTTCCCTCTCTCCTCTCCCTCCTTCCCATCCTTCCTCCCTCCCTTCCTTCCTCCCTTCCTTCCTTTTTCCTTCCTTCCTTCCTTCCTTTTTCCTTCTCTTCCCTTTCCTTCCCCTTCTTTTCTTTTTTCCTCCCTCCTTTCATCCTTTCTTTGTTCCCTCTGGCTCTAGGGTCAGAATGACCAAGTTCAAATCCAAGCTTTACCACTACTTATTAGCTGTGTGACTCTAGAAGAGCTTCCTAACTTCTCTGAGCCTTATTTTCTTCATTTGGAAAATGGGAACAGTCATATTCTCTATAGACATATTTATGTCACCGGATTGTTGTTAGGGTTAAATAACATGTACATATAAAATGCTTAGAACAATGTGTGTTGCAGGGTAAGCACTCAAATACACATTTTCTATTATTACTTTCAGGGATCTGTTCCGTGAGTAGCTAAATAGCAATCAACATGTAATAGCACATTCTCACCCTGGAGTCTAAGTTAAGCTGACTGGTATCTTGGATCTGGGCCCAATCCCTATTCATGTGCCCAAATCTTTCTGCCTAGGGTGCTGCAACCAACATTCCATACCAGAGTTTTAGCCATTTGGCTTAAGACTTGTTCCCCCTTAAAGCACAAATACCACATAAAGTTTTATCAATCATTTGTAATGCCCTCATTGAAGTAGGCCCAGACAACTCCAGCTGGAAACAATAATAACTCATATTTGTATGGCACTTTACAATTTACAAAGCACTCTCACAGGCCCTTGATCTCCCGGTCTTTAGAATAGTGCTGTGGGTTATGAGAAGCAGGCGTGATCATGATTATTACCATTTAAGAGAAAAGAACACTGAGACTCAGAGTTTAGGAGCCTCGGTCCCCAGAGATGGCATGCCATGTAGTGGAAGCTCAGTTTTAAGCTTTGTGGCTCCTGGGCCCAGTCTCTTTCTGCTCCCCCATGTTTACGTAACCTCTGACACTTTCCAGCAGCAGTGCAGGTCTAGAAACCTGGGGCCTGATACAGAGTTGTAGAGGCAGGCAACTCATGCCTTTGTATGAATGATTTTAGAGACTTGGGGAATATCAGCGTGAAATGAGACTTTAAAGATTATCTGTTTAAGGCTCAAGATTAGAATCAGGTTTACTGAATTCACACCCAGCTCTGTCACTTGCTGTTGAATCTTGGGAAAGGCATTTAACTTCTTTATGCTTGAATTTTATCATCTATAAAATACGGCTGACAGTAGTTACTACACAGAGTTGTTGTGAGAGCAGATGAGATCATTCATTTACAGCACTTAGTTAATGAACGTTAGCTGTTAGCACTAACATTATAGTGCAATTATTATCGTCTATGATGATATATTGGTTACAATAGTGAGGAAACCTGAGGTAGCTCCCTTTTCTGCAAGAAGTTTCTAAATCAGAATGGAAGGATATTAAACAGTTAGCAGGGGGAGATATCTACGGAGGGGAGAGGGAGTTTCAAACTAAAGTCCAAGGCTGGCCCTGCTGAGGTCATCCAAGGAGATGGATGGGGCGGAAGGGGGCAGAAACAGGGCAGGCTTTGAATTCCTCTCCCAGGCTATTAAACTTGGCAAGAGCCTTTGACATCTGGCTAGCTGATCATTGCCTGACAGGTTGTATTAATCAGGGTTCTTCACAGAAACAGAACCAACAAGACGTGTGTGTGTGTGTGCATACACACACACACACAGATTGAAAGAGAGAGAGAGAGAAAGAGAGAGAGAGAGAGAGAGAGAGATTTATTAAAGTAATTGACTCATGCAACTCTGGAGGCTGAGGAGTCCCAGGATCTGCAGTCGGCAAGCTGGAGACCCAGGAAAATCAACAGCATAATTCAGTCTGAAGGCTTAAGACCCATGAAGACCCCAATTTAGTCCATAGTTAGGAAAAGACCAATGGCCCAGCTCAAGAGCTCAGGCAGGAGGAGTTCCCCTTTACTCACATGAGGGTAAGCCTTTTTGTTCTTTTCAGCCTTCAACTGATTGGATGAAGCCCACCCACATCAGGAAAGTCCATCCATTTAATCAACCCATTCAGTGAATTCATTAACTCAATATTTAATATTTAACACACAGGAGTAGATGAAGGTGCAGAAGAATATGCACTGATTTGCAGATGTCACATGTGCCACATAACACTTTCCTCCTGTCTTGAATAGGGAAACATGGAAAGTTCCTAGGACAGGGGCTGAATAGCACATACCAGGTACACAACAAACATACAAACATTAGTTCCTTTTATCCACCATGAACAGAGAAGGTGCAGCTTATTAGCAAGTCACAGCTGATGAGATTATTTATAAATTCATTGCCCTTTAAAAATTTAGAGGACCTAGCACATGACTTGGGCTTACCCTCACATTTTAGAGGCAAGGAAAGCAAGATCCAGAGATCTATGGTAATTAACTCATCCTGAAAAAGGAGAGACTGGAACTTAAGTCCCTGAATCTTTATCTGGGACCTTTTACCATGTGCATCATCCTCTAGGTCTGCAGGAAGATAATTCAACCATTCAACAATTATTTATGGCTAGCCCTGAAAGTTACACTATGGGGGATCACAGATATTTATAATCTCATTGGATTGTCAAGTGTTAAATAACAGCAGCATGTAAACCAGCATTTCACTGATAGAACAATTAGTGTGAGGCCATCAGTGAAATGCATAAAACACACAGGAAAAGAAATGGTCCCATTAATTAAGTCATTTAATGATTAACAAACATCTTATTGAGCTCCTAATTGCATGAAGTATTTTGCTAGACTCGAGAGATACGTGGTCTCTATCCTGAAGGATCTTAAATTTAGATGGGATAATATATGTGTAAATAAATAATTATGACACATTATATTTTTTTAAATATTTACAAGAAAGATATTTATAAGGACTGTGTAAGCTCAGATGACTGTAGGAGGACTAAGGAGATTATTTTTAAGTCGGTTTCAGGAAGCCAGGTTCAGGGAAATGACATTGGAACTGGGTACTGAGTGTAATTAAGAGCGCATTGTGGGTAATGGAAGAAACCACTTCCAGGGAGAAGAAGAAAAAGGTTTTGCAAAGGCCTCCTAGACAAAAAGTGTGGCTTGTTATTTAGGGAACCAGAACGTGGTTGTGTAGACGGAGTGTGAGCTGTAAGCTGTGTTGTGTTAGGCAGAGCCAGGATAGTCAGGAAAGGCCAGATCTCGAAGCTTGGGTTTTTCTGGTGTAGAAAATGAGTACTTGGCAATTTTTTTTCCCCAATTCCAATGGGAATTTTCTATAATATTCCTATGAGAATATTTCTGTAATGAACATAGATGGCTACACTCATCAGAGGAAGCATGATATTTTAAAAGAAAGCAAAATTTGCCTGGTGTCCACGTGGAAGGTAGAGAACACTCAAGACCAGGAATAGAAATAGGAAACCAAGTTAGGAGGTAGTTGCAGTCCCTCAGATGCAAATTGTTGAGAAAATGGACCAAAACTGGAGATGCAGAAGAGAAGACATTTGAGAGGACGTGGAAGGGAGAGGTGAGTAAGGGACCGTGAGGACGTGGAAGGGAGAGGCGAATAAGGGACCGAGTGGACGTGGAAGGGAGAGGCGAATAAGGGACCGAGTGGACGTGGAAGGGAGAGGCGAGTAAGGGATCGAGTGGATCTGGAAGGGAGAGGCGAGTAAGGGACCGAGTGGATGTGGAAGGAAGAGGCGAGTAAGGGACCGAGTGGACGTGGGTGGCAAGAGAGGAAGGGGTTCAGCGAGACACCCAGAGGGTGCTGGCATGAGATGCAAGTCAAGTGTCAAGTGGCTGCCTCTTGTGATTTCTGCATTCTCAGCTAGACTGAAAATGCCCTTAGGACAGAGACATCTGTGTTCTGGAGGTCTCTGCCATGTCTCATATAGAGCCCTACTCCTCTCTGGCTCTCTGTCTGAGGGGCAGAACAAGGCTGGGGACCACTGGAATATAAATAAGACTAGAGTTGTCAAATACAATACAGGACACCCAATTAAATTTGAATTTCTGATAAAATGAATAATTGTTAATGTAAGTATGTCCCATGCAATATTTGAGATATACTAGAAAGTGTATTATTTATATGAAATCCAATTTTAACTGGGAATCTTTTATTTTTATTTGGTAAATCCGGCAACCCTGGTTCTACGGGTGTGTGTGTGTGTGTGTGTGTGTGTGTGTGTGTGTGTGTTTAGAGTAGATAGCAGAAACAGAGTTGTGTGCAAGTAATGGGATATAAAAATATTTAAATTACCTTAAGAAGGTTTCATTTTTCACAGAGGAAGTGGAGAAGGCATAAGAGACAAAAAAAATAAGAGTCGCATTAAGGGAGGCAATTGAGCAGAGTGGCTTCGAGCCTTTCTCAGCTGAGTGTCCAGCTACTTGGGAGGCTGAGGTGAGAGGATCACTTCAGGCCAGGAGTTTAAGACCAGCCCAGACAACATAGTGAGACTCCCTCTCTTAAAAAATTAAAAATAAATTAACCAGGCATATGGTGGTGTGTATCTGTAGTCCCAGATACTCAGGAAGCTGAGGCAGGAGGATCACTTGAGGCCCGGAGTTGGAGGCTGCAGTAAACTCTGATCACACCAGTGCACCCTAGCCCAGGCAACAGAGTGAGGCCCACCCCACTTCAAAAATGAGAGCCCTTCTTCAGATCACTAGCTCCCCTGGAGGGAATGTCCCAATAAGCAACAATCCGATAGTTAGCTTCCTATGTAACTCACTCATGGACAGAAAATACGCTGATCTGGGGACAAACGCTTTCTGACCCACATGAACAAGAAATAGAGGACACTATTTAGCATACAGGTTTTGTGGTCAGACAGTCTTGAGTTCAAATTCTAGCTTCATAGCCTTGGGTAAATCATTTACCCTTTTACTCCATTTTCTTTTTTCTGAATAAAGAAAATCGATTTAAAGGGTATTGTAATTATTTCTTAAAATTTAAGGGTAATTATTTATTTTCACACAATAAAAATTTTGCAAAAACAACATTTTGCCTAATAATAATGGTACCTTACCTTCAGAGACTCATGTTTCCACATCCACTTTTATTTCTTGTCATCATATCTTCACAACAGCTCTGTAATATCGACAGTATGGGACAAGTTTGATGATTATTCTCATGATACAGATATTTAATAAAAAGAAGAAGGTTAACGAGCTTAGCCAAAGTCACAGCAGGGGTACTTCGTTAGTACCTGAACCAGGACTCTTCAACTGATACAATATTAAAGCTAGAAAGCAAACAGGATCATCCGGTGGTTCTCAACTCAAGGTTTTTGGAAACGTGTGGACCATTTTGATTGCCACAATGCCTGGTGGGTCTGCTGGCATTTAATGTCTGAGGCTCCAAATGCTAAAGATTCTTCAGTGTGCAGGACATCCCTGATCCCAGATTCTGATGGTCCCCAATGGAAAAACACTGGTATTCCTGCCCCTCATTTTACAGCTGAAGAAACTGAAGGCAGAGAGGTGAGATGACAGGTTCTCCATGGCTTTCACATGGGAGATTATTTAAAAAACTGTTTTTTGAGTGAGAGATATTAAAAAAGAGAAAAGCAGCCCATTAAGGGAACTGTCTGCTTTTGCTCCTCTACATGTTGAATGTAGTACCTATGTCAGAGGCATTGGAACCAGAGTGACTCCATCTTGAATAACAGCAGGGTAAAATGAGGCTCAGACCTGCTGGGCTACATCCCCAGGTACTTGGGCATTCTTAGTCACAGGATGATGTAGGAGGTTGGCACAAGATGCAGTAAAGAAGTCGGCCCATACCCACCAAATCCAAGATGGCAAAAGTGACCTCTGATCCTTCTCACTGCACATTATACTCTAATAATAAGGCATTAGCATGCAAAAAGACACTCCTTCTAGCACCATGACAGTTTATAAATGCCATGGCAATGTCCAGAAGCTACACTATATGGTCTAAAAGGAAGAGAAACCTTCAGTTTCAGGAATTCCCCACCCCTTTCCCAGAAAACTCATGAATATTCTACCCCTGATTTAGCATATAGCCAACCAGCCATCCTCGGGGCTCCTCTGCCTATGGAGTAGCCATTCTTTCGTTTCTTCTCTAATAAACTTGCTTTCACTTTACTCCATAGACTCTTTCAGAATTCTTTCTTGTGTGAGATCCGAGAACCCTCTCTTGGGGTCTGGATGGGAACCCCTTTCCAGTAGTACCTGGACATGTTGGTGTGGCCACGGGATGGGAAAAGGCCACTGAGTTCCAGTCCCAGGTGCACAGCTGGCCATGTGACCAAAAGCCATTCCCTTGTTAACTTTGAAGACTCGTGTTCTCAGTGTGAGACATAGGGTCCCCTATTCAATGCCCTATAGAGTCTCTCTTGCAGATGTGACTAGGACATAGAAAGTGGCCCCCAAATGCCTCCAAAGAAACGCACTAATCAGAAGCAGAGCCAGACCTCGCTGACCCATGATGCTCAGGAGCCTCATGGTAAATGACAGACAGCGTGGGGTCAGGACTTCCTGGCAGAGTGGGAGCTGTGCAGTGGTGGTGTCCAGTGCCCAAGAGGCGCTGTTGGCTCAGGGTGAGCAGCTGAAAGCTGGAATGGCCTTAAAATGCACCTAGTCCCAAACCAACATTTCACTGATGAGGAAATAATTAAAATGCAACTATGATTGCATTTCATGATTTCACTACATGAAATGTAGTGCTGAGCCATTGGTACATACTGCCACATTTAATTCCCACACCAAGCAGGGCGCGGTGGCTCACGCCTATAATCCCAGCACTTTGGGAGACCAAGGCGGGTGGATCACGAGGTCAAGAGATAGAGACCATCCTGGTCAACATGGTGAAACCCCGTCTCTACTAAAAAATACGAAAATTAGCTGGGCATGGTGGCGCACACCTGTAGTCCCAGCTACTCGGGAGGCTGAGGCAGGAGAATTGCTTGAACCCAGGAGGCAGAGGTTGCGGTGAGCCGAGATCACATCATTGCACTCCAGCCTGCATAATGAGCAAAATTCCATCTCAAGAAAAAAAAAAAAAAAAAAAAATTCCCACACCAATTCTGCGAACTAAGGGCTTGTATTCCCATTTAGACATGGGGAAATTGAAAGTGAAGAGTGTAAGAAAATGTAATAAAGTCCAAAAGGTGAATGTGGCAGAGGTGGGATTAGAACCAAGGTCCATCGGATTCCACAGATACTATACTGCTATCCCGAAGACACTGAGGACTGGAAAGGAACTCATCCAAGAGGGCCCTTCTGCACCCTAGATCCCAGTCATGTTTCAACTACTTGTTCACTCATAGCTATTCGGGACGCGGCGCTGTGGTTCGAAACCCCCCACCCCAGCTTGTGGTGTGGGGAGGTCGCCTGAACTTCCTCTGTAGCCGCAAAGAGGACGTGATGTGAATATTGAAAGCCCCAGGCTGGGGGACTGGCCTCCCCAGCTCCAGTGCGGAGCCACAGAACTTCAAAGCGAAAGGAAGCGCAGGCAGGAGGGGGAGGAGGTGTAAATTCCCCCCGCAGTCCCTCCGAACTGTGAACATTTGCAGATTCCCAGCGCTCCCGCCAGCTCTGCGCCAGGTGCCCGCGCCCCGCCCGCCTCACCCTCCCGCCCGCACCCCGCCCCTCCTGCTCCCAGCTTTCATGTGGATCAAGGCTGGAGGATGACAAGCTCCTGACCGATAGATACACCGAGACTTCGCTGGTGATTTATTGGCTTTCTGCACCTGACGAGAGCCACTAGGCATATCTGAGGAGGGAAATATATGGGCTTTCCTGACTCCAAGTGGCAGCCCCGGGGCGAGCATGTGATGTCAAGCTGGGCAGGGGAGAGCGGAGCTGTGCACCGGCCTGTGTCCTGTAAGCCGGCCCGGGTCGTAAAAGTGTCAGCACGCGATATATTTCTTGCGGGGGATCCTCTCTGGCTCTAGCCAGCGCCTCTCCCCGGTGGCTGGCAGCCGCCCCGGCCGGGCTTGCAGGCAGCGAAGGTCGCTATCCTTCCACCCTGCCCAGAGCGCGGGGCCCTCAGGTGCTCGCTCCAGCCAGGAGTCTCTCACGTGGCACCTGGCCCTGGGGACACTACAGCAGCGCAGGAGTTAATTGCTGTTACTCCTGACTTCAGTGAAGGAGGCTGATCACGGGGTGAGATATGGAGGCTAAGACCTGTGGACCAAGAGTTTGCTGGGGCAAACTCAACGTTCCCAGAGATGAACCAAGTAATTCGAGTCATTTATTCAGCAAATAAATGGCCATTCATGTGCCAGGCACTACGCTAGAGGCGCACCACCCTGAGCCCCCTACCCACAGCTCACCATGGCCATCGGCCTGAGTTGTTCTCATTTTCCCTCCCTCTACCCGCAGGCTTCCTCCTCGGGGTTGGCGGGGCCTGGAGTGGATGTGTAGTTTACTGGTCAGCCTCCAGGCCTTATATCTTGAAACTGTTAAGTCCCTGAATTCACAGACAATTCAGAGTAAGGATGGAGGCAAAGAAGAGGACCTGGGGTTTACTGTTCACGAGGTAGGTGGGGAAGGGATTGAAAAATAAGAGATGGAAACTGCATTTGTACCATAGAGTTTTATGAATCTGACGAATTCAGTGAATTGGAATGCATCTATCACTAATTGTTCTGTCTTCAATTAGAGTGTTAGCTTACTCCTGGGCCCACAACATTCCAAATACGTGCTTGTTATTCTTCCCTAAAACTCATTCTGCCGTGATCTTTGGAAATGGGCCAACTCTACATTTTGTTTGCATCAATTTTTTAAATGTTGCAAATTGGAACATGGATATGTTTTTTAAATTAGGAGATATATTTAATTAAATCAGGATTAATTACATTAGATGAATTTGATTTAAAGCATCAATATGCTCTTGTCTGTCATCTTCCCCCTTTTTTCATCTCCCGCCCTGGTCTTGGAAAAACATTTACTGGGTAAATGTCCAGCTGAGTGACCTCATAAAGGTGTTCAATGATGCAGAGGAGTGGCTGAAGAGGAAAAAACACTCAAAGCAACAACAGCAAAACCTACAGTATGACAGGAGTAGCCATCAGGCCGGTCCATAACCCTGCCAGCAACATCCAGGTAGGAGTAGGTCTGCTATCCCTCTCCACACCTGACTTCACCACCTGCACACTCACAAGCAGGGCAGCCCTAGCCCCAGTGCTGTTCTGTGCGTATTAGAAAGAGTCTTCCCTGGAGGACCCAGCGCCTTGCTGGGGCGCATGGCGTGGGGAGCAGAACCCAGGGTGAATTTCAGCTCCCATGAGGTTTTAGTACAGGGGTCCGCCTGCACAGCTGAATGGGAGGCCCAGCCCTCACCTGCTCTTCTGTAACTTGTCTTTCCCTGCCAGGCCTCCCTCGGAGCTCATTGTAGAAACCTGGCCTCCAGAGCTATGGATTCCCTGCTGTACCGTTTACAAGCTGTATGATTAGGGCTCATCAGTTCATCTCTCTCAGTTACTTTCTTTTGTGAAATGGAGGCAGGGCTGCTTGCCTCACATGGCTTTGTGAGGGGGAAGTGATTTCCATTGAGCACTCATCTGGCTATTCTAGGCCCATCCTCTCACATAGCTAAGGACAATCCCTCTTTACAAGATTAAGGATTAGGAGATGATTTTAAACCTTTGAGCTGGAAGGGCCTTTAAGAGATACCTATGTCTGTCCTGGGCCTTAGAGTGAGTAAAGGGAGAGCAGGTTGTCAGGCCCTGCCAGCAGCAGGATATTTTCTGCAGGTGCCCAACACCAGCCCTGGAACGGCCTCAGCTCCTCCCATGCAGGCTGCATTGCTGTATTTGCCACCCTATCCCTGGCAGGGATAGGCCAAGGTCCTGGATACTCTGGCACCAAACACTTCATACAGGCTTATCTCTGAGCAGACTCTCGGTGAAGGCTATAGTTCTGGGCTAAGCAGAATGAGAGGTGCAGGGATTGCAGCTGTTCCTTCACTGCACTGTCAGTTTGGAAAATTTCCCAGAAGACTTAATTGGTGCCTCTTCTTTGATATTCATGAGTGTGTGAACATGACTGTTCTCATCTTTGTCAAGCGCATTCCTCTTGGACCATACCATGTATAGTCCAAAAAGAAGGTGATCTAGAAGTGTGAAGGCACCCTCAGTTCTGGCAAATTCTTGGGTACCCTGCAGTTCTCACTCAGCAGCATCCTAGCAAAACCAGAAAAAAGACCTGGGGCCAGGAGATGAATCGAGGAAATGCCTTCATGTTTGACTTGAGGGTACAGACATCTGGGGAAGCCAGACTGGAAGACTCTTTTTGAGCCCAACTGCAAGAGGCGTCCTCGAGCCAGTTCATGAGCATGACTTTACAGTCGCCAAGCTTCCTCTCCCCTAGAGGCAAGGCTACAGAGCAAACAGAATGTTTAACAGACTTTCAAGTGAAGCTGATTGGGTTAGCGGAACTGAGGATGATGTGGCCCTGTGCTAGGAACTTAGTATCTCTGGGCTTCTTTCTTTCTTTATCTCCCCGAAAGTCCTGAAAGTACCACACAAATATCTGTCTTTATTGAGAGGATAATGAAACTGAATGTTTACACATTGCTTCATCTTCCCCCAGGACATTTTTAGATTATCACAATATCCTAAGGGTTTGATTGTTTATGTATGCTTTATAGACCTGCGTCTGTGGTTAAAAAAAAAAAAGACATAAATGCTTTTTAAAAATTTGATGATACAAGAGTATAAGTTACCTGATTTGTGTGTGTTCTGCAGATGGCCATCTAGAGTCAACAGGAACCTACCCCAAAGTCTGACCTTTGCCTTCGGTCAGTAATCCAGGAGGGCTACAGTTCTGAGTTCTGTCCAGGCCCCACCACAATTCAGAGCCTGCACTTGCCCTCTGGTTTCTAACGTTTGTTATGGGCTAAAGACTTCAAGACATTTATCCTTCTTTGCTTTCTACTGCAGCCATTAAATATTTTAGATGTTTTCTGCCAGAAGGCAAGAATCATCAAGATTACAGATATTAAAGGCAAAACCAAATAACTTTTTAATGAGAAGGTCAGTCTGTGGTTTGGATCTCTGAAAAGAAATCAAGAAGTCTGACTGTACTTGCTATTTGACCATTGACTCTCTAGTGGAAATAGGCAAATCTTTTATACCATGGAAAGTTTTTCAGTAAAGGGCCAGACAGCAAATATTTTAGGAACTGTGGGCCGTACAGTCTCTCTCCCAACTGCTCAAGTCTTTCAGCATAGCATAACAATCAGCCATAAACAATACAATAACAAATAAGTCTGGGTGCATTCCAGTAAAACTTTATTTACAAAAATAGGCAGCAGGCCAGATTTGGCCCGCAAGCTACAACTTTCTGACCCCTGCTTTGTCCAACTCAATAATAAACAGAGAGGGAAATTCTCTTTAAAAAAAAGCGATATTTATTCTGGAGTAGCATTGCCATGGGAATATGTGTACCATAGCAAATTATGAGCGTATTCAAAGAGATTCAGGCAAGGGAAACCTTTTAAAGGCAAAATGAAAGGATTACAGTTGTTCGAATCAATTATCCTTGGCTACAAAGGTGGAATAAGTCCAAGCCTGGACAGGCAGTTGCTAGACAGACATCCTTACAGAAGTATTTTCTGTGTAAGTTTGCAGTGGCCTTTTTTGCGAAGTTATAGTAAATCACGTGGGTCAGTACAACCACCGTACTGCAACAGATGAGCCTCGCCCTCAGAAAACCTTCGTAATCGTAGTATCTCCCCGGCCAAATGAATATTGTGACAGTTCTTATCAGGCGCATCTGTGTGATGACCCTCCCTTGATGGCCTTCCCTTGGCTCCATTTGCCAGGGTTTTAACATAAATTACTCAATTTTGATTCTGACAACTTTCATAGCTTCTTACCATCTGTGCCTCTGTGTATAAAAATGGACATGCTAAAATTTTTCCTTGCGGCTACAACTAAACATCCAGCCTAGCCCTTAGCCAACACCAAGGAAGAGGCCTGGGGGACAGAGGGACAGATAATGAGACAAGTCAGGCCACCCCCCATGGGGTGAGACTTGCAGGTAGATGGGCCCAGTGTGGTAGGTGGGCACCTCTAGCACAGTCCCTGGCACACAAGGGCACTTTATTTTCAGAATAATTAACTCTTAGATCAACTAATTGGTTGCTCTCTGGGAACGTGAGTTTGCTGTTGAGCTGTGCCAGAGTACTGGCCAAGCCCAAGCTTCAGTTTCTCACCCCACAATCCATATTTCCCAAAGTCTGGAGTAACAACAATAACATGAGGCTGGGCTCTCCTCAAGTCAAATTCTGCCTCAACAAACCCGAGCTGCTTTGGGGACCAAACGTGTACTGAATCCCCTCAGTTACTCCTGGTGATCCTGTCCTGTAACAGGCCCTCCCCATCCCTCAGGCCAGTGCATTCAGGAAATCGGTGACCACAGGATGGTTTCTCCGCTGGAGGGAAGCTCAGCCTGCCCCTGAGCATCTTAGAACATGTTGTTACTTTGCTCTCTCACTGGCCAATCCTGTCCAAGCTGTACACTCAGAGCCTAAGTCAGGTTTGCTACTGCAGGCCTGTCTTCGGCCAAAGGTCAGAGGAGGTACCTCACTCTCTTTTGTGACCCCACCACCACTTTTGTCTAAAGGGAAGTTTAGCTGAAGGGCTGGGCAGGCAGAGGGGTTTCCGACTGTGCCACATAGATCCCACATTACTTCTCTGCCATGACTCATCATCTGTGACTTGACATATTATACACACACGGGCATGTACGCATTAAGACATGCTTCCTGCATTCAAAGATTTTCCCATATTGAGGGCAGAATTGAAGACTGAATTGAGGCATTCAGATTGACCTCAACATCCACAGGCCTGGAGGAGGTTTGGGACATTTTCTTCTCTTCCGGGGCCCACTCCTGTTGTAAAGAGCAGCAGCATTTATAATGAGAGCCTAGATTATGTGGGGGGTCGGGGGTAGGAGGAGAGCCTGCTGTCTCTGCAGTGGGTGACTGCTGTCTCCCTGATCAACAATGGATCATATCCCAGCTTAAGTCTGCCTTTTCCCTTCCTCTTCCACATGGGGAAGGGCTCTGGGCTCAGAGCTCACCTGGAATGCCTCTGGTTGCTGAAGGGCTAGTTGGAGACTCTGCGACAACCTGATGGATCATCTCATAAACAGAGCCGCAGGAAGGAAAAGAAAATTATGCCAGCATAATGCACTTACGAGAAATAGATACGTGCGGTGCAGGGAGAAATGCTTTGATATTAAAATTTTTGTAACTTAAAAAGGCATGAAAAATGATACGACCGCTAACTAATCAACATTCCTCTGCAAACGCAGCTTCAGTTCCTAACCAAAAACACATCCCTGCTATTGTCTTGTCTGGATCCAGATGCAAACATGATTAATTAAGTTTCTGGTGAGGAGTGGGAGGGGGGCAGTGGGAATGGATGGCTTGCTGAGGATCCTTTTCATACACAGGCCTGGGGAGAATCCCTTAGTCTGGGTGCCTATTTCCCTGCACATGTCAGGGCTTGCCTTCTGTGCACTGACAGCCATGGGGTGCAGTGAGTAGGCTGCAGCCAGACCCGTGGAGAGAGGCAGTGAGAGGCTGAAAGGAGAATCTCTGCAGATGGTTCAGAGAGGCTCTCGGTACCCCATTGCCACTGCCCAGCACAACACAGCAGAGTAGCAAATGCACATGACGTGTCTTGTTGGGAGACCTGGGCCCTGCTCCAGGCTGCTACCAAGTAGTTTGGGACCTTGAGTCAGCTGCCTCAATTTCTCCATTTGTGAAATGAGAGGTCGGATGAAATGTTTCTCAAAGTCTTCCATTGCCGGCTTTTTATTCTAGTGCCCAAGGTCCTTCACACAAAGCAGGTGTCTATCCATTGGTTGCCAGGCATGGCCGCTGTTGTTGGCTTTGGACAGAGGACCCTAGTGGGGATGGGGCTGAGAAGCACACTAGGTGAGTGTCTCTGGCACAGGTGGCTGAACTGCAGGGCCCTGAGCAGCATGCAGGGACCAGCAGACCCGACCCCTCATCCCTGCTCTGCTGCAGTTAGTGTAGTGACTATTGAGTGAGACAGACAACTGCTCTGCCCCTCAGTGTCCCCATTAGGAAACAGAAACACTAGGCCCAACCTCCCCTAGTGTGTCAGGAAACTGAGCACTGCTCTGCTCTCATGCTGGGACGGTGGCACGGTGCACAGAGTGGTATCTTCTCCTGAAGTCGGCTCCCATGGTAGGAGTCACAGACGGTCATTGACGTACGCTGTCATTGCGTGGTTAAGAGGGTTGGATGCAAAGTCAGGCTGCCTGCATTCAGATCACCCAGCATGCTGACCATTAGGCAGGTTGCAAAACTTCTTTGGGCCTTGACTTTATCTGTAAAATGGAAATAATCATCATAGAGCATACCTCATAGGATTATTGTGAAGATTATACAAGTTAAAAACAAGTGCTTCTAATTATGCCTGGAACGTTCAGCAGATACCACCTAAGTGTTAGTTTCATTACCGTGAACCTCTCTCTAGCTTTGGGTGCCCACCAAATGTCCCTTTAGTGTGCAGAGAGTTGTGTCTTATTCCAGGACAGAGTAAGAAAAGCTGCCCAAACTTTCAGCTGCACAGAACAAGTACCTTCATTCATTCATTTATTCCCTAGACAGATATCTCCGAGTGCCCGTTAGGTACCAATCCCTATGCTTTGGAGAGACAACGTGACTTGGAGCTTCCGGCTTGGCTACAACCTGCATTCACTAGGAGAGCACATAGTGGGTGTCTTCCCTGCATGGTGAACAGGAGCAGGCTTGTGTATGAGTGAAAGAGTTTTATAAGGCCAGCTGGACCCCAGGGTGGTGCCATGCCAGGTATAACACCAAAAGCTTCCCATCATACTTTAAGACACTAGTGAGGGGATTTGAGCCAGAGCCAAGACTAGGATTTAGTGAGCTATTTTATCGGAGGTTTTACTGCTTTCTTCTAAAGCCAATTGATTCCACTAGTGTTTACCATCTCTCAACATCAGCTGTGACTGGCTGATTTTTTAAGATCACCATCCACACCCACTCAAATATTAGAACAATGAATTGTCCAGTTCAAGTTCTATATTTTCTCAATTCCAGAGAAAAGAAAATGACTATGACACGTGTATGATTTTGTCCCTGGGAGCATCTATGAAATATGCAGCATTCTCTCTTCCTAGCTGGGAAATCACTTTAAAAATATTATCTCTAATTCATCTTTGTGTTTTCAAAAGGCAGTTTGTTATTCCCATTTCCCAGATGGAGTAACTGAGAACAGAGTCGAGAGACAGCTCACTCGGGAACCCAGAACGACAGAATGATTTGGTGGTGGGGCCAAGATTAAGTTCTTATTTCCTGCCTCAAAATCCATTGCAACCCAAGAATGACCTTTCTGGGCAATGTTAGAGACATGACCATATGAAATGGAGAATTTAGATCGCAATTCCCTGGACCATATCCAGGACACTAAAATGAGTGTGCTGCTCTTGTAAAATGCATTCTAAGAATTATTTACTGTTCTGAATGTAATTTAGAGTGAAGCAGATTTTCTATGGAGACTCCAGGCTAATCCCAGATTCCTTCCCCACCCAAGCCCTATGGACAATGACTTGCAATCCACATCAGCAAATCTTTAACCCCTACAATGTGCAGGGCACTGCTGTGCTGAATGTTTACAAAGAAACCGAGGTGAGAAGGAACCGCCCTTGAAAGAACAGCATGAGGATGAATACAAAGGCCCCAGCCTGCACATAATAGCCCTGTATATGTGGGTCACATGTCCCATGGTCCAGCTGAGCCATCAGGAAGCCTAGAGACAGTAGTGATATTTTCAGCAGGTATGGCAGGCCTCCTCTCTGCATTCTAGAGTGACTGCTACGCTCCTCCAATTTCAAATGACGCCTTATTTCAGGCTGCTAGAACTTGACCTTGACGTTCGTTTTTGGTTTTCCCGGTATTTTGTTTTCAAGGCCTCAGGTTTGGACTCATCCCTCTGGCACACCCTCCTCCCAACTCCTCCATTCTTCTATGCTAAAACTGATCTGTAAAAAGGTCCCCTTTTTACAAATTTGGCACAATTTAACAGATACATGCTGAGTGTCCAAGAGATACAAGGTCTCTACACTAGGATTCACATATCACTCAATAGCAAGAATGATTATTTTCAAGGAACTTAGAATTTAACAGCGAGGATGAGAAAAGAACTCATCAGGTTTCTTTCAAAGAATGGAGAAAAAAATGCCTCTTGGAAACATGCATATTTGAACACAGACAGAAGCTTGCCCAAATTCTTTCTAGAAATAACTGTATTGGTTGAAAGTGGGTGTAAAAGAGGATGAGGATATGGTAAGCATTGAATGAATTTTAGTTCCATGGTGGAATGAATGAAAAACGTTTACAGATGTTGATACGTGTTTGCTTTCTTTTTCAGTTACATTGAAACAAAATTCTATCAACAGATGTTGCCCAGGGCCGATAGAAGAGAACTAACCATAAAGAGAGCATTAAGATTATTGTATTAATCAGTTTGGGCTGCCATACAAAATACTAGACTAGGTGGCTTAAACAACATAAATTTATTTTCTCACAGTATTAGAAGCTAGAAGCCCAAGATCAAAGTGTCAGCATGGTTGGCTTCTGCTGAGGGCTGTCTTCCTCGCTTTAGACAGCACCAGTATGCTGCAACCTCACGTGGCAGGGAGAGAGAGCGCACAAGAGAGAGAGCAAGCACTCTGGAGTCTCCTCGCATAAGGACACTAATCCCATCATGAAGGCCCCACCCTCAGGACTTGATCTAATGCTAATTACCTCCCAGAGGCTCCACTTCCAAAAACCATCCCATCAAAGGCTAGGACATTAGCACACGAATTTTGGGTGGACAAAACTCAGTTCATGGCAGAGATATAAGTTATTTTGTCAAATTTCAAATCAAAGTAAAATTTTCTCTAAAATTGTACTGCTTAGAATGGAATTAAATGAAATGCTCAGAAGAGTGTCAAGTCCATAATATGAATGACATGAAGATTTGCTAATATTTTTTAAATCCTACTTGAGATAACTTTAAGCACAAGAATCCATAGAACTATTCTTTAAATTACTTACTTACGTTGGCATCATTATCGCCTTAGTATTCTTACCAAGATGTCTTGGAGGATATTTAACTTTTCACTTCTCATTTTGTATGTGCAACCTTAAATAGTAAGATTATTAAGTTGTATGGGAGATTTAGAAAAACTGTACTTGAAATTTTAATGGCCTTAATTTTTTTCTTTTTTTTAATTTAAAATTATTTATTTATTTATTTATTTTTAAGACGGGGTTTCACCATGTTGGCCAGGATGGTCTTGATCTCCTGACCTCATGATCCGCCTGCCTCGGCCTCCCAAAGTGCTGGTATTACAGGCATGAGTCACTGTGCCTGGCCTTAATTTTTTAACAGCCTTGAAAAAAAGGTGTTTGTTATTTGCATCAAATGGTACCAAATATTAAACACATTTGATAAAGAAGTCTTCCAAAAAGACTGCGTGGGCAACAAGGCCATTTTATTTTGCTCTTGGATGCAAGGGGGCTGAATCCAAGAAAGGACTGGTGAAGGGATAGGGGTAGGAAATGGTTTCCGGGTTGGGGCAATTTTTTGGGAGGCAGGGATGTTATAGAGCAAGATTGGTTACAGAGGTGGGGGTAGGGGCAAGGAGTATCCATTTCCATAAGTTCAGTTACAGTGGCAGGTGGGGTAAGCATAAGAGTAGTAATGTGCTATAGCTGGCCTAGAGCCAGAACCTGAGCAATGCCATTTTATAAGACAAAGCTGTGTCTCCAAAAATGAGTTGTAATAACTGCCCCATTCTCCTTGCAATAACTGCTGACTTGGTTTCTGTAAATAAGACTGCTAGTCTGCTCTGGATAATGTCCACCAGGTGAAGTTGTTTACCTTTCTCATCAGTAACTGATAGAATTGCTGGCCTTTGCTTATCAGAATGCACAGCCCAAGCTAATCTCATCTTGGCCCCTGTGAACTAAGATCTGTAATTTCCACCGGTACCCAAACCATATGTAAACTAACGTTTATCTTGACTTTTGTCGGTACCCAATATGTAAACTAATGTTTGTCTTGACTTTTGTGAATCATTTGTGTAGCAATTAAAGTGACAATAAGCCCCGGAGCCCTCGGAATGTCCAGAGGCCCCCACCCCCGTCCCTGCCCAGGAGATGATTTACAGAATCCACCAGCCCTCGGAATGTCTGGGGCCCGTTGATCCCCCTCCCCGCTCCTCAACCCCACTCCCAAGGTGGTCTTTCGGGTATAAAAAGCCTTGACACTCTCCCCTCGGGGCCGCGGGTTAGAGAGACGTGAGTCCTCCGCGGTCGCCGGCAATAAAGACCCTGCAATTTGGCATACTTTTGTCTTGGTGAATTATTTTAATCTCGCATCCCAATACTACAGTTAAGATGGTAGGGTGGGGCAAAGGGATAGTCACAGAGCAAGAATAGTTAAGATGGCAGGGTGGGGTGAGGAGTACTATTCATATCATCATAATAACAGTTAAGATGGGGCGGGAGGGGGTGGGGGGGTGGGGGAAGAAGCTCAATGTCTAGGGAAGCTCCTATGGGCGATCAGGGATAATGGCAAATGCAGGTGGGGGGAACGGAGAGGGGAAGGGGAAGGGGGAGGGGGCGATCAGCCAAGGTAGGCAGGACTTTCTGGGTCCAGGCTTGCGCAAGGAGGCCTGACAGTATTATTATGACCCTTGCCCTATTTTAAAATGAGAAAACCTGGGCTCAAAGGGATTAAATGTTCAAGGTCACCTAGCAATGTAGCAGTGAAGAGACAGTGTCTGTACTCCACCCAGGTCACTTCCCACCAAGGTCAGTGCTCTTCTCCTGCATCTGTAGATGCCTCTTTAGAAAACAAAACTACTCCTCTTGAGGATCACTAGGCAGTGTGCTACCTACTGGAACAAAGACCAACCAGATGCTTCGACAGTGATGGCAAACTAGGCATAGACAATGTTTAGTGTTAATGAACATTCCCCCACACATATCCTCATACACATCATTCACCTGTGCCCTGAATAGCTGCCAATAATCCAAATACTACAGAAACACAGAGCAAGAACACCAAATTCCTTGGCTTCAGAAGGCATTATCCAGAAATAAGATAGAAAACATCTGAACAGAGCTAGGAGCCAGCAGCATGTATTTTTTTCCTGCCCTTTCTCCATCTGCATCCTCCTCCACTTCTAAGCCCAACAGTTAACAGTCTCTAAGCTAGGTAGAGAGAGGAGAGTTGAAGAGGAAATATGAGGATCAGATGTAGTGTGGAAGTTGTATATTTTTCCAGTCTCTCCCCTCGTGGTCAGATCACAGATGAAGATGTGTCTGGTGGGAATACACGAAGTAACCCCTTTTAAATTTGGGGACTTGAGAATGGACAGGACCTGTGTCTTGCTCCCTGCATGGAATCCAGAAACATGCAAGCCTGACCCGTCGTCATAGATCAACCGTGGGGAAGAAATGGTGTCCTGACATAATGAAGCCAGAGGCTACCCTGAGTTTCCCATACCCTTGAAGGGGTGTAAATGGCCGTATGAAAACACCCAAGGCCCTGAGTGAGACACAAAAGCTATCTGGTTTGGGACAAGCCCATTGGGTCTTGGGGCCAGCAGAGGGAACACCATGTCAGAAGGGTACAGCCTAAGCAAGGACAAGACTGCTTAGGTTCTAGGAGAACTCTGCTGCATATTGGAGGGCTGCTGGTAAATGGGAGGGTAATTTGGGTGGATACAGGACAGGATACATCTGAAGCAGTAGGTCAACAAAGCACCAGGACAAACCAAGGCTGAAAAGAAGGTGTCCAGCTGCCTCCTCCCCCACCGTCCAACACTATGTTGCTCAAGTGTGAGAACAGCCAGATGTCAGTGGCTGAAGAGTCCTCTCCCTACTGGAACAAAGACCAACTAAGGATAAGGAGAAAGTGAAAGAAGAAACTTGGTTATATTAAATAATAATTGCCCATAATGACTGGGAAAATGGTGAATTTACTGGGTTGACCCTAAACCCTAAAGAATAATGTTAATAATTACATTAATTTTGGACTGGGCATGGTGGCTCATGCTTGTAATCCCAGCACTTTGGGTGACCAAGGTGGGAGGATCACTTGAGGCCAGGAGTTTGAGACCAGCCTAGCCAATATGGTGAAACCCCATCTCTGTCAAAAAAAACAAAACAAAATAAAAATTAGCCAGGTGTGGTGGTGTGCACCTGTAATCCCAGCTACTTGGAAGGCAGAGACAAGAGAATGTCTTGAGCCTGGGGAGTGGAGGTTGCAACGAGCCAAGATTGCACTACTGCACTCCGGACTGGGCAACAAAGCAAGACCGTGTCTCAAAAAATAAATAAATAAATAAATAAATAAATATTTCTATTTCAATGTAATGAGTATTCAAGATAGAAAACAAGGCCAAAAACAAGAAGAATAAAGAAAGGCACGTTTTTGCCCACCTTATTTATGTTTTGTGAATGAATAGTGGCTATATTAGCTATTGTTTATTGAGTACCAACTTTATGCCAAGTACTTTATACACATCATCTGATCTAGTCATAATAGCTTTATGATGTATTCATTACTGTCCCCACTATGTAAGATGGAAGAGACTCAGTTATCTATGCCTGGTGAGTTCTATTCATCAACAAAGCCAGGATTTGTATTTGTATCTATACGACTCCAAAACATACATGCCTGTGCTTGGAGGGGAGAATTTATCCAATACACCATTTGTACCTTTGACTTTTAAGCCACTTCCTACCTAGACCTTTAAAAATGCAAATATAGCTTTTTTCCTCCCCTTCACCAGACATTCCCTACAAGGCAAGTTTATCTATATGCTTAGAAACTCCAGAAAGAAACTCTCACCCACCAGGAGACTGCCTTAAGAGAAAATAGTTGATTTACAACCCAAAGTGCCACTACAAAAACTCTCTCCTGCCTGGGGAATTTTTGGCCTAGTCCTGCCCACAAAGGGACCAGCAGTCACCAGCTCTACAGCTCAGTAGATAAAGCACCAGAGCCAGCACTTGAACGGCCCCCTACCTGGTGGCTTCCTCCCCTGTGCGTCATTCTCCTTTAAACGACCCACTTTCTGCCCCACAAGCAAAGTGGTACTCTGACGCAGGAAGCCTGTACTTTTTCCCCTAAACTGGCTTTGGAATAAATCACTTTCTTTATACCAGAGCTCACTCTTGTTAATTGGACTCTGCAAGTCACATCTACGTATCCTCTCTACACAAAAGCATAGTGATATTCCCAAAGCACTGAATTCCTTTTCCCTCTTTTCTTTACAGGTGTCCATAAAAGCACTAAGTCCTGATAACCACACTTCAGCTTTCAAAGCTGACCTTTCCTTTAGTAGGGATGAGCAGGTAGGGAAGGCTAAGAGGGCTTCACCAGCCCTAGAGAGCAAACCAGACTATTAAACTTGTCCGGGCAGGCCCCTTAAAATGTCTGTAAGACCAGCACTTCTTTCTTTACTCATTAAACATGTTTGCTGATTACCTATGTGACTTCAGACTTTGGACAGCGTGAGAATGTGAACGAGATATGCTGGCTGACCTCACATGTTTGGGGAAGCGGGGAGCATTGTACACAGGAGAATATCTCTTGTTCTCAAATCATTCTCTAAACACATAGCCAACTATAACCGCCCAATGGGTTCACCTTGCCTACTGCCTAGACAGAACCGATTTATCAAACAGGGGAATTGCAATGGAGAAAGAGTAATTCATGCAGAGCCGGCTATGCGGGAGACCAGAGTTTTATTATTACTCAAATCAGCATTCGGGGATCAGAGTTTTAAAACATAATTTGGTGGCTAGGGGCTTGGGAAGTGGGGAGTGCTGGTTGGTCAGGTTGGAGATGGAATCATAGGGGATTGAAGTTTGTGTTGTTCCTGGGTGTGATGGCAGAACTAGGTGGGCCAGATTACAGGTCTGGGTGGTGTCAGCTGATCCATCCATCTAAGCGCTGATCTTAGACGTCACCCCCAGGAGCAAATTGGGGAGGTTCAGACTCTTAGAGCCAGAGGCAGCACCAGCGCTAAACTGTAATTTCTAATCCTGTAGCTAATTTGTTAGTCCTGCAAAGGTAGACTGGGCCTCAGGCAAGAAGAGGTTATTTTCGGGAAAGGACTGTTATCCATTTTGTTACGGAGTCAAACCATGAACGGAAATCCTTCCCAAAGTTAGTTCCGCCTATGCCCGGGAATGAATGACAGCCTAAGGGTTGGCAATAAGATAGAGTCAGTCAAATCTGATTTGTTTCACTGTTAGAGTTTCCTCAGTTACAATTCTGCAAAGGCAGTTTCAGGACCAGCACCAGGGTTTTCCCATCAGATTGCCCATGGTGCTATAGCAAAAAGGGATATCTCACCTGAACAAGAGACGAAAATCAGAAAATCATCGCCCTGATTGAATGCAGCCTTGGAAGTTACATTTTCATTTAATATCTAATCTTTGTAAATGAGAGAGAAAGGATAATTCAAAAACTGATTCTGGGGAGGGAGAGAAACAGAATGATACTTCAAGAACCCAGAAACTCTGAGACAGGTCTCAGTTGATTTAGAAAGTTTATTTGCCAAAGTTGAGGATGCACCTGTGACGCAGCCTCAGGAAGTCTGACACACATGCCCAAGGTGGCCGGGGTATAGGTTGGTTTTATACATTTTAGGGAGACATGAGACATCAATCAATATATGTAAGAAGTACATTAGTTCCATCCGAAAAAGTAGGGACAACTCAAAGCAAGCCCCGTTTACCCCATGGGCTTCCAGGTCCAGGTAGGTGAGAGAGAAATGGTTGCATTCTTTTGAGTTTCTAATAAGTCTTTCTGAAGAAGGCAATCAGTATATGCATCTACCTCTGTGAGCAGAGGAATAACTTTGAATAGAATGGGAAACAGATTTGCCGTGAGTGGTTCCCAGCTTGAAGGGGCTCAAGAAATGTTCCTTTCACATTTCCCCTCTTTTCTTTTTAAAAATCTTTTGGAGAAACCATTTTAGAAGAAAATGAGTCTCTGGTCTCAGGTTTCATCTGATCTTTTAAGGCTAGGACTGTTTATTCCTAGATGGGCAGGTCCCAAAAGCTCATTTTTAGCAGGTTGTGAAGTCTCATGTCCTTTGAAGAGAAAATGGGGGGAGGAATGGAGAAAAAAAAGAACAATCCTGGAAAAATTGATACAGGCCACATTACTCTGCAGGCCATACATCAGTAGGCAGGTATGAAAGGGCTTGTGTATGTAAACAGGTTGCTGTTACATTCTTCTGAAGTTTAAGTTGTCTGGCTTCAGTTCACAGGGTTTTAAGAAAGCAAAGCTTAGTTTTCAGTGACTCCAAATTAGAAAAAAATTGAAAAAAAACAAGAAGGAAAAAAATGAAAACATTATTTGGAAGACTCATAGCCAAGAAAAATTAGAATTCAGTTCAAACTGTAGAAAATAATAAAAATTGAAAAAAATATCAGGCAAAACTACAATCTAACAGCGGGTGTACTATAGTCTTGAAACACAATGTTTCCCTCTCCAGCTTTTTATTTTTACTGAAGACAAATTATGGTGGGACTGGTTTGCTTTATTCTATTTGGCTTAATTATTTGTATACAATGTGGCAATTATATATATATATATATATATATATATATATTTTTTTTTTTTTACATAGGCCTTTAAATTGAGTTTGATGGGACTTGTTCCATAGAAAGTTTCTCAGATGAGTCTTTTAAAAGCCAAACCAGCCATGGATTTGTGTCATCAAATACCTATGAGTTGGGTGAATTTCCTCTCCTCTTGAGGTTCCAAGATAAACCTGGGGATTCTGGGCCTGTTGGAAAGTGACATTCTTTTTTTACCACAGGTCAGAAACCCTGTACACAAAATATGAGGCCAGTTTTTCCAAGGGCTTTACTGGCTCCATATGTCAAGTTTGATTCCTTAAAGGAAAGCACAACATTCCAGTCAAACCCTTGGTGAAATAATCAGTTTCTCCACTTGTGTCCTGCTGCAAATGAAAACAGATTCTTATTACACTTATACAAATAACTGTGTTGCCGTAAGTTAAAAATATTTACAAATAGTTTCCAAATTCTGAAAAAATCAGGTAGAGAGAAACGAATATGCTCCAAATTTCGTCCATAGGTATATACTCAGTTGTTAAAAGTTGTCAACAGCATAAAAGTTTTAAGACTCTGAAAAACAAAACAAAGGATCAGAAAACATTTTGAGTAAAAAGCCAAAAAGATTAATTCAGTCCATGTAATTTATTCCTTTTCTTCTTGATATTCATGAACGTTTTAGCTCCCCTGAGTCCTGAAAGTTTTTCCTCTATTCTGATGTCACACTCTCCAAAGTTATTGGAAACCCCACATTCAAGAGCACCTGTTAGAATTTTATAGCCGATTATAAAACCACCTTCTAAAGAGGACCATGGATGACAAAAAGTTTTAGGGTATCCATAGTCAAAGACACAATTGACAAGGAAATTTGTTACCTCTGTACACACAATAGTTTTAACATAACAATTATGATCATTACTGAAAATGTACACTAAGTTATATTAGAATTATAGGAGTTTTCTGTAATTTTGGAACATATAATGAAGAGGGAGACCCAGGCATCTCAGATCAACTTCCCCTTTTTTTCTGAAGACTGTAAACTTCCCCTCTTTCCTAAGACTGTAAACTTCCCCTTTTCATTCCTAAGACTGTAAACTCAAGCCCTTTTCATATGTAATTCCTGAGACTGTAAACTGAGACCCTTTCATATGTTAAGCTATAAACCTAAGATTCTTCCACGTGTAACATCTAATGTATAAGCCTATATAAAGATGGAACATTCCTTTGTTTGGGGAACTTGGCTGTTAGGCAACTATGCCACCTTGCTCCCGGCTGAATAAACTCCTTCCTCCTGTATTCGGTGTCCGAGAGATCCATTTCCCGTGGCCGCTCCTGCTACAATAACAATAACTTATTTATACAAATATAACCCAAAGGAAACCAAACACCATTTCATATTTGACAACGTTTTCTACATATTTTTTGTACCAGATAAGACAAATTATATGGTATTTTTTGGACTTTAGGGACCCTAATACCTTAAAGAATTAATTATGTTTTTCATAAGAAAACATAATTTGTAATTTGACCTTGGAAAGCTTGTTAAATATTAGAGGTTTTAAACACTTGATATCACAAAATAGGATCAAAGGTCATAGTAAAATAGTCATTTATTTAATCAAAGTGATAACTCAAGGATTAAAAAAAAAAGGCAAAGACACTTATTCTTTGAGGGAGAAGACTTAATTTTCCAAACAATAAGCCCTAATAAAAACAGCATGAAGCCAATTAAATTTTTTCAAAATTTTATAAACAATCTATAAAATTTTAATCTTGACTGTAAGATACAGTTTCCAGAAGCCTTTCATAACCTTTATAACCTTTATATAGGAGTTGGTTAATGCTTCAAGAAAACCTTGTTAACCTGACACAGGGGCCAGTATGCTGGTCTTGCATCAGTGTGCCTTTGACATTAATGATTAACTTACAGGGAATCTGAACTTATTTTATCTTTCCAAATTGACTGTTTCAATTTTCGTGCTCACCTCCTCCTCAATAGTCCCTGGGCCTTGAGGAGTTGAAAAGCTTTAATTTCTTGCCCTATGTCTCAGGAATGCAGTTTACTTTGATTGATGTGTGCTATGGGGCCTGAAGATGAAGATTTAATTGCTGTCAATGTTTAGACCCAGGAGTCAAAGTCCTGTAACTCAATGTTACAAGGACTTTGAAAGCGCATACAGGAAGATACCTGGATGTAATAACCTTAATTTAAAAAAGATTTTATGTCTGTTTTTTTTTTCCTAAGCAAACCAACACTTAAAAATAATATGACAACTTGATCATATTAAAGTTTTTTAATATAAATCCTTTTATTGTGACATGCCTACCGTTCATGACATTCTTGGACTTTCTGGTTTGTCCTGGACATCGCTCCTTCTTAAACAACCAGTCATTCTATTATTTTATTTTAAAGCTGCATTTACCTACCATACAAGATTCTTTCTCATATAAAATTATTTCTCTTTAAGCTTTCTTACCACAAAAAAAAATCCTCTTTATTGTTATAACTTTCTTTACATCTCTTTACATTTTCTGGTTTCTTTTACCTTGTTTTATATATAACCTTTAAATAAGCTTTGAATTAGACAAAAATTTGTTCACTTTTCTTTTAAAAAAGGATACTTTTTTTTTTTTTAGCAAGAATGTTTTCCTGCAATGTATGTTTATTGGAAAATACCCAAATAATAAAATACCTCTTATTTAATTTAACATAACTTTATATACTAAATTATGACCAGTTTGTCTACAAGTATTTATTCCACTACATTTACCTAATTATTTTATTTTAATTGTTTGCCTAGATTGTTCATGAAAACTCTGATAGTCATGATTTAAAGTGACAAAACCACCATTGTAAAATTATAACCAAGCCAGTGAAAAAAAGATTTGACCTAACTGACTCCATCTTGCTCTTAACCTTCAAGCTATCCTTGTTCATTCCTGGGTGTAGGCCAAATTAACTTTAGGAGGAACTTAATTTATAGTTTAGCTTTGAAACAAAGACGATAACAGTCCTTTCTCAGAACAAACCTCCTTATTGCCTGTAGACTACACTGCCTAAAGCCACAAGATTAGCAGTTTAGTAATCAGAGTAAATTTAAGATGCAGCTATTTTCATTAAACCAATATCAATGTCTTATTTATTAAAAATTACAAGAGCAAAGATCATTCTGTTTAAGGCTAGGTTTATAGTTTTGTAACCTTGTGCCAAATTTTGACACCTTATAGTATTTGGAATGAATAAGAATGAAATTACTTGATTAATAAATGCAAATAAAAATGTATGCTGGCAATTCTTAAGATATTTCTCACATTACTTTACCAATAACTTTAAAGCTAGCTTATTAAAGATTTTACTTAAGTTGCATAAACTTGAAAAAGCATTTGACTAGTCTTTGCTGTTTTATTATCTGATTTAAGCACTTTTTTTAAGCCAATTAATTAGAGCTCTTTTATATATTTTTTAAGTAGTGAAACACTGTGTACATAACACGTAAATACAGAGACATATTAGGCATACCGATACATTTTATAGATCCATAAAACCATTTTTTTTCCCTGTCTTAGACTTTCAGATACTTGATAACCTATTTTACCACCCTGGGCAGTTGTCAGCTAAAAAGCCTTAAATTTGCATATTAAAGGAAGCAATTCCTGTGAAAGTCAAATAGCAAAATTTACATTATAAACTGCAGAGAGAAAAAGTTTGGATTATATAAATTATAAAGGCTTTTTAAACATACATACACACATACACACACAAAGATCCTACGGCTTTGACTTCAGAACTTTTAGCCATGAAATAAGTATAAATTTACTGGCTTGCAAAAATAACTTGTTGGATCTAAACAGTGGCTTTTATCTTAATGGAAATATAACAGCAGATTTAGAGTAGGCAGAAAAGAAAAACATGGTTTTTCTTTTCTGAGGACATAGGAACTCTATAGTTTGCAGATCCACCTTAGGTGTCTTTTTCCTTAGTGTAAATGTGCACAGAGACCGTATTATTTCCATTTAGTGTAAACTTTGGCAAGTAGAAGCTCCATAAAACCTATGGAGTCCTCAGAAGGGGGTGGTTCTCTTTGTTTCATTCTCATTCTTAGATTATTTGTTTCCTGCCTTTTTTTTTTTTTTTTCACAAGGAGGAACTGAGCTGTGGTCTAGGGATGTTGTGTGGTGCATCGATATGTGCTGCTTATGGGGAGGACTCCGCAGTGTGTCACCACTGAGTCATTTCCACCCTTTCCTGTGTCTCAGTTTCTCTCTCCAAAGGTCTGTGACCTCAGAGAGGGCTCAGAACGCTGGGTGATCAGCCCTTATGTATATTTTCTGGATGAACCATTTTAAAAATTAATTTTTCTTGGGGATTTCCCTGCAGGACTGCTTCACATCATGGGGAGGGTCAATCCCCCAGACACTCCCATGAGGCTCTGGTCACCGAGGGGCACCTTTAGGCTGGGAGAAGCAAAATGCCCTTTCTCTTCAGAGCTGAGAAAGCTCAGTCTCTCATTAACATATGAAAACAACAGTTCAGTTTCTTGCACAAATGCACACAGACAAACAAAATTAAGATTAAATTTGGGAGAAAAACCATAGAGAAGACACTTTAGGATGCATCTCCAAGCTACAATTAGAACCCTTAAACAACTTCAGACAGGAACAAACAACAAACCCCAACAATGTGATCGCTGAGCACTGTAATAGTAAGGAGAAATTAAGACCAGCTGGTTGTTAATGTTAACTTTAGCCAAGACAAACCCCAGTTCAGTTACTTACCTAGAGATGGATCTCAGGCTGAAGACTGCTCTCCAGCTTCCTAGAAGCAGGGAAAAAAGCACAACAAAAAATCTCATCTTCCTTGTTGGAAGAGAGCTCAAATTCCATAGAGGACTTACCTGCCTTCCGTCATCATGGAAGCAGGAAAAACTTGCCTTTCTTGTGTCAGAAGCAAGTAAAACTCCAAAAAAAAGAGGAATCGTATAGCAAAATAAACTTTAGATCTCAACCAAATTTGGGGAGATCGGGGATTCTTTGGAGAAGGTGCTCTCAGACCTCAGCAGATTGCCCTATTGGTTTGAACCATAAAGTTACACTATGCTGGTACCAAGAATCGACAGGAAATTTGTGAAAGATCAGGGGCATCTCCACTCAGAATCCCCCCAAGGTTACTGAAATGTGAAACCAGAAAATCTGAGACAGATCTCAGTTAATTTCGAAAGTTTATTTTACTAAGGTTGAGGATGGCCCATGACACAGCCTCAGGAAGTCCTGAGGACATGTGCCCAAAGTGGCTGGGGCACAGCTTGGCTTTATACATTTTAGGGCACCATGAGACATCAACCAAAATACGTAAGAAGTACATTAGTTCCATCCAGCAAGGCCCTCCCCTCTCCACCCTTGGGGGCTTAGGTAGGTGAGAGACACATGGTTGCATTCTTTTGAGTTTTTGATAAGTCTTTCCAAAGGAGGCAATCAGAATATGTATCTATCTCTGTGAGCAGAGGGATGGCTTTGAATAGAACAGGAGGCAGGTTTGCCCTGAGTAGTGCCCAGCTTGAAGGGGCCCAAGATATTTTCCTTTCACAGAATCATGACACTGTCTTCAATATCTGTAACTATAAACTTTGGAAAATTAGAAAGAAAAAGGAGAATGAAAGGGAAAAGAAGAGAGTGACGGCAAGAGATGAGGTGGATTCATTCGTGAGCAGTTCTCATTTGTACATGAGATTGTCTGTATCACTAATTCACGGTGCATATTTAACTATATCTCCATTAAATTTTCCATTTAACCCCGATAAAAGAAAAACCTCAGCCAAATTAAATTTAAAGGAGCTTAATTGAGAAGGGAATGATTTGCAAATCAGGCAGCCCAGCGAGGCACATGGTGGAAGATTTATGGACAGAATAAAAAGGAAGATGATATATGGAAAATGGAAACAAGGCACAAAAATAGCTGGATTGTTTACAGCTCAGTGTTTGCCTTATTTGAACACGGTTTGAATAATTGGCTACATTTGATTGGCCAAAACTCATTGATTGGCAAAAGTGTAGGCTACGGTTTTTTACACTTTTGCTTATTAGAGTTCACGATGGATAGAGAAACCTTTAGGTTGAACTTAAAATATGTAAGAAGGAGCTTTAGGCTAAAATTGATTTAACAACCTATAGCTTATGCATGTATCATCAGGAAGTCCAGGATCTTATTTTCGAATTCTTCTCCCCTGCATCTTAATAATACCCTTGCATTGTCCAAGCATTCCAAGAACTTACAATTACCTTCTGATGAGAGAATTGAACATTTGCCAGATCCACTAATCACCGTAGGCCCTGCAGGAGCTGACAGCTACCCTTGGCTTCTAATGTTAAGTTGGCCTTGCACAGGTCACTGTAGTTCTCCCTGCAAAGATTACAACCCTTTAAGCTCACATTCCCTTTCTCGGCCATCATTCTCCAGAGCACTGTTAAAGCAAACTAAATATGGCCTGAGAAGGACTCTGAACTTCTACATTTAAGTCCTTGTGGATGAACTGTAACCTAGCTTAACTGGCAGACAATATTGAAGACTTAGGAGTGTGCACCTGTAACAATAGCTGAGTCTTGACTAATCCCAGTGGCCATACTTTAATCACTCATTCACTGCTAAATCTTCAAACTGTGTTCAAGTATGGCAAACGCCAACCTATAATGAATCCAGCTGTTTCTGTACCTCATTCCTGATTTCTGTACATCATATTCCTTTTTTTGTCTATAATTTTTTTCTGACTATGAGACATTTCTGCAGTCTCTCTGAATCCACTGTGATTCTGGGGGATGTCCAATTCATGAATGGTTCATTCCTCAATTAAACTCCTTTAAATTTAATTCAGCTGAAGTTTTTCTTTTAACAGCACAAACATTGGTGCCTAGGTGCTTGTTTCTGGACAGGTCTCACTATTAACCTATGATGTGTGCCCAAAACTATGACAGATTGCATAATTAGTCAGTTCCCCACACCTCCTTACATCCATGTCCTTTGCCATGTGACTGAAGTTTCTCTACTAAAGGGGCAGAGTGGCTGGGTGTGGTGACTCATTCCTGTAATCCCAACACTTCGAGAGGCCAAGTTGAGAGGATTGACCCCAGAAGTTTGAGACCGGACTGGGCAACATAGTGAGACCTCATATCTACAGAAAATACAACAATTAGCCAGGCATGGTGGCATGCAGCTGTAGTCCCAGCTACTCAGGAGGCTGAGGTGGGAAGATCAATCGAGCCTAGAGGTCAAGGCTGCAGTGAACTGTGACCATGCCACTGTGCTCCAGCCTGGGCAATAGGGTGAGACCCCCTACAAGGGTAGGGGGAGGGTCAGAAAAATGTTCCCACTCTCAAATTTGGATTTGGCCATGTGACTTGCCTTGGCCAATAGAAGAAGTTGAAAATAGTGTGTTAGTTCTATGGCTAAGCCTTAAGAAGCCTCATGCGTATTTGACTGCAGAACTCAGCTGAGCCACTCCAGTCAAGGACAACCTGGATTAACTGAGCTTCAGCAAATCCACACACATTTGAATGAGCCTGTTGGAAATCATCAGAGCCTTGCTACTGAACCTAGCGAAGATCAGCAACCCTTAGTCAACTAATGCCTCCTTAGCAAAATAGTGTTCATTGGTTTTGCCACTGATATTTAGTGGTGGTTTGTTTTACAGTATTAGTGTGGTCACTGTTAACTGGTCCATGGACTACCAATCTGTATTGAGCCTAGGCATCATGATTCGCCCTTTCCTCAAGATAATTTTGTTTTCAGGGAGTTTACAGGTCTTCCCTATCCCTGGCCTTGGTTGGGGGCTCCCCTAGCCTACCTCCTGTGGATCATTATAACTTTGATCCTTGGAACACAGGGTTGAGATCTCAGCTCCTGTTTTCCCAGAAGCACCTGGGATCCTTTTGCAAAATCATCATAGCCCCTTGCCAGAGCTTCTTTTCCCAAGGAGATAGGTAAGTTTGTGAAGGCTCAGATATCAAAAAATCCATTTATATCCTTATCCCGGAGATAATAATCTGATCAGCCAATTCTTACATAACTACCAGGTATTTTTCAGGCGATGCCTTTATAGAGCCCTGAAAGTTCCTCTGGCTAGAAAAAAGTCTCCAACAATACACTGTGTTATTTAGACATGTCATGATGTGGCACTCTACTACACACACAGTAGTCCTTGCTTATCCGCAGTCCACTGTTTCAGTTACCTATGGTCAACCACAGTCTGAAAATAGCAAATGGGAAATTTCAGAAATTAACAATTCATAAGTTTTAGACTGCATGTCATTCTGACTAATGTGATTAAATCTCATGCCACCCAGTCCGTCCTGCTCATGGTGTAACTCATGCCTTTGTTCAGCATATCCACGCTGTACATGCTACCCATCTGTGAGTCACTTAGCAGCTCTCTCAGTTACCAGATGGAAAAACACAGTATGTATAGGGTTTGGTGCTAGCTGTGTTTCATCATTTTGTCAACTATTTTAATAAGAAACTGTCTCAATAATACAGTTGTCATTCACTGGGGGCATTTACTGGGGGGTCTTAATATATATCCTCCACAGATAAAGGGAAAACTACTGTCTAATTGTAGAGTAGTGATTTTATGAACTAGTTCTACATTTAAGAAAAATGAAGAGATTCCGCCTCTGGGGTCCCCTTCCACTCAGTGTAGAAGCTGCTTTCCTCTCCAGGATTCCATCTTTGGGTCCCCTTCCACAATCTTCGTGGAAGCTTTCTCTCATCTTTTTCTCTCTCCTTTTTCTCTTTGTCTGCCTAAATAAATCACTTTTCTGCAGAAAAAAAAAAAAAAGAAGCAGAGAAATGTTGTATGTCTTCCAAAAATTCAAACACCTAAGGAAAGACAAGTAGGATCAGAACTAAAATGTTCAAGTTCTCCATTCAGTTTGCTTGATGCTTAAACCATGTTGGGGTGTCTAAGGAATCCCAACAAATAGCTCCCCTCTTTGCCCATGTTCTGAACAAATTGACACAGGACTGGCAAATGGAAAACCGAAATATCCTTTGTTTCTGGTAGAGGCCAGGTTAGAGGATGTGGCAATCTGTTAGCCAAGGTGGCCTGCCCATGCTGAACTCCAATAAGGAAAAACCCTCCCCTAGAAGAGCAGAGAAAACGCTTTCTCTCTGTGAGCAACTTACTCCCAGTAGAAAAGAACACGGAGCTGAGCTGAGCATGCCCAGATCTATCAGTCAGGTAAGACACTCCATCTATCCTGGAAGGGTATGCAATGGAGCGGAAGAGGCCAGGAGTGAGCTCCCTTTAACAAAAGGAAATGTCATGAGTTGGGTTAAAATATTTCTACAATATACCAGATTTATTTAATGTCAATCTAAGTAAGGCTTCATTTGAAAAGTCCACATCTCACCATCCAACTTCCATAAAGCCAGATAGATATGTCTTCTCTCTCCCTGGTAACAAAGACAATAGCAATTTTTCAAGCCTTAAACTCTGAAGCACTATGAGGTAGAGTGGAATGGAATGTGTACTAAACCATCATGAAATCACAGCACCACATTTAATTATGAGTTCTGCCTCTGTATCAAATTGATCTGGCTGACACTGACACAAGGAAAACCTCAATGTGTTTCATCATTTTGTCAACTAATAAGAAACTGTCTCAATTATAATACAGTTGTCGTTTCTCATTCCATTCCCACCTTCAGATATATTATTATTATTATTATATTTTTTTCCTTTTGAGACAGAGTCTCTCTCTGTTGCCCAGGCTGGAGTGCAGTGGCATGATCTTGGCTCACTGCAACCTTTGTCTCCTGGGTTCAAGCAATTCTCCTGCCTCAGCCTCCAGAGTAGCTAGGATTACAGGTGCATGCCACCATGCCAGGCTAATTTTTGTATTTTTAGTAGAGACAGTGTTTCACCATGTTGGCCTGGCTGGTCTCAAACTCCTGACCTCAGGTGATCTGCTCACCTCTGCCTCCCAAAATCCTGGGATTCCAGGCTTGAGCCACTGCACCTGGCTGATAGTAGTATTCTGTTAATCTCAAACAAATTTATTTTCTTCTAGAAAAATTGTCTATTAGAAGAATCTGGATTGTAAATAGATTGCCATCTTAGTATATTCCCAATTCATTACCAAATCCAGCTGCTTATTAGCTTCTTGTAGTCAATGCACAATGCACAGTGAACATTTATAGAATAAGAATTCATAGATAGATTCCCCAAACTGAGGCAGCAAAGATTACTGATTGCCAAAGTCTTTTCTAAAATAAGTGGACAGCAGGAATGGTTCTCATCATATCCTGTCTCCACCATCTTGATTCATCTACAGTAAAAGGAGGGGAGGGTGTGGATGTGGAAATATGTGTATATGTGTGTGTTGATGTGCATGTGTATTTGTGTCTGTGTGTGTGTGTGTGTTTCAAATTGCATTTTTTGGCTACATCTCCAATGAGATGATTAAAGAACTTTAGCTCTTTGCAACCAGCCCAGCCAAAAGTTTGACTAGGCTTCACTTCCCCAATATGGTTCTCATTTGCTTTCAACCTTATTCATTTCTTATTATTTGTCTTTCAGAGAAAAAAAGCAGCAAGAAAAATCAACCTTGGGCTTCGTTAATTAGGCCTGCATTCTTGTTGATATATTTCAGGAAGACAACTGGTAACTCTTGCCCTACTCTCTGGAGAACCTTATAATGTGGTTCTATTCATTCATCAGGGCTCAGTGAAGCACTGGGGCCCACCCCTCTTTGGTGATCCTTAAATCCTTTTACATATGGAATTGTGGATACTGTATCAGTTTTTAAAACTAATCTTTCTTTCTGCAGAGCTTCAGCAAGCAACCACTAGGATAATGTCATAGATCTTCAGTGTTAAGAAGACAAAGAGCAAGGATTTTTATCTTACTTTGTGATTTTCATAATTAAAAAAAAAAAGAAAAAGAGTAAGCACTGGCTCTCTTACTGCCTTTACCCTGAAATACCAAGCATTCTAATTCTGATTTCCTATTTACTTGGTATGTGGGATCCTGACCCATCTTAAACGTAGTTTCATTTTTCATGATAAACAAAAATAAAGGCAGGAAACTGTGGGGATATTTTCCCAAATGTGGAACTAGATAGAGTCAGGAAAAGAAGTCATGTATGTGCCTTCTCATCTCTTTCCTCTTCACATTTATGCCTCTGGAAAAAAGACTGACGTGGTTCAATTTATCCAAGCCCCTCTTTGTCATCTTCACCAAAATAAAATACTCAGGGTGGGATTTCCTAGGTAAGAATGGATCCTTAAAGAAAAAGTTCTCTATTTAATTATTCAGTTATTCTGCTCAAGGAAATAGTCTGGGTGTTGTAGGAACTCAGAGAAGAACTCACAATCTTTATAAAAGGAGCCCACATACAGGTCACGACAGAACAGATATGGAACAGAAAAGGAGAGGCTGAAAGGGATGGGGAGGAGAAGAGATGAAATATGCCCCTTATGATGCTGATGTCACTTGGTTTAGGTAACTCCTTCACACATCATTGCAATTCTTTTTTATTTTTTTAAGATGGAGTTTCACCATGATGGCCAGGCTGGTTTTGAACTCCTGACCTCAGGTGATCCACCCACCTCAGCCTCCCAAAGTGCTAGGATTACAGGCATGAGCCACCGCACCCGGCCACATCATTGCAATTCTAAATGACTTCTTCCCTAACAATGCAGCCAGGTGAAGCACGGTTAGGGTGAATAGCCACAGAAAGACCCCATCTCCCTGAGGGCATGTGTGGGACAGATCAAAGGTCAGTCCATCTTGCTTTGGCAGAGTGTTGGGACAGGCCTGACTAAAGTGGCCTGAGCAACTGGAAGCATAGACTTTCCATCTGCCAAGATGTCTCTTTAGGTTAGCTTGGCCCCAGAGCCTAGGAATCATTAAGGGAAAGGCAAGATGAAAAGGAAAGGTGGATTAAATTAGTTCTTTTTCACTGCCATAATTTTCTCACTGTTACAATATTTGTAAAGGCAGTTTCACCTTGATTCTCATGTTCCCTAGCATCAAGGCCAGTTTTTGGAGCCTGGACTGGGCTCTGAGGCTGCTGTTCCCTCCACTGTTCCTGCTTTACCCTTCATAAGGAAAAAACTGAACCAGTAAGAAAAGACCCAGGTCTTGGGTCAAGAGGGACTCTGAAAGCATAATATGATCCTGGGCTAGAGTGGCCTGTCTGGAAAAATCCTTCTGAAGATGCTTGTCTTACCCCACCTGGCTCCAACTACCCTACCTCTAGCCACGTGCTAGTTTAAGAGCTTCGAGACCCATGTCATCGTGTCGTTGTTTAGCCTGCCAGAAAAACATGATCAGCAGCTTCACTTTTGTTGTTTTTTGTTTTTGTTTTGTTTTGTTTTTGAGACAGGGTCTTGCTCTATCACCCAGGCTGAAGTTCTATGGCATGAACATGGCTCACTGCAGGCTTGACCTCCCAGGCTCAATCTATCTACCCACCTCAGTCTCCCAAGTAGCTGGAACTACAGGGGTGAACCACCACAGTGAGTTAATTTTTATTTTTGTTTTTTATAGAGACGAGATCTTGCCATGCTGCCCAGGCTGGTCTTGAACTCCGGGATGCAAGCAATTCTTCCAACTTAGCCTCCTGAGGTGGTAGGATTACAGCATAAGCCACCATGCCTGGCCTCAGCCCCACTTTGGAAAAGAAGCCTACGGATCTACATGTTTATTTTGTGGTTGAATTATAACCTGACTTACATGGATGTCAAGGCTAGTTATTACCTTGTATAACAAGAAGTCCTAGGTTATAGTGTCAGGTTTCCTTTGACTTTGGCTAAAGGCAGCCTGACTGATACAGTAAGGCACTAGGTGTGAGTGTGAAATAAAAAGAAATGAATATGGTAGAATATTGGTTCTCAGTGAGTATAAAATCCATGGCAAAAAGCAGAGAAGTACATTAAAACATTCTGAGAAGCATTTAAGTACAGGCATGGAGAAAGCAGAGTAGGGGCAGACAGAGTATAGTGTTGGTTATAACAGCCCTCAGTGACATCACCAAGGGCTGGGTGTCACTCTGTCTTTTTCCTCTGCTGTCCTCAGCATGCAGGCTCTCAACCCCAGCAAGCTCTCTTCACAGTCATGAGCCTGCTCTTACCTGTAGACCTGGCAGTCTCCAGGGGTGGCCCTTTGTAGGAACAAGATCTTTCGCAGAAGCTCCCAGGCAGACATCCCCTTCTATTCATTGGTAGAACAGACTACCATGCCCCTCCCTCAACCAAGCACAATAGGAAATGGGTTTCCCATGATGAAGACTGATCAGCTTTTACCCCTGAGTAATGGGATCAACTTTTCTAAGCAGACACCTGAGTAACAGGATCAACTTTTTCAAACACATGGTTCAGTGGAAGAAGGTGAACACCTGAAAAAAATTGGGATTCTACTACCTAGGAAGAAGTTGGAGAAGGAAGGGGATTGTGGTATAAATTTGGTGTGTGGAACCTATAGTATCTAATAAAATAACACATGATAGCAGTGTCTATTGAATTTCACCTCACCTTAGATTGGGTTATTTCATCAGTTCTAGAAACAGAGTATTGAGAACATGGGATCTGGGTCAGAAAGGCTTTGTTGGTGAAGAAAACATGTAGGAATGGATGAGAGCCTGAGGACTCACCCAGCCGAAGAGCCAATGGGGTGTGAAATCTCAGTAGGGAAGAGCGGAAAGCCAACCCGGCAATGCATCTGTATGCCAAGCACTGGATTAGGATATCCATACACATTATCCCATTGAATCTTCATAAGAACCCTTCCTTCAAAGATACAGAGTACTATTCTCCTACTACAAATGAAGAAATCAAGGCTCAGGTGGCTTACAAGGGTCACATAGCTAGTGAGTAGCAGAGAGAATTATGTTGGCTGCTGAAAGTGGTTGCCACTTTCTCTATAAGGTCCAAGTTTCTAAGGAATCACAGAAATGCAGACCTCAGCCAAACAAATACGCTGTTGTTAGCCGAGACTTTGGTTCCCCAGCCTCTATGAAGTTTCCTGTCAAGGTGGGACACTGATGAGCAGTGAGATTTTAGGGGGGTAGGAAGATTGTAGTGTTAGAAATGGAAAAGGTAAAAGCAAATTTACAAAACCCAATTGGCTAAAAACAGGGTAGCTAAAACTCAGTTTTGTGAAATAATTCATTTGCTGAATGATCAATTTTCCAAACCAGCAATGACTAAATTCTGGTTGATGTTAGCTGTTTCTAGAGTTTGTGGCAATTCATGTTGTTTGTGACACTTTCAACAGACTTTGGAGAACTTTTCTACCTTTGGTTTCTCAGAGGCTTGGCCACAGCCAGAGGAACTAAGTACCGTAGAAGAATTCTGCATATGAGAGAGCTTTGTACCTGTAATCCTTGATGGAAGAACGGCACCCATTTTCAGAGATGTTTGAGTGCACGGCTTAGGGAAGGATTCCAAGAAGCAGTGAGGAGTGGCCATGCAGGCAGCCACCGAAGCTGAATCAGCCAGAACACGTGTGGCAGCCCCTACAGGCAACCCAGGGCTAGATGCTGAAGAATCCTATAAGTCAAGTTAGTGAGTTTGAAATTCCCAGGAGGTGCTGAGGAATCATTGAGCGCTATAGTGCCGAGAGTGTAGACGTTACCTGCAATAGTGCCTGGCACACAAGAGGCACCCAGTACGTGCTCATTGAATGAATAGCTTATCCTGAGATGCTCCATGTTCTTCTGCTTCAACATAAATAGCAAGGCTGGAAGCATCCTCGTCTTTGAAGCAGAAGGCTATTACACTGATAGTAGTTCTGCTCTCATTAGGTAGAGGCCACAGCTGTATCTTTTGTATCAGGGCATAAGACTGCTAACAGTTGTTATATTATTAGTATTTAATTGTCATCATCACTATTATTTGATAAGTAGCCATCCTACAAAGTAGTGCCTGGAAAGGGCTGGGACCCTAATTCAGAGACTCGTGTCTCAAAACCATCCTCTGCTCCTACTATTTAAAACCTCATGGCGGGGGAACTCGTTATTATATAAAAATTAAGGTATTCAAGGAGTTATATAAAACAATGCATATTATAATCTCAGTTTTATCACCTTCTTCCCCAATCATTTCTTTTTCTTTTTCTTTTTTTTTTTTTTTTGAGACAGAGTTTCGCTGTTGTTACCCCAGGTTGGAGTGCAATGGCGCGATCTCGGCTCACTGCAACCTCTGCCTCCTGGGTTCAGGCAATTCTCCTGCCTCAGCCTCCTGAGTAGCTGGGACTACAGGCACGCACCACCGTGCCCAGCTATTTTTTGTATTTTTAGTAGAGACGGGGTTTCACCATGTTGACCAGGATGGTCTTGATCTGTTGACCTCGTGATCCACCCGCCTCGGCCTCCCAAAGTGCTAGGATTACAGGCGTGAGCCACCGCGCCCGGCCCCCATAAATCATTTCTTGATTGAGGTACTAAGAACGAGAGTATGAGAACGTTTAAATTGTGTTTAATTTCATTGAGTTTGAACACTTGACCAAAAGTGAGAACTGAGGTTGGCACCTTCCTGGCTACGTGATCTTGAGTGAGCTTCTTATCCTTTCTGGGCTTCTGCTTCCTCAGCTGTAAATCCCACAGCACCTACCACAGGATGTTGTTCTTGAGGTCAAATGATACTATGCATGTGGTGTTTGAACGAGGTGCTCCTACTCTGACCACACTAATGGGTTCTCTCCCTGACCACCTTGTATATTTTTTGGAATAAGTGTGGTCCAGCTGCCTTGCTTATTCTCTAAAATAAGTATAATTCAAAAGGAAATTACGTATGAGAAACATTATATCAGCAGACTTCCATGGTCTTCAAAAATTCTGATGCCCAAATATCAGCCTTCTTTGTGTCCTCCACCTCACTCATGGGCTGAAGAGGTGGGCCCATGTGTTCTCATGGTTCAACTCCCACCAGCTGCAGCTTCCTTATAGCACAGGGCCTTCTGCACCAGCCATCCTGGCTCTTGGCTGCCCCGCTACACCCACCTTTCCCCCAGGCTGGGCCCTTCTTCCTCTTTCTCCCCTGCACTAATTGCCACCAGCTCTTTTGCTGTGTGCTTGCCCTTGCCTTTGACCTTGAAATCCACAGACCTAATGGAGGGGACAGGCCTTGATAGCCTCAATCACCTTCCTTTGGTCACTTCCTTCTTTCCTTCTCTGGCACTTACATCTTGACTTTCTTCCTTTTTGATGGGAAGAGACTCTTTTTCTTTCTTTTTCCTTCCTTCCTTTCTTCCTCCTTTCTTCCTTTTTTCCTGAGATGGGGTCTTTCTATGTTACCCAGGCTAGTTTCAAACTCTTGGACTCAAGCGATTCACCATCTTGGCCTCCCAAAGTGCTGGGATTACAGGCATGAGCCACCATAACCAGATAGAAGAGACTCTTTTTAATCTTTACTGTCTTAGAAAACCCCTGGTCCAATATGGAACCCATCTCATCCTCTTATGGCAAATTCTCCTCCCCTTATTGTCCACCCATCCATTCCCGATAACGACAGCTTCCAGTTTCAGGTGCAACTTTAGCCACGTCTCAGAAACTCTGGCGCTCATTTCCATATACAGATGCTCCTCCGTCTACAATGGGGTTAGCCCTAGCTTACCTTAAACATGCTCAGAACACTTACATTATTAGCCTATAGTAGGCAAAATCATCGAACACAAGCTGTTTTATAATGAATGGTTGAATGTTTCATGTAATTTGTTGAATGCTGTACTGAAAGTGAAAAACAGAATGATAGTATCGGTATGCAAAGCATAGTTTCTACTGAGTGCATATGGCACAATGAGAAGCCATAGGAATGTAAAGCTGTTTCTCCAGTTCACTGACACAACAACCTTAACGCTGGTTCCCGACACCACCAGTAACCGGCCTCTGCACGTTATTATAAAAATCAATAGGCCAGGTACGGTGGCTCACGCCTGTAATCCCAGCACTTTTGGAGGCCAAGGCAGGCAAATCAAGAGGTCAGGAGATCGAAACTATCCTGGCCAACATAGCGAAACCCCATCTCTACTAAAAATTAGCTGGGTGTGGTGGCATGCACCTGTAATCCCAGCTACTCGGGAGGCTGAGGCAGAAGAATTGCTTGAACCCTGGAGGTGGTGATTGCAGTGAGCCGAGTTAGCTCCACTGCACCCCAGCCTGCCAACAGAGCAAGACTATCTCAAAACAAACAAACAAACAATATACTATCCTAACTGTACTAGAAAGGTTAAAACATAGTATTCTGTGATAAAAATATGCAACTCAATATGTATATATTCACACATAAACAGACCAGAGCACATAATTGGGTCACACGCTCACATCTACTTAAAATGATTGTTTGAATTAAAAAAAATAATGCCATGCCTGTAATCCCAGAACTTTAGGAGACTGAGGCAGGAGGATCACTTGAGCCTAGGAGTCTGAGACCATGCTGGACAACAAAGTGGGACCCTTATGTCTCTCCAAAAAAAAAAATTACCCTGGCGTGGTGGCATGCATCTATAGTCCCAGCCACTCAGGAGGCTGAAGTGGGAGGATCACTTGAGCCTGGAAGGTCAAGGCTGGGTGATGGAGTAAGACCCCGTCTCAAATAAATAAATAAATAAATATCAGAAGACACTCTACACAAGAAGTGCAGGAAAATAAAACAGCAGAAACACCAGCCACTAGAATAAAACCTTGATTCAGATAAATAACAATAGGCCAGTCTGATTATTTGTATGTGATAAGACATAAAACAAAATAATCTTAATTAATGAGAAAAGGAAATGTGTTTTACATTTGGGTCAATGGAAAATGAAAAAAAGAAAGCAGCTACAGGAGGCAAGATATAAACAGAGATCAGGAATTCAGCAGAAGCTGGAACTTACGAAGTATCTTAAAAAAATGTTCATCTTCTGAGAATCCATGGAAATATGGAAAGGGAGGAATAGAAATTCCAAATTCTATGTGATATGGGAGCCAGAGTCAGTTTTCTTTCTCATATTGAAGAGAAATTGGCCCCATATGACCAGAGGACCAGGAACTCTTGGGAGGTTGAAACTGGGGTTAAAAATCACCGTCCAGGTAGTGTTGCTGTCACTGTGTGAGATTTATCAACAGAATAAACCATGTACCTGGTCCAGAGTAGGCACTTAACAAAGGCTGGTTGCCAGCCAAGTTAATATGCATTTGCTTAATGGCCCTTTTGTATAATTCAGACAAGGGGCCTACTTAATATTGAGGTTTTCGTTTTCTGTGCACCCCCATGATGGTGCTTTATCTATATTACCTAATTCTTATAACAACTCTGTAAGGCACGTATTATTATCTTTATTTCATGGGTATGAAAACTCAGATTTGGAAAGTTAAACCCAAATTTGGTCAAGCTCTTGGTAGGACGTGAATGCAACTGTTTCGTATTTGACTCTCACCCTCATCCTAGGTGGCTAGTAACAGGAATTACTCTTCCCACTTTGGTTTTGAGTCCCCTGAAGCCAGCAACAGCTATGTAACTTGCTGGATGCTATGCAGCTGGTGTGCAGCATCCACCTCCTACCTGGAAAGTCCCTGTCTTCTCAGCATGTACATCATATCTTGTGATATGCACATCAAATTTGCTTTCAGGATCTCAGAAATCAGCTGCAATCTTAGGCAAATTAAATTAAACTCTGCTACCCAAATAGGAGCACAGTAACTTTCATATCAGAGAGCACACGTTTAAATGTCACTTGGTTAATATCATTTAGCTAAGATCTGTGCTCAGTATGGGAACAATTAGCTAACAAATTGCAAATACATTCTCTGACTACTTTCGGGGATGGAATAGTGACTTGTTATGAAGCCATTCCTGGATACGATGGTGATGTGGCTCTATCATCTGCATCAAACTGCATGTTGATTTTGACCCTGCACGGTGGGCTGAGCTGCTCTGCCTTCCTTGCTCATTGCTCTTTGAACAATCTTCCCAAATTTGCATGCTGGGCTGAAGGTCCAGTGAGTGAAAAACCCTTCTCCTGTCAGGGTCATTCAAGGGTGAAGCATCTCCTGAAAGGCAGAAGACCCTGTGAAATTCGTTTATAGAAACCAGTTTGATGGTTGTACGTGCTCTCTAATCAGTGGTGTATGCTACTAGAATGAAGCCTAAGTGACGTAAAATAACTAGAACTTGTATACTTTGAAGGTAGGAATGTAAAATGGGACTACTTTTTCTTACAGTTAAAAATACATCTGCCTTGCTTTACTCACCAACTTTACTATGAAGACTTTAACAGTAATAAAATATAGTCACAAAAAATTGTGTAAGAATATTCACAGTGGTTTTATTCATAATGGCCCCCCAAACTGGAAACCATTTGAATGCCCACCAACAGATGAATGGATAAAACCAATGTGTATTAGATTCATATGGTAGAACAGTGCTGAGCAATGGGAAATACAGTGAAGGACTCAGGTAAACAAAACACAGATGACTCTCAAAAGCATGTTGAGGAAAGGAGTCATAAATACATACATGCATACATGCATATTTAATTGATCCCAATAATTTGAAATTGTAGAGCAATAATTTGAAATTCTATGTGATAATGAGAGAAGTCAGAACAGTGAATGCCTTCGTGAGTGAAACAGCATTGCCTGGGAAAAGACAAGGAAACTTTCTGTGATGATGAAAATGTTCAGTTATCTTGAGTATGGTGGTAGTGATGCCTGTCTTGCCAAAACTTGAAGAACCGTGCACTTAAAATGGATTTATTTTACGGTGTGTAAATTATATTCCAATTTAAATGAAACCTAAGATGATTTCAGCTATTGGAAGATCAGAGCTGTGTTCTGTTTCCACTCCTGCCTTCTCTTCTACTTCTTTCTTTTATGCTTCAAGCCTTAAATTCCACCCGTGCAGCAAGCGTTTGCCTGGGCATCCAGGCATTTCCACACATCTGATATCTGGGCGGAGGTTTCCAGACCTCAATTCTTGACTTCTGTGCACCCGCAGGCTCAACACAGGATGGAAGCTGCTATGGCGTAGGGCTTGCACCCTCCGAAGCCACAGCCTGAGCTGGACCTTGGCCTCTTTCATCCACTGCTGGAGCAGCTGAAACACAGAGCACCAAGTCCCCAGGCTACACACAGCATAGGGACCCTGGGCCCCACCCATGAAACCACTTTTTCCTCCTGGGCTTCAGGGCTTGTGCTGGGAGGGGCTGCAGTGACGGTGTCTGATGTGGACTGGAGACATTTTCCCCGTGGTCTGCTGGGAGGGGCTGCCGTGAAGGTGTCTGACGTGGACTGGAGATATTTTCCCCGCGGTCTGCTGGGAGGAGCTGCCGTGAAGGTGTCTGACATGGCCGACCATGGGGAAAATGTCTCTAAGCCAAGTCAGACCACATTTTCCCTGTGGTCTTGGGGATTAGCATTAGGATCCTTGCTACTTATGCAACAAGGCTCCTGGCCTCAAGGACTCAAAGTCCTGGAAAAGCCACACCGTAATGACAAATTGCAAGACCGTGTGACAATGACAAGTTTCTCTCTCTCTCCCTCTCTCTCTCTCACACACATACATGCGTGCACACGTGCACACACACACACGTGCACACACACACACACAGAGCCAGCTCTGCACACAGGCACTGAGGAAGGCTTCATGGATGAAGAAACACATCACCTGAGTCCTAAGGACGAGGAGTCCTAAGAATGTTCCAGAATGAAGGAACAGAGAGTACAAAGCAGAGGCTTTTAAAAAAATGGATTTTGATGTAGGCAGAGCAAAAGTCTTCCAGTGGGCTATTAGAACTTTCCTGAAGACTTGGATAGTCTTGAAGAGTTTCTCACCAGCTTAACCACTGGCTTCTTACTCCCTGCAAGCTCTTGGTTCAGCAGGCCTGCGGCCTTAGCTAAATAGCCATACCTCAGTTCACGTAACAGCAGGACCTGTGGACTCAGTTTCAGACCTAGGGACTAGGGCTGGTAGAAGAAAATAGAGTTCAATTTATGTGAAAGGGCCAGCTGAAACACCTGTCTATTCTGGCAGTATTCCTTGGTCACCCTAGCCGGAAGCCATCTTACCCTGTTCTGGTCTCCTATTGGCAGCACTGTGTAGCATTAATTAAAAGCACCATAGTTAAGTGTGGACTATGGGGCCAGAATGCCTGGTTTTGAATTCCAGAATGCCTGGCTTCTGCTTCCGTATCTGAAAACAGAGATAATAATTATCCCTACCTAATGAGTGAAGAACTACCAAACCCTTAAAACTGCCTATCACATAGTAAATGCTCTATAAGTGTTATTAGTTATTATTATTGAAGATAATGCAACCATTCATTGAGCATTTACTGGTACTAAGTGGCATGCTAGACCTTTTACATACCTTATCATTGCTCAGCACACAGTGCTGAGTGTCTGAGCACAGAGGATGTCACAATATTAGGTGACTTTAGGGAAGACATTTCTGCTTTCTCAGTAGAAGAAACATTCTCTCCTGCTGAAGCCATCGGACATAGAAGTTGTGTTTGATCCTGGATCAACATAAACCCCTTGAAGAATATAAACTGTCTCCAAGATGCCAGTGACTCTCACATCAACAGGCTGTTGAGAGTGGATCCCACAGCATGTCACACATAGGCACCCATGTCCTTGACCCCAGACACCCAGCAGATCCAGAAATCCTGATCATTTTACTTTTACCCAGCAACTGACTTTCTCCATGATCTTGGGAAGGTCTGTAATCTCAGCTCTTGCTATCTATCTCATCTCCACATCCAGAAACCCCATCTTCTTCCTGTCAAATCTGATGTAGGAAGCTCAGGAGCTAGAGGGACACACTTCCTTCCTACTTTAGACCCTATAAAGCCAGACAAACAATGCAATCCCATGACAGAAGTCACTGGCCTTGGGCCAAGGTCTCCAGCAGGCCCACCTTCAGCCTTTCTTTCCATATCTTTCTGTATCTCACTCTGCACAGCTGCCCCCATCCACTATGTAGCCATTACAAAGGGCTCGTAACCTATAAGGGGCTTGGTGGCTGCAGAAATATGCAAACAGTCTTTAGTTTGACTTAGCCATCTATGACTGGTTTGGCTTCAGTTTGCAACAACCCAGGGTTGCATTAATTACTTTTAATAACAAAACCACAGTTACTTTTGCCCCAACCTAATATTAACTTGACCACGGCACCAAAGCGTTCATCTTTAACCCTGAACGGCTTGAGCAGAGACTGCAAAGTCCAGGGCTCATCCTGACTTCCAGAATCGCCTCAAGCAAAATGGATGGCTGGATTAGGACAGGGCCACAGTGATCAGAAGGACCTAGCATGCTTTTAATCTCCTCCATCATGAAGAATTTTGGCAGTCTATTCTACTGTGAAACTGTATTTGCTTTCTAGGAGACTGGGTCATGACAGCTCAAGAATGACCCGACATTTCTCTTCATCTGAAATAAGCAGGCCTATTGCTCAGTGGATACCCATGACCACCTGAATAAAATCAATTATTTTCATAACTTTATCTTGAAACATTCTCCAAGCCTGATGGTGGGTCCAAAGCTGGGCTGTCTTATCCATGGACCCATTCCCTGGAATTCAAGAGGTGCTGCAAAAATGTCATCTCACATAGCTCTACCTGTGGCCCTGTATCCCCTATTTGAGATTAATTCACTTTGGTGCAAACATTAGAGTCTGATATTAGAGTGTGTTACCTTGAAGAGAAGATATTCTTTAACTCAGTGCAATGATCAGATTTAAAATGTCTCCAAGAGGGCCATTGTTTCAAACTTGAGAATCTCCTGTGAGAACCTCTACTGTTCTACCTACTGCCAACACCTTTTAAGTATTAACTTGCTTACTTTTCATTGCAGTGCGGGAGGTGTTATGAGAACACTGAGGCGCAGAGACTTTAAGTAACATGTGGAGGTGAGTGAGTAGCTGCAGTTTGGAGTTGGAGCACCATGTTCCAGGGTATGCTCATCACCACGCTTCCTTCTTGGAAGGGAGAGACAGATTCCAAGTCTGGAAGACAGCGAGGGATGGTCTGGATCACGGGACTGCGAGCAGGCCCGGGGATGTGAGAGCTGACTGAGGACATGGCCTCGAGGCTGATTATGGAGGGTGTCAAAATTGCTATGGAAAAGAAATTTCCAGAACCCGGATTATGGCTGCCTTTGAAAGCATTTTTGAGGTAATGCTGTCCTCTAGTGGCTAGATAGCAGGTAGCGATTACCCTCCAAATAGCCAATGAGCCCTGACGGGGGATGGTATGACAAGTCAGCGGGAAACTCATTATTCTGCACTCTAAGTACAGATTTTAAAGGACTGGCAAACCCCATTACTATGGTCATCGGTACAGCTCAGGGTTTCTGCCTGCCTCTGTGTGTTAGCTACAGGCTGGATTCAAATCCCAATTCTGCTCATGACTGCTGAAAGGCTTTGGGCACGTTCATTAATCTCATTGTCTCTTCTGAAAAAGAGACAATCTTGAAAAGATCTGACTTTCTGTGAAGATGAAATGAAGTGATACATGTAGTGTGTGTCTGGAGTAAGCACATCGCACATGTGAGCTGTGGCAATACTGAGGAGCGTTGCAAGGGACCTGCAACTAAGGAGTGGAGATGAAGGGACCTGGAGAAAGTAGAGACCGTACTGGGACCCCATAGAACCGTTCTGGAGAAATTCATTCTGTTTTTTCATGCACTTTTAAGTTAGCTTTTCCTGACATTTCTTCCACATTCCTGAATAATTTTCCACTCAAACATTTCACTGGTTCTCCCTGCTTCCCGGATTAATCTAGATATAATTAAATTCCCTAGGACAGTTTTGTGGGCAGGGAGGACTCTACACTGTGCAGCCTTCAAATTCCCAAAGGTCAGACTGTCCCGGTCTGTGTCCCCACTGCTATCCCACCCGCGGGCTCCCAGGCTGTGCTTCCTCTCTTCTCCCACCCCAAACCCATCTCCACAACCAAGCCCCTCCTCCAACACGGGGACTTTGGTAATTTCCTACCTGAAATCACCTACTCCCTACCTCTGACAATCTGTGGTGAGCAGAGGACAACGTAAAGTTTGAGAGAAAAGAAACCATTTGTTCACTTTGAAGTTTAATTTTGTAATAAAACTTTACTTAATTTTGAAGTAAATTTGCAAAGCCAGCAAAATTCTTTCAAAGTCAGCCTTGCTCTGGCCTAGTTGCTTATTTACTGCCGAGCAGGATGTTTTCATTAAAAGATTAACTTGGAGCCTTCAGCCTCTTCTTTAGCATGAACTGTGGGTAGTGACGTGATGTGTTTCCTAACACCTCCAGCAGTGAGCCAGGCTTTGAGTGGCTGCCTCTAAACACCTCTTTCCCTGAGGACTGGGAGATGTCAGAATCAGGTTTGTCACTGAGCGCGTTCTGTGTGCTTGGAACTGAGAAAGGAGATGAAGTGGCAGGTAGGGTGGGAATGGTGGATATTATGGAAGCCAACTGTGAGTATGCAAGGCAAGGACCTTGGCAAAGACGGTCCTAGGGAGACAGGTGTTAGGGAACTCGGGGAGGCATGGGCAAAGGAAGACTTTGTTTCAAAATCATACCAGGTTAAGTCTAGGAAGTTAAGTCTTAGAATTGTATGGTGAAATATGTGTGGGTGTCTGTAGGAGGAAAAATTTTTTTTGTCTTTAACAAAAAAAATTTGTTAAAATGTTTCTACTTGACAGCGTTCTGAAAACCTAAAAGGTACAGCCATTGCCTTCAGAGATATATTTAGTATTTTGACCACTGCTTCCTGGCCACAGGCAGAGGAAAACAGTGACATGGCTACAGTGCCTAAAAAAGTAAAGAAGTTAATATGTCCCAAACAGTGTAGTTCCTTTGAGCAATAAGCTTGTTTGGAACAAATAGGTTACAAAGTCCCTCTAATGAAGAGTCTCTGGGATGGCGATTGGGTTACGTTGGATCTACAGATCAACCTGGGAAGAACTGCTGAAGAACACTAGTGAAGACAAGGAAGTACTGGAATAAAGATAGACAATAGATCAATGGAACAGAATAGAAAGTCTATTAGCAGTAAGAAAATCCCCAAAGCTTTTATTCTTAACTACCACTATATTCTGCATTTCACAAGATCCTTTGATTTTCACAAGATTCCTATGAGATAGATAGTAACAGCCTAATTTAAAGATAGGTGAGAATTGGAGTTTGTCTAGAATAGATTGAGCACAACATCATTTGTGGGATATAATTTGAGAAGTAATGGGAATATTGTCAAATTCCCAGGTAACTCTCCCCACAAAGGGACTCCTGTTATACTCTAAATGGTATCACCTGTCAAATAATCAGCTATTAAAGTCTGTCTTCTTCTACTGTAAGCTTCTTGAGAGCAGAGTCTGATGAGATAAATATTTTGGGTTTTTTTACCCCAAATCTCTCGTGTTCAACATAATGCGCTGATATATTATGTTAGATTAGGCTATGTTATAGTAAGGAAAAAACCTTGAAAACCTAGTGAGATAACACATAAATATTTATTCCTTCCTCATACAATGTCAGCTCATCTCCAGGGCTACTCCTTTCCAAATGGCAATTTGGGGATCCAAGTGGTCTTTCTCTTACAGCTCTGCCGTCCAGAGGACGGAGGATCACTGCAGAGAAGGAAACAAAGCCGAAAGTCACATACCAGCTCTTCAGTCCTTGGCCTAGAATAATGACAGTGGCTATTATTAGAAACGGGTCTGCAGAGTGACTCCCTATTGGGCTAATAGGTCTTGTCTTGAAAGATGGACAGAGATTTGCATAATCAGATGTTGTGTAATTGCTTTTCTTTTCTTTAAATCGCAGCATGTTAGTGGGCGCATGCTCTGCGTGGCTGTGTATGCTTCTTTGATGCTGACGATTTTTTGTTTCTGAGTGACTTAAGGCCAAGTTTCTAGCTAGTTTTGACCACTAATGATAAAATATCTGCCTTTGTGTCTAATAAGCGAGTAAAATTCTTATTTCTAACTTTCAAGGTAATCATGGATCTCTGATCAGTGATTAATCGGTTCTAATACACTCTTGTGGCTCCTGTGCGTCTAAAACTTATTTTTCTTCTCTTTTTTAATTTGGGCGTTGAGGACTTAGTATGGTAAAAGCAGTAACTGAGCTATCTTTGACTTAGGGATAAGAATAGAAAGACTTTTACATTCTATCATTACTAATATCTTACCCCTAAGTCAAACGTATCAATTAGTTTGGTGATCACATTAGGACTAATCTTACTGTCCTTGGAGGTGGTGGGCTTCTGATCTTGGTTGCAACCATTTTGGGGTCTTCTTCTTTTAGCACTAATTCATTGGGACAGAGTAATCCAGTCTTGCGCTCCTAGTGGTGACTGCTCTGAGAGAGAGGACAGTGGGCTTTCCATCTGACTAAGGAAAGCCGCTAGCATTGCCTTAGTTGAGAGTGGGGCTTGGGGCTGGCCTCTTGAAGTTTCCTTTCTGATCGCTTGTTTTTATCAAATCTGGACTTGCACTGATTTGCTTAATGTTCTCTCTTCTCACATTGGGGGCATACAGAAGGGTGTTCTTTCTCTGAGTTACTTTGGTCTTTACTATTGGGGCATTCCTTCTTCATATAACTTGGCTCTCTGCATAATAAACAATTCGGGTTTTCTCCTTTTTCATTTTAGGAGGCCTTAATGCCATAGCCGATATTTTGGCTTCATGTTTCTTAGTTCCTACCTGTTGGCAGGCTTGTATTAGTTCCTTGGCAGTAGCTGCCTTTCCTCTGATTGCCTGCATGGCTTGCTGGCAATCCACCTTAGTGTTTTCATAAGCTAATTGCAACAGTAGCATATCAGCACACTGGGCATGACTAATTTGTTTTTTAATTGCCGGGGTTAACTGATTAATAAACTCAACAAATGGCTCCTGAGGCCTTGGTCGAATATTTATAAAGGATCTTCGTTGAACTTCACTTTGGGGAATTCAGTCTTAAGCATCAAGAGAGCACAAAGACACTTGTGCAGAGTCTTGGGGAACAAAATTTATTTGTTGTCATAGTTGGCATAGGAACCCCTCTTCTGGAGCATAGCAGCTGTTATGTCTTGCCTGGCCGCTTGATTCTGGTTGGCTTGTAGTTCGCACAAGTTACCACATTCTGCCTTCTAGAGGAGGAATTGACTGGGCTCTAAAGTTGTTTTAGCTAGTATTGACTGGTCTTACGGAGTCACACAGCAGTTGTCTGCTATGGCCTCAGTTAATCTTTTCAAAAATGGGTTGGTGGCTCCATTCTCTCTCATGTTTCTTCTTATCTCTTTATAAGCGTCAAAAGAAATGGATTCATGTCCTGGATTGCCTTGTCGATCTTGCGTTACTGGCCAGGCTAAGAGCTCCTCTTCTAGCACCAATGGCCTGAGACAGGGTCCTATAGCTGTAGCGTATCTTTTGTCTTTTTTCTAATTTATTGGAGGAGGGGGCTCAGGGAGAATTTCTGTCTCCTCTGTGGCACTTTTACTCCGTAACAGTGGGACTGAGGGAGACAGAGAAGGCAGTAAGATAGGTGATGGCTCCTTCTCTCTTTCTTTCTTTTTTTTTTTTCTTGAGATGGAGTTTCGCTCTTGTTACTCAGGCTGGAGTGCAATGGCACGATCTCGGCTCACCGCAACCTCTGCCTCCTGGGTTCAAGCAATTCTCCTGCCTCAGCCTCCCAAGTAGCTGGGACTACAGGCATGTGCCACCATGCCCAGCTAATTTTTGTATTTTTAGTAGAGATGGGGTTTCACTATGTTGACCAGGATGGTCTCGATCTCTTGACCTCATGATCCACCTGCCTTGGCCTCCCAAAGTGCTGGGATTATAGGCGTGAGCCACCGTGCCGGGACTCCCTTCCCTTTTTAGGGTCTGCTGTGTACAGCAGGGCCAGAGCAGCCTTGACTAAGGCCTATAACATTAGAGGTGTTACTGGGACCTGTTGCCCTTGTGCATAATGCTATTTAAGATTATCCAGGACTTGAACTCAGACCCGGAACAAGTAAACTTAAACATTTATAGAACTCTCCACTTCAAATACACAAAAACGTACATTCTTATCAGTACCACATCACACCTATTCCAAAAGTGACTATATAATTGGAAGTAAATCAGTACTCAATAATTGCATAGCATTTCATAGGTTTAAATGAAATATTGGTTGGCTGCTTGTTTGTTATTTTCTTCCCTTATTCCTTCCTGTCTCCATTGTTAAGCACAATTATTGGCATAAAAGAGGTTTTCAATACTCATTTCTAGACTGCATTCTAGCCTGGGCAATAAAGTAGTACTCCCGTTCTGTCTCCCTCTTTCTCTTCCTTTTTCTTGCTCTCCTTCATTTTTTTTTCTTTCTCTCTTTCTTTCTTCCTTTTAAAAAACAAAACAAAACAAGGCTGGGCATAGTGCTCACATCTATAATGCCCGTATTTTGGGAGGCCGAGGTGGGAGGATTCCTTGAACCCAGGAGTTCAAGACCAGTCTCAGCAACGTAGCAAGACCTCATCTCTACAAAAATAATTAAAAAAAAAAAAATTTCTCTTCACTTGGTCTACCTCTAGTGTGCCTTCTGCTGAGAATCATGGGTTATGGAAAACAACAGTCTGCATTAGGTCCTTTCATTGAGCCTGCGAAACTGAGGCTCAGCTAGCTTTAAGCAGCTGTTTCAATACTTTTATATACTGTTTCTGTTGTGCTGATAACTGCTGTCCTGTGGTGAAACCTTAGCCTGGACAAGGAGGGGTGATGCCCTCAAACTTGGAAATCCCGAGCAGGCACTAATGACGTCCTGACTTACTGACGGCACAGTCTCTTCACCTTCGTTTTCGAGGGTTCCTTCACGATCTGTGATCCATGGCAGCATTCCTCACTCAAGGGCACCAAGTCCTGAGCTTCACAACCAGACTCCCACTTCAAGATCTGTAACCGCAAAGTCCCCTAGCCACGCACACAAGCAAAACATCTATGTCTGCGTACTTTTGTCATCTGTCGCTCAGACAGAGTCCGCCAGTCAAACTCAGCAGCCTACAATTCCCACTCTCAGTCCATTGGCAGAAGAACTAGTCACAGAGCCCTGCCTATATTTAAGCAACAGGGAAATGTTAAGCATGTGGGGAGCAATAAATGCCTCCACCATCCTGGCTGAGAGTGCGCGTCAATAAACCTTCTCGGATAAACTAACGAGTAAATCTGACAGAGGTTTAAATTACACTATGACAGAAATACTCAAATCCTGAAGCAGCTTTCAACTTCCAGAGCCTCAGATGAAATCACACATGTCATCAACAGGAGGAATGATGAACATGGAGCTGCCTTTATTGACCATCTACTCTATACAAGGCACTGTTCTAGAAATCTTATAAGGGCCATTGTGTTTAGTCCTCTGGTGGCCATTAGGATGGATGTTAATATTCTCCTTTCAGAAATACATTTTGCATGTTGTGAGCAAGCAGTAGAGCTGAGATTTCAGCCTCTATTTGCCAAGTATCAAAGTTTATGATATAGTCAATCTTCTTTACTCCGCTGACTCACTCAGTCATTAGTTCCTCGGCCGCAGTTGATCCGTAGAAAGCAATGGCCTTCAGGCTGGGCGTGGTGGCTTACGCCTGTAATCCCAGCACTTTGGGAGGTCGAGGCGGGTGGATCACGAGGTCAAGAAATCGAGACCATCCTGGTCAACATGGTGAAACCCTGTCTCTACTAAAAATACAAAAAATTAGCTGGGCATGGTGGTGCGTGCCTGTAATCTCAGCTACTTGGGAGGCTGAGGCAGGAGAATTGCCTGAACCCAGGAGGCGGAGGTTGCGGTGAGCCGAAATCGCACCATTGCACTCCAGCCTGGGTAGCAAGAGTGAAACTCGGTCTCAAAAAAAAAGAAAAAAAAAAAAAAAAAAGAAGGCAATGGCCTTCAGAAACAAAATCTGGGTAGTTGCCATAGGCAGAGACGCCACGAGGAAGGCAAAGAAAGACAAAGCTGCACTCCACAGCTGGGCTCTTCCATCCCCAGCTGCTCTGCCCTTTCTCCTCTTTCTCCTGCTACCGCCCAGTGATTGCCACTGTGAGAAGAGGTACACCTGCAAGACCTGAAGTCAGTCGTAGAGGACGGGGCAGAGCGCAGGGCCTGTTTTGGAGCTAGCTCTGTGTTGATTCTGAGGTCTGTTTTGCACATTCTATCCTTGTTGAGCAGAGAGAGACGCAGGAGCAGTGAACTCACACTATCACATAGGACTCCTTTCCCAATGGCCCAGATTTTCTGGGCCCAAGCTCGCTCACTCTATCTAGCTCTCTGACCATTCAGAACAGAGACTTAAATGCCTCCTTCATACCACTAACACTCCATACTGGCTGAAAGACATTGGAAACAAGTCAGAAGGATTCCAGGGCAGCCTTTGCCACTTCTGTTGTGTTAGCTTGGATAATTCACATGGATTCTCTGAACTTTAATTTCTTCATCTACGACATGGGGCTCATACATATACTCTCTGGATTGTTATAAGCACCAAATGGAGTCGTGTATGGAAGAGTGCGCTGTAGACTGTTAAGACAGATTTAAACCTAAGAGGTTATCTTTTAGTGATTAGCTGAATAATGTAGTTTTTTTTAACTTTGACAGAGTTATGATCTTTTGAAGTAGGAAAGCAAAGTTGCGTATGCCCATGATATTTTAATCCTTTAAAGTCTGTGCCAACTCTGTCATTCTATAAACCATACTTGGCTGCACCCATTTTCTTCTTTCTATAGTACTTAAGAGCCAGGCCACTGGAATCATGACACATTACCAAATATGTAATATTGAACAAAGTATTTTAACCTCTTAAACTTCAGGTTTCTCACATGTGAAATGGGGATGATAATATTTGTGTTGAATATTACAACAAGGTTTAAAACAGTCATACATGTAAACCAATTTACACAGTGCATGGCACATCATGAAGCACTTGATAAATGGTTGCAATAATATCATCGTTATTATTATTCATATTAGGGAGCCATCATGCTGTCTCCAAGGCTCTTTGCATAATCAATGTATTTCCACTGTTTGAAAGAATAAGAAAATCCTCAATTTTCCAAAACACTTTATAAACATTTGGATCAATATCTCCCAGTATTCCCTAAACTATCTTCAATGCCCTATGAACAGCACACAGTTTACAGCATGGCTGAGCTCCAAAAAGAGTTTTGGAGCATTTGTTTGGAAGGCATTTGTTTGAAACTCAGAACAGATTTTCCCATAGAAGGAATGCTATTAAAATAGCGGTTGGATTCCCAGGTGACTGAAAATACCCACTTGATTCACAAAGTAGCAGAAGATTAGCATATTTGCAATGCAAATGACTATAAAGCTATGTTACTGTATTGCTAGTCAGTAACCAAAACTGAAAACTAAGAAAATTATGTAATAAATCATTTAAAAAATTTTCTTGTATATGCAGCTGATGAAGAAAAGCAGGCCTAATTAGAGGAAGAGAAAATTCAATGGAAATGTAAGTAAGAAATGTTAAGATGCCTTTGAGGGTGTTTTCAAAGGTTTTTGAAGTCCCTTCTTAGGTCAAATGGGACTTCAAAATTGTTTCACTTTGTTCTTCTTGATACAAAGGACTACAGGGCACTAATTTCATCTACCATAATGAAATTATTTTTGGTTTGCAAATAGAAAAACAAAGGAGATGAGAGAGATTAAGAAAAGAGAAGAAAGAGTAGGAAAGATTTCCCTGAAAAAGGCACTCAGTAGTTTGGAGAAATTGAGAACAGAGGAAGAGGCACATCTATGTAGTAAAATGGCTTTTGATTACCTGGTCTGAGAGCAGGAAAAACAGCGGGTGTCACAGGCCTATCCTCTCGTAAAAGGGAAATAGTGACAAGACTGGTTAAGTAGTTATCCACTGGAGCCATAAGGTGGTACCATGGGACCAGAAGTGTTCATGAAAAGAAAGGCCCCCAGGCTGGGGAGGAGCAGTGAAGGCAGGCTTCAGCACCCAGCTATTTGGTGTTGGCAAATATGTCTAAATATTGTGCTGGTTCCCTGTTCTATACTTTTTTGCCCGCAAAGTTAATGCTGTACTAGAATGTTCATATGATCTCATCTAAACAGCTCCTTGTATTTATGGGCAAAGGAAGCACAGAATATGAATACTTGAAGGACCTCAGCTCAGCTTTTAATTTCAGGTGGCTTCAAATCTATCATGGATTAAGCTAAAATATACAAAAATGTGTATTTTTTCAAATGAGGAAGCTGAAACTTGGAGCGAAGACATGTAGCCTGCCTCTGCTCAAATAAATGTCTGTAACTATCTCCCTTGAAGGAACCTGCCTCTAGACTCAACTAGAGTCTAGACTCAACTCATCTACACTGGATTTTAGCATTCCCTCAAGGATAGTGGATGAAAAGGTTAAAGCCATCACCATAGCATTGCCAACAACAGCATTGTCATGGGAGAGGCTGCAGCTAGAGGAGGCCCTGAGAATGAAACAGGGAACGGGAGAGAGGAGGGATCCCTGAGCTGCGGGAGACTAGGATAGCTATGTGCAGACGGCATGATAAAATCTAGTGTGGATGAGTTGGGTCTCTAGAAATCTTAGGTCTGTGCTAATGAGCTCATTCTCAAGTGAGGAGAAGTAATTCTCAAGTAATTCTAGGTTACACTGCCACGCTATCCAGAAGGAATTGCAGGAGTCTTACTGTATTTCAGAAAGAACCCTGAACGTGGAGACACAAGACCTGGGTTCATTCCTTAACTGTGCTACCAAACTTGTGCACATCTCTCTGTCTCTCTGGGGTCCCTCTCAGCTCCAGCAAAACTGTTCTCATAGTCTTGCAATCCTCAACAGGCAGGATGTGTGGGAGGCAGGACAGTGGTAGCTAATTGCCTAATTAGGTTACAATAGCTTCAGGGTGAGCATGTCATTGACATAAATATGCCCTACCCCGGACCTAAGAAACTGTTTCAATCTATGATACACAAAGCTCCTTGAGTAAAGCAAAAATTTGAGTCACTCCCCTGCCATGACTAATGAAGCCATTCCAAAGAACTCGGGCATCACACTTCTCATGATAGAACATGCTTACAGGTCGAGAAGAGAATTTTCATTACTGGGAAGGAAAAAAAGGCTAATGAGAATGGTTGAGGAATGGCAGGCTAAAGAGGAGACATTATTATTACATAAATCAGAATAAAACAAACAAAAAAAGGGGTCAGTCATTCTGGTCCAGAAGGAGTCCTGCATCCTTGATTTACAATGTGCAAGGGCTCAGGGAAGAAGCCAGAGCCGATTCTGGGCTGATAGGTACCAGGAATTAATCCTTGCCACATCTGAACTGAACTGGCTCTTTTTCTCCTCACTCCTATACAAATGCCATCTTTGATTCCTCAGGTCATTGCAGTATTAAAAGCAGTCTCATTCCCATTTTACTCTGAGGGCTGACCTGCTGTTCCTGGGAATCCAAGTTCCTCCCCCTGCCCTTTCTTCCCCATGCTGGGGTCTCATTGAAGGCTCATCTGCTTCAGTCACAGGAGCATTTTCCAATGCCATTGATTCATGTCTTCCCTGGATGCAACACTGCCTCTGCACATGGCTCTCCCAGTCTTCCGCAGCTCGGGGATCCTTCTTTCTCTCTCATCACCTGCTTCATTCTCAGGGACTCCTGTAGCTGCAGCCTCTCCCATGACGATGCTGTTGTTGGCAATGCTATGGTGAAGGCTATACCCTTTTGCATCCACTATCCTTGAGGGAAAGAGTGATTAAAGCATTTTCAGCAAACTTTGAACAGTCTAATCTCTCCAACTCGGCCCGTAAAATGTAGCCTTGATATTATCTGACATTCCATTGGGAAACTTGGCATAAGTTCCTAAAGAACTAGGACAGAGGTTCTGGAAGGACACCATGCTAGAGCACCAAGCAAGTGTACCTTAAAGTCAGTCATCAGAGGCTGGCTTTTCTCCCCCATTGTATCTCCACAGCCCACCCTGCGATGTTCACCCTGAGATTTCCCACAGACTGTCTAGGAGGTTTCCATACAAATATAAGTTCTGATAACCCCAAGCTCCAAAAGCAACACCAACACAAATCATATAAAATCTTCAAAAGAAGACAACTTGTTATCTGGCTGGTGTTAAATCAGATTGCAGTATTGAAGAAATAGAAGTCTTCCTTGAAAAGCCTGCCAGCTCCTCTGCGTCCTTCCTTCCCTTGGTCACGAGAGTTTGAACTTCAGATTCTGAGCAACAGGTACTCCTGAATGTCCTTGCTCTTAGATTTCCACCTGCTTGTCACTGGCCTGCTAAATGTACCTCACTGTTTTTTTTATTGCATTTTAGGTTTTGGGGTACATGTGAAGAACATGCAAGATTGTTGCATAGGTACACACATGGCAGTGTGATTTGCTGCCTTCCTCCCCATCACCTATATCTGGCATTTCTCCCCATGCTATCTCTCCCCAACTCCCCACCCCCTACTGTCCCTCCCCTATTTCCCCCCAACAGACCCCAGTGTGTGATGCTCCCCTCCCTGTGTCCATGTGTTCTCATTGTTCAACACCCGCCTATGAGTGAGAACATGTGGTGTTTGATTTTCTGTTCTTGTGTCAGTTTGCTAAGAATGATGGTTTCCAGGTTCATCCATGTCCCTACAAAGGACGCGAACTCGTCGTTTTTGATGGCTGTATAATATTCCATGGTGTATATGTGCCACATTTTCCCTGTCCAGTCTATCATCGATGGGCATTTGGGTTGGTTCCAGGTCTTTGCTATTGTAAACAGTGCTGCAATGAACATTCGTGTGCATGTGTCCTTATAGTAGAATGATTTATAATCCTTTGGATATATACCCAGTAATGGGATTGCTGAGTCAAATGGAATTTCTATTTCTAGGTCCTTGAGGAATTGCCACACTGTCTTCCACAATGGTTGAACTAACTTACGCTGCCGCCAACAGTGTAAAAGTGTTCCTATTTCTCCACATCCTCTCCAGCATCTGTTGTCTCCAGATTTTTTAATGATCGCCATTCTAACTGGCATGAGATGGTATCTCAATGTAGTTTTGATTTGCATTTCTCTAATGACCAGCGATGATGAGCATTTTTTCATATGTTTGTTGGCCTCATGTATGTCTTCTTTTGTAAAGTGTCTGTTCATATCCTTCACCCACTTTTGAATGGGCTTGTTTGTTTTTTTCTTGTAAATCTGTTTTAGTTCTTTGTGGATTCTGGATATTAGTCCTTTGTCAGATGGGTAGATTGTAAAAATTTTTTCCTGTTCTGTTGGTTGCCGATTCACTCTATTGACTGTTTCTTTTGCTGTGCAGAAACTGTGGAGTTTGATTAGGTCCCATTTGTCTATTTTGGCTTTTATTGCCAATGCTTTTGGTGTTTTGGTCATGAAGTCCTTGCCTATGCCTATGTCATGAATGGTTTTGCCTAGATTTTCTTTTAGGGTTTTTATGGTGTTAGGTCTTATGTTTAAGTCTTTAATCCATCTGGAGTTAATTTTAGTGTCAGGTGTCAGGAAGGGGTCCAGTTTCTGCTTTCTGCACATGGCTAGCCAGTTTTCCCAATACCATTTATTGAACAGGGAATCCTTTCCCCATTGCTTGTTTTTGTCAGGTTTGTCAAAGATCAGATGGTTGTAGATATGTTGTGTTGCCTCCAAGGCCTCTGTTCTGTTCCATTGGTCTGTATCTTTGTTTTGGTACCAGCACCATGCTGTTTTGATTACTGTAGCCTTGTAGTATAGTTTGAAGTCTGGTAGTGTGATGCCTCCCACTTTGTTCTTTTTGCTTAGAATTGACTTGGCTATGCGGGCTCTCTTTTGGTTCCATATGAAGTTTAAGATGGTTTTTTCCAGTTCTGTGAAGAAGGTCATTGGTAACCTGATGGGGATAGCATTGAATCTGTAAATTACTTTGGGCAGTATGGTCATTTTCACGATATTGATACTTTCTAACCATGAGCATGGAATGTTTCTCCATCTGTTTGTGTCCTCTCTTATTTCGTTGAGCAGTGGTTTGTCGTTCTCCTTGAAGAGGTCCTTTATGTTCCTTGTTAGTTGTATTCCTAGGTATTTTATTCTCTTGGTAGCAACTGTGAACGGCAGTTCATTCTTGATTTGGCTCTGTTTAAGTCTGTTATTGGTGTATAGGAATGCTTGTGATTTTTGCACATTGATTTTGTATCCTGAGACTTTGCTGAAGTTGCTTATCCATTTCAGGTGATTTTGGGCTGAGATGATGGGGTCTTCTAAATATACAATTATGTCATCTGGAAATAGAGACAATTTGATTTCCTCCTTTCCTATTTGAATGCCCTTTATTTCTTTTTCTTGCCTAATTGCTCTGGCCAGAACACCCAAGACTATATTGAATAGGAGTGGTGAGAGAGGGGATCCTTGTCTAGTGCCAGATTTCAAAGGGAATGCTTCCAGTTTTTGCCCATTCAGTATGATATTGGCTGTTGGTTTGTCGTAAATAGCTTTTATTATTTTGAGATACATTCCATCAATACCTAGTTTATTGAGGGTTTTTAAGCATAAAGCGCTGTTGAATTTTGTCAAAGGCTTTCTCTGCATCAATTGAGATAATCATGTGGTTTTTGTCTTTGCTTCTGTTTATGTGGTGGATTACATTTACAGACTTGCGTATGTTGAACCAGGCTTGCATCCCCAGGATGAAGCCTACTTGATCATGATGGATAAGCTTTTTGATGTGCTGTTGTAATCGGTCTGCCAATATTTTATTGAAGATTTTTGCATCTATGTTCATCATGGATATTGGCCTGAAGTTTTCTTTTCCTGCTGAGTCTCTGCCAGGTTTTGGTATCAGGATGATGTTGGTCTCATAAAATGATTTGGGAAGGATTCCCTCTTTTTGGATTGTTTGGAATCATTTCAGAAGGAATGGTACCAGCTCCTCTTTGTATGTCTGGTAGAATACGGCTGTGAACCCATCTGGACCTGGGCTTTTTCTGGGCGGTAGGCTCTTAATTGCTGCCTCAACTTCAGACCTTCTTATTGGTCTATTCAGGGTTTTGACTTCTTCCTGGTTTAGGCTTGGGAGGGTGCAAGCGTCCAGGAATTTATCCATTTCTTCCAGGTTTACTAGTTTATGTGCATAGAGTTGCTTGTAATAATCTCTGATGATGGTTTGTATTTCTGTGGAATCTGTGGTGATATCCCCTTTATAGTTTTTTATTGCATCTCTTTGATTATTCTCTCTTTTCTTTTTTATTAATCTGGCTAGTGGTCTGTCTATTTTGTTGATCTTTTCAAAAAGCCAGCTCCTGGATTTATTGAGTTTTTGAAGGGGTTTTTATGTCTCTGTCTCCTTCAGTTCTCCTCTGATCTTAGTTATTTTTCATCTTCTGCTAGGATTTGAGTTTTTTTTATCTTGTTCCTCTAGCTCTTTCAATTTTGATGATAGGATGTCAATTTTAGATCTTTCCTTGCTTCTCATGCGGGCATTTATTGGTATATATATTCCTCTAGACACCACTTTAAATGTGTCCTAGAGATTCTGGTAAATTGTGTCTTTGTTCTCATTGGTTTCGAAGAACATCTTTGTTTCTGCTTTCATTTCATTGTTTATCCAGTCAACATTCAAGAGCCAGTTGCTCAGTTTCCATGAAGCTGTGTGGTTCTGAGTTAGTTTCTGAATTCTGAGTTCTAACTTGATTGCACTGTGGTCTGAGAGACTGTTTGTTATGATTTCCTTTCTTTTGCATTTGCTGAGGAGTGATTTACTTCCAATTATGTGGTCAATTTTAGAGTAGGCATGATGGGGTGCTGAGAAGAATGTATATTCTGTGGATTTGGGGTGGAGAGTTCTGTAAATGTCTATTAGGTTTGCTTGGTCCAAGCTTGAGTTCAAGTCCTGGATATCCTTGTTAATTTTCTGTCTCATTGATCTGTCTAATATTGACAATGGTGTGTTAAAGTCTCCCACTATTATTGTGTGGGAGTCTAAGTCTCTTTGTAGACTTAAGAACTTGCTTTACGTATCTGGGTGCTCCTGTATTGGGTGTGTATATATTTAGGATCGTTAGCTCTTCTTGTTGCATTGATTCTTTTACCATTATGTAATGTCCTTCTTTGTCTCTTTTGATCTTTGTTGGTTTAAAGTCTATTTTATCAGAGACGAGAATTGCAGCTCCTGCTTATTTTTGCTCTCCATTTGCTTGATATATCTTCCTCCATCCCTTTATTTTGAGCCTTTGTGTATCCTTGCATGTGAGGTGGGTTTCCTGGATACAGCACACTGATGAGTTTTGGCTTTTTATCCAATTTGCCAGTCTGTGTCTTTTGATTGGGGCATTTAGCCCATTTACATTTAGGGTTAATATTGTTATGTGTGAATTTGATCCTGCCATTTTGATGCTTGCTGGCTGTTTTGCCCATTAGTTGATGCAGATTCTTCATTGTGTTGATGCTCTTTGCCATTTGGTATGTTTTTGGAGTGGTTGGTACTGGTTGTTCCTTTCTATGTTTAGTGCTTCTTTCAGGAGCTCTTGTAAAGCAGGCCTGGTGGTGATGAAATTGAGTACTTGCTTGTTCATAAAGGATTTTATTTCTCCTTCACTTATGAAGCTTACTTTGGCTGGATATGAAATTCTGGGTTGCAAGTTTTTTCTTTAAGGATGTTGAATATTGGCCCCCACTCTCTTCTGGCATGTAGAGTTTCTGCTGAGAGATCTGCTGTGAGTCTGATGGGCTTCCCTTTGTGGGTAACCAGACCTTTCTCTCTGGCTGCTCTTAGTATTTTCTCCTTCATTTCAACCCTGGTGAATCTGACGATTATGTGTCTTGGGGTTGCTCTTCTTCAGGAATATCTTTGTGGTGTTCTCTGTATTTCCTGTACTTGAATATTGGCCTGCCTTGCTAGGTTGGGGAAGTTTTCCTGGATAATATCCTGAAGAGTATTTTCCAGTTTGCATTCCTTCTCTCTGTCACATTCAGGTACACCTATCAAACATAGATTAAGTCTTTTCACATAGTCCCATATTTCTTGGAGGATTTGTTCATTCCTTTTTATCTTTTTTTCTCTAATCTTGCCTTCTTGTTTTATTTCATTGAGGTGATCTTCGACCTCTGATATCCTTTCTTCTGCTTGGTCAATTCGGCTGTTGAAACTTGTGTATGCTTTGCAAAGTTTTCGTGTTGTGTTTTTCAGCTCCATCAATTCACTTATATTCCTCTCTAAGCTGTTTATTCTCGTTAGCATTTTGTCAAATCTTTTTTCAAGGTTCTTTGTTTCTTTGCATTGGGTTAGAAGACATTCTTTTAGCTCAGAGAAGTTTCTTATTACTCACCTTCTGAAGCCTGTTTCTGTCAATTCATCACACTTATTCTCCATCCAGCCTTGTTCCCTTGCTGGTATGGAGTTCTGATACCTTGTAGGAGGAGAGGCCTTCTGGTTTTGGGTGTTTTCATCCTTTTTGTGCTGGTTTCTTCCCATCTTTGTGTATTTATACACCTGTCATCTTTGTAGTTGTTGACTTTCAGATTGGGTCTCTGAGTGGACGTCCAGTTTGTTGATGATGAAGTTATTTCTTTCTGTTTCTTAGTTTTCCTTCTAACAGTCAGACCCCTCTGCTGTAGGACTGCTGAAGTTCACTCCAGGCCCTGCTTGCCTGGGGATCACCTGCAGTGGCTGCAGAACAGTAAGGGTTGCTGCCAGTTTCTTCTTCTGCTATCTTTGCTCCAGAAGGATACCCGCCAGATGTCAGTCTGGGCTCTCCTTTATGAGGTGATTCTTTGGGTATACGGGGGTCAGGGAGTTGCTTGAGGAGACAGTCTGTCCTTTATAGGAGCTCAAGTGCTGAGCTGTGAGCTCCTTTGTTCATTCAGAGCTGCTGGTCAGGTATGTTTAAGTCTACTGCAGCAGAACTTATAAATCCCCTTTTTTTCCCAGGTGTTCTGTCCCGGAGAGTTAGGGCTTTATTTATAAGTTTCTGTCATGCTGCTGTCTTTTTTCAGGGCTGCCCTGCCCAGCGAGGAAGCAGCCTAGTCACTGTCTGCCTGCAGAGGCTTTGCTGAGCTGCTGTGGGCTCCGCCCAGCTGCCATGTGAACTTCCCTGCAGTCCTGTTTATACGGGTGTAGTTAGACTGCCTCAGCAATGGTAGCTCACCTCTATAATGGTGGACTCTCTCTGTAATGGCGGACTGCCTCAGCAATGGCAGACTACCTCCGTAGTGGTGGACTGCCTCGGTAATGGTGGACGCCCCTCCCCCACAGAGTGAACCATCCCGGGTTCAGCTGTGCTTGCTGTGAAACTCTCAATCCAGAGCACTTAAGATTGCTGTTTTTTTGTGGGGGTGGGACCAGCTGAACCTGATCACCTGGCTCCTTGCCTCAGATCCCATTTTTTTTTTCCATTGAACAGGCGACTCTGTCTCCCAGGTGTTCCATCGCCTGTTGAAAAGGTGCTAGGATCTGTGTGATTTCCCATGTGGTGACCCACTGCATCAGCTGAAACAGCCACGCTGAGATTCATGGCGCTTTTTTGCCTGGCATTCTCCTGGCCTGGCTCCCTGTTTCAGTCCCCTTTTTATCAGTTGAATGTGTGACTCTGTCTCCCAGAAGCTCCAATCGCCAGTTAAAACAATGCCCAGATCCACGTATTTTGTGCGGAGACCCGCTGTGCCAGCCAAAACAGCCGCACTGGCAACCCATGGGGCTCCTCCACCTGGTAATCTCCTGGTCTGTGAACAATAAAAATCCATCTGGAAATGCGGCGTCCACTCACCTTCTGCACTTTCGCTGGAAGCTTCAATCCTGAGCTGCTCTTAATCGGCCATCTTGGATCCATCCACCTCACTGTTTTTACTATCAGACAAAAAGCCTAAAGAGGTTCAAGGAACTAATATGAGCCAAAGTTTCTAGAACAATAGCTAGCAATTGGTGAATTTGCAATTTTATTCTTTTCTCCTCTGTTTCTTCTTAGGCAGTAGGAATAAAAAAGGAAAAAAGAAAAAAACACTGAAATGGAGACAAAATAAAATGGGAATACAAGAAAACTATTAGATTACTTGAATCTTCCCTTTAATTTCTGGTGGATTTAAGGCTGGTAGAGAACAAATTGAAATAAAGTACATAAAAATATACTGTGCTAAGTTCTTCCAAATTTAGAAAATGCTTTGAACAATGAAGTTATCCTTTTCTTTAATTATAAACCTTATATTAAACATCTAATAAAAATAACAGACCACTAAAATTTACATATATTATAAAAAGTAAAAATTATAATTGTACTTTTAAACCTACAAAATTCTCTTAAGTTCAATATAAAAAGCAATTTATGAGAATCAACTATATTGTTCTTTATATTAAATTGAAAATAGAGAATGTCTATCTTTAGAAGCTACCAGAACACATGAGCCTGGACCATCTCTCATAATAACTTACTACCTGATTGTATTAGTCCATTTTCATACTGCTATAAAGAAATATGAGACTGCATAATTTATAAAGAAAAAGAAGTTTAATGGACTCCCAGTTCCACATGGCTGAGGGAGCCTTACAATCATGGCAGAAGGTAAAGGAGAAACAAACACATGTCTTACATGGTATCAGGCAAGAGACCACGTGCAGGGGGACTGCCCTTTATAAAACCATTGGATCTCATGAGACTTATTCACTATCATGACAACATGGTGAAACCTGCCCCCATGATTCAATTACATCCCACTGGGCCCCTCCCATGACATGTGTGAATTATGGGAGCTAAAATTCAAGATGAGGTTTGGGTGGGGACACAGCCAAACCATGTAACTCCACCCTGGCCCCTCACAAATCTCATGTCCTCACATTTCAAAACCAATCATGCCTTCCCAACAGTCTCCCAAAGTCATAACTTTTCAGCATTAACTCAAAGTTCACAGTCCAGAGTCTCATCTGAGACAAGGCAAGTGCCTTCTACCTATGATCCTGTAAAATAAAAAGCACGTTAGTTACTTCTTAGATACAATGGGAATACAGGCATTTGGGTAAATACAGCCATTTCAAATGGGAGAAATTGACCAAAACAAAGGGGCTACAGGCCCCATGCAAGTCCAAAATCCAGCAGGGCAGTCAAATCTTAAAGCTCCAGAATGACCTCTTCTGACTCTATGTCTCATATCCAGGTCACACTGATGCAAGAGGTAGGTTCCCATAGTCTTGGGCAGCTCTGCCCCTGTAGCTTTTCAGGATACAGCCTCTCTCCCAGCTGCTTTCACAGGGTGGTGTTGAGCGTCTGCAGCTTTTCCAGGTGCACAGTGCAAGCTGTCAGTGGATCTACTATTCTGGAGTCTGGAGAACAATGGCCCTTTCTCATAGTTCCACTAGGCAGTGCCTCAGTGGGGACTCTGTGTGAAGGCTCCAACCCTACATTTCCCTTCCACACTGCCCTAGCAGAGGTTCTCCATGAGGGCTTTGCCCCTTTAAGCAGACTTCTGCCTGGACATCCAAGTGTTTCCATACATCCTCTGAAATCTAAGCAAAGCTTCCCAAACCTCAATTCTTGTCTTCTGCACACCCACAGACCCAATAACATGTGAGAGCTGCCAAGCTTTGGGACTTGCACCCTCTGAAACTATGATCTGAGCTATACTTTGGCCCCTTTTAGCCATGGCTGGAACACAGAGCACCCAGTCTTGAGACTGCACAAAGCAGCAAGGCACTGGTGCCCTGCATCCTAGGCCTCCAGTCCTATGATGGAAAGGGCTGCAATAAAGATCTCTGATATGCCCTGGAGACCTTTTCCCCATTGTCTTGTAATTAACATTTGGCTCCTCATTGCATATGCAAATTTCTGCCATTAGCTTGAATTTCTCCTCAGAAAATTGGTTTTTCTTTTCTATTATCACATCATCAGGCTGCAATTTTTTTTAATTTTTATGCTCTGCTTCCCTTTTAAACATAAAGTTCCAATTCCAAATCTTATATTTGTGAATACATAAAACTGAATGCTTTTAACAGCCTCCAAGTCATCTCTTGAATGCTTTGGTGCTTAGAAATTTCTTCCACCAGATACTCTAAATCATCTCTCTCAAGTTCAAAGTCCAACAGATCTCTAGGAGAGGGGCAAAATACTGCCAGTCTGTTTACTAAACCACAGCAAGAGTCACCTTTATTCTAGTTGCCAATAAGTTCTTCATCTCCATCTGACACCACCTCAGCCTGGACTTCATTGTCCATGTTACTATAAGCATTTTAGTCAAAGTCATTCAAAAAATCTCCAGGAAGTTTCAGACTTTCTCACTTCTTTCTGTCTTCTTTGAAGCCCTCCAAACTGTTTTAATTTCTGCCCATTATTCAGTTCCAAAATCACTTCCACATTTTCAGGTATTTTTACAGCAGTGTTCCACTACCAGGTACCAATTTACTGTATTAGTCCGTTTTCATACTATAAAAGAAATACCTGAGACTGGATAATTTATAAAGAAAAAGAGGTTTAATGGACTCCCAGTTCCACATGGTTAGAGAGGCCTCACAATCATGGCAGAAGGTGAAGGAGGAGCAAAGGTGTGTCTTACATGGAGGCAGGTAAGAGAGCACATGCAGGGAACTGTTCTTCATAAAATCATCAGATCAGCCAGGCATGATGGCTCATGCCTGTATTCCTAGCACTTTAGGAGGCCAAGGCAGGTGGATCACTTGAGGTCAGGAGTTTGAGACCAGCTTGGTCAACATGGTAAAACCCCGTCTCTACTAAAAATACAAAAATTAGCTGAGTGTGGTGGTGCATGCCTGTAATTCCAGCTACTCAGGAGGCTGAGGCAGGAGAATCACTTGAACTCGGGAGACAGAGGTTGCAGTGAGCCAAGATCATGCTAAGCTTTACATATATTATAAAAAGTAAATGCATATTTGTATTTTTAAATCTACAAAGTTCTCTTAAATTCAATGTAACTAGCACTTTATGAGAACCAACTATTTTGTTCTTTACATGAAATTGAAAATGGAAAATGTCTATTGTTAGAAGTTACCAAAACACATGAGTCCAGAACCTACTGCACTCCAGCCTGGGTGATAGAGTGACACTCCATCTCAAAATAAATAAGTAAATAGGTAAATAAATAAACAAATAAATAAATAACAAAATCATCAGATCTCATGAGACTCATTCACTCTCACAAGAATAGCATGGGAAAACCCACTCCCATGATTCAATTACCTCCCATCAGGCCCCTCCATGACACGTGGGGATTACAGGAGCTACAATTCAAGATGAGATTTGGGTGGAGACACAGCCAAACCATATCACTGATCTTTCACAAGTTATTTCATTTCTGAGGCCTCAGTCTCTTCAAATGCAGAATAGGAAGACTAATACCTACTCTGTCTTCTTCACAGGGTCATTGAGAGAAAACTGTAAATAGAAAAGAGTCTAAGGAAAAATTAGAAGTGGTATAGCAATGAGATAAAATAGTGTCTGTTATATGTAAGATGCTAGGGTTAATTCTTAATGTCCAAGCAGCTTTCAAATTATATAATTCACACTATTCTGGACACAGGACTCTGAGTCAGCATGAGCCATTTCTTCTGGATTAGACGCAATCTTTGTGTCATTTTTACTCTAGAATTGTGTAGAACAGCATTTCTGAGTGTATAATTTTAGGATATGTGGATTTGTTGAGATATTAGGAGTTGAAACCTGGTGAAGAATTCTTATCCAGTAATGCAGAGAAATGTCAGGCAGGGGAATGTTAAATTCACGTAATGAACATTTATAAGCAGCAACTCAGTGCCACGTACTATCCTAATACCTAGGGAAAGTGTGTTGGGGGTCCTAGGTTCAGTTCTTCAATAGGAGGAACACATAGTTGAGGCTATACTTTGTTACTGAAAGGATGCAAAGCAAAATTAACAAAGGGAAAAATGGTTCTTGCAGCAAAATCTGGAGGAAATGAGGTATAAGCTTCCATGAGTCCTCTGCCAGTGAACTCATGTGGGATGCAGTTAATTCCCCCAGCAACAAGATGTGATGTCAAATGAAAATGTTACCTACCTGGGGCGCTCAGTAGAGATCCAATGCCCAGAGTTTCATGTTGGGGGCTGGTCATAAGATCACCCTCTGCCTAGCCCATACCAAACTTTTAGACTCCCAGAGGAGAAGCAAATGTTCGTCATAAACCACATTGTTTATACAAACAGTTTACACACAGGGAGCTGCTCCTATCAAGAAACACTGGGAACCCTGTTGAAATCCAAGTTCCAAGACACCAACCAAGGTCTAATGTTGCAAGCAGACCTTTGGAAGAATAACATTCCCAGGCCTGATATGCCAATTCTTTTATGCACACAGAGAAACAAGCAATTGCGATATAGTTGGATACTTGCAATGATTAATTCATTTGACTAACGTTTATTAACCCTTTGAAGGATGGAGTAAGAACGAGCTACATTGAATATGTTTGTAGTACTTTGTCAGACTCAACTCCATACCCCACGGCTCTCTCCTCACTCACTGGCAGAGTACTTTTTCTATAAAAGTGCTATGGCAGGACTCCAAATTCCTCCTCATAGCCTCCATCAAGAGCCGAGTGCACATCCTGGGGCCTCTGTTTTTCTGTCCGTCATATAATTTCTTCCTGCGTAGCCTCTTTAGTAAGTGTAAGGGCTACTCTTGTTTGACTTGACCAGATTCGGGCTTGACTCGAGGTGCCCTCAGGCAAGTTCCGCCCCATCCCTGCCCCAGCCAAGATTCCCAGCACCCCACAGCTCATCTGGCCTCTCTGTCCCCTTTGTCCAGTAGAGGAACTAACCCATTCCTGGTTGAAACCCTAGTTACTGGGACCTATTCGCTTCCTTTTCATAATGGGTTAAAAGCCATTCAGTTTCTACCCACAGCCTTGTTAATTTTCACATGGCTGCCAACTGCCTGGGAGTTGGCTGGGGTTTAGAACTTCATGTTTCTCTGTTTTTCTTCTGGAATCCTCTCATGCAGGAGCTCTACGTGCTGTAACTGACAGCAACTAGTGTCTTCAGCATCTTTGCTGCTGCTGTTCCTACTGCCCTGTTTCTACTGAAGAGATTTATTGGTTACTCCCAAGCCCTGCCCTCTTTCGTCTTGCAGGAGTGTTGTATCAAAAGTACCAAGCTCTGGGTTTATAGGGCTCAAAGTGAAGATGAAAATAAATGAAGGTAACATACATTGTTTCCCAGGTCCCAGAATTAGCAAAAATAGAAAAGAGGTAGATGGTGACACTTGGGCCTCCGAATAATATCAAGCAACATGTTCAGTGACCCAGCTAAGAATTACAAAGTAAACTTTCTCTTGTCCCTTCCCCACCCTGTCATCCACAGCCCCAGGCAATTCAGACATTCGGATGTTCCTGGAAACTCCCAGATATTAGTATCAGTTCACCAAGAAATGCAGCTGCTGAGGCAGTGAAGAGCCAAGGCCTAGAAAGCTGGGAATGCCGTGATGTGAAAGGCAAAAGGCATTCCCACTGAAAGGCAAGAGGCAGGCATAATCAGCCTTGAACTTTAGGAAGATCACAGGCAGCTGAAGGAAGACAAGATGGGGAGATAATGTAAAGGCAAGATACAAAAATAAGAATTTTTTGTAATAAGTTTTTAAGAGGTGGTGGGGCCTCGACTAGGTCTGAGGTGGTGTGTGTAGAGTGGAGGAGAAAAGATGAGAAATATCCAGAAGGCAAAGAATCGGGATTTGGGAACGGGAATAGGGGAATGGAGGGATGGACCGTTATTCCCTGCCTTCTGGCTTAGGGATCACTGGCTTTGGCAATAACTCTATTAAGATAAAGAACACACGGAGATCGATGTTGAATCCAAACAATTTCATACTGCAGCCTCCCCTTCATTTTCTTTTCTGCATCTGCAGTGTTCTTACTGGGCTTGGTTTGATTTTCTCCTTGGAAGGTCCAGAAATGTCCCTGGTGTGTCTGACAGACTTTCAGGCTCAAGCACGGGAGCACCTGTCTAAGTCAACTTGGGATTTTATCGAAGGAGGAGCAGATGACAGCGTCACGCGGGATGACAACATTGCAGCATTTAAAAGGTTTGATCTTCCGCAGCCTGTCTATTGTTAGACTAAGGTGCACTGGGGGAGTGCTCCTTGGATGCTAGTAGTCCTGGCTTCTGCCTCCAAAAATCACAGACCACTCCAGACCTAGAAACGTGGGTGATATTTTGTTGTTTTGGCTTATTGTGGGCAGGGGAGGGAGGGTTGATGAGAAGATGGAAAAAGAAGGTATTTATCTTATCACTAGCATAAGTGAGTCATTCTCCCTCATCTCAGTGACTGTGCAACCTGACAAAATAGAACAAGAGTCCCAGAATGACCAGTTCCCTGGGCCGGGAGGATGGGCCTGCTGGGAGTCCTAGATCTTCTGAGTTCCTAAACTCTGGGTTGGAGAAGAAAATGGAAGACAGGAGAGAACACTTTAGGTTTGGAGAAAATATGAAGATCCAAGGAGTCTTAATGATAGTAAGAGATTGACTCAAGGGAGAAGAGTTAGGCTGAAAAAGTAGGAGGTGGAGCATCATTCAACCGAGAGCTGTCCACAGGCAGAGGTTGACCTGCCGCTTATTTCTGTATGGTCCACGAGTTAAGGATGGTTTTGCATTTTTGAATGGCTGGGGGGTAAGGGAGTGAAGAGAAGAAAAATTTGTAATATATAAAAATTATATGAAATTCAGATTTTAGTGTCCATAAATAAAGTTGTATTTTAACATATCCGTGCTCATTTACTATTATGTATGGCTGCTTTTGCACTTTAACAGCCGTGTTGAATAATTATGACAGACTGTCTGGCCCTTTATAGAAAAAGCTTGCTGATTCCTGTGATAGAGAAGTCAGGAGAAAACTGAAAAATGGCATAAAAGGAGCCCTATATTCTGTGTTTTCACACTTAAGTAGCAGTATACTAGGCATCTTACATCATTTATTCATTTTGTCTTCACAAAACAATTAGGAAATTTGAACTAGTATTCCTGTTTCACAGGTGAAGTGACCGAGGCTACCTTACTCAAATTTGCACAATCAGAATTTTCAGAAAATTTTTCTAAGTTCATGTAGAGAAATAATAATAATATGTAAACAATGAAAACTTTAGGCCCCTGAGGCTAAGTATGCATTTATCTAAAAAGCGTGTTTTGCCTATTTATTATTTGTAAATTCTCCTATCTTCCTTTTTTTTTTGGAGACAGAGTTTCGCTCTTGTTACCCAGGCTGGAGTGCAATGGCATGATCTCGGCTCACCCCAACCTCCACCTCCTGGGTTCAAGCAATTCTCCTGCCTCAGCCTCCTGAGTAGCTGGGACTACAGGCGCGCACCACCATGCCTGACTAATTTTTTGTATTTTTAGTAGAGACGGGGTTTCACCATGTTGACCAGGATGGTCTCGATCTCTTGACCTCGTGATCCACCTGCCTCGGCCTCCCAAAGTGCTGGGATTACAGGCGTGAGCCACCGCTCCCGGCTCCTATCTTCTTCTAAAGCAGAGTTTAAGTCAAATCTTCAAATGAACTAGTCTCTATCACGGGAGCCTCAATCACTCCCCGGGATTTGTTCTCATTCAGTGGCCTTTTCTTACTTTCTCGAGACTTATTCCTAACCTGAGAGGAAAAGAGCCTGGAACTTCTTCCTACCTGTTCTTTTCCTTTTTGTCCCTGTTATGATGAATCAAATCAAACTATCCAAGTGCTGCAGTGAGTCGGGGAGGCATGGCTCAAAGACACAGACCCCTGATGCAGCAAAGCAGGTATAGTGTGGACTTGGCGTGCACTAGGGGTTCAGAGAAGGTTGGAGGAATGGGGAACGAGGTGTTGGGAGTGGCTTCCAGGAGATGAGCCTGTTCTGAATCCACACAGGTTACTCAGCTTTCAGCCAACTGAACCCAGCAAGGTTCCACAGGACCCAGTCTGGCTTAGACTTGTATCAGGAATCAGGGGTTCACCCCAGACAGCACATCCCTGCTGCAGAGTTATCGCACCAACAGACAATCTCTTTGTTGACCGGCACAGAATTCGCCTCCGTCCCCGGTACCTGAGAGATGTGTCTGAGGTGGACACCAGGACCACAATCCAAGGGGAGAAGGTCAGCGCCCCTATTGGCATCGCACCCACAGGCTTCCACTGCCTTGTCTGGCCTGATGGAGAAATGAGCACAGCAAGAGGTATGAACCATCCCCTTGAGGCTCCTTTCCCAGAAAAAGGTGTCCCTCAGAGCAGTGGCAGAGTGCTCCAAGATTCTCTCTAGAAGGGCCTTAGGAATGCAATCCGATTAACACTAAGGAAGGCAGGAAAGAATGCTTAAAGCTATGCTTGTATAACTTGAGAATGAGAAAACATTCATTTTCCATAATAAAGAAGAGTTAGAGTGGGAGGGGGGCTACAGATGAATAAGACGATGCTAAAATCCAGCCAAGTCATTCCTCAGGAAAGGGGTGCTGGCCCCTCTGCCTCACACCACCTGTAGGGAAAGGGATGCTTAATGCAGCCCCATGGCTAGGGCTCTCTTTGGCCCTGATGGGCCAGAGCTGGGGCTGAATGACAGCCTCTGAATATAGGTTGAGGAGAGAATCCTGACATTAGGTCCTAACACAAGGCCCTGGCAGCTACGGTTGCCCAAATATTCCATTTCCCTTCTCCTCAATTGAACCTGTCATCTTGTTTGACAAAGAGTTTCTTGTTGGGTTACATCTCCTTCTCAGTCAATCCTATTCTTATTCCATATCCTCCTCCTCCACCACCACCACCATCACCACCATCACCATCAAAAATAATAATCATAATAATCATAATAAATAGAAAAGGATAGATGGGGCTGTAAATGCTCTTGGGACTCTATTGCAATCTTCACTCTAAGTCACATCTGTTTTTGTGAATTAATTGCTCAGGGCTTCCCTGAGGTCTTTTCCTTTGACTCTATGATGCAGGAAGCTTTGAAGTCAAGGATTCTAGAGCTGAATGTGACATCCATCTTGATGTAGTTTAGGGACCATGTCTAGCTAGGTTGAAATATTAATATCCTATATTAATATGACTAGTTTACTAAATTGTCATGGTTGAACATGTTGTTTGGGAGTAGGATGAAAGAATGGGATATCTCCTCTTGACATGAAAAATTGAAAATGTTAATTTTTGATTAGGCCGAGTACTCTGCCCATGTGTTACAGTGGGACACTGACATTAGTCTGTTGTAGATTTCATTGAAATGAATAAAGTAGGAAACGGGAAATCTGCCAATCAGCAGCAGCAGCATGAATGTCATCACCATCAACATCATTAGCACTGGCATCTATGCAGAACGCCACTTTGCAATGTAAAGAATAGTCCCATAGTCAGTATCTTATTCAGTCTCCCAACAACCCTAAAGACGTATTATTATTTTCCCCATTTTACAGAAAAGAAAGTGAGAGACTCAAGGCGACACAGCAAAGGAGGGGCAGAACCAACATTCTTCTAATTTCATGTGTTATGCTTTTTCCACTATGAAATTCAGGCTTCTCCACTGGAATGACAGTCCCTCATCCTTTACCCTCTCTCACTCCCTTCTGCTTCATTAGGAGTTCATAAGAAGCCCAGTTTCCTGTCTGAAGGCTGTAACACAACCAACATGGTTTTGGAGATTGGATGGCATCTCTAGCTGGAAATATTTTGTTACTGAGTGGAGGGTTTGTAAGACAGGTTATACAGGGGAGAATCCAAACAGCTTTAGGTCTCTCAGTCTGATCAAATTGCCTTCCATCCCTGCCTCACAAGGAAGCAGAATGAAGTTAAACTTTATCTGCATTCATGGGGCAAGATGGCCAGAGGTTACACAGACTCCCAGGCTTTCTCAGCCCATCCAGACGCCTCTGCCCTCTAGCCTGTGCCACGTCTTTTGCTTTGCAGCTGCCCAAGCAGCTGGTATCTGCTACATCACCAGCACAGTTGCCAGCTGTAGCCTTGAAGACATTGTTACTGCAGCTCCCGAAGGCCTCCGATGGTTCCAACTCTATGTGCATCCAGACCGGCAGCTGAACAAACAGCTGATCCACAGGGTAGAATCCCTAGGTTTTAAAGCTTTGGTAATAACTTTGGATACACCTGTATGTGGCAACAGACGATATGACATTCAAAATCAATTGAGGAGGAACTTAACACTAAAAGATCTTCAATCACCTAAAAAGGTAGGAAAGACACCATACTCAATGCACAGGCATTACAGAAGGCAAATTTCCTTTCCTCTTTTCTCTTTTCCTCCATTCTTTCTTTCCACAAGTATTTATTAAATGCCTGCTCTGTACCAGACGCGGTATACAGCAGTTTGAAAAAGCAGATATGGTTCCTGCTCCCTAGAGCTTCCAGACAAGCAGAATATAAGACCAAATGTTCTCACCCATGGATCTGCCCAACCTGTCACCAGAAGTGTCTGGAGGCTGAAAAATAGGAAAGCCGTAAAAAAGATTTTTGCATGGAACAGGACAGTAACTAAAAAAGTTCATCCAACATTTTCTACCTTATGACAAACTCAGAAAATGCTAATTTTGGATGGCATACTTAGACAAACTGACTCTCCAAAGGGGAAGTTCATGACCAAGGTGACTGGCCAGATAGTCCAGAAAGGCCAGGTTCTACCCTGCTGTCCTAGAACTGAGGAATCAGTATCTCTGCACACATAGAATTCATTTGTGGAGCACCAGGTTGCTATAGCACATTTCTTTGTAATATCTGAACTAGGTGACTACGAAGGGCACCTTCCCCATTAAAATCCTATAATTAAATGGCAAGCAGTGTCTCAGAGAGAGACAGCCAGGATAAAGTTGGACTCCCTGGCTATGGTAGAGATAGTAAAGCCAGGCTTTTCAGACAGTGGGTAGCTGTAACACCCAGCCAAGCAACTCAATGGTTCTCATTAATCACAGATTGGCCTTGAGGTGCTCCAAAATTCTTATTCACATTCCAGAAGCACACTGAGATTTATAAATATTTGATGTACATGGTGAGTCAAGAGTAAATATTGGGTAATAACTGATTTTGTATTGCTTAGTTCTTATCCTGGGTGTGTTTTAACCATAACATAACACGTTGACCTGTAAGTGCTTTTGCTTATCAATATCATACACTAAACTCTGAATTATTTTTAAGTAGAAACTTCGTCTTCTTTGTCTTTGTGTGCCCCAGATCCTAGCACAATTATTGAGCCGCAACATGATTCATGGTTAACGACAAGCAATTGAAGTAGAAATTCTTTTATACAAATTTTGTTAGAAGAGGGAGCTAGAAACATTGTTGGGTTTTGTTGCTCCTGTTTCTTTTTATTTTCTTTGTTGTTTGCTTTTGAGACAAGGTCTCACTCTGTCACCCAGGCTGGTATGTGGTGGCACCATCACTGCTCACTGCAGTCGTGACCTCCTGAGCCCACATGATCCTCCCATTTTAGCCTCCCAAGTAGCCGGACTACAGGCATGCACCACCATTTCTTTTTTATAGAGGACCAGCAGCAGGGTTTCTCTGTTTCCCATGCTGGTCTCAAACTCCTAGGCTCAAGAGAGCTTCCAGCCTCGCCCCACGAAGCGCTGGGATTATATGTATGAGCCATCATGCCCAGACCTGTTCCTCCTCCTTCATGTTTATAAATGGCAACTCTCCAAACGTGTCTCATCTTTGGAATGCATCAGGTAGACTTGTGAGAGTTCAGAACTAAGTTCCCTTTTTATTTCCTATAGGGAAATTCATTACCTTATTTCCAGATGGCTTCTATCAGCACTTCTCTCTGCTGGAATGATCTCTCCTGGTTTCAGAGTATAACTCGATTGCCCATCATCCTTAAAGGGATTTTGACAAGAGAGGATGCAGAGTTAGCTGTGAAGCACAATGTCCAGGGCATCATTGTTTCCAACCATGGTGGGAGGCAGCTTGATGAGGTTCTTGCTTCAGTAAGTAGGATTACTTCAGAGAGAGGTGTGTTTGTGAGTGGGGTGTGTATGTGTGTGTGTGTGTGTGTGTCTGTGTGGTGTCCACATCAAGGCACTCTGTGAAATCTGGTGCATATTTCTCCCCTCCATACCACACGTGTGCATGTATCTGTGAATTTTAAAGACTGTTAATTATTGATAATAGCCTACTGTGTGCTAGGCTGTTTTTTCAACCTTTACATATAGCATCTCTAAGTCTCATGCCAATGCTGGAAGATGGGTGTTATTATCCCTGTTTTGTAAATGGGGATACTGTAATTTAGTGATGTTAAGTAACTTGTGTTTAGCTCACATAGATAATAAATGGTTAATGTGGAATTTGATTAGAGAGATGTTCTAAAGTAAACATCTTTCATGGCAAAACTCTAAAAACACCCTAATGAGTCTTTTGCTAAAATCTACAAAAGTCCACACTTTCTTCCCCTAAGTTATAAACTTATGTCCATTACAGATGAATTTTGAAGGAAAAAAAAAAAAGAGAAAGGAAGGCAGGGAAAGAATCTTTACATGGGAATTTGTTGTTGATTTGTTTCCATTGAGTTACATATATATATTTTTTTAAAACATAATTACTTTATTGATTTCTTACAATCAAATACTGCCAACTAGCATTACTCCCACTCTTGCATCATTAAAAACAAAGGGTATTTTCTCCTTGGTATTTTCAAATGATGAATTATACAATAAACAAAGTTAGAACTTAAAATGCACCCTGATTAATTATGTAAACTGGTAATTTGTTGAAAAAAGCATAATAATTTGGTTCTTTTCTTCATAAAATGGAAATTTAAATATTTCTCCTGACAGTCTTGAGGTTATTATTATGAGTAGTGCAAAGTATGGCACATATAGTTTCATCTAAAAGGGTGTGTATCTTACACACCTTATTTAAACAAACAAAATGTGCATTAACAAAATGCACACAGTCGATGCATGATAGAGAGCTTGTTTCAAATAGAAGGCAGCCCCTCGGGACACCATATTATTTAGGTTTTGCATTATCATTTATGGCATTATAGATTAATTATGCATAATAAACTTTTAAACGTTTTAACCCTGAAGATAAGAAAAATAATTGTTGCTTGAAAAAAAATTATTCCAGGTAGCCATTTGGTTTGTATCAGGAGAAAGTGAACCCTCCATGAGTTTAGTGTCTGCCAAGTCGGAATCATTAGCACAAGTCAGTGAATCAGATACGAGACACATTTCACAGTGACTGTTTCCCAAGTCCTGGCAATGCCTCTTCTCTCACAATCCGCCAGATGACGAAGCATTTCCGGGATGACCCTTCTATGTGGTTTTTCCCTTTTCATTTTTTTTGCTGGATTAACTATTACTGTATTATTTCCTCTTCTCCCCTCCTCTTCTGCGGCCTTCCATTTCAATTATTCATAAATCCTTTCAGAATATCCTCAGAGAGCTCCATAAGGGGAAGTTCTGGAGATGGAAAATCCAAGGGAGGAAGACTGGGGATTGGAATGTCCTTGGCTTTCCCGGTATTTGCTGCAAACTTCTGCCAGGTTGAGGAGGCTGTAGCAGTTTCTGAATGTGGTGGCAAGCTCCATAACTCTGATGTTTCTACAAAATCAGCATCTACATCCAGCTCCTTTTCTACTGGACCTTTTAGAAGTCTGGCCATTTCAGCCTTTAGTTGTTTATTTTCTTTCCTTAATCTTTCATTCTCAGCCACAAGAAATTCCACATGCCTCTTCAAATCTGCAATTTTGGTTGCCTGCTCCTCTATAATTGTTTTATCATCTTTTGGGGCTTTGCTTCCAATACATGGCTCCACTGGCTCACTCTTTTGCTGAAGTAAATACAGTAGTGTGTCTGGATCCCTGTCAAAGATCCCCTGAATCTCAGACAGGCGTTTCTCTGTGGAAGGGCTGTACTTCTGAGAAAGGGGGCTCTGGCCCTCTGCCTCCTCTGCAGAGGGTTTGTGAGATGCCTGAAGATGGGCAGCTACATCCTTGTCTGTGTTCTTCTGGGCTCTCAATCTTTCTTCACGCTGGGCCCTTTTCCATCTCTCTTGGATGAGGAGGAGCTGTTTCATGTGGCTATCCCTTTGCAATTCCAGTGAAAGATGAGCCTGCTCAGATTGTGTCAGCTTCATGGCTTCAGAAAGATATGCCCAGGTCTGTGGAAAATTGTCTTCCACAAAATTGGTCCGTGGTGGCAAAAAGGTTAGGACTGCTGGAATACATGCTCCCTCTCCAAGAAAAAAGAGAAGTGGGGCCAGGCGTGGTGGCTAGCACTTTGGGAGGCTGAGGCTGAAGGACTGCTTGAGCCCAGGAGTTCGAGACTAGCCAAGGTAACATAGCGAGACCTTGTTTAAGCTTTTGCTCTTTTGTTGTGTATGAACGAAGAGAAATTCACTTAGGGAACTGGACAGCAGTCTTTTTGTGACAAGAAATAGCCTCTTCGTATTTGCCTGCTGCTAATAAACGGTCTGCTCGTCTGTTCTGTTGATGAGCCAGGTTGAGGGGTCCTTCCATTACTTCCATAGACCCCGAGGCAAGTGGTGGCCTTAGGAAGGGAAGCGGTGGCACCGGGGAACATGGAGCGGACTGCAAGGGAGCACCACGCAGCCGCGGAAACCGCGGCCCCACTCTGCGCCCCAAGAGCCAGTGGTGGGCGCAGAAGGAGCAACAACCTCACCACTTCCTCCTCCGGCGCTGCGCCCTGAGTTATATTTTTTCAAATGTTCTTTTGCTGCTTGACTTGTTTTAAGAAAGAGAAATGAGGTTTTTTCCTTTTCAGTTTCATTGACTCTTATATAAATAAAACATGTTCACTGCAGCTAAGTTAGAAAATATACATAAGCAAAAGATAAAATCAACACTAATTTTATCACTATCGCTAACGTCAATATTTTGGTCATTGTTAACATCTTCTTAATGCAAATACAACTTTTTGTGTTTAAGAAAATTATAAATTACATATATATGTGTGTGTGTGTAGATATATATATATATATATATATATATATATTTTTTTTTTTTTTGAGACGGAGTTTTGCTTGTTACCCAGGCTGGAGTGCAATGGCACGATCTTGGTTCACCGCAACCTCTGCCTCCTGGGTTCAAGCAATTCTCCTGCCTCAGCCTCCCGAGTAGCTGGGACTACAGGCACGCGCCACCATTTCCAGCTAATTTTTGTATTTTTTTAGTAGAGACGGGGTTTCACCATTTTGACCAGGATGGTCTCGATCTCTTGACCTCGTAATCCACCCACCTCGGCTCCCAAAGTGCTGGGATTATAGGCGTGAGCCACCGCGCCCGGCCATTTTGTTATTTTATTTAGCGTTACATTAAGAGCAACTTTTTGTTTCGGTGTATATGCTCCTCATATTTTTAATGGCATGTAATATGAACAGACAACTATATAACCAACCTCCATTGTAGAACAACTGTATCCCCTCTAATCTTTCCCTATTTTAAACAACACATCAGTGACTGAATCCTCAGCACATTCTCAAGTACTTCTTTAAGATAAACTCCAGGAACTAGAAATTTGAACTAGTTGGTTGATACATTCCAAGACACATGATGCTTGGAAGCTTAAGGTCCAGCCACTCACCTCCTCCTCTGCACCAGCTCTAACTGGTAGAGGCAGAGGAATGGTAAGCCCACATGGAAAGCAGGGGCCACCCTTCACTGTGGCTCTCTGGTAAGAGTTGGATTGAAGCAGTCAGGCCTCCTACTTTCCATCCCACCTCTTGATTTGCAACCTTAGGGGAAAGTGGTTGGGCAGAGCACACACTGAACTCTCTCACCCAACCCCTGCCAGAAAGCCTTCAAGTCATCCGGTATTTAGCAAAACAGAGAAGGCAAAAGAGCATAGCATCCAAAAGCAGCAAATGGTAGAATAAAGACTTTTGAAAGAAAACTAATAAAATACATTATACAATAGGTGTTAAGCTCTCATTAATCAACTTAGCTGGTCTTGTTTCTTTGGAAGAACTGAGTAATAGAGAAAGATGAAGACTAATTCTCCCATTGTGCTTCTCCAGTAGAGAATGAGTAATTGGCTCAGGCAGGGGCCAGGGAGAGAAGAATTTTTCCTATCTTATTGTGCTGGTCAAATTATTATTCTCCCAAGCCATTTGGTTTCACATCCAAACCCAAGGTCACTCAGAGACAGCACCAATATCAGCGTGAGCCTAGTGAGGGTTTTGCTTCAGGCAAAACCTGACCCTGCGCTTGTATAACCCTGCCTCACTTGTCTCACCTTAATCCTGGCCCAAATCTATTTATTATAAAAACGAACTACCAGCTCACAAGTCAGAGTTTGCCATTTGATTTTTTATTTATTTATTTTATTTTTATTTTATTTTATTTTATTTTGAGACGGAGTTTCGCTCTTGTTACCCAGGCTGGAGTGCAATGGCACGATCTCGGCTCACCGCAACCTCCGCCTCCTGGGTTCAAGCAATTCTCCTGCCTCAGCCTCCCAAGTAGCTGGGACTACAGGCGTGCGTCACCATGCCCAACTAATTTTTGTATTTTTAGTAGAGACGGGGTTTCACCTCGTTGACCAGGATGGTCTCGATCTCTTGACCTCGTGATTCACCCACCTTGGCCTCCCAAAGTGCTGGGATTATAGGCGTGAGCCACCGCGCCCAGCCTCCATTTGATTTTTTTAAAACATTCTATTCAAATATCATTTATCTGAGTTTTTAAAAATATTTTCATAGTTTATTAAGGAACAAGTAGTGTTCTGTTACGTGAGTAAGTTCTTTAGTGGTGATTTGTGAGATTTTGGGGCACCCATCACCTGAGCAGTATACACTGCACCCTATTTGTAGTCTTTTATCCCTCACCCCCTTCACACCCGTTCCCCCTGAGTCTCCAAAGCCCATTGTATCATTCTTATGCCTTTGCATCCTCATAGCTTAGCTCCCACTTATGACTGAGAACATATGATGTTTGGTTTTCCATTCCTGAGTTACTCCACTTAGAATAATAATCTCCAATCTCATCCAGGTTGCTGTGAATGAATTCATTCCTTCTTATGGCTGAGTAGTATTTCATATATCACAGTTTCTTTAGCCACTTATTGATTTACGGGCATCTGGGTTGGTTCCACATTTTTGCAATTGTGAATTGTGCTGCTATAAAAGTGTGTGCAAGTATCTTTTTCATATAATGACTTCTTTTCTCTGGATAGACACCCAGTAGTGGGATTGCTGGATCAAATGGTAGTTTGACCTTTTTGTTCTTTAAGGAATCTCCACACTGTTTTCCATAGTGGTTGTACTAGCTTATCTTCCCACCAGCAGTGTAGAAGTGTTCCTTGTTCACCACATCCACGTCAGCGTCTATTATTTTTTTGATTTTTTGATCATGGCCATTCTTGTAGGGGTAAGGAGGTACAGCATTGTAACTTTCATTTGCATTTCCCTAATCATTAGTGATATTGAACACTTTTTCATATGTTTCTTGGCCATTTGTATATTTTCTTTTGAGAATTATCTATTCATGCCCTTAGCCACTTTTTGATGTGTTTGTTTTTTTCTTGTTGTTTGAGTTCCTTGTAGGCCCTGGATGTTAGTCTTTTGTCAGATGTATAAGTCATGAAGGTTTTCTTCCACTCTGTGGGTTGTCTATTTACTTCACAGACTGTTCCCTTGTCATGGAAAAGCTCCTTAGTTTAATTAAGTCCCAGCTATTTATCTTTGTTTTTACTGTATTTGCTTTCGCTTTCTTGGTCATAAAATCCTTACCTAAGCCAATGTCTAGAAGGGTTTTTCCTATGTCATATTCTAGAAATTTTACAGTTTCAGATCTTAGAATTAAGTCCTTGATCCATCTTGAGTTGATTTTTGTATAAGGTGAGAGATGAGGATCCAGTTTTATTCTCCTACATATGGCTTGCCAATTTTCCCAGCACCATTTATTCAGTAGTGTGTCCTTTCTCCACTTAATGTTTTTGTTTGCTTTGTCAAAGATCAGTTGACTGTAAGTATTTGGCTTTATTTCTGGGTTCTCTATTCTGTTCCATTGGTCTATGTGCCTATTTTTATACCAGTACCTTGCTGTTTTGGTGACTATCAGTAACTAGAGAGAATTCATGTCCAAATAAGAGACATTTTTTATAGTCCCAGCATGGTATTATTTGAATTTTTTTTTTTGAGATGGAGTTTCACTCTTGTCACTCAAGCTAGAGGCATGGTCTAAGCTCACTGCAACCTCTGCCTCCCAGGTTCAAGCAGTCCTACCTCAACCTCCTGAGTACCTGGGATTACTGGTGCCCATTATCACGCCTGGTTATTTGTATTTTTAGCAGACATGGGGTTTCACCATGTTGGTCAGGCTGGTCTCGAACTCCTGACCTCAGGTGGTTCACCCACCTCAGCCTCCCAAAGTACTGGGATTACAGGTGTGAGCCACCACGCCCAGCTGGAATATTTTTATAATGTTGTGAAAGAGAAATATGTTTGTACAAACTCTTCAAGTAAGCCATACTATGGAGTGGAGTTTATAATAAAAGTGAAATAAAATGGGAGTGAATTTCACCTTAGGGTGCAGTGAGGCTTTACAGTTAATTTTTAATAGGACAGAACAGGACATTCATTAGAGTCTTCTGGGGACAACAGCTGACTTATCCTTTTTCCTGGTCCCAGGAGGAAGTACAAAGATAATGTTAGCTGTGAAACCTCAGAGAGATGAGAACTTTACTCAAAATTTTCACCTTTTGTGGCACTGACACCAACCTGCAGGGAGTGGGACGCTGACCTCAGGCACAGAATCTCAGGAGGTGCCAAAAGCTCAGATACTATAGTTTGAAATCAGGTGATTTCAAAGTTCCTCATAGAAATTCCTAACCTCTTTCACAACATTGTAAAAATATTCCAAATAATACTATGCTGGGTCTATAAAAAATATCTCTTATTTAAACATGAATTTTCTCTAATTATTACATGTAAGTTCAAAACATATTCAATTCACCCCTATAAATTTCCTACCTATAAATTAAAGGAGAAAATTATTTCCTCACTAGTTTCTTATTCCGTTCAGTCTCAGCCAAAGGATCCCATTCAGATAGAATTCTGATGGATTCCTTTGGCAGCAGAAGGCCTCATAGGGCTCAGTTTTAACTCCTCTTCTCAGCCATCCCTCAGAGAAGCACAGACAAGAACCCTGAGGGAGTTCCAGAACTCCCTCCCCAAGGATCTGTCCCCCGATCCAGAAGGGACCTGCTGTCACTTCTCCTTACAGACTTGAAACTGCCAAGAGGCATAGATTGGCCTGGGGTACCTTGTGTGGTCAAGGCCTACTGGCCTGTTCCCTGGAATAGAAGAGGCAACATAAAACACAAAATTCTGTAGAAAAAAATCAGGCCAAGGTAATTGTTACCATGCTGTACTTTAGTCCTATCTCATTTTCTCAGATAGGGCATAAGGGACTCAGGGACAAGTTGGTCAAGTGATGCATGAGAAATGATATGCAGCCCAGTTTCTAAAGTCAGGCTGCAATCCAGACATGCAGGCTGTGGATGAGTATACTTGTCTTGCCAAAAAGACTTAGTGCCTTTGCAGTGGAGAGTCTTTCTAGTTGTGCCATCTAGAAACAGAGAGAGTAGAAGAAAATCAAAAGTCAAAATGTTGTTTGAAAAGAAGAAAGGTAACATGAACATGGAAAATGTCCCTTTTAGGATGGAAAAAGCAACCAAGCAGTTCTTCCAACTTGTGAGACAATTAAGTGAGTCAGAGAAAAGCTAGGCTGGAGTCAAAGCAGAAAGTCAAGGCAGGAGGGCCTCAGGAATGTAACTGCTGCTGTATTTGATCAGCACCAGCAGCCTTAAGCATGGAATGGGAAGAAATTGTCAAGGACATCTTCCCAGCTTGGTTTTCCTGATTGTATGCCAGGAAGACCAAGTCTGAGAGTCAAAACAGAAAGCCCCCCAGCCCATGTGTATCTCCTTTTTAGATTGATGCTTTGACAGAAGTAGTGGCTGCAGTAAAGGGGAAAATTGAAGTCTACTTGGACGGCGGGGTCCGAACTGGCAACGACGTGCTGAAGGCTCTGGCCCTTGGGGCTAAGTGCATTTTTCTCGGGAGACCAATCCTATGGGGTCTTGCCTGCAAGGTGAGCATGACAAAGCTAACCAGCAAGAAGATACAGAGCTTCCCATTCATTTCCGTGCTTTTCTGTGGTTCATTTTCCAAGATCAGCCATTTTCAAAGTGATTCCTAAAGGATAGTTACACCTAACCTGCATCTCCATGCTTTCTCTGAAGCATACTGCAAAATATTCAGTAGCTCTCATCTCCTATCTTTGTCTCCATGCTTTCCTTTATTCACCAGGTAATTCTCACTTCACAGAGATTCCCCATCCTTCCCATCATAGCTCTGACTGTATCTAGAATTTATACTCAGTGGATCGTCAGAATGTTCCTTCAGCCAGGTGCGGTGGCTCACGCCTGTAATCCTGGCACTTTGGGAGGCCGAGGTGGGTGGATCACCTGAGGTCAGGAGTTCAAGAATGTTCCTTCATGTCTCTTTGTGTCTCTGTTTGTCTGCCTTGGGAGCAGGGTGAACACGGTGTTAAGGAAGTTTTGAACATTTTAACAAAAGAATTCCACACTTCCATGGCCCTTACAGGTAAGTTAAAAACATTTTTTTTTTTCCTGATTTGGAACTCAACTCAGGATGACTAAAGAACAGGAGCAGCCGTCCTTCCCTCCAGCTGACCCTCACCTGGCGTGGCAGCTGTCCAGAAGATAGGCCAGGGAGGCAACATTCAAGACAAAGATTAAGCGCTATTCTTTGCCCAGTGGAAATCAGAGCTCTCTTCAAGATCATTGTCAGTTCTGGGGAGTGTCATCTCTGGCTCTGAATTCTTGCTTCTGTTGAATTTGTTCAATTTATGGGCTATTGATATATCCCATGCTTGCTGTTTCTGTCCACTCCAATCAACCCAGGTGTGAAACTCAACTCTTTTCTATGCTTCTATTTTTAGGAAAAGACCCTCTCATTAGTATATTTTTGTGAATAATATGTTTTGCCAAAGTTATGGAGCATACATCATAAATATGGAACAAACTCCCAGTTAAACATTACACAGCCTGTTACTGAATTCTTTCAGTCTCTCATCTCCAGGGACTTCCCATTGCCTGGTCAAGCCCACAACTCCCTGGCCCCATAACATCACACCAGCTCCTCTTTCTCTCTTCTTTTACTTATCTGGAGTTACTCTCTTTAATCCTTATGTCCAACCTGAGCCACAGTTATAACTTTCCATATTAATTAAGATCTTCTTCTTCAAAAAAAAAGAAGAGTCTTTTCCTTTGACAGAACTTTCCCTTAGATGGCAATTTTTATGTGGAATATTCACCCTATCTCTTTTGCTGTGTGTCATATTCCTCCCTAACAGATACTTCCTATATCCCTGAGCCTTATCAGAACCAAGATAAAGATGAAGGCCATCTATTGCACATGAAAATTGATTTAGAAATGGCTAAAATAGGGTTTTTATAGGTTACCCTGACATTTTGACATGACTGTGTTCAGAGATGACATGGGCCCGGGTTCACAGAATAATTCCCAGTGCAAACAGAATTACATCATTCATTCCGTATGTAAATCATTTTGTAAGAGTGAGCACAAAGATCAAGTCAGTCTTGTTCCCCTTCATCACCCCTTACCCGTAAGGCAGTGAGTTGCTGGTGTTTGAGAGAAATGGGCTTGTAACCACATTGTTCTTTCAGGCTGCCGGTCGGTCGCTGAGATCAATCGACACTTGATCCAGTTTTCCAGGCTGTAAGAAAAAAGAGCTAATAACCAGACTGCTGAGGTTGCCCACAGGAGGCTCACAAACTCACAGCACAGCGTGTGATGCTGTCCCACCTGGAACCCATCCTTTCCAGAGGCTTATGCCCCATATTCCCAATCCCTCCACCCCTGTGCTTCAGGTTCTCCAAACCCCTTGTGTTCCTCAAATGTGCCATGCCTTTCTTTGCTTCCCTGACTATTATATGTTGTTCTCTTGCCTAAAACCTTCCTCTGAAGTGAAAGATCTCAAGGGGACAGATCATTAATAACTGGAACAATTAGTGGGTTATATTTTTTTGCATACTCTATATAAACTCTATGAATGACTGTAAAACTTTGCAGTCTGCACAGAGGAGCTGTACATACAAAGCATTTTTCCAACGAAAAAAGATAGACCTATCTATAGAAAATAGGGAAATAGTGAAGGACATAGACTTTGGAGCCACACAGACTGATTTGACAGTCAGGACTACTGCTGGCAAGCTGAGTGACTTGGGCAAGTTTTCTTATCTCTCTGTGTTTCTGAGTCCCGGTCTGTAAAATGGGGATTACACTCCCTCAGCTAGTAGTTTGAGAAAAAGTTTAAGTAAGATAATGTATTTGAAGTTCAGAACACAATGCTTAGCACCTAGTATGAATTTAAGAAATAGGAGTATTTCATATATATAATATATATACAGATACATATATACATATACATATAGTATTGTTTGGAAAATTCCTGTTAACTTTTCAAGACCTTGTTCAACTGTCACCAAATATTAACCCTGGCTATTTGCTCAGTGCTTCCTGTTGTATTTTGCATGTTCCAATATTACAGCCCTTACTATAGTGTGCCATGTTTCTTTATTTGCATATCTGTCTCCACAAATAGACAAATAGACAATGAATGGCTCCAGACAAGAAACTGTATGTTTGATCCTGGGCTTGGTATATAGTAACATCTCATTGAACATTTCTGGGATGGATAGATGGATGGATGGATAGAGGGATAGATAAAGGAGAGTTGGAAAATAAATAAATGACCTATCAGAATAAAACCTCCCAAGACCAGTAGTCAGCTAGAATAGATTTCAAGAGCAGGGGTACCCAGCTGAATAAGATCTGACACTTGAAGACATCAAGAACGTTACAGATAGCTGGACATGAAGGCTCATGCCTGTAATCCCAGTACTCTGGGATGCTGAGGCAGGAGGATCACTTGAACCTAGAATTTTGAGACCTCAGTGGGCAACACAGGGAGAACTCTGCAAAATTAAAAATTTGTTAAAAACCTAGCCGGGCGTGCTGGTGAGCAGCTGTGGTCCCAGCCACTCAGGAGGCTGAGGTAGGAGAATCACTTGGTCTGGGAAGTTGAGGATCGTGCCACTGCACTCCAGCATTCTAGGTGACAGTGCAAGACCCTATCTCAAAACAACAACAACAGCAAAAACAAATAAACAAACAAATGAATACAAAAAAGAAGATTAGAGAAAAAAATCTGTGTCTAAAGTAATAGCTTCAGCAATGGTTTCCCCATCATCTCTCCAGCTGCTTGCCTCAGTCTGTTCTCCACACAACAGCCTGAGAGAGGTTTTTTTTTTTTTTTTGAGACGCAGAGTCTTGCTCTGTCGCCAGGCTTGAGTGCAGTGGTGCAAACTCGGCTCACTGCAACCTCCGCCTCCTGGGTTCAAGTGATTCTTCCGCCTCAGCCTCCCGAGTAGCTGGGACTACAGGTGCCTGCCACCACACCCGGCTAATTTTTTTGTATTTTCAGTAGAGATGGGGTTTCATCATGGTGAGGATGGTCTCGATCTCTTGACCTCGTGATCCGCCCGCCTTGGCCTCCCAAAGTGCTGGGACTGAGAGAGTTTTTAAAAGTAAAATCAAATCCTACGTCTCACCTATTTAAAACCTTTGTATAGTTTTCCATTCCACTTGCTTTGCACTCTAAACTGATCCCCAGCTCTCCCAGGCCTCCCATGATCTGCTCATCCTTCCAACTCGTTTCCTCATCACTCTCCCTTTTACTCACAAGACCCCAGCCAGACCGGCCTCCCTTCTATTCCATAAACAAGCAAAAACAAGCCGCTTCCCGATCTTCACATTTATCAATCCCTTTCCATAAAATGGTGTTCCTCACCTTCTCATGGTTCGCTCTCTGCTGACATGTAGATCACAGCCCTGATGAGGTGAGATGTCCCTGACCATCCTCCCCCGAATGCACTCTGCTTCACTCATCACATCACCCTGTTTCTCCCTTCCTAGCTGTTACCACCACCTGCAACTAACTTATCAGTTGTCTACTTTATTGTTTATCTGTACTTGCATAGAGACCTTAGACTGTCTTGCTCCCTGATACATTCCCAAGAGCCCAGAATCGTGCCCAATGTCATAGACAGCCCCATAAATATTTATTAAATAAATTAATCCAGGAAGGCACAGCTGGATCAAACTACATCATCAGATCTGGAGAATTATAGCAGTCAGAGGAGGAAAACAGTGGGTTAGGATGGAACCCAGCAGAATGGGTCACTACGTAAGCCAACAGATCTAAAAAGCCTTCTGTCATTCCTTGACTGGACACTTCCCTGCATGAACCCATGCCATAGTACAGGTCCACTTTTGCCCAGATTAACCCACAGAGCCAAGGGCTGGGTGAAGGGTACATTAGCATGGGAAACAACAGAAGAGAAAGCATTCCCACAGCAGTTGCCCTGGTAATAACCTTTAAGGCTTACTTGCTTAACCTAAATATATGTGTAGGGCATGCACCACCCACATATTTAGAAAGGGAAAATGAAGTTTGGTCATACAGCCTGCTTGCCTACAACTGCAATTCAGAACCCAGAATTCAGAAGTGAATACCCAAACTTTCAAATCAGCAGTTCCTTTAAAAAAAAAAATGTTCACAAAGTGTACGATGCAAAGAAGTCCCTTTGATTCTTCTCAGAACAAAAGATCTTAAAAGGGCAGATCAGAAATGACTGAAACAACCAGTGGATTATAATATTTTGCATATCCTTTATATCTTTGTGAAATAACTGTGGAACTTTGCACTCTGGACAGAAGACCTATACTTACAAAACATGCCCAACAAAGGTCATACTATCTATTAAACAATGCAGCGTAGACAAACCAAATGAAACGACAGAAAAGCAGATGTTCTTAGAATACTTGGAAAAGCAACGGATACTTTGGAGGATTGTGGTCATTGAAAAGGGGCTCAGAAAGCTAAATTAGATATAATTGCTAATGAGTTGATAAAAAGAAAAGGGAAATTGACCATGATCCCAGTTTTTGGCCTTAACTTTTTATTTAGGTGTCAAATTGGCTGCTGCATTGGTGGGCTGATAATATGAGGTCAAGGAGGTGTCTTCAGTCTGGCAGCAAGGATGGAGTGCTTGTGCTGAAGGTTTGGGGAAATACTAAGAAAGCACATGTCTGGGGTGACTGTCTGGCCGACACAGCAGTCACAGTTGCATTGTGGGACAGGAGGCCTAGATGAGCGTGGGCCTTGAAGATGACCTTCAACAAACTGATTTGCATGGCAACATGTGACTTGTAAAAAATGGAAGCTTTGTGATTTAGTCTGTTTGTGCTAGTATAACAAAATATATGAGATCAGATAATTTACAAACAACAGAAACTAACTTCTCATGTTCCAGAGGCTGGGAAGTCTGGTGAGAGCCCAGCGTCTCCTTCCAAGATAGTTTCTTGTTGGTGCAGCCTCTGCGAGAGATGGACACAGTGTTCTCACATGGTGGAGAAATGGAAGGGGCCATCTAGTTCCCTCAATCCCTTTTTTAAGATCACTAATCCCATTCATGAGGGCCCTGTTCTCATATGTTAATCACTTCCTAATGACCCCACCTCTAAATACTATCACATTGGCAATTAAGTTTCAACATATGAATTTGGAGGGAACACATTCAGACCACACAATTTTACAAGATCGAGAAGGAATGTGGGACAAGGGTAATCTTGGTACACTCTAACTCATGCACTGCTGCAATGGACTTTGGGAATATTTATTATTTTGAGTCACACAGCCAAGGCCAAAGACAAGACAGAACAGAGGAGCAAAGGAAAGCCTAAAATATTCATTGTCATGACCTAGGATGCCACAGGATTTTATGACCCATTGACTAATGTTATTCTGTGCAATACACTGACTTCCAAGAAAAGTAGCAGAAAGAGAGTTTTGGATAAGAGATTCAGGGACTCTGGAAACAAATTAATATTAACTAGTCCAGTTCTTCTACAGTAAATGAGAAAAAAGATATCTTTATTTTGGTCATATGGGATAGTTTTAGTATTTAGATGGAGGCTTTCTCAATACAGTACTAAAGAACTAAACTAATGGCAGAGCTTTAAGTCTAAGAAATCTTACCCAGGGGTCCCCAAGAACATGGCCTCAGACAGTGAGCAGACTCGTGAGAGAGCTGTCCCACCAGCCACTTCCCACAGCATATGACCAAACTTAGACAGACTTTGCTCTCCTCTGGCCTGTACCTCAGCCCTCATACCCTTATCCTCCATCAGGAATCAGCCTCACAGGCAGTGGGACCTGGTGCCCTTTCTAGAACTTCACTCTCTGGAATTTTACTTCTAGAGAAAGTGAGCTTTTTGTCAGATACCACTTTTTCAGCCTCGTTCCATTTATGTCAAGTTTATAACTACAGTCTCATGATTCTCCTCACATCAGAGAAAGATAAGAACATCTCAGTACTAAATTGTTCTTCTGATTATGTAAACAAGTAAAGTCTTCAAGATAAGACTTGAAATTAGAGAAAACAAAAGTAGGATAACATCCACCCCTGCAAACACTCAATCACAGTCTTGTAAATTAACTTTTTTTCATGCTAACTAGTGATCACGTTACAAAATTTCCCAAAGCTTCTTTTATTACAGGAACTTCAATGCAGGCATTAATTGTCTGCTTAAGTTCATCTCTTCAACCCTGAAATCACCAGCTGAGGACTTGTGGGAGACATTACAGATTGGTTTGGGGTAAGAATGAAACAAATCACATGAGCATATGGTGTTAAAGTAATGTGATATACAGATAATGACATTAGCTTACTTTATAAGAGAACATACTAGAAGCTCTTTGTATACATCCACCTGGTGACAGCTATGTTCCTGGATACATGTGTGTAATTTTTTAAGTTGTGTCTGGGTTCAGAGGACTAGATCCAAAATTATAAGGGAAATGAGCAAGAATATTATCAAGATAATAACAAAAGACTGTTGTCTATTGCTCAGAAACATGGAAAAAGGAATGTCCACAGTAAACTGAAGAGATGCATGTGAAATCTCAGATGCAATCTCTTAATTCATAAAAATGTCTTACATTTGGAATGCAATCTGATATAAGGATAGTCGAAAGACCTGAACAGACATCTAACCAAAGAAGATATATTGATTACAAAAAAAAGCATATGAAAAGACAGGTAAGGACCTGAACAGACACCTGCCAAAGAAGATACATAGATTTCAAAAAAAAAGCACATGAAAAGATACTCAACATCATATGTCATTAGAGAATTTCAAACTAAAACAAAAACGAGATACCACTGCACACCCATTAGAATGGCAAAATCCATAACACTGACAACACCAAATGCTAGCAAGAATGTGGAGCATCAGGAGTGCTCATCCATTGCTGGTGAGGATGCAAAATGGTACAGACACTTTGTAAGGCATTTTGGCAGCTTCTTATAAAACTAAATACATTCTTACCATATGATCCAGCAATCATGCTCCATTGCATTTACACAAATAAATTGGAAACTGATTTCCATACCAAAGCCTACTTTAAAGTTAGATTTTTATAGTAATTTTATTTATGATTGTCAAAACTTGGAAGCAGCCAAATTGTCCCTCGGTAGATGAATGGATAAATAAACTATGGTATATCCAGACAGTGGAATATTATTCAGTGCTTTAAAAAAAGAAGAAAGCTATAAAGCCATCAAAAGATGTGGAAGAAACTTTAAAGTATATTACTAAATGCAAGAAACCAATATAAACAGGCTACATGCAGTGTGATTCCAAATATATGACATTCTGGAAAAGGAAAAACCTTGGAGATGGTAAAAAGATCAATGGCTGTTAATTTCATGTGCACAGAGGGATGAATAGGCAGAGGACAGAGGATTTTTAAGGAAGATGATACTATAATGGTGGTTACATGTCATTATACATTTGTCAAAACTCAGAGAATGTGCAAGGCCAAGAGTAAACTGTAGACTTTGAGTGACAGAGATGTGTCAATGCAGATCAATTGGTTGTACCATATGTACACATTCACAGGATTTGATAGTGGGGGAGGTTATGTATGTGTGGGGGTAGGGAACATGTGAGCACTCTCTACTTTCCCTCAGTTTTGTTATGAAGTTAAAACTATTATGGAAAATAAAATCCACTTTAAAAATTAAATGAGATAACATATGTAAAGCTCTTGATACATAGTAAAGGGCTCAATTAATAGATTACAGCTTATATGTAGAGCTTTCTGTGTGCAAGGAGATGTCCCAAATTACCTCTTGGTCTGATCTTAACTGATTAATCCTTAAAATAAATGTCCAGAGTGGAGGGAAAATGGCCGACAGGAGGCAGGACTAAATTGCTCCTCCCACTTGGATGGACAAAGCTGTGTGTGAAGACTCACATTGTGAACTTTTGCTTCAGAACGACTGAAAGAATATACCAGGAAAGCTGAGAGAATCCACAGACTCTCTGAAGGAAGTAGATTGCTCCTGCAGAACTCAGAAGACAGCCCAAATACTCTGAATGCCCGAGGCATGAAAGTGAGAAAAGGGTAATCATCCATTTCCAAACATATACCCTCACTAGGAACCTGAAGGTCTAGATCATGGGATAAGGATTTGATCTTACCTGGAGCTGAGTCAATTTAGAGAGTCAAGCAAAATACAGGTGTCGAGGAAGCAGTGGGAAAAGCTCTGTGGACTCTCTGGGTCTTCAGGGAAGCCATTTCTGACTTGTCTCACAAGGGTCCTTGGAGAGGGCTGCCAGAGGAACTGGGAGAAGACTGCAGAGAGAAGGAAACCTTCAGCTGACCTTTGTAACAATTCTAACCGAATGAACTCACAGCAGGGTGTGAATCTGGTGTGCAGACTCGACAGGCAGGAAGGCATGAGAGCCCGGCTTACTTGCTCAGCTGGGAGGCTGGTGCAAGCTGACCTGGTGCAAGTTCTCAGCCCTGCTGGCACATTGCCTGGAAACACACTCAGTGATGTTGCAGGGGAGGAATGATGGGAGTGAGACCAGCTTTTTGGATGTGTGGGAGGGAGCTGGGTGAGGCCTGTGACTGCTGAATTTCCCCCACTTCCCTGACAACCTGCATGACACAGCCATAATCCTCCTGGGAACATAACTCCATTGACCACCATTGAACCACAGCCCTATAGCCCAGCAGCTGCAACAAGCCCACCCATGGAGAGTCTGAGCTCAGACATGCCTAACCCTGCCCCCCTCCTGATGGTCCTTCCCTACCCACCCTGGTGGCTGAAGGGCATATTTTCTTAGGGGTTCTAGAGCCCTGCCCACTGCCTGATCCTTCCTATAGTACCACAGCTGGTGCTCTCTTAAAAGTCCCACCTCTTGGCTAGAGGCCAACCGGCACAAAAATAGTGCATTTCATCAACCAAAACTAAGAACGCTCACAAAGTCCATTTCACTCCCCTGCCAACTCTACCAGAGCAGGTGCTGGTATCCACAACTGAGAGATCTGAAGATGGTTCACATCACAAGACTCTGTGCAGACAACCCCCAGTACCAGCCCAGAGCCTAGTAGCCCTGCTGGATAACTATACCCAGAAGGGAAATAACAGTCACTGTGGTTCAGCTTTCAGGAAGTCACATCCCTAGGAAAAGGGGAGAATATACATCAAGGGAACACTGTGTGTGACAGAGAATCTGAACAGCAGCCTTGAGTCCCAGCCCAGATCTTCCCTCTGACATGCTTACCCAATGAAAGGAACCAGAATAACAATCCTGGTAATATGACAAAACAAGGTTTTTAAACACCTCCCCCCACCAAAAAAAAATCACACCAGCTCACTAGCAATGGATCTGAACCAAGAAGAAATTCCTGATTTACCTGAAAAAGAATTCAGAAGGTTGATTATTAAGCTAATCAAGGAGGCACCAGAGAAAGATGAAGTCCAATTTAGGGAAATTAAAAAATGATACAAGATATGAGGGGGAAAGTATTCAGTGAAATATATAGCATAAATAAAAAACAATCACAACTTTGGAAAATAAAGGACACAGAGAAATGCAAAATATACTGGGAAGTCTTAGCAATAGAATTGAACGAGCAGAAGAAAGAACTTCAGAGTTCAAAGACAAGGTTTTAGAATTAACCCTATCCAATAAAGACAAAAAAAAAAAAAAAGAAAAATTTAAAAAATGAGCAAATCTTCCAAGAAGTTGGTGATTATGTTAAATGACCGAACATAAGAATAATTGGCATTCCTGAGGAAGAAGAGAAATCTAAAAGTTTGGTAAACATATTTGGGGGAATAATCAAGGAAAATTTTCCTGCCTTGCTTGAGACCTAGACATCCAACTACAAGAAAATCAAAGAACACCTGGGAAATTCATTGTAAAAAGATCATTGCCTAGGCACATTGTCATTAGGTTATCTAAAATCAGGACGAATGAAAGAATCTTAAGAGCTGTCAGGCAAAAGCGCCAGTGCTTTTTTCCTTATAAGCAAAATCCATAAAGGAAAGCCTATCAGATTAACAGAGATTTAGCAGCAGAAGGGATTGGACCCTATCATTAGTCTCCTTAAACAAAACAATTATCAGCCAAGAATTTTGTATCCAGCAAAACTAAGCTTCATAATGAAGGAAAGATACAATCTTTTTCAGACAAATAAATGTTGAGAGAATTCACCACTACCAAGCAACCACTGCAAGAAATGGTAAAAGAAGCTCTAAATCTTGAAACAAATCTGAAAACACATCAGAACAGAACCTCTTTAAAGCATAAATCTCACAGGACCTACAAAACAAAAATACAATTAAAAAAAAACCCAAGGTATACAAGCAACAAATAGCATGATGAATGGAATAGTACCTCAAATCTCAATACTAATGTTGGATGTAAGTGGCCTAAATGCTTAACTTAAGAGATACAAAATTGCAGAATGGATAAGGATTCACCAACCAAATATCTGGTTCCTTCAAGATACTCACCTAACACATAAGGACACTTATAGACTTAAGGTAAAGGAATGGAAAAAGATATCCCATGCAAATGGACACCAAAAGTGAGCAAAAGTAGCTATTCTTATATCAGAAACTTTAAAGCAACAGCAGTTAAAAACAAACAAACAAACAAAGAGGGATATTATATAATGATAAAAGGCCTTGTCCAACAGAAAAATATCACAATCCAAAATGTACATGCACCCAACACTGGAGCTCCCAAATTTATAAAACAATTACTACTAGACCTAAGAAATGAGATAGACAGTAACATATTAATAGTAGGTGACTTCAGTACTCCACTGACAGAACTAGACAGGTCATCAAAACAAAAGTCAACAAAGAAACAATATATTTAAACTATACCCCATAACAAATGGACTTAACGTATATTTACAGAGCCTTCTACACAACAACTGCAGAATGTACATTCTATTCATCAGTTCATGGAACTTTCTCCAAGACAGACCATATGATAGGCCACAAAACAAATCTGAATAAATTTAAGAAAATTCATATTATATCAAGTACACTCTCAGAGTACAGTGGACTAAAATTGGAAATCAATTTCCAAAGGAACCTTCAAAACCATGCAACTCCATGAAAATTAAATAACCTGCTCTTGAGTGATTATTGGGTCAAAAATGAAATCAAGATAAAAATTTTAAAATTCTTCAAACTGAATGATAATAGAGACACAACATATCAAAATCTCCGAGATATAGCAAAGGCAGTGCTAAGAAGAAAGTTCATGATGCAGACCTTAAATGCCTACATCAAAAAGTCTGAAAGACCACAAATAGACAATCTAAGATCATACCTAAGATACTAGAGAAACAAGAACAAAACAAACCCAAACCCAGCAGAAGAAAGAAAAAAAACCAAGATCAGAGCAGAACTAAATAAAATTGAAACAAAAAAAAAAATACAAAACAAAAGTAAAACAAAAAGGTGGATCTTTAAAAAGATAAATAAAATTGGTAGACCATTAGCAAGATTAGCCAAGAAAAGAAGAAAGCTAAATAAGTTTAATCAGAAACAAAATGGGAGGTATTACAACCAACACCACAGAAATACAAAAGATTATTCAAGGTTACTATGAACACTTTTATGTGCATAAACTAAAAAACCTAGAAGAGATGGATAAATTCCCGGAAAGATACAACTCTCCTAGCTTGAATCAGGAAGAATTTGAAACCCTGAACAGGCCAATAACAAGCAGTGAGAATGAAAAGGTAATTTAAAAAATTACCAACAACAAAAAAAAGTCCAGGACTCGGTGGATTCACAACTGAATTCTACCAGTCATTTAAAGAGGAATTGGTACCAATCCTATTGACACTATTTCACAAGATTGAGAAAGAAAGAATTCTCCCTAAACCATTCTATGAAGCCAGTATCACCCTAATCCCAAAACCGGGAAAGGACATCACAAAAAAAGAAAACTAAAAACCAATATCCCTGAAGAACATAGATGCAAAAATCCTTAACAACGTATTAGCCAACTGAATCTAACAGCATATCCAAAATATAATCCACCATGATCAAGTGGGTTTCATCCCAGGATGCAGGGGTGGTTTAACATACACAAGTCAATAAATGTGATACACCACATAAACAGAATTAAAAGCAAAAAATCACATGATCATCTCAATCGATGCCAAAAAAGCATCTGACAAAATCCAACATTGCTTTATGACTAAAACCCTCAACAAAATTGGCATACAAAAAACATAATATTATACAATTATATTTTTTCTAATTCTGTGAAGAATAATGGTGTTATTTTGATGAGAATTGCATTGAATTTGTAGATTTTGGCAGTATGGTCACTTTCACAACATTGATTCTACCCATTCATGAGCATGGGATGTGTTTCCATTTGTTTGCTTCAGCTATGATTCTTTTCAGCAGTGTTCTGTAGTTTTCCTTGTAGAGGTCTTTTGCCTCCTTGGTTAGGTATATTCCTAAAATTCATATGAAATCAAACAAGAGTGTGCATAGCCAGATTAAGACTAAGCAAAAAGAACAAATCAAAGGTGTGAATACCAGGAGGTAGAGATTATTGTTGCCACCTTAGAGGCTGGCTACCATACCATCATTGTCAGCCTCTGGAGCACTTGGTTGAATGGCATCTCTGTGGCCTCCCAAGATACTTGGCAGTCAGAGTTATTCGTAAGAGATGGGAAAGAGATTTTGCTAAAGCCTTCTTCCTCAATCTGAAGGTCTTGCTGGGAAAGACAGCCAAATGGAGCTCATATAACCCAAAAGCTCTGGACCTGGCTCTCCGTGTACGGTAGGGGTAATGACCCATTCTTCCTTACTTCTGACAACTGGCTCTTCAAATACACTTCAAATACTTGGGAACCTACTCACATCCATCCTCTGAATGGGAAGAAAATTGCTTCTCCTTGGCAAATATCTTTGGCCTGGGCAGTGGTCCCAACCTGTCATTAGTATGAGAAACCTTCCAGTATGTTCATTTTTGTGGTGACTGTTCTTTTCTATTTCGTTTTATGTATTAGCTCATAAGCACTAAGTTTCAAAAGCACAAAGACATTCTAGAGTCCTTGATTGCTCACTCATCCTTCCATTCATTTATTCAATAAATGTTTATTAAGCTTCTATTATGTGTCAGATGTTGTGTAAATTCTTATGGTAATAAAAAGATGTTTGAGACATAGACATTTTATTTAGTCACTCAACAATGTTTGAAGATCTACTCTGTACAAGGTGCTATGGATCAATAAAAGGAATAGTACAGCTTAAGACAGCACAACAAAAATAAACGCTTGACTGCACTGACCATAACATCTTTTCACTGAGATCTTCATGGCACAACTTCTTGATGAACAGGTATTTTTTTAATGGTCACTCCCGTCACTTCTTCCTTTTACTCCTCAACACACAGATGAATTGTGTGCTGTACTTTTCAGTTGAGTTTTCAACCCAAATGTTCGAGGAAATTGCTCTTACCAAACTACTTAGGATGTTGCCAAAACCAATGGTCAATTTTCTTCCTATTGGCTTTGATGCATCCATCAGAGTGGACCACACTCTTCTTGAAACACTTTCTCCAGTTGACTTTTACAATGCCATCCCCTCGTAATTTTCCTCCTGTCACCAACTCCTACTCAGTATCTTTAGCTGGCCCTTCCTCCTCTGTTCAACCTCTAAATGTTGTTATTTCTAGTCCAGGATTCAATCCAGAAACTTTTTCTTTTATCCATGAATATTCTTATCCTAGCTATTTCATCTAATCCCGTATTTTTTAAATCTATTCTATATTTTTCATGAACAAATTGACCTCTCCAGGACTAGCATAAGGGGTGTAATTATCCTAAAGTAACCCAGGAATTTAATAAGCTGGCCAAGAAGAGGAATTTTCCTTTTCCCAGCATGAGCGATTGTGCCTACTATAGCTCCCTGTACAATGGGTGGCTTTCTTCCCCAAGAAAAAGGAAACTCTTTGCACAAGTCCCAAGGTCTCTAGGTGCTGGGCAGTTGATTTTCCCAATCTTGTGAGCAGCTGGCACCTAAATCCAGACTGTTTCACACCAACAGCCTGTGTTCCTCCATTGATAAGGCTGTGTCCTTGTGCTTACATGATAAAAAATTATAATAAAGGAGACTAGTGCTCCTACACTGGAATGAAGACTCACATTGTGAGCCCAGCAATCTTTTGACAGTTTATGCATCAGCATAAGACAGGAGGATGGGGAAATCATGCCATCTATTCTTTTGCTGACCAGTAATCTTTGTGAGTTTTCCTAATATGGCATATTATTTAATCCGTGATTATCATATTGAGAAATTCTTCACAAACTCTGATGCCAATAGGTGGTAACTCAGATGGACATCACTTTACACAGCATGCTGACCTTCCCTGAGCATGTGGACAACTTCGTTGTCTCAGTATCACATGTATAAACAACTATCCTTTTTTCCCATTGAATTTACCTTTCTCAAAATCAATTGGCCATATGAATTTAGGCCATTAACTCACACATAAGCAAAAATTCCCTCAAAATGGATTATAGGCCTAAATGTAAGGGCTAAACTATACACTTCTTAAAGAAAACAGAGACTAACATATTCATGACATTGGATTAGGCAAAAGCTTAAGTTTTCCTGGTAGAAGGAAAAAAGTTGAAAAATGAGACAGGATCAAAACTAAAAATGTTTGCATTTTAAAAGATACCAATATCAATAAGAAAGTGAAAGGATAAGCCACAGACTGGAAAAAATTAAATCATATATTTGATAAAGGACTTGTATCCAGAATGTAAAATGCACACACAACAAAAAGGTAAATAACCCAATTTTAAAATGGGCAAGGTATTTGAATAGCCATTTCACCAAAAAGGTGTAGGAATGACCAATCACATGAAAAGATGGTCAGCATCATCAGTCAGCAGGGAAATGCAAATCAAAACTACAGTGAGACACCGCTTCTTACCCACTAGAATGCTACAATAAAAAAGAGAGACAATAACAATTGAGGAAGTGAAAACACAATGCTGTGGGGAAACTGAAATATTCATGCATTGCTGATGGGACATGCAGCCATGTTCAAAAACATTAAAGACACATTTACCATATGACCTAGCAGTTTCACTCCCATCTGACTACCCCAAAGAAATAAAAATGTATGTCTACACACCACATGAATGTGAATATTCATAGCAGCTTTATCCATAATGCACTTTGGGAGGCTGAGGTGGGCGGATTACGAGGTCAAGAGATGGAGACCATCCTGGCCAACATGGTGAAACCCCATCTCTACTAAAAATACAAAAATTAGCCAGGCATGGTGTTGTGCACCTGTAGGCCCAGCTACTCGGGAGGCTGAGGCAGGAGAATCGCTTGAACCTGAGAGGCAGAGGTTGCAGTGAGCTGAGATCGCGCCACTGCACTCAAGCCTGGCGACAGAGCGAGGCTCCATCTCAAAGGAACAAAACAACGACAACAACAACAAAAACTGGAAACACATTAAATATCTATCAACTAATAAATGAATAAACTAATGGGAGCCATCCATACAATTTAATAGGATTTGGCACCTAAAAGGAATGAAATCTTGATATGTGCTACCACGTACATGAACCACAAAAGTATGTTAAGTCAAGTGAAAGAAGACAGATACAAAAAACCACATACTGCATAATTTCATTTATATGGTATCCAGAGAACCAAATCTGTGGAGTCAGAAAGTCAATTAGGGCCTGCCTAGAGCTAGCTGGGGGTTTGGGAATAAGGGATGGCAACTGAGGAGCATGAGGGATTCCTTAGGAAAGACAGAAATGTTCCCAAACAAGATTGTGATGATGGCCACACAAGTCTAAAATTTTACTAAGAATAATTGAACTGTACACTTAAAACAGGTGAATGTTATGATATGTCAATAATATCTCAGTAAAGCTGTTGTAAACAGAAAGTTGGTAGTATGGCCCCCACCAGCCTTGCTCTTTGTCTTATTTCTACTTTCCTAAAGAAAATAAGATATCTATTGGTTTAAAGGAAGCTTACAGTTATTGCTTTCACTCAGAGACTCTGAGAGACACTGGCTGAAATCCATTAGCCTCCAGCACTCTCAACAGCTGAGGGAATGTCCAGCCCCATCCTGAAGGTGATGGGGGGTCTGTAAGGTGCACTCCAGCATCTGCTACAGCAGGCAAAGGTGTGTGAATCACCTGAGTGGTCTCAGGTAGTGCTCCACACATCTCAGCAAGACCCAGCACTTGTAGCTCGTTCTGGGAGCTTCAGAGAACAAGCCGCTACATCTTGCAGCACAGGGACAACCTCTTCAAGGCAAGTGGGTTTGAAGCATTGCTAGTCAGGTCCCAGGTAGCAGTGAATGTCTACAACACAGAAGGAGGGCAAGACCCACCGTGGGGTTTCAAACTAAATAGTTTGTAGAGTATTACTTCCAACAACTGCAGAAAGTGTTCTTTTCGAGTGTTTATGGCATTTTCACCAACATAGACCATATGCTGCACCATATAAAAAGTCTCAATATATATCCAAAGATCAAAATCATACACAGTATATGCTCTGGCCACAACAGTATTTAATTAGAAATCCGTAACAATAAGATATCTAGAAAACCCCCAATTTTAGAAAACAAGCAGCATGCTTCTGAATAACCCTTGGATCAAAGAAAAAATCACACACAAAAAATAAAAACATCATTAACTAGATGATGATAACCCAATGCATCAAAATGTTGGATACAGCTTACATGTTCTCAGAGAGAATTTTACAACTTTAAATGCCTATAGTGGAAATGAGCAAAAGAGTAAAGTCAATTATCCATGCTTTTATAATAAGAACCCTGAAAAAGAAGAGTAAAATAAACCCAAAGTTAATAAATGTCAGCCAATCATAAAAATAATGAAAATCATGAAATAGAAAGATGAACAAACAATAGTCAATCAACGGTCAATTCTTCTGTACTTTATGAAAAAAACTTTAGTTCAGAGTGATTTTATATTTAAATATGTATCCAGAACCACAAAGATCTTAGAAGAAAAAATTAGGAAAATATAGAAATAAAATGGGAATTCTGTGGAAATAAATGTCTGAAACTAATTGTCTACCAGGTAAATGGGGAAAGGGCAGGAAACTAACTAAGAACAGGCAGAAAAACGTTCTGGAGTGAAGGAAATGGCTTCTATCTTCTTCTGGGTGCTACTTACATGGACATATATAACTGCCAAGGTTCACTGACACTGCACACTTAAGTGTACACCAAACGCTTAAGATATGGGCCTTACAATGCATATAAATTACATCTCGATTTTTTTAAGTAGAGAAAAGTGTCTTGGGGAGTTAATGGCAGTGATGTTTGGGCAGACAGGGGCATAGGTTTCAGAAGCATTCATAGAATCTGCCATTCAGAAATTTGCTAAGAATGGTTTTGCAGCCAAAAATGTAAGATAAGTGCACATATCTTTTTGATAAGAGTCATTGGGGCATACAGCTACAAATCCCCACACTTGTAGTACAGGCCATATAATTAATTTGTTATCACGAGATACCTTTTTTTCAATGAGGTTCTTCCACTAGGAACCCGGAGTTCTCCAGGGAAAAATTGCAACTGAAGTTTTGGATATACTGGGTGGAAAAGAAAGTCACCTCACATAAAACTTAGTGATTGGAGCTGTCACCATCCCAAATTTCTAAACTTTGCAAGACAGCAGCAACATTTCAAATGACACTCTGAGAGGGGAGTTAATGGGCTAACGTGGATTTCCCTCCAGGTGGGTTTACTGTACAAGGACAAAATTTACATTACACTTGGAGATTTCTCCCAGTGTGGTTAAAGTTCACAGATTGCGGACCCCAGACAGCTGCTATCAACGGACCAATGTTCTGCTAAGGCTAAACCCAAGGCTCTTTATCACAGCGGCCTTAAGATTGGATTTCTCTTCCTGTTCCTGGGAAGAATTAGAGATACAACCTAAAGGTCACTATTCTGTGAAAAGGGATCCTGGAGGAGGAGGGAGCAATGAGTATATGGCAGGAGTTCAAGGTGATAAGGGCTGAGCCAGAAGCCACAGAGCATAAATCTCCAGTGCTGTCTCCAGGGATGAGGCAACGAGGACCCCGACTCTTCTATCCAGGCTAACCTACGGTTAGAGCTTTTTTCTTTCCTTTCAACTACTCCTGGCAGTAGTCAGGTCATGGAATTTTTGCAAAAAAAATGGGTGGAGGAAAATAAGGGATCTGTCTGAGTATATAACTATTTTACCTCTGTTTTTAGCTTTCTTCAGGGTCACCCTAGAATCGGATCTGCTCCCCAGCATCTTCTGTTTCCTGTCAAGTGTTTCCTGCTACCTTGGATTGGCCATGATGGGCTGGAGCTGCCTTGTGACAGGAGCAGGAGGGTTTCTGGGTCAGAGGATCGTCCGCCTGTTGGTGGAGGAGAAGGACCTGAAGGAGATCAGGGCCTTGGACAAGGCCTTCAGACCGGAATTGAGGGAGGAATTTTCTAGTAAGTAAACTTGGGTCATGGGTGTGTGGTCCATCTTAAACTCTGCATGGGTGTGGGGATGTGGACTTTGTCTAACAAGTTATGAAAAGTTGTAGCCAAATGAAAGCCAATTCCACATCCAAAGTCATCAGAAAGGAGATAGGATAAATAAAACGGGATAGTGTGAAAGATACTGGATGTGGTGTTCAGAGACTGGATTCTGGCCCTGCCCCCGGAACTTGAGAGGCAGCCACCTCCGCCTCCAGGCCTCTTTTCTTCTCTCCTAGAAAATCCCACATCAGTTCTTTTTCGTCTACAGCTCTTTTACATTCTGAAGCTTTTTGTCTTGACTATTGCTGTGCAATATTCACAAAGGACACCATTTACCTGGAGACCTCACCAGGGGGTCCCTGTCTCTCCAGACTGACCCAGGTTTTGTTTCATTTGATAGCTTCCTTAGCATCTTTAGTGATGGCAAAATAAAAGGAAGTGAAGGTACAGATGTGTGTGTAAGTATGTGTGTGTCAGAGAGAGAAAGAAAATGAGGGGGAAAGAAAGTCAGAGAGAATCAGAAAGACAGACAATGAATGAGATAGTCTGAGAGAGAGCATCAGTGAGAGAGAGAGAGAGAGAGAGAGAGAGCACATGCACAAGTGCACAGCACAGAGCAGAGACAGAGTAAGAAGCAGTAGGAGGCAAGACAGACCTCATTTATATTTCTCATATATGGCCTTATTTTTTTAACCATTTGCCTCTGTTGCTCGACACCCCAAAGAAACTGACTGCAGAATTTGCTGTAGTAACTCCTTGCGCAAATCACCCTGTGAGGAAGGTAGAAAAAAGGTCACATCCAACTGGACAATAAACCCATCAAGGTCCAGAAACATAAAGTGACTTGCCAAGACTAGCTGATGAATGTGCAGCAGAGCTCAGACCAGAGCTTCATCCAGAGGCTTCATCACTTGACTCCGGGGCTGATCCTTGGCAAAGTGAGTCTTCAGTCACTCCCTTTGCCTCTCTGTGGGCCCCAGACCAATTCTCTGTGCTCCTCCCAACCCAGAGGATTGGGGGATGTGGGTTCTGGCTGCCTAGAAGGCCCAGCCCTGCCCATATAGACTCCCCAACCCCCTGCCTTGACAGCACTCTGGGACCACACCCAACACTCTTTCACTCTTCTCTGACCTCTTTTGATTTTCTCCACCCTCTGTTTTAGTGGTGTCCTTGATAAACAAATATTAACACAGGACCAATATTAAATGTTTGTAAACCTTGTGTCTCAGTAATATTTGCAGTCTAACATCTGACACTGGGAAAAAAGCAATGCTCAGCCTAGAGGAACAGTTCTCCCATGGTGAAAATGCAGGGGGCATAATGGATGGGCAGGGTCTGTATGAAGATAAAACAGAGAATCCTTTCAGTGTTCTTTCTGTGCCGGGCCCTGTATAAAGGCTTTGCATGTGCTGACTCATGACTCCTCCTAACAACTCTATGAGATCAGTAACATTATTATCCTTTTTTACAGATGAGGAGACAGGCACAGAGAGGTTAATCAACTTGTCTAGGCTCCCATAGTTAGATTATGGCAAAGCTGGATTTGAACCCAGACAGTCTAGTGCCGCATCTGTGCTCTTAAGCAGTACTTTGTCTAGCAGCTTCTCTAGACCCCCTCTAGCTCAACTCACACCATATAAGCAAATGCACTTAGTCTACATAAAACACTTGCCAAGTCCGCAGGAAAAGGAGGGAACTATGGCTTCATCAACAAAGTCCCCTTTCCTGGTCCCTCTAGATCCCCATGAACTCACTGGGGAAGAGTCATTTTCTACTGGTTTTGACTTATTCTGCTTTGACATAACAATTCCTTTGAGCCAGTCTGTCTGAAGTCAGCAGCAAAGGAGAAGCAGAGGAAGGGAGCAGGGAGGGCAGAGGTGGAAATACAACCAGAGAAAATTCCACTCGCAGGCTGTCACCCACCTCCTCCCCAGCAGCCTCTTCCCTGCCTCCCCCACTGCAGGGCCTTCCTGGAGTTGCCTGACAATGGAAGGGGCTGGGAGTAGACAAAACATGGCAGAGGCATCGGGAGAGCAAATGGTCCCGCCTGTACTCCAGGAAGGAATTTCTCCAGCCTTGAATTTTTCACTCTGAATTTTGTTCTCACTGTTGCTTGTCCTTTGCTGCCAATTTCAGTTCAACCGATTTATTCTTAATCTTTCTCAGAAAAGTTGATTCTAAACAGCCAGTCCTGCACCTGGGGTACAGGGTACAAAGCTTGAGGTGGGGTGGGCAGGTCTGAGCCTTCACGAGAAGCCTGACCTTGGATCTGTCCTCTAACTTCTCTGAGCCTCAGTTTCCTCATCAATACAGTGGGACTCAGAATGCCTACTTCACAAGATAGCTGTAAAAGGAAATAAGCAAGTTGTGAGCCGTGCGCAGATTATAAAGCATGAATGAGTGTAGAGTATTTATCCGAGCTCCATGTAGCACAGTGTTCATTGCGTGGGCTAATTCCAGGTGACAGCTTTACTGGCAGCATCACTTTCTGTGGATTTCAGAAAAGCCTGAAGATATCGGTGCTGTATCCTCTGCCCTTGGCTAGACACTAGACGGCTGGGATGTTAGTTCATTGGTGGCTGACTCATTTTCAGCATTGCTATCTGCTTCTGATGATATCTGATAAGAGTTTTTCAATGAAATTCATGACTTAAGCCCATCTGCAATTCCTGACTAAGGGCTCCACTCTCCTCCCAGTTGTCCAAGCAGTTGACTGCAGGGGTGATTTTTGTCATCTCCCTTTCCTGTCAGCCCAGATCCAATAGGTACCAGGACATTCAAGGTGAGGTATGAAATTCAGACACGGTGTATCTCTTCCCTCCTCTGCTTCCACTGCTGGATCCTAGTTATGGTCCTCATCGAAACTTTGGCACCGACATTCTGGTTAATCTCTTGATCATGCTGTTTTCTCTTCTATCCCCTATACCAGTCCATTTTATGTCCTCATGCCAAGGTAAACATCCCATGCCACAACTCTGCTTCTGTTTCTCTTTTATTATTATTACTATTATTTTGAGACAGTGTCTTTCTCTGCCACAGAGGCTGGAGTGCAGTGGCATGATCTCAATTCACTGCAACCTCTGCCTCCCAGACTCCATCCATCCTCCCACCTCAGGTTTGTGATTAGCTGTGAGTTTAGGCATGTGCCATCATGCCTAGCTAATTTTTTAAATTGTAGTAAAGACAGGGTTTTGCCATGTTTTACAGCCTGGCCTTGACGTCCAGAACTCAAGTGATTCACCACCTTAGAGTCCCAAAGTGCTGGAATTACAGGCAGGAGCCATTGTGCCTGGCCTGTTTCTCTACTGATTCCAATATAAATAAGGCGTTTCTTTGACATGGTTCTCTACTTATTCCAATATAAATAAGGCGTTTCTTTGACGTAAGAGGAAAAGTTTGAATTTAATTCTGTAGGCTACAGAATTAAATTCAAACTTTTCCTCTTATATTCAACTCTCCACAATCACTCTATTCTCCATAAAAAAATTGGTGACTCTCAAATAGTCATTCAAGAATGCTTATATTCCAGGCACATCTGACAGCTCACTGTTCAGATTGCTTTTCTGGAATAAGAGTATAAACAGATGTTTTCTCTTTCACAGTAAACTGCTACCCATGCTTATTTCTGTGATTTTGTTTACTTGTTTCTTTTATGAAATGTACACCCTCCATTCTAACACCCCATTCTTACCATCCTTGAACATCTATGTAACATCACCTTACCAGAAAACTTCCCAGCCAGATCCAGAAATCCTTCCAATGACCTGACCTGTGTTCACACAGAGCTCCAGAGCAAGACCAAGCTGACGATGCTGGAAGGGGACATTCTGGATGAGTCATGCCTGAAGAGAGCCTGCCAGGACATCACGGTCATTATCCACACTGCCTCTATCGTCGATGTCTTTGGTGTCATTCACAGAGAGTCTATCATGAACATCAACGTGAAAGGTACCGTAGCCTGGGGAGGAGATAAAGCAAGGTGGGGAAATAGGATCAGAAAGAAGGACAAGGAAGGGAAGAGAAGTCCCTCCACTGAACACCTGCTGAGCTCTGAGCCAAGTGCCTTTGCTCATCATTCCGACTGAGGAGTTCAAGGCTGCTATCCTCAGTTTTTTAGATGAGAAAACTAGGGCTGAGCAATGACAAGCAACTTGTCCAAAGTCCCACAGGTAAGTAAGTAAGTAGGAGAGTTTGACTTTAAACTCACCCCTGTGTGACTGCAAAGGTGGTGGAAGCTCTTTCTAATGTGGCTCCAATCAAAAGTCAACTTATCTCTGACTTCAGACACTTGATATCCAGCTACCCCTTGGCTCCCTGGGCCAGAATCAGACCTTCCAAGTGCCACCACAGTCATCATTTTGAACCTTGTGTGCAGGCTGATGAGAACATTCAGAGCCCTCTTGCCCATCTGAAAGATGAAGTCCTCTCGGGGGAACTGGCACAGCTGGTTCACAGAGGTCTGTCAGGACAGAGTCACCCAGCACACGCCTTCCCACAGTATTTTCTGAACAATAAGAGTTTCCCAGGATACAGAATAGGGTCTCTCCAGCTCACCACAGGGCCTGCGACTACGGAGCCGTTTCCAGCCAGGTGCCCAAAGTGCAACCTCACTCCACCCTCATCCCTTAAATGCTTGGTGGTCTTCCCGAATTGTGGCTTTCCAACCTACTTTAAATTCAGACACCTTTTTTTTAAAAAAAATCTTGCCATGCAGTCTCACCCTCTGATTCCCAGAGCCCAGTCTCTTCAGCCCCACAGCACCCCAACCTGCAGCCTGGCCCTCCACATTCAGTCTACTCAAACTCTTTCTCTTTTTTTTCTTTTTTTTTTAATTGCATTTTAAGTTTTGGGGCACATGTGAAGGACATGCAAGATTGTTGCATAGGTACACACATGGCAGCATGATTTGCTGCCTTCCTCCCCATCACCTATATCTGGCATTTCTCCCCATGCTATCTCTCTCCAACTCCCCGCCCCCCACTGTCCCTCCCCTATTTCCCCCCTAGAGACCCCAGTGTGTAGTGCTCCCCTCCCTGTGTCCATGTGTTCTCATTGTTCGACACCCGCCTATGAGTGAGAACATGCAGTGTTTGATTTTCTTGTGTCAGTTTGCTGAGAATGATGGTTTCCAGGTTCATCCAGATTCCTACAAAGGACACAAACTCATCGTTTTTGATGGCTACATAATATTCCATGGTGTATATGTGCCACATTTTCTCTGTCCAGTTTATCATCGATGGGCATTTGGGTTGGTTCCAGGTCTTTGCTATTGTAAACTGTGCTGCAATGAACATTTGTGTGCATGTGTCCTTATAGTAGAATGATTTATAATCCTTTGGATATATACCCAGTAATGGGATTGCTGGGTCAAATGGAATTTCTATTTCTAGGTCCTTGAGGAATTGCCACACTGTCTTCCACAATGGTTGAACTAATTTACACTCCCAACAGTGTAAAAGTGTTCCTATTTCTCCACATCCTCTCCAGCATCTGTTGTCTCCAGATTTTCTTTCTTTTTTTTTTTTTTTTTTTTGAGATAGAGTCTGGCTGTGTCACTAGGCACCAGGCTGGAGTGCAGTGGCGCAATCTCGGCTCACTGCCTCCTCCTGGTTTCAAGTGATTCTCCTGCCTCAGCTTCCTGAGTAGCTGGGACTACAGGCGTGTGCGATCACGCCCAGCTAATTTTTTTGTATTTTTTAGTAGAGACGGGGTTTCAACATGGTCTCAATCTCTTGACCTCGTGATCCGCCCACCTCGGCCTCCCAAAGTGCTGGGATTACAGGCGTGAGCCACCACGCCCGGCCTGTCTCCAGATTTTTTAATGATCGCCATTCTAACTGGCCTGAGATGGTATCTCAGTGTAGTTTAAACTCCTTTCTAAAGCAACTAATTGCTTTTGAGTCTCCAGTACCGTCTCAAAAAACAAACAAACAAAACAAAACAAACAGACAGACAAACAAAATACCCTTCCCAGTTTCTACTTAGCCATACCTGCAAGTACCACTACAGTTCAAGGAGTAAGCTAAGAGTAAACAATTTTTTGTTTTAATTTTTTACTCTCCACAGCTCCCAACAACAGGGGATATGGAATGACAGGGGAAGGGTCAGGGGCATCTGTTTCCTAAAACCATTATCACTCCCAGGCTTAGAAAATACTTCACAATGACGGTCATTTCATGAGGCTGAAACTCAAATTGCGTAGACGTTAAAAGTGGCTAAGAACACAAAAATAAGTAAATACAAGTGATCCTTTGCCTAGGATTTTGTCTTTCTTCAAAGGAAGGCGCTCTGGATACCTCCATGAGATTTGCTTCCACACAGCTCTGGGGATGCTGCAAGGTCCTCCCAGTGCAAGTGTTACCAGCAGAGGGCACACTCTCTCCCCAGTCTTCCAGCAGACTCCACAGGAAATGCCAGGGCAGGGTTTAAAGGAAGGTTTATCACTCCTACTTTACATAAGTGGGTAAACAGAGTCAGCCAGAATTGGAAGCAGCTTTCCCAGGGAACACACTATCAGGAAAAAGAGTGTGGGTCTCCAGCATCTCCCTACAGCCCACTGTTTGCTCAGAGATGCCAGAGATAGTCCTTGTGACAAAGTTTTATTAGTTCACTCAAAATGATAAAAATACCAGCAATTGCATGTATATCTAAGAGTGTGTATTTCCTATATTCAACTGTGAATTTGTGTGTGTAATGCAAATTCTTCCACTGTCCTTCTTTGACCAAGGACTGACTGGCACTGTTCATTTTCTCAGAGTATGGCCTCCTGATTTTTTAGATTTTAAATGATCTGTCTTTAATTGTATTGATGACAAATCATAATGTTTCAATATCCTTACATGGCAAAATATAAAGTGATTACCCTAGGTCCTTCTCCAAAATTACAAACACACATACACACACACACACACACACACCACACAAACATAGGTCCATGAAACCCAAAAGTCTTGCTCTCTAGAACCCAAAGGTCAGTTGCCTTTTATTTTTGTGTTTTTCCTATGGCTGTATCATGACCCAATCTTAGTCAGAGCCAAAGAAGAATGCAGTCTGAGTCTGTTACAACCACTGCACTTGGGAGTGGGGAGTGGGGCACATGGATCTGTGCACATGGTTGCAGCCCCTTAGGGATGTTTAGGGATATTTCCTGACACTGACAGCTTGCTCTTCATGGGCAGGTACCCAGCTCCTGTTGGAGGCCTGTGTCCACGCTAGTGTGCCAGTCTTCATCTACACCAGTACCCTAGAGGTAGCCGGGCCCAACTCCTACAAGGAAGTCATCCAGAACGGCCACGAAGATCAGCCTCTGGAAAACACATGGTCTGCTCCCTATCCATACAGCAAACAGCTTGCTGAGAAGGCTGTGCTGGCAGCTAATGGGTGGACTCTGAAAAATGGTGGCACCTTGTACACTTGTGCCTTAAGACCCATGTATATCTATGGAGAAGAAGGCCCATTCCTTTCTGCCACTATAAATGAAGCCCTGAACAACAGTGGGATCCTGCCAAGTGTCGGCAAGTTCTCCACAGTGAACCCAGTGTATGTTGGCAATGTGGCCTGGGCCCACATTCTGGCCTTGAGGGCCCTGCGGGACCCCAAGAAGGCCCCAAGTGTCCGAGGACAGTTCTATTACATCTCAGATGACACGCCTCACCAAAGCTATGATACTCTTAATTACACCCTGAGCAAAGAGTTTGGCCTCTGCCTTGATTCCAGTTGGAGCCTTCCTTTATTCCTGATGTACTGGATTGCCTTCCTGCTGGAAGTAGTGAGCTTCCTGCTGAGCCCAATTTATACCTATCGACCCCCCTTCAACCGTCACACAGTGACGTTGTCAAATAGTGTGTTCACTTTCTCTTACAAGAAGGCTCAGCGAGATCTGGCATATAAGCCGCTCTACAGCTGGGAGGAAGCCAGGCAGAAAACCGTGGAGTGGGTTGGTTCCCTTGTGGACCGGCACAAGGAGATGCTGAAGTCCAAGACTCAGTGATTTAAGGATGATGGAGATGCCCACGTGGGTATTGTCGGGAGATGTCGTGAAGCTCCACCCTCTTGTCACCTTCAGACAGAAGGTGACAAGAGCACACGCCCAGGTCCTGCTGCCTCCTTTCACACAATGGCCAACTTACTGTCTTCCTTGCATCATCAAAACCTGTGCAATCACTGGTCCAACCAAAAGCTTTCTGTCCTACTCATATACCAGAGGACAATGTGATTTGCTTTTTCCAAATCTCAGTGGCTGATTTTAAACAATTTGGGGTCTCTTTTTACTTGAGGGTCTCTTTTGATTAGTATAGCTCCATTTCTCCTCTTAAATGAGAAGGGATTTCTTTTCTTTTAAATCTCTCATTTCTTCACACAGTTCAATAAAAAGAGCAATAAATGTTTTAATGCTTAACCTGGAGCGAGGTGTGGTTTCTCTTAATACATACTTTCCATCTTTCCCTTTTATTTCCAGGTATCACCATCTTTAACTTAGGGGAGAAGCATGAAAACAGGCTTTGGGGCTGGGGAGGATAGCGGGAGGGTCAGGAAGGGTGGTTGAAGGCTCAATAAAACTCTACCTTGTTTCAGGCATGTACAACATGAGCTATATGTGACATATATTACCTCATTTAATACTCATCAGAAACCCATGAGGCGGGGTGACTATTTCCATTTTATTGGTGAGGAAACTTGTTCACAGTCAACTGATTTGTGGCTAGGCCTGCTATCAGGGAATCAGCTTTGAAAGCTCTTATCTTTCTACCAAGTCACACAGCCTGAACTGGTCTTGTCAGTGGTGCAGCAGAGCACTGAAGCATGGGGTGCCTATCATTGAAAGAGCCCAGCTCCCTTGCGTTACCTCCTTCTTGTTTATTCCCATGCAGGGGACCCTCCAGAACCCAGGAAATTCCCTGAGGGGCATCTGAAAGGGTTTGCACGCCTTTCCAAATGGCCCTGAGCAGGGAGAGCAAACAAAAATGCATCCAGCCTCCACCACCTTCAGTGCCAATTTCCTTGGAAGTTTCTGGAGCACACCTGGCTACATGTGCGATGGCCATTTTGGTCATTCATAATCTTGCATTCCACCCTTTCAAATCACACAATGAGGCCACACCATGGGTTCCTGGGCAAGTAAAGGCAACAAGTGTGAACTTCTTCAAAATGTACCTCCTATTTAGCTTAAAAAGTAGACGTGTCCTATCCCACATCCCCAGATCGAACTACCTCTTCTTTCTTTATCCTTCTCTTTTGAATCACATCCTTTCTTCCTTTATTCTTCCATCCCTTTAACTTCTTTCCTTCCCTCCATCTCCCTTTTAATCACTGTCCTTCTCATTCTTTTCAATGTCCCCAAGAAGTGGAGGCAAATGAGGACAAGTTTGGGGACTTAATGACATAGGGGGCTTCAATGACATTAACCAACCAAAGAAGCAACAGTTAAAAAAAAAATCCACTCTCAGGAGCATCAGGAGCAGAGTTGAACACTCCTCACTCTCAGGTTGCTGTGGGGTCAGAGTGTGGAAAGGGGAAGCTGTCTTCCTCTTCACCAGGGTGTGATAGCAATGATGAGAGTCGCACTCAACGTCAAGATGACTTCTTTCCTACACAGGAAATTTACAGATCATTTATCAGTTGAAATTGATTACCACAAAGGATACAGTTTCAGTGTTCATCCTGACAGGAAAAGAGAAAAACACTCTGGCCCCTATGAACAGGTTTCCACCACCTTCAAAACCCCAAAGGACAGATGGTCAGCACAAGCATCAGGGTGAAGTGACCCCAGGCAGCAGGGTAAGGTGAAAAATGAAACACTCATCCTTCCCCGGCCGCTGCTCAAAATGCAAGAGCCAGCATCTGTCCAGCTCTTGAAAGGCATTTACACCATCCATATGTTAATGCCAAATAGCATGGGAGGGAAAGGAGGGTGGTGGAATCTGGGGCAAGAGCGCTTCCTCCTTGTTTTTCAGCCCAGTAAAACCCCACACCTGTGAACCACAAGGGCAATTTTCACAGGGAAGGAAAGAGAAAGGACGTATCTCCATCAGGCAGCGAGGAGTGATCGAAAAAAGAGACGTGGGAATTGGATAGCCAGCATTCGCAACTGAACAAGCATAGAGGCCTCATTATGTTGTCACCAACAAAATGTGTCACCCCTTCTTACACCTGCGGGCGCCAGGCAGGCAGAGCTTCTGCACCAAACCCCGCTGCAACTCACGCGATGCACCACACGGGGGCAGCAAAGCCTCGGAGAGAAGAACAAGGAAACCTGACCCAGTGAGGGTTTTTGGGTCCCTTTTCTCCACCTGGGTGGCTCTGCAAGGTACCTGGCAAAAGAATAAATGGAAGCACAACAAGTGCTGAGCCTCCGGCTTAAGGGCTAGGTGTATACAAGCACCGATAATGGAGCTGAGCTAAAGTCACTGGGAAAAGTCACAGGAGCCCGTAGGGCTTGAACGAGGCTTTGGATTCTTGGGTCCAGGGAGGGGCACAGCCAAGGCAGTGATGTGGAGGAGGACTAGGGGTATAAGAACCTCCCCGCCACGTGCTGGGAAGCGTGTACAGAGGGAAGATGAGGGAGCTCGGGTACCAGACTCAGCCACAGACCCGACAGGCAAGCTCTAAGGTTCTGGGTAGGGTGTGGAGCCTACAACAGTCTGCTGAGAACCAGCAGCAAAGTGGTAGGAGGCCAATTCTTACGTGAAATCTTTGCTTTCTAAATATTAATGACTAACTCTAAATTTGAAAAAGCAGTGTGAAGACCAGCTCCAAGAGGGATGCATGGGCTAGTGTTCAAACTGTATGTGCAATATTTTATTTCTTGAGACGTGGGTGGTGATATGTCAGCAGCAAATCTGTTCATTCCTGATGATAAGTCCCAAATATACATTATTATACCATAGTCTCAAATTTTCTGTATTTTTACACAGGTTATGATTTTTTTTAATAAATTAAATTTGGTGCGGGAAAATATGCAAACTAACAAAACACATTCACAGTTTGCCCCAGGCTTAAGGTCTCCGATTTTCCACATCTGCTCCCAGTCTACTGGTCCAGTGGGGGAGATGAAATAGGAGACATGTTAGGTGCTGAGCGCAGTAGGTGTGCAGAGTGCCGTAAGAGAGGAAAGTGCTTCCAGAAGATCCATTCCCATAGGGGATTCATGCGGTCCTTGGATTTGAGCTGGATATCAAATGATGGGTAGGATTCCAACACACAGGAATGTGAGTGAAATTATTCCAGGCAGAGGCAATGCAGTCTGCAAAGACCCAGATGGGAAAAGGGTCAACAATGGGACCAGACGAGAGAACACTAGGCCAGGGGAGAGATGGAAGATAGACCTGAAAAAATGATGGACACAGACCGTGATCACCCACAGTCACTTCTGGAGGCACCCTGCCTGCTCCCTTCTTTGCCCTCAGGATGCAAGTCTGTGCCCCCCTTAAAAGAGAAATGTGTAGCCAGATCCTTTTCCAGCCCCTTGACAAAGTGCGCTAGCTTTTCCAAGGTCACACACTGTCCTTTCTCTCACCCAACAAAGCCAGCTAAAGTGGACATTGCCTGATTTGCAGCAGTGGTAGGGACTCTGACTTATAATTTCAAAGTCCTTGACAGAGAATCTGCTTAAGGCTGAGCCTTTGCTGAATGCACCATCTTGCCCTAGCATAACATGTGAAGCCTCTACGTGAAGACGTTCCCTCTGTCCTCCTCCCACCCGCTGCAATCCCTGGTGCCAATTCCTAAAGTCATACTTATAGTTGGCAAAATAATTCACCACAAGCAGGTTGGGCAGGCAGGGAACAAAATCAGCCTTCACCTTCACCCTTAAATGGTGCTGGAATGTGGAAACGCCTCTACCTCTTATATCTGTCTCCCTAGCATTGAGTGCTATGCCAGGCACAGGCCCGCTCAGCTGACAGGTGAACTTCTCAGGGGCTCTGCTCTTAATGAGATGCAGTCTTGGGTCCTAGGAAAGGCTGGCCATACACAGATGGTATCAGAACACCCAGGCAGAACCATTCCTTACTTCAGCCCTACTTAGTCCAGAAAAGAATCTCAAAGGTGTGTCTTCAGTGAATAAAAAGAATGCATGGAACTGCTTCCAATGAAGCCCCGGTCTCCAGGAACTGGAGTCTGTCAATACTTTTACTTAAGCTGAACATCCTTCAAATATATGAGTGGGAAAGTCAGCTTGAACACTGCATGTACACTGACACCTTTTTCAACCTTCCTGAACACAGGGCAATGTGCTCTATGAAGCAACTTGCAGCCCACCTCATTGGCTTCCAAGGCTCACATTCCCAGCTGCTAGAATGAGGCAGGGCACCAGTTGGACGCAGAGAGCGTTGTGAACAGTGTGGCCTGGACCCCATGGGAGCAGCTGGAAATTGAAACCCATTGGAATGTGCTTTGGGTTAGCAGAGATGACCTTGAAACCACAGTCTGGCAGCAGAAAACTGCAATCTGCAGGACACTTGTGGCTGTGATAGGGAGACAGAGGAGCAAGCACTAGGCAGTCCATGCTGGAGACTGGCCAGGTGTGCTCCTCCCCTTCCACCAGGGGCAGAGAGGGCAGCTGAGAAAAGGAGTCATGCCTGGGATTTGCTGTGGTAAGTGAGCTGAGTCGGGGGACTGTAGACCTGAGAGAAGGGGAAGAAGGCAGACTGTGAGTGGCGAAGACGGTGAAGGCCGCCAGCAGCCTTCCACACCTATTCCACTGTTATCTGATGGACGGCCAAGACAGGCACTTTTCCTGGCTCTTAGTTGTATTGTCTTCTCTATTTGGAGCAGTTGCATGAAAGGAGGCCTACCAGGAGCAGACAAAGCGTGTTGCACCTTGCACTGCCCTTTGCCTCCATACCCCCCAGAGGAGGAGAGGATTTGAGCCTCCTATGTTACACTTACTGTAATCCCCAAGAGGGAAAGTGGATCCCTAATTAGCTCTACAGAATTCTCAACCTTGTTTGCCGATGAAAATCACCCAGGGAGTCTCTATAAAATTACAGGTACTTAGGACTCACTTCAACTAATCGCTCTCTGCGGTTAAAAGACAAACAAAACAGCTCTCCAAGGTTAAGAAAATCTGTAGCTTAAAGTAATCAAACCTCAAGAGTTCCAAGGTGACCAGGTACAGTTTCTCTAACTGAAATGTGGGCAGAGGCCCAGTCGCAGCAATGTTAGAGATAACTGGGCACGGAGACACATGTCTATGATAGCAGCACTCTGGGAGGCCGAGGTGGGAGGATCACTTGAGCCTAGGATTCTGAGACCACCCTGGGAAACATAGGGAGACCCCATCTCTACAGGACTAGAAATGGGTTAAAAGTCTAGCCAGGCATGGTGGCGCACACCTGTGGTCCCAGGCACACTTGAGACTGAGATAAGAGAATCTCTTGGCCTGGAAAGTTGAGGATCATGCCACTGCACATCAGTACTCTGGGTGACAGAGCAAGACCCTGCCTCAAAAAAACAAAAACAAGAAAGAAAGAAGGTTAGAGAAAAAAATGTATCTGTCTAAATGAATTGTGTCAGCACTGGCTTTTCCCATGCTCTTTCTTGCTGCTTGCCAAACTCTGTTCTCCAAACAATAGCCTGAGATGTTTTAAAGTGAACTCAAATCTTACATCTCACTTATTTAAAACCTTTCTGTGGCTTCCATTCCATTTGCTACACACTCTAAACTGATCTCCAGCTCTCCTGGGCACTCCATGATCTGTTCAACTTTCCAACTCCTCATCACTCCCCTTTTACTCATGATGCCCCAGAGAGATTGACCTCCCTTCTATTCCATAAAGAAGGAAAACTTTCTTGCCTCTGGATCTTCACCTTTATCATTCCCTTTACATAAAATGGTGTTCCTCATCTTCTCATGGTTCACTCTCTGCTGACATGTAGATCTCAGCTGAAATGTCACAGCCCTGATGAGGTGAGACGTCCCTGACCATCCTCCCCCGAATGCACTCTGCTTCACTCGTCACATCACCCTGTTTCTCCCCTCCTAGCTGTTACCACCACCTGCAACTAACTTATCAGTTGCCTGTTTTATTGTTTATCTGTACCCGCATGGGGTCCTTAGACAGTCTGGCTCCCTGCTATGTTCCCAAAAGCCTAGAATCATGCCCAATATCATAGAGGGCATCATAAACATTTATTAAGTAAATTAATCCAGGAAGGCAAAGCTGGATCAAGATACATTAGCACATCTGGAGAATTACAGCAGTCCAAGGAGGAAAGCAGTGAGTTAGGATGCAACCCGGAAGAATGGGTCACTACCTAAGTCTTCTGTCTTCCTTAACTAGACACTTTCCTTCATGAATCCATACCATAGTGCAGGTCCACTCTTGCCCAGATTAACCCACAGAGCCAAGGGCTGCGTCAAAGGAACATTAGTGTGGGAAACACCAAACCAGACAGCAGTCCCACGGCAGTTGCCCTGGTAATAACTTTTAAGGTCTGTTTGCTTAACCCAAATGTATGTATAGGGTGTCCATCACCCACATATTTAGAAAGAGAAAATGAAGTATGGTCATACAACTCTGCTTGCAATTCAGAACCCAGAATTTAAAAGAAGTGAACACCCAAACTTTCAAAACAGCAGTCCCTTAAAAAGACAGTTCATAAAATATGTGACTCAAAGCTTTCCACTTGATTCTTTCCAGAACAAAAGATCTTAAAAGGGTAGATCAGTAATGACTGAAACCGTCAGTGGATTACAGTTTTTGGCACATCCTGTATATCTCTAGGAAACAAGTGTGGAACTTTGAACTCTGGACAGAAGAGCTATACCTCTAAAATGTTTTGCAATAGAACTCATACTCTATCTGTTAAACAGTGCAGCACAGTCAAAGCAGATGAAAAGAAAATATAAAGCAGGTGTCATTAGAATCGTTGGAAGAGTGGTGGATACTTTGGAGAATCAAGGTCATTGAAAAGAAGTTTGGAAGTCTAAATTAGATGTCATGGTTAATAGGTTAGTAAAAAGAGAAAGGATATTGACCATACTCCCAGTGTTAGGCCTTAACTTTATATTCAGGTGTCAAATTGGCTGCTGCATTGGTGGGCTAATAATTTGAGGCCAAGGAGGGGTCTTTAATCTGGCAGCCAGGATGGAGTGCTTGTGCTGAAGGTTTGGGGAAATACTAAGAAAGCACATGTCTGGGGTGACTGTCTGGCCGACACAGCAGTCACAGTTGCATTGTGGGACAGGAGGCCTAGATGAGCATCGGCCTTGAAGATGACCTTCAACACCCTGATTTGCATGGCAACACGTGACTTGTAAAAAGTGGAAGCTTCGTGATTTAGTCTGTTTGTGCTAGTATAACAAAATATATCAGACTGGATAATTTGCAAATAACAGAAATTTATTTCTAATGTTCCGGAGGCTGGAAAGTCCATGATCAAGGTGTCAGCAGGTTCCATGTCTGGTGAGAACCCCATGTCTCTTTCCAAGACGGCATCTTCTGCAAAAGGTGGGCACTGTGTCCTCATGTGCAGAAGAACGGAAGGAGTCAACTAGATTTCTCAAGTCCTTTCATAAGGTCACCAATCTCATTCATGAGGGCCCTGTCCTCATATGTTAATCACTTCCTAAAGGCCCCACCTCTAAACACTATCACGTCAGAAAGTAAGTTTCAATATGTGAATCTGAGGTGATACATTCAGACCACACAATTTCACGAGATTAAAAGAGAATATGAGACAAGAGTGATCTTGGTGTAGCCTAACTCATACTGCTGCAAGGGACTTTAGGAATATTTTTTACTTGGACTCACAGAGCCAAGGCCTGAAAGAACAGAGCAGGGAAGAACAGAGGAGCAAAGAAAAGCCTGCAATCTTTGTCATCACCTATGATGTTACAGGATTTTATGGCACATTGTCTAATGTCTATTCTGTGCAATGCAATGACCTCCAAGAAATGTAGTGGAATTTTCAGGTAAGACATTCAGGGACCATGGAAATAATATTGACGAGTCCAGTCTTCAGTAAATGAGAAAGGAGATATCTTTATTTTGTTCATACTGGATAGTTTTAGTAGATAGATGGAGGCTTTCTCAATAAAGTACTACAGAGCTAAACAAATGGCAGAGATTTAAGTCTAAGAAATCTTCTCTTACCCAGGGGTCTTCAAAAACATGGCCTCAGACAGTGGGCAGGCTCATGAGAGAGCTGTCCCACCAGCCATGTCCCACAGCATATGACCAAACCTAGGCAGACTTTGCTCTCCTCTGGCCTGTTCCTCAACCCTCATACCCCTGTCATACATCAGGAATCAGCCTCACAGACAGTGGGACTTCATGCCCTTTCTAGAACTTTACTCTGAAATTTCCCTTCTAAATCGTAGAACTCTTTGTCAGATATCATCTTTCTTAGCCTCTTTCCATTTGTGTTAAGTTCATAACTGTGGTCTCATGATTCTCCTTACATCAGAAAAAGGTAACAACATTTCAGTACTAAATTGTTATTTGTGATTAAGTAAATAAATAAATAAATCCTTGAAGAAAAGACTTGAAATCAGAGAAAACATAAGTACAATAATGTCCAGCCCTCCAAACACCCAATCAAAATCTTGTAAATTAATTTTTTTTTCATGCTGGTTAGTGATTACATTGCAAAATTTCCCAAACTTTCCTTAATTACAGGGACTTCAAAGCAGGTGTAGTGGCCTGCTTAAGGTCATTTCTTCAACCCTGAAATCGTCAGCTGAGGACTTGTGGGAGTCATTACAGATGGGTTCCGGGTAAGAGTGAAACAAATCACATGAGCGTATGGTATTAAAGCAATGTGATATACAGACAATGACAGCTTACTTTACAAGGAAATGTAGTAGAAGCTCTCTTTGAATACATCTATCTACTGATAACCGTGTTCCTGGCACACATGTGTATAATTTTCTAAGTTGCATCTGGGCTCAGCGTTCGATCAGAAATTTCAAGGGAAATTAGCAAGAATATTATCAAGATAATTCTAAAAGATTGTTCTCCGTTGCTTAGAAATGTGGGAAAATGAATGCCCATGGTAAACTGAAGAGACGCATACAAAATCTCAGAAGGAATCACTTAAATTGTGAAAATTTGTTGTATTTGGAATCCAATCTGATAGAAAGACAGGTAAAAGACCTGAACAGACACCCACCAAAGAAGATACATAGATTTATAAAAAAAAAAAAAAGCATATGAAAAGATGCTCAACATCATGTGTCATTAAAGAATTGCAAACTAAAATGAAAATGAGATACCACTGCACACCCATTAGAATGGTGAAAATCTGCAACACTGATGACACCAAATGCTAGCAAGAATGTGGAGCATCAGGAGTGCTCGCCCTTTGCTGGTGGGGATGCAAAATGGTACAGACGATTTGTAAGACAGTTTGGCAGTTTCTTATAAAACTACATGTATTCTTAAAATGTTATCCAGCAATCATGCTCTATTGCATTTACACAAATAAATACGAAACTTATGTCCACAGAAAAATCTATTTTTAGGTTAGATCTTTAGAGTAGTTTTATTTATGATTATCAAAACTTGAAGCAGCCAAATTGTCCTTCAGTAGTTCAATGGATGGTGGAATATTATTCCGTGCTTAAAAAAAATAATAAGAGCTATTAAGCCATGAAAAGACAATGGAGGAAACATAAATGTATATTACTAAATGCGAGAAGCCAGAATTAACAGGCTACAAGTAGTGTGATTCCAACTATGTGACATTCTGGAAAAGGCAAAACTTTGGAGCCCATAAAAAGTCAATGGCTGTTGGAGTCAGGGTGCACAGAGGGATGAGCCAGCAGAACACAGAAGATTTTTAGGGCAGATGGTACTAGAATGGTGGTTACACATCAGTATACATTTGTCAAAACTCAGAGAATGTGCAAGACCAAGAGTGAACTGTGGACTTTGAGTGATAAAGATGTGTCAATGCAGATCAATTGACTGGATAAAATGTACCATTCTGGTGCAGGATGTTGATAGTGGGGGAGGCTGTGTATGTGTGGGGGCGGGAGTATATGAGAACTCTGTACTTTCCCTCAATTTTGTTGTGAAGCTAAAACTATTACAGAAAATAAAGTCTGTTTTAAAAATTAAATGAGAAAATATATGTAAAGCACCTGATAGCTAGCAGAGGGCTCAATTAATATATTAGAGCTCATATGTAGAGCTCTCTACCTGCAAGGGGATGTCCCATATGACCTCTTGGTCTGTTCTCAACTGATTATTCCTTAAAATAAATATCTGGAGTGGACTTGCTGTGTGAAAACGTGTGAAAGTTTAAAATATTTTGTCAGATACTCACCAGATATTTGCGTGACCTTAGACTTCCACAGATAATAAGCCTGCTTCCCCACATCTTCACCAACATTTGGAAACTTCAGTGAACCTAATATTTGCTAAACCGCTTGTGGTTTTCAAGCCGAGTTAATGAAGGGTGAATGTTTTTTGTAATGCAAAAGAAATCTCCAAGAAAAGAAGGCAGCTTGTTGAAAGTGTGACAGTCTACCAATTTTTTCTTTTTTCTTTTTTTTTTCTTTTTTTTTTGAGATAGGCGACCCTCTGTCACCCAGGTGGAGTGCAGAGTGGCACGATCTTGACTCGCCACAACCTCCACCTCCGAGGTTCTAGCAGTTCTCCTGCATCAGCCTCCGGAGTAGCTGGGATTACAGGCACGTGCCACCATGCCCAGCTGCCTAGCTATTTTTTATTTTTTTGTATTTTTAGTAGAGATGGGTTTTCACCATGTTGGCCAGGCTAATCTCGAGTTCCTGACCTCAGGTGATGCACCTGCCATGGCCTCACAAAGTGCTGGTATTACAGGTGTTAGCCACTGTGCCTGGCCTTTTTTTTTTCCTTAAACATTGGAGTTCCAGGAGCTCTAGGATTGGCACAGAGTTCCGATTTCATCTGGGGAAATGACTCAACTGGAGAAATATCTACTTTCAAGCTCACTTACATAGTTGTTGGAAGATTCACTTCCTTGAAGGATATTGGACTGAGGCCCTCCGTTCCCCTTTGACTGTTGGCTGCCCTCATTCCTTGCTATATTGTCCTGTCCAGCATGGCAGCTTGCTTCATCCAAGCCAATGAGAAAGAGGAAGTGTGAAACAGGATGCAGGTAACAATCTTTTCTCACCTAATCACGGAAGTAATATTTCATCACTTTTGTCTTATTATACTGATTAAAAGCAAGTTACTAGGTTCAGCCCACACACAAGGGAATGAATACCAAGAAGTAAAAATCACTGGAGTCACCTCAGAGACTAGCTATCCTACCATCATTGTCACCTTCTGGAACACTTGGTTGAATGGCATCTATGTGACCTCAAAATATTTGACAAACAGAGAATTAAGTAGGAGATGAAAAAGAGATTTTGCTAAAGGCTTCTCCTTCCTCATTCCAAAGGCCTTGCTGGGAAAGACAGCCAGGTTGAGCTCATATAAACCGAAAGCTCTGCCCCCAGCTCTCCTGTATGTTGGAGGGGATGGAGTTCCCATTTTTCCTTACTTCTGAAAACTGGCTCTTCAAGTACTCTACAAATGTTTAGGAACCTACTCATATTCATGCTTTAGATGGGAAGAAAATTGCTTCTGCTTGGCAAACAGCTTTGCCCTTGGCAATGGTCCCAGCCTCTCATTAGCATGGGAAAATTTCCACTTTTTTCATTTTTGTGGTCACTGTTCTCTTCTATTTCTTTTTATGTTTTAGTTCATAAGCACTAAGTTTCAAGAGCACTAAGACATTCTAGAGTCCTTGATAGCTCACTCATCCTTCCATTCATTTATTCAATAAACATTTATTAAGTTTCTATTATGTGTCAGATATGCAAACTCTTATGGTGATAAAAAAACGTATGAGACAGACTCTGTTTGGTCAAACACTCAAAAATGTTTGAACATTTACTCTACATAAGGTGCTGAGGATTAATAAAGACAGCAGTCCAGTTGTGTTTTTTTTTTTTTTTTTTTTTGAGACAGAGTCTCCAGCGCCAGGCTGGAGTGCAGTGACGCAATCTCGGCTCACTGCAACCTCCGCCTCCCAGGTTCAAGCAATTCTCCTGCCTCAGCTTCCCAAGTAGCTGGGACTACAGGTTCGCGCCACCATGCCCAGCTAATTTTTGAATTTCTAGTAGAGACGGGGTTTCACCATGTTGGCCAGGATGGTCTCAATCTCTTGACCTCGTGATCTGCCCGTCTCGGCCTCCCAAAGTGCTGGGATTACAGGCGTGAGCCACTGCGACCAGCCAGCAGTCCAGTTTTAAGACTAAGCAACAAAAGCAAACTCTTGACTCCACTGGCTGTAACACCTTTTTACTGAGATCTTCACGGCACAACTTCTTCAAAAGGTGTTTATTAATAGTCACTGTCTTCACATTTTTCTTCTATCCCTCAACACACAGATGAATAGTGTTAGACTTTTCAGTTGAACTTTCAACCCAATTATTCTTGAAAATTGCTCTTACCAAAGGACTTACAATGTTGCCAAAATCAATAATCAATTATTTTCCTATTGCATTTGATGCACCAGCAGCATCCAGAATAGTGGACCACACACTTCTTGAAACACTTTCTTTGCTTGACTTTTACAAGCTCCTCCTAATTTCCCTCCTGCCTGCCACCAACTCCTACTCAGTATATTTAGCTGGTCCCTTCTCCTCTGTTCAACTTCTAAATGTTGATATATCTATTCCAGGATTCAATCTAGAAACTTTCCCTTTTATCCATGAATATTCTTACCTTGGCTTATTTCATCTAGTCCTGTGCCTTTAAAAATTATTCTATGCTACTCATGTACAAACTGACCTCTCTAGGACTATAGTGCAAGAAGTTTAATTATCTTAAAGTAACCCAGGAATTTAATAAGCTGGACAAAAAGAGGGATTTCCTTTTCCCAGCATGAGGGACTGTGCCTACTATAGCTCCTTGTACAATGGGTGGCTTTATCCCCTAAGAAAAGGGGAACTATTTGCATGAATACCAAGGTCTACAGGTGCTGGGCAGTTGATTTTCTCAGACAATCTTGTGAGCAGCTGGCACCTAGATCCAGACCGTTTCACACCAACAGCCTGTGTATTCTTCCATTGATAAAGCTGTGTCCTTGTGCTTACATAATAAAAAATTTTAATAAGGGAGACTTTCCTATACTGGAAATCAGACTCCCATTGTGAGCCCAGCATTTCCTGACCATTATGGATTAGTAAAAAATGGGAGGATAGAGAAATCATGCTGTCTATTCTTTTGCTTATCAGTAATGTTTGTGAGTTTTCCTAATACAGCATATTTTTTTTTGGCTGAGCACAGACAGTGGACTTTATTGATGGTGCAGTACAAAGGTGGGGTTCCCTAGCCCCTCCCTCTTCAGGGTTCTGCATGGGAACTGTGAGGATGGGAGATTCTCAGTGTGGAGGGGACTGAGTGTGGCAGCGACCTGGCACCTGAGGGCCCCTCTTTTCCTCTTGTGCTCTCACTGGGGCTGGTGGTACAGATGTCTTACTCCTTTGAGGCTGTGTGGGCCATGAGGTTCACCACCCTGTTGCTGTAGCCAAATTCACTGTCATACCAGAAAATGAGATTGACAAAATGGTCACTGAGGACAATGCTAGTCCCAGGATTGAAGGTGGAAGAGTGGGTTTCAATAGTTAAGCTGGAGGAGACAGTCTGGTTCTCAGTGTAGCACAGGATGCCCGTATGGGGACCCTCTGATGCCTGCTTCACCACCTTCTTGATGTTATCCTATTTGGTAGGTTTTTCCAGATGGCAGGTCAGGTCCATGACCAACATGTTGGTGGTGGGACGTGGAAGGCCATGTCAGGGAGTTTCTTGTTCAGCTCATGGATCTCCTTGCTCACAGCCTTGACAGTGCCAGTACATGCAAGGATGATATTCCAGAGAGCCCTGCGGCCATCACGACACAGTTTCACGGAGGTGCCTTTCACAGTCTTCTGGGCACAATGATAGTGATGACTGTGGTCATGAGTCCTTCCACTACACCAAAGTTGTCATGGATGATCCTGGCCAGAGGTGCCACACAGCGTTGGTACAGGAGGCACTGCAGATGTTCTTGAGGATGTTTTCATACTTCTCATGGTTCACACCCATCACAAACATGGGGGTATCAGCAGAGGGGACAGAGATGATGACTCTTTTAGCTTCTCCCTGCAAGTGAGCCCCAGCCTTCTCCATGGTAGTGAAGACACTGGCGGACCCTATGATGTACTCAGTGCCAGAATGACTCCTATTCGATTCTGGTGGGATCTAGCTTTTGGGAGATGGTGGTGGGATTCCCATTCCCATTGATGACAAGCTTCCTGTTCTCAGCCTTGATGGTGCCATGGAATTGTCCATGGATGGAATCATACTGGAACATGTAGACAATGTAGTTGAGGTCAATGAAGGGTCATTGATGGTGACAATATCCACTTTACCAGAGTTATAAGTAGCGCTGGTGACCCAGCACCCAAAATCCATTGACTCAGGCCTTTATTTTTCCATGGTGTCTCAGGGATGCTGCTGCTGCTGCATGAGAAAGTGACACTGTCTGTTGAACAGGAGAAGCAGAAAGCTACAACATATTATTTAACCCATAATTATCATATTGAGAAATAATTCACATGCTCTGCTGCCAATAGGTTGTGACTCAGATGGGCATCATTTGACATAGGATGCTGATTTTCCCTGAGCATGTGGACAATTCAGTTGTCTCAGTATCACTTGTTTCAAAGGCTATGCTTTTCTCCATTGAATTTCCTATTGCCAAAATCAATTGGCCATATGAATTCAGGTCATTAACACAGGCATAGGCAAAAATTCCCTCATAATAAATTATAGGCCTAAATTAAAAGGCTAAATTATATACCTCTTAGAAGAAAACCTAGATTAACATATTCATGATCTCGAATTAAGTAAAACCCTAACTTTTCCTGGTTTAAAAAAAGAGTTGAAAAATAAGACATGATCAAAACTAAAAATGTTTGCATTTAAAGACATCAATAACAAAATGAGAAAAAAATCAAATCATATATTTGATAAAGAACTTCTATCCAGGATATAAAATATACAATTTTGCCTCTCATCTGGTTTTAAAAAATCATGACTACTATTTTCAGTCTTTGCATCATTTTTCAGACCAGAGTTTCTCTAGAAAGGAATGTCACCTATGTTCAGGTGAATAATAAACATGTTGAACCATGACATTTTCACCCTAAGTCACCAGCCCCAGGAGAGTCTCTAACTCAGATCTGATCTGAGATCTGAGTAACTAAACAATGAAAACATAAATAACTCAATTTTATAAATGGGCAAAATATTTGAATAACCATTTCACCAAAAAGGTGTAGGAATGGCCAATAAAGCACATGAAAAGATGGTCAGCATCATCAGTCAGCAGGGAAATGCAAATCAAAACTACAGTGTGACCACTTCTTCCCCACTGCAATGCTGTAATAAAAAAGGACAGTAGGCCGGGCGCGGTGGCTCACGCTTGTAATCCCCGCACTTTGGGAGGCCGAGGCAGGTGGATCATGAGGTCAAGAGATCGAGACCATCCTGGTCAACATGGTGAAACGCTGTCTCTACTAAAAATACAAAAAAAAAAAAAAAATTAGCTGGGCATGGTGGTGCGTGCCTGTAATCCCAGCTACTCAGGAGGCTGAGGCAGGAGAATTACCTGAACCCAGGAGGCGGAGGTTGCGGTGAGCAGAGATCGCGCCATTGCACTCCAGCCTGGGTAACAAGAGCGAAACTCCGTCTCGGGAAAAAAAAAAAAAAAAAAAAAGGACAGTAACATCTGGAGGAAGTGAAAAAGCAATGATGTGGAAAATTGAAATACGCATTTCTGATGGGACATGCGGCCATGTTGGAAACCAGTTTGGCAGTTTCTCAAAACTTTGAAGATACATTTACCCTATGACCTAGCACTTTCACTCCTATCTACCTGAAAAAAAAGACAACCTATGTCCACACAACACACGAATGTGAATATTCATAGCAGCTTTATCCATAATAGTCCATAAAGTGGAAACACATCAAATATCTATCAACGGATGAATGAACAAACAAATGGGAACTATCAATACGATTTAATAGAATTTGGCACCTAAAAGGAATAAAATATTGATCTGTGCTACAACATAGGGGAACCACAGAAGTATACTAAGCTAAGTGAAAGAAGACAGATACAGAAGACCATGTATTGCATGATTCCAGGTATATGGTGTCCAGAAAAGGCAAATCTGTGGAGTCAGAAAGTGAGTTAAGGGTTGTCTTGAGTTGGGGAGTGGGAACAAAAGGTGGTGACTGATGAGCGTGAGGGATTTCTTAAGAATGATAGAAATGTTGCAAAACAGGATCCTGACAATGGTTACACATGTCTAAATTTTACTAAAAATAGTTGACCCGTACACTTAAAAAGGTGAATGTTATGATATGTCAATTATACAGCTGTTTATTTATTTGTAAACAGCTTTAGTGAGGGTTCACCAGTGTGAGCCCCATCGGTCTTGCCCTTTGTTTAATTTCTCACTTTCTTTATGACTTGTATTTATTGTTTCCACTCAGATACTCCCAATCCTAGGAAACAAGCAACATATTTTGAATAACACTTTGGTGATAGACAAACTCACAAGAAAAAATTCAAAACATCATTAACTGAATGATGATGACCCAGTGCATCAAAATGTTGGATACAGCTACCATAGTGCTTAGAGAGCACTTAACAACTTTAAATGCCTACAGTGTAAATGAGCAAAGGAGTAAAGTCAATTATCTATGCTTTTATCATAAGAATTCCAAAAAAGAAGAGTAAAGTAAACTCACGGTTAATAAATATAAGCCAATAATAAAAATAATGAAAATCATGAAATAGGAAAATTAACAAACAATAGAGACAATTCGTGGTCTATTTTTCTGTACTCCATGAACAAAACTTCAGTTCAGAATGATTTTACATTTAAATATATATCCAGAACCACAGCGATCTTAGAAGAAAAAATTAGGAAAATATGGGAATAAAATAAGAATTCTGTGGGAATAAAAATCAGAAAGTAGTTGTCTACCAAGTGTATTTGGTACAGCATAAGAAATTAGCTAAGAAGTTCTTTTCACGAAGAAAATGGCCAATTTTTTTGAGTGGTACTTACACGGGCATACATAACTGTCAAGTTTCATTGAACTGAACACTTGATATCTGGGCAGTTTAATAAACATAAACTATATCTTGTTTTTTTTGAGTAAAGGAAAATGTCTTGGGGAGCGTATGATGGGTAAATTTGGGCAGTTCTAATGTATAGGCTTCAGAAGCATTCATAGCATCTTCAGTTCAGGAATTTGCTGAGAATGGTTTTGCAGCCAAAAATATGGGATAAGGTCAAACATCTATGATAAGAGTCATTGGGGCAAACAACTACAAATCTCCGCTCTTGTGGTACAGGCCAGATAATTAAGCAGTTATCACTAGATAGCTTTCCTTCAGTGAGGTTCTTCATCTAGCAACCCAGAGCTCTCCAGGGGAAAATTGCAATTGAGGTTTTGGATAGACTGTGTGGGAAAGAAAGTCACCTCACATAAAACTAAGTGACATGAGCTGTCACCATTGCAAATTTCTAAACTTTGCAGGGCAACAGCAACACTCAGACAGGAAATAATGGGCTAAATGGCTATCCCTCCAAACATATTTATTGTACAAATGCCAAGTTCACATTGCACTTGGAGATTTCTCCCAGTCTAGTTTAAGTTCACAGATTGCAGATCCCAGACAGCTGGTATCAACTGACCAGTGTCCTGTTAAGGCTAAACCTAAGACTCTAACACACTGCAGTCTTAGGATTGGACTTCCCTTCCTGTTCCTGGGAAGAATAAGGGACATAACCTAAAGGTCACTATTCTTTTGAGAGAAGAGATGCTGGAGGAGGTGGGAGCAATGGGTAGGTGACAGGAGTTAAAACTGATAAGGGGCCAGCCAGAAGCCACAGAGCATAAATCTCCAGGGCTGCCTTAAGGGAGTGAGTGACCAGCACCCCAACCCTTCTGTCCAGCTTTTAACCATTTAACTAATGGTTAGAGCTTTTTCATTTTCTTTCAGCTACTCTTGGCAGTGGTGGAAACATGGAATTTTTGCAAAAAATGGGGTGGAACAAAATAAGGCATCTGTGTGAGTGTATAACCATTTGACCTCTGTTTTTAGTCCTCTCAGGGTCACCCTAGAATCAGATCTGCTCCCCGGCATCTTCTGTTTCCTGGTGACTATTTCCTGCTACTTTGGATTGGCCATGACCGGCTGGAGCTGCCTTGTGACAGGAGCAGGAGGGTTTCTGGGTTGGAGGATCATCTGCCTGTTGGTGGAGGAGAAGGAGCTGAAGGAGATCAGGGCCTTGGACAAGGCCTTCAGACCAGGATTGAGGGAAGAAATTTCTAGTAAGTAAACTTGGGTCATGGATGTGTGACTCCATTTTAAACCCTGCATGGATGTGGGAAGGTGGACCTTTTCTGGCAAGTTATGAAAAATGGTAGCCAAATCTAAGCCAATTCCACATCCAACATCAACAAGAAAAAGGCAATTAAATAGTATAAAATAGGATAGTGGGAAAGATACTGGATGGGGTGTCGAGAGACTGGATTCTGGCCCTGACCCAGAACTTGAAAGGCAGCCACCTCCGCCTCCAGGTCCCTTTTCTTTTCTTCTACAAAATCCCACCTCAGTTATCTTTCTTGTCTATAACTCTTATTTTCTGAAGCTTTTTGTCTTGGCAATTGCTTTGCAATATTCACAAAGGACACCATTTACCTGGAAACGTTACCAGTGGGTCCTGTCTCTCTAGACTGTCCCGAGCTTTGTTTCATTTTGTAGCATCCTTGGCATCTTTAGTGGAGGCAAAATAAAAGGCAGTTAAGGTAAAGATGAGTGTTCAAGTGTGTGTGTGTATATGTGCCTGTGTGTGCGTGTCAGAGAGTGAGAAAGAGAGAGAAAATGAGGCGGAGAGAAAATCAGAGAGTGAGAATGAGAAAGACAGAGAATGAATGAGAAAGAGTGAGAGAGAGAGGAGAGGAGAGAGACAGAGCATCAGTGAGAGGAAGAGAGCTTGCACAAGTGCACAGAACAGAGACAGAGTAAGAGGCAGTATGAGGCCAGGCGCGCCTCATTTTGATTTCTTATACACAGCTTTTTTTTCTTAAGCATTTGTCTGTTGCTCAATGTCCCCAGGAAAATTACAGAATTTGTTGTAGTAACTACTGGTGCAAATAACTCCATGAGGAAGGTAGAAAAGGGGTGACATCCAAATGGACAATGAACGCGTCAAGGTCCAGAAACAAAGTGACTTGCCAAGACCATCTGATTCATGTGTAGCAGAATTCAGACCAGAGCTTCATCCAGAGGCTTCATCACTTGGCCCTGGGGCTGATGCTTGGCAAAGTGGGTCTTCAGTCAATCCCTTTGCCTCCCTGTGTGCCAAATTCCCTTTCTTCCTCCCCATCCAAGGGGATTGGGGGGACTGTGTGTCTACATGTGGCCTCTGGCTTTGCAGGGCGTCATATCCTGCCCACAGAGAAGTCCCCCCTTGTTGGCACTCAGGGACCACACCCAGCACTCTCCTCTTCTTTTGCCCTTCTCTGACTTCTGGTTTTCTCCATCCTCTGTTCTAGTGGTGTCTTTGATAAAGAAATATTGACACATGACCAATATTAAATGTTTGTAAGCCTTACGTCTCGCCAATATTTGTACTCCAACACTAATACAAAGAGAAAGCCATGCTCAACCAAGAGGAACAAGGCTTCTATGGTGAAAATACAGGGAGTATAATGGATGGGCAGGGGCTCATATAAAGATAAAAACAGAATCCTTTCAGTGTTCTTTTTGTGCCGGGCACTGTGCTACATGGTTTGCATGTGCTGATTCATTTGCTATGCATAACAACCCTATGAGATTGTTAATATTATTATACCCCTTTTTTACAGATGAGGAGACAGGCACAGAGAGGTTTACTAACTTGTCCAATGTCCCTCAGTTAGAACATGGCAAAGCTGGATTTGAACCCATGCACTCCAGTGCAGCATCTGCGCTCTTAAGCGGTAGTTCATCTAGCCACTTGAGGAAGGAGGGAACTATGGCTCCATCCACAAAATCCCCTTTCCTAGTCCCTCTAGATCCCCATGAACTCACTGGGGAAGAATGATTTTCTCTCTGCTTTGGGCTTTTTCTGCTTTGACATAGAAACTCCTTTGAGCCAGTCTGTCTGAAGTCAGCAGCAAAGGAGAAGCAGAGGAAGGGAGCAGGAAGGGCAGAGGTGGAAATACAACCAGAGAAAATTCCACTCTCAGGCTGTCACCACCTCCTCCCCAGCAGCCTCTTCCCTGCCTCCCCCACTGCAGGGCCTTCCTGGAGTTCCCTGACAATGGAAGGGGCTGGGAGTAGACAAAACATGGCAGAGGCATCGGGAGAGCAAATGGTCCCGCCTGTACCCCAGGAAGGAATTTCTCCAGCCTTGAATTTTTCACTCTGAGTTTTACTCTCACAGTTCTTTGTCCTTGGTTGCCAATTTCAGTTAAACCGGCTTATTCTTACTCTTTCTCAGAAAAGTTGATTCTAGACAGCCAGTCCTGCACCTGATGTACAGGTGTACAAGGCTTGGAGGTGGGGTGGGCAGGTTTGAACCTTTGGTAGAAGCCTGACCTTAGATCTGTCCCTTAATGTCTCTGAGCCTCAGTTTCCTCACCAGTAAAGTAGGACTCAGTATCTCATGAGACAGTTGTATGAAGAAATAAGCAAGCTGTGAGTGGTATACAGAGTATAAAGCACAAACGAGTACAGAGTGTTTATCTGAGCTCCACGGAGCACGGCGTTCATTTCGTGGGCCAATTCCAGGTGATGACTTTACTGGCAGCTTCACTACCTGTGTATTTTAGAGGAGTCTGAAGACATAAATATTGTAACCGCTGCCCCTGGCTGGACAGCTGGGATGTTAGTTCATTGGTGACTGACTCATTTTCAGCATTACTACCTGCTTTTGATAATATCTGATAAGACTTTTTCCATGAAATTCATTATTTAAACTCATCTGCAATTCTCTAGTAATGGCTCCACTCTCCTCCCTGTTGCCCAAGCAGGAAACTATAGGGGTGATTTTGTCTTCTCCTTTTCCTCTCTGCCCAGCCAATAGGTACCAGCACCTTGAAGGCAAGGTCTGAAATTCAAACCTCGTGTATCTCTCTCCTCGTCTGCTTCCACTGCTGGACCCTGGTTCCAGTCCTCATCTAAACTTTGGCACTGACATTATAATTAATCTCTTGGCCACCTTGCTTCCTCATATCCCCTATAAAATCCTCAGTCCATTTTTTTTTTCTTTCTTCAATTTTTTTTATTGCATTTTAGGTTTTGGGGTACATGTGAAGAACATGCAAGATTGGTGCATAGGTGCATACATGGCAGTGTGATTTGCTGCCTTCCTCCCCTTCACCTATATGTGGCATTTCTCCTCATGCTATCTCTCCCCAACTCCCCACCCCCCGCTGTCCCTCCCCTATTTCTCCCCTGGAGACCCCAGTGTCTGATGCTCCCTTCCCTGTGTCCATGTGTTCTCATTGTTCCACACCCACCTATGAGTGAGAACATGTGGTGTTTGATTTTCTGTTCTTGTGTCAGTTTCCTGAGAATGATGGTTTCCAGGTTCATCCATGTCCCTACAAAGGACAGCAACTCATCGTTTTTGATGGCTGCATAATATTCCATGGTGTATATGTGCCACATTTTCCCTGTCCAGTCTATCATCGATGGGCATTTGGGTTGGTTCCAGGTCTTTGCTATTGTAAACAGTGCTGCAAATGAACATTCATGTGCATGTGTCCTTATAGTAGAATAATTTATAATCCTTTGGATATATGCCCAGTAATGGGATTGCTGGGTCAAATGGAATTTCTATTTCTAGGTCCTTGAGGAATCGCCACACTATCTTCCACAATGGTTGAACTAATTTACACTCCCACCAACAGTGTAAAAGTGTTCCTATTTCTCCACATCCTCTCCAGCATCTGTTGTCTCCAGATTTTCTAATGATCACCATTCTAACTGGCGTGAGATAGTATCTCAATGTAGTTTTGATTTACATTTCTCTAATGACCAGTGATGAGCATTTTTTCATGTTTGTTGGCCTCATGTATGTCTTCTTTTGTAAAGTGTCTGTTCATGTCCTTTGCCCACTTTTGAATGGGTTTATTTGTTTTTTTCTTGTAAATCTGTTTTAGTTCGTTGTAAATTCTGGATATCAGCCCTTTGTCAGATGGGTAGACTGCAAAAATTTTTTCCCATTCTGTTGGTTGCCGATTCAATCTATTGACTGTTTCTTTTGCTGTGCAGAAGCTGTGGAGTTTGATTAGGTCCCATTGTCTATTTTGGCTTTTGTTGCCAATGCTTTTGGTGTTTTGGTCATAAAGTCCTTGCCTATGCCTATGTCCTGAATGGTTTTGCCTAGGTTTTCTTCTAGGATTTTTATGGTGTTAGGTCTTATGTTTAAGTCTTTAATCCATCTGGAGTTAATTTTAGTGTAAGGTGTCAGGAAGGGGTCCAGTTTCTGCTTTCTGCACATGGCTAGCCAGTTTTCCCAACACCATTTATTAAACAGGGACTCCTTTCCCCAGTGCTTGTTTTTGTCAGGTTTCTCTAAGATCGGATGGTTGTAGATGTGTGGTGTTGCCTCCGAGGCCTCTGTTCTGTTCCATTGGTCTATATCTCTGTTTTGGTACCAGTACCATGCTGTTTTGATTGCTGTAGGCTTGCAGTATAGTTTCAAGTCCAGTAATGTGGTGCCTCCTGCTTTGTTTTTTTTTGCTTATAATTGACTTGGCTATGTGGGCTCTCTTTTGGTTCCATAAGAAGTTTAAGGAGGTTTTTTCTAGTTCTGTGAAGGTCATTGATAGCTTGATGGGGATAGCATTGAATCTGTAAATTGCTTTGGGCAGTATGGCCATTTTCCCGATATTGATTCTTCCTAACCATGAACATGGAATGTTTCTCCATCTGTTTGTGTCCTGTCTTATTTCGTTGAGCAGTGGTTTGTAGTTCTCCTTGAAGAGGTCCTTTACATCCTTTGTTAGTTGTATTCCTACGCATTTTATTCTCTTTGTAGCAATTGTGAATGGCAGCTCGTTCTTGATTTGGCTCTCTTTAAGTCTGTTATTGGTGTATAGGAATGCTTGTGATTTTTGCACATTGATTTTGTATCCTGAGACTTTGCTGAATTTACTTATCAGTTTGAGGAGATTTTGGGCTGAGACAATGGGGTCTTCTAGATATACAATCATGCCGTCTGCAAATAGAGACAAATGGGATTGTTTTCCCCAGGAAACATTCCGATTTCTCCTTTGGCTTGAGAAATGACTAGCAGTGTGATCCAAGAACTCTCATTTTCTTTCTTTGCTTAGTTTTAGCACTGCCGACAGAGAAGGCTGTAGTGAAAGTTCCCACATTTTCCAATATCTGTAGTTTGTCATTTTCCTGAGTTTACAAAGCAATATGGCGACCCACCTTTCTGAAAGCCATTAGAACCTCACAACCTCCTTTCAACGTGCTTTTGTTCAAAATAAATAAATAAATAAATTATTTGGGGAGGATTCCCTGTTTTTGGATTATTTGGAATAGTTTCAGAAGGAATGGTACCAGCTCCTCTTTATATGTCTGGTAGAATTCGGCTGTGAACCCGTCTGGACCTGGGCTTTTTTTGGGTGGTAGGCTCTTAATTGCTGCCTCAACTTCAGACCTTGTTATTGGTCTATTCAGGGTTTTGACTTCTTCCAGGTTTAGGCTTGGGAGGATGTAGGTGTCCAGGAATTTATCCATTTCTTCCAGGTTTACTAGTTTATGTGCATAGAGTTGTTTGTAATAATCTCTGATGATGGTTTGAATTTCTGTGGAATCTGTGGTGATATCCCCTTTATCATTTTTTATTGCATCTATTTGATTATTCTCTATTTTTTTATTATTATTAATCTGGCTAGTGGTGGGTCTATTTTGTTGATCTTTTCAAAAAACCAGCTCCTGGATTTATGGATTTTTTGAAGGGTTTTTTGTGTCTCTATCTCCTTCAGTTCTGCTCTGATCTTAGTTATTTCTTGTCTTCTGCTAGGTTTTGAGTTTTTTTGATTTTGCTCCTCCAGCCCTTTCAATTTTGATGATAAGGTGTCAATTTTAGATCTCTCCTTGCTTCTCATGTGGGCATTTATTGTTATATATTTTCCTCTAGAGACTGCTTTAAATGTTTCCCACAAGTTCTAGTATGTTGTGTCTTCGTTCTCATTGTTTTCAAAGAACATCTTTATTTCTGCCTTCATTTCATTGTTTATCCAGTCAACATTCAAGAGAAAGTTGTTCAGTTTCCATGAAGCTGTGTGGTTCTGAGTTAGTTTCTGAATTCTGAGTTCTAACTTGATTGCACTGTGGTCTGAGAGACTGTTTGTTATGATTTCCTTTCTTTTGCATTTGCTGAGGAGTGACTTACTTCCAATTATGTGGTCAATTTTAGATTAGGTGCAATGTGTTGCTGAGAAGAATGTATATTCTGTGGATTTAGGGTGGATAGTTCTGTAAATATCTATTCGATTTGCTTGGTTCAGGCTTGAGTTCAAGTCCTGGATATCCTTGTTAATTTTCTGTCTCATTGATCTGTCTAATATTGACAATGGGATGTTAAAGTCTCCATTATTATTGTGTGGAAGTCTAAGTCTGTTTGTAAGTCATTAAGAAATTGCCTTATGTATCTGGGTGCTACTTTATTGGGCACATATATGTTTAGGATCGTTAGCTCTTCTTGTTGCATTGATCCTTTTACCATTATGTAATGTCCTTCTTTGTCTCTTTTGATCTTTGTTGGTTTAAAGTCTATTTTATCAGAGACGAGAATTGCAACTCCTGCTTTTTTTTTTGCTCTCTATTTGCTTGGTAAATCTTCCTCCATCCCTTTATTTTGAACTTTTGTGTATCCTTTCATGTGAGATGGGTTTCCTGGATACAGCACACCAATGGGTTTTGGCTTTTTATCCAATTTGCCAGTCTGTGTCTTTTGATTGGGGTGTTTAGCCCATTTACATTTAGGGTTAATATTGTTATGTGTGAATTTGATCCTGCCATTTTGATGCTAGTTGGCTGTTTCGCCCATTAGTTGATGCAGATTCTTCATTGTGTTGATGCTCTTTACCATTTGGCATGTTTTTGGAGTGGCTGGTACTGGTTGTTCCTTTCTATGTTTAGTGCTTCTTTCAGGAGCTCTTGTAAAGCAGGCCTGGTGGTGATGAAATCTCTGAGTACTTGCTTGTTCACAAAGGATTTATTTTTCCTTCACTTATGAAGCTTAGTTTCGCTGGATATGAAATTCTGGGTTGAAAGTTCTTTTCTTTAAGGACGTTGAATATTGGACCCCACTCTCTTCTGGCATGTAGGGTTTCTGCTGAGAGATATGCTGTGAGTCTGATGGGCTTCTCTTTGTGGGTAACCCGACCTGACTCTCTGGCTGCCCTTAGCATTTTCTCCTTCATTTCAACCCTGGTGAATCTGACGATTATGTGCCTTGGGGTTGCTCTTCTTGAGGAATATCTTTGTGGTGTTCTCTGTATTTCCTGGACTTGAATACTGGCCTGCCTGCTAGGTTGGGAAAGTTTTCCTGGATAATATCTTGGAGATTTTTTTCCAGCTTGGATTCATTCTCTCCGTCACATTCAGGTACACCTATCAAACGTAGATTAGGTCTTTTCACATAGTCTCATATTTCTTGGAGACTTTGTTCATTCCTTTTTACCTTTTTTTCTCTAATCTTGCCTTCTCGTTTTATTTCATTGAGTTGATCTTCGACCTCTGATATCCTTTCTTCTGCTTGGTCAATTCTGCTGTTGAAACTTGTGTATGCTTCTCGAAGTTCTCGTTTTGTGTTTTTTGGCTCCATCAATTCACTTATATTCCTCTCTAAGTTGTTTATTCTCATTAGCATTTCGTCAAATCTTTTTTCAAGGTTCTTAGTTTCTTTGCATTGGGTTAAAACTTGTTCTTTCAGCTCACAGAAGTTTCTTATTACCCACCTTCTGAAGCCTGATTCTGTCAATTCATCAGACTCATTCTCCATCCAGCCTTGTTCCCTTGCTGGTGAGGAGTAGTGATCCCTTGTAGGAGGAGAGATGTTCTGATTTCAGGTGTTTTCATCCTTTTTGTGCTGGTTTCTTCCCATCTTTGTGTATTTATCCACCTGTCGTCTTTGTAGTTGTTGAGTTTCAGATTTGGTCTCTGAGTGGACGTCCAGTTTGTTGATGATGAAGTTATTTCTTTCTGTTTCTTAGTTTTCCTTCTACCAGTCAGGCCCCTCTGCTGTAGGACTGCTGAGGTCCACTCCAGGTCCTGCTTGCCTGGGGATCACCTGCAGCAGCTGCAGAACAGTAAGGGTTGCTGCCAGTTTCTTCTGCTGTCTTTGTCCCTGAAGGATACCCGCCTGATGTCAGTCTGAGCTCTCCTTTATGAGGTGACTCTTTGGATATATGGGGGTCAGGGAGCTGCTTGAGGAGACAGTCTGTCCTTTATAGGAGCTCAAGTGCTGAGCTGTGAGCTCTGTTGTTCATTCAGAGTTGCTGGGCAGATACGTTTAAGTCTGCCGCAGCTGAACTCATAAACCCCCCTTTTTTTTCCCCAGGTGCTCTGTCCCGGGTAGTTAGGGCTTTATTTATGAGTTTCCATTGTGCTGCTGCCTTTTTATCAGGGCTGCCCTGCCCAGCAAGGAGGCAGCCTAGTCACTGTCTGCCTGCAGAGGCTTTTCGGAGCTGCTGTGGGCTCCACTCAGTGTGTGTGAACTTCCCTGCAGTCCTGTTTATACGGGTGTAGTTAGAACTGCCTTGGCAATGGCGGCCCACCTTTGTAATGATAGACTCTCTCTGTAATGGCGGGCTGCCTCGGCCATGGCAAACTACCTCCGTAGTGGTGGACTGCCTCTACAATAATGGACAGCCCTCCTCAACAGAGCTGGACCATCCCAGATTCAGCTGTGCTTGCTGTGAAACTCTCAATCCAGAGTGTTTCAAAATGCTGTTTTTCTGTGGGGGTGGGACCAGCCAAGCCTGATCACCTGGCTCCCTGCCTCAGAGCCCACCTTTTTTTTTCTTTTTTTAGTTGAACAGTTGACTCTCTCCCAGGTGTTCCAGTCGCCTGTTGAAAATGCACTGGGATCTCTGTGATTTCCCGTGCGGTGACCCACTGTGCCGGCTGAAACAGCGGCGCTGAGATTTGTGGCACTTTTTTGCCTGGGAATCTCCTGACCTGGCTCCCTGTTTCAGTCCCCTTTTCTATCAGTTGAATGGATGACTGTGTCTTCCCCGAGCTCCAATTGCCAGCTAAAATGGTGCCCAGACTGTGTATTTTGTATGGAGAACCACCATGCCGGCCAAAACAGCTGCGCTGGTGACCCATGGGGCTCCTCTGCCTGGGAATCTCCTGGTCTGTGGGCAATAATAATCCATCTGGAAACATGGCATCCACTCACCCTCCACACTTTCGCTGGGAGTTGCAATCCTGAGCTGCTCCTAATCAGCCATCTTTGCTAATCCCCAGTGCATTTTATATCCTCAATGCACAGTTAACTTTTGACACTACAGTACTGCTTCTGTTTTTCTTTTCTTTCCCTTCTTTCCTTCCTTCCCTCCTTCTTCCTTCCTTTCTTCTTTTTTCCTTCCTTCCCTCTTCCTTCCTTCCCTCTTCCTTCCCTCTTTCTTCCTCCCTTTCTTCCTTCCTTCCTTCCTTTCTCTCTCTCTTTCCTTCTCTCTTTCTTTCTTCCTTTCTTTCTTTCTTTCTCTTTCTTTCTTTCTACAGGATTTTGCTATGCTACCCAGGCTGGAGTCCAGAGGCATAGTCTCTGTTCACTGCCACCTTCACCTCCTGGGCTTCATCTGTCCTCCTACCTCACACACCTTATTAGCTGTCACTATAGGCACACACCCCTATGTCTGGCTAATTTTTGTATTTTTAATAAAGATGGGGTTTCACCAGGTTGTCCAGGCTGGTCTCAACCTCCTGGATACAAGTTATCCACCCACCTCAGTCTTCCAAAATGCTGGAATTACAGGGGTGAGCCAACACCTCTGGCCTGTTTCTCTACTTATGCCAAATATAAATAAGGGGTTTTCATTGACATGGTACTGGAGACCCAAAATCATGATCCCGCATTATCTACAGAATTAAATTCAAACTTTTCCCTCTTATACCTAACTCTCCACAATCACCTGACCCTCCTTAAAAATTTTGGTGAGTCTCCCAGGACTCTAGCAATGCTTATATTCCAGGCACACCTGACAGCTCATTGCTCAGATTACTTTTCTGAAATGAGATGTGGTAGAAACAGATGTTTGCTCTTTCCCAATAAATTGCTACACATGCTGACTTCTGTGCCTTTGTTTACTTGTTCCTTCCATGGAATGTACACCCTCCACTCCAACATCCTGACTCTAACCACCCTTGAAAACCTATGTAACATCACCCTTATCAGGAAACTTCCCAGCCAGATTCAGAAACACTTCCAATGACCTGACCTGTGTTCACACAGAGCTCCAGAACAAGACCAAGCTCATGATGCTGGAAGGAGACATTCTGAATGAGCCACACCTGAAGAGAGACTGCCGGGATGTCTTGGTCATCATCCACACTGCCTCTCTCATTGGGCGGCTCTGCAGAGTACCTAGCAAAGGAATGAATGAAAACACAGGCAAGTGCTCAGCCACGGGCTTAAGGGCTAGGTGTATATGAGTACAGAGAATGGAGCTGAGCTGAAGTCACTGGGAAAAGCCACAGGAGCCCGTGGGGCTTGAAGGGGGTCTTCGATTTCTGGTTCCAGGGAGGGGGCACAGCCTGGGCAGTGGTGAAGAGGCAGATGAGGGGCATCAGGATGCCCACTAACCCTCTGGAAAATGTGTACAAAGGGCAGATGAGAAGCTCAGGTGCCAGGCTCAGTCATGGACCTGACAGGCAGGCTCCCAGTCCTGGGGCGGGACAGGGAGCCCACGATGGCCTAGTGAGATCTCGCAGAAAAAAAAGTGGTCGAAGGCCAACTCTTATGTGAAATCTTTTCATTTCTAAATATTAGTGACTCACTCTAAATTTTAAAAAAGCAGTGAGAAGACCAGCTCCAGGAAAGAGATATGTGGGCTAGTGTTCAAACTGTATGTATGTGTAATATTTTGAATCTTAAAAAGTGGGTGGCAAGGTGTCTGTTCATTCTTGGTGATAAGTCCCAAACATACATTATTCATATTCTCAGGATTTCTGTATGTTTAACACAGGTTATGATTTAAAAAAAAAAATTGTGTGGGGGAAAAATATGCAAACTAATGAAACAGATTCACAGGCTGCCTCAGGTTTAAGGTCTCCAATTTTCCATGTCTGCTCCCAGTTCAGTGGTCCAGTGGGGGAGATGAAATTAAGACATGTTAGGTGCTGCGCACAGTAGGTGTGCAAAGTGCCCTAAGAAAGGGTAGTGCTTCCCGAGGATCCATTCTCCTGGGGATTCATGGGTCCTTGTGTTTGGGCTGGATATCAAAAGATGGGTAAGATTTCAACAGACAGAAATGTGAGGGAAAGTGTTCCAGGCTGAGGCAAGGCAGTCTGCAAATACTCAGGTGGAAAATGGTTCACATTTAGGCAACAGTGAGACAGAGCATAAAGCCAAGATCAGGGGAGAGGTGGAAGATGCACATGAAAAAAAAATGACTGGCAAAGACTGTGATCATCCACGGTCATCCCTGGGGGGCACCCTGGCTCCTTCCTTCACTGCCTTCAGAGTACATGTCTGTGACCCTTGAAAGATGACTTGACAATCAATTACTTCACATATAAAATGCCATCTGTCAAAAATTGAACTGTAAGAAAACAGAATGTCTCCTCTAGCAATGAATATTGATAGTGGTGCTAAAAGCTGGGACGTCATTCACTATGCAATGGGAATCGTTCAGCTGTCCCTGGAAGATGAGTAGTTTATAAGATGGACTGAAAGAGATGAGGAGGATACTTCAAGAATCTAGGTAAGAAATGAAAGCCTGATTTCTGTGTTGGTAACAAAATGGAATACAGGGGCAACTGAGGCAGGCCTGAGGCAGAATGGCCACTAGTTTAGACAGGACTGGGTGTGGGCACGGAACTCCCAAGCACCCACTGTCTCAAGCCACAAACCCGAATGGCAGCCCCACACTCCTCCCACCTATCACTCAGAGCTACCAACTTTACTCCAAAACACCTCTTGAACATGTCCTCTTCCTCCCTGGTGACATCATTCCTTCCTTCACCCGCCACAGGCCTCCCTGTCTTGGAGGGTCCCCCATGAAGCCTATCCGCAGCAGTGTCACCAGAGTTGTCTCCCCAAACTCCTCTCACCACGTCACTCCCTCCCTTCAAACCAACCACTGGGTGGAGCCCCAGGACTGTCAGGATGAGCCTGAGACCTTCGCAGAACACATGGGGCCTCTGAAGCCCTGGGCCCTGCCTGACTCTCCAGACTAATTCTCACCAATCCCTGCCCTGTCCCCAGATGCTTTTACTTTGTGCCTCAATGACTTTCCAAAACTCAGGGCCTCTGCCTGCAGCCTGCTTTTACATCCACCAGGCTGGGGCACAGCATTCCTTCTGCTTAGAGGGCGCCCAGTTCTCCTGCCAGCACCTCCTTCCCAGCTCCTTATTCACCATCTGAAGCCTCTCATTTTACAGCCTCTGTGCCTTGTGCATATTTAGTTGCACTGCCATTAATATTTCATTTGTATTTCCTGTTCTCCACCCCTACACTACCACATCCTGAGGAAGGTAGCTCACCATGTCATCTCTCTGTCCCTAGAGCCTGACACAAAATAGACACATGGGCTGATGGAGGGATGGTTGGATGGATGCATGGATGGATGGATGGATGCATGGATGGATGGATGGATGCATGGATGGATGATGGATGGATGCATGGATGGATGGATGGATGGATGCATGGATGGATGGATGGATGGATGAATAAAACACAAGCAAACTTAACTGCTATGATGGGGGGAAATGGGGAGTCAGGGAACAAAATGCTTTGAATGACAAAGCAAGAAAGAATTCACAGATGACTTTTCAAGATGTTGATGAACCTGAAGAAGCTGGATTATCATGATGAAAACAGGGAAAAAGAGAAGCCACATGGTGGGTCTGGGGCTGAGAATGAACTCATTTGTGTAATATGGAGAGCGAATGTGATCGTGAGAGGCTATGAGCAGGGAAAGGGGAAGGCCGATGCAGGTGAAGCCCAGCTGCCAAGGTTACAAAGGGACTGGGAATTAGATCCAAAACCTGAAATCCTGCAATGCCCAGAGCATTTTCATACTACAAAAAGAAAAGGAAAATCTGCTTTTGAAAACTGAATTCAGAAGGGAGTCTCCCACTCTTAGGTGACTCAGGTGAAGAGCTCTCAACTTCTCTGGCTGCATGTGCTTCTTAAGACATCAGGCGGCTCTGGTGGAAACTTGGGAGGAGTTCTTCATCTTTATGGCCCAAGATCCCACCCAAAAGTAATGAGCAGGGAATGGAGTTGATGTTCTGAGGCATGAAAGAAGGTTGTGATGAGGAAGCGGAGGAGAAAGTCCAGATGAACAGAAGAAAGTGGCTTGGCCACACTCTCCACAAAGGCAGTGGGCACTGGGGTCATTTGCAGACCCCAAAAATGTCAGGAATCTGTTCTGGGAACCTGAAGCTCCCTATTGAATGTGAAATCTTTCCTCAAGAAGTGGAAGAATCAGCACTAGTGAAGTCAGCCCTTCTTCCTAAACAGGTGCTGGCAACAGATGGGTGGGCGCGAGGTGGGCTGTGGGACTATCGTCATCCTAGCATGAATGCTGGCCACTGAGGCAGGAACATCCTGCTCATGAGCCCGGCCCGCATGTGGAATCTGTCAAATCCCTGGGGTAGCTCTGAGCAGGGCAGCTTCATGGGCACACGGCTGGTGCGGTCACACAGGGCCTGTGCTTGGCTTAAAGGGCTGCCACAGGACCCCATATTTCATTCGCCACTCATTCTATTTCTGTAAAATATACAGCCAGTCCTCATTATGAGAAATTCTCTCAGCAGCAGGCAAAACAGCTATGGCCTGAGTTCGATCGTGGGTAAATGAAAAAGGCTCCCTGGCTCCTCAAGGGCAGATCAGTTTTTGTGGAGTTTAGAATTTTGAACTAAAAAAGGTTTCATTAGGCATGGTGGGGCATGCCTGTAGTCCCAGCTACTCAGGAGGCTGAGGGGGGAGGATCACTTGAGCCCAGGAGTTCAAGGCCAGCCAAAACCTCATCTGCAATTTTTTTTTTGGGCGTTGGGAGACGGAGTCTCACTCTGTTGCTAAGCTGGAGTGTAGTGGCACGATCTTGACTCACTGCAACCTCCACCTCCCAGATTCAAGCGATTCTCCTGCCTCAGCCTCCCGAGGAGCTGGGATTACAGGCACGCGCCACCAAACCTAGCTAATTTTTGTATATTTTAGTAGTGATGGGGTTTCACCATGTTGATCAGGCTGGTCTCGAACTCCTGACCTTAGGTGATCCACCCACCTCGACCTCCCAAAGTGCTAGGATTACAGGTGTGAGCCACCGTGCCTGGTCTAACTTTTTTTTTAATTAAAACTTAAAGAAGGTGTTAGAGATATTTACTCCAGCTGTGGACCTCTTTCCTTCTTCCATTTACCAGTGAGAAAACTGAGGCCCGTGATGTGAAGTGACTTTCCAGTACTCACTAAAACCATCAGTACCAGAGCTGAACTAGAACCCAGGTCTCTCCACTCTGCTACTTTAAAACAGGCTGGAATCCCTATGGTAAAGAAAGGAGGAGAGTTTGTGGCAAGGGTCCTGGGTGCAGAAGACACACAGATTTCAGAGCAGAAGCACAGCTCAGCCAGGGGAATTATAGCTTCTGCACAGCTCCCACCACCACCTGCTCACAACCAGCCACACTGAGGCTCCACCATGACAGCTTCTGTGTGCAACATGTCCCATCCCCTTGCCTGCTGACTTCTCCTCATGCTCAGGCTGCACCTTTCCTAGGAGGTCTCCAGCCTTCCAAGAATCGGTGGAGGGTCCATCCACTAGACACCACTTCCAGTACAGTGTGGGGGCCCATTAACTTGACGGGATGAAGGGAGGGAGGGAGGGAGGAAAGAAGAAAGAAAGGAAAGGAGGGAGGGTAAGAGGGAGGGATAGAGGGAGGGATAGAGGAAGGGAGGGGGAAGGAAGGCAGGGAGGGAGGGAGGGAGAGAGGAACGGAAAGAAGAAAGAAAGAGAAGGAGGGAGGGAAAGAGGGAGGGATAGAGGGAGGGATAGAGGAAGGGGGAAGGAATGGAGTGGGGGGAAGGAAGGGAGGGAGGGAGGGAAGGAAGGCAGGGAGGGAAAGAGGGAGGGACAAAGGGAGGGAGATGGGGAAGGAAGGGAGGGAGGGAGAGAAGAAAGAAAGGGAAGGAGGGAAGGAAAGAGGGAGGGAGGGGGAAGGAAGGGAGGGAGGAAAGGAAGGAAGGAAGGAAAGAAGGAAAGAAGGTGAAGGAAGGAAGGAAGGTTCTCAAAAGAAAGACACTCTGGACCAGAATAAACGAGATCTTAGGAAATGATCAGGAGGCTGTTCAGGTATGAGTGTTTCCTAAGGAAGACAAACTTAGGCTCTATACTCACCTGTAGTGGTGACCTAGTATTCGCTAACCCTAAGCTGAGAAGGCAGGTGAAGCCACAGAGCCAGGAGGTTGTCCTACCAACATACGTATTTTAAAAAACAAAGCAAAACAAAACAAACAAAAAACAAAGCTACAATGAGACATTTGAAAAGAGGGTAGAAGGCAGGTCTAGCCACCAGCCAACTGCCTAAGTGATCTGCCTGGCTGAAACGGCCCATCTCCCACCTCAGCATCAGCCTGTAGGATGAGAGTTCTGCATGAATGGAGACAGGCAGGTGCTTTACGGTATAGAAATAGAAGTAGCTGGGGTGAGGACCAAGGAAACGGGGAGAGGAGGGCAAAAAGAAGCAAGGATTCTTTCATTTTAGAAGCAGAATATTTCTGCAAATGAGAGCGTAGGGTGCAAATCCTGGGTTCTCATTTCAATTTTGCTGTCGAAGTTAAGCACATCTCTTCACCTTCCTGGGTCTGTTTCCTTTCCTGAAAAATGAAGGTTCTGGCTCATTTCTGAGGTTTGTGGCCAGTGACACTGGGCTGTAAAAGTGATTCACATCCTCTGGCACCTGCACACTTCTGCAGCTAAGCTTCATGGTAACACAATCTCCATGTGCTTATTTGTTTGCGTGAAGCCAAAGCTATCTGAGAACGTGGTTTCCCAGCCCTTCCCTGGATCTAGTGGCACCTGGCGCCTCACTGGGAAAGAGGCATCGTACCTCTCACAGGGTTGTGAAGGACGAGAAGTGGGGCCAGATAGGAACCGATTCCCCCACTCCCTGATATCTGATGACCATGGAACTGCAGAACTTAGTGCTGACTTAAACATGGCCTCCTATTCTTGCATTTAGCTACAGATGTTTCCCAAGTAGGTTTTAAAACTCTTAGACAATCACTAGACATTAAAATGGGCAGGGCTAATAGAGAGTGCCTACTGAAGAGGAAACAGAAACCCAGAAAAGTCAGCACCTTGCTCAAGACCACTGCCAGCTAATGCCTCTGTAGAAGGAATCTGAGATAAAACCTTTTTAAAGCGAAGCCCAGCCATGGATTTGTAGCATCAAATATCTGTGAGTTGGTTGAATTCCTCTCCTCTTGAGTTTCCAAGATAACTCGGGGCTCCTGGCCTGTCAGAAAGTGACATTCTTTACTTACCACAGGTTAAAAATCCCGTGCAGGGACTGTGTACACAAAATATGAGGCCAGTTTTCCAAAGGCTTTCTCGGCTCTGTAAGTCAAGTTTGATTCCTTAAAGGAAAGCATGCCATTCCAGTAAAATGGGGTAAAATAACTAGTTTTCCCGATTGTGTCCCGTTACAAAAGAAAATAGATACTTATTGTGCTTACGCAAATAACTGCACTGCCATGACTTAGGAATACTCACAGTTTCCAAATTCTGGAGAAAATCAGGTAGAGAGAAACAAGTATGCTCTCAATTTTGTTCATGGCAGTATACTAAATTGTTAAAAGCTGTCAATAGCCTAAAAGAAAAATTTCTTTGACTTGAAAAGTCAAAGGATCAGCAATATTTTAAACAAAATGCAGAAAGATCATTCCCGTCTCCTATTAGTTCAGTTCATGCAGTTAACTCCTGTCCTACTTGATATTAATTCACATTTTAGCTCTTCAAGAGTTCTGAACTATTTTCTTTTATTCTGATGTTACAGTCTCAAAGGTATCAGAAAGCTGCCTTCAAGAGCACCTGGTAGAGGTTTAAAGCTGATTATAAAATCACCTTCTAAAGAGGACCTGAACAAGACGACATCGTTTATGGACAACAAAAGGTTTTACGGTAGCCATAGTTAAAGACACAATTGACAAAATGTACGGCCCACAATAATTTTAACATAACAATTACAGTTATTACTGATAATGTACACTAAAATATATTATAATTATAGGAGTTTTCCATAACTTTGGAACACATACCAATAATGTATTTATACTAATATAGCCCAAAGAAAGCCAAATGCCATTTTATATTTGACAATGCTTCTTGTATTTTATAAAAAATGAGCTAAATTTTCACCTTTACATTAGTGTGCTGTTAATGTTAAACTCAATTTTTAATAAAACCTTGTAGATGCATTTACCCAACTTTAATGTTTGACCATAAGGTAAGATTTTTACAGACCCTTTTTAACCCTTTATAATTCTTGTTAAAGTTCAGGTTAGTGCTTTAAGAGAAGTCCATTGTGCTTTTATTTTAATGCTTAATTTACAGAAAAACTGGTTGATACCTATTCAACTTTAGCCGGTACCTTTATACAGAGAATTTCCTTTACAATTGACCTTTCAAAACTTGCTTAAACCTTCAAAACTATTTTTTTAACCTTTTAATCTGGGTAAAAATCCACATTCTCCTTGTAATCTTTTTACCAAAAGTATATGCAAACTATTTTTGCAATAGTATTACATTCATGTTACACTGGTAACTTTTAGCAAGCTTTACTTTTGTTGGTAAGTTTGGGGTTTTAATTATGTACTAGGTGTAGAGTCTCAGACCTAGACAGAAGTGCAGATAAGGTCTGGCTTATTCCAGCATTTAACTCCGTGTGTCCCAGGCTTTACTACTTACAAAGCAGGCAAGTTGTATCACTAAGAGTTATGGTGACATTTTTAAAGCATTCAGGAGGCCTAATCACTTTTAAATTGTACAACATTTCTTTTTTTTAAAATATATATTTTATTGCATTTTAGGTTTTGGGGTACATGTGAAGAACATGCAGGATTGTTGCATAGGTACACACATGGCAGTGTGATTTGCTGCCTTCCTCTCCATCACGTATATCTGGCATTTCTCCCTGTGCTATCTCTCCCCAGCTCCCCACCCCCGGCTGTCCCTCCCCTACTGCCGCCCCAACAGACCCCAGTGTGTGATGCTTCCCTCCCTGTGTCCATGTGTTCTCATTGTTCAACACCCACCTATGAGTGAGAACATGAGGTGTTTGATTTTCTGTTCTTGTGTCAGTTTGCTGAGAATGATGGGAATCCTTCCCAAATCATTTTATAAGATCAACATCATCCTGAAACCAAAACGCGACAGAGACTCAACAAAAAAAAATGTACAACATTTCTTACATAAATTCCCTTTTATAACATTTTTCAAGACCTTCACAGACAATCTCTGACATGCCACAACTTTTTGAGTTGTTGTAAACATTCCTTTCTTTAAACAACCAATTATCTCGGTTTTGTCAATTTCAGAAAAAAAACAAGGAAAAAAGGTAAAAAGAATAAACAACCAATTAATTTACTTTAGGACAAGAATTTACCATATAAGATTCATTTTTACATAAATTTTCTTTTCTTTAATATGTAAGGTGATAACAATCCTTTCCCAAAACAAACTTCCTTTATGTCTGTGAACTAGACTGCCTGAGGCCACAAAATTAGAAGTTAGAGTATTTTGCTAAATAGTTCAAGATGTGACTATCTTCATTAAACCAATATTAAGGTTTCACTTATTAAAGAATTACACAAGCAATGATTATTCTGTTTGGGCTGAGTTACAATTTTGTAACCTTTCTGCCAAATTTTGACATCTTATAGTATTTGGCAGAAATAAATATGAAATTGCTTGATCAATAAATCCAAGCAAAAATGCATGCTGGCAATTCTTAAGACATGTTTAATTTTACTCTACCAGTAAGTTTTAAAGATCAATCACGTGAACTGAAAGGTCCCACAGCTTTTACTTTTCCCTTAAAAATATTTTATCTAAGTGCTTATTTTTCTTAGTTCAATTAATTAGAGCTCTTTTTAAATGGACATTGCACACGTAACACATACATAGACACACAGACAACTGGAAGTAGATAGAGTAGTTACAAGATTTTTTTTTTTTTTTTTTTTGGCTAATTTCCCGATTGGATTATTGTCCTTTGGGTGAGGCCTTTAAGAACAGGGCTAGGAAAACAGTTTCCAGGGCTTAACAAACACGCATAACTGGAAAACAAAGACAGGTTTTGAGAGGTACTTACTCACCTTTCATTCCAGGAGTTCCAGAAGGAAAACAAAAATTTTTCCCAAAAGGCGATTTGTGGCACCTTTTGTGTTTTCCCAAGGAGTCTCAGGCCACCCGAAGTCATTTTAGGATTTTTTCATACATGCACCATGAGAGGCAAGACAGAGTATAGAAAAGTAATTCCACTGGGGTCTGTTGGGGGGAAATAGGGGAGGGACAGTGGGGGGTGAGGAGTTGGGGAGAGATAGCATGGGGAGAAATGCCAGATATAGGTGATGGGGAGGAAAGCAGCAAATCACACTGCCATGTGTGTACCTATGCAACAATCTTGCATGTTCTTCACATGTACCCCAAAACCTAAAATGCAATAAAAAAAAAGTAATTCCTTTAACTGAGGAAAAACCTTTTCCAGGAAAACAAGATATATGAAGAGAAAAACATGAAGGACTTCTGAATATACTCATAGCTTAAATATGCATTTTAATTCATCTGAGCAATCTTTTTGATTGGGTTATGTGCAGGAACTTCCCGCCATCATGAGAGGAATTTTTAGAGAAAGATCCCAGATGCTGTTTGATATGTGACAAATCAGATATGGAGAAAGAGACATGAATGTGAGCAATGCCTTCAGCCCCAGCCACTTCCCAAGGAGAGAGAATAGCAGAGGTGGTTTTTGAATGAGTAACAGATGGAGAAGGAGGAGGAGAAGGGTTTGGGTCTGAAGACTTGGGGAAAGGAGGGGCCACCAGGGCAGAGGGTTCAGACAGGCAAGGAGTGGATGCAGGGCGATGTGCATACAGAGAGAGGTTCATCTGCAGGGTAAAAGGGGGTTTCAGAGGAAGGAGAGACCAGGGCAGGGTTTTTATTACGAAGAAAGATTTCATGAGGGTTGCAAGCTTGACACAGGGAGAGTGGGGATGGAAGTAGAAGTTGAAGAAAGTAGAGAACCTTTTGCCATTTGCCATTCTTGATTATAAAGTTGCCAAAGTTCCTGAGAATTTGAAAGTTAAAGTTGCCATTTTCAGGCCATCAGCTGTCATTACCTAATTTGTACTGGGGCCAGGCTATGTTGCAATAAGAAACTAAACACGTAAGCCAAGTTTGGCAAGGTTATGAAGGAGACAGCACAGTGGAGAGGGCGTAGGAATGTGGGATTGTTTGGCACCCCTGTGGACTGGTGAGAAGAAGCTGAGGGTGTTTGTTTTTGTTCTAGGCATCCCCAGACAAAAGACAGAGAGACCTGCAATCCTTTCTCTAAAGAAGACGGTCAAGCTGAGAAAAAAAACTGGGCATCCCCAAGATTTCCTCTAGCTCAGTCCCGCTGGTCCTCTGAGGACCAGGATAGCAGACCTGACTTTCCAGTGTACCGTGAGAAAGCCAGGGGAGGGCAGATCTTACCAGTCAGCTGGATTAGTGTCTGATTTTGGATGTTCCAGCCAGAATTGGCAAAGGGCCTCTTAGACTGGAGCTGCATGAGGAAGAGAGAAAGAGAGAGAGATAGAGAGAGGGAGAGAGAGGATGAGGGAGGAGGAGGGAAGAGAGCTAGATACCCACTGCGGGTGGTTGGAGACGGATTCCCAAGACTGAGGGTTTTGACAACTCACTGGGGAGTAGCCCTGGCCAGAGCCTCACAGTCCCCTTCAGGTTACTTGTCCTCCTCACGAAAGTCGTTCAAAAAGTGAAGTGAGAGAAAAGACAGGGCAGATGGCCAGAAACCCTCAGGATCCAGGAGTTAACTCAGAATGAGGTTCCATTGCCCACTATTTCCTGGGTTGCAAGAGAGCCTCTGCCCCCAGCCCTCATCCCAGATTTTGACACCAAATGTAAGAGTTAAAGAAAGGAAAGAAACACAGAATGCAGTTCAACGGTCAAAGGCAGATTTATTTTAGGGAAATCAACCTGAGAAGGACTTCTGGTCAATTTCAGTCAGGAGCATTCTCTCTTACAGACTAAAAGCATATATTTGTATCAGGGTGAGGGGGCTTATCACAAGCTTGGAACGTTTCTGTGTTGAGGATAAATTTATGGCAGGGTTGGAATGTCTTTGGGCAGAGGGGAGGTTATCCTGGGGCTGACATCTTTCTGGCCAGAGGGGAGGTTATCTCAGGGCTGGCATGTCTCTGGTCAGGGAGGGGTTTGGAATGTTTCTGGTCAGGGGCTTGGAATGTTTCTGGTCAGAGATGTTATTTGTTGTTTATGGTAATGCTAACCTTAGCCATTAGACTGATGCCCTTTGGAAGATTCATGTCCATAAGCCCAGCACTCTGGGAGGCTGAGGCAGGAGGATCACTTGAACCTAGGATTTTGAGATCACTCTGGGCAACACAGGGAGACCCTGTTGCTACAAAATTTAAAATGTGTTAAAAGCCTAGCTGGGCATGATGGCGCACACCTGTGGTTCCAGCCGCTCCTGAGGCTGAAGTGGGAGAATCACTCAGCTTAGGGAGTTGAGGATCATGCCACTGCACTCCAGTACTCTGGATGACACAGAAAGTCCCAGTCTCAAAAAATAAAAAAAAAATTAAAAAAAAAAATTTTTTTAAGCACGTAGAAAAAAAAGAATGTCTAAATGAATAGCCTCAGCACTGGCTTTTCCCATGATCTCTCTTGCTGCTTGCCAAACTCTGTTCTCCATACAACAGCCTGAGAGAGGTAAAATCAAATCCTATGTCACCTATTTAAAGCCTTTCTGCAACTTCCCATTCTATTTACTACACACTCTAAACTGCTTTCCCAGGCACTGCATGATCTGCTCATCCTTCCAGCTCGTGTCCTCACCACTCTTCCTTTTACTTCCGATGTCCCAGCCAGATTGGCCTCCTTTCTATTCCATAAAGAAGCAAAACTTTCTTGCCTCTGGATCTTCACATTTATCATTCTCTTTACATAAAATGGTGTTCCTCATCTTCTCATTGTTGACTCTCTCTTGACATGTAGATCTCAGCTGAAATGTCACTCCCGTGATGAGGTAAGCTGTCCCTGAGGGGCGGTTATCTCAGGGCTGGCATGTCTCTGGTTGGGGAGGGTTTTGGAATGTTTCTGGTCAGGGGCTTGGAATGTTTCTGGTCAGAGATGTTATTTGTTGTTTATGGTAACACTGACCTTAGCCATTAGGCTCATGCCATTTGGATTTAGGCAGTTTCTGATCAAGGTGAATTTTAAAATAACAGTGCTTGTTCAAGATGGCAATGCTCCTGCTCTGAATACGCTCTGCTTCACTCATCACATCACCCTGTTTCTCCCTTCCTGTTACCACAACCTGAAACTAACTCATCAGTTGTCTACTTTATTGTTTATCTGTACCTGCATAGGGAATTTAGACACTCTTGCTCCCTACTATGTTCCCAAGAGCCTAGAATCATGCCCAATGTCATAGAGGGCCCATAAATATTTACTAAATAATTCAGGAAGGCAAAGCTGGATCAAACTACATCATCACATCTGGAGAATTATAGCAGTCAGAGGAGGAAAATAGTGAGTTAGGATGGAATCCAGCAGAATGGGTCACTAACTAAGCCAACAGACCTGAAAATCCTTCTATCGTTCATCAGCTGGACAGTTTCCTGAAGGAACCCATGCCATAGAACAGGTCCACTTTTGCCCAGATTAACCCACAGAGCCAAGGGCTGGGTCAAGGGAACATTAACATGGGAAACACCAAAAGAGAAAGCATTCCCATAGCAGTCTACCTGGTAATAACTTTCTTTTAATGAATAAACTTTATTTTGTAGAAAAGTTGGCAAACCTAAAGGTTCACAGCAAAACTGCGGGGAAAATACAGGGAGTTCCCATGTTCTCCTGTCTTCACACATGAACAACCCCTCCCCCCACTATCATCATCCCACGCCATAGAGGTGCATTTGTACTTACGTCAATAAACCTATACTGACACATCATTATCACCCAAAGTCCACAGATTACATTAAGATTTACTCTTAGTATTTCACATTCTATGGATTTTGACCAGTGTATGATGACACGCATCCACCATTGTAATACAGGTTAAGTATTCCTTATCCAAAATGCTTAAGAACAGAAGTGTTTGAATTTCATATTTTTCTCTGATTTTAGAATATCTGCATTACAGACTTAGCAGTTGGGCATCCCAACATGACGTTTAAAAGTTTTGAATATTGGAGCATTTCAGATTTCCTGTTTTGGGACTTGGAATCCTCAACCTTTATCACACAGAATAGTTTCACTGCTCTAAAAATCCTCTGTGCTATCCCTACTCATCTCTTCCTCCCTCCCACCCTCCTTCCTTCCCTCTTTCCTCCAACTGGCAACCACTGATCTTTTTTTTTTTTTTTTTAAATTATACTCTTATGTTCTGGGGTACATGTACAGATAATGCAGGATTGTTGCATAGGTACATACATGGCAATGTGGTTTGCTGCCTTCATCCCCCATCATGTATATCTGGCATTTCTCCCCATGTTATCCCTCCCCAACCTCCCTACCCCCTGCTGTCTCTCCCCTAGCCCCCCACGACAGACCTCAGTGTGTGATGCTCCCCTCCCTGTGTCCATGTGTTCTCATTGTTCAACAACCACCTATAAGTGAGAACATGCAGTGTTTGGTTTTCTGTTCTTGTGTCAGTTTGTTGAGAATGATGGTTTCCAGATTCATCCATGTCCCTACAAAGGACATGAACTCATCATTTTTTATGGCTGCATAGTATTCCATGGTGTATATGTGCCCCACATTTTCCCTGTCCAGTCTATCATTGATGGGCATTTGGGTTGGTTCCAGGTCTTTGCTATTGTAAACAGTGCCACAATGAACGTACATGTGCATGTGTCTTTATAGTAGAAGGATTTATAATCCTTTGGGTATATACTCAGTAATGGCTGGGCCAAATGGAATTTCTATTTCTAGGTCCTTGAGGAATCACCACACTGTCTTCCACAATGGTTGAATTAATTTACACTCCCACCAACAGTGTAAAAGTGTTCCTATTTCTCCACATCCTCTCCAGCATCTGTTGTCTCCACATTTTTTAATGATCACCATTCTAACTTGTGTGAGATGGTATCTCAATGTGGTTTTGATTTGCATTTAAACTTTTAAGACCTATCATCTGTTTAACCAAAATATATGTATAGGGTGTCCACCACCCACATATCTAGAAAAGGAAAATAAAGTACAGTCATACAGGCTGCGTGCCTATAACTACAATTCAGAACCCAGAATTTAAAAGAAGTGAACACCCAAACTTTCAAATAAGTAGTCTGTTTAAAAGCAAATTCATAAAGTGTATGACTCAAAGCAGTTCCTTTGATTCTTCTCAGAACAAAAGATCTTAAAAGAGCAGATCAGAAATGACTGCATAGCCAGTGGATTATAATTTTTTGCACATCCTATATATCTGTATGAAATAACTGGAACTTTGCATTCTGAACAGAAGAGCTATACCTATAAAATATTTCCCAACAGAAATCATTCTCTCTATCTATTAAACAGTGCAGCACAGAAAAACCAGATGAAAGGGGAAAAAATGTGTCTTAGAATACTTGGAATAATAGTGGATATTTTGAGCAATTGTGGTCAAGAAAAGGGGCTCAGAAGGCTAAATTAGATGTCATTGTTAATGGGTGGGTAAAAAGAAAAGGAAAATTGACCATGATCCCAGTGTTAGGCCTTAACTTTATATTCAGGTCTCAAATTGGCTGCTGCATTGGTGGGCTGATAATTTGAGGCCAAGAAGGGGTCTTTAATCTGGCAGCAAGGATGGAGCACGTCTGCTGAAAGTTTGGGAATGTATTAAGAAAACACATGTCTAGGGGCAACTGTCTGGCTGACACAGCAGTCACAGTTGTATCGTGGGACAGGATCCCTAGATGACTATGGGCCTTGAAAATGACCTTCAACACCCTGATTTCTGTTGCAATATGTGACTTGGGAAAAATGGAAGCTTCATGGTTTAGTCTGTTTGTGCTAGTAACATAAACTATATTAGATCATATAATTTACAAATAACAGAAAGTTATTTCTCATGTTGCAGAGGCTGGGAAGTCCATGATCACGGTATCAGTATGTTGCATGTCTGATGAGAGCTCAATATCCCCTTTCAAGATAGCTTCTTTTTGCTGCATCCTTGGCAGGAGATGGACATAGTGTTTTCATGGGGCAGAAGAATGGAAGGAGCCACCTACTTCCCTCAGGTTCTTTTATAAAGCCACTAATCCCACTCATGGGGGCCCTGTCTGCATATGTTAATCTCTTTCTAAAGTTCCGATGTCTAAATACTATTGCATTGGCAATTAAATTTCAACATATGAATTTGGAGGGAACACATTCAGACCATACAATTTCACAAGATCAAGAAGTAATATGGGACAAGGGTGATGTTAGTACAGCCTAACTCATGCACTGCTGCAGTGAACTTTGGCCATTATTTTTACTTTGAGCCACAGAGCCAAGGCCAGAGGCAAGAAGGAATGGGGAGGAAAAAAAAAGCCTAAAATATTTATTCTCATGACCTAAGATGTTACAGGATTTTGTGGCCCACTGGCTAATGGCTATTCTGTGCAATGAATGCACTGACCTGCAAGAAAAGTATAGAAAGAGAGTTTTCAGATAAGAGATTCAGGAACCGTTAAAACAAATTAAAATTGGCTAATCCAGTTCTTCCATGATAAATGAGAAAGGAGGTAACTTTTTTTTTTGGTCGTTATCGGATAGTTTCATTAGATAGATGGAGACTTTCTCAATAAAGTACTAAAGGACTAAACTAATGGCAGAGATTTAAGTCTAAGAAATCTTCTCTTACTCTGGGGTCCCCAAGAACATGATCTCAGACAGTGGGCAGACTCATGAGAGAGCTGACCCACCAGCCACGTCTCATAGCATATGACCAAACCTAGCAGACTTTGCTCTCCTCGGGCCTGTCCTGCAGTCTTCATACCCTCGTCCTCCATCAGGAATCAACCTCATGAACAGGGGCACTTAGTGCCCTTTCTAGATCTTTACTCTTTGGAAGTTCACTTCTAGATCATAGAACTCTTTGTCAGACACCACTTTTCTCAGCCTCCTTCCATTTGTGTTAAGTTCATAACTGCGTTCTCATGATTCTCCTCATATCAGAAAAAGAAAAGAACATCTCAACTAAATTGTTCTTTGTGGTTAAGATTATAAATAAAGCCTTGAAGATAAGACTTGAAATCAGAGAAAACATAAGTAACATAACATCTACCCCTCCAAACAGCCAATCACAGTCTTGTAAATCAATTTTATTTCATGCTTTCCTGCTGGCTATCACGTTGCAAAATTCGCAAAGTTTTTTTTGTTTGTTTGTTTGTTTTTAAAGGCACTTCAATGCGGGCACAATTGTCTGCCTAAGGACATCTCTTCAACCCTGAAATCACCAGCTGAGGACTTGTGGGAAACATTACAGATTGTTTTGGGCTAAGAGTGAAACAAACCACATGAACGTACAGTATTAAAACAATGTGATATACAGACAATGACGTTAGTTTACTTTGTAAGAGAATGTAGTAGAAGCTATCTTTGAATACATCTATCTGGTGATAACTTTGCTCCCTGGCATACATGTGTATAATTTTTTAAGTTGTGTCTGGACTCAGAGGTCTAGATCCAAAATTCCAAGGGAAATGATCAAGAATATTATCAAGGTAATACCAAGACTTTTCTCCATTGCTCACAAACATTAAAAAAGGAATGCTCACAATAAACTGAAGAGGTGCATAGGAAATCTCAGAATAAACCTCTTAAAATGTGTTAGGTTTGGAATGCAATCTGATGCAGATATTTACAAGACCTGAACAGACACCCCATTAAAGAAGATACATAAATCACAAGAATGCATATGAAAAGATACTAAGCATCATATGTCATTAGAGAATTGCAAACTAAAATGAAAATGAGATACCACTACACACGCATTAGAATGGTGAAAATCTGCAACACTGATAACACCAAATGCTAGCAAGAATGTGGAGCATCAAGAGTGCTCATCTGTTGCTTGAAATGCAAAATGGTACAGACACTTTGTAAGGCAATTTGGCAGTTTTTAATAAAACTAAACATATTCTTACGATGTGATCCAGTAACCATGCTCCACTGCATTTACATAAATAAATAGGAAACTTATGTCCACACAAATACCTACTTTTAAGTTTGATCTTTATTGCAGTTTTATTCATGATTATCAAAACTTGGAAGCAATCAAATTGTCCTTCAGTAGGTGAATGGACAAATAAACTATGGTACATCCAGACAATAGTATTTTATTCAGTCCAAAAAAAGAGCTATCAAGCCACAAATAACATGGAGGAAACTTAAATGTGTATTACTAAATACAAGAAACCAGTATCAACAGGCTTCATGCAGTGTGATTCCAAATATATGACATTCTGGAAAAGGCAAAACCTTGGAGACAGTAAAGAGATCAATGGCTGTCAGGGTCAGGGTGCACAGAGAGATGGACAGGCAGAGCACAGAGGATTTTTAGGCCAGATACTAAAATGGTGGTGACACGTCATTGTACATTTGTCAAAACACAGAATGTGCAAGACCAAGAGTAAACTTTAAACTTTGAGTGATAAAGATGTGTCAATGCAGGTCAACTCATTGTAGCAAATGTACCATTCTAGTGCAGGGTGTCGATAGTGGGGGAGGCTGCATATGTGTGGGGTGGGAGTATATGAGAACTCTCTGCATTCTTCCTCCATTTTGCTGTGAAGCTAAAACTGTTATAGAAAATGAAGTCCATTTTTAAACTTATGTTTTATATATGTAAAACACTCCCAAGCCTGAGGGCAAGGTCATCCCTAAGCTGAACATAAAGCTCAGTGGCATGGCCATCCATGTCCCCATCACCAATGTGTTGGTCGTGGATCTGACCTGCCATCAAGAAATACCTGCCAAACATGATGACATCAAGAAGGTGGTGAAGCAGCATTGGCGGGCCCCTCAAGGGCATCCTGGGCTACACTGAGCACCAGGTTGTCTCCTCTGACTTGAACAGCATTAATTGTCTCCTCTGACTTGAACAGAGATAATATATGTAAAGTACTTGATACACAGTAAAGGGCTCAATTAATATTTTAGAGCTCATACGTAGAACTTTCTATGTGCAAGGAGATGCCCCATATGACCTTTTGGTCTGATCTCAACTGATTATTCTTTAAAATAAATTTCTGGAGTGGACTTGCTGGGTCAAATGTATGAAAGTTCAAAATATTTTGCCAGATACTCACTAGAAATTTGTGTCAGCTTACACTTCCACAAAAAACATGCTTGTCTCCCTACATCTTCACCAACACTTAGTAACTTCAGTATTGTAATATTTGCTAAACTACTTCTGGCTTTCAAACTGGGTTCAATGGGGGCTAATGTTCTTTATAATGCAAAATAAATCCCCAAGGAAAGAAGGTAGCTTGCTGAAAATATGATGTCTACCTTATTTTCCCCCCTTAAACAATGGAGTTTCAAGAGCTCTTGGATTGGCATAAAGTTCCATTTTCATCTGAAGACTCTGCTGGAGAAAGGTCTACTTTCAAGCTCACTTACAGAGTTGTTGGAAGTTATTGGACTGAGAGCCTCTGTTCCTCCTTGACTGTTGGCTGCTCTCAGCCCCTTGCAATATTGTCCTCTCCAGCATGGCAGCTCGTTTCATCAAAACCAATGAGAAAGATGAAAGTCACAATCTTTACTATCCTAATCACAGAAGTGACATTCCATCATTTTATTATATTATGATGGTTAAAAGCAAGTTACTAGGTTCAACCCACATACAAGGATATGAATACCAGGAGGCAGAGATCACTGGAGTCACCTTAGAGGCTGGCTACCATACCAGTACTATCAGCCTCTGGAGCTCTTGTTTGAATGGGTTCTCTGCGACCTCCCCTCCAAGAAAATTGGCAGACAAAGTAATAAGTAGGAGATGGAAAGAGATTTTCCCAAAGCCTCTCTTTTTCTCTCAAACTATCACTGGGGCTGATGGTCCAGGGATCTTATTCCTTGAAGGCTATGTGGGCATTGAGGTCTAACACCCTATTGCTGTAGTCAAATTCATTGTCATGTTAGGAAATGAGCTTGATGAGGTGGTCACTGAGGGCGATGCCAGTCCCAGCATTGAAGGTGGAAAAGTGTGTAATGCTGTTCAAGTCAGAGGAGACAACCTGGTGCTCAGTGTAGCCCAGGATGCCCTTCAGGGGGCTCACCAATGCTGCTTCACCACCTTCTTGATGTCATCATATTTGGCAGGTATTTCTCGATGGCAGGTCAGATCCATGACCAACACATTAGTGATGGGGATGCGGAAGGCCATGCCATTGAGCTTTCTGTTCAGCTTAGGGATGACCTTGCCCTCAGGCTTGGCAGTGCCAGCAGATGCAAGGATGATGTTCTGGAAGCCCCATGTCTATTATGCCAGTTTCCTAAAGGAGCCATCCACAGTTCTCCGTGTGGTAGTGATGAAATGGACTATGGTCATGAGTCCTTCCATGACACCAAAGTTGTCATGGATGACCTTGGCCAGGAGTGCTAAGCAGTTGGTGGTACAGGTGGCATTGCTGATGATCTTGAGGCTGTTGTCATACTTCTCATGGTCCACACCCATCACAAAAATGGGTGTGTCAATAGAGGGTGCAGAGATGATGGCCCTTGTGGCTCCCTGCTGAAAGTGAGCCCCAGCGTTCTCCATGGTGGTGAAGACACCAGTGGACTCTGCAATGTACTCAGTGCCAGAATTATCAGTTTAATTTTGGTGAGATTTGGCTCCTGAAAGATGGTGATGGAATTTCCACTGATGACAAGCTTTTTGTTCTCCGTGACAAGCCTTGACACGGAATCTACCATGGGTCAACTCATACTGAAACATAGGCCATGTAGTTGAGGTCAATGAAGGGGTCATTGATGGTGACAATATCCACTTTACCGGAGTTCAAAGCAGGCTTTGTAACCAGGAGTGCAAATACGGCCAAATCCACTGATTCCAGGCTTCACCTTCACCATGGTGTCTCAGGCATATGGCTGGTGCTGCATGAGGAGATGCGGCTGACTGTCAAATGGGAGAAGCAGAAAGCTACAGCATATTATTTAACCCATAATTATCATATTGAGAAATTCTTTGTGAACTCTGATGCCAATAGGTGGCGACTCAGGTGGGCATCACTTACATAGCAAGCTGGCATTCCCTGAGCATGTGGATGATTCAGTTGTCTCAGTATCACTTATTTAAAAGACTATAATTTTCCCTCATTGAATTTACTTTTGTTAAAATCAATTGGTCATATGATTTTGACCATTAACTGACACATATGAAAGAATTCTCTCAAAAAGGGTTATAGGCCTAAATTTAAGTGGTAACTATACACTTCTTCAAAGAAAATGTAAATTAATATGTTCATGACCTTGAATTAAGAAGAAAACCAAAAAACAAACTTTTTCTGTTAAACAATAAAAGTTAAAAAATGAGACATGATCAAAACTAAAAATGTTTGCACTTTAAAAGACATCAATAAGAAAATGAAAAGATAAGCCACAGAATGAGAAAAAATATCAAATTATATATTTGATAAAAGACTTGTATGCAGAATACAAAATAATATTACAACTAAAGAACACTAGGATAAATGACCCAATTTAAAAATCGGCAAAATATTTAAATAGTCAATTCACCAAAAAGGTATAGGAATTGCCAATAAAGCACATGAAAAGATGGTCAGCATCATCCGTCAGCAGGGAAATTCAAATCAAAACTACAGTGTGACACCACTTCTTACCCCTAGAATGGTATAAGAAAAAGGAGGACAATAGCAATTGAAGGAAGCAGAAAAACAATGATGTGAAAAATTAAACTCAGGCATTGCTGATGGGACATGAACTCACACTCACACATTGCTGATGGGACGTGCACCCACGCTCACGCATTGCTGGTGGGACATGCGCCCACGCTCACGCATTGCTGATGGGATGCTCACGCATTGCTGATGGGACGTGAACTCATACTCACGCAATGCTGATGGGATATGCACCCATACTCAGGCATTGCTGATGGGACACTCACGCATTGCTGATGGGACGTGAACCCATACTCACGCACTGCTGATGGGACGTGAACCCATACTCACGCACTGCTGATGGGACGTGAACCCATACTCACGCACTGCTGATGGGACGTGAACCCATACTCAACGCACTGCTGATGGGATGCTCACGCATTGCTGATGGGATGTGAAACCATACTAACGCATTGCTGATGGGACGTGCAGCCACATTGGAAAACAGATTGCTAGTTTCTTAAAACGTTAAAGATACATTTACCATATAGCCTAGCATTATCACTCCTAGCTATCCACCTTAAAGAAATAAAAACCTATGTCCTCACAACACAAGACTGTGAATATTCATAGCAGCTTTATCCATAACAATCCATAAAGTGAAAACACATCAAATATCTATCAACTGATGAATTAATAAACAAATGAGAGCCAACCCTCACAACTTAATAGGGTTTGGCATCTAAAAAGAATAAAATATTGATACGTGCTGCTACATAGATGAACCACAAAAGTACATTACACTGGCTGGGTGTGGTGGCTCATGCCTGTAATCCCAGCACTTTGGGAGGCTGAGGTGGGTGGGTCACTTGAGGTTAGGAGTTTGAGACCAGCCTGGGCAACATGGTGAAATCCCGCCTCTACTAAAAATACAAAAATTACCCGTGTGTGGTGGCAGGCACCTGTAGTCTCAGCTACTCTGGAGGCTAAGGCAGGAGAATCACTTGAACCCCAGAGGCGGAGGTTGAAGTAAGCCAACGTTGTGCCGCTGCACTCCAGCCTGGGTGACAGAGCGAGACTCTGTCTCGAGAAAAAAAAAAGTATATTAAGCTAAGTGGAAGTCCGGAAATACAAAGACCACATATTCTATGATTCCATTTATATGGTGTCCAGAAAAGGCAAATTTGTAGAGTCAGTGAGTCAGTTAAAGGTTGCCTGGAGCTGGGAGTAAGAGTAAGGGGTGGTGACTGATGAGCACGAGGGATTTTTTAGGAATGACAGAAATGTTGCAAAACTGGATCGTGATGATGGTCACACAAATCTAAAATTTTACTAAAAATAATTGAACTGTGTACTTAAGCAAATGTTATGTCAATTATACCTCAGTAAACTTGTTTAAAATCAAAGAAAGTTGGTAGTGTGGTTCCCAATCACTCTTGCCCTTTGTTTTATTTCTCTCTTTTTTTTTTTTTTTTTTTGAGACGGAGTTTCGCTTCTGTTACCCAGGCTGGAGTGCAATGGCACAATCTCGGATCACCACAACCTCTGTCTCCTGGGTTCAGGCAATTCTCCTGCCTCAGCCTCCTGAGTAGCTGGGATTACAGGCACTCGCCACCATGCCCAGCTAATTTTTTTTTGTATTAGTAGAGACGGGGTTTCACCATGCTGACCAGGATGGTCTCGATCTCTTGACCTTGTGATCCACCCGCCTCGGCCTCCCAAAGTGCTGGGATTACAGGCTTGAGCCACCGCGCCCAGCCTTATTTCTCTCTTTTTTTAGGGCTTATACTTAGTGCTTCCACTCAGAGACTCCAAGAGACATTAGCTGAAATCTACCAGCCTCCAGAACTCGCAACAGCTGAGGGAACGTCTGGTCCCACCCTGAAGGCGATGGGGGGTCTGTAAGGTGCACTCCAGCATCTGATACGCACGTCTCAGCAAGACCCAGAGCCTGTAGCTTCAGAGAACAAGCTGCTACATCTTGCAGCACAGGGCCAACCTTTCCTAGCCAAGTGGGCTTGAAGTATTGGTAGTGAGGTCCAAAGTAGAAGATGGATGTCTACAACATGGGAGGAGGGCAAGACACAGAGCATTACTTCCAGCAACTGGAGAAAGTGTTCTTTCCAAGTGTTGACGGCATTTTCACCAACATTGACCATATGCTGGACCATAAAACAAAGTCTCAATAAATATCGAAGAATCAAAATCATACAGAGTACTTGTTCTGGTCACAGTAGTATTTAATTAGAAATCCATAATAATAAGATCTCTAGAAAATCCCCAATTTTAGAAAACAAGCAACACACTTCTGAATAACACTTGGGTCAGAAAAGAAATCACAAGAAAACAATTTTAAATATCATTAACTGAATGATGATAATCCAATACATGAAAATGTTGGATACAGCTAACATAGTGCTTAAAGAGAAATTTACAACTTTATTTATATTAATATATATATTTTATTTTAGAGATGAGGTCTCACTGTGTTGCCCAGGCTAGAGTGCAGTGGCTATTCACAGGGGATCTCACTACTGATCAGCATGGGATTTTTGACCTGCTCCATTTCCGACCTGGGCCAGGTCACCCCTCTTTAGGCAACCTGGTGGTCCGCTGCTCCCAGGAGGTCATCATATTGATGCCAAACGTAGTGTGGACACCCGATCGGCCTAGCGCACTACAGCCCAGAACTCCTGGACTCAAGCGATCCTCCAGCCTCAGCCTCTCGAGTAGCTGGGACTACAGGCACGCACCGCACCTGGCAAATTTACAACTTTAAATGCCTGTAGTAGAAATAGGAAAACAGTAAAGAAAAACAATTTTCGATGCTTTTATTATTAGAATCCTGAAGAATGGGGCTGTGCCCGGTGGTTCATGCCTGTAATCCCAGTACTTTGGGAGGCTGAAGTGGGCAGATCATGAGGTCAGGAGTTCAAGACCGTCCTGGCCAATAGAGTGAAATCCCTTCTTTACTAAAAATACAAAAGTTAGCTGGGCGTGGTGGCACATGTCTGTAATCCCAGCTACTTGGGAGGCTGAGGCAGGAGAATTGCTTGAACCTGGGAGGCAGAGGTTGCAGTCAGCCAAGATGGTTCTACTGCATTCCAGTCTGGGTGGGAGAGCAAGACTCCATCTTAAAAAAAAAAAAACAAAACAAAACAGAAACAGAATCCTGAAAAACTAGAGTGAAAAGAAAAACAAACAAATAAAATTAATAAATGTAGGCTAATAATAAGAATAATGAAAATCATGAAATAGAAAAATAAATAATAGAGACAATTAATGGTCAATTCTTCTGTACTCCCGACACAAAACTTCTTTTCAAAATAATTTTATATTTAAACATATATCCAGAACAACAGGGATCTTAGAAGAAAAAGTTAGGGAAATATAGAAATAAAATGAGAATTCTGTAAAATCAGAAAGCAGTTGCCTATGAGGTAGGTTGGGGGAAGGACAGGGAATTAACAGGGAACAGGCAGAAAAGAACTTTCTGGAGCGAAGGGAATGGTCTGGATCTTTTTTCGGGTGGTTCTTACATGGGCATATATAACTGTCAAGGTTCGTTGACCTGAACACTTAAGACCTAGGCTTTTTAATGCATGTACGTTTTATTTCAATTTTTTCCAAGTAGAGAAAGGTGTCTTGGGGAGCTTATGGTGGAGATATTTGGGCAGTTTTGGGGCATAGGCTTCAGAATCATTCACAGCATCTCCGGTTCAGGAATTTACTGCAAATGGTTTTCCGGCCAAAAATATGGGATAAGTTCAAACATCTATGATAAGAGTCACTGGGGCATACAACCACAATCTTATCACCAGAAAGCTTTCCTTCAATGACGGTCTTCATCCAGGGACCCACAGCTCTCCAGGGGAAAATAGCAATTGAGGTTTTGGATATATCGGGTAGGAAAGAAAGTCCCCTCACATAAAATTAAGTAACTGGAGATGTCACCATTACAAATTTCTAAGCTTTGCAAGAGAGCAGCAGCATTTCAAATGATAGTCTCAGAGAGGTGATAGGGGCTAACATGGATTTCCCTCCTGATGGATTTACTGAACAAGAACACAATTCACATCGCACGTGTGAGATTTCTTCTCGTCTAGTTTAAGTTCACAGATCGTGGATTCCAGACAGCTTGTATCAACTGACCAGTATCCTGTTAAGGCTAAACCTAAGACTCTTTGCCACACTGCAGGGTTAGGATGGGACTTCTCTTCCTGTTCCCAGGAAGAACGAGAGATATAACCTAAAGGTCACTATTCTTCTGAGAAAAGGGATCCTGCAGGAGGAGAGAGCAATGAGTACGTGGCCAGAGATGAACGTGATAAGAGCTGGGCCGGAAGCCACAGTGCATAAAGCTTCAGAACTGCCACAGGGGATGCGGTGACTAGTACTTCCACTCTTCTGTCCAGCTTTTAACAATCTAACGAAAGGTTAGAGCCTTTTCACTTTCTTTCAGCTACTCCTGGCGGTGGTGGGGACACAGAATGTTTGCAAAAAAAATGGGGTGGAGGAAAATAAGTCATCTGTGTGAGTGTATAACCATTTGACATGTCTTTTTAGCCCTCTCCTGGGTCACCCTAGAATCAGATCTGCTCCCCGGCATCTTCTGTTTCCTGGTGACTATTTCCTGCTACTTTGGATTGGCCATGACCGGCTGGAGCTGCCTTGTGACAGGAGCAGGAGGGTTTCTGGGTCAGAGGATCGTCCGCCTGTTGGTGGAGGAGAAAGAGCTGAAGGAGATCAGGGCCTTGGACAAGGCCTTCAGACCGGAATTGAGGGAGGAATTTTCTAGTAAGTAAACTTGGGTCATGGGTGTGTGGTTCCATCTTAAACCATGCATGCGCGTCGGGGGAGGTGGACCTTGTCTATCAAGTTATTGAAATTTGTAGCCAAATCTAAGCCAATTCCACATCCAAAGTCATCAAGAAATAAATATCAAATGATATAAATTGGCATAGTATGAAAGATACCAGATGGGATGTCCAGAGACTGGGTTCTGGAACTGACCCAGCACTTGAGAGGCAGCCACCTCCGCCTCCATGACTCTTTTCTTCTCATCTAGAAAATCCCACATCAGTTGTTTTCTTGTCTGCAACTCTTTTACGTTCTGAAGGCAATTGCTGCATAACATTCACAAAAGACATCACTACCCTGCAGGCTTCCCCAGTGGGCCCCTGCCTCTCTAGACTGCCCCAGGCTTTGTTTGTAGCTTCCTTAGCATCTTTAGTGAGAACAAAATAAAAGGAAGTAAAGGTAAAGATGAGAAGATGAGTGTATGAGAGAGAGAGAGACAGAATGTGTGTGTGTGTGTGTGTGTGTGTGTGGTGTGTGTCAGAGAGAAAGCGAAAAAATAAGGGGGAGAGAGAGTCAGAGAGAGACAATGAGAAAGACAGAGAAATATATAGTGAGAGAGAGAGAGAATGGGTGAGAAAAAGATAGAGTGTGCACAGTGCACAGATCAGAGACAGGGTAAGAGGCACTAGAAGGCCAGACAGGCCTCATTTAGATTTTGCATATATGGCTTTATTTATTTTTATGTATTTATTTATTTTTACCATTTATCTGTGTTGCTCATCATCAAAAAGAACTTGACTGCAGAATTTGCTGTGGCAACTCCTTGTACAAATGACCCCAGGAGGCAGGGAGAAAAGAGGTCACATCCAATTGGTCAATGAACCCACCAAGGTCCAGAAACATAAAGTGACTTGCGCAGGCCATCTGATGAACGTGTAGCAGAGCTAAGACCAGGGCTTCATCCAGAGGCGTCATCGCTTGGCCCCAGAGCTGATGCTTGGCAAAGTGGATATTCAGTCTTTCCCTTTGCCCTCCTGGGAAAGGGAAACAATTCCCTGTCCTCCTCCTCAACCCAGGGCACTGGGGGGACCATGTGTCTACATGTGGGCTCTGGCTGCCCAGAGGGTCCTGCCCGGCCCGCAGAGATGCTCCTCATCGACAGCACTCAGGGACCACACCCAACACTCTACCCTTCTCCTGCTCCTCTCTGACCTCTTGAAATGTCCGATTTCCTCCACCCTCTGTTTTGGTTGTGTCTTTGATAAACAAATATTAACATATACCGATATTAAATATTAACATAATACCGATAAACAAATATTAACGTATTACCGATATTGTAATCCCTGTGTCTCAGCAGTATTTGCAATCTAACATCTGAAATTAGGAAAAAGCAATGCTCCACCTAGAGGTATTGCTCCCCTATGGTGAAAATGCAGGGCATATAGTAGATGGGCAGGAGTCCGTATGAAGATAAAAACAGAGAATCCTTTCAGTGTTCTTTTTGTGCCAGACACTTGGCCAAAGGTTTTGCATATGCCAACGGATTTGCTCCTCATAACAACCCTATGAGATTGGTAATATTATTCTCCTTTTTTACAGATGAGGAGAAAGAAACAGAGAAATTGATTAACTTGTCCAAGTTCCCACAGTTCGATTAAGGCAAAGCTGGATTTGAACCCAGACAGTCTAGTGCAGCAGTTGTGCTTTTAAGCAGTAGTTTGTCTAGCAGCTTCTCTAGGCCTTCCTCTTGCCCAACTCACACCATCAAAGCAACTCTATTTAGTCTACATAAAACACTTGCCAAGTCCACAGTGCCTTGGAGAAGGAGGGAGCTATCGCTTCATCAACAAAGTTCCCTTTCAAGTCCTTCTAGATCCCTGTGAACTCATTGGGGAAGAGTCCTTTTCTCTCAGCTTTGGACTTCTTCCACTTTGACACACCTTTGAGCCAGGCTGTCTGAAGTAGCAGCACAGGAGAAGCAGAAGAAGGGCAGAGGTGGAAATACAACCAGAGAAAATTCCATTCTCAGGCTGTCACCCACATCACCGCCCGCAGCCTCTTCCCTGCCTCCCCCACTGCAGAGCCTTCCTGGAGTTCCCTGACAACGGGAAGGGGCTGAGAGTAGAGAAAACATGGCAGAGGCATCGGGAGAGCAAATGGTCCCACCTGTGCCCCAGGAAGGAATTTCTCCAGCCTTGAATTTTTCACTCTGAATTTTGCTCTCACTGGTCTTCGGTCTTTGTTGCCAATTTCAATTAAACTGTCTTATTCTTTGGAAAAGAATAATATTAAACAACAGAAAAGTTATTATTAAACAGCCAGTCCTGCACCTGGTGTTTGTCTTATAGCTTCAGGGTACAAAGCTTGGAGGCAGGGTGGTCATGTTTAAGCCTTCACTAGAAACATGACCTTAGATCTGTCCCATAACTTCTCTGAGCCTCAGTTTCCTCACTGAAAAAGTGGGACTCAGAATACCTACCTCATGAGATAACTGTGAAAAGCAATGAGGATACTGTAAGCTGTATACAAATTATAAAGCACAAACAAGTGTGGAGTGTTTATCTGGGCTCATGTCCCACAGTTTCATTTTGTGGGCTAAGTCCAGGTGACAACTTTACTGGCAGCATCACTTACTGTGTATTTCAGAGAAGCCTGAAGACATTGACCTTGTAACCATTGCCCCTGTCTGGACAGCTGGGATGTTAGTTCATTGGTGGTTAATTCATTGTCAGCATTGCTACCTGCTTTTGATAATATATGATAAAAGCTTTTCGAGGAAATTCATCATTGAAGCCCATCTGCAATTCCTGAGTAATGGCTCCAGTCTCTTTCCGGTTGCCCAAGAAGGAAACCATAGGGGTGATTTTGTCTCCTTTTCCTCTCAGCCCAGATCAAACAGATATCAGGACTTTCAAGATAAGGTCTGAAATTCAAACCTGGTGTGTCTCTTCCCTCTTCCGCTTCCACTGCTGGACCTGGCTCCAGTCCTCATCTAAACTTTGGCACAGACATGCTGATTAATCTCTTGATCACCTTGCTTTCTCATATCCCCCATACCAGTCCATTTTACATCCTTAAGCCAAGGTTAACTTCCTACACCACAGCTCTGCTTCTATTTCTTTTTTCTTTTTTTGTTTGTGGTTTTTTTGAGACAGGGTCTTGCTCTGCCACCTAGGCTGGAGTGCGGAGGTGTAATCTCAGCTCACTGCCAAGAGCCAGAGACCCCAGCCTCCATTCATCCTCCCACATCAGCCTGAGGAGTATCTGGGACTGTAGGCACATGCCACCATGCCCAGCTATTTCATGTATTTTTAGTAGAGATGGGGTTTCACCGTGTTGTCCAGGCTGGTCTCAACCTGCTGCACTGCAGTGATCCAACCATCTCTGCTTCGCAAAGTGCTGGAGTAACAGGCATGAGCCACAGTGGTTGGCGTTTTTGTCATCTTATCCCAAATATAACTATGGGGTTTTCTTTAACATGATGCTGCAGACTAAAAATTATGATTTCATACATGGTTTCTCAATACCTACAGAATTAACTTCAAATTTTCCCCCTTATACGCTGCACAATCCCCCTACTCTCCTTAAGAAATTTGATGAGCTTCCCATGACTCTATCAATGCTTATGTTCCAGGCACACTTGACACCTCACTGCTCAGATTACTTTTCTGAAACGAGATGGGATAAAAACAGATGTTTGCTCTTTCCCAATAAATTGCTACACGCTATGATTTCTGACCCATCGTTTACTTGTTTCTTCCATAGAATGTACACCCTCGACTGTAACATCTCACTCTAACCATCCTTGAACAGCTATGTAACATCACCTTTGTCAGAAAACTTCCCAGCCAGATCCAGAAATCCTTCCAATGACCTGACCTGTGTTCACACAGAGCTCCAGAACAAGGCGAAGCTGACGATGCTGGAAGGAGACATTCTGGATGAGTCATTCCTGAAGAGAGCCTGCCAGGACATCACGGTCATCATCCACGCTGCCTCTATTATTGACGTCTTGGGTGCCATTCACAGAGAGTCTATCATGAACGTCAACGTGAAAGGTACCGTAGCCTGAGGAGGAGATGGAGCAAGGTAGAGAATTAAGGATCAGAAAGGACAGGAAAGAAAGAGAATTCCCTCCACTGAACACCTGCTGTTAAGGCTGTTATCCTCATTTTTGTAATGAGGAAACTAGGGTTGAAAGATGGCAAGTAACTTGTCCAAGGTCCCCCAGGTAAGTAGGTAGAAGAGTCAGACTTTAAATTCACCCCTGGGTGACTCCAAAGGGGTAGCTCTTTCTACTTCAGTTCCAATCAAAAGTCAACTTATCTCTGACTTCAGACACTTGATATCCAGCCACCCCTTGGTTCCCTGGTCCAGAATCAGACCTTCCAGATGCCACCACAGTCATCATTTTGAACCTTGTGTGCAGGCTGATGAGAACATTCAGAGCCCTCCTGCCCATCTGAAAGATGAAGTCCTCTCGGGGGAACTGGCACAGCTGGTTCACAGAGGTCTGTCAGGACAGAGTCACCCAGCACACGCCTTCCCACAGTATTTTCTGAACAATAAGAGTTTCCCAGGATACAGAATAGGATCTCTCCAGCTCACCACAGGCCTGCAATTACAGAGCCGTTTCCAGCCAGGTGCCCAAAGTGCAACCTCACTCCACCCTCATCCCTTAAATGCTTGGTGGTCTTCCCGAATTGTGGCTTCCAACCTACTTTAAATTCAGACACATTGGCTTAAGGAATCTTGCCATATAGTCTCACCCTCTGATTCCCAGAGCCCAGCCTCTTCAGCACCACAGCACCGCACCGCTGGCTGGCTCTCCACATTCAGTCTACTCAAACTCCTTTTTTTTTTTTTTTGAGACAGAGTTTCGCTCTTGTTACCCAGGCTGGAGTGCAATGGTGCAATCTCAACTCACCGCAACCTCCGCCTCCTGGGTTCAGGCAATTCTCCTGCCTCAGCCTCCTGAGTAGCTGGGATTACAGGCACGCGCCACCATGCCCAGCTAATTTTTTGTATTTTTAGTAGAGACGGGGTTTCACCATGTTGACCAGGATGGTCTCGATCTCTTGACCACGTGATCCACCCGCCTCGGCCTCCCAAAGTGCTGGGATTACATCAAACTCCTTTTTTAAAGCAACTTATTGCTTTTGAATCTCCAGCACCATTTAAAAAAAAAAAACCCTTTCCAGTTTCTACTTACCTATACCTCTAAGTACCCCTTTAGTGCAAGGAGGATGATAAGAGTAACCAGTTTTTTGTTTTAATTCCTGCTCTCCACAGCTCCCAACAACAGGGGATATGGAATGACAGGGGAAGTGTCAGAGACATCTGTTTCCTAAAACCATTATCACTCCCAGGCTTGGAAAATACTTCACAATCTTGGTCAATTCTCCCCTGAAGATAAACTAATTCCAAATTTTCTCTGCCACTAGATTAACTTTTGAAAACATGAGACTGTCTCTCCAGAAAGTCGAATTGCACAGAGACATTAAAAGGGGCTAAGAATACAAAAAATTGTAAATAAAAATTATCCTTTGTCTAGGAAATCCCTTCCTTCTTCAAGGGAAGGTGCTCTGGATACTTCCATGAGCTTTGCTTCCACACAGCTCAGGGGAGGCTGGAAGGTCCTCCCACTGCAGGTGTCACCAGCAGAGGGCGCACTCCCTCCCCAGTCCTCAACAAGGCTCCACAGAAAATGCCAGGGGCAGGGTTTAAAGGAAGGTTTATTATCCCTACTTTACATAACTGGGTAAACAGAGTCAGCCAGAATTGAAAGCAACTTTCCCAGGGAACACACAGTCAGGAAAAGAGTGTGGGTCTCCAGCATTTCCCCACAACTCACTGTTTGCTCAAATACTCCAGGGATGACACTTGTGACAAAGTTTTATTAGTCCCCAACAGAATGAGAAAACATACCAGCAATTTCATGTGTATTGAAGGGTGTCTATTGCCTATATACAACTGTGTGTGTGTGTCTGTGTGTGTGTGATGTGAATTTTTCTACTGCCCATTTTTGCCTGAGGACTGTCTATATTCTCAGAGTTTAGCCTCCTGATTTTATAGATTTTAAATGATCTGCCTTTAATGGTATTGATGACAAGTCATAATTTTTCAATACTCTTACCTGATAAACCTAAGTCCTTTTCTAAAATTAAGACACAGACACATATACACACACACACGTCCATGAAACTCAAAAGTCTGAAAATCCTTGCTCTCCAGAACCCATGTGTCAGTTTCTTTTCATTTTTGTGTTTTTCCTATGGTTATAGAATGACTCAATCTCAGTCAGAGCCGCAGAAGACCATACCTTGACTCTTATGACTGCTGTACTTGGAGTGGGGAGTGGGGAACATGGATTTATGCACTTGGTTGGGGCCCCTTAGGGGTATTTTCTGACACTGACAGCTTGCTCTTTGTGGGCAGGTACCAAGCTCCTGTTGGAGGCCTGTGTCCATGCTAGTGTGCCAATCTTCATCTACACCAGCAGCGTAGAGGTGGCTGGGCCCAGCTCCTACAAGGAAGTCATCCAGAACGGCCACGAAGATCAGCCTCTGGAAAGCACATGGTCTGCTCCCTATCCATACAGCAAACAGCTTGCTGAGAAGGCTGTGCTGGCAGCTAACGGGTGGACTCTGAAAAATGGTGGCACCTTGTACACTTGTGCCTTAAGACCCATGTATATCTACGGGGAAGGAAGCCGATTCATTTCTGCCACTATAAATGAGGCCCTGAACAACAGTGGGATCCTGCCAAGTACTGGCAAGTTCTCCACAGTGAACCCAGTGTATGTTGGCAACGTGGCCTGGGCCCACATTCTGGCCTTCAGGGCCCTGCGGGATCCCAAGAAGGCCCCAAGTGTCCAAGGACAGTTCTATTACGTCTCAGACGACACGCCTCACCAAAGCTATGATACTCTTAATTACACCCTGAGCAAAGAGTTTGGCCTCTGCCTTAATTCCAGTTGGAGCCTTCCTTTATTCCTGATGTACTGGATTGCCTTCCTGCTGGAAGTAGTGAGCTTCCTGCTGAGCCCAATTTATACCTATCGACCTCCCTTCAACCGCCACACAGTGACGTTGTCAAATAGCGCGTACACCTTCTCTTACAAGAAGGCTCAGCGAGATCTGGCATATAAGCCGCTCTACAGCTGGGAGGAAGCCAGGCAGAATACCGTGGAGTGGGTTGGTTCCCTTGTGGACCGGCACAAGGAGATGCTGAAGTCCAAGACTCAGTGATTTAAGGATGATGGAGATGCCCACGTGGGTATTGTTAGGAGATGTCATCAAGCTCCATCCTCCTGGCTTCACACAGGTGACAAGAGCGCAAGCCCAGGCCCTGCTGCTCCTTTCACACAATGGCCAGATTGTCTTCCTCGCATCATCAAAACCTGTGCAGTAACTGACCCAACCAGAAGCTTTCTGTCCTACTCATAAACCAGAGGACACACAATGTGATTTGCTGTTTCCAAATCTCAATGGCTGATTCTGAACCATTTGGGGTCTCTTTTAACTTGAGGGTCTCTTGACTACTATAGCTCCATTTCCCCTCTTAAATGAGAAAGCATTTCTTTTCTTTTTAATCTTCCATTCCTTCACATAGTTGGATAAAAATAGCAATAAATGTTTGAATGTTTAACGTGGAGGGAGGTGTGGATTTTGTTAATACATCCTTTCCTCCTTTCCCCTTCTTTTCCAGGTATTGCCAACTCCAATGCAGAAGAGTAGCATAAAACCTGGGTTGGGGGGAGGGCAGAGTAGTGAGAGGGCCAGGAAGGGGGGATGACTCCATAAGCTCTACTACTTTTCAGGCATGTACAACATGACCTACTTATAACACATATTACCTCATTTAATACTCATCAGAAACCCATCAGGTGGGAGGTGGGAGGTGGCTATTCCCATTTTACCAGCGAGGAAACTTGTTTGCAGTCACACTAACTGATTAGCGGCTAGGCGTGCTACCCTGCTACCAGGGAGTCGACCTTGAAAGTCCTTATCTTTCCATGGAAACGTGCAGCCTGAACTGGTCTTGTCAGTGGTACAGCAAAGCACGGGAGCATGGGGTGCTGATCCTTGCAGGAGAACTAGCTCTCTTGGGTTACATTTTTCTTGCCCAGTCCCATGCATGGGACTCTCTGGAACCCAAAAGAATCCCTGAGGAGCATCTGGAAGGGCTTGCATGCCTTGCCAAATGACCCTGAGCAAAAATGCATCCAGTCACCTTCAGTGCCAATTTCCTTGAAGTTCTCTAGAACGCACCTGGCTATATGTATGTTAGTCATTCTGGTCATTCATAACCTTGCATTTCACCCTTTGAAATCACACAATGAAGCCACACCATGGGATCCTGGGAAAGTGAAGGGAACAAGTGTGAACTTCTCCCAAAACGTAGCTTCTGTTCCGCCAAAGAAGTAGAAGCTTACTGTTCCACATCCCCAGACTTAACTGCTTCTCTCTTCTCTCTCTTCTTTAAATCTCAGCCTTTTGGGCCAGGCGCGGTGGCTCACGCCTGTAATCCCAGCACTTTGGGAGGCCGAGGCGGGTAGATCACGAGGTCTAGAGATCGAGACCATCCTGGTCAACATGGTGAAACCCCGTCTCTACTAAAAATACAAAAAATTAGCTGGGCATGGTGGCACATGCCTGTAATCCCAGCTACTCGGGAGGCTGAGGGAGGAGAATTGCCTGAACCCAGGAGGCAGAGGTTGCGGTGAGCCGAGATCGCGCCATTGCACTCCAGCCTGGGTAATAAGAGCGAAACTCCCTCTCAAAAAAAAAAAAAAAAAAAAAAAAAAAATCTCAGCCTTTTATCCTTTATTCTTTCATCTCCTTAGCCTCTTTCTTTCCCTCCAAGTCCCCTTAAATCACGGACCTTCTCATTCTTCTCAATTTCCCCGAGGAGAAGAAGCCAGTCAAGACAAGCTTGGGAACTTCAGTGATGACATAGTGATTAACCAACCAAAGAAACAACAGGCAAAGAAAAAAAAAACCACTACCGTCGGGACATCAGGGACAGAGCTGAACTGAAGCAGGTGAGGAGGTTGCTGTGGGTCCGGAGTGTGGGGAGGGGAAGCTGTCTCCCTCTGTACCTGGGTGTATCACAGCCATGATGAGAGTCACACCCAACGTCAAGATGGCTTATTTCTTACACAGGAAATTAACAGGTCATTAATCAGCTTAATTTGATTACTACAAAGAAATAGTTTCAGTATTCATTCTGAAGGGAAAAGGGAAAAGCATTCTGGTCCAGAAGAACAGGTTTCCACCACCACCAACATCCCAAGGGACAGATGGTCAGCACGAGCATCAGGGTGGAGTGACCCCAGGCAGTGGGGTAAGGTGAAAAGTGGAACAACCATCCTTTTCTGGCTGCTGCACACAAGGCAAGAGCTAGAATCTATCCAGCTCTTGTAAGGCATGCACACCATCTATATGTTAATTTAAAGTAGCAGTGGAAGAAAAGGAGGGTGGTGGAATCTTGGACAAGTCCTGCTCCCCCTTGTTTTTCTGCCTAGTGAAACTCCACACCTATTAACCCACCAGGGCAATTTTCACAGGGAAGGGAAGAAAAGGCATATCTCCAACAGGCAGTGAGGGATGTTTGAAGCAAGAGATGAGAATACTGGATTGGCCAACGGTCTCAACTGAACAAGCACAAAGGCTTCTGAGTGCTGTGGCCAAGAAAATGCTCCATCCCTTCTTACACCTGCGGGTGCCAGGTGGGCAGAGCTCCTGCACCAGCCCCCGCTGCACCTCACACAATGCACCACATGGGGGCAGCAAAGGCTCAGAGGGAAGAAAAAGGACGCCTGACCTGGCAGGGACTTTGGGGTCCTTTTTCTCCACCTGGGTGGCTCTGAAGGGTACCTGGCAAAGGACCGAATGAACGCACAAGCAAGCACAGCCTGAGATTTTGCTGAATGTGCCATCTTGCCCTAGCATAACATGTTTGATATGAAGAAGTTCTCCCCGTCCACCTCCCACCCCCTGCAACCCCTGGCCCCAAATTCCTGAAGTAATCCTTGTAGTTGGCAAAATAATTCACCACAATCAGGTTGGGCAGGCAGGGAACAAAATCAGCCTTCACCTTCACCTTTAAATGGTGTTGGAATGTGGAAGCATCTCTACCTCTCTCATATCTATCTCTGTAGCATTGAGCGCTGTGCCAGGCACATGCCCACTCAGCTGATGGGTGAACTTCTCAGGGGCTCTGCTCTTAATGAGATGCAGTCTTGGGTCCTAGGAAAGGCCGGCCATACACAGATGGTATCAGAACACCCAGGTAGAACTATACCCTACTTCAGCTATTGTAGGTCCAGAAAGGCATCTCAGTGGAGTGTCTTCAGTGAATAAAAAGAATGCACGGAACTGCTTCTATTGAATCCCTGGTCTCCAGGAACTGGAGTCTTCAATCCCTTTACTTGTGTTGAACATTCTTCAGATATATGCGTGGGAATGCCAGCTTGAACACTGCACATATACTGATGCCTTTTTCAAACTTCTTAAACAGAGGGCAATGTGGTATATGGAACATCTTGCTGCCCACCACGTGGGCTTCCAAAGCTGAGCATTCCCGGATGTTGGAATGAGGCAGGCCACCAGCTGGATTCAGAGAGCACTGTGAACAGTGGCCTGGGTCTCACCGGAGCAGCTGGAAATGGAAACTTATTGGAATGTGCTTAGTTAGCAGAGATGACCCTGACACCGCAGTCTGGCAACAGAAAACTGCAATCTTCACGGCATTTGAGGTTGTGACAGGGAGAGAGAGGAGCAAACATGACCAGCAAAGCTAAAGATAGTTGGGCATTAACACTCATGTCTATAATCCCAGCATTCTGGGAGGCCAAGGTGGAAGGATCACTTGAGTCTAGGATTTCAAGATCACCCTGGGCTACATAGGGAGACTCTGTTTCTACAAAATTAAAACTTTATTAAAAGCCAATCAGGGCTTGGAGGTGTGCACCTGTGGTCCCAGCCACTCCCGAGGCTGAAGTAGTAGAATCACTCTGCCTAGGAGGCTGAGGATCACGCCGCTGCCCTCCAGTACTCTGGGTGACAGAGCAAGACCCTGTCATAAAATAAAAGGAAACAATAAACAAGACAGAAGACAGGTTACAGGAAAAAAAAAAAAAAGAATGTCTAAATGAATAACCTCAGCACTGGATTTCCCATGATCTATTTTGCCACACTCTGTTCTCCATTTAAACCAAATCCTATGTCCCGCCTATTTAAAACCTTACTGTGGCTTCCATTCCACTCGCTATACACTGTAAACTGATCTCCAGCTTTCCCAGGCACTGAACGATCAGCTCATCCTTCCAACTTGTTTTCTCTGACTCTCCCTTCTACTCACGATGCCTCAGCCAGATTGACCTCCCTTCTATTCCATAAAGAAGCAAAACTTCCTTGCCTCTGATCTTCACCTTTATCATTCCCTTTACATAAAATGGTGTTCCTCATCTTCTCATGGTTGGCTCTCAGTTGACAGGTAGATCTCAGCTGAACTGTCACGACCCTGATGAACTGAGACATCCCTGACAATCCTCTCCCGAAAAGGCTTGGCTTCTTTCATTACATCACCCTGTTTTTCTGCTCCTAGCTGTTACCACAACCTGCAACTAACTTATCAGTTGTCTATTTTACTATTTATCTGTGCCTGCATAGGGATCTCACTCAGTCTTGATCCCCGCTACATTCCCAAAAGCCTAGAATCATGCCCAATGTCATAGAGAGCTCCATAAATATTTATTAAATAAATTAATCTAGGAAGGCAAAGCTGGATCAAACCGCATCAGCACATCTGAGGAATTATAGCAATCAGAGGAGGAAAACAGTGAGCTAGGAGAGATCCCAGCAGAATGCATCAATGTATAAGCCAACAGATCTAAAAAGCCTTCCATCATTCCTTGACTGGACACTTTTCCGCACAAACCCATGCCATAGTGCAGGTCCACTTTTGCCCAGATTAACCCACAGAGCCAAGATATAGGTCAAGGCATATTAGCATGGAAACACCAAAAGAGAAAGCATTCCCACAGCAGTTGACCTGGTAATAATTTTTAAGGCCAATTTGTTTAACGTAAATATATGTATAGGGTGTACACCACCCATACATTTATAAAGGAAAAAAACTACCATAATACAGCTTTGCTTTTCTATAACTGCAGTTCTGAAACACAGAATTCAGGGAAGTGAACACCAAACTTTCAAATCAGTAGTCACTTACAATTTTTTTTTCACAGAGCGTATGACTCAAAGCCCTTCCATTGATTCTTCTGAGAACGAAATATCTTAAAAGAGCAGATCAGTAATGACTGAAACAGCCAGTGGACTATAATTTTTTGCACATCTTTTTATGTTACTAGGAGATAATTATGGAACGTTGCACTCCGGACAGAAAAGCAATACTTAACAAAATATTCCCAAACAAAAATCATGCTCTCTATCCTTTTTATTTTTATTTTTTAATTATACTTTAAGTTCTGGGATACATGTGCAGAATGTGCAGCTTTGTTACGTAGGTATACATGTGCCATGGTGGTTTACTGCACCTATCAACCTGTCACCTACATTAGATATTTGTCCTAATGCTCTCCCTCCCCTTCCCCCACACCCTCCGACAGGCCCCAGTGTTGTTCCCCTCCCTGTGTCTATGTCTTCTCATTGTTCAATTCCCACTTATGAGAACATGTGGTGTTTGGTTTTCTGTTCCTGTGTTAGTTTGCTGAGAATGATGGTTTCCAGCTTTATCCATGTCCCTGCAAAGGACATAAACTCATTTTTTATGGTTGCATAGTATTCCGTGGTGTATATGTGCCACATTTTCCCTGTCCAGTCTATCATTGATGGGCATTTGGGTTGGTTCCAAGTCTTTCCTATTGTAAATAGTGCTGGAATAAACATACATATGCATGTGTCTTTATAGTAGAATGATTTATAATCCTTTGAGTATATATCTAGTAATGGGATTGCTGGGTCAAATGGTATTTCTGGTTCTGGATACTTAAGGAATCTCCACACTACAATGGTTGAACTAATTTAAACTCCCACCAACAGTGTAAAAGTGTTCCTATTTCTCCACATTCTCTCCAGCATGTGTTGTTTCCTGACTTTTTAATGATTACCATTCTAACTGACGTGAGATGGTATCTCATTGTGGTTTTCATTTTCATTTCTCTAATGAGCAGTGATTATGAGCTTGTTTTCTTCTGTTTCTTGGCCACATAAATGTCTTCTTTTGAAAAATGTCTGTTCATATCCTTTGCCCACTTTTTGTGAGGTTGTTTGTTTTTTTCTTGTAAATGTGTTGAAGTTCCTTGTAGATTCTGGATATTAGCCCTTTGTCAGATGGATAGATTGCAAAAATGTTCTCCCATTCTGTAGGTTGCTTGTTCACTCTGATGATAGTTTCTTTGCTGTACAGAAGCTCTTTTGTTTAATTAGGTCCCATTTGTCTATTTTGGCTTTTGTTGCCATTGCTTTGGTGTTTTAGTCATGAAATCCCTGTCTATGCCCATGTCCTGAGTGGTATTGCCCAGGTTTTCTTCTAGGGTTTTTATGGTTTTAGGTCTTACATTTAAGTCTTTAATCCATCTTGAGTTAATTTTTGTATAAGATGTAAGGAAGTGGCCCAGTTTCAGTTTTCTGCATATGGCTAGCCAGTTTTCCCAACACCATTTATTAAATAGGGAATCCTTTCCCCATTACTTGTTTTAGTCAGGTTTGTCAAATATCAGATGGTGGTAGATGTGTGGTGTTATTTCTGAGGCTTCTGTTCTGTTCCATTGGTCTATATATCTGTTTTGATTCCAGTACCATGCTGTTTTTGTTACTGCAGCCTTGTAGTACAGTTTGAAGTCAGGTAGCATGATACCATTAGTTTTATTCTTTTTGCTTAGGATTTTCTTGGCAATATGGGCTCTTTTTTAGTTCCATATGACATGTAAAGAACTTTTTTATAATTCTGTGAAGAAGGTCATTGGTAGCTTGATGGGGATAGTGTTGAATCTATAAATTACTTTGGGCAGTATGGCCATTTTCACGATATTGATTCTTCCTAACCATGAGTATGGAATGTTTTTCCATCTGTTTGTGTCCTCTCTTATTTACTTGAGCAGTGGTTTGTAGTTCTCCTTGAAGAGGTCCCTCACATCCCTTGTAAGTTGTATTCCTAGGTTTTTTATTCCCTTTGTATCAGTTTTGAATAGGACTTCACTCATTATTTGGCTCTCTGTCTATTATTGATATATAGAAATGTTTGTGAGTTTTCACATTGATTTTGTATCCTGATACTTTGCCAAAGTTGCTTATCAGCTTAAGGAGTTTTTGGGCTGAGATGATGGGGTTTTCTAAATATACGATTATGTCATCTGCAAACAGAGACAATTTGACTTCTTCTCTTCCTGTTTAAATACGCTTTATTCCTTTCTCTTGCCTCATTGTCCTGGCCAGAACTTCCAATACTACGTTGAATAGGAGTGGTGAGAGAGGGCATCCTTGTCTTGTGCCAGTTTTCAAAGGGTATGCTTTCAGCTTTTGCCATTCAGTATGATATTGGCTGTGGGTTTGTCATAAATAGTTCTTATTATTTTGAGATATGTGCCATAAATACCTAGTTTATTGAGTGTTTTCAGCATGAAAGGGTGTTATATTTTATTGAAGGCCTTTTCTGCATCCATTGAGATAATCATGTGGTTTTTGCCGTTGGTTCTGTTTATGTGATGGATTATGTATTGATTTGTGTATGATGAACCAGCCTTGCATCCCAGAGATGAAGCCAACTTGATCATGGTGGATAAGCTTTTGGATGTGCTGCTGGATTTGGTTTGCCAGTATTTTATTGATCATTTTCACATCAACGTTCATCAGGGATATTGCCCTGAAATTGTCCTTTTTCATTGTGTCTCTACCAGGTTTTGGTATCAGGATGATGTTGGTCTCATAAAATGAGTTTCAGAGGAGTCTCTTTTCTTCTGTTGTTTGGAATAGTTTCAGAAGAAATGGTACCAGCTCCTTTTTGGATCTCCAGTAGAATTCGGCTGTGAATCCATCTGATTCTGGGCTTTTTTTGGGGGGAGGGTGTTTGGTAGGCTATTAATTACTGCCTCAATTTCAGAACTTGTTATTGGTCTATTCAAGGATTGGGCTTCTTCCTGGTTTAGTCTGGGGAGGATGTATGTGTCCAGGAACTTATTCATTCTTCTGGATTTTCTAGTATATTTGTTAGAGGTATTTAGACTATTATCTGATGGCAGTTTATATTTCTGTGAGAGCAGTGGTGATATCCCTGCTATCATTTTGTAATGAAACAGAGAATATTTCATTATTCTCTGTTTTCTTCTTTGTTAGTCTGGCTAGTGGTCTATTTTGTTAATCTTAAAAAAAAACAGTTCCAGGATTCATTAATTTTTTGAAGGATTTTTTTGTGTCTCTACCTCCTTCAGTTCTGCTCTGATCTTAGTTATTTCTTGTCTTCTGCTAGCTTTTGAATCTGTTTGCTTTTGCTTCTCTAGTTCTTTTAATAGTGATGTTAGTGTGTTGATTTTAGAGCTTTCCTACTTTCTCCTGTGGGCATTTAATGCTATAAATTTCCCTCTAAACAATGTTTTAGCTATGTCCCAGAGATTCTGGTATGTTGTATCTTTGTTCTCATTGGTTTCCAATAACTTATTTGTTTCTCCCTAATTTTGTTATTTACCCAGTAGTCATTCAGGAGCAGGTTGTTCAGTTTCCATGTAGCCATCTGGTTTTGAGTGAGTTTCTTAATCCTGAGTTCTAATTTGATTGCACTGTGGTCGGAGAGACTGTTTGTTATGATTTCCATTCTCTTGCATTTGCTGAGGAGTGTTTTACTTCCAGTTATGTGGTCAATTTTAGAATAAGTGTTATGTGGTTTTGAGAGGAATTAATATTCTGTTGATTTGGGATGGAGAGTTCGGTCCACTTGATCCAGAGCTGAGTTCAAGTCCTGAATATCCTTGTTAGTTTTCTGTCTCATTGATCTGTCTAATATTGACAGTGTCTTTGCACATGAGATGGGTCTCCCAAATACAGAACCCCAATGAGTCTTGACTCTTTATCCAATTTGCCAGTCTGTGTCTTTTATCTGGGCATTTTGCCCATTTGCACTTAAGGTTAATATTGCTATGTGTGAATTTGATCCTGTCATCATGATGCTGGCTGGTTATTTTGCACATTAGTTGATGCCGTTTCTTCACAGTGCCATTGGTCTTTTTATTTTGGTATGTTTTTGCAGTGACTGTTGCTGGGTTTTCCTTCCCCTTTTTAGTGCTTCCCTCAGGAGCTCTCTTAAGGCAGGCCTGGTGGTGACAAAATCCCTCAGCATTTGTTTGTCGGTAAAAGATTTCATTCCTCCTTCACTTATGAAGCTTAGTTTGGCTAGATGTGAAATTCTGGGTTGAAAATTATTTTCTTTAAGAATGTTGAATATTGGCCCCATTGTCTTCTGGCTTGTTGGGTTCCTGCAGAGAGATCTGCTGTTAGTCTGATTGGCTTACCTTTGTGGGTAACCTGAGCTTTCTCTCTGGCTGCCCTTAACATTTTTTTCCTTTGTTTCAACCTTGGTGAATCTGATTATTATGTGTCTTGGGGTTGCTCTTCTCGAGGAGTATCTTTGTGGTGTTCTCTGTATTTCCTGAATTTGAATGTTGGCCTGTCTTGCTAGGTTGGGGAAGTTCTCCTGGATAATATCCTGAAGTTTGCTTTCCAACTTGGTTCCAGTGCCCAGTCACTTTCAGGTACACCAGTCAATTGTAGGTTTGGTCTTTTCACATAGCTGCATATTTCCTGGAGGCTTTGTTTGTTCCTTTTCATTTTTTTTTCTAATCTTTTCTTCATGTTTTATTTTATTAAGTTGATCTCCAATCTCTGATAACCTTTCATCCACTTGATCAATTCAGCTCTTGATACTTCTGTGTGTGTCATGAAATTATTGTGCTGTGTTTTTCAGCTTCATCAGGTCATTTATGCTCTTCTCCAAACTGGTTATTCTAGTTAGCAGTTTCTGTAACACTTTACCAAGGTTCTTAAATTTCGTGCGTTGGGTTAGAACAGAGGAGTTTGTTATTACTCACCTTCTGAAGCCTACTTTTGTCAATTCATCAAACTCATTTCCCATCCAGTTTTGTCCCCTTGCTTGTGAGAAGTTGTAATCCTTCGAAGGAGAAGAGGCATTCTGGTTTTTGAAATGCTTAATATTTTTGTTCTGGTTTTTCCTCATCTTCATGGATTTATCTACCTTTAATGTTTGATGCTGATGACCTTCAAATGGGGTTTCTTTTTCATGGGCGTCCTTTTTGTTGATGTTGATGTCATTGCTTTCTGTTTGTTAATTTTCCTTCTAACAGTCAGGTCCCTCTTCTGCATGTCTGCTGGAGTTTCTTGGAGGTCCACTCCAGACCCTGTTTGCCTGGGTATCACCAGCAGAGACTGCAGAACAGCAAAGATTGCTGCCTGTTCCTTCCTCTGGAAGCTTCGTCCCGGAGGGGCACCCACCAGATGCCAGTACCTCCTGTATGAGGTACCTGTTGACCCCTGCTGGGAGGTGTCTCCCAGTCACGAGGCATGGGAGTCAAGGACTCACTAAAGGAGGCAATCTTTCCCTTAGCAAAGTTCAAGTTATGTGCTGGGAGATCTGCTGCTCTCTTCAGAGCCGGCAGGCAGAAACATTTAAGTCTGCTGAAGCTGTGCCCACAGCTGACCCTTCCACCAGGTGCTCTGTCCCAGGGAGATGGGAGTTTCCTCTATAAGCCCCTGACTGAGGCTGCTGCCTTTCTTTCAAAGATGCCCTGCCCAGAGAGGAGGAATCTACAGAGGCAGTCTGGCTATAGAGGTTTTGCCACACTCCAGTGGGTTCCATCAAGTCCAAACTTCCCAGCAGCTTTGTTTACATGATGAGGGGAAAACCACCTACTCAAGGCTTAGTAATGGCAGATGTCCCTCCCCCAGCCCCTCCCCTGACCAAGCTTGAGCTTCCTTGGTTGACTTCAGACTGCTGTGCTGGCAGCGAGAATTTCAAGTCAGTGGATTTTAGCTTGCTGGGCTTTGTGGGAGTGGGACCCGCTAAGCAAGACCACCTGGCTTCTTGGCTTCAGCCCCTTCCCAGGGGAGTAAATAGTTCTGTCTCACTGGTGTTCCAGGTGCCACTGGGGTATGAAAAAACTCCTCCAGCTAGCTCGGTGTCTGCCCAAACAGCTGCCCAGTTTTGTGCTTGAATCCAGGGCCCTGGTAGTGTAGACACACAGGGGAATCTCCTTATCTGCAGGTTGCAAAACCTGGGGGGAAAGCATGCTCTCTGGGCCAGATAGCACAGTCCCATCATGGCTTCCCTTGGCTAGGGGAGGGAGTTTCCCAACGCTTTGCACTTTCCAGGTGAGGCGATGCCCCACCCTGCTTCTGCTCACTCTCCATGGGCTGCACCCACTGTCTAACCAGTCCCAATCAGATAAACCAGGTACCTCAGCTAGAAATGCAGAAATCACCTGCCTTCTGCACTGGTCTCGCTGGGAGTTGCAGATTGGAGCTGTAAATCAGCCATCTGGTCAGATCCCCATAATCTCTATCTATTAAACAGTGCAGCAGAGAGAAATCAGAGGAAGAGAAAAAAAGCAGGTGTCATTAGAATACATTGTGGTAACTTAAAAGAAACTCAGAAGTCTAAATTAGATGTCATTGTTAACGGGTTGATTAAAAAGGGGGGAAAATGACAATGATCCCAGTGTTAAGCCTTCATTGTTTATTTATTTATTTATTTAAAGACAGGGTTTCACCATGTTGGCCAGGCTGGTCTCAAACTCCTGACCTCAGGTGATCTACCCACCTCGCCCTCCCAAAGTGCTGGGATTATAGGCTTGAGCCACTGCGCCAGGCCTAGGCCTTCATTTTTTTATGCAGGTCTCAAATTGACTGCTGCTTTAATGGAGTGATAATTTGAGGCCAAGGAAGGGTCTTCAATCTGGCAGCAAAGATGGAGTGTTTGTGCTGAAAGTTCAAGGACATACTAAGAAAACACATGTCTGGGGCTGACTGTCCGTGTGACACAGCAGTAACAGTGGCATCGTGGGACAGGAGGCCTAGATGATTATGGGCCTTGAAGATGACTTACAACACCCTGATTTGCATGGCAACATATGACTTGTAAAAAATGGAAGCTTCATGATTTAGTCTGTTTGTGCTAGTATAACAAAAGATATGAGATTGGATAACTTACAAACAGTAGAAACTTATTTCTAATGTTCTAGAGGCCAGGAAGTCCATGATGAAGATGTTGTTATGTTCCATATCTGGTGAGAGCTCTGTCTCCTTCCAATACAGCATCTTGTTGCTGCATCCTCTGCAAGAGATGGACACTATGTCCTCACATAGCAGAAGAATGGAAGGAGTCACCTAGTTCTTTCAAGCCCTTTCATAAGGTCACAATCCCATTCATGAGGGCCCTGTCATCATACATTAGTCACTTCCTAAAGGACCCAGCTCTAAATACTATCACATTGGCAATTAAAATTCAATATACAAATCTAGAGGAGATACATTCAGAACATTCAATTTCACAAGATCAAGAAAGAATATGGGACAAGAGTAATCTTGGTATAGCCTAACTCATGCACTGCTGCAAGAGACTTTGGGAATATTTTTTCCTTTGAGTCACAGAGCCAAGCCAGAGATGAGAAAAAATGCAAGAGTGAAGGAAAGCCTAAAATATTCGCTGTGAAGACCTAGGATGTTACAGGATATTGTGACCCATTAAATAATATTTATTCTATACAATGCACCGACTTCAAGAAAAGTGGCAGAAAACGAATTTTCAGGTAATAGATCCAAAACCCTAGAAACAAATTAATATTGACTAGTTGAGTATTTCAACAGTGAATAGGAAAGGAAATCTCTTTATTTTGGTCATATTGGGTAGTTTTAGTAGATAGATAAAGGCTTACTCAATAAAGTACTGCAGAGCTAAATGAATGGCAAAGATTTAAGTCTAAGAAATCTCCTTTTACTCAGGAGTCCCCAAGAACATGACATCTGACAGTGGCAGACTCATGAGAGAGCTGTCCCACCAGCCACGTCCCACAGCATATGACCAAACCTAGCAGACTTTGCTCTCCTCTAGTCTGTTCTCCAACCCTCCTACTCTTGTCCTCCATCAGGAATCAGCCTCACAGACAGTGGGACTTGGTGCCCTTTCTAGATCTTTAGAAGTTCACTTTGGAAATTCACTTCTAGATCATAGAACTCTTTGTCACATACCACTTTTTTCACCCTCTTTCCATTTGTGTTAAATTCATAACTGTGGTCTCATAATTTTCCTCACATCAGAAAAAGATAAGAGCATCTCAGCACTAAATGTTCTTTGTGGTTAAGTAACTAAATAAGTAAAGCCTTGAAGATAAGACCTGAAATCAGAGAAAACATAAGTAGGATAACATCCACCTCTCTAAACACCCAATCACAGTCTTATGTCAATTTTTTTCATGCTTTTATGCTGGCTAGTAATCGTGTCGCAAAATTTCCCAAAGTTTTTTTTATTACAGGGATTTCAAAGGAGGCATAATGGCCTCCTTAAGGTCATCTCTTCAACCCTGAAATCACCAGCTGATGACTTGTGGGGGTCAACAGAGATTGGTTTGGGGTAAGAGTGAAACAAATCACATGAGCATATGGTATTAAAGCAATGTGGTATCCAGACAATTATGTTAGCTTACTTTATAAGAGAATGCAGTGGAAGCTGTCTTTGAATACATCTACCTGGTGAAAACTGTGCTCCCAGATACACATGTGTGTAATTTTTTAAGTTGCATCTGGATTCAGAGGTCTAGATCCAAAGTTCCACGGGAAATGGCAAGAGTATTAAGATAATGCCAAAATACTTTTCTCCATCGCTCGGAAACAGGGAAAAATGAATGCCCACAGTAAACTGAAGAGGTACATGTAAAATCTCAGAAGGAATCTCTTTCCCTACTCCTAAAAAGTCTTATATTTGTAATGCAATCTGATACAAAGATAGGCAACAGACGTGAACAGACACCTTGCCAAAGAAGATGTATAGAACACAAAAAAAAGGCTGTAAAAAGATAATCAACATCATATGTCATTAGAGAATTGCAAACTAAAATGAACATGAGATGCTACTGCATATCTATTAGAATGGCCAAAATCCACAACGCTGACACCACCAAATGCTAGCAAGAATATGGAGCATCAGGAGTGCTCATCCATTGCTGGTGGGGATGCAAAATGGTAAAGACACTTCTTAAGGCATTTTGGCAGTTTCTTATAAAACTAAACATATTCTTACCATATGATCCATCAATCATGCTTCATTGCATTTACACAAATAAATTGAAAACTTATTTTCACACCAAAACCTACTTTTAAAATAGATTTTTATTTTTTATTTTTATTTGAGGTGGAGTTTCACTCTTATTGCCCAGACTGGAGTGCAATGATGTGATCTTGGCTCACTGCAACCTCCACCTCCCAGGTTCAAGCAATTCTCCTGCCTCAGCCTCTCAAATAGCTGGGATGTGCAACCACATCAGGCTAATTTTGTATTTTTTGTTTTGTTTTGTTTTGGCTAACTTTTTATTTAGTATTCTGTAGTTGTTTAACACACACTTAAATGGTCTTATTGGTGGAGGGGAAAGGGGAGGTTCTTGCAGATTCCCAAGGAAATGTCAGAAAGGCAAAATGTCCAGCATTATCCATTTGCGTTTTTGGGTTTACTGGGTGATTATTTCCTTACATAGGCATCTGATTTCAGGTTTTTCATACTGAGATCATGGAGGTTTTAGTTGGAAGACACCCTGAAATCTTATGAGTAGCATACCCCAACCACCCTCTAACAGCTAGTTTGTTTGTATAGGCAGAATGATTCATCTCTCCATTTTAGATGGCTAGATGTTTTGTGGAAGATCTTAGAATTGCTTGCCTCACTTACTGGGAAAAATCATATAGGAAGTGGCCTTTAGGGACACTTTAACTTGGAAAGTTACAACACTAGTACAACAAGTCTTAAAACATTTAACATTTGCTTGTTGCAAAGCAATGTCATAAAGTCAAATAATATTAAACATGTTTTACTTTTTTCCTCACAAGAACATAAAAATTATGGAGGGGAACTTAACAGGGAATTTTAAAAAGGTAACACAATTTTTCTTTTTAGCAGTCCTTGGGTAGTTATGACAGAATAGTTTCCACTTTTTGTTTGTTTCTTTGAACTGGGATTTTGGTCCAAAGTTTTGTTTCTTTCTAGTATCTGCTTCTGCCTCCCCCTCTATCAGATCGGCTTCCTCCACAGCCACCACCTCTTGGTGCTCTGCAGCTTGAACTGCTTTGGAATCACGTGGAGGAGAGTACCCCCTTTCCATAGAAGGGGGAAGCCCTCTTTCTTGTTTGCGAACCCGATCACAACCACTTGAGTATAGATCACTTCGGCTGCTTGAGTAACTGTCTTGACTTCCACCATATCTGTCATGTGAGCTGCTGTAATCATCATAGCGACTGCTTCCACCATAAGATGGTGGGGGCCCTCGTGTAGGTGGAGCACTACATGAGTTAGCATAACTCTCATATGAATCTCTGTAGGAACCTCCACTTGAATGATCTGAATAGTCACGATCACGACCATATCCATCTCTATCGCTATAGCCTCTTGATGGATAGTCAGCACGTGAACTGGAATGACCATAGTCACGGTAAGTATAATCTCGTGATCATGGTGCATAATCTCTGGTATCATGAGAACTTGGGTAATCTCTGCTGGAATAACTGTCTTTAGTAGAATACCCATCATCTCTTGGGGACAAATAAACATCTCTACGAGAAGGCAGCGGTTCTCTTCGAGGTGGACCTCCGTAACTATCTCTTCCACATGATACAGGAGCTCTTCCTCCCATTCCACTGCTGCTGCGAACTGGTCCTGAAGGTGCAAATCTCTTAGGAGGAGGACCCCCACTTCTTGGTGGTGGTCCTCTTTTTACTGGGAGTGGTCCTCTGGAAGAACTCATGTTAAAATTCATGGAATATCCACCGTCATCCCTGTGTCCTCCCTGTGAGGGAGGTCCCCTGGTTCCTCCACTTCCTCCTCTTCCACCTCTAAGACCTCTTGGAGGGCCTCTACTTCTTGGAGGTGGAGGTGGCCCATGTCTACCACTTTCAAATGATGATTTGGTGGCCTGTTCCACTTTGATGGCTTTTCCATCTAATGACTTTCCATTCATGTCTCTGACTGCATCCTTAGTGTCTGCTGGGGTTTCAAACATGACAAAAGCAAATCCTCTTGATTTGTTGGTTTCACGGTCTTTCATCAAGAGTACTTCCACTATTTGGCCATATTTGCCAAATACTGCCTCAAGAGCTTTCTCATTTGTTTCTGTATTAAGCCTACCAATGAAGAACTTTCCTGGGCTATCTGCTTCAACCTTTTTTTTTTTTTTTTTTTTGCTGGTGAGTCGGAGGGGTGACAATGGGTTCAAGCTCCAATGAGGTCGCTGAGAGGGGCTTCCTAGCAGCTTAGCACCAAAAGCGGCTGCCGGGTCCGAGCACCGAAACGCGAAGCCGCTAGCACTACTGTGCAACTAATTTTGTATTTTTAGTAAAGACATGGTTTTTCCATGTTGATCAGGCTGGTCTCGAACTCCCGACCTCAAGTGATCCACCTGCCTTGGCCTCCCAAAGTGTTGGGATTACAGGTGTGAGCCACCATGCCCAGCCGGTTAGGTCTTCATAGCAGTTTCATTCATTATTATCAAAACTTGGAAGCAGCCAAATTGTCTTTCAGGAAGTGAATGAATAAATAAACTGTGGTACATCCAGATAATAATACACTATTTAGTGCTAAAGAAGAAAAAAACTATCAAGCCATAAAAAGACATGAAGGAAACTTAAATGTATGTTACTAAATGCAAGAAGCCAATATCAACAGGCTATATGCAATGTGATTCCAACTATATGACATTCTAGAAAAGGCAAAACCTTGGAGACAGTAAAAAGGTTATGGCTGTCAGAGTCAGGGTGCACAGAGGGATGAGCAGGCAGAGCATAGAGGATTTTTAGGGCAGATTATATTAAAATGGTGATGACACGTCATTGTACATTTGTCAAAACACAAAGAATGTACAAGACCAAGAGTAACTTTGGACTTTGAGTGATAAAGATGTGTCAATGCAGATCAATTCATTGTAGCAAATGTACCATCCTGGTGCAAAATTTTTATAGTTGGGGAGGCTGCATATGTGTGGGGTGGGAGTATATGAGAACTCTCTGCATTTTCCCTTAATTTTGTTGTGAAGCTAAAACTATTATAGAAAATAAAATCCATTTTAAAACTTAAATGAGATAATATATGTAAAGCACATGATACCCAGTAAAGAGCTCAATTAATATATTAGAGCTCATATGTAGAGCTTTCTATGTGCAAGGAGATGTCCCATGTTACCTCTTGGTCTGATCTTAACTGATTATTATTTACAATAAATTTCTGGAGTGGACTTGCTGGGTCAAGTGTGTGCAAGTTTAAAATATTTTGTCAGATACTCACTAGAAATTTGCGTTAACTTATAATTCCACAACTCACATGCCCGCCTCCCCACGTCTTCACCAACATTTAGTAACTTGAGTTATTTTAATATTTGCTAAACTACTTGTAGCTTTCATACTGGGTTCAATGAAGGGTTTATGTCCTTTGTGATGCAAGAGAAATCCCCACGGAAAAAGTTGGAAGTATGACAATCTATCTTTTTTTTTTCCTTAAACATTGGAATTTCAAGAGCGCTTGCATCAGCATAAAGTTTGATTTAATCTGAAGACTCAACTGGAGAAAGATCTACTTTAACACTCCCTTGCAGAGTTGTTGGAAGATTCGGTTCTTGGAAGGTTATTAAACTGAAAACCTCAATTCCCCTTTGATTGTTGGATGCCTTCAGTTCCTTGCTATATTATCTTCTGCAGCATGGGAACTTGCATCACCAAAGCCAATGAGAAAGTGGAAGTGTAAAAGCAAGATGGAAGCCACAATACTTTCTAACCTAATCATGGAACTAACATTTCATCATTTTTGTCATATTATACTGGTTAAAAGCAAGTTATTCGTTTCAGCCCACATACAAGGGAATGAATTCCAGGAGGTAGAGATCACTGGAGTCACCTTAGAGGCTGGCTACCATACCATCATTGTCACACTCCAGAGCACCCGGTTAAATGGTATCTATGTGACCTAACCCCCAAGATAATTAGCAGACATAGTAATAAGTAGAAGATGGAAATGAGATTTGCTAAAGCCTTCTCCTTCCTCACTTAGAAGGCCTTCTGGGAAAGACAGCCATGTTAAACTGAAAGCTCTGCTCCCAGCTCTCTCTGTATAATGGAGAGAATCACCCATTCTTTACTTCTGACAGCGTGATCTTCAATACACTTCAAATACCTGGGAACCTACTCATATCCATCCTCTGAATGGGAAGAAAATTGCTTCTCCTTGGCAAACAGCTTTGGCCTGGGCAATGGTCACAGCCTGTCATTAATACAGGAAACTTTCTGGTATTTTCATTTTTGTGGTCATGGTTCTCTTTATTTTCATCCATGTACTAGTCTATAAGCACTAAGTTTCAAAAGCACTAAGACATTCTAGAGTCCTTGATCACTCATCCTTCTGTTTATTCAATAAAATGTATTGTTTCTATTATGTGTCAGATGTTGTGCAAATTCTTACAGTAATAAAAAGATGTATGACACATAGACACTTTGTTTAGTCAAACGCTCAACAATGCTTGAACATCTACTCTGTACAAGGTGCTAAAAAACAATAAAGGAGTAGTCCAGTTTACGACAACAGAACAAAAACAAACTCTGGACTCCTCTGGCTGTAACACCTTTTTATTGAGATCTTCATGGCACAACTTCTTGAACAGGTGTTGTTTTTAATAGTCACCCTCTTCACATTTTACTTCTGTTCCTCAACACAAAAATGAATTTTGTGTTGGACTTTCCAGTTGAATTTTCAACCCAACTGTTCATGGAAATTGCTGTTACCAAATTACTTATGATGTTGCCAAAACCAGTGATCAATTATCTTCCTAATGCATTTCATATGTCACCAGCATCCAACATAGTGAACCACACTCTTCTTTTTTTATATATTTTAATTCAGTCTCCATAGAGACTGTCAAAAATTGCCAATGCCAATTATATTTCAAGTTGTCATGGCGGGGTATTGGGAAAAGTTTTCAATTAACAATAATCGCGCCTCGGATAAACCTCATTGGCTACGATACTGCCACTGCGCAAAGCTACACACTCTTCTTGAAATACTTTCTTCACTTGACTTTTACAATGCCATCCCCTGCTTATTTTCCTCCTGCCTGCTACCTACTCCTACTCAGTATCTTTAGCTGGCCCCTCCTCTTCTGTTCAAACTCTAAATGTTGATATATCTGTTCCAGGATTCAGTCCAGAAACTTTTCCTTTTATCCTTGAATATTCTTACCCTAGCTTATTTTATCTAGTCCTGTGCTTTTAAAAATTATTTTATGCTACTCATGTCCAAGTTGACCTCTCCAGGACTATAGCACAAGGGGTATAATTTTCCCAAAGTAACCCAGAAGTTTAATAAGCTGGTCAAGAAGTGGGATTTCCCTTTTCCCAGCATGCGGGACTGTACCTAGTATAGCTCCATGCAGAATGGGTGGCTTTCTCCCCTAAGAAAGGGAAACCCTTTGCACGAGCCCCCAAAACTCTAGGTTCTGGGCAGTTTATTTTCCCAGATAATGTTGTGAACAGCTGGCACCTAATCTAGACGGTTTCACATCAACAGCCTGTGTGTTCCTCCATTGATAAAGCTGTGTCCTTGTGCTTGCATGATAAAAAATTATAGTAAGAGAGATTAGTCTTCCTACACTGAAATGCAGACTCACATTGTGAGCCCAGCAATTTCCTGACCATTTATGCATCCGTGTGAAGTAGGAGGATGGGGAAATCATGCCATCTATTATTTTGCTGATCAGTGATCTTTGTGTTTTCCTAATACAGCATTTTTTTGGTCTGAGTGCAGAAGACATTACTGATGGTACACAACAGGGTGGGGCTCCCTAGGCCTCTTCCTCTTCAGGAGGTCTGCATGGAAACTGTGAGGAGAAAGATTCTCAGTGTAGGGGAGATGAGTGTGATAGGAACTCCCCAGTAGCTGAGGGCCTCTCTTTTCCTCTCATGGTCTCACTGAGGCTGGTGGTCCAGGGGTCTTACTCCTTGAACACCAAGTGGGCAATGAGGTCAACCAACCTGTTGCTATAGCCAAATTCATTGTCAAAGCAGAAAACGTGCTTGAGAAAGTGGTCATTGAGGGCAATGCCAGACCCACAATCGAAGGTGGAAGAATGCATGTCACTGTTAAAGTTGGAGAAGACAACCTGGTGCTCAGTGTAGCCCAGGATGCCCTTGAAGTGGCCCTTCTTGAAGTCAACATATTTGACAGGATTTATGGATGTCAAGTCAGGTCCACAACCAACATGTTGGCAGTGGGGACATGAAAGAGCATGCCAGTGAGCTTCCTGTTCAGCTCAGGGATGACACTGCCCATAGCCTTGGCAGTGCCAGGAGATTCAGGGATGACATTCTGGAAAGCCCCGTGACTATCATAGCATAGTTACCAAGAGGGGCTATCCATAGTCTTCTGAGTGGCAGTGATGGCGTGGACTGTGGCCATGAGTCCTTCCATGACACCAAAGTTGTCATGGATGACCTTGGCCAGGGACACTAAGCAGTTAGTGGTACAGGTGGCATTGCTGATGATCTTGAGGCTGTTGTCATACTTCTCACGGTGCAGGCACATCACAGATACGGGGGCATCAGCAGAGAGGCGGAGATAACGGCCCTTTTGGCTCCCCACTGCAAGTAAGCCCCAGTCTTCTCTACAATGGTGAAAACACCGGTGGACTCCGTGACATATTCAGAGCCAGCGTGGCCCTATTTGATTCTGGTGGGATCTAGATTTTGGAAGACTGTGGTGAAATTTGTATTGATGACAAGCTTCCTGTTTTCAGCCTTGACGGTGCCATGGAATTTGCCATGAGTGGAATCATACTGGAACATGTAGACCATGCAGTTGAGGTCAATGTAGGGGTCATTGATGGCCACAATATCCACTTTAACAGAGTTAAAAGCAGCCCTGGTGACCAGGTGCCCAATATGGCCAAGTCCATTGACTCCAGGCTTCACCTTCACTGTGGTGTCTCAGAGATGCAGCTGGTGCTGAAAAGGAGATATGGCTATCTGTTGAACAGGAGAAGCAGAAAGCTATGGATATTATTTAACCCATAAATATGATATTGAGAAATTCTTGTAAACTCTGATGCCAGTAGGTCATGACTCAGATGGGCATTGCTTGACACAGCATGCTGACATTCCCTGAGTATGTGGACAATTCAATTGTCTCAGTATCACTTGCTTAAAAGAGTAGCCTTCTCCCTCATTGAACTTACTTTTGTCAAATCAACTGGCCATATGATTTTGGCCATTAACTCACACATAAGTAAAAATTCCCTCAAAATGGATTACAGGCCTAAATTTAAAGGCTAAACTATACACCTCTTAGGAGAAAACATAGATTAACATACTTAGGAACTTGAGTTAGACAAAATCCCAGCGTTTCCTGGTAGAATAAAAAAAAGTTGAAATATGAGGCATGATCAAAACCAAAACTATTTGCATTTAAAAATACATCAATAAGAAAATGAAAATATAACCCGGAGACTGAGAAAAAAATTTTAAATCATATATTTGATGAAAGATTTGTATCCAGAATATAAAATACACTGACAACTAAACAGTAAAAAGATAAATAAATCAATTTTAAAGTGGACAAAATATTTGAATAGCCATTGCACCAAAAAGGTGTAGGAATGGTCAAAAAAGCACATGAAAAGATTGTCAGCATCATCAGTCAGCAGGGAAATGCAAATCAAAACTAGAATGAGACACCATTTCTTACCCACTTAAATGCTACAATAAAAAAGAAAGAGAATAACAATTGGGGAAGTGAAAAAACAATGATATGAAAGATTGAAATACTCATGCATTGTTGATGAGACATGCAGCCACACTGGAAAACAGTTTTGCAGTTCTTAAAATGTTAAAGATACATTTACCACATGACCTAGCACTTTCACTCCCAGCTGTCCACCTCAAAGAAAAAAAACCTATGTCCACACAAAACATGAATGTGAATATTCATAGCAGCTTTATTCATAATAGTCCATAAAGTGGAAACGCATCAAATATCTATCCACTGATGAAAGAATAAACAAATGGGAGTAATCTATACAATTTAATAGGATTTGGCACCTAAAACATCTAAAATATTGATACGTGTTACAACATAGATGAAGCACAAAAGTGTATTAAGCTAAGTGGAAAAAGACAGATACAAAAGACCACATATTGTATGATTCCATTTTTATGATATCCAGAAAAGACAAATCTGTAGTCGGTAAGTCAATTAGGGGTTGCCTGGAGCTGGAGAGTGAGAATAACGGGTGGTATTGATGAGCATGAGGGATTCCTTAGGAAAGATAGAAATGTTCCAAAACAAGATTGTGATGATGGCCACACAAGCCTAAAATTTTACCAAAAATTAATTGAACTGCACACTTAAAACAGGGGAATGTTATGATATGTCAATTGCACCTCAGTAAAGCTATATAAAAACAAAAGAATGTTAGTGGTGTGGCCCCCAAGCAGTCTTGCCCTTTGTTTTATTTCTTGCTTTCTTTAGTGTTTACATTTATTAGCTCCACTCAGCGACTCTAAGAGACACTGGCTGAAATCTACCAGCCTCCAGAACTCTCAACAGCTGAAGGAATGAACAACCCCATCCTGATGGTGATGGGGATTGGTAAGGTGCACTCCAGCATCTGCTACAGCAGGCAAAGGCATGGAATGCACCTGAGTGGTCTCAGGTAGTGCTCCACACATCTCAGCAAGACCCAGGGCCTGCAGCTAGTTCTGATAGCTTCAGAGAACAAGCTGCTGCATCCCAGGGCACAGGGCCAACCCTTCCTAGGCAGGTGTGTTTGAAGCACTGGTAGTAAGGTCCCAAGTAGAAGGTGAATGTCTACAACACGTGAGGAAAGCAAGACCCACAGTGGGGTTTCAAACCAAATTATTTGTAGAGTATTACTTCCAGCAACTTCAGAAAGCATTCTTTTCCAGTGCTTGTGGCATGTTCACCAACATAGAACATACTCTGCACCAGAAAACAAGTCTCAATGAATATCAAAATCAAAATCATACAGAGCATATGCTCTGGTCACAGTAGTATTTAATTAGAAATGCATAACAATAAGATATCTAGAAAATCCCCAGCTTTAGAAAAGAAGCAACATGCTTCTGATTAACACTTGGGTCAAAGAAGAAATCACAAGGAAATATTTTAAACAACATTCACTGAATGATGACAGCCCAGCATTAAAATGTTTGATACAGCTAACATAGTGTTTAGAGAGAAATTTACAACTTTAAATGCTTATAGTTGAAATGAGCAAAGGAGTAAAGTCAATTATCTATGGTTTTGTTCTAAGAATCCTGAAAAAGAAGAGGAAAATAAATCCAAAGTTAATAAATGTCAGCCAATAATAAAAATCATGAAAATAATGAAACAGAAAAATGAACAAACAATAGAGACAATCAATGGTCAATTTTTCTTCACTTTCCATGCGCAATATCTATGAGGTAAATTGGGGGAAGGGCAGCGAGTTAACAGGGAACAAGCAGAAAAATCTTTCTGGAGTGAAGGAAATAATCTGTATCTTCTTTTGGGTGATATTTAAGTGGGAAAATATGATTGTCAAGGTTCACTGACATTGAACACTTCAGATCTGGGCATTTTAATGCATATAAATTACATCTTGATTTTTCAAAATAGAGGAAAGTGTCTTGGGGGGTTTATGGCGGTGATATTTGGGCAGTTCTGCGGCATAAGCTTCAAAAGCACTTACAGCATCTTCAGTTCAGGAATTGACTGAGAATGGTTTTTCAGACAAAAATGTGGGATAAGTTCAAACATCTACAATAAGAGTCACTGGGGCATACAACCACAAATCCCCACTTTTGTGGTACAGGCCGTATCATTAAGTGGTTACCACTAGATAGCTTTCCTTCAATGATGTTCTTCATCTAAGAACCCAGAGCTCTCCAGGGGAAAATGGCAATTGAGGTTTTGAATATATTGAGTAGGAAAGAAAGTCATCTCCATAAAACTTAGTGATTAGAGCTGTCACCATTGCAAATTTCTAAACTTTGTAAGACAGCAGCAACATTTCAAATGATATTCTGAGAGAGGAGATAATGCGCGAACGTGGATTTCCCTCCAGATGCATTTATTGCATAAGAACAAAATTCACGTTTCACTTGGAGATTTCTCCCAGTCTAGTTTAAGATCACAGACTGTGGGTCCCAGACAGCTGGTAACCACTGACCAGTGTCCTGTTAAGGCTAAACCCAGTGCAGCCTTAAGATCGGATTTCTCCTACTGTACCTGGGAGGAACGACAGATATAACCTAAAGGCCACTATTCTTAGGAAAGGGATGCTGCAGGAGGAGAGAGGAATGAGTATGTGGCCTGAGTTCCAAGCGATACAAGCTGGGCCAGAAGCAACAGTGCATAACGTTTCAGACCTGTCACAGGGTACGAGGTGACCAGTACTCCCACTCTTCTGTCCAGCTTTTAACAATCTAACAAAAGGTTAGAGCTTTTTCATTGTTTTTCAACTATCAATAGCAGTAGCGGGGACATGGAATTTTTGCAAAATATGGGGTGGAGGAAAATAGGGGCATCTGTGTGAGTGTACAATCATTTGACCACTCTTCTTAGCCCTCTTCAGGGTCACCCTAGAATCAGATCTGCTTCCCAGCATCTTCTGTTACCTGGTGAGTGTTTCCTGCTACTTTGGATTGATCATGATGGGCTGAAGTTGCCTTGTGACAGGAGCAGGAGGGTTTCTGGATCAGTTTCATCTACCTGCTGGTAGAGGAGAAGGCTCTGAAGAAGAGCAGAGCCTTGGAAAAGGCCTTCAGATCAGAATTGAGGGAGGAATTTTCCAGTAAGTAAACTTGAGTCATGGGTGTGTGGTTCCATCGTAAACACTGCATGCATGTGGGAAGGTGGATTTTGGCTAGCGAGCTACGGAAAGTTGTAGCCAAATGAAAGCCAATCCCACATCCACAGTCATCAAAAAAGAAATATTAAATAGTATAAAAAGGCATACTGGGAAAAATACCAAATTGGATGTCTGGAGACTGGATTCTGGCCCTGACCCAGAACTTGAGAGGCAGCCACCCCAGCCTCTATGCCTTTTATCTTCTCATCTAGAAAATCCCACATCATTTCTCTGTCTTGTCTACAACTCATTTATATTCTGAAGCTTTTTGTCTTGGCAATTGCTATGCAACATTCACAAAAAACACCATTAACCTGGAGACCTCACCAGTGAGTCCCTGTCTCTCTAGACTGCCTCAGGCTTTGTTTTATTTTGTAGCATCCTTAGCATCTTTAGCGAAGACAAAATAAAAAGAAATAGAAAAAAATGATGAGTGTGTAAGTGTGTGTATGTGTGTGTGTAAGAGAGAGGGAAAGAAATGAGGGGGAGACAGAATCACAGAGAGAGAATGAAAAGAGAATTAATGAGAAAGATAGAGTGAGAGAGAGAGAGAGAGAGCATCAGTGAGAGGCAAGAGCATGCACACATGCACAGCACAGAGCAGAGACAGAGTAAGAGGCAGTATGGGGCAAGGCACGCCGCATCTACATTTTGCATATGCCTTTTTTTTTAACCATTTGTCTCTGTTACCATCACTATAAGTTGACTACAGAATCTGAAGTAGCAACTCCTTGTGCCAACAAACCCATGAGGGAGTTAGAAGAGGGGTCACATCCAACTGGACAATTAACCCATCAAAGTGCAGAAACATAAAGTGTCTTGCCAAGAACATCTGATGAATGTGTAGCAGAGCTCAGACCAGAGCTTCATCCAGAGTCTTCATCACTTGGCCCCAGAGCTGATGCTTGGCAGAGTGGGTCTTCAGTCTCTTCCTTTGCTTCCCTGTGTGCCCCGGACTAATTCCCTGTCATCCTCCCCAACCCACAGGATTGGGGGGACTGTGTTTCTACATGTGGGCTCTGGCTGGCCAGAGGGTCCTGCCCTGCACACAAAGAAGCCCCCCATTGACAGCACTCCGGGACCACACCTGACACTCCATTCTTCTTTCACTCTTCTCTGACCTCTTCAAATGTCCGATTTCCTCCACTCTCTGTTTTAATGGTGTCTTTGATAACAAATATTAACACAGGACCAATATTAAATGTTCGTAATCCTTGTGTCTCAGCAATATTTGCAATCTAACATCCGACACCGGGAAAAAAGCAATGCTCAGCCTAGAGGAACAGTTCTATGGTGAAAATGCAGGGGGCATAATGGATGGGCAGGGTCTGTATGAAGATAAAACAGAGAATCCTTTCAGTGTTCTTTCTCTGCCGGGCACTGTATAAAGGTTTTGCATGTGCTGACTCATGACTCCTCATAACAACCCTATGAGATCAGTAATATTATCATCCGTATTTCTTACAGATGAGGAGACAGACAGAGAGGTTAATCATCTTGTCCAAGGTCCCACAGTTATATTATGGCAAAGCTGGATTTGAACCCAGGCAGTCTAGTGCCGCATCTGTGCTCTTAAGCAGTACTTTGTCTAGCAGCTTCTCTAGACCCCCTCTAGCTCAACTCACACCATATAAGCAACTGCATTTAGTCTACATAAAACACTTGCCGAGTCCACAGTGCCTTGGACAAAGAGGGAGCTATGGCTTCATCAACAAAATCCCCTTTCCTGGTCCCTCTAGATCCCCATGAACTCACTGGGGAAGAGCCATTTTCTCTCTGCTGTGGGCTTCTTCTGCTCTGAAATAGCAATTCCTTTGAGCCAGTCTGTCTGAAGTCAGCAGCAAAGGAGAAGCAGAGGAACGGAGCAGGAAGGGCAGAGGTGGAAATACAACCAGAGAAAATTCCACTCGCAGGCTGTCACCCACCTCCTCCCCAGCAGCCTCTTCCCTGCCTCCCCTACTGCAGGGCCTTCCTGGAGTTCCCTGACAATGGAAGGGGCTGGGAATAGACAAAACATGGCAGAGGCATCGGGAGAGCAAATGGTCCCACCTGTACCCCAGGAAGGAATTTCTCCAGCCTTGAATTTTTCACTCTGAGTTTTACTCTCACAGTTCTTTGTCCTTGGTTGCCAATTTCAGTTAAACCAGCTTATTCTTACTCTTTCTCAGAAAAGTTGATTCTAAATGGCCAGTCCCGTACTTGGGGTACAGGGTAAAAGGATGGCAGGTGGACTGGTGGGTTTGAGACTTCAGTAGAAGCCTGACCTTAGATCTGTCCTTAACCTCTCTGAGCCTCAGTTTCCTCACCAATAAAGTGGGACTCGGATACCTACCTCACGAGAGAGCTGTAAAAGGAAATAAGCGAGCTGTGAGTCGTATGCGGATAATAAAGCACAAACAAGTGTAGAGTATTTATCCGAGCTCCATGTAGGACAGTGTTCATTGTGTGAGTTAATTCCAGATGACAGCTTTACTGGCAGCATCACTTCTTGTAGATTTCAGAGGAGCCTGAAGACATTGATATTATAACCAATGCCTCTCGCTAGACGGCTGGGATGTTAGTTCATCGGCGGCTAACTCATTGTCAGCATTACTATCTGCTTTTGATGCTATTTGATAAGAGTTTTCGATGAAATTCATCATTTAAGCCCATATGCAATTCCTGAGTAATGGCTCCACTCTCCTCCCAGTTGCCCAAGCAGGAGACCGTAGGGGTGATTTTGTCTTCTTTTCCTCTCAGCCCAGATTCAATAAGTACCAGCACCTTCAAGCTAAGATCTGAAATTCAAAGCTGGTGTATCCCTCCCCTCCTCTGCTTCCACTGCTGGACCTGGCTCCAGTCCTCATCTAAACTTTGTCACAGATACTCTGATCAATCTCTTTATCACCTTGCTTTCTCATATCCCCCATACCTGTCCATTTCATATTCTCATGCCAAAGTTAACTTCCTACATCACAACTCTGCTTCTGTTTCTCTTTCATGGCTGTTGTTGTTGTTTTGAGACAGCATTTTGCTCTGCCACCCAGGCTGGAGTACAGAGGCGTAATCTTGGCTCACTGCCGCCTTCACCTCCTGGGCTCCATCCATCCTCCTACCTCAGCCTCCTGAGTAGAGACCACCATGCCCGGACTGTTTCTCTATTTCTTTTACATATAAATAATAGGTTTTCTTTGATATGGTGTTAGAGACCCAAAATCATAATTCCTGGTTATGTACAGAATTAAGTTAAAATATTTTCCTCTTATATGCCACTCTTCACAATAACCCTACTCTCCTTAAGAAATTTGATGAGCTTCTCATGGCTCTAGCAATGCTTATATTCCAGGCACACCTGACAACTCCTTGCTCAGATTGCTTTTCTGGAATGAGATGAGGTAGAAACAAATATTTGCTCTTTCCCAATCAACTGCTAAACACGCTGATTTATGAGTCTTTGTTTATTTGTTCCTTTTAGGGAATGTACACACTCTCTACTCTAACACTCCAACTCTAACCATCCTTGAACACCTATGAAACGTCATCTTTATCAGAAAACTTCCCAGCCAGATCCAGAAGCCTTTGCAATGACCTGACTCAAGTTCACACAAAGCTCCAGAACAAGACCAAGCTGGGGGTTTTAGAAGGAGACATTCTGGATGAGTCATGCCTTAAGAGAGCCTACTAGGACATCACGGTTGTCACCCACACTGCCTCTATCACTGACGTCTTCAGTGTCACTCACAGGCTCTCACGAACGTCAATGTGAAAGGTAGAGAAGCCTGGGGAGGAGATGGAGCAATGTGGAAAAAACGAGAATCAGAAAAAAAAACAGGATGGAAATAGAAGTTTCTCCACTGAACAGCTGCTGTTCTCTGAGCCAAGTGCCTTTGCGGATCACTACTGACTAAGGAATTCAAGACTGCTCACCTTAGTTTTTTTTTATTTTTTGAGACGGAGTCTTGCTCTGTCGCCAGGCTGGAGCGCAGTGGCACAATCTCGGTTCACTGCAACCTCCGCCTCCTGGCTTCAACCGGTTCTTCTGCCTCAGCCTCCGGAGTAGCTGGGATCACAGGCGCGCACCACCATTCCCGGCTAATTTTTTGTATTTTTAGTAGAAACGGGGTTTCACCGTGTTGGCCAGGATGGTCTTGATCTCTTGACCTTGTGATCCGCCCGCCTCGGCCTCCCAAAGTTCTGGGATTACAGGCGTGAGCCACAGCGCCCAGCCTAGTTTTTAGATTATAAAACTAGGGCTGAGAGATGGCAAGTGACTTGTCCAAGGCCCCACAGGTAAGGAAGTAACTAGGAGAGTTAGACTTTAAGCTCACTCCTGTGTGACTGCAAAGGCTGTGGATGCTCTTTCTAATGTGGCTCCAATAAAGAGAAACTAAACTCCAACTTCAGACTCTTGATATCAAGTCACCACTTGCCTCCCAGTGCAAAACTCAGACCTTCCAGGTGCCACCATAGTCATCATTTTGAGCCTTGTGTGCAGGCTGATGAGAACCTTCAGAGCCCTCCTGCCCATATGAAAGATGAAGTCCTCTCAGGGGAACTGGCACAGCTGGTTCACAGAGATCTGTCAGGACAGAGTCACCCAGCACACGCCTTCCCACAGTATTTTCTGAACAATAAGAGTTTCCCAGGATACAGAATAGGATCTCTCCAGCTCACCACAGGGCCTGCGACTACGGAGCCGTTTTCAGCCAGGTGCCCAAAGTGCAACCTCACTCCACTCTCATCCCTTAAATGCTTGGTGGTCTTCCCGAATTGTGGCTTCCAACCTACTTTAAATTCAGACACATTGGCTTAGGGAATCTTGCCATGTAGTCTCACCCTCTGATTCCCGGAGCCCAGTCTCTTCAGCACCACAGCACCACAACCTCTGACCTGGCCCTCCACATTCAGTCTACTTGAACTCCTTTTCTAAAGCAACCAACTGCTTTGGGGTCTCCAGCACCATCTCAAAAAAAAAAATCCTTTCCAGTTTCTACTTACCCACAACCTCTAAGTACCCCTACAGTGCAAAGTAACCAGTTTTTCGTCTTAATTCTTATTCTGCACAGTTCCCAACAACAGGGGATATGGAATGACGGGGAAGTGTCAGAGACATCTGTTTCCTAAAACCATTATCACTCCCAGGCTTGGAAAATACTTCACAATCTTGGTCAGTTCCCCCTTGAAGGTAAACTAACTCCATATTTTGTCTACCACTAGATTAATTTTTGAAAAGATGAGGCTGTCTCTCCAGAAATGCAAATTGCACAGAGACTTTATAAGGCGCCAAGAATACAAAATAAGTAAATAAAAATGATCCTTTGCCCAGGAAATTCCTTCGTTCTTCAGGGGAAGGCACTCTGGATACCTACAGGAGCTTTGCTTCCACACAGCTCAGGGGATGCTGCAAAGGTCCTCCCAGTGCAGGTGTTACCAGCAGAGGGCGCACTCCCTCCCCAGTCCTCAACAAGGCTCCACGTGAAATGTCAGGGCAGGGTTTGGAATACTAAGTAGAAAGGTTTATCACCCCTGCCCTTTACATAACTGGGTAAACAGAGTCACAACCAGAATTAGAAGCAGCTTGCCCAGGGAACACACAATCAGAAGAAGTGTGTGTGGGTATATAGAATCTCCCCAAACCCACTATTTGTTCACTGACTCCAGGGATGGTCCTTGAGAAAACGTTTTATTAGTCTTCAACAAAATGAGAAAAATACCAGCAATTGCATGTATTAAGAGTGTATATTGCCCACATACAACTGTGAATGTGTGTGTGTGTTGTGAATTCCTCCACTGCCCTTTTGTACCTAAAGACTGGGACTGTCCATATATTCTCAGAGTATAGCCCCCTGATTTTTTTAGATTTTGAATGATCTGTCTTTAATGGTATCAATGAAAAATCCTAATTTTTCAATTCCCTCCCTTCCTTCCTTCCTTCCTTCCCCTTCCTTCCTTCCTTCCTTCCTTCCTTTCTTCTTTCCTTCCTTCCTTTTCTCCTTCCTTCCTCCTTTACTTGGCAAAATATAAAGTGATAACCCTAGGTCCCTTTCCAAAATTAAAATACACACACACACACACACACACACACACACGCACACACACACAAGTCCATGAAACCCAAAAGTCTAGAAATTCTGCCTCTCTAGAACCCAAATGTTCATTTATTTTTATGTTTTCCCCATGGCTATAGCCTGGCTCAATCTCAGCCAGAGCCACAGAAGAATGCACCCCAAGTGTATTATAAGCACTGCACTTGGGAGTGGGGCACGTGGATTTATGCACGTGGTTGGGGCCCCTTAGGGGTATTTCCTGACATTGACAGCTTGCTCTTCATGGGCAGGTAATGAAATCCTGTTGGGAACCTGTGTCCAAGCCAGTGTGCCAGGCTTCATCCACACCAGCATCATACAGGTAGCCGGGCCCAACTCCTACAATGACATCATCCAGAATGGCCACCAACAAGACCCTTTGGAAAGCACATGGTCTGCTCCATACCCATAGAGTAAAAAGCTTGCTGAGAAGGCTGTGCTGACAGCTAATGGGTGGACTCTGTAAAACAGTGGTATTTTGTACACTTGTGCCTTAAAGGCCCATGTATATCTATGGGAATGAAGCCCAGTTCTTTCTGCCATTACAAATAAGGCCCCATTACAATGGGATCCTGTCAAGTGTCAGCAGGTTCTCCACAGTCGACACAGTGTATGTTGCAACATGGCCTGAGCCCACATTCTGGTCTTGTGGGCCCTACTAGTCCCCAAGAAGGCCCCATGCATCCGAGGACAGTTCTACTACATCTCAGATGACACACCTTACCAAAGCTATGATAGCCTTAATTACACCCTTAACAAAGAGTTTGGCCTCCGCCTTGATTCCAGATGGAGTCCTCCTTTAGCCCTGATATGCTGGATTGGTTTCCTGCTGGACATAGTGAGCTTCCTGCTCGGCCCAATTTATACCTGTCAACACCCCTTCAACTGCCACACAGTGACATTGACAAATAGCATGTTCATCTTCTCTTACAAGAAGGCTCAGCGAGATCTGGCGTATAAGCCGCCCTATAGCTGAGAGGAAGCTAAGCAGAAAATCATGGAGTGAGTTGGTTCTCTTGAGGACCAGCACAAGGAGACCCTGCCGTCTAAGACTTAGTGATTTTAGGATGAAAGACAAGTGCATGTGGGTCTTGTTAGGTGATGTCATCAAGCTCCACTTTCCTGGCTTCATACAGAAGGTGAAAAAGACACAAGCCCAGGTCCTACTGCCTCCTTTTCACACAATGGCCAAATTATTGTCTTCCTCTGGTCATCAAAAACTGTGCACTCACTGGTCCAGCCAAGAAGCTTTCTGTCCTAACCATATACCAGAGGACAGACAATGGGATTTGTAGTTACCAAATATCAGTGGCTAATTCTGAACAATTTGGGGTCTCTTTTAACTTGAGGGTCTCTCTTGACTACTAGAGCTTCTATTAAATGAGAAAGCATTTCTTTTTTTTAAAATCTCCTATTTCTTCACACAGTTCAGTGAAATGAACAATAAATGTTTTAATGCTTAACCTGGAGGGAGACATGGGTTATGTTATTACAGGCTTTCTTCCTTTCCCTTTGATTTTCATGTACCGTCATCTCCAATTTCAAAGAGTACCATGAATCCAGGGTTTGGGGGATGAGCAGAGCAGTAGGAAGATCAGGAAGGGTGAAGACTGAATAAGCTCTACTATGTTTCAGGCATGTATAAAATGACCTACATATGTCATTTATTACCTCACTTAATACTCATCAGAAACCTCTGAGGTGGGGCGACTATTTCCATCTTATTGGTGGGAAACTTGTTCACAGTCACCCTAACTGATTAGTGGCTAGGCCTGCTACCAGAGGGTCAGCCTTGAAAGTCCTTATCTTTTCACCAAATCATGCAGCCTGAACTTGTCTTGCCAGTGGTGCAGCCTAGCCCTGGAGCATGGGGCGCCATCCCTTGAGAGAGCCCCCACTCCCTTGCGTTACCTCCTTTTTGCCCAATCCCATGCCGGAGACTCTAGAACCCAGAAGAAGCCCTGAGGGGCACCTGAAAAGGTTTGCATGCCTTACCAAATGGCCCTGAGCAGGCGAGAGAGCTGCAAAAATGCACCCAGCCTCCACCAGCTTCAGTGCCAATTTCTTTGAAGGTCTCTGGAACACACATGGCTATATGAGCAATGGCCATTCTGGTTATTCATAACCCTGCTTTTCACCTTTTCAGATCACACAATGAAGCCATACTGTGGGTTCCTGGGCAAGTAAAGAGAAGAAGGGTGAGCTTCCCCTAAAATATACCTCCTATTCAGCTCAAAAAGTAGAAGTCTACTATCCCGCACCCCCAGATTTAACTGCCTCTCCCTTCTTTTTTATCCATCTTTCCTTTAAATCATATCCTTTCTTCCTTTATTCTTCCATCTCCTTGGCCTCTCCTTCCCTCCATCTCCCCTGTAATCACAGGCTCTTGCATTCTTCTCAATTTCCCTGAGGAGAGAAGGCCAATCAAGACAAGTCTGGGGACTTCGATGATGACATAGTCACTAACAACCAAAGAAGCGACGGTCAAAAGAAACACTGTCAGGGGCGTCAGGGACAGAGCTGAACTGAAGCAGGTGAGGAGGTTGCTGTGGGTCTGGAATGTGGGGAGGGGAGGCTGTCTCCTTCTGGACCTGGGTGTATCACAGCAACGATGAGAGTCACACCCAACGTCAAGATGACTTCTTTCTTGCATAGGAAATTTACAGATTATTAATCAGTTGAATTTGATTACCACAACAGAGACAGTTTCAGAGTTCGTTCTGAAGGGGAAAAGGAAGAACATTCTGTCCCAAATGAACAGGTTTCTGCCACCTCAAAGCACCAAGGGATAGACGATCAGCACTGGCATCAGGGTGGAGAGGCCCTAGGCAGTGGGGTAAAGTGAAAAATGGAACACCCTCCTGCCCCATCCACATCACACAATGCCAGAGCCAGCACCTGTCCAGCTCTTGTAAGGCATGCATGCCATCCATATGTCTATGACAGATACCATGGGAAGAAAAGGAGGTGGTGAAATCTGGGACAAGAGTCCTTCCCTCTGGTATTTCAGCCTAGTGAAACCCCACACCTATGGACGAGTGAGGGCAATTTTCACAAAGAACCGATGGGAAAGGTCATATCTCCAATGAGCAGTGAGGGGTGATCACAGAAAGAGAGGAAGAAATCGGATGGGCCAGCATTCTCAACTGAACAACCATAAGGGCCTCGGAGTGTTGTGACGAACAAAATGTGCCATCCCTTCTTACAGCTGAGGGTGCCAGGCCGGCACAGCCCCTGCACCAAGCAAGCCTCGCTGAACCTCCTGTGGTGCACCACACAGGGGCAGCAAGTCTCAGAGGGAAGAACAAGGAAGCCTGACCCAGCGAGAATATTTGGGTCCCTTTTCTCCACCTAGGTGGCTCTGCAGGTTACCTGGCAAAGGAGGGAATGAAAACACAGCAAAGTGCTCAGCCACCAGCTTAAGGGCCAGGAGTATATGAGTACGGAGAATGGAGCTGAGCTGAAGTCACTGGGAAAAGCGACAGGAGCCCTGGGGCTTGAATGAGGCCTTGAATTCCTGGGTTCAGGCAGGGGGCACACAGTGGGCAACAGTGTAGAAGACGAGAGTCATGAGGAGGTCCCCCGCCTGCTGGGAAGTGCATACAGAGGGCAAATGAGGAACTTGGGTAGGATTTCAACACACAGGAATGCGAGTGAAAGTATTCCAGACTCACGTTTCCACCACCTGACAGCCAGGCTCTGAGGGCCAGGATGGGGCCAGAAACCCGTGACGGCCTGCTGAGAATGAACGGGCGGGAAAGTAGCCAGGGGCCAACTCTTATGTGAAATCTCTTGATTTCTAAATATTAGTGACTAACTCTAAATTTTAAAAAGCAGTTCAAAGACCAGCTCCAAGAGAGGAAAGCGTGGGCTAGTGTTCAAACTGTATGTGCAATATCTTCTTTCTCAAAAAGTAGGTGGTGAGACATCAGCAGCAACTCTGTTCATTCTTGGTGGTAAGTCCCAAATATATATTGTTATATTCTTAGCTTTTCTGTATGTTTAAAACAGGTTATAAGTTTTTTTAATAAATGAAGTTTGGTGGGGGAAATATGCAAACAAAACGCATTCACAGGCTGCCCCAGGATTCAGGCCTCTGATTTTCCATTTCTGCTCCCAATCCAGTGGTCCAGTGGGGCAGATAAAATACAAGACGTGTTAGCTGCTGTGCACAGTAAATGTGCAGAGTGCCACAGAAAAGGAGAGTGCTTCCAGAGGATTCATTTCCCTGGGATCCATGGGGTCCTTGCGTTTGGGCTGGATACCAAGCAATGGGTAGGATTTCAACACACAGGAATGCGAGTGAAAGTATTCCAGGCAGAGGCAATGCAGTCTGCAAAGACCCAGGTGGGAAACGGGTCAGTTTTTGGCAATAACAAGACCAGACCAGAAAACTGAAGGTCAGGGGAGAGGTGGAAGATAGACCTGAAAAGACATGATGGGCAAAGACCAGGATCACTCAGGGTCACCCCTGGAGAAACTGCTTCCTTCATTGCCCTCAGAGTAGTTCTGCGCCTACTTAAAGATGACTTAAGTCATCTCTAAGTTACTTTGGTTACTTTAAGTTACTTCAGTTACATTCAGTTACTTCACACATACCAAGCCTCATCTTCTCCCAAAAATTGGACTCTAAGGGTAAAGAACATCCCCTCTAGCAATGAATATTGATGGTGATGCTAAAAGCTGGGACCTCATTCACTGTGCAATGGGAATTGTTCAGCTGTCCCTGGAAGATCACATTGGCCGTATTTTGTAGGATGGACTGAAAGAGATGAGGAGGATACTTCAAGAATCTAGGTAGGAAATGAAGGCCTGATTTCTGTGTTGGTAACAAAATGGAATACAGGGGCAACGGAGGCAGGCCTGAGGCAGAATGGCCGCTAGTTTAGACAGGACTGGGTGTGGGCACGGAACTCCCAAGCACCCACTGTCTCAAGCCACAAACCCGGATGGCAGCCCCACACTCCTCCCACCTATCACTCAGAGCTACCAACTTTACTCCAAAACACCTCTTGAATGTGTCCTCTTCCTCCCTGGTGACATCATTCCTTCCTTCACCCGCCACAGGCCTCCCTGTCTTGGAGGGTCCCCCATGAAGCCTATCCGCAGCAGTGTCACCAGAGTCTCCCCAAAGTCCTCTCACCACGTCACTCCCTTCCTACAAACCAACCACTGGGTGGAGCCCCAGGACCGTCAGGATGAGCCTGAGACCTTCGCAGAACACACGGGGCCTCTGAAGCCCTGGGCCCTGCCTGGCTCTCCAGACCAATTCTCACCAATCCCTGCCCTGTCCCCAGACGCTTCCACTTTGTGCCTCCACGACTTTCCAGCATGGTACTGGTACCAAAACAGAGATATAGACCAACAGAACAGAACGGGGGCCTCAGAGGCAATGCCACACATCTACAACCATCTGATCTTTGACAAACCTGACAAAAACAAGCAATGGGGAAAGGATTCCCTGTTTAATAAATTGTGTTGGGAAAACTGGCTAGCCATGTGCAGAAAGCAGAAACTGGGGGAGGGGCAGCGGGGGCGTAGGGAGGTTGGGGAGAGATAACATGGGGAGAAATGCCAGATATACATGACGGGGGGATGTAGGCAGCAAACCACATTGCCATGTATGTACCTACGCAACAGTCTTGCATGCTCTGCACATGTATCCCAGAACCTAAAGTACAATAAAAAATATATATTTTAAAAAAGGAAGCTTTATGATTTAGTCTGTTCATGCTAGTATAACAAAATATATCAGATTGCAAAATTTACAAATAAGAAGAACTTATTTCTCATGTTCCAGGGGCTGGGAAGTGCATGATCAAGGTGTCAGTAGGCTCCATGTCTGGTGAGAGTCCAGTGTTTACTTCCAAAATGCATGTTACTGCTGCATTGTCTGCAAAAGATGGGCACCGTGTTCTCACATGGCAGAAGAATGGAAGGGGTAAGCTAGTTTCCTCAAGCCCTTTCATAAGGTCACTAATTCCATTCACAAGGGCCTTGTCTTTATATGTTAATCACGTCCTAAAGGACCCATCTCTAAACACTATCACACTGGAAATTAAGTTTCACCATATGAGGGCCAGGCGTGGTGGCTTACACCTGTAATCCCAGCACTTTGGGAAGCCGAGGCAGGTGGATCACGAGGTCAAGAGATCGAGACCATCCTGGTCAACATGGTGAAACCCTGTCTCTACTAAAAATACAAAAAATTAGCTGGGCATGGTGGCGCGTGCCTGTAATCCCAGCTACTCAGGAGGCTGAGGCAGGAGAATTGCCTGAACCCAGGAGGCGGAGGTTGCGGTGAGCCAAGATCGCGCCATTGCACTCCAGCCTGGGTAACAAGAGCGAAACTCCATCTCAAAAAATAAAAATAAAAAAAAAAGTTTCACCATATGAATTTGGAGAGAACATATTCAGACTATACAATTTCACAAGACCAAGAAGGAATGTGGGACAAGGGTAATCTTGGTACACCCTAACTCATGCATTGCTGCAAGGGACTTTGGGAATATTTTTTTCTTTGAGTCACACAGCAAAAACCAGAGACAAGAAAGAACGGAGGAGCAAAGGAAAGCCTAAAATATTCATTGTCATGACCCAGGATGTTACAGGATTTTATGGCACATTGGCTAATGTCTATTCTGTGCAATGCAATGACCTCCAAGAAAAGTAGCAGAAAGAAAGTTTTCGATCAGAGTTTCAGGGACCCTGGAAACAAATTAATATTGACTAGTCTAGTTCTTCACCAGTAAATGAGTTCATATTGGATAGTTTTAGTAGATAGATGGAGGCTTTCTCAATAAAGTACTTCAGAGGTAAACAAATGGCAGAGATTAAAGTCTAAGAAATCTTCTCTTATCCAGGGGTCTTTAAAAACATGGCCTCAGACAGTGGCAGACTCATGAGAGAGCTGTCCCAGCAGCCACGTCTCACAGCATGTGACCAAACCTAGCAGACTTTGCTCTCCTCTGGGCTGCTCCCCACTGTCATACCCTTGTCTTTCATCAGGAATCAGCCTCACAGACAGTGAGACTTGCCCTATTTTGAACTGCACTCTCTGGAATTTCACTTCTAGATCATAGAACTGTTTTCTAGTTACTACCTTTCTCAGGCCCCTTCCGTTTGTGTTAAATTTATAACTGTACTCTCATGAGTCTCCTCACATCAGAAAAGATAAGAACATTTCAGTACTAAATTGTTCTTTGTGATTAAGTAAGCAAACTTTTTTTTTTTTTTTTTTTTTTTTTTTTTTTTTGAGACGGAGTTTCGCTCGTTACCCAGGCTGGAGTGCAATGGCGCGATCTCGACTCACCGCAACCTCCGCCTCCTGGGTTCAGGCAATTCTCCCGCCTCAGCCTCCGGAGTAGCTGGGATTACAGGCACGCGCCATGCCCAGCTAATTTTTTGTATTTTTAGTAGAGATGGGGTCTCACCATGTTGACCAGGATAGTCTCGATCTCTTGACCTCGTGATCCACCCACCTCGGCCTCCTAAAGTGCTGGGATTACAGGCGTGAGCCACTGTGCCCGGCCTAAGTAAGTAAATTAATCCTTGAAGGTAAGACTGGAAATCAGAGAAAACTTAAGTAGGATAAGGTCCGCCCCTCCAAACACCCAATCGCAGTGTTGTAAATCAATTTTTTTTTCACTCTTTTATGCTGGTTAGTGATCAAGTTGCAACATTTCCCAAAGTTCCCTTTATTACAGGCACTTCAATGCAGGCGTAGTGGCCTGCTTAAGGTCATCTCTTCAACCCTGAAATCACCAGCTGAGGACTTGTGGGAGTCATTAGAGATTGGTTTGGGGTATGAGTAAAACAAATCACATGAGCATATGGTATTAAAGCAATTTGATACACAGACAATGACATTAGCTTACTTTACAAGGAAATGTAGTAGAAACTCTCTTTGAATACATCTACCCGGTAATAACTATCCTCCTGGACACACGTGTGTAATTTTTAAAGTTGCAACTGGGCTCAGGGGACTAGATCAAAAATTCCAAGGGAAACGAGCAAAAATATTATCAAGATAATACCAAAAGGCTGTTTGTTCTTCATTGCTCACAAACATGAGAAAGGGAATGCTCACAGTAAACTGAAGAGATGCATACAAAATCTCAGAAGGAATCTCTTAACTCCTAAAAATGTCTTACATTTGGAATGCAATCTGACACAAAGATAGGCAACAGATGTGAACAGACACCCACCAAAGAAGATGTATAAATTACAAGAAGGGAGATGAAAAGATACTCAACATCACATGTCATTACAGAATTGAGACCTAAAACAAAAATGAGATACCACTGCACACCCATTAGAATGGTGAAAATCCTTAACACTGACAACACCAAATGCTAGCAAGAATGTGGAGCATCAGGAACGCTCATCCATTGCTTAAAATGCAAAATGGTACAGACACTTTGCAAGGAAGGTTGACAGTCTCTTATAAAACTAAACATGTTCTTACCATATGATCCAGCAATCATGCTTCATTGCATTTACACAAAAAAAATTGGAAACTTATGTCCCCACAAAAACCTACTTTTGGCTTAGATCTTTACAGCAGTTTTATTCTTGATTATCAAAACTTGGAAGCAGCCAATTTGTCCTTCAATAGTTCAATGGGTAATGAAATATTATTCAGTGCTAAAAGAAAAAAAAAGAACTTTCAAGCCATAAAAACACATAGAGGAAACTTAAATGCATACTACTAAATTCAAGAAGTTGACATGAACAGGCTACATGTAGTGTGATTCCAACTACGTGACATTCTGGTAAAGGCGAAACCTTGGAGACAGTGAAAAGATCAATGGCTGTCAGAGTCAGGGTACACAGAGGGATGAATAGGCCGAGCACAGAAGACTTTTAGGGCAAATGACACTAAAATGGTGGTTACATGTCTGTCTACATTTGTCAAAACTCAGAGAACGTGCAAGACCAAGAGTAAACTGTGGACTCAGAGTGATAAAGATGTGTCAATGCAGGTCAAAATTGTAATAAAGGTACCATGTGGTGCAGGATGTTGATAGTGGGAAGGCTGCATACCTGTGGGGGTGGGAGGATATGACAATCCTCTGCAGTTTCCTCAATTTTGATGTGGAGCTAAAACTATCATAGAAAATAAAGTTCATTTTACAAATTAAATGGGATAGTATACATAAAGCAGCTGATACATAGGAAAGGACTCAATTAATATATTAAAGCTCATCTGTAGAGCTTTCTACGTGCAAGGAGATGTCCCATGTGACCTCTTAGTCTGATCTCAGTGGATTCTTCCTTAAAATAAATATCTGGAATGGACTTGCTGGATCAATTGTGTGAAAGTTTAAAACATTCTGTCAGATACTCACCAGATGTTTGTGTCAACTTACACTTCCACAAATAACATGCCTGTCTCTCCCCACATCTTCACCCATACTTAGTAACTTCAGAGAATCTAATATTAATATTTGTTAAATCACTTGTACTTTTCAAACTGAGTTTAATAAAGAGTGAACGTTCTTTGTAATGCAAGAGAAATCCCCAAGAAAGGAAAGCAGTTTGTTAAAAGTATGTCAGTCTACGTTTTCTTTTCTTAAACGTTGGAGTTCCAAGAGCTCTTGATTGGCACAAAGTTCCGATTTCATCTGAAGACTCAACTGGGGAAATATCTACTTTCACGCTCACTTACATAGTTGTTGGAAAATTCACTTCCTCAAAGCTTATTGGACTGAGAGCCTCGGTTCCCCTTTGACTGTTGGCTGCCCTCAGATCATTGTAAAATTGTACTCTCCAGCATGGCAGCTTGCTTCATCCAGCCCAGCAAGAAAGAGGAAGTGTAAAACAAGATGGAAGTCACTATCTTTTCTAAACTAATCATGGAAGTAACATTCATTTTTGTCTTATTGTACTGATTAAAAGCAAGTTGCTATGTTCAGCCCATACACAAGGGAATGAATACCAGGAAGTAGAGATCATCGGAGTCACCTTGGAATCTGGCTACCATATCATTGTCAGACTATGGAGGAAATAATTGAGTGACATCTATGTGACCTCTCCCAAAAAATAATTGACAAAGAGAGAATTCAGTAGTAGATGAAAAGCAGATTTTGCTAAAGCCTTCTCCTTTCTCACTTTGAAGGTCTGGCTTGGAAAGACAGCCACGTTGAGCTCATATAAACCAAAATTTCTAGCTCTAGTTCTCCCTGTATGGTGGAGGGATGGTCCATTGTTCCTTACTTCTGAAAACTGGCTCTTCAAGTACCCTGCAAATACCTGGGCTTCAACTCATATTGGTGCTTTAGATAAGAAGAAAATTGCTTCTCCTTGGCAAACACTTTGGCCTGGGCATGATCCCAGCCTCTCATTGGTATAAGAAACTTTCCAGTAGTTTCATTTTTGTGGTCACTGTTCTCTTCTATTACCTTCTATGCATTAGTCCATAGGCACTAAGTCTCAAAAGCACTAAAACATTCTAGAGTCCTTGATTGCTCACTCGTTCTTCCATTCATTTATTCAATAAACATGTACTAAGTTCCTATGATGTGTCAGATGTTGTGCAAATTCTTATAGTAATAAAAAGATGTATGACACATAGACACTTTATTTAGTCAAACACTTAACGATGTTTGAGCACCTACTCTGTACAAGGTGCTAAAGATCAGCAAAGGAGTAGCCCAGTTTAAGACAACACAATGAAAACAAACTCTTGACTCCACTGGCTGTAACACCTTTTTGCTGAGATCTTCACGGCACACCTTCTTGAACAGGTGTTGTTTTTATTAATCACTCTCTTCACATTTTTCTTCTATTCCTCAACACACAGATGAATTGTATGTTGGACTTCCCAGTTGAACTTTCAACCCAACTGTTTGTGGAAATTGCTCTTACCAAATGATTTACAACATAGCCAAAACCAATAATCAATTGTTTTATTTTCCTATTGCATTTCATGTGTCAGCAGCATCCAACATAGCAGACCACACTCTTCTTGAAATACTTTCTTTGCTTGACTTTCACAAGGTCATCTCCTCTTAATTTTCCTTCTACCCGCCACCAACTCCTACTCAGTATATTTAGCTGGCTCCTCTTCTGTTCAACTGTTTTTTGTTGTTGCTTTTTTTTTTTTTTTTTTGAGATGGAGTTTCGCTCTTTGTTACCCAGGCTGGAGTGCAGTGACGCAGTCTCAGCTCACTGCAAACTCCGCCTCCTGGGCTCAAGCGATTCTCTTGCCTCAGCCTTCCAAGTAGCTGGAATTACAGGCACCCACCACTACACCCAGCTAATTTTTGTACTTTTAGAAGAGACGGGATTACATCATGTTGGCCAAGCTGGTCGCGAACTCCTGACCTCAGGTGATCCACCCACCTCGGCCTACCAAAGTGCTGGAATTACAGGCGTAAGCCACTGCTCCCAGCCCTCTATTCCACTTCTAAATATTAATATGTCTACTCCAGGATTCAGTCCAGAAACTTTCGTATTATCCATGAATATTTTTACCTAAGCTTATTTCATCTAGTCCCGTGCCTTTAAAGATTATTCCATGCTACTCATGTCCAACTGGACCCCTCTAGGACTCAAGGACAAGGGGTGTAATTATCCTAAAGTAACCCAGAAGTTTAGTAAGCTGGCCAAGAAGAGGGATTTTCCTTTTCCCAGCATAAATAACTGTGCCTGGTAAAGCTCTCTGTAGAATGGGTGGCTTTCTCCCCTAAGAAAAGGGAAACCCTTTGCATGAGTCCTAAGGACTCCAGGTGCTGGGCAGTTGATTTTCCCAATCTTGTGAACAGCTAGCACTGAAATCTAGATTGTTTCACACCAATAGCCTGTGTGTTCCTCCACTGATAAAGCTGCGTCCATGTGTTTACATGATAAAAAACTATAATAAGGGAGACTAATGTTCCTACACTGGAATGGAGACTCCCGTTGTGAGCCCAGAATTTCCTGACCACTTATGTGTCAGTATAAAATAGGAGGATGGGGAAATCATGCCATCTATTCTTTTGCTGATCAGTAATCTTTGTGAGTTTTCCTAATACAGAATTTTTTTTTCTGAGAACATACAGGGGACATTTTGCTGATACATGACAAGGTGGGGTTCTTTAGGCCCCTCCCTCTTCTGAGTTCTGCATGGAAACTGTGAGGAGGGGAGATTCTCAGTGTGATGGGGGACTGAGTGTGGCAGGGACTCCTCAGCAGCTGAGGGCCTCTCTTTTCCTCTCATGCTCTGCTGGGGCTGGTGGTCCGGAGGTCTTACTCCTTGGAGGCCATGTGGGTCGTGAGGTTCACCACCCTGTTTCTATAGCCAAATTCATTGTCATATCAGAAAATGAGGTTGAGAAAGTGGTCATTGAGGGCAATGCCAGTCCCGGGATCAAAGGTGGAAGAGTGGGTATCAATGATTAAGCTGGAGGAGACAGTCTGGTTCTCAGTATAGCACAGGATGCACGTATGGGGACCCTCTGATGCCTGCTTCACCACCTTCTTGATGTTATCACATTTGGCAGGTTTTTCCAGATGGCAGGTCAGGTCCCTGACCAACATGTTGGTGGTGGGGAAACAGAATGCCATGCCGGTGAGCCTCCTGTTCAGCTCATTGATATATTTGCTACAGCCTTGACAGTGCCAGTAGATGCAAAGATAATGTTCCTTTGAGCCCTGCAGCTGTCATGCTGCAGCTTCACAGAGTGGACATCCACAGCCTTTTGGATGGCAATAATAGCATTGACTGGTCATGAGTCCTTTCACCATATCAAAGTTGTCATCAATGACCTTGGCCAGAGGTGCTAAGCAGTTGGTGGTACAAGAAGCACTGCTGATGATCTTAAGGCTGTTGTCATATTTCTCATGGTTCACACCCATCATGAACATGAGGGTGTCAGCAGAAGGGTTAGAGATGATGACCCTTTTAGCTCCCCCCTGCAAGTGAGCCACAGTCTTCACAGTAGTGAAGATGCCAGTGGACTCTATGAAGTACTTAGTACCAGCATCGCCCTATTTGATTCTGGTGGAATCTAGCTTTTGGAAAATGGTGGTGGGATTTCCATTGATGACAAGCTTCCCCTTCTTAGCCTTGATGGTGCCATGGAATTCATCATGGGTGGAATCATACGGGAACATGTAGACCATGGATTTGGGGTCAACGAAGGGGTTATGAATGGTGGCAATAACCACTTTACCAGAGTTTTAAGTAGCCCTGGTTACCAGGCACCCAATAGGGCCGAATCTGTTGCCTCTGGCTTTCACCGTCACCGTGGTGTCTTAAGGACGTGGCTGGTGCTGCACAACAAGATGCGGCTGTTGGTCGAATGGGAGAAGCAGAAGGCTACAGCATATTATTTAACCCATATGATTGTATTTAGAAATTCTTCACACACTCTGATGCCAAAAGGTGGTGACTTAGATGGGCAATACTTGACATAGCATGCTGACATCCCCTGAGTATGTGGACAATTCAGTTGTCTCAGTATCACTTGTTTAAAAGACCATCTTCTTCCCTGTTGAATTTACTATTGTCAAAATTAATTGGCCATATGAATTTAGGCCATTAACACACACATAGGCAAAAATTCACTCAAAATAAATCATAGGCTTAAATTTAAGGGCTAAACTGTATACCTCTTAGAAGAAAATATAGATTATCATATTCATAAGGCTAAAACCCAACTTTCCTGGTTAAAAAGCAGTTGAAAAATGAGACATGATCAAAACTAATAATGCTAGCATTTAAAAGTCATCAATAAGAAAATGAAAAGATAATCCATAGACTGAGAAAAAAATTTTCAAATCATATATTTGACAAAGGACTTGTATCCAGAATATAAAATACACTTTTACAACTAACAACAAAAATATAAATAACCCAATTTTATAATGGGCAATATATTTGAATAACCATTTCATCAAAAAGGTGTAGAAATGGCCAATAAAGCACATGGAAAGATGGTCAGCATCATCAGTCAGCAGGGAAATGCAAATCAAAACTACAGTGTGACACCACTTCTTCCCCACTACAATGCTGTAATAAAAAAGGACAGTAACATCTGGAGGAAGTGAAGAAAACAATGATGTGAAAAATTGAAATACTCACACATTGCTGATGGGACATGCAGCCATGTCAGAAACCAGTGTGGCAGTTTCTTACAATGTTGAAGATACATTTACCATATGATCTAGCTCTTTCACTCCTAGCTAACAGCCCAAAAGAAAAAAAACTATGTCCACACAAAACATGAAGGAGAATATTCACAGCAGCTTTATCCATAATGGTCCATAAAGTGGAAACACATCAAATATCTATCAACTGATGAATGAATAAAGTAATGAGAGCTATCCGTACAATTTAATAGGATTTGGCACCTGAAAGGAATAAAATATTGAAACGTGCTGCCACATACGTGAACCATGAAAGTACATTGAGCCATGTGAAAGAAAACAGATACAAAAGACCACATATTGCGTGATTCTATTTATATGGTGTCCAGAAAAGGAAAATCTGTAGAGTCGGTAAGTCAATTGGGCGCTGCCTAGAGCCGGGGACTAGCGAAAAGGGGTGGTGACTGATGAGCATGAGGGATTTCTTAGGAATGATAGAAACGGTGCAAAGCAGGATCATGGTGATGGCCACACAAGTCTAAAATTTTACTGAAAATAATTGCACTGTACACTTAAAACAGAGGAATGTTATGATATGTCAATTATACCTTAGTAAAGCTGCTTAAAAACAAAAGAAATTTAGTAGTTTGAGCCCCATCAGTCTTGCCCTTTGTTTAATTTCTCACTTTCTTTAGGGCTTATATTTATTGGTTCTACTCAGAGACTACAGGAGACATTGGCTGAAATCTGCCAGGCTCCAGAACTCTCAACAGCTGAGGGAATGTCCAGCCCCATCCTGAAGGTGATGGGGGGTCTGTAAGATGCACTCCAGCGTCTGCTACAGCAGGCAAAGGTGTGTGATGCACCTGAGTGGTCTCAGGTAGTGCTCCACACATCTCAGCAAGACCCAGCACTTGTAGCTCGTTCTGGGAGCTTCAGAGAACAAGCCGCTACATCTTGCAGCACAGGGACAACCTCTTCTAGGCAAGCGTGTTTGAAGCATTGCTAGTCAGGTCCCAGGTAGCAGTGAATGTCTACAACACGGAAGGAGGGCAAGACCCACTGTGGGGTTTCAAACCAAATCATTTGTAGAGTATTACTTCCAGCAACTGAAAAAAAGCGTTCTTTTCAAGTGCTTACGGCATTTTCGCCAACATAGACTATATGCTGCACCATATAACAAGTCTCAGTATATATCCAAAGATCAAAATCATACAGAGTATATGCTCTGCCCACAATAGTATTTAATTGGAAATTCATAACAATAAGATATGTAGAAAATCCCCAATTTTAGAAAATAAGCAATATACACTGTTGGTATGGGTCACTTGGGTCAAAGATGAGCTCATAATAAAAAATTCAAAACATCAGTAACTGAATGATGATGACCCAACTCATCAAAATGCTGGATACAGCTAACATAGTGCTTAGAGAAAAATTACAACTTTAAATGCCTATAGTGGAAACGAGCAAAGGACTAAAGTCAATTATATATGCTTTTATAATAAGAACCCTGAAAAAGAAGACTAAAAAAGAAACCCAAAGTCAATAAATATAAGCCAATAACAAAAATAAAGGAATCATGAAATAGAAAAATGAACAAACAATAGAGACAATCAATTCTTCCGTACTCCATGCACAAAACTTCAGTTCAAAATGATTTTACATTTAAATATATATCCAGAACCACAGAGATCTTGGAAGAAAAAATTAGAAAAAATTAGGAATAAAATGAGAATTCCGTGGGAATAAAAATCAGAAAGTAATTTCCTACCAGGTAGATTGGGGTCAGGGCAGGGAATTAACTAACAACAGGCAGAAAAGAACTTTCTGCAATGAAGGAAATGACCTATATATTTTTCAGGTGGTACTTACATGGGCATACATAACTGTCAGGGTTCATTGAACTGAGCACAAGAGATCTGGGCATTTTAATGAATATAAATTATATCTCAATGTTTGTAAGTAGAGGAAAGTGTCTTGCAGAGCTTATGGTGGTAAAATTTGGCCAGTTATCAAGCATAGGCTCAAGAAGCATTCACAGTATCTTCAGTTCAGAAATTTGCTGACAATGGCTTTGCAGCCAAAACTATGGAAAAGTTCAAACACCTACGATAAGAGTCATTGGGGAATACAACCACAAATCCCCGTTCTTGTGGCACAGGCCATATCATTAAGTGGCTGTCACTAGATAGCCTTCCTTCAATGATGTTCTTCATTTAGGAACCCAGAGCTCTCCAGGGGAATATTGCAATTGAGGTTGTGGATATTTTGAGTGGGAAAGAAAGTCACCTCCATAAAACTTAGTGATTGAAGCTGCCACCATTGCAAATTTCTAAACTTTGCAAGACAGCAGTCGCATTTCAAATGACATTGAGAGAGGAGATAATGGGCTAATGCGGATTTCCCTCCAAACATATTTACCGCACAAAGGCAAAGTCTGCATTGCACTTGGCGATTTCTCCCAGTCTAGTTTAAGATCACAGATTGCAGATCCCAGACAGCTGGTATCAACTGACCAGTGTCGTGTTAAGGCTGAACCTGAGACTCTAACACACTGCAGTCTTAGGATTGGACTTCCCTTCCTGTTCCTGGGAAGAATTAGGAACACAACCTAAAGGTCACTATTATTCTGAGAAAAGAGATTCCGTAGTAGGCAGGAGCAATGAGTACATGGCAGGAGTTCAAAGTGATAAGGGGCCAGCCAGAAGCCACAGAGCATAAACCTCCAAAGCTGCCACAGAGGATGAAGTGACCAGCACCCCGACTCTTCTGTCCAGCTTTTAACCGTCTAACTGTTCCAACTGTCTGTTAGAAGTTCTAATAGTTAAACTTCTTCACTGTCTTTCAGCTGCTCCTGGTAACGGTGGAGACGTAAAATTTTTGCAAAAAAAAAAAATGGGGTGGAGGCAAATAAGGCATCTGCGTGAGTATACAATCATTTGATCTCTTTTTTTAGCCCTCTTCAAGGTCACCCTAGAATCAGATCTGCTCCCCGGCATCTTCTGTTTCCTGGCAAGTGTTTCCTGCTACTTTGGATTGGCCATGATGGGCTGGAGCTGCCTTGTGACAGGAGCAGGAGGGTTTCTAGGTCAGAGGATCGTCCGCCTGTTGGTGGAGGAGAAGGAGCTGAAGGAGATCAGGGCCTTGGACAAGGCCTTCAGACCAGAATTGGGGGAGGAATTTTCTAGTAAGTAAACTTGATTCATTTTAAACCCTGCATGGGTGCAGAAACGTGGCCCTTTTCTAGCAAGTTACAGAAAGTTGTAGTCAAATCTAAGCCAATCTCACACCCACGGTCATCAAAAAAAAAAAAGAAAGAAAGAAAGAAAGAAAATTAAATAGTATGAAATGGCATAGAGTAAAAGATACTGGACAGGGTGTCTGGAGACTGGATACCGGCCCTGACCCAGAACTTGAGAGGCAGCCACTGTGGACTCAGGGCGCCTCTTCTTCTCATCTAGAAAATCCCACATCACTTCTCTTTCTTGTCTACAACTTTTATTTTTTTCTGGAGCATTTCATCTTGGCAATTGCTTTGCAACATTCACAAAGGACACGATTTACCCGAAGACTTCACCAGTGGGTCCTGCCTCTCTAGACTGCCCCGAGCTTTGTTTCATTTTATAGCATCCTTGGCATCTTTAGTGAAGGCAAAATAAAAGGAAGTGAAGGTAAAGATGAGTGTTTAAGTGTGTGTGTGGGTGTGTGTGCGTATGTGTGTGTGAGAGAGAGAGAAAACGATGGGGAGAGAAAATCAAAGAGAGAATCAGAGAGACAGAATGCATGAGAAAGAGTGAGAGAGAGAGGCAGTGTGAGATAGAGGGAGCGTGCACAAGTGCACAGCACAGAACAGAAACAGAGTAAGAGGCAACATGAGGCCAGGCAGGCTTCATTTCAATTTTCCATATACGATTTTTTTTTTTTTAAGACAGAGTTTCGCTCTTGTTACCCAGGCTGGAGTGCAATGGCGTGATCTCGGCTCACCACAACCTCCACCTCCTGGGTTCAAGCAACTCTCCTGCCTCCGCCTCCCAAGTAGCTGGGACTACAGGTGTGCGCCACCATGCCCAGCTAATTTTTTTTGTATTTTTAGTAGAGATGAGGTTTCACCATGTTGACCAGGATGGTCTCGATCTATTGACCTCGTGATCCACCCGCCTCGGCCTCCCAAAGTGCTGGGATTATAGGTGTGAGCCACCGCACCCGGCCCATATATGACTTTTTTAAAACCATTTGTCTCTGTTGCTCAATACCCCCAAGAAATTGCAGAATTTGCTGTAGCAACTCCTTGTGCAAATAACACCATGAGGAAGGTAGAAAGTGGGTCATATCCAACTGGACAATGAACCTCAAGGTCCAGAAACAAAGCAACTTTCCCAGGCCGTCTGATTAATATGTACCAGAGCTCAGATCAGAGCTTCATCCAGAAGCTTTATCACTTTACCCTGGAGCTGATGCTTGGTAAAGTGGGTCTTCAGTCTCTCCCTTTGCCTCCCTGTGTGTCCAATTCCCTGTCCTCCTCCTTAGCCCAGAGGACTGGGGCGACTGTGTGTCGACATGTGGGCTCTGGCTGTGCAGAGGGTCATGCCCTGCCCACAGAGACGCCCCCCATTGGCAGGACTCAGGGACCACCACACCCAGCATTGAGCTCATCTTTCACTCTTCTGTGACCTCTTCCGATTTCCTCCGCCCTGAGTTCTAATGGTGTCTTTGAGAAATATTAACACAAGACGAAAATTAAATGTTTGTAATCCCTATGTCTCATCAATATTTGCAATCTAACACCTAATACCAGCAAAAAGCAATGCTCAGCCTAGAGGAATAGTTCTTTAATGGTGAAAATGCAGGAGGTATAATAGATGGGCAGTGTTCTTTCTGTGCAAGATACCGTGCTATGTGGTTTGCGTGTGCTGACTCATTTGCTGCTCATAACAACCCTTTGAGATTGTTAATATTATTATCTTCCTTTCTTACAAATGAGGAGGCAGACACAGAGAGGTTAATTAACTCATCAAAAGTCCCAGAGTTAGAACATGGCAAAGCTGGATTTGAACCCATGCGGTCTAGTGCAGCATCTGTACTCTTAAACAGCAGTTCGTCTAGCCGCTTGAGGAAGGAGGGAACTATGGCTCCATCCACAATGTCCCTTTTCCTGGTCTCTCTGGATTTCTGTGGACTCATTGGGGAAGAGTCCTTTTCTGTTGGCTTTAGACTTCTGCTTTGAAATAGCAACTCCTTTGAGCCAGTCTGTCTGAAGTTCGCAGCAAAGGAGAAGCAGAGGAACGGAGCAGGAAGGGCAGAGGTGGAAATACAACCAGAGAAAATTCCACTCTCAGGCTGTCACCACCTCCTCCCCAGCAGCCTCTTCCCTGTCTCCCCCACTGCAGGGCCTTCCTGGAGTTCCCTGACAATGGAAGGGGCTGGGAGTAGACAAAACATGGCAGAGCCATCGGGAGAGCAAATGGTCCTACCTGTACCCCAAGAAGGAATTTCTCCAGCCTTGAATTTTTCACTCTGAGTTTTACTCTCACTGTTCATAGAATGAAATCACTCTCACTTCAGATAATGAAATTGGCCTTGGTTGCCAATTTCGGTTGAACTGGCTTATTCCTACTCTTACTCAGAAAAGCTAATGATAGACAGCCAGTCCACCTGGTGTACAGGTGTACGGGCTCGGAGGCGGACTGGGCAGGTTTGAGCCTTCACTAGAAACATGACCTGAGCTCTGTCCCTTAACCTCTCTGATCCCAGAAAGCCCATCTCATGAGACAGCTGTAAAAGGAAATAAGCAGGCTGTGAGTCATGTGCAGATTATAAAGCACAAACAAGTGTAGAATATTCATCCAAGCTCCATGTAGCACAGCGTTCATTGCGTGGGCTAATTCCAGGTGACAACTTTCCTGGCAGCATCACTTCCTGTGGATTTCGGAGGAGTCTGAAGACACTGAAGTGGTAACCACTGCCCTCAGCTAGACAGCTGGAATATTAGCTCCTTGGTGGCTAACTTTCAGCATTGCTATCTGCTTTTGGTACCAGATAAGAGTTTTTCATGGAAATTCCTCATTTAAGCCCATCCACAATTCCCTAGTAATGGCTCCACTCTCCTCCCAGTTGCCCAAGCAGGAGACTGTGGGGGGGGGTTGTTCTCTTTTTCTCTCAGCCCAGATCCAATAGATATCAGGACCTTCTAAGTAAGGTCTGAAATTCAAACCTGGTGTGTCTCTTCCCTCCTCTGCATCCACTGCTAGACCCTGGCTCCAGTCCTCATCTAAACTTTGGCACAGATGCTCTGACGAATCTCGATTACCTTACTTTCTCATATCCCCCATACCAGTCATTTTATATCCTCAAGCCAAGGTTAACTTTCTACATCACAACTCTGATTCTGTTTCTCTCTCTCTCTCTCTTTCTTTTTTTTTTGAAACAGGGTTTTCTGTGCCACCAAGGCTGGTGTGCAGAGGCATGACCTCGGGTAATTGCCACACTCACCTCCTGGGCTCCATTCATCCTGCTGCCTCAGCTTCCCAAGCAGCTTGGACTATAGGCACACACCACTAGCCGGGCTAATTTTTGTATTTTTAGTAGACACAGGGTTTTACCAGGTTGTCCAGGCTTGTCTTGACTTCCTGAGAGGAAGCAATCTGCCCACTTAAGCCTCCCAAAGTGCTGGAATTACAGATGTGAGACACCACACCCCGCCTGTGTCTCTACTTATTCCAAAAAATAGGGGTTTTCTTTGACATGGTGCTGTACACCCAAAATTATGATCCTGGATTACCTACAAAATTAATTTCAAACTTTTCCCTCTTATACCTAACTCTCCACAATCACTTGACTCTTTAAAAATTTTGGTGAGTCTCTCTGGACTCTAGCAATGCTTATATTCCAGGCACACCTGACAGCTCATTGCTCAGATTACTTTCCTGAGATGAGATGTGGTAGAAACAGATGTTTGCTCTTTCCCAATAAATTGCTACACATGCTGACTTCTGTGCCTTTGTTTACTTGTTCCTTTCATGAAATGTACACCCTCCACTCCAACACCCTGACTCTAACCATCCTTGAACAGCTATGTAACATCACCTTTATCAGGAAACTTTCCAGCCAGATCCAGAAATCCTTCCAATGACCTGACCTGTGTTCACACAGAGCTCCAGAACAAGGCGAAGCTGACGATGCTGGAAGGGGACATTCTGGATGAGTCATGCCTGAAGAGAGCCTGCCAGGACATCACGGTCGTCATCCACACTGCCTCCATCATCGATGTCTTGGGTGCCATTCACAGAGAGTCTATCATGAACGTCAACGTGAAAGGTACCGTAGCCTGGGGAGGAGATGGAGCAAGATGAGGAATTAAGGATCAGAAAGAAAAACAAGGAAGGGAAGAGAAGTCCCTCCGCTGAACACCTGCTGTGCTTTGCGCCAAGTGCCTTTGCTGATCACTGCCAACTGGGGGAGTTCAAGGCTGCTGTCTTCAGTTTTTTACATGAGGAGACTAGGGCTGAGAGATGGCAAGGAACTTGTCCAAGGCCCTCCCGGTAAGTAAGTAAGTAGGAGAGTTAGACTTTAAACTCACGCTTGTGTGACTCCAAAGGCTGCGGATGCTCTTTCTACCATGGCTCCAAACCAAAGTCAACTAAACTCTGACTTCAGACACTTCATATCCAGCCACCCCTCGCCTCCATGGGCAAGAATCAAATTCTCCAGGTGCCACCATAGTCATCATTTTAAACCCTGTGTGTAGGCTTATGATAATGAAATGGGGAAAATTCCCTCCTTCCCCTCACCAGACATGCAATGGGGGTGTGTCTTGCTGCTTTAGTGCCTCACTGCTCAAACCTCTAGGGGAGCATACTGTAGGCAGGCTGTGGGTCTCCGACACCAAGGCAGTGTCTGGGGTGAATGTTTACAGCTCCTGAAGCCCCACTGGGCATGTGCTACAGGGTGCTCTTTTCGTTCAGTTTTGCCATCTATAGGCAGCTTGTGTTAACCAGCTCAATTAGACCCTCTACCTTGTCGGAAGGACAGAGGACTTTCTGTATCCCAGGTTCTTGCCTTAAGAATTGGATCACACCTGGGCTGGGAAAATGAGTGCAAGGTTTTGTTGAGTAGACGTAGCTCTCAGCAGCTGGGGGATGCCAGAAGGGGAGGGGTTTCCCCTGGAGTTGGCTGCTCAAAGGCCCAACCCTTCTCTGACCGCCCCAGGCAGACTCCACATTGTCCTGCAGGTCGGTGTGTTCCTAGCAATGTCCAGCTGCCCCTGCTTTCCTCTACTGATGTGCCCCTCCTGATATCCAACCCCTTCTGTTTTCTGCCAAATTGCTCCTCTCATTGTCCAGCAGCTTGTGTGTGCGCCTGCTAGGGTCCTGGGGATTTTATAGGCACAGAATGAGTACGTGGCAGGCCAGGGTGGTCTCGGAAAATGCAACATTTGGGCAGAAAATGCTTGTCCACATCTAGGTCCCTGGGGGTGGAGTTCTAGCCAGGGACCACAGCCTCCTTCAGCCAGCACTTCCCTTCCTCCCTCCCATATCATTTAAAGGGACCATGCTCTTCCCTTCCCAGCACTCCTGTATAAAGAACATTCAGAGCCCTCCTGCCCATCTGAAAGATGAAGTCCTCTCGGGAGAACTGGCACAGCTGGTTCACAGAGATCTGTCAGGACAGAGTCACCCAGCACACGCCTTCCCACAGTATTTTCTGAACAATAAGAGTTTCCCAGGATACAGAATAGGGTCTCTCCAGCTCACCACAGGGCCTGCGACTACAGAGCTGTTTCCAGCCAGGTGCCCAAAGTGCAACCTCACTCCACCCTCATCCCTTAAATGCTTGGTGGTCTTCCCGAATTGTGGCTTCCAACCTACTTTAAATTCAGACACATTTCCTTAAAAAATCTTCTCACACAGTCTCACCCTCTGATTCCCAGAGCCCAGTCTCTTCAGCACCACAGCACCCCAACCCCCGGCCTGGGCCTGCACATTCAGTCTACTCTGAAGCCTTTTCTAAAGCAACTGATTGCTTTGGGGTCTCCAGCACCATCTCAACAACAACGACAAAACAACAACAACAACAAAAAAAAAACCTTCCAGTTTCTACTTACCCATAACCTCTAAGTACCCCTCCAGTGCAAGGATGATGCTAAGAGTAACCAGTTTTTCATTTTAATTCTTACTCTGCACAGCTCCCAACAACAGGGGATAGGGAATGACAGGGGAAGTGTCAGCGACATCTGTTTCCTAAAACCATTATCACTCCCAGGCTTAGAAAATACTTCACAATCTTGGTCAATTCCCCCTTGAAGGTAAACTAACTCCAAATTTTCTCTGCCACCAGATTAATTTTTGAAAACATGAGGCTATCTCTCCAGAAAGTCAAATTCCACAGAGACTTTGAACGAGGCCAAGAATAAAAAAGAAAAAAAAGAAAGAAAAAGAAAAAAGAATACTCCTTTGCCTAGGAAATCTCTTCCTTCTTCAAGGGAAGGCATTCCAAACACCTCCATGAGCTTCCCTTCCACACAGCTCAGGGGACGCTGCCAGGTCCTCCCAGTGCAGGTGTTACCAGCAGAGGGCGCACTCCCTCTGACGTCCTCCACCAGGCTCCACAGGAAATGCCAGGGCAGGGCTTAAAGGAAGGTTTATCAGCCCCCATTTTACATAACCAGGTAAACAGAGTCACAGCCAGGATTGGAAGCAGCTTTCCCAGGGAACGCCCAATCAGCAAAAGAGTGTGGGTCTCCAGTATGTTCCCACAGCCCACTGTTTGCTCAGTGACTCCAGGGATGGTGCTTGTGACAAAGTTTTATTAGTCCACTCAAAATGAGAAAAATACCGGCAATTGCATGTATATCCGAGTGTATATTGCTTATATACAACTGTATATGTGTGTGTGTGATGTAAATTCTTCCACTGACCCTTTCCGAATAAGGACTAGGACTGTCCATATTCTCACAGTATAGCTTCCTGATTTTTTAGTTTTTCAACAATCTCCCTTTAATGGTATTGATGTCACATAATTTTTCAACATGCTTACTTGGCAAAATACAAAGTAATAACCCTAGGTCCTTTGCCACAATTAAAGTATACATGTGTGCGCACACACACACATCCATACACCCAAAAGTTTAGAAATTCTTGCTCTCCAGAACCCAGATGCCAGTTTCTTTTCATTTTGGTATTTTTCCTATGGCTGTGAAATGATCCAGTCTCAGTTAGAGCCATAGAAGAAAGTACCCCAGTCTGTTATAACCCCTGCACTTGGGAGTGGGGAGTGAGGAACATGGATTTATGCACGTGGTTGGGGCCCCTTAGGGGTATTTCCTGACACTGACAGCTTGCTCTTCGTGGGCAGGTACCCAGCTCCTGTTGGAGGCCTGTGTCCATGCTAGTGTGCCAGTCTTCATCTACACCAGCAGCGTAGAGGTGGCTGGGCCCAGCTCCTACAAGGAAGTCATCCAGAACGGCCACGAAGATCAGCCTCTGGAAAACACATGGTCTGCTCCCTATCCATACAGCAAACAGCTTGCTGAGAAGGCTGTGCTGGCAGCTAACGGGTGGACTCTGAAAAATGGTGGCACCTTGTACACTTGTGCCTTAAGACCCATGTATATCTACGGGGAAGGAAGCCGATTCATTTCTGCCACTATAAATGAGGCCCTGAACAACAGTGGGATCCTGCCAAGTACTGGCAAGTTCTCCACAGTGAATCCAGTGTATGTTGGCAACGTGGCCTGGGCCCACATTCTGGCCTTGAGGGCCCTGCGGGACCCCAAGAAGGCCCCAAGTGTCCGAGGACAGTTCTATTACATCTCAGACGACACGCCTCACCAAAGCTATGATGGCTTTAATTACGGCCTGAGCGAAGAGTTCGGCCTCCGCCTTGATTCCAGTTGGAGCCTTCCTTTATTCCTGATGTACTGGATTGCCTTCCTGCTGGAAGTAGTGAGCTTCCTGCTGAGCCCAATTTACACCTATCAACCTCCCTTCAACCGCCACACAGTGACGTTGTCAAATAGCGCGTACACCTTCTCTTACAAGAAGGCTCAGCGAGATCTGGCATATAAGCCGCTCTACAGCTGGGAGGAAGCCAGGCAGAAAACCGTGGAGTGGGTTGGTTCCCTTGTGGACCGGCACAAGGAGATGCTGAAGTCCAAGACTCAGTGATTTAAGGATGATGGAGATGCCCACGTGGGTATTGTTGGGAGATGTCATGAAGCTCCACCCTCCTGGCTTCAGACAGAAGGTGACAAGAGCACATGCCCAGGTCTTGCTGCTCCTTTCACACAATGACCAAATTGTCTGCTTCGCACCATCAAAACCTGCACAGTCACTGGCCCAAGCAGAAGCTTTCTGTCCTAATCATATACCAGAGGACAGAAAGCTTTCTGTCCAAATCTCAGTGGCTGATTCTGAACAATTATGGTCTCTTTTAACTTGAGGGTCTCTTTTTACTACTAGAGCTCCATTTCTCCTCTTAAATGAGAAAGCATTTCTTTTCTTTTAAATCTCCTATTTCTTCACACAGTTCAATGAGAAGAGCAATAAATGTTTTCATGCTTGACCTGGTTTCCGTTAATACATCCTTTCCTCCTTTCCCTTTCATTTCCAAGTATCACCATCTTTAACTTAGAAGAGTAGCAATAAGCTGGGGTTTGGGGAGTGGGCAGAGTAGTGGGAAAGTCATGAAGGGCAGATGAAGACTGAATAAGCTCTACTATGTTTCAGGCATGTACAACATGTCCTACATATGACATATATTACCTCATTTAATACTCATCAGAAACCTATCAGGTGTGGGTGACTATTCCCATTTTACTGGTGAGGAAACTTGCTCACAATCACACTCACTGATTAGTGGCTACGCCTGCTACCAACGAATTGGCCTTGAAAGTCCTTATCTTTCCACCGAGTCACACAGCCTGAACTGGTCTTGTCAGTGATACAACAGAGCCCTGAAGCATGGGATGCTGATCCTTGGGAGAGCCCCAGCTTTCTTGAGTTACCTCTTTCTTGCCCAACCCCGTGCAGGGGACTCTAGAACTCAGGAGACTCCCTGAGGGCCATCTGAAAGGGTTTGCATGCCTTTCCAAGTGGCCCTGAGCAGGACAGAGAGAAGCAAAAATGCATCCAGCCTCCACCAGCTTCAGTGCCAATTTCCCTGAAGGTCTCTCTCTGGAGCACACCTGGCTATATGAGTGTTGGCCATTCTGGTCACTCATAACCCTGCATTTCCCCCTTTCAAATCACACAACAAGCCACAGCATGGGTTCCTGGGCAAATAAAGAAAACAAGTGTGAACTTCCCCCAAAATATACATTCTACTCAGTCCAAAATTAGAAGCCTACTATCTCACATCCCCAGATTTAACTGCCTCTCTCTCCTTTCTCTGTTCCTTCTTTAAATCACATCCTTTCTTCCTTTATTCTTCCATATCCTTAGCCTCTTTCTTCCATCCATCTCCTCTACAATCACTGCTTCTCTCATTCTTCTCAATTTTCCTGAAGACAGGAGGCCAATCAAGACAAGTTTGAGGTCTTCAAAGATGACACAGTCATCAACCAATCAATGAAAACACAATCAAAAGAAACACTGTCAGGGGATCAGGGACAGAGCTGAACTCAAGCAGGTGAGGAGGTTGCTGCGGGTCCAGAGAGTGGCTGTATCACAGCATAATGACAGTCACACCCATACATCAAGATGGCTTCTTTCTTACACAGTAAATTAACAGATCATTAATCAGCTCTATTTAATTACCACAATGGAGTTAGTTTTCATGTTCATTCTGAAAATAAAAGGGAATCATATTCTGGCCCAGATGAACAGGTTTCCACCACCATCAAGACCCCAAAGGACAGATGGTCAGCACCAGCATCAGGGAGGAGTGACCCCAGGCAGTGGGGTAAGGTGAAAAGTGAAACACCCATCCTTCTCTGGCCACCGCACAAAATGCAAGGGCCAGCATCAGTGCAGGTCTTGTAAGTCATGCACACCATCCACGTGCTAATGCCAAATACCATGGGAACAAAAGGAGGGTGGTGGAATCTGCGACAAGAGCCTTTCCCCTTGTTTTTCAGCCTACTGAAACCCCACACCTATGAAACCACCAGGGCAATTTTCACAGGGAAGTGAAGGAAAAGGACATATCTCCAACGGGCTGCAAGGGGTGTTCAAAGAAAGAGACAAGGGGGAGGATGGGTCAGCAGTCTCAGCCGAACAAGCACAAAGGCCTCGGAGTGTTGTGGCCAACAAAATGTGCCATCTCTTCTTATACCTGAAGGTGCCACGCGGGCAGGCCGCCTTCACCCAGCCCCGCTGCACCTCACGTGATGCACCACACGGGGGCAGCAAAGGCTCGAAGGAAAGAACAAGGAACGCTGACCTGGCCGGAACTTTTGGGTCCTTTTTCTCCACCTGGGTGGCTCTGCAGGGTACCTGGCGAAGGAATGAATGAACGCACAGGAAGTGCTCAGCCACGGGCTCAAGGGCTAGGTGTATATGAGTACAGAGAATGGAGCTGAGCTGAAGTCACTGGGAAAAGCCACGGGTGCCCGTGGGGCTTGAACGAGGCCTTGGATTGCTGGGTTCAGGCAGGTGGCACAGCCTGAGCAGTGGTGTGAAGGAGGGTGAGGGGCATCAGGAGCTCCTTCTGCCTTCTGAAAAGCGTGCACAGAGGGCAGATGAGAGAGCTCGGTTACCAGACTCAGCCATAGACTCGTAGGCAGGATTCAAGGGTCAGGGTGGGCCCCAGAGCCAGGGATGGACGGGTGAGAACTGGCAGAAAAGTGGCCGGAGGCTGACCGTTATGATGTGAAATCCCATGATTTCTAAATAAGAGCGACTAACTCCGCATTTGAGAAAGCAGTGTGAAGACCTGCTCCAGGAGTGTGATGCGTGAGCTAGTGCTCAAACGGTATGTGCAACAATTTATATCTTAAAAAGCAGGTGGCCAGGTTTCAGGAGCAAATCTGTTCATTCTTGGGGATAAGTCCCAAATATACGTTATTATATCATATTCTCAGCTTTTCTGTGTGTTTAACATAGGTTCGAATTTTTCAATAAATTAAATTTGGTGGGGGAAAAATATGCAAACTAACAAAACACATTCACAGTTTGCCCCAGGCTTAAGGTCTCCGATTTTCCACGTCTGCTCCCAGTCTATAGTCCAGTGGGGGAGATGAAATAGGACACATGTTAGGTGCTGCGCGCAGTAGGTGTGCAGAGTGCCGTAAGAGAGGAAAGTGCATCCAGAAGATCCATTCCCATAGGGGATTCATGGGGTCCTTGGATTTGGGCTGGATATCAAATGATGGGTAGGATTTCAACACACAGGAATGCGAGTGAAATTATTCCAGGCAGAGGCAATGCAGTCTGCAAAGACCCAGATGGAAAAAGAGGTCACTTTTAGGGAACAGTGAGACCAGACCAGAAAGCTCTAGGCCAGGAAAAAAGTGGAAGTTACACCTGGAAAGACATGATGGGCACAGACCAGGATCACTCGGGGTCACCCGTGGAGTCACCCTGCCTGCTTCCTTCCTTGACCTCAGAGTAGGAGTTTTGTACCCCCCTTAAAAATGACTTGGGCTGAGTACGGTGACTTGTGCCTGTAATCCTAGCACTTTGGGAGGCTGAGGTGGGTGGATCACCTGAGGTCAGGAGTTTGAGACCAGTCTGGCCAACGTGGCAAAAGCCCGTCTCTACTAAAAATACAAAAAAATTAGCTAGGCATGGTGTCAGCTGACTGTAATCCCAGCTACTTGGGAGGCTGAGGCAGGAGAATTGCTTGAACTCGGGAGGCAGAGATTGCAATGAGCTGAGATGGTGCCAATGCACTCCAGCCTGGTGACAGAGCAAGACTGTCTCAAAAAAAAAGACTTGACATTCAGTTACTTCCCATATAACACACTTCAACTTCTCTCAAAAATTGGACTCTAAGGGTAAAGAATGTCTCCTCTAGCAATGAATATTGATGGTGATGCTAAAATCTGGGACGTCATTCACTGTGCAATGGGAATTGTTCAGCTGTCCCTGGAAGATCACATTGGCCGTATTTTGTAGGATGGACTGAAAGAGATGAGGAGGATACTTCAAGAATCTAGGTAAGAAATGAAGGCCTGATTTCTGTGTTGGTAACAAAATGGAATACAGGGGCAACTGAGGCAGGCCTGAGACAGAATGGCCGCTAGTTTAGACAGGACTGGGTGTGGGCACGGAACTCCCAAGCACCCCCTGTCTCAAGCCACAAACCCGGATGGCAGCCCCACACTCCTCCCACCTATCACTCAGAGCTACCAACTTTACTCCAAAACACCTCTTGAACGTGTCCTCTTCCTCCCTGGTGACATCATTCCTTCCTTCACCCACCACAGGCCTCCCTGTCTTGGAGGGTCCCCCATGAAGCCTATCCGCAGCAGTGTCACCAGAGTTGTCTCCCCAAACTCCTCTCACCACGTCACTCCCTTCCTTCAAACCAACCACTGGGTGGAGCCCCAGGACCGTCAGGATGAGCCTGAGACCTTCGCAGAACACACGGGGCCTCTGAAGCCCTGGGCCCTGCCTGGCTCTCCAGACCAATTCTCACCAATCCCTGCCCTGTCCCCAGACGCTTCCACTTTGTGCCTCCACGACTTTCCAAAACTCAGGGCTTCTGTCTGCAGCATGCTTTTACATCCACCAGGCTGGGGCACAGCGTTCCTTCTGCTTAGAGGGCACCCAGTTCTCCTGCCAGCACCTCCTTCCCAGCTCCTTATTCACCATCCGAAGCCTCTCATTTTACAGCCTCCGTGCCTTGTGCATATCTAGTTGCACTGCCTTTAATATTTCATTTATATTTCCTGTTCCCCACCCCTACATTGCCACGTCCTGAGGGGGGTGGCTCATCATGTCATCTCTCTGTCCCTAGAGCCTGATGCAAAGGGCTGATGGAGGGAGGGAGGGAGGGAGGGTGGGAAGGAAGGATAAAACACAAGCAATCTCAATTGCTAGGGTGGAGAGAGGAGGGGATAGGGAGTCAGGGAGCAGAATGCTTTTAATGACAAAGCAAGGAAGAATTCACAGATGAATTTTCAAAGTGTCGATGAACCTGAAGAAGCTGGATCATCATGATGAGAGCTGGGAAGAATGAGAAGCCACATGGGGTGGTGGTGGGGGGATGACGGTGAGGGATAGAGAATGCACTCATTTGTGCCATGTGAAGAGCGACTGAGGGAGGGAGAGGCTAAGAGCAGGGAAAGGGGAAGGCCTATGCAGGCGAAGCCCAGCTGCCAAGGTTGTAACAGGACTGGGAATTAGATCCAAAACCTGAAACGGTGCAAGGCCCAGAGCATTTTTATACTACAGAAAAAGAGAGAAAAGTCAGCTTTTGAAAATTGAATTCAGAAGAGAATCTCCCACTCTTGGGTGACTCAAGTGAGGGCTGCGTGTGCTTCTTAAGACATCAGAGGACTCTAGTGGAAATTTAGGGGGAATCCTTTCTTTATCATGGCCCACGATGCCACCCAAGGCTAATGACCAGGGAATGGAGTCGGTGTTCTGAGGCATGAAAGAGGTTCACTATGAGGAGTGGAGGGGGAAGGCTGGATGAATAGAAAGTGGCTTGACCTGGCACCTTACTAGGAAAGGGACATGATACCTCTCACAGGGTTGTAAAGGATCAAGAAGTGGGGCCAAGTAGGAACGGATTCCCTCCCTCCCTGATTCCCTCTGTCCGCAAAGGCAAGGGGCACTGGGGTCAGTTTCACACTCCGAAACAGTCAGGAATCTGTTCTGGAAACCTAAAGCTCCCTATTGAACATGCAATCCTTGCTCAAGAAATGGAAGAACCAGCACTAGCAAAGTCAGCCCTTCTTCCTAAACAGTTGCTGGTGACAGAGGGGTGGGCGTGAGGTGGGCTGTAGGACTATCGTCATCCTAGCATGAATCCTGGCCACTGAGGTAGGAATACCCTTCTCATGATCCCGGCCCTAACTCCCCCACCAGCTGGAGTCTGTCAAATCCCTGGTGTAGCTCTGAGCAGAGCAGCTCTGTGGGAACACGGCTGGTACGATCACCCAGGTCCTGTCCTTGGCTTGAGGGGCTGCCATGGGACCACACATTTTATTTTGCACTTAACTGTAAAACACGCAGGCTGTCCTGATTATGAGAACTTCTTTCAGCAGCGGGCAAAGCAGCTATTACTGACCTATGGTGGGTAAATGGAAAAGACTCCCTGGCTTCTCCAGGGCAAATCAACAGCTTTGTGGAGTTCAGATTTTAGAGCTAAAGAGAGCTTCATCAGGCATGGTGGGGCACGCCTGTAGTCCCAGCTACTAAGAGGCTGGGGGAGGATCACTTGAATCCAGGAGTTCAAGGCCAGACAAGACCTCATCTCTAATTTTCATTAAAGTTAGAGATGGATCTAGAGACCTTTACTCCACCTTTTAACTGAGGGCTCCTTTTCTTCTTTCATTTTCCCAGTGAGAACACTGAGGCCTGGGAAGCGAGGTGACTTTCCCAGTGTTCACCTAGACCACTGTGTGTAATGCTGACCTAGAGTTTGCTACCTTTAAGGTGAAACATTTATGAAGGGAAAAAAAAACTGGGATGAGAGACATGTGGAAAGATGGCAGAGGGCAGGTTTAACCGGAAGTCAGCTGCCTATGCCATCTGTCTTGTCCACACAACCCAATCTCCCATCTGAACCTCAGCTTGTGGGACATGGGTCCTGCATGAATGGAGACAGGCAGGTTTTTCATGGGATACAAATAAAGGTGGCTGGGGTGAGACGGACTACGATAAGGGGGCGAGGAGGGCAAAAATCAATTAAGGATTCTTTTGTTTTAGAAGCAGAATATTTTTGCAAATAAGAGTGAAAATCCTAAGTTCTCATCTCAATTTTGCCGTCGAAGTTAAGCAAATCTCTTCACCTTCCTGCGTCTGTTTTCTTTCCCGCAAAATGAAGGGTATGGCTCATTTCTAAGGTCTGTTGCCAGTGACATGGGGCTGTAACAGTATGAGATGATTGCATCTTCTGGCACCTGCACACTTCTGCAGCTAAACTTCATGGTAACACAATCTCCATGTGCTTATTTGTTTGTGTGAAGCCAAAGCTATCTGAAAAAGTGGTTTCCCAGCCCTTCCCTGGCTCTGGTGGCACCTGAGACCTCACTGGGAAAGAGGTATCGTACCTCTCACAGGGTTGTGAAGGACGAGAAGTGGGGCCAGGTAGGAACCGATTCCCCCCCTCCCTGATATCTGATGACCACGGAACTACAGAACTTAGTGCTGACTTAAATACAGACCTTTGATTTGCATTAAGCTATGGATGTTTCCCAAGTAGGTTTTAAAACTCTAAGACAATTACTAGACATTAAAATGGGCAGGGCTAATAGAGAGTGCCTACAGAAGAGGAAATAGAAATTCAGAAATGTCAGTGCCTTGCTCAAGACCACTGCCAGCTAATGCCAAAGCTCTGCCCTGCACACTCCCCACACAGCACATCCTTAAAGAAACAGCAGAATGGGTTCCTTCTTCCTGTTCTCAGGAAAAGGAGGCCATGCCCTCTCTCCCCCTCATCACCCTGCCCCAGGAGCTGGAAACCCCAGTCCACACGCACAGCAACTGCCTCCCTCCTCCTTCCAGGCTCCCAGGGGCTATGATACAGGACTTCGGGACGCACCTCAGCAGCCCCTTCTCTGCAGCACGGGAACAACCATACGGTAACCACTGTGCCTCCTAACATTCACACAAGCCCCTGAATCTTACAAGAGCCTTCATGTTTGTCATTTCGTTTGATTTCCCACACCTCACACCTGCATCTTTCCACTGCACAGATGAGGCCAAGATCAAGAACACCTAGAGCACTTGGTCTAGGCTGCAGCCACACTGAACAGTGGCTGTGTCAGTCCAGTGAATCTCAGGCTGTGAGTCATGTCTCTGGTTTCTACTAAATCTATCAACTTCAAGACAGAGAGCAGCACAACTACTTCAGCTGAAACCTTGAGGTGATACTCGCTTCAGACATTCACTAACGCTTCACTCGACAAGAGAAATGTGTAGCCAGATCCTTTTCCAGCCCCTTGACAAAGTGAGCTAGCTTTTCCAAGGTCACACACTGTCCTTTCTCTCACCTGACAAAGCCAGCTAAAGTGGACATTGCCTGATTTGCAGCAGTGGTGGGGACTCTGACTTATAATTTCAGAGTCCTTGACAGAGAATCTGCTTAAGGCTGAGCCTTTGCTGAATACACCATCTTGCCCTAGCATAACATGTGAAGCCTCTACGTGAAGACGTTCCCCCTGTCCCCCTCCCACCCACTGCAATCCCAGGGGCCAAATCCTTAAGTCATACTTATAGCTGGCAAAATAATTCACCACAAGCAGGTTGGGCAGGCAGGGAACAAAATCTGCCTTCACCTTTGCCCTTAAATGGTGCTGGAATGTGGAAGCATCTCCACCTCTTATATCTGTCTCCCTAGCATTGAGTGCTATGCCAGGCACATGCCTGCTCGGCTGACAGGTGAACTTCTCAGGGGCTCTGCTCTTAATGAGACACAGTCTTGGGGCCTGGGGAAGGCCAGAACATCAAGGCAGAACCACTCCCTACTTCAGCCTTGATGCTTTCAGAAAAGCACCTCAGTGGAGCGTCCTCAATGAATAAAAAGAATGCATGGAAACGCTTCCAGTGAACCCCTGGTCTCCAGGAACAGGAGTCTGTCAATTCCTTTACTTGTGTTGAACATCCTTCAAATATATGTGTGGGAATGCCAGCTTGAACACTGCACTTACCCTGACACCTTTTTCAACCTCGTTAATCACAGGGCAACGTGGTATATGGAACAACCTGCTGCCCACCTCATTGGCTTCCAAAGCTGCGCATTCTCAGCGGCTGGAATGAGGCAGGGCACCGGCTGGATGCAGAGAGCACTGTGAACAGTTCCCGGGATCCCACAGGAGCAGTGAGAAATTGAAACCCATTGGAATGTGCTTTGGGTTAGCAGAGATGACCTTGAAACCACAGTCTGGCAGCAGAAAACTGCAATCTGCGGGACACTTGTGGCTGTGATAGAGAGACAGAGGAGCAAGCACTAGGCAGTCCATGCTGGAGACTGGCCAGGTGTGCTCCTCCCCTTCCACCAGGGGCAGAGAGGGCAGCTGAGAAAAGGAGTCATGCCTGGGATTTGCTGTGGTAAGTGAGCTGAGTCGGGGGACTATAGACCTGAGAGAAGGGGAAGAAGGCAGACTGTGAGTGGCGAAGACGGTGAAGGCCGCCAGCAGCCTTCCACACCTATTCCACTGTTATCTGATGGACGGCCAAGACAGGCACTTTTCCTGGCTCTTATATTGTGTTCACTATTTGGAGCAGTTGCATGAAAGGAGGCCTACCAGTAGCAAACAAAGCGTGTTGCACCCTGCACTGCCCTTTGCCTCCATACCCCCCAGAGGAGGAGAGGATTTGAGCCTTATGTGTTATACTTACTGTAATCCCCAAGAAAGAAAAGGGGTCTTTAACTAGTCCTACACGGTTCTCAATCCTGTTTGTCCATTAAAATCACCTGGGGAGGGCCGGGCGCAGTGGCTCACGCCTGTAATCCCACCACTTTGGGAGGCCGAGGCAGGTGGATTACAAGGTCAAGAGATTGAGACCATCCTGGTCAACATGGTGAAACTCCGTCTCTACTAAAAATACAAAAAATTAGCTGGGCGTGGTGGCACATGCCTGTAATCCCAGCTACTCAGGAGGCTGAGGCAGGAGAATTGCCTGAACCCAGGAGGCGGAGGTTGCGGTGAGCCGAGATCGCGCCATTGCACTCCAGCCTGGGTAACGAGAGCAAAACTCCGTCTCAAAAAAAAAAAAAAAAAAAAATCACCTGGGGAGTTTCTATAAAATCACAGGAACTTAGGCCTCCAACTAACCGCTCTCTTCATTTAAAAGGCAAACAATCAAAAAAAAGCTCTCCAAGGTTAAGAAAATCTGTAGCTGAATCTAATCAAAGCTCAAGAGTTCCAGGTTGACGGGGTACAGTTTTTCTAACTGAAATGTGGGCAAATTCAGGGTGAGGTAGCACAGATAATATGTAAATGTTTGGCTGCACAGGTATGACTGTATTCTATTGCAATTTTACGTACAAAAATATGCAGGGCAGATTTGGTAGTTTGCCAATCCTTGTTCTACAGGAACACAGCTTCTATAGATAAAGCTGAGTGACATTTAATGTGTGTCAAAGAAGAATGACATAGTAAAAGACTGATATGGATTTAATGACAAATATTCCATAGTGGGTGCTAAACACCAGAGTGCTGCCCAAGGAACCATCATTAAATAAAACAACCTGAAAATAAGGTAATTCTCACGTATACAAGCACATACACACAAAACCTGTTACTTTTAGGGTCATTAAATTATTCACTATTTTAACAAACAGCTGTAAAATAACATTACAATGAAGAAAAATGTGCACAAACTTCAGAAACACAGTTTAGATTGTCTATGAACACAGGTCCTTAATTTGTATTTTTTCACATATGTACAGTCTCTTGATTGTAAAGAGACCACATGGCTCAAGGGGTTAACTTCTCATTTTCTCCTTCCAACTCAGAGCTCAAGATTTAATCAAAACCATTTCGCCTATTTAAACTGCTCCAGGTTTTGCTTAGCAAAGGGCGGGAGCGGAAGCTTTCTCTTGACCAAACTCTCCAGGAAACAAATAATACATGTGCTTCCACCATTGTTAATGGGTTGGTGGAAAGAGTCCTTTAACGTTTTCAAGGGTGAACCACAGTTAACGGGGTTTGCTGAAGAAATATTATTATTCTAAAACTAGACAGAAGAAACAACCTCCTGAATGCATTTAACCTCACTTAATGCAGGTAAGTTCCCGGAAGAATTGTAAGAAAAAATGGAATCACATTTTAAATGCACCAAGAGTCGGATGTTGGTAGTTAAATTGTTTTCTTCTGCTAAGAATTTGCTCATAGAAGGGATATCAACATAGTGGCTGACTCTCTTATCCATGGTAATAGAAATAATGAGAGAGGTAAACGAAGTCCAAAGATTCCCACTGCCACTAAACTATTTTACATTAGCTTCACTCTCCACTCCCTGTTGAACCCATTCTCTAAAGTTGCTGATATGTAGTATATTTGATGCAGACAAGACCGGGCATAAAAATGGTAGCAAAAAAAAAAAAAAAAAGCGAATAATCCATCCATGAATAATCAAAAGTTGGATGAGATTTCATAGGCACAGACTTGAGAGAACTTAAAATAGCTGGAAGAGGTAGATGAACGGGGAAAAAAACACACAAAGCAATACGATTACCTACAAATTGGCTACACCATTTTCAGGTGGGTCTAATATGCTTAGTATTCAGATTACAAGTCAGAATTCAAAACAGACACTTGCTGTGCTTACATTACTCCTGACTAAAAGAAAACGAGAATTAGTGTCTTTCAAAACTGTCTAGTTTGAAAATCTATGCATTTGTGAATGACAATAAATTAAGAGGGCAAGATCAACAGATATTATACAAGCCCAGAATTATCAGTATTTGTTTTTATAATCACAAAAACATGCTTTCCTATAGTCCCCAAAGAGGTTCTTTACTAAAATACAACTGATCAAGTATAAATTACAAGCATCCACAGAAACTTTGCTAAAACTGTAAAAACAATCTCATAGCTTCCCTCCCCGCTTCAACTGTGTCCAGTAGTTTGTGAAGATGCTTCCATGAAATGTGCAGGATAACAATCACTAGTGAAGAAAACAATACTGCTTTCCACAACTCTAACTTCTAAAGGCTCACCTAGGGCAGGGATCTTCAGCATAAGTAACTGAAATCTATACAAGTCATCTAACTACAGCCCCTACTAAAAATGGAACATAGCTAGGATACCCTAATTAGCCGACAAAGTCCAGCTTTGTCAGTAAGGACATGTTTGGCCCTTCTAGGCTAGCCTTAAGGTTTTCATCAAGCGTAAGAATTTTCAGTGTCCTTATTTTATTATATAAATCATGACAGGTAAGTCTTCCTAGCAGCTGAGCTGAAGAATGCAAAAGGTCAGGCTACAATGATTCGCACTGTCCTCAGCCTCCCTTCAGGACAGCCTGCACACTCCAGTTCCCAGGCCTTCCCTAAGACAGGGGTGGTAACACTGATCTAACTCACAATGATGTGAGAAACAATTAACAATTATTAAAAATCATAAAGCACTTTGCAAATATCAAAGTGCTATTTTGGCATCTATATAACAACCAGAAAACATTCATTGCTTGTGCTATTTGGCAATTTTGCATTTACACCTGTCCCTGACTGGGCTCTCCTGTGTAAAGTGTTGAAATTTCTACTGTGCCTCCACATGCAGGAAAAAGACATTTTACTTAGATTAGGTCCCTCATCAATATGCATGGAGGTGGGCGTTAGTGGAGGTCACTAACAAATGCAAAGTGAAGGCGAAAGAGACCAAGTGAAGGCGAAAGTGTTGGCGCATCCCAACAATGTGAACACTTTACTTTCCTAGATTTCTCACGTAAAGGCCAGCAAAACTCCGAGATAGCGGACTCTTTAGCAGGTCACTGGGCAACCGAGTTGATGGTCTAAAGTTCACTTAAAACGCCCACATCAAGGTGAGGTCGGAAAAGGAAAGTCACACATAGCTGGGATTTCTCCTTTTCCCTGCACTTAAAAGATCATAGTTGAGACCTGAAAGAAATACTGGGTGTGGCACACACCTGGGATGAAGGGGGGTGGGGGGAAGGGTCATCCAGGTAAACAACCTTGACCCAGCATAAAGCTAGAGTATTTTCAAGGAAGTAGCAAAGAACCCGGAGCAGAATCAGGATTTCCCACATCTGAGAACCAGTTACAAATGAATTTCTAAACCCCAGACGTTGCCCCTTGAAATGAGTGTGGCATTTTTCAGCCCACTTTGCCCTGGATGCCTCAAAATAGCAGCTAACTGTGGCTCAGAGAAAGGAAAAGAACATTACATATCCCTTCCTATGTGACTGACGAGGTTCCGCTCCTTTTTGTGAGACAACAGCTGATGACGTGTGGGGACCGGGCAAACTCTGGCTTACCACTTGGTGGGAGTTTGTTTTATTTTGCCCTATAACCCTCATTTAAACCCTCTCCCCGCAGACTCCCACAGGCCATCGCAGCCTGCCCTAGTCTACTGCCCGCCATCCTGTTCCCACCCCAGCCCAGGAACTGCTCTTCCTCAAGGTCCTCAAAGCGCCCCCTACAGCGTATATTTAAGGAAGTCATCACCCCCAGCGCATCTCCTGAACATTTCTTCCATGAGAGGAGGCAAGTATAGCACCGGGACAGAACTCTTACTCAACCCTCCCCGCACTTCGGGAAACCCCAAACACCAAAAGGCTCCCCAGTCACTCTCAGATTGTCCCTCCCGCCCCTTCCCCACTTCCTTCCCCTGGGTCAGTCCCAGGACATGCGCCCCCACGGGATCCCCACCCGGCAGCCTCCCTCGGATCCGGCCCCTAGCACAGGTGCAGCTTCTGGTGCTGCGCCAGGTGCGTCTTGTAGCGGAAGCCTTTGCCGCAGGCCGCGCACTTGTGTGGCTTGTTGCCCGTGTGGATGCGGCGGTGCCGGATCAGGTGCGAGCTCTGGATGAAGCTCTTGCCGCACTCGATGCACGTGTAGGGCTTCTCGCCCGTGTGCGTGCGCTGGTGCTGCGTGAGCGTGGAGAAGTCGCTGAAGCGCTTGTCGCACTGGCCGCAGCGGAAGGGCTTCTCGCCGGTGTGCACGCGCAGGTGGTTCACCAGGTGCGAGTTGCGCCCGAAGCCCTTGCCACACTCGCGGCACACGTAGGGCCGCTCGCCCGAGTGCGTGCGCTTGTGCGTGAAGAGGTGCGAGCTGACGCTGAAGGCCTCGCCGCACTCGGAGCACATGTAGGGCTTCTCGCCCGTGTGCACGCGCTGGTGCTTCACCAGGTCCGAGCGCCAGCTGAAGCGCTTGCCGCACTCGCCGCAGCCGTGCGGCTTCTCGCCCGTGTGGATGCGCTGGTGGTTGGCCAGGTGCGAACGGCGCACGAAGCCCTTGCCGCACTCCCCGCAGGCGAAGGGCCGCAGCGCCGCCGCCCCCGCGCCGCTGGCCGCCGCGTGTGCGCGCCGGTGGCTGAGCAGGTGCGAGCTGAGGCTGAAGGCCTCGCCGCACTCGGGGCACGGGTAGGGCTTCTCGCCCGTGTGCAGGCGCCGGTGCTTGAGCAGGTCGGCGCGCCAGCTGAAGCTCTTGCCGCAGTCGGCGCACAGGTTGGGCCGCTCGCCGGTGTGCAGGCGCAGGTGGTTGGTCAGGTAGGTGTTGCGGCTGAAGCCCTTGCCGCACTCCCCGCAGCGGAAGGGCTTTTCGCGCGGGGGCCGGGCCAGCGAGGGCCCGGCCCCGAAGCCCCCCGCCACCCCCACGCCCATCATGCCCACCATCGCTCCGCACTCTCCCGCCAGACCGAAGGGCTCCAGGCTGGCAGCGGCTGCGGCCTCCGCCAGGCGGTGAATGCGCTGGTGCTGCAGAAAGGCGGCGCCGGGGCTGAAGCTCTCCCCGCAGTCGGGGCAGATGGTAGGCGCGTCCATGATGCTGGCCACCAGGCTGTCCAGCTCTCCAAGGTCCATGGCCATGGGGTGGTGGAGCCGGTGGAAGCGTCGGTGGGCGGGCTTGTCACCTCGGTGCCGACTCCCCAGGGAGAGGTGCCGCCTCCAGGGAAGTATGGGAGGGGGCGGCTGCTCCTCTTCCTCCTCCAGCCGGTTCTCCCCAGCACTCTCGTCCTCCTCCTCCCGGAGGCTCTGGGATATGCTGTCAGACTCAGACAGCCCTGGGAACATCGCCATGTCAGCTACACCAGGTTGGTCATCCTCTTCCCCTCGGATAGAAAAGCTTTCTTCCTCACTCAACTGCCCCCCTGCAACAGAAAGAGGTGGCAGTGGAGGATTACTGTACTTGGCATTCGAAAGGTAAGCCCAGAGGAAACCTCAGTAATAAAACCGTGATCCCCTGCCCCTCCAACGTCCCCTGAGAGTCCAGCCTCTCTCTCACCTGGCTCCTTCAGGGAAAGGCCTAAAGGAGAGTTCACTCACTGCCCCCTCTGCCCACCAGTTCTTCAGGCAACTGCCTGGGGCCCAGGCCCCACTAGCTGGACCCGAGGCACTGTCTAGCAGAGCCATCTGAAGGCCTGAGTGCCTGTGCTCAGTATGGTCGAGTCTGTGCCAGGTGGGACACTCCCTGACATCTCAGGAAAAAAGGTTTACTCACTCCAAGAGCTACCAATGCCTTTGAAGATTCTAGTCTCAAAAGACAAGAACAGTCTACCAACCTGAGAAAGACCACCTGGCCTAACCAGGCCCTGGACTAATTTTTCCTTTTTTTTTTGAGAAGGAGTCTCACTTTGTCACCCAGGCTGGAGTACGGTGGCATGATCTTGGCTCACTGCAATCTCCACCTCTGGGGTTCAAGCAATTCTCCTGCCTCAGTCTTCAGAGTAGCTGGGATTACAGGCACGCACCACCACGCCCGGCTAGTTTTTCTGTTTTTAGTACAGACAGGGTTTCACTGTTGGTCAGGCTGGTCTCCATCTCCTGACCTCGTGATCCGCCCACCTCAGCCTCCCAAAGTGTTGGGATTACAGGCATGAGCCACAACACCCGGCCGCCCTGGACTAATTTTTAAAGTACATTTGGTCAGTCTGAAACAGCTTAGGTTGGAACCAAACACTGAACTCACCTTCAGGATTTGACTATGGGATGGGGGAGGGGATAGTGGTAGGGAATAAAGGAAGAGATTACAGAGCCTAGAGCTGGTGAGCCCAGGTTAGAGGCTGGTCCAGGACACACACCTGTTGGTCTCTGGCTGTTTATCCACAAGCAGAGTGAAGTTTCTGAGATGTGAAAGCCCTCACATGTGCCCTCCTCCAAGTGCTTGTTTGCACTGTGGAGGAGGGCAGCAGGGAGTCTGGGACTGTGTCACAGGCGAAGGAATTTAACCTCTCACAGTCCTGGCCATGAAGTATTTTAGCTCATTTCTGTCCCCAGAGCATGCACTGAGCAGGCTAAAGTAATGAATGCCTAAAGACGGAAACAAGGAGGTGGGTGGAGGCCCAGCATTCACTCTTTCAAAGCTAGTAATAGTAAGGTATTTGGCAGAGGCCATGGGCACTTTGGGAATTAGCCACAAGAACCGAGGGAGGTCACTTAGCACTGAGTTGATTTATCTGCAAAGGGAGATGAGGATGTAGCTGTAAACATCTGGATACTTCCTGTTTGCACAGTACTGTGCTTGGTAACTACATGCAGCAACTCATTTAACTTTCCCAATAGCCCTATGAGGTAGGTTCTAATACTACCTGGGTAATTCTGTAGTGTCCAGGGGTTAATGTATAGTGGCATTCTCTACACTGTAAAGTGCTGCGTCAGTGTGTGAGCCTCTTCACCGTGCTTAACAACCCCAAAGACATGCCAGCCCCTCTAATTTTGGCAGACACATCGCTTGACTCTGAGAGATAATAATGCACTCCTTAAATTAGAGGGAAAATCAAGCCCTTTCCTTTACTGTCTTAGAGTATGGCTGCATCTGAGGTTAGTCAGTCAATAGGCCCTGAAACGCAGATGAATTCCTTTAGAATGTGTACTATTTAAAACGCCAGGTTTCCAATAACTCACCCTAGACTGGGCTGAAGAAAAGGATGCTCCTCTAGCCAACACTAGAAAGGCAAGTCAGTACAGAATCCTGCCTAATGGTCCCCTTTAGGGAGCTCCCTTACAGAGGATGCTGCCCTGGTTATGATTCTGGAGGAGCTTAGAAGTGAGTGTGAATGAGGCAACTTGCATAGAATCCCAGCTTCTCTTCACCTGCGCAGGTGTTGTGCCCTGCTTCCCTGTGCCTTGAGTCCTGTGGGTTGGGGGCCGTCTCCAGCTCCAGGTGGCCTTCTCTCTTGTGTGTGTCCTGTGGATTACAGCCCATTTCTCTTTCTTCTGGGTCCCCTTCCATGTCCTCAGAGTCCTCAAAATCAGAACCCATCCCTTTGTCTTCTGAGTCCTGGTGTGCACAGACACTGTGATCTTCTTGTTTCATCCAGGAAGAAAAGGGCAAAGGAGGTGACTAGGAATCCCTGCTCCAGAAAAAAAACACAAAGAAAGGTCATGTCAGTCTGGCCTCCTCCCCTCACCGTGTCTAGCCTTAATTTTCAAGTCTAATAAAATGTGTAGAGTTCCAAGCCCCAGATGGCAAAACTCCACTTCACTCTACATTTTAAGGTAAACAAGTGAGTGCAAAGGAGGGTGGACTGGGTGGCAGAAGAACAGTGACAGCCTCACTCTGAGACCACATGCCAACTCTCACTGGACCAAATCTTGATCTTCTGGCTTTGATGTGGATGTCTATTAGTGTGGTTTTAGAGTTTACCAGTGAGGTGGCTATGCCCATTTTTACAGCTGAGAAAACTCGAAACTCGAAGAGGCCCCTAATCCAAGGCTACATAACTTATAAGCAGTAGAGTGGGGATGAAGCAATTGTGCTGCCTCAAACTTCCATGCCTTTCATACTGTTACTAAGCTTGCTCTCCTCCAGGCCGCAGCAACTTTGCAAGTATTTTGGCCAATTTAAGGAGCCAGAGGAAAAATACATCGAGACACAAGAATAACAGAAGCATCAAGGATAGTAACTTCTTGTCCAAGACCATGTCACCAATGGCACTATCAACTGGGCTTTGTAGTAAGGATCTGCGTTGCAGGAAGGAATGAGCCAAGATGATTCAAGTAGGTCTGGTGGGGCCAGGAAGAAGAGGTGCAGGGGATCCTCTATATTAGAAGCCATCTCTATCATACTAATTACATATTTTACAGTATCTGAATTATAGAGATGTTCCCTTAACAGGAACATATATCAGAGATAATTGGTAACCCCTCTACAGAAAAGGCCAACATGTGAATCATAAGGGGAAAATGACATCAGATTCCTAACCCTTTTGTAGATGTCAGGATAACATTTCAAATTTAAAGGGCCCCCTGCCAAGACTGAGCAGTTGAGCCAAAAATAATTATTTCTGCCATCCATCACTCCTACAGCTTAGCTCTAGGCAGCCAAACAGTTTCTAGGTCGAAGATCTTGGACTATGACTTTGAAGAGACCAGCTCTCTGCCTCAGGAGTCCCCAAACAGCAAGAACATGGCTGAGCAAGGTGCCCCTTCCTTGGCTGGAAGCTCTTCTGCCTCTCTGGAGGCCTTCTCTGAGGCAGCCCCAGTTCTACAGAGCCTTTGGAACTGTAAGCTGGAGTTCCACCCAGCGGAAGTTGGAAATTCCAGCTGGGTCAGCCTCACTGTAGAGAGTCCAAGGCAAGTCAATTGACCTCTCATTGTTCCAGTGTCCTCATGAGTGGAAGAAGGGTAATGCTACTTAACCTTTCTCACAGGGAGGGTGTCAGAAGGAAACTAATGAAAAAGCATTTTGGAAAATACTGCAGCGTAATTGATGCTTTGAGTTTTACAAGTGTGTGATACACACATTTTTCCTCTTTTTAAGTCCTGATGCCATTCCAGCACACCCCAAAGACGTGCCAGCCCCTCTGTAATTTTGGCAGACACATCACTTGACTCTTTCTGAGAAATGATAATGCACTCCCTAAATTAGAGGGAAAATCAAACGCTTTCCTTCAATGTCTTAGAATATGGCTGTGTCTGAGGTTGGTCAGTCAACAGGTCCTGAAATGCAGATGAATTCCTTTAGAATGTATACTGTTAAAATAACAGGTTTCCAACATTTGGGGATTTCTTGTCTAAGACGGTGGGAGAAAAATCTCATGAAAGCTGTAAACCTTTTAAGAGGTATACTCCGTGACTACTGAGGCCAAGTCACTTCTGCCCATCACTCTTTTGCCTCTTTGGAGCTCAGAGGCTTTGGACAAGTACATCCCTTGAGTCTGCATATATAACACACCTGAAAGTGGACAGGCAAGAGTAGGGTCATCAAACGTGACCTGTTGATTTGCTAATAGTGGAAAACAGCACAGGCGTTGGTGGGGAAGTTAAAAGGGTCTAATCAATGGTTTCTACCAATCTGAGACCAGCAGGAGGATTGTGTGTCAATGAAGTCAAATAACCATGTCATCGGAAACTCAAAAAATTAAAATGGCAAGGGACAGTGCCCAGCATGGCATAAAAGGGACTGCAGCGTTCCATCCTGATGGACAGGATTTAGGAGTCCAATCTGGGAAACAGGAAGCAGGGCTTCTTAGGGGGCACCTCAGACATAGAAATAGTGGAACAAGAGAACTTTGATTTGTGATTTACTGGGAACCAAGATATCAGATACTAAATGCAGAAACATGGTTTTTCTAGATGTAAAGGCAAGGAAATGGGAAGGCCAGAATGAGCTCCCACTTAGGGCTGGCGTATGAAAAGTTCACAGTGCTGCCTCAGGATTAAAGCAGGTTCTAAGATTGAAAGGGAGTACTTTCTGATCCTCATTTTCATTTAGACTAGGGAAGGAAGGATTAGGAGTGCTCTGAAAAGAGCTTGAAGCTCTTGTCACCCAGATACCAATCATGGCCCAACAGCTACTCAAATTTGTTTAAAAATGCATTATGTTGGTGGGGCACGGTGGCTCACGCCTGTAATCCCAGCACTTTGGGAGGCCGAGGTGGGTGGATCACGAGGTCAAGAGATCGAGACCATCCTGGTCAACATGGTGAAACCCTGTCTCTACTAAAAATACAAAAAATTAGCTGAGCATGGTGGCGCGTGCCTGTAATCCCAGCTACTCAGGAGGCTGAGGCAGGAGAATTGCCTGAACCCAGGAAGCGGAGGTTGCGGTGAGCCAAGATCACGCCATTGCACTCCAGCCTGGGTAACAAGAGCGAAACTCCGTCTCAAAAAAAAAAAAAAAAAAAAAATGCATTAACATAATGGAAACTGGAAATCTGCATACCCAGTAACACGGATTCAGTTCCATTCACACCAGCACATCATGGGGTTTTAGGCAGTTGTCAGGTAACGGATAAGGTTATTTAGAGGTTAGGAAAGGTAACAACAATATAATCACATGAAAAGCAGCTGGTTTGAAAAATATTTTGGCTTATTAATATATGCATACTTACATGTATATTTACACATGTATACACAGGTCAGAGAGAAGGACTAGAAGTTTATTAAAATGTTAAGCATCTCTTAGTCACTTTGGGGGCTTTGCAGCTATTAACGTATTTGATGTTAACCTGATGAAGTAGTATATTATTTCCAACTTCACAGAGAGGAAGCAGGAGCAGAAGTGACTGGTCCAAAGCCATGCAAATTATAAATTGCAGAGCAGGGATACATACCCTTGCAAGTCTAGCTCCCATACACATTCTTAACCAGAATGTTTGGGATACAGTTTGGGAAGACTTGACCTTTTTTAATCAGAAAACCAACTTTGTTTTCTTAACATGATAGGATATGTTAAACCTACAATTACTTTAGAAGCAACAAAAAGGAAGACAAGGGCAGGAGTTGTGATAACCTCAATCTAGAAAACTTACTATTCAAAAACACTAGACACCATGGTAGAAAGTGTCAGATATTCAGGCACATTTTGTTGTATCCCATTCATTCTTAAAAACTAGCAACATGTTTTGTTAGGTAATGCAGGGCAGTGTGATAGCTTCGTGGCCAGATTGACCTGGGTGTGAATCCTCTGCTCTTTGCCAGCCACTTTACCTTGTACAAGTTTCTTAGCCTTGCTGAATCTCAGATTCTGCATCTATAAGAACCAGGAGGCTGTCTCCGACCTTGCAGGGCTGTTTCTCAAGCCACAAAGATTAATGTTTGTAAAAGCTGCTGCCATGTTAGAGACACAATAAATGGTAGTTATAACTATGATGAAACTCAGCCAGCTTCTTAAATTAAGAAAATTATACATACCCTCATTCTAAATTGGGGGTCACCGATTCACAGCTACATTCATGGAGAATGGCCTTTGGCAAGTACAAACAACTTCCCCCAGCCTTGCTGCTAAAGGTTCTATTAATGAACAACCCACGATGTGGAGACAGGAACCAGGGAGGGACTAGTCGATTAAGGAAGGTGGGTGGAGGGAGAAAGGTTTAGTTCCAAATTCAGTTGGTTTTCAGCTGCTGATAGCCCATCCTGTATACAGAGTATAGGTCTAAAGCTAAATAGGGTGTGGGTGCCTGGTTCAGTAAGCCCTGACTTACATCATCTGTAAGGGGGCTCTCCTTCCCCCAGTAAGAAGGAATAGAAGTTGAAGGGGGAAAAGCCACAGAGTGGTGGGCATACAAAACTAATTCTACATCTAGTGGTAATCACTAAGGGAGACAATTCTGATTTTTGGCCAACACAACCACTATGCTGTGTGACTTCAAGTACTTGCCCCCTCCAGGCTTCTGTTCCATGGCAAGGTTGGTGAATGTTCCTGAGTCCTCTTCAAGCTTGTAATACGACACACAGGTGAGTTGATCCAGGAAGGAACCATTGTCAGTTTCATTAGACACTTCCAGCTCCAGCTTGTTAATCCACACAGCAAACTCTTAATCCCCAAACACTCCACCACCACCATCACAAAATCTTTTTCCTGGATATAGATCACTTCAGGGTGGGATTGGGCAACTTCAATAAGACTGCTCAAATTCTGGCTTCTAGAACTTGTGATATTTTCATGTCCCTTTCCCCACTTCCATCTCAAAAAAGTAAGGCTTATCACCCTGTCACTAGGAAAATGCTCAAGAGCCTTCTAAACAAACTCGGCCTCACTTGAAGGAAAAATCAGATCACTTTTAAGTCACTGCTACAGAGCAGAGGTAAATGTGATAAAATATCTTTAAAAAAAAAAAAACCTCCAGCCTGGGCAACAGAGCAAGATCCCTTCTCTACAAAAATTTAAAAAATAATAATAACTGGGTGTGGTGGCCTATGTCATTAGCCCCAGCTACTTGGGAGGCTGAGGCAGGAGGATCACTTGAGCCCAGGAGTTCCAGGCTGCCATGAGCCAAGACTGTCCCCACTGCATTCCTGCCTGAGAAACAGAGCAAGACCCCATCTCAAAAAAGAGGAAGGGAGGGAATGAGGTGGGAAAATGGGGGAGGGTAACTGAAGCCAGTAGCAGAGCCAGAATTAGAATTTAAACCAAGTTTATTGGCACATTCTCCCAATCCCCCACTTTGGGGTTACCTGTAAAAACGATCCCTATTGAACAAGAGCCCCACCACTTTGTGGATTTAACCTAACTTCCTGTGAAGAGGTTAGGGCAGAGGAATGCACACATCTCCCCCGCCTTCCTGGATTGTACATAAAAACCAAGGCCAGAAATAGTACCAAGTCTCCCAGCCTCTCAAAGATAAAGCAGGGGCGCGGCTGCCGCCTCCCCGGGGCAGCCTTCTGCGTGGACCCCTACAGCCCTACCTGGACGCGCGCCGCGGAGTTGCCTTCGCGCTGACCTAGCACCTCACACTGCACCGCAGCGGGTCCATCGCCTTTGACTCCAGCAACAGAGACAAATCAGGGTGACCCATCTGACATATAAAGCACACTGAGGCCAGCGAAGCTGAACCCCGGCAGAGGCAGCGGGTGTCCCCCTCCGCAGGCTTGGAGCAGCTGGCCGGAGCGTCAGGACGGGAAGAGGGAGGCCAGTCCCCCGAAGCAGCGCGGGCCTCACCTGGCAGCCCCGACCAGCAGGGACGGCCGGCTCCAGAGCACATCGCTCCCGGCCCCGCCTGGGCCCCTCCAGCCCCCCGGGCAGAGGGCTGAGGAGTCATGTGCCGCGGCCGCCGCCAAGTGGCGGGGAGCCAGCCTGCTGGGCTGTCATGTCAGGGGAAGGAAGTGGCCCGGCGGGCGGCGGGCCAGGAGCGCTCCCACTCGGGCCTCCAGACTGCAGCTCCTTTCCTGGCTCCCACTCATCTCGAGGGTCCCTTCTCTACCTCCTCAAGGGGACGCAGGGCCGGCCAGCAGCAGCTGGAGGCTTCTTCCTCCCTCCTCTTCCCACGCCCCCCTGCCCACCACTATCTCCCTAGGGAGAGTTTCCATAGCAGAGTCCAGGCGGGGACACCCGATTGGGTAGAGTGCTGGAAAAACAGTTTCAGCCTGCGGTTCAAAAGGCTGAACTCACGACCACAACTGGGGTCTAACCAGGGATTCCAGGGGCTTAATCATTTGTCCATCTTCAGCACCAACTGGGTAAAAAGTCAGCTAGCCTCTCAGGGGATATGACCATCAGGGTCCTGCCTCCTCACTGCTAAGTTTATGGTCAAAAGGAACGCAAAGGGCAAACAGAGCCACCTTGCCATATTTGCCGGGGATGCCCTACTGAGCATGGGGTAAAGCATCTTACACAGAGGGTGTCCACATCCAAACGGGGCACGCAAACTTCCCCTCAGCTGGCTTTGCCAGGCACAAACCCAGACTGCCCAACCCAAAATGCCAGCCACCCAAGTGGCAGACTGCTGCATGAGGGTGAACATTAACTCCAGACAGGTACAGCCAAAAGATGACTGCGGCTCAGTGTTGCCCACTCTCCAGACAAGAGTAGCTAAAATCATATGGTTTCTGCCTTGTGGTTACTGCTTTTTTACTTGGAGAGAAAAGCCCAAGTTGAAAAAAGAAGGCAGCTCAAAACCAAGGCAATGGAGCAATCAACCTACATCCCCATGGGTCAGTGCAGGTCTGAGGCTCCTTCCAAACTCTGTGGTCAGGAATAGCACAAACGCCCTTGGGGTCAGGCATTTCCTGTCCATCAGTCAGGCTAGGGCCCCTCTGTTTAGCCTGAAGGCTTCAGCTTATCACAAATGCCAATCCTCCACCACCACCCTATTCCTCCTGCACAAAATAAGAATAGTCCAGTGCAGACACAGATCCTAAGTGCCCTCAAAGTTAGAGTATCTGCCCTCAGCTGAGAAGTCACAAAAGCTAAAGGTTTTCCTGTTGGCATTTACTATCCATATTTTACATTTAACTGATTAGAATCTTCTGCAACATAAATCAGGGTGACCCATTTTCCTGTATATTTTCCTCACATCCAGGAAATCCTTCTGTTCATGGTTTTTAAATTCCCTGTGCTCCACCACCACTACGGTTTTACAACCTCAGTTGTTTTATTTACTAAGATAAACTTTGGGCAGCCCTCAGAATTATTATCTCTGGACACCTTCTCAGCAGCTGGCTCAAATATTCCATGTTTGCATTTCATGAAATCACAGACCGTGGAAATCCCTTTCTTCAACCTTCTTTTACAGAGAAGAAACTGAGGCTAAACAGGAAAAGTGACTGAAAGTCAGGTTTCACTAGAAGAGTTGTGGCCAGACTCAATTTTGCTGATGGCATCTCCAATGATCTTTGCAGCTCTTTAATATAAAACACATCTTCAAAAAAATAGCCAGATAAATCAAGGACATATTCTTGGCTTTTTTTTTTTTTTTTTTTCTGCACACTGATTAATCAGGGTCCTCCTGAGAAATAGAACCCATAGACCAATAGGGTGTGTGTGTGTGTGTGTGTGTATGTGAGAGAGAGAGAGAGATTTATCATAAAGAACTGGCTTATGCCATTATAGGGTCTGGCAAGTCCAAAATCTATCTGTGTGTGTGTGTGTGTGTGTGTGTGAGAGAGAGAGAGAGAGAGAGAGAGAGAGAGAGACAGAGAGAGAGAGAGAAAGAGAAAGAGAAAGAGAGATTTATCATAAAGAATTGGCTTATGCCATTATAGGGTCTGGCAAGTCCAAAATCTATCTGTAGGGTGGGCTGACAGGCTGGAGACCCAGGAGAGCAGATGCAGTTCTTGGCTGAAAGCCATCTGCTAAAACAATTCCTCTGAAGATCAGTCCATTTGTTCTATTCAGGCCTTCAACTGATTGGATAAGGCCCACCCACATTATGGAGGGTAATCTACTCAAAGTCCACTGATTTATATGTTATCCTCATCTAAAAAACATCCTCACAGAAACGCCCAGAATAGTGTTCCACCACAAATCTTGGCATTCTGTGGCCCAGTCAAATTGACTCATAAAATTAACCATCATATGTACTGTAGCTTAAAAGTGTATTCTGCAGTAATCACATCATATTTCATATTCACCCATATAAACATTTTTTATAAAAACAATTACTATACACAGATAGTTGGATAGAGTCTCAAGGTATATGTGCTATAAAGGACAGCAGGGAAAAATCAAAATTCATCTTTAACATCTACACAGCCACATGTGTATATGGGCACACACTCCTACAGCAGAAAGACATGCAATTTAATCATCTATTTCGCTGAAGGACAGAAGAGAAAACAGGCTAAGACTGCACAAGGGGTTTATGTGAGATATGGGAGTTGTCAGCAAACAGCCTTGTTCTGGGAAAGTTGATGCTGGAATCCCATATTAATGTTGCCAGATGGGGCCAGGTGACCTCAGGAAGTCTTTTCCAACCCAGATGATTCTGTGATCATATTTCCACTGTAATGAACAGCCCTAAAGAGAATGCTTATCATAACAAATAAGGAGAGAGGGGTGTTAGGGCCAAAGGACTTGAGGCATACATTCAGTCACCTCTGCTTCCCACCGTAGATTCAACAACAGCAACAACAAAAACTGCTCTTCCAACTCTCTGCCCAAAATAACTGTTTGGTGTTGTTGATGAAGAATGGCTGGCGTGTTCCAGCCCAGTGCATTTCAGCAGTAGGTAAGTGACACTTCTCCTTATAATCTGCCAAGATATCTTCCAAAAAGAAAAAAAAAAAAAACAGGAATAAAAATGTAAGGAAATCACCTGATGCCTGAATTTTCCTGCCTAATTGTCAACTTCCATAGCTAGTTTTTAGCATGAAGTAAAACATTTGCACATATTTAAAAACACTTTTTAAACAATTACATACCTGTGTTACTCTCGTTTCCTTAAACATAACAGATTACCGCAAAACCCAGATCATAGGAAAGTATGTAACACACATGATCCACATTCTTCAATAACAATGCAACAGTGACAAAATGGCAAAAACAAAGGTGGGGGGAGTAGAGAGTCAAAAAACATAAACATGATCAACCAACCCCAATATACTGACCCCATCTGAATGCCAACTCAAACTTACAAACCACAAAATGAAGTTAGAAGACAACCGAGGAACTGTGAATACTACTTAGAGATTTGATATCAAGGAACTTCATTTTTTCAGGTGTTGGTACTGAGATTAAGTGTACAAAGAGTTCTTATATCTTTAAAAGACATATAATGAAAAATTTACAAGTGAAATGGTATGTCTGAAATTTGCTTCAACATAATTCCTGGGCAAAGAGGAATGGGCAGGGGTAAAATGAAACAAGATTGGCCATATATTGACCACTGTTGAAGCTGGGTGGTCACATATATGTAGGCTTATTACACTACTCTATCTACTTTCATATATTTGCTAGAAAACTTACTAAGTTTTTAAATGGATAATTATATTTTTTTCTGAAATTTTGGGTTATTTATGTTCATTTAAGTACTGGCCAGAACATAATAAAATATCAGTGATTTCCATAAAAGGAATAGCCTGCTTTTATAAGTCATGCCAAAACAAGAGTGGTTACTAGGCTTAATACTGAATAAAGCTCATGGGAACTGGGAGAAGGGGCAGGGAAGCAAAGATACTAATGGAAAGAAACTTAAGTTTGATGCTTTTTGCTCTTTTTAAAAATGAGATAAAGCAACAGCCGTTATGTTCAAAATAGAATCAGATTGTTTCCATTTTCATCTACTTTTATATTTCCAAACAACTCAAAAAAGGATCCTGCTCACTAGTACTTATTTCCACTATTAACAAGTCTACACTCCAGACCAAGAAGGGATAAGCTGGATTAGGGGTCCTAGTTGTGACAATTCTATGAGGGGAGGGCTTTATCCCCAGGACAGACAAACTGATGAAATGATGTAAGGGTCCAGTAGATTAAGTACATCAATAATTGGTCCTCCCTAGAATGACCTTCTCAGGGGATGAAAAATGGAAGAGTGTGTATGGATGAAAAGCGAGGTAATACAGTAGTGATTTATGAAAATGTGATCTCCACGAGATGAACTCTGACAAGAAAAGATTTACTTTACTAGCCCAAACTGAGAACTTTTAAATTTAGACAGTGTCCTCAGACAGCACTCAGAGAAACTCTGAGGATGCCATCCAAATTGCTTCATACCATACTACAGAGAGAGACACTAGAAGATATCATGTTCCCACTTTACATGAGAACTGAAAGCTCACAGATATTTTCTGTTTCAGCCAATGGTGCACAGTAAATCTATGATGCACACACCCACTCACGGGACACAACTTTCCTCCAGAAAGTGACACATCTGTCTCAAGAAGAAGGCTTGTCTGGGATTCATTCATAACTTGAACATCACGTTACTAAGTCATTCATCAGGTTCAGTCTGGGTTCCTTACCTTTAGTTCCTAGCATTTCCCAAAGACAGCAACAGTACTATACAAACTTACAAATTGAATAACAGTATTTTTCTTGAGCGTGAGTTCTTAGCCTGAGGGCCTCAGAATCCGTGAACTCCTGGCAATCTTATGGAAATGTGTTTGCAGACACATTCTTCTGATGAGAAGGCCCATAGCTTTTTTTTTATTTGAGATGGAGTTTCGTTCTTGTTACCCAGGCTGGAGTGCAATGGCGCGATCTCGGCTCACTGCAACCTCCGCCTTCTGGGTTCAGGCAATTCTCCTGCCTCAGTCTCCTGAGTAGCTGGGATTACAGGTATGCGCCACCATGCCCAGCTAATTTTTTGTATTTTTAGTAGAGACGGGGTTTCACCATGTTGACCAGGATGGTCTCGATCTCTTGACCTCGTGATCCACCTGCCTTGGCCTCCCAAAGTGCTGGGATTACAGGCGTGAGCCACCACACCCGGCACCCATAGCTTTTTTCCCATAGGATCCATAGGAAAAAAAAAAAAAAAACCCTGTTGTAAACCGCTGTTACAAAGGACTCATGATACATTTCCTTATCATAACAATTCAGAAATCATCCAGAGTGCTTCTGGGTAAGAGGGATAAGAGCTATTTCACCACTATATGTCACAAGATCTTTTGGTATGCTGATGGAGAAGATAATGGCAGTAAGTCCAAAAGCAGGTAGCAGCACAGACAAAAATATCAGTAAATTTCAAATAGAGATGGAGAGTGAGGAACCTAACATCCTATTTTACAGATGAATCAGACAATGGAGCCCGAGAAAGGTTAAGTGAATTGCCCATGAACACACCAGTTAAGGGCAGACTCGAGCCTAAATCACTGGCATATTAACCTGTGTTCCAATGCCCCTTTGCCATTCAATCTAACATAGCCTATCGTGCTTGGCTAATTCACACTTTCGATTCAGGTCTCCCAGCATCATGAGTTCACCTGCTTTTCACTTCCTAGTCACTCACATTATGTGACAGGTGCACTAAGAGGGAGAGAAGTTATTCTTCAAGACTGTAACACCCTGCCTCTCTAGGATGTATCTAATTTATAAGCTTGACCCCAGGTTTATGGCTCCAATCAGCTGCTTACTTGGACAGTGAGTAAAATCACATTAATCAAGCCATAACCTACGCGGTACACAAAATGCTTTGTTAGTTAATCCTTCTCCTCTCGATGGAAAAATAATTAAAATCTGGACAAAGTCACCAACTCCTTCCTAACAAATCTTCAAAGTGTTAGGAAAGTTGTCTTGCCTGCAAAGAATTACATACAAATACCCAGATAAAGAAGGGCCTTCTGGGAGTTACAAAAAACTGCAATATAAGGAGGCCTAGTTCACATTTAACTGCTGCATAGGATAAAGGACCCAGTTCATCCAACGTGCCCATTACTACAAGTACAGTTTCTCAGCTCCACCCTGTGCTTTACCAGCTTTGCCATCCCTGTATGGGAAGTTGTGCAGATAGATATGTGTCTGTTGGCAAGAACAGCACCACTCCAAGTACATTTTGCTGTAGAGAATGTACCCACAGATGATGAGCAAATCTCACAACATAAATTCACAAAGGTGTCAAGTTGGTAAACGATGGGGCCCCCTTCAGGTTACTGGATTTCTTTTAGGTACAATCTCCCTTGCACCAGATTCTCCCAACCCACTCTGTCATATTCCTGAGTTTAGTGCTCTGGCTTCAGTGACAGCATTTCACTGACTCCATTTTTCTTGTTTTCTTCCAGACTCCTGCTAATTTTTTGCCTATTGTCATTTCAATTATTTTTCCTCTAGAAAAACATAGAAAATGTTCTTCAAACTTAACTTCTTGTGATCCTCAGAAATGATCTCTGACTTAACAGGTTTTGGATTCTCTGATGTTTTTACTAGAGAAAAACAGAACAGCTTGTTGGCTAGACAAAAAGCAGTTGTTTGAATTAGCATTGACTTAATGAACTGTTACAGTAAACACTGAATAATACTGAGTCCTTTGTATAGTATTTGAAAAAAGAAATCGTCTGTGTGTGTATGTGTGTGAGAGAGAGAAACACAGGCAGGATAGAGAGAAAGAGGAGGGGAAGACCAGGAAGCCTCAGCAGTACTGGTCACGCCATTTAAAAAAATCTTTAAAGACTTTTAAAGCATGGTGGCTCACGCTTGTAATCCCAGCACTTTGGGAGGTTGAGGTGGGTGGATCATGAAGTCCGGAGTTTGAGACCAGCCTAGCCAACACAGTGAAACCCTGTCTCTACTAAAAATACAAAAATTAGCTTGGTGTGGTGGTGGGTGCCTGTAATCCCAGCTACTCGGGAGGCTGAGACAGGAGAATCACTTGAACCCAGGAGGCGGAGGTTGCAGTGAGCCGAGATCGTGCCACTGCACTCCAGCCTGGATGACAGAGCTAGATTCCATCTCAAAAAAAAAAAACAAAAAAACAGAAACAAAAGCTTTAAAGACATTTTTCCATTCAAACTCTGAAACTCATTAAAAGGGGAGACTGCCTTATTCTACAGTATCATTTTTAAATGACTAAAATCAATTATCAAACTATAGTATATTTTCTCCTGCAATGCCATTTTTTGGCCAAATAAATCGCACAGGCTATTGGGAAAAGGAAGAATAAGTGCTCGTGAGCCCCAGTTAAAAACTAACATCACTACCACACGCTCACAGTTTCCCAGTGAACCTGGGCTTCCAGATGGGACATCAGCAGACAGTGTTAACTGCTAACATTCAGTTAGTGATCCAGGCCCACATCAATTATCAGCTATATTTTTCTACCTTCCAAATTCAATGGTCTCCTCTTCTCCTTTGCTCTCACCGTCAACACTGTAAAGTGCTTGGCATTTAATAGGAGCTCAGTAAATGGTCTCGAAAATCCTGTTGAGACTCTCCTTGGAAATTCCCTTTGCTTAGCCCCCCATGATACCACACTGTCCTAGCCCTCCTCATACTTCACTGAACACCCTGTCTCCTCTTCTTAACTCCTGAAATAGGTCAACCTTCAAGCGTCTTTTTACATTTTCTTCTCCCTCTCCCTCAACTGTTTTGCCTCTTCCTATAGCTTTATACATTCGTTCTGTCCAAAGAACAAATGTGAACCTCTCACCCAGTCCCTGACCTGCACTCCAGATCCACATTTCTCATGATGCCCGAGTGTTAGGACTGAGGAGCTTGAATGTCCCTTCCAGTCCTCAAGCGCTGTCCTGCATGTCCCATGTGACAAGGGACAGGAGGCCACAGAAACAGGAAAGGCACATGCGAAGGAGTCAACAGCCCGAGTTCAAGTAGAAGTCTGCCGCTGACACAAGGTGTGCCCTGGGACAGTTATCTCACCTCTTTGAGTCTTAGTTTAATCCTCTACACAATAGGGGAAAACAAGCTACCTTGAAAGGATGCTATAAAGACTCAATGAATTTCCATTTGTAATGTATCTGGCCCAAGTCAGACTGAAAAACAAGTATTAGTTCTTTTCTTAAATCTTTGCTACAAATCAGCTCCTCTGGCAGTGTCCGTTTCTGTTAAAGCCGTCTTTGTTCTCACTCAGAAGCTCAAAACCCTGGACTCAACTTTGACCCGTCCCTCACCCCCTTCAATCAAATCAGTTGCCATGTTCTTTTTACTTTTCTCTTTTTTCAGTTACCACTATCACTGCAGTATATACTCTTACTAGTTACATGCACCTATGTGTCACTCCTGCATCAATCTTAAAACATAACTGCCATTTTATTTTTTTATTTTTATTTATTTATTTATTTATTTTTGAGATGGAGTTTCGCTCTTGTTACCCAGGCTGAAGTGCAATGGCGCGATCTTGGCTCACCGCAACCTCTGCCTCCTGGGTTCAGGCAATTCTCCTGCCTCAGCCTCCTGAGTAGCTGGGATTACAGGCATGTGCCACCATGCCCAGCTAATTTTTTGTATTTTTAGTAGAGATGGGGTTTCACCACGTTGACCAGGATGGTCTCGATCTCTTGACCTCGTGATTCACCCACCTCAGCCTCCCAAAGTGCTGGGATTACAGGCGTGAGCCACCGCACCCGGCCCAACTGCCACTTTATTATTCTGCTCAGAAACCCCTAAGTGACTCTGTCATAGAAACACAGACTCTTGAGTTATCAACAATGTAGCCTAAGGCTCTCTTGCCTCATCTTAACCTCTGTCCCCTAGTCCCAGCCCAAAAGGATTGCTCTAAATTCCCCCAGAAGTCCTCTGTTCTCCCTTCCTTGCATACTTTTCCTTCTCAAAGCCACAGTCTGTCCTTTTCTGGAGGCAGCAGCACCTGTAATGGTTAAAAGCTCAGATTCTGGCCAGGCGCTGTAATCCCAGCACTTTGGGGGGCCAAGGCCAGTGGATCACTTGAGCTCAGGAGTGCAAAATCAGCCTGGGCAACAGAGCAAAACCCCGTCTCTACAAAAAAAAAAGCCAGATGTGGTGGCATACACCTGTAATCCCAGCCACTAGGAGGGCTGGGGCGGGAGGACAGCTTGGGCCCCGAAGGTATTTACACCACTGCACTTCAGCCTGGGTGACAGAGAGAGATCCTGTATCAAAACAACCAAAAAACCAAACAGGATTCTGGAGTCATACCACCTGTGTGAATCCAGTCTAGCTGTTAGCCTTAAGCAAGTTGTTCAACCTCTTTTAGCCTTAGTTTTCTTTATAAAATAGAACAACTGAACCTACCTTGTGGGAATATTAAGTGCTCAGATAAAATTATTTTTTCACTTTGCATGACTTAAGATACTTTTTCTTATCTTATTTTGTCTAATATTAGCTTTTTAAATAGAATTGTACTGACAATAATTCATATCTTACGTTTGGCTCTCTCTTTTCCCCTACCACCTCCCAACTGTAAGTCCCTTATGGGAACAAGCATTTTATTTGCTTTGATAGTTTCCTCACACAAGAAGCCTTCAAATAGTTCTTGAAGTGGATAAAATCAGGAGTAATTATTTCTCCCCCTCAGTCTCAAAAGGAAGAACTAAAAAGACTAGGAAATGTAGTGATCCAGCAAAATCACATCAGGTAAGGCAGAGCCATAGAGAAAACCCAGCGCTCCTAACTGGATCCAATAACCTGTTAGCACCAGGAGCCAAGCATGCTTAATTACCCTGCTAAATAGGTAGCCATGACAGGAAATGGCAATTAGCCTCAAAGGTTAGGCAGACCATTCTCAAAAGAGAATTCTGCATCTCTTGGCCCAAATGCTTTGTTTGTATCAAGTGCCCCAGTATGGGTCCTCCCTTCACTCCAAGGGTTTAACCCTTGATTCAGCTGTGCAAACAGAGGTGGCACCGAGCTGTTTATATTCATTGTGGGGAATGCTACTAGACTGTCCCACTACGACAGGACAGCTGCTTCTCCCATGGAAAGTTGGGACTAGCAGTCACAGAAATTAAATGGCAAATGAAGAAAGACCAACATTCAACCTTCAAAGTAATTATGAGACTAAAGAAGTTGCTGGGTGTGGAAGGGCAGGGAGTACATTCAAATTCAGGAAAGATTAACATTAAGAGTGGCTATTCAGACTAAAGTTTTATTCTCTGGCAGTTTTCAAGGGTTTCGTGTTTTGTTTTGTTTTTCTTACTACAACAAGAAAGGTATGGATTTCTTTTTTTTCTTTTGAGACGGAGTCTTGCTCTGTTGCCCGGGCTGGAGTGCAGTGGCGCAATCTCGGCTCACTGCCACCGCTGCCTCCTGGGTTCAAGCGATTCTCCTGCCTCAGCCTCCTGAGTAGCTGGGATTACAGGCACGCACCACCATGCCCAGCTATTTTTTTTGTATTTTTAGTAGAGACGGGGTTTCACCATGTTGGCTAGGATGGTCTTGATCTCTTGACCTCATGATCCATCCGCCTTGGCCTCCCAAAGTGCTGGGATTAGGAGTGAGCCACTGCACCCGGCCAGGCATGGATTTCTTGATTGTTCTTTTCACCTACATAGAATCATCAGCCTTAGAAAACCCTTTTCCTAAAGGCCCAGAATTAGGCTAAGAAACAAACGAAGGCTCTTAAGATTAAGTTAGTAAAGATTACATGCCATATCGGAGGTGTTGACCAGGAATACTTACCACATCACCAATTCAATCAATAAACACAAGCACGTATTAGGAAGTGGAGAAACAGGAACAAAGGATGTCCTGTGACAACTGCCTCCCCCCCAGACTGGTGTAGGTTGTGGTTGCAGTCTGTTTAAATTCAACTGACACTTATTGTTATAAGGGTGGGGGTGGTAAGAGGGGAGTGTTTCTTCAAGTTATTTCATATTTTGGTTTCTCAGTTCTGGAGTAAACTAGTTTTATATTAAATCTGGCACATACACACCCCCCAAAAAAGAAAAGATGGGGAAAGCTAATATACATTTAAAAAAAAGAAAGAAAAAGAAAACGAGTCACAGATGAGGAGAAAATATTTGCAAAAGACGTATATGATAAAAGACTGTTAACCAAGATATAGAAAGAACTCTTAAAACAATAAGAAAACAAACAACCCAATGAAAAAATGGGCAAAAGATCTGAACAGACATCTCACCAAAGAAAATATAGAGATGGCAAATAGGCACATGAAAAGATGTTCAACACTGAAACGGTTTGGCTGTGTCCCACACAAATCTCATCTTAGCTTATAGTTCCCATAATCCCATGTGTCACGGAAGGGACCAGGTAGGAAGTAACTGAATCATGGGGGCAGTTACCCTCAGGCTGTTCTCCTGATAGTGAGAGTTCTCACGAGATCTGATGGTTTTATAAGGAGCTTTTCCCCCTTTGCTCGGCACTTCTCTCTTCTGCTGCCATGTGAAGAAGGACGTGTTTGCTTCCCCTTCTGCTATGATGTTAAGTTTCCCGAGGCCTCTCCAGTCATGCAGAACTGTGAGTCAATTAAACCTCTTTTCCTTATAAATTACCTGGTCTTGGATATTTCTTCATAGCAGCATGAGAACAAACTAATCAATGTCACTTGAGAATTTCAAGTTAAAACAAGATGCCACGACTTGCCTATTGGAATGGCCAAAATCCAAACACAACACCAAATGAGCTATCAAGCCATGAAGAAACATGGAGAAACATTAAAAGGTATACTACCAAATGACAGAAGCCAATATGAAAAGGTCACATACTGTATGATTCCAACCATATGACAAACTATGGAGACAGTAGAACGATCACTGGTGGCCAGAGGTTAGAGGAAGGAGGGATAAATAAGTGGAGCACAGAAGGTGTCTAGGACAGTGAAACTATGCTGTACCATACTATAATGGTAGATACCTGTCATTATACATTTGTCAAAACCATAGAATGTACACCAAGAGGGAACCCTAAAGTAAATTAAGGATTTTGGGTGATAATGATGTATCAATGTAAGTTCATAAGTTGTACCAAATGTATCACTCTGGGGCAGGATGCTGAGAGTTGGGGAGGCTTTACATGTGTGGGAACAGAAGGCAAACAGGAACCCTACTTTCTGCTCAGTTTTTCTGTGAACCTAAAACTGCTCTAAAATATTTTTGAAATTATATACATATACATATATGTGAAATATCTTCCCCAGCTTATATAATGTATAAGCATACAACCTTACCCACACATCACTGTAAAAATATTGTCTGTGCCATCATTTTAGGAACAAATCAAAATGAAAATTTTAAAAATATAACACGTTCATTCAACAAATATTTATCAAACCCTCACCATGCACTACCCATGATTCTAGATTCTCTGTTGTAGAGATAACATTCTAATGAACTTTGAGTCTAGCTTTTTAAAACCACTTTCTATTATCAGAAATCATCATCGATACCTGACTGAAGGATTGTTTTAAAAATAAGCAAAACAAAAATAGTGATTCTTTGAAATTCGCAGATTTCCAAGTATGGGGGGCAAAATGGTCAAGAACTGGAGAAATCTTCATGTAGTGCCCTGCTAAACTTCCTCAACCATCAACGATGTGCCAAGCACATGAAATAGCTCTGAGATACTGAGCCAAAGCAAAACACTTCTTAGCAAATAAAACCCAGAAAGTTTATTCCTGTTTTATAATTATGGTAAGATCCTGATAAGCTTCTCAGAAGACCATATATATCCGAAGTAACTCTCTGAATAAAAGTAGGCCCTTTCCCTTTAACTACACATAGCAAATTTAGCCTCCACGGGAAGGAGAAACCTGAACTATCACATGTGACCCTCCCACACACCTGCTGGAACACTGTTGCGGGCCTATGGATGCACAGAACATGACTTGCTGAATAGATTCAGTGATCCCAAGAACTGTCCTATTCTCCTTTAACATGACTAATGTGCTTATAACAACCCATAGCACGCTGTGTTTATACCAGGGCTTTCAAAGTTCTGTGCACCCTTGAGGTCAGGAAAAAAGGTTTAGTCAACCTCAGGAGATGGGTTTAACCTTGTGACAGGTCAAACCCTCTTCCACCCAAAGAGAAGCTACTGATCTTTTTACCATCCCCTATCAATACCTGATGCAATGAATGCCAAATCTATACCCCACACAAATCTTGCTACTCTGATGAAAAGAGAATAAATAATCTTCCTTCCTCTCCCCAGCCTTCTTTTCCCCTCATAAGTGCAGTCAGGGAAACCCCTCTGATTTTCTCAGATGTGCCTGACATCTGAGAGATTTGGCATGACAGCAAAGGGAAACGTACTAACCAATGCCCCACTCCTGCTACACCAAATCATTAGACACTATAATCATTCAGCGCCAGTGTTAGTCAAGCTCAGAAAAGACAGCTTACAGTGGTCTGCTCTGGCATATTTCCAGAAGGTACTTACCTCTTTTGGAAGTTACATGAAAAGGGTAAAAATTAACTAAGAAAATTATTATCCTCTTTTTGATCCCTCTTCTACAACAGAAGCAAACTATCAACATGCAAATAATGTTTCATGCCTCCATTTCTGCGTTTTAGTCATTGCCAATTCATCATTAACTCAGTTTCTGAGTTAACGATGCCAGGCTGTGTTCTGGACATACAGTCTCTGTCATGTGTGGGAACCCACTCAAGTCTACTTTCATTAAGAAGACACTGAACTGTAGAATTTCAAACAATGCAAGAGATTAGAGGAGAGGCTGAGGGTGGCCTGGTGTAGTCAAAGAAAGAACACCCAGAAGAAGTGAGGCTTGGCCTGGCAAGAGGAATTCCAGGCCAAGGGTGGGAGAAAAAAGAAAAGAATTCCAAACACACACAGTTCTGTACCCAAAGGTCTTATTAGGGATTCTGAACCTGGCCTTTCCAACTGATGGTCATGAGAGTTTAAGGACATAAAAATAACAAATCTATGAAAAAAAAAGTTTTTCTCAGAATAAGATCCATTAGGATGATTTTAGAAGCCCAACAATGTTACTGATAGGAAATCTGGGAAGTGGAGGACTTCAGGAGAAGACAGGATAAATAACGTCAGTTTTCTCCCATAGAAAGCAAATTCTGAACAGACTTGGCAGTCAGCAAACCTAAATTCCAATCTACACTCGGTTCAGAATCTGGGACTCCAGACAAGTTTCTTAACTTCTCTCTAAGCCCTAGTTTCCTCATTTTTAGAATGAAGATAACAATATGAAAGTCATCAGATTAAATAAGGAACATATGTAAATCACCTAGTTTAGTAGCTGATATACAGATGTTCAATAAGTGGTGACTATTATTATAATGACACAAAAAAAAGCATGAAAAATTGCCCAGTTAGAGATAAGTGAGGGACTACCATATTACAGTGTCTTCGGGGAAAGTTCAAGAGTCTGACTGGTTTTCTACTTCAATATGCTACATTTTAATCCTGGTAGATGCTTGGGCTATAAAAATAAAAGTGACATGGTAGATGTCTGGCTTACTTGCAAATAGCAGGACAGTCTTTGTAGTGCTGCTTTTCTAATGAGCACACTGCACCTTCATAATTGAATGGAAAGAGTTACCTTCTTCAGTCTAGGAGAATGACAAAAATTGTTGATTATTTGCTTGGAATTAATCCACTCCATATTCTGCCTACAGAGTTTGAAATTTAGGCTGGCAAAGAATTTATTCAACCCACTTTTTATGAATGTTCTTGTACTAGACACTACGATAGGTACTTTCAGGGTCTCTTAATCCAGAAGCAAAAGGAAAACTTGTCTGGCATGTCCTAGATGCTTTATTTGCACAATTGCAATGAATCCTCACAGATCTATAAGAAAGACTCCATCCCCTTTTCTAAGGAAAAGGAAAGTGAATTAAGTTTTTTTCATCCTTTCACTCATTCTTTCATTTATTCATGTTTTCAAATCAAACATCCTTTGGGCACTTGTAAGGTATTAACACCTAAAGCAGGTGTCATTGAAATAATACAGACTACCAAGGGGTAAGATTAATTTTGACTGCAAAGTTTGGGAAGACTTCTATAAGGGAGTTAATCAGCTGGGCCAGGAGATGTACAAAAGAATTAGGAGCAGGACAGGGATGCTCAGCAAGCATGGGGTTCAACCTGACAGTTGCAGAGATAGAAGAATGTCTGCTGCATCTTCTAAGATTGGGGAGCGATTTGCTCCAAGGATGGGTAGGTAAATTAAGGTGGTGCAAGTCCAATGAAGAACAGAGGTAGGTAGGCATTGAATTGTAAAGAAGTTTAAATGTCAAAGTAAGGAGTTACTTTTGTTGATTATATTAACTCTACAAAATGTGTGGTACTAAGAAACCTGTTAAGGGGCAGGTCAAATATAGAAAAGAAAAAAGAAGTAGGATCTTAGATACAAAGAAAAGCCCGTATGGTACTGACATAGGTTCAAGCTCCAGACCTCGTACTGGCACTGCAGTTATTTTTTTCTTTCTACCTAAGCAGACAAGCTCCTTCTTGCCTTAGTTTATCATCCTTGCAGCCAACCTTTACCCTTTCTCTTTCTCTTCACAGGACACTAGTAATTAGGAAAAAATGTAGATTCTGAGGAAATTCAAAGGGTTTTGGTGAGGGAGGGAGAGGAAATGTGATGCAACTCCATGAGCCTTAGTCATGCTGCCGATGTGAGGTCACCATTTACCACTTCAATCCAGCCGCTTCAGCTGCTGCTTCTGTCTGACTAGCATCCATTTACCCCTCTATCCCAGTAGTTCTGAAAGGCCATCTATGTGTTCCTTTGTGTAACGTAAAGGGCAGTCTGACTTCACATTTATGATCTTGGTTCAATCGGATGCCATCTTATTCTTTGTTGGGCCTGGCTGAACTTTTGACATCAACTTTCCCTCAACAACAACCCCCACTTCCAACACACACACACACACACACACACACACACACACACACACGGCCAATATGTTCTAACTAGAAATCATCTGAATTCACAGAGCCTTTTTCCTTCACTTCATTATCCTCATGCCCTCATCCTAGACAACTGGGTTTTCTTCTCCATTCCATTCTTTATCTTGGTTCAAATGCCTCATCTCTCCTAAAGAAGCCAGGCACCAGCCATTTATGTCAGGCTCAGGGCTTTCTCCACGTCCTACAGCATCATTCTTCCCACCACCAGCCTTGCATACTCCCACCTGGCCATATGAGTGGCATTCTTAAAGGTTCATTTGGCTCTTAAAATGTATTCCACATTAAGTAATATCCATATGTTGGCTTGTTGAGAGAAGAAGGTAAACAGTTGGAGACATCAAGAAAAAATCAGGTGAGGGGAGAAAGGAGAGACAGTGAGTAGCCCCTTAGGTGAGCTGAGTTCAGTTAAAACAGTTACACTTGGGCTGTGTTCAAAGTTGCCCACTCATCCACCGCAGCTGCTCAAAGACCATTAACTTGTAGCCATTATCCAGCCGCGTTTACCAGGCGCTCAGTCTTGTGGGAGGAGGGTAAGGCAGCAGGGGATGTGGAGTATTGGTGTCATCCTACAGGTTAAGGACAAATATGCCCGCTACAAGAGCAGGGATACATTACCGACTTCAATTCAGCCCAGGGCTCATGTAGCAAGGGGCGAGTGAGTCACTCCGGTGGGGGAGGCTGGTGGGGGGTGGGGGTGGCGGCTGGTGGTTAGGAAAAAGGAAAATCGTGGAAAGTCCCAGAGGAAGTGGTAATCGATTCCCGATGTGTGGCCATAATGTACACTGGCCATAAGGTATACTCGGCGCCTCTGCGTCGCTGCTCCCCCTCAACCTTTTACTCACCCTCTGCTCCCAACACGCGCCTCACCCGTGCTTCCAGGGCATCTTCGCGAGGTGCAGGTCCAGCTCTGCCCACCACCCCGCCACCTGCCGACACGGACACTTGTGGTTGGAAGGCCTCCCGGGGCTAGCGGCGACCCCTCCTGGGCTGCGAGCTGCTGCGCCTCCCTCCACCCGCCCGTCCTTATTGTGTCATTTGCCCGGTCTGATGGCAGCCCCAAGCTGCTCCTCTGAGTGGGCTCGAATGGAGGAGAGAAGGGAAGGGAGGCACACATTGCATTCACTGGGACCCAAGATGACCTGCCGCCTCTCTCCTGCCCGTCCTCGGAGCCCCCCACTCTCCCTCAGCCCCAAGGGGGGCTGGGGGCGCGGACAGTCAAGGCAAGAAGGGCGCAGTCCGTCAAGGTCCACAGCTGCACACAAAGCCCTTCACCTTCTCCTCGCCTCCCAAGCTCCTCCCTGGGCTTCGCTTTTCCGAGGGTCTCTGATGCCCCCTTCGGTGGTCGGCGGGACGGTCCGATTCCCTCTCGCATCGCTGCCTCCTCCCTCACGTCTCAGCCTCCTCCTCCCCGCCCCTCGCCACACACCCCTGAAAGAGCTCAGCCCCGGCTCCGGGGGCGCGAGAGCACCCCACGAGCCCGGGCCCCTGCGACCCAGGGGAGCGGACAACGGTCCATTTTACGAGGCACAACTTCGCCCAGCCGTTCCGCCACCGCACTCGAACACACACCCCGACCCCGCAGCGCTCGGGTCCGGTCCCGACCAGCCCCATCCCCGGGAGGCGGGCGAGCCCAGTCACAGCCACGCTCCTACCTGCGCGGCGGCCGGCGCAGCGGGGAGCGAGCGCACCGCGCGCCCCGGCCCGAGCCCCGCACCGCGGCGCGTCTGCCCTTGTGCGGCGGCGCTGGCTGGCTGCCCGGCCGCCCGGCTGACTCCTCACTGGGGCTTCCTGTAGGGCTGGACAAAGGACATTTCCTGGGAGGAGCGGAGAGCGTTCCCAGCATGCCTCGATTTGTAGTTCCCGGGGACTTCCTGCCACTGCGGCAGCGGGCGCCCTGGAGGTGGCTCGGCCAGGCTGGGACCCCGGGACTGGGGGAAAAGGCGCTCGCGGCTTCCCTAAGCGCCGTGGGGACGGGAGCGGCCGGCGGGTCCCGCCCCGCGCCCCGCGCCCCGCCCGCCCCCGCGGCGCTCTCGGAGTCCGCCACCCCGGAGGACGCGAGACCCCCGCGCCGCACTCCGCGCTCGCGGCACGGGTTGCGGGCGGCCGGTGGGGGACGCCGCCGCCGAGCTGTCCCAGGGTGCCGGAGGGCTCTGCGGTGGGAGAGGCCTTTTCTCTAACAATCGGGAACTTTGTGATGGGTTCCCTTTTTTAAAAAATTAATCTAAAAAGGTAAAATCTATCTTTTAAAATAAATTTTCTTTTTGTCTTTGAAGCCATTGACATCCTGCTTGGGGAGGATTAAAGAACTTGACTGCCCACCAGGAATTCAGGTTCCTTAAGATCTTGGCGCTTCATCCTTAAAACCATACAGAGCTGATTGTTTCCAGATCCCGACCCGGTGACATTCCTCCCTCCATTGTTGGCCTCGTCCCAAGCATCTTTTCAAGAAAAGCAATTAAATTGAGATTGAAAATAAATTCCGTAAGTTAAATATTAGACATGTGAAAACCTGTGTGCTGCTGAGCTAGGATCGCGCTGGACTTTCTGCCTGTCTTTCCTTCCTTCACCTTTAGGATTCAGCCTCGTTGGTCCTATAAAACAGATGTGACGGCCACTGTATATTGAGTGTGTGTATTTTGGGAAGTGAAAGGGTGAGGGGAAGAGGACATTGGCTACAAGAGAGGAACTCCACTTCCAGCCTGGCAAGAGTCTTTGATGTCCTGCACACGTTTTTGTCTATTTCTGGGACCACATACTCAGGACCCTTAGAAAATCCAGGGAAGACCACACAGAGTCTAAATGACTAAAAGTTGTATTCTCTTCAGGAGCATGAGCAGACTGTAATAAACTGAACTAGGAAAGGACAAGTTCTAGTATGCTCTAGAATGTGTTTGAAAGGTAATCAGAAAAGTCTCTGGGCTTGGTGGCTCACGCCTGTAATCCAAGCACTTTAGGAAGCCGCGGTGGGAGGGTCACTCGAGTCCCGGAGTTCAAGACCAGCCTGGGCAACATAGTGAGACCCTGTTTCTACAATAATAATAATAATAATAATAATAATAGTGGGTTTGGTGGCGCATACTTGTAGTCCTAGCTACTCGGGAGTTTAAGCAGAAGGATCATTTGAGACTGGGAGTGTGAGGCTGCAGTGAGCCATGATCGTACCACTGCACTTGACAGATTGAGACTCTGTCTCAAAAAAAAAAAAGTCATAATTACCTGTCATCTCTACTTGTCATTTCACGTTTTAAATCCATATGAATTAGAACATTTGGGTGAGGGGTTTAGCTTACATTTAAGTAAAGTTTATGCACTAGGAGAATACTAGAGTTCTCTTTCTCTAGAGATCCTTAACCACAGAGGTAATATGGGCTGGAATAAAATGTAGAATTGATGAGAAACATGCAGATAGGACTGTCCACCTCCCGAAAGTTCCTGTTGTATGCCCACTTTAAAGGTCGTATTGTATGCCTGCTCTGTTGACTGTCACCTAAATTAATTTTGCTGTGATCCTTGCATTTTCTGGACCCTACAAATTTCTGCTCCTTCACATTCTTAACCTGGTAATGTTCCAGCAAAACTACTCCCCCAATCTCCTCCCCGAAGAATTGATTATTGTTTGGCAAACCAAGTAGCCTCTGATAGTGTTCAATTTGAAAAACATGAAATACTTGCTTGTAGCATTTAACATGTAACATTGCCTACTATGGCCCCGTTGAAGCTATATTTTGCCTTGCTTTTAATACAATACACTCTCCTCCTTCTCCTACACTTATAACTTAAGCTCAGGATAGTTAAAATTTCACTCATCCCACCCCATTCCAAACCTGTCCCTTCTTTTTGTTTCCAATCGCAATCACTTCGTTATTTCAATGAGTTTTATTTAACACGTTTTATTTAACACATCGTTATTCATGCTAGTCTTCATGCCTGGAGTAGACATGTGACATTCAGCAGTAAGATAGTTTACTGAGTAACTACCAGCTATGTCTTATCCCCAAGAAGCCCACACTCCAGTTGAAAAGACAGACGTCACACAATTACTTCACAGTGTTTAGAGGCTATAATGTTGCCTTGTACTGGGGTTCGTGTTCTCTAAAAATGGTGCTCTTTTCGTAAGATTTCTGTTCTGGTGAGTGGTGGGAGTGGACAAGAGTGGCCAGAGGAAGGCTGGGGAGGGAGGAAATACAAAGGGTAAAGAAGACAAGCCGGGCGCGGTGGCTCACGCCTGTAATCCCAGCACTTTGGGAGGCCGAGGCAGGTGGTCATGAGGTCAAGAGATCGAGACCATCCTGGTCAACATGGTGAAACTCTGTCTCTACTAAAAATACAAAAAATTAGCTGGGCATGGTGGAGCATGCCTGTAATCCCAGCTACTCAGGAGGCTGAGGCAGGAGAATTGCCTGAATCCAGGAGGCGGAGGTTGCGGTGAGCCGAGATCGCGCCATTGCACTCCAGCCTGGGTAACAAGAGCGAAACTCCGTCTCAAAAAAAAAAAAAAGAAGACAAGTAGGGTGTGAAATTTGGTTGTGAATGGGGTGGTAGCTGAGAAGGAAGTGGGATCAAAGGACATTTTTCTGTTTGTGGGGGGTTTATTTGTTTGGTTTTTAAGATGAGAGATCCTTGGGAATGTTTAAAAGCTGATGGGAAAAAGTCTTGGAGAGAAGCAGAGGGTAACAAGGAGGAGAGAGAAAGGAAAAAGAATTCTTATTCAACAAATACTTGTTGAATTAACTAATTCCTGCAACTTAGTGTTGAAAATGTTGAGAATGAAATGAACAAACTGCGCATTCCCAGCTAAGATATGCAAAGTCCGAGACCAGAAGGAAATGGCATTTCTTTCCTCCTTGTCACGTGTTCCCTCCTGCCCTTGAGGCCCTCAGGGGAGGGTGACAGACAAGTGAATGAAAGGAGAAAATGGAGGCTTCCTCCACTGTTGAAGAAGTCTTTTCCGAGTTGACGGTAGGTTGGAAAGGCACCCCGCAACTTCAGAAAAGTCTAAACTTCCAAGCCTGTGGGTTTTTATTTTATTTTTAAACTAAAAAAAAAAAAATTTTTTTTTTTTTTTGCCCTTGCCGTTTTCTTCTTCTTCACCACTTTGAGGCAAAGTAGATAATCATTCTCATCCTCACCTTTCAAACAAAGGGTTGAACCTGGACAGATTTGCTTACGTTTTTAAAGCTTTCAAGTATAAAATGGATGACCTCTGTTGATTTTCCTTAACCTAGCAAGCATCCATTTCCCTTTTTTCAGTAATGGCACCTTTGGAAAATAACCTCATTTCCACCCTTAGGTCTTGGGGTTTAGAGTAGGGCAGAGCCCATCTTCACCTCCACTTCGCTGGTAGATAGTGTTTAAGATCCAGCAATTAGCCGATTCAGTGTTGTAGGAGGGATAAGCTATTAAAGGAAGCAAAGCTGAGAAAAGGGGTGTGGGAAGGGATGTATGCATCAGCAAATTTTTATGGCTTGTTTGATCATGCCTGAAGCCAAGGTACCCTTAGACTTTTTAGTTACATGAGCCAAAACATTCCTTTTTGAGCTTAAGCTATTTTGAGTTAAGTTCTATCTCTTGCAGCCAAAAGAGTTCTATACAGCTGGAAGTGGGATGCTGTTGCACAGATCCTTAAATGTAAAATTGGCTGAGTTGAGGAATGGTGAAAGTAGGAAAGATCCCTCTGTGCCAGGCTAGGGAACTGGAAACTCATAATATGGTAGCCAAGAAACTGAGTGAGAGGTCTCAGACCCCAGCATTTCCAGGGTAGAGTCTGAGAAGTTTTGATTGACAAATGTCAGGGTTTTAGGGAGTTTGGCCAACTTACAGTTTTTATAAATGTTCCAAAGAAAAAGGCATGCTAATCTTGAAACTTGCTTATGTAGTAGCAGAGAGGAGAAAATTACAGTGTGATTAAAAGAGTCCCTTTCTGCCAGTACCCAGCAAACCCAAATGGTCCGAACTCAGATATATTGAGCCATGCCACGTTGGAAAACTGAAATCCTCTCCCTTTTGCACCGTGACAGCAAAGGCATAAGGTAGAAAACTGATAATAGAAAGACTGTCTCCTGAGTCTACATCAAACTCCTCCTGCTGTGCTGCTCCTGCCAGAGGAAGGGAAGAATTAACCCCATTTTAATTGGGTGACCATATGATTTATTATCAAAATGGGACAATTCTGAGTGTGAGTATGGGTGCTATTAATAATTATACCGAGATGACAGCCTTAAAACAGGTCACCCTAATTAAAAGAGCTAGGACACCACCTTGCATCAAAAGGCCACTCCATTAGTCCTCCTCACCTGCAGATAGTTATTTCAAGTCGCCCCTAGGCAGAGGCCAAGAGGGTGGCTGTTAAACTGAAGACTGTTCAAATGAATCAGCTCTAAGCCTTTTCCTTAAAAGACAGAAACTCCCAGGACAGGGTCTGGAGTGTAGACAGACTCCATACCTCTGAAATACAAGAGCAGGCAAGGGAGTGGCTAAAACAATTCAGTCCCAAGAAATGGAATCCTCTCCAATTCCCATTACAGTTGTGATCGTGGAAGAAAATAGTCAATAGGAATCCTTTCTGCGAGTAGAACTGAAGGAAGCTAAATTGGCCAAAGAGCTCAGTTCCCTGTGAGGCAGGTAATTCTTGCTATTTCTAATTAGCAGAATGTAATACACCCTGTGGTACAGTCTCCATGCTGATTATTTACCCTTTGTTTTGCTTTCCTATAGGAGTTACTCTATTTTCCCCTCTACCGTTTTATACTGACTATGTGGGGAGTGATCAGATTTGTAGTTTTGCCACAGGTTGTCAGAAAGAGAGAAAGAAAATTACTTAAAGGTCGTGGACTAGGAGCTAGACACAAAGAAAAACAAGACAACGCCTGTAATCCCAGAACTTTGGGAGGCCGAGGCGGGCAGATCACGAGGTCAAGAAATCGAGACCATCCTGGCCAACATGGTGAAACCCCGTCTCTACTAAAAATACAAAAAAATTAGCTGGGCATGGTGGCATGCGCCTGTAGTCCCAGCTACTTGGGAGGCTGAGGCAGGAGAATTGCTTGAACCCGGGAGGCAGAGGTTGCAGTGAGCCGAGGTCGTGCCACTGAACTCCAGCCTGGCGCCTGGTGACAAAGTGAGACTCTGTCTCAAAAAACAAAAAAGAAAAACAAGACAAATAAAATGAGTTAGACATATGAAAATACATTTACCTTTTGGAATGTGGATGAATGCATTTTCATGCATATGTAGAATAATTGCATGTTATTAAGTGAGGGCATTTTTAAAACTGTATGGAAGAAGGGAAGCCCAGAGATGGACTTTAGAGTGTGGCTACTGTTTTTTTGATGGCTCAGCATTCATTCTCATTTTCTTGTAACAGCACTCTAATTTTCCTTCTGAGGAGCCACCCCTCCTTCAACTTTAGTCTTGTCTGGAAAAGGGTCTATCTCCCCCCACTTCCACCACTTCACTGCCCAGTTCTGGGGCCGGATCTGTAACCCAGGCCTGGGCAATCAGTGGTTCCCATGGCTCACAGCCCAGTAATTGTGTCAGAGAGGAGCATGTGGCCCAGAAGATAAGGTCAAAGACGCCCTCTTTCTCTGTTGGAATTGCTAACATTAAAAAGATAATTTAAATTGCTTTAAAAAGATAACATTAAACTGAACATGCTGGAAGATAGAGCCTGAATGTGCAGAGTCAATATAGAGAGTGGAAGAGCTGAGAGAGGGAGACACAGAAAAAGAGAAATGGACTTGAGCTCTTTGATCCAGGAGTTCTGAAAGCTATCCTTGCATTTTTAGTTCTGGGAACCATTAAATTCTCCTCCCCCACCATTTTATTTATCTGATTTGAATTGGATTTTTGCCTAGTTCAACAGAAATAGTTCTGAGCAAACTCAGAACTTTAATGGTTTTTGGAAATTTTTATGGTGAAATTACTCAGGAACGAACGATGGGAGAACAAGACAGGGGAAAAGGGGTAGGTTCGCGTGAAAAACGGCTACCAATGGAATGTTCTTTTCCTCAGTGGAGACAGTGTTGTTCCCAGCACCAGCTCTCTAGCTCCATAATCCAGGCTGGAGAGTTAGGACTATGTGTGGTAAACTGACCATCTTCTAGGGCATAAATGATGGGGACACATGGTTCAGTCAGTGCCTACTAGGAGAACTCAGCCATGTTTTCATTCTTGTATTGGTTCTTTTGCTAAAACAAAAAAAAAACGACTGGGCATGGTGAGTCATACTTATAATCCCAGCACTTTGGAAAGCCAAGGTAGGAGGATCCATTGAGCTCAGGAGTTTGAGATCAGCCTGGGCAACATAATGAGACCCCATCTCTACAAAAAAAAAAGAAAAAAAAAATAGCTGGACATGGTAGTGCATTCTTGTAGTCCCAGCTACTTGGGAGGCTGGGGCAGAAGGATTGTTTTAGCCCAGGAGGTCAAGGCTGCAGTGAACTCTAATCATGCCACTGCACTATAGCCTGGGTGACAAAGTGAGACTTGGTCTCAAAAATAAAAAAACCTTAATCCTTAAAGTGATTGTTTAGCCTGTTGGTTTATTAGTAGGTAATACACAGCTGGGCTTTCCAGTCTTATGTTTCGTTTTGTGTTCTGGTGGCATTTAGCTGCTTCATCTTAAGTTCTAAGACTTGTATTCCCACCCGCATCAGTGCCTTTCCCCCTCTTCTGCCTGGAATCAACACTCCACCTCCAGCCCCAGCCTTTCTGTGGGTAGCTCCTTCTCATCTTAAACCTAAATTTCACCTTCTTATGCAATCTTCTCTGACCACTCTAACTAAAGTAGTCCCCTTTATTCTCTGCTAATCCTTTGTTTTCTTCTTCTTCTTCTTCAAAACACTTTAAACTCTTTAAACTTTGTTTACCTGCTTTTGCTTTCTCTCTTGAAACTAGCTGGAAACTCCACAAGAGTGGCTATCTCTATATCTGTATCAATCCTAATTTTGTCCCAAGAGTCCAACACTGTGCTCAGCTTTTACAGTAGAAACTCATAAGAATATTTGCTGAATATATTTAATGAATATTTTTAAAACAGTTATGAGGAATGTCATTGTTCATTCGTGGACAACTTCTCTTGAGTATATTTTTTTAAAGTAAATTTGTATTGCAATGTAATGTATAAAAGTGCGTATTTCATTAATATGTTCAGATTTTGAAGTATATCTTATTCCCCAGAGGAGAATTTAGGGAAGGGAAAAGAGACAATATTTCCCAAAGGAAGTGAAGGGAGGAGGAAGGGATGTTATCACTGGGATTAGCTGGGCTGAAGACTGGCTCTAAAATAGCCTGCCTTCTACAGATGTTTCTCCTAGCTAAAGGCCAAGACACTGTTTCCTTGCTGGGCTTCATATAGCCTGGAACCTCTAATCCCTCAAGGTTGGGAAGAGAGGGAAAATCAACTGTGAGTTACAGGAAAAGTAGGTAACACAGGCCAATAGATTTTATTGGCCTCCACACTACAAAAACTAGAAAGGTATTTAGTTCACTAAGCTTTTAAAATGAATCTGTATCTGATTTAATGGAGAAGTTTCTGATGCCCTCTCTCTCAGATTAGATACAGGAAAAGGAAGCCCAGGATCACTGCTACTCTTCTGCTCGGTACTAGAAATCTATTCCAAAACAAAAAAAAGACAGTTAAATGTATAAAGATTAGAAATGAAGAAACAAAACTGTTATTTGCAGATAGTCTGATCATCGATATGAAATTTATTATAAACCAGGAACCTTCTCATTTGTTCAATATTCGCAATTAATCTCTATGTCACAAATAAGGAAAATAAGGCTCCGAAAGGCTGTATAAATACCCAAGAAGCTTTATAAATTATCCAAGATTGGTCAACAGTCAGATTCAGAGACTGAATTTAAGTCCATGTGACAAGAAAAAAAAAAAAATGAGAACATTCAGAGTGAAAGTGTGAATGGGACAGCCAGGAAGCCCCATCCATCCATCCCTTCAACAGTGAACAAAATATGGTTCCATCCATTTATTCATTCAGTAGTAGAAAACTTACTGTGTTAATGTGCACCTGCTCTCTTCCCTGCCCAGTGCTCAGCGCGAGGGACACCAAAATGAAGACAGAAAGCCGTGAGCGCAATCCAGCGAAAGAATGATAACCACACGAGGACACAGCGCTGTTACCACTGAGCTTGCATAGCAGATAATGAGTGACGAAGAAATTGGGATATCAGAGATCGCTTCCTGAGTGGTGACGCCTGAGCCCAGTCTTAAGCGTAGAGGTAGGTTTTCTGAGGGAGGAGCTGGGAGCTTCAGGTAACGGCAAAAGCCTGCAACCCTGTGAAGGGTGGGACAGGGCGGCTGAAATGAAAGACAGTGCCTGAGACTGGAGAAGTAGGAACAGCCCCAGAATCCCACTGTGAGCCATGCTTGGGAGTGTGGGCAGTGGATGCAGCATCACCGTAATGAGGTACAGACTCTCTATACCCGTAGATCAACTAAAAGTAGATAACTCCATCCCTGTTGGCTGAATGAGGCAGTAAACTGCTTTGTGTTCTTTTACTGTGTCCATTGACATGCTAATTTTATTATAATGTACCACCAGTCACAGCTTTTTCAGTGGTGTTACCAAAACTTTCTCCTTTTCTCAACAAAACTGCTTTGGCAGCCGAGCACGATGGTTCCTGCCTGTGATCCCAGCACTATGGGAGGCCAGGGTGGGTGGATCACCTGAGGTCAGGAGTTGAAGACCAACCTGGGCAACATGGTGAAACCCCCATCTCTACTAAAAATACAAAAATCAGCTGGGCGCGGTGGTATGCACCTGTAATCCCAGCTACTTAGGAGGCTGAGGCAGGAGAATCACTTGAGCATGGGAGGTGGAGGCTGCAGTGAGCCAAGATCGCGCCATTGCACTCCAGCCTGGGCAACAGAGCAGACTCCAGCTAAAAACAACAACAACAAAAACTGCTTTGGCATCTAACTGACTTGACTATTACTCCCCACCTACTCTGCTTTTCTCCAGGAGCACTGTGGCTTCCTCACCAGGCTTATTGTTTCTGATCAACTAAGGGGATATGGCTTCAGTGAAGGAGAAAAGATAAATCTATTTGTTCAATACATATTTATGGACCATTTACAGTGCTAGGAATACAACAGTGTATAAAATATGGTTCCTACTCTCAAAAAGCTTATAGACTCAAGTTGACCTAACAGGTAATAATAATAACATTTAATACCAGAATCAGAATCTCAGATATTCCGGTATTTGCTGATTCTGATATTGTGTGCTAAGCCTTGTTCCATACGCTTTGTATATGAACCCTTTAGTCATTCAATACTCTTGACAACCTTATGAGGCAGGTACTGTTGTTATCACCCTCACCCAATTTACCTTCCTTGCCCATTTCATCTTCTAGTTGGCTCAGAACCCAAGCAGTGTAGCACCAGTGCCTGTGCTCTGACCTTCTTCACATTAACTGCTTAATGACAATCTAATGTGATAAATGACCTGATATAGACACACTGTGTTAGAAAAATGTCCAGAGTGCTACTGGCACTGACCATAGTCTTAGGGGTGAGGAAACATGTTCTGAGAAAGTTGGTAGCTGGGCCTGGAAGCGGGAGGAGTTAGGCAGGTACAGAGGAAGGAGGGAAGCGATTTGGTGTAAGGATCCCAAGCCTAGAAACAGCTTGTCACTCAGAAGAGCTGCAGAGCATTTTGGAAGGCCAAAATGGGGCCAGGATGAGGGGGTGCGGGTGAGGGTGGGAAGGAGTAAAAATAAAGTTGGCTGTTTTAGATCTTAACATTTTACTGCTAGAAGAAATTGCATAGACAAGGCAATAGAGCCAAGTTCCAGAAAATCCTTAATTTAAATATTACATCCCTTATAAGACATGCTGGCCTCTTCTCTTCAAACCAAAACCAGAATAATTTTTTGGACTCATGGATTTACTTAGGTAATAAGTCTTACAAAAGTAGTTCTTATTAATTACATGGAGTTTGATATTTAACCATTCATCTTTGTTGAAAGAAATAAAAGTATGTTAAATTATATAACATTATCCCATAAATGAATTAATAAAATGATTGAACTATCATTCTTCTATTCAACGTATTTTTCACTGAGCACTGCTATATATCAGGCCTAGTGTATGACACTAGAGGACGCATCAGTGAAGAAGAAGGCAGGTTCTTGGGTTTGCAGTATGCATATTTCAGCAAACCCTGAGCATCTCAGTCTGAAAAGCATGCTATTCATACTTCTAAAATATACAAGAGTTTTAATCCAAACATCTAATTTTAGAAATAAAGAAAATGAAGAGGTTAAGTGATTTACCCAAGTTCATGCATTTCAGTTTAGAGACTTGACCCAGTGTTGCACGCTTGCGGGCCATTGCTCTCTCCAGTAACATCCTACTCCCTCATATATTATGAACCATGGATTCGAGAGAATTGTTTGACAAGAAGTCAAAGAGTCTTGTAAGTCAGGATTCTCATTGGAATATTTCTTTAACAATCTCATATTATCCTTCACTAGTGAAACAATAGCCTACACGTGTCCAACATTGTCCTCTTTGCGAAAATATTTTTCTCAAATGAGAAATTATCTCTTGAGCTTTGAGTGGCCCTATGAATTAGATTCTGAAGATATTAATATCCACATTTTACAGATGGAAAGTGTAAGGCCGATTGCCTCGCTGGGAGCTTGGACACGCCCACCGCCCTCCCCGCCTAGAAACCACATCACCACTCCACACCCACTTTTGCACTCAGCACACAAATCTGTAGCTCTGCACTCAGGACCTAGTCTGCCCTTAAACTCCCCCATGCCCACTTTTGCACTCAGCTCTAGGCTTTGTACTCAGCACCTAGCTGGCCATTGGAAAACCCTGCCAAAATGCAAAAGAAGCCTTGTAAATCTGCCCAATAGCATTGTGCGTCCCGCTTACCTGCCAATGGCAGCTTTCCCCACCCACATCCTGCTCTCCCACAACCAATCAAATGCCTCCACTCCCTATAAAACCCCATGTCTGAGAGGAGTCTGTGCAACTTCTCCGGCCCCTCCTGTCGGACCACAGAATCTCACCCGGGAGCTGAATAAATTCACATTGTATCTTCTTGTGCTGGTCTGTTTCCTCATTTTAAATTTGGCAATAACCCTTACAGAAAGACTGAGTTTAGAGAGTTTCAGTGACATGAGCATAATTGCTAAGCGAAATCAGACTAAGGGCAGACTCAGCCCAGGCCTCAATTCATAGAGGCCCTAAAACATTACTGGAATTAATCAGGGATTCAGTCTTATTTAACCCAGGTTTCTACTGACACTCCAACACAAGTGATGAAATGTAAATTAGTTCTACTCCCACTCAAGAAGGAAGTGTCTTTGGATAGAAATGTAAAAACACTTCTAGGCCTACAGATTTATCTGTGATACATACATGCATGTTTCTTGGTGCAATTAGAGTCCTGTCCCAATCCCAAAAAGACCCGAAGCTGGCAGCTGAATTCTGAAACTGAATAATGTGTGGCATAGCTCAAGGAAGATGTTTTTTAGACTATTAATTTTAATCCCTTTAGTATATCTCCTATCAAGGTCATCTAATTGGACAATTGAAATGAAAACTGAAGAGAGAACAAAAGCTGCAGAACTGTGGCAAATGTTTTATTGGTGTGAGAGCCAATACGTAAATAAGTAATACAGGAGAAAGTTTTTTTTTTTTTTTTTTTTTAGACGGAGTTTCGCTCTTGTTACCCAGGCTGGAGAGTGCAATGGCACCATCTCAGCTCACCGCAACCTCTGCCTCCTGGGTTCAAGCAATTTTCCTGCCTCAGCCTCCCGAGTAGCTGGGACTACAAGAATGCACCACCATGCCCAGTTAATTTTTTGTATTTTTAGTAGAGACGGGGTTTCACCATGTTGACCAGGATGGTCTTGATCTCTTGACCTCGTGATCCATCCGCCTCGGCCTCCCAAAGTGCTGGGATTATAGGCGTGAGCCACCGCACCCAGCCTCCAGCAGAAATTTTTAAGAAGTGGGCAACCATCCAGAGTAAGACACAGAGCTGCTGCTCGGCCAGTTAAGAGTTAGGTCTTGGCCGGCCCTCGGTGCCCTCCCTCTGCACAACCTCGCCAAGCCTCTTTCCGACCCTGGTCCCCAAAGTAGATTTTCCCAGCTGCACTCACTCCCCAGCTTCTCTTCCTCACTCTTCTCAACCAGAAATCTCTTCTGGTTCACAACTTTAGCTATATTAGCTCTCTTATTTCTCAAACTTCGTTTCCCTTTCCTACTGTAGGGCTCACTATGACAGCCTCAGTTTCTCTTGACTGCTTCCGGAGGCATTTCAGGCATTTCATCCATTGGCAATGGATTCTTCTTTTTTTTTTTTTAGACGGAGTTTTGCTCTTGTTACCCAGGCTGGAGTGCAATGGCGCGATCTCAGCTCACCGCAACCTCCGCCTCCTGGGTTCAAGCAATTCTCCTGCCTCAGCCTCCCGAGTAACTGGGACTACAGGCGTGCACCACCACGCCCAGCTAATTTTTTTTTTTGTATTTTTAGTAGAGATGGGGTTTCACCATGTTGACCAGATGGTCTTGATCTCTTGACTTCGTGATCCACCCGCCTCGGCCTTCCAAAGTGCTGGGATTATAGGCGTGAGCCACCACGCCTGGCCAGCAATGGATTCTTTAATAGTTGCTTTAATGATCAACAGTTACAGTTATGTATAGATATTTCCCAGACTAGGCTATAAAATGTTTTCCTCCATCCATGTCCATGCAATGGGGACTTCTGTCCCATATAATTGTGTCTTATGTGCTTAGATTTTTCCAGCATGTTCTCCATGCACATTTCATGGTCATTTGCTTCAGCTGTTGATATACAGAAACCAGTTTAACAGCTTAAAAGGTCAAGTGAAAGAGGAACAAGTCACCCTGTGTACTCATTAAAAATAAATGGAAGCATTATGAAGAGTTTTTTTTTTGTTAGAGACAGGGTCTCGCTATGTTGGCCAGGCTGGAGTGCAGTGGCTATTCACAGGCGCGATCCCACTACTGATCAGCATGGGAGTTTTGACCTGCTCCGTTTCCGACCTGGACCAGTTCACCCCTCCTTAGGCAACCTGGTGGTCCCCCGCTCCCGGGAGATCCCCATATTGATGCCGAACTTAGTGCGAACACCCGATCGGCATAGTGCACCACAGCCCAGAACTCCTGGACTCAAGCGATCCTCCCACCTCAGCCTCCCGAGTAGCTGGGACTACAGGCACGCGCCACCATGGCCCAGCTATGGAGAGTTATTATATGTCTTATACCAAGACTTTTTTGGAGGGAGAATGGAATGCAGGGCCAGGTGGGAGATGGATGATCACCTGGGGTTATATTCTTAGCTACATGTGTTAGGATATTTGGGATTCCTCCATGTGAAGAGGCTAGAACAAGAGTTTATACCGGGCTGGGATCTCTAGAGATAAGGATTATGTGACAGGCTTTGTAGGCACAGAATCCAGAGGAATAACTATAAGAGTTCACACAGCTCTTAAGAACCATGTTGAAAAATTAGACCAAGTGGAAAAAGAAAGAGATAGGCTCTGTCAAACCAGAGTTTCAGATAAGCAAGCTGGTTAATGGTTAATATCAGTAGCCTCTCTATCTGTGTGTTGCTTATGTCAACCTCGATTCCTCATCCTATAGTAGAGCTGGTTTTTAAATCTGAAAACTCAGGTGTACCCTGAACTGATAACCAGCTGAGAAAATGTAGGGAAGAAAGTAACGGGTGGGCAAGGTTAAGAATAACAGTAGAGCGGGCCGGGCGCGGTGGCTCACGCCTGTAATCCCAGCACTTTGGGAGGCGAAGGCGGGTGGATCACGAAGTCAAGAGATCAAGACCATCCTGGTCAACAAGGTGAAACCCTGTCTCTACTAAAAAATACAAAAATTAGCTGGGCATGGTGGCCTGCGCCGTAGTCCCAGCTACTCGGGAGGCTGAGGCAGGAGAACTGCTTGAACACAGGAGGCGGAGGTTGTGGTGAGCCGAGATCGCGCCATTGCACTCCAGCCTGGGTAAGAAGAGCTAAACTCCGTCTCAAAAAAAAAAAAAAGAAAGAATAACAGTAGAGCAAAGCAGAGGTACTGGGTTCTCTAGAAGGTGGCTGATGAAGGAATCTATTGTTATCAAAGAAAGTTTACCCAAGACACCTCGAGACATTGCATTAGCAGACCAGGACACATGACTCTTCCTTAATTCTACCTCCAGTTTAGAACTACATGTCAGGTAGAGTTGACAGAAGTGAAAGAAAAGTTAAGAAAAAAAAACACAAAAACTAGAGTAAAAAGAAAATATAAAAAGAAGGAACTATATGTCTGCTATAAGTGGTGCTTGGAGAGGAGGGAAAGAGATGAAGTATGTTTTTCTGCTTCCCATGTCTCATTAAAATATAGGTGCTGTGGGCGAAGTATTCATCATCCCCTCCCTCAGTAAGCCCTGGGATTGCCGTGGCCGCTTTGTAGTCATGTTGTTTGATGACACAGTCAGAAGATGGTTAGTGCACAGCAGGAGGTGGACAGGGTTCAGTTGGTCTTAAATATTCCGATCTGGTGCCCATCTAGGGATGGTGCTATGGAAAAATAATAGCTGGTAACTATTAAGAACGTAATATATTCCAGAGACTGAGCTAAAAGTCTTAAGGGTATTTCCTCATTTGCTTCTCCTATCAATCCAATTAGGCAGTTATTACTTTGTTCACTGTACATATGAGGACACTGAAGCTTAGAGAGGTTCAGTAACTTGTCCAAGGTACACAGCCCGTGAGTAGGAGAGATTTTCCGACCCAGGCCTGCCTCCAGAGCTCGTGCTGTCAATCACTTTGCTGTCCTAGGAAAGGCACTGTTAGCTCACAAGGCTGAAAGGAAAGCTAATGCTACATTTTTTTTTTAACCCTGCAAGTTAAACAGTTAAAAATAGAGGTGAGATGCTTATTTCCTTACACTTTTTCTTGCATTTTTCTTCATTTCATCACGCATTGTACCCCGTATCCAGATGCTGGTCTTGCGCTTTCAGTCAGATGCTGAGTTGTGTGGAAGGGCAAAGCAGGTTTATTTCAGTGGAAGAGTGTTCATTCATCAAATTGACCCACCATTATACAACACCAATGCAGATGACACACTCTACCAGGATGTGGAGAGGGGTGTGCACAGTCCTCACTCTCAGGAAATTTACAACTGCCTTTGAAAGATAAGACATGCCTGTCAAAAGATAATCCAAGGCAGCAGATGATAAGCGCTAAACCACCAGCTCTTCATGTTGGAGGAGGGAGAGTGTGCTTCTCAGCAGGTGGTCGAGGTAGAATTCCTGGAGGACAAGGCCGGTTCTGAAGACTGAGAGAGCTGTTTGTTTTTGGGTAGGGGAATCGTAAAATGAATCACAGAGAGAGGAAGTGAAAAGTGTGTTTGGGAACATCAACAGCACCAGGTTGACTTTAGCAAGGCCCACAAGAGGAGGAGCGGGAGATGGAGCAGGAAAGACAAGCTGAAATTGGACTGTGCAGATCCTTGAAAACAATGCACAGCAGTTTAAATTCATTACAATAAATGAGATTCACAACGTAAAACACCAGGCCTACATAGGCACTTAACAAACTGAGGAGGTTTGCATGCAACAGTAGCAGAAAGGGCAAGAGCTTTGGAAATAAGGTCAGCCTGAGTCAAATTCTAGCTCTGCCATTGATTAGCAGTGTGACTTTAGGCTACTTAATTTCTCTGAGTTTCAGTTTATTCATCAGTAAAATGTGAATACTTCCCTCTCACACAGCTGTAGAGCGAGGATCAGCAAACCTATTTTTTTTTTTGAGACGAAGTTTCGCTCTTGTTACCCAGGCTGGAGTGCAATGGCGCGATCTCGGCTCACCGCAACCTCCACCTCCTGGGTTCAGGCAATTCTCCTGCCTCAGCCTCCTGAGTAGCTGGGATTACAGGCACATGCCACCATGCCCAGCTAATTTTTTGTATTTTTAGTAGAGACGGGGTTTCACTATGTTGACCAGGATAGTCTTGATCTCTTGACCTCGTGATCCACCCGCCTCGGCCTCGCAAAGTGCTGGGAATACAGGCGTGAGCCACTGTGCCCGGCCCAGCAAACCTTTTTTGTAATGAGCCAGATTGTAAAGATTTTAGTCCATGGACCATGTAGTCTTGCCATTATATGGTGAAAGCACATTGACAATTACATCGACAAAAATGAGCATGACTGTGTTCCAATAAGACTATTTACAAAAGTCAGCTAGCTGAATTTGACCTTTGGGCCATAGTTTACCAATCTCTGTTACAGAAGATGAAATGTAATATCTATAAAAAATCTAGCACAAAATAGATTTTCAATAGGCATTCCAAGCTTTGACCATTCCTTTTGATCCCCCTATGAAGAGGCTTCCATCTCCATTCCCACATGTTGTAGTGGAGACTTATGCATATATTATCACTTGTTTGTCTGTGGTGCTGGCCATAATATTGTCCCATAAAAGTGGATTTCAAAACCAACAGAGTTTTCGAGGTTCTTAAGAGTATTATTTGCTAAAGGCATACAGAAAAGGAACGCTTGCTATTCATAACCTTACGTGAGAACCATGTCCAATTTCTGGGCTGAGAGGCTATGAGGCAACATGCTCCGTTCCGTTTCCTCACTTAGGCTGTAAGAAAAAAGCACTGAAACTCCACACACTGAATATGGAATAGAACGGTGTAGGGAATTTGGAGTGAAAGGGAGCCCCCTCATGGAGCTTTACAAAACTCAGCTGAATTCTGTTTCTCTAACTCCAACTGGAATTAACCAAGATGAATTTACCTTGTGAGCAGTTTACTCTTTCCAAGCCTCCCAAGTTCTCTCTTTCTCTCTCTCTCTCTCTCTCTCTCTCTCTCTCTTTGAAACAGGATCTCATTCTGTCCTCTAGGATGGAGTGCAATGGCATGATCATGGCTTACTGCAGCCTCAGACTCCTGGGCTCAACTGATTCTCCCGCCTCAGCCTCCTGAGTAGCTGGGACCACAGGTGTGCACCACTATGCCCAGATAATTTTTTTTTAATTTTTATCAGAGGCAAGGGCTTGCTATGTTGTCCAGGCTGGTCTCCAACTCCTGATCTCAAGAATCCTCCCATCTTGGCCTCCCAAAGTGTTGGGATTATATGCATGAGCCACTGTGCCTGGCCATGTTACCTTATTTGGTCAATAACTGCATTGTGAGATAATTTTGCTCCTGAGGAAATCGAAAAACAAGTAGTTATGAATTGAGCCAAGGCTGCACTTCATAAGGCAAAGCAATTGAGAGAGAGCAGGCTAGGTGTTGGAGGTGGACACAGTGGAGCGGCTTACCAGGGCCAATAGTGGGATGCTTTGCCAGGCCCCACAATTTTATATAGGACCTGTTGCCAACACCATAACACACTGAAATACAGTAAGGTATCATCAGCCCTTCTCACTGAAGCCTCTCCCCCTGCAAAAGAGTTGTAATTGAGCTTGCTAAGCTCTAGACACAGCAGTCCTCCAGCTGGTAAGGCAAGCTAGCCAACAGGATGACCTGATGGCTGTTTACCAACAACACTGTCCATTGGAGTCACAGGATACTCTGCAACTGGCTCTTCGTCATCCCCTCTCCCCTCGCCAGTAAATCACCTCGTTAGTGGCTGAATGAGGCTTGTTGGCTATGGGACCACAACCTGGGCTCTGCATTGCAGCAAGTATACAGTCACCCGGGAACCTTCTGTCATCACCTAGGAATACTGGAAGTGTGAGGATAAGAAGTGAGCCCGACCATGCTGAGGAAGAGGAAACTGGTTTTTGTTCCATAGAGTAAAACCTCAATAAATTGGCCATCTGATTCCTCTTTGAACTGTATAAATAATAGAATTTATAAGGTAAATTAAGCAAAACCAAGACTATGGTATGAAGTATTTTATTAGCTTAAGAAAAGAGACAGATCTGAAGCAAACTCAAGTACAAATCCTAAGGAGTCTTGTTCCTTAAAGCAGTGATTCTCAAACTCAGCCTCTACTTATTCTCTAAACAGGGATTTTTTTAACTGAATTTGAATCAAATATTGGCATTTCGCCAGGAAAAAATAAATTAATAGGAAAATTTTCTTAGTTCTATCTATAATTGTTTACCATGTACTCATACTAAATCTAGTGTGAGCCGGGCGCGGTGGCTCACGCCTGTAATCCTAGCACTTTGGGAGGCCGAGGTGGGTGGATCACCTGAGGTCAGGCGTTCAAGACCAGTCTGGCCATCATGGTGAGACCCCATCTTTAAAAAATAAAAAATAAAAATAAAAAAATAAAAAATAAATCTAGTGTGAGCACTAAAATATTCTTCTAGTGAACATTTAACATAGCAGTATTTTATTATATTTTTATTTTATTTTATTTTATTTTTGGTGAAGACTACTTTCACTTCAGACTGTTCTTTACATGAGTATGTTTTTGTTTTGTTTGTTTTGTTTGAGATGGAGTTTTGCTCTTGTTGCCCAGGTTGGAGTGTAATAGTGCCATCTTGGCTCACTGCAACCTCTACCTCCCGGGTTCAAGAAATTCTCCTGCCTCAGCCTCCAAAGTAGCTGGGACTACAGGCATGTGCCACCATGCCTAGCTAATTTTGTATTTTTAGTAGAGACTGCATCATATTGGTAAGGCTGGTCTTGAACTCCCGATCTCAGGTGATCCACCCACCTCAGCCTCCCGAAGTGCTGGGATTACAGGCTTGAGCCACCACGCCCAACCCTGAATGTGTTTAAGGACCAGTAAGATCAACACTACTCACAGAGTGTTATCTAAGAACAACAGGCTAGCTGGTATTTCATTATTCTTTAGCTTTAATGACAAAACAAATTTCCAACTTGAATGCAATTTTGCCAGATCAACCTCTTACTTCACTCCGCAGGCCATTAGAATAAGAATTTTCTCTCCATGGTTGACACCCGTGCTAAAGAATTGGGCCTTCCGCCTGGTCTCAGGATATCTCCTGATGGCTCTCCAGGATATTCAGTGTCCGATTACCTCCCTCTGGTGCTGATCTCTCGTAATCCTTACCACAGGGCTGACTCCTCTGTGAGCTTTGTCTTTATGTAAGGGACATAACCTGGGAAGCCAGCAGACAAGAATTGGTTAGAATTGCTAAATATGTTGGCTAGACACATTGGCCAGGAAGAATTAGGTTTGCCACATTTGGGTTAGAATCTTCAATTGATTTGGGTCCAAGTTTTTTTTTGTTGTTTGTTTGTTCATTTTAATTCTCAATTTCTCGATTTTCTTGTCCAGGCCTCACCAATAGGCTTGCATGCGGACATGAGCAACACTGTCCCTGAAGGTCCTGTGTGTGCTCTGGGCATATCAGCCTCCTAACTACTATGGAGAATTGGGAAAAATGAAATAGATGGCCAGCTGTCTCTAGTGGGGCCCATTCTGGGTCCCAGAAGCCAGATTAGTAGGGCAACCAATCATCCTGGGTTGCCTGGGACTGAGGAGCTCGTGGGAAAACTGGTAAAGTCCTGGGTAAACAAGGCTCAGTTGATCACTTTGCTGGTTAGAAAGGACCATAACCTTGTCTGTAATTGAGGCTCAGAGGTCTACTGAGGTATCTAAAGAACTGGAGAACCCTGAGGGATGCAGGACACTAGGGACTCTCAGGGGACTCTCAACTGGTCCCCCAAGAGCAGATGACCAGGAATAAAGAAATGTATCGAGGTCGGGTCAGCCGAGCAGTAGCATCTGGAGTTAGAGGAGCAGGCGCTCCAGGCCTAACACCCAGTGGTTGTTATTGCTACCCTTCCATGCAGTCCCCCTTTGTTCCCATGGTACCTGTGAGCTCTGGGAGGGTAAGGCAGTGGTAGAAACGCTATAGAATGGTATCTAAGAGCCCACGTGGCACAGCTGAGGGAGTCCTCTCAGAAAGAACTGGACATGTGGATGTACTAGCCAGAGAGAAGAGGGCACAGGAGACTGGGAGAGAGAGAGAGGTGTCAAGAAAAGGACAGGAGTGGCAAGGCCAGCACCAGAAATGATGAAAGTGACAATGGGCAACCGAGGAGAGGATCCACAGAGGCCCTGATTATACATGAGGCAGAGATCACCAAAAACTGATGGCTCCCCGAAATTATGTATTTCTGGGAATTCTCAGAAATAGCTGGAGAATTGAACACTAAAAAAATAAAAGCCTACTTTCTGATCAGCAGTTACGGGCAGCATAAAAAGTTGAAATTTGGGTTATTATTGCAAACATGATCCTAGGCTATAATTACGTAAAACTGCCTAGTAAACTACAGACTATAATTACATGAAACCATTTTATGTAAATTTCTATTAAAATAAAAGTACATAGAGAAAAGCACGCTAATCACAGGCCCATGGCTCACTGAATTTTTTCAGAGAGAATGCACCTGTGTACCCAAGATCTAGATTAAGAAACAGAACATTAATATTATCCTAGAGGCCCACCTCATGCCCTTCCCAGTCACTGCCCCCTCCCAAAGTTAGCAAGTATCCTGATTTATAACAACATACAATAGTTGTTGTATTTATCTGTTTTTGAACTTTGTATCAATGGCAATATATGTAACTCTTTCATTTGCCTTTTTTCACTCAACATTATGAGATTCATTTTTACTGTTTTGTGAGGTTGTAATTTATTTTTTGTTATTGCTATATGGAATCCCATTATGAAAACACCACTATCTATTTATCCATTCTACTTCTGTTGGGCATTTGTGTTATTTCCAGTTTGAGGCTCTTGTGAATAGTGCTGCCGTGGACATTCTACTATGTGAAATTTGGTAAATATATGGTGCATTTCTGCTAGTTATACACCTAAGAGTGGAAATGCTGTGTCACAGGGCATAGGTATGCTCAGCTTTGAAAGATACTGCCTAAGAGTTTTCTGAAGTGATCATGCAATTTATATTCCCCCAAACAAAGTTTGAGAGTTTCAGTTGCTTTACGTCTTCTTCAACACTATCTTTCTTTCATTTAGGACATTCTAGTCAGTGTGAATTGTACATAATACTTTTAAGTTTTGACCAGGCCCAGTGGCTCACACCAGTAATCTTAACACTTTGGGAGGCCGAGGCAGGAGAACTGCCTGAGCCCAGGAGTTCAAGACCAGCCTGGACAACATGGTGGAACCTAGTCTCTGCAAAAAATACAAAAATTAGTCGGGCATGATATCACATTCCTGTAGTCCCAGTTACTCGGGATGCTGAGATGCGAGGATGGCCTGAGCCTGGGAGGTTGGGGCTACAGTGAGCTGGGACTGCAGCCTCAGCCTCCATTGCACTCCAGCCTGGGCCACAGGGCAAGAGCCTGTCTAAAAAACCCAACAACAACAACAAACCTCTAAGTTTTATTTTCAGGTGTGCCAGATTCCCTGGCTCCCAATTATTAAGATTTTGTTTTGAATGTGGGCAAATGGAGTCCTCAACGTAAACATCTCAATGGATTCTCTAATTCTGAAGAAGTTAAACATGTTTCTAAGAGATCTGGCTTAAAGAAAAATGCATTTCCTTGTTTTCAGGGTTTTAGGATGTTTTACGTTCTAAATTCAAGAGCAAAAACAAGGGCAGATATGAGGGTAGCTATACAAGGACATTTTCTTTTCCTCCTGAGCTGGTTCTTTTTTTTCTTTTCCCTTTTTGAGAGGTATCACTCTGTCACTCAGTTTGGCATGCAGCGGTTGGTGCAATCTCGGTTCACTGCAACCTCTACTTCCCAGGCTCAAGCAAGCCTCCCACCTCAGCCTCCCAAGCAGCTGGGATTACAGGCGTGTGCCACCATGCCTGGCTAATTTCTTGTATTTTTGGTAGGGACAGGGTTTCACTATGTTTCCCAGGCTGGTGTTGAACTCCTGAACTCAAGGGATCAACCTGCCTCAGCCTCCCAAAATGCTGAGATTACAGGCATGAGCCACCAAGCCAGCCTTTCTGGGCTGGTTCTTTAATACATTACAGTGAGACTTGATGCTTATACACTTTCTGATAGATGCATGTTGTCTCTTCAGATCTCTGGCCACAATAGCATAACATATGAACCTTTCATTTAATCTACACATCCCAAAGTAGAGAATATGATTGCTGGAGACCTGCAGGCGCTATTAGCAGGGGAATGCAAGGCTTTTCATATATTTGATCTCAAAAGGGAAGAGTGTTTTCTCATACACCATTTCTCTAGGGACGGCTGTGTGACTGTAAGTGGAAGGAATCTATCATAACCAAATTACAGACAATAACACAAATGGGGGTGGCATGGGAGTTTGATTTGTACCCTAGAGATCAATATGTAAAATATACATGATTGGTTTTCTCTGTTTAATATCTCCCTTGGCCTAGGGATTGTGAATTGTGCAGGGTTATTTTTGCCTTTAAATGAATCACGGACCTAGCTGTCCCCAGTGTGTTAGTTAGCATACTTACATTGTATAGCATTGAAAAGATTGAAAGGGATTGAGGGATCCTCAACTTCTATTAGTAACTTTCTCTGGTCTCAGTTGGCTTGAAAGAGAGAATCTCCACCACTAGCCTGAAAACAATTTTTTAAAAAACTAAAACTAACTTATGCCTTTGTGCAAAATGGACTTCATCCTTCAGGACTGATAACAAGTACAGTTAAGAAGAAACCACAGAGCCAGATGCAATATTGCATACCTGTAATCCCAGCTACTCTGGAGGCTGAGATGAGAGGATCCTTTGAGCCCAGGAGTTCAAGACTGTAGTGTACTATGATAATGGTTGTGCACTCCAGCCTGGGTGACAAAGCGAGACCACGTTTCTTTTTTCTTTTTTTTTGAGATAGAGTTTCACTCTAGTTGCCCAGGCTGGAGTGCAATGGCACAATCTCTGCTAACTGCAACCTCCGTCTCCTGGATTCCAGCAATTCTCCTGCCTCAGCCACTCAAGTAGCTGGGATTACAGGCACCCACCACCACGCCCAGGTAATTTTTTTTTTTTTTGTATTTTTAGTAGAGAAGGGGTTTCACCATGTTGGCCAGGCTGGTCTTGAACTCCTGACCTCAAGTGATCCACCCACCTCAGCCTCCCAAAGTGCTGGGATTACAGGCATGAGCCACCACACCTGGCCAGTGAGACCACATTTCTAAAAGAAAAAAGAAACCACAGACTAAAACACGTGACTATGTAAATGTGAAAGGACATGAAATAAAACAGGAAAAAGGAGACCTGAAAACTTCTAAGAATTTTATGTTATCATTGGTATTTTCCTCAAAATCACTTAAGTATCATAAAGCTTTGTGGGAAACTTGGTTTGGCTGCAAAGAGAGAGAATTCAGGACATACTCACCTCGTCGTTATCTGAGGGGCTTCCTCTTAACAGCTCTTAATTTCCCAGATTGTGTTTCGCAGCCTTGTTCCTCAACCAGACTGTAATCCTCTGGAGGGCAGGCACCATTGATTCACTCAAACATTTGTGTTAGGCACCTGCTAGATGCTGGGGAAGGTAAGATACTTTGTGCCATCACACCTTCCTACGCCAGCCACCTGTCTGCATCCCTGACTAGCGCCTGCTCGCCAGCTCCTGGGAACTACACTCTCCTCTTCTAGAGACAGCCTGTACTTTTTGCTGAGCCCTCATGATACCAGCTATTTGTTTGGACCAGCACCTGTTTCTTACCTGAACATATGTTCTGCCTCATAGACCTTTTTTCTGGCCCTTGGAACCAGTGTACCACCCCTACTTCCAACTGCCCCTCTCCGTTAACGTGTCTCCTTTGAGGTTCTAGACTCTCTTAGGCTTCCCAGCCAACTCTTTTCTGGGCTGTGTTATTCACTTATAAATATTTTCATTCCACAAATGTTCATTGAGCTTCCACTTAGTGCCAAGGGCCGTAACAAGTAATAAAGACACAAACATGTTAACAGTTATCAGACTGCTAAGGAAAACATAGACATGTGAGTAAGTATGTATAAGAAAATGCTACAAATGCCTCAAGAAACGCGTGGGTGAGATAGAGTGGCACCAAAGCGCAGGTGATCAATTTTTCCATGAGGTTAGGGGTAGCAGGTAAGATTTCATAATTAAACATTAGATAAACTAGTTTCTCCCAGCACTTTGGGAGGCTGAGGCAGGTGGATCATGAGGTCAAGAGATCGAGACCATCCTGGTCAACATGGTGAAACCCCGTCTCTACTAAAAATACAAAAAATTAGCTGGGCATGGTGGCATGTGCCTGTAATCCCAGCTACTCAGGAGGCTGAGGCAGGAGAATTGCCTGAACCCAGGAGGTGGAGGTTGCGGTGAGCCGAGATCGCGCCATTGCACTCCAGCCTGGGTAACAAGAGCGAAACTCTGTCTCAAAAAAAAAAAAAAAAAAAAAAGTAGTTTCAAGTAGATCTCTACTTCTACAATAGCTCTTGCCACTTGACCACTCCACATTGCTGGTCAGAGCTCTGGCAGCACTGGACAGAAGAGAGCACAAGATAGGCTGTTTAAAGGTATCTAGCTAGGTCTTACCACCAAATTGGGTTATTTGTTCTTGTATTGTTGAGTTTTAAGTGTTCATTATGTAATCTGGATACATATAATGAACTATTATTTCATTTTGTGTTTTCCTCTAAATTAGTCTTTTTTTTTTTTTTTTTTTTTTTTTGAGACAGGGTCTCACTCTGTTGCCAAGGTTGGAGTGCAGTGGTGTGATCATGGCTCACTGCAGCCTCCACCTCCCAGGCTCAAGCTATCCTCTCCTGCTTCAGCCTCCCAAGTAGCGGGATTACAGGTGTGTGCCACCACACCTGGCTAATTTTTGTATTTTTAGTACAGATAGGGTTTTACCATGTTGCCCAGGCTGGTTTTAAACTCCTGGGCTCAAGCAATCCACCCTACTCAGCCTCCTAAAGCACTGGGATGAGAGGCGTGAGCCACCATGCCCGGCCCTTCTAATTTAGTCTTGAGGTCTCTCTTAGGATAGAGGCTATGAACTCTAGCCTTGGGCTTTGGGGAATTTGGTCCTGGCTGCCTACAGTGTACCTTTCGTGAGATACTTCTTTATCTTGGCAGATGCTTTTGTTGTTGTCTGATCTATGTCCAGTTTATTCCTACCAAGATGACCACTCTCTAGATGATCCCTGGCCAGTGAAGAAGTTAGATTTGGGTGTGTCAGTCAGGTGAGCCAGGTAAAAGGCAGCACAACAAAATGCATGAAGTAGCAGAGGCAGCATATTACCCACAGGTCCAGAGGGAGGAGGGCAGCACACCAATGACAGTGGGGAACCACCTGGTACCAACAAGCCCAACTTTATTTAAAATGGATACCAAGACAACATAAAATTATCCGAATTCACCACCATCCCTTACAAACTATGATTTGTAAATATTTTCTCCTATCATGTAAGCTATCTTTTTACTTTCTTGATGAATTCTTTGAAACACAAAGTTTTTTTATTTAAAGAAGTCTAATTTATCTTTTCTGGTGTTGTTGCTTATACTTTGAGTGTTATATGTAAGAAGGCTTTGCCTACACCAAAGTCACAAAGATTTGCTCCCATATATTCTCCTAAGAGTTTTATAGTTTTAGCTCTTAAATGTAGATATCTCGTTCATTTTATTAAATTTTTATAAATGGTGTGAGGAAGGGTCTAACTTTACTCTTTTACATGCAGGTACCTGGTAGTTTCTGCATCAATGTTTGAAAAGATTATTCTTTATCTCATTGAATTGTCATGACTCCCTTATTGAAAATCAATTGACCATAATTATAAGAGGTTATATGTGAGGATTCTGCACCATTCATTTATAAGTCTATCTTTATGCCAGTGCCACACTGTCTTAATTACTATAGTTTTGTAGTAAGTTTTAAAATCAGGAAGTGTGGCTCCTCTTTTTCCTTTTTTTCAAGATTATTTTGGCTATTCTAGGTGCGTCACATTTTGACATGAATTTTGTGTTTAGTTTGTCAGTTTTTGCATATAAGCCAACTGGGGTTTTTAGGGATTATGTTGAATCTATAAATCAATTTAGGGAGAATTGTCATCTTAACAATATCTAGTCTTCTGATCCATGAGCATGTATGTCTTGTCATTTATTTGGATCTTCTATAAGTTCTCTCAGCAATATTTTATAGTTTTTAGAGTACAATATTTACCCTACTTTGGGAGGCTGAGGCTGGAGGATCACTTGAGCCCCACAGTTTGAGGCTGCAGTGAGTTATGATCATGCCATTGTACTCCCGCCTGGGTGATAGAGACAGACTCTGTCTCTAAAAAACAACAATGAAAGAAAACAAACAAAAATGATTTACTTTTCTATTACTAAATGTATTTCTATTTTATAATTCCTATTTTATTGATGCTGTTGTCAGTGGAATTATTTTCTAATTTTTTCAGATTTTTAATAAAGCATATAGAAGTACAATTCATTCTGTATATTAATCTTTTAATTTTTATTTATTTATTTATTTATTTTGAGATGGAGTCTTGCTCTGTTGCCAGGTGCCAGGCTGGAGTGCAGTGGTACGATCTGGGCTCACTGCAACCTCCACCTCCAAGGTTCAAGCAATTCTCCTGCCTCAGCCTTCCAAGTAGCTGGGACTACAGGCGTGTGCCACCACACCCAGCTAATTTTTGTATTTTTAGTAGAGACTGGGTTTCACCATGTTGGCCAGGATGGTCTCGATCTCTTGACCTCGTGATCCACCCGCCTCAGCCTCCCAAAGTGCTGGGATAACAGGCGCGAGCCACTGCACCTGGTCTATTTCTTCTTTTTAGAGACGTGATCTTGCTACATTGCCCAGGCTGGTCTCAAATTTGTGGCCTCAAGAGATATCCTGCCTTGGCTTTCCAAAGCACTGGGATTACAGGCACAAGCTAATATACCTGGCCCATTTGGTGTGCTAATCTTAAATCTTACAGCTTTTCTGAACTCATTTATTAGTACTAATAGTTTAAGTAAATTTCTTAGTATTTTCTATATGCAAGATCATGTCATCTGCAAATAGAGATAGTTTACTTCTTCCTTTCTGATCTGGATGCGTTTTATTTCATTTTCTTGCCTACTTGCCCTGGGTAGAATTTCCAGCACATTGTGAAAAAGAAGTGGCGAGAGCAGACATTCTTGTCTTATTCCTGATCTTAGAGGGAAAGCTTTCAGTCTTCCATCATTAAATATGATGTTAACACGTGCACACATATGTTCATTGTGGCACTGTTTACAATAGCAAAGACCTGGAACCAACCCAAATGCCCATCGATGATAGACTGGACAGGGAAAATGTGGCACATATACACCATGGAATACTATATAGCCATTAAAAAAGATGAGTTCATGTCCTTTGTAGAGACATGGATGAACCTGGAAACCATCATTCTCAGCAAAATGACACAAGAACAGAAAACCAAACACTGCATGTTCTCACTCATAGGTGGATGTTGAACAATGAGAACACATGGACACAGGGAGGTGAGCATCACACACTGGGGTCTGTTGTGGGGGAATAGGGGAGGGACAGCTGGGAGTAGGGAGTTGGGGAGAGATAGCATGGGGAGAAATGCCAGATGTAGATGATAGGGGGATGGAGGCAGCAAACCACATTGCCATGTATGTACCTTTGCAACAATCCTGCATGTTCTGCGCATGTACTCCAGAACCTAAAGTGCAATAAAACATATATGTATAAAATATATATATATATGGTGTTAACAACTGTGTGTTTTTCACAGATTTTCTTTATCAGGTTGAGGAAGTTCCCCAGTATTCCTATCATAAAAGGATGTTGGATTCTATCAAATGCTTTTCCTGCATCTATGGAGATGTCATATGATTTTTGTATTTTAGTCTATTAATGTAGTATATTACATTAATTACATTTTGGATGTTAAACTGTGTATTTCAGGGATAGATCTCACTTGATCATGGTATATAATTCTTTTTACATGTTGTTGGAGTCAGGTTTTCAGTACTTTACTAAGGAATTTTGTGTGTATAATCATAAAAAATATTGGTTTGGTTTTTAGTGTTGAAGAAGGAGTTGGGAAGTATTTCTTCCTCCCTTTTTTTTTTCTGGAAGAATGTGTGAATAATTGATAATAATTCTTTTTAAAAGTGTTTGCCAGACCATGAGAAGAACTGAAAGGGAATATTCTGTGTAACCTGAAAGGGACTAACTAATAGTGTTTTAGAAACTGATTTTTTAGTAGAAAACAGACAGAATCCCAACTCAAATTTTAGGAGAATGTCTCAGCATGTTGGGAAGGTTCTCATGAACAGTCTTTTCATAATCTGGCAAGAGAGATTGCAATTAAACATTGCAGCCCAAACCATTCATGAGCTTGCATATGAATATCTTGACCAAAAATACCAGTGAATCAAAAGCGACCCAAAAAATCCCAATGATACAGTAGGTTTATTTCAGGAATGAAAGGACAAAGTACTATTTTTTTAAATTTTTATTTTGTGTTTAATTGACAGATAATTTTATGTATTTGTGGGGTACAATGTTATGATACATGTATACATTGTGGAATGATTAAATCTGGCTAATAACATATTAATCACCTCACATGCTTATTTCTTTGTAATGAGAGTGTTTAAAATCTACTTTTAGCAATTTTGATATAGACAAGACATTATTATCAGCTATAGCCACCATTCTATGTAATAGATCACTATAACTTATTCCTCCTAACTGAACTTTGTATCCTTTAACCAACGTTTCCCCTTTTCTCTTCCACTTCTCCTCCCTGACCCCCACTCCGATAACCACTAGTCTCAACTTCTCTACTTCTACAACTTTTATTTATTTATTTAGTTAGTTAGTTCGTTCGTTAGTTATTTCGTTAGTTTTGAGACACAGTCTCACTTTGTCACCCATCTGAAGTACAGTGGTGCAATCTCAGCTCACTGCAACTTCTATCTCCCAGGTTCAAGCCATTCTCCTGCCTCAGCCTCCCTAGTAGCTGGGATTACAGGCACCCACCACCACACCCAGCTGATTTTTGTACTTTTAGTAGAGACAGCGTTTCACCATGCTTGTCAAACTGGTTTCAAATGCCTGACCTCAGGTTATCTGCCCACCTCGGCCTCCCAAAGTGCTGGGATTACAGACGCGAGCCACCACACCCGGCCAAGTTTGACTTTTTTAGATTCCACAAATAAGTGAGCTCATGTAGTGTCTGTCTTTCTGTGCTTGGCTTATTTCACTTAGCATAATGAAGAAGAAAGTACTACCAAACTATTAATAATAGGTCAAAAAAGAAAATCATACAAACTTAAATGATGATGAAACAGCATTTGATAGAATATTCATTCTGATAAAGGCTTTAAAAACTTACTCATAGACGAATGCTTCCTTAAAAACGTAAAAGAGGCCGGGCGCGGTGGCTCAAGCCTGTAATCCCAGCACTTTGGGAGGCCGAGGCGGGTGGATCACGAGGTCAAGAGATCGAGACCATCCTGGTCAACATGGTGAAACCCCGTCTCTACTAATACAAAAAATTAGCTGGGCACGGTGGCGCGTGCCTGTAATCCCAGCTACTCAGGAGGCTGAGGCAGGAGAATTGCCTGAACTCAGGAGGCGGAGGTTGCGGTGAGCCGAGATTGCGCCATTGCACTCCAGCCTGGGTATCAAGAGCGAAACTCCATCTCAAAAAAAAAACAAACAAAAAAAAACGTAAAAGAATATATACTTCAGACCAAGAGCCAACATTGTACTCAAGGGTGAATGATTGAAAGTTATCCCATTGTAATATCTATTATCTCTATTACTATTCATTGTCATTTGAGAAGTCCTGGCTAATACATTAAGATATGACACAAAAATAAAAAGGGTGACTTTTAGGAAGCAGAACACAAATAATTACTATTTACAAGTGATAGTATCCACTAGGAAACTCAAAGAAATAAACTGAAAAAAAAAAGTTAAAATTAATACAAACAGAAAGTACAATGGCCAGATCCAAAGTAAATATAATTCAATAGTTTATTTGATAAATAATAATACAACCCATTTTACATGAGCACATGTTGTGTGGTAAGCACTGTGCTAAGTACTTTACATAGACCATCTAATTTAACCTTCTTAAAGTCCTTCAGCCATTAATTAATGAAACTTTACAACAAATTTTATGAGGAATGTGTTACCATTATCTCCATTTTATAGAAGAGGAAATCGGAGCTTAGGGATACAAATTAACTTTCCTAAGGCCACAAAGCTAGTATAAAACAAAGCTAGAATCCACTGAACCTCACTGTTCATTATATTATTTCATACCGATCATCAGTATTATTATCATGATTGATATTATTATATCCTGAAAGTGTCAGGGCCATTTTTTATGGGTGTCTTCCATTTCTGCTCTTCTTGTGAGCAGGGGCAGCACTGATAGCCTTCATTCCTGACTGTCTTTTCCAGGCTGTTTGTATAATGAATAGCCTTGGAAGCTGGAGACGGTATCTCTATCCAGAGCAAAGGACAGGTTTATTTACTGTCCAGTATAATAAAGATATGGTCTCCCTTCAGGAAAAAAATCTTTAAAAATATTTTAGAAATAGAAAAATGCTCAGGGCTCTTCTCACGTAATGCAGGTTTCCACTGGAATAATACATTGCCAAGAATCACTACACTTTTTTTTTAAAGAAGAAAAAAGAAAGTGAAGAGGAAGTACTTGCTTTACCAGATGTTAAATTAGTCATAAAGCTATAACCACTAAAACAATAACTGTGGTTCTGGCATAAGAAAAGTTAGGCAAATCAATGGAATAGCAAGAATAGCGGATTCTAAGACACAGAATCTCAGAAGCAGATGCTAAAACACAGAAGTTAAAATATCATGAGGGAAGCATTGCAAATCAATGGTGGAAGGTTGAACTACTGGATAAGTTGTGGCTCTAAAAAACGATTTGGAGGTTTTGGGGAAAAATCAATTTAGGGATTCTGATGGATAAGAATTAAATAGAGAGAAACACATCAAACCATTAGCAAATACAAAATATAAAAGCAACGCCTGGAAGAAAATCAAATCTCCAGATAAGGAAGAACTTATAGAAATGGCTTTCAGAATGTTTTAACTATCATATTTTTGACCCAACAATTTAACTAAGAGAATGCAAACATGTTTCCTCTCCTGGATTCCATCTTTCTGGATTCTCTCAGTCAGTGTAAGAGTTAGCTGTTTCTTTCTCTCTCCTCCTGTTTCTCTCTCTCTTTAATCACTTTCTACAAAAAAAAAAAAAAAAAAAAAAAAAGGGACTGCATGTTTGGGTCCCTTCCACGAACACTCCTTTCATGGAAGCTGTTTTTCTCTGTCCTGGATTTCCCGTCTGGAGTTCCCTTCCACACTCGCTCGTGGAAGCCTGTCTTCCCTCCTAAACTCCATCTCCCTCTATTCCCTTCCACTCAGTGTGGAAGCTGCTTTCCTCTCCTGGATTCCATCTTTCTGGATTCTCTCACTCAGTGTGAGTTAGCTCTTTCTCCTTCTCCTGTTTCTCTCTCTCTTTAAATAAATCACTTTCTACAAAAAAAAAAAAAAAGAGAGAGTATGCAAACATCATCTTTATGGATCTCAGGCAACGGACTAGCTTGCTCATTGCTGCATTTGCGGATGGTAGAAAGTCAATAAATACTTATGAATTAAACAAAAAATGTTGCACAAAAACTTAAAGGTGTACGTTCCGAAAGGATGTCATAGCGGTCCCACTGGTGTGAGTCAGCAGCCAGCAGTCATGCTATGCCTTGAGATTTAAATGAAGTTGACCTGGGAATCCTAACCCGGTGGGATGTACATTGCCTTGCCTGTGATTTCCATGAGTTTTGGTGGTTTTATTTTCTCACAGTTCTTTCTACCTTGCTCAGAGCTCTGGTGCTGTCTCAAGCCCACTTGCATCTCACCTCTTTTAGCCCATCTTGGCTTTTTTATTTGAACCTACCTACGAGTAAAATTCAATTCCCTTTCTTTACCATTCCATCTTCTCAAGACAAGACAAAGCGGAGCAACCAAAACACCGCCCAAGCCATCTGAATGTGGATGTTTTACAACCACACAACTGACTCATTCAAAAATTAATATTAGACATCCTCATACATAAAGGTCCTTTGTCCGCTTTCCCATGAAGAATGTCTCGCTGGCCACATATGCCCCATGGGCTCTGGTATCCTGCTTGTCAGTTGACCTTCTCTCTCCTCCTCAGGCATTTCCTGACATCTTATCAGTTCTTTGTTTTGAGGATTTGCTTTCCCATGGACTATGTAGAGACAGTCAAAATGCCCAAGGGGAAAAAAATCAAGCTTTTAAAGAATTAAAGTACGTTTTATTCACAATTCTTTTTTTTTTTTTGAGAAGGAGTCCCACTTTGTCACCCAGGCTGGAGTGCAATGGCTCACTGCAACCTCCGCCTCCTGAGTTCAAGCAATTCTCCTGCCTCAGCCTCCCGAGTAGCTGGGACTACAGGCACGGCACGTGACACCACGCCCGGTTAATCTTTTTTTTTTTTTTTTCAGTAGAGATGGGGTTTCACTGTCTTAGCCAGGATAGTCTTGATCTCCTGACCTTGTGATTCACCCTCCTCGGCCTCCCAAAGTGCTGGGATTACAGGCGTGAGCCACCGAGCCCGGCTGTTCACAATTCTTATTGAGGCCCATAGCCCGGGAGGAGTCTTTCTGAGTGGTGTGTCGACTCCTCTACAGCAGTGTGTCAGCCCATTTGTAGGTGGTGGAGGTTCAATGTGTGCAAACTCACATCTAAGGTTGGGTGCAAGAGTATATTTGATTATAGTTTACTAAAGTACATTTGCTTCTAGGTAGTAGAAGCATTAAGACCAACCCCATGAGATGTTATCGTGTGTAAGAAAAGGCAAGGACTACGGTCACTTAACTTTTAAGAAATACAGTGACTCAGGCAAGAGGCATGGGGGCTCATGAGCGCTATCCTGTTTTATCAAAGTATCTTTCTGGAGAGCTGCTGGCCTCAGGGACTTTGTAAAGTACATTGGCAAGCAGAAACAGGCAAACACTGCTCCTTCCATTTGCTACTTTGTCTCGTAGTATGGGGAACAATTCTGCCTGCTTTCTATCCCTCTCCATTCCTGGACCTTCTTTGCATTTCTAAAGCTTTGATCATATCTATACTACTGGAAGGACCCATTAATTAGGCCTCAAGCTTTTTTTTTTTTTTTTTTTTTTGAGATGGAGTCTGGCTCAGTAGCCCAGGTTGGAACGTAGTGGCCCAATCTCGGCTCGCTGCAACCTCCGCCTCCCGGGTCCTGCTTCAAGCAATCTTCCTACCTCAGCCTCCCAAGTAGGTGGGATTACGGGGACGAGCCACCATGCCCAGCTAATTTTTGTATTTTTTAGTGCAGACGGGGTTTCACCATGTTGGCCAGTGTGGTCTTGAACTCCTGACTTTGTGATCCACCCACCTCGACCTCCCAAAGTGCTAGGATTACAGGCGTGAGCCATCACACCCTTTACCAACCAAGATTTATAAGTAGAAGGAAGCAATATAGATATTTGTTTTCCGTCTGCTATGAAATATGCCTTTCCTCTTCCCTTACAAGTGGCTACAGCTTGTGCTTTAAATGCTTTTTGTCACCAAGCTATATTTGTAAAAGTAAGAAAATTTAAAATGGTCCAAATGATCACCAGTAGAAGATACCAGGTTAAACAGATCATGATACAATTGATTGAAGAATGTAGTAGGTCCAGATGTTCTGAAACGGAAAGATGACCAAAATCTATTGTTAAGCTACAACAACAACAAAAAATGTAAGTTAAAAAGCAAGTTGCCTGAAAGTATGTATAATATGAAACCATTTGGCAATGTCTGGATACATTGTCACAACCAGGCTGCGGCGGCGGCGGCGGCGGTAAGGCTGCCCTCTAGTGGGCAGAGCCAGGGCTGCTGCTAATCATTCTACAGTCCACAGAGCAGTTCCAAAGAATTTGCTGGCCCCAAATACCAACAGGTCTGAGATGAAGAAACCTTGTTCTAAATACACACCAAACTCTTAACAGTGGTTATCTCTAAGAATTGAATTATAGAGAAATTATACTTTTTCTAAATTTTTAATCTATTTGCATTTCTTGTAACGAGCTTATTATAATCAGAAAAAATGTGAAAAGCTATAAACAGTTGGAAGAGCTTGCACATAAAAAAATAAATATTTCTAATCAAATTACACAGAAGATGAGCAGAGAGGGAGAAAGCAGTGCCACAGAATCTAGGAGAAGAAAGATATCCCTTCCCAGGGACAGCCAGTTGGGAGGGAACTCAGATAAGAATCAGCCCTTCATTCAAATGGAGGAATTCTTCCCCCCCGCCCCCACCACTTCCTACCTCCCAGCCCCCCCTCACCTGCCAAAGCACATCTCACCAATACCCAGTTCATTCCTAGTCTCACCCTGCAGTGCTCTGTTTTCAGGAGATTATGGATGGTTGCAGGGGAGGGAGACGGGGCGTGGAAGATTGTGTTTCTCCTTGTCTGAACATCACACCCAGAGTCCAGGGGTTTGGGGGCTGTAACTGTCAAGTGCTTGATAGAACATAAAAGTACACGTGAAATAGAAGTCATAGTGCTATTTATTCTTCCACAGGGCAAATTTCCCTTTTTAATTTTTCTACAGTTGTTTTATTACACTGGAATTTCTTGAGTGCCATCTGGTGGACAGATTTTCATCACCTAGTCAGATGGTCTGCCTTCCCCACAAACATTTCAGTCACGCTGCTCCGCTGTCTGGCAGGATCATGTCTTGTCTTCAATTCTCCAGCGCTTTGTGCAGTTGACACATTATAGGTAACCAGAGTCTGTTTGTTGAAATAGAAAACATTGGTCCATTAGAAGCTGGGAGTGAATATGGAAGTTGAGTATGAATTGGCATTGGGGAGAAGGAGCTGAAAACCAGAAATAAGCTGTCCTGATTGTGAAGGGTAAGTGCAATGCCGGACTGACGAATAAAACCAACTCCAAGCCAAAGAGCATTGGAGATTCCGAACAGGGTCCCAAGGACACACGGACGGCCCAGTGGAATTTTCCTGGAGCCTACTGAACTTCTGCTAGGAGTGGACTCGGCCCTCTGCCCAGATGAGGTGCCATGTGGTAGACAAAGGCTCTAATATGTAATTTCACGCTTCCCTGGGTAAAACAGAGTACAGTGGCCAGACCCAAAGTAAACATGGGTACTTCCTCTTTACCCCCTTTTTTTCTGCTTAAAAAAATCTCAGCAATTCTTTCCTGTCTTTCAGCTCTGCACCTCTCAATTCCCCAATAACACAATCCCTGGTCTCCAAAGAGTGGGCCCCAGGATAGCCTACAAACTCATCACCTTCTAAAGGGGACAGCTGTCCCCAAATGGTCCCAAGTGGGTGCTTGAGGCCAGTGTTACTGTGTTTTCAGACTTTTAATAATAAACAGAAATCTTTATTATCTTGTGAAATCCCTTAATTGGAAGCCAATGTTGGCTCCAATTACTTTTGAAACACTCCATAGGGCAAAAAGCACTTGTGTTTATGACCAACAATTAGTGACCCATCAAAGAGGCTCTGTGGGCCGAGTGGGGTGACTGACACCTGTAATCCCAGCACCTGGGGAGGCCAAAGTAGGAGGATCACTTGAGCCCAGGACTTTGAGACCAGCCTGGGCAACATGGCAAGACCCTGTCTCTACAAAATTTAAAAAAGTTAGCTGGGTGTAGTGGTATGGGCCTTTGGTCCCACCTACTTGGGAGGCTGAGGTGAGAGGATTGCTTAAGCCCAGAAGGTTGAGGCGGCAGTGAGCTATATTCTTGGCACCGCACTCCAATGTGGGTGATAGAATGAGACTATCTCAAGAACTTAAAAAAAAAAAAAAGATTTCTAACTTCTTCTAGCATTTCTAACACACTGTGACTCTCACCTCGGCCCACATTTCTACATGGCTAATTTTCAAATAAGGTCAGTTGCTGATCCTAGGTCAGCAAGAAACACAAGGTCAGGAGTGTTCTTTCTTTGAAGTTTCAGGTTAATCAGTTTCTCTTTAGGAAAAGACCAAGACTTCTCTTTAGGTAAGGTACCTACCAGAGCAGCCCCCATGCCCACCTGAAACTCACCTGAAAACAGCTATCTCCTGTGCCGCTTTCTGCTGCAAATCTCTGCAGCACGTTTTGTTTTATGCATCAAAACTAGATCAACTTCCTCTGCATTCTGATCATTTCCCCATGGTGTGGTCTTTTCCCAAACTTTCTGTTTTCATTAACTTTAAAGTCTATGATGCTATCAAACTGACTAAACTCATTCCAATCAAGCATCACATGCTGAAGCTAGTGAATCACATTGCCAGTGGGCTTTAAAAAGAGCAGGGTTGAATGTAGATCCTAATGTATCATATAATATATTGTGAATAAGGATCGTGTTGACTCTATAAATACGAGGGATTTAACACATTGCGGTCTACATTCAACCCTGATATACACATATTTATATATACATAAAGGCTCCTTAACTTAGCCTTGCTGACAGTTGTGGGAAAGTTTCTAGAGTCCTCAGTCCCAAGTTTCTGTGAGAATCTGATCTAAGCAACTCAGCCTTGCCTCAAGAACAAAAAAACACTCATAAGCAAACAATTTCCCAAAGCCTGTACATAGACCCTTAGGCATACCTGGACCCCAGGTTAAGAACTGCGACATCAGTGAGGGGCGAAGCAACTGCTCAGAGCCTGTAGGTCTCATTTGATTTGAAGGTGGCTTGTCAACCATAACCTCCTCCTACATCGCACCTTCCAGTAGAACTGAACCAAAATTCTAAAATACTGTTTTTATGCTCCCTTGGGAATTTAGGGCCCTTACCATGTCTAGCTTCTCTGGGATGGTTTCTGATGCCAGTCAATCCTCCGACACCAACTGGGTATGTTACCAGTGGAAGATATCCTGGTTATCGGTGGCAAATTCGTACGTGTCTGCAGCAGCCTCAAGTCTTGCCTTGTCAGAAGAAAGAATTCAGCTGAGGGGCATAAGGCAGAAAAAGAAAGACTGAAGCAAGTTTCAGTGGAGTGGACGTTTATTAAAAAGCTTTAGAGCAGGAAAAGAAGGAAAGTGCTTTCGGAAGAGACACGCGGAAGAGACACGAGTGGGCACTGAGAAGGTCAAGTGCCCCATTTGACCATGATCCTAGGACTTTATAGGCTGGCACACTCTGGCACCTTGGGCCCCCTTCCCATGATTCTTCCCTTAGGGTGGGTTGCCTGCATGCACAATGCTGTCCTCACCCTTGGGAAGTAAGCACACACAGTATGTTTAGGGAGTTGTGTGCAAGCCCATCTGAGGCTTTCTTCCCTTTTCCAGTGGACTGCCTGCATACTCCACCATTTTGTCTCTTGATGCACATGTCCAGGAAGGTGCCTCTCTGGTGTCTGCCATCAATCAACACTTTAGTGCAACGTTAGACTTCTCATCGAGTTCAAGGAGGAAACAGAGACCGGAGTGAGGAAATTAAAAGCCAATTTATTCAGCTCCTGGGCGAGGTTATATGGTCCTGGAAAGGGGCCAAAGAAGTCGTGCTTCTCTTCTTGGGGCGTGGGCTTTTATAGGGAGTAGAGGTAGCTGATTGACTACAGGGGAAACAAAGACAAGGTAGTTCTATTGGGTATTAAAAGACTGGGGACGGGTGAGGTGAGCAAAGTGGGGGCATTTCCATTGGGTATGAAGGGAGTGAGCACAGACGAGGGGCTGGTCAAGGACGTACGGGGGAGCTACCATAGGGCAGGTTCTTGGCGGGCCTTTTCAAAATTTCTAGCGGGTGCAGGGCTGAGATTGGAATGCGGAAATGGGCAAGGGGGAGCCCGCGTGGAGAGGGCAAATGCTGAGCAATGCGCTCAGAATGATGACGTAGTTTTTAGGTGCAGAGAGAGAAGGGCATGTCCATTCGGCTCCTAAGGAGGCACCGGCCTTACATGCAACACGTGGGGACCCTCAAGAAATGGCCTTTCTCTGGAGGCTGGCTGCCAATTTATCACTTTTAGAGAGGCAATGTGATAATCATCGAACTGTCACCTGACATTCCTGGTGGGTGGGGAAGAGCCCTCTCCTGCCCAATTCATGCCTGTCTAACTGCCTGTAATAGGTGTCCAAAAATTCAGTTATGACACTACCTGGAGTTAGTGCAGATGACAGGTTAAGGTCTCGGTCCTGTAAGACTGCATCCACTTCAAATGCCATTCTCATCTAGGCCAGGCCACCCATACTTCTGACCAACCAGCTATAAATCAAGCATTCCCAAGATCCCCTCCTTAAGTTCAATAATTTGCTAGAAGCGCTCACAGAACTCAGCAAAACAGTTTACTTACATTTACTGACTTATAAAGGATAGAACTCAGGAACAGCCAAATGGAAGAGATACAGGGGGTGGGGTGAGGGTGGCACAGAGCTTCAGTGCCCTCTCTGGGCGGGTCACCTCCCAGCACCTAGTAGCTCTCTGAATCTGTTGTTCAAGAGTTTTTAGAGCTCAGTCTCTATAATCCCATTTCCTAGAGGTCAGAGGGTGGGGCTGAAAGTTCCAACCCTCCAATCACTTGGTCATTTTAGTGATCATCCTGTTCTGAAGCTACCTAGGGACCCCACCTTAAGTTACCTTGTTAACGTAAGCTTCAGTGTGATCTAACAGGGCTCATTATAAATAACAGAGATAGGCTGGGTGCGGTGGCTCATGCCTATAATCCCAGCACTTTGGGAGGCTGAGGCGGGTGGATCACGAGGTCAAGAGATCGAGACCATCCTGGTCAACAAGGTGAAACCCCGTCTCTACTAAAAAATACAAAAAATTAGCTGAGCATAGTGGTGCACGCCTGTAGTCTCAGCTACTTGGGAGACTGAGGCTGGAGAATTGCTTGAACCCAGGAGGCAGAAGTTGCGGTGAGCTGAGATCGCACCATTGCACTCCAGCCTGGGTAACAAGAGCAAAACTCTGTCTCAAAAAAAAAAATTAAAAAATAAAAAATAAATAAATAACAGTGATAATCCTATCCCTCATGAGATTCAGGAGCTCTGTGGCAGGAACTCAGGACAAAGATCAAATACATTTTAAAAATACTATTACAGCTTCTCTGTGCCATCCAGGCTTGCTAAGATCATAAATGATCACTCGGTGTTCCCACCTCTAGCTTTCTGCTTGATTGCCGTCTCCTCCGTTCATGTGCATCTCCCTGTCTTCAACTGGATTAGGACAGGGTTTAGGGTCAGAACCAGGTGTAAGGTCTGTTTTCACGGAAGACGAAACAGAGAACCTGAGGCCAGCACGAAAATAATCCAATGCGAGGGAATTTATTCAGGCTCCCAGACGAGGTTCTGCGGTCTGGACAGGAAGGGCCAGAGAAGTCGCGCGGACTCCTCTCAGGCACGGGGTTTTATAGGGAGTGGAGGCATCCGATTGGCTGTGGCCAAGGTGGGTGGGACAAAATGGAGGGGAGTGGGACCGGGATGGTATCATGTAAGTCCTGATGGGGCTTTTTTCCCCGGGCTCCCGGCGGGGGGAGGAGGCGTGTCTGAGCTCCCGGCAAGGGAAGGAGGCGTGTCCGAGCTCCCGGCGAGGGGAGGAGGCGTGTCCGAACTCTCCACGACGCAGCCAACCTTACATTCCGACCTTTTGATGATAGATAGAGGGCGCCACTCTTTCTGACTACTTCCTGCTGAATAGGGGCGAAGTAAGGGGGACAGGTCAGTCGGCTGGCACCTCGACTGAAGAGTCGGACATGTCCAACTTCTCGCATACGAGCTGGTAGCGCTGTATTGGGTTCTAGTGGTGGGGCCTTGTTTCCAGGATTCCTGCAAGTAGAATTGCCAGGCATAGTAGGGGCTGGCTTTAAGGGGAGATATTAGAAGAAATGTTATGAGGATCAGGAGTTGATGGGCAGGGGCAGCGGGTGAGGCGAAGGCGAGTGGGGCCCAGGGATTTGGATTTCCACTGGTCATTCTGCGGTGCTGGTTTAAGGTGGGACACATGATACCATGGGGTGTGACCCAGGAGCTTGGCAGCCGTGGGGGTGGTCAGGATAACGATGTGGGGTCCTGACCACCTGGGCTGCAGAGATCCTGGCTGGAGCTCCCGGAGGAGAACACTGTCACCTGGCTGAAGGGGTGCTGCCGGGTGCGTGTCTCCAGGCCCTGGAACAACGGGGAGAGCACGATCTGCATGCTCCCTGAGTAAGTGGCGGAGGAGAGACAGATAGGGAAGGTAGGTGGCTAGGGGAGGTGGTTGCACCGGGAAATTATGAGAGACCAGAAAGGGTCGGCCATACAGCAACTCAAAGGGACTAAGGCCCATTGGTTCCCATGGGGTGGCTCGGATCCGGGCTAGAGCAAGAGGTAGGAGAGTAGGCCAAGAAAGTTTTACCTCAATGGTCAGTTTGGCCAAATGGTCTTTGAGAATGCTGTGGGCCCGTTCAACCTTACCTGATGACTGAGGGTGGTAGGGGATGTGTAGTTTCCAGGAGATGTTGAGAGACTTGACGACCAGCTGGACTACCTGGGCTATGAATGCTGGACCGTTGTCTGACTGGATGGTGGCAGGTAGGCCAAAGCGGGGGATGATCTCTTGAATAAGAATGGATGCTACCGTATCTGCTGTTTCACGAGAGATAGGGAAGGCTTCAATCCAACCTGAAAAGGTATCTACAAAGGTTAGGAGGTAGCGAAGTTTTTTGTGAGTGGGCATATGGGTGAAATCAATTTGCCAATCCTGAGCCGGCAGATTGCCACGCATTTGGTGGGTGGGAAACCGCAGTCTCAAGCTTCCCTGAGATGAGACCTTAGAGCAAGTAACACATGTTTTGTGTACCTGCTCAATTGTCTGTTGCAAACCTGGTGAATAAAAGAGGGGTTGCACAAAGCGGTGTAACGCTTTGGGCCCTATATGTAAGGATTGGTGGATTTTGGCAATAATTTTAGGAGCCTGTTCCTGTGGAAGGGCGATCTTATTATTTAGGAAGATCCAGCCCTGGTCAGACTTGGTTCCACCCCTTAACATAGGGTCCTGTCTTTCCGATGGCGAGTACACCGGCAACGTGGCTGTGGTAAGGAACAGGACTGGAGCAGGAGCTGGCCTGGTACTGGTTAGAGCCTTCGCTACCGCATCTGCCCTTGCATTGCCCCAAGAAATGGGATCCTGCTGGGTCCGGTGCCCCCGACAGTGGATGACAGCAACCTCTTTGGGGAGTAACAGAGCCTGCAAGAGGTTTGAGATATGGGTGGCATTGACTATGGGGGTCCCCTTTATGGTAAGGAATCCTCGCTCTTTCCAAAGGGCAGAGTGACGATGAGTAATAAGGAAAGCATACTTGGAGTCTGTATAGATATTTGCCTGTTTCCCTTTTGCTAGTGTGAGAGCTCGGGTTAAGGCAATGAGCTCTGCCTTTTGGGATGTTGTCCCATCAGGGAGTTGGCGTGCCTCGAGGGTGGCTGAATCTGTAACTACAGCATAGGCTGCTTTTCGCCGTCCCTCGGCCGTTATTACTGAACTCCCATCTACATACAAGGTAAAGTCGGGGCTGGGGAGTGGAAGGCTAGATAGACCCTCTCGTGGTTTAGCAAATGCCTCTATTAGTTCAGGACAGGAATGAATTGGGGAAAGGGAGTGGGATGGAAGGGGAAGTAAAGTAGCAGGGTTGAGTGGAGAAGAAGGATGAAGACTAACTGAAGGATTTTCAATGAAAAGTAAATGAAACTCTTGTAACCGGGAAGGTCCTAGGTGTGCGAGAGACTTATGGGAGAGAAGGTCAGTGAGCCGATGGGGAGAAAATACCGAGATGGGCTGGCCTAAAGTAAGTTTTAGGGATTCCTTAGTGAGTTCTGTTGCTGCTCCCAAAGCCCGCAGGCAAGGCTGCCACCCCCTGACTGTGGGGTCAAGTTGCTTTGATAAATAGGCTACTGGACGATATACAGGGCCTAGGGGCTGGGTTAAGACTCCAACTGCGATTCCCTGTCTTTCATCAGTGAACAAATGGAAGGGGCGGTTCAGATCGGGTAATTGGAGTGGAGGTGACGTGGACAAGGCAGTTTGTAGGGTTTTAAAAGCTTGTTTTACTACCCCAGGGTGGGAGAGGGGTCCTGTGGGTGTGTCTTTAGCCGCTACATACAGAGGTTTAGCCAGGGAGGCAAAATTAGGTATCCAATGGCGGAAAAATCCTACAAACCCTAAAAAGGAGAGAATTTGGTCTGCTGTCTCTGGAGGCTGTAGTGAAAGGAGTGCCTTTTTCCTGTCTGTCGTTAGGCTCTTGGTTGTAGGGGTGAGGCGTATGCCTAAGTAAACTATTGAGGTGGCTGACAACTGCACCTTGGAAGGGGATACTCGGTATCCTTTAGATCCCAGAAAGTTAAGAAGAGTGGCTGTATGCTGTTGAGACAGGGAGAGGGAAGGACTACAGAGTAAAAGGTCGTCCACATATTGTAGGATGAAACTGGGTTGGAGAGGGCAGGAGCTGAGATCAGTTGCTAAGGCCTGCCCAAAAATATGGGGACTGTCTCTGAATCCTTGGGGCAAAAACTGTCCAGGTAAACTGTTGTGACAGATTAGTGTCTGAATCAGTCCAGGTGAAAGCAAAGAGAAAATATGACTCAGGGTGTAGAGGGATGGTAAAGAAGGCATCCTTGAGGTCGAGAACTGTGAAGTGGGAGGTATTGGAGGGAATGTTAGATAACAAAGTATATGGGTTGGGGACTACCGGGTGCAGGGGTACTACTGCCTCGTTGATAAGGCGTAGGTCCTGAACTAAGCGATAGTCGCCGGACGGCTTTTGGACTGGTAATATAGGAGTGTTACAAGGGGAACTGGTGGGAATAAGGATTCCCTGGGCTAGGAGTCGAGTGATGATAGGCTTCAGGCCCTGACGGTGGGTCTTTGAAATAGGAAACTGAGGACGTGAGGGAAAACGAGTAGCATTTTTGAGAAGTATTTTAACTGGTGTGTGATGTCTTGCCACTACAGGCTTGGAAGTATTCCATACCAAGGGATTGACTACATCCGGAGGGATAGGGAGTTGGGTCGTAGGGTTAGGACAGGGTGTAGCCTCCGTTAGAAGAGACAGTAGGAGGTGTGTATGTGAGGGGCTTGACTTCGTGTATGTGAGATTAGTGAGTTGGAGGGTGGCCCCTACAATCTGGAGAATATCTCGTCCTAGCAAGGGAACTGGGCCTGAGGGTATGATTGAAAAGGAGTGAGAGAAGGGGTGTCCCTCGAGGAGACAGGTTAGGGGAGGGGTTTGGTTGGGATAGGAAAGCCTTCCATCAACTCCCATGACCGAGACCTGGGAAGGTATGCTAGGACCTGAGTAGGAAGGTAATACAGAGTAGGTAGCCCCCGTATCCACTAAGAAGGAAATGGACTTACCCGCTACCTGCAGCGTTACCCTGGGCTCGGCAAGGGTGATGGGGGTCCTCGAGTCCGGGCTGCATCAGTCATCCAGAAGGCCAAGAAATTTAGGTGAAGGGACTGCCTCCTGCAGACCGGCCTGCTCCCCACATAGAGGTGCAGGGAGTGGGCCTTTGGTCCGGGACGGGCAATCAACCTTCCAGTGTCCAGTTCGTTTGCAATCTGGGCAAGGTCCAGGGGGTGGTCGAGGACAGGGGCACTCCCGGGCCCAATGTCCTTCTCGACCACATCTATAACAGGACCCGGGTGGGACCCTTAAAACATTTCGGAAGGGTTTCGATGGACCTCCCTCGCCAGATGTTCGGTGGGCTGCCGGCCTCAGGGCCGCTACAAGAGCTCGGGTTTGGAGGTCAACCTTTCGCCTTAAGTGGGCCTGTCGGGTGGCCTCAGCTTTATCCTCTCGGCCATTAAAAACTTTAAATGCCATGTTTACCAGGTCTCGCATGGGAGTCTGGGGGCCCTCCTCAGCTTTTTTAAGTTTCCTCTTTATATCAGCCGCTGACTGGGAGATAGAGTGGGTGGCTAGGACCGTAGCTCCTACTGAGGAGGCCGGATCCAGCCGTGTATGGAGGATCATAGCGTTAGTTAAGCAGTCAAGGAAGATGGCTGGGTTTTCATCAGGTCCCTGAGTTATTTCCCTTAACTTATCATAGTTGACTACCTTTTGGGCTGCGTTTTGCCTGCCCGCCAGGAGGCACCGTAGCATCTGGTCTCGGCGGCAGTGGCCTGATAGTCCCAATTAGGGTCGGCCTCTGGGACCGCTGCCGCCCCTACTGGCATCTGGTTATCAGTAAGATGTTCCTGATTAGTGTGTTCCCGGGCTGCTGTAAAAATCCGGTCACGCTCGTCTGGGGTGAGGGTGGAGGATAGGATGACAAACGTGTCATGCCAGGTTAAATCATATGCCTGAGTAAGGTAACGGAATTCCTTGGTGTAAGCAGTAGGGTTGGTGGAAAAAGAACCTAGACGTTTCTCAATGGCCGATAGGTCAGAGAGGGAGAAGGGAACATGCACTCGGACAATGCCCTCTGCTCCAGCCACCTCACAGAGGGGGCAAAGGAGGGAGGCCTTGTTGTTGGGAGCACCGTGTGAGCGGGTGTGAGCACTAACAGGTGAGGTCAGGTTGTAATTAGGAGGTGGAGGAGCTGAAGGGGTTTGAGGTTTATCATAAGGTGGAGGATCATTGGGTCGGGCCAGTGGAAAGGAGAGCTCCTCAGGCGCATTAGGGTCAGAAAAAGAAGAGGAAGGTGGAGGGGCTAAGGGCAGAGAGGAGGTTTCTTTGGCTAGAAGTACCTTGGTGGTGGTGCAAGAGGAACAGAGGGTGGGTTGGGAACGAAGATACCAGAAAGCCTGCACGTTTATAATAATCATAATTAGGCAAAAACCAAGAAAAGACATGGCCAGGGCTATGTGCCACATGGCTACAATAAACACAGTACTACATGCAAGACTGACAAACAAAGGGTGGGTGCCCCCCAGATGGGAGGCCAGGCTGATGCTTTCCTGGTCACGTCCCTGTGGAACTGCGGGTTGAGGCCCACACAAGCCCCACAGCTGTTACGCTGTGGGACTACACATAAACTCACTCACTCACTTGCATTGGAATTAGGCAGAAAGAGAGAAGGATAGGATTAAAAGTGTAAAGCAGCCACCATCTTAAGGGCGAGGCACAGGATAGGACTAAAAGTGTAAGGCAGCCACCATCTTAAGGGCGAGGCACAGGATAGGATTAAAAGTGTAAAGCCGCCACCATCTTAAGGGCGAGGCACAGGATAGGACTAAAAGTGTAAGGCGGCCACCATCTTAAGGGCGAGGCACAGGATAGGATTAAAAGTGTAAAGCGGCCACCATCTTAAGGGCGTGGCACAGGATAGGATTAAAAGTGTAAAGCGGCCACCATCTTAAGGGCGTGGCACAGCCACCATTTTGAAAGGGAGAAAGAGAGAAAGCTAAGAGAGAGACAGAAAAAGAAAAAAGCCGAAAATACAGTTTTTTTAGAAAACGGGAGCCTTTTATGCCAAATGGGTTAATTTACAACAACAAATTTGGTATGAGCCGGGGGTTTGGCCTGCCATGAGGCAGGGCTGCTTAAACAGGGCTTCTGAGTACCCACACCTCGGTTGCTGGTGAGGGTTCAGGAAAGTGGGGACATCTCCCTCAAATTCCTGACCCTAAATATACCCCTCACGGGGAGAGAACAAGAGTGTAGGGACGTCTCCTCTTACACTTAGGTCCTAAACTGGAGTCACAGACTCGTGGGGAAGGAAGCCGGAGTCCTCATGGACTCACGGTGGGAGGCCTCCTGGGGTCACGGACCCGTGGGGAAGGAAGGGAGGGAAGCCGGAGCCACAGACTCGCGGCGGGAGGCCTGCTGGGGTCACGGACCCGTGGGGAGGGAAGCTGGGTTCACGGACCCCGCAGCAGGGAAGCCGGGGGTCACGGACCCCGCGGCGGTGGGAATCCCTGACGCTGCGCAGCGGTTTCCTGACAGGGACTCCCTGAAAGCAGCAGGTGACGTAGTGGGTACCAGAAGTCTTACCTTGTGGTGAAACAAATGGTAGCTTCCCGGTCTGGCTCTGCGTGGAGGAGTCAGTTTCCCCGGGGAGGGGTCTTACAACTCCCTCCTGGCTGGCTCGCCATCTGTAAGGTCTGTTTTCGCCGAAGACGAAACGGAGAACCTGAGGCCAGCACGAAAATAATCCAATGCGAGGGAATTTATTCAGGCTCCCGGACAAGGTTCTGCGGTCCGAACAGGAAGGGCCGGAGAAGTCACGCAGACTCCTCTCAGGCACGGGCTTTTACAGGGAGTGGAGGCATCCGATTGGCTGTGGCCAAGGTGGGTGGGACAAAATGGAGGGGAGTGGGACCCGGATGGAAGGGAGTGGGGCTGGATGGTATCAGGTAAGTCCTGATGGGGCTTTTTTCCCCGGGCTCCCGGCGGGGGGAGGAGGCGTGTCTGAGCTCCCGGCAAGGGAAGGAGGCATGTCCGAGCTCCCGGTGAGGGGAGGAGGCGTGTCCGAACTCTCCACGACACAGCCAACCTTACACCAGGGTTCTTTTGGCATTGGCTAAAGCCTCCAAACCTGATGATTCTACCTGGTTGAAACTGGCTCCAGTAGTAGGTAACACAAGGATGTCCAGGGAGATGCAGCCGGTAAATAACCAGGCACGTGGGCAGTGCAGAGCCTCAAAAAAGCCTACCAGGAGAGCAGGGGGCATTAGAGATGGCTGGAAGCAGGAACCTAGCCAGAGGACTGCAGTTCAGGGCCAGGACTTTAATCTCTGGAATTGGGAAGAGCAAGGCAGAAAGCAGAGTTTGAAGCCAGAAGTCAAGGTAGAAAATTGACACAAAGGAACAAAGGAGGCACCCAGTTATCAATGTCGTAGCACAGGCATTGTATTTGAAATAAGGAAGATGGGCACGGTAGCGAATGCCTGTAATCCCAGCTACATGGGGGCTGAGGTAGGAAGATTGCTTGAGCCTAGTAGTTTAAAGCCAGCCTGTGCAACACCGTGCAACTCCATCTCAGTAAATGAATAAATGCATAAATAAAATGTAAAATAACCTAAGGAAATACTCCACAAACAAAGTACATCTAAGCAGAGCTAGCAGTAAGTTGGCTTGATTCCAGGTCAATGACCTTTAACCCTACAGTTCCTAAAACTCTTCTTGGGGATCAAGCCATCTCTGAATCAACATGAACTAAACCTCCAGGCGGGGACCAATGGGGTCTGGTAGGGGGCTTAGAGGTCTTCGGGGGGTAGGGAGCCAGGTGGGAACTGAGAAGGATGCCGCCACCACCAGCATCCTCATCTTTGGTAATATTTTAAATAACAATTAGGCCAGGCGCGGTGGCTCACGCCTGTAATCCCAGCACTTTGGGAGGCCGAGGCCGGTGGATCACGAGGTCAAGAGCTCGAGACCATCCTGGTCAACATGGTGAAACCCCGTCTCTACTAAAAATACAAAAAAATTAGCTGGGCATGGTGGCGCAAGCCTGTAATCCCAGCTACTCAGGAGGCTGAGGCAGGAGAATTGCCTGAACCCAGGAGGCGGAGGTTGCGGTGAGCCGAGATCGCGCCATTGCACTCCAACCTGGGTAACGAGCGAAACTCTATCTCAAAAAATAAATAAATAAATAAATAAATAAATAAATAAATAACAATTAATGTGAGAAGTCAGTGCTGAACATTTCCTGGGCCAGAGGCAGACAGTCCAGGGGTATTTTCTTGTTTTCCTTAAAGCAAGTAGAAAGACATCAGAGTATTGTGATTATAACTGAATTTGGAGCCACACTGCCTGGATTCAAATCTCAGTGCTGCTATGAGGTCAGTTGCCTAAAATTGGCTTTTTAAATCTCTTTAAATTGTAGAGATTAAATATAATTTGTATTATGTTATGGATGCCAATAATAGAACACAGCTCATAGGGTTCTTATGAGTAATGAATGAATTCTATAAAAGTGCTTATGACAATGCCTGGCGTGTAATAAACACTGTACATGTTGAAATATAGATAGTGATTGAAAACATTTTATGACTCAGGCTGCCTCAATATGAGTCCTGAGACTCAAGTGAAATCTCTGTGGACAAGGAGATAGTGAGGAGATTATCCAGAATGGAATAGTGCTAGGGTGGCAAGAGGTGATAACCCCAAGACTCAGGCTCCTGTTGAGACTTGGCCCTAATATATTTGGGTCTTGCTTTTCTGGAACTCAAAATGTGTTCCCAGGCTGGGTGCAGTGGCTCACCCCTGTAATCCCAGCACTTTGGGAGGCCGAGGCGGGCAGATCACCTGAGGTCAGGAGTTCTAGACAAGCCTGGCCAACATGGTGAAACCCCGTCTCTAAAAAAAAAAAAAGAAAATGTGCGCAAGAGTGAAGAATTACAGTCAATACATCAATGGGTAGAATTAACTATCTAGGAAAATTTATAAGGTGATGGAATTAATACTATTTGTCTCACACAATACCATCCCCTTGGACTTGCCAAATTTTAAGGAGGTGAAAAAGAAACACCAGGTTTATCCCAATACCATTTAATCCCACTTGATCTCAGTTTCTCCAGGTCTAGAACAATGTTCAATTTATGTTTGTATTCCTTACCAATAAGAAAAGGATTTTGATCCAATGATTCTTTGTTAAATAACATGTTGTTAAACAGAGTAGCACTGGGTTTGGTATTAGTCAACGTTCTCCAGAGAAGCAGAGCCAATAAGATGTGAATATATACATACAGAAAGAGATGATTATAAGGAATTGCTCATGTGATTATAGACTGGCAAGTCCAAAGTCTGCAGAGGAGCTGACAAGGTGGACATCCAGGAGAGCCAGTGGTGCAGATGAAGCCGGAAGGCAGTATGCTGGACAATTCTTGCTTGCTCCGGGAGGCCAGCCTTTGTGTTCTATTGGGCTGATTGGATGAGGCTCATCCACGTTACGGTGGGCAATATGCTTACTCAAAAGTTCATGAATTTAAATGTTAATCTCATCCATAAACAACCTCCAAGTTTTAAATGTTAATCTCATCCAATAACATCCTCCAAATTGACACAAAAAATGAACCATCACAGACTCTAAGCCACCTTTAAGACCAAAAATAATCTACTGTTCTTACATCCTTATTTTGAAGGAAAACAAACAAATTTAATATCTTTCCACTGTTCTTTTCTATTGTATTAAGAGATAAGGATCTCACTCTGTTGTCCAGGCTAGAGTACGATGGCACGATCATAGCTCACTGCAGCCCTGAACTCCTGGGCCCAAGTGATCCTCCTGCCTTAGCCTCTCAAGTAGCTTGGGTTACAAGTGCACGCCACTGTACCTCCCTCCACTGTTCTTTTCTTTCTTTTTTTTTTTTTGAGACGGAGTTTCACTCATTACCCAGGCTGGAGCGCAATGGCGCGATCTCAGCTCACCGCAATCTCTACCTCCTGGATTCAGGCAATTCTCCTGCCTCAGCCTCCTGAGTAGCTGGGATTACAGGCACGCGCCACCATGCCCAGCTAATTTTTTGTATTAGTAGAGACGGGGTTTCACCATGTTGACCAGGATGGTCTCGATCTCTTGACCTCGTGATCCACCCGCCTCGGCCTCCCAATGTGCTGGGATTACAGGCTTGAGCCACCACGCCCGGCCTGTTCTTTTCTAATACATACTTTCAGTGTACTTCTATTGGAAAAAGTGGACATTGTTTGGGAAAGAATGATAAATTCTTTTTTTTTTCTTTTCTTTTTTTTTTTTTTTGAGACGGAGTTTCGCTCTTGTTACCCAGGCTGGAGTGCAATGGCGCGATCTCGGCTCACCGCAACCTCCGCCTCCTGGGTTCAGACAATTCTCCTGCCTCAGCCTCCTGAGTAGCTGGGATTACAGGCACGCGCCACCATGCCCAGCTAATTTTTTGTATTAGTAGAGACGGGGTTTCACCATGTTGACGAGGATGGTCTCGATCTCTTGACCTCGTGATCCACCCACCTCGGCCTCCCAAAGTGCTGGGATTACAGGCTTGAGCCACCACCCCCGGCCTAAGAATGATAAATTCTTATAACAAAAGCAATTTTATTTATAAAAAAAATTTTTGCAATCTACCCATCTGACAAAGGTCTAATATCCAAAATCTACAAAGAACTAAAACAGATTTACAAGAAAAAACAAACAAGCCCATTCAAAAGTGGGTAAAGGATATGAACAGACACTTTACAAAAGAAGACATACATGAGGCCAACAAACATATGAAAAAATGCTCATCATCACTGGTCATCAGAGAAATGCAAATCAAAACTACATTGAGATACCATCTCATACCAGTTAGAATGGCAATCATTAAAAAATCTGAAGACAACAGATGCTGGAGAGGATGTGGAGAAATAGGAACACTTTTACACTGTTGGTGGGAGTGTAAATTAGTTCAACCATTGTGGAAGACAGTGTGGCGATTCCTCAAGGACCTAGACATAGAAATTCCATTTGACCCAGCAATCCCAATACTGGATATATACCCAAAGGATTATAAATTGTTCTATTACAAGGACACATGCACACAAATGTTCATTGCAGCACTGTTTACAGTAGCAAAGACTTGGAACCAACCCAAATGCCCATCGATGATAGACTGGACAGGGAAAATGTGGCACATATACACCATGGAATACTATGCAGCCATCAAAAACGACGAGTTCGTGTCCTTTGTAGGGACATGGATGAACCTGGAAACCATCATTCTCAGCAAACTGACACAAGAACAGAAAATCAAACACCGCATGTTCTCACTCATAGGCGGGTGTTGAACAACGAGAACACATGGACACAGGGAGAGGAGCATCACACACTGGGGTCTGTTGGGGGAAACTAGGGGAGGGACAGTGGAGGGTGGAGAGTTGGGGAGAGATAGCATGGGGAGAAATGCCACATATAGGTGATGGGGAGGAAGGCACAAACTACATTGCCATGTATGTACCTATGCAACAATCCTGCATGTTCTTCACATGTACCCTAAAACCTAAAATGCAATAAAAAAATTTAAAAAATAAAATAATAAGATAAATATAAAAATAAAAAACCAAGGCTGGTACTAAAGAGGATGGTGCAGTAAGGTGCAAAGACATGAGTCCTGTATGACCTCAGGGAGTAGGGCTGCCTACCAACTTCCCTGCTCACAGCGAGATCATTACATGTGTAAGAAGAAAGTTTCAATTTTTTTAAGTACTATATTTTGGAGACTTTGTTAGTAAATAATATAAACCACTGATACCTGGGAATGGATGCTGCCATAAAATGACCTTAAATACATAGCATCATCCAAGCAGTCAGGAATAGGCAGTAAGAACAGATATTGTGGCCTAGAAAACTGGTGAGCCTTGTGGAGGGCAGACCACTGTCCCTTCTTTTCCCCTAGGGAAAGTTAATGTCTCTCTCAACTGTGTTCCACAACACACATGAATTACTTTGGATGCCTAATTATTTCTGTATGTTTCCTCAGAACATTTACTTTATGGAGCTGTTTATCCCCAGCATCTAACAGGATGTCAGGCCCAGATATATGGATTGGATGAATAGATGAATAAATGCCCAGTGAATGAATGAATGGTCAGGGAATCATTTTCTGAGACTTCACTAAATAGGATTGGCTATAAACACATTGCGTCTCTAGAGATTGTGAGAACTTTTCCTTCCCTCTAAGTGAAGAGATTCGTGTTAGTTGTTCATCAAAGTAAATCACTGGTGAGCCAGGGCGTCAAGACGCCTGGAAATGGCGTGTAATAAATTCTAACCTTTGCTTATTCACAATGTCCCTGCTGGCCAAGGGAATGTTTCCTTTATTTGCTGCCTCAGATTTATTTCTATGAAAAGGGTCATAATCAAACTCCAGGAGAATGGTAAATTGCTATTGAGATGATATACAGGATATAAAAACATAAAAATAAACCTTTGTTGAACCCCAAAATATTTTTTATAATAGATCTATGTTTATTGTAGAATATAAGAGATCCCAATGTCTTATTCTTCCTGTTCTTGTAATGCCTATGCTATGAGAACAGAAGGAATACATTATTCAGTAATTATAGAACAAATAACTGGAGGATTGAATTCTGTATCATATTCGGTTCTATTAAAACAATGAAGCTGAGCATGGTGGCTCACACCTGTAAGCCTGGGAGGCAGAGGCGGGAGGATCCCTTGTGTACAGAAGTTTGAAACCAGTCTGGGCAACATGGTGAGACACTGTCTCTATTAAAAAAACTTTAAAAATTGGCTGGGTGTGGTTGTCACCTCTATGGTCCCAGCTACTCGGGGGATTGCTTGAGCCCTGGAGGTCGAGGCTGCGGTGAGCTGCAAAAAACAATGATAACGTACAGAAATCAAAACAAAAGAAAAATTCATCTATATTCCTACCATCTTACAATGTTTAAACTTTATTTTTTTCTTTTTTTAATATATTTTTATGTTTTATATTTATATTTTTATTTTTTTTAAGACGGGGTTTCACCATGTTGGTCAGGCTGGTCTTGAACTCCGGACTTCAGGTGATCCACCCACCTTGGCCTCCAAAGTGCTTGGATTACAGGCATGAGCCACCGCGCCCGGCCTAAATTTTATTTTTTTTCAAGACAGGGTTTTGCTCTATCGCCCAAGCTGCAGTGCAGGGGTGCAATCACGGCTCACTGCAGCCTCAACCTCCTGGGCTCAAATGATCCTCCTGCCTCAGTTTCCCAAGTATCTGGGACTACAGGCTGTTACCCCCATCCCAGCTAATTTTTGGATTTTTTGCAGAGATGAGGTCTCATTATGTTGTGCAGGCTGGTCTTGAGCTCCTGGCTTCAAGCAATCCTCCGGTCTTGGCCTCACAAAGTTCTGGGATTACAGGCATGAACTACTGACCTGGCCTGTTTTAATTTTTATATGTTCTGTTTTACGCTTTATATGTTTGTCTATATTTTTCAAACACATAATGAAAAGAACTCATGCACACAAAACATGCACAGACAGGTTTTAAGTGTATGCAGGCTAGGCCAGCCTGGGGGAAGATGTCAGGTCACACTAGCAGTAATCAGACAGTATTTATCTGATTCTAGCCCTACTAATTCTGCAGAAATTCCAGTCATCCTCACATCCTTCCTAACTAGTTCTTGAATTCTCAGGAACTAATCTCCCAGCCATCATGTGTCATCTCCAGTTTTCCTCTCCTTTTAAGCATCTCCCTTTCAGAATGTCTCCAGTTGCTGGTGCTGCTGCAGAAACCTCAAAAGCTTCTGGGCTCCCTCCTCCCCATTTTTTCTTTCAGCAGCCCACGAAGGCTGGTTCAGCTCCTTGGTTAGCTTGCTTGTACTCCGTCAGCAAGTCCACTGTGTTAAGAGTCAGGGACATGGACTATCAAGCAGTGCAAACGTGGAGATTTTAATGGAGCCGTGCTTGTGGTTTTTATAGGCTTTTTATCGCAGGCCAAACTCCTTTGAGTATCTGTGAGTCCATGGTTTGAGGGAGAGCAAATTAAATGGCTGACAATCTTTTTAGGATCACCTATTTCTTTTTTGGGTGACTGAGTTCCTAAGCTGAGCTTATGATCCTTAACTCTCTCCTTTTTTTTTTTTTTTTCAATTTAAATAACTTTATTCAGAGGAAACCTTTGGTCTACTTTTGCTGACTCAACCCCTGCCCATGCTAACAAAGTAGTACTAAGAAAGTCAGGTTAGCCTAAATGTCTAAATTCACTTTGTTCAACTTTATAAAAGCAGGCAAAGTTACTGGGGGTTGCCCCCTTTCCCATCATCAATCTGGTCCACCATTTGGGCCACAGGCTTAGGAAAATGAGGGAAAGCCATCCTGGCCAGAGTCAAGGAACTGGGCACTATTTTGAGGTCAGCTAAACCGTGATGGCAGTGTGAAGTGAAATTCTCTTCTCCCTCCGAAATAAGAACCATGTTAACTGTCTTCTTATAAGGAATTTGTATTCAGTAGGTTCCTCAGTACCACATGCAAACATATGCCAGGCCTACATCTTTAAAGACTTGCATGAACACAGTTTGAGATGTCTGGGCATCCTAACACAATGGTGTAGATAAAATTCTGGGTTTTACTTTTTTCATTTCACATTGTGAGTGTGTTTGCAGGTTGCTAGAGAGTTCCAATAATTATTATGTAAGTGGTTATATAAATATTATATAGCATGGACATGCCATAATTTACCTAATTGTTCTCTTAATTTGGACATTCATGTTATCACTGATTTTTCTCTAGTTAAATAATGTGGGTTGAGCAAGGACAAAGTAGGTGGCCTTGATTGTGTGTTTTACTTTGGGTACATATGTATTAGTTAAGGAAATCATTGCTTCTGTAACCCCCCAAATTTCAGGAGCACAAAACTCTAACATTTATTTCTCAGCAGTATGCCAAGCCAGTGTGGGATTTCTTTGTCAGCCACGTTGGGGAGAGTGTGCCCCACACAATCATTAAGAGACTCAGGGAATAGGAGCACCACCATCATTAGCACATGATTTTCACGGTCTCTCTGGGCACCAAAATCAGCCAGCAGATAAGTAGGAGATACAGGTTTGTGGGAGGGTTTTTTAGATTAAATTCAACCATTTTAATGGTACAGTTTGATGAACTTTTTGCTAATCATGTATAGTTGTATAACCACCATGAAAATAAAAATAAAGACTTTCTAACATTCCAAAAATTTCCTGTTGTCCTTTTACATCTGATCTCCTCTTACAAACCCCTAACCCCAGGCAACTTTCTGTCAATACAAATGAAATTTGCCTGTTCTCTAATCTCATGTGAATGGAACACAAGATGTATTATATTGTGTTATGCTTCCTTTGTTCAGCATAATCCATGTTGATTACGATATTAGTTCTTCATTGATTTTTATTGCTGTGTAGTATTTCATCGCATGAATATGCAATCATTTGTTTGTTTTTGCAATTTTATAAGTTTATTTGATGTATTTGATGATCAGGGATTAGATCTCATCCACATTGACTCTCTGTAGATTTTTGAAAGTGGTAACCAAAATATAGAGCTTATTTGGTGAATATTCAACCTCATTTCATTTACTGGACAACCGCACACGGATTCGGTATGGGACATTCCTTATTCCTTCGGCCCAGATACCTTTGTTGAGCCTGGTATCGACGTGCACATCTGGGGTTCCCATCTCTTTCAGAGCAAATTTCTGAATCTCTTTGAGTGCCCGAGGGGCACGCTTCTTGAAGCCTACTCCATGGCTGCGCTTGTCAATGTTGATGGTGTATTCTCGGGTCATCACCTCGTTGATGGCAGAACGGCCCTTTTTCTTCTCACCACCCTTCTTTGTGGGAGCCATTTTGTCGGGTCCGAGTTGGGAAGGAACACAATCATTTGTTTATCACTGGGTTTTGATGTTTGGATAAGCCCCAGTTATTAGATATTATGAATAATGGTGCTATTATTTGTATATATGCCCTTTTATATATATATATTTTAACATGTCTCTTGAGATTACTGAGTCATATGGCAAGTGTATGTTTAACTTCATAAGACACTGCCCTACTGTTTACCAAAATTGCGGAACCATCTTGCACTCTCGCCAGCAATTACTGGGAGTTCTAGTTGTTCCAAATTTTGTCAATGCTTGGGAATTGTCAGTGTTGTTCATTTTAGCCATTTCAGTGGATGCGTAGTAGAATCTTATTTCTCATTTGCGTGATCCTAACTGGTGAGGTGAGCATCTTTTCACAGGTTTATTGGCTATTTGTATATTTTCTTCTGTGACATGGCTTTTCAAATATTTTGCCCATTTGAAAAATAGGGTTGTTGGTCTTACTATTCAGTTGTAAGAGTTCTTTAAATATTCTGGATACAGGCGAAGAGTGTATTCTTCTCTATTTTTTTTAAAAGCGAAATAAAATTTTATTTACTTTTAAGGAATATTTACTTAGAGAAATTTACATGAAATTAAAGAAACACCAAGCCCAGAAGCCTACTGGGGCTGGAATCCATGCACTATTTCTTTTGTGATTTTCAGAGCTGCTTTAGGAAATTGTTCTTGAGTTCGCTGGAGGAAAAGTGAAGAGTTATTGCTTTTTGCCTTATGTCCAGATTTGATAGGTGTTCTATATGAAAGAGTTGGTCTTGTAGAATCTTACTGTATCACTACAGGAAATGTAAACTATGTTAGAGTTTTTAAGAGCCAGGACTAGGACTGCCTCTCATCAGTTCTGCTTACATCCTATTGGCTAGAATTTAGTCATGTGACAACACCTAACTCCAAGGAAGGTTGGGAAATGTAATCTATCTGTGCTCACAGGTAGTGTGCCCTGCAGAAGAACAGGGTTGGTGATCAGCCAGCACTGTCTGCTAGAAGGAACCTAGCAGGGCCTGGAAGGGCATAGAAATAATATGGAATGGCAGAAGTTTTGGCCCAGGGACAAGGTAACTATTTCTAGATCCCTTCTATGATAAACAGTTATGGTATACCTATCACATTCTAGGTATTGAGCTATAATATCTGAGGCTATCAATTATTGAGCACTTACTATGTGTCAAACATATGTTGACTCTGTAAATGTTTACTGACTGTTGAATGGACCTGATTTCTCGGAGTGGCCTGGGAAAGACTGCCCACCATCTGATGGTGTGTTTGATGACAGCTTCCCATCTTGCCAGCCCAGCAGAAGCAGGGTTGTCAGTAACGAGGCTGCTTGCAAAGCACTGCCAGGTCCCCTGAGGGAAGGGATCACTGGAGAAACAGAGCATAATTGATGAACTCCAAACTTCAACAAACCAGTTTTTCCACTCTCTGGGTAATTATTGATGGGCTCCAAGGTTTGGGTAAGATGCTAACTTGCAGGCTATCTCTTTGTCTCTGCTATGCCTCTACACCAAACGCATGACTATTTACAGCATTCCATTCTAGAGCTGTTCACAAATCAATACTTCTGATTTTGTAATGAATGTCCTGCATTAAGATAAAAGGCTACTTAATATATTATAATGGAATGGCGATAAACACATCTACACCTGGAATCTTTCTCACTTATCATAGATAAGACCTCACCACCTTATTGTGCAATCTATTCATTCGTTGATGTACTTTTATTTTTCCTGATTGTGCATACTCCTCTGCACAGCAGTTCCTGACCTGACTGATGTCCATTCTCCTGTATTATTACTCATCGCTACTCCCTTAGAACCAATACGCTGAAATTACTAATCTTATTGCAGTTTCCTGGATATGTTATGGTTTGTCACGTATTGATCCTTTTAGCTATCCCATTCCGTCTATACGAAGCATGATTTACTTACTAGATTGCTCCAGCGGTCCCTGACATTGGAAGCTTCCTCAGCCCAGCCCTGCCTCCCAGCCAGACAATCTGATTTCTGTTAGAGCATCTCAGAGCACCCTCTTCCGAAGTCCTTTTGACGTTCTTCTGTGACAGTGTTGTGGATTTACATGACTATGTGATCCACCTACTGTGAGCTCCTTAAGGATGCAGATTTTTTCTTATTTGCATAATTTCTGGAATATTTTAATTGAACAATTAGCATGAATAAACAAATAGTTAAATAAATATTCATACACACTTCAGCACTTTCATTTGTCTGATTTGTATTTGAGGTACATTTTATAATCTTGTATAGATGGACAAGCAAGAAGAGACACTGTAGCAAAGGAAAGATCAATAAATAAATTGGTGATGAGAAAAACAGGTTTGACGACAATGGTTATAGAATAACAGAAAGAAAATGGTCATCTTTGATCATGTTTACCTTCTTTTTATCAAGCATATAATCTTCAAACTTATTCAGAATTAAAAATTATGAATGGGTGTGGAATCATGTCTCTTAGTCCTCATTACTACACAATAATCACAAATAGTTGTTTAGGAAGTATGTTTTCAAAGTGTTTTCACATCCGTTTTTTTTTTTCAGGACGTGTTTACAACAACTCTGTTTTTCAGATGAAGACACTGAAACACATAGAAGAGACGTGATGGATCAAAGGTCATATAGCCACCCTGGCCCAACTGAATGTATAACATCTTAGGTCTGTAGCTCAACATGAAGTCAAGTCATTGGAACGGTTTCTGATTACTGGATTGTCAATTTACACTTTATCTGCCAATCTAATTTCCTTAGAGTCCCTGTTTGGCCTCTGCAGAATAAAAAACATATTGCTTACTGTGTAGATTATACATTGTCTAATAACTGGTTATAGTTAGTTGAAGCAAGTTATTAATGAATATGTAATCTTGGATTTGATTCTAGAATTTACCAGTTATCTTGTCTTTTCTTCCCCTATTAATAGCCTGAGCCCCCTGTCAATCTCTAAATTAAAAACTTCTCCATAGCCTACTCTTCCAATTTAATCTCCTTTCTTTCCTTCTTAAACAGGCGGACTAGGCTTCCTCTCTTCACTTCCACCAACCTCTTATGCACATTGCTGCTTCCACACCTGTGCTTGGAACCTTCTGGACCAGTTCATTCTGCTTCACTGCCTGTTCTAGTCTATCCTTCTTAAGGTCCAGCTCACAGAGCCTTCCAGGAATGCTGACCCTCAGTGATCTAGCCCTCCTCTGAGCTAACCAGCTGATATGTGGCCTACTCCACTTTGTTGGTGCTTGTGTGACATGGTAAAAGTCCTATAAAACTGCATACCTCAACCATACCTCGGCTTTCTGTTGAAACTGCTCTCTATAACCCAAATGTGAATAAGTAATTAAGGACTGTAATTTCCACCCTACCCAGACAATGTGTAAACAAATGCTAATCTTGACTTTTGTGAATCACTTAAGTAACAATCAGAATGTCAAAAATTCCCCTGGCCCTCAGAAAGTTTGGAGCCCCTCACCCTCATCTTTGCCCAGGAATCCACTGGAATGTCTGGAGCCCCTCACCCTCATCTCTGCCCAGGAGGTGATTTACAGAATCCATGGGTTGGAGAGACGCTAGTCCTCCGTGGCCGCCGGCAACAAAGACCCTGCAATTTGGCATACTTTTGTCTTGGTGTTAACTTTCTATGCTCGGGCCAGTACAGCATTTTGGAAGTCCCACCGAGATTTATCTTCATCCATCACCAGACAAAAGCCATCTCAGAGTCTCACCCAGGCAGTTACTCCCACCTCGGGGACCTCTAGGGGAGGTGCCCCCTGAAATGTTCCAGGGCCCCAGAGTTCTGGCCTCGTGGAAGATGAGTGAATACCCGGCCAACATTCACTTGAAATTCCTCAGGGTCCCGGGAACCTCCGGAGGTAAGTCAGGTCTGGGGACCGGTCCATCAGGGGGAGCCTGAGTCAGGGGACCAGACGCGGTCATTGCGAGTCTGACCAGGCAAGCCTACCATGAGACATCACTGGAGGCTCAGGTTGCCTCACTGGAAGCTCAGTTTACCTCACTGGAGGCTCGAGTTGCCTCACTAGAGGCTCAGGTAATTTAGTTTTCAGTTGTATTCCATAACCTCAGTGTGAGTGAGAGTGAGTGTGTATATATGTAGTCCCATGGCTGGAAGGCTACAGGGCTTGTATGGGCCTCACCCGTGGTTCCACGGGGACATCATAAGGCATAACGGTGATTCATCTCAGAACTGAAAATTCTGAGGTGACCAGGCCCAGGGTTTATACGGGTACACCTTAGCCACGATGCTCTGAAACATCCCTACAGGGACGTGGCTGGGCAGACATCAGACTGGTCTCCCATCTGGGGGGCACCCATCCTTTGTCTGTGAATCCTGTATGTGGTTCTGTCTTTACTGTAGATTCACCAGTTTTATTAGACTCCTTTTGGCTGATACACAGTGGTTTAGACCTGTTACTCTTGAGGTGGATAATATTCTCCATTAGCTAAGTGACTATTGACTTCAAGGAACTCTAATTGAGTTTACACCCCTGGAAATAATTCTGTTCTCTTTCCTTTTCTTCTTCTTATTCTATCATTGAGGCCTCAATGATAGAATCTCTTGGGGGAAATTCAAAAATGGAAGGAAAAACCAAATGGGGTCATCTAGCTCCCGGCCTTGTACCCGGCTCCAATGCATGATGGCCAAGTTCAGGGTTGGGTTTTCAGGCCAATATGGAGTAAAATTAACCCCTGGAGAACTCTGCTCTTTATCTAAACTAGAATGGCCATCTTTTAGGATTGAGTGGCCTGACACTGGGACCTACAACTCAAAAAAAAAAAAAAAAAATTACCCAGGCTGTATGGAAAATGGTTGCAGAAACTCCTGGACACCCTGACCAGTTTCCATACATTAACCGATGGTTGGATTTAGTCCAGCAACCCCCCACCACCACCCAACCATGCCTAAAATGCTGCATAAAACAGGCTAGACTTCAGGTCGTGTTAGCCAGCCCAGAAAAAGCCCCTTCTAGGCCAGTCATTCTCCTCACACCAGCGGAGGATCAGAAATTACCTCCACCCTACTCAAGGCCCTCTGAACCAGGGCCTCAGCACCCCACTCTACAGTACTAGTAACCAAACCTTGCCCCACTGCACACCCACAGTGGAGCCCCACACCCACCGGTGGTCCTTCTTCTCCAAGAGGTGCCCCCAACAGGAAAAAACAATCAGGATCGCCCATTCTTTGTTCACATCCCCTTCTTGTCAAGTGAGTAATATAACTGGAAGGTAATAAAAATTAAAGACAGGGCTGAAACACCAAGTGCTGGCACAAGCTTTATTAAGAGCAAGGGAAAAGCTGCCAGGCTGCACCCAAAATTGGCATGCAGCACCCGTGGTGTGGCAAAGGGGATTTTTATGGCCTGTGAGCCAGCAGATGCATCCAGTGTGAGGGGCTGTGCAGGAGGGGAGGGGCTGGGAAACTGCTAAGTTTAATAGTTCCTGGGAGGGGTTTGTGCTGGGGAACTGCTAAAATGGCGAGAGGGGGAGGGTTAGAAACCTGCTGAGATGGAAAGTTCCCCGGGAGGGGGTCGTGCTGGGAGGCTGGGGAACTTAAGGTGGTGGCAGGATTTTACAATGGAGTAAGTTCTGTCAGAAGGCTCAACATCCCCTGTTCTCTGAGAAGCCCCAGGTTTTGACAGAGCTCTTAGAGTCTGTACTCCAGACTCATCGCCCCACTTGGGACCACTGCCAACAATTATTACTGATTCTGTTCACCACAGAGGAAAGAGGCAAAATTAGAGAAGAAGCCCTGAAAGCCATCATAGGTCCAGGGTGAGGAACAGTAGGAAAAAAAAAAAAAATATATATATATATATATATATATATATATATATAATATAAAATAAATATATATATAATTTGGTCCCCTATATATATATATAGGGGACCAAATTAAAAAGGTTTTTCCCTCTACCCAACCCCAATGGGACCCCAACACTTTGGGGGGTCACCAGGCTGTGAACACTTTTCACTGGTATCTTTTAGAAGGGGTTAGGGGAGCAGCCCACAAGGCCACTAACCTCTCCATGGCAGGGACTATAACTCAGGGTCCGCAGGAGTCACTGGCTGCCTTCCTTGACCGTCTACAAGACACTTATCACACCTACATTTCTGTTGACCCTGAGGCTCCAGAAAATCATTGGACCATCAATCAGCCTTTTGTCTCCCAATCAGACCCAGATATTAAAAGAAAGTTACAGAAATTAGGGGGGTGCTGGGCATGGTGGCTCAAGCCTGTAATCCAAGCACTTTGGAGGCCAAGGCGGGCGGATCACCTGAGGTCAGGAGTTCAAGACCAGCCTGACCAACATGGTGAAACCCCATCTTAAAAATAAAAAAATGAAAAAATAAAGAAGTTAGAGGGATTTCAGGGAATAAATTTAATCCAATTGCTGGAAATTGCCCAGAAAGTTTTTAATAACAGGAATACTCCTGGAGCCATACAAAACAAAAAAAATTACTAAGGTGCAATAATAGCAGCCCTTCAGAAGACACGAGTCATTCCAGGAAGGCAGGGGGCCTTGTAAAAGGGCTCCCAGGGTCCCTGGCCCCATTAGGAAAAAACCAATGTGCGTACTCTAAAGAAGAGAAAATTAGAAAGAATGAGTGCCCCAAGAGAAAAAGAGGAGTAATCTCTCAGGAAAATCCACTGAGGGCTATCCTCAATTTAGAAGGTCAGGATTGATGAGACTGGGGCTCTTATTTACTAAGCCCCCAAGAGCTCAGGGTCACTTTAAGAGTTGGGGACAAAACTGTCAGCTTCTTAGTAGACACTGGGTGGGCCCACTCGGTCCTTAGCCTCTGGGACCACTATCCAGTAAGAAAAAATTATCCAAGGGGCCACAGGAAACAAAACAAAACAAAACACATCAAGCCCTTGGACCACCAACTGACTCATTGACCTGGGGAACAGCACCGACACCCACTCCTTCTTAGCCATTCCAGAGTGTCTGTACCCACTCCTAGGATGGGACTTACTTCACAAACTTCAAGCAAATATTTCTTTCTGTGAGAGTCAGGCTTGCCTCTCTATTCCTCCTCCCTTGGCATTAGGGCCACCTCGGCAAATCCTCATCACCTGTGCTATGTCACACAAGTATCTCTTGCAGGAAACCTTATCCTCAGAGACAGATCAACCACCAACATCAGACCTCCTCTGCCAATTCCAAGAGAATGTACCTGGAGTGTAGGCTGAGCCAAATTCCCCAGGCTTGGCAAGTCACCGGACACCAGTTGTGGTCCAGCTATTGGCAACGGCAACTCCAGTCCAGGTATGACAATATCCCATGAGCCAGGAAGCCAGATGGGGAATTGCTCCACATATAACCAGACTCCTAAAAGGAGGGGTCCTTATTACCTGTAAGTCCCCCTGGAATACCCCATTCTCCCTGTCTTAAAACCAGGCACAAAGGACTATTGGCCTGTACAGGACTTAAGGGAGATAAATGAATGAGTGGAAACTGGCCACCCTACGGTTCCAAATCTGTACACCCTCCTAAGTCTCTTGGGTGCAGAACACTACCATTACACTGTCTTGGATCTCAAGGATGCAGTCTTTTGCATCCCACTGGCCCCTGTTAGGCAGCCCATATTTGCTTTTAAATAGACTGACCCCGATACTGGCATCTCAGGGCAACTCACTTGGACAAGACTGCCTCAGGGGTTTAAAAACTCCCCCACTCTGTTTGATAAGGCACTTAGCCGAGATCTTGCCACCTTCAGAGCTGAGTTCCCCGAGTGCACCCTACTCCAATATGTGGATGACTTACTCTTGGCTACAAAAGCCCAGGAGGCCTGTAAAGAGACCACCCAGTCATTATTAAAGACCCTACAGACTTTGGATTACCAGGTCTCAGCTAAAAAGGCCGAACTCTGCCAACCGAAAGTTACTTACCTGGGCTATATCACAGAGAAGGGCAACCGGGCACTGGCACCCAGCCGAGTCCAAGTGGTGCTGCAAATACCCACCCCTACCATGAAACACCAAGTTCGATAATTCCTTGGGGTGGGAGGGTACTGCAGGCTATGGATTTTGGGATTCGCCAAGATAGCCAAGCCCCTATATGCCTGCACTGGAGGAAATCAGCCCTTGACGTGGACAGAGATAGAGCAATGGGCTTTTGACAAGTTCAAGACTGCCCTGACTACTGCCCCAGCCTTGGCCTTGCCAGACATCTCTAAACCCTTCCGGTTGTTTGTACATGAAAAACAGGGAGTCGCTAAGGGGGTGCTCACCCAGACGTTGGGACCATGGTCCCGGCCAGTTGCCTTCCTTTCAAAAAGACTTGATCCCGTAATCTCTGGGTGGCCAGCTTGTCTGAAGTTGGTGGCAGCTACAGCCCTGTTAGTCAAGGAGGTGGACAAACTAACCTTGGGGCAGGAGTTAAACTTAGTGACACCCCACAGGGTGGAGTCATTACTCCGTGGAGCTCTGGGAAAATGGATGTCAAATGCCCGCATAGTTCAGTATCAGGCTTTACTTTTGGACCAGCCCTGCATAAAGTTTTTAAAGGCTACAGTTTTAATCCTGCCATGCTGCTACCAGACAGCAAGCTGGAGGAGCCCATACATGACTGCCAACAGACAATGGATGTCCTCCACGCTGTTTGACCACACCTCACCAATGTCCCCCTGCAGAACACAGAGGAGGTACTCTATACGGTTGGCAGCAGTTTCATGGTCAACGGAGTCAGGTATGCCGGGGCAGCTGTAGTCACCCTAGAGTGGGCTGTCTGGGTCCAGGCTCTTCTACATAAAACCTCGGCCCAAAAGGCAGAACTCATAGCTCTGACAAAGGCCTTAGACTGGGCAGAGGGAAAAACTGTTAACATCTACATGGATAGCTGGTTTGCCTTTGCTATGGCTCATGTACATGTAGCCATTTATAAAGAGGACTATTTACTTCAGAGAAAAAAACCCATCAAAAATAAAGAAGAAATCCTAGCCCTACTAGAGGCTATATGGAAGCCCAAGGCAGTGGCATTAATACACTGCTAAGGACACCAGAAGGGAAATTCACCAGAGGCAAGGGGTAACAGGGTGGCTGACCTACAAGCCAGACAGCCAGCCTTGGTACCAGTAAAACCTCTGGCTCTTGTTGTAACTCTGCCTGCCCCAACCCTGCCCCCTACCCCTACGTACTCACCTGATGAAGAAAACTTTGCTAAAGAACAAGGGGACACACAAGATTCCACAGGATGGTGGATTCTACTGGACACAAGGATTGTCGTCCCCAAGGCTCTAGGATAGGCCCTAGTTAAGGACACACACCAGCCCACTCACTTAGGACAGACCAAACTAACTGAGCTGCTAAAAGTCAAATACTACATTCCCCACTTACATGAACTTATCAGGAAATTACTACTCGGTGTGATGTATGTGCCCAAGTAAATCCGGGAGGGAACAGGTCTAGCCAGGTAGGAGTGAGACTCAGAGGGACTAGCCCTGGGGAGCAGTGGGAATTAAATTTCACTGAAATAAAACCCCCAGCAAATGGCTAGAAATACCTCCTGGTGTTTATAGATATGTTCTCTGGATGGGTCGAAGCGTTCCCCACTGGGTCCGAGACTGCTTTGGTGGTCACAATAAAACTATTAGAGGACCTTGTTCCTCGGTTCAGCCTCCCTCTAATGCTGGGGTCAGACAATGGGCCTGCCTTTACTGCACAAATTTCTCAGGGCCTAGCCAATACCCTGGGTGTATCCTGGAAATTGCACTGTGCCTATCGTCCCCAGAGTTCAGGGCAAGTCAAACAAATCAACCAGACCTTAAAACAAACCCTGACAAAGTTTATCCTAAAGACCCAGTGAAAACTGGGTCAGCCTGCTTCCTTTTGTCCTCCTCCACATCCGATGCACACCCTATCAAAAAGGCTTCTCCTCTTTTGAAATCATGTTCTGTAGGCCCCCTCCCTTACTCCCCAGATCCGCAGATGCTGTGCATGCTGATGGCCATAATTATACACTCCTTAAGTCCTTACAGGTGCTCCAGTCTGTTCAATCCCAGATACACCAGCTCATTAAGGACAACTGTCCCACCCCATTGGACCTCGCAAAGCAGCCAACACACCCCTTCCAGCCCAAAGGCTCTGTCTTTGTTAGAAGATTTGCTACCTCCAGCCTCACTCCCCGTTCGAAGGAACCCTACACGGTTATCCTGACCACACCCACCACACTCAAGGTGAACAGACTAACGGCCTGGATTCATCACACCCATGTCAAGACTGCCCCACAAGAAGGACAATGGAGCGGCAAACACTCATTCCCCCATTCACTAAAGCTAAGACTTGTGTGCTGTTCATGGTCACCACCTTCACCACCCTAATCTGTGTTGTAAATCCCTATAGCAACCCCCCCCAGAACCCACCTACTCTCAATGGGTCCTCAGCGAGGGCTCCACTGGAGAATATGTTAGTTCCTTAACTGGGATGGGATCCACCCTAGTCAACTTAACCCTGGAGTACATTCCAAAGAACCCCATTACCTTCTCCGTAGACCTCTGGGCCCCAACCTGAATGTCAGAACAAGTGGAGGCGTAGCCAGGTGCAGCAGTTCAGGGGCAGAGCAACAACCATCTGTGCCCAGGATCCACCCCACAAAAAAAAAAAAAATGAATTATTTTGCCCCCATTGGGGTTGTGAAACTATCTCCACTATATCAGGGTACACCAAAAACATAAACTGAGCACTTAGAACCAACAAACAATACTAACCTGTTAGAGGAATCAATGATTTAATTCCTGTAAATAAAACAAGGGGGGAATGTGACATGGTAAAAGCCCCATAAAATTGCATACCTCAATCATACCTCCACTTTCTGTTGAAACTGCTCTCTATAACCCAAATGTGAATAAGTAATTAAGGACTGTAATTTCCACCCTACCCAGACAATGTGTAAACAAATGCTAATCTTCACTTTTGTGAACCACTTAAGTAACAATCAGAATGTCAAAATGTCCGGAGCCCCTCACCCTCATCTTTGCCCAGGAATCCACTGGGATGTCCAGAACCCCTCAACCTCATCTCCACCCAGGAGGTGATTTACAGACTCCACTAGCCCTCAGAACATCTGAAGCCCCTCACCCCCACCCCTGCCCCTCACTCTCACTCCTGAGGTAGTTTTACAGGTATAAAAGGTCTTGACAGCCTCCTTTCGGGGCCACAGGTTGGAGAGACGTGAGTCCTCCATGGCCATCAGCAATAAAGACCCTGCAATTTGGCATACTTTTGTCTTGGTGTTAACTTTCTATGCTCGGGCCAGTACAATACTTGATACTACAAATCATAAGAATACTATGGCTTGTTTCAGTTTTTACATTCTCAGCATTCTTTACAGCTCATGGCAATAAGTGTTTGTCAAGTGAAATAATGGGTGTTGTGTTTTTCTTTAAATCTTCTAATACCAGACTCGTCTTTAATTATCAATAAGTACTCTTTTAAGATCATCACAGGCCTTGGGCTCTTGGACCTGTAATCATTAATGGATGAAATGGCCCTGCTCTTGATTAAGTGGACTCACTTATTAGCATTCTAATTTGCAATTTTGAAGGTGGATTTGCACTCTCAGGACATATTCAGAGCTTCCCACACTCTTCCCTAAACTTCTCTTTCCTTTTTATCTCTGATTCTCCACATAGAAGATAAGCCCTTTGAGAGCAGAGCATGTACTTCATTTACTCTTAGATTCCCTGCAACACTACGAATCTTGTACCAACTTTCTATAGAATAAGAATGTAATCAGTGCTTGTTAATTTAAATTAACAGCAGTGTTACATGCAGCTGCACAGTGTGGTGGGTTAAAATTGACCTTGGTGTCAAAAGCCCTGCACTCAACTCCCAGTTCTATTGCTTTCTGACTTTGGGCAAGTCATCTTTGTACTTGCTCACATAGTTAACATTACTGGGACTATTTCATTCCTTTGTATAGATCAAGATCTCCATTTGGTATCACTTTACTTCGCTAAAGGACTTCCTTTAAGATTGTTTTAATAGTGAAAGTATGCTGGTGGTTAATTCCTTCAGCATTTGTATGTTTGAAAAAGTTATCTTTATTTTTGAGAGGTGTTTTTGCTGGTTATAGAATTCTTCTTCTTCTTTTTTTTTTTTTTTTTTTGAGACAGAGTTTCGCTCTTGTTACCCAGGCTGGAGTGCAATGGGGCGATCTTGACTCACCACAACCTCTGCCTCCTGGGTTCAGGCAATTCTCCTGTCTCAGCCTCCTGAGTAGCTGGGATTACAGGCACACGCCACTGTACCCAGCTAATTTTTTGTATTTTTAGTAGAGACAGGGTTTCACCGTGTTGACCAGGATGGTCTCAATCTCTTGACCTCATGATCCACCTGCCTCGGCCTCCCAGAGTGCTGGGATTACAGGCGTGAGCCACCGCGCCTGGCCAGAATTATTCTTGATAGACTTTTTTTCCCCCCTTTTCAATACTTTAAGGATGTTGCTCCAGTTCCCTCTGGCTTGCGTTGATGAGAAATCTGCAATAATTCATATCTTTATTCCTCTATATTTGCCATTTTTTTCTTGGTCTCTGGCTGCCTTTAAGATTTTTACTTTGTCTCTATTTTCATTTTTGTTTTGATTTGCTTTTTAGCTACTTTATTATGTGATAGTTGGTATCTTTTTCCACATATTTTATTCTTGGGGTTTATTGAGATTCTGGATTTGTTGATTTACAATTTTCAACACACTTGAAAAACTTTTGGATACTGTTACTTCAATTTTTTTCTCCTACTTTGTCCCCTGATCTCCTTGGAGGACTCTTAATTGCACTGATATTAGGCCACTTGACATTTTCTGGGAACTCACTGATCCTCTGTCTATTTTTTCTCATCATTTTTTCTATGTGTTTCATTTTGGGTCATTTATATTGATATATCTTCAAATTCACCAGGCTTTTCTTCTATAATATCTAATCTGCTGTTACTCCCATCCAGTGATTTTCCATCCCAGACATTGCAGCTTCCATCTATAGAAGTTTGATTTGAGTCTTTTATATATCTTTCATGTCTGTACTTAACATGTTGAATATTTCTTTTGGTATTTTAAATATATGAAATATGGTTTTCATAATAATTTTTATGTTCTTGCCTATGAATTCTGTTATTTGTGTCAAGTTCTGGGTTGATTTCCATCGATCAATTTTTTTTTCCCTCTTTTCCTCATCATGGATCACATGTTCCTGCTTCTTTGCCTGTTTGGTAACTTTTTAATTGAATTCTATATCGAGAATTTTACCTTGTTGCATGCTGGCTTTCATTGTATATATTTATATGTATTTCTCATGTCAAGTTGTTCTGGGACATGGTCAAATTAATTGGGAACAGTTTGATCATTTCAGGAATTTCCTTTAAGCTTTGTTAGACAGGAGGTAGCCATGCTTAGCTTGGAGCTATTTTTTCCCTTCTACTGAGGCAAGGCCCAGCGGCCCATCAATGATGAGGGTTTTCAGTCTGGCTGGTGAGAATAGGAATGATTCCTGGCCCATGTGAGCTTTAGAGATTGCTCCCTCTGATCCTTGCAGGTTTTTCCTTGGTCTCCAGTAGTGTCAACACACACATGCCATGGTCAGTCTTAGCTGAAAATTCTGAGGGGCTCCTCTGCTGATCTCCAGAAGTATCTTTCCTTTCACCTTTCTTCCCTCCAGCATTCTCTATCACACAACTTGATTTCCTTAAGTCACGGAGACCACTGGACTCTACCAGGTTTCCTCATCCCTGCCCTGTAGCCTGGAAACTCTCTCTAGACAGTAAGCTGGGGCAACCATAGGATTTACCCTGTGTATTTCTTTTTTTTTGAGACGTAGTTTCACTCTTGTTACCCAGGCTGGAGTGCAATGGCACAATCTCGGCTCACCGCAACCTCCACCTCCTGGGTTCAGACAATTCTCCTGCCTCAGTTTCCTGAGTAGCTGGGATTACAGGCATGTGCCACCATGCCCAGTGATTTTTTTGTATTTTTAGTAGAGACGGGGTTTCACCATGTTGACCAGGATGGTCTCGATCTCTTGACCTTGTGATCCACCTGCCTCAGCCTCCCAAAGTGCTGGGATTACAGGTGTGAGCCACTGCACCCAGCTACCCTGTTTATTTCTTGTGTCTCAGAGATCACTATCTTTTGTCACCCAATGACCAGTATCTCCAAAAACCATTGCTTCATGCATTTGTCCATTGTTTTAGTTGTTTTATGTAGGAGGGTAAACCTGGACCCTGTGACTCTATTTTGGCTGGAAGCAGAAGTCCTATACAGCTTCTTTGTGCCCTAATTTTTTCATTTTTGAAATGGTGTTAATAATATCAGTCTGTTTTGTGTGACAAAGTTAGTGAAATATATAATTCCTACATAAATATAAGATCTTATTTGAATAGATGAAATGTGCATACAAATAACTGTGAGAGAAGTTATGTTAAAATTACATCAGTCATTTGTACTTTAGTGAGAACATATTTGTCAGAGCTTTTACTGAAATAGATTCAAAGTTGACAGTAGAATTGCAAGTAGCTACTCATTTTTGCTCCAGGCCTTCTCACTCTCCAAATATGAGTGAGAGATTAGGGATCCGATACAAAAGAGTGAGCCTAGATCACAGTAGGTTAGTCAAAGAATTATTCCAGGTTGCTCTAAAATGTAATGTTAAGAGTGTGTGTGTGTGTCCATGTGTATGCATGCACGCACATGTGCATGCGTGTTTTTCAAAGTCTAACTCTGTCACCAGGCTGGAGTGCAGTGGCACGATCTTGGCTCACTGCAACCTCTGACTCCCTGGTTCAAGCAATTCTCCTGTCTGAGCCTCCTGAGTGGCTGGGATCACAGGCACACAGCACTAGGCTCAGCTAATTTTTGTATTTTTGGTACAGATGGGGTTTCACCATGTTGGCCAGGATGGTCTCAATCTCCTGACTTCGTGATCCACCCATCTCATCCTCCCAAAGTGTGGGATTACAGGCCTTTAAATGTTTTATTAAAACTCACTGAATGGGAACTGGATCCTGGATAGAAAAGGATGTTGCCTCAGCTGGGCACAGTGGCTGACACCTATAATCCCAGCACTTTGGTGGATCACAAGGTCAAGAGTTTGAGACCATCCTGGTCAACATGGTGAAACCCCGTCTCTACTAAAAATACAAAAAATTAGCTGGGCATGGTGGCTTATGCCTGTAGTCCCTGCTACTCAGGAGGCTGAGGCAGGAGAATTGCTTGAACCCAGGAGGTGTAGGTTGTGGTGAGCTGAGATCACGTCATTTCACTCCAACCTGGGTAACAAGAGCAAAACTCCGTCTCAAAAAGAAAAGAAAAGAAAAGAAAAGGATGTTGCCTCTTTGAGAACATGAAGGCTTGGAGAGAAGGCAATTGTGGCCTGAAAGTATGAGAAGGCAACCTAAAAAGAGAGAAGGGTAATTCCAAGATCAAGATGAGGAATGGAGAGGAGAGTTTGCTGTCTGGAAAAGCAACAAATCTAGAAGAACTTGAAAAAAAGAAAGATGAATCCTTCCAGTAAAATCAAAGCAAACAGAAAATGGGGACTTAGACTTTATAACTAATTTCATCCATATATATAATATTTGTATCTATATATTTGTATTCTGAAATCTCATGTGCACTGAGCTATAGAAGTGTCTTGGACTTGATATGTGTTGAGGAAACCTGACTTTAGGGCCTGGAATTTGTTGGAGTGGGGGTGTGGGATGCTAGAGGTTTTACAGGAAAGCTCCTTTTGCAGCAAGTACCTCTGTCCTCCACAGGTCTTTCTGATTCATTTTGAGGAATGACAGGAATGAACTGGGAGGAAACTTTCTGCTTGGTGTCTTCTTAGAGATGCTCATTTTGTCTTGAATTCCATTTTCTACATGAATGGCAGTTGTCAAAAGAGTGACAGTGCCAGGGCCCTCTTCTAACCTAGTCCTGCCTAAGATGCTAAGGGCATCAAGGGATCAAACTGCACCTTCTCTAGGTATTGATGACAATGGTTGAATCTTCAATGCTGTGACAGAGAACTACACCTCAAACTACAGAAGATCCTTTTATTTGGATGTAACTTCCACATTCTTACATTATATTAACAGCAAAAGTCTGAATTTCCTGGTTCTTGTCCCACTTGCCTGTACAGCTGAGTTTGCCTCCTTTCTGTTTCTCTGCTGATGGTCACTGTGATGATACAAGGACCTCTGCCAGAGACACAGTCACCAGTCCTGGAGGCATTAGAATGACAGTCTGTGAACATCTGTGCATACCCTGCTCTCTAGATTCTGGCCACACTGGCCTTTCAGTTTCATGAACATTGCATGATCACTTCCCATTCTCCCAACCGCAAAGAATCTTCACTCACACTGTTTCCTCTGCCTGGAGCACTCTTTCTCCCTTTGTGTCTCTTCCCCATGAAAGTTTCAGAGGGCTAGTTAATATCTCTGCTTTCTTCAGATTTCATCTGGATCTTCATTCAAAGAAGCCTTGATTCTCTTCTTCCTCCTCCCACAAGTCTTGATTAAGTTCTTTTGTTAAAAACTCCTGAAGAGAACCCATTCTACAGTACATCTATCATAGATTACATATATATTCTCATTTGTGTGATCATTTGATTAATTTCACTTTAGTCTGTCTCTCAGGCTCATTCACATTCTACAAGTTAATTTCTGTCTCCTGGGTCCATTCATTCTCTCTAATAATCACTTATTATACATGAGAAAAATTTCCTACATTCTCCATCTCTTCCCATTAGGTTATTGAATAGCAATTTTCCTGCTATTTCACTGTGCTTATGTGTGTTAATAAGATTGTATGCCTTTTTCCCTTATTACTCTGTCTATTGTCAATTAAATTCAACAGACTTTGACTTGAACCTTCAGAGGGAAAATCTGAACTTCCCTTCAGTGGAAATAATGAATGGAGAAATAGAGACAATGCATCCCCTCACCTCTCTTCTCTCTGCTACCTAGGTGCACCTAAGCAGCATTCCCTGTGTCTCAGGGACCCCTCTTTAAACAGCCCTTTCAGATTTTTTGCCTATAATGCCAAACTCCAAAGACTAAATATCCAGCCCTTTGAGCTGGTTGAGGGATAGGAAGCATTTCCTGTCTTGCTCAACTGTGGCCTCAGACATCCTTAATCAGTTAGTTGTTTTGGGAAATAGATACTTGATGATATGATTTACCTCTGCGTCCCTACCCAAATATAACATCAAATTGTAATCCCCGTGTGTTGGAGGAGAGGCCGGGTGGGAGGTAACTCAATCATGGGGCTGGACTTACCCCTTTGCTGTTCTCATGATAGTGAATGAGTTCTCATGAGATCTATTTGTTTAGAAATGTGTAGTGCTTTTCCCCTCATTTTCTCTCTCTCTCCTGCCATCATGTGAAGAAGGTGTTTGCCTCCCTTTCACCTTCCACCATAATTGTAAGTTTCTTGAGGCCTCACAGTCATGCTTCCTGTTAAGCATGTATAACTCTGAGTCAATTAAACCTCTTTTCTTCATAAATCATCCAGTCTCATGTAGTTCTTTATAGTAGTGTGAAAGTGGACTAATACAGTAAATTGGTACCAGAAGTGGAACACTGCTATAAAGATACCTGAAAATGTGGAAGAGACTTTGGAACTTGGCAAAAGGCAGAGTTTGGAACAGTTTGGAGAGCTCAGAAGAAGATGAGAAGATGTGGGTGTAAGGCTGGTTGCCTAGCCGGGAGCACAGACGCACACACCGACCCCTCGCCGGGAGCTCGGACACCCTCCCTCCCTTGCAGGGAGCTTGGACACCCCCTCCTTGCCAGGAGCTCGGACACCCCCTCCCCTCACCGGGAGCCCAGAAAAAAGCCCCGCCAGGACCTATCTGATACCATTTTGTCCCATCTGGGCTCCACTCCCTGCCTACCATTTTGTCCCATCCAGGCCCCACTCCCCACCTACCATTTTGTCCTATCCGGGCCCCACTCCCTGCCTACCATTTTGTCCCATCTGGGCCCCACTCACCTTGGGCACAACCAATTGAACGCCTCCACTCCCTATAAAACCCCACGTTTGAGAGGAGTCCTCCCGTGGGACCGCAGAACCTCACCCGGGAGCCTGAATAAATTCCTTTGCATTGGATCTTCTTGTGCTGGCCTCAGTTTCTTCTTTTTAAACTCTGCAAGAACAAACCTTACAGTGGGAAAGTTTGGAGCTTCCTAGAGATTTGTTGAATAGTTTTGACCAAAATGGTGATAGTGAAATGGATAATGAAGTCCAGGCTGAGGTGGTCTCAGATGGAGATGAGGAACTTGTTGGGAACTGTAATGAAGATGACCCTTGGTATGTTTTAGCAAAGAGACCAGACTCATTTTTCCCTGGCCCTAAAGATCTGTGGAACTTTGAACTTGAGATAAATGATTTAGAGTATCTGGTGGAATAAATGTCTAAGCACCAAAGCATTCAAGAGGTGACTTGACTGCTGTTAAAAGCATTCAGTTTTTTTGTATTCACAAAGATATGGTTTGGAATTGGAACTTATATTTAAATGGGAAGCAGGGCATAAATGTTCCAAAAATTTGCAGCCCAACAATGTGATAGAAAAGAAAAATCAATTTTCTGAGGAGAAATTCAAGCTGGCTGCAGAAATTTCATAAATAACTAGGAACCAAATGTTAACTGCTAGAGACAATGGGAAAAATGTCTCCAGGGCATGTCAGAGGTTTTCACAGCAGTTCCTCCCATCAGAGAACTGAAGGCCTAGGACACAGGGCACCAGGGCCTTGCTGCTTTGTGTAGTCTTGGGATATGGTGCCCTGTGTCCCAGCCATGGCTAAAAGGGACCAAGATACAGCTAAGGCCATGACTTCAGAGGGTGCAAGCCCCAAACTTTGGCATTTTCCACAGGGTGGTATACCTGAGTATGCGTAGAAGTGAAGAGTTGAGATTTAAGAATCTCTGCCTAGATTTTAGAGGATGTATGGAAATGCCTGGATGTCTAGGCAGAAGTTTGCTACAGAGGCAGAGCCCTCATGGAGAACCTCTGCTAGGGCAATGCAGAAGCGAAATGTGGGGTTGGGACTTCCACACAGAGTCCTCACTAGGCACTGCCTAGTGGAGCTTTGAGAAGAGGGCCATTGTCCTCAAGACCCCAGAATGTTAGATCCACCAACAGCTTGCACCATGCTCCTGGAAAAGCCACAGACACTCAATGACAGCTTGTGTAAGGAACTGCCAGGGCTGTACCCTGCAGAGCCACAGGTGTGGAGCTGCCCAAAACCTTGGAGGCCCACCTCTTGTGTCATTGTGGCCTGGATGTGAGACATGAAGTCAAAGTAGATCATCTGAGAGCTTTAAGATTTAATGGCTGACCTGCTGGATTTTGGACTAACAGGAGGCCTGTAGCCCCTTTGTCTTGGCCAGTTTCTCCCATTTGGATTGGGAGCATTTATACAATGCCTGTACCCCCATTGCATCTTGAAAATAACTCACTTGTTTTTTATTTTACAGGCTCATAGGTAGAAGGGACTTGCCTTGTCTCAGATGACACTTTGGACTTGGATTTTGAGTTAATGCTGGAATGAGTTAAGACTTTGCGGGGACTGTTGAGAAGGCATGATTGTGTTTTGAAATGTGAGAAGGATGTGAGATTTAGAAGGGGCCAGGGGCATGATGATACAGATTGGTTATGTGCCCCCACCAACATGTCACGTTGAATTGTAATCCCCATGTGTTGGAGGAGAGGCCTGGTGAGAGGTGATTGACTCATGGGGGTGCACTTCCCCCTTGCTCTTCTCACGATAGTGAATGAGTTCTCACAAGAGCTGGTTGTTTAAAAGTGTGTGGCACCTCCCCCTTCACTCTCTGTCTTCTTGCCACCGTGTTAAGAAGGTGCTTGCTTCACCTTTGCCTTCTGCCATGATTGTAAGTTTCCTGAGGCCGCCCAGGAATGCTTCCTGTTAGACCTGTGAAACTGTGTGTCAATTAAGCCTCTTTTCTTCATAAGTCACCCAGTCTCAGCTAGTTCTTTATAGCAGTGTGGGAAGTTGGGGAGAGTTCTCTGTTCCTATCCATGCTGTCTCACTTTAGGCTTAGCCAGGACTACCAATATTTTTTTGTTTTTGTTTGTTTGTTTGTTTTTGGACACAAAGTCTGACTCTGTCACCCAGGCTGGAGTGCAGTGGTGTGATCTCAGCTCACTGCAGCTTCTGCCTCTTGCCTCAGACTCACAAGTAGCTGGGACTGCAGGTGTGTGCCACCATGCCTGGCTAAATTTTTTTGTATTTTTAGCAGAGATGGGTTTTCACCATGTTGGCCAGGCTGTTCTTGAATTCCTGACCTCAAGTGGTCTGGGCATTGCAGCCTCCCAAAGTGTTAGGATTACAGGCATGAAACACCATACCCAGCCTGACTACCAAGTTTTTGTTGTCATTTTTAATGAAAATTCTCTGGTTAAGCACAGGTAATAGATGAGAAGTGTTCATTGATGATTTTTGAAAATTTGTGTTTATTTCACTGCTATTTAATCTTTGTGTCCTTGATGATATTTGTTCTTTTCATTTTACCTGGATTCCAAGTACAGTAGTTTCTTATTGGTGCTATGACGAATCATCACAAATTTTGTGAGTTACAACAACATATTTATTGTCTTAAATGTGTTCCACACTCTGTTCCAGAGTCCAGAAGTCTGAAATAAGTGTTACTGGGATAAAGTCAAGATGTCAGCAGGGCTGTTTCCTTCAGGAGGCTCAGACAATTCATGTCCTTACCTTTTTCAGTTTCAAGGGGCTGCCTGCATTCCTCGGCTTGTGGCCTCTTCCACTATGTTCAAAGCACATGATTGCAGTCTCTCCTTCCATCATCATATGGACTTCTCTCTTACTCTGATTCCTCCTGTGTCTTCCTTATTAGGGTCCTTGTGATTATATCATCACCACCTCCCTAGATAATTGTCCCCTCTCAAATTCCTTAACATAATCATATCTGCATAGTCCATTTTGCCATATATGATAACATTCACAGATTCCATGTGTTAGGACATGGACATCATTATTCTTCCTACTATACCAAGACTCACATTTATGAGTAAATTTCAATGCCTTGGATGACTTCTCAGGCAACACAAATACTTGATTTCTGCCTGCCATTAATATGACATTCAAGCCTTTTGTGTTGCTGTTTCTAAACTTAATATAATAGTTTAGAGATTGAAGAACTTTAGATAACATTTTGAAAGATTCAAAGAACAACACAATTAGAAGTTTAACTAGAGAGTTAAAAAATGTTATAATCTCAACTTTAGCAGTTATCATTGTACAACTTTCATTACCCCATTTTACTTCTTTAAATTGTAAAATTGGGATAAATACAACAATGCATCTCAGATGTATCATCTATTATATGAGAATAACAATGTTATCTACCTTATAGAGAAACTGCTTTTGCAAAAATTAGAAAAGTGAGAGAATTATGCCAGTGAAAGAGATCTGATCTAACCAATTCCATCTTGCCTTTAACTTCCAAACTGCCCTTGGTCATTCCTGAGCGTGGGCCAAGCTAGCTTTGGGAGAAATTTAGTTTATAGTTTCTTTCCCCAAAGTAAAGCACCTTTATCAAACTAGTAAAAGGTCATAAAGTTAGGATTATGATAGGAATTCAGCTCACAAAGACCATTTTCCATTCCCCAACCAATTAGCAGCACCCATTCCCTAGCCCCTTGCCTGCCAAACTATCTTTTAAACAGTCTCAGATTAGGACACTGGAGGCTGTGGAAAATAAATAAATAAATAACCCTAGCCTTCAAATTTTCAGAGAGACTGATCTGAGTAATATTAAAACTCTGGTCTCCTATTTAGCCTGCTCTCTATGAATTAAACTCTTTCCCTATTGCAATTCCTTGGTCTTGATAAATTGTCTCTATCTGAGCAGTGGGCAAGATGAATCCACTGGGTGATTACAATAGAGATTTTTTTTTTATTTTTTTTGAGACAGAGTCTTGCTCTGTTGCCAGGCATCAGGCTGGAGTACAGTAGCTCGATCTTGGCTCACTGCAACCCCCGCCTCCTGGGTTCAAGCAATTCTCCTACCTCAGCCTCCCGAGTAGCTGGGATTACAGGCACGCACCACCACGCCCAGCTAATTTTTGTATTTTTAGTAGAGACGGGGTTTCACCATGTCGGCCAGGATGGTCTCGATCTCTTGACCTCGTGATCCGCCCTCCTTGGCCTCCCAAAGTGCTGGGATTACAGGCGTGAGCCACCATGCCAGGCGAGTTGTTTTATCTACTGATTTATACTTATCTTGCACTTAAAAAAAGATCAATAAATATTTTTATTATATGTGAAAGGAAAATAAAAACTCATGACCTCAATTCACTATGCCAAAAGGTAAAAATTAAGCTGAAAGCTGAGTCATGCCAACTAAAGTCAGGCATTAAAGAGACTGCTTTTCTCTTTGCTCCTAAGCAGACAATTACAGGTGAAAGGTTAAATATCTCCACAAGTAGCTATTCTATGTTCATTTTATCTTATGTAAAGTGACCATTTACTGGGAGCCAGATGTAAACAGAATTGACTCTTCCCCTCCCTGCTCCTTTTCTCTGGCAGCATGTGGATTACCATACTCACCGTTTTTCCCCTCCAGTCCACTTTTCCCCACTAAATATCAGAGCCCTCAAAATCATCTTGGGATGAAAGCACAAACTGCAGACTGTTTCTGTGATTCCATGCTTTTTCTTTTTCTTCCTGGCATGTCCCTTGGCAAAATAAGCTTCCAAATTGATTGAGAACTATCTCAGATACTTTTTGGTTTACGTATTATTAGGCCTATTTTGAATTTGTTACCATGCCTAAACCATCTAACATATGGCATTTCAATAAAGGTTCATGGAATCCTAGGAGGCCCATGAACAGGTTTCAGGAGGTACATGTGTCCTCAAAACTGAGTGCACAGCTTCGAAGGTGAGAGGGCTTGTAGCTTTCATTAGATTCTTGTTGGATTCAGTGACCATAACAGGTTTTGAGGCACAGTGGTTGAAGGGAAGAACTTCAACCTGAGATATCACAGGAAAGCTCTCTGTTTATGAGACTTCCGAGACAGCAGCTCAGTCTCCATCCTCAGATCAATAAATTTAAAAATGTGATTCTATCAGAGCCCCTCGTGTAGAGCAGACTTTCAGACTAACTCCCATGAGATTAGTATACAAACCAAAAAAGCCACATGTTCAGTGGTGTGGGGGTGGAGCTGCCCACCTAGCGACCACACAGCAGTTCCCCTCTCCCGTACTGCCTGGCCGGGGTGCCTGAGCAGCATTTCCCTGCAGACAGGGAGACCGTAAACCATCTTGTAGCTCTGCCTGGTTTTTCCTTTTGCCACAGGACTTAAAGACAATGGGAACTGGTGGGAAACAGATCACCCAGCAGCTCTTTACTGACATCAGGGTATCTGGAAAACAAAATAACCACTCAGAAGCCTGGCAAAGAAAGGGATTTGTAGAATCAGAAGGCATGTTTTTGCACAGATTATGATAAAATCTGATGAATTCCCCCACATCAAAGTACAACTCACTAATGACCATAGGACCCCTGTCTGCCACATGCATGGTCTTCCTCTCTCCTGGAACAGCGCTCAGTAAAAGTCAAGACTTTCCTTGTTTCATTTTTGCTGAATATGCTAACTAGCCCTTTCTATTAATATATTCTTTCCACAGAAACAATTATAACTCATTATGTTACAGGGTTTTTTTTCTTTTTAATGTTCAATTATGTTTTGTTGAAACAGTCTCTTTTGATCTGGTGTCTCCTCAAACCCCTTTTGAGGCATTTGCCTTCTCTCAGGATAGGTTACTTTCTCAGATGGTTAACTTCATCCACGATTCATTAATTCTTAGTTTTCACTATCAGAGAGTTGCCTTTTCAAGTTACAGGTGTGCCTTATCCTGTCCCTACATGTGCCCCACAAAGGAATCACCTCCCTGCTCACCATCTTCATCACTGTCATTGTGATAATGGAAACATTGTGAAATGTAGCTGCTTCTGTGTTAATGTAGAGTGGTCTATAAAAAGATTTCGTGTTAGTCCTCTCCTTGTAATTAACCCATAAATTGTTTCTCATCTACTTAGAATTAAATCTAAACTTCTTAACCATGGTGGAGTACTCAGTGTTGGCGTTCTTAGCCCGTCTTTCAATCCCCATTTCCCTTCTTTCAGCTCAGCACCCTGAAGTTTCCTCTGGGGACACACTCTTACTGCAATTTTAGTATATGCGTCAGATGGAATGAATTCTTTCCTCAGATCTGAAGCGAGTGCTTTACTTAGCACGGACAAACCTGCATATCCATCCTCCTGGGCACCGTGACTATTCCAAGGACTGATGCGTGGTCCATAGGGGTCTGATGAGGATGAGGTCTGGACATGTTGTGGCAATTATTAGAAAACCTGTACAATCTTTTAGGATCGTTAAACTGCTAGACTATATGGCTGATTTTTTAAAAATTAATTTATTTAACTTTAGGTGCATACTATATCTGGCATTTCTCCCCATGTTATCCCTCCCCACCCCCCCACCCACCCCCCGCTGTCCCTCCCCTAGCCCTCTCCAACTGCCCCCAGTGTGTGATGCTCTTCTCCCTGAGTCCACCAGTTCTCATTGTTCAACATCCACCTATGAGTGAGAACCTGCGGTGTTTGGTTTTCTGTTCTTGTGTCAGTTTGCTAAGAATGATGGTTTCCAGATTCATCTAAGTCCCTACAAAGGACACAAACTCATTTTTTTTTTTTTTTTTTTTTTTTGAGACAGAGTCTCACTCTGTCCCCAGGCGCCAGGCTGGAGTGCAGTGGCACAATCTCGGTTCACTGCAACCTCCGACTCCCGGGTTCAAGCAATTCTCCTGCCTCAGCCTCCTGAGTAGCTGGGGCTACAGGCACACGCCACCACACCTGGCTAATTTTTGTATTTTTAGTAGAGAGGGGGTTTCACCATGTTGGCCAGGATGGTCTCGACCTCTTGACCTTGTGATCTGCCCGCCTCGGCCTCCCAAAGGAACTAATTGTTTTTTATGGCTGCATAGTATTCCATGGTGTATATGTACCACATTTTTTTTGTCCACTCTATCATTGATGGGCATTTGGGTTGGTTCCATGGCTGAATTTTATATTCTTCACTAATTTGCGACATTCTTGCCACATTTTGCCTTTCTGGAAATAAGACAGATGAAAACAGAGACAGGTGAGAGAGACATGGATTGCCAGTGACACTATCTGAGCACGTTTTTGTTTTTGTCCACACTTGATCTTTCTGGACACCTGAGCCAATATATTCCCTTTTTTCCTTGAACCAGTTTACACTGGGTGTCTGAAACTTGCATCCCCCAAAGTCCAGACTATTCCCATGCCCTCAATGGTCTGGCCCCTGCTGATGTCCCCCACCTCGTCTTCTGCCACGTTCCCCCACCTTCTGTCAGTTCCTAGAAAAATCCATGCACTTTCCTACCCAAGGGACTTTGTTTTTTTTGTTCTCTTTCCTCTAAATGTTCTTCACGGGCCATCTTCACCTTCAGATCTCTGCCTAAGTGCTACCTTCTCTGAGATTTTTCTGGCGTAGATCACACATATAGCACATACTCGCTCACAGACTAGACTGGACTGCAAGTTTCCTGTGGGCAGGGACTACCTGTGACCTGTTCAGGATTGTTATTCCAGTGCCTGGCATTGTGCCCGGCACATAGTAGGTACTATGGAAATATTTGGGCAGGTTTTTTGAACGTGCCACGTTGTTCTGCTTTTCTTTCCGCCTAGAATTCTCTTTTTCTTTAATTCTTTGCATAGCCAGTTTCTTCTTATTTCAGTCTCAACTCAGGTTCCACTTTCTCAGGATTATGGACTTTTTGATCAGGAAGGTCTTTCCTAAAATCCGTAATTCCTCTCCCTCATCCTGTATCTCACATCATCTGGTTTTATATTAATCATTACACATGCCCTAAGATTATCCAGTTCAGTTTTTCACTTATTTATTTATTTTCTATCCTCAAACACAATATAAGCTCCATGAGCGCAGAGACGGTCTTAATCAAATCTTCATTGCCAACCCCCTCAGCAGCGCCTGGCATACGACAGTTTCAATAAATGTACACTGATTGACTGAATGGATGAATGAAGGAAAGTCAAGAACTAGAGATTACACTCACTTGTATGCTTTGCCTTATTTAATCCTTACAACAACCTTAGGAGCTAAGCACTATCACACGATTAGTCTCACATTACGGAGGAGAAAGCTAAGTCTTAGAGGAGCAATGTAATTTGCCCAAAGTCACGTTGTTCATAATTTGAGAAGCTGGAATTCAAGATATGCCTGTTTTGTGGATGACAGTTCATTTTCTGCATCTTAAAATATCTGTTTTATTTCTTATGATTCGAGTTTGGATATCACAGCTGGTCTCCAAGTAGAAAAATAGAGTTCCTACTCTCCTTCCCTTAACCCCATTAGCTTTATTCTCAGAGCTACAGGCAGAGCAGCCGGACAGCTTGCAACCTCAGGTAGGGATAGGTCCTGCCCTCACAGATTCACTGCATATGAGAAAGCAGGAGCGTGCACATTATTTGTAGGTTGGAAAGAGAGCCAAAAGGGGCTGGCCCGGGCATGCACTAAGACCTTTTCCCCAAACTTCACTAATCAGAATGGTTTTCTCTTCCCAAGGGATTGGGACCAGAGGGAGAGAAGGAAGGGGTTTGAGGAGAAGGGCAGAATTGTTTTTCTAATACTTCCAAGTGGGCCAAAGTTCCTGTTTATGGAGGGATGCAATAACACAGGGAGAGGGAGAAATTTCCCCAACTCCAACCCTCAATTATCAAAGAAAAACCCTTAATCTGCAATTGATGTTGCAGATTTTGGGGTGTAGTGGTGAGGGATATATCTATATTAGCAGTATCAGGTCTCAGTCCAGCCAACAACACATTTAATCATATTGCTACTAAAAATCACTCAGCGCCTCTGTGCTAACTTTGGAGTCAAGTTTAAACTCCTCTTCAGTGCAATGCCCTTCATGAGCAGCCCCTGGCGCCTCTGCAGTCTCACCTCCTGGTGTCCTCCTGACATCCCCATGTGACATGATAAAAGCCCCATAAAACTGCATACCTCAACCATACCTCGGCTTTCTGTTGAAACTGCTCTCTGTAACCCCTAATGTGACAGGCAAGCAGTCCAAACCCACGCCATCTTGGCCCATGCGACTTGTAATAAGTAGTTAAGGTCCGTAATTTCCACCCTACTCAGACAATATGTAAACTAATGCTTATCTTGACTTCTGTGAACCACTTAAGTAACAATCAGAATGTCCAAAGTCCACTGGCCCCCAGAATGTCCGGAGCCCCTCACCCTCATCTCTGCCCAGGAGGTGATTTACAGAATCCACTAGCCCTCGGACTGTCTGAAACCCCTCACCCCCACCCCCACCCCTCACCCTCACCCTCACCCCGGAGGTGGTTTTACGGGTATAAAAGGTCTTGACACCCTCCCTTCGGGGCCACGGGTTGGAGAGATGCGAGTCCTCCGTGGCTGCTGGCAATAAAGACCCTGCAATTTGGTATACTTTTGTCTTGGTGTTGATTTTCTATGCTCAGGCCAGTACAACACCCACATTCATGGTGGAGAAACCGTGAACGTGTTGCCACTCCTCACAACTCTGAGCCTTTGGAAATGTAATTTCTTCTCCGCCTGGCTGATTCCTATTCAGCTCTCAAGATGAGGCAGTTAACCATGAGCAGTTTCAAGCCAGGTTATGTTTTACCTGTCTGTATATCCCTGGGCCTCTCAAAGTAGCTGCCTTGAATGAGTTTCAAAAGATTAGCTGTGTTTTAGAGACAGGGTCTCACTCTGTTGCCCAGGTTGGGGTGCCATGTGGTACAATCATGGCTCACTGCAGCCTCAAACTCCAGGGCTCAAGTGATCCTCCTGCCTCAGCCTCCCAAGTAGCTAGGACTATAGCAGTGTGCCACCATGCTGGGCTACTCTTCTTAAAATATTGTTTTTCTTTCTTTTTGAGGAAAGAGGCTGTGTCTTATGCAACACCATATCCCTAGGGTTAAGCCACAGTACCTGCACATGGGAGGTACTGGATAAATTAATTTTTGAATCAAACCTTTTCAGAGCCTCTGTGACATGGAAAGCAGGTGCTAGGCACTACTCGGGGGGGATACCAAGTCGTATCTCTGATCTTAATGAAATGAGAGTCCGGAGGGAAGAAGACATGGAAAGTTCATGAATATGATCCATAAGGCACGTGAGATAACTTGACGAAAGTTAATCTACCGGAATTTAAAAGGAGGGAACATTTCTGACTTCTGTAACAATTATCACATACCCTCCTTTTCACTTGGAAATGGACTCTTACCTGTTAAATTATTTTCTTAATGAGTTTAGAAGTGTCCTTTTCTTTATTTCTTTCTTTTTTTTTTTTTTTTTTTTGAGAGAGAGTCTTGCTCTGTCACCAGGCGCCAGGCTGGAGTGCAGTGGTGCAATCTCGGCTCACTGCAATCTCCGCCTCCCTAGTTCAAGCAATTCTCCTGCCTCAGCCTCCCGAGTAGCTGGGACTACAGGCGCATGCCGCCATGCCCAGCTAATTTTTGTGTTTTTTAGTAGAGGCGGGGTTTCACCATGTTGGCAAGGATGGTCTCCATCTCTTGACCTCATGATCTGCCCACCTCAGCCTTCCAAAAAGCTGGGATTACAGGCGTGAGCCACCGTGCCTGACCTAGAAGTGTCTTTTATTGTGTGGCTTGGATCTGTTTTAAAAGTAAGTGGGTCATAAATAATAAAGAAAACAGGTGATCAGGCTTAGGAGGCCTTCTGGTTGTGTGTTCAGACAGTATCCAGTAAGTTTGACTTGGTGTGAAGGGGTGGGATTACATGTTGAAGACAGCAGGATTTAGATGTTACACTGAAAGGAAGCAAGCAGTGAGCCCTGGGAAGAGTTGAAGGAAAGCGGTTACAAAAATGGATCCTTTCCAGGGTCCTCCATTAAGCCTCCTGGGATAGGTCTCCTGTCTGTTCCTAGACCCTGGGGTACTGCTGGACACCTCAAGCGAGGCCGAGAAATTGAATACTCATGAGTCTTGCAATGTAGGAATAACAATTCATCTGAACAAGTAAACAAGAATAGACTATTTTTTTCCCCATTGGGATCATTGGGTCTAAAAATCTGATTTCTGCCTAGGAATTATCAGTCTAGAATTTTCATTACTTTATAGAATTGATATTACATAGTTCTGAAGGATAAGGATTTAGCACTTGAGTTATGAAAACCTCAGGACAACGCAACACACAATGGTTAATTGGATTGGATATGTCCATAAAGTTGAATTCTAATTCAACTATGAGCATCTCTGATTCTGATTCTGATTTTAGGTGACTTTAATCCCAGATTGAATTTTCTGACATTTCTGTAAAATGGGGCACAAGAAAGCATGACGATTATGGGGTTTAAATATAAAAGAGTTAAGAGCTGAGAAGTGCCTCCTTGGTCAATATATAAATCAGACCACACTGACATCCCGTTTTCCTTCCTTTCTTTTTCATAATTAGGAAGTGGAGGGAAAGGGAATAGAGAATTTTAACAAAGCATTCCTAGTTAAACACATAGTTCTCATTGCATCACTAATTCAGAATTAACCACAGCTCCGTGGTGTCTCAGAAAGCTTCCTATTGCTTTTCACTACGTGACTTTCCACGTCTGTGTGCTTGGTACTCTCGGATGTACAAAGACGAGGTCGAATTCCCTTCCACGTCTAGCAGTGTCTTGCACATTTACCTACTCAAAAAAAAATGCTCCTTAAGGAATCAACGAACGAATCCTTAGCAGGAAAAGTGAACATGAAGTTTTTCTCTCACGATGAAGTGTGTTTCTCCGTTCGTTTCAGATATGTATCAGCTAGTCAGCGTAAATTGTGCTTTTTATATGCTCACCAGGTGTAGGTAAAAGCTTTTTGGCTGAGACTGAGACATTCTTCGCGGGAGGATAACAAAGTGGGCGGGGATCTGGCAAACAGGGCCTCGAGGAGGAGGCGGAGTCGCGGAGAGTTTGAGTATTTCCGTCCAATCAGAAGGAGACTGTAAGAGCAGGAGGGGAGATGAAGGGGGAGCGGGAGCTGGAGAAGACCGCCCGGCTACTCCAGCGCGCCAGGCGCAACCGCAGCTTCTCGGCTTGAGCACCTCCACTTGCAGCGGCAGATTCCGAGGCCACCTCCAGCAATGGCCTTTGCAAATCTGCGGAAAGTGCTCATCAGTGACAGCCTGGACCCTTGCTGCCGGAGGATCCTGCAAGATGGAGGGCTGCAGGTGGTGGAGAAGCAGAACCTTAGCAAAGAGGAGCTGATGGCCGAGCTGCAGGTAAGGGGAGCCGGAGAAGCCAACCTCCGCAGAGAAAGGCTGGCTGCGCCTAGGCCAGCGCGCCCCTCACGTGCCGCCTTATCAGTCAGTTCCGGGACCTCCTGAGATTGGGAGGTAGAGGGGAACGGGGCCGGGGAGGCAGAAAGGGAAGAGCACACCGCGGCGAGATGCGAACTTTGCTTTTAGTTTGCAGCCGCGGCTTTCTCGTTGGCATGCCTCCGCTAGCCTTGCGCGCTGCAGGCTGCTCCGACTGGTCCTGCAGGCTGCCCGCGGATACCAGCGCGGCGCCCCAGAGCTTCGGCCCGCAGCTGTTCTGGCAGCCTTGCGCCGCCCTCCCCCAACCCCCAACCCCCTCCGCGCGGGGGCACAGGGGGACGGGCGCCAAAGCGGCTTCCTCGCGGGGAACCCGGGAACTAGCGGTTCTTCCCAACCAAGTTCTGGGCCGCCCCGCCGATTCCAGCCTTTCTTGGACGGGGGGTGGGGCGGGTGGGGGAGGCTGGCTGGGGATGGGTGGGGGTTGGGGGTTGGGGGTTGGGGGGTGGGAGGCGGGCGGCGGAGGACGGGGGAGCGGACGGGGGGGCGGGCAGTGGGGGAGGCTGGCTCGCGGGGAGGGCGACGCTGGCGGACTCCCAGCCAGTCTCGTGGCTGCTGGGGCAGCTGCGGGAAAGGCGGCCCTCGTAGGGCTGCAGACGCGTACCCGCCCCTCGTCTGATGCAAGACTGCTCCGTGCTTTCGCAGCCCCTCTGCCGCCTGGGAGCCTTCGGAGGAAACGGGCCGGCGGGGGGCGTTGGGGTCCAGGTTTAGCCTCCTCCCCACCTTTGGTTTTTTGTTGGTTGGGAGTGACCGGACTGGACTAGAATCCGATCCCAAACGCTCCCAGATGATTTGTAGTCTTAGCAAATTTTAGGAACGTTATCTCCGTTTGTTGTGATATATAATTAATCTACCTTAAATCTTTGGTTACTGTGTTTGAAAAGGCCCGCAGGGCTTGGTGGCCTTGTCCAGGACATTGATTTTTGTGAACTGTTCACTCCAGGGCCTGCACTTTCGACCTCTGTAGTCCACCCAGCTGCCCAGTCCCTACCTCACCTGATCCGGCTTATTGTCCCCGACTCTCCACGTCGCACAGCCGCCTTCCGCCAGCCTCAGCCCAGTCCACCGCCTTCAGCCGTGTCCTCCTCGGAGGACCCCTTAGCCCGCAGAGGCTGCTGCTGTTGCTTTAGCTGTGCCACAACCACCTGGTCCTGGAAACGGCCTGCGCTCTCTTTGTCTGCCTTTGTATCTGCTGCCATGGACCCTGTCCCCATGGCATGGCACTACATCCAAGTGTCGAGCTCTGCCCTCTACTCGGAAAAGTTTGGTCCCTGCCTTCAAGAAGTTTGTAAGCTGGTTAGGGAGCATGGCAAACACACAGGAGACAGCTGAGCAGATGGCACAGGGCTTAAGCCCTGAATTAGACCATCCAGCTCCTTACCCTCTGCCTGCTCCCCTGCTGGAAAAGCGAGAGAAGGGGCAGATCATCATACATCTAATTGGTGGGCAGTGGCTCAGGACTTGAGCAGGATTGGATGGGTGGCAGGCTCCTCACGTCTGTCACCTCTTTTCATGTGTGAAATGGTATCAATGGCTTTGGGCAACCACCCAGAAAAGCAGTGGGGTGTCCTCCAGACAATCGGGGGCTTTCAGCTCTCTAAAGGAAATTAGAAACCTTATACCCCAATGAGAGGTTGGGGATAGGGAGGGATGAGGGAAGAAGTGAGAGGAATGGGAGGCCCCATCCATAATGAGTTGTTCCATGAAGTCGAGAATCAGCTGGGTGGATGCTGGGAGTCTGGTGCTGAAACTTGGGGAATATTTTAAAGGCGCTGAAAACTCTTGGCAGGAGAAGAGAGGTTGTTGGCTAACTTGACTGCGGGGCATTGTTGGGCTGTTTGGGAGGGCTCAGCTTTCGTGTCTGTCTTTGCAACACGTTTGGTTCAGAATGCCAATTAATCTCCTTGGTCAGCCAACTGAAGGGTTCTCATTTCCACACGATGCCCTTTTATTCTGCATGCAGCCTCCTGCCCTCCCCCACTTGAAATTTCTTTCATGCTGAAGGAAGCTTTGGCGCCATTGCTAGAACCGGGCCTGGCCTTGGTTCCCACTGCGTTGTATTCTGGGCAGGCACAGTTTCCTCTCACTCACCCCCTGATCAGGAAGCATAATCATTCCTCCCTGCCCCTTTTCAGACTTGAAGCATGTCAGAGCTCAGTTTAATGGGTCATGACTAGTATTTTAAAAAACAAAGTAGGAAATACAGCAATGCAGATAGTAAGGCTCTGAGTATTGTTTCATGAATTTTGTTTCAGTTGTGTGTGTAGTTATGTGTGTGATAGGTGAGTATGCAATTACAACTTAAAGACGTGTTTCTCGGCCGGGCATGGTGGTTCATGCCTGTAATCCCAACACTTTGGGGGACCAGAGGAGGCAGATTCCTACTTGAAGGGAGAAAGTTGAGACCAGCCTGGGCAACATGGTGAAACCCTTTCTCTACAAAAAAATACAAATATTAGCTAAGCATCCTGGCACAAGTCTGTAGTCTCAGCTCCTCAGGGGCAGGGTGGAGGGCTAAGGCCCTGGTTGCTGTCACTCTTCCCAGCCTGGTGCTCTTGGAGGAGGATTGCTTGAGCCTAGGAGGTTGAGGCTGCACTGAGCCATGATCTCACCACTGCAGTCCATCCTGGGCAAAGAGCTAGACCCTGTCCCTCCACCAAAAAAGATGTGTTTCTTACAGTGAGCCAGTCAAAAAAAAGTTTGGAAAACATAGGCTTAAAATAATAAAGCATCTTGTTTGAAACTCACATCTTAAATATACCTAATATGCAGGAAAATATTTAAATAGCATTATCATTTATCAGTGACTTTTAAACTTTTTTTTTTTTGAGATGGAGTTTCTCTCTTGTTACCCAGGCTGGAGTGCAATGGCGCCATCTCGGCTCACCACACCCTCCACCTCCTGGATTCAGGCAATTCTCCCGCCTCAGCCTCCTGAGTAGCTGGGATTACAGGTATGCGCCACCATGCCCAGCTAATTTTTTGTATTTTTAGTAGAGACGGGGTTTCACCATGTTGACCAGGATGGTCTCGATCTCTTGACCTCATGATCCACCTGCCTCGGCCTCCCAAAGTACTGGGATTACAGGCGTGAGCCACCACACCCGGCCCCTAAACTTTGCGACCCACAATAAGAAATTTGTTTCATGTCATAACTTACACACTCACACATAAATGTACACACAGACACACACAACTTTTATGAAATAATACTCTTTCTACATATGATACATTCTGGTGTTTTCTTCTGTTTCATTAAGTAGCATTGATAGGACCACTAAACTAAACACTGGTGATAGTATTTAATTTACTGAAATACATCTATATCTTTATACTAGAATTTTAAGGAAGATTAAGAAGGGAATAAATCTTTCCATCTAAGAGTTCTTTTCAAAGGCTCTTTAAAATAGCATGTCCCCAGCCTTTACACAAGGATTTAGTTTGCAAAAGTTAAATAACCATCAAATTAATCAGGATCACACATCTTGTGCAAAACAGGGTAGCCCTGCCTTCCCTATAGCTGAGGAAGATGACCTGGACAGTTTCATTGTCTTGCCCTATGATTTAGGTGAGAGCCGTGGCAATGCTAGAATTACCTCCTAGGCCAAGCTTGCCCTGTTGGGCAAGGAAGCATGTGTGAACTTGAGGAACGGGAATGGGTTCCCACTGCTGAGTTAGCAGTTTGTCTGGAACAGCCATAAATCAAGCAGTTTTCCAGCTGAACAGTAGCTAAGGACAGGGGGGCGGGAAGACCTGTAGGAAGTGTGGGAAGTGCCTGTTCCAACCAGCACGGACAGCCACACACAGAGGGCAGTGAACATCAGAATTCAGTGCTGTGTAGAGACAGACTTCCTCACCCAGGGAGTGACAGAGAGGAGGGAGGATCTCTGGGCAGGGGAGAAGTTCTGATCGCAAACTGCAGAGGGTGTGAGCGGGTGTGTGCATTTGGTTAGGGCCGTAGTTTGCATAAGTAGAGGACAGGAGGAGGCATCTTGAAGAAAAGTCTTTGAAGGGGGTGAGTTGTGGTGTGAGGAGGGAAGGAGCTTTGGGGTGCAGGGGATTTGAGGGCTTGGCAGGAGGTAGGTTGAACTCAGGCTCTCTGTGAGTATGTGTTGATTGAATGAATGGAGAGAGTGGGGTGCTGAGGTTATAAGAAGCCTCGGAAGCTCATTAACTCTGACTGGCGTGGGATGTCTAATGTGGGACCAAGGTCTCCTGAGTGGGAGTTTCTGTGCTTGGGACAGGTGAGACCTGATGCTCATCTGTAGGAGTCTAATTGGGGACTCTTAGACTCCCTGGCACCAAAGAAGGCTGGTTTGAGGGAAAAGTCAAGAGATTACAGTGTAAATTTTCACAAAGGAGATCCATCCAAAGAGGCCGTGCTCATGAAAGAAAGAATAGTGCTGTTTCTGTGCTTGTTTCTTTGACTGCGATAGGGAGGCATAAGATCTACTTCTAAGAGTGCTCAAGGATTTTCAAAAATCTTATGAAAAGAAGATTTTAAAAAGCAGGAAAAACAGGACTTTGGGGAGTCTGCATGCTCTCCAGCTAGCGTTGCCCATGGGGAGCAGGTTTGCAAGGTTTGGGGAGCATGGTGGCAGCTTGGGAGAGAGCCCTGAAGAAGGCTGGACCTTTAAGGTCTAAGGGAATGATTGATTGGGGAGCCTCTGGAGCAGGACTGGGCCTGAGATGGGGGCTCTGGAACTTGATGCTGCAGAGACAAGGTGTTAAGATGATAACTCGAGGTGGTCCTTTCTCCTCTTGCTCCATGCCCGCTTCTGGTCAGGTGAACTTTGACTTTTGGTGCCACTTGAAAGGACATTGTGTTTCCTCAGTGTGTTACCAATTACCTAAGGTATCATTGCTGGCTGCAAAGAAATGCACACTAAAAACGTGCTTACCCACTCACTGCCCCATAGCCTGCTAAAAAGGCTGTGCAGGGTACGCTCCTGTTCCCTCCATGCCAAACAATGTTGAATATCGTCTATTTCCTTTTTACCAAAATAATGCCTGAAAATATCACATTTAAAAATTTATATTTCCTTGATATCCAGTGTTGAAGCATCTGTAAATTAGTGACCACTTTGTAGTTCTTCTGTGTGTTGACTACTTATCTATTTACCTATTTTTATCATTTAAAAAAATTGATTTGTGGTGCATGCCTGTAAGCCCAGCTACTTGGGAGGCTGAGGCAGGAGAATCACTTGAACCCAGGAGGCGGAGGTTGTGGTGAGCTGAGATCGCACCATTGCACTCCAGCCTGGGCAACAAAAGCAAAACTCCTTCTCAAAAAAAAAAAAAGTTGATTTGTAGGAACTCAATCACCTTTGGTGAGAAATCCTTGTTCTGTGACATATGGTAAAAGAAGTTTTTTCCCCATATCAGGAACACAACTTGCCTTTGTTTACGAGATCGTTTTCCATGCAGAAGTTTAAAATTTGAATGTAACTGAATTTGTCAATATTTTCTTCCAGGGTTTCTGGGATTTGTGCCTTGCTTATGAAAGGTTTTCCCAATCCCAGTCATAAAAATATCCACCGACATTTTCTTCTAATGCTTACATTTTAAAAATTCTTTAATTCATCTGGATTTTTAAATATCTGAAGTGAGGTAGAAATCTATTATTGTTTATCCTGAATTTTTTTTTACCACTTTTTGTTTAATTCTTCCTTTCATCATCAATTTGAATCTATTTTTATTTTCTAAATTCTCACATATACTGTTTGTCTAGTGTCTGTTAGTTCTGTTGGCTGATTTATCAATTTCTGAACATATTTTTCCTGCTGTTTTTCAACTTCATTTTTTTAAATATATATTTTATTGTGTTTTAGGTTTTGGGGTACATGTGAAGAACATGCAGGATTGTTGCATAGGTACATACATGGCAATGTGGTTTGCTGCCTCCATCCCCATCACCTATATCTGGCATTTCTCCCCATGTTATCCCTCCCCAACTCCCCACCCCCCACTGTCCCTCCCCTGGTTCTCCCCAACAGACCCCAGTGTCTGATGCTCCCCTCCCTGTGTCCATGTGTTCTCATTGTTCAACACCCGCCTATGAGTGAGAACATGCAGTGTTTGATTTTCTGTTCTTGTGTCAGTTTGCTGGGAATAATGGTTTCCAGTTTCATCCATGTCCCTACAAGGACACAAACTCATTGTTTTTTGTGGCTACTTAGTATTCCATGCTGTATATGTGCCACATTTTCCCTGTCCAGTCTATCAGCAATGGGCATTTGGGTTAGTTCCAAGTCTTTGCTTTTGCAAACAGTGCTGCAATGAACATTCGTGTGCATGTGTCCTTATAATAGAACAATTTGTAATCCTTTGGATATATACCCAGTAATGGGATTACTGGGTCAAATGGAATTTCTACAAGAAAAAAACAAACAAGCCCATTCAAAAGTGGGCGAAGGCTATGAACAGACACTTTACAAAAGAAGACATACATGAGGTCAACAAACATATGAGAAAATGCTCATCATTACTGGTCATTAGAGAAATGTAAATCAAAACCACATTGAGATACCATCTCATGCCAGTCAGAATGGCGATCATTAAAAAATCTGGAGACAACAGATGCTGGAGAGGATGTGGAAAAATAGGAACACTTTTACACTGTTGGTTGGAGTGTAAATTAGTTCAACCATTGTGGAAGACAGTGTGGCGATTCCTCAAGGACCTAGAAATAGAAATTCCATTTGACCCAGCAATCCCATTACTGGGTATATACCCAGAGGATTATAAATCATTTTATTATAAGGACACATGCACACGTATGTTCATAGCAGCACTGTGTACAATAGCAAAGACCTGGAACCAACCCAAATGCCCATCGATGATAGACTGGACAGGGAAAATGTGGCGCATATACACCGTGGAATACTATGCAGCCATAAAAAACGATGAGTTTGTATCCTTTGTAGGGACATGGATGAACCTGGAAACCATCATTCTCAGCAAACTGACACAAGAACAGAAAATCAAACACCGCATGTTCTCACTCAGAGGTGGGTGTCGAACAATGAGAAGACATGGACACAGGGAGGGGAGCATCACACACTGGGGTCTGTTGGGGAGGGCAAGGGAGGGACAGTGTGGGGAGGTGAGGAGGTTGGGGAGGGATAACATGGGGAGAAATGCCAGATGTGGGTGACGGGGGAATGGAGGCAGCAAAGCACATTGCCATGTGTGTACCTATGCAACAATCCTGCATGATCTGCACATGTACCCCAGAACCTAAAGGACAATAAAAAATAAAAATTAAAAAATTAAAATGTAAAAAAAAAAAATTACCCACTGCTCTCCTTAAATTTACTTTGTCTAGATATGCTCCTGTGCTGTTGGCTTGTGTACAGCAAACACACTGTGGGCCTTTACCCTAGGGGCCAACTTCTCATGGCCTTTCTCTAGCTCCAGAGTCCACACGGTGGGGAGGACAAAGAAGGTTTTCATGGGATTCAGCTGAGAGCTTTACTGGGAAAAATGGATCTGAGGCGCTATGTGCTCCATCTCTTTTATTTTACAGATGGAGCCAGGTGTAATACCGCAGTGACCCACTCGTTGGCAGATTTAGGATTCGATCTCTGTCATCCTGATTCCAGCTTGGTGCTTTTGCAAATACGCTTACTGCTTTCTCACCGGCTGGCCTGGTGTCTGCCACTCTGGGACAAAGTGGGGACTTGTTCACCTACCTCATTTCTTAGGGATTGTCGTTCTGTGTTTGAGCAAGAATATTCTTATTCTGGAAAGAACCGCATACCACAGGATTCTGGGCGAGCATAAGGAAGATCGTCTTGGGGATCTAACTTAATTCACGTATAGTGGCTGTGACGAATTCAGTCTGATTTTTCACATAGGTATAGTTATAGTCTAATATTGCCTAGGTGTCTGAGCAAGCCTAGATGAATTTAATTGCTCTGATTCTTCCCCTGCCCCCGCCCCCTTACTTAGGTCTCTGTTTTAGGAAATGTTTTTCTTTCACCATTTGTTTCATTCCTTGTTTACTCATTCAGCCAACCAACATCAATTGAGTGCCTCCCCAGTGTCAGGGACGGGAGCTTACAAAGTAGAATTCCATCCCACCTCTGCCCTTCAGTAGCTCAGCGTCTAATGGAGGAAGTGACGTTCGTTAAGCTTGGCCAGGTGCTGTGCCTGTTCTCTTTCTGTTCACACTCTTGAGGAGGCTGAAGTTGACTCATAGCTGGGAAGGCAGGGTCTTGGATTTTTGAACCCAGGCCTGCCCAATGGCAGAACCTGTCAGATGTGTGCACAGATGACATTGCCTTTCTTTCTTTGAATATATCAAAATAAGGCAGCATGTAGGAACTCCCATTTTGAGTAAGCAGCATGCAGGAATGATAGGGTTTACAGAGAGGAACAGGAAATGACCCCTGACTTCCGGCATGTGCCTGATGGACCTCCAGGCTGCAGGCATCACGGTGCTGTCTAGAGAGATGAGCCAGGTGCCCAGAGCCCGTGGGCCAATGCTGCCCTTTCTTGGGCATGTTGAACAAAGCACTTAGTGTGTTAGAGCCACAGTCTCCTCGACTCTGAGTGAAAATCAGCATGAATCCTAGTCCCCATTTCCCTAGTGAGATGTCTCTGAGCTGGCAGTCATCAATGACGTCCCAAGGTTCTGGGGATGCATCTCTTACTCAGGAGTAAGCAGTGATGTGCCTGAGGCTCTAGGATTTCTAGCACAATGACTCTGTGGACCCAAATGTTTTTTCTGCTTCAGGACTGTGAAGGCCTCATTGTCCGCTCTGCCACCAAGGTGACCGCTGATGTCATCAACGCAGCCGAGAAGCTCCAGGTGGTGGGCAGGGCTGGCACAGGCGTGGACAACGTGGACCTGGAGGCCGCAACAAGGAAGGGCGTCTTGGTCATGAAGTGAGTTGTGGAGGCTGCGGGGGCCAAGGGGTGAGTGCAGAGACTGACCACATCAGGGCAGAAAAACCTCACTTGAGAGAAAGCTGAGTCCATTGGAAGGGCTTCCAGGAGGATGCCTGATCTAGGGCCTGCATGGTCAAAATACAGCTTAGTGGTTCCAAGGTTGTGGGAAGGCAGCTGTGCTCACCGCTATATCAGCAATGCCATCAGGAGGTTCCAGAGTGTTTGAAATGGAGAGTCCCTGAGTAATCTCAGAATGGTTCACGAGCCCACACCCCACGTGCAGTGCGTGCAGCCTGGTTCAGAAATCGGAAGGTTAGTGAGCGCATCTGCACCTCCCGCTTCCGCTCAGCCCCTCTGCCTCTGTTAATGCTGTTCCTGGCAGCTTTGTGTCAGCTCTACTTTCCCGTGCTTGTACAGAGGCACAACCTTTGCTAGGAGACTAGTAACTAGAATCCTTGCCCTCCCCACTTTCCTGGACCTTCTGGAGTGAAGACACCAGTTTCTCTTGTAGTGCTCCAGGGCAAGAGGAGAAGGGTCCCCTTTAGAGCTGTTTGTGCAGGAGCACGGGGCAGAGGTCATCAGCATGCCAGGGCTGTACTCTAGCTGTTCTGGCACTTAGATGGTATGGCAAGGCCACCCCTAGGCCTCTTTGTCCTTAAGCCTTTTCTCTTCCCTTGGGGACTTCATTGTCCTTAAGACCTTTCCCCTCCCTTGCACTGCACTTCTCTGCTTAGGGTAGAGGTTAATTGGTCAGCTGACTGAGGTCAGTGGTCAACAGGAGAACTGTTAAATGTAACCCATCCCGTGTTCTAGCCTTGGACCCAGAGGTAGCCAGGCCTAACCTGTGCACTCTGCTGGCTCCCCTATACAGTCTGTTCGCTGCAGAAAGGTGAGAAGCCAGGTGGTTTTGCAGACAGACAGACTCTGAGAGTCCCTTTATCTTATGGGATAGATATCTTACAGGATCTCTTGACTTTTTCTTCTAGTAACCTCATTAACCTTCATTCCAGAGATAAAAAAGACAGACCCAGGGTAATAAAAAGGATGAACACATATGAAATTCTTTCAAAAATCTAAAAAGCCTTTGAGAAAAGAAAAACAGTTTTGTAGGATACAACCTCTATTTTCCCTTCTATAAAATGGGCATAGTCTGCGTTGCCCTGTGACTTAGGGTATGAGGAGACTTTCTCAGTTCAGAGCTTGTTGAGAGATAGAAAGAGTAGTCAGGGGCCGGGCACAGTGGCTCACGCCTGTAATCCCAGCACTTTGGGAGGCCGAGGCGGGTGGATCACGAGGTCAAGAGATCGAGACCATCCTGGTCAACATGGTGAAACCCCATCTCTACTAAAAATACAAAAATTAGCTGGGCGTGGTGGCGCACGCTTGTAGTCCCAGCTACTCAGGAGGCTGAGGCAGGAGAATTGCTTGAACCCAGGAGGCAGAGGTTGCGGTGAGCCGAGATTGCGCCATTGCACTCCAGCCTGGTTAACAAGAGTGAAACTCCATCTCAAAAAAACAAACAAACAAACAAAAAAGAGTAGTCAGACAGGTGGAGATTACTAATAAAAGCTAGGTTGGGGCTGAGGGGGCTCCACGCCTGTAATCCCAGCACTTTGGAAGGCCAAGGTGGGAGGATCACTTGGGCCCAGGAGATTGAGACCAGCCTGGGCAACAAAGTGAGCCTCCCCATCTCTACAGAAATATAAAAAACAGTAGCCAGGTATCATGGCACCAGCCTGTAGTCTCAGCTACTCAGAAGGCTGAGCTGGAAGGATCGCTTGAGCCCTGGGAAGTCAAGGCTTCAGTGAGCTATGATTATGCCAGCACACTCCAGCCTGGGTGACAGAGCAAAGTGCTGTTTCAAAAAAAAAAAAAAAAAAAGCCAGGTTGCGTAACTTGCTGAAGATCTGTAGGCAATGGGCTGAGTGAGCCCTGAATTTGAGAGACTTGGCTTTGGTAAGATCAATGGTAGGAGCAGCAGGAAATTCGTGCTTTCTGGAGGCAGGTAGATCCTGAAATAGGAGAAAGAAGAGGGCTGAGCCATACACGAATCTCCATGTGAGACACTTCTCTGCCTTGGGAGAAGTGAGCATTTGGGTAGAGAGAAACCAGGTGTGTTTCTCTAATTAAAGGGTCCCTCTGCAGGGAAACATAGAGCCAGGGGCAGGGGGCTAATTTCCAGCCCTTGGCTTAGGGCAAGGGTACATCAGATAACCCTGGACAGTGGCAGGGGTCTGAGGGTGAATGCTAAGAACTGGGCAGCTTATGGAGCAGGAGAGAGAGCACAGCCTGCACTCAAGGCTTTCTCCTGGGGCGGGAATGAGAGTACTGGGTCTGTGCCCACTGATGTCCCCGTTTTCTTTGATCTTTAGCACCCCCAATGGGAACAGCCTCAGTGCTGCAGAACTCACCTGTGGGATGATCCTGTGCCTGGCCAGGTAAGTTCCTGACTTCTCAGCAAAGCTAGTCTCTCCAATATGCCAATTATTACCACTTGCCAAGCAAATGGACCCAGAAAAACTTAGAAACATTTCATCTTGGTGACCTGCAGACTGCTAAGAAGGTGACGTGCAGACTGCTAAGAACCTTTAAGGGCCTCAGGTCCTCTATTCAACACTCATTATGCTGATTCCCTAGTGCACAAAGGTGCACTTCCCTTTACTCATGTTCTGTTCTTCACGCTGCAGACGCTCTGCCTTCTGTAGCCTCCAATTGTTGCAAATGTTCTCCATACCCTGCTGCCTAGAAATAACAAAAAAGGATGCTCCAGGCAGCAGGATATGGACAGCTTCTAGGTACCCTCTGCTTACTTTTCAAGATTAAGCTTCAGTATTAATTTATCCAAGAAGTTTCTGGCTTCCCCAGCTGGGCTATGTCCCTCACTGAAGCCCCTCGCCCTCAGGGCTTATCTCTGTTACTGCACTTAACAAATCTGCATTGTAAAAGAATGGAATAAGAACCTGCTTCAGGGTCCCTGTGTGTTCCTGTGGGTTCATAACTCCATGAAACTCAAGTGGGCAAGACTCCTGCTCTTCCAGCAGGAATTCCAGACCTCTTGAGTGGAGGGGCAGCCTAGAAATCAAATGGATACGGCACAGAATGTGCTTCAGTCTCAGTGTGTGTTGGTTCATAATTTGGCAAAACTGATTGCATGGAGCACTTCTGTTGAACAGGCAGTTCAAGCATTTCTGTGGTCAAGGGCAGGAACAAGGCTCCCAGTAAACAGGGCAGGAAGCTGTTGTTGGTCCCTTTGAAGCTCCATGGATTCCCCAAATGAGGGGACTTAGGCATCAAGGACTCCCTGTTTATCTACTCAGGCCTGAAACCTGGGACCAAGAAATTAATTTTCCCATGCAAGACCTGCTTTCCCTCCTGCTGGAGGAGGATCTTGGGGAGTTAGCCTCTGCTCTAACTCTTCCCCACAATTTCCACCTGAGGTCTCTGGTATTCACTGATACTCACTGATAGGTGAAGGGAGGCCACTGGGGGAAAGGCGAAACAGGACAGCTCACAGTAGGGTCTGAGCCTAGAAGGGGCCCCCAAGCTGGCACCCTGGCTCTCACAGGACATCTAGGCCGAGTGTCTTTCTCTCCCCCTGGAGAAGCATAGAAACCTGGTGCCTTGGTTTCACTTTAGCTATTACCTTTAGTGATTTTTTTTTTTTTTTTTTGAGTAAGGGGAAAAGATCTCAGTGTGGCATTCTATCTAATTAATTACCTCACTTTTTTCTGGAGGTGGAAGGAAAGGATTAGGAGCCAGGGATCCTTTCCCTCCTTTTCTAGACCACCTTTGTTTAAAGGAATCCTTGAAGTACTGTTGTTTAAAAGAAGCTTTCCATTGTCAATCACTCACCATGACCTCACTCATCAAAGAGGCATCAAAACTAGAAAATACGCACCCTACTGGGAAGGAATGCGTTAGTTTCATCAGCCTGTTCCTAGCAGGGAGTGCAGCAGGAAAGAATGGCACTGTATGTAGACTCTGCAGGGTTGGCCAATGTGGGTGGAGAGCAGGCGTGGCTGGGCCTCACAGTGGGGACTTTGAGCAGAAGGGGCTCCTGAGGTGCAGAAGAACAGCACACAGAACGGAAGGAAGGCGAGAATGAGCAAATGTAGGTTTCACCATTTTGCCTGCCTTACCATCTCCTCCTCTAGTAAGTCAGGCCAGCAACCATTTAATTCTTGTGAGCCCCTCACCCGCAGTAGGGTCCTCTCCAGTCTGGCCTGATGAGGATTCCAAAGCGTTGAAACCTGGACCGGCTCCATGATCAGCTGGGTGTAGCAGCCAGAGAAAGGGTTTAGGGATTTCTTATGTTCTGTGGTGTCACATGCATATATCTTGATAGCACTCTGGAGTCCAGTAGGAAGAAAATAGGATGTGAGGGAGAGAGGGGCCAGGTGGGGGCTCAAATTCCCTAGGTCAAAGGCATTTTATCAGGCAAGCTTTCCTGAGAAGTGAACAGTCCCTCGAGGCAAGTCCCTGTCCTTACTACCTGTCTGATGGATCAGAGCAGTGAGGTGAATGCCGCTTGTCCCCTATGTGGCTTGGTATTGAGGTTCTCCTGAGTTTACCTGTAAGATCGTGGGGCTCTGTGATGGAGAGGACAGACTCCACCTTCAGCCTTACCCTCAGATGGAAATCAATGCCCTGGTAACGTGTAGAGATGAGAGAATGTTTTTGTGTTAGAAGTTAGTGAATTGAAAGCGGAGAAGTAGTATCTTGAGATCTCTCTTTGCATGCTCGCTCACTCTCAGGATTTTGGCGGCAGGTTAAAGGCCTGCATTTAAATACTCAGGAGGCTGGCCGTGCTCGGGTTGACCTTGCTGGCTTTGAATCTTGTCAGGTGTCTCCAGTTGGGTGGTCCGGGGTGAGCTGTTTAACCCCAGTGCCTCCCTCTGTGCAGCTGTGAATGTTACAGGAGTTAATGTGTGCCTGAACATTTATTTTAGGATATGTAAAATACAGAAAATGCTCCTCAAACAATGTTTCTCATTTTTGCCTCCAGAGATGTATTGATGACCCATGGCCCACAGGACATATGTTGCCCTTTGACCTTTAATGTTGCCCTAATTGCCACTTCCTCTGTCTCCAAAAAACACAGATGTAGACTCAGACTTCCATCTGAACTACAGGAGGAGACAGGCTGTGAAGTGTGTGCGTGTGGTGGGACAGGAAGGTGGTGTGACTTTTAAAGTGTTGGGACCACACATTCAGGACAGAATGGAAGCGTCTGGGCTTTGGCATCCACCCACCCACTCCAGAGTAGTCTAAGACCCTCGGGGTTGAGAAACTCTCAAGGAAGCATAAGTAATCAATGTCCTCTTCATAATAGTAGAAAATATCATCGGTTATGATAGGAAGATGAAAATAATTCCTTGAGCTCCTGGAGCAACTTGATCAGAGTCGCCCAGTACTCCACTCAGTTATCCCTGCAGACCCTAGAGGACTGGCAATCACTTAAAGTAAAAAACTCCTCCCTCTGGTTGATGCCTCAGTGGCTAAGGTGGAACCCGGACCTCCTCCCAGATGCCTGACTGATCACAGGAATCCCAGGGTTTCTAAGTCACATCTTGCCAAGGGTTTCTCTCTTCTGTCTTCCCTTTACCACCATCAGTGTTCCTAAACCTGAACCCCCAGACCCAGTTCCCGGGGGAGTGGCTGTGATGGGTAATGACTGTAAAAGCCTGATGTTGCGTCTCCTTCCTGGGCTGGTGGGAGTCCAAGTGGGCCCTCTGAACCTGTGTCTGTCCTTGCAGGCAGATTCCCCAGGCGACGGCTTCGATGAAGGATGGCAAATGGGAACGGAAGAAGGTGAGCTGCAGCCTTGACTCACCCCACCTGGGCTCAGGGCCCAGGGTCCACTCACATTGCTGACTTCAGCTTCTTTCCTTTTGCCCGTTTGGTTGCAGTTCATGGGAACAGAGCTGAATGGAAAGACCCTGGGAATTCTTGGCCTGGGCAGGATTGGGAGAGAGGTGGCTACCCGGATGCAGTCCTTTGGGATGAAGGTAAGATGTTGCTGGAACCCTCTGATGTGAGACTTCTGCAGCAATTTCGGAAGAGGCATGGCTGGGCAGAAGCCAGAAGCTTTGTTCTAGGAGGGTCTGACCCTCTTTTGGAGCTCCTATCTAAATAAACGTTAAAGCCGAGGAGAGAGAGAACATTGACTTGCTGAGCTGGACTCAAAAGCTGGGAATAGGCCGGGCGCCGTGGCTCACGCCTGTAATCCCAGCACTTTGGGAAGCCGAGGCGGGTGGATCACGAGGTCAAGAGATCGAGACCATCCTGGTCAACATGGTGAAACCCCGTCTCTACTAAAAAATACAAAAAATTAGCTGGGCATGGTGGCACGTGCCTGTAATCCCAGCTACTCAGGAGGCTGAGGCAGGAGAATTGCCTGAACCCAGGAGGCGGAGGTTGCGGTGAGCTGAGATCACGCCATTGCACTCCAGCCTGGGTAACAAGCGAAACTCCGTCCCAAAAAAAAAAAAAAAAGCTGGGAATACTTGGTGGGGGTCCTTTACCTCTTGGATGAATGAAGAGCCCTGACTGCCAGTGAACCAGGGGTTGATGGCTGTTTTGAGACCTTGGTTCTTGTCTTCATAGTTTAAAAGAATTTGAAAAAGAGACATGGTACAGTATTGAGGAATTTATTGCAAAGGAAAAAGAATATTTTGAAAGTTAAGGGCACAGTAGATAGTACACCTTGAGAGAGAGAATTCAGGTGGCTGAATTCTCATAAGGATGAGGCAGTACTGATTATTGCTAGAGAAACTCCCTTTATGGGGGTTCTATGTGATTATTCATAAGGAGGTGGGAAGAGGTGTTACTAGTAAGCCTGTTTCGGGTGGTGCTCTGCGTGCACATGAGTAGCAGCTGTACATGCTTGTTCACTCGGCACACCTTCAATCTCCACCCAGGAGTGTGTTTTCTATTATAATGAGCAGGGGGCCAGTTTGAGGACAGGAAAAATCAGTGCACAGGCTCTCTACATGGGGAGCTCCCTACTGAAGATTGCTTTGCTTGAATGAGCTCGACTCTAATATGAATGCTGAGGTTTATTGTGTTGACTTCAGGATCACCGTGGCTGCTGCGTCCGTCTGAGAACATGGTCACTTCCTTGACTACTTTTCTTGCTTCACAGGGAGGACGCTTGTGTCTTGCCCATTCTTTCTCTCCTTCCTGGTTTTGTTGTATCTGTTTTCCTGTGATAATTTAGAGAACAGGAACAAGTTTGTGGCCTCACAGTGGAGCCTTACATCCATTGGTCCATTTGTCCTAGTTTCCTTCCATATTCCAGAAAAGATTTAAAGGTGCTTGTATGTATGCTACGATATGATTGTAGCGCCTGTGGCAGCTGGAAGACCTCACACTTGTCTCAGAAATCACACCTGCCTCCTGCCTTCCCCACGTCTCTGTGTTTTCCTACTCTGAGAGCTCAGCGGGCTTCTGGCTAAGGGAAGGTTTCAGTCAATAGCAGTGCTGCCCACTTGAGCTAATCCAGGAGAACCTGCAAATCAGAGAGGCAATTCATTTACGAGAGGGGATCTACAGGGCTTCTCAGACAGGCCGGAGAGATGAACCCACTAAGGCTGCTATCAGACATCTCTCCGTTCTCTCTCTGTTTTAGGGCATTACAGGGATTGTGGGTTCAAACTGCAGTCAGGAAGTCTTTATCAAACCTTAGGAAAACAGTTTTGGGCCGGGCGCAGTGGCTCATGCCTGTAACCCCAGCACTTTGGGAGGCCGAGGCGGGTGGATCACGAGGTCAAGAGATCGAGACCATCCTGGTCAACAAGGTGAAACCCCGTCTCTACTAAAAATACAAAAAAATTAGCTGGGCATGGTGGCTCGTGCCTGTAATCCCAGCTACTCGGGAGGCTGAGGCAGGAGAATTGCCTGAACCCAGGAGGCGGAGGTTGCGGTGAGTCGAGATCACGCCATTGCACTCCAGCCTGGGTAACAAGAGTGAAACTCTGTCTCAAAAAAAAAAAAAAAAACAGTTTTGACAACCAGATGATGTCAGATCTAGAAAAGTTTACATAGAACTGCCATGGAACTCTCCCTTTTTCTACATCCCTCCTACCTTCTTAGAGTTAGAAGGGATCTTATTGATTAACACTTAATTTTATATTGACATGTAGAATTTGTAAGCTTATACCTAAGGACTCATAGCAAAGGGACAGTAGCCTAGAGCCTGGTAGGCAACCCATTGTACCCACTGACTATCCTCTCCCTCCTACCTCCACTCCCCCACCTTATTTATTTAAGTCAGCCAGACATCTTTACTAAGCCTCCGCACTGAGAAGGGCCGAGTATATTCTCGATCCCTGGATTCCTGAGCCCAGCGAATGCGGCTCAGCAGGATCACTGATCATGTAAACAAACCACAGCCTTGCCCTCTGTGCAGGGATGGTGGGATGCCATAAGCCACAAAGAGCACTTCCACCTCCATCTGCTTTTTTAAGGGATCAAGGGTCAAGGTTTAGCCCAGGGAGAATTTTGATCTAAAAGGCAGAGGTCAGGGGTTAAGTAAAACTAAGATCACACATAGCCAAATGGGTGAGCATTTCACTGATGAAGCTCCAGGCCAGTGGCCGATCCAAGGCTCCTGCCCCCTTCCCCAGGGGATACTCTTCCCCGTGACTCCCCTTCCCTGGGCCCTCCTTCTCCGTGGCACCACTACGCATCAGATTCCTGGCTCAGCAACATTCTTCATCATGTAGACTTCAGCAGTGAAAAGCCCCACCTCATTCCTGAACGATTAAGGTGATAGTTAAGCTTGTCTGTCCATCTGGCACTGCCCAGCTCTCTGCCCTGGGCTGGTTCCAGGAGGTGTAGGGGTATCAGGGACCTTGAGCTTCAGTGTCAGGAAATGGCTGACACCTCCGGGCGTGTGTTTGATTGAAAGAGATGTCTACGGCCTGCTCATTTCAGTGTAAATCTGTGCCTCAAGGCAGGTCACCCACCAAAAGTTTTATTCTCATTTCCAGCACAGTGTGGAGGGTGCTGCTGCCTTTACCTTGTGTTTCTTGAGAGTCATTCTTCACTGTCTCACTTCCAGCATATGCTCTTTTGTAAACCCCTGAAACATGGCCTGGATGGTCCCGCCTCAGCCCCTCTGGAGCTGCCTGGACCTCGTCATTCTGGAGGGTCTAAGTGGCCTCTCCTTGTGCTCAGCTGCTTACCTGGACCACGTCGTTATTATACTTTTGAGTCTGGGTGAATTTTGTCTCAGGGCAGAGAGATCACCAGCCTGTGTCATTCGATGTTCTAATTGCCTTGGAGAACAAGATTTTCTAAAGGGAAAGGAAGATTCTTGAACAGATTGTGAAAGAGGTGTATTAGCTTCCAGACAGTAAATAAGGATCAGTGTTTATTAAACACAAGTTATTTCAAACTAGCCTCATTCTGTCTTTGGAAATCATTATTAAACTGGTAGAGTATGGAAATTCCTGGATGTCATTTATCTGGATTACTTAAAATTATATTTTAATCATGTAATAAAGGAATGCATTCTCATATAAACTAAAACATAGACAAGGCTATACTTGATTACCATCTGAATCCTGGTCTCCTCACTGTAACGTCAATTTAGCATGTCATCTCGGACTTTTCTATGCATTTGCACAGAATGCACTTAGTTCCATGCCTATGGATGGATTCTGTGCCTGCAAAGAATAGAATATTGTTCAGGATGTTAAGAAAAAAACGTTTATCTCAGAACAGCTAAATCTATCACACTTTTAAACAGTTGTGTGGAATTGCTGTGTGGATAAATTGCTTTTTATTTGGCCATTCTGTCAATGATGGGCATTCGGGTTGTTTACAGATATGGACTTCGGTAAGAGAGCTTTCATGATACTCTCGGGGTTCTGCTTAGAGCTGTTGGAGAATGGGCCACCTCAGTTTGGAGGGAGACTGTCTGTGATAGTGCCAGGCTCTGCCTTGCCCCCCATTCTCATCAACAGCCTGGACCACGAGTCGTTTGTGGGTGGCAGGAAGCAAGGACAGGTAGTTAATACTTAAGCAAGGACAGGTAGTTAATACTTAAGGGTGTGGAATCGGGCCCGAAAAGACATATGAAGGCTAGAATGGTTGGGCACCCTCCCTGGAAATTTGTCAGAAGCTTTTCTGGGGGAGCAGGGCTTTGGTTTACAAAAGAGCAGTGGTTATCAGCGGCATAGCTGATAGAAAAGGTAATGTGACCTTCGGCCGCATTAAAAGAAGTATGGCTTTCGGAGCAAGGGAGAGGACATTCCCCACCCTCTAGCCTGACCAGCCTGCAGCCTGCCTGTGGCCTGAGTCATACAGGTCTTATGCTCTGTACTGTTCTGTCGGCGTGAAACTTTTTCTTTTTTTTTTTTTGAGACGGAGTTTCGCTCTTGTTACCCAGGCTGGAGTGCAATGGCGCGATCTCAGCTCACCGCAACCTCCGCCTCCTGGGTTCAAGCAATTCTCCTGCCTCAGCCTCCCGAGTAGCTGGGACTACAGGCGTGTGCCACCATACCCAGCTAATTTTTGTTTTTTTAGTAGAGACGGGGTTTCACCATGTTGACCAGGATGGTCTCGATCTCTTGACCTCGTGATCCACCTGCCTCGTCCTCCCAAAGTGCTGGGATTATAGGCGTGAGCCACCGCGCCCGGCCCGAAACTTTTTCTTGATAGTGTTGCTGAATAACAGGTGAGAGACTCAACTCATTCATGCTGGTGTGTTCCTTAGCATGTGTTTCAAGAGGTGAGCCTTGTGCTTTCTTATCAAGATTTTCCAGGAGGGAACAGACAAGCATCTCTTAACAGTTTCTTTGTCGCCCTCGTTGCGATGAATCCAACTTTAGCCCAGCGGGACGGACGTTGAAGCTGAGGGACCAGTCGTCAGTGATTCTTTCAGATCCAGCTAATGTTTGCTGAGGTCTGTGTCGGCTCCCGTGCTTGAAATGACTCTGTGGGGTCAGAATGATTATCCCAGGTTTATAAATAAGGCAACTGAGGCCCAGGAAGGTTCTATGATATGCTGAAGGTAATGTGGCTATGAACTGGTGGAATCCAGCTCAGCCTTCCAGGCTGGCACTCTTTGCCCAATACCACCCAACTCTATTCACGATCCATTGTAGTTAAACAGTCCCTGTGCCATGCCATTATGCTGCTTAGCTATTCCAAGGACAGACACTCTCCAGAATAGGCAGCTCCTATCCCACTGTGGTACCTGGAATGTTTATTGCCCAGAGCAGTGATTTTCAAACTCAGAGCCTCAGGTTCTGGCAAGGTGCCTTAAGGACACAGGTGGGAGCAAGGAGGGGCCCAGGGGGACAGCAGGTGGTGGCAATTTGAGCCTTCACCTCTGCAGCTTTGAACTGATCTGTTTTTATATTTGCGCCTCTGTTTAAGGTGTCATTGCACTGGTAGGGAGAGTTCCAATGCTAAATTAAAAATTCAGCTATGGGGCAGAGAGAGCGCGTGACCTTGAAGGTTCTTGTTCAGAGCCTCTTTAACTGGGAGGCCTCCTTGCTCTCCTCTTTGCTCTGCTGAGCCAGCATACCAACCAGCCTCTCAGGGCTGCTTTCTGTGACCTCAGGCAGCTAGGAGTCACCAGCTTCCCTGGAGTCCTGCTTAGAAAGTGAGGCTTCCTCTGTTGTATCAACATCAGGAGTCTGTCCTGGGGCTGGGATTGAGGTGAGGGAACCCCTTCATGCTTCTCCCCAAGGCTTCTCTCCGGGAGTAGTCTTTGAATGGTGTGTACCCACAGCTGCTCCAATTTCTGTGTATTAGGACATCTGACCCTTTCCAGGACACATCAGGACCCTGGCAGGCATGTGTGTCCTGGGCCTGATGTCACCCTTTCTTTCCATCCCCTCAACATTGTCTCCTAGTGTTGGAACCCCAACCCCTAGCTGAGTTCACCTCTTTTCTGCCCTGGTTATCTCAAATGGAAAATGAGAACAGAGGTTTGCTCAGTGAGATTCCTTCCCGGCAGTCATCTGCAGATAAATGAGATACTCTGTGTGAAAGAAGGAAGCTGAGTCAGTGCTTCGCTGACCACTGAGGAAGATGCTCAGCTGCTCCTCTCCCTGCAGCCCCAGGCACCTGCCTGTGGAGGGGGCCAGGCTCAGCCTGCAGCGTCCTTTCTCCTGCCAGCCCCCAGGCTGTTCTTGGCTCCTGAGCTCGAAGCAGACGTCAGCCAGTCTGGATCTTACAATTTCTATTGGTATTCCTTTCCTCTCCCCTACTCCATGCGAGAAAAAAAAATACATCTGGATTAGAGATGAACAGGGCCATTGTTCCTGCTGGCCTCAGAGCCAGCAGACAAAGAAGACTTGTGACAATGATGGCAGGGACCCTGCCTCCTCCCCTGGACACTTTCTTCTCCCCACCAGGAGTGAGTAGGTTAGCTGGGTGCGGTGGCTCATGCCTGTAATCCCAGCACTTTGGGAGGCCGCGGCAGGTGATCACGAGGTCAAGAGATTCAGACCATCCTGGCCAACGTGGTGAAACCCAGTCTGTACTAAAAAAATTCAAAAATTAGCTGGGTGTGGTGGTGCGCGCCTGTAGTCCCAGCCACTCAGAAGGCTGAGGCAGGAGAATTGCTTGAACCTGGAGGGGGAGGTTGCGGTGAGTCAAGATCGTGCCACTGCACTCCAGCCTGGCGCCTGGCGACAGAGCAAGACTCTGTCACAAAAAAAAAAAAAACTTATAAATAAATAAAAAAAAGAAATGAGTGGGTTAGAGCCGAGGAGAGCAGCAGTGTCTGAAAAAGACCACCTGTGTTCTGAGCTGGCAGTTCTTACAGGGCGTGGGGGCAGCAGTATCTTTCCCCAAAACCTGCCTGATCATTAGTGTGGGACCACTTGGCTTTCCTTATTCCACAAGGCTAAAGATGAAAAGAGGGATCCAGAGGCTTCACCTTACTCATAACCATTTTCAGCTTCTGCCCTAGAAGTACTGAATTTGATCCTCTTCCCTACTATGTTCTTTTTTATTTTTTCTGAGACAGGGTCTTGCTCTGTCACCTAGGCTACAGTCTCACTCTCTGAGGTCCAAGTGACTCTCCTGGCTCAGCCTCCTGAGCGGCACGGTGTGTGCCGTCACACTTGGCTAATTATTTAATATTTTTGTAGAGGAAGGGTCTTACTATATTGCCCCAGCCAGTCTCAGACTACTGGGGTCAAGTGATCCTCCTGCCTCAGCCTCCCAAAGTGCTGGGATTATAGGCATGAGCCCTGGCACCCAGCTTTCCCATTATGTCCTAAAGTATTTATTCTGTATCCCTAATTTCAAAAATAATTTATGAATATGTAGTGGAGAACTTGAAAGCACAGGAAAGTAAAGGACGAAAATAATTCCACCATCCAGAGACAACTGCTGTGAAAGTCCTGTGCTGTGTTTTTATCTAGTTCTTACGTTCTCTCTCGGGGTTAAGGGGAATTTCTCTTCAAATAATTCCCAGTGATTGAATGTGAGAGTGAGGGATGACTGCAGTTATCCGCCTTGCTCCTTTATTTAGGGTTGAGGACCCTTGTTCAGGGGGACTGACCTGTGCCTTTCCACGCAGTGGGCCGTGACTGCGGGAGGCTGCGGGTCAGGCCTCCTGGTTGAGAGGGCACGCGCTGTCGCTCCCGCTCCGGGTCCTGCCTTGCACCCCTGTTGCCCTCCTGCTTCGCTTCTGCTCACTCTGTTTTAGTACCTGGGGCACCTGTCTGTTTTCTGGACTGGACCTTCCAGCTGCAGCTGCCATTTCTCCTCCCTTTCCCGGCTGTCTGCTCCCCACGTGACTGCCCTCCCTCGCTGCTTTCTGAGGACTTCCAAGCTCCACCTGGTCCAGACACACGTGAGCGACTGTGGCATCTGTGTGCGGTCAGAGCGTGGAGGCACACACACCTTCCTCTGAGCTCTGGCAGTGCCCCTCCTCATTGTGGACCCCCTGCTTCCCTCAGCTCTCAAGCAGACAGGCACCATCCCAGCACCTTTGTGCTGTCATCAGAATTAAACTGGAGAATTAATTAAGCTGAGCATGGTACTGAATATATGGCAAAGGCTCACAAAATGTTTGCCATTCTTTTTTTTTTTTTTTTTTTTAAGACGGAGTTTTGCTCTTGTTACCCAGGCTGGAGTGCAATGGCGCAATCTCGGCTCACCGCAACCTCCGCCTCCTGGGTTCAGGCAATTCTTCTGCCTCAGCCTCCTGAATAGCTGGGATTACAGGCATGCGCCACCATGCCCAGCTAATTTTTTGTATTTTTAGTAGAGACGGGGTTTCACCATGTTGACCAGGATGGTCTCGATCTCTTGACCTCGTGATCTACCCGCCTTGACCTCCCAAAGTGCTGGGATTACAGGCTTGAGCCACCGTGCCCAGCCATGCCATTCTTAAGAATAACAATACTCATAATTAAGAATGACACTTCCTCCCTCTCTCTGTCTTCTGACCAGACGATAGGCTATGATCCCATCATTTCCTCAGAGGTCTCGGCTTCCTTTGGTGTTCAGCAGCTGCCCCTGGAGGAGATCTGGCCTCTCTGTGATTTCATCACTGTGCACACTCCTCTCCTGCCCTCCACCACAGGTAGGTGCATCCTTACATTGTGGATTGGCACAGAAGTCACAGACCAGTTAACAAATGGGCCCTTCACCTGGGCCTTCTGCAGGCGCTGGGAACCGGCTGTGGGGAGGGGGTCCATCCAGGTCCTGCAGAGCCTGGTGCTTTGTTAGATGCCCCTGCGTCAGATAGGGGAGGGCGAGCCAGCTGGAAGTGCTTGGGGTCTAGGTGAGCTGGGCACAGGGACGACCAGTGACTCCGTGGATGCTTCCTGCAGCCCCTGCAGGGCTTTCTGATTTGAAAAAGTAAGATCTCAAGAATTTCTAAGATGTTTCTAAACTGAGTCTGGCCCAGATCCATAACAGGGACTGCTGCCCCGGAGCATCCGCAGAGGAAGAGATGAGATCGAGGAGGCTGCCGTCCAGCAGGAGAGGGGCTCTGGGAAGGAACTGGCTGGAGGAAAGGGAAGACCCTGGGAGCCAGGGATAGGCGTGGGGATCCCGGGGCTGCCCCAGCAGGAAGACGCTTTGCTTTCTTCCAGGCTTATTGAACGACAGCACCTTTGCCCAGTGCAAGAAGGGAGTACGTGTGGTGAACTGCGCCCGTGGAGGGATCGTGGACGAAGGCGCCCTGCTCCGGGCCCTGCAGTCGGGCCAGTGTGCCGGGGCTGCGCTGGACGTGTTTACAGAAGTAAGTGCCTGCAGCCTCAGTGTCAGGAGGAGGGGAGAGTTAGGGAGCAGAGAGGCCCGTGTCCAGGAAAGCCTGGCGTTTTACAGAAGGCCTGTAGCTTATTGTCTCTTTCATCCGTGGTAAACGGGAAAATTGTACTGCCAAAAACACACCTGTGTGATTTGAGTTGCCTTTGCGGAGCCTGGTATGGAGGCAACTATGTGGTTTTCTGCAAAACTCAGGTTTCAGAGGGGACTCGGTTCCTGATTCCAGGCTCTTCAGACTGCTAACAGATTGACAAAGATAGAGCCACAAATCACTTCTGTGGTTGAGGGTCTGGGGCAGGGAGAGAAGGGGTTTGGTGTGTTGTTAGAAAACCCTGATTGAAATGCAGCCCCATTACCAAGCAGATGTCCTTTCCAGTATCCATCGGCATTCCTTTTCCCCTCTCTCTTCCTGGGTAGGCAGAAGCGCGGGGATACTGGCAGGATTCCCTCAGGGTCCTCAGGGTGGGCTGCTCTCCCAGCGGGAGCACAGGCTCAGCCGCACACCAGATCCAGTAGGGAAGAGTACTTTTGCCCTTTAATCCTGCTGGCTCCTCTCCTGAGAGATCCTGCCCCCAACGTTGGGGCTTCTCCCCGTGAAGAAGGGAAAGGGCGTGGACTTTGGCTTGGGTGGTTGTGGTTCACTGGTTACTAGCTGTGTGTCCTGGGAAGGTCCCTGGCCCTCTCTGAGCCCCTGTAGCACTCACCGCCTACTCCCAACCTAGGGCATACAGTGCCTTTTGGTTTGTAACCCTGCTCATCTTTTTCGACTCTGAGATTATAAGCTCCCTGAAGGCAGGGCAAACCTTGTCCATCTTTGTATCACTATCCTCCCTAACACAGAACCTTCTCCTGTTCTCTTGTACCACCTGCTGGTGGTAAGGGACTCTTGGGGTTACTGATTATGGTCTGGCCGGGATTACAGGGTTACATGGTTATGCATGGCCGGGATACCCAGGGTTACATGATCAAAATTCAGTGGGACCAACAGAGCCCCCAGGAGAATGTGCAGAAGATGCGTAAATAACATTCCGAAGGGCGATCTTCTCAGTGAGCAGAGGGTGGAAAACACACCGCAGGGCGGGGCGGAGGAGCCACAGACGGGCAGCCTGTGCTGAGGAGAGCCAGGATGCGGTTACCTGTGTGGAGTGTCTGTGAAGAGCAGGACACCGCTAAGAGTCCAGCGAGGGCCATCGACAGCAAGTGCTGCATGGATGCAGGGGCTGAGTTTCAGGAAAAAAACCCAGGAACAACAGCAGTAGCTACCACTAGTTTTTTTTTTTTTTTTTTTTGAGACAGAATTTCGCTCTTGTTGCCCAGGCTGGAGTGCAATGGTGCGATCTCGGCTCACCGCAACCTCCGCCTCCTGGGTTCAGGCAATTCTCCTGCCTCAGCCTCCTGAGTAGCTGGGATTACAGGCACGCGCCACCATGCCCAGCTAATTTTTTGTATTTTTAGTAGAGATGGGGTTTCACCATGTTGACCAGGATGGTCTCGATCTCTTGACCTCGTGATCCACCCACCTTGGCCTCCCAAAGTGTTGGGATTACAGGCGTGAGCCACTGTGCCCGGCCAGCTTTTTTTAACCTTCCACGTTAAAGGTGCATAATCCCCACGGTAATGTTGTGAGGGAGATAGGATCAACCCATTTCACAGACAAAGAAACCGAGGGTTAGATCAGGGTTTGCCCCAAAGTACCTAGGTGGTAAGTGGTGAAGGTGAGATCTGAATCTGGTTCACACTTTCTGCTCTGTCCACTCTGCTGAGATGGAACATTCATGAGGAAGCCCACTGTTGAGTCCAGTGACCACCCTGACAAGACAGAAGTGGAAGGCAGCAGCACCCCGACTGCCTTCCCTCCAACTGTCCAGTTCCCTGGGGTGGCCCAAGTGGGTGTGAACAGTCCATGGCAGTCAACCTAGAGTTATCTCTTTCTGAGCAGGAGCCACCACGGGACCGAACCTTGGTGGACCATGAGAATGTCATCAGCTGTCCCCACCTGGGCGCCAGCACCAAGGAGGCACAGAGCCGCTGTGGGGAGGAAATTGCTGTTCAGTTCGTGGACATGGTGAAGGGGAAATCTCTCACGGGGGTTGTGAGTATCACCACCTGGGGCTGGGGGCCAGGAGTCAGAGGGAGGAAAGGAAGGAGGGCGTCTTGTAGGGGCTAGTGACAGTGTGGGTGAACAGATTCAGCTCTGGGAACAGAAGATAAGGGAAACTGCTTGAGTCAACACTCTCCGGAGAGGGTGGGTGGGAGCCTCCCATCTCCAGCCTTGATAACAGAAGCCTTGTCAGCAGAGAGCCCGGCTCGGGCCTGTTACAATGTAGTCTTGCTGCAGAGATTGTGGCCCTTCCCAGGCCCAGCCTCTGGAGAAAGACTCCTTTGTTCTCCACATGCCTTGGGAATGGAGTGCTGCTTGGGTGCCAGCCAAGTGCAGCAGGTGGGGACATGGTGGGGGATGGCCCGTGTAGAAAGTTTGCACTCTGTAAGCTCCCCAGAAACCCACTCGCAAACCAGCCCTCCATGCCGGCTGGCCCCCTTACGTTCCCCAAATCACGGCATAAGACCCCGCTTCTTGTCTTTGCTTCCATCAAGCCCTTCCTGGCATGTGCGTCTCCTTCGACCTTAATCTGACTTACAAGTCCTGTGTCATTCATTCAGTTTGTGGATATTCCTTAAGTTCCACTGGGTACCAGACCCTGTCATAGCCCTTGGGAGACACAGGTGTGTGAGGGAGGCATAGCTCTGCTTCCAGGGGCTTGCCACCTCCTTGGGAAGTGTGGCTTGGCCTTTCCAGCCCCTTCTCAAATTCTGTGGTTAATCAACCACGTTCTTGTTATTAAGGTTCAGTTCCATAAGGTGTTTTTTTTTTTTTAATCTTTCTACTTAACCTAAATTCTAAGTTCCCTGAGGATAAAAAAACATGACTTAAGCCTCTCTGCAGCTTGTGTGGGTGGGCTCAGGCCATCGAATTAGTACCCTCAAAGAGTCAGGGAAATGGGCTGGGGGTTCCCAACTGTCCTGGCTGACCTTCAGTCAGGGGATTTTCGTTCGTAAGGGCGGCACTGTGGCAGGAGAGAGCGGGATGTTGGTTCCGCCCTCCCACCTCTGGATTGAGAGCCCAGCCTTCCAGGCCTCTCTGCCTCCTCCATCCTGAGGAAGGAAGGGTGCCTACTGCCACCCAGCAGCCCCACGCAGTCCACGGAATTCATCAGGGCTAGGACCGGCAGCACAGTAATGGGTGAGCAGAGACTCTGACCTGTCTGCGTCCTCCTCCAGCCTCTACGCTCTGGAGCTCCTCGGGGCAGAGCGCTCTTCTTCATTCATCTTGCACCTGGCCGACCTCTGAGCAGGTTCGTTCCTCCCAGGGGATGTGGCTTATGCTCCAGGCTGAGGTTTGCGCTCATGACCATTGCCAGTCAATCCGGGCTTCAAGGTTTCAGCCTTTCAGCCTGCTCAGAAGGCAGGTGTCTGCCCTCCCCATCGCAGATTTGCGATGTATTGCCATTACCATTAGGTAGTGTTGACATTCCAGGGCTTTTCCTGAAAGGGACTCCCTAATGTAAGTTCCATCAATGGACCACAAAATGTCAATGTCTTAGGAGGTGAAACCTCTTGGTCAGAATAACTAACCTTAGGCAAACTGACCTGTCCACCCACACCAGCAAATGGTCTCAGAGTAGCCATTTAGAAAAAGACATTTTTGTGACGTAGGAAATATCTTTTCCTGATTCTTTCCTGCATTTTCTCCAGTTCAATTTTGTTCCAGCCTCAGACACAGAATAATAACATTAGGGTCAGGTTGGTGACCAAAAGCGCCTGACTCCTCCCTGGAGTTCTCCCACCTGTAATCCAGGGAAGACTGCGAATCCTCCTTTTACTCAGGATCCCTGTGACGGGCACCTCCCCAGCACGGACTCTGCAGGCTCACACAGAGCACAGAGATGCCGTGAGGTGCCTGCCTACGGGGCCGCTTACTTGGACTTGATTCTGCTGCTTCAGGCCCTCAGCCCCAGCTGCTGTGGCATGGTGCTCCAGGTCTCCCAGCAGCTGGCTGCTCCACCCCACCGCCCTTCCCCTCTGCATCCCCTTGGAGGGAATTCAGGGTCCCTGCAGCAAGAAGCCTGCAGACCTGCCGCCTCCCGCACTGAAGAGGCTCCCGTGAAGCCCGCCTCAGCGGTCATTTCTAATACTGCGATTCTCTCTGTTTTAAAAAAAAAGAATTCTTGCAGTGATATCTTTATAAAAACAGAAAGAGAAGCATCTGTGTTTCCTTCTAATTACATCTTGTAGCTGCCTGTTTGAGTCACATCTTTCTTAGATGGCTGACTTTACGAGTTATCTCAATAAAAGTGGCCAGATGCCTAACTCAGAACCAGAGTATTTTAAACCACAAAATGGAATTGACATTTTGGCCCAGAACAAGCTTGTTCTGTTATCAGGCCCCTGGTGGGGAGGGGGTGCGCAGCCAGCCAGATCCTAGACTTACAACTTTTGGGGGATATGTGGCTTCTGTCCCCTCAGTGTCACTGCATGCCTCACGGTGGACTTCACGTGGGTTGATACTTGAAGCACGGTCATCAAAACATTGTGATAATTGATCATAGTGTTCAGTGGCAATGTAAACACTCACTTTAAAAAAGTCAAGGTAGAAAATAAAAATGAAGGCAAATTGGGACTGCCCGAGAAGACCCGTCACTCTTCATCCATGTTATCTTTGATTTCTGGGTGTTTTGTGTCAAAGGCTCACCTTTACTGTGCTGCCCAACCCCTTCCCCAGTGCAGACAAAACAAGTCTCCCATGGAGGGTGCCAGGTAGGACACAGTTCCACGAGAGGAATCATTTGGAGTGGTTGTGGCCTTCTGCATCCTTTTCTGGCTCTCCTCATCTGTAGGAACAAGTCATTGTCCTCTTGCTGGGGCTGATGGAAGCTGTCACCCACCAGGCAGCAAGGCATGAGTGACCCTATGCTTTCTTTCCTGTGGAGCTGGGTCTTGGCAGCCAGACCTTAATTCAGACTCTGCGATGCCTCTTCCTGACCACAGCCCCGCTCCTCCATCCTCTGCAGGTAAATGCCCAGGCCCTTACCAGCGCTTTCTCTCCACACACCAAGCCTTGGATTGGTCTGGCAGAAGCTCTGGGGACACTGATGCGAGCCTGGGCTGGGTCTCCCAAAGGGACCATCCAGGTGGTAACACAAGGTGAGCTGGGGAGCTTGCAGAGGGAGGGGGAGGAGGGGATGAGGGGGGTGTGGGCTCTGCCCTGCTGGGTGTATCTGCTGCAGGACGAGGGGTTAGTGAGAGGAAGTGGGGCTGGCTTGGACCCTGCCCTGAGTATCACTCCCTTACTACTGGTGGGAGGGTGGTAAAAGGGAGGGGTAGAAAAAGTCATTGGAAAGATATACTGAATTTTCACAAATCATGTTTATGTAGTATTTTTAAGACATACATGTTCTGGGTGCAAGGGAGACCTCTACAAGATAAGAGTTTCATGCGAGAAGCTGTAGGATGGCTGGAGGGAGGACCTAATTAAGCAACAGGACACTGGATTCTGGTTTGTGGCCCTGCCGTTTGCCTGCTGTATGATGCTCCCTTCTGAGACTCTCCCTTGGATTCTTCACTTGTAAAGTTAGAGTTAGGGGCAGATGAGGACACTTTGCGCTCTGTGACTTACTAAAGTGGTCCCTTGGGCCGTCTGACAGCCCTCGAAGGTGCCTGCTCAGCTGTGGAATGGGAATGAGCGCAGTGCCCTCTGTCCACCCCTCGGGCTGCTGAGCAGGCTGTGGCCACCTTCGCAGTGGATCCAGTACTGTGCAGATATGGCTGAGTGACCAAGGAGGGCTCCAGTTTCCTTAACTCTGTAGGGGCGTGTCTTTCCCCATGGACTGTTGAGCGCCCCACGCTTGGGGAGAGATTGCAGGGTGAGGGCAGCTAAACCCCAGACATTGGCAATACCCGGGAAGGGCAGAACCAGGGGGTCCCCAGCGGCCTGGGTGTCCAAGCTCCGAAGGAAACAAGGCGGGGAGCTGGGCAGCACTTGCTTCAGTTGCTTCTTTCTGGTTTCATTTCCTGAAGCTGGCAAGGCTCTGAGTGCCAAGGAGCGGTAAGCGTAGGGAATTTTCCAGTGTCCCGTGGGAGAATAACAAGCCAGGTGCTGGATTGGAGGAGGGGAGTGGAGTTGGGCTGAGTTTCGGAGCAGAGTTTCTCAAGGTGGTTAAAGCATCTTGGGTTTCCCGGCTTGGACCCAGATTATGCCTCCTCTGAGCCCACTGAAGGGTAAGTAGACCTGCCTGGGGCAGGCTACCCTTGGGGTCCCCAGGGCAGCGAGGAGCCCATAGTCCAGATCTAGGTGCCAGCGGCTTCCTGCCCCCTCCGGTGGTGCTCGACAAGCAGTGACCTCACGGTAGCTTCTCTGTCCGCAGGAACATCCCTGAAGAATGCTGGGAACTGCCTGAGCCCTGCAGTCATCGTCGGCCTCTTGAAGGAGGCTTCCAAGCAGGCGGATGTGAACTTGGTGAACGCCAAGCTGCTGGTGAAAGAGGCCGGCCTCAATGTGCGCCCCCCTCCCTCACGCTGCCTCCCCATCCCTGTCAGCGCCACCCTCCTCCCCCACATTTCCAGAGCCCGTTCACTGAGCGGAGGCTTAGGTGCCAGTCTTGCACCACCCTGTCCACCTATGAGGGGTAGCTGGTTTCTTCATCTGCAAAACAGAGACACTGGCTGGCCCCGAGTGTGGCTGGTGACACTGCTTTGTGTGTGAGTGCTGTGGGAACGAAACCAGTAGCAGTAGCAGCGTCCCCATCTCACGGCCAGAGAAAATGACCAGCCAGTGTGTCTGACTCTACCTGACTCCCCTCAGGGCTCCTCATGCCAGAGCACCCAGGTTCCCTATGCGCTTGCGATTTCTGCGAGCAAGCAGCACATCCTGCTGCCTCGCACGGCTTCCCGTCGGCGCCTTTCCCTCTGGTTCTCTGTTTAGATCAAAGTCTGTTGCTCAGCCAGTGGGAGCTGGCAGAAGGGATAGGCATTAGAGCTGCCATGTCCTCACCCCTCTGCTCCCCTCCACCCCTGCCTCCCCGTCATGCCACTGATGCTGTGCGGGAAGCTGTGTCAGAGCAGGAGGGGCCAGAGTGGAGTCTCTTCACAGCCCTGCCTCCCTCCTTTTCTTTCCTCCCTGCTTCCCTCCAAGCCTTTCCCTGTGCCTGGCCGATTCCTTTGCCCTCCCCTTTAAGGAGATCATGGGTTTTCCAGGAAGCTGATGCCCAGGGGCACACAGCTTGATCCATTTGCTCTCTCCCTTCTGGTCCTGAATTACTGAGCACGTTATCCAAGCTGGAGCCCTACGTCCCACCAGTGGGTGATTCGGCCGAGAGGAGGGTGGACGCGGTGCAGCCGGGAGGGGTAACTGTCGCCTTGCCTTCTTGCAGGTCACCACCTCCCACAGCCCGGCAGCACCAGGGGAGCAGGGCTTCGGGGAATGTCTCCTGGCTGTGGCCCTGGCAGGCGCCCCTTACCAGGTTGTGGGCTTGGTCCAGGGCACCACACCTGTGCTGCAGGGGCTCAATGGAGCTGTCTTCAGGCCAGAAGTGCCTCTCCGAAGGGGCCTGCCCCTGCTTCTGTTCCGGACTCAGACTTCCGACCCTGCAATGCTGCCTACCATGATTGGTGAGGAGGGCCCTGGAGGGCTGGCTGGTGCCCTTGAGGCTGGGGTGGGGTCTGCCCTGGGACTGAGCTCTACCCACCTTCCTTCAGCCCCTCTTCATGCCCCAGGGTGTGTCTGTATCTACACCATGCAGAGGGTCTGTCCTGCCAGTTTTCAGAACATTCAGGGAGTGGGTACTCAGTTCGAAGAGAGAAAGTGCCTTATCCAGGGTCACAGAGCAGCATGGCGGGGTGGGCCCAGAGCCTCTCTTCCTGCCCAGCGGTGGGTCCCCAGCTCGCCATGTTAAAAACACTGGACCTGCCTGTGGAGCCATAGCCCAGGAGCTCAGGGACATTGAGTGCAGGTTTCTTAATACTCCTGCCTGTGGCCGGCCCTGGTGGCCAGCCCAGCTGCAGCAAAGCCTGCAATGCCTCCAGCCATGGTGGGCATCTTGGACCTGCCCCAGTGCCCTGGGGCTTGGGCTGCTGTTTGGCAGAGGGTGTGCTTTCAAACGCTGAAGGGCCTGATTTCACCATCCTTGCTGGCTGCGCAAGGGACCTTTCCTGCTTTTCTCCCTTGCTGTTGGCTGGATAAAACTAGCGATCAGCAAGTCGAGAGCTACAGCTGATGGTCATGGCGTTCCCAGAGAGTCGGGAATATCAGTGGAAGCTGGGCAGATGCCCTGCTGCTCTCCCATCTCAGCTCTTCGACTCTGAGACCATCGTTCCCTCATTGCACCTTTGATCACAGAAGCCTAGAACTTCTAACTCTGCTACCAATCCTTCACTCCTTTCCACCCCCATGCCCTGTGCCAACCAGGAGTTTCTTCTATTTCCAGGCCTGCTGGCAGAGGCAGGCGTGCGGCTGCTGTCCTACCAGACTTCACTGGTGTCAGATGGGGAGACCTGGCACGTCATGGGCATCTCCTCCTTGCTGCCCAGCCTGGAAGCGTGGAAGCAGCATGTGACCGAGGCCTTCCAGTTTCACTTCTAACCTTGGGGCTCACGGGTCCCCGCCTCTGGGGCTTTTCTGAAGAAACCTACCCACTGTGATCAACAGGGAGAGAAGATCCACATTCTTGGGCTGAACACGGGCCTCTGACGCTGCTTACACGGCGCTCCTCTGACCCTGTAGTACAGCAGTAACCATCTATTAAAAGACCCTCCCAGCAACTCCTGCGTCTTTGTGTGGTCATTACCCTAAAGCACCACCAGAGGGCGGTCACAGGCAGACGTAGGGCTTGGTTTAGACTGCGGGGGTATGGGAGATTGGGAAGAGCAAATGGCTTGGGTGTGGGTTCTTTGAAGATCATCCCTCTCTTGTCTGTCTAAGGTTACTCAGAGGCACTTTTACAGGAACAAAGCTCAGTGTATCTCACAGTGCTACGGTATTTCAGATCCCTTCCATCTGGGAATATACATGCACATTAGTAAGTAAGATTCAACAAACAAGCCCAGCATTATGTACCAGGCACTGGGCTAGGTGCTTTAAGAGGAGAATTCAAACCTGACCCTTTCCCCATAGAAGTCTGTAGGAGAGACAGAGCATGCAGAGGTCACTGGAAGCAGTGAGGGATGCTACAACAGAGGTGTATAGGGAATTCTCGAGTCCAGAGGAGGAAGTAATTTGAGCTAAGGATGTTGATGTCTCAGGAGGTGTTTAGAAGGATTTCATAAGGGAAAGAAAGTGTCAAATCATGGGGGCATGAGAATATTTGGCAGGTTCACCCAGCAAGTTCAGTGTGGGTTGGGGTGAACGTGTCACTTTTCTTTGAAAGATGATTTTCATGAGAACACATGGACACAGGGAGGGGAGCATCACACACTGGGGTCTGTTGGGGGAAAATAGGGGAGGGACAGTGGGGAGTGGGGAGTTGGGGAGAGATAGCATGGGGAGAAATGCCAGATATAGGTGAAGGGGAGGAAGGAAGCAAATCACACTGCCATGTGTGTGCCTATGCAACAATCTTGCATGTTCTTCACATGTACCCCAAAACCTAAAATGCAATTTAAATAAATAAATAAATAAAAGGAAACATGCTTTTCATGAAAAATATGGCTGAATGGTACTCTACCCAAAATGTTCACTTCAGGGAGCTTTCTCCCCATTAATAGGGGATGATCCACTGTGTGCCCAGTAGTGTCTGTTTCTCAGATTCCTGGCCTAGCTAAGAAGGCCGGACATGGGGCAGCTGCTTGGCACTGGCAGAGGCGAGTCCAGCACTCAGGCCTCCTTAGTTCTGCGATGGAGCCAGGTGTCGATAGGAACTACAGCAGTAAAGGCCATGCTAGCGTCTGCAGCGAGCTCAGAGGGGTTGGCCTTGCTGTAGCTCTGAAGGGAGTGGGCCTGGGAGTGAATGCCACGGTCAACTTTGGACAGCTGTCTGACTGGGAAAGCAGTGTTGAATTCTGAGTCTTTGTTTCCTCATCTGTGGGAGGACTCATGGTGCTTCTCACAACTGCAATGAGAACTGACCAGATTAAGAAGTGACTGTTGGGACGTGCCAGGAGCACTTGGCGAACATTGGTTTCTTCACCCTATGCACTCCCGAGAGCAGACAAGCAGGTCGCTATTTCTTACATGGAGCCAACCCCATGAACCAAGGAGCTCTCTATGAGACTTCATTGCAGTTATGTTCAGCCAGATCTAGACACCGGGTGTTCCAACAGCAGACAACCCATTCTCTTCCATTTGAAAAATATCTGTGCCTCGCATGGCATCTGCTGAGGTCACTTGAGTGCACTGGTAGCTAGAAAAACAGGCCAAAATTGATGACGTTAAAAATTCAGTTAAAAATTGAGCTCAATTTTTAGCCTCTCGGCCTCCTTCCTCATAAACCCCTAGACAAAACATGTTCTCTGCACTGAGGTGGTCAGAACAGTACTAGAAACCCAGATTACTTGAGCATCTCTAAATATCTTCTTTGACTGGGCCATGGAAGATGGCATGGGGTGACCTCATGTCACGTGTCCCATGGCCATTCACATGACCTGTCCCAAACTGGCAGGATTCGTTGTAAAATTCAGCTGGTTTCTTTAGGAACCTCCATAATATTTTTCATAGTAACTGCATCAATTTGCATTCCCATCAACAGTCTAGAAGTTTCCCTCTTCTCAACATCTTCACCAACACTTGCTATCTCTCGTCGTCTTTGGTAACAGTCGTCCTAAGACGTGTGAAGCGGCGCCTCGTGGTTTGGATTCACATTTCCCTGATGACTAAGTAAATAGGCAAGACGCAGAAAGAAACCTATTGCATGTGCTCACTTATATGTGGAGTCCCAAAACAGAAAGAGGCCAAATATATCGAGATAAGGACTAGAAAAGTGGTTGAGGGGGGTGTCCAGGGAGATACAGGTCAAAGCATGTAAAGCAGAAAATACGGGCCGGGCGCGTGGCTCATGCCTGTAATCTCAGCACTTTGGGAGGCCAAGGAGGGCGGATCAGGAGGTCAAGAGATCGAGACCATCCTGGCCAACATGGTGAAACCCTGTCTCTACTAAAAATACAAAAATTAGCCGGACATGGTGGCGCGCACCTGTAGTCTCAGCTACTCAGGAGGCTGAGGCAGGAGAATTGCTTGAATCCGGGAGGCAGAGGTTGCCATGAGCCAAGATCGCGCCATTGCACTCCAGCCTGGCACCTGGCGACTGAGCGAGACTCTATCTCAAAAAAAAAGCAGAAAATACATAGAATGAATAAGTCAGATCTAAGGTACAACATGAGGATTATAGTTAATAATGTGTATTGTACTGAGGATTTTTCCTAAATGAGTAGATTGCAGCTGCCTTGCCGTGGTGGAGGGGATCGGCAAGTTTGTAAAATAATGAATATGTTAATTTATTCCATTATAGTAACCACTTTGCTACATATATGTATCTTACAACATCATGTTCTATCCCTCAAATATACACAATAAACTTTTTGAAAAATCCAGCTGATGCTAGAGGGAGGGTGCCACTGACTCCCTCGTGTTCTCCGTGGCATGCAGCTTCTCTTCACTGACCCTTTAGAGAAGAGGGCCATTCTTGTGCACTTTAGCTGGGAAGCAGAGGCTGGCTGTGAGATCAGGGCGGAATCAGGGCAAAAGCTGGCCCACACACAGAAGCCGCCTCAGCGTGCTGACTCCTGAAGTGTGATCAGCGTGTCCCCTTACAGCCTGCGCATCCTTTGCATCAGTTTTAACATCACACGTTGAGTATTCCTGTTTGAATGAGTATAACATAGCCCAACATCTGCCTAAGCTGCCATCCTCTCTTCTGCCCTAGGTCACCCTGTGTGAATGAAGTTGGAGGGAGCCAGGGACCCCTGTGTGTGCAATGGTGGCAATGACTAATGCCATCCCGAGGGCCCTGTGGGTGGACCAGTGCTGATGCGCAGCTGGTGTATGGGGTGTGGGCAGTGTCCATCCAATTTGTCGGCTTCTGACAACTAAGCATTGAATATATCCAATATCATCCCATTTGTGTTCAAATGCCTCGCTAGTGGAGGCAGGCCTGGCCTCTGATGCAGGAAGTATGGGAAGTTCTGGTTGCTGAGGCCGACAGGCTGATGGAGGCAGTTTCAGCACCAACACTGCACAGTGAGCTCCTGCGTGAATAGAAGGCCAGGCCCGATGCCTCCTGTCTCCAGAGCTAAGATTACTGCTGGTTTTTCTACCCTGCACACAGACACCGCTCCAGAGATCGTACGAAGGGCACATGTTGTCCTGCTAGGGATGCCAACCAGGTTGAGGGCCCCTAAACATCCTGCCAAGGAGGTTCAGGCAGCAGGAGGGTAGCAGAGAGGGGCTGCTCAGAGAGGCCTGGGAAGGCAGTCAGCTGATTCTAGATTCACTGCACAAATCAGGGCTGATCTGGGATTTGCTGGTGTTGGTTGTGACATGAACAGTCTTGAGCAAAACCGTGAAGGGAACAGGCCCATCTTCTCATTCCTGTGGGGCCCCCTCCCCGGCCCCCACCACCTCTGTTCCCTGTCCATGGAAAGGATCCCCTCTCTTTTCCAAGGTGCCCTTTCCTCATGGGGTGGCTGAGGAAACTTTCTAAAAGGAAATGAATGACAACACCCGGATACCTTCCCTCGCCTCCCTCTCCCCTCTTCAGCTCAATGCCCATCCCTGGGAACCATTGCTGTTTTATAAGAGGACTCTAGAAGAAGGACTGCCCTCACCCAAGGGGGAAAGACCCTCTCATGGAACAATATCCTGCCATCAAAATTTATTTCTTTAATTTTTGACTGCAGAAGGCAAAAACTTGTTAACCTTCGCCCTGTGTTTATTTGTTCAAATGGCAGTGGCAAGGAGTGACCAAAAGATCTGAACTACAGCTCCCGCTGGCCCGTGTGTGCTGCTTTCTGCGCGGTGTCTTTAGATCAGGGAAGTAGGCGAGGGAAGCTGTATTCTACCATTCTGATTTGCCTTGTATCTTGTCATAGTACTTGGCCTGTGGGAGAAATAGAATGGAATTGCGAGGGGAGAGAGGCAGGCTGCGAGGCGAGGACCCAGCCCTCCGATCCAGGAGGTCTATCTAGCAGAGTTGCCAAATGTTACCTGGGTTTGTATTCTGAGTTCCAAGAAACACAGGAGTCATTTCCTCTTTCTCTCTTTTTAATTGCCATATATTAGCTTAGAACAAGATACCAAATTTGGAGATTCACAGAAAACCGTAAGAAATAAACAGAGATATAATAGCACAGAAATTTAATAACAGTAATAATAAAGTTATAACACATGACAGGAAAGTTTATCTGGACCTTGAATGCAACAGCTGATCTGCACATTTCTGGAGGCTAGTGACTCAGGAAGAAGACTTCTCTCCATTGCTCCATCTTGCTCTTTCACAAAAGACCCCTAGTCCATAGCACCATAAGCCCAGGACAGTGATCGCAGCAGGGAAAGGAATGAAGGGCCGCTAGGGATGGCTCCTCACTCTACAGGGCTGATGCTTATGGGGCTACTATGTCGATTCAAATTCATTTACCAGCTAAGAGTGAGATCTTAAAAATATGATGCACGGGCAGAGTTCTGCTAGCATGTGTTTCCCAGGAGCCTTTCCACGGATCTGCAGAACTTAAATAAACAAAAGATCATTCAATCATGGGGCTCCTCGTGGGCACCCTGCCCCCAGTACCTGCCTCTTGCCCTAGGTGTGGTTGTGCAGAGGGCCTTCCTAACTGTATCCTGAGGGTGCTCCCACTCTGCACCCAGTGCCAAGCCTGGACGCCCGAGGGATCCATGCCCAATGCTACTAGAGCCCAGGCTGGGGTAGGCAGGGTCTCCGTCACACATCTTCTTGTGATAGGAGAGCAGGAGGGGCAGGCTAGGGTGGTGCAGAGACCCACAGAGCTCCACAGAGCACTGCATCGACATCAGTCCTTCATTTCTGCTAAAATATCATTGTTGGAAGTTCACTGCTCATATTAATAATAATTATAAGCATGAGAAAAGTTCAAAAGTTTCAGTTTTTCTTTTCAGGTATAAAGCTGCCTAAGCACTTATGAGAAGGTTGTCTACCATGAGAGGGAGGGAGCCCGACGTGGAAATTCTCCCTTAAAAATCCCAAATTCCTCTTTCTCTCTCCCCCTCCCTCTGACTTTCTCCCCAACCTCTCTCTCCCTTCCCCCCCCGCCTCCCTCTCTATTTCCCTCACTCTTCTTCTGATGATTGAACTAAGTTGACACATTTAACAGCCCCTCTTTGCTACTGATCTGCCCTTAAGAACTGTATTTCTGTGGCCAGGCGCGGTGGCTCACGCCTGTAATCCCAGCACTTTGGGAGGCCGAGGTGGGTGGATCACGAGGTCAAGAGATCGAGACCATCCTGGTCAACATTGGTGAAACCCTGTCTCTACTAAAAATACAAAAAATTAGCTGGGCATGGTGGCGCGTGCCTGTAATCCCAGCTACCCAGGAGGCTGAGGCAGGAGAATTGCCTGAACCCAGGAGGCGGAGGTTGCGGTGAGCCGAGATCGCGCCATTGCACTCCAGCCTGGGTAACAAGAATGAAACTCCGTCTCAAAAACAAATAAATAAATAAACTGTATTTCCAGCATGCACACTGGCTCCCCCCAGGCGGTGCCACAGTCCTCAGGGCCTGCTAACTGAGACTCGCCCTCTCAACGGCATCCTGGGGCCCTCAGCCCACTTGTCCACCTCTCCTAGCCCGAACAACACCTAGGCTGCAGCAGCCTCATACCTGCAAACATCCCAGTGGTGAGGAATGAAGCCAGGGCCCCTCCCCCTGCACATCCGCTTCCTCCCAGGTGGCTGCATCTGGGCATGTCCATCACCCACTGACTTCTCCCCTCCCTTCCTCTGCTCCTCTTCTGCCTCGGCATACCTTTTTCTTCTTCCCTCTCCATCTAAGGGAGAAACCTTAAAAACTTGATGGCGACTGTACCAGTTAAGATTTAGAGGTTGTAAAATGAGTTTCTGCTCACTCTATTATCTGCTTATCCTAACTATTTGGTCTACTGAAGGCAGCTATCTGAGTTCATACAAGATTCTTTTTATTTATTTATTTATTTATTTATTTATTTTATTTATTTTTATTGCATTTTAGGTTTTGGGGTACATGTGAAGAACATGCAAGATTGTTGCATAGGTACACACATGGCAATGTGATTTGCTGCTTTCCTCCCCTTCACCTATATCTGGCATTTCTCCCCATGTTATCCCTCCCCAACTCCCCACCCCCTGCTGTCCCTCCCCTATTTCCCCCTGACAGACCCCAGTGTGTGATGTTCCCCTCCCTGTGTCCATGTGTTCTCATTGTTCAACACCCGCCTATGAATGAGAACATGTGGTGTTTGATTTTCTGTTCTTGTGTCAAATGGCTGAGAATGATGGTTTCCAGGTTCATCCATGTCCCTACAAAGGACACGAACTCATCGTTTTTGATGGCTGCATAATATTCCATGGTGTATATGTGCAACATTTTCCCTGTCCAGTCTATCATCGATGGGCATTTGGGTTGGTTCCAGGTCTTTCCTATTGTAAACAGTGCTGCAATGAACATTCGTGTGCATGTGTCCTTATAATAGAACGATTTATAATCCTTTGGATATATACCCAGTAAGGGGATTGCTGGGTCAAATGGAATTTCTTATTTTGAATGTTCGCTTTCCTTTTAAAACTATACTAAAGAATCCTCCCATTTCTCCTCTCACCGCAATCCTCTTTCGTTTCGCTCTTCTCCCTATCCGTTTCCACGAATTTCCTGAACGTCACTGCTTCTCCCCAGAAAGAATCCCATGACATAAGAATTGCTACACGACCCTGAGCCTAAAAATCCCTCCAGCAGAGGTGCCTGGCTTTAACAGAATCTTCAACCACCCCATTTCCGTATGAATCAGTCTCCAGTACATTGATGTGTACCATTTCCGAGGTTCTGGGGCTGCTCATCTTGGTTGTTCTGTTTTTCATCAGAACAGCTGCTCTCATCTCCTAGAGTAATGAGTTCTATAGGTTCAGGTTCACAGCCTGTTCACTCTATGGGTGCTCTGAAAGCTAATCTGTCAGGTTTCTAGGAGAGCTTCTTATCTTCAGCAGATCAGGTGAACACATCTGGCTCTTTTTTTTTCACATTCAAGATTTCAGAGCATGTTTCTCCCCACAGCTTTTGCCTCTCCAAGGCAAAGAGCCCCAAGAGTTTTAATTGGTCCTCATGACACAAACCCCCACGTCTGATTAGTTTGAAAGCTATGAACCCTCCCTGGCCTGGTTAATGTTTTCAGACTACAAGATTCCTATTCTGAATATTTGCTTTTTGAAGCACAATTCTCCCATTTCTCCGCTCACCCTAATCCTCTTCCACTGAACTCTCTTCTCCCCACGCCTGTGCCCACCCTCTCTCTGTGTGTTGTGACCCCGAGGAAGACATTAGGGTTTGATGCCACCAACTCTGCAAACCCTCACTCACCATCTCTAAACCGGACGCCGGGCGTAGGTTCGGCGATGCAGCTCGTCCACCCGCTCCAGGTACCAGGTACCAGGGAAAAGGCTGCTTGTGTCACCAGGTGGGGAGAAGTTCACTGTGGAATGAGGAGAAGAGGCAGTACTCACAAAGAGTTACATGAGTTTTTGGAGGAGAAAGTGGTCACGAAGATGTCTGCAGCTCACAGTGAAGTTCTCCTGGCTGTGCTGCAAGGAGCTGCAAGGTCACCCTTAGTCCTCCAAATAAAATACTGGACCCGGGCCGGGTGCGGTGGCTCACGTCTATAATCCCAGTACTCTGGGAGGCCGAGGTGGGTGGATCACGAGGTCAAGAGATCGAGACCATCCTGGTCAACATGGTGAAACCCCGTCTCTACTAAAAATACAAAAATTAGCTGGGCATGGTGGCGCGTGCCTGTAATCTCAGCTACTTGGGAGGCTGAGGCAGGAGAATTGCCTGAACCCAGGAGGCTGAGGTTGCGGTGAGCCGAGATCGCGCCATTGCACTCCAGCCTGGGTAAACAAGAGCAAAACTCCGTCTCAAAAAAAAAAAAAAAAACATTGGACCCGCAGAACTGGAGGTACAGCCATTTTGAATCTAGCATTTAAGGCCTTAATAAAAGACTTTAAGACTTTTATTATAAGAGTCTTATTAAAAAAATGCAATTTAGTTTCTAGTCGTGGCTCTTAAAGTCAAAGCCAGGCTTTGCTCATTTCTTACTGGCCTTCATCATATCTTTACGTTCCCCTCTTCACATGTAATTTGCATCTTCTTGTGAGTGAGTCTTTACTATACACAAAAATAAGAAGTAACTTACTTCACATCTCAGAGCATTTTCATTTTTCTTGCCTACCACTCACTGTGGACCAGGCATTTTGCATGCAATTTCCTATTTTTTTCAATAATTACATATGATATTTCTGTGCCAAGTTTCCAATGCAGCCTACAATAGTTAGGTTACAAGATGAGGATGCAAGGCATACTGGCATACAAGGTTGTAAACTTTTGGCATTGCAAAAACTAGCACACTTTGTATCTTGAAAAAACTTATTTTTAAATAAATGAAATAATTACCATGCCCATCAGCCCTTGACGCGGCTCCTTCTCTCATAATGAGTCTATTATATGCAGTCTATGTCCAAGGGCTAAAATAATCATTGTTTCCATTCTTTTGGGCAGGAGAGCTTACATATACACAAATCAGATATTCCTCTCTTTTTTAGTTGCTTAACATAGCCCAGTGACATGGTATTCTGCTTCAGTCTGTGCCTTGTGTCACACCCACTGCTGTTTTGGTTAGATTCAATTTGCAGTCTATGCCAACTTTTTTTTATACTAGCAAATAAAGGCCTTGCCTTGTAATCAAGGATTTACACCACATGTAACCCTACCTTGCTTAAAAAAAAAAAGAGTACGACATTCCCCTATGGTAAACATAGCCTTCTGCCAGTGCGTCTCATCCTTTTGCCAATAGTTCCTGCTTTGAGATGTACCACCCAGCTTTCTGTTTCAGATACTTCCTTCTAAACTCTAAATTCTCTGGTTCTGATTCATTGCAGTATTTCAGTGCTTTATCCATTAACGTTTGTTTCAGAGGTCCTATTTTTCTTTTCTTTTTTTGTTTCTTGTTTCGAGACGGAGTCTTGCTCTGTCACCCAGGCTGGCTGGAGTGCGGTGGCACCATCTCGGCTCACTGCAACCTCCACCTCCTGAGTTCAAGCAGTTCTCCTGCCTCAGCCTCCCAAGTAACTGAGATTACAGGTGCACACCACCATGCCTGGCTAATTTTTATATTTTTAGTAGAGATGGGGTATCACCATATTGGCCAGGCTGGTCTTCAACTCCTAGCCTCAAGAGATCCACCTGCCTCAGCCTCCCAAAGGGCTAACGTTATAGGCATGAGCCACTGAACCTGGCTCTATTTTCATTTTCATTGTTTTTTTTTCTTTTATTTTTTGCTATAACATATCCACTGGTCCAGAAGAGATCAATGAGCACTAGATATAGGTTTTCTGGAACATTTCCAATTCCATCTACTCTGTTTCCTTTTGAGACCATGCTGCAAAACATATATCCCAAGTTTTGCTTGAGAATATACAGAAACCCGATATAAACGGTGGTAAAACTATATACCATCATGGTTTTAAAACCACCCACAATTGCTCTAGTATCAGCTTTGGGTTTCATTTTCCTTCCATTTGTTGCTTTTGGGGCAGTATTTTGTTTCTCTGTTTGGTGGCGAAAGAGGGCAATTTGGAAGAGACAGTAATATTCGTCGATAACATATTTACACAGAGTCATTCATTTAATTTGTTTGGAAATCCTACAAAATTGGTGTGACTTTAAAAATAAGACAACAAAGAAAAGTTCAACAATTTTCGAAAAGAAAAACAGCTAGTAAGTGGCAGAGCTCATATCTAGCTCTAAAGTCTCCAGTCTTTCAACTGTTGCAGACAGCATTTTCAAAGACTGTTTCCAGTTCCCACGGTAATACATATTCGGAGAGTTTGGCTGTATTTATACCGGGAAGCTGCATCCCGCCTTCATCTTCCCAACTCTACCTTCTGCTTCCCCACCCACTTCTTGCCCCTTTGAACAACCGATCTTCTAGCAAATCTTCTCCCAACCATATCTCATAAAAGTCTTGACCCTGGACTACTATATTCTAGATTTCTGAAGAATTCCTGGCTCCCAGCTACTGGAATGGGATGTGAGATGAGTTACCTTCTCTTTCTCTCTTCCTGCCCTTTTTCTTACCCTTATGGTAGAATTGCTCTCTTTGGTTCATTATTTCTGTGAACTCCTCAGGAGACACACACTTTCGGGAGGCCAGGCGTTTTGGTAGGTCTGATGTGCTGGACACCAACTTGTCCAAGGGAGAGCCTGGGAAGCAAAAGCAAGACTGTTACACCTTCTTTGTTGTCACTATCACTATCTCCAGTCACGAGTCCAACAGAGAGGAGGCTGCACCCTGGAGGGAAGTGCTGTGTGTGTGGCTTAGAATACCCAGAAATGATAAGTAAGCATCATTGTCAGCGAAACATGCAGGCAAGACACACTGATTTGGCCAAGGTGTATGCCACCTAGTACTTAGATGCATGTCCTTGATAACATGAATCACAAAATAATCAACAGATTCCTATTAGGCATCTCAAATCCATCAACTTCTCTTTAATCATTTGCAACCAAACCACCATTACCTCTTGCCTGAACTATTTACTGGAACAATCTAAGTGGTTCCCCATATCCACCTTTGTTCCTTTTCAATCTACTCTCTAAGTAGTAGCCAAAGAAATGCTTTCAATACAAAAATAAAATAAACTCACTCCATACATAAATCCCTTCAGTAGTTCACTTTGCTCTTACATAACTCCGTCAAGATGGCAGCCTCAGGAATGGTGGGGAAGAAGATGATTTATTCTACCAGATGAATGTTGTCAGGAATGCCTACTAGAAAGATGGGACTCACCTGGAGAAGCATCTTGGGACACTCGAAATGAAAAGAAACTTGCTGCTAAACCAGAGCCATAAGAGAAGGCACCAATCCTGGAGCCAGCCAGCTCTTGGGCAGAGTGGCTGAGGGGAAAGAAATCACATAAAAAGCACATTGGCATTATATTCTGCACTTCAAATAGAACATCACCCAATCACCCCAATCTCCTCCCTGTCTACCTCATGCAACTACATAAAGAGGGACTTCTGGTAGACCCCAGGGACAGGACTAAGAGTAGGAAAGCTTGCCAAAAGGAAAGCAGCTAAGATCCGAAATAAACAAGACACAGAAAACACAAGAAAATTTTTGATGTACATAGAGCTTCTCCCCTCTCGTGGGGAGTGCATTCTGAAAGTGCCTCTAAATGAGGATCAGACCACTGGACTCACCCTCCAGGCTCCCATGCTGATGGGTAATGGTTCAGCAGTCATAACTTTTTGATCATCCCTGAGTAATATGATCAAGTCCACCCATAAGTACTTTTTCCTGCCTTTTTTTTTTTTTTGACAAAGTCTTGCTCTGCTGCCCAGCCCGGAGTGCCTGGTGTGCAGTGGTGTCATCATGGCTCACTGCAGCCTTGACCTCCCGGGTTCAAGTGATTCCCCCACCTCAGGATTCAGGATCCTTGGTAGCTGGGACCACAGGTACAAGCCACCACACCCACCTAATTTTTATTTTTATTCTTATTATTTTTTTGAGACAGAGTCTCACTCTGTCACCCAGGCTGGAGGGTAGTAGCATAATCTCAGCTCACTGCAACCTCCACCTCCTGGGTTCGAGCTATTCTCATGCCTCAGCCTCTCGAGTTGCTGGGACTACAGGCACACACCACCACACCCGGCTTAGTTTTGTGTTTTTAGTAGAGACGGGGTTTTGTCACATTGGCCAGGCTGGTCTCAAACGCCTGATCTAAGGTGATCCTCCCACCTTGGTCTCCCAAAGTGTTGGTATTATAGGTGTGAGCCACCTCCATGGCTCACGCACATCCATGGCTGATTGTTCTAAAAAAAATTTGTAGAGATGGGGTCTCCCAATGTTCCCCAGGCTGTTCTCAAACTCCTGAGCTCAAGAGATCCTCCTGCCTCAGCCTTCCAAAGTGCTGGGATTACAGGCATGAACCACCTCCCCTAGCCCTTTCGTATTTATACACAGTATTTCCTTATAAAGTCCACAAAACAGAAAATGAATAGAAATAGCATCTAACATTTGAGCACCTGCTGAGCACTGCTATTTCAGATACTTCATGCTCATGAAAACAGTAGAACACAGGTATCGTGATTGCATATGTTCTACAGATGGGGAAAGTGAGAGGCATTGAGGTTAAGTATTGTCCAAGGTCAACGCTAACAAGTGATTTAAAAAGTCTGAACCCAGGCTGTGGGCTCGAAGATCAGACCCATTTAACCACCATGCTCTACTAAGGATAGAGATTTTAAATAAATGAGACAAAAATATGCATACAAATGCTACTGTTTTTTTGCTGTGCCCAAACAGATCTTGCCCGTGCCCTGACACCACGTACTTCACTTTGCAGACCACTGTCTGATGCAGATTGTAAATCTGCCTCTAAGTACACCTTTGATATGAGTTTCTTTCATCTTCCTTCCTTCTTTTCCTGCCTTCTCCCTCCCTCCCTTCATTTATTTATTTATTTATTTATGACAGCGTCTCATTCTGTCATCCAGGTTGGAGGCCAGTGGCACAATCATAGCTCACTGCAACCTTCCACTCCTGGGCTCAAGTCATCCTCCTACTTTGCTCTCCTGAGTAGCTGGGACCACTCATGCCTACCACCACACTTTGTAGAGATGAGGTTTCACCGGTCTCGAACTCCTAGGCTCAGGCGGTCTGCCCGCCTGAGCCTCCCCAAATGCTGAGATTACAGGCATGAGCCACTACACCAGGCCCCTTCCTTTCTTTTATATTTCTGAGCCAGAAGAGAAACTCGACTTGGTTGACCCCTCAGACCATGGGGGTTGGGGCTGCATGTAGGATATGGAGCCAGACACGGTACTTACTGGGACAGAAGCGAGGCCAGGCACCCGTACAGGGATGAGGTGTACATATTCCCATTGTGCGTGGAGAGGTACAGAGACGCCTTGGTTTTCTTGTCGAATGTGTCCTGAGAGGCCTTCAGAAGTGCTTTATCCAGGTCCTTGTTGTTGTAGGTGTCTTCCAGCTTTAGGCCCCTGTGAGGCAGCCAGAGGTATCCAGGTGGAAGGCCACAGGAGGGGAGGGAGGGAGACAGGGGGAAAAGTAACAGTTTCTGGGGAGAAGACTTTCGGCGCACGTTTTTTTCTACAATATTTGGAAATACAGAAGAGCACAAAGGTGAACATAACACGAATAGTCTTACCATTCAGAGAGAGCACTTAGGGCATAGTTTTCTTGTGAAATCCATCCCTACTTTTATACAGTTTAATAGAAAATTTAAAAAAAAAAATCATGCTATGTGTTGTGGTCAGCATACTTTCTTAACTTAGCGTGTGTGTATATATGTGTATATAATTTTCCATGACATTCTATAACATTATTTGTAAAGGCTGAAGAATGGCCCATGACAGGAAGTACTTCAACCATGACTTTAACCTATCCATCTCCCTACTCCTCTTCCTTATTAGTTAAAACACTACAGTGGATAGATAGTGTTCTTTTAAACATGTGGGATTACTGAGCTCAAATGTGCACATCGTTAAGGCTTTTGCTTCATGTCCTTCTATTACTTCTTAAAACATCCGATCCACACTTTGGGAGGCTGAGGCGGGTGGATCACGAGGTCAAGAGATCGAGACCATCCTGGTCACATGGTGAAACCCCGTCTCTACTAAAAATATAAAAAATTAGCTGGGTATGGTGGTGCGTGCCTGTAATCCCAGCTACTCAGGAGGCTGAGGCAGGAGAATTGCCTGAACCCAGGAGGCGGAGGTTGCGGTGAGCCGAGATCGCGCCATTGCACTCCAGCCTGGGTAACAAGAACAAAACTTCGTCTCAAAAAAAAAAAAAAATCTGATCCATTTACACAGGCATTACTGCCCATTTTCCTATAGCCTTGACAATTCTGGGTATTTCCATTTTAAAAAGACTATGTCGAGAAAATGGTAACTCGAGTAAACTTTTTATTAATGAACCTTCGCATTTAAAGTGTGATTACATACATTTCTTCTTTTTCTGTTTGTATCCTTTGCTCAGTTTTCTACTAGGGTATTTATTTTATCATTGATAATATCTTTATATTTAAAGATATTAAGCTATTAACTTTGGTGTATGTTATACTTTTTGTTTCAATAGGGCCAGTCCTATAAATAGTGTTTGTGCTAATTTCGATGTTTTAGTTAGTGGCAGGTTTAGTAGTACTAGTTAGTAGCAGGGGCTACAATTGGTAGCCTATTATACTGTTGATAAAATTGACCAAAATTTGAAATGAAAAGATACCGAGAAGAAAGGGAAGGATTCCTTTCCTAGTGTAAACTGTATTGAAGACATTTCTTTTTAAATATTAGTGTTTTAATGTAGTGAATTAATAAACAGCATTCTTCCTGATTTTTCGCGTCTAAGCGGGTGAGCTGGACTATCTCCAATTTATAGATGGGAGAAACTGAAGCAAAAGCAGCACATGAATTCAGACAAGTGAGAATGAGACCTAACGCTTCTCAAACTGCTGCCCTCTAGTGTGATCATTTGCTTCTCTGTGTTTGTGTGTGTATAGGCTGTGAGATCCTCTAGGGCAGGGACCATGGAGTCACATTCATTCTAGTATTCTGAGAGGTTAGTACGATGTCTGGCACATAACATGTTCAGAAAATGTTGATTGACTGAATGATTTAGCTACCCTCCTTTTCCTTCCTTCCTTCCCTCCCTCCTTTCCTTCCTTCCTTTCTTCCTTCCTTCCCTTCCCTCCCTCCCTCCCTCCCTTCCCTTCCCTCCCTCCCTTCCTTTCTCTCCCTCCTTCCGTCCCTCCCTTCCTTCTCCTTCCTTCCTTTCTCCTTCCTTCATTTCTTCTCCTTCCTTCTCCTTCCTTCCTCTGTCCCTCCCTCCCTCCCTCCCTTCCTTCCCTTCCCTCCCCCCTCCCTTCCTTCCTCCCTTCCTTCCTTTCTTCCTCCCTTCCTCCCTCCCCTCCTTTCTTCCTTCCTCCCTCCCTCCTTTCCCTTCCCTCCCTCCCTCCCTCCCTCCTTTCCTTCCTTCCTTCCTTCTTCCCTTCCTTCCTTCCTTCCTTTCTTCCTTCCTCCCTCCCTCCTTTCCCTTCCCTCCCTCCCTCCCTGCCTCCTTTCCTTCCTTCTTTCTTCTCTGTAGTTTCTTACAGTCCCTTGATCCTGCACTGCTGGCACATCCCCCTTGTTTCCCTGCAATAACACATGGAGAGCCCTACCAGGCAATAACCCACCACCCTGCGGAAGGACTTGGGACCGTTCCTGTTGTGGTGGAGGATTGCTATCTGTCCCCCATAGGGGCGCTGGTGGCCCAGACTCAAGGCATGAGGGAGCCTCCTTCTTGCTCACCCCCTACTAGCCTCTAGGCTCCCTGAGAAGAGGACTCACCTGAAAGCCTCCAGCCCCTTATATAAGTTGCTCTGTGTGTCCCTGCTGGCTGACAGGAAGTCATTGAACATCAGGCGAGCCAGAGACTTCTGGACCATCTTGCAAAAGGGTGTATGAAAGATCATGTACTGTAAATCGTCAAGGGTGAAGGGTCGATCATTGCCAGCTGGAAAAGCAAATATGAAGGCAAGGATGGCACATGAGGGATGAGCCATTTAGATCTCTTCCCTGAGATTTAACTGCGCTCAGTTTCTCCAGGCCTCCCAGGGAACTACTTCCCACCTCTCGCAAACACGTATCAGCTTTGTTTACTCATTTTACATGCACTTACTAGGCATTCGCTACTAACAAGAAGGGAAATAAGCAAAGTATTTGTATCTACCACTGCCAGCCTGTAGGATGCTTGTCCCAAATCAACCCTGTGTTATATAATTTTCTTCATTGTCCAGAGGAGGAACCAGCCTCCAAAACACTGTCATCTGAACAAGGTCATCCAACTTTAAAAAGGCTGGCTTTGGATTCAGGTTCAGATGTCTCGGACTCTGCATTACAGACTGTCTCTCTCACTCTGAAGAGGAGAGTAATGCGATCTCTGCCCTTAGGAAAGTTTACATTTTAGTGCTGGGATCCAAAGCAGCATCTGCCACATAACACATGCAAATAAGGAGTAAGATTTAAATGCCACAAGAGTTCAGAGGAGTTAAGAACAAATAACAAATTACAGTAGACAGACAGAGGCAGAGAGGCCCAAGGCAACTTCTTACGTGTGAGGCTCACATCTGGCAGGTGGCATCCCCACCCAGTGCAGTGGAAAGGACAAGGGGAAGCTCTTTATGCCATCCCCAAGGCATCCATGCCTTCTCCCACACTGCAATCTGTCTTTTGCAGATGCCCATCTGGGCATGCCTGAGCAGGTAAGAATACTATTTATTTCTTTTTTTAAATTGTATTTTAGGTTTTGGGGTACATGTGAAGAACATGCAAGATTGTTGCATAGGTACACACATGGCAGTGTGATTTGCTGCCTTCCTCCCCATCACCTGTATCTGGCATTTCTCCCCATGCTATCTCTCCCCACCTTCCCACCCCTCACTGTCCCTCCCCTATTTCCCCCTGACAGACTCCAGTGTGTAGTGTTCCCCTCCCTGTGTCCATGTGTTCTCATTGTTCAACACTCGCCTATGAGTGAGAAAATGCAGTGTTTGATTTTCTGTTCTTGTGTCAGTTTGCTGAGAATGATGGTTTCCAGGTTCATCCATGTCCCTACAAAGGACACGAACTCATCGTTTTTGATGGCTGCATAATATTCCATGGTGTATATGTGCAGCATTTTCCCTGTCCAGTCTATCATCGATGGGCATTTGGGTTGGTTCCAGGTCTCTGCTATTGTAAACAGTGCAGCAATGAACATTCGTGTGCATGTGTCCTTATAATAGAATGATTTATAATCCTTTGGATATATACCCAGTAATGGGATTGCTGGGTCAAATGGAATTTCTATTTCTAGGTCCTTGAGGAATCGCCACACTGTCTTCCACAATGGTTGAACTAATTTACACTCCCACCAACAGTGTAAAAATGTTCCTACTTCTCCACATCCTCTCCAGCATCTGTTGTCTCCAGATTTTTTTTTTTTTTTTTTTTTTTGAGACGGAGTTTCGCTCTTGTTACCCAGGCTGGAGTGCAATGGCGCGATCTCGGCTCACCGCAACCTCCGCCTCCTGGGTTCAGGCAATTCTCCTGCCTCAGCCTCCTGAGTAGCTGGGATTACAGGCACGCGCCACCATGCCCAGCTAATTTTTTGTATTTTTAGTAGAGACGGGGTTTCACCGTGTTGACCAGGATGGTCTCGATCTCTTGACCTCGTGATCCACCCGCCTCGGCCTCCCAAAGTGCTGGGATTACAGGCTTGAGCCACCGTGCCCGGCCGTCTCCAGATTTTTTAATGATCGCCATTCTAACTGGCGTGAGATGGTATCTCAATGTAGTTTTGATTTGCATTTCTCTAATAACCAGTGATGATGAGCATTTTTTCATATGTTTGTTGGCCTCATGTATGTCTTCTTTTGTAAAGTGTCTGTTCATATCCTTCACCCACTTTTGAATGGGCCTGTTTGTTTTTTTCTTGTAAATCTGTTTTAGTTCTTTGTAAATTCTGGATATCAGCCCTTTGTCAGATGGGTAAACTGCAAAAATTTTTTCCCATTCTGTTGGTTGCCGATTCACTCTAATGACTGTTTCTTTTGCCGTGCAGAAGCTGTGGGTTTAACTGTATTTTATTTTTACTTATTCATGTGTTTTTAGGGACAGGGTTTATTTCACCCTGTAGCCCAGGCTGGAGGGCAGTCACTATATCACAGCTCATGGCATGGGCTCCTGGTCTCAAACCATTAACCCCACCTCAGCCTCCTGAGGAGCTGGGACTACAGGCTCATGCCTGGCTAACTTTTGTATTTTTTTGTTTTTTTTAGAGACAGAGTCTTGCTTTGTTGCCCACATTGGTCTCAAATTCCTGGGCTCAAGCGAGCCTCCTGCCTCAGTTTCCCAAAGTGCTGAGATTACAGGCGTGAGCTACCACTCCCTGCTTCTCTGTATTTTAAAACAAAGATTCATTTGCTTATTTTCTGCTTATAGAAGCAGTACATATTTCTCAGCGGAGAAATTCCAAAACTAAAGGTGAAAATAAAATCAACCTGTAATACCATCACTAAGAGAAAAATCACCGATAACACTTTAGCATATAGAAAATATAGGCATGATTTCTCAACATCACTTTAGAAAATGGCCAACTATAAACCAAGAGCCAAACCATGCCTGATTTAACCAGAAACAAACACCAACCTTGTAGAATGTGGTTGCCTGGCCTCTTAACACCATCTCCCCAGGTGGCTGACACCCCTTGGTTTCATAGTGGGGGCCTTGCCCTGGATTGTTTACTTTCTTTTATTTAGCTCAAGTTAGAAGCAATTTTACACCTGAACTTGAATGACGTCCAAATGGATTTTAGCGTAGACCCAGGGAAGAGTGTAAGAAAGAGAACAGGAAACAATTCTCTTGACATTATCTTCAGGGAAGGAAAGAAGAGACCTTGTCATAGCGTTTGGGTACAAACCCTTGGCCTATAAATAGAGCCCCCACTTTCTGCCCTCTGAACCCCATACCTTGCTTCCACTGATTCTGGATTTTCTGACGGTATGATGTGTAACATCGATCCAAGGCTCGCAAGTAGCACTGGATGGAAAGCTTTCCATCCACCACTGGGTACTCCGAGGCCAAATTTGGTTTGTAGAAGTCATACACATTCTCCATATGGGTTCCCCTCAGCCCTGGAAAGGCACACAGAGGCTTTCAGAGACTACATAATGCAACCTACCTTGAGCACAAAGGATGAGAGAACCAAGCAAAAAGAGCTTTCTGGTCATTATCTGTGTCCCATGCCCAAGTGCAAGCCCACTCAACATCCCTCGCGTATTCAAAAGGAGTTGGACAGGTTGGTTAACATTACACAAATGAGTTGTCTATTTCCCTTTCCCCACCTACATGGGCTTAACAAATCCTGGAATAGAAACCATTAGTCTCAAAGGAAAGACTGTCACTTTACACCCAGTTATCTTCTTTAATCTTCGACTGCCAGAAGAGTCCCTAAGGTCTGTCACCAGCATCTGCACCACTCATTCCACTCATTCCATCATTGTCCCAATGCCTGATGATGCAGGACAGAAAACCTTGTGGATTTCCCTCCCCCGTTTCTCCTTTCCTTCCTCTGCTCCTTAGACCAGCCTTTTCGAGGCAAGCAATACCATCTTCAAACCCATACCTCAGCCCTGAATAGTAGATGTGCCAATGTGGGATGAGGGTGTATGTTCCTGGCTATGCCATGCACAGCCTTTTGGTAATGGTTTACTACAAACCTTGCTCCAGGGCCAGAGGGGCCTTGGGCCCGATCAGCATGGCCACGGCTCCGGCCCCACCTGTGGGACGAGCATTACCATTGGGATAGACGGCGATGTCTCCACAGACCACCATCGCATAGCGACCTGTAAAGAGAAACAAGAAATAATTAGCATCACTACCACATCTAGAGCAGACTGAGTCCCTGCTGTGTACCAAGCACAATTCTAGGTGCTGCATATACAGTGTCAAACAAAATTAAAAAACCCCAGTCCTGTGGAGCTTATGTTCTAGTGCATTTCACGATACATTTGAAATGCGAAGTCAAAATTTAGTGTCCTGACACTCTAGCTGTAAAATGCTCATTTATTCAGAATTCCGTCTCTGACTTCAGTGAAAAATGTGTTAATTGGCACTTTGGGAGACAATTCAGGTCTCCTTCTAGCGCTCCATGATCCTGAAATTCTTTCCCAAATCATAGAAGGTAAAGGACAGGGAGGGAAACTGAATTTAAAACACTGCATTTAAAACACTAATAGCACACTTGTTATCCTTAAACAACTCTTTAGACAATCCAGTGAGGCAGGTAACATCCACATTCATGAGTGAAGACATTGCCTTCCTGAGAGGTGGAGTAACCAGTGTAAGGTCACATACCTAGTGAACACCGATTTTAATATTCAAACCCAGTCCTGACTGGGTCCTGAACCATGTTCCTGGAATTGCTTGGTACTACATTTGTTGTGAAAAGAGTTTATGTTTAGTAAATGATCCATAGTCAATAACTTTATGATACTCAGACAAGTATTTGATAAGTAATTGTGGTCTTGACTATTATTTGTTCTGCTTTTATCTGTCAGAAGTATTGTCCCCAAAACTCAAGTTTGTGGGTAAGATATGGTAGTAATTTTAGTATTCTGACCTGTGAGGAAGCTCCCAGTATTCACCCACAGCACTACATTGGGAGTCATATTTCCATATAATTTAATCCTCATGATAAATCTATATAGTAGATATAGTTATCTCCATCCTACAGATGAAGAAACTGAGGCCTAAAGATTTTAAGCCACTTGCCCCAAACCACATAGCTAATAAATGGTAGGATGAGGATTCAGAGTCAGGACTCCAACCCAAATTCACTGAAATCCAGGGACCTTCTCTTAAGAATTATAACAATCCCAACTCCCAACATCAACGAAAAAGTATTGTTTTCTTCACCAATGTCATCTGCACGTGTGTATGTATATATATGTAATATACAAAAAATTTATATCTATATAAAATATAGATATGCAAGTAAATATTTAGTTATACAAATATATTAGTATAAGTAAATTGGTATATTTAATACATATAAATATATATTTAAGTTTATATAATTTTTATATGCGTAAAATTAAGGGAAAACAATACTTTTTTCTATGTGTATACATACACACACACACGGACACACACACACACGGATACACATCTTGAAAACTTTAGAAACTGCAGAAAAGTATTTAGAATCCATTTAGGAAAAGGCAAGTAAATTTGATTACCTAACTATCAAAGCCTTCTATCAGAAACAAAGTCAAAAGACAAATCTGCAATACTTATAATCAACAAAAAGCAATTTATCTTCTTTTATAAAAGTTTCATTAAAAAGGCAAGCTATATAATAGAAAAATGGCCAATAAATAACATTAAAATATTCAATATTTCTTATAATAATAATTTCTTAAAATAAGAAAGGCAAATTAAAAACATTGTAATTTTACTTGTTAAATGGACAAAGATTAGAAAGCTTGATAATATATACATTGTAGGAACGTAAGTTAGTACAACATTTTGGAGTAGAATTTTGCACATTTTATCAAACTTTTAAATCAACCTATTCTGATATTCCACTTCTAGGAATATATTCTTATAACACAGTGTCACAAGTGTACAAAGCTATTGTGCAATGTTCATTAAAAACTTATTTATCATTGCAAAAAATCTAAATATCCATCAATATGGGACTAATTAAATAAAATTTGGCATATCCATCAGTAGAATATTGTGGTTTTTAAAAAGAATCAGATGGACCTTCTATATGTTGATACAGAATTGTCTCTAAGTCATAAGAGATGGGGAATATTTTGTACAATGTTTAAAACAGAATAGATATGTGTATACTCGCAGGAACCTAGAAAAAATATTGGAAGAATACATAGAAGCTGTTAGTGTTGAATTCTGGAAAGTGGTAATGGGGTGTCAAATGAGAAGTTTTCTTCACTTTCTATACTTTTGTGTATGTGTATGATTTTTTTAAATATAAATTTTAATTACTTTCATTTTTTAAGGAAAATGACAAGAAAACATGGGGACTCCCAGCCAATCTGTGCCAGAACTACTCTTCTCTTTCTTCATCTCCTCCTCTTTTCTCTGGAGTGATTCAGTATTCCCTGAGTCTCAGGGCCACCCCCTCCCACCTGAGGGTCCCCATGTGAATGATTGGCTAGGTCAGAAGCAGAGTTTTCACTCACGCTGGCAGCCTCTGGTCCTGGTGGTTGCTGTCACCTTCAGGGTATTCAGGCTCAAGTGTCCGAGTGTTCAGGCTCAAGCTTAAGTGTTTTTGTTTTAAATACCAACTAAAAGTTCACATTTTAACAACTCGTTTTTTTATTTTTCCTTTTATACCAAGATACCATATTAAACAAAAAATGTATTTGCAGCCCCCATCTGTGGAATACCCAGCCCCTCAGAAGAATCTGCTCATTTGAAATGACATGCTTAAGATTGACAATGCTCCCAAGGATAGGCTCTTTGATTTTTGGTTAAAGGCTGGTGAATGTCCCTTATTTTTCATCTCTATTCCTCAACTAAATAATTGGTTGGACATATCGGTGGTGATAACGGCAGTAGGGGCTGCTAGAGAGTAGTAATACAAGTATCAAGTAGGAGAGGCACTTTAAGAACAGATTTGATGATGTAGACTGGATCATCCTATGTCAGTGGAACTGTTAATAATGGAGCCAAGTAGGGCAGTTGGAAAAACACAGAATGGACTTCCGAAATTGCACTGTCTTGCTGCATGAACAGAGAGAAACTGTTCAACTCCTCTTGACATCTCCAACATATTGAATATGGTTTGGTGTTTTTCCCTCTGCCATTCACTATGTGTGGTATCAGATTTCCATGCTCTCATCTATAAATCTGGAATAATCCCTACTTCCGAGGCTGTTGTAAGAATTAAATGAATGGCTGTGTGGACATGCTACCTAACTAACTGTGTAAAGCTTTATATGTCTAACTGGTTATTGTTGGATAACAGCAGCTGTGTGAATATATTGTCTTTCCTTCACTGGATGAAGCCACCTGGGGAACTGAAAAGCAAAACTGAGAATATTCAGCCTCCAATCCCAGCACCTTTCTTACATAAGGCTCGTGGCAGTACATACCATCCCAGGAACTGGATTCCATCCAGTTGGCAGCGTTGAAGAGGGAGGCAGTGCCACCATAGCAGGCATTGGTGGTATCTATCCCCTCAATGTCAGTATTGCCTGAATCCTGGAAGAGTTCCATGAGCACTGTTTTGACAGCTTTGGACTTGTCAATGATGGTCTCGGTGCCCACTTCCAGCCTGCCCACGGAGTCCCACGGGAGCTGTGTGCGTTCCATCAGCCGTTGCACCACTGTCAAGCACAGGGAGTTGATGTCCTCTTGGACTGAGCAGAAGCCCATATGGGTCTGGCCCAAGCCCACTGTATACTTTCCTGCTTCCACGTTGTTATACTTCTCCAGGTCAGTTTGGTCCACATATTGGGCTGGGAAGTAGACCTCCAGGGCCAGGATGCCCACGTCCTTTGGCCAAGTATCTGTTCTGGCCAGGGGCACAGCAGAGACTGTAGAAAACCTGCGATGGAGATAATGAGATGGAGATAAACATCAAACTCCCGATAATGGTCTTTAGACAGTTTTCTCAAAAGACAGTAATATGGCAATCATTTAACTAATTTTTTATATATTTTGAAGCTATGTTATCAGATGACTACAAATTTAGTATTGTTATAGCTTTTCATTGAATTGACCCCTTTATCCTTACTAAATATCCCTTTATATCTTTGTGATATTCTTGGCATAAAGTTTCCTTTCCTGATGTCAATATATCTACATTAGCTTTTGGCTTACTGTTTGCATGGTATATCTTTTTCGTCCCTTTTACTTTCAACTTCTCAAAGTCTTTATCTTTAGCATGTGTCTCTTGCAATGGGTGTATATTTTTAGTCCTTAAAAAAATTTTAATAAGTCTTACAATAGTGGTGTTTTAATTGGAGTATTTAATCCATTTGTTTGTTGTAATTACAGATATAGTTGGAACTAAGTCTAAGTTCTTTTGTTTTTATTTGTGTCATTTGTTCTTTGTCCTTTATTTCTCCTTTTTCATATTCTTTTTTGATTAAGCAAATATTTATTATTCATTTTATACCCTCTTTTCCTTTTTCTGGTGACCTTAAAGATCATAACATGCATAACTGGCTTGTTGTAATCTCACTTAAAATAATACTTCTTTTACTTTTTGAACACTGCAAAAACTTTAGGTTGACTTTATTTGCTCTCTCCATCCTTTTGAGCTATTATTGTCATATAATTTATTTCTACATGTTATAAGCCCTTACAGAGCATAATTGTACAATCTCTACTCATTTTTAAAGTGTACCTCTAAGTGTATGCCTTTCTCCTTCTTCTTTCTTTTTTCTACACAAGAACATACCCACTGCTTTCCTACCTTTTTTTTTTTTTTTTTTTGAGACGGAGTTTCGCTCTTGTTACCCAGGCTGGAGTGCAATGGCGCCATCTCGGCTCACTGCAACCTCCACCTCCTGGGTTCAGGCAATTCTCCTGCCTCAGCCTCCTGAGTAGCTGGGATTACAGGCATGCGCCACCATGCCCAGCTAATTTTTTGTATTTTTAGTAGAGACGGGGTTTCACCATGTTGACCAGGATGGTCTCGATCTCTTGACCTCGTGATCCACCCGCCTTGGCCTCCCAAAGTGCTGGGATTACAGGCGTGAGCCATCGCGCCATGTCTCACTTTCCTACCTTTTAGGTAAGTTTTCTGCTAGCTGATTTTTCTGATTGGGCCTTCCAATGTTTATTGAGCATACCCAATGCAGTTCAAATACAGATACACAATAGTGAATAAGGCATGCATTATGCCTATAAAGAGAGCACAGCCCAATGGTGGTGCACGCCTATAGTCCCAGCTACTCGGGAGGCTGAGGCAGGAGAATCGCTTGAACCCAGGAGGCGGAGGTTGTGGTGAGCCGAGATCGCGCCATTGCCCTCCAGCCTGGGTAACAAGAGCGAAACTCCGTCTCAAAAAAAGAAAAAAAAAAAAAGAGAGCACAGCCCAATGGAAGAGGGAGATGTTTTAACAGCTAAATACACAGGGAACACAGAGAGCATAAATAGCAATTCTATATGAGAGCAGAGAAGGAAAGAAAGGAGAAAGGGTCAGTAGAATAGGAAAGAGATGATTCATTTCTTTTCTAGACGCATCTGTGTCTCTTCAACCCAGGCTCTTAATACCCCTGGTGAAAATCTGGAGTTTCTCCTCCCAGCTACAAGGACAGAGATCACCAAGTTCACCTCCCATATGAAAGTACTTTATACCTTCTGTTCACTTTAGCAACATTCTTCATTTTATAGATAGTGACACCAAGGTACACACTGGTAAAGTGATGCACTCAGAGTAACTTCGTAGTTTCTCACGTGTTAGAAATATTCTGTCCCTTCACTGCCTTGGGTGCCAGGCTTATAAATTTAGCTCCATTCTACAGGAGCTGAAACTCAGATTGAATGCGTCTATCAATCATCTTCGGGATTCTGAGCCTCTGTTAGCCCCAGTTCTCCCATGAGGAAGGTCACTTTTAAGGTCTGCTGTGAGGCAAAAGTGGATCATATAATCACAAGAGAGTGAAGCAAAGTGATAAATATGCATTATACCTGATGGAAGAGGTTTGGAGTTTATTTATCTGCCCTATTTATTTGATGCCCTCCAAATAACTGGAGTTTGTACCCTCAAATATTTATGGAGGAGCTCCCCCAGTACCGAGGAGCTAATGATTAGCCCAAGCTTGTCCTGCCAGCGTGGCTGCCTTTCTCTCAACCTCGTTCTTCCGGTGCCTTCTCTGGGCTGACTCCCTCCCTTTCTTCCCAGTTAGAAATCTAAGTTTGCAAGGAGAGGCTTACAACGGGTCAGTTGGTAACTTTTGTAACTGTCTTGGTGGAGAGCTATTTCTAGAAATGGATTGTAAAGCCTTGAAAAAAGTTAACATGTAGAGGCTTCCAGAGCATCATAGTTAAGAGTATCCTTCTCTTCTTGTGCTTTCTCTGAAAAATGATCACTTTGTGTAATTTGAAATAATTTTTCTCCTGGTGTTGCCTACTTCAAGAACATTCACCATGCCTTTACTTCTGTATTCTATCTTGACTCCTGCCCTTGTGTTTCAGAATTAATTACTACATTTCAGGCACCGTGCTGGGGAGGGGGTTGTGAGGGTTGAACAAAGAAAAGAGGGCGAGGTTCTTGAGACCTCCTTCACCAGTGTGAGGAATGATAAGCACACATGGTCAGGGCCACGAGAGGTATATGGGCAAAATCCACGCGAGTTCAAAGGAAGCAGAGATTTCAGTGTGTTGGAGGATCGGGGAAGCTTCGCAAAAGAGGCTGCATTTGGGGCCAACCTTGACGGATGACAGACTTCTGCCAGCAAAGAACTGGAGGGAATGAAGGGGCGGTGGCCACAGCAGGGGGTGACTGAACAGGTAAGAAACCCTGGAGATACAGGTGTGTATGTGAGAAATAAACGAAGTGGTGGGCACAAGTCTTACTTAATTTCGAAGGCAGCAAAGCAGATGCTGAGATGGAAGTCACTTTTAGGTTGGAGTTAGAGCCCATGTGGGTTGGATTAAAGGCGGTTAGACATATAGAGAAAAGATGACTCATATAAAGCAATATTAGTTCAGGCCATGCATAATGGGATTAACTGTGAATACCCCAGAAAGGAAATGTGAACGAGGATTCCAAGAGTTTGAATAAAGTCAGTCAGAATGTTGGGGAGGATCGTTGTGTGTCTTTTGGCTGATGGCCAACTGTTGCTATTGAAACAAGCAAACCCACATCCATCTCTTCCTCACAAATATAGAAACAGGCTACATTCAGAGCTGGGACACTTAACCCACATGCAGTGGTTTGGCAGCGGGTGGGGAGAGCGAGATGATGGTAGCATAATGAAGAAAATGAGAAAGCTACACGCATCAGTCTTTACCATGCACATTTATGTACCCAGGTTCCCTGGGTATTGGGCAAGGGGAGACATTAGATCAAAATCACTTTTCTAAATATTTAGTAGTCATAGAATATAGAGTAAAAATGTAAGGAAATAAGGACTCGTTCCAATGTCTAGCAGACGGTTTGAGGACTAGACAGCAACACACAGGTGGGGGAGCCTGAGGCACTAAGGATAGCCATGGTGCCATCATCACTGATGATGGAAAACATAAGAATCTGGAGCACATTCAGGGAGTATTTACAAAGGAAAGGAATGTGTGTGTTCTTGCAAAGAACATGTGCGTATACATGCATAAACACACACTTCCCCTTTTCATAAAATTGGAACACAAGGCAAACACAGCTCCTTATCCCTAGTCCCTTTCTGATCTTGCTGCAGTGATTTAAAGGTTTGGCACAGAGTCCTGAGGGTCTTGGCAGAGACTAGCAGTAAAGGTGGGAATGGTTGTGGAGAGTGAAGAGCTGTGGCCCTGCTACTGATATTTCTGCTGCTCCGTGCAACTGGCAGAGTAAAAGACACCATTGTTCACAAACACAGCATGTGTCAGAGGTTTGGGCTCTTCTCATTCTCTTAGCTGAAAGGGACCGTTTGTTTAGACATGAGGTAACTGAGATCCTGTAAAGTTAACTTGCTTGTCTAAGGCTGCCGTGCACAAGCCTTGCCACGTTTTGAGCGGGATTCTAGTGAGTTTTCCCCAATAGCAGGCCCTCTGTCTATCTTTCACTAGTTACAAGATGCTTCTCAAAAAGTGACTCACCTTTGGTGGGCTGCTGGGAGCAGGCGAGCAGGCATGAGGGAGGCGTCCTGCATCACTCTTGTCAGCTGCAGGATGCGCTTCGCTGGAGTCAACAGACGCTGCATCTCCAGAAGATCAAGCAGAAAGCCAGCAGTTCACAGACCTTGAAAGAGATGCCCAAGGGTGCCCAGCAGGGTTTTATAACGCCCCAAGACTCCTGCCTCCCTAAGCCCCGCCTCTGCTCACTGTGGCTTGATCTGCTTCTGAAACTGGGCCAGAAGGCTCACTCAGAACATGGGCGAGTCAAAAACAAACAGCGTTTCTCCAACATGTGCCTAGCTGCCCCGGTCCTGAGCCTGTGTGGGAATGGCTGGGCGTGGCTGCTCCTCCTCCATCAGGCTCTTGTGGCAGCCTTGTTTATGTTAGCCATCTAAGCAGCGAGGTTATGATGTTTCTTGTTGTATCTCATCCCAAGGTAACCCTATGTGGCCTGTCTTAGACCTTGACTCCTTATCTGTGTTAATCTCACTGGTGTTCCACATTCCTCTCTGTGTTGTTAGTTGTTATAATTCTAATGCGCTATGCATTATAAGAAACATCTTTCAAAACCAAAGGGAAACTTTTTTTTTTTTGAGACAGAGTTTCGCTTTTGTTACCCAGGCTGGAGTGCAATGGCGCGATCTCGGCTCACCGCAACCTCCACCTCCTGGGTTCAAGCAATTCTCCTGCCTTAGCCTCCCGAGTAGCTGGGATTACAGGCCTGCGCCACCATGCCCAGCTAATTTTTGTATTTTTAGTAGAGACGGGGTTTCACCATGTTGACCAGGATGGTCTCGATCTCTTGACCTTGTGATCCACCCGCCTCGGCCTCCCAAAGTGCTGGGATTACAGGCGTGAGCCACCGCGCCCGGCCCAGGGGAAACTCTTTTAATAGTAGCTCTTCAAGGAGTTGGGAGGGGGTCCAAGGGCTGGGCATTGGAGTATGTGGAACCCACTCTATTTCTCCTTGTTTATTGCCCACCCTTTTATTTGTACAGCTCTACACAGTTTCCAAGTGGGATGCAATTAGTGTTATAGTAAAGCGACAGAAGCCTCAGAGAGGTGACAGTTTGAAACTCAGTCTCCTAAGGAGGAAAGGTTTACTTTACAGATGAGGTCAGAGTTACGTAGTCATTTTCCCAAAGACCTACAGCTAGAAAGTTGCTCAGAATGAGAACTCAACCATGTCTTCTGACTCCAGATTATGGTCTTTCTGCTTTGCTCTTCTGCTACTCAATAAAAAGGCGCCTGCCATCTGATCTTCCAAATGAGTGTCTCCCTCCGCTCCTCCCACAGCACTAATCTTCTACCTTTTATGAGGATCATGCATTCACTCAGTTCATTTCGTTATCCCCACCCCCACCCTGACTAATAGGAGTCTGTAGAGGACACACAGAAGAGCTAGAGTGGTTCCTGCTTTAGAAGGGATATAGTGGACTTCATGTTCCTACAGACAGAGAACGTCTGGGGGCCCTCAGAGGTCCTGGATATCTAGGTCTTCCACCTTATCTTTAGATTCTCATCTCCATATATCTTGGTGCATTGGTGTTCTAACTCAATCTCCTACCTTGCTCTGTCACCTCCTGCTCTTTTTTTTTTTTTTTTTTTGAGACAGAGTCTCACTCTGTTGCCAGGCGCCAGGCTGGAGTGCAGTGGCACAATCTCCGCCTCCCGGATTCAAGCAATTCTCCTGCCTCAGCCTCCCAAGTAGCTGGGACTACAGGCACACGCCACCACGCCCAGCTAATTTTTTGTATTTTTAGTAGAGATGGGGTTTCACCATGTTGGCCAGGATGGTCTCGATCTCTCGACCTTGTGATCCACCCGCCTCGGCCTCCTAAAGTGCTGGGATTATAGGCTTGAGCCACCTCACCCCGCCACCTGCTCTTAACACTGAGCCTTTTGCAAAGTTCTGTCATTAATGAAATTCATTTCTAATCTCTTCTCTGAAATACCTGTTGCTTCTTGTCAATCTGATGCACTTTAAGTGCTTACAATAAGGCCTGTATACCCTTTGCTTCTCACTGTTACTTCCAGAGTATTTCTCCCCCTTCTCCTCTCAAAAACCCTGCTGTCTGAAAGCACATGCAGCAGTCTGTGCCACCCAGTGCCTTTTATTCATGCAGTCAACTCACTGTCGTGTTCCACTGTCCCCCATTCATAAAATTTAAGCACACAGATCACTGCTTTCCTCTCCACCATCAGTCCTCTCAATGGATTTGAGATATCAACCTGGGTCTAAGATAATTCACCTACCCTAGCCTCTCACTGAAGCTCCCACGTCCATGTACATGTCCATGGACATGACTTCAGCCTCCCACTCCACAGTCATAACCTGGACTTTGTTATTACAGTGTCTACGCCACCTCCAACATTTTAATTTCATGCATCCCAATTTTCAACCACCTCTATCTTCCCAGCTCCTGTTTAAAGTACCCCCCACACCTTTGTCTCCCAGAGACCATCACTGACTCCTCTACGTTTTTACCATTTATTATACCTCATCACCTCTTTTCTCTTTTCACCCTGCTCAGATTACCCATGGTGTCTCACCCTAAGCAATCCCTTGCACACACATCACCATTTGTGCTCTCTGTTGGACTGGCCTAGCAAACCTTCATCTTTGGTTAAACCCAACTCTTAATGTACTCTATGCCTGCATCTGAGCAGCTAAACATAGACGAAGAAAATCACAACATTATACTAACTTGTTAGCTTTAAATTTACAAACACACATCTCCAGTGGACCCTCACCGTGGCCCAGTAACTCTACTACCTTTTCCCAGTCCATTTGCTCTCCCAGTCCCAAAAGGCCTAGTCACAACTCTTCTGTCTTAGCCTCTTTCTACTCATTCTCAGCTGACCACTTTGACTCTGAATTCACTGAGAAAATAAAAACAATCAGAAAAGAACAACGCGATTTTCCATTGGCAAATTTGGCAAAGTGCCTGCCTTTACACCCCACACGCTGCCTTCTCACCATGTGGAAGAACCGTCCCTGCTCTGGCCTCGGGCCAGCACCACCGCCTAAGCACTGGCTGTACTGCTTGTTTTTCACACGAGGCTGTGCTCCTGCAGTGTTCACCTGCCTTCCTCATGATCAATTTCCCCTTCCTACTACATTCTCCTTATCTTATTGTTTTTATACAATCCCATCTTTAAATTCCTCCTCTTGACCCTGTATGTCTTAGAGTGCCACTAAATCTATGCCTCCATCTATAGCAAAATGTATTTAAAATCTCTGCTCCCAGTGTTTTACATGCTTACCCCTCACTCTCTTTTTAATTATCCACTTAGACTTTTGCCCCCTCGTGCCCCAAGGAAATTCATCAAGGTCACCAGTGGCTTCCTTATTGCCAAATGCAGTGTTTGGTCTTGAATCTTCAGCCACCTAGACGCCTCAGTAGCAATGGCAAGGCTGCACTCTCCCTTTTTCTCAAAGCACCTTTTTTATTTTGCCTGGGACCTGACAATCCCATAGTTTTCCTCTAAATCCCTGGCCACTCCCCACAGGCGCTCCCTTCTTTCTGATCTCTAAATTTTGCAGCACTCCAGGTAGTCTCCACATATTCCTTATTCCACTATGATAAAACTCATTGTCTTAGTGGAATAAGGAATATGTGTTAAAGTAAATTTAATGTGGCCTAACACTTCCTACGTAGGTAGGATACTTAACCTAACATATAAACATACCACAACCTAACTTGAGGGTATATTCATGTAACAGGTAGCTGAGTCTCAACCAATCATAGCAGCCACACTTTCAGTCACTCACAGGCTGCAAACTGCCAAAATATGTTCATGTAAGGCAAATACCAGCTGTAACCAATCCAGCCTTTTTTGTCTCTAACTGCTGCCAGTATTTATATAGGAGCTCTCTAGATCTTTACTAATTCAAGGTGCTGACTTATTCATGAATGGTTTCTTTGCTTAAATAAATTCAGCTAAATTTAGTTTGTTTAAAGTTTTTCTTTTAACAATAGAAACATTAAACTCCTACACAAACATCACACGGGATTATGGATACATAATGGCTCAGTTTGATAGAACTGAAAGACCAAAACCATCCAATCCAATGCAAACTTTATTTAGTGTATATAACAAATTAGGCACAGTAATAAGCACTGGGAATACAGACAGAGGGATCGACTTTATTCCCTTCTTTCTTTTAAGCTGACATGTACTAAGTAATTACTGTGTGCTAGGCACTGTGCTTAGTACTTTCTGTGCATTATCTCATTTAATTTTTACAACTGTCTGAGGTTGGTACTATTGTTAAGCCCGTTTTACAGATGAGGAAACTGAGGTTCAGAAAAGTTACATAACCATTTGTGGTTTTAGACCTAGTAAATGGCTTGAATGGGCTTTGAATCCAGGTATCTGGCTCTACACATAACCTGAGTCAATCATGAACCATTTTTGACTTGGAAAGGTAGCAATTTTATATGGCCAATCTAACATTAAGTTGTTCCTTTGGGATAAGGGAACTTGTAGATTGAGGAAGCAGCAAGAATGCATTATGTAAAGTATAAATTGAGGAAAATAATAATAAATTGAGGGTAAAACACCATTAGGTGCTAGTTTTTCATAGTGAAGGAAATTTATTTGACTTAGTCAACTAATTGTATTCAAGTACAATCAAGTAATTGGTTTGTCTATTAATTGCTCAAAGTGTTGAAAATGGAACATGACATTTGTTTCTGAAGAAAATACTACCTCCCAAACACTTAAATAAACCCACATTTTGATACTTCTTAAATGAAAACAGAAGTATTTATTTTTGCTTTGAGACTTTGGGGTGCTTCAATTCCTAGACTTTAGCTTTTGAGCTGAAGTGTTGATAAAAGGATGAATTTAAAATGCACGTTACCTGCTAGATAAGCATTAAGAGTCAGAAAAAATGATTATTAGAGGTTTTAGAAGTTTGGATATCTAGGGTGAGGTCTTGCAAAAACAATGTTTGTTTTTTAAGCAATTCTGACAAAAGAGCTGGTGTAGGAGAGCAAAACTATAAACAAGGTTTCCAGGCGCCTGGATTTGCCTCGTTTTTTTTTTTTTTTGAGATGGAGTTTCGCTCTTGTTACCCAGGCTGGAGTGCAATGGCGCTATCTCGGTTCACCGCAACCTCCGCCTCCTGAGTTCAAGGCAATTCTCCTGCCTCAGCCTCCTGAGTAGCTGGGATTACAGGCGGATTTGCCTCTTTTAGCCCACATTAAGATTGCAACTCTTCTACCTCAGAAGCCCACTGTTGTCCTTTCAATGCATGCTCTGACAATGCATTTACCCAGCTTCCCATGACTGATGCATTGAAGCAATCTTTTCCCATGCAGATTTGCCCTTTGCATCTCAACCTAAAGGAAAGAGCTTTCAAAACTCTTGGCATCAGAAAGGGGGTAGGAAAGCCCTTTCTATGGAAAGTCTAGACCAAGGAGAAGTCTTTTGTTTTTTTGAGACAGAGTCTCACTCTGTCTCCAGGCTCCAGGCTGGAGTGCAGTGGCACAATCTCGGCTCACTACAACCTCCGCCTCCCGGGTTCAAGCAATTCTCCTGCCTCAGACTCCTGAGTAGCTGGGACTTCAGACGTGCGACCACCACGCTCAGCTAATTTTTGTATTTTTAGTAGAGACGGGGTTTCACCATGTTGACCAGGATAGTCTCGATCTCTTGACCTTGTGATCCACCCGCCTCGGCCTCCCAAAGTGCTGGGATTACAGGCTTGAACCACCGCGCCCGGCAGGAGAAGTCTTTATACTTGTAGAGTCTTTGTACCTTTGGAAATGAGCCCTGTTTATTTCATGATACTAATGCAGTATTAGCATATCTGGCGCTTTATCAGTTTTCAATTGCTTTCACATACAGTCTTTTCTCTTCAAAGTTCTATGGAGTTAACCTGAATTATTAGCCCCATTTGGAAGATATGGACATTGAAGCTTTGAGAGATTAAAGTACTTCGCTTCTGGATATGTGATTAGTGACAATGGCTGGGAGGGCATTTGACGGCCTTGGCTCCAAATCTAGGGCTCTTTCATTGCACTTACTTGTGGATTCTGCTGTGGAAGGAGAAGAGCAAACGTTGTCTGTGATTTTGTTAGCACAATCTCTTATTTGCCAGGTCTTGCCTTTTCTGATTGCCTGGGAAGATAGTCAGACCTTTGATTCAAAGCCTGCAGAGTTTGGTGAGGGAGGAGTCCTGAACCCTGTGACTAGTATATATAAATTCCTAGCTAATTAGGTGAAAGGTCCAGAGGAAAGTAGGGGAAAGGGCGTGGAGTCTGATGAGGTCTCTGGAACAAAAACAACGAGCACTGCTGTTTTGAGCTTCTCAAGTTTCAGCATTCCAGGTGCTTCCCTCGTGTATGCTCATCTTCTAGGGAGCAACCCTAACAAACCGGAGTCTCAAGTAGGAATTAAGTATTTCCATGGGGAGACCTAGTGTGCGGTTGCCCATGGCTCTCAGGGAGCTGACCCCGCCATCGCCACGTGTCATTCCTTCTTGGTGTCGATGGTCAAGCTCTCATCTTCACAGACACTTAAACAGTTAAAAAAAATTCTGCTCTCGGCCGGGCGCGGTGGCTCACGCCTGTAATCCCGGCACTTTGGGAGGCTGAGGCGGGTGGATCACGAGGTCAAGAGATCGAGACCATCCTGGTCAACATGGTGAAACCCCGTCTCTACTAAAAATACAAAAAATTAGCTGGGCATGGTGGCGCGTGCCTGTAATCCCAGCTACTCAGGAGGCTGAGGCAGGAGAATTGCCTGAACCCAGGAGGCGGAGGTTGCGGTGAGCCGAGATCGCACAATTGCACTCCAGCCTGGGTAACAAGAGCGAAATTCCGTCTCAAAAAAAAAAAAAAAAAAAAATTCTGCTCTCACAGCCATTTTATGTCAAACAAATAATATGTCACAAAAATATCCATAAGTAACTTCCTTTTCTTTTTTGCTTTTGAGCTCAGGAGGTTTATTGATAGGTAATTATTAAGTATTTGTCTTAGTTCTTATCATAGTTTCTGTTTTCATAACACTTCATCATGTCATTACTTTTCTACCTTGCGATATCGCAAACTGTCATAGGCTGTGGAATGCTTCTTCCAAAGTCAACTTGGAAGGCACTTAAAAAAAAAAGACAAGAAAGTATAATTTTGCAAAACAACTTCTAAAAAAATCAGAGAAATCGTACCTGGACCAAACCGAGGGTGGGGTAGCTTATTCTTGTGGCGCAATTATAAGATGCAGATGAACTGGGAAAGAAGACGGTTTATTTCTGTAACTAGACACAGGGAGAAGGCCTGGAAAATATCACCAAACCAACTCAGAATGACACAATTTTCCAGGGCTTATACACCTTCTAAGCTATGTGTCTACATGTGCATGTGCATTCATCTAAAGACATAAGTGATGAACTTCTAATCTATAACTAGGTCTGAGTTTTGAAAACCTTCCTATGGAGCCTCAGTAAATTTACTTAATCTAAATGGGTCCAGATGTTGGAGTGATTACCCTTATCTCCTGCTAAATCATGGAGACTTGGGGAGTTCCTTCAGACCCCCAATAAACTTGTTTGTGGAGGCCTGAGATGTTTTTTTCAGACCCCCAATAAAACTTGTTTAATCCTAAACAGGTTCTGTTAAGAATTCCTTAGTTATTTTGTAATGCTTCAAGGCCCAGGAGAGGCCCGGGCAAAACGCTTGGTGGGCTTTTGTTACAATCTAGCCTTTGTATAAGGGTACTGGCTCAATCAGCTTTTAATATTTAATTTCACCACTCAGTCAGTACTGAAACAGTTGTTATGGAGACCTGTGTTAGTGAGACCCAACCTGCCACGAAATCTCTGAGGAGTTGGACCTGTGCAGGGCAGAGGCGGGGCTGGGGATAGGAAGGGCTGCAGCCTGAGGTGGAGGATGGCTGGGGTGGGGGCTGGGAGAGGAGGCACGTTGTAAAAGCCCTACCATGGTGCCTAGTTGATGATAAGAGTTGTGGACTGAGCAATCACACTCTGACAATCACTCCAGCAAACCTCCATTTCCAGCCCCCAGATGGGTGTCCCAGCAATATTTCCTCCTGATGCTGTTGCCTTGTCAATGTGAAACCTTGGTCACAGGTGTCTCCGGGTGAAGAGGCAGCAAACAGGGATGGTCTTCTGCCGTGTCCAGGGCTCTCCACTGTGGGGCTTCTCCCTGTCCCTCACCTTAAATATGCCTGGACGGAGACAGGCTGGGACCAGGCCTCTGTGCTTCCCCAGAAGCACCAGCCATGACCGCTAAGGAACATGAACTCAGACACCAACGTAATCAGACACCTGAGGATTAGAAAAGGAAGACAGCACCCTGAACAACAGGCACCACCTGAAACAGACCAAGAATGTAGAAGAACCTAGTACATGTACTCAAGGAGACAAAGGAAGATTTCCTACCATAACGCCCTAAAAAGAAATCATAACTAAGAATTACATGTATCAATACTTAAATATAATGTTGAAATAAAGAATATGCTAGATGAGAAATATTACAGGATGGACATAACTAAAAATAATTAGGGAGGAGGCATATTTGACTGGGGAGCTCTCACAAAAAAGGGAAGAGCAGAAAGAGAAAACATTTAGAAAGATGCTAAGATATGAGGAGACTAGAAGAATATTTGAATACTGGTATCCCCGCGGGGGAAATATTAGAAGAACTAATAAAGATATAAAGATGTATTTCCACTTTTAAAGAAAAATAATACATCTCATTTAAAAAAAAAAAAAAGGCTGGGGGCAGTGGCTCAGGCTGTAATCCCAGCACTTTGGGAGGCCAAGGCAGGCGGATCCCTTGAGGCTAGGAATTCAAGACCAGCGTGGTCAACATGGAGAAACCCTGGCTCTACTAAAAATTAAAGAAACACCCTGGTGTGGTGGCAGGCACCTGTAGTCCCAGCTACTTGTGAGGCTGAGGTAGGAGAATCGCTTGAACCCAGGAGGTGGGGGTTGCAGTGAGCCGAGATCACCCCACTGCACTCCAGCCTGGGTGACAGAGTGAGATTCAGTCACAAAAAAAAAGAAGTTCATCAGGAAACAAGAGAGTTAAGGAGAAAATGGACCTAGAGTACACAAAGACAAAAAAGACATTCTAAAAGCTGCTGGAGAGAAAGATCATCTAAAAAGAAAAAAGTCAGGTGGCCTTGTACTACTCATCAGCAACACTGGACTCAATTAGACAATGAAGTAATATATTTAAAGAACTGAAGAAGATGACACATCAAATTGTCATTTAAACAGAGGACATTTAAATATCTTCCCAGGTACTCAAAGACCCAGAATGGAAACAGAATCGGAGGAAGAAGCTAAATCTCTTTACATTTGTAAAGAAAAATTCAGGAGGATGCAGTACTAAGTGCAGAAAAAGCATGGGTGATCAAATACTTTGGTAAATGTATTGTCCATTCAGCAAAGTTGCCACAGACAACATCAATTTAAAAAAATCAGTAGGGTTTCCTTACTTTCACATTGATCAACTAGAAAATTTGATGAAAAAATGAACCAACGATAGCAATTCACAATAGCAACAAAAATTAGTGCCTAGAAATTAATTTAACCAAGACTATAAAAGACCTCTATGAAAAAATTTTAAAACTTGAACAAATAATATAGAAAAAAAATTACTTATTTTTTTTTTTTGTAGAGACAGGGGTCTTCCTATGTTGTCAAGCCTGGTCTCGAACTCCTGGACTAACGTGATCTCCCACCTCAGCCTCCTAAAGTGTTGAGATTATAGGTGTGAGCCACCGTGCCCAGCTGATTTTTAAAATAATAGAAAAACATACTGTGCTCTTGGATGGCGCAATTTACTATTATAAAGGTATTGGTTCTTCCCAAATGAATCCAAAAATTCAGTGCAATCCCCATACACATTCTAGTTGGATTTTTTGAGGAACTTGAGTTATTATTCTGAACTATACTGAAAAGAAATAATAAATATTCAGAAGTAACTAAGTTAAAATTGAAAAATAAGAACAATAAGGGAGATTTCTTTTTCCAATCATTGTAACTGAGTACAAATCTCTAGTAATAGAAACAGTGTGGTTTTGGTGAAAATATATCATTAGGCTGGATGCAGTGAATCATGCCTGTAATCCCAGCACTTTCGGAGGCTGAGGTGGGTGGATTGCTTAAGGCCAGGAGTTCGAGACCAGCCTAGCCAACATGGAGAAACCCCAACTCTACTAAAAATTCAATTAGCCCAGTATGCTGGTGGGTGCATGTAATCCCAGCTACTTGGGAGGCTGAGACACAAGAATCACTTGAACCCATGAGTCGGTGGTTGCAGTGAGCCATGATAGCACCACTGCACTCCAGCCTGAGTGACAGTGCCAGATCTTGTCCTCCCTCGCCCCACAAAAAAGAAAGACCACTGGAGTAGGATGGAGAAATCAAAAGGAAATTCGTGTATAGATGGACATTTTAATGACAAATATCGTACCCCAGGTCCATTGTCAGAAAATCGGATGGATTATTTTGAACAGACACTTTTCAAAAGAAGACATATATGAAGCCTACAAACATGAAAAAATGCTCATCATCACTGGTCATTAGAGAAATGCACATCAAAACCACATTGAGATACCATCTCACGCCAGTTAGAATGGCGATCATTAAAAAATCTGGAGACAACAGATGCTGGAGAGGATGTGGAGAAATAGGAACACTTTTACACTGTTGGTGGGAGTGTAAATTAGTTCAACCATTGTGGAAGACAGAGTGGCAATTCCTCAAGGACCTAGAAATAGAAATTCCATCTGACCCAGCAATCCCATCACTGGGAATATACCCAAAGGACTATAAATCGTTCTATTATAAAGACACATGCACATGCATGTTCATCACGGCACTCTTTACAATAGCAAAGACGTGGAACCAACTCAAATGCCCATCAATGATAGACTGGACAGGGAAAATGTGGCACATATACACCATGGAATATTATACAGCCATAAAAAACAATGAGTTCATGTCCTTTGTAGGGACATGGATGAACCTGGAAACCATCATTCTCAGCAAACTGACACAAGAACAGAAAATCAAACACTGCATGTTCTCACTCATAGGTGGGTGTTGAACAGTGAGAACACTTGGACACAAAGAGGGGAGCATCACACGCTGGGGTCCGTTGGGGCAGGGCTATGGGAGGGATAGTGGGAGGGAGGGTGGGGGAGGAATCACGTGGGGAGAAATGTCAGGTATAGGTGACGGGGGATGGTGGCAGCAAACCACCTTGCCATGAATGTACCTATGCAACAATCTTGCATGTTCTTCACATGTACCCCAGAATCTAAAGTACAATAAAAAAAAAAAAAACTTAAAAAAAATGATGTAGATAAAAATAAAATCAAGCTCAAACAAGGAGCTGGAGGTAATTGGGTGTCCATTTTTGGGGAAAGATGGGTAAAATGTGGTTGGAGGTATGACATGGAGTACTATGAAATGGTTAGAAAAAGCACATTAAATGTACAAATGATGACATGGATGTAACTTAAAGAATGCTAAAATAATGCAAAGTAATATTTATATAAGTTGAAACTAAAGAGCCACAAAGCAAGAATATGCATTCCACAAAAACAGATACAAATAAGAATAGTTGCCACAATGGGTTCGGGGAGGCGACTGGGAATGGAAAAATAAATAATCATAAAAATATGAATTTTATATCCATGGCTATATGGTTTGATAGTACAGTGATAAAGAGGAAATTTTTTATGCATTTATTGGTGTTTCTTTTCCTTTCGCTTTTGAACTCAGGACGTGTTTGGTTACAGGGAGATGGGATCTGGAGGAAAAGTCAGATATTAAAGCCGCTGGACAGAGCACACAGCCTCAGCAAAATAAAATGCTTTGTTTGTTTAAGTGCACATAGCTGGTTAAGTGGTGGTGCCAGGGACTCTGGACTCCTCCTCTTGTGAAAACTCTTGTACCTGCAAATTATTGTAAAATATCTGGAATTCTTAGTAAAAACATCTGGGCAGCAAATGTGAATTTTTTTCTCACAGAGCAAGTTTCCTTGATTCTTTCCTTCTCAATATAAAGACAAAACCCATTTCGGAAAAATGTAAATAAGCAAACAGAAAACACACCATGACTCTAGCACAACCCTCCCCCACCCCTTTTTAAATTTGTAAAGTGGGAAACTGACACTAAGTCTGAGGAGAAATTTCCTGACCATGAGTCTCGGAACCTTCTTTTTTGGAGGAGACAATTCCAGAAAAGTGGTTGTTCATTCCGAGGTAAGGACTTCAAACCCTGTTTTGTTTTTGTTTTAGATTACTTTGGCATCTACTGAGTTACACAATGACCAGAAAATCAAGAGAACATCAGAGGCTGTGTGAAGCAGGCAAAAGATCATCAAGTTTAATGGTGGAAACTACAGGACCCCAGAGAGCTGATAGCTAAGGAGAATACCCTCTGTAAAAATTTAACAGAAGGCCTTTTCTATGAAAGATCAGTAGTTCTCCAGCCCTGACCCCCAGGAGGCTTCCAGAGGCTCATGAGAGGCCAGCTATAGTTCTAAGTCCAACTCACTGTTTCACAAAAGAGTTTTCAGGGATTTGAACCTAGACAATTTCAGAACTGGAACAAACCTTAGAACAAATCTCTAAGTCATCCATCTTATCAATTCTGGGAAGGTGGTGGTGGCATAGTTTTTGAGTCTAAGCTCCACTCCCTAACCCCAGATAAGATCTCAAGGGCTGCACAGCATAAACAGTGGTGTGCTGATAAGTTTAACAATCTGATTTGTAGCGTTTGCTTATTTCCATGACATAAACACTCTCATCAAGGTCGATTGCAGGCTACCGACATGACCATGACACTGGGAAGTGTTGTACACACTTGACTCTTGCAAGGTGGGAGCCAGCTGTGAACTCTGGGGAGAGGAAGAGCCAGGGCTCTTTTCCAGGACTGGCGAGTGAAAGAAAAACTGAGCAGGAATAAGGACAACAGAAATGAATGGAAAACAAGATTCGGATAAAAAGTGAGGATGGAATACAGCCAAGGCATTTCAGAGAGCAAGTGGCCGTGCTTCAGAACACTGTCCAAAAACCAAAGAATAGCGAGTTCTGCAAAGTTAGATGAGTTGCCTCTAGACACCCCTTCTAGAAGTTCAGGAAAAGTAATGTTACATAAAACTGTACCGAGGTAAAATCCCAAGCAAAGTTATTGTAAAGCATTTAACTCCATGGTTCCCAGACTTGTAGCACGTGAGAATCACTGGAAACAAAAATGAAAACAGAATATTCCTTCTGTGCCATTTATTCTGGATAGGAGGCCACACTCCTGACTCCCTACCATAAGTTAAACTGACCTAACCAAAGCCGACATTGACAGCTGTTGTCTTCACAGCCTCCCTCCACCCAGTCAACTCCCTGTGTCCTCCTAACTCTCCTAGTTTTCTAGAGATGTTCAGCTGGAGGGGTGTCATGACAACAAACATTTCAGGGATTCATTTTAGCTGAGCAGTTTCCTTCTGTCATACTTTCATACAATAGCTGTAGTATTGTATGTTTTCATTGTATGACCCTCAATGAATCACTAATATGGGGATTTCAAAAAAGTTTAGGCTGAGTAATGGGGAAGAAATTTTGGGTCAGAAGAGCTGCAACAGTTCCAGTTCTTTGGCAGACTAGAAAGAAGGGCTGTCCATGTTCTCAGGAACCAGGGACCTTTTGGGAATTGCAGTAGCACCTATTCAAGAACCATCTGCTTTGGGTGTGCCCTTGGCAACTCAGGTTCGGAAACATTTGATTCTTAAGATTCAAATTCCTGGGTGTGGTAGCATGTTACTATAATCCCAACTACACCAGAGGCTGACGTGGGGATAGCCCTTAAACCCAGGAGTTCAAGATCAGTCTCGGAACCACAGTGAGATCCTACTATCTCATTAAACAAATAGAACAACTAAGAAAGTCACAAACACACAAATTAGTGTTCCTGAGAATGCAACTTTAATGGGTCTATTTTGGGTCACATGTCCATTCTCTTGGTAAGTAAGTGGGATTTTATAATGAACCACTCTGGACTATTCCACTTGGAATTTCTCAAGAAAGGAGGCAAAAAAAGCAAAATTATGCGAGACATCCTCTGGAGGCATTTGTCTAAATTTGCCTGGTTCCAGTCAGCCTGATTAGGTGACTTGATGCACTTTTGTTGAATGAAATATAATGAGTAACTCAAGAAATTTTTTAAAAAGTTGACCTGAAGTGGTTGGTTCACACATGGCTTCTGTTCCATGCCACGTTATCCCCAACACTGGGCTTGGTGCTTCTTTGCGTTGACTTTACAAAATCCTCTCACACCACACATCACTGATTAAAGATTTTGTGTTGAGACAGAGAAAATGATTAAATTGTATGCCACGGAGCAAACAAACTCAACCAATCTCAAATCCTATTAAGAAACTACCAGCCGGGGCTGGTAACTCACGCCTGTAATCCTAGCACTTTGGGAGGCCAAGGTGGGTGGATCACCTGAGGTCGGGAGTTCAAGACCAGCCTGGCCATCAGGGAGAAACCCCATCTTAATTATAAAAAAAAAAGAAAAAGAAAAAGAAACTACCAGCCAGGCGCGGTGGCTCACGCCTGTAATCCCAGCACTTTGGGAGGCAGAGGCAGGCGGATCACGAGGTCAAGAGATCGAGACCATCCTGGCCAACATGGTGAAACCCCTAAAAATACAAAAGTTAGCTGGGCATGGTGGCATGTGCCTGTAGTCCCAGCTGCTCAGGAGGCTGAGGCAGGAGAATTGCTTGAACCTGGGAGGCAGAGGTTGCAGTGAGCCGAGATTGCGCCACTGCACTCCAGCCTGGTGCCTGGCAACAGGCTCAAAAAAAAAAAAAAGGAAAAAAAAAAGCCGGGCGCGGTGGCTCAAGCCTGTAATCCCAGCACTTTGGGAGGCCGAGACGGGTGGATCACGAGGTCAAGAGATCGAGACCATCCTGGTCAACACTGTGAAACCCCGTCTCTACTAATACAAAAAAAATTAGCTGGGCATGGTGGCGCGTGCCTGTAATCCCAGCTACTCAGGAGGCTGAGGCAGGAGAATTGCCTGAACCCAGGAGGCGGAGGTTGCGGTGAGCCGAGATCGCGCCATTGCACTCCAGCCTGGGTAACAAGATTGCGAAACTCCGTCTCAAAAAAAAAAAAAAAAGAAACTACCCATCAACAATAGAACAAACAATTAAAATGTGTTATTTGCAGAATGAAGTATTATATGGCACAAAAATGAATGCTCTACAACTATACAATGACATGAATGATTCACAAACAATATTGCCGAACAAAAATGAGTATATGCTATATGATTCCATGTATATGAAAACACATGTTGTTCACATTGGGCTGAGTCAGGATAGTGGTTGCCTCTTGGGGGGAAGGATCAAGAGTAGAAAGGGGCACAAAGGCAGCTTCTGGGGTGCTGCTCAGGTTCTGCTTCTTGATCTGGGTCTGGTTCCATGGGTGTGTCCTGTCTGTGAAAATTCATTCAGGTGTGTACTTATGATATGTGCGCATTTCTGTTTGTGTATTATATACTCAATAAAACATTAAAGCAACTTTGACAGTCTTGCTCTTCCCACAGTGCCTCCTTGTCTGTCAGGCCAATCAGGGATGCTTCTGTTGTCGTCTGTCAGCTGCTTCCCCGCTGCACCCCTCATGCCCGGGGTCCTGCTCCAAACATGTGCCCATCTCTGCTCTGCACGGCTTCCTGGAAGGTGCAGTCTTCTGCTATAACTGTTTCTCTCTGGGAGGGCAGCCCTACCTAACATTCTGGCTTCCCTGGTTCTTCCGCGGTTTTGTAAGTGAAGTATCTTTCATCTCATGGTATTTTCAACCTGAGGGAAATATTGGAAAGTATTTGCAATTTTGGAATCCAAAATTCTTTCCCTATGGGACAGACTAGAAGAGTCTAGTAGTCCACCGACTTACAATCCAAACATATTTCTTCTCCTTCTTTCTCTCAGGGAAGTTACATGCTAAGTTCGATGGGCGCTCGTCTAGTGATTGCCCTTGTGATATTGGTGCTTATGGAGTTGCCTCAGGTCTTTGCCCATATGCTCTCAGTTCCTGCTGTGTTCAGCGCCTGCTGCTGGTGGGTAAACACTGCAGCCCCCAGCCCTCAGGTAATACTCTGACGCATGTGTATTGTGTGGGCTTCTTGAGTTCCCAGAGGGATGAAAGCTCAAGCAGTCCACAGTTTATAATTTATTAACACATCTTTTCTTTTCTTTTTCTTGAGACGGAGTTTTGTTCTTGTTACCCAGGCTGGAGTGCAATGGCGCGATCTCGGCTCACCTCAACCTCCGCCTCCTGGGTTCAGGCAATTCTCCTGCCTCAGCCTCCCAAGTAGCTGAGACTACAGGCGCACACCACAATGCCCAGATAATTTTTGTATTTTAAGTAGAGACGGGGCTTCACCATGTTGACCAGGATGGTCTCGATCTCTTGACCTCGTGATCCACCCGCCTCGGCCTCCCAAAGTGCTGGGATTATAGGCATGAGCCACTGCGCCCAGCCAACACGTCTTTTCTTAGCTGCCTCTCTTCCTTATCTCAATTCCCCATTCCCCTGCAGCCCTGCAGGCATTTCCTGTGATCAGCTCCCAAAAAGACCAGCTCCACTTGAATCCCTGCCTTAGAGTCTGAACCAGGGAAACCCAACCAAGGCAGTGATCCGCCTTTCCCACAAACATGCACATGTGCCCCTGTGCTCACGTATAGGTGCACACACAATGAATTTTATTGGTGTTGTGTGGCAGACACACCCTAACATTACCCCCAGTGAGTCACGACCTTTGTGTAATTTCCTCCCTCTAGAGTGGATGGAAACTGTGACTTACTTGTAGTCGGGGAATGTAAGATGATCGCTCCTGTGATTATGTTACATTACAGCAGACTAGAGAGAGAGATTCCCTCCCATTTTGAAGAAGCCAGCTACTATGTTTGAGTAGTCTATGAGGGTGACGGGACGAGAACTGTGGCTGGCCTCTAGGAGCAGGGTCTGATCTCTAGACAACAGCCAGCAGGAAATAGGGGCCTCTGTCCCACAACTACCTGGAGAGGAATCCTGTCAACAGCCCAAGTCTGGAGCAGATTCTTAAAGCCTCTGACGAAAATATAGGTGACTGACACCCTGACACCCTCACTGAGGTCTCTTTATGAGACCTCAAACAAGAGAACCCAGCTAGGTTATTTGTACACTTTAGATGCACAGAAATTCAGAGATAATAAATATGTGTTGCTTGAAGCTGCTACGTTTGTGGTAATTTGTTATGCAGCAATAGAAAACTCGCATGTTCTCTATGCGAACTTCTGACCAGACTTGGGGCATTGTTTCTCTCCACTCTTTAGGACTTCGTTGGCAGGGAGCTGACCTCAAGATGACTTTAGTGCCCTTCTCTCGTTCTTCCTTTCTTTCTTTTCTTTCTTTCCTTCCTTTCTTCTTTTTCTCTTTCTTTTCCCTCCCTCCCTCCCTCCCTTCCTTCCTGAGATGGGGCCTCACTCTGTTGCTCAGGCTAGAGTGCAGTGGCATGATTGTAGCTCACTGCAGCCTTGAACTCCTGGGCTCCAACAACCCTCCTGCCTCAGCCTCCCAAGAAGCTGGGACTACAGGTGCCAGTCACCAGGGCAGACCAGTAGGCCCAGGTCACTTTGCTCTTTGATTTGTTTTGAGAACAGCCAATATTGCCACCCTTTCTTATTCCTCCGGAATGATCTTTATGGAAAATAAGTATTAGGATGGCCCAGTAACTCTCTGGTGAATATCGTAAGGTTTGTTCTAGCTGGGTTTAAAAAGGAAGAAACTGAGGCCAACACAAGAAGATCCAATGCGAAGGGTTTTATTCAGGCTCCCGGACGAGGTTCTGCGGCCCAACAGGAGGGGCCGGAGAAGTCGCGTGGACTCCTCTCAGACGTGGGGTTTTATAGGGAATGGAGGCGTTTGATTGGTTGTGCCCAAGGTGAGTGGGGCTTGAATGGGACAAAATGGCAGGCGGGGAGTGGGGCCCGGATGGGACAAAATGGTATCAGGTAGATCCTGGTGGGGCTTTTTTCTGGGCTCCCTGTCGCGGAGGGGCGGGTGTGTCTGAGCTCCCGGCGAGGGAAGGTGTGTGCGTGAGCTCCCGGCGAGAGGAGGGGAGCGTCCGAGCTCCCGGCGAGGGATGGGGGAGCGTCGAGCTCCCGGCGAGGGGAGGGGGTGTGCGTCCATGCTCCTGGCAAGGCAACTGGCCTTACAAATATGTATTTCTTTAATAAGGCTTCTCCGTAATTGTTCCTGCAAGGCTTGCCGGCACAGCCTGATTTTTCCAATGTCAGGACCAGGTCAAGACTCGCAGGACCTTGTTCCATGGCTCATTTCAAAAGTCTGTTGGGTAAAGTTCTGTCCTTCCTGAACACAAATGTCAGATATTTAACTTATGAATTTGTGCAATCCTCTAAAATGCTGTAAGGCTGAAGCTCTCTCCTCTGCTATGAGAAATTTACCAGCATTATTTGGCAGCTCTATTTCCAAACACTGTTTTAGACAGGCTTCCAAGAACTTCCTTGCTGCAGTGCAGACATTTTCTGGAGTGGAAAATGTTCTTGTTCTTCCTTTCTGATATCTGCACACTTTCCAGTCAATATTCAAGTATTTCTTCCTTGGGGGAGTGATAGGGGAAGCTTCTTCTGGCATCTCAGCATTTCAGTCTGGCTAAGCAGAGCTGCCCCTGGCTGTCCCACACGCCACCCCTGATCTCTGTGGACTGTCCTCAGCTTGAGTAACAGGCACACTTCCGTAACCCTGGCAAGGGTTGGGCCTCCATATCGGCAGGTTCCACGTCTGTGGATTCAACCAAATGTGATTGAAAATATTGCATATTATATTGTTTATAAAAATAACAATATAGCAATAAACAATACAAAATTAAAAATCATACAGCATAACAATTATTTACACAGCATTTACATTGTGTTAGGTGTTATAAGAATCTAGAGATGATTTAAAGCATTTGGAAGGATGTAAGAAGGTTATGTGCAAATACTACACCATTTTCTATAAGAGACTCAGGTATCTGAGGATTTTGATATCTGATGAGGATACTGGAACCAATTACCCACAGATACTGAGGGATGACTCTACTGGCCTCAAGAAGATTTGCCCTTTGAGAATTTAGACAAAATTAGGATCTTTAAAAATTACTTTCTAGTTATTTCCCTTCTCTATTATCACACTGGAAGTCAGAAAAATTAATATCCTATGAAAGTTGTAGTTACTTTGTTGTCTCCTGTGAATAATTTTCAAACCATGTTATATCTGCACTCATTTTAAAAAAGTCTGCAAGTAGGATCCTTTCAAACTTGGGCTCATCACAGTCCACAGGTATTTCTAATATCTGAGTGTTCACATCAACCACAGACCCTTCACAAGGGCAGTCTGCTCTCTCTAGTGCTGCCGTGACTCTTGATTCTGATGATCTGAGTCTGGTCAGGTGCATTCACTTGATGCCTTTGTTCACTGACACAGGAGGGGCGCATCTGGTCAAGGTGTTGGCCCATGCTTGGGCTCTAAGCTCATTGCCCCTTCAGGTCCCCCTTTCATGCTCAGCCAGTATTCCCTGAAGCCCAGCCACTGTGCTGGGAGAGCTTGTCCCTGGTAGTTTGCAGAATCAGCCACAGACTGGGCTGACGGCACAGCACCCTCCCATTCCCCAGGGTGTGGGTGCTCCTCCTGCTCTGGAGTTCCTTAGGCACATGACCCATCTCTCCCTGTGACAACTTTGCTCAACGTGACTCTCAGGCATTCTAATCAAGCCTCAAAACTTTCTGTTAAATCCTTATCCCAAAACAATGACTGCCTGGGACAATACATAGTTTTCATAGATTGAGAGCAGCCATTCAATTGTTCTTTCTTTTTTTTTTTTAATTGCATTTTAGATTTTGGGGTACATGTGAAGAACATGCAAGATTGTTGCATAGGTACACACATGGCAGTGTGATTTGCTGCCTTCCTCCCCATCACCTATATTTGGCGTTTCTCCCCGTGTTATCTCTCCCCAGCTCCCCACCCCCAGCTATCCCTCCCCTAGTTTCCGCCCCACAGACCCCAGTGTGTGATGTCCCCCTCCCTGTGTCCATGTGTTCTCATTGTTCAACACCCGCCTATGAGTGAGAACATTTGGTGTTTGATTTTCTGTTCTTTCTTGAAAGGGCAGACTCACTACAGGGGTCTAGGGACACAGGTTACTGTGCTCCTAATTTAATGCCTGTGTTGACACACGATTGTTCCACAATCATAAAAAAGTCATTCTGCTCACCGCCCCCCTCCATTTTTTTGGTGGGAAAACAGCCTCAGAGAGGTTAGTGAGCTGTTTAAAGTCACAGAGCTATTAGTTGTAGGGCCTGGGATTGCATTTGACAACAAATCCCCTGCTTTTTCCTTGTTTAGAATATAAAGACTTGCCACATGAAACTAAACATCTCAAACTGGAGCCTGCACATCCCCTGTGCTCTGTAGAAACCTGCTGGGGAGTTTGCTTTGCTACTGCTTCTCTGGAAAAAATAATTAAAAATTAGAAAAAAACTTTTGTGGGCATGTAGTTAGGTATATATATTTATGGGGTGTATGAGGTATTTTGGTACAGGCATACAATGAGCAATAATTACATCATGGAAAATTGGATATCCATCCCCCTCGAGCATTTATCCTTTGTGTTACAAACAAATCAATTACACTCTTTTGTTTTAAAATGTACAATTAAATCGTTATGGACTATAGTCTCTCCATTATCCTATCAGATACTAACTCTTATTTATTCTTGTAAGGCCCGTTGCCTCTCCAGGAGCTCGGACGCACACGCCCCCGCCCCGCTTTTTTCCGAAAGCTCGGACATGCTTGGGTTGTTCCCTTTTCCCCTTCTTGCACAGCCTGGCTTTCCCTTAAAGAACCTAGTATACAAGCGGGGTCTTGTGATTCTAGCCAATGACAGCCAAGTCTTTCTAGCCAATAGCAGCCGAGTAATTCTAACCAATAGCAACCAAGTCCTGTATGCAAACAAAGGCTTGTAACCTTACCCAATAGTAGTCCTGCTCTCCCACAACCAATCGAGCTCCTTCACTCCCTATAAATCCCCGCATCTGAGAGGAGTCCCTGCGACTTCTCTGGCCCCTCCTGTTGGACCACAGAACCTCACGCAGGAGCCTGAATAAAACCCTTCATACTGGATCTTCTTGTGTTGGCCTCAGTTTCTTCCTTTTAAACTCAGCAAGAACAAACCTTACAATTCTTGCTAACTGAAAAAAATTTAAAATGTATTTTCTTTCTTTCTTTCTTTTTCTCTTTCTTTCTTTTTCTCTCTCTCTCTCCCTCCATCCCTCCCTTCCTGCCTTCCTTCCCTCCTTCCTTCCTTTCTTTTTTTCTCTCTCTCCCTCCATCCATCCTCCTTTCCTTCCTCCTTCCTTCTTTCCTTTTTCTTTCTTTCCCTCCCTCCCTTCCTTTCTCCCTCCTTCCTTCCTTCCTTTGTTTTCTTTATCTCTCTCCCTCCCTCCCTTCCTTCCTCCTTCCTTCTTTCCTTTCTTTCTTTCTTTCCCTCCCTCCCTTCCTTTCTCCCTCCTTCCTTCCTTTCTTTTCTCTCTCTCTCCCTCCCTCCCTTCCTTCCTCCTTCCTTCTTTCCTTTCTTTCTTTCTTTCCCTCCCTCCCTCCCTTTCTTTCTCCCTTCCTTCCTTTCCTTCCTTTCTTTTCTTTCTCTCTCTCTCTCCCTCCCTCCTTCCCACCCTTCCCTCCTTCCTTCCTTTCTTTCTTATGACAGATTCTGGCCTGTCATCCACGCTGGTGCAGCATTGTGATCATAGCTCACTGCAACCTCCACCTCCTGTGCTCTAGTGATCCTCCCACCTGAGCCTCCCAAAATGCTGGGATTACATGGACACACCTCCATGCCCGGCCTGTATTTTTGTAAACCATTTTATTGAGGTATTACTGATATTTAAAAAATATAGATATTTAATGTATACAACTTAATGTGTTTGGAGAAAAGAATACACCTGTGAAAACATCATCACATAAATTCAATAAACTTAGCCATCACCTCCTGCCCCCTTTGTTTTTTCAAAAGTGTATTTTCATTCTGATGATAATATGTATTTCAAAACAGAGTTTTCTAGGTAACGTGCTTGATAACTTTCTGAGAAATGCCTTGGGATTTTCATGCTGCATTTTGCAATTATGTTAAAGGTCATTGCCATCAAGTTGTACAGTAAGTGAGATAATGGGAGACAACACAGGCTGACGTCCTTGGGAAAAGGGTGTGGAGCAGAGGCCAAGTGTTAACAGCGCTCTCAAAGAACAAAGACATTGCATCAACTCATCTTTAAATAAAGAAAAGTAAAGTAATATTTCAGCCAAAAAGTGACCGTTAAACCCCATAAGAACCTGAACCATGGCAAGGCATTCCAGGCTTGTTTTGTAAGCCAAGTTTAGTTGCAACAAACCCACATCATCAGTTAAATCAAACTTACATGAGTTTGAAGTTTAGTAGATATATAGTTTATTTCCATTTAAGATGTCAGTTTCTTGGTTTTATAAGAGCTACAAGCACAAAGGACATATACTTACTTTAAGATTTGTATGAATTTAACATAAGAAGATAATTTTCTTAAACAGTGGGGAGCCAAAAGAATTTTTCTCTATAAAACATATGATCATTACTCATGTTTGAAAGCAATATTTTTATTAAACTATGATAGCCTTTTTTTTTTTTTTAGAAACAAAATATGCATGTTATAAAAGTTAGCTCTAAAAAATGCAAAGAGTAGGCTGGGAGCAGTGGCTCATGCCTGTAATCCCAGCACTTTGGGAGGCCAAGGTGGGCAGATCATGAGGTTAGGAGTTTGAGACCAGTCTGGCCAACATGGCGAAACTCCGTCTCTACTAAAAATACAAAAATCAGTTGGGCATGGTGGCATGCACCTGTAATTCCAGTTACTCAGGAGCCTGAGGCAGGAGCATCGCTTGAACCCGGGAGATGGAAGTTGTGGTGAGTCGAGATCCTGCCACTGCACTCCAGCCTGGGCAACAGAGCAAGGCTCCATCTCAAAAAAAAAAAAAAAAAAAAAAAAATGCAAAGAATAAATAAAAGAGGTGATCTTAATCCCACCACTGTGAAAATAAATGTCGTTAACAATGGTGACATAGCTATCTACATATATGCAAATAGAAGAAGAGATAAAAATAATTTTAGATATAGGGATATACCAGATGCAGCATTTTAAGATAAAAGTATCAGCTTTGCTTTTTATTTAAAATAGGTACCTGTAGTGAAACTAAAGGAATTGCCTATCTTCAGATAAATGTTGTTTGTAGCAGAAAATATTAGTATCTGAAGAAGCATTTTTAATCTTAAAAACGTCAGCTATTTTTTAATTATAAGTTTTATACATGTTTCAACTTTAGACAGTATCTATTACTACCTTACTTCAAAATTCAAAAATTCATGTATTTATACTTTATTCTATCTTCTCCCCCTTTATATTTCCAATATTATTATAATTTTTTTATATTGTCCAAATTTAGAATATTTGCATTCCATTACCATAAACTTCAGTTACTCAGCCTTGCCTCTATAATTAATTAGCCACCAATCATTTTAATTTTAATTAATTCCTATTATAATTTTTAATTATGTTTTCCCATGCCACACAATTTGCTCAGTAATATTATTTCTCCATTTAGTTATTTCTACTGGCTCATCTCAATGCTAGTTTCCTTCTTTCTTTTTCTTTCTGCAGTTCTGCCAGAACCTCTTATTATTTCTTCTCTGAGCTCTTTTTGGGAGTGGGGGATGGAGTGGATATCGTGTTATCTGTAATTTATTAGAATGAATGGAGATCGATTTTTCTGATCTCACCCCCTTGTTCCTTGAGCTTTTCCTATTGAGCAGTTGATCTGCTTTTCTTCTTTCTGCGTTAATCCTCCCCTTATTTTTGCTATGTTTATTCATCGGTTTTGTGATGATTCCATTTTAATTCATAATACAAAAAAGTCTGTTTCATGAAAATCAATGGAATGTTTCCTCTTACTTTCTCTTGCTCTTTCTTTCCTTCTTTCCTTCCTCCCTCTCTCCCTCTTTTCTTTTCTTTCTTTCCTTCTTTCCTTCCTTCCTCCCTCCCTCACTCTCTCTCTTTCTTTCCCTCTCTCTCCCTTTCTCCCTTTCTTTCTGTTTCTTTCTTTGTTTCTTTCTTTTTCTTTCTCTTTCTTTTTCTCTCTTTCTCTTTCTTTCAACAGAGTCTCTGTCACCCAGGCTGGACTTGGAGTCCATTCGTGCCATCTCTGCTCAATGCAACCTCTGCCTCTCAGGTTCCAGCAATTCTTGTGTCTCAGCCTCCTGAGTAGTTGGGATTACAAGGCACCCACCAGCACACCCGGCTAACTTTTGTATTTGTAGTAGACACGAGGTTTCACCATGTTGGCTAGGTTGGTCTCGAACTCCTGACATCAGGTGATCCACCCGCCTCAGCCTCCCAAAGTGCTGGGATTACAGACATGAGCCACCATGCCTAGCCACATGCTTCTAGGTTGTCAGATTCTAGACCTGTTTATTGTCTTAATTTCTTTTTTTTTTTATTGCATTTTAGATTTTGGGGTACATGTGAAGAACATGTAACATTGTTGCATAGGTACACACATGGCAGTGTGATTTGCTGCCTTCCTCCCCATCACCTATATTTGGCGTTTCTCCCCGTGTTATCTCTCCCCAACTCCCCAACCCCCGCTGTCCCTCCCTATTTCCCCCCAACAGACCCCAGTGTGTGATGCTCCCCTCCCTGTGTCCATGTGTTTTCATTGTTCAACACCTGCCTATGAGTGAGAACATTTGGTGTTTGATTTTCTGTTCTTTCTTGAAAGGGCAGACTCACTACAGGGGTCTAGGGACACATGTTACTGTGCTCCTAATTTAATGCCTGTGTTGACACACGATTGTTCCACAATCATAAAAAAGTCATTCTGCTCACCGCCCCCCTCCATTTTTTTGGTGGGAAAACAGCCTCAGAGAGGTTAGTGAGCTGTTTAAAGTCACAGAGCTATTAGTTGTAGGGCCTGGGATTGCATTTGACAACAAATCCCCTGCTTTTTCCCTGTTTAGAATATAAAGACTTGCCACATGAAACTAAACATCTCAAACTGGAGCCTGCACACCCCCTGTGCTCTGTAGAAACCTGCTGGGGAGTTTGCTTTGCTACTGCTTCTCTGGAAAAAATAATTAAAAATTAGAAAAAAACTTTTGTGGGCATGTAGTTAGGTATATATATTTATGGGGTGTATGAGGTATTTTGGTACAGGCATACAACGGGTAATAATTACATCATGGAAAATTGGATATCCATCCCCTTCGAGCATTTATCCTTTGTGTTACAAACAAATCAATTACACTCTTTTGTTTTAAATTGTACAATTAAATCGTTATGGACTATAGTCTCCCCATTATGCTATCAGATACTAAGTCTTATTTATTCTTGCTAACTGAAAAAATCTTAAAATGTATTTCCTTTCTTTCTCTTTTTCTTTCTTTCTCTTTTTCTTTCTTTCTTTTTCTTTTTCTTTCTTTTTCTCTCTCTCCCTCCATCCCTCCCTTCCTTCCTTCCCGCCTTCCTTCTTTTTTTTCGTTCTCTCTCTCCCTCCCTCCCTTCATCCTCCCTTCCTTCCCTCCTTTCTTCATTCCTTTCTTTCTTTCCCTCCCTCCCTTCCTTCCTTCCCTCCTTCCTTCCTTCCTTCCTTTCTTTTCTTTCTCTCTCTCCCTCCCTCCCTCCCTCCCTTCCTTCCCTCCTTCTTTCCTTTCTTTCTTTCTTCTGACAGATTCTGGCCTGTCATCCACGCTGGTGCAGCGTTTTGAGCATAGATCACTGCAACCTCCACCTCCTGTGCTCTAGTGATCCTTCCACCTGAGCCTCCCAAAATGCTGGGATTACATGGACACACCTCCACACCTGGACTGTATTTTTGTAAACCATTTTATTGAGGTTTTACTGATATTAAAAAAATATAGATATTTAATGTATACAACTTAATGTGTTTGGAGAAAAGAATACACCTGTGAAAACATCATCGCATAAATTCAATAAACTTAGCCATCACCTCCTGCCCCCTTTGTTTTTTCAAAAGTGTATTTTCATTCTGATGATAATATGTATTTCAAAACAGAGTTTTCAAGGTAACGTGCTTGATAACTTTCTGAGAAATGCCTTGGGATTTTCATGCTGCATTTTGCAATTATGTTAAAGGTCATTGCCATCAAGTTGTACAGTAAGTGAGATAATGGGAGACAACACAGGCTGACGTCCTTGGGAAAAGGGTGTGGAGCAGAGGCCAAGTGTTAACAGCGCTCTCAAAGAACAAAGACATTGCATCAACTCATCTTTAAATAAAGAAAAGTAAAGTAATATTTCAGCCAAAAAGTGACCGTTAAACCCCATAAGAACCTGAACCATGGCAAGGCATTCCAGGCTTGTTTTGTAAGCCAAGTTTAGTTGCAACAAACGCACATCATCGGTTAAATCAAACTTACATGAGTTTGAAGTTTAGTAGATATATAGTTTATTTCCATTTAAGATGTCAGTTTCTTGGTTTTATAAGAGCTACAAGCACAAAGGACATATACTTACTTTAAGATTTGTATGAATTTAACATAAGAAGATAATTTTCTTAAACAGTGGGGAGCCAAAAGAATTTTTCTCTATAAAACATATGATCATTACTCATGTTTGAAAGCAATATTTTTATTAAACTATAATAGCCTTTTTTTTTTAGAAACAAAATATGCATGTTATAAAAGTTAACTCTAAAAAATGCAAAGAGTAGGCTGGGAGCAGTGGCTCATGCCTGTAATCCCAGCACTTTGGGAGGCCAAGGTGGGCAGATCCTGAGGTCAGGAGTTTGAGACCAGTCTGGCCAATATGGCGAACCTCTGTCTCTACTAAAAATACAAAAATCAGTTGGGCGTGGTGGCATGCACCTGTAATTCCAGTTACTCAGGAGCCTGAGGCAGGAGCATCGCTTGAACCCGGGAGATGGAAGTTGTGGTGAGTCGAGATCCTGCCACTGCACTCCAGCCTGGGCAACAGAGCAAGGCTCCATCTCAAAAAAAAAAAAAAAAAAAAAAAAAAAAAATGCAAAGAATAAATAAAAGAGGTGATCTCAATCCCACCACTGTGAAAATAAATGTCGTTAACAATGGTGACATAGCTATCTACATATATGCAAATAGAAGAAGAGATAAAAATAATTTTAGATACAAGGATATACCAGATGCAGCATTTTAAGATAAAAGTATCAGCTTTGCTTTTTATTTAAAATAGGTACCTGTAGTGAAACTAAAGGAATTGCCTATCTTCAGATAAATGTTGTTTGTAGCAGAAAATATTAATATCTGAAGAAGCATTTTTTAATCTTAAAAATGTCAGCTATTTTTATTATTATAAGTAATACATGTTTCAACTTTAGACAGTATCTATTACTACCTTACTTCAAAATTTGAAAATTCATGTATTTATACTTTATTCTATCTTCTCCCCCTTTATATTTATATTTCCAATATTATTATAATATCTTAATTTATATTTCCAATATTATTATAATTTTTTTATATTGTCCATATTTAGAACATTTGCATTTCATTACCATAAACTTCAGTTACTCAGCCTTGCCTCTATAATTAATTAGCCACCAATCATTTTAATTTTAATTAATTCCTATTATAATTTTTAATTATGTTTTCCCATGCCACACAATTTGCTTAGTAATATTATTTCTCCATTTAGTTATATCTACTGGCTCATCTCAACGCTAGTTTCTTTCTTTCTTTTTCTTTCTGCAGTTCTGCCAGAACCCCTTATTATTTCTTCTCTGAACTTTTTTTGGGAGTGGGGGACGGAGTGGATATTGTGTTATCTGTAATTTATTAGAATGAATGGAGATCGATTTTTCTGATCTCACCCCCTTGTTCCTTGAGCTTTTCCTATTGAGCTGTTGATCTGCTTTTCTTCTTTCTGTGTTAATCCTCCCCTTATTTTTGCTATGTTTATTCATCGGTTTTGTGATGATTCCATTTTAATTCATAATACGAAAAAGTCTGTTTCATATGTTTCCTCTTACTTTCTTTTTTTTTTTTTGAGACAGAGTTTTGCTCTTGTTACCCAGGCTGGAGTGCAATGGCACAATCTCAGCTCACCGCAACCTCCGCCTCCTGGGTTCAGGCAATTCTCCTGCCTCAGCCTCCGGAGTAGCTGGGATTACAGGCACGTGCCACCATGCCCAGCTAATTTTTGTATTTTTAGTAGAGACGGGGTTTCACCTTGTTGACCAGGATGGTCTCGATATCTTGACCTCATGATCCACCCGCCTCGGCCTCCCAAAGTGCTGGGATTACAGGCTTGAGCCACCGTGCCCGGCCTCCTCTTACTTTCTCTTGCTCTTTCTTTCCTTCTTTCCTTCCTCCCTCCCTCCCTCTCTCTTTTCTTTTCTCTTTCCTTCCTTCCTCCCTTCCTCCCTCACTCCCTCTCTCTCTCTCTTTCTTTCCCTCTCTCTCTCCCTTTCTCCCTTTCTTTCTGTTTCTTTCTTTCTTTCTTTTTCATTTTTCTTTCTCTTTCTTTCTCTTTCTTTCAACAGAGTCTCTGTCACCCAGGCTGGACTCAGAGTCCATTCGTGCCATCTCTGCTCACTGCAACCTCTGCCTCTCAGGTCCAGCAATTCTCGTGTCTCAGCCTCCTGAGTAGTTGGGATTACAAGGCACCCACCAGCACACCCGGCTAACTTTTGTATTTGTAGTAGACACGAGGTTTCACCATGTTGGCGAGGTTGGTCTCGAACTCCTGACATCAGGTGATCCACCCGCCTCAGCCTCCCAAAGTGCTGGGATTACAGACATGAGCCACCATGCCTAGCCACATGCTTCTAAGTTGTCAGATTCTAGACCTGTTCATTGTCTTAATTTGTATCTTCTTTATTTTTTGGGTGTAATAATACTTTTAAATAAGATATGATCAATCAATCAGGTACAAATTTATTGTGACATAATACTATATTCTAGAACCTTACAAAGATTTAAAGTCAAAGTCATTAGTCCCAAATCCAAGCTTCCACCTGCAGATTCCTGTTTGCTCCTCTTTGTCCCTAAAATTTCCTCTCCTGCCGTCTTCGTGGGGTCCTTGCGCTGCAGGACAGAGCCTTTAGGTTGGTCATAAACTTCTACTTTTATAACCTGCTTATATGTTTATACTGTCTCTTCCTTGGTTCCAACATAGCCTGAAATGACTGTCCTCACGTAGGATACATATCTAATCCATTAGTACTGTGCATATTCTTTTGTTTCATATTCACTTACTTTTGTCAAAGTTCTCACTGACTTTGGGGACTGATTCTTGACTGCGGGGAGGATATGATCCAGATATAAACAGAACAAGGTAATGCTGGAGCTGGAAGGGATTGTTTGTTCCAGGGTTGCCAACTGGCCCCACGGGCAAAGGTCAACAGACCTGCTTTGCTTAACTCTCACATGTGTGAAAGAAATTGATTTCGTGCTCATTTCCAAGTTCAAATTGCCCTACACGAGACCACTTCACTTGTTCACATCTAACTAAACCCTATAAGCACTGGGATTTAGCTTAAGGCCCCCATTTTATAGATAAATAAACTGGTTTGGAAGAGAGACCCGTATTTGAGATCACAAAGCTGTAAAATGGTAACAGTAACATGTGCTAAGTACTTACGGCAGGCCCCATTCCAAAGGTTTCACATATCTTAACTTATTTAATCCTCAAATCCTGGAGAAAAGAAAACAAAGGCTCAGACACTGTAGGCTCAATGACACACAGCCAGTTTGAGGCAGAGTCAGCCAGTTCCAGTGTGGCTTAACTCTTTTTTTTTTCTCCTAATGCTATCCCTCCCCAATCCCCCCACCCCCTGCTATTCCTCCCCTAGCCCCCAACCCCCCAGGCCCCAGTGTGTGATGTTCCCCTCCCTGTGTACGTGTGTTCTCATTGTTCAGCTTCCACTTATGAGTGAGAACATGTGGTGTTTGATTTTCTGTTCTTACATCAGTTTGCTGAGAATGATGGCTTCCAGTTTCATCCATGTCCCTGCAAAGGACATGAACCCATCTTTTTTTATAGCTGCATAGTATTTCATGGTGTATATGTGCCACATTTTCTTTTTTCTTTTTTTTTATTGTATTTGGGCTCTGGGGTACATGTGCACATCCTGTATCCTGCAGGATTGTTGCATAGGTACATACATGCCATGGTGGTTTGCTGTCTCCATCCCCATGCTGCCCCCCCACCCCCCATCACCTGCATCAGGCATTTCTCCAGGTGCTATCCCTCCCCATCCTCCCCACGCCGCTTCGCTGTCCCTCCCCTCCCCTCCCCTCCACCCTCCACCTCACCCTGTGAGTGTTGTTCCCTTCCCTATATCCAAGTATTCTCATTGTTTATCACCTACCTATGAGTGAAAATATGTGGTGTCTGGTTTTCTGTTCTTGTGTCAGTTTGGTGAGAATGATGGTTTCTAGAGTCATTCATGTCTCTACAAAGGACACAAACTCGTCGTTTTTTATGGCTGCATAGTATTCCATGGTGTATATGTGCCACTATTTTTTGTCCAGTCTGTCATTGATGGGCATTTGGGTTGGTTCCAGGTCTTTGCTGTCATAAACAGTGCCACAATGAACATACATGTGCATGTGTCCTTATAATAGAACGATTTACAGTCCTTTGGGTATATACCCAGTAATGGCATTGCTGGGTCAAATGGAATTTCTATTTCTAGATCCTTGAGGAATTGCCACCCAACGTGGCTTAACTCTTAAAGCATTGCTCTCCCCATCGTAATAAACTGCCATGAGCTGCAGCTGGAGTCATATAAATGGGCACAGCTCGGGAAACGACACCTACCTGTTTTCTTTCTCGCATCGGATCCTTCTCCAGTCTCAGCTGAGACTGACTCCTGGTTCTTAATTCTTGCAGCAAGGCCTTGGGATAAAATTTCCCAGAGCATGGTCCTTGGTCCCCTGGGTTGAGAACCACTCTGCCCTAGTTCCCTTCCATGTACAGCAGGCCACAGAATAGGACTGCACACTACACAAGGGTACACAACTCAGAGGGCAAGAAGGGGCTACGTTCCAGCCTGTCTTTGTTCTGTAAGTCCACGGGGCTATGTCTTCTTAAGAAGAAGTGGCATCTTTTTTTTTTTCAATTTCTACAAAGGCACCATATGGATGAGAAGGGTCCTGCCCTTCAGGTGAAGCTGTGTAAACTCCTGGGCTCTAGAAGAGTTGTTACAATTGATTACTTAGCTAAGTTAATCATCATATCCCGTCCTCCTCGCTACTTTAATTGGTTGGAGAATGAGCACATAACTCATGTAGGGTTTTTCCTGGCCAACGAGACTTAATTTGGAGGCTCCCGTTTAAGGGTTGTGGACCTGTTTCCTGGTGGAGGTGAGATGGCTTCAGCCATCTTGCACTAGATGTGGCCAGATAATGAAGCTAATTCCCAGCAAAAAATGGCCACAAAATGGAAAAAAACTCCCATTTGGTAACTCTGTTGAGCTGTTGATCAAGTTATACCTGAAGCTCAAATAGACTTAGGGACCGCAGAGTGACATAAACCAATACATTCTTTTTATGCTGAAACAGTCTGGCTGCCAGTTGTGACCAAAGAAGTGGGGGAATCAGCACATATTCCACACACACGCCAGCACACGCCTGCTCCCTCTGCGCCTACTGGCTTTATGTCTGCACCACAGCTCACATCATCATCGCACAGTATGTCCTTTCCTCATTTAGTTGTTATTTGTCTACATTTGCTCCCCATCCCTGATGAAATGGATACTCTACGATTGCAAGGAATTTTATTTGTTTTGCTCACCGATGGATTGTCAGCTTCTAAAACGAGTTCTTGGCTCACAGCATACGTTCAATAAGAATGTATTGAGGGCCGGGTGTGGTGGCTCACGCCTGTAATCCCAGCACTTTGGGAGGCCGAGGCAGGTGGATCATGAAGTCAAGAGATCGAGACCATCCTGGTCAACATGGTGAAACCCCATTTATACTAAAAATACAAAAAATTAGCTGGGCATGGTGGCGCACGCCTGTAGTCCCAGCTACTCAGGAGGCTGAGGCAGGAGAATTGCTTGAACCCAGGAGGCGGAGGTTGCGGTGAGCCGAGATCGCGCCATTGCACTCCAGCCTGGGTAACAAGAGCGAAACTCCGTCTCAAAAAAAAAAAAAAAAAAAGAATATATTGAATGATATATCCACTCAGTGAATTATTGAGGATTACTAACATTTTACATACACAAACAAAAATCATGAGAGTTCTATCCCAGATTTCCAGACTATCCCAACCTTCCAGTAAGGTAGGTGACTGCTTATCCATGCCTTTCCCAGCATATGTGCACATGCAGACTGTCAGCATTTCAGCAATTTCAGGGAGGGAGCCTTGTTATTATTATATCTACCAAGATGGTCTTAAGTTGTTAATGCTTTTCAGTTGGAACTATTTTTAATATATTGTAAATATTTTTATATATTTATAGAATGTTAGATTTTACTTTATTTTATCTTAGTAGATTTGCTATCTATAATTTTTTGAATTTTTATTTTGTTCATCTCTACTTATTTGCTATCATGAGGTATTTTTCCTCTTGAAAAAGCAAATAAACTAGGAGAGGGAGGTGGGCCATGGTGTTTTGTTTTTTTTTAACTTTCACATGTGCCACAGTCAGAAAAAACTGAGAGCTTCTACCTTTATGAGATATTCTCAGCCATATTTCCTTTGCATTTTTTTTCTGGTTCCTACAGGTAATACTACAGAATCTGGCACTTGTTCCAATAGGATTCTACTGTTGTTCTCAACGGTCTGGCATTCCCAATTCATCTATCATCTCTATCCTGCAGTCTGACACTTTTGTCTGTTTCTCTGACAGTGACTTACCCAGAACCTTCTTGGGAGTTGGCGGTTGCAGTTTTGCTGAAGCTAACTATATGCTTTGAAAGAATGAGCCTTTTCCTTTTGCCTGTCACTTGGTCTGAAATAGCACTATTAGGAGATTTATCTTTTGAGTTGACCAGGCTTTTTATGCTTGAGAGGAGCAACACATTTTTTTCTGGTGTTTTCCTCTTTGACAACCAAAAGAATGACAAGGGTGTGATGGAGGAAGGAAGAAGAGAGGAAAGGAGAGTGAAAGGAGAAGTGATTAGGGCCAGGGCTCCATGTCTTCCACTTCCCCTTTCTTTCTACTTTTCTTTAGCCAGTACTCAATTGCTGGTCTTAGCCTGCTAGGATGAGAGAGGAGTGTTCTAAGACTAAGGAATAAGACTCGTTGTGTTTGCCAGTTGGCAGTACCTCATGAATGAAGCAAGTGGCCATTCATGTAGCCTGAACTGCACGTCTGAACTGCACGATCTCTTCCTTCTGGTGGTATTTTCCTCTAAGGAATGTGAATGTGATCATACTACAGTCATATGCTATAGTCACTGAGTCCATATTTGTTTCTTTTTATATGACAAGGCAGATTTGTGACCTAGGGTGTCCTATATCTGTTTGCCAGCAAAATTACCTCCTCATGATTGAAGTAACAACCACATAAGCCATTCTGAACCTCACAGAGCAAAGAGAGTCACACAAGGCCACACAGGTAATCAGTGGCAGTGGGGGAGATGAGTGTCCAGAATCCAGGTCAGCTCTATTATACCTGCTGTGATTGTCTTCCCCCTCATAAGCCAAGAAGCACTCACAATTAAATAGTACCCACTCACCCAACCCTGCTCAGAACTTGGCAGGCATGTCACCTACAGCTCTCCTCCCCTTGAACCAGTGTGACTGCAGGGGTAGAGGAGGCAGAGACTCAGATGAAGGAGATGAAGAAGCACTTGGCTGTATTTCTTGGTCTTATTTCACTTTTCCACTTTCACCACTACTGAACTGGAACACAACAACCTCTTATGTATATGACAGTTTATTAAAAGAATGTATGGCCCACATCAGCCTAGCAAGGATTCTACTGGTAAACCTTTCCATGGCCAAAGGAAAAACGAACAGGAGTTGAGTGGGCATGTGTGGGCAATGGAGAGGGCAGAGGGGTGTAGAAGCTGAAAGGGGCTAGAGGCTTACTCCTGAGGTTCTTCTTCCCGTCTTCAAGTCTTTACTTCTTATGGCCAAAGACCCAGCTGTTTCATTGGCTGGAGATGCACTTTTCTAGACTGCTCGAGACAGCCAGAGAGAGGGGAGGAGGGAAGAAGTGTCAGGTCTGACCCACACTTCTTCCTGACCCAGCAATGGATGAACAAATGCAGATGCACTCAGACACAAATAACCAGTGGAAGAGTGGGCTGGGGGTCTGGGCAGCTTACAGACACTGAGAAGGGTTTGGTAACGAGTTAGCAGCCACGACCCTGACTAGCCAGTGAAGTTCACATTTATTTAGTACAGATTAAATGACAAAGGTCTTGACCAAACACCGCTAATGGGTAATTAATTTTGCCAACTCCCAGAGTAGAGAGCAGTTCCCCGCACATAAGATCAAAGGTTGGTCTTAGGCCCACCTGAGTAAACAAGCTATTTAGATAAATTCCTCTACATTCCTATGTATTAACACCCTAAGCTTTTAAAGAATTCAGCTGCCTTTGGCCAAACCTTTTGTTGAAGCTATGCAACCCCGCCCCACTGGCCTTCCAAGAAGGTTTGTGACTATTTCCTATAACTACCTTTATAATGTTTCCTCTAAAATTTTTCCCACCACCCTGACTCAACTCCCACAAAGAAGGGTACTGTGGAAAGGGATGGCAGGGTGAACATTTAGAGCTAGAAGTCACTACTGTACCAATGCTAAAGTTTCTGTCTCTAAGCCTAAAAAAGCCAGCGCAATAGGGGCCTTAATGCTCTTATTTTGCTAGGTTTCCTCTCTGAGATAATGAGCATATTTAGCCCGGCTAGCAGAAAGAAAGAGGACGGGGCTGTGCGGTAGGTAGCAGAATCTTGATTCTTGCTCTATGGTTGGTATTTGCACAGGAAGTGTTGGAGCTTGTTGCATTCGTTGCTGTTCCAAGTTAAAAAGTCTGTAAGAAAATAAACAGACATTTAAATCCATTTCATTCTGTGCTGAGCTTGCCAGAGTTATCTGGACGTTTTTCTTGGAGTCACAGATAAGGCAATATGACAGTTGACTTAACATGTCAACTTGACTAGACTATGGTGTATAGTTGTTTGATTGCTGTGAAGGTGTTTTTTAGATGTGATTAACATTTAAAAATCAGTAGACTTTAAGTAAAGCAGATGACGCTTCATCATGTGGGTGGGCCTCCTCTGATCAACCTAAGGCCTTAACAGAAAAGACCAGTCACCCAAAGAGGAAGAAATTCTGCCTCCAGACCATCCTTGGACTCAAGACCACACATTAACTCCTGCAAGAATTTCCAGGTTGCTGGTCTGCCCTGTGGATTTCAGACTTGACAGCCCCCACAATTGCATGAGCCAATTCCTCAAAGTAAATCTCATCTCTCTATATATACATCCAATTACTTCTGTTTCCCTGGAGAAACTTAATACAGATACTAACTTTGCCAGCGAGAGAAAAACACTTTAAATGTCACACACCATGGCAAAATCTCCACTCCAGCACTGCTTTTGAGGGAAGGCAGGGGTTGACATGAATCAAATGAGAATGAGGGGTTCTTGTGTTGAAGCAGGATGCAGTGAGGATCTGAGGGTAGCCTTTCCTCAAGTCCACAGCTGAGGCTCTAAGAGGCTCCTGTTCCATGTTCAAAGAACTGAAAGCTTCTAAAGCCAGTCACATCCCAACAGGCCATCTGCTTATGAAAAAAGGCTGAGTGCAAGGTGGAGGTGGCCTTTCGAAGGACTGAAGTATTTTTGAGGCAAGATCCAACTATTTCCCTCCCAGTAGCCAAGCTCCACAGCATCACTTGTCATCCTCGGGTGTCTGCAGCAGAGTGAAGAGTTGTTTCCTGGTTGGGTGTCTGCTTGGGCCCTGACCTGCAGATCTGACCCTGTTCACAGTGTGTGTTGGATGGGTGAGAGCCCTGGGGAGAGGGGGTGAGGTGTGCCCCTCCAACTCCTTGTTCTTGGGAGGCACAGAGAATGGGGCCTGCTCATGCCTGCCTCATAGGGCTCGTCACAGGGACTACAGAGTGTAAATGAAACGGGGCCTGCAAGCTTGTGAGTACTTTCACAGTATGGGGTAAAATGAATACAACACAAGGCCATGGGCCAGGAGCCAGGTTGGGGAATCTGCCTGCATAGAGACTGACTATCTCATAAGTGTGTGTTTCTGACGTTGCCGCCCAATGAGCCTGTGGATAAGCTAGAACAGCAGCTTCAGACAATCAAGCACAACACAGCTCACCACAGTCACTAAGCAAGAGAGGTTACTGTTTCACTCTGCTCCTCCCTCCTCACCAGAGGGGGGCTGCAGGGAAGGGTGAGTGAGAGACTGTACTACATTCCCTCTCCTCCAGGCCACAGGAGCCGTGAGCCTAGCTTGCACGTGATAAGCATGCTACATGTATTCAGATGATTAGGGCGATTATGTTCTCCTTTTCATAAGGAGGCATTTGAGGCACAAAGAAGTAAGAGATGTGCACAGGGTCACACAGCTCGGTTAGGGGGAGCTGGGATTCTACCCTGGGCAATCAGAATGCAGAACCCACGCTCTTGACCACAATGGATACTGAATATAAAATTTCTTTTCAAATTGCAAAACCCCAGTTATCATGATTAAACGTCTCAAAGTGGACCAGCAAAAAGTCAGGAAACAGTGCAAGCTGCAATTTTCCAGAGTCACAGAACACATTTTCACATCAAGGGGAGAGTCAGAAAGGGTGAGAGAGGGACACACACAGTACAATGCTCTGGAGTTCTTTCTAAAGAGATATAAAAAAGGAACAAGCCCTGTCACAGAGAGAGAACAGGAATGTGTGCATGGCTATGTATTGAGGCATTAATATTCTACATTTTGAATTAAAAAAATTAGAAGCTGAGTGGAGGGCAAAATCCATTGCATTGATGTGGCTAAGGGGTATGTGCTTTTAAATTCTACCTTCAACCAGTTCTTCTCAAATCCTTGCTTCATTCCTTGTGCTTTTCTGCCTTGAGAGCCTGTGTTCTGAGAGCCACGAGCTGGGTGAGTAACCATGGGAGAGGAAGGAACCCAAAGATATGCTGTTCTCAGAGAGCTTCAGGCTTCTGGTTCCCATCCATGTAACACAGGCAGCTTCGCTCCTGAACCTTGCTGATGTGATCGCTGACTCACAAGGAAAGGACTTTTGTTTGGGAACTTTGTCCAGTGGGAATGTCAGAATCCGGGGCATGAGAGGGATTTCCGGAGGCATCTGGTCTACTGCTCCCAGAAGCAGGTCCAGCCACCTGCCCCAGAGATTCCGATACTGTAGGTCTGAAAAGCAAATCCCTGATATTGGTATTTTTACAATGTTCCTCATTTGATTCTTTTGTGACATGGAGGCTCTCTTCTAACACTTTCAATGTGTCAACTGCAATAAAAACGACCATGTCCACCTTTTGCTTGGCTAACTTTAGTGACAGGTTTCTCACTCTTCCTGGGGTAGCTCATTATGTGTCTGAACAGTGTAACAGTTCAAATGTTTTCCTTGATCTGAGTAAACATCCAGTTGTCGGTAGCCTCTACATACTGGTTTGGGTTGTGTGCTTTCCAGCTGAGCCGACTTCTGCCTCGAACAGCAGCAGCTGTGCTCTCCCTGGTCTGTGAAAATCCCCTCTTGGGCTGTTTATCTCTGAGGGTTTTCCTCAGAGTGTGTATCCTCATGTCTGCCCTTCGCCCCGTGCTGTTAGAAACTTTTCTCACTCTCTTTTTCCTTCTTATATGTTTATTCCTCAGACAACAGTAAACTGCCCCCATGTCCTGCTAGGGATGACCAAGTCCCTGCCTACCCCAGCCCAATAGCTGAGACCTCAGCCCAGGCCTATCCCAAGCCAACTTCTTGGCTGGCAGGGGGTCCTGGTGTCCCTATGATGGCCTAGTAGACCCACTGGAATATTCTCAAGTACATGACCTTCGGCATTGAGTATTCTTTAATATTCTGTGCTCTTGAACAGCTGAAGTTTTCCACATCACTAACTAATCATGGTTCTCATCAGGGGGTGAATCTGCCCCCTACAGGAGACACTGCAAGTTTTGGTTGTCAAAACCTGGGAGGAGGAGCGCTCCTGCACCTACTGAGTAGAGACCAGGGATGCTGCTCAATCTTCTGCAGTGTACAGGACAGTCCACAACCAAGGAGTGTCCAGCCCAAGACGTCACCAGTACGAAGGCTGAACAGCCAAACTCACAAGCATAAAGGCAAAGAATGAAAGCAGGCCGGGGAAAGCAGGAGGCTCCCGTGAGTGTGTGCAGCTGCACCGAGCTTGATTCAGGGGACAGGATTCAGGAAAAACAGACAGGAGGGAAGAACTCAGGCAAAGACCGGCTTTCCAGGGCTCATGGAGAACTCTCATTTGAAAGAAGTCAGAAGAGATTTATCTGTTTCCACCACATTTGTTTACTCCCTGTGGTCTGGGTTTCCCAAAATGAGACATATATCTCCCCTCATGGTATAGAATATGATTTTAAAATAAGTGTATTTCAGAAAAAAAAGTGAGTGGATTTAAAGAAAATACTGAGTAAATAACAGAACAGCTGGTACGGTGATACGGCAAAGACTGTAAAGTGGTCACAAAGGACTGAAGGTTGGTGACCAGTGTCTGTGGCAAGGCCACTGCCCTGCTGGAGAAGAGTTGCTGGTGTGGAATGGGGACGGTAGGGGTCCCCCGCGTCCATTTTCACTCTTACTAGGTAAAGGGAAGAAGCTGTGTGTTGGGAAGTGGTGAAGGGTGGTGCATTAGAACTTACTGTTACTGGAGCCCATCTCAGCACAGTGCTGGTTCTCACCCATGGACTTGCCAGACCAGGATCTGTACAGATACGTGGCCCCGTCAATCCACTGCCACCGCTGCCTCTGAAACAACAGGAGGTGGAGAAGTGCACAGCTCAGAACCCACCGCTCACAGCCAAGGAAGGCCCCTGAAGCCCCTTTAAAACATGGTTTTCATTGCAAACATTGGGAAAGTACAGAAATGTTTAAAGAAGGAAAAATAGAAAGTCATTCCACTCAACCACTAATAGAAAAACATTACCAATATTATTGCAAAAAATAGAAATAGATGTAAGTTCTTATTCTGTCTGAATGACAGGGTCCTGATTGAAAGCAATGTGAATACGTAAAAAGGTAAAATTTCTGATCGTCAAATAAATGACACTAAAAATGAAATAACTGTATAAAATACTTGTAGCAACTATGGCAGAGGATTATTAGTTTTGCTGTAATATAAAGTTCAAAAAGAGAAAGAGCCAAATTTGTAGACCAATACTAAAAGGTAAACACATATTCATGAAAGAGTGTGAATGAATGTGTCGTATCTTCAGCAGGTTTGTTAAGCAGGAATTGTGGGGGTCCCCACTTTATGTTCCCTATGTTTGTTTGAGTCAATTACAGAAGCCCCAACAAGAATCTGTGAACTGAAGACCCCATATCTAGTTCTCACCAACCAGCTGTTCCTTACAAAGAGCTCTCATGCCATTTCTTACAATAAGACATTGATGAAAAGAACAGAGTTACAGTGAAAAACATCAAGGATAACATAAAAAACGTTACGGCATCTAAAAGGAAGATTAGCTGAAAGCTTTCAACTTTAACTCAAGATCCAATGGAGATTTGATTAATCTGTCTTGTAACAGGTCTGTGTACACACACACACACACACACACACTTTTTAGGTCTGGAAAGCTGGTAATTTTGTGTTCTATGATTCAGGAGGACCTTAATTAGACAAAGGTCTATACAATGGAGTCATTTAGATCACATCCTTGACTCAGGGTCAGAACCGGGCCTCTGACCTTGAGGCCTTGGTCTTTGTCAGTTGGAGGCATATCTGGAGAAGATCCACTGCTGTGTCCTTGTTATAGACGGGAGGCCATTCCCCAAAAAGAAGATGCCAGCCGGGCTTTCCCAAGAGGGCCTTTGTGGCCAAGTCTGAGGGTTACCTTCTGTGGGTCATGCAGGCCAATCCATACGGGCTGGCTTCTCTGATAGCCACTTATGTACTCTGCTATGGTGCTGGCTTCCTTTAAATTCAGGATAGATGCCAGGTGGGCTCCGTTTCCGTAAAACTGACACTCGAGCTACGTGCAAGGAGAGGTCCTGTTAATGATGCCTGGAGGTTTAAAGCACAGCCCTCTCAGAACACTAGTGTGCCAAGCAGGAGGGACTCACACAGCCCCCACTTCCTCCACACATCATGCTCTAAACCCCACAAAAGACTTCCTGCCACCCTGGGAGAAAACACTACTGCCCTGCCGCAGCGTTCGGTCTCAGAGGAAGAGGCGGTATAGGGCCAAGGTGGGAGATTTACGGTCCAAGGACATGCCTGGGGCCCCGGTCTTGCCTCTCAGTGGTGTATGTGACCTTGACAAGTCACTTCACCTCTCTGAGGCTCAGTTTCTTCATCTGGAAAATAATTACTGCTACCTAGGACCTGTCATGAGGACTAAATGTATTATAATACTGCATTTCAACAAATCTAAGAAACTGCTGATTGAACAGTGTGCCATTATTATTACTATTATTTTTGAGACGGAGTTTCACTCTTGTTACCCAGGCTGGAGTGCAATGGCGCGATCTCGGCTCACCGCAACCTCCGCCTCCTGGGTTCAGGCAATTCTCCTGCCTCAGCCTCCTGAGTAGCTGGAATTACAGGCATGCGCCACCATGCCCAGCTAATTTTTTGTATTTTTAGTAGAGACGGGGTTTCACCATGTTGACCAGGATGGTCTCGATCTGATCTGTTGACCTCGTGATCCACCTGCCTCGGCCTCCCAAAGTGCTGGGATTGCAGGCGTGAGCCACCGCGCCCGGCCCAGTGTGCCATTATTTTATGTCCCATGAAGAAAGAAAACAAAATCACTGTAGTGAATCTAGGATACACTGTTGACACTGTTTGTAGCACACACCTGATTTCAGAGGCGTCAGAATGTGAACACAGTGTGCATCAAGAACAGACGATATGGCAACGCTCTTTGCGGGGCACCTCCCATACACTGGGCACCTCCCATACACTGGGCACCTCATGGGCACTATCCCATTCAGTCCTAACCACAGCCTAAGGAGGTGGCGCCCACCTTTTGTTTACGGCTGCAGAGACGGAGGATCAGGAAAGGGCAACTGGACACAGGAAGAGAGCCCAGCTCTGCCTAATTCCTAGATTCTGTCTATGTTACATTACTACTACCCTATGTTACATAAGAATAACACATTGTAAATTGTAAACAGAGGTTTGTAACTTATTTTGACTTGCTACTGAATAAGTATGGATCAATTGCCTAAACGTGAGGCGGTCCTCCAGAGGAGTGGAGACTGCTCCCTGCACTGGTGTAGAATTCCTGCTGACTGAAGATGAATGTGCCCACCCCTTTGCCTTTCCTCAACAGTAGCCATGCCACCAAATCCGGCTGCATTTGGGGGGTTCTTCTGCACTAGAGGCAGATATGTAACTATCTGCTCTGTTGCAACTTATAAAACTTTCAGCTCTAATTCCCAGTCTGTTTTACTCCTGTATGTCAGCATATCGATTCCAAATTCTTCCTTCTTCCTTTGCAAAAGTGCTACCTTCTTCCATATCTGAGGGCATGCAACCTGAATTTTTCTTGTGAGTGAATAAATGGGAATCACTCACTGTTTTAAGGATTGCATGGAACACATGACATGATAAATTCTTGTTCTGTAACCAGAAACCTATTATTCAATTAAAGAAGGCAAATGTTTACATATATGAGTGTGTGATTCTCAACGTTATTATATTCTCTTCTGGGGTTGTGTCACTTGACAAGAAACTGAATTAATTCAATAAAATTATAGTTTGAGTTGCTTGAGTTCTCACTGCTCCCATTCTTGCTTTTACTAATTTACCCAAGATTAGATGTGATTACCATTTAATAATAATTTAGTCCTCACACTTGCAAACCGCTTACAATACCAGCAAGCTTCTATCGCTGTAATTCTATTTAATTCTCAGGTCTGTGAGGCATGCCAGCCAGATGACCAGACAGCATTTATTGAGTGCCTACTGAGTGCCAGCCACAAAAGATCCTTGTGTCAGAAGGGGAAACAGGCTTGGAATATGCATGTGATAGCCTCCCTCCCAGTCCACACATTGGTAGTTCTGGAGCTGCAACTAGAACTCAGGCCTCTGCCTCTCAAGCTCAAGGTCAGATGTCCACGTGCTTCTCACGTTGCGTCCATCAGCTTCCAGGCATCTCAAGAGCCAAGAACAGCAGCAACACTGGTGAGGAATCAGGGAGCCGCACAGCCCACGTTGGGTGGGAGGGGTCCCCTTTGGGCTCACCATCCCAGCACCCTCTCTGCATTCTGGTCCTGTTAAATCTGTTAAGGTTCAGTGTCAATCCTGGGTGCTGTTCTTTCTTGAGACCCTAAATTAGCATCTACCATGTGCTTTATGCAAGCTGTTTTAATGAATCCTCCTGACAAGTCCATGAGGTAAAAAGTATTATCCCACTTTCCAGTAGGGAAACAGGTAAACGGAGGTACCTAAAGAGAGGCAGTTTGATTTAAACTCAGGTCTCTATTACCCCATGGTTCCCAGACATCTTCCTTTTTCTTCTCTTTGCTTTTACAGAGAAAGTTTATTCCTCTCCACGAGCTCATTTTCTTTCCAGGGACGGAGTCTGGGAAACCCTTTCTTTGATGTTTCACTCTCCTTTTTATACAATTATTCAGGACTCAGCTCAGACTCTGCTGGGGTTGCTGTGTCAGTTACCCTCAGCGTAAACTTGGAAAGTCATTTATACTCACGCTGCATTTCAGTAGCTGGCATCTGGTCGGTGCTTCATTCTTTTGTTTTCTGTATTTCATTGTCAAGTTATATACAGGGATTCTAAGACACATGGGCCCAGATCACGCCAAATGTACCCACACGGCTCCCCCAATTAATAGCAATTCACAGAGATAGCAGCACCGACTCCTACACGTGGCTGAGATAACTCACTTTGATTGCCTATTTGATTATCCCTAAAAGCTTCAGTGAAATAAAACAGACATGTCTGTGGACCGTGTGGAGCAGTGGAAAAGTTTCCACATTTGCTTGGACTGTTTCGCCTTCTGTCAGTGGCTCCCAGGTGTCTGCTCCACTTGTGTGTACACACCGTTCTCTTTCTGGTAAATGTCAGAACGCAGGAACAGGAGCTCAGTTATCCTTTCAGTGAATTCCTCCTTTGATTGGGGTACTTCTGTCTCCTTTACTGACAGTGAGCTTGCTGAGGGTAGGGGCTGTTTCCTATGCATCCATATATGCTTGTAGCCCATCTAGAGTCTGGCATATAGCGCCTGCTTCAGCAATGCTTACAGAACTGAATGAGTTGAACACACAACCCTCTTCTCTCCATTTCATCACCCAACGGTCTTCTCTTCAGAGTGCCCAGGAAGAACCCTGGATCCTGAATCAAATGAGATTTGGGGCTCCGGCTGGTCCCTTGCTCTAGAAGGGCCAGGCCAAGCAGGTGGCAGATTTCTTACCTCGGCGTCAGACCAGCTCCTCAGCTTCCGGAAGTAACCATAGCAATTGGCCCTGTGGTAAAACCATCCAGCAACACAGCTGGGCCTCATGATGATATCTGCACATAAACAAAGAGCAATTTCACATTATGATCACAAAAACAATCAATTCCCAGACTTGATACAGCCTGCAATCAGGAACCCCTTGAATGAAGAGAGCCACCTCACGAAGATCACTGCTACACTGCCAAAAATGTGTACAGTTTACCCTTCTTCTGGCTTTTTCCAAAGGGACCTGGGACCTGTGGCCGTTTACCAGTGTGACTGTGTTTCTGCGATTACTGGATGGTGCCTCTGAACTGACACTAATTCCAAGAAAATGTCACTGTGGTCCTCCAGTCAGAGCAGGAATCATGGAAGTCACGTGATCAATGAAGTTTTAGCTTGATCTGCCTCACAGTGGGTCCAGTAAGCCCAGGGGGTCCCCCGAACCCATGCTGTGGTTATTTCCCCAGCTCTGGAATGCATCATTGGAATAGACATACATACATAATGGAAAAGATAGACACACATAATTGGAATAGATTCTCAGCAACTGGCAGAATCTTGTGTTAGTAGTGAGGGTCAAACAACTATAATTTAAACCATCACAAGAGTGGATGAGGGACATAAATTGGCAGTTTGGGGTGTTACAAGGAGGGAGAAGTCATTTTGGCCTGGGAGACAAGGGACCGGTTACGTGGCAACTTTACTGGAACTTGAGTGTAGGTGGGCCATGTGTCAGTACTGGGGAAGGGAACATTTTAGGAAAGGAGGCAGGAATGTGAGTGCATGCATAGAAACACACACACTTAAGTACAGGGCGTCTGTCAGGCAACTGCTGCAGAAATAGCAAAGAGCCAGAGCCTACAGGCAAAGGAAGCCATGATTCAGGGAGGCACATGCTTTTCCTGCTAGTCAACTGGTGAATGGGCCATGTCACTGAATCTGAAGGTTTATAAAGAGGGGGAGATGGCTGGATGTACAGAGGCACCAGGTGATCCAGGGGATGTCAAGCTAGCAAGTGTAGACTTTGTGACCACGTGGCTACCCTGGGACACCATGATGGCTGCAAAAGTGTTTCCTTCCCTAAGAGACGTCCATAGACCGCAGCTGTCATGACCGCATTTTCTCTCTCCTCATTCAAATGATACTACTGTCACGTGTTTGCCCCACTCTTCTGTTTTATTTCAGCCCCTGCCTATCAATCTCCCAGGGCTCCCCATTGCTGTCAGATGAGCTCTCTGCTGGTCTAGCATGTGAGAGATTTTATGACCCAGTTGTATGCCTCTGTCCAGACACATCCTTCCATGCCATAGTCCCAGCTCCATCTTGGAACACGACACTCAGTGTAGCCTTAGACCCCTTGCACGTGCCATTCCTGGTACCTATGCATAATGGATAATGACTAACCCAGCTAAGGCAAGGCAGGAAAGGTTTCAACGCATAGGTCAAATATACTATGTATTCATGTATTTAAATGCTTTGTCTTCTACTACATTCAGAAATATGAACATAATTTTATGATAAATAAAAAGCAGGCTTTATGCCATTGCTGTTACTACTAGTATGACTACGAGCAGTTTCTGTAGATAAGGTGCTGACTTTCCATCGTCTCTCGGTTCGTTCTGTCTTTGTGCTCTCTGTCTCCATCTCTGTCTCTTTGTCTCTGTGTCTCTGTGTGTCCTTCCTTGTCTATGACTCTGTCTGTTTGCTACTCTCATTTTTTCCTCCCCCTCCTCCTTCCTCACTTTTCTCTCTCTCTCCCCTCCCGCTTCGGCCCTTCACCCTGCAAGATGCTTTCTTGGTGCCAGGCACGGTGTTAAGTGTTTTACCCATATTGTATTTTTATCCTAATTGCTTGAGGAGGTAAGGAAACGGGTTCAGGGTGGTCATCTGCCCAAGGTCACACAGTAAGATGGAAAAGCTGCTTTGCAGACCCAGCTCTCTACGACTTAAAAATCTATGTTACTGCCGTCAACCCTCCCAACCTTTATAAATATGAAAGAATGAAAAATTAGAAACTTAGCAACAGAAATAATTAACTGGACTGCCTTGATTATTTTGTCAGGAGGAAAAGAAATTTTTGCACTTCAAGTAAAAATGGATCTTCTTAAGAGAAGGCTGGCCATTGATTAGCAGAGGGCAGAAAATGGCACGGGCTTGAATTTCAGAAAGGGGCAGCTGGAAAATATGCCTTCCAACTTAATACTGGTGACACTGTTCTGAAAGCAGTGACAAAGAGGAACCCAAATCTCTGACCTTAGGCCTGAGGCCAAAGACCCGTGGCATCACACCCTGTTATTTTGCTTTGGTCTCATGCACTCTGAAGCAACTCCCCTGGCAGTCTGTGGGCAAACATGTTAGCACAGACAGAACCTCCACCACCATGGTTTTTGTTTCCCCTGGATCCAAGCCATGAAAGCAGAGGGCCTAGAAGGGTCACACACAGAGGCCTTGGAGGGTCAGCGTGAAAGAGACTCAGCCATACACAAGCCCAGACAACCAAGCTCTCTCTCTTCTGTCTCTCTCCTTTCACTGTCTCTCTTTGTGTTTCTCTGAGTGTCTGTCTCTGAGCGTCTCTGTGTTCAGTTGTCTCTGTTTGTGCATCTCCATCTCTCACTTTCTGTGAATCTCTCAGTTCTCTCCCCATCCTTGTACTCTGTCTCCGTCTCTGTCTCTTTTGTCTCTGTGCCTCTGTGCCTGTGCGTGTCCCTCCTTGCCTATGACCCTCTGTTCTCTGCCTCTCATTCTTTTCCTTCCCCTCCTCCCTCCTCACTTCATCTCTCTCCCCTCCCCTTCTGCCCCGCACCCTGCAATGCTGCTGCTATGGCCGTGATCCCCCTGGTGGAGACATTTCAGCGCCTCGATCTGCCACTAACCGGCACTCTGCTGCGCTGTGGCTCTGCCTTCTGCTGCTCCACTCCCAGCGCCCAGGATGGAGGGCAACGGCACCATCTCGGCTCACTGCAGCCTCGACTTCCCGGACTCAGGTGATCCTCCCACCTCAGCCTCAGGAGTAGCTGGGACTACAGGTGAGCACCACTATGCCCAGATAGTTTTTTGTACTTTTTTTTTTTGGGGGTAAAGACAGGAGTTTGGCCACATTGCCCAGGCTGGTCTTGAACTTCTAGGCTCAAGTGAACCGCCTGCCTCAGCCTCCCAAAGTTCTGGGATTACAGGCATGAGCCACCACACCTGGCCTTACACCACACATTTATTGAGCATTTACTATGTACCCGGTCCAGGACCAGGCCATTTACACATATTCTAATCATCTTCATAATAACACTGTCATTATTCCTGTGTTCCAGATGAAGAAACAAAGGCAGAAAGAAAGTATCATGTCCCAGGATCCCACAGAAAATAAATGATAAAGGCAAGATTTGATCCGAGATGGACAGTCTGACTCGAAGTCTTAGTCATCTTAGTAACGGTGCTCACGTCATTGCTTTAAATCCTGTATGGGTCAAGCACATTCGTTGAGATTATTTTGTTTAATTACCAGAGCCTCCCTGAGAGATCCTGTGTGGATGAACATCTCCGTTGTACAGAGAAGGGAAATGCCTCAGAGGAGTGAGTAACCTGCTGAGGTTACCCAGATGCGGGGTGCGGTGGAAACTGGGAGAGAGGCCAGTGTTTCCATGGTGGTCTTAGAACCCTGACCCCACCTCACATGGTGCTCCATCCCCTCCTCTCTGCACATGCAGCGTCACGAGGTTTCAGCTTCTAGCGTCTTGCCTGGACCACTCTAACCCTCTTTCTACTCCATCACTTATTGCATCTGTGACCTTAGGAATGTGATTAAGTCTCTTTTAGCTTTACTTTTCTTGACTGTACAGTGGGATCAACAATTATGCCTTCTTCACACAGTTGTTGGGAGGATTAATTAAGATAATTCATGTACAGTGATCAGCACAGAGCCTAGTGTATAGGAGTTGTTCAATAAACACTAGCTAGTTAAAACTTGAAGCTATTAAACCCATCATCATTATTATGTAATATTTTTGAAAATACAAGCCAGATGAAGTTTTTTACTGCCCATAAATGATGTAGCTCTATGTCTCCCCTCGCTGAATCAATGGCATGGATTGCTTCAGGGGAAGGGCAGCTATCAGGACAAAGAAATCACTGTGGAAGCAATCAGAGTTTAATGTTCGCCACAAGGTTTTGTTGAGAGAGAAAATTAATTTCTAAATCCCCTCTATTTCTCTTAAGTACCGCAGTGCAAAAAACATTTAGGATATATCATAAGGGAGGCTCCCCCAATATATTAAGAATAAGTAGAAAGTCCTTATACGGCTGGAAGAAAGATCTACCTGGAAAAGAGAAATTGAAGGACCTGTGGTGAATATTGTGTCTGTATCTTCTCCTCCAGAGAGAAGCCGGAAAGGTTAGTGAGATCCCAGGGATGGGAAGAGGGTTGTATCGTATTCCCCAGGATATAGCTTGGGCAGATTTCAAGTTTCATTAAGGAAGCCTGAGGTTGCAGGGAACCACCTGGCCACTTAGAAATGGCCACATAAGGCAGGTCTGCAGGAGGGGCTCAAGAGTGGCCCCCCAGAGACTTGCACTTTCTTGCATGGCTAAGTTCCACAGGTCCTGAGCCGCCTGAGATAGTTGAGTGAACTGGTGTACGGTTGAAGGCAAAGAGCCATGGAGGACATATTAAGGATAAGCAATGACCAGGACCACAGACTTCAGCCATAGGGGCCAACACAATGCCCAAAGGACCTTGCTTTTCTTCATATGTCCTTCTAAATCATCCTACCCTTGGCAGAGGACATTCCCCAGGAGGAGCAGTGCTAAGTTACAGACAGCACCGGACCCCTCTGGAAGCCCTCTTCTCAACAGAGGAGACACTCAAGCAGGGATTCTTCCCTCACTCTTACATGTCCAATGCCCAGCAAGGCCACACGGGACCGTGGAAAGCACTAAAAGTCCAAGCATCAGTTAGTCTTACTGTGTGACGTTGGGCAAATCTCTACCTTTCTCTGGACTTCATTTTCCTTGTAGAAATTGCTTCTTATATCACTCACTCAGTGTTCCTCCCCTGCTTTCTCTACTGGTGGATTCCACAGTATTACTACCCACTTTGTTACCATGTTACTCTGCACTTGATGTGTGGTCTGTAAGTGTGTAAGAGCCATCTTTCCAACTAGATTGCAGGTCCCCTGCAAACTGGAATCCCTAATAATGCTCAAATGATAAACCAGTGCATAAGCATTGGGGAATTCTAATCTTCTTCATAATAACCCTGTCATAATACCCTTCATGATAACCCTGGGGAATTCTAATTATGGCTATGACTTATTGACAGTCTACTAAGCATCAGGGGTTTTAAACACATTATCTCCGTCCTTCACAATAAACTTGCAAAATTAATATTATAACTTACACTTAACCGATGATTTAAGTATGGTTTACAAGCATAGAGAATTGGGTTTTGTTGGATTCTCCAGTCCTTGAATTTTTTAGTACCTGTCTTCGTTTTTCATCTCTATGTTTAAAAATCTTTTTCCCACAGGGCCTTGATGTTTTTGTGGGCGAATGGATGGCTGTCCCACGTGGGCTGCGTGAACACCGGCCGTGGCTCAGTTCCAGCTAAGTGATGGGTACTCACCACTCAGGACTCCCGCGTTGGGCAGGCAGCTCAGTAGCAGGAGCAGTCGCATGCTTCTGGAAGTCATCTTCTTCTTTCCCTAAGGATGTGGCTACTGCAAGGATCTCAGAGTTCTTACTGGCACGTCTTTGAAACTCCTGGGTTTTCCTTGATCTGCCAATCTGAACACATTTGCATAGGTGAGAGGGACCCAGGAATCTAGATGCTAACTCACATAGGGAGGAAAAGAATACAGTATTTTCCTGACGAAATCCAGACTTTAAAGGAATCTCAAGTTAGATGTACAGGCCGGAAAATTTTAAGAGATTTTGTTCTCACCTTTAAGATCTCCTGGGCCAGTGCCAGAGATCTAACTATAGCAGGCTGAACGGTTTCATAGTCTGAATGGAAGCAATTTGTAAACCACTGAGCACTAGCCCCAGTTAGCTTCAGGAGAGCCAGCAGAGGGCGCCCAAGGCAAGTTTCCTCATGGCTAAGGCAGTGATGGGCTTTCTGTCGTCAAGAAAATCCAATAAATGGTGTTGGGAACACTGGCTAACAATGTGCAGAAAGCAGAAACTGGGCCCCTTCCTGTCACCTTACACTAAAATTAACTCCAGATGGATTAAAGATTTAAACATAAAACCTAACACCATAAAAACACTTGAAGAAAACATAGGCAAAACCATCCAGGACATAGGCATAGGCAAGGACTTCATGACTAAAACACCAAAAGCAATGGCAACAAAAGTCAAGATAGACAAATGGGACCTCATTAAACTCCAGAGCTTCTGTACAGCAAAAGAAACAGTCATAAAAGCGAACCAGCAATTAACAGAATGGGAAAAAATTTTTGCAATCTACCCATCTGACAAAGGGCTAATATCCAGAATCTACAAAGAACTAAAACAGATTTACAAGAAAAAACAAACAACCCCATTCAAAAGTGGGCGAAGGATATGAACAGATGCTTTACAAAAGAAGACATACATGAGGCCAATAAACATATGAAAAAATGCTCATCATCACTGGTCATTAGAGAAATGCAAATCAAAACTACATTGAGATACCACCTCACGCCAGTTAGAATGGTGATCATTAAAAAAATCTGGAGACAACAGATGCTGGAGAGGATGTGGAGAAATAGGAACACTTTTACACTGTTGGTGGGAGTGTAAATTAGTTCAACCATTGTGGAAGACAGTATGGTGATTTCTCAAGGATCTAGAAATAGAAATTCCATTTGACCCAGCAATCCCATTACTGGGTATATCCCCAAAGAACTATAAATCATTCTACTATAAAGACACACGCACAAGTATGCTCATTGCAGTCCTATGTACAATAGCAAAGACCTGGAACCAACCCAAATGCCCATCAGTGATAGAATGGACAAAGAAAATGTGGTACATACACACCATGGAATACTGTGCAGCCATTAAAAACGATGAGTTTGTGTCCTTTGTAGGGACTTGGGTGAATCTGGAAGCCATCATTCTCAGCAAACTGACACAAGAACAGAAAACCAAACACCACATGTTCTCACTCATAGGTGGATGTTGAGCAACACACATTGGGGGCAGTTGGGGGGTTAGGGGAGAGACAGCCGGGGGTGGGGAGAGATAACATGGGGAGAAATGCTGGATACAGTATACACCTAAAGTAAAATTAAAAAAAAAGAAAGAAAATCCAATAGAGTGGTTTTGACACTGAATTTTTAAATGTTCGAAGTAAACGTGAGCACAGTGTTGAATACCCACATTTTACAGATGAGAAAACCGAAGGTCAGCAAGTATGAAGTCATTTGTTCATGGACCCCAGCCTCAAGCAGATCTGACTCCATCAGCACTCTTTCCTTTACACTTAGTTGACATCATTTTTTTAAAATAAATGTCTTTATTTTTTCCCCATTAGCAAACAACACACGAGCTATTAGCAAATCAATGCAAAACTAGAAAATAAATAGTAAATTGCGTCTCCAGGACATAGATAATTTGGTGAGTAGCCTACAGACTTCCTTCTATGCACCTCTTTTTGTGTACAATTTTATACAAATAAGATCATATAGTCCTATAACCTGGTTTCGTTTCTCAGAAACAGATTGTAATATATTTTCTTGCACTCACATAACTTCAATGCATTTTTTATTTTTCTCTTGTGTAAATTCTCATATACAGGGTCGTGGCATCACACAACATGCACATTTTAATTAATAGAACACTAAAATAATTGGTTCCCTAAGCTCCCAGTGAATGCTTAATTTTGTCAAATTTTTGGCTAACTTTGGTATATTAAAGAAGAAACTTGGTGTTTTAAAATTTGTTATAATTAATATCTTTTTATACAATAATTTGCTTTTTGTATTTGGTGAATTTTCAGTTTACAGTTTTGCACATTTTTCTATTTTATTGTTTTTTTCCAATTTGTGAGATCTTTTTTGTATGTTTATTGTCTTTCACGTGCTACTAGTAGTATTATTCAGTTTGTATTTTTCTGTTATTATAATTTCTTGCCATTCTGAAATTTTCATAATTAATATATTTATTTTTATGTTTTTAAAATAATTTTAAAATTAATATTAAAAGACTGGCCATTACTGTCACATAAGGTTAAAGTATTTATCGATGTTTCCTTCTCTTTTTATTTGTCTGGGCTTTGTTTTAGTATAATCCCAAATAATTCTTCAACTGAGTAATTCATTGAATTCACATTTAATCATACTTTATGATTAAAAAGTCGAGGTACACAATCTAACTCTCAAATAATGGATTGCTTAAGAGAATGATGTAAATGATGACTTTTCTGGAAAAATGATTCTGAGGTCCATATGAACACTTTAAGGCAACGTAACCAAGAATGAGACAAAGGTTGAAGAGTGTGAATGTGACCTTCTCCACCCCCTACCTCTTTTTAAATCATTGTGTAAACTTTGCACTTTGCTAAACTTTCCTTCCAAAAGTAATAGTGTATTTTCAATGTCCTGAAACCCCTTTAAAACGCAGAATTTCTCTGTGAAGATGAACATTCTGGGCAAAAGGAAAGGCAGCACCTTTTTTACTAATCTGTGAATAATTTTGTATTTTTTTTAGTAGAGACGGGGTTTTTCCATGTTGACCAGGCTAGTCTCAAACTCCCGACCTCAAGTAATCTGCCTGCCTCGGCCTCTCTGGGATTACAGGTGTGAGCCACCGTGCCCAGCCTTAATCTGTGAATAATTTTTAGTGAGCTGATATTCATCAAATGCCTATGTGTCATCTTCATAAATAAGCTGCACAGTAGGTCTCATAAATGCATGTTACAGATGAAGACACTGACACTCGTGATTGAGTAACTTTTCTGAAGTTTCCCAGCTACCAGACTACAGAGCCAAGGTTTAACTCGACAGTTTGACCCCAAAGCCAATGCTCTTTACAGTAGGGGAAGAAAAGAAGGTACATAATTTAAATCAAATGACACAGCAACAGAAAGCCTGACAAGCCTCTCTAGAAATACAGTTATTTCTGGCTTGGTTCATAGCTGATAGAGGAAAAAAGATGTTTCAAAAAGACCCCCATTATCAATTGCAAGGAGGATACCTGTTTTGCAGCCAAGACTCTCAGGACCCCTGCCTTCTTCAGCGTCTCCAGTGGTCCCAGTCAAACTTTCTGGAGCTCTTATATCTTCTTGCCTCAGGACTTAATAATCTTTACTTTAATCATAAAGCAATTATCTGAGAAAAATAATCCATTCATAAAAGTCTTATCTACAGTGAAAATAATGAATCATCTGAGAGATGGTTTGCGAATGTACATAAGTTGTGCTTTGACTAGCCAGGAGAACCTCTCCCTGTGTGCAAACAGAATCTTTTCTTTACATCCTGTTATTAAAACCGACAAGATCCTGTAATCTGTTATAAGCCCATCTTCCTCTCTCCTTGTGTTATTTTTTCTTGGCTCTCTTTTTATCCCTTGGTATTGTGGATTTCCTTTATTTCTCTCTTATTTCTAGAAGGATTTTTCTGTCAGGATCAGGCATAGGTTATGACCCATGTGATGTGACTTGATGCCCACACACAGATTTTCCTTCCTAAAGCGCCGACTCCTCTCACCCAGCATACATCAGTTTCCTCAGATATCTACTATTTGAGCTTCTCCTGTGAAACAAGGGCGATCATGTCAAACAAAATAGCTTACGTCAACAGAATGTGTTACAATAAAGTGTTTTCACTTAAGTCATCAAATAAGATGCTAACAAAATCCTTGTGAGCAGCATAGGACAGACATCCCCGTTACATACTCAAGAAATGCAACATTGGCCGAGCCTGGTGGCTCACGCCTGTAATCCCAGCACTTTGGGAGGCCGAGGAGGGTGGATCACGAGGTCAAGAGATCAAGACCATCCTGGTCAACATGGTGAAACCCCGTCTCTACTAAAAATACAAAAAATTCGCTGGGCATGGTGGCGCATGCCTGTAATCCCAGCTACTCAGGAGGTGGAGGCAGGAGAATTGCCTGAACCCGGGAGGCGGAGGTTGCGGTGAGCCGAGATCGCGCCATTGCACTCCAGTCTGGGTAACAAGAGCGAAACTCCGTCTCAAAAAAAAAAAAGAAAGAAAGAAACCCAACATTAAGAGAGATTAGAAGCCTTCCGAGGTTCACAACGCTGGTCAGCAGTGGACCCGGACGCTGAACCTAGGCCTTCTAACTCCAAATCTAGCAGTTTGCTGAAATACAGTCCTACTGAAAAATAGGCTATTTGAAAAGAGTAACAAGATTTTCTTTTCCCGTATAGATGGCAAAGGATTAGGTTGTAGGTGCCAGAGATGAATCAACTTCAAACTACAGATTTAAGTTTGTAAAGGACCTTTATGTCTGGAAATTTTGAGTCTGGGAGGGACCATGGTAGTTATCGAATCTTACCCTTTTGCTCTATGGGTGAGGAAACAGGCCTAGAAAAATACTGTGTCTAGTTTAATGCACAGACAGTTGTGGGTGATGCTGATATCAGAAGCCATCTTCCTTGCTGCCAGCTCAACGTTGCTTGAAACATGCTACTCAGCTTTTGTTATTAGATTTTTTCATCATATGCATAAATTCATGGTAGGACTGAGAAAGTAATGCTTTCATGGTTTACAAAGGATATGTTAAAGAATCTTCCCATTCTGACGATGCTCTGGGAGAACAGCACATGGCTTGGCCTCCTATGGCTGTTGGCTCAGGTCTGCATTCTGTTGTGCACTCACTGTGTGATACTGTGCATGCTACTGAGCCTTTTGGACCCTCAGATTCCTAATCTGTACGTGGAACAATGGTATTACTAGATGAATTTATTTGCTGCACTACTTGTTTCACTCACAAACCTCTTTCTCTTTAGGCAGCTGGAGGGGAATCATCATTGCTTCCTGGCACGATGGCGTACAAAGATGTTAACTCCAAGCTTTTCAACTTCAGAAGCCCTGGTTCAGATGTGAGACAGAAAAGTTGTGACAAAATGGTTGATTAGATAGGTGTCCTGTGTTTCTACCAGCCAAACCAATCCTAATTCTGCTACCTCCATGCCATTATATAGATGTAAGGACTTGAGATGAGAGGGAAGAGAGTCGAACAGATGAGAAAACTAGATGTTCATAGGACTTTTAAGAGGTCTCTCACTGAACCCTCATGTTGACTAGCTCCAAATGAGGGCATTGATAGGACTCACATAAACCGTTGAGATGTAGGAATGTTAAGGACCAGAAAAATATCTGAATCAAAAAAGGTCCACCGAATACTAAGTAAGTTTAGTATAAAAAAAAGTCTACATATAGACACACCATACATGAAATGTAGAAAGTGAGAATCCCCAAAGCCCCAAATCAGCAGTGATCACCTTCAAAGTAACAAGGATGAGGATGGCGCCATGATGGAGAAATAAAGTGGAAGCCAGGCAGCTTTCCAATGCTAGCGTTATTTATTTATTTATTATTTTGATAGGTTTTTTGGGAATCAGTGGCATTTGTTTACATGAATAAGTTCTTTAGTGGTGATTTTTGAGATTTTGGGGCACCTATCAGCCAAGCAGTGTACACTATACCCCAGGTGTAGTCTTTTCTCTCTCACCACCCCCGACCCTTTTCCCCTAGTCCCCAAAGTCCTGTGGATTGTTCTTGTGCCTTTGCATCCTCCTAGCTCCCACATATGAGTGAGAACATACAATGTTTCTTTTTCCGTTCCTGAGTTACTTCACTTAGAATAATAGTCTCCAATTCCATCCAGGTTGCTGCGAATGCCATTATTTCATTCCTTTTAAGACTGAGTAGTGTGGAATACTAGCTTTAAAGTGCAGAGGAAAACAACTTTCGACCTGGAATTCTGTGCCCAGCCAACCAACCATTAAGGGTGAATGTGACATAAAGATATGTTAAAATTATAAGAACTTAGTCAGATTGTTATCCATAGACTCACTGAAATTACTTCTTAAGCATGTCCTTTGTCAAAAAATAAAAGAATCCCAGAAGAGATGTGTTACAATAAAGAAATGTGTTGACTGCATTAAATAATTATAATAATGTTTAAAATAAACTTAATATCATTTTGTTTTATTTTTAACGCAAGTAGGAACAAAAATACCAGACAATAACAACTGAGATTAAAGAGAGTTAGGAATGAAGTTAAAATATTCTAAGATCTGATCGTGATTAAATTGCGACTTCATTAGAAAATATTAATTTAAGTATATGCGTTATCAGAGTACTTTTTTGGTAATGCAAACTTGATGTTGTTGCACTTATGGTGAAATATTCCAATTGAGCCCCTCTTTCACCAAGACTTTCAGTATAGCAGGAAAATCCTTCTGAGTCTTACACCTTCATGTCACTCTTGCTTCCAGCACTTACACTCCATCGACTCAAATCTGTGCTCTGTCAGCACCACATGTTGGTACTTCTTGGAACAACCCCATTCAAGGTCACACCTCCATGCCTTTTTGCATGTCATTCTTCTGCTTGCAATGCCCTTTTTCTCGTTCCTTGTTTGGGCATGTTTATTCTTCTTTTAATTAATTCAGCCAATAAATATTGAGTGTGATTTAGTGCAAGGATCTGGGTATGTGGGTGTAGGTGTGGAAGGGAAGGGGACAGGAGGTGAGAAAACATTGAAGAACACCCATCTGGTTCCTGTCCTGCAGAATCTTACCACAATGACAGCTTGGTTTGGTTTACAATGTTGCTTTGGAGACTTTTCCCTGTTCTACTCTCTGACGGCAGAGATGTCTTCCACTGTGCTCACATACCCCATGCTTTGCACTTAAAGTTTCTGTTTTCTGGTTACCTACTTGATACTTCACTAAGCTACTTCAGGCCAGGGATCATAACTCCTTCATCTCTCTCACCTATGCTCAGCAATTTCTAGCAGCAAAGCTAACCAGCAACCCAAAGAAAAGTAGCTGCTTCGAAACCTGCCTCTTTTCTTCTTAGGTGTTTCCACCTAGAGGTTCTAGGAACAAGCAGCCTCACTCACATTTTTCTTTTCCCCTTCAGAAACAAACTTCACTATTTTTTTTTGAGATGAGTCTTGCTGTGTTGCCCAGGCTGGAGGGCAGTGGCACGATCTCGGCTCTATGCAGCCTCCATCTCCCAGGTTCAAGTGATTCTCCTGCCTCAGCCTTCCAAGTGACTGGGATTATAGGCGCCCGCCACCATGCCTGGCTAATTTTTTTTATTTTTAGTAGAGATGGGGTTTCACCATGTTGGCCAGGCTGGTCTGAAACTCCTGACCTCAGGTGATCCGCCTGCCTCAGCTTCTAAAGTGCTGAGATTACAGGTGTGAATCACTGCACTCAGCCCAGGAAAACTTTACTGAACATAATTTTGGAGAAGACATTTGCTTCTTTGTCAGGGAGAAATGCTTTATTTTTTCTCTTGGAATAATTCATGCTCTAAGTCTACTTGAAACACTTAACCTTCATCTATGTGGTGATTTAACTTGTCTTCCTAAAATACTCCAAATGGAAACATGTACATTAGTATATCCCTATAGATAGATAGCACATTTCTCGAAAGTGGTATGTGATTAAACATGTTTAGATAAAAGTGAATGTTCTGATAAAAAATTAAAATGTGATCTCTCTCATAAGTCCGCAGATATTCAGTAAGCTCTCATCAGTTCTTAACATGCTGGTACAACTGTCTAATAGGATCCCCTAAGTTAATGGACGTGTCCTAATCTGTGACGTCAGTGAGGCATATGGCTATCAAGCACTCAAAATGCATGACTAAGAATGGGGAATTGAATTGTGAACTTTGTTTAATTCTAATTAGTTAAACTTAAGTTTAAACAGCTGTGTGTGACTAGTGGCTACCATACTGTACAGCACAAACCAAGAAGATGGGGTCAAAATTTTTTGTGGAAACAAGTTGGTGTGGAATGAAAGAGAAATTGTTCCTGTTTGCAGGGAAGCTTAGAGACAGAGGGAACCCCGGGGAAGTAAGTTCTGAGACTGAAGGAATTGTGGGGAGTTCCGGGGAAAGCTGTAGAACTTGCATTTGAGCCAAAGGCAATTAGGTAGCCAAGCAGGAGTGTCTCAGCTGACACCTAGGGCACACTTTTGAAAGAAATCTTTGTCATTGTCTGAGATGTGATAGACTGAGTCTGGAGTTCTTTTGTTTCATCTGCAACACATTTTTCTTCCTCTGCTTTCCCTAGCTGAAGGTTGAATGCGAATCCTTTCCCTTCCTCTTCAGATGACTGATGAACTTCATTTGGAGTCGAATAGTGGAGCTTCTCCTTATTTCTTCATTTGAGGTCAAGGGTCAATTGCCTACATTTTGGTCGGACAGCAACTCACTTATGACCCATTTTAACTAATGAACAGTTGCTGTTTTACTAGTAGTCGATGCCTGTCGGAAGTTTTTTCAAAGCGTCGAAAGAAGAACGTCAGCCAGACGGGCAGTGGTGTGGAAAGTATGGAATGAAATGGTGTTAGAAAGAGGTCAAAGGTGTATTTTGGGAGAATGTAAAAAAAATGGAGTCTGGTAGAAGGGTTTGAGGAAGAACTGAGGTGACTATATAATATGGAGGTGAGTCTTGTAAATTTTTCTTATTTTAAATCCTAAGACACAGCATGAACTAATCATTACATTTAAAAAGAAGAAGAAAATTACTGTGATTTTGTCCCTGCATCCACAGGGTGCAAAGTTTTATGGCTTTGGACTCTGTCCTTTCATATTTGACAGAGCTAGTGACCGTGATCCTGATGCAAGCAAACCCTGTAACGTCTCCTGATAGTGAAGCCACTTCTACCAGCGGGAGAGAGGAAATGAGTCACTGTGGAGGTGTCCATTAACTTTTACAGCCAGTTTGAAGAAACTCTTGTCTTGAGAGCAGCATCCTAGGATGCATCCCCACTCACTCACCCCACAGTGGGAGACACGTGGCATGGAACTAACTCTCCTCCACCACTGCGTGGACAATCCATTATCTATTTTCACGAAAAGCTCTGCCAGCTAGAAAGCATCAGTTGATTTGCCCAAGAGGCACAATGGAAGTTCCACTACCAAGATGTAAAATAAAAAGCTTTCATCTGTCAAGGGTTTCAACTCAGGCTTAATCTCCTTCATGGACCCTGCCCTAAACCAGCCCCCTCCTCTATAACATTTCCCACAGTGTATGGAAATTATTTGTTTATGGGCCTAATGTCCTCAGTGAGGTATCTTTTCTCAAGAATAGAGATGTGACTTTACATGTTTGTCTGTATGTCTGGCACTTCAGTTGTGTTTAACAAATGCTCACTGGACAAATCTCAGTGTATTGAAATGCCCAGGGATGGTGCTTGACACATCGAAGGCCCACAATACATGTAAGTTTCTTTTCTCTATATTTTCTTCTACAGATTTTTATAGACTAGCTTGGGCTTTTTATCTCAATAATTTACGTACGTTTTACAGATGTGTATGTAGAAGAATGAAAGGCTATGATAATAGCAGGCACTATAATTCTTTTGGGGGGAGTTATCTTTGATAGGAAAAATACCTTGGTAAGTAAATTGAGGTGGAAAGTGAGACCTAAGAAAATTGATTAGGAGAATGCAAGGCAGTAAAATATGTACCTAAATTGTTCTGCTTTTGAGCAATAAACTTGAAATTTAATGGAGGGGAGCAGGTGAGAAAGGTGAAGAGGAAGAGAAAGAAGACTGCAGAGCAGTAAAGCGTTGTGTTCCAGAGGGCTTTAAAAACATGACTGTCTAACATTAAACTAAATTTGTGTTTACTGTCTTGTAAATTGTAAGCTTTCTAAATTCTGCTATATTCACAGAGGCCTTGTAAGAGTGGAGCTTTGGGGTTGCTTTGCTTTTATTTTTCTACTAGAATTTCAGTGTTGTGTTTATTAAAAAGCACATTTTGTATGTAGACTACAACTTCATTTTTGTAAAAGAAATAAGCTGTATAAGTATTAACAAGTGAATTAATTTGTATGCATAGAAAAACATGCAAATCACACTGCTCTGTGATTATCCTTGGGCAATGAGGTGGGAGTGGGAAAAGAGAAGAATTTGGACTTTTTATGTAATTTTGTATTGTTTGAAAATGGTCACTAGCATGTTTTATTTTGTAATTAGCCAAACAAATACATGAAATAATCCCTTTTCCGGTCAGCTTACCAGGCTGCTGGGAAGACCAATTATGATAATCTATGTGAAAATTCTTTAAAACTGTAAAGTGCTCTGAAAACTCAGAAGTGCTGTAAACACGTAAGGGATTAGTTATGACATTGAGCAAAATGCCCCATAACTTTGGTTTCTTATTTCCTTATAATTAAAATAAGGGAGTTGAACTAGATGGTTTCTTAAACTCCTGCCAGGTTCAGATTCTCTGGGGTGTATCTCTGTTCCCTGCTTTTCAGTTTGCTGACTCCACTGGGTTGCCATAAAGCTGGATTAGAGATCTATAAGTATCTTTAATGACCAGGATTATTTGAGAACTTGTCTGTACCTCTTCTGGCTTGGAAAAAGCTATTTAACCAGAGGACCATAGCCTGTGATTTTTGGTTACTTGTTTTCTCTCATTTTTCTTTTTATTTCACTTTGGATTTCGATGGCTTCAAAATTTCTCCCTTCCTCCCTTCTTCTTCTCTTCCTCTCTTGAGATGGAGTTTTGCTCTTGTTACCCAGGCTGGAGTGCAATGGCGTGATCTTGGCTCACTGCAACCTCCGCCTTCTGGGTTCAGGCAATTCTCTTGCCTCAGCCTCTCGAGTAGCTGGGACTACAGGCACGCACCACCATGCCCAGCTAATTTTTGTATTTTTAATAGAGACGGGGTTTCACCATGTTGACCAGGTTGGTCTCGGTCTCTTGACCTCGTGATCCACCTGCCTCGGCCTCCCAAAATGCTGGGATTACAGGTGTGAGCCACTGCGCCCGGCCCCATTTGTTTCTTGTCTGTTGCATCTTACCATATCACCTCCTCAAAATGACTAGGTGAAAATGTGCTTTCCTTTATTACCAAATTCGTTGTTTAATTTTGTTTCATTTTGTATTTTATGAAGATTTTTGTGATAGCATTACTTTATTTGCTTTAATTTATATAGAATAAAATGCACACATCTAAATATTAAACCAGAAGGATTTTGACATATCTATATGCTTGTGTAACATTAATGCAGATCAAGATACAGAACAGTTCCATCACCCTGGAAAATCCCTCCCACCCCTTCCCAGGCAGTATTCCCACCAATCCTGCAGCTATTCACCATGGATTACTTTTGCCTTTCTGTCAATTTCATATGAATGAAATCATATAATACATACTCTTTTATGTGTGGATTCTTTCACTCAACATAATGCTTTTGGAATTCATCTATATTATTGCTGGTATTAGTTTTTTTTTAAATATTGCTAAGTACTATTTCATTATATGAATGTAACACAGGTATTTATTACTATTATTATTCATTCTTGGTTGATGGGCATTCTGGCTATTTCTGGTCTTGGCTTAAAGTTGCTGTAAATATTCTTTTTTTCTTTCTTTCTTCTAAAAAAACTTGAGATACATGTGCAGAATGTGCAGATTTGTTACATAGGTGTAAGGTCTGTTAGGTTCTTGCTGAGTTTTAAAAGGAAGAAACTGAGGCCAGCACAAGAAGATCCAATGCGAAGAATTTATTCGGCTCCCGGGCGAGATTCTGTGGTCCGACAGTAGGGGCCGGAGAAGTCACATGGACTCCTCTCAGATGTGGGGTTTTATAGGGAGTGGAGGTGTTCAATTGGTTGTGGGAGAGCAGGGTGTGGGCAAGACAGGACTGCTATTGGGTAGGGTTACAAGACTTCGTTTGCATACAAGACTTGACTACTATTGGTTAAAGTTACAAGACTTCATTTGCATACAAGACTTGACTGCTACTGGCTAGAGTTACAAGACTTCGTTTGTATACAAGACTTGTCCGCTATTGGCTAGAGTTTCAAGACTTCGTTTGCATACTGGCGGGGTTTTTTTAAGGGAAGGTTAGGCTGCGCAAGGGGGTGGTTGTGTCCGAGCTCTAGGGAAAAAAAAGGGGTGGGTGTGCGTCCAAGTTCCCAGTGAGGCAACCGGCCTTACAATAGATATACCTGTATCATGGTGGTTTGCTGCACCCTCTAAGTTCCTTCACCTCTACTCCTATCCCCCAACAGGCCCTGCTGTGTGTTGTTCCCCTCTGTGTTCATGTGTTCTCAATGTTTAATCCCACTTATGAATGAGAACTTTCGATGTCTGGTTTTCTGTTCCTCTGTTAGTTTACTGAGAATTATGGGTTCCAGCTTCATCCATGTCCCTGCAAAGGACAAGATCTCATTCCTTTTTGTGACCGCATAGTATTCCATGATGTATATGTGCTACATTTTCTTTATCCAGTGTATCACTGATGGGCATTTGGGTTGGTTCCATGTCTTTGCTATTGTAAATAGTGCTGCAGTAAACATATGTGTGCATATGTCTTTATAGTAGAATGATTTATATTCCTTTGGGCATATGCCCATTAATGGGATTGCTGGGTCTCAAGTAGTATTCCCACCAACAGTGTAAAAAGCATTGCTATTTCTCCACAGTCTCACCAGGATCAATTGCTTCCTGACATTTTAATGATCGCCATTTGACTGACATAAGATGGCATCTCATTGTGGTTTTGATTTCCATTTCTCTGATGATCAGTGATGTTGAGCTTTTTATCGTATGTTTGTTGGCCACATAAATGTCTTCTTTTGAGAAATATCTGTGCTTATCCTTTGCCCACTTTTTGATGGGGTTGTTTGTATTTTTCTCATAAACATGGTTAAGTTCCTCATAAATTCTGGATATTAGACCTTTGTCAGATGAGTAGATTGCAAAAATTTTCTCCCATTCTGTAGGTTGTCTGTTTACTCTGATGATAGTTTCTTTTGCTATGCCAAAGATCCTTAGTTTCACTGACCCCCTTTGTCAATTTTGGCTTTTGTTGCAATTGCTTTTGGTGTTTTAGTCATGAAGTCTTTGCCCATACCTATGTTCTGAACAGTATTGCTTAGGTTTTCTTCTAGAGTTTTGATGGTTTTGAGTTTTACATTTAAGTCTTTAATCCATCTTGAATTAATTTTTGTATAAGGTGTAAAGAAGGGGTCCAGTTTAAGTTTTCTGCATATAACTAGCTAGTTTTCCCAGCACAATTTACTTAACAGGAGATCATTTCCCCATTGCTTGTTTTTATTAGATTTGTAGAAGATCAGATGGTTGTAGATGTATGGTCTTATTTCTGAGGTCTCTGTTTTGCCCCATCGGTCTGTACGTCTGTTTTGGTACCAGTATCATGCTGTTGTGGTTTCTGTAGTGTTGTAGTATAGTTTGAAGTTAGGTAGTGTGATGCCTCCTGCTTTGTTCTTTTTGCTTAGGATTGGCTTGGCTATACAGGGTATTCTTTGATTCCATTTGAAATTTAAAATAGCTTTTTTCTAATTCTGTGAGGAATGTGAATAGTAGTCTGATGGGAATAGCATTGAATCTATAAATTACTTTGGGAAGGATGATCATTTTCATGATACTGATTCTTCCTATCCATGAGGATGGAATGTTTTTCCATTTGTTTGTGTCCTCTCTTATTTTTTTGAGCAGTGTTTTGTAGTTCTCCTTGAAGAGGTTCTTCACATCACTCGTTAGCTGTATTCCTAGGTATTTTATTCTCTTTGTAGTGATTGTGCATGGGAGTTTATTCATGAGTTGGCTCTCTGCCTATTGGTGTAAAGGAATGGTTGTGATTTTTGCACATTGATTTTGTATCCTGAGACTTTGCTGAAGTTGCTTATCAGTTCAAGAAGTTTTTGGGCTGAGATGATGGGATCTTCTAAATATAAAATCATATCATCTGCCAACAGAGACAACTTGACTTCCTCACTTTCTATTTGAAGTTTCTTTATTACTTTCTCTTGACTGACTGCCCTGGCCAGATCTTCCAATACAATGTTGAATAGAAGTGGTGAGAGAGGGCATCCTTGTCTTGTACCAGTTTTCAAAGGAAATGCTTCCAGGTTTTGCCCATTCACTATGATATTGGCTATGGGTTTGTCATAAATAGCTCTTATTATTTTGAGATGTTTCACCAATACCTAGTTTATTGAGAGTTTTTAACATGAAGGGATGTTGAATTTTATCAAATGCCTTTTCTGCATTTATTGAGATAATAATGTGTTTTTTGCCTTTGGTTCTGTTTATGTGATGAATTTTATTGATTTGCATATATTGAGCCAGCCTTGCATCCCAGGGATGAAGCCAACTTGATAGTGGTGGATACGTTTTTAGATGTGCTGTTGGATTCAGTTTGCCAGTATGGTATTGAGGATTTTCACATTGATGTTCATCAGGGATATTGGCCTGAAGTTTTCTTTTTTTGTTGTGTCTCTTCCCAGTTTTGGTATTAGAACATGACACTGGCTTCATAAAATGAGTTAGGGAGGAGTCCCTCCTTTTCAGTTGTTTGGAATAGTTTCAGAAGGAATAGTACCAGCGCCCCTTTGTATTTCTGGTAGAATTCAACTGTGAATCCATCTGGTCCTGGGCTTTTTTTGGTTGGTAGGCTATTAATTACTGCCTCAATTTCAGAGCTTGTTATTGGTCTATTCAGAGAATCGACTTCTTCCTGGTTTAGTCTTGGTAGGGTGTATGGATCCAGGAATTTATCTGTGTCTTCTAGATTTTCTAGTTTATGTGCATAGAGGTGTTTGTAGTAATCTCTGATGGTAGTCTGTATTTCTGAGGGGTCATTGGTGATATCCCCTTTATCATTTGTTATTGTGTCTGTTAGATTCTTCTGCCTCTTTTTTATAAGTCTACCTAGTGGTCTATCTATTTTGTTAAATTTTTCAAAAAACAAGCTACTGGGCATATCTCGAGGAAGATCCAAGATGGCTGGTTACGAGCAGCTCAGGATTGCAGCTCTGAGTGAAAGCGCAGAGGGTGAGTGGACGCCGCATTTCTAGAAGGATTTTTATTGCCCACAGACCAGGAGATTCCCAGGCAGAGGAGCCCCACGGGTCGCCAGGGTGGCTGTTTTGCCTGCGCCCTGGCGGAGCAGTTCCCAGTTCAGAGTAAACGGGACTGTGTTCCCACTTAGCCAGCAAGGGGAGCTGAAACAGGGAGCCAGACCAGGAGACTCCCGGGCAAAAAAGCACCATGAATCTCAGAGCCGCAGTTTCAACTGGCGCAGTGGGTTGCCACACGGGAAATCACACAGATCCTGGCACCTATTCAACAGGTGACTAGGACACCTGGGAGACAGCCGACCGTTCAACTAAAAAACAAAAGTCTCTGAGTCAGGGAGCCAGGTGATCAGGCCTGGCTGGTCCCACCCCCACAAAAAACAAAAACAAAAACAAAAACAAAAACAAAAAACAGCAATTGGAAACACTCTGGGTTGAGAGTTTCACAGCAAGCACAGCTGAACCCGGGATGGTCCAGCTCTGTGGGGGAGGGGCGTCCGCCATTACCGAGGCACTCCACCACTACGGAGGCAGTCTGCCATTCCTGAGGCAGCCTGCCATTGCCTAGGCAACCTGCAATTACAGAGAGAGTCCGTCATTACAGAGGTGGGCCACCATTGCCAAGGCAGTTCTAACTACACCCATATAAACAGGACTGCAGGGAAGTTCACACGGCAGCTGGGCAGAGCCCACAGCAGCTCAGCGAAACGTCCGCAGGCAGAGAGTGACTAGGCTGCCTCCTTGTAGGCAGGGCAGCCCTGAAGAAAATTAAAAAGGCAGCAGCACAGCAGAAACTCATAAAGCCCTAACTCCCTGGGACAGAACACCTGGGGAAAAAAAGGGGTTTATGAGTTCTGTTGCTGCAGACTTAAACTTACTTGCCCAGCAGCTCTGAATGAACAATGGGGCTCACAGCTCAGCACTTGAGCTACTATAAAGGACAGTCTGTTTCCTCAAGCAGCTCCCTGACCCCCGTATATCCAAAGAGTCACCTCATAAAGGAGAGCTCAGACTGACATTTGGCAGATATCCTTCTGGGAAAAAGCAGAAGAAACTGGTAGCAACCTTTACTGTTCGGCAGCTGCTGCAAGTGATCCCCAGGCAAGCAGGACCTCTAGTGGACCTCAGCGGTCCTACAGCAGAGAGGTCAGACAGTTAGGAAAACTAAAAAACAGAAATAACTTCATCATCAACAAACAGGACATCCACTCAGAGACCCAATCAGAAAGTCAACAACTACAAAGTCAACAGGTGGATAAATCCACAAAGATGGGAAGAAACCAGCGCAAAAAGGATGAAAACACCTGAAACCAGAACACCTCTCCTCTTACAAAGGATCACAACTCCTCACCAGCAAGGGAACAAGACTGGATGGAGAATGAGTGTGATGAAATGACAGAATCAGCCTTCAGAAAGTGGGTAATAAGAAACTTCCGTGAGCTAAAAGAACATGTTCTAACCCAATGCAAAGAAACTAAGAACCTTGAAAAAAGATTTGATGAAATGTTAATGAGAATGGACAACTTAGAGAGGAATATAAGTGAATTGATGGAGCTGAAAAACACAACACGAGAACTTCATGAAGCATGCACAAGTTTCAACAGCCGAATTGACCAAGCAGAAGAAAGGATATCAGAGGTAGAAGATCAAATCAATGAAATGAAATGAGAAGGCAAGATTAGAGAAAACAGGGTAAAAAGGAATGAACAAAGTCAACAAGAAATATGGGACTATGTGAAAAGACCTAATCTACGTTTGATAGGTGTACCTGAATGTGACGAAGAGAATGAATCCAAGCTGGAAAATACTCTTCAAGATATTATCCAGGAAAACTTCCCCAACCTAGCAAGGCAGGCCAATATTCAAGTCCAGGAAATACAGAGAACACCACAAAGATATTCCTCCAGAAGAGCAACCCCAAGGCACATAATAGTCAGATTCACCAGGGTTGAAATGAAGGAGAAAATACTAAGGGCAGCCAGAGAGAAATGTTGGGTTACCCACAAAGGGAAGCCCATCACACTCACAGCGGATCTCTCAGCAGAAACCCTACAAGCCAGAAGAGAGTGGGGGCCGATATTCAACATCCTTAAAGGAAAGAACTTTCAACCCAGAATTTCATATCCAGCCAAACTAAGCTTCATAAGTGAAGGAAAAATAAAATCCTTTGTGAACAAGCAAGTACTCAGAGATTCCATCACCACCAGACCTGCTTTACAAGAGCTCCTGAAAGACGCACTACATATAGAAAAGAACAACCAGTACCAGCCACTCCAAAAACATACCAAATGGTAAAGAGCATCAACACAATGAAGAATCTGCATTAACCAACGGGCAAAACAGCCAGCTAGCATCAAAATGGCAGTATCAAATTCACACATAACAATATTAACCCTAAATGTAAGTGGACTAAATGCGCAATCAAAAGACACAGACTGGCAAATTGGATAAAAAGCCAAAACCCATCAGTGTGCTGTATCCAGGAAACCCATCTCACATGCAAGGATACACAAATGCTCAAAATAAAGGGATGGAGGAAGATTTTTCAAGCAAATGGAGAGCAAAAAAAAGCAGGAGTTGCAATTCTCATCTCTGACAAAATAGACTTTAAAGCAACAAAGATCAAAAGAGACAAAGAAGGACATTACATAATGGTAAAAGGATCAATGCAACAAGAAGAGCTAACGATCCTAAATATATATGCACCTAATAGAGGAGCATCCAGATACATAAGGTAAGTTCTTAATGACTTACAAAGAGACTTAGACTCCCACACAATAATAGTGGGAGACTTTAATACACCATTGTCAATATTAGACAGATCAACGAGACAGAAAATTAATAAGGATATCCAGGACTTGAACTCAGACCTGGACCAAGCAAACCTAATAGACATTTACAGAACTCTCCACCCCCAATTCACAGAATATACATTCTTCTCAGCACCACATCACACCTACTCTAAAATTGACCACATAATTGGAAGTAAATCACTCCTCAGCAAATGCAAAAGAACAGAAACCATAACAAACAGTCTCTCAGACCACAGTGCAATCAAGTTAGAACGCAGAATTCAGAAATCAACCCAGAACTGCACAGCTTCATGGAAACTGAACAACTTTCTCTTGAATGTTGACTGGATAAACAATGAAACGAAGGGAGAAATAAAGATGTTCTTTGAAACCAACGAGAACGAAGACACCACATACCAGAATCTCTGGGACACATTTAAAGCAGTCTCTAGAGGAAAACATATAGCAATAAGTGCCCACATGAGAAGCAAGGAGAGATCTAAAATTGACACCCTATCGTCAAAATTGAAAGAGCTAGAGGAGCAAGATCAAAAAAACTCAAAACCTAGCAGAAGACAAGAAATAACTAAGATCAGAGCAGAACTGAAGGAGATAGAGACACGAAAAACCCTTCAAAAAATCAATAAATCCAGGAGCTGGCTTTTTGAAAAGATCAACAAAATAGACAGACCACTAGCCAGATTAATAAAAAAGAAAATAGAGAATAACCAAATAGATGCAATAAAAAATGATAAAGGGGATATCACCACAGATGCCACAGAAATTCAAACCATCATCAGAGATTATTACAAACAACTCTATGCACATAAACTAGAAAATCTGGAAGAAATGGATAAATTCCTGGACAGTTGCCTTCTCCCAAGCCTAAACCAGGAAGATGTCGAAACCCTGAATAGACCAATAACAAGGTCTGAAGTAGAGGCAGCAATTAAGAGCCTACCACCCAAAAAAAGCCCAGGTCCAGATGGGTTCACAGCCGAATTCTACCAGACTTCTGGCTGAGGGAGCCTTGAGCCCCTGGTACTGCCATTAGGCAAATGAGAAGGCCATGTTTGTTTCAGCTCCTCCACAGTGTAATGGGGCATTGGATTTCATATTATGCAGTGCTATGTACTGAAAGATAGGCCTTGTGGCTCATGATTTCAAGTGAGAGCAATGGGTGTGGTTTGCTCCGGGAGTGGGAACTGTTGGTGGTGGGTCAGAGGGTGTCTCTCAGTTGTTTCAGCAATCTTGGCCCTGACTAACGTTGACAAGCCATCTGGAAGCCCCAGAGCCAGAAAGTGAAAGCTGAGGAAGTTCCTGTGTGAGGATGTGGTGCCAAGTATCAACTACAGGGTGCAGCAAAGTTGACATTGTGATCTCGGTGATATCAGAGGCTCACTGCTCTGTTTCAGCATCTACCACAGTGCCAGCATATAATAAAAGCTCAATGTATGGTTACTGAATACATGAGGGAAACATGGTGAGAATCAATGGGTTTATGAACCAGCTGGGCTAGACTCCCTTTTGGGGCTTTCTCCCCTAGAGAGACTTCCAGCCATCTGGAGTTTATCCGGCAGTGGTCAGCTTGGGTAATAAAGGCAAATCCACGTCTTCTGCAAGAACAGGTTGGAAGCGGTCAGGCGCCAGCGTTTCAGTTAGACTGTGTGGGCTAGATCAATTTCACGTAAAAACTAGGACACAGGATTTGTGCTGCTCCCCTGAAGAGAGACGCTATCGATGCTGATACTCAGCTCCACTCTCATGCAGGGGGAGACCAAATCCCCCGAGAGTCCCTCTGACCATGACACTGGTTACTCCTGGACTGGCTTTGCCGGGTTCTCTTCAAATTGATGACAAAGAATGGCTTTATTTTGGGCAAGAAATTGGTGTTCTAATGGATATGGTCATAATATAGTTGACTGATTATGTGGATGGTAATTTCCCTCCTTGCGGGGTCTCCAAAGGCTCGAAGTATTTCCTTATTCAAATTTTTGAACATAAAACAAAGTTGAAAGACTTTTACAAAGGTGGGGTGTTTTACCTGTATGCCTAGCCCTTAGATTCTATCACTGACATTTACTATACTTGCTTTATCACGTATCTATATATTTGCCCATCTCCCAGTCCATCCATTCATTCATCTTAGCTTTTTGATGCATCTCAAGGTAAACTGCAGACATCAGGACACTTTCCTCTCTAAATCCTTTAGCATTCACATCTTTTACTGAAGTTGAATATTTATCTACAGTTTTTTTTCTTTTGAGGTAAAATTTATATGCAATTAAATACTCAAATCATAAGTGAATATTAGATGAATTTTGACAAATGTTTATAAAGATATGAAACATTCTCAACACCCAAAAAATTTCCTTGCGCCCTTTCACCATCAATTTTGACTCCATCCATGGGTAACTACTGTTCTGTGGGGACTTTTTCCACCAGAACGTCTATCAGTGGGATGAAAGAATTTGTACTCTTTTGTATATGGCTCCTTTCACACTCAATAAAATGTTTTTGAGATTCATCTATGTTGTTTTGTGTGTCAACAGTTTGTTCCTTTAGCCATTCCATGGAATGAATGTATCACACTTTATCGCTCCATTCTCATATTGACAGATACTTGAATGTTTCTAGCTTTTGCTGTTAGGAATAAAACTGCCATAAACATTCTTGTGTAAATCATTTTGCAGACATATATTTCAATTTCTCTTGGATAAATACTTAGGAATTACTGAGTCATAGAGTAGGTAGTTGTTTAGTTCTGTAAGAATCTGCCAGACTTTTTCCCCCACAGTGCTTATGCTATTATACATTCCAACCATTAATGTATGAGAAGGGAGAAAGCTTTCTCTACTTCCAAAGAGGCCTCTCTATATATGTGTAAGTTTTTCCATCTGGGGACATGGCTGATGACTTCAGGGACACGAGTGTGAGATACAGGGACACCTGCCATCACCACCACCATGAAGCTGGGATTCAAGAAGAAGGTTAATCATATAAGGAATCCTGTGACCAGCATGAGCTCCTGTGAGGCCACACAGGGTACTCAAGTGATCAGGGCATAGGAGACTTCCCTGATCACTTGATGGTAATCACTTTCACGGTAAGAAAGTGTCTCATTGGTGAAAACTTTTTTCCATAAAGCAGCTAAATAAATTCTTTGTTCCTTCTTGGTAGTCCTTGAAGATAAGGATGGTCAAACAAAATCATAGTATATCAGCAGAAACTCAGATCTTGATAAGATTTACTAGTTGGAAATCCAGTGTTGATGTCAAGAAGCAGCCAGCAGTTGGGATCAAATGTGAGCCTATGGATCAAGGTGCATACTCAAATACAGAGAGCTTTTTGAAAGATGCTACCAATAGTTGTTCCAGGGCAGAGAGGGGTCCTTAATTTTTCTCTTTAATCTAGCCCATGTGCTGAGCTGAGAAGGTTTCTTCATATCACTTTAAATGATGATGTCCCTTGTTCAACAATTTTCTAAACATTCTTTAGATAAGAATTTTATGGGCATTCTTTATTGCATCAGGCTTAAAATTAATAAATCTTATGGTTTTATTGCGAAGTCTTGCCTTGTTTTGTTTTTAAGATGATACAATTTACAGCATGCAAGTTTGCTGTCTGTCTCCTCCCTTTATGCACATATAAAATGAGCAAACATGTGGCCATTAAGCAGATGGTCATGGAATTGGTTCAGTGTTTGTGAGTTCAGCAAGCCAAGAGCGTCTCATCTAAAATACCACCAGGAATATCTGGACACAGCAGACATAGTTGGTTCAACTGGTCGCCTTGGGATACATGTATCCAGAAAGAAAGGAGCTGAAAAGAAACCAGAATGACAGAATATCAGAGCCAGAGGAAAATGTGGAGGTACTTCAGTACCTCTTCCTTTTCAACCCACAAGGGAGACAGTGGAGCAGAAGCAGAGGCGGGCCTGCCTGCTGTGCCCACAGTTCACTGGAGATTGTTGCAGTGAAGAGTTTCATTTATGACGAAGGAGAAATAAACGCCAGTCAGCTTAAATTCAGCAGGCTTATTGAAAATGTGAAGAGGCATCTTGCAGAAGCAAAGCATGGCTGAGGCTTTCGGGCTCTGTCTGGGAAAATGAGCCGCCGACAGTGGCTGGTGCTGCCACTGGCTCTGGGGCCACGTGGTCTGTTTTCCCCCATGAGAACCTCTTCCATTCTCTTGTGTCTTCCCTCAGCCTGGCAGTCTCTGTGCATTCTTCAACACATAACTGAACATGACCCTGCCAGCCTCAATGCTACCTGGCACTTTAGGTTAAAATAAATAGGCATGAAATGAGCTGGCTCTTTAAAATTTAGCTGCTGGAATGACAGTTGAAAATACAGCATCTTGACTCCTGGTTTAGTGCTTTATGCTGAACTTTCTTTTCCCTATATGAGCACAGACTTTGGGATATTAGTGTCACCTAGTGTTACCAGCTAGTATTCTCCTTTGTTTCCCATAGCATCCCGTGCACCTGCCCACAGGTCCACCGTCCACTCATCTCCATCTTGTCTCATGCCACTTGGGGCTTGTCACCTCTAGAACGCATCCCTGGCTCCCCTGCGTGCACAATTCCAGTTAGGGTTAGAGATGGGGGACACCTGATGGAGCCTGGAAGTGAGAGGAACGTGAGATCGGTGTTTCTTCCCTCTCCCTCCCCGCTCTGGTGCTGAGGAACTGGCGATAGCTGCATCTCTCTATTTCTTCAATGGCCACTCTTCTACAGCCACAATTCTCAGTGGGCTCCAAGGATAGTGTTTACCTTTGTTCTTTTGGCTCCCACCAAGGAAGATTCAGAGACATACTCACCAAGGTGTTAAATGCATGGGTGAGGGGAACAGCGGCATGCATGGCGCCTATTCTCTGCAGGCTGGAGGTCATTGTGGGAGATGATGCCATGCAATTGGCCTCCCTGCTGTCAGTGAGAACAACAGGGTTCTGGAAGAGTAGAGGACAGGCAGGGGCACTCGGCCATCTAGAGACAAGGCAGGAGGGATTTTCTTGAGAGACAGGGATATCTAGTGGTTACTAATCATTGTGGGGGTCTCTGGGAATGTAATGGATGGGAAATCTACTAAGAAATTGACTTACATAATAATTAGAGAAGCTCTAGCTCTGAGGACAGAGACCTGATGGAGTCACCATAGTGGCAATTTATGACCTGGCATTCAGTTCAGACACCTGGAGCTTCTCGACTGAGCGGATATTGGGTCCCTTTGAGGAAGAAAGAAACCTTCGATGTTGTCACAATGCTGTAAACCTTCCTCCAGGCCTTCTCCCAAAGGGATCTGATATATGACTTATGATATAGTGACCCCAAATTCAGGGTATTCTTGTATACTCTAAAGCATGCAATGCCTTCTTCCTTAGGATTCAGCCTAGTGCCAATATCTGTGTATAGCTGTGACCTTCATGGGTCATAGCTAATTAGATGAGGAACAGTAGACCCAATTCAACCTAGGCAGCATACAGGCTGGTTCTGGTCCCCACTCCAAAGTTTTCTGCATTTTATTGTGTTAGTTTCCTATTGCTGCATACCAAATTATCACAAATTTTAGAGGATTAAAATAGCAACCGTTTACTTTCTTGCCATTTCCACAGATTAGCAGTTCAGGCATGGGTTAGCTGGGTCTTCTTTTCAAGGCCTCACAGGCTGAAATTAGGCTGAGTTTCTTTCTTGAGGTTCTGGGAAGAACTTGCTCCCAGGTTCCCTCAGGTTGCCAGCTGAATTCAGTTCCTTGTGACTGTAGGACCGAGATCTCTGCTTTCTTGCTGGCTGTCAGCCAGGGGCCTCTCGCTGCTCCTAGAGGCCTCCCGTGTTCCCACTGCATGCTTCCTCCATCCTGCAGAGGAGAACCGCCCTGCATGGAAACCCTCCTGCACATCACATCACTCCAGGAGGACCTCAGTTCCTCCAAGGAAGTTACCTTCATTAGGTCAAGCTCATAAGATAATCTGTCAATCTTAATTTCTACTGATTTGGGGTCTTGATTACATTTGCTAAATTGTTTTTGCCACGAATCATAACATAATTGCAGGAGTGATATCTCATCACTGGCTTTGTCTACACTTAGGAAAAAGAGATTATATAAGAGCAAAGATCACTGGAGTCATCTTAGGATTCTCTCTACCACAATATTATAAAGACAGTAATTTAAAAGGTATAACCGACTTCTGCTTCTGTCTATTAGAATAAGTGATGTCAGACTAATCCTACCTCCATAAAGAACCATAAAACTGTTTTCAGACAGCAGACAACAGCAGCACACTTTGATTTGTTGAGAAACCGGAAACTTAAGGGGGAAGTCCCATGATTTCCTAGTTCTTTGCTGGGGAGAATTTCTCACCAGCTGCACAGTGGGCTAAAAAGTCCACTCAGAGCAGGGCAGCCCCACTGAGCTGAGAAGGCAGAGATTAGAGTTCAGGGTTGCTGAAGCAACTGCAACCTGCAGGGTAGGGCATCAATGAGGACACAGTTGTGCAGAGGGGCAGTTCCTAAAGTCCACGTGGGGTTCCATTTGCATACTTATCAAGGACTGGACTCTACCTGCACAAGAAAAAGACTAACAGATTTAACAGACGGGTGGCTGCTACAAAATTATGTTTGGACCAGAGGTACTTCAGGTGGAGGAGCATTGGGGAATGAATGGAAGATGGAGTTCCTGCCATCCATGGTGGGGGAAAGACCTCATGCACACCTCATTAGCACCCAGGTATCCAACTGAGACACTAGAATAACTGCTTTAGGAATAAGTGTCGCATTTTACAATAAGACCTATTCTAGACCAGTCCTAGTAAAGCCTAAAACTAAACCCTGACAAAATCCACCAAGGGGTGGATTGGTGATTGAGTCCTGCCAAATTAGAGGGTCTTGGGAAATACTGTGGGCTTTCCATGAATCCATAGTAATGAAACATAAACCAAGTCCACATAAGTCCAAAGTGATCTGACAGTAATTTTACTGCCCACTAGAACAAAATTAATTCACACAATCAATAAGACAAGTTAGCCAAGTTGACATTTAAGCAAACTACATCTAAGAACAGCTAACAAATAACTCTTCACAAACACACATATAACATTCACCAAGATAAATCACATACACTAAGCCGTAAAATAAATCTCAACAAATTTTCAAAAAATGTTACAGATTATGTTTGTTGACCACAAAATTATATTAGAATCAATAACAGTAAGAAATCTATTAAATTATGGAATATTTGGAATTTAGATAATATGCTGCTAAACAACATGAATCCAAGAGAAGAAAAAACTGGAAAATACTTGAAATATAATGAAAATGAAAACACAAGATATTAAAATTTGTGAGATGCAGCTAAAGTGATACGTAAGAAAAACTATTCAACTTTTTATGTGTATACTAGAGAATAAAAACATTTTTAAATCAGTGTTTTGAATTTATATTTTAAGATTCTAGAAAAAGACAAGCAAATTAAACCCAAAGTAAGTAGAACAAAATAAATCATAAAAAGCAGAAGTAAAATATAAAACAGATAAACAACTAAAAATTAAAGCTAAAGACTGTTTTTAAAAAAAATTAATAAAACTGATAAACACCTAGCAAGACTAATCAAGAAAAAAGAGAGAAAATGCAAATTATCTTTATCAGGAACTAAAAAGATGATATGCATAGATTCCAACATTAAAAGGATATTTAAAAGTTATGATAAGCAACTTCATGTCCATAAAAGCAACAATGTAGCTAAAATGGGCAAATTTCTTGAAAAGTACAATTCACCTAAACTCACAAGAGGAAATAGCAAGAATATTCCTCTACCTATAAAAGAAATTGGATTTATGATTTAAAATCTGACACTAAGCAAAATCTAAGCCCAGATGCTTTCAGGTTGAATTCTTTTATCTACAGATGACATGATAAAAATATTAAATTAATTTTTTCAGAACATAGAAGAGGAAACCTTTCAACATTTTTGAAGCAAGCATAACCCTGATACTAAAACCAAAGCAAATATAACCCTGATACCAAAAGATTTTAAAAGAAAAAAAAATCGCTACTTCTTGTAAGCATAGATGCAAGAAATCCTACAAAATATTAACAAATCAAATCCAAACATATAGCAGGTATAATAATTTATATTCCAGGAATAAAATGTTTGTTCAACATTTGTAAATCAATTAATGTAATTCAGCCCATTGACAGAGGAAAAATTATACAAACATCTAAATCAATGCAGAAAATGTATTTGTCAAGATTGAAACAAATTCATGATTTTAAAAAGAAAACAAAACAGGAATAAACACTAGGAATAGAGGGAACTTTCTTTAACTTGCAAAATGCATCTATGAAGAACATCCAGCTAATATCGTGGTTAATAATGAAAAGCTAAATGCTTTTCATCTAAGACAGAGAATAGGGGAAGAATGTCGGCTTTTGCTGCATTTATTCACTATCATTTTGGAGGTCTTAGTCAAGGCAACAATGAAAAGAAAGACAAATAAAAAGGAATAAAGTGTGGAAATCAAGATGTGAAACAATCCGTATTCACGACAAACATGTATGTAGAAGATCCTAAGAAATATGCTTAAAATTACTTGTATTAATCTGTGAATTCTGCAGGGTCACAAGATTCAATGAATAAAAACTAGAAAGCCTCAACAAATGAAGAGATGTAACATGTAGAAGAATGGGAAGATTAAAAAAAATAATATTTTAATGTTATCACCGATGTCATTTATACTTTGCACCTCCTGGGTTTCCAATATTGGTTGAAAAATTTATCCCCATTGCCAATATTATGTATATACTTTCTTAAGTTGTCTTGAAAGATTTCAAATTAAATTGAAATTTTATTTTACATTTTAGGCTTAAATCCATTTTTGAGTACGATGAGGTTCAACATTATTTCCTTCCAGATAGGCACTAAATTTTGCCAGCATAGACTATTTCGAAAAATATATTTCATCCACTGATTTGATGTATCATTATGATGTATTAAATTTTTATAGTCAATGATCTATAATGAGTTATCTAGACTCTTTCACTTATCTATTTATTTGTTTGTTTATATACTGATACCATATTATTGTTCCCAATCAACTTGTGGAGGCTGAGGCAGGAGGATCGCTTGAGCCAGGAGTTGGAGGCTGCAGTGAGCTGGGATAGCACCATGGCACTCCAGCCTGTTTGATAGAACAACACCGTCTCAAAAAAATACATCTCGGGGCCGGGCGCGGTGGCTCATGCCTGTAATCCCAGCACTTTGGGAGGCCGAGGTGGGTGGATCACGAGGTCAAGAGATCGAGACCATCCTGGTCAACATGGTGAAACCCCGTCTCTACTAAAAATACAAAAAATTAGCTGGGCATGGTGGCGCGTGCCTGTAATCCCAGCTACTCGGGAGGCTGAGGCAGGAGAATTGCCTGAACCCAGGAGGCGGAGGTTGCGGTGAGCCGAGATCGCGCCATTGCACTCCAGCCTGGGTAACAAGAGCGAAACTCTGTCTCAAAAAAAAAGCATTTCCTAAGATTATGGTTTAATGCATTTTGACAAATTCGTACAATTGTAGTGGATTCATAGAGTTGTGCAGCCGTCACCAACACCAGTTTTAGAACATTTTCTTCACCTCTTCAATTTCCCTCCAGCTCCTTTGCAGTCAATCCCTGCTCCCTCACCTGCTACCACCATGACAGCCCCAAGCAATCATTAATCTGCCCTGTACCTCTATAAATGTGTCCTTTCTGGACATTTCACAGAAATAGAATAAGACAATATGTAGTATTTTGCACTTAACATAATGTTATGGAGGTTCATCCATGTGGTAGCATGTATAAGATTTCATTGCTGAATAGAATTCCATTGCACAGGTACACCACATTTTGTTTATTCATTTAGCAGCTGATGGACACTGAATTATTTCCAGTTTTTGACTATTGTGGATAATACTGCAGTGAACATGCCGGAATAATTCTTGAATAGACATATGTTTCCCTTTATTTTGGATAGATTTCTAGGGGTGGACTTGTTGAATCATATGATAACAGTATGTTTAACTTCTTAAGAAACTGTCAAACTGGTTTCCAAAGTGATTATTATTTTACATTCCCAACAGAAATATTTGAGGATTCCAGCTTTCCCACATAATCAGCAAGACTTGGTATTCTCTGTCTTTTTAAGATTAGTCATATTCATGGGTATAATGTGGTATATTAGTGTGGTTTTAATTTACATTTACCTAAAGACAGATGACGTTGAGTACCCTGTTATATGCTTTTTAGCCATCTATATTTCTTCTTTCGTAACATGTGCATCCATGTTCTTTGCTGATTTTTAAAATTAGGTTGCTTCTTTTTTTTTTTTTGAGACAGTGTTTCGTTCTTGTTGTCCAGGCTGGAGTGCAGTGAGGCAAAGTCGGCTCACTGCAACCTCCCCGTCCTGGGTTCAAGTGATTCTCCTGCCTCACCCTCCTGAGTAGCTGGGATTACAAGCATGTGCCACCACACCCGGCTAATTTTGTATTTTTAGTAGAGATGGAGTTTTCTCCATATTGGTCAGGCTGGTCTCGAATTCCCGACCTCAGATCGTCCAACAGCCTCGGTCTCCCAAAGTGCAGGAATTACAGGCGTGAGTCACCCTGCCTGGCCTAGGTTGCTTCTGATTGAATTAAAAAAGTGTTCTTTATATATTGTGAATTCAAGTCCTTTGTAGGATATATGTTTAGCAAATATTTTCTTCTAACCAATGACTATTTTCTTCTTAATGATCTCTTTTGAAGCAGAAAGGTTTTAAATTTTAGTAAAGTCCGTTTTATTAATGGTTTCTATTTGGCTTGTGTTTTTGGTACATTATCTTAGAAGTCTTTGCTTAACCCAAATTCACAAAGATTTTCTCCCGTGAATTCCTCTTGAAGTTTTATATTTTAGCTCTTACAACTAGGTCTATATCCATCTTGAGTTAATTGCTGTGCATGTGTTATGTCAGGCAAAGTGCCATGAGGGGGCTTTGTCTGGATAGCAGCAGGGGAACTTGGAGATAAGTCATGTTTCAGAGTTATCCTTCCCAAGCCCATGAAACTGAGATTTCCTCCTGCATCTGTCAGTGACTGGCTAATGCCTTGAGGGAAGACAGATAAATGGGAAATATGGATTATACATTTCCATGTATGTCCCATTTTGGGGACCTGGGTGCAAAATGGTTACAGTAGCCCAAGGGTAGTCTTTCCAGAAGAACCCTTAGGAGCAAAACACACCAAAAGCAGGGAAGGATTGTACAGAGGGGCTAACAGGGATCTCAGGTGATCTAAGTTAGTCTCCTAGGAAGTGTCCTCCTGAAATGGATGCAAAGGGGAACTTCCACATATCAAGGACTCGGTAAACATGTGTCTTTGGAGTTAGGAGCAGATAGAAGGCATTTCATAGTTTGTAAATATTTTTGTCAACATGAATATAGCAGGCATCTAGACTTATAATCCCCTAAAGAAAAGATAGAGAAATTTGACAACCAAAGGTCCCATCCATTTAAGAACCAGTGAGCTCTGAGAGAATCCTAAGGGTTAGCTGATACTGCCCTATCTCAACTCACAGACCACACACTTCTAAGATTTGTTAAGTTTCCTATGTGTGGCCAGAGGAACACTAGCACAAGGAATTTGATAGTCTGAGTAAAGAGACAATTCAGGGAATGTAATGTTGCATAGTCACACCGCATTACGTATCACTCTCACTGCAGTCGCCTTTCTGAAAATGAAACCACTGATATTCAATTGAAACACATGGAAGTCAAAACACGTGATGGACAAAAGTTGAAAGGTTGGATCTGTGTTTTAAATTATTGTGTCCTCAGCTTGAATAAGGGTGGATAAAGTGCAGACCCCACTGGAATGCCTTCTAGATTTGTGAAGTGGAATGAGCGGTAAAGAAAGAATGCAGTTATACAGCTTAGTAAAACAAAATATCTTTCCCGCCTCACATTTTTAAAAAATTTTGCCTGTTCTCAGGGTTCCAGGCCCAAGTCTAGCACCAATGCCTAACCGTGGCAGAGAAGAATCGACTTCCCAGGTACCTTCACGTATTTTGGGGCCTATAAAGGGTGGAGCTCCTCAAAGGTAGGGTTCCTGGAGTCTCCTAGATGTCTGAGAGGCCTTTGGACAGGATATGGGCAAGTGTGCAGATGCGGGGATGGTCACATTTAACAGAGTCCAGGAATATAACTTCAGAGAGCACATGCTGTACCGAGAACTTTGATACCTGTCACAAAATACCATGTCTATGCATTTAAATTTGGCATGCATATTCCTAATAGTATTTTAGGGTGGAATATAGCATCACACCATGCAGCCTTATGGAAGCCAACTTTGTATGCAACTCAGTTACAGGCTTGGTTAGGCTTCTTCTTGGCCCCAGCCTAGGTTAAACGGTACCTTTAAACTGGTTTCACCACTGGGAAAAGGATGTGTGTCCAGGAGATAATAAAAAGCATTAGAGAGAGATGGCAGCACACCGTAGGGGTGTTCTTAAGTGTGTAATGCTTCCAGATAGGATTGTTATTATGCTATTTCTAAGAACAGTACTCTGAACTAGCTCTCTGAGCTCTGGTGCTGACTAATGGCCAATTCTGGAAGGAATCATTGTTCCTTTTCTTAGACAAGGAAAATTGAACTCCTCCTGATTTAGCTAAAATATCCACAAAATGATTTGGAGAAAAGACAGAAAACACTGTTTCTTTCAGTTGCTATGATCTCCCTTTACTGATGGATAGCATGGACAAGGAAAAAAGGTAGCCCCGTCAATTTTCATTGTAAACAGAAAGTGACAGACTGCCTGGGAAATACATCAATAGTCCTTACTATGGAAAACCTTCTTACACGTGGAATGCTTTTACTAAGATGTGTCTGATCTTTGTAGGACTCTTCCTGATGGTCTAACCTGGAATCTGTAGATTTACACGTCCTTGTTCCTTGGAAACCCTCACATAATCTATGCTACTGTCAGAGTTATCAAATGGAGATGACCAAAAATGACTCCATATTATGTAAGTTACAATCTCACGCGTCACTTACAGAGCTCATATGTCACATCTGGGCTAGATCATTTCCTGGTGTGGAAGGAAGGCTCTCTGGGGACTGATGGTGGTGATGGTGGTGGTCTCAGCTTTGTTGTTGCTTTATGTGTGCCTCACAATTAATTTTATTCTGGAATACAATAATATAAATTTATAAAATTTGATACTCGGTATGATTTATGATTCTCATAAGGTTTATTTGCAGCCCGTTCTTTCCTGTTGTCTCCATTTCAGGTGAATATTCTCTTATGCAATTCCCTGACCTTTCTTAAAACAGAGATCATGTCCTTTGAAGGAACTTGGATGAAGCTGGAGCCCATGATCCTTAGCAAACCAGCTCAGGAACAGAAAACCAAATACTGCAGGTTCTCACTTATAGGTGGCAGCTAAATAATGAGAACACACTGACACAAAGAGGGGAACAACAGACACTAGGGCTTACCTGAGGGTGGAGGGTGGGAGGAGGGAGAGGAGCAGAAAAAATAACTATTGGGTACTAGGTGTAGTACCTGCATGATGAAATAATCCATACAACTTGAGTTTATATAACACACCTCTACACATATTCCTGAACCTAAAATAAAGTTTAAAAAAATAGTGAGTGTTGGCCAAAGTCAAACCAGAATAATCCGTGTGTAGGGTCATGGTTAGCTTATGGGTTAAATACTCAGTGGCCTTTAGGTCCCGATTAAACTCAACATGTTGCTGAAGCACCTTCCCAAACTATATATTCTTTTGCACATGCCCATTTGCAACTACAGAAGCATGATGACAGTTTTCACTGCTGTCTTGTGGTCTTTGTTTGGAACTCCAGTATAAGTTATAAATTGAAGGTCTCTGTTTTATTACATGGATTTAGAGGCCAAGATAAGTACAGCTTATTGAAGTGCATAAAGAGACTCTTGTTTCTCTGCAGACCAATGGAGTTGAGCTGCCCTCTTTATTCTTAATGAATTATCTTTTATATTTTTCTGGAAAGTGAGTGATTTTTATATTTGTTATTAAAAGTTTTATACAGAGTTACTTATACTGCCTTTATTTATCCCATTGAGAAATGAATTCAATATCTCATTTCTTTGTTTACCAGTAACTCAAAAATAATTCATCACTCTGAAAATTTACTTTTACCCACTGAGCAATTACAGACTGGGACTGCGATGGATTTTAATAAGCTTGGTACATAATTGCTCAATATATGGTATGTGATAAGCTTAATTTCATTAGCACTCCTCATAAATCATCACAATGTGATTTTCAGGGGGAAGCCGCATGGCTTGGAGCTCTGGCCTGCTGAACCTTGTGTTCGTGGTCAACAGCTCTATGGTGATGTGGAGTCTTGTGAGGCTTCCTGACAGGTGAGAGGCATCTCAAGGGACTGTTTCAACAGGAAGGTAATCACAGCTTCCTCATTCATGGCATAGCTTAAAACACCTTTGCTCTCAAGACATTGATTCATTGTTTCTTTTTCTTCTCACATGCTCTTGGGATCCTGCACCTCCCCCTCATGGCTGTATCTCTCCTTCTCCTCAACTCATGACAATCTCCAGGGCCCATGGGACTCAGGAAGAAGTTGTCTGGTGTGGGGTTGAGTCTTTTCACTTAGAAGCTGCCCTAGTACTGCCATGTCCCACTGAGACTTCTTTGGTGAGCTGACCTCCTTAAACCATTCAGCTCATCCATGTGGACTGGAAGAAAATTCGGTTTTGATAAGACGTGTAATGCAATTCTCCCTCATTTCTCCTGACACAAAAGGCAGTAACTTTGGTCTTCAGGAAAACATCCTTCCCCCGAGCCCTGAGATCCTCCGGCATAAAAATTAGAAGAGGGAAACAGGCTGAACTGCAATAGCTGAAGAAACTCTACTCTGGGCCCTCCACGTCGGACCTCTTCCCCAGAGGAGGGAAGCTTCCTGCCAGGGCCACCAAGAGCAGAGGACTCACATTATGAAGCCTGACCCATTCTCTTGTGATTGGGTTGCTGTTCCAGCATTGGCTTGCAGGTAAAATTCACAAATGAGAGATCTAAAGTATCCAGTTCACAATATGCCTTCCCCAAATCCTTGGTACTTTTGCTTTCCTGGGCCCCTTCCTCTATCATATATATACATATGTACTTTAAGTTCTGGGGTACATGCACAGATTGTGCAGGATTGTTTCATAGGTATACACATGCCATGGTGGTTTGCTGCCTTCATACCCCCGTCACCTACATTAGATATTTCTCCTACTGTTATCCCTCCCCCACCTCCCCAGCCACTGCTATCCTTCCCCTAGCCCCGCAACCTCCAACAGACCCCAGTGTGTGATGTTCCCCTCCCTGTGCCCATGTGTTCTCATTGTTCAACACCCACTTATGAGTGAGAACATGCAGTGTTTACTTTTCTGTTCATGTGTCAGTTTGCTGAGAATCATATTTCCAGATTCATCCATGTACCTGCAAAGGACATGAATGCATCCTTTTTTATGGCTGTATAGTTGATGTATATATGCCAAAATTTCTTTATCTAGTCTATCTTTGATGGGCATTTGAGTTGGTTCCAAGTCTTTGCTATTGTAAACAGTGCTGCAATGAACATACATGTGCATGTGTCTTCATAATAGAACGATTTATAATCCTTTGGATATATACCCAGTAATGGGATTGCTGGGTCAAATGGAATTTCTATTTCTAGGTCCTTGAGGAATTGCCACACTGTCTTCCACAATGGTTGAACTAATCTACACTCCCACCAACAGTGTAAAAGTGTTCCTATTTCTCCACATCCTCTCCAGCATCTGTTGTCTCCAGATTTTTTCATGATGGCCATTCTAACTGATATGAGATGGTATCTCAATGTGGTTTTGATTTGCATTTCTCTAATGACCAGTGCATCTATCAAATATTAAGATATGTTTACTACTGTGTTGATATAAAGATAATGTATTATTATTATATGGTGAAACATTTTCTTTGACCTGAAAAAACATTGTTTTTCTTCTGATTTTAGAATAAATGAAAATGTTTTGATGTGGTCCATAGGTACCCACCTACTGTGCAGCCCCTGGTCTTACCTGATTCAGGCTGATATAGCCAAGCACCATGAACTGAGTAGCTTATAAACAACAGAAATTCATTTTTTCTCAGTTCTAGAGGCAAACGCTGGGAAGTACACAATACAGGCACACACAGATTTGGTGTCCAGGGAGGGTTCCTGTCCAGAATCACAGATGCCCCTCTCTCTGTGTCCCCCCATTATAGAAGGGCAAGGCAGCTCTCTGGCCTGTTCATGAGGGCACTCATTCCATTTACAAGGGCTCTGTTCTTGTGACCTGTTAATTCCCAAAAGCTCCCACCTCCTAATACTAGCACCTTGGGGGTTAAGATTTCAACGTAAGAATTTGAGGGAGATGCAAACATTCAGTCCACAGCACACCCTGTGTTCCCTGATGAGATGCAGAATAGCAGAGACTGGAACTGGTAGACATGATAAAGGAGAAACAGGAGGAGAGAGGAGGCGGAGGAGGAGGAAGAAGAGGAGAGTGAGCTGAATAACAAGTTGGTTCTTTTTCCTGGCCCCACAGTGGCTACCTCTCCCTGCAGGGAGCATCCCCTGACCCTGTTCCTCACACACACCTCATTCTGGTCTCTCATCTCCTAACCTTTTTCTAAAAAAAAAAATCCTCTAGTCTCTCCTCCCCTTTTCTCATTCTGGGGACTCCCTTCTTTTCTACTGGGTCTCCTCAAGTTCTACTTCAGGAGCAGAACCGGCCCTCCACTGCCCACCCCCTCAGGCCTCATTTACAAAACCCTTTTCTTGTGGTTCTGCAGAGTCTAAGGCACAAGATTCTCCCAAATGAAAGGGAGGTGCAGGCCAGGCCTGCTTGTGGAGGGGTGGAGTCTCTCTGCTGAATCTGAATCCAGCTGTCCCAGGTCATTCTAGATGAGAATCGGTGATGACTATTAAATCCATCATTGTTAGTGGAAAAAAAAGCCAACCACAGGGAACACACAGTGTACAACTGCAGATAAGCTGAGACCTGTTAGGAGTGCGCTATAAGCAGAAATTTTAATATAAACAAGAAAAGGAACATCATGGTTATGTGTGGTAACTGCTCAGGGCAGGGAGGGTGCTGTGATCAGGAAGGGACTGGTGGAAAGCTTCTGGAACCTATCCAGGTTCTGGGTGTTAATCTAGGTGGGGGATATGTTCATTTGTAGCAATTCATTAGCCTGCACATTTATATTTTGTGTACCATTATGCATAACGTTTCACACAATTAAACAGGAAGTTTCCTGCCAGTACATAGGATGCTGGGAACCACACGTGAGTGATTGGCAGTTTCCTTTCTTCAACCAAAGCATCACCGCCTTCTTCCTCCTTTTTCCGGATTAGCCTACCTGGCCGATGGCTGGCTTGTGGACTGAGGAAGTGAAATCCCTTTCCCTCCCTATTTAGGCAGTGTGTGGAATCGGTGACCTGGTCCGTCTTTATTTTCCTTCATCCAGAGATCAACTTAAAAATAGAGCTCATGAAAATGAAAACCATAGTATCAGGGATAAGCAAAGAGAGAAAGAGAGAGATTTGCAGGAACATATTAAAGATGTATTTTAGAAATCAAATGAAACTTTCAAAAGTATAAAAGAGAAGAAAGATCATCTCAAAAGGGCACGAGTGGGAAACCCAGATATGAGTAACAGAATTTCCAGGAAAAAAAAATAAAAAGCTGTTTTAACAGTTGCAGAATTCCAGCTTGTCAGGAGGAAGGAGTTGGTTGGGAGCAGTGTCCAGAAGTTTGGTGAGAAGAGGATGGGAGGGAAGGGCTGTGCGCCCTCTGGGGGAAGGACAGAGCCTGCCATGTCCTTGATGATTTTGGCCTTTGGTGATAACGGCGCAAACACCGGGAAGACCAGGCTTTGCTACAAGATCTAGACAAATGGGTTGTAAAACATCACTTGTTTCCACACGCCTGTAATCCCGGCACTTTGGGAGGCCGAGGGGGGTGGATCACGAGGTCAAGAGATCGAGACCATCCTGGTCAACATGGTGAAACCCCGTCTCTACTAAAAATACAAAAAATTAGCTGGGCATGGTGGCGCGTGCCTGTAATCCCAGCTACTCAGGAGGCTGAGGCAGGAGAATTGCCTGAACCCAGGAGGCGGAGGTTGCGGTGAGCCGAGATCGCGCCATTGCACTCCAGCCTGGGTAACAAGAGCGAAACTCCGTCTCAAAAAACAAAAACAAAAACAAAACAAAAAAAAACTCGTTTCAGCTGGATGAAATAAAGGTGTCACTTTTATTTTGAGTCTTTTCTTCTGCATGTGGGCAAAGGAGAGTCTTGCAACTTTGTTACTAATAGATTCTCTGATTGTTTTGCAGACGCCTAATGGTAGCTGCAGATGGGCTGAATGTTTTCTGGAGCTGGTGCAGTTTTCTCTTAGCTTCTCTCCTAACCTTATTCTCAATCCCTCTGCGTTAAATTAGATGTGGTAAAATCTTGCTTGAATCCCAAACACTCATGTTTTTAGTAACGTGAACGTTTGGGGTTCAAGCAGGATTTTACCACATCTGATATATACTTTTTTTCAAGAATGAAACAAGTTCTGAAGATCCAGAGCCTAGTTCTCACATGAATAATATTAAGCTTTCTTCCTAAGGTTGGGTTTTACAGTTACTGATTCCTGGAAAGCTGGTGTCATTGCCCTTAAGCCTGATCCATGAGGAACACACCTCACACTTAAAGGTGGATTTTTACTGCATATTGGGTACACTGTACACTACTCCAGTGACAGGAGCACTAAAATCTCAGACTTCCCCTATACAGTTCGTTCATGTAACCAAAAACCACTTTTTTGTTTCCCAAAAGCTATTGAAATAAAGAAGGTATATGAAAGACAAAAGTATGTTTTTCATTTCTCTCAGAGAGAGAACACTCTCCATGAACTTAAAATACACAAAAAGATGGGTTTCAAGATACTGAACATTAAGCAAAAAAGGATAGTCATCGTTGAGAGATGTGAACCAGACAGCCGAGCCCCTCAATTGCTTCCACTGACTGCCATGAGAGAGCTTCCAAGCTAAGTACAGGGAGGAGAAAGTGAAAAGGACCCCAGTGCACACCTTTGAGTTAAGGACAGTGAGCAGAGTGTCCAGGGTAGCTTAGACTCGAAGTAGCATAAAACCTACAAATAGGACCCAGTCAGAAGAGAGCTGCAGAAAGTAAATTACAGTGAATAGCAGAGGCTGTCCCTACTGCGTCAGCACAGTGCTGATTAAGAAAGTACGGATCAGAGCCTACATTTGATAAAAATATTCCAAAGTCAAAGGGAAAATCATTTGAAAAGATTAGAGAGTCTGGTGCCTGGCTCACACACAAGGCTGGGAATGGTGCCTGAATTATAATTAAAACTAAAATTAACTCATAATTTATATGACAAAGGATAGTTTCAAAAAGGTTTTTGCTCAGTAGCAGGCCATGAGCCCTGCTCTGGACCACCTCACAAATCATAAAAACAAGACAGAAAATGATTAGACTGCTTCCAAGTGATTTAACTGCATCCCTGAAGACAGCTAAAAATATATAGGAACACAAAAATATCCAGCACTCAACAAAATAACATACACAATGTAAGGCTGGCTGCATCACGGAGAGTTCGGACACACCCCCTCCCCTCGCAGGGAGTTCGGACACGCCTCCTTCCCTTGCCGGGAGCTCGGACACACCTCCCCACCCCACCCCCACCCCCCCGGGGAGCCCGGGAAAAAAGCCCCATCAGGACCTACCTGATACCATTTTGTCCCATCCAGGCCCCACTCCCTACCTACCATTTTGTCCTATCCAGACCCCACTCCGTGCCTGCCATTTTGTCTTCCTGCCTACTATTTTGTCCTATCTGGGTCCCACTCCCCTCCATTTTGTTCCATCCGGGTCCCACTCCCCTCCATTTTGTCCCATTCACCTTGGGCACAGCCAATCAAATGCCTCCACTCCCTATTAAACCCCGTGACTGAGAGGAGTCCGCGCGACTTCTCCAGCCCCTCCTGTCGGACCGCAGAACCTCACCCGGGAGCCTGAATAAATTCCTTTGCATTGGATTATTTTCGTGCTGGCCTCAGTTTCTTCATTTTATCCTCCACGAGAACAGACCTTACACACAACATCTGGTAAACCATCAAAGATTCTGAGGCCTGGAAAGACACCTATATGAGGAAATGAGTAAGTCTTTGGAAGCTGACCCAGCTGAGAAATAAACCCACCCATCTATGATCAATGATCTTTGATGGAGACACCAAGACAACATGATAATAGACTAGATAAAGAAAATGTGGCATATATGCACCATGGAATACTATGCAGCCATATAAAGAAATGAGATCATGTCATTTGCAGGGACATGGATGGAGTTGAAAGCCATTATCCTCAGCAAACTAACACAGGAACAGAAAAGAAAACACTGCGTATTCTCATTTATAAGTGGGAGCCGAATGATGAGAACACATGGACAGATAGGGTGGGGGTGAGGACAACACACACTTGGCCCTGTCTGGGGGTGGGGAGTTGGGGAAGGGAGAGCATCAGGAAGAGAAGCTAATGGATGCTGGGCTTAATACCTAGGCAATGCGATGAGCCAGATTATCTGTGCAGCAAACTACCATGGCACACATTTACCTGTGTAGCAAATCTGCACATCCTGCACATGTACTCCTGAACTTAAAGTAAAAGTTGAAGTAAAAAACAATAACAAAGAAAGAAAAAAATCCACTTAAACATCCATACTTGCACCAAAACAAACTCAAAACTGATTATAGAACTAAACATAAACTGCAAATCTAGAAAACTTACAGTAGCAAACATAAGAGAAATTTTCATGATGTAGAGTTAGACACAAAATATACTTAGTTATATCAACACAAAGTATTAAAGAAAAGATTGATAAGTTCAACTTTATACAAATTAAAAATTCTTGGTCAGCACAAGACACTGTTAATAGAATAAAAAGCTCCAAATTGGGAGAAAAATATGAAAACCCCACATAGGTCAAAAGACCTGTGTAATGGGTAATTGTGTGTATAACTTTCACCAAGCCATGGTGTACCAGGACATTTGTTCCAGCATTTTTCTGGGTGTGTGCTGGAGGGTGTTTCTGGATGACAGTAACACTAAAATAGACTAAGTGAAGCAGATTGCCCTCTCTCTGATGGGTGGGCCTCATCCAATTAACCAAAGGCCAGAGGAGAAGGAAAAGGTCTAATGAGAAGAAAATGCTTTCCTGGGTATCCAGCTTTCCATCTTGGGAATTGCAGCCTCCATAATCATATATCCAAATATATATATACACACACATACATGCTGTGTACATAAATACGTACACACACACATTTCATAAGTAGGAAGGATTGTATTTTTAAAAGTTCGGCTATCCAATGACTATTGCTGAAGCTGGCCAATGAATATGAGGATGTTCTAGTATGTGATTCTGTCTCCTTTTTTATACTACTCAAGTACTGCATTTGAAGAAGTAGGATAGATAATAGCTGAATTTCTCCACATACACTTCAAAGCCCTAGGGATTAACACAGAGTCAAAAATACCACCCATAATCCTGCCCCCAACCAGGGCTAGGGAACACTGTGGCCTTCAGGTGATTTTATTTAGCTGGACCTGGGAGCCACACAACAGCAGAGGCAGCAGGAAACACTATGCAAATAGAAACCAGCACAGCAGGGAGGGCCTGTTCATGACAGAACACCCAGAAAAACCATCCTCAGACAGCCAGTGTGGAGAAACACAGACCATGCCTTTGACCTGGTGGATCAGAACCCTGCTACTGGGGAATGGATGGGCAGGGGTTTCATGGTACAGAGGACCAGAGGGACCAATCTTCCAATGCTCTCTGCAGAAAGAAACAATGGAGTTGAGGATACAGGGAGGAAAGGTAAATTTCTGAAGAGAGTGTGCAGTTCCAGGCAAAGAACCCTGTGTTCTGCAGCTTAAACTGTGTACTTGGACGAGGACAAGGAGGTCCAGCTCTCCTGTGGCCATGAGAGGGACCCTCAAGACAGCAGAAGAAGGAATAGAGCAGAATTCAGAGAGCAATGAGGAGATGGGGACAGAAAGGGCCTGGCAGGGTGGGAGCCCATGGGACACTGGGGTAAGACCAGACAGAGGTTACAGCAGCCACTGGAGAGAAAAAATGGAAGAGAAAAAGCAGCGGGAGAATGAGCTGTCACCATCGACAGAGTGAAATAAGAAGTGAGTGCAGCTAAGAGCCATAGATGTGATTACCTCTGCACCCTAAGCATAAAAGCGAACGGATCCACTTGCTGAATGGAAGTTTTCTTTTAATCATCTTTGGTTTCAGAACACTGGAGGCGTGAATGGTCCCCTTGTGTGTTGTCTGCTGAGCCTTCGAGTGCATCATCTTCCAGCTGCGGAGGGTTCTTCATCCCAACAGAGGGGGCTAAAAGCAGCTCTGAAAATAAAATACAGCCAATAACATCCACTGGCACCCATGATCTTACTGTGACTTTCTCTTCCACCCAAAGGACGTCAAATCAGGAATGTGGCCTTGGACAAGAAAGTCCAAAGGAGGAGGGGAAGCCAATAGAGTGACTTTAATATTTTCTTTTTTGTTGATCTTTCTTCCATTACTCAGTAATGACAAGATTGCCAGGAGGCAAAGGCACTCCCGATTCACAAAAATATTCAAGAATCAAGCTCTGGGAATGTCTTTAATTATCACCACTTAATTTTCTCATCTCACTTTATCCCTCTTTTCTAGACTACTGAGTCTTATTAAATTTATGCTTTGTATATTCTTTGCATTTTCAGAAGAAAAGGGAAAACTTTTTCTCAAACTTCTGAAGTACTGCAGTATTGTTAATTGGGCAGGTTGGGAAAAGCCATCAAGAAAAGATCAAGAGATAATTTAGGTTGTATTCTCCCTAAATCTATCAAGCCTTTCTCTGCAGGGAGAGCATGGGCAGAGCAGATCCACGCTGACATCGCTGCTGGGTCAGGGCTGTGCAGTGTGCACACTATTCACACATTATTGTTGAGAAGCTACACACAGGAAGCACCCTTGTGTAATCTGAAGGGCAAGTTCATTCATCTTGGCCCATCTGCATGGATGAATGTGCCCTCTCCTGGCCCATGGTCCTGATGGCAGGGCCGGCCACGTCACAGGCATCTCATTTCTGAGACACACATCAGAGCATTTCCCTTCCTTCTTGTAGGAGACCCATCCTGGCTGGGGTGTTCATGAGATGCAGCTCCACAGCTTTACAGGGACCTAAACATGGCCAAGTTGAGAGTTGAAACCCTGGGGATAGGGCGGTGGGGAGAGACTAGGACCATTTATTCCCTGAGTGCTTTTCCAAGGGAGAGCCTGCTGGAGCTGTAGGTCCCCCTGGAGGGACTGGGGGAGCCACTGATTCTGCTGACGGACAGAGTGCACAGAGGTAATCCTTCTTGAGAAATCTGTGCCAGGGACTACAGGACTTCTTTATCCTAGACCAGCAACTTATTCTGTTTCAGCTTGACTTTATTCAAAAATAATTTCTACAAAGGAAAAAGGGTGAGCACCCATCGTGGCTCAGTCCCTGACAGGTCCCTCCACAGAGAAATGACAGAAACTGGGCCATGAAGTCAGGCAGACAAGGGGACCATGTTCCCACCACGACTAGTAGGGCCATCCTGGGCAAGTGAAGGAAACTTTCTGAGCCTCAGCGTCCTCAGCTCTAACATGGAGATGCCACTGCCCCCTTGGGAGCATTCCTTCAGCTCTGAATAGTTTATAGCAGGACAGAGCTTGTTTGGCAAGGGCCAGGGCATACAACAGATGCAAGGTCAATGTGTATTTTATTTGTTTCATGAATCACTGTGATCACAGAAAAGTATTTGCTTTTTCAAACTCAGGGAGAAATGCAAAACGGGAAAGGGGATGGTCCCAGCAGGAAAGGCACTCACTGACCAAAACAGAATAGAGGCCAACATTTTAGTTGCTAGTTTCTTTCTTTGTGTGTGTGTGTGTGTGTGTGTGTGTGTGTGTGTTCTTTCTTTGTGTGTGTGTGTGTGTGTGTGTGTGTGTGTGTGAGGCACAGGGTCTCACCTTGTTGCTCAGGCTGGAGTGCAGTGGTACAATGATGACGCCTGCAGCCTCAATTTCCCAGGCTCAGGTGATTCTTCCACCTCAGCCTCCCATGTAGCTGGGACTACAGGTGTGTGTCACCATGCCTTGCTAATTTTTTGTAGGGACATGTTTTTATAATGTTGCCCATGCTGTTCTCAAACTCCTCAGCTCAAGCAATCTACTTGCCTCAGCCTCCCAAAGTGCTGGAACTACAGGCATGAGCCACCACGCCTGGCACTGTTGCTAATTTTATTACAACATAATCAGATATACTGGGGTACATCACAGAGTTACTTGCTCTTACTGGAAAATAGGTTGATGGTTGAAACTCCCAACAATCCACATGAAACTCCCAGAATGGAAGTTAAAAAAAATGCAATGAGCAAGAAGAAATGAAAATCAGAATTTTTCTCTGCGTATCCTGCGAAGCTGCTACACCAAGGGACGCTTGCTCAGAGGAAGGGTTTTCGGGACATCTTGAGGATAGAAACCACACTGCTTTGCTCATCAGTTAGGCCAGTACCTCATGAGGGACACTCAGTCTCAATGGTTTTCATGAGAATATAGCACCGAGACCAAATCACGATTGAAATGACAAACCCACACATGGAAAAAGCCACTGGAGCTCTGCAGAGGATGCAAGCCTGGCCCTGCGTAAAGGAAGGGACGCTGGACTGTGTCAGTGGAGGGAAGACACCTCCAGGCAGGTAGAGCCTCAGTCCCCAACCTTTTTGGCACCAGCATGCGGTTTCATGGAAGACAAATTTTCTGGGTCCAGGGTAGGGGGGATGGTTTCCGGACGATTCATGCACATTACATTTATTGTGCAATTTATTTCTACTATTATTACATTGTAATATATAATGAAATAATTATACAACTCACCAAAATGTAGAATCAGTGGAAGCCCTAAGCTTGTTTTCCTGAAACTAGATGGTCCCATGTGGGGGTGACAGTCACTGGGAGACAGTGACAGATCATCAGGCATTAGATTCTCATGAGGAGTGCAGAACCTAGATCGCTCACATGTGCAATTCCCAATAGGGTTCAAGTCCTGTGAGAATCAAATGCCACTGCTGATCTGGCAGGAGGCGGAATTCAGGCAGTCATGCTCTCCCACCGCTGAACTCCTGCTATGTGGCCCAGTTCCTAACAGGTCATGGACCCACAACAGTCCATGGCCCCTGAGCTGGGGATCCCTAGAGTAGAGAATCCTTATCAGACACAGGAATTATAAAATGGCCTCTGAAATAATGGTGCAAAACTGCCTGGACGTGTGGATGGCCAGAGAAGAGATAAGGGCACTGTTCAAGGCATGCAGTCAGCAACATAATTTCAGAAAAGAGAGATGCCCTGTCTTACAGAAGAAGGTTTGTTATGCAAATATATCCAGATGGGCTACTGTGGCCAAAAACTCGCTATAAGTCCTGACCTCTTTCCTGTTTCCATGCCCACAGCCTGTTCTTGTGAGAAGAAGCCAGGTGACAGAGGAGTCACTTGGGACAGGAAAAGAGGAAGTTCCTTCCACTGGATGTCTGTGATTAAAAATGGAGCCAAGAGTCAGATTCAAAACAGGCTCAGTTTACAGGGCCTGCCTGTACTAATGGTCTGTCTCAGTGACACAAGTTGCAGAAACAAAACATACAGAGGCTGCCTGGGAGGACCGTGGAGTTTTGTGACCTTCAGGCTGGAGTACTCACAGGCTACATCCAGAGCAGAGCATGTGAGCTGATCCTCCAGTGAGGACAAGGTGCCGCTATAAGGCTGGTGGCAGTCAGACAGGTCATGCTGAACTGAAGGAGTCAAGTAAATTTCATCCAGGGAGTCTTCTGGGACTTCCTGCTCCTTCACCTCTAGTAGCTCCTGGCTCAGCCTGGGGTGAAGAAGACAGAATATAAACACCGGACCGGATCAAAACCACTGCGCCCAGCTTGTTCTATAGGGAGGACCACAGGAGAGGCCAGAGGAAGCCAAGTACAGTCTTCTCAGAGAGACACAACCATCCTTCCCTGTGTTGAGCAGGAGACAGAGAGGCAGGTGCTCAGCGCACTGGGCAGACAATGAGCTGGGGAGAAAGAGATGGAGGGATCCCTGTGGGAAACTGCCAGGACACAGTGCATTCAGCACTTTTACACACATTTTGTTGAAATTAGCATCAGAGGCCAAATGAATACAGGTTCTTGAATCTTCACAGAAAGAGTTCCTGTATCCTCAACCTCACTTGTTCTCAAAACTGTGAGCGTGATATGAGTTGTTTTCATTCACTTTCCTGCTAGCAAATAGTTGCAAACATGGAAATGCCAAAGAGGCAGACAGCAGGTGAGATCAGGAAATCCCTGAGTTTGGTCAGTTCACCTGGCTCAACTGACTGTCAGTTCCAATGTTTGAAAAGGATTAAGAAATCGAAACCTATTCAAGTACCACAATAAAGAAGACAACATTGTTAAAGGGATAATTTGCAGTTGGATGGATGGATAAGACACTTCTATTCATCACTTTCTTTCCTATTTTCCCGGGATCCCTGGTCTCCAGGTGTCACTTTTGAGCTAACACCCCATAAATCCAGTTACCTGGGGGGCACTGGTGTGTTCCCTTCCTCTTCTTCATGATCATTTTGATTTCCTGTAAACAAATTCGGAAGAGCAGGTCACAGTCAGCAAATCACACTTCACACAGGACCAAATCAGTGTCCAGTCGCAGCACAGGGACATAAATATCCTCAGTGTAAGAATGTGATATTCTGACAGGCAGGTTCTAATGCTCTCTAGATCAAGTCTCATCAGAAGTAGCTAAGCCTGCTTTCCAGACCAATGGGACAAAATCTCCCTCATCTGATAGATCATAATCACATATCCTCTGACCTAAGTCAGTGCAAACATTAAACAAAACTTGTTCCCCATAATCTTCAAAACTGGCCCTAGCTACTCTCCAGAAGTGTTGCTGCAATACTGATTTATCTCATCATATGTCCTGGTCAATGAATTGTTAGAGAAATTTATATTTATATTTATATTTCTCCTGGTGTCAAGGTGACTGCATAGCTAAGACAAGCTGACTTAAAGAGACCAGGACTGAGGCCAAGAAGAGTGAAACCAGGAAAACGTCATCTCCACATACGTAGACAAGGCTGTCAGTGGCCATGGACAAGCATAGAAACTCCATGGACATTGTACAGGGACATGATGACATCATTACAGGTGACAAGAGACATCGGAACCGGGCTAGAAGGCTGACAGATACCTCCTGTACACCTCCTTTACAAAGGTGGCTATGAATTTGTCACATCTGCCTGTGGTCCAGTAACCTGATACTGGGGCCAGGGAGAAGTGGAAAGCCATCGGGCCCACTGATATCTGTATTAAATATTCCATCCTAGTCCTCCCTCCCTCCCTCCCTTCCTTCCTTCCCTCCTTCCTTCTTTTTTCCTTTCTTCTTTTTTTTTGAGATAGAGTCTCTCTCTGTCACCCAGGGTGGAGTGCAGTGGTGCAGTCGTGACTCACTGCAGCCTCACCTTCCTGTGCTCAGATGATTCTCCCGCAGGCTCCTGAGTAGTTGGGACTACAGGTGTGCATCACTGTGCCTGGGTAATTTTTCATATTCTTTGTAAAGATGGATTCCACCACGTTTCCCAAACTGATCTTGAACTCCCGAACTCATGTGATCCACCCACCTGGGCCTCCCAAAGTGCTGAAATTACAGGTGTGAGCCACTGCACCCAGCTCCATCCTACTTTCTGATTCAAACCAATGTGTATGTATACAGCCTGTGCTCAGAATCGATCTTCCTCAGCCTAGACAGAGGTACGAGGGGCAAAGAATATGGAGGCTACCTGGGAGAATGTTTAGAGCGTCCTCCCATTGATCCTGAGAGCTTTCACTGTCTACAGTCAGAGCAGAGTCGACTTTGTCTTCCTCAAATATGACTTTGGCGCTCCTGTGAGGCTGGTTGGAGTCAGAAGGGCCGTCGCTGTTTGAACAAGGGACAGCGCATTCCTCCAGTGAGTCCTGAGGGACTTCCTTTTCCTCATCCTTGTGCACCTCCCTGATGAGCCAGGTAGAATAGAGATGATACAGATTAAACCAAGAGGGATTGGACCCCAGGAATTCCCAGCTGGTTTTGACGGGAGGCATAAGGTAATGGTCCCAGAAAGCAAAGGGGAGGTTCCATTTAAGAGGGAACAGGCAATCCTCCTCTCTCTGCAACAGAGCATGGCTGCCATGGGAACCAGAGAGGAAGAGAGCAGCTGGTGTTCATTGCACTGGACAGATAGGAGCTGAGAACGGCAGAGATTCAGCTGCTTCTGTATGATACAGTCTTCAGAGCACACACACAGAACCAAAGACAGCTGCCACACCGTGTGTCTAAGCTGGGTTGTATTTAACATACTGTGGCCAAGGAAATACAGGTGTCTGAGCCACGGAGATGGTGTGCCTTCCAGATTTTTTAAAATTTTAACATTGTGACATGAAATGTACATTTTTCCAGGTACTTTTCTTGGTGTTTAACTTTGCTAGATGCTTCCCAATTCCTCTGCTTGTTGCCTCTTTGCTGTTTATCTTCCCTAACAAGAGTCTAAAGACAACCATGTAGAAAGCGGCTTTGCACCTCGTCCTGGCTTTCACTACAGGGGAGGACAGGTCTCCTCTGTGTGTGCAGGAAGTCCCTAAGGCTAGTGAGGTCATCAAGGGTAGTGCTTACAGGTACCACGAAGACAATGGACAAACATGTTAATGGGGCTATTTCCTTGTTGGTGAGTGTGTGAAGTCAGTGCACTCTGCAGCTGTCTGTATCCTGCATCTGGAATCTGTGACTACCTTCACCTACCTTATGTTCTGTCTGAGACCTTTTCCGTATTTCACCACCCATTACCCGCTCCTGATTATTCAGTGTTACCTGGGAGCAGCTGATTCCTGTACTTTCTTGACCTCCTCATCTGTATCATCTTCATCCTCCTCTTCGTCATCTTCTGGAACTACAGAAGCATCTATTCAGATATTTCCCACTTCACCCACTGGAATCACAGTCAGCCCTATGTGTACTGAGACATGAGCATGCATAGATGGGTCTGCATTGTACTGAACACTCTCATGTTTTATCTTTAACCTGACAGGTTTTCCTGATTCATGAGGCGACGTGTTTCTGATCTGGAGAGTCACCATCAAGATGTGGCCAAATAGTGAAAAGATATCTTGCTCCCCATATTACTGCAGGCTTGCCCAGCCTCTCTCTAAGCTTCAGCAGCTGTCTCCCCAATCCTGCCTCACTTCTGATACCCAGGCACAGGCTCTGTGTCCTGTTACAGCTTACATTAAAACCTGTATCTTTCTCTTACGACAGGACAAACTAACTTGTCCCACAATACTCTACACATCAGGGACTTCGTGGGCCCTCCAAGAGGCTTCCACTGTCTTATCCAGGAACACACTCTCCATGTGGAGTACTTCAAATAGACGGCTTCCTACCACCAAATGCCCCCCACATCCAGTGCCTTCTCCAACACCACACAGCAAGGGGCTTTATCTCATCGTGAGATATAGTCATAAGTGTTCCCACGTTTGAATGCAAGAGACAATTTGTCTGCCTTTACAGATTTAGAGACAGGAACTCAGGAAGGATAAATTAATCGGTTCTCCACAGTTGCTAAAGACATTGCTGAAGATAGAGTCTGGAACCCTCATTCTTAGTCCAGGGCTCTTTTTACTCTAACAAGCTGCCTCCTGCCACAGCCTCCTTCCTGTCCTTTAAAACTGGACGGATGCTGCCTCTTGCCCCAAAGACCACGTTCCAGCAAGAAATGAGGAGACATTTGCAATACTGTGACCTCCAACCCCATGGGTTTTCCATCTCAGTTTTTGCCCAGGAAGTCCTGGTCATGTCATGGCTACGAATTTTTAGTGGAAAGAAATAAAATTGTCATTGTGGAGGTGTGGTGGTCTGGGGACTTTCATAAGCCCGGGGCTGTGTGTCATCAGGGCCTGTGTCCACCTTACCTGGGCTGAGCTTGTTGACAAGATGTTCTGCCAGCCTGTGCCCCTTAGCCAGCTGCTCTCGGAGGTCCTGACCCTGGGACTTGTCAGGGTCATCAGGAGTGAGGAGGGCCTTGAAATGCTGATCCAGTGAGCGGGAGGCATCTCTCGCTTCCCGTAACTTCTCCCGTAACTGGGTCAGCTCCTTTGCCTGAGAGTGAACCAGGGCTTTATATTGCCTACGGTGAGATAGCAGAGAAAGTTTAATTACGGAAAGGGATGAGTGATCAGTTTTAATACTGCAATGGAGGTTTATGTGAGAATGTCCTCAAGGAGCCCTCCAAGCAGAAGGTCACAACATATTTGGGGAAATGCCTGTGGTCCAGAGGAATGTGTGTGTGTGTGTGTGTGTGTGTGTGTGTGTGTGTGTGTGTCTATAGCATATCTATATCTATATCTATATATTTTGAGATGACAAAGATTAAACCACGAGGGATTGAACCCCAGGAATTCCCAACTGGTTTTGACAGGAGGCATAAGGTAGTGGTCCCAGAAAGCAAAGGGGAGGTTCCATTTAAGAGGGAACAGGCAATCCTCCTCTCTCTGCAAGAGAGTACGGCTGCCATATTATGTATATAAAATATAATAATAAAAAAAATTCATTTATTTTTTAAAGCAGGGTATGGTGGCTCACACCTGTGATCTGAGCACTTTGAGATGCTGAGGCGGGCAGAACCTGAGATTGGGTGTTCAAACCCGGCCTGGCCAACATGGTGAAACTCTGTCTCTACTAAAAATACAAAAATTAGCCAGGCATGGTGGTGTACACCTCTAGTCCCAGCTGCTTGGGAGGCCGAGACAGGAGAATTGCTTGAACTTTGGGGGCTTCCTCTGTATCAGAGAGAGCTCCTGTGAGATCCTCTATGATGTTCCATTCATTTTTTTCTTCTGTAAACAAAAGTCAGTGTCTTCCCAAATCGGTTTCAAAAGGATGTCCTTTCAGCTCCTCACTTTAGCCATGGACATTTCTATGTGAAAATTCACATAGTGCATCGGGCAGTGACTGGAAACAGAGCCGTGCACAGAAATGTGGCCAGGTGCAGATGGGGTGAATCGTAAAGATGAAAGAAGAAAAGAATGACAGGTCAAGAAGGCAGTATTGACTGAATGAATGAGCTGCTGCAGTCAGTCAGGAGGTGACTCTAAGGGTAAATGGGATAGAGTGTAAATGCTGCTGGATGGTTCACTTTCTTTTAATTAATTTTGGATATGCGAATTTTGACTCAACATTTAGTTGTTATAAAAAGAGTAAACAAAGCTCAAGGAAACAACTGCAACCCGTAACTTGCTAAGATTACTGTTCTGTTTTATGAGTGTTGGTGTGAAATGTGCCTGCCATGTAAATGCCTGTCCTGGTCCTGGCCCAGCTTAGCTCCTGGCTCTCCCAGCTGAACTGCTGCGCTTCAGAGATTCACACCTCTGCCCACCTTCCTGTCCCCACGGCATCTGCTCACCTGAGCTCCTCGGCTTGCCGGAGCTTCTTCTCTGTGAACTGCACTTCATCCATCAGCAGAGAGTCTATGATGTCTCTGTACACTTCACCATCTGAGAAAAGACAGTCACGCCTGCCTCAGTGGAAGGCTGGACAGGCTGCTGTGGTCACTGCCTACGTGGCAGGTGGCAGCGTCCATCCCAAGGACAAAAGCATCTCCACTATCAGGCTCCAGTGAGGGATTTCCTCATTTTTAATTATCAACCTCCCAACTTGCTGGCATCTGATACTCTCCAACTTAGAGATGGGGAAAAAGAAACTCGGTAGCACATCAAGTAACTTGACAGGATGATTCACCTGGGATGAGGCAGAGTCAGAATTCATAGCCCCCGAGGTCTGACTCTTAGTTTTGGGCAACGTTCCCAAGCCTTGTAGCCTCTCCTGTAAAACACTGTATGGGGGCATGAAGTTCTGATATTCTGGACAGTGGGAAATGCCCTTAGGGCTATGGGACTCACGGACCCCCTGGAACTGGGAATTTCAAGCACAAATTTTTCAAAGATTTGAAAATTCATATCTGAATATAATTGCATAAAATATGAGGCATTAGACCCTGAAGTCATAAAAGAAATATGGCCAAATACTAATAAAGTTTGAATTAAGTTAGAAATAGTAGAATAAAGAACTAATAGTGTTTACTCTGTGCCAAGTATTGTTCCAGGAGATTTAGAAGAAACAGGTCATGTCATTCATTGCAGCAATTTACAGAGGTAGGTATTATTATAATACCCAAAGAACAGATGAGGAAACTGAGGCACAGAGAAGCTAGGCAACTTGGACGGAGCCCAGGAGTCTGGCCCAGGCTCCCTGCTCCACACGCTACACTGTGACCTCCACAATGTCTAATGTGCTGTCTTTCTTCCTCTTTAGAATAAGAGCCTGTGCCCCAGGAAGCAGGACTTCCCTCTCACCAGGGTACTCCCTGCTCTTGATGCCCTCCCGTATAGATGCCACACTTACCATTAGGAGCAGTCTCCTCTTTAAGCTCCTTAGAGCAGGTACTCTGTACTGTCACCACGTTTCCCTCAGGGTCCCCAGAACAGAGATTTGCCTACTGGGCCTCAAAGAAGCTTAAACTGAATGGCAGTTCTTTGGTCCCAGACATTTACTAACAGACTACAAGTTATTTGTCTGCAGGATCTTACAGGGTACAGAAAGGATTCTCGTAAACTTGATTTAGCCTCTTGCTGAGGAGAGCAAGTGCTTCTGCGCCTGTGTGAGAGTCAGTAAGTAGGATTTTAACTCTAGTCCTACCTCACACCAGACTGCTAACGTGGAAAAGTTGCTAAACACATCGTGCCTCCATTTTCCATCCTTAACACAATACAATGAAGTTAAAGTACCCATTTCTATTTCCCTAGAACTAAGGGAAGGATGAAATTAATTTAGATGAAGGGACCGTTCAGTATCTCAGAGAGAAGCAGGCGCTCATTCACTTTTGTGATGATGAATCTATAGAACTTACCGCATTTCTTCAGTTGCTTGGCCAGAGAGTAGGCAGTAGCTTGACTTACAAGAAATTTCTCTTTGAGGTCTTGGAACTGCTGTTGGCTCTCTGCCAGCTGGGAGCGTAATTCCTGGTTGATTTCTAGGATGTTCATCTCTGCCCTCTCCCTGGATAAATGTCCAGCAGATGCCATCATGCTGACGTTGGTGGCAGAAGAGGTATAACAGGGACTAGGGAGAAGAAACCCGAACACATGATGGGTCAAAAACTAGTGAAATCAACTATTAGTGAGGGATGACAACAGCTGGAATGGTTGACTTATGGTTAAGAAGAACTTGATCAACACCCCACAGCAGTTTAGAGTCCTTAACAGCAAAAACAGCGTTTAGGATGCCTGAGCTCAGAGCCGAAGGCACTGCCTGTAGCTCTGCTTCTGACAAGAGTGAGGGAGGTCGCAGCCAGCGTGCCAGGTAACCATCTGCAGTTGCAATAACAGAATTAGAAGGTGGGGTGTCATGGAATCTTAGGAGCCCTGCATTCCAATTGCCCAGGCTGTGCTGAAACCCAAGGCCCCCTGGTCTCACCTGAGAGTCACTGATGAGGACCATTTCCTCAGCAGTCCCTCTCAGTATTTGCACATCCTTGTGACAGTGCTGCAGACTCACCTCTTTCTTAATACGTCTAAGCACATTCCTCATTGTCCATCTCTTGTGTGTATAAAATCATCAAGGTAGAGACAGTTTCCCAAAAGTTTATATTTTCTTAGTGGTCTTCAGGAAGTCACCCCACCTTCTCTAAGTTAAAACAGATCTTAAGGCTTTTCCACATATGAAAGATGTCAAACTTTTAGACTGCCATGATATCTTCTGGGTTCTGCATTTTTTTTTCTGTACCTACTGAAAAGTTAATGAATAATTTATTTTTAAAAATATTTTCTCCCCTGGGCTCAGTATTCTCCTCGCTGCATCCCGTTATTATGTTGATTTCTTTTCTCTTACTGAGGCAGCATCTTGGCTTTTCATTACACTTACAACCAGTTCACATCCCTAAGTGCAAAGCTCTTCCTCTATCTGTGGGTTGATTTGTTTCTTTGATGTCACTGAACACTTTTTTCATGCTTGTCACTTATCAATATCATTCTGTCTCACAAGAGCTCTTTTCAAGGTATCAAGTGATCAAAATCATCTGTGTATATCCCCTGAAAACGTGTGTGATTGTATATTATGGAATATTGTTGGAGACACACACACACACGCGCACACACACACACACACACATATATTTGCTATAACACCATTGACGTGTTGTTGCCTTCACCCAGCAGAACCTGGCAAGATCATGGTCATGGTCGGGGTGGTTGATGATGCTCATTGTGTCTCACTGTGACCCAGTCTTGCTTCTCCACTTACCCTCGTCTTGCTGAAGCATCTCCACACATCGTCCAATTCCGTCAGTGATTCGGGCTCCTCTCAAAGCTCCCTGAAATGGGTCCAGGTCTCAGGCTGTCAGACACATTCCAGATACAAAAGCAACTGACGCTGCAGAGCCACTGAACTCCAGCCTGGGTGACAGAGCAAGACTCCGACTAGTCAAGGTTTTTTGTGAATGGGCCGACACTGAGGGGGCAGAAATGTTCTGTGGTCTGGACTCACTGCTGCAGGACTTGCGCCGGGACCTTCTTACCAAGAGCATCAGTGGAGCCTCCACTTCCAATGTCACTGTTGCCATGACTGCCAAGACGCTAGGCCTGCTGGTGGACAAAGAAGGTGTCCTCGGCAATTTCACCAACGAGAAATATCATGAAATGGCCTCCCACCTTCAGCGTTCCCAGTGCTGACCTCCTCTGTCACTTCCCCTCCACCGCTCCCCACAGCTTTGCACCCCTTTCCTTCCCATATACACATACACCATTTTTATTTTGAGGCTATTACCCCACACCCCTTGTTACTGCCAAAACCACATGGGCTGGGGGACAGGGCTAGATGGACAGACATCTCCCCCTACCCATACCCCTCCTGTGTGTGGTTGGAAAACTTTTTTGTTTTGCAGATTTGGGTATTTTTTCCTGAGTAAAAAAGATTCTACTAAAAAAAGTCAAATAACTGTACATATGTGGGCATATCATTTGAATCTGTATTCTTTGACTTTGATATATTTATGAATACTCACACCAGTCCTATCGTTTTGAAATGACTGTAGCTTTAAAATCAGGTTTGAAATCTAGCAGAGTAAGTCCTCCAACCTATCGCTTTTTCAAGACCAACTTGCCTATTCTAGGTTCTTTGATTTTCAAACACATTTTGAAATTAGCTTTTAAATTTCTCTAAAATCTCCTACTAGAAATATTAATCAGAATTGTGTTGCTGTAATATGCTAACCAAATTGAGTCTTCCAGTCAACGAACATGATATGTATTTCTCTATTTAGTCTTCTTGAATTTCTCTCACCGATTGCTTTTAGGGGACTTTTTTTTTTTTTTTTTTTTTGCTTTTAGGGGACTTATACCTGCTTCATTATATGTATTCTTAAGCATGTAGTGATTCTGGATATTAATCTCTTTTGTGTTTTATTGAATTTCATTTTCTAGCCTCTAATTGTTAGTATGCAGAAATTAAGATGATCAAATCAGCTTTATAAAGGTGTAATTTAGGTACAAGAGACGGCACCACTTCAAAATGTGTAATTCAAGCCATGTTTACAAATGTATACACTAATGAAACTACTGCCACAATCAAGATAGAGGAATTTCCATAAGCCCCAAAGTCTCTTGTACCCCTCTGCAGTTCATCAGTCTTTCAACCCTCAGCCCCAGTGAGCCACTGTCACTTCAGGTATTTGTAACCATTTTCTATAAATGAAATTATTCCTATGTTATTTTGTTTCTGCCTTCTTTCATGCATCAACTTAATTTAAAAATCCATCCATATGAGTATTTGCTTTAACAGTTAATGCCTTGTAATTGCTGAGTAGTATTCCTTTGTGTGGCTATACCATGTTTGTTTATACATTCACTTGTTATGGGACATTTCTATCATTCCAGGTTTGGGCTATTATGAAGAAACTGTCATAAGCAACCACACGTGGCAGGCCAGGTCTCACTAACGCAGGCTTCCATAACAATTGTTTGAGTACCAACTGAGTGATTAAGGTAAATATTAAAAGAAAAAAGAAAAAAAGACAGTGGTTTTATACAAAGGCTGGAATGTAAGAAATGCCCACCAAAAGTTTTGCCTAGGCTTTTTCTGGCCTTAAAGCATGACAAAATAACAAAGGAATTCTTAACAAGAGTCATTTAGGATTAAACAAATTATATTGGGGGTCTGGAGAAACTCCCCAGGCCTCCACTAACAAGTTTATTGGAGATCTGAAGGAACTCTCCAAACCTCCATGATTTAGCTGGAGACAAGATAAGGATAATCTCAACAGCACCTGGACCCATTTAGATTAAGTAAATTTACTGAGACTCCAGAGGAAGGTCTTCAGGACTCAGACTTTAGTTATATAGAATAAAAGAAGTTAGTCACTTATATGTCTAGATGAATGCACACTTACACATACACATATAGCCTAGAAGGCACATAAGCTCTAGAACACTTTGTAATTTTGAGTTGGTCTGGTGATAATTTCCAGGACTTATCCCTGTAACCAGCTGCAGAAATAAAAACTCTCTTTCTCCCCAGTTCACCTGCATCTCAATACTGGGCCACAAGAACTAGTGGCCCGCCCTTTAGTTTGGTCCAGAAACACACATATAGATCATTGTGCAGACATAGTGTGTAAATTCCTATAAATGGAATGGCTCTCCATCTGATCTGTATATGTTTAAACTTTACGAAACTATTAGATTTTCAAAGAGTCACACCATTTTTCATTCCCACAAGTATAAGATGTCCATGTGCTTTTTTTTTTTTTTTTTTTTTTTTGAGACTGAGTTTCGCTCTTGTTACCCAGGCTGGAGTGCAATGGTGCGATCTCGGCTCACCGCAACCTCCGCCTCCTGGGTTCAGGCAATTCTCCTGCCTCAGCCTCCTGAGCAACTGGGATTACAGGCATGCGCCACCGTGCCCAGCTAATTTTTTGTATTTTTAGTAGAGATGGGGTTTCACCATGTTGACCAGGATGGTCTCGATCTCTTGACCTCGTGATCCACCCTCCTCGGCCTCCCAAAGTGCTGGGATTACAGGCGTGAGCCGCCGCGCCCGGCCCGTCCATGTGCTTTATATGCTCACCATCCTTTGGTATTTTCGGCCCTTTTAATTTTAGCCATTCTCATGGGTATGTACTGGTATCTCATTGTTGTATTGATTGATCTCTCCCTGATGACTAGTGGAACATCTTTTTGTTTGCTAATTGACCATTCATGTATTTTCTTTTCTGAAGTATCTATTCAAGTCTTTTGATAAATGGTTTCATTGTGCTGTTTGTCGTATCAGACTGCATTATATGTATACTCTTAAAAAAATCCTTTGTTGGCAATAAGTATAATATCTCCTATATTGTGGCTTCTTTTTGTGTTCCCTGTTGGAGATAATGATACAAACCTTCAAAAAGTTAAATATATACATATATATCCTGGGCCTGGCGCAGCGGCTCACGCCTGTAATCCCAGCACTTTGGGAGGCCGAGGCGGGTGGATCACGAGGTCAAGAGATCGAGACCATCCTGGTCAACATGGTGAAACCCAGTCTCTACTAAAAATACAAAAAATTAGCTGGGCACGGTGGAACGTGCCTGTAGCCACAGCTACTCAGGAGGCTGAGGCAGGAGAATTGCCTGAACCCAGGAGGCGGAGGTTGCGGTGAGTCGAGATCGCGCCATTGCACTCGAGCCTGGGTAACGAGCAAAACTCCGTCTCAAAAAAAAAAAAATGTATATATGTATATATATATATATCTTAATTAATTAAACTTATATGTGAGGATCTATTTTTGGATTCTGTCTTCTCTTTCACTGATATATATTCTTTTATTTTTTTCAACAAAACGCATGATCCTGATTTTCATAGCTGTACAGTAATTCTGGAAATAGGTAGTGAATTCGTTCACCATTGTTCTTTTATAATATTGCTCTTTTATTATTCTTGACCATTGACATTTCCATATAAATGGTAGAGTCAGCTTGTAAATTTCTCCCAAAATACCAGTTGGAATTTTTATTAGAATTGCATTGAATCTGGACACCAATTTGGGAAGAACTGACTTTTTAACTTTAACAACTCTTCTGATCCATGACAAGGTTTATCTCCCCTACTAATTTAGTTATTTTAGTTAATTTTTAGAGTGATGAATTATCTTTGAGTTACTGGTACAATATGAACTAATTTCTCAATGGGATAGAGGCAGTATAAATAACTCTGTATAAAACTTTATTATTAAAATTTTTTTTTTTGAGACAGAGTTTCGCTCGTTTCCCAGGCTGGAGTGTAATGGGGCGATCTCGGCTCACCGCAACCTCTGCCTCCTGGGTTCAGGCAATTCTCCTGCCTCAGCCTCCTGAGTAGCTGGGATTACAGGCTTGCGCCACCGTGCCCGGCCGAAAGTTTTATACAGAGTTATTTATAGACACAAAGCACTGTTTGTTTCAGTTGCTATGATCTCCCTTTACTGATGTATAGCCTGGACAAGGAAAAAAGGTAGCCCTGTCAACTTTCATTGTAAACAGACAGTGACAGACTGCCTGGGAAATACACCAGTGGTCCTTACTATTGAAATTCTTCTTAAATGTGGAATGACTTTAGGAAGATGTGTCTGATCTATGTAGGTAATCATGGTAGTCAAACCTAGAATCTGTACCTTTACATGTCCTTGTTCCTGGGAAACTGTAATGCAAGTCTCAGTGTTATCAAATGGAGATAACCAAAAATGGCTCTATATTTATGCAAGTTACAATTTCACGTGTCACTTACAGAGCTCTTACGTTACATCTGGGCTAGATCATTTCCTAATGTGGAAGGAAGGCTCTTTGGGGACTGATGGTGGTGGTCTGAGACTTGTGGTTGATTTGTGAGTGCCTCACAATTAATTTTATTCTTGAATACAATAATATAAATTAATAAAATTTGATTGTATGATTTATGATTCTCATAAGGTTTATTTGCAAGCCGATCTTTTGTGTTGTCTCCATTTCAGGTGAATATTCTCTTATGCAATTCCCTGATCTTTCTTTTTTTTTTTTTTTTTTTTGAGACAGAGTTTCGTTCCTGTTACCCAGGCTGGAGTGCAATGGCGCGATCTTGGCTCACCACAACCTCCACCTCCTGGGTTTAGGCAATTCTCCTGCTTCAGCCTCCTGAGTAGCTGGAATTATAGGCACGCGCCACTATGCCCAGCTAATTTTTTGTATTTTTAGTAGAGACGGGGTTTCACCATGTTGACCAGGATGGTCTCGATCTCTTGACCTCGCGATCCACCCGCCTCGGCCTCCCAAAATGCTGGGATTACAGGCGTGAGCCACCGCGCCCGGCCCTCCCTGATCTTTCTTGAAACAGAGATCATGTTCTTTGCAGGAACATGGATGAAGCTGGAGTCCATTATCCTTAGCAAACCAGCTCAGGAACAGAAAACCAATACTGCCGGTTGCCAGTTATAGGTGGGAGCTAAATTATGCAAACACACAGACACAAAGAGGGGAACAACAGACACTGGGGCTTACCAGAGGGTGGAGGGTGGGACGAGAGAGAGGAGTGGAAAAAGTAACTATTGGGTACTAGGTTCAGTACCTCGGTAATGAAATAATCCGTACAACGTGAGTTTATATAACAAACCTGCACACATACTCCTGAAACATAAAAGTTTTTAAAAATAGTGAGTGTTGGCCAAAGTCAAACCAGAATAATCCGTGTGTAGGGTCACAGTTAGCTTATGGGTTAAATACTCAGTGGCCTTTAGGTCCCGATTAAACTCAACATGTTGCCAAATTTCCTTCCCAAACCATATATTCTCTTGCGTGTGCCCATTTGAGACTCCAGAGCATGATGGGAGTTTTCACTGCTAGCTTGTGGCTTTTGTTTTGAACTCCAATAATCTTAACTTATAAATTGAAGCTTTCTGTTTTATTACATGGATTTAGAGGTCAAGATAAGTACAGCTTATTGAAGTGCATAAAGAGACTCTTGTTTCTCTGCGGAACAATGGAGTTGAGCCGCCCTCTTTGTTCTTGATGAATTATCTTTTATATTTATCTGGAAAGTGGATGATTTTTATATTTATTATTAAAAGTTTTATACAGAGTTATTTATACTGCTTCTATTTATCCCATTGAAAAACTAGTTCATATTGTACCAGTAACTCAAAGATAATTCATCACTCTAAAAATTAACTTTTGCCCACTGAGCAATTACGGGCTAGGACTGCAATGGATTTTAATAAGCTTGGTACATAATTGCTCAGTATATGGTATGTGATAAGCTTAATTTCATTAGCACTCCTCATAAATCATCACAATGTGATTTTCAGGGGGAAGCCACATGGCTTGGAGCTCTGGCCTGCTGAGCCTTGTGTTCGTGGTCAACAGCTCTATGGTGTTGTGTGGTCTTGTGAGGCTTCCTGACAGATGAGCGGTATCTCAAGGGACTCTGTTTCAACAGGGAGGTAATCACAGTTTCCTCATTCCTAGCGTAACTTAAAGCACCATTGTTTTCGATAGTTGTATTCACTGTTTCTTTCTGTTTCTCCTCACACACTCTTGGGATCCTGTACCTCCCCCTCATCACTGTATCTCTCCCTTCCTCCCACCCATGACAGTCTCCAGCGCCAATGGAGCTGAGGATGTAGCTGGTGGTGATGCTGAGTTTCACTTAGGAGCTGCGCTAGTGCTGCCTTGGCCACTGAAACCTCTTTGGTGATTTGACTTCCTTAAACCGTTATTTCACTTCAGCTCATCCATGTAGGCTGGGAGAAAATTGGGCCATTGATAGGATGCATAATTCAATTCTTCCTCATGTCTCCTAACACAGGCAGCAACTGTGATCTTCAAAAGCACTCTTGCCCTGAGCTCTGAAATCCTCCAGCATGAAAAGGAGGAAAGATGAACAGAGGATGAACTGCTAGAGCTGAAGGAACTCTACTCCGGGCCTTCCAGGTAGGACCCCTTCCCTGGAGGAGGACGTTCCTTGCTAGAGACGACCGAGGACAAAGGACTTGCACTATACCTGCTGATTTCTTCTATTTTCCTCGATTTTAAAAGAAATTAAAATATGCTTGGGTGCCTACTGTACTTAAAGAATAAGTTGGTCCTACTCTTTTTTTATTGTATTTTAGGTTTTGGGGTACATGTGAAGAACATGCAAGATTGTTGCATAGGTACACACATGGCAGTGTGATTTGCTGCCTTCCTCCGCTTCACCTATATGTGTCATTTCTCCCCATGCTATCTCTCCCCAACTCCCCACCCCCTATGAGTGAGAACATGTGGTGTTTGATTTTCTGTTCTTGTGTCAGTTTGCTGAGAATGATGGTTTCCAGGTTCATCCATGTCCCTACAAAGGACACGAACTCATCATTTTTGATGGCTGCATAATATTCCATGGTGTATATGTGCCACATTTTCCCTGTCCAGTCTATCATCGATGGGCATTTGGGTTGGTTCCAGGTCTTTGCTATTGTAAACTGTGCTGCAATGAACATTCGTGTGCATGTGTCCTTATAGTAGAACGATTTATAATCCTTTGGATATATACCCAGTAATGGGATTGCTGGGTCAAATAGAATTTCTGTTTCTAGGTCCTTGAGGAATCGCCACACAACAGGTCCTACTCTTTTGTCCTGTACAGTTTCAAGGGCCAGGAGGGTCCCTAGGGCTCTCTGTGTGCAGTCCCCACGGAGGCCACAAGAGGGCGCCATGGTGTCTTCCCTTGGAACTCCGTAACGCCGCAAGATGCCCGCTGGCTTCAGTGCCTGGAAGACTGTGGCGGATGTTAGCCCTGCGTATCCAGAGGTTCCTGACTTTTGGTCACACCATCCCGGGGGTCGGCCTAAGGTCTGCACTGCCCAGGCCGCGGGACTTGGCTGTGGAGGCTCAGAGCCTCAGGCGAAGCAATCTCACTTGGTTTCCTCAAAAACATCCTGAGAGAAAGGTGCATTCACACTTCTGCTGCTGCTGGAAAAGACTCCCTCGGGGTTTCTCAGACTGGGCAAAGCTTCCAGTGCTCCAGAGCCTGCGGCTGTGTGCTTTGGGGGGATTAAGCCGGGGGAGTGGAGGAGAAGCAGTAACCAGATGGGACGAGATGGAGGAGGACGGCAAGAAGGGGGAGGTGGAGACGGATGAGCAAAGGGCCGAGGAGGCCTGTGTGGAAGAGCAGGGAGGAGGAGGAGGGGGACGAGCTGACTATCAAGGTGGTTCTTCTGTCACCCCCAGAATGCCAGACCCTTTCTCTGGAATGCCCCCGACCCTACTCTGTGCCCTGGTCAAGCACCCCCTAGCCTCCCTTGTTTCTACAGCTTCTCACCCCTTCATCCCTTTCCCCTTCCCTTGATTACGGGGACTTTTTCACGTTCCCATTTTATTATTTTTTGAGGGGTCAGGATCTCACTCTTTCTCCCAAGCTGGAATGCAATGATGTGATCATAGCTCACTGCAGCCTCGAACTTTGGGTCTCAAGCAATCTTCCCACCTCAGCCTCCTGAGTAGCTGGGACTGTGGGCGTGTGCCACTATACCCAGCCCAATTTTTTCTTAACCTCAAAAACGCTTAGATCAGTGAAACACAGGGGCTGGAATTCCATTCCTTGTGTGTAATCCAGGGACATGGGTGCTCCCGTGTCCCTGGACATCTTACATGAATGACCACAACAATGCCTAAGCCACAAACTGGAAACAGCCCAGATGCCCATCATCAAGTGTATGCATAAACATATTATGGTATATTTCATTGGCAATAAAAGTGGATGAATCAGTGATGACTGTTAAATCCATAACATTTAGTGGAAAAAAAAAAGCCAAGCATAAGAGAATATACATGTATGATTACAGGTTAAAACCTAGACCCATTAGGGGGGCATGAGAAGCAGAAAATTATAAAGACCCAAACATCATGAAAATCACGTAGTGGTAATTGCTAAGGGTAGGAGGGGGGCTGTGGTGAGGAAGGGGCATGTGGGAAGGTTCTGGAAGCTAGCATTTAGTGCTAGCTAGTGCCTACATGTTAACAGATACAAGAATTTATACCTATGTTTTATTCACCTTCTCCATATTGCATTACATAATTGAAGAAAAAATATTTTTTGTCAGTACATATCCTAATAACTAATATGAGCAGAGCTTTTACCAGGAACCATATTGTGCAGGGTGTGCGTTTGGGTTATTTCAGTGAGCACAGCATACTGAGCTTGGGTACTATTATGTCTTTATGACACACAGGGAAACGGTAGAAGGTAGCCCCTGGTCCCAACCAGGCCAGTGATGTCACCAGGACTTGGGGAGGCCTCTTTGCAGAGATGGTGCTGGCAACCACAGGCCATACCTAATGTCCCAGAGCAAGAGCAGTGCTTCGGAGGAGCCCGGACTTTGCATTCTAGAGCCTTGGACTGCGGTGCTAAGTCCTTTCCATGGGGGAAAGACTTGTCCTCAAAGCAAGGAGTGTGGAAACCGTGGCACAGCAGAGCATGGTCCAGTTACCCCCAGGGATTTTGTGAGCCTGGAGGATAGAGTTCCTTGAGGACAGGGTTATCGGAGCGATCCAGATGTCTTAGAGGCATTTAGACTGGATGTCTAACGGCAGAAGCCAGGGTTGATGGTCTCCAACAGAGTCAAGAAAATTTGGAGAGAATGGACAGCAGAGATGAGACAGAGCCTACAAGACATGAGATTCCTACATGCGCTTCTTATGTGCTCCCGAAAGATCATTCCTGACGGAAACGTGGAAACACACTTGCATGGACGCATGTGTGTGCGTGCTCATGCGCGTGCACACACACACACAGCAACAACAAAATAAAAGACAGAAGCTGACAGCAACGGTACAGTGACCACGCTGCAGACTTTTACTTGAACCTGATGGCACAGGGAAATGTCCTGATGGAAAGGGCAGAGGTTTATATGCCCCAGTGCGGTGATGTTCTTAGATATGCCTCGATGCCTGGATGTTCCCTCAGGAAATGAACGCAGACCTGAGGGTTGGATAAAGATGAAGCACTTTATTAAACTATTTGGCCTCAGGCCATCTTATCAGAGAATTTGTGCTCTGGTAGAGATCTACATGACAAAAAAAAAAGATTTTAAAGACCCCAACACTTATTAGAGCAATGTAGATTAATGGTTTGTCTATACAGATTGTTATTTGGTTTTTTTAAAAGTTCATTTCCTTCAGAATTAAAGTTGACCCTAAGCTCAGCTCATGAATTTCTCTCTGTGGCTGCTTTTGGTTTTGGGTTCACTCCTGGGGCAGATGTGATTTATTTTCCTGTGCTTGTTATTAATCCAGAAATGTAATTTCAGCGTGGGCTTGAAATAGTGCTCTGGGACATGCAGCAGAAATGAACAATGGAAGTTAGGTGGATATCGGTCAAAAAAAATGGACCACACTTTCTCTGAGCTCTCCTTTACAGTGTGATGAGCCTCAAGAGCTGGGGGAGGTTTCCATTGCTGTCAGTGCTCCCATTTCAGTAAAAATGTTCGGTGTGAGTTGGCAGGTACACTCACCAGACGTGGGGCATGAGCTCCTTGTGTCTGGGAATGGAGATTTTCATGATGGTGCTTTCATTTTGAGCTAGGTGTTCCTGTCTCAGTCCAGCCTCTAGCTGGTGATGAGTTATTCTCGAGAGTGAGGTTTTTCTCACAACCATTTTTCTACCTTTTTTAAAAAGACTGTAGGGATGGAGCTCTTTGATTGAGAGAGGAAACTACTTTTAATTATATCTGGGACTGAAAAGGTATTCTCATTTATATTCTGCATGGAGGAATGGGAAAATACGTCTCATATTTCAGTTTCTCAGCTGTCAACCTGATTGTGAGGACTCTATATATAAGCAGCCTGTTCTCTGAATTCGACCTCCTCACCCCAATTTTAGTTTCCTATCAGTTGGGCAGATCGCCAGAGTGCTAACCTGAAGCACCCTTGCCCCAGGTGTCCCAGAGTTGATTAGTGGCGCTGTTGGTGGAAACAAGAGTGAGTGGAAAGTCTAGCCCTACACAGAGGAGGTGAGGCTGCAGGATCTTTCGTGCCCTGCAGTCCAGGACTCAGGGTGTAGCCTTGGCTACGTTACAGGCACGATCCAGTTTAACTTCATGGCTCCTTAAGCCCCCATGGAATGGTTGTAGATGTTTACAGATATTTTTTGAACAACTACTGCACAGAGTATATTATGCTAGATACTGTAAGAGACACAAAGAAAACAATTTCTATTTTAAGAGTGGCAAAATTGACTAGGAAGAAATAAGAAAGTCCGCACATAACCACACTAGAATTTGGAAGAACAAGGGTAGGAATTAGGAAGCATCTGAGTACTTGGTGGGGTAAGGAAGGAGCTGACTGAGAAGAGTGAACTTCTGTTTTGAGTCTGAGTAATGGGAGAAAGTGGGAACTATTGACAGAGTTGGAGAAATAGGGTGGAGACGATGGTAAGTTAGAGATGAGTTTTCCGATGAAAAACGGGAGCCCAGAATACAGGCAGGGGTGAGAGACTCAGATTTGTAGTCTCTTTTTGGTTACCATGGAATGTGTCAAGTCTGTGAGGGAAAATGGATGGAGTGATAAGAACAGAGGATTTGGACCTGAAGTATGAGTAATGTCCATGCTTCAGAAAATGGATGAGGAAGGGGATCCAAAGAAGAAAAGCGAGCAAAGGGGAGGTTTGAGGGGTGGGAAGGAGCTCAACCATACATCCTTGAGTCAAAGGGTGCAGCCTTAGAAGCTTGCCCTGAACTCAACTCTACACGCCTCTGAGGTAGCTCCTGTGATATTTTACTACTCTCACTGGGCTATGTGCTCAGAGACTATCAGCCTCTGCAAGGCAGGAAACTGCTCTTACTTATTTTGACAATCCAAGGACTGATTTTAACAAACCATGGTTATTAATAAGTCACAACCAGGAGACTCAGATATGAATGGTAACTGCAAAATGTTCATCAGAATATTTGAGTTATTAGAAATCTTCTGAAATACAGTTTTAATATAATCAAGAGAAAGAAACTGAATTAAAGGAAGTTAAAGAAAAACGTAGACTTGGGGAAGGGGGAAGGGAAGAAATGAGTTTAAATCACTATGTGAAATTTTGCACATGTACCCCAAAACCTAAAATACTATAAAAAAACAAAAACCCGCCCTTCTCCCCTAGTTTCCTGTCCGTTACAGTGTTTGAAAGAGGAGGACTGAGGGAGCTCTGCAGCAGAGGGCTGACTGGGCTGGTGCCTTTAGGGAAAACTCAGGTTTCAGTCGAAGAAGGAAGTTGTGCACTTTAATGTAGAGTTGCCCTTGAGGCGTAGTTGAAGGCTTAGTGGTCAAAGGCAAGGTGAAGCTGGGTGTGGTACAAAAGAGATGGAGCTTAGTGACACAAGAAGGGGACTGGGATGAGGGGTTTGTGTGTGAACTGGTGGTGTAGACAAGGGTGGTGGACACTTTGGGTAAGAACAGTATAAAGACACTCTTTGTTGCTAAGAGAGAGGTGCATTGAAAGACGATGATGATTTTGGGATTAGGATAACTCAGGTAAGAGAACTTGAAGCAGATAAACATTCATTTAACGAATATTTCTTTAAGCTCGGCACTGTGTTGAATGCTGGAGATTCAGCGATGAGGTAAACAGCTACCCCCCATTTCTTTGTGGCATTGACAGCCTAGTGAGAAACACAGGCATAGACAGACAGTGTACTTTGTAAAATTCTGAACTGTGCTAACTGCCTTGCAGGAAACATAGAAGGTGTCTGGGAGCATATGAACGGGCAGAACTCATTGTGTTTGGTGACAGGCAGGTAAAGTCTCTTTGAGAAGGTGACGTTTTCCATGAGACAATGAGTAGGAGTTCCGGGAGGGTGAGGATAAGCATATTCCAGGCACGAGGAATCACATGTGCTAGCCACTGAGGAGGGAAAGAATGTGATGATTCTGAGGAATGAAAAAAGCGCAGTGGCTGGAGCTGGTGGTATTTCATGGTTAGGGTCTAGAGACATAGGCAGAAAGCACAGGGAGGTGTTACACTTTTATCCTAAATGCAAAGTAATTCATCAAAGGATTTGAAGAGACGAGCAGCACCGTCCACTTTACATGTGAAGATCATCCTGGCAGCTCTTTAGAAGAGACGCTGGTCATGATGCAGGGACAGGCCTTTGAGAAGTCCTGAGAAAGATGCTGGTGTCTAGAATCAGTGGAGGAATTTCTTGCATTTCTTCTGTATGTGTGTCCTTTCCACAACTATTTTATCCCCTTAGCCACATCTGTGCTCCCAGACCATTCTCTCAGTAGGCAGGCCCTGTGGACTGCAGTGTTTATACAGAATGCTTCACCCAACTTTACTCCCAGCAGGTGATGGGACACGTCACAAGCTCATTCTTTGTTCTTCAGCTCCTACTTCAGCAGCGTAATAGAAAGTCTCCTGTGTATAGAGCAGAGGTTTTGTAGGATAGAGATCACAAGAATGATCTGCTCTGAAACAGAAATACATGAAACTCCAGCACTCAGGGTCTCGGGTGACTGCTGGTTGGCAGGGCATATTGGAGACAGAGCTCTCTTGACTCAGCCATAGAGGAGAAGGTAGCAGGGTCAGGGCAAGGGCCAGCCAAGCTCATTTTTTATTTGTTCCTTTTGTGGGGATTGTTGTTGCCATGAGAGTTGACCCTTAACTGGACCAGTGATGTGATCCAACTTTTTCCCACAGACTTCACAGTTGAGAGATGACTGGGAAGGGTGAGAGCTGAGGCTCAGCAACCTTTCTTTCTTCAATTCCTTTCTCTTCTTTCCTTTCCTTTCTTTCTGTCGTCCCCCACTGTGTTTTCTCCCATCACTTGTAGCTCCAAGTCAGATCAGTGGTTTGTGGGTGGGGCCCTTGCCTTGAGAGAACCGTAATGAGCTGCTTGTGTCCCGCAGGTTACAGCTCATAGATGGTGACTATTTCGTGGTCTTGGCTCACTTGGAGCCTGGTGCTGATGAGGCCCAGGCCATGGTTTCTATTTCAGCACAGACCTTTTAGGTTCACCCTGTTACAGTAACTGCCACAGGCTGTGCCCATAATCTTCCTTGTTCATCCTGAAGCCAGAGGATGGAGCAACAAGAAAAGATCAGCATGGAAGTGACCCTCCTCCTGCAAAACCAAAACAGGATACAATAAGGACTTTGCTAATGCTGGGTTGGTAGTGCCGTGTCATCTTCACTAGTAGCACTGTGAGCTCCTTCCTCTTTCCCCACATTCCTCAACAGTTAGCTCAGATTGGCCTTCTTCATTTTGAAAACTAACTTGATCTGCAACAATCTCACACCCCAACAGCTTTTTCATCACTGAACTATTTTCACTTCTAATTCTTTTGCCAACTAACTGTGCAACGTTGGACAAGTTGCTATACATGCCAGGTCCTAGTTTCCTCCTCTGTAAAATGAGCATGTTACATTGGCTGCTGTCCAAGGTTAGTTCCACCACGGACCCCAAGTGCCTAGTACAGTGGCTGCCATGGATACCGAGGTGAATGGCAGACACAGTCCCGCCCTCCTGGAGCTTATAGCAAAATGGGGGAAGAGATTGTAAAGAGTGAATGAAAACTCACAGCTTGTGATACATGCCAGAGTGGATCGAATGGAGTGAGGCAGTGGTGAGAAATCATGAGAAGATGCACAATGGAGACCTACTCTACTGATAAGACAGGTACCTAGCCTTGTGAATAAAGAGGGAAAAAATGGTTCAGGTGGACGGAGCAGCTGATGCAGAGGCACCGAGGCAGGAAAGAACTTAATGTTTGAGGAACCAACAGGAAATCACCGTGGCTGAAATAAAAAGCATGAAGGGGCGAGTGAAGCTAAATAAAACTGTAGAGAAAGAAGAGTCAGCATCATGCAGAATAATGTGAGTCTTGAAAAGTAGTTTGTTGCTGGGCTCTAAAGCCTAAAGAAAAAGTAGAAGCCAGAAGACATTTCTAACATGCTCAAAGAATATCCCTCACAATGAATTTTATTCCCCCCCAAAATTCTTTAAAATGTAGGCAAAACTAATTTATAGTAAAAAAAACAGACAATCAGGACAGTGGTTGCCTGAAGCTGTTAGATGATGTAGGGATGGACTGCAAAGGGGAACCAGGAGCTATTCGGGTAATGGAAATGTTCTGTATTTTGATTGTCTTGGGGGTTTGTCAGAAGTTATTAAATTATATGCCTCAAACAGATGTATTTACTATTCAGAAATTGTACATCAATAAAGTTGATTTAAAAACTGAAAAAAGGTTGGGCGCGGTGGCTCACGCCTGTAATCCCAGCACTTTGGGAGGCCGAGGCGGGTGGATCACGAGGTCAAGAGATCGAGACCATCCTGGTCAACATGGTGAAACCCCGTCTCTACTAAAAATACAAAAAATTAGCTGGGCATGGTGGGGCGTGCCTGTAATTCCAGCTACTCGGGAGGCTGAGGCAGGAGAATTGCCTGAACCCAGGAGGCGGAGGTTGCGGTGAGCCGAGATCGCGCCATTGCACTCCAGCCTGGATCACAAGAGCAAAACTCCATCTCAAAAAAGAAAAAAAGAAATGTAGTTTGAATTTTATTTAAAGGACTAGAAGTTTAAGCAGGAAACAATATTATCTGATTTATACCTTTAAAATATTTTATGGCTGTTGTATGGATAATAGATTGAAGCAGGGCAGGATTAGGAGAGAGGAGAGGTTCTGATATCCTAGACAAATGCGCTGGCATGTGAAATGGAAGGAGCAGGGTGACAGCTCATGTTAACTTAGTCCAGACTCATTGTGGCATTAGAGAAGGCAACTTTTAGACACTAGTTGGTTTTTATTTTCTCTCTTGCATATAGGAAGTGAGGAGACGTATTAGCCCACCGCCATAGCCCGATGTTAGGTGATTCTATCCTGCAGTATCTGGCAGGTGAAAATTACTAAGAGGAATTACTGTTGCCCTCAAAAACTTGCCTAGATGAGCTTCGTGCGGCGTGTTTTAGGAGTTCACGCCAGCAAAGTTTGCGTTTTGGCATATATGCCAATACATGCTCAGGCGAGTTGAATTGAAGATTTTGCAGCTTGGTAGGGCTGGGGAAAACATAGCTCTCCATTTCCACCGGCTTTTATATTTAGGTAACTCATAATTTAATGCGCTCTCCTCCTCCTCTGCCTAGTAACAGTCATTTGTCATTAGTCCCTTCTATGTGCTGCTGCCCCGCTAACGTTCAAACACATCTTTGATAGTGTTGTCTTTCACCGATGCATCAGAATTTATATCTAACGTCAAAGCTCCTAATGATCTCCAACGCTTTCTCCTGGTAAGCCCCTCGCTGCTGCTGTCAGAAAGCCTTCCTTCTCCAGCCCAGGCTGGTGCCTTCTTGCCATGGAGTAGTGGGATAAGCTCAATGACCTTAGAGCATGTACTTAAGACCTCTAGGTGATCGCCAAGAACTTTACCCATTCTAGTATCTAGCGACCTTCTGCCTTTATTCCTCTCTAATACGAATGTTCCTTAATGGTCTTGTGCGGCCAGGACTTCTCAGGGTGCTGTGAGACCCTGGGATCAGGGACCTAGTGTGTAGATTGTGTTGATCACATCCAGGACTGAGTACTGAACTCTGCTGCAGTCAAAGAGCATCAGATTTGCAGTCAGACTGATCTAGGTTTCAGTGAAGCACTCTCACTCACCAGCTGTGTGAACGTCGGAAGGTTTTGGTTTTTTTTTTCGTTCCTGAGCCTGAAGTTTTTTATTTTCAGGCTTCTGCACTGGTTTTCTCCTGTGGTGACATGAAGGAAGTTGGTGTATCGTAGCAGACGTTCCACTGGGAATTTTAAAATAAGCAAGTGTTATGACCACCCTGGCTGCGTTTTCCTCACTCTGAATTTTAGAACTTGTTGATAGAATTTTAATAAGGCGAAATAAAATCTGGCAGAAAAGAGACTAGAAGGGAATGTGAATCTGAAGAAATGTGCCTGAACCTTAGAGAAGTGTGATCCATCCAGTAGATATTTACTTGCAAGCCAGTATCTTCTTGAATCTCTAGATTTCTATCCTTAATAAGCATTGTTGAACAGATACATGGGGCGAAGGTGTTCAGTGAAGGCAGCTAATCTTCAAAATCCAGTCTCATTCAAAAACCAGTGAATTGTACCTAAAAATGCATTTCTCTTAGACAAGAGTTTGCAGTTACAAATGTTTTTTATTAACCATTGCTTGAGTCAAGATTTGAGTCCTCACCTCCTCCATCCCGTCTACTTGCCCATGCCTGTGTGCCCTTGGGAAGCCCAAGACAAGCAGAGGTGGCTTGATATGGTCAGGTTCACACCTCAGGTCTTTGTTAAGAATTTTAGAGTGAGGCAGCCCCAGTTTAAATTCTAGCTCTCTTGCACTCACTGCCTCATGCAAATACCTTGGGTGTAACTTAAAGTCACACTCCTGTTCCTTGTCATGGGGGCTGGGAGCCTTTGCCTTAGACCCCTATCCTTTGCTATTGTAGTGGCCTACCATGTAAGCACAGGTGGTCTCATGCTTTTCATCCTTCTATGTGCTCTTTTTTTCAGGCAGGGTCAACCTATCCCGTCACATTGGGTGGGCTTCCTGTGTCATATTCCATGAATTCACGTCCCTGAAACTAGGGTGCCTCTGGGTGAGCACAGTTTACGCCAGTCTCATCATTTTCAGCTTTACCATTGATGCATCTGTGAGGTCTTTGCATCTGTATTCACGTCTCCCTATCTTTACTTGCCCTAAAAGTTAAAAATTAAACTTCTTCTCCTGAGATAATTTTAGTTTAGTAGGCAGTTATAAGAATACAGAGATATGCTGTTTATCAGAAATTCAGATTCAACTGGACATCTCTATTTTATTTGCTAAATCTGGCACACTGTCTGGAAGATGGTTCCATTTTCCTGTCTCCCTCTTCTTATTTTCTGGCCTGTAGATGTCTCTGCCCTGGAGGAGAGGTCTAGCTGAGGGCTTAGAGCCAGAGCTCTAGGGTTGCGGCTAGGTGCTTTGATGGTGACCAAGCATGTCCCCGAGGTAGGTCAGGCAAAGCGGAAGTTGCCTATAAATCTCCATGTTGGATTCTGAGGAACCGATCATGAGGTTTTCCCTCTTTGGTGAAAGAGAAAGCTCTTCCCCAAGTGAGAGACATTTTCTCTTAGTTCTTCTTTGCCCCACCCTGTGACAGGTCTCCTGTGTCATCTGGATGACGCATGCATCAGCAGTCCTTGCCACAAGGGGGCACTGTGTGATATCAACCCTCTGAATGCGCACTATATTTGCACCTGCCCAGATGTGGAAGAGTGTGTCATAGGAGAGTACCCAGGACCTTTCTTACTCCTTGGAGTGTCTGTCAAACTCACAAAGTGTTTAAACTGAAGCACATTTTACTGTAGGACCAAGTTACACCCAAACCTCAGATTTCTCCTGCTACATATCCAGTGTTTACAACTAAGCTTTCAGCATAACCAAGACCATATATTTCATTCTGGGATTAAACATATGGAAGGTATGCATTTGATTCCTAATATAAAGCCCTACCTCAGTGATAATATGGGTAAAAGAATAGCAGAAATGCACATCTTTCTCTCTCTCATACACACACACACACACACACACACACACACACACACACACACACAGAGTTCCCCTCTCTTCTAGTTAGAGGGTAGAAGCAGAAATTAAGAATTAAGAATCAGGTTATAAAAGGCCTGGCCACTTTGCCAGATTGATATTGATGACTGTTCCAGTATTTGTGTCTCAATGGGGCAAAGTGTATCGGTCACCCAAATGGCTATGAATGCCAGTGTGCCCCAGGTAAAATTCTTCTCCCTATTCATCCCCTTGGTAGGTCCATGTGAACAAAATAGGAGGACCGTCCTCTGCTAGTTCCTCTACCAGCACCACTCCCAGGGGCTGTTCCACATTTAGAGAGCTTCTTCCAGCAGATTTTTTGCTGCTTTCACTCTTTTCTTCTACAACAGTGGCTTTCTTCTCCACCATGGTCTGGCCCGGATATTTCCATTTAGTATCCATGTCTTTCTGGGACAGATTTTGGCAGCAATCAGTTTCCAGCTGGTTTGGCTTACTCCCTTGAAAAATAGAAGAATTCCAGTTGAAACATATTTTTCACCAGGGCTTCTCAACAAGAGAACCCTCTCTGTGTTTCTTGAGGAAGGTGACTGAAAGAAGGCCCAGAAATTTAAGGGTTAAATATGTGCAAGTGCAAAGGTTTTCTCTACAAAGGGTTTTGTCTTTCTCTGGACAGATTCTTGCTGAGAAGGATAGGTTTCACTGGAGAGAAATGAAAACCTTTGAATTCATGTTTCAGAGGGATGAAAGGACAAATGGAGCCTTTTACCAAAGATTTAATGTTGATTTATTTAAGACTTGAAGAAAGGATCTCTTATTTGTTTCTTTTCCTTTAAAATTCTCATAATTGGGAGGAGTGACATGACATCAGCAAAATGGCAGTGGAAGTTCTCAGCCCTTCTTCTCCTCATGAACACATGATTCAGCAATAATTTATAGACAAGTTCTCTTTGTGAGGTATCAGACACACATTGAAAGCATCTTGAGCCCTGGGAAAATACAAAATCAAACTCAATGAAGCTGATGGGGAGATTCAGGACACCTTTCCCAGAGACCCTGTCCCCATTTCATGCCCTTATAGTCAAGAAGAGACCACCTAGTTCCCAGCTTCACCTAGGAGAGGGATGAGTTGGTGCCAACTTTTCTGAAAGGACTCCATAGAAGACTGGATTTCAACTTACTGGTCTTGGAGATCTCATGGGTCCAGTGCAGCACAGTCACCTGTAGGCAAACAGAGACAGTCACTTGGGCTAGTGGAAGCCACTAACTTACCCACCTGTTCAGCACAGAGTGAGCAGATAAAAAACCCAGTTATAAGATTCCCTCTGGAGAAAGCATTGATCCATGTGTCCAGTGCTCCAACCTTTCCAGGGATGCTCAAAGACCTAGCAACTGTCACAACAGTCTTGAAACTCTGATGGGTTCAGCACTGTCTATCTGCCTGGGAGAGAACAGAGATAGTCTTTGAGCCTGTAGGTGATACAGTTTCCTTCCTGGCTTAGCACATAGTGAAGAGCCAATAGCCACACCTATCTGCTTCTCTCTGGAGAGTGTAAGAGTTGGTAGAGGCCTCAGTGAAGATTGGTGTAAATCTTCTCTTGTATAAGGACAGCCCATAAAGACTGAGAGAGGTGCATGCCCTTTCTAATGTGTAGACACCAACACTGAGAGTCAAAAAAAATAAAAATTTAGCAAGGATGTTCCAAATAAAGAAACAAGATAACTATCTAGAAACTGACCCTAATGAAGCAGAGTTATATGGTTTATCTGACAGAAAATTAAAAACAATTCTTATAATGATGCTCACCAAAGCCAAAAGAACAATAAATGAACAAAGGGAAAATCTCAACAAAGAGATAGAAAATATTGAAAAGTATGAAATAGGAATTATGAAGGGAAGAACACAATAACTGAAGTGAAAAATTCACTAGAGGGATTTAACACATAGATCAAGCAGAAGTAATGATTAGTGAACTTGAATCAGGTCATCAGAAATGATTCAGTCAGAGAAACAAAAACAAAATTTAAAGACTAAAGAAAGATTAGGGGAATTATGTGAAACTATCAAACGGACCAATATATGTATTATGGAAGTTCCAAAAAGAGAATAGAGAGAGAAAGGACAAAAAAGTGTATTCAAAGAAATAATGGCTGAAAACTTCCCAAATCTGAGGAAAGAAATAAACACACAGATCCGAGAAGCCCAAATGACACCAAATATAAGGAACACAAAGAGTTCCACACTAAGATACACTATAATCAAGTTGTCAAAAGTCAAAGACGACTGAGAATTTTGAAAGCAGCAAGACGAATGTGACTTGTCACATAAAAGAAAACCTCCACAAGACTGTCAGCAGATTTTTCAGTAGACATCTTGCAGACTAGAAGGAATTGGGATGATATATCCAACTTCCTGAAGGAAAAAATAATCCTGATAACCAAGAATGCTGCAATTGTCAAAACTCTCCTTCAAATATACAAGAAAAAGACTTTAACAGGCAAACATGAGCTGAGAGAGTTCATCACCACTAGACCTACATTACAAGAAATGCTAAAGGGAATTTTTCAAGTTGAAATAACAGGACACTAAACAGCAACCTGATAGCATAAGAAAGACTGAAACTCTGTAAGGTAAATACATAGACAAATACAGGATACTGTATTATTATAATGATGGTGGGTAAATTATTTTTAACTCTAGTATAAAAGTTAATGGACAAAGCATTTAAAAAACTATCACTAAAATTGTTAAAAGATTTACAGTATGAATAGATGTAAACTGTGTTTGGGGCATAATTGAAAGCGTAGCTTTTGTAAACAATTAAACTTAAGTTGTTGTCAGCTTCAACTGTTATAACTGTGAGACATTTTATTTAAGCCCAAGGTAATCACAAAAAAAAAAAAACCGTAGAAGTTACATTAAAAAAGAGAAAGAAATCAAAGCATACTGATACCAAAAAAAGAAAAACAACCCAACAAAACACAAAGGAAGACAGAAACAGAAGAAAAGACACTGAAAGGAGTGACAAGACTAACACATAACAGCTCAAAAATGCCAACATTAAATTATTTTCTATCAATAAAAACTTTAAATATAAATGAGTTAAAATCTCCCCCGATGGGAGGCTGAGGCAGGTGGATCACTTCAGGTCAGGAGTTCGAGACCAGCCTGGTCAACATAGTAAGATCCTGTTTCTACTAAAAATACAAAAGTTAGTTGACCGTGGTGGTGGGCACCTGTAGCCTCAGCCACTCAGGAGGCTGAGGCAGGAGAATCACTTGAATCCAGGAGGTGGAGGTTACAGTGAGCCGAGATCATGCCACTGCACTCCAGCCTTGGTGACAGAATGAGACTCCATCTCAAAAAAACAAAAAAATTAATGAAAATAAAAACCAAGACCCAACTCTATGCTGTCTATGACAAAGTCATTTTAGATTTAAGGAAACAACATAGGCTAAAAGTAAAGGGGTGGAAAAAGAAATTACATGCAAGTGGTAACAAAAAGAGAGAAGGAGTGACTATATTTGTATCAGACAAAGTAGACTTTCAGTCAAAAACTGTCACAAGAGACAAAAAAGTATTTTTACAATGATAAAATAACCCACCAGCGAGATATAACAGTCATAACTATGTACACACCCAACATTAAAGCACCTAGATATATAAAGCAAACACTGACATCACTGAAGAGAGAAATACAAGAAATACCACAATAGTAGGAGATTTCAATACTCCACTTTCAACTGTGGACAGAACATCCAGACAGATGATCAATAGGAAAAAGAGGATGGGAGTAACGCTATAGACCAAATGGACCTAGCACACATATACAGACCATTCCACCCAATAGCGGACTACATGTCCTTCTCAAGGGCAAATGGAACATTCTTCAGAATAAATCACAAGTTAAATCACTATCTTTGTCTGTTCAGACTACTATAACAAAATATCACAAACTAGATAGCATATAAACTACAGAAGCTTATTTCTCACAATTTTGGAGTCTGAAAAGTCCAGAAGTCCACCTATGCCCTCTGGTTCATAGATGATGCTTTCTCACTGTGACTTCAGGTGGTGGCAAGGGAAAGGAAGCTCTCTGGGGCCTCTTTTGTAAGGGTACTAATCTATTCAAGAGGGCTCTCAAACACTGAGATGATGGCAGCCACAAAAAGAGTCTACAAATTTAAGAAAATTGAAATCATACCGAGTATCTTTTCTGTCCATCATTGAATGAAACTAGAAATCAATAGCAGGAGGAAAACTAGAAATTTCACAAATATGTAAAAATTAAGCAACATATTCTTTTTTTAAAAATTTTTTGGTTGGTTGAAAACAACATACTCTTGAATGACAATTGGCTCAAAGAATAATTGAAAAAGGAAATTAGAAAATATCTAAAGGCAAATGAAAGTGAATACAAACATACCACAACAGGTAAGGGATGCAGCCAAAGCTGCATGAACTAACCGTAAAGTTCATAGAGATAAATCTCTACATTAAAAAAGATCTCAACAACCTCAAAGAACTAGGAAGAACAAACTAAACCCTAAATTAGCAATGGAAGGAAAAAGTAACGGTTACAGCAGGGGAAAAAAGCAAAATAGAAAATGAAAAACTTAAAGAAACAATTCATTTTTGAAAAGATAAATAAAATTGCCAGACACTTAGCTAGACTAGCTAAGAAAAATAGGAGGGAAGACTCAAATAAAACCAGAAATAAAAGAAGAGATACTGCAACTGCTACCATGAAAATAAAAAGTACCACAAGAGACTGCAATGAACAATTGTACAACAATAAACTGAAGAAATTGATACATTCCCAGAAACTTACAACATACCAAGACTAAATCATGAAGAAATAGAAAGTCTGAACAAACATACAACTATTACAGTGATTAAATATGTAATCAAAAACCTTTCAAACAAAGAAAAGCCCAGAACCAGACAACTTCATTGGTGGATTCTACAAAATGTTGTTTTTTTTTTTTAGGCTAGAATGCAATTTAGTAATGGGTATTGAAAACCTCTTTTATACTGATAATTATACTTAATGATGTAGTCAGGAAGGAATAAGGGAAGAAGATAACAAACAATCAGCCAACCAATATTTAATTTAAACCTATGAAATGCTATGCGATTACTGAGGAGTGATTTACTTCCAATTATATAGTCACCTTTGGAATAGGTGTGAGGTGGTAATGTATGTTTTGTGTATTTGAAGTGGAGAGTTCTATAAATGTTTATTAAGTTTACTTGTTCCGGGTCTGAGTTCAAGTTCTGAATATCCTTGTTAATTTTCTATCTCGTTGATCTATAGAATCGTTAGCTCTTCTTGTTGCATTGATCCTTTTGCCATTATGTAATGTCATTCCTGGCCTCTTTTGATCTTTGTTGCTTTAAAGTCTACTTTATCAGAGGCGAGAATTGCATCTCCTGCTTTTTGTTTATTAGTTTATTTTTACTCTCTGTTTGATTGGTAAATCTTCCTCCTTCTCTCTGAGTCTTTGTGTATTGTTTCATGTAAGATGGGCCCGGATGCAGCATACCGATGGGTTTTGGCTTTTTATCCAATTAAAATATATATAAGTTTAATACCGGCGTTTGATGCTAGCTGGCTGTTTTTTTAAGTTAACACCAATCTTTCTCAAATACTTATAAAATAATTAAAGAAACATTTCCAAACTCATTTTATGAGGCCAGCATCACCAATGCCAAAGCCACACAAAGATATCAAAAGAAAAGAAAACTATAGGCCAGTTTCTGTGATGAAGATATACAAAAAAAAAAAAGAAAGAAAGAAAAGCTAGCAAACTAACTCCAACTGCACATTAAAGGAACCATATACCAGCTGGGCACAGTGGCTCATGCCTGTAATCCCAACATTTTGGGAGGTCGAGGCAGGTGGATCACCTGAGATCAGGAGTTCAAGACCAGCCTGGCCAACATGGTAAATCCCACCTCTACTAAAAATACAAAAATTAGCTAAGCATGGTGGCGAGTGCCTATAATCCCAGCTACTCAGGAGGCTGAGACAGAAGAATCGCTTGAACCTCACTGCAGAGGTTGCAGTGAGTTGAGATCTCACCACTGCATTCCAACCTGGGTGACAGAGTGAGACTACATCTCAAAAAAAGACAAAAAGAAAAGAAAGAAGAAGAAGAATCATACATCGTGACCAATTGGGATTTATCCGCGGGATACATGACAGTTCAACATATGAAAATCAATTAATGTGAAATACCAGATCAACTAAAGAAAGGATAAAAATTTTGTGATAATCTCAATAAATTCAGAAAAAGCAATTAACAAAATTCCATCCTCTTTCATGATAAAACACTGGCAACAAACTAGGACTAGAAGGAAATTGCCTAAAAATAAAAAGGCCAGAACTGAAAAACCCACAGCTAACATCATATTCAATGGTAAAATCTAAAAGTTTTTTCTCTGAGATCACTTCTATGTAACATGATTCTGAAAGTGCTCGCCAGAGTAATTAGGCAAGAAAAAGAAATAAATGTCATCCATATCAGGAAGTAAGAAGTAAAATTGTGCCTATTTGAAGACGACATTATTTTATATACAGGAAATTCTAAAAAATTCTGTTTTAAAACAGTTAGAAGTAATAAACAATTCAGTAAAGTCGTAGAATGCAAAGTCAACCTAAAAAATCAGTTGTATTTTTGTATAGTAACAACAAATTAGCTGAAGAAGAAATTAGAAAACAACTCCATTTATTAGAGCAGGAAAATGAATAAAAGATCTTGGAATAAAGCTAGCTAAGGAGGTGACTTGTATACTGAAAACTACAAACCCATAAATGAAAGAAGTTGAATAAGACACAAATGAAAACACATTTGTGTTCATTTTTTGGAAAACTAAATATTGTAAAAATGTTCATACTACCCAAAGTGATCTAAAGATTCAATGTAATTCCTATCAAAATCTTGATGACTTATTTTTACAAAAAAAATAATAATCTAAAATTTACATGGAATCACAAAAGACCACAAATAGCCAAAGCTATCTTGACAAAGAAGAACAAAGCTGGAGGCATCACACTTCCTGATTTCAAAATATATTACAAAGGCACAGTAATCCAAACAATATGGTGCTGGCATTATTACAGATGTATAGATTGGTGGAATACAATAGAGATAGCCCAGAAATAAATCTATGCATATAAAGTCAACTGATCTTTGACAAGAGTGTCAAGAATATGCAATGAAGAAAAGATAATCTCTTCAACAAATTGTGTTTGGAAAAAGAAGATATCCACATGCAAACGAGTTAAATTGGACCCTTCTCTTACAACATACACAACAAACAATTAAAAATGGATTAAAAACCTAAATGTAAGAACCAAAACGTTTAAAATTTCTAGAAGAAAACATAGGTGAAAACTTTATGGCATTGATTTTGACAATGATTTCATGGATATAACAGCAAAACTCCAGGCAGCAAAAACAAACACATGGGACACTACATCAGACTAAAAAGCTTCTGTCCAGCAAAGTAAACAATCAACAAAGTAAAAAGACAGTGTAGATATTGGGAGAAAATGTTAGCAAAACATATATTAGCAAACTATATAAACTCCATATCCAGATAAAGGGTTCATCTTCAAAATATCTAAGGAAATTTTACTCAATAGTTAAAAACAATAAAATAAGACCCAAATTACCCGATTAAAAAATGAGCGAAACACTTGATTAGAATTTTTTTTTTTTTTAGACAGAGTTTTGCTCTTGTTGCTCAGGCTGGAGTGCAATGGCGCGATCTCGGCTCACCGCAACCTCTGCCTCCTGGGTTCAGGCAATTCTCCTGCCTCAGCCTCCCGAGTAGCTGGAATTACAGGCATGCATCACCGTGCCCAGCTAATTTTTTGTATTTTTAGTAGAGATGGGGTTTCACCATGTTGACCAGGATGGTCTCGATCTCTTGACCTCGTGATCCACCCGCCTCAGCCTCCCAAAGTGCTGGGATTACAGGCGTGAGCCACCGCGCCCGGCCAAATTTTTTCTAAGACATGGCCAATACGTGTATGAAAAAAATGCTTAATGTCAACAATCATCTTGAAAATGCAAATCAAACAACAATGAAATAATCACCTCACACCTCTCAAGATAGCGATTATGAAAAGAAACCTGAGATAGCAAGTTTCAGTGAGGTTGTGGAGAGAAGGGGAACCTGCCCACTGCTGATGGAAATGCAAAACGGTATAGCCACTATGGAAAACAGTATCAAAATTCCTCAAAGATTAAAAAAAATAAAAACAAAAACTACCATATGATCCAGCGATATCACTTCTGATTATTTATCCAAAAGGATTGAAATCATGATCTTGAATTGATATGTGCGTACCGATGTTCACTGCAGCACTATTCACAATAGCCAAGTTGTGGACATAAATATGTAAAGAAAAATGTTTTGTGGTATTACAACCTGAAGCTTAATACGAAATGGAGATGCAGTTAAAGCATTGATCAGTCACAAATGTATTTCATTTCTAAAATTTGATTTGGAAATCTTTATTTTAAGCACAACTCTCCAGGCATGCTTTCCAAATCAGTGAAGATGCTCAGTTTTTACTGCTCAAGGTCGGCAGTATTGATTGAACACACGTGGGATGTGTAGGGTAAATGGGTGTAGCTACACTTGTGTTTAGGTGTGGAGCGTCTGCCTTGGTTTTTGAGATTCCTTGATAAAATTCCTTCCAAAGGTTTCACTGGTGTGTTGTGTGAGGAGAACATTGACAACTGTGACCCCGATCCTTGCCACCATGGCCAGTGTCAGGATGGTATTGATTCCTACACCTGCATCTGCAGTCCCGGATACATGGGTACCATCTGCAGTGACCAGATTGATGAATGTCACAGCAGCCCTTGCCTGAACGACGGTCGCTGCATCGACCTGGTCAATGGCTACCAGTGCAACTGCCAGCCTGGCACGTCAGGTAAGTCCACTCCATTTATGTTTGGTGTGGGTTTTTCGCTGTTTTGCAAATCAATTTACACAGATGTTTCAGACTGTTGGCATATGCTCAGATACCTAAAAAGCAGTCCTGATTCTGAGAAGCACAGCCAAAGCCACAAGCATAAATGTCTCAAGGCAGGTGGCCCTAGTCAGTGGAGAAGTTGGAGACAATAGCTTTGCCAGTCTGAATGATTTTGTGTGTGTGTGTTTTGTTAAATAGAGGAACATCACTTCAAAAATCAAAATTATTATTTAAAATTGAAAACACTCTTATTTGTGGCTATATTATCTTTTTTTCTTTAAGTTCCACCCCACCCAGATTAATAAATCCCTCCCTCCCTTCTTTTTTTTCTTCCTCCCTTTTTTTAGTGTATTTTCTCTTTCACAGGTCAGTCTCTTTAGTGTGCCTCCTTTCTTCTCTCAACCCATCACTCATGCAGGTTTCCAGTATGTGTTTTAGTGCATTTTCTCTTCCTTTAGTGTATTTTCTCTTTCACAGTTCAGTCTCTTTTGTGTGACACATTTCTTCTGTCACTTGTCTTTGCTGGGGCCTTGGCCATCTTGGGGGATTCTAAGGAAGAGGAGATACCTTGCAGCACACCACAGTAACTGTATAGTAGAATGCAGAGCTGCCGGTTCCTGTCCTCAGAGTTCCTCCTGCTCCTTGTTGGGGGGATGTGGAATTATTTTCTCAGGCAGCAGCATCTCACAGGTTCGAGTGGTTCTGTTTTACTTATTAGATGAATGATTATGGTCACAACTATGGTTAATGGATACAGAAGTACTATGTTCCAGATCAAAGGAAAATGTATCAGTGGAAGATTAACCAATGTGTGCCCTTGTGAGAAGGAAACTTGCAAATATAAAGGAGTGATTATTGAGAATTATTCTGGATGTAAGGAAAATGACCTATGTAGGGAGCAGAGGTGGAGAAGGTAGTTAGCTGCCCTCATTTTCTTTTATTGTTTCCAAATCCATTTCTCCAAACTTGTCAAAGGCCCTGGTCTTTATCCAAGGCCTCATACATGCCAAGTTTGAAAACAAAGTCCTTTTTGAATTGCTCAAGCATACGAAAAACATCTCATGCCGTCACAGCTGAAAATGCCTTTCCCTCCCCACATTTAGATAACTCTCTAAAAGGGCTCAATAGATCTTTCTGAGACTTTCCAAAAGCAATCTGCTTCCAGGCTGGTCCCCAGATGTGAGATACTGCAGTAGAAAAAGAAATTTGAGAGATTTACAAGCAATCGAATGATGCCTTTAGAATGGAGGGGCCGTTTTAGACTCTGCTATCATTCCCATCAAAACAAACATATTGGAAACCTGGTGAGTGGTGGTTTGGCAAGCACTTTGTTTTCTCCAGTTTTTTCATTATACCAGGATGTATCAGGGGTATTTTCTGGGGAGGAAAGAGAGACTATGTTGTAAGTAGCTGTCACTGAGAAGGTGAGAAGTCAATGTGAGTGGTCTGTAGGCAGAATGGAAAGAAAGGCCCAGAATCTGTCAGTACTAGCCCAAGACATTCCTGCAGTTTGGAGAATTAAAGCAAGCAACAGGCAGGTGATGTAAAGAAATATTGATCTTTCAAGAAGAATGCATTGTTACTATAGGAGCTGAAGCTCCATGGGTGTTATTATTCTTGAAGACCTTCCAGTGAACAAGACATGGAATAGGAAGATAGTGCTATTTATGATCCTGACCCTGTGTAGGACTAGGCTAAAGCATGTGCTGTGTCTTCATTGTTTATTTTTGTTCTCGTAGAGATGGAGTCTCAATATGTTGGCCAAGCTGGTCTCAAACTCCTGGCCTTAAGCGATCCTCCTGCCTCGGCTTCCCAAAGTACTAGAATTACAAGTGTGTCTTAGTGTTTAACAATAATGTTTAATAAATAAAATAATTTTTAAAATAGGAAAAAGTTTACAGAATAAGGACATAAAGAATTTTTGTATCACTATGCAATGTTTGTTTTAAGTGATGTATTCCTACAAAAGAATTAAGAAAAAATTTAAGATAAAGTAGAAAAGTTATCATAAGCCAATGTTAATTTATTGTTGAAGAAAAATATTTCAAAATAAATTTAGTGTGTCCTGGGTGTACTGTTTTATAAAGCCATAGTAGTATACAAGTCTTCACATTCACTCACCATTCACTCATGGAGTCACCCAGAGTAATTTCCAGTCCTGCAAACTCCATCCATGGAAAGTGCCTTATTCTGATATCTGTTATATTGCATACTATATTTTACTGTACTCTTTTTGAATTTAGATACACAAATACTTACCATTGTGTAACAATTGCCTACAGTATTCAGTACAGTAGCATTATGTACAAGTTTGTAGCCTAGGAGCAATAGGCTATCTCATATATTCTAGGTGTGTGGTAGGTTTTACCATTTAGCTTTGTGTAAGTACACTTTATGGTGTTTATATGACAAAATTACCTTAAGATGCATTTCTTAGAATGTATCCCAATTGTTAAGTGATGTATGACTGTAATTGCTTTAAAAGTAAACAGATTAACCTTTCCAATAAAAGGCAAATACTGGCAGGATAAGAAAATAGGACTCAAGTATATGCTGTTTACAAGAAATTCACTTTAGATCTTTGGACACATATAGGTTAAAAGTGAAAAGTTAGAAAAATATTCCATGCAGATGGTAAGCAAAAGACAGCAGGTAGCTATACTTATATTAGACAAAATAGTCTTTACATCAAAGAGCATTACAAGATGCAAAGAAGGACATGTATTAATTAAATTTCACAAAGAAGAAATGATAATCATAAATATATATGCACCAAATATCAACTCCAAAACATATGAAGCAAACATTGACACAGTTGAGGGGAAAATAGCTCTACAATCACAGCTGAAGGTTTCAATATCTTACTTTCATAATGGATAGAACAACCAGTCAAAAGATCGATAATGAAACAAAGGACTTGAACACGACTGTAGACCATAGATTTTTACAGACTTACACAGAACACCCCATGCGATAACAACAGAAAACAAATTTTTGTCAAATGCAAATGGAATAGTTCCAGACTAGACCATATGATAGGCCACAAAACAAGTCTTAAAAAATTTTAAATGATTGAAATCATACAAAGTATCTTTTCCAATTACAATAGAATGAAACTAAAAGTCAATCACAGAAAGAAAAGTAGAAAATTAACAGATAGGTGGATATTGAAGAACACATTTTTGTACAGAATAAATGCCAAAGAATAAACCATAAGGGAAGTTAGAAAATATTTTGAGGCAAGTAAAAGTATAAACGCAGCATCCCAAAACTGTGGACTATAGCAAATGCAGTGCCAGAGGAAAAGGTAAGTTATAAACACTTACATTAAGTAAAAGAACCATATCAAATAAACAACATCTTAATTTAGTAGAAGAAGAAAAAACTAAACCCAAAGCTAGTAGAAGGAAATACTAGAGAGACAAATGAATTAGAAAACAGAAAAGCAATAGAGAAAATTAATGAAACCAAGAATTGGTTCTTGGAAAGTATCAAAATACACAAACCTTCTAGATGACTAAAAGAGAAGACCCAGATAACTAAAATCAGAAATGAAAGAGGGAACATTACAATTTTACAGAAATAAAAAGGATTTTAAGAGATTAATATGAACAATTGTCTGCCAACAAGTTGAATAACATAGATAAAATGGATAAATTCTTAGAAACACACAACCTTCCAAGACTGAATCATGAATATACGGAAAAAACTGAATGGATGGATAACTAGCAAGTAGACTGAATCCATAATTAAAAGCCTCTCATCAAAGAAAAGTCCAGGACCAGATTTCTTCACTGGTGAATTCTACCAAATAATTAAAGAAAAATTAAAACTATTCCTTCTCTAACACCTCCAAAAAATTGAAGAGATGGAAACAATACTGTATTTTACGAGGCCAGTATTATCAATATACAAAGGACAGAAAACAAACTACCATAAATAAAATGTATTGGACAATATCTCTGATTAGCATAGCTGCAAAAATCCTCAACAAAATGCTAACATACTGAATTGAACAGAACATTGAGTGGATTACACAGCCTGACCAAGTGAAATTTGTTCCTGGAATGCATAGATGATGATTCAACATAGGAAAATGAATGACTATAATACACTGCATTAACAAAATAGAAAAAAAGAACTTTTGATCATATCAATCGATACAGAAAAACTAGTGGGTAAAATTCAACACACTTTTATGATGACAACACTCAAAAAAGTAATAAAAGAAAACTGCTTCAACACAGTAAATTCTGTATGTGAATTCCCACAGCTAGTATTATACTTTATAGTGAAAACTTGAAAGCCTTTTTGATCAGAAGTAAGACAAGCAAGCTGGCTTTCACCCCTTCTACTTACCAAAGTATTGGCAGTTCAAATGAGGGCAATTAGGCAAGAAGAAAAAATAAAAGCATTCAAATGGAAAGGCAGAGGCAAAATTACCTGTTTTCAAAGATGACATAATTTTTATGTAGAAAACTCTGGAGATTCCACACACACAAACACACAGACTGTTAGAACTAATAAATTCAGCAAAGTTGCAGGATACAAAATCAATACACAAAAATCAGTTGTGCTTCTGTACAAGAATCTCAAAAAGGTATTAAAAAAACAATTCCATATAGTAGCACCAAAAATAACAAAACAGGAATAAACTGAACTACACAGGTGAAAGTTTCAGATGCTAAAAACTATAGAACATCACTGAAATAAATTTAAGACACAAATAAATAGAAGGATATCCATGCTCATGGATTGGAAAGCATAACATTATTAAGATGTCAGTATTACCCAAAGTAATGTAATCTACAGATTTAATTCAATGCCTATCAAAATGCCAATGGTGTTTTTCTGCTGAAATAGCAAAACAAGGGATGTGAAGGACCTCTTCAAGGAGAACTATAAACCACTGCTCAAGGAAATAAGAGAGGACACAAACAGATGGAAAAGCTTTTCATGCTCATGGACAGGAAGAATCAGTATAATGAAAATGGCCGTACTGCCTAAAGTAATTTATAGATTCAATGCTATCCCATCAAGCTACCACTGACTTTCTTCACAGAATTGGAAAAAAACTACTTTAAATTTCATACAGAACCAAAAAAGAGCCTGCATAGCCAAGACAATTCTAAGCAAAAAGAACAAAGCTAAAGGTATCATGCTACCTGACTTTAAAGTATACTACAAGGCTACAGTAATCCAAACAGCATGGTACTGGTACCAAAACAGATATACAGACCAATGGAACAGATCAGAGGCCTCAGAAGTAACACCACACATCTACAACCATCTGATCTTTGACAAACCTGACAAAAACAAGCAATGGTAAAAGAATTCCCTATTGAATAAATGGTGTTGTTAAATTGGCTAGCTATATGCAGAAAGCTGAAACTGGATCCCTTCCTTATACCTTATACAAAAATTAAGATGAATTAGAGACTTAAACGTAACACCTAAAACCATAAAAACCCTAGAAGAAAACCTAGGCAACACATTCAAGACATAGGCATGGGCAAAGACTTCATGACTGAAACACCAAAAACTTCTGTGCATCATAGCACAATATCAAGAAAATGAAAAAGTAACCTGCAGAATGGGAGAAAATATCTTCAAATCATATATCTAGATAAAGATTTAATATCCAAAATATCTAAAGAGCTCCTAAAATTTAACGAAAAAGATACCAAACAACTCAAACAACGGGCAAAGATTTGGATACACATTTCTCCAAAAAAGACAATCTTATGGCCAATAAGTGCAAGAAAAGACGAACAATGTCACTAATCATTAGAGAAATGCAAATCATAACCACAATGAGACACCATGTTACACCCATTAAGATGGCTATTATCTAAAAACCAGAAAATACTAGTGTTGGGGAGGAGGTAGAGAAATTGCAACATTTGTGCACTGCTAGTGGGAATATATAAAAAGGTGCAGCTGTTATGGGAAACAGTATGGCAATTCCTTAAAAATTAAAAATAGGACTACCCCATGATCTTGCAGTTCCACTTCTGGATATATATCCAAAAGAATTGAAAGCAGAGACAAGAACAGATGTTTGTATACCCATGTTCATGGCAGCATTCCTCACAATAGGCAAAATGTGAAAGCAGCCCCAGTGCCCATCAGTGAAGAATGGTTAGACACGATGTGGTATACACACACATCTAAATATCATTCAGCCTTACAAAAGAAGGCAATTCCAACACAAAATGCTACAACATAGATGAACCCTAAAGACGTTGTGCTAAATGAAATAAGCCAATCACAAAAGGGCAAAGACTATAAGATTCTATTTATATGAAGTACCTAGATTAGCCAAATTGATACAGAAAGTAGGATATTGGTTGGGAGAGGTTAAGGGAGGGAAGAATAGAGAATTGTTGCTTAATGGGTATGGAGTTTCAGTTTTGCAAAATGGAAAGAGTTCTGGAGATGATTTGCACAACCATGTAAATGTTCTTAGCATTGCTGAACACAAAAATGGTTAAGATTGTCAATATTATATTTATCACAATCAATTTTTTTAAAATCCTAGTGTGCAAATATCCTTGTGATTTTTAGATAAATCCTCTCAATTGAATTTCCTAATTTTCATATAGAGTTTTCTTGAATAATGTCATTACTTATTAACTGTGGAACTTTGAGCAGGTCATTTAACCTTGCGGTGCCTCAGTTTCTCTTTTGTAAAATCAGAAAATAATGGCACCTATCTCATGGCACTATTTTCAGCAGTATGCATTTAATAACACATATGAAGTTCTTAGAATGCTCCCAGCACACATGCTGAGAAAAAAGGCTGGGGACCAACCTTCCCTATGAGACTGCCCCAAGTTCATCTTTAATTAGAAGTGTGACTAAGAAACAGGAGATTGGGATGGGGCACTGCAGGCCTGCCGTGTTACCTGAGGAGAGAGAGGAACGCTGGGGTAAGATGAGAGAACAGCAGGAAGACCCAGACTAGAACAAGACCAAAAACCTTCGGCTGACACAAATCTGAGAGGGACAAACCCCGCTCGGATATAAGAAGTGGATATTGACTCCTGCTAAGGCACCCCTCAGTCCTCTCCTCCCACCCAAAGTGTTGTGCAAAGGGGAAGGAAGAGGTGGAGGCAGAGGCACGGGGGTCCTTGGGAGTGAAAGGACCTCTGTTCTACTTAGTAGAGTGGCAAACATAGGGCCAGGTGCCCCTCAGCACACACGCACTCACAGAACAACTGCCCCTGCAGGCAGACACTGCAAACACAAAAATTTTGTTAACAGCCTTGTCCTGGGACACCGCCAGGGCCTGGCATCATGTTGTCATCATTGCACTGTGGTGCAATACAAGAGTTAGGACAGACCAGTGTCCTTAACACATCTGAGATCACCTCAAATACTGAAAATGCTTAGAGAGGCATTTTCTATTCACAAAATGTGTTGTCAGCATTTACTGATCAGCATGGGTGTAGGTGCGGATGTTCACGTGGATCAAGTTGTGGGAGGCAGAGGGAGAGGCAGGCAATTGCTTTGTTCCCTGGGATTCTGAGAAACAAGGCTATACTTTAAGTACCACGGTAATTCTAGGAAACCCACTATTTTCAGAGCTTTAATGTGTGGAAAAACCATGAGAGCGTGATTTTCAAGATACCCACAACTTGATCACAAACTGGGAGGCAAGTGAATACTAGAGAAGTAGAATGCACTGGTTGGGTTTCAAAACAGGAATGTCATGTATTTGCTAATCAAAGCTTGTGAGAAAAATCGAATTAAAAAATTATTGGGAGAAGGATGAAAAGCCTTTGGTTAAACGATTAGCTGGTTAAATAAGTGAGCCCGTGTGACTGAATGAGTGTGGATTGCCTGGTTACTTTTTTGGTTTCTTGACACTCTTTGCTTTGGGTGGTTTACTTTCAACGTTTGCTTTAGATTCTTCCTGTCCAGTTTTTGCTTCTGATTCTTGCTGTCCAGTTTTTGTTTTAGATTCTTCCTGTCCGGTTTTTGCTTTAGAAGCTCCCTGTTCGGTTTTTGCTTTAGATTCTTCCTGTCCAGTTTTTGCTTCAGATGGTGGCATCTTTCCCTCTTTGGGTTTTAAATAGTTTCCTATCTCTTGCCGTAAATACACAAAAACCACGGAAAGGATTAATAAAATAAGGCGAAACATTATGATGGACACGATCCGAATTGACAAGGAAATAGCCCCTCTTAGCAGTCCTGGAGGCCCGCTGTCGACGCTCCCTCCGTAACCCACCTCCTCACAGAATGGGGGTGCCCAGCCATACATGCAGTGGCAGTTTTTCCTGTTGTTGCAAACACCTCGGGTGTTGCATTTCTCAGGCAAACAGTCAAACTTCAGGACTGAGCGATTGACGCAATTTTTCTTAAAACATACCCGGTCTTCCCCACAGGAGGTGCCATCATTTATCACACCCATGTCAGGTATCCCCATGGGTTTCATAGATAGATGATAGCCTGTACCCCAGCACATGAGATTTTCTGCCCGTAAATGGGTAGAAATTATAGTCGTATGCTCTGGCAAATCAGGGATGGTTTCGACATTTATACACTGTAGCCTCCCACATATTGAATTTTCACGGTCACACTTTTTAAAATGTCGAATTCCTGTAATCTCACAGTTACCAAATTGATCACCTATTAAGTTAACTGCATCATAGCACTGACTGGGAGCCTCCCTGGCATCAGGCCCAAAAATGCTTTGGCACTGCATGTATCTGGATCTGCACCCCTTCCTGAAACAACGGCCTTCATACTTGCAAGGGGTTCCATCCTGCTTATAAACGTCATCTGGGCAGTAACTCGAATTCCCATCACAGTACTCTGCAAGGTCACATTCATTTTCCTCCTGCCTACAAACGTGTCCAGATGGACGAAACTGACAATTGTGACAGCAAAGTCCAATGCTACAGTTGGCACCTGGTTGCAGCTTACAATTTGCTTGGCAACACCGATCTTTATTACACTCCTCTGGGGAACCACAGTCGCATTCCTCATTGTCTTCTACGATTTTGTTGCCACATCTCTTAGCCACGTAACCAAGTCCTGGAATATTATTTAGACACGTTGCTCCTGAAGAGACGTGTTTAAAAAAAGCGATATAACTGCAATTGCTAAACCCAGCACGTCCTGAGCCCATGATGCAATTAAGCCTACCCCTGCACTGGCAGTATTGTTCATCATGTAGCATCCCCACGGCATGACCCAGCCCGTGAGCAGACCAGGTGGCAGGGGCAAGGATATTTGTACCTAGTAAAGTACTCACTGATCCAGCAAGGCCTACAGAACAGACTTTTCCAAATGACCACGCAAGAGCATCATTAAATTTTCTTTGAAGATATAAATGTGTCCAATCTGATGAGAGCCGAGAATTTAATACATTTTTTTTATATATCAAAAATCTGGCTAAAACTTCAGCTAACTCTGGATATCCAATGCGTATTTTGTTAAAATCTGTCCATACTTCCAGAGCCTTTAAGTGTATCCTCATACGAACGTCTTGAAAGTAGGTGTCCATAATCCCAGTCAAAAGAATGGCATCATGTATGACTTGAGACAGATTGTTGTTCACAAACGTGTACCTACTTCGATCAAAGACCAGGACCAATTCCAAATACTTTGGGTGCTTATAGGATCCGGGAAAGTCCCTTAGCCTAGCCTGATTCTCATAAGGGGCCATCTGCCATTCTAGTTCGTCATCACTTAAACCACAAGCCTGACTGCCAGACTGTTCTTTCTTCAGGAGATACACGACATGTTCAAAACTGGGAGAGGTCCTGAGGGGCTCAATTTGGTAATGCTCGGCATCAATGTTGAATACACCTCGGAGACCCCCCATACACGTGCTTATAGTAGCTTTAGAGTCCAGAGACTCTTCCATGGAGCCCACGTAGTTGCAGTCCTTGGGTATATAAGGGCGATCCTCCAGCAGTTCCCCACGTTCCGTGAAGGAGAAAACGCGCAGATGTCGGGGCAACAGAAACCTCTTGGGCCACAAATGGAGGACACGCTTCTTGCCTTTCAGCTGCAGCAGGTAGGACACGGGACTGACCACATCCTGCGCTTCTCCTCGGAAGCTCAGCTTCTCGGGAATGGTGATTTCGTAAGAGTCAAACTCCCATTCAGGATGAAAAATTACATCTTCGCCAAGAGAGTCAAGAAGGAGCGCTGTCAGAACCAGCACGAGGAGTAGTCGGCCTTGGGAGAGTATCTGCGCCGACCTCATGGTCTGTTCCCTACTCAGTCTCAGTCTGCCGTTCAGTCCCTGCAACTCAGGCCTCACTAGTCAGACTTCTGGGGGGCGCCGCTAGAGGCGCTGGAGGGCAAAACCCTGCTCGCCCGGCAGGGTTTGTGGGGACCCCCCCTCTAGGATCCCAGGGCTCCGTCTAGCTGGCGTTCCTAATGCGCGCGTGAACTGTCCAACACATCTAGTTCGTTTTCTGGGTGGAACCGTTGGGCGCACGTGGAAGAAAGGAGGGAAACGTGGCGAGAATGAAAGAGAAAAGAGGGGCTATTGGCACGTGGGATGGAGAGAGGGTAGAGAACCCCACCGGACATGGAGAAGGAATAGAGAAATAGGAAGAACACAGGAGAACGCGTTAAGGGCTCACTGTATCTTGTGCCTTTAGTCTGTGTCTTTACGCCTTAGGACGCAGGTTGGAATCGGATGTTTTACGGGTCGCTGAGCTAACTTTGTTGTTGGACATTTCCCAGTCTTCCAGTAGGGGTGCTTGCGGCAAAAGAAAGGAGCATCAGAACCAGCAAGAGTGGAAACGGCCTGAGAGCATCAGTGTAGGCGCCGCACCCCCAGCCCCACTTTGGGCAGTCCCTCTGGCTTCAGCGGCGGCTACTTTTTAGAGACGGCCCCGGAACCTCCCCTGTGCGCCCAGGCAACAGGAAGGTTCTGAGCTCATTTTGCCTGGGGGTGCTTTCTGCTGTTTGTCTTTGGGGTTCCAGGGGTCAGTGTGATTTGTGTGTGTCCATGTGCAATGGTGGGAAGAATCTAGAAAACGTGCCTGTTAGAAGAGCAAACCCAGGTGCTTTCTGAGACAGGTAGATAGCTGGTTGTGTTCCTAGTCGAGTGATCAGGCTCACTCCACAAAAGGAAGAAGCCTCTGGCTCAGACAATGGAAGGGTTTGTCCACAAAAGGGCAAATCACAAGATGAGGGATTCTGATAGGAGAGGAATATTTTCAGTTTTGTTCCTGGGATATTCAGTCTGGCTGAATTACAAGGAAGGGTTAAAAAGAACCGTTGAGGGCTAGGCGCGGTGGCTCATGCCTGTAATCCCAGCACTTTGGGAGGCCGAGGAGGGTGGATCACGAGGTCAAGAGATCGAGACCATCCTGGTCAACATGGTGAAACCCCGTCTCTACTAAAAATACAAAAAATTAGCTGGGCATGGTGGCGCGTGCCTATAATCCCAGCTACTCAGGAGGCTGAGGCAGGAGAATTGCCTGAACCCAGGAGGTGGAGGTTGCGGTGAGCCGAGATCGCGCCATTGCACTCCACTCCAGCCTGGGTAACAAGAGCGAAACTCCGTCTCAAAAAAAAAAAAAAAAAAAAAAAAACCCTTGAGTCAGGCTTGAGTCAGGGAGACTATGCTAAAAGCTCTTGCACCAAGCAATGTTGTCTGTTGGCAAAAAGCATGGCCTTAGTGCTGATAATAAACAGTACTTATGGAAGACTGGCTTCCTTCATGCTACACATCCCTCTATGCTCTGCATAAATCAGCCCATTAAACTTCACAATGACCCTAGGTTGTAGGTACCACTATAATCACCCATACTTTGCACACAAGGACGCGAAAACTGTACCATCGTTCAGAAGGTGGTATCAGTTCAATCAATCTCTGTGAAGATTTAGGCAGCTCTACCCAGAGAGCCTGTGTTCTTTCGCAGTCAACTCTGTCATCTCTTTGGGGAAGGACAAAAGTTGACAGCTTCGAGAGATTTAAAACCACTTAGACTCTGCCGCACTTAATGCTTGAATGGATTCTCCCAGAATGAAAGAGGCAAAAATGAAAAAGGATGTTGAATGTGTAAGTCATGGTTCTAACTACTCAAGGAAGAAAAACATCAGAATGAGTAGGTTTAGATAAAGGAATAAACATGACAAGCTCTACGTGCAAAATGTAGATCTCCAGATGCCAGTGGAGGAGCACTGAAGAGATTTCTCAACGGCAGTCAGATGAGTGGCAGCATCCTCTGGGCTGAGATGTCTAAGTTAGAGCTAAACTGGTGTCCTCTGCACAGTGGTGCTGATTGAAACCACAAAAGTTGATGATGATGCCTCATGGGATGGTGAGGAATGAGCAGAGAAAGACCAGATTGGAGCACTCAGGAACAGTAGGATTTGAGGTCAGGCTGAGGGAAAGAAGCTTGCAATGACCTGCGAAGAGTAGATGTCAGTATTAAAAGAAAGGCGGGATAACAGGTGATTGCAGAAGCACTTCATGAGCGATGTCATGACCAACAGGTGAGATGCTGAGCAGAGTTCCAGAAACACTGCAATGAGCACAAAGGAGGTTACAGAAACTTTAGTGCAAACTGTTTCTGGAATGTAAATTGGAGGCCCGAAAGAGATCACAAACCTAGACTGCACTTTCAAGAAACTGGGTGGAGAGACAAAAAGTAAGAAAGTAGGTTGATGGTAGAAACAGGGCTTGTTGGCCGGGCGCAGTGGCTCACGCCTGTAATCCCAGCACTTTGGGAGGCCGAGGCGGGCGGATCACCAGGTCAAGAGATCGAGACCAACCTGGCCAACATGGTGAAACCCCATCTCTACTAAAAATACAAAAATTAGCTGGGCATGGTGGCGCATGCCTGTAGTCCCAGCTACTCGGGAGGCTGAGGCAGGAGAATTGCTTGAACCCAGGAGGTGGAGGTTGCGGTGGGCCGAGATCGCGCCATTGCATTCCAGCCTGGTGCCTGGCAACAGAGCGAGAATCTGTCTCAGAAAAAAAAAAGAGGGCTTGTTAAGAGGAAAGAGTCCCTGCTAGAGCCTTGCCCAGCCTCCAGGAGAGGCTGGGTGACGATGCAGCGAGATCCTCCAGGGGGCAGCAGAGCAGGAGGCAGGGGTAGAGCAGAGAGATGAGCCGGGAAGCAGGCAGTGGAGCTGTGAGTGCAGGGAGAAAACCAGGGAGAACTAGTCAGAAGGCTTCGGCTTTCTCTGTGACGTCAGCTGCTGAGAGTGTAGGGGTGATAGAGCTGAAAGAGATGAAGAAGAGAACCCAGGAGACAGAGGACTAGGGAAAAACGGAAGTATCATGGATTGCTGGGCCTAATTCAGGTTGGTAATCAGAAATTGCAGTTTCCCATCTGTAAATTGGTTTTTCTCAAGCAACCCCCAGAAGCCTGAATTGAGGAGGGTGATTTTAATGTATCTTCTGGGTCTATTCTATTTTATCATCGTTTTCATCTCTGAACCAACTTTCTTTGGGCTGCTGTAGAATTTGTTGAAGAAAGACACTAATTCATCAGTTCCCATTGCTACAATTTGTATGCTAAACACAAATGTGTTGCATCTGAGTGTTGGACCCTGAGCCTTGTGTAAATAGCCTGCTTTGACATATTTCTCTTTATTTATGGAAATTATACATGTATATCACAAAGGATAAAAATAACCCTGAATGATAATAGAGAAACAAATGAAAGCCTCCATTATCCTCCAACCCTGCATGCTTGCCTAATACACTCCCCTCTGCACATGTGACTACTAAGTATAATTCTTTCTCCATTTTTTGATATGTCTTTAGAAGTATAGAAACTATGTAATATTTAAAGGCATTATGCCAAGTGAAATAAGCCATACCCAAAAGGATGAATACTGTATCATCTCATTTATATGTGGAATAAAATAGTTAAAGTCATAGAAGCAAAGAGTAGAATGGCAGGTTCCAAGTCCTAGGGGGAGCATGAAATGAGGTGATGGTCAAAGGTTGCAAAGTTGCCGTTGTCCAAGATAAACAGCTTCTAGAGATCGATAATGCAGTACAGTGCCTATAGCCAGCAATACTGTATTGTATACTTAAAATTTACTAACAGGGTCGATCTCTTGTATTCTTACCCGCCTCCCCCAACACACACACAAATAATGATTAAGGAGGTGCAAAGAAACTTTGGAGATGATGGCTATGTTTATGGCCTTGATAATGATGATGGTTTCACGGGTATATATTTATCCCCAAATTCACTGAGATGTATACATTAAATACGTACAACGTTTTACATGTGAATCATACCTTAATAAAATGGTTCGAATAAATAAATAAGTATACACTATTCATATTATTTTACCCTTGCTTTTTTTTATTGCATTTTAGGTTTGAGGGTACATGTGAAGAACATGTAAGATTGTTGCATAGGTACACACATGGCAGTGTGATTTGCTGCCTTCCTCCCCATCACCTATATCTGGCATTTCTCCTCATGTTACCCCTCCCCAACTCCCCATCCCCTGCTGTCCCTCCCCTATGTCCCCCCCACAGACTTTTAGTGAACAACATATTGAGGCCAGGAGTGTTGCCTCACGCCTGTAATCCCAGCACTTTGGGAAGTGAGGTAGGTGTATCACTTGAGCTCAGGAGTTCAAAACAATCCTGGGTGACATAGTGAGACCCTGTCTCTATTTTTTTTAAAGTGAACAACATATTGTAAGTAGTTTTCTGATTAGATTATTGCTTCTAATAGATACATACTGTTCTATAGTATGGAAGCAAATATTTATTTAGCAATTTTCCTTATGTATGGATGATGTAATTACGTTGTTTAAAACATTACATTTATCTTGTTTATAAGGTTTTCCACATTATGACAGTAAATATATATGTCCGTATTTACAAGAGTTTATATATGTACAGGCACATTATAAATACACATACATTTTTCTTTGCCCCTGAGAAGTATTTACATTGTGATAGAGTCCTAGAATTGAAAGTGTTAGATCCAAAAGAATATAACTTCCCTCTAAAAATCTTCTACTTCTTTGCAAACTGTCTATAAAATATTGCTTCCCAATAGAACTTTTTGTGATGATGAAAATGTTTGTATAATATAGCCCAATACTGTAGCCACTAGCCACCTCTGGCTACTGAGCACTTGAAATGTGGCTAGTGTGATGGAGCAGGTGAACTTTATATTTTGTCCTATGCCTGTCCCACCACTGTATTTTGGAAGCACATAAGTTTAATTTCACAACCAGAGGGCAATTTGCCTCAGGATGAATCATAACTTGAGTCTCACTCATATCTGATTTGAGTGATGTTTAGATGAGACTCTGGACTTTAGACTTCTGTGTTGATGCTGAAATTAGTTAAGGGTTTTGAGGTTATTGGGATGGGATGTGCCTATGAGAACAAATAAATTTTGGGACACTGAAGGCAGAATGCTGTAGTCTGAATGTTTATGTGCCCCTAAATTCAAATATGAAAACTTAATCCCCAATGTGATGGCATTAAGAGGTGGGCTTTTGGGAGGTGATCAGCAGGGTTCCATGAGTTATGAATGGGATTAGTGCCCTTAAAAAGAGGCCCGAGGGAGCTCCTTTGTCCCTTCTGTCATGTGAGGACCCAGGAAAAAAGCACCATATTTGAAGCAAAGAGAGAAAGAGTCTGCACCAGACACTAAATTTGCTGTTGTCTTTGTCTTGGACTTCCTAGTCTCCAGAACTGTAAGCAACATCAGTCTTCAATTTATATATTACCCTGTGTGAGGTATCTTGTCATAGCAGCCCAAATGGATAATTGGTAAAATAAATTGAGGAAATTATTACTAAACCTGTCGGGAGTTACTATTTCTAGAGTGAAAAACAGGGGCTATACTCAGGAAAAGATGGGAGGGGAAAAGAAGGGTATTCTTGTAGCTTTCGCTGGAGTGTTGGCAATATATTTCTTGACTGCTAGAGTTTGCTGTACATATTTGAACCTGGAAACCATCATTCTTAGCAAACTGACACAAGAACACAAAATCAAACACCGCATGTTCTCACTCATAGGAGGGTGTTGAACAATAAGAACACATGGACACGGAGGGGAGCACTACACACTGGGGTCTGTTGGGGGGAGTTGGGGGGACAGCAGGGGGGGTGGGGAGTTGGGGAGGGATAGCATGGGGATAAATGCCAGATATAGGTGAAGGGGAGGAAGGCAGCAAATCACACTGCCACGTATGCACCTATGCAACAACCTTGCATGTTTTTCACATGTACCCCAAAACCTAAAATGCAATAAAAAAAAATAAAATAAATAAAATAAAATATCAAAGCAAAAAAAAAATTCCTAAAAGTTTTATGCTCACTTCTTTATATGCTGTATTTCACAATTGTTAAAGAAAATGCTGAGACAAGTTAAATTTAATGAAGTTTGTGCAGGAAAAAGGTTTTAGAACTTGGAAGTATTCTGAACCAAAAATTGTTCAGAATCCCCCCACCTTCAACATGGTAAGCTATACTTAAAAATCAGGAAAAAAGAGATGACATACGAGGATTACCTGATTGGTACAGTTTGATATTTGCTTTATTTGGGCATAATCTGGCAATTTAAAGCCTGGGATTTGCTGAGGGTTCAGCTAATATAATTGGCTGAGACTCAGTTGGTTTGTTACAAGGGTATACTCCTAGGTTAGTTGACAACTTGTTTACACATCAAGCTAGAATACTTTCACTATGTTTGAAGGCAACACATGATTGGAGCATTTATTTTGTTTTTTAATCCATTTAGCCAATCTACATCTTTTATGTGGAAAGTTTAATCTGCTTACATTTAAGATTATTATTGATATGTGAGGGCTTATTCCTGTTATTATTTTATCAATTGATTTCAAGTTTTTTGTATCTCCTTTGTTCCTTTCTTTCTCTTATTATTATTGTGGTTTGCTGATTTTCTTTAGTGGTAACATTTGAGTCCTTTCTTTTCTTCATGTGTTTGCTCTACCAATGGGTTTTATACATGCATGTGTTTTCATGTTGGTAGATATCATCCATTTGTTTCCAGGTATATGACTTCCTTAATTATTTCTTGTAGAACTTGTCTAGTGGTAATGAATTCCCTCAGCATTTGCTTATCTGGGAAAGACTATTTCACTTTCATTTATAAATGATAACTTTTTGGGTATAGTATCCTTGGCATTTTTTTTCTTTCAGCACTTTGAATATATAATCTAATTATCTTCTGGCCTATAAGGTTTCTGCTGAGAAATGTGCTGTTAGTCTGAACTTGTTCCCTTATAAGTGACTAGACACTTTTCTCTTGCTGTTTTTAATATTCTCTGTCTTTGACTTTTGGCAGTTTGACTACAATGCCAAAATTATAGTCACGGAGAAGACCTTTTTAAATTGTATCTATTTGGGGATCTATGTGTTTCCTGTCATCTGGATGTCTAAATCTCTTGCTAGACTTGGAAATTTTCTAGCTATTGTTGTGTTAAATAGGTTTCGATCTCTTATATTTCCTCTCACCTTATGAGACACCAAAAATTTAAACATTTGGTTGCTTAATAGTGTGCTATATATCATGTGGGCTTTGTTCATTCTTTTAAATTCTTTTTCTTTTATGTTTGTCTGGTTGGATTATTTCAAAAGATCTGTCTTTAAGTTCTGAAATTCTTCTGCTTGATCTAGTCTATCATTGAAGTTTTGAGTATATTTTTAATTCCATTCAATGAATTTTTCAGTTTCAGAATCTCTGTTTGGTTCTTTTTTTATGACCTCTGTCTCTATGGTAAATTTCTCATTCATAACCCGAATTGCTTTTCTGATTTCTTTGTATTGTTTACTTTGTTCTGTTGTAGCTCACTACATTTTTAAAAAAACGTTATTTTGAATTCCTTTTTGGGATTTTATAAGTTTCTTTTTCATTGGACTATTTTGCTGGAGAATTATTGTGTCCCTTTAAGGATGCTATATTGAGAGAGATCCAAGATGGCTGATCACTAGCAGCTCGGGCTCATAGCTCCCAGTGAAAACGCAGAGAACGAGAGGACGCCACACTTTCAGATGAATATTTGTTGCTCACGGACCAAGAGATTCCCAGCGGAGGAGCCCCATGGGTCACCAGAGTGACTCTTGTGGCCGGCGCAGCGGTTTTGCTGGCGCCTTAGTGCAGCAGTTCTTGGTGCAGAGTCCAGAGATTCCCGGGCAGAAAAGCACCATCAATCTTAACACCGCTGATTTGGCCGGCGCAGTGGATTGCTCAGATTTTGGCGCTGGGAATCAACAAGTTGGACGTCCGCTCAGAGATCTAGTTAGAAAGTCAGTAATTACAAAGACAACAGATGGATAAATATATAATGAAGGGAAGAAATCAGCCTAAAAAGGCAGAGAATACACAAAATCAGAATGCCTCTCCCTCTACAGGGGATCGCAATTCCTCATCAGTAACGGAACAAGGCTTAATGGAGAATGAATGTGTTCCAATAACAGAAGCAGGTTTCAAAAGGTGGGTGATAAGAAACTTCTGTGAATTAAAAGAACTTGTTCTAACCCAATGCAAAGAAACTAAGAACCTTGAAAAAAGGTTTGACAAAATGTTAACGAGAATGGACAATTTAGAGAGGAATATAAGTGAATTGATGGAGCTGAAAAACACAACACGAGAACTTCGCGAAGTATGCACAAGTTTAAACAGTCGAATTGATCAAGCAGAAGAAAGGATATCAGAAGTCGAGGACCAGCTCAGTGAAATGAAACGAGAAGACGAGATTGGAGAAAAAAGGATAAAAAGGAATGAGCAATGTCTCCAGGAAATATGGGACTATGTGAAAAGACGTAATTTACGTTTGATAGGTGTACCTGAATGTGACGAAGAGAATGAATCCAAGTTGGAAAATACTCTTCAGGATATCATTCAGGAAAACTTTCCCAACCTAGCAAGGCAGGGTAATATTCAACTCCAGGTAATACAGAGCACACCACAAAGATATTCTTCAAGAAGACCAACTCCAAGGCACATAATCGCCAGATTTATTAGGGTTGAAATGAAGGAGAAAATACTAAGGGCAGCCAGAGAGAAAGGTCAGGTTACCCATAAAGGGAAATCTATCAGACTTACAGCAGATCTCTCAGCAGAAACCCTACAAGCCAGAAAAGAGTGGGGACCAATATTTAACATCCTTAAAGAAAAGAACTTTCAACCCAGAATTTCATATCCAGCCAAACTAAGCTTTACAAGCGAAGGAAAAATTAAATCTTTTGCGAACAAACAAGTACTTAGAAACTTCACCACCATCAGGCCTGCTTTACAAGAGCTTCTGAAAGAAGTGCTATACATATAAAGGAACAACCAATATCAGCCTTTCCAAAAATATATTAAAAAGCAAAGAGCATTAACACAATGAAAAATTTACACTAACTAATGGGCAAAACAGCCAGCTAGCATCAAATGGCAGTATTAAACTTAGATATATTCTAATTGGATAAAAAGCCAAAACCCACCAGTATGCTGCATCCAGACACATCTCACATGCAACGATACACAAAGACTCAAAACAAAGAGAAGGAGGAAGATTTACCAACCAAACAGAGAGTAAAAATAAACAAATAAACAAAAAGCAGGAGATGCAATTCTCGCCTCTGATGAAGTAGACTTTAAAGCAACAAAGAGCAAAAGAGGCAAAGAAGGACATTACATAATAACAAAAGGATCAATGTAACAAGAAGAGCTAATGATTCTTGAACTCAGACCTGGAACAAGTAAACTTAATAAACATTTATAGAACTCTCCACTTCAAATACACAAAACATACATTACCACCTCACACCTATTCCAAAAGTGACTACATAATTGGAAGTAAATCACTCCTCAGTAATCACATAGCATTTCATAAGTTTAAATGAAATATTGGTTGGCTGCTTGTTTGTTATTTTCTTCCCTTATTCCTTCCTGTCTACATCATTAAGTATATTTATTGGTATATAAGAGGTTTTCAATACCCATTACTAAACTGCATTTCAGCCTGGGCAAGAAAACAGTACTCCCATTCTCTCTCACTCTCTTCCATTTTCTTCCTCTTCTTCATTCATTTTTTTCTTTCTTTCTTTCTTCCAAAAAAAAAAAAAAGGATGCTACATTTCCTTGCTTTCTCATGCTTCTTGTGTCTCTACATTGATATCTGCACATCTGGTGTAACAATCTTCCATTTTGTGAATTTGCTTTCATAAGGGAGGACTTTTTTCTGAGGATGTGTCTATGGTATTGGTTGTGTAGGGCACTTTGGCTTTGATTCCAGGCACATGCAGTGGTGTAGTCTCTGTATGATTTCTTTGACTGTAATCAGTATCAATAGTATCTGTGATTCCCTCAGTGACTTAGGGTGTGGTTGTTAGTGGAGGCTGTGGTGATATTCTGCTGAGGTTGGGGGACACAAAGTAGGCTAGTCCTTGTGTCCCAGTGGTGGCAGTGACAGGCTGAAAATACCTGTTGTCGAGCCCCAGGATAATGTGCACTGGCACCAGTGTTAGCAGGTCTAGACAGGTTGGTTCTTAGGCCTCCTTATGGTTTGCTTTGGTGCTGGCAGTGGCAGTGGTGGGCTGGACAGGTGAGTGGGCCTTTGGGCCCCTGCACAGTGAGCATGGCATAGATGATGGCAGTAGCAGTGGTGGGACAACGTTCTTGTTTCCAAGCAGTCTGCACTGGGGTTGGCAGGGGCCGAAACTTGCTAGGTGGGCCAGTGCCCAAGCCTGTAGGTCATGCATGCAGGTGGGTGCCAGCTTGGTGGTAGCAGCAGGTTGGATGGGCCCATCCTCAGGCTCCTGGAAGGAGTGCTCACATGCCAAAGGTGGTGGATGGGGCAAGATGATCCTCAGGCTCCTGGACAGTATGCTTGGGCACTGTGGGAAGAGCCAGAGCTGGGCCAGGCAGGCCTGTCTTCAACACCCACTGGCAGTTTATGCAGTCACAAGCTGTGGTAGACAGGGGCAGGGTGATCCTGGATGTAATAGTTAACATTGTTAACTTGATTGGATTGAAGGATGCAAAGTATTGTTTCTGGGTGGGTCTGTGAGGGTGTTGCCGGAGGAGATTAGCATTTGAGTCAGTGAACTTCAAGAGAAAGACCCACCCTCAATCTAAGTGGGCACCATCTCATCAGCTGCCAGCACAGCTGAAAAGCAGGTGGGAGAAGGTGGAAGAAGCTAGCTTGCTGAGTCTTCTGGCTTTCATCTCTCTCTCCTGTGCTGGATGATTCCTGCCCTTGAACATCGGGCTGCAGGCTCTTCAGCCTTTGGACTCTTGGACTTACATCAGTCGTTTCCAGCAGACTCTCGGGCCTTTGGCCATAGACTGAAGGCTGTACTGTTGGCTTCCCTACTTATGAGCTTTGGGGTTTGGACCAAGCCACTACTGGCTTCCTAGCTCCTCAGCTTGATGACAGCCTATCGTGGGATTTCACCTTGCGATCGTGTGAGTCAATTCTACTTAATAAACTCCCTTTCATATATACATATATCCTATTAGTTCTGTCCCTTTGGAAAACTCTGGCCAATAAATCTCGTCCCTGGCAGAATGCTTGGATGACGGTGGCAGCCGATGCCCTGTGACCCTGCTGCTGGTGGGGCGGCAGGGTTGTTTTCAGTGGCAGCAACCATGGGCAGGTGGTTGGGGAATGCATGCTTTGGCCCTAAGTGGCAGATGTGCATGAGGTAGCCTGTCCTTAGGTTGCTTGTAAATGTGTGGTGGAAACTGCGATGGGTGGGCAGTGTCACTGCCAGTGGTTTGCACTTTGGATCTGGCAGTAGCAGCCAGCAGTGGCAGCCATGCGTGGAGGATGTCAATGGGGGACCCGGGATATGGAGATGCAGAGGCTTTTGGGCCTCATGACAGGATTCAGTCTGCTGAGGGATGGGCTCAAAATAGAACCTTGCTGTAGCTGCTTAGGACTTGCTGGGGGCGCTGTGTGTGGGACCCAGCATGGGCTCCCTTCAGGAGCAGTAGAGTTGCATAGTCTTCAGGCAGCTCCGTATGTTAGTTTTAAGGTCCTCAAGGGTCAAGGAGCTATCTCATGGTTAGGATTGCAAGAATCTATGGTGGGAATGTGGACTGCTGGGGGACTCTCACTTATCCTTTCCCTGGGCTCCCAGCTGGTCGTGACGGAGCAGGCTGCCTCACTTCTCTCCCTCCTTGCCTTAGGTGTTTCCTGTCGCTTTTCTGTTGAATTCCTGTGTTCTCTTTCAGATGCTCTATTTGAAGTGTGATTATCCTCTTTCTATTTTGGTTCTTCTTTGTAAAAAACACAAGCACCAGTTGCCTCTAGTTAGCTATCTTGAAGCCCCTCCACTAGGTTTGAATTTGTTTACTGGGGTGTGTGAATGTGTGTGCATGTGTGCACTATTATAAATGTGGTCTTTTCAATTACATCCTCCAAATGGTTCTTCTGTTAATTAGTTTTACATCATTTTATTTACTGAATTCCTAATAGTTTATGGTAGTTCTCCTCTGTTTTCTTCAGTTGACCAGGTATATAGTCATTTTAAAGTCCTTTCTAATTATTATATGTAAAACCCTACAATAGGCACAGTAACACAGATTCTGAAGTAACATGATTAGTGGTTGATGCCTATTCTTTTTCAAATCCACTTTCTTAAACCTTTCCAAGGAGGCAAGGGAGAGGGGTCATGGAAGAGAGGGAAAGGGGAGAGACAGAGACATGTGAGACGATTGCATGACAGAGAGGCAAGGGCTGGGTCCCTACATCTCAGTCCTTGCCCAGCCTAAATTTTCTCAGATAGGCACGTGAAATAGATGTGATGTTTTACATGAGGCTCTTGAAGCTCTTAAAATTCTCAGCCAGGTTATAAAGCCCAGAATCAATCCTACATATATTTATGCTGAGACACACAAATGTCATGAGGTAGTGCCAAATAGCAGCCATGACCCAGATGGGAATGAATTATGTAGCTGAGGCCCCGAACTCCTGCCCTGCAAGCTGACTGCACTGGCTTGTCTCGCTCAGTCAATTAAATTCACAATAATGGAGTTCCACATTTTATACAATTGCATTTGAAAGCAGATTTTTTTTCATGGACCAATTATTACAAATAAGAATGTTTTCAAGATGAAGATAATCCCCAGAGACCAAATTTATAAAAATAAGTAATGGGAAAGGAAAGAGGAAGGAAAAAACAGGGAGGGAAATGGAATTAGAAGATGAAATATAGGAGTTTTAAGCCATAAGCATTATGCATCTTCAAACATCTGAAACAAGTACAATAAAATATCAACATTTTATGAATTTCAATATTAGATGCTTGTACCTTTCTGTAGCTTATTGTAGATACATTTTATTGAAGTATAATTTACATAAGTCAAATGCATAAATGTTAGGTTAAATTTTACATGAAGTTTTACATAAGTATACGCTCACATAATCACAACCCAGGTCAAGATATTTTCACCCTTCAGGAAGATTCTTCTTTTCCTCACTTCAGTCAAGACCTTTCTCCCAAAAAGTAGCCACTGTTCAGATTATCTATTTACTATTGGTTGGGTTTTCCTAAACTTATATAATGGAATCAAACAGAAGGTATTGGGTCTGGTTTATTTTTCTTGACATTTTTCGATGAACATACTTCATGTTGTTGCATGTTGCCCATTTTCATTTATGCATAGCATTCATTTCAATGAATGTACCAGAATTCATCCATCCTACTGCTGATGACTGTCTCCAGTATGAGTGCTCAAAGCCAAAGTGGTGAAGAAACACAAAGTCAGGATTCTAAATCCATATACTTTTTTACTTTGTGCTTTCTGCCTAGACACATCAATAACAGGTTACCAGTGGAAATTTCCCAGGAATAATTATACTTGCAGGGAGAACGTTGTTTTAGATAATATGTTTGCTCCTTTCCTTCTCCCCCAAGCTCTCAGCCAGAAAGCTGACCTATTTGGATAGATCTAATCAACAGCTCCCATATTTGCAGTCTTCCACTTGGAGTCAGCAAACAGAAAGCCCAGGGAAGGGATGAGATCAGGGTATTCATTTACGCCCTAGTCTCTTTCTGAGAGGGCTTAAGACCCACTGGGTGCTTTGAAGGAAATCACACTCTTCTTAAAGTAGCTTGCTCTACAGCAGCAGTCCCCAACCTTTTTGGCACCAGGAAGACAACTTTTCCATGGACTGGGGGTGAGGGATGGTTTTCGAATAAAACTCTTCCACCTCAGATCAGGCATTAGATTCTCATAAGGAGGGTACAACCTAGATCCCTCACGTGTGTAGTTCATAATAGGGTTCACGCTCCTCTGAGAATCTAATGCCACTGCTGATATGACAGGAGGCAGAGCTCAGGCAGTCATGCTCGCTTGCCTGCCGCTCACCTCCTGCTGTGCAGCCTGGTTCCTAAGAGTTCCTAACAGACTATGGTATCCAGTCCGTGCTCCAGGGACTGGGGACCCGTGCTCTACAAGACTCTGCTTCCAGGTCCTAGTGACTTCTGGCCTTTTGCGCCCAGGAGTGGAAATAGCTCTGCTGATTCTACGTGGGGTTTCTGCACTACTGTGTGTTGGTGTCCTATATCTCACACACACTTTCATAATTAATCCTTTGTAAATAGCCCTCTTTGATGTATCCTAATTTGAGTGTGCCCTCACTTTGTGGTTGAGATTTGACTGGTGCAAATATTTTAAATGTGTTTTTCTAAGTGCTAAGTCAAAAGAAGGAAAAATTCTGTTACACACACACACACACACACACACAAATTCCATATACCCTGTGGCTAAAAGACAGTGGCAGAGGCAGTAACAGGCTCACAGTTCCCCACTGCCCACATCCTGAAAAGCATGTGGGCATTAAGGAGGTTGCTCTGATAAAGGAGCCAGCCCCTCTCCTTGGGTTGTGAAGCTTCTTAGTTGCATGACTGAGAGGCACCAGCCCCTCTCCTGGCATGCTCATGGTCTAGTGTCCAAGCCTACTGAGCCAGCTCTGTGATGGGGTGACACTTTGCTTTAGCCCTGCTCTCCTTTTTTGGCTTCACGTCTTGAAGTGTCTGAGTCCTCCCTGCATAATAGGCTACGATTCAAGACTTATAATTGCAGGGGCAGGATGTGGTCAGCCACCCAATGGCCTGCAGCCTGGATCCACTGTAGCAGATTTTCATGAAGCAATTTAGTTCCCAAATAGTTTGCAAGTGGCAACTTGAACTCTCGAGTGGCCGGCCTGCACAGGTGATCATTCCTTAGTGCTCAAATTCATTTTATTCTTCCACCATTATAAAACCCAACATGAAGATTTAAATATGTTTTATATAAAATTAAAATATTCTGAGCATAACCAATTAATGCTAAATTATGTTAATACCTTAAGTGTGCAGATCTTGAACAAAGCTCCTTTATGTACTTAACAGAAGCATATCCTAAGATTTCAAGTCGTTTATAAAAGAATACTGTTACCAACATATAAAAAATACTGTTAATCATTTATAATTATGCATGTGTGATTGATAAAGTTTCTGTAAAATAATGGAAAATGGAAATAAGATGTTAGAGTTGCTATGAAGCTGCTAATGCAATACATATTATCAACACCAAATATTCATGTTCAAATATCTCACTCACTTTATAGTGTATGTGAACTTGTTACAAATTTATACACAAACTATTATTTTATAATCCTGTATATTAAGTTCTATGCAAATTTCACTTGAGGAATGTTACAGATCAATGGTTTACATAACAGCATAATTAATACTATTATTTATATCCCAATTCCCAATTCCTGCTATAGCAGCTACTTTCCATTTCCATTGGAAGGCACCTGGTCCCTGAGCAACTGTCACCAGCTGTGGCTACTGCACAGAAGAGTGCTCAGTTCTGTGATGTTTCCTATTTGACAGATGCTTTGTCTCCAGAAGCATTTATTTATGATCTAACTCAAGGATGAAAAAAAGAAGTTTGGCGCTAGTCTTTGTGGGATTTAGAAAGAAAAGAAAATTTTTTTCTCAGTAGATTATGATCTCATGAGGTAACACTGCCAGGCCATGGATGCAGTATTGGAAAATAAAAAATATAACACCACTGATCTTGGCAAACCTTTTTTATTTTGTGATAAAAATGCTTTCATATAAATTTCATCTTAACTACCTTTAGCATGAAACGGAAAAGTAAAAACAAAGTGTGCATTTTCCTTACTATGTTTAGTCAGGAATATGCGGTCATTTTTATTGGTTATTGGGTTTCTCATACAAACAGATATATCACTTTTAAGAGAAATGTACACAAGGAAATAACCATAGTACCAGTTATTAGTGGGGGCCTCTGGGTACATAAATGTGTCTTCCTAAATAGTCATCATACATTCAATGTATTGGTTAGGGTCAAACCCCCCAAACCACCTCTCAACAAAACATTATACCTTTGGTTCTTTACTATGCAAGAATCACAAATTGGCAAATTCAATAACATGATGGGTTTGAGCATCATAGCTGATTGCTTACACTGAAATCTTTAATTCTTAGACTCTCTCCCTCCCACCTCTCCCTCCCCCACCATCACATACAGAGGGAGCAAATAAGCAAACAAAAAACCTATCCCAAAGGCAGACAGAAGAGGAGTCAAAGAAAGGAAGAATTTACAAAAATAAAAATCAACCAAAAATGGCAGAAGAGGACCTATACATGGCATAAAAGATGGGTTTCGTAAAAACTGAGTCTCCAATTCAGAATCCAAATGAGAAAGTTATTATCCAGCTTACCTTCCCTTTTATTAGCTACCACACAATTCAAGAGTTCTTAAAGTCTAAGAGATCAGTAAAATGTTTGAAAGGCAGTGTTGTCCTCCTCGTCACTGAAAACTGTTGTCTGTAATGACAGCTTTCACAATCCCTTTCTCCAAACCCAAAGGATCCAAATTAAAGTATTCCAAGAAAAAGAAACAAGCAATTTGGTCCGACATTGTGCTTAGGGAAAAGGGAGGATATAAAATATCCAAGTGGCTGGATCAGCAGCTAATACTTTCAGAAGTGGGGAAGGAGCAGGAAGGCAGGAAGGGGCAGGAATGCTGTGTCCAGAGAGGTCCATGCAGATGGCTTCTCCCCGTCTGTGAATAATAAATGGGTCCAAGGGCAGAGAATCACCATTTGAAATGATAAAATGTTTGCACACTATGAAAGAGGCTGATGGACTGTTGTCACGTGGAGAGAATAAAGCAGAAAATGAGCAAACTTAATCTGCTTATCTCAGGGCAGAACTAATTATTTTTGTTGGTCCAATAAATTTGAATAGGAGTGAAAAAAACATTTGTAAACTATTATGCCAACAGATTTTTCCATATGAGGCCACCGACAGACAAATCAGGTAAGTGGGATGCACTGATGTATACCTGCAGCCATGCAATGAGAACTGCCATTCAAACCAAGAGTCAGGTATCCACCTATTAATATCTACAAAATGCCCAGGCAGAACTTATTTTGCAGGTGTCACAGGCATCGCAGCACTGTACAGAAGTGGCAGTGTAGCCAAGGACGAATTATTAACTGGCCCAAGGATAAGAAAAAGAAAACTATTCTTTTTCTACAATTGACTAAAATGCTTCTGGAATTAAAAGAGAGTCAAAGAAATTGCCAAGAACATGGATACAGAGAGCGGATTCAGGTGAGGGGCAATCACAGTCTGAACGTGAGAATGACGACAATGAGTTGTTGTCCATTATCATCTAGAAGCTGACTCTAGGAAAGGAAAACTTTCTGGTGAGTTTCTATGTTAGTTGCCAAAGGGAATGTCATGGCGACTTCAGAGGAAAGAAATGGTAGCTGTAAATAGCAAAGGCTGCTATAGAGTTCCTCCTTTTCCAACCTTCTTCTAGGGCTCAGACCCTAGAAAACAAGCCCAACTTTCCATTTCCTTCACTTGAACACAGAAAGTCGTCTTCAGGGAGAACATACTGGGTATACCAGTAACTCAGACCACACAGTTGGAAAAAAAGCTTGGTCAGCAGGCCTTTAAGCAGAAAGATAATCAGGAGGTAGACACTGATCACCCGACAAAAAGAAGACAACTGTCACTGGACCCCTTAGGCTAAGGAAACTTCAGTCCTAAATGGCAAGGGTACAACATTTCAGACATTTTCTTCTGTGGAGATGAAAGGAAAGGCTCAACAATTAAAAGACTAGTTTCGTATGCTGGGTGAGTGAGTGAAAACAGGCCTAGAGTGCTCAGATCTGGGACAAATGTGTTCCATACAGGCAGTCAACGGAATGCTCGGCAGGAAGTTGGAGGACCTGCGGGTGGGTAACTGCCTCTTGCACAAGTTAGCTTGTCTCTTGGTCATTTTAACATTCCAACCCTTCTTCTGGTTTAAAAAAAGTGGAGAGAATCATAGTAACTAGACTATCAAGGATAAAACTTTACACTGTCCAGGCCCACTCACAGAAAAACAACAGACTCATATACCCTTCTTCCTGGTAAAGTTTATATGAAGACCTGCACACAGACAAGAGAAATTAAGGTGCAGTGTCTTGAAGGGATCTCCTGTCCCCAAAATTTGCTCAAGAAAAATATTCTGCTCCCCTTCTTTCTCTAGGAATGATACATGTAGGAGAACACAATACAGTATGTCCATTTGCAAAGGAAACATACTTCAAAGGTTTATGCTGAGAACCATACCAAAGTAACCCCTGTGAGACTCCAAGGGATGCTGGGAAGAAGGAGGGGAAAGGAGGCTGAAGTCTCTTTCATGGGCCAGAATGATTAAAAGCGCAAAGGTCTTGCCCTATTACATGCTGGTAGGGCTACAATCACGGAGAGGTGCAAAATCGAAAGCACCAAATGAAGACAAAAGAATGTCCAAGGAGGAGAAGATGCATAGGTCAATTCAGGCAGAATTCTGGAGCACAATTCCCAACAGGACTCTAGTGTAGAATCTTCTCATGGATATGGCAGAAGCCCACAGGGTTTAAAACGCAGTCCAAGCTGCAAGAATGTCTGGGCTTCAATAAGCATCCATCTTATTCTCTAAATAGAAGACAGTAAACACGGCCCCAAGTCTTGTATTCATCTTGCATTTCCATGAACTTGTCTTGATTATTAGATTAGAAGGAGCCATGGCCCCCAATAAGCCTTGCAGATATCCAATGAAACTGATGAATTGCTTCTCTTGCATTACGTGAATGATAAGAGCATCTTCTCTTTCCTACCTCTAGAAGCTGGCTCCAGAGATTTCTTCATTTCTCTCCCGGATGACCTTCATTTGTTCCTCAGCAGCATTTACAAAAGGCAGTTATGTCTCTACACTGGAGGCAGCCTCTTTCACGCATAAACCTGCATGTTGTTGTGTGGTGGCTCAGACATGTGTGTCCCAGGTCCCCGCTGGCCTCCTCCAGCACCCCCAGGGGTAGGGCTGGTGGTCACATCTGACCAGTCAGAAGCAGAGTGGGGTGATGAACTTGACCACTGGTCAGGAGACTCTGGGGATGGTGTCAGGTAGGGATGCTCACCTTGGAGGTGACCACTGTGACTGGGTGTTCGCTCAGCAGCATTTGAGGAAGCATAACTGTGCTGTGAAGGGGGTGTGGGGTACTTGCCCACAGAGGCTGGGAAAGGATGATAGGCTGGGAGAATGGTCTGAGCTACCTGCCCATCCTGCTGGGGCATCATGGCAGTAGGGAAAGCCATACTGGGCAAACGGGCCATTTCTGGAATCTGGTACATGGTGGGCAGGGGACCTGCAACAGCTGGAGGGCAGGTGGACTGAGGCTGGGGAGCCCCCGTTGGCTGGGCAATACTGCCTTTAGGGATAAGCTGGAAAGTCACAATGGGGGGCAAGGGCTCCCGAGGGGTGGTTATGTGCTTCCCTTCAGGTGGCCTGCTCTGGGGAGCTATGCCAGGGTGGGTGCCCTCAGCTGGAGCCAGGACCATACCAAACATCTCATTGTACTGGGTCTCATTCACCTCCATGCGGTTCATCCAATCTGCTGGGACCGGGACTGGATGGAGCCTACTCAAGCTTCCAGCACTGCCACTGCCTGGGGGCACAATGTGGTGGTGGGACAGCAACTGGCTCACTGAGGGAAGCACAGTGCTGGCCCCATGAGCCAAAGGCTGCATTTCATGAAGGTTAGAAAAAGACAGTGCATGCTGGGCATGGACTGGGGCAGGAGGGGCGGCAGTGGCCAACATAGGGTTGGGTGAGGCCTGCAAGATCCCAGGGGATGTAATCATTGGAGAGGATGTGGTGTCAGACACATATGTGTGAGGCGATTCTAGGGAATCAACAGGGGATAGAGTTACAGAACTCTCAGACAGTTGGACCTTCTCACTCACAGACTTCTTCCTCCTACTACCTTTGGCATCCTTAGCCTCCTTGGCAAGGTTAGGGAGGCTAGTGGGCATGGTACTCTTGGCACTGGGCCGTCTAGACTTCTTGCCCATTGGGGTGTGCTTCAGGCTGAGGAAAGATCTGTTGGGCCCACAGATGACAGGTGAGAGAGCAGAAGTCAACACAGTGCCTGGAGGGCTTGGGGTCACATTGTATTCATCCAGGAGGCGCACGATGTCATGGTGCATGCGATCCCGAGCCACATCGCGGGGGAGACGATCCATATGGTCTGTGATGTCTCGATTGGCAAAATGGTCTAACAGGATCTTGGCTGCTTCATAGCTCCCCTCCCGGGCAGCAAGAAACAGAGGTGTCTCTTCCTACAGAAAAGGCCCATCACAGAACACATGTTAATAACACTCTTGAGAATACAGCAGTGTTTCTCAATCTTTCTTATTACCACCCCCTTAGACATGTTTTCCTAATTATCTCCCCCATGAAATACTAATACCACAGATAGGCTGTGCCTCTACCAATGTACTGAATGTATATCTGTGATTTATACATAAAAAGAGTAAGATAATTTCACCTCTCCTCAAAAAACAATTTTGCCCCTTGGAGGGAATATCTCTTTAGTTGGGAATTCATAAAATAAGGCATGCCCCCGAGCCGGAGACTCACTTAAAACAGTTCTGAGCTTATCAAAATAAGGTTCTAATAGGAAAAGGAGTTAGAAATAAGAAAGATAGGAAGAAAAGAAACTAAGGCATGCACAGAACTGGGAAAAATAAGGGAAAGAGTGAAAGAAAGAAGTGACAAAACATGTGCAAGAAAGGACTAAGATAAGAAAAATGAAGAAAACTGAGAGAAGATGAGCAAGAGAAGGAAGCAGGACAAAAAACTCAGAGAGAGAAAACCAAACAGGAAAACATCAGGGTATCCAAGGATAGGAAAAAAAAAAAGCGGGAGGGAAAAAAAAAGAAAACAAGAGAAAAAGAAGTGAGTATGAACAGAAGACACAACTGGAAAAAGGTAATGTCAGGGAAGAGCAAAGGTGTGCCAAGCTATCCACAGCCAGCCTACTGCCAGCTGAGTACTGAGAGGGCAGAGAACTCAGTCCTGACACATGCCTGGACAAGCCCAGTGTCCTCATCAAGCTCTCCAAACCCAGTGTCTGCCCAAACTGCTTCTGTCTTTGTCTATCTATATCATAAGAGAAGCTGTAAAAAGAAACAGGAAGGGGCTTATAACTGAGGCAGTGCTACGAGCCTCCTCAAGCTCAGAGCCCACAGATTGTACCTTGTTGTCCTGCATGTCTCGGTTGGCCCCATTTTTCAACAGCAAAAGAGTCGCCTCCACATTGTTGACAGCAGCTGCCCAGTGAAGAGCAGATTTTCCTACAGGGAAGAAACATTTTTATAAGCAGCCATTTCCTACTCCTAGTATAAAGCACCATGACTTGTACAATGAAACCTTAAACTCCCCAGCGATCAGCAGGAAGCAGTTCTCCATAGGAGTCTATAGGAAAAACCAAAGTAATCTCTTCCTTTTCCTCTGTTCTAAAAATACTTCAGTACAGGTTACCTATCCTGCAGAAGACCTCTAGGTGAAAGGATCACTTGTATGAGGTATTCATGCCCACTACATGGCAGAATCCACCCTGTTACATACTGAAGACAATTTATATTGAGAATATCCCACAACTCTCCTAGAGAAGTCAGCTCTCATAAATCCTCAAATCAAGAATGGCATACCTAGGAAACTACACGGGCAAACCTTTCATGTATCTGCTTTGAGGTCCAAGAACCCTCATTAAAAATCACTCATTTTAATTGGAGATCTCCTACTGGCTTGGATCTCTGAGCTCAACATGTTGAAGGAAGAATGTATGAATGCATGAATGAACGAATGAGTGAATCTCCAATGTACTTGGATCTGAGACAGTTGTTTAAGGGTCATGTAACCATTCCCCTCCTCAGAAACATGCTTTGCAGGTAAGAATCCAAATCCCTGCCTCTCATTCCTACCATGGTCATCCACTGCATTCACATCTGCTTGGCAGTTGATCAGTTCTGCCACCATTCCCTCCACTGCAAGGCGGGCAGCCAGGATCAGGGGTGTAGTACCATCATTCATCCTGGCATCTAGATCAGTTACTCGGTTGCGAATCAGAATCTAGAAGAGGAGAAAGTACAGAGAAGTCACCTAGATGAAGGAAAACAATGAAACTCAGAGAAGAAACAAGGGCATCAGAGCTGAGGCCATACTGCAGGTTCCTGGAGGGGAGGGAAAATTTTGTTATCTTCGTGCCCAAGATTCTATCATGATCAATCAACAAATATTTGTTGCATGAATAAATAAATAAACAAACAGGTGCTCAATAAATAATGTAAAAGGATGAGGTTTCTACTTTCTCAGGAAAGAAGAGGGATGCGGGGAAGTATCACTTCAGTCAGTGTGCAGCCTAAGGTGATTCAGAATGCTTCCAATATCCTCATAAGGATAAAATAAACAGGCATCAGGGAATATAGTATGAACTCATGTCAAGAAAACTGCCACTGAGCAGCCAGAAGCCCACAGAGTCAGGCAAATCCATAAGAAGTAGCTGATACTAGTCAAAGGCTCCTGACCAGGTTTCACTCTCATCCAATCTATGCATTTGGGAGGCATCTTGGCACAACAAATTATCACTGACTAATAATCAGAAGACTGGTGTTATCTGCAGTTGGCTCTATCACTATCTGCCTATATATAACTAGGTCAGTTTGTCTGCCTCTCTTTTCCTGCTTTCCCATCTAGCAAGCATGACTTTAATACCTGCCCTAATCTCTCAAATGATTGAATAAATTCAATGAGATATTAGTTCCTTAAAAAAGATAAAACATTATAGAGCCACAGGAATTCTTACTATTCAAGTGACTCTTCTCATGTTCTTTACCTGGAAGACACCTTGGGCATCAGCTGCCACTGCAGCATGTAGAGGGCAGCGGCCCATGTTGTCCTGGGCATTGGCATCTGCACCTGCATCCAGGAGACGCTTGGCAGCATCAGCCCGTGAGTAGCGGGCTGCAAGGTGCAGGGCCATCTCACCAGTCCGGTCTGTCTGGGCCTGAAGGCTGGCACCCTGGTAGACCAAGTCTGTGATGATGTTAGCGGAAGAGTCCTCTGCATCTTCATCTTCATCACTCAAATCTGAGCTGCCTCCTCGGAGAGAAGCCAACATCAATGGGGTGCAGCCATCTGTAGGAATAGAAAATTCCAGGAAGTACTCAAGAAGGAGAAGGAAGTTAACCCTATTGTTGCAACAGTTGTATTTGAATAAAGTTATTCTTATGGGCAGAGAATTCCCTGTACTTCTTGTAGTAACTGGTTATTAGTCTCCCATTTCCCACTTTTTCCTCTGATAACGTCATTTCTGTAAAGAGTAACGGGAAAGTATGAGTCTTTTTAAGCTGGGGGCTCTTCTCTAAGTTAAACAAGTTTTTCTGTTCAAGTTTAAGTGCTGTTATTTTAACTCGAAATTTAAAAATATCTAATATTAATAGAACAATTAATATATGCCTAAGATATTAACTAACTCTCTATCCTCTGCTTTGGGATATTATTTTTCTATCCTACTACAATCTAACCCATTTTATCTGCCTGTTTAGTCTCAACACAGTGTACATAAAGCAATGTGAAATCCTCCCCTTTCTGAGTTCATAATTTCTTCATGGCTATATTCCTTAAACATTCATTTCCTCAAGCTGATTTAGTCTGTGAAATTGGGAAGGAGTGTATGGCTGGACAGGGCAAAACAGGGACAACAATGTACAACCATGGGCAGACATAGCACAGCGAAGAGGAGAAGGCTTCCTGGTGCTGACCTGGGCCCCGGACATTCACGTCCAACACATCCACCTCCTGCTCTGCCTGAGGAGGGGTGAGGGCCAGCGATGGTGTCCTACGGATGTCTGCGGCTTCAAGGTGCTGCTGTGTCCATGGCCGTCGATCGATAGGGTCGTCTTCTTCCGAGAGCAAGGCCTCATCTTCAGCCTAAAAGGTGAAAACAAGGTGCTGCTGTGTCCATAGCCGTCGATCGATGGGGTCGTCTTCTTCTGAGAGCAAGGCCACATCTTCAGCTCCCTATCAATCGGGCCACCACCAGAAACTGCTGAGGAGAACCTGTCCAGAGCCTCCACCACACCTCCTCACCTCCTATTGTTTTCTCTCTTCCTACTCCTCTAGCCCTCCAGAGGATTGCCCCGGCCTTGGCTTCCCACTGCTCTCGTGATGTGGCTCCTGCTTACCTCTCCTGCGTCATCTAGACAATTCCCTCCCCACATCCCAAACTCTAGGCTTTAGGCTTTAGATCTCCAGAGCACACAATTCTCACTTTTACCTACCCTCCACTAGAAAGTAAACTTTAATTCTTGTTGGCCCTAAAAAGCATACTCTGCTTAACTGGTCATGTGTTAAGTGCTTACATAGCACTACATGGCTACCTCTACCATGAGGATATAAGCTTCTTGAGAAGAGAAAATAAGCTTTGTTCAAGGTTGCTTCCTTGTACTCAACACAGCACCCAACACGTAGTAAGCACTCAGGAAAGACTATTCAATAATAATAATTACGATAATTTAAAAGCTGCAGAAAGTAGATAAGACACATATGCCAACACAACAACTCATGGAGGAAAGAGTTATTATTACCTGCATTTTACAGGTAAGGATAATTACAAAGAGGTTAAGTAACTTGCCAGCTACTACATGGCAGAGTTTTGGACTTGAATCCAGTTCTGATATTAAGTAAAGCAATTTTCTTTTTTTTTTTATTTTTTTATTTTTGAGACGGAGTTTCGATCTTGTTACCCAGACTGGAGTGCAATGGCGCGATCTCGGCTCACCGCAACCTCCGCCTCCTGGGTTCAGGCAATTCTCCTGTCTCAGCCTCCTGAGTAGCTGGGATTACAGGCACGCGCCACCATGCCCAGCTAATTTTTTTTTGTATTTTTAGTAGAGACGGGGTTTCACCATGTTGACCGGGATGGTCTCAATCTCTTGACCTTGTGATCCACCTGCCTCGGCCTCCCAAAGTTAAAGCAATTTTCTTAACCATCATACTCTAGCCATGCATAGCTGGGGATGGATGGTCTCCTTTTTCACGTTAGTCTCAGCCCAGTCTACCCCTTGCTTTTATACGGTTTTAGTTTCCTGGGCTCAAGGTATGGAGCCTCCAGTGTCAATGATTACCGGCTTTCTTCCACTGCTTCATTTCATCTTCTCTTATAGGAGGAGAAGTGCCCACAAAGGATGAGGGAGAGATGTGGCCATGAAGCAACTGCCATCTACACAACCCAGTCCTGACTTGACTACTTGCCAGCATGACACTAAAGGAAGGGGACATGTTTGTCTTAATATTTTTAAAGAGTTATTCTTGAAGAGCATACATAGGTAACCCAAGGTCATCAATGACCTAAGGATTCCTGCTGTTTAGGAGAACCTAGGATAGTTATTGTCTGGGTAACATAAAGACTATCACTCTTTCCTCCGTTTCACGACACTCTGGAGCTAAAGGACAGAAATTTGAAATGTAACCAGATAATGGCTGACAATGCTGGTTCTACCACGGGCACCTCACCTTCACTTTCTTTGGCTGGGGCCCTTCATCATCGACCCAGTGTTCACTTGTTCCAGAACCAATTAGGTTAGCTTCTGAGACTTGCACTGAGAGATTCCTAATATGATTATAAAAAGGAAACATAAGAATAGCTGTTATGTCATAAACTAACACAGTGGTTTTCAACACTTTCCACCATGACACACTCCCATGGCTATAACACAATTTTGCGGGGTCTTGGCCCAGAGAAGATGGGCAGTATTCTTGTGACATCCCCTCGGCATTCATCCCTTCCCTTCCCACTGAGCAAGAGCTTAAAACAAAAGTGCACCTCAACACAGAAGCTGGGCAGCACTGTGATAATAAGCATAGAACAGATGCACCCAGGCTCTGACTGTGGTTTCAGTCACTCATAAGGCATTTAGAATCATGGTCAGTGAAAGTAAATGTCCGGAGCTTAGAATTTAAAATCATGATACGACAAGATATGCTTTTCTAGTCATATATAAATAGTCTTTCCCTATTTATACTGTGAATAGTGGCTTGCTGGCAATGCCTCTTACTTCAGCCCCACAGCATCCTGTCCCACTGGCTCACGACGCTTGTGATTGCTTGCATCTCGGCGAAGAGTGAAACCTTCAGGCAGCCAGAGAGAGCCATGCTTACGCTTTCGTTTTGCCATGATTACCCCCAGCAGAATAATAAACAGAATGATGACAACAGCAACAGCAAGTAGATAGAGGAGCTGAGTGCGTTCTGGAGTCGGGGATTCACCTGAAAGTCCACAGAGACAGGAAAAGTGCTGAATAAAACATCAACCTCTCCATGTCAGCATTAGATTCATTTACAGGACAACTTTGACCTCACCAGTCCTGAAAAAAGAGGACTGCATAATGAAAATTATGCCCCCAATTGACACTGTCCCCCCGCCACCTTTCCCCTTAACACCAGTGCCACTCACTGATGACAGACACGAGAGGGTATGACAGGGTCCCCCGTATGGCGTGAGAGGCTAGGAGAGCTGCTGCTGCATCCGTATTCTTGAAGCAGTGGTCTGAGTCTTGAACACACTGGCGGTTGTCAATTTCCAGGAAGACTTTAGAGCTGTAGGATGCCAATGGGAGAAGTGGAGAAGGAAAACAGAAGAGTGCAGGTCAGGCAGAATGTGTCATAAAGGGTGATGGGAGCCTTCCTTCCTCCCCTTCAGCATCAGGTCCCCACCTCTGGGATGCTACCTTAAGACGTATCTCAGAAATTAAGATACTGTCCCTTGAGATCTTAAACACTAATTCCCACATAGAGGATGTCCCACCTTCCTTAGTCTGGCTGACTGAAGCCTTCTGGCTGAGGCAATGCATGACAAAGTGAGAAGCTGGTCTCCAGTGCTTTCCTCCTGAAGGTTTCAGTGGTCTTTTTCTACTCTTTCCTACCTACTCAGTGGTACTTAGTGCTACTTTAGAAACACATCCCTGTGCATTTTTAGTCCTTATTTTCCTTTGTCTCTGCATTGTTATCTCAGCTACCTGGAGGGTTGAAAGTTTGAGAATATACCAAGAAAGAGTGAGGTGTGAATGACAGAGCAACTGAAGATCATTACCCATGTCAAAGAGACACATACTCTAAAGAAGAGCCTTGATAGTAAGTCAATGATTAATGCAAAAAGGAACGTCACTGATAAAGGGATTTGAGGCAAGTCTGGCAAAAGGCTATAAATTCTGGCATCTGAGGAGGCCTTCCAGACATCTTGCTCCTGTGTACCCCAGCCCACTTTTCAGGACCCCAAGGTCAAGGCACGTCTTTAGACTTAAACATAAGTACTGGGGTAATGGGTTTATCTTAGTGGTGGGCCACTCTATTTGTCGATCTTTGCATTTCTATAGGTTGAGTTATGACTTGTGCTATATATCAAAGTGCTTGGCTTCATAAAATTAGCCTTGAAGTTCAGAAACCAAATACCTACCCAGCCACCTCCTGTTCTTGTTCACCAGGAAGGGACCTGCGTGTCATCCTCTGTTTCTTCATGGCAGCTGACTTCTCACCATAATAGGGGTACACCATAGGTTCCCCCTTGGAGTCCCGCTTAATGCGCAGGTTGGTGTGAAGCAGGGTGCCCAGTGCCCGCAAGAAGCTGCGAACATCCTGGAGCAGTTGTTCAGGTGGCAACAACACCACAATAACCAGTGTACCCTCTGCCAGGTTCTCAGGCTGGTCAGCAGCACAATCCAGCCCATCCCAGTCACACTCCTCACTGTTGCACCCCTGGTCACAGTGGTTGTCTTTGAAGTGGTCTGCACAGTATTTGTCATACCTAGGTCAGGAGAAGCAGAGAACAGACAAAAGGGCTCAGATTAGACTGGAGCTCTATTTGGTTTTACATTTGGAACTACTGTGGATTTTCCTACCCATTTTACTGTGGCTCCTATCAGTACCCAAATGCCCCAAGAAACCTACTTTGCACCTCCTATCCCTGACATCATAGAGTACATACAGTAGACACCACTTATCCTTGTTGAGTACTTCCTAAATGAAGAACAACACTGTACTCACTAGGCTGCAGGAGCTTAGGGGCTCCCAGGCAGCTTACAATCCTGTTAAGTCAGGTTTTCAAACAAAGTCATATATGAACAAAAGTCAACCTGGTTCATGCTTTCTCTACTTTGTATCCACTGCCCCCAGTAAGGTAACAATGGGCTTTATGAAGTGAAAGCTACCTCTAGAAACTTGATAAATGGCCCTGAACCATTGGAGAGTTGCCATACAGAGAACCATATTAACATGATCCATTTCTTTCCCTTTCAAGAGTGAATCCCAACTATAGAAGGTAAAAGTGAGTGGTTATGTCCTTATAGGACACCGTATCTTACTTGTACAGTCTCTTTCAATATTTGCAAAAGGAATTAGAACCTAAATGATTTGATGTACAAACAATTTCATCTATACTCTCCTTTCCTCATCCCCTCCCCCTTGATATTTGTACTAATTGGTACAACTTTTCATGCCAGCTCAAGCAAAAGATTAGGAGTCAATGAAATAACTTGCTTTGGCAAGTTCTTTAACCCTTGAGCCTAAGTTCTCTCACCTATGAAAGAATGTTAGTAATACCAATGCCTCACGGGATGTTGAGAATTAATTGGGATTAAATTCGATGGAATGGCTAGTTAATAGGGAAGTTCCTACCTAAACCATACAGCATCCTATAACTGTAACAATGAAGACCAGGAGGGGTCACAGGCCTAATCTAATTCATGCTTCCAGACAAATCTGGGTGGGGAAAAACAGTCTTAGGGAAAGAAATGGGGTGAAGAGAGAGATACAGACCTTTGCATCCATCCTGCAGGCAGGTTATGGGAGAGGCTGCCTGAAGTGGGAAACACCACTTCCAAAAGTTATATCCCCCAGGAGGTCACGAAGGCAGCAGGTGAGAAGGCAGAGATAGGCAGAGAGAGAGGGTCATTATGCAATGAGCATTCCTGGCCCTTTGTCAGCAAGGGAGAGCACGGGGTAGTGTGCGATGGGACAAGGCTGGCACCATCTGAAAAGCAGAGGCAGCTTAGGCTGAAGCACTGGAGTGGTTAGGAGCAAGAACCAGAAACTGAAGTGTGTTAGTGACAGTCCCCTTCAGCTTCTGGAGAACATGAAGCCCTTACTTGCATGTCTTGCTGTTTCCCTGGCATTCAAAGTTGTCAAACAGGCACTCGGCCGTGTTGCACAGCTCATCACACTGGTTGTTGATATAATCCCAGCAGGGAAGCGGGGAGGAGCAGTTGGCCCAGGGGTTCTCCATGGTGAGAGAACAGTCACCCCCATCCCACTGGCAGGCATGGCTGTTGCAGGCCTCATCACAGACGCCATCTCGAGCTTTGTCAGCACAATATTGGCTCAGACAGGTGGCAGGAGGGGTGCTGGGGGGCGCCGTGTAGAGTTCACAGAGGCTGCCCCAGAATGGTGGAGTGCACTGGCAGGAATAAAAAGGAGGCTGGCGCTGAGGGTGGCAGCTGCCCCCATGCTGGCAGGGGCTACTGGCACAGCCTGACTCACAGTCCCGGGGGTTGGGGCAGAAGCAGCGGGGTCCAGAGGCGGTGTGCACACACTGCTCCCCTTTCTTACATTTCACTTGTCCACAGCTGCTCTGGCATCTTGCCCCGGAAAATCCCTGTGGAAATCAGTGAGGAAATAAGGATGGCATTGGTAGGGAAACAGTTACATTGGAAGTTTTGGGTTTCTAGAAAACCTCCACATCTCACTCCCTTCTGTACTTCCTGCTCAGCCCAAGCCAAGGTTACTAGACAGGTTTCCTTTCGGTATCTCCCCAGGCATAGGGATCTCTTGTTTTGGGGAGGTTTCAGCCTCTAGCAATGATAAAAGAGTGGGTATAGCGAATAGCTAAAATTAAGCTTCCCTCTAGTTTAAGAGACAACTTGCTTCCAAATGGTTCCTGCTAAAGAATGTCAGCAGAGCAGCATTTCCATCAACTCTGGCCCAACCTGGGCCGTGAGACTACCCTCCAGCATGGGGCCAAGAAGCTAAAAACATCAGCCCTATTATCAAGGGGGCATTCCACCACTTTGTGTGGTTTTCCCTTAGTTTTTCTTAAGACTGACAGTCATGGACTGGGAAGCTCACTGTTTCAGGAAGTGTCTAAACAGTTCTTTTTATTTAATTTGGTTGTGTTTTGTTTTGTTGCTTATGAACAGCTTTAAATGGAAAAACCCAAGCATTTTCTTCTCAAAGAGCTAAAATTGAGAAATCTCATTTCGAAGCTTGATAAAACCAGGTTTGATCTCAGTTTTGTCACAGATATTGTATGGAAGAGAGAATGTCCCTTATGAGCAACAGGGCACTTACCGGGGGACAACGGCAAATGAAACCATCAGGCATGTTGCTGGCTACAGCACAAGTCCCTCCATTCAGGCAGGGCATCTGGGGACACACATCGATGAAGGTTTCACAGTGCCGGCCTCAGAAAATAAAAAGGAGTTTTAAAAGGCAGAAGTAGTCATTGCAAGTTACTGACCAAACTTTGCTGGGATACGAACTACCCATAGGTGGAGCAAGGGTGTGAGAGTTCAGTTCTACGCCTGTGGTGATCTGAACAAAGGAAGGAAACACTCACTGGATCTCCACATGATTGGCCCATCACTGGCTCAGGCCAGTCCCTTACTCTGTCTTGCCTACACAGTAAGCACCAACTCACACAACAGGATGGGTGAGAAAAGTGACTTAAATCCCCTCAAAAAACGAGAAATCACATTTCAGCTTTTTGAAGTCACTTTAGATTTCATAAGTTTCAGGAAACAGTTAAAAAATCATTCACTGCATTTTGTTAATGTCATCTACTTCACAGGAGAGGCTACACCAGGCCAATACCAGGCCCATATATTTAAATGGTGATTTGCAGTACAGAGAATTTTCATCTGTGATATACCTCATTTCAATCACTTTGTGGCCTTTCTGTAACCTAACTGGTATTCCCTAAAACGCAGCTTAATTTTCCTGAAGTTAACTTCCTCTAGGAATAGTTCTAAAACAGAAGACCCCTGGGGGCCACTGCTCCAAGATATAGAATGAGGTAACTGGAACCTCATTCTTTATGGAGGAGATGAGGGTACTGCATGGCTGGGACTCCTGGCCAACAGCAGGAGATAGGCCCCATCTGGCCTGCGGTCACTTAGGAAAGAAAAGGTAGCTTTAAAAATGAAGTAAAAATAGTACTGTTTTTGGACCACCAGATCAAGAAGCAAGAGGTATAAATGTTTGTCTCTTTAAATCACAGCAGCAGCTGCTAAACAAGAGCAGCCACCACATGGACACAGCTTGGTGGACCACCAGTCTCTCGCTGTTTATCTCTGCCACAGCTTCCCACAGTAATTGTGCTCAATGTGTTCACGGGATTTTTTTTTCATTCACAAATGTGGAAAATGCACTAGCACGACTTCCTGGATATGGGATACTAATTCAAAACGGTCTCCATTCCTTCCTTCTCCTGCTTCCCCCTTACTTTGCAAATGTTTGTCAGTGTTCCCAGAGAAAAAAGTCTCAGAGCCAATGAAAGAAACAGGAGCCAGTTTTGCCTCTTTGGCTTTCCAAGTGCAGTTTGGCCAATATGAGGCTGTGGACAGATTGTTCATACTCATTCTGTCCCATATTGCCTCAATAGTTATGAAGTTCATAATGGATTATTTCTCTTTTGATGTTAGCGTATCTAGGGAACTTCCATACTGCAGAATCCCTCTCATTCTTCATAAAATTTCAAGATTGTAAGGCAGCATATCTTTAAAGCTGGAAGGAAAGATGGCTGGAGATGGGCTCAGGATGTAGCAGGTTCAGCTTGATGAATTGTTTGTAAATAGACGATTACAGCCTATTTTCTGACTCCCAAGGAACCTGATCACACCCTCCCTATAAGAAATACAACTACAGACCCCAGGAAATGCATGATAAATTTCAAATCTGAGTATCCTGCCACATTTGGATACAAACAACTATTTTAGTTTCCAAAAGTCCCCATGCTGCCCTCTCCAGAAGTAACTAGTAAGTTCTTGTGATAAGAGCCCTATTCTGAGGCAGGGTTAGGTCATCTTCATGCCTTGTGATGAAAGAAAGAAGCTTAAGAACAGACTAGGAACATGATCAAGTCTTCGCTGGGCAGGCTGTTACTTGTGACCACTGCAACTTTTCATTTCATACCCACATCAACTGATCTTTGGTTAAACACATTTGAATTTGGACCTGCTCCCTTTAAGTATCTAAGCAGGGTCCTAAGCTTCTCTGAGTCTTAGGGGTGGAAAGATCATGGTGTCAGGAACTACCCGGTAATTCAAGCTATTATATGTCAAAGGAGGCAGGCAGGATGAAGAAACCAGAGTTAGACGTAAGGTTCCTTAAAACAAAATGTCATTTTCTTCAGATGAAGAGAGTTCTGTGAATGAATGGTGGTGATGGTAGAACAGCAATGTCAATGTACTAAATGCCACTAAACTGTATATTTTAAAATAATTCAGATGGTAAATTTTAGGTTTTGGATGTTTTGCCACAATTAAAAAATATTATATTGTTCACTACTTTCAATATACATTTTTAAAAGTACTCCTGCTATAGCATTATATAATCAATGCACAACAAAAGAATCCCTAAGGAAAAATTAAAGGTAGACACTGATCATAACCTCTATGAAGTACAGAGTAGGAAAAAAAACTGGCTTTTAAAAATTAAGCTGCTGTTGTTTTTCTTATATAAGAAAAGCTTCACTCGGGTCTGGGACAAGTCACAGGGCCCAATTTGCTCCCTAAAACCATCCCAAGGCAGAGTGGCCAGGAGGCTAGAGAGCTTCTCACCGGTGAAGGCGCTACGACAAACACACAGGTAGTCATTGGTGAGCTGGATACAGTCCAGGCTGCCCTCAGAGCTGCAGGGGTTGGAAAGGCACTCGTTGATGTCTCCCTCACAACGTTCCCCAGCAAAGCCAGGCAAGCAGCGACAACTGTAGCCTCCGATCCTATCCACACACTGACCACCATTAAGGCAATGGGGACCCCCGACACAGTCATCAATGTTCTCTTCACAGAGTAGGCCTGGAGGAAAGAGAAGAGGTACAGAATTATGAAAAGTCTTTGAACCTGCTTTCCAGCAAGGGATAACCACCCCTGCTGACATTTTCACAATGAATCAGAGTATACTCCTCAATCGGTAGCGGACCTTGCAGTTGGGCAGGACAAAGCACAATCTTTATTCATGACAGCCATCAATATTCTGGTGAGTTGTACAAGTAAAGGAAAGAACATACTAGGGCTCCACATGTACTCTCCCACACGATCCAGTGAGGTAGCACCCAATGGTGTAGGTCCTATTATTTGTCCCATTTCAAAGACAAGGAAACGAGCTCGAGAAACTCAGTAATTTTTCCAAAGTATAATCCAAAATATAAAAATAGTGCAAAAAAAGAACATAATAAATGCAGTCATGCAACCGCATAATGACATTTTAGTCAATACGGGCAGCATATACAACAGAGGTCCCATAATGAAGCTGAGGCTGATAAATTCCTGTTGACTAGTAACATCACAGCCTTGTAATGTCACAGCACAATTACTTTTTAAATAAATTCAGTGCAGCTTAGGTGTACAGTATTTACAAAGTCTACAGTAGTGTACAGTAATGTCCTAGGCCTTCACATTCATTTACCACTCACTGACTTACCCAGAGCCAGTTCCAGTCCTGCAAGCTCCTTTCATGGTAAATGCCCTATACAGGTGTACTATTTTTTATCTTTTATATTGTATTTTTACTGTTATCTTTTAAAATTTTCTACTGTACCTCTTCTTAAATATGTTCAGATACATAAGGACTTACCATTGTGTTATAATTGCCTACAGTATTCAGTTCAGTAAAACAAAGTGCAGGTTTGGAGCCTAGGTTAGTAAGTGATACTCTCTAGGTTTGTATAATTACACTCTATGATGATTAAACAACAATGAAATTGCCTGAGGACATATTTCTCAGAATATATCCCCACTGTTAAGTGACCCATGACTATACATAGATTATGTAAAAATATTGGTAAGAATTGGAGTTGAATTTTGAATGATATATACATTTGTAAGTTTTATAATCACTGGCTTTTTTCTGTAATAGTGTGTAAGTGCACTAATGCTTTTTATTTAACAAAAATAGAGATAAATTTCCTGCTGAGAGTTCAAAAGTTATTCCATTTAAAATAGGACTCATTTAATGTACTATAGATGTAAATGAGCCATCTAGTATGAGTATCTGCATATGGTGTCTTAGAAAGAGACAAAAGAAATCAATACCTGTTCTAGAAATTATTCTATGATTAATTCAAAAAGGTACAAAGAGGCGGGGTACAGTGGTTCACACCTGTAATCCCAGCACTTTGGGAGGCCAAGGTGGGTGGATTACTTGAGGTCAGGAGTTCGAGACTTGTTCTGGCCAACATGGTGAAACCCTGTCTCTACTAAAAATACAAAAATTATCTGGGTGTGGTGGTGCATGCCTGTAATCCCAGCTATTTGGGAGGCTGAGGCAGGAGAATCACATGAACCCAGGAAATGAAGGCAATAGTGAACCAAGGTCGTGCCACTGCACTCCAGCCTAGGTGTCAGAGAGAAACTCTGTCTCAAAAAAATTTTTTTTAAAAAAGTACGAAAGAAAACAGTTCTGTATTCCTAACACTTGCATTGTAACATATACTAACAAACACAAGATTTTTTTTAATGTAAAATAAGGCCCAATTTTCAATAGCAATTACCAAATTACCGAAGATAAAATACCTAGGAATAATCTTAACAAGAAATGTGTTAAACCTATATGAAGACAACTTTAATACTATCCTAACAGACACAAAAGAGCCTTGAATAAGTGGAAACACACACCAGGATTTAGTCAGCAAGACTCCTCATCATAAAGTTGTCAGTTTTTTCTATACTGATTCATAAATTTAATGAGACCCCGATAAAAATTACCAATAGGAATTTATTAACAGACAAGCTGATTATAAAATTATGTGAAAAATAAACTGTAACCATAACCAGGAAAACTATGAAGAAGATCCTTAATAATTGAAACAGAATGTTACTGGTGAATTAATAGAATAAAAAAGCAAAAAAGAAAGTCCAGAAGAATACCAAAAATACGCATGGGAATTTAGAATTTGGCCAAGGTGCCATTTCAAATCATTACATAAAAAACAAAATATTCAGGGCAGGCGCAGTGGCTCACGCCTGTAATCCCAGAACTTTGAGAGGCTGAGGCAAGTGGATCATGAGGTCAGGAGTTCAAGACCAGCCTGGCCAAGATGGTGAAACCCTGTCTCTAATAAAAAGTACAAAAATTAGTTGAGCATGGTGGCAGGCACCTGTAGTCCTACCTACTCGGGAGGCTGAGGCAGGAGAATTGCCTGAACCCAGGCGGCCGAGGTTACAGTGAGCCAAGATCGTGCCACTGCACTCCAGTCTGGTCAATAGAGACTCCATTTCAAAAAAAAAAAAGATTCAATAAATGTGTATTAACAAATGAGTAGCCATATGGAAAAAGTACTTGAGGAAAATAGAATTTCTTTACAACCTTCAAGTGTATAAGACGTTGCTAACTACAACTCAAAATCCAGAAGCCATTTTAAAAATGATAAATTCAACTTGATTAAAAAAGTAAAAGTGTGCACTAAAAATCACTATTAGGAAAATCAAAAGATAAAAACAATATAGTGGGAAAATATTTGTATTTTATATCATTGACAGGCAATTTCCACAAAACATTATATCAACAACTTAATGGGGGAAAAAAAGACATACATGAACGGAGAAACTGCAGCAAAAGGAAAATAAAATGATTCTTAAATGAAAAGATATTTTTCCACCTTAAGAAGCCAATATGCTGATACATTGCAATTACTGATTAAAATTATAAATTCATATATTATCCAATCCAGCAATTCTATTTCTGAAAATTTATTTTACCAATACACGTATATGCCTGCAAGATAACTGAAATAACTATCATGATGGCACTGGTTAAGCAAAATATGGCATGTCTGTACAGGGAATTCTGTAGCTATAAAAAACATTGAGGAAGTTCTATATTTTGTTATGAAAATATCTCCAATTAAGTTAAAAAAATCAAGTGCAAAAAATGTCTAATATTCTATCTTCAGAGTAAAAAGTAAAGGAAATAAAATATCTTTGTATTTGGCTTCTTTCTATATAAAGTAATTCTGAAGGATACATTTTTTAAAAAACTCTAGAAAGATAACACAAACAACTAAAAGTGGTGATTACATGTTTGTGGGAGAGGGAAAATTTGTGCTGAGGAAAAGAGATGGGAGTAAGAAGTATTTTCACTGTATACTTTTCTATGTATAAATACATTTTTTGGTCATATGTATATATGCACAGCTTACCTTATACATAGAATAAATTGAAAACAAAAAAGTAAAAACAAACAGAATCCCGTATATGCTCCCTGTCTCAAACAATATTTGCTATTTAGGGACTGCTAGTAAAATAAGCATAAATGTATATCTCCCCATCAGAGTGGAACCACCAGTAATAAACAGACCTATCAAGTGAGAGAGAGCTCAACCTCAGACTGAAGCCAAGCAGTAGGAAGAAGTGGAACTGTTGCAGTTAGCCCCTGACCTGGGGAACCAGAGGGACACCTAGGCAAAGATCCCAGGCTTATGAATATGGTGACCAAAACACACACTGTGATAATGCTCATAATAGGGTCACGGGACTTTAGAGTTTCCTGAAATGTTTACCAATGGCCAGAGAAGTTAAGTCAGGATTAAAAAATACTGTTTTACATACCTAAACCGCACACACAGTATAATAATCCAAGGAATTGTAAGTAAGATAAACTCAAAGAAATTCATACCTATACATCACAATCAAACTATTAAAGAAACAATCTTGAAGACATCAAGAGAGAAGCAATGTATCACATATAAGGGAGCCTCAATAGGATTAATACGTGATTTCTCACTAAAATCCATGGCTATCAGAAAGCAGTGGGATGACATACTCAAAGTGCTGAAAGAAAAACACTGTCAATGATAATATCGAAACGAGTATTCTAAGCCATCTTCAACACATGGTTAGAAGCGACAAAAATTTTGTTTCCTTCTGAAATGATCCATTCTGGGACTGGACATGTCTAATCAATAAAAAGTTCATGGTATAGCAGTGATTTTAGAGTTTGATATATACCCATGTACTCTTCCATATTTCCTAGCCTCCCTTGAAGTCAGGGAGACCATTTAATAATTCTGGTCAATATACTGTGAGGGACTGTGATGTGTATTGCTTCCAGACTGAGCTAGTGAAAGCTGCTGTATGACCCTTTCAAACCACATATCTAAAACACAGAGAAAGGCAGCTCAACATATATTCAACTTTATTTGAGTGACAAAGTCATTGTTATATTAAACTCTGAGATTTGAGGTTCAATTAGCTGCTATATCTTGGAGTTTGACTCCACTGAAGCACATGCTAAAATCTGATCTCCAGTGTTGGAGGTGGGGCCTAATGGGACCTGTTTGGGTCACTGGAGCAGACCCTTCATGAATGCCTCAAGGTGTGTCCTTGAGACAATGAGAACATTCTCACTCTGTTAGTTCCCATGAGAGCTGGTTGTTAAAAAGAGCCTGGGATCTCCTCCCCTCTCACTTGCTTCATCTCTTGCCATGTGATCTCTGCACACACACTGGCTCCTCTTCACTTTTCATCATAAGTGGAAACAGCCTGAAGCTCACACCAGAGGTAGATGCTGGCACCATGCTTCCTGTACAGCTAAATATACCTCTTTTGAAAAACAAATTACTTAGTCTCATGTATTCTTTTATAGCAACAGAAATGAACTATGATAATAGCAATCACCAGAACTGGAGCTTGTCTTAACCAGCATAATTGTTCAAAGGAACAAATTAATAATGAATTGGAATTAATTTTTACTCTATCATTGATTTCTAGAATAAAGAACAATTCTCCTTTTAGGATGACAATTCTTCAAATACTTAAAGACTGTTTCTCTTTAGTTTTCTTCTTTCCATTAACCTCATTCCTCAATAACCAGACTACTAGTAGGGTACTCTCCTATTTTAATTTAATCAAACTCTGATATCTGGGAAGGCACATGATCCAAATTTATTGACACAAAGCTCTAAGGCAATACAAATACTTATACTTTTCTGGCATTCTATTCTCTTTGACACTAACAAGAATGAATTTCTCACCAGTGTGGATAGCCTCTTACATTTTCACAGGTTTCTCAGAGTAGGCCCCAGCACAACTAGATCCCTTCTAACAAACAATACTCTAAGCTCTTTCCAAGGGATAGTTCAAAAGCAGTGTCAATGTTCACAGCAGAATGATGGCCCTACCACTTAGTTCAAAAGCAGTGGTAATGCCCACAGCGAATGATGGCCCCATCACTCACAGTCCAGGGATGCATCTCTCATCAGGCCTTACTGCAATTCCTAAAGCAGAATCTTATGCCATCAGTATCCTTACCTGAGGTTATGAAAATAGTAGCAGATATTTTCATTTCATTCATTCCCCAACCTTATAGAGTCAGGAATTGGCTAATTTAAAAAATACAAAAGTAGGTAAATGTAAATTGTTTATTTTAGAGGCCATTAGTTGCTTTTCCTTGAAGCAACAAGAAATCTTACTGACCAGGCTAAGTTTGTTATAATGTTCTATCAGTTCCTTATTCTGTGTTTTGTGGAATACAAGATGCCAAACAACAAGATGAAACCTTGAACATAAATCACAACATCAGAGCTAGCAGGAGATGAAAGAATAAAATGGCTTGAATTACTAGGATGCAGAACTAAATGCTTGGAATGAAGCTAGTCTTAATATCTTTAATTTTATAAAATCCCCTGACCACTAAGAATGGATTTATAAATTAGACAGAGCCCCGGATGGAAAATGGATAAGGATGATTTCGTACCCCGACTGCCTGGTGGGCAGGAGCACTTGAAATGGTTCACAAGGTCAATACAGGTGCCTCCATTCTGGCAGGGCTGATTCTGGCACTCATCCACTTCATACTCACAATTGACACCCTGGAAGCCTGGGACGCACTGCCATGAGGAAGCAAAAAGGACAAGAAATATTGGAACATTACTGGCAAGAGACCATGAGAGCAAGTCAGATCTGAACATTTCTGTGACTCTCTCCCACCTCCCCGCTTAGATTTTGTATGTTTCTCTGGAACTATTGCACTCTCTGCTAATCCTTCCATGCAGGGACAGACAACCTGCAGCTTACTGGCATTTATCTATTACTCTTCCAGTTGAAAAGGCGCATTAAAGGGAGGGCAGGGACTGAATACTCTGAAGGATATTTCAGATTTGACTTGTGTGCAAAACTTTTGTTCCTCCTGTGTACAGGTTTCCTCATCTTTAAAATACACATTCCTTTGTATGTGATGAGGACCCTATGACTCAGTGAAAAGGCATATGTAGATTGTAGCATAGATATGCATTTATTGATCTCTAGGTTTAGGAAACTCTATGTATGTATGAGAAACTGGTTGAGATAGGGGTAAGGTACAGGGAGGTAGAGCAGGCTGGCTAGCTGTGGTGGATGTAGGGGTTGAAGGGATTTCGGGGCTGATCAAGAAAAAAAGATATGGCTGTGAGGTAGCTTTATTTGGACAATGCTTTGACAGGTTTGCACGTGGGAGAAGTTCCTTATAGCATGAGACCTTCTAGAGGGGTAGGTGGGTAAGGGGAAGACAGCAAGTAAACTCTGGGAAAGAAGGATCAGAAGAAGGAGTCTAGGTGATGTTTTACTAAGCAGCCAGTGGCAGGAATCTGTGAGTCAGAGAGCTCCAAAAGCCAGCATCAGTCTGGGATCTGCATGGCCCCAAGGTTTATTGGGGCCATGTCAGCCCAGACATTAAAACAGTGACATGTCCCTTGATGACACATACTTCCTCAAATATATACATGTAACATTTAGCGTGATGCTATGGGGAACAGGATGAGCGGCATTTTTTTTTGAGAGAGAATTGCAAGTTGACTGATTAACAATTACATACAAAGGTGACAGGGGCCAAAGGGACATTCCACAAAGCAGTTTTTCCTATCTCAGCTGCTATTCAGGGAATTGTAGACTGCTCTGTTGGGTGGGCCTGTAGAATTCACTCTGGTAGTGGCTGTTGGCTCTAAATCCTAAAAGCAACCATAAGGAGCTGGGATGGTTCCAGACACCTATAAAAATATCTTACTAGGGCCATGTTAACTTACGGCATAGAGAGGCTGAAAGAAACAGTGGTAAACACTATGATGGGGATTGAAAATATCTATAAACTAAAAATATAAGACGCAAGCAGCTAAATTCAATATACCAGGCTGAAGACAGTTGTACAATCTCCGGGGAGGTCCATGACCTCTGCCTGCTCAGTGTCCTCACCTCACATCTGTATCCACCAATGAAGTCACTGCACGTTGCCCCGTGATGGCAGGGGTTGGATGCACATTCATTGAGCTGCTCCTCGCAGTAGCTCCCAGTATAGCCCAGGGGACACTGACAGTAATGTGTGTTGCCAGCATTGATGCAGACACCTGAGTGCTGGCACAAGTGTTCAACAGGCACGCCTGGGAAACCCAGTGAGGAAGAAATGTCATAGAAGAACATGTGACACATACGGGGTTCAGAACAACCAATGAGCAAATAAATCTAAACTGACCGACACATCAAATCTTATTATTATCTATTTCTTCACACCCTCAGCACCAGATGCATATTAAAAATAAATAAACCCTCAAAATAAAATACACCGCAGTTCCATCTCAAATACGTTTCTTCTCAGAATCTTGGAACCTATTCCTCTACCTTACACCTTCTGTCTTGAGCCCTTTCCCCAGAACCCTGCTAACCCACTACTATCTGCTCTTCTCTCTTATCCCACAAAAATGATATCTGCTCTAAATGCCACTGGTCAGTCAATATTTCAGTGAATGACCTGAGCCCAAGGGAGCAAAGCTTACCTCTGCTGGAGGCCGCTATGTCACAAGAGACATTGGGCACGTCACAATAAGCACCAGCCCATCCAGATGGACACAGGCACCGGGATTCTGCTTTTTCCTGAATGCAAGTACCTTTGTTTTTACATGGAGACTGACTGCAGAGGTTCACTAGGGTCTGAAACAGAGGACGGGTGTACATACATCAAAATTCAAATAAGAGAAATGAAGAAAAGAAGCTACATTGTGTTACAAGAAATCAAAGAAAAGCACTGATTAGAAAGAAAAGAGAGCCTTCATCTAGTAAAAGAGTGTTTAAACTAGATTCAGTGTTCCGAGGTACACCTAACCATTTTTATGTACTGTAAGTCTTCACTAAATGTCATTATTAGGTTCTTGGAAACTGTGACTTTAAGCACAACGATATATAACGAAACCAATTTTACCACAGTATAATTGATATAAACAAGAGTTAAGTTCCTATACTTATTTCTGGTCAAAAAAAATCATTAAACTTCAAATTAACACCCACTTCTAATATTAAACATTGAAATAAACAAACTATACATTCATTTAAGAAAGATTAATAAAAACAAGATGATTATTTATCCAATTTTTGGTGAATCCGTAATGGTAGTCCTAGTGGTGGCAGGTCAAATCAAGGAATAAATGTTTACAAAGCAAAATTGTCAGCACCTCTTACCCACCACACAGCTCAGAAAGCAACACTAACCAATATAACAGGCTTGCTAGGTGCTTTTGTACTACATTGTTTATTGTTGTGCACTCGTATGAATATTACAGGCATTATGAGTTTTAGTTTTACAATAATTGGTATATTCATTCATTTATTTTCTAACCCACTTATTCCAGTTCAGGTTCATGAGTGGCCAGAGCCTATTCTGGCAGACTGGGGCAATGTAGACATGCCCACTTCACCCAACATGCACAGCTTTGGGTTATGGGAGGAAACTGAAGACACTGGAGAAAATCCATGCAGTCATGGGGAGAACATGCAAACTCCACACAGATAGCAGCTCTAGCCAAAAACAGATTTTTTCCCCTCAATGTTACAACAAAATGACACTGAATGAAGTGATTTGAGGGCCTGTTGTAGTCTAATTCTTCTTAGGTCTTCACAGAACTGGAAAAAACCACCTTAAACTTCATAGGGAGCCAAAAGAGAGCCCACGTAGCCAAGTCAATTCTAAGCCAAAAGAACAAAGCGGGAGGCATCACACTATCGGACTTCAAACTATACTACAAGGCTACAGTAATCAAAACAGCATGGTACTGGTACCAAAACAGAGACATAGACCAATGGAACAGAACAGAGACCCCAGAAGAAACACCACACGTCTACAACCATCTGATCTTTGATAAACCTAGCAAAAACAAGCAATGGGGAAAGGACTTCATGTTTAATAAATGATGTTGGGAAAACTGGCTAGCAATGTGCAGAAAGCAGAAACTGGACCCCTACCTGTCATCTTACACTAAAATTAACTCCAGATGGATCAAAGATTTAACATAAAACCTAACACCATAAAAACACTAGAAGAAAACAGGCAAAACCATCCAGGACATAGGCATAGGCAAGGACTTCATGACTAAAGCACCAAAAGCAATGGCAATAAAAGCTAGGATAGACAAATGGGATCTAATTAAACTCCACAGCTTCTGCACAGCAAAAGAAACAGTCATTAGAGTGAATTGGCAACCAACAGAATGGGAAAAAATTCTTGCAATCTACCCATCTGACAAAGGGCTAATATCCAGAATCTAGAAAGAACTAAAACAGATATACAAGAAAAAAACAAACAACCCCATTCAAAAGCGGGCGAAGGATATGAACAGACACTTTTCAAAAGAGGACATATATGAGGCCAACAAACATGAAAAAATGCTCATCATCACTGGTTATTAGAGAAATGCAAATCAAAAGCACACTGAGATTATCATCTCACACCACTTAGAATGGCAATCATTAAAAAATCTGGAGACAACAGATGCTGGAGAGGATGTGGAGAAATAGGAACATTCTTACACAGTTGGTGGGAGTGTAAATTAGTTCAACCATTGTGTAAGACAGTGTGGCGATTTCTCAAGGAACTAGAAATAGAAATTCCATTTGACCCAGCAATCCCACTATTGGGTATATACCCAAAGAACTATAAATCGTTCTACTATAAAGACACACGCACACGTATGTTCATTGCAGCCCTGTGTACAATAGCAAAGACCTGGAACCAATCCAAATGCCCATCAATGATAGACTGGACAAAGAAAATGTGGTACATATACACCATGGAATACTACGCAGCCATAAAAAACGATGAGTTCATGTCCTTTGTAGGGACTTGTATGAATCTGGAAACCATCATTCACAGCAAACTGACCCAAGAACAGAAAGTCAAGCACCATATGTTCTCACTCATAGGTAGGTGTTGAACAATGAGAACAGGTGGACTCAGGGAGAGGAGCATCACACACAGGGGACAGTTGAGTGGGGGAGGGGAGAGACAACGGAGGGTGGGGAGGGAGAGGAGGGTGGGGAGGAATAACATGGGGAGAAATGACAGATATAGCATGCACCTAAAGTAAAATAAACAAATTAAAAAAAAAGAAATTTAATAGAGATCACCTTAAATTTGTAAAGCAATTTGAGGAACAGTGCCATCTTAATAATTGTCTTCCAATCCATGAACATGGGATTTTTCTGCAGTTCTTGGTTGCCCCTTTTAAAGATCTTATATTTGTGAATCCATAACACATTGCTAGTGTCATCATTTTGGAATCTACAAGTTATTAAGCAGTTACCTAGATTCATCTCAGGGACATCCCTGAGATCCACAATTTTCTCTTTTAGAAGAGCTTATTCAGACTAGAAAGTGAATAGGTATAATATTCAGCTGCTCTAGAGGAGCTGAGTGAATGGGAACGAAGTCAATTACCTGACAGTTTTTTCCAGTGTAGCCCAAGGAGCAGGTGCAGTGGTAGGTACCCAGGCCATCAACACATGTTCCCTCATTCAGGCATGGATGAGAGCTGCATTCATTGATCTCATGGAGGCAGAAGGGTCCAGTGAAACCCACAGGGCACAAGCAAGAGAAGGAGTTAACCCCATCAACACATGTGCCACCATTGAAACAGGAGCTAAGAAGCAAAAAGGGAGAGCAACATCAGCTATGTATCTGGTTTCTGTGACTTGCTACCCGAAAGTAAGATTTCTGGAATCTAAGATATTACAGAGGCAAATACCCAAGTACCCCATATCCCATAAACTTTCTTACAAGCTAGATTGGCTGCCAGAAGCTCTCAGGTGCCCACTTCCCTTCTATAACCAAAGGCTTAGAAGTATTTAAAAGGCTGAGCTTATTATAGATACCTAGAGAAAGTGAAGTTTTCCAGGTTTTACCCAGTTCTGTGGTTTTCTCATGTACCACATTTCACTTTATCTCTGTCAATTTAATTTATAAGAAAAGTGCTCTTCACTATAGAATATTTATAAAAGAAAAACAGAACAAACATGTTCATAATATTATAAAAAGAAATGAAACAAATCACCCAGAAATTACTTAAAGAGTGGTAACGATTCCAATCTCTGCAGAGAAATTGGAATTTTTGGATTTTTGAAATGAACGAGAGACCAAGGGAAGAACAGAACAGAATTATAGCTCTTTCTGTTCCCTAAGCAAGAAACAAACAATAAAACATCCTTATAAACTTTTCAACTTCTCATCTTTGACTTTCTAACTATTATATATGTTTATCAGGAATCAGGAACTGGGCAATACAATAGGAGATTGCCCTGTGGACTGGAAATGTGGACTGGTATCCATGTGGACACCTCAACCCTGCTCCACAATTCTAGCACTATGCTCTGAAGTTTCCTCCTCTTTCTCCCTTTCTCTCATAAGATGCTGATGCCCGAGTGATTGGTTGTTCACCTCTCAGTGCACTCATCGATGTTGTTCTCACAGTGGACTCCATCAAATCCTGCCTGGCACTTGCAAGTGTAACTGTTGACGTAGTCAGAGCAGGTCCCTCCATTCTTACAGGGTTCATTCAGACACTCATTCACGTCTGTCTGGCACTTATCCTCAGTGAAACCCGGAAGGCAGAGGCAGGAGAAAGTATTCACTCCATCCACACAGGAACCTCCATTCTGGCAAGGATCTAAGCCATTACACAAGAATTAGAGCTCTGAACAGTAGCATCAATTTAATCTTAGATTTATAAAAGTGAATGACCTGAACTAATGAGCTGAGGGCAGCATAATTCTGATCTTTTCATTAAATTTTGCCAACTCCCCCATTTATGAAAATAAATTCAATAGTACTTGCTTGAAATTTTTAACCTGTTTGTTAATTGGAATAAAATTCACCTATATCACCACTAATGGTTTTGTAAAATTAATAGTCATAAAACTTGCATTGGTCCCTTGCACATTTGCAAATCAAACATGTGCCCCAATACACAGAATATAAATCAATACTTTCAAAAGGTATATGTGATGGTGGAGTATGTGGAGGAGGACAAAATACATATATCCATGTTTTTCCAGGCATACTAACTATAAAAATTAATCCTCTTTCTCTGCTTCACTTCTGTCTCCTCTTTCTCTTTCTCTCTTTTAGATTAAAGTAGTCTTATGAAACAAATAAATAAAAATTGAAATATCACATAGCTTGATCTTGGAACACTTCATATTCATAGTAATAAACCAACAAATTTTAAGCTACAATCATGCCATGGCACTCTACAATTAGGACATACAAATCAGAACATGAAAAACAAGATGTAGTTATGGCTCTTAAGGAACTTATAATTGCAAAAACAGGGCTTACATGTAAAATGATATTCAAGTTGTTAAAAATCAGTGGAAAGAGAATATCATTGTTTTTCTTTTCTTGCAAACTATACAAAGAGAATCTTTTTTTTTTTTTGAGTTTCACTCTGTCACCCAGGCTGGAGTGCAGTGGTGTGATCTCAACTCACTGAAATCTCTGCTCCTGGGTTCAAGCGATTCTCCTGCCTCAGCCTCCTGAGTAGCTGGGATTACAGGCACCCACCACCATGCCCAGCTAATTTTTGTATTTTTTAGTAGAGACAGGGTTTCACCATATTGACCAGACTGGTCTCGCACTCCTGACTTCATAATCTGCCCACCTCAGCCTCCCAAAGTGCTGGGATTACAGGCATGAGCCACCATGTCTGGCAAAGAGAATATCTTAAAAGCAGCCACAGGAGAGATAATTACACATGAAGAAACAAATAAAAGGACTGTTGAATAACAGCAGATTTCTCCTCAGAATAATGCAAGGTAGAAGACAATAGGATAGCTTTAAAGTGCTGAAGGAGAAAGTCAATTTAGAATTCTCTTTCCTGTGAAACTATCTTTGAAAACTATAGCCAAATAAAAACCTTTCTGACACACAAAAACAGAAAGACTTCATCACCAGGAGACAAAGACTACACAAAATATTCAAGGAATTTTTTCAAACAGGAGGAAAATGATACCTGATGGAAACACAAATCTGCATAACAGAATGAAAACCAACAAGAATTGAAAATATGTGGGTAACTTACAGACTTTTAAATTATTTTTCAAATTTCTTGAAAAAATAATTGAACTTTTAAAGTTCAATTATTATATTTGAAGGGTTTAATGATATATACATTTTATAACAACAATAGAAGAGAGGCCAGGAGGAGTGTAAATGTGCGTGTACAGCTCTTCTCCTCTATACAAAGCGGTATGATTGATGGTACATTATAATACATTAAAGCTGCATACAGTAATCCCTACAATAACTACTAAAAAGGTTACAGCTAATGTGGTGATGAATAAATAAAATATAATCATAAAAAATACTCAATTATTTCAAAAGATGTCAGAAAAAGAGAAAAATGGAAACAATAAACAGAAAGAACAGACAAAGCAAAGAGCAAGATGGCATATTTTGAAGCCAGTCATATAAAAAACTACATTAAATTTAAACAGTCTAAATACCTGAATTAAAAAATAGATATTGTCTTATTGGAGAAAAAAGACAAGAACCAATATATGGTCTCTAAAAGAAACCCATTTTACAGAAACAGGCCAGAAGTAAAAGGATTTTTAAAAACACACTCTAATGATAAAATAAAGCTAGAGTAGCTATATCAGTATCAGGCAAGGTACACTTCAAAGAGAGAAATATGACAAGAGTTCAAAAAGGGCCATTTCACAATGATAAAAGGGTCAATTATTCAAAAGGACATAGGAGCCCTAAATGTTCATGAACTTAAGATTAGAGTTTAAAAATTCATTAAGCCAAAACTAACAGAATTACTAGAGAAACAGACAAATATACAATGATTATACAAGATTTCAATATCCCTTCATGAATAATAAGTAGACAGAAAGTCATGGAGGACATAAAAGACCTGAATAACACTATTATCCAATTTGAATTAGTAACATTTATAGAACACTCTATGAAAAAAATCTGCAAAACAAACATTCTTTCCCTTCAAAGAAAGAAGAGACAAATTACCAGTAGTAGAAACAAAAGAAGGAAACCATCACGGATCTTATGGATATTAAAGCACCATAAGGGAATGTTATAAAACAAACTGATGTTATGTTAACAAATTTGACAAAACAGATTAATTAGAATAATTCTTTGAAAGACAGATATTACCAAACTCAATTAAAAACAAATAGCCCCATATGACATTATATGTATTAGGAAAACCAAACTCGTAGTTAAAAACCTTCCCAGAAAGAAGGTTCCATATCACGTATTTGGAAGAAAACACACCAGTTCTACAAATATTCTTCCAGAAAACAGAAAGAAATACTTCTTGGTATGTTCTATGAGGATAGCATCGCCCTCTCATCACAACCAGATAATGACAGTACAAGAAACCTGGAGAACATTATCCTTCATGAACACAGACATACAAATTCTTAACAAAATTTCGGCAAATCAAATCCAATGACATGTAAAAGGAATAATGCATAATGACTAAGTGGAATATATCTCATAAATTTAAGATTAACATTTGCAAAATGTTAAATAATAAAGTTAATGATAATTTACTTATATTAAAAGACTAAACAATAATATCACCATCTCAACAGATGTAGATAAATCAATTGCATACAAAAAAAAAATCAACATTCATTCATTATAAAAAGACAAAAAAAAAACCTCTTAAACCAGTACAAGGTCTCTCAATTTGATAAAGGGCCTTTATGAAAACTTATAGGTAACATCTTACTTAGTGGTGAAAGACTACCTGCTTTTCCCATAGGATCAAAAACAAGACTGGCTTCTCTCACCACTTCTATTTGGCATTTATTGAAGATCTTACTACAATAATACTAAAATAAATAAAAGGCATACAGGGAATGAAAAGAAATTAAAGGCATAAAGGTTATCTTTATTTATAGACAGCATGACTGTATCTGTAGAAAATCCTAGCAATCTAAACTAATCTAGAGGATAACCTAGGAACCTACAACTAATAAGAAGTTAGTTTAGTATAGTTAGGAAAAAACAGAATAACAAACAAAAAAAACTAAACTTGACTTTCAAGTCACACAACATGAAAAAATTAACTCAAAATAGATCACAGACTAAAATAAAAGATCTAAAATTATACAACTTTTAGAAGAAATCACAGTAGATAAACCTTGAGTTTGGATTAGGTGAAGATTTGTTAAACAAGACATGAAGCATGAACTATAAAGAAAAACATAAGTACACTGAATTTCATCAGTGTTAACATCTTCCTCTTCAAAAGAAAATCAAAAGAGAAGCTATAATTTGGGAGGAAATAGTTGGGAAACAAACACCTGTCAAAGAATTCTTATCTAGAAATATATAAAACTCTTTGAACTCAAGAAGACAACCCAATTATTTCAAATGGGTTGTCTTTTTGAGTTCGAAGATGTAAACAGACATTTCACCAGCAAAGATGTGCAGATGGGCAAAGAGCACATGAAACGATGCTTAACACCATTAGCAAAGAGAATAACACAAATTAAAATCACAATGATATACCACTATATACCCACTAGAAGAGCTAAATTTAAAATGACTGATAGCACCAAGTGTTTGTGAGCATACGGTTCAAATAAAACTTTCATACAACTCTGGTGAGAACAAAAATAGTACAATCACCTTGGAAAACGTTTTGGCAATTTCTTAAAAAGTGAAAATACACTTACCACGTGACTCACCAATTCTACTCCTAGATTTTACTCAAGAGAAATAAAACCATATGTCTACACAAAGACTCATTCATAGCAACTTCATTTGTAATATCCCCAAATGGGAAAACACCCAAATGGGCATCAATGAATGAACTTTACTGTGTCCATACAATGAAATACTGCACAACAATAAACTAGAATGAACTATTAATACAAACAACGTGGATGGATCTATGCTCATTAAAACAGAACCTCTCCCCCCCCCAAAAAATGTATGCTTATCTGATTGCATTTATATAAAATGATAAACATTGCCAACTAATAGTCTATAGTGACAGAAGGTAAATCTGTGGCTTCACGGGCAAGAAAGAGAGAGAAAATTAAATTGCAATGGGATGGAGATACTTTTAGGGTGATAAATATGTTTTATTATTTTGGGTGATAGTTTCAGTTGCCATATGTCAAAATGTGTCAAATTGTACACTGATAATATTTGCCATTTAATGTACATTAATTATACTTCAATAAATCTGTTTTTTAAAAAAAACACTATCAAAGCACTGCCCTCCCATTTTCAATGTTTACAAATTAAAGGGAATGCTTAAAATATGTCCACTGCCTCAACTCCCAAGGACACTAGCTTCAAAAGGAAGAATTAAAACACTATTATTAAATATGCTGGATAAATGACCAGTATGGCCAAAGTCAGGCATGAGAGGCAGCAGCCTCCACTGAGCTCTTTTCTGCTTCCTCTCCTGAGGGGTCTTAGGAGCTGACTGGCATACTTACTGGCAAGGCAGTCATCGATGTCCTCCTCACAGTCCATACCACTGAAGCCTGGTGGGCATTCACACACGTAGCTACCCTGGGTGTTATGGCAGAGACCATGGTTCATGCAGGGCTTGGAGATACACTCATCAATGTCAATGGTACACTGCTGACCTAGAAACACAAGGACAATAAATGACCTAGTCCTTAGAAGCTGCTTTCCACAAAAATCTATGCAGGACCTGAGCTTAGTTGGGGTGCATGGAGCTACTCCACAGACAAATTGGTTGGTCCCCTGCTTTAGAAAGTTCCAGGAATACTCCTGTCGCCTAGGAAGTTGATGCCAAAGTGCTAAAACAGCCTGTAGAATGAACATCATGGCTCAAGTCTTGGGTTGCAGCCTTCCAGCCACTAGGGGGCCCCAAAGACACAGACAATGGAAAGGCTTTCTAAGCCATTCCAGTTAGCAGCTCCTGTGTAAAACCTGTGCTCTTGACAAGATGGACAGGTATCAGAAGACCAGCAGGGCCTTCCATATCATCTGATGACCTGACCACTTTGTTTAAAGTTCAGAATGCATGTTTTTGGCTTTTCCATGCCCATGTTGTTACCTTGCCAGCCAGGAGCACATAAACAGGTGTAACTGTCAAAATTTGGTGACTCTTTGCAAACAGCAGCATTCTCACAAGGATTTGGGGAACACGGCGCCAATACTGCTTGACAATTCTTGCCTGGAAAGTAAATAAGAGAATTTATGACAGATAAACAGGAAAGAAAATGAAAATTTCCCAAGTTGTATCCCAAGGATGTTCTCAGAATTCAAGTCAAAAGTCCTGATTAAGAGGCTTTGGAAATGGAGAAACCCCAGTCTTTTCAGCATTGGCTCTGACACTGCTAACTGTGTGACCTTGGGCAAGATAGTTAGGGACTTCCTATAATGTGATTTTATGAACTAGGCCTGTTAAATGTAGTTTCCCTACATCAATATTTCTTCTAGAGGGGAAGCGGTAACAATGTACTATCAAGTCTTTGAGGTAACACAGTCATGCTATGGCTATTCTGCTACTCTGCACAACTTAAGAGTCACTATTACCATCTGCTGTTAACAACTCAAGACTCCAGGGAAGTAATAACCCAGCTATGCTCCTGACTGCATGCCGCAACCTGATGAAACAGGCAAAGTTATTGTACATGTTTGTGTTTTGTTCCCTCTGAATGAAAAAAATAGATGGAAGAGAAGATAAACAAGCCATAGAAATATAACCAATCACAAGAAGGCAATAATAAGTCAGTAAAAACAAAGAATAAATGTCCCAAGCACACTCCAAACATAACACCTTCAAAACAAAGAACAGTTATGTGACATGCAGTCACACTCACGTCTTCTCAGTTGTAACAGCCATCGAAGGAGTGACACCTCTGAGTGAGATGTAGCGGTACTGAATGTGGGAAGTAAAAAGGCCATTAAGAGGAAAAGCTTCAGATTCAAAGAGACTTACAGGTAAATCCTATATGTACCACTTACCTATATGACCTTGAGCAAGCAAGCTCCCTTTGTCTCAGCCTCCTCATGTTTAAAATGGCAATAGGAACTTCTACATTGCTGAATTATTGAGGAATACATTAAAGAACCCAAAGTACAAAAGTATCTGGCACATAGTAAATTACCAATAAATGGTAGCTGTATTATTGAAACTAAGACAAATAGCTAATGTCCTGGAAACATTCGAATGATAACCATCAGCTATGTGCCAGGTTCCAGCCATATACAATTAAAAAAAATTTTTTTTTCAAATACTAAAGCACAATGAAGGCAAATAACTGTCAACCACTTGCATCTTAGGAGGCCACAGTGTTTTTTCAAAGCTCAAGATCCAGTCAGTACAGGCAGGAAGGACAACTGAGGAGTGAGTCCTCGGAGCAGCATTGCAGCCCCACAGACCTGGGCACTGAGACTTAGGCATTGCCAAAGCAAGGCCAAGTATCTCTTCTGGTCCCTGCTGGCACTCCAGGACCCACCTGTGTATGGCAGCACACAGTGGCAAGTGTAGCCACTTATGTCATCAAAGCAGGTTCCTTGGTTCAGGCATGGATTTGAGGCGCATTCATCAATATTCACCTGGCAGTTATAGCCTGTAGACAAAAGGGATACACCAAAAACAGTAAAATTTTCTGACAGCCTCACTATCTCAATGTCTAACCAATTCTCTTGGGGGTAAAAATTGAATACATCAGAAACTGCACTCACTTCTTCAGGCCACTGAAATACCTGTTCATTCATTTCAGCGCCACGTCCCTGACATACAGTCAGTAAATGACAGCAGTCAATTAGTTGAAAAGATGAATGGAAAAACAGTTTATTATAATGGTCTGAAAGCCTAATGCCTCTCCAAATACAAATAACTTCTCAATAATGAAGTTCTTGGTTCAAAAGCTTGTTGCATGATCTATTTAACATTTATTTATTTTTGAGACAGGGATTTCCCTCTGTCATTCAGGCTGGAGTACAGCTGTGTAATCATGGCTCACTGCAGCCTGGACCTCTCGGGCTCAGCAATCCTCCCACCTAAGCCTCCTTAGTAGCTGGAACCACAGGTGCATACCATCACACCCATTTGATTTTTAAAATTTTTTGTAGAGATGAGGTCTCATTATGTTGCCCAGGCTGGTCTCAAACTTCTGGGCTCAAGCGATCCTCCCACCTCAGCCTCCCAAAATGCTGGGATTACAGGTGTGAGCCACTGCACCCAGCCAACAGCTTGCTGAATGATAAACATAAACCCTTTGTATACAACATTTCTGGTCAGGAAAAGGGATGATGTTTTTTAATACATTAATCAAAGCCTCTGATTTATTCCCACTTTTGCATAGGCCCAGTGTCTACCACCCATGTGGTACTTCCTGAAGTTACAAAGCTGTTTTTTCCTGATTCAAGGCATGAAACCTTCTCCCACTAAGAAAAGGATAAAATGAATAAAAGATTAATGGGGACAGGACAGTACCCAAATACTGCACACCTCTGTCTCTCCAGTAGGGCCTGGCACATAGCCTTAAGATAGAGTATGGCACTGTGGACAAGAAAACATGGTCCAGGAGTACAGAGGTATGGGTTCAAGGAGTATTCTGCTGCTCACTGGGCATATAACTTGGGATTTTACCTTTTGAATTTTATTTTGTTCACTGGTAAATAAGTCTCACAAAATAAAGAAACAAAAGTGTTTTGAAATCTACAAGTTTCTTTGCCAGTGTAATATATCAGAAAATTAATGGCTGAAATACGGTCTCAGGAAAATTTCAAGTAATCAAATAAAGTGGCTCTAAAACATGCTGATGTATTACAATAGCACGGCACAATATTTGAGAGGGAGGAAATCAATGAATAAGTGGATAGATGAGTGCAAATACAATGATTTACCCATATATGTCTCTTTTGTGAGCTTCCAAGAGAAAATTGATGGTAGAAATACAACAGTGATAACTCAAGAAACGGATTTTACACAATTCCCATGACTATACATTTGTTGTGTAGGCCAGCAGTCCCTCAACTTTTTTGGCACCAGGGACTGGTTTCGTGGAAGACAATTTTTCCATGAACTGGGATTGGGGGGGATGGTTTCAGGATGATGATTCAAGCACATAACATTTATTGTGTACCTTTATTATTATAATATTACACTATAATATATAATGAAACAGTTTTACAACTCACTATAATGTAGAATCAGTGGGAGCCCTGAGCTTGTTTTCCTGCAACTAGACAGTCCCATCTGGAGGTCATGGGAGACAGTGACAGATCATCAGGCATTAGATTCTTTTAAGAAGAACACAACCTAGATCCCTCACATGTGCAGTTCACAATAGGGTTTGCACTCCTATGAGAGTCTAACGCCACCACTGATCTGACAGAGGTGGAGCTCAGGCAGCAATGTGAGCGATGGGGAGTGGCTATAAATACAGATGAAGCTTTGCTCCCTGACCGGGTGCTCACCTCCTGCTGCGTGGCCTGGTTCCTAACAGGCCACAGACAGGTACTGATCTGCGGCCTGAGGACTGAGGACCTCTGATGTAGACCAAAGATGACTAAGTACCTAAGAATATCTCAATGTGTAAAAAAGTCTGTTGAAAGAGTTCTGAACATGTGGATTCTTCCTTGATATTACTACTGTCTTAATTATAGTAGGCATAATATTTTCATTTTACTTCTATACATCCATTTGAACTATCACAGACTCATACCTAGACCAGGAAGCTTTCAATTAGACACTTGGCCAAAGCTGTAAAACTAAAGTCTTAACCGCTCATTTTAAATATTACTGTTTTCATAGGTTACCTCTCTGCTAGGCTGAAGGTACAAATTATAGCTATTCATGTTTTTGTTCCCAGGTGCCTTACAGGTTGTAATTGCTCAATATGTTTGCTACATGAATGAATGAAAAAAGAGAAAAGGAAGCTAAGGAGTGAGTGAAGCAGTATGTAACAACAAGAGGACAAAGAGCAGACATGGAAAGATGTACTTCTGTTTCACCTTTAAAGCCCTTCGGGCAAGTACACCGGTATCCGTTCACCAGATCGTCACAAGTTCCTCCATTCTGGCATGGGTTAGAAAGGCATTCATTTTTGTCCACTTCACAGTTGATGCCAACCCAGCCTGCATCACAGAGGCACTTATATCTGAAAGAAGATAAAACTTTTTACTATACGAGGTATAAATGTGATTGAGTCATAGAGTGAAATATAGGACTTGATGAAGAAATGGGACAAACTGATCTCATTTCTCTTTCATGGAACTATCCTTGCATCACCTTGCACACGGTGTGTACCATGTGGGCCCATCGGGTGTATCCAGTAAAGAAACCTTGTTGGTGCTTTCCTGGCTCACTAAGTTAGTGAAATTATAATGAAATTTCTTGTGTAAACAATGGTTTGTACAATATATTGGGCCACTCTGAAGGAAACAATATCATGGATAAATCTGCACGATGTATTTTATTGTACATAAAAGTAAAGTGAAGCAAACGTTAAGATCATTAGTTTTTGGTGCAAAATAGAGACCTAGGTCACTGTCAGAGACCCTAAGCCACTCTAGGATGCTCCTGGGATATTTCATATCTGAGTCATGCTTAGTTCTGACCTGAAACTTGGCTTCAGAAAGCACCTAGGGTATTCTGCAGGAAAAGGCGCAAGAATGAAGGCATTTGAAATGTAATACAATCTCCAATTTGAATATCACTAACACTTAGGATGTGATATCAGGAAACGATAGCTTTCTTATCGGGAGATCTTTAAGTAAAAAGATGGATAAGGGTGTCTTCAAAACTGCCATATTCTGAAACAGCAATACTGAGTTAATTCATTTAAAAATAACTTTATTTTCCATTTGCCTCTAAAAACACTCTTTATTCTTTCAACTTTTGAAGTTTGGCAAAAGAAAATGTCCAAAGCCATATCCTAAGGTAAACACAGCAAGAGTATAAGAGCAACTCATGGGACCTAAGGTCACTCTATGATTCTAGAAAATTACTAACATATCACACAAGTCTAAGGGGCTTAAAAACTGTCAATGTTTTATCAGCATCACTTCTAAAGTTGGCTGAAGCGGCCCTACTTCAGATCACACACTGGCACTGTGACAGAACAGAGCTGAGTTATGTTTAAGCAGGGGGAAAAAAAAATCAAAGGCTAGAACATTCCTCAGAAATCATTCTGGTAATACATACTAAAAACATAACTGCCAAAGAGTCATACAATGAGTCTGGGTTCCTCCCATGGGGTCCTTGCTAATGACCCATATAAGGGAGACATTACTCCTTACATTCCACCTAGGTCCTCACTTATGGAAGGGAGGGGCCAGCTTCCATGGATGAAGTGGTAATTCAGAAGGCTTTGATGCAGACTACCAAATCTTCAGCAATGTTTCAGCTCAAGACCCCATCTGACAACTTCAGGCTGTCACCAGTACTACAAACCAACTGGCTTAACACAGGTCAAAAAGAAACTATTACACGGGGCAGCTACTCACCCACTGAGACCTCCAGTACAGTTTCCATGGATGCAGGGATTGCTCAGGCATTCGTTCACCTGTGAGTAGCAGCTGGGGTGATGGGGCCCCTCAGGGCATATACAGCGGAAACCATTCACACCATTGACACATGTTGCACCCTTGCGACAGGGATTGGAGGCACACTCATCAATGTCAATGTTACATCTCTGCCCTATGGAGAAGGGGGACAGTGATACTCACATCCTAAATGCTTAAGAAATAGACCCAGAACTATGAGACACATTATATTGACACCCTTCATCTACTCAGGCCATAAGGTGCCTTGGGGCACTAAATGTCAAGACGTAAAGAATTAGACACTTAATAGCACTTAAAGCCATGAAAGGAAGGAGCAAAGAGCATTGACTTTTGATAATCAAGTAAAGTTAACAAAAGGCTGGAAAAGTGTTAGAGCAATTTGTCATTTCCTTTCAACTCAGAAATGGGGAAACTTCACAAGTTTCTAAAAAGAGAACATCAAATGTTACCAAAGAAAGCTTCACTTCTTAATGCTGTCCTGAGTACAACTCAAAGAAGCATTCATTAATATACTTTGTATTGGTTTACCACAAATCCATTTTCTCAGTTAGCCTCTTACATTTCTATTTATGGTAAATCCAAATTAACTGGAATGCTTAATGAATGGGCTAGTAACTTAATTTAATAATTAAATTGATTATAAAGAAAAGCTATTTTGTTTTCATTTTTAGAATCACATTAATTCTTTTTTTTTTAACCTCAGGAAGTAGAGTCTCAAAGTATAATTTGTTGTCCTCTGATACTGGAGAAAATAATGCAGAGTCTGTCACTGTAGACCTATAGTTCTTAAACTTTAATGTGCAAAATCATCACTTTAAGTTGTTATTTTAAGTGGGGATTCCTAGGCCCTATCATCATAGATTGTGATGAATAGAATCTGGTAAACTACATTTTTAAAAGTGCAGTTGGTATAAAAACTAGATTTTGAGAAATTCTATTCTAAACAATTATTACTTTTCATCATTATACAATGTAGATACTGGGAGTAAGTGAAATTGAAGTGAATATGTTGTTCTTCTAAGACATAGCCAAGATTGCTCTTTAAAAAGATGTCTGCTATAACCTTGATAATGTCTTAGGCTGAATAAAGTAACACGGGCAGTTGTACAAGTGCTTCCATTTGTTATGTTTTGAATAACTGAGATTTAACTACATTTTCCAAAATGATATGAAATCTCAAAATTACCTATAATTCTATAAATGAGTGTCATCAAGCAACTGCTATGAAAGAATTTACAGATCTCAAAGAATACAATGTTCTGATTCAGATTTTGAAAACATGCATTTTTCTCATTTAAGAAAGAGCAATCCTGCATTTAGAACAGGATATTCCAAATGAAATAGATACCCACTCCCATAAAGAATGAGTATTCACATTTTTTTTCACCCTTCATTGCTCTCTAAACCATTACTGGTGGTTCTTGTGGTAAAAACCCATAATCTGGAAGTGGCTGCTGTTTTCCTTTTAAGTGTTTTATTAATAGCTTATTTTTAAACACTATTTCCTTGGCCTCAACCACTGATTCTTTGAGATGTTTGTCAGTAGCACCAAAATATGAGCCAGAGCTCTTCAAGCACACAGCCTCAGACTGCAACACAGTGAAGGATGACAGAAAAAAGCCTTTTCATTTTTGGTCTTTTCTTGGAAGTATCTCCTCAGAAGCCACTCCACCTAAGTTTTCTTTATTTGATTTTAAACTCTTTGCAGAATAAATGTTCAAGCCATCTTTATTTGAAAGCATTAAATGCAGTCTACTATGTTGATTGACAACCGGTCCATCAGCAAGGTCCTACCCTCAAGGAGTTTCCACCGAGCATCAGAAAGTCCAGTGGAAGGCCAAGCAACTTATTGGGCTCAGTAACTGAAATGAGAAGTTACCCAGTGTTTCTTACTACTCAGGCACTCAATAAATTGGTGTTTAATAAATGAAAGCACTGGTATAGGCCACACTTCAGAGTCTGGCACTAGCAAAAGTGTTGTATTTGAGTCCCATTCATTAGTTCATTCAGCAACATTTACTGTTTCCTGTGTGCTAGACATTGCTTTAGACGCTTGCTATAAGGATTATTAAACAAGGTCTCTGCCTCCTGGGAACTCACAGTCCTCACTATGCAACTCACTAGCAGAGGCCATAAGTATATACATCAAGGTCTGTCTCTCAGTTGCCTTATTTGTCAAATAGGGATAGTAGAACTTCCTTTCTGGACTGCTTTGAGAATTTAGGGAGATACTGGGTATGAAGGTGCTTTGTAAAACTTAAAAGCAGTTTACAGAAGTATCACACAATTCCTTACCTTCTCCCATTTAAAAAGGGTCTAAGAGAACAGATAACTTAGTATTAAAACAAAATCAAAAAATCTCCTTTAAAGCTGTCAAAGATATTATTAGAATGATATGGGAAAATGTGTTAAAATAAAACAAGGGCAAGAATAAAACTCCTCACATTTACCACTGATGAGTATATACCACAGTCATCTCTGACATTTTCAGCAGCTGATTAAAAAAACCATCTCAGACATAGACAACAGTTCCAAGAACAGGGGACCGCCTAGTAACCAAAACATTCCATTTCTTGCTTATAGGGTTTCATGCTACACCTTAGGTTTATTTTAGAATATTTTTAGCCTATGTTCTCCCTTCTTGACCTTCCTGGTTTGCTGAATGTTAAAAAGAGAAAGAATATGATTCATTGGTGTTTTGAAAAAAATGAGTCCAGTAGAAGCCTTACATAAACACACACACACACACACTCTCACAACAACAACATCAGGCCCCTAATCAGGATGTCCAGTGTTGTGGAAATGAGCACAGGCTCTGGGGTCAGATTGCCTGAGATGTAATTCTGGCTGCTGTGCACTAGTAACATTACTTAATCTCCCTGCATTCTGGGTTTCTTATCTATTGTGTAGGTATTCTAAACAGCAGTGGCAATTGAGATTAGGCACTTAATTTACTGCCCAGCTCAAAATTAGTTCTTCATACTATGTAGAACAGGAGTGGTGAGAGAGAGCATCTTTGTCTTACACCGGTTTTCAAAGGGAACACTTCAGCTTTTGCCTATTCAGTATGATACCGGCTGTGGGTTTGTCATAAATAGCTCTTACTATTTTGAGGTATGTTTCATCAATACCTAGTTTATTGAGAGTTTTAGCATGAATGGATGTTGAATTTTATCGAAAACCCTTTCTGCATCTATTGAGATAATCATGTGGTTTTGTTATTGGTTCTGTTTACGTGACGGATTACATCATTTATTGATTTGCGTATGTTGAACCAGCCTTGCAACCCAGGGATGGAGCCGACTTGATCATGGTGGATAAGCTTTTTGATGTGCTGCTGAATTCGGTTTGCCAGTATTTTATTGATGATTTTTGCATAGATGTTCACCAGGGATATTGGCCTGACATTTTCTTTTTTGTTGTGTCTCTGCCAGGTTTTGGTATCAGGATGTTGCTGGCCTTATAAAATGAGTTAGGGAGGACTCCCTCTTTTTCTATTGTTTGGAATAGTTTCAGAAGGAATGGTACCAGCTCCTCTTTGTACCTATGATAGAATTCGGCTATGAATCCATCTGGTCCTGGGCTTTTTTTTGGTTAGTAGGCTATTAATTACTGCCTCAATTTCAAAACTTGTTATTGGTCTGTTCAGGAATTTGACTTCTTCCTGGTTTAGTCATGGGAGGGTGTATATGTCCAGGAATTTATCCATTTCTTTCAGATTTTCTAGTTTATTTGTGTAGAGGTGTTAACAGCATTCTCTGATGGTAGTTTGTATTTCTGTGAGATCAGAGGTGATATTCCTTCTATCATTTTTTATTTTGTCTATTTGATTCTTCTCTCTTTTCTTCTTTATTAGTCTGACTAGTGGTCTATTTTGTTAATCTTTTCCAAAAACCAGCTCCTGGATTCACTGATTTTTTTGAAGGGCATTTTGTGTCTTTATCTCCTTCAGTTCTGCTCTGATCTTAGTTATTTCTTGTCTTCTGCTAGCTTTTGAATTTGTTTGCTTTTGCTTCTCTAGTTCTTTCAATAGTGATGTTAGTGTGTTGATTTTAGATCTTTCCTGCTTTCTCCTGCGGACATTTAGTGCTATAAATTTCCCTTTAAACACTGCTTTAGCTGTGTCCCAGGGATTCTGGTATGCTATGTCTTTGTTCTCATTGGTTTCAAAGAACTTACTTATTTCTGTCTTAATTTCATTATTTACCCAGCAGTCATTCAGGAGCAGGTTGTTTACTTTCCATGTAGTTGTATGGTTTGAGTGAGTTTCTTAATCCTGAGTTCTAATTTGATTGCACTGTGGTCTGAGAGACTATTGGTTATGATTTCCATTCTTTTCCATTTGCTGTGGATTGTTTTACTTCCAATTATGTTGTCAATTTTAGAATACATGCGATGTAGTGCTGAGAAGAATGTATATTCAGTTGACTTGGGGTGGAGAGTTCTGTAGATTTCTATTGGATCCACTTGGTCCAGAGATGAGTTCAAGTCCTGGATATACTTGTTAATTTTCTGTCTCATTGATTTGTTTAATATTGACAGTGGGGAAAGTCTTCCACTATTATTGTGTGGGTGTTTAGGTCTCTTTGTGGGTCTCTAAGAACTTGCTTTATGAATCTGGGTGCTCCTGTATTGGGTGCATATATATTTAGGAAGTTAACTTTTCTTCTTGCATTGATCCATTTACCATTATGTAATACCCTTGTCTTTTTTTATCTTTGTTGGTTTAAAGTCTGTTTTATGAGAGACTAGGATACCAACCCCTGCTTTTTTTTTTTTTTTTTTTGCTTTCCATTTGCTTGGTCAATATTCCTCCATCCCTTTATTTTGAGCCTATATGTGTCTTTGCACGTGAGATGGGTCTCCTGAATACAGCACACAGATGGGTCTTGACTCTTTATCCAATTTGCCAGTCTGTGTCTTTTAATTGAGGAATTTAGCCCATTTAAATTTAAGGTTAATATTGTTATGTGTAAATTTGATCCTGTCATTATTATGCTAGCTGGTTATTTTGCCCTTGAGTTCTGGCCAGGGCAATCAGGCAAGAAAAAGAAACAAAGGGTATTCAAATAGGAAGGGAGGAAGTCAAATTGTCTCTGTTTGCAGACAACATGCTTGTATATTCGTCTCAGCCCAAAATCTCCTTAAGCCGATAAGCAACTTCAGCAAAATCTCAGGTTACAAAATCAATGTGCAAAAATCACAGTCATTCCTATACATCTATAACAGACAAAGAGAGAGCCAAATCATGAGTGAACTCTCATTCACAATTGCTACAAAGAGAGTAAAATACCTAGGAATACAACTTACAAGGGATGCAAAGGACATCTTCAAGGATAACTACAAACCACAGCTCAAGGAAATAAGAGGACAGAAACAAATGGAAAAACATTCCATGCTCATGGATAGGAAGAATCAATATAATGAAAATGGCCATATTGCCCAAAGTAATGTATAGATTCAATGCTATCCCCATCAAGCTACCATTGACTTTTTTCACAGAATTAGAAAAAACCACTTTAAATCTCATATGGAACCAAAAAAGAACCCATATAGCCAAGACAATCCTAAGCAAAAAGAACAAAGCTGGAGGCTTCACACTACCTGACTTCAAACTATACTACAAGGCTACAGTAACAAAAACAGCATGGTACTGGTACCAAAACAGAGATATAGACCAATGGAACAGAACAGAGGCTCCAGAAATAACACCACACATCTACAACCATCTGATCTTTGACAAACCTGACAAAAACAAGCAATGAGGAAAGGATTCCCTATTTAACAAATGGTGTTGGGAAACCTGTTAGCCAATGCAGAAAATGCAAACTGGATCATTTCCTTACACCTTATACAAAAATTAACTCAAGATGGATTAAAGACTTGGACATAAGACCTAAAACCATAAAAACCCTAGAAGAAAACCAAGGCAATACCATTTGGGACATAGGTTATGGGCAAAGACTTCGTGACTAAAACACCAAAAGCAATGGCAACAAAAGCCAAAATTAACAAATGGGATCTAATTAAACTAAAGAGCTTCTGCACAGCAAAAGAAACTATCATCGGAGTGAACAGACAACCTACAGAATGGGACAAAACTTTTGCAATTTATCCATCTGACAAAGGGCTAATATCCAGAATCTACAAAGAACTTAAACAAATTTACAAGAATAAAAAAAACATCAAAAAGTGGCCAACGGGCATGAAAAGACACTTCTCAAAAGAAGACATGTATGCAGCCAATGAACATATGAATAAAAGCTCATCATCACTGGTCATTAGAGAAATGCAAATCAAAACCACAATAAGATACCACCTCACACCAGTAAGAATGGCTATCATTAAAAAGTCAGGAAACAACAGATGCTGGAGAGGATGTGGAGAAACAGGAATGCTTTTACAGTTAGTGGGAATGTAAATTAGTTCAACCACGGTGGAAGACAGTGTGGCAGTTCCTCAAGGATCTAGAACCAGAAATACCATTTGACCAAGCAATCCCATTATTGGGTATATACCCAAAAGATTATAAATCATTCTACTATAAAAACACATGCACATGTATGTTTACTGTAGCACTGTTCACAATAATAGTAAAGACTTGGAACCAACCCAAATGCCCATCATTGATAGACTGGATAAAGAAAATGTGGCACATATACACCATGGAATACTATGCAGCCATAAAAAAGGATGAATTCATGTTCTTTGTAGGGACATGGATGATGCTGGAAACCATCATTTTCAGCAAACTAACACAGGAACAGAAAACCAAACACCACATGTTCTCACTTATAAGTGGGAGTTGAACAATGACAACACATGAACACAGGGAGGGGAACATCACACACCAGGGCCCCCTAGGGGGTGGGGAGCTAGGGGAGGGATAGCATTAGGATAAATACCTAATGTAGATGATGGGGTGATGGGTGCAGCAAACCACCATGGCATGTGTATACCTACATAACAAACCTGCACGTTCTGCACATGTATCCCAGAACTTAAAGTATAATAAAAAAAATTAGTTCTTTATAAATGTTACCTATTCTTTTTGTATTATCCACTTATCAACAATGTACCTATTATCCTAAATAGCAGGGATTTTTGTGTATTCACTTGACTGCCACCTGATCTTGGAGTACCAAGTTTCGGGATGCAGAACATCAGGCTACGACAGCAGCACTGGGCATTGGGCATGACAGTTTTCATCAGATTTGGCTTCTCAGTGATCTTTCACTCAACAGGGATCACTGTGACCCATTTGGGCTGCAAACTTTCCTCTCTAGTGTCCACAATCATACCAAATAGGAGAAACCCTTGTGAAATAGACAGCAAAATACATTCCTGGCAAATGAATGGTGGACATTCACTTAGCTTTGGCTGATTTTTTGCAGCCTCTATCAAAAGCTTTGAAGGGTGTTTCTCACATTCAGGTACAAACGACCACATGGAAATTATTAAAGAGTAACATGTTAGTGTTTGCTTCTGTGTGTCACTGTCCAGAAAGAACAGAATGTACAGTGTGTGCCTTCTGATGATGCCAATAAGAAACTCAGGTGTGTCTGTGAGGGGCCTCAGGTTTCTGTAGTAGTAGCCTCCAGCACTTTTTGATCAGAAGGGTAAAAGATAAAAGTAATATTAACAAGTAAAGGGAGAGAAGAGATGTGTGTGTGTGTGTGTGTGTTCATGTGTGTGTATGTGCACTTACGTGTGTATGTGTAAATGCTCAGGCTGTTTATACTTTTCTAGGAAGAGTTATATTCAAAATTCTTCTAGCCATTTACTTTCTTCCTCCTGGGCAGAAAGATCTCTCTCATGCTATCCAAATTAGGGTGGTCTCCCCCAAGCTCTGACCTCATCCAACAATCGTTCAGAAGGGGAAGTACCCAGAAATAAGCATTCAGTGTTTTCATAAAATTTTACCTTGAATATGTCTTTTATGGAAGGCACTGACTACTACCTATAGTCAATAAACACAAGCTTTGGAAGCAATATAACTCAAGCAAGGCAAAGGCAATTTATAGACTGTCTAGGAATTATTTTCTGGTAGCAATAAACATACACTCTAAAAGCTCTAATTAATGAAAAGTATTTTTCAGTTTAGAAAAGGTCTGTGAACAGAAAACCGGTCTAGAGAAGCAGAGAAACGGACTTCTAACCTTCCAGAGAGAAAAAGAAATAGAAAACACTTGAAAAGCAATATTTCTTTGGATGCTACATTCCCAAGGTGATGGGGCTGAAGGAGGGAACTTGCAGTAAAAGGAGCCTTACCTGTGAATCCTGGAGAGCAGACACAACTGTAGTGATTAATGCCATCCATACAGATTCCATGGACACAAGGGTTACTTGTACAGTCATCAAAATTAATTTCACAATTAACCCCTGGAAGAGAAAACCAAAGGGAAATCATTCAATATTACCACAGAAATACTTAGGCTTTCTGCTTGTAATGCAGCAGTATGTTAAGAAATCTAAGGTACATCCAGCCAACCCTGGACAGCATAAAACAGTAGTTCTCAAAATGCAGTCCACAGACTCTTTCAGGAGGGTGTAGAGGTCCAAAGGATTTTACTAATCATATTTAACCATAATCTTTACTTTTCATTCTGCTAACATTCACACTAATGATGCAGAGGCAATGGGGTAAAACTGATGGCATCAGCATGAATCAAGGCAGTAGAACCAAAGTGTACTATAATTATTCTAATGCTCTCCTCCACATGCCCACAGTTAAATAAGCAAAAAAAAACAGTTTCACTCAAGAGTGGCTTTGTTGAGGAAGTTAAAATTAGTAACTTTATAATTTTAATAAATCTCGACCCTTGAGTAATGTCTACTACTCTATGTGATGAAATGGAAGTATATATAAAGCATTTCTGTGGCATGCCAAGTACAAGAGTTGTCTCCAGGAACAGCCATTGTGCTATTGTTTGAGCCATGAGTGGAAATAGCTGCTTTCTTCATGGAACCCCATTTTAATTGAAAAAGCAACTGACAGACAAACCAGAGTTAATCAGAATTGAGTATTTAGTAAATATAAAGTGAAAGGAGCAAACCTGTCATTCTGAGGAAAAACAAATTGACAGTATTTTGCCAAAGATAAAACTTAAGCTTTCAAATCAAAATTAGAATTTTGGAACTTGTATCTATCACTGTAAGCTTGACACTGCCTTCAGTATTATAGGCTAAATTTCAGGATAAATCTTGAAGAGTCTAGTAACTTCCTCCTGAGGTAAGCTGCCTTATTCCTGCTCTACTGCCTAGATGAATGGAAGAGTTTGGTTATATTAAGATATGCAATCATTATTGTCACCATTATTTATAAAAAGATAAAAAGTTATTTTACTTTCTATTTTTGTTTGAATTTAGTGATGCTTTCTGAGAATCACAGAATACTATTTTGCTAGTTTATAAAGACTAAAAATAAAACCTGGTAATGAGAATATGTAAAAAAAAAAAAAATCCAGGAAAAAATGTCATACTTGTGATTCACTCATACTTTGTTTTCCTTCCTTCCTTTCCTTTCAGAGACAGGGTCTTGCTCTGTCACCCAGACTGTAGTGCAATGACACGATGACAGTTCACTGCAGCCTCAATCTCCCTGGCTCAAGTAGTCCTCCCATCTCAGCCACCCAATTACAAGTACATGCTAGCTCTCTTTCCACCATACCTGGCTGATTTTTATTATTTATTTATTTATTTATTTATTTATTTATTTATTTATTTATTTATTTATTTTGAGACGGAGTTTCGCTCTTGTTACCCAGGCTGGAGTGCAACAGCGCGATCTCGGCTCACCGCAACCTCCGCCTCCTGGGTTCAGGCAATTCTCCTGCCTCAGCCTCCTGAGTAGCTGGGATTACAGGCACGCGCCACCATGCCCAGCTAATTTTTTGTATTTTTAGTAGAGACAGGGTTTCACCATGTTGACCGGGATGGTCTCGATCTCTTGACCTTGTGATCCACCCGCCTCGGCCTCCCAAAGTGCTGGGATTACAGGCTTGAGCCACCGCGCCTGGCCTATTTTTTATTTTTTGTAGAGATGAAGTTTTGCTCTGTTGCCCAGGCTGGTCTCAAACTCCCAGACTCAAGCAATCCTCCTACCTTCGCCTCCCAAAGTGTTGAGATTACAGGTGTGGGCCACTGTGTCCATACTCTGTATTAATGTTTATTAATAATAATTATAGAGGAACAATTTATTGAGCTCTTACTATATGCAAAGTACTCTGTTTCACCTGATATTTAAGTTTTCTGCAACCCTGTTATCCAATCTGCTCATTAGTCTGTGTTACACCCATTTTATAGACAACAGGGTGGACCTGCACAGTGCCACCATTAGGGCAGGGCAGCTGGGCTCACCCTGTCTGTGTGGCTCCACAGCTTCATCCTCTTTCCACCATACCATAATGTCATCCTGTGAGTAATGAGGCTATACTGCCCAACTAGCCATAAATGAGGAAAAGATTTCCATATTCCCTGTAGAGAAGCGAACACCTTTAGGAGATGTTTCTAACCCTTGACTGACAACCCCCTAAAACCATGAAGGCAGCACCCCCTCCCAATGAAGCCCTGATGATCCAATGTGACTCCAGCCCCCGTCCATGGTTTATTTGAGAAGGAAAAGATGCCTGGATGAAGATAGGCTAATGAGATTTTCTCATTACAACACTGAAATACAGACTGTGTGACCTCTGGTCTACAAATGCCCAGCTTCCTGTTATTTTCTCCAAAGCCTTAATTGCTTCAAATCTATAAGAGGCTTCTGGGTGCTTTAACTAAGTTCTCTTTCTTTGTTATGTTGTTGTCTAGTTTTTGTAAATGATTATATAAGCCAGCTCAAGTTGGTCTCTGTTACTTGAAACACAAAGAAACTTATTTAAAAGTTAATCATCATAAAAGCAGTCATGAGAGAATGTACTAAAGGTGACTCTGGGTAGTATATCTCACTTTAAGTACCCAGTGAGTGACCACCACTGTTAGCTGGCAAACTGTAAAGTATTTCTTCCATCCACTCCCCTATCCAAACACCAAACTACCAACCTAGGCCATACAAATGGAATAGGAATTCTTACTCTACAACTTGAGACTCTATTCATAATGCCTCGTTTAATGCCACCCAGGTCCGTGGTACATGCTAGCTTTTTTTCCACCCATTATAGACCAACATTTTTTTATGTTGCCTGACTGTTGCTTGCTTTAATGCTCCAAACAATTGCAGGAACGTCTTGGGCAGGTTCTGACAGATTTCGGGCCTTCCTTTCCACGCTGCCTACAGACCACTCATTGACTTCTCACCTTCTCAGGGACAGCTACTTACACCATACCCTATCTGTCCTCCCCAGAAAACACCTGATACATCCTGGTATAATGATATAATCCCAGAGAAAACAAAGTGCTTGCCAACCCACCACTCACCAGGTTTCCAATATGTTTATTATGATGGGAATGATAGCAGAGTCTAAAACGGCCCCTCCATTCTAAAGGCATCCATTCAATTGCTTGTAAATCTCTCAAATTTCTTTTCCTACTGCAATTTCTCATGTCTGAGGAACAGCCCGGAAGCAAACTGCTTTTGGAAGTTTTCACAAAGATCTATTGAGCTCTTTTAGAGAGTTATCTAAATGTGGGGAGGGAAAGGCATTTTCAGCTGTGACGGCATGAGATGTTTTTCGTATGCTTGAGCAATTCAAAAAGGACTTTGTTTTCAAACTTGGCATGTATGAGGCCTTGGATAAAGACCAGGGCCTTTGACAAGTTTGGAGAAATGGATTTGGAAACAATAAAAGAAAATGAAGGCAGCTAACTACCTTCTCCACCTCTGCTCCCTACATAGGTCATTTTCCTTACATCCAGAATAATTCTCAATAATCACTCCTTTATATTTGCAAGTTTCCTTCTCACAAGGGCACACATTGGTTAATCTTCCACTGATACATTTTCCTTTGATCTGGAACATAGTACTTCTGTATCCATTAACCATAGTTGTGACCATAATCATTCATCTAATAAGTAAAACAGAACCACTCGAACCTGTGAGATGCTGCTGCCTGAGAAAATAATTCCACATCCCCCCAACAAGGAGCAGGAGGAACTCTGAGGACAGGAACCGGCAGCTCTGCATTCTACTATACAGTTACTGTGGTGTGCTGCAAGGTATCTCCTCTTCCTTAGAATCCCCCAAGATGGCCAAGGCCCCAGCAAAGACAAGTGACAGAAGAAATGTGTCACACAAAAGAGACTGAACTGTGAAAGAGAAAATACACTAAAGGAAGAGAAAATGCACTAAAACACATACTGGAAACCTGCATGAGTGATGGGTTGAGAGAAGAAAGGAGGCACACTAAAGAGACTGACCTGTGAAAGAGAAAATACACTAAAAAAAGGGAGGAAGAAAAAAAAGAAGGGAGGGAGGGATTTATTAATCTGGGTGGGGTGGAACTTAAAGAAAAAAAGATAATATAGCCACAAATAAGAGTGTTTTCAATTTTAAATAATAATTTTGATTTTTGAAGTGATGTTCCTCTATTTAACAAAACACACACACACAAAATCATTCAGACTGGCAAAGCTATTGTCTCCAACTTCTCCACTGACTAGGGCCACCTGCCTTGAGACATTTATGCTTGTGGCTTTGGCTGTGCTTCTCAGAATCAGGACTGCTTTTTAGGTATCTGAGCATATGCCAACAGTCTGAAACATCTGTGTAAATTGATTTGCGAAACAGCGAAAAACCCATACCAAACATAAATGGAGTGGGCTTACCTGACGTGCCCGGCTGGCAGTTGCACTGGTAGCCATTGACCAGGTCGATGCAGCGACCGTCGTTCAGGCAAGGGCTGCTGTAACATTCATCAATCTGGTCACTGCAGATGGTGCCCATGTACCCGGGACTGCAGATGCAGGTGTAGGAATCAATACCATCCTGACACTGGCCATGGTGGCAAGGATCGGGGTCACAGTTGTCAATGTTCTCCTCACACAACACACCAGTGAAACCTTTGGAAATAATTTTATCAAGGATTCTCAAAAATCAAGGCAGATTCACCTGAACACAAGTGTAGCTACACCCATTTACTCTACACATTCCATGTGTGATCAATTAATACAGCTGGCCTTGAGCAGTAGAAAATTACTATCTGCATTGATTTAGAAAGCATGCCTGGAGAGAGGTTCTTAAAGATTTCCAAATCAAATTTTAGAATTGAAATAGCTTTGCAACTGATCAATACTTTCATTGCAGAGATGCTTTAACTGCATCTTCATTTCTTATTAGGCATCAGGCTGTAATACCTCAAAACATTTTTCCTTTATATATTTATCTTTGTATTTCTTTCTTCCTAAGCCCAATATACAGGTTAATGATTTCATGTATCTTATGTCCCCAGTTCTGACTCTGAAGGTCAGAGAACTTTATTTCTCTCAACTCCTCTGAGAGTACTATGCATATATAGTAGTTTTAAATAAATACTGGTTGAATAAAATGAATGAACCTGTTATGAACATTTAAAAGAAAAAGAGACAAGCAAGAGTTCCTTTCTTCAAGGCTTAAATAGACGACAAACATTATACCTTTCCCTAAAAGGCTCCAGGAGGCCTCTCCCCACTTTTATACCTGAGCTAAAGGTTTTTAATCTCTTTGAAACTTATCCTCTACAAGAAGAATCTGGCCAGGGGAAGACAAAATCTGGATTCTCTGACAAGTGGCAACTATTTGCAAAAAGAAAGTGGCTCATCTGAGTTGTCCTAACCTAAGTAGGTCTAATAATTGAAATATTAACTTTTTGTACTAATTTTCACAACTAAATTTGCTTTTCTGTAATCAGAAAGAAAGTATATGCATGACGTCTGTAATCTTTAAGACTCCATTCTCTAAAATAAGATGTCTTAAATTATATAAATAACTTCTTTCTCAAGCAGTCAGATAATAAAGAAGTTCACTTCTAATAATTTCTAGCCTTTCGATATAATACTGGCCTGTGTAAAAGGAAATGTGTAATAGGGAACATCTGGCTTACTGAAATCCAATCCCAAGTGAAAAATGTGATTACAAACCCAGAAATGCACAATATTTCTGCACAGATCATTTTCGACTCTAGTTGCAGAAGTCCACAAAGAGGACCCAAACTTTCCCAGTTAGAGTTCTCTCTCCTGTCATTTACACACTTGACACTCAATATGATTTGGTGTCTTAATGCAGAATACCCCTGCACTTGTTTTACACATTCAGCCTTTAAATTTCTGGGCCTCCTTTCAGTCACTTGCTTTATGAAACACAGAGCCAGGACTCCTGCTGAGAAGCCCCAATGAAAAATAGCTTTCAACTGGAATTCTTCTCTTTCCTAAATGAGTAAATCTAGCCAGCTGGAAACTTACTGCTGCCAAAATCTGTCTCAGAAAGACACGGATACCAAATGGAAATATAAGGGGCCAGACCACTATTGTGGTGGAGGAGGCAGGTACTGTAGAAAAAGAGTGAGAGCAACAAAAACTTTGCTTGAAGAAGCTCTTTCTAAACACAGAGTAGCCCCTGAGAGTGGACTGGCCTCGTGGAGTGGCTAGCAGAGGACAGGGACAATTGCCCTATTTTGTTCAGATAGACCTACCAAGGAGATGAAAAGTGAGAAGAGTCTTACCTGTGGCACACTGGCATTCATAGCCATTGGGGTGATCAATACACTTTGCCCCATTCAGACACGGAGTACTGGAACAGTCATCAATATCAATCTGGCAAACTGGTCCAGTAAAACCTCGAAAAGGGACAGTGATAACATGAGTTAAAGGATTATCTTGCACCTTCCTTCACTATAAGAATGATGTCCAGGGAGGGGTAGGTTCGCTTACTGGCAGGGCTTATGCCAATGGGTCAATAAGCCTATGCTTTATTATTCTCCCCAACAGGTAACTGCAATGACCAGGTGACACTCAGGGAATCAGAGGCACTTGTGGTGTGTCTCCACCACTGCTTCTTCACAGACAGACTTCACTTCTAAATGAAGGAAGCAGGAAGTGAAATTTATAGGTGGAACCCTCCAACAAGTAACTTTAGCTTCAGAGGCAACAGAAACCTTCTCTCTGAAGATACAATGCGGTAAGATACAGTCTATGGAGGACAATTTGGCATATCTTCAAAAATAGCTTGAGGAAAAAAAAAGGAAAGACAGAGAATCTTAGAAAAATTGGCATGTGTTGTCTGTTTCTGAATGCATGGGTGAAATGTCTAAAAATAACAATCTCACAGAGGGCCTTCAAGAATATGACCCATGAGGAAAAAATAAAATCCCGAATAGCCTACAACTAAGGCTTCTATGAGGTATGAGCATTCTGAAATACAGACACAGACCAAGAGGTCATGGGCCATTCAAGAATAGACTTGGACTTCTGACCACAAAGGATTTGTAAGACACAGTACCTAAAACAAATTCTCTATTTCTGTACACACACACTCCTATCACCAAACACTTGGTTTAATGATTTCCTTATGCACAGCCCACACACGTTTTCTCCCTTCTCTCTTCCCTGTTGTCAGTTGGTTTTGTGCTTTAACAGAAGACAGGGGCAGGTGGTGGGCACTTACCAGGAGGACACAGACACTGGAAACGATTGACTTTATCCACACATTGCCCATTGTTCACACAAGGGTTGCTCTGACATTCATTTATTTCCAACTCACAATGCACACCTTTGAAACCTAAACAAAACAGACCACACAAGTGGCTTAAAAAGAGAGAAAGGTGTATTCCAGACAAGAAAGCACAAATTTGCAATGATAAGTACATCTTCTGTGAGTGCACATTTCTTCAAAGAGAAAAGGAACTCTGCCATGGTGAGAAATAGTCACTCCAAGCATCAAGCAGGACAGGGCATACTGTGAGATATCCATGTCACTGTGAAAAGCAGGAAGGGATTACCTCAAAAGACATTGGTGAAAACTAGCATAAAAACAAGGACTGCTCTACATTTTCTGTGACAAATCCATTCTGGACTGTGGAAGGCCCAAAATGTCCCCACTCTATGTTCCTAAAGACAAGCCGAGCTGGAGCTGCTGTTGCCTTCAGGGTGCAGGTCAAGGTCAGGAGTGCCTTCCAGGGCTGGAGTGGCTGGCAGCCTTAATCAGCCAGAGCAGCCAATGTTAGCCATCATTTCAAGGTGGACTTGGCTGTATCCTCTGAGGAATCAAGACATGGTCTCTGCAGAAGAGCACTAGAATACAACTAAACTTATGACTTCCTATATAATTGTGGATAAAATTTATTTCTGTAAATGGAATAGTATGGTATTTATAATTATATTACGGTATCATGAAAGCTTGCTATTTTTCAAAAAACAGAATTTTTTTTGAAAATTTCATTATACGTATGTGGATTTATATATAACAGGCTTGTTTAATTTGGTCTACATAGCTTGATGAACTCTAGCACTGCCTTATTCCTCGAGTAAGGAAAGTTTGCTTGTGAACCCTGGCTTTCTCTAGTCCCCAGTCAGCACAGGAAATTAAATGCTGACAGAGCTCATGAGACTGCAATAGTATACTGAATGCTCTACCAAGAGAAGTTCAGAGCAGTCCCTCCTCTCTAGACCCCACACACTGATGGGTCCATTTACCTGGCATGCACAGACATGTGAAGCCTCCAATCTTATCCAAACAGGTAGCATCATTCTGGCAAGGGTCTGAATGGCACTCATTGATGTCCATCTCACAACGAGGTCCTGCATAACCCTTCAGACACTCACAGTGGAAGCCACCTTCTGTGTTCACACATTTTCCTGCATGCTCGCAAGGATTGCTATTGGCTGAAAAACAAGGAGTACCAATTACCAGGATCAAAGCACTTGAGTTTCCACAAATGTGGATGATAGAAGAGGATCTTATGGTTATAGCATCAGGGCCAGGTCTTTAATAATATCATTCCCAATTTTCTATTTTTTTCTCTTAATTTAAAAAGAAATAAAAGCAGAGTATTCTCAACTGTCATGCATTTCTACTATTGCAGTTTTTGCCCAAACTGTCACTGAGGTAGGGCTTTATGTTAAGAATCAAGTACACACGTTTCATACATTTAATCCCCAGAATGGAATATATGGTTATGGTTATACTGAAAGGTTAGTTGTAAACACTGCGCATGTAGCAAGAGAAATCTGAGGTTTAGGTGTAACTTGCTCCTACAGTAAAATGTGCTTCAGTTTAAACATTTGCTGAGCTCAACAGACACTCCACAGAATAGAAGAAGTTCTGGGTACTCACCCATGGCACACTCATCCACATCTTCTGTGCAGTCAGCCCCTTTGTAGCCTTGTGGGCAGGTGCAAATATACTGCCCATTCAGGGGGTTGGTGTCACACAGTGCCCCCTTGTGGCAAGGATTGCTGATGCATGCGTCATCCAGATGACACAGAAGACCTGTCACAGGGTGGGGCAAAGGAGAACTAAGAGAAAATGTCTCTCACTTGGGGAAGAGCTTTCTCTTTCACCAAGGAGGGAAAACCTCATGATCGGTTCCTCAGAATCCAACATGGAGATTAATAGGCAACTTCTGCTTTGCCTGAACTACCTTGGGGACATGCTTGGTCACCATCAAAGCACCTAGCCGCAACCCTACAGCTCTGGCTCTAAGCCCTCAGCTAGACCTCTCCTCCAGGGCAGAGACATCTACAGGCCAGAAAATAAGAAGAGGGAGACAGGAAAATGGAACCATCTTCCAGATAGTGTGCCAGATTTAGCAAATAAAATAGAGATGTCCAGGTGAATTTTAGATAAACAAGAAATAATTTTTAGTATGTCTCAAATATTCCATACATCCCATATTTTATCTGGAATCCTACTTCCCCAATATTATGCTACCTGATGATCATGGGGCCACATGAACATCATCAGCCTTTACTAGAGTAGCCTTTTAATAGCATCAACATTCCTGATTCAGGTGGCCCTAGGTCTCTGAAGATATTACTAGGCTTCCTGTTTTCTATAGTTCACATGGGAACTGGCTTTTCCAGTCTGCAATTAACTTAAGAACAGGTAACTAAGGCTTCTTCCACAAAGCTGGTGCTAAGGCTTTTGGAAAAGGTATCCATGAAAGAATATTTCAAAACTGCTGGGCAGAAAGTTCTTCCAGCTAAATTAACTTTTCCCATCACCTTCCTCCTTACATTGCTCTCCTTCTCCTAGAACTAATAGCTAGAGCAATGCTAACTTTGTAGCATGTAAAAATCTTCCCTGAGAGGAGTATTTTCATAGACATTGAGGGTTAGAAGGCACTTAAATGTTTCTTTCCTTACAACTTCGAGTAAACAGATTGTTTCTTCATAAAATGAAGCCTGTGGATCCATTTATTAGTCATTTTCTCTTAGTAGCTGAGGGGTTTTTCAGTGTAAGATCTTAAAGACTTCAGCAGATGCTCCAAAGACAATAGTTACTAACTTTCCTTTTTTGGAATGGAAAACTAAAGTATGTAGAGTTGAGAAGAGAGCCTGAAATCCTAAGGAGGAAGACTATCTTCATAGCACTTTGGCTAGCAGATTACATTTCTGGAACAGTCCTGAGTGATATATTCCCACAGATGGTAACTCAAAGAACAGAGCTATTGGGATGAAAGGTATTGCCCCTTGCCCCTTCCCTGTTTCTAGCTCTGTCCTCTGTTAACCTTACCTGCCTTCCCCTCTGGGCACATGCAAGAGAAGGAGGCCACACGGTCAATGCAGGTAGAGCCTGGAGTACAGGAGGCGAAGGCACAGTCATCAATGTTCTCACTGCAGTCATCTCCACTCCAGCCATTGACACATACACAGCCAAAGCCTCCATTGCGGTTGGCACAGGTGCCACCATTCTGACAGGCGTTGGGCTGCAGCAGGCATTCATCCACATCCTCTGTGCAGAACTGTCCTTTTAGGAGAAAATTATCTTTGATTAGGGCTCTTGAGTCTTAAAGGATTAGTACCATACCAGTCCCCACACACTCTTCATCTTCATGTGACCTGTCTGAAATTAAGGCAGGCAGAACTCACAGAAAGCCAGGCCCTCAAATGAATTTTAAGACCACCTTGAGCCATCCAAATGACATTTATTCCAGGTAAATCATTTCCAGATGAATAGAATAGTTACTACCCCTAGAAACTGACAACATGAGGGTTTAGCCAAGCTATCGAAGAGAAGGTAAAACCTATAGGATCCTTGAGTTAACTAATCCCTGGATCAATGAACCTACAAGTTAGAAGAGCAAGGGGAGAAGAATATAAGAGATGAGTAAGAGGGGTTGGGGAGTTTGGGGAGAGACAACTTGGGGAAAAATGCCAGATATAGGTGACAGGGGGATGGAAGCAGCAAACCACCTTGCCATGTATGTACCTATGCAACAATCCTGCATGATCTGCACATGTACCCCAGAACCTAAAGTACAAAAAAAAAAAAAAAAAACACACACACTTGAGAAAAAAAAAAGATGAGTAAGAAAAAAAAAATGAGAAGGAACCCATATATGCCAAACATTAGGGTAACTGTTCTATATCTTGACTGTATCAATGCCAATATCCTCGTTGCAATATGCAACAGTTCTGTAAGATGATGTTACCACTGAGAGACACTTGATAAAGGGTACAAGAAATCTTTCTATATTAATTCTTATAGCTGTGTAAAACTACACATAACTGAAAATAAAAAGTCTAATCTTTGAAAACGTTAGGGCAAGCAACATAGGGTAGGGAGAAGACATGACAGACGTTGAAAAGTTCTGGTAAAGTATGGATGTGAAGGGCAAGGCCAAGAATAATGAGATTGGAGCAAGCTGTTTTCAGCCTGACGCACCCATACTGAAAGGATGAGGATTTGTGGAAGAAGACAAGGAAAGCCAGCCCAATGTAATAGGAGATGGAAAAAGGACTGGTACGCACTGCCTGAAAAAGAGCAAACTAAAGGAAGCTAAACATGACCCCACATCTGGCTAGGTTGCAGGCCACTACTGTAGCAACAATGGGGACTAAGGCAAAGTCTCCCAGGTCCTTTAACAAAGAATGAGAGAATGTCTTCAACTTACAACCAAGGAATCTGTGATTAACAAAAGCAGGATGGGGCCAGACCATATGAGCTATAAAACAAATTGATGATTGATTTTGTTTGAAGTCTTTTAAAAACAGTTTAGAGAACTATCAAAGGAATGAAAATTTAAATCATCTGAATTCTCTAAAACACGACAAGTTGTTGAAAATCAAAAAAATGTCAATGTGTCCTTCATTATTCTTTTGTAAATAAAACTCAACAAATAATTTTAAAAGGCACTCTGATGAAGAGGTCTCTTAATAAAAAAAGAACACAGTATTTGTGCTTAGAAAATGCCAAGACTATCTCTAGATCCAGAATACCTAACAATTTGGTTGGTTCGTGTATCTACAGAAGGCCTCTTAGCCATCACTGCTTGCAGATGCGAGCTGTGTCTGACCTAACCTAACTGCCTGCCTGTTCTTTATTCCTAACATTGACTTCCATTACTATAGAAACAATATCACTCTCTCACACTTATTTGGTTGCGCATCTGTCCCCTCTACTTGGTCGCAGTTTAGAGGGTCTGTATTCCCAGCCAAGAGCCACCTGTCGAGGATGGCAGGATGGGTATGTGGATGTCTCCAGAACTCTGTGCTCAGCATAATCCTTCCATGCTCCTCTCCTCACTCCAGCCATATCAGCAACCATGTCTCTACATGATCAAACACTCCTGACCACAGCTGACTGACCCAAGATGGGCATCTGATCCAAGCTGCGTCACTGTATCTCTTCCAAATCATTGCAACCACTTTGCCACATAGACCAAAAAGATGAGGAGGCTGGTCTGCAGAGAACATGATAAGGGTGAATCAGAAGTGCACAGAAAGCCAGGAACAGTGGCTCACCCCTGTAAACACAATATTTTCAGAGGCCAAGGCAGGAAGATTACTTGAGCCCACAAGTTAGAGACCAGCCTGCAGGCACTACTCTCGGCAGGCTGAAGTGGGAGAATCACTGGAGCATAATAATGCCACTGCACCCCAGCCTGAACAACACAGCAAGACCCTGTCTCAAAAAAAGAAAAATAGAAAAGATGCACACAAAGAGAACAAACCATGGTGGTATTCAAGTTGTTGGTTCCAATTGTTCCTGAAGCCCAACTACTAGTAAGCCTACTCAGTGGCATAGACATTCTGAGAGATGCCTCTTGCAACAGGTCTTCCTGAATTGAGATGGATTCCGTCAACTGCAACCCAAAGTATTAACCAATACAGAAAAAGTGAGTGAGGGATGAGGAAGTGAATGGGGCAGGTAATGAGGGTAAAAAGAAAAGAAGGAAGGGAGAAGATGAATAAGAATGTAAGAACACTTAAAATGAATGAGGTTGTGAGTGAGAGAGTGAGTGAAAGGAGGGAGGGAGGGAGGAAGGGAGGGAGTACATGAGACAGTAAATGATGGAGGGAGGTGAGGGGGGAGGGAGGGAGGAAAGGGGAGAGAGAGGGAGTAAGTGAATGAGTAAGTGAGTGAGTCAAGGAATCAGAGAGTGAAGGAGGGAGGGAGTGAAGTCACTGGCAATCATCTCCCTCAGGGCAGATGATGTCATTTATTACAGAAACTTTGCTGTCTTATAGTGCTAGCAGAAATGGTACCTCAAAGTAATGACACCTGTGTTATTAGGATGCAGGTGGGATTGAGAAATGAAAACATGACCAAGAAGTAGGTGAAGAGCTACTGCAACATGAAAATTGCCGAGTCTTGTCTATTATATTTATGCTAACTCAAATATCTACACTGTCCACTAACCAAACTGACTTGCTGAATGTGAGCAATGTAGATGTCATTTTTCTTTTTTTTTTTTTTTTTTTTTTTTTGAGACGGAGTTTCGCTCTTGATACCCAGGCTGGAGCGCAATGGCGCGATCTCGGCTCACCGCAATCTCCGCCTCCTGGGTTCAGGCAATTCTCCTGCCTCAGCCTCCTGAGTAGCTGGGATTACAGGCACGCGCCACCGTGCCCAGCTAATTTTTTTGTATTAGTAGAGACGGGGTTTCACCATGTTGACCAGGATGGTCTCGATCTCTTGACTTCGTGATCCACCCGCCTCGGCCTCCCAAAGTGCTGGGATTACAGGCTTGAGCCACCGCGCCCGGCCTGTCATTTTTCTTTATTGAGGCTTTGTGATAATTTTGGGTACTATAAGACACAGTATGTTTAAAACTATTTTGTATACATTTTTATGCACTGTAATAGACACTGAAATAATGTAGCAAGACAAACCAGGTAAATAAAACCATGCCTGGAAAGGAAATATGGCAATCTTGGGAAAGGAAGGCAATAGCCATTGACCGTCTACTGGGAAGCAAGCACTGTGCTCGGGGTGCTCATAAAAATTATCTCATTTATATCTGAGGAAGCAGTCTCAGAGAGGTAAAATAATTTGCCTGTGTAAGGAAGTGAGTGAAGGACAGCCGAGATTTGAACTGGGGCTGTCTTCCTCTAGAATTCTTAACAACAGCCTGAGGTGTGAAGCTGACAGCCATCTCCATGTCTTGGGCTTGCCTACCACGGGCACAGAGGCATGGGGAAGTGGACGGGATGGAGGAGGTGAAGACTCAAATCATGACTTAAACAATTGGGTAATGGAAACACTTGTGACTGCAAACTCCCATCTAAAAGGGAAATGTATTTTTAGGCAGAGTCCACCAGTTTTTGAATTAGACTGAATTTGGAGATTAACTGCCTTCACTCAACACCTTTGCACCACGTAACTGTTCGATAGTGCTTGTCAGGGAAAGGAAATGTAGAGATCCAAGAAGATACTGGCTTATAAGTAAATATCTACTGGATGTATCATAATTCTGTAAGGTTCAGGCACATTTCTTCAGATTCACATTCCCTTCTAGTCACTTTTCTGCCAGATTATTCTCTCCCTATTAAAATTATATCAACCAGTTCTATAATTCAGAATAGGAAAAACAGTAACCAGGGTGACCGTAACACTTGCTTATTCTAAAATTCCCAGTGGAACATCTGCTACGATACAACTTTCTTCATGTCACCACCCTCCTGGCACAGGAGAAAATAAACGCAGAAGCCTAAAAATAAAAAACTTCAGGCTCAGGAAGGAAAAAAAACCAAAACCTTCCGAAGTTCACACAGCTGGTGAGTGAGAGTGCTTCACTGAAACCTAGATCAGTCTGACTGCAAATCTGATGCTCTTTGACTGCAGCAGAGTTCAGTACTCAGTCCTGGATGTGATCAACACAATCTACACACTAGGTCCCTGACCCCAGGGTCTCACAGCACCCTGAGAAGTCCTGGCTGCACAAGACCATTAAGGAACATTCGTATTAGAGAGGAATAAAGGCAGAAGGTCACTAGATACTAGAATGGGTAAAGTTCTTGGCGATCACCTAGAGGTCTTAAGTACAAGCTCTAAGGTCATTGAGCTTATCCCACTACTCCATGGCAAGAAGGCACCAGCCTGGGCTGGCAGTAGAATATTTACAGAGACATACAGGATTAAGTCTTAAAGATATTAAAATAACTGGAGTATATTCTCTGGCTAGGGTTTTAAAAGAAGAAAAAGCTGGAGGTCACTGATGCTTTGAATTTGAGTATGAATTTGGAACTTGATACAACAAGTAAAGGAGGATGAGGAAAGACATGATTAATACTGCGTTTGAAGGTAAGTTGGCCAATAGAATTTAGAAGGAATTAAAAGCAAATGACTTTATGTTAGTAGGGAAAGGAGGAGAGAGCACTAAGTTATAGGCTACCTAGCAAATAAAAGCCTTTGGTGAAACAGGGGAGCTGTATTGTTTCCATGTCCTACCAAGCTACTAAATCTTCAATACAAACAAGTGTCAGCATGTTTCATCACCTGTGTCAACACACAAACTTTGCTGGTGAACTCCCAAAATGTTGCACAAAGCTCAGTTAGGCAAGTTTTCAAGGGTGATAATTATCCTGTCCAGTAATATCCACCTGCCAGATATTGCAGGCTACTGTCATTTTTTTAACATCAGCACTGAGGCAGTGGGCTAGTTAGGCTCTTTTCATTGCCCATGGGCAAGAGAGAAAGAAAATAACTTGTTTTTAGAAACTACCCTCTCTACTACCACAATGACTCTGGAGTAATCTGAAATGAAATATCAAAATAGCATATCCTTGGCTGATACCTTAAACACTGAGTGCCACCTGTACCTACTGACAATTTTCTGGTAGATCACTATTGCCTCATAAATATACTCAAATCTACACCTCTCCTTTGTACAGTTTATGCTAACAGCAATGACATTTGTTGATTCCTCAAACATTAAGTTCTTTCCTGCCTTGGTGCCTCTGCATCAGCTGCTCCATCCACCTGAAACATTTTTTCCCTCCTTATTCATAAGGCTAGGTACCTGTCTTAGCAGTAGAGTAGGTCTCCATTGCGCATCTCCTCATGATTCTTCACCACTGCATCACTCCATTCGATCCACTCTGGCATGTATCACAAGCTGTGAGTTTTCATTCACTCTTTACAATCTCTTCCCCCATTTTGCTATAAGCTCCAGGAGGGCGGGACTGTGTCTGCCATTCACCTCGGTATCCATGGCAGCCACTGTACTAGGCACTTGGGGTCCGTGGTGGAACTAACCTTGGACAGCAACCAATGTAACATGCTCATTTTACAGAAGAGGAAACTAGGACCTGGCACGTATAGCAACTTGTCCAACGTTGCACAGTTAGTTGGCAAAAGAATTAGAAGTGAAAATAGTTCAGTGATGAAAAAGCTGTTGGGGTGTGAGATTGCTGCAGATCAAGTTAGTTTTCAAAATGAAGAAGGCCAATCTGAGCTAACTGTTGAGGAATGTGGGGAAAGAGGAAGGAGCTCACAGTGCTACTAGTGAAGATGACACGGCACTACCAACCCAGCATTAGCAAAGTCCGTATCCTGTTTTGGCTTTGCAGGAGGAGGGTCACCTCCATGCTGATCTTTTCTTGTTGCTCCATCCTCTGGCTTCAGGATGAACAAGGAAGATTATGGGCACAGCCTGTGGCAGTTACTGTAACAGGGTGAACCTAAAAGGTCTGTGCTGAAATAGAAACCATGGCCTGGGCCTCATCAGCACCAGGCTCCAAGTGAGCCAAGACCACGAAATAGTCACCATCTATGAGCTGTAACCTGCGGGACACAAGCAGCTCATTACGGTTCTCTCAAGGCAAGGGCCCCACCCACAAACCACTGATCTGACTTGGAGCTACAAGTGATGGGAGAAAACACAGTGGGGGATGACAGAAAGAAAGGAAAGGAAAGAAGAGAAAGGAATTGAAGAAAGAAAGGTTGCTGAGCCTCAGCTCTCACCCTTCCCAGTCATCTCTCAACTGTGAAGTCTGTGGGAAAAAGTTGGATCACATCACTGGTCCAGTTAAGGGTCAACTCTCATGGCAACAACAATCCCCACAAAAGGAACAAATAAAAAATGAGCTTGGCTGGCCCTTGCCCTGACCCTGCTACCTTCTCCTCTATGGCTGAGTCAAGAGAGCTCTGTCTCCAATATGCCCTGCCAACCAGCAGTCACCCGAGACCCTGAGTGCTGGAGTTTCATGTATTTCTGTTTCAGAGCAGATCATTCTTGTGATCTCTATCCTACAAAACCTCTGCTCTATACACAGGAGACTTTCTATTACGCTGCTGAAGTAGGAGCTGAAGAACAAAGAACGAGCTTGCGACGTGTCCCATCACCTGCTGGGAGTAAAGTTGGGTGAAGCATTCTGTATAAACACTGCAGTCCACAGGGCCTGCCTACTGAGAGAATGGTCTGGGAGCACAGATGTGGCTAAGGGGATAAAATAGTTGTGGAAAGGACACACATACAGAAGAAATGCAAGAAATTCCTCCACTGATTCTAGACACCAGCATCTTTCTCAGGACTTCTCAAAGGCCTGTCCCTGCATCATGACCAGCGTCTCTTCTAAAGAGCTGCCAGGATGATCTTCACATGTAAAGTGGACGGTGCTGCTCGCCTCTTCAAATCCTTTGATGAATTACTTTGCATTTAGGATAAAAGTGTAACACCTCCCTGTGCTTTCTGCCTATGTCTCTAGACCCTAACCATGAAATACCACCAGCTCCAGCCACTGCGCTTTTTTCATTCCTCAGAATCATCACATTCTTTCCCTCCTCAGTGGCTAGCACATGTGATTCCTCGTGCCTGGAATATGCTTATCCTCACCCTCCCGGAACTCCTACTCATTGTCTCATGGAAAACGTCACCTTCTCAAAGAGACTTTACCTGCCTGTCACCAAACACAATGAGTTCTGCCCATTCATATGCTCCCAGACACATTCTATGTTTCCTGCAAGGCAGTTAGCACAGTTCAGAATTTTACAAAGTACACTGTCTGTCTATGCCTGTGTTTCTCACTAGGCTGTCAATGCCACAAAGAAATGGGGGGTAGCTGTTTACCTCATCGCTGAATCTCCAGCATTCAACACAGTGCCGAGCTTAAAGAAATATTCGTTAAATGAATGTTTATCTGCTTCAAGTTCTCTTACCTGAGTTATCCTAATCCCAAAATCATCATCGTCTTTCAATGCACCTCTCTCTTAGCAACAAAGAGTGTCTTTATACTGTTCTTACCCAAAGTGTCCACCACCCTTGTCTACACCACCAGTTCACACACAAACCCCTCATCCCAGTCCCCTTCTTGTGTCACTAAACTCCATCTCTTTTGTACCACACCCAGCTTCACCTTGCCTTTGACCACTAATCCTTCAACTACGCCTCAAGGGCAACTCTACATTAAGGTGCACAACTTCCTTCTTCGACTGAAACCTGAGTTTTCCCTAAAGGCACCAGCCCAGTCAGCCCTCTGCTGCAGAGCTCCCTCAGTCCTCCTCTTTCAAACACTGTAACGGACAGGAAACTAGGGGAGAAGGGCGGGTTTTCTCTGTATTCCTCGGCTGCCATGGATACCAAGGTGAATGGCAGACACAGTCCCGCCCTCCTGGAGCTTATAGCAAAATGGGGGAAGAGATTGTAAAGAGTGAATGAAAACTCACAGCTTGTGATACATGCCAGAGTGGATCGAATGGAGTGATGCAGTGGTGAAGAATCATGAGGAAAAGTTCTTACTTTTCTCAACAGTAAAAACATACGTACTGAGTTATTTCTAGGTTCTAGATATGATACATGCTTTACACTGATTGTCAAATATAGTCTTCACATATAATTAGTTTTACAGATTTAGTGCAAACTTGGTACACACTGAAGAAAAATACTAAAGTATCTTAGAAAGGTAAGAAGAACTGTGAATTTGGAGATACGAGGTTGGGCTGGGAACAACTGGAAGATTTAATGCTGTAATTCACTCATTTGTTTATCTAAAATATATATATATACACACACACACATAAAATATGCGAGGTTCTGACTCTACACACTGGGATTATAATAGAGAACAAAACAGCCATGGCTTCTGCCTGCATAACTTACAAATCGCAGATTTATAACCAAACAAACAATGAGACAGTGATAGATGCTTTCATAGATACCTATTGCATTGGGAGTACAAAGTAGGCAGAATAGAGAGAAATTAGAGAATGAAACCTTTAAGACAAAGCCTGGGAGGACTGTGCCAGGTTGTGTAAGAGGGAAGAAGTGTATGAGGGGTGTGTAGAGAAAGGGTGGAGTGCTGAGTATTTCAGGTAGAAAGAAGCATAGGTTTGAGCTGAAGAAAGAGCATGGCTAATTTGAGACAATGAAAAAAAATTCTTGTGGTTGAATTATAAGGAATGCATTAAGGGAGTGCAGAGAGGTGTGGCTGGAGAGGGAGTTACATGCACAGCCTTGGGACTCAATCCAAAGACAAGGAGGACCCACTGAAGTGTTTCCAGCAAAGAAATGACTCGATGCAATGTGTATTTTAGAAAGTCCATTCCACTGCAGTGAGGAGAATGGACTGAACTCCACCTCACCCCTCCAAGTCAACAAAAACTTCAACCACTGCAGATACAGGCTCCTGTGGCCACTACAGCAACAAGAAATACTATAGTGCATCTGGGGCAGGTTCCGGATGCACCAGAAAGAATCCAGGCTCAGCCACTGTGTGGATTGCCATGGAGACTGGGCCAGTGCTGGGCATTCATAAAGCTGACCCCACTACAGAGAAGAAAGTGGTGCCGAACTTTGCCTCTTGCTAGAAGGCCCCACTCTCCGGCTTTCCCCACTTCCTTAGGGTGCTGGGTTTTTGAGCCAGTCTACCTAAAAGAGCCCCTCACTGCACCAGGAGGAAAAACCAGTTGCAGCCAGGTTGAGAGTGAGGGGATCCAAAGAGCACCCACCTCCCTGTATATGAGCAGGCAGTTACTCTCCTCAGAATGAGTAAAATGGAAAAAAAAAACTAACATGGCACCTATTAAAAGATTCTACAACATAAAACATGGAGAATGTAACCCTTAAGATGTTGATGAAAAGCATACTGGGGAAATTATTCACTTCCAGGAGCTAATACATTTTAGAAAGAACTGGTTCTATATGCTTAAGACATTTAGACATATTCTACAAAGAAATAAAAAATAATATAGGACATCAATCTCTGATGAAAGGGGCTAAGAGGCAGGCAGGAGAATCTATAAAGGACTGAATTGGCAATGAAGAAATATAAGTCAATGTTACAAAGAAGAACCTTAAGAGAGCTCTCACAGAACACAAAACAAAAACTGAACAGATTAAATTACCAAGAGAGATTTTAGCTTTGCAGAAAAAAGAATGAAGACCTGCTGCAAAGATAATAGGTTTTCCTGAGAACTCTACAACAAATGAAAAAAAGAGCAGGGAGCCCAGTGTTACTTATGAAAAAGAAGAAACACTCAACTGACATTGTATTTCCCTATAATAGTCACTGGAAGACACAAAGGAACAATGTCTAAGAACTTGATGAGAATTAATTCATGACCCAAGAATTTGACATCTAGCCAAGATACAACTTGTGTATTAAGGCAACTAAATCAAAAGAGACATTTTGAGTAACCAAATGGCTCCAACATATAAAGTCTCTGAAATAAAATTATTCAAAGATACTTATTTAGCTAAAATGTTAATGAAAATAAGGAACTCAGAAATAAAAATGTTGTGACATAATTGTACTGGTAGTCAACAAAAAACAAGCAGCACATACAATTAAGTTGAAAATATTATAAATTGGGTTATAAACTGTAAATATCAGAAATAATTTTCAAGAATACACAAATGTTTATAAACTTGATAATAATATAAATATTGAAACCCAGATTATTTATACAAAATCTAGGGAGTGAATGAAAGATATGAGAACTAAAAGTATGTTAATCGTCATCTTCAAGAGAAACACATCAATAAATACACTCTAATTTCTGACGTTAAAAGTAGATAGATGAATTGAAGTCCTTTTAAAAATTTTTTTAAAAGACATAGGATAATATAAATTATCACACCACAGTCTCCTGTTCTCATGGACCAATTTCCCCTTCCTAGAATGACAAGCACATGGCTTATGTTCTCACTCTCTCCTCTCCTGTCTCCCATGAAATCAACATCTGGGTTGAGGACCAGTAAAGTCATCTGAGTCAATAGTTCTTACTTTTCTCAACTTTATAGACCTCCATATCCACTCCATATCACAAGAACGCTCAGATTCTGTACCCCGTTATCAGACACTCACTGTTCTCCTAAAATCTCCAACTTGATACTTCTACTCTCTGACTATAACTTCCCCATCTTCTTCTTTTCATATTTCCAGGAGACATCTTACCTAATTTATTCCCTACTAAAACCTGTAAGAGTAAACCTCTCCCAATAATCCACTTCATTAGCCAAAGCCCTTTGAGCTGCCTTAGCTCTCAGTGTAGCCAAAGCTCTATGGTCAATGAGATGAATAAAGTTTCTACCTCCTATAGCCCTGCCTGTCTCTCTCTCTCTTTCTCTTCCTTTTTAGTTGTGCAAAATCTTACATAGTGATCTAAAGCCATTTCTTCCCTTCCCCCTTCCCCAAGCCTATGTTTTTCTTTAACTTCCTGCAATTCAGTTTCTTTCTCTTGATTATATTAAAACTGTATTTCAGAAGATTTCTAATAACTCAAATATTCTGATGAACATTTTGCAGTTACCATTCATATCTGAGTCTCCTGGTTGTGACTTATTAATAACCATGGTTTGTTAAAATCAGTCCTTGGATTGTCAAAATAAGTAAGAGCAGTTTCCTGCCTTGCAGAGGCTGATAGTCTCTGAGCACATAGCCCAGTGAGAGTAGTAAAATATCACAGGAGCTACCTCAGAGGCGTGTAGAGTTGAGTTCCGGGCAAGCTTCTAAGGCTGCACCCTTTGACTCAAGGATGTATGGTTGAGCTCCTTCCCACCCCTCAAACCTCCCCTTTGCTCGCTTTTCTTCTTTGGATCCCCTTCCTCATCCATTTTCTGAAGCGTGGACATTACTCATACTTCAGGTCCAAATCCTCTGTTCTTATCACTCGGTCCATTTTCCCTCACAGACTTGACACATTCCATGGTAACCAAAAAGAGACTACAAATCTGAGTCTCTCACCCCTGCCTGTATTCTGAGCTCCCGTTTTTCATTGGAAAACTCATCTCTAACTTACCATCGTCTCCACCCTATTTCTCCAACTCTGTCAATAGTTCCCACTTTCTCCCATTACTCAGACTCAAAACAGAAGTTCACTCTTCTCAGTCAGCTCCTTCCTTACCCCACCAAGTACTCAGATGCTTCCTAATTCCTACCCTTGTTCTTCCAAATTCTAGTGTGGTTATGTGCGGACTTTCTTATTTCTTCCTAGTCAATTTTGCCACTCTTAAAATAGAAATTGTTTTCTTTGTGTCTCTTACAGTATCTAGCATAATATACTCTGTGCAGTAGTTGTTCAAAAAATATCTGTAAACATCTACAACCATTCCATGGGGGCTTAAGGAGCCATGAAGTTAAACTGGATCGTGCCTGTAACATAGCCAAGGCTACACCCTGAGTCCTGGACTGCAGGGCACGAAAGATCCTGCAGCCTCACCTCCTCTGTGTAGGGCTAGACTTTCCACTCACTCTTGTTTCCACCAACAGCGCCACTAATCAACTCTGGGACACCTGGGGCAAGGGTGCTTCAGGTTAGCACTCTGGCGATCTGCCCAACTGATAGGAAACTAAAATTGGGGTGAGGAGGTCGAATTCAGAGAACAGGCTGCTTATATATAGAGTCCTCACAATCAGGTTGACAGCAGAGAAACTGAAATATGAGACGTATTTTCCCATTCCTCCATGCAGAATATAAATGAGAATACCTTTTCAGTCCCAGATATAATTAAGTAGTTTCCTCTCTCAATCAAAGAGCTCCATCCCTACAGTCTTTTTAAAAAAGGTAGAAAAATGGTTGTGAGAAAAACCTCACTCTCGAGAATAACTCATCACCAGCTAGAGGCTGGACTGAGACAGGAACACCTAGCTCAAAATGAAAGCACCATCATGAAAATCTCCATTCCCAGACACAAGGAGCTCATGCCCCACGTCTGGTGAGTGTACCTGCCAACTCACACCGAACATTTTTACTGAAATGGGAGCACTGACAGCAGTGGAAACCTCCCCCAGCTCTTGAGGCTCATCACACTGTAAAGGAGAGCTCAGAGAAAGTGTGGTCCATTTTTTTTGACTGATATCCACCTAACTTCCATTGTTCATTTCTGCTTCATGTCCCAGAGCACTATTTCAAGCCCACGCTGAAATTACATTTCTGGATTAATAACAAGCACAGGAAAATAAATCACATCTGCCCCAGAAGTGAGCCCAAAGTCAAAAGAAACCACAGAGAGGAATTTGTGAGTTGAGCTTAGGGTCAACTTTAATTCTGAAGGAAATGAACCTTTAAAAAGAAAATTCAAATAGTCTATATAGACAAAACATTAATCTACACTGGTCTAATAAATTTTGAGCCCTTTAAAAACTTTTTTTCCTTAAATGGATATCTGCCAGAGCAGAACTTCTCTGATAAGATGGCCTGAGGCCAAATGCAGTATAATAAAGACATTCGTGCTCTATCTTCATCCAACCCTCAGGTCTATTTCTATTTCCTAAAGAAACATCCAGGTATTTAGGCTTATCCCTATAAAACAATTCATATAAAGAAGAAAATCATCTCCACACACCCACTCTCTAAAACCAATTCCTTTTTTCCATCTGAGCTTAAGCTAGTCCGCAAGAGTGAGAATTTTGGAAGCCACAAACAAACACTAATTAGACAGCCAAGTAGGTTAAAATGCCTGCAGTGGGGTATAAGAGAGTTCTGCCACAGGCAACGGGGAAACCCTCTATTCCTCTACCTCAGGGCTACAACAGATGCTCCCACATAGCAGCAGCAATGGTAACACCTACAGACTATCTTTGCATCTGAAATAATGCTGTCCAACTGAAATATAATGAGAGTCACAGATATAATTTAAAATTTTCCAGTGGCTACTAAAATATTTAATAGTAAAAAGGAATAGGGGAAATTCACCTTTATATTGTATTTAATTCAATGTACCAAAATGTATTATTTCAGCATCTAATCAACATTTAAACATTATTAAAAAAATATCTTTTTTCCCCATACGAAGTCCTTTTTTCGTTTTCCTTCTTTTCTTTCTTTCTTTCTTTTTTTTTTTTGACACAGGTTCTTGGTCTTGCTCTGTCCTCCAGGGTGGTATGTGCAGTGGTATAATCACAACTGACTGCAACCTCAACCTCCTGGGATCACGTGATTCTCCTACTTTAGCCTCCCGAGTGGCCAGAACTACAGGTGCATGCCACCACACCCAGCTAATTTAGTATTTTTTTGTAGACACAGGGTTTTGCCATGTTATGCAGGTTGGTCTCAAACTCCTGAAACCAAGAGATCCACTCATCTAAGCTTCCCAAAGTGCTGGGATTAGAGGCATGAGCCACCATGCTTGGCCATAACTGAGATGTGTTGTAACTGTCAATTAGCCATATTTCAGATTCTCAATAGTAAGATGAAACTAGTGGCCACCATATAGAACAGCATGAATTGAGAATATTCAGCATAATAGCTGTTTGCAGAACAAATGAAAATACAAACTTTTTATTGCATTTTTTATTGTTTCAATGTCCCAAGAAAGAGATAATAGCAAATAAAGCCTTCTGAGAAAAGGAGGCTGACTTACCCTAAATCAAACCATGAATAGAGCTGGAAAAATTTCTGCTCATCTTGAAGTCTAGAACTTGCTACAAAACACCAAGTCTTTCATGTCTATGCACTTACAAAACAAAGTCATAACTATCAGACTCTTCTCATTAAAAGCATGGCAAATTTCTAAATCTCCATTTGTTTAAAATTAATGCCTTTTTTCAGCCATATAGTCATACCCATTCTTTTTCAGATAGCTGGCAACTTCACTTCCTCACCTCACTACCCTAACCCCTCCTTTTTCATTTTGTCAAAAGCCAGACCAAATAGTTAATGCTTCCACTCTACAGCTGGAAATTATAAAAGGAATTCTGAACAAAGGTAATAAGGCCCAGTGAAAACGCATCAGACTGAATAAAAGCATTCACATAATGTTAACTTCTAACCTCAAAGTAACCAGCTAGGTTCTTGAAAAGGAAAAACACAAGGACTAAATCACCAAATCTTAGGATAATGAAATTATAAATGAAATATTCAGTCTATTAAAAAGACCCAAGTTTTTAAAATAAACAAAGACAACTCATAAAATCAATTTTTTATAGAAAAAAGACCACAGATTTGAGCACATATTTGGAGTTCAACAAGCCTAGATTCAAACCCTAACCCAACCACTATGCGTCTTGGGCAAATTATTTAACCCTTTGAATATGCATCATCATCTGAAAAAACAGATATTTAAACTCTATATCTAACAGAGTTATTGCAAAGATTATACAAAATTAAACATTGTAATTAGCACACTATTTGGATGCTAATAAACATTAGTGAACTCCTATTAGATTGCTGCTCTGTTCATTTCTTTAATTTGTGTAACACAGAAAACACTAATCTGAATTTATAGATCTCATATCAGTAGAAATAGAAGCCTTATGACACAAAATTTTCCTTCTGTTTTTCTCTTTACAATGGGATGGGTCTGGGATGGTAAATAGCTCAGCTACATGCTACTGAGAACAAAGGTCTGTAAAAAGTGCTAGAAACTGCTGTCATCAATAGTCCAACTGCCCCCATAACTTGGTACATGCCTCACATCAAGCATATAATAATACCAATATAAAAGCAGTAAGTGTTATCACAGGGGAATACATGGGGTACCAAGGGAGTCCAGAGAACATTTAGCTCAGCCTGGAGAGAGATCACAGAAGCTTTCCTGAAGGAGGTAACCACTTGATCTCGTCAGGCATGCAAAAAATGATGAGAAAAATGAGGGAGGAGTGGAGAAGGAAAACCTAGAGAAAAGGAATGGTACCAATGAAGACACAGGATGTGAAGCACTATGCAGTACGTATAGGAGAACTGGGAGCAGAGAACTGCTAGGGTATGCTGCTAGATGCATGAGAAGGAGACTGGGGAAGCAGACAGGGCTGAGGCCATGAAAGGCTTCGTATAACAAAGGAAGGACCTTAGACTTTATCCTGTTGATGATGGGCAGGGCAAAAACAAGGCTTGTCATTGGGAATCTAAGAATTGGTAGGAGTGAAGAAGAAAACCTGTGATGAATAACAAAACACTGACGGTCACTCTAAATGACAGACAACAGATCAAAAGAAATAAAATTGCCACATTAAACTTATCCATGACCTCCACCACCCTTTCCGGAAAATACAAAAACAGAAACATCTTATAAGGACTTCTATCAAAAAGAGGCATTTATTAAATGTCCTGGGATAAGAAATTTGAATAAAATATCATTTCACTGGGAAAGTTTCCCCCAAGAGAAGGCCTTCCTAATTAATATAAAAGCAAGAAACTAAATGTGGTATCAAAGAAAAACCAGCAACAATATTACAATGCTTCAGAAGATTCAGTAATCTTCACTGGCATCAGAAGCCTCAGTACTACACAGTCACTCTCTCACAGAGCATGGGAGAAATCAGAATGTAATCAAGTTCTTTTTTTTTGAGACGAAGTCACACTCTGTCGCCCAGGTTGGAATGCAGTGGCACAATCTTGGCTCACTGCAACCTCCACCTCCCAGGTTCAGGCAGTTCTCCTGCCTCAGCCTCCTGAGTAGCTAGGATTACAGGCGTGTGCCACCACGCCCAGCTAATTTTTGTATTTTTAGTAAAGACGAGGTTTCACCATGTTGGTCAGGCTGGTCTCAAACTTCTGACTTTGTGATCCACCCACCTCAGCCTCCCAAAGTGCTGGGATTACAGGCGTGAGCCACCGCACCAGGCCTTAGTCAAGTTCTTAACGATCTCATCCTGTCCAATACCATAAGGATCATTAAAAAGAGGAAAAAAAAAACAAATTTTTCCTATTTTTTGGTCATGTAATTAGTTACTATTTATCATGTAATTACAGTAATTTTTTAAGTTGAAAAAATAGCCTCTGAAAAATCTACCATAGAAAAATGGCAAAAACTAGAAGAGAGAATATGACAAATAGTACAGAGGGGTAGGAAGTGAAGTTCTAGGATCAAGACACCATGAAGAAATTCTAGGGGATATCCCAATTCTAGGAAAACCTGATGAGAAGGTATTAGAAGGGACAGTTTGGGGATTAAAAACAGAAATGTTTGCCCTCCCAGGAAGTCATGTTACTGAATTTTTAAACACTTTTTATCTTTTTCTATTCATAGCCTATAGCTCTAAAGAGTACTCTAAATAATTAGCGGCTACAGATTTAAAAAAGCAAATCGGAGACACTAAAGAATACCAGCTAGTAACAGCTGCACTCAACATCAAAATTTCTTTGTAGGAGACAGTCCATCACTGGTACTGTAATTTGTTCTTATAATACTAACTTCCTGCTGGGTTTCCACATTAAATTAATTTCTCTCAAAAAGGCTCAACTCTTAGTCCGTTAATCAGTTCTTAATTATCTCTACTTTCAGTAGATAAACAGACACAAGCAGAAATAAGAACCAAGTGTCTGCACAAGTCACTCAACCTGCCTAAGACTACATGAGAAACTTCCAAGATGCTGTAAAATTAAGCAAGACTATTCTTCTAATGTCAGAGGAAAAAAAAAAAAAACCACATCTTTGTTCTGTGTACAAAAAGGGATAGGAAAAAAAATGTAAGATGCATATCATAAAAATAATGTCATTAAGAGTACCTGCCCAACACTTTGCCTAGTTATAGGACATGACATTAAGATGGGACAGATTTCTGTCCATGAACAAACAATAAGCTCTGAACTCTTATAGCCTATACAATTTATTTTAGCATTTCAGGATTCTTTTTCCTCTTTAATATTTATTAAGCATCTACTATGTTCTAGTAATGTTCTAGGTAATATGCTGCTTTTCACAGATAATAAGTTTAGGGTGCACCAGTAATGCTCTTCTCTCATACCTGCCACAGCATCTAGCATGGTGCTGAGTTCAGAGTTGTTGCCCAATAATACCCGTGAAAATGTCTTTGAGTGAACATAGGAGAATGTATGAGGTTAGTACAATAAGCAATGATCTAGCATGGAGATCCTGCTCAGTTCATACACTGGTCCCAGAGCAGACCTATGATATTCGTTACTGATATTTTAAAAAACAGTCCTCTTCTGGTTACCAATCCATACCCCATTCTGGTGGATTCTCCACACTGTACATACCTGTCCACTGTGGAGGACAACGGCAGTTGTAAGTGTTGACCCCATCCACACAAACCCCTCCATTCTGACACTTATGATTAGGGCAGTCATCAATATTCTTCTCACAGGTGTTCCCTTCAAAACCTGGTAAATGAAGAACAAAAGAAAATGATGGAATCTCATAGAGAAGAAACAACCTGCTCTGTTCCCACAAAACATGGTTATTAATTAGAATAGAGCTGCTTCATGACTTCAGTTCAACAGCTGCTCACCCAGGACTTACCATATGAAAAATCCCCAATTTTCTGTGGCCTCAAGCATAGCTAGACAGTGAAATGACTCACTGTGCCAATGGCATGCCTTCATAGTCACCTCACAAACATTTCAAAATGTTTTCATGAAATAAAATCCCAGGGGTAATAAATGTCTACTTGGGACAGAGATATTCACTGATTCTAAAAAAAAACAGGGTATTAGATTTTCCCCAGCTCCATACCAGACTAATGGGAAGAACAGATAAAAAATTACCTAATTAAATTTAAGTTCCTTTTATTTTTTTTTTCTTTGAATGATTGCTAGGAAGCCTCCAAGCCAGTTGGGGAAGAAAGGCGGGGAGGAGATCGGAAAAATATTGAGCTTAAAATGTGAAGATATGGGTCAAGTCTCAATCTCAGCACCTGCACGCTATTAGTGCATGGTAAGCTAAAGTTCTGCATCAGCTTCCTCACCTGTAAAAAATGAGGCTAATTCCACTTGCCTAGCCTGTCTTTCAAATTATAAGTGCCACACCATGAGTAAAGTGCTATACAAATGTTAAAAGGTATCTGAAAATTGGGTGGCATTATTACTAATTAAGTTGCCAGCATTTCTAATTCATCAGACTCTTCTCTAAACTTATAGCACTGCTTCCTTCCTCTTGATTTTTTCTTATATGAAAAACGAAACTAGCACACCAAACTTCACTCTAACTGTCCACATTGTGGTTCTCTGTAGTTTATATTTTGGGCTTCTTCCTTTCTCTTTCCTTGCTACCAAACCCCTGAGCTAATTAAACAGAAGACTACCAGCTTCTATTCTAAATATTCTCCTATTTGAATATAGTATGATTACATATTTGGCTTCCTCAAAATCTCCCTTAAGGTTCCTCTCTCTCACTCAAAATACTTATTGGGTCTTATATTAGGCACTGGTGATACAGCACTAAGTCCCTGCTTTTGTGGCATTTACAGCCTGATGAGTGAGACAGACATTTATCACACTTTGCTTTATTCCTTACCGTAAGTTTCTGTGGTATTCTACATCTGCTCTGCTACACTAGAACATGACTGGTTTCTCTTAATACAATGGCAGTCATGTAAATAAGTATAAACTGAGTGACCAAAAACATTAGGCAAAAAAAAAAAATCAAAAGAAATCACTCTATGGAAGACAGAAATCACTGAAGGCTTTATTGAAGAAAATTATATTTCTCCAGGTATTTGGTACTCAGTCCATTTAAGCAGATGAATCACTAAGCAAGCCTGAAAAAGACTGAAAATATACTCAAATTTTAAAAATGTATCATATTACTCATACAGAAATATGAGTCTTACAAATAGACTAACAAGCCAGAAAATGATGAACCACTGAAGCCCACCCCTACAGAATCCATGGGCCTACTGGGTCCAAACTATAGGGTCTTTGCTCCTAGTCTTGTGCTCTTGATGAAGACATTCTTTGGAAATGCTTAGATTAGTTTTAGATTGTTGGGGAAATAGAGTTCCTGGCCTACCACTGTTAAACTTGAGAGGTTTGGTGGTGTACCAGAATGTCGATGACCATCCTCCCCCTAACTTGATCTCTCTGATGAGTAAGACTAAATACAGTTGACTAGGATGTCAGGGAGGCAGTAAAGACTTTGTAGCTAAACTATAAGGAATAGAAACTGTGACTCGAACTTTATATTAGCCAATGTTACAACTAACTGAATTCACCAACCACAGCAAATTAAAAAAGAAGCAGCATTTTAGCATAACCACAACAGAAAAGAAACAAAGTGTTTTCTTTTTATAACTGATGGACTATTGTTGAGGTACTTCTTCCCTGTCAATAGGTAGGTAGGTAAGAAGGGAGGCAGGAAAGACAGTTATTTCATGGCTAAAAGCATGGCTTCTGGGGCCGAACTGCCTAGGTTCAACTCTCAGCCTTGCCATGCAATAACTGAGTGAACATGGGGAAGATATTTAAACTTTCTTAGGGAATTAACAGGACCTACCTTAAAGGGTTATCATAAACATTAAATGAATTAGATAAACAGAACTTAATTCAACAAATGGTCCTGGGACAACTAAATATCCACATGCAAAAGAATGAAGTTACTCCCTCCTCACACATAAAAAGTAACTCAAAATGGATTGGAGAGCTAAAGGTAGGCACTAAAATTATAAATCACTTAGAAATAGTAAATCTTTGTAACTTGGGATAAGTAAAGCTTCCACAAATATGACCGAAAGCACAAGCAAAAAAAGAAAAAATAAATTGTCATCAAGTTAAAAACATTTGGGCTGAAAAGGCTATCATCAAGAAAGTGAAAAGAGAGCAAAAAGAATGACAGAAAATATTTGCAAATCGTATTATCTGATAAGAAACTTGTATTTAGGATATATTAAAAACTATTACAGTTTAATAATAAAAAGATAACCCAATTATAAAGTAGGTAAAGGATCTGAAGAGACATTCTCCAAAGAAGATACATAATTACTAATAAGCATAAGAAAAGATGTTCAAAATCATCAATCATCAGGGAAATGTAAATCAAAACCACAATGAGATAAACACTTCATATTATGGATGAATATAATAAAGAAGACAGACAATAACAAGTGTTGATGAGGATGTGGAGAAACTGGAACTCACATATACTGCTGGTTGGAAGGTACCCACTTCAGAAGAGTTTGACAGTTCCCGAAAAGGTTAAACAGCATTACCATCTGACACAGCAATTCTATTCCTATGTATATACCCAAGAAATATGAAGATATATGTCCACCAAAAAATTATACAAGAATGTTTATAACAGTATTATTCATAATACTCAAAAAGTAGAAGCAATTCAAATGTCAATCAACCAATGATAAATAAAATGATAAAGTGTGGTAAATCCATATGATCAAATGTTATTCAGCCATGAAAAGGAATGAAGTACTGATATATGCTACCAGATGAATGAACTTTGAAAACCTCATGCTAAGTGAAAGAAGCTACCACAAATTAATACATACTGCATGCTTCCATTTGTATGAAATGTCCAGAAGAGGCAAATAGAGACAGAAAACAGACTAGTAGTTGCCTACCAGGGCTGAGAGGGAGTTAGAAGGAATGGAGAGTAATTGATAACGGGTAAAGGGTAGAATATTTTTGATGTATAAAAATATTCTAAAAGGTAGAATATTTTTGATGTATAAAAATATTCTAGAATTGTTTGTGGTGATTGTTACTTCAATCTGGGAATATACTAAAATTTTTGAATTGTGTACTTTTTTAAAAAGTAAATTGTATGGTATATAAATTATATCTCAATAAAGCTATTATATTAAGGGAAAAAGCACTAAACACAGTATCTTACACATATTAGCTAATATTAATATTTGTTAGTGGTATTATGGCAACCCTTAGAGATTATCTAATCCTTTTATGCTACAGATGAGGAAGTTGAGGGCCACATGGCTGACTTGCCCGAGATTAAATGGCTAGTAAGTAGGAGTAAGTACTTAACCAGAAACTTTACCCAATTGCAGTTCATATGTTTTCTGGGATCCAGGAGTTCCCTTTTGACAATGTAAAAATACAAACTTCGGTCAAAAGTTCCCATGTCTGAGAAAATCCAAGCCAAATCAGTTCTCCTCCAAAATTAAGACAGGATTTATGCTTTAAAAATAGAGATACAGAACTTTTTGGAAAGAACAACCAAATTCTTGTAAGAAACAGTCTACCCAAAGCAAGGGAATGACTATATGAAAAGTTACAAGGCACTTCTTAAAAATATATCTTAAGTTTTTAGGGAAAGGTAAACAGACAAGTTTCCAGACCCGTGGGTGGGATGGGTGTAGCTGATTCACAGAGAGGCTAAAGGGAGTCTACTGCTTAAAGCCAATTCACATCCTTAAAAGGTCAAATGGAGAGAAATTAAACTTGGGAGAAGCATTTTAAGACTGTGCTGTTACAAAACCATGGGCCACTTAACTGATTAATGATGGCAATGAGGGCAGGGAACAGAAAAATGTTTTTCAAACCTGTCATCCCCACACAGAACAGCATCTTTCAAGGAAACACCCTTATCTTTCCATTTTCAGACCCTGGGAGGTGTGAGGGTGGAAAGGCTAGGTAGAGAAAAGCACGATGAGAGCAGAAAGGAGATGAAATGACACAATCAAGATTCTCCCAAGCTGGGCTCAAAGTCTTCAAGAAAAGTTCCCATGAAAGAGTGAAGAAAGAGTTTCTTCCCTCTCCCCCAGAAGAAAGAGTGAAGAAAAAAAAAAACAGGAATACCTGGAACTAGACAAAGATAAAAAGATACAAGGATACTTTTTTCCCCCATTAGAAATCTATCACAAAGCAAACCTGCCAATATACAATCAGTATAACACCCAAGAAAAGGACACATGCAGCCGGGCACAGTGGTTCATGCCTGTAATCCCAGCACTTTTGAGAGGCTGAGGTGGGTGGATCACCTGAGGTCAGGAGTTCAAGGCCAACCTGACCAACACGGAGAAAACATTGTCTCTACTAAAAACACAAAAAATTAGCTGGGCATGGTGGCAGGCACCTGTAATCCCAGCTACTTGGGAGGCTGAGTCATGAGAATAGCTTGAACCTGGAAGTGGAGGTTGCAGTGAGCCGAGATCATGCCATTGCACTCCAGCCTGGGTGATGGGAGTGAGACTCTGTCTCACAAAAAAAAAAAAAAAAAGAAAGAAAGAAAAGAAAATGACTCATGCCCCAAAGAAGTATGAGAATGCAAGAGGGAATCCCTGGCCTTTCCCTATCCAACCAGTTTTCTTGGCACACATCTTCCATTATCTGAATGAGTCCAGATTAGCTCACAGACCCCTGTGACTGTGCCACATAACTCCCACCCCATTACCCCCACCCCAGGCTCGCTGCTTACACCTGCTTCCCTTGATATCTTCCTCCACTTTTTTCTAACTTTGTCACCAAATAAATCAAAGAAATGAATAGGAGGATTCAAAGAGAATAATTTCAGTACATTTTAAAAATTGTAGAATATAGGAATTCTCTGTTTAACACAGTCAATTCATTCATTTTCAAAATATTCATTGAGGCTCCATTTTACGGCAGGCATTACACTGGGGATGCTGGGGACTATGGTAGGGAGTTAAAATGAGAGTTTCTACTTGGAAAGGTGAACAGATAAATAACTACCGTGATAAGCACTGCGCTAGAGATATGCAGATGTCAAAAGACCTTAGAAGGTCTCCAATCCACATGGAGGGTAGGGAATATAGAAGGCATTTCAGTGAAACAGAGTGCCTTTCACAAATCATTAAGAATGAGTTATGTATTAAAAAAAGGGAAGAAGGTGATAGAAAGCTGAGGAGGCAGCATAGGCAAGAACATCCAGCATGAAAGAACAGTGAGGGACATCAGGAACATCTTTCAGGAACATCAGGTAAAACAGAGGGCCCAAGTCAAAGGAGCTAAAATAATACACCCTGGAGAGTGGTATGATCATTTCTGCATCTGTTCCAAAGAAACCTGCCAAAATATGATTAGCATAATACCCAAGAGAATGTCACATTCCCCAAGTGTGAAAATGCAGGAGGCAATTATTTCTAATAGTTCTTAAGCTCAGCAACAACAGAGTAGACACAAAAGCCACAAAATGTGCTTAAGCTTTACTTTAATGATATAGGGATATCACGTATCATCAGCCTGTGGAGTACAGAGGTGTTTCGCAAAGGATAAACCTTCATTGTTTGGAAAGGAAAGATCAGAGAGCTCTTTATGAAGTTTAAACAAAATCAGAGGAATAAAGAGATGTGGGAAAGAAAGAAGAAAAGAAAGTACACTGAGGATAGTCCAATCCAACGGTGAACTCATAAGTCACAGTGAGTAAATTCAAAACAGCCTACTGTTTTTTGATTACTTGTGCTACTTTATTAAAATAGCCACAAACAAAACTAGTCTTTCTAGTTACTGTGGCTGGGTGCCCCTCCTGTAGCTTCTGCTAAAGACTTTACATAATGAAAGTTCATGAAGTGTCTGGATTTCTAACAGTTACTTATTCAAAAAGAAGATGAGATGTGGTTCATTGATTTGATTCTATTAGTTCTATCTTGAAGTTATTTTTCTCCTCCGTCTGTGAAGAAACATTTCTGTGTCATACAAGATGAGTCATTTTTGTAGTTTTAATTCCCTCCTGAGTCTTACAATATTAAAATATACTCACAGTGACTACAGTATCCTTTGCAAGAAAAGAATTGTAACTTAACCATTTAAACATAGTCACTAAGTTATGTGGCATTCACTGACTCACAGTTGAAAAAGACTCCAAAATTCTCATCCCGTATCAGAGTATACAAGGACAAAAGGAGAGGCCAAAGTAAGTCTAGGATGCACAATACAAAGAAAAAAATGAGAAGACCAAAGTTACATTCTCAATACTATGACGTGATACTAAACCATACAGTCAGCCAGTCAATACATATTTGCAGGCCTAGTATATACTGGGCACTGTTTGTGGTGTTTGGGATACATCAGTAAACAAAAACAAAGATCCTAGTTTTCATTCTGGAGAGGGTAAGAGGCAGTAGAATTTGGAAAAGACAGACAATGAACAATAGACATAATGAAGTAAATTACATGGTATAAATTATATAGTAAGAAGATAAGAGTTACAGAAAAAGAAAACAAAAAGTAGACCAGGGTTAGTAATTAAGGGGATGGGGGACAGTTACAATTTTAAATAGGGTGGTTACGGTAAGCCTCAATTAGAAATGCAAAGACGTGAAATGCAGTGGAAGCAACCATTTAGGAGTTGCAGAAAACTTTAACAAGCTACTTTGCCTCCTGCTGACTGTTTCCCCATTTTTATCACTGAAATAATAATTTTCAAATAAGGTGCTGTTTACATTGAGATAGTAACTATTACTCTAAGTAACATTTTAGTCTCTTTACAAGCAGGGGGAGCAATGGAAGGAAGGGCAATGGAAGGAAGGGCACTGCATTATGAAAATGACTTTTTAAAAGAAAATCATCTCTAGGCACCATTTCCTTTTATAGAAATAAAGTGATATTTTCTGAACTCCACCTGGGACATATGAACAATGAGCATAAAATCTTAACAAATTATATAAATAACATCTTTATTCACATTGTCACTACATCATCTATTGTTTTGAATTCTCTTTAATTTTCTTTCTATATATTTGTCCAAAGCTGAAGTCATCTGTTTTAGATTATGGGACCCTGAAAAGCAAGAACTAGTCTATGTAACTACTTTTAAACATCTGCACAATCAATGCTATATATATACACACATATATATATTGATATATAACAAGTACTATTTGATTACAATTAGAAGTATCTTGTTTTTCTCATAACATGAACATATATTTTTAACCCAAACAGCTCAAAGCATTTAACAAAAAGTTGTACACACCTACAAAGTACTTTCAGGAAGCAGACGTGCATGTGGCGCAGTAAGATGCACAAAGTTAAGGCTTTGAAAATAAACTGCCTGGGTTTCAGGACCCAGCCTAACCACATATTGGCTGTACAACTTCGGGTAAATCACTTAACAGCTTCAAACTTCAGTTACTTCATGTGGGAAAACTTGAAAAATGATACCTGTTCCCAAGATTTTTGTGTAATTGAGCTAATAAGCATGGAAGTACCTGGCATAGTTCCTGAGCCACCAAAAAAAAAAAAGTGTTAGTTTTCTCTTCACCAAATCTCCCCATCCCCACCCCTCATGTTAATCTCCCCTCCCACACACACACACACCCCATCAGTGAGTAAATAAATGTCTTGCTTTAAACTACAAGCAGAGAATAAGAGACAGCCAAGATTTCCTTACTCTATTTCACTAGCCCTGGCAGCCTCTCAGCTGCGGAATCCTTGGTTATTTCCTTTCTCAAGGAGGAGATACTATTCTAGTTTGACAGATCCTTTCCTGGACTCACTCTCAGAATTCCCTAAGGTTCTTATCGTGGCTAATGGGTAACAATGCAGAGGCTATGGGAGTGAATAATCACTCTCTCTCAGCTAAAAACTTCCTTTATTGACTTCTCTAACTTCCCGTCAACATCTTGCTGCCAAATCAACCTCTTGTTCTAGGCAACTATTAAAAGTAATTTTCTTGAAACTGAAAAACACATTTAGCCTTCAACAATAAATCATACTAACATCAGTTACTAGTCAATTAGATTGCTAGAATATCAGACTCATAGAATACTTGCAATATTACAATATTTTCAAAATAAAGTTGTTTACATTTATATTTCTGTCTTTAACCCTTAAAATGCAAACAAATACAAGCGTGGAGACAGATGTCTTGTAGTTATTTCTTCTACAAGATAAAGTGGATAGTAATATTATGTTAATAAACATTTATTTAGTATCAAGAATGACATCATCTATTCTTTATTAAAAGAGAAAAAGTAATACAATTAAGGAGCTTGTTCTTGTAACTTAGTTAAATAATATAAAGTTTTCATTTCAGTTATGTGGCAATGCTTTGTATAGCTGTATTCCAAATACATAGTATGGTGCCTAGAACATAGCAGGCAGTCAATACATTTTTACCAAATTAAATGAATAAATTACCAGTTGATTTTATACTGAGGCCCAACCTATGACCTTTAATCCCCCCAAAATAAAACACACAATCCCATTATATGTGAACCATATCCACAATACCAGAATCTAAGATTCCCACTCTGAAAGAGTAGCTAGAACAACTTCTTTTTGAGGCAATTCTGCTTACTTAGCACATTATTCCCCCCTACAGTTTTCCTTCTTTTGTTTTTGTACTAAGGATATTTGTATAAAAACAGGATCTTTGTTGCTTGGTAATTCATCTGCTCCAGCTGCTTGTATTCTGTTCCCAATCAAAATTTTTGGTTTTTAGCCTCCTCATCATTTTTATAAGGAGTTGAATGAATTGGCCAGGCTTGCTCCTTTTTCCCTCTCCATGGAACACCAGGCCCCAAGCTCCCTGACACTGTTCTTTTTGTTTCTATCGTTGGGTTGTGTGTGCACTCTAAGACACTTGTACCAGTGAAGAGTGTAACAAAGTATTGTGCCATGTGTAGTCTCTCACACACCATCTATCAGCTCATTAAAAAGTGCTCATTGATTAACAGAGGACCCCCTCCTCAGTTTCAGAATTCTCTAGCTTTAAGTTAGGGCAGGGTTACCCCAAAGTCAGAGAGGGTACATGGGAGCGGGTTGTGAAGGCCAGTAGCCCAGGGAAAATCATGAAAGGGCAGCTGGCTGCATTTAGGTGAACAAGAAAACAATGAATTACTCCATCAAAAGTGAAAGCACATAGGAAAACTGATCACCCACTGTTAATGTCAATTCAGTTTAAAGTACTTTATTAACCACCCATACATATTTTCCAACGTCTAATTCTCATCCTGTTCTTTTCCATTCCAGACTTTCCTGTCTCTTTCCCAGACCTCTGTTCCTCTTATTTCTCACTGTTTCTACAAAAGGGACAATAAACAATTTTCTAGCCACTCATCATCATAAACCTTGACATGCGAAATTACCCCCTGCTCAGTTTATGGACCACAGTGGGCCCATAAAACTCCTCCCTCACCAGCAACCCACCCCACACAAAATTCTCACTTCCCTTTTTCCCTGCTTTAGGAAGCTTCCTAAAAAAAGCAACCGAGCCACACCCACCACCTCCTGTGCTAGGAGTTTGTCCCCTAATCCTGGGACACTAGGGAGCTCCTTACCTGGAAGGCAGTTGCACTCAAAAGTGAAGTCACCAGTCTGCCGACAGGTGCCTCCATTGACACAAGGGGAGGGTGCACAGGGCACATATGGGCTATCACAGTGCTGGCCTGTGAAGCCCTGAGGGCACTGGCACTGGTAGGAACCAGGCAGGTTGAGGCAGGTGCCACCATGCTGGCAGTGTCCTGGAATGTCACACTCATTGACATCAGTCTCACACTTCTGCCCTGTGAAGCCTGTGAGGCATTTGCAGGAGAACTGGTTGGCCACAGTGGTACAGGTGCTTCCATTTGCACAGGGATGAGACAGGCAGGCATCAGTCCATTGGCACAGTTTACCTAAAGGAAGGATAACAGAACTCAGTACTGGCCACAGAAATAGAAGCTGGCCCCATCCTCAACACCTCATCTTCCAACCAATAGGTGACATCAGGGAGCTCTTGCATGGAGAAGACTTCAACTCTGAATTTTACAGAAGGCCAAACTGGAGTGTCCTCAAGGTCAACTGACACAGAGCACTCTCCAGAAACTCTCCAACACTCTCAGCCAAGACACAAGGACTCAGTGTGCAGAGCACCTGGAGGAAACTGTAGGTTAGTCATATTGAAGCCGAATCTTGCACAATGCTATCAGCAACAGGAGTCTGGATCCATCTACTCTCTCAGAGCTCTTTGTCTCTGCATATGCTGCTCCTCTGTTTGAAATATCAACTTCCTTTCTGTTTTCCTAGTGAACTCTCACTCATCTTGGCAACTCTGCTCAAAAGTTCCAACCTCTGTAAAGTCATCCTTAGTGCCTGCCACACACATACACACGTGTGCAAACATAGACACATCTACATAGACACATTATATATCAAACATAGACACATTATACCACCTGCTACACTGGCAGGGTTAGGTCTCCACGGTATGCTCTCAAATCATGTCTGTTGAATGGATAAAATTTATCAATATTTCCCACAAAATATAGTTACTAAATAGACCTCTTTGGTGATAGAAACAAGTCAATACTACTTCTGTTTCCTCTAAATGTAACACATATATTCTGGGAAACATTTTATTAATTGTGGTCTTGCCATAAATATAACTTGATGTGTTTGAAAATGATGAAGGGCCTCTGAGTTCCTAGATATCAAATGGAATAGAATATGTCAGGAGGACAGAGGTCTAGAAAGCATTTGTGGACTTTCTCAAGTAGGAAAGTACCAGCAGTAGCAGGAACTCTGATGGGTTGAAGACTAAATCATGATGCCAGGGGAAGCAAAGCATATTCTTTGAGGTAAAAAAGAAAGAGAAAAACAATATCCTCACAGAACTAGTAAATTTGATATTCACGTAGCTGGCTTTTTGTTTTTATTAGCCTAAGTCGTTTACCATTTAAACTAAAGAGATGAGAACTCCTTGAATTTGTTAATGCTCAATTGATTGTCTAGGAAAATATCTAAATCGCTGACCTTATTGAAGGGTAAATGGGAGACACAAGAGTTTTTCTATAAGGGAAAAAGAAGTGACATGAGACATGAGCACAGACAAGTGTTCTCTGCCTATCAAGGAATGTCAAATCAAAGCAGAAAAGTGTAATACTAATTTAGGAGCAGCATATACATCTCAGAGAGCTAAGGCATAAAATCAAAGAACTGCAATTCTTCCTGTCTTTCCACTCATGTCACTAACAGGTACTTATTTACAGTGGAGAAAAGATGTAAATGCTCACTTCTGGTGAGTGTGAATATCACAGTGGTGCCCACTAGTGAAACAGAAAGATCCCTGGGCCAGAAGTGGTGGCTCACATCTGTAATCCCAGCACTTTGAGAGGCCAAGGCAGGCAGATCACTTGAGGTCAGGAGTTTGAGACCAGCCTTGCCTACATGACGAAACCCCATCTCTACTAAAAATACAAAAATTAGCTGGGCTTCATAATGCATGCCTGTAATTCCAGCTACTCTGGAGGCTAAGGCACAAGAATCACTTGAATTCGAGAAATAGAGGTTGTAGAGAGCCAAGACTGTGCCACTGTACTGAGCGACAGAGTGAGACTCCATCAAAAAAAAAAAAAAGAAAGAAAGAAAAAGAAAAAACAAACCCCGAATTTGGTTTCCATACATATTATGTATAGGCCCTAACTCTCTGCCTCTGCTTCTTCACCTCTGAGTAGAGAATGAGCTGGTAAGGTCTCACTGAGGTACAGAGCTACCATAAAAACTAAAAGGACGACCTTGATCTGTGATGATTCCTAAAGTGATAGACAAAAGTAGCAAATGTATAAAAGATGATCAGAACCTTACAAAATACCAAGAAGAGATCCCTTTTAATGGCAAAAGAAGAAGCTTTGATTTGGGGACCATTTCAGAGAGATATTTTAATTATGAAGAAGGCATTACTGTCATTTCCACTAGTCAGAATTAAAATATTTTAAATGGATATGTGACCCCACTTTGCCTCATAATAGCAAAACAACTCAAAACTGACAATCGGTAAGAAATTATTCTTATAACCACCAAATATTTTCAATGACTTACATCATCAATGCTATCACAGTCACGACGGAGATAATGGATCATCATAACTACCCTCTATTCCCACCAACACGTTTCGACGAATGATGTGGTTTGGCTGCATCCCCACCTTAACCTCAATTTGAATTGAATCTCCCAGAACTCCCACATGTTATGGGAGAGACTCAGGGGGAGGTAACTGAATTAAGGGAGCTGGTCTTTCCCATGCTATTCTGGTGATAGGGAATAAGTCTCATGAGATGTGATGGATGTATCAGGGGTTTCCACTTTTGCTTCATCCTAATTTTCTCCTGCCACCACCAAGTAAGAAGTGCATTTTGCCTCCCACCATAGTTCTGAGGCCTCCCCAGCCATGGGGAACTGTAAGTCCAATTAAACCTCTGTTTTATCAGCAGTGTGAAAATGGACCAATACAGTAAATTGGTACTGAAAGTGGGGTTTTTGTGAGAGTGCCAGCTATCCAGAGAGAAACTTCAGAGGGAACCAATTACTAAATGGTTGGATTAATATTTGGCCCCTATAACCAGGTCAGATGACCAATTTGCACATCAGGATCACTACCTACCTTCGCCCTGCCGAGGCATAGTTCACCATCTTTCCGGTCCTAACACGTGTGCTCATGCTCCACCTTCCCAGTGTGGAAGGTGAGATAGGCCAGTGGAAAGCTTACCTGGCTAATGCCACTGCTGAGTGCCCAATTTGTCAGCAGCAGAACCCAACACTGAGCTCCTAATATGGCACTATTCCTCAGGGTGATCAGTCAGCTACCTGGTGACAGGTTGATTATATTGGACTTCTTCCATCATGGAAAGGGAAGAGGTTTGTCCTCAATGGAATAAACACCTACTCCAGATATGTGTTTGCCTATCCTGCATGCAATGCTTCTTCCAAGACTACCAGATGCAGACTCAAAGAATGCCTTATCCACCATCATGGTATTCCACACACCATTGCCTCTGACCAAGGCACTCACTTCAAAGCTAAAAAAGTGTAGCAGTGGGCTCATGCTCATGGAATTCACTGGTCTTACCATGTTTCCGATCATCCCGAAGCAGCTGGATTGACAAAATGATGGAATGGCCTTTTGCAGTCACAATTACAACGCCAACTAGGTGACAATACTTTGCAGGGCTGGGGCAAAGTTCTCAAGAAGGCTGTGTATGCTCTGAATCAGCATCCAATATATAGTACTGTTCCTCCCATAGCCAGGATTTATAGGTCCAGGAATCAAGGGGTGGAAGTGGACGTGGCACCACTCACCATTGCCCCTAGTGATCCAATAGCAAAATTTTTGCTTCCTGTTCGTGCGACATTAAGTTCTGCTGCCCTACACGTCTTAGTTCCAGAGGGAGGAACGCTGCCACCAGGAGACACAACAACGATTCCATTAAACTGGAAGTTAAGGTTGCCACCAGGACACTTTGGGTTCCTCCTACCTTTAAGTCAACAAGCTAAGAAGAAGAGAGTTACAGTGTTGGCTGGGGTGACTAACCCAGGCTATCAAGATGAAATCAGTCTACTACTCCACAATGGAGTTAAGGAAGAGTATACATAGAATACAGGAGATCCATTAGGGCGTCTTAGTATTACCATGCCCTGTGATTAAAGTCAATGGGAAATTACAACAGCCCAATCCCTCAGAAATGAAGGTTTGGGCCTCTCCACCAGGAAAAATACCATGACTGCTGAGGTGCTTGCTGAAGGCAAAGGGAATACAGAATGGGTAGTAGAAGAAGGTAGTCATCAATACCAGCTACTACCACATGACCAGCTGCAGAAAGAAGTATTGTAATTGTCCTGAGTACTTCCCTCCTTCTTTTGTTAAAAACATGTCTATGCATGTATACACTTGTACTAAGAAAATATCTTCATTTTATTTCCTTTCTTCTTTATCACATGACGTAAGATTTATTGACTTCACATCAGCATTTAAATATTGTTAACTTTATGTAAGTATTTTGGTTCGGGATTGGTGCATTTCTGGTTGTATGAAGAATAGCTGTACTATGTTAGGCATAATTATGACCTTACTATTGTCGTTATTTGAAGATTATGTATGATCTCAGGAGATGTGTATGGGTTCAAATTGACAAAGGGCAGACTTGTAATGGTTAAAACTGAGTGTCAACTTGATTGAATTGAAGGATACAAAGTATTGATCTTGGGTGTGTCTGTGATGGTGTTGCCAAAAGTTATTAACATTTGAGTCAGTGGGCTTGGGAAGACAGACTCACCCTTAATCTGGATGGGCACTATCAAATCAGCTGTCAGCAAATATAAAGCAGGCAGAAAAATATGACAAAGTGAGACTGGCCTAGGCTCTCAGCCTACATCTCTCTCCCGTGCTGGATGCTTCCTGCCCTCAAATATCAAACCCCAAGTTTTTCGGTTTTGGAACTCAGACTGGTTCTCTTTGCTCCTCAGCCTGCAGACAGACAACCTACTGTGGGATCTTATGATCATGTGGGTTAATACTTAAACTCTGCACTCTCTCTCTCTATATATATATATATGTATGTATATATACACACATACACACACACACAGACACACACACACATATATTCCATTAGTTCTATACCTCTAGAGAACCCTGACTAATGCAATGAAAAATTAATATAACAGTGTTCGCTACACTAACTGATTCAGTATAGTTTTCTGAGCACATTTTTCATTTTTTTGCTTATTGCATTCATGGAACTCTTGGTTTAGAGCTTAAAGCAGGAGAAAAATGAAGAAGGTTTCTCCTTTTCTAATTTAATAAACATTTTTGAATAAAGCTTAGACCCACCTAGAAAAACCCACAATCTATTCAGGTGAGAGATGTGTAAAAAAATTACCACAAAATGTGATGCATAAAAATAATAAAACTTAGAGGCCAATTGCCTCAAGAAATCATGAAGAGGTCACTAAGACACAGTTTTAAATAACATTGGACAATCACCAATTTTAGAAAAGGGCATTCCAGGCAAAAGGATATGTAACTGTACAGAGGCAATGACAAGTATGACATTTTCAGGAAATGAGGAGAATTTGGTGTGACCAGGCCTAGATGCTTGCCGGGAGGTCAGGCTACAAAAAGATGTAAAGCTTAGGTTGTAAAGAGCTATGGAAGCCATGTACAAGAGTTCTTGGTTTATTCTGTGGATAATGAAAAAACATTAGACATTGTAAGCAGGTGAGATTGTTAGAATATTTGCATTTATAATTAAAGATGTAGCAATATCATGGGGGAATGAGATGGGGAGAGAATAAAGGCAAGGAAACCTATTCAGAAACTACTTCAGAAGTCCAGATGAGAGATAACATGGCCCTCAACTACAGGGCAGCAGAGGACACAGGAGGAATAGACAGGTGAGAAGCAATTCAGAGGTTAGGTTGGGTGACTGAGTTGAAGTGAGGTAAGAACAAGCAACAGGGAGTTTCCAGCTTGGCTATTTGGGGTGTAGAGTATTGTTACATATTTCTATCAACATGGTGAGCTGAAGGCACCTGTAGAATATCTTCAAGGAGAACATGCAAAGGATAGTTAGAAACATGAGCCTGAATGTCAGGGCTGGGTGGAGCTAAGGGAGTGACAGTGAGATTCATCAGCAACTGATGAAGACAGTGGCAGTGGAGGCATTTAAAGACAGTGAAATTCCCTTGGGAGAGCTATGACGGGGCTCAAAAGAGGGTGCAAAACAGTGCTCCAGGCACCACAAACATTTAATGGATAAGAACAAGGCAATGAAGAACCAAAAGGAACAGGGTTCAGAAAACCAGAAAAGCCAGTGCCCTGAATGTCTAGGGAGGGAGATTTCTAAAAGTAAGTAGTCAATAACATCGACAACTTTTCCTCTGATGACAGTGTACTTCTTTCTCTTAGTGAAGTAACTCTGATTCCCCATCTAAACATACATACTTTTTTTTGAGACAGAGTCTCACTCTGTCACCCAGGCTGGAGTGCAGTGGTGCAATCATAGCTCACTGCAGCCTCAAACTCCTGGCCTCAAGCAATTTTCCCACTTCAGCCTCCCAAGTAATTAGGACTACAGGGGCACACCACCATATGCGGCTAATTTTTTTTAATTTGTATTCTTGTCTTTTGTAGAGATGGGGTCTTGCCATGTTTCCCAGGCTGGTCTCAAACTCCTGGCCTAAAGTGGTCCTCCCGCCTTGGCCTGCCAAAATGCTGGGATTGCAGGTGTGTGCCACTGCACCTGGCCCTGACATATATACTTTAAGCAGTCAAAGTATTTATTTCGTCCTTTTTCTTTCTCTTTCTCTGCCCCTTAAAATTCTCAAAGGAAGTTAAGGATAGTTGTATGGAACATCCCAGTCCCTTATCATAATTTAAATGTGCACCAGAGCTGCGGTACTCTTAATGACCAGACACTATGATCTAAAAGATGCTAAATAAAGGTATCTGCTGAGGGTAGGAAAGCACAGGCTTTAATTCTATTAGTTACCTGTAAACCCAACTTGGCAGGTGCACTCATAGGTGTCCCGGCTGAGCATATGGCATGTACCGCCATTCAGACAGGGGCGAGACACAAAGCAGGGGTGAGATGTCGAGTACTGGCAGTCCTCTCCCGTGAACCCTGAGGCACATCGGCACGTAGCTTTCCCCAGCATGGCCTGGGCCACACAAGTCCCACCATTCTGGCAGCGGTTCTTCTCACAGGGGTCTCGATGTTGACAATATTCTCCCAAGAAGCCCTCTGGACATCTGTATGAAGAAGAGAAGAGTCCATGAAAACATCTAACTTCTTGTAAGTCCAAGAACTCACAGTAAGAAATGCAGTCCATTCAAGAAAGCACGACCTTGTGAATCAAGAGACCCACAGGTTCCACCTGTAAAACTGCCCCCCTTTAGAAGAAGGAGTGCTTAGAGAACTTAACCACATACTCCTATGTCCTTTTGAGTCTTGGAGACAGAATATCAGGTGTATGGTCCAGCAGGGTCTGCTATGGCCAGTCAACATGACCCCTATTCAAAGGCAAAATGCACTACAGCTTTTTTTCATGTGTGTACAGGCTGGGATTGTGTAATAGCACCTTTTTTAGAGCATTGTTCCTATTTGTCTCCTGAAATTATCTTTCTCATTTTGACTAAGACATTTGATAGGATTAAGATGTCCACAAGATAATGCATAAACTTGGCCCTCTTATCCCCTCCAATTTAAAATATGTAAGATACCATGTGCTTTTCCTCAATTAAGCACTGAGAAATAGTAAGTTCTTTGTCTTGTTTCCACTGAAACATCAATTGGCCTATACCTAGATTTCTGGGTTATCTTCAGGTGCTTGACATCGCAACAGAAAAAGGGAAAGGAGGTACAGAAATGGGGAAGGGTTCAAAGGGATATTTAAAAATCTGTTAATATTTAAGTAGTAGGCATTTTTTAACCAAATAAAAAGGCACAAAATAGAATTAAAATAACATAAAATATCTAAGATACCATATAAACACCAAAGTAAAGGAGGGAAACAACTGAAGAATAATAATCTATAATATTTTCCACATCAGGGCACTGAGAAACCTTTTTATATGCCACCCCTTGATTCATGAGATGCACAACCATTTCAAACTGTGTATAATATTTATGAAAATTTTCTCTGAACAATATCAAAAAGGCATGGTAAGTCTCCATTTTCATAACCAAGTTTTTTAAATGGAATCTCTGAGAAGCATTTAAATTAAGAAACACAAAGACTTTGATTCTAACTATAAATGCTGCTATTTGGCTGGTGCCCCAAATATGTGATTCATATTCCTTGTTTTAGCTTTCAGGGACTAAAAAACTGAATCTAGTAGGCTGTTCCACCATCACCTCAAAGATTACACATTTAAACCAAACTCGAAATTTCCCCCTCAAAAACCAGCTCTTCCTGTGCCCAAGCCCTAGTGTCCTGATTTTCCTAATCACTCTGACCTGAAACACTGAGGTCATGAGTGCTTTTGTCTTTGACAGTCATATCTAAGACCTTTCATTAACCACTGATGGCACGGTGAGCTCTGCCGGGGTCACAGTTACTGAGAAGAGAAGGCAGGCCAGATATTAAGAAACTAAGATAGAACATGCGCAGAATTGCATAGTAGCTAAAATGGCTAGAGGAGAAAACAGGGCTGGTGAATAGCTACGGTGGTAGTGAGGTAACTGGCCACAGCCTCTTCACCCCTCCCAGAGCTGCATAAGAGAAGCATGGCAGAGCCAGGAGCAGCTAGGGCTCTGGGCATCTTCATGAATAGGTGAAACTGGAGACCAATAGGCGGTGAAGAAAGTTCACGGCACTGAAACCAAACATGGCATGTAGGTAACCATGAGGAGTCTGTACCTAAGAAGGTCAGAGGGTCTTGTTTGGAGTCCTAGTGTTGTGACCTTGGACAAGTTACTTATCCTCACTGACTATCCATTCTCTCACCTTGTAAATAGTTAATAAGGCCACCTACATCATGAGATTATTGTGAGAACTGAACAAAATCAAGTATATAAAAAAACTTATAAATATTAAAAAGTTTTGCAAGTGGGCCAAGCACGGTCACACCTATAATCCCAGCACTTTGGGAGGTAGAAGTGGGCAGATCACCTGAGGTGAGGAATTTCAGACCAGCCTGGCCAACACGGTGAAACCCTGGCTCTACTAAAAATACAAAAATTAGCCTGGCGTGGTGGCGCACGCTTGAAATCCCAGCTACTCAGGAGGCTAAGGCATGAGAACTGCTTGAACCTGGGAGGCGGAGGTTGCAGTGAGCCGAGACTGCACCACTGTGCTCCAACCCACGTGACAGCAAGATTCCATCTCAATTAAAAAAAAATTTTTGCTTTTTTCTCTCTTCTTTGTGCTTACTGAGGAAAATACAATGCCCTATCCAAATCACAGCTTGATTTGAGAATAGTTTCTTGTGTTTGTTATTTTAAGTGGAGGAGCAAAAAGTGCCAATGTAGCATAGCTAAAATTAACTCTGAGATATATTATTAAAAGCATTTGCAGCTTATTCAAGAAATGTGTTGTGAATGATGTTAAAAACTGCAACACAGTGCTCATTCACAGTGCAGTCCTCTGGACATTATTAGATGACTCTTGATTCTCCCATATGGGAATTATGCACCTTTTAAATAATGGCAAATTTTTAAACCTGGGTAGGCTTTGCCCAGCTTCGCTCCTGAACTATTACACCACTCCCAACACTATCATGTGGCATATGCTAAGAGGATGCAAACTCATTTAAATGGTAGCATCATAAACATATGACGGAAATATAAGTTCCCAGGAAAACAAAAATGAAGCAAAATGGAAGTTTCTAAAGCTAAACAGATATATTTCTAAATTATTTGTTTCTATAGTTTAATTCACATTGCTGCTCCCTATCAAGTATGGAAAAATAAGTTTTAACTAAGATATATTTAAGAAATCAGTAAAAGCAGAGATTGGCAAAGTATAGTTTGCAAGTCTAATTTGGACCACTGCCTGTTTTTGTTTGGCCTGTGAACTAAGAATAGTTTTTATGTTTTTAAATGCTTAAGAAGAAAACAAAAGAAGGATATTTTCTGACATTTCAAAATTATATAAAATTCAAATTTCAGTGTCCATAAATAGTCTTACTGAAACACAGCCATGCTCATTCACTGATAGATTGTCTATAGCTGATTTTGCGCTGTAACAACAGAGCAAGTAGCTGTAATGAGACCACAAAGCCTGCAAAAGTAATTACTCTCTGGCACTTTACAGAAAAAGTTTGCCAACCTCTGAGTAAAGAACATATGAAGCTTAATTCTATAAATACCATCCAATATGCTTATTAATAATAATCAGTTTCTGATAGGATATCAAACCTATTAGTTTCCACAAAGAATATTAAACTCAAAATCATTCGTTCATGCAACAATTAGTAAGTGCCTATTATGCACCAGGCATTTTTCTAGTACTAGAAAAAGTCTTGCACTCATGGAGTTTAAATTCTAATAGGGGAAGAAGAAAACAAAATTACCAAGTAAAAGATGCATGTTAGACAGAGTTAGTGCTATGAAAAAAAATAAAACAGGAAGGAATGGAGTTGGTGATGGGAACGAGGGGTGAGTAAAGAGAAGTGTCTCAGTTTAAAACACAAAATCAAACACCGCATGTTCTCACTCATAGGCGGGTGTTGAACAATGAGAACACATGGACACAGGGAGGGGAGCGCTACACACTGGGGTCTGTTGGGGGGAAATAGGGGAGGGACAGCAGGGGGTGGGGAGTTGGGGAGAGATAGCATGGGGAGAAATGCCACATATAGGTGAAGGGGAGGAAGGAAGCAAATCACACTGCCACGTATGCACCTATGCAACAATCTTGCATGTTCTTCACATGTACCCCAAAACCTAAAAATGCAAAAAAAAAAAAAAAAAAAAAAAAGGAAAATCAGAGAAGGCCTTCACTGAGAAGGCAATACTTGAGTTGAGACCTGAATAAGGTGATAGTAATCATGCAGGCATCTTAGGGAAACACAGTCAAGAGAAAGTGAACAGCAAATGCAAAGGCCATAACACAGAGAGCAGCCCTGGCACGTCTGAGGAACAGCAAGGAGAACTGGAGCAGCAGAAAATAGATGAGAGCTGTAACTGTGTGGATCAGTTGGGGCCTTTAAGCCACTTTGAAGAAGGACTTAGAGTTTTCCTCTAAATGGGATAATACTTAGATATGAGGAACAACAGACTTACTCTCCTAAAGCCCATGTACAGAACCACATATTGGCTTTATTTGAAACTAGACCTACTGTTAGTATTAATATAATAAAGATTTGATTTCTATTTAAAATGTTCTAGAGGGCTGGACACCAGCTTAGTTCTTCACTTTTACCTTAAAACATATACAAGTCTCTTTAACCTACATTTTCATGAAGTCCCATTTCCCTTTCTAAATTCTTCTTTCACAACTAACCTTCTATGACGGTAGCCTAATTTCAGATATTTCTCTTTCTTTTCCATCTACTTCTTACTTATCCCTCTGCAACAAAACTTCAATTCTAATTATTGCTTAGAAACTGTTTTCTAAGAACAATGACTTCCCCGTGTCAAGTTTAGTGGTCTCATCTGAGACTTCTTAAGGAAATTCTCTCTCCTATCAGGAGAACTGCTAACCACTCCATGCACCATTTTAATCATTTTACCTTGGCTTCTATGACTCCGTCTGTCCATCTCAAAGCCCAGTGAAGTCTTAGTCTGGATAGCTGATTTCTCTTCTCCTTCTTCCCCACCTATTATAGCCACCTTAATGTTTAAGTCTGGGCTGCACTGCTCTTTTCCCTCATATGCATTCATTACTATTGTTGTTCACTTGGTTTTAAAACAACTACCTTCATGTAACTGACTCCAAAATACACTGCTCCAGTCCCATATGTTTAGTTTTCTAAAAGTCATCTCTGTACCCTAATAAGTCCCGCCACTATTTGAAACTAAACATTTAAAAAAGGAGACCATTTTCCCAAGAAACTTTAATTATTCCACTTTTCTAAGGCTTCCACACACAATTTAACTTAATCTCTTTAAGTTATATATAATTTATTACCACATTCTGACAAGACTTGTTAACTGAATTCCTATAATACTTATCATTCATGTTCACAGTTTCCTTTTTGATACAAATTCTGATCATATTAAAAGTCTCAGGCCAGACATTGTTGCTGGCCTTTCCCCCAGTTCCAGCCATCCTTGGAATAACAGAACCTTGAAATTCAAGAAATTTAATTTCTATCCAATTAAGTAATCATTTCTAAAATATTTCTAAAGGATGATCACCAGCCTCTGCTTGAATACAAGCGTGTACCATGGCGCCCGATTAATCTTAAGAATTTAATAAATGCTTGGAGTTATTATTGTTCCTGCTCTTAAGAGTACAGACTTGAACCAGACCACCTGGATTCAATCCCAACTCCACCATTTACTCAATGTGTAATCTTGGGCAAGGTACTAAACTTCCCTTTTGTAAAAGAGATTTAATAATAGCACCTACTTGATAGGATTTTTAAATAAGGGTAAAGCACTTAGAACACTAACCAGCACATAGTAAACACTATGTATTTGTTAAGTGAAATTACTGACTCACTACTTCAACAAAAGAACAATCTTCAATGTGGGTGGATCCCAGTGTCAGAAAACTTTCCTTCTTTCTTAATTCTTCAAATTCTGCCTCCTTTCCTAGGTATATACCCAAGATAACAGAAAACATATGCCCACATAATAAAAATGTTCATAGCAGCATTATTCATAATAGCCAAAAAGTGGAAACAACCCAAATGTCTATAAGCTGATTAATAGATAAATAAAATGTAGTATATCCATAAATGAAATATGTGGCCACAAAAAGTAATAACATTCTGACACACGCTACAACATAGATGAACCCTGAAAACGTGCTAAGTGAAAGAAGCCACATACAAAAGGCCAAATATTATATAATTCCATTTATATGAAATGTGCAGAATATGCAAATCCATAGAGATATAAAGTAGATTAGCGTTGCCAGGAGCTGGAAAGAAAGGGAAATAGTAACTACTAAGCAGTAGAGAGTTTCTTTCAGGGTGATAAAAATGTTTTGAAATTAGATAATGGTGATGGTCTCACAACTCTGGAAATACTAAAAACTACTAAATTATACACTTTAAAAGGGTAAATTTTATAATATGTAAGTTATGTCTTAACTTTTAAAAGAACAAATTGTGTCTCTCTACAATTTCTAGGTTATCTCTACCCCCTAGAACAAAAAAAGAACAAGCCTTCTACTTCTCTTACACACAGCCCTTCAAGAATCTGATGATAGTTATGTGGGCCCTTTGTTTTCTTTTTTCCAAGATTCAATGGTTTGGCTTATTCCTTAATATAAAGTTATTTCCAGGCTTTCTCACTGTTTTAGTGGTGTTTCTATGCTTAATAGTAGTAATATTAATCAGAATGACCAAAATTTTCTGTCTTCCTTCCCAGGTATATACCCAAAGTAACTGAAAACATATTTTCTAAGTACTTACTATGCATTATAAATTTGCTAAGCATTTTATAGCTATTATCTCTTGTATTACTTGCTACAGTGTCATATATATTATATTATAATCTCCATTTTATATATGAGGAACTTGAAGCTTAGAAAGATTAAGATTTCACAGCTAGTAGGTAAGAAAGGCAGGATTCAAACCCAAGTAGACTCTAGAGTCCATGTGCTTCAACACTAGGCTATCCTGCCTCCCCCTTGTCACTGGATGATTCCAGTTCATCAAAACCCTCTTTAAAAAGTGAGGTTCAAAATGGAAAAAAACTTAACACATGTGTTCTCACCAGTGCAGCACAGAGCTGAACCATGACCTCCTGCTCTGGACACTATGCTTTTACTATTTTAGCCTAAAGCAGTACACACTTGTTTATAACCCACAAAATACTACTATGTGCTATGGAATACACACTCAGCTAAAACTTTCAGAGCCTTATTTCACATGAACTACTATTGTGCCCTATTTTTCTCACCTTATACTTGTAGCACATGTTTTTTGAACCCAATAATTGGAACTGTCATTTATTCCTCTTAATTTCATCATATTGAAATCTCTACTCCAAGTTTCCTTGATTGAGACAATTTTTACATTATACTCATATAATCACAGAATTTCAGCAAATAACCTATACCTCAGAAACCAAATGGTCTGAACCCCTATAGCACTGATAAGGACACCAAAGCTAACTGATGTACCCAAAGTTGGTTATCTGTGAATCTAGCAATTACCCCCAGTTTTACAAATATATCCCTATCTTTATCTAGAACTTGCAATGAAATAGCACTTAACTGAAAGTGTATGACTAAGTCTTGCCCCAAGACTAGCACCTATTCAATTAACTCTAACTCCCTAAATAGACCAGCATACTATCCATATTTCTCCCGCTCCCTAAGGACAGTCTGGAAATTCTTTGCTGAACCTAAGCATATGACTAAAAGAATAATCCTTCTTAAGCATAATTTTGATGTCATTCTTCTGCTCAGAAACTAGCAACTGTATTAATATCAAGGCTTTCAAATCCAAGTTCTTTACAATCTCTGGTCTGCTTGTCTGTCCCATTCCAACTACCTAACCATCTTACTCTTTAGTAATCTATAACTTGATAGTAGACACAATTTTGTCTACTATCCCCGATACTGAAAACTTCTTTTTAATTTCCAGTGAGAAATACCATGCTTCCCTTCTGGTATATCTCCAACTTATGTTCGTTCCTTCCTTCCACCCTTCTGCTGTAAACCTGTCCTACAGCAAGCCTTCTCCAAACCATCCCACCTATCTCTGATCCTTCCAACAGTAGATGCAGTGCCATGTCATGCACTACATTGTCTCTACCAGTACAATTCTTTATTTAAGCCATTGTTATGTCTTTGCTGTACCTTTCTCAAACTCCCATCTAGATAGTTTTTGTGGGGAAGAGCTTGTCTTGAACCCTTGGCATAGGTCGCCTGAATACCTGAGTATCTAAACTCCACCAAGCACTAGTTTCAAAGCAGGCCAAATTTCACGTGATGAATAAAGTCAGTCTCTCAAATATTCTACAAAATCCAACTCTATTCTGTGATCCATCTGCTAGAATAACAGGCCAAAACAACCTAATAGTCATCTTGAGGTACAGAATTATCCTTCACATCCCAGGAAGCTAAGCAGCATTATGGACATGGGAGGAAAGGGAAGTAACAGGCAAGACAGTCAGAAATAACAGACCCTTTTGTCCTAAGGCAGGAGATCTTTCAACTTGCAAATCCCTGTTCAACTATAGTATAAGGACAACATATACCCTGTTAGTCCTGGTGCAAAGTAAGATTCTCTACTTGAAAACAAGGGTTTATATAGCTCTCTTCTTGAGATGGATAAAGTTGAATTTGGTTAGAGGCTAAAAACATGGCTAAACACCCAACATTCTTCACGAATCTATAATTCTATTAAGCTACCCAGTACACGATATGGAAACTAGTCTACCACTTGAACTAAAGGTGTATATTCTAAAAATTAACCACAAAAATCTAACAGATGTCTTTCATCCCCAAAACTATATGAATGTTTCCCTCCTGTAGGGAATTTATCAATTATTTTCATAATTGTCTCTTCAAAGTCTCTCAGTGACTTCCTTCTATTCACTCTTCTTTAGCCTTGGAACTCTGCAAGAACATACTTCACAGATGAGGTTGTGAATACAGAGAAAGATTTGGGGAGCATTTTTCCATTTTAAACTCCATAAACTAATCTGAATACTTACCAGGTTCATACAGATATATTTATGACTTTTTCTTTAAAAGTCTCGGCCGGGCATGGTGGCTCACATTGAGAGGCCAAGGTGAGCAGATTGCTAGAACAGAAGTTTGAGACCAGCCTGGGCAATATAGGCAACATGATGAGACCCCCATCTCAAAAAAAAAAGAGGGGGTCACTTCTGACATTAAGAGGTTCACATTTTCATTATTACTGTTCAAACATACACATGGGGTTGGGTGCAGAAAAGTAAACAAAGGAATAAAAGAGAAAAAAAACAAGGGATTCCTCCTAATGGAACCAGAAAACATTCCATTTGAAAGGATACCCCTACAGCTCCCTCTCACTTAAGCAGGTGAAAACCAGACCCCAACTCTCACATCTCACTAGCAGCCTGGATTAGTTTACATGTAGCCACTTTACAGATTTCAACGAAGCTGGGATCTGAATAGCAATTCCAATCTATCTGGCAATGGCTGCAGTTCAGGATCAGTCTCCCTAGTAATACAGGACAGAAAAAATTTGTTCTTTCGCGTTTCCTAAGTGAATAGCCACTCGTCTAGAGAAAAGCTTAAAACAGTGTAGCAGCTTGTGTCAGCTCCAAGATGACTGAAGTCTGAGCAGGAAATAAGCCCCTTTTCCAAATAAAAGCCAGTGTTCTCTCCCCTTGTTTTCTCCACCGAGTGTTCTGTATCAGCAGGGCGAGTCCAAATTGCATCCAGGGCTTTGCTGCAGCTCTGTCGTTAGCTTTTTTTTTTTTTTTTTTTTTTAACAAGGATTTGGCCATTAAAAACAACAACAACAACAAAGCAAAATCCCACCACATACAAGAAGAAAAAGAGAGGCGTGCTTTGCAAAACAGCTATTTCAAAATCATGATTTTTAAAAAACTATACAGAATGTGGAACGAAGGGGAAAAAAATGTCTCATGTGGGTTGCGACGGCACTGCAGCTGCTCCTCATTAAAGCTCCTCTTTACTCCCTCTGGGCTAGTTTCCAGGAGAAAATTCTTTAAACAGAACTCTGCTTTCAACCCACTTTCTTCTTACACTGGGCCTCTCGGCCCCCCAATCTGCAGTGGCAGCCTGCCCTAGCTGAGCTCTAGAGGGGGGAGCTGTCGTTAAGGTAAATGAGGTAAGGGCAGGGGAAAAAACTAACAAAACCCAGAAACCAAATTAAGCATCGGTCAGTAACAAAGGTCTGCAGTTTGAAAGGCTCCTGATTCAGTCTGTTCTTTCCTGTGACCATAATGCCAGCTTAGTTTCCTGCCCCCCTTCTCTGTCCTCCCTGTTAAAGTAGATAAAAATAATTGCTAACAGCCAAGGCTAGCTGTAACCAGTGAAAGTTCCTATGTAACAGTCAATTCCCAAGGCTCTGACTACAAACTCGTAGGTACACCGGAGCCTACAGAATCAAGTCTAAACTTCTAGGCTGGCATTCAGGAGGCCCAACCCACCTATTGGTCTAGCCTCACTGGTCTCCCTCTTTTCAGGCTGATGTCTGATGGGCTCATCAACTTTTTAATTCTGTCACTTTGTGTAAAGGTAACTAACTAGGTTATACCGACTTTGCTTTAAAAACATGCATGAAGACTTCTCGTTAACTTCCTGGTAAAGAGGGGAAGAAAAGGGAAGAAGCTCTGTCATACTGACTAGTCTTGCCATTCCCACTCTACTCTCATCCTCCTTCCCTGAAAATAAAAGAATATGCTATAGCTTACTCAGCAAGAAAGAAAAACAAAACAAACTTGTAAAAAAAAGTATTTGTGTATAGATTAGTGTTCAGAACTGGGCTGTTTGTGGTAAAACACACTTTTCTAGTGTAGTTTTTTTTCTTTTTCTAGTGTAGAAGGCCCTAGACAAGGGAAACAACACACTGAAATTGTTTCATCTCAAGCATCTCCTAGAAAAGAGCCTTACTAGTTGTATATGAAGGAAACAAAGACAAGTATACAATCTCTCTCTCTCTCTCTCTCTCTCACACACACACACACACACACAAACACTTTTATCACAACTAATACACAAAGACTACCAAATACTGCAGGGCAGCTCATTTTTCTACTATGTAAATTCAGCTTCCTGGACAGACCATTTCTGCTTTTCTTGTAGAAGTATTTCAGAAAATGTTAATCTTGGTTCCCACATTAGGTTGCATGCTTCCAAATTAAAAGTTTCCCACAGGAAAAGAACTTCACGGGGAATTGTGAGGGTGGGAATTACCTCTGAAACTCCACCTCACTTAGTTTACATGTGTTCATGTTTTTCACCACCTCATCTGAATAAAGCAAAGTGTACGCTGATTTTAATAAACCCAATCAAAATGAAGCTGAAGTGGTACAAACTTTAAAGCTGCTGATTCACAGCATCATTCATCTTCACTGGAGACTATGAAATCAGTAACCACTGCAATGAGAAACCATGCTTTATTTATACAAGAACTTTGCAAACATCCTTATCTTCCAGTTTACAGTCTAGGCTCATTTATCAGAACTCAAAGGCTGAGCGGAGCACCTCGTTTCTTCAATCATCACTTGAAAGACTGGGGAGGGGCACACAGTGTTAACAGATTTGTGTTGTTGCTATGAAGAAGGCAGTCTTTCCTATGTTCCAGAACACAATCAGGATCTTACTGTACTTCCCTGCACTGGACCCTGAGAAAATATCTACTTGTGATTAAAACATGGCAAATACATTCTAGACATGAGTTTACAAAAAGCCCCTTCAATGTAATGGACAAAACCGAATGAGTTACCTCAGTTGTTCCTAAGCTATGGGCTGTGGAGTTATTGCAAGGGATCTGCAATCCTTATAAATCACTTTCTAAACTACTAAACAGTGTCTTGTCCATATTTAAATATATGTATATACTGTTATGACTAGTAAAATATAAAGATATATTAAAATGATTCTTGAATTCTTAGATTTTGACAGTATACTCTGTATTCAAACGACACACTGAGAAACTGTTTCATCTCAAGTTTTCTCCTTTATGCACTCTTGCTAAATGTCTTTCATTAAATGCTACAGAATACACTTCTTACCTCCAGACCTCACATGCTTTTCGGTCAGCCCAAAATGCTTTTCACAACCTTCTCATGGCCAAGCCCTAAAATTTCATTAAGTCTCAGCTTAAATGTTATTTCCTTTGAAAAACAGCCTTGATACCCGTTCTGTTCTTATATTCCTGACATGCTGTGCTTCAAATTAGCCTTTATTATGATTATTTGTCAACAGACTAAAAATTATTCATTCTCATACTCCCAGTGCCTAATACAATGACTGGCATATAGAAGGCATTCAACTATTCAGTACAGAAGCAAAAGGGCAAAATGGAAGGCTTCGTGGAATCTTTACCCCTTAAAAAGACCCTATAAATACATTTGAAGTTTGGGAACAACCGGGTTGAGCTATTTACCTAAAGGATTTTAAAAACTAATTAAGATTCTTGATATATAGACTACTACTTAACCCTCATTCACCTCTAAATCAGTCAAATTGGGCCAACTCCATGCAAAGTAGATTATTTTTTAATCACCTTCCCTCCCACCCCCCAAGTATGAAGTTATCCAATACACACATAGAGGCCTGAGGCACGTGTGCATGTGCAGGCACACATACCACACACACACAGTCCTCATTCCCTCTTGCACTTTCATTAGTCTCTCATTAGTCGTTGATAAAAGACTGACTACATAAATGACCAGGGACCTGGAGCCCTGAGTTAAAAAAAAAAAAAAAAAAAAATTCCTACGAAGTGGCCTCAATAGCATGAACTGCTAGATTCTGTAGTGACTGGCACTGAAAATTAAAGAAGATCTCTAGAAAGAAAAGCAAGTATTGGAGCCTGCTTTCCATCCCCCAATGTTGGTGGATGACTACCTTCAAAGTTCTGAAGTCCAAAAAAAATATCTGAAAGCAGAATAGTTTAAAAAGCTTACTCTTTGGTCTGAAAGGATTTTCCTAGTTCAAAAACAATTGTACCTATTTGGATACCAAAAATGAAAAGCAATAGTGGGGAATCTTCAGATTGCCTAATGAGATCTGGAGAAACAGCTCTTAGTCCCAGGCTACATTCTAATGAGTTATGTAATAAAGGCTAATTCACTTAGCTGTGTTAAGCCTCAGGCTCCTCACTTATAAAACAAAATGAATGGCAAAGGTGCTTTCCAAAGTCCCTTTGACCTCCTAAGTGTGATGACTCTATAATCTAGGCCTTTGAAGTCCCTTGGCAATACCACCCAAGGATGTAATGATGCTTGCTGATGTTAATGTTTGGGTATGTGTAATTGTATATGTTTTGACCACTGTCCCACTCCAAGCAGGAGATCCTAGGGCAAGAACTGTGCTGTGTCTCTTTTTTTATATCCCTCACAGTGCCCATCACCCACGAGGTGCACAGATGGTTCCATACATGCTTATGTAAATGAATTGTTCCACAACTCACACTTTCAGCTAGCCCCTCACAGATGCATAAGAAAGCAAAGAACAAGCAAAGAGAAGGAACAATATATTTTAAAAAGGTAAGGACAATGGGGAAAAAAATCTTGTATTTAAAAGGGATAGAAAGGCCTAAGTATCTTCTCCCAAAAAACTCCTGATTTCTTGAGTATAGAATGGTGGTAAGTATTTCAGTCTCTCTATGGAATCTGACCTGCTGATTAGTTACACAAGGCTAAAGCTGACTGACGTATGTATGTGAGACGATGGTCTGGGAAAGAGAAGCACTAAATTTAAGCTGACAGGAAATCAACTACTTAAGTTAAATCAGGTACAGCTTTATCCAGATCTCATTTTTATGCATCCTCTCTACAAAGCATGAACGCTTACCTTACTCATTTCCCATCTCATGATGCTATCATTAATTCTCGTAAAATTTAGAGAACAGGTGATGCCTCCTAATTAGAGAGTTTGCTTTTGTCACAAACTGTGACAGTCAGTGTCTGCCTTTGCCTGGAAGAAAATGAATCACTTTTTCATTAGTAATCAAGTTATGTCAATTTTTTTTAAGAGTGATCCAGAAATTCCAGGCCATGAGTTTCAGCAATATGAGACGGAGAATCAGACACCACAAATACTGTATACAAATAGAATTAGACAGAAAAAATAAAGTCAAGGAGGTACTGGGTTACTTTTCAGGATGACTGAGGTTTCAGAAGGGGCAAGCTGCCCTGTAAAATAATTCCTCAAGATGTATCTGGCTTACACAACAAGAACCAGTATTTCAAAATCTTAAAGTGACAGGCAGTTAAACAACCATGGCAGTACCATGGGCTAGGCAAGAGAATCTTAACCCCCATCAAATGTTTTCCACACAGAATAGGCAGCTCTAGTTTATTCTGGATAATTGAGGGTTTGGATATGTACTATATAATCAGAGGAAACAAGCAGTAAAGGACCTGAGCTAATTTGGGGTAACCAAAGACTTGGCTAACAGATGCTTGCTTACTCTGGATCCCTCAAATGAATCAGATCTAGCCATTATGCTGGACAGAAGATATTTGAGGTTGAGATATCTGAATTCTCAACTAAGGGAGTGAACTATGCAGTATATGAAAACCAACCCTCTTCTTAGTGCCTCTGTTTTTCTACCACTTCTCCTATCCCAACACATAATCTTGCTCTTGCCTTAGAGAGTCTTAAGATTCTGATTTTCCTTGCAAAAACATGACCAAAAGCCTACCTGCCTCTCTGTCTGGCAGAAGTACAAGAATCAAGAGTCAAGGGCAAAAAGGTCTGAGGGAGGGACGGTAATTGCTCCCAGCTGCCCTCTCTTCCTGTCCCCTGGTCCTCTCCTTCACCCACACTCTAGATATTCTACTTCCAAATATTCAAGTTAACATGTGCTAAAAGAATGATTTTTTAAATTACTTACCTGTCACTGTGAAACTAGATTAATCCATATACTGGTTTAGTAAAAGCTCACACAAACTGGCGTATACACAGAAGAGAGCAATCAAGATGTAGAAAACGTTTGAAACTGTGTCATTAAGAAAAAATGTTCTCACTCATAAGTGGGTGTTGAACAATGAGAACACATGGACACAGGGAGGAGAACATCACACACTGGGGCCTGTCGGCAGGTGGGGGGCTAGGGGAGGGATAGCAGGGAGTGGGGGCATTGGGGAGGGACAGCATTAGGAGAAATACTGGATTTAGATAACAGGGGGATGGATGCAGCAAACCACAATGGCACATGTATGCCTATGTAACAAACCTGTACTTTCTGCACATGTACCCCAGAACTTAAAGTATACATTTTATTATACTTAAAGTATAACAAAAAAATTTTTAAAAAGAAAAATTAGTAAGAAATTGATAATGATTATTACAGGAAATAACAGTCCCTTCTAGTCTCCTCAGCTCTCTTCCTCTTACCCTTCTCCTATCTATCCATCTTCTAAGGTACCACTAATATTCAAATACCCTTCTCCTACCTATCCATTTTCTAAGGTACCACTAATATTCAAAGAGTTAGCATCTAAGCAGTGCACCAAAAGTCCTCTGATTTTATTCTTTTGTCCCACAGTAGTTGCTCCTTTGTCTGATTCTCCATAGTTATTATCTGTGCCCCTACAATGGGATATTACAGACTGTTTTATTTTACACATCTCTGCTTTGTCTTCCCAGCAAGACTTCAGAAGATTGCCACCGTGTCTTATGCACGAGAAACTGCATTCATTGTCAGACACTCTCTGGGTATGTGTACTTGTGAATAAAGAACTCAGGCAACTCAAGCCTCTTGGGTTTTTCTGTCTATTCACAATACCCAGTATAGTGATCAATTACAGTAACCTGCTCAGTAAATACTAGTGTGATAAAAATTAAACTTTTGTTTGAAAAGTGAAGATTCTATAGTGCCTCAGAGTTGATCTAACCTTCAATGTTCAGCACACAGGATTATAGACAGTGACTGCAGGAAAGTGATCTGAATCTCTACAGATTTAAAACCCTAAATGCTCCTATTCTACATAAATCCTTATCAGATTATTTTCTTATTACACTTACTTTTCTCCTCATATTTATGTGAAGGCAAAAAACTGGATAGAATGCTCCAGGTGAATGTGTTTGCTGAATAATATCATCTGTCACTTAAATAATGTCTTTCTTAGTCTTTATTTTCACCTTTCTTTCATAAAACCCTTTCGGTAAAGATCAAGTAAAAGACTGTTTAGGAGAAGAGCATTTCAAGCAGAAATTACTACATTACTTTTTCATAGGGAAAGGCTGATGAAGTCTAAGAATTGGCAATACATTTGTGGACACAGGGGACTAAGTGCTAGAGAAGGTCACTGACAGTGAATAAATAGGATCTAGAAAATGTGCAGAAATCCAAGAGAAATTTTAATTTACCTTACATTGGGGTGTAAGGAAAAACCCAACTAAGAGAAATATGAAAGCAAAATACGTAACACAGTCACATGTACGCACATGTGTGCATACACAGACATGTGACAGCAGGCCAGAGAGACACTAAACTTCATTCCTAACTACTGAATGTTGAGAGGAGGCCTAATGAGAACCTCTATCACACCCATACATTTATGCTAGATTAACAAATTTTAAAGAGCTTGGAAATTTTTAGATCATTACTTTTTTTTCATATTCTGATATCCCCCACTCCTTTGCTATCCTTGATAAGGGCAGATATCGACAAAATTAAAGTGAAGAATTTAATTAGGCTTCTCTAGATCCTGAAGGAGAAATAGTTTGCATTTTGCTTAGTCACAAAAAAAAGGGAGAAAAAAAATCCTATGTGAAATTAATGATGCTAACAAGACATACCTGAACAATAAGAAACTTCATATAATATTATGGTTAACCTGGAGACTGTGTTGAAAGAAATCTAGCTAAATTCACATCCATTAATGCCAGGTTGCATGACAACATTTGTTGATTTAATTTCTTGGCAGTTACCCAAGACAGCTAAAATGATACAGGCAGAACCTAAGAACCAGATTCTCCTACTTCTTCACTGAGTACTGAAATATATAAAGGCCCCACTGAAAGAATAAATATCAGTTGAAAAGAGTATGGGAATTACGTTGCTATGTGTTAAGAAGCTAGTAATTGGCCAGGTACGGTAGTTCAGGCCTGTAATTCCAGTCCTTTGGGAGGCAGAAGTGGGAGGATCACTTGAGCCCAGGAATCGAAGACCAGCCTGAGCAAAATGTGAGAACGTGTCCATAAAAAGTTTAAAAATGGGAGACTGAAGCACGAGGATGGCTTGAGCCCAGGAGGTGGAGGCTGCAGTGATCCATGATTGCTCCACTGCACTCAAGCCTGGGCCACAGAGGGAGATGCTAGTAACCAAGATTTCCTTTACAAAAGACCCCTTAGGGACACATCATATTTGATAAAGGATTTTAATAGGACATAAGTATTAACAAGAATCATTTAAGAATGATACTGCTAAAGGGTCCAGTTTTCAAGTCCTAATACAAGGAAAAGTCTCACAGGACATACCCATATGCATCTATAACTCACTATGCAGATGTAAGGTACCATATTCAAGAATTTGGGACTTTTGTGCTGGCAACAACATTTATCAGAAGTCACTGAATTTAACCTGTCTCAATTTCACAACTCCATAAATCTGTCTGGACTTGCTCCTGTTCCATTAGCAAAAAGAAGGGAGAAGTTTCAAATTAGTTCTCTCTACTGAAGTACACTTTAATAGACAATATTCTCTATCCCCACCTTCACTGCCCTCTTCTTATATTTCATCCATAGTAATTACACTGAACTTTCAAGTCAAAGGCCATTTCTCAGAAATGCGGTATTCACCAAACCTGGTGCATATACACTCATGTAACTACACGCAGGTTCAGTGTTATAGTATTACATGAGGTACTCAAGTCTACCTAATGCTATTGTCTTTAAATTCAGAAATTACATAAAGCAGCATTTTAAACATATTCCTGATCTGAAAAGCCCCCATTTTGTATACTTTTGAATGTTCCACACTTCCTTTTCAGAAGGTTCCATTTGAACTACCATCTTAAAACAGGTAATTCTATCCCATTTTATTTATAGGCAAACTGAGACTCAGAGTGACAGCACATTTTCCAAGGGTATATCTTAGGTCAGCTAAAGAGCAGATTACTTAACTTCTCTGAGCTTCCTATACTCTCACAAAAGGACTAAAGTAAATACATGCAAACTACTTAATTGAGAACAGACCCTAATTCGCAGGAAGTGCTTAGTAAATGTTAGCTAGCATTATAGACTTTAACTTGCCAAAGATCCAATTGCTAATAGGAATCAGAACTCAAACTCAAGTCTATCTGGCATGCGTCCTCTTCATGGCTTTTCCAGGCTCCTTGGTCCACTCACCAGTGCCAGGCTGAACCATACTAGGTCATGAGGCAAAAGAAAAAATCAGTAGTACTGATCTCCTTATTTAAAATTGTGATAATTATCAACTTATTCTGCATTAATTCTGATTTTCTGAACAGCTACATAAAAGTATTATTGATTTTGATTACTGAGTTTTTGGCACTCCCTTAAATTTCACAAATGAGGCCAGTGCCTTACTCATTTCACCATAGTCTCAGCCCTGCCATTCACTGGTGGTTCCTGTACAGAAGGCTATACTATAGTCAGTTTATTTCACACTTGGCTTTACTTTGAACCTCTCTAAGAAGTCCAGGTTAACAAACTGGTAATTATTTTATGACTTCCCAAAGAAGTGTGAAATAATATGATAACAATATTGATTAACTACAACTACTACCACAGACTTGAGTTATCTGTTATATGTGGTATGCATAAATAGCATGCAATAAATAACTCTTGAATTAATAAACCCTGAACGCATTACATTTTAAGAAAACATTAATCTATGAAAGGTATTTAATGAGCCAAAAAACAGCATTCTTTGTTTTATGTTAAAAAGATAACTATGGAAGAGTAGCCAAGCTTCTGCTATCATCTTCCCGAAAAACTATATACACAGTGTTCAGCTAAGTAGGCACTGTATTTGAAGGAACGAGGCTGGCAGAACCAGTTTCAGTTGAGAAGAAAGAGAAAGTGATTTAACAGTTGATATTTTTCCCTGCGTATATCTTTGATCTGACAATGCCCCTATACCACCCTGAATGCACTCACAAGAAGGTGAAGAAAAGGGGAAAATGCTGAGTCAGCCATGACTTCTGAAAATGCCTTTCTGGAGGAGAAGCACAACAACACAAACATTGCTAATGCATGCTCCATGAAAAGCTAGGTTCTAAGAGATTAGGAGTGTCTGTACTCCCTACTTACTATACAGACATTTACCAAGAAGACAAAGAAGGCAATGACTCTAGTTTTTCTTGGATGGATTCAGGAGACCTGGACCACCAACATGACTCCCTAATCCTGGCAAGGAAAATTGTTAGCTGTTAATGTTTAATGTTTATTACCGCTACCAGACAAGTTTTAGAGAAAATGTGACACAAAATTGTATTTTATAACATTGTATAATAATTCACCTTAAAATGTAATTTTTAGGTCAGTACTTTGGCAAAAAGTAGATATTATCAAATGCAAGCACCTTTCTATAGAAACCTATACAACTCATGGTGATTTTCTGCTGTTTCACAAACACTATGTTAGATATTTACCAAGTGGTATGTAGGAAATTCTGAAAGACCCTTTATAGTTCCAGTTTTCATCATGAAAAATAATTGCAGAGTAACTTATACCAGACTAACCCTCTTGCTCTGGACAAAATATTAAAGGCACTGGAGAGCCACCAAAAGCAGGCAAAAACTAGAAGGGATATAAGCCCCGGAAAAAACAAAGCAAACTATTTGAAACCAACATTTACAGTTTTTTTGGTTTGCTCCACTCCCCCGAAGGTACACCCCAGTCTATGCAGCAGAAGAGGAAGAGTGTGCAAGCAGAAAAGGGAAGTCCTGCTATGCTGAGGAGTCAGAGGTATCTGGAGCTGTCACAGCAGCTAGAATGTGAGGAGGAAGAATTCTGGAAAACACAGAACTATAGAGTGGGTAGCTTCAATGTATGTATACAACTCTGCTCAAATCATTAAATAATCCCTGACTGTGCATGAGCAAGGTAAGATTCAGAAACCCAAGAGAAAGCAAGCGCTGGACAGCTGAAAAGACTGAGCAGAAGGTTCCTGGAGCTGGGAAGACAAGTCCTGCCTTAGAGGGGCTTGATAAACACCCCAGGGCTTGGTAGGCCCCTCACACTTTCCACTGAACCCCTAGAAGGGCCACATCTTGGAAATAAGAGCCATATGCCACAACTAAGATTTGTATCATTGGACTAAGGGCAGAATAGAAGTAGGCCCATCCTAACAAGTCCTAAAACCTAGCATCCATAGGATAAAGATGATCTGCCAATCTTGACAAAACTCAACATTCTTTAGTGGGAAACAAACTTTAAAATCTACCACCCACAATGTCCAGTAAATAATGTAAAACTACCATGTGAAGTAAAGGGAAATCATACCCATGGTCCAAAGAAAGAGCAGTTGATAGAAACAGAAACACATCCATAGACAACCCAGATGTTAAGAACTAGCAGACAAAGATTTTAAATAACTATAATAAATATGTCTTTAAAATGCAGACTTTGTCAATTATACAAAACATAGCCTCACCTACCCCCAGGATCCTAGTGAATTTGAGTTGTCCATGATCTTTAATCAAATTGGGATTTTGAATGGTTTATATTTGAAAGCCTGAAGCAAACAACTTGAAAGTGATTAATGACATCAAATTTAATTATATATTTACACCTCCCAGTAGGACAAGGGAAAGAATAAGATGTCTTATTTCTCTGTAGTGAGAGGGCTTTATTAAGATTTGACGGTAGTTGTTTAACAGCAATAATTGAGTTTTATGCAAGATTACACAGGTTCTCCTCATCTGGCATCAAAATCTAATCACAGACTGATAGGGTACCTAGGCTCCTAACAGTGAGAAAAAACAATTGAGCTGAGTAAAAAACTAATCTTCTAAAGTACTTATCTTCATCTGTCAATGTGATCTTATCAAGGATTTTTATAATTTCTATAAACAATCATTATATTTTAGCTGAATCAGTAGCATATGCTCTTTAAACAGATAGTCAGATTCCTTCTATTTTAAAACATTTTCTACCAGTTCCCATCCTACCACTCACCACTCACCCCCACCCTGGCCCTGTAAAAGGAATTTAGTTTCAACTTTCTTTTCTTAATCCACTAAGCAATCTCATGAATAAAAAGATAATCACATGCCCTGCATGCCTGATAGAATGTTTTTATAAACCTTCTCAGTGTTTTAATATTTATTTACTATTTTGTAAAAATAATATTTACTGAATAAGCTAGATCATCTTCCCCAGAGAAAAAAGGTAACGTTGGTGAAAATATACTGAAAGCTCTGCTAAGTACACATTATTTTTGCATAAAATTTTGCATAGAATTCTGTGGAGGTTGGCAAAGCACTGTAGAATGATTGACATAGCTGCCTTGATATTGTTCTTGCTTTGTCTGTGTCCACTTATGTTGACCCTGCCACTTCTAAAGATGCTAATATTACTTTTGCTGACGTAGGGAATCACTCTTTATACATGTTTTGTTGTTCATCTTGGTCTCCCAAAAGGATGGCCTCACCAAATTTTTTCTTTTTCTTTTTCTTTTTTTTTTTAAGATGGAGTTTTGCTCCTGTTGCCCAGGCTGGAGTGCAATGGCGCTATCTTGGCTCACCGCAACCTCTGCCTCACGGATTCAAGCAATGCTCCTACCTCAGCCTCCTAAGCAGCTGGGACTACAAGCACACTCCAGCATGCCCAGCTAATTTTTGCATTTTTAGTAGAGATCGGGTTTCACCATGTTGACCACAATAGTCTCGATCTCTTGACCTCGTGATCCACCCGCCTTTGCCTCCCAAAGTGCTGGGATTACAGGCGTGAGCCACCGTGCCCAGCCCCCAAATTTTTTCTTACTCTTAACTCAAAGAGTTTGTTTCCCTCACAACAGGAGAGACACCTGAGGGACATACCCAAAACTGTATCCATAAGAATTCCATCCTATCAGCAATAAACAAGTACCTGGGGACAGAATATAGGCAGCTCCATTTTCACCAACCACAGTTGCCTGCCCTCAAGCAGTGTTTCTTCCAGGCACTGAGGGCAACTTTGTCTCTCCAATCTTGGCTGGAGAGTGAGACTAGTGACCCAACAGTCCAGTAAAGAACTATGGAGAGGGTGGGAGTTGGGGAGAGTAGCATGGGGAGAAATGCCAGATATAGGTGATGGGGAGGAAGGCAGCAAATCACACTGCCATGTGTGTACCTATGCAACAATCTTGCATGTTCTTCACATGTACCCCAAAACCTAAAATGCAATTTAAAAAAAAGAACTATTGGACTTCTTCCCAACACTGACCCTTAGGTGTCTTCTCTTGGTAAGTGTTCAGAGATTGGCCTCCCCTAGAAACCTTCTCTCCCCATGTCAAACCAAAAATATATGGGCCAACATTTAGAAGATATTTGAAATTCTCTATATATAAGTCACCAAGTTGAATCATCTTCAAATAGAACTAACTTGCCTCTCTTTATGGTATTACCATCCTAAATGCTATGTGAAGTACATAAAATTTTTTAAAATTTTACTTCAAGTTCTGGGATACATGTGCAGAATGTGCAGGTTTGTTATATAGGTAGACATGTGCCATGGTGGTCTGCTGCACCTATCGACCCATCATCTAGGTTTTAAGCCCTACATGCATTAGGTATTTGTCCTAATGCTCTCCCTCCCCTTCTCCCCAACCCCTGACAAGACTCAGTGTGTGATGTTCCCCTCCCCGTGTCTATGTATTCTCACTGTTCAACTCCCACTTATGAGTGAGAACATGCAGTGTTTGGCTTTCTGTTCCTCTGTTAGTTTGCTGAGAACAATGTCTACCAGCTTCATCCAGGTCCCCTAAAAAGACATGAATTCATTCTTTTTTACGGCTACAGAGTATTCCATGCTAATATATGTGCCACATTTTCTTTTTTTTTTTTTTTTATGAGATGGAGTTTCACTCCTGTTGCCCAGGTTGGAATGCGGTGGCACGATCTCGGCTCACTGCAACCTCTGCCTCCTGGGTTCAAGCGATTCTCCTGCCTCCGCCTCCTGAGTAGCTGGGATTACAAGCTCTTGTCACCACGCCCAGCTAATTTTTATATTTTTAGTAGAGACGGGGTTTCATCATGTTGGCCAGGCTTGTCTTGAACTCCTGACCTCAGGTGATCCACCCACCTCAGCTTCCCAAAGTGCTGGGATTATAGGTGTGAGCCACCATGCCTGACCCCACATTTTCTTTATCTAGTCTATCATAGTTGGGCATTTGGGTTGGCTCCAAGTCTTTGCTACCGTAAATAGTACTGTAATAAATATATGTGTGTATATGTTCTTATACTAGAATGATTTATAATCCTTTGGGTATATGCCCAGTAATGGGATTGCTGGGCTAAATGGGTATTTCTGGTTCTAGATCCTTGAGGAATCGCCACACTGTAATTTTAAAGAAGAGAACCAGTGTCTTCTTATTTAACATAAATAGACAAGAAACAAGTGTGTGATGATATCTACTTAGCACCTTTTTGTTTAAAAACACATTGTCGAACAATAGCTACACCAGGCACTGTACTAGGCATCAACTATGCAAAAAATGCATAAGACTAAGACCTCACATTCTAGTAGAAGAAAGAAACACATCAACAAATGACCATAATGCAGTGGGTTAACCAATGCAAGAGTTGAATAACAGAATAAAGCAAGCAACTAAGGGACCAGATGCCACAAAGAGACTAAACAAGATTTCAGTGGCCAACTCTTAGGTATTAAGTTCCCTCCCTTATTATCTCCAGTCGTATCTCCATTCTTAGAGGAGAATGCACCACATGTTTTTTTTTCCCCCAGCTAGAAAAACTAAATGAGCAGCCCATAATCAGCTACAGAAAAACTTTATTTCCAATGTTGTCTTTATTCCAATCCAAACAACCTATTGTTAAGCTTTACTGTCATCACAGCTCAAAATATTTTCACTTTAGTGAAGAAAATTGTTTCTGACTTGAAAAAAAAATCTTCTCTATAACATTAAAAAATTTAAATCCTGGTGTCAGGATGGATCTCAGTGGGAAAAAGCCATAATTATATTTCTGGTAAAAAATAAAATGTGTTGGATAAACTCACTTAAAATGCTTATTAAGCAAGTACCTCTACCAAAGCAAAGAAAAACTACACCTCATAAAAGTGAAGGAAAAGAAGATAAATTTCATATTACCAGATCTTATTTTTCCAACATCTTCCCTGAAATAAATAGAATGGATACATATTCCTCTCAAAAATTTTCAAATGATGTAGGAGAAAAAAAATTATTTGGAGGAAACCTAGAAAAGCTATTATGAAATTATCTCACAGCCTTCCTCAAACAAACAAAATGTCTTGGCTAGAGGAGATGGTTGGAGAAAAAGGAAAAAAAAATGCTCTGGAACCAAGAATTAGCCTACATTTTCTTCATCCTTACTCTTTTATCCACATATAATAATACACACTCACAACCCCTGCTTCCCGCCCCATCTACACATATGCGTACATCTTCCTCTCTTACTCTCACTTTCAGAATCATATTTTTATACTAGAAAAAATATGAATATAACATTCACATATACTGAGCAGAATGTTAAAGCTGGTATCTATTTGGTTTTACTTAAAAACAAGATCATAGCTAAAATGGTAAGGGGAGACTCTAAGAGTATGCCTTAAACTGAAAAACACAAGGGAATCTGATAGATAAACTGATTGATTGATGGACTGATCTTTATTTCTCAGATGCAGTCTTGCTCTGTTGCCCAGGCTGGAGTGCAATGGCATGGTCTCAGTTCGCTGCAACCTCTGCCTCCTGGGTTCAAGTGGTTCTCCTGTCTCAGCCTCCTGAGTAGCTGGGACTACAGGTAGGCACCACCACATCCGGCTAATTTTTGTATTTTTAGTAGAGTTGGAGTTTCACTATGTTGGCCAGGTTGGTCTTGAACTCCTGACCTTGTGATCCGCCTGCCTTGGCCTCCCAAAGTGCTGAGATTACAGGCATGAGCCACTGCACCCAGCCTACCCGGTATACATTAAGTAGCCACTCACTGAAAAGTATTTTTCATAATGAGAAAGATAGCAGTAAGATAGTAAGAAGTTCTTATTGACCAATTATCAGGCATCCACATCCTTCCATCCTCACCCCCAAACAAAATCTGTACCAGGAAAGCTCAAGAACCAGTAACATTCAACAGAAGCATTAAAAATAGAGGAGTAGAATCTTGTCCAGTGTTCTATCTTAAAAAGAAAATATACGAAGAGAAAAACTTACTTGCAGTATCCTGTACCATTGTGGTAGGTAACACATATTCCTTCATTTACACAGGGTTCATAGCCATCTCGACACTGCAATGCTAAAAATAAAAACAAATGCACATTAGAAATAAGTCACCAATCATAACCCACCAAAGAAATGTAATCCAATCCAGATCAACATTCTTTCCCACCTAATCTGGGTTTCTTTTTAAAGTTTTAATCAGTTCTTTATTTTTTTGGCTTCTAGCACAGAAGTATCTTCCAAAATACTTCCATCCCAAAAGTATCTTCCAACAAGAACCATCTTTGTGGTCTTGAATGATGCTCTTAGTTCCCTGTGTTTCAGTATCTCCAGCTGTAACATCTCCATCTCCCAATTAAAAATTAAAGCTCTACCATCTATGACATGACAGATCATCTTGGGATTTAGATACTTCTGATGAGTATTATAAGGATTCGTTAATGAATGTTTAGGAAAATGCTAGGTAAATAATAGATCACCACGATACTGAATAACTACTTAGCTTTCAGGTAAAGTTTTAAAACAGACCATTTCTGCAGTAGTTTTGAAGGTTAAAAAAAAAAAAAGACCACTTGGAGAAGTAATCAGAAACAGCAATAACAGTCATTCAACAAACTGAAGTTGAGAGCCTAGTATTTCCAGGCACTAAATTAGGATCCAGTGAAAAGAAGTAATGTAAGACATAGATAAATAAAAAGATGGGGAGTCGATCATGAATAGAAATTGTAGAGAGGGTATCAAAATAAATAAAAGGAGAAGGTAATTTTATACATACAGATAAAACAAAAATTCTCAAACCTGTGATTCCCCCATTCCCTTTAAGAGACAATGAAAAGACACTTTACCATCTGAGTCCCTCCCAAAAACAGACTTTTCAGAAAAAAAGAACAAAACAGCAATAGTAGAAATTTTCATTGATTTCAGTCAGGAATGGAAGAAGTCTACCCAAAATCTGCCAATCATTTCCTGGATAATTACAATATCTTGATTGTTTAGCTCTTGGAGTTGAAATTTTCATCACCAAGATACATATTAAGAATCCTAACAACTGGGAAGGTAAGACAGAAAGAAACCTAGTCAAACAATAAATATCAAAATTGAAGCTCATGAACTCTTTCTTGAAGGTTATTAAGATGTCCACCTCTTATGACAGTTCATGTATAAATACCTGAAAGCAAAACTGAGACGTTCCCACCTCCAAGCTTCCTCTTGCCACACCACTCTATGCATAAATTGTGCAAAATCAGAGACTCTAGGCCTGCCCATCCCTGGCATCAAAACCAGCAGCCCAGGTGTAAGCTGGATGTCAGAACTCCTCCACCAACAATTACTGCATAAAAGCCCTTTATTTGCCCAGTACTGTATCCATTAGTGGAATCATTTGAGAATATGTTTATAGAAAATGCATCCTATCCTTAAAATAATATTTTTAAATAGTAATAGTAATAATAATAGGAACTAACACAGAACTTACTAAATACCAGGCACTGTTCTACGTGCTTTACATAAATTAGCTAACAAATTCAATCTTCATAAGTAAATTTCATTATACCCATTCTCAGGTGAGAAAACAGAGGATAAGTGGCCTGCCTACTGTCATACCAGTGAGTTAGAAAGCCAGTATTTGAATCCAGAGACTCGGCTCTTAACCACTGAGATATACTGCTTCCCACTACCTGAAATTTCTCAGGATTGGCAGAGTGGATATTATTATACCCATTTACCAGTAGTGAAGGCCAAGGAGAATAAGAGGCCTCTTTATGGGACACTGCACCACTAGCTGGTGGCAGTGCTGGGCCTAGGACCCAGGTCTCTACTAAGTCCAACCCATCTCTTTGACAGCTGCTGGGATCACACAGAGTCACCAGGCTGCAGGCCCAAGCAGGCAAATTCAGGAAGAGGGTCATCTTGTTGTCCATATCCCACTTCCCTGTAAGGCTGAAATGCTCCCTCTTCCCACACTGATAAGCCCAATGCAACAACTATAATTAAAACATTTAATGTCAGGTTATTTCCTCCATACCAAAGTTCTCAAACTGATTTTTTTCATTCTCTTTAGACACTTTTATTAGCTTCAGTGAGAACTTCTGGGCTTTTTCTATTTACTTTTTTTCTTTAAATAAAATAATAAATAAATAAAACCCTCACAGTAAGAAGGAAATGTCCTATAGGCACGAAAAAAGCTGTAGCTCTGTCCCCCTGCAGGAATCCTGATGCAGTGGAGGGACTCAGGAGACCTGAAATCCTGTCTGTACGCCTAACTGCAAGCAAAACACAACCTCATGGGGGCTCAATTTCCCTATCTGTAAACCAAGCTGAGAGTTAACTAAATGTCCCTGAAGGTCCCCTGTGATCCACCAGCTCAATTTCTGTACCTGTAAACCAAGCTGAGAGTTAACTAAATGTCCCTGAAGGTCCCCTGTGATCCACCAGTGACAGCTCCCTCCTTAAAAGTTCATGAATGGCATGCCCAGTACCTGAAGAAACCTATCCAGGAGTGGATAAGGACCCAGCCACCCATGACACAGAAAGCCATGGGTGCAAAAAATCACGGCCTGTTCCTATTAAGTGTCCTGGCAAATCATTATAGTGACAGGTTCAGAGAAATACAAACAACCCAAAGTCAATATGTAGCAATCAATCTAGCAAATAACTTTACAGCCTAGCCTTAGTGAACCAATCACACTCAGTAACTGAAAACAAGGTGGGCTTACCAGGCTAATAATTAATGTCATCTGGCTGATTTGTGGGATCATGCTACCTTGAACCTTTAACATTTACTGAGCCACGGTTCTCAAACCTTAGTAAGCATTGGAATCACTTGGAGGACTTTTTAAAAAAGAGTGTTGGACTCAACCCCCACAATTTCTGATTAAGCCCATAGGGGGCCCGGGAATCTGCATTCCTACCAAATTCCCAGGTGATGTTGATACCATAGGTCTGATGAACCACACATTAACAACTATATGAAGGCTTGAGTGTCCACTTTAAAAAATACTCAAAAGCTATATAATATTGAAGTCTTAGATGATAATATATTGCCGGAATAAACAGGATGTGGAGAAATGGAACCCCTCTACTCTGTTAATGGGAATGTAAATTACTACAACATTGTGGAAAACAGTGCAGAGTTTCCTCAAAAAACTAAAAATAGAATTACCACATGATCCAGTAATCCCACTGCTGGGTATTTACCCCAAAGATTTTAAATCAGTGTATTGAAAAGATATCTGTACCCCCATGTCAAGTTATGGAAGTGTCCATCAACAGATGAATAGATAAATAAAAGGTGGTAGATATACACAATGGAATACTATTAAGCCTTTAGAAAGAAATTCGGTAATTTGAGACAACATGGACAGAATTGGAGAACATTATGCTAAGTGAAATAAGGCACGAAAAGACAAATACAGCATGTTCTCACTTACATGTAGAATTGAAAACCATTAAAATCATAGAAGCAGAGAGGAGAATGGTGGTTACAGAAGTTACAGGCCCAGGGGAATGGGAAAATGACGGCCAATGGATACAAAGCTACAGTTAAACAATAAGAACATGTTTTTTTGTATGTTTGAGATCTACTGCATAGTGTGGTGAATATAGTTAATAATAGAGAATTGCACATTTCAAAATTGCTAAGAGTAAATTTCAAAAAATGTTAAATATTTGAGATGAAAGGATACATTAACTAGCTTTTAATTGTTCTACATTGCATTCATAAATTATTACATCACTTTGTACTCCATAAATGTATACAACTATATGTTGACAATTCTAATTTTTAAAAAAGAAAAATAAAGTAATCTTGAGACTCGTGGCTTTACTTAGGAGCAATTTATAAATCAATATTATACTTACTTTCCATACAAAGAGAAATTAAAACTTTGATAACCTGAAACCATAAAAGTGAGACTGGGAAAGACTTCATTTCAAAATCCAACATACTTTTTTCCAATGTAAAACATGTAAATTTAACAATAATGGAAGGCAGCTTCATGTTTATAAAGTAAAAAAAGAAACATTAAATCAGACCATAGAGAATTGATGCTTAAACTGATGCTTTAACAGACTCCAAGAAACTAGTCACTCACAAAGAGTGACTTTTTCCCCAAATTTCCATGTTAAGCCATAAACAGCAGGCACTCAATAAATACTTGCAGGCTGAAACAAATCTTATTTACTGTGTATGTGTCTGATGTTTGTGCATGCCTTCCTCTATTCCACCAAAAAAAAAAAAAAAAAAAAGTAAAAAATAGATTTCAATCTCATCATTCTATCACTTGGCAATATAATATAAAAATCTAGAAGCCAATTTCCAATTTTCATACATTTTCAGTACAGTGCATTTGGGAACTAGCTATCTAATATTCAGAACATATTTAGAAAGCATCTACTATGGGCAGGCACAGGCCCTGATGTCAGGGATACTGTAGTATACAGAATAAACTCCCTGTCCTCAGGAACCTTATTTATATAAGAAAAAGGTGGCTAAAAAATTCATAAATAAATAAAATCGTTTTGGACATCAATAAGTTCTATTGGAAACAAAACCCAGTAATGGGATACAGAGCAATCATGAAGGCTGGGGGTGCAGAAGTGTACCTCAGATAGTGTCTAGGAAAGGCCTCCCTGAGGAGGTATGCTTTGAGCTAAAATGTAAATGAACAAGTGTCATGAAGATACAAGGGAAGAGCACCCCAGGCAGAGGAAACAAGTATAAAGGCCTTCAAGTGGGAATGAGACTCGTATTCCAGGTTCATACGGCTAGAGGTTACTCAGCAAAGAGAGAGGCCAGGGAGGCAGGCAGGGGTTAGATCACAAAAGGCCATGTAAGGATCCCAGCCCTACGTGGGAGAATAAACTACTCAGCTGTTTTAAATAAGAAAAATGGCATAGATTTATATTTGAAAAAAAGTCAAGATTATGAAATGTTCCAGTGAGTAAAAAGGTTTTTCTTGTCTTTCTTATATAAGTTTATTCAAGTCATCCATTTTTAGACTAGACTGAAGATATCCATTTTCCTAGCTCCTCATAATGGCAATGATTTTATTCTAATAGCATCTAACCTTCCAGAAGCACTACTTGTAACATGTTGCCCCACTACTTTTTAACCTACGATGGCTGTCAGCTCTTACTTAGTTCTCAGAACTTACCCTCAGTTTGGTTCTCCTAAGAACCAGCTGGGAGGTCTATGCAGTACCTTCACACAGTACCAAGTCTGGCACTTTTTCTTCCAAGGGTAAGCCATTTCTTACTTCAGCCAGTCTAAGCTCCCACGCTGGCCTTCCAGATCAGAGCTTACCTTACCTGCCCAGTATCACTACCCACCACTTCCACTGCACTCTCTACCTAGTTTATGCCCTCTTTCCTCAACAGATCGCCATTTAACTCGGTTCCATTCCTCCATGCAGGTCTGTGCTTCCTCTGATTGCTGCCTTCCTCATTACTATATAAATTATACCCATTCCTCCAAGGCCCAGTTCATCTCTTGCCTCACCCAGAAAGCTTCCCCTGGAGGGTTCTGGTCCTCACAGTGCCTCCACCCCCTATTCTTGTAACACTCATGACTCTCAATTCAGCACTACATGGTCTTCTAGTTCTCTGCTTTTTCACTTTTAAGTTCCTGGAAAATAGAAAACATTTCTTCTTTTCTGAATATTTGAAGCAAATATTCAGCTAGCAGTTTAGCAGTTGAAAGCATGGATGCAGAAATCAGATGAATCTGGGTTTGAATTCTAGTTCCACTACTGACTATCTCTGTATCTTCTTTGTGCTTCAGTTTCTTCACCTATAAAATTCTGTCTCACTGTCCTGGTGAGAATTAACTAAATTAATACATTTAAGCAGCCTAGAACATTGTCTGATACACAGTAAAATCTCAAGAAAGGCTAACTACATAGTAGGTGGTTAAATTCCTGGTAACTAGTTACATAATAAATGATGCCTTTGGGAAATCTGTTATGTCAATCAAACCCCAGTTTAAACAAACTGAGAATTCTGGAAAAACAGAAGAGTTTATGCAATTTAGGATGCGGTATAAATAAATGGAATAACTTCTTCCCAGTTGCCATCACTAGCAATAGTAAAAGTAATATTGAACTATAAAATAAAAATTAAAAACAGCTAACTGCTTGATATAATTTGACTATTTTGTCCCTTCCATCTCATGTTGAAATGTAATCCCTAATGTTGGAGGTGGGGCCTACTGGGAGGTGTTTAGATTATGGGGGCAGATGTCTCAAGAATAGCTTGCTGCCCACCCATAGTAATGAGTAAGTTCTCACTACCATGTGAGCTGGTTGTTTGAAAGAGCCTGACATCTCTCTTGCTTTCTCCTCTCTTGCCATGTTACACTTCTCCTCCCTCTTCACTTTCAACCATGAGTGAAAGTTTACTGAGCCCTCACCAGAAGCAGATGTTGGCTCTAAGCTTCTTGTATAATCTGCAGAGCTATGAGCCAAATAAACCACTTTTCTTTATGAATTATTCAGCCTTAGGTATTCCTTTAGAGTAATGCAAAACAGACTAACACCCTTCTTTTAAAAAAGTATAGCACTGAAGGCATAAGGAGAAGTGATCCACTAACAGTAAAATAAACAATATGTATGAGCAAAAAGTCAATTTTAATGAAGTTCCACTAATATTTGTTAAGCAACTACTGTGAGCATTGTCCTCTACCAGGCATTGCATGAAAATTAAGCACAAATAAAACAAACAACCTCTGTCCTCATGGTCCTTACAATCTAATGGGGAGAAATTGGGAGTAGGGGCAAAAAGAATGTGACCTACCCAAATGACTCTAAGATAAATACAAACATAATAAAAATAGCTATTATATACCCTTAGCTACCCTCTTAATACCAATTTCAGAATCACTCCAAAAAGAACTTTTAAGAAATACAACACGAACCCTTGATGTTTAGTACTGACTGTAACTCAGTCCAGACAAGGTTCTAGTATTTATTCAGGTTTATCAGTCTCAATTGTACATAAAAACTGCAAACAATAGAATAAGCTGCCATTGATTTTAACCAGTTCCAGTGTCTCAGAAATTTATCCATTTAAGGATAAGGCTAAGGTATCCAGACTTGATGAAATCTCCCTTAAAATTTCCTCTAGGCATTTACCTAGGTTTTCTAATGCTTTCAATATACCAGCTACATATCACTGGCTTAAAAGCCTCCCTTTGTTTTAGGAATCTCTAACCTGAGTAATGAAGTCTGTACTTTAGCCATTGTAATTGGAGCAGCCTTCAATGTGTTTTACTTGTTGCATTAACATGTAATCATTTTAAATTGGCATTACTTGCTGCTTTCTAGCCTCTTCAAATAAGCCTCTCTGTCTGTTGTCTATCTCACATGATTTTTTTCATATCCTCCCTGTCTGCAGTGTGGTATCTGTGCTTAGATCCACTGCTCACTCAGAAGATATTTTAATGTCCTGAATGTCTAGGGCTCCTAAAATACATGAAGAGGAGTTATACAAGGCTCTTTTAACTTTTTCTTCAACGTTTATGCAAATTTCAAGTAGCAGTATTTGAGAGAGATGAAGTCTGAGTTTACGCCCTAGGATCTTGGCTGTGGTTGGCTGCTGTGGATTCTGGCACATGGCCTCTGGAAGAGGCTCAGTAAAATGAACAAAGCAAAGTTTTCTAAAATGACTACTTGCATTATTACCAAAAATAGGAGAACTGAGGTCAGACAAGGAGACATCAGGGATTTGCAATAATTCTCATAGCATCCTGCAATTTCAAACAACAAAACTTTCACTAAATTTTTTATTCCACTTTTTGGGAATCAAGCCATGAAAAAAAAAAATCCAAACAAACAGAAGAAGTGCAGAAGCTTCAAATCCCAAGTGGTACATTTAAATAAAAACGAAGTGGAGAAACATCTGTCCTTCTCCTTGAAATGTCTTGATTAAAACGCAAAAAAAAAAAAAAAAAAAAATGCAATAAGAGAGATATCAACTTTGTTTTCCTAATAGTGTTTCAAGGATTTCTATGTTCTTCAGAGATATTATCTAATAGAAAATGTGTTTTCTACCTAAGAGATGCTGATATCAGATCCAGAAATTAAGGCCAGGGCAATAGGGTCATAGAAAAATATTACTGCTTAAAAAACTGAAAATATACCTTAAATTAAGGAAATATAATCAACAATAACTGAACTCATGAGTATTTTTATATTACTAACAGAATTTTCATACTATTATACTATAAAGAATTCATTCCAGTGAGCTGATAAATCTAGAATAATCTTTGATTTTAGAAATTCCAATTTTGTCCTATTTTATAATATTGAACTTACTGCAAAAAACAAAATTCATCGATGTTTGCTGTGCTATATTGAAATCTACTATACACTGTGTGGTTTTTCTCTTTTTTTTTTCTCATTTTAAAGACTGTAGAAAAAATTCAATTTATGCATGTGTTAAATTTCAATTCCTGGGTTTCAGAGATGAGACTAATGCATTTAGCTCTTCTATATGAAATATAAGGTATGAAATAACTACATGTACTTACAAATTAAGAATGTAGCCAATTTGCTAATATTGATCACCTCTATACACATGTACATTCTTTCACCTGAAAAATATTTTATCTCCTTTTCCTTTTTCTCTATCTTGCTAAATTCCTACTATATTACAAATCATAGATAAAGCATTATTTTCCTGAATAAGCTCTCACAGACCCACTGATACAGATCCTCCTTTTCTATGCTCCCATTTTATCCTAGGTAGATGTAGTATAATAAGTGCTGCCTCACTCATCTCTCTCTCCCACTTCTATGCAAATTCCATAGACAGAGTAACGATAATTGGCTCATCTTTGTATACCTGAGATCTAAGAAGGTGCCTGGCCCACAGCAGGTCCGCAATACTCAGTAAGATATTCAATAAACTAAACACATATAATTAAGACAAAACCTACGAATAAACCACCCAACCTTCAGCTTATAAGTTTATGTGTGAGATTTCATTTTGTGTAACAAATTAGAAAAGTAAAATAAGAAAGAAAAAAATGCTGCAAATTTCCAGGCCTTTAACAAGGATGAAAAGTTGGGAAAGTAGAATTGTACTTTTCTAATCTTTGCAAAACTAAAACAGTTTTGAAAGTTTCTTTCTTATAATTTGTATTAATGAAGATACACTCTCCACTCTTACCCACCTATAAATCTTAAGCCATGTGTATTATGGCAAAAACTGACTGAAATAGGTTGAATGGAAGCCAAAATAATTTACATCTAAATGAAAAATGTAGAAAACAGAGTAATAAAAAATTCTAACTGAATGGGAAACTAAGATAGTCTGCTTTCATTGTACAGTATTATCTTCCCCATGAGTAGATTCACTAATACAGACCCACAGAACAATAAGCACCAATGTGATCCAAACAAGACTTCAATATAAGTATCTAATTCTTTGTAAAATGACACTGACCAGCATGATCACAGAGTTTACATGCCAGAAGGTTCAGAATCTCAGTGTAATAAAATCCAACAGAGGAAGAAGCTGTATCATATGTAGAAATTAAATTATTCTCTACAAAAAGGGCTACATATTTGTGTGCTGTTTAGTGGTCAAAAAAGGCGAATATGAAGTGTTATTCCATTGTCTTATCTTACATCTTGTATTATCTGTTCTGTTCTACTATCTTTATTTGTACTGTTATCAAGACAAATTTTGCCTGTCACCAATTTCCTGTGCTTTTAGTAAACCCTCCCTTTTTAAAGTTTTCTAAAGACTACTTTGTTAAGTACAGCTTGGTATTTTTAAGCCCTTAATTTTAAGTACATGATTTTAAGTACCCTTGTTGGAAAAAATTTATAAATATATATAATCTTCTTGCTGTATACCCAAAAGAAACAACACATTCTTTTAAATTGTTCAGAACACTTTTTAAATGGAGTAGACAATTTCTAGTATTTTCTAGTAGACCCCCAAACAGAAAGAATAAGAAAGAAAATTATGTTAAAAATGAAAATGGAAAAACCTAAGATTGCTACATATTATTATACAAAATCAAAGATACTTCCCAAAACAAAACAGGGAAAATCCAAAGAACACCCTCAGATTTCCCCATAGGCATCCTTCCTCACAGCCTTTTTAAAACATCCTTGGGTGGTAGCAAGGAAGGCTACTCACAAGGCTGGGGACAGAAGTCATCAGGACACCATAATCAATGTACCGTGTAAACATCGCAGAGAGGAGATTCCAACTACATGTATGGCTAATATTCTCAAGTCAGGGTTCGTAGAAGCTAAGGTCCTAACATTTGGATTATTTTTATATTATTATCTGGGTCAGATAATATGCCTTCAGCCAAAATCAAACTCTGTTCACCGTGAATAGTATTCCTGTACCCAAATTCCTATACAGGAAGCCCAAATTCCTATACACATCACTGAGAACTGTCCAAACCCAAGTACCTCAAAAGGTCCTAAATCCTCAACTCATACCCAGGGTATTTCAAATAAGCTCAGAAATCAGCACTGTGAGGGAAATATCTAAATTTGGAGATTATAAATGCTTATGATTGCCATTTCCAGAGAACACACCTGAGGCTAAAACCTTGGAACAGAGGAAGGCAGATTATAGAAAAATATCAAATCTTCATTAAATACTAAAGGGAGAAAACATAAAATATAGCCCTAAATTTCAATTTTTATTTATTTTATTCTCCCTTGCTTTGTTTCTTCAGACATAAATCTATATCCTACATCAACACAACTTGGGACTCCTGGTCAACAGAAAAAAATAACAATGTGTACTTAATGACATGTGATGAGGAACTGATAATTTCAATATACAAACCAGTTCCTCTTAAAAACACCAGTCCTCCAACTCCGTAAGCCTTTGATTACTCATATTCTTTCTTTATTATAAATGTAAGCAAGAATTTATCTTCAAGACTAATCAGATTTCTGCAGAGTTGTAGCAGTCATTTTAATAAAAGCAGCTCAACACACTAACTGTCACAATCTGGTTTGCAAGTGCTCACAATCATTCTATTTGCTCATCCAGTTGTTGCTGGAATGACAAAGACAGCAAAGACAGAAAATTTTATATATATTAAGTGACCACATTAGAACTTAAACTTTCCATGTTTGTGTCTTCAAGTGCAGAAGAGAACTCTGGGTTTCTCCATTTGCAGCAACACCTAATTTGGCAAACCCAAAAAGTTACACTGTCTTTGATAAAGGCTTTCTTTGTTCTGGAGAGGTCAAAAGATTTCTATCCAGCTTCAGTCTGAAGATCTTGGATCAAAAGAAACAATATAAATTCTAATATATTAAATTTTAAAATGGGGAGGTAAGCCATAGAAGGGGTGTTGGCCTTCTTGAGCCCAGTGCTTCCCTGACTTTCACAAATGAGTCATAAACTTCTAGAGGGAGAGAGAGGGAAAGAGGAAGAGAGAGGGAGAGGCAGGGAGAGAGAGAGGGCAAAAGGGAGAGAAGGAAGGAAGGAGGAAGAGGAAGAGAGGAAGAGAGAAGGAGGGAGGGAGAGAGGAGGGCGATAGGAGAAGGTGAGGGGAGGGGAGGGGAGAGAAGGGGAGGGGAGGGGAGAGAAGGGGAGGGGAGAGAAGGGGAGGGGAGAGAAGGGGAGGGGAGAGATGGGGAGGGGAGGGGAGGGGAGGGGAGGGGAGAAGAAAAGCAAGCAAGCAGGCAAGCAGATGCCTTGGCCTACCTCCTATTTCACCTGCTTTGTTGCCACTCCTGTCTGGAAGCCTAAGGGAATTCCAGGAGAAGATAGATTCTGGAGCTGAGTAACACCTAAGTGATGTCTGCTCCACCTAGCTTCAGCCCAGCTATAATGCCATAGTAAGTGCTTGAAAAATGTCAGCCAAGCTAAGCTGCTAAGGAGCAGGCCCAGCAGTTTTCTATCTCCCTCCAAGAGGAGGATAACCAAGTTCTTAATTTCCCACAAGACAAGAAGAAAATCCGCATGATGGTAGTTTATTCCAGACTTTAATGGTCACAATGAGCTGGCAGAGGAAATATTTCCACCTCTTGTTTATCATGATTAAAATTCTCTCCTCAATAAAAATCCATTCCACTTTAGGGACATGGGAGTGACACTCACATTGAACAAGAGGGACTTAAAAAGGGAGTTTTACCAGTTACACCACTTCAGGTCCCATGGGAATGTCCTTCCCACCATCACCTCTCGCCTTAACAGGATTAAGTCCTTTGGAAAATCAGTATAAAAGCAAGTAACCCTCAGTTCAAGCAAAGGGACAAAGGATTTAGTAAATGTGGTTCTTAGTGTAGTGCTGGAGATTAAATAACATTTTTCCTCCTCCCCACTAAAGCACACATTACCTCACTGAAAATATTAAAACCGATGCATTGTAATCACTTTGGCTATGAGCCTAAATATATGTTACCACAGAAAGTCTCAAATACAAAGTTTTGTATTAAAAAAACACCACATAAATCTAGCATTCTCCCCTCCCCCATCCAATGTTATCTGGCTTTAAAATTGTTAAGAAGAATAAGTTTATAAATTTGAGCAAAGTAAGTTTCTGTATGTGCCCATCCACTTACACAGAAAATGCCCCAAAAGCAGCAACCTTCAGAAAATACAAGACTTTACTCTCAATTTCAAAACTGAGTTTCAGAGATTAGCCAGCCATATCCTAAATCAGTTGGCTAGTTTCTTCAAGTAAAATGAGACTAACAAGCATCTCCTTTACCTTAAGATGGAGCTGGTATTGACTTGGCATCATGAAGAAAAGCAAGGCATCTGATTACACTCCACAGAATATATTGAGTATTAACATCTCAGCTTCTAATTGGCAGGGATTTTCAGCTATGTTCCTCCTCTCAAGCCTACAAGTATTCTATGGCTTGTATGAACACCTTGGCCAAACGAACACCTCAGCCAAACGAACACCTCAGCCAAACAAATCAGAAAGTCATCTCACAACCCTAAATTTCTCACTCCCAAGGAGGCTGCTCATAGAAAATGATGTCATTTAATCCCCACAACAATGCTATGAGGCATGCAAATTGGTATTGGCACCATTTTACTCAAGAAACTGCAACTTGAAGAAATAAGGCCCTTAACTAAAGTCATAGAAATCAAGATGTCTGAACCAGAACCAGAACACAAGTCTTCTACCTACTGGCTCAACATTCCTTTCACTCATTACATTTGTAGATATGCAGTTAGAAAAAGGTGATATCCACCAAAATCTGCAAAATTCCATAATATACATTTGTGACTACAACATTCTCAGGCAGATATTCACCCACATACCAGCTATGCACATCAAAAAACATTTACACCAAATATCAGCTAATGACCTGCTTATTAAAACAAAACCAGGACTTGCTTATCAAAAACAAAACCAGGACTCAGTTCCTGGGACAAGAGGGGCTGCCAATGCTGTATCTCAGAACTACCATTCATACACATGCCCTAATGACTAACACCCATTCATTAGCAACAGCCCTACCTACACAACAAAAGAATCCCACTTTTGAAAACTTGTCAACTCTAGGTTTTGACATACAGCTATGAATTATTTCTCCAGAAAAAAAAATTACCCTATGGGGTAAAAAAAAAAAAAAAAAAAAAGACTGAAATTGCTTAGCATTCTTTGTAAAATTGACACTGAGAAGATACCATTTCTTCTCAATAATAGAATAGCATCACAGAAGCAAAAGGAAATTATGGAGTTAGAGACGGAAGCAGATCATAAGTATGATATACCTTATCTTGACAAGATTTTACTCTTAAAAACAATGGCTCTATTAAAAGTAGGTAACCCATCATTATTTTATCAAAGTACCCATAATTCAACTGATGAGAAATAAATCCCACCAAGAACACATCTGCAGTTAAGTTAGTGAAAACTGAACTACTGAATAAGAGAAGCATGGCCTGTTGCTCAGAGAAGACAGGTAATAACTAATGTGGCAAACCAAAAAGGCCATTAGAGACGTAATATTTTCTTCATCTGGTCTGCTTCTCTCCAACTAAAGAAATCAACTTAGAGGGGAAAAAAAAGACAAAAACTCCCCTTCCCAAACCAAGAAATAAACTATCCAGACACATACCCTTCATGATGTTGAATCCCAATTTAGGAAACCTCAAACAGCTCACAGCACTGTCTCATCCACAAGGCTGAGAATACAACAAGACTTTGTCCTCCAAAATTGAAAGTATAAATTTTATCACTAAGTTTGGTATACTGTCCCACAAAATACCACCTTCTTCCATGTCCACACCACTAAATAACTATAGAAAATAATGACATGTTAAAAAAGATCACACCTCTGTTTTCTTGACATTTTTAAAAGAATATCTGACACATACAGCAAACATAGAATTAAAATAAAGTTTTAAACTACAATAGGTGTATAATAAATAATATACTCTATAAATAAATACTCTGTCAAAATTCAGGGTATTTGGTGATAGAAATCTAAGGAGGAAATGAATTTTTGAAATGTCTCACACAAAAAGAAAACTAAAAGGCTATAATCAAGAAAGAAAGGAGATGGGCAACTTCTTTTTGTGTATCTAAGACCCACTTCTGAAAGAACAGCTGTCTTTGCTCAGCTGTAGGAAAACCACAGGACTTGGAATAACTCACTTAATGTACTGTCCTTCTTCTGTTAAAATGACACTGTTGACTCACCCTCAGTAGGATATGTGCTTGGTTAAACTTGTTTTTCCAGTAACAGTAATGAACTAAGTTACTCTACTATTTAAATGATTTGCATCCCCATAACTGAAAAAAATATTTGGAAACACCTACATATCTAATATGCTTGTCCTTGAGTAGGTCTGGTTTGACTATGAAGCCAGAGCTTTATCCCTCCCCAGAGTCTCTCCCCAAATGATAATGAGTGTTATTCCTATTTTATTGCAAAAATTGAAATTCTTCCAATTATCGAAAGAGTCTTTCACTGCATTTGCTCAGTGAATCACTGTCTTAACTAATCCCCACAGTCCTGGGCTTCCAAAGTCCAAAATGAAATAAACTGTCTACTTTATTTTTCTCACTTTTAGTTACATGAACTGCTCAAATTTGGATGATACTACAGAAGGCCCACATCAAATCCGCAACCCTGGCATGCTACCAGCATCATTCAACAAGGTCCTGTACGACAGTCTGGTAGGTTACCCATTCTACTGCTCTGTCATTTCTAGCTTGCTTGCTAGCTAGTTAAGGCTGAAAGAATTAAAAAAAAAAAAAAAAGCAATCTTTACCAAGCCCTAACTAGATTATGAATCAACCTAATCACCACATGGTGGGATGGCAAGGCTTAATAACTTCAAAACAAGGATTTTTACTTACACCAACCTGACAATGAAAGAGAGGGTTAAGTCTCCTTAGATCAAAAACTGTATTCCTTCCCAAGGAGAGATACAACTTAATTCACATATATCTTCTATCCATATCTTTTCTACCTTGAAGATACAGCTTTTTAATTGACAACTTTAACTCAAAATTATTTTGCAAAGGGATATTAGAAACATGGGGAGTAAAAGATAATCTACTAACAAAAGAACAGATAGCTTAGACATTAAGCTCTTCAATTTACATTCTGGACCAGTGGTCTGCAAAATTAGGTGTGTGTATCCCAGAGGTGGGGGAGGTGTAAGACCATCCACTGGGGCACTGGAAGAAATTTTAAAACATCTCCATATTTATGGTCTAAAAAACATATAATTAAGCTTTACTTAGAGTTAACATATGCATATATGGTTTAATAGTTGGACATTTATATAAATATTTACTTATAGGAGGAAGGGTTCATGCTTAAAAAAGGTTTTTCTTGGGGCATATATTTTTAAAAGGTTTGAAGGGTCCTGCTTTACCCCCAGATTTCACAAAGTAGGATATATATAACCTCATATACACTATGCCAGAAAAATGCAAAGAAACTGGATAAACCTGGTATATCTTTCTGGCATCTCTATTTCACTCACTCTAGAGTAAGTGACATTCATTTTTCTCTATAATCAGGTACTTTGCAAGACACCTGTAGCTAACATGTCTTTAGGATAAAAGAGGCCACAAAATGATGGCCTGGGTTCTGGGTTCTATGCCTGGCTCCCTATCATCTAGTCATCTGACCAAGTGCTAATCACTTGACTCTTCCAGGCCTTTTCGGCTCCTTCCTACTCAAATTTTGTGATTCACAAGTTAAGTCTTTCATCCCATCTCCAGCTGCTTCATGGCCCTGCACATGTCATTCTTCTAATGAGAATGTAACAGCCACTCCTCTCCACCAATCTCAGCCTCCTTTCCCAATCTCTGATGAGGCCTTGACTTTGCATTCCCTCGGTTTCCCATGGTCTGTTTATATAATGTGAAAGGGCACTTTCGGGAAGACTCTGTAAGGGTTCTCAGGTTATTATCAGTGTCCCCCAGTACTCCTGGACAGACTGTAGAGCTCCTTTGGCTAAAGTGCTTGGGGTAGCATTCTGCATGGGGGACCAACATGTATCATCACCATGCTGTGACCATGCTGACAATCTACAGCTCGGCCCCTGATCCAAATCAGCAATATACTAATTTTAAGGAAAAAGTAACAGAAACCAGAATCACCTACCTAATGAAGATATTTAATCTAGTAAAAGAAAATGAAGCTGAAAACATCCACAGGTAAGCCAGACTATGAGGAAAATAGCTCTGAACTCAGCAGGAACAAAATGAGGAACCGGGGAGAGTACAGAGAAGTCATAAGTCACACTGATAGGATGCCCCTTCTTACTCAAAACAGCTGAGGTCATATCCCAGGCATGGCCACTCTATCAAAATAATTAGTAGTTAAACAAGTTAATATATGCAACATGCTTACAGCTTGGCACTATTAAAATTATTACCCTCTTTCCTTCAAGCATAGCAGAATTAACAGAAGAAATGTAACATCTTTATCTGCAGACTTTGTGGGCTCCAAGGAAGAATTTTCACCTACTCAGAGCAGGCTGAGATTCAACTTCCCTTTTCAGGTTTCACCAACATCCCAAAAGGTTTCGTAGCATATCTGCCATCATGTGGAAAGATAAAATTCAATTTGCAGGCATTCCCAGGCGCACTTCTAAGGAAGTGGTATGGTGTGAAGGATAAAGCAGTGGACCAAGGGCTAAAAAGTCAGACATCTGGCCTGGTACAGTGGCTAACACCTATAATCCCAGCACTTTGGGAGGCCGAGGCGGGTGGATCATTTGAGGTCAGCAGTTCAAGTCCAGCCTGGCCAACACGGTGAAACCACATCTCTAGTAAAAATACAAAAAAAATTAGCTAGGTGGTAGTGGCACACACCTGTAATCCTGGCTACTCGGGAGGCTAAGGAGGAAGAATTGCTTGAGCCTAGGAGGTGGAGGTTGTGGTGAGCCAAGATCATACCACTGCACTCCAGTCTAGGTGAGAGAGTGAGACTCTGTCTCAAAAAAAAAAAAAAAAAAAGTCATCTTGTCTTTGTACTGTCACTATTTTTGTGCTCTTGAAAAATTACTTACCTTTCCTTTTTTTTTTTGAGACAGAGTCTCTATTTGCCCAGGCTGGAGTGCAATGGTACGATCTTGGCTCACTACAACCTCTGCCTCCTGGGTTCAAGCAATTCTCCTGCCTCAGCCTCCCAAGTAGCTGGAATTACAGGTGCACAGCACCATGATGGAGTTTCACCATGTTGGCTAGGCTGGTCTCAAACTCTTGACCTCAGATGATCCATCCACCTCGGCCTCCCAAGGCTGAGATTACAGGCATGAGCCACCAAAACCGGCTGAAAAATTACTTACCTTTCTAAGGCCTACAGTTTGTAATCTGCTTTTAAAAAATGGTTAGATGACCTATGATCCCAGAGCCAAGAAAACATAAGCTTACAAACATGTTTTACTGTGATGTACAGTGAGAAACATATCTTGTACCAGACCTGAATATTCACATATATATGTGCATAGCAAAAACAAAAATTTCAAGAAACAATGCTTATGCATACTATGTGAACTCACTAATCTACCCTTTTTTCCCCCCAAAGTGCTGTTGGAGACCCACCAAATTGGCTTCATGACCCACTTACGGTCATAATCTGCAGTTTGAAAAACACTGGACTAAAGCATGCAGTAAAGAATGTGGCTTTGCAATCAGACAGACCAACCCTTTTTTTTTTTTTTGGAGACAGGGTCTTGTTCTGTCACTCAAATGGATGTGCCATGGCACGATCATGGCTCACTGCAGCATCAACCTCTGGGGCTCAAGCGATCCTGCTGTCTCAGCCTCCCAAGTAGCTGGGACCACAGGTGTGCACCACCACACTTGGCTAATTTTTTTATTTTTCTGTAGGGATGGAGTCTTGCTATGTTTCCCAGGCTAGTCTTAAACTCCTGTGTTCAAGCGATCCTCCTGCCTCAGACTCCCAAAGCACTGGGATTACAGGTGTGAGCCACCAAGCCCAGCCCCAGGACACTTTTAACTAGCTGCATAATCTTGGGTAAATTACCAATGTTTCCAAAGTACGTATTTTAAATAAAGACTAAAACACCAGGGTTTTTTCTAAGGATTAGATGAGATAATGTATGTAAAGCACTTAGCCACACTGTGACACAAAATACACACTCAATAAAAAGTTATGATGATGACTAATAACATCAATATCATTATTATTAAATTCAAGGATTCCAAAAGAAAGTAAAATAAGTGGGAGAAAGCTAGAAAAAAAGGAACAGGCTCTCCTATAAGCATCAATAACCAGTAGGACTGTTGTCAGGTTAATCCAGGACTATGCTCATTGAAGTTCGACCAAAAAAAGGGGTTTTGTCAACTTTCTTCACAATATTCCCTAGCAACTTAAGCAGTGCCCGGCACATAATAGGTACATATATTTGCTGAATGAATGAAAACATCTGGAGGCCCACCTCTATGCAGTGGAGGTGCTGTGAAGGGATCCCAGCCACATCTGCATAGCACCCCTGCCCCAAAATTCAAACACCTTGAAGTTGTTATAAGCCAGTGGCTCTCAAAGTGTACTTCCCAAAACAGCAGTAGTATTACCTGGACACCTTTTAGAAATGCAATTTACCAGGTCCCACTCCAGACCTACCAGATCAGAAACTGAGGGGGTGAGCCCAGCAATCTTTTTTCTAAAAAGTCCTTCAAAACTTGATGTGCACTCAAGTTTGAAAACCAGCATTGCAAACTGTGATGATTTAGGGACTAATAGCAATTCCAGGGAGATATATGTACAGTCAAAGGGACTCCTGCAAAGTTTATTGATCCTAGGAATTAGTCACTTACCCAGTTTAACCCAGACTTTTCAGAGTTAGCTGCAACTTCCAAGGAAGTTACCAAGAATTGCTTCTCCTCTCAGCTTCTCTTTAGTGCACCCATAAACCCTAATAGACAGAGACTCTCTGAAACAGCCACTCTAATATTCAGCACAAAGCCTAATTCCTAAAAAAAATGCAAAACCTATTTGTCAAATGATCTTTTAATCTAAGCACATTCCCTGGCTCACACTGTCCATATCAGAACTTCTGGAATGCAGGCTCAGGGTGCTTTTTCAAACTCTACATTAGTTCTCAAAAAATGAACAAGATCCCACAGCCAATCTGCATGCAGCAACTTTGAACCAAAGTTATAACAATATTCATCTATCAATACCTTGCATTTGACTATCTGCCAAAACAACAAGACCTTATTTAGCATCAATTTTGTGTACATACACTTCAGAAAGAAGATATCCAGATATTAAAAATAACCAGATATTAAAACTCCAAAGTTAAGGTTTATAATATGTTGATAAATCAAACACCACATATTTGTATCACTAGATTGAACCCCGTAATTTCTACAGAAACTTCATTTCCCAAAAGATACCTTAATCAGACTCTAGTCAAGCACAACAAAATTTAGAAAAAAACACATTCATTTTTATCAAAAGGCAGGAAAATATAACTATCTTCTTTCTATTCTGGAAAGGATTTCTAAATGTCCCTTCCAAGGGCAAAGGGGTGCCTTTCAAAAATAAGAAGATTCCTTATTTCTGCCAATGAATAACGATCCAGCTATAACAGGAGCAGACAGAAGACCTGGCTTTGGAGTCATGTGACTCTGCATTAGCTCTCACAGGGTCTCTGTCTCAGTCTCTACAAATAAAAACATGGACTTGTCTCTATAAAAGATACAATATACACAGATGTGTTTTTCAAACTATCATATATTATCTCCTCAACAAGTAAATTTATCCCTGTGAACTCATTCTTCCCCTCCCACTCACAGTGGCCAAAATAATTTATATTAGAATGTGTTCATAGGTGGCTTAATAGCAGTTGTGACAAAAGTGTAAACTAGAAAAGATACTGAATATTTACATACACATAAAGCAGCATGAAGCCACAGAAGGCTTCAAATGACAAAGAGATGAGTTAGAAAAATGACCCACAGTACACTGGCCCTTCCTGGTTTTGGTAAGTATTTCAGTCAGAAAGACATGGTATTTAAGCAGAAAAATTCATAAAAAGAAAATGTAAAATGAATTATTTCAAAACTTCGCAAAAGGTTATGTTTAAAAAGAAGTTTGGGAACAAGGGAATGCAGAGGACTATGTTTTTGTGAGGTCTGACTTATCCTTTGCTATGGGTACACTGTCTTTTCATGTGGCCTCAAAGAAATAGTTGAGCCATTATTGTTGTTGATAATGACGAGCAGATGCTGATGGGATGATTGCACATCAACAGTTCTCAGACTCAGGTCTTGTGTAATTGGGTGTGTCAATCTATGTCACTCCACAGATGGTTATTGAACTAGTTACAACTTCCCTAAATCTTTTCACTAGACCTATGCAGCATTCTGGACAGCTATTCCTTGCCAACTGAGATTAGGCACTATTATAAAAAAGTTTTCAAAAAACAATTCCAAGGTCTATTCCTCCTCCCAACACACACATATACACAGAGTTAAATTAGAGATGTTTAATTGAGATAGTAACATTTTTGAATTTGAAATTTAAGATTTTACCAAAACCATCAATATTCATTTAATGAAGTGAATGTAAGAAATATATTAATTTCAATCTGTCTTGAACAAAAATTATAATACATAAACAATTTTCTTTTTTTGAGACGGAGTTTCGCTCTCGTTACCCAGGCTGGAGTGCAATGGCCTGATCTCGGCTCACCGCAACCTCCGCCTCCTGGGTTCAGGCAATTCTCCTGCCTCAGCCTCTTGAGTAGCTGGGATTACAGGCACGCGCCACCGTGCCCAGCTAATTTTTTTGTATTAGTAGAGACGGGGTTTCACAATATTGACCAGGATGGTCTCGATCTCTTGACCTCGTGATCCACCCGCCTCGGCCTCCCAAAGTGCTGGGATTACAGGCTTGAGCCACCGCGCCCGGCCAACAATTTTCTATGAAAAAATTATACGTATTTTGGATAATCGATGTACCTCAGGAGCAGCCCTGCATCAAAGCGCTTCTCAGGATGGGGGAGAATGGTGAGTCTCACCTCTTACGACATAAAACTGCCAAATTATTCCTAGGGAAAGAGGTGTATAGCCATGATGTGCTAGATAAAAATGGCCTTCAGAGAAGAAGCTCTCCACTACCACGGGGCATGGTCAAACATCCAGTTGGACTGCTGTGAGAGTCAAAATGATCCACTTGGCATTTTGTTGAAGGGTCCCTTAAACAAAAGGTACAACTTGTGAAATACACTGTTGTGGAAAGACAAGTACGGCTTCATTATCATATAGATGTAAACAAGGCAGAGGCTAGGCTACAATAAAGTGTAAAGTGTGAGTTTGTTAATTTTTCTTTCCTCAAAACCTTTTAACAGACTTAACATTATAGCCATCATACATTTTCTTCCCTGAAATGTATCAGTTACAGTTCCCATAGACTCTAGATACACATTTCCTTGTGGGTGTATGTGTAAAACTACCATAACAAAACATTTTCTATTTCCTCATTTTGATTAAAAGGAAAGAAGAAATGCTAAACTCCACTTACATAAGTGACAGTGCAATACTGACACACCCATCTGTGTACACAATTTGTATTCTGTTTAATTTTCAAGTTATAATGATAAGGTGAGAAATGCCAGGAGCTAGGAAATAAAAATACATTTAGAAATAGCCTATGTTGTATGCTGCTGAGAAACCTTAAGGAAGCTTTAAAGAGCCACAAAATCACTTCAGGCCACTCAGGAAGAACTATGTCTTGCGACATTAAAAATAGCTGAGGAAAAATACTAAGAAATAGACATCAGAGAATTAAAAATGCCTGTAAATGAGGTGACATTATAGACCCACTGGCAGGACATATGAAAGCTGTGATGAGTTAAGCTGAGTCAGCCACATATTCCTGCCTATTTCACTTTGGATCAACATCCTGTCTAGGAAACAGGGACAACTGATTAACAATGCAAGCACAGAATAGCTTTAAGAAAAGCTAACTCACCCATCTGGGGAAAGAATATTCAAATTCTGCTTCACTACTGTCATGTTCTGAAACAGCTAAGCAAACAGAAACGAGAATCCTTTTGCATTATGAGGAATGAAATTCAAATTTAGGGACATTATAAAGTTATGTGGTATAATGAAATAAGAACTACTCTGGAAATCAGAACCTGGGTTCTAGCTCTGGCTTTTCCATATACTAACCATATGGTCTAAAGGAATTTCCTTAAGCTATTTGAGACTGATTATTCTCATCTGTAAAACTAAAATGATGTAACCAGCCCTCCATTCTTAGCAGAGTTCATTAGTGGCTCAAATAAGACTATAATCATTAAGGTGATTACAACCTGGAAAGCATTATTTAATGTAAAATATTATTTTATAATAGTACAATTCCCAGCCTAAAAATCTGTGAAACAGAAAATCCTTGCCATCTAACCCAGAAATGATAAATGATTACATGATTCAAATTAGATCACAAACACTTATATTATTATTAGATCCATTCCTGCAGCCCAAATGGGGGTGATAAGTATATGTTGTTAGAGCAGTGTAACCAACTTCACCAACTTTTTGTTTTGTTCTGTTTTGCAAATCCACTCAGGAATGCATTAACTTCAACAGTTTTTTTAAAACAGTTTCCATACTCCTCTCCCTGCGTCTCAACCATGCTCAGGAATTACAAGTACAATAATCTCCTCAACCTCCCCTAGCCTTCTCTAGCCCAGAAATCTGACATAGGCCACTTCACATGCCTGATTAGATAAGCTTTCCCAATGCTGAAAACCAACTGCTTCTAACATTTCAAACCTGATTTCCATGAAGACTCAGGGGTGAAAGATAGAAACAAATAATCCAACCAAATAAGTTCCTCCTTATTGAAAGAGCTCTTCAGCTTTAATCTGAAATCCTAAATAATTTTTTCTATGAATCAATTGCTTCTGAGATAAGACGTACAAGACACTACAAACTATGACCACACAAAAGATTTTTAAAAGTTTTTGATCCACAGTTAATCTACAAACTTGAAATTGCTAGACAAAAGTACTTTTAGTCTACTTTTTAGGTGATCCATAATCTTGCCTTGGCAGTGGAGCAGAGCCTAAAGGGAGTCATTAAAAGAAACTGAAACAAGAAGGTCCAGAGACAAATGTCCCCAGACTATATATTCCAAAGGAGGAATTACCATGAAAGTCATGAACTTTAAAATTCGGGGCCCCTACACTTGGGTGCCTATTTTGAGCCCAGAACCACACAAGCACAATTAACTATGTTGCTTTCAACCTTTACAAACAATCCTGCAAGTTAGATATTACTATTATTCCCATTATATAAATAAGGGAACTGAAACTTAAAGAAGTTAAGTGGCTTGTCTAATATTCTTAGCTAGTACAAATCAGAGCCCAGTCTCTCTGATTCCAAAACTCACCAGCTATGCTAAAGCAAAAACAAAAATGTAGTAGGGAAGGGTATCTAAAAGTCATTCTGAGAGATAATTAAAAATAAATAATGTTTACTCTCCCCTATCTCCTTTACCATCTTTAACATCCCTTGACACCCTCTCCTTTGTCATTCAACTGTTGACTAACATAACGAAAACCTAAGGAGGAAGTCCAGTATGTCTGAAAGAACCCACATGTCTGAGCATGCAGGTGAAAGACTATATTTTAAAATAGCAGGGATAATCTGAGATGAGGTATTGGTGTCAAGCACACTTATCTATTAGTACAGATGACCACCAATTTTTAGTAACAAAAGAGATGGTAATAAGAGAAACATCCATAGAAAAGAAAAAACAAAGTTATCTTTATGCTTGTTCTATAATGATATGTGTAGAAATGCTACCCACAGTTAATTCCATAGTTCCCAGGCCAAGACAGGTTAGTACTGGGTAATTTTAATAATTGGCTATTTCCATGTTCAGATGCTGAGGCATTCCAATCATTTTGCATGGTCTCTTACATCACTTTCAAAATGGTACAATAAGAATATAACTATAGAGTCAAGAAAAAGGTATTTGTAACTAAAACAGCTGACATCAAACATTTCTGAACATAAATCTGACTCTGAATCGCTAGTTTAAATCTCTCTAAATTTTTTTATAAAAAAAAATCTACACATTCATTCCTGGTCTTAATCTACTAAAGAATTTCTTTTGGGATCAAAAAGTAACAGGAAAGAATGCTAAGCAATTTTCCTTGGATTATGACAAACATAAATCCATTTTTCTCCCTAGTTACAAAAAGATTTAAAAGAACCACAACTCTTCAAAATAGAATTTTGCAATTTAGATTATTCTATTGTGCAAATGTTCATTCAGAATTAAAATATTGTTTGAAATAGTAAAATGTAAATCAGTTTAGTGCACAAATGTTTATATTAAATAAAAAAATTACATTATTTAAGGGACTACAGGATTCTGTCAGACAATGGCAACATTTATTGTGGTTAAGTATGTTGGCTTTGGATCAGGAAAGAGGGGTTCCAGTGGCTGCTCTATACAAATGACTGGCTAGGTAATCTGGATGAACATTCCTTAACTTTTCTGTAAACAAGAATCCTAACATCTATTTTAAGGACTAAAGGAAACAGGTAAAGTATTTTCTCCCCAAGCATCTGTCATATAATAAACCCTCAGAATACGGAAGCTACTGATACTCATATAAACTCCAGGAAAACAGAAACTTTTGTCTGTTTTGTTCACTCTATTAACAAGGAGGCATGACTTGGTCAGTATTCATGCAAATACTTTCATTTCCTCCAAGGGAACATTTATATTTATCTATATTAACTATATCCAAATTCTGTTGTCCTTCGTGTCTACTTCTCTTTTACCGTAAGCAGCTTCAGCTACTTTTATGGAAAGATTTAAATTATTGGAAAATATTTTAAAGGTATTTCAGTTAAAATATGGACCACATATTTTCTGTAAACTGTGTGCTTACACACAATTATAAATATCTCAGACTGTAAAAAAAAACCTTCCATAGTGTTCCCACAATGGAAAAATAAAGTCTTGGAAATAATTATAGAGAGTAGAAGGGAGTGGTAGGGAGAAGATAAGTTATTAAATCTGAAAAATAAAATTTGGAATTTTTTCTCAAAACAAAATAAAAACCTGACAACCATTTGTTCAAGGCTGCCAAAACTTGAGAAGAAGCAAACTGTCAAGGGAAACAAATGTTAAAATATAAAGCCCTTTTCTGAGAAATAACTCCACCAGTCCAGGCTAATCTAATTCCGAATCACTAATGACACCAGACCTGCTGGGTTGTCTCAACTACTACAGAGAAGTCCACAGGGATGGGCAGAGGTTCACAGACAAATTATTTTCACTACTGTAATTGAAATTTTAAATACAGCCACACTTCTCCCCTCCCAACACCCTTTCTACTCCTTTACTGTTGTTGACTCTGGCACTAACCCTTTTCAGACCTCAAAAACCAAGGGTCGACATATTGATACATAATTTAAGTAGTGAACATAGTGGAAAAATCACTTGACCAAAAGTTAAGAGATTGTATTCTGGCCCCAATCCTGACCCAGCTCTAGGTACCTGGGCCAGTCACTTTGATGTCTTAAAAATAAAGATAGATTAGATGGGTGGTTCCCAGCCCAAGATCCCAAAATCTCCAGGAGGCCCTGAGATTGTAATAAGAAAATGTCTAACAAAGATAGTTCATTAACTACTTTAAGGCTAATTAAAACATCAAGTATTTTGGCTTCACATTAGTATTCTACATGGTGACACTGGATGACATGTGATTATGTTTGTTATATCAGAAGAAACTTGGGAACAAGAGTGTTAGACTTGATACTGTTCTCAAAGCTGTACCTCAGAAAATCATAATATCTGCACTAAACATAACACCCAACCACACATGTGTAGTTAACAAATAATGGGAAAATGATTTAACAGCTATCAATGCAATTTGCATGATACAAGCATACCTCTGTGATATTGGGGCTTCAGCTCCAGATCATCACAATAATGCAAACAGTACAATAAAGCAAGTCAAATTTTTCAGTTTCCCAGTGCATACAAAAGTCATATTTATAGTATACTGTAGTCCATTAAGTGTGCTACAGCATTATGTCTAAAACATAATGTGTACACCTGAGTTTAAAAATACTTTATTGCTAAAAAATGCTGACATGGGACATATAGTGAGTATATGCTGTTGGAAAAATGGTGCCAATGCACTTGCTCGACATAGGGTTACCACAAACCTTCAATTTGTAAAAAAAAAAAAAAGTAAAAGAAAATCTGTGAAACACAATAAAAGGGAATGCACAATAAAATGAGGTATGCCTGTAGATAAAATCTCCCCAGATTGAAAGTGCATCTCATTAAGGGAACAGACTCAAATATGAAACCCTTAAATATTTATTAGATCACAGGAAACCAGTGAACAATCCACATGCTGCAAAGATGATGTTCCTATTTCCTCATGAAGGTTTCCAATCACTCATCCACTTTCGATTAAAAATAAGTGAATGCACCAAGAAGCCAGTCTATACTGCAACATAAAATAATACCGCTACCAACAATAACTACTATTTCCTGCACTTTTACTATGTGCCTGTTACTGTCCAATGAATCTATCATGTATGAACTGATATTATCTTCATAACAACTCTAATTCTATACTGCTACTATCTTTATTTTAAAAATAATAAAATTGAGACACAGCATACTTCAGAAACTAGCCCAAAGAACACAGGGCTAGTAAATTTAGAGCCATGCTTTTATGTATTCCAACCTTCTCCCCACCAAAGCTGGCATCTGCTTTTCAAAGAGACATCTCCATAAATACAAACAGGAATGTCCCTAAGCAGAGCCCAGAGGAGAAGGGCCATTGCTCCTGAGAGCCGTCCTCTGAAGAGTTCATCACTGTGGCCCTTTTTGGCTTAAAAATTCATCCTTAATAGAAACACCCCTCTTTTCCCTCCAAATTATATTTGCTTGTCCTGGTAATGGAAATCAACTGATAGAAGGTTAAGAGCCATCAATGTATCAGTCAACTAATGTCTATCCATTTCTTACATATTCAGAAAATACAAAAGAGAGTCCTAACTGGTTGACCTGTCATAAAAGGTAGTTTTTTGAATTAATTTTTAGTTATACATATAATAAAAAATAGGTATCTGCAGTATCCTGGAATGAGTGAGGGTTGTGGAGACAGATCTAGCTCTGAATCTCAACTAAGCCACTTCCTAATTGCACTATCCTGAGCATGTTAGAAGCTTCAGTTTCCCCAAATACCTACCCCTATGTCTTAGGGTTGTTGCAAAGTGTTAAATGTATGAATGTACATAAACCACCATGATTTACTGCCGCGGCCCTAGAGCCAGACAGGGGTTTGAATCATGGCTACACCCCTCACTAACCATATGCCAACATGCAAAGGTGTGAACCTAAATTCCAAATTCCTTATTCATAATGTAGAAAAATATTGTCTACCCCAAAGGATAGTCATATCAATTAAATGAAGCAATATTTGCAAAGCCCCTAGCAGAATGATAGACACATAGTAAAATCTCAAAAAAAGAAAAAAAAATTTTGATGTTTAAAAAATCAAGCCACAAGGGCCGGGCGCGGTGGCTCACACCTGTAATCCAAGCACTTTGGGAGGCTGAGGCAAGTGGATAACCTGAGGTCAGGAGTTCAAGATCAGCCTGATCAACATGGAGAAATCCCATCTCTACTAAAACTACAAAAAATCAGCCGGACGTGGTGGCACATGCTTGTAATCCCAGCTACTCAGGAGGCTGAAGCAGGATAATTGCTTGAACTCGGGAGGTGCAGGTTGCAGTGAGCCGAGATCACACCATTGCACCCAAGTCTGGGCAACAAGAGTGAAACTCTGTCTCAAGGAAAAAAAAAAAAAATCAAGTTTAAGTACCAGCTCTGTTACTCACTATGTAGGGGTAAACAATAGTATACAAGCCACCTAACCCCCTCTGCAGTATCCTGGTGGAGGCTCCACTCCCACCAAGTTTGTGAGGATTAAAGGAGACACCACTGTGTAAGAATATTCTATAAACTATATGTTTCCATAGAAATGTTGGATGTTGTTTGATTCTATAAAAGTAATTTTTATATTAATTGTATTTACTGGTCCTTCCAAAGACTATCTTCATCTTTAAAATGGAAAAAACTGAGGCAGAGAAATGTTAAGCCATAGAGGGAAGACTAATGGTTTGAAATGTAGGGTGGAGACAAGGGCTGGGCCAAAATAAATTTAGACCAGGACAAAGCAGAAAACTTCTGAAAGCTTCAAAGGAGAAAAATGAGACTACTCATCAACCTATGTTTTCAATCAACAGCTTCACCTGCTGGTTAAGCCTCTCAGTGCACAGTCTGGACATAATAATTCTCTTACTTCCTCCCAGAAAGAGTATTAGACTTCAGAGTGAAAGAACTTCACTATCAAATCTCTTTTCCTATTCGTTAATTAGTTTTGTGAGGGGGTACAGAAACAAATTTGAGTCAACAAACTTGTGGTCACAAATTTGAGTCTCAGTCTAACTACCCCATTTAAAAAAGAAAAAAAAATGTTACAATCCTTCAAATAGGTTTCCTTCCTTGGTTGATCAGAAATGTCCTCATTCCCCAGGTCTCTTCATGCTAAATATGGTAATAGCTGGCAGAGAGCCAGCCCAGTAAATTCCAATGATACTTAAGAAAGCATTCATATGGCCTGAAATTACTCTGAACCAAACACTTGAGACCTGCAGGGCTTCAGCATAGAGCAGTTCAGCTGGAGCAACGAATGTCAAAAGCAGTGGGGTGCATTAAAAACACACAAGCTTGGAAAAAAAGCAATCTACTCTTCTTTATTGCAACATTCTTTAGCAACAACATTGATCTCCTACCCACTGTGCACACAGCACTGCACTAGGGCAGTGGGAGGCTGGACGGAGAAATGGAAGAAACAGGTGGCGTCCATGGGTTTCCAAAACAACAGGTTGCTTCAGTCAGTTCTGTCCTACAACTAATCAATTTGGTGAGGAAAGGGGAAGAGAATCTTAGTCATCTTGTTCTCTGACCAAGGCGACTGCCTAGACCCACTGTACTGGCTTATCCATTAGGTCAAAGTGTCAGAATTAGCAGTGCATGGTGGACATAGCATTAGTCCTGCCTTGCAGGGATGTTAAACGCTTCAAAAATCTTGGCTATCTAGAAAAGGAGGACAGTAGCAGATTACTCCTCACTCACCCAAAATCATGTATTTGACTCTAGAATACACTGCTTTCCTCCAGTGTATTTTTTAAATTAAGCATTAAAGTAAATGTACATTTCCTGGGCACATTCAAGCCGAAAGCATGTTGATTTATGATATAGTCAAATTAGAACTTTAAAGTAGCTACAGAAAACACCAGTTAACAATTAACCAATATCATTAGAAACCAAAGGGTTAAAAAAAATTAACCTATGAAATGAACAGTTTTTGTATCAACATTGGTAGCAATTTGATGTTATATACTGCTAATTATTTCCATACATATTGTGACACATTTAAGACAAAAGACTAACACTTAATATTTAAAGAGTTTTCTCAAATCAGTAACAAAATAACTGAATGAGTAAAAGACATAATTTACCAAAATAAGTAGAAAAAAAGGCAATACAAATGCCACTGATGATATTAAAAAAAAATTCAACATCACTGTAATCAGAGAGGCAAATTAAGATTAAGTAATATCTACCACTTATCAAATGCATTGACAATAGTTAGAAACACTGATGGTCTCATATTTTGCTAATGAAAGTATAATTTGGTCAAACCATATGAAAAACAATTTGATAGTGTCAATATAAAGGCACAGAGAGGTACATACTCTGATATAATAATTTGACTTCTGGGAGTTTATGTTAGGAAATAAATATTCCTACTAAGATTTAGGAATAAACATGTTCATTACAGCATTATTGATAATTATGAAAATTGTAAACTAAAAATAGATTTCAGTTTAGATGAAATATAGTGCATCCTTAAGATAGAACAATATGCAGCCATTAAAATCATACTCTTAAAGGATATTTACATATGTAGGAAAACGTTCATATTATTTTAAGTTGGGCAAAAGGAAATAATATAACTGCAGGTACATTAAAAATCCCAATTTTAATAATAGAAAAAAAAAACTGTTTGAAATGCATCAAAATGTTAACCATGGGCTTTGGTTAGAGGTGGTGGAATTACTGAAGATCTTGAATTTCTCTTATGTTTTCCTGTTTTTAAAAAATTCTATTGGCTGATTTTTAAATGTCACTCTTTGATGTACTATTTTTCTTCTGGAAATCTAGTGTACTGGAAGAATCCTAAAGGAAGAAATTTCTTTCTGTATGAAGATAATATCATTTATATAGGGGGGGAAAGAGCTAGAATCAACCAAATATGCAACCAGAGAAGAGTGGTCAAAACATAGTAACCCTATTAATTAGAATTAGAATGTTATTAATCAGAATTTTATTTAGTCATTAAAATTAAATTTATGAAAAAACTATAATCATTAAAGAAAGGCAGAACAGAAACTTTATCTATATATGAACAGATCTATAAATAGATCGATCGATAGATAGATAATGAATCAACAGCTTTTCTCAATCTAAGGGTAAAAAAACAAACCGAAGATGTATACCAAAAAATTAATGGTGCCATGATTGTAGACATTTTATTTACACTTTTCTAGATTCTTTAAACATCCTTAACTACTTTTTCAAACATAATTACTTTTTATATTACAAAAATAAAAAATCTTGTAAAGGTGCCAGAGAAAATCAACTCAAAATATGAGTTAATTATGTGTAAACATAAGGAATAATTCTGTTGCTATGTAAAGCTACCTTAAACTGTTACAATGTTTGTTTTTAGTTACAACCATTTTCCTTAACTCTCTTAGAAAAAAGTATGTCAGAGGAGGCACTACATATTGTTACTTACTTTAAATAGTAACATAATGCCAAAGACTTGCAATTCTCAGGATATAGTCTTTTTCCCTAAAAATCTTCATGAAGATTAGCAAGTTCTTTAAATGCTGTAATAAACTAAATGCCCTTAATATTTCCAACTAAAGAAGATCTAGCAAATAAATAAAGCCATATTCACAGCAAACAAAGACATAATAAAAGTAATAACCAAAATAAACACGTCCTCAAACTTCAATATGTCTTGACAGTGGTGTCTGGACCAAAGCAGGTGAAAGGAGAGAATTAAACAAAAATAAAATGTCTTTGCAGTTTACCACATTTACCATCTAGAAAAGTTAACATATTAGTATTTTCTAGTTTTGTGATTATCCATACTTAGAAACTCAACAGATTAGTGAGTAAACAGTATTCAGTTATTTTTATTTGCATGTTGGTTAAGTATACCAATAGAACAACCTCTCCCTGCTAGGTACCAGTTAAAATAAATTGAAAATATTTGAGGCTTAAAAACTTCCAAACTCTTCACACACACACACACACACACACACACACAAAAGATGAGAACAAAAAGAGATGAAAAAGAAGCCAACAACAATTTTAAAATGTGCCTGCCTCAGAACAAGGCAGTTTATTTTAGAATGTAACCACAGCTTCTTGTACAACTTATTCAGCAAGCACAACTGTATTTTAAAGGAATGCTATTTGTTAAAAGACAACATATTTAGGATACAATATCTAACTCCAACCACAATATTATCATCATGTTTTCCTTACTTCACAAAATACACACATACATTCATCCTATGAATAAACATATATAAGGGTGAGAGAGCTACTCTTAATCCAGAAACAGGTTCTGCAACACCATAGATCCAACCTGTCTTTGTGCAGCAATGAGTCCATTTTGGCAAGATGTTTGGCTGATGTATTCAAAGAACCCAGAGTTCTGCCGGCTGCCAGTATCCTGCAGAAGGAACTGACTTGGAGACCAGAAACTGCCCTAGGCAAGCCTCCAGGGAAAGGTGCTTCAAGTGCTTCAGTCCAATGAAAAGAAAAACCAGGCCCCTCACTGCCTGGCCAGAAGACCAAGGGTACCACGGCTGGACCGACGTAGCTGGCCAGAAATGCAAGAGGGACAAGGGACAATAAGGTGAACCCCCAAGAGATTGTTCAATCATACCTAGCAAAGCCCAAACTTTTGGGGAGCCAGTAGAACAGGGTTTTGCCAAGACAAGTACAAAAGGGTGAGGGAGATATTAGTATGATTAATCAATGCCACCTGCGGCAGCAACTCTGGGTGTGTCCACACCACACTTAAATGGCTACCTGGCTGTGATGAGAAGTTCCTTCAGCTACTGCCACTGAGAACTGGATCTTCCGAAGAAGGTATTTCCACCATAACTTGCCCTAGATCAGGCTTGGCATCCAGGACTAAGAACACAGCACTCTCTCTTGCCACGAACCCACTAACAGACATAATAGACACCACAACATGTGCCAAATTTATATTTACACCCTCACCAGACAAAGGGGTCTTTGTCTTTTCCCCAAGCCAAGTTCTAATACTTTTAAATTACAACATAGGAAGAGGAAAATGGCAGACAGCTCACAACAGCAGACAAGCCCAGCAAGGGTGAGCTGGAGGTCACCTTGCCCTGGTGGTATTAAGACCTGAAGTTTACTCCCCAAGACCCTACAGCTCTGAGTCACCCTGACTGCAGGAAACTGCTTTCAGAGAGCACAGATAAATGATGAAATAACTATTTCATAGTCCTAATTGTGTGCTTATCTGTCTTGTCTTCATGATGATGTCAGCTCTTTGGGGGCAGGGCCACGTTTTCTACTTGGTCAATGATTCCCACACATCTAGAAGAGTAGAATATCCTGTACTTGCTACCACATGATGCCAAGGGGAACATACAAATTAAGTGTGACAACACACCACAATGCTCCCCCAATACACCAGTAAGACAGCAGAGCTACAAAGACAGTAAATCTTAGAGTCAAGGGCTAGTGATCTTACCAGTGAATTACATAGAAACATATATATTTACATACACAAATTAATACAATAATTCCTTTGCTGTTCTTACTCCAAGTTATGGCTTTATCATCCCCCTTTCTTGGCTTTACTCTTCTTTTTAAGGCCACAATGTATGTTCTGCCATACAGATAATATTCCCCTCAAAAAGGAGAGGAGAGGAGAAAAAACAGATTTATGGCAAACCTCCTGCCACTACCAGTGAACAGTGCTGTTTGTCCTGTCTCAAGCCCATGAGCATGTGCTTTCAGATCTAAAGCCACTTCCTTCTTCCTATCAATGACAGTAACATCAAATGTCTTTGTAAGAGGAGCAATCCTGTGCCCCTTCTTGCAGATTTGTCTGTTCTGCTCCAGAGGCCCTAGATTTCTCCTTTATTTTCCTTTCCTTATTCCATTTGCTGCAGCAGCCCAGATACCCTAAAAGCATAACTGCCAGAAATGAATGACCCTTATATCTCTTCACGCTAACACATCTGAGGGAAACTGCTGACACCAAATATGTGTTCATGGGCTAACAAAGCAGAAATCCTCAAAGGAAGCACCATTCGCAAGGGCTGGAGACAGAATTCTTTAGTGATTATCAAAAATGCTGTGGAACTCCTATGCATTCTATCATCTTAAGTAACATTTTAATGGAGGAATAAGGAGGCTTCCAGCAAAGTCACACAACACAGAGAGACATCTGAAGACACTGGATTTAGCAAATTTCTTTTAAGACAAAACAACTTTATAACCTTATACCACAACAGTTTCCTTCTCTGTAGTAAGCTAAGCATTTAGCAAGAAACAGGCACTTCCAAGGGGGGAAAATGATCACAGGACCCAGCCAAAGCAACCTGTCTCTAATACTCTCAAAAAACAAAAAGAAACACACAAAAACCTTGATTTCCCAGATTCGCTCTGCAGTGATTCAAAAACTTTCCTAATGTTAAGAATCACCTGGCTATTTTTTAAACATACAAATTCCCAGATGCCATTCCAGACCCACTGAATCAGAATCTCCATGAGAACATCCTAGCTATTCTTATCGTAAGAGAGGTTAGGGAAACACTGCTTGATAAATGTTATCCTCCCATCAGTGCCCACCTGTGCAGGAAGGTATGAAACAAGCAGGGCTAAGATGCTTTACCTGAGCAATCACCCTAGACAGGGTCATCTTCATGCTCCTCACTGGGTTTGACTCCTTTTTATGGAGGGCTGCGTGTCAGTTCAGTAAAGGGTACATATAAGCACCTCTTTGGGTCCCTATCACCTGCATAGGTCTCAGGACTCTGAGACAAATTTCTGAGTAGATGTCAATGAGTACAAGTCATGAGGAGAGAGATTACAGCTGAATATAAGAAGATCTTTCCAAGAATTAGAGCTGGCCGAAGATGGAATAAACTGCTGTGGTAGAGCTGTCTACCACAAGAGATGTTCAAGAAGAGAGTAGGTATGCTACCTCCTGACCAGAATGGGATGGACAAAAAGTCTAGATGAATTTTAAAGTTCCTGCCAATGCATAAGTCAACAAATAGGAAAATTTCAGCCACTCCTTAATTAATTAAAAGAGATAGCATAAAAGTCTGTAGGTGGGGTCAGCTTTCAACTGATCCTATCTCTTCAAAGGAAAAAAGAACATAGAAACACACCTCAACTCACCAGCAGCCTCTCCTACAGAATTTTCTAAAGGTGGGAGAGCAGGAGTCACACACGCTGTGACTAAGAGCTGCTGCTCAGTTGACTCTGAACTGGGGGCACATGCCAGAAAAGTTCTGTAGTACAAAGTAGAAATGTGTGTAGCACCATCCCGGCCCTCAAGGAACAAAACCTTGTGGCAGAGACGACTCGACACCATGTGATTCTCTCAAATATTTATTCATCACATCTTACCTTTAGTTTTTGTCAGTAGGGTGTTTAGGGAACTCTCTTGGTGGGGGGAAAAAAAAGCAAATATACTTTACTAAAGGTACATATTCTCTCAGTCCAGTACAAGTTTGTAATATCCAACTCAATGAAAAATCTCAAAAAAAAAAAAATCAAAAGAAACATAAACTTAGTTAACTCTAATTTTAAAAACAGTATTCCAAAAATGACTAGTCCCAAAATGACAAAATTACAAAAAGGTGTGGCTATTCTAAACAAAATAATAGAAATTGCTGGTCTAGTAATATAGTAATACAGGAAGCAGTGGAAGCAAATTTGAGTGAGAGGCAGGGGGTGGATGCCAGTGCCTTTGAAGTAAGATTCCAAAGTCAAAGTGACCTTTATAAATTGCAGAAGTGATCAGAAAAAGAAAGAAAGAAACCCCACACAAAAAGAAATTTAAAATTACAAGTTTAAATGAAACATCTGGGGAAGGGAAAAATTTGGTTTTTCCCCAAATGTAAGGTAAACATGACTTTTGCAAATACTATTTTTAAAATATCTAAGAGTACTATAGTTGTCCAAAATAAGAAAATGACTAAAAGTAATTGTTCAACTGAACAAATATTTATTGTGTACCTACTGGATGCCAAGGCATCATGCCAGGTATAGGAGTAGGGGTGTGGGCATTAGAATAAACACATAAATGAAAAGACACAATTCTTTCCTCATGCACACATTAATAATAAGCACTTGAGGATGTTATAAGAGTTTTTGTGTACATAAGCTCATTGTTCACAAGATGGAAGCAGTGTGGAGAGTGAGTAAGGCAGTGGACACCAGAAGAGAGGAATTCTAGTCTCAACTCTAATTGGCTCTGTGACCAAGGACAATGTACATTAGAAAATAGAGAACCAAAACAGTGGCTCTCCTACAAGGTCACCAAACCAATCAATAACAAACCTGAAGAAGAATTCTGGTCTTCTGGCTCCTAGTTCAGTGATCTTTCCAAAATACTACACATATGGCAGACTGACAAAGAAAAGAAGACCTTTTGGTTTCAAGTCATTTGCAGAGAAACGGTGGAAAACAAAAAAAGGAAAATCAGGAAAGGATGGAAGGAAAACTAATAGTTCAAATTTAGGCATTCAGACTGAGACATCAAGAAAGGAAGCATGTAACTACAGAGTGTGACCACAATATAAAGAAAACGATGCAAAATTCCTTATTATATTCTTATTCAAATCACACTTTGCAGTTTTTTACTCTAGAACCATTGCAGATGTATAGATAAAGGGTCAAAAAATGACATATATGAATGACAGGTAAGGAAAAAGAGCAGAAGAAAAGGGAAAATGAGAAGTGGAGAATTTATAGTATCATCCAAATATATGAAGGCTTCTAAAGAGTCAGTGCAGACACATTGTACCCGGATTACAGAAGAAATGACACTATTCTACAGCTCTTATGTTAGCAATTTAAAAATTCCTTGAGTCAGAAGCATTAAACACCGGAATGACTAATGTTACATTCCTTATAAAAATTTCTTAAATTTAGAAAGATCTCATACACACACCTGAAAGCTAAAAAAAAAAAAAAAAAAAAAAAAAAAAATGTACTTAATCAGTAGGTTGCAACCAGGTTACTTGTCAGAATCACCTGTAAACCTTGAAAAAAATGTGGATTCTCAAACCTACCTTATCAGAAGCCCTGGGTGCTGAGTCTAAGATTCACCCTAATAGATTTTGATGTAGCCAGGACACAGAGCTTTTTTCTACCACAATGGAAGGGGTAGGGAGGAGGATCACTAGGAATGGCATCACAGAGTGGGAACTAGATCAATGCAAATTTTGTGGGCAAAATAGAATTTCTGTGGGTGTGATATTTTTAAAATGTATTGTAAGGCTGCTCTGAAGCATCCAAGCATATCCCACTGAATTTAAACATTCTCTAAAGGTCCTGAAGCCAGCAACTACAATCCAGGTGAACCAAAAGTTGCTCCTCTATGCCACAGAAGCCTACAGGAGAGGCAGTGGAGTGGGAATGGAGCAGAGAGATGCCAAGAAGTAATGGGTAAATATTTTTTTAAATATAAACCTTCAGAAAAATAAGAGAGAAAAGAATAATCAATCTCCTCCCCCTACCACCACACCAAAAAAAAAGGAATAATAATGTAGAAAAGACAAGAAAAAAGTGAAAGGAAAAATAGTTTTAGGGTAAATTTCATCTCCATCTGAAAGAAAATTACTCTGATTTTGTTTAAGCAAGAGAAGAATTCAGCTGAGAAATTAGCAGGCAGCAAAATCAGGGAGTCACTTCCCACTGCAAAGCAAAAGAAAACAAGGAGCAAGGGGGTGGTCCTGGATAGCTGTAGACAATCAGACATAGGGGCTGACAGCTCCTTGCCTTAGAAACTCCGTGATGTTTAAATTAACAATTGGCCACAAGCCAAACACAGGAACACTCGAAAGTTTGGAAGGGTGCACTGCAACTGGCACCTTAGCAAAACACAATACTAAATTAGGAGGATTCAAGAAGCCTTCACATTAGACTCTAAGAAGATTTAAGATTTGTACCAAGAAACAGGCTTCTAAATCTCTGCTATGGCAGTAGTTTAGCATCTAAAGAATACCTGCCTAAAAATCAAAATATCTAAATCCTACCCTTTGAGTCAACTTCACTAACACTCAACTTGACTACCTAAAAGCTACCTAATACTCACAGCACCTCAGCAAAGCAGAGATGGAGGGCATAGTTTTATGCACTGAGATCCTAGAATAAAAGCAGCTCTGTGTGTCAGAGTAATCCTATTTCTGACATCAGATTATTTAATACTTAATTTCGTAAATCACTTTACAATCATATTTATTATTCCCTACAATTCTCTAAAGCAGGTTATTTTTTTCAATCCCATTTCATAGGTGAGGAGACTACAGATCATGAAGATTAAGTTATTTACCAAAACAAGTTAATGGTAGACCAAGGATTATGACCCTCAGACTGTCACATTGATTATACTCCTCTCTATTCTAAAGCTACATTTAAAGTAAAGCTTTTTCTCAAAGAAAAAGGAAAAGCAAAAACACCATCATATGCTCGTTATTAAATGTTTCAGAAACAACAGCTTTGCTTCATCACTACAAAGCCTCCTGGTCCACTTCTGAAATTCTTAGTGACCTAGAGGTACATGAAATTTGAACTTTCCAAGAAGAATCTAGTTGGTGCTGAATAACCCAGTACTGTTTTCAGGTGATAAATAACCTTGTTCTCTTTTTAAACACCTGCGATTGACATGTTGACAGCCTGTTAACAATGAACAAAGACCATATTTTTCTGAAGCTCATCATCTTCCTAACCTTTTCTTTGAAAAAAAAAAAAATGTAGTTCATGTACTAGTTTTTTGCTGAAGGGAAAATCTTTGTTCAGATTAGGCTCAGAAAAAGAAGGGGCTCCTTTTCGTTCAACAAACATGCACAAGACACCATCACACTTGTAAGCATCAATTTCAGGAAGAATAAAACACAGCTTCGGCCCTGAAAGGACTTTCTGAACACCTTTAGAGTGCCATCCCTTTAATATACATTATTTTAATTAATCCTATTAGCTGCGTAATTTCATTCCCATTTTATTGGTGAGTTCATACAGCAGAGCTGGATTTGAATCCAGGATTACAGACCAGGGCTCCAAAGTCCAAGTTATTTCCACTGACGAATCTGAAGAAATCTAGAATCTAAAAGTGTGGGTGGGATGGAGACGATACGACTCGATTCCCTTTCCTTGCTCCAACCGTGTTAGAAATATCCAACCATAAAGAGGCTTTCTAAGGAAGCCCTTTGAATTAACGTATCCACTTTTCCTTACCCGCCCGTGCCCCACCCCCAGCCATGCCAAAGGAGCAGCAAATCCTGCTGCCAGGTTGGAGGAGTTGGTGATCGTCGCACCACATTCCTGGGTCTGGACACAGCCTGAAACTGCAGCAGAGCTCCGTGCCTCGGAAAGAATAACAGCAGTTGAGATTTTTAAATCATGTGCCTCAGCATGCAGCCACACCAGTTGCCCTACTTCTCCTGCCTCCACCTTTCAAAGACGCTAGCAGCACACCCGGCTCCTCCGGACTTTCGGTCGAGTCGGAGTGTCAAAACTCAGGCGCGCCCCAAACTCCGTCCCCATCCAAACCAAGCCCGTACACCCGGCCCGCGTGCCGCCCCCTGGCAAAGCCCAGGCTGGCTGCGAAGGTGCAGGCCGTTTAGCTCAGCGGCCCAGCCCCCTCTCTCCACGCCGGAATCTGGCATTCCTTCGCTCAGCCCCTCCGCGGCCCGCCGTCGGCTCTCGCTCGACCCCAGGAAACGCGGAACCTGAAGGGCAAAACTGCCCACCTCCCTGCACCCTGGCGCCAGGAAAAAGGGTTTGAGACTCGCTGCCCGCCTCCCTCCGGCCGAGGAGGCGTGTGAGGGGTCCCGAGCCGCGGGGAGCAGAAGGCGGCGGGGAACCCCGGGGGTCGGGGGGGGCGCCACGGGAGGGGCCCCCGACGATGTCCAAAGTCGCGGGAGCCCAGCGAGTGTCCTCGCTCCGCGCCGGCGGCCGAGCCCGGCCTTCCCGCACAGAGGAGGACCGAGGGGAGAAGGGTCGCCCCAGGTGGCGGCCCCGGGCGCCGCGGACAGCGTCCCTCAGCCCGATACTCACCACGCGCGGGGGCCGCGCGCCACAGCCAGAAAGCCAGCAGCGCCCACAGCGGAGCGGGGCGCAGGGCGGGCATCTTCTCGGTCGCCTCCTCCGCCGCCGCCGCCGCCTGGGCAGATCCACATGGGGAGGGGGTCCCGACAGAGGAGCCCCACTCTCTCCTCCCCTCCTCCTGCTACAGAAGCTCAGGCCCCGGCGCTGCGCTCCGAAGCCCCGGCGCGAATGCCTGGACTCCCCTCGCCCCGGGCCCGCTGCTCCTCGGCCGCCGCCTCAGCCGCCGCCCGAAGTTTGGCTGAAACTTTCTCGGGTGTGCAGCGAAGCAGCCTCGTGTGTCCTTCCGCCTCAGCCGCCTCCTCCCACCGCAAGCCCCGCCCCGCTGTCGCCGCGGCCCCGGCCCCGCCGCCTTGGGCACCCAGGGGTTTCCCGCAGGAAGAAGCGCCGGCCCGAGCTCCGCGCGGAGGGATCTACTACGAGTCATCGACCCCGGCCGCATCCTTCTCCAGAAGCCTCGGGGGCCGCCGCGCCTTAACTCGGTCGGTGCTGCAGCGCCTCGGCGTGCCGAGGGGGCATGGGGGCGTGGGGGCGTGGGGCCTAGTGGGGTGCGGTGGGACTCGGAACTTCAAGCCCTGGCGTTTGCCAGGATCGTGAACTTGCAGGGAGAGGCGGCCCTCAGCCAGTGAGTTCTGTTTCGCCCCCTACACCCACACTTCCACACACTGCTAGCTAGAGGAATGCGCTGGAGTAGGACCAGCGCTGTCAAAGAAGGAAAGGGGGCCAAGGCGCCAAAGTCCATTAAAAGGGAATAGAGCCATCACTGAGTGGTTCTGCTCCATTCATTCATTCATTCATTTGTTCACCTGTGTAGCAAGTATTTCTTAAGTGCCTTGCTCTGCGAAGCTGTTAGCTTGGCACAGTGGAATGATACCAAAGATGCACAAGCAATTTTGAGGACCAAGACTTTGCTGCTGTGGGCTGGGGGATTCAGGGAAGGCTTTCACAGAGCAACTGAGATGAAAGCAGGATCTTGAAAGGTCAGTAAAATTTGTATACTACTAGGAGACCGCCTAAACTAAAGATACTCATTTTAACACTATAATAGCAAAACCTTGAAAACGACGTAAATGCCCACCCTCAGAGGAATGGATGAATAACGTATACTTATAAAATTAAATGCAACACAGTAATTGAAAAGACTATACTCATGTATGTCGATAGGGATAAATCTTAAAAACTAAATGATAGTGTAAAAACTAATTGCAGAGGGAGACAAAGTATACCATTTATGTATTTTTTCAAAACAATACTACACGTTATCCGTGGATGGGTATATATAGATATAGATATTAAGAGACTATAGTAGTTAATTCCAGGGCAGGTGAGTAGGGGGCGTGATCAGGCCTGGGTACAAGTGGGCTTCTAAGAAAAGAACTAAAAGTAAGAACAACAACAATAGTTGTATGGGCGTATCATTCCAGGAGAGAGCCCTCATGAAAGCAAAGATACAGTCAAAAGAGTAAGTAAATGAGTTCTGGCCCTGTTAGCAGTGAGAGGAGTCAAAGAGGGAAAGGGAGTTGGGACCAAATTATGCAACCCCGAACGGCAAGCTGAAAGGGTGGGGAGGCAGCCACCTCTCAGGTCATAGAAAACTACTGAAGCTTTTTTAACAGAGTTAAGACTCATGGAAAGGAAGGTTGCTCTGATAATCCTGTACAGAGGTGATTGTTGGGAGCGAGAGGTGAACTGGAGCCCCGGGACCAATCAAGTGTTGGTGAAACAGTCCAGGCACAGATTGGAGAAGACCTGAACTAATGAGGTAGATTTCAGAAGGAATGGATCTGAGACAATCCTGAAGAAAAAAAAAATGGGGGTGGGGATTGGAGCAAAACCTATGTGACTAATTGGATGTGGGAGTTTACAATCCTGTTGGGAAGGGAAATCCTACCCATAGAGCCTCTCCCTGACTCTACAGGATAGAATTCAAACTTCTAAAAATAGTACATACAAGGCCTTTCCATCACTGGGCCCCATCTCCTGTCCTCCCTGCCCCCATGGTGAACTTCACACAATAACAGTATTGAATAACTTGAGATTCCCCCAAACATTTCTTGCTGTTTCAGTCTCTGTACCTTCTGTTCCTTTGGCTTGGAGTGACTCCTGTAGTCCCCTTCCCTCCTCCTCTTAACGAACTTCTAATCATAATTCATCCTTCAGTCCTAAGAAAGCTTTGCTGACACTGCAATAAATTCCTACCTCTAGCAGACAGTTCCTCCACTGTCTTCCACTGCCACTTCTTTATCTTACACCAGTATTTATTTTCCACACAGGACTATTTGTATTTCTGTGTTCTCAACTACGTTAGGAGGTCTTCATGGGCAAGGACCATAGCCTATTCATCCTCAGTGTCTATCCCATAATAGATGTTGAACTAGAATGTAAAACAATGCTAAGCAAGTGCAAGTCAGTATGGACGTAGACCTGTGAAGTTCCAAGACTGTATGCTAACAAGCGCTTTAGGTAAGCAAGTACTGTAAGGCCAGTTGCCTCGCTGGGAGCTCGGACACACCGCCCCCCCATCTTTTTTCCAAAAGCTCGGACATGCTTGGGCATGTTCTCTTCTCCCCTTCTCGCACAGCCTGGCCTTCCCTTAAAGAACCCAGTATGCAAGCGGGATCTTGTGATTCTAGACAATAGCAGCCAACTCTTTCTAGCCAATAGCAGCCAAGTCTTTCTAGCCAATAGCAGCCGAGTAATTCTAACCAATAGCAGCCAAGTCCTGTATGCTAACAAAGGCTTGTAACCTTACCCAATAGTAGTCCTGCTCTCCCACAACCAGTCGAGCTCCTTCACTCCCTATAAAACTCCACGTCTGAGAGGAGTCCAGGCGACTTCTCCGGCCCCTCCTGTTGGACCGCAGAACCTCGCCCGGGAGCCTGAATAAACCCTTCGCATTGGATCTTCTTGTGCTGGCCTCAGTTTCTTCCTTTTAAACTCGGCAAGAACAAACCTTACAAGTACTATTAGTGAAAGTAGTCACATTGGAATACTAGAAACCCTTTTCAAAAATAACACAGCCAAAACAGTTTTGGAATTTCTCTTGTGTAAGTATGTTCAGAGAAAGATAACATTGTTTTTCAGTTGTTCACCCACAGTGTTACCAGTTCAATCTTCTTCTTTACTCACCAAAAATAGTGCAAAGTGACTTTGCTACATACACATTTTAAAAATCATCTGCAAAGATAAGTTTTGTCACCATTAAAATACACTCAGAAGAATATAAGACAGTTATCTCAGAAGAACAACTCTAGAAGTGACTGTAGCTCTGACAACATTATTACAATAAATGTGCAGGCCGGGCACGGCAGCTCATGCCTGTAATCCCAGCACTTTGGGAGACTGAGGTGGGCAGATCACCTGAGGTCAGGAGTTCAAGACCAACCTGGCCAACGTGGTGAAACTCCATCTCTACTCAAAACACAAAAAATTAGCTGGGCATGGTGGCAGGCACCTGTAATCCCAGATAGGAGGCTGAGGCAGAAGAATCGCTTGAACCTGGGAGGCGGAGGTTGCAGTGAGCCGAGATCGCACCACGGCACTCCAGCCTGGGCAACGAGAGTGAAACTCTGTCTCAAAAAAACAAAAACAAAAATAAGTGTGCAGTTTCTCAAAGTGTTTTAAAGAAAGCAGCTGTTATGTTCACATATAACTTTTGTTGAATTTGTTACAGTGTTAAACTTATTGCATACATTCTGGTAAGAAGAACAGGAGAAGTAAAGAGTAAATATTATGAATGGAAGTAAGGGAAAGATATGACTGAAAACATATTTTAAAGATAAGTTTTAATGTTAGAAAAATATGAATAAGGGCTACCAATTGCTTTAGTTTTAATCAAAACTAAAAAACATACATATTTATCTTTCCTAATTTAAACTCACATAAAACTGTCTTCCAAAATAAATGCAAAATTGGGCACTTATTTGTTCTCATGTGTGTCCTCTCAGAGCTAAGAAGCAGTAAAAACCCTCACAGGCAGAGACTCTCTCTTTTCTGTTTTGCCCCAGTTTCCATCACAGTAGTGCACATAAGTGCTCAATGATATATGTTTTACATAAATGCTGAATGAGGAACATATATATATAAATAAACTGGGGAGCAATGCAAAACTGGAAGAATGTCGTGGTGTGTTGGAGATGCTGAAGAAGAGATTCTGGGGAGCTGTGAAGCATAGGTTGAGCTATGCCACGTATCTCTCCATGTAACCCAGGAACCCAAGGATATGTGATGAGATGTTTGTGGAAGCTGGAATTAAAAGGAAGATTTCTTTTAATAATGCCTTGCATTTATGCAGTGCTTCAGATGTTTCAAAAACACTTTTAAGTATATTATCTCATTTGATCCTCAAAGCAATCGTGGGAAATAGGCAGCCCAGTCATTATTATTCCCATTTTGCAGATAAAGAAACTGAGATAGAGCTTTAAGTATCTTGCCCAAGGTAAATAAGTAATTAATGACAGAGCTGAGACAAAACCCCCACTGTTTCTGTCCTCTTACTCAGTCTCACTCCACTGCACCTTTGTGCAACAGTGTGAAGCACATCCAAGATGATACTTAGTGTGGGGACCTCTGCATAGAGGGACACCAGCTTCTTGTCACTTCCATGTTAGTACAGAACAAGCTGACCCACTGTAACTAGGAAATATAAACAAGTGAATACATTCTTTTAATTTAAAATATTTTTTGAGAGCCTATTCTCTGTAAAACACATACTAGGCTCTGCAGCAATGCAGAAATAAATAAAACCCAGCCCCTGTGGTTTGGAGAGCACGGAGCATTGAGGGAGGCCAGCATACAAATAATGTAACTACAACATAGATAAAACACAGGGATATGGGAAAGTAGAGAGTACTGTGATTAATTTCAAGGCCACTTTCATCTCATCCATTCCCCAGAATGAAAGATAAGAACTGTGGTGGCCTACCCAGCTGGACTGTAAACCATGTGACAACAGGAACTATTTCTTACCCCTTATTCATGTTTGTAAACTCCACAGTAGTTGGTTCTTTGCCTTGCATAGAGTAAGTGCTCAATAAAGACCTGCTTTCTGAAAGGTTCACAGAGTTCAGCCAAACAGAGGACGAGTTCTAGAAGGCCAGAAGTTAACCTCAAGATTCAAACTAGCTCTGAGAATTAAGAACCAGCCAGACCTTTCCACTGAGCCGAGCCCCAATCAATTACCTCTGCTCTGATTAAGGGAATAAGTAATGTAAGTAATTGTAATATGGTTTGGCTGTGTCCCCACCTAATGTCTTATTTTGAATTATAATCCCCGTAATCCCATGTGTTAAGGGAGAGACCAGGTGGAGGTAATTGAATCATGGTGGTGGTTTCCCCCATGCTGTTCTCATGATAATGAGTGACTTCACGAGATCTGATGGTTTTATGTGTTTGGCAGCTCCTCCTGCATTCATTCTCCTTCATGCCACCTTGTGAAGAAGGTCCCTTGCTCCTTCTCTGCCTTCTGCCGTGAAGTTTCCTGAGGCCTCCCCAGCCATGCTAAACTGTGAGTTGAATTAACCTCTTTCTATATAAGTTACCCAGTCTTGGGCAGTTCTTTAGAGCACTGTGAAGACAGACTAATACAATGGGCTTCTTGACATATTTTTGCCCTTTTATGATAGTGATTATCTCAATCTGATTGATGTTAAGGAAAGGCACAGTGACTCATGCCTGTAATCTCAACACTTTGGGAGGCCAAGGCAGAAGGATTGCTTGAGCCCAGGGGTTCAAGACCAGCCTAGGCAACAAAGTGAGACCCTGTCCCTACAAAAAAAAAATGAAAAAATTAACTGGGAGTGGTGATGCATGTCTGTAGTCCTAGCTACTCAGGAGGCTGAGGTAGGAGGACCACTTCATCCCAGGAGGTTGAGGCTGCAGTGAACCATGTTACCATCGCTGTATTCCAGCCTGGGTCCTGCTCTATCAGCAAGACCCTGTCAAAAAAAAAAAAAAAAAACAGAAACTTACCTAGAAATTTAATATCTTCTGCTATACATGAGATATGCACGAAAATTCATATAGGAATGCTCACTGTAGCACTACCTTAAAATCTTCGTTTAAGTATTTTATGCTAGAAGGTATTACACTTCAATTACTAAGGAGGTATGTACTTTTTGTATATCATAATGTATGAAAGGGTTGACCTGTATGCACCAAGATGTCTCTCCAGTTTAAGAGTATCATAAATTTACAACTGTGTAATTATCAAACCACAGTATTATTGGATGAGTCTCAGTGCTTTAGTCACTAAAACGGTTATGCAATTCTGAATATTTATTAATGTTTTGGCATTTGTTCTCAGGGACTGAGTTGTTTTTACTCACATTCTTATATTCTTCCTTCATGATTAGCCAAGAAGTTCTTGACAGCAAGATTCAGTCACACAGAAAGTTTTTATCTTAAAATATGGAAAATCTTCATACCAACTAGGTGCAGATCATATCTAAGTCCCCCAAAGAAGAAGAAAATGGAAACTTTTCTTATTAAGTAGAATTGAAAATGGTTAACTAAGTATGAGAGTGGGGGCATCAAAAGGAAGGAAGAGAAATTCCATTTTAAAACATATGCACAGGCCAGGCACAATGATTCACACCTGTAATCCCAGCACTTTGGGAGACCAAGATAGGAGGATCACTTGAGCTCAGGAGTTTGAGACCAGCCTGGGCAATATGTTGAAACCCTGAGTCTAAATAAGATTACAAAAAGTAGCTAAGCATGGTGGCACACGCCTATGGTCCCAGCTACTCAGAGGTAGGAGAATCACCTGAGCCCGGGAAGTCAAGGCTGCAGTGAGCCGTGATCACACTAATCACTGCACTCCAGTCTGGGTGACAAAGTGAGACTCTGTCTCAAAATAAATGAATAAATAAATAAAACCATGCATTTAAAAAAATCTCCAAGTAAGTAATTCATCAGGAGATAATTAATGGCTGGCAACAGGTATTTATAATGGAAGCATATATGGCCTTAACGATAGGGTTTGCTTCTGAAAGCACTCTAATTAAAAAGGGAAAGAGTAATTTTGTAGGAAAGTACAAATCAGTGGTGTGTATGTCTGCTAATGTGGGCAAAGAGACGGAGGTGGTAATTGCTAGACCCAGACCAAGTATCAGCAACAGCTGAACATAATGATCTTATACATATGCAAATAGGATTTCTGATAAAGCCAAAACTACATCATTATTATTATTCATCAATGTGGAATGGAATGTGAAATTGGAATCAGCAGGTGAGGGGTGGTTGTACCTGAATATCCTGTATATCAACTCTTTTTTTTTTTTAATCATTCTGATCTCTGTTAAGAATAATGTAACATGACTACTTTTTCCTCTTTCTCAGATCACTGATTCAATCATTGTTTTTTCAAATCTTTGCCCCCTTTCCTCTTATAACACTTACTAACAGTCTAAGCAGAAAGAGAAGAACAGATGGTGGTAAGACCTAGGATGTTTACCCCACTAAGATCTATGTCTGAATCCAGAAGGAAGTGCTCATTGCTGAGAAGAGCCCTGACAATTCACACCTCTGTTTGTTTCTTTTGCAAGATATAGCTACCTCAAAAAAGTCTTCCTTAATCGAACTCTTATGGCCTGGAATCCTTTCTGCCGATGACTTTCATTTGAGAGTATTTACTAAAGGCAATGGTTGGAGAAATAGATATTTTTAAAATAAGGGAAGAAGTAGATAGGGTAAACCCAGACGTACTTATGTAAACTCCAAGTGCTGAAGTTAGAAGACAACCTTTAAGTTACAAAAAAAAAAAAAAAACCAAGTTAGAATATGTAAAAGACAATATAGTTCCTTACCCATCCGCCACTTGGTTTTGAGGAGAAAAGGGAAGTAGGAAGAGTTGAAGAGAAGGACAACAGAACAGAAAAGAGTGGGAGAGGAAGGGGAAAGGGTGCTCTGGAGCACTATGCACCTGTTTAAAGTGGGGAAGTAGCACTAACACTAGCAAAAGAAGAACCACCATGGAGTTCCTCCTTGCACATCTCTCTTCCCTCCTGAAGGCCTAGGGTGAGCTCACTGCCCCCTGAGACTCTCTCAAGGCCCTTAAGATACCTTCTTGAAGTCCCTCCAAAGAACTCAGTGTGCCCGCAGTCCAAATCAGTTTCCTCTATCATAAATACCCATAGATAACCACGCAATAAAGCATTAATGATGACAATGGCAATTTTGTGTGTCAAATACCGTATTAAGCACTTTACCTGCTTTATTGTTTGTAATGCTCCAACAGCTTATGGGTAGGTGTTATTATTCCTACTTCACAGTACAAAAAAGTGAAACCTGAGTAAATTGTCTGAGATCACACAGCTGCTAAGAATTGGCACAGGGATTTAAGCCCAGGTCCATCTGACCAACTCTGATGGCACATAGTTGACCTTTGCATGGTCCTGCCTGCCCACAGGTCGCTGCCTCAGTGATTCAATCTCATCTATTGTTTAGATGACCAACTTAACCACTAAATAAGTTATCCTCAAATCATTCATTGTAAGCCTAGTCTCCCAAGTTTATTGTGAGTCAAGGGCTAGGTCATACACCTCTTTTGTGCTCCTCTATATCATGGCACCCAATCTCTTGCTTGTCAGCTTCCAACTATGGGGCTTAAGTTTAAGGACTTCTTTTCCTGGTATCTGTCCCTCACAGGGGAGATGTTCAGACAATTCTATTGATTGATTTCACCTGACAATTTTTTATTTTGAAATACTCTCTTCTAAGTGTTCCTAATAAATTTTTCAAAATCAGCAAGGAAAAAAATTCTATTTATTGACAACTGTTTATAAAAATTAAAACATCAATTTAAAATTTAAAATAACCTATAATACCACCACTATTAGCATCTTGGTGTGTTTTATTCATTTGTTCTTTATATGTATATTTTTACGGAGTTGTAATCAAGACATACGTATAGTTGGGTTTTTTGTTTGTTTGCTTTTTGTCTTTTTGTTTTCTTGAGACAGAGTCTTGCTCTGTCACTCAGGCTGGAGTGCAATGGCACCATCTCGGCTCACTGCAACCTCCACCTCCCAGGTTCAAGCAATTCTCCTGCCTCAGCTTCCCAAGTAGCTGGCATTACAGGCGTGCACCACCATGCCCAGCTGACATTTGTATTTTTAGAAGAGATGGGGTTTCACCATGTTGGCCAGGCTGGTCTCAAACTCCTGATGTCAGGTGATCTTCCCGCCTCAGCCTCCCAAAGTGCTGGGATTACAGGTGTGAGCCACCATGCCCAGCCGACATACATATAATTTTTATCAAGATTTCTTAGGTAATTCATATATCATAAATATTTTCTTTGTTTTTAATAGTTGCCATACATAGCATTGTTATTGTCTGCAAGACATTCCAGCCTTAATTAATATATAGAGCTAGAATGCTTTCTGCATTAGTATTGGGATCTGTATCCAGAAGTTGTCCATCTTATTTCAAAGACAGCCTTTGGGGACAGTTCCTCCATACTTGTTTTATTGCCAGTCATGATTGGATGAATAAGTAGACTCCTCTTTATCTTGAATCAGGGAGATGGATGAGCCCAAAAGAATCCCCTGTTGTTGCTCTCCAATCCCCTTTCTGGCATTTACAAGTCTTCACCACTTTCCTGGAGACTCTTTCCTTCTTTCTGTTCCCCATTTTCTTCCTAGCAAAAGGCTTCACTTCCTACTTCACTAAAGATGTCTCCTAGTTCAAATATCACTTTCCCTGCAAAACCTTCCTTAGCCCTCACCATTTCTACACTGACAGGCCATCTAAGGACTCCCTGTTACCTCCCCTCTCAACCTAGCAACTTATCTCTTATGTACCCACGTTTACTTCTCTCATTATATCTCAGAAAAAAGAGTCTGTCCTTTCAATGCTAATTCTTCAGCATTGGCCATTGATTTCATTCCCGTATACCTTTTCTGAGGCCATTTTGCATTCATTACCCACTGATTCCCACTCTCATCATTCATCTTTCCCTCTCTATTGGTTTACTCCCTCAGCCAACAATTTTCTTCCAGACACACACACACACACACACACACACACACACACTCACTCTTTCTATTGTATTTCTATTTCAAATTCATCTTTCCTTTCACTTCCAAACCTCTTAAAAGAGTGGTTTATCCTTTGCTGTTTTTATTTCTGCAATTTATTACAACTTCCTCTCATTACATTTATTGAGCACTTACTATGTAAAAACAATGTTGAAGTAGAGATCGATAAAGCAGTCTCTACTCCCGAAGAGCTTCTAATTAGTAGGGAAGACAGTAAATCAAAACAGCACAACACAATAAAATAAATCGTATCACATAAATATGTGCAAAAGTATCCATGGGGAAATTGGAGAGATTTCCTAGGGAGGTGACATTTGAGTTTGGTCTTGAACAATGAGTGCAGTATTATCAGGCAGAGACTGTACATGTATTGCACATGACTGACAGGAACAACTTATGCAGATAACTGAGAAATCATATTAATGCTTACTTAGGAAATACCAATACTTATCAGGTGTGATAAGAGCTGGATTCCTAGTAAGGAACATCTGAGGAAGAGATGAAGAATTATTTAGGCTAGTAATTCTCAAACTTTAGCACTTTAGACTCACCCAGAAGACTTATAAAAATGCAAACTGCTAGGCTTCATTCCCAAAGTTTTGAAAGGGGTGTGGGGTGAGCCAGATAATTTACATTTATAACAAGTTCCCAAGTGATACTGTTGCTGCCGATCTGGAGACCACACTTTGAAAACCGCTGGCTTAGTAATCCAGCTTCTGCTTCAGCTGTTCTAGTGAAAATACTTTTTAGATGTCTCCAAAGATCTCCAACTGCCAAATCCAATGAACTCATTCTCAGTCTTCATTTTCCTTGATGAGTTTGCAGCATTTGACATCATTGGCAATTTCAGTGACCTGTTAACTGTCTCCCAGCTTTAAGTCTCTCTTTTAATCCATTCAGTACTCTGAAACCCACAGGATTGTCCAAAATACAAGTACAAACCCATCACATCATACTTAAAACCAATGGCTCCCCATTCTCTGCAGTTAGAGCCCAAACTGCACAGACTGACATGAAAAATCCATTGGCATTCTGACCACGTTTACGTCTGCCCCTGTTGCTGCCCAGGATTGCATAGTCTTTATTCCAGGCACATCAAGCTACTAGCCAGTCCCCAAACATGCTATGGGCTCATGTTCTCTTCAGCTCCCTATATGCACTTGCCTTTGCCTATAATGCCCTTACTGCCTCCCCTTCCCTAGCCCATCCTCCCCTGGACCCATCGTGATATAGTGGAACCATAGTGATGTGGTTTGGATGTGTGTCCCCTCCAAATCTCACATTGAAATGTGATCCCCAACGTTGGAGGTGGGGCCTGGTGGGAGGTGCTGGATCTTGAGGGCAGATCCCTCATGGATGGCTGAGTGCCATCCCCTTGGTGATAAGCAAATTCTCACTCTGTTAGTTTACAAGAGACGGTTGTTTAAAAAGAGCCTGACGGCCCCCGTCTCTCTTGCTTTCTCTCTTACCATATGACACACTGGCTCCCCTTTGCCTTCCACCATGATTGCAAGCTTCCTGAAGCCCTCACCAGAAGCAGATACTGGCACTGTGCTTCACCTACAGGGTGCAGAACTGTGAGCCAAATAAACCTCTTTTTTTTTTTTTTTGAGACAGAGTCTTGCTCTGTCACCCATTCTGGAGTGCCCTGGTGCAAACTCTGCTCACTGCAACCTCTGCCTCCCAGGTTCAAACAGTTCTCATTCCTTAGCTTCCTAGGTAACTGGGATTACAGGTATGCACCACCACACCCCGCTAATTTTTATCTTTTCAGTAGAGACAGGCTTTTGCCAAGTTGGCCAGGCTGGTCTTGAACTGTTGACCTCAAGTGATCCACCTGCCTTGGCCTCCCAAAGTTCTGGAATAATAGCTGTGAGCGACCATGCCTGGCCAAAATAAACCTTTTTTCCTTTTAAATTACCCAGTCTCAGATATTCTTTTATAGCAATGCAAAATGGACCAATACCCATGGAATCCTGGCTGAAGGCCTAGCTCCAATCTCATCTCCTCTGCAAAGCCTTCCTTACCTTTCTGGCTCCTTTTCCTGAGGCACTCCATCGGTTGGTTTATAGATATTATATATACCACTTAACAACTAGTTGAACACGTGATTACTATATGGGGACTTGCTTGATTCTCTGAATCTTACTCTGAATCTATCGTATTATTTTTGTTATTCTCATAAAAGGCTTTCAATATAGGTGTATTGAATGAATGTTGAGAACACAGTACACATTTGATAAATAATGATTTGAGTAGGCAGTTGCTCCTTACCCAGTGGAACAGGCAAGCAGGCAAAGAGGAGGTGGAGGACACAAAGAGAAACTTTGTTAATGAGCAAGAATCAAACGTGCCACCTCCAGCCTCCTGACTCCCTGCCTGAGAGGGTGAACCACAGGCTATTCCCCATGATTGCCTCTTTCTTTGATGACACAGTGGTTTGTCAGCTCTGTGGACTGGGCAGTTATGCAGCTGCCTTTCTTGCTTTCAGCAAAATGCTTGCTGGAGGACTTATCCAAAGCTGAGGAAAAACACCTGTGGGGACTGGGCAGGAAGCACTTCAGTAGTTTATCTTGGTGCATGCACCACCAGCGGACAGCCATTTGCCTTCCATTCCTGTTCTGCAACTGAAGAAATGCTGGGGGGTTATCTGCCTCCAGGAAGAAGAGAGCCCACCTACCATCCATTCTTCTCTCTTTCATCCTTAGTCTTACCCCTGCACATTCTGATTGTTGTGGTGACCAGATCCTGCAGAAATAAAACAGGCCTGGGTTCCTATGTGGCTGGGCTGTATTCTCATTATCTAGTAAAACCATGACATTAAGGAGGCATCTATCAACTATTGAGCTCAGAATACCCATGCCTTTTGTCACCTAGTCTTTCCCCGTCTCTGTGCAAATGGTTACTAGAACAGCCATTTATAAAGTGACTCCTATGTGATGGGTGTTTTGCATACATGATCTCATTAGATCCACACAAGATTCCTGCAAGATAGATACCTTTATCTCCATTTAACAATTAAAGATGCTGAGGCTCAGAGAAGTTAAATAACTTATCCAAGGTAGACAAGCTAATAAGTGGTAGGGATCAGATTTGAACCTATGGTGCAACAATTTTAAAGGCTATATTTTTTCCACTATTTATATCATCTTGGAGAACTACAAAAGCTGAAAGTTACAGAGTCAGCCAATGTCATAGCAGAAATTAAATTCAAGGTGTTCTGATTTCCAGGGCAGCCTACAAATATCCACCATATTGAAAGAACTGTTTGAATGGGTATATTTAATGTTCCAAGAATTAATGACACTTAAAAATATATGTTGATACTACAGTTTGAAAAGGACCCAGAATTGGAAAGGCTGCCTGATTATCCATGAGTGTCCCTTGTCTCTACTGTCCTGTAGTCAGTGCCACCTCAAAGTTGGATGCACGTGAGTAGAGATGCTTTCTTGTCACCAAAAGTCACACATTTACCTTTGATTCAGACCCTCTGCGGAAGTCAGTGCTTTTAAAATCTTCCCTTCTCTTCTTTTTGTTTGACGAAATATAAATGATTGTTTATTTCTAGAACGATGCCAAATTCAATAAAACAATGACAGAGTTGTGTTTTGTCTTCTGGTCAAGTTGACACCATAAAGTGGGTTTTCCTGAATGTTTCCCTGTTGCACTGGTGCTCTTGGCATTGTGAATAAACAGAGCTGGTGATAACATCCATCATAAGAGTTAAGCACATCGAGTGGGTGATAAAATCAACAAGAAGCTGAAAGCAAGATTTACCAGGGATAAGCTGCCAAGAGTTGGCTGTAGACTCTAAGTGGACACTGTGGCTCATTCATCTTCGCCCTTCAGCTTTCCACCCCAACGACATCATCCCTGCCTCAGCACTCATGACAAGAGTAGGAAAGAGAAGGAAAGCACCGGGGTCAAATACAGAAGACAAATACATAGTATTGATCAGCCTGAGATAAAATGTGAAGACTCAGTAGTAAATTCTTGAGTACTGAGAGAGAACAAAGAAAATAGTTTTTTTAAGTAAAAATGAACCAACTAACAAACAAAGGTCATATTCCAGAAGGGCAAGTAGACACAAATGATCACTGGGCTTCTTTTAAGCAGCGTTCCGTTTTCTTGTCCTAACCTATCTCAAACTAAGGAAGTTCTAGGGTCTATTGTTCAGAGATTTGACATTGTTTGCCTTGGATTATTCCCACTCTTAAATGTTTCTTGCCTTTTCTCAAAAATGGGTTAAAAATGCCCAGGTTTCCCTCAAGCATCTTAATGAGTTAGTCACGATTACAAATGCATCTTTTAAATTACCCAACCTGTTGAAAGGCTACCGTGAAAGGAGCTTCTACAAACAAAATCTGGGCGGTGTTTTTTATTATCTTATGTTGCAAAATGTGAATAAGGAGCTCCTTCCAAGTGAATAATTAGCACAAAGGCTGTTGAAGCAGAGGAGAGATAGGTGGGCTACTGTTTCATGGAAAATGTCGCTGTTGTTTCTGCAAGGAATATGTACATTACTAGTAAAGGAGAAGCTCTTTGCTAACAAATGTGAAAGGGCTTCACACAGTTTATGGCATATAATAAGTGCTCATAATTTCTTTGCTGCATCAGAATCCTCTCTGTAGTCTACTTCTCAAATAATCAACCGTGGTGACCTCCATTTCCTCACCATCCTGTCTCCTTGTGTTCCTTCTGTTATAGGAATTGCAGCCTCATCACCTATCACAATGCTTCTCAACCCTTTTCTTTTCATCCTTGCCTTCCTAAGGAGGCTTTTCAGACATTTTTAAAAATTGCTCTTCTCCGTAACATTTTGGTACCACAGTGTGATGGTGAATTTTATGTGTCACCTTTACTGGACTAAGGATTGCTGAGATCACTGGTAAAGCATTATTTGTGGGTGTGTCTGGGAGGGTGTTTTTGGAAAAGGTTAGCATTTGAATTGGTAGAGTGAGTAAAAGATTACCCTTGGCTGTGTGGGTGGGCATCATGCAATCCCTTGAAGGCCTGAATAAAACAGAGAGGTGGAGGAAGCACAAGTTCCCTCTCTCCTCTGGAGCTGGGATATCCATCTCCTCCTGCCCTGGGATATTGGTAGTGTTTCTGGTTCTTGGGCCTTTATACTTGGACTGGGACTTACAGGATTGGCTCCCCTGGTTCTCAGGCCTTCTGGCTTGGACTGGAGTTATACCATTGACTTTCCTGGGCTTCCAACTTGCAGATAGCTGATCATGAGAACAGTTTCCATAATTGCATGAGCCAATCTCCCGTAATAAATCTATTTCTGTTTATCTATATACATGCTGTCAGTTCTGTTTCTCTAGAGAACCCTAACACACACAGATATATTGTGATATCAGTTCATGTATTGTATATATATCTGTACTTTATACATTTAAAAAATTAAGTTGTTTTTTATCCCCCAAGAACAATCCTTACTCCCAGTGAGACTGTGGAACCTATCAGACCACAGCAGACTGACTTATGATACAACAGAAGTAGATCACAGAAATAGATGCTAGACAAAATTGATTCGGGCAAAAACTGATTCAGATGTCAGGCATATAAATTTGTCTAGATCAGACTTAGTAAAGGTAAAGACAGACAGATGGCCATAAAGGTTAGCTAAACAAGACACAAGTTGGAGAATACAGCTGACGGCAGTGTTGATGGAAGATAGGAGGGCAAGGCTCAAGGCAGGCAGAGAAGTGAAGAATATTTGTCCACTGGGTCAGAGAATGCCTTATATAGAGAAATTTCATCATCCAGAAAAGGTCCATAGAAGAGAAATTATTCTCAGGTCTGAAGCCAGACTTCGACATTTTGCCTTTGTTCCTGAGGAGCCTGGACTACCCAGCCGACTGTGCCCTATTGATGAAAATCTCTGATTATTATAGGGGAACACATTATGTTGGCTCCCATATTCCCTGAGAACCACCTACGTCTCCTAGTACTTTGAAGTCATGGTATCAGATGAAAGAACCAAGCTTTCCAAATTGACTTGGAGCTGTACTGGGGGTTCATGGCCTCAAGCATTCAAACAGGTTGATCAGATATGAGGTCTGATATTCCTTTTCCTCAAGTCATTTATCTTCTGGAGATCCTAACTAACCTAACCTCTCCTAATCTAAAAGGAGCAGACCCAGGGTTCTGACTGGGCAGTCTCAAAGTTATGCTTCCTGAAACCATTAGGATCGCTTCATAGTCACATCCAATAGCCTTTCTCTTTCTCAGGCCTGCAGCTCACTGCATGTGGTGTTGCGTCTTTAATTAGAGGTCAGCCACTTTAACTGCAGTCTTCATCACACTCTGCCTCCAGAGTCTTCTGAATGCTGTGTTTGAGGGTCTTCTCAGTCTCTTCCTTCCTCTTTATCTTTATCAAAGGCACCCTTTTAATCTTTTGGTTCCTTTCTGTTTCCCTCCATGCTCATCTGTTTATATGTTCAGCTTAAGGTCATAAACATAGTTGAGTGCTTGCTATATGCCCAGCACTGATATAAACAAGAACAGCCCTTGCACATTCTTGTGATGGAACAGATATGTATATAACCGAGCAAAACACAACGTGAAATATGTAATAAAAATATGTACAAAATGTCTTAGGAACTCAAAAGAGGAAGCGATGAATTCTGTCTTGAGAAAAATAAAAGGCATTGCAGAAGGAGAAAATTGTACTTTGAGAATGAATTAGGGATTTATGAAAAGAAAAGTTGGAGGAAGAGCATTACAGACAGAGAGATGAGGATGGGACAGGAACAGCATGACCAAGAAGGGTTAGAAAGTCCATGTAACTGGAGGGGAAGTAGGCAAGAGTGGGCAGGGGGAGTGGTAGGCATCAACCCTGGAAAGTTAGGAATGCATCGCAGCTGTAGTCTGCATTTAAACCTACATGTCTAGTTAACATTCAAATGGATCACTGCATGCCCTGGCACATTCATTTTTTAAAAAATAAATTTAGCTCATACTGCTTACTATATACCATGTAACATGTTTGGTGCTGGTGATACAAAGATAAATAAGCTGTCCCCTCGAGAAATCAAAATATAATAGAGAGGTAAGGATATGTTTTAAGTTAATATGTGCAGTACAAGCTGACCCATGCAGTGATGGTAGTGTGTATATAACACAAAATAGAGAGCAGTTGGCTCTGAGCAGAGCATGCTTCAGAGAAAAAGTGATAGCTGAGCTTTAAAAGATTAATTGGGGTTGGGTGATGCGGTAAGCAGAATAATTGCTTCCCAAAGATATCCACATCCCAAACTTGCAAATGTTGCCTTACATGTCAATGAGTGCTTCGCAGATATGACTAAGTTTAGGGAAGACTGGAAGATTAGATTATTCAGATGAGCCTGATATAATCACAGGGATCCTTACAGAAAAAGGAGGTGGGAGTGTCAGAGAAAGAGATGCGACAATGAAAGCAGAGTTAAAGTGACAAGGCCATCAGCCAAAAACAAAAACAAAAAACAAAAACTGTGGTTAGAAGCTGGAAGAGGCAAAGAACAGAGTCTTTCTTCAAGCTCCAGGAGGTATGAAGGTCTACCAACACCTTAATTTTAGCCCCATGAAATAGCCTCATTTCAGACTTCTGATCTGGAAAAGAGTAAGTTTGTGATAGTTTGTTACAGCAACAGGAAATGAATACAGATGGGAAAGCAGCCAGGGTGTTGGGGGTGAGAGCATTCCAGGCAGAAGGAATAGCATAAGCAAAGTCACAGAGGCATGAAATGGAAGGGCATACTCTCAGGCCAGGGGTTACAAGTAGTTTAGTGTTGCTTAGGTTTAAGAACCACCAGGTACGGAGCAGAAGAATATGCTGGTGTGTAAGGCAAGTCCCTGATGACATAAGGCCTGGTAAGGAGCAGCCCTAACATGGAGCTTAGGTATTGCTGAAGCTTAGAAGATAAATCAGGAGCCATTTCATGGTTTCACACAAAAAAGGAAAAACACTGAATTTTCCATTTTGGAAGAAAAGCTTAATGGGAAAGAGCCCAGGGCAGGGAGATTGTTAAGGAGGCTATTACAAAGTCCTGGAGAGATGTGGTGGGGCTTGAACTAAAGCAGCGTGAGGAATAGAAGTCAGGGTAGTGATATTTAGGATTCAGAGTGACCAAATATGAGGAGCAAGGAGAAAGGGAAGAGTCAAGGATGACCCCACATTTCTGATTTGGACTTTAGTGAATGGCCACATGTTTACTGACATGGGAAAAACTGGAAGTTCCTCCCTATGTTTCTTAGACTCATATTTTCTATATTTCTGTATCCACTAGGCTAATTCATCCATCAGCCTATGTCTAGACAGCCTATAAAGTCTTTCTAGCCACTTTTTCTGATTCTAGCCTTTCCCCTTCTCGATCTATTCTCCACTATATAGTTAGAACAACCAGTTGAATATTCATCAAATATTTATTTAGTGCCTGTCATGTTCCAGGTTCTGTTATAGACTCTATTCATATTATAATGAACAAAACAATTTTAAAAAATAAGCTAGCTTGCATTTAATCTAGAAGATTCTCATAGAAGGTAATTTTGGGTTGTTCCATCTCTAATTCATACCTTCTACAATCACTTCAAATTTCCTCTCACTTTATATCTAAATTTTCTTGTGTGTGCTCAAGCTCTCTGTCAACTTCCTTCCACCAAACAAACTGTAGGGACTCTTAACTTACAAATCGGTTGTGATCTAAAGCAGTGCTTTTCAAACTATCTGTGGGGTTAAATTTTTTTTTTAATTTCCAAGCTTGTGGTCTAAGCGTCTTCCTGCATATGACTAGTCCACAGGTCATGCCATCTGTGACTCACTGTGAGAATTCCACGACACCCAAACCAGTTCATACCCTGCTCACTGACATTAGTCTACTGACAACGTGCTTGTATGTTACAGCATTCTCGATTTGCTCTAAAACTTTCTTAATGCTTACTCTCAATTTTAGCATCATCCATATACCACATTGGAATAATTAGTAAGTCCCTTACTAAAACAGTTTTCATGGATTTGGAACACATTTTTTTATAAATGCCTAATGGTATCGTGATTGCATTTTTTTACTTTTTATTTTTTTCCTTCAACTTTTAAGTTCAGGGGTGTATGTGTAGGATGTGGAGGTTTGTTACAGAGGTAAACATGTGCCATAGTGGTTTGCTGTACAATTAATCCCATCACCTGGGTATTAAGCCCAGTATCCATCAGATATTCTTCCTGATATTCTCCCTCCCCTCACACCCCCCTCTGACTGACCCCATTGTGTGTTGTTCCCCCCATGTGTCCATGTGTTCTCATCATTCATCTCCCACTTATAAGTGAGAACATGCGGTTTTTTGGTTCTCTGTCCCTGCGTTAGTTTGCTGAGGATAATGGCCTCCAGCTCCATCCATGCCACTGCAAAAGAAATGATCTCATTCCTTTTCCTGGCTGCATAGTATTCCATGGTGTATATGTACATTTTCTTTATCCAGTCTGTCGTTGATGAGCATTTAGGTTAATTTCGTGTCTTTGCTATTGTTAATAGTGCTACAATGAACATACATGTGCTTGTGTTTTTATAATATAATTATTTATATTCCTTTGGGTATATACCCAATGATGGGGCTACTGGGTCAAATGTTGTTTCTGCCTCTAGCTCTTTGAGGATTTGCCACACTGTCTTCCACAATGGTTGAACTAATTTACATTCCCACCAACAGTATAAAAACATTCCTTTCTGTCCACAACCTCACCAGCATCTGTTTTTGTTTTTTTTTTAACTTTTTAGTAATAGCCATTCTGATTGGTATGAGATGGTATCTCATTGTTGTTTTGATTTACATTTCTCTAATGATCAGTGATGTTGAGCTTTTTATCATATGTTTTTGGCCACATGTTTGAGTTCTTTTGAGAAGTGTCTGTTCATGTCCTTTGCCCATCTTTTAATGGGGTTTTTTTTTTCTTGTAAATTTGTTTAAGTTCCTGTAAACTCTGGATATTAGACCTTTGTCAGATAAATAGATTGCAAAATTTTCTCCCATTCTGTAAATTGTTCACTCTGATGATAGTTTCATTTGCTGTGCAGAAGCTCTTTAGGTTAATTAGATCCCATTTGTCAATTTTTGCTTTTATTGCAATTGTTTTGGCATTTTTGCCATGATTGCTTTTTTTCTTTCTTTTTTTTTTTTTTTTTTTTTTGCTTGCCCATTGAAACCTATATTGGCCATTCTAGCTTATGTTCTTCCTATAAATAGACCTTAGACTATGTGGAGACAGGAGATGGAAGAGCTCTGAGACTACTCTTCGGTACACCATCTTCCTTTAAAGAATGAATACTTCCGACCAGGCGTGGTGGCTCATGCCTTTAATCCCAGCACTTCGGGAGGCCGAGGAGGGTGGATCACGAGGTCAGGAGATAGAGACCATCCTGGCTAACATGGTGAAACTCCGTCTCTACTAAAAATAGAAAAAATTAGCCGGGCATGGTGACACGTGCCTGTAGTCCCAGCTACTCTGGGAGGCTGAAGCAGGAGAATCGCTTGACCCTGGGAGGCGGAGGTTCCAGTGAGCTGAGATTGCACTACTGCACTCCAGCCCGGGTGACAGAGCAAGAGTCCGTCTCAAAACAAAAACAAAAACAAAAACAAAAAAGAATGAATACTTTTTATTGTCCCCTCCTTTTCTTGTTTTTCTTTTACTTCTCCTTAACCCATCCCATTTTGTGCAAATTAAGATTAAAATTAATGTGAAAGACTCCCAATTTTTTATCAAGTTCTTGCCAGAACTATTGGAACCACTTCAATTTTACCAGCCCTAATTAGATGAAGCTATTTAGCATAAATCATCCTTGCAGTTCAACCTCAGGCTTATGCACTGGCTGGGACTAAAAAAGAAAAGGAGCCTTTGTCTCTGATTCACTGGCTCAACTCTGAGGCTGGCTTATGTTGGACTGCCTCCAGCCCCCAATGAGTATGTCTGCAGCCTTATATTACAGTTTTTTCAGGAATTTTAAAAAAATCCATATCCTTTCTTTGATTTTAACACTACAAATTCTTTCTTCCCTGTGAATAAACTCTTTTTCTATGGCTCTCATGACTCCACATTGGATTTCTTTGTTGTCTCATTCTCCTCTCTCTCATTAACAAAGGGCCTCATCCTAGACCACCTTCTCTCACCCTCACATGCTCTCAGATGCTCTCATCCTTTCTTATGGAATCAGTTATTACCTAGAGAGACTCATGACCTCAACTGTTTCCTGAGTATGAGGCACTTAATTTCAACTGCTTTCTCAACATTTTCACTTAAATATCTCCTAAGCATCACAAACTCAACTCAATGTTATTATTCTGCATTCCATATCAGGAAAACACCATCTGCTTAAACATTCAAGATAAACACTTGGGATCATTTTTGACTCCTCATTTGCCTTCATTCCCCATCTTCATCTGGTTGCCACTCACCATGCCACAACTGCTGTGTTTATTTCTCCATTCTCATTTTCCCCATCTCCACTGCCTTGCCTCAGGCCCTCATCAGTTTTTACATGGGCTATTCTCAGTTCTCTGAACCCTCAGATCAGCAATGTCCCACCCAGACTCTGAGTTGCAGTCCCACTCACTGCATTGTCCTTTCTCTCTGACAAGCACATCCAGTCATCCCTACTCTTGATACTGACCTTCAAAACTCTTCTTTCTGTAGCTCTTTGTAATGCAATCAAAACTCCATTCTCAGCATGAATTGCCAAGCCTTTTCACACACAGCCCCTGAATCTGACTGACTTGTAGCCTCTTCTTCTAATTTAACAATAACAACAACAAAAACAACAAACCACCACATCCCACAGACCATCCTCTCAGTTATCCTCAAATTTCCCAAGCTTGCCAGCATTTCTGCCACTTCTCAGGGCCCTGTACCTTTGAGCATTCTATTCTGGTGACCAGCTATGAACCAACCCCTGCCCTGCCTTGATGTTCCTCTATTTGGTATACACGCTTCAGCTTCCAAGGCAACTCCTCCAAGCACAGTTCACTGCTCCTCCCACTGCATTACCACAGCATGATGTAAGGGCCTCTACGGGTGGTTCCTTCAATGCAGTTGTTTTGAGCTAGGCACTGAGCTAGATTCTAGGGGTACAAGATAAAGATAGGTAGATTCTAGAGGTACAAAGATAAAGATAGCCCTTACAAAGACGGCTCTTAAGGAGCTTATCTTCAATTAGTAGAGGAAGACATAAGTGTAAATAGCAAGTACACTTATGTATTTTAAAACAATCGATGTTACAAAGCACTATAAGTGCTGTAGGAGAAATATGGGCAGGGCACAATAAATGAAGGAAGGGGTGGTTAATTCTACCTGTGGGATTGGAGGTGGGAGGAGAGAAACTAAGGAAATCTATTATAAGGGAGATAACCCTCCTGGAGGGTAATGAGAGGAGCTCATTCCAGGCAGAGAACAGCATGAACAAAGGCCTGAAAGGATGCAAGAGCATGCTATATTTAGGGAAAAGCAATTGGTTCTGTATAGCTAGATATTCAGTATCAGCATAGACCGAGTTAGACAAGAAGCTGGAGAACAAGAGGAAAGCTTTACCTTATAGGCAATAAGGAGCCACTGCAGGGTTTTACACAGGGATAGATACTTTACCATTTGTATTTTCAGAAAGCTCATTCTAGCAACAGGGTACAGAGTATAATAAAGTACTGGAGGGTGGTCTACATATGTACTTTTCTTATTGGATTGTGAACTCCTTGTTGTCGAGTACCGTGGCTCTTTAATTTCTATCCTTCCAATGCCTAATACACGTATTCATCAAGCAATAAGAGAGAGGATCTCCAGCCTGGCCAACATGGTGAACTCTCGTCTCTACTAAAAATACAAAAAACTTAGCTGGCCTTGGTGGCAGTGTGCCTGTGGTCCCAGCTACGCAGGAGGCTGAGGCAAGAGAATCATTTGAACCCAGGAGGCACTGACTGCAGTAAGCCAAGATTGCGCCACTGCACTCCAGCCTGGGTAACAGAGTGAGACTCTGTCTCGAAAGATAGAGTGAGAGAGGATCCATGATGCTGGTGCTGGAACGTGGGTCTGTGACACAGGGAAATGGAGCTCTGGGCCAGGCTGTGCCAGCTTGGTGAGGCATCAGCAAGTCACTCTGTGCTTTTGTTTATCTATAAAATGGTGGCTTACACAAGATCATCTTTCAGTTCTCTTTTGTTCTAATGCTCTGTAATTGTATAAAGGAGGTTTCTTTTTCTTTTTTTTTTTTATTTGCAGTCAATATTTGGTAATACAAGTAAAAGTTTACAGAGGTGAGCGTCAAGAGCTAAGAGCACTGTGAAGCACAGGTGAACCGAAAGTTTACACAAGCCATTTTCTGAAGAGTGGGTAATGACTATGGTTAAATTATTCACACAGTAAAAGGATGCATTTTTCCTGTTGTGGGAGTACAGAATTGTCTCCTCAAATGTTTATTCCTTTTTAAAGTAAATAAACAGAACTTGGACTATTCTTATTATTATTATAAGCCTTTAAGTTTTCAAATACATTTTGAAAACATTAGGAGCCTAAGAGACACCCAGCAGTTTTGTCCACCTTAAGTTAGTTCTTTATTTATTAATTCAGCATAGTACACAGAGCTCTACCAGGTTCTATGTGTCCCTTTTATAATTTTTGTCTATCTTCAACTTAGTAGAATATGCTGTGACATTTCTGCTTCGTCAGCATATTATTGGCCCAATCACCAGAATTTAAAATTCGGGATCTCCAGCAACAAAGCCAGTTTCTATTGACCACTCCCACAAAAAAAGCAAAGGTTTATTTTAGCCTCCATGCTATTTGATTTTTATCTTGATGATGCTATAGCTTTCAACTCTCTTGATAAAAATCTTTTTTTGCTGATATAATATTACCGTCTTTAACCCAGAGGTTATTTTTCTTAAAGAACAAGTTTTCTCAATGTTCTTCACTACCATGAACTGTCTGCATTTATATTGAAATGGAAATATTTAAATTTAGTTTATTAGAGATTTTGTGTCCAACTTTTAAAATTTAATCTTTCCTAATAAATATTATTTACTGTCTAGTATCGAGTTCAAAGATATAAATCTAATTTTTAATACCTATACTTATTCATAAAACCAACGAAAATTCTCACTTTGACCATATTTTCTTAATAAGCTATGTCCCTGGGTTTCTTTTTACTGTAAAACATAGCTGCTAAATTTATGCCAGGGCATAACTTTCCAAAGTGGCTTGTAAACCAGCCACAGTAATTTGAACTAAGTTTCAACCTCCTTTATAAAAAACATTTAGAGGAGGAAAAGAGACTATTTATTATTATAATTTGGAGAACAGAAAGAGAAAGATAGTGGTGACACCACCCATCCCTTATGCTCTCACAGGCACTGTTATGCTCCAGGTGAGGTGGGTGGTGAGGCCAGTAATCCCCTGGGCTTTGAATTAGCTGAGCGTAGACTCAGTTTTCAGTTGCTTGGCTTGTTCTTGAAGAGTAAGCTGACAGGGTAGATTTGGTTCTCAGCATATTATCTAAACAAACAAGACGTGTAGGGTAGCAGTTTCACATCCAGTGAGGGGCTCAGCCTTCTTACAGAGCACCTTTCTCCACTCTCAGCCTCCTGTGCTTGAGAAACAGCAGCAACTGGCCCTGGCTGGGCTGTCTCTCTGAGGCTGCTATACAAAAAGCTTGTATTCTAATAGACTCATTAGCCCCAAAACCTATTCAGAGCATCTACTTTTTATTTATTAAAGTGCACATGAAATATATTTGGGGATATAAGATTAGTATTTCTTAGGAATCAAGAGTCTCCTAGCCAGGTAAATTTAACACTATAAAGTTCTAAAATTCACAGCAAATTTTAAGCCAAACACACTATCTGAAATTAACACAAAGTATAATTTTAGCTCCTCTTTTGTTTCATGAAGAAAGTCTAAATAATATTATCTAGAAAAATTCCCAATATGCAGGCTATTTACTGTTGCTTTCTTTATCTTCAAAGTGAGATGATGTCAAAAAAAATTTTTTTTTTAATATCTTATGCAAGAAATAATAATGGAAAGGAGAAATGTTGTCACTCCAGATAAATGTTTCCCCATCCAAAACCTAGCGGAAGTTGGAGAAAATAGCATGGTAAGAGGCCCTGAAAGGCTAAAATATTGCAAATTAATAAATAATAAGTCTGAGCACTTTCCCATTCACTTATTTTGCCTGGTGGTTTTTCCCTAGGAGTATCGGTTGTGAGAAGGCTAATCTCATATCAAGCCTGGGAGAAAGAAGAGGGAATTGTGTACTGACTTAAGAAAAATGGCAGATAAAAATAAAACATGCCTTTTGTTATATAGGAAGATTTTAATGTATATAAATAAATTTTATTATTTTATTGAACATTAATTACATTAGTCTACCTCGTTGCTTTTGCACACTGGCAACTGATACCTGTTAAAACAAGTTCTTGTATGAATGACCCTCCACTATTTATTCTCACAAAAGTAGCTCTACCTCACTTATTTTGGTTCTCAAAAGGTTACTATTCAAACAACCACCTCTTGTGAAAAAAAGAGCAGAAGAAAATGAATTGTTTTTAAAACTAAGCTTGTCACTTTCAGAAACAAACTTAAATTTCAGTGCATAGTAGGTAATCATTCAATAAATACGTGTCAAACATGTAAAGAAGTCTAAATGTTGTTGTAATAAACCATTTACTTGGAAGATGTATGCGGAGATAACTGTCTGTAGTTAGCTTGAAGCATGTTGAGTAAGATTAGCATGAATGACAAGTGTGGCCTCTGGAGTCAGACAGTCTGAGTGTGAATCTTACTGTCATTCACTAGCTGTGAGATCTTGGGTAATATTTGCACTTCAATTTCCTCATCTGCAAAATGGAAACAATAATGATACCTACTTCATAGACTTTTGTGAGATTTGAATGAATTAATACATGTACAATGATTAGAAAAGTAAAAGTACCTGGCATACAGTAAGCACTTAATAAATGTGAACATTTAATTACATGGATTGATTCTGCTTTAAAATTCTTTGTAGCAATGAAATGCCCTAAATTTTTCATGGGATGTGAGACTGAGACTGAAATAATACAGACCACAGTTCCAGAAACTTTTTTAAGTGGCTTGTAATCCCAGCACTTTGGGAGGCTGAGGCAGTTGGATCACCTGAGGTCAGGAGTTCGACCAGCCTGACCAATATGATGAGACCCCGTCTCTAGTAAAAATACAAAAATTAGCCTGAGGTGGTGGCGGGTGCCTGTAGTCCCAGCTACTCAGGAACTGAGACAGAAGAATTCCTTGAACCTGGGAGGCAGAGGTTTCAGTGAGCAGAGATCATGACACTTCACTCCAGCCTGGGAGCCAGAGAGACTCCCTCTCAAAAAAAATAAATAGATAAAATAATCTGTCTTCGGGAATACTTATATGAAAGCAGAGATTGAGCCAGAACCTATACCTGTAACCATATAGCCCGAATTATATTTGTTTAAAAGTGAATTTACATTTTTGTTCCTCCTTTTTTTCATTCTCCTATTCTCCCCTCCACAACCTTTTGTACTGGTATAACATTTTTTTCAGTTAGTATAATTTTGATTTCTAGTTATACTAAAGACACTTGACTCGATACCAATACGAGAGGTAACTATATATAACTATATATATCTATCTATATATATCTGTGTGTGTGTATGTATATGTATATATGTATATATTCTAGATTAAATATGAATAGGATGTAGAAATCTTAGTATTATGTACAGCATTGTTACTAGGGAAAACACATTCCACAAAGGCAAATAATTGAGTATTCATTTTTATTCTTCTCAGTAAGACAAGGGCCTGGGGTTATTGATTAGACCAGCTTTGTCTTTAATTCCCTTCCAATAATGAAGAGGAATATTATTGCCTAAGAGAAAAGGGTGGTCTTTCAGGCCTACTTGAGCTGGGTGAGATGGAGCACACACCCCAACCAGGTGTGGAGGTTCCCTGCCAGGGTGCCTTTATGAGGTAGGTGGTTACCAAGTGTCGTGCCTTAAAGGGTTATGAGTGAGATCATCTCTCCAGATTATCTGCTGCACTGACTGACCTTAAATCACTCTTGCCATGATTTAAGATCCTTACACTCCACTGTGACTTCCCACTGTGATTTATGCTTTGCTGGTATAAAGTAGTAATCCAAAGTAGTAATGGATCATGTCCCTTCCCCTATTTGCAGCCACTCCTATTAAGTGATTTGAAATACACTTTTATACATACAATTTAAATTTTATAAATACAATTTTAGATGATTGTCAAGCTCAGCAATATAGACACACTAATGCTTTTAGCATTAAAAATCAAAAGCCCTCCCCCACAAAATGTCATAACTGTATATCTAGAAATTACTTAAAACATAAAATAATTAATTTGCTTATCAAATATAAACAACACCAGGTTCAAAATAGGAAATAGACACAAATTTCAGGTAAAATATAAGTATCGTATCAGCCAGGGCCTGCTGTCCCCAGCCTGACCCCATTGCCCAAGCTGATATCTGCCTCTTGCAGATATAGCCTTGCCCAATCCTCATTCCAGTGAGAACCATACCTCGTTCCAATCCAGTTCTTTCTCCAGAAGAGAGACGAGAAATCAGGAAATAGTTTATTATTTCAATTCCCAGCACCTAGCCCAAAACCTGGCACAGTGCCCAAAATATAAAGAGCATTTAGTAAATATTGATTGAATGAACAAATACGCTGTCACCACGCTGACCCCCCACCACCTGCCTCAACATAGTCAGTATTCAGTATGACTTGGGATGGATTTAGCCTTCTGAGGCTTCTGTTTCCCTATCTGCCCTTCACATGTGTGGCTGGCCATCCTACCTGGCCCTTCTGATCTGGATGGTCATCTGCCCTGCTTCTCAGTCTAAAACCCCATGGAGTGCCACAGTGGAGTCTGCAACACCAGTTAACGGGCCAAGGGGTGAGAAATGCCAAGGGAGCCAGACCCTCGTACTTGGGTCCTATAATTCTTTCTTTTTTTAAGCCAGAGTCTCACTCTGTCACCCTAGGCTGGAGTGCAGTGGCACAGTCTCAGCTCACTGCAACCTCTGCTTCCCAAGATCAAGTGATTCTCCTGTCTCAGCTTCCCAAGTAGCTGGGACTACAGGTGCACACCACTACACCCAGCTAATTTTTGTATTTTTAGTAGAGACAGCGTTTCACTGTATTGGTCAGGCTGGTCTTGAACTCCTGACCTTAGGTGACCCACACGCCTCGGCTGCCTAATGTGCTGGATTTACAGGTGGCGTGTAATCCCAGCCCCCTAATTCTTTTTCCCTAAGCCAAGACCTTTTCAAGGGTCTCTTATATTGCCTAGGAACCTCATCAGTAACAATTCTGAGTCCTAATCTTGACAATCCCTTCTTTCCAAAGCTGTTCACTGCTCCCTGTTTTATTCTTTGAATACTACTGCCAGAATAGTATCTTCTCTATATTATGACTCAATTTTTACTCTTTTTGTCATAAGGCAGTTTACTCTCATTGGTTGTGCAGTTAAAATCCAAGTATGAAATCTAATTAATATAACTTTATCATAGATGTGCTAGAAGCTACAAGTCTTGAATTTCTTTTTTAGTTTTCAGCTAGCCAGTCTTTTCTGAAATAAATTGAAGCCACCCTCCTCTTAGAAAAAATCTTTCTTTCTTCATTTTATTTTCATGGGCTGCTTCTGGTAGTATATTGAATTCTGCCTTCCATATTTCTAATCAGCCTTCACAGTTTCTTTCTTTTCTGTCCCTTTCTCTCTTTTCCTATTTCCACCATATCAACTAAAGCTTTCCTTAGCTCTTGCTTTACCTATAGCAATACCTCCTTCTTGGCCTTCAAACTTACTACACCAGTTTATGTTGGCTATGGTCCTTATTATCTATGGGGGCTGAGGCAGGTTGCTTTCACTCTGATCCTCAGTTTTTTTCATCTGTAAAATGGTCATATTGGAGTATGGACCTTGTAAGTTTGGTATAAATGTGAGCAAATATCCTTGGTTCCCCTGGGCTATAAATCCAAATGTGGTTATGTTAATTTAAAATCTGAATAGTCCTCATCCTTTCCCAGATATTTCTGAGAAACTCATAAAATGGATTAACTCAATGAATATTTATTGAGCACTCTGTGTGAGTCACTGATGTGGGCCCTGGGGACACACCATAAACAGATAGACCTGGACACTGCTTTCCTGGCATTTGCATTCTAGGATAGCAAAAGTGATGATTAAAAATAGAAGAAAAAGAAATGAAAATTACAAAACATGAGATGGTGATAAGTGCTATGGAGAGAGAGTCAGGGTAGGCAGAGGGTAGGGAGGCAGAGGGGTTGTTCAGTTTTACATAGGGCAGTCGGAGAGGGCCTCACTGAGAAGGTGTTTTTGTACAAAGCCATTTGGGTGTCATTAGTGGGCAGATCTTACCTGTGTTCTTAAGCTACTGCTATCATTGTGTGTATTGTTATAGTTAGCTATTTGATGCTGGTGCTGACAGCACCACTGTGATCTAAAATTCCACAAACTGTGTCAGTGTGGAGCCCTGCGCATTTACCCTAGCCAATGATGCTTTTGAAAAACAGGAAGTAAGAGAGTTGACTTTCAGCATTAATGCTCAAAGTAAAATGTTATTACTGAATTAACTGAAATCAACTACTATTTCCTCAATACAACTTGGATAAAACCTTTTTCTGCAATCACAGCTAGCACTGTGGTGCTGGTTTTATGGGAAATCGAGGACTGTGAAAGCCCCTGTGATGCCTGTCAGCATCCTCTTTCACAGTGAGAAAAAAAAAGCTCTCTTCCTTAATATGACATTGAGTTACCAGTTACTGGGCGATAGGCCTTAGAGCATTACAGAGTTTCATGGCTCTTTCCAGGACTCAGAGGCCCTTCTTTGTTTTCTTCTGGGAAGACACATACAAGGAAGCTGGATTAGGCCCTTCTCTGTGACAGCCAGACTTGCCATGGCCTTCCAGCTCTAAAGCCCTGTCTTACCATTACAAACTCCTTCCTCAACCAACTGTGCTCTCTCCAGGGGCCCCGCCATTCCTGCCAGCAATCTACCTACCTCTAGAACTCTCTCCAGACATGCCCATGAATGCTGAAAACCCTACTGAGGCAAAGATTTCCAATTTGCCTCCAGCAAACTTCTCAACCCCCTTAAATCAATGGATGCCAATCATTGCTTAAAGGAAAGAGACATTGTCTTATTCTGCATCACAGCCATATCTGTCTGAATTCTGGCCCATCTAGGACATAGCATTACACAAGAAATAGAAAAATAATTCATGAAGTTCCTAGCATAATTCTTCTGTTTAGTAGGTATTCAAACATTGGTAACTATCACAATTATTTAGGTAGTAGTTGAATGGGCAATTGTAAACATATTGTTTATAATTTTTGTTTTTTTCAAAATGTTTTACAAAATCATGTGTTATATAATAAGAAGCAAATTCTTTAAAAAAAAAACAAAACAAAACATGTACACACCAAACTCTTGACATATAGCTGTTTTCTTCCCCTCCTTTTCATCTAAACTTCTCAGAAAAGTGTCTTACAATCACTATTTCCACTTCCTCAACTTGCTTCTACCTAGCTTCTGCCCCAATTATTCCTCTAAAAACTGCTCTCACTGAACCCACCAGCTACTTCTAAATGTTCTTCCCTTGGAAGTATGTTGGTGGGTCTGGGAAAGGAAGGCACCCTCAGGTAAGTAACAACCCAGAGCAGAGTGGATTGAGTAGAAGGGAGGGACAAGGATACAAGAGGTGAGGCAATGTCATCCAAATTGAAAGAATGGTGCAGAACCAAAGTTGGATCCAAACACTCACCTTGTCCCAGAGCCAGGCATTCCAGCCAGAAGTCTGCTCACCTGAGCAGAAGAGAGAGTCCAGAAACAAGCCAAATCCAAACAGGTAATAAGCTGAAAAACCAAAGTAGTCCCAGAAGGAAGAGTGCAAGGAGTTGGAAGGCCAAGAGGAATTCCAAACTCAGCAACTTACCAGCTGCATTTGGCTGGGCTTTCCTGGGAATATGTGATGAAAAGTCCAGACCTACAGTGTTATCTCTTTCAGAAATGAGAGATGGGCTCCCAGGGCACTCCTATACTGGATATGTCAACACAGTGCCTGCCACACCCAACTTCCTCTTTGAGATGAAAGTGCCCCACCCACAGCCCCCTGCTTTGAGAAGCAGAGGTAGGTTGTTCTTTACCTAGGGATGGCACCTGATTGGACCAGTGATTGGCCCTCGACATTAGGGGCTGCCTATCCAAAAACTAGGGCCCGAATGGAAAAGATTAGTTTGATCCATCAGATTCTCTCCTTCTGGGATTTGAATTGGGAAACACGGATAGAAAGAAGCAGTTAGCCATGGAAGAAAGGGTAGCATAGAATGGAGTTGGGGCATGGAGGGTTATAGCAAACCAAAACTATGGGGAAGCAGAACAATGTGATAAGAAGGTAGAATTTATGAATAAGCAGCAATTCTGAGGTAGAGAAAATACATGAAAAGTAAACAGAATTTGTTAGTTGAAATAAGACAACAAGAAGCAAACCTGCAAAGAGTCACAAGAAATGAGAAATAGTACACCATTGTTATTAACATCCTCTCATCTGGTGCAACTAAAAGCCAGTTTCAGACCACCTAGATTTGCTAAGGCTCCTGTGCTCTTCATCAGGTCTACCCCAGCTTGCGGGGTTTCCATGCTGGTGTTTGTTGGGCTCCTAATATGAGCTAGGCACAGTTCTAGGAGTCTGGGATCCATGGGTTAACGAAACAGGAAAATGCATAAAACAAATCCCTCATAACTTGAGGCAGGGTTTCTGTTTCAAAGGGCCAAGTTAAAATAACTGCTCTTGCCTTCACCGTTTCCCATGGTCCAGTTGGTGTCATTACGGTGTCATTATGAGTCTACACCCACTTTGGCACACAGTTCATATATATCACCCTGCACTGCTAGGGTGGGTGACTGGAGAATCAGGAAAAGAGAAAAAAACAGAAGTTGGGAGATGGGACGTGAAGGAAGTCAGATGATGTATGATCATGGCAGCAGAGTGGCCGAATGCCCAGGCTTTAAATTAACTTGTGTTCAAAATTTGGCTCTATCACTTATTCATTATGTGGCTTTTTTGGCAGGTTAGTTTACTCAGCTGTGAGCTAGTGATAAAACAGCATTCTCCTCATTGCATTTTTTTTTGAGAATTAAGTGAGAAAATACATGCAGAGCATTTGTCATAGTACTTGGCCCATGGTAAATAATTGATAAATGGTAACTATTGTTGCTGATGCTATTATTACCAGCAGTTCTCTAGTTTTCCCATTAGTTCGGTAGAATGAATGAGGTGGAGGGGAATTAGATGACATTCTACACTCAAACCTCTCTGAAGGCTGCTGCCAGCCATAACATGGTAGGCTCATTAAAGATCCTTCTCGTTGGTGCATACCTTCCCAGGTACTGTCTAGCTGCAGGAGTATCAATAATACCAAGAAGGGGTGTTAAAAAAAAACAGTAAGGATAAAAACTGTTGTACGCAAAAAAGCAGTTCTGGAGGGCAGGAAATAATAATTAGTGAAAGCAAAGTGTGTGGCAGTGGTATTAGCCAGAGCAGTCAGTTGTGTGGGGGAGGCGAAAGAACACACGTGCTTCTTAAGCACTGCTTTTGTCACCTCTGTAGGGGTGGAGGGTAGGTGGATGTAGACCGGATAGGCCCAGACTGAGGCATAGCTGAGGGCTGTGGTTGGAAAGCAGTGCTTAGAGAGAATGAAAATAGAAGCCCTTCACCCTGGAGTGCATGGAGGAGTAACACAGGGAGGGAAGAGGGCACCGTCATGGCTGGTCAAGCAGGGCAGACCTCCCAGCGACTTGGGAGGCTGAGGTGGGAGGATCACATGAGCCCATGAGTTTGAGTTCAGCCTGGGCAATATAGCAAGACCCAGTCAACCAATCAACCCAGGAAGGGAGCAGACTACAAATAGAAGTCCCAAAACTGGAGTTTCAGATGTGAGTGTGGATCAGGAGTCATTGCTGCTCTTGAGGAAGCTGAGTTATCTTAGCTTTGGGTCCAGGTGCTTTTGCGGTAGTGTACCAGACCACATCACCTCAGGGAGGGCCAGTGACTGTGCTGAGGCTGCATTCTGGCCTTCCTAGCAGGGATGAGCAGTACCCTACTCCTATAAAGACCTTCGTGGCATTTAAGATGGATCCAAATTGCCCCCAAGAGGCCCTGTATCAGGATTAACACCATGCATAAATGTCTGAAATATATCATTTGAGCAGAATGATTGTGAAATACTCAAGCCTTAGTCTTCCAGAGTGAGTCTCTCTGTTGCCTCTTGTACTCAGGCTTTCAGGATACAGCATCTGGTCTGTGATTCTGAGTGCTGGGCACGCAGCTGATGGAGCACCCAAGCATAGGTAAGGCGAGCTGCCTTGCATAGCATAAGCTGAGCATCCAGGTTATGGCAAACTGAAGTCCCTAGCATACATTAGACCCCCTAGGGCTTGAAAACATGCTTGACCACAGGCCTTTCCCTTTCCAAGCAGAGATAATGAAGTATGACACAGAGCAACTCATGGGTCAGAGTGGCTCACTCCACAGTGTTGGCAGCACCAGTCTCAACAGCGTGAGGCTGAACCAAGTGAGGTTCTAGCTGTGCAGAACTGGCATGCAGGTGCAGAGGACACCCTGTGCAGCTGAGTTGCTTGCATTCGTTTTTATTTCTCAGTAACATTTTTACATGTATGGCTTTATACTAGTTCCTTTATCTCTCCATGTTTCAGTTTCCTCATCTGCAAAACTGCAATAATAATAGCATATACCTCATAGGGTCATTACGAGTATTAAATTAGTTAACATAGGCAAGCCCTTTCAACAGTGCCTGGCACATCATTGGTGCTTGCTTGTGCGTACTGGAGCAGAGGTGCAGTGAGTCTTGACTTGCCTAAGCATAGTGTCAACCTCAGCACATCAGGCAAACTTCCTTCTCTATTTTAGGAGGTCATAACTAGGGCAGTTGCACAGAAAAGAACAAAATGCTGTGAGACATCTCTTTAAATGTCTAGGTATCTTCACTGACCAGGGTGTCTCTCACCTGGTCCACAGTGAGAGTGTCTTTCACCAGAACCACAGATAACTGGCTACACCGAATTTGGTTCAGAAATGTCACACATTTCTGTACTGTTTTGAAGGTGCTGATGTTTCAGGTAACACAGAACTGCTGGGGCTACATTATTGTATGAAGCATAGCTGGACAGGTTGTATGTGGATCTGTTTCAGGGTATATTAAGATGTTTTCCAAGAATAGCAAGAAACATCCCTTAGAAAGTCATGCAGGGGCCAGGCATGGTGGCTCATGCCTGTAATCCCAGCACTTTGGGAGGCCAAGGTGGGTGGATCAGCTGAGGTCAGGAGTTTGAGACCAGCCTGGCCAACACGGTGAAACCCCTTTTCTACTAAAAATACAAAAATTAGTTGGGCATGGTGGCGGGTGCCTGTAATCCTAGCTACTTGGGAGACCAGGGGACAAGAATCGCTTGAACCCAGGAGGCGGAGGTTGCAGTGAGCTGAGATGGCACCACTGCACTCCAACCTGGGCAACAGAGTGAGGCTTTGTCTCAAAAAAAAAGAAAGTCATGCAGGATACTGATCATGCTGCTGCCATCGGTCAAGAGGCATTGTGTTCTCTGCAAACTCTTCGTTATCCAAATGTAATGAGGGAAGGCGGATAAGGTTACAGGCACTCCAAAGATCTAATTTTATGGTCCTTCTGAGCTGGCCCAGGAATGTGAGGGAACCAGACAGTATTAGGATCCCCGTAATCCAAACAGAGGCCCAGTCATATGCTTTTCTTCTTCACAAAATGCCCCACTGCCTTCTTGAGAGAAGTGGGGCCCAGTGGATCGCAAGGCCTATGAATTCCTGCCACATGTCAAGTTAGGGCTGTTGTGGTGGCCATAGGAAGGCTACATAAAATTCAGAACACCAGTTAAATTTGAATTTCAAATAAATGATGAACAATGTCTTAATATAAATATATCCCAAATATTGTGTGATGTATAGTTATACCAAAATGTATTTGTTATCTGAAGTGCAAATTTAACTTCGTATCCTATGTTTTCATCTTCTAAATCTGATAACCCTCGCCGAGGGGTATGGTCAGGGAAGGCTGATGGATGGGTGCAGCCTCCAACTAAACAAAAATAATAGAGATGCTGGAGGATTCTGGTGCCCTCACATCAGAGGGAACTCATAATACTGGCTTGTTCGGTTCAACTATCTGATACATACCCACTCTAATGCAGAAGTTGGCTACACTATAGATTTCAAGGGCTCTTGCTGATCAGTCAGGGCTGTAAGAAAGTCCCAGTGGTGCCCACACAGTGTGAGCTTTCAGACTATAGCCAGGCCACTAGACCAGAAGACTTGAGAAGTCTCATTTACATAAGTATCTTCTTGCCCCCAAATAAAAGCAGCCTTGTATCTCCATAAACTACTGGTTCTGGGTCAAAAAATGACATGGCAACTGGACAGGCTCACCTGAAGACAGAGAGCTTGCTCTGGCAACAGGCAGTGCAAGGCTTGGCAAGTCTGACCAGCAACGTGTGCTCTCAAAGGCAGCAGCCCCATTGTCAGACATTTGCTACATCTACAGAACAGATGCAGCAGCCACCAGCTGAGACCACAGCTCATTTCCCTTATGGAGGTTGAGTTTTGGAGAATCGGCTGGAGATCCAGCCTTGTGGATAGAGGGCCAGTGCCCAACCTCACTGACTGAAGGTGGGAGTGGGTCGTAACCAAAAGTAAGGATGTGGTGTAAGGCTGGGTTTCCTAAGCTGAGAGAACAGTCCAGAACCTCAGACGAGTGTACACAGGCAGAGTCTGAAAGCCAGGTCACTAAGACCCAGAAACAAAGATCTACCCAGACAGGTAACAAAGGTCAAGGCAGTCTTGAGAAACAAAGTTGAGAGAGTGAACCAGTAACAGGTTGATGTTTCCAAAGTCAGTGTGTGACTAGCCACCTGTGTTTTTTTATTATCACTATTCCTGGGTTGTGGGTGAAGTGTCGGTTGGTTACAGGTGCTTCCCTGAGGTTAGAGGTGCTATCAGGGACCAGACCTGACTCTCAACACCAAGGGACATTTCCCAGGTCTGCTCTTCAACTGCTCTGTTATCCCTGACTCTGTTAGATACTCTCTTTTGTTTTACTCTGCACACTTGGCTTCTGAGACTGTACTCTCCAGGTCTCCCCCTAGCTGCTCCTTCTCTGTCTTCTTCAAGGGTTCATAAGTGTTCATATTCCTTAGGGTCCTGCCCCGCCCTTAGCCCACTGCTCTTCTCTTTTCTTTCTATCTTTGATTCCTGGATGTTCTCATTTACTGTCATGGTTCCAACTGAGACTATTACTGGTTAAAATGTCAGTTGTGCAGATGAAACACTTGGGTCTTTTTTGCAGCTTCCTAGCTGTGAGACCTAGGCCAAATTACGTCATCTTTTAAACTTCTCTCTTTTAAACTCATCAGCCAAATGAGTATAAATAACATCAACTATATATATATATTTTTTATATATGTGTATATATATATATATATTTCATATCATTGAGTATAAATAACATCAACTATAGATAGATGGTATATATACCCATCCATATATATATTTATATGTGTGTGTTTATATATGTGTGTATATATATATATAGTTGATGTTATTTATACTCATTGATATGAAAATCAGTGAGTCTTGATGATGTGACACACAGTGTTTTCAAAGAAAAAAACTCAGTATGTTGTCAGGCACCACAGATGCACCACATATGCATCGGGTACCAAGGGTGTTCTGTTGGTCAAAGTTCTGTTTGACAAATAGAACTGTTATCATTTTGAAAATGTCAGTAGCAATATATATGTATATATATATACATATATACATCTGACATAGATGTGTATATATACATATATATGTGTGTGTATATATACATATATATAGCTGACATATAGATATGTATATATACATGTGTGTGTATATATACATATATACATCTGACATATAGATGTGTATATATACATATATGTGTGTATATATACACATATATGCATCTGACATAGATGTGTATATATACATATATATGTGTATATATACACATATACAGCTGACATATAGATATGTGTATATATGTGTGTGTGTATATATACATATATACATCTGACATATAGATGTGTATATATACATATATATGTGTGTGTGTATATATACATATATACATCTGACATATAGATGTGTATATATACATATATGTCTGTATATATATACATATATACATCTGACATATATATGTGTATATATACATATATGTGTGTGTATATATATACATATATATATCTGACATATATGTGTGTGTATATATATACACATCTACAGAATAGATATAGCAGCCACCAGATGAGACCACAACTCATTTCCCTTATGGAAGCTGAGTTTCAGAGGATCAGCCAGAGATACAACCCTTTGGATTGGGGGCTAGTGCCCAATCTCACTGACTCAAGGTGGTATGTATCATTTGTTGATAAAAACATCTTTAAAAAGCAATGATTCAAGGCCAAGTCCCTGGCCCTTAGGAAGTTTGTGACTTTGGTGGTGAAAACAGACTCTTATAGCAGATTACCTTATTGTTTAGAATATTTGCTGCCCCTGCCTGTGGGGCCTATGGAAGGAATTTGACACCTGGCTTGGCCATGGACTTGCACTGGCCAATAGAATGCAAACATAAGTGATATGTGCTGAGCAGAAACTATAAGAGCCATCATGTGGTTTCATCATTCTGTTTTCCATTGTTACGATGCTACCATATCCCAAATAGGGCCAGCTTCTTTAGGCTAGATTAAGAATGCAAAAGACATGAAATAGATCAGTGGCCAATTCATGATGTACACATAACATGAACAAATACAAATCTATTTTGTTATTAGGATATGAGGATTATCCGTTACTGTATCACAACCTAGCTAAAACTGACTGATACAACTCCTTTGAGGATTATAAACAGAGTTTTTGAAGGTAATACATGATGATATGAAAATCAGTGAGTCTTGATGATGTGACACACAGTGTTTTCCAGCAAAGAAAACTCAGTATGCTGCCAGGCACCACAGATGTATCACAAGTGCATTGGGTACCAAGGATGTTCTGTTGGCCAAAGTTCTGTTTGACAAAATAGAACTGTTATCATTTTGAAAATGTCAGTAGCTATAAGAGTTTTCAAAAGGGGCCAACAAAATTAAACTTTAAAAATATGTTTGGTGTGTACATAACACACAAAACAAGAGCTGACTGCACTAAAAGATACCAGGGATTCATAGAGTTGCATGCTGAAAGGAAATGGCATTGCCGTGAGTTTATTATGACCTACTTCAACATATTGGAAGAAATGTCAGCAATTTGGAGGTTGGTAGCATAATTTAACAGGAGAACAGCTCCATTTTTCTAACTCTACCACAAGCCCCAAATCAGCCTGACCATTTCTAGGGCACACATCTGCTTTGCTCGGTAGCAGCAGCAGCAACAACAAGTAACGACAAGTGATTGCATATAAGGACCCATGTTAATGTATCACTAGATATTAAACAGGGCATTACTTTGCTGGTATATGTGTCCAATTTGAATAAACAAATCAGCATATGTGTCAAATTTGGATCCAGCAGGGCACTTCAAAACTTAAGTAATTTTGACTCAATTCTAAATACTCAATTTTAAAGTACTTTCTAAACGTCAGCATTTTGACGTTTTGGGCTAGATCATTCTTTTTTGAGGAACTCTTCTGTGTAGGATGTTTAGCAGTATCCCTTGCCTGATCCATTAGATGCCAGTACCACTCCACAAGTTGTCACCCCCATGGTGACAACCAAAAATGTCTCTAGACATTGCCAAATGTCCCCTGGTGACTTCCTGCTCTAAAGCAATGAATCTAGTGGGAGGAAATTAGAAGCCGGTACATACTACATAGAAAATATTTTGAGAAGACAGGACTTTTGATTTATCTAATTAGTTCAGGTAGTTAGCTGATCACTTTGCTTGTAAATCAAACCAACCCTTCGCCAATTCTTAGTAATAGGTATTGATTGAGTGCCTACTGTAGACAGTAAACATAATTTGCATAGTCAATATAGCCTGGAGATTAAGCACTCAGCTCTGTAGCCTGGGTTGGAATCCTGGCCCTGCCACCTGCTTGCTGTGTAACCTGGGGTATGTTTCTGTGTCTCTCTCCCATTGTTACTTCAATTGTACAATGAAATAATGATAGCATGCGTGAAATCACATAGACATGTTGTGAGAATGCAATGAGTCAATGAACATAAGGTGCTTAGAACTGAGCTTGGGTTATGGAAAACAGGCAATAGATGTTTGTTCTTATTCTTAACCCTTACAACAATCGTTCAAGTTAGGCAGCATTGTCTGCATTTTATGCACGTGGAAGCAAATATTCAGGGAAATCAAGTCCCAATTACACAACTGCTAAATCATTTGATTAGCAGGAAGAGGAATCAGATTCAAACTCCAAAACTGCTATGTTTCTCACTACACGACAGGCTTGGGTGGAAAACAGCTTAAACCTGGGAGAAAGCTCTCTTTTAGGGATAAAAAGTGCGACTGTTCAGTTAGTTTGGTGTGTTTGCATGGGGTAGCGCAAAGCCCCTGTGAACGTGACTTTTACCACTAACTAGTTGTGTGAATTTGGCAAGCGTCTTGAACATCCTGGGGCTGTTTACTCATCTGCAAAATGGACACAAAAAACCACCTGCTCTGCGATCTTCACGGGTGGTGGTCAGAGTCATGTGAAAAGATGCAGGCAGCAGAGCGCTGTAAAACTGTATAGTGCTCAACAAATGTAAGGTGGGCCGGTGCGGTGACTCACGCCTGTAATCCCAGCACTTTGGGAGGCCAAGGCAGGTGGGTCACCTGAGATCAGGAGTTCCAGACGAGTCTAGCCAACATGGCGAAACCCTGTCCCTACTGAAAATACAAAAATTAGCTGGGCTTGGTGGTGCGTGCCTGTAGTCCCAGCTACTCAGGAGGCTGAGGCAGGAGAATTGCTTGAACCCAGGAAGTGGAGGTTGCAGTGAACAGAGTTCGCACCACTGCACTCCAGCCTGGGCGACAGAGCAAAACTACATTAAAAAAAAAAAAACCTAAGGTAGAAATAAATACAAGGCTAGGCTGTTGGGTAGGCATGTCTAAGACCTTTCAACCCCTTGGTCACGTCTTGCTTCTCCTGCAAAAGCAGGTTTTCCTGGGGCCCCACGTCGCCATCCCGGCCTAAGGGGCAGCAGACGTTGCTGGGGAGGCCTCATGTGCGTGCAGGCAGAGGTGGGGGCTTCTTCCCTGGTTCCAGGGTGGGCAGACTGGGAGGTGACCCCAGCATGGACGCGGCAGCTGCTGCTTATCTGTAGTTAGTCAGCGGCCCAGACAGATGAGGTGTCCGTGGTGACCTTCCTGCCTCAGTGAGTGTGGGAACTTGGGGCTTCCCAGGGCGAGGGAGTGGGAACATAAACGAAACGGGCCCTGCCATAGCTACGGCATTGTGTCCTCCCTCGGCCCTGCCCTGACCTCGGAGGAGGCGCCCAGGAGATCATCCAGGTACCGCTGCCCAGGGCCGCGCATGGGGGAGGGCCAGGACTCCGGGGTCCGGTGACTGACAACCTCCCGGCATGATGCTGACTCCCCCAAAAGTGGGTGCTTCCTGCCAAAAGTCCCGCCATCGGCACCCTTTGTTGTCAGAGCAGAGTCAGAAATATGTCATCCCGGTGGAAATTCTTCTTCCCTCCCTCTTCCCTCAGCAGATTTATCCCTGGATTCCCTGGACTGCTCCAGGGGTTAGTCTCCTGGAGAGAGCAGGGCCTCTGCATCTCTTTCTGGTAAAAGGCAGCAGACATAACAAACTAGGAAGTTTGAAAGAGAAGCAGCTAATTCTCAGTAACTCTTCATGGGTCTGTGGAAGGCTTGGCATCCATGGCTTCTTCAAGATGCACACCTACCTGTGTCTGCCACTCTTTGCATCAAGTGACTTCTCCATGCCTTTCTTGTGTCATTGTCTTTTTTCTCAGCCTCTTTCCATTGCTTCTTTATGTTTTCTCATTGCCTAGCTCCTCCCAATGGCACCACCCCGAGTGGTTCTAGGGCAAAATACTAAAGCATTTTAAATTTGTTTTAATGACTTCCTACCCTTTTTTTTCAGTCTTGTTTCCTTCCATCTTGATGGTGGCCAGCGGTGGCTCTGCACTTGACAAACGTGCCGGGGAGACACCAGCCAGCAAGCAAGGGAGAGCTGGAGACTTCTCAGCGCTTACCTTCTAGCTGGGAAGACAAATATTGGACAGTCCTCCTCTAAAGGAGTCGTTCAGAGTGCTGTGAGTGCCTGTCAGTAGGGGCAGACAGGGGCTCAGGGAGAGCCTCCTGGAAGAAGAGATGTTTGGGTTGAGCCTGGAGGCATGAGAGTTACTCGGGTGAAGTGTTGGAGAGAGAGGTGAAGACAGAGAAGAAGACGGGGGAGAAGGAACACGTTCTATGTGATGATGCTGAGGGAAGACAGAACATTTGAGGAACCAAAAATGAATATACAGCTGCCTGTGGTGCACAACCTGGGCCTCACCCTCTCCCCTGAGCACTTGACATTGTGTGCACCTACTCACCCACCATAAAACCTGTCATGTTTACTCTTCCTTTAAGGCTCTGTTGTTTTGCCTTTCATAACTGCAACCCAACTGATAGTTCCCTAAGACAGATTTGGAGTCTGGAAACTACTCCACTATGCAACCTTGAGAAAGTGACAACTTCTCTGAACTGAGGTTTATCATCAATAATGTAGGCCAATAACTCTGCTAATAGTCACATTTCGTGATTGTTTACACTGTGTCAGCTTCCAGTGCTAAGTCCTTTCGTCTTTTCTTGTATGATTCTCACAAACCTTATGAGGCTTTATCCCTTTCTCCCTTCTTGAAGGAGTCTTAGGAAGCCTAGATGTGACACTAATTATAGATGCACTTTGTAACCATTAAGGGTTAATGCAAAAAATGAACTATTACCATGATGTTTAATAATATTTCCACGATGTCCAACAAGTACATATTTAATGAATAACTGCATTTGTTAATAGTTCTGGGCTATAATGTCTCAAAATATTTTGTGTCTGTCTCCTGAATAAACCAAACAGAAACCAATAGCAGGGATGAAAAGCGTTATCATCACCAAATTGCTAATCGTATGCCATGCCAGACCACAGAAGGGAGAATTCCACAGATGTGACCCTGAGCCTCCAAAGTTTACACTGATGACCACCACTACCTGGAATGCAGATACAGATAACAGAGTGAAAGCTTAGTATTAGCTGATGAAGAGACGCTGGGTTGTATCAAGCTCATTGCCTACCAAGGGGTAAGGGTCTTTCAGGAGACTGAATGAGCAGGAAAAAAATTCATAAACTTGTATTAAAATTCAAGCGGGGGACTGAAGCCAGAAGGTTCTAAGTCTCTTGGTATTCTTCTTAGTACATGTCTCTTCGCTTTCTATCACTTTATCACAGCGTTTTTCACCCATCCCCAAGGCTGGGAAATTGAACGTGATATATGCACTGTCATAATAATGACATGTTCTTAAATCGTCAACTTCTGAAACCACATATGTGTATCACAAACTAATATGAATGTGTGTGTGCGTGCATATTTATGTGTGTGTGTGTGAGTGGCTTCCTACACTTACATGGCCCTACTTGAAGAGAAGTGGTGCTGGCTCCCCCCAAAATCAGCCAGTGTGGGAGGAGTACTGGCACCGAAAACAAAGGAAATGAAATAGGATAACTGTGCTTTGAGGCTCACAGATCAGATGAGAGGCAATGAATGAGAAAGTCAATGAGCTGAAAATGACTTAAGTACAGGCACCTCCTAGGGATTATACCCCTAATAAATGACTGTAATGAACATTTGTTTAAACTTCTTTAAAGTACTTTGAAATTCAGCATCCTTTCCCTCACTCACAATATTAAATAGTATAGCTTGGAGGTTAAAAGCAGATTCTGGATTCAAATCCAGGTTCTGTCAGATTCTGCCACTTACCAGCTAAGTGACGATGGACAAGTCACAATATCTCTAAGCCCTTATTTATTTACTTGTAATGTGGGAGTAGTATCTTCCCCATGAAGCTCTTATAGGGATAAAGAAAAATAAGATGTGACAAATGTTTTGCATTCGATGTATAGCAAATGACTACTTGATGATATTGTTCGGGTGACAAAATAGATGTCTAGAGAAGTTAGCCTCCTCTCTTGGGTCCTCCCGAGTGTTAACAGCAGTGCAGGGAAGCAGTCAGGCATCCTTCCTCTGGCCCAAGGCTTTTATCCACATGGAGCACCAGTCCCACACAGAAATAATGTTTAGGCTACAAGTGATTTTTCATAGATATCTTCTTTAACTTGCATTTGTGAGCCAAATTCACACATTAGCAAACTCAGAACTCCAGTGGAAAGGCGTATGTAGGAACTTCTGGAACATTAGATCTGGGATGACCGTAGGAGACTCAAAGAACTATGCGTGAGAGAAAACACAATACCCTGTCGCACCCCCTCCAATTGTGGGCAGGTAGATTATTTACTTTGTGGGTTGATGTGACACAATTTTTAATCCCATGTTGGCTACGCTCTGCCACTTCCCCCCACCGTTAATGGGTGTGTGCTCAGGCAGTGTAAACTCAGGAAGGTAATGCAAAACCGGGAAAGTAAATCTGCTTCTTACACCTCTCACCCGACATCAGCCTCCTCCTCTCTTTTTACTTCATTCTCTCCAGCTTTAAAAAACCAGAGGTAAATGCATTTTCAGTTGTCTTTGGCACAACACTATTTTGGAAATCAAAGACAGCCAGCTGGACCAGGAGTCAGGAAGCCAGAGGCTTTCATCTGGGTCTGACATTGGTTAACTGCGGGCCTTCAGGAAAATGAGATCAGTCCTCTAGGCTTTTGTTCCTTTTCTGTTAAATGAAAAGAAGACTCGAGTATTTATGAAGTGCTCACTGTGCACCGTGTGACTTCAATTATGTTACTTTATTTAATCCATAAGAGAAAGAACTCTACCAGACAGGAATATAGATCTGTATTGTGCAAATTTTAAAATGCAAGAGCAGAGAGGCCAAGTTGCCCAAGACCACGGAGGTGGTAAACAGGAAGCTGAGTTGGAATTTGAACCTAGGACCATCTGATTCTAAATTTTATGCTTGAATGAGTTATCCAGTACAATCTATAATTTTCTTTCCTGTTCTAATATGATGCTGTTATGTGAGCACCATTAATCAATATTTTGTTGGCATGGTTTATTACAGTGAGTCATTCTTCCATGCCTTGGAGTCTTACTCTATACAGTCAGAAGCCCTGAGTAGATCCTTATTTAGTCAGCTAATACATTAGTTATACGCTCTGATATTGTAAGTAGTAGTTTTATTGCCATTTGTGAACATATAATGCACCAGATGTGGTGGCAAATGCCTGTAATCCCAGAACTTTGCAAGGCCAAAGCAGGAGGATCACTTGAGCCAGGAGTTCAAGACCATCCTGAGCAATATGGTAAGACCCCATCTCTACAGAAAAATACAAAAAATTAGCTGGGTGTGGTGGTGCATGCCTGTAGTCCCAGCTACTTAGGAGGCTGAGGTGGGAAATCACTTGAGCCCAGCAGACTGAGGTTGCAGTGAGCCGAGATTGATGCCACTGCACTCTGGCCTTGGTGACAGAGCCAGACCCTGCCTTAAAATAAATAAATACATAAACAAATAAGTAAAGTAATGCTTGTCTTCATCTTAGATGCTTCTTCCAATAAGAAGAATCTTTTCTTGGGAACTCTTCCCCTATCCTTCCTTGGAAACTTAATATTCATATAATTGACTTTACCTTCTATTATTTAGATTGTTTATTGGCAAACCAAAGTTATCTGATATGTTTGTCTAACCCACACAGAATCAGGGCATAATATGAAGGGTACTTGGTTCCTAGGAGGGTGTTTGCACAAGAATATTGGACATGAGGCTACCAGCTCTTCACCATGACAATGGAGATTTGTCCTTTTATTCTTCAGGTGCCTCTGAAGTTGGAGTCACATAATAAATAAATATGTCTCAGTTATAACTTGACTACATAATGGCTGGAAGAGGAGTGCATTGGAGCATACCCCATTCTGTGGAGGAGAGACAGGAACACTTAATATTTCTTCTGTAGTCAACCAGGTATATCGTTGAGCCTAGTTCTTCACTCTGTAGTTACAGTCTCTAAAGGTAAATATGATGCTTATGTTAGTTGCTCTTGCATCCTTAGGCTAGCCCAGCACCTAGCACATAGTCAGTGCTCAATAAATATGTGTTAAATAAATGAACAGGACAAGACAAACCAATAGGGAAGATAATTAGGAGCACCTAGACCTGGATTAAATGTTGGTTAGCAATGTAAACCTGCCTAATTCTTGTGAGATGAGCTCCCTAAGAGCAATGACTCTTTTACTCATCTTCGTATTCCCTATGATTTAGCCTTCATAATACAGACTCAAAAATTTCCACGGGATTAAATCATCTTATAGTAAAATCATTTTAGAAGATAATACAGTGGAGGGATGAAAGAAAAGTGACTCGAAAGTGATAATGATAAGAGCGATAACAACAATCACAAAATCTTACAAGGTAACAGTGGAAGACAGAGTGCTCTTGGAAAGGCGTGACGCTGTTGCTGGTGAAACTGCATCAGAAGCTGTCCAGGTAGGGGTTGTGATGGCCTCTTTCTGCTGCTTCCATGACTGTGAAAAGTAGAGTCAATTTATATTGATGCTTTAGAGAAAGTTATTCCCTAACATTCCTCTCAGTTTTGTCCCCATCATTCCCTAACAGGCCTGAGTTCAAAATACCATAGCTGTCGCTGACCGGTTGTTGATTTTCCCCTCTGTTCTTGTACAGAGCCACTTCCTGGGTACATAAAACCTGGGATGAATTCCAGGATCTTCCCTTCCTGGACCCAGTACTGCACCCCTCTTTCTCTGCAATGACAATGTCTCTCTAAAGGGTGGGGGGCGTTTTCACTGCACCCAGGACTCCTCTCCCTGCCCCATCCTCTTAAACATAGCCATGCTCAGTGATCCTGAGCTGATTTTCTATTATATACTGTGATGTCATAACCAATGATTTCTTCTATTAAAGAAAATAAAAATACACATTTTAATTTTAGTGAAACATCCCCTGTGGTTAAGAGAATATATACAAGATGTTATATAAGAAGCCCAGGAGCGGGAGAACAGAGGATTCCGTGATGCTTCATAGATTTCTGGTTATGGCGTCAACTTAGAGACTGACTCAAAATTTACATAAATAGGAATAAAGTCATGGCTTGGAGGGGGAATGAGTAAGGCTGGTTTAAAGTCTACAGGGAGCAATATCCTACATAGATGAATAAGGCAAACAAGAAATACTCTTGAATGGAGCAAGAATGTGGGAAACATTTAGATGAGAAAATGGAAACAAAATAAAGAAATGCAGAGAGCTTTAAAGTCCACATAGAAGACTTTAGAAGACAGTAGTAACTAATATTGTCCACCCAGCACTCGTTTAAGCTCTTTAGATGTATCACTTGATTTAATCTTCACAAGTCTATGAGGTAGGTACTGTTATCCCCATTTTGCAGGTTAGGAAAGCAAGATGCAAAGTGATGGAGTGCGTTATCAAAAGCCCCATAGCAACTAAGTGGTGAAGAGAGTTCAAATTGGAAGTGTAAGCTCTCTTCTATACTAACATTCATTCATCACTAACTGTGCTAAACAGTATGCTGAATCTGACCCAAGGAATCTTAAAGAACTATGTGCAAGAAAAAAAAATATGTTTCTATCCCTTCAATTGTCAACACATAGATTATTTACTCTGTGAATTGATGGAAAGCAATCTTTAATCAGTGGGTTTTTTCTTTTTTTTTTTTTTTTTTTTTTTTGAGATGGAGTCTTGCTCTGTCACCCAGGCTGGAGTGCAGTGGCACAATCTTGGCTCATTGCAACCTCCACCTCCTGGGTTCAAGTGATTCTCATGCCTCAGCTTCCCAAGTGACTGGAATTACAGACGGGCACCACCATGTCCCGATAATTTTTGTATTTTCAGTACAGACAAGGTTTTGCCATGTTGGCCAGGCTCGTCTGGAACTCCTGGCTTCAAGAGATCCGCCTGCCTTGGCTTTCCAAAGTGCTGGGATTACAGGCGTTGAGTCACCATGCCCTGCCAACCCTATGTTTTTTATATACATTCTTCTCATAAAGTATGTGTATATATACACTGTAAGTGGTATTTATATACTCAAATACAATTTACCACCATTCTTCAAGATGGCAAGGATATGCTTCATTCTTATCTCTGGTTTTGAGCATGGTTTCCATTAGTTATTCCTGAGAGGAAATTCATAGTCCTTGCATTTTACAGATGGTGAAAGTGGTTTAGAGGAGGTCAATGGCTTAAGCAAGGTCACAGATCAAGTTTTAGCAACATTTGGCTTAAATCGGGATCAATAACCTCTGACTGTCCAGCCTGGTCCTTGCAGGGTCTGCCTGTCCTGGGGCCTGGGCCACATTCCAAATTGGGTCATCTGGTGCATGCTGCCTGTCTGAAATTCCCCTTGTGGTTTTGCTCACATCTGGTGTTTTTCACTTCTCTTTCTAAACACGTGCTTTGATCCTATTGCTGCTGCAGCAGAAAGATGTCCATGGTTCCAAGGAGCATAGCTAATTTAGTGAGAGGTGAAAGATATTCCTCTCAACAGGACTTCTAAAAATAAACAGTATCACAGCCTCCCAATGTCATGCTTGAAGCACTTCCCAGAAAACCCCCAAGTTAGTAACTTCTACATTATCTCTCTACAGCCCCAAAACCTCCAACATGCCTGGACTTCTAGCCCCTCTTCTCAAATCCTCAGCAGGTTTGGAAATGTTCCTCGTGTTGTTCTTCCCTTTAGTCACCCTTGGAGTAGACTTCAAGAGTGACAAATGGTTAAAAGCTTTCCATAAGACTCTGTGGTCATGTTTCTCTATCAGCTCACACACACTAAGCTGGGAGCTACATAAATTTACTTCCATGAAACCTTATCTACAAGCTTTCCTGTTTTATTTTTTTTACCAAACTTTGTTACTCATTCTGCCCCTTAATTTATCTTACTAAGTCTGTTTCTAAATAATAAAAGTATTTTTTCATTACCTTACTATTTTTAGGTAACTAGAGAAGAATAAAAAAATCCACAAACCCAGCACTCTGCCATAGCCATTATTAATTTTTTGTTTTTCTTCCAGTTTTATTTTCCTTACATGTATGTCTTTTTGTTTGTCTATTTGCTCAGTCCTTTTTCACACAGAATCATAATTTAAATGCAATTCTTGTGTCCCCTTCTTTTACTATTTAATATTATAAATGTTTCCCATGTTGCTACATAATCTTACAGATAAAACATTAGGAATGAAAGGAGATACAGATTTCAACAAAGTAAATGGGCAAAGGGCTTCTTCAATGACCTCCTATAAAGCAATAGATTCTGAATATCATTTGTGGGACCCAATTCATCTCTGAGTTGCTGGGATTTGGCATTAAGATAAAGAAGACATAAGTGATTACAAAGAGGCAAAACAGCCCAATATTTTTGGAGACCAAAGATTAATATGAAGTCACAAATGGCTAAATTCAAGATTCGAGACAATTAACTTTCCCTACGGAGTAAGTCAGAGTCAAGGCTACCTAAACAGTCCTCAGAAAAGAACAACTTATCACAGATATGGCCAGAAGGAGGGATGTTTGGGAAACACACCCCCTGGGAAAAGAACATCCTCGCATGGGCTGTGGAAAATGTTAATAAGTAAGTTACTTTGTTCACTACCATTTCCAGAGGGGTTTCAGAGAAGAGAGGAAGCAAGGTATTCTTCCTGTGGGAGGGGATTGTTGGGCTTCCTGGCTATGTTTTCTACTCTCCTGGTCCCTTTTTCCTTTCAGTTGCCCCATTTTAGCCCACCCCAAACTAAGAAATGTTACCCCAAATGGGTTAAGTTGTCCTTAACTAGCCAACATTCCTTCAATCAAACTTTTGCCCTCTCTTGCCTTTGCTGACCTTCCCAAACCCAAGATGCCAGCCAACTCTCCTGTGCCATCTCATCTCTGCACATCCACCCTTCTCATACACGGAGGCCGGTGCTGAGCAGCGTCTGCATGGCTGCTTAATAGCAACAGCGAAGGCTGATGATGAATAGAGGTCCAGAGGTCTGTCCAGCTTTACTTCTCTGGAGCTGCTCTCCCTATTCTAGGAAAATCCACTGACCTATTATTTGTGTCAGGTACTTTAATCCTAACAGTGCTGGAAGATTGGTATGGCTATTCTCAAATTACAGATGAGGAAACTGAGGTCTGGGGATCTGTCTGTGTCAGAGGTCCCCAACCCCTGGGCCATGGACAGGTACCAGTCCATGGCCTGTTAAGAACAAGGCTGCACACCCCCCTGAACTCCACCTCCTGGTCAGATCAGCAGAAGCATTAGATTCTCAGAGGACTGCAAACCCTATTGTGAACTGTGCATGGGAGGGATCTAGGTTGCATGCTCATTATGAGAATCTAATGCCTGATGATCTGCAATGGAACAGTTTCATCCCCAAACCATCCCCACTGCTGCCCCATCTGTGGAAAAACTGTCTTCCACAAAACAGGCCTCTGGTACCAAAAAGGTTGAGGACCACTGGTGTGTAATAATGTGTAATATTGTAGAGAGACAAGACAACTGAGAAAATACCCAAAGGTGCAGAGAAAAGTACAAAGCAAAATTCCTCCGCATCCATTATTCCCAAAGAAGTATCGATAACTTTTAAAATACATTGCCTCTAATCGTACCTATGTGTTCATCTATGTATACGTGTACGTGTGTATGTAAGATGATAACTCGTAATACATGAGTTTATTTTGCTTTACAAGATTAGGATTCTCTTATGTCTATGCGTTTGCTAGTACTTCCATAATAAGGTACCACGATGGAGTGGCTTAGACAACACCAATTTACCGTCTCGCAGTTCTGGCAGCTAGAAGTCTGAGATCAAGGTGTTGCTAAATTGGTTCCTTGTGAGGACTGTGAGGCAGAATATGTCCCAGGCCTCTCTCCTGTCTTCTGGTGTTTTGCTGGAAGTCTTTGGTGTTTCTCAGCTTCTGCCGCATCACCCCAATCCCTGCCTTCCTCTCACGCAGCAGTATCCTGGGTGCACGTCTCTCTCCACATGGCATTCTTTTCATAGGGATACGAGTCATTTGGAATAAGGGTCCATTCTACTTCACGATGACCTCATCTTAACTTGATTGATTGTATCTACAACAACCTTATTTCTAAATAAGGTCACCTTCTGAAGTAATGGGGCTCAGGACTTCAACATATCAATTTTGGGAGGACACAAATCAACCCATGACAACTATTTGTACAGTATTGCATCTTTTTTTTTTTCTACTTACCATTCTATGTGAACATTTTTGTCAGAGGAAAGGACTAGCACACGCATATGTGGGCAGGTAGGGAAGGCCTGAGCAGAGCAGCACAGTGGGAATCACCCACAGCCCAGAGCATGGAGACAGGGGCCGGGGAGCTGTCAGAGCACTGACCATCATCGTGGTTTTCCTGCCTCACAGGCTTCCTGAGGGCTCCTGAGAAACGTGTCAGAAAAGAAAAACTTTCAGGTCTGTCCAGTCTCCTCCATGGCCACAGCTTCCCACCCACATACCATTATCCGGCTTGGAATGGATTCTGGAAGGAGAACTCAAGAGAAACCATAGAAACAGACAGCAGGAAGGAAGTGTGAGGGAAGTTTTGGAAGGTGACTGGATTAGATTTGTCAATGAGGAAGCAGCATAATATTATAATTAAGCCCTACATAGAGTCAAACAAACGTTTTCAAATCCTACCTCTGACACTCATTTTTAAAATATTTTTTTGGCCGGGCACAGTGGCTCACACCTATAATCTCAGCACTTTGGGAGGCCGAGGCGGGTGGATCACGAGGTCAAGAGATCGAGACCATCCTGGTCAACATGGTGAAACCCCGTCTCTACTAAAAATACAAAAATTAGCTGAGCGTGGTGGCGCGTGCCTGTAATCCCAGCTACTTAGGAGGCTGAGGCAGGAGAATTGCCTGAACCCAGGAGGTGGAAGTTGCGGTGAGCCGAGATCACGCCATTGCACTCCAGCCTGGGTAACGAGCGAAACTCCGTCTCAAATAAAAAAAAAATTTTTGGGCCGGGCGCGGTGGCTCAAGCCTGTAATCCCAGCACTTTGGGAGGCCGAGGCGGGTGGATCACGAGGTCAAGAGATCGAGACCATCCTGGTCACCATGGTGAAACCCCGTCTCTACTAATACAAAAAATTAGCTGGGCACGGTGGCGCGTGCCTGTAATCCCAGCTACTCAGGAGGCTGAGGCAGGAGAATTGCCTGAACACAGGAGGCGGAGATTGCGGTGAGCCGAGATCGCGCCATTGCGCTCCAGCCTGGGTATCAAGAGCGAAACTCCGTCTCAAAAAAAAAAAAAAAAAAAAAAAAAAAAAAAAAAAAATTTTTTAGAGCAGTTTTAGGTTCACAGCAAAATTGAGCAGAAAGAATAGAAGTTTCTCATATACTTCCCGTCCCCACAGATGCACAGCTCCTCTCCATGATCGGCATCCCCACACAGAGTGGCACGTTTGATACAATTGATGAACATACATCAACACATCATCATCATTCAAGTCCATAGTGTAAATTAGGGTTTACTCTTCGTGTCACACATTCTATTGGTTTGGAAAAATGTGTGAACACGTATTCACTGATATATATCATGTAGATTATTTTCTACACCATTATATATCACGGAGAATATTTTCTATACTACAGAAATCAGCACTTCTGATTTCTATAAATCTGATTTAATGTGGAGGAGCGGAGAGGGGAAGCACTTAGGGATAGCCACTCTGAGGAAGCAATATAAAGCTGAGACCTGAAAATATAAAGCTGAGGTTTGAAAATAGCCAGATGAAGTGCTGTAGGCATGGGGAGAGGTGGGGGAGAGTGTCCCAGGTAGACAGAGCAGGTCCTAAGGTAATAAAGAGCTCGTTGACCCATTAGAGGAACTGAAACATCAATGTAACTAGAGTGGAGTCAGCAAGGGGGAACAGGGTGCACATGAGGTTGGAGACATCAGCAGATCCCAGATCTTGCAGGGAGTCATGGGATCTCATTGGATGCCTATTCTTAAGAGAATGAGGGGGACAGAAGAGCCAAAGGAAGAATAATAAGGGAGGAAGGAAAACTAAAAGAGAGAAATAACACAGAATAAGGAGGATAGAGGGTGGATGGGTGAGAGAGACAGAGAGAAGAGGGAGAAACAGAGCAACAGAGAGAAACACAGTGAGACATTTTAAAGGTCAAAAACAGAGAAGTTGAGGAGGATGAGGACTGAGTAGGACCAAGAGATTTAGCAAGTCAGAAGTCCTTCGAGACCTCTGAGACAGTAGGTTCAGTGCAATGGTCAAAGTGAAAGCTAGATTACAAGGGGTTAAGAAGTAGTATGTGGTGAGGAAGTAAAGGGACAGAAGGAAGTTAGCATATTTATTTTTAGAAGTATTATGATGAAGGAAAAGAGAAAGTTTGGGTGATAGCTAAAATGAGAATTTCTTCTTTATTTTCATTTTGGGTTGGAACTTTTTGAGCATTTTTCAAGGCTGAGGAGAAGGATCTAGTAGGTAAAGATTGAAGGCAGGAAGAGAAAGGAGAACGTCTTCTGCCTTCAGGAGGCCTCATTCTTGTAGGTATTTTGCCTGCAATTAGAAAGTGACAGACTCTGGTATCATGATCAGACCAGAGACCTAAACAATGTGCAATTTTAATCATAGATATGGTTAATTAAGACTATATAAAGTATTTCCATGGTTTTTAAAATTCCAACTATAAATCGAAATAGTAGTATTTTTAATTTCCATATTTTAAAACAACTGGCATTTGAAGAAAATTTCAAGAAATTCGTATTAGACACTATTAAGAATGTATTCTACTTAACTCAAGTGTTGTAGCTAGCTTCCTTAATATAATCCCGGTTTCATTTTTGCATTTGATAGAATCCTTTCTTTGTACTTTCCTTGGACCATTTATTTGGGCCAAAACCAGGTAGCCCCAGATTTCAGGTCAGTTTGATGTCAATGGCTCTTTTAAAGATATTTAAGTTTCAATTTCCCAGTTGCTCATAGCTTTTCTTGTGCCTCAGGAAGACTGAGAAGACGACCCGGCTGGGTTGATGGACTCGTGGAAAAAGAAAGTTTCATTTTGCCTGCCCAGTTTCCTTATCAGCTAGGAATGATGCACATTTTCCATCTCACCTCCTCCCTTTTTTATACAGCAAAGGAAAAAAGATCACTAAGTTTTATTTAGTTTTCTTAAACATCAAAGTTAAATATGCACATAGTTCAAAGAATCAAATATTTCTAAATTACTAATTACAAGAAATAGCATTCCCCTACTCCACCCCTTCATTTCCCACTCCTCAGAAGAAATTACTTTCAACGCTTTAATTAAATTTTGGCGGGGAGGAGGGACGATGGTAATCATTGTATACTTAAATAGCTGCTTCTTAATTTTCTCTATTGACTTTCTGCTGTCGAAGATGGCGATTCAGTTTTCACCTCTTCCTATAACATGCACATGTATTTCCTAGGCTTATATTTCTATGTTATTATTAAACTGACACTCAGTGTTTATATTACTATCAAATAAATGCTATTCACATCTCACACAAACTCAGTAATCTTTTTTCCTTTGCTGTATGGGAAAGGGAGGAGGTGTGTTGTATAATAAGTTATGATCACGTTCTTCAAAAATGTTTTGCTTTCTCTGGAGTAAATAATTGTCTCATTTTTCGTTTGCCTAGTTTTCCTATGCATATGTTACTAATTTAATCCATACTCTTCTCTAGTAAGTCTCCTCTCAATACGTCCAAACGAACTTGGTATTTCATCAATTTCATCCGGAAGAGAGCTCTTCCAGAGCCTACTGATGTGCTCCTCTCTGGGCTGGTTGACCTCTAGGCCTGCTGTACATCTGTCATCTTGGGACTTCCCTCCACCCACATCCTGGGGACTCTCTTCACCTCTGTGTTGAGAGCTCTGGTTCCTGAATTCCACCTCTTCCCCTTTCTTGACTCACAACACTGTTTTGGTGGAGCACATTCTTCAGTAGTTTCCTAAGAGAGAGTGCAGGGAAGATGTAACATTTGCCGTCAGTGCCCTGCCCAAATTCTCTTGGCACTTTTAACATCCAGGCCTTCGAAATTGCTAGCACATATGTCTGTTTGCCTGAGAGCTTTGTCTAGCTACTGAAAGTTGGCTCAGGAAGTGTTGGAGAATTAGCCCCCTTTTTCCTGGGACAGACCCTTAACCAATGACTGATGAGTGTTAGTAGATAAATATCCCAGCTCACTCAACCATAACCCTGAAGCATGCTTCCTACACAGGCCTCCCAGAGTTCCCCAATAGAGTCAAGTTCCACTTGTTCACAGTAACTTGCTAGATACATTAACTTCCGTACGACCCTTTTCTTGTTTCTTTACTCCCCTACAGATGTTACCTGGGATCATCTTCCCCAGTACACTAATTTTACTCTTATATTTTTAATTTTCCATCTCTTTTTGCTTTACTTTCTACTTTCCAAATCTACTAAGCTTTTTTTTTATATTTTTGCTATCATATTTAAATTTCTAACTTTTTTGTTCTCTAAATGTTCCTTTTAAAAAATAGCATTCTGTTCTTCTTTCAGAATTTTTTTCTCTTATTTCTCTGGAGATATTATTAATAATAATTTTTGTTTTTTTTTTCTTTCAGAGATGCTGTTGTTTCTGAATTATCTTTAGGGCATTTCTCTCCAGTGTGTCAGGGTTTCAGAAAAGGCTTTCCTAATATTCAAGCTGGCTGTCAGGGTTCCCTAAGTAAGGGAAGACAACATAAGCGATTTGTTTATAATCTCCTGTTTCTTCCCAGCATGCTGTTCTTTCACACAATAGTGCCTTGCCCCTTCTGTGTCTTGCTCTTCCACCAGAAAAACCTCCATTCTTGGACATCATGGGGAAGGGGCAATCCATCTAACAGCAAGAGGGAGAGGGGGCCTGGGGCTTCCATTGTTTCCTGAGCTGATTTTCAATTCAACCTACTGTTTTTAGCCACAACTTCACCGTTACTTCCAAAAGTACCTGGTGCCACCAATTGCTGAGCATTTGAGAGATTCTGAAATGTAAAGTGAGTTGCTTTAGCTTTCTCATCTGCAGGTTTTGGATTCAGCTTTTTTAGGTCTCTTGATTCAATTACCACTCATTCATCTATAGTCTAGCATTTATTTGTTTATTTATTTTATTGGAGATGCAGTCTCACTCTGTCACCCAGGCTGGAGTACAGTGGCATGATCTCAGCTCACTGCAACCTCCCCCTCCTAGTTCAAGTGATTCTCCTGCCTCAGTCTCCCACGTAGCTGGGACTACAGGCACTCGCCACCATGCCTGGCTAATTTTTGTATTTTTAGTAGAGGTAGGTTTTTACCATATTGGCCAGGCTGGTCTTGAACTCCTGACCTCAAATGATCTGCCTGCGTCGGCCTCCCAAAGTGCTAGAATTACAGGCATGAGCCATCATGCCTCGCCTAGTGTTCTAGCTTTTAAAATTATCTCACTCTTTTCCTTTTTATATTTTTTTGTCCTGGTAGGTTTATCCTTAAAAAATATTTACCAAAATTCTTACTTGCTTACACATAAAGAAACTCTGGAAACAAAACATGCATAAGACACTAGTAACAGTCCTTATTTCTGGACAGGGAGAAAGTGGGAACTGAGTTCATGGGAGACATAGATGAGGGAAACTTTTCAGGTTGTGCCTCTTTGTATTTTTCTGGTTTTAAATCCATGTGAATCTGTGTATCACTTGATCAAAACATTAAGTTTTGGTTGACATCTAGGAGGGAGTGGAGCATGTGTTTAATGTGCTGTCTTTAACCAGAAGTCTCAAGTATTGTTTTTCTAAATTAGCAGCTTCGATGTTGAAACCATGAGAAGCTACCCAGCCAAAAGCCTCCCAAACAAATCCAGAGCTGTAAGCAAAAATACAGACAAATTTGGCTTTGTGAAAATTAAAGATTTATGCAAAACAAAAACCAAAACTCAAATCAAATAAAAAAAGGTTAGACCAAAAACAAATTGGGAAAAAATGTTTGCAGCAAGTATGACAAAAGGCTACTTTACTTTAAAATATGGAATTTTGACCAGGTGTGGTGGCTCATACTTGTAATCCTAACACGTTAGAAGACTCAGGCAGGGCCGTGTGCTGTGGCTCACGCCTGTAATCCTAACACTTTGGGAGGCCCAGGCGGGTGGATCACTTGAGGTCAGGAGTTCAAGACCAGCCTGGCCAACATGATGAAACCCCGTCTCTATTGAAAATAAAAAACAATTTGCCAGGAATGGTGGCACATGCCTATAATCCCAGCTACTCAGGAACTGAGGCAGGAGAATTGCTTGAACCTGGGAGGTGGAGGTTGCAGTAAGCTGAGATTGCGCCACTGTGCTCCAGTCTGGGACACAAAGTGAGACTCCATTTCGAAAAAAAAGTTGGGGGTGGGGGCTGAGGCAGGAGGATGCCAGACCTCCAGGAGTCTGGGTGACAAAGCAAGAGGCTATTTTAAAAAAAAAAGATGGAGTTTTTACAAAGCAATTAAACACAGATGAAAATCCAGTAGAAAACAACAGGCACCAGGGCGTGGTGGCTTACGCCTCCCAGCACTTTGGGAGGCTGAGGCAGGCTGATCACCTCAGGTCAGGAGTTTGAGACCAGCCTGGCCAATATGGTAAAACCCCATCTCTACTAAAAATATAAAAGTTAGCCGGGGTTGGTGGTGCATGCCTGTAGTCCCAGCTACTCAGGAGGCTGAAGCAGGAGAATCACTTGAACCAGGGAGGTGAAGGTTGCAGGGAGCTGAGATAGCCCAATGCCCTCTGGCCTGGTGTCAGAGTGAGACTCTGTATTAAAAAAAACAAAAAACAAAAACAGGAAAAGGACATGAATACATTACATAAGTAAATAAATACAAATGGCTTTTAATATAGGAAAAGTGTTCAATCTCACTCATAAATTAAAGATTGAAAATCAGAACAATGAGAAAATCAGTTTTCACCTATCAGAATAGCAAAATTATAAACTCTGATAATATACATTGGTGAGGTAAAGATTTAGTGAGACTAAAATATTTTTAGTAGGATTAAAAATTGTTACTAAATTTGCAGTGCATTTTGGTGCTGTCAAAATTTTAAAGTTATATTTACCTTTTGACGCTGCAACTTCATTATCAGACGTGTTTCTATGAATCTGCTTGAACTGAACATGAAGACATATTTACTTGCTCGCTCTGGCTGCACATATGGTAAAATTGGAAGGATACAGAGAAGATTGTCATGGCCTCTGCACAAGGATGACATGAATGAAGCATTCCATATTTTTTTAAAAATACATATTTACACTGATATTCATTGCAGTATTATTTGTAGTCACCAAAACTGTAAGCAACCCAACCCTGCTTATAGTAAGTAACTGGCTACACAAATTACAGTGTATTCATTCAGAGGGATACTAAGCAGCCAATAAAAAGGCAGGCCAGGCACAGTCACTTACACCTGTAATCCCAGGACTTTGGGAGGTCGAGATGGGAGGATCAGTTGAGGCCAGGAGTTTGAGACCAGCCTGGGCAATATGGCAAGGCCTGACTCTACAAAAAATAAAAAATCAGCAGAGAGCGGTGGCACACACCTGTTGTCCCAGCTACTCGGGAGGCTGAAGCAGGAGGATCCCCTGAGCTCAGGAGTTAGAGGTTGTGGTGAGCTATAATCACACCACTGCACTTCAGCCTGGGAGACAGAGCAAGACCCTGTCTCTAAAAATAAAAAGAGCAAGACCCTGTCTCTAAAAATAAAAAGAATAAAAAGAATGAGGCAGCTTTATACTTACAGAATTATTTCTAATGTGTAGTGTTAAATTTACAAGAAAAGTATGGAAAAGTGTATATGGAGTGATTCTATTTGAGCCATTTTTAAGTAAATTTTCTTAAATACATAGATGTGCTTGTGTACATAAGAAACAAATCAGCATGACTACCTCTAGAGAAGAAAACTGGGAAAATGAGGGATCAACAAAGGGAAGGAGAGTTTTTTTCCCTTAAAAACATATGTGTGTGTATACATATATAATCTCCAAGTGCATGATTTTAAAAAATATTAGGTAGTTCACAGCTCTCCAGGAGGACTAGAAACCCAGGTCTAGGGGCTACATAGCCAGAAGCAACACCTAAAATTGTACTGCAGAACAATATCATGAAGTCATCAATGCCTCCACTGCACGGAAGTCACTGCTCAGTGAATGCCCCAAGCCTGGATGCTGGTCCCTGCTGCTAGAACTGCCAGGACCACCACCACGGTAGCATCTGGAAAAGGAATGTTCTTATTACAACTAATGCCATTGTCTGCTGCAGAACAGATTTGGCAGTCTTTGCTATTTGAGGTCACTAGTTCCTGAGTCAAACACCAATCCAGATCCTTATGCCTATGCATACCTGTAAGGGAAGCTGGAAGTAAGTATCTGACATTGTCAGCTTCTAGAGTAAAAGGTTGTTCTCTGTATATCCCATCAGGACCTATAATGTGATGAATGCTTCAAAATATAGAGCATTTAGATAACAGAGGTGGAGAGAGAGAGAGAGGAAAATAAAGAAGGAAGAAGGAGTTTCACATCAATTTTCACTTTGCTTGGGGGAAAGTATCCTGGCTGCCATATGACATACTCACTTTCCTGTGTCTTTTGCATGTACTGTTGTTAAGAATCACAGGACTTCAGAGTAGAAAATTCCCAATAGAGGATTTAATTCAAAAGCATTGTTTTCTAGTGGAGAAAACAAACTCAAGAAAAATTTGGGAAAACTCAAGTGCCCAGGATTACTCAATGAGAGTTTCTGATTATGTGATTAGGGTCTCCCAGTCCAGGGTCCAATCCTCCATAGAATGTTCAGGTATTATTAGGACTTCAGCCAAGGCTCTAATGCAGTATCAAGATGCAGATTTGCTTCTGGTAGGGCTTCTTCTTGAAGAAACTGGTGCTACTTATTACAAATATTATTAAACATTTGTATAGGACTTTAATTTTTTGAATTTTTATTTTTAAATAGTAAAATAGTTTATTTTAAAAAAACAAAAATATAGAAGGGTTTAATGTAAATGGTAAAATTTCTACCTTTATCTAGCTCACCTACTCCCTAGGAATAATCAGTGTTGAAAGTATGCTGAGTATCTTTCTTTTTCTATGTGTATGCACATATATTTGTATGTATTTATAGACATGCACATACCACATATATAACCTTTTATACGTTGCTTTCCCACTCTATATGCATCATGGATAACTGATACTTGAATGCCAGTAAGTTATTGCTAGGTTGGGAAGCACCACATGGAGACACAGTGCCCGAGGAGAGGATGTCACAGACCATGAAAGGCTTGGTGGTAAGGTGATATTTTTGGTCCAGTGAGCCTCATGGTGTTACTCGAAGAATAAATTGCCTGAGGAAGAAGACTACTAACTATAATCAGGGCTGCTTCAAAACATGAAGGAACCTCCAAAATAATCTCGTTCAACCTCATTTGTAAGTGGGGAACTGTTTTCCTTGGAATTGGGGTGATTAGGGACCTTGCCCAAGATTGCCCAACCAGGAGAGTGACAGAGTTGGGACTTCTTTCTTTCTCCAAGACCCTGGCTCGTTGCATTGTGTTTCATTGCTTTCTGCAACTTTCAGAGGAGAGGGAGGGAAATAGTTAATTTGAAAACACTCATATCCTCAGATTACATTTGATTTCTCAGAGTGTAGTGCTGGTGTTCCCTGCCTGACTTTGCGTCCATGAGTTCTTCCATGAAGTTTTACTTTTAGCTTTTCTATTGCCTATGATATGTCTTATTAATGATCTCCTTGGGGACTACGAATCTTGTACTTTTCAGTCTTTTTATGGCAATTTTCACTCTTCACTAACACAGCTTTATTGTTTGTCCAGGTCTTGGGAGAATATTGAATAAGACCTAATATTTTATCAGATGGATGACAAAAGGAGGGGATAAACAAGAAAGACAAGTTGACATAGATGCCAAATTCATTTAATCAGGGAAAAGTCATTTAGTGCTAGGTGATGATAAAGGGGTAGAATACTCATTAGAAAAAGACGCGTCTTCTGCCCGTAGGAGCTTACTTTCTAGAACAGTTACTTCTAGTCTCTTTTCTTCATACCACTCCATCAAAAAAACAAAAAAGAAAGAAAGAAAGAAAGAAAGAAAAGAAAACCAGAAAACCAGCATACATGCCTAATAATTGCATGTTTACTATAAATCATATATGTTCTACTGTGACATATTAATACTGGTAAAGCCTAACTTCCTTAATATTTTAGATTTAAAAATAAATGGAAGCAAGCATTCACATATGTTTTTCTCATACCTCTATGTACCATTTCGGGCACTTCACTTTGGAGTCCACTGTTCCAACAAGAGAATCAGATGAACACCCAAAATACTAGAACGCTTGAGAGTGTGAAGAGGGCTCTAATATCAGGGTAAGCAAAATATTCTTAGGGCATCAGGAAGCATTGCTGAGGATATTCAAGAACTTCTGACCTACTCCATAGGCACAGCATCCCTAGGCGTGGGCAAGGGATCAGTGCCAGGCTTGCTTCCCTTGGCTGGAATCTGCTCATGAAGACTGCACGTGAAGACCTACCCCACCCCAGAAGCATCTATTTCCTGACACCTTAAGCATGTGAGGGCTTAATAAATAACATGTCATGCCATGATGATAGGGACAGATCTGTTTGACCCGTAGCTCGGAGCCACCCTCAATTCTCTGAGCTCAATGGTGGAGTAGCAAGTACTGTGGGTATGGAGCTGGGAGGCAGAGCTAAATCCTAGCTATCTTACTAACCAATTGTATGACTCTAGTCCTTAAACTCTCTGAGCTTTAATTTTCCTATCTGTAAAATGTGAAAGATAAATGCCTTCCAGGACTATTTACAATTTCTAACTTTTGTTGTTTTTCAATGTGCATTACAGGTATCATCTTATGAAATCCTCATGACTAAACAATCAGGGGAACAATATTGTTCCCCTTTTGCAAATGTGGAAACTAAGTTTTAGAGTAGATAATCTGCTTGCAAGTTTACGCAGCTAGCATGTGCAGAGATGGGATTCTGAGGCTCGCTGGACTCTGAAGTCAATGTCATACTTGCTCTACTTGGCTGCTGACCATGAACACACTTCATGAACTCTGAAGTACAAACAAGGTACAGAGTGTAAGATTTAGTCATTGTCCTCAAGTCTAAATTCAAACTATGTTTAGCTATACAGTTTATGGGGCCTTTTTCTTTTTCTTTTTTTGAGACGGCTCTGTTGCCCAGGCTGGATGGAGTGCAGTGGCGCGATCTCGGCTCAGTGCAACCTCTGCCTCCCGGGTTCAAGTTAATTCTCTGCCTCAACCTCCTGAATAGCTGGGATTACGGATGGCCACCACCACGCCTGACTAATTTTTTTGTATTTTTGGTAGAGACGGGGTTTCATCATCTTGGCCAGGCTCATGATCCACCTGCCTCGGCCTCCCAAGGTGCTGGGATTACAGGCGTGAGCCACTGTGCCCAGCCTATCTGTAAAGTTTTAAAGTTCAATGAAATAGGATTTGGTTAGAATGAAAAGGTAGAGAAAGAGAATTTCAATTTTAGTTGCCTTATCTTTAGTCCCTTACAATATGTGATTATCTGGAAAGAGCACTCGGTTAGCAAGAAGAAAACCAGTTCTGTCCCATACTCGCTCTGAACTTAGGCAGTTCATTTAAGCTGTTTTTCATTCATCTATTAGAAGTCCTAATGAATGAGCTCTAAGGGGTCTTCTTGCCTGATAATCCTCAAACTCCATCCTCAAAACTTCCTGCAATCTGCAGTCTTCCTGCCCTCCATGGAGAGGGCAGGACAGAGGCATGTAGACAGGGAGGCGATCCTCAGGTCAGCTAGGGCTTACTCAAACAAGGTCCTGTGGGGCAACAGGGAGAGTGGATGCGGACTCAAGCCAGAGTCCTGGTGGGATGGGCCGGTAATTATAAGGAAACATTGCAGAGAAAGTTTCTGTTGTGGTTGTTCCCTTTGTTTACTTTAGGCAGTTCTGTCATTTTTTAACTGACCCTTCCCAGATGAGATCGTCAGTTTTCAGCTGGGTAAAGTCAGGCCCTTGAAACTGATGGGGTATTTGAATCCTCTATGGCTCAGTTGCTGGAGGGAGGCCAGGGCAGCTGAAACTCCCCCGCCCTTTCAGGGAAGTGAAGCCAGGGCTACAAACTTGCTGACAGTGGCTGGTGGCCTGTAAACCCAAACATCCCCCTCTCCTCCGCCTCGCCTCGCCTCGCCTCAGTGTAGCAATGTGAAAGAAAACAAAGCCATGAGCTTTCCAGAGCAGGGGAAGGCTCTGGCCAGATTCCTTTCCAGCTACTCCCCCCCGTACTTCGGCTCACAGCCACACAGTACAAGGTTGTAGTTACAGCTGAAAACTGCTGACGTCTACTTTCTGGTTGTTGTACAAATAATAATAATTAATAGAACACACACCAAAAAACACACTTTTCTTCATGGCTAAAGATTCACATAGTTGAGTCAAACCTAAATAAACATACTCACTTTGCTTTTCCTGTTTTCTTAAGTTTGAATAATAGTCATGTAGCTGTTTAAGAATCAGACAGAAGGAAAACTCATCTGCTTAGCACTTTTCCTAACTTGTCCAGTTTCTTTAGCCTTCTGAATACCAAAAAACAGTCTTTTATTCATAAGATTAGAAACTTCTGGCCAGCAGGTCTGAATAAGGCTGAGCTGACATGAGATGAAACCAGGTGGAATGGCCTGCCTTTTTGAATTATAGAATTTTAAGCATTGATGGGACTCAAAGTTACTAAATACTACCACTTCATTTTGCAGATGAAGAAACAGTCCCGAAAGGTTAGGATGTGCTTAATGTCACACAGCCTGTATCAGAGGGGAACCCAGAACCCAGGTCTCTTTACTCCTAGTCTGGCACTCCACACTCCTAGTCCTCTCTAAGCATGAAGATATATATATATATATATATACACACACACACTATGTGTTTGTGTGTGTGTGTGTGTGTGTATATCCATGCTTAGAGAGGACTTGTGTATTAAATATATACTTAATATATTACATATATTAAATAATATAAAATATATGTTATATATAATATAATATATGTTATATAATATATATAATACATATTCTTATATATGATATATATACTGATATATATACAGAGTATATATATACATCTTTTGTATATATACAGATGTGTATATATATACATCTGCATATATATATACAGAGTATATATATGTCTTTTATATATATACAGAGTATATATATATAGAGAGAGTATATATATATATAAATCTTCATGCTTAGAGAGGACTTGTGTATTAAAATTTTTTATAGACGTATATAATCCCTGTCTTTGAAACACCCAATTATTTTGCAGTTCTTATCCACTGGGTATAGATTCTTTAGGAAAAGAGAGGGAGTTAATGTTTATAGAACACCTATTATGTGCCAGGTTTTTCCCACATTTTCTGATTTAGTTTTCAGCATATGAGGGAGGTATTATTATACCTGTTCCGTAGATGATGAAACTGAGAGGTTAGGTACATTTGCTGAAGTTCATGTAACTAGGAAGTCATGGACTCAGGATTCGGATCCAGATCTCATCGGCAGCTCCCAGACTGTGCTGCACCACATTGTCACAGCCACTGTGAACATCACAGTGTACAGTTACATACGTCCCACCTTTCAAAATTATGACCTAATTTTTATTATCACTGCTTTTGTGGATGTATTCACTCATTTGGTAAGTATTTATTAAGCAGCTACACTGTGCGAGGAACAGTCAAGACACTGAGGGTACAGTAGTGAGCAAAATACATAAATCCTTGCTCTCATAGAGCACAGGTTACAGGAGGAGGAATAGACAGCAGCTCAAATAAATAAGTCAGATAAAATGATAAGTGTTGGAAGAATAAAGCAAGGAAGAATAGGATGTGCTAGAGGCTGAGGGATGGGAGGAAGACAGCGAATTTAAATAGGATGGCCAGGAAAACAAAGTATCATTGGCTACATTTGAACGAAGATCTGAAGGCAGTGAAGGAATAAACTAATGGCTATCTGGGATAAGAGACTCTGAGGCAGACAAAAGAGTGAAAAGTCACTGGGGCAGGAGGAGGCCTGGTATGCTCAAGAAACAGTTAGAAGGCCTATATGTTCAGAATGGAGTGTACAGGAGGAAAAATAGGGGATCAGGTGAGGTCACAGATGGAGGCCAGATGAGGTAGGTCCTGGGACTAATCAGACATTGCCTTTTATACTAAATGAAAGGGGAACCACGGAAACTTGAGTAGTGAATGACACATTTAGATTTTCTTTTTTAAATTTTAAATATATTTTTTGTTTCAATAACTTTTGGGGTATAAGTGGTGTTTGGTTACATGAATGAATTGTACAGTGGTGAAGTCTGATATTTTAGAACACCTGTCACCAAGTAGTATACATTGTATCCAATGTGCAGTTTTTTATCCCTCACCTTCCTCCCAATCTCCCCCCTTCTAAATCTCGAAGGTCCATTATACCACTTTGTAAACCTCTGTGTACCCATAGCTTAGCTCCCATTTGTAAGCGAGAACATATGGCATTTGGTTTTCCATTCCTGAGTTATTTCACTTAAAATAGTGACCTCCAGCCCCATCCAAGTTGTGTAAAAGACATTACTTCATTCTTCTTTTATGGCTGAGTAGTATTCCATGGCGTATATGTACATTTTCTTTATCTACTCATTGGTTGATGGGCCCTTGGGTTGGTTCTATACCTTTGCAATTGTCAGTTGTGCTGCCCTAAACATATGTGTGCAGGTGTCTTTTTGATATAATGACTTATTTTCCTTTGGATACTCAACAGTGGGATCGCGACTTTAGTTCTTTGAGAAATCTTCATACTGTTTTCCACAGATGTTGTATTAATTTACATTCCCACTAGTAGTGTATCAGTGTTCCCTTTTCACCGCATCCATGACAACGTCTATTGCTTTTTGGATTTTTAATAATGGCCATTCTAGTTCATGTAAAGTGGCATCTCATTGTGGTTTTGATTTGCATTTCCCTGATGATCAGTGATGTTGAGCTTTTTTTCGTGTTTGTTGGCCATTTGTATATCTTCTTTTGAGAAGCATCTATTCAAGTAATTTGCCCACTTTTTAGTGGAATTATTTGGTTTGTTTCTTACTGTTTTTTTTTTTAACTCCTTGTGGATCCTGGACATTAGTCCTTTGTTGGATGTGTAGTTTGCAAATATCTTCTCCCATTCTGTGAGTTTTCTATTTACTGTGATGATTATATATTTTGCTGCACAAAAGCCTTTTAGTTTAATCAGGTTCCATTTATTTATTTTAATTTCTGTTGCATTTGCTTTTGTGGTCTTAGTCATATACATATATATGTATATATATGTATGGGTATATATATATGTGTGTGTGTGTGTGTGTGTGTGTGTGTGTATATATATATATATATATATATATATATATATTTTTTTTTACCCAGGCCAATGTGAAGAAGAATTTTTCCTGTGGTTTATTCTAGAATTTTTATGGTTTCAGGTATTAGATTTAAGTCTTTATTTCATCTTAAGTTGATTTTTATATGTGGTGAGAGAGATGGATCCAGTTTCATTCTTCTATCCAGTGGCTATCCAGTTTCCAGAACCATTTATTGAATAGGGTGCCCTTTCCCTGACTTACGTTTTTGCATGCTTTGTTGAAGATCAGTTGGTTCTAAGTATCTGGCTTTATTTCCAGGGTCTCTATTCTGTTCCACTGGTCTATGTATCTACTTTTATATCAGTACCATGCTGTTTTGGTTACTATAGACTTGTAGTATAATTTGAAGTCAAGGAATGTGATGCCTCCAGATTTGTTCTTTTGGCTTAGGATTGCTTTGGCTATTTAGGCTCTTTTTTGATTCCATATGAATTTTACATTTAAATTTTTAAAGGATTGTTAAGAGTGCTGTATTGAGAGTAGACTAGGAGGTAGGGAACAAGGGTGAAAGCAGAAATGCCAGTCAGGAGGCTATTGCAATAATTCAGGTAAGGGATAATGGTGACTTAAACTGGAGTAATACGGAATGCAGTGAAAACTGATGCAATTCAGAGTATATTTTGACAGTGAAGCTAGTATGACAATCTGCCATCTTTACATGCCATGATGTCATAAAACATGCTTCTATTTTGGTGATTTATGCCGTTCCTGCTTGCACTATTATAGATAATATTTTCACTAACGTTCCCATTCACACTTTTTGCATGTCTTATTTCCTTACATAAATTCCCAGGAGTTGGATTACTGAGTTGAAGATGTGATCATCCTTATGACTCTTGCTACAAGTTGTCATATTACTTAGTAAGTTCCACCCGTAATACCTTAGGGATCTTTAATTTGAAATGCTCCAGAATTCCTGCCTCCCAGCATCTCTAACCCTCTCTCCTATGATGGTTTTTTTTTTTTTTTTTTTTTTTTTTTTTTTTTGGTTTCCCTCCTCTCTCTCTTTCTGTGGAGCTTATAAAAGGGAAGGGTAACAAAGATGGACAAAAGTTATGGCTGGCACAGACAGCGGTAAGAAAAGACAGAAAAGAATTTCTTCATTTTTTTTTTTTCCTTACAGCCCTGAGAAAGGCCCAGCTGCTTCCCTTAGTTGGATAAAAATCTTCTTCTGTAAGAATCAGCAAGCTAACAACACTGCTTACTTAGAGACCTTTTTGTCTTCTGGGGAGATCAATGCACTTTACAATTTCAATTATCTTTCATAATATCCCCCGGTGTCAGAACAAACTGCCTCCTCTGAACAAACATTCCTCTCACCAGGGTGGGAAGTTTACCAAACTTTTTGGTTCCATTATTCCCCTCCTCCATCAGGCTGGTCCCCCTTTCAAATGACCCATCCCCCATCTCCACAACTCAAAAGTGTACCTGCTCAGTCCTCCTTATCTAATTTCATCCTAGGTGGGAAAGAAAATGTTTTAATTGTTTCTTAGAAATGAGGATCTTTTAACAATTTTAGAATCAACTTGTCAACTTCTGCTACTCCTAAAATGTATATGGGAATGCATGAGACTCATAAAACACAAAACAATGAAGAACAAAGTTGGTGGATTCACACTTCCCAATTTCAAAATTTAGCACAAAACTACAGTAATCAAGACAGTGTGTTACTGGCATAAGGACAAACATACAGATCAATGGAACAGAATTGAGAATCACAAATAAACTCTAACAGTTACAATCAATTGATTTTCAACAAAAGAGCCAAGACAATTCAATGGAGGAAAAAAAGTCTTTTCAACAAATGATGCTGGGAAAACTGGATCTCCACATGCAAAAGAATTAATTTGGACCCCTAAGATCGTACACAATAATTAATTCCAAGTTAATCATAAGCCTAAATGTAGAAGCTAAAGGTATAAAACTTTAGAAGAAAACTAACTCCTTTGACTTGTGTTAAGTGGTAAATCTTTGTGAACTTGAGTTAGGCAGTAATTTCCTAGATGCAACATCAAGAACACAAATAATAAAAGAGAAAAAAACACTTGATAAGTTAAACTTAATCCAAATAAAAAACTTTATGCTTCAAAGGACACCCACAAGTGGAAGAACACCCCACAGAATAGGAGAACATATTTGCAAATTGTATATCTGTTAAGGGTCTAGAATATAAAAACACAGATCAATAAAAAATGACAAATGATCTAATTTAGAAATGGACAAAGGATTACAAGATTTTTTCAAGAGAAAATATACAAATAAGCACATGAAAAGATAAATAAAAAACACAATGAGATATCACTTCTCACCCAGTAGAGTGTCTATAATAACATAGGCAGAAAATAATAATTGTTGGTAAGGATGTGGGGAAATTGGAAAGCTCATACACTGCTAGTGGCTCGGAAAATGGTGCAGCCACTTTGGAAAAGTTAGACAGTCCCTCTAAAGGCTAAAAATAGAGTTACCATATGTCCCAGCAATTCTTTTATCTTGGGAATCTACCCAAAAGCAATGAAAACGTATTTCCATACAAAAACTTGTGCAAAAATGTTCACAGAAACTTTGTTCATAGTAGCCAAAAAGTGGAAACAACTCACATGTCATCAACTGATGAACAGATAAACAAACTGTGATGTATCCATGTAATGAAATGTTATTTGGCAATACATAGGAATGAAGTACAGATCAATGCTACAATATAGATGAACCTCAAAAACATTATGCTAAGTGAAGGAAGCCAGTCACGAAAGACCACATATTGTATGATCCCATTTATATAAAATACCCAGAATGGGCAAATCCGTAGAAACAGAAAGCAGATTAGTGTTTGCCTAGGACTAGGGGAAATGGAGGGGTGGGGCATGGGGGATGAAATTGATGAGGGACTGCCAATGAATACAAGGTTTCTTTTGGAGGTGATGAAAATATTCTAAAATTAATTATGGTGATGGGTGCACAGCTAAATAAATATACTAAAAACCACTGAATTGTACACTTTAAATGCAAATTTTATAGGATACAAATTACATCTCAATAAAGCTGTTTTTAAAAAGTGGCTTCTTGTTTACTCTTGAAAAAAGACACCTGATTGGTTCAGTGCTCTCAAAAATGTGTTCATGTAACGCATGAAGGAGCATGCTAGAGATCGGCCTAAGGAGTTGCCAGCAATAAAATCTAGAGGTAGAGAAGGCCTGGGGAAGAGGAGGAAGGCATAAGGGACGGAGAAAGGAAATAAGGAATAGGTGAAGGGATGCACCCAGAAATGAAGGCACAATCATCTCATGTTGGAAAACCAAGGGCAAAATGGAAAGGAAATCCGGGAGTGGAATTTGCAGAAAACTTTACTCCAACTGTACAGAACTAGGGCTGAGGTGGTTCAAAGTAAAGCTACAAAGCAAGTATTAAGAGGAGAAAAACTTCACTGACTTGTTGAATATATAAGGCCTTGTACAACTCATAGGGATTATTGGTTAGAAGTATACAAGCACTGTAGTCAGTTGGAAGAAGAATGATGATTGCTGTTGCCAAGTTTGTATCAAGACAAAATTATAATATGATCCTGCAAATAGCCAGAAAGAAATGCAAAAGTTAACCACCACCCCCTACAAACAAAGTTGTGAATTAACATGAGGTAACTTTCTAAGAAACCGGTCCTGAAGTTCATGTATATACTCTTATTTGTATAGATTCTTGAATCTCAAGATGTTTTAGTGTTTTTCAACACAGTAACTTTTAAATTTGTTTATTTACTTATTTTTTTATTTTTTATTTATTTAGTTTTTTGAGATGGAATTTCTCTCCTGTTGCCCAGGTTGGAGTGCAATGGTGCGATCTCAGCTCACTGCAACCTCCATTTCCCGGGTACAAGCAATCCTCCTGCCTCAGCCTCCCAAGTAGCAGGGATTACAGGAGCACACCACCATGCCAGGCTAATTTTGTATTTTTTTTTTTTTTTTTTTTTTTTTTTAGTAGAGATGAGTTTTACCATGTTGGTCAGGCTGCTCTCGAACTCCTAATCTCAAGGTGATCCACTCACCTTGGCCTCCCAAAGTGCTGGGATTATAAGCTTGCACCACCATGCCTGGCCTATTTATTTATTTTTTTAATTGATTTTAACTTTTATTTTAGACTCGGGGGTATATGTGCAGGTTTGTTACATGTGTATATTACGTAACACTGAGGCTTGGGGTGTGAATGATCCTCACCTAGGTAGTGAGCATAGTGACCAACAGGTAGTATTTCTTTTCTTTTTTTTTTTTTTTTTGAGACAGAGTTTCGCTCTTGTTACCCAGGCTGGAGTGCAATGGCGCGATCTCGGCTCACCGCAACCTCCGCCTCCTGGGTTCAGGCAATTCTCTTGCCTCAGCCTCCCGAGTAGCTGGGACTACAGGTGTGCACCACCATGCCCAACTAATTTTTGTATTGTTAGTAGAGACGGGGTTTCACCTTGTTGACCAGGATGGTCTCGATCTCTTGACCTTGTGATCCACTCGCCTCGGCCTCCCAAAGTGCTGGGATTATAGGCGTGAGCCACCGTGCCCGGCCAATAGGTAGTATTTCAACCCTTGTCCCCCTTCCTCTTCCTGTCTCTAGTAGCCCCCAGTGCCTATTGTTCTTATCTTTATGTCCATGAGCACCCAATGCTTAACTCCCACATGTGAGAACATGCTAACACATTTGGTTTTCTGTTTCTGCCTTAATTCACCCAGGATAATGACCTCTAGCTACATCCATGTTGCTGCAAAGGATGTGATTTCTTTCTTTTTTGTGGCTGTGTATTATTCTATACTGTGGATATACCACATTTTTAAAAATCCAATCCACTGTTGATGGATACCTAGATTGATTCCTTGTCTTTGCTATTGAGAATAGAGCTATGATGAACAAGTGAGTGCATGTATCTTTATAGAATGATTTATTTGCCTTTGGGTATATACTCAGTAATGAGGATTGCTAGGTTGAACGGTAATTTTGTTTTAAGGAGGAAATCACCAAACTACTTTCCACAGTGGCTGAACTAATTTACGTTCACACCAAAAGTTTTCTTGGCAGCCTCACCAGCATCTGTGGCTTTTTGACTTTTTTTTTTGAGAGACAGTCTTGCTTTGTTGCCCAGGCTGGAGTCCAGTGGTGTGATTTTGGCTCAATGCAACCTCCACCATCCGGGTTCAAGCAATTCTCCTGCCTCAGCCTCCTGAGTAGCTGGGATTACAGGCACGTGCCACCACACCTGGGTAATTTTGTAGTTTTAGTAGAGACGAGGTTTCACCACATTGGCCAGGCTGATCTCCTTAGGTGATCCATACTCCTCGGCCTCCCAAAGTGCTGGGATTACAGGCGTGAGGCAATGAGCCCGGCCTTTTTTAATAATAGCCATTCTGATTCGTGTGAGATGGTATCTCATTATGGTTTTGATTTGCATTTCTCTAATGATTAGTGTTATTGAGCATTTTCCCATGTTTGTTGTCTGCTGTATGACTTCTTTTGAAAAGTATCTGTTCATGTCCTTTGCCCACTTTTAACATTTTATTTAGTTAATTAATTTATCTATTTTTGAGACAGAGTCTCATTCTGTCACCCAGGCTGGAATGCAGTGGTGCTATCTGGGCTCACTGTAGCCTCTAACTCCTGAGTTCAGTGATTCTCCTGCCTCAACCTCCCAAGTAGCTGGTAGGATAAGCATGTGCCACCATGCCTGGCTAAATTCTGTATTTTTAGTAGGGGAGGTTTCACCATGTTGGCCAGGCTGGTTTGAACTCCTGACCTCAAGTGATCTGCCTGCCTCAGCCTCCCAAAGTGTTGGGATTACAGGCATGAGCCACTGTGCCCAGCCTGCCCACTTTTTAATGGGGTTATTCTTTGGTTGTTGAATTGTTTAAGTTCCTTATACATCCTGAATAGACCTTTATCAGATGCACAGTCTGTGAATATTTCTAAATTTTTCCCCCAAACATTAGATCTTTTTAGAGACATGTTGTATCTGACATGTGTCCATGTTGGAAATAAGATTTTAAAAATAAGAATATAGGGTAAGTTAAAATAAATAATATAATGGTAACTCATGGCATCTAGTAAGTCACACACATACACATACCATCCCCCAAAGCGCAAAGCATGTCAAGATACAATTCACACCAGTATTAGCGTCTTCTTATGTGTCTTAGCCCTGCCTACCCAAAAGCCTGTCTCCTCCTCACAGCCCTGTCATATAGAGTGGAAAGGACAGAATAGCTGTGACCAGGGCTTACTCATCTGTGCAGTCACTAGATGGTAATAGTTATAATAATTAACATGTGTAAAAGGTTTTACATCATATAAGCCACCACTGCACATACGATTTTAATTTAATTTTAATCTTTATAGAAATTCCTCTCCTCCTCCTCCTCATCTCAGATAGGAGTATAAAAGCTTAGGAATGAAGTCTCTTGCTGAGATCTCTCACTATGCATTTTCCTCAAGTCTATAAGCATTCCTGAACCTCTCTAGCCAACCTTTCTCTCTTCTTTCACAGCTAAGCTTCTTAGAGTAGCTTACACAAGCTGCCTCCCTCTCTTTGCACTCATGTTGCTAATTTTTCCTTGTCTAAGGAAAGTGATACACTACATTAGGTCACATTCTGAAAGATTGCACCTGGGGAATGCAGTCATCCACCTACTGCAGTTTGGATCATACATAGGTATTAAACACAACTTGAGGCATGTCCTTGACTACTGAAGAAAGTAAGCAAACTCTAGGCAGGCACTCAGACTTGGGAAGCTGGCAGCGTTCCTCTGAGGTCTAAGGAGCTTTCCATTCTATGGCTATCCTCCCTGTCCTTTCCTTTCTGAAGGGAAGGAAGAAAAGAAGGAAGGGAGGGAGGAAGGAAGAACAGTTTCAAAACAAAGTCGTCTGACTACAAATTCTGTTCTATTTCCTTTATTAGATTCTTTCCAATTCACTGTTGTTGTGGTAAAGCACGAATTTTTACCACTTGTAAAGAGGCCATTGTTACTCCCCTCTCCTATCACAATGCCTGAGATTCCTCCATTTAAATATCGGTAATGATGTTGCTCTTGGAAGACTTTCTGATTGAGCAGATTGAAGAAGCTGAATGTGATAGGAGGGGCAAGAAGGCTGCAGGAAACAGAGACTGGCTTGATGGACCGCTTCATCTATTGCCCAGTGCTCCCCGCAGCCAGGTCTGGTCCCTTGAAGGATAGAAAGTACAACACAAGGAGGTGAGTAAATAACTTAATGGTCTTGGATACACAGTCAGTCCTCTGCCCTCCCAGCAGCACTAACAGTATTTCCTGTTCTGTTATCTGAAGTGTGAGGTTGGCACTCTGTGATGACACAAGTGCCCACTTCCAGCCACACCAAGCAACCTTTCCTCCAGACTGAGATGGTTACCTCTATTCTTCATGTTCTGACCTTCCAGCTGCAAAAGTAGGGCCCAAATCTCACCTTCTCAAATTCTGAGGTAGTGAACCTGAAGAGGCGAAGCTCTAGAGTTCCAAGGAGTTCCCCACCTTACCGGTGTTTGAAATCTACACTAAGTTCCCATATATTTTCCCACACTTTTCATTCCCTTTCCTGTCATTTCTTAGTGTCTCCTTTGATAGCAAAGGGGGCAAATGTAAACAGGGTAAGCCATGGGCGGAATCATCAAGTAGGTAACATGTGTCTTTGCTGCTCCCATCTGCTTCCTTTCTCCTCCCTCCACTGAAGTCAGGAAAGAATCTAAAAATAGTCATCATACCTTAATGTAAATTTAAAGTTCTCTTAACTGTATCTCACAAGGGCTTTATTTTTAGTTATAAAATTTTAAAAAGTTGCTTCGGCCACTTCTAGAGGCAGCCTTTCAGGCAGATAGCAAAGGCATTTTTAGGGAACATTTTCAGGAGTCTTCACCCGGGAATCACCCCAAGCAGGAAGCTCCTCAGAAACATTCTCATCCCCCAGAATTTCGTGCTCACCACGCTGAACTGGATAGAGAGTTTGAGATAAAACGGTCTACAGCCATTCATTTCTGGCACCTTCCTCCAGCTTCTACATTTCTGGTCGCTTTTCTGTCATGACCCAGCTTCTTAGGTCAGTACCTGGTGAAACTCATGGTGACCCGGGAAGGCTGGATCGGAGAAGCAGAGGACAGGCTGTCCTCTGACGATTTATTAAAGTCTGTGGCTTCTTACTCCTCCACAAGACTCCTCATCAGAGGGTGCGGCTTGGCTCATGCTGGGCACTCAGGAGCTTTGTGGTGGGTATCGGTTTGTGCTTCCTCCCCTTTGCTTTCGATTCAGTGCTTTCCTGTTGCAGTCTGAGCAGTTCTATTTAACCGCAGCCTCACAACAGCTACCACTGCATGCAAACTGGATCCATCTAGGGCCAAGTACAGGGCAACCAGAGGATAAGGGGTTGAGAGGTAAGACAGGAGACTGCTAGAAGTCAGCTGAAAAGGAAAAATTCCAAATCTAGAATGTCAGGATGATTAACAACCAAGAAAACATTCCAGTACCTGAAAAAAATATGTCCTGGTTTACATTCAGCTATGATTTTAAAAAACGGAACCCTAAGTTAATTAGTTCAAATACACTTTCATTAGAAAATACCCTTGTCTGCATTTTTCAAAGAAATATATAGGATAAAATAAATCCTGGTTTTAATTCAATAATTAATTTAAAAAATTAAGTATTCAAGTTCAGTTCTGATTCAGGAATAAGATAAACGGTAATTTGAGGCTAGAATTCAGTCTAGATGTGTTACAGGCCCCACTGTAGAATGCTCTGAGCAGAGGAAACAGCATCTGTGAACGCCTAGAGGCAAGAGGAAGCAGGGCGTGTTGAAACCCTGGAGGTGTTGTGAGTGGAATTCAGACCGATGGCAGGTTACTGATCATGAGAGGCTTATGAACTGTGATAAGAAGTTTGGACTCCATCCCGAGTATAGTGAGTAGCTACGAAAGAATTTTAAACACAGGTAGTGAATTTAAAGAACTGCATTTATGTAAATCATCATCTAGTGGCTAGTGAAAAATGATCCGAGGGGAGAAAACCTGGGGGCGGGAAACTTGCAAAGAGACATACACAACGCCACATAGATGGTGATCACTGAGGCCAGTGGGGACAGGGAGAAGTGGGTGGATTCAAATATGTAGATTGTATTGAACTTGTTATTGACTGAATGTGGAAGGTGAGCAAGAGTCATTAAGGATGAATCCTGCAGTTCTGCCTAGAAAACTGGGTAGATGGTGTGGCATATGTTTGGATGAGGAGCATTATAAGAGGAATAGGTTTGAGGGAGGGAGTTGGTTAATATGCTTCCAGAAATTTCCAATTGAAGAAGTTCTAGAAAGCAGTCAAATATATAAATCTGGAGTTCAGGGGAGATAGTGATTTAGAAATAATTGGCAGACAGATCTCAATAATGCCATGGAAAGGGATAATATTTCTCACAGAGAATGTTTACAGAGCAAAGAGGCTGATGTAGAACAGGGTTCTGAGGCACACCAGTACTTTAGGAGTAGATAGAGAAAGAAGAGCTTGCAAAGGATGCTGAAGACCCATGACTAAGATAAGGAAAAAATAATAATACGAAGGAAGAGTGAATCTATCAAAGAGGATGTTATCAAAAGCATCAGATGCTACTCTGATGCCAAGTAAGACAAAAACTGATGTATCCGCCAGATTTAGTAATATGGGAGTGAGGAGGCATTAGTGTCTTTAGTGAAAGCTGTTTCAATACAGTGGGAGCCAATGTCAGATTAGACTGGGTTAAAAATTGTGTGAGAAGTAAAGAAATGGAAATAGCAACAGCTGACATTTCATTCAGCAAGCTACACATACTATTCCTTTTCCCTCTACCTCTATCCTCCAAATTCCCTTTCACACTATCCCTATTTGGTAAATCTTGCTCACTCTAGGACAGGGCTGGAGTGAAGATTTGCAAAGAAACAAACAAAAATCTGAGGAATATGTATATATTTTTTTCCAGAAGCAAATTCAGCCAGGGCTGAAATTCAGGAAGTGAGTGACTTATTCTGTGCTCACCAGACAAGAACTTTTAGCCAATAAAGAAGGCTACACAGTCCCTGGTGCCAATGTGGGGGTGTTGGTTACATTAAGCCAAGAATGTGATGCAATTCTCAAGAACAGGAAGAGGTTTAGCTGGAATAGAAAGGACTCTGACTTCGTGGTGGTGGTAGCAGAAGTGGAGTGGGAAACAGGGTAGTTTTTACCAAAGAGCAAAGCTAGAGATTAACTGGCAAAAGCAGAAGGAACTGATAAACTGTAACTGAAAGCCTTCCTATTCCATCTCTGGTTGTAGTAGAGCAGACAGAAAAAGCCTCTCATTCAGAATTCGCTCTTCTAACAATTACAAAAGAAATTACCCACCACTTAGAGCTCTCTTGACAGCTATTCTGCTTACAAATTAGAAAATGTATCTGTAAAATGGGGGATAGTAGCTATCAACTTCACAGGGCTACGGTGAGTATCAAATGGAAAACATGTCTGTTAGAGCACCATATATGCTATTAATTTGCCTAGTGTTCCGTTATTGGAACGCTACACTTGTTGGAGTTATTTATACCCTACTGCTCAAGGTCATCACCAAGGTCTGATTTTTGACAAAAAAAAAAAAAAAAAAAAAAAAAAAAATTGGCCTAAGTGGGTTAAGTTTAAATGTCGGTTGCTCTTGTCATTACAAGATGATTCACTGATTAAAGATAGAAAAGCACAGATATTTGACTAATAAAATAATTAGAAAGATTAGCTGTAGATAACATTTTCTCTGAATGACGAATGTATGCTGTATGATAGGAACTTATGTAGACACTGCTGAGTATCATTCTTTGTACTTAGGTAGGCATCTTAAACTATAAATCAGGCCTGAATACCTTTTCTTTTACACACAAAAAAAATTTATTTAAAAACTGGCAGTAAGTAAGATCCACAAATCTAGGGTTAAATGGACAAACATCGCTAGGAGTTTCTGGAAATAAAGGTCAAATTATTAACATGAGATTAAAGAAACAGTCAATTATTTTCTTCACAGGACACAGAAAAGGAAAAATGTTATTTGGAGTGAATGTTTGTTATATTTATTGTAATAGGTTTAGCTTTGTCACCTAATTATCATTATTTTTAAAAGGCTGTTTTTTACAATATAGTTAGTTCTTTTCCTCTCCAGGAAAAACTAGACACTCTAATTAGGGACGCGGCAGAGCCTTTGGAGTTTTGCTGCCCTCTTCTGGGAACAGGAAGTCATAGCCTGAGAAATTGACTGCTAGAGGATCCTAAATATTGCAGTATATAACAGGAATAATTCCCTTTTCCCTATGAAGAGTAAAACAATTATGAAACTGGGCGTTAGTCTCCAGAGAAGAGGCAGGATTGCCCCGGTCACAAATGTTTTTTAAACAGTTGTAACAGTAATAAAAGTTATACAGTATGGTATACTCGTACATCACGTCAATGTTTATAAAATCTTCAGGACCATTATTGCATTCTGCCTCCTTTAGCCTCAAATAGTTCACACGAAGTAGGCAGAACAGACGTTACTCTCATTTTCACATGGGGAAACTGAAGTACACAGTACCTAAAAAACTTACCTGAAGTTCTGCCAAAGTGCTGAGCTGGGCCTCGAAATCATGTCTCCCAATTCACAGTTCAATGCTCTTTTCACTCATTCACCTACTACATTCAATGTAAGTAATTTGTTTCTGTTGCAGTTTTATCCCTTTTCAGCAATGTCTGTTTTACACCATAGTGTCTAATTAATTTATAGAAAGAAGTCTTCTGCTTTGTATATGATTCTAGCAAGGCTAAGGCTACGCTATTACTGTGGCAAAAACGGATATATTTAAATTACACAAACAAGTGGATGGACTATAGCAGAACTTCTTAAACTTTTGCTTAGAGGTTCTTTAGTGTCTTCTTTTTCTTTTTATGTGATTCCTAAAAGCAAGTAGAGTTTTGTAATATTAAGTCTCAACTCTGCTACTAGGGAAAAATTAGTCTGAGAAAGATGGAAGAAAAGGTGGAGTATAAAAATTAAAAAAAAAAAAAATCAAGAAAACCCAATTTGAAAGTCAAAGTTCTTTTATTCTAAAGTTTTAAGTGTGCAAATAAACCCATTCTGCATATTTTATGCAAATAGCTAAACAACAGGCAGACAAATAGATACAATCTTCAGTCCATATATTGACCTAACTGCTTGTCCCTGCATGCCCAGTCCAACAAACCTCACTGCCTACCTACACAACCAGGAAGTAAATAATTGAGAGTTTAGCTGGTACCAATTTCCATCAGTTCGTCAAAACTAAGCCAGTAAAACCAGTTCCTTGAGTATGGTCAAATATTTCTTATTTTACATGGCATATTGGTCAAGGCATTTATCACTGAACTGGAGTCGCGTTTTCAAAAAATTAAGTAGTTAACGGATCTGAAATGCTCACTAAATATTATCTCAACATAAAAGTAATTATCAATTGGAAACATTTCCAGTCCAAGATCCGTTGTTATATTTGACTTCTGAGCTTTCTCCCCAAGTCTAATTTGTCTCTATGCCTTAATTTCTTCTTCTTTGTCCCCTTACCTTTCAATTGTTCTGCCATCAAAGAATCAATTGCACTTGCTGTATTTTCTTCCTCTTCTCCAATGTATTTGCCATATGTTGATATAATCTTACTGGTCCTCTCTTTCGTCGTGACTTTCAACATGCCTTTCTTTCCCCATTCCATTGCTAGGCCTATACCATTTTGCCCCACTTTGTTTTCTTCTTTTATTCAAATTGTGTGTGCCTATGATTTATGAAACAACCCAGTTCCAAAACACATGTACATATGTCTTTGTAATTCAATGAACTTATCCCACAAATGTTTGTTGCACACCTCCAATGTGTCAGCCACTGCACCCAGCGCCAAGGATTCAAATTGAATAATAATTGATCTCTATCTCAGGCATCTCATAAAGCGTGTAGCCAAGGAGACAAACAAGTGCACACTGACTACATTTGTAGGTGTTAGAGTAGAAATATGAACAAGTTAAGGATGAGAACATAACTTCTCCCAGGTCAGTGAGAAGGAGGGTATGAGAATGTCAGAAAGGCTTTACAAAGAGACATTTGAACTGAGTCTTTGAAAGAAGAGCAGAACTTTAGCAGGAGTCTTTTTTGTTTGTTTTGCTATATGCTTTTTTATTTTGCATTTAAAAAAAAACTTTTATTTTAGGTTTTGGTGTACAGATGATTTTATTACCTGGTAATAAGCATAGTACCCAACAGGTAGTTTCTCTAGCCTCTCCCTCATCCCATCCTCCACCATCAAGTAGGCCTTGGTGTCTGCTGTTCCTTTCTATGTGTACTCAATGGTTAGCTTCCACTTAAAAGTGAGAACATGCGTTGTTTGGTTTTCTGTTCCTGCATAATTTAGTGTGGGATAATGGCCTCCAGCTCCATTCACGTTGCTGCAAAGGACATAATCTCATTTTTTTAATGGCTGTGTATATTCCATGGTGTATATGTACCATATTTTCTTTATCCAGACTACCACCGATGGGCATTTAGGTTGATTCCATGTCTTTGCTATTGTGAATAGTGGCTATGATGAACATACGCGTGCATATGTCTTTATGGCAGAACAATTTATATTCCTTTAGGTATATATCCAATAATGGGATTGCTGGGTCGAATGGTAATTCTGTTTCAGGTTACTTGATACATCACCAAACTGCTCTGCACAATGGCTGAACTAATTTACATTCCCATTAGCAGTATATAAGTGTTCCATTTTCTCTGCAAATACGCCAAAATCTGTTAATTTTTGACTTGATAATAATAGGCACTCTGATTGGTATGAGATGGTATCTCATTGTGGTTTTGATTTGCATTTCTCTAATTATTAGTGATGTGGAGCATTTTTTCATATGCTTGTTGGCCACGTGTAAGTCTTTTTTTGAAAAGTGTCTGTTCATGACCTTGCCCACTTTTTAATGAGGTTGTTTTTTGCTTATGAAGTTCCTTATAAATTCTGGATATTAGACCTCTGTAGGATGCATAGTTTGAAAATATTTTCTCTCATTCTGTAGGTTATCTGTTTACTCTGTTCATCTTTTTGTTTCTTTGTTTTTGGCTATGCTAAAGCTCTTTAGATTTCATTTGCCAATTTTTGTTTTTGTTGCAATTGTTTTTGGCATCTTTGTTATGAAATCTTTGCCAGGTCTTAAGTCCAGAATAGTATTTCCCAGGCTATCTTCCAGGGCTTCTATAGTTTTAGGTTTTATATCTAAGTTTTGAAGTATGTTCCTCTAACACCTAGTTTGTAGAGGGTTTTTAACATGAAGCGATGTTGAATTTTATTGAAAGCCTTTTCTGCATCTATTGAGATAATCATGTGGTTTTTGTTTTTAGTTGTTTATGTGATGAATCACATTTACTGATTTGCATATGTGGAATCAACTTTGCATCCCAGGGATAAAGCTTACTTGATTGTGGTGGATTCGTTTTTGATATGCTGCTGGGCTTGGGCTTGCTAGTACAGCAAATTGAGTTGTTGAGGATTTTTGCATCTATGTTTCTCAAGGTAATTGGCCTGAAGCCTTCTTTTTTGTCGTGTATCTGTCAAATTTTGGTATAAGGATGATGCTGGACTCATATAATGAGTTAAGGAGGTGTCCTTCCTCCTCAGTTTTTGGAAATAGTTTCAGTATTAATGATACAAGGTCTTCTTTATACATCTGGTATAATTTGGCTGTGACTTCATCTGGTTCTAGGTTTTTTCTGATTTGGTAGGGTTTTTAAAAATTATTATTAGTGATTCCATTTTAGAGCGTGTTATTGGTCTGTTCAAGGATTCAATTTCTTCCTGGTTCAATCTTGGGAGGTTGTATGTTTCCAGGAATTTACTCATTCCTTCTAGGTTTTCTAGTTTGTTTGCACAGAGGTGCTTATAGATGTTTCTGAGGGATTTTTCTTCCCTGTGTGGTTGGTGGTTATGTCCCCTTTGTCATTTCTGATTATGTTTATATGGATCTACTTTATTAGTCTAGCTAGTGGTCTATCTACCTTATTTATTCTTTCAAATAACCAATTCCTGAACTTACTGATTTTTGGTATGGTTTTTCATGTCTCAACTTCTTTCTACTCTGATTTTTGTTATTTCTTGTCTTCTACTAGCTTTGGGGTTGGTTTGCTCTTGTTTCTCTAGTTCCTGTAGCTGTGATGTTAGGTTATTAATTTGAGATCTTTCTAACTTTTTGATGTGGGCATTTAGCACTATAAACTTCCCTCTTAACACTGTTTTAGCTGTGTCCCAGAGATTCTGGTATGTTGTATCTTTGTTCTCATTAGTTTCAATTAATTTCCTAATTTTTCCTTTAATTTCATTGTTTATTCCAAAGTCATCCAGGAGCAGGTTGTTTAATTTCCATGTGATTGTACAGTTTTGAGTGATTCTTAGTATTGATTTCAATTTTTATTGTGCTGTGGTCTGAGAGTGTGGCTGGTTTTTTTTTTTTTTTTTTTTTTTTTTTTTTTTTTTTTTTAACCTTGCTGAGGATTGTTTTATGGCCAATTGGGTGGTCAACTTTAGAGTATGTATGTGCCATGTGCAGACAAGAAGAATGTATACTCTGTTGTTTTGAGTGGAGAGGCCTATAGATGTCTATTAGGTCTATTTGGTCAAGTATTGAGTTCAGGTCCCAAATATCTTTGCTTTCTGCTTTGATGATCTAAGTCAGTGGGATATTGAAGTCTCCCACTATTATTGTGTAGTTATCTAAGTCTCTTCATAGGTCTCTAAGAACTTGCTTTATGAATTTGGGTGCTCCTGTGTTGGATGCATATATTTTAGGTTAGGTATTCCTGTTGAATTGAATCCTATACCACTATGTAATGCCCTTCCTTGTCTTCTTTCTTCTTAAAGTCTGCCTTATTTGAAATTACAATAGCAACCCGTTTTTTTCTGTTTTCCATTTGCCTGGTAAATTTTTCTCCATCCTTTTACTTTGATCCTATGGGTGTCATTGAATGTGACATGGTTCTCTTGAAGACAGCATTCTGTTGGGTCTTTATCCAACTTGCCATTCTGTCCCTTTTAATTGGGGTATTTAGCTTGTTCACATTCAAGGTTAACACTGGTATGGTGTGGATTTGATCCTGTCACTGTGTTGTTAGCTGGTTACTATGCAGACTTGTCTGTGTGGTTTTATAGTGTCAGTGGTCCTGTCATTGTATTGGTAGCTGGTAACTATGCAAACTTGTGTGGTTTTTATAGTGTCAAAGGTTTATGTACTTAAGTGTGTTTTTGTTGTGGCCAGTATTGATCTTTCCTTTCCATATTTAGCACTCCCTTCAGGACCTCTTGTAAGACAGGTCTGGCAGTAACAAACTCCCTTAGCATTTTCTTATCTCAAAAGGATCTTATGTCTCCTCTCCTTATGGAGCTTAGTTTGCCTGGATATGAAATTAGTTAGAACTTAAGAATACTGAATATAGGACCCCAGTGTCTCCTGGCTTATAGTGTTTCTGCTGAAAGGTCTGCTGTTAGCCTAACGGGGCTCCCTTTGTAGGTGATCTGCCTCTTCTCTCTAGTCTTTAATATTTTTTCATTCATTTCAACCTTGGAGAATCTGATGACTATGTGTTTTGGGGATGGTTATCTTGTACAGTATCTTGCAGGGGTTCCCTGCATTTCCTGAACTTGAATGTTGGTCTCTCTAGCAGGGTTGGAAAAATGTTCATGGATGATATCCAGAAATGTTTTCCTAGTTGTTGCTTTCCTCCCCGTCTTTCATGCATGCCAATGAGACATAGATTTGGTCTCTTTACATAATCCCGTATTTCTCAGAGGTTTTGTTCATTTGTCTTTAATCTTTATTTTTGTCTGAATTCTTTAGGAGAACCGATCTTTGAGTTCTCAGATCTTTTCCTCAGCTTCATTCATTCTGCTATTAATACTTGCAACTATATTCTGAAATTCTTTGAGTTTTTCAGCTCTATCAGTTCAATTTGGTTGTTTCTTATGATGGCCATTTCATCTCTCATCTCCTGTATTGTTTTATTGTATTCCTTAGAATCCTTTGACTGGGTTTCAACTTTCTCCTGAATCTCAATGGTCTTCATTCTTATCCATATTCAGAACTCTGTTTCTGTCATTTTAGCCTGGTTAAGAACCATTGTTGGTGAACTACTGCAGTTGTTTGAAGGTAAGAAGACACTCTGGCTTTTTAGATTGCCAGAGTTCTTGTGCTGGTTCTCATCTGCCTGGTATGATGTTGCTTCAACCTTTGAAGCTGCTGTTTCTTGGACAGGTTTTTCTGCTTTTGTCTTCTTTTATGCCCTTGGGGTTTGATTGTTGTATACATTGGGTTCAGCCAACTGGCGTCATTTCTGCAAGATTTTAGGGGCAATGGCTGAGCTCAGCACTTGTGAGCTGTGTGTTCTAACTCTGCAGAGGCTGTTATTGGACCTCTGGCTTTGTTTTCTAGCCCCTCAAGGTTAGGAACCTAGCAGGTATCTTAAACTGTTTTCTGTTGCTATAACAGAATACCTGAGAGCGGGTAACTTATTAAAAAGAATTTTATTTAGCACATGGTTCTGTAGGCTGGAAAATTCAGGATCAGGTAGCTGTATTGGGTGCTTCTCATGATTGCCTCATGCTGCATCAAAACATGGTAGAGAAACAGAAGAGGACCGAGTATGTGCAAACGAAAAGTGCAAAATAGAAGAGGCAGTATTGTTTTATAGCAATTCACTCTCTTGAGAACTAACCATACCCATGAGAACCCACCCAGTCTCAGTGTGAAGAAAAAGATGTTAATCCATCTTAGCAACCTAATTACCTCTTAAAAGTACCATCTCCTACTATTACATTGGCAATCAAATTATAACATGAGTTTTGGAGGGGCCAAACAACACCCAAGCCATAGCAGCAGGTTTAAAGGGAAAAGGATGGGAGAGAAGTATACAAAAAGATACTCTGCAGAAAAGGCATACAGTGAGCCAAGGCACAAGGTAAAGTGTTTGACTGGTTTGAGAAGCTAGCTTATTTAGTGTGGGCTGAAACAAAGTAACAGTGGTGGGGAGTGGCAGGAGATGAGCCTAGAATGGTACAATGAGGCCAGACTGTGAATGGCAAACTGGAGTATTTGATCTTTTATTCTAAAGAAAATGCAGTATGATTAGCATTAAAAAAATTACCCATGGTATTATCATGGTAGTACTGACATAAGAGGGACATGTAACAAAATCAGTAAGGAGGGTACCGCAAGAATCCATGTTAAAGTTAATGAGTGCTTAAACCCAAAACATAAAGGATGGAAATGATGTAAGAAATGAAATACCTTTTGAAAGTTATATAAAAAAAGATTTTGGTCAACAGTCTAGTTAGAGGTGAAAGAAGAAAACAGAGGAGTCTAATACAATTCATGACATGTAGCTCAGATAAAGGAATGGCAAATGATGTCTAAATATTGGAAATATAGTAAGAAGCACAGGTTTGGTTTTATCTTTGAGAGCAATGGAATGGAGGTAATATATTTTAGATGCAATTAAGTATTTATGGGATAGTCAAAAACAGATATATAAAAAGCAAAAAAACTTGGGCCCAAAACACAAGTCTGAAGGTATATTGGGGAGTTATCAGTAATACAATTAACTGTTGAAGCTCTAAACACAGACGACAAATTAGAGGAGCTTTTTTCTTGAAGAATTCTTGCCATGCTTGACATTTTTTACAAACAGATTTCTTAAAATATGGCCTATCTTCTTTGGCTAATGTGCAGACTAAAATGAAAGAGCACAGTATATTATAAAGTCAGTAAAAGGTAATATAAATTTAGGCCTAAAAATAAAGAATAAATGCACTCAGTTGATTATGAAGCTGTAATTTATAGATGCAAAATTGCAGCAGTACATTAACTTATATGTAAAACAACATCTAGGGAAACAAAAAAATGAAAGTAAAATGGAAAAAGATAAAAGAAGTGACGCAAAGAGAAGAGAATGGGCAAAAGGACATAGAAAAAATGGGATTTTTTTTTAATGGTGAAAATTTTAGTGAATCACATGTTGAAAACGGTTCGATTAATACTGAGATCAAATGAGAAAGGAGCAAATAAGGAAAGCTGTATTACAAGCCAAGAGTAAAAAGGGGAAAACAAAATAACAAAAGCAAAAACTATTTAAAAAGAATAAAGGAAGAAGAGGTAATGAATTTAAAAGGTACTGAAATAATAAAAATTGTAAAAAACACTTTTCAAAATAAACATACTAACTTGACAGTACAAGTGAAGTGCGTAAGACAAATGTATCTGTGTCATTATTTAGGAGTAGTGAAAAGTATTCTTAAATAATAATTTGGTGTCTAGCAGGCCTGGATTTCAATCTGCTTTAACTTGCTAGCTATGTGACCTTGGGCAAGCACACAGAAAATGCTTCTAAGAATTGTAATTATACCTGTAAAATGCCTAATACTTAGTGCTACAAAAATGAAGGAAATGAGAGAAAAAAGTATAGATTACTATATGGAAGGCAAATTTCTAGTGATTTTTCTAATCTAAACATGAATTGTTACAGTACTTGAAATAAATTTGCTGAGAACTGAGTGACTAAATTGCTTGAGATAGTTTTATACTGCTAGGTGAAACCTGCCTGACAGTACTATGAATAGGACGTGAGATTCGATTTGCTCATTCTATCTCAAAATTTGTCACACACACAATGACTGCTATTTACCTTCCTGCTGAGCTATCTGGAGGAAAAAACCCACCAGGTAGGAGTCTACTAGTTCTGCTAACTTCACTACCAAAAACCTTAATTGTACAGCCACCAATACCCGAGCCCTTCATCATGAAAGCTACCAACAACGTGGAAATTTAAGATATGAGATGTTTTATTACATGTGTTTTACTAAATCCTATCTGTGCAGAAATGATTATCTATTTTCCTTCTTAACTAGCTTTTGTTGGCCGGGCGCGGTGGCTCAAGCCTGTAATCCCAGCACTTTGGGAGGCCGAGGCGGGTGGATCACGAGGTCAAGACATCAAGACCATCCTGGTCAACATGGTGAAACCCCGTCTCTACTAATACAAAAAAAAAAATTAGCTGGGCATAGTGGCGCATGCTTGTAATCGCAGCTACTCAGGAGGCTGAGGCAGGAGAATTGCCTGAACCCAGGAGACGGAGGTTGCGGTGAGCTGAGATCGCGCCATTGCACTCCAGCCTGGGTAACAAGAGCGAAACTCCGTCTCAAAAAAAAAAACAAACAAAAAACAAAAAACACACAAAAAAACTAGCTTTTGTAAGACTTATTAAGTGGAAAATATAAATCTTAAGCTCCTTAAATGTGATTTTGAGGAATTGAGACCAAAACAGTATTTTTCTGTGGAACCAGATCCTTGAATACACTACAGGAAAATATTATTTGATATGTATTTTTTTGGGTACATACAATTTTTCAAAAATACATCTCTCCACAAAGTTAATTCGAATTGTAGAATTCTTCCAAGTCACCATAACTGGAGTTTTCAAGGCTCTGGGTACTTACCTTTGAGTTCCACATCCTGTATCTCTGGAGCTTTTAACTGAGGAAACATGGACCACTAGGTCATGAACAGACTTTGTAGTCCTTGAACAGCCTGAAACAGTATGTGGTACTTGGTGTGCTTGTACACAGGAGCATTTTTCTGGAGTAATGGCACGTACCTTTCAACAGATTTTTAAAGGTTTCTCAAAATGCTTAAGAACCATTGTTAGACATTTAAATAACCAGAGTGTGTACAACGTCCAGATATTTCTAAATTTTGACATCTGTAAGATGTCTTAATTAAAACAAGCCATGAAGCTCAGTGTCATAATAACCAGAAAACACTTGAGACAGTAGTTCTGTGTCCTTACTTCCTAGTGGTTTACACACTCTTTAACCCATATGGCAATCTGGCTTCTGTCCCCAGTGCTCTGGAATTACTTCTGCCTGTATGATTAAGTTCCTGGTTGTTAAATTCAAAAATACATTTTTTGGTACTTATTTTATTTGACCTCTTGGTGGTGGTATAGTGGTTAAGAGTACAGACTCTGGAGCCAAACTACCTAAGTTCAAATCTTAGCTCTGTTACTTTCTAACTCTGACTTTGGACTAATTATTTAACTCTGTCATGCCTCAAAGCAGAATCCTTTGTAAAGTGTATTTATAAATGGTACGAAGAGTACTTACTTCAAAAGGTTTGGTCAGTGTGAGAAATAAGCTCCTAACAAACAAAGAAAGTGTTAATGTAATAGTTATTATCTGGAACCTCTGATCACATCTTTCTTGAAAATCACTTGAAATCTGCCTAAGCTTCATTCTGCATTTGATGGCTCCTTATTTTCATCTATCTACTTCCAGGCTTATCCTTCCCTAATGTATCTTTTATGCCAAGGCCAAAATGATCACTTGAACTGTAAATCTGATGCCATCCTTTGCCACTGCCATTAAGATAGTCTAACCTCCTCAGCACGATAGACAAGTCCTTTTATGATAGTGTACCAATCTAGTTATCATTCCTCAAGTCTCCTCTGTTGTCTATGCTTGCCCTGTGGGCTAAGCTGAACCAAGGCGTTACATTTCCAAAATACGCTTTGCTCTCTTTATTCATGCCTTTGCACTTGCCATTGACTCTCCCTCGAATGCCCTATTCTCCTTCTCTACAAAGTCTTCTCTTACCATACTCCTTCCCAAAACAGACTAGGTGTCCTTTCTTAATGTGCCTCCAATAACCCCATACACTGTTTATCCCATTCTATTTTAAATGCCAGTTTGGTTACTGATGCATTTCATCTAGTCAGATCTTCCCACTGCCTCTTATAAAGAAAACCAGGAGCCATATTATGATAGCCTTGTTCTCTCATCTTTCTCTACCCTGATCTTAAATCACTTTCTTCTTCCTTTGTTGACATTTACCCAATCCCTTCTTTCTTAATTAGCCTACCAAGATTAGACAGAAATGTATCTACAAAAGATATATGTGTATAAGTTAACTAGATAACAAAACTTCACACTGAAATGAACATTCTAGAAGTATTTATTTCATTGCTGACCATTAGGTTGCAGCATGCAACTCTCAACAATGAGCTGCCCCTCTCCACTCTTTTAGAAGCACCAAATACTATGGTACCAGTATTTAGGATTTCAGCCTTTCAAAGGCTTTTATTATCAACATCATCATTACCTAGGAAGGAGCCTTTTGGGGACTTAAAAGCACTTATTATCTATAAAAAGTAACTTCATATTTCATGCACAAAATTCCCAATTGGCAGATTTACATCCATAAAAGAAAGGAAAAAAAATTTTGTAGTTCTATAAATTATCGGGAATAAAATAGCATTTCTCCTTGCCTTGTTATAAGGAAAAATATTTTTTTCCTTACCAGGAATCAGGATAGCATGTTTGATGATCCCTCAGGGTTTTAAAATTGCTTACTGGTTAAAGTTCTCGCCAAAGATATTAAGAAATAAGTTGGCTCGTTTTCCCATACAATTTAAAGAAATATTTGCAGTATATATAGGAGTTTTAAGTTATATTATAGACCCCTGCAATAATATTTAAAAGGCCTATTCTCATTAAAAAATTCTACCTCAGAAGGTAAAAGGAAATCCTCATCATCCCTGAGCAGAAAAGGAAAAAATCATGGGTACTTTAATTAGTTAATAGAAAACCACTATAAATGAGTTATCTATCTCTAGAACATTCTCAGAGAATTTACATAAACTAAAACAGGAATGAGGTGCTCTCAGAGACTTTTTCTCAGGTAAATGTATTTAGTAGTTTGAGTACTGCAAAAACTTTAATTAGCTATATAGATTAATATCTTTTATTTTGAAATTTGCGAATGTCTTAAGAGGATGTCTACAGGACATGAAACTACTGGGTGCAGGAAAATTTTTAAATGTTAGCAAATTGTGGGAGGAGGAAAACAGTGGAGAAAATCGTGGTAGAGAAAGTAAAGAAGGGGCAGGAGAAAGCTATAATTATAACCTGGGTCTTCCTTTCTTCTCATGAAGCCAAGGGCCTCATTTAAGCATATGCTATACTTGCTCTTATACTAATACAAATCAAATGCTTCAAAATAAAACTAACAATGTCCCAAACTAATTTTAGTCTTTTGTTTAAGGAGTAAATGAGAGAAACATTTTAGCTTCTTAATCAAGGAGTGCTATAATTTCAAGCCATCTTAATATAATTCATTTAACCCTAAAGCAATTGTGCAATAAGCAATTTATAAAAGGAAAACAACAAAGGTTAACTTTCTACAGGGGCCAATTGACAAGGCCTGTAGAGCACAGCAATTAACCTTCACATACCGGAGTCTTGTTTAAAAGGCCATCAAAAACTCATACTACTCAAAATCACAAATGTCACCAACAAAAGGAATGTTGATTAGAGTCAAAAAAACAAAAAACAAACAAACAAAAACCCTTCCAAAAGGACTGCCTTCTTTGAAGGAATTTCAGAATGTTGCTAGCACAAGTTGGCTAAATCAAATCTCATTGATGGCTCCATTAGAGAATGAGACTGCCCCAGTCAGTGCCATTTCTAAAATGTACTGGGAGGGAAAAGACAAAGTAACAATCTACTGTTCCCTAACATTTATGGCTTAACACCCAGAGAAAGCCTCTGCCCCCAAAAGAGACGTTCTACATAGGGTTAAGCTTCATTTAATGAGGTGTAACCTTTCATTTTCAGGACATGTCTTTGCTTGCAAGGTCTTTAGAGGCAGAAGTTCTGCTTGGATTCTAATACACTTCTCTGTAAGCTCGGTTTCCTGAAAATATACACCTACTGGGTTCTAGGTTCTCCCTTACCAGTGACTGTATTCATTATTTCACAGCCACCAGAATCGCACATACACTATTAACATGATGAAAAATACAGCTACTGCTGCAAGTTTGGCATAAGTGGAACGCATGTTCAAGTACTTCGCATCCTGGCGGTATTTCTTGGACAGACTGGACAAATTGTTAGCCTTTGAATCCAATGCTGTCAAAGAAGAAAAAAGGAAAACATTAAATTAGTCCCTGGAAAAGTATTAAGATATTAAAAATAACCAAAATGAGTAGCACTGTAACAACCATGAATCTTGAATTATCATTTTTATTTTAAAGGTAACATTGCATATACTAATTAACTGATGATCCTGAAACACTGTAATATCTATAATATAGTTTAAAATTATCAGGTCAGATTATGTTCGAATTTTTGAGGCTATATGGTAAGGTGGTTAGAAGTGCAGGTTCTGGCCTAAGACTCTTTGGTTCAGATATCACCTGTCCCATTCATGTGATGTTGGTCAAGTCACATAACCTATTTAAAACCTAGTTTCTTTATCTATAAAATGGGGATAATAACAGTAACCATGTCATAGGTTGTGTGTACATGAAATTGCCTGTAAAGTGAGCAACAATGCCTGCATATGATAAAGTACAATGATTATTACATGCTAATAATTATTATCTTCATAATCTTTTAATGGTCTGAATCATATTATCTTATATTTTGAAAAACAATAATGATAATCCATGTAAAACAAACTCAAATAATCAGAAAATTCAATTAACCAAACACAGTCTTAAGCTATACTTCAATGATGACTGCTAAAATTTCTAAGATTCTCCACATAGTAAAGACTATTGTGAATTTAAAATTATCAGCATTTATATTTCAATAGATATAGGAAATATAAATTTAGTTACAACTAAAATACAATAAAAAGTGCCACAAAAAACCCCCAAATCAATTAAGTTTTAGCATTTTCTGGCAAGTTGGCAAGTTTTTTCACCCCTAAGGACATCTGCAATGTTGTTATCTTATAACTGGTAACTAAGCACTTAGAGAAATAGCCAGATAGACAAGAGCTAAACCAGATTAAAATATAGGGTATATTTTAAAAATAAACACAAACTCTCCATTTGACATAATAAATTCTGATCAAACTCTTCACTTCTTTAAATTTCAGAAAAGCTATTTTGCAATCTGATTGTTTCTTCCTTAAAGAATGCTTTTGGAATATTTGGAGTTGCTTAATAGAGACTGGTTTTGATTGGGAAACATGGCATTACTTAATAACACAGACATGACAGCCACGTCTGAACTAGCAACTGATCACATGAGTAAGAATAACATCTAGTCACGAAAGAAAAGTTAGGGAGAAATAACCATGACAATGCGCAGGGCGTCTTCTTACAGAATCTACAAGAACACGCACTCCAAAGGGCGGGGAGTTTAAATTATTGTGTTTGCTGCTGTATCCTGAGCGCCCAGAAAAGGGCCTGGTATATAGTTAGTGCACAATAAACATTTGCTAAATGAATCTAAATTTGTTGAGAATAACTCAGCAGAGAAACAATTATCAGACCATACAAAACAAGTCATAGTTAAGAGAATTTATATATGAATATTTTGAAACACAGGATAACATAAAGACAAAGCTATTGCTTGGAGAAGTGATTTATCAAATATTTATGTTACAGGCACCAAGTGAAGTGCAAAGGATACAACAATGATCAAAATGTACATGATCCCTGCCTTTATGGAATTTAGAGTCTTGCATGGGTGATACACAAAAAATTCCTGTGCTAGTCTACTTTATCTCATTTAGGAATTAACATTCACTCACTCACTCAAAATTTGATATTTAAAGAGTGTGAAGGTAAATGGATAACTGCTTACTACTCACAAAAAGGTTAAAGTTTGTAGTTTGTAATAAAAGAAAACCCATTTACTAATGAATATATAGCATGGCTGAATTTAAAAATACTTATTAAAGGCCGGGCGCGGTGGCTCATGCCTGTAATCCCAGCACTTTGGGAGGCCGAGGAGGGTGGATTACGAGGTCAAGAGATCGAGACCATCCTGGCCAACATGGTGAAACCCCGTCTCTACTAAAAATACAAAAATTAGCTGGGCATGGTGGCGCATGCCTGTAATCCCAGCTACTCAGGAGGCTGAGGCAGGAGAATTGCCTGAACCCAGGAGGTGGAGGTTGCAGTGAGCCGAGATCGCGCCATTGCACTCCAGCCTGGGTAACAAGAGTGAAACGCCGTCTCCAAAAAAAAAAAAAAAATACTTATTAAGGAACCTATTTGTGACCATTACTGTGAGGGATATATAAGAAGTATGTGAGGCCGGGCGCGGTGGCTCAAGCCTGTAATCCCAGCACTTTGGGAGGCCGAGGCGGGTGGATCACGAGGTCAAGAGATCGAGACCATCCTGGTCAACATGGTGAAACCCCGTCTCTACTAATACAAAAAATTAGCTGGGCATGGTGGCGCGTGCCTGTAATCCCAGCTACTCAGGCGGCTGAGGCAGGAGAATTGCCTGAACCCAGGAGGCGGAGGTTGCGGTGAGCCGAGATCGCGCCATTGCACTCCAGCCTGGGTATCAAGAGCGAAACTCCGTCTCAAAAAAAAAAAAAAAAAAAAGAAGTATGTGAAACAGACATAAAACACATAAACACGATCTTTAAAGAGCTTACATGTTCACATTAAACACTTAGGTAATACTTAAATTTCAGGTAAATACACATAAACTTTTAATCTAATTTTACCTAATTACCTACACTTTTTAAATTATATAAAGGGCTAGGTGTGGTGGCCCATGCCTGTAATTGTAGCACTTTGGGAAGCTGAAGTGGGTGGACTGCTTAAGTCCAGAAGTTTGAGACCAGCCTAGACAACATGGCAAAACCCCATCTCTACTAAGAAAATACAAAAATTAGCCAGGCATGGTGGCACACGACTGTAGCACCAGCTACTCAAGAGGCTAAGGTGGGAGGATCACTTGATCCCAGGAGATGGAAGTTGCAGTGAGCCAAGATTCTGCCACTGCACTCCAGCCTGGGCAACAGAGCAAGACCCTGTCTCAAAAACATAAATATATGAAATTATATAAAATTATTTAATTATACAAATGTTTACCTACTTTAATATAAATATTTAAATATATAAAATATTTATCTTATATGGAAATATGTTAAATTTATTTATTTATGGTATATATGGTAAGTTAGGTATTTAATAAATATGCATATTTAAGGTAAATTAGGTAAACATACACACACGTAATATGTGCTAAAAACATTATGTTAGTAAGTGCTTTAGCAGTTTAAAGTACAGAAGAGATTAATGTGATACAGGGTATAAGGATCAGAGAAGGCTTCTTCAAAAAGGCAGTTCTTATGGAGGTCTTATAGAACAGTTCTAGCACGAGGCAGAATAGACCACTAAGGATAGTGAAGAAGCTGGCCTGGCTGCAGCAGAATGTTTGTGAACTAGAGAGTGACAACATCTGCATTCTCTTTATTTTCCATGTATAGAGCACAATGCCTTCCAAATAACAAGCACTGATTGACTGAAAAGTAAGTCAGACTGGATCTTATCTTGCAGTCCCAGATTTAAAAGTTTTCCAGAGAGGAATGCCTGATGAAAATGGCCTTTTATAAAGATTGATCTGGTGGCAATAGTCTCCCAAAGAGGCTACTCAAGAAACCACTGCAATAAATCTTTGACAGTTTTCTCATTCTTTTCATTTCCATTAACTTTTACAAGTGTTTCTGTATATAATTTGCTTAATTTTGTCAATATCTTAGAAATAATCATTGCTTTGAATATGGATGAGTCCTTTACACTGTTCCAACTCAACAAAAACTAATCATGCTAGGAAAAAAACATACCCTATTGGAAGCATTGTAATGTAACGTACTTCTGGGAGATAAATTCTTAACAGTTTTAGGTAGAATCTAACAGCATAAAAGGCACTGCAAAATAAGCTATCCTTGTCTATGGAATGAGAACCATTTCTTCATAAGATTCATTGCTTTTAGATACCTGAGAGTGCTTCTCCTCGTTGTAGCACTTCTTCAATATTGGCCACCATGATCCTCTGCACATCTTGTAATTCAGTGTTGATGGAGCCTAGGTTTCTTCGAGCACGACTGTCAATGTAGAGCTTCTTTGTTTTCTGAATGAAGGTATCTGAATGATGAAGAAAAGTGACCATGAACCATTTCTTTAAGGCCTTCAAAGCACTGAAGTAGGAAATTAAAAGTTCTGAGTTGGTGGCTAATGCCTGTAATCTCAGCACTTTGGGAGGCCGAGGTGGGCAGATCACAAGGTCAGGAGATCAAGACCATCCTGGCTAACATGGTGAAACCCCGTCTCTACTAAAAATACAAAAAATTAGCCAAGCATGGTGGCACATGCCTGTAATCCCAGCAACTTGGGAGGATGAGGCAGAAGAATTGCTTGAACCTAGGAAGCAGAGGTTGCAGTGAGCTGAAATCACACCACTGCACTTTAGCTTAGGTGACAAAGCAAGACTACATCTCAAAAAAAAAAAAAAAAAGTTCAGAGTTTATTCCTGAATTTGCCACTGTCCATGGTTAATCAAACTCTTGGTTGGATATCAAAATCTAGGCTTTGATTTCTTTATTTGTAAAATGTAAAGGTACAACTAGATGACCCTTCAGAAGAAATGTCCTTTGGATACCTTTGAAGTATAAGATTTGCTATCTAAGGCTGCTATCAGAAGGCTTAGGGAAATTAAGACCCTCTATATTAAGCCTTTCCTAAAAACAGAAATTTTCAAACAGTATTTATTCTGAGGACCCTTAGGTTTACTTAAGTCTACACATTCTTTAAAAGGATACTGGTAACACTCTAGCATCATTAGAGCCTAACATGGCAAAAGAGTTCATGATCATTAAAAAGCTTAAACACTGCCTTAAAGTATATTCTCTAATATACATTCCCAGTTTCATTCTATTCTTAAACCTCAGGTAAAGCAAATTAATAGGGAGTTTTCCAAAATACCAATATAAAACAAGTCTCGGTCAGGCACTGTGGCTCACACCTGTAATCCCAGCATTTTGGGAGGCCAAGGTGAGCGAATCACTTGAGGCCAGGAATTCGAGACCAGCCTGGTCAACATGGCAAAAGTCCCATCTCTACCCAAAATACAAAAATTAGCTAGCTGGGCAAGGCGGCGTGCATCTCTAGTCCCAGCTATTCAGGAGGCTGAGGTACAAGAATCGTTTGAACCTGGGAGGTGGAGGTTGCAGTGATCTGAGATCGCACCCCTGCACTCTTGCCTGGGGGATAGAGAGAGACTCTGTCTCTAAATAAATAAATAAATAAATCTGAAGTCTCGTCCATCTTTTGCTCATATCAGTATTTCTCAAAACTATAAGAAGAATGACTTAAATTATTAAAGATATATTCAACTTTTGGCAAAAATCTTAATTTATGTGTGCTGGACTCCTTTATTTGCCTCTTTAGATCTCCTTTCTGCACTCCTGCCCCTTGTTTTCTGCGCTGGGAAGCTGACTTGTATGGAGTGCCTCAAAAGACTCCTTGCCCTCTGTCAGTTAGGTTCAGGCAGTGAAAGAGCCCAACAGTAGGGAAGAAGGAGAACAGACAGTGGCATCAGGATATTTATTCCCCTGGCTCCTTTCAGAGAAGGAAGGATCCTTCTTCTGGCAGTATCGCTCTACCAAGTTACTGCTCCTCTCAAGTTGGCCTTCTCTAGAAATTTTTTCCGTTTTAGTTTCAGAAACTGCTCCTTCCTCTTATAGCTTCAGGCCTAGGAATAGTAATAACCAGTATGCTATTGGTCTGAGTTTACTGTACCTTGTAATTCTCCTACAGCCTATTCATATCTTTGTATATACTCCCTTAAGCTAATTTGCATGTACTATTTATTTCCTGTATGACCCTGACACATTTGTCTTATTTTTGTGGGGGTGGTTTATGGGACTACTACTGTCTACAAAAATAAAATTTGAAAACCAGCACTTGGAGAGTGTGTAGTTATGAAACACTAGAGTGTTTTCCTAAACATTCTCTATTTCTTAAAAGCAGGATCACCCATTTATCTAGCAAACTTGAAACACTTCAGAAATTCTGAGAGAATAAAACTAATTTCTCTTTTAACTAAAAATGTCAGCGATATAGCCTGATCCTACTTGTTCTCACTCCCTGTACTTAGGACATTTCCTTTGATCCCTTGCCATCAGATACTTTACCAGGTCTGATTAGTGATTAGTCTTTCTATAATTCTTGTACAAAAACAGACACCTATGCTCACTATTCCTAAATATAGTAAATATTATACTCCAATACTCCAATACCATGAATACCATGTATCTTCTATTTCTTGTTTTTTTTTTTTTTTTTAATAACAGGATCTTATTCTACTAAAAGAAACAACACACCATTCTTTCTGATTTCCCAATTCTGATCTCCATAAAATGAGCCTTATTGTGAGTGTTAGTCTATGGACTGGGGTAAAGAAGAACTCAGCCATAATGTGCCATAGACCTTTAGGCACAGTACCTGTCACATGTGACTCCAATGAAGAGTCAAACCAAATAACAGAGATGGGCAAAAGACAACAATTTCTATGGGGGAAAGATCAAAAGACTAGAGAAAATTACTTTTCAGAAGGAAGCCTTAATCATTTAAAAAGACAAAAAGAAGTGGAATGGAAAAGAAAGCAAAAGCTAAAACTTCAATAAGTAAACATCAGAAAAAATTTATCAATATTATATCAGTGTGTCTGTCCCCTTGATAGAGAGAAGTGAGGGGCAAAAACTTACCAAATTCAATAAAGGAATAGGGTCGGGACACGGTGGGCACCTTCTTTCCATGCTGTTCATCAAATTCTGAGTGCAAATCTTCTAGGTAGGCAAAAGCCAGCTTCTTAGGGAAGACAGCTTCACATAAAACCAAATAACACACCCCCTGCTCAATAATGTAGCTGGTGAGACAAAAAAGGCAAGACAAAGTTGGCTATAAAGTAATATTACTGACAACAGGTTAAAGCAGAATTTCTGTACCATGCAAACTTTTTTTCTTTTTGAGACGGAGTCTCACTCTGTTGCCCAGCCTGAAGTGCAATGGTGCGATCTCGACTCACTGCAACCTCTGCCTCCCAGGTTCAAGTGATTCTCCTGCCTCAACCTCCCTAGTAGCTGGGACTACAAGTGCGAACCACCATGCCTGACTCATTTTTTTATATTTTTAGTAGAGACAGGGTTTCACTATGTTGGCCAGGCTGGTCTCAAACTCCTGACCTCATGATCCCCCCGCCTGGGACTCCCAAAGTTATGAGATTAGAGGCGTGAGCCACCACGCCCAGCCCCTACCATGCAAAATTTTAAAAATATCCAGCCTAAGCACTTTGAAGCTGGCTAAATCAGAAAGTCAATTTAAAACCACAAATGCTTGGAATCAGAAAGCAAACATCTTTCCATTATTAGTAGTATATTCCAAAAGGAGTATTTAGACATAGTTATTATAATTTTTCATCCACTACCTAATTTTTTTTTTTTTTTTTTTTTGAGACAGAGTCTCTTTCTATCACCCAGATTACCCAGGCTGGAGTGCAGTGGTGTGATCTCAGCTTACAGCAACCTCCACCTCCCGGGTTCAAGCAATTCTTGCGCCTCAGCTTCTCAAATAGCTAGGATTACAGGCACCCACCACCACGCCCAGCCAATTTTTGTATTTTTAGTTGAGATGGGGTTTCACCATGTTGGCCAGGATGATTTCAAACTCTTGACCTCAAGTGATTCACCCACCTCAGTTTCCCAAAGTGCTGGGATTACAGGAGTGAGCCACCAAGCCCAGCCAATTACACAACTCTTCAACTAACATTTTAAACATGTATTTTAGCTTGAGGATGTATACGTAACGGTTTGTTACCTGGGTATATTGCATAATGCTGAGGTTTAGGGTATGAACAATCCCATCACTCATATACTAAGCATAGTACCCAATAGTTTTTCGACCCATGCCCCCATTTTTGCCTCCCCCTCTAGTAAGTCCTCAGTGTATTTTTGTCCATGAGTGCCCAATGTCTAGCTTATAATTTTATAAGTGAGAATATACAGTATTTAGTTTTCTGTTCCTGCGTTAATTCACTTAGGTAATGACCTCCAGCTCCATCCATGTTGCTGCAAAGAACTTGATTTCATTCCTTTATATGACTGCATAGTATTCCATGCTGTACATGTACTACATTTTCTTTATCCAATTCAGCACTAATATGTACTTCAGTTGATGTCTTTGCTATTGTGAATAGTGCTAGAATGAACATGCAAGTGCGTGATTTTTAGTAGAAAGATTTGTTTCCTTTTGGATATAAATCCATTAATGGGTTTACTGGGTCTAATGGTAGTTCTGTTTTAAGTTCTTTGAGAAATCTCTAAACTGGTTTCCACAGTAGCTGAAGTTACATTCTCACAAACAGTGTATAAGCAGTTCCCTTTTCTCCACAGCCTCACCAGCATCTGTTGTTTTTTTACTTTTTAATGACAGCCCTGTGACTGTTGTGACCCCTGTGACTGCTGTGAGATAGTATCTTATTGTGGTTTTGATTTGCATTTCTCCGATAATTAGTGATGTGCATTTTTTCATTAGTTTGCTGGCCTCTAGTACGTTTTGAGAAGTGTCTGCTCACGTCTTTTGCCCATTTTTTAAATGGGGTTATTTGTTTTTTTCACTTAATACCTAAGACTTTTTCTTGAAAAATTCAGAGTTGTGACTCCATCTCCCTTTGATTCTATATGGTAAACTAACATACACATATTTAAACTCTTTCCAGCCACAAAGAAAAACAGTGGAACTGGAAATTTCTGTGGATAGAAATGTAAGGTTAATGACTTAAAAATGTAAGGTTAATGACATAATGTTTACTGGATATAAGACTAATAACACTTCTTAATTTCCAGTCCAGGAGAACTCTGTAATCAACTGTAATCTTTTTAACAGTGGAACTGACTTTCTTTTGTGATAATGAGCTCCCTGGCACTCTGGAAGGGGCTATATGATTACATGTCTGAGAAATTCTTAGAAAAATGTTAGGCTACTAAGTGGTTTCCAACTTCTTTTTAGCCATAGCATAGACACACACACACGCAAATATATATATTTTATATATGCAATATGTATATATATATTACAAGCAAAACTTATATTCAGAAGGCCAGTGTACATATCAGATAAAATCAGAGGTTCTTTAGTTTAAGTAGGAGTTTTCAAATATTTTCTCCTATTGTACTGGTTGTCTCCTCACTGTGTTGACTGTTTCCTTTGCTGTACAAAAGGTTTTAGTTTATATAGTCCCATTTATCTATTTTCTTTTCTGTTGCCTGTGCTTTGAAGTCTTTGCCATAAAAATTTGCCCAGACTCATGTCCTGAAGTGCTTCCCCTATGCTTTCTTCTAGCAGTTTTATAGTTTAGGGTCTTAGCTACTTTCAGTTAACTTTTGTATATGGTGAGATAGGGATCTAGTTTCATTCACCTGATAAGGAACTAATATCCAGAATATATAAGGAACTCAAAACAATTCAACAGCAAAACCAGAAATAATCCAATTAAAAAATGGGCAAGGAACAGAATTGACATTTCTCAAAAGACATGTGAATGGCCAAGTATATGAAAAAATGTTCAACATCACTAATCTTCAGGTAAATGTAAATAAAAACCACGGTGACATATTATTTCACCCCGGTTAAAATGTCTATTAAAAAGACAAATGACAATAAATGCTGATGAGGATGAAGAGAAAAGAGAACTTTTATACACCATACGTGGGAATGTAAAGTAGTACAGCCATTATGGAAAACAGCACGGACATTTCTCAAAAAACTAAAAACAGAACTACCACACCATCTAGGAATCCCACTACTGGGTATTTATCCAAAGGAAAAAAAACTCACTATGTTAAAAACATACCTGTACCCCCATGTTTACTGCGGCACCATTCATAACATCTAAGGATAATCAAGAAAAATGTCCATCAACAGAATAACAGATTTTAAGTGTGTTTTTTATACACACATACACACACCACACACACACACGGAATACTATTCAGCCATAAAAAAGAATGAATTTCTATCATTAGCAGCAACATGGATAAATCTGGAGGACATTACATTAAGTGAAAACAGTCATACACAGAAAGATAAATACAGCATGTTTTCATTCATATGTGAGAGCCAAAAAATTTTTTTAAGCTCATGGAAGTAGAGAGTAGAACTGTGGGTATTAGAAGTGGGAAAAAGTAGAGAGGAGGGGAGGATGAGCAGAGGCTAGTTAATGGATACAAAATTACAACTGGATAGGAAGAACGAGTTCTGGTGTTCTGCAAAATTGTGGGGTGAATATGGTTAGCTAGAACTTGCTGCATATTTTCAAAAAAGCTGCAAGAAGGGATTTTGAATGTTCTCAATACAAATAAATGATAAATGTGTGTCTGAGGTGATGAATATGCTAATGACTCTGATTTGATCATTATACATTGTATATATGTATTGAAATACCACTCCATACCCCATAAATATGTATAATTATTACATGTCAACCGAAAATAAAAGGAAAAAATTTAAAACATAAGGAGGAGTTTAGGGGCCCACAGTATTATATATACTTCCATGCTTGCGCTTTCTATGTGGCTCCTGAGGCATCCTAGGGCTCCATAAAGGAAAGACTATTATATGATCTCTCAGACCCCTTAAAATAATATTAATAATACAGTTGTCCTATTCCTTGCTTGGGCACTTGAATTAACTGGTCTCTTTGCTTTCAGTCTACACCATCTTCTATACCGTCAGTTTTATTCCCAGACAGTACAGATGACCATATTACTTTGCTTACATACTGTAAGGGTTCCCTAATATCCACAAAATAAAATCATATTCCATGGTATTATATTTATAGCCCTTCAAAACAAGTGTAAGCAACATTCTATCATATATTTTAGTAAACCAAATGGCAGACTGTTTTCCAACATGCTAGGTTCTTTTCATATTTGTGGACTTCTGCTTATATATTTTTTTCTAACCATTAATGCTCTTTTATGTATATGAGAAATCTTGTTCATTTTCATATGTTCCATTCTACCATAATTTTTTCTGTGAAACTTTTTATATATACTTCCCTCCTCTATCCCCTTTCTTCAAACTTACCCCCGACAAATGGGAATTCATTCCTTCCTTCTCTCTGTTACCAAAACATTTTATTTAAATCTAATTTATGGCACCTTTTCACTTAAAGTAGTATAGTATACTTTTTTGAGTATATGTCTCTCTCTGTACTAAAAGAACAGAGTTAAAAGGTGTGGACATTAAATGCAGGACTCAATACAAGGTCTGGCAAAGAATAAACCCTTAATAGCTCTTGGATGGAAATAAAGGATTATAAGAGATGATGAATGTCCTAAAGGAATCAGGCAGAAGAAAATCTCTTCTCAATTCCATGAGAACTTTCCTAGGTCTTTGTTCACTAAACCATGGTGAAAATAAAGATACTATATATTATGTGACTATATTTTTTGGTGAAAATTAGAGTTATAGAAAATATTTCAGATATTATAAAAATTAATACTTTGTGAAACATAATGTCCACCATTTTCTTAGCCAATAGCCTAGTGTTTTATTTGTTTTGGTGTACTTGTTTACTTGTCTTTTACAGGTAGAGAATTTTTTTTTTTTGTTTTTTTTTTAAAGTAAACATAGCAGCTTCCTCCCTGGCCTAAATTACCTTACTATCTAAGTCCCTAAAATAGCAAAGATTATTTAGCTAATCCGTTTTAATTTTCCTCTGATGCTCTTTTTAATCCTTCCTATTTTATCAGCTTCAAACTTGGCAAGTATTAAATACCAATTATTTGTAGATAATTTAAAATCCAATAATGTTCCTTTGATTCCTCTATCATCTGTATCATTGTCTATAACCACTGATTAAGATACTCTCTTTTTTAATTTTCTTTTTTAAAAATAATAACTAATATTTATTGACTCTTCCAATGTATCAGACAAGATGCTAAATACTATACATGGATTCCTTCAAAATCCTCTGAAACCTCCTATATTTATTTTCACTACTTTATAGAGGAAACTAAGGCTTAGAGAAGTTATGTGAGTTGCTCCAAGTTACAAGGTTAAGAAATGTGTGAGCAAGGGTACTAACCTACAGGTATCTGGCTCCAAGACAGTCCTAAAGCTAGAAGTTACCTATTATTGCATGATGGGCACAGCATTCATTAGACACATGTTAACAGCTTACATTACTGTAAGCATGTTGAAAAAACAAATAAGATCTCTGTTTTGCAGAATTAGAGCCAGAGAAGTTGCTTCTCTCAAGAGACTACATTTTTAAATAATCTTTACTTTTAAAAAAATTATTTTTATAAAGCATTCTGTTACTGTATTTTACACTTAAATGATCGTAAAGAAATCAAGATTATACTCACTGAAAAGTCATGGCTCCTGCTTCCAAGGTACATCTGGTAGGGGACTGTTCATTCAACTTTCGAAAGAGTTGCTTAGCCTGACTCTGATACTGTTGAAGGTCCCGGCCAGACTGAAAAAAAGATATCTTCATTTAAGAACTTTTCATAAAAAGCTGTATCAATTAGTGAGAAACATCACATTGTGAAGACACTCTGAATAAGGTCCGTCATTTACAGGTAAGTAAGATTCATTTTAACTAAAGAAAGATAACCTACTTTCAGAGTACAGAGAAAGACCTAACCCTGACTTCTTCCAGATGATCACATTAGTTATTGGCTAAGATGCAAAAGCATATACCTCAAATACACTTAACGCACTCTTAACTTCCAATCCAGTGTTCTTTCCACTATTAGGACAGTACTCTCCTTCTAACCCATTTCATTTGCAGTTATTCATATAGAACTATACAGCATGTGCTATACTCAGGCGAAAATCCCAGGAACAAGATTGATGAATTTCATTTTTATGTTCGAATATCCAGCAGAACCTTCCACAAGTGTTACAATTTTGATCATTTAAACAAAACTAAATGTGTACTCATGATTGCAAATTACTATGAACACTTTGACTGCAATTAGGTAAAAATGACCAAGAGCAGAGACAAAGATTAGAATGTCAAATACCCTTTACTGAATAAATCGATTTGGTTCCCAAATTTGGACAGCAAAAGTTTGAATACAGAGGGATATATGCAAACAAAAATGAAAATAATAGCATTCAGATGTTATAAGTAATATTCTCCTGAACAATTTCTAACTGCTTTTACAATTTTTTTTTTTAAAGAAGGGGGAAATTTACTGGGAAAAATAGCAGTGTCATTTCAAAAGAAGAAAATCACGCATCTACTAGATCCAATAGGGAAAGGAAGTGCCCAGAGAATGGGAAGCAAATAGACATTGTTTATCCATCCACATGTGGGGTATGAGGGCTTTCTGCCAGCTATCCAGCTATAGTCTGAATGTTTGCTGATGTCTCCCACAGAATTCATGTTGAAATCCTAACCCCCTAAAGTGATGATATTAACAACTGTCTTTGCGAGGTGATTAAGTCATGAGGGTAGAGCCTCATGAATGCGATTAGTACCCTTATAAAAGAGACCCCAGAGGGTTAGCTTGCTCCATCCACCATGTGAGAAAACAGCCAGAAGGTGACATCTATGAACCAGGAATAGGCCCTCAATAGTCACCAAATCTGCTAGTATTTGATTTTCACCTTGCAGAACTAGAAAAATCAATTTCTGTTGTTTATAAGCCACCTAGTTTATGGTATTTCATTACAGTAACCCAAACAGACTAAGACACTGCCATGTGATGCAAAGAAATCATTCTATTTTGGAATTATTTATTTTACATTGAAAAAAAGTCTCCCTTTGGCAGATGTTTAATAACTAAATATTTAAGTAGAAAAGTATTTACACTAGTGTCTCCCAGGGTCTGAGGTCTAACTTTGATAAAGAACACAGTGATATCTTAAAATTGTAGATAGTGTATTGCTAAGCTGATAGTGAAAACAAGGAAGCAATAATAAAATGATAAAGTGGCAGATTTGTAAATGTACAATTATAGGATACTAAGATTCTAAGCTGTACATAAAAATGGTGAACTGGAAATATCAATATGAATAAGAAGGTGAGTAAGCATGAGGTGAACCAGGGGAGATAGGCAGAGTCCAGTCAAGGTATTAGTTTGTAGATTTATCTTGTTTAGCACCACTGTTATGGCAATGATTTGTTTTACTGACATATATTTGTTATATATTTGTTCTATATTAACATTTGAATGTCTGTCTGTATGTATGTACAGTTTTATATATTAAACAGCATTATAATTATATATCAAAATTATCATATTAAACAGACTACTAATATATGGTCAGCCAGTAAGAGAGTGAATACTGTCATATGCTTTTACAATGAGAACTAGTGCACAATATTCTATTTTCCTAAATTTGAATGGTACTTACCAATCTTTTTGTTTCCCCAGTGCCATTCTAAAGAAATCTGAACCCACAAGAGTAGATAAAAGGAGTGCAAATAATGTTGGGAATGCTACTAAGTGCCAAGAAAGAATATCATCATAGATCTGTGATATTCAACCTTGACTTCACAATAGAATCACATGGGGAATCTCAAAAACAAAATTAAAGGCAGATGAGAATCGTAAAAGGACTAGTTGAAGAAACATGGAAAAAATTGTCGGATAGACTGGTACAAATCCTTTGACTTTAAAAGAGGCACTGTAAACATTACTGCAACCTGAGAGAAAGGCTAACAACTGTATCAACTATAAGAAACTGGCCAAAAGCATGCTACAATTTCAGGAATTTGCAAACAGCAATGTAAAGGGATTATGGTATGCCAACCAACATCTTACCATGCTGATTCAGTTAGCATTACCATCCTTGAGAACATAATGCTAGCACAATCTTTTGGGTTAAATAATAATCTTTCTGGCATAGTCATATAATGGAATATTATGCAGTCATTAAAACAATGCTGTATAGTATTTAATATGAGAAAATATTCATTAAACACTGTTAAGTGAAAAAATTAGGTGAAACAGTCTTATGATATTACCTATTATTTAATTTTATACACACATGCATATGTTTAAGGTCATCCACCAGAACGGATATAATCTGAGTACAGATTATAGCTAATAAACACTGTTAACATTTTGGTCATTTTGCTTTTATGTATTTACTGATCTTTCTATAATATGCACAAATTAATTTTGTAACGTGAAAAATCATTCACTCATTACCATTCATTACATATTTGCATCCAGTGTGTTGATTATGTGCAATTCTAATCTGTGACCTTTAAGAAAGGCAAGATGAGGCCGGGCGCAGTGGCTCACGCCTGTAATACCAGCACTTTGGGAGGCTGAGGCGGGTGGATCATGAGGTCAGGAGTTCAAGACCAGCCTGGCCAAGATGGTGAAACTCTGTCTCTACTAAAAACACAAAAAATTAGCCAGGCAAGGTGGCAGGCGCCTGTAATCCCAGCTACAGGAGAGGCTGAGGCAGGAGAATCTCTTGAACCTGAGGGGTGGAGGTTGCAGTGAGCCGAGATCGCACTGCACTCCAGCCTGGGCAACAGAGTGAGACTCTGTCTGAAAAAAAAAAAAAAAAAGGAAAGGCAAGATGGAATTAGAAAAGATTCTTCACAAATGGTCAAATCAAATTATTAAGTGTTCACTTTCTGCCAGGCACTGTTCTGAACACTTTATATTATTTAACTCGTTTAATCTTCATGAGGTGATTAGAATTATTATGCCAATTTTTTACTTGAGAAGTCAAACTTGTCCAGTGACTCTAAGCTAAAAAGGGAAGGACTAGGATCTGAACACAGGCAATCTGGCCCTGGAGCCCCTACTCCTAAGCATTATGCTACACTAACTCTGTAACTGAAATTGCTTCAATAGTAGATCCACCTTTTAGGTCAAGGCTTATTATGTAATTCTAATTCATTGGAAATGCTTAAGAAACCATGTGGCAGGTCTGATCTAGATCTCACAAAACAGCATAACCACTGTTTTACAGACTGAGCTTCAGTTTGCTTTCAAGATCAAAGTCACAAAGGGCCCACAGTTACCAGTCCACCCTACAATACTTAGATGTCCTCATTCTGTTTTCTACTCCATCTAGAACAGATTAACAAAATTTGTATATGGTGTAATTGTGAGCTATCTGTTAGTAATCCAATAATGCAGTGGATCAGAATAACTGGAAAAACTGTGAAACAAATTTGAGGTTATCCAATAGCAAATTTAGCATTTGGATCTATATATTACAAAAGGTAGAAGGTAGTAATTTGACACACAACTACAACACTTTTCATTGCTGTCACCTAGGACTGCTGAACAACTAGTTGTTTTAAATAACAACGTTTGTCTTCATAGCTCTTATCATTTTTAAATACCCCATTGAACTCAGCTGGCCAAAGACCAGCAGCACCAAGAACCAACCACTTTCCTCTAAAAGCAATTACAGTACGGTGATTAATCAACCCTCAGTGATTGGGAGAATGAGACAATTAAACTGTACAACATGTTATCTGCTTTCTTGGAGCTTCCTGCTGCCTATTTGGTGAGAGCTAACATTTTCTTCAAGTCTGAACTGCCCTTCACAGTGCCAGGGGAAAATAAAAGAAAATACAACAATTTTGAGGCAGAACAGAAAGGTAGCTAAAGAAATTGCAAACATCCTAAAAGGAGAAACAGACCATAAAAGGAAGAAAAAAGATAAACAGGATATCAGTTAGGGAGTCTACATTTGAGAAGAAAAGCTCATCTCTCTATCTGCCCTAAGTCTAAATTTCCAGTTAAACACAAAGGAAACACCCTGTATGAAATACTCTGTCTACATTATTTTGTGAATTTTATTCTCTATTGTATTATCTGAAGAACTGTCCATCTTTGGTAATACAGGAGCTTGTATAGGCACCTAGTAAATACATAAAATATGATATCTATTATTAGTATAAATACTGAAAGTACACTGATAACAAAAACAAACAAAAATGAAAATACGCTGAATTATTTGGCCTAGACAATTAAGGTGCCTAAATATAAAACTGTTTGGTCGAAAAATATCTGTTTATTAAAAAGTTATTTCTGGACTGCTGAGGTAAGACATCATTAAAAAGTCTTAGAACAAGGCAGTGAAGTGCAGTGGTTAGGCACTAAAGCTTCAGTTGAATCAAACAAATACTTATTAAAAAACACTGGGTCTCAACTGGGGTGATTTTGCCACCACTCCCCACCACCATGGGACAGTTAACAATGTCTAGAAATATTTTTGTTGTCACAACAAAGTGGGGAAGGGTGGTGGTGCTACTGGCATCTAAAGGGTAGAGGCCAGGGATATTGCTGGACCTCCTATGCAATGTACAGGACAGTCCCCAAAACCAAAGAATTATCTATCCCAAATGTTAACAGTGCCAAGGTGAAAAACTCTGATGAAAAACTTCATCATGCTACTTATTAGCAGTGTGACTTTAGGCAAGTGATCTATCCTCTATAAGCCTCAGAGCTTCCTTATCTATAATTGGAGATTTTAATAGTACCTATTCTATATTAGAATAGGTAGCATGAGGATTAAATGAAAAAATGCATTTAATGGGCTTAGCACAGTGTTTGGTATATAGTAGGCACTTTTATAAATGTTCTGTATACCATTAATATAGTCTAAGATTCAGATTTTTACAGACATTAAAAGTTCAGGCAAACTTTATCATTCAAAGTCAAAATTCCTAAAGGAAAATACTATGGCACTACAATCACAAAAAATATTTGTGTGTAAAATTTCTTTCCTTGTCAATTAAATGAAGCAACCCATCTTGATAAACCAATACAAAATCAATACCAAACTCAGAATTAAAAAACAATAAATTAATTAATTTTTCAATAAAGTATCAAGGCAGAGAGTAGGGGCCACTAATATTAAGTAGATTTTCAAGTTCACTTTGTATTCTTTGTCCACACTGAAATTCAATGCAATACTTTAAAAACTGAGCAGAATCCATCCCCCCTACCCTCATCACACAGCCACCCACTGTAGGAAAACTATCTTTTAGTCAAACTACACATCCTTCAAGGATATTTCCCTACACTAACTACTTTGTTTAAATCATATTCCTGGGTTCATTTGAACAATTACACTCCTTCTGCAGGATGGTCCTAGAATATTCCTGAAAAACATTTCACAGTAGCAAATCAGGGTATGTTAAATTGTTCACAGTTATTTCAAAGATTAGACTTTGTTTTTATGAAATGAATGGAACATATTTCACCTAGCATGACCTGCAACTTTATTATCTGTATCAATACTCTCCTAAAAGTTAAAGTAAATATATATTTCCAAATCAAACCTAAAAAGGCATATAACTAAATAGAATAGTTCCTTACCAATGGATCCTACTGTTAGCTTAATGTCATGCCTTCTGGGAAGACTTTCCTGACTTCCTAAAATCAACTTAGATACATTTTCCATGTTCAATCATAAAACTCTCTTCCTTCTCCTTAGCAGTTATACTACATTTTCATAGTTATCTGATTTTTCCAGTAGACTGTAAGCTCCACAAAGGTAGAGACTGTGTACTCTCGACCCCTGCATTAACACTATGCCTGGCATATTTGATGTGCTCAATTAAATTTTTTTGCATTAATATATGAATGAAAAGTCCAATAGAATAAATGCGCAAAACATTTTTTTTAAGATCTCATCGTTTTCTTAAGGCTCAAGGTTTTAAAACACCACTTAGACTGTATGAAAAAGTAAAATAAAATTGATCACTTTCAATAATATATCAATTCCATTCTCAGCTTTGTCTTCAGAACCTCTCAAGCTCGCTCTAGAAACTGGCCTTACTTCAGAGATCTCCACTGTGATTCTAAAACACAAAACAGCTTCCTTTTAAGATATCTGGAGTTGTTGCTGTTTTTAATCAATTCGATATATTTTTGAGCACCTACTAGCATAAAGCAGCTATTGTAAAAGATATAAATAACACAGAGATTATTAAGAACCGTCGTTAGCCCACTAGAAAACTCCAGTTATTGAAAGACAACGAAAAAAACAAGTTACAATGCATTGCAGGAATGTGGTAAGGTGTATTGGAAAGATGGGAACTGGGGATAATCCTGAAAGAATGTGCTGTACTGAACTTTAACAGGTGCTTTATATGTGGCAGTATTACCTCACCCACTTTCAAAAGATGTCAGCAAGCTAGGTCAAGGATCAGGTGCTACATTATAGAGTTGAGGAGCTTGGCTGCGTTTTCCCAGGATTTATCCGTCAGCAGTCCTATTAGCAGCAGAAAACTAGAAGCCCTGAATTTCAACAAAGTCCCTAGAGTCAAAGAACACTGAGTCATCACAATCAACCAAAGTTAGCACTTCTACAGAGCGTTTTTCTAAAGAGAAACAGGTAACACAAACATCTAACTCATTCTTCGGGAAAGCTTTCCTCTCTCAGGTAGTCTCTCCCACACCAAAAGATAAAAGAGCACTTCAGGGAGGTCGGCAGTGCCGGGAGGTCACAAGGATCTCCCGGTCCTAGGGAGGAATCCGACGCTGAGGGCAAAGCGCGCTGGCAGAGACTTGGGGTCGCGGGGGTCGTCGCTCACCTGTTCGTCCTCTTGCATCGAGGCTGCCAGCGGGAGCCCGTCCGCCACTCGGGCGATCATTGTTAGCAACACCATCTTCACAAACTACAGGGATCCGACACTGGCCCGGAAGGCCGTTGGCTTCGTCCTCACTTCCTCCGCCGCGACAAGTTAGACCCTGTCTCAGTTACCAGAGAGGCAGCTGCTTGCGTCTCCGCTTCCCGCTGAGGTGGCCGGAAACAGCGCAAGAGCTTTCCACTACCGGTCCCCAGAATCGGCTTCCCTCAGACAGCCACAACTATCGGAACACTGGTTCCGCGACCTCTCCTTCCACCTTCATTCACTTCCAAGGTCTGCCTGGCTTTTCTGAGTTTGGGGCTTCGAATAAGCCTTGCCCCTTGAGGGGCATTCCACCCAAGCTGAATCAAAATTTTCTAGTTCTCGATACTTTAATCTTGGGAGAGAGCTGAGAAGGAAGGTGGGAGTTAATGGGTACTCCCCATTAACTATTAACCCTTAACCATGAAGGGTGTGTTAAAAAAGAAAAACCTTAAAAATTAGGCTATTTTCATATTTAATTTTTCTATTTTCTATGTTATATATTCTATAAAATATCCTATATTTGTATATTTCTAGGCAAAGATTTTTGTCTATTTTTGTTTGTTTATGCTACATCCCCAGGTTCCTTAAACGCTTTATGGTAAGAAGTAAATATTTGTTGTATGTGTGAATAAATGAACAAGTACAGGACCTCGTGTATCACCTAGGTCAGTCAGCCTACAAAAAGCTGGGTCTCTGATATAGCTAGGTGTTCTTATCTCCTTGTTTTTTGGCATCCCCTTCCCTAAAATGGGGATATTATCAGCCTTTTGGGGTTTTAATGAATATTAGATGAGAAAATCTAGGTGCAAGCGTTTCCTAAACTAAAAAAAGAATTATACAACTGCTTTTTATTTACCATTACTTAATAATAACTACTCTTTCCTATGTGCTTACAGGAAATTCTTGCATTCATAGTAACACTGTTAAATATGTTATAGATATTAATTAACCAACCAGTAAACAGCCCAGTAAGCTAAGCAACCCAATAAGGTTGTTTAGTATTATATCTCCACTTTGTAGTTGAAAGGAAAGCCTCAGAGAGCTAGCAGTGATGTGGACAGGATTTGAGCTCAGGTTCAACTCCAAATCCTCATGTGATTCTGTCTTAACTTGTACCCATTAATTAAAGAGCTCAGGCTTTTGTTACCTTTTACATTAGCCTTCAGCATTGGAAGAAAACTAATATTCTTTTTTGTGTGGCATTGTTTTTATTAAAAAGATTTTTATTTCAATAGCTTTTGGGTTACAAGTGGGTTTTTATTATGTGAATGAATTATATAGTAGTGAATGCTGAGATTTTAGTGCACCCATCACCCAAGTTGGGTACATTATATTTAATAAGTAGTTTTTTATCCGTAAGTCCCTTCCCACCCTCCCCCTTCTAAGTCTCTAAAGTCGGTTATATCACTCTGTATACCGTTGTGTACTCATAGCCTAGCTTCCATTTAAGTGAGAACACATGGTTTTTGGTTTTCCACTCCTGAGTTACTTCCGTTAGAATAATGGCCCCCAGCTCCATCCAAGTTACTGCAAAGGACATTATTTCACATCATTTCATTCCTTATTATGGCTGGGTAGTGTCCCATGATGTGTGTGTGTGTGTGTATATATATATATACACATATACATATATAACATTTTCTTTATCCACTCATTAGTTGATAGGCAGTTAGGTTTGTTCCAATCTTTGAAATTGTGAATTGTGCTACTGAGAAAACTAATATTATTTAATGATAGACTTTTGAGACCAAAACCCAATAACACCTAGTGATTGACTCCACATGAAAGATGAAGGACTAGAATAAGACCAAAACAAACAAACAAAAAACAGTTGTACTATAAACAGACACAGAAAGTGCAATGGAAGTGAATCCTTGTGTATATGGGAGTCTTAAGTTGGTAGAATCATAGTGTCTTACATTTAAAATAGCCCATAGATTTAAAATTCTCCCACTCAACAAGGACATGCCTTCTCCACAGCCTCAAGTGATGGTCATTTGAGTAATGGGGAATTAATGATACAAATATTTTAACTAAGGATACAGACTGCCATGTTGATTAGAGAAGCAGAGAGAAGAATGTAGTAGGTGTGTGCAGAGAAGCAAATTTGGAGCAAGAATCAAATCTCTTTTCAGTTCCTGGCTCTAGGCTCTTCACAAGACCCATACACATTCCTGCCATGGGGTTGTTCTATCAAACACTATTGCTTCTTTATAACAAATTCCCTCTTTTTTCCTGCTTAGGCTACTTTGAGTTACTTTGTTACTTACAACCAAAACACACACACACACACACACACACACGAAAGAATGCAGTCATCCTGGAGCAATTATTTCTTGGAACAACAACATTCATACTCACACCTCTTACTTTTATCATTTGTAAACACACTAGATGACTCTGGCCCCCTTCAGACACATTGAACTTATTATTCCAGGAAAAGGACAGTGATCATAGGCTGCTAGTAATTTCAGCCATCAGGAGAAAACTAGAGTTGTCTCTAAAATTGCCCGCTATTCAGACCTTGGGAGCTCTGGCATCTGAGTTCCTTTTCCTTCTGACTTGATCAGCTTCATCTCATTCACATCCACGTATTGCCTTTGAGCTGCTGCCCTTTGATTCCTGGAGGAATACAGTACTGTGTAATAATGTTTAACTCTGTGATCAGTAAGTACACGGAAGGTCCTCAACTATTTTACGTTGAATTAAACAAGAGTATCAACAAACATTTGTACCAACTGTAAAATTTATAAAGCCTACGTAAATCTTTTGCCCTAAATCTGACAACCTGTGAAATGGATACAATTCTTGGAGTTTGTAAACGTTGTATTAGGGAAAAAAGAAAAAGTAAACATAAGCCTTGAATGACAGCTGCCAGCAAATTCTTGAAACTTACCAGATATCGTGAAATGCACATATCGAAACCAACTTATATTAAGCTGCCTAAACAGGATAAGACTTTCTATTACAGCAGAGTCACACAGTTCCAGAAATTTTACAAGTGAGATCAAACGAAGCAATAAAGATTTGTGTCCATTTATTCCTAAACAATTCTATCGAGTGCCTAATTCTATTCCAGACACTGAGCTAAGTAATAAAGACGAATAAATAGTAGTCCCAGCAACTGTGACCCGCCTATCCCCAGACCAAACACTGTCACTCAGAAGGTCTGCAAGTAAACAGCAGCTCCTGTTTGAATTACATGATTATATACATGGAAATAACATTTCTTCTGAGAAACTGTTTTTGTGCTCCTGGCAGGCAAAAGAACAGGTAGCCGCTGTATCTGGGCCGATATCCATCGATCTGGACCACTGCACCATTATGGCTGTACCGGCCATTAAAACATTGGAACATTTTCTTACAGATCAGTAAAAAAGCTATTGCCCGGATCATCCCCTCTTTGAGCCCTTTCTTTCTACCCCAGCAGCACGCGAACGCTTAAGATCCCTGCTCCCCACAGTTCAGCCAGATCCCGCTGTCACTGGCCGTTTTCCAAGTTAGTCTTTTTGAAAAGCCTGGCCTCCAAGCACAGCCACTGGATACCCCCTGGGAATCAGAACGCCTCCGGCCACACCTGCGCTCGGCTGCTAGGCGCAGGCCACCGCGGGGTTGGGAGGCAGCGCCCCAGGCGGGCTTACTGACACCGTCTGTACTGGTGATTAAACACGAGTTATTTTCAATTATCATCCCTGATTAAACCTCCTGACAGTGCGAGCTGCGCGAAGGCAGGACTTCGCCTTCTTTATTCTTGAATTCGTTCACAGCGCTTAGCTATGTCCTCCGCACAGGGAGTCGAGTCAGTGAAGTGAAAGTAAAGGGTTAGGGGGAAGGAGGAAAGAGCTGAAAAGAACAAGGTGTGCCTTGTAAGTCCTGTGAAAGCCTATGTTTAAAATAATTACGACTTGCAGGGCGCGGTGGCTCACGCCTGTAATCCCAGCACTTTGGGAAGTCGAGGCGGATGGATCACGAGATTAGGAGTTCGAGACCAGCCTGGCCAAGATGGTGAAACCCCGTCTCTACTAAAAATACAAAAATTAGCCGGGCCTGGTGGCGGGCGCCTGTAATCCCAGCTACTTAGCAGGCCGAGGCAGAGAATGGCTTGAACCTGGGAGGCAGAGGTTGCATTGAGCCTAGATCGTGCCACTGCACTCCAGCCTGAGCTACAGAGCGACAATCTGTCTCAAATAATAAATAAATAAATAAATCAAAATAATTACGACTTTAGCCGGGCGCCGTGGCTCACGCCTGTAATCCCAACACTTTGGGAGGCCGAGGCTGGTGGATCACTTGAGGTCAAGAGTTTGAGGCCAGCCTGGTCAACAGGGCAAAACCCCGTCTCTACTAAAAATACAAAAATTAGCTGGGTGTGGTGGTGGGCACCTGTAATCCCAGATACTAGGGAGGCTGAGGCAGGAGAATCACTTGAACCCAGAGGCAGAGGTTGCAGTGAGCAGAGACTGGGCCACTGCACTTCATCCTGGGTGACAGAGCAAGACTCCGTCTCAAAAAAGAAACAAACAAAAAAAAAACCTATCACCTTATATAGCCTATTTCAAATAACGAGCCACAGCAAAGCTATCTCTTGCCTTCTAGAAGAAGCTATTTCATGAAACTGTAATACTTCTTCCATCATGTCTGTCTGGTTTCCCTACTTTGTCAGGAAAGCCCAGCAGAGAGCAGGCCCAGCTGGTTCACTCCTTGGAGCCTTCGATGTATGGGGTGACTAGGATAATTGGGGTAGTTTTGATAATGCCTAAAATATTGTATGGAACTTAATTTTTTTAAAAAACATATTTCTTCTCTTACTAGTCTCCAAACTCTTTCAGGACAGAAAAACTAGTTAGTTATTCCTAAGGGTCTAGTATCCTGTACCTGGAACCTAGCAAATGCTCAATTACTGTTTATGGAATAAATGACTGAATGAATGGCATGTCTCATGGGTTGAGATGATACTCATTGGTTGTATACAGCACAATTCACAGTGGCTATTGTACTAAGTGAAAACATATCCAACCCCCATTTCTTTCATTCTTCCAATTAGTTATTCAACAAATGTTTATTGTTCAGCTACTATGGGTTAGGAATATCAGGCACTGAATTATACAGAGATGAACAAAAGGAACATGATATATGTTACTGGAAACGGGTCCCTATCCAGAACCCAAGAGAGGGTTCTCGGATCTCCTGCAAGAAAGAACTGCGGGCAAGTCCGTAGAGTAAAGTGAAAGCAAGTTTATTAGAGAAGTAAAGAAACGAAAGAATGGCTACTTCATAGACAAAGCAGCACCCAGGTTTGATCGTTGGCTATTTTTATGATTATTGCTTGATTATATGCCAAATAAGTGGTGTATTATTCTTTCCGAGAAAGAGGCAGGGATTTCCCTCTTTTAAATCATATAGGGTAACTTCCTGACATTGCCATGGCGTTTGTAAACTGTCTCGGTGCTGGTGGGAGTGTCTTTTAGCATGCTAATGCATTGTAATTAGCATGTAGTGAGCAGTGAGCGCAGCCAGATGTTATATTCATTGCCATATTGGTTCTGGTGGGTTTGGTTAGCTTCTTTACCACATCCTGTTTTATCAGCAGGGTCTTTATGATCTGTATCTTGTGATACCAGTCCTGCCAACCTCTCATCTCATCCTGTGACTGAGAATGCCTAACCTCTTGGGAACGCAGCCCAGTAGGTCTCAGCCTCGTTTTACCCAGCCCCTATTCAAGATGTAGTCGCTCTGATTTGAATGCCTCTGACAGTTACGTTCTAGCTGGCTCTCTCTCTCTTCCATTATCCCGAGCCCACCTCCACCCGCATTGCGTTCCCACCTCTCAGTCTGCAATAATAAAAGCTTTGGATGGTGATGTTTTTAACCCTAAATATGCACCCATATTGTCCTTCATACCTGCAGTTTCATTATCTTTCTGCGGAGTCTAAATGGCTTTGTTTTTTCCTAGTGACTATTACGGTTTCCTGATCTTACCTGTAGTCTCAGCAGCTTTGCTGTAACTTAGCCTCCTCCTCTCATTATCCTCCAGCTTCTGCTCCTTTTATTGGACCATCTCTCTTCTACTCATCTCTCTTCTACTCTCTTCTACTTCAGTGTTTCAGAAATTAGTGAAAAATTTCCTCTCAAACTGACTTTTCTTTACAGTCTTAAGGGTTGGATCTTTCAGTTATTATTATTGATAATAGTAGTATTTTATTTTATTTTCAGTTTTTTATGATGGGGTCTCCCTGTCTCCCAGGGTGGAGTACAGTGGCACAATCTTGGCTCACTACAGCCTTGACGTCCTGGGCTCAAGCAATCCTCCCACCTCAGCCTCCTGAGTAGCTGGGACTACAGGAACACATCACCACACCTGGCTAATTTTTGTATTTTTTGGGGAGATCAGGTCTCACTGTGTTGCCCAAGCTGATCTCAAATTCCTGAGCTCAAGTGATCCGCCCGCCTCAGCCTCGCAAAGGGCTGGGATTACAGGTGTCACCCACCACATCTGGCCAGATCTTTCAGTTATTACTAGTCTTAGTTATTCTTTCTGGGGGGAAAAAAAAGTATGAGCCAAAATCATTCAGCTCTACCTGCCAGAGGATTAAATCTAATATGACATTAAAAATGACAAAGTGGGTCATAATCTAACTTGCTGTTAGTGCTTGCTTGTGGTGAATTCTCTAGCTTCCAAAGATGTAATTTTTGTTAATCAGCCCCTCTTGGTTTTTCCCTAATCCCCAGTCCATCCTCTCACTCCATCACTAGGACCTTTTTCTTTCTTCTTTATTAGATAGCATAATCCTCTGGTTCTGGAAATCTGACAGTCAGGCCCCAAACTCTGTGTGCCATTTCTCTAAGGAGGTCTACCTCCAAGCTCTCTGGCAGATGATAACCAAAATTTCAAAGTTCTGGAAGGAATTTCCTTTTAAAAAGCTGCTATTTATGCAGCCTGTCACTTCTTGAGAACATTACAATAAAAGCTTTGAGTTGGAGTTTTCGGAGCTCGAGACATAACAAGCCTTTCTTCCTCTTTTAAGTTCAGATCAAATTGGGAACTAGACAGAGGAGTCAGACAGAGAATTAATAATACTACGGTACTTTTATTACTGATCAAACTCAGGAGAGAATGTGAATTTAGATCTGTGATGATGCAAAGGTCCTGCTAATATTTCACTCTAGAATTAGGCAGACTTCACTCCAGAAACAGTAAGCCTTTCTCAAATGGGCAGGCTGGCTCCTTATCACATGGCATAGGGCAAACCAGAATGAGCTGCTCTGAGGCTGGCATCTTAAGTGCTCAGCTATCACCAGAAGACTGCTCAGATTCTCAGTGAAGAAGGGAACAGGGTGCAGCCCAGCACAGAGCAGGACCCCCCTCCTCCCAGAGAGCAGAAATGGTCTTAGTGCCTTTGTCCGCCTTGGCCAGCTCCAGTGGTGATAGTGGTCTCAGAGACTTCCAGCTGTTCTGTCTCTACTAGCCTTTAGCTGGAAAGACGGTTTGTCCCTGTAATATGCTTTTTGTGGAGGACTTCGCTTATGTGGATTTCATGTGACACAGTGCCTTTCTTATGAGTTTCCTTATTCTGACTATGTTTGTACTCCAGTTTATTGCAGTTGCCACTCCAAAAGAAATACTAGAGTTTTATGTTACTTGTGGGATAGAACGTGTATTTTTATTGGTATTTATCATTTTATTTGTCACAAATGATAAGATGTTATCTAAAATTACTGCACTTGTGTTTGGGTTTTGTACTAGTTTTGTATGGCTGCTTAATTTTGTTCAGCTGCTGAGGAAACTTGAAAATACTGATGAGAGATAAGCCTTAATTGAACTTCTGAAATACTTCAAGACTCTGGAAAATAGATATAAGGGATGATGGGTGATGTATCAAAATTTGGATAATTTTTAAGGGACATTTTTTGAGCAGTGATGATCAAGTCTAGTCTGAATACAAGCTCTCATTTACCACAAATTACACCAGAGGCACTTTGGTTTTAAATTTGCCTTTGTAACTGTTGTAACGTGATAACTGTTGAAATTTGTCTCACATAGAATTTTCTGGAGGTTTTGTTTTTTATGGAAGGATACTCGTGAGGACACAAACTTTTCCTTAAAACCATGGATCAAATCACAAATGAAAGAGGGGACATTATTACCAACCTGTGGAATACAAAGTATTATAGAGGAATATTATGAGAAGTTGAGAAGTTATATGCCAACAAATTAGTATCAAGAAGGATACTCGTGAGGACACAAACTTTTCCTTAAAACCATGGATCAAATCACAAATGAAAGAGGGGACATTATTACCAACCTGTGGAATACAAAGTATTATAGAGGAATATTATGAGAAGTTGAGAAGTTATATGCCAACAAATTAGATAAGCTAGATGAAATGAACAAATTTCAAGAAAGAGACAACCTACCCAAACTGATTTAAGAAGAAATAGAAAATCTGAATATCCTATAACAAGTAAAGCAATTGAATTAGTAGTAATACTTTTTTAAAATGTTCCACAAAGAGGAGCCCAGTTTCAGATAGCTTAATCTGTGAATTCTGCTAAATATGTTTATAGGACACAAACTCTTCACCCCCTCAAAAAAAGGGGAAGAGGAGCACTTCCTAATCCAAGTTTCATACGCAGAAGTATGAAACTAGACCCTTACCTTTTACAATATACAATATTCTATGAGGCCAGTATGAGGCCTGGCACCAAAACCGAAGACTTCAAGGAAGGAAAATGACAGGCCAGTATACCTTTAGAAATATAAATGTAAAAGTTCTCAACAAACTTTATTCAGCAACATATGAAAAGGATTATACATCCTGACAAAGTGCGATTTATCCTAGGAATGCAAGTTTGATTAAACATATGAAACAGTAAATGTAATGACCATATTAATAGAATAAAGGACAAACTCCATAGGATCATCTCAATAAATGCAGAAAAAGCATTTGAGAGAATCTAGCATCTTATCTTGTAAAAAATAATGAACAAACTAGGAAAGAAGGGAAGTTCTTCAACCTGATAAAGGGTGTCTGTGAAAAACCCACTGCTAACCCCATACTTAAAGGAGAAAGACTTGAAAACATTTCCTCTAAGATCAGGAATAAAACAAATATGTCCACTCTCACCACTTCTAGTCAACATAGTACTTGATGTTCTAATGAGAGCAATTAGGCAAGAAAAAGAAATAAAAGTACCCCAACTGGAAAGAAATAAATAACACAATTTCTATTTGTAGATGACTTTATCTTGTATATAGAAAATTCTAAGGAATCCACAGAAAAAATGAAGAACTAATAAATGAACACGCCAAATTGTAAGATACAAGATCAATACACACACACAAAATTACATTTCTATGCACCAGAAATGAACAATCCAAAAATGAAACCGAGAGCACAATTCCATTTACAAGGCATCAAAATAAATAAAGTTGCACATCTACAACCATCTTATCTTCACAAAGCTGACAAAAACAAGCCATGGGGAAAGGACTTCCTGTTCAGTAAACTGTGCTGGGATGACTGGCTAGCCATACGCAGAAGTATGAAACTAGACCCTTGCCTTTTACAATATACAAAAATTAGCTCAAGATAATTAAAAATGTAAATATGGTATCTCAAATTATAAAAATCTTAGAAGAAATCCTAGGAAATAGCATCATTTAACATCAGCCTTGGCAAAAAGTGTTTGGCTGAGTGCCCGAAAGCAACTGAAACAAAACCAAAACTTGACAAATGGGGCCTAATTAAACTAAAGAGCTTCTGCACAGCAAAATAAACAATCAATAGAGTAAACAGATAACATACAGGATGGGAGAAAATATTCACTAACTATGCATCCAACAAAGATCTAATATCTAGAATTCATAAGGAACTTCAATCAAGAAGCAAAAACAAATAGCCCCCTTAAAAATGGGCGAGGGATATGAAGAGACATTTTTCAAAAGAAGATATACAAGTGACCAACAAACATATGAAAAAGTGCTCCACATCACTAATTATCAGAGAAATACAAATCAAAACCACAATGAGATACTACCCTATACCAGTTAGAATGGGTGTCATTAAAAAGTCAAAAAACAACAGATGCTGGTGAGGCTGCAGGGAACACTTATACACCATTGTTGGAAATGTAAATTTGTTCAACCACTGTGAAAAGTAGTTTGGAGATTTCTCAAAGAACTTAAAGTGACCATTTGATGCAGCAATCAATCCCATAACTGGGTATATATCCAAAAGAAAATAGATTATTATACCAAACAAATGTCCATCACTGCACAATTTACAATAGCAAAGACAATCTAAGTGCACCTCAAGGGTGGATTGGATAAAGAAAATGTGGTACATATACACTGTGGAATTCTATACAGCCATAAAAAGTGAAATCATGTCCTTGGCAGCAACATGGATAGACTTGGAGGCCAAAATCCTTAGCAAATTAATGCAGAAACAGAAAACCAAATACCATATATTCTTATTTATAAGTGGAAGCTAACTACCGAGCACACATGAACATAAACATAGGAACAACAGGCACTGTGGACTACTAGAGAGGGAACAGAGCGGGGGCGTGGGCAGAAAAACTTCCATGGGTATGTAACAAACTTGTACATGTACCCCCGTATCTAACTTAAAGTTGAAATTTAAAATAAATAAATAAATAAATAGAATATTTAGGAATAAATCTAACAAAAAAGTGTACACTAAAAACTACAAAATTCTATTAAAAGAACTAAATAAATGGAAATATTAAAAGAACTAAATAAATGGAAAGGCATTCTGTGTTCATGTTCCATGCTCATGGATTGGAATAGAGTTAAGATGACAATAATCCCAAATTGATCTACAGATTTGTTGCAATCTCTATCCAAATCTCAGCTAGCACTTTTTTTTTTTGACAGAAACTGACAAGCTGCTCTTAAAATTCAGATAGAAATGCAAAAGACTCAGAATAATTAAAACCATCTTTAAAAAGAAGGAAAAAGAAATGAGAAGGACTCAAACTTCTGATTTCAAAACTTAATACAAGCAACGTAATTAAGACAGTGTGATATTGAAATCAGAATAGACATACAGGTCAATGGAATATCATTTAGTGTGTCCCAGAAATAAACACATGCATATATGGTCTAATTTTTAAAAAAATCGGGAAAGGAGATACCCTTTTCAAGCAAATGATGTGTGACAACTGGATATTCACATGCGAAATAATGATGATGGGCTCTTACATCACACTACATATAAAAATTATCTAAAAATGGATCATCAACCTCTGAGCTAAAACTATATATCTCTTTCAATGAAACACAGGAATAAATCTTTGTGACCTTCGATTCAGCATAGCTTCTTAGCTATGACACCAAAAGCACCAACTGCAAAAGAAAAAAATAGATAAAAAGACTTCATCAAAATTTAAAACCCAATTTCTTCAAAGAACACAAGAAAGTGAGAAGACAACCCTCAAAATAGAAGACACATACCAACAAATGGCTAGAATTTGGAAAAACACTGAATTGCTGGTGGGAATATAAACATTATGAGGTCATTTGTCAAAACACTTTGGCAGTTTAAGAAAAGTTAACCAGAGTTGCCATATAACCTAGCAACTCCACTCCTAGGTATGTACCCAAAGTAAATGAAAACATATGTCCAGAGAAAAATATATACATGAAAATTTACAGCAGCATTATTCACTATAGCAAAAACAAAACAAAACAAAACAAAAAACAAAGACCACCTAAATGACTATCGACTGACAAATGGGTAATATTAAATGTGATATTTCTTTACAATATATTTTCAGCAATAAAAAATGAATGAAATATTGGCACTTGCTGTAAAGTGGATGGACCTCAAAACACTATACTAATTGAAAGAAGCCAGACATAATGTACTACATATTAAATGATTCATCTATATGAAATATTATGAAATGTCCAGAACAAGTAAATTTATAAATATAAAAAGAAGACTAGTGGTTGACAGGGACTGGGGAAAGGAACAGCAGGTGGTAGAAATGGAAAGAGTAAGTGGCTGATAATGATTATGGAGTTTGTTTTGAGGGTGATAAAAATGTTCTGAAATTAGATAGTGATAATGATTGCACAATTCTGTGACTATACTAAAAAAATACTGATGAAAAGATTAAAAACAAGCTAAATACATGGAGAACTGGCCGGGCGTGATGACTCACGTTTATAATTCAAACATTTTGGAAGGCTGAAGTGGGAAGATTATCTGAGATAGAGAGTTCGAGACCAGCCAGGCCAAGATGGCGAAACTCTGTCTCTACTAAAAATACAAAAATTAGCCGGATATGGTGGCAGGCACCTGTAATCCAAGCTACTTGGGAGGCCGAGGCATGAGAATCGCTTGAACCTGGCAGGTAGAGGTTTGCAGTGAGCTGAGATCATACCACTGCACTCCAGCCTAGGCAACAGAGTAAGAGCCCATCTCTAAATAAATAAATAAATAAAATGGAGAACTATTCCGTATTCATGGATAAGAAGATAGTATTGTCAAGATATCGGTTCTTCCCAACTTGATCCATACATTCAATGCAATTCTAATAAAAATCCCAGCAAATTATTTTGTGGATTTTTATAAACTGATTCTGAAGTTTATAGGTAGAAGCAAATACTCAGAATAGCCAACACAAAATTGAAGAACAAAATTGGAGGACTAACACTATGTGAGTAAACAAGACAGTGTGATATTGGCAAAGTAATAGAAATACAGATCAGTGGAATAGAATACAGTACAGAAATAGACCCACATAAATACAGCCAAAAGACATTTTGCAAAAGAAAATATACGAATGGCAAATAAGCATATGAAAAGATGCTCAACATCATACGTCACTAGGGAATTGCAAATAAAAACAAAAATGAGGTACTACCTACCACATACCTATTAGAAAGGCCAGCTCCAATACCACATGCTGGCAAGAATGCAGAGCAATTGAAACTCGTATTCATTAATGGTGGGAATGCAAAAATGGTAGCCACATTGGAAGACAGGTATTTCTTACAAAACAGACATATTCTTACTTTACCATCCAGCAATTGGCCTCCTTGGTATTTTCCCAGAGTTGAAATTTTACATTCACATAAAACCCTGCACATGAATGTTTATGGGCAGTAGGTAAATGAAAAAACAAACTGTGACACATCTACACAATGGAATTGTATAAAGCGCTAATAAGAAATAAGCTATCAAACAATGCAAAGACATGGAGGCACTTTAAATGCATATTATTAAGTGAAAGAAGCCCATCTGAAAAGGCAACATATGGGATGATTCTGACTATATGACATTATGCAATAGGTAAAACAGTGAAATTAGGATCAGTGGTTGTCAGGTGTTGGAAAGAGGGAGGGATGAATATGTAGAGCACAGAGGATTTATATGACCATGAAACTACTCTATTGGATACTGTAATTGTGAACACACATCATTTTACATTTGTCAAAATCCATAGAATGTACAACAAGAGTGAACCCGAATGTAAACTGTGGACCTTGGATGATAATATGTGTCAATCTAGGTTCACTGATTGTATAAATGTACACTCTGGATTTTGATAGTGGAGGGGGCTGTATGTGTCTTGGGGGCAAGATGTATGTATGAAACCTCTTATCATCTGTTCAATTTTGTCCTGAACCTAAAACTGCTTTAAAAAATAAAGTCTACTTTTTAAAATGTCAATTTCAAGTCTCTTAGAGCTAACCAAACAAAATGATATTATCAGAACTTAGTGCAATATTTGGAACAATTCAGATTCATAGTTGTTTCCAAACTCATAGCAGAAACTCAGTGTCACAGGTAGACAAAGAGGGAACCTTTTAGTGATAGCCTATCTAGTTTGACAATCATCGTATGCCAGTTATCTGAGCCTGTGACCTATAACCATAACGTCAATTGAGATAAATGTTTACTGTGAAGAGGTTAATTAGGATACTGTGTTTGATATGTGGCAGGTAGGAGTTGGAAATCACCTATACAAGTGTCCTTTCTCAGAAAAGGACATTTGAGATCTTGGTACTCCATTACTAAATTTAGAAAGCTACAGCTTGGCAGATTCAGTTTCTAGTGACTATGGTTTAGTGAGATTGTTGGTTTTGATTTCCCACTAGGATAATAAGAATCTATTCATTTCCATTTCGTTTTTTGAATCCCTCTTTTTTTTCTGGCACTAAAGAGCTAATTTGAGTGTGGGCTCTGTTTATTGTATAATTTTCACACTCTCGTCTATGTGGACATTTCAAGCCCATGCCTCCGTGACTCATGCCACTGTCTAGTGCTGTGGAACTGCTTAGGCCTATCAAACCCACCTTGCAATCAAGATTTCTTTCTTTGTTTCAACTTAAGAATTGTCTTCAGCAAATATCTGAATTGAAACTGCTTCTAATATTTCTGAGAGATAATGGTCTTCTGTTCTACTTGGGGTTTGCTGAACTTCTGGCATCTGAGAGGTCAATGTCTTTTATCAGTTTTAGAAAATTCTTGAGCTTTGTCTCCTCAAATACTGCTCCTCTCTTTCCTCTCTCTTTCAGGGACTGCAATTAATCATTTCTTAGACATTTTTTATTGTGTTTTTGAGGTCTGTTATGTTCTTTTCCTTTTTCTCTTTCCTTCTGTTTGGATATTTTCTGTAGACCTGTCTTCCAGTTCATGAATCCTGACTTCTCCTGTACTCAGACTGCTGTTAAGCACACCCAAAGAATTCTTATTTCCAGCTTTTGAAATTTTTGGTTTTAGAATATTTGTCCAATTCTTTTTATAGAGTCCATTTCTATCTATACTGAAGTAAATTACCCATCTTTCATCTTTGTCCATCTTTTCTTCTATTTTCTTAAAACTATTAATTATAGTGATTTAAAGTCCTGGCCAATTCTAATATCTAGATCGGTTTCTATTAACATTTTTCTCTTAGTGTTTAGTCATTTAGATTTAATCTTTTGCATGGCTCATAATTATTTTATATTGGATTCCAGATATTGTATAAGAAAAAACTGTAGACTCTGGATAATGTTATCTACCCCCAAAGAGTTTCTACTTTCTACTTCTGGAAAGCAGAAAGAATAGTGGCAGATAACTTTGATTTTGTAAGGCTTGATTTTAGGCTTTGTTTAGGACTATTTCATTTCAGTATTATACTGCCCTTACTCCAAGGATGTGCTGAGATCTCAACTGAAAGCCCTGGGTATCTATGTACCTTATCAAGGCTTCAAGTCTACCTTCTGTTAAATGCTGAACTCTTCACTTACCTCATTAAACTCTAAACTGCTGTTTTCAGATTTTTGTTTTTATTTTTTTGGCATTTTGCTTTGTGCATGCTGAGTATAGGATCTTAGGTCACTATCATGACAGCAATTTGTATAGCTTATTGAACTCCTCCTCTGTACTTCTCCTCTCTTGGAGCTGCTCTCTATTGGAGGCACTTTGGTATCCCTCAGCTTTGGCCTTTGATATGATTCGGCTTTGTCTTCCCACCCAAATCTTATGCTGAATTGTAATTCCCACTGTTGGGGGAGGGACCTGGTATTAGGTGATCGGATCATGGGAGTGGATTTCCCCCATGCTGTTCTCATAATAGTGAGAGTGAGTTCCGATGAGATCTGATGGTTTAAAAGTGTGTGGCAGTCCCCCCCTCGCTCGCTCTCTTTCCTGCTCTGCCATGGTAAAACGTGCTTGCTTCCTCTTCACCTTGCGCCATGCTTGTAAGTTTCCCGAGGCCTCCCAGTCATACCTCCTGTTAAACCCGAAGCACTGTGAGTCAGTTAAATCTCTTCATAAATTATCCAGTCTCAGAGAGTTCTTTATGGCAGTATGAGAACAGACTAACACAGCCTTTTATTCCTCAGCCCAGAAAAACTGCTGTATTTTTTTTTTTTGGCTTTCATTATCTTGCACTTAGGTTTGAGCAGTCCCTCAAGAGAAATATTCCAGGGTGAACCTTGAGTTCACCTCATGTGTCTTCTCTCCAGGATCATAGCTTTAAGTTCTGCCTGTTTTAGTTACTCTTCAGTGCCTCCAAAGAATTATAGATACTCCTAGGCTTATGATGGAGTTATATCTCAATACACATATTCTAAGTTGAAAATAAGTCAGAAATAAGTCTATTCTAAGTTGAAAATAAGTCAAAAATGCACTTAATACACCTAACCTACCAAACATCATAGCTTAGCTTACTCTATTTTAAATGTGTTCAGAACACTTATGTTAGCCTACAGTTGGGCAAAATTATTTAATGCAAAGCCTATTTTATAAAAAGTATTGATTATGTAATTTGTTAAATACCATACTGAAAATGAAAAATAGAGTGTTTGTATGGGTATTCAAAGTATAGTTCCTACTGAATGTTTATCACTTTCACACCATCGTAAAGTCAAAAAAATTTAAGTTGAACTCTTGTAAGTTGGGGACCATCTGTATATGTACACAGTCATGCCTCACTTACTGACAGGGATACATCCTGAGAAATGCATCATTAGACAATTTGTTGTTGTATGAACATTCAGAATATATTTACACAAACCTAGATGGTATGGCCTATTACACACCCAGCCTATTGCTCCTCAGGCACAAACCTGTACAGCATGGTACTGTACTAAATATTGCCGGCAATTTTAACCCAATGGTAGGTATTTGCACATCTAAACATGGAAAAGGGAGAGTAAAAATATGATATTATAATCTTATGCGACCACCAGTTGTATATGCATTCTGTCATTGATCAAAACTTTGTATGCGGTGCATGACTATATATACACATATAAATATATATGCATATGTACATTTATATGTATAATAATATGTAAATATTTGTATATATTTTACTCCAGTTTTCCCCTGAAGTGGGAGGTTTAGTTTGATATATACTACTCCATCTTGGCTGGAGTTGGAGGTCTCAGTACTTCATAGCTTTTGGGTTTGCAGTAACTTCACTGAACTGTTTATCTGCCACACTACAAAAGATGGCATATTCTCTTTAAGTGATGGAGCCTCATTCCTTTTAATCTATGTATTAGATAAAATCTGCCACGTGTCTATGCGCAAAACCAAAGTCTGAGTCTCTAAAATCTAAGGCCATAATCAAAACTAAGTAGTTTATAAATCTAGAGTCATATACTGGGGATTCCTCTTCAGCCTGCATTTGGATAAACCGCATAAACCCAAGTGTGTAGCCCTACCATTCAAGGACATTTTATATGGTTCTGCATGCTTCAGCGGGTCAGGTGATGTTTATATAGGTTAAATGGTGGAATGGGACCCTTTAGTGTTGTGCGATGTGCTGGCCTTGATGCTACAAGTTTGTTGTTGTTGTTAATATATCTGAATTCCTTTGTTGGGGGAAAAAACTAGGGCTAGGGGCAACTGATCTGGCATTGCCTGCCTTTGCCTGACATGAAATTCACCAGGACCTCTGGGAGAATGCCTTTAGTTAAGCAATAGGATTAGAAGCCTGATAGCAGAAAATTAGGAGGTAAAGAATGATTGAGAAGTCAGAAAGTGTAGACATCAAATGAATACAATATATTTAAACAAATTGGATGTGAAGGGAAGTGAGAAATATGGTGATAGGCAGAGAGGGAAGGATTTCATTTTAGGGATGAAGAGATTTAAGCATGTTTGTGGGCTGGGGATGAAGCTAATGGAAAAGGAGAGGAAGAAGATACAAAAACCAGAAGAGATAATTAAGAATTTTCTGGTAGAGGTGGTTAGATAAAGAGCCCAGATAAGACAGATTGGACAAAGATAAGGAGAGGTAAAGATAAAGGTTAAGTTAGGAGACTTAAAGAATGGGCCAGGCATGGTGGCTAACGCCTGTAATCCCAGAATTTTGGGAGTCCAAGGTGGGTAGGTCACTTGAGGTCAACAGTTTGAGACCAGCCTGGTCAACATGGCAAAACCCCATCTCTACTAAAAATGTGAAAATTAGCCAGGCGTGGTGGCAGGTACCTGTAATCCCAGCTACTTGGGAGGTTGAGGCAGGAGAATTGCTTGAACCCAGGAGGCAGAGGTTGCAGTGAGCCGAGATCATGCCACTGCATTCCAGACTAGGTGACAGAGTGAGACTCCCTCTCAAAAATAAATCAATAAATAAAATAAAAATAAAAGAAAGAATGACGAGATACCTGAAAATTCCATTTTCTGGAGGCAGCTGGAATCATGATAGGAAAGACCATTTAAAAATATAGCAAAGAAGTAGAATTAATGATTGGATGAAATGATTGAGAGAGAAATAAGTCTCTGACAACCTCCAGGTTTGAGGATTGAGCAGCTGGGTAGATAGGGCTGGGGTTAAAACACAGAACTGAGCAACAGATTTGGAAGGAAGGATGAGTTGGGATTAAATCAGTTTTGTTCACATTCAGTCAATTAACAATAATAGCTGTTGCCTATGAATCTTGAGATCCACAATGCCCAACTATAAAGATAAACCTTGCTCCCCTCCCTGCTGGCTTTATGCTATGTGCAATAGTGTTGCAGAAGCATTTTGCTTTGCCGGATGCAAAAGCAAACTAGTCTCTGTTCTTCAAAGACAGATGTAGGATATAAGAAATGGATTTTCAGAGTGAATATTTAGTGGACAATTTATTTAACCTATAATCTAAAAAAAAAAAAAAAAGGTTAAAACACTTTCTTGGTTTATACTGGATACCAAGCTATATATGCTTTGCTGCGAGTTCTTCGTGAAAAACTGCAATCAGACAGCCTCAACTGAAAGGAAACTTTAGGCTGCTCGGGAGAAAGTTTTTACAATGGAAAAACTAAAGAAAAAATCGAAAGGAAAATATTTTAGGAAAGAGAGAAATGTAGCGGAGGAAAAGAGGCTAGTCAACAACCTGCAGTAGTGATTCTGAGGAGCTAATAAGAGGAAAAACTGGATAAATTTTAAAGGATAACTGATGGGGGGCGCGGGAGGTGGATGAAATCGGGGAAAATATTGAGAGCGCCAGAAAGAAAAAGACAAACTTCTTTGAGGTTGGAAATAGAGAGAAGGTAACACTGGAGCAGATAGAAGGAAGAAACGGAGTGGGATCTGGGAATGAGGCAGTGGGTGGAGAGAGAATGGGGAGACGACAGAGGATGAAGGGCAGCCAGCCGGGTGTGTCTGCGGCAGAGGGACCAGAGGAATCTGGGCGGAGCAGGTGGCAGAGGCAGCCGCGGAGGAGGCCCGGGGAGCTGACGGGGGTGCTCAGCCTGGCCCAGAGGATGCGCCCTGGCAGTCCCGGCAGACTCTAGGAAAACGAGCAGGGGCCGTAGCTAGGACGTGGGTGGCCAGGCTGGGGAAATCCATGAAGGGGACCTGCGGCGGGTCCTGCTGCTGCTGTCGTTCCCGCCCGGCTCACCGCGCGCCTTACCGGCCCCCACGGCAGCCCCCGAGCCGGGAAAGACGGCGCCCGGAGCCGGCCGGGAGCTGGGCAGCAGCGGCTGAGGAGGAAGAGGCCGCGGCGGCCGCACCCCGGGTGAGGTGAGAGCCTGGCCAGCTCCTGTGGCCGGAGCCCGGGGCGCTGAGGACCGCGATCGGGGTGGCCACGCGCGGCGCGCTGGGCAGGGGGGCCGCGCCGAGGGCTGGGCCCAGGGCTGGAGACCCGACGCCGGAGACGGCTTGGCGCTGAGTGGCTGCTGCTCGGAGAAGGGTAGGGAAGGGGCAGAAATAAAGGTTAAAGCTTGGGAAGCTCGGTCTCTATCTCAAGAGCCTCGCTTGAGGCGTAGACATTCGCTGTGTTGGTGGAGGTGACATTGCAGGCTGCGTGTGTTAGGCTGCGCCGAAGGAGAGAGGAACACATGACTCAGAAGCATCAGAGATGGCCATGGAAGATGAGGGATCGGGAAGCGCGCGCTGCCTTCTCTTACACCTCTTCTTTTTAGGGTTATTTCTCTTAGGTACAGATCTCAGGGTGGGGCTGGTGGTGATTCCCTCTTCCTAGGCTACCTCTCTTTCCCTGCAGAGCTGGAGTCATGCCTGATTGTTGGATGAGGCTGTGCACGACAAACTCCTAAATTCAATCCTTTCCTTTGCTTTGGCCTGGAAGAACAGGCTCAGTTTTCTCCATGTAGCAGCAGTAGGATAAAATTTGTCACACATACGACTTTAGGAGAAGAGATCGACTGTGCTGCAGCCTTTTTAGAAATAGAAGTGTCCTCATCACAGCATTTTTAGCTTTTTATTTCATGGGAAGGTAGTACTCATAAATCAAACTACCAGGCAATAGTGGTTCCAGTCTGAGCTAACTGGAGTCTATAAAAAGTTACTTTATTTCTCTAGGCCTCAGTTAGTTTCCTATGCATAAAAGTGGAATTTGGGTTAAAAGAGTACTAAATATAAAACGAAATAATCACTGGATCTGTATTCTATGTTCAGGATAGCTATATTTGTGAACTACGAAATTTAGCGTATTCACTGACACTTAATTTTATTTTTCAATAACGCTATCCACTGTTTATGTCAGAAAACATACGAATGTTCAGATAACAGTGCTTAAATTACATGCCTTCTAAGAAACCCATAACAGATTACTGCAGCTAAGAAATAATTAAGCAAAAAGTATTCATCGTTTGATTTTTTATAAGGTGAAAGTTGTATTACTTTATACAAATTACTTTTATAGACAAAATTACTTTTTAAAAAATGTATATCTATGGGATGTTCATTATTTTATAAAATACTTCAAAATTTTATTTAAAGTTTGGAACAAGAAAATTAACCTGAATGTGTGTTTATAATTCCAAGACTCCTTAATCACTTACATACACTGGGTGAATTCATTTCATCTGGAAAGAAGCATTAATCCTGTAGAATTTAAAATGAATCCTGACTCCTTATCACAAAAGTATGATTTTTCTCACTACCTTTGGTTAAAAAAATTTGTAGGGTTAGAATTTGATCCTCTAAATTGTGGTTTAATTGTGAAAATAGATAGCAAACGTTCATGGTTTCCTTCATAGTTACTCATCTGACAAACCACATCTACGTTCATCTTTGTTGATGTAATGATAAGTCTTGAAATGTTTTTTAAACATTTCACAATTCCCAAATGAAACAGTTGCAGCAACTTTACTGAGGTTAGTGCTACTTCGCCCTTCATTGAAAAATCAATTCCTCAGTTTAGCATACTTTAAAATATGTAACAACTTTAACTATAGTGTTAGAGGTTTAATGAGTGTTAGAGTATTACAGGTTATAGTTGGGGAGTGGTGTCTTTGATATGATTTTCTAACTCTCAATCAACTGAAAAATGTAAGAAAGGAGCTCTGCACATTATCCAATTAAATTTAGTTCAGTGTTATTTATTGAGCAATGATGGTGGAGGCCAGCACAAACTGGAAAGAAAACTACCCTTAGATAGCTCAGAATCTATAGTTCTATAATGTGCTTCAATAACTGGAGTATGGAGTAAGTGCTATAACAGAAAGGTGAGCTGTGGACCTCTCTCTCTCTCTCTCTCTCTCTCTCTGTGGGTCTTTCTCTTTCTCTCTAAGGAAAGCTGACTTCCCTAACAGGCCATAGAAGGTGGCATTATCTTGGAAAATATGTCAAAATCTTGTCTTTAACTTATTAAGTCTGTTTCTTTTCTTTCTTTTATTTTTTGGAGATGGAGTCTCACTGTGTTGACTAGGCAGTGGTGCTATCAATCATTGCTCCTTGCAGCCTCCAACTCCTGAGTTTAAGAGATCCTCTTGCCTTGGCCTCCCAAGTAGCTAAGACCACAGTTGTTCACCACCATTTCTGGCTACTTTTAAAATTATTTTGTGTAAATACAGAGTCTTGCGACGTTGCCCAGGCTGGTCTCAAACTCCTGGCTTCAAGCAATCCTCCCACCCCATCCCACTCTGCTTCCAAAGTGCTGAGATTATAGGAATGAACCACTGCACCCAGCCAAGTCTGTTTCTTAAACTGATAAATCACAGGACTGCTATATAAATGCAGAATAACAAATGATTAATTTATGATGATAATTTTAGCATCTTAGGTAACTAGATTCTCTTTTGTGATTGCAGCAAAGTATCTCTTGGTATATGTGCCGTATTTGAGAGCCGAATTATAGCCAAAAGGTTGTTTTTGAACTTGAATTTAGAGCAAGAGGAATTAATTAGTGGATTCTAAATTTCAAATAATTTGATAGCTTCAAACAGAGTATCAAGATGTACACATGGTTTCTTTCTTTCCTGGACAGAAGTGGTCCACTGATGATTATCTTCCCTTCTTAGGTACACCCCTTTTTTCTATCTCTGATATGCTAATATTCTCAGTCAGGTTATAGTCTGGTTTGGAGATCCTTGTGACTGTTTCAAGTGTCTACGTTTGTTCTCTAAATCAATTTGTCTTCATTGTAAAGTTTAAATTCTAAGTGGCAAGCTTATTTTCTTATTTTCTTATTTCTTATTTCTTATTTTCTTTAGGAAAAAATTATAATGGGGGTAGGAAGGTGAGGCTGGGGGACCATATTACAGCAGCTACATGCTGGCAATATAAACCAGGTGGTCAATCACACCTCTATGTGGTGCTAAAAGGCAGATGAGACCTGGCGAGGTGGCGCACGCCTGTTAATCCCAGCACTTTGTGAGGCCGAGGTGAGTTAATCACTTGAGGTCAAGAGTTTGAGATCAGTCTGGTCAAAATGGTGAAACCACATTTCTACTGAAACTATGAAAAGTAAGCTGGTTGGGGGGCGGGGGTGGCGCGCCAGTAATCCCAGCTACTCAGGAGGCTGAAACAGGAGGATCACTTGAACCAGGGAAGCGGAGGTTGCAGTGAGCCAGATCGTGCCACTGCACTCCAGCCTGGGCGACAGAGTGAGACTCCATCTCAAAAAATAAAAAATAAAATAAAAAATAAATAAAAAAAAACTTTAAAAGGCAGATGATCAGAGAGGGCTTTACACAGGAGGTGAATTTTTGTCTGGCGTGACCAGATAACAAAGCCAGGTTGAGTGGAAAGCAAATTTTGCCAGAAGGGCACAAGCAAATTTATGAAGCTAGGAAGATGCCTTATTGAAGTGCATCCCATGCTGTCATAAAATTTTCTGTGAGGATTTAATTCAAAGTCAATCCTTTTTCAAGCATATAAGTATTTAAAAGGAGAAATTAAGGGAATTGTTAGCTGTTAGCCATCTGCCTCAATGTGTGCTTTTGAAGCCCAGCAGATTACACATTCTATGCAGATGGATAGCCTGAAACCTGCAGACAACTGTCAGAGGACAATGACTTCAGAGAAGATTCAGTAAGTTTCTAATATGAAACTTCAACCACCATAAGATGCTTGTCTAGTCATCTCTTTGTTGTTGCTGTTTTACAGCTTTATTGAGATATAATTGACATACAATAAACTGGGCAAATTTAAAGTGTGCAATTTGAAAAGTTTCAATATATGTATATACCTGTGAAATCATCACCACAATCAAGATGGTGAACTTAACCATGATCCCAAAAAGTTTCCCTCTACCCTTTGGCAATTCCTTCTTCCTGCCCCTCTGCTTTTGTCATTATGTGTTACTTTGCATTTCCTAGAATTTCATATAAATGGAATCAAACAGTATCTACTCTTTGTGGTTGTCTGGCTTCCTTCATTCAACATAATTATTTTGAAACTTATCTATGCCGTTGTGGGTATCAGTAGTTCATTTTCTTTTGTTGCTGAGTAGTATTTCATTGTATGAATGTGCTACACTTTATTAATTCACCATTCATTGGGTTGTTTTGAGTTTTATGGCTATTACAAATAAAGTTGCCATAATTATTTGTGCACATGTCTTTGATTTATCTTGGGCACATTTCTCAGGGTATATAACACTAGGCATGCTTTTAAAGAAACTGCCAAATTGTTTTCCAAAGGGGCTGTACCTTTTACATTCCCACTAGCAATGTATGAAGGTCCTCATTTCTCCACAGCCTTCCCAATATTGTTACTGTACATCTTATTTATTATAGCCAATTTTAGTGGGTATGAAATGGTATCTTGTTATGGTTTTTTGATTTAAATTTCCCTAATGATTAATGATATTGAGGTTTTTTTCATATGCTTGATTATTATCTACATTTTTTGGTGAAGTGTTTGTTGAAATCTTGCCCATTTTCCATTGAGTTGTTCGGGTTTCATTGAGTTCACTGGGTTTGTTTCATATTCTAAATACAAGTTTTATTATATATGTTCTTTGCAAATATTTTCTCCCACTGTGCAGATTGTCTTTCCATTTTAGTAACACTGTCTTTTGAAGACCAGACATTTTAAAATTTGGCAACAGTAAATAAACATTGTCAATTTTTTCTTTCATGGTTTTGCTTTTAATGTCATATTTAAGAAATCTTTGCCTAATCCAGATTACAAAAATATTCTGTTCTTTCTAGAAGTTTTATAATTTTGCATTTTTACATTTAGGACTGTGATCCATTTTGAGTTAACTTTTGTATATCAAGGTTCTTTTTTTTTTGCTTGTCAATGATGTATAGTTGTTCTAACACTGTTTGTTAAAAGCACTATCGTTTCTCCATTTAATTGCCTTAACACCTTCGTATGTAATTGTCTGTATCTGGGTTTCTATTTTGTTTGACTGATTTGTTTGACTGATTTATTTAACTACCTTTTTTTTTTTTTCCATCGTTTTTTGAGACAAAGTCTAACTCTGTCACCCAGGCTGGAGTGCAGTGATGCAATCTTGGCTCACTGCAACCTTTGCCTCCTGGGTTCAAGCAATTCTGCCTCAGCCTCCCTTATCTATCTTTAGACCAATACCATACTGACTTGGTTACAGTAGCTTTACATTTCTTGAAATCATGTAGTCAAATTCTTCGACTTTGTTCTCCTCAATCAAAATCGTTTTCATTGTGCTAGGTTCTTGGTATTTCCATGTACATTTCAGAATTCACTTGTAAATGTATACAAAAAGTCAGTGGGATATTTGATTGAAGTTGCAATGAGCCTATAGATCAACTTATAGAAAATTGATATCTTAACAATAATGGGTCTTCTGATGCATGAACATGACATATTATTTCATTTATTTTGGTTAGTGGTTCTCCATTAAGGGCAACTGTACATCACAAGGGACATTTGACAGTATTTAGACACAAACAACTAGAGCATCAGAGCCCCTTTGCTGTACTCACAGTCTTGTGCTTACAGTGTATAATTCCATTCTTCCAGGAGGTTTGCTCCCAGAACTGGTGGTATAAAGAAGGAAACTAGCAGTATGAGCACTTTGAGGGCTAAGCAATGGGATAATATCTTTCTAAAGGAACGATTAAATAAACCTCATTTGGCCTTTAATGGACATGAGTTTCAGGTGGCTTCCTGGCCTTTCTACTGTTGGCCCCTTTGCTAATGTGTGAAGACTTCCTTTATACTCAATCTAATTCAGCTACCATAGGCCACATCACCAGTGCTCATTGTGTTCTATAAATCCTAATATTTTCATTAATCTGAAAGGAGGAAGCAGTATACTCAAGTGGACTTTCTTATAAACTCAGATGGAAAGTGTCTTGAAATTTGTCTTTTTAAAAATATCTGTGCCTTTTTTTATGCTATAACATTCTTACACATATCATTCTTTGATTAAATCTCCAGCTTATTATAATGATATCTAAATTCTAAAGAGCCAATTCTAGTTATACCAATATGACCTTAGAGAAAAGTAAGGGAATACAATTTTTATTTGTCGGCTATTTTGTTGGAGTTAAGTATTTAAAAAAGTAAGATAGATCTCAGAGGCACCACTGTTAAAAATAAATGAATGAATAAATAAAGTAGAAAGAAGAGACAAAGACCCAAACCTTTCAAAATGAAAAATGAATTTTAAATGTAAGGTTATATGCCTGTTACCTAATGCTGAGACCATCATTGCATAAATGAATAAACAGATTTACCAGTTTAACCATTTTAAGTGTACAGTTCAGAAGTTGCATTAAGTACATTCATATCATTATGCAACAAGTACCACCATCCATCTCCAGAATTTTCTGTTCTTCCCAAATGGAAACTCTGTATCCATTAAATAATAGCCACCCATTCTCCCTCCCCCACCTTCTGGTAACCACTATTCTACTTTCTGTCTCCATGAATTTGACTACTCTAACTACTTCATATAAGTGGAATCATATATTTGTCCTTTTGTGTTCAGCTTATTTCACTTGGCCTCATCTCTTTTAGGGTCATCCGTGTTGTAGCATGTGTTGTAATTACGTACTCTTTTGTGTGTGAGATAGAGTCTTACTCTATCACCCAGGCTGGAGTGCAATGGCACAATCATGGCTCACTGCAGCTTTGACCTCCTGGGTTCAACTGATCCTCCCACCTCAGTCTCCCAAATAGCTAGAATTACAGGCAATTTTTTTTTGTATTTTTTTTTGTAGAGATGGGGTCTCACTTTATTGCCCAGGCATATAATTATGTACCTTTTAAAAGACCAACTAATATTCCATTGTATGTTTATACAACATTTTATTAATCCATTCATCTTTTGATGGAAATTTCAGTTGTTTCTACCTTTTGCCACTGTGAATAACACTGGAAAAGATATGGATGTACAAATGTCTGTTTGTGTCCCTGCTTTCAATTCTTTTGGGTATATACTCAGAAGAGGGATTGCTACATATATGGTAATTCTATATTTAATTTTCTTAGAAACTACCATACTGTTCTCTATACGGCAGCTGCACCATTTTACATTCCCACCAATGGTGTACAAGCGTTTCAGTTTCCCCATATCTTCATGAACACTATTATTTTCTGTTTTTGTTTTTTAAAATAATTCCCATCCTAATGGTTATAAAGTGAAATGTCATTGAGGTTTTGATTTGCATTTCCTTACTGATTAGTGATGTAAAAGTTATTTTTAAGGTTTCTTATTTACTGACATAGTTACCATTTCCAGGATTCTTCATTCATTTGTTTAATTCTACATTTTCATCTGGTATCATTTTCCTTCTGCCTTAAAGAATTTCTTTAATTTTTCTTATTCTTGTGCAGATTTGCTGGTGGGAAAATTCTTTTAGCTTTTGTATGTGAAAAAGTCTTTATTTCACCTTCGTGTTTGAAAGATATTCTTGCTGGTTATCAGGACTGACAACATACTTTGTGGGGCTCAATGCAAAATGACAATGTAAAACCCTCCATTCAACATTATTAAGAATTTCAAGTCATCAACAACGAGCATTAAACCAAGCACAGTCCTTCTGAGTGCAAAGCCCTGTGTGACTGCAGGGGTTGTACGCACAAGAAACCTGCTCTGCTGGTTATAGAATTCCAGGTGACTGCTCTATTTTTTCCTTTAGCTCTTTGAAGATATTGCTCTGTTGTCTTTTAATTTTTTTTTTTTTCAGCAAAAATGGATTTAATACAGTTTATCAGGAGCTTACAAAATCATTGGAAAGGATAAAGGAATGGTCACTGCTGCCCCTACAACTTCTACTCAGCAGGCACGGGGTAGGACCTAGACACTGAAATACTGCTGCAGAAATGCCCAATGTGTCCATAACTAGTTTTCTAGCAGAAACAAAACATAACTGTAGCCTAGGATCAACCTTCCAAGTGCATCTAATTGGCAGAAGCATAACCATATCTACAGGACATGAATTGTCTTTTAATTTTCAAGTTCTGCTCTCATTCTTATCTGTGTTCCTCTCTATATAATGGTTTTTTTCTCTTGAATACTTAGACATTTTTCTCTTTATCACCGATCTTAAGCAATTTGATTAAAATGTCCCTGAGTGTGGTTATTTTCATGTTTCTTATGCTTTGGGTTTGTTAAGCTTACTGGATCTGTGTGTTTACAGTTGGACAATTTTTGGCCATTATTTTTTCAAAAATTTGTGTTGCCCCTTATAAGTCCTTTACTTTGGGGACTTCAATTACATATATATATATTAGATCATTTAAATTGCTCCCATTGATCACTGATGCTCTGTTCACTTTTTGTCTTCCTTCTCTTTGTGTTTTATTTTTGGATCATTTTTAATGCTATGTCTTTAAGGTCATTAACTCTTTTTGCTACATTGTCTAATCTGTTGTTAATTCCATCCAGTGTATTCTTCATCTCAGATATTGTCTTTTTCATCTCTAGAAGTTTGTAACTTTCATGCATTAATTTTTCTTTTCTTTTTTTTTTTTTTTTTTGAGATGGAGTTTCAGTCTTATCACCCAGACTAGAGCGAAATGGAGTGATCTTGGCTCACTGCAACCTGCAATCTCTGCCTCCTGGGTACAAGCAATTCTTCTGTCTCAGACTCTTGAGTAGCTGGGATTACAGGCATCCACCACCATGCCCAGCTAATTTTTGTATTCTTAACATAGACGGGGTTTCACCATGTTGGCCAGGCTGATCTCGAACTCCTGACCTCAGGTGATCTGCCTGCCTCGGACTCCCAAAGTGCTGGAATTACAGGAGTGAGCCACTGTGCCTGGCCCATGTATTAATATTTAACTTCATTTGATCAATCTTTGTTCTACTTTCTTGAACATTTGAAATACTATAATACAATTTAAACATTTGTTTTGTTCTGAGTATGTTTCTAGTGATTGATTTTTCTCTTCATTTTGAGTACTGTTTCCTGCTTCTTTGCACACCTGGTAATATTTTTGATTTGATGCCACACACTGAGCATTTTACATATTGGGTGTTAGTTTTGTATTCCTGTAAATATTATTGAGCTTTATTCTAGGTCACAGTTAAGTTAGTTTTTAAGCTTCATTATGGGGAATCCAAGCAGCTTTTTAAAGATGATTAATTTTCCTCATTACTTGGGTGTTACTCTTCTGAGTACTTTACCCAATATCCTGTTATGTATGAGGCTTTTCCCAATTTAGTAGATGAAGCAAACTATTTCCAGCCTTGTGTGAGCCAAGAGGATTGTCCAATCTGATAACCTTGTGTGATTCTTACCCCAACTTTGATAGTTTCCTGATACAAATGTACTGATTTGTATCAGTTGAATATTCAGGGGGACCCTCCACAGATCTCCAGAATTTTCTCTCCTTTCTGGTAGTCTTTCCCATGACCTCTGGCTGCCTTGGCCTTCTCAAATCCCAGCATGATCTCTTCAACTCAGGGAGACCACCAGGCTCTGCCTGGATTTCCTCTCCACTGTTACCACCTGTGAGCGCCTAGGCAGTTAAGTAGGACAGCTGTATGGCTTACTTTGCTTATTTCTTTCTTCTCTTGGATAACTTTCCTATGTTGTCTGATATCCGGTGTCTGAAAATCATTTTTTTATATACCTTGTCCTGTGTTTTTGTAATTTATGTCAGGGGTGAAGGGGAGTGAATACGAACTCTATTACTGCACGCTGTCTGGAAGTAGAAGTGTCTTTTAGACACATTATAAATTAATAGTTTTCAACCCCGACTACATATTAGAATTATCTGGAGGAGGTCTTTAAAAAGCTGATGTAAAGGCTTCACTCCAGACCAATTAAATTAGAGTTTTTCAGACTGAGGTCTTAGCATCAGTGTTCTTTAAATGCACTACAGCTTTTCTCATATACAGCAGGGTCAAATAACCTGTGTATTCAAGAAAGGGTTGCATTTATAAACCATTCTGAGAAACTTTTGCGTTCTGTCATTTCAACTAAGACACAGAGGTAGTTGGCTTTTATTTTTGATAGACAGTGTGGAGTTACAGGTTTTAAAGAAGAGTCTGGCAGATACAGACCTTGTTTTAGAGTCATGAGTGTAGCAACCATGTAGGAGATGGGCTCAGGTAAACTGAGTGAAGAGACGGGATCACAGAGAAACTGTTGTGAGTGGTCCAGAGCCAAAGGTAATAAGGACCTGAACACAGGCACTGGTATTGGGAATGGTGAAGAAGAGATAGGTTGGAGAATTTGAGTTAGAATTGACAGGACTTTTTGATCAACTGAGTGTGGGAAATGAGGGAGATGGTGGAAACAAGTATTACTCTCCAGTTTATTACTCAAAACAAGTAAACTCTCTCTAAACAAATCCCTAGGCCAGAGAGTGAATAGTAATTTCATGAACTGAGCTAGATAATATGGTGCGAGGAGCAGGTGTCGGGGACATGAGAGAATTAGTTTAGTTTGGGATAACCAAAAGGACGTGTCTTATAGAACTGTCTCCTGACCTCTAATTTCTTCTGAATCATGGGACAGAAAAGACATTTTAAGCATATGTTTTTAGTATGTTGTATAATTTTGAACAGATGTATTTTTCTTCTTTTGACTTAATATTGAAATCTGTTTATATCTCTTAAACAAACATCAGTGAATGCTGCAAGAAAGTAGATGTCGGCCAGGTGTGGTTGCTCATGCTTGTAATCCCAGCACTTTGGGAGGCCAAGGTGGGCGGATCACCTGAGGTCAGGAGTTCAAGACCAGCCTGGTCAAAATGATGAAACCTCATCTCTACTAAAAATACAAAAAATTAGCTAAGCGTGATGGTGGGCACCTGTAATCCCAGCTACTTGGGAGGCTAAGGCAGGAGAATTGCTTGAACCCAGGAGGTGAAGGTTGCAGTGAGCCGAGGTTGAGCCATTGCACTCCAGCCTGGGCAACAAGAGTGAAACTCCATCAAAAAAAAAAAAAGGAAGAAAGAAAGAGAGAGAGAGAGAGAAAGAGAGAAAGAGAAAGAAAGAAAAGAAAGAAAAGAAAGAAAGAGAGAGAGAAAGAGAAAGAAAAGTTGTCTTCTAGATGACAAGCTATCAAGTCAGACATTACTGCAGACTTGGTTTGGTTTTTTGGCTGTGGGTGTATCCATTCCTCCCTTCTTTGGACAACAACCCTACTTTTTTGGGGGGTGGAGGGTGGGGAGAATTGCCTTTTTTGCTATGGTTTGCAGTCTTGGTGGGAAGTTTGGTTAAGGTAACCTGACCTAATGATGATCTTGAGACCCACACGAGGATGATTTGATTTTATGAGCCTTGCATCATCAGTGGAGCAACATAAGAGTAGAAAAAAGTGGCCAGAACCAGTTGGCCCCTTCTTGCTACCTAGAACCTTATTGCTTCCCCTATTCCTGCCCCTTTTGAGCCTGTCCTTTTGACTCTTCAACTGTTCCTTTGATTCTGTAGGTCTCCTCTTCCAGTAAATCCTATTTTTAAAAAACAGCATAGCTGGAGTCTGTTCACTGATCTAGGTGCTAGAATAAAATGAGGAACAAGATTATTGGATAAAGGCTGTACTCTCACAAGTTTAAGTTTAATGAAGTTGTAGTAGGCCTGGTGAGGATATAGACAGAAAACAAATAAATACATATACATATAAAGTGATTTCTGATATTAATAAAGTTTATTAAAAATAAACTTTGTTAGAGAGGAATTGAAGCAGGAGGTGAAAGAACTGAAAAACCCTTCAGGTAGAAATAAGCTTGGTGTATTTGAGGAACAAAATGAACACTGCAGCTGGAGCATAATAAGTAAGAGAAGGGGGCAGAGGTGAACCTGAGCCAGGTCACCTGAGACCTCATAGACCATGGTAAGAAGTGGATGTTATTCTAAGGACATTGGGAGGCCAATGAAGGTTTAAAGCAGGAACATTGTATGATCTGAAAAGTGTTAAAAAAAAGTCACTTTGCAATTGGAGAACTGACCTTAGGAGGCCAAGAGTGGAAGGAAGGGAGCTGCTTTGCGGGCTGTTCCTGTAAATGGCATCAATAGGAGATCATAGTGATTTACATCATGGCGGTAGCAGCGGGGCTTGTAAGAAGAGAAGGCCTGGGCCTTCTAGCACATAACATGGTACCCTGCAGATCCTGAAAACAAAACCAACAAATAAGATAACTGAGGGATAAAGAGAGACATCTTCATTGTTGGGTCTTCCTATTAAGCTGTGTTTGAAGCCTCTGTTTGAAGTTTTTGTTTCACCTTAGTGGAGATTTTCTCCCCACTCATTATGAGGGTGGGAGTTAGATGGTGGGACAGAGTTAGAGGTCACTCAAATGAAAAGAACCCTGGATAATGTAAGGTCTGTTCTCGCAGAGGATAAAATGAAGAAACTGAGGCCAGCACGAAAATAATTCAATGCGAAGGAATTTATTCAGGCTCCTGGGTGAGGTTCTGCGGTCCGACAGGAGGGGCCGGAGAAGTCGCGTGGACTCCTCTTAGACTTGGGGTTTTATAGGAAGTGGAGGCATTTGATTGGTTGTGCCCAAGGTGAGTGGGACAAAATGGCGGGGAGTGGGGCCCAGATAGGACAAAATGGTAGGCAGAAAGACAAAATGGCAGGCAGGGAGTGGGGCCTGGATTGGACAAAATGGTATCAGGTAGGTCCTGGCAGGGCTTTTTTTCCCAGGCTCCTGGGGTGGGGGGGGCAGGTATCTGAGCTCCTCGCAAGGGAAGGAGGTGTGTCCGAGCTCCTGGCGAGGGGAGGGTGTGTGTCCGAGCTCCCTGTGAGGGAGGGGGGTGTGTCCGAGCTCCCCACGGGGGAGGGGGGTGTGTCCGAGGTCTCAGCGACGCAACCAGCCTTACAGATAATATTAAAAATATCTTCACACAGGGTTGCATATGGCGACCAAATGGGTAGTGCCCACGGTGAGGAGGGTAGCAGATATGGTGGTGGTATTCCTCAAGGCCAGGGGTCCCCAGCCCCCAGACCATGGACTGATATCGGCCCATGGCCTGTTAGGACCCGGGCTGCACAGCAGGAGATGAGTGGCAGGCCAGTGAGGAACATTACCCCTGAGCTCCACCTCCTGCCGATCTGCAGATCAGCAGCAGCATTAGATTCTCATAGGAATTCAACCCTATTGTGAAATGAGCATATGAGGGATCTACGCTGCCTGCACCTTATGAGAATCTAATACCTGATGATCATTCCAAATCCATCTCCCACCCTGTACATGGAAAACTTGTCTTCCTTGAAACTGCTTCCTGGTACCAAAAAGGCTGGGGACTGTTGCCCTAGGATTCTTCAACCTATTTATGAAATTGCCTGTTCTTTTAGTTTTATTTGCTGCAGCCTCATAAGTATAGGTGATTCATACTAGGTCACACAGCAGTTCCAAACAGAACTCTATAAAGATTTTACATTATGAAACCTGACATCTCATGGCAGAAATATTATCATTATCACCATAACTACATATATAATTACATGATTAACATTTATCAAGTAAATGACAAATGCTAGGCCCTATCTTAAACTTATTTTATAAGCATAATAGTATTTAATTCTCACTATAATTCTGTGAGAAAGATGCTATCAAGATCCCCAGTTTTATGGAGAGGTTAAGTAATTTGACAAGATCACACAGTTAAGAAATGGTAGAGGTTGTGTTTAATTGGCAAGTGTTGATTTTCTGTTTCGTGTATATTAGAGTAATTATTTTTGTGCATCTGGTATGTTTTAAAATTTTTTTCCCTAGGTTTTCTTTTTGTTAAAAAGTAAATCAAAACAAAACAAATGAAGACTATAAAACAAAAGCCTTTGGTAGGACTTGGACAAAAATGATATGGTCTCCAAGTTAGCATAACGAGTATGAAAATGTCATCTGTTTAAAAATCATAAGCTGCATGAGTAAAATTTGACCTTGTGAGAATTTGCTTTCTAATTTATATGGCATACCACCTCAAGGTTAGCACAGAGAAATATATGCCCTGTTTAAAACGAAAGGAAGTGTACCCGGGCACAACAAGAACCTATCAAAAAAGCATCAGAGAGCTCCATATTAAGGTTAATAAAAATAGGTGAACTGCACATTTCAAAGGAGAATCTGGGACACTATTCAAATAACAAAGACTTAAAGCAAGCGGGGCTCACTGCCCGGAATAACAGGCTCATGCATTTACAGAATGAGGAGATTCTGTCCACTGTATGCACGCTCATTCACACTCACATCTAACCCCACAACACTAGCTCAGAGAAAGCAGACGCAGTGAAGGAAATGTTAACATGGACAGTGACGACCCTGGTGTACAAACAAACAATATCAAATTTTAGCATCCCTTTTGTCTCTATGATAGTCTAGTCTATAACATCTTTTGGCCATATAAACCTTGACTTTGAAATCTCCAAATAAACATTTCAACCAAATTGTACAGTTGTATTGTAATTTCAGCAAGAAAGATTTTCATTGTTTGCACATATCTTCAGAAAGAAAAAAGTGTACTTGGTAGTAATTGAAAGCAAATTCTTGAGTGAGAATGCTTGGGTGGTATATTCTAGAGACTGGGAAAGGTCCTACTCATCACTCCCAAATTTTCACCATACATCTACTTTCCTGATGTGCAGCCTTAAAAAACTGCTCTAACTTCTTTGTCTTTCTATACTTTAGAGAGAATAATAGCTTCTTTGTGAATGGGAGGTCTGGGTTTCTAACTCCGAGGAATGACCTTGGATTGAGGAAAGGTTCAAAGTCTGTGTATTAGTCTATTGCTATCGCTGCATACCAAATCACCCCAGTGGCTGAAAACTATAAGTATTTAGTACTCACACTTTTGGAGAGTCAGAAATCTGGGAGCAGCTTAGCTGGGTAGAATTGCCTCAAGTTCTCTCATGAGGTTGCAGTCAAGCACTCAGCTGGGGCTGCTGTCATCTCAAGACTCCACAGGGGCTGAAGGATCCACTTCCAGTCTCAGGCAATAGAATTTGGCAGGCTTTAGTTCCTGTCCAAACTATAGGTCTGCTTTAACACGGTAGCTTATTTCCCCCAGCACAACTGATCTAAAAGAGAGCCTGCATATTCAAGATGGATGTGCCACAGTTGTTTTTGCTTCTTAAAAAATGACCTAATCTCAGAAGTGACATCCCATCCCTGCTGCCTTACTGTAGTCATTAGAAATGAATACTAGATCCATCCCAGACTCAAGGACAGGGAATTATACAAGGGTTTGATGACCAGGGGTTATTGGGGCCTCACTTAAAGACAACCTATCACAGTCTGCATTCATTACCTGAGATGCTGTATAGCAGAGGAGCAGTAGAATTTAGTTCCCTCTCTTTCTTCTTCTGGAACAAAGCTTAGTACAAACTTAGCACAAAAGGGAGGGGAAGTATAACCAGAGCTGAGGCTGAAGACTACGCCAAGCTGTGTAAGCCTCGTTTAAGATTTTCATCTATATGCTCAGAACAGTAACAACTTCAGACCCTCCTTGCTCAGTCATCCCTTCAACTCCCTCAGAAGACATTGCTGGCAGTGACTGGCCCTGGGGACTTCAGCTGTCTTCTTGCATGCTTGAAAGGCCAAGGTTCACATCTATGGCTCCAGTGTCCTATCTGAGGGTAGGTTAAAAAAGTGACACGAGGCACTCAAGACTAGAGAAGTGGTTGACCCTGTGAGGCAGGCACATTATAGTTTGAGAGGCAAGAAGTCAGGCCCCGGGTTCCCACCATGAGGCAGTAGGAAGCCATAGAAGAAAAATGCAAATGCCACACGCCTGCAGGCGCCTGGCAGGTAGCATAAATAAGTGAACCTGCTCAGGTATAAGGGCACAGGGAATAGTGTTGGCGACTGTGACTCTGACTGTGACTTTCTGGACCATTGACCAAACAAAATACGTGAGTGAGGGCAAGTCTTTAGGATAGTACCACCAGCAGGGGGCACATGCAGATGGTTTTCATTGTCTCGAAATCAGGTTTGGTACTTGGGGCTGAGCAGCTATTTACAGTGGAGAGGCTCTGGTTTGAATTATCCTACGCTACTTGAATTCACTACAGGCTGCATGGAGGGAGCAGCATGGCCGCTTTGATTTCCGGAACCACCTGTAGACGATGTGAAAAGAAGAATAGAGGTGAGGCTGATTTGGGTTTGGAGGAGAGTGAGCAGGTGCCTCTAAATGAGAGTTGGGGCTCAAGGTTTTCTTAAAAAGATAAGATTCTTGAAAAATTGCACTCTAGTTACATTAGTGCCAACTTATGAGGTCACCTGTTCTTTTTTCCCTCTCCCATTATCTTCCCTTTCCCCCCCATTCTACCCCTCCATGATGCCCTAAACGTCACAGAAATTTGCCCTTGAGACGGAATACTATTTGGAAGGAGGTTGGAAAAGCAGGTCTTGGCTCAGAGAGTTGCTTTTACCTTGTGATATCTTTTTTTTTTTTTTTTTTTTTTGAGATGAAGTTTCGCTCTAGGCTGGACTGCAATGGCGCGATCTCCGCTCACTGCAACCTCCACCTCCTGGGTTCAGGCAATTCTCCTGCCTCAGCCTCCTGAGTAGCTGGGATTACAGGCACGCGCCACCATGCCCAGCTAATTTTTTGTATTTTTTAGTAGAGACGGGGTTTCACCATGTTGACCAGGATGGTCTCGATCTCTTGACCTCGTGATCCACCCACCTTGGCCTCCCAAAGTGCTGGGATTACAGGCGTGAGCCACCGCGCCTGGCCACCTTGTGATATCTTAAAGGTCCAACCGTTCATAACAGACAGAGAGCTGTTGCCAACAGGGTCAGCAGAACATAGCACTAGAGAGCACCAGAGGAAATGCCTCTAAGGATTCGGCTTTTGGCACATCATCTGGGGATGAACAAGTTGGGCCTGGACTAGGATGAATCAAGTAAGACACTCCCTGAGTCATGAAAATGCGGGGTCAGATCCTGTCTTTATTTAAAGTTTTAATATTTTCTTCATGGTGGACTTTTCTCATTTTTTTCTGAAATATTACATTAAAATACTATTTATCTTGATTACTGAGTTTTTGGGACCCTTTACATTTTGAAGCTCAGGTGAGTGCCTTGCTCCTCTCATCCTAGTTCCGGCCCTGAACACCTTCACAGTGGAATCAGTTTGAACCAGTTGATCTGGTCCATCAGCACCAGGCCCTTCTGGTTTGGATTTTTCCCCCTCCCTCTATCTCCTGAGAATGTACTGAAGCCAACAAACAAAGGATGCAATCATTCTCTTCTGTATACCACAAGCTCTGAGCTTCGGCCAGCTTGGGTAACTTTTGTCTGAAGATTATTTGGGCTGAAAAGAATTGTGGTGGTTAATGTTGGATGTGTCTGTTCTTTTACCAAACTGATATAATTTCCAATGTCATTAACTATTTTTCTGATTGTTTCATTTTGGTTTTTGAGACAGGGGCTGGCTCTTTCACCCAGGCTGGAGTACAGTGGCATGATCTCCAGGGGCTGTGGCCTCTGCCTCCCTGGCTCAAGCCATTTTCCCACCTCAGCCTCCTGAGTAGCTGGGACTACAGATGTGCACCACACCACACCTGGCTAATTTTTCTGTATTTTTTGCAGAGATGGGTTTCACCACGTTGCCCAGGCTGGTCTCAAACTACTGTGCTCAAGCGATCTGCCTGCCTCAGCCTCCAATACTGCTGGGATTACAGGCATGAGCTACAGCACCCTACCCCAATGGCATTAACTCTTAAAGCCACTTGAACTTTGCAAAGATAAAGGATGGTAGAGTTTTGCTCTTCTTTGGTCCAGGATTGCCAGATGTTTGATACAGTACTCAACAGCTCAGTATTTTGGTGTTTTATATGCTAAAATGAAAATGAAAACAAAAGTGAATACACAATGTGAGATTTTTCTCATTAAAATTTCTTCCTCGTCGTGTGAAGTTTTCTGAGGCTGTATCTTGATATTTTTGAATCTTTGCCAGCTGGAAGAAAGGACAAAACACAGCTGTTCTAAACTGCCAAGAAATTGGCTGGTGCGTAGAAGAGGGAGTTTGTCTTTGTTGTATATTTTGCCTTTGTCCAGGAAGTGATTATTTTGACCAGCAGTTCTGGTTGTACAGATATGAGCCAAATATCTGGCAGAGGGTAGCTCCTGATTTTAGTCAAGTAATTCACTGCTGAGACTTCAGATTATGATGTAAAGTGTTCTGCTTAATAGCAATAAAAGCTGACCTGAAAAGGGTGTTATATTCTTTTACATAATATAGTTATTTAAGGATTTCAAATATCCTTAGGAGTTACACATTAAATATTTTTTTTTCACATTAAATATTTAAGGTGACAAATCTTCATCTTACTCTCAAATGGTTCATCAACATAATATTAATGATTGTGTGCTTGGGTGTGTGTGTGTGTGTAAATAGAGAAATCAAATGTGGCAAAATGTTGACAATCTATAAAGGCAGTGAAGGATTTATAGGACTTTATTGTGCTAGTTATACAACTTTTCTATATGTTGGAAATTTTAAATTTTTCAAGCTGGAAAGTTAAAAAAAAAATCAATGTTACTTTTCACTTATATGTGTGTATGAGTGTAAGCTGTTAAATATGGCTTCAGGTACCAGGTAGTAGATGGAATGATACAAGAAACAAAGGCAAGGACTGTGGCTACATATGGTGTCTTGTCTTTAGAAATATTTTTTTCTTTTTTTTAAGAGACAGGATCTTGTTCTCTGTCACCCAGGCTGGAGTGCAGTGGTGTGATTACAGCTCACTGTAGGCTCAACTCTGGGCTCAAGTGATCCTCCCACCTGTCTCCAGAGTAGCTAGGACTACTGGTGTGCAGCACCATGCCCAGATAATTAAAAAAAAATTTTTTTTTTGTAGAGACAAGATCTCGCTATGCTGCACAGGCTGTTTTCAAACTCCTGGCCTTAAGTGATCCTCTTGCCTCGGCCTCCTAAAGTGTTGAGATTACAGGCATGAGCCACTGAACATGGCAGTAATTATTTTTTTCTAATTCAGAATCTAATCCAAGATCTGAACTAGGACCATGTATTCCATTTAGTTATTGTTATCATTATGGATTTTAAAAGCAGTCTGGATTGATTGACACAGGTTCCATCATTGACTTGTACTGGAACTACTTGCACTGTCCTGGAAAATGACTCAGATTTTAGCGATGGCGTGATTGTCATGAATGCCTTGGAAGCTATTTATGAATTTATTACAGTATTGTTTCTGGTTCCAGAAATGTATTTATCGACCCTAACATCAGTCCCTTCAATTTTTGAGAGGTGATATCTATGTTCAAATCAAGGAGAATTATTCATGTAATTCACGTAAGTCTTTCTTCACTATTCCAATCCCCTTTCCAGAAATTTACATACCATATTTCTTGCATGATTTCCCCTCTCCCAACATCAGATACACATAAATAGTGGGTGTTGAAAGAATAAGGGGGGGTTGTGTGAGTAAATTACCACCAGCTGTCTGAAGGCTTGGTCATAATTTCTTTCCTTGAGGTTTGAGGTTTTTGTTACAGCTGACAGACAAGGCTAACCATTGAAAGGGATGGATCTGAATAAACACACACACACACACGCTCATGCACACGCATATGTGCACACACACACACATTCCTCAAGTCAGGTACAAGATGGAGGAAGTGTCTACCTCTTCTGCTCCCTAGACCTCCAGCCAGCAAGTGAGGAAATCTCCTTATTCAGCTTCCTTGCCAATGCTTTGGTCTCACATGATAAATCAGAAAAGATGAGAAATGGAAAATCTGGGTCACTGGCCTAGCCCTAGAGAGCAGTTTGGAGCAGAACTGAAATTAAAATTCACGACTTCTATACAGTATTGGAGTCCTGCCTGATACACAAACATTAATGAAAAATAGCTATGATTTATAGGATGCTTAAAATGTGCTAGACAATGAATTAAACACTTTTCACATATTAGCTCATTTTGTTCTTACAATGGCCCTATTAGGTAGTTATTATCATTAACCTTGTTTTACAAATGAGGAAGCTAAGGCACATTTAAGTAATGTACAAAATTGCAAGGCTGGAAATTGACAGAGGAGGACTGGAACCCATCTCCCTGACTGTAGAGCCAGTAATCTTAACTGCTCTGCTATGATGCCTGCCAGCAATCTCAGCTGAGCTGCACTGCTCTTCCAGATGAATGGGACCCTAGGCACTCACCCACAGGAGACCAGGGTCCTGTGAGTAAATTACCACCAGCTGTCTGAAGGCTTGCTTGTAATTTCTTTCCTTGAGGTTTGAGGTTTTTGTTACAGCTGACAGACAAGGCTAACCATGGAAAGAAATGGATTTGAATAAACACACACACACACACATATGCACATACACACACACACGCACATGAATATTTTTCCTTCTAACAGTGAAAAATAAAATTGTTTTCATCAATACTATTCTTAAGTTGATTTTTTAATTGACAAATTGTAATTGTATATATTTATGAGGTACAATGTAATGTTTTGATATATGCATACACTGCAGAAGGATGAAAACAAGCTAATAATTTTTAAAATTTTAAAATAAAAGCACTGTCTTTTACAATCCCAATATATGATAAAATTTTATATCGCTAGCATACTTTAGTACTCTACTCAGATGCCACCCTCTTTAGAAAAACTTCTCCAGTGGAATTTAATTAATCACTCCCTCCTTCATGTTCTGCTTGGTGTGTACCTTTATTGTAGCACGTTACCCAGTCTGGTTTGTATTATGGTTTGATGAATGCCTGCCTGGCTTTCCACACCAGATTTTAACACTGAATTTCTGTACTAGATTTTAGCCACACCTAACACATGATCTGTGTCTCTCGAATTAAATGAACTAAGTTAACCAAATTGTCCTTGAGTTCTATCAACTGTGGAAATAAAGTTAAGTCCCATGGGCATCAGCTACCTCCAAACTCCCACCTGTTCACTTAGGAAATGAAGTCTCTTACAAAGCCCCCTGTACCCCACAAATATTTCTGCTTATTTTAAGAATTGTTTTCTCTTCTAATCTGTTCCTGGTCCTGATTTTGGTTGTTCTGAGTCACAGCTGGCCCTTTGCCTACTACATGTAGTCATCAGAGCCACACATCCTCCTCCAAATTCTCCTGCCTCAGTCCACTCCAGCCACCGAAGGGCAGACCTTTTCATTCTTGTATATATAGTAGTTTCTCTCCAGGTTACTTGGACACCCTGGGTAGCCAGGAACACCCATCCAAGCTGCACGTCTGCCCATTAGGTTCCTCTGTTGTGCTAAACAACAATTTGAATTTATAAATTCTATTGAACAGTTTTTCATCAAGTGAAACTCCAGTTTTATTGTACTTGGGAACCTGCTTCTCTTACTGCCTATTAGTTAATCTTTTTAAGGCTCTGTTTTCTCTTCTGTAAAAAAGGGTTGCCTTGCTAGGATGCTCCCTTGACATGCTTCACTTATCTTTATTGCCCTGATCACCATCTGGCATATTATAATTATTTCTTTACTTATTATCAGTCTATACAAGTAGATTGTAAGCTCCATGAAAACAGGGTCTTTACTGGGCTTTTTTTAAATGACTATGTCTCTAGAATAAAGAGTAGTGCCTGACACAATGTTTCACATGAATGAATGAATGAGATAATGCATCAGAAATACTGTGTACATATTAAGGCATTGTCCCAGTTGTCCTGCATAAACAATCTACCCCAAAATTCAATGGCTTAGAACAACCGTTTTATTATAAATCTTTGTGGGCCAGTAATTTGGACAGGTCTCAGTTCAGCAATTCGTTTTCCCCATGCAGTATTGACTGGGTCACTAGGTGGTGTTTAGTGGAAGGCTGGGGTGCTCTGGAAGTTCCGGGTAACTTCACTCTTATTCTGTGCCTGATACCTTTGAGGACTGCTGGATGACTTTCCACAAGTGCCCTCAAGACCTCTCCTCTCTATAGCTCCAGCAAGGTAGTTGGATTTCTTTCATGACACCTCAGTATATCAAGAGGCCTAGTGGAAACTGCAAGGATTTTTATTGCCCAGGTTCAGAAGTTTATGGCCTAGAACTGCATTCTACTAGTCAAGCAAGTCATGAAGACCAGCTTAGATCCAAGGGAGGAGAATTCGATTCTACTTCTGAATAAGAGAAGTAGCAAAACAATTGTAGCTATTTTTAATCTACCACATTCCTTTTTCTTTGGCCACAGACATTATTACCAAAAGTGAAATAAGCTCACCCTCTCCTAAAGCCCTCTAAAGTTTCCTGACATTTACTGCATCAGCATAGAAGTCCCCTTTCTCACCATCTAACTGAGGTTTAGGTGATGATGAGGCTCCTGGCACTCAGCCCCTTGAGTACAGTCCCTCCTGATCTGAAGTCATTGGGCCTCTCACACCCAAGAAACAATGGGACAGAGATTGGATAACTGTGATAGACACTCCCATTCAGAGTCAGAGAACAGCGGCATACAGCAGTCAGGAGTCCACAGCAATTTTGAAATCTAGCTGAGTACATGTTACCAGTTTCTTGATTAGGGCCCAGTCCTGCTCCCGGGATGATTCCCTCTGGCTCTCCATCAGTCCTCTGGGCTCTTGGTTCCCTTCTTCGAGTCATTCTTCTTTATCCCTAAGAAGTAATCTCGTTTTTGGCTAGGTCACTTTCCCAGCCCGCTTCTCTGAGGCAGATTGAGGGTCTAAAGGCATCTTTTCATTCTGTATCCTCTTCATCCTTTTCAGTCCATGCTGGTACAATTCACTTAAAAATGTTATGGCATCTTTCGTACTAATTGATGACCAACTCCACTAGGCAGAAGCCACAGCCACATTTCATTCTGAAGCCAGCTCTTTTTCACCTTGTTTGGGCTACCTGTGAGTCTGACATGGGATAACAGAACCTTAAAATTCTTAGAAACTCTTTTGTCCAGTGGAGAGGTACATTGCCCAAGATTTTAGAGGCCTTTTTGTTTAACTAAAAGGATATATGAGGCACCCCCTTAATCTTTTTGAGGTCTTAACCATGGGTCTAGCTGTCACATCTTCGATTTTATTTTTGCTCTGAAGCCATTTCTTATTTTGAAAGCTCTTCCTGTCTAGAGAGATTGAGGATGAGAAGCAGTTTGATGTTTGAACCCAGCAAAGTCTATGATCGTACCGCCCTGAATGTGCCCAATCTCGTCTGAACCCAGCAAGTCCTGGCTCTTTGTATTTCCTCTGAATTCTGCCTAAAAACCAAATGGCTCTTTTTTTAACCCATCTTTCTTTTTTTAGCAATACCTTATCACAATGTGACTAAAAGAAACCTCTTTGTACTTTTGAAATTCTGCTGAAAATCTCCTTAGCCAGATCCTCGCCTTCACTGGGCACCTCTTCTATTTTCCCACTTTATCAAAGACAACGGTTTCGATAAACTTTCTGCGACTACATAACACAGGTCGTTTTTTCACCCACCACCCCATGATGTGTTCTTCACTGTCCTTCACAGTCTCTCCAGCAGTCTCCTCGATGTCCTTCCAGTCTTCACCAACGTTTTTCTCGAGGCCTTTCCAGCTTCTGTGGCAACCAGGTACCAAAATCATTGCTGTTTATTTTCAGTTTTTGTTACAGCAACAGCCCACTTTCAGATACCAAATTTAGTTCCAGTTATCTATTGTTATTTAGTAAACTACTCCAAAACTTAGCAAGATTAACAATTTATTGTATCTCATGATTTCGGTAATCAATAATTCTAGCATGGCTCAGCAGGGCAAATTTACTCCACAGTGGGCACAGCTAGGGTTGGTCAGTTGTGTCTGGCTGAAGGAAGACTGCTTAACACATAATGCCTGGCACGCTGATGGGAACTGCTGGTTACTGGGCTTAGCTAGGCCCCTCCCCTTGTCATGTAGTCTCATGGCCTCTGCACATGGTTTCTCCGGCATGGTAATTTGACTTATCCAGCAGCTGAGGCCTTAGAAGACATGTCCCAAGAATCTCACATGGAAACTACAAGGCTTCTTACTTACCTAGCCTTGGCAGTCAGACATCTCTTCTGCTGTATTCTATTAGTCAAGTAAGTCTCTAAGTGTAGCCCATATTAAAGGGAGGAGAATTAGATTCCACCTCTCAATGGGAGAAGTAGCAAATAATTTGTGGTCATCTTTAATCAAATACAGACAGTATATCCTTGATCTCAGAATGATGCCTCTTTGTCTGGAAAGGACATCTGTTTTTAAACCCAAGGTTAGAGAGACAGACACGGAGCTGTGATGGATCAAGAAGACATCATGTTCTGATCAACCAAGTGATCACAGAGATCACTGAAGTGACGGATACTGCAGACATATTGTCTTCCTATCTAAGTGCCCAGCGAATGTTACTTGTCAAAATAAGGGAAGCGGTATGCCAAATGGTTAGGCAGGCCATTCTGAAACAAAACTGATTGGTTTCAAATCTCAGCTTTGCCATCTATCTGCTTTGCGAATTTAGGCAGTATAATTTACCTCCCTGCGTTCCACGAGTCATCTGTAAAGTAGAAATTAACCAGAGCCTACCTCAAAAGATTGTTGTGAGGATGAAAAGAGTTAGTACACACAAAGCTTTTAAAGGAGGATCTGGCAAAAATATATCAAACACGGTTATTTTTATTATTGATTTATAAGTTATGGAGTAATCTACATCAATGTCAATAATACTTTTTACCCAGAATCAAGTTGGAGAGAAGGAAGGGAAAATGAATATTAAAAACTGAATGAAAGGTAAAAGTATCATTGGAATATTTGGAGCTAAGTGTGGAGACTGTGACACCTTCTGATTTTTTGTCCCTTATCATCAATTCAGGTATTCCCTGAAGCACAATCAGTTGGCCTAACTAAGAGCGGTGCACTCAGGAAAGAATAACATGAATAGTTTTCTTTATCAACATCATTTACCCATATTATTTCAGTTCTAAGCCAGAAAACTGAGAGCAGATACACACACAACAATCCTCGGTTGCAAAATGGGAATAAAAAGCAATGTGTCAGGATAGGCCAGGTCATGCTTGTAAGGTTGGCTGCCTCGTGGGGCGTTCGGACACGCCTCCTCCCCTCGCGGGGAATTCGGACACGCCCCCCTCCCTTGCCGGGAGCTCGGAAACGCCCCCCTTCCTTTGCCGGGAGCTCAGACACCCCTCCCCCCCGCCGGGAGCCTGGGAAAAAAAGCCCCATCAGGACATACCTGATACCATTTTGTCCCATCCAGGCTCCACTCCCTGTCTACTATTTTGTCCTATCTGGGCCCCACTCCCCACCATCCGGGTCCTACTCCCCTCCATTTTGTTTCATCCGGGTCCCACTCCCCTCCATTTTGTTCCACTCACCTTGGCCACAGCCAATCGGACGCCTCCACTCCCTATAAAACCCCGTGCCTGAGAGGCGTCCGCGCGACTTCTCCGGCCCTTCCTGTCCGGGCCGCAGAACCTCGTCTGGGAGCCTGAATAAAACCCCTTGCATTGGATTATTTTCGTGCTGGCCTCAGTTTCTTCATTTCATCCTCGGCGAGAACAGACCTTACAATGCTTCAGTGATAAACAATCACCAAAGCTCACTAACTTACTACCAAAAATGAATTTCTTGCTCATTCCACATGTTCAATTTGGGTTAGCAGGAAGGCTTTGACCATCATAGTAACTTAGAGACCTAGGCTGATGAAAGCTTCATCTTACGTGTATTGATCTTCAAGGATTAATAAAACAGTGGAAACTGAAAAGGGCCAATTTTGTATTGGCTCTTAAAAATGTCTGCATTCAAATGCAATAAAAGAAAAAAAATTTTAAAAAAATGTCTGCATTCTTCTTAGAAGTGACCACATGAGACTTCCTCACACATTTCAGCCACGGAAACAAGTTACATTTCATTGCTCAAAAGCCATAGCTAATTTAAACTGGGATGAGGAAGAATAAAATTACCATGTATCCACAAGGAGAAAAGCTTAATAAAAAGCCAGAAAGCATTACATATAGTGACTGATAGATTCCATTATTGTTCCACAAATATTTATTCTCCCCTCCTGCACTCTGTGGGCAGACTGAACTGTTCTGCACCAATGACTTTGGACTTGGCCATATTACTTACTTTGGTGAATGGAAAATGGCAGAAGGGAGAGTGTGCCAGTTCTGAGCAGAAACCTCAACAGACATCATGAGTCTCTGCCAACTCTCCTGCACTCCTGCACTCTGCCATGAGAAGATAATTGCAGATAACCACTGCTTCTTTAGTGTAGGTCCTGGAATGAGACCCATGCCCAACCAGTCCATATCTAAACTACAGATTCTTGAGGGAGAAATGGATGTATGTTGTATGATACTGAGATAGGGGAGTTCTTTGTTAAGCACCATGGTTTCGGCAAAAAGATGACTAATACAGTGATCCAACACAAGGATTTCATGAGACTAGCTACTACAGATATGGTTTGCACGAAATAGGACCTTACTAGTTAGTATGCTAAGAAATGTAAAGCAAAATGAGATGGTGTTACATTATTTATATATTAGCTAGATATAGATCTAAAATATCTTTTTTTGCTTTTTAAAATTTTTATCTTTGGATCTAAAATATAACTATCCAATTATTTATATATTAAATAAGGAAAACAATTAAAAGGAGAATTTCTACTGCTTTTGAGGCTAAGATAATAAAATTACAAAGTCCTTTTATCCCAGGAAAATAGTCTTTGGTCCATTCCTGCCACTATAACAAAATACCTTAGACTGGATAATTTATAAATAATAGAAATTTATTTCTCACAGTGCTGAAGGCTGAGCGAAGATCAAGGTGCTGGCAGATTCAGTGTTTCGAAGACCTTGCTTTCTGCTCCCAAGATGGTACTTTGTTGCCACATCCTCTGGAGGGAACAGATGCTGTGTCCTCACATGGCTGGAGGGACAGAGGACAAAAGGGACCAGAGTAATCCCTTCAACCTCTTTTATAAGAGCCCTAATCCCATTCATGAGAGTGGAGTGCTCATGCCTTATCACTTCCTAAAAGGCCTCACCTTTTAATACTATCACACTGGGTATTAAGTACCAATGTATGAATTTTGGAGGCATACATACATTCAAACCATGGCAAAATTCAAAAGAATAGAATGATAACGAAGAAAGCTCTTCATTGAGGCATTATGTATAAGAGTCAAATATTAGAAACAGCATAACTATGCAATAATAGAATATTTTAAGCAATTTATGGTTCCACTAATATAAAATATTGTACAATCATTAGGCTAATAACTGTGAACTTTCCCTAACAACAGGGACAAATATTTACTAAGCAAAAACAGAGAATATAAACTTATATCTAAGCTGTAATTATAGCTACGTAAATAGATATTTAATATATATGGTTAATGACTAAAGGGACTATGGAGAAATTTAAACATTTGTGCTGCAGCAGTGGTTATATGGGTAAATAATTTTCTTCTGAAGTCTAACACAAAAAATTGTACTTTTGACAATTTTTAAAAAAATTTTTTTTTAAAAAATTTGTTTTTAAAAAAACAAAGAAATTTCCCTTCTCAGGAATATACCCATTTGTGTAAGAAAGAGTTGGTGTTTGGATTAAAAGATGCATTTTTTTAAAGAGTGGAAAAAATGCAACACATTTTTAATATTGAAGATCCCTGGGTATTCTGAGTAATCTATATACCTTTCTGTATTTTTTAAATGTTTTTTATAATGAATGTGTTATAAACTTTTGAAAAAAGTTATTTTAAAAATACATGAGCATATTTTGTGGTGTCTTTTCTGAAACCCCACAGCTCACCTAGTCAATGCTATCATTTTTTGAATGCAGTGCACAGCTGTCTGTAGATAGAGTTCCTCTCCACAACTTGGTAGCCCGTAATTTGATTTGAGACAAAGCTAAATATAGCCCCAACTTTGCTATGAAGGGCGGAAATATGACTCTCCCTGCCTTTTTTCTTCCCCTCAGAGGCAACAGGATATTCTTTTCAAGATAGGTGGCCTGTAAGGCTTGCCTAAGATCAAACTGGACCTTGAAATTTTTCCTGGTGACGTTCTGAGCTTGGGAGCAGTGTGGTCCTACCAATAAACCACGTGTTGCAGGAGCCTAGACTAGGGGCCTTTTAGACAGTTCCGCTAAACCTTCAGATGTTTTGTTATCCTCTCCTCCCCACCACTACTTTGTACTGGTATGTAGGGGAACTTATCTAAGAGCCAAGAGACAAGATGACAGGTTGCCCCAAGAACACAGACTCCCACAGTCTCACTGATACCCAGGCATGCCAAGTTCTTCCTGAGTTAAATGCCTAGGAAGCCTGAAAGAATAAATTCATTCTGGAGAAGTCCTGTGGGTTGTATCTTTAGAAATTCAGGCAACCTATCTTTGGGGCCATCCAGTGGAGAACACAGCCTGTATCAGAATCTTCGCAGAGACTTCGGGCCTTTTTGGGTCTCAAATTTAGCATCTTTGAAACAGGTACAATGAAATCAACATTGCCATATGTGGGCACTATAAAGCCTTTTGCAAATTAAAAAAAAAAAGGTCAGTGATAATGGTAATAATAACAGTAATTATGTCATTTAATAAAACGGTCTTATTTTAGAGCTAAAAAAGGAGCTTCAGGGCAGCAAGCACTCTAATTATAGTATGCCTGCCTTGTTTAAACCTTGACACATAAGTACATGGTACAGGGTCTGAGGCAACGCCATCTCCAAAAAGCCCTTTTCCGTGATCTTAAAACAGTCACAAGGGAGAGTCTAGGTCCTGATGACTACTGCCTTGAGGCTTCTCTCGTGTTCTGGGAGTCAGGCAGCTCCTTCCTTGAAGCTACTGGTAGAGCCCAGTTGCTGGCGAAACTGAAAAACCAGAAGGTAGAATACCGTAAAACAGATGTCTGAGATGCAGGCAGCTAATAGGGCTGTAAGGTTTTGTTGGGATGCTTCCGTTCCTGAGGAAGCGTCCTGTCCCTAGATTAATGGTGAAACTGTCATATCACATCCCTAGGAAGATAACGTCGTATTCCACAACCACCTTGGGTGTACCTCTGCATTCAGCTGGGATTGCTCCTGAACCTTCCTAGACTGCATCTCCGGCTCCGGGGTCACCTGTGGGTGGGGCGATGCCGGCACCCAGGGAGACCTCCTCTCCGAATTCTCCCTGCAGTCGGTTGGTTTTATCCCAAGCCCTTCGTCGGGATGCGCGAGGGACGGGGCTTGGTACGGCGTCCTCCAAGCGGTCTGCCCTCTGCCGTCATCATTCGTCTGAGCCAGCGAAAGAGGGGCCGGGGAGGCGCGAGGGCGGTTCGGGCGGCGCGCAACGCGGGCGGTTCTGCCCCAGCACGCGGGCTGCCGGGAGCCCCGCCTCCGCTCGCGGTGACAGCGCAGCCGGGGCCGAGCGGCTCGTGCCAGCCAGGGGCGCCCCAGCCCGGAGAGTGCGCGCACCGCCGCCCGAAACAGCGCAGGGCGCACCGCCGCCCGACCCGGCCTCCCGACAGAACAGTCCCTCCCTGTGCCGGCCGCGTCCAGTCCGTCTGCCGAAAGAGCCGGCAGCGGAGCTCTCTGTTCGCCGCCGGCGCAGGACGAAGGAGCTGGGGAGGAAGAAGCGGCTGCCGTTTGCGCTGGAGATTCGTGGGCAAGGCTTCTCGTCTTCCCAGGCTGCTTCCCCTCCCGGGTGAGGAGCGCCCGGAGACCGAGGAAGGAGCCTGGAAGATGGAGCAGACGTGGACGAGGTAGGTGCGCTGTTTCCTCCTCCTTCCCTCTCCCGGCGCCCTCGGGGACAGGTCGCCCCTCACCGCCAGGCCCCGCGACAGCTTCCCTTTTCCGTCGCCTCGCCCTGCCTGGTTCTCAGCCCATCTCTCTCGGTCCTTCTGCACATGTTCTGTTTTCCTGGGTTTCCCTTGCTTAACGAATCTCCCTTCCACCGAGTCCCGTGTTAAAAATACCCGGGGAGTCTGCCTGAAACTTTCTGTAGAAATGTTTCTCTGTCTTTTCGTGTGGCGAGACGGATTCCGGTGGGTCTTCTTGAGAGGTATGTTTGATGTCAGATGCTTTGAACGACATCAGGTTTATTTATTCTCACCCTGCCACGTTTCCCTTCTCAGCTTCGTCTCTCACCACTCACACAAAGGCCAAGGACTGAGTGAGCAGAGCCCAGCAGTACTCATCTGCATAACCTCCAGTTGGGGCCCACTTGGGAGAGGAATGGAGAAGGAAGGAGGTCAGGGCACCCTACACTCTCAGGCTTTGTTGAGGTCAGGCAACAGTTGGCTTTTAGGTCAGATTTTGGACCTGGCCCGTGAAACTGAGTTTTCTTCCAGTCCTTCCCCCCAAATACACTTTAAAATGAAGCCCCATTCAAGAAGGGGTAAGAATAAAAGACCATGTATTGAGACAAAGACTTCCTTTCTGTTTTTTAGTGGGCGGAAGGGTAGGGAAACTATTCCAGAGGTGTCTCTAAAACAGATATGCTTCCTTCTGCAGGATTTAGCTTTGGAGAATTGAGGTGGGGCCAAGTGAGTGCTCTGACTCTTGAGTGAAGGCTGTACTAACACAGAAGGCAAATCTGGGGCTTAGGCAAAAGACTTGGGTGGTTTTAGTTGATTGTTAAGCTCAACAGCAGTCAATGGTATGGTGTGAATATTAAAGAAGAAGCAAATGGAAGCTTAGAGTGTGTTGACAGAAGAAGTATGCTGTCTAGATTTACAAGTGATGATTCTACTTTTGCCTCCTTTCTGCTCTTCTTGGGCCTCTCTAGAGGATGGTGCTTAGTTCTGCGGATCATTAGATAAAATAAATACAATCAAGAGAAACTCAAAGCCATGCCTTGAGGGATGACCAAAGGACCTGGGACTCCTGAGTCTGGAGAAATGATGACTGGGAGTGGGAGGATGTAGCTTCCTTCAAATTTCCTAAGAGCTGCTGGTGGTAGAGGGATTGGATCACTTTAGAATCTCTTAGGAGGACAGAACAACTGATTGATGCAAGCCACTTGCAACGAGGCAAGTTATGGCTCACTGTAAAGAAAATGCTTTCTAACAAGTGAGCTGCCTGGGCAGTAAAGAGATTGCTGACCCTGGAGTTACTCAGGCTAGATGACCACTTGATGGTGATGCAAGTGAATGTATCAGGGCTTTTTGTTCTCTGTTAGTGTTTTTCGTGCTTGAAGAAAAAGGTATTATTTATTAAGTTTTTAAAACTTTATATTTACATGTAACAATTTCAGACAAATTCAGAAATGATTTGGAAAAAAATCACAAATTATATATTGACAGTCCAATTAATTTGACAAATTGTGTATACTCTTGGGATGGGCATTCAGGTAGAGAAAGGGAACATTACCAGCATCCCCGAAGCCCTCCTGATGACTCCAAGGATAACCATTATCATAATTTTTAACACCATAGAGTAATTTTTCCTAGATTGAACTTTATGTAAATGAAATTATACGCCACGTACTCTTTCGTATGTGGCTTCTTTCACTAATCTTATGCTTTTGGAGTTCTATACTGTTATATGGTATTGTTGTTCATTTATTCTTGCTTTTAAATAGGCTTCTATTATATATAAATATATCAAATTTATTTGTCCATTCTATTCTTTTTTTTTCTTTTCTGTCTTTATTTTTTTTTCTCCTAAGTGATCTTTTTTTGATGTCCATTCTATTCTTAATAGGCCTTTGAACAGTTTCCAGTTTGGAGCTTATTATAAACAGCGTTGCTATGAACATTTCTGTACAGGTTTTTTGGTGAACGTATGTACACATTTCTGTTGAGTAAGTAAGTAGAAGTATGATTTCTGGGTCATAGGAAATGCATGTTCAGATTTTGTAAATACTGCCAGATTGTTTTCTTAAAGTGATTACAATAGAGATTTCTAAAGAGGGCATCCAGTGTGAAAAGGTGCTCCACGTCACTAGTCATCAGGGAAATGCAAATTAGAACCTCAACACCGCGCTGCTGGATACATATCAGAAATGGCTGAAATTACAAAGACAGAAAAGAACAAATACTGGCAAGGTGGAACATTCAGAATGTTCACATTATTTTTTGTTTACCTCTACCCACCATAAGTAATATATTTACATTGCAGCCAAGTACACTTACATATGTAACAAACACAAGTTTCTTGTAACAATATGTAACCTTACTGTGTGTTTTGCACTCTGATATTTGCTATTCTATCTTTTTCTTTAAAAATAAAATGTTGGCTCTGATTCACTGAATTTAGTTCTCCATCTAATGGTTCACAGTTGGAAAAATCCTATAATCACAGATCATGGCTGACATCTCAGATCCTTCCTGACTCACAGATCAGATCAGTTCATAAACACTTATTAAAAATTTGAGGGCAGGGGCAATGGCTCACGCCTGTAGTTCCAGCACTTTGGGAGGCCTAGGCAGGTGGATTACTTGAGGTCGGAAGTTTGAGACCAGCCTGGCCAAAATGCTGAAACGCCATCTCTGCTAAAAATACAAAAGTTAGCTGGTTGTGGTGGCTTGCACCTGTAGTCCCAGCTACTCAGGAGGCTGAGGCAGGAGAAGCCCTTGAACCTGAGATGTGGAGGTGGCAGTGAGCTGAGATTGTGCCACTCCACTCCAGCCTGGGTGAAAGAGCGTGACTCCATCTCAAAAAAAAAAAATTATTTTTTGAGAGCCCTTCAAACAGGCCAGACACTGTGCTAGATGCTAAGAATAAAACAATGAATGCAATGAATGAGATTGAGTCTCTGCCTTTGAAGTCTTTACATTCTCATTATTTATAATTTGAGCAGACAGATGCTGAGGCAGAGATATGCATTGGCTGCTCTACACGGTGGGTAGGGGATTGAAAGAATAAAAATTAACTATAATTGACAACATTTATTAAGCTTTCTTTGTGTGCTAATCTCTTTGAATACTTAATTCGCCTAACCCTTACAACCCTATCAGGTAATTGCTGTTATACTCATTTTTAAGAAAAGGAAATTGAGCTTCAGAAAGATTAAATAATTTGCCCAGGGTGACACACACAGCTAAGAAAGCAATATAGCCTGGAACTGTTTAATTCCAAAAAATCTATGCTTTTACTTTATTTTAGTAGAGTTTTGTAGGTGACTCAGTTTATGAGTTGTTTCTGAAGCTGGCTACTTGCTCAATTTACCCATAAAGGACAAGGGACTTGGTATTTTAGTTCTCAAAGTTAGATATGCTCTATTTCTAGCTACACATCATCTGCACCTCTGTAGCTCAATGGGAAGTTTCCCCCCACCCACTGGGGCTGTCACGTGACTGCTGCCAAATTCATTGGTTAAATCATCTGGACGCAGCGTGGTTGGCTCTGGAATGGCAAATTTTCTGTGACTACCCTGGCTTTACAAAAAGCTGATTTGGTCACCACCTTTCAAGTTTATTTCCATGAATAAGGTGAAGGTTGTCAAAAGAATAAGCTCATGGAGCTGATGAAGAACTTGATGATGGGGGGAGGTTTTCTTACCTGGCAGGTCCATTATCAACTAGGCAAGCAGCTTCTACTGCTCTAAATTTTCAGCCTCCACCCGTCTGGACTAGCACCCCCTACACCTTCTGCTTTAAAGATTATCGGTATTTCAGGATTACTGTTTGTATTAATTTCCTATTGCTGGTGTAACAAATCACCACAAACTTTTTTTTCTTTTTTTTTGAGACAGTGTCTTGCTTTGTCTCTTAGACTGGAGTGCAGTGGTGCAGTCTTAACTCATTGTAACCTCTGCCTCTCGGGTTCAAGGGATTCTCCCACCTCAGCCTCCCAAGTAGCTGGGATTACAGGCTCATGCCACCAGACTCAGCTGATTTTTGTATTTTTAGTAGAGATGGGTTTTCAGCATGTTGGCCAGGCTGGTCTCGAACTCCTGACATCAAGTGATCCACTCGCCTCGGCCTCCCAAAGTGCTGGGATTACAGGTGTGAGCCACTGTGCCTGGCTAAATCACCACAAACTCAGTGGCTTAAAACAATACAAATGTATTACCTTATAATTCTGGAGGTCAGAAGTTTGAAATTTGGTTTTCTAGGTTGAAACCAAGGTGTCAGCAGGACTGTTCTCCTTCTAGAGGCTCTAAAGGAGAATTTGTTTCTTGCCCTTTGCGGCCTCTGGAGACTGCCCACATTCCAGGTTCATAGCCCCTTCCAGCAATGGCATCGCTCTGGCCTCTGCTTCTAACATTACATCTCCTTTGCTCATTCTGACCCTCCAGGGTCCCTCTTACTAGGACTCTTATGATTATACTGGACCCAACCAGATAATCTAGGATAATCTCCTCATCTCAAAATCTTTAATCACATCTGCAAAGCCCTCTTTTGCTATGGAAAGTGGCATATACACAGGATCTAGGGATTAGGAATGTGGACATTCTTATAAGACCATTATTTTAGCCTACCACACCATTCAGTGCTGAAAAAGTCATTACTAATCCTCTTCCCCATTTCAGTGGAAATGTTCTTGTTTCTAGCATATGAGAACGCTGAATAAACGTCAGGTGACTCATATATGAACCTTATACAACCTCCCCGAACACATAACTCAAGAAAAGAGTGAACTGGAAATGTTTAAGGGCAATCTATAAGACTGAAGGTTAGAAAAGAAAAGCAAATTAGTCTGTTTTGTTTTGTTTTCTATTACCCTGCAATTTGATTTAATAAAATGCAAGCATTAATTGCATTTTTCTGCTGTGTCTGTGGAAGTATGGAAAATGGAAGTAACATTCAAGAAAAGTAATGATCTGGTTTCAAAATTTAAGAATTCTGGCTTTGTTTCTTTTCTGAAGTACAGCTTTCAAGCAAGACAAGGTGTCCATTTATCATAGCTATATTTTACTTAACAGATCTCCATTGATAGCTTATTTGAATTTGTTTTTCTCTATATAAATGTTTAGCCTAGAGGAATCAGGGAAATTTATTTTTCTTTGAATTCATGGTGAGTTAGTAAAGAGTCCTGTTTAGAAAAGACATAGTTACAACCAGAGATGGCATTTTTTCTCATTTTATAGATATGGCCACTGAGGTTAGCGTGGTTAAGTGATTTGCTGGCATTCATACAACTAGGAAGGCCTAGTTAATTCCAATATCTTTACTTATTATGGTGCTGGTGCTTTGCATATAACACTTCATATTAGGAAAATGCTTGTTTTCAAAATTCTATTATTGAAATGTCTTTGGAAGTTGAATTTCCTGTTTAATATTCAGCACTGCTAGCAATTAATTACCTGAAAGTTAAGAAGGAAATTCTGCCTCTGCAACTCTGGTCTACTTTTAAATGGGCCTATACTTGGATTTTGGCCTGGGGAATTTGCCAGAATCAATGCTTTCACTCCTACTTGCTTATTTCCCACATACCAGATCAGTCTGGACCTGACTGTCCCAGCCCCCATTTCTTTTAGCTACATGCTAAGACTATATTTAAAATACCTAAAGACTGGGAAGGGGTTGTTTTTGTCTCAGAAAGGATAAGCTGACTCTCCTCATGGTGTGCTCCCCATTGTGGGAGGCTCGCCTGTCTGTGGCTGAGGGATCATATTTCCAAGGCTAGGTGGAGTATCCATCCATTCAGTGGATGTCCCAGGACACTACTCCTATTGAAATCTACCCCCATTTTATAAATAAAATTCCAAACTGGGCTCAGAACATTCCACAAGTTGTCTCTGGCAAAAATTCAAATAGCATTTAAAGTTAGAAGAAAGTCCAGAATAAAAGAGATGTCATAGTGACCCAAGGTGGCTCTGTGTGATTCTATTTTAAAACACTCAAATGCATTGAGGACTTGTTTTCCTCTGTCTCAGAGCATTTTCTGAGTTCTGTGGCCAGCAAGACAAGCATGATCTGAATTTCTTTTTTCTGAACCCTTATGGCTAAAGTGCTAAATTAGTCACAGACTATAATAAATTGTATAATAATAATGTTTTATTTTCATAGCACTTTCATAGCCTGTGATTCATCTTTCCTTAATCTGTCTCATTATCTTCAGTCCTTTTCTGCTTGTTACATTCCACAGAAATGTCCTTCTTTCTTGGCTTTTCCAAGGCTAGCGAGGGAAGAGGTAACTTGCAACCAGTGTCTTCTTATCATGGTCATGGTAGAAAGGGTGTAAAGAAGCAATGACTTCTGACACATAGAAAGCATTGACTGGCCAGGCGCGGTGGCTAACGTCTATAATCCCAGCACTTTGGGAGACCGAGGTGGGAGGATCACTTGAGGTCAGGAGTTCGAGACCAGCCTGACCAATATGCTGAAACCCTGTCTCTAATAAAAATACAAAAATTAGTGGGCATGGTGGTCGGTGCCTGTAATTCCAGCTACTCTGGAGGCTGAGGCAGGAGAATCACTTGAACCTGGGAGGCTGAGGTTGCAGTGAGCCGAGGTCACACCACTGCACTCCAACCTGGGTGACAGAGGAAGACTCCATTGCAAAAAAAAAAAAAAAAAAAGCATTGACTGACAAAGAAAATTGAATAATTTCTAGCATTTCATATAGTTTAAGAATAAATTTATTGTCCATTTCATAATGTAGTATATTATCATTCATAATGTAGAATAACATGCTATGGAATTACAATATTTTTTAAATCATTACCCTATCCTGAAGCATGTAGACTTCCAATTTTTAACAATAATACTTCATAAATATCTAGGTACATAAAGCATCTTCTTCTGCAGCATTATTTTTTGAATAATAGATGTTCAGAAGTAGAATAACTATGTCAACATTTCCAGTTCTTGAAAGTAAATTGCAAATTACTCAAGTAATTTGAGTAATTTTATTCAGTCATTCAATTTAAATATCTTTTTCAAGATCTGAATTCCTGTTGTAAAGGGGGAAACTGAGTCACACTGGCATAATGTGACATAACCTAGATGAACCAATATCATCATTTTCAATTTTTACCCTTCTCTGGGGTATAATGCTTCAGTGTTGCTGTTAATCGCTATTACTATCCTGAAATGTTTCCTGAAATGATAATAAACAGAAAATTTTAACATAAGAAAGTAAAAGGTAGATGTAAATTATATCAAAGCTATGAATACCTATTAGGTTGTCTATTACAAGCAAAGAGAATAAAGAGAACATAGATGCCGTGTTTGGTTAGGGGATTATGGGCAATATCCTTTATATGCTGCTTTTAAACTAAGTCAACATAGATTTTTATTGCAGGAAGAAGTTTACATTTGTGTCTACCAAGTGACAACATGTGAAGTTTGGAATTGAGTTGGTTTTAGGTTTTTCCGTGTATTACTTGGAGGTTTTCTCTCTATTACTTTCTGGTATTGCTTGGAGATTTTCAGGTTATTGGTGCCACTGGAGCAGCATTATTGCCAGCAGACCCAGGGAGCCGGTTGTAGAGTCATTGCGACTTAATTCACCATGAGCTAAAATTATTATGTGTGGGCCTTAATATACCAGTTGTTCCCCTCTACACATCTAGCCTTGCCTTTGCTGGGATAACTTTGCTTACCCTTCAGAGGTTAGATTTAGAAATATCTCCTTTCGGAATTATTTTTAGAACCTAGGTCTGGGTGTTTTCTGTAGCCAGAACACGCTCTGCCAACTCTGTTGAAGCATGTAGCTAGTTGGTTAACTTGATATTTTCCATACTCTAGTTTATTGGAAAAATGAAATGCTTTCATCTGTAAATCTTTAGCATCTAACATTGTTTCTAGCACTTAGAACTAGGTCATCTATTAAGAGCTTTTCGGAGAAGATTCCCCAAAAGGCTGATGTGAATATCTGTTTGGTGGGTGCCTTCTTATTGTAGAATGGATACAGCAGGTTATCAAAGCTTGATGCCATTGTGCATTCAGATTGTACTTATCATTGTTTAAGAAATATGCATCTTGGCCAGGCGTGGTGGCTCATGCCTGTAATCCCAGCACTTTAGGAGGCTGAGGTGAGTGGATCACGAGGTCAAGATGGCCAAAATGGTGAAACCCCATCTCTACTAAAAATACAAAAATTAGCTGGGCATGGTGGCAAGCGACTGTAGTCCCAGCTACTCGGGAGGCTGAGACAGGAGAATAACTTGAACCTGGGAGTCAGAGGTTGCAGTGAACCAAGATCACACCATTGCACGCCAGCCTGGCAACACAGTGAGATGAAAGAAAAAGAAAAGAAGAAAGAAAGAAAGAAAGGAGGGAGGGAGGGAAGGAAGGGAAAAGAAAGAGAGAGAGAGAAGAAAAGGAGGGAGAGAGGGAGGGAAGGAAGGAAGGAGGGAAGGAAAGGAGGAAGGAAGAAAGATGTATCTTGTTTTCTCACTAAGGGAAAAGCAAAAAAAAATGCATTTTATTCCTATTATGACCTAGACTTCTTAAAATGCTTGACAGATGATCGTGAAAGATCTAAAAACCCTCCCTTCCAGGGACTGACATTCTAGAGGGGTCACTAGGCATGAATATATATCACTATTATTCCTTGACCTGACAGTGCCTTAACTCGAATTCACTTCAGTATTCTATAAGCCAAGCCATCTTTTGTAGTTCATCTTTCTTCCAGATTTTCCACCCTTGGAATCCTTAATGCTGAAATTATACTTCTTGACCACAGGTCAAGCACCTCACTTCCTCATTCTTTCTGAATGTTGTTTACCTCATCATGTATTCCAGTTCCTCAACTCTCTGTGTCTTCCAGGCCATCTGCTCTTTATTCACCTCCATACTGAACCCAGACGTCAGGGTCAGATCTTTGAATCATGTTCTCAGTGCTGCTTTAGAATCTAACTGCCTTAACAGTCTTGCAGCTTGGTAACCCTTAGTCAATTATATTATCCTCTAGGATTCTATAAGTGTTATTTTAGTATGTTATAAAACCATACTGAGAAGAAAGATTCTAGATTCATTCTTGCTAATCTTCAGCAGATCTATAATGCTGTTAAGAAATTCTCCTCCTCCTCCCACCTGTCTCTTTCCCCTGCTCCTTCTTTCTCTTTCTCTTAAAAATATATTCATCACAACCTTTGATTTCCATAGTGTAAATAAAAACAAGTTTCAAAACTTATGTTCAATATTATTTCTATTTGCAGAATTCACACAGGCAAATAAACTGAAGAACAACTAAGTAAATAGATAAAAATCTTTATCAATGTTGCCTTTAGGTGGTAGCATTTTTAAAATTATTTTTATTTTTCTCTGCACACTTTTCTCTTTTCCAATATTTCTATAAGAGGCATGTCATTCTTTTAAAATCATTAAAAATAGACATTGTAAAGAAAAGAAACTGAAAGATTATTTGAATATAAAAGTGGTGGAAAGGGAAAAAAAATCACCTGTCTCTTGACATTCAGTCTAGGGCTCTAGAAAGATTCAGCCAGCTGCAATATACCCCAATATCTTGTGGATAGAAGTTGTTAATGAAAACTGAGGATTGCAGGGTGCATTGCCAGGACCAAAAGTAAAATGCAAAAGGCAAGTTTCAGAGGTGGGTGGAGAGACTATATACCATTCCTAGGTGATGTGACTGAATCCAGAGCAGTTGTTTTCATGTCTCTTTTGAAAGAATGTTATCTGTGAATGTTATCTTAGCTGATTCAGCGGAGGTAGAGGAAAATTTATTAGATATTTGGATATGTGATGGCCTCATAAGGCAAAGTGAGGAAAAACAATTACTTACTCATTAAGAGGTTTTTCTGAGTCTTCATGGGTAGCATCAAGAAAGTAATGTCAATTTCCTTATTTTCTTTAGGATGAAGACTTAGTGCAGGACCCAAAACGAAACAAAACAAGGATCCTAAAACTTACAGGAGTTGTTGTGAATGCACGATGATCTCTGTGGCTACTGGGGACTTAGCACTCCAGAAAACAGCTTCTCAGAGTGAGGGTCACTGTCAGTGAATAGACTTTGAGTGAAGGGTGTAATTGCAGCCTGTACTGGAATAAAGTGGATGTCTCTGTATCAGTGCCAAGTCAGCCCATACTCAGTGGGCATTCAGAAGGAGGCTCACCGTGATACTCTCTCTGCTCTGGGGGCTTTGCCAATTAAGCATCCTCACTTGCAGAGGTTATAATGATAGGTCTTTAGATGAGAAAAAACGATAATCTCACTGTATTATATAATAGTCTTAACATTCTGCATCTGGGACTTTCACCCTATTTGCATTTGAATATGTGTTTTTGCAATTCTGGTGCCACATTGGGGGGAGGGTATTTGGCAACATTTGGAACATAGAAAATATAACCAGTGTCTCGCCTTAGAAAAAGAAAAAAACAAACAAACATCTGAGACATCTCAGAGCTTGTTCACGAATGCCTTTTCCACTTAAATGTGTCTGTTTCCACCACCTTTCCTGCCTTTCAGTTTATTCTGTTGGGTAGGGACAATGCCAAGTGTTATCACAGGAGGGCCTGGAGGAAGGTGTAAATATTCTGAAAAAAGAGGGTTAGAGATAGAGAAGTATAAAATGATGGATGACTCACTTTTCAGGATAGGACCTATATAAGAAGTCATACTAGCCACTTCCCTTTCGGGATTTTAATTCCTTTGTCACATGGCATCTGTTACACCAGTACTCAAATACTCAAGTGTAAGCTGTGCCCATCAGGGATAAGTTGATAGTCCAAGAAACAAATTTGTATCAGGGTTTGAAACAAAAATCCCATCTCATTAGCACAGCAAACAGCCCAGCCTTCCTTTCACCCCAGCTTCTTAGGGGCCATTTCCCTGGAGTCAAGGCAGGTACAAACGAGGTTCCCGGTAAATGTGTGGGAAATAGGGCATATTGGGAAAAGTAAAAGTTTGCTCTCAAATAGATACAGTTTTTACATTCAGGCTCTGACACCAACTAGCTGTGTGATCTTGGGCAAATTACTTCATCCTTCTAGGCCTCTTGTTTCCTCTCTGTAAAACATGGATAACAGTATCTACTTCAAAGGATTCTATGAGGGCTGAATGAACTGATGCCTGGAAAGTATCAGGCATTCAGTAAATTGCAGAGGCAGCATTGGTGGAGGGTGGTGATGGTTGTCCATGATAATAATATGTTCATTTAATACAAGGTTAGTATTGAGGAAAATTCCAGTGCAAAAAAACCTGTGGAACTGTAAAGTTATGCACCAGCAGTCCAGAAATCATTACCTGTAGATGTCTTTGTTTTTAAGTTGACACTATTTCTGAAATCTTACCATTTATAAATCCTCAGGGCCAGAGCTTCACATATTAAAAATAGGCTACAGTTCTTCTCATTCTGACCCTTTTGTAATTGCCACAGTTGCATATGGCTGTAAATTAAAAATAGGAAAAATGAATCTTGGAACATTAGAAAGATTTCTTTCATTTGAAACAGAAACCAGCAACTCCTGTTAAATGAGCTCCTGGATATGGGAATCAGAACAGAATCTGTGTTTGGATCAGTGCTTACTCCTGTGAGGACCCCAAGGAAGAGTGAACTTCAGCAGCCTTGCTGCCATCCCAGATGCCCCCACTGTCTGAGAGGCCACACCGAGCCCAATCCTTCCCATAGTTCATCTTTTAGCAAGGTCATTAATTAGGAAGAACAATGTAAATTCAGTAAAAATACATTCTTCAAACTTTTTAAACATAAGAATTAGCCTTTCGGCAAAAACAGTAAAAAGAAAAAAAAGGGGAGGATACTTACTATATTTTCCACCGCTCTAAACCTCCGGCCTTTTCACTTTTCCGGGTTCTTTTCTAATTTGTTTCTGTGGGTATTTTCACAGTAGTGCAAATCTTAGTCCCTTCTTGCTGACATTATTTTAAATCATTCTGGGGTCTTCTAAGCTATAGCGCTTGAGGAGGGAGGTGCAAATGAAGAAGCAGTTTCCCCCTGAGCTTCCCTTCATATTCCCAGCTAGGTGAGTGCTTGGGGAGGAAGGCTTGAGGAGAGGAAAGGTAAAAAGAAGTTGGAAGATGTCCTGGGAAATAGTTTAGGGCTCCTCAGGCGGGGAGAAGGGGGGTGGGAAGATGCGGGGAGCGGTTGGGAAGGGGAAAACAAAATGAAAGCCCCCTGAACACACTGTTCATTTTCCTATCATTGGGTCTTTGTTATGCTTCCTTGTGTATTTATTATACCCATCCTTCAGGACCTAGATTCAGTGTTCTCTGTTTTCTGTAAATTTCCTAGAACCCCTCCCTTGGCCACCCTGCCCCAGCCCACTCCCCATCCAGACAAAATTAATTGCTATCTCATTTATGTTGTGAAATCTCAGGTCAAATCTAATTTTTCTGATAATTATCTCTGAATCATGTGCCTGTGCCTGCTTCCCTCAATAGATTCTGAGTACTTTGACCACAGGGTGTATACAGTTTTTCACCTTTGTATTTCTAGCACCTAGTATATAAGCAACTGCTCAATAAATGTTTATCAAATGGAATTATAAACCCTAAAAATAGCAATAAGGGCCCAGGTTTTTGCTCCAGGTATTGCTATAGCAGATTGTTTTTTCTCCTTCTGAGTTTTTGTTCATCAGAAAACTGTATAAAAAGAAGCTTGAAAGATAGAAAATGCCTCTAAGAGATGGCCCTGGTCTCCAGGCTTAGAAATGTTAAGCTAGGGTGGTGGTTAGTGATGAATTAGGAGGGCCAGACTGTGTATGGGTCTCAGAACAAATTCAATGTATGTGAATAGCCTGAAGAGAGGGCCGGAAAATCACCATTCCTTTGGAAGTTTAGACACTGATATAGGAAGAAATAACCTTAGATTAATTATTTTAGTAGGTCAGACTGGAGAGAGGAAAGTAATGGAGGCTAGACAGGCATTAGTACCTTAGGTACAGTTTTCATGGTGATTTTGGTCTTGGATTACAAATATCTCATGCTGTTCAAAGACTCATAGAACCTGCTTGTAATGATGATTACCATCTTGTCATTGGTTTTGAATGAGATGATTCATTCACATGATCTGTTGCTCCTCTCAGTCCACAAATTAGACAGGCTAAAGTGTAAGAAAATAATACCAGAGATAACAGTTCATGGAGGAAGGTCTATTTTGCCTTATAGAAAATATCTCTCTGCAGACTACAAAGGAATAAGAAACCCAAGTGTCCACCCGTCCCCACAATGTTATGAGAAACTAGACTAGTGGGACCAATGCAATGCTTGCATCTTGAAAGAAGCTATATCAGTGGTTAGTTTCAAGTACAGCAAAACTGAGTGTTTTAGATAACCCTGGCCGTAAATGAAACTACCAGTCTTAGAAAATTACTGGAAGAAATCATCACAGCACAGTTTGAGAGTGTCAGAATATCAGGGGGTTCTAGATGGCCTTCAGAGAAGCAATTATTTCCTGATCATTCTCAACTTAATCACACTGGAAAACCATAGAAAAAGCAAGTAATATGGGATATTGAATGTTGATGTATTATTTGATTCTAACATCTTAATAGCTACTTGCAGCAAATCAAGAAAATATGAGTGATATACGAAATCAAGCAGGTGAAACAGCTTGATTGATGAGTAGGTTGTACTTGGAAAACGCTTGGTACTTCCAAAAGCAAAATAATGTCTTGGCGAGAATATTAATATACGTGATTTTAGTGGAATTGGTATTGGCATTAGCAGATTGATGAGGTGGGGAGAAAAGTATAGTTTGTTTATAAAGAAAAAGCAAAATTTTAAGTAAAAGCATTTCAGGAGAAAGATTATACGTGGAAATGTAGGAGAGCTAAAAGTGGCCTGGTGAACCACATATTAGCTGAGCATGAGTCATTCATGGATTGATATTTAAAAAAACTAGAGACACTTGAATTTGAGAAACTAGGACAAGGATACAAAATTTTTTTCTGAACTTGGGTAATATGGAAGAATGTACCAACATATATTACCACTTTGTGTGTGTGTGTGTGTGTGTGTGTGTGTGTATGTGTCCATGCTTGGAGTCTGTCTATACCATACACCAATTCTCCTTGCATTTTCGTTTATCAAATATTCTTACAAATTGCAACTCCCTAGACTTACACTCTGTGTTTCTCCACTCTGAGCCCCTTCCCTTGGGGAGCATCAGTTTCCTTTCCAACCTGCAGAGCAGCTGAGTGAGCCCCTCCCTCTGGCAATAAGAGAGGGAACTTGAGCTGTTAATAGAGCTAAAGTGATTTCTGAAAAATCTCCTGAGAGACCGTGGGAATGCCTATTATCTCCGTACCTATCTAAAGTGACCTCTCTATCCTTCCAGTTATTGATTCATATAGGGCAGGCAGAGTGCTCAGAGTGCATGTGGGTGAAATGGGAAGGGTGAGATGGCTGGTAGGACTGATAGGTATTGCCGTGTGGTAGCTTGCTCTTGACCTATAATGTGCAATCTGCAGAGCAGAGAAGATTGAGTGAGATCGTGTCTGGAAGGTACCCTGGATCCTTGGACAGTATTAAAATAGGTTTTATGTTTAAGCATCTATTAGAGTAGAATTGCATAATTACTGCAAGGAACCTTAGAAATGCATGTCCCTCTTTTATAAATATTAGAGAAAACTAATGCCCAGAGAGGTGAAAGTGACATATAAGCCAGTTAGTAGCTTGTCACCACAAATTAATTAATTGTGTGTTGAAGCCAATGGATTCCTCAAGACTGTGACTTAGTAAAGCAGAAATGAAATTCCGTCTGCACTTGGTCTGTACTGGGGTAACAGCATCAGAAGCCTGCAACATGCCAGCCAAGTATCATAATTAAGTGAATGAGAGATGACAAGGACATGGAGTGGCAGGGACTGTGGCAAACTGGAAAACACATCGCTGTCCTGTGTAAAGGGGGCAAGTTATCCCCCTGTGTGGGAAGGCAGGCCCAGTGTTGGTAGACCCACTGATTTCCCAAGAGCAGTTAGAAATGGGTCAACCTTCTGTGGGCTAAATAAAACATGTCGGATGGGCTGAATTTGGCCTGAGGGTTGAGCTTGCTCCTGACAGCAGATGCAGCCACCTTCATCTGTGGACTAGGCAAAAATGCTCAGTGAATAGCCCCAGCTAAGTATAAATTTTTCCCCACAAAATTTTAAGACATTTTTCTGGTTGATAGTTTTGACATCCTTCTCCTTTTTTACCTCAACAGAGGGGAGTCCATAAGTAGTACATTCTTCTTTGGCCTTGTATACTCTCAGGGAAAGCTTTTAAGGAGAGGGAGAAGGGAAAGAGGCAGGGGGCCTGGAAGAATCACAAGCTGGTGATCTACTTTTGGATACTAAATGATTGTCAGGTGGTATGTGTAGCCCAATGTGCCCTGTCTGGTATGTTCATGTCCATCTGGGAATTCACAAAGTAAAGATTTCTGCCAAGATCCAGCCCTGAGGCAGGGAAGAAAAAACACCAATTTCCAAGCAAAGGCCAGATCCTCCTCTGCCTCCCTGTGAGTATCTTCTGGCTTTTAACAGGAGAAGTCCTCTAAATCTCTGTTTACAGAATTCTTGGGAGCACCCAAGAGTTTAAAGAATAAGCTACCTATTGAAAGCATCTTTCTGTAGGGTTATTGCAATCATCCGTTTCTGACTTCCTTATCACTCAGTCAGTTGCCAAGACAGTAGCCAGCCCCCCTTTAAAACATTAGTCACTCAGTCTGTCTTTCTTTTTTATCCACAAGACCCTAGTGGCTAAATGCCTCTTGATGTCCTGAAAGGCTTCAAACAGTTTGCACCCTCTGCCCAGTCCTCCTATTAGTTCCCTGACCTCACCTCCTGCTACTCACCACGTTCTTACTGCACCCAGTCACTAACTAGTATGCTCCCTCTTATGGGCCTTGGCATTTTATGTTCTCTGCTTAGAAGACTCTTTCCCTAGAGACCCTCATGCCTATTCTTATGGCTTCTTAGAGCAGCCTTGTCTACTGAAAATTGCAGTCTCCTCTACCTCCTCCTACCTCCAGCTCCCTCTATCCACGTTCCCCACTTTACTTATTTTATAGCACGTATTCCCAACTGCTACTATACAATTTATTTATTTGTCTCCTGTAGTGTAAAAGTTCCATGAGTGCAGGGATTTTTGTCTGTTTTGCTCACTGCTACATTTGTGGAGCTTAAAACAGGGCCTAAAAACCCAGCATGTGCTTGACAAGTGTTTGTTGACTACATTTTAAGATATTGTCCCCTCTCTGCTAGGGATGGTGGTATTTACTGTACTGAACAGATACGCCTCTTGCTACTGAATCATGGTGTTATTAACATTTCCATTCATAAACTTGGTCTGTTTTTCAAGGTTTCTGTGTCAGTTCTACTTTCTAAACAGATCTTGAATTCTTAAAATTTCCCTTAAACTATCACAACTTCCTATTTGGGACATAGACTCTTACCATCCATTTTTGCCCCTTCACAGTCTCACTGTGTAGAGCCAGGATGCAGCTAGCTGGAATGACTGACCTAAAATTTAAATGTGATCATTATCATTCATTTCTTATGTAAAATCCTTCATTGATTCCCCATAGCTCTTTAAAACTCGGTGGCCTTACCCCATGCTACAAGGCCCTGAGTGGCCTGGTTACAACATGGGCTTTCTTTCTTCCTCCAACAGACCAGAGTCCGCTCTGACTCAGGGCCTTTGCTGTTCTCTCATGATGGAACACTCTTCCACTCACATTCTACACCTGGCTGATATCCTCTCCATCTATGTTTAAATGTTCCTTTCCCTGAGTTTCTCTGAGTCCCTATGCTAGTTAAGTTCCCTCTGCATTTTCCTTCATAACATTTACTACAATAGTAGTCAATGCTTGTGAAATTATTTTAATGGCTGGGTCTCATGTACTTACTGAATATAGGAACTCTTCTGGGGCGTTTGCCTTTGTATCCCCAGCACTTGACACTGTCCCTGATACATAATGGAAGCTTAGTAAATACTTGCAGAGATAAATAGAAATGACAAATAGGTAGGTGTCTTCTCCTCGATCCCTGGGATTGGGGACCTTGTGGGATACTCATTAATTAATGATGTGTTTCTCTCCACAGAGATTATTTTGCAGAGGATGATGGGGAGATGGTACCCAGAACAAGCCACACAGCAGGTAAGGATGCTGTAGGTCTTGCCCTGTCAAATTCTTTGTTTCTTTTCTTTATTCATTTGTTTTTCTTTTGAGACAGGGTCTCACTCTCTCACTATGGATGCAGTGCAGTGGTGTGATAGCTCACTGTAACTTCAAACTCCTGGGCTCAAGCTATCCTTTCACCTAAGCCTCACGAGTAGCTGGGACTACAGACATATGCCTAATCTTTAATACGTTTTCAGAAATGGGGGTCTTGCTATGTTGCCCAGGCTGGTTTTTAATGTCTGACCTCAAGAGATCCACCCACTTCAGCTTTCCAAAGTGTGTGGGAGAAATTGGCACCTGGCCAATTCTTGGTTTTCTAATGATCATAATTCCCATGAATTATGGCCTCTTTAAGTTCATCATGGCAATATCTTCAAACTTTTGTGAATTTCCAAATTTACACATACTACTGTAGCAATTTCACACTGACAATTATAAGCTAGATATAATTCTATGTACTGAGAGGCAGCACAGTACAGCAAATCATAACAGATACTTATGTGAACTCGTCATACTTTTAATGATTCTGTAATTGCAAGGCTAAGCTCACTTATACAATGATTAAAATAAATTATGTTACTAAAATGAAATATCTGCCTTAATACACCATTAAAATGGGTATAATAGGCTAGGCTCAGTGGCTCATGCCTGTAATCCCAGCATTCTGGGGGGCTGAGGTGGGAGGATCACCTGAGGTCAGGAGTTTGAGACCAGCCTGGCCAACATGGTGAAACCCTGTCTCTACCAAAAATAGAAAAATTAGCTGGGCATGGTGGCCCCTACCTGTAATCCCAGCTACATGGGAGGCTGAGGCAGGAGAATCACTTGAACCCAGGAAGCAGAGGTTGCAGTGAGCCAAGATCTTGCCAGTGCACTCCAGCCTGGGTGACAGAGTGAGACTCAGTCTCAAAAAACTTAAAAAGAAATAAAATAATAAGTAAATAAAATGAGTATTATAATAATAATGTTAATCTCATAGGTGAGACTGAGAAAAGGTCTTAGCACAGAGGCTGTCAAGTAATAAGCACTCAGTATCTTACTCATTGTTACTATTAATGTATTCGTAATAACAGCACAATTATTACTGCATTTACATTAGCCAGAGATCTACATGAGTTGCAAAACCAAAGGGAAGGTAACATTCTTTTGGGGTCTATTTTTCACAAAGAGGGTTTTACTTCCTTGCTAAGTTATTTGCTTTTTTCATAACAGCCTGGAAGCACAGATTGTTTATGTGCACAATTTGGAAAAAAGTTTTTAATTTGAATAAGTTAAGGATTTCAGAGTCACTTAAAATTAGTATTTGAAATTGTGTGTTAAATCCGCTAATTCCAAGGGTTACTATGCTCAACATTTTAAATGTCAGTCTTCTGCATTTTGAGGCAAAAATTGAAGGACTGGGGTGAAAATGTGAGAGGAATGGATAAAATGCTTACTACATATAAGACGTGGTGAGGTGCTTTTATGTATTATTTTATTTAATCCGTGTAACAGCTCTGTAAAGCAGATGTTATTACCCCGTTTTTACAGAGGTAATAAATCAGCAAAATTAAGAGATTTGCCTAAATTCCCACAATTAGCAAGTGGGCAAGATTCAAATCCAAGCTTCAAAGGCACTGCTCTATCATATCCACCAATCTAACTGTGATGTATTATTATTCTGTTTTATCTAATTATCTTCCCCTCAGTAGCATATTTAATTTCACCTATTGTGGAAGAAATATTTTTTTCTAATCTTTATTTATTTATTTATATTTTTTGAGATGGAGTATTGCTCTGTTGCCCAGGCTGGAGTGCAGTGGTGCCATCTCGACTCACTGCAACCTCCACCTTTCAAGTTGAAGCAATTCTCCTGCCTCAGCCTCCTGAATAGCTGGGGTTACATGTGCCTGCCACCATGCCTGGCTAATTTTTGTATTATTGGTAGAGATGGGGTTTTGCCATGTTGGCCAGGCTGGTCTTGAACTCCCAACCTCAAGTGATCCGCCCACTTCAGCCTCCCAACGTACTGGGATTACAAGTGTGAACCACTGCACCCAGCCTCTAATTACTTTTAATTTAAAATTTCGCATTTACTTAGAAACATTCAGAATATCACCAAAACAGGTGCAACATCATCATAATTATTTTATTATTATTATTTGCTATCATAGAGTAGTATACAACTACAGAAAATTATGTTGGGTAAGCTGCATGAAAAACAATTGAAGAGGGAAAAGATAGTATCTCCATATATATATATATATATATAATCGATTTGTGGTATGCACCAATAAAACCCGCTTTAAATTTCTGTTCCAATTTAAACCCCCAAACAGTACCAGGCAAGGTTAGTGGCTATTGAAACTACCATTAAGGAGAGGGTTATCTGATGGCACACTGAATACTACATTAATTTTGCAAAAATAAAAAGACATTGTACAGTGTTCAGTTTAAAAACAAATCATATGATCTTACATTTCAGTTTTTTTTCTTTGAAATCAGTGGTGCAATGGGAAGTTAAATAGTTTTAGGCAAAAAACAAACAAGAACAAACAAACAAAAAAAGGCTCTTTTAAAACCACGCTGTTGACTATCATATTTTTCTTCACCTTTTTCATCTTTCTATTTACCGGTGTCTTTCCAATCCCTTTTTTCTTTCTTCCTTTTTTCTTTTTCCAGTTTTTCTAACTTCCCTTTTCCCTGCATCAGACTTTCTTTTATTCCAGAATACAGAAATAGCCTTTATATTTATAATCTTAAAAGCCTTTCTTTCCTCAAGGCTGTATATTATCTGCAGCAGTAATTCATTTCTTTCATTTCTCTCAGTTTCCTTACAACATCACCAATGAATTAGCCAAGATGTTCTCTTGTGTTCTTTTGGGGCAATTTTCAGAAGAAAACAAAACAAAACAAAAAATGGAGATCCCTTTGGTACATTAGAATCCTGGAAAATTCCCCCCCGCCCTCATTTCCTTGCAGAGAGAATATAGATTTTTGTTTCTTTCTTGTAACTGACCTGTTCACTTTCACCCTGTCTTCAAATTTTTTCTTTCTCTTTAGCAGAAATGATTTTCCATCTTTTCTGAACATTTAAAAACAAAAAAGAGAATTCTAAGAAGTTGACTAAGCATCTGGGTGCTTTTTCTTGTGCTGCTTCTGGCAAGTTGGCAGAACAAAGGAAAGAAGGCAGGGAAGGAGGGATGGGGGAAGGAAGGAAGGAAGGATGGAAGGAGAGGAGGGGAGAAAGAGAAAGAAAAAAGAAAGAAAAAGAGAGAAAGGAAGAAAAAAGAGAAAGAGAAAGAAAAGAAAGAAAGAGAAAGAGAAAAAGAGAAAGGAAGAAAAGCATGTGTTGGCATTTTGCCTCTTTATTGCCTTGGATCTCCTTCGCTCAAGTGTCTAGTTAACGGCAAGGAAATTACCTGGTGCTTGTTTTGCTCTTACGTGCCCTGACATTGTCTACAGAGCTTAATGCTTTGCCATGACTGTCATTCTTTCTTATTTAAAAAATAGTTCCACAATAAAGGTTCATTATTTCCTTCTGTCAGCCAAAAACTATGTAGCTTTCTATGTTGTCCACCTGGATCTGTAACTCAGGTAGGCAGTGACTCCAACCCTGCCCCAACATGAGGTCCTCTGTGTCCTTTGTTTGACAGAGGCTCTGATTTCTCATTCTTTTACAACATTACTTCTCAAAAGCAAGCATAGGGTTAATTACAGTGTAGACTCCACGAGGTTCTCCCAAAGCAATGCTTCCACTGGTTAATGGAATGATTGTCTCTGCCTCTTTGCCTATTTTCCCCACTCTCAGACCTTTGCAATCCCTTTAGTTGTTAAAATAACACAGTAGTAGCATACCGCTAAGGAAGACAGGTGGAGAAAATATGGGATCGGTTCTGCCACTTTTTAGCAATGTGATCTAGGACAAGCAAACTTTCTGAACCTTTACTTATTCAGCAGTAAAATGACTTTAATAATCACTTATGTCTATTTCACTGGTTGCAGCAATTTCATCAATGAAATAATTCATGTGAAACTATTCTGTAACATGTAATGCCCTTTAAATATGTTGGTTTTTACAACTGTTACCATTACCAAATAGTAACCTGAAAAAGTCTCTGTAGAGATATTTGTAGAAATACTTCGCTAGTAGCTTGGTTTTTTCCTTTAGACTCTTTTGGTTACCTATTGTTATGTGACAACCTATCCCCACTTAAAACAGGAGTCAGCAGACTACAGCCCATGGGCCAACAGCCAGTTTCTATAAGTGAAGATTTATAACCACACAGTCACACTCATTCATTGACAGATCGTCTGTGTCTGCTCTGTGCTACAGGGTGGAGTTGAGTACCTGTGACAGACATGCTATGACCCACAATCCTAAAACACTGTCTGGTCCTTTAAGAAAAAGTTTGCTCACACCTGGCTTAAAACTACAATGATGTATTATTTCTCACATTCTGTTTTGGGAAACTGGGCATTTTTGCTGCTGGTCTCACTTGGGATCACTCAACTGGCTGCGATCTTCTGATGGCTTGACTGGGGTTGAAGGTCTCATACAGCCTTGCTCACATGTCTGGCAGGTGACTGTCAGCTGGGGCATCTTCACTTCCCTGAACAGCTTTTCAGTTTCCAGTGGGGTAGACCAACATCTTCGCAGCATGGTTGTCTTGGGATGCTAATAAGACAAGAACAGAAATGCAAGGCCTCTCAAAGTTCGTTTCTGGAAGTCAGACAGTGGCACTTTTATCATATTCTGCCAGTCAAGGCTAGCCACTTTGCCAACCCAGATTCAAGAGTTGGGGAAACAGGCTTCACTTCTTGATGGCAGGAGTATCACATTGCAAAGGTGTATGGACGCAAACTAGTTTGATTCGCTGGGGATGGCTATTAATATGATTTCCCACAGGCTACTTTACGTGAACTGCTTCTATGTGGCCTAGACTGAGTTTGTATTTTGTGGAAACTGAATTCTGCGGGAATGTGCGAGTCACAATGATCCTAGTGCCACTATTAGATAAATCTTTCCTTGTTATTGTTCTGTTTCACCGACAGCTTTCCTTAGTGGCACTAAAGATCGAGGCCCTCCAGTGCAGTCACCGATCTGGAGAAGTGGTGAAAAGGTCCCTTTTGTGCAGACATATTCCTTGACAGCATTTGAGAAACCCCCTCAGGTACAGACCCAGGCTCTTCGAGACTTTGAGAAGGTAAGTCATGTGAGTGAGTGGATAATCGTTATACCAGTTAGAAGCAGTACTATGGAATAATGATGTCTTATAAAAATATGACCCATGGATTAGTCTGGATTGTGGGTTATTATCATTGTGGTGTCTCTTTCAAGAGCATGTGTCCCAATAAGCATATGCTCTGTTAGCTGCGTGCTGGGGGGTGTGGTTTATGGACACTTGCCTGTATAGCAGTCCCCGCTTATCTGTAGGGGGTACATTCTAAGACTCTCATTGGATGCCTCAAACTGCATAGTATTGAACCCTATATACGCTGTGTTTTTTTCTATACGCATATACTTATGATAAAGTTTAATGTATAAATTTAGTGTTAATGAGATTAACAATAGTTAATAATAGCATAGAACAATTATAAAAATATACCAGCATTACTACTCTCGCACGTTTACATTATTAAGTAAAACGGGAGTTACTTGAACACAAGCGCTGTAATACTGTAATCATCTTATAACGCAGACAGCTACCAAGTGACTAAAGCATGCGCGATGTATACAGCCTGGATGTGCAGGACAAAGGGATGATTCAAGGGTGGGATGGAGCGGAACGGCACGAGATTTCATCATGCTACTCAGAACCATGTGCAATTTTACATTTATGAGTTGTTCATTTCTGGAATTTTCTATTTAATATTTTCAGACTGTGGTTGACTGTGGGCCGCTGACACCATGGAAAGCAAAACTGTGGATAAGGGGGCATTAACTGTACCGGTAAATTCTGCCTCATTACCCATACCCTTGGTTTACTTCTCAGATAAACTCAGGAAGTTTAAACGGCATCCTGAGAATCTGTAGATACAGCATAGTGAGTCCCAGTCCAGCAGCTAGTATTATGTTCTCTGTTGCCAGCTTGGACCTCTCTAGATACCTGGGAATTGCCTGCAGTACGCGGTGGCACAGTAACAACCGTTTGTTTCTCAACAAGAATCTGATAATGTTGCTTGAACCTCCTGAACCAGTGCCACGTGCTCTGCTTCTTCATATGTTTGTCCTTAGATTTGACCAAAACCAGCAAGTGATAATGTAATACAGATCCCCAGCTCCCTATGAGCTGGGTTGATCCCAGGAGGTCTGTACAAAAGAACATGTCTACTGGGATTTAAATAGCCCAGAAACAGGCACCCGGAATTTCTTATACTCCTGTGCTCTAAAATAAATAAATAATAATAATAATAATGGCTCTTTGGTGCCCCCTCAGGGATAACCGGGAAGCAGGTCCCACATACGTAATGTGTAAATAGTCTCTAAGACACTGAGGTTTCTCTCATTCTGGAATTGGTAGCTTTTGACAGAAAAAAAAAAAAGTAAAATTCTAATTTCAAAAAATGTTGTGTTGACATGGGTTTATCCCATCTTTCCTCAATTTGTAAATAGAAATATTTCACTAAGACTTTCTGTACATCCTACTAGATATTCCTGTGGGCAAAGAATATGCACCACCTAACGTGTGCCTAAGAATTAGCCTATTCTTCATCTTTTTTGCTAAGAATTCTCATGGATCTGTGTGTATGTTTTTTTAAAGACACAGAGAGTTTACATGATAATTAAGAGGCTTTGAAGAGTAAACCTCTGAACAGCTCTGTTGTGCTGGTGGGGGTAGCAGGGATTATAACACCCCAATCCTCTCCTTTTTTTTTCACCTTTGGATCTACTGCGATGGAGAAAAAGTGAGCACAGCTGCAGAGCTCTTCAAAACACTATGGAGTGCTCTCTAGAGGACAGCCAGCCTACATGTTCCTTTTTGGTGAGAGGTGACTGGAAATATAGAAATGAGGGTTGTCACCTGCATTGAAGGAATGGATGGCTGCACACTGTGGGGGGAGGGGAAATGATGGGTTGAGTTGGGTGATAAGCAGGGGTCAGCTGACTTTCAGATATAAGGCCCTAAATCCTTTTCTCTTAGAGTTTGGGTCTGATATCACAGATGATTCCTTATTTCTTGATGCTGGGAAACACTAACAGAAGCCAAGCTAAGATGCAGGGAAAAGGCCAATAAGAGAGAGTTTAAATCTCTCTCTGTTTATGTGTCAAATAAAAAGTAAATAAAGAGGCTACAGCACACTTCAGGCTTGATCAGAAAGACATTGCCAGTAAACCATGCAGTACTGTGTCACATGTTTGTTCATTCTTATATCCATTCATCCATCCTGTGGACTCTGAATGACAAGCCTCCATGAAAGGATTTAAAAATTAGAGGAAATATTGGTTAGAAAAAATATAGGAGAGATAGGAACACATTCCAATGCCCCACCCATATTTTAAACTTTACAGAAAATACCATGTTATTTAGAAAATACTAAATACCATGTTATTTAGAAAATATTAAATAACATGGTATTTTCTGTAAAGTTTAAAATATACATTCGGTAGCCTTGATATATAGGACGAGTAGCTATACTCAGAGAGAGGAAGGGTCATGCTAAATGTTTTTTGTCAGAGAAGGGTTGACTCCTCCAGAGCTTAGAGAAGTTGTCAGAGGGATATAGGCCTGGGAGAAGCAGCCAGGAATCCCTTCTTATTTCATTTATCTGTGTAACAAACACATGATCACATTAAATGAGATTCTTTAGTTGCTGCCCTTAGATAGTTATAGTCTATTTGGAAGTACAGATATTGCATTAATTACAATATAGAATAGCAAGTGCTTTCATAGAGATAATGACAGTACACTCTGAGACCTTGAGAGAACATACCTACTTTTATTAAAGGAATAGGGAAAGGCCTATTACCAGAGGACACTTCTCCTGGGGGCTGCACATTGAGCAAGGTCTTCAAAAGTTAGATTTTACTAGTCAGAGAAGTGGAGTATAATATTCCAGACAGAGGGGAAATCTGGGGGAAGGAAGAGAGATATGTTCATGGATTGAGCAAATAAGAGACTGGGCTATTGAGAGGTAAAGAAAGGAGAGTTAGAACAGGAGAGACCTAATATTAAAGGAACTTAATCTGTCAAAAGTAATTGTAATTGTTCAGTAACATGGTTACTTCTAAAATGTTTGCTCATGTAGGAAATTCTAGAGAAAAGAAGGTTCTTTGATCACAGGGAAAGAGATAACAGACTGAAAATGCAAAGACTGGCACATTATGGAACCAAAACATAATTGGTCAATTAAGGAAGTGAAAATGACAACTATCGTTTATGTTGGTGCAGAGAAAAAGGGACAAAGAAGGCAATATTTCGCACATACAACAGTTTTTCTTGTCTTTCATTCTCCACCCACAACCAACAGCTTGGTTGTACGTGTATACAAACTCCATTGTATGTTTGTTAGGTTGAGGTCAATAGGTATTATTTTCCATATGAAAGGAGGGCATTGCTTAGCATATATGCTTCATTTGTATTTTCGAATGAGTGAGTAGTTTAATTAATTTCCCAACCTTATCAGCTTTGTTATGTAGGGGCTTTTCCCCACTCAGAGAGTCCACTGATGAAGGGATCTTTATTATTTTCAGATCCGTAGAGTTAAGCAGTGGGTTAAGTGTATCTCATAAATTGTCTTATTTTGTCTTTTAAAGACATGAAACAAACATCACTCTCCCCATTTTTTAAGTGAGGGAACCGGGATTCACATAAATTGTGACTTTTTCAGGGTCATAAATTTAGGTACCATGATCATAAATCTGAACAGGCTATTGGGTCAGAAATAATTTTACCTACAAATGACCATAATGATGTATTGAGAAAAACCCCTTGCCATATGATTTCTCAATGATCACAGCACCCAGCTGCATCTCTGGGACACGTAAGACCAGAGCAGCACATCCATAATACTGGCTAGCATTGGCTGATCACCTTCCACGTGGCAAATATTGTTTTAAGTATGTGACAGCATTATCTCATTTCCAGCAACCCTGTGAAAAGGCATGATTACCAGTCAGAATGCCGATCATTAAAAAGTCAGGAGACAACAGATGCCGGAGAGGATGTGGAGAAATAGGAATGCTTTTACCCTGTTGGTGGAAGTGTAATTAGTTCAACCATTGTGGAAGACAGTGTGGCCATTCCTCAAGGATCTAGAACTAGAAATACCATTTGACCCAGCAATCCCATTACTGGGTATATACCCAAAGGATTATAAATCATTCTGGTATAAAGACACATGCACACATATGTTTATTGCACCATTGTTCACAATAATAGCAAAGACTTGGAATTTCAGGCACGAGCTGCCCCACCTGACCTCTTTTCCACTTTAAATGGAATGATAAAACTAAAAATGAAAAGGAAGGGAGAGAAACAGAGACTTTTTGAAATAATATTTGACATTGGACAGGACTTATTAAGAAGATCATAATAGTAGCTAATAACAATAAATACTATTTGAGTGCTCATTATACACTAAGCACTTCTCTAGATATTTAACATACTTAATTTAGTGAATTTTCAGTTCATTTTTCTAACTTATGAGATAGCTATTATTATTACAAGCATTATACCAGTGAAGAGATTAAGGTTCAAATAACTTGCCCAAAGTTATATAAGAATAAAGTAACAGAGTCACTATAACTCCAATGATTCCAAAATTCTTGGGGAAATGAAAGGACCATTCAGAAAAGGAGAGCATTACATTGGTGGAATGCCTGTACTGAGTTTTTTTTTTTTTTTTGTACATAGAATCAAAATGGCAGAAGGTACAGAAAAGCCACAGAAAGATGGGAGTCTTTGGCTGTAAAATCAAGAGGGGGACTCCCCTGCCCTGTCCTGTTTACACATTTTCTAATAATGTTGTCTTTCACATGAAAATGTCATTAAAGCCAGCTGTAGTGTTTGCCTGACTGTACTCTGCAGCTTTCCCTGGCAGTCTGAATCTAACCGCAGTGTGTCAGCCTGTTCAGGTCCCACCCATCCTGGCGAATTTTTCCATTTGGATCTTGAAATCTTTGGGAGGAAAAAAGAAAAAAAAAGTGTTAAAAGCAGAAGGCTTTTTTGTTTTGAGGGGCTTCTGAAGCTCTGAGTTATCACAGTCTGGTTAACCTGTGCTAATTTAGGTTAATTGGGGTCCTGTCGTTGCTCTCTTTATGTTCCACAATTTTGGTGCTTCTTGAGTGTTTCTCTCTAATTACAGCCTTGGAAAATGAATGCTACTGGTAAAGTGCATTTTTATTTTAAAACATGCGTTCACTCTTCCAAACCACAGTGTCCCACACATACTGGCTTTGTTTTCGCTGGTATCTTAAGACATTCAAAAAGTTATTAGGTGGCAGGGGGTAAATATTAAACTTTCAGCAATTACAAGTACAGTTTGTTTTCCTTTTTCAATCTCGTGTTTAAAAAGAAAAACAGAGGGCTTCCACACCCGGTCATTCTTGAGACCTTCCATGCAAAGTTTTCATTACTTAGCAACATTACCAAAGACATAAATCAAATCAATTACTTTTTTTCTTGACAACTACAGAGTAAAAGGAATGCTTATGAATGCTGTAGAAGATACAAATAAAGACGTGAGTTTCCATTCTCAAAGAACATACGATCTGATTAGGGGCATAAGAAATTTAAATTATATAAGATTTAATTTAAATAACATGTAAGGCAATGTTGGAAGAGGTATTTCAAGATGGGAGTACTTGCCAAACAAATGTATGTTTTTAAAACTTAAGTATGGCCAGGCGTGGTGGTCATGCCTGTACTCCCAGCACCTTAGGAGGCTGGGGCGAGTGAATCACCTGAATTTAGGAGTTCTAGACTAGCCTGGCCAACATGGTGGAACCCCATCTCCATTAAAAATACAAAAATTAGCCGGGCGTGGTGGCACATGCCTGAACTCCAGCTACTCAGGAGGCTGAGGCAGGAGAAGCGCTTGAACCCAGAGGGCAGAGGTTGCAGTGAGCTGAGATTGCTCACTGCACTGCAGCCCGAGTGACAAAGTGAGACTCTGTCTCAAATAAATAAATAAATCTTAAATACTAAGATATAACTTTTTGTCTAATTTGCATGTGTTTGTGTATGTGTGTGTAAACTTTTCAAAGTTGTAAATATTAGCTTACATTTGGTTATAAAATTAATAAAGAAACTTTATCAAAAAGAATGAAATTTTAAAAGTTGGACAACACTGAATATTCTGAAAGCTATGATTACCAACACAGAAAAGAGAGCAACAATTTTCACCAAGAATGTGGCACTTGAATTGGAATAATTCTTTTTGTAATTTCAAATGATCTCCTTTCTCTCTCCTCGTTAGAACTTGTTTTCTTCGCTCCTCCATTGTACGAAGAGAAGCCCTTTCTTTCTGTGGACTTTGCAAAGTTTCCATTCTAACGATAATTTCCATTCCAATACTCAATTTTAAAAATAACACCAAAGATCATGATACCAATTAATATTTGTAAGTGCTTACAGTGTGCCAGGTTCTGGGAATGCACTTGACCTTATTCTCTTATTCTCCTAATAGTCTTTTGAGGTTTGTACAGCCATTATCTTCATTTGTAAAGAGAGACACTGAAGCTAGGAAAACACTAGTAATTGATGGAAAGTGCTGGAGCTGGGATTTGTACATAGTATACTGGTTCTAGTGCCTGAACTCTCAGCCACAATTTTATTATGCTTATTGATAGCTGACTCCCTTATTCATTTGTTTGTTAATTCACTCATCCACTTAGTATATGAGTTCATCATGTGTGCCAGGCCATGTACTAGCTATTAGTTGCGCAATGATCAAGGATGAATATATGAAAATATGTATGTTCAGTGGGCGCGATGGCTCTTGCCTGTAATCCCAGCACTTTTGACGCTGATGTGGGTGGGTCACCTGAGGTCAGTAGTTCGAGACCAGCCTGGCCAACATGGTGAAACCCTGTCTTTACTAAAAATACAAAAATTAGCTGGGCATGGTGGTGCACACCTGTAATCCCAGCTACTCGGGAGCCTGAGGTAGGAGAATCGCTTGAACCCAGGGGCAGAGGTTGCAGTGAGTCGTGATTGTGCCACTGTACTCCAGCCTGGGCAACAGAGCTAGGCTCCATCTCAGAAAGAAATAAAAGAAAAGAAAGAAGAAAGGAGGGAGGAAGGGAGGAAGGAGGGAAGGAAGGAAAAAGAAAGAAAGAAAGGAAGGAAGGAGGGAGAAAGAAAAGAAAGAAAGAAAAAGAAAGAAAGAAAGGAAAGAGAAAATATGTATGCTCAAGGATGAGTGTTTATTTCAGTGTTCTTTATACTGATACAATACTAGTACTGAAGCTGAGGATTGATTACTTCAAGTAAGGAATATGTATACAATAGAACATTATAGAGCAATGTACTGATTTGGGAGGATGTCCACTATAACAAATTTAAGATTAAACGAAAAACAGCAACAACAATTTGACTGAATATTACAAAAAGTAAGACCTCATTTTTGAAAAAGAAAAGATGGAAATGTCTAGGAGGATATATAGCAAAATATTGATATTGATTATGTCTGAATGATGGGATTAACCTATTGCCTTCTTTATAACTTTGAATGTTATATTTATTTTAATTATCTACTCATTGGAAAAATATTCTAGTGCTTTCACTATGTGCAACATGTCTTAAGCATTGTAGATAGAATGACAAATAGGCAAACATGGCTCCTGCCTTCATAGAGTTTACAGAACAGCAAATTCCAACAGCTATTCATTATTGTAATAGAAGTAAAGAGTGTTATGGAATATATAGCTGGACACTTACTCAGTATGAAGAGGTTGGGGGATTCAGGGAAAGTTTTCCAGAGGAAACTGCATCTAACCAAGGACCTGAAGAAAGAATAAGAATTAGCCACTAATATGGGGTGGGAACGTGAGAATGAAGAATGTTCCATGCATAGGAAATAGCTTGAATCAAGATCCAGATGACAGAAAGAACCATAGTCAGTCAGTATTCCTAGCGCATGGGTGTGAGGAATGCAGAGAAGAGTTGAAATCAGAGAAAAGAGAGAGGAGCCATCATACAGAGTCTTACAAATTATGTAAAGGCTTTTGAATTTTATCTGAGCTCAAGAGAACTGCTGAAAGCTTTTAGATTTAGAGGTGACATGACCAGATTTTCCTTTTAGAAAGATCCCTTTGGCTTCCATGTGGACTCTGCATAGGAGGAGGAGTCTAGAGGCAGAGGAAACAGTTAGGAGGTGGTCGTGGCATTCCAGGCAAAGGCTGGTGGAGATGCCAGTATACAAATTAGATAAATGGACCAATGAAAGAGTTTTCAGAGGCAGAATTGATAGGGCTAAGCCATTGATGGGATGTAGAACCAGTGAGGCTGAAGAAACCCAAAGACGACTGACCACCAATTCATCTCTCTGCTCACACCCTACCCACTGTCACCTTGTCATAAACTTCCAGACTGCCTTCACCTCTCTAATAACATGAGTTATTTGTTCAAAGTGTGCCTTTTCTTTTAAACATGAGCTCACCATAGCAGGGACAGTGGTTATCTTTTCACTGCTAGACACAGTGATTAGCGTAATGCCTGGGAGAGAGTAGCCATGCCCTTTTCTTTTCTTTTTTGTTTGTTTTGGATGAATAAATGATGTCAAGTTTTCTTGCTTGGGCAACTACTAGGTTATGCCCTGCACTGAGAAAGAGAAAACTGGAACAGGCACATGTCGTTCTTTTACAGCCACTGTAGCAACAGCAACACGAACCAAAAAACAGTCAAGCAGCTTCTATATTTGGAAGAAAAGTAAAGCAGATTCTTCCTGTTGTTAAGGAACTCCAAATCTAGGGGAGACAGTCAAGGAGATAATTCCACTATACTGTGAAACAGGCCTCAATAAGCGTAGGTTAGCAGTGCTGTGGAAGCATTCAGGAAGAGCCCCTGCCCAGGCATTAAGGCCGGGTAGGTTTCTTAGTAGGTAATATCTAACTTAGATCCTTATGGGTGAGTTGGTATTAGTTAAGTGAGAGCTGGGTGGGGATTAAAGAGAAGTGACATTCCAGGCTAATGCTACTACCCATGCAAAGTCCTGGAGGCAGCAAGAACCTGGTGCATTCAAAACTAGAAGGCTTTCTGTCATGGATGGAGCACTGGAGGGTCAATTGGGGTTCATCTTGGCTTTGTCTCCCGCCTTATCCTCCTACTTCTGGTCAAGGCGTTATTGTTACAGCCATGGACATTCATGGTATCACTGTGATCACTGTGGACTCTTGGCCTCTTTTTCTTTCTTTTTTCTTTTTTTTGAGACAGGGTCTTGCTCTGTCATCCAGGCTTGAGTGCAGTGGCATGATCTTGATCCACTGCAGCCTCGACCTCCTGGGTTCAAGTGATCCCCCACCTCAGCTTCCTGAGAAGTTGGGACTACAGGCACATACCACCATGCCTGGCTAATTTTGATGTTTTGTTTTTTTATTTATTGTAGAGACGGGGTCTCACCCTGTTGCCCAGGCTGGTTCCAAGCTCCTGGCCTCAAGCAATCCTCCTGCCTGGGCCTCCCAAAGTGTTGGTATTACAGGTATGAGCCACGACACCCGGAAACTCTTAGCTCTTACGCCCAGAGCAGGTGCTTGTCATGCCTTCAAAATTGCCTTCACTCCTAGAAAAAGACGGAGAAAGCATTATTTAAAATTTAGAGAAAAAGCTGAGGCCAAAAGTCACTATTTCTCCTGGATTCCAGAAGCTCAGCAAATAATCTGAGTTGAGCCAATTGTGATCAAACACCAAGTCCTGCTGATGCTGATTGGGCCAAAGTGATGGGGAATCTAGTCTGGAGTCTGGAAATCTTTGGGAGGCCCAAGCTCAGCTGTCATTCCTGCCTGGCGGCTCATTTCACTGACTCTGGCAGCACTGTTTCTGGCTGGGCCATGTATTTTTGGTGGCCAGGGACATTGTTATTTGTTTTGTTTTGTTTTGATATGGTTCACAGTGCTCTGGTGTGATGGTGAAGATAACACCTGGTTATTCCAGAACTGGGGGTGGTGTGGGTGTGTATCCATGTTGGGGAAGGCAGCAGGAACATCATCCTAACTCCTGTTCTTTATCTGCGTGATGAGGCTGCCTAAGACAGGGTTTATTCATCAACCTGATGCAATAGCTCTGTCACTAGTGCTCTTGTTATCAGGCCAGTTATTTCAAGAAAAGGCTGTGTACAGGATGGGTATCAGTACTCTTCCAAGTTTTAGCAGAGAAAATGGAATGGTATTGTTAATATTTTAGCATTTAATAGACTCTGGAACTTCAGGAATTATGTTAAAATTTCAGAAACAGACTTTTAGAAGGGTGACTTGTTTGTTTATTGTGCAATCCAAAAGAAAAACACAGGACTTTGTGGAGTTTGTAGTCAGCTTTCTGAAGCACGTATCAGTAGTTGGCTTCTGAGACAAGGCAGAAACATTACGTTGGAATAAAAGAGTTGATGAGCGGAACACCAAGTGGGTTGACATTTTCCTTGGCAGAATGTGGTATGTGAAAGTTAAACGTAGTTTCTTATGTCAAAACATAGATCATATGTTTCTGTCTTATCTAAGGGTTATCCTAGAACTTTACCTTTTTATAAAACATAATAAACTGTGAATATTCAGTATTGAGAGGCACTTAGAAGATACTACATCTGACTCTTCTTTTAGGGTCCTATTACATAGGTAGGATTGGTATACAGAATATTTAGATGTGATTCATTCTAAGCCATTTGTCTTTAACTGAATTGAATCAAATTTGACTTTAACTGAAACTTATCATTAAAAAAAAATCCCTTATAGAAGATAAAGATTTGGTTTAGTTCTCTAAGCTTCGGTTTATTTGCCTTCTTGTAAAAGCGAAGCTCTATTGAAACATGATTAACACACTATACAGTGCACCTTCTTTTAAATTGTACAATTGTATGACTTTAGTATATTCATAGAGTTGTGCAACCATCACCACTGTCTAATTCCTGTACCTGTTTCTGACTCCAGTAAGAAACTTCATACCCATTCGCACTCACTTCCCATTTTCCCTCTCCCCAGTTCTTGGAAACCACGAATCCAGTTTCTCTATGGATTCGCCTATTCTGGACTTTTCATATCAATGGAATTATACAGTATGTGACCTTTTGTGTCTGGCTTCTTTCATATTATAGCATAATGTTTTCAAGGTCATTTATGTTGTAGCATGTATCAGTACTTCATTTCTTTTTATGGCTGAGTAATATTCTATGATTTGGATATGCTAAATTTTATTTATTCATCAGTTGAAGGACATTTGAGATATTTCCAATTTGGGGTATTATGAATAATGCTACTATGAACATTTGCATATGAGATTTTGTGTGGTCATATGTTTTCAATTTTCTTGGGTATATAACTAGGAAAGGAATTGCTAGGTCATATGGTAATTCTTTATTTACCTTTTGAGAGCCAACTTCAGTTTGTTCATCTTAAAAATGAAGAAAATGATTTTTTTTTTTTTGAAATGGAGTGTTGCTCTGTCACCAGTCTGGAGTGCAGTGGTGTAATCTTGGCTCACTGCAACCTCCGCCTCTCGGGTTCAAACAATTCTCCTGCCTCAGCCTCCCGGGTAGCTGGGACTACAGGTGCGGGCCACCATGCCCAGCTCATTTTTGTATTTTTGGTAGAGACGGGGGTTTCACCATGTTGGCCGGGATGGTCTTGATCTCTTGACCTCGTGATCCGCCCACTTCGGCCTTCCAAAGTGCTGGGATTACAGGCGTCAGACACCACATCCGGCCAGAAAACAATTTTTTACATAGATCTAGGTGGTCAGATCCTTTAAGGTCTCCAGGAAGATTATTTACAGTGATGGGTACTTTTTGAAAAGATGGAAGGGGCCTGAGGTAGAAGAGGGAATACCTTATCAGTTGCAGGTAAATCCCAGGCTTAGCAGGGTCATACAGTCTCATGATTAAGACCCTGATGCATATGCAGTATGGAGTTAAACTGTTGGAGTTACAGTCTGTGCTCCTCCACTTTCTTGGTGAGCAAGTCAGTTAATCTCTTGATGTCTCTTTGTCCTAGGCAGTAAAATGGGGATCATCGTATCTTCATACTTCAAAGGTTGTGGTAAAGATAAAATGAAATAATATACGTGGAAGTACTTTGTACATTGTCAAATCCAATGCAGGTGATGGTTGTTGTGAAGTTAGTATAATTGTATCTGATTAATTTTATACAGGCCCAAGTCATTCAAAACAGCCAGGAATTAAACTTTTTATTTGTACAATTCAGATTTTATGAGACCAGCATAGAGACTCCCAGACACATAGATGTATTATAAATAAAATATGTATTTGTAAAACAAACCAGCCCTCTCTTCTTCCTGCCCCATCTCTTCTTGTCTATCCCCATCCCTAATCAAAACAAGTTGGGCTCCTGGTTGTAGTTCCCTGGGTGCTAAAAAGCAGGAAATACTCCCCAGACATTTGTATTTCCTTCCCACAGGGCTGTTTTGAAAATATGACAGTTAGCAAAGTTATAGGTTCAGTTGTCTATTGGTCATCATCCTTGAGTCATTGTTACTGCTTTTGTCTTAGAAATAGGGTGTCCTTTATACACACTTATCACTTCTGCAGCACAAGGCAGCCAGAGCGCTCAGCCTGAGCAGGTGGACTCTCATTACCTTTTCGGGCTACAGGAGAGCTGGTGGGCATTCTGAAATTCTTCAGAAAGTGATAGTTCTCTCACTGGCCTTTGGTAGGAGTGTTTCTATGAGAAAATGTGTTTCAAGCATAGAACTTCAGGATGGCCAAAGATCTTTAAAGCCCTCTAGAGCTAACTCCTAGCTGATGTGTGAAAACTTTTAACAGTATATCCCTGACAGGTGATTCTTTAGTTTCAGTGAAGCTGCCTTTTGTGACAGGAAGTTTACTCTGTCTCATGATGTATGTGCTCACTAAAAATCTGATGTATAAACATATGGATAGAGTGTGGCAATACCTTTATTACATCCAACTCTACTAGAGAATTTATCCTTATATCTAATCGATAGCTGCCTCCCTGTAATTCCTACTTTCATTCCCCTTAAAATAGTGACTGGACAAGGAAAATGTGGCACATATACACCATGGAATATTATGCAGCCATCAAAAACGATGAGTTAGTGTTCTTTGTAGGAACATGAATGAACCTGGAAACCATCATTCTCAGCAAACTGACACAAGAACAGAAAATCAAACACTGCATGTTCTCACTCATAGGCGGGTGTTGAACAATGAGAACACATGGACACAGGGAGGGGAGCATCACATACTGGGATCTGTTGTGGGGGACTAGAGGAGGGACTGCAGGGAGTAGGGAGTTGGGAAGGGATAACATGAGGAGAAATGCCAGATATAGGTGATGGGGATGGAGACAGCAAACCATATTGCCGTGTATGTACCTATGCAACAATCCTGCATGTTCTTCACATGTACCCCAGAACCTAAAGTACAAAAGAATATATATATATATATATATATATATATATATATAAGATAAGCTGTTTTACAAATAAGATATACAAAGAGTAAACACTTGTCCATGTATTGAATATCTAAATGGTCACAAACATTATTTTTAGTTTATTTGCCTCAGATGAAAAAACAAACGCTAGCATTACAGATACGGTTGCAACCCTCTTAGTATCCTGCCTGGATCCCTCTCTTCTGACTGCCTTCCTATAGTTAACTTGTATTAAGTAGTTTCCCCAAAATGAGTCAATGAGAAAAAAGGAGAGCCGGAATATGAACATCGATCTTCTTGGTTCAAAGCTATTGCTCTTTTCACAATTTCATGGTACCCAACCTAGGTAAATATGTATAATAGTGATAATATTTATTGTCTATGTGTACATGGATGAAAAGTGTGAAGGGTTACTTAAAACACTACTCTTCTGTTCCTCTGTTGCCGTAGTAACTTATTTTAAAAATAGTTTTATTTTCAAGGAAGGTAAAGATAAGAATTATCCACAGATATCAAATTAGTAGAGTTAAAATTGTGGAAGTTTTATTCGAAAAGAATGTGTCCATTAAGATGATTAATCATTTTAGTGAGTGAAGCTTTATTTTTAGGAGAAAGATTGGTAAAAAATTAATATGTTTTCAAGTACATCCATTATATGAGCTAGCTGGGGGGTCTGAATATGATTAAGCAAACGTCAAGCTGGGTTTTTTTAAAGGCAGACTTGACAGTTGGTTGTGTTAATGGGGCATGACAGGCAACAGCTGGGTGGTAATCCTCCTCCTACTGTTGGCATTGATTGAGTCTTTATTTACATCTTATTTCTAGTCTGGACTAGTACGTTTTTACTTTGAGACCAGAGTAAAGATATTAGGTATACTATGAGAAGAAAGAAGAGCAAAGATAGATGCACTTCCCCTTGCTCAAGAATTTGCAGCGTTTTATTTCCTAAGCAATGCAGAGGTTATCAAAACACACAGGCCCATTTACCGTGAGCTAATAGGTTGCATGTGCAGCTCAGGTATGTGTGTTTTTGTTTGTTAAAGCTTTTTTTTTTCTTTTTCAAGTTTTCACATAACAGCACTGACATTTGTTAAAGCTACAAGAAAACAAATAAGTAAAACAAAACCTAAACAATTCACAAAGAAAATAATCTTCCCGGTCAGGAGTTCCTGGCCCTCCCTGCCCCCACTGCCCTCCTCCCCACCTCCACTTCCCTTCCCCTGACTGGTGTCCAGATTGACAGCCAGGATCCTGAAGGGGCAACCTCTGGGCTCCTCACCGTGACTTTCGAGCTTTCCCTGAGACCACTTTTTATTTCCCCTCATCTCTGTGCCCTATTGCAGGACACATCGCCCTTTACTTGGGCCTGGTGGGCCCTCTGCCCCTTTGCTCATGTTCTACCTGCCTGGACTGCCTCGTGTTCTCCACACTGCCTATCCAAGCTCGACTCATCCTTTGAGACGAGCTAAACTGCCAGTTCTCTGTGGTACCTTCCCTGGCATCTTCTCCTTCCTAATTTTTATAGTTTTTATTTATTTATTGAGACAGAGTCTCGCTCTGTCACCCAGGCTGGAGTGCAGTGGCATGATTTCTGCTCACTGCAACCTCCACCTTCCAGGTTCAAGCAGTCCTCATGCCTTAGCCTCCTGAGTAGCTGGGACTACAGACACATGCTACCATGCCTGGCTAGTTTTTGTATTTTTAGTAGAGATGGGGTTTCACCACGTCAAACAGGCTGGTCTTGAACTCCTGACCTTGTGTGATCCACTCACCTTGGCCTCCCAAAGTGCTGAGATTACAGGCGTGAGCCACTGCACCCAGCCCAGTTTTTACTGTTTGTACAGTTCATATTGTCCTTTGTAATTTGTTATATATGATTTCTAGAACTCTTGTAGAAAGTCCAGATTCTTCATGGTGTGTTAAAACAAGTCCCTTAGAGTAATTTATTTTACTTATAATCTTTTTATAAGGAGGAATGCTATTAGGTATGCTTTTTATCCTAAAAATTTATATAATCTTGTATGTAGATTATGTTTTATTAATCCAATGAGAAATAAATCAGCAGATTAATTACTCATCAATTATTTAATTCAACAAATATTTATTGAGCACCTGCTACGTATCAGGCACCATTCTGGGCACTCGTGATACAGCAGTGAACAAACCAAGGAAACATCCCAGTTTTCTCATGAAGTTTACGTGCGGTGGGGAGAGACGGACAAGATAAATAAGTAAACGAGATAAATAAATAAATGTAGTATTTTAGAGGGTGATAGTGCCATGGAATAAAAAACAATGAAGGGGGATTCAGAGAGCTGGGATGAGGCACAGGGTAGGGTTATAGTCTCAAATAGAGTGTTCACTTCACTGAGAAAGTGACATTCAATCAAAGATGAAGAAAGTGAGGAGAGAATCATGCAGCTCCCTAGAGAAAGAGCAGCCGGGCAGAAGGGTCAACGAGTTCAAAGACCCTGAAGAAGAAACCTTCTCTTGCTCACTGTTTTTGAGAAACAACAAAGAGAAACAGTGTGGCTGGAGCAGACAGCAGGGGGAGAGTGGCAGGAAGAAGTAGAGGAGGTAATAGAAGTGGGGAGAAGAGGATGTAGGGCCTCAGGCCTTGCAGGCTGATGAAGGGACATCACCTTTCACTCTAAGTTAGATGGGAAGCCAGGGGCTCTCCAGCAGAGGAGTAATCCGACGTATTTTAAAAGGGTCACTGTGCTGCTGTGCTGAGAATAGACTATAAGGGAACAAGAGTGGGAGCAGGAACACTGATTAAGGGACTGTTCAGATCACGTAAGGAAAAGATGGCAGCACTGTGGAGCAGGGTGGTAGAGATGCCAGGGGCAGTAGTGGCAGTATAATATATATACATAAAATAGATATAGTAATATATAGTATATATATAATATAGTATAATATATATTATATACATAATACAACAGATACAACCGTAATACAATATATGTATTATACTACATATATGTTATTAATATATATACTATCATATAGTATATATATAGTAAGATTTGAGGTCACATGATATGTAGGAGATGGAATGAATCAAGAATGATTCAAAGGTTTGGGCCCAAAAAACTGCAAATATTGAGTTGTTACAAATTGAAAAAAGGTCTAGTGAGGGAGGAGCATGTTTGCTGGGGAAGATCCAGAGTTCAGTTGTAGATACCACAAGTATGGGATGTCTAAATTCAAGCAGAGATTTCTACTAGCAATTTAGATATAAATTGCAGCTTAGGGAAAGTTGATATGCCCACGCACATTAGGGTGGGCATATAAACTTAGAAATTTAAGTGAAAAAGCGTCATTTTTCTACCTACTCTAGAATAAGTGTTCTACCAAATGTAGTTTCTTTGGAACTATTAAAACAAATTTTCTTATATTATTGGAAATCTGTGATAATAATACAGGTGAGCCAGCCCATATATAACAAAGCAAAATGTACAATATTTATGGAATCTTAGCTATTCGTTAATTCCACAGATATTTAGGGAGTGCTTCCTAAATACTATGCAACAAGAATACAAGGACACAAAATATGGCTTGTCAGCTCTCAAAACACTCTTGCTGGGTTGAGGTCATTGCAAACAGGCTGTGCCAGCACAATGGGATGAATGTTGCTGGAGAGGTCTCAGGTTGTTATGGAAGCTGTAGGAGTTTAGAAAGATGTATTAGTCATTGACTTTTTCCTTGGGCAGCTTCAGACTAGTTGGAAAGATCAAACACGTAAAAAATTACATAACTCTAAAAGATGTAAATAATCATTCAAGATAACAAAAGCCACATCATAAGGCAGCATAGGAACACTTCTTGAATGTTAATATCTGCCTTTAGATATTAACATATTAATATTAAGTTCAAAAGAGGAAGAAGTCTTTCCAGGCTAGGGTAACAGCAAAGGCTTTGCTTGGGTGGAATTTGGGAACATCCACGTTAAATGATCTAAGCAAAGAGTTGAATATGTAGGGCTAGATCTTGGGTGAGAAGACTGGTTGGAGATTTGGGGGTTGTTTCAAGGGTGAAGTATAGCCCTAAAAGTAGATGAAAGCTCCATAGAAAACAGGTGAAGAGAAAAAAGTAGAAGGCTAAGGACTTACTATAATTTAAGTACCCACCTTAAGGAGCTGGCAAGAACACAGAAAAGATGCAGAGCGATAGAGGAACAAGGTATCGCTGAGGAAATCGGCATACATGTCCCAACAGAAATCTAAGATGCATAAGAATACCCTGGATTCATATGCAGTTTTATTTCCTGTAAAACTTTTATGAAATTATCTTATCTAAGAAAGGAATCTAAGTAGACAGCCAAAGCATGATTCAGCACTGATCTAGAGTCTGGCAGCCTGGCTCCCCTTGAGCAAAATGGAGGTGACAATAACTGGGCTATCCCTTGAAGAGCTTAGCCCAGGAAAGGCCGTTAAAAATCACTAATTTTTAAAGCCATTTCATTTTTTAAGTGAGGACAGTTAGGCCTCTAGAGAAGTGCACTCCTATGGCCACATAGCTATTTAGTAAGAGAACTGGGAACGGAAAAGCATATTTTGAGTTTTAACTTAGACTTTTTTCTTCACTGTCTCTAGCTAAGCCTAACTCTTATTCTAAGAATTCAGATTTAGTGAATATGATTAAATGAATTTTAAATGTTTAGATTTTTTTTTCAAATGATATATATTTTGGCTTAAGTTATCAACTGTGTATGATAAGAAATGTGTTGCCTGTTTTGCCTATTTATAATCTAAATCTATCTGTGAGAATGCTTCGCTCTAATTATGCCCCCCCGAGGCCACTTTATTCATTCAAACATTTTCTATCTTTCACGGCAAAGTGCAAATTCAACTTCTAATGAAGATTTCTCTGATCACTCCACTAAGAACTGACTACTCATTCTGACGGGCTCCCCTGGAGTCAACATCCAGACTCAGGCTGAAACTTATTAGTGGGTCATGAAATCAATCTGGTGGGTCACTTCCAGGAAAAGAAATAGGAAATATCAGAGTACATCACACAGAATGATGGTGACAATTGCTTTTTGAAACATTTACTTCAGTTAAGAGTGTATGCATATGTACTAGATTGCAATGTAACATGCAAAAGTTGAAAAACACAGGTTTGGAGGATTATAATGTAAAACACATATCTTAACATATCGTGACCAGCTGTATAGCCATGTAGCTCTTTGAGGGTTGGGACTTTCTTGATCTTTATCTCTCTCATGCCCAATGTCCTATCTGGCGGGTACTCAGGAGTTGTTGACTGGAATGGTTATGAAGATTTGAGAAGGAATTGGAAGAATGAGAAGCAGGTAGGTTGGGGAGGAACTGAGGGCTTGAATTAAATGTACAATTTTTAGTTTATTTTACCTTGGATGTTAGTATTTTGTTTCACGTTAATATTATTGCTACCAAGAACTCGTGTTTAGTATCTGTGCTACGGTGTTGTCTCCCGTCACCTTCAGTGTAATGTGGTATAAATAATACTTCCTGCTCATGTTGCAGCTGTCACTCAAGGATCTTAAATTACTTTAGGAGCAAGATCTGGTGATGAGTGCCTGGCTCCACTTGGCAGGTGCCAGAGTTAAGAACCAGGGACTGCCTGAAATCTCTGGGCTCCAAGATGACGGGTCCGTCTCTGTCATCCTCCCACACTCTCTACTGCCTATCCCTTCTTCCATGGAGGGAGGATCCCTTGACCCTGCCTCTTTCTGAGCTTTGTAACTGGTAAACAGAGTCTGCAAAGATTCCACTGAGCTAAAAGATTTGCACTTTCTTTGCGGGTAGCTATGGTGTGTATGGGGGAAGGCTCGTGGGAATGAAGGCTATTCATTTAACTGTATCAGAGCTAGAAAAGCTTGGGGCTGAAAACTGCAAAGGAACTGATTAGAGGTGAGCTCTGGATCATCAAAGAAAATTGAGACTTCTCTGGTTAGAAGCTCTTTAAGGTATGCATGGGACAGAAAATGGGATATTTGACATGTGGTTACCTTTTTGTGGGCCATTTTATATACAAGTGTTCTTTTCTATAGCAAACTTATTTCTTGTTTCTGGCCACACTCGTTTTGGTCTTATAGTCCAAATCAGCCATAGGTCATTTAAATACCCCCTCACCACCCTTTGTTTCCTTCTCTTCTTTGCAACCCTGCTGTCACCTTGAATTACTCCCCTTCCCCTTTCCTGGAAGCTCTTGGGGGTCAGTCCCTCTTTTCCGAGAAGCTGTTAACTGCCTGCAGTTGGGCCTGGGAGGCTCCAGGAGGGTGACAGCAGAGTCCTGGTTTGGAGTCGGGTTACACCACTTGTGTCTGAGTTCACGCAGCATGTTCCTCTGTCAGGGATTCCGCAAATATCTCCCTGAGGTAAAAAAGGAAAGTGCGCTGTGCTCCAGCACCCAGAGCAGTGAGCCCAGTCCCGAGTCCCGGAGAGAGCTCCAGCAATACGGGCCATGTTGCCGTAGCCCCGGCCTCTGGTTCCGCAGCCTCAGCTGCCTCCCAGCCGGCTCGCTTCATGCTGCGGTGCAGCTGCACCATGTTACTGGGCTGAGGGGGCAATCAGGCACGCTCCTCCCCATGGGTTGCCCATCATGTCTAATGGATATCGCACTCTGTCCCAGCACCTCAATGACCTGAAAAAGGAGAACTTCAGCCTCAAGCTGCGCATCTACTTCCTGGAGGAGCGCATGCAACAGAAGTATGAGGCCAGCCGGGAGGACATCTACAAGCGGGTGAGTTCAGGGGCCTGCCTCTCCGGGGCAGGGGCAGGGGATGGGGATGGTGTAGCCTTCCCCAGTCCGTCACTATTCCAGGCTCTTCCTAGCTGGGGCTGTGCTAGTCAGTGAGAGAGGTGGGGTTTCGTCTAGCTCTGGTCATCCTAACAACCTGTGACCTTGGACAAGCTCATTTCACTTCTCTGGTGCCTGCTTTCTGCTTTCCTTCTCTGTAAAGAAAGAGGGCTGAAATAAATCAGAGGCTCTTTCAAACTCTGACGTGGAACGGTGCAGAACAATCACCTTGGGAGCTGATTTAAAATGTAGATTCCATGCCTTATCCTAGGGATTTTGATTTAGTCATGTGGAAGTGTGGGGCTGGGGTGGATATTTGCATTTTTAAAATGTATTAATTTATTTTAGAAACGAGTCTTGCCCTGTTGCTCAGGCTGGAGTGCAGTGTCACTATGACAGCGCCGCAGCCTCCAACTCTTTGGCTCAAGTGATCCTCCTGGGTCAGCCTCCCGGGTAGCTGGGATCACAGGCGAGGGACACCAGGCCCAGATAATTAAAAAAAAGAAAAACAAAAACTGGCAAGGCACTGTGGCTCAAGCCCATTATCCCAGCACTTTGGGAGGCCAAAGAAGACAGATGGCTTGAGGTCAGGAATTTGAGACCAGCGTGGCCAACACGGTGAAACCCCATCTCTACTAGAAATAATTTAAAAATTAGCAGGTGTGTTGGTGAGTGCCTGTAGTCCAAGCTACTTGGGAAGCTCAGGCAGGAAAATCTCTTGAACCCAGGAGGCAGAGGTTGCAGTGAGCCGAGATTGTGCCTAGATGACCTAGATGACCAGCGTAGATGATGAAGCAAGACTCTTTCTTGTCTCAAAAAAAAAAAATTGTAAAGAAGGGCAGAAGGGGTGGCACTATGTTGTCCAAGCTGCTCTCAAACTCCTGGCCTTTAGATCCTCGCACTTCAGCCTCCCCAGTCATTGGTATTATAGGTATGAGCCACCTAGCCTGGCAAAATATGCTCTTTTTTTTTTTTTTTAGAGACGGAGTCTCACTCTGTCGCCCAGGCCGGAGTGCAATGGTGTGATCTTGGCTCACTGCAACTTCCGCCTCCTGGGCTCAAGCAATCCTTCTGCCTCAGCCTCCCGAATAGCTGGGATTACAGGCATCTGCCACCATGCCCAGCTAACCTTTTTAAAAATATTTTTAGTAGAGACAGGGTTTCACCATGTTGGCTAGACTGGTCTGGAACTCCTGACCTCAGGCAATCCACCCACCTCGGCCTCCCAAAGTGCTGGAATTACAGACATGAGCCACCTTGCCCAGCCAAAAATGTCCATTTTTAAGACGAGATCTGAGGTGACTCTGAAGCAGATCATCACCAGGTCATACCTCTACTAGAGAAAGGCTGCTCCTAACTCCGGCTTGGTGGGGCAGAGAATGATGCTATGGAGAAAAGGGCAGGGGCTACGGGTGTTTCTGTTCCTTGAGAAGTTCATGTTTGCTTTTGAAGATGACTATGTAGATAAGTGTTTACGACAGAATCTTAGGCATTTTTAGTCTTTGGAATAGCTTGCCTTAGAATGAAGAAGAGGGTACCTATGGGATAGCAGTTGGCCTAGGTGGAGTGGGAGGGAAAATGGCCATTTCCTTGGACGGAAGGGCTATCTTGATTGATGGGTCAGTGATTGGGGTGGGGAAGGAAGACCTGCTGGATTGGCTGAGCTGAGGGTGAGATGACACAGCACCTAGGTAAGAGGACATCGGGCTGTGGGTTATGAGGACTAAGCCTCCTAGCTGGTCACCACAATATTGGTTTCCTCAGCCCTCTCTGTGTCTGAACAAGCAGGACCTGAAGTGGCCCAAATGACCGGGGACTAGTTGCCTCTGACCTTATCAGAAATTCTAAATCTCCAACTGTTTACCCCAGAGGAGTATACAGATATTATCATTTTCTCTATGTGCCCTGTACTGTCAAGAGGATAACTGGGCAGCATTATAGGCTGCTAGATAATATCTTTGATCAGGGGAATAGCTGGTGTCTATGAGACCCAAATGATTATTTGGTAAATTCAATTAATGTGTACAGCTAAATCTGGGGGATTGAACCCTACTTCCTGTCTCTCCTGCATTTCCATGTTTTAAATTCGAATTTTCCAGAAGTTCATCCAGATTCACCTTTCATCTTTCATGTGGCTACATAATGAGTATGCCTCACTGGAGCTGCCGGGAGTCAAGAAGGATGTTGCCAAGTGAGGGTTGGTAACAGAGATGGTGAGAGAGGGAGGATGACAGGGAGGACTTGCCTTAGGGTAGGAACAGTGATAGAGTTGTTCACTGTGCAGAGGGAGCAACTTTCCCCATTAACTGTCTTCAAGGCAAAGAAGGAAGGGACAATTTCTTAGATAATTTGAGGAAAATGATTTTTTGTTTTTTGAGACAGAGTCTCGCTCTGCCACCCAGGCTGGAGGGCAGTGGCATGATCTCCGCTCAGTGCAACCTCCACCCCTGGGGTTCATGCAATTCTCCTGAGTAGCTGGGACTATGGATGCCTGCTACCACACCTGGCTAATTTTTGTATTTTTAGCAGAGATGGGGTTTTACCATGTTGGCCAGGCTGGTCTGAAACTCCTGACCTCAGGTGATCCACCTGCATCAGCCTCCCAAAGTGCTGGGATTTTACAGGCATGAGCCACAGAGCTCTGCCAGGATTTTTTTAAAAGATTGAATCTTATGGCTGCCTGAATCATTTGGTCTCACTCTGCTTCTCCCTAGCTAAAGATCTTTAGGAAACATTTTGAATGGGGTGTGAGAAGGCACCATTTCTCAACTGGAGAAGTGTGATAAATGAGATTATAGGAGCTGCACAAGGTGTGTGTGAGGGGAGTGGAACACAGCATATTGTCACATGCAGACAGGACAGCCCTTAGATATGGCCCTGTCTCTTATTTAGTCTTATGTGTGAGCAGAGTAGTCAGAGAGCTAGTGCATCACATGATTTGAGGGATCTCAAACTACTTCTTACCAAATGTTTGTTCAATCTGTCTGTCATATTACTCTTCTCATTTGGTTATGATTATTTGAAAAGTGCTAAAAGCTTGTGTTAACGTGTTCTTATTACTTGGGAAACAGACTACATAAAGCCATTATCAATCATTCAGAGTTGAAATTAGTTTATCACATTATGTTGTGATGAGGGATTGATAGATTCTAGGGCAGTTCTGGTTTATTTTACTTTATTTTTGAGACAGGGTGTTACTCTGTCACCCAGGCTAGAGTGCAGTGGCACTGTCACAACTCACTGCAGGCTTGACCTCCTGGGCTCAAGCGATCCTTCCACCCCAGCCTCCCAAGCAGCTGGGACCACAGGTGTGCAACCATACCTGGCTAATATATATATATATACACACACACACATACATACAATTTTTTTTCAGAGATTGAGGTCTCACTATGTTGCCCAGGCTAGTCTCAAACTCCAGGGCTCAAGTGATCTTCCTACCTTGGCCTCCCAAAGTGCTGGGATTACAGGCGTGAGCCACCTCACCTGGCCACAATTCTGTTTTGATGTAAGAAAAAGAGGTTAGGAAAACACTGCATTAGGACCTATTGTCTTGAGATTCAACTAGGAAACTTAGTCAAGTTACTTAGTCTCCCTGAGCCTGTTCCAGCCTCTATAGGACTGGCATTGAGAATAACGCTACAGATACTGAGAATTACTTTTTCTATGAATAAATAGCAGCCGTGAAGATGAAATAAGAAAACATATCAAAACACGTAAACTTAATAGCATCATATATATATATATATGAGAGGGTAGTAGTTATATTTCTGCTAGTAGTTATAGTTATTATAAAATTTAAAAATGAGGAAGAGGTTTGACTCTTTATAATCTCACCCTCATAATTCCCACAGATGTGTCTTACGTTCATTCTTGTTATTCATATTGTGCTCCCACAAGATTGGGAATATTAATTAGCGCAGTGTTGATGAAGAGGCATCATGGGTAATGTGCCCAGCATCACATGGTGAATGAGGTGGTTCAAAGGAGAATTTAGAGTACTGTTCTGTTACCAAACTCATTCACAGAAGTTTGACTTTTCTGCTGCTAAGAAACAGAATTTTCTTGATTCTGATTTTTTTTCTTTAGTGTCAGAGGGACACTTCTTTACAGAAAATATAGCAAAAATGTTAAATCAAACCCAACTGAATTAGAATCTGCCATAATTTGAGTGCTACGTGTGTGTGGTTCTTTTTCAGGAAACCAGTACTTGTGAAACATATGTAAAGTCTATTGTGAGTAGTAATTATTTTATTGATTTGCGTATTTATGCTACTGGGAATTTTTGTTGAGCTATTTGTACTTAAGAGGGAAAAATTACTCTTAGTGAAAAACAATAAAAGTATTTGGCTTCAGGAAAGGGAAATATGGGCAACTTTGGGAGAAGAGGACTGGAAAATGGGTGCTATCTTTCTCTTTCCAAGTGGGAAGTCTTTTTCTAGGTAGTTGATTGAGGAGACGAGATATAATCCTTACTTGTAAATGGAAGCTACAAGGATTTTAAATTATAAGAGGAGTTGTCAAAGCTAGAGAGTTATGTTAGAAATCTAAGCGTATCAACTTCAAAGCAAGTAAATAAAAAAGAGTTTCTCTTTTTTAAGCTGTTTAGAGATTTAAGAAATAATCTTAAGAATCATCCTGGGCATGGATTAATAAAATAGTATTAGTTTATACATAAAATTTGGTTTCTTGAGACTGTCTACTTTTCTGTTGAGTGTTTAAGTTAAGCTATCCTTTAAGCTTCAATTTTTGTAAATTATCATAGTAATTTTTTTAGAAAGGAAGAGGCTGCTTACTCTCAGTACAGATAAAGTGGGACATATGCCTACGTGATTAGGCACTGGTACCCCCTCTTGGTAGCAAACATTAATTGTAAGTTCGGTTTTTAGGGAAGACAGTGTTAAACATATAAAGCAAGCAAAGGAGAAATCATTGCAGTACACTGACTTTGGAGCAAAATAAAGTGAGAGAATGTTGTTGAGTGGTCCACAGCTGAGTATGGCCCGCTCCTAGGGAGACTGGCTTGTTAGCATTTCTGGACCGCAGCTGCTGTGGTAAGTAATTTTTGGGTGGCAACTTGGCTGACTTCCTCATTGTTGATTGCCTAATCCTGCATCTTCTCATATTAGCCAAGTGTGTCGCCACTGGAATCATGTCTGACCGTGGAATTTATGAAATCCACTGCTGTTCGGTAAACACCCAGTCTCCAAACGGCACACAAAACCATCATCACTGGGTTTTGCCCCCTGATGACTACTTGTTCAACTTGTGTGAATTAAGTTTCCATTCTAAGACTGAAATTTAAAAACTGACAAGGCCAGATCTGATAGCAAAAGGGTCAGGAGAAATAGAATGTTGTCATCTTTGACCAGATAGAGTCGATGTTTAAATATTATATAATTGATATTGGAGGTTAAAATGGATTTGGCCCTTAGATATGAGTTGAGAGAGTTGTGTTCCATTGTTTTATGCCCTTAAACTGCCTGACCTCTTTTAGATTGAAACTTCTTTGGTTTTCTCATTTTTGAGATCGGATGATACTTTTCCTGAGCAATTTTTGAGGTTTGTAAATAGCATACTTCTATAGCTATAGTAAACAGCTTACTGATTTTACTTACCTACCAAATTGCCATTGTTTTTACTATTCTGTTGGTTAAGAGCTACAAACTGGCGAGACCTGGGGTGAAATCTTGGTTTTTCTACTTATTATTTGTGTTGGGAAAAATACCATAATTTCTCTGAGCTAAAGCAAGTACAGTAATAACACCTATCTTATAGGATCTGGAGGAAGATTAAATGAGTCTATTAGCTGAACTCAGCAAAATGCCTATCACATAGTAAGCCCTCAATAAATATTTGCCATTATTGTGACAAATCGAGAGATGGGAAAATTATCCAGATAAGTCTAATTCCTGGAAACATTCACACTGGACTATTTTTTCTTATTCCCAATCAATTTCTTTTTCCTCAATAGTGGACTTGAGACCATTTGTCCTAGTTGTCTCAATTCTCAATTTTTGTTTGCTTGTGTATAAATAACATAATATAATCCAAGTGTCCCTATTGCATCAAATTTACCTTGGCATTCTCAGATACAAATGTTCATCCAAAGAAAACAGATGAAAAAGGCTGGGTTGGTTAAATTTCTTTTTGGCTCATTGACTGATTTTCTTTAGTTCCAGCCTGATTTCTTTAGGCTTCGGGCAACATGATGAGTTACAGTTTACCTGCAGACTTACAGGGACGCTCAGGAACTCCATCAGGCTATAGGATTTAGGAAGATTGACTTGAACCAAAGGAAGGCTATTAGAGAAGGATGAGTTATCTTGGTGAGTTATCAAAATGTTGGGACAAAAGTTTGAACTCTAAGGAAACCTAAATTCTTTTTTTTTAAAAACAGAGTCTAGCTCCGTAGCCGGGTGCCAGGCTGGAGTGCAGTGGCACAATCTCGGCTCACTGCAACCTCTGCCTCCTGGGTTCAAGCAATTCTGCTGCCTCAGCCTCCTGAGTAGCTGGGACTACAGGCGTGCGCCACCACATCCAGCTAATTTTTGTATTTTTAGTAGAGATGGGGTTTCACCATGTTGGCCAGGTTGGTCTTGATCTCTTGACCTTGTGATCCGCTTGCCTTAGCCTCCCAAAGTGCTGGGATTACAGGCGTGAGCCACCCCGCCCATCCAGAAACCTAAATTGTTAATCTGCCCTTTCTAGCTACATGATCTTGGCCAAGTCACTTAACTTCTGTGAACCTTAGTTTCCTAAATTAGAGTCATCAATTCCTGCCCTGCTCTTCTCCCCATGTGTAAACATGTTTTAATCTATTAGATGTTAGATAAATAGAAAGGATTGTGATTTCTATCCTGCATACCTGGAGATACATACTAGAGAGCGTGCACCTGCTCAGGTTATTGTCTTAAGTGGCTGTTTGGCTGCTTTTGCCAGAATTAATGATAGTATTCTTTTTTTTTTTTTTTGAGAGGGAGTCTCGCTCTGTCACCCAGGCTGGAGTGCAGTGGCACAATCTTGGCTCATTGCAACCTCCACCTCCTGAGTTCAAGTGATTCTCCTGACTCAGCCTCTTGAGTAGCTGGGGTTACAGGCACCCACCACCACATGAGGCTAATTTTTGTATTTTTAGTAGAGACAGGGTTTCACCATGTTGGCCAGGCTGGTCTCAAACTCCTGACCTTGTGATCTGCCTGCCTCGGCCTCCCAAAATGCTGGGATTACAGGTGTGAGCCACCACACATGGCCAGCCAAACTATCTTTAAATCGTTCTCTGGAAGCCTCGTATGAACATGGTCTGTGTGTGTGTATCTGTCTATGCACACTCCATGTGCCAATTCTCCATTCTCAGCCTTCTGAGGTTCATGAGGTCATGCTTATCTATTTCTTCTTTTGGGGAATGAAAATTGGAAGAAAATAGGGGGAATCTATCTATTAAATATTTGTAACCAATATTTATGATTTTGGTTAATTGTTTTTTAAACTTCACACTCATCAGGATGGCTACTATACTAAAAATAAAACAACCCAGAAAATATCAAGTATTAGTAAGGATGTGGAGAAATTGGAACCCTTGTGTATTGCTAGAAAGAATATAAAATGGTGCAAGTGCTGTGAAAAACAGTATGGAGTTTCTCAAAAAATTAAACATAGACTTACCATATAATCCAGCAATTCTGCTCTGCGTATAACCCAAAAGAAATGAAAACAGATACTCAAACAGATATTTGTATTTCTGTGTTCATAGGAGCATTATTTACAGTAGCCAACAGGCGGAAGCAACCTAAGTGTTCATTGACGAATGAATGAAAAAAATTATTTAGCCTCAGAAAGGTCTGAAACTCTGACATGTGCTGTAACATGAGTGTCATGCTAAGTAAAGTCAATCCCCAAAGGACAAATATATATTTATATATTTCACTTAAATGAAGTACCTAAAGTAGTCAAATAATGAAGACAGAAAGTGGAATGGTGGTTGCCAGGTGTTGGGGGAAGGAGGGAATGGGGAGTTAGTGGCTACAGAGTTTCATTCGGGAAAAAGTTCTGGAGATGGATAGTGATGATGTTTGAACAACTATGTGAATGTACTTAATGCCACAGAACTGTATACTTAAAAATAGGTAAAACGGCAGATTTTATGATGCATATTTTACCACACACACAAAAAATGTTTAAGCCTGGCATGTTGGCTCATGTCTGTAATTTCAGCACTTAAGGAGGCCAAGGTGGGAGGAATCACTTGAGCCCAGGAGTTTGAGACTAGCCTGGTCAACAGAGTGAGACTTCATCTCTCTAAAAAAAATTGTTTTAATTAGCCGACATAGTGTTGTGTGCCTGTGGTCCCAGCTACTTGGAAGGCTGAGGTGGGAGGATTGCTTGAGCTCCGGAGGTTGAGGCTTCAGTGAGCCATGATTGTACCCCTGCATTCTAGCCTGGGTGACAGAGACCCCATCTCACACATACACAAAATGTTTAAAGCAACTTTCCCCAAAGCATCAGTTACTTTAAAACATAGTGGAACTTTTAACCAAAACCAACTTCTGCTGTTGCTTAACACAACTTATCTCGTTTTGCAGAGCTTTTGATAAGAATCCATAACACTTGCCTGTTGAGAAACGCTTTTTCCCTTTGAATACTTAAGAATGTTTTCCCAATCACTGGAAAACAAATCTCAAACTAAATTCTGGGCCCTAATTTAATTTTAATCCACTTTCAGTTATCTCTCTAACAATGTCTACTTAATTTATACTTCTGGATGAACTTTTACAAGGCTACTTCTTCCTTTAACTTACGTACATCCAGGTTTATGCATTGATAGAAGTAGCATATTACACTTGAGAAAAATACGCATTCTAAGTTTCTATCTCAAATGTTTCCCTTGTTTGCAATATCATTTTAGTCATTCTTTTGCTCATGTTTGCACACATGCATAGCTGTATTCAATCAAATGTCTATTGATTATCTACTTTACGCCAGCCACTGTGCTAGATTCTGGTGGAGAAGACAGCAACAAATAAATATAAATGGTATAAGAAGGGCTACCATAGAGGTATGGACAGACTACTCTATAGTATAATAAAATCCACCAGGAAAGGCCTTGCCAAGTGTGCGAAGTTTGCACTGAATCCTAAAAGGTAGTAACACACAGGAAACAGGAAAAGGCATTTCAAACAGAAGAAAAAATAAACAAAGGCACAGAGGCGTACAAAACCATTGGGTGCTTGGCGCACTCTGAATCGTTCAGTATGGCTAGATCGTGTGGTATGGAGGGCTTGTGGTGGTGGTAAGATGAGGCTGCAGGGGAGAAATCATGGAAAGTTTTGTACTTATCCGTTCATTCATTCTTAAGCATTAATTAGGTACCTGCTATGTTCCAAGCACTAGAAATTGGGACTTCTAAGGTGAGTAAACCACAGGTGCCAGAGTATAGTACAAGGCAGTATCAGAGCTATGTACAAAGTGTAAGGAAACTCAAAGGGGGCACTTTGATTCCAAATGAATAGAGTGGATGGAAAGCAAATCTGCAAAGGATCCTTCAGGATGACCCCTGAACTTTGTCTTCAAAGGGGAATAAGCATTACTAAATCAATGGATGCTGAGGTTGGAGGAGAGAATTTTTTGCCACAAGCAAAAGCCTTTAGGCAAGAAACCATAGGGTGTGTGCATAGAATTAGAAGTAGTTTAGTGTTGCTGGATTTAAGTACTAGGGGAGGAATGAGGCTGATGTGAGGGACACAGTCTTTTGTACCATTTTAAAGAGTGTGGACTTTATCCTGAGGGTGATAAGGCACCATTGAAGGCCTTTAAGCTGCAGGGAACCTGCTAGATCCCTCTGATGCATGGGAAAGGTAGATTCAAGAGAGGCAAGGCAGGAGGTGAGTGAGAACAGACTGGCCAAGACAAAGAAGGCCTGAGTGAGGGCTGTAGGAATAGAGGGGAGGCAACTCACCTCTAAAGTATTTAAGAGGTGAAATATTTGTAGGACTTGATGATTGATCAGTATGGGAGAATTGAGAGAAAGGAATCAAGAGGAAGGCCAGGCTAAGAGAAGTCACTTTTTCTGGACTTCTGGTTCTTTGTTTAAATGAGTGAGCTGGACCAGGATTGACGCAAACATTCCTCCCAGTTCTAAAGTCCTGTGATTCTGGGCAGCCTCTCTGAATGTTCTCACCCCAGCTTAGGTAGTTGCTTAAAAGAGACTCATAGTTTCTCAGTTTCTCTGATGGCTTCTCAGGATGTGAGGTGGCAGGCAGAGCTGAGATGGCTTTGGAACTGCCAGCTAATGTCAGGGAAATCTAGTGCTGTTACCAGGTAGCCGGAGCTATAATTAGCTCAGTTGCTAGGGCAAGGCTGAGATTCTGTAAGCGTGGACTGCCAGCAACAGCTTTCCCTGCTGGATAAATTTACTTGTTTGAAAGAACAAAGTGGGTATGGATGGGGTGTTTTAAAATGTGTTTTAGATAATTTAAATTTTGCCCTGGGTATAGGATATGTTAAAAGCAGAAAACGGGTTTGTGTCGGGTCTAATTAACATCTTGCCTAGGGCAGGAGCGAGGAAAAATTCTACTTTGATATATGTTTGGATAGCTGGAAAGAGACTTACTTTCACCTGAAGGGTGATAAGTAAGAACATAAAATCACTGTTCAGAGGTAGAGAAGATCTTGAAGTTAATATACATAATCCCTTCACTTTTTAAGAAAACCATTTATTTAAAAATAGTTTTGGACTTACAGTAAAGTTATAAAAATAGTACAGAGCGTTCCCATATGCCATTCACTCAGCTTCCTCTAAAGAGCAAACCCTTCATTTTAAAGATAAGATGACTAAAGCTCAGAATAGTAATTTGCCTAAAGTCACACAGTAAATTAGTAGCCAAGCTCAGACTAGAATCCAGGAGGCCTAACTACCTGTTCAGGCTGCTTATAGGACCTCTAGGGTCTTCAACAAAATTTTAAGAACTGTAAGTGCTTGTCAGAACTTAGTTTTTCTTTCCTTTTGCATTACTGGGCTAAAATAGAACCCACATGGCAGGAGCTAGAGTAATTCACAGATAGATGAATCTGTACCCTGTGCCTACTGCCAAAAGAAAAGATTTAGTTCCTCAGCCCCCTCAGAAGTCTCATCTGTAGGTTTTCAAAAGCCACTGTGAATGTATTTTTTTCTTTTGCCCTGCTCCCTGCTCTGGCTTTTGCCATCTCATCTGATCAAGTTCAACTGCTCAGAGAAAGGAGGCTCTATAATACACAGAGTAGGCACGGGGATGGGGGGCTGGTGTGAACTGGAAAGGGGCCCGCCCTATCATGTTCAATAGCAGCTAATCCACCCACACACCAACAGCAGTGATCCCACTTGGTACATGCTGTTCTGTGGAGAGCTAAGTAATAGTCATGTGGCTTTTTGCCAAGCAACTTTAGAAGTGACTTTGGGCAGCACTGGGCAGTTACCATCCCTGTTATTTAGAAACTTGGCTTGATGAAGTGGGGAGTGAACGAAAGGCACAGGCTGCCTTTTCATCTCCCAGCCTCATGTGAGCCCTGCTGCTGCAAAAGGCTACAGGCCACCTCTTCAGGCACATGGGGCTTTAGAAAGCCCACCCAAATGCTTGAGAAGAGGAAGTCCTTCTTTTTTTTTGAGATGGAGTCTCGCTTTGTCACCCAGGCTGGTGTGCAGTGGCGTGATCTCAGCTCACTGCAGCCTCTGCCTCCTGGGTTCCAGCTGTTCTCCTGCCTCAGCCTCCTGGGTAGCTGGGATTACAGGCACACACCACCATGGCCACCTAATTTTTGTATTTTTGCTAGAGATGGGGTTTCACTATGTTGGCCAGGCTGGTCTTGAACTCCTGACTTCAGGTGATCCACCCACCTAGGCCTCCCAAAGTGCTGGGATTACAGGTGTGAGCCACCACACCAGGCAGAGGAAGCCCTTCCTTAAGGTCCCTGGGTGAGTGGCGGGGAGACTCCTAGCATGAAGGCTGTGTTCTAGAGCTGCAAAAAGAGGTCTAGGCACTGGTTGAGGGCCTGAAGTCAGCCAGTTCTTTCAGGTCACTTTTTCTTGGTAAGTCTCAGATCTTCTCCCTGAGACCACACAGGTAGCTGCCTCTCTCAGAGTTACTCCCACTCCAGATTCTTGCCAGTCAAGCTCACTGTCTGCTCAACACAAACGTAAATCTAGTCTTGCCACTGTGAACTCCACACATTTGAGATAGGTCTCAGTTAAATTAGAACGTTTGTTTTGCCAAGGTTGAGGACACATGCCCCTGACACAGCCTTAGGAAGTCCTTATGGCATGTGCCTAAGGTGGTTAGGGCACAGCTTGATTTTGTACATTTTAGGGAGACATGAGACATCAATCAGTGTAAGAAGTACATTGGTTCAGCCTGGAAAGGCAGGATGACTTGAAGCGAAGGCTGGAAGATTCAAAGTGGGGAGGAGGCTTCTAGGTCACAGATAGTTGAGAGACAAATGGTTGCTTTCTTTTGAGTTTCTAATTAACCTTTCTGAAGGAGGCAATTAGATATGCATTTATCTCAGTGAGCAGAGAGATAACTTTGAATAGAATGGGAGGCAGGTTTGCCCTAAACAGTTTCCAGCTTAAGTTTTCCTTTTATTTATTTTTATTTATTTATTTTTATTTCCATGGTTTATGGGGAATAGGTGGTGTTTGGTTACATGAGTAAGTTCTTTAGTGGTGATTTGTGAGATTTTGGTGCACCCATCACCCAAGCAGTGTACACTGCACCCAATGTGTAGTCTTTTATCCCTCACCCCCTTCCCACCCTTTCCCCTTGAGTCCTCCAAGTACATTGTGTCATTCTTACACCTTTGCATCCTCACAGCTTAGCTCCCACTTATGAGTGAGAACATATAGTGTTTTGTTTTCCTTTCCTGAGTTACTGTACTTAGAATAATAGTCTCCAATCTCATCCAGATCACTGTGAACGCTAATAATTTATTCCTTTTTATGGCTGATTAGTATTCCATCATATATATATATATATATATATATATACACATACATACACACACACACCCCCCATTTTCTTTATCCATTCATTCATTGATGGACATTTGGGTTGGTTCCACATTTTTACAGTTGTGAATTGTGCTCTATAAACATTCGTGTGCAAGTATCTTTTTGTATAATCACTTCTTTTCCTCTGGGTAGATACCCAGTGGTGGGATTGCTGGGACAAATGGTAGTTCTACTTTTAATTCTTTAAGGAATCTCCACACTGTTTTCCATCGAGGTTGTACTAGTTTACATTCCCGCCAGCAGTGTAAAAGTGTTCCCCGTTTGAACATCACACACTGGGGCCTGTCGGGGGTGGGGGCTAGGGAAAGGACAGCAGGGGGATGAGGGGTTAGGGGAGGGATAGCATTAGGAGAATACTTAATGTAGATGACAGGGTGATGGATGCAGCAAACCACCGTGGCACATGTATACCTATGTAACAAACCTGCACATTCTGCACATGTATCCCAGAACTTTAAGTATAATAGTAATAATAAACACCTAAAAAAAAAGAAGTGTTCTTTGTTCACTGCATCCACATCCACATCTGTTTTGATTTTTTGATTATGGCCATTCTTGCAGGAGTAAGGTTGGTATCACATTGTGGTTTTGATTTGCCTTTCCCTGATTGTTAGTGATGTTGAGCATTTTTATATATGTTTGTTGGCCATTTGTATATCCTTTTTCGAGAATTGTCTATTCATGTCCTTAGCCCACTTTTTGATGGGATTGTTTGTGTTTTTCTTGCTGATTTGTTTGAGTTTGTTGTAGATTCCGGATATTAGTCCTTTGTCAGATGTATACATTGTGAAGATTTTCTCCCACTCTTTAGGTTCTGTTTACTCTGCTGACTGTTCTTTGGCTGTGCAAAAACTCTTTAGTTTAATTAAGTCTCAGCTATTTATCTTTGTTTTTATTGGATTTGCTTTGGGGTTCTTGGTCATAAAATCCTTGCCTAAGTCGATGTCTAGAAGGGTTTTTTTCGATGTTATCTTTTAGAATTTTTATAGTTTCAGGTCTTAGATTTAAATCCTTAATCCATCTTGAGTTGATTTCTGTGTAAGGTGAGAGATGAGGATCCAGTTTCATTCTCTTACATGTGGCTAGCTGATTATCCCAGCACCATTTGTTGAAAAAGGTATCCTTTCCCCACTTAATGTTTTTGTTTGCTTTGTCAAAGATCAGTTGGCTGTAAATATTTGAGTTTATTTCTGAATTTTCTATTCTGTTCCATTGGTCTATGTGCCCATTTTTATGGCAATATCGTGCTGTTTTCATGTCTGTGGCCTTACAGTATAGTTTGAAATCAGGTAATGTGATGCCTATAGATTTGTTCTTTTTGCTTAGTCATCCTTTGGCTATGCGGGCTCCTTTTTGGTTCCATATGAATTTAAGAATTGTTTCTTCTAATTCTGTGAAGAATGATGGTGGTATTTTGATGGGAATTGTGTTGAATTTGTAGATTGCATTTGACAGTATGGTCATTTTCACAATATTGATTCTACCCATCCATGAGCATGGGATGTGTTTCCATTCGTTTGTGTCATCTGTGATTTCCTTCAGCAGTGTTTTGCAGTTTTCCTTGTAGAGGTCTTTCCCCCTCCTTGGTTAGGTATATTCCTAAGTATTTTATTTTTTGCAGCTATTGTAAGAGGGGTTGAGTTCTTGATTTGATTCTCAGCTTGGTCACTGTTGGTATAGGGAAGAGCTACTGATTCGCATACATTAACTTTGTATCCAGAAACTTTGCTGAATTGTTTTTTCAGTTCTAGGAGCTTTCTGGAGTAGTCTTTAGGATTTTCTGGTAAACGATAGTATCATCAGCAAACAGTGACAGTTTGACTTCCTTTTTATTGATTTGCATGCCCTTTATTTCTTTGTCTCGTCTGATTTCTCTGGATAGGATTTCCAGAACTATGTTGAAAAGGAGTGGTGACAGTGGGCATCCTTTTCTTGTTCCAGTTCTCAGAGGAAATGCTTTCAACTTTTCCCCATTATTTATTATGTTGACTGTGGATTTGTCATAGACGACTTTTATTACATTGAAGTGCATCACTTGAATGCTGAGTTTGCTCAGAGTTTTAATCATAAGGGATGCTGGATTTCATCAAATGCTTTTTCTGTGTCTATTGAGATGATCATGTGATTTTTTAAAATACTGCTTATGCTGTGTATCACGTTTATTGGCTTGTGTATGTTAAACCATCCCTGCATCCCTGGTATGAAACCCACTTGATCATGGTGGATTATCTTTTGGATATGTTGTTGGATTTGGTTAGCTCGTATTTTGTTAAGGATTTTAGTATTTATGTTCATCGAGGATGTTGGTCTGCAGTTTTCTTTTTTGGTTATGTCCTTTCCTGATTTTGGTATTAGGGTGATACTGGCTTCATAGAATGATTTAGGGAGGTTTCCCTCTTTATCTTGTAGAATAGTGTCAATAGGATTGGTACTAATTCTTCTTTAAATGTCTGGTAACATTTCTGTTGTGAATCCATCAGTCCTGGACTTTTTTTGTTGGTAATTTTTAAATTACCATTTCAATCTTGCTGCTTGTTATTGGTCTGTTTAGGGTATCTAATTCCTCCCGATTTAAGCCAGGAGGGTTGTATCATTCCAGGAATTTATCCATCTCTTCTAGGTTTTCTAGTTCATGGACGTAAAGGTGTTCACAGTAGCTTTGAATGATCTTTTGTATTTCTGTGGTGTCGGTTGTAATATCTCCCGTTTCATTTCTTATTGAGATTATTTGGATTTTTTCTTTTATTTTCTTGGTTAATCTTGCTAATGGTTATCAGTTTTATTTATCTTTTCCAAGAATCAGGTTTTTGTTTCATTTATCTTTGGTATTTTTTTGTTTGTTCCATTTCATTTAGTTCTGCTCTGATCTTGGTCATTTCCTTTCTTCTGCTGGGCTTGGGTTTGGTTTGTTCTTGTTTGTCTCATTCCTTGAGGTGTGACCTTAGATTGTCTGTTTGTGCTCTTTCAGACTTTTTGATGTAGGTGTTTAGGGCTATGAAGTTTCCTTTTAGCACTGCCTTTGCTGCATTCCAAAAAGTTTGATAGTTTGTGTTACTATTTTCATTCAGTTCAAATGGTTTTTTGATTTCCATCTTGATTTCATGATCATTGAGGAGCAGGTTATTTAATTTCCATGTATCTGCATGGCTTTGGAGGTTCCTTTAGGAGTTGATTTCCAGTCTTACTCCACTGTGGTCTGAGAGAGTGCTTGATATAATTTCAATTTTCTTAAATTTATTGAGGCTTGTTTTGTGGCCTACCATGTGGTCTGTCTTGGAGAAAGTTCCATGCACTGTTTAATAGAATGTATATTCTGTGGCTGTTGGATGGAATGTTCTGTATGTATCTGTTAAGTCCGTTTGTTCCAGCGTATAGTTTAAATCCATTGTTTCTTTGTTGAGTTTCGGTCTTGTTGACCTGTCTAGTGCTGTCAGTGGAGTACTGAAGTCCTCCACCACTATCATGTTGCTGTCCATCTCATTTCTTAGGTCTATTAGAAATGGATTTATAAATTTTGGAACTCCAGTGTTAGGTGCATATATGTTTAGGACTGTGATATTTTTCTGCTGGACAAGGCCTTTTATCATTATGTTATGTCACTCTTTGTCTTTTTTAACTGCTGTTGCTTTAAAGTTTGTTTTGTCTAATATTGTAGGGCTGATGGCCCACAGGGTCGTGGGGTGTCCCTTATGCTGTGCTGAGGCGCAGGATCCAAGAAATGAGACAGGACACAGAAGTACAAGAAAAATGCAGCTGGACTTGGGGGACCACGCCACCTATAAGCGGAGTCAAGTGAGGCCCCAAATGTCCAGAAGCATCAGTAGTTATTGTGTATAGGTTAGGGGGCAGGGCAGTCAGTGAAGTAATTTTTAAGAATAGTGATAGGGTCATGAGCAATAAAACAAGGGGTCCACCCCCATTAGGTCACCTAGGCTGGGAGGTGGACAGTGTGCAGCAAGGGGTCCATTCCCATTAGGTCGTTGAGGCAAGGGCCGTGTGCAGTAAGGGGTCCACCCCCATTAGGTCACCAAGGCATGGAGGTGGGCCATGCACAGTGAAGAGGGTGCAGTATGCAATACCTCTATCTAGGGCAAGCTACTAAGAAGGTTTATAGGAGGGTGCTTTAGGTCATATAGCAGTGACAGAGCTGTCAGGGTCTACGCCACCTGCTGGCAGCTTCCAATGAGTTCTATAGGGGAATGCTTTTCGAGCAGCACAGTAACAAGAGCTGATAAAGTTCACAGTCACCAAGGTGTAATTGCCAGTCTGAGGGCGGCCTTCCACAAGAACTGGAGCAAGGTCCTATGACTCCTTTATCAGGAGGAGTGGCTCTTGCCCCGAGCCTGCCATACAGCGGGTATCTTTATGATACTGAACGCTGCCGCCTGGGCCATGGATTCTTGTCCTGGTATAACTGTTTTTCCCTTAAATCATGCTCTGCACTGTGTCTGCTCTAGGCATTCCTCCGATTATGAGCTGCTTATTCCTTAATTCATGCTCTATAGGGCATCTACTCTAGGCATTCCTCCAATTATAAACTAAGACATAGTTATATGTGTGTGTGTGTATATATATATATATGGAAATAACTGAGTAGTAACACTATAAACTGAGATATTCTCCAGGCCTTAATTGTGCCAGGATTCTGCTTAGCTCTCCTTCCTTGGTACCTATATGGGGGGGTTACCCACAAATATAAGTATAGCTACTCCTGGGCCAGGCACAGTGGCTCCTGCCTATAATCCCAGCACTTTGGGAGGCCGAGGTGGGCGAATCACTTGAGGTCAGGAGACCAGCCCGGCCAACATGGTGAAACCCTGTTTCTACTAAAAATACAAAAATTAGCCAGGTGTGGTGGCTCATGCCTGTAGTTCCAGCTACTTGGAAAACTGAGGCAGGAGAATTCCTTGAACCCAGGAGGCGGAGGTTGCAGTGAGCTGAGGTAGCGCCATTGCACTCCAGCCTAGGCTACAAGAGTGAACTCCATCTCAAAAAAAAAAAAAAAAGAAAGAAAGAAAGAATAGTTACTCTTGCTTGTTTTTGGTGTCCATTTACATAAAATATCTTTTTTCACCCCTTTACCTTAAGTTTATGTGAGTCCTTATGTGATAGGTGAGTCTTGAAGGCAGAATATGGTTGGTGAATTCTGTTCCATTCTGCAATTCTGTATCTTTTAAGTGGAGCATTTAGGCCATTTACATTTAATGTTGGTATTGAGATGTGAGGTGCCATTCCATTCGTTGTGCTATTTGTTGCCTGTATACCTTGTTTTTTTGGGTTTTGTTTTTAAATTGTATTTTTGTTTTATGTATCCTGTGAGATTTATGATTTAAAGAGGTTGTTTTGATGTGTTTCAGGATTTGTTTCAAGATTTGGAGCTTCTTTTAGCAAATTTCATAGTGCTGGCTTCATAATGGCAAATTCTCTCAGCATTTGTTTGTCTGAAAAAAACTGTATCTTCCCTTCATATGTGAAGCTTAGTTTCCCTGGATATAAAATTCTTGGCTAATAATTGTTTTGTTTTAGGAGGCTGAAGATAGGGCTCCGATCACTTCTAGCTTGTAGGGTTCCTGCTGAGAAATCTGCTGTTAATCTGATAGGGTACCTGGTGCTTTGGTCTCACAGCTCTTAAGATTCTTTACTTCGTCTTAACTTTAGATAACCTGATGACAATGTGCCTAGGTGATGATCTTTTCATGATGAATTTCCCAGGTGTTCTTTGTGCTTCTTGTATTTGGATGTCTAGGTCTCTAGCAAGGTCAAGGAAATTTTCCTCAATTATTCCTTCAAATATGTTTTCAAGCTTTCAGATTTCTCTTCTTCCTCAGGAATGCCAATTATTCTTAGGTTTGGTCATTTAACATAATTCCAGACTTCTTGGAGGCTTTGTTCATATTTCTTGTTTGTTTTTCTTTGTCTTTGTTGGATTGGGTCAAACTGAAGACCTAGTCTTTGAGCTCTAAATTTCTTTATTCTACTTGTTTGATTCTATTGCTGACACTTTCCAGGCCATTTGCATTTCTATAAGTAAATACCAACACAGTATTTGGGATGTCTCCTGGATGCTGCAGGAGCAATCTGCTTCCTTCAGAGGGTCTGTGGGTTCTCTCGGGTTTCATAATTTATTTCTGTAGTCGTTCTGGAGCAAGAATTCATGATGCAAGCCTCCACATGCTGCTCTGTTTGTCCAAATTGGAGCTGCAATCTAGTTCTGACTTCCATTTGCCATGATCCTGAGTTTTCCTTTTAGCTTAGTAATTTTGGGAGCCCAAGATATTTTCCTTTCACACCCACCTAGCACAGTTCTATTGATGACAACAGGGTTGTCAACTCTCTACTTCAAAAATCAGGAAGTGCTGGGTCCAGAGCTGGATTCCCATGGTCTTCCTGTAGCAGAAATCAAATGAAGACAGTGAACTTCTGAGACTCAGAGGAGCAGATCCCTTAGAGGTAGGGAGCAGTATTTGTTCTAAGGCTTGTTCTTTCTGACATCTTATAGTCTGTGGGATTGTGGGGAAGCCCGGCTTGCTGACAAACCAATTGGAGCCTCAGAAGACTCCGAGGCAGATTAGTAATAACCAGTCCCTGCCATCTTCTGTGAAGCTGGGGTGAGAGCAGACAGGTTCCTTCAGCTGTGTGAAAACTTGGTTCTGTAGGGAGCACATAAAAGGGCTGGCAAGAATTGCTGCAGTTAGAGGATGGTGATGTCAATTAGGAATGGAATTCCACCTGATGCTTTCTGAGTTGGCCTTCAACTGCTAGCTTTCTAATTTCTACCTCCCCTCTCCCTCCTCCTGTTTTCTCTACTGCTGCAAAAGGACAGTTTGCTTAAGGTTCTTGATATAAGGTGCAGGAAAATAAATGGTCATGAGGAAAGCAGCCTGAGGACTCCTTCCCTATCATTTGCAGCTACTTTATCTGCAGAAAGGGTGGACTCAGGTCTCGTCCCACCTTCTGGTATTAAATTCTTCCTATTCTTAGGCCCTTTCTGTCCTTCTTTGCCCCATATCCTCTGTCCCCTTTTCCCAAATTCACTCATGCACATGGAAAGAAAACGCTAAATGCTTCCCATTTAAATGCTGTAGAGAAAGAAATCTGTTTTGTGTTTCCCGTGTGCCAGGCACCATGTTGTGCATTTTACACATATTTAATTTCAACCATATAATTGTCCTATGAAGTGGGTATCTTGTTCCCATTTTTCACAGAACCAAATTTGCCATCGATAGGCTCAGGGAGGGTACCTGGTATCCCAGCAGCCGTGTGGCCTCATTCTACAGTTAAGCAAGGCTTTGGTACATTCTGTAGAATTTGGTTAGTAACTCTTTCAAATGCAAATGATGTTTTTCAGTGAATACATTGTGTTAGGTCTGACTGGAGAGAAAGAAAGGACTCTAGTAAAATGATATCTAATTTCATAGTGACTTTTGCCAAGATTGTGGCAGGAAGAGGTGGCACTGTCTCACTGAGGTATCTGCTGTACAAGGTGGCATTGACCTCATTTTTACTCTTAAAACAGGTGCAACTTGTTGTGAGCAGCCTGGGCTCTCCTTATCTCTATAGTTTCCTGTTAGACTTGTGCTGAGTCTGGTTTGGAACTCCAGAATTCAGAGGAAATAGGAAATTATTCAAACCAAACTTAAAAAGTTAGAAAATGAGGCTTATGTGAAAAGGGCAATGGAATTGGGATTTTCACTTTGGGGGAAAACAGAGGTGACCTAATAGTGCCTTTTAGATACCTGAAGTCTCAATATGTGACAAGTGGTAATTAGGAATAAGAATAGGATTGACCTATTCGTATCCTCAGCAGGGACAGGGACAGCAATCTCATTCCTGGATATATACCCAAAGGAAAATAATTTGTTCTACCAAAAAGACACATGCACTTGTATGTTCATCGAAGCACTATTCACAATAGCAAAGACATGGCATCAACCATTAACAGTAGACTGGGGAGAAAAAGTGTGGTACATATAAAGCAGGGAATACTATGCATCCATAAAAAGAATGAAATAATGTCCTCTGAAGCAAAATAGATGCAGGTGGAGGCCATTATCCTAAGCTAATCGACACAGGAACAGAAAACCAAATACTGCATGTTCTCACTTACAAGTGAGAGCTAAACACAGACATCGACACAAAGATGAGAACAATAAACTTGGGGCCTACCAGAGGAGGAAAGGTGGAAGGGAGGTGAGGGTTGAACTGACACAAAAACAGAAAGCCAAACACTGCATGTTCTCACTCATAGGTGGGTGTTGAACAACGAGAACACGTGGACTCAGGGAGAGGAGCATCACACACTGAGGGCAGTTGGCGGGGGGAGGGGAGAGACATCAGGGGTGGGAAGGGAGGGGAGGGTGGGGAGGGATAACATGGGGAGAAATGCCAGATATAGTATGCACCTAAAGTAAAATAAATAAAAGAAAAAAAGAAAAAAAAAGAAAAACTATTGGGTACTATACTCACTACCTGGGTGATGGGATCATTTGTACACCAGACCTCCGTGACGTGCAGTTTACCCATGTAACAAACCTGTACACCTACCCGCTGAACCTAAAATAAATGTTGAAAAGAAATTACAGAAGTGGAGGGCAGGTTGCAGTATTAAGGAGTGGCCAGGAGAGGCAATGTTTAGAATGCGATTTAAAACACCCTTCCATACCCAAATGCACAGCCACCCCTACCTCACCCCTCACGCATTTATTATCTCACAATGTATGTGAGTCAGAAATCCAGGCACTGCTTAGCTGTGTTTTCTGCTTAGGGTCTCTCTAGGCTACAGCCAAGGTGTTGGCCAGGCTGCATTCTCCTCTAGAGACTCGACTGAGGAATCTGACTCAGAGCTCACTTGGGCTGTCAGCAGAATCCATTTTTTTTTGTAGCAGTAGGACTGAGGGCCTTGACTTCTTGCCAGAGGTTGGCTAGAGGCTGTCTAGAGTTCCTTTAAGTCGCCTAATGTTCCTTGCCAGGTGAGCTTTCCCATATGGCCACTTACTTCAAGTCAGCAAGGAGAGGCTCTAGAGCAAGTCTGCAAGCAAGAGAGTCTTAAAATTTATCATAATCACAGGAGTGACATTCCATTACCTTTGCCATATTCTGTTGGTTAGAAGCAAGTCACAAGGCCTGCTCGTACCCAAAGAGAGGGAGTTATACAAGGGCACGAACACCAAGAAGGGGGTTATGGGGAGCCACATTGTAGTTTGTGAACCACACTATCTTTTCCTTTTTTTTGAAGAGATGGGATGGAAAGGGAAGCAAATAAATATGACAGTTACCAGTGCAGGAAGATTTGTTTCTAGGTTTACCGTCACAGCATTTATGGCCTTCCAAGCTGACCTGAGCTGTGAAAGCCTCCATGCCGCTGAGCTCCTTACTCACACTTTGCATTTGGCAGTTTGTACTGCCATTTGCTATGTCATTTTTGTTTTTCCTTTCATCTTTTGTTTAAATAGACTTTATTAAGTATGCAAGATGAGTTTTAACAAGTGTATACCACTGTATAACAAATACCACACAATCAAGATTCAAATACTTCCATCACCCCAAAAACATTTCCATATGTCCTATAGGTGCCACATGTTCCAAACTTTTCATACCTCTGGCTGCAGAAAACCATCGATTTGCCTTCTGTTGATAGATTAGTTCTGTCTATTCTAGAATTTCATTGAAAGTGAATCATAAAGTATAGACTATAGTATCTGGTTCTTTCACTTAGAATAATGATTTTGAGTTTCATCCATGTTATTTGTATCAGCAGTACATTCATTTTTATTGCTGAGTGGTATTCCATTATATGAATATAATACAATTTGTTTATTCATACATTTGTTGATGAATGTATGAGTTGTGTTCAGTGACAAGGTATTATGGATGAAGCTGCTATGAAAATTCATGTACAAATCTTTGTTTTATTTCTTTTGGGTAAATGCCCAGTAGTGGAACTGTTAGGTCATATAATAAGCATGTATAGATTAAATATCTCTTATCCGAAAGACTTGAACCAGCGTGTTTCAGATTTGTTCCGAATTTGGAATATTTGCATATATATAATGAGATATCCTGGGGATGGGACCCAAGTCTACACATAAAGTTTCTTTATGTCTCATATACACCTCACATACAAGCCTCAATGTCTTTCTTTATGTCTCATATACACCTCACATACAAGCCTGAATGCCATTTTATTTTTCTCTCGGGGACGCTGAATAAACCGTGTGTTGTGTGCCTGCATTTTTACTGCAACCCTTCATGAGATCAAATATGGAATTTTCCACTTGTGGCGTCATGTTAGTCCTCAAACAGTTTTGGATTTTGGAACATGCTAGATTTTGAGTTTTTATATTAGGGATGCCCAATCTGTATTTCTGCCCAACTATTTTCTAAATAAATACTGCCTAACTATTTTCCAAAGTGGCTATGCCATAGAAAATAATTTTTAAATAGTAACTTGAAGGAGATGACGAAGTTAGCCAAATAGAGAACTGAGGGAAGAATATTCTGGGTAAAGAAACATCAGGAAAGCCACTGTGGCTGACGCAGCATGATCAAGAGTAAGCATGCTGGAAGATGAGGCCCCACAGGGAATGGGGCTGGTTCAGTAAGTCCTTGTAGATGATTTTAAAGATTTCAGCTATTATTCAGAGTGACATGGGAACCCATTGAAGGGTTTTGAGCAGAGGAGGGTTCTAACAAATGCTTGTCCTGTCTGACTGTTAAAATGATAAATCTGGTTACAGTATTGCAAATAGGGCAGAGGAGAACAAAAGTAAACACCAGGAGGACTCTTAGGAAGACACTGCAGGAATGTATGTAGGGACTGGTAGTGATTAGACTTAGGTAATAGCGATGCACGTAGGAGCAAATGGTGAAGGTAGCAAATCTAAAAGGGAGTGAAAGAAAGGAATCAAGAAAGACTCCAGGCATTTTGGCATAAGCAACTAGAAGGATGGAGTTGGCATAACTGAAATAGGGAAGGGTATGTATGGAGCAGATTTGAAGGTGGAGAGTAGGGGTTCAATTTTGAACATTTGGTGTGTAATTTATTTGCTAGACAATTTATGTGCCAGTATTAAGTAAGCAGTTGAATACATAAGTCTGAAGTTCGGGAAATAGGGTTGGACTAGAGACATAAATTTGGGAGTTATCAGCAAGTAGATGGTTAAATATTAAATTTAAATAGTTAAAGCCATGAAACTATAGGAGATCACCAAAGGAGTTGGAGTTAGAACTTCCCAGGTGGAAGAGAAAAGGACCAGAGACTAAGCCCTATATCACTCCAGCAATAGTTTGGAGAAAAAAGGAAGAATCAGCAAAGGAGATAGAGAAGGTGCAAACCAGTGAAGTAGGAGAAAAAGTCCAGAATCCTGGAAGCCTAATGAAGAATGTGTATAGTGGAAGAGGGCAGGATCCACCTTTCAGATGCTGCTGAGAGCTTGAGTAATATGATGATTAAAAATCGACCTTTGGATTTAACAACATGGATGTCATTAATGATCTTGATTAGAGTAATTCTGGTGAGTGGTGGAGACAAAAGTCTGACTGCAGTGGGTTTAAGAAACAATGTGAAGAGAATTGGAGTCAGTGAGTATGAATAATTACTTTGAGTTTTGTTTCAAAGGAGAGCAAAGGAATGGGGCAAACCTGATAAGGGTGTGAGATCCATAGGGGATTTCTAGAAAGACATGTGAATAATAGCATGTTCACATGCCAATAGAATTTTCCATTAGAAAGTGAAATATCGATAAAGAGAAGAAGGGGAGACCTTCTGGGTGTTGCCTGTTTAAGGGGAATAGGACTTAATATGTAAGTGGAAGGTTCGGCTTTAGGTAGCATGGATAGTTAGTTGATCTATGGTCATAAGTGGAAAGACAGAGAATATAACCCTCGATGCTGTAGATGGATTGATATGTGGTAAGAGACTGTCAGTTTTTTCTTCTGGTTGTTTTAATATTCTCATGGACATATGAGGCCAGCTTTATTCCCCTACATGTATTTTCAAATATATTTCTAGAGTGAGTTACTCTCCCTCATGTGTACTGATTCCTGCTGACATATCCTTGCTCACACCTGGAATATCTGTATCTTTTCAGTCCATAACCCTAATTACTTCTCAGAATCCAACTCAGATTCCACCAGAACATTAATGTTGATTGCTTGCAAATACCTTAGAAGCTGCAGATGAGGCTGATCTCCACAGAAAAGATAGAGGGGGAGCCACTTTTCCATCCTTTCCTATCTCCTCCCTGTCCAACCACCTGCCCACCCAAACCCTAGGCCCAGCTGGCTTTGGAGGACTCCAGTTGAACCTTCACCTTTTACAGGGATGGAGCAGTCTCTGCAAGACAGGGGTTGGCAGAAGTAGGAAGCAAACAAATTGAGAAAAGAAACAGTAAGAAGAGGAAGTTCTTGACAGGGAGAATTGTTTTTCAAGAGGGTTATATTTTTATTTTGAACAACATCCATTTGTTTGATAAATATATCATTATCTTCTACATGTGAGCATTGTGCTAGTGATGGGGCTACAATGGTGAGAAGATAGAGGCAGTCCCTGCCCTCATGACACTAAGAGTTTAGTGCCTGAACATAGTCTGAGCAGCGTCGTCTGAGCAGCGTCGTGACATGCTGACTCCTGTTAAGTGCAGTGCCTGTTATCATCCCTGCCCAAAGGTTTCGCTTCACTTATAATTAGTTACAGTCATTTTGGTATTTTGATGGTTGATGGATGCCAACACCCCACAAAACTCTCCAACGTTCCATGAGACCACAGGATTAACTGTGATGCAGGTCAGACTATGACTTCAAGCAAAGTACTTAAAGCAAGTACATCCTTTTCCTAACATAAAGCAGTGCTGTCCAATGTAAATATAAGCCACACATGTAATTTAAATTTTTCTGATGGCCACATTTTAAAAAGCAAAAAAAAATTTTGTGAAATTAATGTTAATAATATATTTAAAACATTATCATTTCAACCTGAAACCAACATCTTAAAATTATTGATGAGATTTCCCATTCTTTTGCTGTAGTTAGTCTTTGAAACCCAGTGTATGCTAAGTCTGAAATCCTCACAGCACATTTTGATTTGCACTAGTCACATCTCAAGGGTTCAATAGCCAGATGTGGCTCATGCCTGCCATCCTGGATGGCACATCTGTAGAGTCTACAGGGTAAGTGCTGTCCCTGGTCTCGAGCGGAAGTAGAACTTCAGAAGAGTTGCCTGATCATGGGACCTGGCTTCAGGACACAGCCAGGCTTCCAGGGAAGGAGTGACTGCTAGATGTTAGAACTTAGAGTTCAGTTGCTGTGTGAGATTCAATGTAAGAAAAATGGTCCTAGACTTTACCGAACAGCAGTGACTGGCTTTGTCCTCTTTGGAGAAAAGATCAAAGTATGTTTCAATCCAGAATTAAAAGCTGAATTTGGGGATAAATATCAGATTATGTTAGATGTCACAGATAATTTAAAAATATTTAGCAGGTTTCCTATGCAACAATTTGTCTATAGAAAAATTAATATGGTTTTTATACTCTGAGGTAAGATGTTACTTAGTTTCCAGTTCTGCAGCTGCTGCCCAAAGAAAACATTTATGTGAGAAGTCAAAGAAGTGACGGATGGTTCCCATGAGCTCCAGTTCCTAAATAGCTGAGAAAAACACATCTTCTGAACATCCCCTTTAGCTCCTTCAGCAGGGCTGGGCTCCTGTCTCCACACAAGGTGTCCTGAGGGATTGCAGGGGCTCCAGCCTTACCCCTGGCTTTTGCAGGAGGCCTGTCCTTTGCTAAATTAAGCCCAGCCAGGCCTATTTGTGAACAGAGAGGCTCCAGCCAAGTCAGAGAGATTGGTTCTGCTAAGGAATGTCCTGGGGAGGGGAAAGAATCACTGAGATCATTGGTATTTATGTGTATGTTTTCTCACTTGCCAGCTCAGTTGGGCCACATCAACAGAGGCCTCTGGGACACAACCAAGATTCTAATAGAGTGACTATAGGGAATGAATAGCTCATGATACACTGAGAAGGGTTTAATGGGAGATCAGTGTGAATACCACAGTAGAGTGGATCTTGGGAACTTGGTGCTCAGAGTCTAAATAAAACTGGCCAAACACCTAATTTTCCCCCATTTGTCTTTTTGTTTTTTTTAAAAAAAGATTTTATTTTTATTTATTTTTATATTTTAATTTTTTTAAATGAGATAGGATCTTTCTATGTTGCCCAGGCTGGTCTCAAACTCCTGGGCTCAAGGGATCCTCCTGCTTCAGCCTCCCAAAGTGCTAGGATTACAAGCGTGAGCCACCACACCTGGTCAGATTTTGTTTTTTAGGGCAATTTTAACTTCACATCAAAGTTAAGCAGAAGGGTCAGAGATTTCCCATTTACTTTCTGCCCCTACATACATACCTGTGTACATACAACCTTCCCCATTATCAAAATCCAAAGATGTCTCATTTTTAATATATCTTTTCTTGGGTTCTTAAGCTTAGTGTTGACCAGAAATACCTCTTATTATGATTCATGCATTGACTACCTTTGGGAAAACTAACATTTACTGAACACTCACTATATGTCAGGTATTTTTTTTTTACACGTTTTCATTTATTACCCTGAAAGGTAGGGATATTAGCACCATTAAAAAAACTAACAACTGAAGGAAATGAAACTTAGGTTAAAGTGATTCACCTCTAGAATACAGAGATGAACTATGAGAAACTGTAAAAAATAGTTGAATATCTGCTTTTTATATGGTTCAACCTAATAGAATGTGAGAGGGCTCATGTTTGAACCCAGGCCAATTTAGTTCTAAAGCCTATACTTTGCATTGTACTGTACCACTGCCCTAAAATTACTAGAATAGTACTGGATTCTTTATTTTCCCTTGGCAGTGCTGTAGTTATATTTCTGTTCTGCTCCCCAGAAGACTAGAACCGGGATACTTGGAGAAAGAGCAAACCAAGGTATGGTGTATCTTGAGTTACGTCTAGGAGCCTAGGTTTCGAGACTAAAGCTAGGAGTTATATGATGGACCCGCATTGATTCATGTATCTGCTGCTATTTATATCTGCCACCTGTCCGAATTTCCGTACAGCTATCTGACTCTGTGTTCTCTTTTGTTTGTTACATGCTATGATAATCATTGGCTTAATTACTCCCTCAGGCTGTAAATTCTCTGAAGACTGATTCTGTCTTGCTCTATCTAGTACTTATTAAAGTGCTTGCACATAAAAAATAGGTGTTCACTAAATATTTGATAAAAAAACAAATGAATAAACAAATGCTACTGTTTCAGCATTCCAATGAGCACTGTCTCTTTGTCTCTGTCTCTCTCTCTCTACAGACACACACACACACACAAGCGCGCGCGCATGTGCACCAGTGTCTATCCAGACACCTAGCCTCCTTAGCATTCTTCCATGGCCTCAGTGCTTACTCAGACATGGATATCTGTGTTTGTCTAATCAAGGTAAGCCAGACTGGGAAAGGATTGGTGTCGCTTTGAGGCTTTTACTAAGGACTGACATAGGTTGGGCTTGAAACATGACCTGAACAGAGCAGTTTTGCCATTTGGATATGGAGCCCTGTACTGAATAAACTGAAACTTTTCCACTTGGTTTTTTCCATCTCTTTGGAGAGCATGACTGGACACTAAAGCAGGCTCTGGCAGGAGAGTGTTCTGGTCTTGCAGAATCTTCTGGTTGCTGAGGCTGAGTACACAGCCCCACTGTCCTTTCTCTGGCAATGAAGGACACTTGTCACATGTTGGGGCGACTTATGTTTCTAATTTGGGACTTAACTGCACTAGTAAAGATAGCAAATACGGAATCTGTAGAAAGGCAGAGACTGTGCATCTGAATCAAGGCTTTCTTCCACTTCACATAAAAGTCTAAAAACTTAATGCTTTGCATTTGAACACCTTCTGATTGGTGGCTAGATTTCTCACATAAGCATAAAAGATGAGTAATGCAGGTGGTATTATCATTCTTATGGGCAAGAAGGAGAGGCTCTTATTCAAGTTAATTGTGTAAAAACATAAAGCTCTGGGGATGACTAGTCTAAGGTCACACAGGGAGTTAATGTCAGCCAGATATCTAGACTCACTAAGGCTTCATTTTTTCTCTAAAACTAATGAATGGAGATAAACTTCGTTTACAGAAGAATTCACTTGGAAGCTACTAAAATGTATTTCTAGGGATCCTGCAATGACCAGCCCCTTCTTTGTCTTTTGGTCAAGACAGATAGAGTCCCTTATGAAAATGCTCAGTGCTTCTCCCTGGTTTATAGAGTACTGGACTTGGCCCATTGATATCAGAGAAGCCTGGAGAAGAAATTCACTCTGCATACAAAAAGTACTTACTTACTACACTTTTCCTAGAAGAGATAATATTCTAAAAAAGAAAAGGTTTTAAAATAAAAACCATTCACTAATTACTTTTCACTTTGGCTGAATAAATCAGCAGTTACATGAAGGGCTCCCTACAAGATTTTGAAACTCTCCCTCCCACTAAATTATTATTTTTTAATTCCTTTAGTTTATAGAATTGATTAGAGTGGGATTTGGTCATATGGATTTTTGTCCCAAATAGACTCTTTTGTGGACAACCTGCTCCTCTCTTGCAAAGGTGCAGTATCCATTTCCTTCACTCACGGACCTTAATGCAACTCTGATTACATATACTGAGAACTCCTTGAGGTCAAGGACGATGATGCCAAGAAAAGCACTTAGGTTTTGACAGTCTTTAATCTCCAATACTTTCTTGTTGACTTTATCAGTGAGTGTATCCTGGCAAGCTGTCAAGTTTTTTTTTTTTTTTTAAAAACTATTTATTTATTATTGTTATTATTTTGAGATGGAATCTGCCCAGGCTGGAGTGCAGTGGTACGATCTCAGCTCACTGCAACCTCCGCCTCCTGGGTTCAAGCAATTCTCCTGCCTCAGCCTCCCAAGTAGCTGGGATTACAGGCGCCCGCCACCACGCCCAGCTAATTTTTTTATTTTTAGTAGAGATGAGGTTTCACCATGTTGGCCAGGCTGGTCTCGAACTCCTGACTTCAAGTGATCCACCCTCCTTGGCCTCCCAAAGTGTTGGGATTACAGGCGTGAGCCACTGCACCCCTATTTTTTGAGTGTCTGTTCTTAGCCCAGCAGCAAACTGTGAGGGATATAAGCTTGCAGATGAGTTGAAATGCCTACACATGAATGCACAAATGTGAAGTTAAATGCCAAAACAAAATGTAAGTCATCTTCTACTTTGGGTGAAATGGAAAAAAATTAAAAATAAATGTAAGTCATCAATTCAAGAGTGATAACAAACCAGAAACTTATACTGAGACTTATTGTGGGCCAAGAACTTTTCTAAAACCTAATTGGGGAGGCAGACATTTTAAATAAACAATGAAAGGCAGAATCGGATGAGTGCCACAGTAGAGGTAAACATCGGATAACCTGGTATGAATCCTGGTTTATTAAAGACGATCTTGATTTTTGCCTGTTGCCCAGAGGTAATTATGATAGCACCTCTTTGTAGTATCAGAACAATCTCAGTTATTAAATTATAGTCATATAAGTTATAAATGAAGTACAGTTGAAATGAAGAGAAAACAAATTATTAGTTTTGACTGTGAGGTCGGGGGAAGGTTTCTGTAGGAGAGGATGTTTGAGGTGAGCCTTAATAAAGAACAGGTTTCGACAGAGAAGCCATCATAGGCTGACAGCAATTCAGGAAAAGCCTTGGTGGCATCCAAGGACACTTGTGTGATTGATTTCTCAATCAGTAAAAGCCCTTGTGTTTAGTGGAGAGTAGTACCACCAATGGCTAGCGATGTTTTAGAAATGATCTCACCGTGAACTATCATCACTCAGAACTCTAGTTATCAGAAAAAAATGGCTGCTGGGTAATGACTGATGTCATCATGATCCTGTGTCAGATCAGAGGGCACAGTTCAAGCTGAGTAAGGTGAGCAGGTGAAAGGGAGAGGAAGAGAGTGAGTAAAGTAATGTGAAGTTGAAGAGACTAAAGGATAAGAGGTGAAGTGAGAGAACTGTCCTTTTATTGGTTCAATCTGCCCAATTAAAAAGTTGCAGTTCCTCTTTAAACAAATCTTGTTTTCAATTTATTTCTGCATCTCTTCTTTCCTCCCTGTAACCCCATGCCCTGTTGTATTCTGAGTCTCCCGAGTTTGAGAGGTGTCTAGAGGTAGGTTTAGCTTTCTTTGGCCCTCAGTGTTGGGAAGCAGACTCCGCACCACTGAGTCTATGTGAGTCTAGTGGCTGAAAGAAGCTGCTGTCGGGAGCCGAATTTTCTTTGCTGTCTATGATTGAGTTTAGGTAATTGCAGAAATGAAAATGAGAAAATAAAAAAGAATACGGACATTTACCTTCTTGGGATGAAAATGTCCCTTTTGAGTTTTCATTATGTAAGTTTGAAAATTTTCAAATATTCAAACCAAGACCAAGACCATGAAAATGGTACCTCCCGATATATGTGTCTCATTTACCAGGGAGCCATGTTCCCGTCTCTCAGCTGTAATGGTTCCCAACATTCTGCTGTCTTTTCAGTGATCTCCCTGCACCGTTCCTTCCCCGTCTTGTCCTCCTCCACTCCTTGCAGCAACTCTCTGACATCATATAATTTTATTTGGAAAGACATCAGAATGTAACTCTAACAAAGAAGGCTTTGTTTTTAAACATAACCACAATACTATTATTGTACCCAAAAAGCTTAAAAATAATTCCATAATACCATCTAATACTGGGTCCATACTCAATTTCCCCTCTAAAATGTCCATTTTAATATCTGGAGATTTTAAGACTATTTCTGAGCTCCAGTGTAGTGCACAAGAGTAGGACGTTTAGCCCTTCTAACGGAGAGCACGAGCGGTGGAAGACGAGAAGGCGGGAATTCTAAAGTGCATTTGATCTTCTATTGCCAATTGGTTAATAATATTCCTATTAGAGAACATTCTTAGTTTAAAACTGAGAAAGTCTTTCATTTATTTTTTATTTTTTTGAGAAGGATTATTGCTCTGTTTCCCAGGCTGGAGTACAGTGGCGTGATCTCAGCTCACTACAGCCTCTGCCTCCCGGGTTCAAGCGATTCTCCTTACCCTTCTGAGTAGCTGGGATTACAGGTCCCTGCCATCACACCTGGCTAATTTTTGTATTTTTAGTAGAGACAGGGTTTTGCCAGGTTCGCCAGCCTGGTCTCGAACTCCTGACCTCAAGTGATCCACCCGCCTCAGCCTCCCAAAGTGCTGGAATTACAAGCATGAGCCACAGTGGCCAGCCAAAACTGAGAAAATATTTTAAAGGTTTCAGATTGAAAAGTTTTCCACATAATCGCACAGCCTTATCTATCCCCTTCTCACTCATTCAACAAACATCATTGTGACTCCACTTCTGCCTCTTGTCCATGGATTCCTTGTTTGTTCTCTTGTCAGTTCACTTTTTTGGTGCTTTTAGTGCACACAGAGGTGTGAGACACTGCGAGGACCTCAGATTAGTCACAGCTGCCGGTTATTTGCATCAAACGTTTTGCTGGGTACTTTACATAAATTCATTTATTCCTCACTACAAATGTTGAGGTAATTTTTTCAACCCCTATTTTACAAATTAGGAAATTAGGTTGTAAAAAGCTAAGTAATTTACACAAAAAAAGGTCCCTCAGCTAGGAACTGGCAGAAACGTATGTGAACCGAGGTTTACTCATCCTGAAATTCCTGCCCCAGAGTCACAACTCTGAGAGGCAAAATCTTAATAACCAGTGCACATGGCTAGCTCCGCCACACCATCATTTCCTCTGTCCTTAGAGTTTGTCATTCAAAGGGGTAAATAAGACAGGTGTAGAAATATGAAGCATTTACACAGGATGCCAGTGTTGCAGTATGAAAAAAATATTTGAGCTCTTTCCTGTCTTGCAATATGGCAGGTGAAAAAGTTGAAGAGAAGAAACCTGAAGCCAAAAAGGCTGATGCTGGTAGCAAAGTGTAAAAGGGTAACCTCAAGGCTAAAAAGCCCAAGGTGGGGAAGCCCCATTGCAGCCGTAATCCTGTTCTTGTCAGAGGAATTGGCAGGTATTCCCGATCTGCCATGTATTCCAGAAAGGCCATGTACAAGAGGAAGTACTCAGCCGCTAAATCCAAGGTTGAAAAGAAAAAAAGTTTCTTGCAGCTGTTACAAAACCAGTTGGTGGTGACAAAAACGGCGGTACCCAGGTGGTTAAACTTCGAAAAATGCCTAGGTATTATCCTACTGAGGATGTGCCTCGAAAGCTGTTGAGCCACGGCAAAAACCCTGCAGTCAGCACGTGAGAAAACTGCGAGCCAGCATCACCCCCAAGACCATTCTGATCATCCTCACTGGATGCCACAGGGCAAGAGGGTGGTTTTCCTGAAGCAGCTGGCCAGTGGCTTGTTACTTGTGACTGGACCTCTGGTCCTCAATCGAGTTCCTCTGAGAGGAACACACCAGAAATCTGTCATTGCCACTTCAACCAAAACTGGTATCAGCAACGTAACAATCCCAAACATCTTACTCATGCTTACTTCAAGAAGCAGCAGCTGCGGAAGCCCAGACACCAGGAAAGTGAGATCTTTGACACAGAAAAAGAGAGATATGAGATTACAGCACAGCACAAGATTGATCAGAAAGCTGTGGACTCACAAATTTTACCAAAAATCAAAGCTATTCCTCAGCCCCAGGGCTACCTGTGATCTGTGTTTGCCCTGACAAATGGAATTTATCCTCACAAATTGGTGTTTTAAATGTCCTAATAATCTAATTAAATAACTATTACCTTTTAAAAAAGAGAATATTTGAAAGCTCAAGTCATCATCATGAGAAATTACTTTTAATTCGGGGAGATAAAGTAAGGATCACAGAGGACGTGGCATTTAACCGTGAAGCTGAAGGAGCACAATGATGTGGGAATTCCAGTTCGGCTAGCAGATAATAATGGGAGATAAAGCTGGGTAGGTAGATTGAGGTCACATTTTGAATAGATTGACTCTGTTATCAGGACAGTTGTGTAAAATTTAATTGCTGTACAGTTAAAAATTGCTGAAAAGCTTTTTCTTTCTTTCCTTTTTTTCCCCTTTAGCTGAACCTGCATTACACATTAAAAGCTTTTTGATTAAAGGGAATGAAATAACCAGAGCTATGCTTTAGGAAAATTTAAGTAGTAGAGGGACTGAGGTTGGGGAAACCAGATGAGACTATTCATATACTCCAGTCCTGGGGAGAAGGAAGGAATACCCAATAAAGTGGTAACCTAGGAGGGGCGGGGAGAAGGCTGAAGATGAGGGGCAAGATTGGAGAGAGATTTTGAAATATCCAGTGTTAAGAAATCTCTGTTAGAGGAGCTTGAAGGCAATACATAGTTTTGTTCTGTAATTTGGATATAATAATAATGTTCCTATTTGCCAGACACTTTCTAAGTGTATATTTATAATAATAAGTATCATTATTTTAACAGTTTTAAACTGTTAAAACTTCCTAGGGCCTTTTGAAACATTATCATAACCATGGCATTGAAACATAATTCACATACCATTATAAGCCAGCCATTTGAAGTGTGTAATTCCATACACACAAATGTTTTAGTATATTGAGTTGTGCAGCAATCATTGCAATCAATCTTAGGACAGTTATCACTCTAAAAGGAAACCCTGACCCATCAGCCATCAGCACCCAATTTCCCTATCCCCCAGCTGCAATCAACCACCAATCTTTGTTTTTTCTCTGTGGATTTGCTCATTCTGGACATTTCATATAAGTGAAATGATATGGTATATGGTTCTTTGTCACTTGTGACTGCCTTTCTTTCATTTACCATATGTGTTCAAGGTTCATTCATGTTGTGACATGTACCATTCCTCTCTATGACTACATAATATTTCATTGTATAGATATACAACATTTGTTTATCCAATCATCTGTTAATGGATGAATTTTTAAAAATTGTTCTAGAACTTTGCTGTATCAAATACTTACGCTTGAAAAAAGTAAGCTTCCAAATGCACTTGCACATTTGGGTTGTATACCAATTTCATTATTAATACCGTATTTTATTATCTACAACATCTCTACCGCTTTACATCTTACTTACCATTAAACCTTACTTGGGAACTTAAACCGTATCTGAACTCCCCCAGCATATATCACCTTTAGCATTTTAAATTCATACCTTGTCATTTTGCTCTTGTCTTCTCAACCAGATTGCAAACATACCAAGTATAAGAAATACACATCAGACATCTCCATCATTCCTTATAGGACCTCTGAATCCTTTTCAACACTAAAAGAGTTGCAAAGTGTGGAGAATAAGTCCTTTAAGAGTCTGAACTGGTTTTTTTTAAACATTCCCTCATGCTGACTAAATTTTTTTCAGCCGAAACTTCCCATTCCACTACTGCAGAAATATCTTGTGGAATATTAGAATTACATAGGAGACAGTGTGCAAACTATTGACCAAGTTAGAATAATAGATAATAATTAGCATTCCATGATAAAGGTATTAATTAATTTTGGAATCAGATTTTTAAAAATTGATCAGGTAAAGCCATTTCTCTTTGTTTTTGTAAAAAGTAGTTTTTAAGGATTCACTATGCCATGGCTTCTATTGGGGCAAAATTTTGAAAATACTACTTTTTAAAAAGATAGCCACAGTTTGGATTATATTAGCAATGGAACAAGTAACAGAATTAAACTTGAAGCCTTGGAAAGGAGTTAGCTAATTGGTTACTGCTGGTTGTTTTTAACCTAATCCTATTTTGAACTTTGCAGTAAACACCAGTGTGGAAATCATTTCAGTAGAATCCTGTATTTAACATGGATTGGTGTTAAGACTCTGGTCAAGTGCTATTTCCTGAAACAAAACAAGCTGTGGACACAGAAAGTCCAATTAAACACAGTTAATCCATACACTTGTTAACCCTGTGCTCTAGTTCTAGGTACTAACATTGCAGCAAAAATTTAATTTCAGCTTCATCATTGAAACTTTTCCTTGAGTTAGATGGGCAGATACTCCTTTGGAGGCATGAAGAAAGAGGAGTGCTTTCTTCCCATCTCCCCTTTCTTGAGAACATAAATTTCCTTAGATATCTTGACAAAGAGCCGAGAAGACTTGGTGATAAAATAAGCAAATGCAGTTAATTTGGAATCTACCTATGCTATACTCAGAATTTAACAATTTACACAGGAATATTTACTAATGGAGAATGAATAAATCTGATAAACTATATGATGATTTTTCTATAGAAATAAGGTGCAAGAAGGTTAGACTTTAATGTAAGATACTGTAAATTGGTTTGTACTTGCATTTTCATGGGATAAGATTTTGTAGCACTTGTGAAATTAAATTACTTTGACCCATTGAAGTAATTGATTATAATATTTAGGATTTAGTTTTGTGGAGATAAATCCATTTTAGCAGTTCTGTGTGAGACTCATAAACTTTATTATCTGTTTGAATAAAATTTTTCATTTTCCATTTCTACTTATTGCTTTTACCTTGGAGGTAAATTATTGCTTTTACCTTGAAAACCCTTCTGGATTTTAGCTATCCTAGTCAGAGAGGGTAAATTGTTATTTTTTTTATAATTAATAATAGTTACCATTTTTTGAATCCTGGCTGCATGCCAGGCACTGTACAATGTGATTTTTGCGCATTATCTCATTTAGTCTCCTTAACATCCTTTGTAGATTAATATCATTGTTATCTCCTTGATAGATGAGATGAGTGAGGCTTTTAGAGAGGCCAGGTGACTTGTCAAGCCCTCTCTCTCCTTCAGAGCCTGTGCTCTTGTTGACTATACTTACTGAATCCATATATTCTTTCAAGACTAACTTATTACAGCACATTCTCTAATTCTATAATTTACCGCATTCTACAAAATGGGACAAAACTGGGCAGTGTTTCCTAAGCTGGTCTCTCTGGTAAAAGGCTAAAGCAAGAGTGGAGTGTTGGTTTCAGTTATTGCTTTTACCTTGGAGGTAACCCTTTTGGATTTCAATTTCCTTGTCTTTAAAATAAGAGAACTAGAAGATAGAAATGCTAAGGTCTTCAAATCTGTGAATCTTTGGCCAAATTGGTCAAAGCATTGACTTCATTTTCTTCAGTAGGATTTAGAACAGATAGATAGAACCTACATAATTTGTGCCCTCCATTTTTCTTCCCTTTAGATCTAAGTATTTTTCCTGGTAAGGCAGAGGTCTCTGACTGGTACTAGTTAGCCTAGACATGAAGGAAAGTGAATCAAGGTTGTTGAACAGCTGTGTGCAAGGCATGGTTCTATGCTTATCATGTACATTCTCTCATTCAATCTTCACAGAATTCCTTGTGAATAGTTACCTTCATTGACAAAGAAAGCAACCACACTATACTTATGAGGAAGCTGAGGCTCATAGTGATTAGTTAACCTCCCCAAGGTCACCTAGCAGGGAAGGGATAGAGCCAGAATTTGAACCTAATTCTTTCTGGCTTTAGGTTGGTTTCACGATGCCTCTCACATTCCCTGTTGTTTGTTTATTTTTATTTAAATATTCAAGGATTTCTCATGCAAAAAATAGTATTAGTAGTAAGGGACTTTTCAGAGAACTTTCTGTTAATCAGTTTATACTTGATAGAGATTCCCTGTGTCATATCCTGAGACTGAGAACTAGCCAGGGGGCATTGCTATAGCTCCAGTCATTTGAGACCTCATGTATTTTTAGATATGAGATTTTTTAAAAATCTGCTCAAGCAGGTTTGGCTTATCTGAGGTGGTTTAGCATATCCAGACTTTTCTGATTTAATAAATTAGCCAGGCATAGGAATATCATTGATAATAACACTTCATAATTATAGATTCCATTTTCTTTCATATGAGATTTAAATAGCTTTTTGTTCATTCTTTGTCATTTTCCAGGTGAAGAAGTCTTAGTAGAATTTTACCTATCATCAAAAAAGTGAATCATTTGGTGGCAGAAATAATAAACTTAGGGGTCCTCTTTCTCAGCACCATATCCTGAACACTGAATCCACTTGAAATGTTATGGTCTCATGGAAAGCAAACTGCTGTTCCCAAATGATAATGCTGTTGTTATTGGTGATGATGGTGATAATAATAATATTATTATCATTAAAATTATAATTATACCTGTGTTAGGAACACTGTTCTAATTCCTTTGCATGTATTAATTTACTTATGCCTCACAATCCTCTAAGGTAGGGTTTATGAATGAGGAAGATATAGTTATCTGGATATTACATATGAGGAAATTGCTCCCTCTTTCATTTCCAATATAATTGAATGCATACTACTTCACCTCTATAAAGGGCCTCTACCTTAGGGACCATTTCTTATGATGACATTTGAATTCCTTTAAGTATTGACCACAAAGCTGGGGACATAGCAGCAGTTTATTAAATCTTCTATTTTACTGAGTGATGAATTGGTACAGATGAATCATTCTCAGTGCCAGGCCATGGGATTGATACAGAGATCTTGGACTTGTTCCTCGTACAGAATTGAAATGTGCTTGTTTCCATTTGTTAATCTCTTGGTGTTTGCATTGCATAATAAAATACAGGGTCTCAATTCAGTTTAAATTTCAGATAAACAACAAACAATGTCTTAGCATTTAAGTTATGTCTCAAATATTTCAAAGGATATCCTTGTAATAAAACAAATTATTTGTTGTTTATCTGATATTTAAATTGAACTAGGTATCTTATATTTTTATTTGCTAAATCTGGTAATGCTATTAGGTATTCATAAAGTAATCACTTTAAAGGAAGTCCTGAAAAGACAGGGCTATCATTTTCTTCTCACATGCTATAATGTAAGCCTTGAAGAAATTAGAATATTTTCATCTCACTGGATCTGAACCTATTTTTAAGCTTAGTCAAAAGGTATACCTACTTATGAGGGGAAGAAACATTCTTTTCAATATGTCGCTAGAAACTTACTAGCAATATGATCTGAAATACCTTCAGTCCAACTGCCTTCCAACCCTAAATTTTTTTAATTCTAAGTAACCCTTCAATATTTAAACCAGGTTTCTACTTTTTCCAGTTAGTATTTGTCTATTACTAAGTCAGATGGACCTTGGCAAAAGTTGGTAAATTCACCAGACATAAGATTGCAAACTTCCTATTAGTCAGCAATCAACTAATTAGAGACAGCGAATGTTTCCATTTTTAGTAGAGACAAATGCAAATAAGCTTTATCAAAAAGTATCAGTCAGCCTATAATGACATCAAGGGCTGAGATAACGTTTGGGGAAAATGGGCACTCTCATCACTATCAGTGATAGTGTAAATTGTGATAACATTTTTAGTATGTGGTGCTACCTATTATGGTAAAAAAGGAGGATTCCCATCGAGACCATCCTGGTCAACATGGTGAAAACCCGTCTCTACTAAAAATACAAAAAATTAGCTGGGCATGGTGGCGCGTGCCTGTAATCCCAGCTACTCAGGAGGCTGAGGCAGGAGAATTGCCTGAACCCAGGAGGCGGAGGTTGCGGTGAGCCGAGATCGCACCATTGCACTCCAGCCTGGGTAACAAGAGCGAAACTCCGTCTCAAAAAAAAAAAAAAAAGCATTGTTTTCAAAAATGTTTACGACCAAATTTTTAAAAAATAATTAAATCCCTAGATATTTAAAAGTATTATTCTATTAATATAATGCTACTAAAAGTATTATTCTAGCAATTTGGTTTTCAGGAACATGCCTGTATTAGAAAGAAACAATTTATTTTAATATATACTCTGTCCTGCAGTGGTTTAGAGAATGCTCGAGCAGTGTTCATGATCCAGGGGTAATAATGAATAGGTTGGGAAAATCGGTAAGTAGCTTAGGGGAAACCCTAAAGCTGTACAGTTTATTCTTCCTTGACTAGATTGCTGATCCAGCTGAATCCCCAATTATGTCAAGGGTCACAAAGAGGGCAGAGATGAGGTGAGAGACTGTAGACCAAGGCAGGACTCAAATAGGAACCTGGATCAAAGGGTCCATGGCAGTTAATGACAATTAATGCCTGTGTGCTTTTCAGAACATTGAGCTGAAGGTTGAAGTGGAGAGCTTGAAACAAGAACTCCAGGACAAGAAACAGCACCTGGATAAAACATGGTGAGTTGTAATTTCAAGCGCTGGTCCTTTCCAGAGTCTGGGTTGGTAATCTGAGAGCAATAGATTTGGAACCAAATTCCTTAACCTATCTGTGGCATTTGAATCCTGTGTCTGATTCAGGAACTGAAACAATAGATTTTCATATGCTGTGTTTCCCTTGGGCTCTCTGTCTATTATTAAGTTAGATGGACCTTGGCATAAGTTGGTAAATTCACCAGACATAAGATTGCAAACTTCCTATTAGTCAGCAATCAACTAATTAGAAACAGCGAATGTTTCCACTTTTAGTTAGAGACAAATGCAGATAAGCTTTATCAAAAAGTATCAGTCAGCCTATAATAACATCAAGAGCTGAGTTAACGTTTGGGGAAAATGGGCACTCTCATCACTATCAGTGATAGTGTAAATTGTGATAACATTTTTAGTATGTGGTGCTACCTATTATAGTAAAAAAGGAGGATTCCCTTTGATCAAACAATCCCTAGAAGGAATCCATTCCTTATAAATAAAAGCACTAGTGTGAAAGGATAAATGTATAAGGATGTTTACTGCATCATTAGTTGTAATGGCAAAGAACTAGAAACAATTATCCATCAATAGGGCTTTGATTGAAGAAAGTTTGGTATTACCACACTGTGGACTATTATGCAGTTATGGAAAAGAATGAGTTAGCTCTATATTGTTGTCCTAGTGGGAATTCCTTGATTAAGTAAGGGGGAAAATTTGCTGAGTGATATTTGTAGTATATTGAGGAAGAGTGAGATCACAGTCCATGATAGGGAGAAGACTGGATATTTTTCTTTGTATACATTTGTATTGCTAAATGGTTAGTTTTATAGTGTATAGTTTTTTAAAAACTTGGTGTTAAATGACAAGTATTATTGAAATTATTTAAAGTATTTCTAGATTTTAATAAAGTTTCAGAATACAAAAATTAATGTATAAAAATCAATAGCGGGAGAGAGATCCAAGATGGCTGATCACTAGCAGCTCGGGCTCGTAGCTTCCAGTGAAAGCGCAGAGAACCAGAGGACGCCACACTTTCAGACGAATATTTGTTGCTCACGGACCAAGAGATTCCCAGTGGAGGAGCCCCACGGGTCGCCAGGGCGACTCTTGTGGCCGGCGCGGCGGTTTTGCTGGTGCCTTAGTGCGCCAGTTTTTGGTGCAGAGTCTGGAGACTCCCGGGCAGAAAAGCACCATCAATCTTAACACCGCTGTTTTGGCTGGCGCAGTGGATTGCTCAGATTTCGGCGCTGGGAATCAACAAGTTGGACGTCCGCTCAGAGACCTAGTTAGAAAGTCAGTAAATACAAAGACGACAGAGGGATAAATATATAATGAAGGGAAGAAACCAGCCTAAAAAGGCAGAGAATACTCAAAATCAGAATGCCTCTCCCTCTACAGGGGATTGCAAGTCCTCATCAGTAACGGAACAAGGCTTAATGGAGAACGAGTGCGCTCCAATAACAGAAGCAGGTTTCAAAAGGTGGGTGATAAGAAACTTCTGTGAATTAAAAGAACTTGTTCTAACCCAATGCAAAGAAACTAAGAACCTTGAAAAAAGGTTTGACGAAATGTTAATGAGAATGGACAATTTAGAGAGGAATATAAGTGAATTGATGGAGCTGAAAAACACAACATGAGAACTTCGCGAAGTATGCACAAGTTTAAACAGTCAAATTGATCAAGCAGAAGAAAGGATATCAGAAGTCGAGGACCAGCTCAGTGAAATGAAACGAGAAGACAAGATTGGAGAAAAAAGGATAAAAAGGAATGAGCAATGTCTCCAGGAAATATGGGACTATGTGAAAAGACCTAATTTACATTTGATAGGTGTACCTGAATGTGACGAAGAGAATGAATCCAAGTTGGAAAATACTCTTCAGGATATCATTCAGGAAAACTTTCCCAACCTAGCAAGGCAGGGTAATATTCAACTCCAGGTAATACAGAGAACACCACAAAGATATTCTTCAAGAAGACCAACCCCAAGGCACATAATCGCCAGATTTATTAAGGTTGAAATGAAGGAGAAAATACTAAGGGCAGCCAGAGAGAAAGGTCAGGTTACCCATAAAGGGAAACCTATCAGACTTACAGCAGATCTCTCAGCAGAAAGCCTACAAGCCAGAAAAGAGTGGGGACCAATATTTAACATCCTTAAAGAAAAGAACGTTCAACCCAGAATTACATATCCAGCCAAACTAAGCTTTATAAGCGAAGGAAAAATTAAATCTTTTGCGAACAAACAAGTACTTAGAGAGTTCACCACCACCAGGCCTGCTTTACAAGAGCTTCTGAAAGAAGCAGTATACATATAAAGGAACAACCAATATCAGCCTTTCCAAAAATATATCAAAAAGCAAAGAACATTAACACAATGAAAAATTTACACCAACTAATGGGCAAAACAGCCAGCTAGCATCAAATGCCAGTATTAAACTTACATATATTCTAATTGGATAAAAAGCCAAAACCCATCAGTATGCTGCATACAGACCCATCTCACGTGCAACGATACACAAAGACTCAAAACAAAGAGAAGGAGGAAGATTTACCAACCAAACAGAGAGTAAAAATAAACAAATAAACAAAAAGCAGGAGATCCAATTCTCACCTCTGATAAAGTAGACTTTAAAGCGACAAAGATCAAAAGAGGCAAAGAAAGACATTACATAATGGAAAAAGGATCAATGTAACAAGAAGAGCTAACGATTCTATAGATCAACAAGACAGAAAATTAACAAGGATATCCAGGACTTGAACTCAGACCCAGAACAAGTAAACTTAATAAACATTTATAGAACTCTCCACTTCAAATACACAAAACATACATTACCACCTCACACCTATTCCAAAAGTGACTACATAATTGGAAGTAAATCACTCCTCAGTAATCACATAGCATTTCATAGGTTTAAGTGAAATATTGGTTGGCTGCTTGTTTGTTATTTTCTTCCCTTATTCCTTCCTGTCTACGTCACTAAGTATAATTATTGGTATAAAAGAGGTTTTCAATACCCATTACTAAACTGCATTCTAGCCCGGGCAAGAAAGCAATACTCCCATTCTCTCTCTCTCTCTTCCTTTTTCTTCCTCTTCTTCATTCTTTTTTTCTTTCTTTCTTTCTTCTAAAAAAAAAAAAAAAGAAAAAAAAAAAACAATGATTAAAGAAATACTGGCCAAGATTTCCCCAAAAAACAACAAAAAAAGAGATGATATAAACTCTGTAATAAAAAAAAAATCAGTAGCATTTCTACACACCAATAACATTCAAAATCAAGAAAGCAATTCCATTTACAATAGCCACTAAAATAATAAAATACCTTGGAATACATCTAACCAAGGAGGTGAAAGATCTCTACAAGGAAAACTATGAAATGCTGCTAAAAGAAATAATAGATGACACAGTCAAAGGGGAAACATTCCACACTCATAGATTGGAAGAATCAATATCATTAAAATGGCCATACTGCCTAAAGCGATCTATAGATTTAACACTATTCCTATCACACTACCAATGCCATTCATCAAATGACAATATCAAAGCCAGAGGCATCACACTGTCCAACTCCAAACCATACTACAAGGCTACAGTTACCAAAACAGCATGTTACTGGTACAAAAAACAAAACAAAACAAAACAAAACAAAAACACCTAGACCAATGGAACCAAATAGAGAACCCAGAAATAAAGCCACATACCTACAGCAATCTGATCTTTGACAAAGTCAACAAAAATAAGCAGTGGAGAAAAGACTCCCCTATTCAATGATGCTGGGATAACTGGCTGGCCATTTGGCCATTTGCAGAAGAATGAAACTGGGCCCCTACTTTTCAGCACCTATAAAAGTTAACTCAAGATGGATTAAAGATGTAAATGTAAGACTTCAAACTGTAAGCAGTGGCTCATGCCTGTAATCCCAGAACTTTGGGAGGCCGAGGCAGGCGGATCACAAGGTCAAGAGATCAAGACCATCCTGGCCAACATGGCGAAACCTGATCTCTACTAAAAAATACAAAAATTAGCTGGGCATGGTGGCATGCACCTGTAGTCCCAGCTACTTGGGAGGCTGAGGCAGGAGAATCACTTAAACCTGGGAGGCAGATGTTGCAGTGAGCCGAGATTGTGCCACTGCACTCTAGCCTGGTGACAGAGTGAGACTCTGCCTCAGAAAAAAAAAAAAAAAAGAATCCTAGAAGAAAACCCAAGAAACACCATTCTGGATATTGGCCTCAGGAATTTATGACTAAGTCCTCAAAACCAATTGCAACAGAACCAAAAATCAACGAGTGGGATTTATTTAAATTAAAGAGTTTTGCCCAGCAAAAGAAGCTATCGACAGCGTAAACAGACAGCCTCTAGAATCTAAAAAAAATCTGCAAACTAGCATCTGAACAATTGGACAATGAAAAACAAATAACCCCATTTAAAAAATGAGCAAAAGGCATAATCAGACACTTTTCAAAAGGAGACATACATATGACCAACAAATATATGAAAAATTGCTCCACAGAACTAATCATTAGAGAAATATAAATCAAAACCACAATGAGATACCATCTCACACCAGTCAGAATGTGTACTCCTAAAATGTCTAAAAACAACAGATGCTGGCAAGGCTGCATAGCAATGGGAATGCTTACATGCTATGCTGTTGGTGGAAAGGTAAATTAGTTCAGTCACTGTGGAAAGCAGTCTGGAGATTTCTCAAAGAACTTAAAACAGAACTACCATCCAACCCAGCAATTCCCTTACAAGGTATATATCCAAAAGAAAACAAATCTAGACGAGAGATCCAAGATGGCTGATCACTAGCAGCTCGGGATGTAGCTCCCAGAGAAAGCACACAGAACAAGAGGACACCACACTTTCAGACGAATTTTTGTTACCCATTGACCGGAAGATTCCCAGCGGAGGAGCCCCACGGGTCACCAGGGCGACTCTTGTGGCAGCACGATGGTTCTTGGTGCAGAGTAAATGGGACTGGGTCCCCTTTCAGTCGACATTTGGAGCTCCAGGAAGGCAGAGTCACCCATTTATCTGATTGAAGAAGGGACTCAAGAAGGAAGCCAGACTGGAGATTCCCGGGCAGAAAAGCACCACTAATCTTAATGCTGCTGTTTTGGCCGGCGCAGTGGGTTGCTCAGATTTCAGTGCTGGGAATCAGCAAGTTGGACGTCCACTCAGAGACCTAATTTGAAAGTAGGCAATTACAAAGATGACAGGTGGATGAATTCACAATGATGGGAAGAAACCAGCATAAAAAGGCTGAGAATACCCAAGATCAGAATGCCTCTCCTTCTACAGGGGATCACAGTTCCTTGTCAGCAACGGAACAAGGCCTGATGGAGAACGAGTGCATTCCATTAACAGATTTAGGCTTCAGAAAGTGGATAATAAGGAACTTTAGTAAGCTAAAAGAACACGTTCTGGCCCAATGTAAAGAAACTAAGAACCTTGAAAAAAGGTTTGACGAAATGCTAACGAGAATAGACAACTTGGAGAGGAATATAAGTGAATTAATGGAACTGAAGAACACAATACGAGAACTTTGGGAAGTATGCACAGGTTTCAACAGTCGAATTGATCAAGCAGAAGAAAGGATATCAGAGATCAAGGACCAACTTAATGAAATGAAACGAGAAGACAAGATTAGAGAAGAAAGAGTAAAAAGGAATGAGCAAAGTCTCCAAAAATATGAGACTATGTGAAAAGACCTAATTTATGATTGATAGGTATACCTGAATGTTATGAAGAGAATGAATCCAAGTTGGAAAATATTCTTCAGGATATTATTCAGGAAAACTTTCCTAATCTAGTAAGACAGGACAATACTCAACTCCAGCTAATCCAGAGAACACCACAAAGATATTCCTCAAGTAGAGCAACTCCAAGACACATAATCGCTAGATTCACTAGGGTTGAAATGAGGGAGAAAATTCTAAGGGCAGCTAGAGAGAAAGGTCACGTTACCCATAAAGGGAAGCTTATCAGACTCACAGCAGACCTCTCATCAGAAACCCTACAAACTAGAAGAGAGTGGGGGTCAATATTCAATATCCTCAAAGAAAAGAATTTTCAACCCAGAATCTCATATCCCACCAAACTAAGCTTCATAAGCGAAGGAAAAATAAAATTTTTCGTGAACAAGCAAGCACTCAGAGATTTCATCACCACCAGGCTTGCTTTACAAGAGCTTCTGAAAGAAGCACTACAAACAGAAAGGAACAACCAGTATCAGTCATCCCAAAAACTTGCCAAAACATAAAGAGTATCTCTATAATGAAGAATCTACATCAACTAATGGGCAAAATAGCCAGCTAGCATTAAATAACAATATTGAACTCACAAACATTAATATTAATTCTAAATTTAAATGGATTAAATGCTCCAATAAAAGATACAGACAGGTAAATTGAATAAAAAGTCAAAACCCATCAGTACGCTGTATCCAGATCTATTTCACAAGCAATGACATACAAAGACTCAAAACAAAGAGATGGAGGAAGATTCACCAATTAAATTGAGAGCAAAAAAAACCAAACCAAAACAAAAAAAACAAACAGGAGTTGTAACTTTCGTCTCTCACAAAATAGACTTCAATAGTAACAAAGACTAAAAGAAACAAAGAAGGACATCACATAATGGTAAAAGGGTCAATGCAACAACAGGAGTTAATGATTATAAATATATGTGCATCCAATACAGGAGCACCCAGATACATAAGACAAGTTCTTGATGACTTATAAAGAGAACTGGACTCCCGCACAATAGTAGCAGGAGATTTTGACACCACATTGTTAATATTCGATGGATCAATGACATAGAAAATTAATAGGGACATCTATGATCTGAACTTAGACCTGGAATAAGTAAACTTAGTGAATATTTATAGACTTCTCCACCCCAGGTCCACAGAACATACATTTTTCTCAGTATCACATTGCACCTATTTTGAAAGTGACTACATAAATGGAAGTAAATCACTCTTCAGCATTTGCATGGTATTTCACAGACTTAAATGAAATATTGGTTGGCTGTTTGTTTGTTATTTTCTTCCCTTATTCCTTCCTGTCTCCATTGTTAAGCATAATTATCGGCATAAAAGAGGTTTTTAACACCTATTTTTAGATTGCATTCCAGCCCGGGCAATAGAGCAAGAATCCTGTTCTCTCCCCCTCTTTTTCTTTCTCTTTCTTTCTTTCTCTTATTAAAAAAAAAAAAAAGAAAGAAAATGCAGATTTAGAAACTTCACAGATATGCATTTTAACTCAAAAGCAACATTAATTAAGCATGCACTGCAAAATGGAAATCATACTGCCCCCAAGAGTGTGAAAATTAATACAGAAGGATTGTTATCATTGAAGAGTTTGCACTCTAGAAGAGAAGCTACATAAAAATAAATATAAAATTATATAAAAATTTCAAAATATAGTAAAAATTATCAGATTATTAAATTGTATTATTTAATAAGAATTTTCAGTTAGGGGACCCATAGTGTTCAATTTGGTTTTCTTAAAAAAAAAAAAAAAGAAGAAGAAGGTCCTTACACACTCTTGCCTGGACAGTGGACCCCTGGCTTCCAATATTCTGGGAGCTGAGGGTGGGAAAAGGCTGGGGATGAGGTCTCATCATTCAGCATCAGGCTATCATTTCTTTGCCATCTTCAGGATGCTGCCCATCCTTTCTGTTATCCCTTTGTGCAGAGAACCTCTTGGTTCACCTGTTTCACAGATTGAACCTCCAATCTTCTGCAGGGAGAGAAAGGAGACTGGGGAGGAATCTATCTGCTTCTGTCTAAGTCACCTGGGGCTGCCATAGCAAAATACCACAAAAAAAAAAAACAAAAAAAAAAAACAAATCTTATCAAAAAGACACATACACTTACATGTTCATTGCAGCACTCTTCACAATAACAAAGACATGGAATCAGTCTAGATGCCCATCAACAGTAGATTGGATAAAGAAAATGTGGTACATCAAATTTACATATACACTGTGGAATACTATGAAGCCACAAAAAAGAATGAAATCATGTTCTTTGCAGCAACACAGATGCCACTGGAGGCCATTATCCTAAGAAAATTAACGCAGAAACAAAAAATCAAATGTGGTAGTATGTTCTCACTTATAAGCAGGAGCTAAACAAGTACTCATGGGCACAAAAATAGCAACACTAGAAACTGGGGGCTACTACAGTGGGGAGGTGGGGAGTTGGGGAAGGGTTGAAAAACTAAGTATTGGGTACTATGCTCAGTACCTGGGTAATGGAATCATTTGTACCCCAACCTCAGCATCATGTAGTATACCCAGGTAGGAAACCTACACAGATAGCCCCTGAAGCTAAAATAAAAGTTGAAAAAATAAAAGAAAGTAAAATATGAATGCAAAAAAACAATGTTTTCAGATTATGTTCTGGGATCAGTACACAATCAATCTGATCTGGCATTCTTTCTGGATCTACAGTATTTCTTGATATTTAGGACAACAATCCAACATGGTCAAAATGTTTAAAACCAAATTAAATTATACACGGTGTGCTGATATTGCTAAACACATACTAAGGCATTAAATAAGACAATAGATTTTAGAAAAACTTAATAACAATTAGTAACATTTGAAATTCGTGTAATGCTTTGTTTTAAAAAAACTTTTTAAAATGTCATTTGAATTAGGTGACATTATTCTATTTTGGGAAATGAGAAAACTAAGGTGTATTCTTCTCAAATCAGTGGCAGAGCCCTTATCTTCTGGCATAAAGTTCAGGGTCTTCTGACTTCAAACAGCTGTAGTGTCTTAAATAAGGCATTCCTGGTTAATGGCGTTAACTCAGAAAATGTGTAACTTCCATTCTCTATCGATTGTAGTTAGTGGTTACCTATTGCACTAGCAAGGAAGATGGAGTCAAATATAGATTCAGAGCAAAAGTTGATTCTTGGGGTCTGCCTATTTGAGGGTCTTGGATTATAGCCTTGACTTTTGTCTCTTCTACAGCCAAGATCCTCATGCCTCCGAAAGCTATATCATGATAGGGGAGCTCAAGCTACATATAGCCCCCGGGATGGTATTGAGTAGTGTTGACTGTCCAACAAAGAATCCCGTAATCTTTAGGGAAGCATCATTTGTTCTCCTTGGACACATATTAAAGTATCTCTGGTCTTAGTGCCCCATAAGCCTATATACTTCGATATTCTTTGTTGTCCTGAGAACAAGAAGATGTCCCATGGTTCTCAACAAATGGCTCAAAGCAGGAATAAAACCAAAGAGGAATCAAAATCATTCAGCATCTGATATTGCCCCCCAATTTCTAATCCCTAGACATCTAAGAGCAGCTGTTGTTCACTATAAATAAACTGGTGATACCTACCCGCCTGGACATTCAATCCTAGGGATATCAGACAGGCAAAGCTCAGCCAAAATCTTGAGCTTTCATGGATTAAATGTCTCTGCATGGGATCATGGAAAAGCTGGGTAGAACTCTGGATAGGTAGCACAGATTTAGGGCAGCCTACTATGAATTACTGGCCTTAAAGGAAGAGAGCATTTCTGTGTCTGCCCAGATGGATATTCTGTACCAGCAACCTGAACGGAAAGAACACTTGAATTTCAAATAGCAGGAAAAGCAAGGAACAAGCAAAGCATCCTGGGAAGCAGAGTCGATGGAAGAGTCCCAGGAGAGATGGCAGTGAATGTAAACCACTTGATGACTACCTGCCTTCCAAATGAAAGTTCCCCCGGAAGCTATAGCAATAATGAAGCCACTAGGAAGTCAAGTATATACCACTTGACAAACAACAAAAAAGAGTTTCTAAAAGTTTGGAATGTTTTCAACCTGAAAAAGTTGAAGAGATCAGTTCCACTCCCACCACCACCCCCTGCAATAAAAAAAAAAAAGAGAGATCAGTTCCACAGATAACTGTAGAGAGAAAAAATGCTCCATTTTTCTTCTTATCAGTGTCACTCTGAATTACTGGAACAACCTTAATAGTTCTACTTGCTAAACTGTATATCTGGCTAATACTCTGTGGTTTTAGGGCTGACGTGGAGAATCTCAACAGTCAGAATGAAGCTGAGCTCCGACGCCAGTTTGAGGAGCGACAGCAGGAGACAGAGCATGTTTATGAGCTCTTGGAAAATAAGATCCAGCTTCTGCAGGAGGTGAGGAGGAATTCCCAAAGTCCATAGCTGGGGATACTCTTTTATTAATACTCCTTTTCCTACTGCCCTGCCTTCTGGCATTCACCTTTTCTGTCTCTACTTTCCTTCCCAAATTCATCCATGTTCCTGGGTCTTAGGGCTTCTAACCTAGGTAAAACCTTGCAGCCTCTCCGTTTTTGTTCTTTTTCCAGGAATCCAGGCTGGCAAAGAACGAAGCTGCACGGATGGCAGCTCTGGTGGAAGCGGAGAAGGAGTGTAACCTGGAGCTCTCAGAGAAACTGAAGGGAGTCACCAAAAACTGGGAAGATGTACCAGGAGACCAGGTCAATCCCGACCGATACACGGAGGCCCTGGCCCAGAGGGACAAGTAGGTGCCTTCAGTGCTCTTTTTGTCGCTTGTCTTTTGCCTATTTTCAAGGCATACAGCAGCTGCACTGTTCACTTTCAGGGACTGACAGTGGGAGCTTCGTTACTTCTAAGACTTTATGGGCTCACAACCAAAGATGTTCTTTTCAGGATTGAGTTTTCAATGGTATCCATTAAGAAAACTCATTTCTTGGATTCAGTGGGCAAATAGTGGCAAGCAAGAGACCTGGATTCACTTATTCAGCAAACATTTACTGGGCACATCACACGCCAGATACCAGGCTAAGCACTTCAGTTACAGAAACAAAAGACCTAGTTCTTCTCACCAAGAAACATGTTACATGATTTTAATAAGTTTCCTGATAGAAGAGCATGGGGTGCTCTGGGGAAATATTGGAGGGTCATCCATTCCACATTAAAAGAGCAAGGTGTCTACTATGGTCTGAATGTTTTGTGTCCCTTCTCCCGCCCCACCCCCCACCAGTTCGTATGTTGAAATCTTAACCCTTAAGGTGATGGCATTATGAAGTGGAGCCATTAGGAGGTGATTAGATGATAGAGACTGAGATGGAACCCTCATAAATGGGATTAATACACTTGTACAAGAGACTCCAGGGAGCTAGTTAGCCCCTTCTGTGTGTGAGGATATAGTGGGAGTGCACCCTTAGGAGCCAGATTGTGGATCTTCACCAGACACTGAATCTGTCAGTGCTTTGATCTAGGACTTCATCACCTCTAGAACTGTGAGAAATAAATTTTTGTTGTTTATAAGAGTTATGTGTAAAATTTTGATGCCACAAAAGAAATAGCACTTGAAGATAAATCCTCTCAGCAAGGCAGTTTACTTCTGTAGAAGGGTGTGCCTCATGGATGGATCAATGGTGAGTGCACCCCTAGACAAGGGAGGAAAAGAGGTCTTTTTCCTGTCAGAGGTCATACCTACTGCTGTATCATTCCCCTATTGGCTAGGGTTAGACTGCACAGGTTAGACCAATCCCCACTGGCTATTTTAAAGAGAGCAGGGGTAAGAGCTGGAGGAGCAGGGGGGGTAGTTTGGTGGGAAGGACAGTTAAGGGCAGGTCAGAGAAGGTACCCAGTGGTGACCTAGGTCAAAGCAGGTGACCAGAGCAGATGACTGGAGCAGGTGACCAGGGCAGATCACTAGGATGAGTCAAGACAGAAGAGGGGACTGGGGGAACAGATGTGAACTACTGATTAGAACTGGTGGAGAAGGCTGTTTACTGAAACTGCAAGGAAGTTAAACTTTAAAATGGAGGACAAAGAACTGAACATACTGACAGACTGATTCTTGGAAGAGAAATTGAGAACTCATTGTATCCAGTATAAGCCACCCAGTTTATGGTGTTTTGTTATAGCAGCCCAAACAGACTGAGATAATGCCATTGAAGGTTTCCCAGAGGAAATGAAATCTGAGCTGAGCTTTGAAGGATGAATAGGAGTTAGGATAAATAGGTAGAAAGTGGATAGGGAAAGGAAAGATTCTATGCAGAAGGAGAAACTATGGAGGGAAGACACAGGGAAAGGAATATTTCAAGAACTTTAAATAATTATACATAACTGGAGCAAGTGGAGGACAAGTAAGAGGTAAGTTGTTTTGGGAATAGGGGTCTGACTGTGCTAGCTTTGTACACCATTAAAGGAACTTGGGCTTTGTCCTGAAGGTAACTGGGCAATTGTTGAAGTCAGCACTATCTACTGTCTGGGTTACTGCAGAAACCTTCTAGAAGCCCTCTCTGCTTCAATTCCTGTTCCTCTCATTGTCTCAACCTAATAATTAAGAGCAGTTCTGAAACAGATAATTCAACAACAACAAATTGGCAAATAATTTAGTCTCTTAGGTGCATAAGACTGTAGTGGCATAAAAAGCTTTAAGGAGCTTTTAACTGAATAGGAAAAAACCACATGTACACACTGTGACCAATGTGATCTTTCCAAGACATTAATTTAATTGCACCATCACAGAACCATTTAAGAAGCTTACCAATACCTTCAGGAGATAAGATCCATACTCCTCATGTGGCCATCAGAGCCTTTTATGATGTGACCTCTGCTTTCTCCCACACTCCTCAGTCCCCAGCACTCCTGCACACTTCATTCAGGCCAAGCTAGTAATAACAATGATGGCTAAGCTTTCTTGAGCAGCTCCTACTATCCAGCTGAGTACTTTGTGTTCTTATTTAACAACCCCATGAGATATGAATTATTATACTTTATCAATGAAAACACTGGCATTTGGAGAGTTGTGTCACACGGTTTCAGGGATTGCTGACATCCAAACCCTGAATCCGTACTGCCTCCAGAAGCATAAGAAGCTATGGCCAGTCTCCAGAATTTTGCTCATGCTTTTCCTACTGTGGGAAACGTCTGCCAACGTTTTCCCTTCTAGTGAACCTCACTAAGGCATCAGTTGTCATTTCTTTGAAGGCTTTGTGGTAGCAGAATGAAGTTTCTGTATTGTTTCTTTGTTTTACGTATCTATATACATATCGTACAATTACCAGTATGGTGTTGTATTTACTTTCAGATTTTCCCTACTAGATTCCCCAAGACTGTCTCATATTTGAACTCCAATAAAAAAAAAACTAAACTAGAAAAACAAAACCCCAAGAAAAGCACATGCACATCTGAAAATAAATTGAGGCAGATGGCCTTGCACAATTTTGGAGAGTAGAACAGATCCTTTGTGGAGACTGAGGGTCAAAGAGATGAGTGAGGTTTGAGGTTTAAGAAAAGTAGAGATGTTGTAGTGCAGATACCATGAGAGAATTTCATGTGGAGTCCACATTTCTCCTTCTCATCATCATTGCAGTTTACATTTGTATCATGTTTTTAAGGTTTTTTGTTTGTTTTTGATTTTATTTTTGAGATGGAGGCTCACCCTGTTGTCCAGGGTGCAATGCAGTGGCACGATCTCAGCTCATTGCAACCTCTGCCTCCTGGGTTCAAGCAATTCTCCTGCCTCAGCCTCCCCAGTAGCTGGGATTACAGGCATGCACCACCACACCCAGCTAATTTTGTATTTTTAGTAGAGATGGGTTTTCACTATGTTGGTCAGGATGGTCTTGAACTCCAGACCTCAGATGATCTGCCCGCCTACACTTCCCAAAATGCTGAGATTACAGGCATGAGCCACCATGCCCGGCCCAATGCTTTTAAGTTTTTAAAGTTATTTGTGCTCGGCGTGGTGGCTCACACCTGTAATCTCAGCACTTCGGGAGGCCAAGGTGGAAGGATCATGAGGTGAAGAGATCAAGACCATCCTGGCCAACATGGTGAAACCCCTTCTCTACTAAAAATACAAAAATTAGCTGGACATGGTGGCATGCACCTGTAGTCCCAGCTACTCAGGAGGCTGAGGCAGGAGAATCATTTGAACCTGGGAGGCAGAGGTTGCAATGAGCCAAGAATGTGCCACTGCAGTCCAGCCTGGCTACAGAGTGAGACTCCATCTCAAAAAAAAAAAAAAAAAATTGTATCTTATTCCCAAATGTTAGTTGATACTCACACTCTAAATGAATTTATAATTGGTTTGTTTATGAAATTCTTACTTGACTTTCTGGTGCCCCTCACCTTTCTGCCAAGCTATTTTCTCCCAAGGCGCTATCATTTTCTGATACACTTGTACAGAAATAGTAATCACAACTGGAAACATTTCACCTAGTACCCAGCACATTTTCAAGGACCTGGACAGAACCTTACTCTAATATATACAAACAGAGAATATGCCTAGCACATAGATGATCAATAACCTTATATGAACCCATGGTTTGTATACTTCAGCACAGTATTTATAACTTAAGAGTCTGAATTTTCAGTCTCTTCTCCAGCCATTGCCTCTTCTCCCTGGCCTTTGTTCCAGTGACTCTTCCCAAATTGTACACTGGGTCTTCATGCCTTCATTCCTTTGTTCAATCTCTTCCTTCTGAGCCTGGAAAACCACCCATGTCTTTGCTATTGTAAATAGTGTGCAGTGAACATTTGCATGTATATATCTTCATGGTAGAGTGATTTATATTCCTCTCGATATATACCCAGAAATGGGATTGCTGAGTTGAATGGTAGTTCTGCTTTCTATTCTTTGAGGAATTGCCATACTGCCTTCTATGATAGTTGAACTAATTTACACTCCCCTCAACAGTGTCTAAGTGTTTTCTTTTCTCTGCAGCCTCACTAGCGTCTGTTATTTTTTGACTTTTTAACCATAGCCATTCTGGCTGGTGTGAGATGGTATCTCACTGCAGTTTTGTTGGCATTTCTCTAGTGATCAGTGTTATTGAGCTTTTTATCATATGCCTGCTGGCTGCATGTCTGTCTTTTTAAGTGTCTGTTTGTGTTCTTTGCCCACTTTTTAATGGGGTTGTTTTTCTCTTGTAAATTTGTTTACATTTCTTATAGACACTGAATATTAGACCTTTGTCCAATGCATAGTTTTCAAATATTTTCTCCCATTTGGTAGGTTGTCTGTTTACTCTGAAACCACACAATCTTTTTTTTTTTTTTTTTTTTTTGAGACAGAGTTTTACTCTGTTGCCAGGGGCCAGGCTGGAGTGCAGTGGAGCAATCTCGGCTCACCGCAACCTCCGCCTCCTGGGTTCAAGCAATTCTCCTGCTTCAGCCTCCTGAGTAGCTGGGACTACAGGCGCACGCCACCACGCCCAGCTAATTTTTGTATTTTTAGTAGAGACGGGGTTTCACCATGTTGGCCAGGATGATCTCGATCTCCTGACCTCATGATCTGCCCGCCTCGGCCTCCCAAAGTGCTGGAATTACAGGCTTGAACCACCACGCCCAGCCATCAGACAATCTTTAAAATCTCTTTCCCCGAGCATTGCTACACTCCTTCAAGTCAAATGAATCATTTATTTATCTTTCTTCCTATAGCTCTATGGTAGTACTCAGCATACTATATGGTACCTCTATTCTGGTAGCAAGTATTACATTCTATTACTATTATTTGCTTATATACAATCACACATCACTTAACTACAGGGATATGTTCTGAGAAATGCATCTTTAGGCAATCCATTCTTAATTGTATGCCCATCACAGAGTATGCTTACACAAACCTTGATGGGATAGCCTACTGCACACCTAGGCTATATGGTATAGCTTATGGCCTCTAGGCTGCAAACCTGTACAGCATATTACTGTACTGAATATGGTAGGTAACTGTAACACAATGGTGACCATTTGTGAATCTAAACATAGAAAAGATACAGTAAAAATACTGTATAAAAGATAACAAACAGTACACCTGTTTAGGGGACTGACCAGAATTGGAACTTGCTGGACTGGAAGGTGCTCTGGGTGACTTAGTGAGTGAGTCGTGGCGTGAATGAATGTGAAGGCCTAAAACACATTTTATAGTCATACAAAAATATTTTCCTTATATTCTTATTCTAGAAAAGGTTTATTCCTTTTTTAAATTTTTATTATTTTTTCTTTTTAAACTTTTTTATTAAAAACTAAAACACAAACATATACATTAGCCTAGGCCTACGCAGGGTCAGGATCATCAATATCACTGCCTTCCACCTTTAAATCTTGTCCCCTGGAAGGTCTTCAGGGACAATAACACACAAGGAGCTGTCATCTCTTATGATAACAATGCCTTCTTCTGAAATAGCTCCTGAAGGAACCGCTTGAGGCTACTTTACAGTTAACTTTTTTTAATAAGTAGAAAGAGTACACTCTAAAACAACAGTAAAAGTATAGTATAGTAAATACATAAGCCAGTAACATTTATTATCAAGTACTACATACTACACATTTATTATGTATAGTTACATTTTTATACAATTGTCAGTGCAGTAGGTTTGCTTGCACCTGTAATGCCACAAACAAGTGAGAAACGCATTGCACTATGGTGTTACTGCAGCTAGGGCTTTACGGGGCGATAGGAATTTTTCAGCTCCAGTATAATCTTATCGGACCACCATCATTCATGCAGTATGATGACATAATGTTGACAGAAACATTATGTGGTATGTGACTGTAGCTGTGTGTCTCCTTACTCTTCAAATCACTAGCACAAGTGCTAGAGGAATTTAAATTTTTGCAAAACAGAGACTGTACTTTTCTAACTCCATGTTCCCAGTACTTGATAGAGTGCATTGAGTACACAAAATGGTTATCCAAAAACCGTTTCTTGAATGGAACAGCCACCCCACCACCACCAAAAAATTCTAGGCCCTTATTACTAGAGTTAAATACCTGTGGTCTATAGATCCATGGATAAGCTTCAGGAGGTCCATGAACCTGGTGAAAATGCAAGCAAAAAAGTTGTCCCTGTGGCCGAGCATGGTGGTTCACGCCTATAATCCCAGCACTTTGGGAGGCCGAGGTGGGCGGATCACGAGGTTAAGAGATCGAGACCATCCTGGTCAACATGGTGAAATCTCATCTCTACTAAAAATACAAAAATTAGCTGGGCATGGTGGTGCACACCTGTAGTCCCAGCTACTCAGGAGGCTGAGGCAGGAGAGTTGCTTGAACCCAGGAGGCAGAGGTTGCAGTGAGCCAAGATCACGCCATTGCACTCCAGCCGGGTAACAAGAGCGAAACTCCTTCTCAAAAAAAAAAAAAAAAAAAAAGTTGTCTATGTATTTATTTGGGGCAGAAAATACATGGTTTTTTAAAGAAATGTATCAAAATGTTCAATGATCCAAAAGGGTAAAAATCTGCTATACTAGACCATGCTATTTTTGTAATGGGTTGAGAAATAAGGTAATAATAGTATCTTGATCATAATTATTGTCTTTACTTTTTCTTTGCTTCAGGAGAATTGAAGAACTGAATCAGAGCCTGGCTGCCCAGGAGAAGCTTGTAGAACAGCTATCTCAGGAGAAACAACAACTGCTACATCTGTTGGAGGAGCCAGCTAGCATGGAAGTGCAGGTAAGGTTTGGTCAGTATATCCAGACGCACTTGCTTCATGCTTTCATATGCCCTACTTTTTAATATCTAATTGTATTTGTTATCTGTTGCTGTGTAACAGATTACTACAAACTTCACAGTTTAAAACACTGTATATTTGTTATCTCATAGTTTCTTATAAGTCAAGAGTCCAGATATGGCTTAGCTGGGATCTCTGTTTGGAGTCTCGTAAGTGTGAAATCCAGGTGTAGACTGGCCTTTTTTCTCATCTGGAGGCATACCTAGAGTAGGATCAGCTTCTAAGCTCCCTCAGGCTGTTGGAAGGATTTATTGCTGTGTGGCTGTAGAAGTTACGGCTGTTTCCTTCTTCATAGCCAGCAGCAGAAAGAGTCTGTTACTTTTCTCACTTCTAGACCCTCTTTTAAGGGGCTTATTAGGTCAGGCCCACCAGCATAATATCCATTTTGGTTAACTTAAAATCAACTGATTAGAAACCTTAATTACATCTATATGACCTTTTTACTTTTGCCGTATAACATAGCATAACTATGCAGTGACGTTCCATCACCTTTGCCATAGTGGTTAGAAGTTACAGGTTCTGTCCATCCTCAAGAAGTGAAGACTACACAAAGATGTGATGGCTAGTGGGTGAGAATTAAGGGACTACCCAAGAATTTGCCAGCCACATTAAGTAATTTATAATTATATAGAACATATAATTTTTTTTTTTTTAGACAGAGTCTCACTCTAACCCAGGCTGGAGTGCAGTGGCATGATCTCGGCTCACTGCAACCTCTGCCTCCCAGGTTCAAGTGATTCTCCTGTTTCAGCCTCCCGAGTAGCTGGATTACAGGCATGTGCCACCACACCTGGCTAATTTTTTATTTTTAGTAGAGATGGGGTTTCACTATGTTGGCCAGGCTGGTCTCAAACTCCTGACCTCAGGTGATCCACACACCTCGGTCTCCCTAAGTGCTGGGATTATAGGCATGAGCCACCACGCCTGGCCATAATGTGTTTTTAATTTTGAAAGAGAGAACTCACTGTGGTAAAAATAATCGCATTGATTTTCTGGGAAGTTACCTCAAAGGGAACTCCTCTCCTCCATTCAACTTTTAGTTTACTAAAAGGATATTTTCTAAAAGAACTTTAGAATATACCTGCACCCAAACAATATAAGCAATTACCTGGTATCCTTATCTTCTTGCACTGGTCTTAGAATACTGATAAGACAAAATGTGGGTGGTTTACTTTATTGTTTCACGTATGGAAAGGTTGGGGTCAAGATAAAAGAGCAATGATAAGAATTAGTTTAAAACATTGCTTCCTAACCTTTTCCATTTCATGGCTCATATAGCAAATGATAATATTTGTAAGGTATAGAGGTAAATGGATGAAGCTTCTCACTTGGAGGTGGCCAATTTAGGTGCTTAGGCCACTATGAAGGCAGAAAAATAATCACTATCTTGGCCACAATTACAAACTTTAGACTGCAGCTCCATTTTGCTTGGAAAGCTCTGGTTAACAAACTCAAGAAATGATGTGTGTGCATATAATTTTACAAGTATGAATACAAATTGAAGCTCATAGGCTTTTTGCCAGATACATGTTGAAATATATGGAAATTTTCTTAAGGGAATCTTGAAAATATTTCATAATACATTTTAATTAGGAAAAGCTCGACCAAGAATAGGAATTGAATTTCTATCCTGATTATTTATTAGCTCTATGACTATGGATATGTCACTTCTCAGCTTCCATATACATAAAATGGAAGATAAGCTCAGATAATCTCTATAGTTTCCTATAATGCTAACATTCTATTTTTATCTTATTTCAAAATTTTGTTTCATTTTATTTTAGTTCAGAATTTACAGGAGTATAATTTCTTTCAAAATGCTCACCTTCTGAAATGAAATCACTTTTTTTACTGATTTTGTATTTACAAGCACATGAGTACAGGCCGGCTTTAGCTCACTGGTTACTTCGACAATGCTTTCTATGCTGGAAAACAAGCACATAAGTACTAAAATATTTTGTACATATACTTATTTTCATCATCTTTGGTAAGCACTGAAATTAATATATGTAGTTCAATATTTGCAATGCTAATTAAGGAATTGGTTTGGTATCAGTTTTCAAAACAGTGTTAAAGAACCAAAACATTATAATTTCAAAGAGACTAAATTCTTTATATTCTATTCTAAAAGGATGCTTAGAACAAGAATAAGTACAGCATCCAGGGGATAATATTGCATGCCCACCGGGCAGAAGAAATGCATCAAATCACATAAACTGTACTAAATTGATATGCTATTTTGACATTGCCTAATAAAAATTAGGTTATTGTTATTGTTATCACCCAATACTTTGTACATTTAGAAACCTGATACATTGTGTCATTCATTCTATAAGACAGTGTTTTCCAACCTTTTTCACAGAAAATTCATTTTCATAGGAAATGAATATACATCTATGGTATTCTGAAATAAGTGACCATGGCTGCTCATGGTTTGAGGCGACTGTCCATGGCCACCTCAGGACCCGTGCACCACCCTGAGAGCTGAGGCCATCAGCATCTTTGCACAATGGTGGAGCACTCTGAGGTACACTGTGCTGGAATACCTAAGTTGGAAAGCTCTGCCACAGGAGGCCTCTGATAGTTGGTCCTCTCAGGTGTGGAGAATAGAAAGCCTCCCATAGCATATTTCCTTGTTTCTCCCTTTAGGTCTATGTCTTACAGAAAAAAAAATTGGGCCCCAAGGACTGGTAGTATCTTTCCTCAATTTACAAAGTAGTTTAATTCATGGAAAAATTGAACGTAAATTAACATCATTTCCTATATATGTAGCAGAATTACATTCTAGGTTCAGATGACTGTAAACAGTTTTATCACTCAGTGGAACATTCAAATTTTAAGTCATTTGGAATTTGGCACAATACTTTGTCCTGTAACATCCCTTGTCTCACTCATCATTGTGACAACAACAAAAACAAGAAACACACATATTTTCAAAGTGTTCTCTAGGAGATGAAACAGTTGCTCAGTGAGAACCACTGGTATAGGGGATCCTAGCCTTTCGAAGGTTTAGGGTACATTGAAAGACTAGTATGAAAATAACTAAAATACAGTGTGATAAATGAGGAGACAGAAATACACACATGGTGCTAAAGGACTCCATGGCTGAAAGGGATTATCTCTAAGGAGGAACTCACCTGGAGGTCACCCCTCTGCTGGGCCTTAAAGACTGAATAAACCGGGAAGAAAATAGGAAAAGGTCATTCTTAGACAGGGGGAGCAATGTATACAATGATGTGGAACACAGTTAAGGAATTGGGAATAATCAATTTTACCAAAAGTAAGTATTGGAGAATGATAAAATATACAGCTGGAAAGTCTCATAAATGTTGAGCTAAGGACTTCATGTTCTAGGCACCAGAAAAAAAAAAGAAAAAGCAAGGGAAATGAAAGCATATGATTTCCATTTGGAAAGGCAATCCTAGTTATTGTGGAGACTGAGGATTGCTTGAAGAGTAGATAATTGATGTCACCTCTTGAGAGAGCAAATCATAATCTGACACAGCTATTAACTGCTTTGTCAAGTCCATCCTTTGAATTGGTTGGGGGAAAGAATATTATAAAACCAATTACAAAGCACTTTGTCTTTCCCCTCTGCATAGGTAATGTATGGTGAACCTTGCTCTTTTTGATACCTGGAGCCTATGTTGTGGGTGTTATCCTTGTCTGCTAACAGTATACTTCCGCTGTAACAAAGTTCCTCCGTATTCTACGCAAACCTTTATCTGCCATGCTAACTGTCACCACAGAACAAAGACCCTTACAATGTGGAAGGCAAAAGTTCAATTTCTAAGCTCTGGGCCTGTTTTTCAGAGGCTAAAGAATCCCCTCATCTCCAGCAAAGCCATCCCTGGAATCCCTTAGCAATTCAGCTGGAGGATGGAGGAGCTTGAGTTCTAAAGATCTATTCACTTCCTTTAATTCCACCTACCTTCACAATTGACAATACCATAAACAGTTGGGCCTTAGAAGAAAGAAGAGCTCATAGATCTTGCGCTTCTAGGTCTGAATTGTCCAAGCAAAGAACATTCATTTATCCCACCTCCCATAGATAAGTATTTCTCACGTGATCCCAGTATGAAAGTCTGGAGTATAATGAGTATAATATACTCACGATAATATCTGAGTACAGGAATTTCACTTCAGAGTCTTCAGTCCTTCAAATAAGACAGATACTTTTGATAAAGATTATTTTATTTAATTGATCTTACAGGCTTTCTAGCTGTTTTCCTTTCCCATTCTATGAAAACATTCTACAACATTCATTTTAGTGGGAGTGAACTTGCACAGTATTTATGAACTTCTACAATTTTTACAAAACAAAAAAGTACCACCAACTAGACATGCCACTGATTGACATCATTCTGTATTTCCTTCCAATCCTTCCTGATACCCATCCAGATCAATAGTATGTTGTGATCAGAGTGTTGAGGAATGTTTAGATGAGAGTCTGTGACATCTTGTCCACATGTTTTTCACTAGGGAGTCAGAAAATCTAATAAAGTTTACAAAGCATTTTTCTGTTCTTCAGTAAAGGTGTCTACAAAGTTGCAGGGAAAAGATACCAGTTGTTTTAATTATTGATATTATTTCCTTCTACAAAATGGTGGAAGTTTCATCACAATGAAGCTTCTAAATGAAACCAGACCTGGAGGGTGTGAAGGCAGAAAAAATGATGCCCTTGCAAAGGGAGGTCTGGAGGAATTCTTGTTTTGTTTTTGCCTTTTTTCTCTGTCTGCATTTCTCCTTCAGTATAAGATAAGCAAAATTTATTAACATGTAATCTCACTGTGGTTGGCTTATAAAATGAAACAGGATAACACGATTAGGGAGAGGCCCACATTAAGTAAGTGAGGCTTCCCACTCACACAAATTAGCACAGTCAAGCTGTTGCATTTATGCCTTGTTTGGAACTTAATGTAAATAGCACTGCATGCAGTGAGGCATATTTCCTAGAATAGCAAACATTCCTGCGTTACCATGGAGAAATCTGACTTGGAGGTTAAGGCAAGAATGTGCTCTAAATGTTCAAGGCAGAGACTGAAAATCTTGCAGGGATTAGTAGCTTACACAGCTCCAGACAACTTCATATAAGGAGATTTGTTTGTAGAGTAGCTTTTCAGTATCCTCTTCTTTTGCTGATGAATGTTGAAGCCGGAGACTCATTTACAAATTCCCGTTCAACATTACTATCTCCCAGACAACCTTCATTAATAATATGTTTCTGAAGCAGGCCTTATCAGCTAAAACAATCGTTGCTCTAATCCTTTTGAGCAGAAAAGGAAGTGGAAAAATAGGTAGCTGCTTTACAACTTAATCAAAAATCTTTATTGAGCACTTATAATGCACAAGGTACTGTTAGGTGAAGGAAGAAGAACATGAAGATGTGTAAGATTTTGTCTCTGTCTTCTAGAGATTACAATAGGAGAAAGTCACTGATGGAAAAAAAATACAAGGCAGTACAGAAAGGAAAAATCATCATGGACTGGGGTCAGAAGCAAAGATTTTGGTCTCTGAGAGCAGGATTTTACTAAGTAGATATGAAAAGGAAAAGCGTTACTTTATTCATTCACTCAGTGATTATTTATTGAGACCTAGAAAGATACTGTTCCAAATACATCAGAAGCAGTCTTAATCCCCTCAGGCTGCTATAACAAACCATAGACTGTGTGGCTTATAAGCCACAGAAATTCATTTCTCACAGTTCTGGAGGTTGGAAAGTCCAAGATCAAGACACTGGCATTTTTAATGTCTGGCAAGGGCCCACTTTCTGGTTTATGGATTTCCTGCTGTGTCTTCACATGGCGGAAGGGGCTAGCTAGCTCTCTGAGGTCTCTTTTTATAAGGATACTAATCTCTCCCAAAGCCCCTACCTCCTAATACCATTATGTTGGGGTTAGGATTCCAACATATGAATTTGGAGATGAACACAAATGTTCAAACCATAGCAGATACCAAGATGAGAACGTTGTGGTTCCTTTTCATTTTTATTATTTTTTTTTTTGAGATGGAGTTTCGCTCTTGTTACCCAGGCTGAAGTGCAATGGTGCGATCTTGGCTCACCGCAACCTCCGCCTCCTGGGTTCAGGCAATTCTCCTGCCTCAGCCTCCTGAGTAGCTGGGATTACAGGCACGTGCCACCATGCCCAGCTAATTTTTTGTATTTTTAGTAGAGACGGGGTTTCACCATGTTAACCAGGATGGTCTCGATCTCTTGACTTCGTGATCCACCTGCCTCGGCCTCCCAAAGTGCTGGGACTACAGCCATGAGCCACCACGCCCGGCCCTTGTGGTTCCTTTTCTTTAATAGCTTACCAGTTAATGGGGGTGAGGCAGTATGGAGAAATGGCACACTAATTACTATAGGTGCAAAACGTATTTTGGAAGATGGAATAAGAGAAAGATGTCTTTTGGTGGTACTCAGAAAGGCAGCTTGAAGGCAATACTTGAAGGGTGGATAGGATTTTGACAGGTGGAGGCGGTAGTGATAGAAAATAATATTCCACATGTATAAAATATGGAGGTGGGAAAGCTCAGGATAGAAAAGCAGTAGCAGTAATAAAATATATATAAGGGGACAAAAAAATAGAGTGGAGCCAGGTTCAGAGAATGTTAAGAGGCCGGCAAAGAAGTTTATGATTAATGAGTAAGTCACTGGGTCTCCGGGTTTCTTTGAGGGAGGGTGATATCTGAGCTCTGTTCTAGAAAGATTAATCTGAAAGGAGGATAAAGTAGAGGGCAGAGAATTTGAGGGGACTCATTATTTTGGTACTCTATTACTTAAGATATGAAGTCATTAGAGGGTAAGAAAGGATGAAAGTGTTGTGCTAAGACAGAAAAGCAAAATAAAATTTTAACATACAATAGTTCATCTTCTGATTCATACATTCTAGTCAATGACTATTGAGTGCCCACCATGTCTAGGCAATGGTGCTGTTAGGTGCTAAAGAATTTTCTTCTAATGAAGGAGACAGATAAATAACCAAATAATCAAACAAATATATAACTTCAAATTGTGATAAGGACATTGAAGAAAGCAAAGAGCAGGGATTGGTAGACTTTTTCTGTATAGGGCCAGATAGTAAATAACTTAAGCTTTGCAGGCAGTAAAATTTCTGCCATTGTTGCATAAAAACAGCCATACACAACACATAGCAATGAACATGGCTGTGTTCCAGCAAAACTCCATCTGCGCAAACAGGTGGTGCTGATTCGGTCCACAGACTAGAGTTTGCTGACTGTATTAGGAAGAAAGGGAGGCACTTTAGACAAGGGGGAGAAAACAGTCAGGAGATCAGTCTTTCCTGTGGTGATTTTTTTTTTTTTTCATTATACTTTAAGTTCTGGAATACATTTGCAGAACATGCAGGTTGGTGGTTTGCTGCCCCATCAACTAGTCATCTACATTATGTATTTCTCCTAAGGTTTCCCTCCTCTTGCCTCCCAGCCCCCCGATAGGCCCCAGTGATGTTCTCCTCCCTGTTGTCCATATGTTCTCATTGGTCAACTCCTACTTATGAGTGAGAATATCATGCAGTATCCAAAACAGATATATAGACCAATGGAACAGAACAGAGGCCTCAGAAATAACACCACACATCTACAACCATCTGATCTTTGACACACATGACAAGAACAAGCAGTGGGGAAAGGATTCCCTATTTAGTAAATGGTGTTGAGAAAATTGGCTAGCCATATGCAGAAAACTGAAACTGGACCCCTTCCTTACACTTTATACAAAAATTAACTCAAGATGGATTAAAGATTTAAATGAAAGACTTAAAACCATAAAAACCCTAGAAGAACACATAGGCAATACCATTCAGGACATAGGCATGGGCAAAGACTTCATGAATAAAACACCAAAAGCAATTGCAACAAAAGCCAAAATTGACAATTGAGATCTAATTAAATTAAAGAGCTTCTGCACAGCAAAGAAACTATTATCAGAGTGAACAGGCAATTGACAATTGAGATCTAATTAAACTAAAGAGCTTCTGCACAGCAAAGAAACTATTATCAGAGTGAACAGGCAACCTACAGAATGGGAGAACATTTTTGCAATCTACCCAAAGGGCTAATATCCAGAATCTACAAGAAATTTAAACAGATTTACAAGAAAAAAAAAAAAAACCTCATCAAAAAGTGGGTGAAGGATATGACCAAACACTTTTCAAAAGAAGACATTTGTGTAGTCAACAAACATACGAAAAAAAGCTTATCATCACTGGTCATTAGAGAAATCTGAATCAAAACCACAATGAGACACCATCTCATGCCAGTTAGAATGGCAATCATTAAAAAGTCAGGAAACAACAGATGCCGGAGAGGATGTGGAGAAATAGGAATGCTTTTACACTGTTGATGGGACTGTAAATGAGTTCAACCATTGTGGAAAACAGTGTGGCCATTCCTCAAAGATCTAGAACTAGAAATACCATTTGACCCAGCAATCACATTACTGGGTATATACCCAAAGGATTATAAATCATTCTGCTATAAAGACACATGCAAACATATGTTTATTGCCGCACTATTCACAATAGCAAAGACTAGGAACCAACCCAAATGCCCATCAATGTTGGACTAGATAAAGAAAATGTGGCACATATATACCATGGAATACTATGCAGCCATAAAAAAGAATGAGTTCATGTCCTTTGCAGGGACATGGACAAAGCTAGAAACCATCATTCTCAGCAAATTAACACAAAAACAGAAATCCTATGGTAATTTTGAGATGTCTATGATGCATCCACATGCAGATATCAATTAGGTAACCAGCTATTTGAGAGTTGCCCTCAGAGGAGAATTCTATGATAAAAATATAAATTGGAAGCTACTGGTATAAAGATGGGAAAGGATGAGATGACACCAAAAGAGAATAAAGAGAGGTAAAATGGGTCTAGAACTGAGCACCAATGAACAGCTACTAAAGGTGTGTAGTGATATGACTCTTAGTTAATAAATCTGAGGTAGGCATTAATTTAAAGTCCCTGTCTTACAAGAACAGAAAATCAAACACCTCATGTTCTCATTCATAGATGGTTGTTGAACAATGAGAACACATGGACACAGGGAGGGGAGCATCACACACTGGGGTCTGTTGGGGTGAAATAGGGGAGGGACAGTGGGGGGTGGGGAGTTGGGGAGAGATAGCATGGGGAGAAATGCCAGATATAGGTGATGGGGAGGAAGGCAGCAAATCACACTGCCATGTGTGTACCTATGCAACAATCCTGCATGTTCTTCACATGTACCCCAAAACCTAAAATGCAATTAAAAAAAAAGTCCCTGTCTTAATCACTATGGTGAGAAATTCAATTTCATAGGTTTGGTATTTCCTCCTCTCCCTACTTTCTCAATTATTTAAAGATCCCTAGGTTTTACCAGGTGCCAAAGCACCAAGGAGACTACTCTGATCATTGATCTACCGCTAAAGCACCCCTACCTCAGTAAGCATGGTTTTGCCAACCCTAGAAGCTTGTTATATTGGAACCTTTTATGGAGCCATAATCCCGATGAAAAGTCCAGCCTCTCTAAGTCACCCTATTACTTCCCCCTCTGAGGTCCTGTTGCTTATCCAGGGCAAAGATATGGAATGGAGGTGGGTACTTGTTACTCTTTGACCTCCAATTTCTTTCCATCTGGGTGAAATGTCACTCTCTCCTCTTCATTGACTTCAAAAACTTTTCTCTCTTCTCTTCCCCAATGCGACGTCCGGCTCAATCTTCTCAATGGGCTTAGAATTTCATAAAAGTCTGGAAATGCGCTTGGTTTCAAACAGCCTCTGCTCTTTGCTCTGCAAAAATTCTGGAGTCAAGGGAATGCTAAGATCTTGACCATCAGATTAGAAAAGAGGGAGGCAGAGATATACAGGTAACAAGACAAATTTACATCCAAACACCCTCTCACCATTTGGCTAGGGAAGAAGTATGAGATGAAGCTGGAAGGGAAGTAGATTAGGATCTTTTTGTAGAGATGATTAAATGTCAAACTAAAGGTTTTGACTTCAACCTACAGGTAGTGGGCAATAATGGATCTTTACTGTGAATGTTCTGCAAATAACATGCAGGATAATTAGTGGTAAGCTTCTAAGGCTGTGTGATACAGTTCAGGTATCAGGTTTCAAGAACCTGAAATGGAAAATGCAGTGAAAATGTGAAGCAAGATACACTTGTTAGAGATGCTCAGAAAAAGGATAGAAAAGAAGTTAGTATTTGGCTTAATAGGGAAGCATTCCGGGAAGTAAAGGTACACTCTGATGTTTTCAAATCCATCTAGTTTACAGGTCTACCCAGTTACACCCAGTCACATTAGGAACTGTTATGCCTCACCTTATCTATCCTGCTAATTTCTCTCTAGATTTTGACAATGTCAGCCATCCCTGTCATTCTTGAACTCCCCCACCTGTGCTTTGACTGTGCAACTGCTCCACTTAGTATTCCACTTCGTTGCCTCAGTCACCTCAGCATGTCCCAAATAAATATCTTCATTATTTTTTTGCAAATAGATGCCCCAACTCCTACATTTCTGTTAATTTATGCCATCTTCTACCAGTCTTCCAGACTCCAAACCATTATTTCCATCTTAAACCCTTTATTTTCTTTGTCTGCATATATACCATCAAGTCCTGCTGTTCATTTCTTCAAGGTGATTCTCATATTTACCACTTTCTTTCCATTTCTAAACCAGACCTTTATTAATTCACACTTGAATAACTGTAGTGTCTCTTTAGCAGGCCTTCCTGTAACCATCCCAAAGTTCTCCTTGAAAGTGCAATCCATCCTGTTGCCTGGGTAATCTTCCTAAAAAAAGTTTCAATCATGCCATTCTCTGCTTAAGCCCAACATTATATCCAAATTCTTTTACCTTTGTCAAAACATTAACCAAATTCTAGTTGCCAAGGCACTCCATAGCATAGTGTCTGGGTTATAGATGGTTCTTGTTACATGTTCTTTCAATGAACAACTATAGAGGATTCGATGCATGGATGGATAAACCTGGTCATTCAAAAACCCCCAACATCTCCCTTTACCTTCAGGCTAGCGCTGTGTTGAACCCAAGTTCCATGGCTTTTAAGGATGCTATTTTATTTTTTTGGAGTCCCTTCCTTGGCCTCCTTCATCCTAACATCCATCTCAAGTGCCACTCTTGTCCCTTCAACTATACCAGCCCATACTAACCTCATCTTTTTCTGTACCTACACTAAATTTAAGTCAGTACCATTTCATTTACCAATCAATTATTTTAACTGTCGTGTGCACCTTTTCTCCCTTTTAACTTAACTGAAAGCTCGTTGAAGAGAGAAAAAAGATATAAGTTTGCATTCCTGCTCATTGATTGATTTAACAAATACTTTTAAAATTCACTTAACAACCTATGGGTATTTAATAACTTGAAAGACTCTAATGGTTTCTTTTAGATGGATTTTGCTGAGAAGCATACTACTATAATCTGCAGATGAACTGGAAATCTCCTGGTTTTTAAACAAACATTTCAAAATGTTATGTTGTCAATTAATGCAAAGCATGATTGTTTCTGACGTCTTAAAGATTTCCAAAGAGCTCAGGGAAATCACGCACCTGCCTGTGTTACCACAAAGCCTAACTGGCTTTACTTTGACATTCTTGCATTTTAGTTTCTCTGCCAGAATCACATTTTTCTTTTGTTGCATAGTTTTTAGTAATTAGAATAGCTATTTCCAACGTCATAACTAGGCAGTGAAACCTAATACAACTGGTTTGGGACATGGGGGTTTTCCACCTCTCCAATTCTTCTGGAAACTCCCTCTCAGCCCAGAAGTAGGTCTTAGAAACACTACAACCTTGTTGCTGTACAAGGAGTACAAAAGAGACTATGGTGACTGCAAAATCTAGAGGTCAAAACAGAGATAGTGCAAAAGACCCAATACCACAGTAATATTTAGAAGTCTTGTTCCAAATGCCGATACAGTTCTCTAAATTCAATGTAGATTTTTTAAAGTAGTTCTTTATTAATGTGCTTTTCTGTCTATCTGCAGAACGTCTGATCTTTTGACTGATACAGCTTAAGATGGTTCTTGTTCAGTGGTTTTCTAAGTGTGGTTCCCAGATAGTAGCAGCAACATTATCTGGAAACTTCTCAGGAATGCAAGTTCCTGGGCCCCATCCCAGACCTGATTATTGTGTCAGAAACTCAAGGGGGTAGGTCCCAGCAATTTGTGTTAATAAGCCCTCCAGGTGATTCTGACGCATGCTGAAGTTTGAAAACTACTGTTTAAATTCAACATAATTCACTGTAGTTTAGGAAATTAAAAGCCAGATATAAGTGACTTAACTTAGGCCATAAAGCAAATAAGTGCTTGTAAATGTATTTACTAGTCAATATTCAGGGTGAATTGTTGATATGTAAAATTAATAATCTCTTTAATCATAATATCAAACTTATTTTCAAATTTTTCTTTATTATGTGCCTGCTGTAAGTTTTAAAAGTAATCATTTTATACTAAGTCATTGCAAAAGCCCTAAGTTTCACCTTAACACATGCCTTGCTTCAATCATAAATGTTTGGTGTACACACACATATAAAATATTTTCCTAGGGTCAGGCACAGTGGAACCCTGGAGGCAGACATTGCAGTGAGCCAAGACTGTGCCACTGTACTCCAGCCTGGGTGACAGAGTGAGACTTCATCTCAAAAAAAAAAAAAAAACTCATATGGATAGGCTTACGTTTTTAATTTGCAATTAGGCCTTTTATAGAATTTCTTCTGGGCTATATTTTATAATATTTTCCTAATTTTAAAAACTGTTCTTAAAGTCGGGGTGACTTTCTACCAAAGAAATCCCTTAGATTAAAATTTTTGGGGTAATACATATTTTTAATTTATTTATTCCTTATAACCTTTTGAATTGAAATGTACTAATATGTATACAATCTACAGATCTAAGTACCCTGTTCAATGAGCTTCAACAACTGTACATATTCATGTCATCTTTATTCAAAACAAAATACAGAACATCTTCATCACCTCAGAGAATTTCTTTGTGCCCCTTTGCAATCACTTCTCACCCTGTCTCTGACTGTTCAACCACCTCCAGACTTCTACCATTATAGATCTGTTTTTCCTATAGTCTGTTATTAGACTTAAGACGAGATCAGGTGCGTTCAGGGTAGTACAGCCGTAGACCTGTTGTTAGACTGCAAATAAATGGAATCACACAGGATATTCTCGTTTACATATGGCTTGTTTCACTTAAGATGTTTTCAAGATTCATCCATATCACCTGTATCTGAGTTCATTCTTTTCGTTGCTGGCTTGTATTGTATTGTATGAATACACCAAAATATGTTTCATCTACCTTTTTTCTTAGTAACAAATTTTTTTTTCTTATCACAAAAGCAGTACTTACTGTAAGTTATGTAAATTATGTAACATATAATGTAAAAAATTATAGAAAATAAGGAAAAAAGAAAATACCCATAATTCTACTTTCTAGACATAACCATTACTAATAACTTGTGTACCCCTTTGAACTTTGGTTTATATAAATTATTTACTTATATATTTATCATATGTAGTATAAAAATTCTTATTTTAGGTTCAAGTTTTACCACTTAGACTCTGATATTAGTGTGTTAAATTGGCAGTCCTTAGCTTTAACCATATAGTATTTTCTAAATTAAATAAAATCTAAAATTAATACCTGAATAAACATTCATTGTCCAAAATTCAAATGATACACAGTCTGTAGAATAAAAGTAAATGTCCTTGTATAGCCCCACCATAGGTAACCAATTCAACTGCAAACTCCTGACCACAGGATAATAATAAGGACCAAGAAGTGCAGACTTAATTATAACACAACTTTTCTAAGTTAAATTTTTATTTTCAAGTTTTATTATCTCTATACCAGTGATCTTTTTGCTGGGAATACATTATTTTATAATTCCAAATGCTCATGTAGGAACTAATTCTAGTACAATAGCTTATATCCACTTTGAGATAGTTTTGAACTATTTTCTCTGGAAGTGAACAGAGTGCCATCTTCAAATTTCCTGATTGCTGAGTGGTTTATTCCCATCTGTTTTTGAAAGCCTAGATATGTATAGCTTTCTCAGTATATTGATCTTTACTTACAGCAAACATATTCTTCAATGGCAAATTGCCTTTTCACCATTTGTATTGACTTGTACAATACAAATTGTACTACATCAAGCTATCTATATAATGTCATTAAAATTTGGAGACTATCAATCAGATGCAAAATCCTTTTGAGGAACAGAGAATAATCCAAAGTATAATTCAGGGTTTGCTCTTGAAGAGCACTTTGTTTCATTCACATTTGCCGAACAGGAAAATGTGGCTTGCGTTGACAGTAAAAAATGAACTCTTGATTATATTTAAGACTGGGTACAGCAGAGTAGTGTCTTGGCAGGCAGTCTGTCTTTCCATCAGTCAGGGTAAGTCCAGAAACTCTTTGCCTTTCTATAGATCACCATAGATTCCAAAGCGTGTTGCTTCATTTCTTCCAACTTTGAAGTTCACGTACCTAGAAGCAGACAAAAATGCAGCTGTAGTTTTACTTGAAATGCTTTTATATTCTCGGTTTTCGGGTCAGAATATACATAGTAGATGAAATTACATATACAAAATTCTATAGCCTATGATACTAGGCCATTCTTGCATTGCTATTGAGACCAGGTAATGCATAAAGAAAAGAGGTTTAATTGGCTCACAGTTCTGCAGGCTTTATAGGAAGCATGGTGCTGACATCTGCTTGGCTTCTGGGGAGGCTTCAGGAAGGTTACAATCATGGTGGAAGGTGAAGGGGGAGCAAACAGGTCACATTGCCAGAGCAGGAGCAAGATGGGGCCATGGAGGCGCCACAAACTTTGACCAGATATCAGAAAAACTCACTCACTACTGCAAGGGTAGCACAAACCCATGAGGAATCCACCCCCCTGACCCAAACACCTCCCACCAGGCCCCACCTCCAACATTGGGGATTACAGTTCAACATGAAATTTGGTTTGGCCATATATTCAAATCATATCGCCTACTAAGCCCAACGCTCTGACTGTCCTCTCTTACAATGGAGCTACTAGATTTTGCTCTGGTGATTAAGAGAACAATACAATCTTATGTAGACAGAGCCCCATAATGTTTTAAAATTACTTAAAATATTCCAATTCATATTAAAACAATATTAGCTATTATTTAATAAGCTAAACACAATTAAAGCATTTCCTCAAAATCATCTCATTTAGTCGTCAGGAAGACGTTTGGGGGCTTATTATGAACTCTCATAGATGGCAGTTGGATATCTTCAAGTTTAGGAGTATGGGCTCTGTCCTGGGGATGAGGTTCAAAAAAACTTAGATGTTGCTGGCCTTAGCTTACAAGGTCAAAATTTAGCATGATTAGAACTGGGAAATGTCCTGCTCTAGGGGACTGCAAGTGATTGTTAAGGTTGTTCCTCTTGTCATGTCTGAATGCCTCTCAGGCCAGGAAGATAATTCTTTATTAAAGGACTGGTCGGAGGTGACTGCATTCCACCCAGTCAGAGCTCCAGCTTCCCTCCTCTGTGTGCAATCCAAGTTTTAGACCCAAGGGTGGAAGACCTACCACTGTACGGTGCTGAGTAAGTGGGGGTGCCCAGTGAACTCAGTGAGGTTCCCAGCTCTTCCTGACGCGAGCCGCGCTCCCAGACAGTTGAGCCCTTGCCGAAAGAAGTTCCGCGTTTTGCGATAGTGTTTACCTACCCTCCCCTGCCCTAAAATAATGACTACCCTCTACCTGAGCGAGACTTCAGTGGAGGTCATCTACTCGCGGTGACTGCATGCTTGAAAAAGCCCATTTCTCTTCTATTATCTTCAAAATCCTGGTTAACCAGATTCACACTGTATTTGCCGGACTCTTTCTCAGGTGACTGCTCGGTTCTCTTTTTTGTTTGAAGTAAGGCAAGTCGCCCAAGGGTGCTAACCTCCCCACCCACATCGCGGGACAAACACTGATTTACTCTTTTCGAGGTGAGGGTTGCACCGCCCGCCCCGCGCGCTTCTCCGGACACCAAGCTTTCCCCGCCCGCCTCGCAGCCTCAGGGCCTTAGAACCCAGGCGGGGCGGGGGCGGGACAGGCGGGGCTGCCGGAGGCGGTGGCGGCGCGCAGCGGTACCTAGTGGCACTGCCTGGCTGCGCCAGCCGGGGGACGTGGCACTGTACGATGATACAGGGGGAGGGGATGCGGCTTTCTCCTCCCCGCGAGGAGGGGCCTCGGGACATCCTGCAGAGGCGGGAGGATCCTTGAGGGGACCGGTGCGACTTTCAGGTGAGGTCTTAGCAGATGAAGGCGGCTGGCTGTGGTGGGCGCCAGTTGTGCTCCCCGCTCCGCATCCGCCGTGAGCCGGGTGTGTGACAGGATTTGGGGCGAGGGGCGCGCTGGCCACGCCCCGCATGCGCAGAGCCGGGAGCCCTCCGCCCGGACTACAGCTCCCAGAAGAGGCTTGTGGAGGCCGCAGACGCGGAGCGGCTGGCGCCATCTTGAAATCTGATCCTCCGTCCGCAAGGCTTTGCGTCTGCGCGGGCGGCCGCTGGTGCTCTGGAGCCCAGTCTGCTAACTGGGGAGGACGTTGAGGACGCGGCGGCCGCGGGAGAGACAGCTGAGGGAGATATGGCAGAGTCGGAGCGCGGCCTGCGCTGCTGTCACTCAGCATCCCCCTAGGCGTTTCCACGCCCGCCCCCTGCCCTAGGGGCGGGGCTGACGCCTCTGCTACCCGGAGCCGGCGCGCAGGGCAGGGGTGCGCCCCTGCAGAGTGGGGACCCCACTGTCTTGTGCCATGCTGACCCGAGACCACCGAGGCGGGGGACAGAGCGCAGCGAAGAGCCATTGAGTGGTCACCCAGTAGCCGCCGCCGCCGCCGCCTTGGGAAGCTTGGCACCCGCCAGGAGGGAAGATGAAGGAGATTTGCAGGATCTGTGCCCGTGAGCTGTGTGGAAACCAGCGGCGCTGGATCTTCCACACAGCGTCCAAGCTCAACCTCCAGGTTCTGCTTTCGCACGTCCTGGGCAAGGATGTCCCCCGCGATGGCAAAGCCGAGTTCGCTTGCAGCAAGTGTGCTTTCATGCTTGATCGAATCTATCGATTCGACACCGTTATTGCCCGGATCGAAGCGCTTTCTATTGAGCGCTTGCAAAAGCTGCTGCTGGAGAAGGATCGCCTCAAGTTCTGTATTGCCAGTATGTATCGGAAGAATAACGATGACTCTGGCGCGGAGACCAAGGCGGGGAATGGGACGGTTGACATGTCCGTCTTACCCGATGCGAGATACTCTGCACTGCTCCAGGAGGACTTCGCCTATTCAGGATTTGAGTGTTGGGTAGAGAATGAGGATCAGATTCAAGAGCCACACAGCTGCCATGCTTCGGAAGGCCCTGGAAACCGACCCAGGAGATGCCGTGGTTGTGCAGCTTTGCGGGTTGCTGATTCTGACTATGAAGCCATTTGTAAGGTGCCTCGAAAAGTGGCCAGAAGTATCTCCTGTGGCCCTTCTAGCAGGTGGTCCACCAGCATTTGCACTGAAGAACCAGCGCTGTCTGAGGTTGGGCCACCTGACTTAGCAAGCACAAAGTTACCCCCAGATGGAGAAAGCATGGAGGAAGAGACACCAGGTTCCTCCGTGGAGTCTTTGGATGCAAGCGTCCAGGCTAGCCCTCCACAACAGAAAGATGAGGAGACTGAGAGAAGTGCGAAGGAACTTGGAAAGTGTGACTGTTGTTCAGATGATCAGGCTCCGCAGCATGGGTGTAATCACAAGTTGGAGTTAGCTCTTAGCATGATTAAAGGTCTTGATTATAAGCCCATCCAGAGCCCCCGAGGGAGCAGGCTTCCAATTCCAGTGAAATCCAGCCCACCTGGAGCCAAGCCTGGCCATAGCATGACAGATGGAGTTAGTTCCAGTTTCCTTAACAGGTCTTTGAAACCCCTTTACAAGACACCTGTGACTTATCCCTTGGAGCTTTCAGACTTGCAGGAGCTGTGGGATGATCTCTGTGAAGATTATTTGCCGCTCCGGGTCCAGGTACACAAAATGGCTACACAGTGCCTTTCTGATTATAGCTAGCTGGCCTCTGGCTTCACATGATTTCGGTCTAGGTGGAGGCTAGTAATATTCTAGATTTGAGAAAATCATGGGCCCATTTTTGCTGCACCTTTTGCTGTGTCTCTTACAGAAACGTGATTTGCACTCAGATAATTTTCTTTTCACAATCCTTTTTGTAAAATCTGTTGGCCTTCCCATTATCAAATTGTATACCTTTTAAAACAAAAAGGTAAAGATTCCCAGTTCACTTTTATCCTATAAAAAGAAGACATTTAATCTCATTTTGGGCACTAGAACTTTTCCTCTTAACTCCATTTTCCTTCTTTTTTTTTTCGAGTCTTTAAATTTGTTCATGTTTTTAGATTTTAGACGTTTCCTCCCAATGGCTTTCTGTTAGGCAGTTACTTCTCTAGTTCTTCCCAGAGCATTAAGGCTTTCATTCGTAAAATGCCTGTAAATGATTACAGCATAAGGTAAAGGTTTGGAGAAAACCTATTAATTTACCAGTGAAGTATTATAACAACTGGACATTTATTATAATTAATAGATCATTTGAGGATTAGTGATGACTCATAAAAGAGACAGGAATTCAAGAATTCAAGTATGGTATTGTCACTGAAAATGTTAAGGCATAAACTGTTCACAGCCAGAACTTTACTGAGTTCTACTGGAAGATATTTGATATTAAGAAAGAAGTAGTCCATAATTGGATCAGAGGAGAGTTTCATCCATTATAGTCTCAAATTCTTAATAACTAGAGGATGGCAGTTGCTTAATTTGAGCTATTCATGTCTGCCTAGTTGATTCTGTACCAACCTTTTAAATTCAGCTATGGTAGTTTGTTTCTATAGCAACAGTAAATACTAGGTTCAATTAACTTTGAAACATTGTGTGAAACATCAAGTGAAACATTCTTTCATGTTCCACTTGATGCAACTTCTTTAATGATACAATCACAAAGGTAGATGATCTAGAAGGCATTTTTAGAAAGCTTGCTGCTGGTCAACATCTTTCCAGAAATTTAGAGCCTAATAAGTGTCATTGTTGATGGTCACATGACATTTTTGAAAAGTAGTTCTATGATATGTATACTTTCTATCACAATAAGACCCTAAGCAGAAAACAGGAGAAAAGTTTTTAAATTTACAGAAAATTATGAGAAACAGCATAGATGAAAGTGTCATGAAAGGTAAGAAGTCAGTGTGTTTTCATTTGTATAAAATATTAAGTATTGTTTGCTTAACACTGTGTACTTCTATTCTTTTGCTGCTTTTTATTTCAGTGGAGCCTCACAGCTAAATTTGGGCTTTACAGTATTTCTGTGACTAGACATAGGTGTTACAAATTAAACATGTTGTTTTCATATTAGGCTCTAAAATTAGTTGGGCCAGGGTGGATGGGAAATAAACTCATTCCCGCAGCCCCCCACCAAATATGGCCAATATTGTAGAACATTACATAAAGATTGAGAAAATAATAGCCAAAACAAGATTTTTTTCTCCATATTTAAATACTATATGTTGGCGACTGGTTTTTGAAATTGAGTAGGATTTTAAAGATCATCTTCAGGCAGTCTCTCCATTTGGAGATATGGAAAGTTCATTGTTTAACCAATTTAGCCCATGCAGAGACAAAGATTTCCGACCATTCTCAGGCAAGACATTTAATTCTATACATTAAACCTCATTGTGTGAAGTATATAAATTTAAGTAAGTGTTTATTTTAAACCAGGAGCCCTCTTTCTTTAACCTAAAGATGCCTGGAGGCTTCTTTAGAGATTACGTGAAAAAAAATGTCATCTGAATGAACACATAAACTATGGTAACTGTATCTTTGGGTCAAGTCCCTTTACTTCAGTAAATTTGGACATTAGAGCTTTAAAATGGTAGCATATGACCTTTCTTACATTATTTACTGTCTCTAGAAAAACAAAAATTGGGAAGAGGGAAAAAATGTCATTCAGCTTCAAGAAATGTGGCATTTAATTATTATGCCATTTACTCTAATAATTTAGGATGTCAGGGAAAATAGATGAATTGGACCCAACATGTTTGGAAATAAAATGAGCAGCAAATCTATTGTTTAAATCTGGTTACTTTTAAAGCTCCTTAAGAGCCTTATGACAAAACCAGTGCTAGGGACAATGGCAGACTAGTTTTTGTCTATTTCTCTGAACAAATGTGGGAAGAATAGAAATAATGTAAATTTTTTTTTCTAGTTCTCTTTTTAGTTTGTAGAAACACAAAACCGTGAAAGCAAAAATGTTTCCTTTAGTTCAACTCTGCCATAAATATGAAGAAAATCTTTTATCTTAAAGAGGAAGATTGTTCTGTAAGGTCATTTTGATTCCTTTGTCTAATCCTCCGCTTACCATATTGTATGCACTATTAAATATTAACATCCAGATTCCTCCTGATTGCTTTTCCTCTTTTTTCTTTCCTTCTTTCCCTTTTTCTCTTCCTTCCTTTCTTATTTATTAAAAATAGCAACACTATAGTTTTGCTTACTGATATTCAGATATTATACAAAGTAATTTATTTGCCTCCTAAGGAATTTATGTATGTTCAGATATTGAAAGAAAGGTTTGAAGCAATCTTCTAGCTGGTAATTCCCTTCTTTATCGTCTGGCCCTGAACTAGAAAAGCTATCATGGGAGGGGTGTGGTCCCTTAGTAAACAGCAATGAGCTCTGGCCCATGTGCAATTTCCCTTTCTATCTAAATTCAAAGAACAGGAGATCTTTGCTTTAAACCTTGCAATGCCAAGGTCTGCTCCTTTGTGACTATGGTAAATTTATCCCACTCATATTTTAGCTGTATAAAGTGGATCAGGCCCTTTGGAAGATGTTGGCATTAGATGCTGGTAAAAGATTAGGCCTTTAATTTTATGCTAGTCAGTGGTTCTTGTCTGTCTCCTACTATTAACAATAGGGATGAAAATTATAACAGTTTGAGATCTATAGCTCACTACTGGGAGGACTAAAAAGTGCCAAGAAAAATGCTGTTAACACAAAAGGTCTAAAAACTGCCCTTAGCCTAAAAGTCTCATATTATGCAACACTAGGCCTGGAAGCAGTTCTCTTTCCTGATACTGGGAAGGCTTTGTCCTAATTCTGAGTCAAAAGTGACTTAATTTAAAATTATATTATCATTTCCACATGATTTTAGTACCTGAGTGTCTTGAGAGTAACACTGATTCTATCAAATCAGGTATTATTTCTCAGGCCACGCTATCATCATAGGAGTGATTGTTTTATGTACTTGATACTTCACAAGAATTCATTATGTTGTTGACTCAGTGGAACTTGCTGAGTGCTCTTTCAGCAGACTGTTATCTGCAAGGACATTTTTCTGAGATGTAAAATCGTAAATTATTACAAATAAAAGAGAAACAAATACCTTCCAACTTTTAGGTCAGTACACGATTTCTTATGATTATTCATACCAAGATTGGTTCATATGAGATTCAGATTCTTTATGTACTTTCCTGTGGCACTCTTTGGCGTTAAATTTGAATGTATATTATATGTAGTCTTATTTCTAAGAGAGCCACCGAAGGCCTGTTTTTGTTTGTTTTTTATTTTTCTTAATCATTCATTAAATAGAAACTTTTGATCTCTGCAGTATTCCTGGCATTATGGTAGGCAGTGGGTTTATAGAAATGAGAGATACATTCCCAACCTGAGTGGGAATCCACTTCGGTTTAAGTGGAATTTTTTCCTGATTTCCCATGTAACCTTGGACTAATTACTTCTCTAAGTTTCTATTTCCATGTATGTAAAATAGGATTGGATTAGATGGTTAGTTTATAAAGTTTCCTTCACCACTCTAAGATTCTTTGGTTTAAAGTAAATAAATATGACCTCCTTCCCTGCCATTTTAAGCTTGAAGCTATTTTCTTTAATTCTGCCTGTTAAAGTTTAAATTTCAAAATATCTTACTGTAGATGTTATTGTTGTTTTACACTGAGCAAGTAAGCCAAATTTTATGGAGAGAGTTTTATCAGTAAGTAAATGATAAATTTATTTATTAGTTGGAATTGTTGTAAATATCTATTAATGTGGTTACCTTGCCCGTGGTGTGACATAGGTCGGATTGCCTTGGGTGAAGGCTTTCTGTTATACCCACAACAGCAAATATCTCAAATAATTTTTTCAGAAGTCATTATCCTTGCTGCTTTTTTTTTCCTTCTCCCACTATCCAGTCCACCAGCAAGTCCTGTTAGCCATACTTTCAAAACATATCCATATCCATCCATTTATTTTCCCCTGCCTTACTACCACCAGAATCCAGGCCACTATTGTCTTTCACCTGCACTGCCATAGCAGTCTCCTAGCTGGTCTCTCTGCTTCTGTTGGTGCTCCCCAATAATTCATTTGCCACTGTGTGATCTTTTGAAAACTCATGTATGATTGCCTGTTAAAAAAAACTGCGTCTATTCTCATTCCAATTAAAATGAAATCCAGCTTCATTAACCCTGCTGTCTGAGGCTGGATGTGACCTGGTCCCCACCTGCCTCTCCACCCCATTGAGTGTCCCTATCCCCTTTCCCACTATGCTGTAGCCCTGTGCTATCCAGCAAGCTAACCACTAGACTTTAGGAGCTGTTGAGCCCTTGAAATGTGGCTAGTCTGAATTGAGATGTGCTGTGAGTATAAAATAAACCTCGAATTTCAGACTTATGAAAAATCATGTAAAGTATCTCATTAATAATTTTGCTATTGTTTGTTTATGACAACATTTTGGATATATTGGGTTAAATAAAATATTTTGTTAAAATTAAGTTTACCTATTATTTTTTACTTTGTTCATTGAAGCTACTAGAAAATTAAAAATTACATACATGGCTCACATTATATTTCTATTAGAGAATACTACTGTAGTCACAGAGGCCTTTCTCTTTTCCAGGCTCATATTCCATTATCCGTTCTTTCTCCCTGGATTGTTCTGCTGATCTTTGCAGGACTGGTTCTGTTTCCTTCAGATCTCTATTTAAATACTGCCTCATAAAGACCTTTCTCTGATCAAGCAATTTAGAGTGATTTAAGCACCAAGTCTCTATTATACTTTCCTATTTTACTGCGTAGGGCTTGTCGGCAGTATTTTTCCCTTGTTTGTTTATTATGTACTCCCCACTCTAAGCCCTGCAAAATATGTTTCAAGAGCACAGGGACTTTGTCTTGCATGGTACCCTATCTTCAGGACAGTGCCTAGTACATAGTTAGTGTGCAGCAAGTATATGTTATGTTAGCATTGTATTCCTCACAGTGCCTCACATGGTGCTTTGCTTATTATAGCATTTAGTAGGTGTTAGAAAAGTTGATAAATAGCACTGAAGAAATAAAAAAGATTTTCTTCTGCAATCTTTATGCTTCTAATCAGTTGCTAGCAGGAAGGGATTTAAGGTAAGCTGTAATTCCACTGCCTTGAAGGTGGCAATCAAGCCTGAAAGTGTGAGGGAAAGAAAAAATGAATAGCAGTTGCCTTTTTTCTCTTAGTGAATTTAGAATTTATATTCCTAATTGAAATGAAAGCAGGTATGGAGGGGGGAAGATCAAATTTAATTGTCACAGTAAATTTGTAGAGTTTTATTTTGACATTCCTTAGCTTGTAGTGATGACTAGGAATAGTTCAATAAGTTTATCTTATTGTCCCATATATAAATCGTACTTTTTTTTGCTCCTGAATCTTTTTAGTGAATTGATATTTCTGTAAAACATATCTCCTTCCCATTTCACTATGGATTATTTATCTATGCTTATGCTGTAAATCTACCTTTAAGTAGGCACATATATTTTAAACTTATTTTATTTGTTCTCTTTTTATTTTGAAACAATTTCAAATGTACAGAGACATTATAAGACAAATACCAAGAACTCCCATATGACCCTCACCCAGATTTACCAGTTGCAAATATTTTGTCGCATTTGCTTTATCTCTCACACTCTCTATATTTACATATTATATTTTTTAAATTCTTGATCCATTTGAGAATTAGTTGTAGTTGTAGATATTATACTCCTTTACCCTAAATACTTCAGCATTATTTCCTAATGACAAGGACATCTCTTATATAATTACAGTACAATTACCAAATTTAGAAAATTAGACATAAAATACTGTTATCTAATATATAGTTCATATCGAAATCTGCCAATTTTTTCCAATAATGTGAAACAAGCATGATGTAAGAAAGGTAGCTGCAATGTAACTTCTCTCAGGAGTAGTGTGTTTGATGAGTATGCCTTTTCAACTCCTTGATTAAAAATAGAGCAAAGCAAATATTTGGTCATTGCAAGCATTTCCTTTATTAAATCCTCCCCTTCTCATTGAACTCTGAATTAGTTGCTTTCACTGAATAAATACATAGTGTTTGTGTGAATTGGTAGGGAAAAGTGGAGAGGGAAGCTAGAGAGCATAGTACAAATGGAGGTGAATCAGCGCTCTTAGTAAGGAACAGGCCTGTCTTTAGGAATTTATACTGATAATTTATGCAACAAATGTGATTTCAAAATGTCTGGCAAAAGATGCAACAGACATTTTTGAAGATAAAAATAAAATTTTGTTGGCTGCATTTAATTCACCTTATTTATTTTGCTGTTTCTTCCTAGCCCATGACTGAAGAGTTACTCAAACAACGAAAGCTGAATTCACATGAGACCACTATAACTCATCAGTCTGTATCTGATTCTCATTTGGCAGAACTCCAGGAAAAAATCCAGCAAACAGAGACCACCAACAAGGTATGATTAGGACTATGCCCTAGGAGATGTAGGGTTTTCCTGAGGATGTGACTGGCACTCGCCTGAATCTATCAACCTGCATAGGACTTGGGAGATGAATACTGTGTACTCCTTGTGCTCTAGGGAATATTTCATTTAAAAGTGTAGTTTTTCCCTTTATTCTTATCAAGATTTTAGCTTGTTCTGTACAGCTTATAATTTCTGGTGCTTTTCAGGTGTGTAATTAAAACTTGAATGCAGACCGGGCACAGTGGCTCACACCTGTAATCCCAGTGCTTTGGGAGCCAAGACAGACAGATCATGAGGTCAGGAGTTTGAGACCAGCCTGGTCAACATGATGAAACCCTGTCTCTACTAAAAACACAAAAAATTAGCCAGGCGTTGTGGCAGACGCCTGTAATCCCAGCTACTTGGGAGGCTGAGGCTGGAGAATCACTTGAACCCAGGAGGTGAAGACTGCCGTGAGCTAAGACCATGCCACTGCACTCCAGTCTGGGCAACAGAGTGAGACTCCATCTCAGAAAACAAAACAAAACAAAAAACTTGCATATAATCTTTAACTGTAGAAGGCACAGAGATAGGAGGTCTGTGTTTTTTATTTTTATCTTAACTTGTTACCACTTTCTAGACCATGAATTTTAATGTCTGGTTTAGAAGAAAATTGCTACAATTTGGGATGCTGAACTTGTGGCCTGGGTGCCTGTATAGTGCCCTCTCCTATGCTAGATAGCAGAAGCTCTTTGGTCTTGGCATAAGGGATCCATACTAGGAACCACGTGCCTAGTTGGTCCATGTGGACAAGTCCCTAGTATGACTGTCATCGTAAAGCGAGCACAGTGCATGAAAATTGAGACAATTGGGTGACAATTGCTGCAGCGTTTATCCCCGCGACAGAACCGCTGCCGCCGCCGTCTCTAGATCGCCCGGGTCCCAACGCCGCCACCATGCCCCGGGGAAGCCGCAACGTGGCCGCCCGGCCAGTCAGCTGCCCCGCCGCGCCCTCTGCCCACCCTCTCGCGCACCCACCGCCCTCGGCAGCAGCCCTGGCTCCCGCCCCTTCGGGCCAGCCGGGCCTCATGGCTCAGATGGCATCCACGGCCGCAGGGGTAGCTGTGGGCTCGGCTGTGGGACATGTCATGGGCAGCGCCCTGAGCGGAGTCTTCAGCGGGGGAAGCTCGGAGCCGGCCTAGCCTGCCGCCCAGCAGGCCCACACCCATGTTGCCTCCTAGCCCCTGCAGATGGGGCCCTGCGCTTATGAAATCAGGCAGTTCCTGGACTGTTCCACCACTCAGAGTGACCTGTCCTTGTGTGAGGGCTTCAGCGAGGTCCTGAAGCAGTGCAAGTACAATCATGGTCTGAGCTCCCTGCCCTGAAGATGTCGGTGCACTCAGGGGCCAGCCCTGCATCGACCTCTGCCCCTTGTTGACAGGTAGACCACAACACTAGATTGTATGCAGATAGCTGGGATTGCAAGTGAGGAGGAGGTTTCTCACCCCACAGTTAACCCAAGACACAAATGTGCAATTAAAAGAATTTATTTTAGACCAAAAAAAAAAAAATTGAGACTATTGAGTATTGAAGGAAGTATTTCATTTTTCCTTCTAGTTTTTGTTGCTGATTGACTTATGACTCTAATGGTTACTGTATATGGGAAAAATAGCAAGGTAATATCTCCTAAGAAATTCTTTAAATTCTAGATTTGAGGACGGCTTTATTCACTTGAAGTTAAAAGCCATCATTGACCTAAAAAACTGTTTTTCTTTGCTGAATTCAGATTCTTCAAGAGAAACTTAATGAAATGAGCTATGAACTAAAGTGTGCTCAGGAGTCATCTCAAAAGCAAGATGGTACAATTCAGAACCTCAAGGAAACTCTGAAAAGCAGGGAAAGTGAGGTAAAATATTTAGCAATCAAGGACCTGTGTGGAAACAACCAGTCCCATCAAAGTAGAAAAGTATTTTATGTTTTGTCGAAATGAATATTGCCAGACTAACAGATCTTAGCTTGGAGAAATTGTAGCTTAACCTCAATTGATATTTTGGAATAGTCCTGGTACTAAAATCTGTACAGGTGAGATAATGGAATTTATAGTTATTTTACTAACGTGTGATGTTCCCTCTCTCATTTTCAGACTGAGGAGTTGTACCGGGTGATTGAAGGTCAAAATGACACAATGGCAAAGCTTCGAGAAATGCTACACCAAAGCCAGCTTGGACAACTTCACGTATGTGAAGGTCACATAGGACAGGAGAGACTTCAGTTGGGGATGTGCCACTTTGGTTGCAGTCTTGATTTTATTTCCACAGTCTTTGCTGGGACTCAGTGCTTGCCCTCCTTGTGATTGATTTCTACTCTCTTTTCAGAGCTCAGAGGGTACTTCCCCAGCTCAGCAACAGGTAGCTCTGCTTGATCTTCAGAGTGCTTTATTCTGCAGCCAGCTTGAAATACAGAAGCTCCAGAGGGTGGTACGACAGAAAGAGCGCCAACTGGCTGACGCCAAACAATGTGTGCAGTTTGTAGAGGCTGCAGCACACGAGCGAGAACAGCAGAAAGATGCTTCTTGGAAACATAACCGGGTAAATCATTAACTATTTTATAGCCCTAAATGCTGACATTGCTCTGATAATAACTTTTTAGCAGGATAGTTTGTGTTGAACCATTGAGTCACTTGCCAATGGTTGTTGAACTCAAATACTTAGATTTGAACTCAAATAAAAATCGACCTTAATAAAACTGCCTTTGCACCATGTGCTAGTCACAGTAGTCCCCCCTTATCCGCAGTTTCACTTTCCACGGTTTCAGTTATCAGGGGTCAACCAGTCCAAAAATATTAAGATATTTCAAGAGAGACCACATTCACATAACTTTTATTGCAGCATGTTGTTATAATTCTTCTATTTTATTGCAATTGTCAATCTGTTAATATGTCTAATTTATAAGTAAAACTTTATCATAGTTATCTATGTATAGGAAAAAAAGTATATATAGGCTTCTGTGCTGTCTGTGGTTTCAGGCATCCACTGGGCGTCTTAGAATGTATCCTCTGTGGGTGACAGGTGACTACTGTGTTGAGTTGTGCCCTGGAAATAACAAGGATGAATAGCACAGCCTCCTTTCTTTTAAGTTACTTATAGTTTAGTATGAGAGACAGTCACATAAGCTGAATTTCAGTGTAGTAAGTTCTGAAGGGGATGTATGTATGGGGTCCTACAGGAATATCTAGCTGGGGCTGAGGAAAGGAGTCAAGGAAAGCTTCATGAAGTAGGTGATACCTGAGGTTATTCTTGAAGGATGGGTAAAACCAGACAGAAAAGTGAGGAAGAACCACTAAGGTCAGAGGAATGACATGCGTGATAATCAGCCCTGTATTTTATTTTTTATAATAAATACACAATTATAATAATAAATAATTGTGAATAATAAAATACACAATTCTTAAATGGTTCCTTTGTCTTGTTAGCTTACAGCATATGTGTTTAGGATTTAAAAGATTTTTTTGTGATCTCTTTTTTCTTCAGCCCTTTAATACTCAGATTTAAAAGTATAATTTTTGAAGGCTCTCCCTGGTTTAGTGACTTGGAGATTAAATATTAGCCCTGAATTTCCTTTTGAAATATTAAAATTTCAGATGTCTTGACAGGGTTGGGAAGTGGTGGAGGGATGGAGGTAGAAACAATTTTTAATTTTTTGTTATTTACCTAAAGGAAAAATTTTTCCAAGGTTTGTTTAGTTGATGAGAATATGTATTTTGAGAGCTTTCTAAAGTAACAGATGATTTAAATATTACTGACTTTATTATTAGAAAAACATATATGGCAAACTAAGAAAGAAGAGTGATGGTCTCTGTGAGATCTTTAGAAAAAAAGGATGATGGGAATAGTCTATCCTTGAGCTTATTGTAAATAATCCAGGTTTACAGTGGGACAGCTTCTCACTTAATGGTTCTATAGATGTATTCTTTTTAAACAAAAAATAAGTATTGAACTATAATATCAAGCTTGCTTCCTACCCTATTCACAATTTTTTTATAGTTTTCCACATCCTATTCAATTCATGTATGGTATTTCTATAGCAGTTTTACTAATGGCACCTTCTACTGCTTTATCTTACATTTTATATGTCTTGAAAATTTAAGGCTTCTATATCTAATAACCATGTGAGAATTTTAGGTCTCTTTAAAAAGGTAATATGTTTAATTCAGGAATTGCGAAAAGCCTTGCAACAGCTACAAGAAGAATTGCAGAATAAGAGCCAACAGCTTCGTGCCCAGGAGGCTGAAAAGTACAACGAGATTCGAACCCAGGAACAAAACATCCAGCACCTAAACCATAGTCTGAGTCACAAGGAGCAGTTGCTTCAGGTGAGCTTACATGATTTTTGATGATAGAATGAAAGTTTTAGGGGAAAATGGAGCATTAAGAAAAGACTGATCTGTTCTGCCGCCCACTCTAAGCTTCAGTTACATTGAATCCACTACATTTCACTGAATGTACAATTTTTTCATTGTATGCATAGTGTGCATAGTTTTTTTTCTTTAACATACCCTCCTCTCCCTTCATTTAGGAAATCCTAGTCCTTTAAGACTGTAAATATTACATCCCCTGTGAGGTCTTTACTGACACCTGCAGGCAGAGTTAGGCAGTGCATCTTGTGTTCCCCTGGTAGCTAGTGCCTGTTGCAGAGCAGTTAATTCTATGTGTTGTCTCTGTTGTATGTTGCCGAATAGTTAAAAATTTGTATGTCTGTTACAATCTCTGCTAAACTTGCTACTCTTGAGGAGAGTGATCACATCTTGTTATTTTTTATCCTGAATAAGAAATTACTTGGCAATTTAGTTAATATTGGATAAAAGAATAAAGGAAACTATTTTTTGGTCTCAGGAATTTCAGGAGCTTCTACAGTATCGAGATAAGTCAGACAAAACTCTTGAAGCAAATGAAATGTTGCTTGAGAAACTTCGCCAGCGTATACATGATAAAGCTGTTGCTCTGGAGGTGCGTATCATCATTTTGCCCACTATGTGTTACAGAAATTTGTGTCTACTTAAATTTGCTGCTTTGGGATTTGGTTTTCTATTCTTCCATCTTGTTGAATAAGAATGATCAGGGTAGTGAATCTTACAAAGCTTTAGGAATCTTCCTTTCCTTGCAGCGGGCTATAGATGAAAAATTCTCTGCTGTAGAAGAGAAAGAAAAAGAACTGCGTCAGCTTCGTCTTGCTGTGAGAGAGCGAGATCATGACTTAGAGAGACTGCGCGGTGTCCTCTCCTCCAATGAAGCTACTATGCAGGTAAGAGCAAAACCTATCATGACATGGTGTTCCTCTCCCACTTGTATTCTAAGCCTGAAACATGACCCCCTTCCATCATTTTCTGAAAAACAGGGATTTTGCTTTATAAGAGGGGAGAAAACCAAAAATAGCAGTCACTGGTTCCATCATTGTAGATTAGAAAGTGAGAGATTTTAGCACTTCTACTTTCTTTTGTAATATGAAATTTATGAGGAGAGCCAGTGAATATTGATTTCTGTTTACATAGTTCTGATTTATTTCCAATTCTTGTTCATACATACACACACACACACACACACACTCTCTCTCTCTCTCTCTCTTTCTCTCTCTCTCTCTCACTTATACTGAAGCATTGCCAGGGTGCAACTATTATATTGTGTTTTCTACATAATATTATATACATCTCCGTGAATTGCCATAATTAGAATACTTGTTTATCAACATTTACTGTGGGCTTTTTTAGATATTTATTTTAGAGCTTATATATCTAACTATCTGCTACTTTTTCGAGAAATCCTTTATAGCATAGTGTACTTCCTCCAAGAGACTTTATTTTATCATATATTCTATATTTAATCTCTCCACAAACTAGATAAAAGTTTCTAAAAACAAAAATATACATTAGTATGGCGTTGTTAGGTCAGTGTTCTCCTCTTGCAAATAAAGATATTGATGGAAGATTATTTAAAAGTGGATCTAATTTCTCATTTATCCTGAGGAGTATGGGGTAATGTTTTGACTGATGATTGCTCTCTTTATGGCTATAGAGTATGGAGAGTCTCCTGAGGGCCAAAGGCCTGGAAGTGGAACAATTATCTACTACCTGTCAAAACCTCCAGTGGCTGAAAGAAGAAATGGAAACCAAATTTAGCCATTGGCAGAAGGAACAAGAGAGTATCATTCAGCAGTTACAGACATCTCTGCATGACAGGAACAAAGAAGTAGAGGCAAGACTTCAATTAACTTACCGGCAGTTGGCTTAGTGATTATGTAAACTCAGCCTTGGATTAGGACTCTTCAGATCGGGAGGACTCTGACCCAGTCTTTAATTTCATTCTGTGCCTGGGCAAGTCATTGACTTTCACTGGGATTTTATTTTTCACATCTAGAAACTTAAGCTGGCAATTAACTTTCTCAAAGAAGTTATGTGAGAATTAATGAGACCTAAAAATTGCATCTTTTAATATAATAGCTAACCTTTATTAGTTACAGTGTTCATGCTGGGTCAGATACTGTTTTAAGATCTTAATGGATAGTAACTCATTGAATCCTCACAAGTCCATGAGGCACATACTATTATCCCTGTTACAGAGAGGAAGAAACAGACTTCTGAAGTTAAGAACCTTGTCCAAGCTAACATAGCTACTAAGTAGCAGATCTGGTAACCTAGGCAGTATGGCCCCTCCGTTTCCTCCACCATGAGCCATTGGTTAATACAGAAAAAGAAACCATCACTATGATAGCAAAAACAGTGTTTAGTGTTCCTTTCAGCTTATTGTTTTGTGCTTCCCCCTATAAAGTTACACTGGGGAGAAAATAGATCAATGAATTGAGTAACCATTTATCCTCATCTAACATTAATTGTTACATGCCCTGAATAAATAGGAAAAAGACTTATTTCAGAGAACAGTATATATATAAGGGTCCGCTAGATATGGTTTTCTATATTGTTAGTATTCATTCCCGGGACATGTATTTAGAGACTTCAGCGTTCCAGGCCTGTGCTAGATCTGGTTAAACAAAAATGAGTAAAACATGATACTTATTCTCAAGAATCTCACAGCTCCTTCTTCTGTGATAGTCTTTTAAGCTCTTTGATATTTATTAGAGGCAGTTTTTTCCTCCAGAAACTTACAGTGTCCCTTCTGTGTTAGGATCTTAGTGCAACATTGCTCTGCAAACTTGGACCAGGGCAGAGTGAGATAGCAGAGGAGCTGTGCCAGCGTCTACAGCAAAAGGAAAGGATGCTGCAGGATCTTCTGAGTGATCGAAACAAACAAGTGGTGGAACATGAAATGGAGATTCAAGGCCTGCTTCAGTCTATGAGCTCCAGGGAGCAGGAAAGCCAAGTAAGGACTAATGCACAGAGCAGAAAAGTATCACGTAGTGCATTTATAGTCTGCAAATAGGAAGCATTTGCAGACTATAGATGTGTGTATATTGATATATTTTACAGTCAACTCTGTTTCTTCAATTTATTAGCTAGACCACAGTTTTATTTATTATTTATTTAGAGATGGGGGTCTCACTACTTGTGCAGGCTGGTCTCAAAATCCTGGGCTCAAGCAATCATCCTGCCTTGGCTTCCCAAAGTGCTGGGATAATAGGTGTGAGCCACTGCATCTGGCCTTAGACCACAGTTTTATACTGATCATCAAAGTATGAAAAATTTTTTGAAAACTTTATATTTGGAAGGGTGCCTAAACAATACATGTATCCATTAACGTCATTACATACATTTTCTTTTCCTTTTAATAATCTGATCATTTTCACGCCTATAATCCCAGCACTTTGGAAGGCTGAGGCGGGTGGATCACGAGGTCAAGAGATCGAGACCATCCTGGTCAGCATGGTGAAACCCTGTCTCTACTAAAAATACAAAAATTAGCTGGGCATGGTGGCGCATGCCTGTAGTCCCAGCTACTCGGGAGGCTGAGGCAGGAGAATTGCTTGAACCCAGGAGGCGGTGAGCCGAGATCGCGCCCTTGCACTCCAGCCTGGGTAACAAGAGCGAAGCTCTGTCTCAAAAAAAAAATAATAATAATCTGATCATTTTGAGAGAAAGGAGTAGAGGCTGTGGAGTGTTTTGATTTTGATTCTGAATATTAAGACTTCAGTGATACTTTGCATTTTCAGCAAAGGTATGGGAAAACTTACACTCAACATGTTTACTTTTAGTTTTTGTTAAATCTGAGTTATCCTAAGAGGAAGAAAAGATTGCATTTTTCAGAGGTCATGATGAGAATAAATAATCTCATAATAGTATGGGGTATATTACTTTCACATTTCAGAAGTAAGTTCTCTTTTTTATTATTATTATTTTTTGAGATGGCAACTCCCTCTGTCACCCAGGCTACAGTGCAGTGGTGTGATCTCGGCTCACTGCAACCTCTGCCTCCTGGGTTCAAGCGATTCTCTTGCCTCAGCCTCCTGAGTAGCTGGGATTACAGTCATGCACCACCATACCTGGCTAATTTTTGCATTTTTAGTACAGATGAGGTTTCACCATTTGGCCTGGATGGTTTCTAATTCCTGTCCTCAAGTGATCCACCCACCTTGGCCTCCCAAAGTGGTGAGATTACAGGCGTGAGCCACCATTCCCTGCCCAGAAGAAAATTCTTAATTTTTCTTTATTTCTGTGTCTTTTCTTCACAAGGCTAAAGACTCTTGGTTGACTTGTGCTACATTTCAGAGACCCAGTAGCTCAGAATACCCCTAGTCAGTTTTTAGAGGAAGAAAGACTCTTTCTTGCCTATGTTATTTAACCCCATAATATTTTCTTATGTTTCCTTACATTGTAAAGGGATTATACTCCACTGTTCTAATTGTTAGGCCCACTGAAGTAAATACACATCTTGTTAGAAAAGTCCTGCTGTGTGCATCAGAAATTGTTTCTGAAATAGACCTAACAAAATTATTCTAAATTATTTAAGTCTTTGGCAAGAGGCTAGCAACTTTGAGTTTTCTTTTTAACCTGTTCATGATTTGGAAGAATTGGTCTTTATTATACCTTAGAAAAAAGAATTATGCCCTGCAGGTAATAGAATAATGAAGATGATGGAACTTACAGGAGATTTTTCAACTCAAGAAGATTAATGGTTGTATTCTTCTAGATCTGCTTCTCTAATTTTACATGCAAAAGAAATCACCTGATAGCTTTTTAAAGATGTAGATTGTAGAGTTCAACTCCAGAGATAGAAATTGGGAGGTATAGGTGGGACTTAATAATTTGCATTGCTAACAAGTTTCCGGGTGATAGTGATGCTGCTGGCTCATGGACTGCATTGGAGGAGCACTGCTAAAAACTCTTAAATACTATTAGAAAAAGAGTGCCAAGGCAGATAGAGCACAGTATATATCTTATATGTTATTTATTATGTTTTTTCCCACAGTTTTCACAGATATTTTTATTAAGGTACTTTCATAATATACTGATAACCTCTAAAATGGTTATCCAAATCTCCAAAGAGCCCAAATTTTGCTTACTGAAAAATAGAAGTTTTTTTCTCATATTTCCCTTAGAAATCATGACAAGAGCTCAGCTTCTCACTTAAAACAATAGTACTTTTCCTTAGAGACAGTTGGTGTTATGATTCATCATCGTATACCCTCAGTCATTTTAATATCAATTTATTATTTCCAGATTTTCTGTTTAAATGCAGACTTCCTGTGCATTAATAGTTACAAAAATTCTAGGTCTTTCCCTAATTGTGTCATCATCTGTCTTAGAAAACTGGAATTTGAAATGAAACTGAGTTTGGTGATTTTGAGATTGAGATTCCCCGATCATGTTTGATAAACATGTTTATGTGTGTAATTTTTTATGTTTATATCTGATAAACATGTTTATGTGTGTAATTGATTCATTCAGTAAATATGTAGTGAGTGCCTATTATGTGCCAGGCACTGTACCGGGTTCTTGAGATCCAGCACCAAGTTGCCTTTAGGAAACTTGCATTCCATGTAGGGGAAGCAGAGAGAGATACATATCAGATAATGGTAAGTGCATTGAAAAAAATTTAGCTCGGTAAGGCGACTTGGGGATAGAGAAGAGATTGCTGGATTTTTAAAAGTTTTTTTTTCCCAGCTTTATTGAGCTATAATTGATAAATATTGTATATATGTATTCAAGGTGTACAACATGATGTTTTGATACACATATACATTGTGAAATGATTACCGTGATCAAATTAACACAATCGTCACTATACATTTTATGCGTGTGTGGTGAAGACACTAAAGATCTACTCTCTTAGCAAATTTCAAGTAAATAATATAGAATTATTAACTCAAGTAAATAATGCAGTATTATTAACTAAAGTCACCATGCTGTACATTGGATTCCCAAAACATAGTCATCTTGTACCTGAAAGCTTGTACCCTTTGGCCAGCGAGATAACTGTTTTAGATAGGACATGCAGGGAAGGCCAACTTGATAAGGTGTCATTTGGCAAAGACCCAAAAGGAGCAAACCACACAAACGTTTGAGTGAAGAGCAATCCAGTCCTAAGCAGCAACTATCCGAGAATAAAGACATTTGTTATCCTAATTCCAGAATCTTAACACCTTTGCCTGGTAGTTCTAGCAGAACCTATTTCAGATTCTCTTATCTGTTACAAATGTGTTAAATTCAGTTTTTTCCCCAGTGTTCTGCCTATGAGACTTTTTTTCCATTCACTTTAACTATGTTTTTCCCTGTAAACTAAAAGGAAGGAAACTATTTCCTAAGGACCCACTGTTGTTGTGGTGGTGGTTTTTAACAAATGATTGACTTTGAAGAAATAATACCAGAACAAAAATTTTGTTTTACTAGAATACCTTTCTAATGTTATTTGTGATTGCCTCTTACTAGGCTGCTGCACAGAAAATGGTGCAAGCCTTAATGGAAAGAAATTCAGAATTACAGGCCCTGCGCCAATATTTGGGAGGGAGAGACTCCATGATGTCCCAAGCACCTATCTCTAACCAACGAGCTGAAGTTACCTCCATTGGCCCCCCTCTTGGAGAACAGACTGAGCAAGTAAGAACTATAGACTTACATAATTCATGCTGAATGTGTTTCCTTTTTACATTTGAGGTGTAAGCTTGATAATTTTAATACCAAATTGTGAGAATATTCTCAGTGCTGTCATTGTGATCATAGTTCCTGCATCTTCCTAACTCCCCCGACTTTTCCAATTTTTTAGGGTTCAATGCAGATACCTTCCAGAGACGATAGCACTTCATTGACTGCCAAAGAGGATGTCAGCATACCCAGATCCATATTAGGTAAATATAAAATTTCATTTCATTAAGGGACTTTGTTTTTCCTTCTGTTAATCTTTATATTAATAGGTTTGGTCAAGACTCTTCTCTTCCTACCTTAATGGAAAAAAATAAGTTTGGAATTTCTCTGAAAGGCTGAAGAAATGTCCTTACCTTATGTTGAGTTGAGGTTATTCCTCTGGGTTCACAATTTGGCCCAGAGAAACTCTGTCCTTATTCTCCTTTTCAGAGAGCTTTGCCAGGGATTCAGAAATGCAGGAGGTAGTGGTTCCAATCCTGCACAGCAGGGCCATGTGCTGACAGCTTTTCCTGGGTATCTTTCAAGTGTGGGGCCACTGGCTGTAACTTGACATCACCTGCGTTAAACTGTTAGGAAGGGTAGGCAGTGTACATTGAGTTATTTGCCAAGCCTAGCCCCATTCAGGGGATGGTTTAGAAAAGTCTTACAAGTAGTCATTCTCTAATAGGAAAACTTTATACTGATCAAAAAGTAAAAGAATGTTGAATTTTTTTTTAAAATTCTTTATTTGCCTTTTTTAAAAAGTGTGCTTTTCCCTAAATTTTTTTATTTTGGAAATTTCAAACCTACAGAAAATTGGCAAAAGTAGTATAGTGAATACTCATATACATTTTTATTAAGACCAGTTATTAACATTCTGCCACATTTGCCTTATTTCTCTCCATGTACACTCCCATATGTAGATGTAATTTATTTTCTGAACCATTGGAGAATTTCTTACAGAAATCATGACACTTTATTCCTGAATACTTCAGTATTTTCTAAGAACAAGAACATTCTCCTACATAGCTACGGTGTAATTATCACACTCAGAACATTTCACCTTGATATAGGCTTAGTATCTAATACGCAGTCCACATTCAGAGTTCCTGTTGTCCCAATAATGTTCTGTATAGCTACTTTGGTTGCCCCAACCCAGGGGTTATGCATTGTGCTTTGTTGTCATGTGTCTTAGTCTCTAATCTAGAACAGTTGTCTAGCTTTTTTTTCTCTTTAGTGAGATTGGCATTTTTTAAGAATCCAGGCCAGTGAATATTCCTCAATTTAGCTGTGATTGTTTTCTTGTGGTTAGATTTGAGTTAAACATTTTTGGCAGGAATACCATATGAATGACTCAACCTCTTCCTCTCCCCCTCTCCCCCTCTCTGCCTCTCCCCCTCTCCTCCTCTCCTTATCTCCCTCTCTGTCTCTCTCCATCTCTCTCCCTCTCTCCCTCTCTCCATCTCCCCATCTCCCTCTCCCCTCACTTTTTTTTGAGACAGAATCTCAAAATTGCCCAGGCTAGATTGCAGTGGCACCATCTTGGTTTACTGCAACCTCTGCCTCCCAGGTTCAAGCGATCTTCCCACCTCAGCCTTCCAAGTAGCCAGGACTACAGGCATGCGCCACCATACTTGGCTAGTTTTTTTGTATTTTTTTTTTTAGAGATGGGGTTTCACCATGTTGGCCAGGCTGGTCTGGAACTCCTAGCCTCAAGTGATCCACCTGCCTCAGACTCCCAAAATGCTGGGATTACAGGTGTGAGCCAGGATGACATCTTTCTTAGTGCATCACATCAGTGCATGATAATCAGTTTGTATCATCCTTGGTGATATTAAATTTAGTCATTTGGTTAAGGTTGTACCTGCCAAATCTCTCCATTATAAAAGGTTCATTTTTCCTTAATATGTAAGTGATCTGCTGGCTGAATTTGAGATGCTGACAGTTCTGTTTTCCAACAATCATTCACTCAGTGGTTTTAGTATCATTTGAGCCTTGCCTGAACCAACTCTTACATTGGTAGCTTAAAAATAGTGATTTTCAGGGCTGGGCATGGTGGCTCATGCCTTTAATCCCAGTACTTTGAGGCCCAGGAGAGCCGATCACTTGAGCTCAGGAGTTTGAGGCCAGCCTGGCCAACATGATGAAACTACATCTCTACTAAAAATACAAAAATTAGTCAGGCCTGGTGGTACATGCCTCTAATCGCAGCTACTCAGGAGGCTGAGGCAAAAGAATCGCTTGAACCTGGGAGACAGAAAGATTGCCCCACTGCATACCAGCCTAGGCGACAGAACGAGACTCAGTCTCAAAAAAAAAATATGATTTTCTGTTTTTAAAATTTCTTCTTTATTTGTGGATATTATTTTATAAAGAAGACTCTCCTTTCCCTATCTCTGTACCCCATTTGTTTTTATCAATATGGACTTTTAAAAATCATTATATTAATGAGAACACATGGACACAAGGAGGGGAACGTCACACACTGGGGTCTGTTGTGGGGTAGGGGGACTAGGGGAGCAATAGCAGGGGGTGAGGAGATTGTGGAGGTATAACAATAGGAGAGATACCTAATGTAGGTGACAGGGGGATGGAGGCAGCAAACCACCATGGCATGTGTATACCTATGTAACAATCCTGCAAGATCTGCACATGTACCCCAGAACTTAAAGTATAATAAAAAAAAGAACAGTTTTATTAAAACATAATTCACATACTATGCAATTCATTGAAGTATACAAGTTAGTGTTTTTTAGTATATTCAGAGAGGTGTGTAGCCATTGTGACTATGTAATTTTAGAACTTTGTCATCAGCCTCCCAAGAAATCCATCTCATTAACAGTCGTTTCTCTCAAACTGCTGAAAATCATTAATTTCTCTTCTGTCTCTAAGGATCTATTTTGAATAAATTTCATATACATGGGAAAAATAAAAATAAAATCATTATATTATTGATTTTGTTCATTATTTTCTTTACTGCTCAAATTAACCCAGATTTGGTCAGTAGGAGCCTCATCAAGCTGTTTCTCTGACCCTGACCCTTTGCCATATCCCCATCAGTTTTTTTTTTTTTTTTTAGCACTTTGATAATTTCTGGCACAGTAGGATGTTCTATGATTACCTTTTACTTCACCTGCCTCAGTCCCAGAATCAGCCATTATCCTAAAGAGCCCCCTGGTTCCTTTTGGTGGTCATGGCATTGACAGACTATGATCTGGGCACAATGTCTTCATTGCGACATGAATACCTTTTGCTTCTAGGCCCTTTTAAGTGAACAGAGCTAGCAATGAATATTTTTAAGTATATAGTATGTATTTGTATACATATGAAGATTTGATACTGATATCTGTAATTCCAATTTAACAATATAGGTTCTTTTTTCCCTTATTTCATGTTTCTATCTCCTTGAGAGCCTTGGTTACTTATAACATCAATACATTTCAAAGTATTTACACATTTGCAGAATACTATAATATGCAAAAGTACTTTCAGAATTACTATGTAAATACCACTATCAACAATAAATGTGTTATGCAATATTTAAGTTTTTTTTTGTAATTTTTTTTATCCTTAGGGTATTTTTGAAATTCTTTTTATCCTTAAGGTATTTTGCACTGATGGTGTTCAGTTAGTGAGTTCAAAAATTATTTGGATTAATTTTTTAAATTATCTTCTGGGTGGTTTTATTATCTGTTTGCTATATATATTCATTTATTTATATAGTATTGAATTTTAGGCTTTTTCTCTTCCATTAATTGTCAAGCTGACTTACATATTAAAAATTAAACATTAACACAGTTCAAAACTCCAGCATATAAAATTATATACTCAGATGTCCCATCTCTTTCCCTATCCCTTTTCTCCTGTTTCTGCTCATCTCCTGAAGGTAATCAGTTTCATTTCTGGGTTATTCTTTCTGTATATCTTTCTGCAAAAATAAGCAAATGAATCATCTTTGTGTATGTGATGTATACATGTACATTCTTATTTTCCACTCTTCCTAATATAAAACCTACTACCTTAGATGTATTCTTAAGCACATAGTTTGTTTTACTTAACATAGTCTCAGAATCTCAAAATCACTCATATAAGTTCATAAAGATCATTCTTATTCTTTTTTTTACAGCAGTATATAGTGCCATCTGTGAATATACTATAGTTTATTCAATCTTTTCTTTATAGCATTCAAGATGATTGCAGTATTTTGCCATTATAAACAATGCTACAAAGAACAACCTGTGTATATGTTTTATTTTTTTTTACTATTGGAATACGTTCTCAGTAAATTACTCAAAGGAGGCAGCAGATATTACATTATGTTAATAGCAATTAAAACTAGCACTCTATTTTCATTTTAGGAGACTTGGACACAGTTGCAGGGCTGGAAAAAGAACTGAGTAATGCCAAAGAGGAACTTGAACTCATGGCTAAAAAAGAAAGAGAAAGTCAGGTGAGTTTTCTAGTCAAGTCTTAATTTTTAAATCCCTATTATTTTTTCTTTCAAAATAGTTTATATTTTAAAAGTGTGTAATTCTCCAAGTATAATATATCTGAGTCCAAATGCCAGGTATAGCTTTTTTCTTTTGGGGGAAAAATGTAAGTTATTTTTTATATACATAATCTCAACAAGATACTCCTGTTTTTATATTGGGACCATTAAAACTTATTAAGTGCTGGAAAAATGCAATGCTCTCTCCCCATTGCTAACTGGAATAAAATAATTGTAAAGGCCGGATGCTGTAATCCCAGCACTTTGGGAGGCTGAGGTGGGTGGATCACTTGAGGTCAGGAGTTCGAGACCATACCACCACCATACCTGACCAATATGGCAATACCCCATCTCTACTAAAAATAGAAAAATTAGCCAGGTATGGTGGTGGGTGCCTGCAATCCCAGCTACTTGGGAGGCTGAGGCAGGAGAATCACTTGAACCCTGGAGGCAGAGGTTCTAGTGAGCTGAGATCGTGCCATCACGCTCCAGCCTAGGCAATAAGAGCGAAACTTCGCCTCCAAATAGTAATAATAATAATAAGAAGAAGAAGAAGAAGAAAAAAGCACTAGTGAAAAAAGGAAGTGTTGTGTGACTGCCACTTAATTATGACATTAGACCCATGAAATTAGTTTTAGAAACATGAAACAAGAGAAACTTGAGTATAATCGATGTTTATTGAATATTCATATGCAATGTACTGTGCTAGCACTAATGCCTTACAACCCAATTATAATACATGAAGAAGCTGAAACACTGATTTCTCTTTTAAAATGGGAGTGGAGAATAGTTATGTAACCAATAAATGCCAGAGGTATGATTCAAACTCCAGATTTTTGTGACTTCACATACTTCCTAAGAAGATTCATTTCCTAGAACACATTTTTCCCATCTTACACTTTAACTCTCTCTAGCGTATAGTTTTCATCAATTTTTTTAGAAGAGGCCTTTCAGCCTTAGATATTCCCTTACCCTGCCTTTCCTCCACAGCTAGTTGCATATTCAACTACGATGTTGAAGAAATACGAGCACCACAGTGCAGAGTTACAGTCTAAAACTAAAAGCCTGTTTGTTACTTTGCCATCTCTTTTAGAAGATCAGTCAGTGTCGTGGCTTCCTAAATTAAGTTTAGCTAGCTAGTCTAAATAGCTCCTTAGTTTTTTTCTACCTTTTGCCACAGCTAGATCTGTAATATAAAATGTGTGTTTGTATTTGTGACAGAATTAACATATTTTATCTTTTGATTTTATTACCATATTTCTGCTTACAAACAGACTCATGTTTTATGACTCAATTAGTTTTTAGGATATGAGAATGTGTGGCATTTAAGAAATACCAGTTTTAAAAATCCCCTAGTCTCCCTTCCTTTTTGATCTTCTACCTTAGCCGTTATCTGATTATTCATGTCAGGTATTTTAGTTTCCACGTGTTCTTCCTGTTTTTCTCACATATACCAAATCCAGAGTAATGTTACTTTTTGGTTCTGTCCTATTTTCAGAATCATGAAATTCTAATGCCTATGAATGGGTATTTTGAGGGGGTGATATTTAGCTATTGCTAAATTCCTTTAAAGGGTTTGTTTAAAACAACTTGCCCTTACCATAAAGACTGTATGGATATGTGGCATCTACTGGGAAGACATTATAGTCTACTGCCTCTGAGTCAGCTTCTCTGAGTTCACGTTCTGGATTTGCCACTTACTAGCTAGCCATGTGGTTTTTGAACAAGTTCCTTAATTTCTCTCAGACTCAATCACCTTGTCTGTAAATTGAAGAGTAGAAAAAGTCACCTTACATACAAATCAAAGAGGAGTTATTTCATAGGATTGTTGTGAGGATTCACTCCTTCATTCATTCATTTGCTATATGGGGACGGTCTCTAAACTTGGGCTAGTGCTGGGGATGAGGTAGTAAATGAAATCAGTAAGGTCTCTGGCTCTCTGTAGTTAATTTCTACTGAGGAGATACAATAAATAAATATTACAGATTATAGTAAGTGATATGAGGGAAATGATAGAAAGTAACATGGATGGAGACCATCTTAAATAGGGCGGCCAAAGAAGGCTTCTCTGAGCAGATAACACGTAAGCTAGGACCTGAGGATGAGAAGGAGGCAGCCCTGGGAAAGATATTTCAGGCCAGGGGAGTAGTAGTTGTAAAGGCCCTGAGTCAAGAGAAAGTCTGGTGTTCTTAGAACAGAAAAAGTCAAGTGTGCCTACGGAGTCATGAGTGAGGAGTCAAATGACAGATATTAAAGTGGGAAAAGTAGGCAGGAACCTACTTTTCCCACTTTAAATATATACAAAGCATTTATTAGAGAGCCCAGAGCATAGTAAGTGTTAGCAGGTATGGTTATTATCAAGATTTTTTTTTTGAGACAGAGTCTTGCTCTGTCGCCCAGGCTAGAGTGCAGTGGCATGATCTCAGCTCACTGCGACCTCCGCCTCCTGGGTTCAAGCGATTCTCTTGCCTCAGCCTCATGAGTAGCTGGGATTACTGGTATGCAACACCACGCTGGGCTAATTGCTATATTTTTAGTAGAGACAGGGTTTCATCATTTTGATCAGGCTGGTCTCAAACTCCTGACCTCATGATCTGCCTGCCTCTGCCTCCCAAAGTGCTGGGATTACAGGCATGAGCCATGGTGCCCAGCCTATTATCATGAGTTTTAATAAACTTTGTCATAACCAAGTATTTGTCATTTTCTGTTGAGAACACTGTAAGTTTAGGGCATGTAATGCCAGCTTTTGGCAGGACTCCTTCAGAGGTGGTGGCGTGCTCTTCCATCTGGAGGCATGTAATATTTGGGGATCTCTTGTGATGTTAGCAGCTTTTGTGGTTTGATGCCTAATCCATTAATTCATTAAGTGTTGCAAAATGGAAATATCCTAATGCTATCATTTTTTCATCTGTTAGCTGAAGTACTTACGTAAAAACTTCATCTCTTCCTGCTTCTGCTAATGGTCACCATTCTTTTTCAGTATCATAATAAGCTTGTTAAACAAATTTGACGTGTTTGGTAGTGCCAGCTAAAGTGGAAGACATCATTAAAAGCAACTATTACATCTTCTCATAAAACATCCTTTGTTACCATACTGCATGGATTTTTTATTTGATCCTGTAGAGCCCTATTCTTGTCTCATTTTGTCTTGCATTACTGGCTGATAGTGATATGATATGCAAAAGCATTTGCCTCCGTGTAAAATGTAAACATGGCAGATATTGATTCCTCTTTTCACAGATGGAACTTTCTGCTCTACAGTCCATGATGGCTGTGCAAGAAGAAGAGCTGCAGGTGCAGGCTGCTGATATGGAGTCTCTGACCAGGAGTGTACAGATTAAAGAAGATCTCATAAAGGTCTTTCAAAACTTTTTAAAGACCATTGGAAATGTTCACATCTCAGAATACCTGTAGGGCATCTTCAGACAATATTTGCACACATTGAGTCCTTTGGCCAGTTCTTATGAATATCCCACTTGAAAGTATAAGCAGACTATTTCAAGAACATTTGTTTCTGTGCTCCTTGGCTGAATAATTCTTTTATTACTGTTTTCATGTTTATCCTTATTTTTTGACTTCTAGGACCTGCAAATGCAACTAGTTGATCCTGAAGACATACCAGCTATGGAACGCCTGACCCAGGAAGTATTAATTCTTCGGGAAAAAGTTGCTACAATAGAATCCCAGGGTCAAGAAATTTCAGGAAACCGAAGACAACAGGTAAGTTATTGGAATGTAGACCATATATATATATATATATATATATATATAGAGAGAGAGAGAGAGAGAGAGAGAGAGAGAGAGAGGGAGGGAGAGAAGGATTTTTTTTCTTTTTTAGTAGAGATAGAGTTTCACCATGTTAGTCAGGCTGGTCTTGAACTCCTGACCTCAAGTGATCCACCTTCCTCTGCCCCTCAAAGTGCTAGAATTACATACAGGCATCAGTCAGCACATTGAGACAGGAATGTGCCACCCAAGCAGGAGTGCGGTGGTATTGAAGCACTGCAGCTTCAAACTCTGGGGCTCAACGAATCTTCCTGCCTCAGCCTCCTGAGTAGCTGGAGCTACAGGTGCAAACCACCATGCCCAGCACAAACCTTATTTTTCTACTGTGAAATAAACCATGGTATTGGTTTTTCATAGATGGTATTTCATTGAGAAACTGTGCTCTAAAGTTTCCTACTTTGGTCAGTAGTAGCTATAGATACTTCTTTCTGACATGTGTGATTCTGAAAAGAGCAGCAGTTCTTTTGGACACATACCAATAGTTATCCCTCACACTCATACATCAGTCACCTCCCTCTCAACTGAATCTTTCTCTTCTATCTGCATTTAACCATGTTCAAATCTCTCCCAGTCTAAAAAGAGAGAAAGATACCCCTGCCTTTGCCTCAAATGTCTTTGTAGCTACAGCCCCGTTTAACCTTTCTTCAGTGCCAGACTTTTCCAAAAGACTTACTTGCCTGTACTTCCTGTCTCCATTATCATCTTTCTCACTAACTACTCACCCTACTCCATTCTAGCTTTTAACACTACCTTAAACAACTCTCTGTTGGTTATATATTATAGCACAATTACACTCACAATGACACATATCTATGATTAATGAATGTCTTTTTCCTCCACTAGATAGTAGGCATTCCCTTAGAACCTAGAACAGAGTCTGTCCCATAGAAGGTGCTCAGTAAATATTTATTGAATGAATGAAGAATACTAGTAAGTCCTGTTATATATGTTTCCCTCTTGCTTGTCCTGTTTCCCTCTTACTCCTTTCTCTCAGCTACTTTCCTGTGCTTCTAACTTCTCTCTCCTTTTTCTTCTTTTTGCTCCCTTATTTGAATTCCACCTTACAGGGTTTTAAAGATTAAAAAAACATAATGAATATGACATTGATTTGAAAACTATAAAATACTATCAAAAGGTTATATACTAAGATAGTAGACTTTTTAAGTCCTATTACATGCTAATGCATTTTCTTGTTCCTCAGGATTAACTGTGGCTTCATGTCTCATTGTTCCATTTGCATATTGCTTCTTCTCTCTTCTTTTCTCAGTTACTGCTGATGCTAGAAGGACTAGTAGATGAACGGGGTCGGCTCAATGAGGCCTTACAAGCAGAGAGACAGCTCTATAGCAGTCTGGTGAAATTCCATGCTCATCCAGAGAGGTAAGAGAGTGGCTATTTTTCCTTTTATTCTTTGTTGAAATTTTTATTTCTTTTACTATTGTATTCTTTTTATGCCTTTTATTCTTAAGTGCGGATGCTTATGATACTGAAGAGGGGGAAAAAATCAGGAACAATTACTGGGGCTACCCACTTTGTCATTTGTTTCATGGATTGCTCTGAGCCTCAGTGTCAAAATCTTAAGTCGGGAATAGTGCCTGTTTCACACAGGGATTGCAGAGATTAAATTTGGTGTCTAAAACAATGCCTTGCATATAGTCAGCACTCAATGTATGTTCCTTTCCGTTTGTGATCCATGTTAAAGGCTGTTCTATTATAAAAGTAAGGCTACTCCCTGTCTCTACTGAAAATACAAAAATTCACTGGGCATAGTAGTGCACTCCTGTAGTCCCAGCTACTTGGGAGGCTGAGGCAGGAAAATTCGTTGAACCCAGAGGTGGAGGTTGCAGTGAGACAGGATCGCACTACTGCACTCCAGCCTGGTGATAAAGAGAGACTCCGTCTCAAAAAAAAAAAAAAAAGACTATAAAGGGCACTGATATTCATTTAATGTCATTGAAGAAGATATATTCATTGGAATGGCTGATATCACCCCAGGACCACTGATAGCCATCATGATGAATATCTTTTCTTCTGCCTCTTGGTTTTTGGTCATATATATGATATCTCTCAGGATCATTTTATATTCTCTTCATTTTTTTTCTCATTTTGCCTTCCTTTTTAGCACCTTTTACTTTTTTTCAATTTTTGTTTTTAGGTTTTTTTTTTTACTATTCAGTTTCTTCTAATTTATTGTTGGGCTTTAAAAATGTTTTCTTCCTACCAGGAAAATGAAGGCAGAGGAAAAGTATGATAGGACCAGTTGATTGTGTTACTTTTCAAAGAACCTCTAGAGCTTTAGTTTTTGTGAATCAGATTCCTTTTCACACCATCAAGTTTGGTAACAAATGAGAAGACAGATATCTTCAGTAATGGTTCTACTTGGCTCAGTCTTGCTCCAGTTTATATTTAGTTTTACCTGGGTTTTAGTGTTTTAGAAACAAAAGCTTTTAGTTAAATAATGAGATTTCTCTTGCTTGGGCTATAGCGGTGTGAGCTAAGTCTTAGGAGCTATAATTTCATGTGAAATTGGCCCAGAATCTAGCATAAGGGGCATGCTTTTTAAAAAAGGAACAGTCCTTGATAATCTATCAGCAGTGAACACAAATGCCACACAAAGACTACATTCACTTATTGTGTCCTGGAGAATGATTACTTTAGAAAGTCGTGTGGCTCAAAGTGGCATTGATGGTTCTTTGGAAGCAAATGTGGACTCACTACAGTTGATGGCTAATCCATTTTCCTTCCGTATGGCATGTTTAATCAGCTCTGAGAGAGACCGAAGTCTGCAGGTGGAACTGGAAGGGGCTCAGGTGTTACGCAGTCGGCTAGAAGAAGTTCTTGGAAGAAGCCTGGAGCGCTTAAACAGGCTGGAGACCCTGGCCGCCATTGGAGGTGGGGAACTGGAAGGTGTGCGAATTCATCACAAGCATGCCTACTGAGCACTGGCGGGTCTGACTGCAGCCCAGGATGGAAGCCTTGTTTACACTAACCAGAAAGATCCCTGTCTGACTTTGGCAGAATTAAATGGTGACTTACTAATGATAGAACTGGTACAAGTAGCATCAACTACAAAGTGAAACTCACTTTAGCCTGCATGGATCTCACTGTATATGCATATCAATCCCTAAATTGAATGGTGGAGGTTGCAAAGTGTATTTGCACATTTTAAATCATTTTGTTTTAGTTTTTCACTTTTATTCATTCTTATCCCTAGCCCCTCCTCATTCCCTCATCCCTTCTGTGGGCCAATAAAGTTTATTCCCCCACCCCACCTTCACAATCCATTTCACATGTTCCATATCATGTCATAAATGCATGTGTGTGTATTATTTTTGCCATTCAGTCAACTCCTCTTTGAGTGAGAGCATTTTTTACATCAAAAGAATATAAGTTTTAAGATGAGAGAGGAAGAAAGAGATTGAGAGTCTGTAAGAGTGACTTCGCAAAAGTGATGTAATCCTTATCATAAGGTAATCAAAACCAGGAGAGTAGTCTTGTAATAGTAGACTGCAGGTATTGGGAAGGCCAAGTTAAAGAACAGAGACAAAAACTGTGAAAGTGATCGTAGTGAACTTTTACCTCTAATACTGTGTCAGAGTTGATGGTTGTACACTAGTGAAATTAGATTAGGTACAGATTAAATTCTATTTAAATTTTTTTCTTTATTGATTCCTTTGGGTTTTTTAAAACCAAGAGCATGCTATTTAGTCAGAACATAACTTCTAGAATGGTCTTCCAGAGTCACAATTCTTTGTTTAAAAAGTTAATTTCAAATGTAGTATCCCTCTTTACATTCAATGTTTCAGTAAATAACTCATTATAGCCAAAGGAGGGTATTGCTTCTTCCATTTGTGGTGCTAGATAGGGTCCTATTTTTTCATTATTTAGTCTGTATACATTTCTCCATATAAAACTAAGTAATAGGCTTCAGGCTTTGAAGTGCTTGAATCATTTAGAAAGAAATGTCACAGATGTATGTTTATAGTTTTTAATCATTGTCTCAATGCTTTCTTGTGGCAACATCACAGATATAAGGAGAGGGGCACTGGAGATTGTATTTCTGATATCTTGAATGTCAAGAGTGTGAAAAGTAACCAAGGTTGCTTTGTAGCTTTATGGGTTCAACATCATGAATTTGTTTTTATTTCTGCTGGTTGTAAGTTTCCTAGGTTAGAAGCTGAGATTTCAGTTACTTTAAACATGGAATTTGGCAACAGGGATTGAGGCTTTCTAGCACAATAAATGTGACTGAATATTCTTTCTAAACTAAGTGGGGCATAGTGATTTTTTTCCTTCCATTTTTTTTTTTACATGACACTATTTCTTTCACATGTTGACATGGCTTGTATTACATCCTAAATTCATCTATTTCTGTAACTTTAGCTGTGTCTGTAACAGAGCATCAGTCAAACTAGAGTGGACAGGAAGAAAATGTTCTACTGGAGAAGCACTCTGAAATCTTCTGATTAAGTAATTTGCAAAAGATCGATAGCCATAATCCTTACTCTTAATGAATCTGTCATTTCAGTTTCAATGGCTTTTGAGGAAAAAGGAGTTATTTAAGGAAGGAGATAAGAAGTATAGGCAGATCCATCCACTTTTCTTAGTCTCCCAATTTTAAGAGACCCTTTCTTGCACAACATTTTTTGTAACTTCCAGAAATAAGAATGAAGGTAGTGGAGCTGTAGAAATATCAATCTATCAAAGACTAGTTTGTCCTGTCATTACAAGACATTAGGGAACATCTTTCCTTAATGTTGCTAATAGACCAAGGAAGCTGTCTGAGTCTGCAGTTAAGATTCAACTCTGGGTGAATCTTGGTTTCTAATGGCTCATAGTGATTACAGTTTATGTTAATAATCACTCCTACTTCTGTCTACCTCCACCAAGAGTAGACTGATGGAAGGATAAATTAAAAGTCTGACCTTATTGTCATAAATGTAACTAAAATATGGTACTAACTTTTTCTGGTCTAGATAGCTGGAATGAGGCTTACAAATAGTGCTATCTGGAGAGAGCTTGCTGGTCTAACAATTTTGTGTGATAATTTGCCATCTGATTAGAGAGCATGAGTGTGATAAATGTTCATAATCCATATATAGATCATGCTGTGATTGGACACATTTAGTCATATTTAACATGATATAATATTCCATTTTCTCTTCAGGTGCACAGACTCTTTCTCATACTGGGTTATTCTACCTTTGCTAGTCATTTTTTAACATTACAGTAATTTTAGATAAAGCATCGTGTGCTTATAGAACCTTGTACTTGAATAAAAATAATCTTCATATAAAAATAATGAAGTAAATTTTTACTTAGGTCATGCTTAATTGGAAGCATAGAACTTAAATTGAGAAAAAAATCCATATTATAGATTTTTTTCTCATGTTTCCTTTAATAGCAAATAATGCAGAGTAATGGTTGTAAGAGTTCAAAGTAGATGAAGTCTGTAGGTTTTGGAACTATAGAATTGAAAAGAACCTCCAAGAGGACTTATTTAATGAATGAAATGGACGTCCTTAGACAGATGCTATCCCTAAACTGTTTTCTGTTGAAATTTTTTTTTATTTTACTTTAAGTTCTGGGGTACATGTACAGATCTTGCAGTATTGTTGCATAGGTACACACACGCCATGGTGGTTTGCTGCCTCCATCCCCCCGTCACCTACATCAGGCATTTCTCCCAATGTTATCCCTACCCAACCTCCCCACCCCCTGCTGTCCCTCAGTATTGAAATTTGATGATTATTAGTACCTAGTATAAGTCAACATTCGCCTGATGTTCTCTTTTCAGATAGCCAAGTTACAGCTTTTTTGAAAAGACATTATTGGGCTTTGTTAGTATGTCAGGGTTTTACTTTGATAGTGTGTACTCTTGCCTGTCACCCAACCTTCTCCACACCCTTTTCTCTTCATTCAGTTGTGGATAGCAGTGATATTTTTAGTACCTTTGCTTCTTAGGGGAATTACATTTTTCCTTATTTATATTTTTAAAAGATATTTCTGTTACATTATTCATAGCGAGAGATCTATTAAGGATCCAGAAAATCTTAACCTGTATAGGATATTAGTTCCTGACCATACAAATTAGTTTCCTTGAGGGTTCTTTAGTATAAACACAGTTTATACATAAGTAAACTGTGTGGCAAATATGCATAAAAGACCTATCATTTTTTATGCTCATGTATCCTCCTAATTCAGTGTCTGGGTCATGACATGTTTGGCTTATAGCTTCAAAAACAGTTCAGGAAAACTGATTTCAGTTCTCTCTACGTTGATCTTCCAGTTGGATCTGGAGTCTTCTGATTGTGGAAAGGAGGAGCAGATCACATTATACTGAAAATTGTCCCTTTCATTGAGAAATAAAGGTTGACTAAGCTACCTAAAGTCACTTTCCTTTGGACTATAAACCTTAGAGAGAACAATAATTTAATAACTTTTTCTTTTCTTGAGGTAGTATTAGAAAACTCTAATTCCCATTGATGGGATAAACTTGTTTTCTCGTTTCGTGGTCTTTTTATGTGAAATAGTCACAGAATCTTGACATTTGGCATCCCTGAAAAGCTCACGTGGCCTTGTCAAATAGGGCCTTGTGTAGTGTTCTGCAGGTTTACAGTCCGTATCCTGCAAGGAAAGGTGACAAACTTCCTGTGAAGTTAGGAAGAAATATTAGTAACCCACACACTTAATGTCCATCTTCCATTTTACCTTGTAGAAGTTGAACTAAAGATAGAACAAATTAAATTCGTTTTCTTTTCTAGGTATATCCTGTGAGATACAAACACAGAGAATTTTAGTTCTCTCAGGGTTAAAGCTCAGTGAGCTTTTCTTTTCTCTTTGGTAGCTTGGAACCATTTGTACCATAGAAAGAATAGCTGGAAATATGAAACTTGAATATGGCAAAACAGTAATAAACAAAGAATGAGTCAATAGGATAATATATTGGAGTGATTTCCGTAGGGTAATAATTTCAGTTTTAATGTGTTTTACAATGTGGATTTAAGCCTCTTTCTTACCATTTACACCAGTAGCTTTGTTAAAACTTTATTATGATCAAATAACAAACCTGTTGCTTTTAAGTAGTCTAAGTGCTAACAGAAGGTAAGTCTTCGACTTCTTCCTGTATCATCACCTGAGCCAAGATGAGTTTTCTAAAAAAAAAAAAAAAAAAAGCAGCATTGTAACTTGCCTCCAACAAAGAATGGGAAATGGAAGGAAACACAAAACTGTGGTCCTGACGCTACTAATTCTGCCAGGTTTCAAATAAGAATAATTAAACTTATACGGTGATACACTGACTATTTTTGTGTTACTCTCCCTTTTTGTTGCTTAAAGTCAAATTCCAGAAGTAAAAATCTTTATCATACTGTTTTCCTCTTACTAAAACTGGAAGGGTAAAATAGAAAGTTCAGCAACATCAGAAAATGTTTTATTTAAAATAATATGAAGAATAGGGGTTTTACAAATTGGCTTCCTTGTAGATTTACTTTTAGTATATAACATGAATATGTAGTGCTTCTTTTTATAATAAGCTAAGTCATAGCTTCAAGATATTGACCTCTTTCAATCTATAACCTTTGGAGGCATGTGTATACCAGCATGTTTGATAAATTATGAGTTTCTATCAATGTCCATGAAGTCTTACTAGTTTTTATTTAAAATTCTGTGGGTTGTTGAGAATAATTAAAGTGATTCATAACTTCACCCTTGAACCTGGGAGGTGGAGGTTGCAGTGAGCCGAGATCACACCATTGCACTCCAGCCTGGGCAACAAGAGTGAAATTCGGTCATAAATAAATAAATAAATAAAGTGATTCGTAACTGCAGATGAAGGAGGTGAGAGATATGTTAAATGATCAGAAACTTGGCATTACATTGTTTCCAGGACTATTTCCCCACCAAAATAAGCTGTATATTTTTCATTTCTTCATGGCACTGTGCTGTTAATTTGTGTTAACATTTGTGCTGAAATGGAGTGTACTTTTTTATATATAAGTGTTAGAATTTTAGCTATCTTAGTTGAGACACAAAAAATTGTTACTTATCCAATAAAAGTATCAAAGGCCAACAGAAACTATTTGGTTTCATTTTTAAGAGATTTATAAAAAAAGAAGTAGAGAAAGCTTGTATCTTTTTTTCCTCTTATAGGAGAATCAGTCTATTGATTATTAACTAAATTCCAAGTCAAAGCAAGGCTCATAGAATGAGTATTTATTTAACTAAAGGAAGGAAGAAGAAACCCGAATTTTTCTCCTCTCGAAGAAATGAGACTAAAGAAACAGTATTACACTTTCACCAGAAATGTAACATATGCTTCTTTACCTTAAGAACCCTTCCTTGCTTTCTTTGCTGTAGGAGAATAGCAGAAAGCATGACAGAGGTTTGAGGAGCCAAATGTGGTGGGTAGTGCTATCTCTAAACATTCTTAGAAAAGCCTGTTTCTCATGTTCTTCAAAGAAAAAGACCATGAGCAGGAATAATTTCTTGACATTACAGAATTATGGTATCACAGAATAGGTACAGCAGTCATACCTCCTGCCCTGCCCAGGAGTCCTAATTTACCTGTGCCTTGGTTAGCCTAAGGATAGAAGACTGTAGTTGTATTGAATAATTACCCTTTTAGAGAAGTAGAAACTCTTTCCAGAATTCTAGTGGGATTTCATGTCTCCAAAAGTATTTTAGATTATGATTTGGCCTTTTCAAGTCACTTAAAACAGCTACTTTTCAAAATAAGAGCTGGAAAGCCCTAAGGTGACTTAAGAGATGTTGCAATTTAAAGACAAAGATATGCCGTGAGGGGTTTCACCGCAGACAGCAGTTTTCTACTACTTTGTTCCCCAACCAGCATCTGTCTAGAGAATTTTATTTCTTAGCAAAAACTGAGAAGGACTATATGGAATCTTAATAATTTTCTTAGGATCCTGAAGGGAATGTGTGCAAGTGAAATTGTGGTTTGATAGGAGGCCTCTTTTACTTGATTCTCTCTTACAGCACCATGATATTAAAGTCAGCAGTAGTTGGTTCATGACATGGAAACATGAGCGTTCTTACAATGAATGCATGGCAGAGTACCTGGGAGTGAAAGTGAGATGGGGCTGAGAGTGTCGGACACAAGGGCCCAGTACCAAAGGAAAGAACACAGCACTGCCAACTTATTCATGCGTCCAAGGATAGAAGACTGTGGTTATATTGAATAACTACCCTTTTAGAGAAGTAGAAACTCTTTCCAGAATTCTAGTGGGATTTCATACCCACAAAAGTATTTTAGATTATGATTTGACCTTTTTGGTTCTTCAGATCACCTTTTAAAATTGATAAAATGACCTCTTGCTATGTTCTAAGTAACAGTATGGAAAAACATCCCTCCTTTTCTGTTGATCCCATATTAATGGCTTAAAGGGAAATAATAATGACTACAGAGTAGAATTTGGGGAAAATGGTCTCAATTCCACCCAGTTTGGACTAATTACTAAAGAATTAATACCTCATGAGCCAGATGTGGCATGCACCTGTAGTCAGGTACTTGGAGGCTGAGGCGGGAGGATCCCTTGAGCCCAGCAGTTCAAGACCAGACTGGGCAATGTAGTGAGACCTTATCTCTAAAGCAAAACAAAACAAAACAACAACAACAAAAATAAGTCATGAATTTTCCCCTAAGGCTTATTTATGCATGTTGGAGTTTTAAGACAATTATCATTTAATGATGATTAATCCTTTTTGTGAGGCACCTGTTCCAAAGAGTTCAGCTTACTTTACGGACAGCTCTTTACTTTTTCAATGTCCTGTAAGGCAGAGAGCAAAGAGTGTTATTTCAGGCCTCCTGCTGGGGAAACAAGTATTCAGAAATGAAGACGTGTAGGTAGAATCAATCAAGATCATCCAAATAATAACATCAGGCATAAGACTTCCTTCTGCTGATGATATTTAGGTTCTGTGGCCTTCAGCTTTCTCAGCCTTCAACTTATAAGCCCGTGGACCACTTCAGTTTACTAACAATAACAATAATAGTAACATTGTTTAAGGATGATGTTTATTGAGTACACACTGTGTACCAAGCACTGTTCTAAGCACTTCAAAATCAGCAAACCCTTTAAAGTTCACAGCAATTTGGAGTGGATAGTACTCTTAACCCTAATTAAATGAAGAAACTTAGTTATGGAAAGGTTATGACTTGCCTAAAGTGATATAAATAATGAAAAAAGCACAATTCAAATCTAGACAGTCTGTCTCCATAGTTCATGTTCTTAATTATTATGCTATACTCCATTTAAAAATTCTACAAAAGTAGGAATTTTTGCCTCAGTGATAAGACTACCTTATTTTTGCATAATGCTGAAATTTTCACCCAAGGATTTTGTGGTCTTATGTTTTAAAGGCTTATTTTTGTGTACTTTGTAGCTTTAGATAGCTGATAGAAAATAATTTTCTAAATCTAAACAAGGGACATTTTGGTATCACCTCCATTTTGTGTTGTTCAGAGCCTAGAAACTTCTAAGAACCACAAGTTGAGAAATTTTATTAAAGCCTCAAATAAAAGTTTTTAATAAAATTGCCAGTCTCACATGTAAAACTTAATCTCGAAGAAGCAAGTTAACTTTAAATGAACAGATTCTTAGCTTTTAGAGAATCTACAGGTGACAAGTAAGTGGAAGAGTTATCAATATAAAAACATAAGTATCTTTAAATTAGAAATTCAAAGTATTCCAAGTTAGTTCTGAAGACAGTGTTGTGTTGTGCTGTAAAAGTTTAGAAAAGGGTATCACCCAAAAAGAGTTCTTCTCATTTTTTAAAAACATGGAAAATGGTAAAAGATGTCTAATGTAAACTTTATATACAGGACCTTGTATGAGATAATTTACTCTTTTATTCCCATATCTTCTATAAATTTTTTAGCTTTATCCCTTAAACATGGAAAAAAAGTTTCAGCATTTTAATTCAAATTGATAGAAGGCTGAACAACCCTTAAAGCTGCCATATGGAAGAAGACTGTGAGCTAGCTTAAAAGAGAAAGAAGGGGAAGAAACAAGGCCCCTGTGTAGTAGAGTGTTGAGATGAGATGAGCATTTATTTGTCTCCACCTAATTCCTTATGAGATCAGAACCATAGCATCCTGCTTTTAAGTGAAATAAGAAGGAACATTATCTAAGAATGCAGACATGATACCAGAAAGGCTACCAAAGATAAGTGGAGGGCAGAAAGTATCAGATAAAAACCTTCAAGACCAGTGACAGTCACCCTTTCTAATCCCCACTTCTGGAACCTGGCAGGAATGGCCCTGTGATGTGGACCCAGAATGGCTACACAACCCAGCAACAATGGTAGGGGGATGAGGATCCTGACCTCATAGAGCTGAGCTTTCTTCAACTACAGGGTCCTACCCCCATGTTCAAAAGAGAAACAATGTGAACAGTCTATTTTCTGTCACTGAGTGAGACAATTCTGTCACTGAGTGAGACAATTCATTTCTTTTGCTGGAAAAACATAAAAGATTGTGATCGCTACTGTCATACAGGGAAAGATTTTCCAAAGTAAGCATAGCATGATATGGAAGTCCTAGGTAAATTAGCATCCTGGGTTCAGTAAGTTTTTAAAGCAGCCAAAGATGAAGGAATGTGTCTATACACCTCTACTCAGCTGGTATCCTGAGTGAGATGGTTCTGGGGTTGGTTTGAATGAATATGTATTGGAAATTCCTATTGTACACTGTCTGCCACAGACCTCTTATTATGCTGAGTGGTAGAGGTGCCTTCTTGTGGACAGGGCTTCACTGAACAGGACCCTCCCTTGATCCAAAGTTAACACAAAGTTCATGATGTAGATTAGGAAACCTAAGCTGTTATCAGAGCTCACTTATGACCTCTTAGCACTTCCATGAGATCAGCCTGGGCCATTGCAAATTCGTAGATGTGAAGTGCCCCTGCTTACCTCATCTGTATTGGGTAGTGAATCCTCATGATTCAAGCAGAGCCTTTCATGCCTAGATTTCTGAACTCAACAGAAGGTTCTTTGGTCTTGGAGAAAGAAGCAAAGATAAAGATCTGATTTGTCACCAAAAGAAATAGTGTCTTTTGTCTAAGAATCCAGAGACTTGACTTGTTGGCACAGCTCTTGTCAGTGCTAGTTGTGTAACCTTGGACACAACACTTGATCTCTTTGAGGTCCAGGTTAATCAGTGGCCAGAAGTGGAGTTGTAACTGGTTGGTTGCCGAAGCTAGAATCAGAACAAGATTTCAAGATTCTTTAAGTTGGGCAGGTTCTATAAAACACAGTGAGTGTCACAGTAAATTTTCTTTGATAAATTAACCATAATAAATTTCTACACTTCCTGAAAAATACAGTAATGTAAAACATAGTTCTTGGTCTTAAATTGTATGAATAGTCTTAATTTTAACCAATATAAAGAGGAAGAAGTGCCCTAGATTTGTACTGTCCACTAGGGTAGCCACTAGCCACGTGTAGCCATTTAAATATAAGTTAATTTAAATAAAATAAAATGCTTTGAAATGTGGGCTATACTACCCACATTGCAAATGCTCAGTAGCCGTACATGACCGTGTCCACTGACTGGGCAACACTGACACAGAACATTGCTCTCATTGCAGAAAGTTCTCTTAGTCAGTGCTGCCCTAGACCTTTGCCCATACCACAGACTGCAGCTACTTGTACCTTAGAGGGAGGTGTAGATGTTTGGGTCCTAGAGTGGCTGTGTCCGTCTTTGGAGAATGAGAGGATAGGTTAAATCCCATGTGGATAAAGCAGTGCAAGAAACCCTTCAGGCAAAGCATGTCTGCAGAGAATAAGAGTTTGAGACAGGTGAGGAGGAAGGGAGGTAGGTTAGAGGATGTAATTAGGGAACAGCTGAATCATTGGGTGTCTTGAATCTTGACTAGACCTGAAGCTTACTAGGACACAGGACCCCCAAAGGGAAGTTCTTCAGAGAGATTGTCATCCTATGCACAACTGATCCCAACAACAGATACCGCCGAGAGAATCAGAGCAGTTCTAATCTCCAGGCACTCAATGGGGAAAGGGTTAGGCATGCTGGACACATGTTATGGAAGAGAAAATTGTTATATAGCCAGGCGGTGGGGATCATTCAGGCTTTCTTGACATGGGAGTGGGGTAACCAGTGTATCTGACAGTCGGCTCCTTAGGAATGGGTCTGTGCAGGCAAAGTCAGCTGATGCTGTGAGGATCAGGCTTGAGTATTAGTAAGAAAGTGTGATACAAAAAGAAAGATTGGTTCTATTTTTCTTGCCAGCCCTGCTGGCTAGGGAAAATTTCTTCCCCATTTATATGGAGAAAGGAAGAAATCAGAGGCGTCTAGCAGAAAAAGTGTAATTTTACCTGCCTTCTGGAAGCCATCTGTGAAAGGAATCATATTTCTTTTCTGGACTTATTTCCAGGTGCGGCTGCAGGGGATGACACTGAAGATGCAAGCACTGAGTTCACTGACAGTATTGAGGAGGAGGCCGCACACAATAGCCACCAGCAAGTAAGTCAGTGTCAGGGTCTGGGGTTTCCAGGGTGGACGGCACACAGCCCTTCTGAGGTCTCATGGTCTCCTGTAGCCCTTGTGGACCTAGAGTGAGAAGATATCTTTTTATATAAACCTCAGACATCTTCCTGTTCTTGAGCTTCCCAGCTGCCTTTCCAACACATATCTTCACTCCATTTTTCTCTCCAATCCACCCTTTGGTTTGTATTATGTCTATTTCTTTATTGCTTCCTGCCTCATCCTACCCACCTTTGCCCCTATTTATTCTCTGTAGCTATAGTTTCAGAAGAGTTTTTATGTGCAAGACAATGGACACATTCTCTTTGGGCTTTTTGTAACTGAAACGCTCCATAGAAGACAGAGAGTCATCGAAGGGCTGCTTGGGGAGGTGGCAGGGCAGAGAACCTACTTGGGAGAAACTCCAAGAGGATTGGAATGCTTCCAAAGCAAGGATCTTTCTCGGTGAAATCTCAGTATACAAAGAGAACCTTATGCAACCTGACAAACCACTGAGGTCATGGTGACTCAATGATCAGCAGATGGTACTTCAACAGCAATCCCCTGTCAAACCTCAGAACTTGGTACCCAAGGCTGAAACATTGTTTCCACCCACCATCAGCGACGATGTAACCAGCATGTTACAAGAGTGGATATTCTGGACCTCAGAGATTAAGTCACCGATAGTGATAGCACAGCACTCACTGGAACTCCTATAATGTCTCCACTTCGTCTGTGCCATTTAGCAATCTCCTCCTAGATGGGCTGTGCCTGTGATTCTTAAGGAGAAAGTGAATCATTGGTAGATATCCTGCACAAGCAGCTGGACTTTCCAGTGATAGCTTTCTTGGTGCTATTAGGAAAACTCTTCAAAAAAAATGAGGCTTTCTCAAGAAATGAGGCTTTCTGGGTTTACCTGTATGTCTTCCACATAGGAAAAAGAGGAGACATCAAATTAATCAATAAGAAGAGCCCAAGTGAACGTCCTCAAATCTTTTGGGATTTGGCACTTGGGGACCTGAGTAGTTGTCTAGGATACATCATGTTCTCAGCAGTTTCTTTACCTTACAGTAGGATCACCTTCTTGTTGCTATAGCTGTACCTGACCTTCCCTTCTCCCTTGAGTGCTTGCATGAGCTCCGCTCCTCCTTTTGCTTCAACAGCTTCTCCTGAGTCCTCCTTACCCATGATTGTGACTTTAATTATGTACATCTCTGTCCCTCCAGACAGATCCCTCTGCCCTCACTCTCTGATTTCATTGAGGATGTTGGGTGAGAGAGAGGAGCCTGCAGGATGAACAGATGTCTACTCTAAGACAGCTAGATTGGGAGGTTGGCTGGTCACTGATGGTTATAATGACTGTGGGACAGGATTAACTTAGAATAAATGAACAGGAGACACAGATATGAAGACAGTCAGATTCTGATTGATAGGATCTGAAGTACTCCTGGTATTGCAAGTCATTTGCTCTAATTCTCAATCGTAGGCAAACTGATTTGTAGAGTGCTTCTTCGGCCTTCTTCCCTGTAGCCTGGCACGGAGAATCTGACCAGCTCCCATTTTGAGAAGGTCAGCTCACCTTGGAATGAACTTTTTACATTAGGGGATTTGTATTTCCCTCACAATACTTGCCACATTACTTGGCATAGGAGATGCTTAGTGTAATTATCAGTTAAAAAGCCTTTGAATCAGGGCTTGACTCATGATAGACAAAGTATATGCCTGCTGGATGGAAGAATCGCTTGGGTAAGCACCATTTTTCTTTTAATCACCTTTCCTTGAAGATACATCTTCAGCTTTGGGCAGGAGGAATCTTGGTGTGTGAAGTCATTGCAAATTTACTTCATCTTTTCTGGAGTTTGAGGCTGTGACTCTCCTGCTACCAATTAAATAAAGGTTACTTTGCCATTAACTGTTTTTGTGTCCAGATTCTCAAAATTTGTTGCTTGTTTCCAGGAAAATAGATTTTGAGCTTCTCCTTGTTGTGTCCTTGGAAGGTTAAACTTTTGCTTGACACCAAGCTCCCTTCCTACTCCAAGTGTTCTTATACCTTCCCTAATAGACACATCCAACTTTATCTTTCTTCCAAGGTGAGAATCACTTTTTGGCCAATACAAGTTGCTTCCTCCTTATTTTTTGGACTCAGCCACCTTAGAAAGCCTCAAGTTTGACCATGATAATAATTTTCCCTAGATTATCTCACCCAAAATTCTATTCTCAAGCAGATGTAAGATCTATAAGTACCTATGAAATGCTGTGAAAGAACCTAGAGTAATCAACCATTGCATTTTTTATTTGAACTTTTGTAATGGAGAAAAAGTTAATCAAGAATAAAGATTCAAGCCCAGATAGTGCAGACCTATAGTCGCAGCTACTCAGGAGGCTGAGGTAAGAGAATCTCTTGAGCCCAGGAGTTCAGGGCCAGCCTGGGCAACATAATGAGACCCCACCTCTTAAAGAAAAAAAAAACAAGATTCAAATACAAAGAACAGATGTTAGTAGACAAAGTGTGAAAAACTTTAAAAAAGCTATTTAAAAAATTAGTTATTTTTGATTGACAAATCATAATTGTATACATTTATGAGATATGATATGATTTTATATATATATATACACATATATACACACACAAACACACACACAATATGGAATGACTAAACCAAGGTAATTAACATATTCATCACCTTGCCTACCTATCATTTTTGATGGTGAAACATTGGAAATTCACTCTTATTTTGAAATATGCATTATTATTGACTAGAGTTAACTTGCTATGCAATATATCTTAACACCAGTTCTTTCTGTTGATACCTTTGATCAACAACTCCCTCTACTCTCCCTCCCCATTCTACCAGCCTCTAGTGAGCACCATTCTACTCTCTGCTTCTACGAGTTCCACTTTATTAGATTCCACATATAGGTGGGATTATATGGCATTTGTCTTTCTATGCCTGGCTTATTTCACTAAGCACAATGTCCTTCAGATTCATTCATGTCACAAATGACAGGACCTATCCCCTGACATTTTAAGGTTAAATAGTATTCCACGTGTATCATCTGCCACATTTTCTTTACCCATTCATCTACTGACGAACCTAGGTTGGTTCTTTATCTTGGCTATTATGAACTGTATGTATTAATACTGTAATGAACATGAGAGTGCAGATATACCTTTAACATATTCATTTCAGTTCCCTTGGATACAGACCCAGAACTGGGATTACTGGATCATAGGGTAGATTCAATTTTTAGTTTTTGAGGAAACTCCATACTGTTTTCCACACCAGCTGTACTAATTTACATACCTGTCCACAATGTGTGTGTGCCCTTTTCTCTGCATTATCTCTAACACTTATCATTCACCTTTTTGATAAAAGCCATTCTATCAGGTGTCAGGTGATATCTCATTATGGTTTTAATTTGCATTTCCCTAATGATTACTGATGCTGAGCATTTGAGAAAAGCTAATTTCTAATGCCTTAATGATGACAACTGACTTAACATTGTGACAGATATGAAGCAATAGGGTAAAAACAAAACAATGCCATTCAAACAGGCTATCAGATTTGCACATAGGCCTTTGTGGGGTAAATGGAAACCCAGTGCACAAAAACCTGAATTATATGGAAGCAATATCACAAGTGAGTTAGAAAATGTGAAAAAAATAACCAATATGAGAGCTATAATTAAAAATACACCTAATGAATTCACACTATCACTACAAATACTGGACGCCCTGGGGTTTCATTTGGGGGAAAGAAATATTTGCTTTTCATACATGGTCAAAACTAATGAAAAGCCTAGATCCTGAGTTACTTTTCAGGCATTTACATTTAAAACTTTAACTTAGTCAAATAAAGTCCACTTGGAGATAGAAATATGAAAACACAAATTAGCCTGGGTAAATATCAGATCGCTAGGCAATGTTTGAATTTCTCACTTTAAAGTGGGAAATTAGATCAGATGTACCTTAAGGTTTTTCTGGTGTTAACATTCATGGTTCAAAATTTTTCTTTTTCAGGAAAATAGGTATATTGAAACAATAGGACAAGATAACATATACCCAGAAGGCATTTTAAAAATGGGTAAACTTCATTAAAGTTAGACATTATTTTTAAGCTGAAGGAACCCTTAAGGCTTAGAAAAGAATAATGCTGTGCCCACATTCAAGACTAATGGCAAAGTGCATTTTAGTAAAGTTAGTTGGAAAGAGTTTATATAGAATGATAACATCTCATAGGGTAAATGAGGGGTGGGATCATAAGCTTTCAGAAGTGGTTTCGTTTGGTCCCCCTTCCTTTATTTTGTCACAAATGCTGGGGGGCACATATTGGAGATGGCCACCAGCCTGATGAAGCCTCCCAGGAGAGACTTAGAGACAGACATTTCCAGGAGCCTGCCAAATCTCAGGCTCACATAGCCCAAGTAAGATTGGGTGCCTGGGAATTGAGTGGCTTTGTGTAAGAATCTTTCTTCTTTGACATGGGTGTATATCTCTTCACAACCTCAACTGCTATGCTACTGAGCACCATTGCACAGGTATACAGTGAATCAACACTACCACAATCCTGTGACCTAGATTTGAACATGCTTTGTTATGGGTGGGGAATAGCAAAAGTCAGAGGCTTTGTGCCAATCCAAGCAGCTCTGTCAATCATTGATCCATGTTAGCTGCTCTGGGCCCTGCTCTGTTCAATGTATTGGTGACCTGAATGGAGATATAAAACATATAATTAATTCTAAAAATCATCCCCCATCAGGGGCCACTACATGATTTGTGGATATGCACATCAAATATTTGGATGACGTGGATAATTTGGGAATGATTCAGTATAGCCAGAATAAATTTATAAGTGGCAATTACAAGTCACAATATTTATAGTGATAAAAGAAAACAACATGACCGAGAAACAGCTGTGGGGAAGGACTGGAATATTCAGAGGTCAAAACTGACCTGAAGTTAAGTCAGAGCTCCAAATGCTGCCACTGAGAGGAAAAAGAAGCCAATGTGACATTCGGATACATTAAGATTAATATTGGACAGACAGGCAGGAACTCCTTGTACTAAAGTAATTAGTCATATGTTAAGTAGATCATCATACTCAGATTTTGATTTCTATAGTTTTAAAAACATGGGAAAAGACCAAAGATAAGCCCAAAAGGAACAATAACAAAGTCTAAAAGTTAACAAATTCTCATTTGAGGAAAAACTATATGATCTGCTTTAATTAAAACATTGATGAATAACTTCAAGAGTATCCTCAAGAAATAGAAGGGTGCTGGGTAATTGTTCCTGCCTCTGTTTCTTCCACATGCTTAGATTTGTAGGGAGTTTGTCTGGCAGCGTCGGCACAAGGATAATAACCAAAAAGTGAGGTTGGCTGCTTGGCAGGGTGGCTTCACCTCCACCTCTCAGTAGCTGTAGTGTGATTCTTCTGCCAATCAAGTAAGTTGGTGTTGTCTTTCCTGCAGCTCCACCTTATTCTGATTCTGTGACTATGTCTACTGACTGTTTCCCCAGTGCCCTGAGTCCTCCCTCTCAGTTGTCCTTGAGGGAGTCAGAGTTACAGGCAGGACCTTAGGCTTTGCACCCTGATATCTTAAGCCATCATCTCTGCCATCCAGCACTCGAGTGTTGTGGAGCTGACGAAGCTTCTTGACTTGTGAGAAAACTCTCAGGACTCTGCCTCCTCAGGAAGTGAATAATCACCACATTCACACCTTCCAGTCCTGTTTAAACCTTGTCTGTTTGCATTTGTTTTTAATTTCTTATGTGCTTTTCACCCTCACCGTCTCTGGATTCTCTTCTTCACAAAGGGGAAATTCTTCCTGCTCATTTGGGTGGGAAATTCTTCCCACCCAAACCAGTTCCCAGGGCCCTTATGCCTGACTAAGGAAGTTCTGGGTAGGGAGTTCATTTTAGATCTGCTTTTTTTTTCCTCCTCATTGAAAGCTGCCTTTGCAATCTCATGTTTCTCTTGGGTCCTGTTGAGTAACCTAACTTCTTCAAACCATGATTTTCTTTCAGCTCGTCAAGGTGGCTTTGGAAAAAAGTCTGGCAACTGTGGAGACCCAGAACCCATCTTTTTCCCCTCCTTCCCCAATGGGAGGGGACAGTAACAGGTGTCTTCAGGAAGAAATGCTCCACCTGAGAGCTGAGCTCCACCAGCACTTAGAAGAGAAGAGGAAAACTGAGGAGGAACTGAAGGAGCTAAAGGCTCAAATTGAGGAAGCAGGATTCTCCTCTGTGTCTCACATCAGGTAGGACATTCTTCCCAGAGAAGGGCAACTTGCAGGTCATGAGGCACCACAGCCAAGGGTCTCGCCTTGCTGTAACCAAGGCATTCATGCTGCCAAGGGGCTACTTGGTCCACATCCCAGGCTCCATGCATTAATATTTCTACAAATTCTTTCGATAAAAGTAAGTAATATTGGCTAATGGTAATCACCTTTTGTAATTCAAATAAACCTGGTCTTAATTCAATATAACAATGTCCACTATTATTGTGCATCTGCCAATCATACATATGACAGTCATGGTGGAAACCTCCTTGGTACATGATCGATATTGGTCTTTTTACCTGACTGAAACATATAAGGAATCCCTGCTACCTAATATGTTTCACTTCTGTATACAGAACCAGAAGAGTCCACAGAGGAGGAGGATTTCTGTAGAGGTCCCTCCCTCTCCTCTCAGCTCTTGCTCAGAAGTCTTTGAATAATTGAATATCAATTTTAATAATCTCTGCTGCTTTAGTAATTTTACAAAAATAGCTCATTCATTGGTTAGGTTGGCCATTCTGTCTTTGATGGCTTTTTTGTGAAAAGATAGTTGGAACACATGCTGATACTATAGGACTGACCCATTTACTCATGCACTCCCAGGACCATGATCAGCACTGCTTGTTTAGAGCACAGCTGCACAACTTCTAAATCATGCCCTGTTGTTTCCCTGTATATTACATGCCACTTAAACTCCCCTGGATAATGTTAGCACTTTGAAGAGGACCTTGGCATCTAGCCTCATGCCCTTGTTTCATAGTTAAGGAAACTCAGGTCTCTAAAATTTCAAGTGACTTGCTCAAGATTGCATAATAGTCTGTGGCTCCCAATGTTTAACATCTAAACCTTGCATCTATACCATATACTTTATCAAACAATTTTTAAAAAATTCTTGTGATTATTCTAAGTGCTGGATCTTTTGCTCTGAATTATCTTAATAACTTTTTCCTTAAGTTCTACTTAAAGCACATAATTTTAGTTAAATTTTTGTATGTGTAAACTTGATTGAGTTGTTATGGGTAAGAACAGTACATCTCTTTTGAGTCTCTAGTTGAACCTACAATCAAACCATCTGTAGATATCCCCATGGATTATTTTCCTTTGCCCTCAGAGTTCCTAACCTGAAACTGGTCTGTTCAACCCTCCACCCAGCCTACAGAATCACTGATACTGTAAGTTGGGTGGAGGTTAGAATCTTATATGTTGTTCTTCTTTTTAAGAAGGTTTTGTTGAGTTTTTCTTCTATTTATTTGTAATTTTAAAACATCAGAGTTTTCTTTAAAATATGAAGTTAGAACATAATATTATATATTCTTTTCCATATACACATGTGCCCCTTTTATCCCCATTCCACATCTCCGTTTTGGTAAATACCTATCCCCCTTTTCTTTATTGAGAAACTGTCTCATAAATTCTCTATCTGTGTCCTATGTCCTAAAGTATTTTCCTCCCAGAAACACACCAGACAAGCTCTGCCCTAGGTTCCAAGACTCCTGGATTCTGAGAAATTCAATCTAGGTGCATAGCCCACTGCTGATCCTTGAGGTTGTGAATTACTCATTTCCTGTGCATCCTCTAGCTCAGGGCTTCTCAGTTTAGCATGCTTAAGAATCACCTGTGAAACTTAAATAAAATGTGGATTCATAGGCCTTTGCTCTACAGCTTTTTTAACAAGCACCTTGTGGGATTCTGCTGTTGGTTTCTCAGGTCTGCAGCTAGTACAGCAGAGATTGAATGACTTCTCTGCTGCAGACCTTGATCTAACCATATCATATATGCAATTTCATTTAAGCATCTGCTAACTCCACTAGGTAAGTGTTATCATCCTTATTTTATATAAAAGTAAACTGAGGCTCAAAGAAGTTAAGTGAATAGACTTGTTAAAGCCATCTTTGCTTCCACTCAACCCGAGTATGAGTTTGTTTTTGTGAAAAGAGTGGATCTGGAATGGCTTGGTGAAAATTAGCTGTTTTAGTCAATTTTATTTCTTCGACAAATATGAATAATTTATGTGACAGGCACTTGTGTAGGCACTGGGGATACAGAGTGAATAGGACAGCCACAGTCCCTGCTCTCAAGAAGGGACATAAAGCAAATAATTAACTAAGTACATTTTGATTGTATTAATAGTTCTGATTAGTGTTATTTATTTCTTCTGTGTTCTAAAGTCCCAGTGGTTTAAAACTGACTGATGATAAATAATAGATATGTAGAATTCATAACAATTAATTTGTTACACAACAGGTCTTATTTTTTTTTAACAGTGTAAGTACTTTTGTTTATTCCAGAGGCTGCTAAAAATTAGAACATCTGAGGCTGCATGGCACAAGTAAAGAAAGCTAGCCTGCATGTCTTGAGTCCAAGATTTCTAGTGATGGTGCTGCCACCAAGTAGCTGTGGAAGTTTGGGCAAGTCTATTACTCTTCCTGAGCCTTGGCTTTCTTGTATATAAAATTAGGGAGCTGTTGTAGGTCTCAGGTTGCTTTATGCTCTGGGGTGTGTCATGAGTCTATCATGGGCTGAGATGTGGGTTAGAGGTACTTTTAGGAACTGTTGTCAGGACCAGACCTAGCCTTCAATTATGTGTGTTTCCTGCAGGAACACCATGCTGAGCCTTTGCCTTGAGAATGCAGAGCTGAAAGAGCAGATGGGAGAAGCAATGTCTGATGGATGGGAGATCGAAGAAGACAAGGAGAAGGGCGAGGTGATGGTGGAGACTGTGGCAGCCAAAGAGGGTCTGAGAGAGAGTAGCCTTCAGGCTGAGTTCAGAAAGCTCCAGGGAAAACTGAAGAATGCCCACAATATCATCAGCCTCCTCAAAGAGCAGCTTGTGCTGAGTAGCAAGGAAGGGAATAGTAAACTTACTCCAGAGGTCCTTGTGCATCTGACCAGCACGATCGACAGAATGAGCACAGAACTGGTTGGTTCTCCTGGGAAGCACCAACACCAGGAGGAGGGGACTGTGACTGTGAGGCCTTGCCCCAGTCCCCAGAGCCTTGACCTGGGGGCTGCCTTCACAGCGGATGCCCACCAAGTAAGTGTGGGCTTAGATGGAATGAAAAACATTTGAGAATGGCTCAAGATGACAGTTTTTACCTTAAAAAGTTCTTCTGTGAATCAGGAGGTACAAAGAGAAGGGTCTCTTTGTACTACAAACAATAGTAATAATATTCTGCCCACATTTAGCCTTTAGAAAGGCTTTTGCAATATACATATTTCTTGAGTACTTAATTTTTCACATAACACACTAGGCATTGGCATCAGGCAATAAAACCAATGGCTGCCCTTGAAATACTTAATATGGTGAAGAAAGATGGTACGAAAACAGATCATTTTAGTAAGGTGTAGTAACTGCTGTACATAGGGATGCATCAGGTTAGGAGGCAACCCAGCAAGTGGTGTGTAATGACATCTCTTCCTTATCACTGCCATTTTTTTGTCACAGCTCATCACAGGTGTCTATTCCTGGGCCTCCGATGGGTTATTGGGATCCTCTTTTAGGGAAGGAGCTTTGCTGAAGATTCAGTAAAATGGAGAATACAGGGGATTCTGAGAGAATCAACAGGAAAAGTGCGAGGGGAGATGAGTGGAGGGTTCCACCCCTTCTCTTTTTGACCACTGAGAAGACATTTTCCGAGAGCTCCTCTGTACACTTGATTGGCGCTGTGCTGTGTGCTGTAGATACAGAGATGAATTATACTTATCCCAGCACTCCAGGAGCTCCATCTGGAAAGCAAGTTGCTGCCAAATGGCATGAGAAGTGCTGTGACAGACATGAGTAAAGTCCACAGGGTTCAGAACGGGCAGTGGTTGTCACTGCATGGGGGTGACCTCAGGCTGTCCTGATCCCCGTATTGGCTCCTTTCACAGTTGGATAACCAGTCCCAACCTCGTGACCCTCAGCCTCATTCAACGTTTAGCCTACCAGGGTCCACCCAGCACCTGCGCTCCCAGCTGTCACAATGCAAACAACGCTATCAAGATCTCCAGGAGAAGCTGCTGCTGTCAGAAGCCACTGTCTTTGCTCAGGCTAATGAGCTGGAGAAATACAGAGTCATACTTAGTGAGTAACTATGACTTACTAGTAAAGAAAACTAGACTGTGTGTCCTATAAGTTCTCTATGTTCTATACCTACATACCATGTGGTTATGGGGCACATGAAGTGTGGCTAGTGCAACTTGGACATTTTGTTTTATTTCATTTTAGTTAATTTAATATAAAGTGGTCATATGAGGCTAGTCACTACCTTATTGGACAGTACAGGTCTAGGTGTCTTGGGACTCTAAATTGGTTCAGCTCCATTCAATATTTACTGAACCCGTGTGGATAAAGCACTTGGCAGCTTCAATGGGGCTTCTAGAGATGATAGTATATAATCCCTAAACTACAGATATCTGGTCGCAACTAAGCCTAGGTAATCTGAAGGGGAGATTATCAATGGCAAATGCAGGCTCATCCTGGTGGAAAGAAATTCTGCTTCCTGGAGCTGGTGGTCTCTTCTCCCACTGGTTCAAAGAAGCTTCTTTCCCTGCCCCAGAAGGTTAGGGTATGTGTCATCGAGGCTGAGGGTAGATGTGGGAAATTCAGACATTCTGCAACACCTGCTGTCTCTTCCTAAGCAGGTGACTCCTCGGTGAAGCAGGACAGCAAGCAGGTCCAGGTGGACCTCCAGGACCTGGGCTATGAGACTTGCGGCCGAAGTGAGAATGAGGCTGAACGGGAGGAAACCACCAGTCCCGGTAAGAGCACAGGGTGTGGAGTTCATCTTCCCTCCCTGGAGTCAGCTGTCACATTTGGGTGCTGTTGGCCAATTTCTCACCTGACAAGCAGTGGGAAGAGGAGGTTCACAGGAGAACTCTTACCCAAATTGAGGCAAAGTGTAAGTTTGAATTTCTACAATTGGTTTTTGGCATACTGCTAATAGTAATAATATAAAGTTCTATCCAATCGACTATTATAGAAATACTAAGGCCTACTTAGAGACCAGATGAGGTTTTGCAAACGTGCATACCATAAGTTAAAAATAATTTTGTTTTGCATTTTAAAAGGACCACAGCTATAGGGCCACCCACCACATTGAAAACCAGAAGAGAAGAAAAACACAATCTCTCTCATTCTTGAGGCAGTGTAGTATAGCAGTTAAGAGAAAATACCTTGGGGCCAGACTGGTTGGTTCAAATCTCAATTTGCAAACTTTCTTATGCCCCAGTTTCTTCCTATGTTAAAATAGTAATAAAGGAACTACCTACCCCATCAGGTACTTATGTCAATTTAATGAGTAAATTCTTATAAAACACTTTAGAACAGTCCCTGGCATCTGGTAAAATGCCATGGATTAGTTCTCATTCTGACTACCACTTCTCTAATTCACCAGTGTTAAGATGCTGATATATTTATTCAAAGTCTTATTTTCTTTTTTTTTTTGGAGACAGAGTTTCGCTCTTGTTACCCAGGCTGGAATGCAATGGCGTGATCTCGGCTCAGTGCAACGTCTGCCTCCTGGGTTCAGGCAATTCTCCTGCCTCAGCCTCCTGAGTAGCTGGGATTACAGGCACGCACCACCGTGCCCAGCTAATTTTTTGTATTTTTAGTAGAGACGGGGTTTCACCATGTTGACCAGGATGGTCTTGATCTCTTGACCTTGTGATCCCCCCACCTTGGCCTCCCAAAGTGCTGGGATTACAGGCGTGAGCCACCACGCCCGGCCCTCAAAGTCTTATTTTCATATGCCTATTTTTCACACAGTTGTAACCCAAAAAACTTTTCAATTATAGTAAAATTTAGAGAGCAGTAAACTTTCAGCACACAGGAATAAATCATCCTGTATTCTTGTGGCCATCCTAAATAGATAAGGCCATGTTAATGTCTTAAGAAACATCAGTGTGTGGAATGAACACAGGACATTAAAGGATTTGAATTCTGGTTCTGCCCTGTGCTAGTCTGAGTCATCTAGAACAAGCTGGTTTCCCCAGTTGGTAAAATAGAAAGTGATGATACCTAACTTGTAGGGCTGTTGGGAGAATAAGAAATATTGTGTTTGAATGCCTAGTACGGTGTCAGGGTTGAATAAAGTACTGCTTCAACTTTTTCCCTAGTAATTATTGTCCTGATGACCAAACCTGCCTCCTCTCAAAGGCAGTGGCCACAACAGCACATCCAACTTTTATTTAGAAAGACATCTTTGTGTTTTTTCAGAGTGTGAAGAACACAACAGCCTCAAGGAAACGGCCCCGATGGAGGGGCTGTGCTCTGAGCAGGGGCACCGGGGCTCAACACGGGCTAGTTTCTCTGAGAAGAAGCCCTTGGAGAACCAGCTAGGGAAGCAGGAAGAGTTCCGGGTGTATGGAAAGTCAGAAGACATCTGTGTCCTACGAAAGGACATCAAAGATCTGAAGGCCCAGCTGCAGAATGCCAACAAGATCATTCAAAACCTCAAGAGCCGGGTCCGGTCCCTCTCAGTTACAAGTGATTATTCATCTAGTCTGGAAAGACCCCGGAAGCTGAGGGCTGTTGGCACCCTGGAGGGGTCTTCACCTCATAGTGTCACTGATGAGGATGAGGGGTGGCTGTCTGATGGCACTGGGGCTTTCTACTCTCCAGGGCTTCAGGCCACAAAGGATCTGGAGAGTCTCATCCAGAGAGTATCCCAGCTGGAAGCCCAGCTCCCAAAAAATGGACTAGAAGGGAAGCTGGCTGAGGAGCTGAGATCAGCCTCGTGGCCTGGGTAAGGAGGGCACTGGTTGGGCCCTTTCTTGATTGAAAATGTGTGAGTTTGTGCTCAGTGTAGGGTGGCTCAGGCAGCTGGAAGAAAGAACATGTCTGGGTAGTCACAAGGACACTGATTTAAATGGTAGAGATATGTCTGTGGAAAAGCCAGGTAAGCAACCAGGAGGGCATGGGATAATGTCCCAGTATCTGGGAGATACCGGGTCTCAGGGATATATTAGTAAACTAATAGTATATATGCTGTAGTATAGTAGTAAGACTGGAATCAGACTGCCTAGCTCTGACGCTTACTACCTATGCAACCTTCTTAACCTTTCCAAGCCTTTGTCCTTACCTGTTAAATGAGGACGATAACAGAACCCATATCAAAGGTGGTTATTAGGTTTAAGTGAATGAATACAAGTGCTGGCCAGGCATGGTGGCTCACGCCTGTAATCCTAGCACTTTGGGAGGCCAAAGTGGGTGGAACGCCTGAGGTCGGGAGTTCGAGACCAGGCAACCCAACATGGTGAAACCCTGTCTCTACTAAAAATACAAAAATTAGCTGGACATGGTGGTGCATGCCTGTAATCCCAACTACTTGGGAGGCTGAGGCAGGAGAATCGCTTGAACCTGGGAGGTGGAGGTTGCAGTGAGCTGAGATGGCACCACTGATATCCAACCTGGGTGACAGAGTGAGACTCTGTCTTAAAAAAAAAAAAAGAATTAATACAAGTGCTTAGAATAGTGCCTAGCATATATTAAGCTCTCAATGGTATTTTCCATAGTTATAAGTGTTATTGATACTTTGTGTTGAAAACATTCATTCATCTTGGTATGCATCCTGGTTATCTGTTGCTAAGTAATACCACTCTAAAACTTAGTGACTTCAAATAATCCTTTTTTATGCTTCATAGTTTTTTGGGTTGACTGGGCTCACCTGGGTAGCTCTGACTTAGGGTTTCCTGTTTTGGGTCCCATCAGTTGATGGTATGAGAGTTTATATGATGGCCATATCATTGCAAAATACAGTCAGCCATAGTATTATAACAGAAGAAGTTCAGGCATCAGGTGGTGTTTGAAACAGAAGACATGAAAGGTGCTATCTAGACTTAGGATGAAGTGATTCTAATTATTTACTGAGTAACTGCTGTGAATCTACGTGATACTGGTGCTGTGAGGGATATAAAATACAGAACCATCTGTATTCTCACAGACCTAATGATTTATCTAGGGACATATAATTAACATATATGTAACAGTTGAAGAACAGTGGCATACTAAATTTTTTGATGCAATACTTTATCAGGGTAGAATTTACTCTTAAATACCTCCTATGGCTTATATGCCAGAATTCAGCTTGGGAGAGTTCCTCAGAGGTGTTCTTATGGAATTCTCCACAGAACCTCCATAACCTACCATACACTCTTTCCACCCTTACTCTTTCCTCTTCTGTCCTGCTTTAGGAAATATGACTCCCTGATTCAGGATCAGGCCCGGGAACTGTCTTACCTACGGCAAAAAATACGAGAAGGGAGAGGTATTTGTTATCTTCTCACCCAGCATGCAAAAGATACAGTAAAATCTTTTGAGGATCTCCTAAGGAGCAATGACATTGACTACTACCTGGGACAGAGCTTCCGGGAGCAACTTGCCCAGGGAAGCCAGCTGACAGAGAGGCTCACCAGCAGACTCAGCACCAGTAAGTTGGCCACAGGGCTTTGGAATCCTCTCAGTCACTCCCAGAGTTCCAGACACCTGGTGGCCACCACACCTTTACTGCAACCTAGGATCCTGTTTGTGTTTCATTTCCTGGGGCTAATACAGAAGCAAGACTGCTCAGTGGGAAACATGGAGAGGAACACACAGGGCTGGAGATGCCATGGTTACAGCTGTAGAAACTTCGCCACTCATGGAATGTGACCTCTGGGGCAGGGGCAGCATCTATCTGGTGCTAAGAGGGAGTAGGGGACAGGAGATGGAAGGGCCTTGTTATAGAAGGAAGAGTTCTGAACTAAGACCCAAGCTCTAACCTAGATGCTGCCACCAACTCGCTTTGGGCAAATGCCTTATTCTTGTGGGTGTCTTCATTTATGGCATGGTAATGTACATACCTGTACTCTGCTCATGGATGAAGCACAATCCTCTTTTGGACACAGTTTAGGCACTGGCTGCAGTAGTTCAAGGGCTTCATTGTTTATTATTGGGGTCCTTTACTCAGAGAGAATTTCCAGAGAATACCAAAGGGAACATAGTAGGATCAGACTTGAGAGCCACCCAGCCTATCTTCTGGTGGCAGGTGCAGAGATGGGGCAGGGCTTATCATCTTCTCAGAGACCAGTGCAGATTCTGCATGAAAGCTGTGGTGGGACATGTACATCTGGGAGCTAGTCTGCAGCAGGACATGGAGGCTGGAGTGACCACAGGGCAGCCAGGCAAGGGCCTCATGATGAATGAAACAAAAGACATTGTAAATGTATTACCCTGATTTCGGGCAGAGGAAGTCATGAAGGTGACTGTCAGGTCAGGGACAGTTGGGTGCTTCTCTAAAGACACAACCTGAGGCCTCCCAGAATAACTATTCTGGATGCACATATGAAATGATCACTACTCTGTCTCCAGATAGGCTCCTGTGTTTGTAATGCATGAAATGGGACTGGCCTAATTTCTTATTGTTTCTTTCTAAATTTGGTTTGCAGAGGATCGTAAAAGTGAGAAAGATCAAGCTGGACTGGAGCCATTGGCCCTCAGGTAATTCAGAAGAGAATCTGGGAAAGAGATTGGGACTGAGGCCCAAGAGGTCAAGGGTGGCAGCAGCTCCACAAATCAAGGGGAATAAAGGAAAGGGATGAATGTAATGAACTCATGCCTTCACTGAACACTTCACTGTTGTTTTTAACTAAATTCTTTCTTCTCTTTTGGTTTAATTGCATTGGCACATTAATTCACCAGGTTTAGTAACCTAGAAACAGTCTGAACTAAAAGTGAACTAACTAGGGTTCAACAGTCTTCGGCTCCCCTAAGGATCCTGCTTTCCTGTGGTGTGTTTAATAAGTAGAATGAGCTTTTTCCAAAGTTGGCCTACCCCAAGTTGGGTTGACAGCTAGTTTAATAGTCACCCAATTGGCCTGGGGAAGAAAGGAGTCAAATAACAGTACCTGGTGAGAGAGGTCTAGACATGGTAGATCACTGGGAGGCTGCAGTGCCTCAGGAACCATATCTCAGTAAGTTGCTCCATATAATCATCAATGAAATATGGACTCAGAGTCAGTTGTAGCCACTAGTTTGGGTTCTTTGTGTCTTGCATGTGTTTCAGACCACACAAATGCTTCTGAAAATATCTGTAGTGAAGGACATGGTGTTTCATATTTTGTTTTTATTTCTAATCCATCATAGAAGCATATGTGGTCTGAATTCAGTTAACCACATTATTTCACTTATCACGCTCTTGGATGTTGGGACAATGGTTTGCTCTGTGTTTCTCAATGCTTGCTTTCAATTTTTATGCCTGTCTTGTTGGCGATGGTCACAAACAGTTCTCAGGCTGCAGCTGTTCCAGGGATCATACTTTAAGTGCTGCTTAAAGTATGGACTTTAGGACTAGACTATGACTAGGCTAGACTATGTCTTTGCTTGTCCTCAGCATATTATGTGGCCAGAGCACTGGGTAGCTCTTGTCTCTCCATCTTCGCCCCACCTGTGCTTCATCCCTAAGCAGAGGTGGGTTATTTCCATTATTCTCTGGAGGCGTGGTCCCCTTGGCCTACTTGGCTTTTCCCATGAGCCATAGTCAGGACAGGTTGGTTCGGGTGACCTGGGTTTTATGTGTTGCAACCCTTCTCCCCACCAGGCTCAGCAGAGAGCTGCAGGAAAAGGAGAAAGTGATTGAAGTCCTTCAGGCCAAGCTGGATGCTCGGTCCCTCACACCCTCCAGCAGCCATGCCCTGTCCGACTCCCATCGCTCTCCCAGCAGCACCTCTTTTCTGTCTGATGAGCTGGAAGCTTGCTCTGACATGGACGTAGCCAGCGAGTACACACACTACGAAGAGAAGAAAGCTTCTCCCGGTCACTCAGGTAGCCTCCACTTTCTGGGTGGTACTGTCTTTGTCTAGGCTGAGTGCAGACCTCAGGAAACAGGCCTTATAGCTCTGCCATGGTATGTATCAGGCTGAACATGGCTATGGGGCCAAGTGCCAAGCACGGGCACCAGTGGCTCAGGATCTTTGCCCGCTCCTGACTCTACAAGTTACTTCTGTCACCCTGGCCTCCATGGGCCTGTACATGCTGTTGGACACAAGGTGAGCCATTGTGGGGAGAGTGAGAAGAGCATGGCAGATTTTTCTTCCTCGGTGAATCTGTCGGAAAACCTCCTTCATCTCTCCTACAGTGATCTTGCTATTTATTCCAATTATATCATCCCTCTTACAATGATCTCGCTATTTATTCCTGAGCAGTGTTCCCTAAGTCAATGTGGATGTCCACAGATGCTGCTAGTCTTGCTTGATGTTTTTGGAGTTGCCATTTTCATGGTTTCAGAGCTCAGAGCACTACTATCATCCCTCAGGTGGTTTGCCTCACTAAAGGAGCTGTCTGCAAGCAAGAAAATGAATACTGTTAACAGTGCTTGTGCTTGGTTCTTTCCCTGAAAGAAGACTGTAGCCCTGGTACCCCTGGTTAAATAGAAGGCCAGGATTCCAGTTCTCTGTAGAACATCAAACATTTTCCTTCATTCATGGGTTTTATAGATTCCATCCATCATTCAAGTCATTCTGCTGTGTTGTCTTCTAAACCATCATCAGTCAGTGCATCTCAGGGGGTTAAGGCCGAATCCAGCAGCAACCCCATCAGCTTGCCAGCTCCCCAGAATCCCCCCAAGGAGGCCAGCCAGGCCCATTCAGGTATGCAACAGTCAGTGGGGCAGAAGCTTCATCTTCTCTTTCTCTGCTGCCTGTTTAACTTTCTTCAAGGGCAAAGGTTTAGACTCGTAGGGGCCTAAATGCATCAAATCCTAGACAGAATCAAGAGACCATCCTCATTTGCCAACTGTGTCTGATTTAAGAAAATATTTTAGAAAATAAGTAACCCACATCAGGTTTTGATCAGCATACTAGTTTTGACTAGTAGTTGGCTAATCATTTAAAATAAACATTCTTATTGGTTTTCTGTCATTTTACCCTGGGGAGCAAAGAGGCAAAATGTTTCTCCCAGGATTACAACAGTCATAGGATGATAAGAAATTCACATCTACTCATCCACTGTATGTGTAACCCATTAAATATGCATGCTGAGCCTCTGCAAGAGGTAGTGCTACTTATTTTATAGCCAAGGATGCTGAAACATCCTCAGACAAAGTTCTGTTCATAGTACGTTACCATTAACGGATGTATGAATGGATTGGCAGTCCTTGATATGTACATAGAGCATATCTCGGGGGCAATTAAAGGGGTGCATTTCATTTACAATCCCAGCTTAGTTGCCAGAGGGTACACTGCTCATTCACAGCCCTGTACCAGAGATGGCAAACCTCGTCTTTACCTTCTACCTCCTACCAGAGTGGGCTGGCTGCCTTCAGTGTGGTTTATTGTGAGGTTTGACTTGGGTAGAGGTGCTTCCAGAAAGCGCAGTGCTTTCTTCTACAGCCCTCATTTCCCTGAAGGCAATTCAATCAAAATCTTAAGGAAGAGGAAGTGTTCCAATGCTTCCTGAGCCTGGTTTCAAAATTTTTAGGCCAGAGTGGGAAGCAGCTGGACCAGAATCATGAGGAAAAGCTGTGCTCCCAGAATTGTAGACATCTGCTTAAATGTTTTGCGTTCAAACAGAGCAGAAGATGAACAGAGGATTTAAAAATGAGAATGCTTCCTCAAAGGATGCCTGGGATGTGTTATTTGGCAATTTGGGTGTATTTGCAGTACTGATCTGAAATGGTGTCAGCACCATGGGACACGGGATGTGTTTCAGGATGTAATCATTGTCTTCTACGTTAGACATTTCCTACAGGTCAGCTTTTGTTTCTACTCCTCCTCCATTGGCTACCTGCCCTTTAATTGCTTTTAAGGAAGAGGAAACAATTTTAAACTTTGAAACTTGCCAGGGTTGCTAAAAACCTGTCTGTAGATGGGCTGCCTAAAGATAACTGGGAAAGACTTGTTTTAATACCAATTTCCTGTTCCAAGAATTTATAATTCTCTGAATCTACATTAAGGCCTAGAGAGAATCAAGAAGGCCTAAAGAATCTGCATGTATTAAAAGTTTTTCCTATGTGATTTAAATGTCCAGAAGGGTTTGCAAGCCATGTTGTCTAAGCCACCTTACCAAGGCATCTATTTTTAATTTGATGAATGAACAAGTTGATTTGGAATTCCAAAGTTTATTTCCATCAGAGCCCTGAACTGTGTGCACTAGTAATGAAAATTTCCCCACAGCCTTTGTCCACTTCTCTCATACTCAGGATGGGATCTGATGCTGTCAGAGAGGAGTTCTAGGTGGCGAAAGAGTCTTGTCCCAGGGCCAAGGACTGACACATGCTGGGAGCAGAGCCCCAGAGGCCCATGAGAGCATTCAGGCTCTTTGACTTGTCCATGCCCAGGGTTGCTGTGGTGGGGCTCAATAATGCCACCTTACCTTCTTTAGCCAATTGCTTTCAAGATAAACATAGAGGATGTGTGCAGCATAATCCTGGCAGGGTAGAAGTGGGAAGGTCAGCCAGGCCAGCCTCTCTGGTCACCCTTGGCTGTCTCATCCTGTGCCACGCTAGGTGATAGCCACTCCACAGAGTGACGTCTGGTCAGGGAATGGTTTTACCTCCTCAATCTTTTACCCGTTCTTTTCTCTCATTTTCCCTCGATGATGTGTCTCTTTTCTCCCTAACTTTCTGTTTCTAGGCTTTCATTTTCACTCCATGCCCAAGCTGGCTAGCCTTCCTCAGGCACCATTGCCCTCAGCTCCATCCAGCTTCCTGCCTTTCAGTTCCGCTGGCCCTCCCCTCCTTGGCTGCTGTGAGACACCGGTGGTCTCCTTGGCTGAGGCTCAGCAGGAGCTGCAGATGCTGCAGAAGCAGTTGGGAGAAAGTGAGCACCTCTGCTGCATTTGTGTGCTTGCAAGTGGCAGCCCCACACTGTGTTGCTCTGCATGGCTCGGGCTGGATGGCAGAGTTTAGAAAAACAACACGGGTACACGTTACAAATGGAAGACTGAGGGAAAGCTCTGCTTGCTTATTTTTTGGAAATGTATTTACTGTTATTTCTCTGGTGTGTGTCTCATCAGTTAACAGGTAGATATATTCACAAGGCTTTTGACCTGGTGCTCTCACACTGTAGACGGTGTTGGATACCACCAAGTATGCTGAATCCCTGACAGACTGCTCATTGGTAGGGGATGGGAAAGAGATGTTATGCTTTGCCTAAGATGAAGTGGCCAAGGAAAAGATGGTCATATTCAGTGAGCTTCTTTGTGTGGCTATTATATTTTTCTGCTGTGAAAAGCTGTTAATCGAGTTCAGTTCCTGGCATCATCGGGTTGGAGCTAAAAGGGTAGTGGTAGAGGGATTCAGAAGAGGAAATGATGAGCCCCTTTTCCTACTGCACATTGTTCATCTCTGCCCTGGGACAGGTGACACGTAGGCAGCTAGAGCCACAGCACCAGCTAGGGCATCTGACTGTGAATCCCATGGTCTGACTCCCAAAGATAATTGATGTTATGTAGTTATGTAGACTGTGGACAGTCATTTTTTAGAAAACACTTTGATGTATTTATAGGCTAGATGCTCATCATAAGTTTAGTGTGTTGGTGATCACTGATAGCTTAGAAAAAAATGGGAAAGAAACCTTCACGTGAATTTGCTCTCTCTTAGCACCTTAAGCACAATAATTAGCAGTTTGAATGAACTTAAACTCATTTGTCAGGCACGTTCTGTGCCTGTAAAGAAGCTTAGGTGATCTAGAGACTGATAGGGTCATCATGCCAGAAATTTACAGTGATGTAAGACAACACCTAAGAATTTGCATCCCCCTCCCTACAGCCCCAAATGTCATGTGGACCAGCCTATTTCTTTTATTCTTCTTCTTTTTTTTTTTATTTTGAGACAGGGTCTGACTTTGTCACCCAGGCTGGAGTGCAGTGGCATGATCTCGGCTCACTGCAGCCTCGACCTCCTGGGCTCAAGAGACCCTCCCACCTCAGCCCCCCAAGGAGCTGGGACTATAGGCATGTGTCACCATGCCTGGTGAATTTTTGTATTTTTTGTAGAAATAAGGTTTTGCCATGTTGCCAAGACGGGTCTAGAGCTCCTGAGCTCAAGTGTTTGGCCCACTTCGGTTTGCAAAAGTGCTGGGATTACAGGCATGAGCCACCGCACCCAGCTTAGCCTATTTCTTTTGTCAATCCAGGAAATGGATACTTTGTCTAGTGCAGGGAATGCTAAGGCTCAGGGAAGTGAAGTTACTTGTTCAAGGTCACTAGAAAGTGGGAGAGATGGGCTTGAATCAGGTCTTCTACTCCAGGTTTCACGTTTCTGTTACACCTTTTCTACTTAGGATGGCTTTGTCACCATCTGGCTTAGGTTATGGGGCTGAGCTCAGCTAATCAAACTCTGGGGACCCCTTGCAACAATCTTTCCCTCTCTTTAGAGACCAGTAGGAGGTGCTGGTGTTTCTGACCTAAAACTTGTTACTTTAGCAGTTCTGGCACCAACAATTGATGGACAACAAACGTGTCCCATGACAAATGGCAAGAGTATTTTCTAGCTTCCATTTTTCCCCTTGCCTCCTTTTCCTTTATCTTTCCACATTTGTCCACTTGTCTTTGCCCAAAGGGAAGGATGGAAGGAGAGCACTGTCCATTGGAAAGGGTCCGTTGTTTTGGGTTAAATTGGAATCACATCAAGTCTGAGGCCACTGACTGGAGTTTGAATGGTCCCAGCCTAGATGAGGAAGATTGTAGCATTTTCTCCACCTGGAATCATGGTCCTCTCCAAGGACTTATCCAAGCTCACTGTTTGCTTTGAGCCAATTTTCCATGTGGACAGTGGTTCCTGGTGGCTTTTCATGTCCCTGGGGTTGAAATCTTGTGCAAGAGTCTGAATGGTATCTTTGCATGGTTTAGAGCATGTGCTGTGTGTTGTGTGGCCAAGGGACTGGAACATGAGAATACTGATCCCTGTTACTGATAGACTTACAACCTCACATGGCCTTGACTGAAAAGCGAGCTGTCCACAACCACTGGTTTCCCCTTTTGCGTTGTGTTGGGATGGGGTTGAAGGCAGTTTGAAAGAGGTAGGAAATCATGTATTGTTGCATCCCTTCTAAAATTTAGGTGCTTAAAATTTTTTATCCTCTTCCTCAACTAACTGATTCTCTAATGATCATCTAGTATTTTGCAAATTGGAGAAGAGACTCATGACAAGACCTTTCAAACTTCTGCCTGTTAGAATCACCTATAATGAATTTAAAACATCAATTTTTCAAGATGGATTAAGGCAAAATCTCTGAAATCCAGGAATCAGTATATTTTTCCATATTCTCAGGTGATTCCAATATGTAGCCAAATTTGAGAAGCAGTTACAAATGGGGATAAAAACTGGCAAGCGGCAATTGCACTAACCCCTCCCAGGAGTTTGGCTTGCTTGGAGGAAACAAGGACCTCACTCCTGTTGCTTAGGAGGAGCTACCTATCTGTTCTCCTGCCCAAGTTCATAATCCCTGAAAGAAGCAGATTCTGAATTTTCTCCTAAACTGTGTCTGTGCCCACCTCTTTCCCCATCTCCCCCATGCCAGGCTTCTTTTTACAGAGGAGCGGAGATGATAGGACTCAAGTCAAAGACCTGTGATTTTAAAGGGTCTATGAAAGTATCAGCCCATGAAATGACAGGCCCTACCTGCTTCTGTGGAGTAGTATTCAATGATTCTTTAGAAAGGAGTGATGCCAGCTACTCCGGAGGCTGAGGCAGGAGAATTGCTTGAACCCAGGAGTCAGCGATTGCAGTGAGCCAAGATCACACCACTGCACTACAGCCTGGGTGGCAGTGTGAGGCTCTGTCTCAAAAAAAAAAAAAAAAAAAGGATAGAAAGAAAGAAAGAAGGAAGGAAAGAAAGAAAGAATGAATGAATAAATGAATGAATGAATGAATTTTGCAGCTTCTTGAGTTCTGCTGGATGGGATCCAAATAAATACTTGCCTTACGTAGACCCTTCCCCAGACTCAACAAAGAGTTCTTCCTCTTTCTGGAGGAACTAGGGCCACCATATCCAGCTCAATTTCATGTCCCCTTTTTCTTCTGAAAAACTCCAAAGTGGAATGGACATATTGACTGGTTGGTTTCAGGGGAAGGCAAGTACATGTAGACAAACAAATGTTTGCATTCACAGGTAAGTCTAATCCTGTATGCCATTGCACTCATAACTTCTAACTGGGAGTGAGTCCTACTTTTGGAACTTTCCATGGAGTCTGTCATGAGGAATTATGGCAGGACCCAGGAGCAGGGCCACTGAACTTTTCCACTGTGTATACTGATGACTTTAAGATACTTTATCCTCTACCTCTTGTGTCTCCTGCTAGGAAATACAAAGGGTGAGTGTTACAACTTGTAGCTCACGAGCCTTCGTCTGATTGGTACACCACAGTGAACTGGGGTATCTAACATTCCACATGTCCCCTTTTAGACTCTATTCTTAGCAATCACACACTTCCTTGCTCTTCCTTCCCTTCTGACATCCCATTTGTTTCTTACTCATGTTTCTTTCTGCCCAGGTGTCAGCAGAGGCGGCTCTTCCCACTACCTCAACTCCGCCCAGCCCCACTCTCCTCCAAGGGGCACCATAGAACTGGGAAGAATCCTGGAGCCTGGGTACCTGGGCAGCAGTGGCCAGTGGGACATGATGAGGCCTCAGAAAGGGAGTGTATCAGGGGACCTATCCTCAGGCTCCTCTGTGTACCAGCTTAACTCCAAACCCACAGGTAAAGCACAAAGCTGAGACGGCAGCCTTTGAAAAGAAATCTCATTCAGAGTCTACTCTTCTCCTACCCAGGCAGGACTTTTTCATTCCTCCTCCAGTCCCTTGCTCACAGGCTGGGTATAAAATGAAAGTGCTGTATCAGGGCTCAATCCTTTCTAAGTACATTTCTTCATTCTCCTGCCCAGGGCCTCAGTGTTCTGTAGGGATATGGGGAAGTCAGGGACCTCCCTCTTGTGCTCTCGCATTTCATGTCCTTCCGTCTCCCTGCAGCCTGGCCTCTTTCCAGCCCACTCTCTTAGACCCCTCCAGAATGCCAGGCATAGACGGGACTTTCTTCCGTCAGTCAGGAGTTGTCACAGGAAGGGGTGCAGCTCCCCAACCCTACACATATATCCTATGCACAAAACTCAGTCACAGCAAATGGAGAGGTATAGCTAAGCTCTTAAATGCTGGGATGCAGCTCAGTTCCAACAGTAAGACAATCATAATTTTCAGAAAAGGACTGAGCCCAGAGCAGAATGGTGCAGTCATGTCCATTGTAAGTATCCCTCTGACTTTTCTGCATCTTTTTCCTTTTTTGGGGATTGGGGGTGCCATCCCCTCTCTAATCTGCCTTCAGATCCCTAGGTCCTTCCAGGCGATTCTTTCATCTTCCATATTAAAAGTGACTTCAGGGAGGCATTCAGTGTCAGTCATTAACCACATAGGGTGAGTTTAAGGTCACATACTTTTACTTTAGGCCTTCTCTGTAAGGGTAGAAGGAAGGGCTTTGTCCCTTGCTAAAGAATGCTCAATCATGTGTCAGTAAGAAGAAAAGTAGAGTGAGGTCTTACCTATTACCCTCAGAATCACACCCCGGAGGTGGCCATGCCTTTCCGGATGCTAGGCAGGCCCTGTCCAGAGCCCTCAGTTATTTTTCTAAAACATGTAGAACTCTCACAAGACCCCTGAGTGGGAGGAGGCCCATGGAGTTTTCTTAGCAAGTGACTGTCCTGTGTTTGAAAGCACATTTACTCTTTAAACAAAACTACCATTCCCCTGGGCATCCATGTGAGAGAACACAGTCGGCAGAAGGCTAGTGATATTTACAGATCTTGCTGCAAGGCCCCTGGCTGAGCCCACCCCCATCAGTAACCAGAATTCTCCATCTCCCACCTCTCTCCATGTCCTGGCGGTTTGGCTGCAGGGGCTGACCTGCTGGAAGAGCATCTCGGTGAAATCCGGAACCTGCGCCAGCGCCTGGAGGAGTCCATCTGCATCAATGACCGCCTACGGGAGCAACTGGAACACCGGCTGAGCTCTACTGCTCGTGGAAGCGGTAGGAGAGGCCCAGACCTGTTCCTGGCTGTATTTAGGGAGCTTCTGAATGGAGGACCCATAGGCAGAGCTTCACAGATATTCTTTACTTCACTTGCTCCTTATAAACAGTCCAGGAAAGGAGGTGGGCAAATACTGTTATCCCTACTTTCTGAATATATCTGAGTCTAGAGAGTAACTCTCTTTGAGGCAGAACTAGGTTTGGTCCTCAGAGTCACCTAACTTCTCACCCCATACTTAATCCGCTTATATGCTGCCTGCTGGTGTCTGTGCCCTTGCTGTGTGATTGGTAAGTGGTAGAGCCAGGTCTGCAAGGGTCCCCCCAGCTCCACCCCTGGCCGCTTTGCCAACGTGGTTGGCATATGGTTTTCCATATGTTGCTGTCCTGCCTACACCACAGCAGCAGCTGTTTCGGGAGAATGAGCCTCCTGCACCATTGCAGTTATGGCATGTGATAATGCATGCAGATAATCCACTGAGAAGAGGCACACAGAAAAAATGCACCCAGCCCTCTTCATTCAGGGCCAGGCCTGGAGTCCCTGTGGTTTTCTGCTGGGTTGGGGCAGTATCTTTGAGAGATAAAGAGTGGGAAACTTTTGAAAGCTTCTGTTACCCAAATGTGTGTTTTCTGGGACAGGATCCACCTCTAACTTCTACAGTCAGGGCCTGGAGTCCATACCTCAGCTCTGCAATGAGAACAGAGTCCTCAGGGAAGAAAATCGAACACTTCAGGCTCAACTGAGTCATGTTTCCAGAGGTACGTGGTCAAAAACCACAAACTATGGTAACTCTGAAGTTTCTTTCTTACCTGGCCACACTATTCACCAACTGGAGAAGCAAACAGAAGGTAGAGATAACAGAGCTACTCAAATCCACCCAACCAAACCTATAGCTGTTCTCAGTCTAGAGAAGGCTGCTTTGTAAGACATCCCAACTATGGGCCTCTCAGACTCCTAGGCCCCGAGAGTGAAGAGCTCGAGGAAATCCATCGTTTTTGAACAAGCCCACCTGCATATGTCCAGAGTCACGAGCTGTCAAACTGGATACCAGTCTGGTACCTGTTCTACCTCCCTTCACCCACAACTGATTTGGAACCAATAAAGGAAAGAGTGCAAATGGCGAATGCCTATCTTCCCTCTCAAGTTTCTGCAGACTTTATTGCAGCAGCGTGTGTCGCCCCTGGCCCTGCTCTGCTGTCCCTCTGCCTCCTCACCACACCCCTCACTCATACACTCAGGGCTCCTCTCCGGTCTAAGTACTCCTGCGACTCCATGCAGAGTCAGCAGCAAATGCCACTCAGCACTTTCCCAGCCCTAACCAGGGGGCATTCACAGGTGGGCATCATTTCCCATGTGGCTGGGAGGCAGCTGACCTTGGTGTTAGTCTGCTTGATCAGATCAATGTATTATCAATAACAAACTATTTTTATTCAAAAATACTTATTGAACAGCCATAAAAAGACTGAGAGTAGTATCCAAAAGGATTAAGCCCAGAATGAAGGAATGCTTTTGGAAAAGGAAAAAGCCACCAAGAAATATTTCTAAGTTAGCCACCTCAGAGCAAAAAGATTTGCGAGGAAAGGTCACTGCTGGGGGATGATAACGAAAGGGGCAGAACTACTAAGCCACCTTTGCAGACTTGGAGAGAAGAGAACGACCTAATAGGTGGAAAGATGGTAAGGGATTTAAATGAGTATCATTTGCCAGGGTCAAGTGAATCTTTCCCCAGAGAACTTGCTGAGCCAGCAGCTGTACTTTTAGAGTCCCTTCAATAATCTCTGACGACTTGTGAAGAGCAGAGAAGTGCTACAAGTTCAAAAAAGAACAAATATCCCAATTTTCAAAATAATGAAAATGATATATTCCAAAAAGAAACCTTGATGTTGATCTTTGTCAAAATTCAAGAATGGATTATTGAACAGATGGTATGTGAGGACCTGGAAAATAGCGAGCATTAGAAACGAATTTCTCTAGGAGCAAGGTTGGCCACATTACATCAGTGGAATGAAGGGTTTTGCAAAGAGAGAGATGCACCATTCCCCAGGCTATGTGGGATGTTGAACCAGCATGCTCTTCCCCACCAACACAGGGTCTTTCTTCCCTGCTCCTTAGCTCTATTTGTCAGGGCGATGTGCTTGGGGTCATCTTCCTGCCGAGCTCCAGCCCCATGATAATAAACCCTCTTGTGTTCCTCTCACCAGAGCACTCCCGGGAAATGGAAAGCCTGAAGGAGGCTCTGCTGTCCTCTCGATCCCACCTTCAAGAGCTGGAAAAGGAGCTGGAGCACCAGAAGGTAGAAAGGCAGCAGCTTTTGGAAGACTTGAGGGAGAAGCAGCAAGAGGTCTTGCATTTCAGGGAGGAACGTCTTTCCCTCCAGGAAAACGACTCCAGGTAAGAGGAGACCCATTGACAGAGAAGGTAGGATTCTCCATTCTTACATTAGAAGAAAGGATATTGGCAAGACAATCGGTGCTCTCTTTCGGAAACCTCAATGTTCCCTCTGCTATTCCTGATTTGTGTGTAGCGGGGAGGGGCCGCTTTGAGCAGAAGGAAGGACTTTTCTCGGAATGCCTTTTCACTCTCTAGTTGAGAGTAAAACACTGTTATATGTCTTCAGTATAACATAGACATGGAAAAGAAGGGTTTCCATGCTTCCAATTAGATATAGGACATTTGTCTCAACATCACCTGGAAGCTTCTATACTGGCTGTGATGCTTGGTCCCAGCATAAGCCCTGTAATGCTTGTCAGAATGCAAAGAGCACTGTAGGAGCAATTAGGAGACTGTGCTGGTGTGTCTCTTCTGCTCTGAACTAATGTAGCTAATGCTGTAATTTCAAGCAAAGTTACTTTACCTCCCTCAGCCTTCATTTCCACATCTATGAAATAAAAACAATGGTCTTTGTGACCCGCTGAGTTGATATCTGGGGCTCCGATATAACCCTAACCGTAACCCTTTATGACCCCCTGAGTTGACGTCTGGCTCTCAGCTGATTGCCCCGCTGTGGCTGAGTGGCCCTGCCATCTCAGTGGGCCTTGCCTCTCCCTGGGCAGACTGCAGCACAAGCTAGTCCTCCTGCAGCAACAGTGTGAAGAGAAACAGCAGCTTTTCGAGTCCCTCCAGTCAGAGCTACAAATCTACGAGGCACTTTATGGCAATTCCAAGAAGGGGCTGAAAGGTATGTGTTCTCCTCTCGACCCATGAGCTTTTTGCCCTTGCATAGGATGCTAGTGAGGTCTTTTCTTTGGGAGCTGTGGAGATCATGGGAAACTACAGAGTTCTGTATCAGAAATCCCTGTCTGAGCCTGGGGCTCCCATTAGGAACTCTCATACACAAAGCCCAACGTGAGATGTTGGTGGCATGAGCAAGATCCAGCCTGATCATTCCTAACAATGGGCCACAAGAGTAAACCTCACCCACTTAGATGGTCAGACACTACTCAATATCTAGATCATAAAACTGTCTTAATGATACCATCATATGAAAAGGCCTTTAATATTGTCAGTAATACATACTGACAACCCATTCAGCCCAGTGTAGCAGGCAGTCTGCTCCCACCCTGACCCTTTCCCTAGTGGCATCTGGCTCTCAGCTTATTGCCCTTTTGATTTTCATAAATCCTGATTTAGTTTCCTGACTTTCTAAAGAGAAGGTGAAATGGAATTTGAAGAAATACAGCTCCCGGCTGGGAGAATAGCTTAAGTACAAAGTCAGGGTGAGTGTTGGGTCGGTGGGGACCAGCCTGCCCACAGGAGAAAATTAAAAGACACACACATACACACACACACACACACACAAAAAAAACAAACAAAAAACAAAACCAAAAACAAAAAAAAACTTATAGAAATACCACTGAATAGGACCTAAATTTCAATCTTGTATTTAAATGTTAAGGACATTTATTGAGGACTTTGCTGCCTGCTGAAATAATCTAACATTTGATAATTTTGATATATTTCTTCATTTTTCTTTAAATGAAAAATGGTACTCAAAATATAATGTTAATAAGTCACAGCAGGCTGGAACAGAGGGCTGACATCAATGTCATGAAATTTAGCAAAGATAAAAAGCAAAATCCTGAGCTTGATTAAAAATACCAGTGGTAGAAATGTAGGATGAAGGTAGAAATATAGGGTAGGCAGCCATTCATAGACTTGAGGGTGTGAGGTTTGCTAGAAACATGTTCATACAAGTAAGATGTAGGTCAAAGGTTGCTAGAAATGCCAGCTGAACCTGACACTACAGTAGTGTAAGTGTGATGTCTGCCTGTGGAGACCGTGTCTAAAATATTGTTGGATTAAAGGGCACCATCTTTTGAAAGGGCATTGACACACTAGGGAACATAATGACGACAGGGCACACAATGGCATGGACCAGAAATGTCGAACTGATCAGAGAAACTAAAGAAGTTTAGGCTTTCAAAAGGTCTTGAGGACATGAGAACTGTCTTCAGATATTTGAAGAACTGTCAGGTGAAAAAGAACTGACGTATTTTTATGTCCCTCCAGAGGGCTAAATAAAGGGTAAAGGGTAGTGGAATTTAGATTTGAAATATCATAAATCCTGACTTAGTTTCCTAATTTCCTAAAGAGAAGGTGAACTGGAATTTGAAGAAATACAAGGGGCAGGCAGCTCACCAGGCTGGGAGAATAGCTTAAGTACAAAGTCATGGTGAGTGTTGGGTCAGTGGGACCAGCCTGCCCGCAAGAGAAGCTCGGTGTTGGGGAGACTGAGAAGTCAGGATGGGGCAGCAGAGTCACCAAATCTTGAAAGTCCACAGGTCAGAATGAAAGTTTGCATTCTGTATAGTAGCCAATGAAACTAAGTCTGTTCTTTTTCAAAGAAAATAACCACATGATGAAAACAGAACTTTAAGATGCCAAATCTCAGGGGATGTCCTTGAAGTTGGGAGACATTAAAATCTGGGAAACCTATTGGATGGTTCTAGTGATATTCTGGCACATTAAGAGATGAGAGTCGAATATAAGGTGCTATTGGGAATATGAAAGGGCATAGATAGATTAAATTACAAAATAAGCAAAATTTAGTGAGAACTTGTATTGAGAAAGAGAGAGAGGAACATTGCAGAACTGTGGGCAAAATTCAAGAGTAGATTATATACCAAAGTCTCTGAAACTACTTTATCCTGAGCTGCCTTCCCTTTCATGTCTTTTAGGATTCATTTCAATGCTACAATCACTAAAGCTCCATAATCTCTTATCTGTAATTTCAAAATCCAATAAGATCTCCATATTAAATTTTTCAAATACTCATTTAATGGCAAAATCTAGATAAACTGACAAGAGGATATTCATAAGCCTTTATTTATCTACTTAGAAGATTCACATAGCTCACTGCAGAAATAGTTATATGTTTGATTAAGGACTGTGGCTCACATGCAACTGGGTACATGTTATATATGATACATACACACTGCTGCCTTGTGAAAACTAAAACAAATTTCACCTTTCAAAATACATTTGGCCTTAAGGTTTTCAGATAAGGGACTGTGGCCTTGTAGAATATTTCTTAGATCTCTTATTCCCCAGTACAAAGAAATAGACTACATGTGGTGAAGGGTGGTAAATATATATATGTAAATATATTTATATATGTGTGTGTGTGTATATATATGTGTAGATGTATATATGTACATATGTGTATATGTATATATGTACAAATATATGGACATCACACAACATATATACACACTATATGTAGGTGTATAAATATGTACACATATATATACACACACATACATATATATACATATATATACAGAGAGAGACAGAGAGAGAGAGAGAGAAAGAAAGAAGTTGAAAAACTCACTTAGTTATAATCCCTGATCTAAGATACCCAACTCACATTCTCACATGTGAGTTTTTTTTGTTTTTTTATGCTTTCTTTTATAATTATTTATTCAAAAAACATTTTATGATAGATTCAGTTAACAGTAAAGTAATACAGTCAATAGTATTAAAATCTATAGAAAATAGTTTCATTAAGGTGCAATTAAAATACTTGAAATTGGGACATATCTCTATATTTCAAACCAGTATACTGGCTTTCTGTTTTTTAAAAGACTAGTTTATTCTAATCATTAAGACATCCAAAGTTTTTCCTCTTTGCTTTTCTTAAGTGCATACATTTTGGGCATATACTATAATAACCAAGAGTTTGTGAACCCATTGATTAGGTAGACACTTTGGGGAGAGTGGGGTAGGAGGGCTATTATCTCCCTTAATCTGGACACAACTGCTCAAGCAGCCTACAATTTATTAGCTTCTCTAACTGCTTCACTATTTGGTTTTCACTGACCTTTTTAGCAATTGACTGGCCAAAAGGCCTTCTCCTTCTCTTTTATTTTTGAGAGTGAAGACTGTCAAATCTCTTTCTCCCTCATCCCCTGCCCTTCTCTAGCTCAGTGCTGACCTGCCTTGGAGGATCTTATACTTTAGCCTACAGGACTCAGGTTACCATGGAGATGAAATATGGACTTATTCTCATCTGCCAATCAAATACTCTATAGGTGCATGTGGATAACTTAAACCCCAGGGAAATTTCAGACTGGATGTGTGCCATGTCAGTGTCCCCAGGCCACACACAGAAATGGCAAATCTGTATTATAGATGGGTTGCACAAGACTCAGATTAAATTGAGGTCCTTGGCAGAAAAGAATGTCACAGAGGAGGGTTGTGACAAGTGCTTGGAAATACTTGGGCCAATGTTACCAGACTCCTCTCTTCTTTTAGCTTACAGCCTGGATGCTTGTCATCAAATCCCTTTGAGCAGTGACCTGAGCCACCTAGTGGCGGAGGTACAAGCTCTGCGAGGGCAGCTGGAGCAGAGCATTCAGGGGAACAATTGTCTGCGACTGCAGCTGCAACAGCAGCTGGATAGCGGTGCTGGCAAAGCCAGCCTCAGCCCCTCCTCCGTTAACCAGAACTTCCCAGCCAGCGCTGACCCTGGAAACAAGCAGCTGCTCCTCCAAGGTAGGAAGGAAAAGGAACTTAGAAAGCCAGTGGGGAGATCACCAGGAGGTCTGTGGTGGAAGGTGCAATCTGCCTCATCCATGCTCCTTAGGGTCAGGTTGAAATCAGAGATGCTCTCATCTAGCAGCCTGAGCAAAAGCGTGGTATTTACGTCAGACCAGGCTCGAGATTCTGAGTTTACCACTTACAGGTCATTTGCTTTGGGCAAGGTGTTTAAAGTGGCAGAGGTTTAAGCCTTAGTTTCTTCATATTTAAGATGGGGATAATAATAATATATATCTTATGTGATTTTGAGCATTAAATGAAATCATTTACAAGTGCTTGGCACACTAAGAATTGCTTAATAATTAGCAGCTGTATATGTTCACATCTTTTCCTTGGATTCGCTTAGTGCTTTAGTATTAACCAAGTGTTTTCACATATATAATTTCAACTGAAGTAAGACAGGTTTTGTTATCTCTGTATTTCACAGGAGAAAACTTAAGTCTTGAGATATTAACAGAAAAACGAGGGTTTACAGAGGTTACAGACAAAGCCAAGATTCGAACCAGATGTTGTGGTTTTCAGTCTGTTTTCCTTCCAGCTCACCATGCCCTGTCTCGGTATTGCTGACCTTCCCAGATTCTCTAGTCCCCGTTTCCCTCATAGGTGGGGAACTCAGTGTGTGACAAAATACTCCTTTCCCTAAGGAAAGCAGGCTCTGGGGAAGTCCTGGATGGTGGGTGATGTATTTCAGGTGGCCATCACGCACTTTCTCTACCCCACCCCTTGCCTGCCTTTTCAGATAGATGTGCTTGGCCAGCTCCCCCTTCTCTTCTCAATATCCCCATCAATATCACTGCCCCCAATATTAATTTAAATGTTAATGGTGTCCCCTACTCTCTTAACTCATTCAATTTCTACTTCCTCTGTCCTTTTTTTCCTTTTGATACACCATTTAATGCACCGTCTCCACTCACCTTCATGGCCATACTTTCAATTTTATTCAGATCAGGAACCACTTCTGTTCAGTATCTCTAAAGCTGAGCTTTCAAACTCTCCTGCTAGCTATTTCTGGGTCATGTTAATCTTTATTTTTCTCTGGTTCTTGTAGATGCTCATTTATCTGACGGTAATTTGTCAATTGAAGGTGACAATAACTTGACTACACTGTTTTGGCAATTCAGTGAAGAACTCACGTGGGCTGCCAGGCATACCGCCTGGTCCCCAGGAACTGCTCAGCTTACATTAGGTGGAGGCCTTGCCCTCCTCTGGCTGCCCTGATGGTTGTGGTGTTCAGTTATGTCTCCAACTCTTCCTTCTAACCAGGCCTTCCCCTCTCCCTGGCTTCCCACACAGCAGCCAAGACTCAGCCCCACTGGCGAAGTCTCTGCCCCTCTTTCTCTAGCACCCCGAGGCCTGAGTCGGAAAGCAGGCACGGGGCCACACTTGCCCGAACTGGACCTTTTCTACCTTCTTTGTGATATTTTCCAATTCCTCCACCTTAGGGTTGCTTTTTAGTCTCCAGCAAGACAATGTTAACCCACCAAGCCTTCTGTCTCCATTCTCATACAAGTAAACTTTTTCAGTATTAACTCATCAGAATGATGACTGGAATGTTTAGCCCCCCATGAATCCATTCATTCCTTGATTCTGCATTTTAATATGTGCTAGATATATTTATACATATTATGTTTAGTTACAGGGCATTGTATTAGATACCACACACAAATTATACTCAAGACTTGGTTTATAAAAATACACCTAATAATTTTTCAAAGTAGAAGTTACTTTTTTTATGGAACACCCCTCAATTAAAGGAATATCTTTTAGTTCTGAAGAATGGAAACATTCTGAACTCAGTGATGCATCTGCTTTTGCTTTTGATTGTGGGGTATGGATGATATTCTGTAAGAAGAGAGTCGTCAGGTGGGACGACCAGGTGTGCGTGTGCTTCCCGTGCAGCGTGTTCCAGGGCTGCTGGAAACCGTGCTTGCCTTTCCCCCCTAGATCCAGCTGCTTCCCCTCCAGTCCGGGATGTTGGTATGAATTCCCCAGCTCTGGTCTTCCCCAGCTCTGCTTCCTCTACTCCTGGCTTAGAAATGCCCACAATCAACAGAACAAATGGTAAATATGGTAATTAAAGGGCCCTGGGACTGATGATGGAAAGTGGTTAATGCCAACACCCCTTTGTTGTCTATATACATATTATCTGTGTTTAGAGAGTGTTCTCTGCGTGCCCCAAGGCCTTTAGCCCTACTCATTGCACCTTCTGTGGCCGCCTTTCTTGCCATTGTTCACCCTCCTGTAGTTTTCCTACTGCTCTCTTTTTGCTTCATTGCACCATGATCTCTCCATTCTGGAACATGCTCTGTGTATCCAGCTTGATTTCCTTGTCTGTGTCTTCTCTACCCAGAGACTTATTATTTATTATTAATAAAATGTGTCCCATTTCATTTGCCAATGAGGAAAAAATTGTCTCCTGGGAAATTTATCATTAAGAGATGCTCTAAGAAAGATTATAAAAATGTAAAGCTCAGAAGATCTCTGTGGACTTTGCCCCACCCTTGTGCATTCCAAGACTTCCTTTCTTGTTCCCAGCCTCTTCTTTTTCTTGTTCCCTACTCTTTTGGGTTGGAGCAAACTGAGAATATCATTATGAATAACAGAACATTCTGTTTCAATGTTGTTTTGTTTTTCAGGCTTGAGTTTGAATACTTCTCCAGTGATGAAGACCCCTCCCAAGCTGGAGGGTGATGCTACCGATGGCTCCTTTGCCAATAAGCATGGCCGCCATGTCATTGGCCACATTGATGACTACACTGCCCTAAAACAGCAGATTGTGGAGGGCAAGCTGCTGGTCAAAAAGATAGTGTCTCTTGTGAGATCAGCATGCAGCTTCCCTGGCCTTGAAGCTCAAGGCCCAGAGGTAATCACACCTGTAGCTTTAGGCACACTCTTTCCTTGTGCCCTCTCTTCCTTTGACTTTAACTCCTTCTCCCATCATTTTGGGGTTTTTTCGTGCTTTGCATCTCTCAACAGCTGAGGTTTTTTTCTTCCCTGTATAGCAGCCAGGCCCTTTCTTCTTTCTCTCCTATTTTCACTGTGAGTTCTGCTGTGTTCCAGATGTAGCTGACTGGGTACTTCCACTCGGCGCCACAGACACACATGGCATTGCTGAGCAGTCTTTAGTAACTTATTAACTACCACAGTCACACAGGCATGTGACCATCTGTGGGCAGAGTAGACTCAATGGGTTGGACAGAAATGGAAGGATTTGCAGATGTGTGGACCCCGCACGTGGAAGGGTCGAGAAGTCCTGGCAGCCATGGCATTTCCTTGTGCAGATTGCATAGGGGGAGGCAAGCAGTAAGGCTTCTCAGAGCACCTTGCCAGTGAGAGAGACTGGGCCCAGTGACTGTGCTGTCTGAGCTGCTGGAGACCCATGGATCTGCAGGGACAGCCCAGCCTCCATGGAGCCGACACACGAGAGGGCAAGACACACACCCAAGTGGATGAGCACAGTAGGGTGCTACAGGCACAGTGTGAGAAGTCATCCTCTGTGCTGTGACAGTGCCAATGCAAATGTGGTCATTTATCTCAGGCAGGGAAGGTAACAGGTCCATCGAGGACATAGCAAGGGGGATGAGTTTTGAAAGCCTTGTGGGTTGTGCAAGTGGAGGAAGGCATACCTGGTAAAGGGGTCAGCATCTTAGTTCTGAGAGCTGCAAACGGTTGTGTAAGGACCTCACAGTTTCAGGCAGGCCTGTGTTCTGTGCCTCACTCACAAAGGAAGCTTGAGCCCATGCAGGGAAAAAAGGAATCGCTCCTGTGGGGTTACCTTTCCGCAGGTGCTGGGCAGCAAAGGCATTCATGAGCTTCGGAGCAGCACCAGTGCCCTGCACCATGCCCTAGAGGAGTCGGTTTCCCTCCTCACCATGTTCTGGAGAGCAGCCCTGCCGAGCACCCACACCCCTGTGCTGCCTGGCAAAGTGGTAAGATGCCAGTGTCCTTTCTTCGTTCAAACCCAGCTCTCCTGCCCTCCAATACTGTTCCGTCTCCTCAGTGTCACAGCTTTCCAGAAAATCAGGAGCCACATGGTGAGCCAGGATAGACAGGAACTTAGGGGAGTGTCCCTGGAGGGACGTCACTGACCCATGGTGGCTGCTTTCGTTGCAGCTCTGAATATATCCCAATCTCCCCCTAACCCCCAGCCTGTGGATAAAAAAATGAAAAGATGAGGGAGGGGTGTGGAGAAGGCGGAGACATCATAACCCTGGCAATCCATAAATGTTCAGTTTCTTTACCTCTCTGACGTTTGGCTGAATTGGAATTCAGTTAAAGCTTCAGCACCCATCTCCCACCCCTCAGGTCCCATGGTCAAATAAATGATCACAGAATGCCCCCATGAGACTGAGCCTTTTTAGCCACTCCCTGGCATCCCAGCCAATCACTTAAGCTGGCATCTCTGGGCCAGGCCTGGGGAAAGTCAGCCACCCCTCAGGGTCTGCTCAGAGCTCAGGCTAACTCCGATTGGCAGGCAGGTTTCAGGATGCCCTCCTTTGGGATTTGAGCTCCAGATCAATGTCACCAATACCTTTCAGGATCTAACTATGCTAATTCCAGGGAGAGGGTGTTTTGCCATCCTCATGTTGACACAAATATTTACAAGCTTGCCAACTTTCCTGAGTCCAGATCTCTCTCCTGACATAACATTTCTGAACTCTCCATCTTAGGAAGGGAGAGTGACAGAATTGATAGCAGGACTAAGTCAAGGTCTTCTTCAGAGTTGGGAGTTTTATTCCAGCCTGAAATAAGGTTTTCTTAAGCTACAGGTGTGTAGGCCTGTGCTAGTCTGCATGGGGGCTTCCAGAGTCTCAATAGTCCTACCTAATGGCCTCATCCTAAACTCCCCAGCTGGAGGTATTCGCAGCTGTGAAGGAGGAAATGCAGTCCAGGAGAGTTGAGAAGACTGGAATCTTTCTTTGAATTGGAAAGAGCCACAAAGCGCAGGGTGCCTGTTCAGTAAGAATCTATTCCTCTTATCCAGGGAGAATCAACAGAAAGGGAACTTCTGGAATTGAGAACCAAAGTATCCAAACAGGAGCGGCTCCTTCAGAGCACAGCTGAACGTCTGAAGACCGCAAACCAGCAGAAGGAGAGCATGGAGCAGTTCATCGTCAGCCAGCGTAGGTTCCCTGAGTGAGGGAATGGGGGACGAAATGGGCAGTCTTCCCAATGCCCCACTTGTGCTGCAGATGAGCAGCAGTGACCAGGGAGGCCTGGAGATGTTGGGATTGGAGAGACTGATTTCATGTCCCCAAACCTCCTGTGCCACGAGCAATTGTGGATGCAGAAGGAGGGGAGGATGGGGGTGGATAGCAGGAGACTCCAAGCTTAATGGCCAGAAAGAAATGCTTTAGAATTCTCATGCTAAGCAAGGAGGGGTAATTTCTGCGGGTGATTTCTACTCTGTGGTGCTCTCTTGTTTCAGTAACCAGAACACACGATGTTTTGAAGAAGGCAAGGACTAACTTAGAGGTAAGGAAACTATTGCACCAGTCAGAGGCTTGCCCCCAACCCATCACTATCTGTTAGCAGATCTTGTAGGTGGCCCTTGGCCTGCTTTGGCCTTCCAGGAGAAGATTTTGGGTCTACCGTCCCCCCAGGCAGCTCCTGCCCTGCATCTTTGTTCACTCTCACATTGGCGGCATCTCTCCATTCTGCTCCAGTTTTTCTTCTTTGATGCTAAGTCAGGAGACTGGAGAAATTCAATTCAGCTGACTCTTGAAGCCAGCAGACATTTGGGGATCTGCCTCTGAATGAGCTTTTGGTAGAGGGATCTTGAGGCCAGTTGTGTTCTATTCTTCATGAAAAAATAAAAGCAATTTGCATCCTAACAAATCGATTTCACTGCACACTACTGGGTTAAGAACAGCAATTTGAATTTGATATATCTTTTTCTTTAAGTGACATGACAGAGAGATCTGTTGGGTCTCATCAGTCTAAAAGAGAATTTGATAATAAATAACAACAGAGCTTAAGGGGGGAAAAGGTTATATATGTACTAGACATTATCTACATTTACTTAAAACACTAAGTGTTCATCATTCCCTAGGAAGTACTTTAAAGTAAAACGTGAGGTATGTGAAATGGTTTAAAAATCAGAAACTAAACCTTTTAACTTGGACTTCAAAGTTTTGCCATAAGCAATTGAGCTATTCCTGGAAATGTTTCTAAATTGTAACCTGAGAGAATGTCGATCTCCATAGTGTGAAAATGACTAGGGCCATGATTTAACTTGCTCTTTCTTTTTTTTCACTAATTCCCTTTTGTTTTTCTCTGATAATTCCTTTTTTCTTGAGCCTCTTTAGAGCAACAGTTACAGGATTGCCTCTGTAAAGCCTTATTCCTGTCCCAGAAAAGGTAACCCCAAAATCTCTAGTATCCACTGGCTTTTTCCAGCGTGGAAGCTTTCCCCTCGACCTCCCATAGATCATTGGAAAGGACCCGAGGCCTCAGTTCTAATACCTAGCTCGTCACTAACTGGTGCGTGGCTTTGGCTTGTCCCTTAGTCTCTGTGTCTGCTGCACCCTCATTTGTGAAAGGTGGAACTGGACTTAGTTGAGCTCTGAGGTCCATGTAGACTTGAACTCTCCATGTCCTCATTATGTCAACTGGACATCAACTTAACAGAGGACTTCCCTGCAAAATGTCCACTTTTTCCTAAAAGAGGCTGTTTCTGTATGTGCATGTTTCCTGCTAAGCAATTCTTTTTTGGGGGAAGATGGCAGAGGCCATTTTTCTGCTGAGACAAAGTGATTTGGAGAGTCACCTGGCCCCTGAAGAGGGAATGGTGGGATCCAGCCACCCAGCATGCAGTGAATTGGAACAGGGATCTAGGCACATGGGGAGGTGGGGAGGCTCCCCATAACCTGGGGCACCTGTTGTTCCTCCAGACTGCAGCGCATGCTCTTAGCTCATCCTCTTACCTGGCTCTCACCAAACTCCTGGCTTTAGTCACCACATTGCTCTCACTCCAGCTTCAGGTAGCCATCAGCAAGGCCTGGCAATATACACTGGTGTGGTTTGTTTTATTTTTGTCTGCAGGTGAAATCCCTAAGGGCTCTGCCATGCGCTCCAGCCTTGTGACCCTTGCCTTCCAGGAACCATGCAAGAAGCGCAGCCACCAGAGGTCCTTAAAACAGCAGGAAGCATGGGCCTGTCCCACTTTTGTGCAGCTACCTATCTGCTGAGGAGCATCTGGGCCTCGTTCCTCCAAGTCCGCTGGAGGGTCCAGAAGAGGGAGTCAGAGGTGTGTCCTGGTGGAGCAGGAAGAAAGGCAGAAAGCCTTTCTGACAGCTATGGAATACCCTTAGCCAAGGCCCACTTGGCCCAGCATGAAGCAAAGGATGTGTAGTTTGCATAGAAGGTTTTGTGATACTGCTTCTCAACAGCCCCAGCAGCTTGGGAACTAGCAACAGCACACTTGTTGCCTCATCAGCTGCCCTTAGATGGAAAACTCAGTGGATATTGGACCCTGATTCTGATGAATGAAGCATGTGGTCCCAATGCTGGAGCTCCTCTGGCAGGTTCTAAAAGCACAATACTGAGCAGCGGTGCCGTGCTGGACAGTACTGGCGGGGGCTCAGTGAGCACGACTCACAGAGCCACACCGGATCCTATTGGGTCGAGTCAGGCTGGGCTTTGGTCTGCGCTGCAGCATCTGTGTTCTTTGAGTTCACATCATGAATGTGGTGACATCCCAGATACCATCTCAGGCTTAAGCTAGCACGTCCTATTTCTTTTCTTCTATGATACCCATATTGGACTGACCTCACTACAAATATGCTGTCCCATTTTGTCATCCTGTCTTACCTCAGGGAAACTGGGGACTGATGGCCAGACCAATTCTGTTGAAATTCTTGCATAGAGCAAACCTGTGCTCATTTTTAAGTGGCATGGGAGAGGCCCCCAGCTATAGTAAAGCCCAGTCTGTGTCTTCACAGTGCTGATAGAATGTGTTTGTGTGTATAAATGTATGATACAGATTTATATATGTTGCCATCACCATATGTTGAGGGCTAATATAACTGGTGGACCGGGTGGATAAGAGAAAATGAAAGTCTTTTTGGTGATTATTAAAGCAAAATGTGTATAAAGAAATAAATAGTTTTTCTTTCACCGCTTTGTTTTCCATTTCTGCACCAATCCCTTGACAGTATAAAGAACTGGAAAGAGAAAATGGGAAAGATAAACTGTGTTTAAGAAGCGCACAGTCTAATGCTTGAACTCTAACTTTGAAAGTGTAAGGTCTTCTCTCTTTGTCATTTTGTAAGAATCTTCGGTCTGAAAATATGAAAGAATGGTTCTTAAACTTGGTGTACCTTAGAAGCAGCTGTGGAGATGATAGGAGCTACCTCTTGGTCTCCAACCCCAGGAGATTCAGTTGGTGTGGGCCCTAGAATCTGCATTTTAAAAATATAGGCACCACAGTTGATTCCATTACATGTAGGCTGCAGATCAGTTTCAAAAAACAGTGTTCTATAACATTGAATCAAAACTAAAAATACATTTAAGAACTTTGAATCAAAAAGTATGTCATTCCATAAACACTGATATAAAATTTTAAAATTATTTTTCGGGAAAAGTTCTTAGCTACATGCTTTTGATCCCCAGGACTGAAATAAACCTATCACTTCACAATTATTTACTAGATACATTTAAAAAATAAAAACAAGTAGGAGGTGGAGTAAGATGGTAGAATAGAACTCTCCAGCAATGGTCTCCCTGAAGGAACATCAAATTGAACAACTATTCATACAAGAAAACACTTTCACAACAGCTAAATAATCAGATGAGAGATTATAGCACCTGGTTTTAGCATAATAACAAGAAAAGATGCATTGAAGAAGGGAGGAAGGACAGTCTTGCATTGCTTTTGACACCTCTCCCCCAACCACAGGAAATGCATCTTTGAGAGAGAATCTAATGCCTTGGGGACAAGGAAGAAAGTGTGGGACTTTATACTGAAACTTAGTACCATTTTTGCCATAGTGAAACACAGCACTGGACAGAACCCTACAGCACTTGATTCCAGGCTGATGCCTACAAAAGAAGCATTTAGACCAAGGGCATCAGCTGCTCCAGCAGGAAGAACCCACCAAAATTCTGGCCGGATTTATCACTGGCAATGTATTAGGTTTCAAGTAAATTTCAGGAGCAGGCAGGCTATAGTAACCACATCCTTGGGTAAGCCCTGATGCCGCATAGGTCTGGAAGACCCTGGGCTTGGGGTGTGAGCCAGTATGACAGCAGCAGCTGCAGCAGCTATGGGAATGCTTGCATCACCCCTCCTCATACTCCAGGCAGTGCAGTCTGGAGAGAGATTCCTTTTGCCTGGGAGAAAGAGAGGAAAGTAAGCTAGGGGCTTTGTCTGGGAACCCAGAGAACAATCCCTGATATTCCCCAAGTCCAACAGGTCTGGGGACCTAGGAATCTGTAAGGATTGCAGTGTACCTGGGCCTAGGGTGCCCTGCAGTACAAAATGGCTGCAGTGATCACTGGCTTGGGAAACTCATCAGCCCACTTTGAATTCCTGGAAGGCCCTCTGAAGACAGGTACAAACAATACCTGACTACAAAGGCTGAAATAAATACCTTATCCTTCAATGCCCAGATATTGACAAACATCGACAGCATCAAGAACATTTACGTCAATATGACCTCATCGAATGGACCAAATAAGACACCACTGACCAACCCTGGAGAGATGGAGATGTGTGACCTCTCGGGGAATTCAGAGTAAGTATTTTGAGAAAGCTCAGCGAACTTCAAGAAAACAGAGAAACAACTCAGAAATATATCAGATAAACTTAACAAGGATACTGAAGTAACAGAAAAAAAAAAATCAAACAAATCCTGGAGCTGGAGAATGCATTAGTGGGTCTCAGTAGAACTGATCAAGCAGAAGAAAGAATTAGCATGAAAACAAGCTATTTGAAAATAAGGTCAGAATTATAAGAAAGAATACAGAATGCTTAAGAGATCTAGAAGAATGCCTCAAAAGAGAAAAATAAAAGATTCTTTGGCCTTAAACAGGGGGTTGAGAAGGAGCAAAGAGTAGAAAGCTTCTTCAGGCTGTGCGTGGTGGCTCACACCTGTAATCCAAACACTTTGGAGGCCAAGGAGGGCGGATGACCTGAGGTCAAGAGTTCAAGACCAGCCTCACCAACATGGTGAAACCCCATCTTTATAAAAAAATAAAAAATAAAGAAACCTTCTTCAAAGAGATAATATTAATAACAGAAAACTTGCTAAACCTAGAAAAAGATATATTATCCAGGCACAGAAAAATCAAAGATCACTAAACAGATTCAATCCATATTAAACTGCCCCAAGACATATAATAAATTCTTAAAGATGAAAGACAAAGAGGGGATCCTAAAAGCAGCAAGAGAAGAGCAAATAACATATGAAGAAGTTCCTCCCTCCCTCCCTGTCTCCCCCTCTTCTTTTCTGCCCTGCCTCCCTCCCTCCCTCTCTCCCTCTGTCCCTCTCCCTCTTTTCCTCCCTCCCTCTCTCCCTTCCTCCCTCCTTCTCTCTCCCTCTTCTTTTTCTCCCTCCTTCCCTCCCTCCCTTCCTTCCTTTTTTCTTTTTTCCTTTCTTTTCTTTTTTTCCTGAGACGGAGTCTTGCTCTGTCACCCAGGCTGGAGTGTGGTGGCACTATCTTTGCTTACTGAAACCTCCACCTCTAGAGTTCAAGCAATTCTCCTGCCTCACCCTCCTGAGTAGCTGGGCTTACAGGTGTGCACCACCATGCCTGGCTAATTTTTGTATTTTTAGTAGAGACAGTGTTTCACCATGTTGGCCAGGTTGGTCTCGAACTACTGACCTTGTGATCTGCTCACAGCCTCCCAAAGTGCTGGGATTACAGATATGAGCCACCACACCTGGCCTAAAGTAGTTTCAATACATCTTGCAGCAGACTTCTCAGTGGAAACCTACAGGCCAGGAGGCAGTGAGGTGACATATACAAAAAGCTGAAGGAAAAATAACTGTCCAGTGAGAATATTGTACTTGGTGAAAGCTATCCTTCAAACATGAAGGAAAGATAAAGCCTTTCCCATACAAATAGAAGCTAAAGAAATTTATCACTGTCAGATCTGTCTTGCAAGAAATGCTGAGTTCCTCAGTCTGAATAAAAAGATCATTAACTTGCAACAAGAAAGCTGTTTGCTTTTTAAAGTAAAGTGCTTGTATTTGTATTCTCCATATTTTGGAGTAACTATCTACATGATGTTTATAGGTCCTGTGGTTTTTCACCCAAGAAACAGAATCTCATTCAGTACATTTAGTTCTATAAGAGTCCTGAAGCTGAATATTTGGGCTGTGTCAGAGGCACAAAGTCTAGAATGTGTGTTTTCATAATGTTGTACATTTCGTGCCTTGAATCACTTAGAAAAGTGTCTTAGAAAACCTGGACAGTTCCCTTCTATCTTCACAAGAATTTTATATGTATTTATGAAGATGATTCTGTACTCTAGTATATCTTTTTGGGCATGGGACTAATTTGTATCTCTTTAACTCATATTCTGCATGATCTGTATATAGTACATCAAATTTAGAGGTGTGACCTTAAATTTAACTTTTTTAAAAAACTGGGAGATCAATAAAATTTAAACTGCTTAACAACAACAACAGCAACAAAAAAGGAGTAAAATAGGATAAGACAGAGGAGAAAACCAGGAAAGGTTCATCAATGGGTATGAACTTACAGTTAAACAAGAAGAATAAGTTGTGTAGTTCTGTTATATACACAGTAGAGTGACTATAGAAAATAACATGGGCAGGCATGGTGGCTCATGCCTGTAATCCCAGCTCTTTGGGAGCCCGCGGTGCGTGGATCATGAGGTCAGGAGTTCAAGACCAGCCTGGCCAAGATGGTGAAACTCTGTCTCCACTAAAAATACAAAAATTACCCGGGCATGGTGGTGGGCCCCTGTAATCCCAGCTTAGGAGGCTGAGGCAGAGAATTGCTTGAACTTGGGAGGCAGAGGTTGCAGTGAGCCGAGATCATGCCAATGCACTCCAGTCTGAGTGACAGAGCCAGACTCCACCTCAGAAAGGAAGGAAGGAAGGAGAGAAAGAGAGAGGAAGGAAGGAAGGAAATAACAACATATTGTTTAAGATAACTAGAAGCAAAGATTCCGAATATTGTTAGCACAAAGAAATGATAAATGATAAATATTTAAGGTGATGGCCATGGTAATTATTCCCATTTGATCATTAGACTATGTATATATGCATTGAAACATCACACCGTACCACGTAAATATGTAAAATTACGTCAAATACAAACAAAAAAATTTTAAATATGAAAAAATGAAAACAATGACAACAAGAACAAAACCTTAACCGCTATCATCACAACCACCACCAACAACAACTGCAACAATAACAACCACAACAATAACAACCACAAAACCCTTAGCAGCCTCGTGTCTTGGGTGGAGACATGCCCTACCTCAATAGTGAGATAGAATCAGCTTTGCTTTTACACTCATGTATTTAAGTATTTACACGAGTAACTCTGGCTGTTAAATACAGAGGAATTACTAGAAGACTTGGCTGAATGAATGAAAAGTCAGCAAAACTATTAAGTATTATGTAAGGACAAACCGGCAAAACTTCAGGCCCTCTTGCTTTAGCCTCCCAGAAGTTTCTTTCCTGTACATCCTTGTGCTGCTCCTAACGGCTGGCACCCTGGGAAGCCACATGCATTGCCGCCAAGGACCACAAGGGGCACCATGGTCCTCCCCTTGGAACTTCCCTGTAGAGAAGCCAGGTACCTGGAATATTCAAGTTCCTGGGAGGCCGGGGGCAGTTGTTAGCCAGGGGAGACTGGTGGTTCCTGACTTTTGGCCACACCGTATCCAAACTTGGCCTAAGGCTCCTGCTGCAAGGGTTGGTTGTGGAGGCTCAGCCCTACAGATGGAGGCCTCTTACCTGGTCTCTTCAAAAACAGATTCTGACCTCATAGAAATCCAACTGTGCTTCTCCTGATGGTGTAAAACCTTCCCCCAGCCTCTCAGACCATGGCAACTTTTTCCGGTGTTGACCTGCATCCTCCTTGCGTGAAGGAAGCGGGGAGGAGGTGACGATGGGGGAGGAAGAGCTGGGAGAGGGAGGAGGAGTGGTGACCCAAAGCCTTGAGAGGACAGTGGGGAGGGATGGGGAGTGGCAGGCAGAATAAGGAGGAGGTGGACAGGACAGTGACTGGAGCTCGAAACCAAGGTGGCTGCATTCTCAGCCAAAGAAAGCAGCCAGTCTCTCTGAAACCTCACTAACCGCATCCTGGACACACACACGATCTCTGATTCCCTAGTCGCTTTTCTTCTCACAAGAACAACCTGTCACCCTCCTCCCGTTCCTCTTTGATGCCTTCCTTTTCTGCTGTGTCTTCCAGGGCTGGTGCAGGTCCTACACCTACAGCCAAACTTTCGTCTTTTGGTTGCGGAGAGTCCAGAATCTCCCAGGAAGAGCAGACCACGTGAAGTCACAGAGTCGCCATGCAGAATCTGAATCCAGTGTCCCAAGTCACACATCAAACTCCTTCCAAAAATAAAATTGGAGAAAATTTTCCATTCCAAATCATTTTTTCTTGTGACCTGTTAAGCTATGAAGCCCCAAACTAGATGATCAGTCCTTCTAAAGGCAAAGATCGGCCTTAACAAGGGTAAAGCAGGTATGGGTTTTGATTATAGGAGTTAAACAAAATCAAGACAATCCCAGAAAGGTAGGAGAAACTGCTTAAGTTACTGGATAAAAAAACCCCTGTACTGTGAGCTCAGGCTGTCATAACTGAATACCATCAACATGGTGGTTTAAATGATAATTTTTTTTTTTGAGACAGAGTCTTGCTTTGTCACCAGGTGCCAGGCTGGAGTGCAGTGGCACGATCTCGGCTCACTGCAACCTCCGCCTCCCGGGTTCAAGCAATTCTCCTGCCTCAGCCTTCCAAGTAGCTGGGACTACAGGCACGTGCCACCACACCCAGCTAATTTTTGTATTTTCAGTAGAGATGGGATTTCACCATGTTGTCCAGGATGGTCTCGATCTCTTGACCTCATGATCCGCCCGCCTCGGCCTCCCAAGACAAAAATATTTTCTCACAATTCTGGAGTCAAGAAGTGCAAGATCCAGACTGGATTCTAGTGAGAGCTCTCTTCCTGGCTTGCAGATGACCACTGACTCTCTGTTCCTACATGGCCTTCTCTCCCTGTGTATTATTTAGGGGAGTAGAAGAGAGGGTGAACAAGCTTCCTGTTCCTCCTATTAGAAGGACACTAATCCTATTAGATCAGTACCCCTGCTTATGACCTTGTCTAGCCTTCGTCACTTCCTTAAGGCCTCATCTCTGTGTAAGTTACACTGGGAGTTAGAGCATCAACACGTACATTTTGGGAGGATATAAACCTTCACTTTTCACCACCCCTCAGGCTGCTCCCCCATTCAGGTGTCGCTAGCTCTCAGCTCTGGTCCCTGGGAGCCTCGCAGTCACTGGGTCCTCAGGTTTTTCCAGCCAGAGTTTCTCCTCCTCTCTCTGATTCAGATGCCTCTGTACTGGCATGTGCAGAGTCTTTTTATTTTTCCTTTCCTTCGATTTTTTTTCTTTCTCCTCTTCTTTCTTTGATAATTATGTATATGTAATATTGAGACATTTTGTCAAATGACACTGCCTCATAATTTCTGCATTAATAAACACAAGTCTTAATTGATTGGTTCTCAAAGGGAAAACTATGCTGATCGCAGTCTCTCTGAGCAGACGGAGCTGCTGATCTTATGTAGAATTTGTGGGCAGGGTGGGGTTCAGGGACTGGTAGAGGGCAGAGACATAGGAGAGATGCTGTCAGCCATTGGAGTAGCTGTTTCTGCTTGGCCCGGCTTTGGCAATATACCCACATCTTACCACTAGAAAAACAGAAAGCAAACGTGTGTTCCTAAAAGTCTCAAAATTGTGAAATGACTCAGACGTGGGAACTTCACGTTCCCATGTATGATTTGACTGCTTGGCACTCGAAGCTGCTCATTGGACGAGTTGCTTTCAACTCCCTGACTTTCAGACGTGAGGGGCTAGCATTGACTGAAGGCCTTGCATAAATGTGTTCACTGAGGTGAGTGGCTGTGGTAGGCAGAGTAAGCTGCCCAAAAGGTGTCCGTTTTTAATCCCTGGAACCTGTGAATGTGCTACTTTACATGACAAAAGAGACTTTGAAGGAGTTATTAAGAATACTGAGATGGAGGGCTGGGCGCGATGGCTCACGCCTGTAATCCTAGCACTTTGGGAGGCCGAGGTGGGTGGATCACGAGGTCAAGAGATCGAGACCATCCTGGTCAACATGGTGAAACCTGTCTCTACTGAAAATACAAAAATTAGCTGGGCATGGTGGTGCATGCCTGTAATCCCAGCTACTCAGGAGGCTGAGGCAGGAGAATTGTCTGAACCCAGGAGGTGGAGGTTACGGTGAGCTGAGATCATGCCATTGCACTCCAGCCTGGGTAACAAGAGCGAAACTCCATCTCAAAAAAAAAAAAAAAAAATGCTGAGATGGGGATATTATTCTAGAGGACCCAGTGTCATCCAAGGGTGTGTGTGCGTGAGAGGTGGAGGGCAGGGAGTCTGTGTCAGGATGACGTGATGTGAGAATAATTTGAGTGCCCATTGCCGCCACTGAAGGTGAGAGAGGTCCTAGCTGAGGAATGGGGACAAACTCTGCATGTTAGAAAGGCAAGGAAACAGTGTCCCTACAGCCTCCAGAAAGGAAAACAAACCTGTCAGCGACACCTTGACTTTAGTGCAGTGAGACTCATCTCGGCCTTCTCATTGTCAGAACCATAAGATCATTAACTTGTGTTATTTGAAGATGCTGTTTGCAGGAATTTGTTACAGCAGCAATAGGGGACTCACACAGTGGTCATTGATAGATCAAGATGATTTAAAGCCAGTTCTGGCAGCTATTTGTAACCAAGGCTTCAGAACAATTGCTCTTTTCCCAGGAATACGATCTTCAATATTTTCCATTGTCATTGTAAATAATCAAAGTGACACTGAAGATTATCCCAGGTATCTCTACACATGCGGTCTAAACCCTTACCCTCTGCTTAGAGCATCGTAATGTCTGGTAGTACGTAAGGATAGGTTGTGCATGGTTGTCTGTTTGGAACAGAATTGAGGAAGCCCAGGCACAGGGTTTATAATGCTCCCCACAGGTGTGACTGCAGACTGTTGGACATATGAGGGTGCTTTGTCATATCAAAGCCGCCTTCTTTCTGAAGTTCCCATGTATGAGTCATTTTCACCATTTTGAGACTTTTAGGAACACATGCTTGCTTTCTCTGTTTCTTTAGTAGTAAGATGTGGGTATATTACCAAAGCCTGGCCAATCAGAAACAGCTACTCCAACGTTTGATGTGAGATGAAAGATTCAAGGAGAAGCACTGATCAAATTCATTCTGGCTCCTGCAACATAATAATCTCCCCATCTCAAGATTCTTAATGTAACAGTGTCCAGGGGCAGCAGAAGTCATGGTGCTGTTGACAGTGTCTATCTGAATTGTCTTCTTTATTTTTTTCTTCTTTTTATAGCCTGGTTGTCAGGTTTCCTGCTGATCCTCTGAGCTATCACTATCCCTTTAATAAAGTATGTTTCAGGCTCCATCATCTGGACTCCATTTTGATGGTTGAAGATAGTGAGGTAGAGAGAGAGATAGAAAGAGAGAAAAGCAGAGGCTAGAGAGTGAAAGGAAGGAGGAATGAAGGGATGAAGAAAAGAAGACAGGAAGGAAAGTAGGTAGATGTTTCTCTCTGAAGTCAGCTTGGTGCTGAGTTCACCTCCAGGAACCTGCCTCATTCTTTTGAAGAGAGTAACCACCTCCACCCAGTGACTCCCCTTCAAGGATCAAATTACTCCACTTGCTGCTCTCCATCCTGAGGATGTAAGTTGGCTTTCTCATCCAGCCTCCTCACATCTAAGTCACTCCTGTGGTTAGTGAAAAATCCTAAACCTCACTGTTTAAGCAAATCCCTCATCTTTCCACCCCTACATTAGTAAGTAGCTTCTTTCTACTCGTGTCGTGTCTTGTATCGGTCAGGTAGCATGGCGCTTGCTGTTTGGACAGCAAGGTGATATAATCCTCATGGCTGCAGGAGTGCAGGTGTATTGCTTAAATTATGAAGAGTTGTGTGGAATAGGAGTGGGGTGGAGAGTGGGGCTCAGAAAGAGAAAAGGCTGCAGGAGGGTGGGTAAAGTGACCATGTGTATACCATGTAAGAAGTCTGAAGATGACCTGTGGGGAAAAAGCATACTTTTTCTTTTAGTGAGATACTGTGCTCATTGATTAGCTTTCCCAGGTCAAGACTTGTATGTTGCAATCCAAACTTAATGACTGCTTGCATTTCCTCACATATGAGAATTTCAGCTGCATAACTTATGTTAATGGGAGGTGTGATCCTTTCCTCCTATAGCAATTACTTTCTTTGAGGGATACACGTTTCTTTCAATACTCCTTGAAGCATCTTTTGCAAATGGTTTTTCTCAGTTTTTGTGAGTTTCAGTTGCTTGGGATGTTTGTGTAACCATTATGCACACCCTGCCCTTACACACATAGACATGCATTATGTACTTCTGTGAGTATATTTCAACTCTTGTAAACTCCGTCTTATTATAACTGGTGACTTGCAAACATTTGTTAATGGATGGCAAATCTTGTAGAAATTTCACTTGTCCTGATCCTGCTCCTCCTCCTGGTCCTCTTGCTTCTCAACTTTGATCCTGGACACACTAACAGGCAAACAATACCCGCTGCCATTTCTCCTGCTTGGTACATTAACGTTTTCTCACAACAGGGAGGGAAAGATCCTCTGAATGGAAGGCTTGCTCTTTCTGGAGCTTCCTTTGAAGCAAAACAGCAAAGGACCTGGCAGAGGGTCTGCTAATCTTTGCTTCTCATTCAAGGTCTGGGTTATAGCTCACAGGTCTGGTAAAAGTAGTTTCTCTCCCAGTATTACCCATTAGATCCCACAGAGAGCTCAGAGGAGGCTGAGACTTCCCACCTGGCCACTTTGGAGTCATTGCACATCCTTCCTGTGGAGACCCTTTGGGAGGGTAACCATGATTAGGACTGACATGCTCTTCAAGAGGCACATCTCCCAAAGGACAGATTTTCACTACAGACCTCATGGGAACATCTGCTCAGCTCTTGGGGAATGGGATGAGGGGCAGCTACACTCCCCTACATCGGGACAAGAAGAAACTGTTGTTAGAAATGGAAAGGTGCCTGTTAAATACAGGAACCAAGGGTTTTCTTTTCTTTCTTTCTTTAGTTTTTTAGACAGAGTCGGGCTCTGTAGCTCAGGCTGGAGTGCAGTGGGGTGATCTCGGCTCACTGCAACCTCTGCCTCCCAGGTTTAAGCAATTCTCCACCTCAGCCTCCTGAGTAGCTGGGATTACAGGCACATGCCACCACGCCCAGATAATTTTTTGTATTTTTAGTAGAGACAGGGTTTTACCATCTTGGCCAGGCCGGTCTCGAACTCCCGACCTCGTGATCCATCTGCCTTGGCCTCCCAAAGTGCTGGGATTACAGATGTGAGCCACCGCACCCAGCAAGGAACTAAGAGTTTTCTTATGTCATTATTTCACATAGTGTGAAATACATTGAGCACTCTGTACAATTCCCTATTTAGAATCTAGATTAACATTTTCTTTCTATTTTTAAATTGCATTTTAGGTTTTGGGGTACATGTGAAGAACATGCAAGATTGCTGCACAGGTACACACATAACATTTTCCAGTTTCTATTTCTAAAAATAGAGTTGCTGCAACCCCTGTGAAGTAAAAGGAATAGCATTTAATTCTCCTACATGAAACAACTAAGAAAAAATATAAAATGGGCAAAATCCACAGAAGGAATATTTTCAAGGTAATAGACGTGAGGCAGAAAAGGACAGGTCACTGGTCCCTGAGAAACTGGCACCAGACATGAGAACCCTATAACTGGCCTAACTTACTGCCTTGAGAAGGTTTCCACATCAGGCACAGGGAGGGGAAAGTGAAGAGGATCTGAATGGACTCTTTGTGTTGAGGACGGTGAGGTGAGAGTCCAGGGAAGCTGCGGTATCATGGAGTCCATAGAGAGAGGAGGGCGGAGGGAGCCGAGGACTCTGAATCAGGAATAACTGCAGAACATGACAGCTGGCATGCAGCACAGTGCTGAGACACACAAGAAAACTACCTGGGTCTATTAGAGGAAAAACCATTTGAAAAGATGGGAGGGAATAGAGTCTGGCACTCACACAGGGCTGGAATAGCATCTATTTCTAAAAAGTGGAGTAGAATAAGAATGCCTCAGAATTCACAAAGCAAGGGTAAAGAACTCAGAAAGGTTTTGCCTGAGTAGTAGGAACTAATTACCCCTAGACTGGGCACTTCTGTGGACTCGCTAACAAATCACAAATGCAAGATCTGAAAAGTTCAAACTGCTTTTCAGCAACGCGAGTGCATCCCTAAACAAAACTCAAAATCTGCAGGATCACAAAAATATCCAACAATCTACAAGGGAAAATTCACAATTGTCTGGCATGCTATCAAAATTTGGAATCAACTCTGGGCAACATAATGAGACCTTGTTGCTACTAAAAATAAAAAATAAAAAAAATTAAGTAGCTGAGTGTGGTGGCGTGTGCCTGAAATCCCAGCTACTCGGAGGCTGAGGCAAGGGGATCTCTTGAGCCATCTGTTTCTTTGAGTCAAGGGCTTCAGAGTTTGCCAGGCACCCAGTCCAGGAGGCATGTAGTGTGATCTGAGTGACAAAAATAGATGCCCGCTTGTAGACTAAGACAGTCACTAATGTTTAGAAAACAAATGTTACCTACGGGTCGAGGGTTCACATCCACCAGCACGGGTGTATTTAAAAGGCAGCAAACACCACGTGCTGTCAAGCTTGTGCAGCCGGTGGAACTCTCCTTGGTGCTGAGAAATGATTCTGGTAGAGCCCATTGGCCATTTCTAGTAAAGTTAACCTTATACCCACCCAATGACCCAACAATTCCAGTACTTGTTATTCCTCAAGGGAAATGAATGCATGTGTTCACAAGAAGATCCACACAAGAATATTCATTCATCTTGCCCAGCAAGTGGCATCTGTTTCCTATCAGCGGGAGTATAAGTCTGAAAACTTCTGACCCGGGCCTTGGTATCAGAGTCACCAAGGAAAATACAACGCAGTCAAGCACTGGATGGAAGAACAACACTTTATTCAACAGAGAGGAGATGGAGTGGAGTCCGCTTTTGTCGTGGCTGTTGGTCCCACGGCCAGCAGGATCCCACTGGTCGCAGCAGGGCTATTTGGCCTGCATACACAGCCTCTTGAGAAACAGAAAGAAGGGCCCACCCTCCCCTCAGGAGGGCAGATATGGCAGTGGGGTTGATGCCCGTGTTTAAGTGGAACAAAGGGGTGCATACTGAGTCTGATCCAGGGAAAGATATTCCCACACTAAGAGGTGAGTCCAGCACAGGCTGTGAGGACTCCTTACCTCTTGGGAAGGAAGTGCTCCAGGCCCAAGGCCCATTCCCATGTGGCGGAGTGGAGGTGTAAAGACTCCTTGCGTGAGATTGCCTTTCCCCACGCTTTCCTGTTAGTATACAAACTTGGTGACAGGGCAGGGAGACAAGCCAGTGTAGACCACGACACAGAGTTTGGAGTTCAAAGTCATTAAAAGCTTGTGTCCTTTCATGTATAACAAGCCCAGAGACCAGAAAACCAGTTCTGAGCACACCATTGGCTTCATGTAAGCCACCACCACAGGCGATTGGGTTATTTGCTGTGCCGGGCAGGGTTTCCCTTGGACTGCTTTCCAGGTTAGTGAGCTGCGAGGTCTCTTTCCCTTCCCCCGACACCCTTGGTTCAAGGATCAAAAGGGAGCTGATGGCGAAGAGGAACAACACTGCCATAACTCAGATTCGAACCGAGGTTGCTGCGGCCACAACGCAGAGTACTGACCACTGTACCATCACAGCGACCCACCGGCCAAGTGACAACCCCTGAGCTTGCTCTAGTACTGCTGATGTCAATAGATTTCGATTATTAGGTGGCTTTGTGTCAAGACCACCATGGGAAGATCACGCTTTTCTTCCTTTCCTGCCTGCTCTGCTTTTCCCTCCCTTCCCCCCAATTTTCACAAGTGAGGAGAACGATTCTCATCTCCTTCACTGCAGCCTGGGCCTCCCTGTACCCGCCTCTCCAGGGAGGTCTCCCTGTCCTCGTCCACACCTCCTTTGCTCCTCTCCCACCTGTCTGCATTTCTGCTTTTCACCCTTTCTCCCATGTCACCGACTGATGCCAGTTGAGTCAGGAGAGGGAGTCATGAACCCGGGTGTTTCCCAGGATGCTGACTCTGACTCTAGCGCTGGGGAGGGGCAGGACTGGGCCATTCAGCTGCCCTTTTAGCTTTGGAATCACCCAATGCACTGGTTTCAACATAAGCCGGCAAAATGCATCTCTCCTGTTTTCCAAGGCTTTGGAGCCTGCACAATTGTTCTACAACAGGTGGTGGCTCTGCTAGGGTCAGATGGGGCTTGCTCTGCGTGGTGATGCCTGAGCACACCTCGACCTTCCGTGTGGTGCAGCCAGTTGGCGTGCCTGCTTCCAATCCTGGAGGTGGGTGGTTCGAGGCCTTTTCCAGAGTGTCTCATGCATTTGAAAAATCCTTAAACCCCGGGCAGCTTTCTTCTATCTAGCACATCCTCTCATGGAAAGGCAGGGCGAGACCTACTTTACCCTCCTCCCCTCTGTGTCTCCTGTAGGACATGAAGACGTAAATCAAGGTCCACTAGGATTCTGGGAACACCCATTCCTTAATTTATTTGACAAAGGCCTCTCTCTCTCTGTCTCTGTCTCTATTTTGTTTTTTTTTTTTACTGTTATTCATTTAGCCCTTTCCATACACTTTTGAAGTTAAATTGGTTCTAAGATTTTTCTATTACATATAATGCTCTAGTCATTCTTGTACAGGTGTTTGTGGTAGTTTGTATTTCTGTGGGACAGAGGTGCAATCACCACAGAAAGAGCAATTACTCTATCATAGCGTTCAGACAGTTTTCATATCATTCCATTCTCTCTCCTCTGTTGGCTCATTAGCTAGAACTCTTTTGTTATTTTAGTAATTGCCTTAGGGCTTATAGCATACCTTTTTAACTTACCACAGTCAACCTTCAAGTGATCTTCCACCTCGCCTTCTGGACTTGACGTGATCACCGACAGGCACTTTTGCTTTTAGGCATGTTATAAATCCCACAACCCATTGGTATTGCTTTTGTTTAAATAGCCAAACTTTTACAAAAGAGGTTTACAAAATAAACAATAATAACTAGTGTAGTGACCCATTTCTGATGCTCATTTCCTCGTGTGGATGTGGACTTTCATCTGGTATCGGTTTCCTTCTGCCTGTATGATCCTTTTGATGTTTCTTGTAGTGTGGGTCGGCTTGCAGTGAATTCGGTCAGCTTTTGTATGTCACTACATGCCCTTGTTTCACTTCCAGTTTTGGAAATACATTTGTTCTGGTGTAGAATTCTAGGTTAACGTCCTCCACCCTCAGTACATTAAAGATTCTGCTTCGCTGTCTGCTCACTGGTATCGCTGCTCCTGGTAGAGGCCGGCAAGAGCAGAAAGAAAGCTGATGCCGTCTTCATTTTTGCCTCTGCATGTGTAGTGTCTTCCTCTTCTGGCTGGATTCGAGCAATGTTATCATGACGTATCTGGGAGTGGTTTTCTTCGTGTGTCTTGTGTTTCAGTTTCCTCAGCTCCTTGGGTCACTGGATTTATAATTTTCATTATGATTGGGAACTTTGCAGCTATTACTTCTTCAGAAATGGGCCAGGCACAGTGGCTCACACCTACGGGAGGTCGAGTCAGGAGGTGTCAGAGTGGGGCCTGAAGTTCGAGATCAGCCTGGGCAATGTAGTGAGACCCCATCCCTAATAAAAAGAAAGAAGAAAGAAATTAAATGGTTCCTTTCCTCCTCCCTTCTTTTCAGGAACTCCCATTACTCATAAATTAGGCCTTTTAGTCCTCCCTACAGTTCACTGATAATTTTTTCATTAAAAAAAAATCTGTTGTCTGTGAGTTTCATTCTGCATATTTTCAATTATTCATGGTTCCAGGTTCCTTAATCATTTCTTCTCCATGTCTAATCTGCTAATCCCTTCCAGCAAATTTATTGTCTACCTGTGATATTGTGGGTTTCTTTTCTCTCTTTCTTTCTCTCTTTCTTTCTCCTTCCTTCCTTCCTTCCTTCTTTCTTTCTCTTTCTTTCTTTCTTTTTCTTTCTCTCTCTATCTCTTTTTTTTCTTTTTCCTTTTGAGACAGGGTCTCATCCCGTACCTCACACTGGACTGCAATGATGTTATCTTGGCTCACTGCAACCTCCGCCTCCCAGGCTCAAATGATCCACCCAGCACAACCTCCTGAGTAGCTGGGACAGCAGGCACACACCACCACACCTGGCTGATTATTTGTAATTTTTGGTAGAGACGAGGTTTTGTCCCACTGCCCAGGCTGGTCTGAAACTCCTGAGCTCAAGGGACCCGCCCACCTTGGCCTCCCCAAGTGCTGGGATTACAGGCATCAGCCACAGCGCCTCACCCCTGATGGTGTGGTTTTCATCTCCAAAGTTTTATGTGGGTCATTTTTACATGTTCCATGTCTCTACTTAATTCTTTGGGCCTGTGAAATACGGTCGTAATAACTGTTTTGAACTCCTCTCAGCTAATTCTACCATCAGGTCAGCTCTGGTTCCATTTCCATTGGTTATTTTCTTTGTTATGAGTCCTGGTCTCCTGCCCCTTTACATGCCTGCTCTTCTTTGACTGGATGTCAGACATTGTGAAGTTTCCCTTTTGTCTACTGGCTATGATGCTATCCCCAATAAAACTTTCAATACCAGGTTATTTTTTGTTGTTCTTGTTCTGGGATACCAGTTAAGTGACTTGGGATCAATTTAATCCTTTTGGGTCTTGCTTTTATGATTTCTTTTGGGGGCAGGTCAGTGTAGACAGAACTCATTATTCCCACTACTGAAGGAAGGCCTTCCTAAGATTCTCCCCAAATGCCCCACAGATTATAAGTAGTCCTGTTGAGCTGGTAGGAGCAAGTAGGATCTCCTGCCCAGTGAGCACCAGGCACTGTTTCATAACTCTTTCACTAGTTTCCTTTCTTGGCCTTGGGCAGTCTCTTCACAAGCATGTGCTGCTCACCACCTGAGGGAGACCCTTCCTATTTTCCCAGATTCTCTCCCCGTCCATGTCTCTCACCACTGCATCTTTATTCTATGAGCCCTAGCTGCTTTGCTTTCCATGGAGGCTCAGCTTCATCACCTCAAACCAGGGAGCTGGCCTCAGATTCCTACCCGGGGCCTAGCCTGGGAACTCCCTGAAGGCAGCAAGCTGGGGCAATGGTAGGGCTCACCTTGTTTCTTTCTCACCCCTCAGGGCTTGCTGTCCTTTGTCACCTCATTTCCAGTGTCTTGAAAACTGTAATTTCATGTATTTTGTCTGTTTGTTTGGGGAGAGGAGCAGTGGCCAGGGTTCAGGCAAGAGAGTAAATCGAGGCTGGGCACAGTGGTCCATGCCTGAAATCCCAGCTCTTTGGGAGGCTGAGGCAGGCGGATCACAAGGTCAGGAGTTTGAGACCAGCCTGACCAACATGGTGATACCCCTTCTCTATTAAAAATACAAAAATTAGCCAGGGGTGGTGGCAGGCACCTGTAATCCCAGCTACTCAGGAGGCTGAAGCAGGAGAATTTCTTGAACCTGGGAGACAGACATTGCAGTGAACCCAGCTCACACCACTGCACTCCAGCCTGGGTGACAGAGGAAGATTCCATCTCAAAAAAAAAAAAAAAAAAAAAAAGAGAGAGAGAGTAAATCGGGCATCTGTTACTCCACCATTGCTGGGAGAAGAAGGCATCTCTTTACGTGTTCCTAGTTTGACTTGAGTAAGAGGTGTGCCCATTTATCTTCCAATGTATTTTTCCAGCTGAATGAGAGAGCCTTTTCCTTCGTGCTCTTGCCAGCATAACAAAGTTTCCACATATGAATCTGATGGACCAGTGAGTCGGGTAGTGCCCTACTGAGGTGCAGCAGAAGCACATGGTGGACACTGCCCGCTCTGGCATGTATTCCACAGCTAAACTTCCAAGATGTTTGGAAAGTCTTCCAATAATTTTAATTGTTTTCTATTGTGATCTACCTAACGAGCTCAGAGAAAACCGGCCAGAGGGACCTTGAACTGCTTTCTGTCAAGAGGCTTATTCAATAGGAGGGGAATGAATGGCTCCTTCTTATCCAATAGGAGGGGAAGGAATGCCTCCTTCTAGATGTTTGTTCTGCTTCTCTTTTCTTTATGAATTGCATTCTGCTTTTGTTGGATGCAAACGCTCAAATGACTGTGCTCCCTCTTAGGCAAGAGTGAATTAGCATGATAACAACTACCTCTGTGTGATTCACTTCTTGACTGTGTTTGTCTTCTTTTTCTGTAAAACTCATCTCACTGGAGATGGATCTCTGGAGCCACAGGATCCTGCACCTGACCATGCCTCTTATGCAGATCTGGAGTCTTGCAGTTACTGGCTCCCCTTGCCTTGGTTCTTTTGTTGACTCTCTTCAGCAAAACAAACTCTGACTTTCACATCCTAAATCTGGCTCTTGGACATACAGGTTCTTTTGCTTCCCAATTCCTCCTCAACCCAGCCCTGCCTTTCCCAACTCTCCATCTGCTGTCTGTGTGCCTGGGTCTGTCTGTCTGTCTCTCATACTCCAGGCTGCCCCCAGTCTTACCCACTTTCTTCCCCTTTCAGGGTTCACCTTCCTCCCTGCTTACAGAGTCCCACAAGCTGAGGGGTGGCCCCTTACAGGGAGGGCAGCTCATTCTAGAAGGTGCTCTTTAGACTTGGCATAAATGTTACAAAGAATACCCAGGTTTGAAAAACTTCCTATCCTCCCATTACCTGAATTATTCAAAGGACTAAAAGTGTGTAGTCCAGTAGAATTCTCCATGTCTCTCAGAACCCTGCCTTGGAATACTTTCATTCACCGAGCAGCTATTGGGTGCTCACGGGGTGCCAAGCCTTGCTCCAGGTGAGAAGCTGCATGGTGACCAAGTCCTGCACCACTGAGCCCACATCTGGAGGCATCAAGAAGGGACCAGGCAGTGGGAGCAAAACTGGCTTGTGTCCTCCCCACAAGCATTTCCTCGTTCGGGTGCAGGTGCAGTGGGGCGGCTTCAGTTAGGGGAAGCACAGGGGGTGGTGTCCTAGGTTTGTTATTCCTGCATCAGGCCCCAACTCACATGGGCCTGGTGTTAAGTCAGAAACGTGCCTAACCACGAAACTTCTGGCCTCTGTGTCACCGTGCCGTCAGGCATCTAGAACCCGTGCAATGGCACAAAGATGTAAGAAGGCACAGCCTGGGGTTGGGGGCGTTTAATCATAGACAGGTATCTGAGGTGATGAGTCAGACTTCCAGGCACCACGTACCTCTTTGTGGAGCAATCAGGGTAGTTGTTGGCACACAACTAAAGACTACTCACCCTGTCCCACACAGAGGCATGGTTAACCTCGTGAGTATTTTTTCTGACCTTCTATCTTCCACATCCAGATGTATAAGGTCTTTGTTGCCCATCTGCTTCAAGTGAGAACGTGAAAATCCTGCCTGAAGGCTTAAGGGTTTATTAGAAAAATAAATGTTGTTTGCAAAAGGTGCATTTTAGGCAAAAATTCAGTTCTCGAGCCCCAGAACCCACAGATCCCAAGCCCAATACACACCTCCTTTCTCTCCCTCCCTCCTCGCTGCACGTCTCTGAGAAGATGACAATTCCAGCAGAAGAACAAGAGAACCTCGTAGTCTTCTGTTCGTAAAGCCGTCGACTGAGCAAGACAGACTCATCTGGCGGCCATGTGATTCTGAAGAAGTCACACAGGTTTTCTGTGCTTCCATTTCTACATTGTAAAATGGGCCCAATAGAAATACGTTTCCGTATGGGTCATTCCAAGTTTAAATGATATGTGGCAGTAAAGCCTTAAACCCACATCCCGACACACAGTAACCGTTCCAAGAGTATTAGCCATTATTAATATTATTATCATCGATGGCCTCATCGTGCCTATTATCATTATCTACAGCCATCTTTGAAATAATGGCATATCCTTTCAGGGTATGGAGGGACCGAAGCTTACTTAACTCTCTCTAACTAATGAACATGAGATTGGCCCCAACATTTATTATTATGAATATTGCTGCTGGGAACATACTTCTGCATTTATCCATCACCACCTGTGTGTTTGCCTATCACATCACTTCACAACTCAAAAACATTCCCTGACCAGGAATCAAACCCAGGCCACAACAGTGAAAATGCCAAATCCTAGCCACTAGACCACAAGGGAAGCAGACAAATCCAGCTGTTTCCTCATCACAGGAAAAATTCACTTTCTAAGAGGACGAGAGCCCATGTGAACGTGGCTCCCAGTGTCCCAAGTAGGTTGCAGGCCTGCAGGGCTCCCAGCAGCCACTGCCCTGCTGCTTAACACCTCTCACCTCTGCTAGCCAGCCACTGCTCTAGGCTGTATTGAGGCCAGGCTACAAGGAAACTGAGTGGTTTTCCATTCTGGTCTAGCTGTAGCACAGTGAGAGGCAGAGCCAAACACGTGCTCTCTTTTCCAGCCTCAGTTTCCTTGCCATTAAAGTGCAGACTTGGCTGTCAGTGGGTGATGAGCTGAGTCCCTCTGGTTCCTGATCTCTGAACTGGCTCAAGGGGCTCTCCTGATAATGACATGTGCAGGGGCTCTCTTTTGTCCCCCAACCAGCTCAACTAGTAGAGCATGAAACTGAATCAAGGGGTCTTTGGCTGAGCTCCAGGTGCAGATGCAGGTTTAAGTTCTATTTCTTTTGTTTTAGGCTTTTTTTTTTCTTTATTGTATTTTAGGTTTTAGGGTACATGTGAAGAATATGCAAGATTGTTGCATAGGTACACACATGGCAGTGTGATTTGCTGCCTTCCTCCCCATCACCTATATCTGGCATTTCTCCCCATGCTATCTCTCCCCAACTCCCCACCCCCCACTGTCCCTCCCCTATTTCCCCTGACAGACCCCAGTGTGTGATGCTCCCCTCCCTGTGTCCATGTGTTCTCATTGTTCAACACCCGCCTATGAGTGAGAACATGGGGTGTTTGATTTTCTAGGTTCACTTTCTTTTGTTCCACCACCATTGGACCAGTCCCACAATTGTGCTAGGGGCATGAGGAAACCCCCCTACTCTAGCCAAGTGGGCTTCACAGGAAAGACCTCCGTGGTTTCAGAGACATCGTAGCTGTCCACTTGTCAAGAAGATTTCTGTGATAGATGAGAATGCTGGAGATTTCCGGATCTAAAGCTAACATGAAGTCCGCCTCATCTGGCGCCCTCATCTCCCATCTGACTCCTGGCGGGCAAACCAGGCCTGGTTCCCAGTGCTCAGCAGGGCTTCAGGTAGTAATGGAACTCCTCCCGTGCTTCTTGAGATGCAGCTGGGTTCCCCCAACTCCACCCCTCAGCTCCCCTCCCCCCCCTTTAAAAAATAGTAAGGAAAAGGTCACTATGAAAGCCACTGATCATGTGTGATGCAAACCTACTGACCCTGCTGACCCTACTCTAGCTAAACAAGCCGAGCGCCGCCCCTTGACACATCCACCAAAGTCTTAGGCGCTGCCTTGGGCAACTGCATATTGCTGCCCATGATGATGAAATTTGACTGCATCCTGACATTCCCACGTTCCCAGCAAACTTCTGGCAAAAGGCCCCAGGAAGCACCTGCAATCCCTCAGGCCAGAAGATTGCGGATCACAATAGGCCCGGGCTGAGGGCTCCCACCTGCTCCTGAAATGAAGACTCCGAAGACCCACACTGGGGCATGGCAATCCTGCTTCGTCCTATGAGGTATCTGTAAGGCCGGTTGCCTCGCTGGGAGTTCGGACGCATGCCACCCCCCAACTTTTTTCCAAAAGTTCGGACATGCTTGGGCATTGTTCCCTTCTCCCCTTCTCGCACAACCTGGTTTTCCCTTAAAGAACCCAGTATGCAAGCGGGGTCTTGTGATTCTAGCCAATAGTAGCCGAGTCTTTCTAGCCAATAGCAGCCAAGTAATTCTAACCAATAGCAGCCAAGTCCTGTATGCAAACAAAGGCTTGTAACCTTACCCAATAGTAGTCCTGCTCTCCCACAACCAATCGAGCTCCTTCACTCCCTATAAAACCCCACATCTGAGAGGAGTCTGTGCGACTTCTCCGGCCTCTCCTGTCAGACCACAGAACCTCGCCTGGGAGCCTGAATAAACCCTTCACGTTGGATCTTCTTGTGTTGATCTCAGTTTCTTCCTTTTAAACTCGGCAAGACCCCAAGAACAAACCTTACAGTATCCAGTTCCAGAACTCAGCACCCCAGTCCGGGATTCGCCTGGCTGACACTCTCCAGCTCCCAGAAGCTGTAGCAGCCGGTGGGTTATGCGCCTCCAAGTTCCGGGAGCCCTGCGTGCCACGCACAGTGTGGACGTGTGGACCCCGCCCATCCAGGCTGTGGACGCCGCCTCTCCAAGTCGTCTAGTTGGTTCCCCCAAAACCCATTCCATTTTCTTTACTCCATTCTGTGTACAATCTTCTCAACTTTTCTAGTCTAACAGAAAAGCTTGTGTATAAAGATGGGTAGGAAAAAAGGAGTCAAGCCAATTTCTGGTGAAAAAAATCTTATTAAAACCAACCAAAAAAAAAAAAAAAAAAAAAAAAAAAAGAAGTGTATGAAGAAGAAAATAAAGGATTCCCTGCTGTCCGATCTCACTTGATTGCTGTCATCCATTACACACTAAATGGATGAAGACCGGAAGGCCCCAAGAAGTCCCAAGTCCTGTTTTGACAATCATCCGGCCTCCTTGGGCAAACGGAAAAGAGGGAAAACAAAAAAAAAAAAAAAGAAAGAAAATAACAGAAATTTTGCAGAAATTTCATCTCTGGGCTTGGCACAGTGGCTCTCACTTATAATCCTGGCACTTCGGGAGACTGAGGTGGGAAAATCACTTGAGGTCAGGAGTTCAAGACCAGCCTTGCCAACATGGTGAAACCTCATCTCTACTAAAAATACAAAAATTAGCCAGGTGTGGGGGCTCATGCTTGTAATCTCAGCTACTGGGGATTACAGTCACTTGAACCCAGGAGACTGAGGTTGCAGTGAGGGGAGATCACCCCAGCCTTAGCAACAGGAGACTCTGTCTCAATTCAGAAAAAAGAGGAAAGAAAGAAAGAAGGGAAGGAAGAAAGAAGGGAAGAAAAAGAAAGAAAAGGGGAAGGAAAGATGGAAGGAAGAAGGAAGGAAGGGAGGGAGGGAAGGAAAAGAAATTTCACCTTGGCACAGGAAACTCTATGACCCAGGCTTCAAAGGCTCTGGCCCTAAACCCAGAGAGGATTTTGCCTTGCTTTCTGAGGTGCAAATGAAATAATAAAAGTTGATCAAGAGACGGCAGAGAAAAAGCAAGAGGAATGTTTCCTTCCTGCAGGTCCACCTTGCCCAAGTGTTACTTGTGGGATCAATAGAAATGCCTTGACATGGGTGAATGGGAACCATTGCTACTTATTAGGAATTCAGACACCTCCAGGAAGGCCTCAGCGCAAGATTCCATGGTGTAATGGTGAGCATCCTGGACTCTGAATCCAGCGATCCAAGTTCGAGTCTTGGTGGAACCTTTCTGTATAATTAGGATGTAATGCCACCTTTTACTCCCTGGATGGTGTGAGTATTCCGCTGAAGTTCAGAAGCGCAGAGCTGCAGGCCTGCGTGTCTCTTCTGCTCCTGTGTCTGAGTCTCCTGATGTCCCCCGCGTCCCCATTCCCTCTGTCTCCCTCTTCGGTGTTTGGGATCCCGGAAGCCGGGTTTTCACAGTGGCCTGGACCACAAGAAAATTGCTGAATCTTCCAGTCGGGGTCGTAGAGCCTGGAGGGTTCCCCTCTTGGGAGAGCCGCCTGGCCCTGTGCAATCAGAGTCCCGGACCCCTGCCAGGGACCCAGCGACCCAGGAAGTCCCCACCTCCTCTCAAGTTGACCCTGGGCCTCGAGTTGAGAGGTCTCCTCCTCTAAAAAGGCTGGCGCCTCTCAACCCTAGACCTCGAGACTCCTTTCACATGGGAAATCTCGTAATGGCGCCCATTGTCTTTTTGGTAAGTAAACGGTGGCTTAGAAATTTTGGTGGGATTAGCTAAGTCATTGGTGATTGTGTCTCAGTTTAGGGTCAATGGTTCCAGACCTAACTTGGGAGTAGCACTGCTTTATTCAGATGGGCCATCCTATTCCGAATGTTAATTTACTCTGTTTTTCATATTCAGATTTCCATGCTGAATTTCATCTCTATTGCCGGCCCTAAAAGCCCCTGTTTCACTAAGCTTTGGAACCTGACTATAGGAAATCTTGTTTCATCCCAAGATCTCAGCTGGAAAGAGAAATCCACCGGGTGGGTGGCCTCTTCCAGCGCGGAAGCTGGGACACCATCCTGATCCTCCCCCCACCGGAGCCGAGCCCTCAGAGCCACGGAGAAGAGGAGCCTGAGCAGCTCTGAGGGACGAGTCTCTGATGATGGGACTTCCCCTCATCCTGCCAGGACCCTGTCCCAAGGAGAAGATGCCTTAGGATGCGACCAGAGTTACAAATGTTTTCTCCTGCTCTTTAGAGCACTTGGGATGAAGCTCCTGCCAAGTCTTGGGAGCGAGGTAGCATGTCACTCAACGTGCTCAGGACCATTGCTCTGATTTTCATATTTTCGGACTGAAAGCGTTTATGAAGGACTGAAAAACACCATAGTCTTTGAGGACTCAGTTTAAAGGACGTGGGGTGGGGGTGGGTGCAATGCCTTGTTGGCTCCTTGGAGTGGACTGGCAGGTAGGGAAACACACACACTCCGTTTCCTCTAGCAGGCTGGACTTCAGGGCCTGGGATGGAAAACTGAACAGTCAAAGAGTAACAATATTCATGGAGAGGTTGGCTCCATGCATTGAAAATTGTTATCCCCAGAAACAAGTGTAGGAAGCACCCAGGGCACTGCTGTTCACCACCAACTGAGCAGCATGTGTGACTTTGATTACAGTGTATAGTGCATGAAAATTCATTCCTGTTTACAAATAATTGATCACAATCAGTTGTAGATTTCTTTGTTCCTTCTCTCCTTCCACTGCGTCACTTGACTAGCCTTAAATTAAAAAAAAAAAAAAAATCACTTGTTTGTACATATTATATTGTTTCAGTTGATCCTTTCCCATCCGTGCCCCACCCCTCAAAGTAGCTGGGACCACAGGTGTGCCCCACGACCAGGCTAATTTTTATATACAGGGTTTCGCCGTATTGGCCAGGCTGGTCTTGAACTTCTGGATTCAAGTGATCCACCTGCCTGGGCCGCCCAAAGTGCTGAGATTACAGGAGTGGGCCACTCCACCTGGCCATCATTTCTATTTTGAATTTAAATATTTTGTAGTCATAAGTATCATCCTTCAAAGATTCTGGGTTTCATTCCATGTGCATGATGGGGTTCAGGACACGCTACTCCAAATTATAACACCTGAGGTATTGAATATTTTATGCTAAAGGAATTTGAGAAAACAACAGAAGCGGCAGCCAGCGCGGTGCCGGGGGCAGGCGCGGATCCCGCCACCCCCGCGCGCTCGGCACCCCCGCCTCCCGCCGCCGCCGCCTGCCGGGACTGGAGCGCGCTGCCCGCCGCGGACACGATCCTGGCCTCAGGCTGGAGCAGTCCCACCATGCCGAGGGAACGCAGGGAGCGGGATGCGAAGGAGCGGGACATCATGGTGGAGGACGGCGGCGGGGAGTTCTCAGTTCGCTCCAGGAAGAGGAAGGCAAACGTGGCCGTTTTTTTTTGCAGAATCCAGATGAAGAAATGGCCAAAATCGACAGGACGGCGAGGGACCAATGTGGGAGCCAGGCTTGGGATAATAATTCAGTCTGTGCGGACCCCTGCTCCCTAATCCCCACACCTGTCAAAGAAGAAGATGAGCTGGTTTACCCAAACTCAATGTGCAAGCCTCGGCATATCACGCCGTCCAGAGGTTCCCCACTGCCTGTACTGAGCTGGGCAAATAGAGAGGAAGTCTGGAAAATCATGTTAAACAAGGAAAAGACATACTTAAGGGATAAGTGCTTTCTTGAGCAACACCCTCTTCTGCAGCCAAAAATGCGAGCAATTCTTCTAGATTGGTTAATGGAGGTGGGTGAAGGCTATACGCTTCACAGGGAGACCTTTTACTTGGCACAATATTTCTTTGACCGGTATATGGCGACACAAGAAAATGTTGTAAAAACTCTTTTACAGCTTATTGGGATTTCATCTTTATTTATAGCAGCCAAACTTGAGGAAATCTATCCTCCAAAGTTGCACCAGTTTGCGTATGTGACAGACGGAGCATGTTCAGATGAAATTCTTACCATGGAGTTAATGATTATGAAGGCCCTTAAGTGGCGTTTAAGTCCCCTGACGATTGTGTCCTGGCTGAATGTATACATGCCGGTTGCATATCTAAATGACATCCATGAGGTGCTACTGCCACAGTATCCCCAGCAAACCATTATGCAGATTGCAGAGCTGTTGGATATCTGTGTCCTGGATGTCGACTGCCTCGAATTTCCTTACGGTATACTTGCTGCTTCAGCCGTGTATCATTTCTCTTCATCTGAATTGATGCAAAAGGTTTCAGGATATGAATGGTGCGACATAGAGAACTGTGTCAAGTGGATTGTTCCATTTGCCATGGTTATAAGGGAGATGGGGACCTCAAAACTGAAGCACTTCAGGCGCGTCGCTGATGAAGATGCGCACAACATACAGACCCACAGAGACAGCTGGGATTTGCTGGACAAAGCCCGAGCCAAGAAAGCCATGTTGTCTGATCAAAATAGGGCTTCTCCTCTCCCCAGTGGGCTCTTCACCCCTCCGCAGAGCAATAAGAAGCAGAGCAACGGGCCAGAAATGGCATGACACCCCAACCTTCACCAAAGACAGTCACGTGGAAGTGCCTGCCCCACGTTCTCTTCTGTCCTCTGCGGCGGAGGCATACATTCGCTTTTACAGATATCTAAATGGAAGAATGTTTCTTCCACAACAGATGTATTTCTGTGGATGGCATCGGACATGGCAAAGTATTTTTTATTGAATGGTTATAGGTTTTTTTAAAATAAGTGGGTCAAGTACACCAGCCACCTCCAGACACCAGTACGTGCTCCCGATGCTGCTATGGAAGGTGCTACTTGACCTGAGGACTCACGACAACAAAAGCTTGAAGCTCCAGAGGGCCGCAGTGGTGTGGCTTTCTCCGTGGGGTGCTCTGGGCTGCATTGTACCAAGTGAAGCAGGTGGTTGTGGGCAAGCGTCGTGCAGAGCCCACAGCCAGCTGAGCAGGGCGCTACCCTCTCCACACTATCAATCAGTTGACAATGTTGTACAACACCTTTAATGAACTCTGTTTTGTAACTGCTGCTATATGTATCCATTTTTTAATAAAGATAATACTGCCTTTGAGACAAAAAAAAAAAAAAAAACAAAACAGAAGCAGGAAAGTCACTGTCACTCTCCCCCTGCCCTTCTTCCCTGAAGCTGATCATGAGACTCTCATGTGAGAAGTGTCCTTTCTGTACCCAGAGGAATTGTGCGTCCTTGAGTCTGAAGACACAGGGACACAGAGAAGAGCCTGAATAAAGAGGCCTGGCTACGTTTTCCCCAATTTGTTACTGTTAGATCATACATTTTTGTCTTATCATAGCTCTCCATGACTACTCACTCTTCATAAAACCTACTGTTAAAAAAACAGCTGAGGTTTCGTTGTTTCCATGGGCCTTCATTTCCTTTGGAAGTCACTCCTGTCATATAAAACTTATTTTAAATAATTAGATGTGCTCTTCTCTTGTAAGTCTGTCTTTTGCTATAAGGGTCTCAGCAGTGAACCTAGGCTGGGTGAGGAAAAGTCATATTTCCTCCCCTACATGTACAAATGTCTTCCACTGTAAAACTATAAACATATTACTGGGGCAGATTTAAGGCAAGAAATTGAATTGTTATTCCCCTTTGGATGAACTGAACAGATGAGATAATAAACTCCCAGTTCCTCCCAGGTGGATATACATCTATAGCTCATTCCCTGAAGCTCCTTGAAGGTCAAACCTGCTGGAGATTGAGGGGACTTCCAGGGATCTCTCAGCCTAGGAGATCACTGCTGGTGAGAGGATTGCTGCAGTCTCCCTGGGAGGGTGCATGGCCACTGGAAAGTATCACTGCTGTAACTTCAACACAACTGTTTTCATCACATCTGCTCTTTGTGCAGTGTTGCAGGCAAAACACAAGAGCTAACACGCACATGAGTAACATATGCACTCAACTGTGCCTGACATGCAAAGTGCCATGTGTGAGGCACAGCTGATGAGTGTGCATATGTTTACTCATTTGGTGCTCACCTCAGGCTGAGGTCACACCACCACCTTCATCTTTTATATGAGAAAACAGATGCACAAAGACATTAAATAACCTGCCCGTGGTCACTCAGCCAGCAAAGGAGGATTTGAAAGCAGGAATTTGAAGTGAAGGCAGCCTGACTCCAGAAGACATTCTTAGAACCATTGTATTTATACTGCTTCTAACGAAATCACCTTCACAAAAGTTACAACAGTGAGAAAAACCTGACATAGGAAAATTGTGACTGTGAAAGAAATCTGACCTAACTGACTGTATCTTGCTTTTAACCTCCAAGCTGCCCTTGTCCGTTCCTGGGCAGAGGCCAGGCTAACGATGAGAGGAGTTTACTTCCAAGTCTAAGTCTGAAACAAAGATGATAGCCCCTTCCCTAAACCAATTCCTTCCTTTCTTGGGGATCAGACCTCCTTAGCAAAGCTAACAAATCAGGCACCAGATTGGAAATCATGGCTCAGGAGCCATGCAGCCAGAAGCCACAAGATTCCTAAGCTCCCCAATTGTGCCTGTAGATAACATCATTAGTGTCAAACCTAAGTTGGTGTTCAAGGTATTTTTCAGACCCTATCTTACGATGGACTAGTTGGCACACACAGACCGGTAAACTAGCTCATCTGGTCCTGTGGTCCCTGCCCAGGGGCTGACTCACTGCAAGTAAACAAGCTCTGACTCCCTGTGATTTTCATCTCCAACCCAACCAATCAGCTTTCCCCATTCCCCAGCCTCCTGCCCGCCAAACTGTCCTTAAATAAATCCCTAGCCTCTGAATTTGGGGGGTGGAAGATTTGAGTAATAATAAATCCCTGTCCTGGTCACTTAGCTGCCTCTGCATTTATTAAATTCTTTCTCTGCTGCAGAACGCCTGCTGTTCTCAGCTCCATTGGCTTTTCTGGGCAATGGGCAAGATAAAGCTACTGGGCAGTTACACTAATAAAAGAGAAACACAAATGGTAAGCATGCTTGAAAAGAAATGTAAGGCTGTGTATTTCTTTTGAAGAAACACCAAACGAGGAGGAATGATATGACAGGCAGTACACCGTCCTAAATGTTTTCACGATTCTCTTACTGTTGCTGGAGCAGCCGTGAGAAACAGCTCCCGAACACCGAATGGGGAAGGAAAGGGTTTATTATTATCATTGTTAATATTATTACAGCTGGGGACTGAGCAATGGTTCCAAATTACCCAGCTCGTTTAACAAAGGAAGGTTCTATGTTTATATAGGCTTATACTTTAGGTATTACACGTGGAAGAATCTTAGGTTTACAGCCTTAGAAATCACATATGAAAGGGTTTCGGTTTACAGCTTCAGGAATCACATATGAAAGGGCTTCTGTGTTTACAGCTTTAGGACTCACATGTTAAAAGGTTCCTGGGTTTGATCTTGTTTTAAGTAAAAACAGTCTTCCGGAGTTTCCCCAAGACCAAGCCTGCCATCTACAGGAAGGTGAAACAGGAGGCGCCAGTCGGTCAGCCTTTTCTTCTATTGAAATGCAGTGTGATAGTCAAAGGAGAAGTTGATCTCAGATGACTGGGTCTCCTTCCTCACTACCTCCCCTATATCCTTCTTATCCCAACAACTCCTCCCCAGAAACCTTCAACTTAAACACGATTCCTGCCAGGTTTGGGTTTTTCCTCCCTTTACGTTTTCCTCTCACCTGTTCCACACCCCTTCTTCCATATCTACTCTGTTCTTTCACTTTCAGATCATTGAGGATTTTCCATTGAAAAATATTTTTAAAAACCATGAAGAAGTAGATAACCGGCCATCCATATTCAGACCTCCTGGAATTAATTACTGTTAACATATGTACATATTTTTCTTCCAAATCATTTTAAGCTATTGTATTTTTTAAATTATACATGCTAAGCATAGACGATACTAACAGTACAGAAAATGTACACATATGCTAAATTTTTGATCACCTTAAGTTCAAAAATAGCTTTTCATAACATTCAGGCAACACTGGAGTTATGGTCTTGTGGTATATTTTAACTAGACTGTATATTTTAACTAGACTGTACTCTCCAGGCTGCACAAAAGAAAAAATAATAAAGAAGAATATATACATATGTGTGTTTATGTACATATATAATATATATGAAAAAATAAAATAATAAAAAAGGATATATATGCTTTTATAAAATTGAGCTTAGATTTTATTTTACAAATATTCCATTTCATAGTGCATGAACTTAACTGCAGACAAAGAGACAGAAACAGAAATGAAGGAATTCCTGAACGCCTTCCTTTAGACACTTTTCTAAAGGAATCCACATGCCCTAAATTAAGTAGAAGACATCAAGATTTGGAGGGTTTTCTTATGACTTTTTACCATCAAGTTGATTAAGGTGTGAGTTGAATATGGTACAATACATTCATTTCAAGTTTGATGACGTAGCTATTACTCCCAGGTCCTTTTGTGCCCTTTGCAGTCAGTCCCCCACCAACTCCTTGACCCCAGCAATCAATGATGGATGTAGTTTCTGTCACTATATGGGTTAGTTTCACCTGTTCTAGAAATGCACCTTGATGGTGCCACACAGGATGAACTCTTCATCACTCAGCATGTTTTTGAGATTATTCATGCTATCTGATGTTTCTGCAATGTTTCTCATTTTATTGCTGAGTAGTTCAGGTAGTTGGGGTAGATGGCAGTGCATTCTGCCGCCAGGTAAGACTACGGTTCTGACTTCTGTGTCTCTGCGTGAATATGCGCAAGGGCACCTGGGCACTGGGAGAGCCATTCACCTCCACAAAGTAAGCGTGTTACGTCCACAACCCCACAAAGTAAGTGTGTTACGTCCACAACCCAACAGGAACACTAAGAGCCACAAAGGCCTTGTTTTCATCCTAAAGAAGAGCCCGTCTGTGTACAGTTTCTACCTGGCTCTATGAGGTGAGAACACATTCCCTGCTAGCACAGAAATCCTACACTCTCATGGGGGCTGCAGTTAGAAGCAGAGGCTATGTGAAGGGTGATTCTGGGGGATATGAGAAAACACAAAGTTTTCACAGAGCGTGAGAACCCGAGAGACTGGAGACCATGAAGCAATCACTGCAAAAATTAACTTCACTTATAAAAGGAAGGGAAGAGCTCTGCAACCACTTGGCGTCTGTTAAAGAAACTCACAAGGGCGACAGCAAGAATGGTAACAAATCATTACTTTCTGTACCCCATATTTGCAGCTGTAACGATGACTTAAGACACCATGCAAGGTACCAACCCACAGAAGCTGTCAACCCTTTGCATTGCTCTCTGGGTCTTCGCACTACAAAGACACAAGTGAAAACATGGACACAGTCACCCTCTACCGCAGATTATGCAGTCAAGCTTTCCACCTTTGGGGAAACCACAGAGGTCAGCATACCCGAAGTGCAATGAATAAGCCTTCATCCTGAAAAAACCAGCCTCAAAACCACGGTATGTCCCCCACTAGACAAGTACAAACTAACATACCTCTGCCCGACACAGCCTCATACGCCTCACCCTTTACACACACGGTGACTTGGCCCATGCACCCACCCCCAACCCCTGCAGCCCGGAGCCCTCCTAGCTCTGACACACATCTGGGACTCTCAAGTCCGACCAGCAGTCCTGGTCTCACTCCCACAGAGGGAACTCTTTCGTGGGGAAGGAGAAGGTGGCGAAGCGGCAGCCCCTGCTCTGCCTCATTTACATAGTGGTCACCCTACCCGTGATGTCACCGAGAGTGCCTTCCCCACCTCCCAAAGTTTATTTTTATGCTTCTAATTTTTATGTCTCATGAAAAAAAATGAAAAGTTAAAATTTAAAATATTTGTAAGTAACTTAAAAAATTCAAATATTGTCTTGTCCATCTTTATAAATTTGCCCACGCACATGAAGTGTGCTGGGTCCACACCTGTGTCACAGCGGAGGACCCAGGGCTCTTCCTCACCTTGACAATGTGTGGAATCCTGGCTGGGACACCCCGGTGAGCTGCCCATTCAGGTCATCAGGGGAGGCCTCCCCCAGCAGGAGCTGGCTGAGCATCACGGGCAAATCCCGCCAGGCTGTGGGCAGTTCTGAGGGAGGAGATGACCTGCTTCTGGCCCAGCTGTCATTTTGGTGCTTGTCATGGCATTAACAAATGCCATGTCACATTTTTGTAGATGGCTACAAAATTTTTGTAGATGGTTACACATTTCCTCTCATGTCACATTTTTGTAGATGGCTTATTTCCTGGAGGAATGCAGGGGAACAGATTAGCAGGCACATCGCCTCCTCTGCTGAGTCTATTTACCCCTGCTGTGCTTGTAGGCAGTGACATCTTCAGGAAACCAGGGCTTCAGCTGTCACAGAGATCACCAAAGTGTGGCCTTCCTCACTGCTAACTCTGTTAATGATGGGCTAACTCTGCAGCTGGTAGGAGCAAAGAATACAGTTGAGGTGTATCTTCAAATACTTATGTCTTTTGACTTTTAAAAATGTTGTTGGCCAGGCACAGTGGCTCATGCCTTTAATCCCAGGACTTTGGGAGGCCGAGGCAGGAAGATCATGGGATCAGGAGTTCGAGACCAGCCTGACCAACATGGTGAAACCTGTCTGTATTAAAAATACAAAAAAATTTAGCCAGGCATGGTGGTGCACACCTGTGATCCTGCTACTCAGGAGGCTGAGGCAGGAGAATTGCTTGAACCCGGGAGATGGAAGTTGCAGTGAGCCAAGATTGCACCACTGCACTCCAGCCTGGGCAACAGAGCGAGACTTCATCTCAAAAAAAGAAAAAAAAAGTTATATATTTTGTGTGAAAACCCAAAATTCATGGATAAAGTGGGAAACCATCATTCTCAGCAAACTGACACAAGAACAGAAAACCAAACACTGCATGTTCTCACTCATAAGTGGGGTTGAACAATGAGAGCACATGGATACAGGGATGGGAACATCACACACTGGGGCCTGTTGAGGGGTGGGGGGCTAAGGGAGGGATAGCAGTGGGTGAGGAGACTGGGGAGGAGAAATACCTAATGTAGAGGACCGGGAGATGGATGCAGCAAACCACTACGGCACGTGTATACCTATGTAACTTCCTGCACGATCAGCACATGTACCCCAGAACTTAAAGTATAATGAAAAAATAACAAATAAATAAATAAATAAATGAAAGTACACTTCACAAGGTCACCTTTTGTGAGCACACCACAGGTGGTGCGAACGCCCCCTCAGCAACAGTTGCTTCTCCAGAGTCTTCAGCCGTGATTCTGCTCACCTCACGGGATCAGCTGCCCTCCTTCTTTAGGACAGGTCCAGGCTCCTCTTCAATTTCTCCCACTGGTCTCTGAGTCAGGGGCCTGGCTCCAAACGCTGTGTGAGTTCAGCAGCGTGGAGCTCTGCTTCCTTCACTGGGAGGTTGGGAACCCCAGACCCAGGGCAGCCAGCTCAGCCTGCCATCTGGCCTTGAGAAGCCTGGAAACACTGCAGGCTGCTCCATGTGACGGCCAGGCCAGGATCGAGTACACCCTTCCCTCAGAGCTGGCCACAACCTGGCAGGCCTTGGTCACAAAACCTAGCCTGCCCCCATCTGGCAAAATATCACTTTTCATCTGGAAGTTAAAATAAGTTAGAAAACAAATCTAAAACCAAAAACCCAGCTGTAGACAAGTCTCCATGGACGTTCTGTGGCAGGCCACTCCCCCAGAGCCGAGAGCGATGAAATGAGCTGGACATTCCCAGGCAGCTCCTGCTGCATCTGAACAGCACATCAAGCCCAAGAGGAAAGAATCCCCAATGTGAAGTGTGCCAGGACCTCTGGTCCCCCCAGCCAGAGGCGAGACGGCAGTGTGCGGCCCAACCCACGGCTCTCCCGTCAGGACTCATGCCAGCTCTGAACTTCCCATGTCTCTGCTCCTCCTGACACAGCTGCCCTCTCCCTTCCTCAGCCTCCATCCAAACCCAGCGCTTCCTCTGATCCTCCACTTAGATTCCACTTTCTTCCTTAAAATGTCAGTGTCAACTCCAGCATGAAATAACCATTCCTGTCTCACCAATGAGGGCACAAGGGTTCATCATCCAATACTCTTGCTGCACTGGCTACGTACCAGGTCATGGTCTAAGCCTTTGGAAATTTCACCCCACTGAGTGCTTGTAGCTGCCCTGTTCTATCCATTTGCAGATGAGAAAACAAGGCTCAGCATGGTTGTTGCGATTGTCCATGCCACACAGCTAGAAAGGAGTCAGCCAAGGCGTGGGCCTGGGCAGTCTGGCCCATCTGTGTCCCAACCACTGCCCTGAGCTACCTCCCTTCCCAGAGTTATTCCAAGATCTGAGCCCTCTCAGCCTGGGGAACATCAGGAATCCTCCCCTGATCCCTCTGTGCTTAGTTTGCATGATATTGATGCAGAGACAGCCCAACATTGGGGTTGAAAACCACAGGTACCATTTGAATTTGGTTGCCATCTCACCTAAAAGTCTCCTGTCTGTAGCCCAGGGCTGTCACTGATCTAATCTGTCTGAGACATTCCCTGGCCCCAGCCCCTGCTGTGTCTCCCCGGCACTGCTGTGTCTCTCACTTTTGTATTCGAGGCCACAGCTCCAAGAGGGTGGAGCCTGGTGTCGATCTTCACCCCCCTGCCTAGCACATGGAACAGGGGCTTATTTGTGAATGAACAATGATTAAATTAGTTATGTGAAAATGCTCCATAAGTGAATCACCACCTAAGTATAGCTACAGTAAGTTTAAGATAGCTTTAGTTATCATTGCTAGCTCTGTACCTGGGAAAAGGAACTCTGTAAACTTCTCAGAATCCTCTTTCACCATCTGGAAATTGAGTGATTGGATATTATTGAGTTTTCTTTCAATGCTAAAATACCACAGTTCTACTATTCATTTTATATCTTACAACAGTTTGGGAAGGTGAGAGAGATGGTTGCTTTTCTCTTTATTTCAAGGAAAGAGAGATTCAGAGTAATTTAAGCAAGTGTCAAAGGTGACATGACTGGTGTGTGGGATGCTTGGTGATGCTGGGACGATCTAGATGAGAAGATGAGACACATCAATACAGAGCACATGGAGCGTTTGGAAACTATGAATGAACCACAAGCTCTAAGCTGCATGGGAAGGGATGTCCCAGCGTCACAGTGATGCACTGGCTTCAGATCTGACTCAGTGCAGCCCCAGGAGTGGTGGTCAGAGGGATACTTGTGTCACCCCTCCCCAGCTTTGGACAGCTCAACAGAGAGAAAGAGACTGTTTGGAAGAAAGTGAGAAAAGAGGACAAGATTCTCTGCCTGTTCATCCAGACACTTCTTGCAGATCTTGTCCAAGCCCACCAATGTTGATCTGAAGCCATGCATCATGGGGTCTCACCCAAGGCCCATTTTAACCACTACTTGGGTACTTTGTTTGTAATTTTCACTCAATGCCCTAGGAATCAGCAGGTGGCAAAGCCAGCCAGGCTTCTGTCCTTCCTTTCAGGATGGTAGGTTCTTCCAGGACCCAGGAAGGTCCAGAGATGCCATAGAGCAGCCAGGGCCTGGAGTCAGAAACCTTACAAATGTACCCGGTGCTCCATTTTACTGCAGCTGAGCTGGCACCCAAACCTCACAAAAAAGTCCTTCTGACTCTTGTTTCCTCTTTCCACAGGCAGCGGAGTCTCTCCTTGTGTTCACCACCACAGTGACACAGAGAGTACTGCCAGGCTGCTGCCCATGTCTGCCTAGCACCCAAGGGCCCTTCAGTCAGCTTGTAGTGAATACCACCAGGCCTGGGACTCACCCTTCAGGGCAGCGGGCTCCCTTTGACCCAGGGCAGGTCCACAAATGTCATTCAAGAGCCGAGGCCTGCTGATTAGAAACCCAAAGAACCCATTTGGTGGTCTACCCCGCTGTGGCCCATTGGTCCCTAAAACCAGCACATGTCAGAGTCTCACCTGAGGCCCGTGGTGTACTCCCCGTGTACTGCTGCTGGCTCTTCAGGGCCTTTGGGCTCTCCAGTCAGCAGGTGATGGATCCTGCCAGGACTGGGCTCTTCCCTTCAAGGCAGCCGGTTCTTTTCTGGATCATATGTGTCTAGATATGTAGCCCAGGAACTAGGGCCTGAAATGGGGGCCTGATGACTCTGCCTGGTGCCCTAGTCTGCTGTGGCTGAGCTGGTATCCAAGATGCAAGAGCAATTCCTCTTTCTTCTCTCCTCTACCCTTGCCAAGCAAAAAGAAGAAGTCATTGTATTGCTGTGAGCTGAACTGCCTGGGCTTGGTGTTGCAAGCATTCCCTTACCAGCTGGGCTGGTATCTTCCCAGGTCCTGGGTCCCCCTCATCCACGGTCTCTGAGCACAGCACAGCACTAGGACTTGCCTAGGAATTTCAGTCCTCATGGCCTAGACTGCCTTTCAGGTTTATGTAGAGCTCCAGAGCACTTGAGCTCCTGGTGCGAAGCTTGCCAAAACTGAAGTTCCAACCCCTGGGATGGGAGATTCCCCCTGGCTGGGGCAGGTGTACATGCCCTTTCTGTGGGTGCAGGCTGAGTTCAGCTCAGCATTGCTTTCCACTGGGACAGGGCAGCGCTGAGTTCCAATGAAGAGTCCCCAATCACTGCTCTGTCCCTCCTCCAACAAACGAATTCTCCTACTGCCAGAAGATGAGGAAGGGATGGTGCCAGCAATTTAAGACTGTCTTTCCTACCCTCTTCAATGCCTCTTTCAGTGACATGAAGTTAAAGGGATGTACTTGGATTGCTCACCTGATTCTTGGTTCTTTACCTTTTGTTTACCCCTTTCTAGACACTATGGTGACTACTTTTTGACATTCATTAACTCAATTAAGACTTCCAAAGTACAGGGTGCAATTAAAAGCTGTTTAGAGTTATAGAAATAGGCTTAGAGGACTTTATGAAAAAGCCAAGGTTAAAGTGACTCAGTTGAGCATCAAGGAGCCAAGCTTAGATGTACAAGATTTCAGCAAACATGTTCTCTAGAACCAGGCTTTGCATAGCACCTGGCACCAACAACATGTTCAAATAAATGAATGAATGAATGAACCAGAAGCATCCTGGAAGGAGCAGCATGGTCAAAGCCTGTACTTCCTGCTCCATCCACTGACCACAGCACACTGAGGACCATGGTTCAGTGCCTTGTTTACTGACCCTCTCCTTCCTTGGACCTCAGCCGATTTCCCTCCCTGGGAAAAACCACCCACATCAAGTGGCTGAGCCTGTGGCTGAGGTACAGTACAGAGGCCTTTGCAGGAAAGTGGCCTCTCAGGGACTTCCCCAGAGCCACCACCAGCACAGAAGCCTGGACTTTGAGCTGCAAGCCCTCTTCTAGTCCACGCTTCCTCTGGCCCCTGCTTGGCCTAAGTCCAGATGCAAAACATTTTTAAACATGTACAAGGGTTGGTTTAGGAGTTGTGTGGCTCTCATCACAGGAAAACAGTAAGTTGGCTTTCAAAGTCACCTGGACAACAGTGGGACCAGTGGGGAGAAAACATTTTTGTAACTAAGAGTTTTTCCTGACAAATAAAACACAAATGCTCATCATGTTAGTAACCTTTTCCCCTCCTTGATTTTATAATGGACATAGCAGTTAGTGAAAGCACTTCAGTTCCCCATGGGACTAGGGCTGGGGTATGGTCATTTAGAGTGTGGTGGGGGCCAGCTGGCCTGGTGCCTACAACTGGAGCCCTGGACAAGCATCTCTTGTTCCTCATGGGAGCTCCTCCCACCTTGAGTCACTGCAGGCTCACACCTCTGCTCACGGTCCTTATCTGGGCTGTGGCAGAGGGGACCAAGAGCAGCCCAGGGCAGGGAGAGCTTCAGGGCCCAGAAGGACTGGTTCTTGCTTCTGGAGAGAGCAGTCAAAAGAGATGAACCTTCATCTCCAGGATGGCTGCTGGCTTCTGGGTCCTGTGGGGCTACAAGAGGAAGGTGAAGGGAATAGAGCCAGCATTGCTGATATTTTATAATGTGTGTTTCAAGAAACACTTTGGCCCGCATTACATCTGAGGTGCTTTGAAGAGCTCTAGCACGTCTTGTCCTAATTCCTTATGACCTAGTGAGATCAGTGGGCAGCAACACTGGCTCAGTTTCAAGATGGGATGTCACCTAGTGCGTTTATGCAGCTCTCACGGGATACCTGGAACTAAGCAATTCCTAATAAACACAAGGTTGTTATCTCACAGTTATCAAGGCTGGGAAGTCCAAGATCAAGGTGTTAGCATCTGGCGAGGGCTTTCTTGCTGTGTCATCACAGGGCAGAAGGTGAAAGGGCAAGTCAGTGAACTCTCTTCTCTGAGCACTCACGTCTGTGAGCTCTTTCCATAACAACATTAGTCCACTCCTGATAGCTCTGCCCTCATGACTTAGCTGCCTCTTAAAGCCTCACTCCCAACACTATTGTACTAGGGGTGAGGTTTCAATTTAGGAGTTTTGGAGGGGTCACAAACATTCAAACCTTCGGACATAAATGATAGGTTGATTTTCTCTCAAGCAATCGTGAGGCCATAGTCTTCACTGCATTGATAAATCTTGCTTCCCAGTTCCTGTATCTTTACAGTTTTTTCCTTGATGAGGGGCCTGATGTCCTCTACTGCATTCCCTGGGTGCTGTCATTGTGAATTCCAGTGGCCTCAGGAAGGTGTACATCCCTAGAGCCTGGATATCTGGATATCTTATGGGGAGGACCTACTTGGCGCTCTGTGCCTGGAGTCAGGGATCCTGTCCTGACAGCTTTGGACTCACCCTCACGCCCATTCCCTAACAGGACAGAAGAAAAAGGTTTTCATGTCCTATAAGATATTAATAAGCTCCTACATTAATTTTATCACTATTACTAGTACTTCTGACAGAGTAATAATTTTAAAATTAAACAGAAATTTAAATCAATGTGTTGCTGACATCCCAGTTCTAAGGGGAGCAGCAGTATATCCAACAGCATGTCTCAGGAGAATTACCATATAATCAACATATATCTAAAGGCAAGTGGGGGAAAACAAAACTGCTGAGTCTTCCAGCCAAAAAATAATAAACCCCTGGGAAGGGAACTGAAGTGAAGCCAGCCTTGTCCAGTGATTGCTGTCTCATCGTTACGCCATGCCTGCATACAGGAGCCCTTCCCCTTGCCCCCTCACCCACACTCCCTTTCTACTTGCTGGCTTTTTTTTTTTTTTTTTTACAGGTGCCAGGGTATTAGAAGTTTTCTAGTTCTTCAGATAAAAAGTGTCTTCAATTCCCACCTCATTTCTTGGAAACTGTAAGAGCAAAATCAACCAAAGAAGAACATCTGGCTTTCTTTTAATAAGAACACCTGGTTCAACATCAAGGGGGAGAAGATGATCATGTAATTGTTCCAAATAAACACCAATAAATCTGAGCCCAGATGAGCCAGGAGTTCCTAAAGAGGATCTGCTTTTCTTCTGTTTACAAGTGTACTGGCAGGAACCTCGGCAGAAATGCGAGGAGCAAGCCCCGGGCACATCCGTGCTATGCCAGGTCGCATCCCCTAGGACATTAGTTACATGGGCCCAGACAGGTACACCTGCTGTTCAGGTGTACAGCAGCCCTGGGCCAAAGCCCTGAGGGATTCTGATGTACCCAACCTGATTTACCAACCAGGACAGTCTGGCAACTCCTTGAGGACCTGCCGAAAGTGCTGGTGTCCAGGGTGATTGCCTGGCCAGACCCCCTGGCTGCAGGCAGGAAGAGTGAAACCTGGGACTGAGGGTGTAGAGAGAGCGGAGTGCAGTTAGACAGGAAGCAAAAGATGGAAGAGGAAGGTGAGGGGACAGGAAAATGACAACAAAGGGAACACACCAGTGGGGAAGAGAGAGAAAGGCCACGAGAAAGGAAAGAGAACAACGGAGAAGTTTCTGTGCAGCCTGGGCAGCAGAGCGAGACTCTGGGACAAAATAATAATAATAATAATAATAATAATAATAATAATAAACTAGAGATGGGTTCTCACTGTGTTGTCCAGGCTAGTTTTGAACTCCTGAGCTCAAGCGATCCTCCCACCTCAGCCTCCCAAAGCACTGGGATCACATGCATGAGCCTGCATGCCTGGCCCACACCAGCTGTGTTTAATCAATGCAGGGTAACCCTGCGGCTTGGTGACATCAGCAGGCTGTTGGCTACTGCGTGTTTTTTTCCATCCTGCCCCACTCCCTGCTGAAACCAGGGGAAGAAGATCCTTCTGAGACAGAAGAATAAGGAGTCTATCCCAGGTCACCAGGTCCTGGGGTGGGCCATCCAGATTTGGAGGGGACGGGAGGTACCCGTTTGCTGAGGGCCTTCACTGTGCTGGGCACATTTGTGGCCAAGCTGGGTGAATGATCTTGGGGACGCCTCCTGCTTCATCCGCCTCACTGCTTCCTTGCAATGAGAATTTCCCACGTCAGGGCAACCTAACAGCTCAGTGGTGGCTCTTTTGAATCTCACAGATGGCACGTTGAGAGCAGACAGTGGCTGCCAAGTACCTGAAAGTGGCCCAGAAAGCTGGGCTGTTCCACACACTTTGCCCAGCCATGCACTGAAGCCAGAAAAGGCGGCCTTGGGCTGGAGCCAGGGCACAAATCACAGCTGCAAGTTCTGGGTCTGCCAACAGCTCCAGGGTGGCCTTGAACCAGCAGCAGCCCACCTCCTGCCTCAGTGCCTTGTTTAAAACAAAAGAACTCAAGGCATTGAGAACTCATGTGCACCGTGAGATGGGGCAGCTGCTGTGGAAGCCAGTCTGGCACTTCCTAAAAAGGCTGAACACGGAGTTGCCACATGACCCAGCAATTGTCTCCTAATTATGTGCCCAGAGGAATTGGAAGCAGGTGTTCAAATAGAACCACGACACAAATGTCCATATAGTCCCTATGACTTACAATGGTGAAAAGGTGGAAATGACCCAAGTGTCCATTAGTAACACAGCATGGCCCTCCACACACTGGAACACGACTCAAAGCTGTTAAGAGTTTCTGATTTGCACCTTTTTCATTCAGGATTCACCTGCCGCCGCAGTCTGAGTTTATTGGCATAGGCAGGGTCCACTGACCTTTTTTTTTTCCCCACATAATTAAATTAGGGTCTCTTCTGTTCAACTCTGTGGACATTTGGGGCTAGATTGTTCTCTGGGCTGGGGCTGTCCTGGGCACTGCAGGGTGCTGAGTGGTGTCCCTGGCCCCTACCCACTCCATGCTGGGAGCACCTCCAGTCCTGACAACCGCAGATGTCCCCAGACATTGCCCAGTGTCCCCTGGGGGCAGGATTGCCCCTGACTGAGAACCCCCCCCCAGGTTAGGGGAATCTACGAACCCCCAAGAGACTCTTTGTCCCATGACCATCTCTCCTACTGAGGTCCCAGGAGGCTGCGCACATTAAAATCCACACCCTGAATGGGGAGAGAGAAAGAGGTGAATTCCAGGAGCTGGGGGTCCCCCTGGTTTTTGCCATGTGTCCCATTAGAAGTTTATTACTATGATCAGGGAACAGACTGCATTTTTTTCCAAATAATTAACGCAGGTTCTCCCCCACTCCAGGCAGTGTAGACACCTGCTGGTCCATGAGGCAGTGGCTTGAGACAATGGACTTTAGGTGAGGGCCTGAGAGCCCAAGGCCACCCTACATGTTAATTCAACACCTAATTCAACGTAATTCAAGCAAATTCAACTAATTCAACTTAGGCGCTGATTCAACAGGAGACAGTCTGTGCCAGGAAGGAGGCTGCAGCCAGCAGCAGGGTTCAACTGTCATCAGAAATTCTTTGTCTGAATTCCTTTTTCCTGACCTTTAGACACCATCCCTTACCCTGGCTGGTTCTACTCAGCTACAGGGTCATGTTAAGATGTTCAGGGCCTGGGGCACATTTGCCCTCCTGGGCCACGTCCTTCACTCACAAAAGTCCAAAGCTGGCCAGGCGCGGTGGTTCACATCTATAATCCCAGCACTTTGGGAGGCCGAGGTGGGTGGATCACCTGAGGTCAGGTGTTTGAGATCAGCCTGGCCAACATGGGGACACCCCATCTCTACTAAAAATACAAAAATTAGTCAGGTGTGGTGGTGGGTGCCTGTAGCCCCAGCTACTCGGGAGGCTGAGGCAGGAGAATCACTTGAACTGGGAGGTGGAGGTTGCAGTGAGCCGAGAACACATCACTGCACTCCAGCCTGGGCAATGCAGAAAGATTCTGTCTCAATAAAAAGAAATCCAAAGCCGTATTTTACAATTGTCTCAGCATAAAGACAAACAGAATCCAGACTGGAGTCATGATTATACACTCACAAGTATTTTATTCATCTTTTGTCAACTGGATTTTAAAACATCTCCAGGGGCCCTGGACCTGGGGCTTTTGTGCCATGGGAGGCTGGATCCTGCCGGGAGCAGGATCCTCCCTTTACCCAGGCTGGGTCACCCCAATGTGAAATGCCCAACTCCCAGACTCACGTCCTTTGCAGCCTGGGCCGCTACCCTGGAACGGGGTGCTCCTGGCATGGAGTGGTGGAGGCCAGGGATGCTGCTCAGCACCCTGCAGTGCCCAGGATGGCCCCATTCCAGAGAAGAATTGGGCCCCAGGGGAGAACATAGACCAAAGTCAATCCAATTATTAAAAAGAAAGAGGCTGGGTGCAATGGCTCACCCCTGTAATCCCAGAATTTTGGGAGGCTGAGGCGGGTGGATCACGAGGTCAGTAGTTCCAGATCAGCTTGACTAAGATGATGAAACCTGTCTCATCCATGAGGTTTTTGTATTTTGGATTTTCAGAAAATACAAAATACAAAAATTAGCCAGGCATGGTGGCGGGAGCCTGTAATCCCAGCTACTTGGGAGGCTGAGGCAGAAGAATTGCTTGAATCCAGGAAGCAGAGGTCACAGTGAGCTGTGATCTCGCCACTGCACTCCAGCCTGGGCGACAGGGCAAGGCTTCCTCTCAAATTAAAAAAAAAAAAGATTTTATTTTTATTTATTTTAAATTTTACTTTTTATTTTTTTTAGAGTCATCCGGGCTGGAGTGTAGTGGTGTGATCTGGCTCATTACAACCTCCACCTCCCAGGTTCAAGTGATTCTCCTGCCTCAGCCTCCCGAGTAGTTGGAATCACATGTTCCTGCCACCATGCTCAGCTAATTTTTGTTTTTTTTGTAGACACCTGTTGTTGCTCTGTTGACCAGGCTGGTCTCGACCTTCTGAGCCCAAGTGATCCTCTCGCCTCGGCCTCCCCAGGTGCTGGGATTACAGGCATGAGCCATTGCACCTGGCCTGAGAGACTTTTTTTTTTTTTTTTTAAATCCATACATTTATTCTGTCCCTGCCTGGAGGTGAGGGAAAGGGGATCCGGAGAGCCTGTGAAAGAAGATGGGGTTCTGGTGGGAAGGCAGTGTCTGGAGGCCGGTGGGCTCCATGCAAGGCAGGCCCTGGGGCTAATGAGGGGCTGGCTGGGTTCTCAGAGGTCATGGAGTGCAAGGGTGGGGCGGCGAGTGGTGGAAGCTGGCCACCCGGAAGGCAGGCCAGCTCCTGGAGCCCGGAGGCAGGTCTAGCCCATGCCAGGCTGAGTGTGGCCCTGGCCCCCGCTGGAGTCTGTCCCATACCCACCCCCTAGGTGGGAAGGCAGCAGGCCCACTCTTCCCAGTGGGAAAGGGCTGTGCAAGTCATCAGGTTTAAATAAAAATAATAAAAATAACAATACAAAATAAAAAAAGACTGTCTCAAACAAACCTGGGACAAGCCCACCCCACGCCCCCCAGTGAGGAGCAGAGGTGTCAGCTGCCACCTGGGAGGGAGTGAGGGCCTGGCCAGAAGGGCAGGAGGGGCTGTGGGCCAGTTGGAGGTGGGCTCCATCCTGGTCTCTGTCAGCAGCAGTTTATAGAGACGCCAGAGGTCTAGGGGGCAGAGGGTGGGGAGGGGTGCGAGGGGCTGCAGCAGGACGTGGGCTGGGATGGGCTGGGCGAGGCATTCTCTGGCCACCGGCTCATCCCACTGCTCTGGGCTGCCTCGCCAGGTGGACGGGTTACTGGAGATTTATTGCACTGTTTGGAAGAGGCCTGGGACTAAGGACAGGCCGGGGCGGCAGGAGAGGTGAGCTGGAGGCAGGCAGGCGTCATCACTTGGTCTTGGCGTCTTCTCGGACCTTCCAGATCACCAGGTGCATGCAGGCACTGGCATCCTGGCTGGAGCTGTGCCCATCCACATTGTCCTGGATATCTGTCTGAGGTAGTCAGCCATGAGGTTCCGCAGGGACCGCTTGCATGGAAGGCTGAGGCGGTGGGGGAAGAGCACGGACGTGTCCACGACGGTGCTGTGGATGACCTTCAGGGCCAGGAGGTTGCTCTGCAGGCTGTGTCCAATGAGGAAGGTGTTGGCGCTGAACATGCTCAGCAGGACGGCCTGGACGTCGTGCAGTGTGACACTCGTGTCCGCGATGTCAGCCTCTGTCACACCCAAAAACCTGGTGTTGTAGTCCACGATCGCATTGTCCGGCTTCACGAAGGTGTCATAGACCATGTGCACATCCATGTCCCCCGTGATGCGTGTCAGCTCCTGGCCGTGCGTTGTGTAGGACATCTCGCTGTCCAGGGCGTAGATCCCTGGGTGGCCGTCTCCGGAGAGTTCTTTCTCAAAGGTCTTCACAAAGCCCTTGGGGCGCTCCTTCCGGCCATCCTGCATGTGTTGCTTGGCAACCTGGCAGCCGACAGGGCTGTCGGCAGCCGAGCAACACGAGTACTGGGCCTCCCAGCCTCTGGCCACCCGGCTCCGGCACAGCCGTCCCCAGTGGTAGTAACACTCCTTATCACGGACACAGTGGCCCGAGGAGGACACGAGGTACTTGGTGCAACAGCAGCAGCAGGTCCTGCAGGAAGAGTCCTGGGGCCTCTTCTCAGTTGTGAAGACGATGGTGCCCCCGGGCCCTCAGGGTGCAGGAAAGGGTAGCCATTCTCCTTGAGCTGGTCCTGGGTAAGCAGGTACTCCTTGAGGCGGCTGTATAGGGCGGCCCGTTTCAGGTCCTCCCCACAGGGACTGCTTGGGCGGCTGAGCGAGAAGCTGGTCTTGGTGGCCAACCTGCCCCCCAACACCGCCTCATGGGACACACCACGCTTGGCACACTCGGTTCCCCCAGCCCTGTGGCCTCGTCCTCACTCTCATCCCCAAAGAGGTCAGCGTGGCTCAGGGCCCACCTCTTCAGCTTGGGAGCGTCCTGGGAGGCACCCTCGTCCAGCGAGCAGGCTTTGCGCTCCACCAGCTTCCCCGACGGGGTCTTGGCGCCCTTCCTGTCGGGGAGCTGGAGCGGGGCCGGGTGGAGCTCTGCTGGCTGCCAGTCGGGAGTCCCTGCTTGCGGGGCTTGGTTGCTCGGCTGGCCGGTCAGGCCTCCCTTTCCCTGAGCTGGCCACAGGAGTGGCCGAAGATGGCTTCTTCTTGGTCCCTTCTGGCCACTCTGCCTTGCGGTGGGGGCTGCTGGCCTGCAGGCCCTTCTTGTCCACACAGGGCCTGTCCCCCCGCCCTCGGCACTTGTCTTTGGTCTTGTCTGCCTCCAAGGTTCAAGTGATTCTCCTGCTTCAACCTCCCAAGTAGCTGGGATTATGGGTGCACACAACCAGGTCTGGCTAACTTTGTATTTTTTTGTAGAGATGGGGTTTCTCCATGCTGGTCAGGCTGGTCTCGAACTCCTGACCTCAGGTGATCTGCCCGCCTCAGTCTCCCAATGTGCTGGGATTACAGGCTGAGCCACCATGCCTGGCCTGATGATGGCCTTTTATTCCACTTCCCCACAGCTGATTCCTGATAGTCTTGTTCACTCTCCTCCATAAAAGAACAACTGCTTCAAGGCCAGGTGCAATAGCTCACGCCTGTAATCCGATCACTTTAGGAGGCTGAGGGGAAAGGATACCTGTGCCCAGGAGTTCGAGACCAGCCTGGGCAAAATACTTTACAAGGAAAAAAAATTTGACGAGGTCTCACTATATTGTCCAGGCTGGTCTCGAACTTCTGGTCTCAAGTGATCCTCCTGCCTCAGTTTCCCAAAGTGCTGGGATGACAGGTGTGAGCCACCATACCTGGCTGTTACAAAATTTTTAAAGAATTAGCTGAGTGGAGTGGTGCATGCCTATAGTCCCAACTACTCAGGAGGCTGAGGCAGGAGGCCTACTTGAGTCCAGAAGGTTGAGGCTGCAGTAAGCCATGATCACACCACTGCCTGGACAACAGAGTGAGACCTGACTAAAAGAAAGAAACAAAAGAAAAACTGTTTTTTAGCCAACTCTTTTTGTTTGTTTGTTTTGCAATGGAGTGTGACTCTGTCACCCAGGCTGGAGTGCAATGGCACAATTTCGGCTCATTGCAACCTCTGCTTCCCAGGTTCAAGTGATTCTCCTGTCTCAGCCTCCCGAGTAGCTGGGATTACAGGCACCTGCCATCACGCCTGGCTAATTTTTGTATTTTGAGTAGAGACAAGCATTCGCCATGTTGATCAGGCTGGTCTCGAACTCCTGACCTCAGGTGATCTGCCTGCCTTGGCCTCCGAAAGTGCTGGGATTATGGGTGTGAGCCATCGCACCTGGCCCAGCTGTACTATTTCTATGGCAATTGAATTCTTATTTTAACTCATTTGAGAAAATAATCACGTAAGTTTAAATAAATTTGGACTAGACATGAAAATTCTGAATACTTTTATTCAGTTGAGCCACAATACCTACATAAAGCCTTCAACACGATAGCTTGTCTCAGAAAATACCTTCCAGCTTGAGACAGAATAGAAGTATAAACTCTGTATCACTTGCCATTTTACATACAAACATAATTGTCTTGGTTTTTGTTTTGTTTTGAGCAGGGGAGTCTTGCTCTTGTTACCCAGGCTGGAGTGCAATGGTGCAATTTCAGCTCACAGCAACCTCCGCCTCCCAGGTTCAAGCAATTCTCCTGCCTCAGCCTTCTGAGTAGCTGGGATTACAGGGGCCCACCACCATACCAGGTTAATTTTTGTATTTTTAGTAGAGACTAGATTTTGCCATGTTTCAGGCTGGTCTTGAACTCCTGACCTCATGATCTGCTCGCCTCAGTCTCCCAAAGTACTGGGATTACAGGTATGAGCCACCATGTCAGGCCCATAATTGTCATAATTCATGTTTTTGTTGTGTCAACCTAAATAACAGACTGTCTAAAAGAAAATGATGGTAACAGGCATTGAAATGGTAATATGCGGCCATAGCAAACTATGTGCTTATTCAAAGAGGTAAAGGAAGACAAAGGTTGTTTTTGGTCTTCGGTTTTTTTGAGACAGGGTCTCTGTTGTCCAGGTTAAAGTGCAATAGTGAGGTCACAGCTCACTGCAGCCTCAACATTCGGGTTCAAGCCATCCTCCTGCTTCAGCCAGGGCACAATCACAGCTCACTGTAACCTCCACCTCCCTGGTTCAAGCAATTCTCCTGCCTCAGCCTCCCTAGTAACTGGGATTACAGGGGCCTGCCACCACACCAGGCTAATTTTTGTATTTTTAGTAGGACTAGGTTTTGCCATGTTGGCCAGGTTGGTCTCAAACTCCTGACCCCAAGATATGCCTGCCTTGGCCTCCCATAGTTCTGGGGTTACAGGTGTGAGCCACCACATCTGGTCCATAATTGTCATAATTCATGTTTTTATTGTGCCAATGTAAATAACAGAGGCTGTCTAAAAGAAAACGATGGTAACAGGCATTGAAATGGGAATACGGGCACCATAGCGAACTATGTGCTTATTCAGGGAGGTAAAGGAGACAAAGGTTGTTTCGTTTTTTTTTTTTTTTTTTTTTTTTTTTAAGACAGGGTCTCTGCTGCCCAGGCTGGAGTGCAGTGGTGAGATCACAGCTCACTGTAGCCTCAGCACACGGGGCTCAAGCAATCCTCCTGCTTCAGCTGCCAAGGTGCTGGGACCATAGGCATACACTACTGTTCCCAGCTAAGTTTTGTATTTTTTGTATATATAGGGTTTTGCTATGTTGCCCAGCCTGGGACAAAGGTTGTTTGTTTGTTTGTTTGTTTGTTTTTGGGGTAGTCTCACTGTCACCCAGGCTGGAGTGCAATGACACAACCTCAGCTCACTGAAACCTCCCCTTCCTCAACCTTTCAAGCAGCTGAGATTACAGGCACACACCACCACCATGCCCAGCTAACTTTTGTGTTTTTAGTAGAGACAGGGTTTCACCATATTGGCCAGGCTGGTCTCCAACACCTGACCTCATGATCCACATGCCCAGGCCTCCCAAGGTGGTGGGATTACGAGCTTGAGCCACTGCATCTGGCCGACAAAGGTTTTTAAAGGAAAAAAAAGTGAGGATTACATAATTGTTCAGAAATAATTATCCTCATCCTCAAAGATCAGTAGCAAGGGTCAGCCTTGACCACCTGGGCTCAAGTAATCCTCCTGCTTCAGCCTCCAAGGTGCTGGGACCATAAGCATACACTACTATTCCCAGCTAATTTTTGTATTTTTCTTATATATGGGGTTTTACCAGTCTGAGTGTCTCTGTAAAAGTATTTTTGTGTGTAAGCCTGTAGTTCTTGTAGAGTGTTTTTCATTACTAAACATGTAAATGTGAGAACCCTCTCTTCATGACCTTCCCTGGTTCTATTTGTGAGAGGGTTTCTTAATATTAGTGGCTCCATTATGATAGTGGTAATTTTCACAGTGCTTTGAACAAAAATTATACATTTTAACAAAAATTAGGGTTTAAGGGAACAAATCTTAATATGGTTTTATATATTAAAAAAGTGACTTCCTGGCCAGGCGCAGCAGCTCACACCTGTAATCCCAGCACTTTGGGAGGCCGAGGTGCATGGATCACCTGAGGTCAGGAGTTTAAGATGAGCATGCCCTACATGGTGAAACCCTGTCTCTACTAAAATACCAAAAATTAGTAAGGCATGGTGGCAGGTGCCTGTAATCCCAGCTACTCAGGAGGCTGAGGCACAAGTATTGTTTGAACCCAGGAGGTGGAGGTTGCAGTGAGCTGAGATCACGCCACTACACTCCAGTCTGGACCACAAGAGGGAAACTGTGTCTCAAAAAAAAAAAAAAGAAAAGAAAAGAAAAGAAAAGAATAAGAAAAAAACGTGTCTTCCTCCAGGTACACTGGCTTATGCCTCTCATTTCCACCACTTTGGGAGATGGAGGTGGGAGGATTGCTTGACTCCAGGAGTTTGAGACCAGCCTTGGCAACATAGCAAGACCTCACCTCTACAAAAAATTAAAAATTATTAGGATACATGCCTGTAGTCCCAGCTTCTTAGGAGGCTGAGGTGTGTGGATTCCTTGAGCTCAGAACTTCTAGATTGCAGTGAACTATGATCGTACCACTACACTCCAGCCTGGGCGACAGAGTGATATCTGTCTCAAAAAGAAAGGAAAAGGAAAAAATAAAATAAAATGTTACTTCCAATTAAAAGTAACTAATTTATCAACTATTAAGAAACTTTTTTGTTTTGTTTTTATAAATAATGAATATTACATTTCCAAAAATTCATCTGGGATTTAGAAATCTCAAATGTGCCTATAGCGTGTCTTCCTGCACTTATGTCTATTACCCCAGACCTCCCCTAGCTACCAATTTCATCAGTTTCATGTAGATTTGGATCTAGTCAGCATTTTTGTGTTTTGAGATGAACGTTTGCTCTTGTTGCCTAGGCTGGATTACAGTGGCATAATCTCGGCTCACCACAACCTCTGCCTCCCAGGTTCAAGCTATTCTCCTGCCTCAGCCTCCCAAATAGCTGAGATTATAGGCATGTGCCACCACCCCTGGCTAATTTTTGTATTTTTAGTAGAGATGGAGTTTCACCATATTGGCCAGGCTGGTCTTGAACTCCTGACCCAGTGCTCTGACCACCTCGGCCTCCCAAAGTGCTGGGATTACAGGTGTGAGCCACCATGCCCAGACTTCAACTGTGTTTCTTTACTCTTCTAGACATACTGTTCCAACAAGTCTTGTTTTTTTGTTTTAGTTTTTTTTTTTTCTTTTTCTTTTCTTTCTTTCTTTCTTTTTTTTTCTGATACAGAGTCTCACTCTGTAGCCCAGGCTGGAGTGCAGTGGTGTGACTTTGGCTCAGTATAACCTCTGCCACTCAGGTTCAAGTGATTCTCCCACCTCAGCCTCCTGAGTAGCTGGGATTACAGATGCTTGCCACCATGGCTGGCTGATTTCTTTTGGAGTTTTAGTAGAGATGGGGTTTCACTATCTTGGCCAGGCTGGTCTTGAACTCCTGACTTCATGATCCACCCACCTCAGCCTCCCAAAGTACTGGGATTACAGGCACCTGCCACTGCACCTGGCTAATTTTTGTATTTTTAGTAGAAATGGGGTTTCACCATGTTGGCCAGACTAGTCTTGAACTCCTGAGCTCAGGTGATCCACCCCCTTCAGCCTCCAAAAGTGCTAGAGTAATAGGCGTGAGCCACTGCACTTGGCCAATAGTGGTGTTTTGATACATATAATGTACAGTGGTCAGATCAAGGTCATTAGCATATCTATCATCACAAACATGTATCATTTCTCTGTGTTGGAAACATTCAATATCCTCCTTCCAGCTAAGGAGATTATGTCCTGGTCGATAACTAATGTCAGCATCCCATGAATTGAAGGGTCCACCTTTTCTACCCTGTGGCAATGCTGGCTTTGTTGCAGATTCATGCCTAAAATAGGTGAGTCCATCTCAAGCTTTCTGATCTATTCCACTGGCCCAGATGTCCCTCCCTCTGTGAACCCCATTCTGTAGTTATTACATTTTTAAAACGTTTAATGTTAGGGAGTCTCATCACCTCACTACCTTGTTTTTGCTTGTTGTTTTATTTTATTTTATTTATTTTACTTTTGAGTCGGAGTCTCACTCTGTTACCCCAGCTGGAGTGCAATGGCGTGATCTCGGCTCACTGCAACCTCCACTTCCTGGATTAGGGTAATTCTCCCGCCTCAGCCTCCCGAGTAGCTGGGATTACAGGTGCGTGCCACCATCCCCCACTTATTTTTGTATTTTTTATAGAGATGGCCTTTCACCATTTTGACCAGACTGGTCTCAAACTCCTGACCTTGTGATCTGCCCACTTCGGCCTCCCAAGATGCTGAGATTACAGGCATGAGCCACCATGCCTGGTCCTTTGTTTGTTTGTTCATTTTTTGAGTCAGAGTCTAACTCTGTCACCAAGGCTGGAGTGCAATGGTGCGATTTCAGCTCACTGCAACCTCCATCCCCCAGGTTCAAGCAATTCTCATGCCACAACCTCCCAAGTAGCTGGGATTACAGCCATGAGCCACAATGCCTGGCTAATTATTTATTTATTTATTTATTTATTTATTTATTTATTTAGTAGAGATGGGGTTTCTCCATGTTGATCAGGCTGGTCTTGAACTCCCAACATCAGGTGATCCACCTGCCTTGGCCTCCCAAAGTGCCACAATTACAGGTGTGAGCCACCACACCAGGCCTAGTAATCATTTTTATACTTTAGCAAAAAACCCAGGTTGGAGTTTTAATGAAACTGAACTGAATATTCTTTCCAGTGGTTGAGAACTGATATCATGGTGGCAGAGTTCTTTCTAAGAACATTTTCCACATTTCTACTTAGTAGGTTTTTGATGTCATCATGAACATTTTTATTATTCCACTGTGGGGATTCACTGTCTATGTGAAATTATTTTAATTTTTTACATATCTTATTGGAGTAATTATAGCATTTATATTTAGACAGATATATTTTTGTATGTTTATGTAGATATACAAAATGCTGTCCACATTTGGAAAATTTTGAGCATCAAAGTCAATGAAACAACAGACCATTACCCACTGAACAATTCAAGAAACCATGTGCAAAAAATTACACAAATACAGAAGAAGAGAAAGCTCTTCCTTAGAGTAGAATGCAAAAATTGAAAGAAAGATGGAGTTTAAAAATCACCCTTTTGGCCAGGCATAGTGGCTCATGCCTGTAATTCCAGCAGTTTGAGATGTCAAGCCAGGTGGATCACCTGAGCCCAGGAGTTTGTGACCACCCTGGGAAACATGGTAAGACCTCGTTTCTACAAAAGAATTTTTTAAATTAGCTAGGCTTGGTGGTCCACACCTGTCATCTTCACTACTTGGGAAGCTGAGGTGGGAGGATCACTTAAACATGGAGGTTGAGGCTGCAGTAAGCTGTGACTTTGCCTCTGCACTCAGCGACTTTGCCTGGGTGACAGAATGAGACTCTTTTTATTGTTGTTGAGATGGAGTCTCAATCTATCACCCAGGCTGGAGTGCAGTTGTGCAATCTCCACTCACTGCATCCTTCGCCTCCCAGGTTCAAACGATTCTCCTGCCTCAGTTTCCCGAGTAGCTGGGATTACAGGCATCCACCACCACACCTGGCTAATTTTTGTATTTTTTTTTTTCCTCTTCTTTCTCTCTTTTTTTTTTTTTATTGCATTTTAGGTTTTGGGGTACATGTGAAAAACATGTAAGGTTGTTGCATAGGTGCATACGTGGCAGTGTTATTTGCTGCCTCCGTCCCCTTCACCTATATCTGGCATTTCTCCCCATGCTATCCCTCCCCAACTCCCCACTCCCCGGCTGGCCCCCCCCAACAGACCCCCGTGTATAGTGTTCCCCTCCCTGTGTCCATGTGTTCTCCTTGTTCAACACTTGCCTATGAGTGAGAACATGTGGTGTTTGATTTTGTGTTCTTGTGTCAGTTTGCTGAGAATGATGGTTTCTAGGTTCATCCATGTCCCTACAAAGGACGTGAACTCCTCGTTTTTAATGGCTGCATAATATTCCATGGTGTATATGTGCCACATTTTTCCTGTCCAGTCTATCATCGATGGGCATTTGGGTTGGTTCCAGGCCTTTGCTATTGTAAACTGTGCTGCAATGAACATTCGTGTGCATGTGTCCTTATAGTAGAACGATTTGTAATCCTTTGGATATATGCCCAGTAATGGGATTGCTGAGTCAAATGGAATTTCTATTTCTAGGTCCTTGAGGAATCGCCACACTGTTTTCCACAGTGGTTGAACTAATTTACACTCCCACCAACAGTGTAAAAGTGTTCCTATTTCTCCACATCCTCTCCAGCATCTGTTTTCTCCAGATTTTTTAATGATCGCCATTCTAACTGGTGTGAGATGGTATCTCAATGTAGTTTTGATTTGCATTTCTCTAATGAACAGTGATGATGAGCATTTTTTCATGTTTGTTGGCCTCATGTATGTCTTCTTTTGTAAAGTATCTGTTCATATCCTTCTCCCATTTTTGAATGGGCTTGTTTATTTTTTTCTTGTAAATCTTTTTTAGCTCATTGTAAATTCTGGATATCAGTCCTTTGTCAGACGGGAAGGCTGCAAAAATTTTTTCCCATTCTGTTGGTTGCCGATTCACTCTATTGACTGTTTCTTTTGCCGTGCAGAAGCTGTGGAGTTTGATTAGGTCCCATTTGTCTATTTTGGCTTTTGTTGCCAATGCTTTTGGTGTTTTGGTCATAAAGTCCTTGCCTACGCCTATGTCCTGAATGGTTTTGCCTAGGTTTCCTTCTAGTGTTTTTATGGTGTTACGTCTTATGTTTAAGTCTTTAATCCATCTGGAGTCAATTTTAGTGTAAGGTGTCAGGAAGGGGTCGAGTTTCTGCTTTCTGCATATGGCTAGCCAGTTTTCCCAACACCACTTATTGAAGAGGGAATCCTTTCCCCATTGCTTGTTTTTTTCAGGTTTGTCAAAGATCAGGTGGTTGTAGATATGTTGTGTCGCCTCCGACACCTCTGTTCTGTTCCATTGGTCTATATCTCTGTTTTGGTACCAGTACCATGCTGTTTTGATTACTGTAGCCTTGTAGTAGAGTTTGATGTCCGGTAGTGTGATGCCTCCCGCTTTGTTCTTTTTGCTTAGAATTGACTTGGCAATGCGGGCTCTCTTTTGGTTCCATATGAAGTTTAAGGTGGTTTTTTCCAGTTCTGTGAGGAAGGTCATTGGTAGCTTGATGGGGATAGCGTTGAATCTGTAAATTACTTTGGGCAGTATGGCCATTTTCACGATATTAATTCTTCCTAACCATGAACATGGAATGTTTCTCCATCTGTTTGTGTCCTCTCTTATTTCGTTGAGCAGTGATTTGTAGTTCTCCTTGAAGAGGTCCTTTACGTTCCTTGTTAGTTGTATTCCTAGGTATTTTATTCTCTTTGTAGCAATTGTGAATGGCAGTTCATTCTTGATTTGGCTCTCTTTAAGTCTGTTATTGCTGTATAGGAATGCTTGTGATTTTTGCACATTGATTTTGTATCCTGAGACTTTGCTGAAGTTGCTTATCAGTTTCAGGAGATTTTGGGCTGAGGTGATGGGGTCTTATAGATATGCAATCATGTCGTCTGCAAATAGAGACAATTTGACTTCCTCCTTTCCTAATTGAATACTCTTTATTTCTTTTTCTTGCCTGATTGCTCTGGCTAGAACTTCCAGTACTATATTGAATAGGAATGGTGAGAGAGGGCATCCTTGTCTAGTGCCAGATTTCAAAGGGAATGCTTCCAGTTTTTGCCCATTCAGTATGATATTGGCTGTCGGTTTGATTTACCAAGCAAATGGAGAGCAAGAAAAAGCAGGAGTTGCAATTCTCATCTCTGATAAAATAGACTTTAAAGCAACAAAGATCAAAAGAGACAAAGAAGGACATTACATAATGGTAAAAGGATCAATGCAACAAGAAGAGCTAACGATCCTAAATATATATGCACCTAATACAGGAGCACCCATATACATAAGGCAAGTTCTTAAAGACTTGCAAAGAGACTTAGACTCCCACACAATAATAGTGGGAGACTTCAACACACCATTGTCAATATTAGACAGATCAACGAGACAGAAAATTAATAAGGATATCCAGGACTTGAACTCAGACCTGGAACAAGCAAACCTAATAGACATTTACAGAACTCTCCAGCCCAAATCCACAGAATATACATTCTTCTCAGCACCACATCACACCTACCCTAAAATTGACCACATAATTGGAAGTAAATCACTTCTCAGCAAATGCAAAAGAATGGAAACCATAACAAACAGTCTCTCAGACCACAGTGCAATCAAGTTAGAACTCAGAATTCAGAAGCCAACCCAGAACCTCACGGCCTCATTGAAAATGAACAACTTTCTCCTGAATGTTGACTGGATAAACACTGAAATGAAGGCAGAAATAAAGATGTTCTTTGAAACCAACAAGAACGAAGACACCACATACCAGAATCTCTGGGATACATTTAAAGCAGTCTCTAGAGGAAAATATAAGCAATAAGTGCCCACATGAGAAGAAAGGAGAGAACTAAAATTGACACCCTATCATCAAAATTGAAAGAGCTAGAGGAGCAAGATCAAAAAAACTCAAAACCTAGCAGAAGACAAGAAATAACTAATTTTTGTATTTTTTTTTTAGGAGAGATGGGGTTTGGCCATGTTGGCCAGGCTGCTCTCAAACTATTTACCGCAGGTGATCTGCCCACCTCAACCTCCCAAAGTGCTGCGATTACAGATGTGAGCCAGCAAGATCAGGCTTTTTTTTTTTTTTTTTTTTTTGAGATGGAGTCTCACTCTGTCACCCAGGCTGGAGTACAGTGGCTAGATCTCAGCTCACTACACCTTCCACCTCTCAGGTTCAAACGATTCTCCTGCCTCAGCCTCCTGAGTAGCTAGGATTACAGGTGCCCACCACCACACCTGATTATTTTTTGTGTGTTTTTAGTAGAGACGTGGTTTCACCATGTTAGCCATGATGGTCTCGATTTCCTGACCTCATATTCCTCCCACCTCAGCCTCCCAAAGTGCTAGGATTACAGGCCCGAGACACCATGCCCAGCTGAGATTCTTAAAACAAACAAACAAACAAAAAACAAGTCATCCCTTCACTGTGTGTGTTTACTATGTACACTGAATTGTTTTAGAATGTATGGGAGGCCATTGCTTTGGACTGAACCCCTGCACTAGGCCTCAAAAGACCAGACCAAACCAGAATGGAGCCACTTGTGTTAGGTGCCACATAATCAAACTGAACTTAAGAAAAACAGTAAATTCACAGCAACTGATCACAGAGCACAAGAGGCCTGAGCTGGCATGATGTGGAGGTCATCCTAGCTTTAATCCTAAAAGGAAAGCAACTTTGAAACCATCAATCCACTTTCTGTTCCTGATTTCTGCTGACTTTTCTGCCTATAAAGCCCACCTCCTCTGCTCAGCTCATTGGTGAATCTTTCCATTTCATACATGGGGTGCTGCCCAATTGATGAATCACAAATTAAAGACAATGAGAGTTTACTGAATTTGTTAAGATATTGTACTTTGATATACACACCATATCAAAAATTAATTCAGTCAAGAATCATTATTATATTTTTTGGTTTTTGAGATAGGGTCTCACTCTGGCACCCAGGCTGGGATGCAGTGGCTCGATCTTGGCTCACTGCAACCTCCACCTCCTGTGTTCAAGTGATTCTCATGCCTCAGCCTCTAGAGTAGTTGGGACTACAGGTGTGCACCACCATGCGCAGCTGATTTTTGTATTTTTTGGTAGAAACTCTCCATGTTGACCAGGCTGGTCTCAAACTCCTGACCTCAAGTGATCCACTTGCCTCAGTCTTCATCAATGGATATTAATAAAATGTAGGATATTCACACTGTCTCAAAGATGAGAGGCAAGGAAACCACAAAGAAATTGGAAGTGATAAGAAAAAAACAATGGTATAACTGTCAGAGAGGAAGTAGTGAGAACAAAAAACAGGAAAGAAAAATGGGCCAGGCATGGTGGCTCATGGCTGTAATCCCAGCACCTTGGGAGGCCGAGGCAGGTGGGTCCCCTGAGGTTAGGAGTTCAAGGCCAACCTGGTCAATATGGTGAAATCCCATCTCTACTAAAAATGCAAAAATTAGTCAGGTGTGGTGGCAGGTGCCTGTAATCCCAGCTACTCAGGAGGCTGAGGCAGAGAACTGCTTGAACCTGGGAGGCAGTGAGCTGAGATCACACCACTGCACTCCAGCCTGGGTGACAGAGTGAGGCTCCATCTCAAAAAAAAAAGGTAAATTGAGGACACTGTCACATTTTGCTGTTAAATACCTCCCAAATTCTATTTTACAGAAAAATCTGTATTTTTCTCTAAAAGTCTAAACTTGGTATTCACACTTTAAATAGTTAACAATCATTCCTTTACACTAAGCTCATAATCATATTTCCTTCAATTGTTCCCAAAATGTTCTTTATATCAGGTCCTCCAAAAATTCACACCCAAACCAGGTATTGTATCTTATTTTCTTTTCTTTTCTTTCATTAATTCACTCATTTAGAGAGGGAGTCTCATTCTGTCACCCAGGTTGGAGTGCAGTGGCGTGATCTAGGCTCACTGCAACCTCCACCTCCCAGGTTCAAGCACTTCTTGTGCTTCAGCCTCCTGAGTAGCTGGAATTACAAGTGTGTGCAACCACAGTCAGCTAATTTTTTGCATTTTTAGTAGAGACAGGGCTTCACAATGTTGGTCAGGCTGGTCTCGAACTCCTGATCTCGTGATCCATCCACCTCTGCCCCCAAAGTATTGAGAATACAAGCGTGAGCCATTTGACCCTTCCTATTTTATAGTATTATGTGGTCAAATAGAATTTCAGAGTTAGTATATTCTAAATAAAAGAGTACTTTGAGAGTAAGTATATTCTAAATAAAAGAGTACTTTGAGAGTGAGTATATTCTAAAGAAAAGAGGAATTTGAGAGTGAGTACATTTTTTAAAAAGGTGTATTTTGAGAGTGAGTATATTTTGTATAAAAGAGTACTTTGAGAGTGAGTATATTTTTTATAAAAGAGTATTTTGAGATTGAGTATATTTTTTATAAAAGAGTATGTTGAGAGTATTTATTTTATAAAAGAGTACTTTGAGAGTGAGTATATTCTAAATAAAAGAGTACTTTGAGAGTGATTATATTTTTAATAAAAGAGCACATTGAGAGTATATTCTAAAGAGGAATTTGAGAGTGAGTATATTTTTTATAAAAGAGTACTTTGAGATTGAGTATATTCTAAAGAGTACATTGAGAGTGAGTATATTTTTTATAAAAGAGTACTTTAGAGTGAGTACATTGTAAGTAAAAGAGTACTTTGAGAGTGAGTATATTTTTTATAAAAGAGTACATTGAGAATGAGTATATTTTTTATAAGAGTAGTTTAAGAGTGAGTATATTCTAAAAAATGGGTACTTTGAGAGTGAGTATATTTTTTACTGAAGAGTAATTTGAGAGTGAGTATATTCTAAATAAAAGAGTACATTGAGAGTGAGTATATAATAAATAAAACAGTACTTTGAGAGTGAGTATATTTTTTATAAAAGAGTAAGTTATAGTGAGTATATTCTAAATAAAAGAGTATATTGAGAGTGAGTATATTCTAAATAAAAGAGTACTTTGAGAGTGATTATATTTTTTATAAAAGAGTATATTGAGAGTGAGTATATTCTAAATAAAAGAGTAATTTGAGAGTGAGTATATTTTTTATAAAAGAGTACATTGAGAGTGAGTATATTCTAAATAAAAGAGTAATTTGAGAGTGAGTATATTTTTTATAAAAGATTAAATTCAGAGTGAGTATATTCTAATTTAAAGAGTAGTTTCAGAGTGAGCATTTTTTTTTTTTTTTTTTTGGTTTTATTTTATTTTATTTATTTATTTTTTTAAACTTTCACAGTTATACATTTTTATTTTATAAATTTTATACCATAAACATGTATTACTTTCTTTTTTTTTTTTATTGAATTTTAGGTTTTGGGGTACATGTGAAAAACATGCAAAGTTGTTGCATAGGTGCATTCATGGCAGTGTGATTTGCTGCTTCCCTCCCCCTCACCCATATCTGGCATTTCTCCCCATGCTATCCCTCCCCAACTCCCCCCCACTGTCCCCCCTACTCCCCCGCGACAGACCCCCGTGTATAGTGCTCCCCTCCCTGTGTCCATGTGTTCTCCTTGTTCAACACCCTCCTATGAGTGAGAACATGTGGTATTTGGTTTTGTGTTCTTGTGTCAGTTTGCTGAGAATGATGGTTTCCAGGTTCATCCATGTCCCTACAAAGGACGCGAACTCCTCATTTTTAATGGCTGCATAATATTCCATGGTGTATATGTGCCACATTTTTCCTGTCCAGTCTATCATCGATGGGCATTTGGGTTGGTTCCAGGTCTTTGCTATTGTAAACTGTGCTGCAATGAACATTCGTGTGCATGTGTCCTTATAGTAGAACGATTTATAATCCTTTGGATATATGCCCAGTAATGGGATTGCTGGGTCAAATGGAATTTCTATTTCTACAGATGGATTAAAGACTTAAACATAAGGCCTAACACCATAAAAACACTAGAAGGAAACCTAGGCAAAACCATTCAGGACATAGGCGTAGGCAAGGACTTTATGACCAAAACACCAAAAGCATTGGCAACAAAAGCCAAAATAGACAAATGGGACCTAATCAAACTCCACAGCTTCTGCACGGCAAAAGAAACAGTCATTAGATTGAATTGGCAATCAACAGAATGGGAAAAAATTTCTGCAGCTTACCCATCTGACAAAGGGCTGATATTGAGAATTTACAAAGATCTAATAAAGATTTACAAGAAAAAATCAAGCCCATTCAAAAGTGGGCAAAGGATATGAACAGATACTTTACAAAAGAAGACATACACGAGGCCAACAAACATATGAAAAAATGCTCATCATCACTGGTCATTAGAGAAATGCAAATCAAAACTACATTGAGATACCATCTCATGCCAGTTAGAATGACAATCATTAAAAAATCTGGAGACAACAGATGCTGGAGAGGATGCGGAGAAATAGGAACACTTTTACACTGTTGGTGGGAGTGTAAATTAGTTCAACCATTGTGGAAGACAGTGTGGTGATTCCTCACGGGTGCAGAAATAGAAATTCCATTTGACCCAGCAATCCCATTACTGGGTATATATCGAAAGGCTTATGAATCGTTCTACTATAAAGACACATGCACACGAATGTTCATTGCAGCACAGTTTACAATAGCAAAGACCTGGAACCAACCCAAATGCCCATTAATGATAGACTGGACAGGAAAAATGTGGCACATATACACCATGGAATATTATGCAGCCATCAAAAACAATAAGTTTGTATCCTTTGTAGGGACATGGATGAACCTGGAAACCATCATTCTCAGCAAACTGACACAAGAACACAAAATCAAACACCGCATGTTCTCACTCATATGCGGGTGTTGAAAAATGAGAACACATGGATACAGGGAGGGAAGCGCTACATACTGGGGTCTGTTTGGGGGAAATAGGGCAGGGACAGCGTGGGGTGGGGAGTTGGAGAGATATGGCATGGGGAGAAACCCCACATATAGGTGAAGGGGAGGAAGGCAGCAAATCACACTGCCACGTATGCACCTATGCAACAATCTTGCATGTTCTTTACATGTACTGCAAAACCCAAAATGCAATTAAAAAAAGTATTTTGAGAATGTGTATATTTTTTATAATAGAGTACAAATAGAGTGTGTATATTTTTTGTAACATAATACAAATATAGTTTGTATATCTTTTATAACAGAGTGCAAATTGAGTTTTTATATTTTTTATAAGAGTACAAATAGCGTTTGTATATTTTTTATTACAAAGTACAAATAGAGTGTGTGTATATATATATTTTTTATTGCATTTTAGGTTTTGGGGTACATGTGAAAAACATGCAAGATTGTTGCATAGGTGCATATGTGGCAGTGTGATTTACTGCCTCCCTCCCCTTCACCTATATCTGGCATTTCTCTCCATGCTATCCGTCCCCAACTCCCCACACCCCAGCTGTCCCCCCTCCCCCTCAACATACCCCCGTGTATAGTGTTCCCCTCCCTGTGTCCATGTGTTCTCCTTGTTCAACACCCGCCTATGAGTGAGAACATATGGTGTTTGATTTTGTGTTCTTGTGTCAGTTTGCTGAGAATGATGTTTTCCAGGTTCATCCATGTCCCTACAAAGGACGTGAACTCCTCGTTTTTAATGGCTGCATAATATTCCATGGTGTATATGTGCCACATTTTTCCTGTCCAGTCTATCATCGATAGGCATTTGGGTTGGTTCCAGGTCTTTGCTATTGTAAACTGTGCTGCAATGAACATTCGTGTGCATGTGTCCTTATAGTAGAACGATTTATAATCCTTTGGATATATGCCGGAGTGTGTATATTTTTAATAACAGAGTACAAATAGGGTTTTTATATTTTTATAACATAATATTTTGTGGGTTTGTATATTTTTCATAACAGAGTTCGAATAGATTTTATTTTTCATAGCAGTGTATTTTGAGAGTTTTTATAGTTTTCATAACAGGATACAAATAGAGTTTGTATGTGTTTTATAAGAGAGTACACTTAGGGTTCCTATATTTTTTATTACATAGTACAAATAGAGTTTGCATATATTTTTAACAGTACAGATATAGTTTTTTTATTTTTTATAAGTGAGTAGATATGGAGTTTTTATATTTTTTATAGCAGAGTATTTTGAGAGTTTGTATATATATATTTTTAGCTAAATGCATAAGTGTGTAAGTGTGAAAATGTGTGTGTGTATTGTCTAATAGGAGCACTACACATCAAAATGGGAATGCTGCTTATCTTTGGTGTTGGAATCACTCATTATTAAAAAGCTTGTTTTCTGCTATTTTAAAAAATCTTTGAAATGAGTTGTGACTTTTATTATTATTAAAAAATAGTATAATAATTGAGAGGGTAAACCCACCGCTTGTTGGACCTGACTGGGGCTGGGAGAAATGAGAGATTCCTTTGCAGGTGTCACCTCCCTGCCAGAAAAGTGGCCTTGCAGGGCCATCCTACAAGCCAGATGCGCCTCTTTCCCCCGTCCATCTACCTGGTGTGAGGTCACACAGACAACGTCCTTCGGAGTCTGACCTGCCAAGGTCAGGGGGAAGTGGAGGTCTAGTGACATCCAGAACCTGGGGGAGCCCAAACAGGTGTGACTGTGCCTTTGCAGGATGACCTCTCACCTCAAAGAGCAATAAACAGCTCTAGTGCATTTCTAAATGTTTTCATGAGAGGGTTTTTAACTTCTCACTCCTTTGTTCCAACTAGCACATTTGGAATCATAAAATGCACAAAGAAGACCTGCTCTTTACAACCACCTTCCCCAAGCCAGCATTCTATTCAAAAACAGCAGATAAAGTTCATGGCTTTGATGAAAGGTAATTGTTTATTGAAAACAATTAATATTGCTTTCCATTCTGGAGAGAATTAAATGAAAATAATTTGGAAGAACGTTTGGTTTGATGTGAAGCAAAGAAATGATTTCAGATCACAGATACAATCATTTGATCTCACTTTAAACTGAAGGTCCAGGGAGGAGCTGGTGTTGCTCTTGTAGTCTGAGGGTCCTGGAGCTGGAGACTCCATTAGGAGCAGTGTTGTTTTAGTTTGAGGCTCGTGGAGCTGGAGACCCAGGGAGGAGCCGCTGTTGTTGTTTAAGTCTGGGGATGGTGGAGCTGGAGACCTGGGAAGCAGCTGGCGTTTGGGTGTTTTTGTTCCACTTTGAGGGTTGAGGAGCTGGAGACTCAGGGAGGAGTAGTATTGTTCTAGTGTGAGGGTTGTGGAGCTCAAACCCAGGAAGAAGCTGTTATTTTTGTTCTACTTTAAGGGCCGTGGAACTGGAGACCTGGGAGGAGCAGTGTTGTTTTAATTTGAAGGTCATGGAGCTTGAGACCCAGGGAGGAGCTGGTGCTGCTATTGTTTAAGGCTGAGAGCTGTGGAGCTGGAGACCCAAGGCGGAGATGGTGCTGCTGTTCTAGTTTAAGGATTGTGCAGCTGCAGACCTGGACAGGGACTGGTGCTCCTCCTGTTCAAAGCTGGGTGTTGTGGATCTGGAGCTGTGGGGAGGAGCCAGTGCAGCTGTTGTAGTTTGAGGATCATGTAGCTGGAGCCTGGGGAGGAGCAGGTGCTGCAGTTCAAGTTTGATGGTGGTGGAGCTGGAGACCAGGGAGGAGCAGGTGCTGCAGTTTAAGTTTGATGGTCATGGAGATGGAGACGGGGAGGAGCTGGTGATACCACCACGTAAGCCTGAGGGTCATGGAGCTGCTGGCCCCGGGAAGGAGCCAGTGCTACAGTTGAAATTTGAGGGTCGTGGAGCTGGAGACCCAGTGAGTAGCTGATGCTGCTGTTCTAATATGAGGGTCAGAGAGACCTGGGGAGGGGATCGTGATGCCTGCCAAGTCTGAGAGTCATTGAGCTGGAAATCCAGGGAGGAGTTGGTGCTGCTGTTATAGATTCAGAATCGTGAATCTGGAGACCTGGGGTGGGAGTTGGTGATGCTGTTGTAGTTTGAGGATCGTGAATCTGGAGATGGGGGAGGAGCTGGTGCTGTTGTTGTAGTTTGAGGGTTGGGGAGCTGGAGATCTTGGGAGGAGCTGGTGCTGCTGCTTATGTCTGAGGGTTATGGAGCCAAACATGGATGGATACCTGGGAAGGAGCTGGTGCACCTACTGTAGTTGAGGATTGTGCAGCTGGAGACCAAGGAGAAGCTGGTACTGCTGTTCTAGTTTTAGGGTTGTGGAACTGAGAGTTTGTATATTTTTTATAACAGAGTACAAATAGAGTTTGTATTTTTTTATAACAGAGTACAAATAGAGTTTGTATATTTTTTATAACAGAGTACAAATAGAGTTTGTAGATTTCTTTTTTTGACACTATCTGAAAACAAAGCAAACAAACAAACAAACAAACAACAAACCACACATGCACACAAAATAAAATACATAGAATTACAAAGGAAATTAATTGTGTTGAAATTTGACTGGGATTACAGGCACCCACCACCATGCCTGGTCAATGGTTTTTTTGCATTTTAAGTAGAGAGATTGCCTCTCCATGTTGGCCAGGCTGATCTCAGACACCTGACCTCATGATCTGCCCACCTTAGCCTCCCAAAGTGCTGGAACACAAGCATGAGCCACTGCGCCTGGTCAAAATTTAATTGTATTGAAATGTGGTTATCAAAATATTTAAAAAGCAAATTTTTGATATAGTTATATATATTAGTGTTTTACAATATATTACAAGACTTAGCAGTGAGGTAAGTAACTAATGCATAAGCCAGGTTAAACGCAAACTATTTTGGCATGTCCACAACAATTTTTATTCTATGAAACTATATGTGCTTTCTACTGGTCACAATCACAGGTGCTGTGAATACTACTGTAGTTTGTTAGCATATTCATAATTGAAGAGACTACTAAGCTTCAATTAGAGGTTATTAGAAATAAACACGTATTTTCTTTCCAATCCACATTTATGGACCCAAGGGGAGAATTTGTGAAAGCTCCAGGAAAGGACACCTGTGTAGGGAAAGCATATGTTGGAGGCCTTTTGACGTAGTTTACAAGTGGGGAGAACAATAGGAAGAATGAAATATTTTAATCAAAACCTTTGAAAATGTTGAAAAACTAAAATAGTAGTCTTTTAATATGGAGCATGATATTATGATTGGAATATAAAATACAAAGGAACATTAATGTTCATAACTTTCTCTATATTATTTTGTTGAAAAGCAAAGGATTTTTATAGTCTTTTTATATATTATAGGTGTGAAAGTTATTTAAAATACTGGCCAGGTGTGGTGGCTCATGCCTGTAATCCCAGCACCCTGGGATGCTGAGGGCGGCAGATCACTTGAGGTCAGGAGTTCAAGACCAGCCTGAACACATGGCAAAACCCTGTCTCTACCAAAAATACGAAAATTATCTCGGCATGGTGGTGGGTGCCTTCAATCCCAGCTACTTGGGAGGCTAAGGAAAGAGAAGCTCTTGAATCTGAGAGTCAGAGGTTGCAGTGAGCTGAGATTGCACAATTGCCCACCAGCATGGAAGACAGGGAGTGACTCTGTCTCAAAAAAAAAAGTATTGAAATACAGACTTTGGATATAAGCCATATGATAATAAAGACTGATGATGGGAAAAAAGATGTAGCAAAGAAGAGATGTTTTGCCCATAAAAGGGCAAGAGTTGTTATTTCTTTCTTTTTAAATTTGTGTATATTTACTATGCTTACAATAATTTTTTGTAATATTAGGGAATCATGGAAGCTGACAAAGACAATGTAAAAGTTCTTAAGGAGCATTGGCCAGATGAATTTATGAAAGATGAACAAGACAAGGTAAAAAGGAAAATTACTGGGTATTATTAAAAATAAATTTATATCTATTAGTTCTGCAGTAAGGCATGTTTTGTATGTCTTTGTCCAACATTGCCATGAATTTGGAAGGCTGTTAGGCTTTAAAAAATTTTTAACTTCCATTATGTTATTTAAGCCTTATAAAAAGTGTCATATTTTAATTCATTCCCTTACAGGGCTTACAACACTAGCTTCTTTCTCACCAACGCCCTCATTTCTTGGATTTGCATCATCAAATTAAAAGCATAGTTAGCAATTGTCTCATTAGACCCCAAAAGGGAACAGAGGTCCAGTAGCTTAAACCCCTTACCTAAGGTCATATTTCGGTCTTGTTAAGGCAGCTGTGTACTATGGGTTACTATGGGAATCACAGATAATCATCAACAACAACAACAACTACCACAAAGTAATATGTCCACAATTACAATAAAAATTTAAAACTCTTATTGTAGTCACAAATAGCTAGGAAAGGATCTGATGCAGCACTGAAGTAATAGTTAGAAGATCTCAGTCTTTGCCTTACTTTAGAAATTTCAGTGACTTTGATGTAGTGTAAAAGTGGTTTCTTGCTTTATATAATGGAGATAGTACTACTTGGCAGTGTTAGAATAGATAAGAGATGATGTAAAATATTCAACAAATGCATTATTCACATACTCATATTTATTCTGAGACTGTCTAATGTCTTTGTTCAGGATGAGAGGTATAGTCTTCAGTTCATTCAGAAAAATGAGTTCAGGGGCTATTTACTTTCTTTGGTACCATTTGGTATTTTTAAGGAATTAATTGATGAAATTACAAAGGAAAATATTCAAATAAGGAAGGATATCCAAAAGTTTGAAGCTGAGTGACAAGAGGCTACCAGAGAATTCCAGGTATGCTCTTAATTATTTTATATGCTACATTTCTTTTTATTGCATTTTAGGTTTTGGGGTACATGTGAAGAACATGCAAGATTGTTGCATAGGCACACACATGGCGGTGTGATGTGCTGACTTCCTCCCCATCACCTATATCTGGCATTTCTCCCCATGCTATCTCTCCCCAACTCTCAACCCCGCTGTCCCTCCCCTACTTCTCCCCAACAGACCCCAATGTGTGATGTGCTCCCCTCCCTGTGTCCATGTGTTCTCATTGTTCAACACCCACCTATGAGTGAGAACATACGGTGTTTGATTTTCTGTTCTTGTGACAGTTTGCTGAGAATGATGGTTTCCAGGTTCATCCATGTCCCTACAAAGGACACAAACTCATCGTTTTTGATGGCTGTGTAGTATTCCATGGTGTATATGTGCCACATTTTCCCTGTCCAGTCTATCATCGAAGGGCATTTGGGTTGATTCCAGGTCTTTGCTCTTGTAAACAGTGCTGCAATGAACATTCGTGTGCATGTGTCCTTATAGTAGAACGATTTATAAGCCTTTGGATATATACCCAGTAATGGGATTGCTGGGTCAAATGGAATTTCTATTTCTAGGTCCTTGAGGAATCGCCACACGTCTTCCACAATGGTTGAACTAATTTACACTCCCACCAACAGTGTAAAAGTTTTCCTATTTCTCCACATCCTCTCCAGCATCTGTTGTCTCCAGATTTTTAAATGATCACCATTCTAATTGGTGTGAGATGGTATCTCAATGTAGTTTTGATTTGCAGTTCTCTAATGACTAGTGATGATGAGCATTTTTTCATATGTTTGTTGGCCTCATGTATGTCTTCTTTTGTAAAGTGTCTGTTCATGTTCTTTGCCCACTTTTGAATGGGCTTGTTTTTATCTTGTAAATCTGTTTTAGTTCTTTGTAGATTCTGAATATCAGCCCTTTGTCAGATGAGTAGATTATAAAATTTTTTCCCATTCTGTTGGTTGCCTATTCACTCTAGTGACTGTTTCTTCTGCTGTACAGAAACTGGAGTTTCATTAGGTCCCATTTGTCTATTTTGGCTTTTGTTGCCAATGCTTTTGGTGTTTTGATAATGAAGTCCTTGCCTATGCCTATGTCCTGAATGGTTTTGCTAGGTTTTCTTCTGGGGTTTTTGTGGTGTTAGGTCTTATGTTTAAGTCTTTAATCCATCTGGAGTTAATTTTAGTGTAAGGTGTCAGGAAGGGGTCCAATTTCTGCTTTCTGCACATGGCTAGCCAGTTATTCCAACACTATTTGTTAAACAGGATCTCCTTTCCCCATTGCTTGTTTTTGTCAAGTTTGTCAAAGATCAGATGGTTGTAGATGTGTGGTGTTGCCTCTGAGGCCTCTGTTCTGTTCCATTGGTCTATATCTCTGTTTTGGTACCAGTACCATGCTGTTTTGATTACTGTAGCATTGTAGTATAGTTTGAAGTCCGGTAGTGTGATGCCTCCTGCTTTATTTATTTTTTTGCTTAGTATTGACTTGGCTATGTGGGCTCTCTGTTGGTTCCATATGGACCTTATCGTGGATTTTTCCAGTTCTGTGTAGAAGGTCGTTGTTAGCTTGATGGGGATAGCATTGAATCTGTTAATTACCTTGGGCAGTATGGCCATTTCCACGATATCGATTCTTCATAAGCATGAAAATGGAAAGTTTCTTCATCTGTTTGTGTCCACTCTTATTTCACTTAGCAGTGGTTTGTAGTTGTCCTTGACGAGGTCCTTTACATCCTTTGTTAGTTGCATTCCCAGGTATATTATTCTCTTTGAAGCAATTGTGTATATTACTTATAACAGATTATTTTGAGAGTTTGTCTATTTTTTTATAACAGTATTTTGATAATTTGAATATTTTTTAGAACAGAGTACAAATATAGTTGGTATTTTTTTATAACAGAGTACAAAAAGAGTTTGCATATTTCCTACAACAGAGTATAAATAGAGTGTGTATATTTTTTATTACAGAGTATTTTGAGAGTTTGTATATTTTTTATAATACTACAAATAGAGTTTATATATTTTTTATAACAGAGTACAAATAGAGATGGTATATTTTTTAGAACTGAGTACAAAAGAGATTTTCTATATTTTATAAGAGAGTACAAATATAGTTTGCATATATTTTATAACAGAGTACAAATAGAGTTTGTATATTTCTTACAATAGAGAATTTTGAGAGTTTGTATATTTTTTATAACAGTATTTTCAGAATTTGTATATTTTTATAAGAGTACAAATAGAGTTTGTATATTTTTATAGCAGAGTCAAAATTGAGGGTTCATATATTTTGTTACACTGTATTTTGAGAGTTATTATATTGTTCATAACACTACAAATATTGTGTGCATATTTTGGATAACAGAGTAAAAATAGAGTTTGTATATTTCTTATTACAGAGTACAAATAGAGATTGTATATTTATTATAACAGAGCATATTGAGAGCTTGTATATTTTTTATAGCACAGTACAAATAGACATTGTATATTTTTTATAACAGAGTACAAATAGAGTTTGTATATTTTTTATAAAAGAGTAAAAATAGAGTTTGCATATTTTTTACAACAGAGAATGTAGAGAGATTTTATAATGTTGATAACATGGTACAAATGGAGTTTCTATATTTTTTATAAAAGAGTAGAAATAGAGTTTGTATATTTATTATAAGAGAGAATTTTGAGAGTTCGTATACTTCATAACAGTGTACAAATAGAGTTTATATATTTTTTAAAAGAGTAGAAATAGAGTTCGTATATTTTTTATAACAGAGAATTTTGAGAGTTGTATATTTTTTATAACACAGTAAAAATAGAGTGTGTATATTGCTTATAGAAGAGTAGAAATAGAGATGGTATATTTTTTATAACAGAGGATTTCGAGTTTGTATATTTTTTATAGCAGAGTACAAATACAGTTAGTATATTTTTTATAAAAAGGCAGAAATAGAGTTTGTATATTTCTTAAAACAGAGTATTTTGAGAGTTTGTATACTTTTCATAACAGAGTACAAATAGAGTTTGCATATTTTGTATAAAAGAGTACAAATACAGATTTTATAATTCATAAATCTGAGGTTATTGAGAGACTGCACATATTATATAAGAGAGTATACGGAGAGTTTGTATATTTTTCATAAAAGTGTACAAATAGAGTTTGTATATTTTTTAAAAAAGTGTCAAAATAGAGGTTGTATATTATTTATAAGGGAGTATCTTCAGAGTTTGAATATTGTTATAGCAGAGTAGAAATAGTATTGATATATTTTTATTAAAAGAGTATTTTGAGAGTTTGTATATAGGATTAGAAGCAGCTCCAAGAAGAAACGTCTTTCTATCTGGCTAAATCAAAACATAGATAAAATTCTCTTAATTGAACAAAAAAACAGCAGAGAAGTTTGAAAGCTATGATTCTTCTGTGTTTTAGACGCAGTCTTACTGCTATTTGTTATATGTCAAAATTTTGCTGGAAATGTCTGATTTTACATGCTTCACAGACAGGGGTCTAAACTGAAACATACACAATTCAGTTCATCATTGTAAATTGAAAGCATATATTGAAAACCATACCATTAGATAGCTCCGTTTTGGTTTTAGAATCAGGTATTTTTCTTGACAGCATATACTCCCATTCATTCTGGAATATCCAAATGCAGCTCCTAGAGAAAAAGTGTTTCTAAGTCACTGAATCTAAACATAGATTCAACTCTCTTAGATGAACGAACACACAGCAGAGCAGTATGAAAGAAATGTTTCTCCTGAGTTATACATGCATTCTTATTGCTATTTCTTATATGCCAGTATTTTGCCAGAAATGTCTGTTTTTAGATTCTGCACAGAAAGGGTTTCTAAACTGCTGCATCCATATTTCAGTTTAACTCTGTAAGTTGAATGTACATGCTGACAACTATTCTGTTAGATAGCTCTGTTTTACTATTAGAAGCAGATATTTCTCTTTACAGCATATACTTCCATTCACTCTGAAATATCCAAATACAGCTCCTAGAAGAAATGGGTTCCTAACTCGATGAATCTAAACATAGATTCAACACTCTTCAGTGAGCGAACACACAGCAGAGCAGTCTGAGAGAAACGTTTATCCTGAGTTTCAGACACAGTCTTACAGCTATTTCTTATAAGCTGGTATTGGCCTGGAAATGTCTGTTTTGAGATTCTGCAGAGAAAGGGTTTCTAAACTGCTGCATCCACACATCACTATAACTCTGTAAGTTGAATGCACACATTGACATCCATTCTGTTAGATAGCTCTGTTTAAATTTTAGAAGTAGATATTTCTCTTTACAGCCTATACTCCCAATCGATCTGGAATATCCAAATGCAGCTCCAAGAAGAAACGGATTTCTAACTCACAGAATCTAAACATAGATTCACCTCTCTTAGGTGAACGAATACACAGAAGAGCAGTTTGAGAGAAACATTTATCCTGAGTTTCAGACGCAGTCTTACTGCTATTTCTTATATGCTGGTATTGGGCTGGATATGTCTGTTTTGAGATTCTGCACAGAAAGTGTTTCTAAACTGCTGCATGCACACATCACTTTAACTCTGTAAGTTGAATGAACACATTGACAACCATTCTGTTAGATAACTCTGATTTGGTTTTAGAAGCAGATATTTCTCTTTACAGCATACACTCACATTCACTCAGGAATATCCAAATGCAGCTCCTAGAAGAAAAGGGTTTCCAACTCAATGAATCTAAACGTACAGTAAGAACTCTTAGGTGAATGAACAGCTTGAGAGAAACATCTCTCCTGAGTTTTAGATGCAGCCTTACTGCTTTCTATTAAATACTGGTATTGAGCTGGAAATGTCTGTTTTGAAATTCTGCACAGAAAGGTTTTCTAAACTGCTGCATCCAAACGTCAGTATAACTCTGTAAGTTGAATGCACACATTGACAACCATTCTGTTAGATAGCTCCGTTTTGTTTTAAGAAGCAGACATTTCTCTTTACAGCATATACTCCCATACACTCTGGAATATCCAAACTCAGCTCCTAGAAGAAACGGGTTTCTAATTCGCTGAATCTAAACATAGATTACACCCTCTTAGGTGAACGAATACACAGAATATGAGTTTGAGAGAAACGATTCTCCTGAGTTTTACATGCAGTCTTACTGCTACTTTTATATGCCAGTATTGGGCTGGAAATGTCTGTTTCGAGGTTCTGCACAGAAAGGGTTACTAAACTGCTGCATACACAAGTCACTTTAACTCTGTAAGTTGAATGCACACACAGACAACCATTCTGTTAGATAGCTCCGTTTTCGTTAAAGAAGCAGACATTTCTCTTACAGCATCTACTCCCATTCACTCGGGAATATCCAAACGCAGCACCTAGAAGAAACGGGTTTCTAATTCGCTGAATCTTAACATAGATTACACTCTCTTTGGTGAACGAACACACAACATAGGAGTTTGAGAGAAACGATTCTCCTGAGTTTTAGATGCAATCTTACTGCTATTTCTTATATGCTGGTATTGGGCTGGAAATGTCTATTTTGAGATTCCGCACAGAAAGGATTTCTAAACTGCTGAATTCACAAATCACTTTAACACCATACGTTGAACGCACACACAGACAACCATTCTGTTAGATAGCTCCGTTGTGGTTTTAGAAGCAGATATTTCTCTTTACAGCATATACTAAAATTCACTCTGGAATATCCAAACTCAGCTCCTAGAAGAAACATGTTTCTACCTCGCTGAAACTAAACATTGATTCAAATCTCTGAGGTGAAGGAACACACAGTAGATCAGTTTGAAAGAAACGGTTCTCCTGAGTTTTAGATGCACTCTTACTGCTATTTCTCATATCCTGGTATTGGACTGGAAATGCCTGTTTTGAGACTCTGTACAGAAAGAGTTTCAAAACTGACGCATCCATATATGAATTTATCCCCATAAGTTGAATGCACACATGGACAACCATTCTGTTAGATAGACTGGTTTGGTTTTAGAACCAGATATTTCTCTTTATAGCATATACTCCCATTCACTCTGGAATATGCAAATGCAACTCCTAGAAGAAATGTGTTTCTAACTCGCTGAATCCAAACAAAGATTCAACTCTCTGAAGGGAACGAACACACAGCAGAGCAGTTTTAAAGAAACGTTTCTCCTGAGTTTTAGACGCAGTCTTACTGCCATTTCTTATATGCCAGAATTGGGATGAAGATGCATATTTTGAGATACTGCACAGAAAGTATTTCCAAACTGATACTCCGACACATGAGTTTAACTCTGTAAGTTGAATGCTTACATTGACAACCATTCTGTTAGATAACTCCGTTTTGATTGTAGAAGCAGACATATCTCTTTACAGCATATAATCCCATTCACCCTGGAATATACAAACGCATAATCCAGAAAAAAACGTGTTTCTAACTCACTGAATCTAAACATAGATTCAACTCTCTTCAGTGAATTAACACACAGCAGGGCAGTTTGAAAGAAGCGTTTCTCCTGAGTTTCAGATGCAGTCTTACTGCCATTTTTATATGCTGGAATTGGACTGGAAATGCATGTTTTGAGATTCTGCACAGAAAGGCTTTCCAAACTGCTGTATCCACACATGAGTTTAACTCTGTAAGTTGAATGCACACATTGACAACCATTGTGTTGGATAGCTCCATATTGTGTGTAGAAGCAGATATTTCTCTTTACAGCATATACTCCCATTCACTCTGGAATATCCAAACGCAGATCCTAGAAGAAACTTCTTTCCAACTCACTGAAACTGAACATAGATTCAACCCTCTTGAGTGAACGAACACAAAGGAGAGCAGTTTGAAAGAAACGTTTCTCCTTAGTTTTCGATGCAGTGTTACTGCTATTCCTTATACACCGTTATTGTCCTGAAAATGCCTGCTTTGAGATTCTGCACAGTAAGTTTTCCAAACCGCTGCATCCACACATGAGTTTAACTCTGTACGTTGAATGCACACATTGACAACCTTTCAGTTAGCTCCGTTTTGGTTTTAGAAGCACACATTTCTTTTTAGAGCGTATTATTTTTTTAGAGCGTATCATTCACTCTGGCATATCCAAACGCAGCTCCGAGAAGAAACGTGTTTCTAAGTCGTTGAATCTAAACATAGATTCATATCATTTAGGTGAACAGACAGCAGAGCAGTTTGAAAGAAATGTATTTTCTGGGTTTTAGACACAGTCTTACTTTAATTTCTTTTATGCCGGAATTGGGCTGGAAATGCCTGTTTTGAGATTCTACACAGAAAGTGATTCCAAACTGCTGCATCCACACAAGAGTTTATCTCTGTAAGTTGAAAGCACAGATTGACAACCATTCTGTTATATACCTCCATTTTGGTATTAGAAGCAGATATTTCTTTTTACAGCATATACCCCAATTCACTCTGGAATATCCAAACGCAGCTCCTAAAAGAAACGTGTTTGTAACTCACTGAATCTAAATATAAATTCAAACCTCTTAGGTGAACAAACACACAGCAGAGCAGTTTGAGAGAAACGAATCTCTTGAGCTTTAGACACAGTCCTTTTGCTATTTTATATATGCCTGTATTTGGCTGGAAATGCCTGTTTTGAGATACTGCACAAAAATTGTTTCCAAACTACTGTATCCACACATGAGTTTAATTGTGTAAGTTGAATGCAAACATTGACAACCATTGTGTTCGATAGCTCCGTTTTGGTTTTAGAAGCAGATATTTGTCTTTAAAGCATATATTCCCATTCACTCTGGAATATCCAAATGCAGCTCCTAGAAGAAACGTGTTTCTAATTCACTGAAGCTAAACATAGATTCAACTCGTTTGGGTGAACGAACAGAAAGCCGAGCAGTTTGAAAGAAAAGTTTCTCCTGAGTTTTAGACGCAGTCTTACTGCTACTACTTCTATGAAGGTATTGGGCTGGAAATGGGTGTTTTGAGATTCTGCACAGAAAAGTTTTCCAAACTGCTGCACCCACACATGAGTTTAACTCTGTAAGTTGAATGCACTCATTAACATCTATTCTCTTAGATAGCTCCGTTTTCCTTTCAAAAGCAGATATTTCTCTTTTCACAATATACTCCCATTCACTCTGGCATATCCAAATGCAGCTCCTAGAAGAAACTTGTTTCTAACTCGGTGAACATAAACATTGATTCAACTCTCTAAAGTGAACAAACACACAGCAGAGCAGTTTGAAAGAAACGCTTCTCCTGAGTTTTAGATGCAGTATTACTGCTATTTCTTATATGCTGGTATTGGGCTGGAAATGCCTGTTTTGAGATTCTGCATGGAAATGGTTTCCATACTGCTGAATGCACACATAAGTTTATCTCTGTCAGTTGATAGCTCCGTTCTGGTTTTAGGAGGAGATATTTCTCTTTACCGCATATTCTCCCATTCACTCTGAGATATGCAAATGCAGCTCCTAGAAGAAACGGGTTTCTAACTCGCTGAATCTAAACATAGATTCAACTCTCTTAGGTGAATGAGCACACAGCAGAGTAGTTTGAAAGAAACGTTTCTCCTGAGTTTTAGATGCAGTTTTACTGCTATTTCTTATATGCCGTTGTTGACCTGGAAATACCTGTTTTCAGATTCTGAACAGGAAGTTTTCCAAACTGCTGAATCCACACATGAGTTTACCTCTGTAAGTTGAATGCACACATTGACAACCATTCTGTTAGATAGCTGCGTTTTGGTTTTTGAAGTGGATATTTCTCTTTACTGCCTGTACTCTCTTTCACTCTGGAATATCCCAAAGCAGCTCCCAGACGAAACGGGTTTCTAACTCGCTGAATCTAAACAAAGATTCAACTCTCTTTGGTGAACGAACGCACAGCAGTGCAGTTTGAAAAAACGTTTCACCTGAGTTTTAGACGCAGTGTAACTGCTATTTCTTATATATACCGGTATTGGGTTGGAAACGCCTGTTTTGGGATTCTGCACAGAAATTGTTTGCAGACTGCTGAATCCTCACACGAGTTTAACTCTGTAAGTTGAATGCACACATTGAAAACCATTCAGTTTGATAGCTGCATTTTGGTTTTAGAAGCAGATATTTCTCATTACAGCCTATACTCCTTTTCACTCTGGAATATCCCAATGCAGCTCCTGGAAGAAACAGGTTGCTAACTTGTTGAATCTAAACGTAGATTCAACTCTCTTAGGGGAATGAACATACAGCAGAGCAGATTGAAAGAAACCTTTCTCCTGAGTTACAGATGCAGTCGTACTGCTCTTTCCTATATACGCCGGTATTGGGCTGGAAATGCCTTTTAGGATTTTGCACAGAAACTGTTTGCAGACTGCTGAATCCACACACGAGTTTAACTCTGTAAGTTGAATGCACACATTGAAAACCATTCTGATTGATAGCTGCGTTTTCTTTTTAGAAGCAGATAATTCTCATTACTGCCTATACTCCCATTCACTCCGGAATATTCCAATGCAGCACCTAGAAGAAACGGGTTTTTAACTCACTGAATCTAAACATGGATTCATCACTCTTAGGTGCACGAAAGCACAGCAGAGCAGTTTGAAAGAAACGTTTCTCCTGAGTTTTAGACACAGCCTTACTGCTTTTTCTTATTAAGCCTTACTGCTTTTTCTTCCAGCCTGTATTGGGCTGGAAACGCCTGTTTTGGGATTCTGCACAAAAACGGTTTGCAGACTGCTGAATCCACACACAAGTTTAACTCTGTAAGTTGAATGAACTCATTGACAACCATTCTGGTAGATAGCTGGGTTTTGGTTTTAGAAGCAGATATTTCTCTTTACTGCCTGTATTCCCATTCACTCTGGAATGTCCCAACGCAGCTCCTAGAAGAAACGGGTTTCTAACTCGCTAAATCTAAACATAGATTCCGCTCTCTTAGATGAATGAACGCACAGCAGAGCAGTTTGAAAGAAACGTTTCTCCTGAGTTTTAGATGGAGTCTTACTGCTATTTCTTACATATGCCGATATTGGGCTGGAAACGCCTGTTTTGGGATACTGCACAGAAAGTGTTTGCAGACTGATGAATCCACACACAAGTTTAAATCTGTCAGATGAATGCACTCTTTGAAAACCATTCTGTTATATAGCTCCATTTTTGTTTTAGAAGTAGATATTTCTCTTTATAGCCCATACTCCCATTCACTCTGGAATATCCCAATGGAGCTCCTAGAAGAAACGGGTTTCTAACTCTCTGAATCTAAATAGAGATTGAACTCTCTTAGGTGAATGAATGCACAGCAGAGCAGTTTGAAAGAAACGTTTCTCTTGAGTTTTAGACACAGGCTTACTGCTTTTTCTTATATATGCCTGTATTGGGATGGAAACGCCTGTTTTGGGATTCTGCACAGAAAGTGTTTGCAGACTGCTGAATCCACACCCGAGTTTAACTTTGTAAGTGGAATGCACACATTGACAATCATTTTGTTAGACAGCTTCGTTCTGATTATAGAGTCAGATATTTCTCTTTTCAGCATATACTCCCATTCAGTCCATCATATCCAATCGCAGCTCCTAGAAGAAACGGGTTTCTAAACCGCTGAATCTAATCATGGATTCAACTCTCTTAGGTGAACTAACTCACAGCTGAGCAGTTTGAAAACGTTTCTCCTGAGTTTTAGACGCAGTCTTACTGCTATTTCTTATATATGCCAGTATTGGGCTGGAAACCCCTGTTTTGGGATTCTGCACAGAAAGGGTTTGCAGACTGCTGAATCCACACAAGAGTTTACATCTGTAAGTTGAATGCACACATTCACAACCATTCTGATAGATCGCTGTGTTTTGGTTTTAGAAGCAGATATTTCTCTTTACAGTCTATAATCCCATTCACTCTGGAATATCCCAATGCAGCTCCTAGAAGAATCGGGTCTCAAACTTGCTGAATCTAAACATAGATTCAATTCTTTTAGGTGAATGAATGCACAGCAGAGCAGTTTGAAAGAAACGTTTCTCCTGGGTTTTAGACGCAGTCTTACTGCTGTTTCTTACATATGCTGGTATAGGGCCGGAAACGCCTGTTTGGGATTCTGCACAGAAAGTGTTTGCAGATGGATGAATCCACACACGAGTTTAACTCTGTAAGTTGAATGCACACAATGACAACCATTCTGTTAGATACCTGCGTTTTGGTTTTAGAAGCAGATATTTCCTTGACTGCCTATACTCCCGTTCACTCTGGAATATCCCAATGCAGCTCCTTGAAGAACGTAGTTTCTGCCTCGCTGAATCTAAACATAGATTTATCTCTCTTGGGTCAACGAACACACAGCAGAGCAGTTTGAAAGAAATGTTTCTCCAGAGTTTTAGACGCAGTCTTACTGCTATTTCTTATATTTGCCGGTATTGCGCTGGAAACGCCTCTTTTGGGATACTGCACAGCAAATGTTTGCAGCCTGCTGAATCCATGCACGAGTTTAGCTCTATGAGTTGAATGCACACATTGACAACCATTCATTTAGATAGCTGCGTTTTGGTATTAGAAGCAGATATTTCTCTTTACAGCCTATATTCCCTTTCACTCTATAATATCCCAACGCATCTCCTAGAAGAAACGCGTTTCCAACTCTCTGAATCTAAGCATAGATTCAAATCTAGTAGGTGAACGAACGCACAGCAGAACACTTTGAAAGAAACGTTACTCCTGAGTTTTAGAGGGAGTCTTACTGCTATTTCTTATATATCCTGGTATTGGGCTGGAAACACCTGCTTTGGAATTCTGCACAGAAAGTGTTTGCAGACTGCTGAATCTACCCACGAGTTTAAAACTGTCAGATGAATGCACACATTGACAACCATTGTGTTAGACAGCTGCGTTTTGTGTTTGGAAACAGATATTTCTCCTTACAGCAGATATTCCCGTTCACTCTCGAATATCCCAACACAGCTCCCAGAAGAAACGGGTTTCGAACTCGCTGAATCTAAACATAGATTCAACTCTCTTACATGAATGAACGCACAGCAGAGCAGTTTGAAAGAAACGTTTGTCCTGAGTTTCAGACGCAATCTTACTGCTCTTTCTTATATATGCCTGTATTGGGATAGAAACGCCTGTTTTGAGATTCTGCACAGTAAGTGTTTGCAGACTGCTGAATCCACACAAGAGTTTAACACTGTAAGTTGAATGCACTCATTGACAACCATTCTGTTAGATAGCTGCATTTTGGTTTTAGGAGCAGATATTTCCTTGACTGCCTATACTCCTGTTCACTCTGGAATATCCCAACGGAGCTCCTAGAAGAAACGGGTTTCTAACTCGCTGAATCTAAACATGGATGCAACACTGTTAGGTGAACGAACGCACAGCAGTGCAGCTTGAAAAAACGTTTCTCATGAGTTTTAGATGCAGTCTTAATGCTATTTCCTATATATGCCTGTATTGGGCTGGAAACGCCTGTTTTGAGATCCTGCACAGAAAGTGTTTGCAGACTGCTGAATCCACACACAAATTTAACTCTGTAAGTTGAATTCACTCATTGACAACCATTCTTTTAGATAGCTGCATTTTGGTTTTGGAAGCAGATATTCTCTTTACAGCCTATACTCCCATTCACTCTGGAATATCCCAACGCAGCTCCTAGAAGAAACGGGTTTCTAACTCGCTGAATCTAAACATGGATTCAAGTCTCTTAGGTGAATGATCGCAGAGCAGATCAGTTTGAAAAAACGTTTTTCCTGAGTTTTAGACGCAGTCTTACTGATGTTTCTTATATATGCCTCTATTGGGCTGGAAATGCTTGTTTTGCGATTCTGCACGGTAAGTGTTTGCAGACTACTGAATCCACACATGAGTTTAACTCCGTAAGTGGAATGCACACATTGACAACCATTCTGTTAGATAGCTGCGTTTTGGTTTTAGAAGAAGATATTTTTCTTTACAGCCTATACTCCCATTCACTCTGGAATATCCCAATGAAGCTCCTAGAAAAAACGTGTTTCTGACTCGCTGAATCTAAACATAGATTCAACTCTCTTAGGTGAATGAGCGCACAGCAGAGCAGTTTGAAAGAAACATATCTCCTGAGTTTTAGATGCAGTCTTACTGCTATTTCTTATATATGCCGGTAATGGGCTGGAAACACCTGTTTTGGGATTCTGCACAGAGTTTGCATACTGCTGAATTGACACACGAGTTTCACTCTTTAAGTTGCATGCACACACTGACAACCATTCTGTTAGATAGTTGCGTTTTGGTTTTAGGAGCAGATATTTCTCTTTACAGCCTATAATCCCATTCACTCTGGAATATCCCAATGCAGCTCCTAGAAGAAATGGGTTTCTAATTCGCTGAATCTAAACATAGATTCAACTCTCTTAGTTGAACCAACGCACAGCAGAGCAGTTTTAAAGAAAGTTTTCTACTGAGTTTAGACACAGTCTTGCTGCTATTACTTATAAATGCCGGTATAGGGCTGGAAATGCCTATTTTGGGATTCTGCACAGAAAGTGTTTGCAGACTATTGAATCCACAGACGAGTTTAACCTTTTAAGTGGAATGCACACATTGACAGCCACTGTGTTAGATAGCTGCCTTTTTGTTTTAGAAGCAGATAATTTTGTTTACAACCTATACTCCCATTCACTCCTGAATGTCCCAATGCAGCTAATAGAGGAAACAGTTTTCTACCTCGAAGAATCTAAACATGGATTCAACTCCCTTAGGTGAGCGAACACACAGCAGAGCAGTTTGAAAGAAATGTTTCTCCTGAGTTTTAGACGCAGACTTACAGCTATTTCTTATATATGCCGATATTGCGATGGAAACACCTGTTTTGGGATTCTGCACGGAAAGCGTTTGCAGACTGCTGAATATACACACGAGTTTAACTCTGCAAGTTGAATAAACACATAGACAACCATTCTGTTAGATAGATGTGTTTTGGTTTTGGAAGCAGATATTTCCCTTTACAGCCTATACTCCCATTCCCTCTGGAATATCCCAACACAGCTTGTACAAGAAACCAGTTTCAAACTCGCTGAATATAGACATAGTTTCACCTCATTTAGCTGCAGGAACACGGAGCAGAGCAGTTTGAAAGAAACGTTTCTTCTGAGTTTTAGAGGCAGTCTTACTACTATTTTTTTTTATATGCATGTATTGGGCTGGAAACACGTGTTTTGGGATTCTGCACGGAATGTGTTTGCAGACCGCTGAATCCACAAACGAGTTTAACTCTGTAAGTTGAATGCACACATTGACAACCGTTCTGTTATATAGCTGCGTTTTGGATGTAGAAGCAGATATTTCTCTTTACAGACTATACTCCCATTCACTCTGGCATATCCCAACGCAGCTCCTAGAAGAAACGGGTGTCTAACTCGCTGAATCTAAACATAGATTCAACACTCTTAGGTGAATGAATGCACAGCAGAGCAGTTTGAAAGAAACGTTTCTGCTGAGTTTTAGACGCAGTCTGTGTGCTATTTCTTATATATGCCTGTATTGGCCTGGAAATGCCTGTTTTCGGATTCTGAACAGAAAGTGTTTGCAGACTGCTGAATCCACACACGAGTTTAACTCTGTAAGTTGAATGCACACATTGACCACCATTGTGTTAGATAGCTACGTTTTCGTTTCAGAAGCAGATATTTCTCTTTACAGCCTATGCTCCCATTCACTCTGGAATATCCCAACGCAGCTCCTAGAAGAAACGGTTTTCTAACTCGCTGAATCTAAACATAGATTCAACATTCTTAGGTGAACAAACGCACAGCAGTGCAGTTTGAAAGAAAAGTTTCTCCTGAATTTTAGACGCAGTCTCACTGCAATTTCTTATACGTGCCAGTACTGGGCTGGAAACGCTTGTTTCGGCATTCTGCACAGAAAGAGTTTGCAAACTGTTGAATCCACACAAGAGTTGAATTCTGTAAGTTGAATGCACACATTGACAACCATTATGTTAGTTAGCTGCGTTTTGGTTGTTGAAGCAGATATTTCTCTTTACAGCCTATACTCCCATTCATTCTGGAATATGCCAACACAGCTCCTAGAAGAAACGGGTTTCTAACTCTCTGAATCTAAACAAAGATTCAACACTCTTAGGTGAACGAATGCACAGCAGAGCAGTTTGAAAGAAACGTTTCTTCTGAGTTTTAGACGCAGTCTTACGGCAATTTCTTATATATGCCTGTATTGGGCTGTAAACGTCTGCATTGGGAATGTGCACAGAAAGTGTTTGCAGACTGCTGAATCCACACACGAGTTTAAATCTGTAAGTTGAATGCACACATTGACAAACATTATGTTAGATAGCTGCGTTTTGGTTTCTGAAGCAGATATTTCTCTTTACAACCTATACTGCCATTCACTCTGGAATATCCCAATGCAGCTGCCAGAAGAAACGTGTTTCTAACTCACTGAATCTAAACATAGATTCAACTCTCTTAGGTGAATGAAGGTACAGCAGAACTGTTTGAAAGAAATGTTTCTCCTGAGTTTTAGACGGAGTCTTACTGCTATTTCTAATAAATGCCTATATTGGGTTTGAAATTCCTGTTTTGGGATTCTGCACAGAAAATGTTTGCAGACTGCTGAATCCACACACGAGTTTAACTCTGGAAGTTGAGTGCACACATTGACAACCGTTCTGTTAGATAGCTGCGTTTTGGATTTAGAAGCAGATATTTCTCTGTGCTTACTGCTGTTTCTTCCATATGCCGGTATTGGGCTGAAAACGCCTGTTTTGATAGAAATTACCATTATAATACCACTGGAAAATTGGGCAATGCGGGAGCCTTACAACTACATTAGATATGTTAGTCTGTACATAGGTTTTAAAAAATAGCAGTATCTATTAACAACTACAATCTGCACTTAAGAGCTTATGACAAAATATACATACAAATAACTTACCATTCAAGATTATGAGTTTCCTAAGAAGGGGTTTTTGTTTGCTTTGTTTACAGCTGTATCTTTAGTATCTAGAAGAATGGCTTGCCCATAGGTTTTTAAATAAATGTTTGCTGAGGGAGTAGAAATTATAAACATTATCCTATGACCCATCTTCTCATGAGTGCTTAAAATTCATTTCCAAACTACTTACTGGTTTATTTCATTAGGAAAGGGCTTAAAATATAATATTAAAAATTTACCTGTATCCATTCCATGACTCTTCTCATATATAAATCAGTATTATTTTCTGTTACAAATTTAAGAATGTAACTTCTAAGAAGTTAGGAAGGCCAGGCATGGTGACTCATGTCTGTAATCCCATACATTTGGGAGGTGAAGGCAGGTGGATTACAAAGTCAGGAGTTCAAGAACAGCCTGATCAATGTGGTGAAACCCCATCTCTACTAAAAATACAAAAATTTGTCAGACATAGTGGTGGGTGCCTGGAGTTCCAGGAAATCAAGAGGCTGAGGCAGGAGAATCACATGAACCTGGGACATGCTTGTTGCAGTAAGCCGACATTGTGCCACCGTACTTCAGCCTGGGTGACAGAGTGAGACTCGGTATCAACAACAAAAAAAGAAGTTAGAAAATATGGCCACCATCATACGCCTGTGAAATCACATAGCTATCCTGTGGTCCTCTCATAACTTTCGGCTGTTACCTCTGTGCACACCGTCCCTGACACACAGCTGGCAGTAACACTGTCTTGGTTCTATTTGTGTAAGAAATAGAATCAGAACATTATACTAGCAGCAGAAGAAATGAATGGGTTTAATAGAAATGTAAGCTAGGTTAGCAGTATTGAATTTTTTTGCAATAAAGAATGAGTGGTAATTTGCAGTTGAGTACCAGGGCATTGTGAAAAGAGACTTTAAATGCCAATGTTTGGGGCACCCTTCATAGATGGAATTATTTCAATAGGTAAACTGTCAATTTGCTAACAAAAATGCTATCCTAGATGGAGAGGAATGTTTTTTATATGAATTGATTTGAGAGTCTATGTTTTGTTGCAGTAAGAAACCATGACAAATCTCGCAATAATGATTTCAATAATGCTAATGTGGCATGTGGGCTGGTTGTATCTCTGCTATACATTGGCTAAAAAACTGATCCCTACCTGGAAGCTTCCATTCTCCTAGGAGAAGGAAAGAGACATAACAGAAACACCCAATGGTTCTTAAAGATTCTACTAGTACATGACATACATCACTTCCACGCCCATTCTATTAGACAGAGCAAATCATGTGGTCAGGCTCCACTCCAGTGGAGTAATGTGGTATATTCATTCCCAAAGGTGCTGAAAGTTAAATGGCAATAGGAGGTGAGGCAGGATTCATTTTATAGAAAGGAGATAAGTGAATTATTAGAGACATAATACTTTCTACTACTCCATCTATATTTGTTTCCTAGGGCTGTCTAACAAAATACCACTAGAAGGGTGGCTTAAAAGGAAAGAAGTTCATTCTATTACTGTTCTGGAGACCAAAAGTCAGAAATTAGAGTCTTAACTAGGTCCTGTCACCTCTTAAACTATGGGTCAAAATCTTCCTTACCTTTTGGTGGTGGTCATCAATCCTTAGCATTTTTGACTTGCAGCTGCACAACTCCAATCTCTCCTCATATGGTGTTCTCCCTGTGTGTTGCTCTCCTTATGGCATTTTCCTCTTCTTATAAGGATACCAGTCTTATTGGGTTAGGGCCTTGTTCTATTCTAGTATGATTTCATTTGAATTTGATACCATTTTTGTAGAATCTATTTCCAAATAAGATCAGATTCACAGGTGCCAGGTTTAGGACTTAAGCATACCTTTTGTAGAGACACAATTTAACCCATTACACTATCTCAGCCTACTTCCCATATCTTGTAATATATCCAGGATCTTCTGCACATTCTAATTCTAATATACATACTGTGTTTTGCTATCTCTAATTTCTGCTTTATTCTAGATTAATATTTGTTTTCATCTCTGCCAGTACCTTCAATTTCATATCCTAATTGGACAGTGTTGATCAAACTATAACCATTTAGTTAAATTTATTCTTATTCTTACATAATCTAACAGGACTGGATGCAAGAGAGATCAATGTATTTTAATAGAATATGGAAAATACACTGATACAAATTTAGATCCCTGATTGAAACTAATCTCTCAAAATCTACCACTTGTCCAGTTTTGGTTATGTCAAATAATATCTACAGTAACATGGCAAGGCTAGTAAAATGCTATTTTCCCAACTGTACTATCTGTGCAAGGCTGGGTTTTCTTCAAATATTTCAACCAAAATAGCATGGTGCAACAGACTAAATGCAGAAGCAGATATGAGAATCCTGCTGTGTTATATTAAGCCTAGTATTTAAAAAGCTATGCAAAAAAAAAAAAAGAAAAAAAGAAAAAAAAGAAAAAGAAAAAAGTAAAACAGTGTACTCTTGTCACTAACTTTTTTGTATCAGAAATATATAGTTTTTTCATGAAATATGTTCTTATGTTAACACATAGCAGGTTTAAAATTATTTTAAATAAAGTAATATTTTTCAACATCTCAGTTTTAATCTCTTATGTGGCATATACAGATAGATAAAATCCACATAAATAAATAAAAGCTGTTTGGGATCATCAATATAAAAAAAGTTTCAGAATCACTGATGCAGAAAATCAAGGGGGTATTTGGCATGAGATGGGACGGATAGACTTTCCTCTTAATAGAGATGATAGAAATTGTCAGACCAAAATATCCACCAACAAATATGGAAAATTTTCTACAACTGTCCCATTTAATCCTCCTTCCCCTTTTAAATAAGGGATGAGGTTTCCTGTTTCCTATGTATGATATTCTTCTACTTGTGCCCTGAAGCCAGTAGACTGCCAATGGCCTGAGCTATTGCCTGTCTCTTCACTCCTTTATCTTGCTTGGCCCATCCTTCTACCAGCTGTGCTCTTACCAGCATTTACAGGAATTTAGTTTTTTCACATTGAAAACAATTGACACTTTTAAATTATCAGTCATATCCACCCCAAGATTTTGTGGTATTAGTGAAAACAGTGCTTCACAAATTGAACATGTCAGTGAATGTCGGTTGCTATTTTCTACTTTGTTGCTCCAACAAGAAACCTTGGTGCCATTCTTAAAATCTCCAACTCCCTAATACCCTCGCATTTGTATCCAATTAATCATCAAATTTTAACATTTTTTTCCACTGAAGATTTCTAAAATCTACTCATGTACAACAATTGGCATTATTGCAACCCTGATCCTGTGTTTGAGTTGAGCATAAACCCACTAGCAAATTTTCCTTGTCTATTCCTGTCCCTTCCTAGCCCTTTTTGACAGTACAGATCAAACTGTTATGAACAACAATCTGATCATGTAGTCATCTTCACAAAGTCCATTGGTGGCTCACTCATTAGTGCTAGTTGGGGGCTGAGTTCTTCCAATATGCAGACAAAGAGTAGAGAGACACTGGAAGCCACTGTTGCTGATCTGCTGCACTATTATCAAAGGGAGAGAAGTAGAGAAAGCATCTGATTTGATCCATAATCTCAGCATGAGTTTTCTTAGATCTGAGGAGGAGAATCTGTCTTATATATATTTTTTGATTATTTCTTCAAGGAAGTGCAGAAACTTTGGATGGGAGCTTGAAATGATTATGGGAAGTCAAAATAGAAACACTCAGATAACCAGGTGGAAAGATGTGGTCTGATAAATGTTCGTTATATTGTCTATTTTCACATTTCTTCCACAGTGGTAGGGATTGCCAGTGTCTCTGTGGGCAAAACTTAAATTGAAAGACTGATATTTAATTTTTATTTGGATACATATTTGTATTGTAAGAGAAAACAAAGCAGAATTTTAAAAAGATTTTTCAGCTGAGAATTTTACCTAGAGCCTTGTGTCCACTCAAGAGAAACATTTCAGAATAAAATAGACCAAAGTGTCTGGCTTCCTGGCATATTTCCTAACAATTAAATTGAGCTGCCTTAGCAAGCCATTTCAAAGCCGTTTCCTGTTTGAAGCAGTCTGCTCCTTAGTGTGAAAGAATGTAGCTGATTATCTTTCTATAAACAAGGAAAAGATCTTCAAGTGGTCTGACTTGGATGGAAAACTGGCTCTGGGAGAGAGAAAATGCTTTGGGGTTAAGAGGAAAAGGAGTGGGACAAAGCGAGGAGAAGGAAATTTAAAGCATACAATGGATGGGAAGAAACCCAAATACGGTGCAGTGGGAAAGTATGGCTGGTATTATTTATTCTGGAAACACTGGCCCCTTCTCTGGTTGAAAGACTGAAGCCACTCACCTCATCAGAGCAAGTCGAGATTGTGTGTTTCTCAGGGAAATGTCAGACTAAAGGTATATTAACTAAAACCATTTTATTATGAAAGTATTGAATATTTTGTGTAGCACCTGTTTTCCTAGAGCAGAATGTAGAGAGGAGGAGATCTTGATACATTAAAAGAAAATTGCACTTTACAGTGTTAAACAGGCAAAGAAGACTTCATTCAAGGTCCTAGCAATAAGGAAGACTGAACTCAACTCCCCTGGAACAAAAGGGAGGAGGGCTTTTTAAGCACTGGGGTGGAAAGTACGGAAGGACATTGGCAGGGAGATTGGCTCATGGGATGAGGCCAACTGTGCTTGCTAATTGTCAATTACTGAAGTTGGACTCTTAGCCTTTGTGCATCCTAGGAGGTAGGGGCACTATCACCTTTAAAGGCTACATTTTACAGGACGGCTCCAGGTCATTTAGAAAGATATTCCTGGGTTGTAAAAGTGACTTCTTAAAAGATTTCTCAAAGAGGAAGAGAAAAAATTTATAACTGAAACTTTTCTGAATGAAATGCTGTAAGAAGAAAAGAGAAGTCAGGGTAAGAAGGCTTAAATTTAGTGAAGCTGAATGAAATGCTAAGAACATCTTTGCCAATATAGGTTACAACTAAGCTGATGTGTTTAAGACACCAGTAAGATTAAAGGTCCAAATTATTGCTTCTCTACTAGTAACAGAAAAGTCTTCAATAATATGTACAATGTGTAATATAAAAGATAATAAATGATAAATAATAAAAATAAATAAATGGCTTAAATAATAAATTTATTGGTTCATGTAACTGAAACTTCCAGGTGAAGTTAATGAATGATTTGATCCAAGCAGAAGTGTCTTTTTAAGAGTATTTTAATTTTAATTTTATTTTATATTTCCATAAGTTATTGGGGTACAGGTGGTATTTGTTTACAAGATAAGTTTTTTAGTGGTGATTTGTGAGATTTTGGTACACTCATCACCCAAGCAGTATACACTACACCATATTTGTAGTATTTTATCCCTCACCTGCCTCCCACTCTTCTCCCTCAAGTCCCAAAAGTTCATTGTATCATTCTTATGACTTTGCATCCTCATAGCTTAGGTCCCACGTATCAGTGAGAATAGACAATATTTGGTTTTCCATTCCTGAGTTACTTCACTTAGAATAATAGTCTCCAATCTCATCCAGGTCACTGCAAATGCTGTTAATTCATTCCTTTTTATGTCTGAGTAGCAGTCCATCATATATACATACCACAATTTTTTATCCACTCATTGATTAATGGGTATTTGGATTGGTTCCACGATTTTGCAAATGTGAATTGTGCTTCCATAAACATGTGTGTGCAAGTATCTTTTTTGTATAATGGCTTCTTTTCCTTTGGACAGATATCCATCAGTGGGATTTCTGGATCAAATGGTAGCTCTACTTTGAATTCTTCAAACAATCTCTACACTGTTTTCCATAGTGGCTGTAATAGTTTACATTTCTACCAGCAGTATAGAAGTGTTTCCTGATCACCACATCCATGCCAACATCTACTGTTTTTAAATTTTTTCTTTATGGCCATGCTTGCAAGATAGCATTATGGTTTTGGTGTGCTACAAAGAGAATAAAATACCTAGGAATACAACTAACAAGGAATGTAAAGGACCTCTTCAAGGAGAACTACAAACCACTGCTCAATGAAATAAGAGAGGACACAAACAGATGGAGAAACATTCCATGTTCATGGTTAGGAAGAATCAATATCGTGAAAATGGCCATACTGCCTAAAGTAATTTACAGATTCAATGCTATCCCCATCAAGCTACCAATGACCTTCTTCACAGAACTGGAAAAAACCACCTTAAACTTCATATGGAACCAAAAGAGAGCCCGCATAACCAAGACAATTCTAAGCAAAAAGAACAAAGTGGGAGGCATCACACTACCGGACATCAAACTCTACTACAAGGCTACAGTAATCAAAACAGCATGGTACTGGTACCAAAACAGAGATATAGACCAATGGAACAGAACAGAGGCGTCGGAGGTGACACAACGTTTCTACAACCACCCAATCTTTGACAAACCTGATAAAAACAAGCAATGGGGAAAGGATTCCCTGTTCAATAAGTGGTGTTGGGAAAACTGGCTAGCCATATGCAGAAAGCAGAAACTCGACCCCTTCCTGACACCTTACACTAAAATTGACTCCAGATGGATTAAAGACTTAAACATAAGATGTAACACCATAAAAACACTAGAAGGAAACCTAGGCAAAACCATTCAGGACATAGGCGTAGGCAAGGACTTTATGACCAAAACACCAAAAGCATTGGCAACAAAAGCCAAAATAGACAAATGGGACTTAATCAAACTCCACAGCTACTGCATGGCAAAAGAAACAGTCAATAGAGTGAATCGGCAACCAACAGAATGGGAAAAAATTTTTGCAGCCTTCCCGTCTGACAAAGGGCTGATATCCAGAATTTACAACGAGCTAAAAAAGATTTACAAGAAAAAAACAAACAAGCCCATTCAAAAATGGGTGAAGGATATGAACAGATACTTTACAAAAGAAGACATACATGAGGCCAACAAACATATGAAAAAATGCTCATCATCACTAGTCATTAGAGAAATGCAAATCAAAACTACATTGAGATACCATCTCAAGCCAGTTAGAATAGTGATCATTAAAAAATCTGGAGACAACAGATGCTGGAGAGGATGTGGAGAAATAGGAACACTTTTACACTGTTGGTGGGAGTGTAAATTAGTTCAACCACTGTGGAAAACAGTGTGGCGATTCCTCAAGGACCTAGAAATAGAAATTCCATTTGACCCAGCAATCCCATTACTGGACATATATCCAAAGGATTATAAATCGTTCTACTATAAGGACACATGCACACGAATGTTCATTGCAACACAGTTTACAAGAGCAAAGACCTGGAAGCAAACCAAATGCCCATCAATGATAGACTGGACAGGGAAAATGTGGCACATATACAGCATGGAATATTATGCAGCCTTTAAAAACGAGGAGTTCGCGTCCTTTGTAGGGACATGGATGAACCTGGAAACCATCATTCTCAGCAAATTGACACAAGAACACAAAATCAAACACCACATGTTCTCACTCATAGGCGGGTGTTGAACAAGGAGAACACACGGACACAGGGAGGGGAGCACTATACACGGGGGTCTGTTGGGGGGAGTAGGGGGACAGTGGGGGGATGTGGACTTGGGGAGGGATAGCATGGAGAGAAATGCCAGATATAGGTGAAGGGGAGGGAGGCAGCAAATCATACTGCCACGTATGCACCTATGCAACAACCTTGCATGTTTTTCACATGTACCCCAAAACCTAAAATGCAATAAAAAAGAGAAAGATTTAGTTTGTATATTTTACTGTTAATGTGAGAAATATGAATTTCTTTGCCAGTATAGCTTTAAATGTGATGATATATTTTTATTTTTCTAATTAATTGCAAGAGATCCACATATTTTATTAGCAGTACTATCTTCTTCTTGAGGTCTTCACTCTCAACTCTTGCTAATTGTTAAAGAACCTAAGGGGTCTTCTCAGTCTTCCAAACACCAGATAGACAGCTGGGTTATTGGCTCAGTGCCCTCCTGCTTGCTATTCATCCTCAGTGTCACAGTTTCCCCATGAAGACCAATTCCTCATTGCTCCACAGTGCCCATCTCTGTGGTAATTATGTATTGCTATTTCATTCATTCAGCAAATGTTTGTAGTGACTACATAATATAGGCAACTCCTGTGCTTCACTACTAGCTGGACTACAAAGCAGTTCAAGAGAGACTTAAAGAGCTTCTCTTTAAGTAGCTTACATTCTGGTGAGAGAGATAGACAACAAAGAAGGAGGCCAATAACTAAGGAAAATAACTATAAATAGTTATGAGTGTCCAAAGGAAAGTAGTAGGAAATAAGGAGTGTAGTTCTATTAAGGATAGGAAGGCAGAGCACCTGTAAGTAGGTGTCATTTAAGACCTGCAATTATAAAAAATGTCCTAAAATTAGATTATGATAATGGTGCACAACTCTGAATCTACTGAAAGTATCTTTGAATTGCTAATTTTAGTCGTGAATGTTATAACATATAAATTACATATCAATAAAGCTGTAAAAAAAAAACTATAGCCAGATGCTGATATCCAGCAGAGGTTTGACCAGAAGCAGACTGCTTTGTATTTTCTGCTTTTGTGCCTATTGAAAATTCTGTTATATAATTTGGGTAAATTCTCAGTTTTGATCTGAGATTTGGCTCTTTAGTTTTTACATTTACAGTAGTCTGTGAATTTAAACCTTAAAAAACATTCCCGTTGCTAAATATAGGTAGAGTTTAGGAGGGAGGAAACTGAGATCTCATTACTCAAGGAATAGATATTAATTAGTTTAATCAATTCATTGTAATTCCAGTTGCTGTATATTTTCAAGAATATAAGCTTAAGCAAATCAGTGCATTTCTCTAGGTGACCTTCATTAGTATAAGGGTTTCCACATGGCCTAACAACCAATCATACCTAACACACCAATTTCAAAATTGGTAATAAGATTTGGCTGTGCTCCTACCCAAACTCTCATCTTGAATTGTAATTTCCATCATCTTCAGCTGCGCAGGGAGAGACCAGGTGGAGGTAATAATGAATCATTGGGTCAGTTTCCTATGTGAGGGAGTTCTTGTGAGACCTGGTGGCTATATAAGTGTTTGGTAGTTCCTCCTGCATTCATTCTTCCTCCTACCACTTTGGGAGGAAGGTGTCTTGCTCCCTTTATCAGCCACTGTGAATGCAGACCTCCTGACGCTTCCCCAGTCATACAGAACTGTGAGTCAATTAAACTTTTTTCCTTTATAAATAAAGTATTCTCAGGCAGTTCTTTATTCCACTGTGAGAACAGACTAATAGACTTGGTAAGATTTTCTCTCTTTCCCCTTTCAGATGTGACAAGGAAGATTGCCATCCCAGTTGCTTCTGAAAGCCTACCTGTAACTAAGGTAAGTTAGTCCTGGGATAAAGCAAGTTCTGTTTGTGGCATAAATGGGAGAGAGAATACGCCAGGGTACATCAAATACTTCTGAATTCTCCCTTACATCTGTACTTACAAAAATGTGAGAAAATACATTTCCCAACTGCCTGAGACAATTTGAGGGAAAGTTTCTGTATATTTGTTTGGCTTTTTCCAGCCTGAGGTCTTTATCTGGTATAAATGGGTTGTAGAGTTTAGTAATTGTAATTGGCATTGCTATCAGAAATGCTGAAACAATAAATTAGAAAGCCAAGGGTATGAGAGGATTTCATGGAGAAAGGGGTAAAGCGGAGGTGAGTGAAAAAGGGAACTTGCATCTCAAGAACTTTAGCAAAAGTTGACCACTACAGTTTCACAGTTGCAGTGGCTGGTGAAAAGGTAAGCATATGTAGTGTTTGGGTTAGGGGATAGAGAAGACATGCAAGTAACTTTTATTGAGAACTTAAGTTCTTGGCACTGTTTCCATTTCAGATATATTACTACATTTTTGCCTCTCAATAGCACTAATAAGTAGATATTAAAAGAAGTAGAAACCCAAAACTCTGAGATACTAAGTAATATTCCTACAATCACTCAGCTAGTATAAAACTCCTGCCATCCACAGTATCTCTACATCCCTCACCATATATAGTATAGTTTAATAATTTAGGAAGTAAAAAGTGCAGAATACATTTTTAAAAGTGGTCTATCCAAGTTGCTAACATGAAGATGATGTATTGTTATCTCCAAATTCTAAGAAATATTTGCTAATTCAGAATAGATTCAGAAAAAATTATTCCTGAAGATTTCAGGGTATTTGTGATAATTGTTTCAGTGTACTCATAGCAGAACTCCCCAGAGGTTTCAAATACTTATCTCAGGACAGATGAATGACCTAGTTATCTGAAAGATCTCATCACGAAGACCTGTACTTGCTAATGCTTGGTAACTCTAGGAAGTCTTCTTATATGCCCAATACCACAAATCCAGGTGGAAAAGACCCCACAGGGCTCTGGTGCTTGGTGTGTTTCTCTAAGTTTGCTGAAATAATTGAAAATATAGATGAATTCAGATAATTTATAGATTATTTATGTAACATTATAATTTCTCACCTTTGCCAGTATCCTTCTCTTTTTCAAAGCAAAGCTTTTTAAATAAAGATGATTTCAATAAAGATTGAATATATAAGGTTCTGTTGAAGGAGGGCCAAGATGGCAATGTTTGCATTTTGTATCACTTTTCCCCCTTCAGAATCATTTTCTTCTAGGAGGCTGGGAGTGTGATTCTAGAATAACACATATTTGAACTGTGTGAGCTCACTTACATGCAGATTTTTAAAATTAAAGTTATACCCTGTGTGTGTGCCTATCCTGACTTTCTTTCCACCACCTTCATATCTTCTGCCTTTGCAACCTGAGGCAGTGAGACCAATGCTTTCTCTTTCTCCTCCTTTTCAGCCTATTCAGTGGAAAGATGAGGATAAAGACCTTTATGATGCTCTACTTCCACTTAATATATAGTAATTATATGTTATCTTTCTTATGATTTTTAAAATACTATTTTTATTCCTCTAGCTTACTTTATATTGTGAACACAGTATATAATACATAAAGCATACAAAAGATGTGTTAATTGACTGTTTTTGTTGGCTGTTGGTAGATAAGATTTTGGGGAGTCAGAAATTGTACTCAGGTTTTCAACTGTGCAGGGGGACAGTAGCCTCAACCCTCAAGTTGTTTATGGGGTCAACTACTCTTTCTTCCATAAAATGTCTGACTAAATAAAAATCTACAAATATTTATTTTTAAGTTTTTGGGTGCTTAACAATTGACATTGTAGGGGAGAGAACTTTTCCTCCAAAGATTTGATGATTACATTTCTGAAATGAACTGACAATAGATAAGACTAACAGAAGACAAGCATACAAATATATTATGTGCCTGATGGCATCGAAGGAAAGAAAAGTGAATACCCCATAACCTAATCAAATTACAAACTTAGATGCCTTTCTCATAGGGAAGAGGGGAGGGGGGATGTATGTCACAGAGAGAAAATTAACAGTTTTTTAGGAAAATAAATAGGTAACAGTTTTTGACATAGACTGGGTTGTGATGCTCACCTCCAAACTCTACTCTTGTGATACAATTAATGTACTCTGTTTGAGATTCCTAGAGGGAGGAGAAATTCATGACAATTGAGGTTTTTGGAGGATCTTTCTTTAGGTAGTTAAAGGAAGTTCAGAGGAAAGTTCTTCCTGTACTTTGGTGGAAAAAAATAGGTAAGAAAACTTCATTCTCCTTTAGTTTCAAGCACTCAGTATGTCAGAGCACCATACTTAGGGGTATTTTTTTCTGAGTCCCAACAACATTGAATATTTCTTTGCAAATGAATTATCTGATATATTTCTATTCTGGTATTCTATTTTTAAGTACATATTTTTAATAAGTTATTTGCTTTCAAAAACTTTATGGTGCAATCTCATGATTAATTAAGATAATAATAAAATACTTCTCCTGGATATATATATTTGTTGTTGTTGAGATGGAGGATATATATGTCTGCTGTTGTTGAGATGGGGTCTTACTCTGTTGCCCAGGATGGTTTTGAACTCCTTGCTTCAAGTGATTCTCCAGCCTTGGCCTGCCAAAATGTTGGGATTGTGGGCATGAGTCACTGTGCCAAGCCTCCTTGATTTTTTTTGTAGGGAGCATTAGTAGAATTAAATTTAGAATGCACTGAAAATTTGTCCCAATTAATATGGATTAAATATTATCTGATAGTATATAAATTATCTCTTATTTTGTTTGGATTATGTTAAAAACTTACTAAAAGTAAATCATGATTTATTACATAAAAAAGTAGTATGATGTCAAAATAAAAATGACACAACCACAAAACAGATTTTAATTCTGATTTAAATGTGCTTTTTAAATATATGGGGAGTAGATATTTAGCAATTTTCAGCCTTCTGGAATAAAATATAATTTATTTAATCACATGTTAGTTTTTTTCAGGACCAGAAAGTATAAAATACTCGATCAATTGATTTTACTTTTAAAATTGGTTCTTTTTAAGTGCTCAGGGTTTAAAACATTACCATCTACTATGATAACATCAGGTCTTGCTATTATCTTGATATTGATTGTTTCAGTGGAAGTTGGTAGAGTGTCCTGTAGGTTACCGAAAATGAGAGAATAGCAAGGAACACCTGCCCTCAAAGGATACAGACAGTTGGAAATCCTCCAAGGGGTACACTCAATATTTTTATATCTTAAAAGTCTGTTTCTACCGTGACCTCCCTAAGGGAGACCCAACATTTATGATGATTTTGTGTGGGAATTGTATTCCATCTTCCTTTCTGATGACTTTTCTCCTTCCCTTGGCCACTTATAATGGAGGTGCAGGACATTGCTAAAGTGAGCAAGCTCAATGACAGTTACAGTATAAGTTTCCAGGAGCATAGAGAATTTAAGCAAAATTTTAAGATTCATTTTTAGTGCTCCTAAAGTCACATTTAGATCATGAGGATCTTCTTTCTTTATTTCTTTTCTCCCTTCTTTCTATTATCTTCTCTTTTATTCCCCTCTACCTCATTCCACCTTTCCTCTTTAATTTATTTGAAATTATTTGGTAAGGCAGTTGGTACATGGAATATATATTTTACAATAAAGTGATATTATAAATGGTGGTTAAATTCCATACTAGTTTATAGGCATGGTTTGTTTTTTTCCAATTTTTTTTAAAATGAGCCTTATTAAGTTATACTTGAAAATTAATTATATGCAAATATGTATATCCCAGTTACTGGCTGGCTGTAAAAATTTAGGTATATGGACATCCTAGAAAAAATACTAGTTTCATGGGGCAGTAAATATTTTTGTCAAATATGTGTAAACTGTCTTAAGCAAAGGTAAGAAAAAAATTGAGGAAAATGCTACAAATAGAAAAAGGTAAGATTTTTAGGATTAATGACACATTACTACAAGGTGTATAAGGTCTTCAGAATTTACTGCCTATGTAATTATAACCTCCTTAGTAGTGCTGCTGAAATATTACATTATGCAACATTATAACACTAGTAATTAAACTAAACAGAAAACATTCAATTAAAAATAGAAAGTTTTCAAAAAAATTTAATTTTTATCATATTTTGTATTTCTTTTACTTCATTGGCTTCTTTAATTTGTTAAATTATTTAATTCACTTTTCTCCATTTAACTTGATTTACAAAAAAGAATACATAGGGAAATTTTACCAATAGTCTTTCATCAAAGGAATAGAAAAAATAAGGTAAGTAATTTCTTAAGTAAATTATTTCCATCATTAATTAAGTGAGAGAGAATTTTTAAAAATTCTACTAGACTAGTAATTTTCTCCTTCTCCATTTGTGGTAACTATCATATTACTAGAATCTTTTTTTTTTATTGCATTTTAGGTTTTGGGGTACATGTGAAAAACATGCAAGATTGTTGCATAGGTACACACGTGGCAGTGTAATTTGCTGCCTTCCTCCCCTTCACCTATATGTGGCATTTCTCCCCATGCTATCTCTCCCCAACTCCCCACACCCCACTGTCCCCCCACTCCCCCCAACAAACCCCAGTGTATAGTGCTCCCCTCCCTGTGTCCATGTGTTCCCATTGTTCAACACCCGTCTATGAGTGAGAACATGCGGTGTTTGATTTTGTGTTCTTGTGTCAGTTTGCTGAGAATGATGGTTTCCAGGTTCATCCATGTCCCTACAAAGGACACGAACTCATTGTTTTTGATGGCTGCATAATATTCCATGGTGTATATGTGTCACATTTTCCCTGTCCAATCTATCATCGATGGGCATTTGGTCTGGTTCCAGATCTTTGCTATTGTAAACTGTGCTGCAGTAAACATTCGTGTGCATGTCATATTACTAGAATCTTTTCATGTCTTCTGGGCTAGAGATTCAGAGATATGTGGTGATCTGGTCACCATATAATTTAAAAATTTTAGCACGTAAGTTGAACATTTTTAACTTTTTCTACAACTGTACTTCATTTTTATTCTGAGCAAATATTTCCCTGGAATGTCAGAAAACTATTCTGTGACTAGGGTCTCTCTTTTTTCTGCTGAATCTAAGTTCTTGAAGGCTTCTACAAGTGCCTAGTGCTAGTGGTGAGGTAGACTTATCTGACTTGCTGTCCCATCTGGCAGAGATACATCTGCAGTCATACCCATCCTGTTGTGTAATTGGCCACTGGCACAAGCAAGTTACCTGACAAAGTCCCAATCTCTTGTTTGGAAGGCCCTTGCCCACCCATCACTTCTCCCAGCTACTTTTCTGTACTCTTGGGCACATGGTAATTCTTCAGCTGCTTTGGCCCAAATTGAATCATGATACACCCTTACAGTTGATTAAGAGATTGTTGACTCTGCAGGGCCATGCTTCTATTTCTGATCTGCAGATTATCTACATTCTTCTACCTAGGAAAATGCCCACAGGTTCTTGGAAGTTCTTGGGATAGCCACAGTGTAGAGTACACTTACCAAAAACCAGTGTCTAGGTTCCAATGGATAATACTCTTTCTCTTCTCCCAGTCCAGGGAAATCTTGAGTGTGTTTGAATGATGCAGTATGAAAGGGTGATAGCTTGACTTTTTTACTTGTGGATTTCTTCCAAATCTATATTTCTTTCCCAAGTTTTGAGTTTCTCATGCCTCAGGTTTTTCAAACTCCAGCAAAGAACAATCTAAGTGGCTGAATGACAGGAGCAGGCATAAGAAAGAGCCAAAAGATGACATAAAATGTGAGTAGAGACAAATGTTAGTTACTTCAAAAACTATCCCACCATTTATCGTTAATTCATTTCCCTTACTAATGAATTCAGTCATATTCCTATGGATAGAAACACTAGTGCCTCTCTTGGATTCATTCTGTGCATTGCAAGGCACATTTAGGGAAACCATCAGTGGTTTCACATTTTCTGCAGAATAAACTCTAAAGTTTTCAGAGCAGCATTCAAATTTCTCTAAAATTAGATTCCAAATTAGAACCTTTGTTTCAGCATTTCCTACATCCTACCCACCTGATACTTTATACTCTTATTTTGAAAAATGTCATTCATATATTTGTATATTTGCTCATGCTAATTTATTTACCTATAATTCTTGGTTGCCTTTTAAAAGACTACTTAGTATCTACCATGCAAGGCCCAGGCCAAATGCTGCCTCATTCAAGAATCCTTCTTAGGTTTCTCAGGACAAAATTGTCTTTTTTTTCCTTCAAGTTTCCTAGCTATTTTTGTGGATGGTGGGAGTGGATTCTGCCTTGATTAAAATTATTTATTTAAATGTTCAATATCTTACTAGATTTGAACACCTTGAAGGGAATAATTGTGTATCATTCTAACATTTAACAAGATTTCTATTTTTCTGTTAATTGTACATTGTTATTTCAAATTCTCTAAAATGGCCAAAATAGCAGTGACTCCTATTTTGTAACTTGGCCTCTCGATGCAGTTTCCATCTAATGGTCTAAGATTAGGGGACCACAAGTCCCTGGAACAGTGGGAGAAAATGTGAGTGTCCTAGATATACCAGGCCATATGGTCATCCTTTGTGAATTGGTTGCCCTTTTTAAAGGGATGAAAAGTAGGATAGAGGGAAGGGAAGAGGAAGGTATATTCCTTTATTACAAAGGCAATACCTTCAAGTTGTCCTCCTCACTTTCATTACACCCTAAAAGACAGAATGCAGTCGCATGGCCACACTTAACTGCAAAGGAAGCTGGAAACATATAGCTAGGTGTTACATTTCTAGTTAAACTCAGAGTTTATTAGTAACGAGATAGGGAGACTAGGTATGGTGGGAAGCCAGAAGTCTCTACTAGACAGACTGAATTTAAGCATTTCCTTTATTCCTGTAATAGTATATAATTAAAATTTCTACACACTCATAGAATGCTTTATTTTGGGATACCAGGAAAATGTAGTTTTTCAGAGTATTTAATAACAAGTAGATCATTTCCTTTTCAAGACAAATACATAATACAAATTTTGAAGGAACATGTTTTTAGAAAGGAGCTCAGAGAATGTAATACGGTTTGTCTTTTGAGTATAGTTTTGTTATGCAGTTGATTGAAAAATGATATTCAACAGGTGGTCTCAGTAAATATGGTTTAGAAGAAATTGGTGAAAAAACTTACTGTTAGACTGAGGGTTCTACATCAAAGAATTACCAGCTTTATCTTCTAGCTCTGCTCTGGTAGATTTGATATAAAATAGTAAGCTTCCCTGCCTTTCGTACTGGCATTACATCAAGGAGGACTAAGTCTTCAGCTTCCTTCATTAATTAGCCATGCCATCCAGTGGGCAAACCCAGCTTAGAGAAATTTAGCCATAGGCACCCATGATGTGTCCACACTAGGAAGGTGTAGGCCAGTGTGTTTCCAAGTGATTTCTCTGAAGATTCCACAGAACACAGAAACCTCCCTTACTGATCTAGCTCTTTAATCACTGGTTTCCTCAATATGTCATCCCACATTTTTTGAAAAGAATCTGAAGTACAAGAGCTATTCCTGAAATTTAAATGTATACTTTTCCTCTTTCTGAAACCCCCAATTTTGCTATCAGTCATGGTTGCTAATAGTCCTGTTGTCTTCGGCAGAGCTGCCAACTCTGTCAGTTTCTGAAATATTGTTTATGTAGGAACAATTTATTTTGTAGGGAGATGAAAAGCAGATTGCAAAAGTGGTCTATTGCCAACTTTTAGAATGTATGTGTTCTACTTCAGAACCCTTCCATATAACTACTGAATTATTATGTTGATTAGCAAAGTGTTTCTCAAATAATTGATTCATAAAGCAGTCTATGCTTGAAATAATTAGCAATATATCCTTATTTGCATTTATAAAGATATTATGTTCTTCAAAATACTAAACCTATGGAGGATGAATTGTAACAATGCTTCATTGTGACTTTTTTGGTGAGGTAACTCATATGTGCAATGTGTAATTTTTTTTGCAGAAGCATATGTTCATTTTCTCATTTAAAACAGTTTATAATTTGTTTCAAAACAGCTTTTTACATTTGCTGCTTTTTAAAAATTACTTGCGGGAATGCAAGTAAGGCAAAATCGCTCTTTTATTTAGTGATTTTATTTCTAGAAAAGGCAAACAATTATAAACATTTCTACTTAGACCATGTTGAGTGTTGTAGGGAAGAAAATATATTTAAAGGTGGACTTTCTAAAGACCGCTTATACACTATTCGTAGCAGTATAAATTAGCTCAGTCATTGTGGAAGACAGTGTAGCAATTCCTCAAAGGCCTAAAGACAGAAATATCATTCAACCCAGCAATCTCATTACTGGATACATACCCAAAGGAATATAAATGATTTCATTATGGAGACACAGGTACACACATGTTCATTGCAGCACTTCACAATAGCAAAGGCACAGAATCAACCTAAATGCCGATGCCTATCACTTATAGACTGGATAAAGAGAATATGGTGCATTTATATCATGGACTACTATACAGTCATAAACAGAATGAGATCATGGCATTTGCAGGGACATGGATAGAGCTGGAGGCCATTACCTTACCAAGCTCACACAAAAACAGAAAGTCCAATACCTCATATTCTCACTTATAAGTGGGAGCTAAATAATGAGAGCGTATGGACACATAGAGGGAAACAACACACACTGTGACATTTTTGGAGGGTGGAGGGTGAGAGGATCAGAAAAATAACTGATAGGTGTGAGGCTTAATATGTGGGTGATGAAACAATTGGCACAACAAACCTTCATGACACAAGTTTACCAATTAACAAACCTGCACTCCTACCCGTAAAGTTAAAAGTTTAAAACAGTGGGTAACTACTGTTTTAAACTGTGAGTGTCTTGCCTTTCATTTTTTTCTTTCTTATTCTCACACTGTGTTCTTTCTAACTTTCTATCTCTCCTTTTATTCTCTCACCTCCCTTACTCTTTAAAAAAAAAAAAGTCTAATCTTTTTATATTTAAACACCTTTGGTTTTTCTCTCTCCTTCTCTCAACTTCTTGTAGAACTTAGGGAGGTCTAAGTTATTTTCTCTTTCAGCATTGATTATTCTGGGTAATGATTCCCTCACTCTGACTGCTATTCTGTACTTAGGAAATCCAAAATATTAATGAGTTTTAACCTTGGTGACGTAACTGGAATGTCAGGGAGTTTCTATCTCTTTCTCATTCTGTTACTCTATTCTCTCTATTACACATTTGATAAACAGATTAATATCAAACGTCATTATAAATTTTCTTGAAGGAAGATAAATAGCCAGGGCCTTGTATTTCATAACAGCAGTTATTATATCTGCTTGTGGGCATAATGAACATTGTTCAGTCTGACCTCTATTAACTTGTTGAATAATGCTATTGAAAAATTATGGTTTTTATTTCCTTTTTTAAAAATGTTTTAAAATTTTTAATTTTTATTATACTTTGAGTTCTGGCATACATGGGCAGAATGTGCAGGTTTGTTACATATACTTGTGCCATGGTAGTTTGATGCATCCATCCCAACGTCATCTATGTTGGGTATTTCTCCCAATGTTAGACCTCCTCAATCCCCACATCCCCTGCTATTCCTCTGCTAACACTCCCAGCCCCCGACAGGCCCCAATGTGTGATGTTCCCCTCCATTTGTCCATATAATCTCATTGTTCAACACCCATTTATGAGTGAGAATGTGCAGTGTTTGGTTTTCTGTTATGGTGTCAGTTTGCTGAGAATGATGGTTTCGATCTTCATCCATGTCCCTGCAAATGACATGAATTCATCCTTTTTGATGGCATACTATTCCATGGTGTATATGTGCAACATTTTATTTATCCAATCTATCACTGATGAGCATTTGGGTTGGTTCCAAGTCTTTGCTATTGTGAACATTGCAGCAATAAACATACATGTGCATGTTAATTTATAATAGAAAGTTTTATAATCCTTTGAATATATACCCAGTAATGGGATTGCTGGGTCAAATAGTATTTCTAGTTCCAGATCCTTGAGGAATAGCCATAATGTCTTCCACAATGGTTGAACTAATTTACACTCCCACCAACAGTGTAAAACTGTTCCTATTTTCTCCACATCTGCTCCAGCACCTGTTGTCTCCTGATTTTTTAATGATCGCCATTCTAACAGGCATGGGATGGTATCTCAATGTGGTTTTGATTTGCATTTTCCTACTGACCAGTGATGATGAGGTTTTTTTCACATTTGTTGGCTGCATAAATGTCTTCTTTTGAGAAGTGTTTGTTTGTATCTTTCACCCACTTTTTGATGGGGTTGTTTTTTCTTGTAAATTTAAGTCCTTCGTAGATTCTGGTTATTAGTCCTTTTTCAGATGAGTAGACTACAAAAGTTTTTTTCTGTTGGTTGGTGGTTCACTCTAATGATAGTTTATTTTGCTGTGCAGAAGCTGTTTATTTTAATTAAATCTCAGTTGTCAATTTTGGCTTTTGTTGCCGTTGCTTTTGGTGTTTTAGTAATGAGGTCCTTGCCTATGCCTACATTCTGAATGGTATTGCCTAGGTTTTCTTCTAGGGTTTTTACAGTGTTAGCTCTTATGTTTAAATCTTTAATCCATCTGGAGTGAATTTTTGTACAAGGTGTAAGGAAATAATCCAGTTTCAGCTTTGTGAATAGGGCTAGCCAATTTTTCCAACACTATTTGTTAAATAGGGAATCCTTTCCTCATTGCTTGCTTTTGTCAGGTTTGTCAAAGATTAGATGTGTGACATTACTTCTAAGGCCTCCTTTCTGTTCCATTGGACTATATCTCTGTTTTGATACCAGTACCATGCTGTTTTGACTACTATAACATTGTGGTATAGTTTGAAGTTAAGTAGCATTATGCCTCCGGTTTTGTTTTGTTTTTCCTTAGGATTGTCTCAGCTATGCAGGTTCTTTCTTGGTTCCACATGAAGTTTAAGGTAGTTATTTTTCAAATTATGTGAAGAAAGTCAATGGTAGGCTTGATAGCATTGAATCTGTAAATTATTTTGGGCAGTATGGCCATTTTCACGATATTGACTCTTCCTAACCATGAGCATGGAATATTTTCCATCTGTTTGTTCTGTCATTTTCTTAAGGGATAGTTTGTAGTTCTCCTTGAAGAGGTCCTTCACATCCCTTGTTACTTGTGTTTCTAGGTCTTTTATTCCCTTTGTAGCAATTGTGAATGAGATTTGACTCATGATTTGGCTCTCTGTTTTTCTCTTATTGGTGTATTAAAATGCTTGTGATGTTTGCACATTGATTTTTCTTATGCTCAGACTTTGCTAAAGTTGCTTATCAGCTGAAGGAGATTTTGGGCTCAGACAATGGGGTCTTATAAATATACAATCATGTCATCTGCAAATAGAGACAATTTGATTTCTTCTTTTCCTAACTGAATACCCTTTCTTTCTCTTTCCTGATTTAACTGGCCAGAACTTTTAATAATCTGTTGAATAAAAATGGTGACAGAGGGCATCCTTGTCTAGTGCCAGTTTTCAAAGGAAATGCTTCCAATTTTTGCCCATTCAGTATGATATTGGCTGTGGGTTTGTCATAAATAGCTTTTATTATTTTGAGATATGTTCCATGGATACCTAGTTTATTGAGAATTTTTAGCATAAAGCGCTGTTGAATTTTGTCAAAGGCCTTCTCTCTGTCTATGGAGATAATCATGTGGATTTTGTCTTTGGTTCTGCTTATGTTATGGATTAAGTTTATAGATTTGCAAATGTTGAAACAGACTTGTATCCCTGGGATAAAGCCGACTTGATTGTGATGGATAAGCTTTTTGATATGTTGTTGGATTTGGATTTTATTGAAGATCTTTACATCAATGTTCATCATGGATATTGGCCTGACATTTTCTTTTTCAGTTGTGTTTCTGACAGGTTTTGGTATCAGGATGATGTTAGTCTCATAAAATGACTTAGGGAGGATTCCCTATTTTTGTATGGTTTGAATCAGTTTCAGAAGGAATGGTGCTGGCTCTTCTTTGCACCTCTGGTAGAATTCAGCTGTGAACTGGTCTGGTCTGGGACTTTGTTTGATTTGTAGACTTACTTGCTGCCTCAATTTCAGAACTTGTTATTGGTCTATTCATAGATTTAACTTCTTTCTAGTTTGTCTTGGGAGGGTGTAAGAGTCCAGGAATTTATCCATTTCTTCTTGATTTATTGGTTTATGTGCATGGAGGTGTTTGTAGTAATGTCTGATGGTAGTTTGTATTTCTGTGGATCAGTGGTGATGTCTTCTTTATCATTTGTATTGCATCTATTCCATTCTTTTTTATTACTCTGGCTAGTGATCTATCTATTTTGCTGATCTTTTCAAAAAACAAGCTCCTCAATTTACTGATTTTTTTTTGAAGGTTTTTTTTTTGTGTCTCTGTCTTTTTCGCATCTGCTCTGATCTTAGTTATTTCCTGTCTTCTACTAGCTTTTGAGTTTTGTTCTTGTTCCTCCATTTTTTTTTAATTGTAACATTAGGGTGTTGATTTTAGATCTTTCCTCACTTCTCAGGTGGGCATTTAGTGCTATAAATTTTCCTCTTGACACTGCTGTAAATATGTCTCAGAGATTCTGTTATGTTGTGTTTGTTCTAATTGATTTCAAAAAACATTTTTATTCTGCCTTAATTTCACTTTTTATCCAGTAGTTATTCAGGAGCAGGTTGTTCAGTTTCCACGTAGTTGTGTGGTTTTGAGTGGGTTTCTTAATACTGAGTTCTAATTTGATTTCACTATGGTCTGAGAGACTGTTATGATTTCTGTTCTTTTGCATTTGCTGAGGAGTGATTTACTTTCAATTATGTAGTCAATTTTAGAGTACGTAATGTGGTGCTGAGAAGAATGTATATTCTGTGGATATGAGATGGAGACTTCTGTAGATGTCTATTAGGTCCACTTGGTCCAGATTTGGGTTCAAGCCTTGGATTTCCTTGTTAATTTTCTGTCTCATTGATCTGTCTAATATTGACAGTGGGGTGTTAACGTCTCCCATTGTTGTTGTGTAGGAGTCTAAGTCTCTTTGTAGGTCATGACGAACTTGCTTTTTGTATCTAGATGCTCCTGTATTGGGTGAATATATATTTAGGATAGTTAGCTCTTCCTGTTGCATTGATCTCTGTACGTTATGTTATGCCCTTCTTTGTCTCTTTTGGTATTTGTTGGTTTAAGGTCTGTTTTATCAGACTAGGATTGCAACTCTTGCTTTTTTTTCTCTCTCTCTCTGTTTGCTTGGTAAATCTTCCTCTAATCCTTTATTTTGAGCTTATGTATGTCTTTGCTCATGAGTTGGGTCTTTGGAATACAGAAAACTGATGGGTCTTGAGTCTTCATACAATTGCCAGTCTATGTCATTTAGCCTATTTACATTTGAGGTTAATATTATGTGTGAATTTCATTCTTCCATTTTGATACTAGCTGGTTGTTTTGCCCATTAATTCATGCCATTTCTTCACAGTGTTGATGGTCTTTACAATTTGATATGCTGTTGCAATGGCTGGTAATGGTTGTTCCTTTCCATGTTTAGTACTTTCTTCAGGAGCTCTTATAAGGCTGGCTTGTTGGTGACAAAATCTCTCAGCAGTTGCTTGTCTCTAAAGGATTTTATTTCTCCTTCACTTACGAAGCTTAGTTTGGATGGATATAAAATTCTGGGTTGAGAATTATTTAAGGATGTTGAATATTGGTCCCACTCTCTTCTAGCTTGTAGTGTTTTGCTGAGATATTTGCTGTGAGTCTGATAGGCTTCCCTTTGTGGGTAACTCGACCTTTCTCTCTGGCTGCCTTTAGCATTTTTTCCTTCATTCCAACCCTGTTGAATCTGATGAATATGTGCCTTGGGGTAAAATGCAACTAACCTACATGCTATTTGAGAATAAACCTCTATTTTTTATTGAGATTATACCAAATGGTAAAGTACATGTTTTCCCTTTCTCTGGACAGTATGAGAAAGACATGCTTTGGATTTTAAAGTAAAAGAGTTTTTTAAAAAATGGTAAAAGGAATAAAGTAACTGCTTGAATAAAAGATATAACTCAAACATATCAGAAAGTTTTCAATCTTAGTTTTTGCTATAGGTTTTCTCAGGATTGCATAATAATCAGCACTGTGGTTTCAAAGAACTAGTTATAGTTCGGTCTAAATGGTTGTATTTATTATTGATTGTAGAAAATACAGAATTTTTTATGTACTGAGAAATTTATATATGAAATAAAATAAGCGCCTTGTAATTCCCACCATTTGGTTTTTTTATTCTTTTGTTTGCTACATAAAACATCTCCCTGTATTAGCAAGCAATAACTTTAGCAGTGGTATGCAGATCATTTTATTATATATGATACAATTTAATGTCTGGATTTGTTCATCAAATGATTAAACAGCTATTAAGAAAAAATAAATTCTTATTTTTCTGATTATGTGTTTCACATTATTCTACTTATATTTTGGATAATTTTGATACAAATGGTTTTATTTCAAATGGTCATTTTGGACATTTGCAAATTCAGTAACAGCTAATGCTAGAAAGAGCTAGGTGAAATTACCATTTTATATTTTCATATAAGATAGTGTGCAATGCTTCCTGATCATGTAGTGTATATGCTATAAAATGATGTTTGGGATGGATGATAATGAGACTACTGTAAAAATTAACATGAGAGTTGTAATCATGCTCTGTTTGAAAGTGAGACTTATTTAGACTTAAATTGATTCTATGAATATATGTGTGTGTGTGTATGTGTGTATATGTGTGTATGTGTGTGTGTATGTGTATGTATATGTGTTAGAGTGTTTGTGTGTGTGTGTATATAATGTCAGTTACTGTCTGGCTAGTAATTTTGATACACGAACAACCCAGAAAGTGCCGATTCTTAAACTCCTAAGGAAAGGAGAGAATAAATTGAGGAAAATGCTCCAAATAAAATGGGGCAACCTTTTTAGGATTAATGATATATTAATAGTAGGCATTTGTTAAGGTCCTCAGAATTTATTGCCTATGTAACTATAATAACCTCCTAAACTAGTTTATCTGCTGACAGTCTGCCCCACTCCAATACATTCTTCACACAAAATTTGTCCTCTAATGTGAACAGATTATAATATGCCCTGATTTGGAATTTGTCATTGATTCACTTTCACCTGTAAGATAGTCTATGATCCTTGTGTGATATTCGAGAACCCCTTTGTCTAGTCCTGGTTAACAGCATCATCAATTTTTCTCTGACTGGCTCACTCTCTCTGTCCAGCCTACTGAATAACACAATTTGCCTGGATGCTCCAGGATTTTCCTTATCTCTGATCTTTTAATGTATCTCTTCTTCCATCTCAAATTCTGTCACTGATGTTTGCCATGTTCTTGTGCTTCTGGGCCAAGCTGTAGATATTAACACTTCTGTGAGGACTTCTCCAATCCTAAACCTACAAAATACTTTGGGTAGGAGTTCCTATACCCTTCTAAATACTCTGTGCATAATATTACCCAATCACTCAGTTACTTCTCTGTCTCACCACTAGACTGAAGGACTGAGACTAAATATGTATCATGGTTATCAACCGAATTTGCTTCTTTCAGAAGATACATTGGGAGCTCTCTTCCTACTAGCCTGAGAGGCATTCTAGTAGATAGGGGCAATCTTTCACCTTACTACTCTTCTTTGATATTGAGGTGGGTTATCAATCATTTCTGGATTTACTGTTTCAGTCACTGCAAAAGGAAAAAGATCATATCACTTTGAGATATGGATTTCACATCCTTTGGTTATATACCAAGAAGTGGGATTGCTGGATTATATGGTAGTTATATTTTTAAAGGAATCTCCATCCCATTTTTCATAATGGCTCTACCAATTTATGTTCCCAGCAACAGTCCACAAGAGTTCTCTTTTATCCACATCCTTGTCACAGCTTATCTTTTGTCATTTTGATAATAACCATGATAACAGGTGTGAGGTGATATCTTATTGTTGTTTGATTTGCATTTCTTTGATGATTAATAATAAACATTTATTCATATACTTATTGGTCACTTGTATGTTGTCTTTTGAGAAATGTCTATTGAATGTATTTGCCTATTTTAATTGAGTTATTTGTTTTCTTTCTACTGAGTTTCAGTTTCTTATATATTTTGAATATAAACCCCTTATCATATGCATGATTTGTAAATATTTTCTCCCATTTTGTAAGTTGTTTTATCACTATTGATTGTTTCCTTTTTTTAAAAAACTGTATTTTAGGTTCTTGAGTACATGTGCAGATCATGCAGGATTGTTGCATAGGTACATACATGGCAAGATGGTTTTCTGCCTTCATCCCCCTCATCACCTATATCTGATATTTCTCCCTTCATTATCACTCCCCACCCTCCCCACTCCCTGCTGTCCCTCCCCTAGACCCACCCCTACTGACTGCAGTTTGTCATGCTCCCCTCCCTGTGTCCATGTGTTCTAATTGTTCAACACCTGCCTATGAGAGATAACAGGCAGTGTTTGATTTTCTGTTCTTGAGTCAGTTTGCTGAGAATCATGGTTTCCAGATTCATCCATGTCCCTATGTAGGACATGAACTCATCGTTTCTTATGGCTGCATAGTATTCCATGGTGTATATGTGCCACATTTTCTTTATTCAGCCTATCAGTGATGGACATTTGGGTTGGTTCCAGGTCTTTGCTATTGTAAACAGTGCCACAATGAACATACATGTGCATGTGTCTTTGAGAGTAAGATATTTAGTTTAAATTATTCCATGTAACTATTTTTGCTTTTGTTGCCTGTGTTTTGGTGTCATAATAAAAAAAAGTAATTGTCCAGCCTGTTTCACAGTATCAGGTCTTACATTTAATTCTTTATTCCATTTTAAGCTGTCATATATATATAGGCTAAAATAAGCATCCAGTTTTATTCTCCTGCCTATGAATATTGAGTCTTCCCAACACCATTAATTGAATACATGTTCTTGGCACCTTTGTCAAAGGTTAATGGACCAAAATGCCTGGATTTATTTCTGGGATCTCTTATTTAATTGGTTTGTATGTCTGTTTTTATGCCAGTATCATGCTATTTTTGTTACTATAACTTTGTAGCATATTGTGAAATCAGGTAGCATGATATATCCAGATTTACTTTCTATGCTCAAGATTGCTTTGATTATTCAGGGTATTTTGCAGTTGTATATATATTTTATAATTGTTTTATTAATGTGAAAAAATGACATTTGGCTTTGGGAGGCTGAGGTGAGTGGATCGCAAGGTCGAGAGATGGAGACCATCCTGGTCAACAGGGTGAAACCCCGTCTCTAGTAAAAATACAAAAATTAGCTGGGCATGGTAGCACAGTCTGTAGTCCCAGCTACTTGGGAGGCTGAGGCAGGAGAATTGCTTGAACCCAGGAGGTGGAGGTCGCGGTGAGCCGAGATCACACCATTGCATTCCAACCTAGGTAACAAGAATGAAACTCCATCTCAAAAAAAAGAAAAGAAAAATGACCATTGGAATTTTGATAGGGATTATGTTGAATCTGTAGATTGTTTTGGGTAGTATACATTAGTTCTTTGAATCCATAAATGCAGAATATTTTTTATTCATTTGTGACTTCAGTTTTTTTCCATTAACATTTTATAGATTTCAATGTGCAGAAGTTTTACTTTCTTGGTTAAATTTGTTTCTTAGTATTTTATGTTTGGATACAATTGCAAATGGGATTGTTTTTTAATTTCCTTTGTGGATAGTTCATTGTGTATATAGACACACAACAGATTTTTGTATGTTGATTTTTGTATCTTGTAACCCTACTGAATTTGTTTATTAGTTATAGTAGTTTTTGATGAAGTTGTTAGGATTTTCTATAAGAGTATGTTATCTGCAAATGGATAATTTTACTTTTTTATTTCTGATTTGGATGCCTCATATGTCTTTTTATGACCTACTTCCTCTGGCTAAGACGTCTGGTGTAATATTGAGTAGAACTGGCGAGAGTTGGCTGCCTTGTTTTGTTCCTGATTTTTGAGGAAAATCTTTTAAATTTTTTAACATTGAGTATGTTAGTCTATAACCTTATCATATATAGCCTTCATTGTGTTGAGGTACATTCCTTCTGTATTTAATTTGTGGAGAGATTCTTTTAAAATTATAAAAGAATGTTAAATTACGTAGAATGCTTTTTCTGCATTATTAAGGTAACCATATTTTTATCCTACATTTTGTTAATTTAATGTATCATATTGAACCATCTTTGTACCTTGGGGATAAATCCCACTTGATCACAGCATATAGTTCTTTTAATATTTGTTGAAATAGGTTTGTTAGTATTTTGTTGAGGAATTTTGCATCTTTGTTTACCAAGAATTTTGGCCTGTAATTTTCTTTTCTTGTAGTGTCCTTGTCTGCCTTTGGTATCAGCATAATGCTGACCTTGTAAAATTAGTTTGGAAATCTTCCCATTCTTCAATTTCTTTACGAAGCCTTTGAGAAAAATTGACAATTATTCTACTGTAAATGATCATTAGAGTTTGCCAGCATATCCATCAGGTCCTGGACTTTTTCTTTGTTAGGAGATTTTGATTACTGATTTCATCTCCTTACTCTTTATTTGTCTCTTCTTAGTTTTATTTTTTCATCATTTAGTCCTGTAGGGTAGGATATATGTTCCTTGGAATTTATCAATTTATTTTAAGTTATCCAATTTGTGTATAATTGTTCATATAAGTCTCTTATGATCCTTTGTATTTCTTTGTTACCAGTTATAATGCCTTCTCTTACATTTATAATTTTACTTATCTAACAGTCATCTCTCGTTTTTCCATCATATAACTAAAGAATTGTCAATGTTATCACTCCAAAATCAAATCTCAGTTTTGTTGATATTTGAATTGACACTCTAGACCCTATTTGACTTTTTTCTTCTCCAATCTTTATTATTTTCTTCTGCTGACTTTGTATTTAGTTGCTCTTTTCTAGTGATTTGAGGTGTAACATTAGATTGTTCATTTGAAACATTTATCTTTTTTTAAATGTAGACACGTGTCACGATAAGCTTCCATTTTTAGAACTGCTTTTACTGCATCTCATCAGTGTTAATATGTCTTTTTCTTTTATTTATTTTTATTTAAAAAAAATTTTTTTAATTGCATTTTAGGCTTGAGGGTACATGCAAAGAACATGCAAGATTGTTGCATAGGTACACACATGGCAGTGTGATTTGCTGCCTTCCTCCCCTTCACCTATATCTGGCATTTCTCTCCATGCTGTCTCTCCCCAACTCCCCACCCCCCACTGTCCCTCCCCTATTTTACCCCAACAGACCCCAGTGTGTGGTGCTCCCCTCCCTGTGTCCATGTGTTCTCATTGTTGAACACCCACATATGAGTGAGAACATGCAGTGTGTGATTTTCTGTTCCTGTGTCAGTTTGCTGAGAATGATGGTTTCCAGGTTCATCCATGTCCCTACAAAGGACGCGAACTCATCGTTTTTGATGGCTGCATAATATTCCATGGTGTATATGTGCCACATTTTCCTTGTCCAGTCTATCATCAATGGGCATTTGGGTTGGTTCCAGATCTTTGCTATGATAAATTGTGCTGCAATTAACATTCATATGCATGATTCCTTATAGTATAATGATTTATAATCCTTTGGCTATATACCCAGTAATGAGATTGCTGGGTCAAATGGAATTTCTATTTCTAGGTCCTTGAGGAATCGCCACACTGTCTTCCACAATGGTTGAACTAATTTACACTCCCACCAACAGTGTAAAAGTGTTCCTATTTCTCACAACCTCTCCAGCATCTGTTGTCTCCAGATTTTTTAATGATTGCCATTCTAACTGGTGTGAGATGGTATCTCAATGTGGTTTTGATTTGCATTTCTCTAATGACCAGTGATGATGAGCATTTTTTCATATGTTAATTGGCCTCATATATGTCATCTTTTGTAAAATGTCTGTTCATGTCCTTTGCCCACTTTTGAATGGGCTTTTTTTTCTTGTAAATCTGTTTTAGTTTTTTGTAAATTCTGGATATCAGCCCTTTGTCAGATGGGTAAACTGCAAAAATTTTTTCCATTTCTGTTGGTTGCCGATTCACTCTAATGACTTTTTCTTTTACCGTGCAGAAGCTGTGGAGTTTGATTAGGTCCCATTTTTTTATTTTGGCTTTTGTTGCCGATGCTTTTGGTGTTTTGGTCATGAAGTCCTTGCCTACACCTATGTCTTGAATGGTTTTGCCTAGGTTTTTTTCTAGGGTTTTTATGGTGTTAGGTCTTATGTTTAAGTCTTTAATCCCTCTGGAGTTAATTTTAGTGTAAGGTGTCAGGAAGGGGTCCAGTTTCTGCTTTCTGCACATGGCTAGCCTGTTTTCCCAACACCATTTATTAAACAGGGAATCCTTTCCCCATTGCTTGTTCTTGTCAGGTTTGTCAAAGATAGGATGAATGCAAATATGTTGTGTTGCCTCCAAGGCCTCTATTCTGTTCCATTGGTCTATATCTCTGTTTTGGTACCAGTATCATGCTGTTTTGATTACTGTAGACTTGTAGTGTAGTTTGAAGTCTGGTAGTGTGATGCCTCCCACTTTGTTCTTTTTGCTTAGAATTGACTTGGCTATGTGGGCTCTCTTTTGGTTCCATATGAAGTTTAAGGTGGTTTTTTCCAGTTCTGTGAAGAAGGTCATTGGTAGCTTGATGGGGATAGCATTGAATCTGTAAATTACTTTGGGCAGTATGGCCATTTTCACGATATTGATTCTTCCTAACCATGAATGTGGAATATTTCTCTGTTTGTTCGTGTCCTCTCTTATTTCCTTGAGCAGTGGCTTGTAGTTCTTGAAGAGGTCCTTTACGTTCCTTATTAGTTGTATTCCTAGGTATTTTATTCTCTTTGAAGCAATTGTGAATGGCATTTCGTTCTTGATTTGACTCTCTTTAACTCTGTTGTTGCTGTATAGCAATGCTTGTGATTTTTGCACATTTTGTATCCTGAGACTTTGCTGAAGTTGCTTATCAGTTTCAGGAGATTTTGGGCTGAGACGATGGGGTCTTCTAGATATGCAATCATGTCATCTGCAAATAGAGACAATTTGACTTCCTCCTTTTCTATCTGAATACACTTTATTTCTTTTTCTTGCCTGATTGCTCTGGCTAGAACTTCCAGTACTATACTGAATAGAAGTGGTGAGAGAGGGCATGCTTATCTAATGCCAGATTTCAAAGGGAATGCTTCCAGATTTTGCCCATTCAGTATGATTTTGGCTGTTGTTTTGTCACAAATAGCTTTTAATATTTTGAGATACGTTCCATCAATACCTAGTTTATTGAGGGTTTTTAGCATAAAGAGCTGTGGAATTTTGTCAAAAGCCTTCTATGCATCAATAGAGATAATCATGTTGTTTTTGTCTTTGGTTCAGTTTATGTGGTGAATTGTGTCTATAGACTTGCATATGCTGAACCAGGCTTGCATCCCTGGGATGAGGCCTACTTGATCATGGTGGATAAGCTTTTTGATGTGGTGTTGCAATCAGCTTGCCAGTATTTTATTGAAGATTTTTGCATCTATGTTCCTCATGGATATTGGCCTGAAGTTTTCTTTTCTTGTTGAGTCCCTGCCCGGTTTTGGTATCAGGATGATGTTGGTCTCATAAAATGATTTGGGAAGGATTCCCTCTTTTTGGATTATTTGGAATAATTTCAGAAGTGATGGTACCAGCTCCTCTTTGTATGTCTGGTAGAATTCAGCTATAAACCCATCTGGACCTTTAATTTTTTTGGGTGGCAGGCTCTTAATTGCTGCCTCAACTTCAGACCTTGTTATTGGTCTATTCAGGGTTTTGACTTCTTCCTGTTTTAGGCTTGGGAAGAGGGTGTCCAGGAATTTATCCATTTCTTCCAGGTTTTCTAGTTTATGTATGTTTGTAATGATCTCTGATGATGTTTGAATTTCTGTGGAATCTGTGATGATATCCCCTTTATCATTTTTTATTGCATCTATTTGGTTAGTCTCTCTTTTCTTTTTTATTAATCTGGCTAGTGGTCTGTTTTGTTGATCTTTTCGAAAAACCAGCGCCTGGATTTATTGATTTTTTTGAAGGGTATTTTGTGTCTCTATCTCCTTCAGTTCTGCTCTGAACTTAGTTATTTCTTGTTTCTGCTAGGTTTTGAGTTTCTTTGATCTTGCTCCTCTAGCTCTTTCAATTTTGACGATAAGGTGTCAATTTTAGGTCTCTCCTTGCCTCTCATCTGGGCATTTATTGCTATAAATTTTCCTCTAGAGACTGCTTTAAATGTGTCCCAGAGATTCTGGTACATTGTGTCTTTATTCTCGTTGGTTTCAGAAAACATCTTTATTTCTGCCTTCATTTCATTGTTTATCCAGTCAACATTCAAGATCCAGTTGTTCAGTTTCCATGAAGCTCTGCGGTTCTGACTTAGTTTCTGAATTCTGAGTTCTAACTTGATTGCACTGTGGTCTCAGAGACTGTTATGGTTTCTGTTCTTTTGCATTTGGTGAGGAGTGATTTACTTCCAATTAACTGGTCAATTTTAGAGTAGGTGTGATGTGGTGCTCAGAAGTATGTATATTCTGTGGATTTGGGGTGGAGAGTTCTGTAAATGTCTATTAGGTTTGCTTGGTCCAGGTCTGAGTTCAAGTCCTGGATATCCTTGTTAATTTTCTGTCTCGTTCATCTGTCTTATATTGACAATGGGGTGTTAAAGTATCCCACTATTATTGTGTGGGAGTCTAAGTCTCTTTCTAAGTCATTAAGAACTTGACATGTATCTGGGTGCTCCTGTTTTGGGTGCATATATATTTAGGTTCGTTAGCTCTTCTTGTTGTATTGATACTTTTACCATTATGTAATGTCCTTCTTTGTCTCTTTTGATCTTTGTTGCTTTAAAGTCTATTTTATCAGAGATGAGAATTGCAACTCCTGCTTTTTTTTGCTCTCCATTTGCTTGGTAAATCTTCCTCCATCCCTTTATTTTGAGCCTTTGTGTATCCTTGCATGTGAGTTGGGTTTCCTGGATACAGCACACCGATGGGTTTTGGCTTTTTATCCAATTTGCCAATCTGTGTCTTTTGATTGGGGCATTTAGCTCATTTACATTTAGGGTTAATACTGTTATGTGTGAATTTGATAGTGCCATTTTGATGCTAGCTGGCTGTTTTGCCCATAAGTTTATGCAGATTCTTCATCGTGTTGATGCTCTTCACCATTTGGTATGTTTTTGGAGTGGCTGGTAGGGGTTGTTCCTTTCTGTGTGTAGTGCCTCTTTCAGGAGCTCTTTTGAAGCAGGCCTGGTGGTGATGAAATCTCTGAGTACTGCTTGTTTGCAAAGGATTTTATTTTTCCTTCACTTATGAAGCTTAGTTTGTCTGGATATGAAATTCTGGGTTGAAAGTTCTTTCCTTTAAGGATGTTGAATATTGGCCCCCACTCTTCTGGCTTGTAGGGTGTCTGCTGAGAGGTCTGCGGTGAGTCTGATGAGCTTCCCTTTGTGAGCAACCCAACCTTTCTCTCTGGCTGCCCTTAGCATTTTCTCCTTCATTTCAACCCTGGTGAATCTGATGATTATGTGCCTTGGGGTTGCTCTTCTACAGGAATATCTGTGTGGTGTTCTCTGTATTTCCTGGACTTGAATATTGGCCTGCCTTGCTAGGCTGGAGAAGTTTTCCTGGATAATATCCTGAAGAGTATTTTCCAGCTTGGATGCATTCTCTTCGTCACATTCAGGTACACCTATCAAACGTATATTATGTCTTTTCACATAGTCCCATATTTCTTGTTGACTTTGTTCATTCCTTTTTACTGTTTCTTCTCTAATCTTGCCTTCTCGTTTTATTTCATTGAGTTGATCTTCGACCTCTGATATCCTTTCTTCTGCTTGGTCAATTTGGCTGTTGAAACTTGTGCATGCTTCACGAAGTTCTCGTGTTGTGTTTTTCAGCTCCATCAATTCACTTATATTCCTCCTGAAGTTGTCCATTCTCGTTAGTATTTCATCAAATCTTTTTTCAACGTTCTTAGTTTCTTTGCATTGGGTTAGAACATGTTCTTTTAGCTCACAGAAGTTTCTTATTACCCACCTTCTGAAGCCTGATTCTGTCAATTCATCACAGTCATTCTCCTTCCAGTCTTATTCCCTTGCTGGTGAGGAGTTGTGATCCCTTGTAGGAGGAGAGGCATTCTGGTTTTGGGTGTTTTCATCCTTTTTGCACTGGTTTCTTCCCATCTTTGTGGATTTATCCATCTGTCGTCTTTTTAGTTGCTGATTTTCAAATTGGGTCTCTGAGTGGAAGTCCAGTTTGTTGATGATGAAGTTATTTCTGTTTCTTAATTTTCCTTCTAACTGTCTGTCCCCTCTTCTGTAGGACTGCTGAGGTCCACTCCAGGCCCTGCTTGCCTGGGGATCACCTGCAGCAGCTGCATAACAGTAAGGATTACTACCAGTTTCTTCTGCCATCTTTGTCCCCGAAGGATACCCACCAGATATTAATCTGAGCTCTCCTTTATGAGGTGACTCTTTGGATATATGGGGGTCAGGGAACTGCTTGAGGAGGCAGTCTGTCCTTTTTAGGAGCTCAAGTGCTGAGCTGTGATCTCTGTTGTTCATTCAGAGCTGCTGGGCAGGTACTTTTAAGTCTGCTGCAGCAGAACTCATAAACCACTTTATTTTCCCACATGCTCTGTCCTGGGAAGTTAGGGCTTTATTTATGAGTTTCTGTTGTGCTGCTGCCTTTTTTTCTGGGCTGCCCTGCCCAGTAAGGAGGCAGCCTAGTCACTGTCTGTCTGCAGAGGCTTTGCTGAGCTGCTTTGGGCTCCACCCAGCTGCTGTGTGAACTTGCCTGCAGTCCTGTTTATATGTGTCTAGTTAGAACTGCCTCAGCAAAGCTCACCCATCTCTGTAATGACAGACTCCCTCTGTAATGGCGGGTTGCCTCAGCAATGGCTGACTACCTCTGTAGTAGTGGAGTGCCTCGGTAATAGTGGACGCCTCTTCCCCACAGAGCTGAACCTTCCCAGGTTCAGCTGTGCTTGCTGTGAAACTCTCAACCCAGAGCGTTTCCAATTGCTGTTTTTTTGTGGGATGAGACCAGCCAAGCCTGATCATCTGGCTGTCTGCCTCAGAGCCTTTTTTTTTTTAGCTAGACTGTCGACTCTCTCCTAGGTGTTCCAGTCACCTGCTGAAAAGGCACTGGGATCTGTGTGATTTCCCTTGCAGTGACCCACTGTGCCAGATGAAACAGTGGCACTGTGATTCGTGGTGCTTTTTTGCCCGGGAATCTCCTGGCCTGGCTCCGTGTTTCAGTCCCTTTTTTAATCAGATGAATTAGTGACTCTGCCTTCCTGGAGCTCCAATCACCAGCTAAAAGGGCACCCAGGCCCATGTATTTTGTACAGAGAACTGCCACACTGTGGCAATGGCAAAACAGCCGCACTGGCAAAACAGCCGCACTGGCAAAACAGCCACACTGGCTAAAACAGCCATGCTGGTGACCCTTGGGGCTCCTCCGCCTGGGAATCTCCTGGTCTGTGGACAACAAAATTCCATCTGGAAATGCGGTGTCCACTCACCCTCTGCACTTTCACTGTGAGCTGCAATCCTGAGCTTCTCCTAATCGGCATCTTGGATCTTCTCCAATATGTCTTTTTTCTATTTTCAATTGTGTCAAGGTACTTTTTCATTTCTCTTTTGATTCCTTCTCTGACTTTGTATTCAGGAGTGTGTTGTTTAATTTCTACATATTTGTGAAATTCTAACTTTCCTCCTGTTGATTTCTGATTTAATATTGAGAGTGGAAAAGATATTTAATATTTTTCAGTCTTCTTAATTTGGTTAAGATTTATTTTGTAGTCTAACGTAGGATCTATCCTAGAAAATATTCTACATCCATTTGAAAAGAATATGTATTCTGTTGCAGTTCATTCAAATGTTAGCTATATATTTGTTAGGTTTATTTGGTCTATAGTGTTGTTTAAGTCTGCTGCATCCTTACTGTTTTCTGTCTGGATGACTTATATGTTGTTGAAAGTGAGATGCAGAAGTTCTCTACTATTATTGTGTTGCCATCTGTCTCCCTTCAAATCTGGTAATATTTGCCCTATGTACTTATGTGCTTCAATGTTGGCTGCACATACATTTATACTTGTTATATCCCCTTGATGAATTGACACCTTTATAATTATATAATGACTTTCTTTTTCTCTTGTGACAATTTTTGACTTAAAGTCTATTTTGTTTGATATATGTATAAACACATATGCTCTTCTTTGGTTACCTTTTTAATGGAAAATCTTATTCTATACTTTCATATCAGCCTATATGTTTCCTTACAGTTAATGTGAGTTTCTTATAGGGAACATATAGTTAGATCTGTCTTTTTAAACATTTATCAAGACTGCAATGTTTTATTTCTCCAAACCCAGTACGTTTGGACTCATGTTGTTTTAACTTCTCTAGAGGACACTATTTGTCAAACTACAAGTTGGTTGAAAAAATAAGATATTAACCTTTCAATTAATATCTGACAAGATAACAATTCCTTATATTTATGTAGAATTTTTCAAGTTTACAAAGTTATTTTATTTTATCATGAAATACCCAGCAAAGGAAACAAAAAGTGAAAAGAACTAAGATATTGCATTTTTATTTCCTCCCTTAGGTCAAAGAGTTATAGATTTAGACAAAATAAATAAAGAATAAAAATGCCTACTCAATATTTTCTATATGCTCCTGAGTATTTATAGTAACATGGATGCCTTCTAGATCAAAAGCAAAATAACAAGGTCTGCTTAGGACAGAACCAAGTCACTGACTGTCACTCTATCATGTCATTCTAATGTAAGTAGATTTCAACTTCTAACCTGTGAGAAATAGGTCTCAAAGTTTTTGATGAAAATTATTTTGAGTAACATCCAATTTAGGAGGTGCTGAAACAAGTTCAAACTAGCAATTGGAAAAAAAAAAAACATATAAGAACCATCAATAAAAGGGGAAATAAAATATAAGAGTGGAAGGGTTTCTAAACTGGTTAGTTATGGAAAATTAAGACTGACAGCACATTTTAGATGTATAATAGATATAACACAACATTTTAAGGATAAAATTTGTATGTATTACTTTTTCTTTCAGTAATTTAACATCACACACACACGCACATGCACACACTTACTGAATGAATAATTGGGATACATGAATGAATATAAATGAATAATTGGAAAGATATTTGAACAGGTAGAAAATGAAATCTATTATGCAATAATTTGCTCCTGCAGAGGAAGTTGTAAAAGTTAATGTCATGAAAAACGTAAATGAATCTGGAAGGCCATAACTTATTTTGATGCCAGTTTCTGACTCTGCAGAAGTAGCCAGATTAGAAAGTGATGCTGCAATCACAGAACTCAAATTATTAAATCTATGAGCCAGTGAGTAGAAATCTAGAGCAGAAATCTCAAGGCTAAAATTCACCTTAAAATTTGGAAGGGCTCTAAAAGTCTCTTTGATGTATCAAATATCAGAAAAATTATGGTGTAAGATTGTTTATTTCCTTCAAAACATAAATTAAATGGTTGCTAATAAATGACTTTTGTTAATAACAAAGAAAATCATGCCTCTTGATGGAAACCATGCAGAAAAGGTAAAAATAACCTCAGTGCAAAATTCACAGTAAGGAAAGTGAAAGTTGAGGACTGAAAAATTACTGATGGAGTTCTGATACAGACCCAGCAAAAGTTAGGAAAGGCGTCTCAAATAATGAAGTGTGGTAACAACTGATGGGAAACCTATAGCAGGTGGAAATAGGAGGCTAATAGGAGAGGACAAGTAGTGCCAAAGTAACACATTCATAAATTGTTCAGTGCACTAGTAGAAGAAAACTGAGAATGATTGTGGTCCTAACAAGTGAGTACAGATGAAAAAATGAAAATCACGTAAATGGAAGGATTGAGAAAACTGAAACCAAACATATTAAATATATGCAGTGAATTGTCTTTCATGGAAAACAAATATTTTACAGTGCTTGATACATAGGAATTGCTCAACAGTTGTTGATATATACATAAAAGGATTATAATATAAAGTTGAGAAATTATCTAGAAAAGCAGGGTGAAAAGATTAAGTGAAAGAAATTAGGAGATAAGGAGATGAGAAAATTTCAGGTCACATCTAAGAGAATGATAACTCTTATTTTTCAAACAATAGGAAGTTAAGAAAGAGAAAACAGAAAACAGGGGAGGATATACATGAAATAAGTAACTCAAGAAAATGTGCCAAGGTATAAGTTTCCAGTTTGAAACTGCTCACTTAGTACTAGTTCAATGGTTGAAATTAGATTCACATAAAAGAATATCGTAAGAACATTTCAGAATACCAAACAGATCTTTTGAAGTATGCAAAGAGAACAAAACCAAATTACTCACAATTGGTAATCATAATGTTCTCAGACTTTTCACAGCAATACTGGAATTTAGAAGTCATACCTTCAAACTTCAGGGAGAAAATGAAAATAAGCCTAAAATTCAGTGCCATGTCAAGCTGTTGATTAAATGTGAGTCTACAATTGAGATTTTTTTAGATAGCCTGGGTATAATAATAATTCTTGTTTGAGCAAGGTTACTCAGGCCTCTAATCCCAGCACTTTGGGAGGCTGAGGTGAGAAGATCATGAGGGCAGGAGATCGAGACCATCCTGGCTAGCACAGTGAAACCCCTTTACTACTAAAAATGCAAAACCTAGCTGAGCATGGTGGCACACATCTGTAGTTCCAGCAACTTGGGCGGCTGAGGCAGGAAAATTGCTTGAACCCAGGAGGTGGATGTTGCAGTGAGCCAGGATCATGCCAAATCCTTAGCTAAATTCTTAGCTTTTGTAGTGGGATATCAATAAACAATGTCTAAAATTTAAAAAAGTATAGAAGTAGAAAAATGAACATCATTTGGGTTTATGGAGTTGCCAACCTATAGGAAGAAGCTGAGGCACAATAAATATAAGTATAGAGTTTATTTGTCCCAAGCTTGAAGATCGCAACCCAAGAATATAGATCCATGTTGTCCTGAGTATACATTAATTAGCAGCAGTTACAAGTGGATTTTTAGAGGCATTAAAAGGGTACAGGGAGTGGATTGATACAAAGTTATCTGTCAGGAAATCTGATTGGTTTACAAAAATAGCATTGGTTGATGATTGGCTATATATTGTTAAGCAATAAATTGTTGGTTTTTGGTCCATCGTTAGGTGAATTTGTAGCTACTTGTGGCAATAACAGGCAGTTTCAAGATAGGATTACATAGCTCAAAAAAGGGAGTAGGGCATGATTGCTGTCTCATTTTAATGTCCGTCTTGGCCTGGTAATTAAAAAGACTTTACATTCTCCAGATAAGTGTTTCTTTTTTCCTACTTTTCTAGGATGTAATTTTTTTTATAGCATTTTAGGTTTTGGGGTACATGTGAAAAGCATGCAAGATTGTTGCATAGGTGCATACGTGGCAGTGTTATTTGCTGCCTTCCTCCCCTTCATCTATATGTGGCATTTCTCCCCATGCTATCTCTCCCCAACTCCCCACCCCGCACTGTCCCCCCACTCCCCCCAACAGACCCCAATGTAAAGTGCTCCCCTCCCTGTGGCCATGTGTTCCCATTGTTCAACACCTTTCTGTGAGTGACAACATGTTGTGTTTGATTATGTGTTCTTGTGTCAGTTTGCTGAGAATGATTTTTTCCAGGTTCATGCATGTCCCTACAAAGGACACGAACTCATTGATTTTGATGGCTGCCTAATATTCCATGGTGTATATGTGCCACATTTTCCCTGTCCAGTCTATCATCAATGGGCATTTGGGTTGGTTCCAGGTATTTGCTATTGTAAACTGTGTTGCAATGAACATTCGTGTGCATGTGTCCTTATAGTAGAACGATTTATAATCCTTTGGATTTATACCCAGTAATGGGATTGCTGGGTCAAATGGAATTTCTATGTCTAGGTCCTTTAGGAATCGCCACACTGTCTTCCACAATGGTTGAACTAATTTACACTCCCACCAACAGTGTAAAAGTGTTCCTATTTCTCCACATCCTCTCCAGCATCTGTTGTATCCAGATTTTTTAATGATCGCCGTTCTAACTGGCGTGAGATGGTATCTCAATGTAGTTTTGATTTGCATTTCTCTAATGACCAGTGATGATGAGCATTTTTCCATATGTTTGTTGGCCTCATGTATGTCTTCTTTTGTAAAGTATATGTTCATATCCTTCGCCCACTTTTGAATGGTCTTGTTTGTTTTTTTTCTTGTAAATCTGTTTTAGTTCTTTGTAAATTCTGGGTATCAACCCTTTGTCAGATGGGTAAGCTGCAAAATATTTTTCCCATTCTGTTGGTTGCCGATTCACTCTAATGACTGTTTCTTTTGCCGTGCAGAAGCTGTGGAGTTTGATTAGGTCCCATTTGTCTATTTTGGCTTTTGTTGCCAATGCTTTTGGTGTTTTGGTCATGAAGTCCTTGTCTACGACTATGTCCTGAATGGTTTTGCCTAGGTTTTCTTCTAGGATATTTATGGTGTTAGGTATTATGTTTAGTCTTTAATCCATCTGGAATTAGTTTTAGTGTAAGGTGTCAGGAAGGCGTCCAGTTTCTGCTTTCTGCATATCGCTAGCCAGTTTTCCCAACACTACTTATTAAACAGGGGATCCTTTCCCCATTGCTTGTTTTTGTCAGGTTTGTCAAAGATCGGATGGTTGTAGATATGTTGTGTTGCCTCCGAGGCCTCTGTTCTGTTCCATTGGTCTATATCTCTGTTTTGGTACCAGTATCATGCTGTTTTGATTACTGTAGCCTTGTAGTATAGTTTGATGTCCGGTAGTGTGATGTCTCCCACTTTGTTCTTTTTGCTTAGAATTGACTTGGCTATGCGGGCTCTCTTTTGGTTCCATATGAAGTTTAAGGTGGTTTTTTCCAGTTCTGTGAGGAAGGTCATTGGTAGCTTGATGGGGATAGCATTGAATCTGTAAATTACTTTGGGCAGTGTGGCCATTTTCACGATATTGATTCTTCCTAACCATGAACATGGAATGTTTCTCCATCTGTTTGTGTCCTGTCTTATTTCGTTGAGCAGTGGTTTGTAGTTCTCCTTGAAGAGGTCCTTTACATCCTTTGTTAGTTGCATTCCCAGGTATTTTATTCTTTGTAGCAATTGTGAATGGCAGTTCATTCTTGATTTGGCTCTCTTTAAGTCTGTTATTGGTGTATAGGAATGCCTGTGATTTTTGCACATTGATTTTGTATCCTGAGACTTTGCTGAAGTTGCTTATCAGTTTCAGGAAATTTTGGGCTGAGATGATAGGGTCTTCTAGATATACAATCATGTCATCTGCAAATAGAGACAGTTTGACTTCCTCTTTCCATAATTGAATACCCTTTATTTCTTTTTCTTGCCTGATTGCTCTGACTAGAACTTCCAGTACTATACTGAATAGGAGTGGTGAGAGAGGGCATCCTTGTCTGGTGCCTGATTTCAAAGGAATGCTTCCAGTTTTTCCCCATTCTGTATGATATTGGCTGTTGGTTTGTCATAAATAGCTTTTATTATTTTGAGATACGTTCTGTGAATACCTAGTTTATTGATGGTTTTTATATTAAAGGGCTGGTGAATTTGTAGAAGGCCTTCTCTGCATCAATTGAGATAATCATGTGGTTTTTGTCTTTGGTTCTGTTTATATGGTGAATTACATTTATAGACTTGCGTATGTTGAACCAGCCTTGCATCCCCGGGATGAATCCTACTTGATCATGGTGGATAAGCTTTTTGATGTGCTATTGCAATCGGCTTGATTTTATTGAATATTTTTGCATCTATGTTTATCATGGATATTGGTCTGTAGTTTTCTTTTCTTGTTGAGTCTCTGCCGGGTTTTGGTATCAAGATGATATGTTGGTCTCATAGAATGATTTGGGAAGGAGTCCCTCTTTTTAGATTATTTGGAATAGTTTCAGAAGGAATGGTACCAGTTCCTCCTTGTATGTCTGGTAGAATTCGGCTGTGAACCCATCTGGACCTGGGCTTTTTTTGGGTGTTAGGCTCTTAATTGCTGCCTCGACTTCAGACCTTGTTATTGATCTATTTAGGGTTTTGACTTCTTCCTGGATTAGGCTTGGGAGGAGGCAAGTGTCCAGGAATTTATCCATTTCTTCCAGGTTTTCCAGTTTAAGTGCATAGAGTTGTTTGTAATAATCTCTGATGATGGTTTGAATTTCTGTGGAACCTGTGGTGATATCCCCTTTATCATTTTTTATTGCATCTATTTGGTTATTCTCTCTTTTTTCTTATTAATCTGGCTAGTGGTCTGTCTATTTTGTTGATCTTTTCAAAAAACCAGCTCCTAGATTTATTGATTTTTTGAAGGGTTTTTCGTGTCTCTATCTCCTTCAGTTCTGCACTGATCTTAGTTATTTCTTGTCTTCTGCTAGGTTTTGAGTTTTTCTGATCTTGCTCCTCTAGCTCTTTCAATTTTGATGATAGGGTGTCAGTTTTAGATCTCTCCTTTCTTCTCATGTGGGCACTTATTGCTATATATTTTCCTCTACAGACTGCTTTCAATGTGTCCCAGAGATTCTGGTATGTGGTGTCTTCATTCTTGTTGGTTTCGAAGAACATCTTTATTTCTGCCTTCATTTCACTGTTTATCCAGTCAACATTCAGGAGAAAGTTGTTCAATTTCCATGAGGCTGTGCGATTCTGGGTTGGTTTCTGAATTCTGAGTTCTAACGTGATTGCACTGTGGTCTGAGAGACTGTTTGTTAAGGTTTCCATTCTTTCGCATTTGCTGAGTAGTGATTTACTTCCAGTTATGTGGTCAGTTTTAGAGTAGGTGTGATATGGTGCTGAGAAGAATGTGTATTCTGTGGATTTGGGGTGGAGAGTTCTGCAAATGTCTATTAGATTTCCTTGGTCCAGGTCTGAGTTCAAGTCCTGGATATCCTTGTTAATTTTCTGTCTCGTTCATCTGTCTAATATTGACAATGGTGTGTTAAAGTCTCCCACTATTATTGTGTGGGAGTCTAAGTCTCTTTGTAAGTCGTTAAGAACTTGACTTATGTATCTGAGTGCTCCTGTATTAGGTGCATATATATTTAGGATCATTAACTCTTCTTGTTGCATTGATCCTTTTACCATTATGTAATGTCCTTCTTTGTCTCTTTTGATCTTTGTTGCTTTAAAGTCTATTTTATCAGAGATGAGAATTGCAACTCCTGCATTTTTGTTTTGCTCTCGATTTGCTTGGTAAATCTTCCTTCATCCCTCTTTTTTGAGCCTTTGTGTATCCTTGCATGTGAGGTGAGTTTCCTGGATACAGCACACTGATGGGTTTTGGCTTTTTATCCAATTTGCCAATCTGTGTCTTTTGATTGGGGCATTTAGTCCATTTACATTTAGGGTTAATATTGTTATGTGTGAATTTGATCCTGTCATTTTGATGCTAGCCGGCTGTTTTGCCCATAAGTTTATGCAGATTCTTCATTGTGTTGATGCTCTTTACCATTTGGTATGTTTTTGGAGTGACTGGTACTGGTTGTTCTTTTCTATGTGTAGTGCCTCTTTCAGAAGCTCTTGTAAAGCAGGTCTGGTGGTGATGAAATCTCTGAATACTTGCTTGTTCACAAAGGATTTTATTTTTCCTTCATGTATGAAGCTTAGTTTGTCTGGATATGAAATTCTGGGTTGAAAGTTCTTTTCTTTAAGGATGTTGAATATCAGCCCCCACTCTCTTCTGGCTTTTAGGGTTTCTGCTGAGAGATATGCTGTGAGTCTGATGGGCTTCCCTTTGTGGGTAATCTGACCTTTCTCTCTGGCTACCCTTAGCATTTTCTCCTTCATTTCAACCCTGGTGAATCTCACAATTATGTGCCTTGGGGATGCTTTTCTTGAGGAATATCTTTGTGGTGTTCTCTGTATTTCCTGGACTTGAATATTGGCCTGCGTTTCTAGGTTGGGGAAGTTTTCCTGGATAATATCCTGAAGAGTATTTTCCAGCTTGGATGCATTCTCTTCATCACATTCAGGTACACCTATCAAATGTAGATTAGGTCTTTTCACATAGGCCCATATTTCTTGGAGACTTTGTTCATTCCTTTTTACCCTGTTTTCTCTAATCTTGCCTTCTCTTTTTATTTCATTGAGTTGATCTTCGACCTCTGATATCCTTTCTTCTGCTTGGTCAATTCGGCTGTTGAAACTTTTGCATGCTTCGTGAAGTTCTCGTGTTGTTTTTCAGCTCCATCAATTCACTGATATTCCTCTCTAAGTTGTCCATTCTCGTTAGCATTTCATCAAATCTTTTTTCAACATTCTTAGTTTCTTTGCATTGGGTTAGAACATGTTCTTTTAGCTCATGGAAATTTCTTATTACCCACTTTCTGAAGGCTGATTCTGTCATTTCATCACACTCATTATCCATCCAGTCTCGTTTCCTTGCTGGTGAGGAGTTGTGCTCCCTTGTAGGAGTAGAGGTCTTCTGGTTTCGGGTCTCTTCATCCTTTTGCGCGGTTTCTTCCCATCTTTGTGGATTTATTCACCTGTCGACTTTGTAGTTGTTGACTTTCTGATTGGGTCTCTTGAGTGGCTGTCCTGTTTGTTGATGATGAAGTTGTTTCTGTTTCTTAGTTTTCCTTTTAACTGTCTGTCCTCTCTGCTGTAGGACTGCTGAGGTCCACTCCAGGCCCTGCTTGCCTGGGGATCACGTGTAGCAGCTGCTGAACAGTAAAGGTTGCTACCAGTTTCTTGTGCTTTGTCCCTGAAGGAGACCTGCCAAATTTCAGTCTGAGCTCTCCTTTATGAGGTGACTCTTTGGATATATGTGGGTCAGGGAGCTGCTTAAGGAAACAGTGTTTTCTTTACAGTAGCTCAAGTGCTGAACTGTGAGCCCCATTGTTCATTCAGAGTTGCTCGGCAGGTAAGTTTAAGTCTGCAGCAGCAGAACTCATAAACCCCTTTTTTTTCCCCAGGTGTTCTGTCCCAGGGAGTTAGGGCTTTATGAATTTCCGCTGTGCTGCTGCCTGTTTTTTTTTTCTTCAGGGCTGCCCTGCCAACAAGGAGGTAGCCTAGTCACTCTCAGCCTTTAGAGGCTTTGCTGAGCTGCTGTGGGCTCTGCCCAGCTGCCCTGTGAACTTCCCTGCAGTCCTGTTTATATGGGTGTAGTTAGAACTGCCTCAGGAATGGTAATGTCGGGTTGCCTTGGCAATGGCAGGTTGCCACAGCAACTGAAGGATGCCTCAGGAATGGTGGACTGTCTCTGTAGTGGTAGAGTGCCTATGTAATGGTGGATGCCCCTCCCCCACAAAGCTGGACCATCCCAGGTTCAGCTGTGCTTGCTGTGAAAGTCTCAACCCAGAGCATTTCCAATTGCTGTTTTTTTGTTTTTGTGGGGGTGGGACCAGCTGGGCCTGATCACCTGGCTCCCTGCCTCAGAGCCTTTTGTTTTTTAGTTGAATGGTCGGCTCTCTACCAGGTGACCTGGTTGCCTGTTGAATAGGTGCTGGAATCGGTGTGATTTCCCATGCGGCAACCCACTGCACTGGCTGAAACCGCAGCTCTGAGATTTGATGTGCTTTTTATCCCGGGAATCTCCTGGCCTGACTCCTTGTTTCAGCTCCCCTTGCTGGCTAAGAGGGGTCACAGTCTCGTTTACTCTGCACTGGAAACCACTGCGCCAGGGCACAGGCAAAACAGCTGCGCTGGCCAAAACAGCTGCCCTGGCTACCCGTGGGGCTCCTCCACCTGGGAATCTCCTGGTCTGTGGGCAGTAAAAATCCATCTGGCAATGCAGCGTCCACTCACCCTCTGTGCTTTCACTCAGACCTGCAATCCTGAGTTGCTCCTAACCGGCCATCTTGGATCTCTCCTCTAGGATTTAATTTAAGAGAAAGCTACAATTGTTGAGGGTGCTTGTCTTTAAGACTTATGAAATGTAGTGGGAGGAGAGGACTACTGTTTCTTTTAGTATATTTTTAAAAGCTATTGGATCCTTTAAATTATGTGCTGATAAGCAACCTAAATAAAAAGACAATGTAACTGAAATATAAGGAATATTAGAACATATATAAAGAAAAATAGAAAATTTTTTTTTTGTTAATACAGATACCTAATCTGAAAATCTGAAACCCATAGTGCTCCAAAATCTGAAACTTTTTGAGCACCAACATGACACTAGATGTAAGAAATACCACTTGTGAGTATGTAACAAAAACTTTGTTTCATGCACAAAATGATTTAAAATATTTTATAAAATTACCTTCAGGCTATATGTAAAACATACATGAGAAACATAACTGAATTTTATGTTTAGCTTGAGGTTCCATCACCAAGATATTTTGTTATGTATATGTAAATGTTTCCAAATATGAAAAATCAGAAATTCAAAACACTTCTTGACCCAAGTATTTCGGATAAGGATACTCAACCTGTCATTTGAAAATAAAATATTTTTCTTTGATAGTTCTACATGCCACAGATTTTTCTGACTCCAAGCAAGCCCATATCACTGTTGCCTCAGAGATGTGTGCTTTAAAGCTTAGCAGAATACCTGCCTCCCACTTTTTCTGGATTGTTTCCTAGGTAAAATGCAGATAAAATGCAGAAATTCTAAACTCTTAGATGTTGGTTCTGCCCCTATCTAAACATAAGGGAAATCTAGGATAACTTTCATCAATCTTTAACCTTCCTTTTCTCCTTTTTAATGATCACCTACTTTAAAACTACTGAAATGTTTTAAAATCAACACTAAAAAACAAAATTGGGAGGCATAGTGGGTGGCAAATATTTTGAAAAGATGAGGAATGAAGGTAGAAATTTGAGTGGCTATGTTTATAGAAACCATTTTCCATCAATGAATTATATTTTATATGAAGCAATGTATGAGGCCTCTTTTTCAAGTAGCTACAAGTGTACTCATTGAAGAAATAGATTTTAGACTTTGGATTGAAAGTATAATACAAGCATCACTGGTGCCATTGACTATAGAAAAGTGTCATGGTTAGCACTAAATTGTTACTTGAATTTTTTCCTTTAGATTTTCCAAGATTTACCTGAATTTATTTTGTATCTCTGTCTTGCTGAATTTAAAATGAAACTGATACACACTCCTCATTTTAAAATGTGTTATTTGAAATAGTTATCTCATGCTGGTCTGAGTTTCATTTTCAATAGCCTCCAGGAAGTTATGGAAGGCACTATTTATTTAAAAGCTAAATTTTATGGAGATGCTTTAAAGACATTTCTGACTACATTTATTCTGAATTATTCTGTATATATTTTTTCAAAGTCAATTTCATGTTTCCATGAAACATACACAATCTTTCTTGCCTACATATTCTTTTGTAATAGGTATTTTTGGGTTGATGTTGTATGTGCATGTTTAACTTCACCTCAATCTGTTAATATAGCTGCAATGATAAATCTGGGATTAGAATAACATTTATTTGTTAACTTAAGAGGCTAACATGGCATACTGATTTTAATATTTACACTCCATCTACTTGATGTAGTTTAGAAACCAGAACACCATGAAAAATAGGACACAGAAGGCTAAAACAGAATCTAACCAAAGAAAGCAGAAGGGATAAATAATGTGCAACAAAAATGAGCTGATTATAGCATGGGGAAAAAGTATGTTTCTAAAGTTTCTCAAATTTAGAGATGAAATTTTTTCCTAACCAAAATTATCTCCCTTTTAAGACAGGACATGAAGGACCTGCAGAAATCTGATATGTAGAAATGACATTGTCAACCTATAACTGATATCTTGAATTATTATTTTATAGGATTGAGGCAGAAATTACATTTAATTAGATGATTTTTATGTGTCCTTCCTATAAAAGGTGGAAGAAAGACTCATTCAATGAAAGCATTTTTTGAGGAATTGGAAGAAGAAGATTTAGTAAATGTAGTACAAGCATGATTACTAAGAAAGAAATGATCAGATTTTGAGTAATAATGGGTGACTAAGTATGGAGGCAGGTCTGGGTATTGTTTTTCTGGGCCAAGCTACAAAATGACATAAGCCTCAGTCCAGGATAGAATATGAAGTGTGAAAGTTTCATGTGTGTGTGTACACTTATCTGCATGTGCTTACACACACTTGCACACACATGTGCATGTGCATACAAATATAATGGAGGATAAGGAAGGCAGGGGAGAACAGATGCACATGAGCAACATTGTTTAATCCAACAAACAAGACCACTAGGATTTAAATATTTGTGGCCAGGACTTTCAGGCACTGGGATGGGTTATTAAACTTGTTTTTCATACTTTAGTTCTAACTTTTCTCAATTATACTAAGCCTTCTTTTGACCATTTTAATGTCTGAAATCAAGATATATAAAGAGAATCTAGGAGAGCTGGGAGAGCAGGCATAAACAAGTTTTCTGGTAAGTGAGTAAAAGAATAAGAGTGGGACCCATACTGAAAATATCTTGATTTTGGATCAGTGGAGATTTCAAGTGAAAATTCTCATGTGTCCTGTGGTGAGACTGATCCAAGAGCCAAGGCATGTGTTAACTGATGCAGATGGCTTTTGAAAGGCTTGGTGATGAAGGTGAGATGTAGGGGTAAAGGTGAGGAAAAATAGAGTTCACTGTCATAATCATAAACAGTTATTACAACGTCCCCCTGGACCTTGTCTTTAAGGTTCTGACAATTTGACTTTTCCCATACGTATTAACTTACTATCTGTCTATATATGTGTCTGCATTTTGGCTGGGTTTTCTAAAAGTTTGCTTTTTGAGGGGAGGATCTACAGTATCTCTCATATCTCAAACACATGTTATACTTGATATTCTTTCCTGACAATTGTGGATGTTAGAAATTATTTTAGCCTTTTTTTGAGGGGAAAGAAATGTATGAGCATATGTGTAAAATATCACAACATAAAATGTAAAAAGAAAGTAAAAATTTCCAGGAGCACACTATTAATTTATTCACCAAATAATATATATTTCCTGTGTGCTGGAGATAAGTCAGTGATCAAGAAAGGCAAGATTTCTGCAGCCCTGGAGGTTATATTCTTAAGCAATCTCTGAGTATAATGACGAGCAAGGCTATATATCTATAGCTATGAGATTGTGTTTACATGTAAAATAACAATAGGTTTAGTATGTATTAAGTGCCAGCTGATAGAGTTTGAATAATTACAAAGGGGAGGGAGAAATTATTTCAGGCAGCAGAGTTGTATTATTAAAGCATGACTATGAGAATGCAATGAGAAGTGGACTGGTTTGCCTGAAGTCCAGGGGTTGTATAAGGGAATAGTTGGGGACAACATTTGAAAGATAGATAAGGAACCACTGAAAACTTGTGAGCAGGAAAATGACAGAATAAAATTGATGATGACATAGTAGACATGAAAATCAAGTTAGAAAGTGGAATACTGAAATAGAGCAGGGAAGGATTAAAGATGATGTCAGTAGGAATGCAAAGTTAGTGAAACATAAATCATATTTGAAGGAAGACTCAATAGACTTGGGACTAGTGAATTGAAGCCAGAAAGGAAGAGAGAAATTAAGGATCATTCCAGTATTTCAAACCACAGTTTTTCAATAAGGTGACATTCCACCATTTCAGACCAGTTTTTCAATAAGGTGACATTTGTACAAATGGAGAATTATAGATGGAGAATAGTTTCGAATGATCAATGATGAGTTATGGTTTATGTATGTGCAGTCATAGCATATGGGAATAGAATAGTTTTAATTTATTCTAACTTTATTTTGCCTTGAAATTTTCTTCTCAGCGTTTTTAAATATATAGAAAAAATTAAAGACTAGTACAATAATAGGATTCCTGGGTCAAATTATATTTCTATTTCTAGATCCTTGAGGAATTGCCACACTGTCTTCCACAGTGGTTGAACTAATTTACACTCCCACCAACAGTGTAAAACTGTTCGTATTTCTCCACATCCTCTCCAGCATCTGTCGTCTTCTGATTTTTTTAATGATCGCCTTTCTAACTGGCATAAGATGGTATCTCAATGTGGTTTTGATTTGCATTTCTCTAATGACCAATGATGATGAGTTTTATTTTGTTAGCTGGCTTTATAAATGTCTTCCTCTGAAAAGTGTTTGTTCATTTCCTTTGTCCATTTTTTAATGGGGTTGTTTGTTTTCTTGTAAATTTGTTTAAGTTCTTTGTAGATTCTAGATATTAGTCCTCTGTCAGCTGACTAGATTGCAAAATTTTTTTCCCATTCTGTTGACTGCTCGTTCATTCTAATGATAGTTTCTTTTGCTGTGCAGAAGTTCTTAAGTTTAATTAGATCCCTTTTGTCTATTTTGGCTTTTGTTGCCATTGCTTTTGGTGTTTACGTCATGAAGTCCTTGCCTTTGCCTATGTTCTGAATGGCATTGCCTAGGTTTTCTTCTAGAATTTTTATGGTGTTAGGTCTTATGTTTGAATCTTTAATCCATCTGAAGTTAATGTTTGTATAAGGTACAGGGAAGGAATCCAGTTTCAGCTTTCAAGGTAGGAGAATCAGTTGAGCCCAGGAGTTCAAGACCAGCCTCTGTCACAAAATGAGACATGATCTCTACATAAAATAAAAATAAAAAAATTAGGCAGTCATGGTGGCATATACCTGTGAGTCCAGCTACTCAGGAGGGTGAAGTGAGAGGATCACTTGAGCCTGGGAGGTCAAGGCTGCAGTGACTCATGATTGTGCCACTGCTCTCCAGACTGGACAACAGAGTAAGGTCTTTCTTTAAAAAAAATACCAAACACACACACACACACACACACACACACACACACACACTCGTCCTCAGCTACATAAAATTGCTAATGTCAAGAAGTGGAATTATAGATATTCTTACTACTTTTCTGTTTCTTCCAAACTTACTTATGCAATCACATTTTGCAATATGAGAATCAGAAAAACAAAAAAGAAAGAAGTGCTTAGTAATCATCATGATAAACAGTATTATAAACATAGTTTGATAAGATAATCAGAAAATTAGATTTGAGGTATAATTAATTTCTCCTTTTGACTGTTTACATGGCAAATGAACCTTAGAGCCCTCTTCATTTGGAGTAATAGAAAATAAACATTACTGTTTCATTAAGCCCCTGCAGGCCTCTATTGGATCTGTGGTCAATGAACCTACAGCAGTTGCCAGAAAAATGGACAGGAACATGTGTGTTAGGTATTATAAAACCATCATTCTTTCTATTGCCCTTAAGACAGGGAAAGACTTTAGGATATCCTATTTATGATGAGCCTAAAAATGGGAGCAAATGAGCAGTGGACCTAAAAAGGGCTATAGAAATTGATGATTAGAGAGACACAGATCGGCCTCCAGAGAAAATAATTAACTGTTATGGTCCAGCTACTTGGGAGCAAGATGGGATGTGGGGATATCATACTCCCATCTACATGGTTAATTATATTATCAGATTATAAGCAGTCTTAGAAATTATAAGTAATGAAACATCTAAAGCTTTAGATTTCTTAGCTGTACAATCTACACAAATAAGAAATGCAATCTATCAAACAGACTAGCATTAGATTATCTGCTGGCCTCAGAAGGACGAATTTGTAATAAATTTAACTAACTGTTGTTTAGATGTTAGTAACAGTAAGAAAGTTATGCCCATTTTCCAGTCCAAGCCTGGAAAATGTTGAACTCCAGACTCTTTTTTGTGGATGGTTCTCATCCTTTTGGCAAATTCAAGACTCATTGGGAGTATATTATTTATATTAGGGGGCTGTCTCATATTCCCTTGTTTATTCCCACTCCTGTTTAGGAGTATACAGTCCACCACAGAGGCAGTGGTGATGAAGCACACCACCTTTCAGAGAATGGCACTAAATAGGTATCAACCATTATCCACAGAAGAAATTTCATCTCATGAAAAGGTAGAAAGCGATTAAATTGGTGTAAGTCTTCTATAGGGTGTTTTCCTTTCCCATATCTCCCCTTCCTCACCTTCTATGTGGCTAACAAAACACAGATGTATGAGGATGAAGTAAAGAGGCTAAGCCTCAGACATCACTTGTAAAATAACTTGCTAAGATGCAATATAACTCCTACCTAGGTACAAGCAAAGAGCACAGGAAAGAACTCCAGGATTAACTCCTAACTGGCTTACTCGTGCTTCTCCCCAAGGGAAAAGCCAAACATGTGCCCCCCAGCTGGATGGCTGGTTAGCCAATGATGGGTAAGACTCTCTGAGAGATGAGAGCAACCTAAGACAGGCACAGCCATGGGAAGGCCAACAAAGGCTAGGCATACCAAAAGCCAGTCTGTTCCCATGAAGGAAATGAGCAGTGCTAGAAGCAGATATACATGACAGGTAACTTTCCAGGCAAGCAAGTAAGTTGCCTGTGTGCCCCCCAGGTGGATGGCTGGTTAGCCAATGATGGGTAAGACTCTCTGAGAGATGAGAGCAACCTAAGACAGGCACAGCCACGGGGAGGCCAACAAAGGCTAGTCATACCAAAAGCCAGTCTGTTCCCATGAAGGAAACGAGCAGTGCTAGAAGCAGATATACATGCCAGGTAACTTTCCAGGCAAGCAAGTAAGTTGCCTGTGTGCCCCCCAGGTGGATGGCTGGTTAGCTAATGATGGGTAAGACTCTCTGAAAGATGAGAGCAACCTAAGACAAGCACAGCCACAGGGAGGCCAACGAAGCCTAAAGTCATGCCAAAAGCCAGTCTGCTTCCATGAAGAAAACAAGCCGTGCTAGGAGCAGATATACCAGCATGGTAACTTCCCAGGCAAGCAAGTTGGCTGTGAGGAGACTTGGACTCTGTGCTACTATTCTAGCACTCTGTGCATCTAAAAGGAGGTCAAATGTCCTTTCAGGGAGTATTACCCATCATTGACTAACCAGCCATCTACCTCAGGGGCACATGTTTGGCTTTTCCCTTGGAGAGAAGCATGAGTAAGCCAGTTAGGAGTTAAACCTGGAGTTCTTTCCTGTGCTGTTTGCTTGCACCTAGGTAGGAGCTGTATTACACCTTAGCAAGTTATTTTACAAGTGATGTTTAAGGCTTAGCTTCTTTACTTCATCCTCATACATCTGTGTTTTGTTAGCCACATAGGTGAGGAAGGGAAGACATGAGAAAGGATGATAGTATCTAGATTTTAAAAGAAAAAATATGATAATAATAACTAGATTTTAAAAGAAAGGTTTTAAAGGGGGGAAGTGTGGAAGGAAAATAAAATAAAATAAAATAGAACAGAAAATAGTTTAAACAGTCATAACATAGGTAGTAGTTAACTAAAAGTAAAGGCAAAGCAGACCGGGTACCACCCCTTCTTTACATAGATAAGAGCACCAGAGCACATCTTTAGGACTGCAGCCAGCACATTCCTGCATTTCCTGTTCTTCTGATCTTCCTGGATGACCTCTCCCAAACTTTTGACCCCCTACCTCAACTGCAAGATTGGAGTCAAATGACAAGGAAGCTCAAGATTGTAAAACCAGATTGACTGTCCTTGTCTGAAACCCACTTCCTGCCTCAATTTCCAGTCTCAAACAGCATATAAGCTGAACAGCCTCCTTTATTAGGGTCAGCAATCATTTTAGGCATGAGCCCACTGCCATCCTGGGTGCCCGGACGTCCAAAATAAAGTTCCCTTTGGTCTCAAAACAAACAAAAAGACTAGTACAAAAATCCTGTATACTCAATACATCTAGATTGAACAGTTTTTATTTTGTCATATTAGTTTTATCTATATGTCTGCCTCTCTGTTTTATCCATCTATTGACAGAACCATTTAAAAATAACTGGCAGTTGCAATAAAATTTCATTTTTAAACACAGGATGTATATTCTAAGAATGTCAACTTCGGTTTTAAAAGAAATCAAGAGCAAAGGTATTTCCCTTAGTGATATAAGTAGTCTGTGTTAGACCCTTAGGTTGCCTGATGGTCAAATGCACTACTCTTTACTCCTACCATGTAATACCTTCCATGTTTATATTTGAAATTTATTGCTTGGAGTGTTCAGACATGTAAACTAGATTCATGCAAATAAAAACACTCTGAATATAAAAGAGTTCTACTGAGGTTTTATGGATAGGAAGAGACTTAGAAAGCTAAGAAAGAAGATGAATGAAAACAGAACAGTGGAGCAGAGTTTGTATTTGCATAGGGAAATTTAATGGGTGGATCAAGTGGTCCTTAGTGATATCTGATCATGACTGATCATATGGCCTTGGAAATTGGGAAGTAGGCCAAGATCATGTTCTGAGATGGATTTTTTGGACCACTTCCTTTGTTTCTTATAACATCCACATGTCTGACTAAAAAAGCAGTATTTTGGGTTGTTGTATATACATAGTATGATTGTGATATTATTTTACTAATAACCTAATAAATGCAGACATATAATTATGAGATGATGGTAGATATGGGGTTTGGGTGAACATATGGGGTCTGTATCAAAGTAGAAGGGATTTCAAAATTACCCTGTGTGCTCTTAATGGTCTCATTTTAGCTCATGGTTACTTTATTATTGTGACACTGGAGAATATGAGTTTTTGGGAATGGGCTTTCAGGGACCAATGTATGATGTATATGCTTGAAATAGGGGAAAAAATCCACAAAGTATTCAAAGTTGCAGGACAAACTGCTTTAGTTTTAATATTTTTAGTGTATTCACCTTAGGAATTTGTTTTAACTCTTTTTGTTAGAGACGGGTTCTCATTCTATTGCCCAGGCTGGAGTGCAGTGGTGTAATCATAGCTCACTGTATCCTTGAAATCCTGGGCCCAAGCAATCCTCTCACCTCGGCCTCTTGAGTAGCTGGGACTACACTCATGAGCCACTGCACTTGGCTAATTAAAAAATTCATTATAGATAGAGGGTCTCACTATAATATCCAGGCTGGTCTCAAAATTTTGTTCTCAAACAGTCCTCCCACCTCAGCCTCCGGTATGGCTGGGATTACAGGCATGGGCCAGCACACCTGACTGCATCTTTTATTCAGTGTTCATTCCATATAGGTTAGGTGTTTGGAGAATAAAAATGTGAATCGCCTTAATAACCTTACTGTTTAGGACTTGGACTCTGTGTTGGATTGAATAGTGTCCCACCCTCCCCCCCAAAAAAAAACCCATGTCCACACTACGAATATCAGAATGTGACTTTATTTGGAAGTAGGGTTCTTATAACTAGTTAGGTTAAGATTGTCATACTAGATTAGGATGGGCTGTTATAGAAAGAGAAGAGGACAGAGATTCACAGAGGTATAGAGAGAATGTCAGGTGAAGACATTGGCAGGGATTGGAGTGATATGCCTGTAAGCCAAGAAACACCAAGGATTACTGGCAACCACTGGAAATAGGGAGAGAGGTTTGGAAACTCTTTTGAGAGATTATTTCTCAGAGCCTCCAGAGGAAATAATCCTGCTAACACCTTGATTTTGGGACTTCTAGGCTTCGGAACTATGAGAGAATAAATTTCCGTTGTTTTAAGTTACCCAGTTTGTGATCATACGTACTTTTTATGTAACAAAATTTTAAAATATTTGTACTAATTTATGGGGTACATGTGAAATTTTGTTACATGTATATAATATATAGTGAGCCATTCAAGGATATTTAGGGTATCCATCACCCGAGGACAATATATTTTTGTTAACTATAGTCATCCTATTCTGCTATCAAGCATTAAATTTATTCCTTCTAACTATATGTTTGTACCCCTTAACCCACTTATCATCTTCCCTTTTTCCCTCATGTACCTGTCCCAATCTCTATTAACTCTTTCCACTCTCTACCTCCCTCCATGTGATGAAATGTTTTAGCTCTCACTTGTAAATAAGAACATATGATACTTGTATTTTTGTGCCTAGCTTATTTTGCTTAAGATAACATCTCCAGTTCCACTCGTGTTGCTCTAAATGACAAGATCTTGTTTTTCTTTTTTTATGTTTTAATAGTATTCCATTGTGTATATGCAAAGCTTTTTTATCCGTTCATTTATTGGTGGACACTTAAGTTGATTCTATTATCTTTGCTGTTTTAAATAGTGCAGTAATAAACATGCAAGTGTAGATTTTTATTTGATATATATTAATTTCCTTTCCTTTGCATAGATACTTAGTGGGATTGCTGGATCAAATGGTAATTCTATTTTTAGATTTTTGAGAAATTTTGGTACTACTTTCCATGGATTTGTTTAGGTTAATTTTGTATCCTGCCACTTTACTAAATTCATTTGTCAAATCTAAGAGTTTTTTTTCTGGAGTCTTTATATTTTTGTAGGTAAAAGATACCATTAGCAAAGAGGGTCAATTTGACTTCCTCTTTTCCAATTTGGTTGCTTTTTTTTTCTTACCTGTTTACTCTGGCTGTGAAATAGGTGGTGAAAGAGGGAAACTTTGTCTCATTCCAGTTCTTAGAGAAAAGGCTTTCAACTTTTCCCCATTCAGGATAATGTTAGCTGTGGATTTGTCACATATGACCTTGATTATTTTGAGATATGTTTATTTTGTACTTAATATGTTGAGAGTTTTTATCATGAAGGGATGTTGAATTTTATCCCATATATTTTCTGCATTTATTGAGATGATTATATGGTTTTTGTTCTGTATTCTTTTTATGTGGTGTATCCTGTTCATTGATTTGTATATCTTCAATCATCCTTGCATCCATGTTTTACATCTTACTTTATCATGGTGTATTTTTGCTGTGCTGATGTGGTTTGTTAGCTTTGTTGAGGAGTTTTGCATGTATATTCATTAGGGATATTTCCCTGTAGTTTTATTTTTTCTTGTGTCTTTGTTTGGTTTTGGTATCAGAGTGATGCTAGCTTTGTGGAATAACTTGATAATTCCTTTATTTTCAAGTTTTTAGAATAGTTTCAGGAGGATTGGTACAAATTTTTTGTACATTTGGTAGAATTTGGCTGTGAACCCATAAGGTCCTGGGCTATTCTATGTTGGGGAAATTTTATTAGGGATTAAGTCTTCCTCCACATCATTGCTACCTTCAAATTTCTTATTTCTTCCTGATTCAATCTTTTTAGGTTTTATGTATCCAAGAATTTATTCCTTTCCTTTAGTTTCTCCAGTTTGTTAGCATATAGTTGTTCATAATAATCTCTGATAATCTTTTGTATTTGTGTGGTATCAGTTGTAATGTCTTCTTTTTTGTTTCTGATTTTCTTTATTTGGGTATTCTTTTTTTCATGGTTAGTCTAGATTATCAATTTTGTTTATCAAATTTTATTTTATCAATTTTATTGATCTTCTTGAAGAACTGAGTTTTTGTTTTGTTCATTCTTTATAATGATTTTGTAGTCTCTGCTACCTTTAGTTCTGCCCTAATCTTCATTATTTCCTTTCTTCTACTAATTTTAGATTTGGTTTGTTTTTGCTTTTCTATTTCCTTGAGGTGCAGTGGTAGATTGTTAATTTATAATCTTTCTACTCTTTTGATGTAGTTATTTATTGCTATAAACTTCCCTTTTGGCACTACTATTGCTGTTACCCATGGGTTTTGGTATGGTATGTTTACATTTTTATTTGTTTTAAGTAATTTTTTGATTTATCATAATTTCTTTGTTGACCCAGTGGTTGTTCAGGAGCATATTGTTTAGTTTTCGTGTATTTGTCTAACTTCCAAAGTTCCTCCTGTTGATTTCTAGCTTTATTTCATTGTGGTCTGAGAAACTTTTTGATATAATTTTGATTTTTAAAATTTTGTTGAGAATTATTTTGTGGTTTAACATATGGTCTATCCTGGAGAATGTTCTATGTGCTGATGAAAGAATGTATATTCTGCAGTTTTTAGACAGAATGACCTATAAATGAAATTTGGTCCACTGGGATAAAGTCCAGTTTAAATCCTGTTTCTGTGTTGATTTTATATATCTAGATTATCAGTCTAATGCTGAGATTGAGTTGTTAAAGACCCCCACTATTATTCTATTGCAGTCTATCTTTCTCTTTAGAGCTAGTAATATTTATTTTATAAATCTGTGTACTTCAGTGCGGGGTACATATATATTTATAATTGTCATATCTTCTTTCTGGATTCATCCCTTCATTATTATATAATTACTTTCTTTGTCTTTTCAGTATTTTTAACTTAAAGTCTGTTTTATCTGATATTAGTGTAGCTAATCCTGCTTGTTTTTGGTTTCTGTTTGTATGGAGTGTCTTTTCCCATCCCTTTACTTTTAGTCTATATTAGTCTTTACTGATAAGGTGATTTCTTACAAGCAACACATAGTTGGGTCTATAATTTTTTAAAAGTAAGTTCATTCAGCCATTCTATATTTACCTTTTCTTTTCTATATTTACCTTTTCTTTTTTTTTTTGAGATTGAGTCTCACTCTGTTGCCCAGGCTGGAGTGCAGTGGCATGTGGCTCACTGCATTCTCTGCCTCCTGGGTTTAAGAGAGTCTCCTGACTCAGCCTCCCCACTAGCTGGGACTACAGGTGCATGTCACCACACCCAGCTAATTTTTATATTATTAGTAGAGATGGGGTTTCACCATGTTGGCCAGAATGGTCTCAATCTCCTCAACTTGTGATCCACCTGCCTGGGCCTCCCAAAGTACTTGGGATTACAGGTGTAAGCCAGCATACCCAGCCCAGCATTCTCTATCTTCTAAGTCAAGAATTGAATTCATTTATTTTCAAGACTATTATTGATATTTGAAGCTTTGTTTCTGCCATATTATAAATTGTTTTCTGGTTGTTTTATGTATTCTTTATTTCTTTTTTTATTGTTTGTCACTGTACATTGGTAGATTTCTGTAACTATAGTATTTGTGTTCTTTTTCTTTCTTGTGTTATTGCTTTACTAGTGTGTTTTATACTTTTCTGTATTTGTATTATGGTAAATTCTCTTTTGATTCCAGACTTAGGACTCACTTGATCATTTCTTATAGGTCCAGTCCGTGGTAAGGAGTTCTCTCAGCATTTGCTTGTACAGGAAACATTTATTTCGCCTTCATACATGAAGAATAATTTTGCTAGATATAATATTCCTGGTTGCCAACTTTTTTCTTTTAGCACTTTAAATATGTTATGGTATTCTCTTCTGTCCTGTAAGGTTTTTTGCTTAGAAACCTGCAGCTACACTGATGGAGTTTTCTTTATAGGTGACAAGACACTTTTCTCTTATTGTTTTTAGGGTTCATGCTTTTTCTTTGACACTAGACAGTTTGACTATAATGTGCCATGGAGAAGATCTTTATATATTGTATCTTCTTGAGGATCACTGGATCTCCTTCATCTGTATGTCTAAATCTCTCGCTAGACTTGGGAAGTTTTAATCTATTATTTCATTAAATTGGTTTTCTAATACTTTCACTTTCTTTTTGCTATTGGTGATACTGATAATTCATATATTCAGTCATTTTATATGGTCCCAATGTCAATAAATCCATTTTATATGGTCCCAGAATTTCTCTTTGCTTCTTTTAGAAAAAATAACTATCCATTTGGTAAGCTTCTAATTCATATCCCCATTTTTTTAAAATTTCTTTCTAATTTTCCTCAGAATTATTTTATGTCTCACTGAGCTGCTTTAAAATTAATATTTTGAGTTGTTTGTCTGGGATTTGGAAATTTCTTTTTGAGTAAGATCTAGTGGTGGGAAATGATTGTGTTCCTTTGGACGTGTCATATTTCCTTGCTTTTTTATGTTTTCTGTGTCCTTGAGTTGATATCTGCACATGCGTTGTAACAGTGACTTCTTTCCATTTTTGAATTTACTTTCATGAGGGAGGACATTTTTCTAAAGATATATGTATGGCATTAGTTGTGTAGGACACTTTGGCCTTGATTATGGGTGCAAGCAGTTTTGTAATCTTATATGATTTCTTTGGGTGTAAAGAGCATTAGCAGTATTTGCAATTTCTTTGGTGAGTTAAGTTGTGTTTATTTTTTTAATTGCACTTTAGGTTCTGGGGCACATGTGAAGAACATGCAGGATTATTGTACAGGTACATACCTGGCAATGTGATTTGCTGCCTCCATCCCCATCACCTATATCTGGAATTTCTCCCCATGTTATCCCTCCCCACCTCCCCACCTCTCACTGTCCCTCCCCAAGTCCCCCACCAACAGACCTCTGTATAATGCTCCCCTCCCTGTGTCCCTGTGTTCTCATTGTTGAACACTAGCATATGAGTGAGAACATGTGGTGTTTGATTTTTCTATTCTTGTGTCAGTTTGCTAAGAATGATGGTTTCAGATTCATCCATGTCCCTACAAAGGACATGAACTCATCGTTTTATATGGCTTCATAGTATTCCATGGTGTCTATGTGCCACATTTTCCTTGTGCAATCTATCATCAATGGACATTTCGGTTGGTTCCAAATCTTTGCTATTGTAAATAATGTTGCAATGAATATGTGTGTGCATGTGTCTTTATAATAGAAAGATTTGTAATCCTTTGGATATATACCCAGTAATGAGATTACTGGGTCAAATGAAATTTCTATTTCTAGATACTTGAGGAATCACCACACTGTCTTCAACAATGGTTGAAATAATTTACACCCCCATCAACAATGTAAAAGTGTTCCTATTTCTCCACATCCTCTCCAGCATCTGTTGTCTCCAGATTTTTTAATGATCACCATTCTCACTGGTGTGAGATGGTATCTCAATGTAGTTTTGATTTGCATTTCTCTAATTACCAGTGATGATGGTATTTTTTCATACTTTTTTGGCCTCATATATTTCTTCTCTTGAAAAGTGTCTGTTCATATCCTTCGACCACTTTTGAATGGGCTTGTTTTTTTTCTTGGAAATCTGTTTTTGTTCTTTGTAGATTCTGGATATAAATCCTTTGTCAGATGGGTAGATTACAAGAATTTTTTCTCATTCTGGTGGTTGCTGATTCACTCTAATGATTGTTTCTTTTGCTGTTTAGAAGCTCTGGAGTTTAATTAGACCCCATTTGTCTATTTTGGCTTTTATTGCCAATGCTTTTGGTGTTTTAGTCATGAAGTCTTTGCCTATGCCTATGTACTGAATGGTTTTGCCTGGGTTTTCTTCTAGGGTTTTTATGGTGTTAGGTCTTATGTTTAAGTCTTTAATCCATCTGGAGTTAATTTTAGTGTAACGTTTCAGAAAGGGGTCCAGTTTCTGCTTTCTGCACATGGCTAGCTAGTTTTCCCAATACCATTTATTAATCTGGGAATCCTTTCCCCTTTGCTTGTTTTTGTCAGGTTTGTCAAAGATCAGATGTTTGTAGATGTGTGGCATTACCTCTGAGGCCTCTGTTCTGTTCAGTTGGTCTATATCTCTGTTTTGGTACCAGTACCATGCTCTTTTGATTACTGTAGCCTTGTAGTATAGTTTGAAGTCAGGTAGCATGATGCCTCCAGCTTTGCTCTTTTTGCTTAGGATTGTCTTGGCTATGTGAGCTCTGTTTTGGTTCCATATGAAGTTTAAGGTGGTTTTTTTCCAGTTTTGTGGATAGCATTGAATCTGTAAATTACTTTGGGCAGTATGGCCATTTTCATGGTATTGATTCTTCCTAACCATGAGCATGGAATGTTTTTCCAACTATTTGTGTCCTCTTTTACTTCCTTGAGCAGTGGTTTGTAATTATCCTTGAAGAGGTCCTTTATATCCTTTGTTAGTAGTGTTCTTAGGTATTTTATTCTCTTTGCAGCAATTGTGAATGAGAATTCCTTCTTGAGTTAGCTCTCTGTAAGTCTGTTACTGGAGTATATGAATGCTTGTGATTTTTGCACATTGATTTTGTATCCAGAGACTTTGTTGAAGTTGCTTATCAGGTTTAGTAGATTTTGGGGTGAGATGATGGGATCTTCTAAGTATACAATCATGTCATCTGCAAATAGAGACAATTTGGCTTCCTCCTTTCCTAACTGAATACCCTTTGTTTCTTTTTCTCACCTGATTGCTCTGGCTAGAACTTCCAATACTATATTGAATAGGAGTGGTGATAGAGGGCATCCTTGTCTAGTGCCATTTCAAAGTAAATGCTTCCAGTTTTTGCCCATTCATTATGATACTGTCTGTGAGTTTGTTGTAAATAGCTTTTATTATGTAGAGATACGTTCCATTGATACCTAGTTTATTGAGAGTTTTTAGCATAAAGGGCTGTTGAATTTTGTCGAAGGCCTTCTCTGCATTTATTAAGATAATCATGTGGTTTTTGTCCTTGGTTCTGTTTATGTGGTGAATTACGTTTATAGACCTGGTAATGTTGAACCAGCCTTGCAATCCTGGGATGAAGCCTACTTGATCGTGATGGATGAGTTTTTTTATTTGCTATTGCAGTCGGTTTGTCAGTATTTTATTGAAGATTTTTGCATCTATGTTCATCATGGATATTGGCCTGAAGTTTTCTTTTCTTGTTGAGTCTCTGCCGGGTTTTGGTATCAGGATGATGTTGGTCCCATAAAATGATTTTGGAAGGATTCCCTCTTTTTGGATTGTCAGGAATAATTTCAGAAGAATGGTACCAGCTCCTCTTTGTATGTCTGGAAGAATTCGGCTGTGAACCCATCTGGACCTGGGCTTTTTTTGGATGGTAGGCTCTTAATTGCTGCCTCAACTTCAGCCCTTGTTATTGATCTATCCTGCTTTAGGCTTGAGAGTGTGTAAGTGTTCAGGAATTTGTCCATTTCTTCCATGTTTATTGGTTTATGTGCATAGAATTGCTTGTAGTAATCTCTGATGGTGGTTTGTATTTCTTTGAAATCTGTGGTGATATCCCCTATATCATTTTTTATTGTATATATTTGATTATTCTCTCTTTTCTTTTTTATTAATCTGGTCAGTGGTCTGTCTATTTTGTTGATCTTTTAAAAAAAACCAGCTCCTGAATTTATTGATTTTTTGGAAGGGTTATTTGTGTCTCTATCACCTTCAGTTCTGCTCTGATGTTAGTTATTTCTTGTCTTCTGTTAGCTTTTGAGTTTTTTGATCTTGCTCCTCTAACTCTGTCAATTTTGATGATAAAGTGTGCATTTTAAATCATTCCGTGCTTGTCATGTGAGTATTTATTGCTATAAATTTTCTTCTAGACACTGCTTTAAATGTGTCCCAGGGATTCTGGTATGTTGTGTCTTCGTTCTTGTTGGTTTTGAAGAACATCTTTATTTCTGCCTTCATTTCATTGTTTATCCAGTCAACATTGAAGAGCCAGTGGTTCAGTTTCCATGAAGTTGTGTGGTTCTGATTTAGTTTCTAAATTCTGAGGTCTAATTTGATTGCACTGTGGTCTGAGAGACTGTTTGTTGTGATTTCCATTCTTTTGCATTTGCTAAGGAGTGATTTACTTCCAATTATGTGGTCAATTTTAGAGTAGGTATGATGTTGTGCTAAGAAGAATGTATATTCTCTGGATTTGTGGTGGAGAGTTCTGTAAATGTCTACCAGGTTTGCTTAGTCCTGGTCTGAGTTCAAGTCCTGGATATCCTTGTTAGTTTTCTGTCTCATTGATCTAATATTGACCATGTAGTATTAAAGACTCCCACTTTATTGTGTGGGAGTGTAAGTCTCTTTGTAGGTCATTAAGAACTTGCTTCATATATCTGGGTGCTCCTGTATTGGGCGGGTATATATTTAGGATTGTTAGCTCTTCTTGTTGCATTGATCCTTTTGCCATTATGTAATGCCCTTCTTTGTCTCTTTTGATCTTTGTTGGTTTAAAGTCCATTTCATCAGAGATTAGGATTGCAACTCCTGCTGTTTTTTGGCTCTCTATTTGCTTGGTAAATCTTCCTCCATCCCTTTATTTTGAACTTATGTGTATCTTTGCATGTGATGGGTTTCCTGGATACAGCACACTGATGGGTTTGATATTTTATCCAATTTGCTAGTCTGTGTCGTTTGATTGGGGTGTTTAGCCCACTTACATTTAAGGTTAATATTGTTATGTGTGAATTTGATCCTGCCATTTTGATGCCAGCTGGTTCTTTTGACCATTAGTTGATGCAGTTTTTTTATTGTGTTGATGGTCTTTACCATTTGGTATGTTTTTGGAGTGGCTAGTACTGGTTGTTCCTTTCTATTTTTAGTGCTTCTTTCAGGAGTTCTTGTAAAGAAGGCCTGATGGTGATGAAATCTCTGAGCAATTGCTTGTTCATAAAGGATTTTATTTCTCCTTCACTTATGAAGTTTAGTTTGACTGGATATGAAATTCTGGGTTGAAAGTTCTTTTCTTTAAGGATGTTGAATATTGGCCCCCACTCTCTTCTGGCCTATAGGGTTTCTGCTGAGCTATCTGCTGTTAGTCTGATGGGCTTCCCTTTGTGGGTAACCCGACCTTTCTCTCTGGCTGCCCTTAGCATTTTCTAATTCGTTTCAACCCTGGTGAATTTGACGATTATGTGCCTTGGGGTTGCTCTTCTTGAAGAATATCTTTGTAGTGTTCTCTGTATTTTTTGAACATGAATATTGGCTTGCCTTGCTAAGTTGGGGAAGTTTTTCTGGATAATATCCTGAAGAGCGTTTTCCAACTTGGATTCATTCTCTCCGTCACATTCAGGTACACCTATCAAATGTAGATTAGGTCTTTTTGCATAATTTCCTATTTCTTGGAGGCTTTTTTATTTCTTTTAATCTTTTTTCTCTAGTCTTGCCTTCTCTTTTTATTTCATTGAGTTAATCTTTGATCTCTGATATCCTTTCTTCTGCTTGGCTAATGGGCTATTGAAACTTGGGTGTGCTTCCTGAGGTTCTCGTGGTGTGTTTTTTACCTCCATCAATTCATTTACATTCCCCTCTAAGCTGTTTATTCTATTCAGCATTTCGTCAAACCTTTTTTTAAGGTTCTTAGTTTCTTTGTATTGTATAGGAACATGTTCTTTTAACTCAGAGAAGTTATTACCCACGTTCTGAAGCTTGTTTCTGTCAATTCATCAGATTCATTCTCCATTCAGCCTTGTTCCCTTGCTGGTGAGGAGTTGTGATCCCTTGGAGGATGAGAGGCGTTCTGGTTTTGGGTGTTTTCATCATTTTTATGCTGGTTTCTCCCCATCTTTGTGGATTTATCTACCTGTGGTCTTTGTAGTTGGTAACTTTTAATGGAGTCTTTGAGTGAACATCCTTTTCATTGTTGATGAAGTTATTTCTTTCTGTTTCTTAGTTTTTCTGTTAACAGTCAGGCCCATCTGCTGTAGGACTGCTGGACATCCACTCCAGTCCCAGCTTGTCTGGGGATCACTTACAGTGGCTGCAGAAGAGTAAGGGTGGCTGCCAGTTGCTTCTTCTGTTATCTTTGTCCCAGAAGCATACCCACAAGATGGCAACCTCAGCTCTCCTTTATGAAGTATTTCCTTGGATATACGGGGATCAGGGAGCTGCTTGAGGACACAGTGTGTCCCTTATAGAAGCTCAAGTGCTGAGCTTTGAGCTCCATTTTTCCGTTCAGAGCTGCTGGGCAGGTACATTTAAGTCTGCTTCAGCAAAACTCATAACTGCCTTTTATTCCCAGGTGCTCTGTCCTGGGAAGGTGGGGCTTTATTTATAAGTTTCACAGGCTGCTACCTTTTTATTAGAGATGCCCTGCCCAGTGAGGAGGTAGCCTATTGAGAGTCTGCCAGCAGAGGATTTCCTGAGTTGTGTGGCCTCTGCCCAGCTGCTGTATGAAATTCCTTGCAGTTTTGTTTATAGAGGTATAGTTAAAATTGCATCAGTAATAGTGGTCTGCCTCAGTAATCGCAGTCTGCCTCAGTAATGGTAGTCTGCCTAGGTAATGGCAGTCTGCCTCGGTATGGTGGAATGCATTTGTGTGGTGGACTTCCTCGGTAGTAGTGGACTGTATTCTACAATTACAAAAGTTTATGAATTCTAGAATCATAGGATGGCTGAATTTTGTAATGTCAGGATGTCTGAATTGCAAAATCATAAAATATATGAATTCTAAAATTATAAGACTTCTGAAATCTAGAATGTCTGAGTTCCAGAATTATAAGAAGGTTGAATTCTAGTATCCTGGTATTTTTGAATTCTGGAATCATAAACTATCTGAATTCTGGAAATTAGGATGTCTGATTTTCAGAACCATAAAATGTCTGAATTCCAAAATGATACAAATATCTGTGTCCTTGAATCATAAGATGGCTGAAATATAGAATCCTTGTATATCTGAATTATAGAATCATACAATGTCTAAATTCTGGAATGTTAGATGTCTGAATTTCAGAATCATAAGATGTCTAAATTCTAGAAATGTAAGACATCTGAATTCTAGGATGTCTGAAAATTAGAATCAAATGATGTCTCAATTTTAGAATCCTAGTATATCTGAATTCTAGAATAATAAAATGTCTGAACTCTAGAATCATAAAAAATCTGAGGTCTAGAATCTAGGTGTTTGAATTCTAGAGTCATAAAGATGTCGGAATCCTAGAAACTTAAGAAGGCTGAATCCTGAAATATTAGTATGTCTGAATTCTAGAATCATAAAATGTTTGAATTCTGGAAGACAGGATGCCTGAATTCCAGAATCATAAAGTGTCTGAATTCTAGATTTCTAGGATATCTGAATTCTAGAATTATAAGATGTCTGAATTCTAGAATCCTAAAATATCTGAACTCTAGAATCATAAAATGCCTGAATTCTGGTAGTTATGATGTCTGAATTCCAGAATCATAAAATGTTAGAATTCTAGAATTGTAGGGCATTTGAATTTTAGAATTCCAGGACGTCTGAATTGTAAGATGGCTGAAATCTAGAATCGTAGTAGGTCTGATTTCTTGAGTCACAAAACGTCTGAATTCTAGAAACATAAAATATGTGAATACTAGTATCATAGTATGACTCAATTGTAGAATCGTAAGATGTCTGAATTCTAGAATACTAGAATGCCTGAATTTCAGAATAATAGGATGTCTGAATTCTTGAATTATAAAATGTCTGAATTATAGAAGAGTAGGATGTCTAAATTCTAGAATCTTAGGATGTTTGAATTCCAGACATGTACATTGTCAAAATTCTAGCATCATAAAATTTTTGAATTCTAGAATGGCAGAATATCTGAATTCTAGTATCACAGAGTGTCTGAATTCTAGAAGTGTAGAATGTATGAACTCTAGAACCATAGTGTTTTTGAATTCTAGAATCATAAAGTATCTGAATTCTGGAATCTAAGTTTTTGAATTCTAGAATCATAAAAATGTCTAACTTTGGCCGGGCGTGGTGGCTCATGCCTATAATCCCAGCACTTTGGGAGGTCGAGGTGGGTGGATCATGAGGTCAAGAGATCGAGACCATCCTGGTCAACAAGGTGAAACCCCGTCTCTACTAAAAATACAAAAATTAGCTGGGCATGGTGGTGCGTGCCTGTAATACAAGCTACTCGGGAGGCTGAGGCAGCAGAATTGCTTGAACCTAGGAGGCGGAGGTTGTGGTGAGCCGAGATTGTGCCATTGCACTCCAGTCTGGGTAACAACAGTGAAACTTCGCCTCAAAAAAAAAAAAATCTAACTTCTAGAATCAATAGATGCTTGAATTCTAGAATCCTAGTATGTTTGCATACTAGTTTCATAAAATATCTGAATTCTCGAAATTAGGATGTCTGAATTTCAGAACAATAAAATGTCTGAATTGTAGAATTATAGGATATCTAAATTCTAGTATGTCTGAATTCCAGCATTGTAAATGGCTGAATTCTCAAATCCTAGAATGTCTGAATTCTAAAATCATAAAATCTCAGAATTCTGGAAGTTAGGATGTCTGAATTCCAGAATCATATAATGTCTGAATTCCAAAATGATATAAATATGTGTATCCAAGAGTCATAAGATGGCTGAATTCTAGAATTATGGTATAGCTGAATTATAGAATCATACAATGTCTAAACTCTGGAATGTTAGATGTCTGAATTTCAGAAACAGAAGATATCTGAATTCTAGAATTGGAAGACATCTGAATTCTAGAATTCTAGGATGTCTGAAATCTAGAATAATAGGGTGGCTGAATTCTAGAATCCTAGTATGTCTGAATACCAGCATCATATAATGACTGAATTCTTTAAATTAGGGTGTCTGAATTTCAGAATAATATAATGTCTGAATTGTAGAATTATAGGACATCTAAATTCTAGTATGTCTGAATTCCAGCATTGTAAATGGCTGAATTCTCAAATCCTAGTATGTCTCAATTCTAAAATCATAAAATCTCAGAATTCTGGAAGTTAGGATGTCTGAATTCCAGAATCATAAAATGTCTGAATTCTACAGTTATAGAAATGTCTGAATACTAGAATCATAAGATGGCTAAATTCTACAATCCTTGTATATTTGAATTATGTGATCATAATATGTCTGAATTCTGGAATGTTAGATATCTGAATTTCAGAAACAGAAGATGTGTGAATTCTAGAATTGTAAGATGTCTGAATTCTAGAATTCTAGGATGTCTGTATTCTAGAATGGTAAGAAGGGTGAATTTTGGAATCCATGTATATCTGAAATCTAGAATCGTCAAATATCTGAATTCTAGAATCATAGAATGTCTGAATTCTAGACTCTAGGTGTTTAAATTCTAGAATCTTAAAAATATCTGAATTATAGTATCATAAGATGCTTGAATTCTAGAATCCTGGTATGTTTGAATTCTAGAATCATAAAATGTCTAAATTCTGGAAGTTAGGGTATCTGAATTCCAGAATCATAAAATGTCTGTATTCTAGAATTGTAATATGGCTGAAAACTAGAATTGCAATATGACTGAATTCTAGAATCCTGGTATGTCTGAATTCTAAAATCATAAAATGTCTTATATCAGGAAGATAAGATGTCTTTAATCCAGAATCTTAAAATGTCTACATTCTACAATAATAAGTTTCTGAATTCTAGAATCATTGGATGACTGAATTATGGAATGACAGGATGTCTGAATTCCAATATCATAAAATATCTGAATTCTATAACTGTAAGACATTTGAATTCTAAGTTCTCTCAATTCTAGAATTGTAAGATGACTGAATTCTAGAATCCTGGTATTTTTGAGTTCTAGAATCCTAAACTATCTGAATTCTGGAAGTTTGGATGTCTGATTTCCAAAATCATAAAATATCTGAATTCTAAAATGATATAAATATCTGTATCCTAGAATCATAAGATGTCTGACTTCTAGAATGCCTGTATATCTGAATTATAGAAACAGTGTCTAAATTCTGGAATGTTAGATGCCTGAATTTCAGAATCATAAAATGTCTGAATTCTAGTATTGTAAGACATCTGATTTCTAGAATTCTAGGTTGTCTGAAATCTAGAATCATAGGATGGCTCAATTTTAGAATCCTAGTGTGTCTGAATTCTAGAATAATAAAATGTCTGAACTCTAGAATCATAGAATATCTGAGTTCTAGAATCTAAGTGTTTGAATTCTAGACTCATAAAAATGTCTGAATCCTAGAATCTTAAGATGGCTTAATTCTAAAATATTAGTATGTCTGATTTCTAAAATTGTAAAATGTTTGAATTGTGGAAGAAAGGATATCTGAATTCAAAAACCATAAAGTGTCTGAATTCTAGAATTGTAGGATGTCTGATTTCTAGATTTCCAGGATGTCTGAATTCTAGAATTATATGATGTCTGAATTCTACAATCCTAAAATATCTGTATTCTAGTATCCTAAAGTGCCTGAATTCCGGTAGTTAGGATGTCTGAATTCGAGAATCATAAAATGTTAGAATTCTAGAATTGTTGGGCATTTGAATTTTAGAATTCTAGATCGTATGAATTGTAGAATTTTAAGATGGCTGAATTCTAGTATCGTAGTAGGTCTCAATTCTTCAGTCATAAAATGTCTGAATTCTAGAAACGTAAAATATGTGAATACTAGTATCATAGAATGGCTCAATTCTAGAATCGTGGATGTCTGAATTCTAGAATATGAGAATGCCTGAATTTCAGAATAATTGGATGTCTGTTTCTAGAATCATAAAATTTCTGAATCCTAGAAGAGTAGGATGTCTTCATTCTAGAACATTAGGATGTTTGAATTCCAGACAGGTACATTGTAAAAACTCTAGCATCAGAGGATTTTTGAATTCTGGAATCGCAGAATATCTGTGTTCTCGAATCACAGAATGCCTCAATTCTAGAACTATAGAATGTTTGAATTCTAGAATCATAGAATATCTGAATTCTAGAAACTAGGTATTGAATCATAAAAATGTCTAAATTCTAGAATTGATAGATGGCTGAATTCTAGAGTCCTAGTATGTCTGCATACTGGCATCATAAAATGTCTGAATTCTTGAAATTAGGATGTCTCAATTTCAGAATAATAAAATGTCTGAATTGTAGAATTATAGGACATCTGAATTTTAGGATGTCTGAATTCCAGAATTGGAAATGGCTGAATTCTCGAATCCCAGTATATTCAATTCTAAAATCATAAAATCTCAGAATTCTGGAAGTTAGGATGTCTGAATTCCAGAATCATAAAATGTCAGGATTCTACAGTTATAAAAAATATCTGTATTCTAGAATCGTAATATGGCTAAATTCTACAATCCTTGTATATCTGAATTATGTGATCATAATATATCTGAATTCTGGAATGTTAGATGTCTGAATTTCAGAAACAGAAGATATTTGAATTCTAGAATTGTAAGACGTCTGAATTCTAGAATTCTATGATGTCTGAATTCTAGAATGGTAAGAAAGGTGAATTTTGGAATCCATGTATGTCTGAAATCTAGAATCGTAAAATGTCTGAATTCTAGAATCATAGAATGTCTAAATTCTCAAATGCTAGATGTCTGAATTTCAGAATCACAAAATATTTGAATTCTAGAATTATGAGACATCTGAATCCTAGAATTCTAGGATGTCTGAAATCTAGGATCGTAAGATGGATCAATTTTAGAATCCTAGTGTGTCTGAATTCTAGAATAAAAAAATGTTTGAATTCTGGAAGACAAAATATTTTAATTCCAGAATCATAACGTGTGTGAATACTAGAATTGTAGGACTACTGAATTCTAGATTTCTAGGATGTCTGAATTCTAGAATTATAAGATGTCTGAATTCTAGAATCCTAAAATATCTGAATTTTAAAATCATAAAATGCCTGAATGCTGGTAGTTAGGGTGTCTGAATTCCAGAATCAAAAATTTTAGAATTGTAGAATTGTAGGGCCTTTGAATTTTAGAATCCAGGATATCTGAATTGGAGAATTGTAAGATGGCTGAATTCTAGAATCGTAGTAGGTCTCAATACTTGAGTCATAAAATATCTGAATTCTAGAAACATAAAATATCTGAATACTAGTGTCATAGTATGACTCAATTCTAGAATCATGGATGTCTAATTTCTAGAATACTAGAATGCCTGAATTTCAGAATAATAGGATGTCTGAATTCTAGAATCATAAAATGTCAGAATTCTAGAAGAGTAGGATGTCTATATTCTAGAACCTTAGGATGTTTGCATTCCAGACAGGTACGTTGTCAAAGTTCTAGCATCATAGGATTTTTGAAATCTGGAATCAAAGAATATCTGAATTCTAGAATCACAGAACGTCTGAATTCTAGAACTGTAGAATGTTTGAATTCAAGAATCATAGTGTTTTTTAATTCTAGATTCATAGAATGTCTGAATTCTAGAATCTAGTTTTTTGAATTTTAGAATCATGAAAATGTCTAAATTGTAGGCTCGATAGATGGCTGAAATGTAGAATTCTAGTATGTCTGAATAGTAGCATAATAAAATGTCTGAATTCTTGAAATTAGGATGACTGAATTTTAGAATACTAAAATGTCTGAATTGTGGAATTATAGGACGTCTGAATTCTAGGATATCTGAATTCCAGAATTATAAATGGCTGAAATCCAAAAGCATATAATTATCTGTATCCTAGAATCATAAGAAGGCTGAATACTACAATCCTTGTATATCTTAATTATGTGATCATAATACATCTAATGTGTTATGAATTCTAATGTATTATGAATTGTAAGACGTCTGAATTCTAGAATTGAAAGAATGCTGAATTTTGGAATCCATATATGTCTGAAATATACAATCATAAAATGTCTGAATTCTAGAATCATAGAATGTCTGATTTCTAGAATATAGGTGTTTGAATTCTAGAATCTTAAAAATGTCTGAATTATAGTATCGTAAGTTGCTTGAATTCTAGAATCCTGGTATGTCTGAATTCTAGAATCATAAATTCTCTAAATTCTGGAAGTTAGGCTATCCGAATTCCAGAATCACAAAATGTCTGAATTCTAGAATCGTAATATGGCTGAAATCTAGAATCATAAGATGACTGAATTCTAGAATTCTAGTATGTCTGAATTCTAAAATCATAAAATGTATAATATCAGGAAATTTAGATATCTGAAATCCAGAATCCTAAAATGTCTGCATTCTACAATTATAAAAGTTTCTGAACTCTAGAATCATAGTATGGCTGAATTCTGGAATGTCAGGATGTCTGAATTCCAAAATCATAAAATATCTGAATTCTATACTTGTAAGACATCTGAATTCTATACTTGTAAGACGTCTGAATTCTAGGATGTCTGAATTCTAGAATTGCAAGATGCCTGAATTATAAAATCCTGGTATTTTTGAATTCTAGAATCATAAACCATCTGAATTCTGGAAGATAGGATGTCTGAATTCCAGAATCGTAAAATGTCTGAATTCTACAGTTAGAAATATGTCTGAATTCTAGAATCATAAGATAGCTATATTTTACAATCCTTGCATATCTGTATTATGTGATCATAATATATTTGAATTCTGATATGTTAGGTGTCTGAATTTCAGAAACAGTAGATGTCTGAATTCTAGAACTGTAAGACGTCTGAATTCTAGAATTCTAGGATGTCTGAAATCAGGAATCATAAGAAGGGTGAATTTTGGAATCCATGTATGTCTGAAATCTAGATTCGTAAAATGTCTGAAATCTAGATTCGTAAAATGTCTGAAATCTAGGTGTTTGAATTCTAGAATCTTAAAAACGTCTGAATTATAGTATTGTAAGATGCCTGAATTCTAGAATCTTGATATGTCTGAATTCTAGAATCATAAAATGTCTAAATTCTGGAAGATAGGGTATCTGAATTCCACTCTCATAAGATGTCTGAATTCTAGAATTGTAATATGGCTGAATTTTAGAGTCCCAGTAAGTCTGTATTTCAGAATCATAAAATGTCTGTATCCTAGAATTATAAGATGGCTGAATTCTAGAATTGTAGTAGTTCTGAATTCTAGAATCATAAAATATCTAAATTCTGGAAGTTAATGTATCTGAATTCCAGAATCCTAAAAGGTCTGAATTCTAGAAATACAAGATGGTTGAATTGTAGAATCCTAGTTTGTCTGAATTGTAAAATCATAAAATATCTGATACCAGGAAGTTAACATGTCTGAAATCCAGAATAGTGAAATCTCTGCATTCTACAATTATAAATGTTTCTGAATTCTAGAATCATAGGACGGCTGAATTCTGGAATGTAAGGATGTCTGAATTTCAAAATCATAAAATATCTGAATTCTATAATTGTAAGTCATCAGAATTAAAGGATGTTGGAATTCTTAAGAAAGCTAAATCCTAGAATCCTGGTATTTTTGAATTCTAGAATCATAAACTCTCTGAAATCTGGAAGTTAGGATGTCTGATTTCCAGAATCATAAAATGTCTGAATTCCAAAATGATGTAAAAAGCTGTATCCTAGAATCATAAGATGGCTGAATTCTAGAATGCATGTGTATCTGAATTATGGAATCATAGAATGTCTAAATTCTGGAATGTTAGATGTCTGAATTTCAGAATCATAAGATGTGTGAATTCTAAAACTGTCAGACTTCTGAATTCTAGAATTCTAGGATGTCTGAAATCTATAATCAAAAGATGGCTCAATTTTAGGATCCTATTATGTCTGAATTCTAGAATAATAAAATGTCTGAACTCTAGAATCATAGAATATCTGAGTTCTAGAATCTAGGTGTTTGAATTCTAGAGTCATAAAAATGTCTGAATCCTAGAAACTTAAGATGGCTGAATTCTAAAATATTACTATGTCTGAATTCTAGAATCATAAAATATTTGAATTCTGGAAGACAAGATGTCTGAATTCCAGAATCATAAAGTGTCTGATTTCTAGAATTGTAGGACATCTGAATTCAAGATTTCTGGGATGTCTTAATTCTAGAATTGTAAGAAGGGTGAATTTTGGTATCCATGATGTCTGAAATCTAGAATCGTCAAATGTCTGAATTCTAGAATCATAGAATGTCTGAATTCTAGAATCTAGGTGTTTGAATTCTAGAACCTTAAATATCTCTCAATTATAGTGTCGTAAGATGCCTGAATTCTAGTATCCTTGTATGTCTGAATTCTAGAATCATAAAATGTCTAAATTCTGGAAGTTAGGGTATCTGAATTAAAGAATCTTAAAAGGGATGAATTCTAGAATCATAATGTGCCTGAATTCTAGAATCATAAGATGCCTGAATTCTAGAATCCTGGTATGTTTAATTCTAGAATCATAAAATGTCTTAATTTTGTAAGTTAGGGTATCTGAAATCCAGAATCTTACACGGTCTGAATTCTAGAATCATATTATGGCTGAATTCTAGAATCACAATATAGCTGAATTCTAGAATCATAGGATATGTGAATTTTAGAATCCCACTAGGTCTGTATTCTAAATTCATAAAATGTCTGATATCAGGAAGTTAAGATGTCTGAAATCCAGAATCCTAAAACGTCTGCATTCTACAGTTATAAAAGTTTCTCAATTCTAGTATCATAGGATGGCTGAATTCTGGAACGTCAGCATGTCTGAATTCCAAAATCATAAAATATCTGAATTCTACAAATGTAAGACCTCTGAATTCTAGGATGTCAGAATTCAAGAACTGTAAGATGGTTGAATTCTAGAATCCTTGTATTATTGAATACTAGAATCATAAACTATCTGAAATCTGGTAGTTAGGATGTCTGATTTCCAGAATCATAAACTGTCTGAATTCCAAAATGATATAAATATCTGTATCCTAGAATCATAAGATGGCTGAATTCTAGAATCCTCATATATCTGTATTATAGAATAATACAATGTCTAAATTCTGGAATGTTAGATGTCTGAATTTCAGTATCATGAGATGTCTGAATTCTAGAATTGTTGGAGGTCAGAATTCTAGATTTCTAGGATGTCCAAATTCTAGAATTATAAGATGTCTGAATTTTAGAATCCTAAAATATCTGACTTATGGAATCATAAAATGCCTGAATTCTAGTAGTTAGGATGTCTGAATTCCAGAACCACAAAATGTTAGAATTATAGAATTGTAGGGTGTTTGAATTTTAGAATTCCAGGACGTCCGAATTGTAGAATTGTAAGATGGCTGAATTCTAGAATTGCAGTAGGTCTGAAATCTTGAGTCATAAAATGTCTAAATTCTAAAGACATCAAATATCTGAATACTAGTATCATAGATGACTCAAATCTAGAATCATAGGATATCTGAATTCTACAATACTAGAATGCCTGAACTTCAGAATCATAGGATGTCTGAATTCTAGAAGAGTAGGATGTCTATTCCAGACATGTATGTTGTCAAAATTCTAGCAGCATGTGATTTTTAAATTCTAGAATCACAGAATATCTGAATTCTAGAATCGCAGAATGTCTGAATTCTAAAACTGTAGAATGTTTGAATTCTAGAACCATAGTGTTTTTGAATTCTAGAATCATAGAATGTCTCAATTCTAGAATCTAGGTTTTTGAATTATAGGATCATAAAAATATCTAACTTCTAGAATCAATAGATGGCTGAATTCTAGAATCCTAGTATGTCTGAATACTAGCATCATAAAATGTCTGGATTCTTGAAATTAGGGTGTCTGAATTTCAGAATAATAAAATGTATGAATTTTAGAATTATAGGACATCTGAATTCTATGATGTCTGAATTCCAGAATTGTAAATGAATGAATCCTTGAATCCCAGTATGCCTGAATTCTAAAATCCTATAATCTCAGAATTCTGGAAGTTAGGATGTCTGAATTCCAGAATCATAAAATGTCTGAATTCTATAGTTATATAAGTCTGAATTCAAGAATCATAAGACAACTAAATTCTACAATCCTTGTATATCTGAATTATGTGATCAAAATACGCCTGAATTCTGGAATCTTAGATGTCTGAATTTCAGAAACAGAAGATGTCTGAATTCTAGAATTGTAAGTCATCTGAATTCTAGAATTCCGTGATGTCTGAATTCTATAATTGTAAGAAGGGTGAATTTTGAAATATATGTATGTCTGAAATATAGAATCCTAAAATGTCTGAATTCTAGAATCATATAGTGTCTGAATTCTCGAATCTAGGTGTTTGAATTCTAGGATCTTAAAAATGTCAGAATTATAGTATTGTAAGATGCCTGAATTCAAGCATCCTGGTATGTCTGAATTCTAGAATCATAAAATGTCTAAAATCTGGAAGTTAGGGTATTTGAATTCCAGAATCATAAAATATCTGAGTTCTAGAATCATAATATGGCTGAATTCTAGAATGCTAGCATGTCTGAATTCTAAAATCATAAAATGTCTGATATCAGGAAGTTAAGATGTCGAAATCCAGAATCCTAAAATGACTGCATTATACAATTATAAAAGTTTCTGAATTCTAGGATCATAGGATGGCTGATTTCTGGAATGTCAGAATGTCTGAATCAGAAAATCATCAAATATCTGAATTCTATAATTGTAAGATGTCTGAATTCTAGGATGTCTGAATTTTAGACTTGTAAGATGGCTGAATTCTAGAATACTTTTATTTTTCAAATCTAGGATCATAATCTATCTGAATTCTGGAAATTAGCATGTCTGAATTCCAAAATGATAAAATGTCTGAATTCCAAAATTATACAAATATCTGTTTCCTAGAATCATAAGACAGCTGAATTCTAGAATCCTTGTATATCTGAATTATAAAATCATACAATGTCTAAATTCTGGAATGTTAGATGTCTGAATTTCAGAATCATAAGGTATCTGAATTCTAGAATTGTGAGACATCTGAATTCTAGAATTCTAGGATGTCTGAACTCTAGAATCATAATGTGGTGCAATTTTAGAATCCTAGTATGTCTGAATTCTAGAATAACATAATGTCTGAACCCTAGAACCATAGAATATCTGAGTTCTAGAATCTAGGTGTTTGAATTCTAGAGTCATAAAAATGTCTGAATCCTAGAAACTTAAGATGGCTGAATTCTAACATATCAGTGTATCTGAATTCTAGAATGATAAAATGTTTGAATTCTGGAAGACAGAATCCCTGAATTCCAGAATTATAAAGTGTATGAATTCTAGAATTGTAGGACATCTGAATTCTAGATTTCTAGGATGTCTGAATTCAAGAGTTATAAGATGTCTGAATTCTAGAATCCTAAAATAGCTGAATTCTAGAATCCTAAAATGCCTGAATGCTGGTAGTTAGGTTATCTGAATTTCAGAATCATAAAATGTTAGAATTCTAGAATTGTAGAATGTTTGAATTTTAGAATTCCAGGACGTCTGAAATGTAGAATTGCAAGATGGCTGAATTCTAGAATTGTAGTAGATCTGAATTGTTGAGTCATAAATTGTCTGAATTCTGGAAACATAAAATATCTGGGTACTAGTATCATAGAATGACTCAATTCTAGAATCGTAGGATGTCTGAATTCTAGAATACTAGAATGCCTGAATTTCAGAATAATAGGATGTCTGAATTCTAGAATCATAAAATGTCTGAATTCTAGAAAAGTAGGATGTCTAAATTCTAGAATCTTAGGATGATTTAATTCCATTCATATGCATTGTCAAAATTCTAGCATCATAGGATTTTTGAATCCTGGAATTGCAGAATATCTCAATTCTAGAATCACAAAACCTCTGAATTCTAGAACTGTAGAATGTTTGAATTCTAGAAACATTGTGTATTTGAATTCTAGAATCATAGAATGTCTGAATTCAAAAATCTAGGATCATAAAAATATCTAACTTCTAGAATCGATAGATGGCTGAATTCTAAAATCCTAGTATGTCTGAATACTATCATCATAAAATGTCTGAATTCAAGGATCATAAGAATGCTAAATTCTACAATCCTTGTATATCTGAATTATGTCATCATTATATGCCTGAATTCTGGAAAGTTAAATGTCTGAATTTCAGAAACAGAAGATGTCTGAATTCTAGATTTCTATGATGCCTGAATTCTAGAATCGTAAGAAGGGTGAATTTTGGAATCCATGTGTGTCTGAAATCTAGAATCATCAAATGTCTGAATTCTAGAATCGTGGAATGTCTGAATTCTCGAATCTAGGTGTTTAAATTTTAGAATCTTAAAATTGTCTGAATTATAGAATCGTTAGATGCCTGATTTCTAGAATCCTGTTATGTCTGAATTCTAGAATCATAAAATGTCTAAATTCTGGAAGTTTGGGTATCTGAATTCCAGAATCATAAAATGTTTGAATTCTAGAATTGTAATGTGGCTGATTTCTAGAATCATAAATTGGCTGATTTGTAGAATGCTAGCATGTCTGAATTCTAAAATCATAAAATGTCTGATATCAGGAAGTTAAGATGTCTGAAATCCAGAATCCTAAAATGTCTGCATTCTACAATTATAAATGTTTCTGAATTCTAGATTCATAGGATGGCTGAATTCTGGAATGTCTAGGATGTCTGAATTCCAAAATCATCAAATATCAGAATTCTATAATAGTAAGACGTCTGAATTCTAGGATGTCTGAATTCTAGACTTGTAAGATGGCTGCATTCTAGAATCCTGGTATTTTTGAATTCTAGAATTATAGAATGTCTGAATTCTAGAATATAGGTTTTTGAATTCTAGGCTCATAAAAATGTCTAAATTCTAGAATCGATAAATGGCTGAATTCTAGAATCCTAGTATTTCTGAATACTAGCATCATAAAATGTCTGAATTCTTGAACTTAGGATGTCTGAATTTCAGAAAAATAAAATGTCCGAATTGTAGAATTATAGGACGTCTGTATTCTATGATGTCTGAATTCCAGAATTGTAAATGACTGAATTCTCGAATCCTAGTATGCCTGATTTCTAAAATCCTAAAATCTCAGAATTCTGGAGGTTAGGATGTCTGAATTTCAGAATCATAAAATGTCTGAATTCTACAGTTATAAAAATGTCTGAATTCAAGAATCATAAGATGACTAAATTCTACAATCCTTGTATATCTGAATTATGTGATCAAAATATGCCTGAATTCTGGAATGTTAGATATCTGAATTTCAGAACGAGAAGATGTGTGAACTCTAGTATTGTAAGACGTCTGAATTCTAGAATTCTATGATGTCTGAATTCTAGAATCGTAAGAAGGCTGAATTTTGGACTCCATGTATGTCTGAAATCTAGAATCCTAAAATGTCTGAATTCTAGAATAATAGAATGTCTGAATTCTCTAATCCAGGTGTTTGAATTCTAGAATCTTAAAAATGTCTGAATTATAGTATCGTAAGATGCCTGAATTCTAGAATACTGGTATGTCTGAATTCTAGAATCATAAAATGTCTAAAATCTGGAAGTTAGGGTATCTGAATTCCAGAATCATATAATGTCTGAATTCTAGAATCATAATATGGCTGAATTCTATAATTGTAAGTTGACTGAATTCTAGAATGCTAGTATGTCTGAATTCTAAAATCATAAAATGTCTGATATCAGAAAGTTTAGATGTCTGAAATCCAGAATCCTAAAATGTCTGCATTCTACAATTATAAAAGTTTCTGAATTCTAGAATCATAGGATGGCTGAATTCTGGAATGTCAGGATGTCTGAATTTCAATATCATAGAATATATGAATTCTATAATTGTAAGATATCTGAATTCTAGGTGTCTGAATTCTAGACTTGTAAGATGACTGAATTCTAGAATCCTGTTATTTTTGAAATCTTGAATCATAATCTGTCTGAATTCCAGAAGTTAGGATGTCTGAATTCCAGAATGATAAAATGTCTGAATTTCAAAATGATACAAATATCTGTTTCCTAGAATCATAAGACGGTTGAATTCTAGAATTCTTGTATGTCTGAATTATAGGATCATACAATATCTAAATTCTGGAATGTTGGATGTCTGAATTTCAGAATCATAAGATGTCTGAATTCTAGAACTCTAGGATGTCTGAAATCTAGAGTCATAATGTGGCACAATTTTAGAATCCTAGTATGTCTGAATTCTAGAATAACAAAATGTCTGAGAACCATAGAATATCTGAGTTCTAGAATCTAGGTATTTGAATTCTAGAGTCATAAAAATTTCTGAATCCTAGAAACTTAAGATGGCTGAATTCTAACATAGTAGAATGTCTGAATTCTGGAATCATAAAATGTTTGAATTCTGGAAGTCAGGATGCCTGAATTCTAGAATTACAAAGTGTATGAATTCTAGAATTGTAGGACATCTGAATTCTAGATTTGTAGGATGTCTGAATTCAAGAGTTCTAAGATGTCTGAATTCTAGAATCCTAAAATAGCTGAATTCTAGGATCATAAAATGCCTGAATGCTGGTAGTTAGGATGTCTGAACTCCAGAAACATAAAATGTTAGAATTCTAACATTTTAGGACGTTTGAATTTTAGAATTCCAGGACGTCTGAAATGTAGAATTTTAAGATGGCTGGATTCTAGAATCGTAGTATGTCTGAATTCTTGAGTCATAAATCATCTGAATTCTAGAAACATAAAATATCTGAGTACTAGTATCATAGAATGACTCACTTCTAGAATCGTAGGATGTCTGAATTCTAGAATAATGGAATGCCTGAATTTCAGAATAATAGGATGTCTGAATTCTAGAATCATAAAGTGTCTGATTTCTAGAAGGGTAGGATGTCTAAATTCTAGAATCTTAGGATGTTTGAATTCCAGACATATACGTTGTCATAATTCTAGCATCATAGGATTTTTGAATTCTGTGCATGCTGTCCCACGCCGACCCATGCTGTGCCGTGCTGCTGCGCAGACCTCTGCTGTGCCGTGCTGTGCTTCTCCGACTTCTGCTTTCCTGACCTTTGCTGTGCTGATCTGTGCTGTACTGAACTTTGCTGTGCTGTGCTGACCTTTCCTGTGCCATGCTGCCCATCACCGACATGTGCGGTCCTGTGCTGTCCCTTGCCTACCTGTGCTGTGCCATGCTGTCCCGTGCCTACCTGTGCTGTGCCGTGCTGTCCTGTGCCGACCTGTGCTGTGCCATGCTGTCCCGTGCCAACCTGTGCTGTTCCGTGCTGTCCTTCACCTACCTGTGCTGTGCCGTGCTGTGCTGAGTTGACTTATGCTGTGCAGTGTTGTCCTGCGCTGACCTGTGCTGTGCTGTGCTTTCCTACACTGACCTATGCTGTGCTGTGCTGTACTGAACTATGCTGTGTCGTGCTGCCCTATGCTGTGCCGTGCTGCCTTACCCCGACCTGTGCTGTGCCATGCTTTCCTGCGCTGACCTGTGCAGTGCCATGCTGTGCTGTGCCAACCTATACCGTGCCACGCTGTCTTGTGCCAACCTGTGCTGTGCCGTGCTTTCCTGCGCCAATCTGTGCTGTGCCATGCTGTGCTGCGGTGACCTGTGCTTTCCAGACTTTTGCTGTGCTGATCTGTGCTGTACTGAACTTTGCTGTGCTGTGCTGTGCTGCTTATCGCCGACCTGTGCGGTGCCATCCTGTCCTGCACTGACCTGTGCTGTGCTGTGCTATCCTGTGGTGACCTGTGCTGTGCCACGCTGTCCCGTGCTGATCTGTGCTGTGCTGCACTGGCTGTGCTGATCTTTACTGTGCCGTGTTGTCCCACACCGACCTGTGCTGTGCCATGCTGTGCTGCACCGACATCTGCTTTCCTGGCCCTTGCTGTGCCGATCTGTGCTGTATCAACATTTGCTGTGCTGTGCGGACCTGTGCTGTGCTGTGTTGTCCAGTGTCGACCTGTGTGGGCCTGTGCTGTCCCCAGCCGACCTGTGCTGTGCCATGCTGTCCTGTGCTGTGCCATGAGGTCCCGCGCCTACCTGTGCTGTTTTGTGCTGTCCTGCACCAACCTGTGCTATGCTGTGCTTTTTTGCACCAATCTGCGCTGTTCCGTGCTGTGCTGTGCCGACCTATGCTGTGCCGTACTGTCCTGTGCTGAGCTGTGCTGTGCCGTGATGTGCTGCAGACCTCTGCTTTCCCAAACTTTGCTGTGCCGATCTGTGCTGTACCGACCTTTGCTGTGCTGTGCCAACCTGTGCAGTGCCGTGCTGTGCTGCGCTGACCTATACTGTGCTGTGCTGTCCTGCGCCAACCTGTGCTGTGCTGTGCTTTCCTGCGCCGACCTGTGCTGTGCTGTGCTGTGCTGCAGTGACCTGTGCTTTCCTGACTTTTGCTGTGCTGATCTGTGCTGTACTGAACTTTGCTGTGCTGTGCGTATGTGTGCTGTGCTGTGCTGCTTATCGCCGACCTGTGTGGTGCCATCCTGTCCTGCACTGACCTGTGCTGTGCTGTGCTATCCCGTGGTGACCTGTGCTGCGCCATGCTGTCCCGCGCCGATCTGTGCTGTGCTGCACTGGCTGTGCTGATCTTTGCTGTGCCATGTTGTCCCATGCCGATCTGTGCTGTGCCATGCTGTGCTGCACTGACATCTGCTTTCCTGGCCTTTGCTGTGCCTATCTGTGCTGTACCGACATTTGCTGTGCTATGCAGACTTGTGCTGTGCCGTGTTGTCCAGTGTTGACCTGTGTGGGCCTGTGCTGTCCCCAGCCGACCTGTGCTGTGCCGTGCTGTCCTGTGCCGGCCTGTGCTGTGCCATGAGGTCCCGTGCCAACCTGTGATGGGCCGTGTTGTCCCGTGCCTACCTGTGCTGTTTTGTGCTATCCTGTGCCAACCTGTGCTGTGCTGTGCTTTTTTGCACCAATCTGTGCTGTTCTGTGCTGTGCTGCACTGACCTATGCTGTGCCATACTGTCCTGTGCTGAGCTGTGCTGTGCCGTGCCATCCCATGCTGACCTGTGCTGTGCTGTGATGTCCCACCCAGACCTGTGCTGTTCCGTACTGTCCTGTGCCTACCTGTGCTGTGCTGTACTGTGCTGAGCTGAACTGTGCTGTACCATGCTATCCTGCGCTAACCTGTGTTGTGCCATGCTGTCCCACACCAACCTGGGCTCTGCCGTGCTGTCCCAAGCCGATGTGTGTTGTGCTGTACTGCTCTGACCTCTTATTTCCTGGCCTTTGCTGTGCCGATCTGTGCTGTACTGACCTTTGCTGTGCTGTGCTGTGCAGACCTGTGGTGTGCTGTGCTGTCCCACGCCGACCTGTGCTGTGCCGTGCTGTCCCATGCGGACCTGTGCTGTGCCATGCTGTCCTGCGCTGAACTGTGCTGTGCCATATGGTCCCATGCTGACCTGTGTTGTGCCATGCTGTCCTGCGCTGACCTGTTCTGTGCCTTGCTGTCCTTCGCCAACCTGTGCTGTGCCATGCTGTCCTGTGCCAACCTGTGTTGTGCCATGCAGTCCTGCGCCGACCTCTACTGTGCCATGCTGCACATCGCCGAACTGTGCTGTGCCGTGCTGTCATGCACAGACCTGTGCTGTGCCGTGCTGTGTTGCACCAAACTCTGCTTGCCAAATGTTTTTGTGCCGACCTGTGCTGAACAAATATTTGCTGTGCTGTGCCGACATGTGCTGTGCTGTGTATACCTGTCCTCTGTTTTGCCGACCTGTGCTGTGCCATGCTGTCCTGCATCAACCTGCGCTGTGCCAAGCTGTCCTTCACCTGTGCTGTGCCTTGGTGTCCTGGGCCGACCTGTGCTGTGCCATGCTGTCATGTACTGACCTGTGCTGTGTCATGCCATCCTGCACCGACCTGTGCTGTGCCGTGCTGTCCTGCATCGACCTGTGCTGTGCCATGCGGTCCTGCGCCGAACTGTACTGTGCCATGCTGTCCTGTGCTGACTTGTTCTGTGCCGAGCAGTACTGTGCCGACCTGTGCTGTGCCGTTCTGTCATGCTGCGCCCTGTACTGTGCCGTGCAGTCCTGCACCAAACTGTGCTGTGCCTTGCTGTCCTGCTCACACCTGTGCTGTGCTGTGCTGTGTTGTGCTGTCCTCTGCTTTGCTAAAAGTTTTTGTGCCGACCTGTGCTCAACAAATATTTGCTGTGCTGTGCTGACATGCACTGTGCTTTGCAAATCTGTGCTGTGTTTTGCCGACCTGTGATGTGCCGTTCAATCCTGTGCAAGCCTGTGCTGTGCTGTTCAGTCCTGTCCCGACCTGTGCTGTGCCGTGCAGCACTGCACCAACCTGTGCTGGGCCGTGTAGTCCTGTGCCGACCTGTGCTGTGCCATGCAGCACTGTGCCAAACTGTGATGTGCTGTGCAGCACTGCACTGTCCTGTGATGTGCCATTCATTCCTGTGCTGACCTGTGCTGTGCCATTCAGTCCTGCACCACCATGTGCTGTGCTGTGCAGTCCTGCACCAACCTGTGCTGAGCTGTGCAGTCCTGCACTGACCTGTGCTGAGCCTTGCAGCACTGCACTGACCTGTGCTCTGCCATGCAGCACTGTACCTACCTGTGCTGTGCCATTCAGTCCTGCGCCAACGTGTGCTGTGCTGTGCTGTGCAGCACTGCACCGACCTGTTCTGTGCCATTAAGTCCTGCACTGACCTGTGCTGTGCCGTGTAGTCCTGTGCCGACCTGTGCTGAACTGTGCTGTGCCATGCAGCACTGTGCCGTGTGCTGTGCCGTCAGTCCAGTGCAGACCTGTGCTGTGATGTGCAGTCCTGCACCGACCTGTGCTGTGCCATTCAGTCCTGCACCGACCTGTGCTGTGCCGTTCAGTCCTGTGCCGACCTGTTCTGTACCGTGCAGCACTGCGCCAAACTGTGCTGTGCCGTGCAGCACTGCGCCAACATGTGTTGGGCTGTGCAGTCCAGCGCTGACCTGTGCTGAGCCATTCAGTCCTGCACTGACCTGTGCTGTGCCTTTCAGTCCTGCACCGACCTGTGAAGTGCCATGCAGCACTGCACTGACCTGTGCTGTGCCATGCAGTCCTGTGCTGACTTGTGTTGTGCCGGGCAGCACTGCACTTAACTGTGCTGTGCCATGCAGAACTGCACTGACCTGTATTGTGCCATTCAGTCCTGCACTGATCTGTGCTGTGCCATGCAGTCCTGTGCCGACCTGTGCTGTGCAGTGCAGCACTGCACTGACCTGTGCTTGGCCATGCAGCAATGTGCCTACCTTTGCTGTGCCATTCCATCGTGTGCAGACCTGTGCTGTTCTGTTCAGTCCTGTCCCAACCTGTGCTGTGCCATGCAGCACTGTGTCGACCTGTGCTGGGCCATGAAGTCCTGTGCCGACCTGTGCTGTGCCATGCAGCCCTGTGCCAACCTGTGCTGTACCATACAGCACTGCACTGACCAGCGTTGTGCCGTTCAGGCCTGCACCAACCTGTGCTGTGCCGTTCAGTCCTGCGCTGACCTTTGCTGTGTTTTTCAGTCCTGCACCAACCTGTGCTATGCCGTGCAGTCCTGCACTGACCTGTGCTGCATCTTGCAGCAGTGCGCCGACGTGTGCTCTACCATGCAGCACTGTGCCAAACTGTGCTGGGCCGTACAGTCCTGTGCCGACCTGTCCTGTGCCATGCAGTCCTGTGCTACCTGTGCTGTGCTGAGCAGACCTGTGCCGCCCTGTGCTGTGCCATGTGGCACTGGGTCGACCTGTGCTGGGCTGTGCAGACCTGCACTGACCTGTGCTGTGCGGTGCAGTCCTCGCCGACCTGTGCTGTACCTTGCAGTCCTGTGCTGACCTGTGCTGTGCCGTGCAGTCCTGCGCTACCTGTGCTGTGCCGAGCAGACCTTTGCCAACCTGTGCTGTGCCGTGCAGCACTGGGTCGACCTGTGCTGGGCTGTGCAGACCTGCACTGTCCTGTGCTGTGCCATGCAGTCCTGCACTGACCTGTGCTGTGTTGTGCAGTCTGGCACCAAACTGTGCTGTGCCTTTCAGTCCTGTGCCAACTGTGTGGTGCCATGCAGTACTGTGTCGACCTGTGCTGTGCCGTGCACCCCTGTGCTGACCTGTGCTGTGCCGTGCAGTCCTGTGCTGACTTGTTTCTGTGCTGTGCACTCTGCACTGATCTGTGCTGTGCTTTGTAGTCCGGTTCCAAACTGTGCTGTGCCTTTCTGTCCTGTGGCTGTGATGTGCTGTGCAGTCCTGTGCCGACCTATGCTGTGCCGGACAGTACTACACCGATCTGTGCTGTGCTGGGCAGTACTGAGCCAACCTGTGCTGGGCTGTGCAGTCCTCACCGACCTGTGCTGTTCCTTGCAGTCCTGCACTGACCTGTGCTGTGCCGTGCAGCACTGGGCCTACCTGTGCTGGGCCGTGCAGACCTGTGCCATCCTGTACTGTGCTGTGCAGTCCTGTGCCAACCTGTGCTGTGCCTTGTAGCACTGCACCGACCTGTGTCATTCCATGCAGCATTGTGCCGATCTGTGCTGTGCCGTGAAGCACAGCACTGATGTCCACTGGGCCCTCAGTCCTGTGCCTACCTGTGCTGTGCCATTAAGACCTGTGCCGTCCAGTGCTGTGCCAGGCAGTCCTGTGCCGATCTGTGCTCTGCAGTGCAGCACTGCGCCAACCTGTGCTTCACCGTGCAGCACTGAGCCAACCTACATCGTACCGTGCAGCACTGCACTGACCTGTGCTGTTCCGTGCAGCACTGTGCCAAACTGTGCTGTGCCATGCAGCAGTGTGTCGAGCTGTGCTGAGCCATACAATCCTGCACCGACCTGTGATGTGTTGTGCAGTCCGGCACCAAACTGTGCTGTGACTTTCTGTTCTGTGCTGTGACTTTCTGTTCTGTGCTGAACTGTGATGTGCCGTGCAGTCCTGCGCCGACCTGTGCTGTGCTGGGCAGTACTGCGCTGACCTGTGCTGTGCTGGGCAGTACTCACTGACCTGTGCTGTGCCTTGCACTCCTGCTCTGACCTGTGCTGTGCTGTGTAGTCCAGCACCAAACTGTGCTGTGTCTTTCAGTCCTGCACTGAAGTGTGATGTGGCGCGCAGCCCTGTGCCAACCTGTGCTGTGCCGTGCAGTCCTCGCTGACCTGTGCTGTACCTTGCAGTCCTGTGCTGACCTGTGCTGTGCCGTGCAGTCCTGCGCTACCTGTGCTGTGCCGAGCAGACCTTTGCCAACCTGTGCTGTGCCGTGCAGCACTGGGTCGACCTGTGCTGGGCCGTGCAGACCTGTGCCATCCTGTACTGTGCTGTGCAGTCCTGTGCCAACCTGTGCTGTGCCTTGTAGCACTGCACCGACCTGTGTCATTCCATGCAGCATTGTGCCGATCTGTGCTGTGCCGTGAAGCACAGCACTGATGTCCACTGGGCCCTCAGTCCTGTGCCTACCTGTGCTGTGCCATTAAGACCTGTGCCGTCCAGTGCTGTGCCAGGCAGTCCTGTGCCGATCTGTGCTCTGCAGTGCAGCACTGCGCCAACCTGTGCTTCACCATGCAGCACTGCGCCAACCTACATCGTACCGTGCAGCACTGCACTGACCTGTGCTGTTCCGTGCAGCACTGTGCCAAACTGTGCTGTGCCATGCAGCAGTGTGTCGAGCTGTGCTGAGCCGTACAATCCTGCACCGACCTGTGATGTGTTGTGCAGTCTGGCACCAAACTGTGCTGTGACTTTCTGTTCTGTGCTGTGACTTTCTGTTCTGTGCTGAACTGTGATGTGCCGTGCAGTCCTGCGCCGACCTGTGCTGTGCCTTGCACTCCTGCTCTGACCTGTGCTGTGCTGTGTAGTCCAGCACCAAACTGTGCTGTGTCTTTCAGTCCTGCACTGAAGTGTGATGTGGCGCACAGCCCTGTGCCAACCTGTGCTGTTCCATGCAGCACTTCGCCGACCTGTGCTGGGCTGTGCAGCACTGCACCCACCTGTGCTGTGCCGTGCAGTACTGTGCCAACCTGTGCTATGCCGTGCAGCAATGTGCCGAACTGTGCTGTGCCATGCAATCCTGCACCGACCTGTGCAGTGTTATGAAGTCCTGCGCTGAACTGTGCTGTGCCTTTAAGTCCTGCACCGAACTGTGATGTGCCGAGTAGTACTGTGTCAACCTGTGCTGTGCCATTCAGTCCTGTGCCATCCTGTGCTGGGCCGTGCAGTACTCATTGACCTGTGCTTTACCGTTCAGTCCTGTGCCGTCCTGTGCTGGGCCATGCAGTACTTGTCAACCTGTGCTGTGCCGTGCAGTCCTGTTCCAATCTGTGCTGTGCCATTCAGTCCTGCACTGTCCTCTTCTGTGCCGTGCAATCCAGAGCCGATCAGTGCTGTGTGTTTCAGTCCTGCACCGACCTGTGCTCTGCCATGCAGCACCACACTGACCTGTGCTCTGCCTTGCAGCACTGCGCTGGCCTGTGCTGGGCCATGCAGTACTGCGCCGACCTGTGCTGTGCTGTGCAGTCCTGTGCTGACCTGTGCTGTGCTCTGCAGCACTGTGCCGAACTGTGATGTGCCATGCAATCCTGCAGAGTCCTGTGCTGTGTTGTGCAGTCTGGCACCAAACTGTGCTGTGCCTTTCAGTCCTGTGCCAATCTGTGATGTGCCGTGCAGTCCAGAGCTGACCTGTGCTGTACCTTTCAGTCCTGTGCCGACCTGTGCTGTGCCATGCAGTACTGCACTGAACTGTGCTGTTGTGCAGTCTGGGGCCGAAATGTGCTGTGCCTTTCAGTCCTGCACCAACTGTGTGGTGCCGTGCAGTACTGCATCGACCTGTGTTGTGCTGTGCAGTCCTGTGCTGTGCTGTACAGTCCTGCACTGACCTGTGCTGTGCCATGCACTCCTGCACCAATCTGTGCTGTGCTGTGTAGTCCGGAGCCAAACTGTGCTATGCCTTTCTGTCCTGCGGCTAACTGTGATGTGCCGTGCAGTCCTGTGCCAACCTGTGCTGTGCCGGACAGTACTGCACTGACCTGTGCTGTTCCAGGCAGTACTGCACCATCCTGTGCTGGGGTGTGCAGTCCTTGCCGACCTGTGCTGTGCCATGCAGCACTGGGCCAACCTGTGCTTGGCCGTGCAGCACTGGGCCATCCTGTGCTGTGCCAAGCAGTCCTGTGTTGACTTGTCCTGGGCCGTGCAGCCCTGCACCGACCTGTGCTGGGCCTTGCAGCACTGCACTGACATGTGTCATACCGTGCAGCATTGTGCTGATCTGTGCTGTGCCGTGAAGCACAGCACTGACCTGTGCTGTGCCATTCAGTCCTGCGCCGACTTGTGCTGTGCATGCAGTCCAGCGCTGAACTGTGCTGTGCCTTTCATTCCTGTGCTGACCTGTGCTGTTCTGGGCAGTACTGTGCCAACCTGTGCTGTGCCGGGCAGTCCTGTGCCGACCTGTGCTGTACTATTCAGTTCTACGCTGTCCTGTGCTGTGCCATGCAGTCCAGAGCTGACCTGTGCTGTGCCTTTCAGTCCTGCACCGACCTGTGATCTGCAGTGCAGCACCGCATTGACCTGTGCTGTGCCGTGCAGTCCTGCACTAAACTGTGATCTGCCGTGCAGTCCTGTGCTGACCTGTGCTGTGCCGGGCAGTATTGCACCAACCTGTGTTGTGCTGGGCAGTACTGCACCGACCTATGCTGTACTGGGCAGTACTGTGCTGACCTGTGCTGTGCCGTGCAGTCCTGCGCATACCTGTGCTGTGCCTAGCAGACCTGAGCCAACATGTGCTGTGCTGTGCAGCACTGGGCCAACCTGTGCTGGGCCATGCAGACCTGTGCCATCCTGTGCTGTGCCATGCAGACCTGTGCCAACCTGTGCTGGGCTGTGCATCCTGTGCTGACACGTGCTGGGCCGTGCAGAACTGCCCCAACCTCTGCTGTGCCATGCAGCACTGCACCAACCTTTTCTGTGCTGTGCAATCTTGTGAAGACCTGTGGTGTGTTGTGCAGTCTGGCACCGAAATGTGCTGTGCCTTTCAGTCCTGCACCGATCTGTGATGTGCTGTGCAGTTCAGAGCTGACCTGTGCTGTGCCGTGCAGTCCAGAGACGACCTGTGCTGTGACTTTCAGTCCTGTGCCTACCTTTGATTTTCTGTGCAGTGCCGTGCCGAACTGTGCTGGGCCGTGCAGCACTGTGCTGACCTGTGCTGTGCGGTGCAGTCCTGTGCTGACCTGTGCTATGCTGTGCAGTCCTGTGCCCACCTGTGCTGTGCCGGGTACTCCTGCACTGACCTGTGCTGTGCTCTGTAGTCCAGCGCCGAACTGTGCTGTGCCTTTCAGTCTTGTACTGAACTGTGATGTGCCATGCAGTCCTGCACCGAAGTGTGCTGTGCTGGGCAGTACTGCGCCAGCTTATGATGTAGTGGGCAGTACTGCACCAACCTGTGCTGGGCCATGCAGTACTTACCAACCTGTTCTGTGCCTTGCAGTCCTGTGCCAACCTGTTCTGTGCCATGCAGAACAGGGCCAACCTGTGCTGTGTCATGCAGCACTGTGCCGAACTGTACTGTGCCATGCAATCCTGTGCCAACCTGTGCTGCGTTTTGCAGTCCAGCGCCAAACTCTGCTGTGCCTTTCAGTCCTGTGCAGAACTGTGATGTGCCGGGCAGTACTGCTCAGACTTGTGCTGTGCCTTGCAGTCCTCCACCGACCTGTGCTGTGCCTTTCAGTCATTTGCCAACCTGTGATGTGTCGGGCAGCCCTGCACCCACCTGTGCTGTGCCAGGCAGTACTGCGCTGACTTGTGCTGGGCCATGCAGTATTTGCCGACCTGTGCTGTGCCGTTCAGTCCTGCACCGTCCTGTGATGTGCCGTGCAGTACTGCACCAACCTCTGCTATGCCTTTCAGTCCTGCACCGACCTGTGATCTGCCATGCAGCGCCGCGCAGACCAGTGGTGGGCTGTGCAGCACTGCACCGAACTGTGCTGTGCCATGCAGTCCTGTGCCGTGCAGCACTGTGCCGAACTGTGCTGTGCCGTTCAACCCTGTGAAGACCTGTGCTGTGTTGTGCAGTCCTGAGCCAAACTGTTCTGTCTTTCAGTCCTGCGCTGAACTGTGATGTGCCGTGCAGTTCTGTGCAGACTTGTGCTGTGATGGCCAGTACTGTGCCAAACTGTGCTGGGCTGTGAAGTACTCACCGACCTGTACTGGGCTGTGCAGACCTATATCGACCTGTGTCATGCCATGCAGGATTGTGCCGATCTGTGCTGTGCCATGAAGCACAGTGCCAAAGTGTCCTGGGCCATCAGTCCTGCACTGACCTGTGCTGTGCTGTGCAGTCCCATGCTTACCTGTGCTGTGCCAGGCAGTACTGTGCCAACCTGTACTGCACCGTGCAGTACTTGCCAACGTATGCTGTGCCGTGCAGTCCTGTGCTGACCTGTGCTGTGCTATTCAGTCTTGCTCCACTCTGTGCTTTGTTGTGTAGTCCAGAGCCAACCTGTGCTGTGCCTTTCAGTCCTGTGCTGACCTGTGCTCTGCTGTGCAGCACTGGGCCGACCTGTTCTGGGCCATGCAGCAATATGCCTTACTGTGCTGTGCCGTGCAGTCCTATGCCATCCTGTGCCATGCTGTGCAGTCCAGAGCCGCCCTGTGCTGTGACTTTCAGTCCTGCGCCAATCTGTGCTCTGCTGTGCAGCACTGCGCCAACCTGTGCTGGGCCCTACAGCACTGCACCGAATTGTGCTGTGCCGTGCAGTCCTGTGCCAACCTGTGCTGTGCCGGGCAGAACTGCACCAACCAGTGTTGTGACGGCCGTACTGCGCTGACCTGTGCTGTGCCGTGCAGTCCTGTGCCGACCTGTGCTGTGCCATTCAGTCATGCGCCAACCTGTGCTGTGCCAGGCAGTACTGCTCCGACCTGTGTTGTGCCCAGCCATACTGTGCTGACCTGTGCTGTGCCGTGCAGTAATCGCTGATCTGTGCTGTGCCATGCAGTCCTGTGCCGACCTGTGCTGTGCCGTTCAGTTGTGCGCTCACCTGTGCTGTGCTGTGCAGTCCAGAGTCGACCTGTGCTGTGCCTGATAGTACTGCACCGACCTCTGCTGTGACGGGCAGTACTGCACCAACCTCTACTGTGACGGGCAGTACTGCACCGAACTGTGCTTGGTCGTGAAGTACTCTCCGACCTGTACTGGGCTGTTCAGCCCTATGTTGACCTGTGTCATACCATGCATCATTGTACAGATCTGTGCTGTACCGTGAAGCACAATGCCTAAGTGTGCTGGGCTGTCAGTCCTGTGCCAACCTGTGCTGTGCCATGCAGTCCCGTGCCAACCTGTGCTGTGCCTTTTACTCCTCTGTTGACATGTGCTGTGCCAGGCAGTACTGCAGCGACCCATGCTGAGCCGTGCAGTACTCACTGACCTGTGCTGTGCCCTGCAATACTGTTCCAACCTGTGCTGTGTCGTTCAGTCCTGCAACGACCTGTGCTGTGCCTTTCAGTCCTGCTCTGACCTGTGCTGTGCCATGAAGCACTGCGGTGACCCGTGCTGGGCCGTGCAGCACTCTGACCTGTGCTGTGCCCTGCAGTACCGTGCCAACCTGTGCTGTGTCGTTCAGTCCTGCAATGACCTGTGCTGTGCCTTTCAGTCCTGCTCTGACCTGTGCTGTGCCATGAAGCACTGCACCAACCTGTGCTGGGCCGTGAAGCACTGAGCCAAACTGTGCTGTGCCATGCAATCCTGCACTGACCTGTGCTGTGCTGTGCAGTCCGGCACCAAACTGCCATGCCTTTCAGTCCTGCACTGAACTGTGATGTGCCGTGCAGTACTTCATCGACCTGTGCTGTGCCGTGCAGTCCTTTGCTGACCTGTGCTGTGCCTTGCAGTCCTGCACCGACCTGTGCTGTGATGTTCAGTCCTGCACCGACCTATGCTGTGCCATGCAATCCAGTGCCGACCTGTGCTGTGCCTTTCGGTCCTGTGCCGACCTGTGCTGTGCAGAACATTACTGCGCCGACCTATGCTGGGCTGTGCAGTACTCGCTGACCTGTGCTGTGCCATGCGGTCCTGTGCTGATCTGTGCTGTGCCGTTCAGTCCTGCACCATCCTGTGCTGTGCCTTGCAGTCCAGAGCCAACCTGTGCTGTGCCTTTCAGTCCTGTGCTAACCTGTGATCTACTGTGCAGTGCTGCACAGTCCTGTGCTGGGCCGTGCAGCACTGTGCCGAACTGTGCTGTGCTGTGCAGTCCTGTGAAGACCTGTGCTGTGCTGTGCAGTCCAGCACCACACTGTTCTGTGTCTTTCAGTCCTGCGCCAAATTGCGATGTGCCGTGCAGTCCTGCACCGACCTGTGCTGTGCTGGACAGTACTGTGCCAACCTCTGCTGTGATGGGTAGTACTGCACTGAACTGTGCTGGGCTGTGAAGTACTCTCCGACCTGTACTGGGCTGTGCAGCCCTCTGTTGACCTGTGTCATGCCATGCAGCATTGTGTAGATCTGTGCTGTGCCATGCAGCATTATGCTTATCTGTGCTGTGCCGTGAAGCACAATGCTGAAGTGTGTGGGGCCGTCAGTGCTGTGCTGACTTGTGCTGTGCTGTGCAGTCCCGCCCCGACCTGTGCTGTACCTTTTACGCCTGTGTCAACATGTGCTGTGCCAGGCAGTACTGCGCCAACTCATGCTGGGTCGTGCAGTACTCACCAACCTATGCTGTGCCCTGCAGTACTGTGCTGATCTGTGCTGTGTCTTCAGTCCTACGTGGACGTGGGCTGTTCCGTGCAGTCCAGAGCCGACCTGTGCTGTGCCTTTCAGTCTTGCTCCGACCTGTGCTGTGCCGTGAAGCACTGCAACGACCTGTGCTGGGCCGTGCAGCACTGCAATGACCTGTGCTGGGCTGTGCAGCACTGCACCAACCTGTGCTGTGCTGTGCAGCCCTGTGCTGACTTGTGCTGTGCTGTGCAGCACTGAGCCAAACTTTGCTGTGCCATGCAGTCCTTCACCGACCTGTGCTGTGTTGTGCAGTCTGGCGCCGAACTGTGCTATGCCTTGCAGTCCTGCACTGAACTGTGATGTGCTGTGCAGTACTTTGTCTACCTATGCTGTTCTGTGCAGTCCTTTGCTGACCTGTGCTATACCTTGCAGTCCTGCGCCAACCTGTGCTGTGCTATGCAGCCCAGTGCTGACCTGTGCTGTGATGTTCAGTCCTGCACCAAACTTTGCTGTGCCATGCAGTCCAGCACCGGCCTGTGCTGTGCCTTTCAGTCCTGCACCAACCTGTGCTGTGCCAGGCAGTCCCGCACCGACCTGTGCTGTGCAGGGCAGTACTGCACTGACCTATGCTGGGCCGTGCAGTACTCACCAACCTGTGCTGTGCCGTGAAGCACTGCACTGACCTGTGTTGGGCCATGCAGCACTGCGCTGACCTGTGCTGTGCCATGCAGCCCTGTGCTGAACTGTGCTGTGCTGTGCAGCACTGAGCCGAACTGTGCTGTGCCGTGCAGTCCTTCGCCAACCTGTGCTGTGTTGTGCAGTCCAGCGCCGAACTGTGCTATGTCTTTCAGTCCTGCACTGAACTGTGATGTGCCGTGCAGTACTTTGTCTACCTGTGCTGTGCTGTGCAGTCCTTTGCTGACCTGTGCCGTGCCTTTCAGTCCTGCACCAACCTGTGCTGTGCCAGGCAGTCCTGCACCAACCTGTGCTGTGCAGGGCAGTACTGCACTGACCTATGCTGGGCCGTGCAGTACTAGCTGACCAGTGCTGTGCCATGCAGTCCCGTGCCATCCTGTGCTGCGCCTTGCAGTCCACCAACCTGTGATCTGCCGTGCAGTGCCATGCAGTCCTGTGCTGGGCCATGCAGCACTACACAACCTGTGCTGTGCCATGCAGTCCTGTGCCAACCTGTGCTGTGCCATGCAGCACTGTGCCGAACCGTGCTGTGCAGTGCAAACCTGCGAAGGCCTGTGCTGTGTTGTGCTGTCCTGCACTGAACTGTTCTGTGTCTTTCAATCCTGCGCTGAACTGTGATGTGCCATGCAGTCCTGTGCCAACCTGTGCTGTGCCAGACAGTACTGTGCCACACTGTGCTGGGCTGTGAAGTACTCTCCGACCTGTACTATGCTGGGCAGCCCTGCATCGACCTGTGTTGTGCCGTGCAGCAGTGTGCCGATCTGTGCTATGTGGTGAAGCACAGCGCCGAAGTGTGCTGGGCCGTCAGTCATGCGCCATCTTGTGCTGTGCCTTTTACTCCTGCATTGACATGTGCTGTGCCGGGCAGTACTGCGCCGACCTGTGCTGTGCCAGGCAATATTCGCCGACCTATGTTGTGCTGTGCAGTCCTGTGCCTACCTGTGCTGTGCTGTTCAGTCCTGCTCCATCCTGTGCTGTGCCATGCAGTCCAGAGCCGACCTGTGCTGTGCCTTTCAGTCCTATGCCGACCTGTGCTCTGCCGTGCAGCACTGCACCTACCTGTGCTGGGCCATGCAGCAGTGCACCGAACTGTGCTTTGCCGTGCAATCCTGTGCTGACCTGTGCTGTTTTGTGCAGTTCAGTGAGGGATTGTGCTGTGCCTTTCAATCCTGTGCGGAACTGCGATGTGCCATGCAGTCCTGCATCAACCTGTGCTGTGCCAGGAAGTACTGCACCGACCTGTGCTGTGCTGGGCAGTATTGCACCAACCTGTGCTGGGCTGTGCAGTACTGCCAACCTGTGCTTTGCTGTGCAGTCCTGTGCCAACCTGTGCTGTGCCGCGCAGCACTGCCCTGAACTGTGCTCTGCCGTGCAGTCCTGCTCCGACCTGTGCTGTCCCATGCAGTCCAACACTGACCTGTGCTGTGCCATTCAGTCCTGTGCCAACCTGTACTGTGCCATGCAGTCCAGCACCAACTTGTGTTCTGCCTTTCAGACCTGTGCCAACCTTTGCTGTGCCGTGCAGCACTGCACCGACCTGTGCTGTGCCGTGCAGCCCTGCGCAGACGTGTGCTGTGCCGTGCAGCACTTCACCGACCTGTGCTATGCTGTGCAGCACTTCGCCAACCTGTGCTGTGCCATGCAGCCCTATGCCAAACTGTGCTGTGCCGTGCAGTCCTGTGCCAATCTGTGCTGTGTTGTGCAGTCTGGCAATGAACTGTGCTGTGCCTTTCAGTCCTGTGACGAACTGTGTTGTGCCATGCTGTCCTACACCAACCTGTGCTGTGATGGGCAGTACTATGCCTACGTGTGCTGTGCCATCAGTCCTGTGGCAATCTGTGTTTTATGTTGCAGTCCTGTGCTGTGCTGTGCTGTGCTGTGCAGTCGTGTGCCGACCTGTACTGGGCTGTGCAGCATTGCACCGATCTGTGCTGTGCCATGAAGAACAGCACCGACGTATGCTGGGCTGTCAGTCCTGCGCCGACCTGTGTTGTGCCGTCGAGTCCTTCACTGACCTGGGCTGTGCCGTGCAGTCCTTTGCCGATCTGGCCTGTGCCATGCAGTCCAGCACTAACCTGTGCTGTGCCTTTCAGTTCTGCACTGGCCTGTGCTATGCTGGGCAGTCCTGCACTGACCTGTGCTTTGCTGGGTAGTACTGTGCCAGCCTGTGCTGGGCCGTGCAGTACTCGCCAATGTGTGCTATGCTGTGCAGTCCTGTGCTGAAGTGTGCTGTGCCGTTCAGTCCTGCACTGTCCTGTGCTGTGCCGTGCAGTCCAGAGCCAACCTGTGCTGTGTCTTTCAGTCCTGCGCCAACCTGTGTTCTGCCTTGCAGTGCCACACCGACCTGTGCTGGGCCATGTAGCACTGTGCTGACCTGTGCTGTGCTGTGCAGTCCTGCGTCAACCTGTGCTGTGCTGTTCAGTCCTGCTCCATCCTGTGCTTTACTGTGCAGTCCAGAGCCAACCTGTGCTGTGCCTTTACATCCTGTGCCAACCTGTGCTCTGCCATGCAGCACTGCACTGACCTGTTCTGGGCCATGCAATGATACGCCTTACTGTGCTGTGCCATGCAGTCCTATGCCATCCTGTGCTGTGCTGTGCAGTCAAGAGCCGACCTGTGCTGTGCCTTTCAGTCCTATGCCAACCTGTGCTCTGCCGTATAGCACTGCACCTACCTGTGCTGGGCCGTGCAGCACTGTGCTGAACTGTGCTTTGCTGTGCAGTCCTGTGCCAACCTGTGCTGTGTTGTGCAATCCGGTGCGGGACTGTCCTGTGCCTTTCAGTCCTGCGCTGAACTGTGGCGTGCCGTGCAGTCATTCATCAACCTGTGCTGTGCCAGGAAGTACTACACTGACCTGTGCTGTGCTGGGCAGTACTGCACCAACCTGTGCTGGGCTGTGCAGTACTCACCGACCTGTGCTTTGCTGTGCAGTCCTGTGCCAATGTGTGCTGTGCCATTAAGACCTGCACCGTCCAGTGCTGTGCCATGCAGTCCTGCACCGACCTGTACTGTGCCGCGCAGCACTGCCCCGAACTGTGCTGTGCCATGCAGTCCTACTCCGACCTGTGCTGTCCCGTGCAGTCCAGCGCCGACCTGTGCTGTGCCGTTCAGTCCTGTGCCGACCTGTGCTGTGCTGTGCAGTCCAGCGCCGACTTGTGTTGTGCCTTTCAGACCTGCGCCAACCTGTGCTGTGCCGTGCAGCCCTGCACTGACCTGTGCTGTGCCGTGCAGCACTGTGCTGACCTGTGCTGTGCTGTGCAGCCCTGTGCAGATGTGTGCTGTTCCATGCAGCACTTCGCCAACCTGTGCTGGGCTGTGACACACTGTGCCAACTGTGCAGACCTGCACTGTCCTGTGCTGTGCTGTGCAGTCCTGTGCCAACCTGTGCTGGTCCGTGCAGCATGCACTGACCTTTGCTGTGTTGCGCACTCCTGTGTCAACCTGTGCTGTGCCATGCAGCACTGTGCTGAACTGTGCTGTGCAGCACTGCACCAACCTATGTTGTACCATGCAGCACTGCACCGAACTGCACTGTGCTGTGCAGCACTGCGCCAACCTGTGTCATACCGTGCAGCACTGTGCCGAACTGTGCTGTGCCATGCAGCACTGGGCCAAACTGCTGTGCGTGCAGCACTGCACCATCATGTGCTGTGCCTTCAGTTCTGTGGCGACCTGTGCTGTGCCTTGCAGTCCTGTGCCGTACTGTGCTGTGCTGTGAAGCACTGTGCCAACTTGTACTCGGCTGTGCAGCACTACACTGACCTGTGTCGTGTCATTCAGTCCTGCACCGACCTGTGCTGTGCCATGCAGTCCAGTGCCGACCTGCGCTGTGCCTTTCAGTCCTGCGCTGACCTGTGCTGTGCCGGGGAGTCCTGCACTGACCTGTGCTGTTACTGGCAGTACTGCACAGACCTGTGCTGGCTGTGCAATACTCACCAACCTGTGCTGTGCCGTGCAGTCCTGTGCAGACCTGTGCTGTTCCGTTCAGTCCTGTGCTGTCCTGTGCTGTGCTGTGCAGTCCAGAGCTGACCTGTGCTGTGCCTTTCAGTCCTGCCCCAACCTGTGCTCTGCTATGCAGCGCTGCACCAACCTGTGCTGGGCTGTGCAGCACTGCACCAAACTGTGCTGTGCTGTGCAGTCCTGTGCCGACCTGTGCTGTGTGGTGTAGCACTGTGCTGAACTGTGCTGTGCTGTGCAATCCTGCGAAGACCTGTGCTGTGTTGTGCAGTCCAGCGCCGAATTGTGCTGTGTCTTTCAGTTCTGTGCCAAACTGTAATGTGCCGTGAAGTCCTGTGCCGACCTGTGCTGTGCCAGGCAGTACTGCGCCGACCTGTGCTTGGCCATGCAGTACTCGCCGACCTGTGCTGTGCCTTGCAGTTCAGTGCCAACCTGTGCTGTGTCGTTCAGTCATGCACTGACCTGTGCTGCACCATGCAGCACTGCTCCGACCTGTTCTGTGTTGTGCAATTTGGCGATGAACTGCACTGTGCCTTTCAGTTGTGCGCCATCCTGTGCTGTGCTGTGCAGTCCTGTGCCAACCTGTGCTTCACTGTGCAGCACTGCACTGACCAATGCTGTGTCATGCAGTCCTGTGCCGACCTTTCTTGTGTTGTGCAGTCCAGCGCTGAACTGTGCTGTGCCTTTCTGTCCTGCGCCTAACTGTGATGTGCTATGCAGTCGTGCACCTAACTGTGCTCTGCTGGGCAGTACTGCACCAACATGTGCTGTGCCAGGCAGCACTGCACCAACCTGTGCTGGGCTGTGCAGCACTGTACCGACCTGTGCTGGGCCATGCAGACCTGGGCTGTCCTGTGTTGTGCCGTGAAGTCCTGTGCCAGCCTGTGCTGTGCCTTGCAGCCCTGCGCCAGCCTGTGTTGTGCCATGCACTCCTGTGCAGACCTGTGCTGTACTGTGTAGTCCAGTGTCAAACTGTGCTGTGCCTTTAAGTCCTGCACCGAAATGTGAGGTGCCATGCAGTACTGCGCCAAAGTTTGCTGTGCCGGACAGTACTGTGCCGACCTGTGATGTGCTGGGCAGTACTATGTCGGCTTGTGCTGTGACTTGCAGCACTGGGCCGACCTATGCTGTGCCATGCAGACCTTCGCCATCCTGTGCTGTGCCGTGCAGTCCTGTGCTGACCTGTGCTGGGCCGTGCAGTCCTGTTCTGAACTGTGCTGTGCCTTGCAGTCCTGTGCCATGCTGTGCTGTGCCGTGCAGCACTACACCGAACTGTGCTGTGCCGTACAGTTCTCTGCTGACCTGTGCTGGGCCATGCAGCACTATGCCAAACTGTGCTGTGCCATGCAATCCTGTGCTGACGTGTGCTGTGTTGTGCAGTCCGGTGTTGAACTGTGCTGTGCCTTTGAGTCCTGTGCTGACCTGTGCTGTGCCGTGCAGCTCTGCAATGACCTGTGCTGTGCTGTGCAGCACTGCACTGCCCTCTGCTGGGCCGTGCAACACTGTGCCGACCTGTGCTGTGCTATACAGCACTGTGCTGAACTGTGCTGTGCCTTTCAGTCCTGCGCCAACCTGTGCTGTGCCCTGAAGCCCTGTGCCAACCTGGGCTGTGCAGTGCAGCACTAGGCCGACTTTTGCTAGACCATGCAGACCTGTGCCATCCTGTGCTGTGCCGGGCAGTCCTGTGCCGACATGTGTTGGGCCATGCTGACCTGCACCGACCTGTGATGTGCCTTGCAGCACTGCGCCAACCTGTGTCGTGCCGTGCAGCATTGTGCCGATCTGTTCTGTGACGTGAAGCACAGTGCCGAAGTGTGCTGGGCTGTCAGTCCTGCACCAACCTGTGCTTTGCTATGCAGTCCAGTGCCAACCTGTGCTGTGCCATTCAGTCCTGTGCTGACCTGTGCTGTGCCATGCAGTCCTGCACCAACCTGTGCTGTGCAGTCCAGTGACGATCTGTGCTGTGCCATTCAGTCCTGCACCGACCTGTGCTGTGCTGTGCAGCACTGCGCTGACCTTTGCTGTGTTGTGCAGTCCTGTGTCGACCTGTGCTGTGTTGTGCAGTCCTGTGTCGACCTGTGCTGTGCCGTGCAGCACTGTGCCAAACTGTGTTGTGCCGTGCAGCACTGTGCCAAACTGTGCTGTGCTGTGCAGCACTGTGCTGACATGTGCTGTGCCATCAGTCCTGCAGTGACCTGTGCTGTGCCTTGCAGTCCTGTGATGTACTGTGCTGTGTCATGCAGCACCGTGCCTACCTGTAGTGGGATGTGCAGCCCTACATCGACCTGTGTTGTGCCGTGCAGCATTGTGCCAATCTGTGCTGTGCCATGAAGCACAGTGCCGCCATGTGCTGGGCCATCAGTCCTGTGGCAACCTGTGCTGTGCCGTGCAGTCCAGCACCAATCTGTGCTGTGCCTTTCAGTCCTGCACTGGCATGTACTGTGCCAGGCAGTAGTGATCTGACCTGTGCTGGGCCGTGCAGTGCTCGCTGACCTGTGCCATGCCGTGCAGTCCTGTGCCAACCTGTGCTGTGCTGTTCAGTCCTGCACTGTCCTGTGCTGTGCTGTGCAGTCCAGAGCTGACCTGTGCTGTGCTCTTCACTCCTGCACCATGCCTTTCACTCCTGCACCAACTTGTGCTCTGCCATGCAGCACTGTGCCGACCTGTGCTGGGCCATGCAGCATTGTGCCAATCTGTGTTATGCCATTCAGTACTGCATCTACTTGTGCTGTGCCATTCCTTTCTGCCCTGGCCTGTGCTGTGCCATGCAGCACTAAGCCGACCTGTGCTGTGCCATTCAGTCCTGCACTGACCTGTGCAGTGCTGTGTAGCACTGCGCCGACCTGTGCTGTGCCATGCAGTCCTGCACCGAACTGTTCTGTGCTATTCAGTCCAGTGCCGAACTGTGCTGTGCCTTTCAGTCCTGCACTGAAATGTGATGTGCCATGAAGTCCTTTGCCGTCCTGTGCTGTGCTGCTGAGTACTGTGCCGACCTGTGCTGTTCCGTGCTGTTCTGTTCCATCCTGTGCTGTGCTGTGCATCACGACATCGAGATGTGCTGTGCCGTGCGGCATTGCACCAACATTTGCTGTACTGTGCAGTCCTGCGCCAAACCGTGCTTTGCCATGCAGCACTGCTCTGAACTGTGCTGTGCCTTGCAGTCCTGCTCAGAATTGTGCTGTGTTGAGCAGTCCTATGCTGACTTGTGTTGGGCCATTGAGTCCTGCATCATTATGTTCTGTTCAGACCTCTGCTGTGCCGTGCAGTTCAGTGCCGACCAGTTCTGTGTCTTTCAGTCCTGCGCCAATCTGTGCGGTGCCATGCAGTTCTGTGCCGACTTGTGCTCTGCTGTGCAGCATTGCACCGACATGTGCTGGGATGTGCAGCCTTGTGCCAACCTGTACTGTGTCATGCAGTCCTGTGGTGACCCGTGCTGTGCCATGCAGCACTGTGAAGAACTGTTCTGTGCCATGCCATCCTGCACCGACCTGTGCTGTGCTGTGCATTCTGGCACTGAACTGTGCTGTGCCCTTCAGTCCTGCACCGAACTGTGATGTGCCATGCAGTCCTGCACTGACCTGTGCTCTGCCGGGCAGTACTGTGCTGACCTGTGCTGACCTGTGCTGTGCCATGCAGTCCAGAGCTGACCTGTGCTGTGCCTTTCAATCCTGCACTGACCTGTGAACTGCTGTGCAGCGCCACACTGACCTGTGCTGTGCTGGGCAGTCCTGCACCGTCCTGTGCTGTGCCATGCAGTCCTGCACTGACCTGTGCTGTGCCGAGCAAACCTGAGCCGACATGTGCTGTGCCGTGCAGCACTGAGCCGACCTTTGCTGTGTTGTGCAGTCCTGTGTTGACCTCTTCTGTGCCATGCAGCACTGCACCGAACTGTGCTGTGCCGTGCAGTCCTGTGCTGACCTGTGCTGTGCTATTCAGTGCTGTGCCGTCCTGTGCTGTGCCATGCAGTCCAGAGCCGACCTGTGCTGTGCCATGCAGTCCAGAGCCAACCTGTGCTGTGCCATGCAGGCCTGCACTGACCTGTGCTGTGCCAAGCAGACCTGAGCTGACATGTGCTGTGCCGTGCAGACCTGCACCATCCTGTGCTGTGCCATGCAGTCCTGTGCTGACTGTACTGGGCCGTGCAGCCTGTGCCAACCTGTGCTGGGCCATGCAGACCTGCCCCAAGCTGTGCTGTGCTATGCAGCATAGCACTGACCTTTGCTGTCTTGTGCAGTCCTGTGTTGACCTGTTCTGTGCCGTGAAGCACTGCGCTGACCTGTGTCATACCGTACAGCACTGCATCAAACTGTGCTGTGCAATGAAGTCCTGTGCCAACCTGTGCTGTGCCATTCAGTTCTGTGCCACCCTGTGCTGTGCCATGCAGTCTAGAGCTGACCTGTGCTGTGCCATTAAGACCTGTGCCATCCAGTGCTGTGCCAGGCAGTCTTGCGCTGACCTGTGCTCTGCTGTGCAGCACTGTACCATCCTGTGCTTCACCATGCAGCACTGCACCCTCTGCTGTGCTGTGTAGTCCTGTGCTGACCTGTGCTGTGCCATGCAGCACTTTGCCAAGCTGTGTTGTGCCATGCAATCCTGCGCCGACCTGTGGTGTGTTGTGCAGTCCGGCGCCAAACTGTGCTGTGACTTTCTGTTCTGCACCAAACTATGTTGTGCTGTGCAGTCTGCGCTGACCTGTGCTGTGCCGTGCAGTACTGTGCCGACCTGTGCTGGGCCGTGCAGTACTCACCGACCTGTGCTGTGCCTTGCACTCCTGCTCTGACCTGTGCTGTGCTGTGTAGTCCAGCGCCAAACTGTGCTGTGCCTTTCAGACCTGCGCTGACCTGTGATGTGGCATGCAGCCCTGCGATGACCTGTGCTGTGCCGTGCAGCACTGCACTGACATGTGCTGTGCCGTGCAGCCCTGTGCCAATGTGTGCTGTGCCATGCAGCACTTCACCGACCTGTGCTGGGCCATGCAGCACTGCACTGACCTGTGCTGTGCCATGCAGTCATATGCCGACCTGTGCTATGCAATGCAGCAATGTACCAAACTGTGCTGTGCCATGAAATCCTGTGCCGACCTGTGCTGTGCCGGGCAGTACTGCACCGACCTGTGCTGGGCCATGCAGTCCAGCATGACCTGTGCTGTGCCTTTCAGTCCTGTGCTGACCTGTGCTGTGCCGGGCATTTCTGCGCCAACCTGTGCTGTGCCATGCAGTAGTGTGCCAACCGGTGCTGGGCCATGCAGTACTTGCCAACCTGTGCTGTGCTGTGCAGTCCTGTGCCGTACAGCACTGTGCCGAACTGTGCTGTGCCTTGCAATCCTGCATCGTCCTGTGCTGTGTTGTGCAGTCCGGTGTCAAACTGTGCTATGCCTTTCAGTCCTGCGCCTAACTGTGATGTGCCATGCAGTCCTGCACTGACCTGTGCTGTGCTGGGCAGTACTTCGCCAACCTGTGCTGTGCCAAGCAGTACTGTGCCGACCTGTGCTGGGTTGTGCAGTACTTACCAAACTGTGCTGTGTCTTGCAGTCCTGCACCAACCTGTGTTGTGCCGTGCAGTCCTGTGCTGACCTGTGCTGTGCTGAGCAGAACTGGGCTGACCTGTGCTGTGCCATGTAGCACTGGGCTGACCTGCACTGGGCTGTGCAGACCTGCACCATCTTGTGCTGTGCCATGCAGTCCTGTGCCTACCTGTGCTGTGCCATGCAGTCCTGCACTGACCTGTGCTGTGCTGTGCAGCACTGGGCCGACCTGTACTGGGCTGTGCAGACCTGTGCCATCCTGTGCTGTGCCATGCAGTCCTGTGCCTTTATGTGCTGTGCCATGCAGCACTGCACCAACCTGTGTCATGCCATGCAGCATTGCGCTGATCTGTGATGTACCATGGAGCACAGTGCTGACGTGTGCTGTGCCATCAGTCCTGTGCTGACCTGTGCTGTGCCGTGCAGTACTCGCTGACCTGTGCTGTGTCGTGCAGTCCTGTGCCGACTTGTGCTCTGCCGTGCAGCACTGTGCCGACCTGTGCTGTGCCAAGCAGAACTGGGCCGACCCGTGCTGTGCCATGTAGCACTGGGCTGACCTGCGCTGGGCCGTGCAGACCTGCACCATCCTGTGCTGTGCCGTGCAGTCCTGCACCGAACTGCTGTGCCGAGCAGAACTGGGCCAACCTGTGCTGTGCTGTGCAGCACTGGGCTGACCTGTGCTGGACCAGGCAGACCTGCACCATCGTGTGCTGTGCCATGCAGCACTGTGCCAACCTGTGTTGTGCCATGCAGCATTGCGCCGATCTGTGATGTACCATGAAGCACAGTGCCAACGTGTGCTGTGTCATCAGTCTTGTGCTGACCTGTGCTGTGCTGTTCAGTACTCGTCGACCTTTGCTCTGCCGTGCAGCACTGTGCCGACCTGTGCTGTCCCGTGCAGTCCTGTCCCAACCTGTGCTGTGCCTTGCAGTCCAGCGCGGACTTGCACTGTGCCTTTCAGGCATGTGCTGAGCTCTGTTGTGCTGTGCAGCCCTGCGCTGAGCTCTGCTGTGCTGTGTGGCACTGCGCCAACCTCTGCTGGGCTGTGCAGCACTGCTCCATCCTGTGCTGTGCTGTGCAGTCCTGTGCCAAACTGTGTTGTGCCGTGCAACACTGTGCTGAACTGTGCTGTGCCGTGCAATCCTGCGCCAACCTGTGCTGTGTTGTGCAGTCTGGTGCTGAACTGTGATGTGTCTTCCAGTCCTGCACTGAACTGTGATGTGCCTTGCAGTCCTGCGCCCACCTGTGCTGTGCCAGGAAGTACAGCGCTGACCTGTGCTGGGCCATGCAGTACTCCCTTCTGATGTGTGCTGTGCCATGCAGAACTGCACAAACATGTGCTGGACCGTGCAGTCCTGAGCCGACCTGTGCTGTGCCATGCAGCCGGGTGCCCACCTGTGCTGTGCTGGGTACTCCTGCGCCGACCTGTGCTGTGCTCTGTAGTCCAGTGCCAAACTGTGCTGTGCCTTTCAGTCTTGTGCCGAACTGTGATGTGCCATGCAGTCCTGCGCCGAAGTGTGCTGTGCTGGACAGTACTGCGCCGACCTATGATGTGCCGGGCAGTACTGCACCAACCTGTGCTGAACCATGCAGTACTTGCCAACCTGTTCTGTGCCTTTCAGTCCTGTGCCGACCTGTACTGTGCCATGCAGAACTGGGCTGACCTGTGCTGTTCCGTGCAGCACTGTGCTGACTTGTGCTGTACCATGCAGTCCTGTGCCAACCTGTGCTGTGCCGTGTAATCCTGCACCAACCTGTGCTGTGTTTTGCAGTCCAGCGCCAAACTCTGCTGTGCCTTTCAGTCCTGTGCCAAACTGTGATGCCGGGCAGTACTGCGCTCACCTGTGCTGTGACGGGAAGTACTGTGCCGACTTGTGCAGGGCCGTGCAGTCTTCGCCGACCTGTGCTGTGCCTTGCAGTCCTGCACCGACCTGTGCTGTGCTCCCCTGCGCTGACCTGTGCTGTGCAGAGCAGATCTGTGCCGACATGTGCTGTGCTGTGCAGCACTGGGCCGACCTGTGCTGGGCCGGGCAGACCTGCACCATTGTGTGCTGTGCCATGCAGCACTGTGCCAACCTGTGTCATGCAATGCAGCATTGCACCTGTGATGTACCATGAAGCACAGTGCTGACATGTGCTGTGCCATCAGTCCTGCACTGACCTGTGCTGTGCCGTTCAGTACTCGCTGACCTGTGCTGTGCCGTGCAGTCCTGCGCCGACCTGTGCTGTGCCGTGCAGTCCTGCGCCGACCTGTGCTGTGCCTAGCAGAGCTGGGCCAACCTGTGCTGTGCCGTGCAGCACTCGACCGACCTGTGCTGGGCCGGGCAGACCTACACCATCGTGTGCTGTGCCATGCAGCACTGCACCAACCTGTGTCGTGCCATGCAGCATTGCGCTGATCTGTGATGTACCATGAAGCACAGTGCCGATGTGTGCTGTGTCATCAGTCCTGTGCTGACCTGTGCTGTGCCGTTCAGTACTCACCGACCTGTGCTGTGCCATGTAGTCCTGCACCGACCTGTGCTCTGCTGTGCAGCACTGTGCCGACCTGTGCTGTCCCGTGCAGTCCTGTCCCAACCTGTGCTGTGCCTTGCAGTACAGCGTGGACTTGTACTGTGCCTTTCAATCCTGCACCAGCCTGTGCTGTGCCGTGCAGCACTGCACCAACTTCTGCTGGGCCATGCAGCACTGCTCCGTCCTGTGCTGTGCTGTGCATTCCTGTGCCAAACTGTGCTGTGCCGTGCAGCACTGTGCTGAACTGTGCTGTGCCGTGCAATCCTGTGCCAACCTGTGCTGTGTTGTGCAGTCTGGTGCCGAACTGTGCTGTACCTTCCAGTCCTGCACCGAACTGTGATATGCTTTGCAGTCCTGTGCCCACCTGTGCTATGCTGGGAAGTACTGTGCCAACCTGTGCTGTGCCAGGCAGTACTGCACTGACCTGTGCTGGGCCATGCAGTACTCCCCTCCGACCTGTGCTGTGCCATGCAGAACTGCACCAACATGTGCTGGGCCATGCAGAACTGCACCAACCTGTGCTGGACCATGCAGTCCTGAGCCAACCTGTGCTGTGCTGTGCAGCCCTGCACCCACCTGTGCTGTGCCGGGTACTCCTGCACCGACCTGTGCTGTGCTCTGTAGTCCAGTGCTGAACTGTGCTGTGCCTTTCAGTCTTGTGCCGAACTGTGATGTGCCATGCAGTCCTGCGCCAAAGTGTGCTGTGCTGGGCAGTACTGCGCCGACCTATGATGTGCCAGGCAGTACTGCACCAACCTGTGCTGGGCCATGCTGTACTTGCCAACCTGTTCTGTGCCTTGCAGTCCTGTGCCGACCTGTGCTGTGCCATGCAGAACAGGGCAGACCTGTGCTGTGTCATGCAGCACTGTGCCAAACTATGCTGTGCTGTGCAATCCTGTACTGACCTGTCCTGTGTTTTGCAGTCTGGTGCCAAACTCTGCTGTGCCTTTCAGTCCTGTGCAGAACTGTGATGTGCTGGGCAGTACTGCACAGACCTGTGCTGTGCCTTGCAGTCCTCCACTGACCTGTGCTGTGCCTTTCAGTCATTCGCCAACCTGTGATGTGTCGGGCAGTCCTCCACCCACCTGTGCAATGCCAGGCAGTAGTGCGCTGACCTGTGCTGGAACATGCAGTACTCGCCGACCTGTGCTGTGCCGTTCAGTCCTGCACCGTCCTGTGGTGTGCCATGCAGTACTGCGCCGACATCTGCTATGCCGTTCAGTCCTGCACTGACCTGTGATTTGCCATACAGCGCTGCGCAGACCTGTGGTGGGCTATGCAGCACTGTGCCAACCTGTGCTGTGCCATGCAGTCCTGTGCCGACCTGTGCTGTGCCGTGCAGCACTGTGCCGAACTGTGCTGTGCCGTGCAACCCTGCGAAGTCCTGTGCTGTGTTGTGCAGTCCTGCGCCAAACTGTTCTGTGTCTTTCAGTCCTACGCCAAACTGTGATTTGACGGGCAGTACTGCACCAACCTGTGCTGGGCTGTGCAGCCCTATATCGACCTGTGTCATGCTGTGCAGGATTATGCCAATCTGTGCTGTGCCATGAAGCACAGTGCCGAAGTGTCCTGGGCCGTCAGTCCTGCACCGACCTGTGCTGTGCTGTGCAGTCCCTTGCTTACTTGTGCTGTGCCAGGCAGTACTGTGCTGACCTGTACTGCGCCATGCAGTACTCATCAACCTGTGCTTTGCTGTGCAGTTCTGTGCCAACCTGTGCTGTGCCATTAAGACCTGCACCGTCCAGTGCTGTGCTGTGCAGTCCTGCACCAACCTGTGCTGTCCCGTGCAGTCCTGCTCCGACCTGTGCTGTGCCGTGCAGCACTGTGCCGACCTGTGCTGTGCCGTGCAGCACTGTGCCGACCTGTGCTGTGCTGTGCAGCCCTGTGCAGATGTGTGCTGTGCTGTGCAGCACTTCACCAACCTGTGCTGGGCTGTGCCGCACTGTGCCAAATGTTAAGACCTGCACTGTCTTGTGCTGTGCCATGCAGTCCTGTGCCAACCTGTGCTGGGCCGTGCAGCACTGCACCGACCTTTGTTGTGTTGTGCACTCCTGTGTCGACCTGTGCTGTGCCGAGCAGCACTGTGCCGAACTGTGCTGTGCCGAGCAGCACTGTGCCGAACTGTGCTGTGCAGCACTGCTCCAACCTATGTAGTACCATGCAGCACTGGGCCAAACTGCGCTGTGCTGTGCAGCACTGCACCGAGCTGTGTCATACCGTGCAGCACTGTGCCGAACTGTGCTGTGCCATGCAGCACTGGGCCGAACTGTGCAGTGCGTGCATCACTGCACCGGCGTGTGCTGTGCCTTCAGTCCTGTAGTAACCTGTGCTGTGCCTTGCAGTCCTGTGCCATACTGTACTGTGCTGTGAAGCACTGTGCCAACCTGTACTCGGCTGTGCAGCACTACGCTGACCTGTGCTGTGTCATTCAGTCATGCACCGACCTTGGCTGTGCCGTGCAGCACTGCTCCAACCTGTTCTGTGTTGTGCAGTTTGGCGACAAACTGTGCTGTGCCTTTCAGTTGTGTGCCGTCCTGTGCTGTGCTGTGCAGTCCTGTGCCAACCTGTGCTTCACTGTGCAGCACTGCACTGACCTATGCTGTGTCATGCAGTCCTGTGCCGACCTATGATGTGCCTTGCAGCACTGTGCCAAACTGTGCTGTGCCAAGCAATCCTGTGCTGACCTGTGCTGTGTTGTGCAGTCTGGTGCTGAAGTGTGCTGTGCCTTTCTGTCCTGCACCGAACTGTGCTGTGCCTTTCAGTCCTGCTCTGACCGGTGCTGTGCCATGAAGCACTGCGGTGACCCATGCTGGGCTGTGCAGTACTCACCGACCTGTGCTGTGCCCTGCAGTACCATGCCAATCTGTGCTGTGTCGTTCAGTCCTGCACCAACCTGTGCTGTGCCTTTCAGTCCTGCTCTGACCTGTGCTGTGCCATGCAGTCCTGTGCCAACTTGTGCTGTGCCATGCAGCACTGTGCTGAACTGTGCTGTGCAGTGCAACCCTGCAAAGGCCTGTTCTGTGTTGTGCAGTCTTGTGCCGAACTGTTCTGTCTTTCAGTCCTGCGGCAAATTGTGATGTGCCGTGCAGTCCTGCACTGACCTGTGCTGTGCTGGACAGTACTGTGCCAACCTCTGCTGTGACGGGTAGTACTGTGCTGAACTGTGCTGGGCCGTGAAGTACTCTCTGACCTGTACTGGGTGGTGCAGCCCTCTGTCGACCTGCGTCATGCCATGCAGCATTGTGTAGATCTGTGCTGTGCCATGAAGCACAACACTGAAGTGTGCGGGGCTGTCAGTCCTGCGCCAACCTGTGCTGTGCCATGCAGTCCCACCCTGTCCTGTGCTGTACCTTTTATACCTGCATTAACATGTGCTGTGCCGGGCAGTACTGTGCCAACTCATGCTGGGTCGTGCAGTACTCGCCGACCTATGCTGTGCCCTGCAGTACTGTGCCAACCTGTGCTGTGTCATTCAGTCCTACGTGGACCTGTGCTGTGCCTTTCAGTCTTGCTCTTACCTATGCTGTGCCGTGAAGCACTGTACTGACCTGTGCTGAACTGTGTAGCACTGTGCCAACCTGTGCTGGTCTGTGCAGACCTGCACCGTCGTGTGCTGTGCCGTGCAGTCTTGTGCCAACCTGTGCTGTGTTGTGCAGTCTGGCGCCTAACTGTGCTGTGCCTTTCAGTCCTGTGATGAACTGTGATGTGCCATACTGTCCTGCGCTGACCTGTGCTGTGACGGGCAGTACTGAGCCGACCTGTGTTGTGCTGGGCAGTACTACGCCGACCCATGCGGGGCCGTGCAGTACTTGATGACCTGTGCTGTGCCGTGCAGTCCTGTGCTGACCTGTGCTGTGTCGTTCAGTCCTGCACCAACCTGTGCTGTGCCGTGCAGTCCTGCAAAGACCTGTGCTGTGTTGTGCAATTCGACTCCAAACTGTGCTGTGCCTTTCAGTCCTGCGCCAAACTGTGACCTGCCATTCAGTCCTGTGCCACCCTGTGCTGTTCTGGGCTGTACTGCCCTGGCCTGTGCTGTGATGAGAAGTACTGTGACGACCTGTGCAGGGCTGTGCAGTATTCACCGACCTGTGCTGTGCCTTGCAGTCCTGCACTGACCTGTGCTGTGACATGCAGTCCTGTGCTGACCTGTGCTGTGCCGAGCAGACCTGCACCAACATGTGCTGTGCCATGCAGCACTGGGCCGACCTGTGCTGGTCCGTGCAGACCTGCACCGTCCTGTGCTGTGCCGTGCAGTCTTGGCCAACCTGTGCTGTGTTGTGCAGTCCGGCACCTAACTGTGCTGTGCCTTTCAGTCCTGTGATGAACTGTGATGTGCCATGGTGTCCTGCGCTGACCTGTGCTGTGACAGGCAGTACTGAGACGACCTGTATTGTGCTGGGCAGTACTACGCCGACCCGTGCGGGGCCGTGCAGTACTTGACAACCTGTGCTGTGCTGCACAGTCCTGTGCTGACCTGTGCTGTGTCGTTCAGTCCTGCGCCGACCTGTGCTGTGTCATTCAGTCCTGCGCTGACCTGTGCTGTGCCGTGCATTCCAGAGTCGAACTGTGCTGTGCCTTTCAGTACTGCTCCGACCTGTGCTGTGCCATGAAGCACTGCACTGACCTGTGCTGGGCCGTGCAGCACTGTGCTGACCTGTGCTGTGCCATGCAGCCCTGTGCTAACCTGTGCTGTGCCGTGCAGCATTGTGCCAAACTGAGCTGTGCCATGCAATCCTGCGCCAAAATGTGCTGTGTTGTGCAGTCCAGTGCCGAACTGTGCTATGCCTTTCAGTCCTGTGCCAAACTGTGATGTGCCATGTAGTCCTGCACAAACCTGTGCTTTGCCGGACAGTACTGCACCAACCTGTGCTGTGCCAGGCAGTCCTGCACCAACCTGTGCTGTGCGTGCAGTCCTGAGCCTACCTGTGCTGTGCCAAGCAGACCTGCGCTGACCTGGGCTGTGCAGTGCAGCACTGGGCTGACTTTTGCTAGACCATGCAGACCTGTGCCGTCCTGTGCTGTGCCGGGCAGTCCTGTGCCGACCTGTGCTGGTCCATGCCAACCTGCACCGACCTGTGGTGTGCCTTGCAGCACTGCGCCGACCTGTCATGCTATGCAGCATTGCGCCGATCTGTTCTGTGCCATGAAGCACAGTGCCGACGTGTGCTGGGCTGTCAGTCCTGCGCTGACCTGTGCTGTGCTATGCAGTCCAGCGCCAACCTATGCTGTGCCATTCAGTCCTGCACTGACCTGTTCTGTGCCGTGCAGTCCTGCACCAACCTGTGCTGTGCAGTCCAGTGATGACCTGTGCTGTGCCATTCAGTCCTGCGCCGACCTGTGCTGTGCCATGCAGTCCTACTCTGACCTGTGCCGTGCAGTCCAGTGCCAACTTGTGCTGTGCCATTCAGTCCTGTGCCAACCTGTGCTGTGCCATGCAGTCCAGCACTGACCTGTGCTGTGCCTTTCAGTCCTGCACCGACCTGTGCTGTGCCAGGTAGTCCTGTGCCAACCTGTGCTGTGCAGGGCCATACTTTGCTGACCTGTGCTGTGCTGTGCTGTACTCACTGACCTGTGCTGTGCCGACCTGTGCTGTGCCAACCTGTGCTGTGCCGTGCAGTCCTGTGCCAACCTGTGCTGTGCCGTGCAGTTCTGTGCCGACCTGTGCTGGGCCGTGCAGCCTTCGCCGACTTCTGCTGGGCCGTGCAGACCTGCTCCGACCTGTGCTGTGCTGTGCAGCACTGCACCGAACTGTGCTGTGCAGCACTGCACCGAACTGTGCTGTGCCTTGCAGTTCTGTGCCTACCTGTGCTAGGCCATGCAGCCTGCGCTGACCTGTGCTGGGCCATGCAGACCTGTGCTGACCTGTGCTGTGCCGTGCAGCACTGCACCTACCTTTGCTGTGTTGTGCAGTCCTGTGTCGACCTGTGCTGTGCCGTGCAGCACTGCACCAAACTGTGCTGTGCCGTGCAGCACTGCGCCAACCTGTGTTGTGCCGTGCAGCACTGTGCCGAACTGTGCTGTGCCGTGCAGCACTGTGCCGATGTGTGCTGTGCTGTCATTCTTGCAGTGATCTGTGCGGTTCCTTGCAGTCCTGTGATGTACTGTGCTGTGTCATGCAGCACTGCACCTACCTGTACTGGGATGTGCAGCCCTACGTCGACCTGTGTTGTGCCATGCAGCATTGTGCTGATTTGTGCTGTGCCATGAAGCACAGCATCGCCATGTGCTGGGCTGTCAGTCCTGTGCCAAACTGTGCTGTGCCATGCAGTCCAGCACCAATCTGTGCTGTGCCTTTCAGTCCTGTGCCGACATGTGCTGTGCTGGGCAGTAGTGATCTGACCTGTGCTGTGCCTTTCAGTCCTGTGCCGACATGTGCTGTGCTGGGCAGTAGTGATCTGACCTGTGCTGTGCCTTTCAGTCCTGCACCGACCTGTGCTGTGCCAGGCAATCCTGCACCAACCTGTGCTGTGCAGGGCCGTACTTTGCTGACCTGTGCTGTGCTGTGCTGTACTCACTGACCTGTGCTGTGCCATGCAGTCCTGTGCCGACCCGTGCTGTGCTGACCTGTGCTGTGCCGTGCAGTCCTGTGCTGACCTGTACTGTGCCATGCAGTTCTGCACCGACCTGTGCTGGGCCGTGCAGCCTTCGCCGACTTCTGCTGGGCCGTGCAGACCTGCTCCGACCTGTGCTGTGCTGTGCAGCACTGCACCGAACTGTGCTGTGCCTTGCAGTTCTGTGCCAACCTGTGCTGGGCCATGCAGCCTGCACCGACCTGTGCTGGGCCGTGCAGACCTGCGCTGACCTGTGCTGTGCCATGCAGCACTGCGCCAACCTGTATTGTGTCGTGCAGCACTGTACCGAACTGTGCTGTGCCGTGCAGCGCTGTGCCGTGCATCACTGTGCCGATGTGTGCTGTGCTGTCATTCCTGCAGTGACCTGTGCTGTTCCTTGCAGTTCTGTGATGTACTGTGCTGTGTCATGCAGCACTGCACCTACCTGTACTGGGATGTGCAGCCCTACATCAACCTGTGTTGTGCCGTGCAGCATTGTGCTGATCTGTGCTGTGCCGTGAAGCACAGCATCGCCATGTGCTGGGTCGTCAGTCCTGTGCCAAACTGTGCTGTGGCATGCAGTCCAGCACCAATCTGTGCTGTGCCTTTCAGTCCTGTGCCGACATGTGCTGTGCTGGGCAGTAGTGATCTGACCTGTGCTGGGCCGTGCAGTACTAGCTGCACTGTCCTATGCTCTGCCATGCAGTCCAGAGCCGACCTGTGCTGTGCTCTTCACTCCTGCTTCATGCCTTTCACTCGTGCACTGACTTGTGCTCTGCCATGCAGCACTGCCCCGACCTGTGCTGGGCCGTGCAGCACTGCCCCAAACTGTGCTGTGCTGTGCAGTCCTGTGCTGACCTGTGCTCTGCCTTGTAGCACTGTGCCGAACTGTGCCATGATGTGCAATCCCACGAAGACCTGTGCTGTGTTGTGCAGTCTGGCACCAAACTGTGCTTTGCCTTTCAGTCCTGTGCCAAACTGTGATGTGCCAGGCAGTCCTATGCCGATCTGTACTTTGTCGGGCAGTCCTGCACCTATCTGTGCTGTGCTGGGCAGTTCTGTGCCGACCTGTGCTGTGCTGTGCTGTCTGGCGCTGACCTGTATTGTGCCTTTCAGTCCTGCACCAGCCTGTGCTGTGCCGGGCAGTCATGCGCCGACCTGTACTGTGCCGGGAAGTACTGTGCCAACCTTTGCTGGGCCATGCAGTACTCGCCAACCTGTGCTGTGCCGTGTAGTCCAGAGCCGACCTGTGCTGTGCCTTTCAGTCCTGCTCTGACCTGTGCTCTGCCTTGCAGCACTGTGCCGAACTGTGCTGTGCCGTACAATCCTTCAAAGACCTGTGCTGTGTTATGAAGTCTGGCGCCGAACTGTGCTGCGCCCTTCAGTCCTGCACCGAAATGTGATGTGCCGTGCAGTCCAGTGCCGACCTGTGCTGTGTCTTTCAGTCCTGTGCCAACCTGTGTTGTGCCTTGCAGTCCTGTGCTGACCTGTGCTATGCCATGCAGTCCTGTGCTGTCCTGTGCTGTGCAGTGCAGCACTGCTCTGACCTGTGTCCTGCTGTGCAGTATTGCACTGATCTGTGCTGTGCCGTGGAGCACAGTGCCGACATGTGCCATGCCAACAGTCCTGCGCTGACCTGTGCTGTGCCATGCAGTCCTACTATGACTTGTGCTGTGCTGTGCAGTCCAGTGGTGACCTGTGCTGTGCCGTTCAGTCCTGCACCAAACTGTGCTGTGCCCTTCAGTCCAGCACTGACCTGTGCTGTGCCTTTCAGTCCTGTGCTGACCTGTCCTGGGCCGTGCAGTCCTGCACCGACCTGTGATGGGCCAAGCAGCACTGCGCCAACCTGTGTTATGTCATTCATTACTGCACCTACCTGTGCTGTGCCATTCATTTCTGCCCCGACCTGTGCTGTGCCATGCAGCACTAAGCCGACCTGTGCTGTGCCATTCAGTCCTGCACCGACCTGTGCAGTGCTGTGCAGCACTGTGCCGACCTGTGCTGTGCCATGCAGTCCTGCACCAAACTGTTCTGTGCTGTGCAGTCCAGTGCTGAACTGTGCTGTGCCTTTCAGTCCTGCACTAAAATGTGATGTGCCGTGCAGTCCTTTGCCATCCTGTGCTGTGCCACTGAGTACAGCGCCAACCTGTGCTGTTCCATGCTGTCCTGTTCCATCCTGTGCTGTGCAGCCCTGCGCCCACCTGTGCTGTGTGTATAGTCTGGTGCCAAACTGTGCTGTGCTGTGCAGCACTGCGCTGACATTTGCTGTACTGTGCAGTCCTGTGCCAAACTGTGCTTTGCTGTGCAGAACTGCTCCGAACTGTGCTGTGCCTTGCTGTCTTGCTCAGAATTGTGCTGTGTTGAGCAGTACTACGCTGACCTGTGATGGGCCATTGAGTCCTGTGTTGTTCAGTTCTGTGCAGACCTCTGCTGTGCCGTGCAGTCCAGCACCGACCAGTTCTGTGCCTTTCAGTCCTGCACTGATCTGTGCTGTGCCGTGCAGTTCTGTGCTGACTTGTGCTCTGCCGTGCATCATTGGCCGACATGCGCTGGGATGTGCAGCCTTGTGCCAACCTGTACTGTGTCGTGCAGTCCTGTGGTGACCCATGCTGTGCCATGCAGCACTGTGAAGAACTGTGCTGTGCCATGCAATCCTGCACCGACCTGTGCTGTGCTGTGCATTCTGGCACTGAACTGTGAGGTGCCTTTCAGTCCTGCACCGAACTGTGATGCGCCATGCAGTCCTGAGCTGACCTGTGCTGTGCCGGGAAGTACTGGGCCAACCTGTACTGTACCGGACAATACTGTGCTGACCAGTGCTGGGCCATGCAGTACTCTCTGACCTGTGCTGTGCCTTGCATTCCTGTGCCGACCTATGCTGTGTGGTGCAGCACTGTGCCAAACTATGTTGTGCCGTGCAGCACTGCGCCGATCTGTGATGTGCCTTTCAGTACTGCACCGACCTGTGCTGTGCCGTTCAGTTCTGCACTGACAAGTGCTGTGCCGTGCAGCCCTGTGCTGACCTGTGCTGTGCCTTTCAGTCTTGTGCCGAACTGTGATGTGCCATGCAGTCCTGTGCCAACCTGTTCTGTGCCGTGCATTACTGTGCTGACCTGTCTCAAAGTACTCTTTTGTTTAGAATACATTCACTCTCAAATTACTCTTTTATATAAAATATCCTCAATCTCAAAGTACTCTTTATATAAAATAAAATATACTTACACTCAAAGTACTCTTTTATAAAAAATATACTCACTCTCAATGTACAATTTTACTTAGAATATACTCAGTCTCAAAGTGCTCTTTTATAGAAAATATACTCACTCTCACAGTACTCTTTTATTTAGAATATACTGAATTTCAAATTACTCATTTATAAAAAATATACTCACCCTCAAAATACTTTTATAAAAAATATACTCACTCTCACACACTAACGGATCTTAGTCACTTTATTGTTTTTCCCGTAAAACACCATCCAAACACAGAGAGACTTAAGTAGACGCACACACACACACACAGAAATAAGGAAACCCGGACACATCCAACAGTTGTGGGCAGCTCCTGAGGCTACGGGGTTCCACTCTCTGCTGGGAAGCCCATCGTGGAGAGAGCAGCCCCACAAAACACAGACTGGCGGTACCTGGAAATCCCATCTGGGACAGTTATAAAGGAGACGCATCCTCCACAGCATCTCAGCAGGCCTGAAGCATCCTGGGGATCCTTCGGGATCACCCTGGGCATCCCCAAAGCTCCGCTTCAGCTTTTCTCAGCCTGGATCCGCCCTGCACAATTCTTGAAATCGGGGATCCTGGCAATGATCCCGGGAACGGGGGACCATCACCCAGTGCTGAGGCACAGCCACAGAGGGCCTCTGCTTTGCCAAGCCACTGAGACAGTCGTTTCCGCAGCCACGGGGCCGGTCACTGTGACGCGAGCCCCGGGTGGGCGCTCGCGCTTGTGCCTGCGCCGCTTGCGCATGTGCATTGGCATGCCAGGCTGGCCAGGGGCAAGGTGAGTGCTCTGCTGGCAGCAGCATCAGAAAGTGCTGGTGGTGGTGTCTGAGGTGGCCCTGGGAAAGGAGGCTATGTGCCACAGGCTGCATAGGAGTTCAACCGTCCTGACTTTCCTGTTCGGGGCGGTCAGATAGGGAGGGCGCTTGAGACCATGAGGTGGGGGCACTTGGGACTGCTCTGCCCAGTGGATTCCAGATCAGACTGCGTGGGCAGGAATTGGGTCCCACGGGGCTGGAGATTCAGTCTGGTGAGGTGTGGTGGGGGTCAGTGAACCCCAGAAAGAGGCCTGAGCACCTCAGGGAGGGTGTCAGCAGAATGTTCCCCGGCTCCATGAGCTCACTACCCTGCTTCCACCTGGGCCACCCAGCAAGGGGCCCTGCCTTGGTCTCCAAGACCTGGGACCACTGCTTCTCAGCACTGCTGTCCGGAGAAGGTGTGAAGAAAGACAAAGTGGCCAGCAAGCGCGGCCAGCGGCAGAGGCGGCCACACCAGAATCTGGCCTCCCCTGGGGGCAGATCGGGTGGAGAGAGCGTCTCAGAAGCTTTCTGGGGTGAAGCCAAATCCCGGGGCAGATGTCCAGGCATGCTGCTGAGGACCCCCAGGAAAGCCAAGCACAACATACTAATGGATCTTAGTCACCTTACTGTTTTTTTCAGAAAACATCATCATCTGGCTACAAAGCGTTGCCATCAAATTGCTTTGATGACCTACACATGGAGACCCGTTGTCAAATTGTCCTGTCGAGAGAAAACAATTCCTGGTGTTAGAAATGCAGATTCTCACTCTTATGGACACCTAAGTACAGAGTGTAACGGTGTGTGTGGGTTAATCAGTGGATGCAATCTGTTTCTGAAGGACTGTTTCCACTAAACCATATTTGAAGGAAGGTCCTACCCTGCCATGTGGTTTTCCATTTTTCCTGTGATGAGCAAATCAGAAACATGGAACCTTCATCCTCTCCAGACAAGCTTTTAGCATCCAACTTACCTGACACGATTTTCATTGTGTCCGGTTAACCTTCAAGTTGCACATTCAGTTCTCTAGTCTTCAGCCGAGGACTTCTTTGCAACACAGACCGTCTTTGTCTTTTCTCTCTAGGAACTCTTTCATGCCAGACAATGGCTGCAAATAGAAGAAAACAGGATAAGCAGATAAGGGAAATGATTGGAAGAAAGAAAACTTCTAAAGGTAAGGCTGTGGAAAGCTGCATAACTCCTTCCAACCTCATGTTCTTCTCCCTCAGCAACAAAGTTTTGTTTTCCTCCTCTGGTTCTCTGGGAAATCAACAACAATAACACCACCACCAACAACAAAATTCCAGACCATCCCCAGTGTGTTACTAAAGATAAAAGTAAGTTTCCTCGGTCAAACATGGTTGCTTTAGTTAGGCTCTTGAATAATTATCTATTTCTCTTTAACACTTAATGGGCCACTGTATTTTATGACCATTGATGCCATAGGAAATAAAAAGGAACAAATTCATTGTACTTTGTACGTACTTTCCTAAATGTCTGTGATGAGGTTTTACTCACAGTGTGTCAGATTTCCTACCTTGTCAGGTGTGACTTCTGTAGCTGAAATGCTCAATCTGGGATGGTCATACACACTATTTTCCCACATGTAGGCAAGTGCATTCATCTTTATGGAAAGAGATGAGTTTTCAGCAGCAAAAGAAGAGCAGAAGGAAAAGGTCTCACAGCTCCCAAGTCCTAGCTCATAACAAACCAGTTAGAATGCTGTAGAAAAGATCCTCGTCAACTAATTCAGCTAAAATTCAAGTCCTATAGTTCAGATTCCATTTGCCATTTCAAGGAAGGCATACAGATGATTAAAGGATCTGTACGTACCTGTGTATTTGTGGCCAAAATGTTAGAAATCTCCACCAAATCACTACATAGCCTCTGTGGGATGTTGCCATTCCCACATGCAGACTACTGTTCCTTAGACACTGGAAGATAAAGGAGGCATTGCTCCCCAGAATTACTGGGACAGCTGAGATCAAGGATCATTCCCAAGCTAGAGTAGGTACCAAATCATTCTCAACACAATGACATGACACAATAAATCCATTAATGTTTCCTCACATTACTGTGATTTCAATTCTTCATGCTACCAAACCCATTGTGGTGATATCCCAGGGATGCATGCAGACAGTTTAATCTGTCTCTACATAGGCAAAGAGTCCACTAAATGAGTCGTTCAAGAAAAGACAATTTAGGAACTATCTCTCTGTTTCCTTCTATATTGCCAATCAGTGTGCTTGAATTATCTGATGAAAGCAATTAGGAAGAAAATTGAAGACTGTATCCAGAATAGGCCTTTAAATGCAGACCCCACATCTACAATAATTACTTCCAAAGGACAATACTGAGACTTGCTCCTGGAAATATCATACATGACCCATAAGCACTGGTGTCCACTGAGTGCCTACTCAAAATAGATAATCTCAGGCTCACCCTGACATAGGAATGACAATTTTTTTTTTTTTTAACAAGAATCCTATGTAAGAAACCTCCACAACAGTGTAGTCCTCAAGGGGTCCTGAGGACAGTAGCAGCCCTACATGTGCCATAGGACCAAGGGCCAGTGGAAGAGTTTGGTTTTGGGTGTGCTGTGTTGGTCTTCTTTCTGGAGGATTGACCTTCTAGGGATGGGCAGGTGATTAGGAGGCCTGCGGGTGGGAGCCACACCCCCACTACACTAAGGTTTCTGAAACCGGGAGCAACACAAAGAAGGTGGGGCCCCAAAGCCCCTAAGCTGAGCCCAGGACAGATGGGCACCAGAAGTTAGAGCAACGACAGACAAACCACACTGGAGTATACTGGCCACACTCATGTCCAGCATACAGGGCTCCCACACACAAATGAACACACACAGGAAGATACACACATGGACACACACAGACAGACACACACAAATGCAAGTAGACACACACACACAGAAAGAAGGAAACACGGAGTCATCCAACAGTCACAGGCAGCTCCTGAGGCTATGGGGTTCCGCTCTCTGCCGGGAAACCCATCGTGGAGAGAGCAGTCCGAGACACACAGACTGGCGGTACCTGGAAATCCCATCGGGGACAGCTTTCAAGGAGATGCATCCCCAACAGCGTTTCAGCAAGTCTGAAGCATCCTGGGGATCCTTTGGAATTGCCCTGGACATCCCCGAAGCTCCATTGCAGCTTTTCTCAGCCTGGTTCCACCCTGCCCGATTCTTGAAATCGCAGGACCCTGGTGATGATCCCGGGAATGGGGGGCCATTGCCCAGCGCCGAGGCACAGCCACGGAGGGCCTCTGCTTTGCCAAGCTGCTGAGATGGTCATTTCCGTGGCCGTGGGGCTGGTCACTGTGACTCGAGCCCCAGGTGGGCGCTCGTGCTTGTGCCACACCACTTGTGCATGCGCATTGGCGTGCCCTGCTGGCCAGGGGAAAGGTCGGTGCTCTGCTGGCAGTGGCACTGGAAAGTGCTGGTGGTGGTGTCCGAGGTGGCCCTGGGAAATGAGACTACATGCCACAGGCTGCGCAGGAGCCTGACCGTCCTGACTTTCCTATTTGGGTCAGTCGGATTGGGAGGGCGCTTGAGACCCTGAGGTGTGGGCACTCGGGACTGCTCTGCCCAGTGGATTCCAGATCGGACAGCGTAGGCAGGGATCAGGTCTCACGGGGCTGGAGATTCAGTCTGGTGAGGTGTGGTGGGGGTCAGTGAACCCCAGAAAGAGGCCTGAGCCCCTCGAGGAGGGTGTCAGCAGAACGTTCCCCAGCTCCATGAGCTTGCTGCCCCACTTCCACCTAGGCCACCCAGCAAGGAACCCTGCCTTGGTCTCCAAGCCCAGGGACCCCTGCTTCTCAGCACTGCTGTCCGAAGAAGTTGTGAAGAAAGACAAAGTGGCCAGCAAGTGCGGCCAGCGGCAGAGGCAGCCACACCTGGAACTGGCCTCCCCTGGGGGCAGATCGGGTGGAGAGAGCATCTCAGAAGCTTTCTGGGGTGAAGCCAAATCCCGGGGCAGATGTCCATGCATGCCGCTGAGGACCCGAAGGAAAGCCAAGCACAACACACTAACGGATCTTAGTCACTTTATTGTTTTTCCCGGAAAGCATCATCCAGACACACACAGATGCAAGTAGACGCACACACACACACAGAAATAAGGAAACATGGACACATCCAACAGTCGCAGGCATCTCCTGAGGCTACAGGGTTATGCTCTCTGCCAGGAAACCCATCACGGAGAAGCCCCAGAACGCACAGACTGGCGGTACCTGGAAATCCCATCGGGGTCAGCTTTCAAGGAGACGGATCCCCCACAGCATCTCAGCAGGCCTGAAGCATCCTGGGGATCCTTCCGGATCACCCTGGGCATCCCCAAAGCTCTGCTTCAGCTTTTCTTAGCCTGGATATGCCCTGCTCAATTCTTGAAATCCAGGGACCCTGGCAATGATCCTGGGAATGGGGGGCCGTTGCCCAGCACCGAGGCACAGCCAGGGAGGGCCGCTGCTTTGCCAAGCCACTCAGATGGTCGTTTCTGAGGCCACGGGGCCGGTCACTGTGACGTGAGCCCCGGGTGGCCACTCGTGCTTGAGCCGCACCAGTTGCACATGTGCATTGGCGTGCCCACCTTGCCAGGGGCAAGACCGGTGCTCTGCTGGCAGGGGCACCAGAAAGTGCTGGCGGCGGTATCTGAGGCAGCCCTGGGAAAGGAGGCTACGTGCCACAGACTGCACAGGAGCCCGACTGTCCTGACTTTCCTGTTCTGGTCAGTCGGATTGGGAGGGCGCTTCAGACCCTGATGTGGGGGCACTCGGGACTGCTCTGCCCATTGGATTCTGGATCAGATGTCGTGGGCAGGGATCGGGTCCCACAGGGCTGGAGATTCAGTCTGGTGAGGTGTGGTGGGGATTGGTGGTCCCCAGAAATTTGTCTGAGCCCCTCTGGGAGGGTGTCAGCAGAACGTTCCCCAGCTCCATGAGCTCGCTGCCCCACTTCCACCTGGGCCACACAGCAAGGGGCCCTGCCTTGGTCTCCAAGCCCAGGGACCCCTGCTTCTCAGCACTGCTGTCAGAGAAGATGTGAGGAAAAACAAAGTGGCCAGCAAGCGAGGCCAGAGGCAGAGGCGGCCACAACCGGAACTGGCTTCCCCTGGGGGCAGATCGGGTGGAGAGAGCGTCTCAGAAGCTTTCTGGGGTGAAGCCAAATCCCGAGGTGGATGTCCAGGCATGCCACTGAGGACCCCAAGGAAAGCCAAGCACAATATACTAACGGATCTTAGTCACTTTATTTTTTTTCCCGGAAAACATCATCCAGACACACAGAGACGCAAGTAGATGCACACACACACACAGAACGAAGGAAACACGGAGACATCCAACAGTCGCAGGCAGCTCCTGAGGCTATGGGGTTCCACTCTCTGCCGGGAAGCCCATCGTGGAGAGAGCAGCCCCACAAAACACAGACTGGCGGTACCTGGAAATCCCATCGGGGACAGCCTTCAAGGAGAAGCATCCCCCACAGCGTCTGACCAGGCCTGAAGCATCCTCGGGATCCTTCGGGAGTGCCTTGGGCATCCCCGAAGCTCTGCTGCAGCTTTTCTCAGCCTGGTTCCACCCTGTCTGACTCCTGAAATCGCAGGACCGTGCCGACAATCCTGGGAAGGGATGGCCATCGCCCAGCACCGAGGCACAGCCACGGAAGGCCTCTGCTTTGCCAAGCCCCTAAGACAGTTGTTTCCGTGCCCACGGGGCCGGTCACTGTGACGCGAGCCCCGGGTGGGCTCTTGTGCTTGTGCTGTGCCACTTGTGCAAGTGCATTGGCATGCCTGGCTGGCCAGGGGTAATGTCGGGGCTCTGCTGCCCACCGGCCGGCAGTGGCAACGGAGCATGCTGGCGGCGGTGTCCAAGGCGGCCCTGGGAAAGGAGGCTATGTGCCACAGGCTGTGCAGTAGCCCAACCGTCCTAACTTTCCTGTTCCAGTCGGTCAGATCGGGAGGGCACTTGAGATTGTGAGGTGGGCACTCGGGACTGCTCTGCCCAGTGGATTCTGGATCGGATGGCGTGGGTAGGGATTGGGTCCCACGGGGCTGGAGATTCAGTCTGATGAGGTGTGGTGGGGGTCGTTGGGTCCTAGAATGATTCCTGAAACCCTCCATGAGGGTGTCAGCAGAACGTTCCCGGCTCCATGAGCTCCATGATAAAAAAATCTCAGTGGCTGCTTTAACTCCAATGACTTAGAAAATTGACTGCTAATGCAAATGTTCAGAGTTTAATAGTCTGGTGACATTACTGTGACTTACACAGGGGTTTAAAAGATATTATCCATCACATGGCAAGTAGCTGTCATTTAGTAGAACATAGGGATAAATATCAAATCAAGAATGAACTCCCAGAACTGAGAATTAATAAAAACCTGAGCATTAGTCCCCAGTTTCCTTCCATTCATGGAACTGGGTGATATACAATCTTAGTGTCATTTGCACAAGGCTCAGCCACCCTTTCGTGCATATAAGGCCAATCCCTGACTCGGTACATGAATGGGGGCTCAAAATGCCCCCACTGTCTCATTTTGAATGCAGGGTGGGAAAAGTTACTGACAATCAACTAGGATAGAAGTCATCTATTTGCAAAATTGAGTCCATAGGGTGCCTTTGGCTATGGCTGTTTTGGACAAGAAAGAGAGGGGAGAGAGAGACAGGGGAGAGAAAGAGAGAAGGAGAGGAGAGAGGAGAGAGATCAACTGGAAAGTGCTCAAGAACCAGGCAAACTTGAAACCCCTGCTCCCCAGGCCTGGAATTCAGATGGGATGTGTGCTGTCCCAAAGAAGAGGCTCATTTCACCACCACCGAGTGGGTTGACACAAAGGCTCCTGTATCTGCCTCCGAGACATTTTGCAAAGAGCCTCTTTGTCCCTGGTCACGAACTGAGATCCCTTCTATTGTCCGGGGCTCACCTTGGTCAATTTCTCCTTCCCTCTGCACTGTTTTGGGCCCTTCTCGAGCAGGGTGGAGTGGTGTTATATTTGGGAAATTGTAGATTCTTAGCTCCCACTGCTAAAAGGAAAATTACTGCTCTAAGCAGTCCCTGGTCACATTCCAAAGGAGTCTTGTTGCATTATTTAAATACTGAATTGTGATATTATTGAAGTTGGTACCAAGTTGCTCTTGGCACAGCCCTCTGGCTGGCAGGTGCGGAGCATGAGGGCTGAGCTGCTTCAGCTCACTGCCTTGGCTCCACTGCTCCCAGGAGCGGGAGCTGCCACCCTGGCTGCTGCTGAGGCTGCTTTTTCGTTTTTTTTTTTCCCCTGCAAAATGTACCCAATTCAAACACCCACTCCCTCAGCACCGGCCTCCCCACTGCAGTGTCTCAGGGGCTCCTTAACCAGGATTTCTCCCTGGATTCCCTCCCTTCGCAGGGTGCTTTCCCTCCCCCAGCCCTCTCTCTGGGCTCTAAGCTGCTTTAAGCACAATAAAAAGAAAATATGCCTTTGTCCAAAAAGCTTCTCACTCCTACTTCATTTTTTCTTTTCTCTCTTTTCTTTTCCCTCTAAACCAGCTTGAGTTTGCACCTTCTGGCTACAGAGAGTGGCACCCAGGTATTGGCCTTTTCCTATTTCTTTTTTGAAATGGAAAGCATCTGTCCAGCAGCCTTTTCTGCTACCCTTTGGGGGGGTAATGTGAGTTTTCCAGAACTGTTTGGAATGTCTACGATTTAGTATGCAAATGGGCATCACCATTTTACAAAACTGGCATGGGAGTATTGTTTTCTTCAAAAAAAAAAAGTTTAAAGCAATAGTTTTATGTCTGCCCTTAATGGCTTTCACTGCGGTCTTCTGGGTGAGTTGGGGTGCTGGGAGCATGAGGGGTGCTCAACTGGAAAGAGAGACAGGCAGGCATCCAAGCCCAGGTTGGACTCAGTGCCTCTTTCTGCAGTCAGTTCTCAGTCCAGAAACTTCTGCCGTGTCACCCCAGAGACTCAATTCCACAGCGTGGATGACTTTTTTCCCCCAAGAGCTTTAGCCCACTTTTCTAGTCTCAGCTTGTTGCCACACCTGGGAAGTCTGGGGCCACTGAGTACTGCAGTGGCCCCAGACTGAAAGCGGTCGGCATTTCTGTGGGCATGAAGGAGAGAGTGAACACATCCCTGAGACTGAAACAGGCACACGGACCTCAGCATAGCCCTTAGTAATCTGTCAGCACTCAACTCACCCATGGTAGCGAGGTCGGAGGGAGAAGAGGGAAGAGGAGGTCTTGGGAGGGGGAGTTACTAGTTAAAGTCCACTTTCCCACTGGCTGCTTGACCTTGAGTAGCTCACAAAATGCTCAGTCTCATTTTTCACTCTGCTTTCTTCTCTTCACTGCCTCCTTCCCTCCTTTCTTCCTTTGATCTTCTTATCTTCCTCCTTCATCATCATCATCATTGTCATCATTACAAAAGTAATACTCAGCCAGGTGCTGTGGCTCATGCCTGTAATTCCAGCACTTTGGGAGGCTGAGGCAGGAAGATAACAAGTTCAGGAGTTCAAGACCAGCCTGATCAACAAGGTGAAACCCTGTCTCTACTAAAAATAAAAAATTAGCCAAGTGTGGTGGCATGCACCTGTAATCGCAGCTACTGAGGAGGCTGAGCCAGGAGAATCACTTCAACCTGGGAGACAGAGGTTGCAGTGAGCCGAGATCACGCCACTGCATTCCAATCTGGGTGACACAGTGAGATTCTGCCTCAAAAAAAAAAAGTAATACTTACTTTTTATACAAATTTAAAGAAAATAAATATTCAGAGTAAAACCTGACATTCCTCCATCATGAAACCAACTGTCCCTGTCTGCACAGAGTTTGGTGTGCATGCCTCCATCTTTCTATGCATAAACAACACAAAGGCACACATGTGCAACCCAGAACTAACTGTACTCACATCAAAGGGTCACTGTAAGCATTAAATAAGGATGTGGAGGTAGAAGGACATTAACATCTATCTTTTCTGGTGTCTGATTTTATCCAATTTTGCTGACCTGCACACACGCATTTCATGTGGCCTGGCTCAGTGCAAGCATCCCACACACTTCTCTCTCCATTGGCTTCTCTGTGATCACATACCCTGACTCCAAAATGGTTGTTTGCTCTTTTGTTTGAATTTCAACAAACCAGAGCAGAGAGATAGAAATTCTTTCCTTCTAGCTCTTATGGTCTAAGGCTTGTGTCCGATACCTGCACTGTCTCTGAAGGAAACATCTGTTACCAAGGTCAGGTAAACACAGCAATTATTCTGTAACCCAATGAGCCACTACCTTCATATCTAATCACAGGGTCTGTCTTCATGCCTGTCTCCCTTGGAAGATAACATGCCTTCCTTTATCTCTGCTTGCATCAGTGATAAGGGTATTTGATGATTCAGATTGTCTCAGCTACATATAAGACAGTCATCTTTGCAAGTTTACTTATTCTGCAACTGGGGAAGGGTCTGTTTTATGTTTGGCTGTTTGAACTCCAAAGTGACCTGAGACTATCGGTCTTAAGGCATCAGCTGCACAGTTTAGGATGATATGAGATGGGGAGGGTAGAGTGAGAAGTGGCATGCAGTTAAAAGCACGAGCTTAAAGTCAGAGAAATAGACTGGCCATACAGAGTCAAGCAACCTCAGGCACAGACTGAACTTTTGCACCTTGCTTTCTTCAGCTGCAGAGGGGAATGATAATACCCATCTCACAAGTGTGCCATGAAGACTGAATGCAATGGTTGGAAGTAATTAAGCCAGTGCTTGGTACACAGGCACTGCATAAGGGCTCAATAAATGAGCGCTAACAAAAAAAAGGGTGATGCCATAATACATACTATGATGATATTATAGTATATATTATACAAATTATGTTATAGAACTTTATCATAATAGATGCAAATTATGATCTCATAGTATATTGTGATGTTATAATGCATATTCATTATGATGTCATAATATATTGTGATGCAATAGTGCATACTAATTATGATTTCATAATATATTGTGATGTTATGCCACAATAGATGTTATGCCATAATATAGTGTGATCATTAATACATACAAGTTATGACATCATAATATATTGTGATGTCATAATACATACTATTATGATATTAAACTATATATTATACAAATTATGTAATAGAAATTTATCATAATACATGCCAATTATGATTCCATAATATATTGTAATATTATAAAGCATATACCTTATGATACCATAATATATTGTGATGCAGTAGTGCACACTAATTATGATTTCATAATATATCGTGATGTCATAACACACTAGTTATTATGCCAAAATATAGTGTGATCAGTAATACATACAAATTTTGTCGTCAAAATATAGTTTAACATCATAATACGTACAGGTTATGACAACATAATATATTGTGATGTCATTATACATACTATTATGATATTATAGTATATATTATACAAATTATGTAATGGAAATTTATCATAATTCATGCAAATTATGATCTCATAATATATTCTGATGTTTCAATGCTTATAAATTATGATGCCATAATATATTGTGATGAAATAGTGCTTAGTAATTATGATTTCATAATATATTGTGATGTCATAACACACTAGTTATTATGCTATAATATAGTGTGATCATGAATACATACAGGTTATGACATCAAAATACACTTTGACATCATACTATATACAAGTTATGACATCATAATATATTGTGATGTCATAATACATACTTTTACGAAATTATAGTATATATTATAAAAATTATGCAATAGAACTTTATCATAATGCATGCAAATTATGATCTCATAATATATAATGGTGTTATAATGCATATACATTATGATGTCATAATATATTGTGATGCAATAGTGTGTACTAATTATGATTTCATAATATACTGTGATGTCATAACACACTAGTTATTATGTCATAATATAGTGTGATCTTAAATACATACAAGATATGACGTCAAAACTTACTTTGACATCATAATACATACAAGTTATGACATCATTATATATTGTGATTGCATAATAAATACTATGATGATATTATAGTATGTATTTTACAAATTATGTTATAGAAATTTATCATAATACATGCAAATTATGATCTCATAATATATTGTGATGTTATAATGCGTATACTTTATGATGTCATTATATGTTGTGATGCAATAGTGCATACTAACTATGATTTCATAATATATTGTGATGTCATAATACAATAGTTATTATGCCATAGTATATTGTGATCATTAATTCATAAAAATTATGACCTCAAAATATACTTTGACATTATAATACATACAAGTTATGACATCATTATATACTGTGATGTCATAATAAATGCTATGATGATATTATTGTATATATTTTACAAATTATGTTATAGAAATTTATCATAATACATGCAAATTATGATCTCATACTATATTGTGATGTTATAATGCATATTCATTATGATGTCATAATATATTGTGATGCAATAATGCATACTAATTATGATTTCATAATATAGTGTGATGTCATAATATACTATTATTATGCCATAGTATGGTGTGATCATTAGTACATACAACTTATGACATCATAATATATTGTGATGTCATAATACGTACTATTATGATATTAAACTATATATTATACAAATTATGTAATAGAAATTTATCATAATACATGCCAATTATATTTCCATAATATATTGTGATGTTATAATGCATATACATTATGACACCATAATATATTGTGATGCAGTAGTGCACACTAATTAAGATTTCATAATATATTGTGATGTCATAACACACTAGTTATTATGCCAAAATATAGTGTGATCAGTAATACATACAAATTTTGTCATCAAAATATACTTTAACATCATAATACATACAAGTTATGACAACATAATATATTGTGATGTCATAATACATACTATTGTGATATTATAGTATACATTATACAAATTATGTAATGGAGATTTATCATAATACATGCAAATTATGATCTCATAATATATTCTGATGTTATAATGCATATACATTATGATGCCATAATATATTGTGATGCAATGGTGCTTACTAATTATGATTTCATAATATATTGTAATGTCATAACACACTAGTTATTATGCTATAATATAATGTGATCATTAATACATACATGTTATGACATTAAAATATACTTTGAAATCATAATACATTCAAGTTATGGCATCATAATATATTGTGATGTCATAATACATATTATTATGATATTATAGTATATATTATACAAATTATTTAATGTAAATTTATCGTATTACATGCAAATTATGATCTCATAATATATTGTGATGTTATAATGCATATTCAATATGATGTCATAATATATTGTGATGCAATAGTGCATACTAATTATGATTTCATAGTATATTGTGATGTTATACCACGCTAGATATTAGGCCATAATATATTGTGATCAATAATACATACAAGTTATGACATCAAAATATACTTTGACATCATAATACATACAAGTTATGACATCATAATATATTGTGATGTCATAATACATACTATTTTGATATTATTGTATATATTATACAAATTATGTAATAGAAATATACCATAATACATGCAAATTATGATCTCATAATATATTGTGATGTTATAATGCATATACATTATGATGTCATAATATATTGTAATGCAATACTGCATACTAATTATGATATCATAATATATTGTGGTCATAACTCACTAGTTATTATGCCATAATATAGTTTGATCATTAATACATACAAGTTATGACATCAAAATATACTTTCACTTCAGAATACATACAAGTTATGACATCATATCATATTGTGATGTCATAATTCATGCTATTATGATATTATACTATATATTATACAAATAATGTAATAGAAATTTATCATACTTGCAAATTATGATCTCATAATATATTGTGATGTTATCATTCATATACATTATGATGCCATAATATATTGTGATTCAATAGTGCATACTAATTATGATTTTGTAATGTATTTTGATGTCATAACACACTTGTTATTATGCTGTAATATAATGCGATCAATAATACATAGAAGTTATGACATCAAAATATATTGCGATGTCATAATACCTACTATTATATTATAGTATATATTATCAAAATTATGTAATAGAAATTTATCATAATTCATGCAAATTATGATTTCATAATATATTGTGATGTTATTATGCATATATATTATGACGTCATAAAATATTGTGATGCGATTCTGCATACTAATTATGATTTCATAATATATTGTGATGTCATAACACACTAGTTATTATGCCATAATATGGTGTGATCATTAATACATACAAGTCATGACATCAAAATATATTTTGACATCATAACACAAACAAGTTATGACATCATAATATATTGTGATGTCATAATATATACTATTATGATATTTTAGTATATATCATAAAAATTATGTAATAGAAATTTATCATAATACATGCAAATTATGATCTCATAATATATTGCGATGTTATAATGCATACACATTATGATGTCATAATATATTGTGATGCAAGTTTGTGTACTAATTATGATTTCATAATATATTGAGATGTCATAACACACTAGTAATTATGCCATAATATAGTGTGATCATTAATACATGCAAGTTATGGCATCAAAATATACTTTGACATCATAATACATACAAGTTATGATATCATAATATATTATGATGTTATAATACATGATATGATGTTATAGTATATATTATATGAATTATGCAATAGAAATTTATCATAATACATGCAAATTATGATCTCATAATATATTGTGATATTACAATTCATACACATTATGATACCATAATATATTGTGATGCAGTAGTACATACTAGTTATGATTTCATAATATATTCTGATGTCATAACACACTAGTTATTATGTCATGACATCAAAATATACTATGACATCATTATACATACAAGTTATGACATCATAATATATTGTGATGTCATAATATATACTCTTATGATATTATAGTATGTATTATACCAATCATGTAATAGAAATTTATCATAATACATGCAAATTATGATCTCATAATATATTGGGATGTTATAATGCATATACATTATGGTGTCTTAATATATTGTGATGCAAGTGCACGTACTAATTATCATTTCATAATATATTGAGATGTCATAAAACACTAGTAATTATGCCATAATATATTGTGATCATTATTACATGCAAGTCATGACATCAAAATATATTTTGACATCATAATACATACAAGTTATGACATCATAATATATTGTGATGTCATAATACATACTATTATGATATTATAGTATATATTGTACAAATTATGTAATAGAAATTTATCATAATACATGCAAATTATGGTCTCACAATATATTGTGATGTTATAATGCATATATATTATGATGCCATAATATATTGTGATGCAATAGTGTGTACTAATTATGATTTCATAATATATTGTGATGTCATAACACTAATTATGCCATAATATAGTGTGATCATTAATACATACAACTTATGACATCAAAATATACTTTGACATCATAATATATACAAGTTATGACATCATAATATATTGTGATGTCATAATACATACTATTATTATAGTATATATTATAGAAATTATGTAATAGAAAATTTTCATAATACATGCAAATTATGCTGTCATAATATATTGTGATGTTATATTGCACATATATTATAATAGAAATTTATCATAATACATGTAATTTATGCTCTCATAATGTATTGTGATATTATAATGCATATACATTATTATCTCATTATATATTGTGATGCAATAGGGTGTACTAATTATGATTTCATAATATATTATTGCGCCTCAATAATGAGTCGAAACCTATCGGCACTTGCTTCATGGCACAGAACAGATCGGCGCAATGCTGCACAGCACGACAGGACAGCACAGATCTGCATGGTCTAGCAAAAGTCAGCCCAGCGCTGCACTGCACAGCCCAGGTTGGCACAGGTCTGCTTGGCACAGCACAGATCAGCGCAGGACTGCACGCACAGCACAGGTCGGTGCAGGACTGCCCGGCACAGCCAGGTCGTCGCAGTACTGTCCGGCACAGCACAGTTCAGTGCAGGACTACACTGCACATCACAGTTTGGCACAGGACTGAAAGGCATAGCACAGTTCGGCGCTGGACTGCACAACACAGCACATTTTGGCGCAGGATTTCATGGCACAGCTCAGTTCGGCACAATGCTGCACAGCACAGCACAGGTCAGCACAGGGCTGCACCTCACAGCACAGGTCAGCACAGTGCTGCACGGCCCAGCACAGGTCAGTGCAGTGCTTCACGGCACAGCACAGTTCGGAGCAGGACTGAAAGTCACAGCACAGTTCGGCTCTGGACTGCACGGCACAGCACAGGTCGGCGCAGGACTGAACGACACAGCACAGGTCAGCACAGGACTGCACGACACAGCACAGGTTGTCAAGTACTGCAAGGCCCCACACAGGTTGGCATAGTACTGCCCAGCACAACACACATCGGCTCAGTACTGCCCATCACAGCACAGGTCAGCGCAGGACAGCATGGCACATCACAGTTTGTCACAGGACTGAAAGGCACAGTACAGTTAGGCGCCAGACTGCACAACACAGCACAGGTTGGCACAAGACTGCACGGCACAGCACAGGACGGTGCAGGTCTGCCTGGACCAGCACAGGTCGGCCCAGTGCTGGACGGCACAGCACATGTTGGTGCAGGTCTGCTCGGCACAGCACAGGTCAGCGCAGGACTGCATGGCACAGCACAGGTCGGTGCAGGACTGCAAGGCACAGCACAGGTCGGTGAATACTGCACGGCCCTGCACAGGTCGTCACAGTACTTCTCATCACAGCACAGGTCAGGGCAGTACAGCCCAGCACAGCACAGGGTGGCACAAGACTGAACGGCAGGTCACAGTTCGGCGCAGGACTGAAAGGCACAGCACAGTTTGGAGTCGAATTGCACAATACAGCACAGGTCTTCGCAGGACTGCACGGCACAGCACAGGTCGGCGCACTGCTGCACAGTCTAGCACAGGTCGGCATGGTGCTACGTGGCAGATCACAGGTTGGCACAGGACTGAAAGGCACAGCACAGGATGGCACGGGATTGAACGGAACAGAACAAGTCGGTGCAGGACTGCACGGCACAACACAGATAGGTGCAGGATTTCACGGGACACCACAGTTCAGTAAAGTGCTGTACAGCACAGCACAGGATGGCGCAGGACTGCACGGGACAGCACAGTTCAGTGCAGGACTGCATGGCACATCACAGTTAGGTACAGGACTGGAGGGCGCAACACAGTTCGGTACTGGACTGCACAACACAGCACTGATCAGCACAGGATTGCACGACACAGCACAGTTCGGTACAGTGCTGCATGGCCCAGCACAGGTCGGTGCAGGACTGCAAGGCACAGCACAGGTTGGCGAAGACTGCACGGCCCTGCACAAGTCGGCACAGTACTTCCCGTCACAGCACAGGTGAGCGCAGTACTGCCCAGCATCACAGTTCAGTGCAGGACTGAAAGACCTAGCACAGTTCGGAGCCGGACTGCACAACACAGCACAGGTCTTCGCAGGATTGCAAGGCAGAGCACAGTTTGGCACAGTGCTGCACAGCACAGCACAGGTCGGCACAGGACTGCATGGCACAGCACAGGTCAGCACAGTGCTGCACGGCCCAGCATAGGTCGGCGCAGTGCTGCACGGCACAGCAGAGGTCGGCACAGGGCTTCAGGGCACAGCACAGGTTGGCACAGGACTGAAAGGCACAGCACAGTTCGGCACAGTGCTGTATAGCACAGCACAGGTTGGCACAGTGCTGCACGGCCCAGCAGAGGGCGGTGCAGTGCTGCACAGCACAGCACAGGTCGTTGCAGAGCTGCATGGCACAGCACAGGTCAGCGCAGGACTCAAAGGCACAGCACAGTTCAGTACCGGACTGCACAACACAGCACACGTCAGCGCAGGATTGCATGGCACAGCACAGTTTGGCATAGTGCTGGATGGCACAGCACAGGTCGGCAGAGGACTGCACAGCACAGCACAGTTCGGCATAGTGCTGCATGGCACAGCACAGGATGGCACAGGTCTGCAAGGCACAGCACAGTTCGGCGCAGGACTGCAAGGCCCAGCACAGGTCAGCACAGGACTGCACGGCACAGCACAGGACGGCGAAGGTCTGCATGGCACAGCACAGGATAGCCCAGTGCTGCAAGGCACAGCACAAGCCAACACAGTACTGCTCGGCACATCACAGGTCAGCGCAGTACTGCCCGGCACAGCAAACTTTGGCGCAGTACTGCATGGCACCTCACATTTTGGCACAGGACTTAAAGGCACAGCACAGTTCAGCACTGGACTAGACAGCACAGCACAGGTCGGCACAGGAGTACATGGCATGGCACAGGAGTGCATGGCACAACACAGGCCAGCACAGAACTTCACGGCACAGCACAGGACGGCCCAGGTCTGCATGGCCCAGCACAGGTCGGTGCAGTGCTGCACAGCCCAGCACAGGTTGGTGCAGTGCTGCCCAGCACAGCACAGGTTGGTGGAGTACTGCCCAACAGAGCACAGTTAGGCACAGGACTGCACGGCACATCACAGGCGCAGGACAGAAAGACACAGAACAGTTCGGTGCAGGACTGTACAACACAGCACAGGCCTTCGCAGGGTTGCACTGCACAGCACAGTTCGGCACAGTGTTGCACGCCACAGAACAGGTTGGCACAGGACTGCACAGCACAGCACAGGTCGGCGTAGTGCTGCATGGCCCAGCAAAGGACGGTGCGGCGCTGCACGGCAGATCACAGGTTGGCGCAGGACTGAAAGGCACAGCACAGGTCGGCTCTGGACTGCAAGGCACAGCACAGGATGGCCCGGGACTGCACGGCACAGCACAGGTCGGCGAGTACTGAACAGCCCAGCACAGGTCAGGGCAGTACTGCCCTGCACGGCACAGGTCAGTGCAGGACTCCCTGGCACAGCACAGGTTGGCGCAGGACTGAAAGGCACAGCACAGGTCTGCGCTGGACTGCATGGCACAGCAAAGTTCGACGCAGGACTGAACATCACAGCACAGGTCGGCACTGGACTGCACAGCACAGCACAGGTTGGTGCAGGACTGCAAGGTACAGCACAGGTCAGCAAAGGACTGAATGGCACAGCACAGGTAGACAAAGTACTGCACAGCACATCACAGCACAGGTAGACAAAGTACTGCACAGCACATCACGGCATAGGACTGCATGGCACAGCACAGTAAGGCATATTGCTGCACAGCCCAGAACAGGTCAGCCCAGTGCTGCACGGCAGAGCATAGGTCAGCACAGGACTGAAAGGCACAGCACAGGTCGGCTCTGGACTGCACGGCAAAGCACAGGACAGAGCAAGACTGAATGGTACAGCACAGGTCGGCAGAGGACTGCACGGCACAGCATAGGTCGGCAAGTACTGCACGGTGCAGTACAGGTCAGTGCAGTACTGCCTGGCACAGCACAGGTAAACACGGGACTGCACAGCACAGTACAGGTCGGTGCAGGACTGACGGCCCAGGACACTTCGGCACTGTGCTTCATGGCACAGCACAGATTGGCACAATCCTGCATGGCATGACACAGGTCGATATAGGTCTGCACAGCCCAGTACAGGTCGGTGAGTACTTCATGGCCCAGCACAGTTCGGTGCAGTACTGCCCGTCACAGCACAGGTCGGCACAGGACTGCACGGCACAGCACAGGTGGGCGCAGGACTGAAAGACACAAAACAGTTTCGCACAGGACTGCAAAACACAGCACAGGCCTTCGCAGGCTTGCACGGCACAGCACAGTTCGGCACAGTGCTGCACGGCACAGCACAGGTCGGCACAGGACTGCACGGCACAGCACAGGTGGGCGCAGTGCTGCACAGCCCACCACGGGTCTGCGTGGTGCTGCATGGCAGATCACAGGTCGGTGCAGGACTGAAAGGCATAGCACAGGTCGGCGCAGTACTGCACGGCACATCACAGGACGGTGCAGGACTGAACGGCACAGAACAGATCGGCGAGTACTGCATGGCCCAGCACAGGTTGGCTTAGTACCGCCTGGCACAGCACAGGTGGGCGCAGGACTGCCCGACACATCACAGGTTGGCGAATGTCTGAAAGGCACAGCACAGGTCGGTGGAGGACTGCAAGGCACAGCACAGGTCTGCGCAGTACTGCCCGGCACATCACAGTTCAGCGCAGGACTGAAAGGCACAGCAGAGTTTGGTGCCAGACTGCAAAACACAGCACAGGTCGGTGCAGGATTGCACGGCACAGCACAGTTTGGCACAGTGCTGCATGACACAGCACAGGTTGGCACAGGACTGCACAGTACAGCACAAGTCGGCGCAGTGCTGCATGGAACAGCACAGGTCGGCCCTGTTCTGCATGGCACAGTACAGGGTGGCACAGGACTGAAAGGCACAGAACAGGTTGGCAAGTACTGCATGGCCCAGCACAGGTTGGTGCAGTACTGCCCGGCACATCATAGGTCGGCGCAGTACTGCCCAGCACAGCACACTTCGGCACAGGACTGCATGGCACATCACAGTTCGGCACAGGACTGAAAGGCACAGCACAGCTTGGCGCTGGACTACAGAGCACAGCACAGGTCAGCGCAGGAGTACCTGGCACAGCACAGGTGGGCACCCGGCTGCATGGCACAGCACAGGTCGGCTCAGGACTGCACAGTCCAGCACAGGTCGGCACAGTTCTGCATGGCCCAGCACATGTTGGTGCAGTTCTGCATGGCACAGCACACATCGGAGGGGAGTACTGCACGGCCCAGCACAGGTCAGCACAGTACTGCCTTTCACAGCACAGGTCAGTGCAGTACTTCCCGGCACAGCACAGGTGGGCGCAGGACTGCAAGGCACATCACAGTTCGGTGCAGGACTGGAAGGCACAGTACAGTTCGGCGCCAGACTACACAACACAGCACAGGTTGGCGCAGGATTGCACGGCACAGCACAGTTCAGCACAGTGCTGCACGGCACAGCACAGTTTGTCACAGGACTGCACAGCACAGAACAGGACGGAGCAGTGCTGCACGGCCCAGCAAAGGTCGGCGCAGTGCCGCACAGCACAGCAGAGCTCGGCGCAGGGCTGCACAGCACAGCACAAGTCGGTGCAGGACTGAAAGGTACAGTACAAGTCCGCGCTGGACTGCAAGGCACAGCACAGGTTGGGACAGGACTGCACGGGACAGCGCAGGTCGGCACAGTGCTGCACGGCAGAGCACAGGTTGGTGCAGGACTGCACGGCACAGCACAGGTCGACGAGTACTGAACGGCAGAGCACAGGTCAGCGCAGGACTGATGACACAGCACACGTCAGCACTGTGCTTCATGGTACATCACAGATCGGCTCAATGCTGCATGTCACAACACAGGTTGGTGCAGTGCTGCATGGCACAGCACACGATGGTGCAGGTCTGCCTGGCACAGCACAGGATGGCACAGGTCTGCACGGCCCAGTACAGGTCAGCCCAGTGCTGCACGGCACAGCACAGTTTGGCTCAGTTCTGCTTGGCACAGCACAGGTCGGCACAGGACTGCACAGCACAGCACAGGTAGGCACAGGACTGCACGGCACAGCACAGGATGGTGCAGGTCTGCACAGCCCAGTGCAGGTCAGCCCAGTGCTACATGGCACAGCACAGGTCGGCCCAGTTCATAGCACAGCACAGGTCAGCCCAGTTCTGCTCGGCACAGCACAGGTCAGCACAGGACTGCACGGCACAACACAGGTTGGCACAGTACTGCAAGACACAGCACAGTTTGGTGAGTACTGCACAACCCAGCACAGGTCGGCACAGTACTGCCTGACACAGCAGAGGTTGGTGCAGTACTGCCCAGCACAGCACAGGTCAGTGCAGGACTGCATGGCACATCACAGTTCGGCGCAGGACTGAAAGGCACAGCACAGTTTGACACCAGGCTGCACAACACAGCACAGGACGATGCAGGATTGCAAGGCACAGCACAGTTCGGCACAGTGCTGTATGGCACAGGACTGCACGGCACAGCACAGGTCAGCGAGTACTGCATGGCCCAGCACCGGTCGGCACACTACTGCCTGGCACAGCACAGGCTGGCGCAGAAATGCCTGGCACAGCACAGGTCAGCACAGGACTGAAAGGCACAGCACAGGTCATGCTGGACTGCACGGCCCAGCACATGTTGGTGCAGTACTGCCCGGCACAGCACAGGTCGGCACAGGATTTCACGGCACAGCACAGTTCGGTACATTGCTGCATGGCATAGCACAGGTTGGCATATGACTGCACGGCACAGCACAGGTCAGCACAGTGCTGCATGGCCCAGCACAGGTCAGCAAAGTGCTGCACGGCACAGCACACATTGGCACAGGGCTGCATGGCACAGCACAGCACAGGTCATCGCAGGGCTGCATGCCACATCACAGGTCAGCGCAGGACTGAAAGGCACAGCACAGTTTGGCGCTGGACCACACACCACAGCACGGGTCAGCACAGGAGTGCAAGGCACAGCACAGGTCGGTGAGTACTGCACGGCCCAGCACAGGTTGGCAGTACTGCATGGCACAGCACAAGTCGGCACAGGACTGCACGGCACATCATAGTTCGGTGCAGAACAGAAAGTCACAGCACAGTTTGGCGCCGGACTGCACAACACATCACAGGTCGGCGCAGGATTGCATGGCACAACACAGCTTGGCAAAGTGCTGCACAGCACAGCACAGGTCAGCACAGGACTGCATGGCACAGCAGAGGTCAGCGCAGTGCTGCATGGCGAAGCACAGGTCGGCACAGTGCTGCACAGCAGAGCACAGGTCAGTGCAAGACTGCCTGGCACAGCACTGGACGGCACAGGTCTTAATGGCACAGCACAGGTCGGCTCTAGACTGCACAGCACAGGGTGGCACAGAACTGAACGGCACAGCACAGGTTGGCACAGGACTTCATGGCACAGCACAGTTCAATGCAGTGCTGTACGGTATGACACAGGTCAGCCCAGTGCTTCACTGCACAGCACAGGTCAACACAGGACTGCACAAGACAGCAAGGGTCAGTGCAGTGCTGCATGGCACAGCACAGTTTGGGGCAGGTCTGCATAGCCCAGCACAGGTTGGCACAGGCTGCACGGCCCAGTACAGGTCAGCACAGGACTGCACGGCATAGCACAGAACGGCGCAGGTCTGCACGGCACAGCACATGTCGGCTCAGGTCTGCTCGGCACAGCACAGGTCGGTGCAGGACTGCATGGCACAGCACAGGTTGGCTCTGGACAGCATGGCACAGCACAGGATGGCGCAGGACGGAATGGCACAGCACAGGTCGGCTCTGGACTGCATGGCACAGCACAGGTCGGCTCTGGACTGCATGGGACAGCACAGGACGGCACAGGACTGAATAGCACAGCACAGGTCAGCACAGGACTGAATGGCACAGTGCAGTTCAGTGCAGTGCTGCATGGCACAGAACAGGTCAACACAGGACTGCACAACACAGCAAAGGTCGGCTCAGTGCTGCATGGCACAGCACATGTCGGCTCAGGTTTGCTCAGCATAGCACAGGTCAGCGCAGGACTGCATGGCACAGCACAGGTTGGCGTAGGACTGCAAGGCACAGCACAGGTCAGCTCTGGACTGCAAGGCACAGGACAGGACGGCGCAGGACTGCCCGGCACAGCACAGGTCAGCACAGTACTGCCCGGCACAGCACAGGTCGGCACAGGACTTCCCGGCACAGGACAGGTCGGCGCAGGAATGAAAGGCACAGCACAGGTCGGTGCTGGACTGCATGGCACAGCACAGGTCGGCACAGAACTGAACAGCACAGCACAGGTCGGCGATGTGCTTCACGGCACAGCACAAATTGGCGCAATGCTGCCCGGTACAACACAGGTCGGTGCAGTGCTACAAGACACAGCACAGGTCGGCGCAGGTCTGCATACCCCAGCACAGACTGGCAAATTGGATAAAAAGCCAAAACCTATCAGTGTGCTGTATCCAGGAAACCCATCTCACATGCAAGGATACACAAAGGCTCAAAATAAAGGGATGGAGGAAGATTTACCAAGCAAATGGAGAGCAAAAAGAAACAGGAGTTGCAATTCTCATCTCTGATAAAATAGACTTTAAAGCAACAAAGATCAAAAGAGACAAAGAAGGACATTACATAATGGTAAAAGGATCAATGCAACAAGATGGGTTCACAGCCAAATTCTACCAGACATACAAAGAGTAACTGGTACCATTCCTTCTGAAACTATTCCAAATAATCCAAAAAGAGGGAATCCTTCCCAAATCAATTTTTTTCTCCTTTTTTTTTTTATTGCATTTTAGGTTTTGGGGTACATGTGAAAAACATGCAAGATTTTTACATAGGTGCATAAGTGGCAGTGTGATTTGCTGCCTTCCTCCCCTTCACCTATATGTGGCATTTCTCCCCATGCTCTCTCTCCCATACTCCCCACCCCCACTGTCCCTCCCAACTTCCCCCCAACAGACCCCAGTGTATAGTGCTCCCCTCCCTGTGCCCATGTGTTCCCATGGTACAACACCCGTCTATGAGTGAGAACATGCGATGTTTGATTTTGTGTTCTTCTGTCAGTTTGCTGAGAATGATTGTTTCCAGGTTCATCCCTGTCCCTACAAAGGACGTGAACTGATCGTTTTTGATGACTGCATAATATTCCATGGTATATATGTGCCACATTTTTCCTGTCCAGTCTATCATCAATGGGCATTTGGGTTGGTTCCAGGTCTTTGCTATTGTAAACTGTGCTGCAATGAACATTCGTGTCCATGTGTCCTTATAGTAGAACGATTTATAATCCTTTGGATATATACTCAGTAATGGGATTACTGGGACCAATGGAATTTCTATTTCTAGGTCCTTGAGGAATCGCCACACTGTCTTCCACAATGGTTGAACTAATTTACACTCCCACCAACGGTGTAAAAGTGTTCCTATTTCTCCTCATCCTCTCCAGCATCTGTTGTCTCCAGATTTTTTAATGGTCACCATTCTAACTGGCGTGAGATGGTATCTCAATGTAGTTTTGATTTGCAATTCTCTAATGACCAGTGATGATGAGCATTTTTTCATATGCTTGTTGGCCTCATGTATGTCTTCTTTTGTAAAGTATCTGTTCATATCCTTCGCCCATTGTTGAATGGGCTTGTTTTTTTCTTGTAAATCTGTTTTAGTTAGTTGTAAGTTCTGGATATCAGCCCTTTGTCAGATGGGTAGGCTGCAAAAAATTTTTCCCACTCTGTTGGTTGCCAATTCACTCTATTGACTGTTTCTTTCACCGTGCAGAAGCTGTGGAGTTTGATTAGGTCCCATTTGTCTATTTTGGCTTTTGTTGCCAATGCTTTTGGTGTTTTGGTCATGAAGCCCTTGCCTACGCCTATGTCCTGAATGGTTTTGCCTGTGTTTTCTTCTAGGGTTTTTATGGTGTTAGGTCTTATGTTTAAGTCTTTAATCCATCTGGAGTTAATTTTAGTGTAAGGTGTCAGGAAGTGGTCCAGTTTCTGCTTTCTGCACATGGCTAGCCAGTTTTCCCAACGCCATTTATTAAACAGGGAATCCTTTCTCCATTGCTTGTTTTTATAAGGTTTGTCAAAGATCACATGGTTGTAGATATGTTGTGTTGCCTTCAATGCCTCTGTTCTGTTGCATTGGTCTATATCCCTGTTTTGGTACCAGTACCATGCTGTTTTGATTACTGTAGCCTTGTAGTATAGTTTGATGTCTGGTAGTGTGATGGCTCCCGCTTTGTTCTTTTGGCTTAGAATTGCCGTGGCTATGCGGGCTCTCTTTCGGTTCCATATGAAGTTAAAGGTGGTTTTTTCCAGTTCTGTGAAGAAGGTCATTGGTAGCTTGATGGGGATAGCGTTGACTCTGTAAATTACTTTGGGCAGTATGGCCATTTTCACGATATTGATTCTTCCTAACCATGAACATGGAATGTTTCTCCATCTGTTTGTGTCCTCTCTTATTTCGTTGAGCAGTGGTTTGTAATTCTCCTTGAAGAGGTCCTTTACATTCCTTGTTAGTTGTATTCCTAGGTATTTTATTCTCTTTGTAGTAATTGTGAATGGCAGTTCGTTCTTGATTTGGCTCTCTTTAAGTCTGTTATTGGTATATAGGAATGCTTGTGAATTTTGCACGTTGATTTTGTATCCTGAGACTTTGCTGAAGTTGTTTATCAGTTTCAGGAGATTTTGGGCTGAGATGATGGGGTCTTCTAGATATACAATCATGTCGTCTGCAAATAGAGACAATTTGACTTCCTCCTTTCCTAATTGAATACCCTTTATTTCTTTTTCTTGCCTGATTGCTCTGGCTAGAACTTCCAGAAGTATATTGAATAGGAGTGGTGAGAGAGGGCATCCTTGTCTAGTGCCAGATTTCAAAGGGAATGCTTCCAGTTTTTGCCCAATCAGTACGATATTGGCTGTTGGTTTGTCATAAATAGCTTTTATTATTTTGAGGTACGTTCCATTGATACCTAGTTTGTTGGGAGTTTTTAGCATAAAGGGCTGCTGAATTTTGTCGAATGCCTTCTCTGCATCAATTGGGATAATCATGTGGGTTTTGTCTTTGGTTCTGTTTATGTGGTGAATTACATTTATAGACTTGCGTATATTGAACCAGCCTTGCATCCCCGGGATGAATCCTACTTGATCATTGTGGATAAGCTTTTTGATGTGCTGTTGCAATTGGTGTGCCAGTATTTTATTGAAGATTTTTGCATCTATGTACATCATGGATATTGGCCTGTAGTTTTCTTTTCTTTTTGAGTCTCTGCCGGGTTTTGGTATTAGGATGATGTTGGTTTCAAAAAATGATTTGGGAAGGATTCCCTCTTTTTGGATTATTTGGAATAGTTTCAGAAGGAATGGTACCAGTTCCTCTTTGTATGTCTGGTAGAATTCGGCTGTGAACCCATCTGGACCTGGGCTTTTTTTGGGTGGTAGGCTCTTAATTGCTGCCTCGACTTCAGACCTTGTTGTGGGTCTATTCAGGGTTTCGACTTCTTCCTGGTTTAGGCTTGGGAGGAGGCAAGTGTCCAGGAATTTATCCATTTCTTCCAGGTTTTCTAGTTTATGTGCATAGAGTTGTTTGTAATAATCTCTGATGATGGTTTGAATTTCTGTGGAATCTGTGGTGATATCCCCTTTATCATTTTTTATTACATCTATTTGGTTATTCTCTCTTTTCTTTTTTATTAATCTGGCTAGTGGTCTGTCTATTTTGTTGATCTTTTCAAAAAACCAGCTCCTGGATTTATTGATTTTTTGAAGGGTTTTTCGTGTTTCTATCTCCTTCAATTCTGCTTTGATCTTACTTATTTCTTGTCTTCTGCTAGGTTTTGAGTTTTTTGGATCTTGCTCCTCTAGCTCTTTCAATTTTGATGATAGGGTGTCAATTTTAGATCTCTCCTTTCTTCTCATGTGGGCACTTATTGCTATATATTTTCCTCTAGGGACTGCTTTAACTGTGTCCCAGAGATTCTGGTATGTGGTGTCTTCGTTCTCATTGGTTTTGAAGAACATCTTTATTTCTGCCTTCATTTCATTTTTTATCTAGTCAACATTCAGGAGAAAGTTGTTCATTTTCCATGAATCTGTGCGGTTCTGGGTTGGTTTCTGAATTCTGAATTCTAACTTGATTGCACTGTGATCTGCGAGACTGTTTGTTATGGTTTCCGTTCTTTTGCATTTGCTGAGGAGTCATTTACTTCCAGTTATGTGGTCAATTTTAGAGTAGGTGTGAGATGGTGCTGAGAAGAATGTATATTCTGTGGATTTGGGTTGGAGAGTTCTGTAAATGTCTACTATGTTTACTTGTTCCAGGTCTGAGTTCAAGTCCTGGATATCCTTGTTAATTTTCTGTCTCGTTGATCTGTCTAATATTGACAATGGGGTGTTGAAGTCTCCCACTATTATTGTGTGGGAGTCTAAGTCTCTTTGTAAGTCTTCAAGAACTTGCCTTATGTATCTGGGTGCTCCTGTATTAGGTGCATATATATTTAGGATCGTTAGCTCTTCTTGTTGCATTGATCCTTTTACCATTATGTAATGTCCTTCTTTGTCTCTTTTGATCTTTGTTGCTTTAAAGTCTATTTTATCAGAGATGAGAATTGCAACTCCTGCTTCTTTTTGCTCTCCATTTGCTTGGTAAATCTTCCTCCATCCCTTTATTTTGAGCCTTTGTGTATCCTTGCATGTGAGATGGGTTTCCTGGATACAGCACATTGATGGGTTTTGGCTTTTTATCCAATTTGCCAATCTGTGTCTTTTGATTGGGGCATTTAGTCCATTTACGTTTAGGGTTAATATTGTTATGTGTGAATTTGATCCTGCCATTTTGATGCTAGCTGGCTGTTTTGCCCATCGGTTGATGCTGATTCTTCATTGTGTTGATGCTCTTTACCATTTGGTGTGTTTTTAAAGTGGCTGGTACCGGTTGTTCTTTTCTATGTGTAGTGCCTCTTTCAGGAGCTCTTGTAAAGCTGGTCTGGTGGTGATGAAATCTCTGAGTACTTGCTTGTTCACAAAGGATTTTATTTGTCCTTCACTTATGAAGCTTAGTTTGTCTGGATATGAAATTCTGGGTTGAAAGTTCTTTTCTTTAAGGATGCTGAATATCGGCCCTCACTCTCTTCTGTCTTGTAGGGTTTCTGCTGAGAGATCTGCTGTGAGTCTGATGGGCTTCCCTTTGTGGGTAACCCGACCTTTCTCTCTGGCTGCCCTTAGTATTTTCTCCTTCATTTCAACCCTGGTGTATCTGATGATTATGTGCCTTGGGGTTGCTCTTCTAGAAGAATATCTTTGTGGTGTTCTCTGTATTTCCTGGACTTTAATATTGGCCTGCCTTTCTATGTTGGGGAAGTTTTCCTGGATAATATCCTGAAGAGTATTTTCCAGCTTGGATGCATTCTCTTCGTCACATTTGGGTACACCTATCAAATGTAGATTAGGTCTTTTCACATAGTCCCATATTTCTTGTTGACTTTGTTCATTCCTTTTTACCCTGTTTTCTCTAATCTTGCCTTCTCGTTTTATTTCATTGAATTGATCTTTGACCTCTGATATCCTTTCTTCTGCTTGGTCAATTCGGCTGTTGAAACTTGTGCATGATTTGCAAAGTTCTCATGTTGTGTTTTTCAGCTCCATCAATTCAGTCATATTCCTCTCTAAGTTGTCCCTTCTCGTTAGCATTTCATAAAGTCTTTTTTCAAGGTTCTTAGTTTCTTTGCATTGGGTTAGAACATGTTCTTTTAGCTCATGGAAGTTTCCTATTATCCACTTTCTGAAGGCTGATTCTGTGATTTCATCACTCATTCTCCATCCAGTCTTGCTACCTTGCTGGTGAGGAGTTGTGATCCCTTGTAGGAGGAGAGATGTTCTGGTTTTGTGTGTTTTCATCCTTTTTGCACTGGTTTCTTCCCATCTTTGTGGATTTATCCACCTGTCGACTTTTTAGTTGCTGACTTTCTGATTTTGGTCAGTTTAAGTCTGCAGCAGCAGAACTCATAACCCCCACCACCACCCGTTCTGTCCCAGGGAGTTAGGGATTTATGAGTTTCTGCTGTGCTGCTGCTATTTTTCCTCCCACAAGGAGGCAGCCTAGTCACTCTCAGCCTGCAGAGGCTTTGCTGAGCTGCTGTGGACTCTGCCCAGCTGCCATGTGAACTTCCCTGCAGTCCTGTTTATATGGGTGTAGTTAGAATTGCTTCCGCTATGTTGGCCCACCTCTGTAGTGACACACGCTTTGTAATGGCGGCTTGCCTTGGCAATGGCAGGTTGCCTTGGGAACTGCAGGCTGCCTGCGTAATTGCGGACGCCCCTCCTCCACATAGCTGGACCATCCCAGGTTCAGTTTTGCTTGCTGTGAAAGTCTCAACCCAGAGCATTTCCAATTGCTGTTTTTTTGTTTTGGTTTTTGTGGGGTAGGACAAGCCGGGCCATGTCACTGGGCTCCCTGACTCAGAGCCTTTTATTTTTTAGTTGAACGGTCGGCTCTCTACCAGGTGACCTGGTCGCCTGTTGAATAGGTGCCGGGATCTGTTTGGTTTCCCGTGCAGCGACCCACTACACCAGCTGAAACTGTGGCTCTGAGATTCATGGTACTTCTTTGCCTGGGAATCTCCTGGCCTGGCTCCCTGCTTCAGCTCCCCTTGCTGGCTAAGAGGGGACACAGTCTTGTTTACTCTGCACTGGGAGCTGCTGCACCAGCTGAAACTGCGGCTCTGAGATTCATGGTGCTTTTTTGACTGGGAATCTCCTGGCCTGACTCTCTGTTTCAGCTCCCCTTGCTGGCTAAGAGGGGACACTGTCTCATTTAGTCTGCACCGGGAGCCACTGTGCTGGTTGAAACTGTGGCTCTGAGATTCATGGTACTTCTTTGCCTGGGAATCTCCTGGCCTGGCTCCCCGTTTCAGCTCCTCTTGCTGGCTAAGAGGGGACACAGTCTCTTGCACTCTGCACTGGGAACCAATGCACCAGGGTGCAGACCAACCAGCTGTGCCAGCCAAAACAGCCACACTGGTGACCCATGGGGCTCCTCCACCTGTGAATCTCCTGGTCTGTGGGCAGTAAAAATCCATCTGGAAATGTGGCGTTCACTCACCCTCTGCGCTTTCACTCGGACCTGCAATCCTGAGCTCCTCCTAACCGGCCATCTTGGATCTCTCCTCCCAAATCATTTTACGAGACCAACATCATCCTGATACCAAAACCCGGCAGAGACACAACAAGAAAAGGAAACTACAGGATAATATCCATGATGAACATAGACGCAAAAATCTTCAATAAAATACTGGCAGGCCAATTACAACAGCACATCAAAACACTTATCCACCATGATCAAGTAGAATTCATCCCAGGGATGCAAGGCTGGTTCAATATATGCAAGTCTATAAATGTAATTCACCACATAAACAGAACCAAAGACAAAAACCACATGATTATCTCAACTGATGTAGAGAAGGCATACGACAAAATTCAACAGCCATTTATGCTAAAAACCATCAATAAACTAGATATCGATGGAACGTATCTCAAAATAATAAAAGCTATTTACGACAAACCAACAGCCAATATACTGAATGGGCAAAAACTGGAAGCATTCCCTTTGAAATCTGGCACTAGACAAGGATGCCCTCTCTCACCACTCCTATTCAATATACTACTGGAAGTTCTAGCCAGAGCAATCAGGCAAGAAAAAGAAATAAAGGGTATTCAATTAGGAAAGGAGGAAGTCAAATTGTCTCTATTTGCAGACAACATGATTGTATATCTAGAAGACCCCATCATCTCAGCCCAAAATCTCCTGAAACTGATAAACAACTTCAGCAAAGTCTCAGGATACAAAATCAATGTGCAAAAATCACAAGCATTCCTGTACACCAATAACAGACTTAAAGAGAGCCAAATCAAGAACGAACTGCCATTCACAATTGCTACAAAGAGAATAAAATATCTAGGAATACAACTAACAAGGAATGTAAATGACCTCTTCAAGGAGAACTACAAACCACTGCTCAGTGAAATAAGAGAGGACACAAACAGATGGAGAAACATTCCATGTTCATGGTTAGGAAGAATCAATATCGTGAAAATGGCCATACTGCCCAAAGTAATTTACAGAGTCAATGCTATCCCCATCAAGCTACCAATGACCTTCTTCACAGAACTGGAAAAAACCACCTTTAACTTCATATGGAACCGAAAGAGAGCCTGCATAGCCACGTCAATTCTAAGCCAAAAGAACAAAGCGGGAGCCATCACACTACCAGACATCAAGCTATACTACAAGGCTACAGTAATCAAAACAGCATGGTACTGGTACCGAAACAGAGATATAGACTGATGGAACAGAACAGAGGCATCGAAGGCAACACAACATATCTACAACCATCTGATCTTTGACAAACTCGATGGGTTCTCTGTTTAATATGTGGTGTTGGGAAAACTGGCTAGCCATATGCAGAAAGCAGAAACTCGACCCCTTCCTGACACCTTACACTAAAATTAACTCCAGATGGATTAAAGACTTAAACATAAGACCTAACACCATAAAAACCCTAGACGAAAATCTAGGCAAAACCATTCAGGACATAGGCGTAGGCAAGGACTTCATGACCAAAACACCAAAAGCATTGGCAACAAAAGCCAAAATAGACAAATGGGACCTAATCAAACTCCACAGCTTCTGCATGATGAAAGAAACAGTCAATAGAGTGAATCGGCAACCAGCAGAGTGGGAAAAAATTTTTGCAGCCTACCCATCTGACACAGGGCTGATATCCAGAATTTACAACGAACTAAAACAGATTTACAAGAAAAAAACAAGGCCATTCAGAAATGGGCGAAAGATATGAACAGATACTTTACAAAAGAAGACATACATGAGGCCAACAAGCATATGAAAAAATGCTCATCATCACTGGTCATTACAGAAATGCAAATCAAAACTACATTGAGATACCATCTCACGCCAGTTAGAATGGCAATCATTAAAAAATCTGGAGACAACAGATGCTGGAGAGGATGTGGAGAAATAGGAACACTTTTACACTGTTGGTGGGAGTGTAAATTAGTTCAACCATTGTGGAAGACATTGTGGCGATTCCTCAAGGACCTAGAAATAGAAATCTCATTGGACCCAGCAATCCCATTACTGGGTATATATCCAAAGGATTATAAATCGTTCTACTATAAGGACATATGCACACGAATGTTCATTGCAGCACAGTTTACAATAGCAAAGACCTGAAACCAATCCACATGCCCATCGATGATAGACTGGACAGGAAAAATGTGGCACATATATACCATGGAATATTATGCAGCCATCAAAAACGATGAGTTTGCATCCTTTGTAGGGACATGGATGAACCTGGAAACAATCATTCTCAGCAAACTGACACAAGAACACAAAATCAAACATCACATGTTCTCTTCATAGACGGGTGTTGAACAATGGGAACACATGGACACAGGGAGGGGAGCACTATACACTGGGGTCTGTTGGGGAGGAGTGTGGGGGGACAGCGGGGGGTGGGGAGTTGGGGAGAGATAGCATGGGGAGAAATGCCACATATAGGTGAAGGGGAGGAAGGCAGGAAATCACACTGCCATGTGTGCACCTATGCAACAATCTTGCATGATTTTCACATGTACCCCAAAACCTCAAATGCAATAAAGAAAAAAGAATATACTCACTCTCAATGTACTCTTTTACTTAGAATGTACTCAATTGCAAAGTACAACTTTATAAAAAATATAATCATTCTTAAAGTACTCTTTTATAAAACTTATACTCATTCTCAAAGTAGTCTTTTATTTAGAATATACTCAATCTCAAATTATTATTTAATAAAAAATATACTCACTCTCAAAGTACTCTTTATTTAGAATATACTCACTATCAAAGTACTCGTTTATAAAAAACATATTCACTCTCAAAGTACTATGTTATAAAAAATATACTCACTCTCAATGTACTCTTTTGTTTAGAATATACACACTCTCCATTTAGAATATACTCACTCTCAAAGTACTCTTTTATAAAACATATACTCACTGTCAATTTGCTCCTTAGTTTAGAACATAATCATTATCAAAGTACTCTTCTATTTTGAATGTACTCCCTCACAAAGTACTCTTTTATAAAAAATGTACTCACACTCAAAGTACTCTTTTATTTAGAATATATTCACTCTCAGTGTACACTTTTATTTAGAATATACTGACTCTCAAATCACTCTTTTATAAAAAATATACTCACTCTCAAAATACTATTTTATAAAAATTAAACTCACTGTCAATGTACTCTTATTTAGAATATATTCATTCTCAATATACTCTTTTATTTAGAATATACTCACTTGCAAATTACTCTTTTATAAAAAATACACTAACTCTCAAAGTACTCTTTCATTTAGAATACACTCACTATCAAGGTACTGTTTTATAAAAACATACTCTCAAAGTACTCTGTTATAGTAAATATAATCACTCTCAAAGTACACTTTTATTTAAAATATACTCACTCTCACAGTACTCTCTTATAGAAATTATACTCACTCTAAAATACTTTTATTTAGAATATACTCACTCTCAAAATACTCTTTTATAAAACATATACTCACTCTCAATGTACTCTTTTATTTAGAATATACTCCCTCTCAAAGTACTCTTTTATTTAGAATATACTCAGTCTCAAAGCAATCTTTTATTTAGAATATACTCAATCACAAACTACTCTTTTATAAAAAATATACTCACTCTCAAAGGACTCCTTTATAAAAATTATACTCTCTCTCAAATCACTCTTTCATTTAGTATATACTCACTTTAAAATACTCTTTTGTTTAAAATATACTCAATCCCAATTTACTCTTTTATATAAAATATACTCATTCTCAAAGTACTCTATTATTAAAAAAATATACTCACTCTCAAAGTAGTCATTTATTTAGAATATACTCTCTCTCAAATTACTATTTTATTAAAAAAACTCACTCTCAAAGTACTCTTTTATTTAGAATATACTCAATGTTAATGTACTATTTTACAACAAATACACTCACCCTCAATGTACTCTTTTATTTATTATATACTCACTCTTAAAGTACTATTTTATTTAGAATATACTCACTCTCAAGGTACTCATAAAAAATATACTCACTCTCAAAGTACTCTTTTGTATAGAATATACTCACTCTCAAACTACTATTTTATATAAAATATACTCACTTTCAAAGTACTCTTTTATTTAGAAACTACTCACTCTCAAAATACTCTTTTATTTAGAATGTACTCCCTCATAAAATACTCTTTTATAAAAAATGTACTCACTATCAAGGTACTCTTTTATTTAGAATATAATCACTCTCAATTTTCTCTTTTATTTAGAATATACTCACTCTCAAATACTCTTTTATAAAAAATATACTCGCTCTCAAAATATTCATTTATTTAGAATATAATCACTCTCAACGTAGTTTTATTAAAAAAAATACTCAAAGAACTATTTTATTTAGAATACACTCACTTTCAAAATACTTTTACAAAAAATGTACTCACTTTCAAAATACTCTTTGTTTAGAATATACTCACTCTCAAATTACTCTTTTATAAAAAATATACTCATTCTCAAAGTACTCTTTTATTTAGAATATAATCCCTCTCAAACTACTCTTTTATTTAGAATATACTCATTCTCAAATTACTCATTATAAAAAATATACTCCCTCTCAAAGTACTCTTTTATTTAGAATATAATCATTCTCAAAGTACTCTTATTTAGGATATACTCACTTTCAAATTACACTTTTATAAAAAATATACTCACTTTCAAAATACTCTTTTATTTAGAATATATTCACTCTCAAAGTACTTTTTATTTAGAATATACTCACTCACAAAGTACTTTTTTATAAAAAAATATAATCACTCTCAAAATACTCTTTTATAAAAATTATACTCACTCTCAAAGTACTTTTTTATTTAGAATATACTCACTCTCAAAGTACTATCTTATAAAAAATATAGTCTCTCTCAATATACTCTTTTGATTACAATACACTCACTATCAAAGTACTCTTTTATAAAAAATATACTCGCTCTCAAACTACTCTGTTATAAAAAATATACTCACTCTCAAAGTACTCTTTTATTTAGAATATACTCACTCCCGCAATACTCTTTTATAAAAAATATACTCACTCTAAATATACTTTTATTTAGAATATACTCATGCTCAAATTACTCTTTTATATAACATCTACTCACTCTCAAATACTCTTTTATAAAAAATATACTCACTCTCAATGTACATCTTTGTTTAGAATATACTCACTCTCAAATTACTATTTCATAAAAAATGTACTCACTCTCAAATACTCTTTTATAAAAAATATACTCACTCTGATTGTACTCTTTTTTTAGGATATACTCACTAAGTACTCTTTTGTTTAGAATATACTTACTCTCAAATTACTGTTTTGTATAAAATATACTCACACTCAATGTACTCTTTAATTTAGAATATACTCACTCTGAAACTACCCTTTTGTTTAGAACATACTCTCTCTCAAATTACTCTTTTATAAAAATGCACTCTCAAAGTACTCTTTCATAAAATATATACTCACTCTCAATGTACTCTTTTATTTAGAATATATTCACTCTCAAAGTACTCTTTTATTTAGAATATACTCACTGTCATAGTACTCTTTTATTTAAAATATACTCATTCACAAAGTACTCTTTTATAAAAAATATACTCACTCTCAATGTACTCTTTTATTTAGAATATACTCACTCTCAAAGTACTCTTTTGTTTAGAATATACTCACTTTCAAATTACTCTTTTATATAAAATATACTCACTGAAAATGTACTGTTTAATAAAAAATATATTCTCTCTAAAACTACTCTTTTATTTAGAATACACTCACTCTCAATGTACTATTTTACAAAAAATATACTCACTCTCAAAGTACTCTTTCATTTAGAATACACTCACTCACAAAGTACTCTTTTATAAAACATATACTCACTCTCAATGTACTCTTTAATTTAGAGTTCACTCACTCCCAAAGTACTCTTTTGTTTAGAATATACTCATTCTCAAAGTACTCTTTTAAATAAAATGTAGTTACTCTAAAAGTACACTTTTATAAAGTCTATACTCAATCTCAAAATACTCATATTTAGAATATACTCACTCTCAAAGTACTATTTTACAAAAAATATACTCACTCACAAAGTACTCATTTATTTAGAATATACTCTCTCTCAATGTACTCTTTTATTTAGAATATACACACTCTCAAAATACTCTTTTATAAAAAACATACGCACTCTCAAAATACGCTTTTATAATAAATATACTCAAATACAATGTACTCTTTTATTTAGAATATACTCACTCTGAATATACTATTTTATGAAAAATATACTCACTCTCAAGGTACTCTTTTATAAAAATATACTCTCTGTCAAAGTACTCTTATTTATAATATACTAACTGTCAAAGTACTCTTTTATGTAGAATATACTCACTTTCAGTGTACTCTTTTATTTAGAAGATATTCACTCTCAAAGTACTCTTTTAATTAGAATGTACTTCCTCACAATGTACCCTTTTATAAAAAGTATAATCACTCTCAAAATACTCTTTTATTTACAATATAATCACTCTCAAAGTACTCTTTTATAAAAAAATATACTCTCTCATATACTCTTTTAATAAATATATACTCACTCTCAATGTACTCTTTTATTTATAATATATACACTCTCAATGTATTTTTTGTTTAGAATATACTCACTCTCAAATTACTCTTTTATATAAAATATACTCACTCTCAAAGTACTCTTTTATAAAAAATATACACACTCTCCAATTCCTCTTTAATAAATAATATACTCACTCTCAAACTACTCTTTTATTTAGAATATACTCACTCTCAAATTACTATTTTACAAAAAATATACTATCAAAGTACTCTTATATTTAGCATATATTCACTCTCAAATTACTCTTTTATAAAAAATATTCTCACTCTTAAATACTCTTTTATAAAAATATACTCACTATGAAAGTACTCTTATATTTAGAATATAATCACTCTCAAAGTACTCTTTTATGAAAAATATACTCACTCTCAATGTACTCTTTTATTTATAATATACTCACTCTCAAAGTACCCTTTTATTTAGAACATAATCAATCTCAAAGTACTCTTTTATTTAGAATATACTCACTCTCATAGTAGTAGTTTACAAAAACTATGCTCAGTCTCAATGTACTCTTTTATTTATAATATTCTCACTCTCATTCTACTCTTTTGTTTAACATATACTCACACAATTTACTGTTTTATATAAAATATGCTCACTCTCAAAGTACTATTTCATAAAAAATACTCTCACTCTCAAAGTACTCTTTTTTTAGAATATACTCACTCTCACAGTAGTGTTTTACAAAATTATCCTCACTCTCAAATTACTCTTTTATAAAAAATATACTCACTCTCAGAGTACTCTTTTATTTAGAATATACTCACACTCAAATTTCTATCTTATAAAAATTATACTCACTCTCAATTACTCTTTTATGAAAAATATACTCACACTAAATGTACGCTTCTATTTAGAATATACACACTCTCAAATTACTCTTTTATATAAACGAAACTCACTATCAAAGTACTCTTTTATAAAAAATATACTCACTCTCAAAGTACTCTTTTATTTAGAATATACTCACTCTCAAAACACTATTTTACAAAAAATATACTCACTCTCAGAATACTTTTTAATTTGGAATATACTCACTCTCATAGTACTCTTTTATAAAAATATGTACTTACTCTCCATGTACTCTTTTATAAAAAATATACTCACCCTCAATGTATTCTTTAATTAAGAATATACTCACTTTCGATGTACTCTTTCATTTAGAATGTACTAACACAAAATGTACTCTTTTATAAAATATATACCCACTTTCAATGTACTCTTTTATTTAGAATATAATCACTCTCAACGTACTCTTTTATGTAGAATATACTCACACTCATATTACTATTTTACAAGAAATATACTCACTCACCATGTACTCCTTTATAAAAAATATACTCACTCTCAAAGTACACTTTTATTTAGAATATACTCAATCTCAAAGCACTTTTTATTTAGAATACTCACTCGCAATGTAGTCCTTTATAAAAAATATACTCACTCTCAAAGTACTTGTTTATTTAGTATATACTCAGTCTCATAGTACTCTTTAATAAAAAAATACTCACTTTAAAACTACTGTTTTATTTAGAATACATTCACTCTAAAATACTCTTTTATAAATCATATACTCACTCTCAATGTACTCTTTTATTTAGAATATACTCATTCGCAATGTAGTCCTTTATAAAAAATATACTCACTCTCAAAGTACTCTTTTATTTAGAATATACTCACTAGCAAAGTACTCTTTTATAAAAAAAAAAAACACTTTCAATGTACTCTTCTATTTAGAATATACTCACTGTCAAAGTACTCTTTTGTTTAGAATACACTCACTCTCAAATTACTCTTTTATAATAACATATACTCACTCTCAATGTACTCTTTTATAAAAACTATACTCTCTCTCAAAGTACTCTTTTATTTAGAATACACTCACTCTCAATGTACTAGTTTACAAAAAATATACTCACTCTGAAAATACTCTTATTTAGAATATACTCACTCAAAAGTACTCTTTTATAAAACATATACTCACTCTCAATGTACTCTTTTATTTAGAGTATACTCATTCTCAAGGTACTCTTTTGTTTAGAATATACTCATATATTCACTCTCAAAGTACTCTTTTATATAAAATGTACTCACTTTCAAAGTACTATTTTATAAAGTCTATACTCACTCTCAAATACTCTTATATTTAGAATATACTCACTCTCAATGTACTTTTTTACAAAAAATATACTCACTCTCAAAGTACTCTTATTTAGAATATACACACTCACAACTTACTCATTGATTTAGAATGTACTCTCTCAAAATACTCTTTTATTTATTATATCCAAACTCTCAAATTACTCTTTTATAAAAAATATACACACTCTCAAAGTACTTTTTTGTAAAAAATATACTCAAACTAAATGTACTGTTTTATTTAGAATATTCTCAATCTGAATATACTATTTTACAAAAAGTATACTCACTCTCAAAGTACTTTTTATTTAGAATATACTCACTCTCAATGTCCTCTTATAAAAGATATACTCACTCTCAAAGTACTATTTTATAAAATATATACTCACTCTCAAATTATTCTTTTATTAAGAATATACTCACTCTTAAAGTACTCTTTTATAATAAACATACTCACTCTCAAAATACTCTTATTTAGAATGTACTCACTGTCAAAGTACTCTTTTATAAATAATATACTCCCTCTCAAATTACTCTTTTATTTAGAATATACTGTCTCTCAAAGTACTTTTTTACAAAAAATATACTTACTATGAAAGTACTCTTTTTTAGAATATACTCACTCTTAAATTACTATTTCATTAAAAATATACTCACTCTCAAAGTACTCTTTTATTTAAAATATACTCACTCTCAAAGTACTTTTTCTTAATAATATAATCACTCTAAAAGTACTCTTTTATTTAGAATATACTCACTCTCAATGTACTCTTTTATAAAAATATACTCACTCTCAAAGCACTCTTTTATAATAAATATACTCACTCTGAAAGTACTTTTTTATTTAGAATATACTCACTCTCAAAGTACTCTTTTATAAAAAATATACTCACTCTGAATGTACTCTTTTATTTAGAATATGATCACTCTCAAAATACTGTTTTATAAAAATATACTCACTCTCAAATTACTCTTTCATTAAAATATACTTACTCTCAAAATACTCTTTTATAAAAAATATACTCACTCTCAAAGTACTCTTTTATTTAGAATACATTCAATCTCAAAATACTCTTTTTAAAATAATATGCTCACTCTCAAAGTACAATTTTATTTAGAATATACTCACTCTCAAAGTACTGATTTATAAAAAATATAATCCCTCTCAAAATACTCTTTTATTTAGAATATACTCCCTATCAAAGTACTCTTTTATAAAAAAGTATACTCACTCTCATAGTACTCTTTGATTTAGAATTTATGCACTCTCAAAATACTCTTTCATAAAAAATATACTCACTCTAGAAATACTCTTTTATTTAGAATATACTCATTCTCAAAATACTCTTTTATAAAAAATATACTCACTCTCAAATGACACTTTCATAAAAATTATTCTCACTCTGAATGTACTCTTTTGTTTAGAATATACACACTCTCAAATTACTCTTTTATAAAAAACATACTTCCTCTCAAAATACTCTTTTATATTTAGTATAGTCACTCTCAAATTTCTCCTTTATTTAGAATATACTCACTCTCAAATTACTCTTTTATAAAAAGTATACTCACTGTGAAAATACTCTTTATTTACAATATACTCACTCTCAAAGTACTAGTTTATAAAAAATATGCTCACTCTCATATTACTTTTATTTAGAATATAGTCACTCTCAAAGTACTCTTTTATGAAAAATTTACTCACTCTCAAAGTACTCTTTTATTTAGAATATGCTCACTCTCAAAATTCTTTTATAAAAAATATACTCACTCTCAAATTATTCTTTTATTTAGAATGTACTCACTCTAGAATATACCAGCTTATTTCCCGTTCAAAACTGAGGCCATCTCATGTTTGCTGAAGAGGCTTCTTTGTTCTTCCTTTGTAGAAGGAATTCCTAAGTTAGTGAAGCCTTTTCAAGAGTTTCCGGCTGAAAGTCAAGATCTCTCATGTTAGACCCAATGTTAAAATTGTAACTGGGCAAATTCTCATTAGAGACAAGGGGCCAAAGTCTGTTCCGATTGAATCTAATGTTTTTAATGTTGACTTCAGTCCAGTAAACTCCTTGTTAAGCCATTTAACTGTAAAATTGGGCCTTGGGTAGGCAGGGCACCCGCTGAAATTAGAGGACAGGTGATTTAGATTTGATAACCAGCCTTCTGCCAGTTAATCAGAGGCTCTCTTTCAAGTGACAAGCCTTAGGCAAGTCACTTTCTGTCTCTGTTTTTCGATTTTTGCACAGTGATTCCTGTGGGCCTTAAGGCCCACTGGGAAACAATTCCTTTTTCAGCTCAGTGCCTGGTTTGTTGAGTATACTTGTCAATCTGGACTTCAATACACCTATGATTTGGATTAATTCTATTACCTCTGCTAGAAATTAACACAGAAAAGTCACAGTTGATTGACAAGAATGAGATTCCGTTCTAAAGAATTAAAATATAACCGAATCCTTTATTACTAAACGAATGCTCAATTCAAGTGGACACAGATCACTCCTTCTAACTTCATCAGCTATAGCACTTAGAGACAACTTTTTCAAAACCCACACCTAAAACTGTCCCTGCTTTAAGTGCTATAGCACTTAAAGGGATTTGATTTAGCTACTCTATGTGAACAGGTCTGACAATGGAAACGCCTTCCTCATGTCAGAACCTTTGGCTTCCAGGTGGAGATTCATTCATGCTGTTTATATCACATGTGTGCTCCCTGCCTGGACAAATTGGTCCCAATTTCCTCAGGTCAGATGTATTCTGCTGACTCCCAAGTCCTGGCCTGCATAACACCCAAAGTCTCACCCAAGCATAACACCCAAAACATCAATCTCTTTTTGAGCCCTAGAGGTGCATCTCTCTTCATGATTGTTGCAAAAGATCACTAATTCCCTCAATCTCTTAACTCATCTCTAGAATGAAGCCATCCCTTAATTTGATAATGTTTATTGAATACCTGTTAGATGCTGCCATTCTGCTGGGAGCTAGGAATATAGTGCTGATTAAGATAGCCATGGTTCCTGCCTTTGTGGTGCTTATACAGGGAGCCTGCTTTAAGGAGGGATCATTTCTTCACTAATGTGATCTGTACATAGATGGTACTGAAGGAGTGTTTGCATATGTGTTTGTTAGTGGGTGAGAGAGTGGGTTAGACAGGAAGTAAGGAGACCAGAACTATCAACATTGTTTAGGTTAGAGATCATGGTATTTTGACCAGGGTGGTAGCAGCAATGGAAATAGTGAGAAGTAATCATTTGAATGTAGAGTAAATAGGACTGACTGGCAGACTGGTTGTGGAGTTAGAGAGACAGAGATGAATCAATCATGACCCATATGTGTTTGACCTAAGCCACTGGGTGAACAGTAGGGCTATTTATGGAGATGAGGACAGTTTATGGAGATGAGGACAGAGAGAATGTGTGTGCAAGAATCAGGAGTTCTTTTTTTTTTTATCATTACATTTGATTTTCCAGTTGAATAAATCAACTGGAGATATTGAGAAGTCACAAATACATGACTTTGAAGTTCAAGGCTAGAGATAAAATTTTGAGAATCATCAATGTGTAATCTATTAAAAGAAATGGGTCTTGTATTAGTCCATTCTTGCATGGCAATAAAGAAATACATGAGATTGGCCAGGTGTGGTGGCGTGATGTTGTAATCCCAGCACTTTGGGAGGCCAAGATGGGAGGATTCATGAGGCCAGAAGTTTGAGACCAGTCTGGTCAATGTTGAGAGGCCCCCATCTCTCTAAACAAAAGAAAGAAAGAAAGATAGAAAGAAAGAAAGAAAAAAGAAAGAAAGAAAATGAGAGAGAGAGAGAAAGAATGAATGAAAAAGAAAGTTTAGAAAGATAGTTTAGAAAGAGAGAAAGAGAGAGAAATATCTGAGACTGGGCAATTTATAAAAAATATTTTCAGTTGGCTCATGGTTCTGTAGGCTGTATAGGAAGCATAAAGCTGGCATTTACTTCTGAGGGAGGCCTCAGGAAGCTGCCAATCACGGCAGAAGGTGAAGGAAGAACAGGTGTTTCACATGGTGGAAGCAGGAGCAAGAGAGCGAGGGGAGAGATGCTGTACCCTTTTGCATGATGAGATCTCTCAAGAATTCACTATCTCGAGGACAATACAAAAGGTATGGTACTAAATCATTCAGAGAATTTGCCCCCATTATCCAATCACCTCCCACTAGGCCCCACTTCCAACATTGGGGATTACAACTGAACAGTAAATTTGGGTGGGGATGCAGATTCAAGCTAGATCAGTCTGGATGATAACACTTAGAGAGTCTCAACAGAGAAGAGGACCAAGGATACTGTCTTGGGACAAGCCAACATTTAGATACTGGAAGCAGAAAGAAAAGCCAGCAAAGGTGACTTAGAAGGAACAGCAATCGGAGAAAAACCAGTTCGATGGGAGGGAAAACCATTAGTATATCTTTTTGCTGCAGCCAAATGCAGTGTCTCAAAGAGGACGGCATAATCTTTTGTGTAAACTAAGAGCAGTTAAGTAAGATAAAAACTGAGCATCAGCCACTGGTCTTGCCATAAGGTGACCTTGACAAAAGTGATCTGACTGGATCTGATTAAGGAGGAGCTGTGGGTTAAGAGGCATGGGCAACAAAGGAAGACATCTCTTTTGAGAGTTTCACTGCAAAGGAAGTAGAGGAAAAGGGGTTAGGTGGGCAGATGGGGTAAAGATTTTTAAAGACAAGAAATACTCTAGTATGTCTGTAAGTTGATGATCCAGGAAAGAGAAATCTAAGACTGCAATTGCAAGAGTGAATTACTACAGGATGAAAGTCCTTGAGTCATTGACGGAATGACTCCAGGGCACAGATGGAGGAAGCAAGGCCAATTCACCCAGGGTAACCAGAGAGAAAGCAGAGAAGAGAAGAAGCATAGATAAATTGGCAGATGTGGTGGGAAGAGAAAGATGCTTTCTTCTGAGGGCTCTGATATTCTCAGTTAATTAAGAAACAAGGTCATCAGCTGAGTTCAAAGAGGGAGAAGAAGGTATTGAAGAATTGAGAAGAGAAGAAATAAAATTTACCTATTGTAGAATGGCAGAGTGAGCTAATAAGGAAAATTTAGTAGGATGGCTAGGCAGCACTAAGGGCCCATTGAGGATTCTGGTGATCAATTTATTTTTTTTAATTAATGAATTTTTTTTTGTTTTTGAAATGCAGCCTTGCCCTGTCACCCAGGTTGGAGTGCAGTGGCGTGATCTCGGCTAACTGTAACCTCTGCCTCCCGGGTTCAAGCAATTCTCCTGCCTCAGCCTCCTGAGTAGCTGAGACTACAGGTGCATGACATCACACCTGGCTAATTTTTGTATTTTTAATAGAGATGAGATTTCAACATGTTGGCCAGGCTGATCTTGAAATCTGGACCTCATAATCCGCCTGCCTCAGACTCTCAAAGTGCTGGGATTACAGGTGTGAGTTATTGCGCCCAGCCGGAAGGCTTGGATTTCTTATGGAGACTGACATAAACAGGATTGTGATGGCCTTGTGATCTTGTAGGGGGAGGTGAAGAATTCATTCTATTCTAGCTTCCTTCTTAGAACTAGTCTCTCAGACACTCCTGTTGTAAAGACACAATATTCCTTGGAGGTTGTTCAGAATATTCTTTTCATTCTCTGCATCCCCTGAATCCTATGCTCACGTCTTACCTTGCTCTGATCCTCCTTTCAAGCCAAGGCATGTCTCAATTCCTCTAGGATTTATAGTCTTATACAACAGATGAGACTATTTTACACATAATGCTTTCCTGTTCCTTAGATATATTTTTTATTATATTTCCTGTTACCCCCATATGTACTTTTTTTTTTTTTTTTTGAGACACAGTTTTGCTCTGTGACCAGGCTGGAGTACAGTTGCAGGATCTTGGCTTACTGCAGTCTTCAACTCTTGGGTTCAAGCAATTCTTCTGCCTGAGTAGCTGGGATTACAGGTGCCTGCCACCATGCCCAGCTAATTTTTTTGTATTTTTAGTAGAGACAGGGTTTTACCATGTTGGTCAGGCTGATCTCAAACTCCTGACCTCAAATGATCCACCCACTTCAGCCTCCCAAAGTGCTGGGATTACAGGCATGAACCACTATGCTCAGTCCCCATATGTATTTTCACCTCTTAATATGGCTTAGCACATTTCAGTGAATATTGTTTGGTCTTTAGAACATGGAAGAAACTAACGTCTTCCAGAAAGCAGCACAAATTATATGAGTAAACTGGGGAAATTTTTAAATAAGTGGTTTTGTTTGTTTGTTTGTTTGTTTTAAAGAAGGGGTTTCACCATGTTGGTCAGGCTGGTCTTGAACTCCCCACCTCAGATGATCCGCCCACCTTGGCCTCCAAAGTGCTTGGATTACAGGCATGAGCCACCACGCCCGACCTAAAATAAGTTTTAATTAAACTTTTTTTAACCATTTTTTCTCAAATGTTTACAATGAATTGTAAACCAAAAATAAAATCCTAAATCCTCCAACCGACTTGAACCCTTTTTAAAGAGAAACATTCTTAGAAACTTTTGGGAAAAAATTTCCTGCTTTAAAAAACATGGACTATAAGCAACTAATGTCTTTTAATATGGGAAATTCTTTTGGTTCTATTTTTATTTAAAAATTTAAAAAATAATAATATAAATAATTTATATTAATTCCACCAGGCGCGGTGGCTCATGCCTGTAATCCCAGCACTTTGGGAGGCCGAGGTGGGTGGATCACGAAGTCAAGAGATCGAGACCATCCTGGTCAACATGGTGAAACCCCGTCTCTATTGAAAATACAAAAAATTAGCTGGGCATGGTGGCGCGTGCCTGTAATCCCAGCCACGTAGGAGGCTGAGGCAGGAGAATTGCCTGAACCCAGGAGGCGGAGTTTGCGGTGAGCCGAGATCGCGCCATTGCACTCCAAGCCTAGGTAACAAGAGCAAAACCCCGTCTCAAAATATATATATATATATTATATTAATTATTTGAAATATTCTCCTATCCAATTCTTTTGGTTCTTAATTATCCTTATCAGAAAAAAATCAAGATAAAACATTGCTTTTTAAGATTATCACTAAAGTAAAAAATACAAAATAAAAACAAATTTCTATTTAAGTCATCCCTGAATCTTAAAGAATATATTATAGCCGAGAGCGGTGGCTCACGCCTGTAATCCCAGCACTTTGGAAGGCCGAGGCGGGTGGATCACGAGGTCAAGAGATCGAGATCATCCTGGTCAACATGGTGAAACCCCATCTCGACTAAAAATACAAAAAATTAGGTGGGCTTGGTGGTGCGTGCATGTAATCCCAGCTACTCAGGAGGCTGAGGCAGGAGAATTGCCTGAACCCAGGAGGCGGAGGTTGTGGTGAGCCGAGATCGCGCCATTGCACTCCAGCCTGGGTAACAAAAGCGAAACTCCGTCTCAAAAAAAAAAAAAAAGAATATATTATAAGGGGTCAGGCTCAGTGGCTCACACCTGTAATCCCAGCACTTTGGGAAGCCAAGATGGGCAGATCACTTGAGGTCAGGAGTTCAAGATCAGCCTGGCCAACATGGTGAAACCCTGCTCTACAGAAAATACAACAATTAACTGGACATAGTGGCACACGCCTGTAATCCCAGCTACTTGGGAGGCTGAGGCACAAGAATCGCTTGAACCCGGGAGGAGGAGTTTGTAGTGAGCCAAGATCATACCACTGCACTCCAACCTGGGTGACAGAACCAGACCCTGTCTTTAAATAATAATAATAATAATAATAATAATAATAATAATAATAATAGTGGCCGGGCACGGTGGCTCACGCCTGTAATCTCAGCCCTTTGGGAGGCTGAGGCGGGTGGATGACCTGAGGTCAGGAGTTCAAGACTAGCCTGGCCAACATGGTGAAACCCTGTCTTTTAATAGAAAAAGAAAAAGAAAATAATAATAATAATAAATAAGAATATGTTACAAGTTAAGAAACTCTTCTCCTTAGATAATATGTTAAAAGAAATTCAGGAAATGTTACAGCAGGTAATTTTATAACAAACATGTAGATATGCCTATTTTCAAAATATGTTAGGAAATAAATTTTATAAAGCCAAACTTACAAAACGGCCTTCTACAGAGTAAGTGCTCAATAAAGAGTAATAATAATAATAGCAATAATAATAATAGAGAGCAAGTAATAACAGCAATAAAAATTTTAAAATTTAGATATTTTTAGAAGTAGACTTTCAACATTTCTTCTACTTGTTGAAATAAAGTCAATGAGGTTGTTTTCTTTAGAGTGTTAACTGAGTATCAAGCGCAGTAGGAAGGAAATGATTCATCAATTGGCTTTTGGAATAAAACATTTCCCTGAAGCTACCTTGGTTAATATTTGTAAGTATTGTGAACTTTTTGGATGAAATACCACACAGATGCAACTCAAAACCAATAGTAGTATGTAGTTCTTTCAGCTCTAAACTGGGATTACTTTCACATAAACTCTAAAATCATGGGAATAACCCATCTCATGGTTCTTGGTAAAAATGATACATGTTAATTATGAAACAATTAAGCACAGATAACATGATGAGCTGAGGTTGAGATGGTGCCATCCACTAATTTCTGCTCAATATTTAAGATATAACCCTGAACAGAGAGGGTTCAAGGAGACCCTCAGTTGTCTAAGGGACCCACAATGCAACTTTAGTTCAGTTTTAGAAAATAAGAAAGATATGTTTCTGGCACACTTTAGTTTTGGGCTGAGATTCAGAACATTTACAGACATTAATATATGTCCTGGGTGCCCCTTGTCCTTTTTTGTCTCCCTGAGCACAAAATAACCTTACATAATTCATGATTCTTTTTCTTTTTTCTTTTCTCTAGACCAAAACCCAATAAACAGAAAACAGATAAACAAAAGAGGTGGAGCTAGTTCTCTGAGAGTGTTGTGGGGGTGGGGCTGAGGACGGAGTTTTCCTTCAGGAATCCCAGCCCCTGCTGCTGGGAGAGCAAGGCCCTGCCACATCCCCTGTGAAGCTAAGACCACAGGGATCTCAGGGGGTTTTGCTGTGACTCTGAAATGGTGTGAGGTTTCCTGCTTCGTCAGAATCCCTGCTGAGGGGGAAACTGAAGGTGTATTGTGGAAACCTCCTTTCGGGGCTCCTGCACGGTCACAGGAAACATCGAGTTTGCAGGAACTTGCGGTTACTATGAGAAAATTTGCTTTGGATTTTTATGTCCAAAATCTCTGTGGAATTCCCCATGTCTGAAGCTTGGTGCCTTCTTTGGGCTCTGCTCTGCATGCAGGTTCATCTGATCGTATTTTTTCTCATTAATTGAAATTTGCCAGCTGCAATTTTATCAGTGAAAACCAAATTCTAATTTTGTAGATAAAGAAAATACGGCTTTAAGGCCAGGTGCAGTGGCTAATGCCCGTAATCCCAGCACTTCAGTAGGCCGAGTTGGGTGAATCACCTGAGGTCAGGAGTTTAAGACCAGCCTGACCAACATGGAGAAACCCCATCTCTACTAAAAATACAAAAATTAGCCGGGCGTGGTGGCAGGTGTCTGTAATCCAGCTACTCCAGAGGCTGAGGCAGGAGAATCGCTTGAACCTGGGAGGTGGGGGTTGCAGTGAGCCAAGATCATGTCATTGCACTCCAGCCTGGGCAACAAGAGCAAAACTATGTCTCAGAAAAAAAAAAAAAAAGAAAAGAAAAGAAAAAGAAAAAAAGAAGATGTGGCTTTAAATTATGGCCTTAGGTTAGGTTTTGATGACATAAAACATCAATGAGTATGAACTAGGTCTTTATGAGCGAATTTGAAAAATAAAGTAGCAAATCTGTCTGTGATAATAGGTTAACAGAGCAGAAAATGAGGGCAGATGTTGTAGTTCGTAGACCAGCATCCTGTCACAATTTTGAAACATTTGGTTCATGTTCTGTCACACATTCTTAAAAGTAGTTGTGCAATTGCCTCCAAGCTGTTGACTGTATTAGACAAACTTTAAATTAGTGAAAGGAATCTATTTTTATATGGTGGTGGTGGGGTAACAGTTCTTCTAAACAAACTTTCATTTTTATCTTTTGAAAGTTTTAAAGAATTGAGTTTTTTTCTTCGAGACAGGATCTGAGTTCTTTTGCCCAGGCTGGAGTACAGTGGCATGATCACAGCTCATTGCAGCCTGGACCTACCGGGTTCAAGTGATCCTTCTACCTCAGCCTACCAAGTAGCTGGGACTACAGGCACATACCACCACGTGGCTAATTTTTGTATTTTTTGTAGAGACTGGGTTTCACCACATTGCTCAGGCTGGTCTCAAATTCCTGGGCTCAAGTGATCCACCACGGCCTCCCAAAGTACTGGGATTACAGGCATGAGCCACTGCACCTGGCCTTAGAATTGAACTTAAAAAAAAGAAAAAAAAATGAAGCCAGGCATAGTGGCTCATGCCTATAAACCCAGCGCTTTGGGAGACAAGGCAGCAGGAGGATCACTATCAGGAGCTCCAGACCAGCCTGGCCAACATGGAGAAACCCCATCTCTACTAAAAATACAAAAATTAGCCAGGTGTGGTGGCAAGCACTTGTAGCCCCAGCTACTAGGGAGGCAGATGCAGGAGAATCACCTGAACTCAGGAGGCAGAGGTTGCAGTGAACCAAGATTGCACCACTGTACTCCAGCCTGGGTGACAGTGCAAGACTGTGTCTCAAAAAAAAAAAAAAAAAGAAAGAAAGAAAGAAAAAAACTGAGACTCTCTCTTTTTTTTTTTTTTAGAGATGGGGTTTCACCTTGTTGGTCAGGGTGATTTCGAACTCCTAACCTCAGGTGATCCACCCACCTCAGCCTCCCAAAGTGCTGGTATTACAGGCGTGAGCCATGGCAAGAGTCTCACCACACCCACTAAGACTCTCTTTTTGTGAGTGCAAGGTAGCTTTCAACTTTCACCTGTAGCACAAAGTGGAGGTTCAGAACATGAACAGACTCTGTAGCCAGGCCACCAGACTCTGCCACTTGCTGGTTGTGTGACCTTGGGCAAGTTACATAACCTCTCTGTGCATCATTTTCTAATCTGTAAAATGAGGATAACAGCTAGGCACGGTGGTTCATGCCTGTAATCCCAACATTTTGGAAGGCTGAGGCAGGCGGATCACAAGGTCAGGAGTTTGAGACCAGCCTGGCCAATATGGTGAAACTATCTCTACTAAAAATACAAAAATTAGCCTGGTGTGGTGGCGCCTGCCTGTTGTGCCAGCTACTCCAGAGGCCGAGGAGGAAGAATCACTTGAACTCAGGAGGCGGAGGTTGCAGTGAGCTGAGATCATACCACTGCACTCCTCTCTGGGTGACAGGGCAAGACTTCATCTCAAAAACAACAACCAAAAACAAACAAAAACAAATGATTTTTCTAATGATAAAGTATTTTAGAAAGTCGAGGTGTTTGCTTCCATAAGGAACCTGGGTATGGCATTAGTCACATAAGCAGGTTACTATGAACTTGCTCTGTTGTCTGCTAATCAACAGAATCTGGAGACATACCACTAAATCTGAGTCACTGTAAACATGTGAGTGTATACCTACAGGAGGGGTGGTTCCTTGTACGAAAAACAGCCTCAGTAAATCACTGAAACTCTGCTGGCAAACATTTTCAATGCAAGTAATGCACCTCTATTTCACCCCGGTGCTTACAATGCTTTCTGAAAAAATTCCAAATGACCAAGACACCATTTTGGACCAAAAGCAAGCTGGTATCTTCCAGTAACAAATACTGTAACTTGAACGCAGTCTTTAATAATGAGAAATTAGTGGAAGGGAGCATCCATTCCCTTAGAAATCAGTTAATATTGCCATTAATAAAAGGTAGGGCAACCGGGTGCCGTGGCTCATTTGGGAGGCAGAGGCAGGAATATCACTTGAGGTCAGGAGTTCGAGACCAGCCTGGCCAACATGGCGAAACCCCGTCTTTACTAAAAGTACAAAAATTTAGAGATTCTCGCGGCAGCGCCACTCAGGTATCAGGTGACGCTAGGTGAACAGACCGTCACGTGACACGGAAGTGGCTCTGAACAGGAAGAGGACGAAAAGAAGAACCATCCGCCACGCGGCCACGCAGAGAGGAACGGGACTCGCAGCCACCGTGATCAGCAAAGGTCAATATCCAACACAGCCAACCTACCCTGCGCAGCCTCCTGGGAATCCGGTATACCCCCAGATCTTGCATCTTCCTCAGGTTCCACCCTATACTGATAATCCACCTGCCTATTCGTCCGAGCTTTGTCCACCCAGGGGCTGCCGCAGTCCCCAACATGTCGGACGCATTTCCTGGAGCCTCTTTATATCTTTCCATGTGGCTATTGGGCCTTTAGGCTCCACAATCCCCGTGACTTACTATCCAGTTGGTCCCATGTGTCCACCTGGCCCCTCAGTGCTGGTGGAAGAAGGTACGAAGCAGGTGCCAGCTTTGGAACTGGGGCTACTGTTGGCAACATTCCTCCTCCACCTCCTGCATGCTCTCCCAATGCTGCTCAGCTTGCAGTCATGTAGGGAGCCAACGTCCTCGTAATTTAGGAACGGGATCTAATTCATGGGTGGTTCAGATGGTGGCTACACCATCTGGTGAGGAACCAAGGCCACCTTTGTGCCGGGAAAGACATCACATACCTTCAACATTTCTCACAATGTTGTAACTGCTTTAGTCATACTAACATGAACTTGCAGTTTAGACACATGCTGCTGGGGTGTCTTTCTGGTGCCCACACTTTCAGGCACTTTTCAAATTTAAAGACTATTTTGAAGATTTGAAAAAAAATACAAAAATTAGCTAGGCATGGTGGTGGGCGATTGTAATCCCAACTACTTGAGAGGCTGAGGCAGAAGAATCGCTTAAACCTGGGAGGCGGAAGTTGCAGTGAGCCGAGATGGCGCCATTTCACTCTAGTCTGGGCGACAAGAGCGAAACCTCATCTCAAAAAAAAAAAAAAAGAAAAGAAAAGAAAAGAATTAGGGGAAACTGTTTTTTTTTTTTTTTTTTTTTTGAGACGGAGTTTCACTCTTGTTACCCAGGCTGGAGTGAAATGGCGTGATCTCGGCTCACCGCAACCTCCGCTTCCTGGGTTCAGGCAATTCTCCTGCCTCAGCCTCCTGAGTAGCTGGGATTACAGGCGCGCGCCACCATGCCCAGCTAATTTTTTGTATTTGTAGTAGAGACGGGGTTTTACCATGTTGACCAGGATGGTCTCGATCTCTTGACCTCGTGATCCACCCGCCTCGGCCTCCCAAAGTGCTGAGATTACAGGCGTGAGCCACCGCGCCCGGCCTTTTTTTTTTTTTTTTTTTTTGAGACGGAGTCTCATTCTGTCGCCCAGGCTGGAATACAATGGCGCCATCTCGGCTCACTGCAACTTCTGCCTCCCAGGTTTAAGCGATTCTCGTGCCTCAGCCTCCTGAGTAGCTGGGATTACAGGGGCGCACCATCACGTCTGGCTAGACGGGGTTTCACCATGTTGGTCAGGTTGGTCTCAAATTCCTGACTTTGTGATCAGCCTTCCCCAGCCTCCCAAAGTGCTGAGATTACAGGCGTGAGCCGCCGCGCCAGGCCTAGGGGAACCCTTTTTTAGAGATTTGCTCGGGAACCAAAAATTCGCGTTTATTTTAAACCTTTGGTCTACGTTTGAGGTATCTGGATTTCTGCTTTTTTCTTTTTTTTTTTTGAGACGGAGTCTCGTTCTGTCGCCCAGGCTGGAGTGCAATGGCACGATCTCGGCTCACTGCAGCCTCCGCCTCCCGGATTCAAGCGATTCTCCTGCCTCAGCCTCCCGAGTAACTGAAATTACAGGCGCACGCTGCCATGCCTGGCTAATTTTTGTATTTTTTTAGTAGCGACAGGGTTTTGCCATGTTGGGCAGGCTTGTCTGGAACTCCTGACCTCAGGTGATCTGCCAGCCCCGGCCTCCCAAAGTGCTGAGATTGCAGGCGAACCACTGCTCCTGGCCTGGATTTCTGCTTTTAATATCACATTGTGAAGATTTAAAGAGAAAATATCTCTGTAGACATTGTTAATTTTGTAATACTGATATAATTTCTTGTATTTTTCCATATCATCTACTGAAACTAATAGCTCAGAATTTAAAAAAAAAAAACAAAAAACAAAAAAAAACGTTTATTTTCCCAATCTGTAACGCTTCTGGTGACAGAAGAACCTGCTGGTTAAGGACTTAGGTTTTGAGTTTGGTGGATGTGGGATTGAATCGTGGATAAGATCTCAGTTTGTATAGAGGCATGCATATAGGCCTCATTTAAACATATTCTTAGAGGGCTGTGGAAGTAATGTGTTTATATGCATAGAATTTAGTCTCCACGGCTGAGCACAGTGGCTCATACCTGTAATCTCAGCATTTTGGGAGGCTGAGGCATGTGGATCACTTGAGGTCAGGTGTTCCAGAGCAGTGTGGCCAACATGGTGAAATTCTGTCTCTACTAAAAATACAAAAATTAGCCAGGTGTGGTGGCGTGCGACTGTAATCCCAGCTATTTGGGAGGCTGAGGCAGGAGAATCACTTGAACCCTGGAGGCATAGGTTGCAGTGACCTGAGATTGCACCACTGCACTCCAGCCTGGGTAACACAATGAGACTCTGTTTCAAAAAAAAAAAAAGAATTTAGTACCCATGCTGGCTCAGATGTTGACAGCTACTGTTATGAATCTGGCTCTATGGGGAACAGTTGCTTCATCACTCTTTAAAGACAAGACACTCCTAAATTATCTACCATGCCATTTTATTTAGAAAGCCTCAACATGATTGATATATTTTTATTTTATTTTATTTTTTTGACACAGAGTTTTGCTCTTGTTGTCCAGGCTGGAGTGCAATAGTACAATCTCGGCTCACTGCAACCTCTGCCTCCTGGGTTCAAGCGATTCTCTTGTCTCAGCCTCCTGAGTAGCTGAGATTACAGGTGCCCGCCACCAAGCCCAGCTAATTTTTGTATTTTAGTAGAGACAGGATTTCACCACGTTGATGAGGCTGGTTTCAAACTCCTGATCTCAGGTGATCCACCCACCTCGGCTTCCCAAAGCGCTAGGATTACAGGCATGAGCCACCTTGCCTGACTGATAAATGTGGGATTAAATATTCACACTCACTTCAAGTGTTCATATCTGAATACTGAATTAGTCTGTTTTTATGCTGCTGATAAAGACATACCTGAGACTGGGCAATTTACAAAAGAAAGAGGTTTAATTGGACTTACAGTTCCACATGGCTGGGAGGCTTCACAGTCATGGAGGAACATAAGGAGGGTAAGCCACATATTACATGGATGGCAGCAGGCAAAGAGAGAGCTTGTGTGGGGAGACTCCCGATTTTAAAAGCATCAGATCTCGTGAGATTTATTCACTATCAGGAGAACAGCACAGGAAAGACTCATCTCCATGATTCAATTACCTCCCACTTGGTTTTCCCAGGACACATGGGGATTGTGAGATTTACAATTCAAGATGAGATTTGGGTGGAGACACAGCCAAACTATATCAAATACCATGTAATTTGAGTCTAGGAGAAATCTTAAGGCCTTAAACTTAGAGAGACTTTATAAAAGCAGAGGCTAGCTCCATCTGGACTGTTTATTCCTTCAGAATATTATGCCTACTTGTATTCCCAATGCCTGACTCAGGGCTCTCCCACAGTTCGTGCTCAATGAATATTGGTAAGAAAAAAATGGTTCATTGAGGAGATGTTTGCAGTAATTCAGGTGATCGATGACATTTGACTTTTGTGAATGAATCTCAATTGGGTGGATTCTCTACCTATAGGTACAAGAGGAAGAGGATGAGAAATATTTCCTGTTCTCTCAATAGCTTTTAAAATAATAACATGTCATAAAAAGCCTCCTCATTCCACTATCCAACATTTTAAAAGCCTAAGACTGGGCCAGGTGCAGTGGCTAACTCCTCTAATTCCAGCACTTTGGGAGGCCAAGGCAGGTGAATCTCTTGAGCTGAAGACTACGGGACCAGCCTGGCCAACAAAGTGAGACATCCCCCCTCCCCTGCATTTGTCAGTAATCCCAGCTACTCAGGAGGCTGAGGTGGGAGAATCACTTGAGCTTGGGAGGCGAAGGTTGCTGTGAGATTGGGGTTGTGCCACTGCACTCCAGCCTGGGCAACACTGTCTCAAAATAATAAGAATAATAATAAATGGCGTAAGTCCATAGCCCTTTAGAACTGGAAGAAGCCTACTAGGCCAACCCCTTCATTTGAATGGAGGTTTTTTTTTTGGTTTGGTTTTTTTTTTTTTTTTTTTTTGAGACAGAGTCTCCCTCTGTTGCCCAGGCTGGGGTGCAGTGGCGCGATCTCAACTCACTGCAACCTCCGCCTCCCAGGTTCAAGCAATTATCCTGCCTCAGCCTCCCGAGTAACTGGGATTACAGGCACACGCCACTATGCCCGGCTAATTTTTATTTTTTTTTTAGTAGAGACTGGGTTTCACCATGTTGGCCAGACTGGTCTCGAACTCCTGACCCTGTGATCCGCCCGTCTTGGCCTCCCAAAGTGCTAGGATTACAGGTGTGAGCCACTGCGCCCGGCTTGAACTGAGTCTTGATTAGTGTTAGCCAGTAGCCATTTGTGGAAGGTCGCACAGTAAGTAGTCAGGACTGGAAATCTGGTCTTTGAAACCTATCAGTCCATGGTCATTTGACCTGCCTGTTTGTAAAACAATGTCGTTACTTAAGTATACTTTTTAATAGAAAAACTGGGTGTAAGCAAGAGTATCAAAGTGGTGTTCTGATGCCTGCATTCAACTTTGGCAGCGTGCACTTGACAGGCACAGGTACTCAGGACGTTGCCCGCCGACCTGTCTGTCGTTCATATGGCGCCCACCTTAGAGTAACGCCGGTAATGCTGACCTTGCTCCATTATTTGTATTAATTTATTGAGCTAGCAGGGAAACGGCTTGGTAAAGCAGTCTCAGCTGCTAGAGAAGAGGCAAGAGTCCGCCGGCGCCCACCATCAGAGCTTGACAACAAGCAGGACCGGAGGTTGGGAAAAAAATACAGGGACAGAATGAATGTGTGCATAGCGCGGGGAGATGGGTATTGGGGAGAGGGCAAGAGACTGTGATCAGATTATCTGAGGTTTCAGAACTTCTATATCAAGACCAAGGAACCAAATGAAAACCCAACTCCTCCAGGGAGCCCTGGAAAGTTCGAAGGACATAGTTTGAGGGAGCGAGTCCTGCAGCTCCTCGCGCCCTCGTCTCCCCCGCGCTTGCCCCAGGACAGGGGCCGCCCCAACCCGGGTGCGCTGAGCCTGGCAGCGCCCCGAGCCCCTTCTTTCTTTGCCTCCTCGGTCCGAAGGGAAACAGGCTCGAGCAGCGTTCGGGGCTCACCCATCAGCCGCGGAGGAAAAGGGGGAGGAGAGAGGAGGCGGGAGGCGGGAGGCGGGAGGAGGAGTTTCTGGGCGGCCGAGAGCCCCCGGTGGGGCTGGCTGAGAAGCGCCCTTCCCCCCGCGCGCTGATTGCTGTGGCGTCCTGCCCGTCCCCGCCCGCGTGTGTACGAGGGAGGGCGAGTGCGCCCGGTCGGCCCGATGGGGGTAATCGAGGGTTTCGGGGACGGCAAGCGGCACTTTCCTCTTTCCAGAGAGTGAGGGAGGACAGTCGGCTGCCCTCGCGCCCGGCCACTTTCCCTGCGCGTTTCCCGGAGCTCCCTGCAGGAGGTGAGAGTCCCCGGCGGGTCCGGATGGCGTAGTTGTGCCGCGGCGCAGCAGCTGCCGGAGCTAGCCGCCGCCGAGCGCTGGGCGGGGAAACTTTCCGCCGCTTTCCTCCAACTTGCCGCGGGTGGATCTCCGCTGGACACACCGCCTCCGAGGTACGTGCCGGCCCAGCCCCGCGGCGCTGCAGGCTGCGCGGTGCCCGTCGGTGCGGCGCGGGGTGCCAGTACCTGCTTCCCGGCCGGGGTCACTCCAGCGGCAGGGACCTCCGGGCTTGAGAGGGCGGCGCTGGTGGGGCAGTGTTTACGCTCCGGGGAGCAGGGACTGGTGGCCAGCGGTGCGTGGGGAGCGGCCGCACGGGGCGGGCAGTGCTCCCAGCGATGCTCAGTGCTGGGGAGGAATTCTCCATGCCTGCCCTCACTCTTCCTCTCCGTGGTTCCTTCTGACCCCTGCGGGGTGCGGCGGCCACTTTCCTCCCGGCGCGTGACAGCGTCGGTGGGAATGGTTTGTTGTGGGTTCGCAGTCAATTGCCGTGGCCCAGACTGTGGCTCCCGGACTCAGGCACCAACGCGGTTTGCGCTCCCCGCTGGCCGCGCCCTCGCGGTGCTTCGCGGGCTGTGCAGCCAGCTGCAGCTCGGCCCCTCCCGCAGAGAACGCGCCCCGGTTTATTTTGAAGGCTCTCTTCGTGTATTCGTTTGGTTAGGACAAACTTGGAAATCTTGGACTGTCGCTAGAAGAATCTGCTTGCAGACTTGATCTTATTAGGGCATTTGCACCACTTTGCAGAATCGCGTAGTCAGGAGCGGACGTGTCAAGCATGAATTACCTTGGCAAAGTAGAACTTAGTGGATTTGATGTCCTCACAAAAAGCTGGAAGAAGAAAACCGTTCAATTTCCCTGGCTGTGAAGTGGGAATAGTAGTACTTGCCCCGTAAAGTTGCTGTGAGCATCGAATGATTCAGTGTGTGCAAGGTGCTACAACAGTGCCTGGCACCCAGTAAGCGCCGCACGGAGGTTAGCGCTGCTTGCCCCTAGCCCTGCGGTGGCGGGATAGGAGCGGCGAGGGCAGAGGATAGTAGGAATGACAGGCTGTGATGGGGAAACAGAAGTTACCTCCTCCCGAAGAAGTGAGCGGTTTTGGAGAAGTCTCCACAGGTAGTAAAAACACACCGTTTTCCTGAATGGTACTCAGACTGCAAACAGTTACTTCAATGTGGACTCAGCTGTTTCTTTTGGATAATAACAGCTAACGTTTACTAAGCCCATACTATGTGCACTTAATCCTCACAGCATCTCTATGGTGAAAGCACTATTAATAACCCTGTATTAACAGGGAAGACACTAGAGGTTAGGTTACTTGTCCAAGATCATACACAACTTTCTGTTAATTCTGACTCCAAAGCTGGCTTCTTCCCTCAGCGGAGAGCGGCAAGTGCAGGCTGATTTGTGTGTACATAGATTTGTGTGCATAGTCCATGAGTCTTCTCCCATCTTTCAGCTTCCTATTTGAGCTGGACGCGTATTTCTTTAAACATACATAAGGTATCTGTGATGAATTTAGGTGATTTTACATACTTACGAGGGTGCCGAATTAAAGTTCCTTTGAAACTGGCCCCAAATAATTATAAATAGATCTCTGACTTATATTACTTGACATAGATTTTTCTTTTTTCTTTTTCTTTTTTATGCATAGATAATTTTTGTATTTTTCGTAGAGATTTTTTCTTTTTTTGAGACGGAGTCTCGCTCTGTCGTAAGGCTGGAGTGCAGTGGCACGATCTCCTGTCACTGCAACCTCCGATCCCGGGTTCAAGCGATTCTCCTACCTCGGCCTCCCGAGTAGCTGGGACTACACTACAGGTGCCCTCCACCACGCCCAGCTAATTTTTGTATTTTTAGTAGAGACGGGGTTTCACCATATTGGCCAGGATGGTCTCGATCTTTTGACCTTGTGATCCATCTGCCTCCACCTCCCAAAGTGTTGGAATTACAGGTGTGAGCCACTGTGCCTGGCCAACATGGATCTTTATTCTTAATTTCTTTTATTAATTCTCCAGACATTGTTGATCACCATTATTTGGCTTCCTTAGGAAACAGCTTGAGGTTGGCACAGGAGGTAGGGAAATAATTCTTACCCCCTTAAGGGCTATTAACATGAAATTGATTTCATGCCATTGTGTCAGTTAAAGGATGTTGCTCTGTTTCTTGCTGTTCTTTGCTTTTGGCTTTATTTCTGCATTGTTTAGTGTTTCAAGGCTTCAGCACTTTTTTTTTTTTTTTTTTTTTTTTTTTGCTCTTCAGTTTGTCATTTGTCAACTTAAATTTTTCCTGTTTTGATGGAATCTGAGCATTATATGGCAGCTTTGCCTGACAACTGTTGATTGAGCTCATGTTTTTAAATATAAAAATCACCAACATATTTTTGAACCCCAGCACTTCAAAGGCAACCCCTGGGGAGTTCATTGTTATTTTGAATATTAGTCAATAGGGGGAGCATAACACATTATTGATATCTATAAGGCACATAAACCCGTTTTTAGAGTATTCAACATATATTTTGAAAGGGCAGAATGTGGCTTTATCTAGCAAAATAAAAGTTACTTTTGGAGTTTATAATGGAGGACTAGATTTAATTTGAACTGATTAAAATAAGAATGACCTGGAGGACAGGGCCTGTATGTTGAATACATGTCAAGAACTCCATGGTGGCTGCACAGATAATAGATAAACACACATATAATTTTCTTCAGTTTTTTCCTTAGGAGGTGTGTAGGCCAGGCACAGTGGCCCAAACCTGTAATCCCAGCATTTTGGGAGGCTGAGGTAGGAGCATCACTTGAGCCAAGGAATTGGAGACCACCCGGGCAATATAGTGAGACTCCCATCTCTTTAATAAATTAAGTTTGTATGTAAACTAATTTTGTGTAGTTTGAATAATATTTCAACTTATCTAGGAGAACTGGAAATCCAGAGGAATTTGTTGTGAATCCTTTTGTAATGATCCTCATTTGTCTTTTGTAGAAAACTGGATATAATGAATTTGTTCTCAGAGAGGTTGGTGTGTTCACAATCCTGTCATCATCTTTCATTAACATCTTTTAAGTGCAAGACAATAGGGGATCAGTAATCCTAAATAACAGCAGTTCTATTACTGTGCATTCCTCAGAGACTTGTGTTAACATTGAAGTATACTAATAGTTCAGATGTATCATATTTGATACTAGTATAGATATGATATGTCTATACTCATACCTGTAAATATAAACAATAATGATAAATATACTTGGAAAATCAAACTTGACTTTTAAAAAAAGGTTTTTGGCTGGGTGCAGTAGCTCATGTCTGTAATCCCAGCATGTTGGGAGACTGAGGCAGGTGGATCACTTGAGGTCAGGAGTTTGAGACCAGTCTGGCCAATATGGCAAAACACAGTCTTTACAGAAGATACAACATTGCCAAGCATGGTGGTGCACACCTGTAATCCCAGCTACTCCAGAGGCTGAGGTGGCAGGATCCCTGGAGCCCAGGAGGTGGCGGTTGCAGTGAGCTGAGATCATGCCACTGCACTCCAGCCTGGGAGACAGCAAAGCTCTGTCTGAAAAAAATGGCTTTCAATTCTTGTCGGTAGTTTTGTAGGCCAGTCTCCTTTCTTGCTTCTTGCGTATTATGTAGAATCTTTTTTTTTTTTTTTTTGAGACAGAGTCTCACTCTCTTTCCTAGCTGGAGTGCAGTGGCGTGATCTCAGCTCAGTGCAACCTCGACCTCCCAGATTCAAGTGATTCTCCTGCCTCGGCTTCCCGAGTAGCTGGGACTACAGGAGTGTGCCACCATGCCTGGCTAATATTTTGTATTTTTAGTAGTGACAGAGTTTCACCGTGTTAGCCTGAATGGTCTCCATCTCCTGACCTTGTGATCTGACCACCTCGGCCTCCCAAAGTGCTGAGATTACAGGTGTGAGCCACTGTGTCCAACCCCATATTATGTAGTATTCATTTACCTTTATTTCATTTACCATGTTAGAGTCCTATGGATCCTGTTTTAAAATAACTTTCAAACTTAGCCCAGTCCCTTCTTTTTAAATCTTAGCATTGCACAGAGTAGCATTTATTTAGTATCTCATTTAGTCTTCTGTGCTTTGCTCTAGTTTACTTGAGTAATTCAACAAACACTTATAACCTCCTACTCCTTAATAGGCTTATGGTTCCTGGTCTTGGAGGTTGGCAAATTAGTTGTCCTTATTCAGTGCTCTGATAGCTGGGGGCCAAGATGCCTTCAGGTTGCTTAGGACTTTCTTACAGAAACCCTTTATTGATAAATTGGTTTGCTTGAAGGAAAATATTGTTACATTCTTTTTAAGACTCAAAGGAATTAATTTTTCTCTCTTGCATGCAAACTTGGTTGTGACTTGTAAAAGTCAGGTGAGTGCTTGTTTTTCTGAGGGCAGAATCTGAGTCTAAGAGCCCAAGGAACTCAACCGTCCTTTGAGTTTTTTTTTTTTTAATTTAATTTAATTAATTTGTTTATTTTTAATTTTTTTTATTTTTAAAGACAGGGTTTCACCATGTTGGTCAGGCTGGTCTTGAACTCCCAACCTCAGGTGATCTGCCCGCCTTGGCCTCCAAAGTGCTTGGATTACAGGCATGAGCCACTACGCCCGGCCCGTCCTTTGAGTTTTAAGAAGGTGATTGCTGCTGACTTTTTTAGTACACAAGTGATGATCAGTTTCCTGGGTTCAAAAATCTGTGAAAGGCTCTCACTACATTTTAAACTTAACAGACAGAAGAGTTAGAATTTAGAGAGACCCACATGCTGCGCGCCCAGAGCTCTCAGCGCTACTCCCAGCCACAGCCTCCTGCACGCTTCGCTCAGCTCCAACATGGCAAAAATCTCCAGCCCTACAGAGACTGAGCGGTGCATCGAGTCCCTGATTGCTGTTTTCCAGAAGTATGCTGGAAAAGATGGTTATAACTACCTCTCTCCAAGATGAAGTTCCTGAGCTTCATGAATACAGAACTGGCTGCCTTCACAAAGAACCAGAAGGACCCCGGTGTCCTTGACCACATGATGAAGAAACTGGACACCAACAGGGATGGGCAGCTAGATTTCTCAGAATTTCTTAATTTGATTGGTGGCCTAGCTATGGCTTGCCATGACTCCTTCCTCAAGGCTGTCCCTTCCCAGAAGCGGACCTGAGGACCCCTTAGGCCTGGCCTTCAAATCCACCCCATTTCCTTCCAGCCTTTCTGTCATCATCTCCACAGCCCACACATTACCCCTTGAGCCCAGCACACCAGCCACTTGATGCAGGCCCCACCTGCAGATAAAACAATGTCACTTTTTTAAAACATAAAAAAAAAAAAAAGAATTTAGATAGTGGCTATGTAAGTAGTAATATTGCTGTAATATTTTGCCTGGATGATTCTGCCCTGTGGTCATTTCGAATTACCCCTGTTATTTTTGTTTTCAGACGGAGTCTCACTCTGTCACCAGGCTGAAGTGCAGTGGCATGATCTTGGCTCCCTGCAACCTCCACCTCCCAAGTTCACATGATTCTCCTGCCTCAGCCTCCCGAGTAGCTGGGACTACAGGCGTGTGCCACCATGCCCACCTAATTTTTGTATTTTTAGTAGAGATGAGGTTTCACCGTGTTGGCCAGGATGGTCTCGATCTCTTGACCTTATGATCAGCCTGCCTTGGCTTCCCAAAGTTCTGGGATTACAGGCGTGAGCCACCACGCTGGACCCTACCCCTGTCTTGATAATTCATTTTGAAATGTATTTTTGTGGTTCTTTCATTGCTGTTGGATAAAAATTGTAATTGTCAGATTTATTTTTTATTTATATACTTACTCATATAAAAATTTAAATATAAAAATATATGGCCGGGTGTGGTGGCTTATGCCTGTAATCCCAGCACTTTGGGAGGCTGAGTAGGGCAGATCACAAGGTCAGGAGATCGAGACCAGCTTGGCCAACATGGTGAAACCCCATCTCTACTACAAATACAAAAATTAGCCTGATGTGGTGGTGCACACCTGTAGTCCCAGCTACTCAGGAGGCTGAGGCAGGAGAATCGTTTAAACCTGGGAGGTGGAGGTTGCAGCGAGCCAAGATCACGCCATTGCACTCCAGCCTGGGCGACAGGGTGAGACTCTGTCTCAGAATAACAAAAAACAAAAAAAAGCCATATATATAAAATCTCACATATATTATCTAAAATATATATTTTATAATATAAAAATCATATATATTTTTTAAGACAGTCTCACTATGTTTCCCAGGCTGGTCTCAAATTCCTGAGTGATCCTCCCGCCTCATCTTCTCAAATTGTTGTGATTACAGGCATGAGCCACTGCACCTGGCTGTCAGATTTATTAGCTGCTGGAGGACAGTCTTCTTTTTCATTCTTAACAGTTATTTTAAAGTGATTTTATTGCCATTTTTTTTGTCAGTCTACTGGAGCATTTTTCTTATATTTTTAAATGTATTTAAAATAATAGTAAATTTTAAAAACATTAGCCTTTTAAATGTTTAGGCTGGGCGTGGTGGCTTATGCCTGTAATCCCAGCACTTTGGGAGCCTGAGGCCAGATCACCTGAGGTCGGGAGTTTGAGACCACCCTGACCAACATGGAGAAACCCCGTCTCTACTAAAAATTCAAAATTAGCCCAGCATGTAGTGCATGCCTGTAATCCCAGCTACTTGAGAGATGGAGGCAGGAGAATCACTAATCACTTGAGCCTGGGAGGCAGAGATTGAAGTGAGCCAAGATTGCGCCATTGCACTCCAGCTGGGCAACGAGAGTAAAACTCCGTATCAAAAAAAAAAAAAAAAAAGCAATTATGCATTGCCACTAGGAATATAAACAATTTGGAATTTAAGAGTGAATCTAAGTTATATGAAAGGCTAACGTTTAACACATAACAGTTAGCCTTCAACAGATTGAGTGAGGGCATTTCTGTAGGAAGAAAATTAAGTGTACCAAGATCTATAGCAGTAATTTCTCTGGTTCCACATCTTCAGAGTAACACTTGGAATGATATCATTGTTTCTTTGCAGCATTTCATAAAACACAAGCTGTTGCTAATTTGTTCAGTTTCTAGTCAAGCTGAAATAAATCAACACAGCTTGGAAGGGCCTTACAACAAGGATCTGGGTTCATTTCCTGGGCTCTGTCCATTTCTAGATTTCTTATTTTATATCTTTTGAAATAGCACATTTGTTTGTTAACTGACATTGAGCTTTATTTTTTCTGCTTGCAAAGTCCTTCCTTGATTAAGAATCAGCACAAATTTCCAAGCATTCTTCCTCCCCACTTAAAGACTAATGATTTTGATGGCTTGCTCTCTCAACCAAAATGTGTTTTTGAAACATTAATGTAAATGCTGCATGAGGCTACTCTCATTTGGAATTCAGTCTTCATTTTTTATTCTTCAGTTTTTCAGACCAAAGATGAAGAATTAATAGCCTGACAACTGTTTATGAGGAATGGAGACCATATTTAAAATGGAAGGTCTGGAACAAGAGCCCCAGAACCACGCCTTCAGGCCATCCTAATGTGTCCTGCTGAAGATAATTTTTTGGTGTGTGGGGGGAGGGAGTTTAATGTCTGGTTTTTGTGCCGTGTTTCTTTTATGTTGAAATCTTCTAGCCTGGGAAGAGGATTCAGTTATATGTAGAGCCTGGCAAAGTATCCGATCTAGATACCATGCTGGTTAGGGCTTTTGTTCATATTTGAATGGGAGATAACATAAAGCAGGATTTAAATGGGTAGGGAGACTAGAAAAAGGAGGGGAGTGTCTACTTTATTGGGAGAAATCCACTTTTGCATAAGTTGATTTTTAGACTTAGATTTTAATTTTTTTTTTTTTTTTTTGGAGATAGAGTCTTGCTTTGTCACTTAGGCTGGAGTGCAGTGATACAGTCTCTGCTCACTGCAACCTCTGCCTCCTGAGTTTAAAGTGATTCTCGTGCCTCAGCCTCCCGAGTAGCTGGGATTACACGGGTGGGCCACCACATGTCGCTCATTTTTGTATTTTTAGTAGAGACAGGGTTTCATCATGTTGTCCAGGCTGGTCTTAAACTCCTGGCCTCAAGTGATCCACCCACCTCAGCCTCCCAAAGTGCTGGGACTACAGGTGTGAGCCACCACACCCACAAGCTGACTTTAATGTTAAACTGTTGCCAGGATAATAATTTAGAATTAAGTCTGAAATGTTAGCTCTATCTTTACTTTAAAAAAAATGGTTATACAGAATTGTATACTCTCTGTACTGTCTTGGACACTGGACTCCTAGTGAAAGGGGCCTTTGGAGTTGGGTGCTGTTCGCAGGAGGATGAAACACCTGCTTTTCTGTCCTTCCAGGCACATAGTTCATTTCTCTGGTGTATGCCAAAGGTCAGTTTGTGTAAGACTGCTGATGGATCATTTGTAAAAACACATTTAAGTTGATTAGTCCTTGAAAAAATGATATTTAGAAAACAATCTTTGCAGATACTAGTCCTTGAGGATCACGTTGCCTTGAGGGAAGGTCTGCAGTTTCACTGGCATGACTCACTACCTTTGATAGGTGAGAACATCAAATGGGCCAGGTGAAGGGTCTAGTAGAACTTTGGATTTCTTTTTAAATTTGTATTGTATTATTTTGCTAATGGAAACTTGACGAATACTTAATTCCATCTGGCAACTGAAAAGAGTCCCTTTTGGGAGTATTGTTTTGTTAGCATTTTAAGTGATTTATTGTTTTGACAGTGTGATATTGGTCCTTGGATGCAAAAATACTCTGGTGGTTGTTTTGCAAATTTCATTTTGTAATTAACTAACTGTGTGATAATTGCTGGAGCAGAACGTGGCTTTTTTTTTTTTTTTTCATTCTTGGAAGGTTATTTGAGGCGAAAAACTTAGATTCTAATCACAAAGCCGTGTGTTCATGTGGTACCTACGTACTTTGTAAGATAGATGCTCACTGTGTTGTTGTGAGTTATCTCTTTTATGTTTTTTTTCTTTAAAACAAAACTCTTCTGAATCGCCACAAAAAATAAGTATCTCATTTTGTTGTATTAGATTTTGTGCAGTTGGCTGGCAAATTAAACTTTGAGGGAAAGCACCATTGACTCATTACATACATTTTGTATCATTGCAGTTTAAGGTCTTCCCTATGTGTGTGGGAGAAGTTTCTGATCTAAATGGGCATGTTTCCTATTGCTGGCCTATCTTCTCGCCAAAGCCTTTCTGAATAGACATTCCTATTCATTTTCTTATTTTCAAGACTTTAGACAGATTGTTACTTGTTACGTATTAGTGATAAATCATCTGAATCATGAAAAACATACTTAGGCCAACAACCCATTTTGTAAATACACTTGTCTTTAAGCTTTTAATCTGTCATACTCGTTATTTGTTACAGTAGCTATACATTGGATGTATCATGTTTCTGACACAGGAGCTAGGGGAAGGATGACCTACTTGTTGTATTTCATGTTTTTCCATATTTATATCCTTTCTAAATTTGTGGCATCTTTATTTCGTTGTTAGAGTGGTTACTCTGTAAGCTGTTCCAGGTTTTAATTTCGTCACTGTGTGGGCTAAATAAGGAGGTTTCCTGTAGAAAAAATTCTACTAAATTCCTGAAAATGTCAATTAAAAATTAGCCAGGGGTGGTGGTGTACGCTTGTAGACCCAGCTTCTCAGGAGGGCTGAGGCAGGGCGATTGCTTGAGCCAGGAGGTCGAGGCTGCAATGAACCATGATTGTACCACTGCGCTCCAGCCTGGGTGACTGGGTGACAGAATGAAACCTTATCCTTACCCCCACCACACAAAAAAAATGAAGAAAAAAGAAAATGTCTCCAAAAAGTATCCCATCTAGATACCATGCAGGTTAGGGCTTTTGGTCATGTTTGAATGGGAGATAGCTGAACATAAAGCAGGATTTAAATGGGTAGGGAGGCTAGGAAAAGGAGGGGAGTGTTTAATTTGTTGGGAGAAATCCACTTTTGCATAATAATAGGGGATTTAAGTGTTTTCTTTGGAGTTAATATATATTTCAAGTAGGTAGATAGGTAAGAGGTTTGCAAAAGAAGTTTTGCTAAGGTTAAGGTTCTGTAGTTGGCAACTCTTATAACCCTGAAGATCCTGTTCTCTAAAGCGAGGAAAAAGCAGTCTGTTTTCAATTATGTATCACAAAAAATAGTGAAATTAAGCCAAGAAAAATGATCATTTGGGAGTTGGGTTGCTTTTTTTGCAGAGGGTAAAGGAGAAAGGACTGTAGACACATTTTAAAGAATCTGCTAGTTTTTCTGTTGGCTTTCAGATTTTTCTCAAATGCTCTGTATTGGAAATTAAGAATAATTTTAGGATTAAAGGCTTTTTCTTCCTTCGTCTTCTTTTTGTTTCTCAGAGAGCAAATAGAAGAGCATTTAGGCAATTTTTGCTGACATGAATGGGTTTGGGTCCAGTGTTCCGGGACCTAGCATGTGTTTTTGGTAAAGCCTTTTCCTGCCTGAATGGTGCCAGGTTATGGGCTCACATCATACCTGGTAGTGGTACTATGGTTTTTGTTACATATACTTTTTACCATGCTTTAAACTGAAGTGTAATTCCTGCTGCCTAGCATTGTTCTGCTGGAGGAGAAAACTAGGGATGTTAGTGTGGGAAAGGTATGGAGGTTCGAAGCCTGGTATTTGGATGATGTGTGAGTGAATATACTGTCCTCAGCACATGTCAGAAGCAGCTAGCCTTTCGGGATGCCTGCTGCTAGTTTCAGGATTAGTGGTCCTGTGAGGTCTAGGTGTTAACTAAGAAATCTCCTTTCCACCACCAGAAGATCACCCGTGGCAGGTCTTAGTTCCTGTTTCTCACACCTTACACCTCCACAGAGCGTTGAATAAGACTTTCCTGATGCTACAGAATCTTTGATAATTCTTAGTCTTGTCACTGAGGCTAATGTGTTTTAGCTCTTGATGCTTTTCTTCTCACCTCCCATTTACTCTCCTGCCTGCTGCCGGCTCCCACGCCCACGACACCCCCATGCGGTGCTAGAAGAGGCGCAAAATGCGAGTGCAAAGTTCCATGCTTGCTTTTTGTAGGCATCTTTATTGTCTTCTCCCTGATGCATTTGCTGCTTTACTTCCCTTTTTCTCCCATTTTTTTCCCTTGGTTTTCCTGAAACTAGTTCTTGTGGTTTTCCTCATATGTTCTGGATGTCTCTTCAGTCTTCTGTTTCTTTTCTTTCTTTTTCTAAGAATTTTTTGAGACCGAGTCTCACTGGGTTGTCCAGGCTGGTGTGCAGTGGTGTGACCTAGGCTCACTGCTATCTCTGCTTCCCGGGTACAAGCAATTATCCTGCCTCAGCTGCATCCCCTCCCCTGCCCACCCTCAAGTAGCTGGGATTACAGGCATGTGCCACCAGCCCGGCTAATTTTTGTATTTTTAGTAGAGACGAGGTTTTGCCATGTTGGCCAGGATGGTCTTGAACTCCTGACCTCAGGTAATCCACCTGCCTCGGCCTCCCAAAATGCTGGGATTACAGATGTGAGCCACAGTGCCTGGCCCAGTCTTCCTTTTCAATGCTTGATCCCTATGGGTTGACATTTTCCAAGGTTCCGTTTTCTTTTTCTCCCCTCCCATGCCCTCTCTTCCCCTCCCCTCCCCTCTCCTTCCTCCACTCCTCTTTTCTCTCTCTTCTCTTTTCAGTCTACATTTAGTTACTCATATTTCTGTGCTTCAATTGCAGCAGCTCCCAGTTTTTAATTTCATACCCAGATTTCCAACAGCCTGTTGGACAGTGCCATCTGGTTGTTCTGTAGGTTTTTCTGTGAAGGTCGAAAAGCCACCGTATTACTTCTCTGTAGTCCACAGCCTCCACAGTGTCACCTTCTGTGTTTCCCATGTCCCTCCTCTGTGGGGGTTCCCGCTTACTCTTCCAGGCTCTCACTGCTGCCAGCTCCTTCGGTGGAGCTTCGTGTGGCTCCTCCTGGCTGGAGCTTCTCTTGCTGGCTCTTGAGAATGTTTTTTCTTCCTTCGGCAGATTGTGGATTTCCCCAGAGCAGGATCGAGACTTACCTTCTTGGTATTCTGGGTGTGTAGCATGGGCCTGGTTTGTAAATGTATTGTCAAATGGAATTCTTCAATTCAGCCCACTTCAGTTATGACTTTGGGGAGAGATCGGGCTTACAGTTGATATAAATTATAGCTATAGAAAAGACACAGGAAATCAACTCAGAATCAGAGTTTAGGGTTAGAGTGGGGCTTAGTTCTGCTTTAAGTTCCTCTGAAGATGAGAACGAGAGAACAGCATTTCCCTCCTTGCTCCTCTGTAGTCTAGTTCCCACCCAACAGCCAGAATGATTGTGATAAAACCTGTCAGATCCCTTCATTCCCTTGCTTAAAACACTCTTGGCTGGGCTAGGTGGCTCACGCCTGTAATCCCAGCACTTTGGGAGGCCGAGGTGGGTGGATCACGAGGTCAGGAGCTCGAGACCAGCCTGGCTAGCATGGTGAAACCCTATCTCTACTAAAAATACAAAAAAAGTAGCTGGGCATGGTGGCTCTCGCCTGTAATCCCAGCTACTCGGTAGGCTGAGGCAGGAGAATTGCTTGAACCCGGGAGGCAGAAGTTGTAGTGAGTCGAGATCGCGCTATCGCACTCCAGCCTGGGTGACAGAGCAAGAGTCCCGTCTCAGAAACAAACAAACAAAAACAACAAACAAAAACACACTCAACTGTTTCCTCTTGTCTTTCTCAGAATAAAAGCCAAAATTCTCACAGTGATCTGTAAAGCCCTGTACAACCAGCCTGCTATTCTCATGCTGATGACCCAGCTGGCTTCCCTCCTGTGCTCTCTGGCTTGCTGCTTACTCTGCTCCAGCACCTGCTTGTTGGTCACTTTGCATGCCAGATACGCTCTGTCTCAGGGCCTTTGCATGCCCTGTTTCCTTTGCTTGGAATGTTTTTTTCCCCAAATAACTACAGAATTCGCTTTTGTTAGGTCCTTACTCAAAACAGACAAACCAAACCAAAACCCCATGCACATCCTTTGTCTCTCCCTTTTCTGGTTTGTTTTCTTAGCATTGGTCTCTATATAATATATAATTATATATTTTTTAATAGTGTGTCTCTTCTGACTAGAATGAAAGTGCCATCAGGGCAGGGATTTTTATGCTTTGTTCCCTGTTGAGTACCCACACCTGGAACACTCCTGACATGAAGCAGGCACTCGATAAACATTATTAAATGAATAAATGAATGACAAACATAATTTTATAGATTTCTTTTTTTTTTTTTTTTTTTTTTTTGTGGCAGGGTCTCACTCTGTTGCCCAGGGTGGAGTGCAGTAGCACAACCTTGGCTCACTGCAACCTGCACCTTCCAGGTTCAAGCCATTCTCCTGCCTCAGCCTCCCAAGTAGCTGGGATTATAGGCATGCATCATACCCAGCTAATTTTTTTGTATTTTTGGTAGAGATGGCGTTTCACCATGTTGGCCAGGCTGGTCTCGAACTCCTGATCTCAAGTGATCCACCAGCTTTGGCCTCCCAAAGTGCTGGGATTACAGGCATGAACCACAGCGCCCAGCCCATTTTATGAATTTTTTATAGCCCCAGTTATTGGCGCACTCAGGGAAAGGGATTAGAAAGGGAAAATTGGGCCAGGAGTGGTGGCTCATGCCTGTAATCCCAGCACTTTTGGAGACTGAGGCAGGCAGATCACTTGAGGTCAGGAGTTCGAGACCAGTCTGGCCAACATGGTGAAACCCCGTCTTTACTAAAAAAAAATACAAAGATTAGCCGGGCTTGGTGGCAGGCACTGTTAATCCCAGCTACTCGGGAGGCAGAGGCAGAAGAATTGCTTGAACTTGGGAGGTGGAGGTTGCAGTAAGCTGAGATAGTGCCACTGCTCTGCAACCTGGGCAACAGAGCGAGACTCCATCTCAAAAAAAAAAAAAAAGGGAAAATTGGCCAGATGTGATGGCTTACCCCTATAATCCCAGTGCTTTGGGAGGCTGAGGCAGGAGGATTATATGAGGCCAGGAATTCAAGATTAGCCTGGGCAACATAGTGAGACCCCATCTCTATTAAAAAATTTTAAAAAGTCAGCCGGGCATGGTGGGACATACCTGTAGTCCCTGCTTACAGGGACTGTAGTTGAGGTTGGAGACTAGCTTGAGCCAAGGAGTTGGAGGCTACAGTGAGCTATGATCATGCCAATGCACACCAGCCTGAGTTACAGAGTAAAACCGTGTCTGCCCCATTATTACTCCCCACCAAAAAGGGAAAACCATCAGATTTGGAGGATGGAGAATCTGATTTTTTTTTTTGAGTGGAGTTTTGCTCTTTTTGCGCAGGCTGGAGTGCAGTGGGGTGATCTTGGCTCACTATAACCTCTGGCTCCCAGGTTCAAGAGATTCTCGTGCCTCAGCCTCCTGAGCAGCTGGGATTACAGGTGCGCACCACCAAGCCCTGCTAATTTTGTATTTTTAGTAGAGATGGGGTTTCACCATGTTGGCCGGGCTTGTCTTGAACTCCTGACCTCAGGTGATCTGCCCACCTTGGCCTCCCAAAGTGCTGGGATTACAGATGTGGGCTACCCAGCCCGGCCTATGAGAATCTGATTTATAAAAAGCCTCATTTAAGAATCGTTGGACTAGAACACTGATCTCTTTTTCATTGTCTGATTTGAAGTAGCACTGTGGCGCGCCCCCTCCCCCGCCGCCCCATCCTTACAAGTGGTTTGGGAAGACTCCCATTTTACCTCTAACAGGCATGGGCTTGTTGAGGTTTCTCTCTGCCTGTGGTTTGCCCTTTAACCCCACAGGCTACAAAGATGGAAAGCAAACACAACATTAAAGAAAAGAGCTAGGGAAGAGGGCAGGGGCAAACAGGGCAGAATTTCCTTGTGACCCTCATATCTTGCCTTGGTTCTGCGCCCATCCCCTTGTCTGCTCACACAGTCCCTTCCAGAGCTGCCTTGCTTGGGGGCAGTGCTCAGTCTTGAGACTTTTAGGCCAGATGACTCTTGAGTTTTGCTTTGATGTTCTAATTTCTTTGAAAAGAAACCTTAATTTTAGGCACAAAGGACATTGGAGAATGGATTCTTTAAAATTAAATTACCATCTTTTGAAGTGAAGTTTTTAACCCTTCTTAAGATAAGGGGTTGTCATTGAAATTTCTGCTTGCTTCTACTGGTGAAACTAGTGGGAAGTCAAGATTGGCAGGACCCCGTCTTGTGAAACCAATACCTTAAATCCATGGGGCAATAAATTCAGCTCTGAAGTAGTGTCAGTCTCTTGGGGTAGGGATTATGTGGAATGAAGTACATAATTTGTATTAGTGTAATAGTAAAGTTAGAGGAATTTGTTTCCTGTCTTATTGAGATAACAGCAGCATGGTTCCTACAGGGCCCTCCACAACAGGATAGGAAGCTCACCCAAGAAAGTCAAAAGCTTAGGAGGAAGCTACTGGGTATGTACAAAGCCTGCAATGTCATTCACTCTGGGATTCGAAGGTATCACATTGAAAATAAATTGTCTAGAATGGAGCTGAGTTATCAATGAGTAGTTAAAAATAATCATAGCTACCATTTCCTGAATTCTAACAACATACTAGGGAGTAAGTGCTTTATTTATTAATTTACTTAATCATCATAACAACCCCGTGAAGGAGATAGAATCATTATCTCTGCTTTACAGATCAAGTGTGGAGCTTTAAGTTAGTTGCCCAAAATTAGATTGTTCAGAAAAGGTAGGGCAGGGATTTGAACTCAGGTAGGCTGTGGGGACCCCCACACTTTCCACTATGCTATACTGTAGTCTACTTCTAAGACAAACCAAGCATGCTGTTACCTCAGGGCCCTTGCATTTGCTATTTCCATTGCCTGGGAACCCTTTCCTTTAGATAGTCTCATAGCTTTGTCTCTTACCTCTGTCCTTAAATGTTACCTTGTCTGGGAGGCCATCTCTGACCACCCTGTCTGAAATAGCATACGACCTGTCACCACTCTTTCTCGTTAACCTGCGTTATTTTTTTTCCTAGGTCTTTTCATGCCCTGACATATTATTTATTTGTTGTCTCTCTATCCCCACCTTTAGAAGGTAAGCTATGTGAAAAAAGGGGTGTGTTTAATTTGCTGCTGTGTGCCCACCTCCTTGAACAGTGCCCAGGAAAGGGTAGGTGCTAATAAATGTTTGTTGAGTGAAGGAATAAAGTCAAATAAAACTGCTGATCGAGGCCTGCCACCCTGGTTTCAGAACAAAATAATTTGTCACTTGGCCGGGCGCGGTGGCTCAAGCCTGTAATCCCAGCACTTTGGGAGGCCGAGGCGGGTGGATCACGAGGTCAAGAGATCGAGACCATCCTGGTCAACATGGTGAAACCCCGTCTCTACTAATACAAAAAATTAGCTGGGCATGGTGGCGCGTGCCTGTAATCCCAGCTACTCAGGAGGCTGAGGCAGGAGAATTGCCTGAACCCAGGAGGCAGAGGTTGCGGTGAGCCGAGATTGCGCCATTGCACTCCAGCCTGGGTAACAAGCAAAACTCCGTCTCAAAAAAAAATAAAAAATAAAAAATAATAATTTGTCACTTGTGCCAGATCTCATCAGACTACCCACCACTAGAAAGCGACTGTCCATGCAGGGCCTGGTTGATGTCTACAGTGGCTTAGTAATAGGCACAGTCCCTATCTTTTTTTTGGAAGTCAGCTGTTTCTGGAGGATGCCCTGTTTGTAGTGGTTAAGGGCGTGGGCATGGAATTAGACAGCCCTGAGCTTAAATCCTGGTGCTAGGATTTATAAGGAGGTGACATGGGGTTGCTTAGCATCTTTTTTTTTTTTTTTTGAGACAGAGCAGAGTCCCACTCTTTTGCCCAGTCTGGAGTACAGTGGTGCCATTGTAGCTTACTTGCAGCCTTGAACTTCTGGGCTCAAGTGATCCCCCTGCCTCAACCTTCCAAGTAGCTAGGATTATAGGTGTGTGCCACCATGCCTGGCTGATATTGGTATTTTATTTTTAATTTTTTTTTCAGAAACTCCTGATATTCAAATTGTTTTTACTTTTTCTATGTTTCCCAGGCTGGTTGTGAACTCCTGACTTCAAGTGAGCCTCTGGCCTCTGCCTCCCAAAGTGCTGGGACTATATGTGAGCCACTGCACCCAGCCTTGCTTAGCATCCTGAAGCCTCACTTTTCTCACTATAAAATGGAGTAAAGGGAACCCAGGAGGCGGAGGTTGCGGTGAGCCGTGATCGAGCCATTGCACTCCAGCCTGGGTAACAAGAGCGAAACTCCGTCTCAAAAAAAAAAAAAAAAAAATGGAGTAAAGGGCATCTATCTCCTTGGGTTGTTGAGAGGATTAAATAAGAAATTGTGATATACATGATAGGTGTTCAATAGATGGTAACTGAGACGTTTTGTGGGTTCAGAAGAAAGCAGGGATGTTGGCTTTTAACAGGAAGGGGAATGAGGTATAGGCCCTTGATCAACCACAGAATAATTACAAAGCAGCATGTGGACAAATCTTGGCTTTGCAACTAAGTAGCTGTGTAAAGCCGGGCCAGTCATTGAGCTTTTCTAATTTTTGGTTTGCTAATCTGTAAAATTAAAGGGTCAGAGTAGATATCTATTTCTAACATTCCAAGTTGGCTCTGACTAGAAAATAACATGGAACGAGCTATACACAAAATGTTAAGTAGACAGAATGTTCACAGTAGGATGGGATTAATCAGAAGTTTCTTTTGGAATAAGGTGAGAAGCATGAGCAGAGTACTTGGACTTTGAGGAATAGTATAAAAATGGCAAATTGTGATAAAATGGGCAGATCTGACAAAATTCAGGTTTTATGTGTGCTTATATTGGGAAGATACTGCATTTAAATAATTTTTGTTTACATAAGTTACATATTAAAATAGCTAATGTGGTATTAATATTTTATTTATTCTTAGGTTGTCAAGTTGAATATTTTTCTTGGATAATACTTTCCCGTTTTGTGAAGTTATTCCTGCTAGCCTTTACATAATTATGCATTTCAGATTTCCACAAGTATGTTTGAAGTCTCATTTTCTAGAAGGGATTCAGGATTATTAATCCATATAATGACAATTATGATATAGAATAAAAGATTTTCTTAGGTTGGATGTGATGGCTCATGCCTGTAATCCCAGCACTTTGGGAGGCCAAGGTGGGCAGATCACCTGAGGTTGGGAGTTTTGAGACCAGCCTGGCCAACCTGGAGAAACCTCATCTCTACTAAAAATACAACAAATTAGCCAGGCGTGGTGGTGCATGCCTGTAATCCCAGCTACTTGGGAGGCTGAGGTAGGAGAATTGCTTGAACCCAGGAGGTGGAGGTTGTGGTGAGCCAAGATTGCGCCATTGCACTCCAGCCTGGGCAACAAGAGTGAAACTCTGTCTCCAAAAAAAAAAGATTTTCTTTGTTTAATCCCTTTGTTTTAGAGACACAGGAAGTAGGATCCAGAAGGTCTGAGCTGGTAAAACACGCTGATGATCGCACTCCTGCCTCTTGTTCCTTTGAGGATGCCTGAGGTTCTTTTACACACCTCTTATCTGTTATTGAGAAGTGTTCTAATAACTTATCCTGCTGTACTATTTTTTTTTTTTTTTTGAGACAGAGTCTCGCTTTGTCACCCAGGCTGGAGTGCAATGGTGTGATCTCAGCTCACTGCAACCTCTGCCTCCCGAGTTCAAGTGGTTCTCCTACCTTAGCCTCCTGAGTAGCTGAGATTACAGGCATGTGCCACTATGCCCGGCTGATTTTCGTATTTCTCATAGAAATGGGGTTTCACCATGTTAGCCAGGGTGGTCTGGAACTTCTGACCTCAAGTGATTTGCCCACCTTGGCCTCCCTCAAGTGATTTGCCCACTGCGATTAGAGGTGTGAGCCACAACTCCTGCCTGTACTATTTTTATTGTAGTGTGCACAGTAATAGTTTGTACCTGTAGTCCACTGTGGTACCTTCATTAGATGCCCACTATCAGCCAAGTATAGGTAGACCGTGATCTACCTTGCTGGAATTAAGACAGTGGGAAAACCATACCTGCGAGGAAATAATTACATAATAATTACAACCTGAAGCATCGGATTGTACTGTGTTCTGGGTGTCCAAGTTTCACTTGGTCCAAGGGAATCCAGGAGGCTTTCTTAAAGAAGTAACGCTTATGCTGAGACCTGAAGATGTTAGAAAGTGACCATCCTAGGGGGACCATGGAGGAATGGTGAGTTCCGATATAGTAACATCACTTTTGGAAGATGAGGAGTTGGCCCTTTTGTGGGACTGAATTGATACTAGTGTGGCTGGAGTGTGCAGAAGATGAGCTTGGACTAACTAGATGATGGTTGGTGGCCACGTGAAGTTTTGCAGTTTATCCCCACAACAGTGGGCAATCATTGAAGAGTTTTAATTCTTAGTGTTTCACGTGCCTGGGCTGTAAGCCACCATACCCCATGAACTTTTAAATTTTTTGTAGAGACAGTGTTTCACTATGTGGTACAAGCTATTGAAAGATTTTTTCGGTGGCCAGGTGCTTGCTAGGGCCTGAGGGATGATGACTATTGTCCTGAGAATATTCCAGTGTGCTGGAGTTTGCTAGAATAATTATAGCTTTATGATTTAAAATGACGTTTTAATGACAGCTGATTCCTCATTCTAGGTAGCTTAGTTGGTTTTGTGGCAGTGCCAGACTGAGTTCTGCAGCCCCCAGCTAAACCCCTGCAGCTAATTGGGAATCATCAAACAGAATTGAGAAGGGTGCTGCAGCCAGATCCTTGTAATTTATAAGAAAGATTGAGGCAATGGCTTCACCACCATTTGAACAGTTTTACTACATTATGAGTATCTGTAGAACCCATACCTTGTATGGAATTTGGAATCATTATTTTTTTGGTGATGGAGGGAATTTTTAAAATTCTAGATGATAAAGTCTAATCTCAAAAATAATACAAAATTTTCTATAAATAACTATTTCTGTTGCCTTGCTATTAGTAGTTTGCTTATTTTCTTTTTGAAAGTCTAGGTATATTTTAACCATAAAGATACCAATGACTATTATTTATTTAAAATAGACTGTGTGGGGCCGGGTGTGGTGGCTCACACCTGTAATCCTAATACTCTGGGAGGCTGAGCTAGGTGGATCACCTGAGGTCAGGAGTTCGAGACAGCCTGGTCAACATGGCGAAACCCTGTCTCTACTAAAAATACAAAATTAGCCAGGCGTGGTGGTACACGCCTTTAATCCCAGCTACTTGGGAGGCTGAGGCTACTTGGGAGGCTGAGGATTATTGCTTGAACCCAAAGGCAGAGGTTGCAGTGAGCTGAGATCGCGCCATTGCACTCCAGCCTGGGTGACAGAGTGAGACTCCATCTCAAAAAAAAAAAAAAAGAATAAAATAAAATAGACTGTGTCTTTGTGGACCAAGTGGCCAGGTATTGTTTTAGGTACCATGTCTATATCCTGTCTCATATATTACAATAAAAATATTTGCTACCATTTTGCAGATGAGGGAGTGGTGGGGGCTAAATGACTTGTCCACTGTAACACAGCTGGGTAAGCCAGGTTTTGAACGTGCAAATACAGTTCTTAATTCTAGCTTAAAAGCAGGCACCCTCATAAATGAAAAGCGATAGAAACCTTTGGATGCAAAAATCTTAAATGTGAAAAGTTGATTCTTAGAGTATTGCAAGGGTGGGTGAAGAAGCCATCCTAGTTTGTGAGTTTGAATAACACATGGTCTTTTCCAACTTTGTGAAATGTGTCTATACCCACCATCCCTTTTTCCTTTATTTTGCTTGGGAGTGAGGTGTGTTGTGCTTGGAATAGATGGAAGGGTTTTTAAGGACAGACTGAAGTTTAGCCCCAAGGAAACCAAGGCTGCTGGGGCCAGATTTGTTGATCATGCTCTCAGCCAGGAATGAGGGTGGGCTGGCTCTGGAGGGACAGCCCACCTCACCTCTGAAGGCAGTGGCACAGCACAGGGAGAGTGGAGTCAGGCTTCCCTGCTCTCCTTAAACCTTCTGTGCTTGCTGCCTCTCTCATGACTACCAGTACAGGTGGTTCCAGAGTAATCTTCCTCCTTTCTTTTCCTGCCACTGGCAGCCACAGAATGTTGGGAGTTTAATTAATCTGACACCTTAGCATAATAAATCTCTTTGGTAGAAACAGCTTGCTAATGATAAATAATGATAGTTTTAATACTGTACATGCACAGTCTCATTTGATTCTTGCAACAACCCTGTGATGGAATTTCATCGGTTACTCTCTTTACAAAGGAGGAAACTGAGGCTCCATTCTGATCTAAACCTCCATCCTTTCTTGTCTGACATGCTGTGAGAATCTCAACTGATTGTTCAGGCACTCTGGCCTCCCTTCAGTCTGTTCTCTGTACAGTGTGAGGGAAATATTTAATAAGCCCATGTGATCACTCCATTCTCTGTTTAAACCCCTCATTGAACTTATTCCTCTTCTGTTTGCCTTTCAGCTCTGCAGCCCTCCTCCCTCCTGTAATTCTTCCTCTGCCTGCAGTGTCATTCCTCACCTGACTTTTAAAATCTTCGCTTATCCTCAGGTTGCAGATACTTTTCCTTTAGAGCTCTGATTATACCGTGTGATTACATATTTGTGATTATTGTCTGTTTATCTCACCAACTTTTTTTTTTTTTTTTTTTTGAGACGAAGTTTCACTCTTGTTACCCAGGCTGGAGTGCAATGGCGCAATCTCGGCTTACTGCAACCTCCGCCTCCTGGGTTCAGGCAATTCTCCTGCCTCAGCCTCCTGAGTAGCTGGGATTACAGGCACGCGCCACCATGCCCAGCTAATTTTTTGTATCTTTAGTAGAGACAGGGTTTCACCATGTTGACCAGGATGGTCTTGATCTCTTGACCTCGTGATCCACCCGCCTCGGCCTCCCAAAGTGCTGGGATTACAGGTGTGAGCCACCGCGCCCGGCCTATCTCACCAACTTTTAAGCCCACTAGGGCAAAAAACATGCCTCTTTGTTTAGCCATTGCCTAGCAGAGTAAGCAATAAAGATTTGTTGAAAGAAGAAACTCAGGAAATTAAGTGTTTTGCATGAAAGTAGATGATATTTTTACTAGGATATAAGCTCCCTGAGGGCAGGATTTTTGGCTTCTTTCTTCATTGCTATATCCCTGGCATCTTGCACAGTGCCTGGCATATAGTAGTAGTATTTATTGAATATCAATTGTGTTTGGATGTGATTCCAGATTCTTATCCAAATATAGGACTTTTTCTCTCTTTGTGCCAAATCTGTCTGAAGATGGGGATTAGTTTAGTTCTGGTTTGGAATCAACCCATGGATGTAGCCAAGCCATGTTAGCCATCTAAGGGGAAGCTACTAATTTTTTCTTATTGGCTCTAAGCCTATTGCCAGACATCCATTTTGCCACAGTTTTTCTCTTAGATAGAGCAAGATTTCTCTCCTCGCCTTAGGGAATATTGTACCTAACCAGTTCCTTTTGAATATTGGTTTAGACCACCATGGTTTTAAGGATTCATTTGGATGGGATTTTTTTCAGCTAACCTTGGTCTTTACTCAGGCACTCTGTTGGGTTATGAGGGCAGATGGGCCAGTATCCTTAGTATAATGGCCTCAGAAATAAACACAGGGGATCTGTGAAATTAGCAGAATTAGCAGCACATTTATCTGTTTTTTATTTTTTTAAAACCCATTAAGTTCTCACTCAGAATTTTCTTCTGTTCATTGATAAATACTAAATGTTCATTTATTCATCAAAGTTCACCTACCCTTTAAATGGAACATGCTGCTTTGAAATGTGGGCAAAATGACTATTACCCCAAATTGCTCTTTCACGATCTCAGAGTACCCTATTTATATTGGTACTTTTTTTTTTTTTAAGTGAAAACAAGTTTATTAAGAAACTAAAGGAATAAAGGAACGGCTACTCCATAGACAGAACCTATATTTCTTTCTTTCTTTCTTTTTTTTTTTTTTTTTTTTTTGACACAGAGTCTTGCTGTGTTGCCCAGGTTGGAGTGTAATGGCATGATCTTGGCTCACTGCAGTCTCTGTCTCCTGAGTTCAAGTGGGCTCACTGCAACATCTGTCTCCTGGGTTCAAGCAATTCTCCTGCCTCAGCCTCCTGGGTAGCTGGGATTACAGATGCATACCACCACGCCCAGCTAAATTTTATATTTTTAGTAGAGCTGGGGTTTCACCATGTTGACCAGGCTGGTCTTGAACTCCTGACCTCAGGTGATATGCCCAGCTTGGCCTCCCAAAGTGCTGGGATTACAGGCATGAGCCACTGTGCCCAGCCAGAACCCATATTTCTTTTTTCTTTTTTTTTTTTTTTTTTTGAGATGGAGTCTCTCACTGTTGCCTGGGTAGGAGTGCAGTGGAGCAATCTCGGCTCACTGCAACCTCTACCTCCCGGGTTCAAGCGATTCTCTTGCCTCAGCCTCTTGAGTAGCTGGGATTACAGGCACGTGCTACCACACCCAACTAATTTTTTGTATTAGTAGAACAGGGTTTCACCGTGTTGGCCAGTGTGGTCTCAAACTCCTGACCTCGTGATTCACCCACCTCAGCCTCCCAAAGTGCTGGGATTACAGGCGTGAGCCACCGCGCCTGACCTCAGAACCTGTATTTCTAAAGAAAGCATTTAGTTCATAAAGTCCAGAGATTCTTTGAGGTAAAAAAATCAGGATCGGGAGCCCCCAGTCTTTGCACTCAAGGTGGTAGAACCTCACAGAGGAAAGAGGGGTTTGTATTTCCTTAGTTTCATCAAAGCTACAACTTTTTGGAAGCCTTCAGTCCATCCAGCGTTCTAATTAGGGAACTGATTCCTAAGTTGGGTGTTAAGGCACTGAGGTGTACAAGTTGTGGCCAAATCTGGAGTTCAGCTGAATGAGAATGACACGCTTACCTTTTGCTTCTCCTCTGCCTTTGGAGGCTTTCACCACATTGGGAAGATTAGACAAAAACCTTCTGCAGTTTATTTTCTTTTTGAACAAGTTACATTATGGAGAGACTTTTAAGCTAAAAGAAGAAAAGCTCCCTTTTTGTTACAAACAGCAGTGTGTAGTTTCAACTTGTCCAGGACTTCCTCAGAGATGTTTTAAGATCCGGTGTAAACTTGCTGTGGTTTGCCTTTGGGCATCAAACTGTTTAGCTTGGCTCTATTATATCTGTAATTGCTGCATTTTAATAATTGCCCAATATTCTTGTCAGCAATTTGCAGCCTATATTTTTAATGGAACCATTTGCCTTTCTTTTCCATAGGTTCGTTCAGACCTAGCGTAAGCCCCTGGGTTAACGCAGCACAGACCCTCAGACCCTCTGCAGCTGTGGGCGGGGTGACGCAAGCTTATTAAATATTCCCACAAGCCTCGTGCCGCTTACAGTTTATGTGCTCCATAAAATCCTCTGGGAAGTCATCTTCTTCTGAGAACTCCTTACAGGGTTTTGCTTTATAAAAGTTGTCTTTAACATTTGCTGAAGTAGCATATTCTTTCAGAGAGGTTTCCCCTTATCAAAATTATTGTATAGGTAGGAGGCACTATAGTTCTAGTGAGCCAATTTGCTAATTTATGGATTCTAATATTTTGAAGGGAAAAAATATAGACAAATACTCTTTGTGGTTGTTGAATTTTTCAGTTAACAGAAGATTTCCACATGATCAGAGTTGATGTGGAATTATGGTGACAGAAATGTTGGACTTTGAGGGGTAATTAAGTCAGTTTAATGGCTCCCAAATTATCTCTATAATTTAGTCAGCTGTTGAGACAAGACCATTGTGCCATTGATGACTTGTGCCTCAACTTGACTGGAAATTTTGTTCTTTTAGTGATTCCCCTCTTTAGCTTATCTCCTTTTGTCTGTTGTAATGTTTATTTTTCAGTAAACAAAAGATTGAACTGGATTTACAGTGACTAAGAATTACATAAATAGCTATACCTTAATGTCTCCACTTTATTGGTATAAATACTCAAAGAGAATGGACGAGTAGTGATGCAGTAATCATTGCTATCGTTTATTGGTTGGTTATGTGCTAGGGACTGTTCTAAGCATTGTGTGTGTGTATATTAACTAATTGAATCATCACAACAGCCTACCATACATTTCCTACCACAAGAAATGTTCCTTCATGAAGAGTAAGCTGCCTAACATTACCATTTGATAGGGGGCAGAATGGATTCACACTCAGGCAGATTTTCAATCTTTATCATAATCCATATTCTATTCACACTAGGATTTTAATCACTATTGTATATCAATATTGAACCGGCTGGGTGCAGTGACTCATGCCTGTAATCCCAGCACTTAGGGAGGCCAAGGACGGGCAGATCACAAGGTCACAAGACCAGCCTGGCCAACATAGTGAAACCTGTCTCTACTAAAAATACAAAAATTAACTGGGCATGGTAGTGTGTGACTGTAGTCCCAGCTACTTGGGAGACTGAGGCAGAAGAATGGCTTGGACCCAGGAGGTGGAGGTTGCAGTGAGCTGAGATCATGAGACAACAGAGTGAGACTTTGTTAAAGAAAAAAAAAAAAAAAGATTGAACCATAGTGCCTCTTGCCTATATAATAATTTAGTTTTAAGACATATCTAAGAAATTCTTCTTGAAATTGGAACTTTATTGTTACTATTTCTAGATAGGTAATACTTGCACGTGGTATTAATACAAAACCCAGAAGAGAATTCAGTGAAATGGCTTCTGCTCCCTCTCATTTCTGTCCTGGAGTCACCCGATTTCCCACCGTCACCCTATTTCAAACCCTGTTCTCATAGGCAATGCTAAAATTGCAAAGAGCCATTTTAAATACCTTTCTCTTTGACACTTGATGCAGTAAACTAAGACCATTTAATTAAAAGCTCATTTAAAAAGGTTTTTTTTGTACTGTATCTACAAGTACCTACTTCTTTTAGAAGAAGGTAGTGGGCAGTTTCTATTGGGTAATATTTTCTGAGTGAGGGTAACAAGGCTACAAAACCCAGGTGTTTGAGATGGCTTCTGGAAACTCCACCATTCTGCCTTTTCCAGGGCTTAGATCAGGGAGGGTCTTTGCACTTTTACTCACAACTTTTATTCTTGATGAGAAGGAACCATGCTTGGAACATAGTAAATGCTCAGTAAATGTTTGTTAATTGAACAACTTCTGTAAGTTGTGCCAGGCTCAGGGATAGAGGGCTGGAAAAATATACTTTGGAGCATCTAAATCAGTAACCATTAGGGCAATGGGGGGAATATTCAAGTTAAGCAAACTCATTCAAAATTCTGGATAGGAAAAGGTTACAAAGAAGCTTCTAGATCCTCTAGTCCAGTAACCAGATAGTCTCAGATGGGCTGAGAGACAGGGAAGATTTTTCTTCTGTTAAAATGTTGGCAAACAGTTGAAATAAAAACCTTGCCTTTTTATGTTTCTTAATTTTTTCAGGTTGATTCTCAGTGCAACTTAATTTGATCCTTGTGATAACTCTGTCATTATAACATTAGCTTGAGTCTCTAATCAGAGCTAGTTTTGTTTTCTTGCTGGCAGTAGGGTTGCATATATCAAGTGTCATTGATTACTTGGTACTACAACTTAACTGGCAATGTTATATTTCAGGTGCACCTTGATTTTCTTCTGTAGTCCTGAAAATTCTCTATAGATCCAAATATTTAAAAGGTCAAAAACAAGCCTGTCATTTGCAAAAGTATTTGCTATAAAAATCTTTGTTAGGTTGGCACTGCCCTCAGTCTAGCATATTTGAGTGCTATTTGGCTTTTTTTTTTTTTTTTTTGAGGTGGAGACTTACTCTGTCGCCAGGGTGGAGTGCAGTGGCGCAATCTCAGCTCACTGCAACCTCCGCCTCCTGGTCAAACGATTCTTCTGCCTCAGCCTCCCAAGTAGCTGGGACCACAGGCGCGTGCCACCACACCCAGCTAATTTTTGTATTTTTAGTAGAGACGGGGTTTCACCATGTTGGCCAGGATGGTCTCGATCTCTTGACCTCATGATTCGCCCACTTCAGCCTCCCAAAGTGCTGGGATTATAGGCGTGAGCCACCATGCCCGGCCCTATTGGGCATCTTTTAGATAAATTTCTTATATTATGCTTTTCAGAAATTCTCCATTTAACTTTAGTGTCTGTTTGTTTATGAAGTTTCTACATTAAGTTTTCTTATTGAAATTTGTTTTACAGGCAATTTGAAAATTGCAAGGAGGGACTTTAAGACTACTTCTGATTTGCAAAGATTGAGCCTGCTCTGAGCAGGCTGAAGTGACTGGATGATAAGCACTGTTGGGGAAATAAAAATGACTCCCCATTATGTGATTGCCATCTTTGCCCTGATGAGCTCCTGTTTAGCTACTGCAGGTAAGTTGCATAATATAAATTGCATGTTTGTTATATATTTTTGGTTATATTTTGTCTCAGTCTCTTTAGTTTAGAAGAATTTAGGCCACGTGATGTTCATGCAGAACTTGAATATTTATGTTCTTTAGGGAAGTTAAATATTTGACTACTATATAGATATATAATACGTTGGTCTATGCTATATTTTACTAGGTTGGTGCTGGCATTGTCCTGTTAGTGACATAGATATCTAACTAACCTGGATGGAGGAAGGTAGAAAACAAATATGTTAATGAATAATCCCACTTAATTTTGTTACATACATGGATTATTTTTATATATATATACACTTTGAAATAAAGTCTCACTCTGATACCCAGGCTGGAGTGCAGAGGCGTAATCATGGCTTGCTGTAGGCTCAACCTCCTGGGCTTAAGGGATCCTTCCACCTCAGCCTCCTAACTAGTTGGGACCACAGGCATGTGCCACCATGCCCAACTAATTTTTTTTTTTTTTTTTTTTGTAGAGATAATGTCTCCTTGTGTTGCTCAGGCTGGTTTCAAACTCCTAAACTCAAGTGATCCTCTCTCTTTGTCCTCCCAATGTGCTAATATTGCAGGTATGTGCTACTGCGCCTGACCTGTATTTACATTTTTGTCCCTAAATAAGGTTTCAAGAAAGCATTTTTGTTCTTTTCTGTATTAGAAAATAAATAGATCTTCTAGATAGAGGTGACACTCTTGACATGGGCTGCTTGGGAGGTATTTAGTTTTGCCTATTTCACATATTTCAGTATGGAACTTTTTTTTTTTTTGAGATGGAGTCTTGTTCTGTTGCCCAGGCTGGAGTGCAGTGGCCAGATCTCGGCTCACTGCAACCTCCTCCTCCCATATTCAAGCAATTCTCATGCCTGGGCCTCCCAAGTAGCTGGTACTGCAGGCGCCCACCACCACACCCAGCTAATGTTTGTGTTTTTAGTAGAAGGGTTTCAGCATTTTGGCCAGGCTGGTCTTGAACTCCTGACCTCAGGTGATCTGCCTACCTTGGCCTCCCAAAGTGCTGGGATTACAGGTGTGAGCCACCATGCCAGCTGTAACTTTTTAGAAAATAGAGAAATACGCTGTGCTTCCTGGAGGCCATCTGAGTATGCGATTGGAGATGAAAAGATGCAAATGACTTGGGACGTTGTTGCTTAACTGAGAGTATCAGATCTCCCACACCACCGTCTTAGTGTGCTCACTGTCCGAGGTTACTTAATAAATTTGGGACCTTAATTTGCTCTATTTTATTATAATTTATGTTGTGTCTATTCTGTAATGAGCTACATAAAACTAATTTGTTGGACCAATTCTGGAAACTGGCAGGTCTCAACAAAAAAAGTACTGACGTGAAAAGTGATTAGCTGGTTGGTTTTGGCTATTGAATTGCCAAATTCGGATAAGAGTGATAGTAATAATTATCTATTGAGTGGGCACTATAACTAGGCACTGAGCTAAACAATTATAGAATATAAAAATGAATAAGGATATTCTTATTTAATGAGCTCACTTAATCACAACTCTTAGGTAGAATTATTTTTGTCATTTTATAGATGACGAAATTAGATATGGAGAGATTAGGTAGGTTGTACAGTGTCATGTAGCTGGAAAGTGGAAGAGCCGGATTTTACATCTATGCTCTTGACCTCTGTGTTATACTGAAGAAACCAGATCTCCCTTAAGACTCCAATAGACTCAGATCTGGGGTTGTGTGCAGACATAGACTAAGTGAGAGCCAGCTGGTGGACACTGGTTTATGTGATTGGAAAGTAGAATGTTCCTCTCATTGCAAGTTTTTTTTTTTGAGACAGAGTCTCACTCTGTTGCCCAGGTGGAGTGCAGTGTTGTGATCTCGGCTCACTGCAACCTCCACCTCCCAGGTTCAAGTGATTTTCCTGCCTCAGCCTCCCAAGTAGCTGGGACTTCAGGTGCGTGCCACCACACCCAGCTAATTTTTTGTATTTTTAGTAGAAACGGGGTTTCACCGTGTTAGCCAGGATGGTCTCCATCTCCTGACTTTGTGATCCGCCTGCCTAGGCCTCCCAGAGTGCTGGGATTACAGGCGTGAGCCACTATGCCCAGCCGCAGCCACAAATATCTTGAAAGAAAGTTGCTAGGCCTTTTTGTTGTTGTTTTTTGAATGCCAGTTTATGAATTTGAACTGCCCATTCTCTATGTTTGTCTATCAGCAGTTTCATTTTGTCTCATTATTGAAGTGTTAGTCTGTGTATTAAAATGGAATTGACTTAAAATCTCATTGAAAAGTAGTAGAACCTCCTCCACACCGCCAAAAAAAAAAAAGAAAAAAACAAGTGAGAAAGAGGGAGAGAAGCGACTTGATGGAAAATAGAAAATATGCTGTTTTGATGACAAGATGTCTAGTCTTTGGTGGGTTTGAGGCTGGGCTTTCTGCCTTCATTGATGCCTGGGTCAGACTGAGAAACACAACTGAAGAAGGTACTTCATGGGAAAGTAGTGAGTTCGATGGCACGGTCTAGCCTTGATTGATAGTGAATCAGTTTTGCTTCAGATCTTCCTTTCCTATTTCAAGCCTTTGGGGAAATATACACACATGTATATACATATACATTTGAGTTAAATACACACTCAAAATTTTGCTGAGGTGGAAAGGAGTTACAGATTTTTTTTTTTTTTTTTTTTTTTTGAAACAGAGTCTTGCTCTGTCATCCAGGCTGGAGTGCAGTGGCGCCGTCTCGGCTCATTGCAACTTCTACTTCCTGGTTCAAGCGATTCTCTTGGCTCAGCCTCCTGAGTAGCTGGGATTACAGGTGCACACCACCACACCCAGCTCATTTTTGTATTTTTAGTAGAGATGGGGTTTTGTCATGTTGGCCAGGCTGGTCTTGAACTCTTTTTTTTTTTCTTTTTTTTATGAGCCCTGCCTAAGCAGGGCATCAAAAAATTCAGTTTTAAACTTATAATTGTTCCTCTCCACGGAAATCTTTGGTAAAAGGCGAAAGATTTATTCGCTATGAAGAGAAACCAGAGCATAGTCAGTTTCTTTTTTTTCTTTTTTTTTTGTTTGAGATAGAGGCTCACTCTGTCACCCAGGCTGGAGTACAGTGGTGCAATCTCGGCTCACTACAACCTCCACCTCCCGGGCTCAAGTGATTCTCCTGCCTCAGCTTCCTGAGTAGCTAGTATTACAGACATCTGCCATCACGCCCAGCTAATTTTTGTATTTTTTTTTTTTTTTAGTAGAGATGGGGTTTCACCATGTTGGTCAGGCTGATCTCAAACTCCTGACCTGGTGATCCACCCGCCTCAGCCTCCTAAAGTGCTGGGATTACCACACCCGGTGAGTGTGGTAAGTGTGAGCCACCACACCCGGCCTTGGTCTTGAACACTTGACCTCAAGTAATCTGCCTCCCTCGGCCTCACAAAGTGCTAGGATTACAGGTGTGAGCCACCACCCCTGACTGAATTACAGGTTTTATAATAGCATGAGGCAACTGATAAATAGCACAAAGGTAGGGATGCCTTTTTTGGTGTCGAAGTTTATTGGTTGTTTCCCTTTTGTACAACGTAATAGGTCAAATGAATGAGGAAGAAGGGAGAAATTTTTTTAATGTGCTAATATCAGATATTTTTCTCTGTAGGCCCAGCATACTTTATAAAATGCTTTTTGGGGCATTCTGGATGAGCTGAATTTAGCTCATCTGGGTAATTATAATAATGATGAATATTTAGAATAATTACTGTGTGTCAGGCCCCATTCAAAATGGTTTACATTTATTATCTTATTTCATCCTCATAGATACCCTAAGAAGTGTAGATTCCTTGATTATCCACATTCGTAAGTGAGGAAATGGAAGCACAGAGCAATCAGATAACTTTCTTAAGGTCACACAGCTAATAAATGGCAAGTGGAACTATAAACCTCCTTAGTCTAGATCTGGAGATTGAGCCCTTAGGCCTCTATACTGTGACGGAGGATTGATTTGAAGGGCATTTGTTTGGAAAGAATGGTAATAGGTTTGTTTTGAGCCATTTATGTCCTCCCGAAACATTAAGTAAATCGCTTATTCACTGAGCCCTGCTAAGTACAAAGCACAGTACTAGTCACTTAGGGATATACAAACAAAGAAATGTAAGATTCATTCTCATCCTCGCTTTTTTTTTTGGTAGAGATGGAGTCTTGCTATGTTGTCCAGGTTGGCCTTGAACTCCTGACCTCAAGTGATCCTCCCACCTTGACCTCTCAAAGTGCTGGGAATACAGGCATGAGCCACCATGCCCAGCCATATTCATCCCTTCTTTTGAGTTGCTTGTACTTTAGTTAGACTTATATAACCATATAACCAAATAATGAATGGTGAAAGCCAAATAAAACCCAAAGACCTCAGAGGGATCATGAACAGAAGCCCTGTGGGTCAGAGCAGCCAGGGAAGGCTTTGTGGAAGCTCTAGATCTTGAGCTCTGTCTTAAAGACTGGGCAGAATCTAGGAAGAGTAAGGTGCTGAGTTGACCAGATGGGAGAACCAGGCCTAGCACAGAATGTGGCATTTAGGTGCTTGACTTTTTTTTAAATAAATGGATGACCTGGAGAGCTGCTGTGGAAATGTAGCAGGAGGTCTATTTGGAAAGAAGGATGGAGTAGATTATGAAAGATCTTAAATATCATAATGAGGCTTGTGGATTTTATTCTGAGGTTTGGATGCTCTCTTCTTCCATCCCTCGGAACCAAAAGCATGCACTGTTTAATCTTGGAAAACAAACAGTGGCCTCAAACAGTGAGGCTGAGAATGTAGCCTCATTAGCTTCAGACCCAGCAGTGCTCGGCATACAGGCTGACATTTATCACGGGCTTGATCTCTGCCAGCTAATTTATTTTGTCTTTATAAGACAACTCTACGAGATGAGTATTATCATTATCATCATCTCCATTTTACCAACAAGGAAATCGAGACTCAATTTGTAATTTGTACAAAGTCCCAGAACTAATAAGTGGCACAGTTGAGACGTGAACCTGGCAGTTTGGCTCTAGAATCCAGCCCATCAGCCACTTCACTAGATCCTCCTTAGGGAGGAAACCCTCTGTGTGGGATGAATAAGCCTCTTCTTGACTGATTAAATACCAGGCGAGTAGCGACCAGTGTGACATCCTGGAACCAGATTAAGTCCCTTTGGCCTCAGAAGAGACAGACGTAGATCATCAGAGCAGAAGGACCCTCAAGTAGTGGGCCTTCTTTATTTGTTTTCTGACTTCACTGAAGTGGCCTTGAAGCTGTAAATCAATGGGAAGGTGTGGAGGTCTGTAGCAGAGGGGTGAAAGTTGTCAAAGGCCTCCTTTTAGTTACGTGGCCAGAGGAGGGGCACAGAGCACAAGGGAGCACGTAAATTGAGCCCAAGTTAGAATAATAGGAGCCTGCTTGTTCCAGCCCCATGGGTTTGGCTGGGCCTTCAGTGAAAACCTTTCTTTCCTTCTCTGCCTGTGGTAGAGAGTGAATGAAGGAGTTGGGGGCCAGGTAGGTGTGGGGAGCAAGCCATGTCCCAGTGTTAGTGTTGCTTTGACAAAACTTGTGCTTTTCCTGCCCTCTCTTGTTCCTTTGTTACCATATAGCGCTGTGCAGAGGGTGGACTGTGCTCTTGGGGAGCATGAGCTCTGTAAGGACCATAATGCCTCCTGATTAGAAATTAACTTAAGCGATTTACTGGGGTTAAAAAAGAGAGAGAGAGAAAATAAATGCAAGAGATTTATTGGGGTTAAAAACAAAATAGAAAAAAAAGAAATTACCTTAGGTTATTTATTGGATTCTTATCTTAGATCCTGTAATCTACTCAATGTAAGAAAAGTGGGAAGTTTAAAAAATAACTGCTTGCTATTATGGGCTTAAGGCTAAGTTTTGCTTTAAAAACTCTTCTATACTTGTATTATAACATTAATATTATGGAAAGTATCTGCTTTCCAGTCTGAAGTGATTCATTTATTATTCTAGTCCTGCTTTTCCTCCTTTGTAATTTGTGATAATTGTGCTTTTCTTTTTAATAAAAAATAAAAATAAAAATAAAAACTTGAAAAGACAAAAAAAAAAAAAAACCAAACTACCAAAAACTAAAAAAACAACAAAAAAAACCCTCCCAAACTGTTCTACACATCTTTAAAAGATATCAGCTGCTGCCTCTGAGGCTTGCCAGCATTGGGCAGGGCTATGTTTCCAGGAGCTTTAGTAATGAGAAAAAGAGGCACGCACGGAGAATTCAGGGAAATCAGTTTGGTTGGAAGCGCTGGACTTATCACCGGCCCCTTGTGCCAGGTCAGAAGGGTGCTGCTGAGGTGAGCTCTGGAGCAGTGCTGCTGGCATTGATGCCAGCAGGCTATTGGTGAAATGGCTGACTTCTTCATTCCACTGTCTCAATTCAGTGCCCAGATGTATCCTTTTGGAAATTTGCCTGCAACCTGCACACAGATTTCTATTGAGAAACACATTTCTTTTCATCTCTACTGGATGTACCTGGAATTCCAGGTAGAGTCCACAGGAAAATCGAGATGCTTTTAGTCTGAGCTACTTTCCTGCTAAGAAAGCTCCGAACTCTTTGTGTCCACGGGAGAGTAAGCTGAGACACCAGCTGGTTAATACTTGATCTGGAATGGGACAAGCCGGCAGCCTTGGGGAGAGTCTAAACTAATAATATCATATTTGTAATCTTCAAAATGTTTTTATAACAAGTATTTCATTTGATCCTCACAGCAGCCTCTGGGGGTAGGCAGGCATTATTTTCGTCATTTCTAGAATGAGACTCATAGGGCTTAGAGAAAGTAAGTGATTTAGAAAGATGATTCAAGTCTTGGTTGAACCAGAACTTAAGCACACTTTTGCAGACAAACTGCACCAACAAATCTATGGTCTTTTTGCTATAGTGCACCCCTTAGGACCTCTTGACAAGTAAAAATTGTATATATTTATGTTGTATAACGTGATGTTTTGATACATGTATCCATTGTGGTGACTAAATCAAGCTTTTCAACATATGCATAACCTCACTTACCATTTTTTTGTGGTGAGAACACTCAAAATATACTCTCTTAGCAATTTCCATGTGTAAAATATATTATTTTTTTCACCTTTTTATAGGAGGCTATAAGGAGGGGGCCTCCTCACTGTCAAGTGAGGTGGTCACAGTTTCCTTGGCAGCTCTAAGCTGGGCACTGGAGGTCCTGGAGGTGGCTGTGCATGTCTGGCATTTTTCTACCACCTTGGAGGGGCACTAGATAGTTGCAGGGCATCGCCTGGTTGGTCAGGATGTTGTACTTGGTAGGGGCTCAGTATTGGCCCCCATGGTGAGGACATGACTGGCACCAGCTCCATGGCCCAGGCATTTTTGAGGAAGGCATGAGTCCTAGAGAGAGTAGGTGAGTGGGGTCAACCATGCAGGGGTCATGGCCATCTTGGGCTCAGTGGCGGCAGTGGCTACTATAATATCTTGTTATTAACTACAGTCACCATGATGTACAGTTGATCTGTTGAACTTATTTCTCCTGTCTAATTGACATTTTGTATATTTGACCAGCACATCCCCAGTCTTTCCACCCCAACTCCCCAGACTCTGGTAACCACCATTTTACTGTTTCTATGAGTTTGACTTTTTTTTGAGATGGAGTCTCGATGTGTTGCCCAGGCTGGAGTGCAGTGGCACGGTTTCAGCTCACTGCAACCTTGGCCTCCCAGGCTCAAGCGATTCTCCTGCTTCAGCCTCCCAAGTAGCTGGGACTACAGGCATGCGCTGCTACGCCTGGCTAATTTTTGTATTTTTAGTAGAGACAGGGTTTCACCATATGGCCAGGTTGGTCTTGAACTCCTGACCTCGTGATCCACCCACCTCGGCCTCCTAAAGTGCTGGGATTCCATGTGTAAGCCACTGCGCCCAGCCATGAGTTTGACTTTTTGAGATTCCGCATATAAGTGAGATCATATACGATATTTGTCATTCTGTGCCTGGCTTATTTCTCTTAGCATAATGTCCTTCATGTTCATCGTTTTGTTGCTAATGACGAGATTTCCTTCTTTTTTAAGGCTGAATAATATTCCATTGTGTATATATGCCACATTTTCCTTATTTAATTTATTCATTTATCCTATACTCAAAAGGGAAATCTTGGACTTGAGTTAATGGCCTGTGGACCTCTGAGGTGGTTCTGTGGTGGTTATCTCATGTTTGCCAATCAAATGATCAAAGGCTGTAAACTCATAAGGGTAGGAGGGCTGGAGGATGCCGGCAGGGGACTGCCACCAGGGAATGTAAGGATAGAAGATGGATAGCCTCAAAGTTTCAAAGCAAACTGAAAAAGTCCCCTTTTCTTTCTTTTTTCTTTTTTTTTTTTTTTTTTTTTTGCCAACCCTCAGGTCTTAGAACACAGCTAGCTATTTAGTCTGTATTATTGTTTTTAGCTTATTATTTTATCTTATTTTCATTTTATTTTATTTTTTGAGACAGTGTCTCACTGTTGCCTGGGCTGGAGTGCAGTGGCACAATCATGGCTCACTGCAGCCTTGACCTCCCAGGCTCAAGCCATTCTCCCTCCACAGCCCCTCAAGTAGCTGGGACTACCGGTGCACACCACCATGCCCAGCTAATTTTTGTGTTTTTTCTGTAGAGATGGAGTTTTACCATGTTGCCCAGGCTGGTCTGGAACTCTTGAGCTCAAGTGATCCACCCATGTTGGTCTCCCAAAGTACTAGGATTACAGGTGTGAGCCACCATGCCTGGCCTTTAGCTGGTTATTTTAACCAGTTTTGTGTTTAATTCTGCTTTTCGATACACAAGGAAACGATATTGTCAAATTTGATACCAGCTATCACCAGAGTGCCAAACTTTATTTTAAAGAGCAAAGAACTTTTCTTAAAAGACCCAGAGTAGATAGGGTGGCCTGCATTTTAGAGTGTATTCCCTTCGAGGATATTGTGCACAACCAAGTGTGCACCTCCCCACCACCTTCTCCTTTAGATTTTTCTACAGAAACAGCATGTGCATATGTGCACATACACACACTCACACACACACACACACTAATTGAGGCAGTAGTTGAGAGAAAGATGAGAAAGGCGAGTTCATTTCTCAAAGTTTCCCTTGCCCTGTATGGACCTTGTGTGTGTGGAGGTAAGGTGGATAGCCTAAGGCAAGGCCTTTTATTTTAGTTTAGTTTTTTTTGAGACAGGGGCTCACTCTGTTGCCCAGGCTGGAGTGCAGTGGCACAGTATCTCAGCTCACTGCAGCCTTGACCTCCAGGGCTCAAACAATCCTCTCACTTCAGCTGCTGGAGTAGCTGGAACTATGGGCACCCGACACCACACCTGGCTAATTTTTGTATTTTTTTTTTTCTTTTTCTTTTTCTTTTTTTTTGACATGGAGTCTCGCTCTGTCACCCAGGTTGGAGTACAGTGCAATCTTGGCTAACTGCAACGTCAGCCTCCCAGGTGCAATCAATTCTTTGCCTTAGCCTCCCAGGTAGCTGGGATTACAGGCACTCGCCGCCAAGCCCAGCTAATTTTTTGTATTTTTTTTTTTCTTTTAGGAGAGATGGGGTTTCACCATCTTGGCCAGGCTGGTTTTGAACTCCTGACCTTGTGATCCACACACCTCGGTCTCCCAAAGTGCTGTGATTACAGGCATGAGCTACCGTGCCTGGCCTAATTTTTGTATTTTTTGTAGAGATGAAGTTTCATCATGTTTTCCAGGCTGGTCTCAAACTACTGAGCTTAAGCAGTCCACCCGCCTTGGCCTCCCAAAGTGCTGGGATTACAGATGTGAGGCATCGCACCTGGCCCTTTTTTATCATTTTCAAAGAGACTTTACTAATCACTAGTTGGGCAACTGAATGTGCATGTAGTGTAGGGAGGGTGTTTACCAAGAATGAGTAAGATTAGTCCTAGATTTGATGGCAGCCAAGTCAAGAGAATCCCGGTTTCTCTTTGCTTAGCATCCTTATCCTAGGCTGTATAATTGCCACCCAACTTTCTGGATTTCTGATTGATTTGGATTATTTTAGGACAGCAGTGATGGTCTGTTTTACAGTGATCAGCACTTCCATCAAGACACAGCTGTCTATATATGTGCCTGCACAGCTGTTTAATTGCTAAAAGCTTATCCTTGCACACGGTTGTGTATATAGGAAATTAGACTTTCTCAGCTTGTTTGCTTTGATAATTAATACAACTCTGGGGGTATGTTTAATCACCCCATAGAGCTCCAAGCTCTGGGCACGCTGATTTTGGAAGTGATGTAGGAGCAGGGAGTGTTCTGGGAAGTGTTCCGGGAAGCGTGCCAGCCAGAGGCCTTCCTTTAGGACTGACCCTGCTCGGCACTGAGGCGCATGATTGGCCCATCCCGCACCACATCCCTGGAGCCACTGACTTTCATTTTCTTTAAAATGATCTCTGCCAGAGTGGCCTGAAAACATTTATCCTGAACTCCAAGCTAGTCATATTTTTGTTTTCTGAGAGGGCACTCTCAAACAGGTGGAATTCTAGAGGGCTGAAAAATGCCCTTGCTCTTCAAATGTTCCTTCCAAGGAGTAGGCAGCAGGTGCTCTGGGGACTGAAGCCCAGCTTTTCCCCTGCCCTCCCTTGCCAGCTCTTAAAAACTTTTTAAAAAAAATCTACAGTGGAATGTGGAAAATTTTACTACCTTCAAAGGAAAATGTTGATTTAAAAAAATTACTTTAAAGTTATTCTCTTTGTTGGCAATGAGGCAAACCATATATGGCAAAAGGAAAAAGTCTTGATAAAATTGCTCTGTGTTCTTTGTTTTGCTCTGCTTTGTCCTCACACGCCTGAGTAACTGAGTCCTAGTCCAGATGATTGACCAGGACCATCGGGAGTAACCCTTCCCTTCCTTCCTGCTCTACTACCCTGCCCACAAGGATACCCAGGTAGCCCAGGCTTCAAGGGAGGGCAGAGCTTCAGCTTCTGGAGTCAGACCCTACTCTGCTTTTTTTTTTATTTTGATACAGGGTCTTGCTCTGTCACCCAGGCTGAAGTGCAATAGTACAATCTTGGCTCACTGCAACCTCAACCTCCTGGACTCAAGAGATCTTTCTTCCTCAGCCTCCCTTGTAGCTGGGACTATAGGCATGTGCCACTACCCCTGGCTAATTTTGTAATCTTTTGTAGAAATGACATCTCACTGTGTTGCCTAGGCTGGTTTCAAACTCCTGGCCTCAAGTGATCTGCCTGCCTTGATCTCCCAGAGTGCTGGGATTACAGGTGTGTGCCACTGCACCCTACCTCCCTGCTCTGTTGTTTTCATCATTGACCCCACTGGGCTGCTGCAGCATTTTCCTGTGACGAGCTTTTCCAGTGGGATGCATTGGTGCATGACAATTATGTTGTTTCATTGCTGAAAATTAAAGTTATAATTCTACATGGTGAAGCAAAATGCCGTATAGCTCCTGCCCACCCTTATCTTTTGAGTTAGAGGACAGAACCATGTATTTTGCCTTTAAACTTTTAAATAACTACTGTGTTTTAGATGAAGACTTGTAGTCTGCTCAACTTTGAGTACCTCCTAAGATTAAGGTACTTTGCTTGCTTCTGAGGCACAGAAAGCGGGGAGCCTTTGGAGTTCGTGCAAATAATGAGTTTTTAAAAATTGTTTTCTAGTACAGTTAAATTTCCTAAAGTGTTAATTGATTGATTGATTTACTGAGTACCTATTGTATTTCAGACATTATTTCAGGTGTTGGAGAGATAACAGTAAACAAAACATAAAAATCGTTGTCCTCATGAAGCATGTCTCTAGTGGGGAGAGACCAGAAACAAACAAACAAAATGTATATTTCAGCAGGTTAGAGGAATAAAAAGCAAAGGGGGTTAGGGATTGTTACCGGGAATTGCAATTTGAAGTAAGGTGATTAGGAAGGCCTTACTAGGAAAATGACATTTGAACAAAGGTTTGAAGGAGGTGAGCTAAGTGGATATCTGGGGGAAAAAGCATTCTAGGCAGCAGGAAAAGCAAGTGCAAAGGCCCTGTGGTGGAAGTTTGCTTGAAGTGCTCAGGCAGTAGTAGGTGGGCCAGGTGGCTGCTGAAGTGGAAAGTCAGAGAGTTAACTGAGGGGTGGGAGAGGGCGAGGGTGTGTATAGCACAGGGCTCTGTAGGCCATCATAAGGTTCTCACGCTGAATGACTCGGAGCCTTTGGAGAGTTTGAGCAGAGGAATGATATGATCTGAAGGATGTCTTAACAGGACCACTCTGGCTGTTGGGTTGGGCAGAGGTGGATTTGGAGATACTGGCAGGAGATAATGGTGACCAGGACTCCTTATTAGAAAGAAGGACCCTTGGGAGTCATATGCTTAGGAAATTCAGGATGATGTTTTTGTAATTTTTTCCCCAACCTATTCCTTCTGAGGAGGAAAGTGGATAAAGATGTATTTTTCTCACATCAGTGAAATACTGTGCCATAACCTAATAATAAAGATAATTACATCTATAGAACAGGAAAAACAGAATCTTAAAACACAAAACAATTCCCCCAAACCATCTAAAGAAAATCTCTTTGTGTTGTGGATGAATGTCCTTGAAAAATCATCTTCTTAATAGCCTGAATCCTCTTTTCCTTGCTTACCTACCCTCCTGATTTCCAAGTCTTGTTCTTTTCATTTCTCAAGGGGTCTGTTTTTCATGATCATGAGTTTTGAGAGTCTTACCACCTTTTGCAGAAATGCTTCTTACAGTGTTGTAAACTAGTTTCAAAGAAGTACAGTTGCATCCAGCTTTACATATTAAATGTTTCTGAGTTGTGTGCCAACCTACTTTTATAAAGTAAACTGCATATTAAATGTGAGCAAGGAGCTTGATACAACAAATTTTTTTCTGTAAAGAAAATAATCACTTTTAAATATATTTTATTATATGGATATTTATTCATAGTGGTTTTGCCAGAGGTGGAATATACCATCTTGTTTACGGAATAGGAAGTTTTGCTTTTCGAGTTAGAAATTATAAACAAATATTAGGCTAGGGCTTTCTTAAACTTAATGTGCATGAGAGTCACCCAGGGATCTTGTTAAAATGGAGATTCTATTTTAGGAGGTCTTGATGGGTCAAAGACTGTACATTTTTAACAGGCTCATAAGATGCAGATGCCACTAGTCTGAGGATCACATTTGGCAGCATGGGTCATCTGTTTTCTCAATGCACAAATTGTAACACAGAAACTGCAGACACCTAGACAATTTCTTAGTGCCATAAAAGGGAGCTTGATTTTAGCATGTCTTTGCAACAGCTACCTTGAACACCTTTGGTAAACTTGTTTGGGTCAGAGGGATCCATGTGCTGGAAAGGAAATTGGTTTGAGGCAGCAAGTTCCACAGATGCATTTAGCTTTCTGGCTGTAAGTATGGTGCACTTGCAGAAACCAGGTCCATCTTTATTAGCTGGGGCTACACCTTGATATAATCCCAACAGTTGTTAAAGAAGGAATTTCCCTTCCATTTCTTCCTTTTATGTACCTCTTTTGCCCTGTCCCATTTCTATTTTTTTTTTTTTTTTTTTTTTGAGATGAAGTCTGTCTCTGTCGTCCAGGCTGGAGTGCAGTGGCATGATCTCGGCTCACTGCAACCTCCATCTCCTGGGTTCAAATGCTTCTCCTGCCTCAGCCTCCCGAGTAGCTGGGACTATAGGCGCACGCCATCATGCCCGGCTAATTTTTGTATTTTTAGTAGAGACGGGGTTTCACCATGTTAGCCAGGATGGTCTCAATCTCCTGACCTCATGATCCACCCGCCTTGGCCTCCCAAAGTGCTGGGATTACAGGCGTGACCCACTGCGCCCGGCACCTTGTCTCATTTCTTGCCTTGTGACTTAGACCAAGGTAGGAGATTCGTATTGACTCAGTGAGGGTGGGGTCATTGGTCCAGGCAGCTATGGCTGAGGGACTCTTAGGTAATACGAAGTGATATGCTGCCTAGATAAAAGGGGGACTCTAGGTGGGTTAGCGAAGGTGGCTCTGGAGTTAGGGACTAAAAGTTAAAAGTTGGGTGTACCTCATTTCTGCGAGAAGGGCTCTAATTTTCCAACTTGTGTTTCCCCACTGATATCCTACTTTACTCTTACAATCAGACTCCAAGCTAGAGCTTTTAAAAAAATTAACATTTTTTAGAAGGGAAAAAAATTTCTGTAAGTTGTAATCGATGTTTATTAAGCACCCTGACACCATATTTATTCTAAATGGGGATAAGACTGAGAAGATTTAAGCTCTGTGCCTGAAAAGTTGTGTTTTAAAATAACTTTTATTTACATTGCCACTGAGAAGTTTATAAAATTTTCTGATTTGCTTTCTCGGGCTTCATCACTGTTGTTGGAGGGGCAGCAGCGTACAACCTAAGTACAGCTCTGGAGCTCGCCGCAAACCTCAGGTGGTGGTCATTCTGCTTTTGAAAGTGAACCAGAAAAGTCCCTAGGAATGTAACAATATTTTTTCTTTCTGCCCCCCTGCTAGCTTTTTTCTAGGCCTCCCAAAAATGTGTTTATCTTGCTGGTTATGCATGTGGAGCAGTCTGGAATTCTGTGTGGCATTAGATAGTGAAAAAAATAGATTTCCCACATGACTGAGGTTATGGGAGTGAGAAATCTTGGATTATGCAAGGACTCTTTGATTGGAAGAAGGACATTTTGAGATTAGATTTATTTTAAGATATATTTTATAAAAACTAGTATACATCTTTTTATTTTTTCTAAACTAGTCTTTTTGGGGGGTGGCAGGATTGGGTGTGGGCTAGAAGCAATACCAAACTTTTAAGTATCAAATCAAGTTTCTACTCATTAGAAGGAAAAATATCTTCAGGGAAAAAGAAGAGCTTGAATGTGAAAAGCCTGAGAGTTAAATAATTTGAGAGTAGGGTCTGGCGTATTATAGAGGACCCCGAGAGCCTGATCCAAGCAGCTTGCCACTTTCATCACCCCAGGATTATCTGTAAGGACAACTTCACTGTTTGTCACCTGCCAGGTATCAGCCTGGCCCTTGTGAGTGCCAGCAAGTTTGTGTCTTCTGTTTTGCCAAGCTTAATTAGCTCTAGAATACCCTATCAAAGGCTGTCTGGCAGTGTTCCATTAATGGTATGGGGTGAATTCAAAAGGACTAATTAATTGTTAGATTATTTGCAAAGCCCATGCTGAAAAACCTAATGCCTGAAGGAGAAAGTTGGCAGAGAGGCCGTTCAGAGATTAGCCTGGACCTTACCCAGCTCAATTGCCTTTTGGAGTTGGGCCAAGATGGGAGTTGCTTTTCTTTTTAGAGAAGTGCTTGTGGCCATATTGTTTTCTAAATTGCCAGGGTACTGCTCTAGGCTCTCAGAGAGGGAGCACTTATGGACCCTTGCAGACCTAGAGAATCCAAAGAGCATCAAGAGGTTTTGTTTATTTTAGTTTTGTGAGAGAAACACAATTTCTTAACATTCACTAACTAAATAAATACTTCCCAAGGGCCTCTTCTTAAATAGAGGAAAAGGAGCTCTAGTTTGTTATGAAAGAGTTCAGGTTTTAAGTGTTAAATGTTCAAAGGATCCAGGATCAGGCCTTTAAATAGTTTTTTCTTCTGAAAATAAAGGAAGTCAGGTTCCTCATGTCGTCTGTTTAGGTGGCCCAGGTCAGCAAAAAGTGACTTTTCCAACTGCTACTGCAGTTGGAAAATGCTGTTTTAAAAAATCTCAATTTGCAATCAGGTGCATGCCAATTTAAGGTCAGGGTATACTGTACGTAGGAAGGGAAGAAACAGGTAAACAGGTTTGCATTATTTTGCTACATTTGACATATAGAATAATAACATAGCTAAGCTTGACAAATTTTAGAAAAATAATAGAAGTCCCTGCCCTTTACAGATGAGAGAGATTTGAGGCTTTTGGAGCCAAGTGCCAGTTTCTGTTGACTCAGAGGGCATTGGAGACAGCTGAAGATGAAAGTATAGAAGGATATTTCAGACTTATCTAAAAGCCAATTGAGTGTTATGTAAGGGAGCTGTGTGTAGCTGTTTGAAAACATCATCCAGAAATCTTCCAGTTCCTAGGCCTGGCCCTGCCTCCTATTGACAGGCCTCAGTGTCTTTTTCTTGTCCTTTTGGGCTTGAGCAACATGCGAGTAAGTACTTATGTATGAATCCCAGACCAAATCTTACTTTATTAACATGATTCAGAAGAAAAGAATTCTAATGAAAAATTTCAGAGGACTGTGCTGAACCATTTCGTGATATTGTCAGATCTTCCTGAACTCAGGAAAGCCCCCCTAAAAAATCTATTATTTCTGTTTATTACCCAACTTGGAAAAAGCTTACAAGAATGCCTCAGGAGAGTATGCACTGGTTGAGGAATTTATTCCTGAGTGTACAGCAGCCCCTACATTTTCTCTGTGTGAGGCTGGCTATGCTGATACGCTGGACAACCTGCCTCCTCCTCAGCCAGCAGGCCTAGAGTAGCAGCTTAGTATTTTTAACCCTTTCTGTCAGGTGATTCCCAGCCAACTTCATAAGTTGATAGAAGGAAACACAATCTCAGAGCTATGAGGAATTATGAAAGCCTTTGAACTGGCAAAAGACTATGATTTTTCTCTGATGCTTTATTATAGTTTAAAAAGCCTCATTATGCTTTTATTTTTGAGAGGTAATTCTGTATAGCAATGTCCTATATATATATAGACCTACCTGTATATCCCAGTTAAGTTGTGAGATATCATGAATAGTGTTACATCTAATAGTTAAATTGAAGACTTTAAATGATTTTCCTTAAAAAGATAAAATTCAGGGTTATTCTAAAATAACCATGATTACTTGCATTTAAAAATATTTCAAAGGGAGAAAGAGGGGTTAGGATTATAAGTGATAGAATGAAAAGTGCTCATAATTTATTGCCTGTGGTATCTGTTTTGCTATTCATGAACGTGGTACACCCATCCATTTCTTTAGGTTTCCCTTAATTTCTTTCAGCACTGCTTTTGTTATATTATAGTGTGTCTAAATGTGAACAAGATTCATCTCGTTTGTTTTATTAGAATTATGTTTGAGAACCTCTGTTTTAGAGCTGTAGTTCTATCCTCTTCAATCTACTCTTCATTAATGATGATGAAAACTGATATTCCCTCTGATGTTCCTGGAGAGTAAGCTCAAGGATATGTAACTAAGGCCACTTTCTAAAGTGAGTTATTGACCTGGCTACCTTTGCTCTAAGTTGTAGGAACTCAAAGCTCAGTGTGTACTGTAAGAAATATGTTCTTATCTGAGTCACGGCACCAGAAAAAAAAAATAAAAGAAATATGTTCTTGCCTGGGCATGGTGGCCCACGCCTGTAATCCCAGCACTTTGGGAGGCTGATGTGGGCAGATCACGAAGTCAGGAGATTGAGACCAACCCGGCCAACATAGTGAAACCCCATCTCTACTAAAAATACAAAAATTAGCCGTGTATAGTTACACATGCCTGTAGTCCCAGCTACTCGGAAGTCTGAGGCAGGAGAATCACCCGAACCTGGGAGGTGGAGGTGAGCCAAGATCGTGGCACGGCACCCCAGCCTGGCAACAGAGTGAAACACCATCTCAAAAAATAAAATAAAATAAATATGTTCTTTCTCTAAGGCTCAAGGCTAGTGTTGCTGAGCAAGAGATGTAGTAAAATGAATACCCTTCTTCCTTAGGACTAAATGTCAGAGTTACAGGCAGTCTCAGAACCCAAAGATTGGGTGTTGTGCTTTTCATTAGGCTGTTGGGCTTTCCCAGCAGAGTTTCACTGGAGCAGAGTCACTCCAGTGAACTTTTGTGTTGGACTTATAATGAAAGGATTTTGTAGAGATTTTACGTTCTGAATGTGGGTAAATACCTGAGGGATTTATCAAGATGAACAGTAACTTTGTTGGACTGCTGCACCTTTATTTAGGAAAAGTAATTCTGCACCACAATGTCACGAGTGGTCTTGACAAAGATATATGAAAAGTCAGAGAGTCGGGATCATGCAGTAGTTGTGACCTTGGATTTTGGATTCAGGCACACAGGTTCAGGTCCAGATGATAGGCTGCGTGACCACAGGCTCAGTGTCCTCATCTGTAAAATTCAAGTACCAGTAGTTCCTGTCTCAGCTGTGTTCTTGTGAGGATTATAAACGAGATAATGCATATAAACCAGAGGATCATGTTTATTCTAGATGAAACTATTGGAAATAATATTCTTTGAAATGTTAGCATAGTACTTACTTAGTCTGGGCTGCTATAACAAAGTCACATATAAGTCACCCATAGATTGGATGTCTTATAAACAACAGAAATGTATTTTTCTCACAGGCTATATGTCTGATCAAGATGCCAGCATGGTTAGGTTCTGGTGAGGGCCTCTTCCAGATTGCAGACTGATGACTTTTCATTGTATCCTTACATGGAAATCTCAAAAAGACAAACTAGAGAGTTCGCTGGAGTCTCTTTTATTAAGGCAGTAATCCCATTCATGAGATCTCTGTCCTCATGATCTAATTGCTTTACCTGTTAGCATGCCCCATCTCCTAATATCATCACACTAGAGTTCGGATTTTAACATACAAATTTTAGGGGGATACACATTCAGTCTGTAACTCATGGTGAACGTATTTAATCAGTCTTTCAAGTTGCAGTTCTATTATTCAGGCATATTTTTGGTACAAAAATTAGATCTGATCCTGAAATATAATGTTGCTGATAAGACAGACTTTACTGATGCCTGGTTTCTTTATTTTCCATATGTTTTCCTTAGAGCGGTATAGTGGGAGTACCACAGTGGTACGATGGGAGTGATGAAGTTGGGAGAGGTTGTGAATAAGAAGCTCTCTCTCTCACTCTCTTTTTTTTGAAGATTTGAGTCCCAGTTTTGTGGTTTGCAGAGCTTTTGTTGCCTTATCTATACAATACTGCTAATTATACCTATTCCTTTGATTTGATGAGAATAAAATACATGTAAAGCAGCCAGAAGTTTATGGTACATAGTAGTAGGTCTTCAAAAAGTTAACCTTTATTTAGAGAATTTATATATTTAGGAAAAGAGGGAGAGAGAAGGCTAGAACAGCCTTATGGTAGGCAGAATGCATTTGCTTTTTAGCTTTGTGCTCTCCATGGAGAAAAGGTAGGTCAGGGAATTTCCTTGGGAGGTGGCTGAGGAGCTGTTGGCTGAGCCAGGTGGATTTGAACTGAGCACCTGGATGAAAAATACCTTGTTTTCTTTTGAGGCAGTGACTTGGTCTTTAACCGGAAATTATAGGGTAAAGATAAATTCTCAAGAACGGTGGTGGTGCCGAGGATCAGGGCCAGTGGTGGACAGGAGAACCCATATGCAGTGGATTGAGGCTGTGTATTGGTAGTTTTCCTCATCTATATGGTACCTCGAGGCTCGGTCCCAGTCGAACCACCCTATTTAAAATTGTAATCCCTCTCTAACCCCAGAAACTCCCATTCTTTCTTTTCTTGTTCTGTTTTTCCTCATAGCACTTATCACCTCACCTCAAAACTTGTTTGTAATTTACTTATGTTTATTATTTATCTTCCCCCACTAAAATGTAAGCTTCATGAGAGTCAAGTTCATTTTGCTTTTGCTCTGGTGCAGCTTTTTCTTTCTTTCCTTTCTTTCTTTCTTTCGACAGAGTCTCTGTAGCCCAGGCTGGAGTGCAGGGGCACATTCTTGGCTCACTGCAACCTCTGCCTCCCAGTGTCAAATGATCCTCTCATCTTAGCCTGTCAAGTAGCTGGGGCCACAGGTGCACACCACTATGGTTAATTTTTTTGTATTTTCTGGTAGACACGGGTTTTGCTGTGTTGCCCAGGCTGGTCTTGAACTCCTGAACTCAAGCAATCCACCTGCCTTGCCCTCTCAAAGTGTTAAAATTACAAGAGTGAGCCACCCCACCTGGCCTAAAACTATTTTTTTTTTTTTTGAGACAGAGTCTTGCTCTATTGCCCAGGCTAGAGTTCAGTGGCACAATCTTGGCTTACTGCAACCTCTACCTCCTAAGTTCAAGTGATTCTCCTGCCTCAGCCTCCTGAGTAGCTGGGACTACCGGCACGTGCCACCATGCCTGGCTAATTTTTGTACTTTTAGTAGAGACGGGGTTTCACCATGTTGGTCAGGTTGGTCTCGAACTCCTCACCTCGTGATTCGCCCACCTCGGCCTCCCAAAGTGCTGGGATTACAGGTGTGAGCCACCACGCCCAGCCAACTATTTTTATAATAATTCTTAAGATGTTATCTTTTTCACTGGGTTAACACTGCTCTAATTGTATAAGAGCAATATTGGATAAAACTGCTGGTGCCTTAGCAGGAATCAAGGCAGTCTTTCACTGGCACATTCTTGTAGTAAAACATCTGCCAGTTTCCTTTAAGAGTGTTCTTACCCTCAGATACATGTCTTTTCCTTATTCTAAATGGTAAAATGGGAAGTATAAATGTTACATTTCTACATTCCAAAGTATGATGATTTTCTTGAGGAAAAGCATTGTGCAGTTGTTTGAGTTGTGAACTGATGTGGTCGTTTTTCATGGAACACCATTTTACTTGAAAGAATGACTGACAGATGATTATCTAGACCTCAGTATTTGGCAGGCATTTTTGAAAATGAACAAAGTGGGCCTGGTGTGGTGGGTCAAGTAATCCCAGCACTTTGGGAGGTTGAGGCGGGCGGATCATCTGAGGTCAGGAGTTCAAGACCAACCTGGACGATATGGTGAAACCCTGTCTCTACTAAAAATACAAAAATTAGCTGGGAGGTTGCAGTGAGCCGAGATCGCGCCATTGCACTCCAGCCTGGGCAACAAGAACGAAACTCTGTCTCAAAAAAAAACAAAAAAAAAATGAACAAAGTGAACCTGTTATTTCAAGGAAAACAACTGAAAGTATTTGTTGCCAATGCTAAAATTTCATTTTTTACACAAAAGTTAAAATTTTGGAAAACTTACATCCATCACCATGATTGTGACAGTTTCTCAGTGGTTAAATACTCTTCTGATGAGATCAATGACGATATTAACAAATGTGACTTTTAAAGTATTATATAATGAAATGTGTTTCATTTGGCAGTAAACCATTATTTTCCAGATGACCAATGCATGATATTACAAAATCATGCATGATATAACAAAATCATACATGATATTACAAAATTATGCCTTGGTAAAATATTTAGTCTGCATCTTGAGAGTACGAGAGAGCAATTGATTTTTTTTTTTTTTTGATGGGGTCTTGCTCTGTTGCCCAGGCTGAACTGCAGTGGCACGTCTCAGCTCACTGTAACCTCTGCCTCTTGGGCTCAAGTGATTCTCCTGCGTCAGGCTCCCTAGAAGCTGGGACTTCGGGCATGTGTCACCACGCCCAGCTAATTTTTTTTTTTTCATTAGTAGAAATGGGGTTTCACCATGTTGGTCGAAGTGGTCTCAAACTCCTGACCTCAGGTGATCCACCTGCCTCACCCTCCCAAGTGCTGGGATTACAGGCGTGAGCCACCATGCCTAGCCAACAAGTGATTTTTAAAAACTTTTTATTTTGAGATAATTTTTGACTAACAGAAGAGTTGCATAAGTAGTACAGAGTTTCTTTATACTTACCACTCAGCTTTACCTTATGAGAACATCTTATATAACCAAAGTACGATGATCAAAACTAAGAAATTAATCTTGTTACAATATTATTAACTAAAATATAATATTTATTAAGATTTCACCAATTTTTCTACTGGTTCGTTTTCTGTTCCAGGATCCAACCCAGGATCTTACATTGCATTTAGTTGCTGTGTCTCCTTAGTCTCCTCCAGGCTGACAGTTCCCTGGTCTTTCAATGACCTTGACACTGGAGAATGACTACTGGAGAATGTCCCTTAATTTATTTTTTTCCTGACATTCTGTCAGGATTATATTGAGGTTATGTGTCATTTGGGAGATTACCACAGAGGCGATGTCCTCTTTTCAGGGCATCAAATCGGGTGTATGTTATGTAGATAGTACTTAGTGATGTTACCTTGACCACTTGGCTAGAGTGGTGTCTGCCAGAATTCTCTGGTGTAAAGGTACTATTTTTCACTTTGAAATTACTCAGTATTTTGGAGAAAGCAAAGTTACGGAGTATAAAAGTTCATTATGTAATTCAGATGCTACATTGCAACTAAAGAAATGATTATTTGTTGAGTTTAGGTATAATAGCAAAGAAGAAATAGTCACAAGTATATGAGAAAACTTAAGATTTGGCTGGTGTGGTGGCTCACACCTGTAATCACAGTACTTTGAGAGGCTGAAGTGGGAAGATTTCTTGAGCCCAGGAGTTTGAGACCAGGCTGATCCACACAGTGAGACCACCTCTCTACAAAAAATTAAAAAATTAGCCAGGAATGTTGGTGTGTGCCTGTGGTCCCAATTACTCGGGAGGCTGAGACAGGAGGATCTCTTGAGCCTGGGAGGTCAGGGTTGCAGTGAGCCATGTTCACACCACTGCACTCTGGCCTGGGTGACAGAGTGAGACCCTGTCTCAAAAAAACCAAAAAACAAAAAACTTAAGATTTGAAACTTCCAACTGCATATACTATATCTGTGTGAGGCCAGATTTCTTCATATCCTTTGACCAGAACAATGTATTGCAAAAAATTGAGTGAAAAAGTACATGGGAAAACCCAGCTGTCTTTTATTAAGCCAGGCATTAAAGAGATTTACTGTGCATCCATCTTTGAAATTTCACAACAAAAAAACAGATTTGCAAAAAATGTAAAGCAATGCTGCTCATCTCATCTTACCTTTTGTTTCAGAAAATAGTTGTTTATGTTACAGTTTATTATGGTTGGTTTTTAATGGATTAATAAATATTTCAAAATGTTCTCAGTCTTAATTTCTATTGCAGAGAATGTTAATAGACACAGCTCCTGTTAACAAAGTATCTTTGGAATTCTCAGTAATTTTAAAGCGTAAAGGGATCCTAACACAAAAGGTTTCAGAACTGTTTTTTTTCTGAATAATAGAGAAGATATATCTTAGTAGGGGGATCTTTTCTTCTGGACCAAATAAAGATTTAATGAAGGACTCTACCAAGGAGTCTTGGCCCTTGCAGGGAAGTCGCTCAATTATCAGTGTACTCAGTTGGCAGATGAGGGGGATTGCCTTGTACTATCTCCAAGTTTCTTTCAACCCCAAACTATATGATTTCAAATCACTATCATTGTCAGCATGGGCATTATGCAGTCATAATCTCCCGATAATGGTATTTGGTAGGTGAAAGATGAAGGTTATATGTAAGGATATAACACAGTAGTATTTGTGAAGCAGGGACTCCAGGGACTTTACTTTTTGGGGCTGTGAAATTATTTCTTTTACTGCTCCCTTAAAAGAACAGAAGTTTTCATGATTATTTGATTTTACTGTAATGAACAAGGGAAAGATTTTTAATTGTTGTTGAATATTTTTATCATCTTATGTATATCACATATTTACAAATGCATAATTTCTGAGAATTTTTCTGCTATAATGTGTGTGTGTAAACGTGAATATTTGTAAGTATTTACATAAATCATTTAAATTTGTTAATGGGTTCTAAATATACCACTGATGTCTCTGTTGAAGTAACTCAGGTTGCATATCCATTATATCCTTACAGGCCAGGTGTGGTGGCTCACTCCTGTAATCCCAGCACTTTGGGAGGCTGAGGCGGATCATGAGGTCAGGAGTTTGAGACCAGCCTGGCCAACACGGTGAAACCTCATCTCTACTAAAAATACGAAAATTAGCCAGGGGTGGTGGTGCATGCCTGTAATCCTAGCTACTCGGGAGGCTGAGGCAGGAGAATTGCTTGAACCCACAGGTGGAGACTGCAGTGAGCTGAGAACACGGCACTGCACTCCAGCCTGGGCAACAAAGCAAGACTCTGTGGAAAAAACCAATCGATAAAATCCTTATAGTCTTCATGAAGTTAATTAGTTATTTTGGTTCTTTGGTTTTTTTAAAAAAATTGTTAGGTCTATATTTACAAATATAGACTTAAAAATGTACCAGCTAGCATATATTAAGAATCCCCATCCTTGGAACTAATATTTTTGTTTTTTAGTTTAAATGAAAGGAGACTTGATGGCTTAGGTTTTTTTAAAATGGGGAAACAAGGGCGGGGAAGCCAGTAGTATCTTGTTGTGTTAAGTATCAGTCTAAATCAAATGTTAAACAGGATCCTGCATTCTTGTAAAGTGGATTTTGTAATGGAAACTGCCACAGTTGAGGGCCAGCTCTGTCATAATCACCAATTTGAGCATCTTTGATATTTAGCAGAAATATAAATATCTAATGCAGTGTGTGTGTGTTATACTGTCATAGCAAAATACTGTAACTGATTTTGAGCCAGATCCTTCCAGTGTTTTTAAACTACTGTTTGGAAATAAGATTTAGAAGCTGAACTAACTTTGTGAGAGCTTCTACAATTTGGTAAACTATAGTAAAGTTAACTTAGCATGTATTATAAATACAATAGAAATGTATAATTATGTATAAAAAAGTTTCATCCAATTTTAAAGGTTTCTTTAAGTAAGTACTATTTTAAGATACTCATAGAACCCAATCTAAGAGGAAAATGCCCCTTACTCCCAGCAGGAGAGCTTAATGGAGCACAACGCTTTAGAGCAGAGACATGAGAGCCAGCTGCCTGGGTCCAAATCCCAGGGCCGCCGCTGAGTCACTGTGTAACCTCTGCTTCAGTGTACTCGTCAGTAAACTGGAGATAATATCCATCTCCCTGGGTTGTTTTGAAGATCTAATGAGATACTATGCTTCAAGTGCTTTGTTCCAATTATTGTTTAGTTAGCAATTGTTAAGTTTTAGGGTATTTCATGACATCTGAATTTTTATCTCATTAACATTATCCTCAAGTAATGTTTTAGGGAAAGTTACATCTGGGAAGATTTGGTAATTGTAGGGCATGGTAGAGTTCTAGTAGTATGTTGGCATTTTAAGAATCCTTGGATATTATTTGGTCTAACTCAGCCTGATATGTAAATTACCTTTCTAATATCCTGTTGACTGAGCCCCCAACCTTTACTTAAAGTTAAAACATCTCTGACTCTTGGGAAATTCTTCCTTATGTTGTGTTACAGTTCACCTGGCTATAACGTCTCTTTCAGCCCTTACTGCTTTGTTGTAGAGCTACATAGAATTTTTGTCTAACAAATAACCCGTCTGAATGGTTACAGTGAAGCAAATGGGTTCTGGACAATTACATGTTGTATAAAAGTGTCCTGAGGGTGTGTGTCAGAGTTGAGGGAGCTCAGAGGACTTTACTCCCCATTGGTAAATAAGGCTCAGATTTGTAGTTAGAGCTATCCTGAATTAGTTGGGAACACTTTTGTCCCATTGAGCCTGTGATGGACCTGTGAGCCAGACAGGGAATAGGCAGTGACTGGGTCTCTGGGCCCCCCACTTGCACAAAGCACCCCCATGCATTGCTATACTTGTCCTATTCTGGAGGAGGAGCTTCTTTGTACCTTAAAAACTCGATCTTATGGCCAGGTGCAGTGGCTCATGCCTGTAATCCCAGCACTTTGGGAAGCTGAGGTGGGTGGATCACCTGAGGTCAAGAGTTTGAGACCAGCCTGGCCAACGTGGCAAAACCCCATCTCTACTAAAAATACAAAAAATTAGCTGGGTTTGGTGGCGGGCACCTGTAATCTTGGCTACTTGGGAGACTGAGGCAGGAGAATTGCTTGAACCCAGGAGACAGAGGTTGCAGTGAGCTGAGATCGAGCCACTGCACTCCAGCTTGGGCAACAGAGTGAGACTCTGTCTCAAAAAACAAACAAACAAACAAAAAAACTGCATCTCCACATACTTGTTCCTTGTCTGTTTCTCCTCCTACATAGAATGGAAGCTCCATGAAAACAGAGGAGAAACTGCTTATCTTGTTTGCTGCTGTTCTCTAGTAGCCACAGAACTTGGCACATTAGTTAGTAGGTGTTCAGTATTCAAATGATGGAATTAAAGATTGACTCTGAACTACAAATGTAAATAAATTTTCAATTTAGTGCAGGAAAGTCAACACTTGTATGTCATGCTCATTCTTCAGGCCTGAACCGAAGGGGAACCTGTAAGAGGACAGGAAATTAGATCTCAGAAGTGTCTGTTACTATTTGTAACTTTCAAATACATCCAGAGAAAAGTATCTTTTGTCTTTTTGATACTTGAGGATTTTCTAGAAAGGAAAAGTTTCAACTCTTATTGGAGGCAGGAGTATATATCAGAATTGGATTTTAAAATCAGCCCAGCTGGATAGTAGCTTCAAACTGCAGCCAGGGGGATGTGTTATGTGAGTTTAGGTTTACTTTGAGTGTTAATAGAACAAGTTTGCCAAAAACATGAATTGTTAAAAAACCATCAAAACATTACAATGCAGGAGAAAAATGTAGTGAAAGTTCCAATATACAATGTCCAAATAGTTCCATTTTCTGGAGGCTTTAAACATTTTCTTAGGTAATTTACAAAGATGATTGGACAGTGTAGAAAATATGTGTAAAGTTAGAATGATATTAGTTAGGAATTATGAGTAGATGATTAAGGAAATCTGGACCCCCTTTTTTCTTTGTGTCTTTCTTTAATATGCTACTAGCTGAGTTTTCCATAGAATTGGGACATCTATTTAGGTCAGATCTCATTGGCATATTCCTTGGGATATCTTGATTCAGGGTTTTCTTTTTCTTTCTTTCTTTTTTTTTATTTTTTTTTTTGAGACAAAGTCTTGCTCTGTCACCCAGACTGGAGTGCAGTGACACAACCTTGGCTCACTGCAACCTCTGACTTCCAGGCTCAAGCAATTTTCCTGCCTCAGCCTCCCAAGTAGCTGGGATTACAGGCGTGTGCCACCACACCCATCTAATTTTTTTGTATTTTTAGTAGAGACGGAGTTTTACCATATTGGCCAGGCTGGTCTTGAACTCCTGATTTCAAGTGATCCACCTATCTCGGCCTCCCAAAGTGCTGGGATTACAGGCATGAGGCACTGCACCTGGCCTTTTTTTTTTTTTTTTTTTTTTTTTTGAGACAGAGTCTCGCTTTGTCACCCATCGTGGATATGATCTTGGTTCACTATAACCTCCACCTCACAGGTTCAAGTGATTCTCCTGCCTCAGTCTCCCGAGTACCTGGAATTACCGGTGTGTGCCGCTATACCTGGCTAATTTTTGTGTTTTTAATAGAGACAGGGTTTTGCTATGTTGGCCAGGCTGATCTTGAACTCCTGGCCTCATGTAATCCACCTGCCTCAGCCTCCCAAATTCCTGGGATTACAGATGTGAGCCACCGTGCCTGGCCCCGATTCAGAGTTTTCTCTGAGAAGAAACTCCCTTTGATTTTGGAACTCAGGAGGCTGGCCTGTCTTCTAGTCTAGGTTCTACAGAACTTTTCCCTGCTCTCTGGCTTGGCTTAATCACTTGATTCAATAATTTTATATCTTTGAGTGAGTTACTTAATATCATTCTACCTTAGTTCTTTCTTCTGTAAAGTGAGACCAGTAATAGTGTATCTCAAGGTTGTTGTGAGGAATAAACAAGTTAATACATGCCAAATGTTTAGAATAGACCCTGGCACAATAGTAAACACTCCATAATGTAATTATTAGCCAAATGTGGTATTTTGTGTGTCATATAATCGAAAAAAATAGATAAAAGAACTTTGCAAATTTAAAATTCCTATACAAATTCAAAAAGGAATATTGATTGTCTCTGTGTATCAAGTGTGACCTTAGTATTTGCAAGCTCTCTCTCAGGGCCACTAGCTGTTCTTCCATTTACACTTCCCTATACAGGATATGGAGTTAATTTCTAGGAAATTAGCCATTAATTACCCATTAATCATGAACTAGGAATGTTCTCAGGAGAACCAACTAGTTGGAACATGAAATAACTTTGAATCATCTAAGCTTTAACTTTACTTGGAATTTTAACTTTGTTGAATTTCTGAGTAAAGGGATAAAAAAGTTACTCTGCTCTGTTATTAGATTCACCGTGTTCATAGGCAAGATGGAAAAAATAATTAGATAATACAGAAAGAAAAACGACAATTTTTAGGAGAAAGTTTTTGTTTTTAAATAATTTTCTATGTTAATTAAATTCCATGGATGTTTTCTTATTGCTTTGTCTCTACAGAGAATGCAGCAGGTTTTGAACATGCTTTTTCCCCTCTGCTTAAAATGTATTGGCTATTATATTTCACAGGACTTACGTCGTTTTCAAAAATAGAGGTAATTAATTGTGAAGTATTTTGATGTTCAGCAGGCAAAGGAAACATATTACTTTGTGTAAACAGAGGTTAATACGGAGTCTTTGAAGTCTAAATTATTGAACTATTTGCCTAAGGACAAACTTCTTAACTGTTTAGGTTTCCTCTGGCCTGTAATAAACTATAGTGGTGGGAATAACACAAAAAGTCCTGTATATAAAACATTTGGGTCCTGCTTGCAAGCATGTTTGACCCAAATCTGCAGGTTTACCTTTGAGCTACGCTGCAAATTAGGGACCTTTATTTCCATTTTCCTCTCCTTGTATTGGTTTAGTTGGTTCATGGTTGATAAAGACAGAGCATATGTTTCTGGGAATGGTAAATCTTAATTTTGTTTAAGTTTTAAATGATCACTTATTTCTGGAACTGGCACTGGGGCCAAAGAATGTTTATTATTTTCATGTTAACATGGGAATGAGTCTAAAGACTAAGTGACGTTTATGCTTACTTATATTTTACAGCTTCCTTGGGCTCTAGCCAAGGTGACTTGGTTTTGCAAGAGTGAAGAGGACCTGCCCTATAGTGCAATCTTTTTTTTTTTTAATTGTTTATGTCTGAAATGATCTACCTTAAGGACATTTGCAGAGTAAAAGACAAACTATTACTGGTTTAACAAATGGACAACCCAGGCAGGTGGGCATGGTGCAGGTTGTGCCCCGGCTTGTAAGGTCTAGCAGATCTTGTGGACTTTGGACAGGCTTGCCTTGGGGAGGTGAAAGCACAATAGTGATGGTTTCTAACTTGAAGAGACCTTTGGGACTCCAGTCCAGAGGTGTTTACTGTGTGTACTGGGTGGGAGGTGTGTTGTGCTTCCTGGCATGGGGGTGGTGAGAGCTGTTTCCCACCTAAGTAGACAGGGAGAAAGCATCTGATTGGCACACAGGGTGCAGAAGTGGCACTGGCCCAACTCCACACTCACTTTTTCAGGATCATTCCCTTTGCACCAAGTTCCGACCCTGCGCCCTCTCACTGCTCTGGGGACTGTTGAAGCCACAAGGAGGAAGTTTCTACTCCTTATGCCCGTCACTCTTCCTGTGTCCCAGACCAAGATCTGTCAGGGGGGAACGGGGTCTTGGACTCCACCTGAAATCACTTGTGTATCTGGTAGCTTTCTTGGTAGTTTCTCCTCAGGGGACAGACTCCCATATAAAGTACTGGCTGGTATGACTGCAGCTCCCGTTGACCCACTCACTGTTCACAGAAGCCTAGGAACAGACTGTAGAACCCAGAGAAAGCTCTGGGTGACCTCTGTTATTTAGCAGCTGCTCACAGCACCAGTCACTGTGGCAACTGGGCTTTGTTTATGAAAATGAATGAGGACCTCAGGCCTGGGGCATCCATACCGTGGACAGAGCTCCCCCTGGAAATAGACAGGCTGCCAGATTGCCAGGGCTAAACCAAAACAAAGACACACCAAACACAAGTAGCCAGGATGTATTCTGTCCTTTGGGGACAAGCACCAAGTCCTGATTGCCTGTATCCCTCTTCACCAAGCAGAACCCTGCCAGAGTGAACTGATCTTGGTTATGCCGGAGAAAGACAAAGACAAAAAACGTAGTACTAGTGTTGGCAGTTTTTGAAACACAGCCTTGCATTGCTCAGGTCTTGCCTCTAGTTCTGATTTTAGATGGAAAGAGTGTTTAGTACCAAAGATCTGGCTTTTTGAAAATTTTATTTCAGGCCCTGCCTTTATGTAAACTGTAATGATCATTTGCGTCTGTACTCCAGAGGATTAGGCAGTAGGATCACTTGAGCCCAGGAGTTCTGGGCTGTAGTGTACTATGCCAATTAGGTGTCTGCCCTAAGTTCAGCATCGCTGTGGTGCTTCCCTGGGGACTCTCAGGGGACTGCCAGATTGCTTAAGGAGAGATAAACTAGCCCAGATCAGAAACGTATCAGGTCAAAACTCCCATACTAGGCTGGGTGTGGTGGCTAATGCCTGTAATCCCAGCACTTTGGGAGACTGAGGTGGGTGGATCAAGAGGTCAGGAGATCGAGACCATGGCCAACATGGTGAAACCCCATCTCTATGAAAATACAAAAAATTAGCTGGGCCAGGTGGCACGTGCCTATAGTTCCAGCTACTCAGGAGGCTGAGGCAGGGGAATCACTTGAACCCAGGAGGTGGAGGTTGCAGTGAGCAGAGATTGTGCCACTGAACTCCAGCCAGGTGACAGAGCAAGACTGTCTCAAGAAAAAAAAAGAAAAAAAAAAAAACCTCCCATTTTGATCAGTAGTGGGATTGTGCCTATGAATTGATGCTGTACTCCAGCCTGGGCAATATAGCAAGATCCTGTCTCTAAAAAAAAAAAGGAAAGACCCCTTCCCCTTGTCTGGAACAACTGAGTTTGGAGTTTGTTGTCCTCTTAGAGTCCTTGCTTTCATAGTGATTGTCTTCTGTGTCCAAAGCATCTTTGGTAGTTTTAACTCCTCGTGGGAATTGGTGAGCCATGGACATCATCTTGGAACACATGTTGAAGCCCAGAGCTTCCTTTGAGGGAACTGCTATGTTCTGGGTGTTTCTGGTATTCAAAGGTTTTATGATTCTATGGCTGGACCCTTCTAGCATCTGTGCCCTTTGGCTTCACTTTATCAGAACCACAGCCAGTGCATGGGGTCTTCTGATGCCATCCTGTGGCTCTCTTCCCTACAGCATGCCTTGTTATTGTTTTGTTTTTTTTAAGACAGTCTTGCTCTATCACCCAGGCTAGAGTGCAGTGGGGCGATCTCAGCTCACTGCAACCTCCGCCTCCTGGGTTCAAGTGATTCTTGTGCCTCAGCCTCCTGAGTAGCTGGGATTACAGGTGCACACCACTGCACCCAGCTAACTTTTGTATTTTTAATAGAGACGAGGTTTCACCATGTTGTCCAGGATGGTCTTGAACTCTTGACCTCAACTGATCTGCCCACCTCACCCTCCCACAGTGCTAGATTACAGGTGTGAGCCACTGTGCCCAGACACAGTGTGCCTTGTTACTGCATGTCTGCAGTAACAAGGGTTGGGTCATGGGCCAGGTATTGTGGTAGAGGGGGCGGGGTTGGGAGATAGAGAGTGCTGGGATTGGTGATTTGCCAGCAGAACACATGCCCAGGAAGATGGCCAGAAAAAGAGGGACTCCTTCACATATATGTAAGTCAGCCTTAGCCTTACAGCTTAAAACACCCACTCACTGCATTGAGGAGTCTTGAGTTCCCTCCTTGCCTGCTCTTCCTGGTCTGACTAGATGCCAGGGAATTGGGAGAGAGGGACCTGCAGTGGGAGGTCCTGGAACTGCAGTGACAGTAATACAGACTTAGGTAGAATTCCTTCCTGGAAGAATTCTGGTCTTCCTCTACCCCAGCAGCCTTTCACTGCTTAACTTTAGTAGTGTGCCTTGGGGCCTGAGCAGCTGCTGCTCCTGTGGAGGTGACCATCCAGAGGGACGCTTTCACAGCTAATGCTTAATGCTCCTTCATTTCTACTTAAGGCCAATACAGTTACAGGGGTGGCTGCCCCTGTTTGTTCATGATAATTCCTTATGAGCTCTTCTGTTGATAAACTGAACTGGATCAGCTTGAGTTTCCCTTTAACTAAGGATTTAAGTTAAAGCATAACCACAAGTGTCCTGTTGGTTTTCATTCATTTCAGTTCTGAACATTTGTACACTGGGCTATGGATTTGATGTTTCCTTCCTGTCTTGGCTGAGATACCTGTGTGAAATGTGAGTTTGCCATTTGGCAAACTCTTTTTCCTTTAGCTAGTTAATGAAGCTGAAATATTGATGGGGGTGTGAAGTTAGGGGAAGAGGAGGTGTGAATGGTGATATTTGAAATTTCTCCATGGTGCAGGAGAATCCAGTGCTTCACCCTGAGTCATTGTAATTAGGATAGGAAGTAAACCCTTTCAGGTTTATTCTATAGTGATCATGACAAGTTATCTTGGAGAAGGGATAAAGAAGACTGTGAAAGGTTGTACTATCCTGATGCTGTCAGGTTTTGAGCAGGAGACCTCAGTGTGATCTGAAGAGCTGGTGTACCTGAGAGTAGATGAAGCCGTTAACCAAGATGACGTTCCGGACAGTCGGCAGCTGAACTGAACTGGTGTCTCTGCATCCATTCACAGTTACCCAGTGTGCTTAATAACAAGTCCGTTGGGAGTTCTGCCTGTACTGGCCATAACTACCTTGCATTCTGGATAGGGGTCAGAAAAACTGAATGGATCGATTCATTCACTGAGCAGTGAGTGACTGCAGCTTTACTGAAATGAGCTCCTTTCCAGCTTTTTGATGACATGCACTATTGTTGTTGTTAACAGGTTTTGCTAAAAAAGTGAACCTGGGAGAGTCAAGGCTTTGTTCCTCTGTCCAGCACTCAGATATTTCCTGTGGTCATTCAGTAAACATTTATCAAGTGCTTACTGTGTGCCAGGGACTGTGTTATCATAACCAGTAACTTATTCTTCGTTAATGAATTATCTCACACGGCATGAATACAAAGAAGACTTAAGAAGGGGAGGATAATGGGGGCCTTTATGTCTCTCCCTGCTCATCCTTTGGTGCCGTCACATCACGGAAAGGAAGTAATAGTCAACTTAAATCAGTTTACTTTGGTAATAACAGTTTTTGAAAAGGTTTGGAGCAGGAAATTGAAACTATTGAGAAATAGGAAGTGTGGGGATTTACTGCTGGATTTTTCTTGTTCCTGCTGTCCCAGGGACTTGATCCCAGTTACCACTGATAATGGACCCCTTTTATGTTTAACTGTCTTGTCAGTAAGTCAGTGACACATGCTAAGAATAGAAACCAGTACCATTCCGTGTTGTAACCGCCAGCCCGTACATGCCCCGCTGGTTCTGTTGTTGCGATTGTTGCTACAGTGCTTAATATCAAATGCCAGCCTCATGCCTGACACTTTACATCACACCTACAGGGTCCTCACTCCGGGAGCTTACCTCCCCTAGAAGTCCAGGACCTTTTCTATGCTGGCACCACAGGAATAGGTGGAGGGCAAGGGATATGAAGTTTTCCGCGGCAAAATGTGGTCTTTGCTTGAATCAATAAAGGCAACTATGTTCATCTGTTTTAATAGGCAAGGCCTGTAGGTAATTTTTTTTCTCCGTTAAATTCTGCTTTTAAAATTGTTTAGGGTTGAGTGTAACAGGAACAGTTTGATTACTCTCTGTTCTTCGCTTTTGTTCTTTTAAAATATGTGACTTGCAGTGGTTGACTAAGTGCTAGACTCTGAGGGGAGGAAATAAGACCCCTGGAACTCCTAGTCCCCTGCCCGGTTGGTGCCTCCTGACCAGTGTGGAAGACAGGCATCAGGAGGCATGTCCAGGACTTTTTTTAAAATTTTTAACTTAATAGTGAATGGGAGAAAGTAGAAACATGACTAATTTTATTCCATACTTAGGTTGTTTTGTCTGTCTGCTTTACTGGCCATAGGGTCATCTTCAGCTGAAGAAGGATGTGCTGGTGCTTAGGAATGGCTGTCAGGGGCCATCGGTGCGCTCCTTCACATAGGAAGGGCAGTACTGGCTTCAGCTAAGAGTGAGAGAGCTTCTTTTTCCCAATACTCAGTATGCCTCTCATTGGCTGAGTTGACTCAGCTTTTCCCCATCCCCCACCCTTGAATCAGTCCTTGACAGAGTAATGGAGTTACAGTGATTGGCTTAGGACAGTCAGCTGGAGAATCAATCACAAACTGCTCACCACAGGGGCCTCCCACCAAATATCAGTGTGAGTGGTACTTAAAATAGAAGAAATGCACTTGTAACAGAACCATGACTTAGGGATAAGGTACTGGACAAGGTAGTGGAGAGGCGGTCATGGCCCTTGTTTGTGTTTCCTCAGTTTCCTCAGCAGCCTTCGAGGGGACCCTGTAATGTGCTACCTCACTGTGTACCTGCCTCTTTCTCCCAACTCTGGGAATATAGCTGCTTAAGGCCAAGGCACTCTGTCTTACTCACTATTTGTGGCCACTGTAGCTGGCACTTAGTGGGGACTTAATATGGGTTTCAGCAAATCAAGCAAAAAGGATACTTCATATTCCTTTGTGTTTAACTTTTTTTTTTTTTGAGATGCAGTTTCGATCATGTTACCCAGGCTGGAGTGCAATGGTGCGATCTCAGCTCACCGCAACCTCTGCCTCCCAGGTTCAAGCAATTCTCCTGCCTCTGCCTCCTGAGTAACTTGGATTACAGGCATGTACCACCACACCTGGCTAATTTTGTATTTTTAGTAGAGATGGAGTTTCTCCATGTTGGTCAGGCTGGTCTCGAACTCCCGACCTCAGGTGATCTGCCCGCCTCGACCCCCCAAAGTTATGGGATTACAGGTGTGAGCCACCGCAGCTGGCCCCTTTGTGTTTAACTTTTATCAAACATTGCTTGAAACAAGTGGACTTTTTTTTTTTTTTGAGACAGGGTCTCACTTTGTCACCCAGGTTGGAGTGCAATGATGCGATCTGGGCTTGTTGCAAACTCTGCCTCCTGGGTTCAAGCAATTCTCCTGCCTCAGCCTCCTGAGAAGCTGGGACTACAGGCATCCGCCACCACCCCCAGCTAATTTTTGTATTTTTGGTTTTGCCATGTTGGCCAGGCTGGTGTCAAACTCCTGACCTCAGGTATCCACCCACCATGGCCCTCCAAAGTGTTGGGATTACAGGCGTGAGCCACTGTACCTGGACACAAGTGGACTGTTGATAATCTATTCATTGCATATTTTACAACAACTTTATTGAGCTATAATTCACACACCATACAATTCACCTTAAAGTGTACAATTCAGTCATTTTAAATATGTTATCAGAGTCGTATAACATTCCCACCTCAGCCTTCCAAGTAGCTGGGACTACAGGCATGTGCCACCACCCTGGCCAATTTTTGTATTTTTTTTTTTGTAGAGATGGGGTTTTGCCATGTTTCCAGGCTGGTTTCCAACCTGAGGTGGGAGGATCGCTTGAGCCCAGGAGCCAGAGGTTGCAGTGAGCCAAGATCACACCACTGTACTCCAGCCTGGGTGACAGAGCTAGATAGACCCTATCTCAAAAATAAAATACAAATAAAGGGGAATAATGTCCTACTTGGCATTCACAAGCACTTATTGAGCACCTATCTAGATGGTAAATAGAAATAATCCTGGCGATATAGAAATAATAACATGTTTTTCTTCTTCAAGGAGCTCACATTCTAATGGAAAAGATAGGCCAGTGAACACTCAATCATCAAGGTGTTATGGGAGCATGGAGGAGCAGCCTCTTTAATTCATCTCAAAGAAGGGGAAGATAAGAAGGGTCAAAATAGGCTTCCTAGGGCAGGTGATATCTGAAGTGATTCTTAAGAATTAGTATAATCTACCTAAGCAACAAGGATAGGAAATGACGAATCTGTATTAAAACCAATATAGGTACACACACTTTGGAGAACTGCATGGCAGTTTCTTATAAAGTTACATACAACCCAGCCATTACAGTCCGAGGTATTTACTCAAGAAAACTGAGAACATATGTTCACAAAAAGACATGTTTATAGATGTCCATAGCTACTTAACTGCATAATACTCAAAGGACACAACCTAAACATCTATCAACAGGAGAATGAATAAACAAATTGAGGTTTAACCATATTATGGAAAATATTCAGCATCAAAAAGGAACAAATTACTTATACATGCAACAACCTGGCTCTTGACTCTCAAAAACATTTTGCTGAGCAAATAGAAGTCAGACACAAAAGAGCACATGAAATTCTAGAACAGGCAAAATTATAGCAACAGAAAGCAGATTAGTAATTGCCTGGGACTGGGGATATGAACTAGAGGGAGGCTGAAGAGGATGGAAGGGGTGGAGACGGATAATAGAAAAATTCTCTGTATCTTGATTGCAGTGGTGATTACACAGACATATGTATTCATTAAGATTCATCAAAATGTACTTTAAATGTGTGCATTTTGCTGGGTGCAGTGGCTCACACCTGTAATCCCAAAACTTTGGGAGACCAAGATAGGAGGGTCGCTTGAGCCCAGGAGTTTGAGACCAGCCTAGGCAACATAGCAAGACATTGTCTCTACAAAAAATACAGGAATTAGCCAAGCTTGGTGGTATACCAGTGACTCAGGAGGCTGAGGTGGGAGGATCACCTGAGCCCGGGAAGTCGAGTCTGCAATGAGTCGAGATTGTACCGCTGCACTCCAGGCTGGGTGACAGAGCAAGACCCTGTCTCAAAAATAAATAAATAAATGAAGTGTGTGTTTTAATCTATATAAATTATACTTTAATATAAAGTTGATTTTAAAAGAAAAAAGAGTATGTAGCACAGAACACAGATTCTGAACCAGACTGCCAGCTCTATAATTTATTGGCTGTTTAAGAGTTAACTAGTGGCCGGGCATGGTGGCTCACACCTATAATCCCAGCACTTTGGGAGTCCAAGGCGGGTGGATCACGAGATCAAGAGATCAAGACCATCCTGGTCAACATGGTGAAACCCCATCTCTACTAAAAATACAAAAATTAGCTGGGCATGGTGGCGTGTGCCTGTAGTCCTCGCTACTCGGGAGGCTGAAGCAGGAGAATTGCTTGAACCCAGGAGGCGGAGGTTGCGGTGAGCTGAGATCGTGTCATTGCACTCCAGCCTGGGTAACAAGAGCGAAACTCCGTCTCAAAAAAAAAGAGTTAACTAATAATGGCATTAGTATTCACATTGCATTAGTATTTATATTATAGGCAAAGATCTAGAAGTAAGAAATGACATGGTAGTATGAGGACTACAAACAGTTTGGTGTTTGGAGAATGTAAGTGAGGAGGAAAGATGTGAAAACAGATGAGGCTGGAGAGGCAGAGGGAGCTGAAGGCTGCACATCTCTATGCTCCTGCAGCTAGAAAAGAGCATCTGACATGCTATGGGTGCCCATTCAAATGTTTATTTATTTTCATTGATGAAAATCTAATGAGATACCATTATACATCCACTAGGATGACTAAGTCAAAATGACAGATAATAACAAGGTTGGCAAACATGTGAAGAAACTGTCTCCCAGGGTCAAGCGATTCTCATGCCTTAGCCTCCTAAGTAGCTGGGATTACAGTCATCTGCCACTATACCTGGCTAATTTTGTATTTTTAGTAGAGGCAGGGTTTCACCAGGTTGGCCAGGTTGCTCTCGAACTCCTGACCTCAGGTGATCTGCTCACCTCAGCCTCCCAAAGTGCTGAGATTACAGGTGTGAGTCACCCTGTCCAGCCATCATTACTTTTAATGGCAAAAACCACAATTACTTTTGCACCAACCTCATAGATGGTTGGAGAACAAAGTCAGAGTTCCCCTCATCTCTCCAACCCCTCTCTAGCATCACCCCTACCTTAGGTGAGAACTATTTACAGTTAGAGTTATCAATTCAATCCTTTTCTATGCATGTATGTGCATGCATATGCACAAATATACATAGTTTTAGAGGGTTAATAAATTGTCTCATTCTTTACATGTTCGTCTGCAATTAAAAAAGAACATGTCATGAAGATATTTCTGTCTGTACAAATAATTTTAAATGCAGCATATGTATTTCATGCTATAGATATATCATTATTGATGAACATTTAGGTTATTTAAAAATATTTCTTTTCACATTTAGAAATATTCCTTGTGTATTTTTTCTACAGGGGATTTTCTCTGATTTTATTTTCTTTGTTTCTGACTCTAATAAATAATGATCTTTGGGAGGCCGAGGCGGGTGGATCACGAGGTCAAGAGATCGAGACCATCTTGGTCAACATGGTGAAACCCCGTCTCTACTAATACAAAAAATTAGCTGGGCACGGTGGCGCGTGCCTGTAATCCCAGCTACTCAGGAGGCTGAGGCAGGAGAATTGCCTGAACCCAGGAGGCGGAGATTGCAGTGAGCCGAGATCGCGCCATTGCGCTCCAGCCTGAGTATCAAGAGCGAAACTCCGTCTCAAAAAAAAAAAAAAAAAAAAAAAAAAAAAAAAATAATGATTAGTTGGAAACTCATCTAAAATGAGCTTTCCTAAATTAAAAACTATTTTAAATAAAGATTATTACTATTAAAAAAATAATAAATAAAAATATTTCTTTATTATAAATACTGTGGCAGTTAACACCTATGCCTGTAATACTGTATAATACCATAGCAGTGATGTTGTAAAGTTATGGTGTAGTACAGTTGGTGTATTTACATTGATAGCAGTTACAGCCTGGTGTAATTACAGTTATGATGTAATGCCTTTCAGAGAGGTTGGACAGTTCAGTTGCTGCCCAAACCTGGCTGAGAAGATTGTGAAAGATTTAAACTATTCCTACTGGTCTTTATTATTGGATGACTGCATCCTCTGAAAAGTATGAACTGAGCATTATGATTGCTCATAGGTAAAGGTTAGTAAGCATTTAACAGGTGCCAGGTATTGTGTATTCTCTCATCTGAGTCTTATAATAATCTCGTGAAGAATGTGCTGCTATTCACTATTTTTGTGGAACTAAGACTGAGAAAGATTGTGGCTTGCATAAAGTAACACAGCTTCTAAGAAGCCAGTTCAGGATTTGAACCCTCGTCTTCTGAGGATCAATCTGAGTTTTCTTTCCCCATTTTCTGAAGCTGGTTCATTCTCTTAAGAACTTTAAGGAGAAAAATAATAGACAGCAGAATGTCTTTGAAATAATGAAATCATGGCATGAGTAGAGAAGCAAAGAGTGGGCATCCTGTGGATTTAGGGGAGGGAGGTGGTGGTAAAGCCTCTGACCTTGTCACTGGGCTTGGAGGTGTGATTCATGACTTCAGGATAGTGGCAACGCTGGGAGACCTTGGTGTTTAACTGCAACGTCCTGCTATTGTAAGCTATGGACATGCTGAGAAATAAATCATGACCAGGAAAGGCTGTATGTTTAGATGCTGCTGACTACTGTAGGCTCTCTCCAAACAGGAGAATGGCTTTCAGTGGATGAATTGTCTCAGCTTCCTCTGAATTTTAATTTCTGTGTAGGTCAAAGGGTTATTTTTAGCCTGTGGGATGGCTTAGCTCTTTGAGGAGTGAGTGGCCTTGCTTACAAGGTCAGTGGAGTGAAATGATGGTCAGGATGTAAGGGTTGTTTCTGAGCTCTTCCTGGACCCTGTGTTTTAGGTCTCCCCAAGGAGGTGTCTTATAATAATCTTGTGAAGAATGTGCTGCTCATGAAGAATGAGCAGCCTTTTGGAATCTGTTCTACTCTGGCAAAATATCTGTGTCCATGGATTGTAGGAGGTATAATGCTGTTGGTGGTATAATAATAATCTCACATTTAAAAATAAGTCATCAAATGTATTTGAGGAAGAAAACTAAGAAAATCTGGAAAAAAAACCCACCATCAATAAAAAACACACAAAGCTCTAAAACTCATAATGGGGTAAATGATGTTCTTGTAATGAATGTGTCAGCATTTTAGCACATGTGTACTCAAGTGTGTGGTGATGCAGGATGTGTATAACAGAAAGCACAAACGTAGTCAGTGTTTACATTAAATCTCCCACCTCCAAGACACATACACAAAAGGTCCCACTTGAGTATGTGTAATTACATCTCTGAATACTCCCTTGATCCTATTTTTTTTCCTTTCCCCAAACACATATTTTGGTTGCTTCCACAAAGATACACGATATATATTAGCCTCACTCAGAACCACAGGGAACATACTCAATTGAATCACACCTCTCTGAGTAGTGTATGAAGTGTAACATTTTAAAACACCAGGGACCAGGGCTGGCAAAGTCCACGGGGAATCCTGAAGGCTGGTTTCCAGCCACAACTGTGCTGGAATGAAAATCAAAAGCAATGAGGCATGTGCAGAGTCAGCTTTTCTTTGTGTCACAGCTCAGCAGTTTTCCTACTGTCCTAAACTTTACTTAAAAAAAAAGAAAGAAAGAAACAAAACCGGGGGCTAAGGGGAAATGATGTAGTTGCAGTTGAAATTTTTTTTTTAATAGTAAAGACTGAAAATATAAACTAGCAGCTGGTGCTGTGGGAACATGTGAAATGGAGAGTGAGTTAATGGTGAGAAATCTCACTGCTCTGCGCTTGGCTGTGAGGACACATGTGTGCACATACAAGCACAGAGCACACCTTACCACACACACGATACAGATGCAGCCCTGGATTTTCATTATGGTGTGCTACTGTGGTCATCGCAAAACATGGGCTTTATTTTTTGCTTTTGCTGCTCACTTACTGTGGAGCCTTGGAAATATTACTTTATTCATTAATCAGATAATTTCACTTAACAAACAATTATTGAATGCTTAGTGTGTGCAAAGCCAAGCTAGGTGCTGTGGAGGTGGCTCACGCCTGTAATCCTAGCACTTTGGGAGGCCGCGGTGGGAGGATCACTTGAGGTCAGGAGTTCAAAACCAGCTTAGCCAACATGGTGAAACTCCGTCTCTACCAAAAATATAAAAAATTTAGCTGGGCATGGTGGTGGGCGCCTGTAATCCCAGCTACTTGGGAGGCTGAGACAGAATTGCTTGAACCTGGGACACGGAGGTTACAGTGAGCTGAGATCACACCCCTTTGTCTCAAAAAAGAAAGTTAATACTCAGCTTTGCAGCTGTGTTATTGTGAGAACCAGCCTGCTGCAAGAATTCACAGGAAAGAGCGAGGTGGTGCCCATGGAGGTGGTGAAGACCACTGAGCATGGTAAAGAGGAGGAGTTAAGATGAGGAACTCACAGGTGGAGCTGGGGCAGCATGAGGCCTTTCTGGATGGCAAGGCTCGGGAAGGAGATGGGGCCCTACAATGGTAGTTGCTGACTGCCGAGCTAAACGGCCCCTTATTTTGTCTGGGCCCCGCTCTCCTCATTTGTAGAAAAGACAGTTGAGATTTTTTTGTTTCAATGTGCCAAAGAAAGAAAGAGAACAATATGTTTGTAATATAGGCATGCAGATTGCTGCTATGTCGTGTGCCTTAGTGCTTGAGAACAATTAGGTGTTTAGCCCTTTATGAAAAGTAGACTCCAAAAGCTTCCTCTTTTTTTTCTTTTCTTATTTTTTCCTTTTAAGCACCATTATCACTAGGAAACTATTTGCTGTAGGAATGACATGTGGAAACTTGTTTGGTAAAATAGAAAAAAAAAAAACAAAGAGAAAAAGCTAAATAACTGTCAAGTCTTTTTCAGGAGTGGGACAGAAATCCAAATTTACGTACTCTAAACTTAAAGCTTTATTAATGATCATTATTTTAAATATCTTTAGATGCATCTGTAAAAAACTACAGCCAAGACAGAGGGAGATATAAATTATCAAATACATTGACAGTTTTCTTTTTTTTCTGGTTATCAGTTGCATCCTTCAGAAAGTACTGATTATAAAGGAAGGCCATTCCCAGTTCTTGGTTTACTTGCCTCATAGCACACCAAGTCAAGGTTGAGCTGGGGCCTTGTTCCAGAAAGCACAGGCTTCCTTTCTGATTGGAAATAATACGTATTTTGTTTGACCTTCAGAATACTCATGGCCTTACTGGAATACATGGGCCAACATTTGTCCTGGCAAGGCCAGGGCAGTTTAAGATTGGTGTCCATAGAGATTGCTTTATAGAGCAATTAAAAGCAGTGAAAGGGAGGTGACTGTAGGAATTCAGACATTTGCATCATTTTCTGGCTTAAAAATAAAGTGAATAGTTTCAAAAGGCAGTATTTGAAAACAAACAAGCACTTCTAGAAGTTTCTATCTGAACACTTGAGAATTTTGCCAAAGTCATAGTGTTCTTTATTTTTTTCTTTTTCCTTACATATTATTTTCTGAAATGTGATCAAAATGTTCTTTTGCAACTGACCTTGGTATGAAGAGGGGGTTATATCTTGTATATTATACTGTGCTAGTATCTGTAATATTAACATTTTTTTTCAAAAGATTGTCAAATATGGACTGTGGAAAACAGTTTCCGTGCCATTTGAATGTTATGTTCTTTGTGATGCTTTGTTTATAAAAATATTGTTAGATAGCTAGGGATGTTCACTACTGCCACCTGGAGTTAGGCCTCATGGTAGTTTTTTAATGTCAGGCTAGAGGTGAGTCCAAAGCCTAAGACAGAGTTTAAAGTTATTGTTCTTATTTGAAGTAAATGCATAATTGGAGACTGTATTCTGACTTCTTGAATTCTTAGCTACGCCAGTAGTTCTTATTTCTTAGGGCCACAGTTTGGTTCTGTCAAATGTCTAGTTGTAGAGATGATAAGTGATAAAGTACTCAGAGATTAGATGAATTAATGTATGTGAAATTAAGATGTTTTCTTTAGTAAGAATACCTGTTATATGGGTGTAATTGAAAATAATCATGTCTTAATGTAGTTGAAATCCTGTATTCATTTAGGGGGGAAAAATGTAAGTAGTTTTTATTCTGCTTATGTAAAGGGATATGAAAGAATGTATATAATTAAATTTCTTAATGCTTCATTTTGCTTTTGACATGAAAAATATAACTTTATTGCTAGGTAAAATTATACTTGAATATGAACACATTGCATGAGTTTAAAGTTTCAGTTGAGCCCAATATATGGGAACTGCACAGTTTCTAGTGATTTTTCAAAATACAGTCCCATAAAGATGGAAGAGACTGCATAGCTGAAATAGGTGATACACTTGATTTAGGTGAACAGTTGCTAACCCAGAAGAATCAGGAGCCATTCCGACACTGTAGCTGTGTGCCAGCCCATTTTGCTGGCTGTTAGTTGCATGTATGTTTGCTCTTCTCTCATAATTACAAAAGGAAAATATCCAATAAAAAGAAGAATAGATGTAATATGTTATCCAACTTAGTATGTATTTGCTTACTGCAGTTGAGAAAGCAGGAGTGGTCAGTGAAGTGTAGGGGTAAGGGAAAAATAATTGAAAAAAATGAGCAGAAAGAAACAAAAATAGATGTTTTGATAATCTTTGTCAAATGTTTTCTCAAAGACCAGGCTCAGATTTAAAGTATTATGCGGATGTAGTCTTTGGCCTCTGGTAGCTTTCTGATAGGAATTCAGCCTTGAGTTGAACTTTGAGATGGATTGTTTTCTTTTTGTTTTTTTCTTTTTTAATTACTAAGTGACCAATCTGTTGTAGTTTGTTGATCTATTTTCTTCTCTTGCCATCCTTCTGTAGCTTTCTCCATGAGCTGCTGTTTATTCTGGAATGTTGGGCGTCCACATTTAGAATTAGTATTTGTATGGCTCTATCTTAACCAGGAATGGAGAAAATCCAACCCAGTATTTCAATTCACGGGTTTAAGTGGATTCGGGGGGTTCTGATCCACAGTGACAGGTTCAGAATTCCTATTTCGAAAGCCCCTGTTTCATTAGGTAATGAATGTACAAGCTGAGTCCTTCCAGGTTCACACTGTGGAGGCTTCTCCAGTCCTCTGTCTTGGTTGGCTTTCTTCTTTGGGGTGTTTGAGAAGAGTCTGATTACAGCCAACTTCTTTCCTTGTCAGTCGATTTTATAACACAAACCATTAAAGTGCAAACTTTTTGTTCAGCAGATTGAATTCGTTTCTCTCTTCTATAGGGATCACACTATAAAGTTTATAGAATTCTTTGCTATCTTTTACTTTAATTCATTTTAGCAAGGTATGTAATGTTAGCTCCAGGTGAGGCAACCAAGAAAGGGACCCTAAGTCAAGGAGCTTGTTAATGGCAAAGATGAGCCTGGAACCCAGGCCTTCTAGGTCCAAGTGTAGTGTTCTTTCTTCTGTGTTCCCACAGTTCTCATTGTGTGCCATGGGCTTCTTTTCTCTAAAGCAAGCAGGGGTAGTGAGGAGATAGGAGGTTCTTTTCTATTGATTTTTCATATATTTATTGGTGTTATCTTTATATTTTTATAAAACTTCCCGATCTAATTAGAAAACTTCTCAAATGCATGATCTCATTTGTTTTCATGATGACCCTGAGGATTAACTAGGACAAGATTATCCCTATTTTATTTATTTATTTTTGATATGGAGACTCGCTTTGTCACCCAGGCTGGAGTGCAGTGGTACGATTTCAGCTCACCACAACCTCTGCCTCCCAGGTTCAAGCAATTCTGCCTCAGCCTCCTGAATACCTGGGATGTCTTACTATAGGTAAGCTGGGTAGTCTTGCTATGACTACAGTGAATGAGAATTCAGTGTGGGCTTTTTCTTTCTGTAACATTTATGGAACCCCCTACTATGTGTCAGTTACTGTGTTAGATGCCGTGTGTTCAAAAATACCTGTTTTTAGTTTTAATTAATTAATTAATTTGAGACAGAGTGTCCCTCTGTGGCTCAGGCTGGAGTGCAAAGGTGTGATCTTGGCTCACTGCAACCTCCGCCTCCTGGGTTCAAGTGATTCTCCTGCCTCAGCCTCCCAAGCAGCTGGGATTGCAGGCGCCCACCACACCCAGCTATTTTTTGTAATTTTAGTAGAGTTGGGCTTTCACCACGTTGGCCACGCTGGTCTTGAATGCCTGGCCTCAAGTGATCCACCTGCCTTGGCCTCCCTAAGTGTTGGGATTACAGGCGTGAGCCACCATGCCTGGCCTCAAAAATGCCACTTTTAAATTGCTCACAGTATAGTAGAGGTTTTCACAGTTTGGAAGGTGTTGGAGGTTAATTTTGTTTAAGGAAATAATTTCTGTAATGTGGAGGAGGTGGTAATTTAGAAGACTATGTTGTAAAACTGCAGCCAGGTGTATGTTTACTTTTGTGAGAGGCTGCTTTATTTGCCCGTTTATTCATTCCTATGCATTTGTATGGAAAAATAAATATAGTTCTGTTTTGCCTCCCTGAAATAGTTTTTATATTTTCTGGAATTTCCTCGCTTATTGTCTTTAATATTCCAAAGTTTTATTATGACTCATTTTGGTCATACAATAATAGAAGTAGGTGTAGGCCTGTTTGAAGGGGTTTGTTAAGTAATTTGGGAAATTATACTTTTGAAGCCTATAAATAATAATTTTTTCCTGGTGTCAAGATTTGTCTTGTGGTTGTCAGTTCTTATACGTTTTGGATAGGGGAGGATAAAAAGGGGTTGAGCATACTTTATTTTTTTCTTTGGCTCAAGTATGTCATTTTACCATAAACCACTGAAAGTTTCCTGTTCTTGTTTGATTAAAAAAAGTACACTTCCATTCATTGTTTCCATGTAACTTCCTATACTTTTTACTAAAAAAGGTTGAAATCTAGGATAAATTATGAATTATCTCTTGGGGCAAAGAAACGATTTCATTTCAGGAAGGAGCTTAGAAAGTGAACCTTCTTGAGTCTGAAAAACAGAAACAGCCTTTGGCATGTATGCGGGTGTACATACATATACGTTTGCCTTTCCTTACATAATAATGGTTTGCAAAAAGTGAATTTGGACCCCTACTTCTAATTAACATGGAAAGGCAGGAAATATTCCACATCATGGTTGAATTTTAGAAAGCTGCAAAAGGTATTGCTGTACCATAGAGCAGGGGTGCCCGGTGCGCAGGCCACGGACCTGTTAGGAACCGGGGCTACACAGCAGGAGGTGAGCAGCAGGCAAACGAGCATTACTGCTTAAGCTCCACCTCCTATCAGATCAGCGGTGGCATTAGATTTTCATAGGAGTGTGAACCCTATTGTGAACTGCGCATACGAAGGATCTAGGTTGCCTGCTCTTTATGAGAATTTCACTAATATCCAATGACCTGAGGTGGAACAGTTTCATCCCGAAACCGTCCCCTTCTCCCTGGTCCTTGGAAAAACTGTCTTCCATGAAACTAGTCCCTATTGATGAAAAGGTTGGGGACTGCTGCCATAGAGGGGCCTTTGAGTGGCCTGTTATGTGTTTTCTTTGAGAGGTGGTGCTTTCAAGCTGGCCCTGGACTATGTGGTTCATGGTAGATCATTCGTACTGACCTAGACCAGGGAGCACTGGTAGGAGTATCTATTTCTCAACAGTGCTTGCTGGCACTGACTCAAGAATGAAGATAGGGAGGAATGGTGAATATAACTTCCATTGAGAAACTAGAGTGGAAAAATTTGCAAATTATGCTAAAATTATAATTAATTTGGGCTGTACAGGTTAAATATCTCTTCATCCTGAAAGAAAAGGGGAGGTCTCCATGAGAAAATAGGATTGAGGGACCATACGAACTTTGTCAGACCTAGTTATACATTTGGTTTTTTTCTCTTAGAACTTCTAAAATCCTTGAAGCCCCAGAAGCAATAGGAGAGTAGAGCTTTTAGCATGGTTTTGGTGTAAACTAAATTCCCAACAGTTCACCTCTAGTGCATAAGTTTCACTTTCTTTGATGGTGTGGCATTTAAATTAGATTACTATGGACAGTGTCCCTAATGTTGTCACTAATATTATTATACAGTATCAATTTTACAGCAGGTTTGTGTGTCATGAAGGAGGCTAAAACGTTTTAGTGAGTTTCAAGGAAAATAGCCGTCAAAGTCCATATAGGTTATTCTGTGGATGGGATAGGGAGCCACCTTCTGGTCTTCATCCAGACTTGGTTGACTTAAAATTGAGTGTATGAGTGTGTAAAAGATGGTAAGTAATAGGCTTGAGGCAGAGACACTTTCTGCAGTCAGAGTTGGAAAAAACTCCAGAATTATAAAAAGTATAAGCAAAACTATACAGCAGCCAGGTGTGGTAGCCCACGCCTGTAATCCCAGCACTTTGGGAGGCAGAGGTGAGTGGATCTCCTGAGATCGGAGTTAGAGACCAACCTGGCCAACATGGCGAAACCCTATCTCTACCAAAGCTATAAAAATTAGCCAGGCTTGGTGGTGAGTACCAATAATCCCAGCTACTTGGGAGGCTGAGGCAGGGAGAATTGAACCTGGGAGGTGGAGGTTGCAGTGAGCTGAGATTGCACCATTGCATTCCAGCCTGGGTGACAGAGCAAGACTCCATCTCAAAAACAAAAACAAAACTATAAAGCACAGAAATATGGGACCATTTGATAGAGATAGTAACTGAAATCATACCAAGCTTAATAAACTAATTAGTGTTCATAATGGTAGCCCTACATCTTTAAGAAAAAAAAAATACAATAAGTGAGTTTCAGGATGCTCAAAACATTTAAGATGACCAGGCAGAAATTATGCATGTAGTGCATTTTAGGTAGATTTCCCTTCAAAATGACTAAAGTCACTTTCTTTTTTTGAAACAAGTGTAGACTTAGTTATTTGGAAAATTTACTTATGTGGAATATCTCATTGTCAGTCAATGTTGAATAAGTGAGGCATTTACTGTGTGGTGGGAAGGTGGTTCTTTGGGCCAGATGAAGTAAGGTGGGAAGAAAGGAGTGTGATATGAAACACTAAGAAGGAATTACTGCTTCAAGCAATAGATGTAGCTTTGATATGTTTTTCTGTGCAAATCTTGAAACAAAGCCCTTTTTGTTGGAGGAAATGGCATGCAAAGGATTTTATTTTCAGTTTGACCATTTGCAAGTATTAGGGCTGTCTCCATGGGAGAAAGGTGAGTTCCCTCTGGCAGTGTGGTTTAGGAAGGTTTGCTTGGGAGGAAAAGGAGCTAGTTGATCCAGAATGGAAAATCACCAAAGCAAAGTTTTCTCCAAAATAACACACACAGATTTCAGAAAAACAGATTGCTTTCACTGAATGTGACAAACTTAAAAAAAAAAAAAGGCCGGGCGCGGTGGCTCACGCCTGTAATCCCAGCACTTTGGGAGGCTGAGGCAGGCGGATCACGAGGTCAAGAGATCGAGACCATCCTGGTCAACATGGTGAAACCCCGTCTCTACTAAAAATACAAAAAATTAGCTGGGCATGGTGGTGCGTGCCTGTAATCCCAGCTACTCAGGAGGCTGAGGCAGGAGAATTGCCTGAACCCAGGAGGCGGAGGTTGCGGTGAGCCAAGATCGCGCCATTGCACTCCAGCCTGGGTAACAAGAGCGAAACTCCGTCTCCAAAAAAAAAAAAAAAAAAAAAAGATTCAGCTTTGAAACATCATATGACACATCTGTTTTGAAAGGTTGCTTTGTCGGATACAGATGTATGTTTTACAGTATGTTACTGTGCTACAGTATGTTTTCTCGTGAGCATGCTCAATAATTCTTTTTCTGAATAGGTATCTCATTTATCCCAGTTTTAATCTTTTTGAGGAGAGTTTATTAAACAATAGTATAGTAATTTATCTTTTATTTTTAGGTTAAATACAATTTGATTGAATTACACCCTTCTCAACCTTTTATTGAACTGATATCTCTGCTTAGATTTTATCCTTTCAAAAATTGCTTGTTGACTCAAACACAGCAGAATCCAAAATTTTTGATATATATCATGGCATATTTTTAAAAACCGAGATTATAAACTCCCCCACATGCTTTTAGCAAACAAACGCCAGTTTGCTTCTTGCTTTCATACCCACATTAATGCATATTATTGGTTTAAAAAGTTAAAAATCATTGATCCTTGCTTTATTGTAGGCCTCTTAAATCGAGACCTAGGAAAATCATTTTCTTGCAAGAGTTGATGTTTCCTATTATTATTTTTAAAGACAAGATCTCGCTGTGTCACCAGACTGGAGTGCAGTGGCACTATCTTGGCTCAGTGCAGTCCTGACTTCCCTGGGCTTAAGGGATTCTCCCACTTCAGCCTCCTAGGTAGCTGGGACTACAGGTGAGCACCACCATGCCTGGCTAATTTTTTAATTTTTTGTAGAGACAAGGTCTCACTCTGTTGCCCAGGCTGGTCTCAAACTTATGGGCTCAAACAGTCCTCCCACCGTGGCCTCCCAAAGTGCTGGGATTACAAGTGTTGACCCCGTACCCACCTGTGATTTGTTCCCTTTTTATGATATCTATGTGAGCATCATATTTTCTCTTTATCCTGCCTGCTAGAAAGCGCAGAGCTAGGGTTGGCACTGAAACGATGTAGTTTCCTTTAGCTAAGTTCTTTGATAAAGTTTCTTTTTTGCATTTTTTTTTTTTTTTTTTGCCAGAACACATCTCATAGTTGAAGAGATGGTAATAATAGTTGCAGTAATACAATAATAAAAATGAGTTGATCCTAAGAACAGTCTTATGGGGCAGATCCTATTGTTATCCCCATTGTATAGATAAAGAAACAGAGACAGGGAAATAAATGGCTAAGTAACTGCTCCAGGTTACAAAGAAGGCTAAAATGTGGTGACGCTGGGATAAACCTAGGAGACTGGCTCCATAGTCCTTAGAGAATTAGCAGCTTGGGAGTTGGGTTGTTTGGCACATGAATTCATCACTCAGCAAATGTTTATGCACACATGCCGCATGCCAGGCATTGTGTCAAGCACTGGAAGAGAGGCAGTAAAAACAGCAAAGTCCTGCTGGGAATGGTGGCTCACGCTTGTAATCCCAGCACTTTGGGAGGCTGAGGTGGGCAGCTCACCAGGTCAGGAGTTCGAGACCAGCCTGACCAACATGGTGAAACCTCATCCCTACTAAAAATACAAAAATTAGCCGGATGTGGTGGTGCGCACCTGTAATCCCAGCTCCTCAGAAGGCTGAGACAGGAGAATCACTTGAACCCAGGAGGCGGAGGTTGCAGTGAGCCAAGACTGCACCACCACACTCCAGCCTGGGTGACAGAGCGAGACTGTCTCAAAAAAATAAATAAAAAAAAAGAAGCACAGTCTTTGCCCTCATAGAATTTCTGGTAAGTAAAGGACACACAAACATGTGCCCAAATAAATGAAGCAATGGATTTATAAAAGCTTATATTCGCTATAAAGGAAAAGTATAATATCAAACAGGTATAACAGTTTAAGGGACCTCTGAATTTTATCAGCTACAATACAAAAGTGTAGTTCTGGGCCAGGCACGGTGGCTCATGCCTGTAATCTCAGCACTTTGGGAGGCCAAGGTGGGTAGATTGCTTGAGCTCATGAGTTTAAAACCAGCCTGGGCAACATGACAAATCCTCGTCTCTACAAAAAATAGAAGACATGAGCTGGTGTGGTGGTGCACACCTGTAGCCTTAGCTATTCAGGAGGCTGAGGTGGGAGGATGGCTTGAACCTGGAAGGCAGAGGTTGCAGTGAGACCAGATGCACCACTGTACGCCAGCCTGCACGACAGAGCCAGACCTTTCTCCACTCCATCCCCTACCACCAAAAAACAAAAACAAACAACAAACGAACAAACAAACTGTGGTCTGAGCCACAGCACCTGAGCCGGGCACAATCCCGTCTCTCTAAGGCCCAGTCTACACTGAGTAGTTCTGTTGATGGGCCCATAACTGCTATGAGCTCTGGAAAAACCAGCTTCACAGCTTCTCAGAGACTTTTGGCTTCACTGTGAAAGGAGCAAGAGCACACCAGTGACCAGGTGTTCATAGATTTCTCTGCAAACTGTCAGCTCTGTTTCCCTCCTAACAGAAGCACCTGAAGTAGCAGGCTAGCTGACCTGAAGAGGAAGGAATCAAGTTTAATTATTAATTAAACTTAATTGGGGTTGGCCTATATATTAAGCTGAGTAATTTGGCAGTGTTAAGCATTTGACTCATTCCTTTAACCAATTGTGAGTACCCTGATTATGTATAAATTCCTTAAAATAAACGTGTTTTAGTTCATGGCCCGGTGTGTACACATGGCTGTAATTAATAATATTTTGCACAGCCAAACCAAAAGTTTGCAGATTTTCCTTTTTTAATCTATGGTCTTCTATTTGCAATGAGGATCAGGGGTTATAGGCAGTGATTCAACTCTGCAGCAGTTGTGGTTTCCTCCTTCACCCTTTCTGACCAACCCCCTCTTACAGTTTCTCATCTTGCCACTTCTCTCTGCTTCAGACTCTGCACCCTAGACCGTGCCCACCAGCCCTAACAGAATACTCATGCTCCAGGCCTGAGCATGCCACATGCAATGTGTGTTATTCCCCCATGATTTTACACACATTCTTACCTCTCTTTCTCCTATTTTTTTCTTTCTTGCTAGACACCAGTTTGCCAAAGGTAAAAAAGAGAAACTCAGTTTGGTGATCATCTTAGGTACAAGTCAAGGTCTGAGAGATGAACAGATTTGGTATTGTCATCCCTCAGGGTTAATGAGGAGCAGCTTTGTAGCTCTGCACGTCTTACTTTGCCATCAGATATTGCATTAGTAGGAATTAAGTTGTAATTTTTTTGATATAAAGTTCAGTTTAATATTTCGAATCTAAGTTGATAAAGCATTTGCATTTTAATAAAGAAGTGTACTATCCTTCAGTTATTTTGTATCTGCCAAATTCGTAGGGTAGGAGAAAAAAAGATTCTATTTTCTCCCATCCTTCAAACCTTTGGATTTGTTCTCGGTCTCTGTGCTGAGCCATTTAGGCAGTAATTTGTGGAGATAAGAGGAGATTCGTATCTCCTCAAAAATGAATTGTTGTAGCCAGTGTCTCCTTCTAAGTTTCCTTATTTGTCAGAAGAACAGGAACAGGTACACCATCTTATAGATCAAAAGTAAATCAGGGCTGGGTGTGGTGGCTCATGCCTGTAATTCCAGCACTGGGAGGCCAAGGCAGGAGGATCACCTGAGACCAGGAGTTTGAGACCAGCCTGGCCAACATGGTGAAACCGGTCTCTACTAAAAATACAAAAATTAGCTGGGTGTGGTGGTGCACGCCTGTAATCCCAGCTTCTCGGGAGGCTGAGCAGGAGAATCTCTGAAACCCAGGAGGTGGAGTTTACAGTGAGCTGAGATTGCACCACTACACTCCAGCCTGGGCGACAGAGTGAGACTGTGTCTCCAAAAAAACCAAACCAAACCAACCAAAAAAACTCCAACACAGTAAATCAGAACAGTTGGCCAAGATGTTGCCAAATGACTGTCTTTACAGATTGCTAGAATTCTCTGGAGGCAGAAACAGGGACTGTTCTCACCTTTGGGAGTTGTACTTCCAGAATGTGCTCAGAGAACAACATTTTTTACTGTAATACTATGCATAGTTTAATTAAAAAACTTTTTTTAAAAAAAACTTTTTTAACTTTTTTTTAAAGAGATGGGGGTCTGGCTATTTTGCCCAGGCTGGTCTTGAACTCCTGGCCTCAAGCAGTCCTGCCTTGGCCTCCCATGGTGCTGGGATCACAGGCGTGATTACAGGAAGTACATACTAAGCCATAGTTTTATTTTAAGTCTTCCCAGTGCCATTCATAGAAATAATTTCTGGAGAGTCATGCTAGGGAGTAGTATAAGAACATCTTATCTTAGATATTTTATTAATCGTTCTAAAAGTTTTTAAAGAAAACAGTTTTCGATTGGAGAAAATGTTCTCATTCATTTCTCTTTCCCCCAAGGGACTTTATGTGTCTAATAGTACTTGAAGTTTGTAAAGCATTTTCGCATATAGTGCCTCATTTGATCTGTAAGTCAAGCCTGTCGTAGATAAAGAGATCATGGAATGCTTAAAACCCAGCTTCCATATCTCCTGGTTCAGTATTTCCCGGTGTTTCTGTAATACAAGGACACCTCTTGCTATGTCCAGTGATGACTTCTGAGACATGCCCTTGCTTCACTTCGGGTTATAAAAACCACGAACATACCAGCACCACTTCCTCACAGAGCTGCAGAAGTCCCCCTCTGTTGGCACTTCCAGGTTGTACAGTGGTATCTTGCTTAGATGGAAGAGTACATACCCTTTATAGCTTGGCACTTCCCAACACTTTGAGAATTTGGATTCCTAAAGAAGCTGTGCCCTTTGTTTCTTTTTGAACATTTGAAAACATAGTTGAACACAGGAAATTCTCCAACTTGGTTACTTCATGATTTCAACACAACAATACACAAATATGCACTGGCTTTTGGCCTAACAAGCTGGTGGTTGACTTCTTGGAAGAGGGTTAGTTTGTTAGGAGGAAGGTCTGGATTTAGATTTTGCTTGGAGGATGAAAGAAACTATGATAAGATACACCTAAGAGCTGTGCTATAGAAACATCTAGGTTTTTTTTTCCCCCTGAGAAATCCAAATTACAAGTTTTAGGACGTGTCTACCTTTTTCCTACTAGGGATAAGCTTCAGCCTGAAGCCAGGTTTTCTTGTTGAAAAACCCAGGTGGTAGAAAGGCCCTCTTTGGAGTTTAATGGTGGTACATTCCACAGCTCCATCCCCAAGGGGCTGTAGTCGCAGTGAGTTGTAATTTGAGATGGTGCAAACACGAGCATATGTTATGTACACGCCAGGCGTGTTTTTGAGCTCAGGGCCTTCCAGGTGTCTTTTTCTTGGAGCTTTGTTTTTGCATCATATCCTGGTGTTGTTAACATTCCTTCTCATGAAGCTCGATTAAAGTGAGGCTGTGCTATTGGCTGAGAAATCATCCTGGGTGCCCTTTCTTACAGATTCTTGCATCCCATGGGGGCAGAAAGGATTTTCAGCCCAAGGGCAGAATAGACCCTGCAGTACCCAGTCCCACAATCTGTGGGAGTTTGTCCCTCTCTGCAGCTGACAGCATTTCAGAATTCCCTGTGGGACAATAACAGAAACCTTATTAGCCAATGGCGTTTTTAGAATAAAATCTCCCTACTGCGATGTCTTGGTCCCAGGCTATAATGTTACCCCTTAATTCCCTCTGCATCTTTACCACTTTTATTACAGCTGAACACACGCTCTTCATTAGTACCCTGGGTGATATGGGGAATCCGAGTGCTGAAAATTATGTGGAATAGGTACCAGATGTTTGTGTCAACTTGGTGTGCATTTGTATTTAGAGTGCTTGAGGATCACATTTATTAAATGTGAAAATTACTTACTATACCTTCTCCAAAACATTACCCCCCTCCATCAGTATTTTTGTCCATGTTGCATGAGGTGTGATATTAGTAATTTCTTTTGGCACAGATTAAATTTAAAGTGTGTGCAGCAAATGCATCTGTTCCCAAATGCTTTGTCTGCATTCTGTCAAGTTTTGGAGCTGGCCTGCAGCCAGCAGGGATGTGGGGGTTCTGCAACTGAGATTGGAATGCTGTGTTGCAGCTAAAGGACATAATGAAAGGCTGAGTCCATTTGATTTTTTTATTTAAGTGGAACTGGGAATTTAGACATTGATGTTATAGCGAGATCTTAGGGACATTTCCCATATGTCCAGATAAGCAAGCATTAGTGAAAAGGATGGAGGAGGGCATTTGGTAAAATGAGAAAGGAGTTTCATTAAGTTTATGAAGTCTTTTAAGTCAACTAAACGTGATAAGTATGAACCAAGCAATTTATTTTATTTTAGTAGACATGAATGAATGTTTACATTTGGCCTATGCATCTGTTCACACAGTCCCAAGGCGAGGAACTGGGAAGTGCAACGTAGAGGCAGGTGGTGCTCTGCCAGAGGAAGAGCCTGGAGCAGGAGTCTCAGAGACCCAGGTTCAAATACGCCATTGCCACTTCCTGCTGATGTGTGACCTTTGTCAAGTTTCTTAGCCTCTCTTGAGCTCCAGTTTTCCATCACTCTAAAACGGGGGCATTAACAGTCTTCACAGTGGCATTGTGAGGATCAGAAACAACATGGGCAAGACGTCTGGCCCCTAGTGGTATGGCAACCATACATATGAAGAGTTAACTCTCAGCTTTTCACATGAGGCGGTGGCCCCGGGAGCCACCACGTGCTATGCAGTGTGGCCTCAGGTGGCCCAGCTGCCGAGCATCCAAGTGGTGGGGGCCTGCTTTGCGAAGGAGGCTGGTTTGGCAGTGGCCTTGGCAGTGTGGCCCTGGTCTGGGCCACCTGTGGAGTTTCTCACCACAGAGTTGATTTGAATCTGTGCTGTCTTCAGGTCAGTAACTGTTTTTGTCAGTAGAAGAAGCATCTTGTGGGCAAAGGGGGCTGGGTCGCTTTGCTGGTGGCTGAGGAGAATATACCAAACGGAAGAGCAGAGCCTGACTTCAGTTCAAACAAAACACAACACCCAGCAAGATTTTGAGGAGATCAGATTTCTCGGGTAGCCAGTAGAGGAGTATTAAACTCAGCTCACCCTTTGAGTCCAGTGAAAAGTTAGATTTCTTTGTGAGTTACCCTTAAGGAGTCCTGGACTCAGCACATACCAGATGCCCAGAATAAACTGAAATATCCAGATTTGGAGGCACCAGTGAGGAACATCTCTGGAGGTGAACTGTATGTGCATTACTGCCAGGAAGCACTTTTCTGAAATACGTACCCACCTCTGTGACTCACAACAGTTTACTTGTAGTGGGTTACAGAGTTTCTGTGAGGCTTCAGATGAAGTATCTGCCATGCCTTTTCATGGTAAAGTATGGTGCGAAGTGAGCAGGTGTGTGTGCTTATGAGCATTGTTGCTTTCAGACGTGTTCATTCCTCATCGTCCATGCTCTGGCTGATCCTTACGTGGTAATGCAGTTTTTGCTGTGCTGATAAGGAGCATCATCAGAGCACGTTGCTCACTTGGCTCTTGACTGCAGGGAAGAGATTGTGTAGGGAAGACAGGATGTGGGTTTTCAGCTGTGGCCACAGGAGACACTCCCAGCCTTCTGAGCTGCCAGTGAGGGCCTACAGTAGCAGCTCCAGAGCTCACAGGTCACCACAAAAGTGAGCAGATGAGTCAGATGGGGTTTTGGAGCATGTTTTCCTGCTTTCCGAGCCTTTGTGGCTGGGAGGTGCTGCACTCAGGCTGCATGGTGGTCAAGTGAGGATCCGAGCTGCTGTGTTAACTCAGGCACGTGTGCTAGAGCCTGTGGGGTAATCATGCTGTTCCGAGGTAGAAGCCTTCCTGAATGGAGCTGGCCCTGGCCTTGTTCGGACAGATTGCGGAAGGAACCACAATGAGGCCAAGGGGGAAGGATGGGAGACAAATTCATGAGCGGACTGTGGCAGAGGGAGAGGGAAAGGAAGGCTCAGGCCTGACCCAGAAGTGGCAGGATGAGGCTGGGGCATGGTGTGCTGACAGAGAGAGAGAGAGGATTGTCCTGACACCTGGAGAGAAGGGCTTGGCCAGAAGAGTGTTCGGGAAGAGAAGACAAACAGATTTGTGTTTCCTGCTTTCTGTGACAGTTGAAGGTGGGGAAGCACCAACTGGGACTTGATTCTTAGCAGCTAAAAATGCCACCTCTCTCATTTCATGGTTGGTGTTCCCCGCGCCTCTTCCCGCTTTTAGTATGATGAGGCTTTGGCTCTCAGGTAAAGAGTGAAAGCAGGAAGTCTGGGAAGCCCATGCAGCATGCATCATCCCACGGTTCTTCCCTGACCCCTCACCTTTTTTTTTTTTTTAGACAGAGTCTCGCTCTGTTGCCAGGCTGGAGTGCAATGGTATGATCTTGGCTCACTGCAACCTTCACCTTCTGGGTTCAAGTGATTCCCTTGCCTCAGCCTCCCGAGTAACTGGGACTACAGGCGTGTGCCACCTCACCCAGCTAATTTTTGTATTATTAATAGAGACAGGGTTTCGCTATGCTGGCCAGGATGGTCTCGATTTCTTGACCTCGTGATCCACCCGCTTCAGCCTCCCAAAGTGCTGGGATTACAGGCATGAACCACCACGCCCAGCCTCTTCCCCTTTTCTCAGCAATAATTGAGTGCCTACTGTGTGCCAGACACTGTGCCAGAGTGGAGCAGTCAACAGTAGACAGAATGGTTGGGTTCTGTTCTTTTGTGGTGTTTGCAGTCTTTGAGAGCATGTAGATGCGAAACCAATAATTGCACAAATAATTATGTACATCTAATCACAGGAAGTGATGTGGAGAGAAGCTGAGAGTACCATGAGCGTATGAAAAAATATAGATCTAACACAGCAAGGGAGGTTTGGGGAGCTTGCTTGAGAGATCAGTAGAATGAGCAGGAGTTTGTCATGCCACGGTGGAGGGAAGGAACAGAAGCGGCGGGGAAGGTGTTCCTGGAGGAAACCTTACTATGCAGAGGCTCACATGGGACAAAGGTTGGCACTTCTGATGAAATAAAAGAAGACAAGTACATTAATTAGGATAGGTTAAGCTACAAATGTCAGAAACCCCAAATAACATTGGCTTAAATAAGAAAAAAAATTACATGTATTTCCTGTTTTTAAAAAAGCAGTTCAGAGCTGGTCTGGTGGCACCATGTTCATCAAATATCCAGGCAGCTTATCAGTGGCTTTGCCCTCCTCAGCATGCTGCTTCTGTCTCATGGCCCCAAAGGCTTGCTCTGGTGCCACCCGTCACATCCACCTTCCAGCCAGCAGGCAGCAGGAAATGGCAGAAGAACTGATCTGCTTCCCTTCATGCGGGAAGCTGCCAGCTGCTAGCAGGATTGGGAAACATAGCTTTTGTTCTGGGTGGCTGTGTGACCAGCTGGCACTTGGAGAAAGGAGAACAATAGCTGTAGGCAGACAGTGAGTGCTTCTGTGCCTCACCAGAATGGCCAAAACACAGGGAGCAAGTGCCCGGGGAATGAGAGATGGGCCATGGTAGGAAGCAGGGCCAGATCTTGGAGGGCTTTGTAAGTCATGGTGAGGTTTTGGGGCTTCATCTGGACAGCAGAGATAGAGTGGTAAGTCTTTTAAAGCAGAGAGAAGCAGGATCAGACTTGGGTTTTTCTGAAGATCAATTTGGCTGCTCTGTAGAAGACATTTTGGTGGAGATAAGAATTATGAGTGTCTTGCAGTAGTCAGGTCAAGAGAGATTATGATGCCTGTGGAGATGGAGAGGAGGGGACAGTTGAGTTGTCAGGGAGAGAATCCACTGGGTGAGGAAGGGGAAGGGGTGGTGTTGGGGCAACCCCCACCACCCCCAGTTGGTGCCAGGTATATATAGGTGGAGGTTGGTGCCATTTACTGAGGGAGGGAATGAAGGAGGAAAAACAGGCACAGGGGATAAAGATCCTGAGTTCTGCATGTTGAGATTGGGTATCCATGAGACAAAAGTAGATGATGAAGGAGCTGTTGAATATTCAAGCCTGGAGCTTAGAGAAAGAAGTCTGGCTTGGGTGCAGTGGCTCACGCCTGTAATCCCAGCACTTCAGGAGGCCAAGGCAGGCAGATCACATGAGGCTTGGAGTTCAAGACCAGCCTGGCCAATATGATGAAACTCCGTCTCTACTAAAAATACAAAAATTAGCTGGGCATGGTGGTGGGCGCCTGTAATTCCAGTTACTCGGGAAGCTGAGGCATGAGAATCGCTTGAACCTGGGGAGCGGATGTTGCAGTGAGCCAAGATCGTGCCACTGCACTCCCACCTGGGTGACAGAGCAAGACTGTCTCAAAAAAACAAAGAAAGAAAGAAAAAAAAAAGTCAGTCTGAGATGGCCTGGAATTGTTTCTGTAAAGAGATGGGAATTGAACCCATGGATGTGTTTGAGAAAGTCTATGGAAAAAGAGTAGAGTGCTCCAAGAAGGCCTGGCGGGCATTTTACCTGGAAGGCAGTGATGGAACAGCTGGCGGCAGAAGAGCATTTCTGCAAGATATTCGGAGGAAAACTTCATACAATCACACTGGCTCTTTCCTTTGTAGGCCAGAGAGGCTTTCTTTTTCCCCAAAGGAAATCCTCTCCCCCTACTCCTCCACTGTGTCTGTTCTCTGAGGATAGGATGGGTCTACACCATATTTAAGCGGTTAACCTATATCCTTTAGCCTGGTCATTTCCACAGGGACTTTTCGTTCCCTCTTTTAAGTCTTAATTTTTTCACTTGTACATTCTGTACCCTTTGCAAACTTATCTAGTTATTTTTTTCAGGATAAAATCCTAGCAGGAAGTTGCTGGGTCAAAGGATATGTACCTTTTGTGGGGCCTTGGATACCACTGAAAAATTATACCAGTTTGCTCTCCCAAGCAGCAGTGTGATGCTAGTGTACCATTTGAGGAAGGTTTCTTAAGGCATTTCTGGCCTTAATTTTTTATAAACATTGCCCCCCTCTCCCAGCTTTTCTTTAATGAAGAATTTCAACATAGAGAGATGTTGAAACCATTGTACAGAGAACATCTAGATTCCACAATTATCCTTTTGCAATAGTTGCTTTATCAAATATTTCTCCATCTGTCAATCCATCTTAGTTTTTTGGATGTATTTCAAAGTAAGTTACAGAACAGTAGCTCTTGCCCCTAAATCTATGACCACATTTTGATTCTCACAGGAAGTGTTGGCTGGCTACGGTGGCTCATGCCTGTAATCCCAACTCTTTGGGGAGCCAAGGTAGGCGGGTCATGAGGTCAAGAGATTGAGACCATCCTGACTAACATCGTGAAACTCCATCTCTACTAAAAATACAAAAAAGTTGCTGGGCGTGGTGACGTGCACCTGTCATCCCAGCCTCTCGGGAGGCTGAGGTAGGAGAATCGCTTGAACTGGGAAGGTGGTGGTTGTAGTGAGCTGAGATCGTGCCATTGCGCTCCAGCCTGGGTGACAGAGTGAGACTCCATCTTAAAAAAAAAAAAAAAAAAGTGTTGGCACAGTAGCCCAGGCATTGGGCTGGATGTTCACTATAGAGTGGTTGGTCACCCCTTCCCTCTCCTCACCCGGTGGATTCTCTCCCTGGCCACTCAACCCTGTCTCCTTCTCTCCATCTCCATGGGCACCATCTTCTCTCTTGCCCTCGTTACTGCAACACCCAACACTGCAGGACCCTGCCTCATGAGAGAAAGAGCCCCAGCGAGGGCCAAGTCTAAAGCTTTGGGTGACTGGGGCAACCTTGAAACAGTTACTTAAGCACATTGAGCTTACTTTCCTTTGTTTAAAGTGAGGCTAGTGCCACTTCCTTGCGATGTGTCGGAAGGATGTGCAGCACCTAGCATTTCATAGCGGGCACTTAATAAATGGAACAGCGCCTCTCTCTCTCTCTCTCTCTCTCTCAATTTTTTGAGACAGAGTTTTGCTCTTATTGCCCAGGCTGGAGTGCTATGGTGCGATCTTGGCTCACTGCAGACTCCACCTCCCAGATTCAAGTGATTCTCCTGCCTCAGCCTCCCGAGTAGCTGGGATTACAGGTGCACGCCACCATGCCCAGCTAAATTTTGTATTTTTAGTAGAGACAGGGCTTCACTACGTTGGCCAGGCTGCTCTTGAACTCCTGACCTCAGGTGATTGGCCCACCTCGGCCTCCCAAAGTGCTGGGATTACAGGCATGAGCCACCACACCTGGCCAAAGATACCATCTCTTATATGTCCTTGGGGATGATTTTAGATAATTCCTGATTTTTTTTTTTTTTTTTGGTCTTTTTTTGTTGTAAGGACAGTTTAATCATATGTTGTAGCTTTTTTTCTTTTTCAATCTTAGAGGGAAGAAGATTCTATGAGGAACTTCAAAAACCAACTACTACTGTAATATCAGATGGTCACGAACCCTCTATTGAGTGTATTTAAACATTGAGCCAAGTGTGTCTCTGTATTTTCATTTTTTATTTTTATTTTCTGATACAGGGTCTCACTCTGTCACCCAGGCTGGAGTGCAGTAGTGTGTCACGACTCACTGCAGCCTCAACTTCCCTGGGCTTAGGTGATTCTCCCACCTTAGCCTTCCGAGTAGCTAGGAGTAGAGGTGTATACTGCCACAACTGCTAATACATATATATATATATCTATATATATATATAGATATATTTTCCCCCCCATCATATTGCCCAGATTGGTTTTGAACTCCCGGGTTCAAGTGATCCACCTGCCTTGGCCTTCCAAAGTGCTGGTATTACAGGCATGAGCCATTGCACCTGGCCTCTAGTGGGTCTCTGTAAAGAGTCACTGTCCCGGCACTTGATCAGAGTGTACTTTCTCTTTTCTTTGACCTTGGACTGACTCATATAACCCATGGCTGGAGCTCCAGCCCTTAAAGAGAGTGTTTACCCTGTTCTAGACTCTGGCAAAACAGAGAACATAGACTCTAAGGCAAGAAATGTGTGTCCTCAGTATTGAAGACTTCCCAGCACTGGTTCCCTTCCTCTTAGCATAGTACCTTATCATTTGATTTCTTTCCACTGAGGTTTTGTCCCTGCCCCAGTGGAGGTGAGCAGTGTGGTGATTTAAGGAAGATCTTAATGAGTGATGGTGGCCTCATGTGAAGGAGGGCAGATCAAATAGATTGCAGGCCTTTTTGCAGATGTGTTTTTAGCCTGTTTAGAGCTTTGCACACATACAAGAATAGAACTGAAAGGCAATTTATTTGTGCTTAATTTGTAATAATTGTAAATTCATGGTAGGAGGCTCTGCAACCTGTTCAGAAGGGTTTACCAGTATGGGTAGCTGTAGCCAGTGTGTGTCCCCAGAATTGAGTAGGAGTGGGAGAACTTCTTGGAGCTCTGGGTGTGAAATGTACCAGACATCCCACTGTGGCTGGGAGAGCAGGAGGCCAGGCAGGCAGGACGAGGGCAGCAGGGGCAGTGCCTGCCCATACGGTTTCCCTGCACCCCACCAGGGGCTCCAGGGAATGTACAGTCAGTACCTCCTGTTGTTGCTGTCGGGACATCTTCCTTCACCACCTTATACTTTCTCAGAAAGCAGCTGGCCACTGTCCAACCATACAGAGAGTGGGAGTGATTATTTGAGAAGGCACATACTTCATTTCAGACCAGATAGCTATTATCAGCCTAGATAATTTCTGTGAGTCCTGAAATAGACTTGGCCCACCAGGCAGGGTGTCTCCTTCTGGTTGCAGACTGGCTGGTTCTGAACTGTGTTTGCAAACCTGGAGAGTACCTTTATTATTTAGAAGTCAGGAAGAACAAACTGGAGCACATTCAGGCCTTTTACCTGGGTTCTACCTGGAAGGTTGTGGTGTAGTAGGCCTGGGTGATCGAATGGAGACAGTAGCACCAAGCTCACAGAAGTGTGTGAGGAGTAAGCATCCCATATCCCGTTCCTTCTTCCCCTGGGTGTGTCTCTATCAATACAGCCAATGTGAAAGGCGGCTGCAGTGATGTCAGGGCTATAGCAGCCTATTTCTCATATGCCCTACAGCCAAATCCAAGTCTCTGGAATGGTGCCCTACTCACTAATCTGAGAGAGGACTTTTTTTTTAAGCTTAATGATTCATTTCTTCATTTAACAAACATTTTCTGAGCCTCTCATATATGCCAGGCACCTAGTTGAATGCTGAGGATACAAAGATGAGTACCCATAACCCTCAGAGAGGTCGCATTCAACCAACGCAGATGAATGTGTATACCAGTGGCTATCATGTCAATGCAGCAGTGGAGACAGGCAGGGAAATTGCGGGAGTGCAGAGAAAGAGCCTTCCTCAGCTTGGAATGTTTGTTGTGGAAGTGGAGTGAGAGTGGAAGAGGAATTTGGGTAAAGGAAGCAGGCTTGAATGAGGACATGGAGTTGAGAAACATCCTGGTGTGTCTGGAGACCTTTAAATAAGTTGATGTGGAGTGGGAAGGGATGAGAGATAGGAAGGGGCTAGATCAAGAACGGCCTCCTGTGCTCTGTGACAGAGCTCAGGCTTTATTCGGTAGGGCAGCTGTTCTGAAGGGACAGGAACTGGCCACAGAGATGCCAGCAGCAGGCATTTGCTTTGGGAACACCCATACCATTGAGGCGCCTCTAGGTGAGGTGGACTGTGCCTGGGTGGAAGGTGGCATGCAGAGTTTGAGCCCTCAGACTCCATTCCGGAAGATTAGTAATTTTCTAGGGTCAGTGAAGAGGTAGAGATGGAGAGGAGTGGATGGATTTAGGATTTAAAGCTTGGTTGATTAGAGGAAGAGGGAATGAAGAAGCCGGAATCAAGTATGACCAGGATTCTACTTTTTCTATTTCAGGCTCTGCTAAGAGCCTACTACTTCTGGGAGAATTTTTCTGACTTCTGGCCCAAATTCTGCTGCATACCTCTGGCCCCGATCACCTCTGCATGTTACATCTTGCTCTGTATTGTTCTTGTTTTGCTTTCCCTAATAAAGGGAAGCTCTGTAAAGATAGGATCTGTATCTTATACTTTTGTTGAGTTCAATATTACGTATTTAATATTATTTATGTATGGTATTATTGGGACTTTAAAAATTTTATTTTATTTATCTCTGATTTTCTACCAAGAGGGAAGAATGAATTAAACACAAATGTTAAATGGAGAGTGTCCTCTACCCAGAGGAATGCTTTCATGACTTGTGAGTCCAAAAGGGAATTACAAAAATCAAATATGTATCAAAATTATCCAAAAGAAGTTTAAGAGATTGGGATTTTAGAAGGTAGGCTTGCTTTTTGGCCACTTAGTCTGGAAACAGTTTACCTGGAAAAGCATCTCTGGTGGGTTGGCAGGGTCTCGATCACCCTTGCCCCTTTGAGGCAGAAGGAATCACTGTTTCTGAGTGGTTTGTGTTTGTGATTCCCTTGGCAGGTCCTGAGCCCAGTGCACTGTGTGAACTGTCACCTGTCAGTGCCTCCCATCCTGTCCAGGCCTTGATGGAGAGCTTCACTGTGTTGTCAGGCTGTGCCAGCAGAGGCACGACTGGGCTGCCACAGGAGGTGCATGTCCTGAATCTCCGCACCACGGACCAGGGGCCTGGCCAGCTGCAGAGAGAGGTAGGTGCAGGTGTCAGCTGTCAGCCCACTCCCACTGCGTCTGCAGAGAGGATTTTCTGGACAGAAGTCCTATTCTTCTCTTCTGGGGTTCAACAGAGAAGCTCATGTATGAACATAAGACAGCAGGATTTAAAATACCAACTGCTATCCGGATAGGGCAGCTTTAGGATTTCTCTGTCTACAGATTGGTTGGCTCTCCCACTTTCCTGGCCCTTCATATTGGAAAAAAACGTTTATAAGAATTTCATCTTTTAGGCCAGGCATGGTGGTGGTGCATACCTGTAATCCCAGCACTTTGAGAGGCCAAGGTGGGAGGATCGCTTGAGCTCAGGAGTTTAGGACCAGCTTGGGCAACATAGCAAGACCTCATCTCTACTAAAAAGAAAAAAAAATTAGCAAGGTGTGGTGGTGAGCACCTGTAGTCCTAGCTACTTGGGAGGGTGAGGCAAGAGGATTGCTTGAGCCTGGGGGATTGAAACTAGAGTGAGCCATGCTTGCCATCGCACTCCAGCCTGGGAGATAGAGCGGGACCCTGTTTTAAAAATAATAATAATAATAATTTCATCTTTTAAACATGATTGTGAGAAACCAAATAAGGTACCATTTCTCTGTCATTGTGAAATGTCTTTCCCATTTCCTCCTGTGTCCTCTCTTTCTTCTTTCCTTTGTTGTATGAACTTATTGCTTCTGCAGGATGAGTGACGGGAAATGGGAACACTCTGGAATAAAGATGGCAGTACTTTGTACTTGCCTGAAAATCTCTGAGCATAGCTCCTTAGCACTATCTAGGCAGCTTCCCCAAAGCGGGTAACATTAGCGGAGGTGGTGATGATAAAGATACACGCTCATAGTTACTCACATTTACTCTGCCCGGTACGGTTCGAAGCACTTGAACACTAACCCCATGAGTCCTACAGTTATACTCATTTTACAGGTGACAAAACGGGTGCAGAAAACTTACTTGTGCAAGATCATCAACCTTAGAGAAAAATGGCCCCCTCTTTTCCATGGCTCGAAAATGGCCTAGATTGTGGGTGAAAGGTCATCATTTAAGAGGACAGATTTCCCAACAAGCTAACACAGAGTGGTCTTTCCTCTTGTTTTTAAGTTTCTGTGTGTCAGAAATGTTATCACTCAGGTATTTCTCTCCTGGGAGAGAGAAGCCACAAAAAGTCCTGATCATAGTGAAGTATAGGAAAACTCATGCAGAATGGAATTCATTTTCGAGCTTTCTTCTGGGCAGGAGAGTTAATTTCCAAAGCCACTTGTTTATGTGTCTCAGTCACCCCATCTTTTTGGGGTAGTAGGAATAGGAGAAGCACGAGTTATTAAGAAGGAAAAGCAAGCTGATTTTAATCTCATGAACGTGTGCAGAGTTGGCTCATTTCAGAGACAGATCATCTAACCTTTCCAGCAACGTTGGAAATTATTGTTAATACTCCTGGTGGCTTGCCATTGTTGCTGCAACTCATATTTCAGGTCACATTTCTTTATCCTAGTAATGTGTGTTTAATTCTGAACTTACGGGGGAGCGTTTGTGGTGAGAGGGAAAGAAGGAGAGGAGAAAATGCAGCTCCTATGAAGCATTGCTGACTCCAGCAATTCTTTAGCAGCGATAATTACTCATTTTATATATGCTTCTCTCAGAGGCACTCAGAGCGAAAAGAAAGTCCAAGCTCTTACAGAAGCAGCAGCAGCAGCAGAAAATTCTTGACATTAAGTTGTGCGGTATTGTTGACTCTGAAAACAGATTCAAATAATCCTACTGAAACAAAAGAAAAATACCCCAAGGAGTGACAGCAGGGCTCTCCTACACTTGCATTTACTATGTTATCCAAAATGGAATTCATTTTAGGACATGGCAGTACTGAGGATACATAACATTAGCTGGCATCAGGGACATAGTGTGTTCAGTGAGGAAGAAAAGAAAGAGGGCCTGCAAAGGATAGTCTCAAACTTATTTAAAAACCTGAACATTATTCTCCTTCAATATTTGTATAGTATATGCATGATTTTGGGCCAGTGATTTGAAGATGTTCCTGAGCATAGACAACTGAGGGACCTTTAGGAATTACATGGTTATAGTTCAATACTGTTTGAAAACAAGATTTTGGGATAACCGATTTTCAGACATTCCATCTGGCTCTGCATTCACATATGGCAGACCTCAGAGTAGTTTGCATATACAAAGTGAGCATAGAGGATGACATCAGAATGAGGGTCAGGACAACGAGAGAATGAAAGAGAGATTATTTATGGGTAAGATGGGTGTGGAGAGTATTAAATATCGCCCACCCTCTTGACATATGACTGCGGAGAACATTACCACAGCTGTGCAAACAGTTTTTAAAAATCATTTGAATCACATGACCCAGCAATTCCACTCTTAGGTATATACCCAAGAGAAATGAAAACACATGTCCACACAAAGACTCGTCTGTGACTGTACGTGGCAGCATTAGTCCAAAAATGGAAAGACCCAAATGTTCATCTTCTGACGAATGGATAAAATGTGGTATATCCATACAGTGGAATGTTACTGAGCAATAAAAAGGGTGACATACTGATATATGCTACAGCATGGATGAACCTTAAAAGTCTGCTAAATGACAGAAGACAGACACAAGGACCACATATGATTCCATGTATGTGAAATGTTCAGAATGCAGAAATTTATAGAGACAAAGTAAAGTAGTCATTGCTTACGGATACAGGGGAAAGAAGGAAATGAGGGTTGGCTGCTAATGGTTACAGGCTTTTTAAAAAAAGTGGAGGATGGGGTGGGCGCGGTGGCTCACGCCTGTAATCCCAGCACTTTGGGAGGCCAAGGCGGGTGGATCACGAGGTCAGGAGTTTGAGACCAGCCTGGCCAACATGATGAAATCCAATCTCTCCTAAAAATACAAAAATTAGCTGGGTGTGGTGGCGGGCACTTGTAATCCCAACTACTCGAGAGGCTGAGGCAGGAGAATCATTTGAACCTGGGAGGCAGAGGTTTCAGTGAGCTCAGATTGCGCCATTGTACTCCAGCCTGGGTGATAGGGCGAGATTCCATCTCAAAAAAGAAAAAAAAGTGGAGGCTGGGCATGGTGGCTCACACCTGTAATCCTAGCACTTTGGGAGGCCAAGGCGGGTGGATCACCTGAGGTCAGGAGTTTGAGACTAGCCTAACCAACATGACAAAACCCCATCTCTACTAAAAATACAGAAATTAGCCGGCTGCGTTGGTGGGCGCTGGTAGTCTCAGCTACTTGGGAGGCTGAGGCAGGAGAATTGCTTAAACCTAGGAGGTAGAGGTGGCAGTGAGCTGAGATCACGTCACTATATTCCATCCTGGGTGACAGAGCAAGACTCCGTCTCAAAAAAATTAAAAGAAAAAAAAGTGAAGAAGAGACAAAAATGTTCTACAACTCTGTGAATGTACTAAAAACTTGAATTGTAATTTAATTGGGTGAATTTTATGGTATGGGAATTGTATCTCAACAAAACTATTTTAAAAAACCATTTGACCTGCTGACATGCTAATTAGTCTATAAAGTTTACCTTGGCTCAGTTGACTTTTACCAGTTGCTTCCTCTTTCAGCTTAAACTCACCTAATGCTTTTTGTTATTTTCAAATAATAGATATGCCATGATATGGTCTATGCTAAAAATAACAGCTGATCTGTTTTGGGGGTAATATTAGGAGGACCAGAGGCAGCCTTTGTTCAGTCTCTACCAAATTTTTTTTTTTTTTTTGAGATGGAGTCTCACTCTGTTGCTCAGGCTGGAGTGCGGTGGCGCCATCTCAGCTCACTGCAACCTCTGCCTCCTGGGTTCAAGTGATTGTCCTGCCTCAGCCTCCTGAGTAACTGGGACTATAGGTGCATGCCACCATGCCCAGCTAATTTTTGTGTTTTTAGTAGAGACGGGGTTTCACCGTGTTGGCCAGGAGGGTCTCGATCTCTTGACCTTGTGATACGGCCTCGTTGGCCTCCCAAAGTGCTGGGTTTACAAGCATGAGCCACCGCGTCCGGCCTTTTTTTTTTTTTTTTTCTTGAGACAGAATCTCGCTCTGTCACCCAGGTTGGAGTTCAGTTGCGTGATCTTGGCTTACTTCAACCTCTGCCTTCTGGGTTCAAGCAATTCTCATGCCTCAGCCACCTGAGTAGCTGGGATTACAAGCGTGTGCCACCGTGCCCGGCTAATTTTTTATATTTTTAGTAGAGATGGAGTTTCATCATGTTGGCCAGGCTGGTCTCAAACTCCTGGCCTCAAGTGATCTGCCTGCCTTGGCCTCCCAAAGTGCTGGGATTATAGAGGTGAGCCACCATGCCTGTCCTGTACCAAATATTGAAGGCAAATATTTTTTAAAATGAAATGATAAGTGCCGTTACTTACAAATTAGGAAAACAATTACCGTGCTGGCTCCAAGCCCTAATTGACTATTACTCTAAAAACTGTAGTAGTTGGTTTTCTTGATGTCATCCTTAAATGTGAGGGAATTACTAAATCAGCCCCCATTTCCTCTTGGCTTGTTATTGGTACAGGATCAGTATCAAGATCTATTACAAATCACCCCATCTCTAATATTTTACTATTAATAAATTCCTACCTCCCAGGTGCCTTAATGTTCTTCAGCTGTGGAGAGATTTTTAATTTTCCTGTATAGAGGCAGTGACAGAGCCTATACCTAGAAATAGTAACTGCAGCAGATTGACAAGATTTAGGGAGACAGTTATGCTTAAGTTGGATGAACAGTTTTACAGGCCAGGAGAGAATTTGTATCAGAAACATGCTTGCTACAGCAGTACATGAAAAGCCCTTGGTACCAAAGCACTCTTTTGTCATTGGCCTCCCTGCTGGGCTCTCCTTGAGACAGTAGACCTATGGTTGTATTTTTCATCTGAGAACACACCTCTCATTTGTAATCATTGGTTTCAGAAACAACAGCCTGGAAGTGAACAGGAAGCTGGAAAATGACTTTCTGGTAGCAGAGGAGAGCAGAAGAGCATAAACAATGCTGAGAGCTCAGATTTATCTTTAAGAGTAACTGAGGACCAGTGTTATGGTTTCCATCCCCATGAAAACCAGCTCCTGGTGCCCTCTGACTTTGAAGTAAAATGCAGCCACCCACTTCTGTTGGACTCCAGAGTTTAATTGCTCAGGGCGTTTCCTGATTCTTGAGAAGGGTTACAGCACCATCAGAGGCTTGTTTACAGTAACATACTTTCATTAGTTGCTGGAATGGCAACAATTTTGTTTCCTATCATCTAATTTTTACTTGTGACCTGCTTTTATGTGGTGGTGTGTCTTTTCTATTTCCGACCTATCTAATTGCTTGCTTATTATGAAAAGCTGCCGAGGATAAGCCCTTAGTTAGCCATTACATATGTGTAGGAAAGATATGGACATTTAAATTTATGTATTTGTTTTGACATTAAAGGAGCAATGGGCGTGCCACTGCCTGGCTGTAGGGGTGGAGTGGGAATCGGGAGGCTCCATTACCATGGGAAAGGGGCCAGGTTTAATAACTTCACCCGTCAAAAAGCTCATAACCCTCTGAGCTTCTCTGCGTCATTCCAGAAGAGGATTTGGGATGAGCTTCCAGCAACAGGCATACCAACAATGTAAGCAGAAATACAGAATGAGGACGAAGGGAAAAAGAAGAGTGCAGTTTGTTAGCCATGTGGGTTAATGTGGTTGGTATGATTGTTTGAAATTTGACTCCAGGCTTTTTGGCAGGCACAGCCAAATGGGATGTGTGGTTAATCACACGTGTGCCTCCAAATCACTTTTACTTTGTGCCTTCTCTGAGGACTCTAGCATAAAGCTGCCCCTTTCTTGGTTCTTTTTGAGGGCAGGAAAGACCACAGTTGGGAGAAAGAGAAGGAAGTGAACACTGTCAAATGCTAATTGCTCTACTTGTCTCTTTACAGCTCTCACATCCGCCAAATAACAATACCAGCAGCCATAGCAGTGGAGACTTCATGTCTCCTGAGGGCCAGCCACCTGCCAGGCACTTGTTTGGTTCTGCCAGTCTTGTCGTCAGCCTGCAAGGGAGGCTTGGTGGTCACTGTTTTTGCAGAAGAGGATGCTTGTGCTTAGGGAGGTTACACAATCAGATGGTGAGCTGTGGAGCCAGGCCAGAGTTGTGTCTGTTGGATTCTACAGTGCACGCTGCAAGCTTTCCCCACACTCTACACAGTTGTCCTTTTCCTTTTAGCTTTTACTTGGTTCTGGGCTACAGAACCTGCTAGTCTGCTTTGTTAGATAGCCAGCAAGTAAGTCTGTTAGTGAGGGTTTGGGTTCTGTGCATAGGTGTGTAATAACTCTTTCCAGTCCTTGGGGTCCTTTTCGATTCCCTTCCTTGCAGCTTTGGGGCAGTATCAAGTTGGTCTGTGTTGGCAGTGTCTCTTTTTTCCCTTTCATGGTTTAGGATTATCACACCAAATGTCAGTAATTATAAAATGCAGGGCTGAGCTCAGGAGCTGTTGTGCTCTATGTGGCTGCTAATCCCCGTGCTAAATGGCACCGCCAAGGGGCCTTTTATGTTCTTGTCTGTTTTTATAGTTAAACATTCCCCCCACCTGCCACCCCCAGGCCTTCAGCTGCCTTCACAAAAGTAGCTCACCTGTCCTCTGCTTCTAATTTACTGTATCCTGTATCCAAACTTGCTTTAACTGTGTGATAAGAGAGAACTAGCACATTAACTGACTCTTTTTGCTAAGAATGAAATGCAAGAGCTTCAGTATTCAGACTTTGCCATCTGATTTGACATCTTTTTGCTTACATTGAGGAATTTGGCAATTCAAAGGTTGACCATTTTGGAGATTTTTATCTACCTACCTACCCCATTTCTGCAATATTAATACATGAACACCTTTTCTCTTTTTCCCCCTCAGTTATCAGGATTCAGATAAAACAGTGCTTGGTGAGGAATGGGTGTGCCTTGCCCATCACCACTGAAAGAATTGATAGAAAATCTCAAGGCTGGGTTTTGGGAGAATACATATGTGAGAGCAAAAACATTAAACTAGCTACATTCTTTTCTTTATCTGGAGCATTTTTTACCCTGCTGCTATTCATAAATGACTTCCTAATGCTAGTCCTGCGCATATGTAGAAAAGGCAAAAAACCCAGGGCTATTTATGTTTGAGATATCTTATATGTGGTACGTACTAAGCAGGTGTCAAAGTAAACCCCTCACACACAGACACTGTATATTGGAATGTATTCTAAACAAATACATTCCACATATAAGCACTGCCTGGCGTTGGTTTAAAAGGAGGCAGTTGTGGAAATCACCCCAGCCTGACTGGGAAGATTACCTCTGAAATGGTTATTTTGTTTCCCACCAGACCTGTAACAGGTATGGTCATGCACTGCTTCATGACAGAGACACGTTCAGAGAAATGTGTCATTAGGGGATTGTGTTGTGCAGACATCATAGTATAAGTACACAAACCTAGATGGTATGTGCTACTATGCACCTAGGCCATGTGGTATACATAGCCCATGGCTCCTAAGCTGCAAACGTGCACAGCATGTTACTATGCTGAATATTGTAGGCGATTGTAACACAATGGTAAGAATTTGTGTACCTAAACATATCTGAATATCGAAAAGGTACAGGAAAATTATTTATGGGACCACTGTCGTATATGTGGTCCCTGTTTATTGCAACATTGTTATGTGGCCCATGGCTGTACTCTTTCCCTCTCTCTCCCTCTCTCTCCCTCTCTCTCCCTCTCTCCGTCTCTCCCCACCTGCCCATTTCCTCTCTCCTTCCCTCCCTCCCCCATTTATTTGAGTATTGTTTCATTACCTACGAAGGCAACTGAATCTATCTGTCCACATAGGATGGGAGGGCCCGAATGAACAGGACACTCATATCATTTAAAAAGAGTTGCTCCTTTACTTGAATACACGCAATGCAATTTGAATGATGACATCTGCTGGGCAGTGTGAAGGTGCTGGTCCAGGCATGGAAAGGGGAGCAGAGTCAGGGACAGCAAGGCAATGCATCTGCCAGCTGTCACAACAGAGGACAATGCAAGCGGGAGTTGACACTGGTCACATTAGTCAGTGATGATTTGTAACACTTTGGGGCAAGATGTTCAATCTAAAATTCCAGCTAACTCTCAAATAGGAATTCTCCAAAAATGCAGTCTTGGACTTTTAGAAAAAATGAAAGCAGAAATCAGAGAGGTAATAGTAAACACCAGGGTTTAGTAAACAAACCAGGACACAAGGATAAGCTAAGAAGTTAAAGTGTTCCTACCAAGATGCAGGCTGGTCACACCACTGAAATTCTGCCATTCATCACAGTAATATCCAGATGCTGTAACATTGCCCTAGGAAAGCAGAGCCCCTGCCCCAGCACAGAGACTGAGCCTGGTTGGACTCTGCCATTTTGGAATGAGGTAATGCCGGTTTATATTCTATGCTGGCTGGACAAATTGCAAAAACCTCCCTTATTATTGCCTCTTTCTCTGAATAGAGAAGAGACTACCTTGAGCTACCCGCCTACCCTGCCTTTTTTTGTTTTGAGATGGAATCTCGCTCTGTCGCCCAGGCTGGAGTGCAGTGGCGTGATCTTGGCTCACGGCAACCTCTGCCTTCCGGGTTCAAGTGATTCTCCTGCCTCAGCCTCTGAGTATCTGGGACTACGGGGTGCACCACCACGCCCAGCTAATTTTTGTACTTTTAGTAGAGTTTCAGTAGAGATGAGATTTCACCATTTTGGCCAGAATGGTCTTGATCTCTTGACCTCGTGATCCGCCCGCCTCTGTCTTTCAAAGTGCTTGGATTACTGGCATGAGCCACTGCTCCTGGTCAACCCCTTTCAGAATTTGTCCAGCGGCAGCATTTTCCAACCAGTATGGTGTTTTGTCTTTGTGGAGGTTAGGGCTAGAACCCTGACCTGTACTACTGTTGCCATGGTAACTGCCCTTGATTTTTTAAAAAATTATATAATTTCCTGAAAATGTTGTTAGACAATGTTTTTACAAGAGCACCCTCCACAGTTAAAAATGTGACATTTTGCTCTTAGAACTTTTGGGAGAGTATTAAAAAAAGCAGCAGACCCAAGTCAGGAGCAAGGTCTGCAAATCTGAGACGCAGATGTGCCGATTGGGCAAAGGCCCAGTGCGTGCGTGTGCAGCGGCTCCAGTTTTCCAGCTTGGGCCTTCTTGCCATTGCTTATCTGCTTCTTGACATTCTGTTTGAGAGTAAAAGGAAACTTACTGCTAATCGCTGATTTAAATACTTAAATTCTGCAGAAGTGTTTGTTGTATTGCCTTCAATCACTCCTTCCTCAGTGTTTTCTAAATATTTCTGTGTAAATTTAGACACGTGTTTAATTATTTCACTTTTCTTCCATGATGTTGAGGCCATGAATGACTTGGCCCCTCTGATGCCTCAGGTCAGTTTATTTCTCTTTTCCTTCCCCTGCCCCACTTGAATGAGTGAACACCTATATGTCCTTCTTTCCCTTCTTCCCTCTTTGTGGCCTGAGCTCTTTCTTGGGGAGACCCTGATGATGCCCCTTTGACCAACTCAAGGGCTGCTAGGACTAGAGGGTCCCTGGAGTCCACCTAGCCCTAACACCTTAGGGGGACCAGACCAGAGGGTGTAGCGGTGACATGTTCACTCTTAACCATGAACTTGGTGCTGGCACTGGAGTAGCCCCTGGGGACACCAACTCCTGTTGCAGAGCTGCTTCTACACATCTCCCTGCCCCGCCTTTTCTCCTCCCCAGCTTACGAAGCCTCCAGTGCTGTCAAGCACTCCCTTTCTGGCACCTTCCTCTTGGTTTTCTGGTTCTCATTCTACCATTCCATCTACTTTTCTGTTTCTTTCTCAGCTGCTCACTCTTCCTTCTTAGGTTTTTGTTTTTTTTTTTTTTTGAGACAGGGTGTGGCTGTCGCCCAGGCTGGAGTGTAGGGGTGCGGTCTTAGCTCACTGCAGCTTCAAGCCATTCCCCCACCTCAACCTCTTGAGTAGCTGGGACTGTGCTTTCTTTGCCCGGCTAATTTTTGTATTTTTTGTAGAGACGGGGTCTCACCATGTTGCCCAGGCTGGTCTTGAACTCCTGAGCTCAAGTAATCTGCCCGCCTCGAACTCCCGAAGTGCTGGGCTTATAGGCATAAACCAGTGTGCTTGGCCTCAGGGGTTCTTGAATGAGGCACAGCCCTTGGCCCTCTGTTTTTCTCTGTCTTCTCTCCCTGAGGTGGCTCATCTGTTAGGATTTTGCTTGTCACTTCCTTGCTTACAACTCCCAAAACTCTGCCTGGGCTTCTCCAGTGGAGCTCCAGTCAGGTGGCTGAAGCACCCCAGCTCTTGGGTCCCACCTTGAGCTGCCAGGTGCCTAAGATGTGAACTGGAGGAGTGACTGTCACTGTGGTTCACTCCCATGTTAGATACAGGGCTAATCTCAGCTCTGCTACTCCCAATGTGTGACCCTGGGCAAGTTACTTAATTCCCTAAGCCCTGTTTCCTCATCTGTAAAATGGAGATGATAGTAGCACTTCTATTATTATTATAATTATTATTTTGAGACAGAGTCTGGCTCTGTCACCAGGCTGGAGTGCAGTGGCTCAATCTCAGCTCACTGCAGCCTCGCCTCCCAGGTTCAAGTGATTCTCCTGCCTCAGCCTCCAGAGTAGCTGGGACTACAGGTGCATGCTACCACTCCCAGCTAATTTTTGTATTTGTAGTAGAGACAGGGTTTTACCATGTTGGCCAGGCTGGTCTCAATCTCTTGACCTCGTGATCCACCTGCCTTGGACTCCCATAGTGCTGGGATTACAGGCGTGAGCCACCGTGCCCAGCCAGTAGCACTTCTTTAGATGGTTAACCAACCATTGAGAAATGTCTCTGTGGCACTTAGGGCCGATATAGGTACAGTCAATTGCTAGCTAACAGTAATTTTTATTCTCTCTAAAATAGAATTTAAGAACCATCCTAGGCCACTTCTCCTGAACCCAGTGCTGGTTTTTCAGTCTGGCTTCCCTGTCCCATCAATGTCACTAGTACCCTCCATCTTGGAACTTTTGAACCATCTTGGATTTGCCCATTCTCTTTTTTTTTGAGATAGTCTCACTCTGTTGCCCAGGCTGGAGTGCAGTGGTGCAATCTTGGCTCACTGTAACCTCCGCCTCCCAGGTTCAAGCAATTCTTCTGCCTCAGCCTCCCAAGTAGCTGGGATTACAGGTGCCTGTCACCACGCCCAGCTAATTTTTGTATTTTTAGTAGAGATGGGGTTTCACCATGTTGGCCAGACCGGTCTCGAACTCCTGGCTTCAAGTGATCTATCCTCCTCAGCCTTCCAAAGTACTGGAATTACAGGTGTGAGCCACTGTGCCTGGCCTACCCATTCTCTTTAAACCCTATGTTTGGCCAATCACCATGTTTTATTGACATTGCCTCTGCAATTGCCCTTGAAGTTCTCTGTTTCTCTCCACTTACCCTGAAGCCTCCTTAACTGGTCTCTTGGGTGTGGCCTCTTCGGCTTTAGATGCTGATTCTTTCTGTCTAGCTTGTGAACCTCTTCATAAAACCAAACTTCTCTAAATAATGTTCTCATAATGAATATGTTTATTCATTCACAAGCGTGTTCAATGAATCACTATTAAGAACCCACTGTGTGCTAGGTAGCTGCTCTGCCAGAGTCTTACTCATTTTTATGTCTTTAGCACCTATTAGAGTTAAAAGAGAATTTAATGAAACATGACAACTAATAGGACTAATGTATTTTAAAATTTGCAGAAGGCCAGGTGTGGTGGCTTATGTCTATAATCTCAGCACTTTGGGAGGCTGAGGCAGGCAGATTGTTTGGGCTCAAGAGTTCAAGTCCAGTCTGGGCAATATGGCAAAACCCTGTCTCTATCAAAAATACAAACATTAGCTGGCAGGTGGATTGCTTGAGCTCAGAAAGTTGAGGCTGCAGTGAGCCATGATCACTGCACTCCAGCCTGGGCGACAGAGCAAGACAGCATCTCAAAAAAAGAAACAGAAGAAAAAAAAACAGAAGCCCAACAAAGGGAGTGTTTATTCTATCTGGAAGTGAGGGAAGGATTCCCAGAAGAAGGAGCATTTGATGGAAGGCTTAAAAGTCAAATCGATATTGCTGGGCCAAGGGATGAGAGGACGTGATATCCACAGAGGGAAGAGCGGACACCACGTGTGGAGGAACGTTCTTCACCTACATGGTGTGGCTGGTGGAGAGATCGGGGGTGCCAGGCAGGACCAAACTCTGCCTGCTGCCTGTTTTTGTTTTTAAAATAGCTTTAATAAGATATAATTTATGAACCATAAAGTTTACCTGTTTAAAGTGTACAAGTCGGTGGTCTTTAGTATATTTATAGAAGTGTGCAACCAGTGGCCCATAATCTAATTTTACAACATTTTCATCACCCTAAGAAGAAATCTTGTATCTGTTAACAGTTGCTCTCCCATTCCCTTTGTGTGCCCCATCCCCAACCCTGCACCAGCCCAAAGAAGCCACCAGTCTACTTTCTAGATTTATCTATTCTGCATATTCATATGAATGGGATCATGCAATATGTGATCTCTCGTGTGTAGCTTCTTTCACTTATCATAAAGCACTATCAAAAATGATAGTTGATAGTTCATCGATGTTGTAGCATGTATCAGTTGTTTCATTCCCTTTTATTCCTGGGTAGTTTTCATTATATGGCTTTACCATGTTTTGTTTATGCATTCCTCAGTCCGATGCCTGTTTTTAAAGTTTTATTAGGACAGAGCCACACCTATTTGATAATATGTTGTCTCTGGCTGCCTTCTTACTACTGTGGCAGAGTTGAGTATTGTGTCAGAGACGTGCATGGCCTGCAAAGCCCTAAATAGTTACTATTTGGCCCTTTGCAAGAAGAGTTTGCCAATTCCTGGAATAGAGTATGGAGATAATGGAGTGGAAGATGAGACTGGAAAGGCCACATGAGTAAGGATTTGGACTTAATCCTGTGGATTGGTATTTCTCAAAGTGTGTGTGATGTGTGTAGCCCCTGCATCGGAATCCTTTGGCGTGTAGATTCCTGAGCCTCACCCTGGGTTTATCAGCTAAAACCCTTGCCCCACGCCTTTATTCTTAATTCCAGCTGGACTTCATTCTTCAGTCTCTCAGTTCTTGCCGTGTTGAAAGCCCATGCTTAGGTCTTCACTCTTCACCAAACCCTTGCCTGATTCCTTTACCCTCCTTCATTTCCTTCTTTTATAAATATTGCCCTGAATCTTCTTCCCCCTACCACAACCTGTGCCTTCCCACAGTATAGAGTTAGATGAATGATGTGTGTTAATTCTGCACGCTCAGCTGGTGAGTGGAGTTCTTTAGGGCAGGAATTAGGTCTTGGGCCTTTTTTTGCAAATTGGGTTATTGCATGGCACCAAGGATGTTATTTAAAGTATAACTGAAAATCTTAAGTGACTCTTGTTTTGCATAGTGCCTCTTTATTTGATATGCATTCTACTAGTGGACTTAGTGTTTGCTTCCCCAAGTCCCTCTTAACACTGGAGGTAAGCAGGCGTCCTTCATTTTGTATGACCACTTTGATTTATTTTTTAATTAAATTTCTTTTAATTAATCTTATTTTTTACTGTAAACTCTGCAGATCTTTGTTTCAGTCTTTACCTAGCCCATTTCTAAATCTTTGTTACATTCTTCTTTACTCTGAGGGGTTTTAGTCATCTGCTAGTAAACTAGTTAGTCCTTTCCGTCAGCTGGGTAAAAAGCCATAAATGGTTTTCAACTCTATGCAGCTCCCTTGGGCAGCTCATTTGATCTGAGCCAGGTTTGAAGTTGGGCCATTGAGAATGATCTGTCCTCATGATGTAGGGGGTGACTCCAGCCAATTCTTAATATTGCTGGAATTAATTAACTTTGATTCCTCTAACTGAAAGAAGGCATTTTACTCTACCGTGTATTATTAAATACCTTATAACTTGATTTTTTTTCATTTTGTTTTCTTGCTCAGTGAGTACTTAAAATATCCCTGCCTATATAGTAATTTGTTCCCTGTTTAATATGGCTTTTTCCTTTGTTTACTCTGGACTCAAGTCTTCGTAGCTTGTTTTCTAAGTCAGCTCAAAAGTTGCTGGTCATTGGATTTGGCAGCCTTTGCAAGCTTTACCCACCAGAACCCTACAGGAAGTTGTGTGTCGGCCAGAAGAGTCTGTTTATTTAGAGCGTGATGTCCAGCAGAAGCAATCCATTTATGAGGGTCTGGTCTTAAAGACACAGGCATCTGAGTCTGTATTTTGAAGACCTGCTGCTTTGGCTTTCATTGCAGTCATGCTCTCTGCTTTCCTGCCTGGGCACCTCAAGTGGTACTGTTGGCTAATTAAAGGAGTCCTTTTCCCTGAGCTCCTTGGCCTTGTCTGAAAGCCTAAAATATCAAGGCCCAGATATTAGACAGATAGGGTTCTAGTCCAAGACACCTTACACTAATGCTTTATATTTATGGCTTTTTTTCACCTGAACCAGAGTCCTTCAGCTGAATCTGAAATTTGTACATCACTTGGAGGAAGAGGGGCAAATTACAAGCATGACTTGGGTACTTTTGAAGATAAGAGAGGTGATGAGATGGGGTGTTACTGGTCCGCACTGTGAGGCAAGGACAGAACCAGCTTTAGGATCCAAGATCGCTGCCATAGACTAACTCTTGCCCGGAGCCCAGCCATCACCTTGTGCCCATTAGAGCTTCATTTCTACTTGTTGATACACGTGTACACACATCTGATCCTTTTTGAATTTGCTACAGCAAGTCGGTGATGCAACTGTAGGTTCTCTGTGCCTAGCATGGGGCTTGCCGCAGGTTAGGGACTCCATGCCTGTGGACCAATATACATGGAAGCTGCATAAAGGTGAGTCCTCCTCACATGGTGACATGTGGCCTCTCTACCAGTGATGTGAGCACATACCAAGGTGCCTTGTGGGAGACAAACAAGGAGGTATAGCAACTGCTGAGAAGCCTGAGTAACAAAAGGTAGAAAGTATGCTATCATATCTCTCAGCCCTCGCCAGGCCCCTGGGTTGTTTTTTTTTTTGTTTTTTTTTTGTTTTTTTTTTGAGATGGAGTCTCACTCTGTCGCCCAGGCTGGAGTGTAGTGGTGTGATCTCAGCTCACTGCAACCTCCACCTTCCCGGGTTCAACCGATTCTCCTGCCTCAGCCTCCTGAGTAGCTAGGACTACAGGTGCTCGCCTCCACACCCAGCTACTTTTTTTATTGTATTTTTGGTAGAGATGGGGTTTCACCATGTTGGCCAGGCTGGTCTCAAACTCCTGACCTTGTGATCCACCTGCCTCGGCCTCCCAGAGTGCTGGGATTACAGGCGTGAGCCACCGCACCTGGTGCCCCTGGGGTCTTTTATCTACAGTTGGATTTTTTTTGTGAGGTGGAAGTTATATTGAAATTTCTGCCCCAGAATAGTTCCTGAAGAGCATTGACTTTCTTGGAGTCTTAGATAAATTTAACACTTACTAAAGGTAAAAACAGTCCTTTCCACATTCCTCTGCTTCCCCTCTCAACCTCAGGTCAGTCGATGTGCAAGCAGTGCTTTCCTTGGGAGGCAGCAGTTTCTGAAAGTAAAAGAGAAAGCTCTGGTCTAAGGGCACCAAGGAGCTGTCAGGACACACATGATTCCGTGTTGGGCACATGGGCATGTAAGTGTCTCCCTGGCTTGCCATGCGGTCTTAAATTTGGGCGTTGTCCAAAATCAAAGGCAACCAAAGAGCTTAATTTCCAGTGATGATACATTTTGCCTCAGTCATCTGACCCCAAAAGACTTCTGGGGGCTGATCACCCTCCCTTCTATTCTGAATGCCCCCCAGAGTGTCACTTGGTGCTTTTGGCCAGGGGGCTTTGCCTCTTCCCTGCTGTGAGTTCTTCCTGCTGAGCCCAGCATCCCCACCAGGGCTTTCACTCAGGCCCTTGATGGCTCTCGGTATATTGTCAACGTGTGTGTTGCTGTTTATTTTTGATTCCTACTTTCATAAGGTTTGAAGATTCCATTCGTTTTTCTGTCACCACTGGTTGTTAAGATACAATCGAGATGAAATGGTAATATTACCATTGTGAACAATTATTTTTCTTAAAGAATCTTTCTTGTTCATTTTTAATGCTGTTAAGATCTAATTCTCGGTATTTTAGTTGGAAGCTGTTCAAATTTCCCAAATCATAAAATCTTTCAAAGCCTACTCCAAGTTACTTTTTCTTGATTCAGTTCTCCTCCTATTTGCATTTTTTTTAAAAAGGCCAGCCTATTGCCAAATATGGAAATGATCTATGTTTATTAGAGACCAACAAAGTGATATGGGCCCTTGACTTGCTGTGAGTTGTTTTTTTAATGTGTTTTAGAGCAATGTACAAGGGCAATTTTCTGTCCTGTTTTGTTATGAGTTCTTAAATACATTTCCTAAACACTTTCTCTGGCTTGGTACTATTACCGTGTATACATCCTACATGTGTTTCCTATTTTTTATGACTCATGCTTTCGGTACTCATAAAGATTTATCCTTTATCTTGGCTCTGAGTAATGAGCCCACTTGCACGTTTCCAGCAGAATTGTGGGTTAGGGATTTTGCATTTAATTCTGCTGGAGAGGCCTCTGGAAGGCATGGCACAGGCAGCGCGGCATGTTCCTCATAGGCAGTACTCCTCCCTGAAGGAACAGTTAGGCTCAGTTTTTGTGAATTTACTAATTTTTGTTCTCTAGCTTCTCCTTTCCCTTTGCCTCTTTTAGCCATTTTGCTGTTTGTGAGTGAGGCCACACAAGAGCGTGAATAGATGAAACAAATGCTCTATTCCTTTTTGCTGCTGGTCACTGTAGTGGAGGAAGAAATGGAAATAATGAACTGAAACAATATTATTACATACGGGAACAAACTCAGGCAGGGAGTCTTCTTGGGTTCAAATAAACATTCAGACCCATGAGACTATCATAGGCCATAGGTGGCTTCATTCTACTTAAAAGGATGTAGGACAAGGACCACAGCTTACGGGATGGCAGCAAGGCGTTCCTCCTTGTTGTGTGCCTTGTGACTGTCCACACATCAGTTCATCAGTTCCTATAGCCACCCGGAGCTCTCCAGCTGATGGCTCAAATGCCAGGAGATGAGATTTTGTGTGTGTGTGTGTGTGTGTGTGTGTGTGTGTGTGTGTGTGTGATGTGTGTGTAGTTCTCTAGTTTAAAAGCCTTAGGTAGGTGGGGTGTGGTGGCTCATGCCTGTAATCCCAGCACTTTGGGAGGCCGAGGTGGGCGGATCACCTGAGGTCAGGAGTTTGAGACCAGCCTAACCAACATGGTGAAACCTTGTCTCTACTGAAAATACAAAATTCGCCGGGTGTGGTGATGCATGCCTATAATCCCAGCTACCTTGGGAGGCTGAGGCTCCAGAACCGCTTGAGCCTGGGAGGCAGAGTTTGCAGTCAGCTGAGATTGTGCCATTGCACTCCAGCCTGGGTGACGGAGGGAAACTCCATCTCAAAAAAAAAAAAAAAAAAAAAAAAAGGCCTTAGACTCTTGCAGAGCTAGTAGGCAACTATACTCTGTAGGGATAGTTTCCATGGTGTTCTCTCTTGTAAATATGCCCAGTTTACAAGAATTACTGCTCTCAGGGAAGTCCCCAGATGTCACTTCTTATCAGATATCTTAAAATTTTCCAGTCCCAATAGCAAGTTGCCTTGTATTACAGTTGGCATATTTTCTTACCAGATTACCAGGGTTATAGAATCGAAAGAGTTAACAGAAGATCAAATTCTCACGGCAAAGAGGGAAAAGCTTTGCTCACTGTTTATTCACACCTTTACATTTTATTGTTTTTATTTGTGGTATTCCTGTGATAGGCTAAATAATGGTCCCCAAAGATATGCCCATGTTCTAACCCCCAAAACCTGGAAATGTTGCCATATGTAGAAAAAGCCTTAGCAGGTGTGATTAAATTAAGAATCTTGAGATGGAGGATTATCCTCGATTATCTGGTGGCCCCTAAATGCAGTCACATGTGTCCTTATAAGACAGGGATTTGATGATGCAGATTGAAGGGAAGACAGTGTGGCCATGTAGGCTAAGATTGGGGATCTGGAAACACAAGAGTGCCAGCAGCCGCGAGAACCTGGGAGAGGCCGGAACAGGTTCTCTCCTGGAGCCTCTGGAGGGAGTGTGGCTCTGTGGACACCTTGGTTTTGGCCCCGAAATACTGATTTTGGACTTCTGGCCTTAGAACTGTGAGAGCATAGCCTTCTGTTGTTCTGAGCCACCCGTTTATGGTAATTGGTTACAGCAGCATGGGAAACCAGCACACTCTCACAGGAGTTTGAGTCCCCTGCTCCCCCTTGTCCCCAGTTTGTTTACTCCTGTGTTCCCCAGCTCTGTAAAGGACACTACCACACAGTTGCCAGGGCCACAGTCCATGGCATTATTATCCATGACTTCCTGTTTTTGCCCAGATGCCATATCCAATTCTATTTCTTCTACCCTAAAACTATATTCTGAATCTGCACACCTCTGACCACCACCTTCGGTCTGACCCACTGTCACATTTTTACTTGAGAGGAAGTGGGCCCCTGGCCCATCTCTCTTAGGAGTGCAGGATTGGGGGCAGAGTGCCCGTGTTGGAAGCCTGGCTACACTGCATATGAGCTGTTGGGCTTTGGGCAAGTTAGTTAACTTCTTTATGCCTCATTTTCCTCATGTGGGCATAATCATAGTATCTACTTCGTAGGGTTGCTGTGACTATTAAGTAATTAAAGCATGACTGGTGCTTAGAACCGTGCGTGGAATATAATCAGCACTCCATAAATGTCAGCTGCTATCATTGTTAGCAAAATCTATTCTTTATGTGGCAGCCAGAATGATCTTTTAAAATGAACTTTCTCATCACAAAGTTTACCCGTTCAGCTTCCTGCCATGGTTTCCCATTACATTGAAACGAAAATCCCCAATTCCCACCAGAGCCCTGAATGATCTTTCCCCCTTCTCCCAGCACTCTCACCATTGCTCACTGTGCTGCAGTTGGCTCTGACATCTTGCCTCTTGTCCTTTGCATGGGTGCTTTGTTTGGCCTGAAACACTTCTCCCAGTCATTCATATGGCTGCCTTCACCCAGTCCCTGCTTTGCCATTACCTCCACAGAAAGGCCTTCATTGACCACCTCATTTTAAATAGCCATAGCACACCCCTACACACACCCATACACACCCACACAACACACTCTCTCTCTCCTACTGTTTTACTTTAAAAAATAACATATCACCACCTGATATTCATTTATTTTTAAATATGTTCACTGTCTCTTCCACTAGTATATCCGTCAGGATAGATGTTTTATTTTGTTAGTTGATATTGCCAGCAATTGGAATAGTGCCCACTGCATAGTAAGCACTCAAGAAATATTTGTGAAATAAATATTTGCATGAACAAATGAGTACATTGATGTAACAGTTTAGCTTTAGCAAATAGCTTAAGTCTAGAAATTCTGTATATGGAAATTTCTCATTAATTATATTATTTGAAGATCTTGTTATTAATATTGGTAGTATGGCTTGGGCATAAAGTAATGTTTCTTAAACCAAGGCTTGAAGGTGTAGAAGACAACACTGAATTCACTCTTAACAAAGGACTTGGTCTTCCCTTATGTTGTGATCTCTTTTGTTTAAACTTGAGAGCAAGTGTATAGACCCATTGGGGTCTCAGTTTTTTTCTTTTTTCTTTTTGTTACTATAAAGACATTGAGAAAATTAATATTTCAAAATATCAACTGAAAATTAGAGTCAAAAGCATTTCTGGAGTTGTTAAACTACAAAATATTCTTAAAGAAACCCTTAGCATCCAGTGGGTAAGGAACCACCTAAGAGCTGAAATGTAAACTAAGGGTGTCTGATGTCTTCTTATGTTTTTTTTTTTTAACCTAGATTAAGTAGGATTTACAGATCTGGGGGCAGATCTGGCCTCTGAATACTTGGAAAAATGCTAGTGAGTTTCATTGGTTATATCTTACTGCCTTGCACAGTAAAAATTTCATGATTTTCCAAAGAGCTCTACTGTTTCATCAGGACACAATACACATGGATCTTTCTTCATCTTTCTTTTATTGAAATACAGAAGATGAGAAGAACTAATTATTTCAGTTTGCTGAGCAGAGGCCTCTCTCTATGTAAATTAGAACCAGGCAGTTGGACAGTCAGCTGCAGCTGCCTTTGTGAACTGGGCACCCGTGCAGAGCATTGCGGGAGTGAGGAAGGAGGTGGCCCTCGGAGCTCACAGTCACAGTGCATCCAGGGGCAAAGAGCAGCACCTGTAAACAGAAGGGACGGAGACGTAGAAACATCTCATTGCCCTAAATACACGAGATAGAAACCTAACCAAATAGATTTAATCAACTACAGCTGGGCTGAGATAAACACGTAAGTGCTAAGTAATCAGGCATGCTAGAAGGATGTGGGGCTGGGGCTGGGGCTGGGGCTGCTGCTGGGGCTGCGGCTGGGGCTGCGGCTAGGGCTGCGGCTGGGGCTGCGGCTAGGGCAAAGCATTGATGGAGTAATTGGAGCCAGGTGTGCTTGCCTGGCACTGCTTTTTGGAGGTGAGAATTTGGAAAGGTTTGAGATAGGGATGTGGTTTGGCAGAAGGCTGAAAGGAGAATTTTCCAAGACTAGGGGAGGAGACTGGTAAATAAAATAGAGCTGAGCTGTGTATGAAATATGTCGAGGACAGCAAGTACCTTGGCATCTGTGAAAGCTTCGTCTGATGGTTTTGCCTGTTGGTGTTGATGCTGAGAGAATGGTCTTCAGCTGAACCACAGCAAGTCTTTAAAGCCAGGTGAATTGTGACAGCCTGTAACACTGGAAGAGGCAGTGTAGATAGGCCTCTGAAGATAAATGTTTGTTCCCAAAGTTCCCACCTACAGATTGGGAGAAACCCCTAGCTTTACCTCACAGTCCGGTGATGTCAGCTGCCTTGGAAGCAGTTTCTTGCTTTGGGACTTCCTATGTTCTTATTTTTTTGGAAGGCATCTGCCAGGGAGGAAAGGCAGCCAGCACGGGTGATTGAGTTTTTGCTCAGAGATTTGGGGTAACCTCAGAGCAGAAGTGGTGTTGGGGTTAGGTGTGGAATGAATGTGGCCTTCTCAGGACCTTTCTTTATTAGATTCAGAAGTCTCCAGAACTACTGTGACATTTGGGGAGCAAGACCTGAGCCTGTCCAGGTTAGTGGTGCCTGAGCAGGAATAACCAGAGAAAATGAAGACGTATGTGCTGCCTTTTGGCCCTCTTCTTTAATGAGCTCCAAATCCCAAAGGTGAAGGAGAAGCAGACAAATGGCAGAACAATCTTTGGTTCCTCGTGAGGAAGCCAGGTGTTTGGAGGGTCATGTATGCAGCTGTCCCTAATTTGTCACCCTGCTTGAAATTCCAGGGACCTGTAGGCAGGCGGTAATGGCACCACGCTGATCAGACCCAAAGTCAAACACTGGTAGGCATCTTTCCAGAGAACTACAAAACCTGGCATTTCATTTGGTTTTCTCAACACCCCTGGAAGGGAGATTCTGTTAGCTCTGTTTTCCAGGTGTGGAAATTGAGGCTGAGAGAGGTTAAATATTCTACCCAAGGTCATGGGCTGGGAAGTAATTGGTAGAACCTAACCTTGAATTTACAACACGCTTCCTATAGATGGAGTTGACGTGGCACTGTGAGTGGCTCTGGGCAAGGTGGGCTTTCCCAAGGCTTAGGCGTTTATTCAATTTAAATCATTATTTACTAAGCACCTGTTTGTAATGTGTCAGGCACAGTGCCAGGCACTGGCAATTCTGACCTCCTACCCTTGAGAATTTGCCAAAAATAACAAGGACACAGCAGATAGTGAGTTCTCCATTGCTCCTGCTCCCATTTAGATGATCTCAAGCTCTTTGCTTTGCCTAAATGTGGGCTTAGATGTTAAACTCAATGTTGCATGTTGACTCAATCATATTGCAGGTAAGTCTTTGAGCTGCAATAAAACAGCCATCTGGTAAGAATTAAATGTGACTAGCTGGGCCGCCATCTATAGGTGAAGAGCTTGGAAAGAGGGGGAGGTTGGGGCGCCCTGTTATTAACACCAGCTCTGTTCTATACAAACAATTCTCTTACCAGATTACCTGTGCCAAAATGTTGCTGAATAGCTTGGAAACAGATTAGTATTTTGCCCTTTAGCAAAAAACAAAAACAAACAAACGAAAAGACCATGGAGTTGAATTTGGAAAGGAATCTTGGAAAATGAATGTTTCAATAAAACAATATATCATTCACATCCCCAGAAATTCAGCACTGCAGGGCTTCTGCTGGCAGAATCAGGTGAACTCTGGGATGCATTCAGATTTGGTCTTGAATTCTTACATGTCTTGAGGAGGCTGAAAGTTGGTTATTTTTGTTTTGCTGGCAGTGGCCTTTACTTAGAAGTACCCAGGAGATATTCTTGGGATAGATGCCAACAGGCTTTCTGTCTTTTCCCTTCAATTTTATAAAAATGTAAATGAAAGGAGCACCAAGTTGTGGAGCCACCTGGGCATTCAAGTGACAGGAAGAGTTGGTTGTTATGGTGGTTAGAAAGGGCTTCTTAGAGGAAGTGTACTTGAACAGAGACCTGAATGATGAAAAGGCGTGAACTATGGCGAGACCAGGGGGAAGAAGAGGCCAAATAAAGGATCTGCTGGTGTCCAGGCCCTCAGCCTGGAAGCAACTTGTTGGATATGAGAGAGGGGCCGGTGTGACTGGAGTGGAATTAGCAAGGGGGAGAGTGGTGGGTGGTGTGATTGGTTATTCAGGGGTCAGATCATGTGGGGCCCTGTGGAGTGAGAAGGTTCTTGGCATTTCTTTACATTTCTGTGTTCTTATCCAGTGATTAAAAGAGCTGACCCTGAATTCTGAAGACCTGGGGAGTCCCTGTTTCCTAACAACAGAGAATTGGTTCTCTAAGAAAAAATGCAAATAGTTTCACTGGCAAGAGAAGTAGAAACTAGATTACTAGAGTGGATATTTGGGCTCTAATCCCAACCATGCCATCACCAGCTGCAGAACTTGGGCGACTCATGACCTCTTTGAGCTTCCATTTCCTTATCTATAACAAACATTTGGAGAAGAACGTCTGTAAAATCTCCTTTTCCACTAGAAGTCAATGATTTTATTATTATATAAATTTCATTTTTGTTTTTATCCCTTTGTTTCTTTCAGATTTTATCAGTGATCTTATAGTAACCAAGGGTCCACTTACTAGTTCTGATTTCACTCTTTTCTCTATTCCTTTACTTCTTGAGTAACCAGTGAAGTACTTGGAAAAACGTGTCAGGAGGGAATGAGAGAATTTCCTAACTTTGCACAGTGTGCTCAGCAGTGCCCATTTAATACATTGCCTGTTGCCCTGAAAGAATTCCCAATCACCACATGAATCGATTGTGATGACTGACTGAGCCTTGTTCTCGGGCTAGTGATATACAGTTTAACCGAGGAGGATTTATCCTATCAAAACAGCGTTTTAGAATCTGACAGTGGGATAATGTTTGCATTTACTCTTTTATTTTTTAAAATCATATTTTGATTTATTGGAAGCTTATAGTTCAATAAAAAAATCTGCCCATCTTCCGGAAATTTAGTATCAATTATACAACTCTCTCATTGAAAAGTATATCTAGGTTAGGTGCAGTGGCTCATGCCTATAATCCCAGCACTTTGAAAGGCCGAAGCAGGCGGATCGTTTGAGACCAGCCTGGCCAACATGGTGAAACCCCGTCTCTACTAAAAATACGAAAATTAGCCGGGCTGGTGGTGCGCATCTGTACTCCCAGCTCGAATCTAGGAGGCAGAGGTTGCAGTGAGCCAAGATCACGCCACTGCACTCCAGTCTGGGTGACAGAGTGAGACTCTCAAAAAAAAAAAAAAAAAGATAAGTGTATCTAAAAGAAATTAGCAAGGCCAAGTATATTAACTTGTTTTTAAGACTATTACTATGTCAACACTTCGTATTTTAAAATGCACTGTAAATCATAATTTACCCTTAGGGTTAGCTTTGAGTATTTTATATTTGTTTTGCTTCTGCCAAACGTAAAAGACTAAGTGGGCACATGCTGACCCTGAATTAAAGTTAAGAAAAGCAGAGAAACTCTCTAAAACAAACATTTAATTTTTCAAACCAGTGTTGCAAGACATTTTCACTTGTTGAAAGAAGAAATCACGTCTGTTTTGTTCTCTTATATTCACTTTGGCAGGCTAAACTAAACTTTTTAAAATTGCTCCTTTTAATTGAGTACACAAATTATTTTAGTGTGTCATGGCATTTATGAAATTGATAATTCAGTCACATCAACCCATTTATTGAGGTACATTTATTTCTAGAGATCTGTCTTTTTTGTTTTGTTTTGTTTTTGAGACAGAGTCTTGCGCTGTTGCCCAAACTGGAGTGCAGTGGTGTGATCTCAGCTCACTGCAACCTCCACCTCCTGGGTTCAAGCAATTCTCCCTGCCTCAGCCTCCCAAGTAGCTGGGATTACAGGCACCTGCTACCATGCCTGGCTAATTTTTGTATTTTTCAGTAGAGATGGAGTTTTTGCCATGTTGACCAGGCTGGTCTTGACTCCTGACCTCAGGTGATCTGCCTGCCTCAGTATTCCAAAGTGCTGGGATTACAGGTGTGAGCCACCGTGCCTAGCCTAGAGATCTGTCTTGAAGACATTTACTAACTCTATCAGTTGCTCAAAGAACCATAGGCTTTAGAGTTATAGGTGGCCATAGAGCTAGTGGGGAGACTGAAACCCAAAGTAAGATACTTCAGCAAAAAATCATTTATTTATGTTTATTATTTTTAGAGATGGGGTTTCACGATGTTGGCCAGGCTGGTCTCAAACTCCTGTCCTCAGGTGATCCACCTGCCTCAGCCTCCCAAAGTGCTGGGATTACAGACCTGAGCCACCTTGCCTGGCCCCCTTTTTAAAATGAATGATACGTCGGGATCTTACTTGAGGAGGAAGGCAAAACTGGGGAGCACCAGGGTTTGTGATTTATAGTGAAAGTTAATTTCATCTGTCTCTCAGGCAAGGACAATTAACTTTTTTCTCCTTGACGGCAAACAACAAATGATTGTTTTCTAGAAATCAGACAATCCTGTTTTCTAAAATTTCATGCTAACAGTTTGCTTCCTTTCTTCTTTGAAAAGAATGAGAGAGCTTCTGACCTAAAATTGTCTCGAGTGTGTACTGAAGATTCTAATATTTTATTGGTAGGTCTTGCCAAGATTTAGAAGGGCATCTCAGGAAGACATTGTAGAGTGGAGATTGGTGACTTATTTTCACCTTAGGGATGATAAAGTAGAGGGATAGACAAAAGGCTTAATTCAGCTCATTTCTTACACAGTAGAGAATTACGGATAGGACTTACAGACTTTGCATAAAATAACCCGGATCAGAATTCCCAGGCCCTATAAGTTGTTCCTTGTAGAAATGCTCAAGACTCCTAGCTCACTTGCTTGATTCATGGATTGTTTATGGTTGTACCCCAAACTCAACAAGTATTTATTGACAGACTGTGACCTGGGAACAAAGCCAGGGAACAAACTTCTCAAGTTTAGGAGATTTAGGGTTGAGGGGTAAAGTTTGATTTTTCTCACCATGCAAGATATTCCTTGGTAATTCAGCAACAATCTAAAGATACCCTATAGAAGACTTGGAATGGGATCCTAAACAAAAATGGGATTTAAAATTGTTATTACATCTATGAATGATATATATTCTTTTGGGCGAGTAAGTCAGGCAATTGAAGTTTATTTAGTGAATCGGTGCAGTAATGTGGTTAACTAAGTGACACTAAGCCAGAAGCGAATGACTCATTATTTATCAGGAAGCAAATCATGGTCCATATCTCTGAAAAGCAAATGATCATCTTCATTAACTGGTTAAGCTTGGCTTTCAAAGCTCATTGTGATCTGGCTCCAGTACCCTTTCCATGATATTCCTCTATTCATTTTTATATTTCCTTAGCTCCATCTGAATTAAGTATTCCTGAGACCCACCCATGCTGTCTCCACTGCCCTCCTCCTTGCCTGAACCCCTCAGATGGGCCTTTCTCCATTCACCCTCTGGCCCAGCTGAAGTTCTCCCTTCCTGCTGCCCACAGATGTGTTTGTATCTTTAAGTCCCTCTGCCCTCATCAAACTGTGAACTTCTTGAGGGCAGGTATTGTGTCTGACTCACATCTGGTGATCTGCCTGCCTCGACCTTCCAAAGTGAAGAAATTTCTGTTCATTACTTAGTGGTACTTCTCAAATAGAAGTTTATATGTACTATGAGTCTCACAGTTTGTGCAGTATTCATATATTATTTGCATTTTTTAATGTTTTTCTTAAATCTACTCACTTAAAAATGACTTTACCTTCATCCTCAACTTCCTAAACACGAAATCATGTTTTTAATTCCTGTAAAAATGTATATGTAAAGTATATCTTAAAACATTCTTAGGTATCTCCACACATTGGGAAAGATTGACTGAGTAAAGTGCTTCACACATAGTGGCTATTCTGTTTCTGAGGAATGAATGGTAAATGCACAAAACACAAAATGGGCACCTCTTTTCCCTGTTAGCTTAGTAACTTCACACTTATTAACCTAGAGATAAAATGAGGAAGGTGTGGCTAGAAAAGACGGAGCAAGCCGGGTAAGCCAAGCCATTCATTCCTGTCTGTGAAGCATTCAAGTGTTAGAGATTACTAATTTCCTCCTAGGCATTGCAAACTGCTGGGCTAGAGGGGTCTATGGAACAATAAATTCTGTGGATAGCAGAGTCTCTGCTGACTCACTGAGCATCGACTGAAACTCCAGAAATTGTGCAAGTGGACCCCTTCCCCACAAAAGACTCAGAAAGCAGCGCACTGTACATGGGACGCATCCTAGAGGAAAGGGGTATAATAAGTATGTGTACACATCATATAGTTGTATTTGTAAGTGTTCCTGTTCGGGACAGTTTAAGTTACAGGTTTCTCACAAACACGAAGTGTTTTTTAGGAATGTATTGTGTACTGCCAACATAACAGAGGTCTGAGGGATTTTTCCATAAATTTTGCTATTGGGAATTGTATATTTTTTTAACTTAATTTTTGAGGATATTGTAAGATTACTCAGGTAGACCAATTTGAGTTTCTTTAAAAAGAACAAGTTCTATATATTCAAGGTCTAGTTAACATAGTTAATAATTAAATTAATTATATTAATAAATATTGAGGGCTTTTATAAATCTATGAAGAAATTTCTGTTTTGGTTACTACACTCTATAGCTGCTGCTTCTATGTAGTGTAGACATAGTGTGCTGTAGTTTCTTATTTACTGTTTCAACTACAGTATAGATTTAAGTTAGCAGATCAGAGACTAGAACAGGCGATCTTTTTCATTTAGTGTTTAATAAAGTGTAGAGAATTTTTTCTTAAATCTGTAGGAATCAGTCTATGTAAGTTCAGCATAGGATAAAGTCTATTTAGGGTTTTATGAGAAAAATCACCCACTCTCTTTTTTGTTAATCCAGAGTTGGTATCAACAGTTGTTCTAGCATGAGCAGGGTAACTTGATATAATGGCATACATTTTTACCCTGGTCTGCTCCTAGAGCAAATTTGAAATGGTTGTTTTGGAAAATGTACTGTGAATTTCTCTCCAGACCTTCGCACCAGGGCAGGCAGTCCAGCCTAGCAAATCCTTGGCACTTGATGCGCATCTTTCATAACAGAACTTTGATGCTGAGACTCAGTGTCTTGAAATCAGCACAACAAAATGGTGCCTGAGGAGCAGTGTTTACTTTGATCATTCTTCAACTTCTGTGCCCCAGCCTTTCACAGAGCACAAATTGCTTTACCAGAGTTATGGTGCTGAAGTCCAGGACTGTTTTTGTAGTCTGGTTGCTGTGGTGATTCTTAGCCTTCCATGAAACTCCCATCTCTAGGGAAATAGAAACCTTTGCAACTGTCTCGGCCTTTTTGGTTTTGTATCTGGTGGAGGTCTTCACCAAGCTTGTTCAAGCCTGAGAATGATCGGTTTGTGTCAGAGTAAAATACACACATGGAAAAGGGGCATCCCCTTCAGGATGTGTTGTGTTAAAAACAAACAGCTCCCTTATCCTTCTCTCCAATCGTATGGGGCCTTTGAAGTATCTCCAAGTCTGACTGGAGTGAAGTGAGCCTTGGAGATGTCGGTCATGATAGTGCTATGAGTAAGCTTTGGGAGCGTGACTCAGGAAGTTTGTGGGGTTGCCAGGTGGGGAAGAAAGAGTAGGGGCAAAGGAGAAGCTTAACAGGGCCTGTGTGTGCCCAGAGAGGAGTTGGTTTAGGAAGAGGATATGGGCCAAGTCCAAGGATGCCAGCAGCTTGATGTTTAGAAGACTATAAGGAAACCCATTTTGACTTGAAGCCTCAATGGAGGATGGTATAGACAAGAGCTTCTTGCCGTAGGAACCAAGGGAATGGAGAATAGCTGTGGTTTTAGTGGGTAGAAGTAATAATAGCTAACACTTAGATAGTGCTTACCAGATGCCAGTCTCTGCTCTAAGTGCTTTAGGCAAATGACAGATTTAACCCTTTGACATCTGATGGAATAGATGCAATTATTATCCCTATGTTACAATTGATGAAACTGATGCAGGTAGAGTCTTAACATCCTCAAGGCCCTAGGGTGGGTAGGTGGAGAGCTGAGTTTCCAATCTAATGCCTGGCTCTGAGTCACTGTTCTTAACTACTGGGTCAAACTGCCTATAATTTAGAAAGGAAGGTAGAGTGACCCAAATGATTGGATTACAGGAGATGTGGCCAACTTGGAAGAAAATGTAGATCTTGGAAGAGATTAAATTATGCTTTAAGATGTGTGTGTTGATTCATGTATTAGTCTGTTCTCGCATTGCCATAAAGAAATACCCGAGACTGGGTAATTTATAAAGAAAAGAGGTTTAATTGGCTCACGGTTCTGCAGGCTGTACAGGAAACATAGCAGCTTCTGGAGAGGCCTCAGGAAACTTTCATTTATGGCAGAAGGTGAAGGGGAACCAGGCACATCTTACATGGATGGAGCAGAAGGAAGAGAGAGTGAAGGGCAAGGTGCTACACACTTTTAAACAACCAGATCTGAGAACTCTATCATGAGAATAGCACTAGGGGGATGGTGCTAAACCATCATGAGAAACCACCCCCATGATCCAGTCACCTCCCATCAGGCCCCACCTCCAACATTGGGGATTACAGTTTGACATGAGATTTGGGCAGAAACATAGATCCAAAACATACCAGTTCCTTCATTCAAAGCGAATATTTATATAATTCCTGTAAGTGCCAGATATTGGACTAGGTTCTAAGGTGATAAAAATACGAGTCCCACCCCATCCTCTGAGATAGTCTATGTGTACAAAGTTAATTCAAGGCAGCAGATTCTAGATGCTGTAAGAGATGGGTCAACAGGACATAGGTCAGTAGCATCCTCTGGAAAGAGCTTCCTTCTGGGGACACTGATGACACAAAGTCTTCTTAAAGAGCATGGTTTTTTTTTTTTTCTGTGATCCAATGTGAAAATACAAAACAGTAATTATGTTAATGCAGTTCTCCCTCCTTCCAGAAAAAATTGAGAAATCTACTTTGCTGCGTTTGTATATAGTTTGACTCTGAAATTTCCAAACCACAGTAGAGCAGTATATCTGATATGGACAAGAGTCAAGGAACTACTAGGTAGAAAAGGGTAAGGTCCCTGGCAAAGCCCCACCCTCAAGCTTGGACCTATGACCCAAAGTGAGAACATGCATTCCTGTTTTCCCACTAGAAATATTGCCTTTTCCAAAGCCACCCTAGCCTGCCCTACTCCCCATCCTGTACCCATAAATACCCTAGGCTCCACTGGCAGAGAAGTGGAACAGCAGAGGAGAGAAGAGAAAAAGCAGCCAGACCTCAGAGAGGAGCAACTTGACTTCAGAGGGATGGCTTGACAGTGGGACTTCAGAGAAGAGTTTGGTGGGGGTGGCTGAATTTCAGGCGAAGACCACTTTCCCACTCTGTTCCCTGTCCAGCTCCCCATCCGGCTGAGAGCCACTTTTATCGACAATAAAATCCTCCACATTTACTATCTTCAAGTCATTTGTGTGACCTGATTCTTCCTGGACACTGAACAAGAGCTCGGGATACAGAGGGCTTTCACACTGAGCTGTTTAACACTTAAGCCATCCATGGATGGTAAAGCTAAAAGAGTACACTGTAACACATGGCCTCTGTGTCTCTGGGAGTGAATACCAACCTTGACCCTGCTACAGGGCTGCTCAGAGTTCTACTCCTGTCACTGCCTGGAAGCACTCATCCTGGCTCTTAACACCCACTTACCTGTGTGCTCCCCCTCCCATGAGGGATTGAGAGCTTCTGGCTGAGTAATGAGCCAACCCCTTTGTGAATCCCGCAAAGGAGTCAAGGGAACTATCTTGTTTCATATTTACTTAATAAACAGCTCTGGTATGAGTGGGTTCCAGGGTATTGCATGGGGAATACTTCACAAGAAGGTAAGGCCCAGGCTATCGATCTTGGTAGGATAAATTTGAGGGCCTGCCTACAGCTAGCACATGATTTTCAACTATGGGACAAGCATGTTATGAGTGCTTTACACATATTATTTATTCCTCATAATGACTCAAGATGGGTACTTTTAGCCTGTTTTTTAGATGAAGAAACAATGGCACAGGGAGGTCAAGCAAGTTGCCGAAGATTGCACAGCTAAGGAACTAAAGGAGTCTGGTGCCAGTGTCCATGCTTTCAAGCCTTATGCTACATTGATAACCATATTTCACTTTATGGGTCTTATTTTAAGCAATAAAGTATTAACCAAAAGGCAATCTATTAGATCTAAGACATTCTTAGAGTAGCTTGAAGCTAATGTAAGATCATCACCACCCTCATCCCCTCTTTAAACATCTGGCCATTCACTGTCCTGAGAGGGTGATACCCGTTTTGCCCATCATTCATGCTTTATTTCTCCATGCTGATTGGGTAGAAACTTTCCATAGTAAGTGGAAAGTTAATAGAATGGAGAAAAAAAATCATATAGTTTTTCAACTTGATAATTCTTGTTAGAAAATTTGTTTGCTAAAGGATGTGGGAACTGATGGCTAGATTGTATAGGTTACTTAGACTTTATCAGGTTTCTCTTTCTAAAAAAGAGTATTTTAGAATCTCCTTCCTCTGTAATGGTTTGGAAAATGTAACTTTTTATCATTTTGCTTAGAGAGAATAATAAAATTTTCCTCTTACCTTGAAGTTTCCAGAGAATTGTATTTATAATGTAAATTATTTAACCTTCTCAACAATCCTGTATGATTGATCTCTTTTAAGGTTAGGAGGTATTTAAGTCAATATTTTATGAAGGATTATGGCTTGCTCAAAGATAGTTCTAATTTTGGAATCTGGACTTGTAAGCAAGAGGCAACATGCTCCAGACTCGTCTTCCAAGACACGGACAGGTGTGACCTAAACCTCCCAAGAGAGTATCTGAACTCTATGAAATGTCAAAGAACTGTCATTGCTCCCCTGATAGATTTCTATCATTTTCTTTTGATGTAATTTATTGTTGAGAAACACTCTCAAGGACTTGACTGCAGTGCTTACTAAATATGTGGATTTTTAAAGACAAATTTAGGAAACTTCTTTAGACAAGAAATAGGAAGTAGATAAAGAGATTCTGAAAATCTTAAGGAAAGTATTCAATAATGAAGGCATGGAATTACTAGACTCTGGAGTCAGAAGGGGTCTTGACAAGTAGTCATTCAGCCAATCCAAGTAGTTCAGAAAATTGGGAAGGAGTGGGAGAAACAAGAAAATTGATCATAGTGACAGATTTTTCCTGTTCCCTAACAGAAGTTTGGGTCCAATTTGTCCTATCTGGGAGGCCCATGACAGCACAAGCCACTGTTGCCTCCTCCTGACATCCTCTCCTCTCCCCATATACCCTGAGCACGTCTCAGTCATGGTGTTATATTATCATCATCTCTTCCCTCTGGACTGTGAACAAATTGGGGAAACATAAGTAGCATCTCACTCATCTTTCTATTGCCAGTAATTGCATTGGTACCCGGCACATAATAGGTATTTAACTAATGCTTTTCGAATGGATGAGAAAACATGCATAAGAAACACAAGTCATGTCTGTGGCTTGACTTTGGCTGCCTTGGATCTGAGGTCCTGAGGATTGAAGTGACCTTTCAACTTTTTAAGATAAACTAATTCTTTATAGTAAGTATCATATGAATGTCTTTTCCAGATGAGATTTTAAACTCCAAACTTGGTCTGGTCCATTCCATATGAAAGTTCAAACCGTGTGTGTGTGTGTGTGTGTGTGTGTGTGTGTGTGGGGTAAAATACAAACAACATGAAATTTACTATTGTGATAGTTTTAGGTGTCAGCTTGACTGGATTAAGGGATACTCAGCTAGCTGGTGAAGCATAAATTCTTAGTGTATCTGTGAGGGTGTTTCTGGAAGAGATTGGCATTTGAATCCGTGGACTGAGCAAGGAATATTCATCCTCACCTAGTGTTGAGTAGGCACCATCCAATCCATTGAGGGCCCACATTAAATAAAAGGCAGAGGAGCCAGGCATGGTGGCTCATACCTGTAATCCCAGCACTTTGGGAGGCTAAGGCAGATGAATGACTTGAGGTCAGGAGTTTGAGACCAGCCTGACCCACATGGTGAAACCCCGTATCTACTAAAAATACAAAAAATTAGTCTGGCATGGTGGTGGGCACCTGTAATCCCAGCTACTGGGGAGGCTGAGGCAGGAAAATCTCTTGAACCTGGGAGGTGGAGGTTGCAGTGAGCGGAAATCATGCCATTACACTCTAGCCTGAGCAGCAGGAGAGAAACTTCATCTCAAAAATAAAAATAAAAAGGCAGACGAAAGGTGAATTCACTTTCTCTTCTGGAGCTCTGGAGCTGGGACACCCATCTTCTGCCCTTGGACATCAGAACTCGAGATTCTCAGGCCTTCAGACTCCAGTGACTTGCACCAGGGGCTTCCCAGTTCTCAGGCCTTAGTTCTCAGGCCTTAGCCTTGTCCTGGAGCTGAGAATTATGCCCTCAGCTCCCCTGGCCTCAGGCCTGCAGGTACAGTCTGAATTATGCCAGAGGCTTCTCAGGTTCTCCTGTTTGCAGAGGACATATTGTCTGACTTCTCAGCATTCATAATCTCATAAGCCACTTCCCGTAATAAATCCCCCTTTTTCTATCTACATATAAGATCTCTGGAGAACCCTGACTGACACAGCAGTTGCAGCCATTTTAAAGTGTGTGGTTCAGTGACATTCGTATACTCACAGTATTTTGCGACTATAACTGCTGTCTCGTTCCAGAATATTTTCATTACCCCAAAAAGGAACTTGATACCAGTTAGTGGTAACTCCCCCTTCCTCCTCACTCCCAGACCCTGCAACTTCTACTCTGTTTTATTTTATAAATTTACTAATTCTGAACATTTCATGTAAGTACAATCATACATGTTTTCAAGGTTCATCACTGTATCATGTATCAGTATGTCATTTCTTTTTAAGGCCAAATAATATTCCATTGTATGGATAATACCATATTTTGTTTATGTCACATCACATTTTTATGGAGAGATTTGTCATATTATGTGTCAAATTTCTTTTTTTTTTTTTTTGCTCTAAACATCACAAATTTGATGATCCTGGTAACTTTTCAATATTTAAATTTATAATCAAGGCCTGAATACAAAATTGATTTCTATCCCATGCCCACTTTTCCCATTTGGCTGTAATTATTGTTTATTGGTGGTATTTTCAAAGTATGGAGCAGAGGCAGAATGGCAGACTATAGTATTAGGTTGGTGCAAAAGTAATTACAGTTTTGAACCCTGAATTTTAAATCAGAACTAGGCTCAGACACATCTTTATTAATCAAAATAGGAACCATTACCATCAACACATTTTTACCAATGAGAAATAAGTTTGCTTATGCCTGTAGTGTACAAAACCCATGCTTCAGGATTCAACAAACTCTTGGAAAGCATTTTCTGCATCCCGCTGGTTGTGGAAGCATTTTCCTTGTAAAAAGTTGAGTTGCTTGAAGAAGTTGTAGTCGGTTGGTGAGAAGTCAGGTGAATGTGGGGGGTGAGGCAAAATTTTGTAGCCCAATTTGTTCAACTTTTGAAGCGTTGGTGGTACAACATGCGGTTGGGTGTTGCTGTGGAGAAGAACTGGGCCCTTTCTGTTGACCAGTGCCGGTGTGAATATTGCAGTTTGGGGTGCATCTCACTGATTTGCTGAGCATACTTCAGATGTAATGGTTTTGCCAGGATTCGGAAAGCTGTAATGGATCAGATCTGGCAGCAGAACACCAAACAGTGACCATAACGTGTTTTGAGGTCAAGTTTGGCTTTGGGAAGTGCTTTGGAGCTTCTTCTCGGTCCAGCCACTGAGCTGGTCATTACCGGTTGTGTATAAAATCCACTTTTCGTCACAAATAGAGAAGTTGTTTGTTGTTGCACAGAATAAGAGAAGGTGACACTTAAAATGATGATTTTTCTATTTTTGTTCAGCTCATGAGGGACCCAATTATCAAGCTTTTTCGCCTTTCCAATTTGCTTCAAATGCCACACATCTGTAGAATGGTTGACACTGAGTTCTTCGGCAACTCCTCAGGTAGTTGTAAGAGGATCAGCTTTGATTATTGTTCTCAATTGGTCGTTGTCAACGTCCGATGGCCAGCCAGTATGCTCCTCATCTTCAAGGCTCTCGTCTCCTTTGCAAAACTCGAACCACCACTGCATGTTCGCTGGCAGCCCCTGGGACAAATGCATTGTTGATGGTGCAAGCAGTCTCTGCTGCTTTATGACCCATTTTGAACTGCAATAAGAAAATTGCTCAAATTTGCTTTTTGTCTAACATCAGACCAAGTAATAAGTCATTAGCAAAAAAACATAAAGTGAGAAATGCCTGTTAAAATGCTGTATAACATAACCACATTTATTTAAGAATGTATTCCCATGTCAAACAGTAAGTTCAAACAATGTAAAAACCGCAATTACTTTTGCACTCACCAGTAGTTTTGCTGAAAATGAAAGTAGACTAACGACTGTCAGGTTAATAAGCATTTGCGACTTGACTGAATTGTAAAATAGAGCTTAAGTATATGGCCTTGATATCTTTTAGGTCCTTCTAGACTTCAGTCAGGATTAGAAAATTCCTTAGAGGTATGTTATGAAACAGTAGCTTGGACCTTCTCCATTTCCTTGGGAAACCAAGCCTTCACAATACTGTTAAACTCTCTAAATACAGGTATCCCAGTTTTGTTTAACAACTAGTCAAATATTTGAGTGCCTTACGTGTTCAATGCACTGAGTAGAATTCAGATATTAGAAGTTCATTTTTAGTATAAAAAGTAAGAACATGTATACAAATAAAAGTTAGGACATATTTCCATATGTTAAAGCAGAACTTTATATTTCCCAGTGTCAAATATGAGAAACAAAAATTGTAATTATTCTCTTGGATGATAATTGACCTCTTTTTTCTCTCTCTTTTTCTGTATCACTCACAAATTCCCAGTTATATGAATTGATTTGCCAAGGTTTGAATTTATTGACTATATCTAGAGCTTTGAGAAGTAAATTATAGTATCTTTGTTGCTGAGAGATGAATGACTGGTCTGGTATTACTTATATAATTTGAAAATCAAACAGTTTCTGTTAGAATTTGCACTTATTTCATTCAGAGGTGAATCTGTTTCTCGCCCGTGCCCTGCCTCTCACTTCTGATTTACCAGTAAATATTGATATATGTTCACAGATCATTGTTCAGACTTCCCACAATTTAGCTCTTTTGCTTGCTTCTTTCTTCTCTTTTTTTTCAGGTTATTAATAAGTAGTTTTAGAATTTTTAAGGATATAGAGTAACTATAACAAATTTTGTGACCAGGTGCCCTACTCTTTATTGTGGCTTTTCTTCTTTCCAATTAGAACAAATGTATTGAACTGCTTTTAATGCTGCCTCAAGAAAATATGAAACTTAAACCCATGAATATTGGCTTTAGGAAGATACTACTCCATCTTATCCACTTATGACCTCCAACATGCCACATTCTGTGTGCATATTTTGGGAACTTTCTCTCTGCTTTCTGTGATGATAGGTTTCACCCCGAAAACTCATTGCAGGGCTCACTGGAAACTGATTCTGTGGAGGAAACAGCGCTAAACTGTCATGGATATTGCAGACTGCATTTGCTGGATGGTGCATGAGGTTGTTCTGACCCTGTTTATTGCCTGAGTTAAAACCATTTAAAATTCCATGTCTCCGGAAGATAGTGGAACATTTCGTCAAAGAAAATAATACATTTTCAGAAAAAATACTTCCCAGACACAGTTGTCCCACCCTTAACTTCTGGGTTACTTCACTCTCACACAAGATAGGTGATGTAACATTAAAATTAAAGTTCTTCTTAAAACATTTCCTTAAAATCATAACCTGGCTGGATGAGGCCGGGATACCTTTAGGGAGCTGGTATGGTGAACTTCAGGAGCTTTTTTTGATACAGCTTTCAGAGAAAACTAGACTTCACAGAATTCCCAAGGTTTTACTCCCATGAGCAGAATTTAGTTTTCTTAGAGAATAATTTAGTCTAATCCTCATACCAAGTGGGAGCTGCTGGAGCTCAAGGAATTTGGTTTGCACCTCTGTTAATTCCATGTCTTGCAGAAATCCAGAGAAGAGTATATTTCTGCAGCTTGCCAGAGCCATATGTTCTTGTGGTTCTCTGCTTCCTGGGTTTATAATTCTACTTGTGATGTGTCTGAGATACCCTTGAATCACTTGGATTTGAAACACAATAAACATCTCTTTGAGTTCCATGGCACATCTTTTCATGACAACAATGAGCATTATTAAAGCTTTTGTAGAGGAGCTGGAGGAGAATTTACAATAAAGCAACTCTAGCTGCTTTAAACAGTGCTGTAGTTGACCCATCCTCACTGACCCTATTCACTGGCCTCTAGCTTGTGCTAGCTTTCTGGCATTTTGCTTACAATTCAGTTCCCTTTCTTTCTTCCTTATCTTTGCTTCTTTTCCAGTAGTAAAATAGTTCCTGCCTCTTAAAACTGTAGAGCAGCTTCCCATTCTCCTTTATGCCCTAAGGCTAACACCCAAGATTAAAGATGGGGGTAGGTAAGCAGCGGGAGAGAGAGACCGACAGACAGACAGAGACATTATTCATTCTACCTCCAGCACTGTCATTTTCTAGCCATATGACTTTGGCAAGAACACCAATTTCTTTACCTTTAAAATGGGAATAATTAGATAATTATGCAAAGCACTTCCTTTTGATGAGGACAGCAAATCTCAACCCAGCAGGAGCCATGGATCTACCTGTTGTCTTTCCTTGGAAGATGATGATGATTTTCACTATGCTGCCGCCACTATTTTTAACAATAATCCAAGTGTGGTGTTTTTGAATGTTCATATCTTAGTAATTACTCCACTCTAGATTTCTGTTTTCTGCTAGCAAGGTAACACTGTACTGCTATTCAGAATTCCTTACCAGCTTCAGATTAATATACTTTCTGAGATTGTACTTTAGTCCAGGGGAATCCAAATGCCATCCTTTGATGTTGGGAGCATCTTAAATCGCTACCTGAATACCATTGCATTTTGTGTTTTTTTTTTTTTTCTATTACAAATTAACTTTAAGATGGTGCTAAAACAGAAATGCTCATTGAGATCTTATGAACATAATCAGTTTGTTGTCCGATGTGTGCAGCAGGTCAATACACTGAGACACCAGGTTTCAGCAGAGAAAGAGGTTTAGTTGTACAGCTGCTGAACTGGAGGAAAACTCAAATCTGTCTCCCACAGGAGTTTGGGATTGAAGTTTTTAAGGGTTTTGGAGTGGACTGAAGTGTGGAGACTGTTGATTGGTCAAAGAGTGCAGGGTAAAGTCATGGGACAGGGAGATGAAGAAACTGTGTTCTCAGGCTGATTTGGTGGTTCCTTTGTGGGGGTCTTTAAACTGGTTGGTGTATGTTGTCCTGTTGGAATTCATGCAACTTTCAAACAAAACCCTTAGGATTCTAACATCAGACATCCTATCTATCTTATAGGAGCAATGGGATGTGAATAGTGAGAATCTAGTGCTATGTGGCTTTTGGTTACAAGAAAGTAGGTCAAAGAGCAGCATGATTAATGCTTAATTATAACTATATTTTCTGTCCAGAATTCTTGTTAACCCAGTGAGGACAGCTTCAATCTATGACTGCACGTAGCAGATGGAATGATTACTCCAGTACCCAGATTATGTAGGAATTGGGTTCTTGCTATGCTTAGTTTGTAAATCAGCTTCTAATAATCACTGCAGTGATTCTTTTTATTATGCAGTTTGATATACCACAGTACTGACACACAGTCCATTCTAACATTCTGTTATTGGTAAAGACATACATGTCAGAGTACTGGCTTACTAAACAGGTAAGTAGCAAAACCAATTTCAAGCCCATTATAAAAAGTAGAAATTAAGCCAGGTACTGTGTGACTCATGCCTGTAATCCCAGCACTTTGAGAGGCTGAGGTTGGAGGATTGCTTGAGACCAGGATTTGAGATCAGCTTGGGCAACATAACAAGACCCTATCTCTACCGGAAAAATAAAAAAGAAAAAAAAATTACCTGGGCACGGTGGTTTGTGCCTGTGGCCATAGCTACCTGGGAGGCCAAGACAGGAGATTGCTTGAGGAGTTGAAGGTTATGGTGAGCTCTGATTGTGCAACTGCACTCCAGCCTGGGCAACAGAGTGAGATCTTATCTCAAAAAAAGAACTTGAGAGGAAATACATTTGTACAGCACATAGTTAAATGGGGCTTTGGTTACATATTAGTGTTGGAAACAAAAATAAAGTGATTGTAATGGGCGTATTTATTAAATGTGACGGAATATATTAAAGCAAATTTTTCCCTCCATTTTAATCAATATGCAAATACTGAGTTTCTTCAGTTTGCCTGGATTTTTAGTTTCTAACTGTTCTAACACACTTAATTGACTACGTGAAAACCCTTGTAAAATTCTATGCCTCTAAAAGATAGTGGAACATTTGCTCAAAATATTTTACCTTTGTTATCTATCCCTAAGGAGGAAAACATGCTTTAAAGGTTTTTCACATTTTACGTGTTTTTATTTGCATAACTGTTTAAGATAACAAACATTTTCCCCTTTCTTTTCTTTGCCTTATATGGTTCCCATGGATGGCCTGAGTGCCATTCTGCCCTGTCTTATACACAGAGAGGATGATGAGCAGGGTGGCTTACCCCACAAAGCCTGGGTATGGCCTTGGCGTTCTGTCCAGCATACCTGCCAGGAAGCCCCTGCCGTCATTTGTTTCAGTAGTTGGAATCTGCTTTTCTTGACTGTTTTAAAGTTCAAATTGAACTTGATAATGAAGTTAATGTTCTGTTTACTATGTACACCCTTGCCTCCTTTTTCTGGCCAGAAAAAACAGGTCAGTATGACTCTGTAATCATTATTCAAGTCATATCTCATTAGTAACTTTTAGTGTTTCCTTCTTTTATTCCTTCTTTCAGAGAACTTATTGACTGCCTAATAGATGTCTGGCCCGTGCTAGGCCCAAGGATGCAGAAATGAGTGTGACTCGATTTCTGCTCTTGAAGAATGTCCTGAGGAATTTACATTGTGTCAGGGGAGACAAACATCAAAACCAGGGTGTCCGATCTTTAGGCTTCCCTGGGCCTCATTGGAAGAATAATTGTCTCAGGCCATACATAAAGTACACAAACACTAATGATAACTCATGAAGGAAGAAGAAAAAAATCACAAAAGAATCTCATAATGTTTTAACAAAGTTTACCAATTTGTGTTGAGCCTCATTCAAAGCCATCCTGGGCAGCATGTGGCCCATGGATTGGACAAGCTTGATCTAAACAGATCATTATAGTGCCAGGCAGAGGCAGAGGGAGAAACACCAGTGCTGTTTGAGAGTGCTCTGGCCCTGTCTGAAAGAGGGGGAAAGATTTTACTGGAGAAGGCATTGTGAGCTGGAGCCGCAAGTCCGTCCAGGAGCATTACAGTGCGCTTTAGGCCAGAATCCTGCAAGGCTGAGGTGTGTTAGTGATGTACACAGTCCGCTATTCACACAACCTGTCTTAACGCCAAAGAATGATAAAAAAGTGCCTGTCTGTGTCCTCAGACTTGCATCAGTAGTGGCCTGCTGAGGTCACTAGCCCCGTTCCTCCTCTACAACCACCCACACATAAGGGTCTCCACTCTGCCGGTCTCTCTTCCCGTAGCCAGGGGAGCTGTGGTTGCTCTGGGAAGGAAGGGCCTGGGTCTCTGGAATCTCCTTGCAGTGGCTCCCAGGACCCCTTTAAAGGGTCATGACCTGTAGTTTCATAAATACTCTTCTGTTTATATGAGCTCTTGCCCCTCAACCCCCAACCCAAATTTAGTTCCCAGTATTTTTCCAGGGCATACAAAATGTGGAGCAGAGCTTATTTCTGCATCAAATTTGAGACTTTTATTTTAGTTTTTTTTTTTTTGTCTCTTTTGTAGTTATATTAGATTATTTTCAGAGGCTCCCAGGGAATCCTGAATCATGTCCTTTTTGTGGGGAGGGGTGATTAGTGTTGAAATAGTCCGGACTGACTGTGTCCCTCGTACCATATTAAATAGTTTCAAGACAAAACCATTGGGAAAGAGCTTGCTATCATTTGACCAAGGAGAATGGTCAGTTGAGTGCCCCAGGTCAGGATGGGGACCCTGGGTGTGTGTGTGTGTGTGTGTGTGTGTGTGTGTGTTTGTGTGTGTGTGTGTGAAGATTTCTTGAATTCAGCACCAATTGATTATATTCCTCTAGAAATTCAGATAAATATAAAAACAAAAAGTAGGGAAAAATATAAAAGCTCCAAATCCAGTTCTCTAAAAATATTTTGAGGGAATCTTTTTATACCAATTCCCAAATGGTGAAAGACAAGCAATGGCGAATAAAATATCAGCTATAGGGGTTCCTTAAACCAGAATATACTTTAAACTCTGCAGCAGCAACTAAATTAATGCTGTTCCCATCCCTAGCAATCAGTTGCACATTTTAGATCCATCTGGGGTCAGTTTTGAGTTCCTAAAAGTCATATTGCCCAAATGTCAGTGAAATTTGAGTTCAGCGGTGGGACCCTAGTGTCCTGAAATAGGTTTGTGCCTTTCCATTTGTGTGTGTAAATTGTGGGTGCTGGGAGACCCAGAGTCAGGATTTTTCATTTACTACCAACATCGTTGCCAAGTGGATGTCTCCTTATCCCTAAAGAGGGGACAGATAATGGCTATATACAGACCAGCATGTGATTTTATGGGTCTTGGTTGTAGGCATGCTGTTGGAGTTCTTTTCTTATCTTAGTGTAAACTGATTATTGAACCATCCATTTCAGAGAATTATTTGGTCTGGTTTTAGATAATAGGAGTCTCCCTGGTAGTGTTTTGGATGACTTCATTGCTTCACAGGTCCACAGGGGCTGTTCTAAGAATCAGAAATGTTGAAATGGACCTCACTGACACGTTAGCAAAATTGGACAGCTGTTAGACTTGAATATCAGCTGCTTTGCTCACTTTGCTTTTTCGTTTGTTTTAATGAGCCCCTGAAGTAGGGGTCTAACTAATATATATTCTGAAATCTCTATGGTAGAAATGCCTTGTGTCTATATTATGAATCCTGGGAAATTCAAAACAATTTTCACAAGGAATCTTTCCATAAAGCAAGTAGGGTGTCCCCCTCTTCCTGTAATTCATTTTCATAAAGTAATTTACAGAGTTTGAGACAATAGATAGTTTTTGCTTATCAAAGATAATCTTTGGAGAACTGCGAAGACTTCACTGTAACAAGGTCCAGAGAAGATTGTCCTTGTGACTTTCTGCTGATAATGTGAGCAAGGACGTGCTTCCCGAGTGGTAGATAGGGATGTGGTCTTTCCACTCAGAGGCTTTGTGCTCTTTAGAGTTGTCCTTGACTTTGATCAAAGTTGTGTTCAGATTCCCCAGAAAAACACTCCAAAGATCTGCTTTGAATTTCTTTATAAAATTATGTGTTTGTTGCATTGCACAGATAACTGCAGAAGACTGCGTATGAATAGATGTTGTAGAACAGGTTAGACCAATTAGCTCTTTTCCATTTAGGGGAGGAATCAGCAATGTATGAGGGATGGTGTTTACGTAAGGAATGTGGCAGATCAGATTTGCTTGCATTTTCTCACACCATCAGGAACACCAAGTATCCAGCACTGTTTGAGACCAGCATATTAGGCTTCACAGACCAGAATGTGGTCAAAGTATGGGATTCACCAGAAACTACATGTGAAAGTTTTTTTAGTTTTGAGTCATCCTTTATGAAGTTCTCCTCCTGAAAGGATGACATCTTAAGACCAGAAATGTAATTTCTGGCTAAATTAGATGGAGCCCTTTTGTTACCATTGTTGCTGTTAGAACTTCCTTACTCTTTTACAATGGGGTTCTTAGCCTGGGTTAATGGGTGCTTAACCTGAGTTCATGGGCCCTGCAATGAACGTAGTTCCCTGACAATGTCTGCAAAAGTTTGTGTGATATGGATGTGTTTTGTTTGGTTTGGTAGAGAGAGGGTTTATACATGCACTAAGTTCTCAAATGCTCCATGACTACCAAAGACTTACAAAGAAGCCAGTGATTTGAGACTGGTCATTGCTCCTCCCATTGAGCTGTATCCTCTTTAGCTCTACCAATCTTCACAGCTCACATGGTCTCAGCATCGATTCCCTATCGCTTATGAGCCCATAGACAAAACTGTTAACCTGCATTTTTATGTGTAAATTTGACATAGGATTGATGGTCAACTCTTTAAACTACTGTTTGGATTTCCAAGCTGGAGCTTGCTGGGTAGTCTTTGTGTCATTTCTTCATGGGACGTTTATTTGCTGTAGTCTGCCTCAGCATAGCCTTTAGACCATGCGCACTGGACAGTCTAACCACAAAAAGCTTCAAGATGTTCTTATATTTGTAACTGCAGTCTATCCTGAGCTATAATTGATCTTTTCTTTTCTCTTTCTTTTTTTTTTGTTTTTCCAGCCTGGGAGAAATTGGGCAACTTAGCCAGGAATTCTTTGAGATACTGCGGTGTGTTCTCTCCACGTTCCTGGAAGCTTTTTGCGTCGTTCTTTTGTTAGTTGTTTTGGTTGTCCTCTATCTTCCCTACAGCAAGATTTACTCAAGCGGAGGAAGCACAGAAAAGACAGGTTGCTGAGGGATTAGGTGAGCGAGTGCTTGCAGGACTCTTTGTCCCCGCCAAATGATCTTTTAAAGAAACTATTGGGTATTTTTCTTTGAATTTCCCAATTGTAGTGTGAATTCTTCTTTGCCAAATGGCTTTTGGGGCTTTGCCTGGACCCCGTGTGCCAGAGTCAGAGATTCATCTTGGCCAGACACTGCCACATATTGAAGAGGGAGCTGTTTCCAGGAAAGCTCAGAGAGCTGTGGCTCCTAGAAATCTTTCCTTCATTGTATGAGCCAGGCCTCAGCACTTTTGACCATCTGGAAAATTTTGGACCTGAGCACCAATATCTGTCTCATAGATCTTTTTATTCTTATTTCATGAGCTTTTATTTTAAAAATCTTGTTCATTTGAGATACATACTTATTAGTATTTTGTAGTATATATTTTGACCAAAACTTCTGCTTATCTATGAGTTCTAAGAATTGTATGCCTGTGGACTACAAAGAAAATCTTCAAAGGAAGGGTTGATGCAACACCTGCCGATATACATTACTATTCTTTGTGCCATTATGGTACTCAGTAAATAGTCTTGGAATAAATAAATAAGGAAACCTTTTACTGACACATGCTGTTAGTGAAAGTCAGAGTGTTGCTTTGCAGTTTTCAGGTACTCTTGAAAAATGATGGTTTCATCCCTCCTTCATTCTCCATAGTGTGTGTGTGTCTGTCTGTTCAGTACAGTTTGAATCTTTGCCTCTGCTGTTTCTACAGTGTCTCTTCTTCTCAGTGGCTATCAATCTGTTTATTTCTAGATGCAGACAGCATCTCCAAACTGTGCTGTGCGGTAGAGTCTTTACAACCGAGGAGCACATTATTTTGCTCTAGCTGTACTTGACATCACTATTCATTTAGTGGTTTGATTTAGCACTATGCTTATGGCAAATATAAAACTGATTCTACCTATGTCCAGAAATAGCTCGTGACAGTTGGAATGTTGCTTGTTTTTGTATTTTTTTTTTGCAAATTAGCCAGCCAAATTTCTTTGAACCTTTTTTTTCCCTTTAGGTAACATATATATTCATTTGCTGTGATAAATCAATATTTATTATTATTATGTATGATTACTTCCTGTCCTTTTGGCTAAGATCAAGTGTATTATTGTGTATATGTTAAGCACAGTTTTTAAATTGTTTTAAACAAAGTCTCTGTAGCCCAGGCTGGAGTGCAGTGCCATAGTCTGGGCTCACTGCTCACTGCAATCTCCACTTCCTGGGTTCAAGTGATTCTTGTGTCTCATCCATCTGAATATCTGGGATTACAGGCACCTGCTACCACACCCGGCTAATTCTTGTGTGTGTTTTTAGTAGAGACGGGGTTTTTCCGTGCTGGCCAGGCTAGTCTCAAACTCCTGGACTACAGTCCGTTTTGGAAATTGAGACATGCATACTCAAGTTAGTGAACAGATGATACAGGTTATTCATAGAATACTTTTGTGGCACTGAAAAGCAGAGAATTATTGGTCGTAAGCGGTCCCTACAAAAAAAGATAGCGGTACGTTGAGATCACAGTGGGCTAGCAGCCATTGGGAAAATGTGAAGTATTCCAGCATTGAGTGCTGTGTCCCTGAAGGTTGTATAGACTCAGATCGTGGATCTAGACCATACCATCCTCATGAGGATTCTAGCTGAGATGTACTGTCATTCCCAGTGCATCACTCAGTCCGTGTCTTTCTAGCTAAGTTCTTTTTTGTCCTGTCCCTCCGTTATTACTTTATGGTTATCTTTGATGAGTTCACTCTGTTTACATGTGTGATTCTTGGGTCTTGCCTTACCCCTCTGTATGGAAAGCCAGTGTGAGACAGACTGTATGAAAGTATCTAGTCAGTATTTTCTCACATATCCTTTTGTTCTCCTACGTTCATGTTGCCCTGGGCTCACATTTGCCAAGAGGACTTTGTTGAGTCCACGCTTTGCGGCTCTGCTCACAGGTGCTTTTTGGTGATGTTAATGACAACAGTGGTGACCTGCAAAAGTCCCTGATCTGCTGTCAAAATTGGCTACAGTTTTCATGTCCAGTCCATGGTTTCCATCTCTGTTTTTGTTGTTGTTGTTGTTTGACAGGGCTGTATACAATCACTTTTTGCCCTTTGTGTCCTCTGTGCTTCATTTCTTTGGAAAGGTCCTTCAAGCTAATAGCTGAGACGACAGAAGCCCTCGCAGCCTCCTTTGGCAGCCCCTTTCTCTCAGCTTTCAGCACTTTTTCTTGGCAGAACCCATTTTACTTTATAGAGGTTGGAGCTTACCTGGAGGAGAAGAAAGGTCATTTCTCTGGAGATCTAGAGGGATGATCCCACCCCCAGGGGATTTTGTTTTCCAATTTTCACCTTAGTCAGGTGACCTAAGGCTTAAAGCAGGCTTGAGGGAAGGTAACTTTATTATTCCACCTTTGCTGATTTTGGAAAGAAAAAAATGTGTTCTCTTTATTTGTTCCTTGACAAGGAGCTAAATCATGCTTTGGTTGAGATTAGTGTGGTTGAACCATATGAAATAGCCATTTTGTAGTAAAAAATGATCAAATATTGGCAATATCATCTGGTTCAACTTAATGTATCTTATTCATAGAATGTGAGCTTGCTTGTAGCTTGTTTCTATTGGTAGTGAGTTGTGAAATAGTATTCCAGAGGCTGCTCTAAGTGATTTTCATGGAAAGCCAGGGCTAAGATTTCTACCCTCTTTCTGTTGCTTCCTAGGTCACGCTTCACCTGAATCCTATCTCCTCAGTCCACATCCACCACAAGCCTGTCGTGTTCCTGCTCAACTCCCCACATCCCCTGGTGTGGCATCTGAAGACAGAGAGACTTGCCACTGGGGTCTCCAGACTGTTTTTGGTAAGTGCTTAGCACCCTCCCAAACTAATCCTTAGCACAAGGATATAGCGATCATTAAACTTTGCCCGACTTTTAAAAGAGGCTTATTTTACTGAAATAATACCAGAGTCCAAAGAGTGTTCGAGTTGGAGGATGCGCTTAGTGATATTTGGATGCATAGATATGCATTCACAGAAAGCAGACACACCCACCCGTCTTCTATGGACGGAGGGTCGGCTCTAGTGCTCACGTTAGAGCAGGACCTGTCATCATACTCTGTGTGGCCTGAGCTTTGGTTTCAGCTCTGAAACCCGCCTTGTACCATCAGGAGCGCTGTAAATATTGTAACTGGCCACCGGGTGTGTGGTCCCAGACCACAAAATAAATATGCACGGACCCATACTATTTGTATATAATGCGGGCCTAATTCCTGACATGAGGATCTGTTTTTTGAGAAAGTGACACAGTGAGCTCCAAAATGAAGTCATTTGTATTTTATTAAAAATACAAGTTGGAACCCAGCTCTTGTGGAAGATCCAAATATTACCTACTATTTGTAAATCATGTCCCTTTGAGTTTGCCAGAACATTCAAGTTTGCTAGTTGTGGAGAAATAGATGTGTTGTTTGGATGGAATTTTTTTGGTATGATATCATGTCTGATGATGAGCAACACTGCAACTTGGTAGTGGTAACTCACATTGTCTGTTGCGAGAACTGCAGGCTAATGTCCTAACTGCAGTGCGTGAGGCCCTAAACCTCTCTTGCTCACAAGGATCCAAAACAAGTGGAGCCCCCAGTTAATAGTTTTCCTCTTGCCTCATGAATAAACTTTGCCAGTTAATGACTCTCAGTCCCGATCTGTAGTTTCTGTCCCCTGTATTTGAAGACGTTTCTAAGAACTCAAAGGTTCTTGTTGAATAATGTAAGAACCTATAGTCAATACAATTATTATAGTAAGTATGCAAATGAGTAAAAGGGAGAAAAGGAAAAGCTCATCTTTGTAGTAAAATGCCAACTCATAAATATAGAAGGAACAAAGGAGTTTAAAATGATCATTTTGCAACCATCATAGTAAAAGTTGACAAGGCAAGAATTATCAACAGATGCTAAACCAGCGGAAGTGGAGGGAGTTCGGGAAATAGCATATTTAGATATTCTTAAAATATCTTTTACACAAATTACTTATTAATGACACATAAAAAATAGCGACTGTAATCCTTGGGGATACCCAATGATACCTTAACCAAGTGATGAAAATTCATGTCAGCCACGTGGGGCAGATGGATGTTGTGGGCCTATAAATGAGAGGGAACACAGCATCACTTTTGTAGTATTTTTGCCAGAAATGTGTATAACCTGAATCTAATCATGAAGAAATGCTGACAAAACCAAATTGAATGACATTCTGTAAGATAACTGGCCTGTACTCTTCAAAAGCGTCAGTCATGAAAGACAGAGAAAGGCTGGGGAGCCATTCCAGATGAAAGGAGGCAAAAAGACACACGTGATCCTGAACTGGATGGTGTTGGGGAGGGAGTGGGGCAGCTGCTATAAAAGACATTATGGGGACAGTGGATGAAATTATAATTGAGCCTATAGATTAAAATACTGTTATCATTGTTACATTTCTTGAATTTGGTAATTATGTTTTTTATGTAAGAGAGTATCCTTCTTAGGAACCATACTTAATACTCTTAAAGGTTAAGGGATCAAAGGTCAGATCATTCAGTGAAGAACATGTTGTATAGAGAGGAGAAAAAAGCAAATATGGCAAGATTTTAAAAACTGGTGAATCTAGTTAAAGGGCATACTAGAGTCCTTTGTACTAGCAGCTTTCTGTAAATTTAAATTAATTTCAAAATAAAACTTTTAAACTCAAAAGGTACATTTATAAGGTGAGTATTATTGATAACTTTATTGTAGCCTTTTCTGGGAATTGTAACTCTTATTACTTACTTCTATATTAAAAAAGGCCAAAAATCAGTAATTATTTAGTTGTTATTACTAGTACATTTATTTAGCACTTAGGACATTTCAGGTCACTAAATGCTCTAATACTTTATCTCATTTAATTCTCACAATAACCTTCTACAGTATGATAGTGTAGGTTCCTTCTTGTAGATGAAGAACTAAGATTTAGAGAGGTTAAGTACTAGCCCAAATCACATGGCTAGTTACTTGCAGAGTTGGTACTCAAACCCAGACAGGACCTATTCTACAAGATCTTATGCTAAACTATCTGCCTTCATACTCATAATCACTGTCAGTCTCCTCTAATTAAAGTTAGTTGTGGTAGTAAGACCAATGGCTCTGATCATAAAGTCATATGCACATTTAGCCCTTGTACTGTAGAGCTGTACTGTCCAAATACTGTAGGAAATAGCTGTGCATGGCTACTTAAGTTAATGAAAATAAAAAATGCAGTTCTTCAGTCCTGCTTAGCCATATTTCAGGTGCTCAGTAGTTACATGAGGCTAGTGGCTACCACAGTGGGCAAGTTATGGAGACATTATGAGCAAAGGCAGTGCATGTCCTGGTTTCGATCCAAATGGTGACCTTGGGCAAATTAATTTCTCTAAGCCGGATTTTTCTCAGGCCCTCTGTCATAGGGTTGTTATCTTGAGTAAATGAGATTACGTATAAAATGTTTGTAGACATTACCTGCCGTTGCTACTCTTATTTATTTCTAGTCATAGTAAAAAAGTATGTGGGATGGGTGTTGAATTTGCATCTGTAACTATTATGAAATATCTAGCTTGTCTGGCCCCAGATTGAAAGGAGTTCTGTTTCTCTGGGCTATAGGTCCAGATGAAAGTGTGGGCCACGTATGTCATAGCTGTACTTACCACTGTCTGGATTCTTTCTTCAGTCTGCCAGTCCATGGGTTTTGAGGGAAAGTGTCTTACTCTTAGTTATTAATTTGCTTTAATTTTGTTTAAAATCTATAAAAACTGCTTCTTGGCCATCAGTTTAGACTAGCAATGAAAGAAGGCGGCAGCTTTAGTAAACAATTTTAACTGCAACCCCATTTGAACAATGGCATGTAAGGAGATTGCAGATCAAGTAATGAGCCTAAAATTACCAACACGTGGGAGGCAGCATCAGGCGAAGTCAAGGATTTAAATTCCAGGACACCTGAACTCTGCTTTGTTGTCCAGCAGGCTTCCTTTAGGGAAAATGGTTTTTTTTCCCATCTGCACATTTGTTCATGGCCTGGAAGAGACGATGGAACATCTGTTGTTCATTCACGTTCTCACATCAGCAGACAACAAGCGATGCAAGTCCTCTCACAAGCTGGGCCGGTCTCCCTGGGCAGGCTCTTCCCTTCCTCTCTGACCTGAAATGGATTTTAGTGTCTGTTCATCTCCTTGACAGCCTTTGCCACAGAGGGTCTGGTGATCAGTAGAAATCCAGTAGTGTGTTATCTTTATCCATTTATATAGTTAAAGTTTGGGGATAAGATAACTAAATTGTTTTACATAAAATGTTCATCAAACACTTGAGCAGGCCCATGGGCTCTCTAGAAACTGGGGCTTCGCTGTTTTCATCACTGTCTTCTCCAAGGTTACCCAGGGAGCTTAGAGGAGCTGTGGAGAGAGAATGGGTCTCCTGACTCTCAGTCCAAGTTGCATGTGTCCTGGACTCCTTCCTGATATGCTGCTGGAGGGTTTGCATTTCTGTCTCAGAGCTGTCTACTGTGTATGTAGAGTTACAATACTTTTAACTTTTTTTTAATAGGATGATGAGAAAAGTTTTTGTAATAGGGTGGTTAGAAAAGTTCAAGTAATAGCATCTACTTATTTATCAGGGTGTGACCTTTTTATTTAAATGGACATGTCTGTGTTGTTATGACTGCCCAAATTAAAAAAGGAAAACTTTCATAATTAGTTAGGAGGGTTACCCAGAACATCGCAGCCACCCATGAGGGTGACTAAAAACATACTTTAATACTGCTAATAAAGGCAGCTGTCTTTTTCTGTCAAATCATTTCAGTCCTTCTCCTCTTCACAGCACAGGCAAGAAGAGGGCATGTCAGGCAGGGAGAAAGTGGGATTTAGTTTGCTCTGCAGGTGCACCTCCTTTATCTGGTTATTCTGGTTACCTAGGAAATATGAGTGGGATGAAGAGTGATGCTTTCAGGCTGAGTTTCAAGTAGTGAATCTTTGAGTGTGACTCACACGCACACACATGATGAAGTTGTCATAGTCTTATAGTTTTCCTTTTGCAGGGTGTATGAGTGGCTCAGACAACAATCAGAAATAAAAATCATCTTACCCTCTCAGTGTGTCATGTTGAAACAAGTAATTTCTTAGAAGTATCACATAAGCCCGTTTCTATTTATGCATTCATTTCCACACTGAAAAAAAAAAGTAGGAGAACTTAACGGGGTGATAGATGCTCTAATCTTCACCTGAGTTTGCTAAAAAAGATTGAGAAGAGTCACAATCTGAAATTGTTGTCTCTAAGGCCATACTACAATTTAAATACACAATTTCTAGAGGAGAGACACAAGTGGCCAAAAAACACATGAAACGATGCTCAATATCATGAGTCATTAGGGATACACTAATGAAAACCACAGTGAGATGCCACTTCACACTCACTAGGATGACTATAATAAAAAAGATAATAACAAGGGTGTGAAGGCTGTTGGGAAATTGGAACATGCTTACATTGCTGTTGGGAATGTAAAATGGTTTTGTGGCAAACAATTCAGCAAAACACATGTCCACAAGAACTTGTCCACAAATGTCCAAAGCAGTATTATTCATAGTAGCCAAAAAGTGGAAACAACCCAAATGTCCATCAACAGATGAGTGGATGAAAAAAGTGCTATATCCATACAATGGAATATTATTTAGCCATAAAAAGGACTGAAGTTCTGATACATACCACAACACAGATGGGTGTTGAAAACATTGTACTAAGTGAAAGAAACCAGACACTAATGGTCACAAATTGTGTGATTCCAGTTTATATAAAATGTCCAGAATGGCCAAATCTGTAGATACAGAAAGGAAATTAGTAATTGCCAGGAGCTAATGGGAGGGGAAAACGGGGAATGACTACTAATGATATGAGATTTCTTTTGGGAGGTGATAAAAATGTTCTGGAATTACATAGTGGTGAATATATCACACTTTATGAATATACACAGAAATACTGAATTGTACAGTTTGAAAGGCTGAATATTATGGTATGTGAACTATATTTAATAAAACTAGTGAGAACCTTGCTGCAGCACTTTTTTTGGGTGTATGAGGAGGACAGGGTCTCACTTCATCACTCAGGCTGGAGTGCAGTGGTGCAAACATGCCTCACTGTAGCCTCAAGCCTCTGGGCTGAAGCAATCCTCCTGCCTCACCCTCCCAAGTAACTGAGACTACAGGTGCATGCCAACATGACTGGCTAATTTTTTTTTTTTTTTTTTTTTTTTTGTATTTTGTGTAGAGACAGGGCTTTGCCTTGTTGTCCAGGCTAATCTCAAACTCCGGTTTGGCCTCTCAAAGTGCTGTGTTTATAGGCATGAGACACAGTGCTGGGAATGAACTAGATTTGTAAACGTATCTTTTTACTTTATTCCATGTACCTACCTGATTTTTTCTTTTTCTTTTTTTTTTTTTTTTTTTGAGACACAGTCTGGCTCTGTAGCAGTGGTGTGATCTCGGCTCACTGCAACCTTTGCTGCCTGGGCTCAAGCCAGCCTCCCACCTCAGCTTCCTGAGTAGCTAGAAGTACAGGCATGCGCCCCTATGCCCAGCTAATTTTTGATTTTTTGTAGAGATGCGATCTCACTTTGTTGCCCAGCTGGTCTTGAACTCTTGGGGTCAAGCAATCCTCCCCTCAGCCTCCTGAGTAGCCAGGACTACAGACATGCGCCCCCATGCTCAGCTAATTTTATTTTTTTGTAGAGATGTGGTCTCCCTTTGTTACCTAGGGTGGTCTCAAACTCTTGGGCAAAGCCATCCACCTGCCTTAGCCTCCCAAAGTACTGGGAGATTACAGGTGTGAGCCACCACACCTGGCCTCTGATTTTTTTTTTTTAATCTTGCTTTAATTGTATCCAAAACTTGAGCATTCTCTCCTGCAAAGTCTGTAGACCTGGAGCCCTAGTGCAAGCAAAGTTTTCAAGATGAGACCCTAGTGCCTGGCTTTTAACCTAAAATGCCTAGTTCATAGGCCATGGCCAGCCTCCTGATGTCAGGCTTAGTCACTTCACATGCTCATAAGGAAAAAAGGGTATCTAAGATTAGAGAAGTGACAAGAAATAATCAGCTTCTTCCAGCCTCATTCACTCTTGATATTGCTGTGCTGTGATCTGTGTTTTCTACCATTTATCATTAAAATCAGAGAACAAATGTATGTGAATATGTGTATATTTGAGTGGGGGATGGTGCATGGAAGGGGATTTTGGTCTTTGAGGTACCATTGCTGGAGCTGGCAAATACAAATAGAGGATGCCCAGTTAAAGTTGAATTTCAGATAAACAACAAGTAATTTTGTTGGTGTATATGCAATATTTGGGACATAACATATACTAAAAAGTATTCATTGTTTATCTGAAATTCAGGTTTTTGTTTCCAGATAACACCCTGGTCTGGGTATTAAGACGCCTGAGTACTAGTGTTGGCTCTGCCACTAACTAGTTATAAATCTTGGGAAAAACAATCACTTAACTACTTAGGCCTCAGTTTTTCTCATTTCTAAAATGAGGGGATTGTATTAGCTCATCTCTAAAGTTCCTCCCAGCTTTTAAACTCTGTGAATCTTTAATAGTATGACTGCTAGATATTATATCCCAATTTAATTTGGAACAGAAACTGGCAAATTGAGCATTGCCTCTTCAGCAAATCCAAGTAAATATCAAGGCAGGGCAGTTGAAATAAATGACAGAAATCAAACTCTCTGCTATTAGCTTTGGATTAAAAACAAATGAAAACTTAATCTTAATGAAAAATGTAAATTGATACATTTAAAACCAGTTTTGTATTTTCAAGAATCAGGGAGAGATGGGTAAAGAAGCTGGAGTTGCCAACATCTAGTTTTTTCCTTTTATTTAAACTGGAGGCATTAAAAAAAAAAGGTCCAAATATTTTGGGCCTATGCCACCAAACCACAGGCAGTTCTCTGGTCCGCGCTGCAGTTTGGATGACTGACAAGACTCAGTGAAAAACAAGTGCTATTTGTTTTCCTGTGCCTAGTATTTAACTGGAAATCAGAAGGCTAGATTTCCAATCAGTTGCTAAATAGGCCCAGATGTGTGCTCAGCGCGGCACTAGGAAGGGACATGCACAGCCTACACCATCGCGCATGTCCAGCTGTTACCTTTTCGTGAAGCCAAGTGATGTGTAACTGAGGGTTGTAGTGTCCAAAAATGCCCTAAGAATAACTCAGACATTCAAGTTTTCTTGTGGAGGAGGGAACTTTTTTTTTTTTTAATTCTGTATTCTATTGTGTTGCATTAAAAAATCTGGAAATAATTTTTTTCTTTTCCAATTTCCTCCTTTCCCTTCTTTGGCAGTTCCCCCACCCCCATGTTTATAAAAAACATGGAATTAGCATACCTGGTATGATGATTTACGTATCTACTGGTCATTTATCCAACATCCAGTTTTCTTGTTCATTTATCCAACACCCAGCCTGACTGGGAACTGTGCTAGCTGTGGAGGATCCAGGGAAAACGGGGGTAAATTCCCTGTCCTCAGGGAGCTTCCCATTTTGTGGGAGAGCTGGTTGAAAAATTGGAAATTGCAGTTTAGTGTGATAAGTACTATTACACTAAATAATAGTGTAAATTGGAGAGAATAGTAGAAATTGGAGAAAATGATAATTCTCTTCTTCCAAATGCAATAAAGGCAGCTTCCTGCGTATGGTTGGCTCTGGAGAACAATGTGGCAAATGGGTCAGGGTTGCAGACACAAACATAGCTCTTGGCTTGGCCAGAAGTGTTGCTCCTGTATTCCAGGGTCCTGGATGTACCAGTTTGGGTTTTCCAGTGAGGTCTTTCCCCAGATAAATTCTCTCTTGAAGGAAGATTAAATAACAAAATGTTTCAAGATTGGTGGTGGTTCTTCTTTTTTTAAATGTCTCTTGTGGAATGACTCATTGTGTCCTGTGGGATATTCCAAGTGGTTGTGTACCATGCATTTTTATTTTGGAGTCTGCTCCTCTGTTGGTTTTGTGGCTTGTCCTTAAGAGCCTTAATTATATGGGTCTTGATCCTCTCATGAACTAGGGTCAGTCAACTACCTTGTTTCCTAGGAATGTGTTTTTGGCCCCATTGTGGTCATTGAGCTCTTCCTGAATGTCACTATGGCAATTAGAACATTGGAAAGAGCCCAGTTTCAACTGGTAAACCTGGTCCAGAAGGGGTTTTTGAAAGACTCCCTGGGATTTATTGTCACTTGCTGGGTGAAGGCTGGTGAATGGGAGTGACTGAATGGCCCATGGCCCTTGGGAGATTTGCCTGGGTGTATTCTTCCTGAGGAAGACATCCTGTCTGGGAGGGTTCATGCAAGTGTAGACTTTTCCTGGCTCTGGCTGGACTTGTGTCATGTCTGTGTGCAGGCATGGGTCGCAGCCCTGTGAAGGCTTTGCTTTCATTCAACAAATTGAGGTCAAATAAACTCGCTTTCACTGAGGAGGCAAGGTTGGTGTTTCTCTGTGTGGAGTCCCATGATGTCCTTTAAGGCGTTATTGTCTAAGACTAATCTGGTAAGCAGATGCATCTGCCCTTCCCAAGTGTTGGGCAATTGATTGTATCAAATATCACATCTCTGGTGCCCTTTGTTGACGTGGTGGCCAGCCTCCAAAGAGCTGTTTGGTAGAAAAGTGACTGTTTTGTTAAAGGAGGTTGCAGAATATTTTATTTCCATGTAATAGGAGAGGGGGAAAAAAACCAGCTGTCTACCAAGGGATGTTAGGAGACTGACTTGAAGGCTGTGGTGGTGCCTTGGTCCTCTCATAAATTATAGACAGTGATGCCCTTGTTAAGGGTTCTTCACAGGTGGCTCACACTCCCCATCTCAGAAAGCAACTGCAGGATGGTCCACCTCCTTCCTGGGCACAGGTTGTTGGGTTTATTTGAGGCAACTTGGTTTTTGCACCTCAAGTCCACATTATCTAACTAGCATGGAAGCTGCTTCTGATTTCTGCAGGGGAAGAAGGAATCCCTTTAGCCTTTCTAATTTCTGTGTCTAGGACAGAATTTGCATCTCAAGATCTGCTTTTGCCCTTTGTTCCTAACACTTTATCCTTAGATGGCCCAGGGTCTTTGTTGCAACCAACTGTGGGTCCTTAATGCCACTGTGCTAGGGAGTGACCATTGGTTTGCCTCTGCTTTGTCCCATTGAGGTGGTGAATGACACAGTATATACCTGGAAGTCGGGGGCTCATCCATCTGTCACCTCTGGCAAAAGTCTCACAGTTCATTTGCTCTCTGGCCTTTCCATCTTTATCACCGAGAGCCTGTAATTAAGATTCTATTGGTTCTAGGTGATGCAGACTGCACGGTGATATTCAGAGCTGCTGTTTGGAGCCAAGGCTGCCCCAATCCATTAAAACAGCGTTTTTATATCCTTTTCTAGCAGTTTGGATAAGACGGCTGTGGTCTTGCCATAGTGAGGAATAACTTGTGGCCTGTCAACCTCAGCATCTGCCAGACAAATCTCATGGCCCGACATGAGGATACATATGCACATATGTGTATGTTTAACAAACACTTCTGATGTGTGTCATGTGTGAGGCACTCTTCTGAGTACTTACATGTATGACCTTATTTAGTCTTTATAATAAGCCTGTGAAGTAGGTGTTATTGTTGTCTTTAAGATGAGGAAACTGAGACAAAGAGGTTAACATGTACCTGGTCCCATAGCTAGTAAGTGAGGGCTCTAATCTATGGACAGTGCCTAGTAAGTACTCAGTAAATGTTAGCAAGAATAATAATACTTTCCAGAATGGTCAATGGGGACCTCATTGGGAACAATCACACTGCTGACTCGAGGGCATGACTGTGATTTTATCTGTAACTCTGGCCTCCAGTCTGGAGCCACTCGTGACTGTCCCAAGAACAGGGCTTCAGAACTGAACCCATAGAGCCAAATCAGGGCATCGGGTCAGGTGAGCAAAGTTCTTGTTTCAGCAAAGTGTATTGTGAATGACTTATCAGTACTGGGATCTAGATCATGTTAGTATTTCACTTGGATAAGGATTTTAAAACTGTTTCTTGACCCCTTTCCCAAGAGCACTTTCCCTCTGGGGTCCCAGTTGGAGCATTTCTGGATCAGCTCCACCACAATGCCATGCTTAATATCTGCATCTATCCTCAACCCTTTGGGAGCCGTTTGTTAGTTGATGCTAAATATTATCAGTTCAACCCTTCTTGGCTTTGACTAGGAGACCACCTTGATCATCTTCAAAGACTTTTCAGTGTAGACTGGAAAATGGGTGTGGCCTGCTTAGGAGGGCTCTGCCTTTGCTTCAGGGCTGATATTAGGAAGCTCAAACAAGGCTCTTACACAGTTGTTTTGGGCTAAAGGCCCTACCCACTGCTGTTCCTCCCCTATTTCCCCACAACGGACCCCAGTGTGTGATGCTCCCCTCCCTGGGTCCACGTGTTCTCATTGTTCAACACCCACCTATGAGTGAGAACATGCGGTGTTTTTCTGTTCTTGTGACAGTTTGCTGAGAATGACTGTCACAGAAATTTTTAAGATTCTTTGGCAATTTGTTGTTTACTCTAAGTTGACTTCTAGTCAAGTAATTATTTTGTTTCTGTAACAGTCATTCCTATTTCTGTCTGTCCCTTCCATTCAATTCTCTTCCACTTTGACCAGCGCAGTTCCTGAGATTGCTGGGGAAGTAGGGGACAGTGGGAAACAGCCCACCAGGAGAATCTCTGCAAGCAGCAGCTAAGGGTGGGAACCCTCTGCTTTGCCTTACTGCTTTTCCTTTCACTCTCCTCAAAGCCTGGAGACTGTTCCTTTGTATTTGCCTATCCAGTTTTGGTAGAAAGCCTGCCCTAAGACACCCAAGTCTTTGCTTACCTGAGAGCCAGTCAGTTCTCTCACCAAAGGGAGATGACCTTTCCAGTCAGAGTGTCTACCTTCCCACAGTGGAAAGAGCATCATTTTTGAAGTCCAGCAGACAGTTAGAATCTGCACTCATTCTTTGCTAAAGGTATGTAATCTGGCCCTTTATCTGATTGCTTAGAGCCCCAGTTTTTCCATCATCAGATATGAGGATTCAGAATCCATGTGACTTAGGAGTGTGCAGCATGAGTTTTTGTGATTAGTATCATATTTCCCAGTGTTTTGTTCACATGAGGCTGAGGGAGTGCATGTCTACCCCACACTACTAATTTTGAGCTTGATAGCTGACTGCTCTACGGTGATGGACTAGAAAGAGCTCTAGAATGAGAAACCAGGTCTTTGGTTCTATTGTCGATCCTGTTATCTGCCAGCTGTGCACCTTGGGTAGATCCTTTAGCTTCTGTGAGCCTCAATTTCCTTGTCTGTAAAATGGATTTGAGATTATCAGCCTTGATGAAGAAGAACTCTTTTATAAAGAGAATTCTAGGAACATATCTGGAGCCAGGCATTTGTAAAATTCAGTCGTGCTCTTGAACTTGGCTTGGCAGATTGGATGTAACTTAAAAGAAAAAAAAAGAGAGAGAGTCTTCCCTCCTGTGGGGTTCTCCAGGAGCACATTTGTAGGACAAAATTAGAGGAATGTGGCAAGTAATAGTAATGAAACGAACATTTTATTTTTTTCCTGAAAAACATCATTTAGATAGACATGCCCTTTGAATTTGGGGGTAAGCTCTTCCATCAGTCTAACTTGGCAGATGAGGAAGGGTAAAGCTAGGAATCTGAAGATTTTTTTGTAAAGTTGGACAGGATTCCTGCATGGCCTGGGGCTCTACTTTGGAAAACTGTATTAGAAAGCAGCTTGTGCTTCATCAGTTTGGTAACTTGTGAGGACTTAGTTTGTTTTTCAGATGGAATGATATCTTTTGCTTCTCTTTGTATATATATCCACACTCACATGTACTGTCGGTTTGATAATGTTCCCATGAGAGATTAAAGTATTGCTTTTGTACTGGCTCAAGTTCAAGTTTGCCCATGTTTGTGTTTGGAGGGCTGCATCTCAGAGCTTTCTTCTTGGACATGTGTAAACATGCAGGGTGTTAAGAACACAGGACATTTTCAATTCTTTAGTTTTTTTTATATTTCAGCAAAAATTAAGAACAGGATGATCATCATGAATGTTTTGAGAAAAATTAATAGTCAAGTATGTTTTTAAGTCATTTTATTGGAAGAAAGTAATCTGGTTTTGGGTACTACATAAAAGCACCCAAGAATTTTTAAATAGTTGCATGGATTTATGTTTCATGAATTCATGATTGGCAGATACCATCATCCCATGGCTCATGAATATGTAGCTTTGCAAATTAAGAATGTAGGTTCAGAGGCATGGAAGTTATTATTTCTTTGAAACGAATCTTTTTAAAAAAGCATTGAGTCATGATATATGTTAATAGAAAACATGTTTCAGATTGCATTTCACATCACATGGCTTCAGAGGAAATAGGCAAGTGGGGTCCTCCCAGGAACTGGGTAGGGAGAACGTGTGATTTTCTTCTTTCAGAATGCAGGGTTCCGTCTTCATTTGGAAGGTAAATATTTCAATACTGTTCCACTGAGTTTGTTTTTGCTGTACTTCATGTGCTCAAAATACATAAAAGCATAATCTTTATACTGCCTTTCTGTGTGGGGGCTGTGATGCATTCTAGGGCCAATCTGTAGATCCCACTTAAACCTAAACTGAGATTCTGTAGGAATACCTATTCTCCTTTAACATGTATCTTTTCCCGCTGGAATTGAACCAGCAAGTTCTTGGCATGGCAGATGTTTCTGAAATATCAGTATGTTTTTCTTTGCTTTATTTGTTTTCCTTGTTTTGTGCTCTCTATTTTCCTAAGCAGGGAACTCCAAAAAGAGATTTGTTTGTGCAGGAATCAGGAAAAGGGAAGAGGAATACTGAAAGTTGGGAGTAGAGCAGGACAGAAAGGGGGAGGAGTGGATTTTCATTGTGTAAGTGTTGAACTTCCACCAATGCCAAAGTCATGGACATGTGTGCAGTTGGGTGTATGAGTTACGGCAGCCCCAAGGGTCTGTAACCTGAGTAGCAGGCACTCGCTCAGCTGATAACTCAAGTTCCAGATGGACCACAGCTGAGTTGTAGGGGATGTGTGTGTGTGTATGTGTGCACACACACGTGCATGCACGCGTGCTTTTGAGATTCCTGGAACAGATTTCCTCTGAGATCTCAATAGGCCTTTTCATTATCATTGGGGAGCTATGGTTTCTCTTATTTCACAAAGCCCATTTCTTCCTTTCGAGATGTGCAAGGAGATGACTCCATCCATGACTTTACGCTCTCCCTCTTGGCTTTTTATCATCAGTGCAGAAGAGAGATTCTTGCTTGTTCTTCAAACAATCTCATTCAAGTTTTATAAAGATTATTTGGAGTTTAAATAACATTCCTATCTATGGCCTAGAACAATGTTCCTCGAGGATGCATCGGAATCATGAGTGGTGGAGGGAGAATTATAATGTAGTTTCCTACATTCCCACCTCCCACTGCCCTGGAGTCTGCATTTTAACGTACTTCTGTCTGAGGATCACACTTTGGGAAACATTGGGCTTGAGATGTTTTCTTGACATTGATTTATGTTGAGACCAGACCAGATGGATGCATGGACATGACCAGTTCATAAACATGTTCCTTCTTTAGGGTCATATTGGAGGAGGCTCTAGAGCAGTGCTATCCAATAGAAATATAATGCAAACAACATATGTAATTTTAAGTCTTCTATTGGTGCATTTAAAAAGTAAAAGAAGGCCAGGTGTGGTGGCTCACACCTGTAATCCCAGCACTTTGGGAGGCCAAGGTGGGCGGATCACTTGAGGTCAGGAGTTCGAGACCAGCCTGCCCCCACAACATGGCAAAACCCCGTCTCTACTACAAATACAAAAAATTAGCAGGGCATGGTGGTGGGTGCCTGTAATCCCAGCTACTCGAGAAACTGAGGCAGGAGAATTGCTTGAACCCAGGAGGCGGAGGTTGCAGTGAGCCAGGGTCTTGCCTCGCCACTACCCTCCAGCCTGGGCAGCAGGAGCGAAACTCCATCTCAAAAAAAAAAATGTAAAAGGAGTAAATAAAATTAATATTAATGACACTTTATTTAACCCAATAGATCCAAAATAATATCACTTAAACATGTAATCAATTAATAAAAATTAATGAAATAGTTCACTTTTTTCTTGTGCTAAGTGGTCTGCATTTTACATTTATAACACTGGTCAATTGAACTAGAAACATTTTAGGTGCTTAATGGTGCCATGTGGCCAGTGGACACTATGTTGAATAATGTAGCTGTAGAGAAATGATGCTTGCGCTAACTACCCAGCAGACACGTGGTTGCTCATTGCACTCGCTCCCATTTCTCTGCTACTCCAGAATATGACCTCAGAATCCTCCTCGGCACGGAACCTGAGGCAGGCACTGCCAGTTAATTGGGCATCATGATTCATTCTATTTATCAAACAAATATTTAACAAGTATCTTTTTTTGTACCCAACATTTGGGATATACCCACAGACAATGCACACTAAGATCTCGGCCTCTGAAGGAACTTTATAGTGGAAGGAGACGGGCAGTAAGCATATTATATGGCATTTTAGAAGGTGACAAGTACTATAGAAATAAAATGTAAAGTGGGTTTGGGAGAATCAGAATTCTTAGAGTGGGGCTGAGTGGTGGGGTTGTAAATCAAAATGGGCCCATTGAGAAGGTAATATTTGAATAGACTTGAAGGAGGTTGAGGTGAAACTTGAGATGAGACTTAATATCCACTTTTGATCTAGGGTGGCCTGGATTTCCCTCAGGACTTCATCTGGGAGCATTCTTTTTGGGGTGCGGGTCAAGGAGGCAGCATGGCACTATCCACAGCAAAACTCCTCTCCTCGCCACTGAAGACTAAACCAACATGGGGAGGCCCAGAGAGAGACTGCAGTGCAACCTGCCAGGCGATGAGTCAGCTGATGTGCTAAGCACTGAAGCCAAGAAGCTCAGTGCCAGGAAAATGGTGTCTGTGCCCATTAGCTGGGACTTGTGCACCTCACTCAGGCTTGGGAGATCAACCTTGAGGCTTCTGCGGATCTGCTGAGGACTTTAAGAGTTAAAGCTTAAAGACAGGTGTGGAAACAAAGGGCTGGTTGCCTCTTTGGTTTTTTTCATGTACTTTTGGATGAGGCTGTTGAATCTGATCCAGAAAAAATAATAAACTTGGCTGTGGTTGCGTAGCCGTAAGTTCTTGTAATAAAACTCGCAGCAATTGGCAGATAGAGTAATGTTCTGCTCTTTAAAAAAGTCTGGTAGCATAACCTGAATTTAAAATACAAATGTTGTGCATGGTTCAAGTAGGGAGGAGCATTCAGGAGAGTCCGGGGTGCATCTCAGCATCCTAGGATTTGTTAGACTGTAAAGTGCTTCACGGTTGCCCCTTCAACAGACCTTTACTAGGAATTGGGACCCTTGGATCCTAGTGCTCTGTTCATTCCCACAGGAAGACATTTGTCATGTCAGGGAATGTTAAAGAGGATTGGGTTCTAATTAGCAAGCAGGAGGAGAGTTCAGTGGGTTGTAGGGAAGGCATGGAATTACCAAATATGCTTTAATAATTGGTATTTAGGTGGAGTTATTAGGTGAAAAATCAAATCATTAGCTTTAAAGCCTGGCCAAAAGCTCATTTCCTGGGCAGTAAGGGAAGCAAGGAGTTTGGGTAACGGGAATGAATAAATTATGGCATATCCTTTCCTGTAGGTAACAACATTGAGCTTTCATTCAACAAGCAATTAATGGGTCCTCGCTTCATGCCCAGCACTATGCCAGGCCCACAGGATTCAGAATGAACCGAGTTTTTCCTTGGCCCTCGAGGTGTTGCTCTTTATCAAGTGAGGGTGGCAGGTATGCTGACAAACAGTCACAGTCCATGTGAGAGAGGGATGGACAAAGGTCTGTACAAGTCATGTGTGGGCAGCTCACTGTGAGGAGAGCAGGGAGACTGGGAGGCTTCACAGAGCAGGTGATACTCCCGGGAGGACACAGAATGGTTTGCCATGGGAGCGAGTAGGATAGAGGGGTTCATGTGGGATGCAGGATGTAAAAAGACCCAGGAGCATGTGCAGCATGACATGTTCTGCAACTGTGAGTAGTTCTTGGGTATGCGGGAGAGTGGCGTGAGATGAGGGTGGGCAGAGGCCCTCTTTAGTCATGCACCATGTTAAGATGCTTAGATGCTATTCTGCTTTATCATGTATTTACTTTTTAGAAGGATTGTCCGGGTGACAGCGTGGAGGAGGGGTAGAAGGAACAGGAATGGAGGCTGGGAGGGTGGGAAGTTGCTGTAACAGTTTGGTTGAGATTGTAAGGACGAGAAATGGGGCAGTGTTGCAGCAAGCATCCAGGGATAAGGTGGAAGATGAGGCGTGGAATAGTCTCCTCCTTCTCTTGCACACAGCTCCTCTAACCCTCGTAGTAATCTCTGAAGATGCTAGTAAGATGACTGGTGGCTGGAGCTCCTGGATAGCCTCTGGATGGGGGCTGGTTGCCAGGAAAACCAACCATGTGATTAGAAGTTGGAACTTCCAGCCCACCCCTCTGAAGGAAGGGAGAAGGGCTGGAGATTGACTTAGTCATCAGTGGTCAATGGTTTTATCAGTCATACCTATGAAATGAAGGCTCTCTAGAAATCCCTGATCTGTGGGGGAGGGTTTGGAGAGCTGCTGGTTGGTGAGCATGTGGAGGTGCCGGGGCATGGGGGAGTGGCACTCTCAGAGCGGGCACGGAAGCTCCTCACCCCTTCCCCGTACCTTGCCCTCTGCATCTCTTCCATCTGGCTGTTGTTCCTGAGTTGTACGCTTTATCATAAATAGATAAACATAAAGTGTTTCCTTGAGTTCTGTGAGCCATTCTAGAAAATAATTGAACCTCGAGGTCATGGGAACTTATGATTTATAGCCCCTCTGTCAGGAGCATCTGAAGAGGGCCAGTCTTGTGGGACTGAGCCCTTAATGTGTGCAATCTGACCTATGTCCAAGTAGATGGTATCAGAATTACATCGAAATACACAGCATCAGTTGGTGTCCTGAGTTGGAGAATTGGTTGGTGGTTGGGGTGGTAAAAATACCCAGACACCTGATGTCAGAAGTGAGCTATTAAAGTGGTGTGAGTATTTAGAAAAATAGGGTTGTCTCTTAGACACTCTTGCAGTTATTTTCCTTGCAATGATGATTGCAACTCTTTCTCATATGAGACAAAATTATTTTCCCTACATTTCTGATGTGTTTTGCTCTTCTCCTTATATCCTGTCTCTTCCACAAGCCAGACTCTGTTTAAGGGTACTATGCCATTAAAATTAATGCAGGGTCTGGAGCATGGACTGGTAGAGTAGAATGACGTGGAAATGTCTTCTCTTCATTTCAGCAAATGATATGATTTGGGTCTGTGAAAGAGAATCACTTGAACACATGAGGAGGAGGTTGCAGTGAGCCAAGATCACACCATTGCACTTCAGCCTGGGCAACAGAGCGAGACTCTGTCTCAACAAAAATAAATAAATTTGTAATCCCGGCCAGGCTCAGTGGCTCACTCCTATAATCCCAGCACTTTGGGAGACGAGGCAGGTGGATCACCTGAGGTCTAGAGTTCGAGACCAGCCTGGCTGACATGGTGAAACCCTGTCTTTACTAATAATACAGAAATTACCTGGGTGTGGTGGCCCATGCCTGTAATCCCAGCTACTTGAGAGACTGAGGCAGAAGAGTCTCTTGAACCCAGGAGGTGGAGGTTACAGTGAGCTGAGATTGGGCCATTGCACTCCAGCCTGGGTGACAAGAGTGAAACTCTGTCAAATAAATAAATACATACATACATACATACATACATAACATTGTAGTCCGTAGTGTTGCAGGGGGTGCCTGGTAGGAGGCGATTAGATTATGGAGGTGGGAGGATTTCCCTTTTTGTGCAGTTCTCGTGATAGTGTGTTATCATGAGATTTGATTATTTAAAAGTGTGTAGCACCTACCCACTCCCTCTCCTCCTCCTGCTCCTGCCATATAAGTCATGCCTGCTTCCCCTTCACCTTCCACCATGATTGTAAGTTTCCTGAGGCCTCCCCAGCCATGCTTCCTGTACAGCCTGTGGAACCATGAACCAATTAAACCTCTTTTCTTCACTATGTCTGACCTTACACTTGGTGCATCTCAACTGTGAATGCTCCTTGCCCTGCTATTTGCGTGGTTTGTTCTTTCATCTCCTTTAGGTCTTTAACTTCTCAGTGACCTTATTTTGCTCTGTTTGCTGCCTTATTAGACTTTAATCTCCATAAGGGCAGGGAATTTTGTCTGTCATGTTCTCTACTGTGTCTACAGCACCGAGAACAATGGAGTAGGCAGGCGCTCCATAAATCTTTGTTGGCTGTATGTTTAAAGTATAGGTTAGTGTATTAGGCTGTTCTTGCATTGCTAAAAAGAAATAGAGACTGAGCAATTTATAAGAAAAGAGGTTTAATTGGCTTATGGTTCTGCAGGCTGTACAGGAAGCATAGCACCGTCTGCTTCTGGGGAGATCTCAGAGGAAGCAGATGTTGATGCTTTCGGAGGAAGATGAAGCGGGAGCAGGCACTTACACATGGCGAAAGCAGGAGCAAGAAGAAACTAAAAGTGTGTGGGGGGAGGTGCCACACACTTTTAAATGAGCAGATCTCACATGAACTCAAAACAAGTGTTCACTTATTACCAAGGGGATGGCCCAAGCCATTCATGAGGGATCTGCCCCCGTGATCCAAACACCTCCCACCAGGCCTTATGTGAAACATTGGGGATTGCAATTCACCATGAGATTTAGGTGGGGACAAATGTGTAAACTATATCAATTAGTAAATATGAGATCCTAGCAGGGTTCAGCTGATGCCAAAGCTAATGTGGATGCTTAATGTAGTGTCCACATATATAGAGAAAGAAATTTATTATAGGGATTGGCTCATGCAACTATGGAGGCTAACAAGTCCAAAATCTGCAGAGCCAATGCCCCAGTTCCAGTTTGAAGGCCTGCAGGCTGCTGTAGCACTGGGAAGAGCTAATGTCCGGTTTGAAAGCCATCAGGTGGAATGCTTGGGAGAGGGTCGGCTTTTTGTTCTATTTAGACCTTCAGCTGATTGCATGAGCCCATACACGTCAGGGAAAGAAATCTGCTTTACCCAGTGTAACTAACATTTAAATCTCATCCAAATACATCCTCACCAGAATACCCAGAATAATGTTTGGCCTAATATCTGGTCACCTTGTGGCCCAGTCAAGTTGACCCATAAAATGAACCATCACAGTATGCTTCTCAGTCCACACCTAGAGACCTTGAATCTTGTCCCAACACCATCTTTCAGAGACTATCCTATTGACACTGTGACAACCAGGGTGTCTGGGACAGAGTTGAAGAAGCTGGGGGTGTTGTCCTGAAGAAGCAAACACGTGATTGAGGTCAGGTGACACCTTCAAACACTCGAAGTCTTCTCTCATGGAAGAAAGATGAGGGAATTCTTTGGTCTGGTAGCTTGGCTCAGACTAGTGTTTAAAAAGTGAATCTAACAGAACAGAAATCTTCGGTCTTGGGAGCTAGTGAGGTCTTCTTTCTGGAAGGGGGCAGGCAGAGGACAGCTGTGACCAGAAGTCAGAAGTCTTAGGTTCTGGTCTGGTCCTGGTACTGACTTTTGGCCTTGGGTAGGCCATTAGCCTCTCTGAGGTTTCCTCCTCTCTGCTGTAGAGATCACAGTAGCCTGCCTCACAGTTCTGCAGATCAGATGGAAATAGCATCTGAACAATACCTTCTAAAACAACACCTTCTAAAACAGCTCTAGCCTTGTCAGGGTCAGGAGAGCTGGCAGTCAGAAGGAGAGTGCTGACTCACTTGTTGCTGAAGCTGAAAATTTCCACTGACCTGCAGTTGGGGATACCTCACTGCAGCTTTGCTTTCTTCTTCTTGGAATGTGCCTGAGGAGTGGCAATTAACTCCAGTTCCAAATTCCTCAGCCCTGAGTGTATGAACCTTATTGCTGCTGGCCCGGTGAGGAAGATGATGCCTGGAGGGAGCGGAGGGAGTTATTCCTTCTCCAGGAATCAGCCCTATCACCAGCTTCATCACGGCATCGCCCTTTAATTACTTCAGGACACATTCCAGAGTTGCCATTGTTATCTTCTGTATTTGTGTTGTTTGCTTTCTTGCCTCTGGAATGCACCAGTGTGATATATCCTGCTTTCCGCTCTGAAAAAATGTACTCTGTATGTCATGTATTTAAAGCCCAATTGCTGTAGTTTATGGCCACAACATGAATGAGAACCAAGAAGCAGAACATCCAGGGTTTCTCGTCTAAACATTCAGAACTGTGCTGGCAGCGGGACAAAGGCCTCTGGACTGTTGTGGGTTTTGGTGACAGACTTGATAAAAGTGCCTTTTTAGTACAAACGAAAAGAAGATTTTACTACAGTGCAAAAGTCAAAAAATTAGATAAACATTGTGGAAGTTCAATGATGATGAGTAGCTAAGCCTCAGAGAAGTTACACTTAGGTGGGCATGGTTATTTTTTTTTTGGCAGGAAAATGGCTCAGGAGTTTTTTTCTTATTTGGGCGACATCAAAACAAGGTCAGAGCTACATGTTCCACACTGGTTTTGTTTATAACTTATAACTGGCATCAGGACATTCAGAAGATATTGTGACTACACTTGGCAGCACTGATACGTAGTAAGCATACAGTCAGTGGTAGCTGTTGTGAGTAGCTATGGTTTACACCCAGTTTATTAATGAGTAATTCAGGTCTTCTCAAGCCAATACAACCCAGAAAGGCAAGACACTCTTACTAAATCCTAAACAGACTAATTTCTAGCATAGAAAGGGCTATCAATTTGGGGATTCAAACTGAGAATCCAGTAGATGTTTCAGTGGCAGTGATCATCAGTCTAAAGGGTAGAGCAGGATTTCTCAGTCTCTATACTGCTTATATTTTGGATAATTCTTTTTTTTTTTTTTTTTTTGAGATGGACATTGGCACAATCTCTGGCTCCCAGGTTCAAACGATTCTCCAGACTCAGCCTCCTGAGTAGTTGGGATTACAGGCATGTGCCACCATGCCTGGCTAATTTTTGTATTTTTAGTAGAGGCAGGGGTTTCACCATGTTGGTCAGGCTGGTCTTGAACTCCTGACCTCATGATCCACCTGCCTCAACCTCCCAAAGTGGTGGGATTACAGGCGTAAGCCACTGTGCCCGGCCCTTGGGTGATTGTTTATTGTGGGATGCTTCCCTGTGTATTGTAGGATGTTTAGCAGTATCTCTGGCCTCTACTCTGTAGATGCTAGTAGCACCTCCCTCCCAGCTCTGACAAGCAAAAATGTTACTAGAACATTGGAATCACCTTGGGTGCTTTAAAAAAAATTCTAATGCCTAGAACCCACCTGAAAGATTCTTATTGGCTTGGAGTGTGGTCTGGGCATCAGAAGATCTAGAAACTCTCCAGGTGATTCCAGTTTTCAGCTTGCAGCATTAGTAGGTCATGGAATCAATTAAATGAAGTACTTTTTTTGCCAGCATTTTCAGAAGATACCTTTATATAATTGTATAGAAAATATTAATGCCTAGCACAGTCACTGGGTAAATATAATTTTGTGCATGTTAAAGTTGAAAATATTGCTGTAAGTGATAGAACCACTAATAAAATCCCTGCCCTTGAGTTGCTTCTTAGTCTTCAGAAACTGCTTGCTTTTCGTTATAAATAAATGGTTCATGTGAAATTTAATACAAGACATTTATAGTTCTTTGACTTGGGAATTTGTGAGCCTTTTTGCCCACATTTTGAGGTTTCACCATGACATTGATAAAATCAGTTATTTTATAAATGCTAAAATGGCATGCATATTTTCACGAGCAACTAAATTTGATTGTAGCACAGTGACAAGATGACGATTTCCCTTCTTTGTATGTGTTAATTATATACACACCATGATATGCTAGGTCAGCAGTGGTCCTAAATACGTCCAGCAAGAATGAGGCACTTGCATAAATCATCCTGAAAGTTTTATTAGATCAGTTTAATAGCCTCTTGACTTCATTATCTGTGGGAATTTGGGGGTCTTACAAAATAAACTGTAACAAACATTCATCTCACTGCTATGAGATGGAGTAATGTGATAGAAGGCTGGCAACCTTTGGCCATTCTTATCTCAGTACTCAGGAGAACATAAACCAAGAGGATTCTCACTGTGTCCCTATTGTGATGATCTGTTGGCAGATGCCGCAGCTGTGGAAGACCTGAAAGCGTGTTCAGTTGCTAGAAGGACTTTGGGATCACTTGTCTTTTTTTTTTTTTTTTTTTTTTTTTGAGACAAAGTCTCACTCTGTCGCCTAGGCGGGAGTGCAATGGCCCTATCTTGGCTCACTGCAACCTCCGCCTCCTGGGTTCAAGCGATTCTCTTGTCTCAACCTCCTGAGTAGCTGGGACTACAGGTGCATGCCACCACACCTGGCTAATTTTTTGTAATTTTTAGTAGAGATGGGGTTTCCTTGTGTTAGCCAGAATGGTCTCGATCTCCTGACCTCATGATCTGCCCGCCTAGGCCTCCCAAAGTGCTGGGATTACAGGTGTGAGCAACCGCGTCCAGCATGGGATCACTTGTCTTGATCCTGAAGCTTGTTTTAAGCCCATAAGAACATTCATCAAGGCTTCCCACTTGACTTGAAATACATTCATTGGAAAATTTGGTCTTCAATTAGATTTCTTGGAAATAGCAGTGATAATTCTTATGATTACTCAATGCACAATACAGTCCATCATCACAAGGTTCTTTCAAGTTTCAGAGGGACATCCTGCACTGATAGTTTTGCCATTGACTGGGAGGACTAGGCTTGGGATTATTTCTTGAATCAGCTGCTTTAAAAAGCTGATCTGCCTGTGTAACAAAGGAAAGAGGTTTGATTGACAAATACCCATTAGTTGTCTGAGAAGTGCTTTCTCTAATTATGATTCAGCTCTGGTGACTCTACCATGTTAAATATGCAATTCTGTTTCCTCTAGGTGTCTGAGGGTTCTGTGGTCCAGTTTTCATCAGGAAACTTCTCCTTGACAGCAGAAACAGAAGAAAGGAACTTCCCCCATGGAAATGAACATCTGTTAAATTGGGCCCAAAAGGAGTATGGAGCAGTTACTTCATTCACTGAACTCAAGATAGCAAGAAACATTTATATTAAAGTGGGGGAAGGTAAAGTTTATGTGGCTTCAGTTAATGACTGATTTATGACAGGCAATTGCTTTCTTTTCTGAAACCAGGTGGTTAGGGGAAGGAATCACAGAATGACAGAATGTTGGAATTGGCAGGGACCTGAGGGGTCATTTGGCCCCAGGCTCCGCCACCCTCCCATGTTCCTTCCCTTCTTTTTTCCTCCTAGGGAAGCAGGCCTGCTTATGGCCAAGTGAAAAATAGTGAGGAGCATGGGGAGAAAGGAGGAGGTTGTTGTGTGGGATTTAGAAGACACCTACGCACAGAAGTCAAAAAAAGCAAATGCAGGCTAGAAACTGAGGGTGTGGGAAGGAGCTGATGACGGATGGAGTGGAGGAGTTGGCAGAATGGGTCAGCAGGTGGTTTCCTCTTACCTGTGTTCTGCAAATGTTTGAAGTCAGTGTTAGTCTGTGGTGCTGAGACACAGGTTACATTTCGGACAAAGCAGAGGAAAAGTGTTTAAATATATTTTTAGTACAAATGACTATTACACGGACAAATTATTGGAGAAAAGAAGTGTATAGTCTTGATAAGAGATTGCCTCATCAATTTAAATTTCCTTGCATTGCAGAGGGATAGAAATATCCAGAAACTCAATTTTGAAAGCCTTTTATTTTGGAGACAGTCTCGCCCTGTCACCCAGGCTGGAGTGCAGTGGCATGATCTCAGCTCACTGCAGCCTCTGCCTCCTGGGTTCAAGCAATTCTCCTGCCTCAGCCTCCTGAGTAGCTGGGATTACAGGCACCTGCCACCATGCCTGGCTAATTTTTGTAATTTTTTTTTAGTAGAGACAGGGTTTCACCATGTTGGGCAGGCTGGTCTCGAACTCCAGACCTCAGGTGATCCACCTGCCTCAGCCTCCCAAAGTGCTGGAATTACAGGTGTGAGCCACCACGCCTGGCCTGAAAGCCTTTTTAAAAAGAAAAAAGAAAAGAAACTTTCTCTTTCCCTTCCTCCCTCTCTCCCCTCCCTTCTTTCTCTTTTCTTTTTCTTTTGTCAGGGTCTCGCTCTGTCGCCCAGGCTGGAGTGCAGTGGTACAGTCACTGCTCACTGCAGCCTCAACCTCCAGGGCTCAGGTGCTTCTCCTGCCTCAGTCTCCTGAGAAGCTGGTACTACAGGCATATGCCATCACACCTGGCTAATTTTTATATTTTTTTGTAGACACAGGTCTTGCTATGTTGCCCAGGCTGGTTTTGAACTGCTGGCTAAGAGATCCTCCTCACTGGGCCTCTTAAAGTTCTGGGATTATAGACGTGAGCTACCGCACCTGGCCAGACCTGTTTTTTTTTAAATCATTATTTTCAATTGCGTATATTTGGAACCCCCCCCCCCAAATAAGTTACTAGGGAATAACTCTTGTGAATGGGTCCTTGTTACAGCCAGGTGATTGTGTGAACACCGCGTTTCAGGTCTTCAGCATCCAGCTGCTTTCTGTTAAATTCTACAGCAGCTGTCACCTCCTCCACAGACAAGACAGGGAAAGGTGGGCTCATGAACACTTGATCCCAACTCTTGTTTGGATCTGGGCTGTTTTCAAGTGTGTGAGTGACAGAGGCAGGAAAGGTGAACACTGACATTGGAGAGGATGCTATGTGCAAAGGCCATTTCAGGGGCCTTCACATGCACCCCACTTAACCCACAGTAATCCCAGGAGGAAGATGTCATTTCCACCATTTTACAGAGGGCTTAGTAGAGGGTTAAGTGAACCTGCTCACATCCAAGTTACTAACAAGTGGCAGAGCCAGAACACAAACCCAGGCTTCCTGACTCTTGAGGTTAATGCTTGTTGCCTGAGCTGCACTAAGTCTTAGCCAAATAAGCGTAACTCAGAAAGGAAAGTGGTCCACCTGGATGAGTGTCCTTGTTTAGTTGAGGCGGGTTTAGATGGTCTTCTTGCAAGAGAGCATCTTGCAAGAAGACCATCTAAAGACCAAGACGAGGGGGTTTAGATGAGGATTGGGCTCAAAAAGTCTAAGTTTGTTTCTGTACTCTCATGATAGTAGCTATTAACAGAGGTCAAATCCCATTGAGACAAAACGAAAAATCCCTTTTAATAAAGACTCTAAGCCCTGGCCAGTGGGCTGCGTTTCTGAAGCAGAATTCTAGTAGCATGAAAGAATGTTGATTACCCCTTGGAATTTGTTAGAATAAGAAAATTGGTTATAACAACATTTAGAATGTTGGACTGTGTTCTCTCGGCTGTGCAGGAGCTTCTTTCTATGCACAGCAGTCATTTGAGAGCCAGGAGTTGTCACTTAACTGGTTAAGCCTGTATACACTGGGTAGGAGAAGCCAACATAAAGGACCTGGTGTCTGGTGCAGTAAAAACTGGTTAACTCCTTGGTAACACCTTCGGAACCCCTGAAACTTGACTCCAGCCACCAGTTGGGTATAAGTCACTGGGCCATGCCATGGAGAGAGAAACAGTAGGGAAATGAGGTTCCTTGGTGAGGTCAGTGGACCATAAAGTGATACTGTTTATCACCACAGCTCAGACTCCACTGAGCAAGCCTCATCAACCCCTTCCTAGAATCTGACCTGGCTGTACCTTCTTTTCAATCAGGGATCGCAGGCCACGAGGCCTAGCTGCTCTAACCCCAGCGGTTCTCAGAGTGTGGTTTCTGCCCTAGCAGCATCTGCATCGCTTGGGGACTTGATAGAAATGCCAGTTCTCAGGCCCAACCCAGACCAACTGAATCAGAAACTCTGGTGGTGGGACCCAGCAGTCAGTGTTTCAGTCAGCCCTCCAGGCGAGCTGATGCTTGCTGACATTTAGGAACTGCTCTCATCTATATACCCAGAATGGAAGGATATAAGAGTTTACTCTTATCCCAGCTGGTCTCGCTGTGAGGCTTCAAGCAACACTTGACTTACCACCAGAGCCTCGGTTTCCACAGCAGGAAAGTGAGGTGTTTGCATTACCCCCCAGCTTCATTCCTGCTCTCAGAGTGTTTCCTTCTGGGTCTCAAAGTCATTTGTCAGTCTTTTCCTAAAATACAAATAAGCATGTGACTCCCCCCGCCCCCAAACTTGCCAGGTTTCTGCCCAGGAATTCCCTTTTGTGGTTTCCTTTCTACTTGGCTCTCGGTGTCAGTTTTGATGCCAGGCATTCGGAAAGTCATTGGGGAGCAGGAGAGAAACCACGCACAACAAAAGTAATCAGCTTACTCAGTTTAGTGACAATGGCATCTGGGACTAGAGCCCTGAACATCCGCCTTTGAACAATTAGACCTTTTGTCTTGGCTTCACATGGGTACTTTGTTACTTGTCTCGAATCTCACATCATTGTTTCTTAATTCAGGAAACCTATACCATACGCCCACTATGTGCCAGATACAAGCCAGGCACACCTAGGAACTGGATATGCCGGCCACGATCCCAGGAGGGGCCTAGTCTCTTGAGTTCCAGACTGGCCTGTCCATGGCCCATACACACTCTTACTTAATTAAATTTCAGCCCTGCCATTCCAATATCATTTTCCATCCTGTGATGTGGGGGAGGCATCCGCAGGGCTGCAGCTGCTCAGTGTGCATACCTCATCTGCTCATCTGGCAAAACCCTCAGCAGATGTGGAGGGAGGCTGCTCTAACGGCCTGAGTCAGTGGAGCCTTGAGCTTTTCTCTCTGAGGGGGAGGGGAACTAGAGGAGACTGCAGAGTGCAAACCCAGTGCTCTCTTGCAAGGAGCCCACAAGCGGAGGCTTGTGAACTGCTCTGGCCCTTTTTGTTCTGGGGTAGTGCCAGGGGTGCTATGGTGGCCAGAACCATGATGCCCCAGTGTGTGCTGCAGACCTCAGCACAAGGGAAATTGCACAAGTTGGGGAGAGGGAGGGACAGTATCAACCCAGCCTTGGGACCCCCTGATTTGATTCCTTACTCCCAAGTGAGACTTTCATGTGGATTTGAACCCTGGCATCCTGTCCTCAAAATGAAAAAGGCAGAAGTCTGTTTTATAATAGTGCCAGGCCTCCGATTAATTATCCCTTCTGAAAGAGCATGCTACACCTAGAACTTCCTTGACACTGGTCCCAGCTGTCACACTGCCAGCAGTTTCTTTCAAGTTCTGTTGAAACATTTAAGTCCATGGATGGAAATCCCATCAGCCGCCGTGCCGTGTAAATGGCATGTGCTGTTGGGGGAGTGTCCTCAGACTCTGGTACTTGCATCACTTTCCTGAGTGGAGGTGGTGAGCAACTCAGCACAGTGAGATGTTTGTGAAAGCACTGTGTAAACTGTAAAGTGCCGTATAAACCTTAGTTGTCTGTATTCAGATTGTGAGAAAGAGTGAAGCTCTGCCTTCCTTGTTTCCCCCAAACTCCTACCTTTCATCTTCAGAGTAGAAAGTGCTGTGAGGAATAAATATAAGGGAAAGATTAATTCTACAGGGGGCGTCGGAGAATTAGTTAGGTGGTTGATTCTCCTGATATTTGAAATAACAAATACACAAGGAAGGGTGTATTTGGGGATAGAATGGATTGAATGTTAAATACGCTGAGCATGAAATATTTCAGTATTGAATTTTTAGGTAGGAGATGCTTAGTAGACAGGTGACAGTATAAGTCTACAGCTCAGAAAAGGAGTCATGATCTAGGTGCAGGTTGAAACCATGGGAGTGATTGATATCACCGAGGAAAAGAATAGGAAGAAAGAGGATTGAGGAAGGAGCTGAGAAGTTCTTAGCCTTGGTTTATATTGGAATCAACTACAGAGCTTTTCAAAACAGAAAGCTGCCTAGGCCCCGCCTGGGTGTTCTGAATCAGATTCTCTGGGATGGAGTCTAAACAGATTCTGAGCAGAGGAGGTGCCAGTGGGAGAGATGTGAAAGATAGGTCAGAGGAAATGGATGAGGACAGGAAGTATCACAGAGAACAAGCAAGGAGAGGACTTAGCCAAAAGACGCCCCTAGCTGGGGGCTAGTCAATAGGAGGTCACTGGTGACCGTAACAGGATGCATTTCAGGGCAGTGGTTGAGGAATTCACAGATGAAGGCCCATCCTTTGAGCTCATGGTTTCCTGTGTCCTCCATTTGCTCTGTTTCACTGTCACCCTCCTTCCTTTGAATCTGGTCACCAAGTAGCTCAGTGGTTTGACAGATTGACCTGTGCCTCTTTCAGATCAAGTGTTCCCTCCCAAGTGCAACATAGGGAAGAATTTTCTCTCGCTCAATTATCTTGCTGAGTATCTTCAGCCGAAACCAGCAGAAGGGTGTGTGATGTCCAGCCAGCCCCAGGATGAAGAAGTACACATCATCGAGCTAATCACCCCCAACTCTAACCCCTACAGGTAAGCCAGTCTAAGTGCGCGAGTGAGAAGAGATGAGAGTAAAGATCTTCCTTGACTTGAGGCAGGGAGAGTTGCAGCCCATCCTACGTAGGAGGGAAGGGAGTCATTGATGCGTCAGGTGTATTTCACAGAAGCTTCGAAGAAGAGAGTAAAGGCACCAGTGGTATATTTTATATTTTGCATCTGTCTCTAGATCCCAGCTATTCCAGAGGAATTCCTGAAGCCTGTTCTGAACATCTGAGTGTTAATTACAGGACACAATTACTCTTGCTCCATCTTTATCACCTCTGACTAAGGTTATTTCTGATAGGAAAATTGTAAAATATGCCCTATTAATGTAATTATGATCTTAGTAACATTCTGGGTTGCTGTTGTTGTTTGTTTGTTTTTCTCGAGACAGAGTCTTCTCTGTCGCCCAGGCTGGAGTGCAATGGTACGATCTTGGCTCACTGCAACCTCTGCCCCTTGGTTCAAGGGATTCTTCTGCCTCAGCTTCCCGAGTAACTGGTATTAGAGGTGCATGCCACCATGCCCAGCTAATTTTTTGTATTTTTAGTAGAGATAGGGTTTCACCATGTTAGCCAGGCTGGTCTCAAACTCCTGACCTCATGATCTGCCCACCTGAGCCTCCCAAAGTGCTGGGATTACAGGTGTGAGCCACTGTGCCCAGCCCTACATTCTGTTTTTAATAAAGCTCTGTTTATGGTGTCCCCAGAGCACTTAGGCACTCAGAGCTGTTTGCTTTAAATCTGTTGTGTGTGTGTGTGTGTGTGTGTGTGTGTGTGCCCTCATGCTGGAGTGGCCCTTCACGGTGACATGTCAAAGAGCCATTCGTTGCCTCTCCCTTGTGTGCTTGTTCTCCCTCTCAGCTTCCTATCCCTGGACTGGAAATCTGACCCTCCCTATCAAGAATAATTAGCAAATTAAAAAAAAGAAAAAGTAGGTTCTTTTCCCACTTTAGTCTGCATTTCATCCTCATTCCTTTGAATCTGGACTAGTGACTTAAAAATTTAAATTTATATTGTAGAGGAATTTTGAGGTTAAAATTCTAATCACGGTTTGACTTTAAAGGTGTATAAGCTACAGATCAGTTTTGGTAAGATTCCACTCTGTCCACTTGAAGAATTTTGTGGAAAGCGAAAAGGGAATGGGAATAGGAGCAGTCTGGCGAATGCGCTTCGATGTCAGGCGTGGGGCTTCATTGCAATATACCATGTGTTGTATGCTTTACAAGTGTGTAAAGCTGAGATGGAAATAAAGACTATTCCCTTAAATTCAGAATGATGGATGTTATTGTTTAGTAAAAAAAAGTCTGTATTATACGAATTCTTAGAACTTTAGGTTGTGTTCATCAATTTTCCAGTAATCACTTGGTTGACCATCTGTTTTCTTTATTTTAATAACCTTATATCCAGAAGTTTAGGAAAGTAAATGCAGATATGATTCTGTAGCAGTTGTTAATGGCTTAAGCAAACCTTATATAAATCAAGAAATTCTTTAGCCTTTTGTCTCTTATTTTATTCTGAAGTTTCCTAATTTTTTTTACCACCATGTTTCCCTTCTCCCCATCCCCCCACCAACTCACCAAACTGCCACCTACTTCAGTTTTGAAGGAATCTGGACATGTAGCCAAATTGTAAACCTGTGCATCAACGGTGTTTAAAGGTTGAAAAAGCAACAATACTGTTTCAAAAGTAAACTTTACTGGTTTGTTCAAGTCCACTTCACACAGTGGCTGCATTAAGTAACCACCATTTTTTTCCCCCAAAGAAGAGAAAAACTTTAGTGACTAATTATCAGCAAGCATATGTTTCTATTGTTATGTAAAACAGTTTCGTTATGTGTGCAATAACAATCTGTTTTGCACATGTCATTGGCCTGGGATCAACTCCAGCTTTTTAATCAACTGGCCAGACACTAGAAACATGAAGACTTGGAAGACGGGAGATAGTTGCAACTTTCTGGCATTTAGGTCTTAACTTTGCCTTTGTTTTCCATTCATAGTGCTTTCCAGGTGGATATAACAATTGATATAAGACCTTCTCAAGAGGATCTTGAGGTGGTCAAAAATCTCATCCTGATCTTGAAGTGCAAAAAGTCTGTCAACTGGGTGATCAAATCTTTTGATGTTAAGGGAAGCCTGAAAATTATCGTAAGTTGATTGAGCATGTCTTTTGTTTAGATGAATAACAATTTAAGATTTGCTTATATGTGTTATTTTAAAAGTTTCTGCCTATTTGGACTCTCTAAGCTCTCTCAATTATTTTTCAATTTGCAAAATAGGATGCTCCTATAAAATAGGTGTGGTGGTTAAAACAGGGCCTCAGATTAAGAAAAACCCATGTTTGAGTCCGGGTAATCCCATTGTGACCTCTGGCAAGTCCCCTAACCTCTCTGAACCCCAGCTCCCTCATTTGTGAAATTCCTGAAATATATTAGTATGCTTTCCACTAATACTAAGTGTAAAGTGAGGAACACAATTAAATTCATATTGAGCATCCTACCAGGACCTCAGTTTCACAGTTCTGAATATCACCTTTTATTTTAGGGTTAGGTACTTAGAGAAAGTATGGGAAATTAGGCTGAGACCAGCTCACAGCATTGGCTTTTCTTTTTGAGTTAAATGCAAAATGTTGGCCTGTCTTTTTGCTTGCTTCCAACTTCTAAGTGTGAAACACTGATAGAAGAATCACAGTAACTGTGAGGTCAGTGAAATGATGCTGGACAAGTCTACTCCACCTCGTTCCCAAGGCCCTCTCTTTAATAGAGATGTACATATGAGGCTTAGTCCATTGGCATAATGGGCAAACAGCAGCTGGTTTCTTCAAAAGTTGAATGTTGAAACTTGGTAAAGTAAATCTTATCTTAAATATGCTTAGTGAATAACTATTTGACTGAATTATATTGAAAGTTAAAGAAAAATCCTCCCTATTTTTTCAGAAGATGATTTATCTCTTTAGTGTCTCTTTTGTGGGCTCAAATTTTAATGCATTGTCTTTAAAATTTTTTTGGCCAATTTCTCTTTTAGTACCTGCACTGAATCAGTTGAAGTGGGTGTTATGTTTTCAGTATTTTGGGAGAGGGATCCCTTTGGTTTTGGTATTATTAGTTCATTCATGGCACCTTCCATGTGACACCACAGTGAGCAAAGCCACAGTTCCCTAGGCAACGCCATGTAAAAGCACTCACCAGAGGCAGCAGGCAAAACCACTAGCACACATATTTTAATTTTAAAGTAATCATTTCTGCTTCCCGTGGGTTTTTTTTTAAACTTTGCTAGGATCACAATGAGCCATCATATGTAACAGTGATACATTAATTTGTTGTCAAGCCAAAAGCCCAGCCATGATCTGAAGTCAGAGATGTTTTGATTGCTTTCTCTGGCATGGCATGAGGGGTGTCGGTGACCTGGGCTGTCTGCTGCTTTTGCTGCCTGGCACACCGGCCAAATGTTTTTAATTTCAGAATAACAAAAACAGGAAAGGGAATCATGCTTTGAAAGGCAAAAACATACGGTACATTTTAATTCCCTGCTGGAGTTCTTGTGTAAATATTCTTCCAGCCTTGACCCTTCAATAGCTCTTTCTCTCCCTGAGTATGTGTGCCTGGTCCATGGCAGTCCTGGATTTCACTTTGAATGTCCCCATCTCTCATATGAATCAGAAAGGCCAGAAATGAGATTGCTCATCCCAGTACAGGATCTGTTTATATTCCTCTCGTTGGCTGTACTCCTGTTCCAGGCCAATTTTGGACAATGCATGACAACATTACTAAACAATTAGGTAATGTTTCATGATGTTCTTTTTTATTCTCCCAACCAGTTTATGCTTTGTGATTTTCTAATTCCCTGTTTCAGATGTGAATTCTGACTGCATACTGTGAGAGAAAGTTACCTGCTCCTACAAAAGTTTAAATTAGTGTTTAGAAAGGGGACAGTGGTTTATAGAAACCTTGTTTCTGGTGTTTCCTTTAGAGACAGTGTAGTGGAATGGAAAGAATCTTGACTATGTGCCAGACAGGCTAGATTTGAATCCTATCTCCAATTATTATTACTCCTGGTAGATATTGTGCAGTCTAACTGATGAACACTGAGTCTGTTTGGTCATCTGTGAAATGGGTATGATGACAGTATTCACCTTGAGTTTGTGGTTCATTAGCTGAGTTCATTTGTTTGTTCATTCATTTGCCAGGTTCTTGTTAGGGGCCTACGGGGTATTTCACCTCAAGCCTGCACGTGTAAGTTCTCAGCTACATGTGTTGCTTCTGTGAGTCTTAGGTTCTCTTTCTCTTAACGGGAATAGTAATTCCTATCCCCTTATATTTTGGAAGAGAATTAAATAAGATAATATATGCCTAGCAGAGTGCCTGGCATAAAAAGGGGGTTCATCTTCCTTCTATAAATAACTCAGAGTGTCTATAGGAACAATTAGGGTACTTCTCTAAACAAGGTAAAAAGAAGGAAAAATGTCTACTAAGGGATTGGTAAGGAGCACCATTAAATATGAATGTCTTATGCATGTGTGTGTTGGGGGTGGGGCATGGGCAGAATGTGCCCTCCAGATGACAAATGGTCAAAAGAGGTGCAAAGAGCCATGCAGTGGGCAAGAATGGAAACATTGGAGGTGTCTCTATTGCCTTGTTCAGCTCTGGCTCTTTTCTTAGGTCCTCTGTGAACTATGCATAATCAGTTTTTTGATAGGAAGAACTCTAAAACATAAAAGAATAGACAGAGGAAACTTGTTAGAGGTTTCTGCTTATACTATTTCATGTGACCTCAGGAATTCAGGGTTGATGATGGGCAGCTTGTTCCTAGAGAAGACATCCTTTAAAATCCCAGTGGAAATACAAACTCTGCTGTCTGGCCAATCCCTTTCCCAATGACTCTCTCCCCTCCACTATCAGTTAAGATGCAAATACGGAGGAGTGTGGAGGCACTTAGACTTCACTCATCATCTTTCATGGAGATACGGCTGAGAAAGATGGTGGTAGTTTTTGGAGACCCCCTTGGTATACCTGTATTTGGAGTAGCTTCACTAAAGCTGGAAAAAGCCTAGTGACTTCCAGAAGTACAGTGTGAGAATTTGCTCAATGCTGGGAACCAACTTGTCTGCCATTGACCCAAGCCTTGCAGCTTTACAAATGTGTAGATAGATGTTGAGTCTTTTAAGTTCCCAGACATAATCAAAATGAGATGTACTGACAGCTCCTAGATTTAATGTGGAAAGGTGCAAACAGCTCATTCCACATTGGTGCAAAAGGACAGGTGGCAGTTATGATGATAGTTTTCTGGAAATATGATATTTTCTCAGCTGTCCAACAACATGAAAGACTAGGGCAGATGAGGGCAAGTGGTATTGTTTAGCCTAATTGTTGTGATTCCAACCAATCAAAATGACATGTAGCTCTGAAAGGCTGGAAGAAGCTGTACCTAAGAAACTACCTCATTTGTTTCCCATTCTGTTTGCCCCTAACATGACTAAATATTAATCCTTTCCCACTGTAAAACTCTAAAATATTCACAGGCTCAGTGTAACTGTTGACTAAATGAATAAAAAGTTCTAAGAATAAATTGGATCTTCCATTATCTCATTTTAGCCTTCTTCCTTCTTTCCTTCCTTTCTTGTTTCTTTCCTCCATAGCCCTTCTTTCCTCTAAGGAGTTTTTTTCTGTATTGGAGTAAGAGCTAAAATATTCTGAATCTATTTAACTGAGTTTACAAATGGCTACAGAAGTTGGTTAAAGTTCTGTCTGGTTCCTTTGCGTATAGTATTTGTGACTGGTGAGTCTGGCAGTATTCCACAGATAAGCGCTTTAGGTAATAGAAAAATATACTGAATGAGATCCTTTAAGCTTTGAGTTGAAATACATGTGGCCTCAGCCAATATCCCACAACCACATAGGCCAAGAGAACTTAGAGCCTGTGAATCTTTTAGAGTTTTACAGTGGGAAAGGATTAATATTTAGTCATGTTAGGGGCAAACAGAATGGGAAACAAATGAGGAATTTAGGAAAAATGCTGCATGCATGCAGGAGAAAATCATTGGGCATGGAAATTAAAGTGATTTTTATACAGCATGAAAATGGCATAATCTGCATACTGGAAGGGCTTTCCAGCCCTGCTGGTGCAGTTGTTGAAAACATGATGCCTTCCCTTTGGGGGCCCCTCTGCAGCATTCAGCTCTCTCACTCTCTGACAAGAGCACTGCCACCGGAGTCAGTAGTTGATGTAGAAATTTACCTTCCCTGTTCTGGTTGAATAACCTGGTTGAGTAGAGTTCATTTATATCCTTTCCCAAAAATATTTCTATCATTTTTATTTTGTAATTGATTACCCAGTGAAAGCTAATCTTTTTTTTTTATTTTAAGGCAGGGTCTCACTCTGTCACCCAGGCTAGAGGGCAGTGGCATGATCATAGCTTACTGCAACCTCTAACTCGTGGGCTCAGGTGATCCTCCCACCTCAGCCTCCTGAGTAGCTGGGACTGCAGGCACATGCCACCATGCCTGGCTAATTTAAAATTTTTTGTAGAGATGGGATCTTCCTGTGTTATCCAGGCTGGTTTCAAACTCTTGAGCTCAAGCAATCCTCCTGCTTCAGCCTCCCCATATGCTAAGATTATAGACGTGAGCCATTGCACCCATCCCTGAAAGCTAATCTGAAGACCTGCTTGTATTACTGGATAAAATAGTGATACTTAAAGGCAGAGTAACCTAAATTAATTAATTGTTAGAATAGAAGATGTTAAGTATAATCTGTTACTAGAATTGGCAAATGAATACAATTATAGAATTGCTAATTGATCATACATTTTAGATGCAATATAAACATTGGTTGTTTTACCATGTAGAATTTAATAGATTACATAGATGGGATAGTCTCCACACTGAAGTACAGTCTTGCACATATAATGATGTTTCAGTCAATGAGGGATTACATATACAACAGTGGTCTCATCAGATTGTAATACCATATTTTTACTGTACATTTTCTATGTTTAGATGCACAAGTACTGACCATTGTGTTACTACTGCCTACAGTATTCAATACAGTGACATGCTGTGCAGGTTTGTAACCTAGGAGCAACAGGCTGTACCATCTAGCTGAGGAGTGTAGCAGGCTCTACCATGTAGGTTTGTGTAAGTGCACTCTATGATGGTCACACAAGGACAGAATCACCTAATGATTTATTTCTCAGAACATATCTCCATTGTTAAGTGGATATGACTAATTGTGCTGTCTTTCATTGAAATCTAGGGGAAGAGGAAGTGGAAGCATGGGAATTTGGTATATAAAGTATACAGACAGAACATATATACTTTATATGTCATTTTAAGTAAAAATAGGAGAAAGTTTATTATACATATTTACTATGTGTGCTAATAATTTAAACATTAGACTATATAGTTATAGACTAGGTTTACTTAGTATTTAACTACTTACATGTGATGGGATGATTTTTTTTTCAGCATGGGCAATACAAATAGTATGATCAAGCAGCATGTGTAGATGTCTTTTAATCTACTATTAAAGGTTTTTTACATCATCGTTCTTAGCCCAAAGAAAATAGGGATCAAAAGAATAAATAATTCCCTCATACACAATATAGAATCTACTTATTTAAGATATTTAACTTTTATTATCTAAAGTACTGTTTAATTTTAGACTCATAAGTTAATTTTTGCTATTATCTTCAGGCTCCTAACAGTATTGGCTTTGGAAAAGAGAGTGAAAGATCTATGACAATGACCAAATCAGTAAGAGATGACATTCCTTCAACCCAAGGGAATCTGGTGAAGTGGGCTTTGGACAATGGCTATAGTCCAATAACTTCGTACACAATGGCCCCTGTGGCTAATAGATTTCATCTTCGGCTTGAAAACAATGGTAAGTTAGAGCTTTTTTTAAGTTGTATAAAAAATATCCCCAAATGAAGCTTTTCCAGTGATGAATGCTCATTTCAGCTTATATGTTACTGTTTTTCTCTTACACATTTTAGTAAATTGTTTGACTACCTTTTATCAGGAGGCTTAAAATTGCCTAGAAAGAGATTTTGAGGAAACTAATACAGATGTTCAGTGGCATAGTTGAATGCATATTCAGAGAACTGTGTTACAGATTGTCTTCAGTGTGATTACATTAGGTTCTTCTCTCCGAAGCACCTAATGACCACTTATGGCTGAGAATACAGCAGAGTTCAGACTGCAGGAAAGAAGTTCATGGTCAAAGGCTGTATCTTTTAACAAAACAGCCACGAGGACTCATACTTGGGCATTCATACCCAGAGGGAAGGTGAGATGAAGTGGAAAGCAGAGGCTCAACAAATTCTTGAGGCTTTCCAGAGTCTTATAGCTAGCGTGACTTCACACTCTAGTTTTCTGATCTCCAGACTTGTTCTTCAGCTCATGGCACTGCCACTGAGTGAAATGCCAATGGAATAAAGATCAGGAGTACAGGTTCAAGCCCCAGCTCTGCCATTTAGTCACTGTTTGGGGAGAAGTCACTTCACCTCTGAGCCATAGATTCTTCTTCAGTAATAAGGGGAAAATAATAGGACTGACCTTACAGGGTTGTTGTGAAGGTTTTTGTTAAAGTACAAATTAAAAACCCTACAAAGCCCTGACTTCTTTTGGACCCATACAGCTGTAGCATCTTTTCCAAAGAATACTATTAAAGGAGAGGTAATGTCCAACTGTCATCTTCACTTCCAGCTTCCACTGAGATAGATTTGCTCTCAAGTATACATCAGTTGGCCTTAGATAGTAGATACAAAGAATACTGGGGAAATTATCATTATTTTTAATTGTTGGAAATATGACAAAATACTGAGCATTGATTGTATGGAAATACATCTCTACCTTTGAAGGAGTAAATTTGTCTATGAGGTTCTTTCTTATCTTTCAAGGGACGAGGTTCTAAAAGGCCAGAGTGCCCAGACACCTGTTAGAATTTAGCTGTCAAAAAGATGACAAAGCAGTTTTAACATACCAATATTGTTTCAAGACACCCTTAGAGAAACTAATCAAAAGAATCTCTTGATTCAAGGAAAGTATTTTAGTGGCATTTGAATGGAATAATATTGCCCCATATAACTTATTCAAATCACAGATTTTTCTAGCCTGGACAGCCTTAGAAACTGTCTACTCCATTGGCTCTCAGCCTTAGGTGCTCATTGCAGTTACACATGGGGAGCTTAAAACATATTAATGATTGAATACCACCCCAGAGAGTCTGAGTTTCAATTATTTGGGGTACAACCCAGGCATAGGAATATTTTTTAAAGCTCCCAAGTGATTTTCATGTGTAGCCAAAGTTGAGAACCACTGATCATTTCCAACTCCTTAATTTAAAAAACTGAAAAGCAAATTTGAGGCACAGAGAAGCAAGCCACCTGTCCAAAGCCACTGAGCTAGTTAGAGAGAACACCAGGACTAGAATTCTGGCTTCAAGGCTTCTAATGGCTTTTATACATTGCTTATTAAGAGTCATTTTACACCTGCCCATTCTATGCTAATTCCTCCTGTTCTGCCTCTACCCATGTTGGTGGAGGCCTGGCATCAAACACTGATGATGTTTTGCCTTCTTCTGTCACCAGCAGAGGAGATGGGAGATGAAGAAGTCCACACTATCCCTCCTGAGCTACGTATCCTGCTGGGCCCTGGCGCCCTGCCTGCCTTGCAGAACCCGCCCATTCGGGGAGCGGGAGGCCATAATGGAGACCTCCCCTTTCCTTTCCCGGATATTGCCAGGAGAGGCTGGAATGAAGAGGGAGAAGATGGGCTCCCTCGGCCAAGGGACCCTGTCATTCCCAGCATACAGCTGTTTCCTGGTCTCAGAGAGCCCCAAGAGGTGCAAGGGAGTGTGGATATTGCCCTGTCTGTCAAATGTGACAGTGAGAAGATGATCGTGGCTGTAGAAAAAGATTCTTTTCAGGTCAGTGCAGCTGATTACAGGAGGGAAGAGAGACCACCTCCTTTCCCATCTGGCCCCAGTCTGTGTCTGTAATTTCTCCCTATCTCTTTCACTTTTGAACTCTGGAGGCGTGATACTGTTTTTGCAGTTGGATGGGTCTACTTCCCCTTGGCTGCGATTCTTACTGGGTTCCTGTTGTTCTCAGTGACAGGGGGGTCCCAGATCCTTGTGTGTCAATATTTTGCTATTGAATTTCCAAGGCCAACAGCTACTATCCTTGGGAGTTGAGAGGTGAGCAGCTGGGAAGAGATATGTGGGGAAGGAGCATGATGCAGGCCTCTCACCACCTGTCCTTGGAAGACCAGGCAATTGTCGTTTGTGTCAGTTGTGCAGCAGAACTGCCTGTGGGCCCCCAACTGTGTCTTTGGTGATGGTTGTTTCAGGCCAGTGGCTACTCGGGGATGGACGTCACCCTGTTAGATCCTACCTGCAAGGCCAAGATGAATGGCACACACTTTGTTCTGGAGTCTCCCCTGAATGGCTGCGGTACTCGGCCCCGGTGGTCAGCCCTTGATGGTGTGGTCTACTATAACTCCGTGAGTATTTTCCAGAACAAAGCTTTGCCCTTTGCCAGAGCCTGGCTGTGTGCTGTCTTAAAATTAGTCTTAACGTTTCTTTGAAGATGAAGAGAGTACCCCAGGCCAGAACAAAGTCAAGTGTCAGTTCTCAACCAAATGGATATACTTTAACCCAGAACTCTTTGGTTTTATTTGTTTTATTGGTGAGTCTTGGGGAGTTGGAAGGCCTGTTTTCTCAGCCTTGCTTCCGTCTCCTGATGACAAAGGCTGCACTGGCAAGGTGATTATGACCTCTCAGTGGCCAGGCTCTACTGGTCCTGATGGGGATAAAATCCAAGGCCCTGGGCTGTATGAATGAGAACATCTACAGAGCTGGGGTAACCAGATGTGAAGTCTCTCTGGACTCATTTGAGTCTTGTCCAAAAATAGGAGAACTTCTCCTTCCTTCATGAATAAAAATCCAAAAAGAGAATTTAAAACCGGAAAAGGACCTTTAAGAAATTATTAAGTTTCTCTCTATCTCTAAGAAAGACCCTAAACTGAAGAAAATCTCCTACCTTTGAAGTTACTTGGAGAACGATTTAGATTTCCCCCAATGATAATCCATTGCAATAGCTAACCTGCGCTTTCCAGAAATGTTTCTTCTCAGTTGATCTAAATCTTTTCAGATTAAATTCATTTTCTTGGAGATAGAGACTAGGCAGTGAATATTAAAAGAATTTAAAATGTGAAATTTCAAAAGAACTTTAAAGTGCTGATTTTGCAGTTTAGGTTTTACTTTTAATGGTAAAAATAAGGCTCAGAGATCCCATCTTTGACACAGGGTGGGTTGGGGTGGGGAGGTGTCTTCTTAGCGCCTTCTCCAGGTTTGACATGGGATGCTGAGCTGAGGCTGCTAGTTTGACCCATTGCAGACAAGTGAGACTCGCCATCAGGCGCTCTGGTCAGTGTGGTTCCAGTGGGAAGTGGCTTTCCCATGAGCCCAAGTGTATTGTTCCTCAGAGAATCTTAGAATGTTGGAGCAGCAAAGAATCCTAAGATGAGCTTATTCAGCTTCTTCATTTCACAGGTGAGGAAACTGAACTCTAGGAAGCTAAAAAGACTTGCTTTTTGAAGCTCCAGCGGTAGGCTAATGGCAGAGCTAGGACAACTGAATCCAGCTTCCTGACCTCTCATCCACTAATCTTTCCTCTAGACTAGGCTAGGCCCTGCTAATCTCCTTTTGTTACTCAAATAATTAATTTATTAACCTTTGACTTCCTGATCATTACAGCGTGAATTTTCTTTCAGTTATCCAGTTTCTGCAGATATAATGAGTGTCATATATTGCTGAAATACTTGATTATGGCATTTTAAAACTGGGGTCCAAAATACTACCAACAAGTGGCTACAGTAATATGTCTGTTAAGTTAAAAAAAAAAAAAGTTTCATTTGCTTCAGGAGAGAAAGGCATGTAATGACCCCTTAAAGTTCCTTCTTCTTTTCTTTATTATGTTCACATAATTTTCTTTTCTTTATTATGATGTTCAAGTTTAGCAGTATCCTAGATGCTTCCTTTAATCGGCGTCAGTAGTTTGTTTGGAGGGCCTGGTACCGAGAGAAAGGAAGTTTTTTTTGTAAATTTTCATTCCATCCTACTCCCTTCAGGGACTATTTTAGCTGTTCACACCAATTATAATTGTTTGTAGTAATTTTCAGACTTACTATATATTTCTGTTTTATATCATGTTCAGAATCCAAGCACATGAAGCAAGAGAAATTAGGATTTTGTTTATGGAGTCACGACCCTTGGGTGAATTTTCTCATCCTATTTAGTACCAATCCAGGAATCATAATTTCAACCTATGTCAAGATAGATTCCTGGAATATATCTTTAGATGGATATTGAAAAAGGCAGAAAAAAAAGATTCCCAGAATAAAACATGATATTCTTTTCCACATCCATGCAGCATACAGAAAGATTTCTTAGGGAAGAAATAAGCAAAAGTTAGAGGGGTTCAAGGAAAGCAATGAAGAGAAGATGAGCTCCATAGTAAGCATTAGGTCCTTCGCTGCTGACTCAGAACTTCCTACAACTCTTAAAGGATATATATAACAAAAGCTCCTTGTATTAGCCAAGTCTTAGTACTTCTTAGAGTTTTTAATATGAAGACTCTTAAGGAGAAGCCCCTTCTCACAGTATAGGCAAGCCTCTTGACACCTCCATTCAACTTTGTTCCAGTATCTAGTGTTTTCCCACCATTTGAAATCATTTGTAATTATTCAATATAGTTATATCATAAATATTTCTTTTTCACAAGGAAAGATACAAGTATTAGTTTAGCTTTTAACTTGAACTTGCATTGGGCTTCTCCTTATTCTTCATCACTTTGAAGATAAAATTTGAAAAAGCTTGGAGATTAGTTTATTTTTTTGTCTTAAAGTCAGATTTTCAGTTTGCATCTGAATGATTACATGGGTGTCTGTGTGAGGCAGAAGCAAATGCATTTGGTGTTTTCGTAACATTGGCCGTGCTTTCTTTGCCTTTTAGATTGTGATCCAGGTTCCAGCCCTTGGAGACAGTAGTGGTTGGCCAGATGGTTATGAAGATCTGGAGTCAGGTGATAATGGATTTCCGGGAGACATGGATGAAGATCATGCTTCCCTGTTCACCCGACCTGGAATTGTGATGGTATGTGTTTGTTATCAGTAGGTGGTTTGTGGAAAATGCTGTCGATATTGTTGGCTTTCGTTAGGGACTCTCCGAAAAGAAAATCAAATGTTAAAGGCCAAAGCTCACAAAGCTACAGGGCCTTCATCCTTCATGTGACTGTCATTAATCTTCCTCTGGGTTGTTTTTTCCAGTTTAATTGCAGCCTGCAGCAGGTGAGGAACCCCAGCAGCTTCCAGGAACAGCCCCATGGAAACATCACCTTCAACATGGAGCTATACAACACTGACCTCTTTTTGGTGCCGTCCCAGGGGGTCTTCTCTGTGATGGAGAATGGACACATTTATGTTGAGGTGAGACCTGAAAGTTTGCCTTGGGCTTTTAGGTTAGCACTGAGCTGTAGTTACTTAGACATCAGCTAAAACACCCTGTACAGACCTCTTCCTGTCACACCTCACAGACCTTCACCAGGTCTGATGAGGGCTTGGCTCAGAGAACGCTTCCAGGTTGATTTCTGACCAAAGAAGGAAATTTCAGGATTTAATACATTATGTTAAGTGAAGACAATGTTTTATAGATGAATGTTAAAAACAAAAATGGCAAGTGTGAATTCTACTGGTAAAGCCCTGTCCTTGGTTTGTCTTTAGCATTTTTGGAACAGTAGTTCTGTAGTTGCAGTGTCAGAGTTAACCATGGAATATTTCAAAGCCACCTCATATGTTATCTTTTATTTCTCTTGTTTTTTCCCTGCACAGTCCCCCAGCCCCCAGCATGGCAGCCAAATCACTGTGGGTCCCTGCCACCACCAAAACCGACTTGTTATCTTTTAAATTGCACTCACTTTTTTTTTTTTTTTGAGACAGAGTTTCTCTCTTGTTACCCAGGCTGGAGTGCAATGGCGCGATCTCGGCTCACCGCAACCTCCGCCTCCTGGGTTCAGGCAATTCTCCTGCCTCAGCCTCCTGAGTAGCTGGGATTACAGGCACGCACCACCATGCCCAGCTAATTTTTTGTATTTTTAGTAGAGACGGGGTTTCACCATGTTGACCAGGATGATCTCGATCTCTTGACCTCGTGATCCACCCGCCTCAGCCTCCCAAAGTGCTGGGATTACAGGCTTGAGCCACCGCACCCAGCCCTGCACTCACTTTTAAGTGAAATGCTGTGTGCTACTAATAACGCATGAAAAATTTTTTCTAGATCATTATCTAAGTGTCTATATCAACTTATTAAAACTCTTTCCTATATATAATGGTAATAATCACGCATAGCCTAAATCTGGATTGACTACAAAATATGAGGCAGTGGTAGTAACAATGAAATAACAACATCTAACATTTACTGCAGATTTATTATGTGCCACACATAGTTGTAAGTATTGCAGCAGTTAATTAACACTTCAGAGCAATCTTATGAGGGAGGCTAGTAATATCCTCATTTTATGGATGAGAAAATTGAAGCACAAATTTGTCTGAGGCCACACAGCTGGTACTAGTCGAGTTCAGATTCAGTGTCCTGGCTCCAGAGCTCTTGACTGTTCTTCACTGGATACAACTATCATTTATCTTCAAAGTGCCATTTGAAAGGGGAGAAAACATAACATCTTATCAACGCAAACATCCAGGCTCAGAGATTGGATTCTAGAAAAGATAAATGTCCTTATGGCACCAGGAAGTCTGTTGTTTCTTGTGCCCTGGGTACAACCTTTAATGTTTCAACCTTAGTGTTTCAAGTGGGCATATCATCTTTTGGTCTTATGGAAAGGTTCTCATCTAATGAGCTGGTTTTGGTGCTGAGCTGCAAGCTCAGCTTCATAGTGGGAGGGGTGAGAAGCTTCAAGGGTCAAAGTGGGATACTTCCATATGTTAAAAGTGACTTTGGTGCACATGTTTTTATTTTGGAAAGACAAATAACTCTCACATTTGCACTGACTCTGGGACAGAGCCTGCCGGCGCTATGGATTCTGCCCCTTCTCCGTTTTCAGAGTTCTCTTTCTTTGGGTACACCTTCTTTCTTCATTGGAGAAAATATACTGCTTTCTACATGCTTTTCCTAAGCCAAGACTGCTTTTTTTCTTTTGCTTTTCTGGCTGTACAGTTCACATGGGCAGTTGTCAACAGCTCCCTATTGCACTGTGGGTTTCAGGGGTGCTGCCTAACTGCAGATTGTTCTTTTCCAAATCTATGCCTGGCTTTGCTGATTTATGCTAATCAGTGGTCAATCTTCCTCCTATACCTTACCCTGGATATTTTGGGGTTTTTCCCCCATCCTTCAAACTCTGGCTTACTGGAAACGTGTTATTGGTAGGTTTTTTTCCTCCGTTCTTGTTTTCCCATTCATATCTTTTCATATATCACCTATATTTCTCATAGTTTATCCTCTATACCCTCTACACCATACAGTCTCTTTCATAATCCAAGTTAACAGTGTAACCACCTGTTTTTTGGTCATCTCCAGGTGACTGTCACATAATGGCAATTTTTCTTTTGGTTCATTTGTCTGGGGGAATTTACAAACCCAATTGCTAAAAACCAAAAATTTTAAATCTGGAATACTACTACTACTACTAGGTAGCATTTATTGACTCTCTGGAAACTGTGTTGTTTGCATGTAACTGTTACTTTCCTAATTTTCACAATTATGATGTCTTGTGGGTATTCATATTCTCATTCTATAGGTGAGGAAACTGAGTCTTAGTGCCCAACACGTGAGCAGGAGAGCATGTGGTTTTCATGAGCTCATCTCACTTCAAAGCCTGTAGTTCTTTTCCTACCCATTTCTGGCCTAAAAGTAAAACCTTTTACTAATAGTAAAAGATTTGCTGATAATATATATTTTTTTCCTCTGTTACAAAGGTATCCCTTTTTGGGATACCGTAGACATTCTGCCACTACATACTTTCTTTTGAGATTAAAGAATAGATTTGCAGTCCCTCTGTTACACATTTTGGCATTGTGGGTTCGGAGTTCATGTTACAGGGCACTTTTTAGTAATAGCACATATGTAATTTGCCACCTTTTCAAGATAGAATATCTTGTTTTTCAGAAATATTGCAAAAATACTGAAGTGTTAGTATTTATAGAATGTCAGCACAGGGTGACATTATCAGAATCCTCTTCATTAGCTTCTTCATTGTTGAGTGTCCTACAGTTCACCACCATGTAGGAATCTTTTGCCACAGTGCTGTGGATTCAAAGCCCCATGTGATGTCAGGGGTTTACCCCTGGGTATCTCAGTGTGGAAAGTCTGTTTCTATCTCCATGTCTTTTGAAAGGATTCTGGGACTGTTGGTCTGTGGGTAAGGACTAACTGTTTCTGCAAGTGTTTAAGTTTATTTTGATCCTAATTTAGTCAAAGAATGAAGCATAGCAGGGAGGGGCAGTTCATGTAGTGATCCACGTGTCACCAAATGGAGAATCCAGTCTTGTCTGGGGATTTTAGCTAAGTTCAGGATAGTTGAGGTTTGAATTCTGTTTACACTTGGCTAAACATTACTTCCTGTTTCTAAAGAAAAGAACCTTAACAAAATTTGGACTTAGCCCATACAATGTTTTCTAAAGGGGAAGTATAAATGAGTCGGAAACGTTTCCAGATTAGATTTCCCCTAAGCTACCCCTGGGCTTATAGAGTGAAGGGGGAATACTTGGCAAGACTGATTTGAATCTGTGAGCAGCTGGGACACTTTACCAGGACCATGATGCCTCCAGTTGCACTGTTGCTAACACTCACTGCCAGAGCCAGCTCTGTTCTCGCTGATGAAGCAGGACTCTCATCAGAGTTACTCTGACTTGTAGTTTAGAAGCTCACTCTTCTGCCTAGGTTAAATAGATTTTGCCACTGAACTCTATTTTTTGATCAATTTTTAAAAAGAGCTTGGCTTATAAGTGTTATACTATTAAAACATTAGGAACTTTGCCTATTGGTGTTTTATTTACTTTGGAAAATCCACTTTAAATGCAAAATTTTTTTACTTTTATCTCTCAGAGGACTTATGAAAGGTGGAAGAGACTTACTCACCTTGTATTTGAATCTACTGGACTAACAGTTGAATGAAATAATTCACCGTCACCATCCATATCAAATTTAAATGGAAAATATCTTTTTCTTTCAATGAGTGTGTGTTACTTTTGTAATTACAAAGAAGGCTATGTTATGAAAATAAAGCAGCATCTCCTCTCAAGGGCTGTGTTGGCCTATGGTCCTTGTGCATAAAGTGAAAGTGAGATGCTGACTCATTTCCTGATTCATCTTTCTATTCTTTCGTAGGTGTCTGTTACTAAGGCTGAAAAAGAACTGGGATTTGCCATCCAAACATGCTTTATCTCTCCATATTCAAACCCTGATAGGATGTCTCATTACACCATTATTGAGAATATTTGTCCTAAAGATGAATCTGTGAAATTCTACAGTCCCAAGAGAGTGCACTTTCCTATTCCGCAAGCCGACATGGATAAGAAGCGATTCAGCTTTGTCTTCAAGCGCGTCTTCAACACCTCACTGCTTTTTCTACAGTGTGAGCTGACGCTGTGTACCAGGACAGAGAAGCACCCCCAGAAGTTGCCTAAGGTTTGTGGGCCTTCATTCATTTGAACTGTTATTTTGGCATTTTTAGGTGAGGCAGAAAAGTTTAATCCCAAGGTCTTACAGGTTGAGGTTTTTGGTTTTGGAACTGCCCAACTGAAGTATTAAAGTCAGTATTAGCAGGCACCCGTGAGTTTTATGGAGTCTTAGAGAATAAATCCTGACAGCATGATTTTCTTTTTTCCATGCGTGCTACTTAGTAGTACCTACGAGTGATAAATCAAGACTGTTTTCCATGGAGGAAGAGGTCTGGCTTTATCTTTGCTTTTCAGATAATTTGGAGTGCCAAAAATACAGCAAGCCGAAAGTACAGATTCATTGCGAGAATTAATTTTTCCAGGTCCTGCTGAGACTGGCATTGTAATTGTTCTTTAACCTTTTCTGTGTGAATTATAAGGGTGTCTTGTCTCAGGGTGACTTCTAGGGAAAACTAACAAATATTTTAGCTTTTCTCACTTTCATATCTGTTCATCATGTTTGCCTTCTGTCACTCCCCAGTTTAAATGTTCTTTTGCCATAACAAAAAGCAGAACCATTTGACCTTGGCGGAATGCCTACAATAGGGGAGACCTGCAAGGTTAATTATGATACTCATTAGGTTGGCCTTGTATATGAAAAGTATCTTCTGCCTGTAGTTTTGTTTCCGTGATCTGCCATAATTATGTACAATTTCATATGTGCATTTATTCCGTGGCTATCTCACACAGTGTAAACTGATTTCCAATTCTTTCATAGTCACATATCAACCAATGTCTAAAAGGCTAAGAATCAAGCAGTATTATTAGTAATATATGTATGGAATTTTCTTATTTAATTCACAGGTTGTAAGTCTTAGGTATGGAGGTGGGAGGAAAAGCTATCATTTCCAAATAGATTATGATTGATCTGAATCCCTTGCATCATTATATTCCCTGGGCATCCATTTCTCTGATAACACCCAAGAGAATTTTGTTTGCAAATGAAAATACAGCAGATATGATAATCATTAGGGAACATATATACAGTGATTTAGACTGTATTCCTCAGTTTGCTTTTGGCAGTATGAATGCGTTCGCCTTGTGGGCATTCACCATCAAGGTTGGGACTTAGTGGACAGTGGTAAAGAGCTGTGGGGAACTTCATGTGTGGCTGTGGGACCAGCTGCTTCCTCTGGGCAGAAGGGTAACGTTTAAAGGTTAGAGGTCTTGGAAGGGAGGCCTAGCAGTTACCAGGGATCTTTGATGTGGCTTTGGCTGTTACTTCTCTCTGAGCCTGGCCTGGAACACATGAGCCCAGCTTCACGTGTGTTAATCTGGGGAAATTAATCCTAAAATTTTCTTCCAGAACACTCTTAAGGAGAGTTCTAAGCCTCAGGGGACGGCATGATGGGATATAACCCTAAACCTTAAGTCGTCCTTTACCCCCAAGGTGCGATACCACGGAAAGAACCTGGGACTGAGAAGGAAGGTATCCCCTCAGAACCTGTGCTTCCTCATTTATAAAACCCTGATAATAATACCTGGCTTCCCTCTTGGGTAGAGGAGCAAACAGGACAGCAGATAAAATGACAGCCCCCGCTGTATCCAGCAGAGGCTTGGATGAGCTTTTACCACTGTCTTCCTGCTTGCTGCTTTTAGGTACTATTTCCACATTTCTATTCTGAGTGCTTTCTGTGACAACGGAGCCAAAGTGTCTTCTAGGAAGAGGTCTCGGAGATTGTTGAGACCAACCCTGTCCTTTGCTGATGAAACCGAGACCCAGAGAGTAGAGTGTCTTACCCAGGGTCACCCACCACTGAATTAAATGTAGAATCATCGACTCTTGCTTAACTGAAGAGCTAATGGGAAAGTAACAGTAAACTGAAACAGGAAAGCAAAATGCAAATCTTTTCAATCATCATGCCTCTCCACAGAAAATTTGTTGTTTTTCTTTACAAGAGGGCTCTTGTTAAAGGCTTTTCTCTTTTTGAGAGGGTAGGGGTGGGATGGTGAGGGTTGTCTTATAGTAAGTGTCTGACTGGCATGTTGCTCAGAACAGCAATGATGGTAAAGTCTTTGCTCTTTTGTGTTTGGAAAAGATGGAACTCAATTAGCTTTTTGGCCTGCTACAGACTTTTGAAATGAATGATGGATTAATATGTCTTCTTACCACGGAAGCTGTCATTCACATTAGAGTTATACCTATTAGGCCGGGTGTGGGTGGCTCATGCCTGTCATCCTAGCACTTTGGGAGGCCAAGGTGGGCAGATCGCTTGAGCCTGGGAGTTCAAGACCAGCCTGGTCAACTTAGTGAGACCCCTATCTGTTTATATATATATTAGCTGGGTGTAGTGGCGCACACCTGTAGTCCCAGCTACTGGGGAAGCTGACAGAGGAGTATGACTTGAGCCCATGAGACCAAGGCTGCAGTGAGCCATGATTGTACCACTGCACTCCAGCCTGGGTGACACAGCAAGACCTTGTCTCAAGAAAAATAAGAATTATACCGATTGATAAGTATAGACAAGAAACCAAAGTTATTTTAAAGAAAAAAAGTGTGGAGTGTGATCATATTTTTTCAAAACAGATGTCATGGGCCTGGGTATGCTCATTAATAGGTTTGAGGCCTTGAAATAGAATTAGAAGCAGCTGATCTCATGGCCTCCACAACCTGGGCACAACTTCCCAGGACCTGCATTTTGAAACATTAAAAGCAGATGACCCTGGAAAGTTCAGTTTTACAAGAGTCTATACCAGGATTAAAAATGAAACAACATGATTATCTTTTTGGGCAAAAATGTAAAATCTGTAACCTTTATAAAGTATTATAGACAGTCCCCATACAACCATTCTGTTTTCCACTCTAAGTATTCAGTAAATTATGTGAGCTGTTCAACACTGTGTTATGAAATAGGAGGCTTTGTGTTACATGATTTTATCCAACTGTAGGTTACTGTAAGTGTTCTGAACATGTTTAAAGTAGGCTGGGCTAAGCTATTTTGCTCAGTAGTTTAGGTATATTAAATGCATTTTCAACTTAGTGTTATTTTTAGTTTACAATGGGTTTGTCAAGATGTAATTTCATCATAAGTGGAGGAGCATCTTTACAGGGAGTTTCCCACAATCACAAATCACAAACCTGAACCATGTGAATGAAGCCAGCTTGGTGAGGACCAACACTAAGTATATAATTTCTCCATTTTTCAAAGTAAATAACAGTAAAATGTTTAGTTTTGTGGGAAGAAGAGGAGGGGGAGGACAATATTAAGAAACTATCCAGTGATATTTGCATTTTCAGGTACAACCAAAAATCCACTGGGCCTTCTATGATATCTCCCAGGTAATTTGGTGTTCTCTGAAAAACACCCACCTCTCTTGCTTTTCTGTAGTGAATGGCCGTGTGCTGTCTGATAAAAGGCCACAGGACAGCTGTGCAGGTTGAGCTGGTGAAGGCACTTTTGAGCGGCCCCTGACTCTGTGCTTTGCTCTGCCTCCCTGCAGTGCGTGCCTCCTGAGGAAGCCTGCACCTCGCTGGATGCCTCGATAATCTGGGCCATGATGCAGAATAAGAAGACGTTCACCAAGCCCCTTGCTGTGATCCACCACGAAGTAGGACCTAAAGGTGAGCTTCGGGAGGCACGATCAGAGCATGGGGCCTAAGTGCTGCTCGTTAAGAAGACCTAATACTGTAAATCAAAGTCCAGTTTTATTTACAAGATAACTAAAGGGCCAGTTAGTTACTTTAGAAGATGATTCTTTGCCCAAAGAGTCTTTTCTTCAGCTGGTTGTCTTACAGCCATTATGGCTTAGTTGTAAGTAATATATTTGAAAATTATTTCCTCTGTAAAAAATCAGGTCTAGGTTGTCCCTGTCATAAGGTCACTCCCCCTTGCTTTCAAATATGCTTCCTTGAGTGTGAAAAAAGAGTTCGCGTTAGTCCCATGTCCTGGGAATTGCACACAATCCACAGTTGATCTTTCTGTGATATACTACTAAAGGTTATGCTGGCTATAACCTATTGTATTGCTTTATCAAAATTACAGATGCCTTTGAGAATATGTGAACATTATTCATCGTAGGTTTAACAAATGAGAACCACTGCCCAAATGCATCTTATAATTCAGTTTTCAGGATTTTGCACAATCACATTTGTTGCTGGAAGCCAAGCACGCCTCTTTCTCCATGTGCAGGAACATTCAGCAATCTGTACTTCTGGGGAAAAAGGAAGGATGTGCCCTAAGGGGTGTGGCATCAGTACCTGAGAGGACAGGCAGGGCAGAGCCAGGCCTGGCATGGACCAGGCCAGCCAGAGCAGCAGAGAGGCAGAGCTGGGCCCTAACAAATGTTAGGAGTGGATATGAGGTCCTGTGGGTAGTGAGAAGAGCATCTGACAAGGACCCGCATCGCAGCTCCAAAGGGTATGAACAAGCAAGGACACACCAGGCAGCTGTCAACGTCTGAGAGGTGGAACCAAATGTCACATAGGGATATCTAGGCAGTTACAGTTGTCACCATCTAGAAACATTGCTATCTAAGGGTGTCAAACCGAAAGAAGGCTGGGAGAGCGAAAGCGGATTCCCAGCAAGGTTGGATATTTCCGAGTTAGAGCTACAGGCTGCCTCTCACCACTCTGAGGGGCACAGAGGAGCCTGGGCACCAAGGGCCTTGACAAAAGCCAGTACTCTTATTGGCTGCAGTTGCTGTGCATTAGCTGGAAGATCTGCTGGGTGGTGCTGATACCAGATCCAGGGTTTGTGGTGGCCCTGGGATGGCATTCCTGATCTGAACTTGTTGGATTGAAATTTGGCAAGACTAGGCAGCAGGGGTGACCCTGGAGTGGGTGGGACCTACCAGAATAGAGGCCTGCGGGTACTGTCTAGTGTCTTATGTGGTTCACTAACCTTTGTGAAAACAGCCGTGCCATTCCAATTGTGATATCTGGTGGTGGCGTCATGAATGAATGTGCTCTCCCTCAAAACGGCAGAAGAGTGTAGGTGGCGGGCACACTGGATTGGAGCTGGGAGCCTAAGGCACTGCGTTTAGCTTTCTCTGCTAACTGGCTGTGGGACCTTGGAGAACTCTCCCTACCATCACCTCTTTGGGTTTCATTTTCTTTATCTGGAAAGGAGAGGTTTGGACCAGGTGACTTCAAAAAGGTCCTTTCAGTTGAAATGCTCAAACTACGCTGTTTGAAGAAGCAAAATAACCTTTAATTCACTTTCCTGGCTGTACTAAAGTTGGTGTGGAATGTACATGAGATGTTCCTCAGCAACATTTTTGTTGTTGTTTGTTTTACTTTTACTGATTGGTTTTCAACCATTTGAAAGTATAACAGACCCAGTCTTTATATAAATGGATTGTCCAAGGAGTTCCTTTTTATTGGGTTCGGGAGAAAGAAATAAGAATAAGTTGTGTTGCAGAATAATCATGATTGGGCAGCAGCTGGCTCTGTTTTGTACTACGAAACTGGTTTTGTTACCAGAAAGGGGTCCCAATTCAGACCCCAAGAGAGGGTTACTGGATTTCACCCAAGAAAGAATGACAAGTCCACAGAGTAAAGTGGAAGCAAGTTTATTAGAGAAGTAACAAAACAAAAGGATGGCTGTTTCATAGAGCAGCCCCAGAGGCTGCTGGTTGGCTATTTTTATGCTTATTTCTTGATCATATGCTAAACAAGGGGTGGATAATTCATGAGTTTTCCTGGAAAGGGGCAGGCAATTCTTGGAACTAGTGTTCCTCCCCTTTTTAGACCATATAGGGTAACCTCTAGGCTTTGCTATAGCATTTGTAAACTGTCATGGTGCTGGTGGGAGTGTCTTTTAGCATGCTCATATATTATAATTAGTATTTAATGGGCAGTGAGGACGACCAGAGATCACTGTCATTGCCATCTTGGTTTTGATGGGTTTTGGCCAGCTTCAGCCGGCTTCTTTACTGCAACCTGCTTTATCAGCAGGGTCTTTATGACCTGTATCTTATGACCTCCTCTCTCATCCTGTGACTGAGAATGCCTAACGTCCTAGGAATGCAGCCCAGTAGGTCTCAGCCTTATTTTACCCAGCCCTATTCAAGGTAGAGTCGCTCTGGTTCAAACATCTCTGGCAATTTAACAATAAGAGCAGCTACCGCGGATTCCATCTGTTACTCGTAACTATTTTGAGAAAGGTAATTCTGCTAGTAATTGAAGGCAGCAGCTTGCTTTTTCCCATGCCAGACAATAATTAGGCATTAATATTGCAGCAGTATAACTTCCAGCAATTCATCCATTCTTCTTTTGAGCCTGTGGTATTTTTCTAAGTAATTTCTCTTGCAAATTAGGTAATTACTTTTATTTAAACTTAGTATAATTATACTGAAAGTTCAATGTTTTCTTAGGTAAAAGTTCAAGAGGAAAATTTTACCAAATATCAAAGCAATTTTATGAGATTTTTCTAATTGAGACTGGATTTTAGTTGAGAAGCAGATGGGTGAAGAAAGTTTATTACTTAGGTTTGTTAAACAAATTGAGGAGGTTAAACTGTAGGCCAGCTTCCTAGGGGCTGTATGCAAATTCGCTTTCTAACTTTGCACTGACTGGGGTAAGTTTTCTGGCAGTTTTCAGCTGTGTCTGACTCCTCTCACCGTTTATATTTATTTTCTTTTGACTCTAAAATCATTTCTCCTCAGTGCAGACCATTGGAGTCTGTGCCTTCTGCCTCACAGTGAATTGGAATAGTCATTTGAAAAGAGACTGGGACCGTTTGCCTAATCCCATTGGTTTATTTGAATAATAACAGGTCATGAGTGTTCTTCCTGCCAGACAGCTCTGTGTCCTTTTATTGTAGAATCTGTGGGAGCGAGCAGATCACTTACTGGAATTTACTTTTGGGGTAAAAATTTCCCAACCAATGGACACTTCACTGTGTTTTTTACTACATAGGTGCTCTTTGAAGGCCATGCCAAAGCTCCAACTATCCCTTGTCATTTGGTTCATCTTATTTTTCAACACCTGGATTTTCTGGGACAGCAGTTAAAGGCTCTGGTTGTCAACTTCATAGCCAGAGAACTGCTCTGTGGCCACCACTGCCAGTAGCACTGACATACTTCAGTGTTTCTTCTTTGGACAGGAAGTAGGCAATCAAGACTAGAAAAATAATTCTGGATTCCTTCTCTTTTTAATGCAACCTCCCTGGGCACATCTTTGCCACTTTTGATCTCTAAGTCCCTTGGGAATCAGTGTTAGGTTAGTATTCTTTTACTATTTAAATTTTTAACAACAGATGAAAGTTTAAAGCTGGTGGTGGTGATAGTGATGGAGATGAGGATGATGATCTAACATTTGTTGAGTATTTACTTTGTGCAGGGCTCTGTGCTAAATGCTTTATATGGATTATTATATTTCATCCTCATAGCACCTCCGTATAGAGGTAACTTGGCCAAGGGCATACAACGTATAAATTGTTGATCTGGGATTCAAATTCAGGCACTTTGATTCCAGAGCCTGTGCTCTTAAATCCTATGCCTTATTCCAGATGGGGGTTGATGCATCTATCTTCACACCCCTCTTCCTGTCCCACTTCTCTGTTTTTATACCATATCGTATTAGTATTCAAGGTAACACCCCAAATACCCTAATGATTGTGAACTGAAAGGAAGATGAAGAATTTTAGGAAAAAAGTCTGTTGACCCATGTAACCCATCACGTTACTTGTTGGGAAATGTGTAACCTGTTTAATAGAGTATTAAATTTGAGGAGAAGTTCTGTGATTTTCAGTAGTAACTCACAGAAAAAAGCCCAGAAAACCTAAATGGTTTATGCATATTATGGTTTGTGACAAAACATTTAAAATAGTTGAGATAGTTCCATCCTACCCAATTTTCTGAAATTTTGAAGTATAGGCATATTAGTGCTGTTTGCCTTGGATTCTGTGACCACTTTTTACAACATTTGAGAGCACTTGGGCTTATGCAGTAAAAATGATTACACCACACCAGAGATGATATTTTTTTAAATGGTGAAAGGGAGGAGTAACCATTTCTCTGAAACGGTGCACATACACAGAAAAGCATGAACTTGGATGGAAGGAGCAATAAATACCATTCCAAAATTTGCCATGATTTATATACCTATAGATGTATTTAATTCTTAGCAAGTTAAATATTTGAGATACTGAAATTTCTCCATATTTTCACTACCAAACTTTAAAAAATAAAAATGCCTGCATATCTTGGATACTCAGTAACTGTTAATTTCCTCTCCTTCCTCTCAACGTCTCAGCCAAACTAGAGGTTTTTTGGGAAGGGAGGGTTGAGGAAGGGAAAGTTGTGAACGTCGGTTGGAAGCTGATCCAAGAGAGGCATTGCTTTTTTGGAACACATTTGTTCTTTCCAGAATAAAAATACTCTAAAGGACCAGCCAGGTTTTGTCCTCAAGCTGAGGTCGAGGTGAGGGAAACTGAGTGGAAAGATGGAGAAATGCTTAATTGATAGACTAGGGCATTCAGTCTCTATCCAAGAAGGGAAGGAGGTATATCATAGGGATTTCTTTTAACACCGTGTATTTTACATTTTATTTATTTAGTTAGTTTGAGATGCAGTTTTACTCTGTCACCCAGGCTAGAGTGCAGTGGTGCAATCTTGCTTCATTGGAACCTTCGCCTCCTGGGTTCAAGTGATTCTCCTGCCTCGGCCTCCCAAGTAGCTGGGATTACAGGCGCCTGCCACCATACCCAGCTAATTTTTGTACTTGTAATAGAGACAGGGTTTCACTGTGTTGGCCAGGCTTGTCTCAAACTCATAACCTCAGGTGATCTGCCCGCCTCTGCCTCCCAAAGTGCTGGGATTACAGGTGTGAACCACCACACCTGGCCTGTGTTTTACATTTTAAAAACCTTTTTATTTTGAAAAATTTCAAATATATACAAAAATAGAATAGGCTTCAACAATTGCCAATTTATGGTGAATCTGGTTTTATAACTTTGTCATCCACTGAATTGTTTTGAAGGAAATTCAAACATTTAATTTCATCCATAAATATTCCAGTATGTTAAGACCCATCAGAAGATCTCAAGTAGGAAACTGATGATTAGGTCATTTAGGAAGATACTCTGAAAATGGTGTGAAGGTTGCATTGCTGGGGAAAGCACCCAAGAATAAAATATACATGATATGTATGGTTATTTATTCCAAAAACTGTTTATCGAGTACATAATATATGGTAGGTATATAGTGGGCAACTTATCCTGTCTTTAAGGCCTTTACAGCCTAGTGTAGAGTTTCTCAATCCCGGTACAATCAGTGTTTGGACTGGAATGCCCTTTGAGTTGGGGGCTGCCTGTGTGTTTTTGGATATTGAGCAGCACCCCTCGTCTCTACCCACCACATGCTAGTAGCAACACCCTCCCACCACCAGCCCAGTTGTAACCATCCAAAATGTCTCTAGATGTTTCCAAATGTCCCCTGGAATAAAAATCACCCACCACGTGAGACACACTGGTCTAGTGGCAGGATACAGATAAGTGAACAGGTAGTTGCAATGAATCCCATAAATATTGAAAAAACACAGAGAAAGGGTTCAGTTACAGTGACATCAAGTTAGTAAAAACTGTATCTTAAATGGTGCCTGCACAAAGACCTCCCGAGTCTCCAGGAGGAATCTTCCTCTCCCCATTCTTCCCTTTGCCAAATGCCAGTAGATGTGGGTACCAGTTGGATGCCTTGTTTCATTGCAGGCTCACTTTGTTCTATGGCATCTAGTACCAAATGGAACACTAAAGGCCAAAAGCTGTGGTCAATTACTCATGCATAACCCCAAAAATATCCCGTTTATGAAAACCATGCCGAACAATCTGAGGAGGGAAATTTTGGTTCTAGAGGTAAACCCAAAATTGGCTCAGGGTATAGGAAAAGATTTAATTCAGAACATTGATTACGGTTTGTCCTTTCTGTAAAGAAATCTTTATTGTTATAGTTTTCTTTACAGCAATAGCTAAGATTCCTTTCTTACAATCTTATCCTTAAACCAAAAGTAAATATTGTTACATCCACTCTTTTCCTCTCAGCATGCCAGCTCGATGATAGGGTTCCGGTGGAGATCAAGCCATTTTAATTGTACTCAGGGGTTCTTAGGGATTTGGGAAGAGAAAAGTTTGAGGATAGAATCCTTTAACCTTAGTTCTGCAGCCTGTGCTTGTTATTGCTTGTGCACAGAAATCACAAAGGGACTCCACCCAGGGGAAATGAACAACAACTGTTTCTGTTTAGCTCCGTGAGAAGGCCCCTATTTGGGGTGGGGGTAAAGGATTAGATCATAACAGAAATCCATTAAGAATTTTAAAACAATGCCATCCATCACACAGGCCTTGCTATAAAACCTAAACTCTTACATGTGAGTCTCCTTGGAAGAGAACCATAATTTTTCAACCACTGGGGGATTCTGAGTGAGAAAGTTTAACCAGGGGTGGTTGATTGGATGGAATTATTCCCAGAAGTGTGTATATTTCTTACATGATGCATACTGTAGCAACCTTTAAATGCCTTTGGACTTAGTTCAGGGAATCAAATACTACTTCTTGAAAGTAGGAGAAGTCTGTGGCTAGATACTCTTCCTTCATAGAGTTCTTGGGAGTTTAAAATGAGACAATATAAGTGAAGGCTTTTTATCTACTGCAAAACACCATACAAATGTACAAATGTAAGGCATCACTGTTGTTATTACTGCCAGTGTGGCTGATGGGACCCAGCTCCCAGGAGAGTGCATTCTGTAGTTAGCATAATTAGTGTGTTTTCTGCATATTGAATTAGATTTTCTTAAAAACATACAATCATTTTTATTTTCTCAGTAATTGCATATATCCTCATCCTAGGGCCACTATGTTGCACAACTCCAGGGGGCACCATTTAATTGTGGTGTCTCTGATTCATCTGGTAAGATTCCTTCCCCTAGAGCCGGACATTGATAACTCACGTGGCCAGAATGTTGACCCACCCATCGGAGATGGTTAATCCTGAGAATTTACAATTCTGTTTTATTTGACCCTGTCTAGCTTCTATAGACATCAGTTCAAATGCCGCTTGTTTGGGTCAAATTTTCCCAAGTTCTTTTTGTTTCACTGTGAATTCAGACACAAGATGTGTGTGCCTTCTGTAGTGAATGAAAATGAAGATGGAAAGAGAGGTGCTAAACCTGTATCACTTTTAAACTCCAAAGAGTAAGGTCAAGGTCTGTACCAGGACTCAGCACACTTTTTCTATAAGGGACCAGATAGTGATTACTTTTTATTTGTGGCTCATATACTTCCTGTCTCAGCAACTCAACGCTGCTGTTATAGCATGAAAGCAGCCATAGACAGTATGTAAATGAATGAGCATGGCTGCATCCATATAAAACTTCATTTATGGAGTCAATTTGGATTTCATATAATTTTCATATGTCATAAAATATCCTTTTTGGATTTTTTTTTTTTTTTTTTTGAGATGGAGTCTCGCTCTGTCGCCAGGCTGGAGTGCAGTGGTGCATCTTGGCTCACTGCAACCTCCACCTCCCGGTTCAAGAGATTTTCCTGCCTCAGTCTCCCAAGGAGGTGGGACTACAGGCGCACACCACCATGCCCAGCTAATTTTTGTATTTTTAGTACAGACGGGGTGTCACCATGTTGGCCAGGATGGTCTTGATCTCTTAACCTTGTGATCTGCCCGCCTCAGCCTCCCAAAGTGCTAGGATTACAGGCATGAGCCACCATGCCCAGCCCTTTTTTGATTTTTAAAAAATCTTTTCAAAATATAAAATTCATTCTTAGCTCATGGGACAAAATACAAATATAAGCAGTGGATTATAATATCCCAACTGCTGGTCTCAGCCTCACTGCTAAAGATAATGGGTAGCTGTGCACAAATAGTTATTTCATCAGTGCTTCCCCAGCTAATGACAGAGCTACGCTCACCAGTCGTTTAGCCTGCTAGGCAGAACTTTGGAATTCTGGTTCAACCTCTGCCCTGATGCTTTCCAGCTGTGACCTTGGGCTCTGGTCACATGATATCAGAGTCTCAGGCTGCTCATTTCCAAAACAGTGATACAAAATTTTTTTCTGCCTTCCTCATAGCACTGGTGTGAACCACATATGAGCATATTCATTGTCTAATTCCTGGTTTCCTCTGTGGCCTCCATTTGAAAAAAGTACACCAACATTTTAATCATCCTTCACCAAACATTTCTGGAAGACCTATTCTATGCCAGTCTGAGTCCTTGGGGATATACAGATGACTGAGAACTAGACCTTGCCCTCAGAGGAAAATTTAAAAAGAGAAAGGGAACTAAAACTAGGAGGCATTGTGGCACATGTGTAACAAAGGAGGGATGGAATGAGCAAGGATGGAAGAGACTAGCTCTGCTGGGATGGATATGGAACAGTGGGAGACTCAGGCAAAGGTCCCTCAGTGAAAATGCCAGCAAAGCAGGTCTGGGGAGGAGGCTGTCTCGGGATAGCTTGCAAAGCATGATGGCACGGAGCAGCGAAGAGAATTTGGGGAACTTAAATTACCAAGTTCGGGGAGCCCATCATGGGTGAAGGACCCCATCAGGAAAGGAGGCTGGAGAGAGAGGGTAGAGGAAGGAGGGAAAACTTTGTGTGCCATGTTAAAGAGTTTGGATTTTTTTCCCCTATAAAGGAAGGAGAGTCGTCAAGGGGGTTAATCAGGGTTATAAAATGATCAGCTCTGGGCTCTGGAATTTTCACTCTGGGGCAAATGTGGAGGAGGAAATAATTAGGGGGAGGGTAGTGGTGGAGACAAGGGGGCCTCTGTGATAATCCTGATGAGCAATGAAGGGGAGTTAAACTATAGGATAATAGCATTAAGGATAGAAGAACCAAGATACTTTTACAAAATGTGTATATTTAAAGAATATTTTGAATGCTGGGCACAGTGGCTCATGCCTATAATCCCAGCATTTTGGGAGGTCAAGGCAGGTGGATTGTTTGAGCCCAGGAGTTAGAGACCAGCCAGGGCAACAGGGCGAAATCCTGTCTTTACAAAAAATATAAAAATCAGCTGGTGTGGTGCGTAAGGTTGTAGCTCCAGCTACTCAGGAGGCTAAAGTGGAAGGATCGCTTGAGCCTGGGAGGCGGAGACTGCAGTGAGCTGAGGGCCCCGTGTCCTCCAGCCTGAGCAACTAAGTGAGACCCTCAAAAAAAAAAAGAATATTTTGAAAGCAGAATAATATTATAGAGTACACTGGAAAAGCATGGTATTTAAAGGTATAGAATTTTTATGTAAGTAAATAAAAAGATACACAAACACATACACAAATCGTCAGACCCAAATTCCCTAAGTTTAGGTGTTTGCCTTCAAATTTTCTTCAAATCGGAGAGCTTATATAATTGATTGTTAACAAAGTACAACACTTAAAATTTTCGGGTAACTCATGTAGTTTTGATATCTGAAGAGAATCGTTGATAGAGCTTTCTCAAAGTCTTTATTAACAAATGGAAAAGTGTCAGTTTCTGCTGAGATTTTGATGACCCTTTGCTTAAATCTTGTTTCTCCATGGAATACACTGTGATTTATGTTTTTGTTTCAGAAAAAGGTCCAAGTGTGAAGGAACCAAATCCAATTTCTCCACGTAAGTCTTTATGCAATTATTTCGAAATAAAACCTCCTGGGCTTTCCTAAGAATGAGTTGGTTAGTGAACATTTGCCAAACTTTGAGTTTTGATAAGGAGACTTCTGCTCTCATTCTCCCTTCCCCTTTCCTCTTTTGCTCATATTTTTCTCCTTTCCTCTGTCCTTTTTTTATCCCTGCTTTCTTTTTCCCTTTCCACCTTTATTATTTTAGAATATTAATTTGTTGATCCATTGGCATGTATGGATTAAATGGGAAGGTAGTAACTTATTTAAAGAGATAAGTTAATGACTTGCATGTTTATATCTGTTCTGACCTGAAGGTATTCACAAACAGCCGTGGGAGTGGTTTGCTTTAAGTCTTATCAACAACATTTATTTGCTCAGAGAAGTAACGCTAAGGGAACTCATTGCTATACTTTCAAGACAATCTGTAGTGCAAGAGCCAGGGGCACCAGGGAGAGCATGTAAGAATGAAAGAGAAAGCAACACCAATTACTACAGAATGAGAACTTGGAAATTGTCTAAAACAATTTCATTGTTTTATGTGGAAGAAAATGCTGACCCCAAAATATTCCTGCCTCATTGGCATTGAGGCAGGATTTGAACCTGGACTTCCAAGCTGTCCACCCAGAGCTCATCTACATAATATTGTTTCATGAGGAGAATTTGTGTATCTGTGCTTTTTTTTTCCTTTCCTAAGACTCTCCCAGGGTTAGTCTCTATGGCTGACTCTTCACTACATGTAACAATCAGTCTGGAAAGTTCTTTTACAAAGTGCTTCATAAACCATTCTCTTAAGTGGATTATTGTTATTTTTTCATTATGGAACAGTATGAACTCAGAGACATATATCGACACATATCCGTCTTTGGAAATTTAGATTAGTTTCACTAAAAACTTGTAATCATGTTTGACTTTTGCATCCATGGGTATAAAAAGGCAATCATTTTCATTTTTAGGACTAGATTAAATAGGTTGACGGCTCGGTGCAACTTCCCCTCCAGAGAGCTCTTCCCACCTCTCCCTCCATCTATTAGATCTTCATCCATTTTACAAACTCAGGTGTTGACCCTCTGGCTTCAGCAGGTGACTAAGCTATCTGCATTTTTCAGAAGTTAAATGAACACACCAAAGAGCACGGGGCTAGAAGAGCGGGGACCAGAACTTGGGAGTTTGGATCCCTCCAGACTCGTTTCCACCATGGCATACTTTCCCCGAGCCTTTGGAGTGCTGGCCTGCTCAAACGTCGCAGGAGTGTACGGCAGTCTTCAGTGTAAAAAAAATAGCTTTCTTTACACTGAAGTGAGTTGAAAGGCAAGGGGATTTAGTTTATATAGAGATCACTGGAGCTGCTTCTGATTGGAGCGGAAAGTAGAACTAGTATGAAAAATAGTGGGGAGATCCTGTATCTCCCACTTGTATCAAAACCCAGAGACCTTAGAAATTGTATTCTACCAAAAACCCCTCTCCCTTGGAAACCAATTTTAACTTTTTATAAGTGACTCAAAGAAGGTAGTTCTCTTAAATGAAAGGAAATGTTCTATTTCTGGGGCCTGGAATTAATTTCAGATATAAAAATCTTTGCCAAATGGAGAAACAATTGGTTCTATTTATATGTTTTGCTGACCATAAAACTGACATCACTCCCCACTGGGAAGTATTTCCATTCCCCTCATAGAAAGATCACGGTTGGAAAAGTGTTAAAAAGTAGGTTGTTTTAAATGACACAATATGAAGCTGTTAAGATTAAGAGTTTAATATGAGGAGATCGGTGAAATGTTATAACCCACAGGACTAGTTTATTTTTGTCCTATATTTTCTTCTCCTTTCTGTTATCTTTCGTACTTGTAAATGTTCATGAAAATATGTGTATAAAGTATTCTAAAGTGTGTGTTTTCTGTTCAGTGTCTCATTTTTGAAGGTGTTCAATGAATAAGCAGCAATAAGTGAGATTTTGATCATGGAAGTTCACTTTATTTTTCAAAGCATCTTAACCTGTGAATTTTCAAGCCACCCTCCATTCAAATAGCAGGTCCTCAGAGCGAGACAATGAAATGACAGGCTTAAGATTTTACAGCGTTTGTAAATCTGATTTTTTACTTTGTTCATCAAAATAAATTGCAAACTGAGAATACCTCCATTGAAAAAAATTTGCAACTTACAAAATACAGTGTATTTTATTGGCATTCTCATTGCATTCTCAGATTTTATTAGTGCTCACCCTTTATGACAGTGCTTGTGAAACATGCAGACTAACCGAAAAGTTGCGTGTATTGGTTTCTCTCCTTTATAGCAATTTTCCATGGTCTGGACACCCTGACCGTGATGGGCATCGCGTTTGCAGCCTTTGTGATCGGAGCACTCCTGACGGGGGCCTTGTGGTACATCTATTCTCACACAGGTTAGTGTGACTGTTGAGTATGAGTTGCCAAACAACTTGTGTTCCTGCCACACACTAGACACTCAGTGTTTTGTTGGACAAAATAACAAATGAAAGTTCATTCCTACTATTTTTATATTTACATCCTTGGCATAAATTGGGTTTTACAAAAGTATAATTTGCCATAAACAGTAGATAGAAAAGGAATGTTTAAACTGTTTGTGCCAATTGCAATTGTGATGTTGGTGAAATTTAGCTGCAAATAAAGCTACTTGGTCGTTAGGGTTTAGTTAAAGTTAAAGTAGACAATGTATAGAAATGTAAACCATTCCATCAAAACCAAAGACTTAAGGACAGGCGTATAAATGACAGGAAGTGAAAAAGGAAGCCATGTTTTTACCACACCTGTCAAGGTATTGAGCACTGTCCATCAGAGTCCCTAATCAATGACTTTAACTAGATTTTCTCAACCCTTTTTTAACCCATGCTGTGTCTTCTCTGATAAAACATACAATTTTCATGTTTTTCTATAAAGTTAAATTTTTAACATAGATTTCCATGAACTGTAAAAAAAAGTGATGAAACAGAGCACTTCATTTTCAAGCTATTATCCCTCAATCTTCAAATTTGGATGTGCCCCTCTCTACCAATCCCAAGTTGAAACATACTAGCCTGATGAGAGAACCCTTTCTGCCCCCAGTACAGAATGCAGGCCAGCAAAGGGAGTCTTTAGTAAGATGGAGAAAGAACAAATGGATTGCCCTGAGATTGCTTCTTTCTCAGTTTCCTTACAACTATAGGAAGGAGTGACATACATTTTGAGGCATTCCAGAGAGCTAGTTGGTCTTGTTCTTGTTTGTTCTTGGATCCTTGTAGTTTTACACTGTGAACCTAGGTCAGCTGTGCTAGATTGATCCATCAGAGGCAAGTGGCAGGGCCAGCCTCTCTGTTTAGAATTTCATTAATTGTCCACTGAACCAGTGGATGTCATGGTCTTTGGCTAACCCTTGGGCCAAGCTGAAAGAATGACTGATTTAAAGGGGAAAGAAGTACTGAAGGGTATTTTAGAGTCATATCTTGACCCTCTTGATTGCTAGACAAAACCTCAAGCTGTTGAGAATAAAAGCATGACACAGTGATCTTCTGATAGTTAAAAATGGCAGATTCTTTTTGATCAGAATTTTCACTTTAAATATGACACCTCCTGACTGAGGTATTTTAGATTATGCCAGAAGGAGAGGAATGGACTCTTTCATGCCTAGCATGGGTCATTCACCCAAAAGTCAGCCCCTTGGCAAAAATTTAGAAGACTTCAGTAGAAGGTCTTTGAGTCCTCAAATGCTTGTTCCTAGTCAGCATACTTTTAGTGAGGTATGTTTACGTGAAAGAGAAAAAAATGACTCCTCATAATCCTAGCATTTTGGGAGGCTGGGGCAGGAGGATCGCTTGAGCCCAGTAGTTCAAGACCAGCCTGGGCAACATGGCCAAACCCTGTCTCTACAAAAGAACACAAAAACTAGCATGGCGTGGTGGTGTGCACCTCTCAGCCCAGTGGGCTGAGGTGGGAGGATCGCTGGAGCCTGAGAGGTTGAGGCTGTAGTGACCTGTGGTGGTGCCACTGCACTCCAGCCTGGGTGACAGAGCAAGAACCTGTCTCAAAATAAATAAGACTCCAGTGTCATGATTCCGAGTATTAAGTAACCATCTGTGAATCAGTTTAGGTGCATTCTCCCTCATGAACAGTTTATAAAAGGACCAGAAAGACAGAATTTAGCAGAGCAGCATTTTAAAGTAAGTGATTTTGTCACAGGAATACTGACACGTTCAGCTCTCAAGCTAACAGATCTTTGCAACTTTTCCAATCTTCTGCCTGGCTAAGAGGTTGTAGGGCTGTTGGCAGCCTATGTTGTCTGTTGGGAACGAGTTTGAAAGTACTCCAAGAAGACTGGGTTGCCCACAGATGTTTACCATGTGCCTTCTCAGCCACTGACTGGCCTTGGTCATACAGCTGCACTCTCAAAGCTAATCTTGGGCCAGGAAGCCAGGTCCAGGCAGAATATAGGACAACCAGATTACCCTCACTACTGAAACATGCCCCACTAAAATCCCCCCCAATAATCCAGACCCTTACCCACAGCCAAGCACACAAACCCGATAAAAAGCAAAGCTTGGTTATATGGCATATATCGATGCTCATTTTATTTGGAAGTCTGTTGTTACTGATCCTTTTTTCCCCAAGCTGGAGACTTCAGGAGGGCCTTTAAAGTACTGTTAATGTAGAAATAGGTTTGTAAGTAAATTTAAGAAAAATGAAACCAAAAACCTCCCTCCTGTGATGCTTTCTAGCAAAATGAATTATACTGATTCAGAAGGTAAAAGGTTTATAGACACTGCCATTTGGGCTTAAAATCCATTGGCATCACTTATGAGACAACTTCAAAAATACTTTTTGTTAAAAACTGTAGCCTCTAGTTTACTTTATGGATTGCTTTCGAGGAATACCAGTGTCATACAAGCATGAGGAAGACTCACTTTAGGACCAAATGATAGTTCTTGTCCAGAACCCCTCAGTTTCTTACCTGGCTCAGCTAGCAGCAATTTAAATTAATAGGGAAGATTATAATGCAGTGGGCATGGGGACAGCTAGGATACAAACACTGGCTCAGTCCTTTCAATTTCTACAATAATTGAAGCTGTGGAACTCATAGATCGTATATGCTATACTTGGGGGTTTAGACAGCATCTGCCGCTATGTTAATTTGGATGACTTTCCCTTTGTTTACGCTTTCTATTCCATGTGCAGCACAGAGCACAAAACCGTCACATATTTGGATTGTGGATATCTACTTACATACCTGGAATGTGTGTTAATCTACAAAGGCTGGGTTCCCACTTTATCATATGACAACTCTGGGCACCATAGGAGATATTGTTCCCTTAAGGCTGTATTAATTCTCTTGGGAAAATTCCATTTCTAAAACTTACATTCTCTCCTAAGATGCTGAAGAGGGGTGCTTGGGGGCTGAAACCATAGAATCTTCATGCTCTTAGGGACCCTACCTGGTTCAGGGGTTTCTAACTTCCAGTCTATGAAGATCCCTCAAGTCATATGCAAAATCATACCTGTTTTTTTCTTGAGGGGAGAAACAAATGCTTTCATTTTTATTTTCTAGTGAAACTTTTTAGCTTTATCAAAGTAGTACATGCAAATAGTTTAAAGGTTGAAATAATTCTACAAGACTTATTATGAAAAAAAAAAAAAAAAAACCCCTACTGCCCCTACTTTCTTTTCTCACTCCCCAGAGCATTATTTTTGACGCTTAGCTTATCGTTTTGGACATTAATCCATACTTCTAAGTAACATGAGTGTATTGCTGCTTCTTGACTTTGCAGGTTTAGATCTTTTCTCTAGACTTCATGTTAAGGAAAATGTCCCCTTCTCCCACCATCCTCTTAATAGAAATATACTGACATTTTGGTTAGATCAGTGTTTACTGTTTACATTATTATGACTACCTAAACGCTAATCACAATTAAGTCATGTAGTATAATATCCAGTATGACTTTTAATTTTCCCTGTAATTCATTATCTTTCCCCACCCTACCCCATTAGCTTAATTTTCTATATATTTATCATTAATTCATCTGCTGACTCTGCCAGTTGTCTCAGTCTCCTCTTAATACATTGAGACATATGGAATGTTGTACTGATTCATTTTCTTCAGTAACTCTTTCCTGGACCCTCTGACCTGCTTCTGTCTGAACTGGTTCCATTTCTGGACGCTGCCGTCTTCCTGTGTTCTTCATTGCTACCATTCTGTGCATTCCCTTCATTTCTCTTTTGAGTCGTGGATGTCCTGTGTCATGTATCTCCTGCCTTTCTTCTTTCTGATTTAAAGCATACATAGAAGGCAAATGTTTTTCACACTTTGCATGTCTGAAAATACCCTCATTTAACAGAAACACCTGTTAGATAGTTTGGCAAGATACAGAATGTTAGATTATACTTTTTCCTTCAGAGTTTTGGAAGCCCTCCTTGTTGTCTTCTAGCTGTGAGGATTGCTGTTGAGAAGTTCAGAGCTATGCAGATTCCTGATCCCTTTTGTATGTGACCTGCTTTTTCTTTCTGGAAGAAATTTTGCAATCATATCTCTTGAGTTAGGTGTATCTTTATACATTATGCTGGGCATTAATTGGGCCCTTTCAGTTTAGAAACTCGTATCTTTCGGTACTGAAATTTTTAAGAATGATTCATTTTCTGATCCCCTTTTTCTGTTTTCTCTCATTTTAGAAATAGTTTTATTTGAAAGTTGAACCTCTTGTCCTTTAATGTTTCTTTCTTTCCTGTTACTCATCTTTCTGCTTTATTTTCTGGGAGATTTTCTCATCTTATCTTTCAGTTATCTACTGAGTTTTTAATACTGGCTTCAAATTTTTTAATTCCAAGAACTTTTTTCCCCTGTGAATTTCTTTTCTTTAAAAAAAAAAGTCCTATTTTTGTTTCATGGATGCAATATCATCTGAGAATACTAATACAGGATTATTTAGGAATAAGAACATTCTCAACTTGTGGGTGGGACGTATTGATTGTGAACTCCCTTAGAGTAATCTGCCTGGACCATTTTATTGATGAACCCCTGTTATCTCATCATTGGATCTTTCCTCTTTAGCTCATCAGGCTTTCATAAAATATGTTTTCCTGTTTCCTACTTGCAAGGTATAGGACTGGCTGTTGAAAGACCTTTCTAATGGGCATTGATTAAAATAAACTGACATGGCAACAAATTATATTTGGCAGATAGACACTAGAAAGCAAATATTCAGACTTCTGGGCAGGGTATAGTCCTAGCACTTTTCCCAAATGCAAATAATCAAGCACATGGCAAATTCTGGAGGAGATAAACTTGTTACATAGTTACAGTCAGGACTGGAACCCTACTTTCTTGATTCAAAGTTTCACTGTTGCTAAATGAGGCAAGGCCATCTTGCTTTAGCTCCTTTTAGGCTGAGCCAAAGAAGCCCAGGTGAGCCAAAATATTTGTATGTTTGCTGAATTATCCCCTTTTGAATGTGGTACTCTTGCCCTCAAGTGTGCCTGGTGTTGATCATTCCTGGAACCGTCAGTTTCATGAGTAAACTTCCCGTCTTCTTCCTGGATTAGGAAGGGCAGATCTCAGCCCAGTGGAGTGAGGGAGGAAATTGAGAGAACTATTCTGCTTCTCATATAGAAGTTCAACCAGCACCTCTTGCTTATAGGCCTGTGCTCGAGAGAGGTTTCCAGAGAGGCCTGATGCCACCATTCCCTGAGTTTTTAAGGGTTCGGTGACATAAATTTTCTCAGTTTTTCCCTCTGTTGGTTTAGGCTTCAGCTCTCTTGAGTCTGCCAACTCAGTTACCATTCACTCATTTCCTCACCAACTTCCAATATTTTACTGTTGTTATCTTTACTTTTGTTATCTTTGTTCTCATGCGTTTATGCCTTTAAAAATCCATTTACTGTCATTCTGGTGAGATTTGGGGAAGGAATGCAAGTCAGTGCCTTGAAATGCACTATCTCTATGCAGTCGAACCCTTGCCTTTTTTTTTTTTTTTTTAAATCAGTTTCTTAAAGAGAGTCCTTGGAAAATTACTAGTCTGCATCAGTATTTTCTTTTTACATAGTGAGAAATCTGAGCCCAGAGAACTGATGTGACTAGCTGAAAGTTACATAGGCATGGCAGTCAGAACTGGGCCTTGCTTTCTTGATTCAGAGTTCACTCTTCTCTTCCTATCCTGTTATTACAAATTCAAAGGGCAGATAGCCATAATCCTTTTATCTTCCTTCTACTTATCAGATAATATTAATTAACATGTATTTTGATTTTTCTTTTTGCCTCTGTTTAGCATAAGCTAAATATTTTTGTTCCCTCATTTATTCTTTGTTTCATTCACTTAGTCAATGGATTTTTTGAGCTATTATTAAATGCCAGCACTATTCTAGGCACTGGTAAAATAGCCATGAGCAACACAAAGTCCTTGCTGTCATGGAGTTCCCAGAGCTTAAGAGGAAGAGAATAACCAAACAGACTGATTAGAAGCAGATTGGCTCAGGCAGAAGCCCAGCTACAGGCACACATGCCAACCTTTAGGAAAGCAATGACCTGGTGAACTGTGTCAGAAAACTAGAGAACTGGCAAGGGAAGTCTCAGTGGAGAATGAAGAAATTTTTTTTTTTTTTGAGATGGAGTCTCACTCTATCCTCCAGGCTGGAGTGCAGTGGCGTGATCTTGGCTCACCACAACCTCTGCCGCCTGGGTTCAAGCGATTCTCGTGCCTCAGACGCCCAAGTAGCAGGTGCACACCACCACGCCCGGCTAATTTTTTTTTTTTTTTTTTTGTATTTTTAGTAGAGACGAGGTGTCACCATCTTGGCCAGGCTGTTCTTGAACTCCTGACCTCGTGATCCACCTGCCTCAGCCTCCCAAAGTGCTGGGATTACAGGCATGAGCCACAATGCCCGGCCGGAAGAACCGTTTCTAATCTGAAGAATTAAGTTTCCTATAGACCTCTCATGGAAACTGAGGGGAAGTTGAGAAGAAGGGGGAAGGATATGAATGGCCAGATGCTCTGGGAGATGCTTTGTTTTTTGAGAGGAAAAAGTCACACCGACAGACACCATGAAAGCAGAAGGCACTCATCTTAACCTCTGTGTTTAATGGTTTTGTAAAATAATGATATGGGCATTTGAGTGAAAAGAGAGTGGATCCTTCCTTCTTTATAGTCACATTGGGGTTCTCATCTGTTCCAGCTGCATCTTTCTGATCCCTGGGACTTGTTCTCTTGGTTCCTACCTTATCACACCTTAGCCTGTCTCCTTACTGTTTCTCTTTTCATCCGGGCTAGGCTTGGGAACCTGGAGAAACCTCAGGCCTCTGAACACATTGGCACCTCCAGAGATGCTTCTAATGAAAACCTCTTACCCGACTCAGGTGGACTTTTGGGTATGCGCTTGACTTTTGCTTTAAGAACACATGGTGTGTTCCACGGAGGGCTGTTGAAACTGCCTGACAGGTTGGGACAGGCACACCTAATTCAAAACTTCAGCATTTTATTATGCTCTGTGAAACAGTGTTCCTTATACTCCTAGTTGCTTTTCTACTTATATGTCGGAGTAGCCTTAAAGTTTGAAAAGCTTTTTACACATTGCTTGTTTTAAGTACCCTCACCCTAACAACCTGAGAAGTTGGGATTGTCTCTGTGTTTACTAAAGGGAAACACAATTCATACACCTACTCAGGTAGCAAGTCTAGCCATTGAACAAACTAGAGCTTCAAGTCCAATTTCTGACTAGGGGTTGTAGCGATAGCTGGGGAGGACAGCCTTCCTCCTCCTCCCGATTTCTCTTTCCCTCTTGCTTTTCTTCTTCTTCTTAGTTATTATCAGACTTTGCATCCTATTCAGGGGCCACAAAGGCAAGGAAGATAAACACAGAAAACCAAAGTACAGATACAAACAGGTCGGCCACAGTGCAGAAATACAGAAAGAAAGTAGCAGGCAGGACATTGTGAAAAACTTCAGTTCTAGGCATAACCTTTTCCCCGTGACTTCTAACAGCATCTAATTCACCCCTCCTGAAGAATTTTGCTGTAAAAGAAGAGTCTTTTGCTTGGAGGCTGGGGAGGAATGAATTTTGAAAATGATAAAAAGTGGTTGAAGGCTTATCAAATTAAAGGTACTACCATTCACTCTGCTTAAAGAGTGAGCTTGTGAATTAATTAGGATATCAAGAAACTAGCCATTAATTGGTACAAAACTGCATACAACACATAGACCTAGAAGAAAATATCTTTGTTTTCTTTCTGGCATCAAGGAATATTAAGTATAAAGTATCCCCATGTATATGGTTTTCAATCCTATGCTTAAGTATCTTCTGAGAAGGAGATTCCATAAATTCCCTCTATAACTAACCAATCCTCATAATCAGCAAGTTCTTTTCTATCTGACCTAAATCCCCTATTCCTGCCATTTAAACTCATTTCCTCATGTTCTGCCCTCCAGGGAGATAAAGAGCAGCTGTCTGCTCCTCTTCGTAATAATCGTCATGGACAGTGTTTGCAAATAGTGTCCTTTGGCCTGAACACTGAGATTCCCCTCACCTTTCTTTTTAACTCTTCTGTTGTTTCCCCAGAGTCCTCCCATGTTATTCATATCTTTATTGAATAGTTTCTTCCCCAGGACCTGCCATGGTGAAAGACTTAGAGATAAGAATCCAGTTATAATATAGACGCCAAAGAGGTAGCAAGAAGTCAGATCTGGACAACTCCATGCCAAGCGAAAGAAAACATTTTTCATTAAGAAATGGGGTGGGTTTTTGGTTTTGTTTTTTTTTGTTTTTTTGTTTTGCTTCTTTTTGTCGTCTCCTCCCCGACTCCCCCCCCGCCCCACCATAGAGACAGGATCTCTCTATGTTGCCCAGGTTGGAGTGCAGAGGCTCTTCACAGGCGAGATCATAGCTCACTGAAGCCTCTAACTCCTGGCCTCAGGAGATCCTCCCCCTTCAGCCTCCTGAGTAGCTGGCACTATAAATGACAGCACCTGGCTTTGTTTTTCTATTTCTTAAGGCATCCCTGGCAGTATCTAGGCCCAGCCATAAGCCAATTGTGAGATGGGTGGAATTAATCCTTAGTGTCCTTATCCTCAGTGTACCCTCCTCCTCCAGAGTATGTCAGGCACCAGATTCCTCTCTCCCCTACTCATTCTCCCTCCTCTCAAATCTCTGTTCCCTCAATGTGGTTTGAGATTTTAGGAGGAAAGCATAAAGACTGAATACATTTCCTCTGCTGACCAAGTTTGATATTTATTTACGAGCAAGGCACCCTCCTTGAATTTCTTTTATATGTTAATTGGGCCTACTCTGCTTAGCCACAAGGTCTTCCCTGCCCATCTCCTTTAGGAGCAGCCTGGTTATATTTGTCACCCAAGGGATGTTTTAGAGAAAGCTGGTGCTCCACGAAATCAGAGGCCACTGCAATGGAGAGCAGACAGCCGAAGGACCCATCTCAGATAACCCAGGGGTCTCTGTTGGCCTGTTAAGTAGAAGCATCTGCACATTCAACTTTCTTCCTCATAGTGAGTTTTTCGGTAGCATCACTTCCGTCTGAGAGTGAAAAAACATTTTCTTAATTCTGTCAAAAGGTAGGAGGTTTTTTTTGTGTGTTTTGTTTTGAGACGGAGTTTCGTTCTTGTTACCCAGGCTGGAGTGCAATGGTGCGATCTCGGCTAACAGCAACCTCCGCCTCCTGGGTTCAGGCAATTCTTCTGCCTCAGCCTCCTGAGTAGCTGGGATTACAGACACGCGCCACCATACCCAGCTAATTTTTTGTATTTTTAGTAGAGACGGGGTTTCACCATGTTGACCGGGATGGTCTCGATCTCTTGACCTCGTGATCCACCCGCCTCGACCTCCCAAAGTGCTGGGATTACAGGCGTGAGCCACCGCGCCCGGCCCAGGAGTTTTTTTTAAATGTGATTATAGTGAAAATCTTGCGTCTGACATGTGAAAATAGCCACAGAAGTGGAAAGGATGGTCTGAAGAGGGGACTTTCAGTATTTCCCAGCAGGTTCTCAGACAGGGAGTCACCTTGGCCCATTATTGGATGAAAGTCAATATAATATTAGGTTAACTTATTCACCTGGTGAGATGCATCCTGCAGTCTTGAGTGCAGAGGCTTCTTTGTTTTGTTTGGGGTTTTATTTTGAAGTGTTTTGCATTACCAGGACAAGAGTTTCCAAAACTCAGGAAGGTGAAGGGTCTCCTTAATGGGCACTGATGAAAATAAACTGACATGGCAACAAATTATATTTGGCAAATAGACATCGGAAAGCAGATATTCAGGCTTCCTGGGCAGGGCATAGTGCTGGTACTTTTCCTGAATGTGAATAATCAAGCACAGGGCAAATCCTGAAGGAGCAAACTTGCTCCCTGGTGCTAGATGAAGCAAGGCCTTTTACTTTTTTAGCTGCTGTGGGCTGAGCAAACAAAGCCCAGGTGAGCCAAAAAAGAAAAAGATGGACTTGCCTCCCGCTTTTCAGATGTATTCTTATTCAGATAGGAAAATGTATATTTAAAATGTGGTGCATGCATAGCCACATTAGTCCTTCTCATTGATAATGTGAGGATCCAGCCAGGTATGCACCAACCTGTGGTTTATAAGGGAGCCGAATTCTTAAAGGATATCTAGAGTTGTTTGGGTCTCTGGAGGTTTTTTGTTTTTGTTTTGACATCAGAATTGTTAAGATATTTTATTCCCTTCTAGAAATAAAGCTCCTACTCTGGGGAAAGTGAATTTTTGGCAGCAAGTTATTGCCATGGAGGCACATTTCCCCACCCCTTCTTATATACGCACACATTAAGAGTAGAGGTCAGTGCTGGGGAGGGTCCAAAATACAGGTTTTCAAAAAAGAGCCAAAAACAGTGTTTCTCTGCTTCTTGGGAATATTGACCCTAGTCCCCATCCATCCCACCAATCTCAGAAGAAAAGATAGAGGAAGTACAAGGGCCAAACTTCCAACAAGCACTTGAATACTTTGAGGTTGATGCAAAAGCGTGTATAGCTGTGTGGTTCGTGAAATGGGTGACAGGAAAAGCTGTAAGCAGACCCAGGGACATGAGCCAGTTCTACATTTTGCAGAACTGCTTTTTTCAGAGGCTTTTGAGGGGCCCCAAAAAGGGAATGGAAGTAATAGGGCCAAGTTCCTGCACTGGAGGGCAGGGCCTCTGCTCGAGTGTTTTGTTTTAATGAAGCAGCCGGGAGGGTTGCTTATCTCCGGCTGATAGATGTGTGTTTCAGCATGACAGGAAAGAGGAGGCTCATTCATAAACAGACCTGGCCCTCTGGGGCTTCCCACATGGAAGGGGGGCATGCTGCTTACAAGAAGTTTATGAAGTTTATGCTCTGACTTTTCAAAGTAAATGCGGTGTTTTTTATTGGAGAGCCCTGATCACTTTTCCCTACCTAGAGCCATTTTTTGAGGGTTGCACTGAGGCCAGTTTTGCCAAAGAGAAGACTAACTCTAGGGCCTTTCGCACTGTTAAATACAAACCATGTGTGTGACTTGAGCTTTCCTTCCTCTCCAAAGCACTGCACATTTGGCACGATGAATGGCTTTAGCTAAAATGCAGTGGGGTGTGTAATGAAAAGTAGGATGCTTAAAGTGTTAGGAGATACTCACGCTGCACTCCACGGGGAACCTCAGCAGGGAAGGGAGGCCATTCGCTGGCAACTGCAGTCCCCAGCAAACAGCTAACCCCCTTCCCCAAAGGTTTTTCCAATAGCAGCTTTCCCCTGCCCCCTTTTCTCAAGTAATTTATATGTTTGGCACACAAGGCTCTCTCTGCTGTAGCTAGAACAAAGTCTAGATTTCACTCCTTTTTTTTGTTTGTTTTCAAGACAGAGTTCCACTTTGTCACCCCAGCTGGAGTGCAGAGGCACAATCTCTGCTCACTACAACCCCTGCCTCCCGGGTTCAAGCGATTCTCTTGCCTCAGCCTCCTTAGTAGCTGGGACTACAGGCACACACCACCATGCCCGGCTAATTTTTTTGTATTTTTAGTAGAGACGGGGTTTCACTGTGTTAGCCAGGGTGGTCTTGATCTCCTGACCTTGTGATCCACCTGCCTTGGCCTCCCAAAGTGCTGGGATTATAGGCGTGAGCCACCACGCCCGGCCTTCATTCCTGTTTTTAACAAGTGCATTCAGAACAAGGCTTCCAAACTTCCGAAGTTCTGTTACTGCAATTTAAAGGTTACACCCTCCAAGCCCTATAATATCTTTATGAGAGAAGATGGACAGCGCTTCCTGAATACAGGTGCTGATCAGTTGCCAGCTCATACAGTTCAAGTAAGTGGTGGTGATTTCTTCAAAGGTTGTAGACCCTGAAATCCAGGGACTTTGTCAACAACTGTCAGAGGTCTTAGCCACCATAGCTGCCTGTCAGTCAGCTGTCTTCTTTTTCCCATGCATGATGCTTTAAAAATAAAAGAACAAATAGAAAAACCTTATTTTAGAAGGTATTCCAGCCCTCTAGGATCTAGTCTAGTTGCTTCTGCCCCTGGTTGAGAAAAACATCAGTTAAAATGGCAAATGCAGAATAAATTATCTTTTCAGGAATGCACATAAGTAACTTGTGTCTTTCTCTGACCCTGCCTTTTCTTTATTAAATGCAGGGGAGACAGCAAGAAGGCAGCAAGTCCCCACCTCCCCACCAGCCTCGGAAAACAGCAGTGCCGCTCACAGCATCGGCAGCACACAGAGCACGCCTTGCTCCAGCAGCAGCACGGCCTAGCCCAGCCCAGCCCAGCCCAGCTACTGCCAAGGGCGGGACCAGTGGCTGAACCTCATGTCCAGACTTGGATGGCTGGATTTTGTTTCCCTTCTAAAGACAGAGTGAATTTCGGTATAAAGATCACCCATTGTATTCACCCCTCACCCAGCTAATATAAACATGACCCTGGACTTCTGTACCACACTAGAATTCATGTGAGAAAGCTAAAATGGTGGTCTTCACCAGCCCCTCACAGGCTTGGGGGTTTTCAATGTGAAACACATGCCAGTTTTTAAAATGCTGCTTTGTCCAGGTGAGAACATCCGTAATTTGGGGCCCTGAATTTGACCCAGACTCAAGGAGTTGGTAAAGGGATAATAGCCAAATAGTAGAACTAGTGAGGCGATGCGGCCAAATAAATATTCTTTATATCTGAACCAAGATGTAAAACATAAGAAATGCTTTGAGGCTTTCAAAGCGTTCCTCCTAATTTGCACCTTCATCTGGATGCACACTTCTGACTTTGCTGCCACACCCTGTGGGGTCTGATGTGTCCCTTGATGGGTGCTGCCCTCAGGGACTGTACCCTGACAAGTGTAAAGGCAACATTCCTTTCTTGTGCCCTGGGCCAAAACCAATGCTGATGACCTTATTAGCTTCCTGTTTCTTCTCATATTTGCATATGCCACTGCAAAATGTCTTAATGCAAACTTTGTATTTCTTACAGGCCTATAGAAATTGAAAATGACCAAAATCAGGAACCACAGATATGTGCCCATTCTTAATATTTTCTTCTGATAAAATAACATATAAATTAAGGTGAAATTCAGTTATAAAGTCAAGGAGGAATTTGCACAATTATATATTTGTATGTGTATGCAAGTACAAGTATATAATATGTCATCTGGCACATTCATTTGCTCAGTTGAAGAAGAGAAAATTCATTCCCCTTTTGAAAATGTCCTTATGCTTTTAGAGTTGCAACTTATTCTTAACTATATTTGGTAGGGTGACTGTTCCACTCAAAACACGTCAGCTAAAAAGAAAATTGGCCTTTTTATAAAAACCAAACTCTAGCGAGATGCAAAAGCATGGCAGATGCTGTTGCTCTCCAGTTGGTTATCTGAATAGTGTCGCCAGTTCTCCCCAAAGACAGTGCTGAGACTGGAAAAGGGCACTCATTTGGATTGCCTGACTTCTCTTGCCTTAAATGTATCCCAAAATCAAAAAATGCTTGAGGTGAATTTAATTAAATGGAATAATACGATGCCACTTTGCAGCTAAAATAAGCTCAATGATACCTTTATGTTTAAAAGAAAAATGCCAGAAAGGAATTTTCATGCTAAATTATTTTACTGCTGAAGATAGCTTCATTGCAAATTATTTTTTGTCCAGAATTCCCCCAAACAACTTAGAATTCCATAAGTAGAACAAGTTAGATTCTACCCCCAAAATATTCATAAGCAAATCCCACTGCCCTTAAAATAAGGAAGTTGTTATGCCTGGTTGTCTGTGAATGGAACCTCAGTAGGAAATGTTGATGAAGCTCAAAACCTTAGGGCAGTGTCTCCATGGCAAACAAATAGGTGGAAATTGACCATCGTTTTTACCAAATCGTTGAGTAATAATCTGACTAACTTGATAGATGGAGACATTCAATAAGGAAAATTTTAACCAAAACAGATTAGGGCTGAGATTTCCCGGCTATCTACATTGATCTACTGAAAAATTTCCAGATTTCCACATACAAACAAAGACATGAGTTTAGAGAATTTTTTTTTCTTTTTTTTTTTTTTTTTGAACATAAGGGTATCAGAGTAGAGGACCTAGATTATGCTACCTGTGTTTGAAAATAATGTGCTTTGCCTAACCTGCAGCAGAATGTATTGTTTTAGCATATTCTATGTATAAAAAACTTTAAAGATGTCTTCAAAGAAGACTAGAGTCTTTAAGTCACATATAGCTATATTTTACTACAAAATTTGTGTATAAAGATATATTTAAGTGTTTCAGATAAATTTAAGTTACTCCGTATGAAATGTTTAATTTCAGCTACTGTGAATTCTTTTGATCAGTCCTTTGCTTTTTTTAAAAAACCCTTTCCATCTTGTTAAAAAGGAAATTAACTATTAGGAGATATTAAAAGATTGATGTCTTAGAAGGACAAGGTTAAAACCTTCTGTAATATATTTAAATATATATTTTCAAAAGAGATGCTGCATTGCCAATGATTTTATAAATAATTTAAAATTAATTTACAAATTTATAGATGCAAACCAAAAGATTTTTTTTAAAGAGAGAGGAAAAAAAATCACCTTTTATTTGTTTGGGTCTCATTGTCAGAAGTATTATTCAGATCAAGAAATCTGTGTCGATAAAACCTAATCTCATATTGGAGAGTGAATGTCATCAAGTATTTCTGAAATGTTTCTTAAAAATGAACATTTAAAAATAAGGTATTTTCTCCCTAGCTTCTCATTACGGTATATCTAATTACTTCACACTTTACAGGTTTAATACAAAGTACAAGCTCTACTTTTATAACATGTTTCACAGTTTCTTTAATAGTATTGTTTATTTCAGCTGAACTCTTCCATCTGCAGTCTTTGTTATTTCTGCAGGCTACACCCTTAATTTGCAGAGGCCATTTTGTTTCGTTTGATGCTGAAGCTATTGCTGAAATGCCCTAAGCTCCAAGGCCAACTGTCTGTATACTGTGCTATGGCTCTTCACCATGTGGTGTTTACCAGCTATTACTCTATATTTTAAAAAGCCAGAGATTTCTTCTGTCTAAATTGTTTCTATAGCATTTTCTAAACAAACAAACAAAAAATATTTTCCTTGTCTTGTAATAAGATTGTAAATCAATTTTCTGCGTGTGTTCTTAGTGGGTATGGTTGTGTGTGTGGGTGCGCACACGCGTGCGTCTTTTTGTACTGTAACTACCTCATGGTTTGAATGGTGATTGTACTGCTGGTTGTGTTAACAGAGCACATTTTGTTGGGTGAGCCCTATGTGATTTTTTCATGTTTGTTTTATCTGGGGGTTGTTCATGAAACTGACAGATGTTTTTCTAAAACTACTATTATCAGTTTCCAAATACAATACTTCTCTCTTCTGGTTTTTCCTGAATGAGCCTGATTTTGTTGCTGGTTTTCATCGTCTATGAGGGTAAAAAGAGTACCCTTAAAATCCCTGTGGCCAGTTTGAACACCCCTGTTGTTGTATTCTTTTCTCTGTTCATTGTGTCAGCTATTTTGTGAACATGCTTAGATGTATAGTTTTGATAACCACAGTTTTAAGTATTTTATCTGTGCATAATAAAAAGATATATATCAATTATTAATATGTGTCTTGTTCGGTCATTAAATTCTACCCGCAAGCTGATGTAACTTTTTTCGCTGTAACTTTCTCCTAAATGTATCATCTGTTCCAACTGTGTTGATGAAGAAGAGAGAGGAGAAAGGCTAAGAGGTCCAGAGCAGAGGGAAGGATGGACAGACCAGTAGAAGAGTGCAGCATGAGCTGTCACTCTTCTCAGAAAAACATGGTAGGAGACTTGGAAGTGGGTGTCTCGCCCTGGAATCCATTCCTGGGCCTTCTGTCAATCTTCCAGAATCAAAGAAAGAAAAATAATACATATTTAGGGTCTACTATTTTCATCTTCAAATATCCCAGTGCTGCTTCCAGCATTCCGTATCTCCATATGGTACCACCGTCTTCCATTCACCCAAGCCAGAAACCTGGGAATCTAACTAGAGTCTCTTTGGCTCCCCTCTCCCCAAATCAATAAGCCCAAGTGCTATTCTACCTCTAGAATGTCTCTTTCTTCAAACCACTGACATTCCTACTCCGACTGTTGTACACTACTCAAGAGCCATTATCTCCAGTCACTCCAGCAGTCTCCTAACTAGTATGCCAACTTCCCATTTGCTTCCTTCAATTCCTTCTCTACCATGCAGCCAAAGTATTGTAAAAAGATTCAGTTTTGAGGCCTTTAAGTAATTTTCCCAGTTGCCTTCAGCATGAAGTTGAGATTCCTAAGCATGGTTCCGAGGAGGCTAATCTGCCTGCCTTCCCAGCTACTTCTCTCACCTCTCCAGGGCTCAGTTCTATTTGGCATCCTTACCCCAAATTTGTAATGAAAACAGTTCTCATTCAGTATCAAATATTACATTATAACATTGAATATGCATTTACAAATTGCATTCCCCTTTTGAAATTTTTAGTGGCTTAAATGATTCGGCATCAAGGCCAGCAGCCCATCCCTCACATTTTACACAGGTGGGTACCCACAGAGCAGGAACAGTCTATGGTGCCCCCTGCAACCAGCTCCTCTTAGGATATGTGGGAGGAATTGGCAGGTCAATAACTTGTTTTTTGCCATTAAACTCTCCTTGTATCTACTGGAGCAAAAACCTAGGTGATTAATGGCTTCAGAGAGTCTATGAAGTGGCTGGAATTGTATGCAGGATTTTATTGCAGATGTGTCTCGGCTGTTGTTTTTGGTGAGAGTCCATAGATTTTTTTGTAAGAAAAAAATTATCTTTCTTGTTCACACAATATATATGTATAAAATGAATGCAAAGAATACAGACATGTAGCAATGAAAAGGCCTCCATAATCCTCCAACTTGAATATAAGAATACCGATTTAGTGTATGTGTCCCCAGATGTTTCCTTAATTCATATCAACATGTCCATGACATTAAAATAAGATTGGATTATGGCCAGGTGCAGTGGCTCATGCCTGTAATCACTTTGGGAGGCTGAGGTGGGCGGATCATGAGATCAGGAGTTCCAGCCAGCCTGGCCAACATAGTGAAACTCTGTCTCCACTAAAAATACACAAATTATGGGTGTGGGGTGGCACACACCTGTAATCCCAGCTACTCAGAAGGCTGAGGCAGGAGAATCTTTGAATCCAGGAGGTGGAGTTTGCAGTGAGCTGAGATTGTGCCATTGCACTCCAGTCTGGAAGACAGAGCAAGGCCCTGTTTAAAAAAAAAAAAAAAAATTGGATTATAACAGTTGTGATTCCTTCCTTTCTTTCTCTCTCTCTCTCCTCTCTCTCTCTCTCTCTCCCCCTTCCCCCTTCCCTTCTTTCTTTCTTTCTTTCTTTCTTTCTTTCTTTCTTTCTTTCTTTCTTTCTTTCTTTCTTCAGGGTCTCATTCTGTCACCCAAGGCTAATATTTATATTTTTAGTAGAGATGTGGTTTCACCATGTTAGCCAGGCTGATCTCAAACTCCTGACCTCAAGTGATTCACCCACCTTGGCATCCCAAAGTGCTGGGATTACAGGCGTCAACCACCGCACCCAGCCCGAGACTGGCTTTTTTCATATGACATATCTATCTCAGGCCTCCTGAGATAAGTGCTAATCATCACTTTCTTAATAGGCTTAGCTTAAATTGCCCAAATAAAAACATGGTTCTTATAGAAAGTGAAATACAAAGATATTTGTTAAACACTACCATTCCTACATGCTCCAGGCACTCACCTGGAGGAGCTGATGCTAACAGCCTTTTTTCAAACTCAAACGTATTGAAACATATTCATGAATATAGAAGTTTTTGTTTCGTTTACTAAAAATGGGACCGCAATATACATACATACACTGCACTCCAGCCTGGGCGACAGAGCGAGACTGTCTCAAATAAAAACAAACAAACAGAAAAAGACAAGAAAAAGAAAATTGGAAGATTAGACTTGAAAAATAATAAAAATACTACATTCAGACATGCAGCTAAAGTAGGTAATTTATGAGAAAATTAAATTGCTCTAAGTTGTAAATTAGAAAAACGTTGAAAATGTAAGAGTATCCAACATGGCAAGTTAATTATTACTTTAAAAGACTATTAGAGATAGGCAAAAATTAAGTAAAAGTAAACATATGCATTAGAAATGAAAAAAAGACACCACAGATAGAGAAGAAATTTTAATGAATAAGGGAACATTATCAACATTTATTTTAATAAATCAGAAACCAGACAATGTGTGTGATGTGTCAGGGACAGTCAGAGTTCTGCTGGGTAAACAAAAACCACTCTGAGCATTTCAACAGAGAGAAATTAACATGAGGATTTGGTTTACCAGATGTTGAAGGGCTGAAAAGGTGAACAAAGATGTCTGAGGGCCTGGGGCAGGGATTATCAGAACACAAAGTTGAGCGTGGCTTGCACAGTCCCAGTGCCAGCATCCCCAGGCAGATAGGGAACAGGGAGACTAACACTTAGTGGAGGGCACTGATGACTTCCTAGATAAAATGTAATTTTGCAAAACTATTTCAAGAAGCAGTAAAAACAAAATAAATCTTTAGTAAGTCTTTTCTCTAAATTTAAGAAAAGTAAGATCTAAGAGTACAAGAGACTTATGGGAAAAACAAAAAACAAAGAGTAAAACCTAAATTAAAATCTACTCACAACAAAATAGAATACAAAATTTAAAACAAACAAAAAAACCACTGCCAAACTCAACTGGTTTTACAGGTAAATTCTACCAAGTACTCAAAGAACATGAGGAGGATCCAAGATGGCCTAATAGGAACAGCTCCAGAGTGCAGTTCCCAGCAAGAAAAATGCAGAGGGTGAGTGCCCACCTCATTTCCAAACAAATTTTCACTGCCCACAGACCAGGAGATTCCCAGGCCAAAAAGTGCCATGAGTTTTCAGCACAGCGGTTTCAGCTGGTGCCAGGTTGGTGCACAGAAACTCACACAAATCCAGGTGGCCGTTTCAACTGGCACCTGGAATGCCTAGGAGACAGAGCCGCCCATTCAACTGAAAGGGAGGGGGCAGAGTCAGGGAGCCAGATGATCTGGCTCGGTGGGTACCACTCACATAAAACAAGCAATCTGAAACGCTCTGGATTGAGAGTTTCGCAGCAAGCAGAGCTGGACCCAGGATTGTTCAACTCAGTTGGGGGAAGGGTGATCACCACTACTGAGGCAGTCTGCCACTACCGAAGCAGTTCACATAGCAGCTGGGCAGAGCCTGCAGCAGCTCACCAACACCTCTGCTGGCAGACTGTGACTAGACTATTCCATGCAGGACAGGGCATCTATGGAAAAAGGCAGCAGCATGACAGGAACTTATAAATAAAGCCCGCCTTCCTAGGACAGAGCACCTGGGAAAAGAGGCAGTTTTGAGTGCTGCTACAGCAGACTTAAAAGTACCTGCCCACCAGCTCTGCACAGAACAACAGAGCTCCAAGCATAACACTTGAGCCCCTATAAGGGACAGACTATCTCAAGCAGGTCCCTGACCCCCGTATACCCAGAGAAACCTCATAAAAGAGAGCTCAGGCTGATATCTGGCAGGTACCATTCTGGGACAAAGATAACAGAAGAAACTGGCAGCAACCCTTACTGTTCTGCAGCCCCCACGGGTGTTCCCCAGGCAAGCAGGGTCTGGAGAGGACCTCCAGCAGTCCTGCAGCAGAGTGGCCTAACTGTTAGAAGGAAAACTAAGAAACAGAAAGAAATAACTTCATCATCAAAAACAATGTCCACTCAGAGACCCCATCTGAAAGTCACCAACTACAAAGACCACAGGTAGATAAAGCAACAAAGATGGGAAGAAACCAGTGTGAAATGGACAAAAACACCCAAAACCAGAATGCTTCTCCTCCTCCAAATGATCACAACTTCTCACCAGCTAGAGATCAAAGATGGATGGAGAATGAATCTGATGAATTGACAGAAACAGGCTTCAGAAGGTGGGTAATAACAAACTTCTCTGAGCTCAAAGAACATGTGCTAACCCAATGTAAAGAAACTAAGAACCTTGAAAAAAGATTAGATGAGATGCTAACTAGAATAAACAGCTTAGAGAAGAATATAAACAACTTGATGGAGCTGAAAAACACAGCACGAGAACTTCACGAAGCATACAAGTTTCAATAGCCACATCGACCAAGCACAAGAAAGGATATCAGAGATTGAAGATCAACTCAATGAAATAAAACAAGAAGGCAAGAATAGAGAAAAAAGAGTGAAAAGAAATGAACAAAGCCTCCAACAAATATGGGATTATGTGAAAAGATCTAATCTACGTTTTATAGGTGTACCTAAATGTGACGGAGAGAATGAATCCAAGCTGGAAAACACTCTTCAGGATATTATCCAGGAGAACCTTCCCCAACCTAGCAAGCCAGGCCACCATTCAAGTCCAGGAAATACAGAGAACACCACAAAGATATTCCTCAAGAAGAGCAACCCCAAGACACATAATCATCAGATTCACCAGGGTGGAAATGAAGGAAAAAATGCTAAGGGCAGCCAAAGAGAAAGGTTGGGTTACCCACAAAGAGAAGCCCATCAGACTCACAGCAGATCTCTCCACAGAAACCCTACAAGCCAGAAGAGAGTGGGGGCCAATATTCAACATCCTTAAAGAAAATAGCTTTCAACCTAGAATTTCAAATCCAGCCAAACTAAGCTTCATAAGTGAAGAAGAAGGAAAATCCTTTATGAACAAGCAATTGCTGAGAGATTTTGTCACCACCAGGCCTGCCTTACAAGAGGTCCTGAAAGAAGAACTAAACAAGGAAAGGAACAACCAGTACCAGACACTCCAAAAACATGCCAAATGGTAAAGAGCATCTACACAATGAAGAAACTGCGTCAACTAATGGGCAAAACATCCAGCTAGCATCAAAATGGCAGGGTACAAATTCACACATAACAGTATTAATGTAAATGGGTTAAATGCGCCAATCAAAAGACACAGACTAGCAAATTGGATAAAAAGTCAAAACCCGTCGGTGTGCTGTATCCAGGAAACCCATCTCACATGCAAAGATACGCACAGGCTCAAAATAAAGGGATGGAAGATTTACCAAGCAAATGGAGAGCAAAAAGAAGCAGGAGTTGCAATCTGAGTCTCCGATAAAATGGACTTTAAGATCAAAAGAGACAAAGAAGGGAATTGCATAATGGTAAAAGGATCAATGCATCAAGAAGACCTAAAGATCCTAAATATATACACACCCAATAAAGGAGCACCCAGATACACAAAGCAAGTTCTTAACAACCAACAAAGAGACTTAGACTCCCACAGAATGATAGTGGGAAACTTTAACACTCCACTGTCAATATTAGACAGATCAACAAGACAGAAAATTAACAAGGATATTAAGGACTTGAACTCAGATCTGGAACAAGCAAACCTAATAGACATTTACAGAACTCTCCACCCCAAATCTACAGAATATATATTCTTCTCAGCACCACATCATACCTACTCTAAAGTTGGCCACATAATTGGAAGTAAATCACTCCTCAGCAAATGCAAAAGAACGGAAATCATAACAGTCTCTCAGAGCACAGGGCAATCAAATTAAAACTCACAGCTTCATCGAAACTGAACAACTGGCTCTTGAATGTTGACTGGATAAACAATGAAATGAAGGCAGAAATAAAGATGTTCTTCAAAACCAATGAGAACAAAGGCAAGACATGCCAGAATATCTGGGACACATTTAAAGCAGTGTCTACAGGAAAATTTATAGCAATAAATGCCCATATGAGAAGCAAGGAAAAATCTAAAATCAACACCCTATCGTCAAAATTGAAAGAGCTAGAGAAGCAAGGTCAAAAAAACTCAAAAGCTAGCAGAAGACAAGAAATAACTAAGATCAGAGCAGAAATGAAGGAGATAGAGACACAAAAAAAAACCTTCAAAAAATTAATAAATCCAGGAGATGGTTTTTTGAAAATATCAACAAAATAGACAGACCACTAGCCAGATTAATAAAAAAGAAAAGAGAGAAAAATCAAATAGATGCAATAAAAAATGGTAAAGGGGATATTACCACAGATTCCACAGAAATGCAAACTACGATCAGAGATTACTACAAACAACTCTATGCACATAAACTGGTAAACCTGAAAGAAATGGATAAATTCCTGGACACTTGCACCCTCCCAAGCCTAAACAAGGAAGAAGTCAAAACCCTGAATAGACCAATAACAAGGGCCAAAGTTGAGGCATCAATTAATAGCCTACCAACCAAAAAAAGCACAGGTCCACATGGGTTCACAGCCAAATTCTACTAGACATACAAAGAGGAGCTGATACCACTCCTTCTGAAACTATTACAAACAATCCAAAAAGAGGGAATCCTTCGCAAATCATTTTATGAGACCAACATCATCCTGATGCCAAAACCCAGCAGAGACTCAACAAAAAAAGAAAACTTCAGGCCAATATCCATGATGAACATAGATAAAAATCTTCAATAAAATACTGGCAAACCGATTGCAACAGCACATCAAAAAAGCTTATCCATCACAATCAGGTAGGCTTCATCCTGGGAATGCAAGGCTGGTTCAACATACAAAAGTCTATAAATGTAATTCACCACATAAACAGAACCAAGGACAAAAACCACATGATTATCTCAATAGATGCAGAGAAGGCCTTCAACAAAATTCAACAGCCCATTATGCTAAAAACTCTCAATAAACTAGGTATCGAAGGAACCTATCTCAAAACAATAAAAGCTATTTATGACAAACCTACAGCCAATATCATACTGAATAGGCAAAAACTGGAAGCATTCCCTTTGAAATCTGGCACTAGACAAGGATGCCCTCTCTCACCACTCCTATTCAATATAGTATTGAATGTTCTAACCAGAGCAATCAGGCAAGAAAAAGAAATAAAGTGTATTTGATTAGGAAACGAAGAAGTCAAATTGTCTCTATTCGCAGATGACATGATTGTATATTTAAAAGACCCCATCATCTCAGCCCAAAATCTCCTGAAACTGATAAGCAACTTCAGCAAAGTCTCAGGATACAAAATCAATGTGCAGAAATCACAAGCATTCCTATACACCAATAGCAGACTTAAAAAGAGCCAAATCAAGAATGAACTGCCATTCACAATTGCTACAAAGAAAATAAAATACGTAGGAATATGACTAACAAAAAATGTAAAGGACCTCTTCAAGGAGAACTACAAACCACTGCTCAAGGAAATAAGAGAGGAAACAGACAGAGAAACATTCCATGCTCATGGTTAGGAAGAATCAATATTGTGAAAATGGCCATACTGCCCAAAGTAATTTATAGATTCAATGCTATCCCCATCTAGTTACCTATGACCCTCTTCGCAGAACTGTAAAAAACCACCTTAAACTTCATATGGAACCAAAAGAGAGCCCACATAGCCAAATCAGTTCTAAGCAAAAAGAACAAAGCAGGAGGCATCATGCTACCTGACTTCAATCTACACTACAAGGCTACAGTAATCAAAACAGCATGGTACTGGTACCAAAACAGAGATATAGACCAATGGAACAGAACAGAGGCCCTGGAGTCAACACCACACATCTACAATCATCTGATCTTTGACAAACATGACAAAAACAAACAATGGGGAAAGGATTCCCTGTTTAATAAATGGTGTTGGGAAAACTGGCTAGCAGTGTGCGGAAAGCAGAAACTGGACCCCTTCCTGACACCTTACACTAAAATTAACTCCAGATGGATTAAAGACTTAAACATAAGACCTAACACCATAAAAATCCTACAAGAAAACCTAGGCAAAACCATTCAGGACATAGGCATAGGCAAGGGCTTCATGACTAAAACACCAAAAGCATTGGCAACAAAAGCCAAAATCGACAAATGGGATCTAATTAAACTCCAGAGTCTGTACAGCAAAAGAAAGCATCATTAGAATGAACCAGCAACCAACAGAATGGGAAAAAATTTTTGCAATCTACCCATGTGACAAAGAGCTAATATCCAGAATCTACAAAGAACTAAAACAGATTCACAACAAAAAAACAAACAAACCCATCCAAATGTAAGAGAAGGATATGGACAGACACTTTTCAAAAGAAGACATATATGAGGCCAACAAACATATGAAAAAATGCTTATCATCACTAGAGAAATGCAAATCAAAACCACGTTGAGATACACCTCACGTCAGTTAGAATGGCGATCATTAAAAAAATCTGGGGGGCTGGGCATGGTGGCTCACGCCTGTAATCCCAGCACTTTGGGAGGCCAAGGCAGGTGGATCACAAGGTCAAGAGATCGAGACCATCCTGGTCAACATGGTGAAACCCTGTCTCTACTAAAAATACAAAAATTTAGCTGGGCATGGTGCCACATGCCTGTAATCCCAGCTACTCAGGAGGCTGAGGCAGGAGAATTGCCTGAACCCAGGAGGCGGAGGTTGCAGTGAGCCAAGATCACACCATTGCACTCCAGCCTGGGTAACAAGAGCGAAACTCCGTCTAAAAAAAAAAAAAAAAAATCCGGAGACAACAGATGCTGGAGAGGATGTGGAGAAATAGGAACACTTTTACACTGTTGGTGTATGTGTAAACTAGTTCAACCATTGTGGAAGACAGTGTGGCACTTCCTCAAGGACCTAGACATAGAAATTCCATTTGACCCAGCAATCCCATTACTGGGATACAAATCATTCTATTATAAAGACACATGCACACGTATGTTCATGGGGCACTGTTTACAATAGCAAAGACCTGAAACAACCCAAATGCCCATCAATGATAGACTGGACAAGGAAAACGTGGCACATATACACCATGGAATACTATGCAGCCATAAAAAATGATGAGTTCGTGTCCTTTGTAGGGACATGGATGAATCTGGAAACCGTAATTCTCAGCAAACTGACACAAGAACAGAAAATCAAACACAGCATGTTCTCACTTATAGGTGGGTGTTGAACAATGAGAACACATGGACATAGGGAGGGGAACATCACACACTGGGGTCTGTTGTTGGGGGGCCAAGGAAGGGACAGCAGCGAGGTGGGGAGGTCAGGGGGAGGGATAACATGGGGAGAAGAGAGAGAAGATCCAAGATGGCCAATTAGACACAACTCCAGTGCACAACACGTGGTGAGAGAGATGCAGAAATCCAGAGATCTCCTAGCTCCAACCGAGGTACCAGGTGCATTTCAATGGATCTGGTCCGATGGTGAGCAAAGCCCACTCAGGGCAGACCAAGGCGGGGAGGGGTGCTACTTCACCCAGAAAGTGCATCTGACCTGCGAGTCGGAGGCTCCCCCTCTGCCACTCTGGTCCAGATACAGCGCTTCCCCAAAAGCATCAGCAATACACAGAACAGGGGATCCTTGCCAGTCAAGTGCCAGGAATTACAAGCATGGAGTTGAATAAGAGCCTGCGGACTGCGCTATCACACCACCCAGAGAGAGAGGGAGCTGTAAGTGGAAGCAGCTGAGCAGGCCCCTACCCCATGACTGGGGAGAGAAGTTGAAAGGGGGAGATGGCCGGGTGTGGCTGGGCAGGTCCCTACCCTCCCCTACAAAACTCAGAGGGCTGAAGCTCTGACTCTAGTGGCTTGTGCAGCCAGTGCCACAGTCTGAGATGAACCCTGAATGATCCAGCCCAGTGGAGGAAGGCACAACCCACCACTAGAGGGGTGGGACTGGGCTGCATGTTTTAACAAAAAACACAGGAAGTCTACATAGCAACGGGACTGGACGGTGTTCTTGACAACCCAGAAGCACCTACAGGTCAGCGGAAGAGGTGGGCCTAATCTCACAGCATAAACAAAAAAGACAGGAAGCTTCCGTAGTAACCTGAAGGAGTCCCTAGAAACCCAGTAGCGCCTCCACAGGCAGACAAATGACCTCATCAAGCAGCTCCCTGATACCACAGCCAGGTAAATCCACAAAGATGGGAAAAAAACAGTGCAAAAAAGATGAAATCATCAAAGACCAGAACACTTCTTCTCCTTCAAGAGATCACAACTCAACACAGGATCACAACTTGACCAAGGAGTGCGACGAATTGGCAGAAACAGGCTTCAGAAGGTGAATAATAACAAACTTTTCTGAGCTAAAGGAACACATTCTAACTCAATGTAAAGAAACCAAAAAGGTTAGACTAAATGCTAACTAGAATAACCAGCTTAGAGAAGAACATAAACGACTTGATAGAGTTGAAAAACACAGCAAGAGAACTACGTGAAGCAAACACAAGTTTTAATAGCTGAATCGATCAAGCAGAAGAAAGGATATCAGAGATTGAAGATCAACACAATGAAATAAAAAGAGAAGGCAAGACAAGAGAAAAAAGTGTGAAAAGAAATGAAAAAGCCTCCAAGAAATATGGGATTATATGAAAAGACCTAATCTACACTTGATCAGTGTACCTGAATATGATGGGAAGAATGAATCCAAGCTGGAAAACACACTCCAGGATATTATCCAGGAGAACTTCCCAAGCCTAGCAAGGCAGTCCAAATTTCAAATTCAAGAAATACAGAGAACTCTACAAAGATATTCCTCAAGAAGAGCAACCCCAAGGCACATAATTGTCAGATTCACCAGGGTCGAAATGAAGTTAAAAATGCTAAGGGCAGTCAGAGAGAAAGGTCAGGCCACCCACAGAGGGAAGTCAATCAGACTCACAGCAGATCTCTTGGCAGAAACCCTACGAGCCAGAAGAGAGTGGGGGCCAATATTCAACATCCTTAAAGAAAAGAACTTTCAACCAAGAATCTCATATCTAGCCAAACTAAGCTTTGTAAGTGAAGGAGAAATAAAATCCATTATGGACAAGCAATTACTGAGAGATTTTGTCACCACCATACCTGCCCTACAAGAGCTCCTGAAAGAAATGCTAAGCACGGAAAGGAACAAGTACCAGTCACTGCAAAAGCAAACCAGTTGGCAAAGACCAAAAATACAATGAAGTAAATGAGTCAATTAATGGGAAAGAAAACCAGCCAGTAACAAAATGGCAGGATCAAATTCACACATAACAATATTAACATTGAATGTAAATGGCCTAAATGCCCCAATCAAAAGACACAGACTGGCAAACTGGATAAAAAGTCAGAACCCATCAGTGTGCTGTATTCAGGAAACCCATCTCACATACAAAGACACACATAAACTCAAAATAAAGGGATGGAAGAAGATTTACCAAGCAAATGGAGAACAAAAAAAAGCAGGGGTTGCAATCCTAGTCTCTGATAAAATGGACTTCAAACCAACAAAGATCAAAAGAGACAAAGAAGAACACTACATAATAGTAAAAGGATCAATCCAACAGGAAGAGCTAACTATCCTAAATATATACGCCCCCCAACACAGGAGCACCCAGATACATAAAGCAAGTTCTTAATGACCTAAAACAAGATATACACTCCCACATAATAATAGTGGGAGACTTCAACACTCCACTGTCAATATTAGACAGATCAACGAGACAGAAAATTAAGAAGGATATTCAGGACTTGGATGCAGAGCTGGACCAAGCAGACCTAATAGACATATACAGAATGCTCCACCCCAAATCCAAAGAATATACATTTTTCTCAGCACCACATTGCACTTACTCTAAAATTGACCACATCATTGGAAGCAAATCACTCCTCAGCAAATGCAAAAGAACAGAAATCATAACAAACAGTGTATCAGACAGCATAATCATACTAGAACTCAGGATCAAGAAACACACTCAAACCCACACAACCACTTGGAAACTGAACAACTTGCTTCTGAGTGTCAACTGGATAAACAATGAAACGAAGGCAGAAATAAAGATGTTCTTTGAAACCAACCAGAATGAAGACACAACTTACCAGAATCTCTGGGACACCTTTAAAGCAGTGTCAAGAGGGAAATTTATAGCAATAAATGCCCACCAAAGAAGAGAGGAAATATCTAAAATCGACACCTATCGTCAAAATTGAAAAGAGCTAGAGGAGCAAGGTCAAGAAACTCAAAAGCTAGCAGAAGACAAGAAATAATTAAGATCAGAGCAGAACTGAAGGAGATAGAGACACAAAAAACCCTTCAAAAAATCAATAAATCCAGGAGATGGTTTTTTGAAAAGATCAACAAAATAGACAGACTGATAGTTAGATTAATAAAAAAGAAAAGGGAGAAGAATCGAATACATGCAATAAAAAATGATAAAGGGGATATCACCACTGATCCCACAGAAATACAAACTACCATCAGAGATTACTACAAACAGCTCTACTCACATAAACCAGTAAACCAGGAAGAAATGGATAAATTCCTAGGCACTTGTACTCTACCAAGACTAAACCAGGAGGAAGTTGAAACCCTGAACAGACCGTTAACAAGGGCTGAAGTAGAGGCAGAAATCAATAGCCTACCAACCAAAAAAAGTCCAGGTCCAGACGGGTTCACAGCTGAATTCTATCAGACATGCAAAGAGGAGCTGGTTGCTTTCCTTCTGAAACTGTATCAAACAATGCAAAAGGAGGGAATCCTCCCTAACTCATTTTATGAGACCAACATCATCCTGATACCAAAACCAGGCAGAGACTCAACTAAAAAAGAAAACTTCAGGCCAATATCCATGATGAATATTGATGCAAAAATCTTCAATAAAATACTGGCAAACAGATTGCAATGGCAATCAAGAAGATTATCCATCATGACTAAGTAGGCTTCATCCCGGGGATGCAAGCCTGGTTCAACATATGCAAATCCATAAAAAGACAAAAACCACGATTATCTCAATAGATGCAGAGAAGGCCTTCAATAAAATTCAACAGCCCTTCATGCTCAAAAACTCTCAATAAACTAGGTATAGATGGAACGTATCATAAAATGATAAAAGCTATATGTGACAAACCTACAGCCAATATCATACTGAACAGGCAAAAGTCGGAAGAATTCCCTTTGAAATGAGGCACTAGACAAGGATGCCCTCTCTCACCACTCCTATTCAATATACTACTGGAAGTTCTAGCCAGAGCAATCAGTCAAGAAAAAGAAAGTGTATTCAGTTAGGAAAGGAGGAAGTCAAACTCTCTCTATTTGCAGATAACATGATTGTATATCTAGAAAACCCCATCGTCTCAGCCCAAAATCTCCTGAAACTGATAAGCAACTTCAGCAAAGTCTCAGGATAGAAAATCAATGTGCAGAAATCACAAGCATTCCTATATACCAATAACAGAGAGCCAAATCAAGAGCAAACTCCCATCCACAATTGCTACAAAGAGAATAAAATACCTAGGAATACAACTAACAAAGGATGTAAAGGACCTCTTCAAGGAGAACTACAAACCACTGCTCAATGAAATAAGAGAGGACACAAACAGATGGAGAAACATTCCATGTTCATGGTTAGGAAGAATCAATATTGTGAAAATGGCCATACTGCCCAAAGTAATCTATAGATTCAATGCTATCCCCATCAAGCTACCAATGACCTTCTTCACAGAACTGGAAAAAACCACTTTAAACTTCATATGGAATCACAAGAGACCCCACATAGCCAAGACAATCCTAAGCAAAAAGAACAAAGCTGGAGGCATCACACTGCCAGACTTCAAACTATACTACAAGGCTACAGTAATCAAAACAACACGATACTGGTACCAAAACAGAGACATAGACCAATGGAACAGAACAGAGACTCCAGAAGAAACACCACACATCTACAACCATCTGATCTTGGACAAACCCAGCAAAAACAAGCAATGGGGAAAGGACTCCACATTTAATAAACGGTGTTGGGAAAACTGGCTAGCAATGTGCAGAAAGCAGAAACTGGACCTCTACCTGTCACCTTACACTAAAATTAACTCCAGATGGATCAAACATTTAAACATAAAACCTAACACCATAAAAACACTAGAAGAAAATATAGGCAAAACCACTTGCGACATAGGCATAGGCAAGGACTTCATGACTAAAACACCAAAAGCAATGGCAATAAAAGCCAAGATAGACAAATGGGATCTAATTAAACTCCAGAGCTTCTGTACAGCAAAAGAAACCATCATTAGAGCAAATCAGAAACCAACAGAATGGGAAAAAATTTTTGCAATCTATCCATGTGACAAAGGGCTAATATCCAGAATCTACAAAAAACTAAAACAGATATATAAGAAAAAAACAACCCCATTCAAAAGTGGGAGAAGGATATGAACAAACACTTTTCAAAAGAAAACATATATGAGGCCAAAAAACATATGAAAAAATGCTCATCATCACTAGTCATTAGAGAAATGCAAATCAAAACCACACTGAGATATCATCTCATGCCAGTTAGAATGGTGATCACTAAAAAATCTGGAGACAACAGATGCTGGAGAGGATGTGGAGAAATAGGAACACTCTTACACAGTTGGCGGGAGTGTAAATTAGTTCAACCATTGTGGAAGACAGTGTGGCGATTTCTCAAGGATCTAGAAATAGAAATTCCATTTGACCCAGCAATCCCATTACTGGGTATATACCCAAAGAACTATAAATCATTCTACTATAAAGACACATGTACATGTATGTTCACTGCAGTCCTGTGTACAATAGCAAAGACTTGGAACCAACCCAAATGCCCATCAATGATAGACTGGACAAAGAAAACGTGGTACATATACACCATGGAATACTACGCAGCCATAAAAAACGATGAGTTCGTGTCCTTTGTAGGGACTTGGATGAATCTGGAAACCATCATTCTCAGCAAAATGACACAAGAACAGAGAACCAAACACCGCATGTTCTCACTCACAGGCAGGTGTTGAACAACGAGAACACGTGGACTCAGGGAAAGGAGCATCACACACTGGGGGCAGTGAGGGCAGTAGAGGAGAGACAGCAGGGGGTGGGGAAGGAGGGGAGGGTGGAGAGGGATAACATGGGGAGAAATGCCAGATATAGTATGCATCTAAAGTAAAATAAATAAATTTTTAAAATAAAAAAATGAATAAATGACAAAAAATAAATAAATGAAAAATAAATAAAAAACATGGGGAGAAATGCCAGATATAGGTGATGGGGGGATGGAGACAGCAAACCACATTGCCACGTGTGCACCTATGCAACAATCCTGCATGATCTGCACATGTATGTACCCTAGAACCTAAAGTACAATTTAAAAAAAAACAACAACAAAAAACAAAGAACAGAAAATTGCCAAGATCCTGGTGGTTCTTTTATTCCTGGGATGGCAGGTGATAGAGAATGAGTTTTTTATATTAATCTTAGTATTTATTGCACATTACTTTCTCTAAAGGATTTTGAAAATCACGCCACCACTACAGGCCATGTATGAGAGTGCCCGTTGCCTGGCATCCTCATCAACATTGCCTACGTTGAAACAGAAGTTTGGGCTCTAGGCATCGGATTCAAATCTTGGTGCTACCATTTGCTAGCAGAACTGTTTCCTTGATTTTTAAAAAAATCTACATTTTAGCATTGTGGTGAATATTAAATGAGCTAGTCCACATAAAGCTCTTAGCTTATATGAATCACTTAATAAATATTACCTACTATCATTGTTACCAACGTTACATGTTTTAAATTTTGCCTATCTGATGGTTGAAAATTGTATCTCATTTGGATTTGTGTTATCTGCAATAAAAGTAAGTTTTAAATTATCATATTATTATTTTCCAGGTTCTCCTGTAAATTTCTATTTTCTTTGCCCATTTTTTCTAATGAATTGACTTTTTCTTAATAATTTGTACATTAGTGAAATTATGTGTCACATGTCATGTATGGGAAATATTTTCCCAGTCTATCATGGTCTTTTCATTTTGTTTCTAATTGATATTGCCAAGATGAAATTTTTAATTCTTATATAATTGAAGATACTTATCTTTTCCTTTTGGCCTTTGGGCTCCCTGTATTGCTTAGGGATTCTCTGACTCTAGCTGTATACTAATGCTTTACAAATTTTATTTTTAAAATGTACGTCTTTGTCCATACTTCTGTATATGATATAAAGGTAGGGGTCTATTTTTGTTTCTTTCCAGATGATTATTTAATTCTACTGGAAGCATTTATTAAAAAGTTTATTCACTTCCCACTGAATAAATACTTTAAAAAAGAGTGGTGAGGTGGTCTGGTCTTAGCAGACATAGTATAAAATCAAGTAATAAAAATAATATGGTATTAGCATAGGAATAGTTAAATGCATTGCTCAAACATATAAGTAAAGCAACCAGAAATACATCTGATTCATTAGAACCTTAACCTATGACAGTAAGTCATAGTTTTCATTAAATTCTTACAAGAGTCTATGTCTCAAAACTATTATAATTTCATGATCTATATAAGAGTTGTGAGTTGTCTGATTTTTATTGTTAAAAAAAAACTGTGATTTCTCTATTTCTTTTCCTGTTATTAAAAAAAAAAAACAAAGGAGACAGAGAGAGAGAGAAAAGGTTGTCTAGTATATAAAAAGCATATCAATGTTAGGTCTATCCCAAACTTTTCATGGTTCCACACAGTATTCCTGATAATTTGCTGCTATTCCTCCTCTTCCTCCCTCCCCATGTTTATGCAAAAATTAATATTCCCTAATCAAACATCATTTATAGAGCTGGGCGCAGTGGCTCACGCCTGTAATCCCAGCACTTTGGGAGGCTGAGGTGGGTAGATCACAAGGTCAAGAGATTGAGACCATCCTGGCTAATACAGTGAAACCCAGTCTCTACTAAATATAAAAAATTAGCCAGGCGTGGTGGCACATGTCTGTAGTACCAGCTACTTAGGAGGCTGAGGCAGGAGAATCGCTTGAACCTGGGAGGCAGAGGTTGCAGTGAGCCGAGATCGCACGACTGCACTCAGCCTGGGCAACAGAGCGACACTCAAAAAAAAAAAAAAATCATTTATAAAGTGTTGGTTTCTTGTAGCCACTTGTGAATCTTATAATTCTGTAAAGTGAAGAAATGTTATGAAATGTCATTTTCAAGGAAAATATAGTAATCTTTTTTGTTTCAAAGCAAGCCAAATCTATAGCATGGCTCTTCCCTAATGCAACATGTTGGAAAATGGGCAAACAGCTGAATTAATTTTTATAGATGTCATTGATAATCAAAAGTTTGCGTTTTGGCATATTTGCTGCCTTTGTGCTTAGATTTCCTGATCTCAGCTTTTTCAGAGGGACTGAACACTGTACTTTACATAGATTTGATTTCACACCTAAAATAAAGGTCTTCATATGACATCACCTCCCTTTCCTCAGAAGGTCATAGCTTGAATTGATTTTTAATGACTTTCTGCATTTACTGCCTCTGAGAATTCATTAAAAAGAAAGAAAAAAACCTTTAAATGTAGAACCACATGACTGAAGTGAACTCTACCTTGACTTAAAAAGAAATGAGGGTTGGGAGTGTGGGTACACACACACACACACACACACACACACACACACGCACCCTCAGCCATTTTCCTATTTTATTAAAACATTATCAATATTTTCTTTCTGCTCAGAAGCCCCAGAACTGATGATCCTTTTATCAGCCAAAGCACACCACCTGTGTAAGAAAAGAGGGAATGGACAAGGAGAACAAGAATTTCTCAGCTTTAAAACCCAGCTTGGTTCCTTCCACTCCACCAATCAAAGACTCAAAGCTGAAAGTCTTCGTAAGTGATTTGGGTGGAGCAGCTTTTGCTGGTCTGTTACTTGTCCCAGTTCATAAACTGCCTATGACATAGTTTCTGCAAAGAACACAGTGTACTTGACAACAGTGTTGAAATAATGCTGAATTTTTAAATGGGAAAGTCACATGGATTCTGTTTGGTGCAGGGTTGGGTAGCAAGGGAGAAAATGAATTTTTTTTTTTTTTTTTTTTTTGGTGAGACAGGGTTTTGCTCTGTCGCCCAGGCTGGAGTGCAATGGCAAGATTTCAGCTCACTGCAGCCTTGACTTTCCCAGTGATTCTCCTTCCTCAGCCCCTCAAGTAGCTGGGACCTGCCACCACGCCTGGCTAATTTTTGTATTTTTACAAAATACAAAAGAGAGAGAGAGAAAAAAAAGGTTGTCTGGTATATAAAAAGCATATCAATGCTAGGTCTATTCCAAACTTTTCATGGTTCCACACAGTATTCTTGAAAATTTGCTGCCATTCCTCCTCTTCCTGCCTCCCCATGTTTATGGAAAAATTAATATGCCCTAATCAAATATCATTTATAAACTGTTGGTTTCTTCTAGTCACTTGTGAATGTTATAATTCTGTAAAGTGAAGAAATGTTACCAAATGCCATTTTTATGGTTTCTCCATGTTGGCCAGGCTGTTCTTGAACTCTTAGCCTCAAGTGATCCAACTGCTTCAGCTTCCCAAAATGCTGGAATTACAGGCATGAGCCACAATTTTTTTTGTTATTTAAATCCAATACCGTACAGCCTACCCCAAAAGTGGAAACTAGAGTTTCAAGAATCTTCATCTGAAACACAAACTTCTGGAGCACCACTTTTTGGTAAGTACAGCAACTGCAGAAGAGAGTTCCATTGAGGAGTCTAGTTATCAAATCTTATTCCTGAGTGGAGAGAAGAGGTGAAAATAAAAAGTTTCTTAGCTCCCCAGTCAGCCTTAAAATGGAATCACTTGGAGGAGCATCCAACCTGCACTCCGGGGAAATCCACCACTCTTTACCTTTCCACCCCAGTGAGTGATCCAAGGGATCACACGTCACTGCACCGGCAAAGGAAAAAGCAACAAATCTTTAACCCAGCCAGTCAGACAGTCCTCATTTTGACTGGTTGATTTTTTTCCCTTTTAGTGTATTTCTCAGAATGCCAATGCATGTGATAGAAACTCTAGTTACTGCAAGAAAACAGTCACAGGAAGTGTAGGAAGCAATTAAAAGAAGCATATGATGGGAAATAGAGGATTTGGTTTCAAGTCATTTCATGGCCCTGGGTCTGAGCTGAGCTGCAATGGAGAAAAACTGAAGCAACTGTGAGCAGAGAGACCCAACCAGTCCGTAGAGCAGAGCCCTCCCCCTGCCTCTTGGCACCTGGCCCTGCCTGCTCCATTCCTTCCTCTCCATCTGCAAGGCCTTCTCATCACCTCCTCAAATCCTAGAGTCCTTTGCAGCTCTGCTAACAGGCAACCTTTTCCATAAAGCCTTATGAACTGCCCCAGCTGTTACTTTATCACCCTCTGGACTCTGGTAGCACCATGACACCTCATGGCTCAAGACACAAAACTTAGTTTTCTTTCACCTCCCACGGCCAATCCATCAGTGAGTCCTGTTGACTTCCAAACATATCTGCGTCTCCGTCTGCACCACCACCGCCTGAGCCCATGCCATCCTTACCTCCAACAAAAACCAGCACATCCAGAGGACTCCCTGCGGCCGCCTTGTCTCACTATGATTATTCCCCATGTGGCTGCTGGAACACGCTCTTTAAAAGACGTTAGATCTTGTCAATCCCGTTTAAAACTCCGTAATGTCTTCCCATCACACATAGAATAAATTCCAAATTCTTTTTTTACAAGAGAAGAATTTGCTGTGTTGCCAGACTGGTCTTGAACTCCTGGGCTCAAGTGATTCTCCTGTTCCTGGGCCTTCCAAAGTGCTGAGATTACAGGCATAAGCCACTGTGCCCAGCCAATTCCAAATTATTTATCAAGGACTTTATTTGTTCTTAGCTCAATCTGTAGGTTTCTTGTTTATTCATTTATGTCTTTAATATTTTTAAAGTTTTGAATAAAAGTACAATTCAAATAATTCAAAAATTTAAATGATATTAGAAAGTATACTTTTTTAGGCCAGACATGGTGGTTCATGCCTGTAATCCCAGCACTTTGGGAGGCTGACGCCAGTGCATCACCTGAGGTCAGGAGTTCAAGACCAGCCTGGCCAACATGGTGAAACCCTGTCTCTACCAAAAAAAAAAAAAAAATACAAAAATTAGCTGGGCATGGTGGTGGGTGCCTATAATCCCAGCTACTTGGGAGGCTGAGGCAGGAGAATCACTTGAACCCAGGAGGCGGAGGTTGCAGTGAGCTGAGATTGCGCCACTGTACTCCAGCCTGGGCAACAGAGCAAGACGCTGTCTCAAAAAAAAAAAAAAAAAACAGTATACTTTTATAAATCTGGCTCCTACTCCTGTGTATATCATCCTGCTCCCCTGTAGGTAGTCACTTTCACTAGCTTGTCATGCTTCTTAAAGCAGATGTGAGCAAATAAGAATCTCCTCTCTCCCCCTTTATTACACAGTGGAAACATATTAATAATGTGGTTCTGCATTTTGCTTGTCTCACTTCACATATTTTGTTTCATATCAGAATACAAAGCAGTACCTCATTTCTTTTCTACAGCCATATAGGATTCTACTTGGGGGTATGCCATAATTTATTTAACCTATCCCTTTCAATGCACACTTGACTTATTTCCATCTCTTGCTATTAAAAACCACATTGTAATGAGTAGCCTCATATGAAGGTTCTTTGGTTTGTGTGCAGGCGTATCTCAAGGAAAAATTCCCAGAAGTAGGACTGCCAGGCCAAAGAGTAAGTACATTTCTATTTCCAATAGTTATTACCAAATTGTATCTCATTGAAGTTGCACCATTTAAAACTACTATCAATTGTTGATAGTACCTGTTTTCCCACCAGCTGTTAACAACTGAATGCATTATCCAACTTTGGTATTTTTGCCAATTTGATGAATGAAAAAATTGCATCTCAAAGTAATTTTAATTTGCATTTTTCTTACCATGAATGAAGTTGTGCATTTTTTTATATGTCTAAGGATTATTTGTTGTTCTCATGCTGTGAACTGTGTGTTCTATCCTTTGCCTGTTTTTCTATTGGGTTGTTGTCCCTTATCTTCTCAATTTCTAGGAATTCTTTGTATATTACAACAAAGATTAGCCCTTTGTCTGTGATTATATTGGCACTCAAAGTCCTAAGGGATGTGACTCCTCCTCTCTCTGACCTCAGCTCATATGACTCTCCAGCCTCCTTGTTATGCTCCAGCCCTGATGTTCTGCGATGTCTTTGTTGCCTTAACACCTTCACATTTACAATTCCTTTGCCTGGAATGCTACTCCCCAGATCATCCCACAGCTGGTTCCTTCTTACTTTTCAGATCTCAGCTTAAGTATCACATGAGAAAGGTTTTCCCCATTGCCCAGTCTATGGGAGACACCCAGTTTCCCTCCATTACATCATTCAGTTTTAATTATTTGCATGGCACTTATTTCTTGATAATATTTTTCTTAATTGTTTTAGTTTGTACATTGTTTGTCTCTCCCTATCTAGAATGCAAGCTCCAAAAGAAACAGGGTGTGTCATGCTCAGCAGTCCATCCCCAGCACTTAGAACAGCGCCTGGCACTTAGTAGGTATGTCACATAGATCTGTGATTAATCAACCCTTTCATCCTCTCCTTAGACATTTTCACATGCCTTTACAGTGAGTATCATCAGTCATGTTCCCCAGAAAGAAAATGTAAAATAACATTTGTTGAGCTGCTAATATGTGCCAAACACACTGGGCTTGTTTTTTCATTTGTTTGTTTTTTTTGAGATGGAGTCGCACTGTTGCCCAGGCTGGAGTGCAATGGCACGATCTCAGCTCACTGCAACCTCTGCCTCCTGGGTTCAAGCAATTTTCCTGCCCCAGCCTCCTGAATAGCTAGGATTACAGGTGTATACCACCACACCCAGCTAATTTTTTTGTATTTTTAGTAGAGATGGGGTTTCACTATGTTGGCCAGACTGGTCTCAAACTCCTGACCTCATGATCCACCCACCTGGGCCTTCCAAAGTGCTGGGATTATAGGCATGAGCCACTGCACCCAGCCTGGGCTTGGTTTTATTACACATCTCAGTTAATTTTCCTGGTCAGTCTGAGCTACTTAGTATTATGTCTATTTTTATCAATAAAGAAGCCAAGACTCTAATAAGCCCTTTAAAAAGATATCCAAAAATATGTGGTTAATATACATGGATCCAATTAAGTTAAGCTGATTTCAAAGCCCATTCTTTTGCACAATAGCTAGGACATAAGCTTGTTTCTTTATTTTCTGCATGGTACCTCTTATTGTCACATTGAATATGCTCCATAAATTAGAGAACCATAATATATCAGAGCCTAACAGGGCCTAGTGATCACCTAGACTTAACGAAACAACATAGAAAATTAGCAATAGGTTCAGGATGCAAGTCTGCAATCCCTGACTCTTCATCACAATTCCCCTCTCCATTCCTTGTTAACCATGGTCATGCCAAACTCATTCCCACCTTAGAGACTTTATACTTGCTATCCCTCATCTTGGAATTATTTTCCTGTGGATTTTCATATGGCTGGCTCTTTTTCATCACTGAGGCCTCAGGGCAGATGTCACCTTCTTAAAGAAGCCTTCTTTCACCACACAAACCAAATTAGACACCTTTCTCATCCCCTAGTCATTCTCTATCCCATTTTTTGGTCTTTATTTTCTTCTGAATACTTCTCCCAATCTAGAATTTATATGCATTTGTTTTCTTGCCTATTACATGCCTTTTGCCCTGGAATGTGAGCTCCATGAAGAGGTGTCATAACCAACTTGCTCATGGCTCTATGTCTAGTGCCTGGAATGGTGTCCTCCTTAGCAGATCTGCAATAAATACTGTGGAATTTAAAAATTAACAAGGTGGCTCTAGAAGAAGCATGGAAAAAGCATAGGCTTAAGAATTAACCTGGCTCAATGATTACCGAGCTGCTTCTTACTATAGTAAGTCACTGGGCTTTGGTTTTCTCATCTCTCAAATGAGGGAATAGATGATCTCCATGGCCACTTACAGTGTGATAATAATATGAAATTGTAAATTATTCATATGATTCAGGAGTTACTGTCAAAGAGGTAAAACTTACCCCAAGTTTCTATTTATTCTATTTGGAACATAAATCCTAAAAAAAAAAATCCTTTTCTGCCTTTTAAACAAAATAACCAGAATATCATTTACCTTCTTATTGAATCAGAGTTATAATTCTGAAAAGAAACTACTGTACTGCATTGTAAGGAAAACATTAGTAGCATTTATTTCTATTGGCTGATATTTCTTCTCACTTTTTTCTACTTCTTCAGATGTTTAGTAATCTTTGATTGGATGCTGGGCATTGTCAGTGCTACATTGTTAATTCTGGATTTTCTTGTCTTTAATTATGTTGAGTTTTGTTTTAGTTGGTAGTTAATTTACTTGTGGATCAACTTGGATTTTATGAGAGTTGTTTTGCCCCCTTTCCTTCTCCTCTCCTTTTCCCTTTCTTTACTCTCTCTAAATAAATAAACAAGAGCTATTTTTAAGCCTTATTAGAATAGTCTTTACTAGAGTAGCCTTTTCTATAAGGTTAAATTAGCCCTATCCTAAGATGTGGCCTTCCTGGGGTCTCTACTGACTGCTCGGAGTGTTCAAAGAGATCTCTCTATCTGGCTGGTCAAAACTTTTTTTTTTTCCTTCTTTTTTTAAGACGGAGTTTCGCTCTCGTTACCCAGGCTGGAGTGCAATGGCGTGATCTTGGCTCACCGCAACCTCCGCCTCCTGGGTTCAGGCAATTCTCCCGCCTCAGCCTCCTGAGTAGCTGGGATTACAGGCACACACCACCATGCCCAGCTAATTTTTTTGTATTAGTAGAGACAGGGTTTCACCATGTTGACCAGGATGGTCTCAATCTCTTGACCTCGTGATCCACCCGCCTCAGCCTCCCAAAGTGCTGGGATTACAGGCTTGAGCCACTGCACCTGGCCTGGTCAAAACTTTAATGTCTCCTAGGGTTGTGTGAGTCTTAGTAGTTGTTTAGTTCACATCACTCCAGTAGTTGTTTTTTTCCCTGGTAGTTATTCTTTGCCCCAACTCATAGAGTCTTGCCCCATACAAGTACAGCTTAATATTCAGGTAAAGACTCATGGGGACCTCTAAGCAGATGTGTTGATGTGTAGAGTCCTTTCTCTGCCAAGTTCCCTTCTCTCCAGTGACTTGCCCACAAGTTCCAACCATTTCAGTAGTGCTGAGTTCTCATGTCTACCATCTTGGCTCAGTAAGAGGACCATCTACTATCTGAGCACTACTATCAGCATCTACTATCAGCAAGAGGACCATCTACTATCTGAAGCACTTTGCCCACTGTGGTACAAGGAGGAGGTGGGCAAAGTGCTCCAGACAAAAAGCCAGGACAATTGATAAGTTAATCTCGTTTGTTTTCCTCCTCTCAATAATCTCAATCCTGTCTAAAGTCTGAAAACAATTATTTCATACATTTTTTCCAGTTTAAGAGTTGTTTACAACAGGAAGACTAGTCTGTTTCTAGTTATTCCATAATGGCTAGAAATGGAAGTTGCCTTCTTAAGTGTTTTGGAGATGTATAAAATCTATTTGTTCCAAAACTAAATGACCCCAGCATGCTATGTATTTTTATATTATTCCTTGGATAAAATATAATCATTAGTGAAGTTCAAAGAAACTCAAAAGATACAACTAAATGGATGTAATAATGAGATAGACCCTCGGTATAACTCACTAAGTCACAAAGTATCAAGATTAAATAAAGTAATAGCCAATAGTATAGGCCCAGTGATGGGAATTTATGGGTATTTGGTAAATACAGTCTTCTTTCTTTTATTCTAGGAGAGACAGCTTGAAGGCAAGTCCTATTTTGAAATGATTTGGTGAACTAGTTATGGAAAGGATTCCTGTGGTGAATCCTTTTCCAAAGCAAAGGATCCTACTGTGAAATGAATAAACATCTCCTAAAATCTTGTAAATATATACTTTTATATATTTGGTTAGCTTAATGTGTTCTGTGAAGATTTGTTTGCTAAAGCTAAGTGCGGGTGTAGATTAGATGTGAATGTGGATGTGTGTTTGGGAAATGGATAAGGAAGAAGGGGTTTAGTTGTGCCATGTCATAAACCCTGTTGGTCTGGGTAGAAGCCATGAGGTTTTAGAACTCTATTTTGAATGAGATGATAAGACAACAACAAATACAGGATGAGGAATCCCTAGACTGAAAAGAAGAGGCAGCCAATATACAAGTTTCTGCTGTTACCTGCTGCTCTTTGAAGTTCCACAGAACATTTTCCAAGAACCTCGCAAGAAACCTGCCAGGCCATGTCTCTGTCATGGGCAGTTTACTCATTCATTCACTTATTCTTGCAACAAACACTGATTGAGCACTCAGTGTGTGCCCAGTACTGTTCCAGATGCTGGAGACACACCAGTGAACAGCAGACTTGCCTTCATGGAGCTTACATTCTAAGTGGAGAGGCTGTCAAACAAACACACAATATGCAGAAAAATAGAGCAGGATAAGAGTGTTAGAGAATGATGGGGTGAGGACAGCATCTGTTTTAAGCTAGGCTGGTAATAAATACCTCTTTGACACAGGGAGAGGCATCCAAACAGAGCACATAAGAGCAGAGACCAAAAGAAAGAGTTTTGTGGGAAGTAATATAAGTCTCTATGAGGAAACAAGGACTGCAATGGTCTGTGATAGGAGCAACATTTTGGGGGTATTGAGGATTGACAATGAGGCCGTACTGGTTAGAGTGAAATAAAGAAAGGGTGAGATGTAGGAGCAAGAGATGAAAGTAAGAGATGACAGAAGGGCTGGGGAGATGGCAGATCAGGTAGTCTTGTAGGCCATGGCAAGGACTTTGGATTTTATTCTGGATGAAATAGGAAGCTACTGGAAAGTGTTAAATTGAAGAAGGATATGATCCTACATTTCATTTCATTTCATTTATTTATTTTTGAGACAGGATCTTGCTTTGTTTCCCAGGCTGGAGTGCAGTGGCATGATTATAGCTCACTGTAACCTCAAACTCCTGGGCTCAAGTGATCCTCCTGCCTCAGTCTCTCAAGTAGCTAGGACTACCAGTGTGTGCCACTGTGCCTGGCTGGTTTTTCAACGTTTTGTAAAGATGAAGTCTTTCTATGTTGCCTAGGCTGGTCTCAAACTTCTGGCCTCAAACAATCCTCACACCTTGGCCTCCTAAATGATCTTACATTTTAAAAGGATCACTCTGGCTGCTATGTAGAGAAGAAATTGAGGAGAGAAGACCAGGGAAGCAGCTCTTGCAATAGTACTGATGGGAGATGACGGTGGTTTAGGCCAGTATGATGGCAGCAGAGTTGGTAAGAAAGGGTCAGATTCAAAGGAAAATCTGACAATATGTGCAAATAGATTGGATGTGAGGTATGAGAGAAAAAGCAATGTCAAGGACAATGCCAGGTGTTCAGCCCAAGCAACTGGAAGAATGACAGTACCATCTGAGTAGGAACAGAAACTAAGGCTGTAGGAATGGGGGTGTTGAGATTTGGCAGAGAAAATCAAGAATTCTGTTTTGAACTATCAAGTTCATTCTTTGATATCAAAGAAAAGATGCTGAGAAGGCAAATGAATATCCAGGCTAGGAGTTCTGGGGAGCAGTCTGAGCTGAAGATATAAATGTAGAATCATCAGTACAAAGATTGTTCATAAAGCCATAGAGTGGCGTGAGACTTCCTCATAAGTGAGTGATTCCAGTCCTTAGGGTGAGGATGAAGAAGCTACAAAGAAGACGGAGACAGAACAGCTGCTACAGGGAGACTGGCACCCACTTTACTGAATCCCTCCGATGCCCAGACTCTTCACTGGGAAAGCAGAGAGAACAATTTTCAGCTCACAGTTGCTGTGATGGTTAAGTGAATCATATACTGACCTGGCAGTGTAAAGCCCACTGAGCAGAAGGGAAAGGGTCTGTTTCTTTCCCAGTGGCTTCTTTTTCTGTGTTCTCTGCACTGAACATTGTATGGCCACATAGGACCTTTGCTCAAGCTGCTCTTGGATGGTAAGGATGGGACCAAGACCCTTGGAGCCTGTTGTTTTGCCAGCTCCTGGGGATGGGACACTCCCAGCCTGATTTCACAGGTCCAATAATAGGTCTTTCCTGAAGGTGAGAGAGGCTGGTATCTGGGTGAGGTGGCTGAAGAAGTGTGAATTGGGGTGGAAATAGGTGGAGGAGGACCACTAGGGAAAATGTAGTGAGTGCTGGATGTGCTCAGGATCTGGGTACTTACCCCCTTCACTGCTGAGAGTGTTGACGATTGACTGTTCTCAGCTGACTTTCTCTTGGGAATTTCCCCCAGTAAAGATTTGCCTGCCAAGATCATGCCCCCTTCCCTGCAAGCAGCCTACCTTCAACAATTGGATGATGAGAAGGTTATAAGTCCCAGCCCCCTTGCCTCAAAGCAGAACAGCTCTGCAGGCCATTAGGGTGCTATGATAACTTACGGAAGCAGCTGAAATCTTTGTTGCAACTGCAGAGCAGGTTGATTTTTTCCCTTGCTCAATCCTGCTTCTCTCACTCCTTGAAGATGTTTGTCCCAAGAGTGCTCCCTCAAAAACCTCCTGCATGCAAGTCTCAGAATCTTGCAATCTGTTTCTCTGTGTACCTGAGCTATGGCAGTTGATACGAGAAGTGGTCTTAGGATGCAGATTCTAAAATGGGATTTTTGGGTTGAATCGCTCACTAGCAGTCTGGCTGGCTATGAGGACACCATCACCTCTGGCAAATGTGGCTGTCAATTGCTAAAACCAATAACTAGGGTCAAGTCACAAGGTATCACAGATGGGGAAGTGCCAGACCTGCTAATAGAGAAAGGAGCTCTAGACCTGGCCGGTATGAATTGGTTAAATCTGGGACAATGTGTCTGAAACTAGATTCTAAGATTGCTTGATCAGGGCAGGGGCATGAACAGAACATAAGGTTGGATAAGAAAAAGTATATTCGTTATCTATTTCTATATTACAGTACCCCACAAACTTTGTGGTTTAAAATAACACACATTTATTTTCTCATAGTTTCTCTGGGTCAAGAGTTCCAGCACAGATTTCCTGGGTCCACTGCAAGGCTGCAATCAAGGTGTCAGCTTGAGCTGAGATCTTACCTGAAAGCTCAAGTGTAGAAGCACCCATTCTAAGTTTACACAGTTGTTGGCAGGATTTGAGGCCTTGCAGACTATCAGACTGGAGGCCTGTTTCTTGCTAGCTGTCTGCCAGAGGCCACCTTCAGTGCCTTGCCACATGACTTTCTCCTTAAGACAACCATGACATGGCATCTTGCTCCTTCAAAGCCAGCGAGAGTCTCCTGGCAAGACAAATGTTACTTACATACAAGTAACCACATAAAACTCAGCATGTGTCTGGACTGCACTCTATGGGGGGATTACACAAGAATGTGAACACTGGAAGGTAGGATCATGAGCCACCCTAGAGTGTCCTGCCATGGAGAGTATATTGATATGGGAGTATTCTCCTATGATGCAGGCTTTAACACCCTGGTATGCACCCGGGGAAATAGTACTAACTTGCTGCTCAGAGAAAGGGATGGCCCTAATTAAGTGAAAGAAATATTTGAAAACTTCTATGGTAGATAGTGGAAGAAGGGATGAAAAGCCTCAGAGTAGTGGACATACAAGAGTGGCTATCTCATGTAGGGCTAGGAAACCCAACAGTTCTATTCTGCAGGAGGGCCCAGGGGACATGCTGTTTGCCTAAACAATACTTAATACACTGGGGATATGGAGGCTGAGTATCTGATATGGAGGCTGTGACATGAATCCAAGCACAATGAGACTGTGGCTTGGAGAAGAGAGGTTGCTGTGAAAGGGATGAGAAGTGGATGGATTCTGAAATGACAGGATTTGCTGACAGGTTGAATGTGGGATGTAAGAGAAAGAGGAGTCAGGGATGATGCTAAGGTATTGGGGCTGAGCAACTAGAAGAGTGGAGGTAGATTTACTGAGAGAGGGAGAACTATCAGGAAGGCAGGTTTGCGGGGAAAATCAAGAGTTCTGTTGTTGAGAGTAAGATGTCTGTTAGACATTTGAATAGAGACAGGAATAGGCTACTGGATATATGAGTCCAAAGTTTAGGGGAGTCCAGGCAAGAGATATCAATGTGGGAGTTATTAGCCTATGGATGTGTAGACCATCCACACATTGAAAGACATTACCTAGAGAGTTAGCATGGTCAAGGAGACTGAGCCCCAGAGCGTTCCAACCTTTGAAGATGGAGGAGATGAGAAAGCCAGAGCCTACCACAGGAGTAATAAGTGAGAGGGACCCACAAGGAATGAAGGGTGGAGGGGTGAGACCAGGCTATAACAAGGTGGGCTAGTTGGCATATCATCTGATATGATGGGCTTCAGAGCTGGAGGTGTTAGAGCCTCATGAGAGGCAGTGCTCTGTGGTAGAGGGTGTAGCAGGACAAACACCCCAAGAGCAGCTGAGTGTCAGGATGCAGCCCAGAAGCAGGCAGAGCAGGCAATGGGGAGGGGTCAGAGAAGAGGTTGGAGATGCAGGCACTTTACTGATGAGAGATAGTGAGAGGCCTCTTCTCTCCCCCTTCTCCACACCCGACCACCAAAGGGATTCCAAAAATTTCCAGGTAATTTTTCTCTTACTCCCACCCCCATCTTCCTAAGAACATCTCTGGCAGACTTACTCCTGGACTTTGGTAAAAGCAACTGGCATCTGAAGTTCTGAAGACATAAGAGACTCAGATCAGATGGTGGGAGGAAGAAAAGGGTTTAGAAAGGGGGCTAGTCCTAGTGAATAGCCAGGAAGCAAGAAAGGACAAGGGGCAGTGTTGGAGGTGGGTTTGGGAATGGGGCTGTTGGGTGAGAAGGGGATGGGAAAATTGGTAAAGAAAAATCTAGATGGGTCTAGATTCTTATGGGTGGGCAGGGGATTGGGGTAGAGAAGGGAGGATATGAAAGGTCCTGTAGGGGTTATAAATTAGACTCCCTTGAATGTCAAGAGACATGAGGAACAAGTGAAAGTCCTTTTCGATAATTTCTTTGTTGAATTGAGCTTCCTTGTTTTGGTGATTCCCTGTGTTCTGGAGCTGGGCTTTGGGTATTGACGAGGATAGGGTTTCAGTTAGATAATGACAGTTGGATTCAAGACACTGACAGTCCCCAACTTATGAATTTTCTATTTTACAATGGTACAAAAGCAATACATGTTCAGCAAAAACCATATTTCGAATTTTGATTCAAAATTATTTGTTATAATGTTACTATAAAATAGGCTCTGTGTTAGATGATTTTGCCCAATTGTAGGCTGATGCATGTGTTCTGATTGTGTTTAAGGTAGGCAAGGCTAAGCTATGATGTTCAGTAGGTCAAGTGTATTAAACTTATCTTCAATTTATGATATTTTAAAATGTACAATGTGTTTATTGGAACATAGTCCCATCATAAGTTGAGGAGTGTCTGTATTTGACTGAAGTTAGATAGTTTAAGTTTGATAAAGCTACTTGATTCAAGTCAAGATTCTTGTCTTTGGGAGAGACAAAACAAGGGTAGAAAACCCTTACAGAATACTGTCATGAGGGGCTTATCCAACTCTGTTCAGTTATTCATCTATCCAGTCATTCAGGCAACCAATCCCTCAGGAGAGGAGGGGCTCTGTTTCATGTTTTTTCTTTGGTTTTTTTTTGAGACAGTTTCGCTCTTGTTGCCCAGGTTGGAGTGCAATGGCGCAATCTCGGCTCACTGCAACCTCCACCTCCTGGGTTCAAGCGATTCTCCTGCCTCAGCCTCCAGAGTCGCTGGGATTACAGGCATATGCCACCACACCTGGTATTTTTAATAGAGACAGGGTTTCTCCATGTTGATCAGCCTGGTCTCAAACTCTTATCCTCAGGTGATCTGCCCACCTCGGCCTCCCAAAATGCTGGGATTACAGGCATAAGCCACCGTGCCCGGCCTCTGTTTCATTTTCTCTTCCCCTTCCAACACCAGATGAGTGCTTATTCATTGTCCCACAAATGAGTGTCGCCTGGCAGACCCGTGCCAGCTTTACTATACTCTGGTAAGTACTGTTCTATGCCTGTGAACAAGGCAGGAGTCTTCCTGAGAAGCCCTTATGGCCTTACTCTCTTTCAGAGGAGGCCTAGTCACAAATGAACAAATATGTTATAATTACGAGCTGTGGTTTTGATAAACTCTATAAAGAAAATGCACATGTTGGTGGTTAAAGTAGACCTCTATGAGAAGGCATCATTTATGCCCAAGTCTGAAGAATGAGACATGGCTGCCCATGGGGTGAGAAAGGACGTATTTACTTTTTAAGCAAAGATAACAGCAAGTGCAGAGGACGTCAGGACCAAAAGATCTTGGTAGTTTTTGAAGAACTGAAAGAAGGCCCACAGAATTATTTGCTGTTGTGAATTAAGAACTTAAACTGCATCTTACTGACACTTTCCCCAAAAATGCTCCTTTAGAATAGAGGTTAATGAATGTTCCGTAACAAAGTGGAATGCCAGCAATACGTTTTCTGTTACCATTGAGAAAATTTCTTAGTACTTATAAGTTTGTTTGTCTTTTAGTTTGGTTTATGGTGTTCATCAACATATTAAAAAATTTTTTTGTAGAGCATATTCATCCAACTTTTCATGAACGGTTTCTGCTTTTGGGGTCATCCACAGAAAGTCTTCCCTATCTCAGAATTACATAATTACCTTGCTTTTCCTCTAGGACTTTTACAATTTCCTATTTTACATTCAAATCTTTAACTCATCTGGATATTTTTAGATGTATAGCTCTTCTGATGCCCTTGTCTCTCAGGCAGAATGCTTTCTTCATCTTGGTTCCTCATTTCTTGTTATATTAATTCCTGGGCATTTAAAATTTTGTTGTTGTTGTTGTTGCTGCTGTGAAAGGAATCTTTTTCCTTTCTAACTGGTTATTGTAGGCATTTGGGAAGAATTCTGTCTCTCTGCTTTTTATATGAGAATCTGGTGACCAGACTGAGGCCTCAGGCCTAGTGGTCTTCCAGTTGACTTGCTAGTTTTCCAACAGTTAAATCTGGCAAACGATATTATTCCTTTCTAGCCTTTTTCGTCCGAAAGACACAAAATAGTCCCTCATTGTTTTGACTGCATTTCTTTGACGACTGTTGGGGATGAACATCTTTGCGAATGTCCATCAGGCCTTTGTTTTCCTATAGTGAACTGTCTGTTCATATACTTCTTTAATTCCTCTATTTGGTATTTGTCATGCTTTTATCAATCCGATAAAAAATATTTTCATTTGTTTTCCTTTGAAAAATACAGACTTATCTATTATTTCTGCCCAGAGAGGAAGAGTCACCAAATGTCAGATGCAAATGTTAGCATGGGAGCAGTCTAGAAAGGCTAGGAGTGCCTGCCGGAGGCAATAGAATCCTATAGGGAGCAGCCAGATGACCAGTAAAACGGGCATCCTGTGTGGAGAAGGTGCTATTCCAAATCATGCAGCCCCAGAGCCTCCTTGGCCCCAGCCCTCCCCCAGTATTCACCTACTGGGCCCCCCACCGTCCTTCACACCGGGTGGTCTCCCTGACAGGTTTGAAGGGATTATCCAGGATCAATATTTAAAATAGTTGTATTTTTTTCTAACTGGAGTTAAGTTTATAAGCTTTTTTTATGTAACCACCAAACACCAGAAATAAAAATCTGGACGAGAGCCAGTTTGACTCGGAGCCAGCACACTTTCTCATAGCCAGGGAGCTCGCCCTTCATCCCAGTTGTTTTTCCCCTAGTTACTGACATTTCCTCTCAAAAGCTGAACCAACTTCTCAAATTCTTCATCTGAGTAATTCAGTCCCCCAGTGATTCCTAGAAATCTTGCCCTCCCAGTCCAGCCCCCATCCCCAGCCCAGTCTCTGACACCTGAGCTGCAACTGGGGCTGGGGGAGGCCCAGGCTCCATGCGGTGGCCTGAGCCATGTGACCTGGGCTCTGGCTCCGAGTAAGTTCCTAGGGGAGTTTTAATTGCTGGCTCTGCAAATACAAAATGAGGCCCTGGTAGACTGGGGAAAGGGAGCAAGAGCATCTGCAGGCTGGTCCCGTAAAGAAGGGTGGGAAGAGGTCTTGTTCCCACTAATCCCCAACTAAAGGCTAGAATAAGACCAGAGTCCACGCAGTTTATCATCCCACACATATGTGTTGAGCACCAGCTGTATACCAGGCACTCTCCTAGGCATAAGTGAACAAGACCAGCCTGGTCCCTTCCCTGGTAACAGTTACTGTCCGGTGGGAAAGACAGACATGGAACACGTAATTTCACATCATAAGTTCAATAGTCACAAGTGTGAGAATTCTGCTTATACAAGTGGGAACAATTTCATGGCCTTGCTTATGAGCTCTTTTCCTTTGAAAGGATTCAGAGGAGTGGCAACAAGACTGCCCCAGGGATTTCTGATGGCGCTCCTTTCTTTTGCCTCCTACATTTCCGGGTGGGCTGTACTGGGAAAATAGTCCTCCCTTGCTTGAGTGAGACCAAGAGGGATGGCATGGGAGAGGCTAGGCGGTGCTGGAGTCACCCTCTCCTCCCTGCTTGGGAAACTGGTCTTGAGGTTCAGCCTTGCCACTCTCGTGACCTTCCACAGCACTTGGGACTGGTCCAAGACTCAGCCAGATCACCCCAGGTTGGCCTTGGAAGTCACTCTGAGTCAGCTCTCACTGACCAGCACATCCAGGGCTCCTCCCCTCACCTCCCTGCTCTTTTCTGCTCAGAACTCATGTTCCAGATGGACTCAGCTGGCAAGTGTTTGAGACGTGTCTCAGCATCTTGTGATGTGTTACTGAACCTCTGGGCCTTGTGTGGGCTGAGTCACTGGCTCTGACTTGATCCCTGATGCATACTGGCCCCTTCATCCTGGGTCCAAAAACCAAAGCCCATCTTCAGAATGCAGGCCACAGAGTCCCTGCGACCAGGCCAGGAGGGGACCACCGCTAGGAAGGCACAGTCAATTGGCCCTGTCCCGCAGTTTTTCCGTTCTCTCCCTTTTTACTCTATACTGATTACTGATTCTTTTTGGGAATGTGTCAAGAGAAGGGGACATGATGAATTTTTTTTCTAGCAACTTGGGGTAGGTGGTGAATTAGTGAGATCAGGAAATGGGAGGGGAGGCAGCTCTTCTCTTGTCATGGTTAAGAGCATGGATGCCAAATTCAGACTGTCCGGATTCAGACTCCGGCACTGCCACTTCCTAGCTGAATGGCCTTGGGCAAGTTTCCTGTGCCTCAGTTTCCTCACCTATAAAATATGAATAAGTACCCAACTCATAAGACTGTTGTAAAGATAAAATGAGTTTCAACCTGTACAGAACTTTAAAAAGTCCCTTAGATATAAGTGTTAGTGCTTCTTGTTGTTGGTAGGATAAGCTCTTAGGGAGCTTCTTGTTTGTAGCTTTTTGCCGCTTCAGGCTGGCATTTTTACATATGGCTTCCCTTCTCTGCCTTTTCTGGATCAATACTCCATTGCTACTCTGACATCTTTTCTTCCATTTCTGCCAATCCAGATCAGTAGCAACTGGCTGGACCACCTCCTTTGCTCTACTATTTCTGGGGACTGGTTCACCAAGGTTTGGATGAGGGCTGGACAGAAGAAACTCTTTCCTAACTTGGACTCTTCTTTTTTCCCCAAGCCTGAGGCCTTGCTCTTTTATGGCAGCCTCTCTGAGGAGAGCCTGTTTGAAGCATCCATCCGTCTATCCATTGAACCATTTATTCAATTTATTCTACAGCAACTTTTAAACATCTGTCAAGTACTCTGAGAAATACCAGCTCTAAAAAGAAAAATGTTCAGTTCTTGTGCTCAAGGAGGTCAGAGTCACAGGCAATGACAATTCTGGTATATTGAGTGTTGTTATGAATGCAGGTATGGGGTATTTTAAATGCACAAGGGAGGTACCTGACCCAGTGCTGAGTGTGTGGGGTTAATGATGTTTTGTGCTGGGTTCTGGAGATTAAAAGGACTTGGTCAGGTGAAATGAAGAAAGGACATTCCAGGCTGTGAAAGCAGCATGTGCAAAGGCCTGGAGAGGAAGAGAGCAGGCTCAGAGCTTGGTGGGGATTCAGTTCCCCCACACCCTCAGGAAGGAGAGGGAGCATAGCTTGGGGTAGGGGAAGGGGTGATCCAGGAAAGGATGGGGGCTGTTCTCTAGCTTTTCCATTGGTGGTCTGGATCTGGCATATTTACTCTATAGTCTCTTACTCTTTAATATTCCATCTCAAATAGTGTCCATAAAAGGGAGTTAGTTTTAGTAATTTTCACAAGACCTATGTGAAGCTGGAGGGATTCATTATATGTTCCATGGTGTTTTTAATATGTTTCCAGATTTCCGGTCAAACACAACAGACTGAACACATATGTTTAAGTCAGATGCCTTGTAGAAATATCAGTAAAATGAGACCAGAAGAGGGAAAATAGGTATATATTCATTAAGCCACTCAATACAGGAGAGGAGACAATATAGCAGATGAGAAATACCAATACATCTTTGGAATATTAAAATGAGATGAAAGAGTTAGAGAATGAAAGATATCTTTGATTTGGTTCCCGGTGAAACAGACCTGGAGATGGAAATCTGATGCTAGAAATTTACTGGGCAGAACTCTTGGGTACGACACTTGCGGGGGAGTGAAAGAAGCAGGACTGAGCAGAGACAGGCAGAGCTGCGATGGAGTCACAGCAGACCTCATAGGAAGCCCTTCAGAGTGGTCCCAAATTGAAGCAAGGGACTCAGGCCTTGGGATAACTTTGGCTGTGGCAGTTCCCATCATCCATAGTCAATTTCTAGGAACTTCATCAGCCAATACTCCTAGCAGCTGGGAAATGAAACCTCCATTAAAAGGGGGCCATCTGAGTGGTGCACCCCAACATTCCTAAAAGAGAATTCAAAGAAGAAGCAAGCCCATTCACGCCACAGAACACTGAAAAGGCTCAGGAATTGGGGATGCAGGAGCCTTTAAGGACAAGAGGAGACTGGGTCTGAAACAGGAACATTGAGAGGTCCCATCTCTCCCCAACCCCATCAGGGGACTGAAGGTTTACTGTGGAGTAAACTTTAACCAGAGACGTTTCAGACCCAAAACACCAGATGTAGCAAAGAGGTCCAGGGGAAGCAACTGAAAACAGAAAACAGTAAAAAAGTCTTCCAAAAACAGGCAATTCCATATTCTGAATGGTGAGATCTTCACTCATTTTCCTGCTCAGCTCAAAGAACCCAGCAGTCAGGCCTCCAGAGCCTGGGCAGAAGACTGAAGAATCCTTCTCTAAGAAGACTGGCCAGTGGAGTAGAAAATGATACTGAGATTTGGGGATTCTTAAATGGAAAAACCCAGCCAGGCACTTTATCTCTCTAATAAAGATTAACCAGGCAACAAACCCCACCCATGGTCACATAGCTTTTAATCAGCTTTTCAATACCTCACTCTCAAATATGGTCAGAAGTCAATGATGATACTCAATGAAGATACTTGAGGAAAAACTCAACATGAAAGAGTGATCAAAACAGGTAGGTGGCAAAAAGAAATCAGAGGAAACAGACACAATGCAAGAAGCAAAACAAACAAACAGCAACAACAACAAAAACTCCACAATAACCTTCAATGTCCTCAAAGAGGTAACAAATGTTGTTATATTATTGAAATAAGAACCGGATGCTATAAAAAGGAACAGCTGCAGAATAGAAAGCTAGCAAGTTATTTCTCATTCATTTAAGTTCAATCAGTGGAAAAGACAGTAGAGTGGGGTAGGACTCCAAAAAGTAGTTCAGAGCTCCGCTGACAAAATTCTGCCATCTTTAACACGTAGCTTCCAAGATCACCCTGGACATCTCAATGGAAGAAGACAAAGTGAATCTCCCTGGGAGGCTTTTATGGGCCAGGTCTATAAATGACAAGAATCATTTCTGCTCACATTCCATCAGCTAAAACTGACATAGTCTAGCTTTGTACTCAGGAAGAAGGATCTGTTTTTGGTGAACACAGTAGCATCAACCACAAGAAGAGTCGGAAGATAAAATCAAGAAAAATCTTGCATCAGTCCTAGAAGACAACTAGTCAGGTTGAAGCAGGAAGATGGAAAGCTTCAGGAAATAATGTTTCTAGGGGAAAAAAATGGAACTGAAAGAATATCAGACCAGGTGTGGTGGCTCACTCCTGTAGTCCCAGCACTTTGGGTGGCCCAGGTGGGAGGACTGCTTGAGCCCAGGAGTCTGAGACCAGTCTGGGCAACATGGCAAGACCTGTCTCTACAAAAAATGCAAAAATTAGCCAAGTAGTACCAGCTACTCAGGAGGCTGATCTCTTGAGCCCAGGAGGTCGAGGCTGTGGTGAGCCATGATTGCACCACTGCACTCCAGACTGGTTGACAGAGTGAGACTCTTTCTAAGCAAACAAACAAACAAACAAGAATATCAGATGTTTAACTGAAAAGGGAAGTTGATTCAAAGAGTTTTAAAAGCCTTAGCTGGGCGTGGTGGTGCATGCCTGTAATCCCCGCTACTTGGGAGGCTGAGGCAGGAGAATTGCTTCAACCTGGGAGATGGAGGTTGTGGTGAGCCAAGATCTTGTCATTGCACTCCAGCCTGGGCAACAAGAGTGAAACTTCATCTCAAAAGCAAACAAACAAACCCAAAGAGTTTTAAAAGGTTTTTGTGAGTGCAGAAGGAAATCATGTCAATGAAAAATGAGCAAAGGAAGGCAATTATTGTAAGGCCGGTCACCTCGCCGGGAGTTCGGACACGCCCACCCCCCTCCACGCCTAGAAACCACATCACCACTCCATGCCCACTTCTGCACTCAGCAAGCAAATCTGCATTCAACACCAGGCTCTGCACTCAGCACCTAGCCCGCCGTTAAACTCCCCCACGCCCACTTCTGCACTCAGCACGCAAATCTGCACTCAACACTAGCCTCTGCACTCAGCACCTAGCCAACCATTGAAGAACCCCGCCAAAATTTAAAAGAAGCCCTGCCAGAACCTGCCCAATAGCATTTTGCCCTGTCCAGGTCCCACTCCCCCGGGCGGCCCACTCACCAGAAATCCCGCCTACCTGCCAATAGCAGCTGGCCCCGTCCACGTCCTGCTTCCCCACAACCAATCAGAACGCCTCCATTCCCTATAAAACCCCATGCCCAAGAGTTGTCAAGCATGACTTCTCCAGCCCCTCCTGTTGGACCGCAGAACCTCGCCCAGGAGCCAATTAAATTTCTTTATTCCAATAACTGGCCTCAGTTGCCTCATTCGAATCTTGGTTGCTTCATTTAAACCTTACAATTATTACTTACAGAAAGAACAACAGTAATAGAAGAAAATGTAATCATCAAACACCTCATAATAAGATGAAAACTAAATAGTAATTTAACACAAAATTGTAAAACATCTATTTTGGAAGGATTAAGTTGGGTGAGGGATAGATAGTGAGAAAACAGTGCTAAATCCTCTTCTTTGACAAAGTCATGAGGGAACATATGAGAAATATTGAGAAATAGCAGGAGAGCCCTATTGGTTAGAAATATGGAGAGAAACACAGCATAAATAGCAGAAAATGCTAAAGAGGAAGATAAAAGAGGTGGGAAGGAATGAGCAGGAGACTTTTGTTGTAGTTTGTAAATGTTGTAATATTATTTGGCTTTTAACACTGTATATTGTATTACTTCAAAAATAATAATGACATAAAACATCTGTGGATAGAACCATCTTCGAGCATGACTGGATCCAAAAACTCAGACGAAGTCATCAGGACTTGATCCTCTAGGCTTCGCTTTTATAATATTGTAAAATATAATTTTGCTCATTGTCCCGTTTCCTGAAATAAAGCTCCCCAAATCCTTGGAATCTCCCAAGTGATGAGGGTCTTTTGCATGTTAATGAGATGACTGGTAGCTCCCAGGTCGCCTCAGAATGGGGGCTGGTTGCCACAGAAACCAATCATGTGATTAGAGGGGTGGAACTTTCTACCCTAGCCTCCCGACCTCTGGGGAGTGCGGAGGGACCTAAGGTTGGATTGATAAACCAGTGACCAATAATTTAATCACGATTGAATCATTATATGTAATGAAGCTTACATATAAACCCCCAAGGACTGAGTTCTGGGAGCTTGCAGATAGCTGAACACATGGAGGTTCCCGGAGCGTAAGGCTCCCAGAGAGGACATGAAAGCTCCAGACTGCTTCCCACAGTCCATGCCATGTGCATCCCTTCACCTGGCTGTTCATCTGTATCTTTCGTAATATCCTATATAATAAATGGCTCAATGTAAGTAAAATGTTTCCTTGAGTTCTGTGAGCCACTTAGCAAATTAACAGAACCCAAGGAAGGGGTTGGGAAAACACCAGTTTATAGCTGGGTGGTCAGAAACGCAGGCCACTGCGTTCCTATGCTTGCAACTGGCGTCTGAAGTAGGAGCATTGTCATGGGACTGAGCCCTCAACCTGTGGGATCTCTTGCTGTTTTCAGGAGATGGTGTGGGAATAGAATTGAATTTGATTTGAAGACACTCAACTTGTGTCCATCAGAAAATCATCTGCAGAATTGCTTGTTATAATGTGGGGGAAGACCACCCCCACATCCGGTGTCTGAAGTATTATACTGAGTGACTGTGTGAGAGTAGAAAGTAGGAAAAAACACTTTGGTTTGTCCTATATCCCCACAGCTTTCCTTGTATTGGTTTTCTTTCCAATCAGGCCCTCTCATCGCAGCACAGCAGCTCCTGGCCTATGCATTCTTAAAGCTATTAGTGCTAGCAGAAAAAAAAATGTCACTTTCCTGATCATTCTGAACAAAGCCAAAGGACTGAATTGTACTGGACTGAAGGCTGGGGTGGGGGGTAGTGGGGGGCAGTGTTGCCCAGCACCCTCAAAACAAATGGCCTGAGAGACGGGGATGAGTGGCTGCCTGAGGAGTGCTGACAGCAGAAGAAAAGGACCCAGAAAGCAGGCAGACGAAACCACCTGAGTCCATCACAAAAGTCAGTGGGTAGAGCAGGCTGCAAAACATCAGGTCCCCATCCTGCTTAGACCCTGCTGGATTTAAAGGTTTATTTGCATTCCATGACCTTCCAAGCAAACAAGATTATCTCAGCACTCTCCATGTGACTCTTTAGAGTGAACTGCTTTTAAAAAATATGTATTGTTGGGATAAGTAGAAAATTGTGATTATTAGTAAAAGTAACCTTTGGAAATGTTCATTAATTATGTGTATTTTTTTCTTATGAATCATGTGTCTATGCTCATTGCCTGTACCATATTATTAATAAATACCTTTATCAGGTATCTCAATACATCTAATAATTGTACAAAGTCTAAAAATATTTCAACACCCAAAAAATATTTTATAGACTCTTGTACAGGTCTCCGGAGAGTATCTAGTAGCGTGACTCTCATTTTACAAAAAATCCAACAAAAGCACCGAGAAGGCAAGTCTCAAGCCAGCTCAATGGATGAAGGGACAGAAAATCCAGCTGGATCCTCCACCAGTTAGATGGTGCTGCCTCTTCAATTACTTCTAAATTTGGTCCCCCCAAAGCCACATTTCCTACTCAATCGCCATATCCAGGAATTACAGAGAGCCACCTTTGTTCTCCCACAGTCTGAAGCATTTTTTAAAGACTGTGGGTAAATAGCTGAGAAGATTTTAAACTACCTTGAAGCCCCATGTGATTTCACGCTGTAATTTTAATTTCCCCATTAGCACCTTGCAAATCTCCATTCCAGCCAGCACAGTATTCAGCTGCATTTTGCCATTTACATGATACAAGTTATAGTCAAAAAAGGTTAGTGCAGTGTTGTATGCCTGTCAAGGAATAAGAATGAAATGTGGTGACCAAGCTGCAGATTTTTTTGTAGGAGGAGGGGTGGAAAGGGCGGAGCAACCAGTTCAGTGCTGGCCTGAGTGCCTCTTTGCTTTGAAATCCTCCTGGATCCTCATGAAGTTCCTGACCACAGAAGAGATTGAAAATATCCAGATTGGAAGGAAGCATTCTGTGCTCCTCCCGCTGTTCCCACTCAGCATCAGTGATGCAGTGAACGCGTGGGTCTGTATTAGGCCATTTTCATGCTGCCGGTAAAGACATACCCAAGACTGGGAAGAAAAAAGAGGTTTAATTGGACTTACAGTTCCATATAGCTGGGGAGGCTTCAGAATCATGGTAGGAGGTGAAAGGCACTTCTTACAGGGCAGTGGGAAGAGAAAATGAGAAAGATGCAAAAGTGGAAACTCCTGATTAAAACCATCAGATCTCATGAGACTTACTCACTACCAGGAGAACAGTATGGGGGAACTGCCCCCATGATTCAAACTATCTCCCACCTTGTCCCTCCAGCAACACGTGGGAGTTATGGGAGGACAATTCAAGATGAGATTTGGGTGGGGATACAGAGCCGAACCGTATCATTCCGCCTCTGGCCCCTCCAAATCTCATGTCCTCACATTTCAACACCAATCATGCTTTCCCAACAGTCCCCCAAAATCTTAGCCAATTTCAGCATGAACCCAAAAGTCCACAGTTCAAAGTCTCATCTGAGACAAGGCAAGTCCCTTCCACCTATGAGCCTGTAAAAAAATATGGGAGTACAATTTAAGATGAGATTTGGGTGGAGATACAGAGCCAAATCATATCAGGGTCCCAGCAGATATGATCTGTAGAAAAGTGAAGGGCTTAGAGTTTCAAAATGTCAACAGAACTTGAGGAAACATGATTTTGCCTCACTGAGGAAATCTCTTTGTCCAGAGTAAACTTAAGCAATTGTGTTTTGTTGACTCTAAGTTTCAAGACTAATCAAGTATCTCCTGTAGTTTGGAAGGCAAACTGCTGAACTCTGTATTTTTATCTGTTAACTGAGTATTTCCTTTTTCCTTCACAGTGTGTACCACTCAAGTGATTATAGGTCAGACAGTTGTCTCAATTAAGCTGCTGGCAAGACAAGAGTAGAATTATTGAAAGTGTAGGCAATCGAGAGGTTTAGCATTATTGAGACATGGCTCTAGAGCTTCAGATGAATAAAACTTCAATAATAATAGTGGGAGGGCAGTGTTAGAGCTAATAATAAATGAGTACTTAGTATGTACCAGACATGGTATGAAAGCTTTGCAAGCATTATCTCATTTAATTTCCACAACAATCCATGAAGTAGGTACCATTGTGCTACTTCACAGATGAAGAGAGTGAGGTTCAGAGTGGTAAAGTTACTTGGCCAAAGTCATAAGGTAAACTTCTTGGGACCAGAGCAAGCAATCTGACTCCAGGATCCCAGGCTCCTACGCTCTCTTTAAACAAACTCCATGAATACTCTGGAGGTTATAGACTCTGCTCCTGAAATAGTAGCTGCTCAAAAACTATGAGCCAATTGAATGAATAAATGCTCTGTATTAGGCTGTTCTTGTTGTGCGATAAACACCTGAGACTGGGTAATTTATAATAAATTACAGGAAGCTGTAACACCTACAGAGCTTTGAACCAGTTAAACTGGTGCTAGCATGTGCTCATCTTCAGGGGAGGCCTCTAGAAGCATGCAATCATGGAGGAAGGTGAAGGGGAGGCAGGCACATCCCATGGCCAGAGCAGGAGCAAGAGCGTGAGACAGCCAGATCTCACAAGACGTAACTCACTATCTCAAGGACGGCACCAAGGGAATGGTGCTAAACTATTCGCGGGAAATCCACCCCCAGGATCCAATCGCCTCCCACCAGGCCCCATCTCCAATACTGGGGGTTACAATTCAACATGAGATTTGGGTGGAGACAAATATACAAATGATATCATAGTAAAACCTCCATGCTGCCGAGGCCTAGGTCAGAGTCAGGTGGCTGCTCGCTCTGCAAGCCTGAAGGGAAGCCTGAGAGCTACATTAAGGTGGCCTTTCAAACTCCTCAGAACTTTGTTTGAATTTAGAACCTTTTGAATAATTGTCACAGTAATGCCTCATCTTTGTTTTAGCAGTGTTTAAGCACTGCTTTGTTTAAAAGTGGTGATTATTATGTTTACCACAGAGTTATTTTTTTAAGAGGGGAATAATGGTAATTCCTGAATACAAAATGAAAGGGGTTGGTTAAATAAATTATGAAAATACATAAGATAGAATACTTAGCCATTAAAAATCCAGTTGTATAAGAATACCACAGGACATAAAAACACATTTTTGATATATTGTCCAGGGCAAAAGGCAGCTTACAAAATAGAGTACTATCCTAATAATGTACATACATTTATGCATACAAAAATATCTAGAAGAAGATACATTAATACATTAATCATAGTTATTTCCATGTGGTAAGAGTGTAGGTTGTTTTAATTTTCTTCTTTGTGACTAAAATGTTTTTCAAATTTTCTACAATAATTATATATACACTTTATAATCAGAAAAATTAAAATATGTGGCCAGGTGCAGTGGCTCATGCCTGTAATCTCAGCATTTTGGAAGCCAAGGCAGGCGGATCACCTGAGGTCAGGAGTTCAAGACCAGCCTGGCCAACATAGTAAAACCCCATCTCTACTAAAAACACAAAAATTAGCTGGGTATGGTAGTACACGCCTATAATCTCAGCTACTTGGGAGGCTGAGGCAGGAGAATCGCTTGAATCCAGGAGGTGGAAGGTGTAGTGAGCCGAGATCAGGCCACTGCACTTCAGCCTAGACAACAGAGTGAGACTCTGTCTCAAAATCAATAAATTAATTAAATAAAATTAAGATATGAAGTTGCAACTTAATGAAAGATGCAGTATAGCTGGAAAAAACATGACTGCCAGGGTTTGAATCCCAATTCTGTCATTTACTAGCTGTGTGACCTTGGTTAAATTACTTAGCTTTTCTGTGATTCAGTTTCTGTATCTGTAAAACAGACTTATTACTTCTTACCTCAAAGAGGTATTATGAGAATTAAATGAGTTACTATATCTAAGGCATTTAGAACAGTGCGTGGACCGAGGTAAGTGCTGTGAGAGTTTTATTATTATTACAAATGCTCTCAGATTCTCTCATCTTACCTTTAAAGATGCACAGGCAGAGGCAAACCTAGTCAGCATTTTGAAGCCCATGTGTTTGAGACTCTTCTAGTCTAAATGTGTGAGGAGGAGGAGGATGAACAGGACTCCAGGAAGAGCCGGGCTGGGCCTCCCAGGGCTCGGAATCACCATCTTTAAAGTCCACACCTTTTGTGAACAACTCATATTTATTGTGTTCTCACTGATTAGCCAAATTATTAACCAAACTAGCCAAAATATAAAGGTAAAATCCGAAAAAATTTACAATACAAGGAAGAGAGAATTCTCCTAGCCCAACGCTCAAATCATTTTCCGTGCTGACCCTTGATATCACGATGCCCCCCTAACATAAGCCACCTTATGAATCTTCCAATTCTTAACTTCTTCTCCCTCACTCCTCCTCCCTTAGCTTCCTCAAACCCCTTCCCTCACAAGCCACCTCACCCCAAACCCCGGGCCTGGCTTTCAGGACTGACCTTCACACGGAAGAGGCAGGATTCCATAGCAGCCCACACCAGCCGTGACCTCTCAGACCTCTGAGGTCCTGGGAAAGGGAGCGTGACCCCGACCCTCCTTAAGAGAAGGAAGTAGCAGTGAGATGCCCTCACCAGGCCTGCTCCCAGCCTGCCTTATCCCTGGTACAGAGACTGGGGCTTCCTGCACGGAAGCACTAGGCCCGGACACAATGGGGGTTATCAGTCACCATCGGGGGATTAGGACCACGGGAGCCCTCCACTTAATGGTCAGGTTTCCAGGCCTTTCCTGCATGAATCTTTACTTCCGTGGAAGCTCTTATTTTGGTCTTTTCCAAGATAGAAACCCTTCCCCAAGCTTCCCACCCCTCTTTCACCCTGGGTCAACGCCCTTTCACTTCCCAGCCTTTCCTCCTTTGGATCTAAGTCAACTTAAATTGATAATGGTAAGAGCCTGGGTAAGGAAAGTGTTTCTGCTCTTTCTAGACATTTTTTTCTTTTTAAATTATAGGTAAAATAGATGCATTAATTTAATTGGCTTCCCTGATGAAACAAATAATTTCATCAACTAAAGAAATTAACAAATGATACCTGAATTGAGATTTAAGTTCTTAATCTAATAGTTGGCTTATTTAGCAGCACTTAATAGAGGGTCTTTCCATATGAAAAATCAGAGGTATTAATAATTAATTTATAAGAAAAAAAAATTTTTTTTTTTTTTTTTGAGACGGAGTTTCGCTCTTGTTGCTCAGGCTGGAGTGCACGTGATCTCGACTCACTGCAACCTCCGCCTCCCCGGTTCAAGCGATTTTCCTGTCTCAGCCTCCCAAGTAGCTGGGATTACAGGTGCCCGACACCACACCCTGCTAATTTTTTTCAAGCAATCCACCCATTTTGGCCTCCCAAAATGCTGGGATTACAGGTGTGAGCCACTGCACCCAGCCCTATTAACTCATTTTTATTTCTCTTTCATTTACGTCTCTCTCCTACACTTCCCAATTGATCTGTTCATAAATCCTGTTGGTTCCTCATTCAAAATACGTACAGATGCTAATCCTTCCTCACCACCTCCTCCAATAGCACCCTAAACCACCTTCCTGTCTCTCACCTGGACCCTGCAGAAGTCTCGAATTGGTCTTCCTGACGCTGCAGTCCTGCCATCTGTTTTCAACAGAGCAGCCCCAGGTGTTTACATGTAAATCAGATCAATTTGCTAATCTGCTCAAAACCCTTTGACGGCTCTTCCTGCTCAGAGAAAAAAGCCAGATTTCTTACAACAATCTATAGTAAAACTCTACGTGATTTGCTCCAGTCTTCCCTTGTACCTCCCCCATCCCCACCCAACACACCTTAAGCCCCATCATCTTTTCTCTCCGGTCTCTGTCACTAAGCTGTTGCTGAGCTGGCTTTCTTACTCATTCTAGAACACCCAGAGGCACACTGCTGCCTTAGGGCCTTTTTCTACCAGGAGTTATTTTTCCCGCAGATTAACTGCAGGACTTGCTCCCTTGGGACTTCCCTAAAATGTCAACTTCTCAGTGAAGCCTTTCCTGATCAACTTAAAATTGAACATTCCATCCACCACCCTATTCACCTTCTCTCCATTCCTCCTATATATACACATACATATATGTATATATAATAAATATATATGTATATATAATAAATATATATTTGAAATTATAGATATTTGTATATTTTTTTCTGTAACACTAATTCTCACCTAACATGCATCATTTGATTGTCTCCTCTTACTGGAACGTTAGTGTCACAAGGGCTGGATTATATTCTTTGCTCTATTCCCTACACCTAGAATAGTGCTTGCATCTAGGCTGCACTCAATAAATATTGTTGTTGAATAAATGAAGGAATCAATAATTTTTTCATAATAACCTTTTGAAATTAGGCATTATCCAAATTTCACAGTTTAATAAACTGAGTCAGGAGGTTAAAAATTAACCATATTATTTTAATTAATTTTGTATCCAACACAAATCCCTGTAATTGCATTTTTAACAGTTTTATTGAGATACAATTCACACATGATACAAATCGCCCATACAGTTCAATGGTTTTTAGTATATTCACAGTTGTGTAACCATCACCACAATCTAACTTTAAAACATTATTATCACCTCCAAAGGAAACCCTGTTCCCATCAGCAGTTGCTCCCCTCCTTCTCCCCAATCTCTCAGCCCTAGGCAACCACTAAACTACTTTGTCTCTATAGATTTGCCTATTCTAGACATTTCATATAAACAGAATTGTACAATGTGCATCTTTCATGACTTCCTTCTTTCACTTAGTATTTCTCTTAATATTCACGGTTCATTCATGCTGTAGTACGTATTAAAACTTCATTTCTTTTCATGGCTGTATAATATTCCATTGTATAGCTGTATCACATTTTATCTATTCATCAGTTTATAGACATTTGATTTTTGCCTATTATTAATAATGCTTTTATGAGCATTCATGTACAAGTTTCTGTGTGGATGTATGTTTTCACTTCTTTTGGGTACATACCTAGAATTGAAGTTGCTGGGTCATATGGTAATTCTATATTTGGCCTTCATGAGGGACTTCCAGGTTGTTTTCAAATTGCTGTACCAGTTTACATTTCCACCAGCAGTGCATGAAAGTTCCAGTTTCTCTGTGTTCTCACCAACACTTGTTATTACATTTAAAAAAATTGTTTAGCCATCTTAGTGTGTGTAAAGTGATATCTCATTGTGGTTTTTATTTACAGTTATCAAATAGCTAATGATGTGAAACATCTTTTCATGTGCTTATTGGTTGTTTATATATCTTTGGAGAAATTATTCCAATCTTTTACCCTATTTTATAATTGTTATTGAGTTGTAGGAGTTCTTCGTATATTCTGGATTAGAGTTCCTTATCATAAAACTATTTTTCAAATAAATTCTCCTAGTTGATGGCTTGTTTTTCTACTTTTTTGATAGTATCAGTAGGAAAAAAGTTTTAATTTTAATGATGTCCAATTTATCTTAGTTTTTTTCACTTGTGCTGTTGCTATTGAATCTAAGACTCCTAACCTAAGATCACAAACATTTATTTTTATATATTTTTTCCTATCCTTTTCTTTTTTGAGGCAGCTTGCTCTGTTGCCCAAGCTGGGGTGTAGTGGCAATCACAGTGCACCACAACCTCAACCTCCTAGACTCAAGCAATCGATTCTCCCACCTCAGCCTCCAGAGGAGCTGGAACTACAAACATATGCCACCTTTTTTTTTTTTTTCAATTTTTTGTTGCAACAGGGTCTCACTCTGCTGCCTAGGCTGGTCTCAAACTCCTGGTCTTAAGCAATCCTCTCACCCTGGCCTCCCAAAGTGCTGGGATTGCACCTGGACCTTTTTATTCTAAGTGTTACATAGGTTTATCTCTTTCATTTAATTCTATAATCCATTTTGAGCTAATTCTTGTGTATGATGTAAGGAAGAGATTCACCTTTATTCTTTTACAAATGTATGTCTGGTTTTCACAGAACCCTTTGTGGAAGACTATTTCTTCCCCATTGGAGAAAAACATCTTGGCACACTTGTTAAAAATCAATCAATCATAAATATAAGGATTTATTTCTGTACCCTCAATTCTATTCCATTAATCTGTATGTCTATCTTTATGCTAGTAAAATGCTGTCTTGATAACTGTAGTTTTGAAGCACTTTGAAATCAGAAAATGTAAGTCCTCCAACCTTGTTCTTTTTTCAAGATTTTTTTTAGCTATTCCGGGTCCTTTGCATCTTTATGTAAATTTTAGGATCAACTTACTAATTTATGAAAGACAGCTAGGATTTTAATAGGGACCGTGCTGAATCTATAGATCAATTTAAGGAGTATTTAAGGCATTTTAATAACATTAAGCCTGCCAATCTTTGAACATGAAATGCCTTTACATTTATTTAAGTATTTAATTTCTTTCAGTGATGTTTTGTGGTTTTCAATGTATATATCTTACACTTCTTTTATTAAATGTATTCCTAAATATTTTGTTCTTTTAGATGCTATTGTAAATGGAATTGCTTTCTTTCTTTCTTTTTTAGGTTATTAATGGATAGTATATAGAACTACAACTGATATCTATATATTGATCTTATATTTTGCAACCTTGCTGAAATAGTGATTGTTTTACTTCTTCTTTTCCAGCTTGGAGGCCTTTTATACCCTTTCCTTGCCTTACTGCACTGACCAGAACTTCCAGTACAATATTGAATAAAAGTGGCAAGAGCAGATATCTTTGTTTGTTTCCTAATCTTTAGGGGAAAACATTCAGTCTTTTATTGAAAGTATAATGTTAGCTGTGAATGTTTTGTGGATAATCTTTATAAGGTTGAGGAAGTTATCGTCTATTCCTAAACTGTTAAATATTTTTATCATGAATGGGTGTTGGATTTTGTCAAATGCTTTTTCTGTATCTGTTGGGATGATCATCTAATTTGTTTTAAATTTATTTTATTTTTTGTTGTTTTAGAGACGAGGTGTCATAACTCACTTCAGCCTCTGCTTTGGCCTCCCAAAGTGCTGAGATTACAGGCATGAACCACCACACCAGGACAAATTTTTGTTTTTATTTTGTTGTTATGGTGTATTACATTAATTAATTCCCTGATGTTAGACCAATCTTCCATTTCTAGGATAAATCCCATTTGGTCATGGTATATAATCTTCTTTATAAGTTGCTGGATTTGATTTGTTAGTATTTTATTGAGGATTTTTATGTCTATATTTATAACAGATATTGGTCTGTAGTTTTCTTGTGATGTCTTTGTCTGGTTGGTATCAGGGTAACACTGGTTTTATGGAATATGTTTGGGAGTATTCTCTCCTATTTTCTAATTATGAAAGATTAGTTTTAATTATTCTTTAAGTGGTTGGTAGAATTCATTAGTTTAAAGGCATTGGAGCCCAGAAATTTCTTTAGGAGAAGTTTTAAAATCACTAATTGAGTCTCTTTACTTATTATAGTCTATTCAGATGTTCTACTTCTTCCTGAGTCCATTTCTGTAGTATGCGTCTTTCTAGGAATTTGTCCATTTCATCTAAGTTGTCTAGTTTGTTGACATACAGTTGTTTATAATATTACATTACAATCCCTTTTGTTTCTCTAAGATCAGTAGTGATGTCCTGCTTTCATTCCTGATTTTAGCTGCAATTGCATTTTAATGCAAAGATAGTATGTGACTATGGAGTCTTGAGACATTTTTATTCAGGAAACCAAGTGTCTGGAAATCAGTAAGATTTTAGAGGGAGTAATATAAACTATGGAACCAGTAGTACTTTAATGAAAGGTAGTTCTAGCAGTGCTGGGCCCAGCTCCTAAGAACTGTCTTGAAGATCTGGAAAATCAGGAAAAGCATCTTTGTGTATTGCGATTGTACCACTGGAGTCCAATAGTATTACCAGAAAAGGCATGTCTCAGCACACAGAGCAGCTGGGAGTTATCTGGTGCCATATGAAAACATTTTTATGGGCAGAAATAATTTGAAAAGGAGGTTAAAGTTGTCATGAAATTAACCTCCCTTATTCATTTCTATGATAAAATCATAAAGGGCAGAGTTCACCTAACTCCCTATTGCTTTCTTGAATTGTTTTCAGAAAGGCAGTTTAGAAGAAAGGAAAAAAACATAGGATTTTTAAATTCACACAAACCATGTGGCACAAGCAAATTTGTTAGATATTAAATGTTTAGCTAGGGGATTAATAAGCCATTAATGAGTGAGAATGTTTAGGATAATGGTAATATAGGTCTAAGGATTGTTACTGATCTGGGGATATCTAGCACATTCAGACTTTAACTAGTTGAAGTTGAATGTATTTCCCATTTTCCTTATAATGGCACAAATTGACATTATCTATTTTTTTTAATATGAGAAAATTAGGTCCTAAATGCAACATGCCATGCTAAGCCCCATCATAATACTAAAAATCAAAGACTATTCTTCCCATTGAGTTTAAAGAAAAAACAAAGTAAGAAACAAAACAATACAAAACCAAATGTGAGTCCCACAAAAGCAAGGACTTTGGTTTTCTTATTTCATAGTTGTGTCCCAAGCATAGTGCTGTTAACATGAGGACCCCCCCCAATGGTGAATAAGTAAATGATTAATAGCAGCGCCTGTCACTCGGTTTCACTGTAAATAATAGTAATGAAAACCTCCTTTTTGTTGAAGAGATATCACAGTTCAAAGGCAAAAATCCCTCTCCCTGCAACTTCCAAAGTGCAGCTATAAAACTCCCCTAGAGAAGTGGTCCCAGAGTGATAAAGCACCCCAACTCGAAGTTTCAGAAACTCAGCCTGTCAGACATGTCAGAATCTTAAAACAATCACATTTAAAAACACTGTTGCTGTAAGGACTTTCTTTGATTTAAATGTTGTTTCTCTTGGAAAAGTCTTGTTTTTCTAAGCAAGTTAGGTCATTGAACTGGGCATACGGGGAAAAGGAAAAATTGTAGAAGACTTTTTAAAAAGGAAAGTATCGTTACTTTTTGTAGGAGTCTCTACTGAGTTTCTGATATCTTACATTTAACTTCACCAATACATGCTTTTTTATCCAAGAATAGATTGAAATACAATTTTATGTCAAGAATTTTCCTAAGACTAGCTAATCATAAGCTTTCCTATGGGGTTATGAGGAGTAAATGATCCAATGTATGTAAAGTACCTGAATATACGAGACAGTCATTCACTGCAGCAGGTTTATTACTCTTGTGGACACCTCTGTCCTTATTTAATTTAACATTTTGATATTTTCTTCACTGTGGATTTTCTAAAAGTAATTTTTATTCTTCAAAGGATTGCCTTAAAATATTATTTATCTTGATTGCTGAATGTTTTGGCTCCCCCTAAATTTTGTGCCTGAAACAAGTCCCCCCTTTGCCTCACCTTAGCCCCAGCCCTGGTGGATAACTCAGTGATCTGGGGATGATTTAACAAAGTTATGCAATGTGTACCAGGCCTAATCCCCTTTAGACTGAAAACTGTTGGCCTTGTGGAGAAGCAGTGTCATCATAGTTATTTTGTGTTTTTTGTTTTGTTTTGTTTTGTTTTGTTTTGTTTTTTGAGATGGAGTTTTGCTCTGTCGCCAGGCTGGAGTGCAGTGGCACGATCTTGGCTCACTGCAACATTTGCCTCAAGCGATCTTCCTGCATCAGCCTCCAAAGTAGCTGGGACTGCAGGCGAGCATCACCATGCCCGGCTAATCTTTTGTATTTTTAGTAGAGATGAGGTTTCACCATGTTGGCCAGGATGGTCTTGATCTCTTGATCTCATGATCTGCCCGCTTTGGCCTCCTAAAGTGCTGGGATTACAGGCGTGAGTCACTGTGCCCGTCCCACAGTTCTTTTGTGATAATGAACACAGTTCTCCCTAGCCAGTCTTGATTGAACTGGGTTGATCACCTGATCCAAAGACATCCAGTCCATGGATGACCCAGTGACCATTTGTATGCTTGGGCTTATAATGGTGAGGCAGGCGAATCAGATTCCTTTCTGAAGGTAAGAGTCTAATGACTTTAAATATGGAAATTCAATAGAAGTGTTTACAAGAGAAATGAAATGATTTCTGGGATTTGCTTTAAAATAGTAAAAAAAGAAAAAGAAAAGAGAGAGAAAGGTAAACAGAAGTTTATTAAAAAAAACTTTTATTTTAGATTCGGGGTACATGTGCATGTTTGTTATATGGGTAAATTTGTGTCATGGGCATTTGTTTGTTGCACAGATTATTTAGTCACCCAGGTACTAAACCTAGTATTCAATAGTTATTTTTTTCTGCTCCTCTCCCTCCTCCCACCCTTCATTCTCAGGTAGGCCCCAGTGTGTGTTGTTACACTCTGTATGTCCATGTGTTCTCATCATTTAGCTCCCACTTATAAGTGAAAACACATGGTATTTGGTTTTCTGTTCCTGCATTAGTTTGCTAAGGATGATGGCCTCCAGCTCTACCCATGTTCTTGCATAGGACATAGTCTTGTTTTTTTTATGGCTGCATGATATTCCATGATGTGTATGTACCACATATTCTTTATCCAGTCTACCATTGGCAGGCATTTAGGTTGATTCCATGTCTTGGCTATTGTGAATAGTACTGCAATGAGCATACACATGCACTTGTCTTTATGATAGAATGACTTATATTCCTTTGGGTATATACCCAGTAATGGGATTGCTGGGTTGAATGTTAGTTCTGTTTTTAGCTGTTTGAGGAATTGCCACACTGCTTTCCACAATAGTTGGACTGATTTATACTCCTAAGTGTATAAGTCTTCCCTTTTCTCCACAACCTCACCAACATCTATCATTTTTTTACTTTTTAGTAATAGTCTTTCTGATTGGTGTGAGATGGTATCTCATTGTGGTTTTGATTTGCATTTCTCTAATGATCAGTGATATTGAGCTTTTCTTCATATGCTTGTTGGCTTCATATATGTCTTCTTTTGAAAAGTGTCTGTTCATGTCCTTTGCCAACTTTTTAATGGGGTTGTTTTTTTCTTGTAAATTTGCACCATTTTTTCACAGATGCTCGATATTAGATCTTTGTCAGATGCATAGTTTGACAGAAGTTTAGAAGCAAAGTATTAACAATAGAAGGCAGGTGAAGGGTATGTGGGGCTTTAGTATTCTACTGTATCTACTGTTATGTGTATGTGTTGTGTGTTAAATTCTGTAATTAAAATATTTAAAGTTGCAGCTTTTCTAAAACTAGACCAATGAACAGTGAAGGCAAAAGCCAAATCTCTATATCAAGAGTTGCCATTAGGCTGGGGCCTGAGTGGCCCTCACAAGCCATAGGTATTCCAAAATTGTGAGGGATTTGAAAGAATGAGTAAGCAGAGAAAGCTGGTCAGTTTAGGGAGGCGAATGGAATGGTCATTGCCAGAAATAGGTAGATGCCCAGAGATAGTGGCCTCTGCTAGTTGCAGATTTCCCATGGGGCCCAGCCATGCTATGGTACCTGTCCTTGAATACCTATGCCATTTCTGATCCCCCTTTGCTTCATGTTTATCCTTAAAAACTGATTCTTCTTTTCTTTACCTACTTGAGTCAAGCCTCTGTTCCTCTACATCAGAATAGCCATCTTCAAAACATAGGATTATTTGTGTGTGTTACAGTCTGGATCTGCCCAAGTGGAGTGGTCCTACCAATCTTGGAATCAAATGATGATCAGTGTCTTGTGGAGGATAAGGAGAGACTCTCGTAGGGAGCCAGAATGTCAAGTGATTAGAGTCAATACCATCTGCCCTCCAGGTACAAATGTACCACATGCCCTCCAGGTACAAATGTACCAGGAGAGAGTTAAGAGCACTTTTCCTGAGAGATCTTGACAGTGAACAGGCAGAACTAATAGGCAGTTTGCCATGGTAGTTTCCTGGGACCACACTGATCTAAGAAGTACATATGGTCACTGAACTGTCGAGTTGAACTACAGGGCCTGTGTGCTAGGCCAGTCTTCTTGCCTGAGGGGTCTTACATTTTGAATGCTATGAATGCAAGGTAATCTCCCATTTGGATAAGGATGAAAGGCTTAGAGGATGTCCCCTTTGCCCTTCAATTGACCACAAAGAATAAAGGGTTTCTAGGCAGGATGAAAGAAGTAATCCAGGAAAGAAGCCAGGAAAATTATTCTAAAGGGAAGTATCAAGAAACTAGTTATTGGAGGGAATTAGCTCAGAGGTGAAATGGCAGAACTTGGTGCCCATGGTAGGATAGTCCTCTGGGGAATAAGTCTGGATCATCTGACTGCATCAAGGGTGCCAAAGGGAGGGGTGCCAACTCTGCAGCCTCAGCGTGGAAGATCTTGCTAGAAATAGAAGTTGTAAATCTAATTCAGGGAAATCTGAATTGGGAAAGAAAATATACTTGCCCTGAAGAGCTGAGAGGAGGGGGAATGGCCCACTTTGCTCTTTTAGGAAAGTGAGGTGGTGTCTTAAGTTTAAAGAAGAAAATAATAATCACCATGCGCCAACATGCAAAATCACCAGAAACGATTTAACGTTTTTTAGTTGTTTTCTATGCATTTAAATAGTTGAGATAATATATGCTAATTTTAAGTGCCATTTATATTCATGGGTCACATATTTAGGAAGAGACACTTACTGATACATAATGTCAGTCCCTAAGTGATTTATTGTCTTTCATCAAAAAAAAAAAAAAAAAATCCAATGAGTTAGGTCACATTAACATGAGACTTAAAGATGCATAAAAGCCATTTCTCAAGTTCTTTAGCAATGAAAAAGTTCATTTATGTCATTCTATGCAATACTCCTTTTGTGGAGAGGGAGAGAAAAGAACTGTTGTTTAGTAATTTTCTTGGCACGGGAACTTCACTATGTAATAAGCTTAGCCATTGTTAGAAAAATCTGGACAAGAACAGCACCAGTTATTGTTATAAGTGATCATCAAATAAGGCAAGAGATTCCATATGAACTGTGGGTTAAAGGATATGGCTCAAGAAATGTTTCTTGGCACTGAAAGAGAGGTGGAAACAGTACTCTACTGAGTAGAGGAATAGCTAAGCTGTGTCACTTAGGATGCTTTTGGCTGTAAATGACAGAAAATTTGTCTTATTTGTATTAAATAATAAATACTGTCACACTGAAGGTCCAGGTTTGGTTAATTTAGCTAATCAACAGTTTCAGCAAGGACCCAGGTTCTTTTCATCTTCTAGCTTTGCCAACCTAGATCTATTGGGGTGGTCCTCAACCAGCTCCCTTCATGGCTGTGAGATGATTGCAGCAGTTCCTGGACATGGCAGTCACAAGAGAAGATGAGCCTATCTCCTGCTAGGTGTCTCTAATTAGAGTGAGGAAAATTTTCCCATAAGTCTCCCCTACAGACTTACCTCATGTGTTATGTCACATGTGCATACCTAAACCAATCACAGACCAGGAGTAGACCGGTCACAGTCCATGTAGTGTCTGGGTACTAGGCTACCTTCCTTTGAAGCCCATGGTTATGTAAGGCGATGGATATGAACAAAATTGGGGTTGGGTGGAAAGGAGGAAGGAGGGAAACATGTTAGCAAGCAGCAACGTTTCTCACAAGGGCTAAGCTTAGTCTCTGAGTATACAGCATCCCAGATATCACACACAATCTACTGAATTCCAGAACATAATTCTACACTGAGGGAATTCCTGCTCTTCTGCATGAAGGTGTATGTTGTCTGTGCACCTGTATGTGTGTTGTTGTTTTGATTCTTTTATCAGTTGGTTATTGTATGTCTTTAAATAATGTTTTCAAGAAGAGACTACAGACCAATCTATTTTCTGAGTCCTTGCCTATCCTAGCATGTCTTTCTCTTGCCTTCATTAATCAGTGACAACATGGTTAGATAGAAAATTGAGATTCACAATCCTTTTCTATCAAAAGTTTGTAGATATGGCTCCATTGTTTTCTGGCAGTTAGCATTGCAGAGAAATCAGAGATTCGATTAATTTCTGCTCCTTTGTAATAGCTTATTATTAATTTTTCAACTTGAGTATCTGAAGGATTCTTTTCTTCTTCCAATTTAAAAATGTGCTCAGGTTGGGAGGCCGAGATGGGTGGATTTCCTGAGGTGAGGAGTTCAAGACCAGCCTGGTCAACATGACGAAACTCTGTCTCTGTTAAAAATACAAAAATTAGCTGGATGTGATGGTGGGCACCTGTAATCCCAGCTACTTGGGAGGCTGAAGCAGGGAGAATTGCTTGAACCCAGGAGGTGGAGGTTGCAGTGAGCTGAGATGTTGCTACTGCACTCCAGCCTGGGTGACAGAGCGAGACTCCATCTCAAAAAAAAAAAAAAAGTCATTTTGAATCATGTTCTCTGTCTTCTGTGTCTACCATCTTCTCACAAACCATTTAAATTTCCTCATTCTTTTTCTCTGCACTGTAGAACATCTCAAGTGTGATCTCCAGGATACTAATTTACTTTTCTGAAAGGCTAATGCCATTCTTTCTTCATTTAAATGTGTACTTTATAATTTAATATATATTTAGTTTTATTTTTATTAATATTCTTATTAACCTCACCTATCTTTTGTTGCTGTTCATCTTACTCTATTGTCTTTGTAACCCATTCTTTTCTTCCTTTGTGGCTATTTGCATCTCTTTCACAGAAGTTTCTTCCACGCTTCTGAGGATATTACACAGTTTTCTAAAAATGTATTCTGGTTCCCCACAGAAGATCATTTTCAGAGGAATGTTTTTCATCTCGTCTTCTGCATAATTGCTTTTGTGCTCCCAATGCCAGTTTTCTTTTTCTTTCTTTCTTTTTTTTTTTTTTTTGATTACTCATGTTTGAACGAGAAACAAATGAGCCAGTCTCAGATTCACCCACAGACAGGGTGTGTAGATTTTATTTTGTTCTCTTGATTGGACACGGGTAATGATTGAATTTTCTCAGCTTTACAGCTGGAGAGTAGGTTGATGAGAATGGATCTTGGCCCAATTTAGAGAATGTAGCTAGCATTCCTATAATGTGGCTCTGCTGTGCTGAATTCCTGACCCATTGTCTGATTCTGTGATACCCTTCTATCTCCAGCTGTAGCATTTTATTTCTGGTGATTATTCTTAACAGAACGCAATGCATCCAGCACTCCCAGTCTGATATATTTCCTAGAATTCGTCTCCAAATGGGTGGTGAAAGATGGAGCTGATGAAAAATATTCATATAAACTCAAAAGATAACACCATTATGTAAAGAGATGGCTACCAGGTTTCTTGTGGTGTGGACTCCAGCTCTCTATGCAGGGGAGTAGAGCAGCTAGGAGGAGCAAAACCACTTCCTACCTTCTTTTCCATGGATAGAGAGCCTGTTTCTTGAGAAAAGGGCCAGGCTGATACCCAGTTGTTTTTTTCCACCCTTCTATATTTTTCCAAGTGGCTTTCTGTTGGTCTTAGCTTTTGATAGTAGACGAGGTTTTAATCTTTCTGTGCTTCATAGGGACTTCAGAAGAAATTTAGGCATGTTTCTACCTGGGCAGTTAGTCATGTCCCATTTAAAATCAGAAATGGGCTGGACACAGTGGCTCATGCTTGTAATCCCAGAAGGTGGGTGGATCTCTTGAGCCGAGGAGTTCGAGACCAGCCTGGGCAACATGGCGAAACCCTAGCTCTACAAAAAAATTAAAATAAAATTTAATGGGCATAGTGGTGAGTGCCTCTGGTTCCAGTTACTCAGGAGACTGAGGTGGGAGGATCACTTGAGCCTGGGAGTTCAGGGCAGTGAGCCATGATTGCCCCACTGCACTCCAGCCTGGGTGACAGAATGAGATCCTGTCTCAAAACAAACAAACAAACAAAAATCAGAAATGAAAATCAACAGTTTTAGATGGTCCAAACTGGACCATCAGTAATGTATCTGGCTGCTTAAAAAGAAAAAGTCTATCTGTATATATAAGGTGGGCAATATTAACATTGCCTTCTGAGTGGTTTCAGTTACAAGGAGTTTTGGATCCATTTATGGCCCCTATTATTAATACAAATTTCAAAAGGGTCTTTGATGAATAAGAGCAAGTTCAAAGATAGGTAAACAGGATACAAACAGTCTGTATATCATATTGAGGCAGTGAAGATAATTAATTTTGAAAAATGTAGTCATATGGAAAATGGAGTGTATTTATTCTGATTTGTTCCAGAGAGCAGAGCAAGGATCACGTGGAGTAAGTTACAAAAAGGTAGGTTTGGCTTAACAATGGGTTGATTGGCAGTGGAGTGAACACCTCATAGAAGGCAATGACCTGTCTGGCTCCAGAAGAGACCATGAAGATCCTGGCTGATCACCCATCAAGGAGGCTGTGGGAGAAATTCGGATATAGGGTGGAAAGTGGGTAATCCTGTGATCCGTATTTTAATTAGCTCGGTTTTGAAGTTTTGCCCTTGGGGTTTCTGCCTTTTAGGTCAGATGAGTGACTTGGCTTCCCTTGCAAGGAAAGCATGGAAAAAGCAAGAAAAGCTGCTCCAAATATTGGGCTGGAGTCAGACAAGTGAGGACCTAGGCAAAGCAAGTTCCACTTTCCCCTGTGCACCGTAGTTCCCAACTCACAGTAGCAAAGGCAACTTTCTGCTAGACCATGACCAAGCTTCTGTCAGGAAAAGTGGGGAGTGGGTGCAAACAGAAGGTTTGTGTGTCATCTCACTATGGTACCCACTGTAGCCCTGGGAGGTTGCTTTCCAGCCAAAGAATCTGAGACTAAATGGGGCCAGATAACTTGCTAAGAACAAGAAGACATTCATTTGTGGAGCCAGTGAAGGTTCCAGAGTTTGATGTAAGAAGAGCTTAGGGGCAACACATGGGTTGGAATGAGTACCTGGAGACGGATGATGAAGCTGTATTTGCAGAGTATTTTCTAAAGATGCACTTAATCACGTTTTACATTGTTGACAAATACAATGCAATTTCTATTTTGTATTTGGGGTGGCTTGCAGGGTGGACAGAGATGGGGATAGAGCCCCTCCAAACCACCTCCAGCCACTACTTGTGAGTCAAAATTTGGACCATGTTCTGATTTCAAATCTCAGTCTGACCTCATAATGAGCAGAAAGACCTCTGAAAATGTTACTGGGGATTTGTTTTGCTTTGTTTTTGTGCTTCATTTAAACTAATGTAACTAAATTAGGCAGGAGAAAGCAGACTGCATGGTTTAGCCTGTTTTCCTGAAGACTTCCCCAAATACAGAAAATCTGCTTGGAGGCTGGCCCGTCTTCACTCCTTCTCTGAGCTGGCTCCAGCCCACGGCTGGCCCCTTCCCTTGACCTGCAGGTGCTGCTGCTTATTGCAACACAGGCAGGAGGGACACCTGCTGCTTCCCAGTGGGGACGCTGCAGTCAGTCTGGTTCAAGGCTGGAACTCTTTTTTTCTTCTTCTTACAAATAAAAATACTTCTTCTGTTTGTCCTATTGGACTTTGCAGTCCCAGATGTGTCAGAAGTTGGTTCCTGCAAAGCAGCCCAACCAAGGGGCTCTTCCACCGCATTACATAATGGCAGAGTTCACGTCACTTTTCCATTGGTTTTGGACTGTGCTGCATAGTCCTTTGGGGATGTTCTGAAGTTCAGGCTCCTTCAGAGCCAGGAGAGGAAAGCCCAACAGCAAAACAAATGGAAAGAAAGACAATATTGGTCACATGGCCTTGGGTGTTTGAAATGCCTGCCCATATCTGTCTTTTGTTTCTGGAAGGTTGTCAATCCTCCTTCCCCTACCTTTGATAGTTAATTTCTACTCAAGGCTGCTCCTCCTTTGACTTCGGGAACACTGCACCTTTGGAGTTCTCCTTCTATTTCTCTAATTGCCCCCTCTTATTTCCTTAGCTGAATATCTTGCTTCTCTACCCTCTTTGCCACATTCTTCACTTTCAACCTGGCATTCTTCAAGAGTTCTTGTTGTAGGCTGAACTTCAGTAACAAATAAATTCAAAAGTGATAATGGCCCAATCACAAAAGAAGTCTATTTCTCAATCATGTATTAGTCCACAGCGGTTTTCCCATTTGCAGGTGGCTTTCTTACTCAGGTAAGGTTCCTTTCTCAGAATCCATTACTTAGAATCCATTCTATGGCTCCACCATCCCCCTAGACTCTAAGGCCTTTTTGTTACCTGCATCCAGGAGAAAAAGAGAATAGAGAAAGCATATCTGCTTTAAGACCCTGACCCGAAAGTGACACATATCACTTCTGTTCATTCTCCCTAAAAAAGAACTAGTCACATGGTTATTTCTAGATGCCAGAGAAGCTGGAAAATAGAGTTTATGGCTGGGGAGTCCCTTCCTTAGTAACAACTCTATTTTATTGTAAGGGAAATGGATTTGGAAGTGCAGTTAGCCAGCTCTGCCATGGCCCTTGAATTTTCTCATAAGACTATAGCTCCTGGTGAGCTCATCCATTCTCATAGATTTTATCTTTACCTCAGCATTAATGACCCCCACCTTTCTGTTTCTAGTGTCAACATCACACTGATGTCTAGTCTTGTATTTCCAGCTGCCTCCTAAACATTAACTTCTCTCTCTTCAAACTCAACATCTTTCCTCATCCAGAACGGGCTCTTATACTTGTCTTCCCCATTTCTGGCAGTGAATCACTATTCATCTGACATCATCTAGGATTCTCCCCATGCTGGGTGTGGTGGCTGATGCCTGTAATCCTAGCACATGTAATCTCCCCATGCTGGGAGTGGAGGCCAGAGGATCACTTGAGCCCAGGAATTTGAGACCAGTCTGGGCAACAGAGCAAGATCTCATCTCTACAAATAATTTAAAAATTAGCTGGGTGTGGTGGTGCATACTTGTGTTTCCAGCTACTCAGGAGGCTGAGGTGAGAGGATCACCTGAGCCCAGGAGGCAGAGGTTGCAGTGAGCAGTGACCATACCACTGCACTTCAGCCTGGGAGACGGAGCAAGACCCTGTCTTAAAAAAAAAAAAAAATTGGCCAGGTGTGGTGGCTCATGCCTGTAATCTCAGCACTTTGGAAGTCTGAGGTGGGAAAATTGCTTGAGCCCAGGAGTCAGAGAACAGCCCTGGGTAACAGCAAAATCTTGTCTCTACAGATAATTTAGAAATTAGCCAAGTGTGTGATGCGTGCCTGTGGTCCCAGCTACTCGGGTGACTGAGGTGGGAGGATCACCTGAGTCCAGGAGGTTGAGACTGCAGTAAACTATAATCACACCACTGCACTCCAGCCTTCGTGACAGATCGAGCCATGTCTCAAAAATAAAAATAAAAGCCTGGGCGTGGTGGCTCATACCTGTAATCCCAGCACTTTGGGAGGCCGAGGCGGGCAGATTACCTGAAATTGAGAGTTCGAGACTAGCCTGACCAACATGGTGAAATGTACTAAAAATACAAAAAAAAATTAGCTGTGCATGGTGGTGGGTGCCTGTAATCCCAGCTACTTGGGAGACTGAGGCAGGAGAATCGCTTGAACCTGGGAGGTGGAGGTTGCAGCGAGCTGAAATCATGCCATTGCACTCCAGCCTGTGCGACAGTGAGACTCCGTCTCAAAAATAAATAAATAAGAGAAGTGGCCTCTGAGTCACATATGCAGTGCATTTCTGAAGTCTCACTCATTTATTTTCCTGACTCCACTCTCCTTCTTTTCTGATCTATATAGAATGTTTTTGACAGGCTAATCTTTCTAGAACACTTGTATTATGTCACTGCCAAGAAGTTCTCCTTAAGAACCTACAATTCCTTGTTGCCACTTTAGAAATGTGAAATAGTTTTAAATAGTAACAGCCTATACATAAGACAGCTTATTAGGGAAAACAGTAATTTTTTAATCAAGAGTAAGTCTAGGTCAGTGTGATGAACTATAATAAGCAACAGACAGGCTGGGTACAATGGCTCATGCCTGTAATCCCAGCACTTTGGGAGGTGGAGGCAGGTGGATCATGAAGTCAGGAGATCGAGACCATCCTGGCCAACATGGTGAAACCCCGTCTCTACTAAAAATACAAAAATTAGCTGAATGTGGTGGTGCTTTCCTGTAATTCCAGGTACTCGAGGGCTGAGGCAGGAGAATCGCTTGAACCCGGCAGGTGGAATTTGTAGTGAGCTGAGATCATGCCATAGAACTCCAACCTCATAATAGAGCGAGGCTCCTTCTCTAAATAAATAAATAAAATAAAAGCAACAGACAAGGGACTGAGGCATCGTCATTTAGCCTACTCTCTGCATCTAACCAAATCTTTGAGCCTGTTGTATATTTTGTAAAATGAAGAAGGTGGCATCTTTTCTGTGTGAAGTCTGTGAGCTGGAACAGGACATCTCTTTTGGTTCCTTCCAGTTCTAAGGATGATGATTTTAAAATGTAAACTCTGAGGTAGGAGGATCGCTTGAGGACAGGAGTTTGAGACCCCATCTCCATGAAAAGTTTAAAAAAAATTAGTCAGATGTGGTGGCATGTGCCTGTAGTCCCAGCTACTCGGGAAGCTGAATTGGTAGGATTGCTTGAGCTCAGGAGTTTGAAGTTACAGTGAACTATGTTGGTGCCACTGCACTCCAGCTTGGGCAACAGAGTGAGATACTGTCTTTAAAAAAAAAAAAAAAAAACAGAAAAACCTCCCCTGCCTATTTTAAGACCCTCTATAATTTAATCCACCCCCTTACAACCTGAATATCTAAACCCCCCTTATGCCTGCTTCTCCCCATCAGGTTATTTTCTCTCTGTGTCCTTGATGAGGCTGAGTGTCATCTGACCCCGTACTCAGGCTTCTGCCTTTCTCTCTGCCCATCTAATCCCCATGGGGACTGGTAAGGGGCAGCCTGGGCCACCTTGAAGAATCTGAAGTATCTTGAAGGACATTGCCACCCACCTGGTTCTGCCACATAGAAGCTCAGTGACCTCGGTAATGTGGAGATGACACAGACTTCCACAGTGGGGCAGATGTGAAGATTAAGCAAGATAAGTCTTGTAAGTATTGCTTTGTAAAATGCCATCACCACATCATTTAGTCCTGTGTTGCTTCATGAGTCATAATAGTTTTGTTTCCCCAGTTAGCTGACTGGCTGGATTAGTTGGTGATTGATTGAGTCAGTCAACAATCTTCGCGTAAGGTAAAGAATCACATGAAATTGGCCGGGCGTGGTGGATCACGCCTGCCATCCCAGCACTTTGGAAAGCTGAGGCGGGTGCATGGCCTGAGGTCAGGAATTCAAGACCAGCCTGGCCAACATGGTGAAACCCCGTCTCTACTAAAAATACAAAAATTAGCCAGGCATGGTGGCAGGCACCTGCAATGCCAGCTACCTGGGAGGCTGAGGCAGGAGAATCGCTTGAATCTGGGAGGCGAAGGCTGCAATGAGCCGAGATCGTACCATTGCACTCCAGCCTGGAATTTCCATGCAAAGCCATGTAAAGTACTGTGAAAACAGTTGCCATTCTTTTCACGTCAACAGTCATCTCAATTGCAGTGATTTGAGGGGAAGAGCTAGACCCAGAGGAGTGGCACATTCTAAACAATGGCCACACATGTTGGGAAGGCTAGTCCCTGGGGAATGGGAGTGACAGAGCAGCATGTGGCTCCAAACTGGTATAAGGCACTGAGGAGTTGGAAGTCTATCTGTAGCTGAGCCTGTTATTTAATCTGCATCACCCAGAAGACTCCTAGTATTTGGAAGATAGATTTGAGACTCGGGTCTTGGGCCTCCTTACTTCAGCTTTTTTTTTTTTTTTTACTTTTGAAATGGAGTTTCACTGTTGTTGCCCAGGCTGGAGTGCAATGGCACTATCTCGGCTCACTGCAACCTCTGCCTCCTGGGTTCAAGCAATTCTTTTGCCTCAGCCTCCCGAGTAGCTGGGACTACAGGTGTGTGCCACCACGCTGGGCTAATTTTATGTATTTTTAGTAGAGATGGGTTTTCACCATGTTGGCCAGGCTGGTCTCAAACTCTTGATCTCAAGCGATCCTCCTGCCTTGGCTTCCCAAGGTGCTGGGATTACAGGCATGAGCCACCATGCCTGGCCTCTTTGTTTGTTTGTTTATTTGTTTTTAGATGATCTTGCTCTGTTGCCAGGCTGGAGTGCAATGGCACAATCTCGGTTCATTGCAACCTCTGCATCCCAGGTTCAAGTGATTCTCCTGCTTCAGTCTCCCAAGTAGCTGGGACTACAGGTGCAAACTGCCGCACCAGGCTAATTTTTGTATTTTTAGCCTACTCTCTACAACTAACCAAATTGGTGAGCCTGTTGTATATTTTGTAAAATGAAGAAGGTAGCATCTTTCCTGTGTGAAATCACCATGTTGGCCAGGATGGTCTCAGTCTCCTGACCTTGTGATCTACTTGCCTCAGCCTCCCGAAGTGCTGGGATTACAGGCATGAGCAACCACACCCGGCCTAAAAAACCCTAGAATTTTCATGAGTACTAAATGAAATAATACTTGTAAAATGGCTATATATTATCTGACAATAGTAAGCCCTGAAGTGGTAGTTATTGTTATTCTAATATTATTCTAAAATGTGAGGGTGAGCAGACTAGGTCTTAATATTTACATGTGAGTTTTTCAAGTAAGGGAAGCTTTATTTGATGATCCTGGTGACTTTACTCCTGGCCAGGCTGTTCAACACAGTTGCACACCAGGGCGGTGGTGAGTGTCGGAGTTCAGCTCACCTTGTGAGGTGCTGCACAGCTCCAGTGTGAGCCTGATTTGGCAACACAGGGCTTCTGTTAAGCACACAGCCCCTGATGACTCAATCATGTCTTCTGTTAAGCACACAGCATCCTTGTTACTCAGTCATGTCCTTCATTTATCGACTGGGTCTGGGATGTTATCCCCAAACAGGGTTTAACTCGGTGAAAAGTCAACTGCTGTCTCTACAATGTGCTGTATAGATCATGGATCACAAGGTTGGGACATCTTAGTTTCTACTGACAACTACATCAAGCCAGAGGAGCACCAGCTGGCCCCTTTATGTATACTGTGGAACAGTCACTTGGGCTCCAGAGGGAGTCAGGTGGCTTCATGTTCCCTGTTTCCTTCCCTCTTCATTTCTGCATTGTGAGAGGGCAGTGGGTCCCGCTGAGAAGGAGATGCAAAGCTGGGAGGGCAGGCGGGGAGCTTGGCCCAGGCCGACCTCCCTTGCCTCTGGAAGGGCTCTGGGAGGGAGTTCTGTTGAGCCCCAGTTGCCCTCTTCCCTCCTTTTCCCCATCCACAATGGAAGGTGCCTTTCAGAGGAGCTTAGTCTAATGAGTTCTTGGGCTGAACCTCTCTGGACTGCCCCCACTCCTGTGGTCACTAACAGCAGTACACTGAGGATTGGGCAGAACTCTGAAACCAAGCCCATCTGTTTTGTCTCTTTAGATTCAAGACAGATGTTCCCACAATCTGGTAACAAAACTGCAGTCCTTGGAGAGACTGTGGGTGCCCTGAGTGTGGGGGTGGGGATGGGGGTCTTGTGATGTGCAGTGACAGGGGATCTCTCCAGCTTCCTTGCAAACCCCGGGGGAGCCAGGGCAGGCCCTGCTGGAATCCTGCAACAGGCGCCGCACCCTGCCATACACCTCCAGCAAATACGACAGGAATGTCAAACTTCCTGCCCTAATCCGTTTCAACTTAAAGCCTAGTAGGAGGTCACTACAGTGTCAGATGTTTGGGTCTTGGCTTTTTTTTTTTCCAATTTCAGAAAGATTTGTCTGTTTGTAAAGATCTTAAGGCCCAAATGCCGAGAGCTGGAGTCTGTGCTGGTAAAATGGAGGCTGAAAATGACAAATATTAGAAGTGAGAGAATAAGTTTATTTTATATATATATTAGAAAAAAACAAAATGTTAAATCCGACCTTGAGATTGGAATAATCTGCTAATGTTGGATGATGATGCCACCTCCTTGAAAACTCCCTTTCTAGGGAACAGTAATTGCTAACATTATTGGGCACGTGTGATGTGGCAGGTTCTCTTCTATTATAAATACTTTTCATGTATTAAATAATTTATTCCTCATGACAGCCTAATGAAAAAAATGACTATTGTTATCTCTACTTTCTAAGTGAGGAAAGTGAAGCCCAGCATGACTAAGCAACTTGCCCAAGATTGCAGAGCTCATAAACAGCAGATCTGGGCCCAGGCAGCCTGGCTCTGTGCGCTGCCTCACCTACCAGGCTGCATGACCTCTCCAATGTAAGGCCTGTAAGACCACCGCCAAGTCCTTCAAACCTTCAAACTCCCTGCCCAACCCCACACCTCACCGCTTTTTTTTTTTTTTTTGAGACAGAGTCTTGCTCTGTCACCCACACTGGAGTGCAATAGCATGATCTTGGCTCATTGCTACCTCCACCTCCTGGGTTCAAGCGATTCTCCTGCCTCAGCCTTTCGAGTAGCTGGGACTACAGGCGCGCGCTACCATGTCAGCTAATTTTTTCTATTTGCAGTAGAGATGGGGTTTCACCAGGTTGACCAGGCTGGTCTCGAATTCCTGACCTCAGGTGATCTGCCTGCCTTGGCCTCCCAAAGTGCTGGGATTACAGGCAGGAGCCACCACATCTGGCCTTCAAACTTCCTTTCTAGGGAAACTTCGAACTCCCTTTCTAGAGTACTTTCAAAGTACCGGTTTGTACTTCTCCTCTCTCAGCCCCTGAGCAAGAGTAGTGGGGTGGGTGTATTAAATACTTATGAGTAAGTGAATGCATTAATGCAAGATTGACGGTATGGTCAGCTGGTAGCAGCAAACCTTTTCTGTTAAGCAGCCCTTCCATTTTTTATCCAAAATACTTGCTTTTCTTCCCGCAGTAGCCCATGGCTAGTTACTCCTTAACTTCCTAGTACCTACGGGCCTTTTCCTATTCCAAGACCCCAGCTCTCTCCTTTGTTCTCATTAGCATACTTCTCCCCTCATGTGTCCCACCTTGAGTTCTTCCTGAGATCCAGCACAAAAGTACTCAGATGGAATTTCCTCTTAACATGGCTTTTCATTACATGGTTTTGCTTATTACACGGATCAAATCAAGTTCTGAAACCATAATTACATTGGGAAAGGCCGCTCGCCAGCCCCAGAGTCAGCAGGGAGGTGGAGTTGTGGGTGCACATAACAACTTTTCAGTGAAAACAGTTAAGGCTGTGTTATCTCACAGATGAAGCAGGGAAGCTGTCACTATTCTTCCCATATCAGAGAGGGAGAAATGGAGGAACAGAGACGTGGCTTGTCCAAGCTCCCATGGGTGGACCTCAGGGATCTCCTGAATCGTGGTTGGGGCTGCAGTTGGAAAGCCTTCCTGCTCCTACTGTGTGGCAGCCTCATGACTTCCTGGACATCTCTGCCTCTCCCCTAAATCCCTCAGGCCCCTCCTTGCCCTGGCAGATGGCTACTGCCAAGATTCTACTTTTACAGAGGAAGGCAGGCTAAGATGTATCTGTTCATACATTGGTTCATTCATTCTGATTTTTTTGCTCTTTCACAGAACCAGAAAGTGGGGCAAAATCCAAGGTGGTGCTGGAGCGTCTCGAGCCTATGGGATTCTCCTGTAGGGTCAGGATCAGAGCCATCCCATAAAGAAAAGCTTTTCTACCATTTGACTGGAATTGGGGCCTAGATGAGATGACACGCGTCTCGTCCAGGTTCCCCAGATGCTTAGGTCGGGTCCGAGTTACACTGAAAGGGATCCAGTGAATTTCCAGTCTGGTCCACACCCATCATTCCCGGAGCTGAGTGACTCAGGGCTCCAGAAGATATCTCAGTGCTAAGTCATCATCCCCGAGGGAAGAATGTTTCACATTCAGGGATTCTGTCACCTTTGCTCTGGAAGCATGTTCTAGGCCTTTTCACTCCAGTTTTCACTTTCATACTGGGGTTTGCTATGGGAGCTGGCATTCTGCTACCGCATTTCCACCCCAAGTGTAGTGACATTGCCACTCTCTGTGAAGACTGTTTAGTGGGTCATGGCATCCTTGACTGCCTCCTTCCTTTAGCCAATTTTTGATTTACTAAAGTAGAGCGAAGAAGGGTAGATGGTGTACATGGGATTTGGGGTGCAGGGCTCTCTGCACAGCCTGGAGACTGACCTACAGGAGATTGTGGGTGTGGCTCTGAGTCACACATACACACACACGGCTGAGCCTTCATTCATGGGTCATTTGGGTCTCAGTCCCTTGTGCTCTGATACCACTGGGCTTTGGGACTTTAAGCCAGTAGCTGAGTTCTGTTCTGCCCACAGGTGATGCAGCCCCTGAATCTGAAACTCTGCTTTGGGTGATAGGTATCTTCTAAAGCCCTGAGTCAAAAATCTTTTCAGTGACTCAGCCATAGGCATGTAGGAAGACAAGCTTCCAGATTCAATGAGAACAGACTGTATGTACTGAAAACAAGAGTGTTCCCCAGATGCACCAGATGCGAGGAAGGCTGTCTGTTTGGAGGACACACTGACATGAACTCCCATCCCCTGCAGGGACTTTCTCATGTGGAAGAGCAGAGGCTGAGTGCCAGCAGGACGCTGGCAGTTTGATGATTTCCAGTATTACCATTAGTCACTATGTGTACATTCTACAGGTCCTCATGTGGCCACTGCAGGGCACAAGGCTTTGGAAACAAATACATACCTTTAGAGAAGCTGCTTGCCTTCCATGTATACATGTCTAACTTTGACGCACAATACATGTGCACTGCTGTATTTTTATTATATTAATAAATCATAAGTAACCTTAATGTCTACCCACAAGAGAATGATTGGGTAAATTGTGGAGTACCCAAAAATGGAAAAATCTGTAGTCATTAAAAATCAGCCTTAGCAAACAATAACATAAAGTGGGGAAAGGACTTCCCATTCAACAAATGGTGCTGGGATAACTGGCTAGCCACATGTAGGAGAATGAAACTGGATCCTCATCTCTCACCTCATGCAAAAATCAACTGAAGGTGGATCAAGGACTTAAATCTAAGGCCTGAAACTACAAAAATTCTAGAAGATAACATAGGAAAAATCCTTTTAGACATTGGCTTAGGCAAGGATTTCATGACCAAGAACCCAAAAGGAAATGCAATAAAAACAAAGATGAATCACTGGGACTTAATTAAACTAAAGAGCTATTGCACAGCAAAAGAACAGTCAACAGAGTAAACAGACAACCCACAGACTGGGAGAAAATCTTCACATCTATACATCTGACAGAGGACTAATATCCAGAATCTACAACAAACTCAAACAAATCAGTAAGAAAAAAACAATCCCATCAAAAAGTGGGCTAAGGACATGAATAGACAATTCTCAAAAGAAGATATACAAATGGCCAATAAACATAGGAAAAAATGCGCAACATCACTAATGATCAGGGAACTGCAAATCAAAACCACAATATGATATCACCTTACTCCTGAAAGAATGGCCATAATTTTAAAAAATAAAAATAGATGTTGGTGTGGATATAGTGAAAAGGGAACACTTCTACACTGCTGGTGGGAATGTAAACTAGTACTGCCACTATGGAAAACAGTGTGGAGATTCCTTCAAGAACTAAAAGTAGAACTACCATCTGATCCAGCAATCCCACTACTAGGTATCTACCCAGAGGAAAAGAAGTCATAATATGAAAAAGATACTTGCACATGCATGTTTACAGCAGCACAATTCACCATTGCAAAAATGTGGAACCAACCCAAATGCCCATCAATCAACGAGTGAATAAAGAAACTGTGGTGTGTGTGTCTGTATATATATACATATGATGGACTACTTCTCAGCCATAAAAAGGAATGAATTTATGGCATTCGCAGCAACTTGAATGGGATTGGAGACTTATTCTACGTGAAGTAACTCAGGAATGGACAACCAAACATCATATGTTCTCACTCATAAGTGGGAGCTAAGCCATAAGGATGCAAAGGCATAAGAATGACATAGTGGACTTTGGGGACTCAGGGGGAAAGGGTGGGGAGGGGATGAGGAATAAAATACTACAAATTGGGTTCAGAGTTTACTGCTCAGGAGTTCGATGCACCAAAATCTCACAAATCACCACTAAAGAACTTACTCATAGCCGGGCACAGTGGCTCACACCTATAATCCAGCACTTTGGGAGGCTGAGGCAGACAGATCACCTGAAGTCAGGAGTTCGAGACCAGCCTGCCCAATATGGTGAAACCCTATCTCTACTAAAAATACAAAAAATTAGCCAGGCGTGGTGGTGGGTACCTGTAATCTCAGCTACTCAGGATTTTGAGGCAGGAGAATCACTTGAACCTGGGAGGCAGAGCTTGCAGTGAGCTGAGATCGTGCCACTGCACTCCAGCCTGGGTGACAAGAGTGAAACTCTGTCTCAAAAGAAAAAAAACTTATTCATGTAACCAAATACCACCTGTTCCCTAAAAACCTATGGAAATTTAAAAAAAAAGTCAGGCTCGGTCTAGAGTGGTGGCTGACACCTATAATTCTGGCACTTTGGGAGGCTGAGGTGGTAGGATCACTTGAGACCAGGAGTTCAAGACCAGTCTGGGCAACATGGCAAAACCCCCTTTCTACATTTTTTTAAGTCAGGCTAATCTCATAGAGAAATTCTTACGATATTTTGCTAAGCAAAAAAAGCAAGCTATAAAATTTTTTGTGCAAAATGTGAACTCAATTTTGAACTCATCCCTCAAAAAAAACAACAAAAACCAATGCTGTATATACTATATATATGTGTGTATATAAACACTGCAAAATACCAAACTGATAAATATGAATATTCATTTGTCTCTTTATGCTTTTCTATATTTTCTTGCAGTGGTTGTATATTAATTCTTAAAATGCTATTGTGTTTTTTTTTAAAGGACACTTATAAATGGCATGTTTTGAAAACTCAGAGGGTAAGACCCTGAACCTTCCACCAGCATACGCAAACTGCACGGAAATCAAGTGCTGCTGACGTGAGCTGGGCTCAGGGATCACAGTCCAAGGATTACCAGGGTCATGGCTGTAACCTTCCACTTCATATCCCTAAGCTGATTAGTCCCCTAATCAACTGATAAAGTAAAATAACACATGTTGTTCATAAGGGCAGCATAGTTCACATTCTTCACCCACATGGTGGGGCGTCTAGCCTGTGAGGGTCCTTGCCTCTGCTTGGCTGCTCAGCTTGCATGGAGCTGGTCCACATTCAGAGACAAACAGGTGCCACCAGCTTGATACCTGCTAGCACCTATCATTGAGCTCCATCACCTGCTGGTGGCTCATATTAACACCTTAGGAGCAGAGGGTCCTGGCTACCTTCACCCTAAGACTAACCAAACGAACCCCAAAAGCAGGTTGGAAAGGGAGTCGCAGATGATGGCACATGGCCTGAAAAATGTGGGAAGGACTGGGGGCAAGTTGCCTGCTTGGCCTTGGTGGCAGGGAGGAGAGGGGTGAGGGCAAGGCATGTAGGGTTCCTGCTGGCCGTGTTCCTGGGCTCCCAGGCATCTCTCATGCCAGCTGAAAGCCCCTCTGATCCACTGCCCAGATGCTGGCCATTGTGAAAAATGAAACAAACAAAAACCCCCTGCTCCTTTGCCCTTCCACAGAGGCAAAACATGAGACCCAACACCTTTTGGTGGTCTTGGTCTCTGAGAGGTTTGACCCGTAGGGTGATGTATGGGGTTTGGCTTTTGAGGGTCTAGAGGGGCTCATGGGTAGTGCAGGTATTAAGTAAGTGTAACAAAAGTAATAAAAGAGACGCAGCACTTGTTCATTCATCCACCTAATGCTTATTGAGTGCTTACCATGTGCACTGGGGTTACAGCAGGGAACACTACCAATCGGGACCATGGTCTCATGGAACTCATATTCCAGAGTGATGGGAGGGAGATGAGAAGTACTGAGTGAGACATAATTGTAGTGATAAGCATTCTAAGGAAACTATAACAGCATGATGTGGTAGAGAGAACCTGAGGGTAAGCGTACTTGGCTCCTAAATGATGCCCATAGTGTCCACTGGGGCCCCTGTGGGGAGCGTGGGAAATTAGTCTCAGTAAAGCGGGAGGGGCCCCTCTGCCAAAGGCATCACAATTCAAATGAGGCTACTCTTCTGTTTCTGTGTGTGTGTGTGTGTGTGTGCGTGCGTGCGTGTGGGGTGTGTGTGTGTGTGTACTGGGGTGCTCCCTGTCATCTACGTTGTTTCTCCCCTAAAATTTAAGGTGTGTGTCTTAGTCTGGTCACGCTGCTATAACAAATACCTTAGACTAGGTAATTATTCTGTTGTTTATAAAACAAAAGAAATCTATTTCTCACAGTTCTAGAGGCTGAGCAGTCCAAGATCACTGTGCTGGCAGAGTCAGTATTGGGTGAGGACCCATTCTAGTCAATGTTTGGTGCCTTCTGTGTTTCCTCACATGGTGGAAAAGGGCAAGAGGGCTCCCTCAAACCTTTTTTTTTTTTTTTTGAGACGGAGTCTCGCTCTATCGCCCAGGCTGAAGTGCAGTGGCATGATCTTGGCTCACTGCAACCTCCACCTCCCAGGTTCAAACTATTCTCATGCCTCAGCCTCTGGAGTAGAGTTTTCTTTTTTTTTTTCCATTAAGGGCACTAATGCCATTCATGAAGGTGGAACCCTCATGATTTAATCACTCCCCCAAAGCCGCACCTCTTAATACTATCACATCGGGTATTAGGTGCCAACATGTGAATTATGGGGGACACCAACATTCAAACCGTAGCAACATGTTTAGACTTGTCTCACTCAAGAGTAAAGAGAACCCAGGGGGTTGATTTATATGTGGCCTTTCAGATCATGGAAGGAGTTCAAAGGAGCACTGGGATCCCACGTAGATGCAGAAGGCAACAGGGATCTGGCTGGACTCTCCTATTCCCCTTCCCTCTGCCTTAGAGCCCAGCTGGATGAGCTCATGTTTGAGCTTTCTGGAGAGAGCAGCTGCAGACAGAGCAGGAGAAACTCCTGTCACTGAGGATGCTGAGAGACACAGGACTGGAAGCAGTCTGGCTGTGCAAGGTTATGTGGTTATGTGTCCAGTATAAGAAATGCTCACTCATTTTATTATTGCACAATTTTAACAATGAAATATGAGACAAAAATAGGAAGGGGCCATTCCATACAAACGTAGCTTCAGTGCTGAGATTCAGCACTCAGCCTAATTTTGGCATCTAAAAGGCCTGCAGCTTTGGGAGGATAGGAGGTCTGCTCCCTCTAGGAAGCCAGGAGGACAGCCAGGATTGGGATCGTGGCCTTGTCAGAAGGTAAGAAGTGAGAGAGAGGAAGATGCAGGTGCCACGGAGCACAGAGGACTCTTCACGAGCTCCTTGAGCTATTCCTGGGACTCTCAGACTTAGAAGTGGGCCCAAGATATGGGTTTGGGAATCCTAATGTAAAACGTTAAATTTTCTTTACTTAGAACAACAGTAAATAGCAAATTAAAAGGGGAAAAAAAACACATGACAAATAGAGGAGATAGACCATGAAAACTATATGAAATAAAAAAGCTTTATATTTTAAAACTTTTGAAGACATCATCTTCCCACAGATCTGGGTTCATGAAATGCTCTGGCACTTACAGTCCATATGGCATAAAGTCACTTGACCTCTCTGCTCCCCTCTTTTCTCATCTGTAAAGTGGACATAATACTACCCACATAGTTATTGAAAGGATTAAATGAGATCATAATGTGCATAAGACACATTATTAGCCCAGGGTCTGGCATGCAATAAGTGCTCAATAACTAGGTAGAAGCCCCAGCAGGGGAGCCGGTTCCTACAGTCAGTCTGAACTGGTCTGGGGAAAGTTGGGTGTGAAACATAATGTGCTATTCAGCTTTCTCAGAGATCCATTAGAGGGGAGTGTTGGGTCCTCATGCTTTGCAGGTAACAGAGGGTGAAATATTCTATATGGGTATGTAGGGCGTGACAGATAGGGAGAGGCAGGGAACAAGGCCAGCTTCAAAGGTATGTAACCTGTGCAGTCTCACCAGGCCCTGTCCACCAAATGGCCCTGTGCTTGGTTTAGTGTTGTGCTGTCACTTGAAATTCTTAATAGTTTTCTCTTTGAACTTGTGTCTTGTAAGTGAAGTCTGATGGGACAATGGAGCCTGCATGTTGAGGGGATACATGCAATGCGTGTGTCTGCCATTCCCTGCTGCTTCATTTGCATGTAGCATTCGTCATGCCTCATTGAGTACAGAATGTGGATGTATCCACAGTGCGTGGGAGTTCAGGCAGATTCAAAGTGAGTACAAGATGACAGTGTTTCTACCACTGAGCAAGCCGGGTCCCTGCCAACACCAAAAGGCCATGCTCTCCATTCAAATCAGAACTTGTTATAAGTGCAGAAAGAAGGCAATGGCATTCTAAGAATCAAAAATGACCAAGGAAACCTATCACATCCTTTCTTACTCCCTTGCATTTGTCAGCCACTTTCAGGGAAAAATAATGATGCAGAAGGAAAGAAAAGACAGGTCAAACCATCGCTCTTTTTCCATTCAGTCCTTCCTTATTCATTAGTAAACTGAAGGTAAAGAGCGTTGGTAGAACGTGCGTATAGCAAGTTGTGCAATGAAAACAATTCCATTAATTTTGTGTAGTGTCTCCACTGTTCCAGAAAGCATGAAATATATAGGCATGGTCGGGCACAGTGGCTCACGTCTGTAGTCCCAGCACTTTGGGAGGTCGAGGCAGGCAGATCACAAGATCAGGAGTTCAAGACCAGCCTGGTCAACATAGTGAAACCTCATCTCTACTAAAAATATAAAAATTAGCCGGGTGTGGTGACAGGTGCCTGTAATCCCAGCTACTCAGGAGGCTGAAGCAGGAGAATTGCTTGAACCTGGGAAGTAGAGGTTGCACTGAGCTGAGATTGTGCCACTGCACTCCAGCCTGGGCGACAGAGCAAGACTGTATCTCGGGAAAAATAAAAATTAAAAAAAGGCAAAAGAAAAGAAAAGAAATATGTAGGCATATGCACACCATGAAATGCAAACTATATAATATCAGTGATTCTACATAGAAATGATATGCTCTTATATTTGCATTTAAATCAAGTTTTGTGCAATACAGACCTGAATGGTAAAATTCACGCTAATAATTAAAAACATCAATTTTTCTTTACTTAGAGCAACATTAAATGGCAAATAAAAAACATATGGTGAATAGAGAGAGACAGACCATGAAAAAGTATGAGAAATAAAAATGTTTTCTAATATTTTTAAAGACCTTTTATCCTGCTTTTTTAACAAGAAACTATGTTGTCATTTTGCACTGGGCCCAACGAATTATGTAGCCAGTCCTGGCAGGCAGTTGATATATGTGTTGCAGATTTTTTAATTTTTTCCATGTCACCATCGTTGGGCCCCAGGGGAGCTTCCCCATCACCTGGGCCACCTGGACCATGGATGGAGCAAAGTTGAGTAGGGCCGTGTTGTTAGAGAAAGCCGGACTAGGCAACAGCCTCCTCCTTCTTTTCTTGGATTTATCTTTCTTTTCCTCAAGAATGGCCAACTCTAGAAGGCTCAGATGAAGGTGCTGGCCACCCTCAGCCAGATTTTCACTAAGGCTCCAGGCCTGCCTATCGCCTGTAAAAAAAAACTTGGCTCCTTCTAAGCTTACCAGGAGACAACTAGGGAGCTTATGGCCAAAGCCCCAACCAGGAAGACTTTCCCCGTAGGCATGTGTATGTGTCTGTGTATGTGTGTGTATGTATCTCCCTCAGGGCTTATCTTCATAGCAGGGGCTTGTTCACAGCTTGGTTGGAACTCCCACACTCTCATCTCAGTGTAAACAACCCTGAGAGTCCACTCCCGGAATCCATCCCCATGCCTTTCTCTCCTGGTCACCTGTCAGCACTCCAGGGTTCGGAGGGAGAGTGGTGAGGGCTGATGAACTGGTGAGAGGCCCTGGGAGAGGCCGTGCTGGGACGGCGGACCTGCCAGGGAGGGTACCTCCCCCCTGAGGAAGCACAACGTCAGGGATGGGAGGAACTCTTCTGTAAGGATTGAGTGAGGACAGAGGCATCAATCACCACCAGTGGTGACACCGTCCCAGCTCCTCCTGTCAGCAGCTGGCTTCTCTCCTCACCTCTTCTGGGAGTGGGGATCTAGGGGTGTCCTGAGCGAGTGTGATGCGTGCCAGGCAGGGCCTCTCCAAGGCTGCAGTGACCGCTCACCACCGCCTCTTGAGTACAATTTGCTCGAGTTGAATTGTCTGTGTCCAGATAATTTTTCTAACTAGAGCAGAACAAAACACTTACAATGACTGAGAGACAGAGGCAGGGTTACAGGACTGTCTTTTCATGGTACCATTTTTGGTCAATGGGGGAAGCCAAGGAATATTGTTGGGAAAATTCATCCACTCATGTAGTGTTTTTATTATCTACCTATTTTATAAAAGAAGTCCTGGGATTCAAAGATAAATGAGACTCACTTAATGTCCCTAAAAGCAGACATCTTAATAGGGAGGACAGTGGAGTAATAACAGAATTATCAAATACATACAGCACAGCTGGCCGGGCTGCCATCCTGCTATCAACAAAGAGCTGAGGGTAGCTAAAGGAGAAAGTGCCTATCTCTGAACAGATTCAGGGAAGTTGTCATGTGAAGTGACATATCAGCTGGACCTGAAGAATGTGTAGGGGTTTTCCAGGAGGTTAAAGTGTGTGTGTGTATGCAGGAGGCTAAGAGGCAGAAGTTGGTGTGTAGTCTAGTTTATCCCAGAAGGTGGAGAAGAGAAGGCAAAGGTATGAAGTATAGATGAGCAAGTAAGGACAGATACCGGGGGTCTGGGAAAGGCGAGGAAGCTGAAAGCTCTGGAGTGATCAGCCCTTCCAGACTATGGGGTCCAGGAAGGGTGTGAGGAGAGGTGGCGGTCACTCTGGGCTTAGGCTGATGGAGTATTTTGACTGGCAGAGCTAGAGAGAAGAGTATTCCAGGAGATGAGATAGTACAGACTGAGTAGAAAACCCAGGACATGTTTGGGTGAAAGCAAAGTTTAGCTGGTGTGTAGAGAAAATAAATAGTAGAAATGGTCAGAAGGAAGGTCTGCCTTAGAGTTTGGACTTTAATTCCTTTGGCAAATGGGAACCGCTAAAGTTTTTTTGTTAGTGATTTTGTTGTCATTCGTTTCCTTCTCTCTCTCTCTCTCTCTCTCTCTCTCTGTGTCTCTGTCTGTCTCTGTCTCTGTCTGTCTCATGGGTGCATGTTTTTTGTAAAGACAGAGTCTGTGTTGCCAGGCTGGTGTCAAACTTCTGGCCTCAGTGGTCCTCCTACCTCAGCCTCCCAAAGCACTGGGATTCAGGCATGAGCCATTGGGCCTAGCTCTCATTATTGTTTTTGAAGTATAATTAACTTGCAGTAAAATTCATCCTTTTTAGCACTCTATGAGCTTTGGCCAATGTATGTATTCATGTAAACACCACCACAGTCAAGTTGTAGAATGTTTCCAACATGCCACACATTTGTTTATGCCTCTGTAGTCAACCTTTCCCCCAACATTAGCCCCTAAACACCACCGATCTGTTGTCCATCTCTATAGTTTTCCCTTTTACAGAATGTCCTATACATTAAATCATATGGGAAGCAGCTTCTTAAATGTGTTTCTTTCACTTAGAATAACACATTTGAGATTCACCTATGTTTTTGTGTGTGTCAAGAGTCTGTTTCTTTCCTTGTTCAGTAGTATTCTATTGTGTGGATATACCCATTGTTTATCCATTCACCAGTTGAAGGGCATTTGTGCTATTTCCAGATTGGGTAATTATAAATAAACCTGCCATCAATCTTCATGTACAGGTTTTTGTGTGAACATAAGTTTTCAATTCACTTGGGTAAATTCCCAAGTAAATAAGAATAAGATTGTTGGGTTGAGTGTTTATAAGTGTATGCTAAACTTTATTTTAAAAAGAAACCTGCCAAACTATTTTCCAAAGTAGTAGTATTTGGCATTCCCACCAGCAGTGTATGAAAGTTCTAATTATCCACATCCTCAACAGCACTTAGCACGGGCACACCTCGTTTTATCGTGCACTGCTTTATTGTGCTTCACAGATACTGTGGTTTTCATTAATTGAAGGTCTGCAGCAACCCCTGCATTGAGCAAGTCTATTGGTGTCATTTTTCCAACAGCAAGTGCTCCCTCCGAGTCTCTGTGTCACAGTTTGATAATTCTTATAATATTTCAAATGTTTTCATTATTATTATTATGTCTGTTATGTTAATCTGTGATCAGTGGTCTTTGAAGTTACTACTGTAATTGTTTCGGTAGACCACAAACCATCCACCTATGAGATGGTGAACTTAATCAGTGAATGTCTGTGTGGCTGACTGCTCCATTGACTTGCTGTTCCTCTATGTCTCTCCCTCTCCTGGGGCCTCCCTATTCCCTAAGACACACCAATTTTTCCATTAGGCCAATTAACAACCCTGCAATGGCTTCAAAGTGTTCAAGTGAAAGGAAGAGTTGCACATTTCTCACTTTAAATCAAAAGCTAGAAATGATTAAGCTTAGTGAGGAAGACATGTTGAAGCTGAAATAGGCTGAAAGCTAGGCCTCTTGCACCAATTAACCAAGTTGTGACTACAAAGAAAAGGGTTTTGAAGGAAATTAAAAGTGCTACTCCAGTGAACACACAGATGATAAGAAAGCAAAAAAGTCTTATAGCTAATATGGAGAAATTTGAGTGGTCTGGATGAAAGATCAAACCAGCCACCACATTTCCTTAAGCCAAAGCCTGATCCAAAACAAGCTCCTAATTTTCTTCAATTCTGTGAAGGCTAAGAGAAGGAAAGAAGCTGCAGAAGAAAAGTTTGAGGTTAGCAGAGGTTGGTTCACGGGGTTTAAGGAAAGAAGCCATCTCCATCACATAGAAGTGCAAGGTACAGTGTAGGTGTTGATGTAGAAGCTGCAGCAAGTTATCCAGAAGATCTAGCTAAGATCATAGATGAAGGTGGTTACCCTACACAACAGATTTTTAATAGAGATGAAACAGGCTTACATTGGAAGAAGATGCCATCTACGGCTTTCACAGCTAGAGAGGCCAAGTCAATGCTTGGCCTCAAAGCTTCAAGCGATAGGCTGACTTTCTTGTTAAGGGCTAATGCAATTGATGACTTCAAGGTGAAGCCAATGCTCATCTACCACTCCAGAAATCCTAGGGCCCTTAGAATTATGCTAACGTGTGCTCTGTAAGTGGGACAACAAAGCCTGGATGACAAGACATCTGTTTTCAGCATGGTTTATTGAATATTCTAAACCCACTGTTGAAAGCTACTGCTCAGAAAAGATTCCTTTTAAAATATGACTGCTCTTTGACAATGCACCTGTAACTCAAGAGCTCTGAGTAGAGATGTACAAGGGGGCTAATGTTGTTTTCATGCCTGCCAACGCAGAATCCATTCTGCAGCCCATGAATCAGGAGTAATTTTGACTTTCAAGTCCTATTATTTAAGAAATACATTTCATAAGGCTGCCACACATAGTGATCCCTCTGAGGGATCTGGAAGTACATGATAATCTTCTGGAAAGGATTCACCATTCTAGATGACATTGAGAACATTTGTGATTCATCAGAGGAGGTCAAAATATTAACATCAATAGGAGTCTGAAAGAAGTTGATTCCAACTCTCATGGATGACTTTGAAGGGTTCGAGAAGTCAGTAGAGGAAGTCACTGCTGATGTGGTTGAAATACCAAAAGAACTCGAGTTAGAAGCAGAGACTCAAGCTGTGACCGAATTCCTGCAATCTCATGATCAAAGCTCAACAGATGAGAAGTTGCTTCTTAGGGATGAGCAAAAAAAATGATTTACTGAGATGGACCCTATTCCTGATGAAGATGCCATGAACATTGTTAAAATGGCAACAAACAATTTAGAATATTCTATCAACTTAGTTGATAAAACAGTGGCAGGGTTTGAGAGGATCAACTCCAATTTTGAGAGAAGTACTATTGTGAATAAAATGCTATCAAACAACATCTAATGCTACAGAGAAGCTGTTCACGAAAGGAAGAGTCAATCAATGTGGGAAACTTCATTGTTATCTTTAAGAAATTGCCACAACCACTCCCCTGATGAGTCAGCAGCCATCAACACTGAGGCAAGACACTCCACCAGCAAAAAGATGATAACTCGCTGAAGGCTTGGGTGATTGTTAGCATTTTTCAGCAATAAAGTATTTTTAAATTAAGATACGTACTTTTTTTTTTTTTTTTTTGAGATAGAGTCTCACTCTGTCTCCCAGGCTAGAATGCAGTGGCACAATCTTGGCTCACTGCAACCTCCACCTCCTAGGTTCAAGCGATTCTCCTGCCTCAGCCTCCTGAGTAGCTGGGACTACAGGCATGTGCCACCACCCCTGGCTAATTTTTTTTGTATTTTTAGTAGAGACAGGGTTTCACTGTGTTAGCCAGGATGGTCTCACCTCATGATCTGCCTGCCTCGGCCTCCCAAAATGCTGGGATTACAGGTGTGAACCACTGTACCCAGCTATAAACATAACTTTTTTTATATGCTCTGTGAAACCAAAAAATTCATGTGACTTTTTGTGTGTGTGTGTGTATTTGCTTTGTCCTGGTGGTTAACTGAACCCTGTATATCTCTGAGGTATGCCTGTATTGTAATTTGTAATTTTAACTATTCTGTGTGTGGTGGAATCTCACTGTGGTCTTAACTTGCATTTCCTTAATGACTAATGATGTTGAGCATGTTTTCATTTGTTCATTTGCTCATTTGCTATATTTATATCTCTTTTGGTGAAAGGTCTGTTCAAATGTACTGAAGTGACATGATCATAGTTCTGTGTTAGGAGATTACCCTGGCTGTGGTGTCTGGCCTTGCTACTCAAGCTGTTGAATGAGGACCGACAGCACCTGCATCTCCCAGGGGCTTGGTAAAAATGCAGCACCTTGGCCTCATCCCAGTCCAGCCCAATCAGACTCTGCATTTGAACAAGATCCCCAAGTGATTTGCATGCATGTTAAACTTTGAGAAGCATTCGTGCTCAGAAGAGATTAGAGGAGAGGGGAAAATGTAAGGGACTAATTTAGAAAGCTATTGCCATATGAAGAACTTAGGAAGGCCGAACAGTCAGAAGGCAAAGGAAGTAAGAATCCACACATCTACTGGCCCAGTCTGGAAACTTGGCTCAGGGTTTAAGTTCCTATCTGTTCCCTTACTTGTGTCCCACTGCTGGATAAAGGCCCATGTGGTAACAAATAGGATCTTCAGAGGAAACCCCATTACCTAGAACAGAAGACACATCTGTCCAGGCCTCTAGTTACAACCTGTGGGATGACCTGTATTTTAGATTACACATTACTCTGAGATAGGAACTGTTGTTAGCCCCATTTTATAGACAAGGTAACCATGGGCACGCCCCTGGCCTCCTAGTTAGATTCCCACTCAGTCTGTCTGGCACCAAAGTTCGGATTCTTAGCTGAGCTTGCACTGTGAGCCAAGGGGTGTCTGAGAGAATAGAAAACCAGATTTTTTTCCTAGGGAAATCACTTGCTCCCGCCGCCTCATTTGGTGACTTTTAAGAGGCTTTTCTTTTTCCCAGAGATGCAGAAACTGGTGTCCATGGCCCAAGGAGATTCCAGACTTTGGCCCTGCCCCTTTACCCAGAGTGACTGAAGAGATTGACAGATGTCTAGGCAAAGCCTTCGAGCCTCCTGGGGGAGGTCAGGGATTGCCGGGGGCACCTGGCTGTCTTGTTTGCTGCTGAGCCGCCTTCAGTCAAGCTTCATGGTCAGCCTCTGCTCCGGCCGCTGCCTTTCTCTACAGCAGAGCTGGACAGTGTCAAAGTTTGGCTCTCCTTCGATCTCACATAACTGTGGATTTCTCCTCTATCTAAGGAGATAAAGCCAAAGACAGGGTTTTGCTATTTCTCAGCTTGCCCTGACAGCATAGAGGTCTGTACATTGTAAAGATTTCCAAAAAGGAACTCTGTTATGGTTTTTAGAAGTAAACTGGAGGTGCAGGGTAGACATGACCCTCAGCATGACTTTGGAAAGGCCTCTTGCCCCCCACAACTGCCACCCCCACTCCCGACGTGTCAGTTGGACTTTGTAAGCTCCTTGAGTTCAAGGACATGTATGCACTTTACGTTCTTCCTGCTGTGCCTTCGTGCTGTGCCAACCCAGAAGTGTTGGTTGTGCTGACACCTCAGGGGGCTGGAGCATGGGGAGTTTGTGCCTCATAGGAGGGAGGAGCACAGCCTCTGGATCTAGGCTGCCAGGCTGATCCTGTCCCAGCCCCTTACCAGCCGTGTGACATAAGTAAGTTGCTTAAACTCTCTGGGCCTTAGATTTTCCTCTGGAAGATGGAGATAATTGTTCCTCTCTCCCATAGATGTTGTGAGGTTTAAGAGAGTTATAAATACTGGCGATCCCTGACTTAAAATTTTTTGGCTTTGTGATGGTGCAAAAGTGACACACATTCAGTAGAAATTGAACTTTAAATTCTGAATTTTGATTTTTGATTTTTATTTCAATGATTATAAAAGAGGATTTGTGTTCGATAATTGTGCCCAACTGTAGGCTAATGTAAGTGTTCTGAGCATGTTTAAGGTAGGCTAGGCTAAGCTGTGATGTTCAGTAGGTCACGTGGACATGCATTTCTGACTTACTACAGGTTTATTGGAACACCCCATTGTAGGTCACAGAGCATCTGTGAAGTGCTTAGAAGAGTAACCCAAAGTAAGCACAAAATAATGATTAGCATAATAGAAGAGAGCAGTTTCTGGAGTCAGACCTGGTTTGACTGGGTTGGAATCCCAGTCCTGACCTTGGGCAAGTTACTGAGGCTCTCAAAGTGTCAGCTTCCACATATGAAAAATGGGGATGAAAACACCTTCATGAAAGGATGAGGGAGCAGAGGAAAAGCAGTAACAAGGCCCGGCACGGTGACTTACACGGTGGCTCACACCTATAATCCCAGCACTTTGGAAGGCTGAGGTGAGCAGATCACTTGAGGCCAGGAGTTCGAGACCAGCCCAGCCAACATGGTGAAATCTATCTCTACAAAAAATACAAAAAATATTAGCTAGGCGTGGTGGCAGATGCCTGTAGTCCCAGCTACTCGGGAAGCTGAGGCAGGAGAATTGCTTGAACTGGGAGGAAGAGGTTGTAGTGAGCTGAGATCACACCACTGCATTCCAGCCTGGATGACAGAGCAAGACTCCATCCCCCAAGTCTCTCCACCCACTAAAAAACAGTAATAAGAGTAAAAGGCTGCCTGGTGCCTGCTCAGATTAAGACTGCTGTAATCATATGGTTTCTTGATTCCTTTGTCTACCTGACCTGAGGGGAAGGCAGACGTGGCTGCTCTTTGGTTGACCTGATAAGATGCCTTCATCCCTATCCAGGGCAAGTGGAAGCCATGGGCAGTTGGAGGTCAAGGGCAATGGGACAGCTGAGTTGTGTTCATGGTGAACCTAACACTTAAAAGGGCAGAACCAGAAAGATGAATTCAATAGGCGCCCTGAGGTAAGATGAGCAAAATGGCCCCTGCTTCAGAGAGCAAAAACTAGAAAATGTGGTGGCTGCAGGGGTCCAAGGACAGGGAAGCAGAACTGGAGTGACCTCCAAACTATGGTTACCCAGCACCTCTGTGTATCTCAGCCCTCAGCAATCTGCCTGCACCTGGATCTCTGTCTCATTTCATAGCTCATTACCTGTTTCTAGGTATTTTAGGCTCTGTACAGATGAGTCTGTGTCATTTGCTGTTGCTGGGACTGGAGTTCTCAGCAAACCTTGCTGACAGATCATGTGCAACATCAGAGTACTTCCAGCAAATTTTGGGTCAAGAGCAGGGTATGGGAGGAGAGATAAACAGCAAACATCCACGGAAGATTAGTAGAGAAAGCCTGACTCTTGGTAGAACTCTTGTACAGGGTGGCCAAGGACACTGTCTTCTGAGTTGTTTCGAAAGTGGCCTTGGGTGGATGGTCTGACAAGGCTCTTTATCTCCTCTGTCTTCTGATGCATCTTCACTGTGACCTGGCAGTGGGGCCCCTGCCATCCCTTTGAGTACAGCCTTCGGGAGCCCCTGGGGAGGAGGTGCATGGAAGGTGGATGACAGTTGACACCAGAGAGATGGGCAGCACCAAATCATAGAGGGCCTTGGCTGCAGAGCCAAGGAATCCGAACCGCATTGTGTAAGCAACAGGCAGCCAGTGAGGGACTTTAATCAGGGAAGCAGAAGGATTTGATAGGTGTTTCAGAAACTTTGTTTCTGCTGTGTGGAGGATAAGCATCTTGAGAAGATAAAGGAAACACTGGCTACAACACTTTGCAAGTGAAGGCTACATCACTGATAGCACTTTCCTCTAGTTATGTATTTTTATTGATGCAATCTCTTTAAAAGGTCAAGGAAAACTTTTATTATCTTAAGCCTTTGATGATGCCCTAGTTTGCCCTTTCCCCACCATGTTTAGTAGGGCACAGAGAAATAAGGCAACTTCTCAAACTCCTGCAGTGGGATTTTAGCACAGCCAGAAAGGACTTCACAGAGTCTAGATTCTCAGAATTGTGCTCAAATTAGATCCTACTGCAATCCACCCACACAACCAGGTTTGCACTTAACCTCCAAAAAATTATTGAAAAAGAGAACACCCAGGTTCTGGAAACCTGGCTGAGACTGAGTTCCATGTTAGATTTTTGCAGGTCACTCACTGCCTTAGTTTCCTTCTGCAATAACAGTCTTGCATCATTAATGTTTCTCAGTGAAGGAATGCCAGTCCCTTCGCTGTATTCCAAATGTAAACACAGTGTCAGTGTTGACCTCTAGCCCTGCGGGGCTACCAGGCCCAAAAGAACCCCACATCAGGAAATGTGAGGGGTCAACACTGGATAGAGAAGTCAATGTTTCCTGCCTTCTAATATTTCCCATGCACCTCTTCTTCTACCGTTGAAACTGGCCTCAGACTTGCGTATGTGTTAGCAGTTTGTCCTAATTGGCTGGAGTGGTGGCGGCTGCTCTGTGGGCCATCCCACTGTGCTATGCCTCCAGAGCACACCTGTCAGGAGGGGACTGCGTGCAGAAAGGATGCTTATGAGGCTGCATTTATAGTGCACTATGAATTTCATGTCAGTTCTTCTGCGATTTGAAATAGGAAGTGGTGCACAATATATCACTGTAATTGATCTCAAATTCTATCTATGCTATTCCGAACTGTAACATAAATGCATTGCTGTCCTTTGTACAAAAGACTTCCAAATGGTACTATGACAAACAGCTATGTTTCCACACAGTTTTGTTCTTTTCAAAATACTGCAGAGTACTTTCATTCTAGTCCATATCTCACACACCTACCCTTGAGTCTTCTGAGGAAAAACCGACAGCAGGTGAAAAACCCTAGATCACTCAAGAAAACAAAATTTGAGCTTTTAAAATTCCATATTGTTGGACTCAAATTGGACTTTGGGCTATGGCGAATGAATGATGCCTTTGACCACAAAGGTAGGTTTCCACAAGAAAAGTACAGCGGGAATCAAGCTAGCAGACAAGTTAGGACTTTTACAAATAAAATAGAAAATATAAATCTTGTGCTTTTTGAGCATCTACTGGTAAAATATTTTCAGCCAGAGAGTAAAAGCATGCACTTTCTAGAAAGGCTGTTTTTCAAGCCTGTCTCTGCAAGGAGGTGTAATCACGAATGTAAAAGCAGGGGTGGTCACTTTATTGTCCCTCAGAGAATAAAATGTTGTTCCAACAAGATACAACATTCACCTTGCTCTGAATGAAGTCCCTAGCAGAGCCTGGGCTGTATTTCACTGTGACATCATCTGGCCCCTATTCTCGAAGTTCTACATCCTCATTTTCTCTGAATGAAGCAGTAACTCAGAACAAGCCTTTGGTTATCAGAGGACTTGCATTCGGCTCAGTCCTCCATGGAAAGGGGGTGGCAAATGGTAACCATGGCTGGCAAAATCCACACGGAAGAAAGGCCTACACGTGTGCCTTTCAGAAATCTGAGATGTCCAGTCTATATTGTGCTACAAGTCTCTCCTCCACCTTTCTTGATTTTTTAAATCTCAGCGGCTTTCTTTGTATTTCCAGTCACTTGTGTGTGTTCTGTTTCACTGTATGATGCATTTCTACCATTCAGGGACAATTTCAGAGCTTCATTTAATTTTTCTCTTCTATAGGGACCCCAAAACACAATGATCATCTATTATTATGCTAAAGAATTCAGGAAATGATGAGAATAATGTCCCTCAGGGTTGCTTTCTAGAATTAGCATTTGACTGTGAGCCTGAATTTCTTTATTTTGCCACAAGGAAAAAACAACCCACTGAGAAATTGTGTTGGTGATGAACTGAAACAAGAGCATAAAGTCAAATGTCTTCCACAAATCTTCCAGCTGGGAAAAATGAGAGCAGCTTCCCTAAAAAGGGATGAGATTCAAGAGAATTGTGTGATTATGTTGAGCCATGTTTACAAGATTCAAGCTTAGGGGAGCACAGTGCTATCAGGACAAAACTAGCTTGCTAATCTTGTTTTCAAATGTATTTGGAAAAGTCAACTAAAGTTAAAACTAAAAATCTATAAAGGGCTGGAAGAGTTTTTTTTTTAAAAAGGGTCTAAGCCTCTGCCCAAATTCCCAAGTTAATACTTAGTAGTTATTAAAATGTGAAATTGTGACATTTGAAAAGCCACATAATTAGTTTAAGCCAGGCTTGATTTGTCTTTACCAACTTTCCTCCTACATTATATCAATAATTACATGTACTGCTTTTTTTCCACTTATCATATCATAAGCATTTTTTCATGTTATAGTCTTCATAATTATCTTTTCGTTTATAACTTAATATTCTAACCACTAAACACACCATAAATACATTTTTCATTCTCCTTTTTTTTGATTGTTTCCAGTGTTTCACTATTATAAATAATACTGTAACCAGCATTTTGAGGATATTTGAATTATTTCCTTAGGATAGATTTCGAGAAGTAGAAATAATGAGTTAAATAGTATGTACATTTTTATGCCCCTAGATTGTTTGCTAAATTGTTTTTCCAAGGAATTATACCTAGTTACTCAGTTATTAGCAATGAATGAGAAGCTTGTTCTCACCAGCATTGGGTATTAATATGTAAAATATGTTCATTAATTTAACAGAAAAATAATTTATTTTCCTGGAAGCTTTAAAAATTTTAAGCAGGCAAACACGTCCACCTTTTCCTCTCAGTTTTCTTAACTTGCTTGAGACTTAGTAAGTTGTCCCCTTCTCCCATCAAGAGCATTGGATTTGCAAGTACGTGGGAGGGTAGGATCCCCCTGGCCTAGGACACACTCTCCGGCAACTCCATCAAAACATCTGGAGGTGGGTCCTGGCTCCAGTGAATTCTCATGTGTAGACTAGTCTGAAAATCTCTGGCTTAGAAGATAGGGATTCAGGCAGTGGGGAGGTGGAGGCAACAGTTTCCTTTAAAGGAAGTTTGATGGAAGGCAGAGATATGATGGAAGTTTGAAGGAGTAACAGGGTCAAAGAAAGATGTTCTTAAAAATAAAATACATGGGCTGGGCATGGTGGCTTATGCCTGTAATCCCAGCATTTGGGAGGCCTAGGCGGGTGGATCACCTGAAGTCAGGAGTTCGAAACCAGCCTGCCCAACGTAGTGAAACCCCATCTCTACTAAAAATACAAAAAATTATCCAGGTGTGGTGGTGGGAGCCTGTAATCCCAGCTACTTGGGAGGATGAAGCAGGAGAACCGTTTGAAACCAGGAGGCAGAGGTTGCCATGAGCTGAGATCGCGCCACTGCACTCCAGCCTGGGCTACAAGAGCAAAACTCCATCTCAAATAAATAAATAAATAAATAAATAAATAAATAAATAAAACACATGATCTGAATATGTTTGAAGGCAGAGGGAAAGATTCTGTGGAAAGCAAGAGGATAAAGTAAGAGAGAAAGAAAAATGAAGAAAACAGGAATGAGGGAGAGGAGCTGGGCCAATGCCCAAAGAGAGGGGTGAGCATGGGAAAGGGAAAATAGTTTCTGCTTAGATATGTGAAGGAAAGAATATGGGTGAAAACACAAGGATATTTTGAGGTACAGGAGTTTGGGTGGGTTGGCCTTGATCTCAGGACAGTGAAAATTATGTGGAATGCCTACAGTGGAGAAAGGGCAAAAAGGAAAGAAAATGGTAGTGTACTAAAACTAGTCAGTTTATCAACCGGTCAGCAGCACTCTTCCAGAAAGACTCCATTGAGAAAGCAGACAACAAATTAATAGCTAAAATTGGGGTTGGACATGATTAGCTGTCATTTATTCACATTGTCCCAAGTCTATCATGATGGCCTGGCTCTAAACATTGTATGAGGCAGGGCTCAATCAGAAAAGTGGAATAATCACCCATGACACAGAGTAAGAGATCTTTTTTTTTAATGTGGATTAGGCCTTAAGCAATTGTGGGACCTGGTGGACATGCCTATGCCAGACAGTTGTCTTTGCATCTGGTGTTGGGACTGAGGTTGTTGTAGGCTGTGGGGAAGGAGAACTGAGTGTGCAACAAGGGAGAGCAGTGAAGAACACTGGCACTGCCATCTGTCTCACCACCTCCAGCCTTGAGGATGTGGACGACTTGCAGACGCAGCTGGTGCCTTTTGTCAGAGGTGCACACATACCCGGCCCAGGTCTCAGAGGAGCTGAAGGAGGGAACTGGCAGGCGCTGGAGTCCCACGCCAACAAGGTAGGCTAGGAGTTACTTAACAACATACATGAGCTGCCGAGGTACCTGGTACCCATACGCACTGTGACATGGTAATTGCCCCATAAACTGCATACCTCGACCATACCTCGCCTTTCTGTTGAAACTGCTCTCTGTAACCCTAATGTGACAGGCAAGCCATCCAAATCAATGCCACCTTGGCCCCTGCAACTTGTAATAAGTAACTAAAGTCTGTAATTTCCACCCTACCTAGACAACGTGTAAACCAACGCTTATCTTGTCTTCATGAACCACTTAAGTAACAATCATCAGAATGGCCAAAGTCCCCTGGCCCTCGGAATGTCCGAAGACCCTCGCCCCTGCGCCTGCCCAGGAGGTGGTTTACGGGCATAAAAGGTCTTGACACCCTCCTTTTGGGGCCACGGGTTAGAGAGACGTGAGTCCTCCGTGGACGCCGGCAATAAAGACCCTGTAATTTGGCCTAGTCTTTGTCTCAGTGGTGATTTCGCGGCTTGGTTACAACACCCACCGCCTCAACTTCGCCTTCCAAATCTCACTTGGAGAACCGTAGAGGAAAGGGAACTCTGAGACTTGGCTTTACTGTGGCCCAGTTGACATCTTACAAAGCCAGTACACCTGTAAACAGTCTCTATTTTCAGAAGTGCTTTGAAGCACTCTAACAGATTCATGCAAGAATTCAGCACGTGAAGTAGGCTGCAAGCAATGTTTGAGTTTTATAAGAGGAGAAATATCAGCCCAAAGGTTCCAGTTTGGACCCAAAGTCACATCTTGTATTCCTGTTGGAATGATGGCATTTAAAACTAGTTTTCTGGTCCTACAAACGAGAACAGAGACGCCCTCTATCTGCTGGTGGTGTGCTTGAGGAGGAAACTCCCCAAGCCACTGTTTCATAACTGTCACTTTAACAAGAAGTTTGGGGCAAAATAGCCCCCAGGGTTTTTGGAAATGCAGCCTTAATTGAGCTTATTCTTGTCTTAGCACACCCTCACGACTTAGACGTGACTGGGGATTGGGAACCGTTTCCACAGCCAGAGCTGCAAACAGTGCCTGGTATGAGTAATTAACTCTCACGTGGGGGCAGCTCACTGTGAATTTGAAGACTCTGCAATGTCCCAGATCCTCATAAAGCAGCTCACATATTTGCCGTCCAACGAAGCATGGCTGAAATAACACAATCTCCTTGTTGCAGGTTTTGGGAATGCAGCGTCAGCTAGACCCTGGGGCCCTGTGGCTTCCGTCCTCTCCTGGAGAGGTGACCAGCTGAGGAGTCGGGCCCCCTTGGTTCTGAGGAAGGGGGAACAACATCTGCCGTGGCATGTGCCCTGCCTGCCTCATCGCTCACCTGGCTTTAAACACAGAGAGAATCAACACAAGCTAGAAGCTAGACAGCAGGCCCCCCTCCCTGTGTTTAAGCTCACACAGCCATGTCTGATGCTGTGGAGAGGGCTAATTTCAGTCAGACTCAGACCCTCATTTCGTTTTACTGGGCATAACAATGAAGCCAAACTGGAAAGCAGAGAACCATTGAATAGGACCTGGGTTTGAAGGATTTTGGAAAACATTCTTGGAACCTTGAAAGGCTGGCTTCCCAAAGTGTTTCTCAATCCCTGTCTTTTTTTCTTTCTTCTGTGGTTTCCTTTTTCCTTCTTCCCCTTCCTCCTTTTCTCTGCCCTTTGTTCTCCCTCCAGAAACACATAACCAAGCATTTACTGGGATTGTGCCTGTGATGTAGGTGGGGGACAGGAGAATGGAAGGCACCATGCCTGTCCTCAGGGGACCGATTGCTCAGCATGGGGGGAACATGGGGCGATGAAGTCGCAAGGGAGGGCAGATGTCAGATGAGCTGAGTCTTGAAGCAAAGGTAAGAGTTACCTGGTCATCTCCTCTATTCTTTTGGTGGTCATTTGTCTGCCTCAACACTCTCCTTTCATACCCTCTGCCATCCGCTAGGCTGTCGCTGGAGAAAGAACCTGGCAGCCAGCAGTAAACTCTGACATCTTCTTATGGCCATCTCTGGACTCATCTCCTGGGTAAAGAAATCACTCTCAAATGCAAACCCTCTAAACTTCCTGACTCTCCAGAAGTACCCAAAGTAAAGTTTCAAACACCCAATCACCTGCCCACTTTTAATTAGAACTGGCAAGTCTTCTCAGCTATGGCAGCCACTTAACATTTCTGCAATTCTCTTAGAACACGAACAGACTTTCAAGTCTCTTTCCTGTTGCTCACAGTGTTCCTGGCTGCCAAGGTAGATTTTGCTGTTGCCTCTATTTTCACTCATGCCCCGGCCACACCAACACTTGTAAAGGGGCCAAAAACAGTTTTGAACATAATTTGGCTTCCAGCCTAGAGCCGAATTTATCATCCACTCTTTCCCTGGCATCACACTTGTCCTCCCAACAGTAACCTCTGGTACCTGGCTCAACTGTAGCCTGAAGGAGTTAACGGCCAAGAAGTCAGAACCAACTCTTAGTGGGAAGAGCTTTAGAATGCTGACATGGCAGTCACCAGATCTGCAAAATGGTATTCAGCAAAGTGTGAGGTCGTTATGAGACCAAATACTAAACTTAATATATGAGACCTTAACAGTAGGTACCAGAGAGATCTGCTTTCGGGTCCTCTTTTTGCAGAATCCTTAGGAGCAGGATGTCAGTTACCCACATTGCTTTACAGATGCTGCATCCAGAGTCAAGAAGACAGTCTGAGAGGTCTGGAGGTTGCTGTCTGCCTGGTGATCAGAATACTGCCCTTGTGGTATATAGCAAATCAGAAGGGGGTCATTGGACCACATCACCTGCATCTCCTGGGAGCTTGTTAGAAATGCTGAATCTCGGGCTCACATTTGACCTGCAGAAACAGAATCTGCATATTGACAAGATCACCAGTTGATTTGTATGCCCATTACTGTTTGAGGCAACAAAACACTTTTGCATACATGAAATCCTCCTCTGAGGAAGGCAGAGGAAACTGAAGATTTGAGAAGGTGAGTGATTCTCTCAGGTCACATGGCTGGCACTGGACATTTCTTAACTCCTACTTATTTGGAGCTCTTTCCACTGCAGCACTATGTCTCCCACCAACAGTCAGGAGAGAATGACGGTGGCCACGCAGGCTTTCATTGAGCTCTCATCACATGCCACACATTGTTCTGATTGGATTTATGAGGTGGGAGCCTTTATCTTCCTCATTTTTCAATTAGGTAAGTGATGGAGCACCAGAATTAACTAGTATGTTCCAGACTTCATTTGAGTTGCCCACACTGAAAGCTGGATTTTGAATTTCCCAGTAGTAACTGCCAAGTAGTAAGGAAACGAGGGAATAAACAGGAACCTAGCTGTGTGACACTGGGCATGTCACATCACCCCAGGTTACTTATCCAAGAAATGAGGTTGTACTGGAAGATCTTAAAAGCATCTTAAAGGCAATTCCCAGCACTGACATTTTAGGATTCTAAATATTTCTGAATCCTTTGTTTGATATCTACTGATGACTTTTCTTCTGAGCATCTTTGATTTAGGATCAGAAACTGTCAGCCTGGGTCAGAGGATGGGGGAAGGGGATTGAAGGTAGAGGCATATTTTGCCATGAGTGGGATAGATGACAAGCCCCAGGTCCACATCCAGCACCTGCCTGCTGGCCAGTCACAACCCCGTTTATGTGTGGCATCGTGAGATAAACTCCAGTACTGCTGTCCTGTAGAAGTTTCTGAGACGAGTTTAACACCACTCCTTGCAGCTGCACCACACCCAGTTCAGCTGGCAAGAGGATGCTTTTAAAGAAGAAAAGGTGATCAGGCCTGGAGTGTTTCCTACAAACCCAGCGTCACAGAATGAGTTAACTGCCAATGAATCAGAAACATATGGTGCTCAACAAGCTTCTCTCAGATTATGTACTGTTTAATAATCTAGGGAATCACTATTTGTCAAAACAGTTGGAGCTTGTTACCAAATACAGGACATCTGAGACCCAGTTTGAAATGTATTGTCAAACACACCAGAGTCTCCAGGGCCAGATTAATGCATCTTGTCTCCAGGGCCAGATTAATGCATCTTAGCTCCATCCACAGGAGATTATTTTCCGAGTGTACCATTTGGTGATGGTGACTCAGAATAGGGTCTGATGAGAACTGAGGTTTAAAAGACACCTGGCCGATTATGCATAAGTAAATATAGCATAAAACAAATCACAAGTAAGCACTACTTTAGTCACAGTGCAAAAGAACACACACTTGCTGCTTCTATTTTCAGAAAATTAATGAACGATTTTAGTTATGGCAAAACAACCCTGCAGAACAAGGGTCAGTTTGCTCTTTAATCAAGAAACTTTGCCAAATATTTACTAAAATAGGGCAGACTCCTTGTAAAAGTATAAATAGTTTTGTTTCTTATTTAAAATAAAAAGGTCCCTGGCACCTTATATGGTCTGATCCTTTGATAGCACTCAAGTGTTTCTATAGTAGGATTTTCATTGTGGTCTCTGCTAAGTAAAAAAGAAATAAGATTGCAGCACGAGGTTGGAGAAAAATGATGTTTCACATAAAAATCCAATAGAAAACTGCAGAGTAAACTGTGAGGAATGTTGCCTCATAAGATAAAGCATGTGGTGATGTTGTACTCAGACTCAGTGAGGACCAAGATTTCTGTGGTCAACTCATGATTCATCCCTTCACCTTTTTCCGTCCTTCCTCATAGCCCCAGATTCTGCTCAGTATGTCTCTCCCCAGTGTCATCCAGGGGATGAGCTCCACGCTCAGCTCCAGGGGCAAGTTCTGCTTAAGCCAACCATGGGAGTTCCCTGATTGGTTTAGGAATAGGCATGTGACCCAATTCTGCCCTGTGAAAAGTAGGAAGTCTGCTGAGGGGAGGTTTTGGGAAAGATTTCCTTGCTCCTGAGAAAGAGGAACAGGAAGAGATAGATCTTCTTCTTCCGGGTGTTGCCGTGTTTGCATATGATGCCCCAAAGTGGCAGCCATGTTGCTTTCAGGTGAGGGTAAACCCGACGCAGGGTTGGGCAAGATAAGGAGAAACAGTAAGAGACAGAACATAGCCCTGATACATCGCATCTGGAGCCCACCTGCCTTTGGATTTCCCGTTATGTGAAATAATAAATTTCCTTATTGTTTAAATCAGTTTGAGTTGGTATTTACTGCCCACAGCATCCAAACTGATCTAATATAGCTTTCATATTCATATACCACAGACTAGCCATCCCTTTTTTCCATTACTGTTGTGAAAGCTTTGCCTCACCCATCGTTTTGCCAAAAGTCTTCCGAACGGATAAAATCTCCCCAGATACCATAACATAACGCTATAGATTAATCAATATGTCTAAATTGTGATCCTCAACTGATTACAACTAACTTCATTTTCATTTCTTAAGACAGGCAAACCAGAGTGGCTTTCTAAAGGGCCCTTTCTATATTAAAAATAACACTGGGTCATTCACATGTTCATTTCTAGGACTGGTTGAGCAGATCCATCCACCTTCTCTCATGGATACCCCTTGTGACAAAGCTAGGAATGTCAAGACAGCTGATGGGGCTCAGGGTAGACAGCACAGGGCCTGAAACAGCAAATCTTACCGGTTCAAGCAAGAGTCAAGGGAATTGACATAAAAAACAGACATATTCTATATTTTGCATTCAGAATGTCTTTTTTTCTTTTTATAACTTTCATCAGAGATTTTTATATACACACATTCCAAAAAGAAACGATGTAACAAAAAGAGTCAAGGGGAATTCTAAAAGCATTCTCTGCCTACATCTGATGAATGAAAGGGCTGGATTTTTCACCTTTAATTATTTGGCCTCAATGTTCTGCTTTCTTGTATCTATGAAGACCTGATTTAGCACACTTCAAATCCCTCAAGGGAGGTAGGTATTGAATGTGCTACCAGCTCTAAGAAGGAGAGCTGGAGGCTTTACTCCGGGAGGGCCTCTGGCACGTAGGTTAAAGATCGGAGGAATGGTGGATAATTCCCAATCAAAACTGAATCTGAAAATAATTTTCAAGAACACTTAACATGCTATCTATCTTCTTAACAAATTTTAAGCATACCATACATTACTGTTGACTATACGTACAGTGCAGTACAGCAGATCTCTAGAGCTTACTCGTGTTGCTAACTAAAACTTTATACATATTGATTAATAGCTCTCCATTTCCCCCTCCCCCTCGCCCCTGGTGACCAGTATTCTAGTCTTTGATTTTATGAATCTATTTTAGGTACTCCATACAAGGTGGAACCATGCAGTATTTATCTTTCTGTGTCTGACTTATTCCATTTAGCATAATGTTCGCAAGGTCTATCCATATGGTCACACAGCACAGAATTTCCTTCGTTTTAAAGGCTGAATAGTATTCCATTATATAAATATATCACATTTTTAAAAGTCCATTCACCTGTCAATGGACATTTAAGTGGTTTCCTTGTCTTAGCTTTTGTGATTAGTGCTGCAGTGAACACAAGAATGCTAATATCTCTTAAAGATCCTCATTTCAATTTTTCTGGATATATACCCAGATTGCTGGATCCTACGGTGGTTGTATTTTTAAAATTTTGAGGAACTTCCACGCTGTTTTCCATAGCAGCTGCATCATTTTGCATTCCTGCCAACAATGTGTAAGAGTTCCAGTTTCCTCACATCCTCACCAACACTTGTTGTCGTTTTTTTTTTTTTGAGACAGAGTTTCGCTCTTGTTACCCAGGCTGGAGTGCAATGGCGCGATCTCGGCTCACCGCAACCTCCGCCTCCTGGGTTCAGGCAATTCTCCTGCCTCAGCCTCCTGAGTAGCTGGGATTACAGGCACGCGCCACTATGCCCAGATAATTTTTTGTATTTTTAGTAGAGACGGGGTTTCACCATGTTGACCAGGATGGTCTCAATCTCTTGACCTTGTGATCCATCTGCCTCGGCCTCCCAAAGTGCTGGGATTACAGGCTTGAGCCACCGCGCCCGGCCTGTTTTTTTTTTTTTTTTTTTAAATAATAGCCATCCTGATAGGTGTAAGGTGATTTCTCACTGTGGTTTTGACCTGCAGTTTTCTGATTATAGTGAAGATAAGCTTTTTTTCATAAACCTATTAGACACTAGTATTTGTTTTTTGGAGAATGTCTGTTCAAGTCCTTAGCCAATTTTTAAATTAGCTTCTCAGTTTTCTTGCTATTGAGTTGTTTGAGTTCCTTATATATTTTGGAGATTAATCCCTTGTCAGATACATGGCTTACTCCTATTTTCTCCGATTCTATAGGCTGTCTTCTAACTCTGTTGATTGTTTCCTTTCTGTGCAGAAGCTTTTTAGTTTGATGTAGTCCCGCTTGTTTATTTTTGTTGCCTGTGATTTTGCTGTCATATTCATTGTCAAGACCAAGATCACGAAGCTTTTCCCCTATGTTTTCTGCTAAGAATTAGACCGTTTCCGATCTTATGCTTAGAAATATTTTTTGCTGGGTGCTAGAATGCTAATCTTTGCTCCTATATTCACTCAAAATTATAAAATGAAGAAGGTTGTGAGAATCTGAGCAAAATTCACAAATCATAAATCAAATGCCAGTTATAGTTTCTATGTTCGTGCATGCTTACAATGGCAAGAATATCTCTGGTTGCACTGACATTTTGGCACACATGATCATGCTCTTCAAAGACTGTAAACTGTGGTGTGACCTCTGTTCGGAAAGAATTACTGCCCTACAGAGTTATAGAGGCACTGAGAGGCTTTTAATTTCTCTTCTTTGGAAAGGTGCAGTGCCTTACTTGCAGACATGGGTCTGAGCAGTATGTTGCAGACTCAAACACTGCACCTTTTAACATACACAGCTTGAACCCAGACTCACAACCTTTGGGACTCTTTCCTTTGATGTGTATGAAATCCAACCGCAAGGTTCATGAACTATTAACACAGGCCATTATCTGTTGCACTTGTTACAATTGGAGCAGAAAGAAAGTAACTCGTTACAACACTATTATGGGACAGTGGGCTTCAATGATAATAATCCAGGGCACATCTCAGTTTGCAAAATGCTTTTCCTTATATTATATCATGTCAGCCTGTCAAGAATCCTAACGGGATTTTATAGACAGGAAAAACAGAGATGAAATCAAAAGGCTCAAAGTACTTGACCAAGTTCAGAGGCAGGGGCAGATCTAGCACTTGAGCCTAGCTTTCTGACTCCAAATCCAGTATTTCTTCCATGATATTATCTTGTCTTGACGAAGATGGCATGAGGGCAGTGTTATGTGATGGTTAAGAGCACAGTAGTTCTGGGTTCAAATTCCATTCCTGCTACTTATCAGCCAGGTGAACTGGGGAAAGTCGCTAAGCCTCAGGGCCCTGCTTTGGTTTTCCCATCTATAAAATAGGAATAATAACATGTACATCATTGGGTTTCGGAGCCTAATGCATTAATGCAACAAGAGCACTAAGCATAGTGCTTCATACAATGCGTAGTACTTGGCAAGTCCCCAAGGAATAATAGCTCTTGGAAAACCAAAGGGAATTGAGCCTTGGTTGAGCACTTTGCGTGTGAATCCCATTTCTCTGAGTTTTCCCTGTTATCGACTGTTAAGTCAAAGGTGTCCTGTGAGCTCCAGTTTCATGTTTGGCCAAATGAAGGCAATGGGGCTTGATAAGAACACTCACAAGAACAAGAACCTCTGTATCAGGCCTCCATTTTTAACACTGGCTCTCCATTTTCTGTGGCGTGTTTGTGTTCACCCTAAGTGTCTGGGGAGAAAGGAGAAAGAAGGGAGCGAAGGACCATGGTATCAAATTTACCAGCTTTCCCTTCATGTTAACACTCCCCCAGCACCCAGCCAAGATGTTTACAAAGCAGGAGATTAAGATGCAGAGGAAGGTGGTGATGCCTAGGAATGGCCTTGGCCGTTTCGGAAAATACACACCAACACACAGACCTAGCTGCTATTGACTTCAAAGACATAATGATTCTAGGATGGCAACATCATGATTTAATAGTTAGAGTTCTTAAATTTACGTCATTTGTTTAGAGCACTACAGGGCACAAACAAGTAAACTGCAACAGTCACATCGCCTGACAAAAATAATCATAAGATGAGAAGGCCAGCACCAAGGAGAGACTGTTTCTTACTACCACACTAAATGAACTGGACAATTCAACTGAAAATGTTTACTTTAAGCCACTCTAACCAAGGTCCAGGGGTGGAGGGAGTTCCAGAGAGACAAGGTCCTCTCTCTAACTCTTTTAAAGTTAACCAACTATTTGCTGGAATGTACCACACGAAAAGAAAACAAACGAGAATTAGTACAGATTCCTGTGCAGCATTAAACGTGATTCTTGAAGAGTGTCAACTCTCCCTAGGGCTGTACTTGGCCGAGGGGGTCAAGCTCCCAAAGCTCAAGCTCCCAAAGTCCTAGCTCTTTATAGTCAATGCTTCCTTCTTCCCTCTTCGAATAGCTCAGGCCTTAGAATGGAGTCTAGAACCCAATCCCTGACTCCCCTTCATCTCCCCATGAGTTCACCCTTGGAACACAGGGTGTCCTTTCCCAAAAGCTGACCTTGGTTTAAACCCTCTTGACCCTCAGAGTCCCAATAACGTGAAGCCCTGCATAACTCCTATATGGGAGGGCAGCTTTGTAAAGCCTTGAAATGTTTCTGTTACCGCCCTCCCTTGGGCAATGAGTGTCCATGGCCTTTAAGACACTTAAGTAAAAAGAAGCAAAGAAGGATCACTCGCGTGAGTCTCCTCAGAACGCAGATTTATTCCAAGGTAGTTTACTGTCCTTCCTAGATGAAGCACTGCTTGACCACTTTTAAACAAACAGCCCTTGAAAAACAAATGTTAACTTTTTCCTAACCAGGCATCCCACTGTATTAAAAATACTGGACACTTCTGGTCTCTTTTAGTTGATATGCATTAATAGACTTTTTGTCTGCAGTAGTGTTTCAGGAAGTCTGGTCTGTTGACTGTTTTAGAATCACCTGAGAGGCTTGTTAAAATGCAGATTCCTGGACCCCATCTCTGGCCTAATGAAGCAAAGTTTCTGGGAATGGGCCAAGAAATGGGCATCTCATGTGATTCTGATGCACACCAAAGCTGATACTGATCAATGAGAAGTCACCTTGTCTGGCATTCACCCCTTCAGTTCATGAATATTTATTGAGCACCTATGATGTGTCAGGCATGGTTCTAACCTCTGGAAATACAGCAGGAAATAAAATAGACACTGCCCAAAGGAAGCTTATCTTCTAGAGGGGAAGAACAACAAATAAATACATAAATGAGCCCATTTTAATACCACATAGGAGCATCATGGGAAAACAACAAAGGCAAGGGGATAGAGAGTAGGAGCGTTAGTTTAACCAAGGCAATGGGGAAGGCCTTTCTGAAAAGGTGTTTGAGCAGAGCCCTGAATGCAGTGAGGGTTCCACCCAGCGAATAACTGAAGAAGGAGTGTTCCAGGCAAAGGGAACAGCAGGTGTAAAGGCCCCAAGACAGGAAGGATGCTGGGCATGTTCGAGGAACAGTGAAGAGAGAAATGTAGCTAGGGCAGAGGGAGTGACGGGGATAGGGGTGGAAGGACTTGTGATCAGAGAGGTTGGAGAAGGGTGCAGGTCACTAAAGGATTTGAGGACTTTGCTTTAACTCTGGGTATGATGGGAAGCCACTGGGCGGTCTGGACAGGACAGTGACATGCTCTGCCTCTGGGTGTGAAAAGGCTCCTCTAGCTGCTGCTTCTGTCTCTAAATCTTCTCTCTAGGTGTTTTCAGCCAGTTTTCTGGCTATCAAGTAAAGAATTGCTTGAGGAGAACAAGAGTACCTTCAAGTCACACTTGTACATCTATCACTCATGGTATTCTTCTATGTGTCAGGTGTTTAAATCTCCACCTCATTTAATTCTATGAGGTAGGCACAGGATTAGCACCCCAATTTTATTGATGAGGAAATTCAAGCTCACAAGATTATACAACTTGAAATGTGATGGAAGCAGGTTTTCAAACTTAGGCTGCTGATTTTAACCAGTGTGCCCCACTGCCTCCCCTGACAGAACCACTAAGCTTTGCTGCACCTGCGTGGGTTAAACGAAGCATAACGACTGGGAAGACTTAATAAAGAAAAGAAAAGGGGTCTAGATTCATGATCAGTGGGAGAAAGGTTGACGCTAACACATGCATGTGAACCTTGAAGTTTCAGCTTTTATTTTCAGTTTGTACTGTAGCAACTCCTTCTTTAGAATATTTAATAGCAAGTCATGTAAACTCAAAGTCACAGCTCTAAAAAGTCGCCTAACCACAGGGAGTTTAATTAATACCAGCAATTTCAGATTGCCTTCTTTCTCCTCCTTAGCTCCATCTAACCACAGCTGCATCCTGTTCTATTAACCACAACTCAAAGTTGCTTCTAAAGTCTGTTTATTTTCCTTTTTTCAAACTGGTTTTTCTTTTTTTGTCAGGGGGGAATTATCTCCATACTTAGCACATCAAGATAGGAAATTAACTTCTCGACTCTGTTAGAACTACCTTCTCAGTTAGTGAAGTTGAATAGAGCCCTAATCCAAGGTAGCCCAACTAATCTAAGAAGACGTCATCTCATAAACATATCAAACGATGGTCCCCTTATGCCAGGGAGAGATCTACTTTTTATACAGTATTTTTGTAGGTAGTTTTGGCAGAGTAGGAGCTGTCTAACTGAAAGGCATGGAGTATGAGTTAATTGTTGCCGTTGTTTTTAAAGCTTAAACTATTAATTTGTAATGCTTCTTGTATAACTGACAGAAAAGCAACCAGGAAGTATCCATTAATAATGCAGTAAAGTTCCAGTTACTCAGGAGGCTGGAACAGGAGGATTGCTTGAGTCAAGGAGTTTGAGGCCGCAGTGAGCTATGCTTGTGCCACTGCATTATGGTCTGGGTAACAGAGGGAGACTATGTCTCTAAAAAAATTTTTTTTGATTAATTAAAAAAAATTGTAAAATTAAATTATTAATCACTCAAAGACCCCCAGCCACTCCTGCAAATTCTGAATCAAATGAACTGTATATATTCATATGTTTAATTCAGTTGTTTGATTCGAATTTATATTTGCCTAACAGCTGAACTGAGAGCAAAACTTTTTGTTTTTTAAAGTCTAAGAAGAAAAAAAGGTAAGGATGGAGTTGGGGGGTTCAAAACTAACTTAGAGCCAGCTGTGTTTCCTCTTCAAGAGGGACCACTGAGGAGGTGATGGCTTGTTTAATTTCAGAAATGTAAACAGAAGAAAGCCTGTCACAATTAAGTTAGAATTTAAGTACTAATTAAGTCTGATGCCGTATAATGGAGGTTTAGCTTTAATAAATATTGATCCCAAGTGGCTCTACTTTCTTTATACATCTCAAATTAATCTTAATGTAAACAAAGTGCATGTGTTCTTTTCAAAGTAAAATTTGCTCCTATCTGTATTCCAAGAGAAATGAGATTGGAAACCACATGGATTACATTTCCCAGGAATGTATATGAAAGACCACAGCCTTGGAGCAGGGCTATCTGTATTTCTGCAGTACTGCTTGGGGCCTGTCTGTCCACACAGAGCAGCAGCAGATCACTAAGGAATCCTGGGCAAGATTAAACACACACACACATACACACACACACACATGCTTATATAAACTGACCTAAAGTGTTGTAGACTCCAAGATTTTAAGATCTACTTTTTAAGGTCAATTGCATAACTGGAAAAGTGAGTTAAAAATACTTGAAAAAAGTTATAATTAATCTACCAGTGACTACAGCTCCCATTTCAGTCCATCTCTGCAATGGCTAACTGAAAATCCAGATTGCCTTTGAGGGCATGGAGAAATAAACAGTTCCTGATACTTCACAGAAGAGGAATTTAATGCTGTTAAGGGAGTTAGTGATTGCCTAGTTTACTCTAAGACATCTTTGTCATTAAAAAAAAATAAGAAAGTCTTGTCAAATGAGTTAACTGTTAATTTTGTTTTTATGTAAACATAATATACCTATATTGTTTTCTTAAAGTTGTATGATTTTCTCAAACAGTGGACATCAGAAAGACAAGAAGAAAAAGTGTGCACTTGAAATAAGCAAAAGATTTTCTCAAGATGGGGATTTTGTCATACTGAATTGGTAGACAGATTGAGAAATATTTTGGTAATAAAATGTATGGCGTCTTAAATTTTATATCGGAATTATAGTCCCAGAAAGAACCATCCCCCTCTTCTGGGCATGTCTGTCCCTGAAAAACATTAGCATTTCTCTGAATAGTATTTTTTTTTTTTTTTTTTGAGATGGAGTCTCACTTTGTTGCTTAGGCTGGAGTGCAATGGCGTGATCTTGACTCACTGCAACGTTGGCCTCCTGGGCTCAAGCAATTCTGCCTCAGCTTCCCAAGTATCTGGGATTACAGGCACGCACCACCACACCTGGCTAATTTTTGTATTTTTTTTTTTTTTTTTTTTGAGACGGAGTTTCGCTCTTGTTACCCAGGCTGGAGTGCAATGGCACGATCTCGGCTCACCGCAACCTCTGCCTCCCGGGTTCAGGCAATTCTCCTGCCTCAGCCTCCTCAGTAGCTGGGATTACAGGTACGTGCCACCATGCCCAGCTAATTTTTTGTATTTTTAGTAGAGACGGGGTTTCACCATGTTGACCAGGATGGTCTTGATCTCTTGACTTCGTGATCCACCCGCCTCGGCCTCCCAAAGTGCTGGGATTACAGGCGTGAGCCACCGCACCCGGATAATTTTTGTATTTTTAGTAGAGATGGGGTTTCTTTTTTTTTTTTTTTAAAGATGGGGTTTCACCATGTTGGTCAGGCTGGTCTTGAACTTCCGACCTCAGGTGATCCACCTTCCTTGGCCTCCAAAGTGCTTGGATTACAGGCGTGAGCCACCACATCCGGCCAGAGGTGGGGTTTCACCATATTGGCCAGGCTGATCTCAAACTCCTGACCTCGTGATCGGCCCGCCTTGGCCTCCCAAAGTGCTGGGATTACAGGCATGAGCCACTGTGCCCAGCCTTCTCTGAACAGTTTTATAACTGAACTAGAGATCAAGAAAGTGAAATAGCTGGGTTACCCATTTTGTAGGTGGGAGGACTGAGGCTTCTTCTGTGAACCCACAAAACAAATGATAGCTTAGATGAAACCCAGGATGTATGTTAGAGAAGGAACAAACAGGCATTGGCAATGGATAGGATATGAAGGGTGAGAAAAAGGAATCAGGTATGCCTCCAAGTTTTTGGTTTGAGCAGTTGACTGGATGGTGATACGACTTCCTGAGATGGTGAACTGGGAGAACGGTTGTGAAGGTAATAGGACAAAGGGTTCTGTTGTGCATGACATCCGAGGTGTTAACTGTCCACATGGGGATATTAAATAAGCAGCTGAATATGTGAGTGTGAGACTCAAGGGAGCTAAGGGCTAGACATAGAAAAGGGGAGAGAATTCAAATGAAGAAGAGAAGCAGGCCCCAGACTGAGCTCTGTGTAGCAAGTAGTTCTAGGAGGAAAATCAAAGTAAGAAAACTCCTAATTTTGAGATCCTCTACAGTGTTTTTATTACTTTGTTTAGAGTTATGAATTCCTAGAATAGCAAACATGCCCATATTTAAATATGTGTATAAAAACATATTTCAGAGTCAAAAATTGATGAATTTTGGATTAATTGCTTTAGAATTATTTCTAAATATTGCAATTCAAGAATTGACTATATTCTGGGATACTATGCAGCTATAGAAAAGAATGAGATCATACCCCTTGCAGGAACGTGGATGGAGCTGGAGGTCATTATCCTTAACAAACTAATGCAGGAACAGAAAACCAAATACTGCATGTTCTTACTTATAAGTGGGAGCTAAACGATGAGAACCACGGATATATAGAGGGGAACAATAGACACTAGACCTATTGGGAGATAATCAGGAAAAATAACTAATGGGTACTAGGCTTAATACCTGAGTGATGAAGTAATCTATACAACATACCCCATGACACAAGTTTACCTATGTAACAAACCTGCACATGTACCTATGAACCTACAATAAAAGTTAAAAAGAGTTGATTACATGCTTATTTTCACATCTAGTAGGAACTAGTTCAATGAATTTGACAAATCTTTAGTGAGCAACTTTGGAGTCAGACATTCTGGGCTTGCATGCTAGTTACACCTACCTAACTGGCTGTGCGATGTCACGCAAATAAATTAGGATCTGAGCACTGGGTTTATGAGGTAAAAAATTGCATTGGGAGAAGTGAGACAATTTAAGGTAAAATACCTGGAACAATTCCTAGCACACAGTAAGAGTTCAATAAGAGGAAGCGATTGTTAATTAGATAAGGCATGTTCTCCCAGAGACCTTCAAGTCTGTTGAGAGGAGGCAGACACAACCAGGAAATGCCAGCAAGAAGTTTCCAAAGTGAGGAGATTTGATTTAAGCAGAGAACCTCCTGAAAACACTTTTGTTCCCTTCCAGTCAAACATAGTCAGAGCGATGGTCCCAGCCGCCCCTGCTCTCCCGAGCGGGTTGAGGCAGCCCAGCTTCAGCCCTTAAAGAATTGCCTCTGTGCACAGAAGAGACACTGCCTCCTCGGGACTTGGAGCCAAGGGCAGCTGGCTGTCCTATCTGGGTCCTTTCCTTCCCTTGGGTGCGTCTGCCCGTCCTCCCCTTACCCGCCTGAGTCTCCTCCCAACCGGAACTTTATCCCTCCCAGGGTCACACTTGGTTTCCTGAGAGGCAGGTATATCCCTAATTAAGCAGTTTCAGTTTCCTCTCTGGCCTAGGGTTTCCAATAACAAAGCCTATGGCATCCAAAGGACACGTTCTTCTGGACCCAGGTCTTGCTGCTGGGTTGGGGTCCTTCCTGCTAGGCTGGAGCCCTTGTTTGCGAAGCCCACCCTGGTCCCAGGCGCCGCCTGTACTTTTGCAGGCATGGATTACATCCCCTGTGAGGCAGAGGGCGTTTGTCCCTGCTTGCTATGGCTACTTGGCTCACTGGTCTAATTCACTATGGATTCTGAAATGTCTCTTTCTTCTATTCATTATATCACAGCAGCTTGAGCAGCCAAAGGATCAAATCTAAGCAGGGCCTTAGACTTGCCCTTGTGGTAGAGGCAAAAGGCAGAACATTTGACTGAGCTCAGTGGGTAGCTCCGTAATAGATCTATTTTTAGAGTTTTGGGTCCCAAGACAGTGGTTGATCTGTGTCTCCAGGGATTTACAGGATTGAAGATTAACAGCAACAACAACACAAATCGATAAATGTAAAGTGCCATATGCTGGTGAACAATATCCCATAAGTTTATTTAAAACGACAAATATTCTGTATAATAACAATTTCTAAAATGATCTTTTAAAATGATTACTTTCGAATTGATTAACCCAATGCTTCAATCTATAAAAGTCCTCAGCATTGCTGTGTTTGTTTTACCTCTCATTCTGATCTTTTTGCTTTCTACTGTAAACTTGAAAATGAACAATTAAGCATCTCTGTGTGCCAAGGAAATTAAGTCGAGCCTGCCTCCATGGATCCTGCCAGCCATGCCAGGCCCAGGGGCTTCCTGCCACCCGAGAGGAGCCATTGAAGACTGCCTTGGGTGGTCAGAGCTCAGGGAAAGGCAGAAGTGGGTTTATTTCAAAGGTAGGCTTACACTTTGGGGCCTTTTTCTTGTACTGGCCTCTCCCCAGGCCCTGTACCTCCTTTTCAGTTTGTAGTTTTGTGTTCCTTTTCTTTAAAAGGGCAGAAATTATATGCACTTGAGGCTTCACTAAACCTGGGTCTACCCTTAAGTGGGGTGAACTCACTCAAGGGCCAACCAAGGGATCCTGCCAGCTCTGGGCTCCTTTTGGGCAGCCTGCCCTGAGTGGGCAAGGACTGACCTGTGAAACTGTGTTGGGTGTAGTTGCCATGTCAACAGCCCCAGGGCAGTGACCAAGGACCACACTGGGGGAAATATCCCAGGGCCCAGGTTACTGCTGGAGAAATTTGAATGGCCAGAGGCAATGCACATTTTTTTCTTCTTTTTTCAGAGACAGAGTCTCACTATGCGTCCCAGGCTGGACTTGAACTCCTATTCTCAAGCAGTCCTCCCACTCAGCCCCCTGAGTAGCTGGGATTACAGTTGCGTGCCACTGCACAAGCCCACAATGGACATTTATATCCCTCACTGAATAACCAAAGGGAGGTGCTTTTTGATGGAATGTTAGAGAAACAGATTCACACAAACCATGGGCTATGAGGTAGGGCTGATCATCCATCTGATCACTTGGAGGAACCTCCCAACCACTCCAGTCTCCCTGAGTTTGCCCACGTGTGACTGGATTCTCCTTACCTGGAGGACTTGTGTTTGGGGTTCCTTGTTCTTTTCACAAATCATTCAGGGTTCTTGTTGATGTAGTTTTTGTGGTTTCTTGAGTCTTAGCTGTTTCCCCAGGACTCTGGCCAAGTTCCTCGATTCATTGTACCTGCATGGAGGACAGGGAAGGTAAATAGTATATAGATTTTGAACAACATTGTAAATGCTTTATAGATTGTGTGTTACAGAGAGTAGCTGAGCTGTAAAATGGGGATTAAACCAATGTGTTTACAGAAATGTCACAACCTTTGTGGCACAAAGCTTTGAGTACTTGGAGGCCGCTTCAGAACTGCAGACTCTGAGACCATCTCTGGCAGTCTCTTGTGAGCATCGGAGCCAACATCTTGGTCGCATTTTCTCCACGTTGGAGTGACTCTTCTTGGGCATGCCAGCTTTTTCTTTGAGTCTGTAATGCATTCCTGACCAAATACCCCTCACATGTCCCCTTCCATGTGAACAGAAACGCCTCTCCCTCTGAGGTGAAAATGGTGCTGTCAACACCAACCTCAGAGAGCACATGCCTTGTGAGTGAGAGTGATGGAGCCCGCCAGCAGCCATGCTCTCCACCCCTCACACCCATCTCATGGGAAAAGCTGTGCTTCACTGGCCAGCCCGCTGGGAATGTCCCTCTGAGTCACTCTGACCAAGGCAGGAGAAAGCAGTTTCCTGCTTTCACGTCTTCCCTTTTTTCTTTTCTCTCTTCCTTCCTCCTTCTGTTCCTCTTCCTTCCCTCTCTCTTGACCTTCCTCTCTCCCTTCCTCCCTTCTTTCCTTCCTTCCTGTGGCTCTCTTTTGTGAGTGACCTACCCCCACTTCCTCCTCTGTGATTTTGCACATTTAATCATTGCTGGGCTCCACCAGCATTATATAAGTATGTAAACTGAAAGAGAATCCTGCCAGCTGTTCTAGGCCTAGAGGACACCTCTCTCTCTCTCTCTGTGAGTTTGAGTGTGTCTCACACACTCACACACCACACACACACACACTCTCTCTCTCTCTTGCATTGATGGGGTAATAGGATCAAGAGGTAACTTTGCATCATCAAAAAGAAGTCAGCCATTCTAGCCTGGAGCTTTCGAAGATGAAGGAAAAAAGAAGTCAGAAAATCCTAGCTTTGAATTCTGGCCCAGCCTCTTACTAGGTGGGAGACCTTGGGTGACCCACTTAACCTTTCTGAGCTTCTGTTTCCATCCTTGGGTGTAGAATGGGGATAAGGAGATTGCAAGAGCAGAATAAGGATTCAAATGTATATAGTAGGTACTCACTAAATAGTAGTACTCACTAAATGGTATGATTTGGAACTGTCCATAATAGCTCCTGTAGGCTTTAAGAAGAAAACACCCAGAAATGAATTGTATCATCTGAGTTTGTGATGGATGCAGATTGGTAGGAAGTCAGTGATATAATATTTCAGAAATTGGCATAAGGCCATGGAGGTCCAGCTCAGAGATCACTTTGGACTGGTCTTGGCCTACGACTCACAGAAAACCAACTCACTGAGGTTCATTTATTGGAAGGCAAATTAATAAACTAGGATTGAAATAGGCAATGGTTGGGCCTATTTTTAGTACCTCCAATTTTTTTTTTTTTTTTTTTTTTGAGACAGGGTCTTATGCAGTTGCCCAGGCTGGAGTGCAGTGGCATAAACATGGCTCACTGCAGCCTCGACCTCCCCAGGCTCAAGCAATCCTCCTGCCTCAGCCTTCTGAGTAGCTAGGACCACAGGAATGTGCCACCACACCCGGCTCATTTTTAACTTTTTTGTAGAGATGGGGTTTTGTCATTTTGTCCAGGCTGGTTTCAAACTCCTGGGCTCAACCAGTCCTCCCGCCTCGGCCTCCCAAAATGCTGGAATCCCAGGCATGAGTCACCACTCCCAGCCAATTTTTGGCACCACCAGACTCCAGGCTGGTGTCCAGCACTTGTGCTCTGCATCTTTTCCCAGCCTTGTCTGCCATCATAACGTTCATTTCCACATTCCCTTTGCTCTCAGTTGACTGTAAATAACACCAAGAAGCAACCTGGAAAACAACTCCCTCTGAAGGGATTAATAATTGTTAATAATAACACCAGAAAGAATTTTATGGAATATATTATTCCTAATCCATATCATCATTCTACATGGTAGTTTTCTTTTCTTTATACTTTCATACAGATGAGGAAACTGAGGCTCAAACAGGCAATGAATTTGTGCAGGTGGCATGTTTAGTACATGATGGAACAAAGATTTGAACTCCGATTTGTCGGTGAATGTTTTCAGAACATTCACCTACATGTTGCCCACAGTCAAGGCTGCACTGGGGCAGTGTGGATATCTAAATGACAATCAGGGCAGGCACTGAGGGAAGGGAGAACTGACGTTGGAGAGGCATGCATAACTGCCACTGTTAACTCTGTGGCCAACCTTCATGTCTTGTGGCCTAAAGGACAATCATATACCTTCTGGGGGAATTTCCCCACCTCCATGTTGAAGCCAAGGGTGACTAGTACTCCATCGAAAAGAGGTCAACATGATGACCAGGAGATATAGTCATTGGGGGTTAAAAGGGTTCGAAGTGGCTGGGTATGGTGACTCACACTTGTACTCCCAGCACTTTGGGAGACTGAGGTGGGCAGATCACGAGGTCAGGAGAATGAGACCATCCTGGCAACGTGGTGAAACTTCATCTCTACTAAAATACAAAAAATTAGCTGGGTGTGGTGGCGTGCACCTATACTCCCAGCTACTCAGGAGGCTGAGGCAGGAGAATTGTTTGAACCTGGGAGGCAGAGGTTTCAGTGAGCTGAGATCGCACCATTGCGCTCCAGTCTGGTGACAGAGCAAGACTCAGTCTCCAAAAAAAAAAAAAAAGAGTTCAAAGCTGTTCCAGAAAGGATGCCATTGATGTGGAATACAGGTGAGCCACTTGGTCCTCAAGGGAGTGCCAGGGAGAAGAGTAAAGACCACATTAAAGAGTAAAGCAGGCTAGGTGTGGTGGCTCACTCCTGTAATCCCAGCACTTTGGGAGGCTGAGGTGGGTGGATCACCTGAGGTCAGGAGTTTGTGACCAGCCTGGCCAACATGATGAAACCCCTGTCTCTACTAAAAATTTTAAAAAAGTATCCAGGCCTGATGATGTGCCCCTGTAGTCCTAGCTGCTTGGGAAGCTGAGGCACAAGGATTGCTTGAACCCAAGAGGTGGACATTGCAGTGAGCCGACTCCAGCCAAAACAAAACAAACAAAAGATCACATGACAGTGAGGACGCTCCCATAGCCATCCTGAGCAACCTGTGCTCCATCCCCATGACCACCTGCTAAGGGAGGTTTCCAGCAGTTCAGTTGAGACTGCTGGTGGGCCTGGGCTTCTGTTATTGGTGTCACCATTTGGTTGGTCCCTCCAGGAGAGAGGCCTGTGGAGTCTGGGGACTTGTACAACATAGCTTGGTGGCTAGGAGGGTAGGTGCCTGTGTTAGAGTGCTTGGGCCGGATCCTGAATCTGCCACTCACAAGGAGTATGAGTCTGGGTACATTGATAAACCCTTCTGTAAATGTGCATAATTTCTTCATGTGTCAAATGTGAATCATAATTGTACCTATACTTTACTGGAGTGTGTGAAGATTAAAAATGTTAATATATAGAAACAATACAGGGCCTATGTGGAATAAACACCCAATAAAGGTAAGCTTTTAATATAATTTTGGTTTCTTTATATATTACAGTATAGTAGTTTTCAACTGGGAACAGTTTTGCACCCCCCATCACTGTCACCCCCACATTTGGTTGTTACACCTGGGTGGGTGAGTGCTACTAGTTTCTAATGGGTAGAGGCCAGAAATGTTGCTAAAGATCCTACAATGCAGAGGACAGCCTCCCACCAAAAGGAATTACCTGGTCTAAAATGTCAGTAGTGCTAGGGTTCATAAAATCCAAACCATGTGGATCTTCCATTGTTCACCAAGAAGCTAGTAAGATATTTGATCCAGTCATGAGACTGGGAAGAGATTCAAGAGGCTGGTAAAAAGCATCCTTGGTATAAATAAGTGGGGCTCTACCCCACATCTTTTTGACCCAATTCTCAAATTCCACTTTCAGGATTGGTTAATTTGTTCCATGTATTATCAAACAATAGGTGACAACTTGCAGATTACCAGCATTCTGGAAAACTAATGAATAGCAACAAGGAAATAAAATAAGCCATATTAGTTCCTGAGGTTCAGCTTCACTCCTTGCATGTATGGACGTCTCCACCACTGATGGGTCTACTCATTATACTTGCAGAAAACTTCAGAAAATTCTATTTGCACAACTTTGTCCAAGACATTTTCTCTACCTGAAATTCTGTTCTCCTTGCACCCCCACTCCAAGCCTAACTCCCCATACCCCCACCCCATCTCTTGACTAAGAAATTGACTTTTTTTTTTTTTTTTTTGAGATAGAGACTCACTCCATCTCCCAGGCTGTAGTGCAATGGTACGATCTCGGCTCACTGCAACCTCTGCCTCCTGAATTCAAGTGAGTCTCCTGCCTCAGCCTCCTGAATAGCTGGTATTATAGGCACCTGCCACCATGCCTGGCTAATCTTTTTTGTATATTTAGTAGAGACAGGGTTTCACTATATTGGCCAGGCTGGTCTCGAACTCCTGACCTCAGGTGATCCACCTGCCTCAACCTCCCAAAGTGCTGGGATTACAGGCGTGAGCCACTGCGCCTGGCCTGAAATTGACATTTTCATTCAGCTTTTAACATCTGCTTCCCACTTCATCTCCTCCAACATTACTGCAGATGGGAATTTTCTCTTTTTCTGAACTCCTTAGTCATGATCTGATCACATCTTGCCTTAAATTGAAGTTATTTGTGAACATGTCTTTCTCTCCAACCTACCTGAGAGCTTTTCCATGCAAAGACTTTGTCTTTTTCTTCTTTTTTTTTTTTTTTTGAGACAGAGTCACACGCTATCGCCCAGGCTGGAGTGCAATGGCGCAATCTCGGCTAACTGCAACCTCTGCCTCCCAGATTCAAGCGATTCTCCTGCCTTGGCCTCCTGAGTAGCTGGGATTACAGGTGCACACCACCATGCCCAGCTAATTTTTGTATTTTTTTAGTAGAGATGGGGTTTCACCATGTTAGTCAGGCTGGTCTCAACCTCCTGACCTTGTGATCTGCCCGCCTCAGCCTCCCAAAGTGCTGTGATTACAGGCATGAGCCACCATGCCTGGCCGTCTTTTTCCTCTTTGTTTCTTCCAGAGCTTCTACTGTTGAGGCTCAGCATGTGTTTGAATAAATGAGTGAATGGATGGGTCCCCACAGAAATACTCCCTCATTGCAAGCCAAATTCAAGTCAAGTGCAAGCCAGGGAGACCTGTGCCCAGGCGCAGGCCCTGGTTAGGCATTTCCATAGTACCACACATCTCTGATGAAGCCATTTTCTCTTGGATTACTTGGGAAAACATCCCAGGCATGTACAATAAAGGTCACCCCTCTGGGCAGTGGAGTGTCTAGCTGAATTTATGTTTCTATTCTCAAATGCCACAAAGCTAAAGTATAAAAAGGGTGGGGCCTAGAAATAAGAGGAGATTGTGGTGTGAATGCCAGCAATTTAGAGCATTGAGCCCCTGGCCCTTGATGCGGCCAAAGGGCACTGCCCACTCTGTATAGGACTGTTGTTAAGGGCCAAAGGGTGTCATGTGAGTGTCAAAGCAAAGTTCACATTTCCATGGAAGGCCCAGGGGCCAAGAGAGAGGTCAGGAGCGTCTGTAGGGCTTTTGTCTGACTGTTCTTTGTTGAAACCCACATGTGGCCCTATGTTGATCTCACAGCTCTCTGCATGTGTTGCTGGGTGGATGAGAATGCTGTGCAGCTGGACCCTGAGTAATGGTTCCGGCCTTCAACAAGCGCCGCAGAGGAGCTAGTTTAGACAGGGTTGCATTCTGCTCTCAATTTCCAATTTGGCAAAGGAAACTGCATATTCATCAAGTCAGGGGGGAGTTGAGGGCGTTGCCACCAAGTTCCTCTCCCTTCCCACATGTGTAAGTCATGAAGGAAAAGTTCTGACTTTTTCTGTGATGCCAATTCATGGCTTAGCTGTATCAATGCCAGCCTAGTCCCTGGTACAGGGTTGGTATTATTTTTAAACTTTTTATTATGGAAAATTTTAAGTATGTACACAGGTAGACAAATACCTACCTGTAGATGATTTCAAACATCTAAAACAATGCTTATCACTCAACATTAACAGTTATGAACTCATGGTCAACATTGTTTTACACACACCCCCACTCACTTCTGTCACCTAATTTGCATTATTTGGAAGCAAATTCCAGACATCATACAATTTTCTCTGTAAGCAGTTCTGTATGAACACATCTAAAAGAGAACTAATTCTTTTTAAAGGCACAATACCATAGTCACATTAAAAGAATAACAACAAATCCTTAATATCATCAATATCCAGCTGGTGTTCAAATGTTAAATTCTCGTAAACATCATAATTTCTTTTAAAATGTTTCCTTATTTGATTCAGGATCCAAATAGGGCCCACACATTGTGATTGGTTGCTATGTCTCATTATGTTTCTTTTGATCTATAGATTCCCCCCTCTCTCTCTCTGTCTGTTTCTCTCTCCTAGTACCCTTGAAGAAACCAGACTGTTGGCCATGTAGACTTTCTCACAGTCTGGAGATTTTTTACTGCAACCCTGTGGTGTCATTTTACTTGTTGCTCTGTTCTCTGTTCTTTCCGTAAATTGGTAGTTGGATCTTGGGCTTGATACGCTTCAGGTTTGGTCTTTTGAAAATTTTTTGGTAAGATTGCTTCATAGATGGTGGCATATTCTTCCATCAGGAAGTATGTAATATTTGCTTTTTCTCTTTTGGTGATATTAGCAGCTGTTAATAATCAATTCCTAGATCCATTAATTCATTAGAAATTGCTAAATGGTAATGGTGATATTCTAATTCTACCACTCTTTTTTCATTTTTAGCTGTAGTACTTCCATAAGGAGAAGAGAAACTTCTCTTCTGTTACTTGGTTACCCAGTGCAATTGTTCATGTAGAAAAGGCAGAACAAATGCTCTTTTTTTTTTTTTTTTTTTTTAATTTACCAGTATTCTTTAAAAAAGGATTCACTAGCCACCTTCAAGGCTGGCCAATTATTTCTTTTTTTTTTTTTTTCTCATTAAACTTTTTTAATGGGTCTCAAAATTCTGTGACAAATTTTTGGTCAAGTTGTTTCCATTAAAAAGTACTGATTTTAAAAACTAATAACTTAAAACTGCCACACACAAAAAAAGAAAACCAAAGTGGTCCACAAAACATTCTCCTTTCCTTCTGAAGGTTTTACGATGCATTGTTATCATTAACCAGTCTTTTACTACTAAACTTAAATGGCAAATTGAAACAAACAGTTCTGAGACCGTTCTTCCTCCACCACTGATTAAGACTGAGGTGGCAGGTATTAGGGATAATATTCATTTAGCCTTCTGAGCTTTCTGGGCAGACTTTGTGACCTTGCCAGCTCCAGCAGCCTTCTAGTCCACTGCTTTGATGACACCCACAGCAACTGTCTGTCTCATATCACAAAGAGCAAAGCGACCAAGAGGTGGATAGTCTGAGAAACTCTCAACACACATGGGCTTGCCAGGAACCATATCAATGATGGCAGCATCACCAGACTTCAAGAATTTAGGGCCATCTTCCAGCTTTTTACCAGAATGGCGATCAATCTTTTCCTTCAGCTCAGCAAACTTGCATGCAATGTGAGCCGTGTGGCAATCCAGTACAGGGGCATAGCCAGCACTGATTTGGCCTGGATGGTTCAGGATAATCACCTGAGCAGTGAAGCCAGCTGCTTCCATTGGTGGGTCATTCTTGCTGTCACCAGCAACGTTGCCACGATGAACATCCTTGACAGACACATTCTTGACATTGAAGCCCACATTGTCCCCAGGAAGAGCTTCACTCAAAGCTTCATGATGCATTTCAACAGATTTCACTTCAGTTGTAACATTGACTGGAGCAAAGGTGACCACCATACCAGGTTCGAGAACACCAGTCTCCACTCGGCCAACAGGAACAGTACCAATACCACCAATTTTATAGACATCCTGGAGAGGCAGGCGCAAGGGCTTGTCAGTTGGACGAGTTGGTGGTAGGATGCAGTCCAGAGCCTCAAGCAGCATGGTCCCACTGGCATTGCCATCCTTACAGGTGACTTTCCAACCCTTGAACCAAGGCATGTTAGCACTTGGCTCCAGCATGTTGTCACCATTCCAACCAGAAATTGGCACAAATGCTACTGTGTCAGGGTTGTAGCCAATTTTCTTAATGTAAGTGCTGACCTCCTTAACGATTTCCTCATATCTCTTCTGGCTGTATGGTGGCTCAGTGGAATCCATTTTGTTAACACCGACAATTAGTTGTTTCACACCTAGTGTGTAAGCCAGGAGGGCATGCTCTCGGGTCTGCCCGTTCTTGGAGATACCAGCTTCAAATTCACCAACACCGGCAGCGACAATCAGGACAGCACAGTCAGCCTGAGATGTCCCTGTAATCATGTTTTTGATGAAGTCTCTGTGTCCTGGGGCATCAATGATAGTCACGTAGACTTGCTGGTCTCAAATTTCCATAAGGAGATATCAATGGTGATACCACGTTCACGCTCGGCTTTCAGTTTATCCAAGACCCAGGCATACTTGAAGGAGCCTTTCCCATCTCAGCAGCCTCCTTTTCAAATTTTTCAATAGTTCTTTTGTCGATGCCACCACATTTGTAGATTAGATGGCCAGTAGTGGTGGACTTGCCCAAATCTACGTGTCCAATGACGACAATGTTGATATGAGTCTTTTCCTTTCCCATTTTGGCTTTTAGGGGTAGTTTTCACGACACCTATGTTCTGGCGGCAAACCCATTGAGAAAAAGGGCCAATTATTTCTTTTAGAATCATCATGAACTCATGATTTAAACATATTTGATGCATTTTAATTTATTGTAATTATGGTCATTGATTTTCAGATTACCTCATCTTTGGCCAGTGGGAATCTAAGTTGGCTCTTTAGTCCTTTGATAGGATTCTGGTAGTTTTTGATAACGTTCTTGCTATCTAGTATGATAAGGTATTCCAGGCACATCTTGTACACTTCCTGTTCTGAATGTATAACCAACCATTTATGCAAAGAACTCTTGTTCTTTTAGTGAGAAATGGCATTTCTGGAGCTCACTCTGGGCCCTGGGGGTGCTCTATGCTAACTAGGTGGCTGTTGGTGCTAGGCCTTTTTGGAAGACAGAGCTAGGAAATACATTTTTTTCTTAAGACAACATACAACATCAGTTCATATTGATATTTCCAATTCAAATTCAGAATTGCAGGGATTTTGCCTAACGTCTTTAATACTAATATCTCCTTTCTCTCAAAGTTGAGAGTCTTGCTTTATAAAAACACTGGGAATTAGAGATTATTACATAATTATGCATTTGTTCCATCATAAAACATACATGCACACACATCTCAGAAAAACTACCAACATTTTCACCAACAATATGATTTCTGAAAAGAGTGTATGTGGTTTTTGTTTATGTAGTTATTGTCCCTATGGTATGTAGGGACTTGCAGTCAAGTTGAAGTTTTAAGGCTCATGGAGTAATTCCCCTCGGCATGGCTATGCAAACTATAGCCACATTTAGGCTAATTTATTTCATTGTATTTTCTGGAATTATTTTTTTAAATATAATTTTTGATAATTACAAAAAATATTTACATGGTTCCAAAGTCAAATCTACCAAAGTATATTTAAAGTAGTGTGGCTTTTATTCAAATCTCCTCCATTATTTCCTTCCATCTCTTAAAAATAATCATTTAAGTTAAAATTTTATTATTTATTCTTCGATTGTTTTTTAAACGCATTGAACACATACATTTCCTTTTTTCAGATATATATATATATATATACACACACAAATATATATAGACAATTTTCTCTACTTTGTTTATTTCACTTATTATATCTTGGAAATCATTCCAAAGTGGTACATAGAGACATTTCTTATTCCTTTTTCTAGTGTGTGTATATGATGGGACTCAACCAGTCCCTTAATGGTGAGCATTGGAATTATTTCACCTTTGTTGGCAGAAAATAATATTAGTTGTGTATCTTTTTTTTTCAACAATATATATTTGGATTAGATTCCTGAGAATTAAATTGTTGGATTCAGAGTAGCTTGTTGTTGTTTTTAAAACAATCTCAAATTTAAACTATAGTACAAATAGCACATTTTTTTCTACACCATAATGTCCCATCACCAGTGGATACGTTAGTGTGTATTTCCCATAAATAATGACATTTGCACATGTAACTGCAATACAGCTATCAAAATCAGTAAATCAATGTTGGTACAATTCTACCTTTTGGTCTTTGGACCCCATTCAACCTTTACCAATAATGTCCTTTAAAGCAAAAGGATCTATTTTAGATTCATGCATTGCATGTTTGTTTGATTAAGACATCTCTAGTCTCTATCATTTTGAAACTCTCTTTCCTTGCCTTTCATGACGTTGATATGTTTGATGATTACAAGTCAGTTATTTATTGCATGTTGCTCAGTTTGGGTTCATAGTGGTTTTTTTAAAGTTGCATAGGATTAATGTTGATCATGTTCTACTTAAATCAGTCTCAGGACCTTGGCTGAAGGGGTGGAACTGGAATAAGGGAGAGAACTATCTCCACAAGAGAGGGGCCCATCCCCTTTGGAAATGTGTTTATCTTGCTGTACACAAAGGATCTGGGTCTTTTTCATGTAGAGTGTGGGGTATGGGAAAGGAAGCTGATTCCCCAGGAAGCTCTGTCAGATAAGAAATCTGTGACTCTGTAAACTCATCTACTTCTGTGCTTTTGTATTGTTCCTTCTTAGCCTCCTATTTTCAGTACAATTATTTGAGGGGGGAAAAAAATCCCAGCTTTGCTTCAGCTGAAGTAAGGAGAAAGAGATTGGTTAAGAGAGCCAGTTAAGAGAGGGCTGCCCAAGGCCAGATAGGGTGAGTCCACAGCAAGCACTGGATGGGTAGCTACTAAGCAGACAGAATTGAGAGCTCCTCTTCCTCTGCCATATGCTTGTACCTCTATTATAGGACCTACACTATTGAAACTGTTAATGTTTCTCTTCTCCAAGGAATTGAGGACGCCTCCTGAATGAGAGCTGCAAACGTTTATCAGAGTCAAGCAAAAGGAATGGCAAGGCATATGCTGAATAACATCACATTGATATGGCTCTTAGCTGCCTAACCCATTAGAAGCCATAATTAGGAAAGCTTGAAACAGACTACAGGGATCTTCTCCAGAAAGCAGCTAGGTAAGGGCACACATTAATATGGAAGGAGAAGGGTGGGAGTATCTGTAAGAAGGACTTGGTGAGGGGTGTTTCTACTTGATGCTTTTTTTTTTTTGAGATAGGGTCTCACTCTGTCACCTAGGCTGGAGTGCAGTACTATGATCATGGCTCAATGAAGCCTTCACCTCTCAGGCTTAAGTGATCCTCCCACCTCAGACCCTCATGCAGCTGGGACTACAGGCATGTGCCACCACACCAAGCTAATTTTTAAATTTTTTGTAGAGATGGAGTCTCCCAATGTTGTCCAGGCTGGTCTCAAACTCCTGGACTCAAGTGATTCTCCTGCTCTGGCCTCCCAAAGTGCTGAGATTAGAGGCATGAGCTACTGCGCCTGATGCTTTTTTTTTTTTTTTTTTTTTTTTTGAGACAGAGTTTCACTCTTGTTGCCCAGGCTGGAGTGCAATGGTGCAATCTCTGCTCACTGCAACCTCTGCCTCCTGGATTCAAGCCATTCTCCTGCCTTAGCCTCCCAAGTAGCTGGGATTACAGGCATGCGCCATCACACCAGGCTAATTTTTGTATTTTTAGTAGAGACGGGGTTTCTCTATGTTGGTCAGACTGGTCTTGAACTCCTGACCTCAAGTGATCCACCTGACTCAGCCTCCCAAAGTACTGGAATTACAGATGTGAGCCACTGTGCCCGGCTGTTTTTTGTTTTAAAGATCTCTCAGTCAGAGTACTTTTATTTAAACTGAACTTGAAGAGAGAAGGAAAAGGGAAAGCAGGAAGTTAAAGTTTTGTGATTGATTTCCTTTTCAAGTACAGAATGCAGGAACCATCAGAGGGGCCTAGTTAGTCAGTACTTCCAGGAGCCCCTGCAGCCCAAATCTAGCCAGACTTAACCCTGGGACTATAACCGGAGCCTACCTGAGAGGCTGACAGTTTGGTGAGGCAGGGAGCAATTTACTTTAGCTGCATTGGTTTTCTTTTCTTGGGGAGGCGGGGCAGGGTGGGGGATGGGAGTCGGTAGAGGGAGGTGTGGAGGAGTAAAACCACACATCCTTAGTTTAATCAAGGTGTTTGTACTACTAAAGATAGAGCAGACATGATTTCCCCTAAGGAGGAATGGTGGTAGTTTGGGGGATGCTGTCTGTTTGTTTGAATTGGGCCAGAACCCTCAAATAGACTGACTCCTTCTGTTACTTGGCAGGAACTCCAATCCACTCATCAAGGAAAAATCAAGGTGTACCTTCAAACAACAGCTTTGAGATAATCTCAAAGATTTTAAAGTCAATATTTGCTTATAGAACCCTGTGTACATTCCAGACACTTCATACTTGGGCCTTTTAAAATACCTTCTTTCCAGTAGGGTCTAGGTTGGAGATCACCACTGGCCAGACGGTCTCCCTTTTCCCATCCTCCATCCTGTTTTTTGGATTAAGCATTATTATATTTAACCCTCTAATGATTGGTATCAGGCTATAGTTGGAGCTCTCTTGATGAGAGAGTGTCTTGGCATGATTTTGTTTATTTGCTTATTATTTTATGAACTGGAGAGAAACAGCACAATTAGACAGTGGAACTTCTAGATAAAAAAGATTTCTTTAAAACACTTGAAATTTAAAAGCCCTTTTTGCCTTGTAATGAGTTCTTTGAAAGATAATCTGTTTGGGGCCCTGTGGGGTTTCCTAAGAAACAGGCAGCTTTGAGGGGAAATGCTCTCTCTCCCCTGGTCCCACGAGTGCACATTTCTCAGCCTGCACTCTAGCTGGACTGCTCTGCTTCCTAATGCAGTAATCAGATATTTTGGTGGAGGAAATTTTAAAGCCTGATCATGCTGTAGTGAGGAAGGTGGGATTTCTTTCATTGCCTGCAACTCAAGGGCATATTTTCCTCAAAAACCATGTATTACATTTTGGCTTCTCACAAGATGCCCAGCCCATTGCTATGAAAGGGCCCCCAGTCTCTGCCCTTGGGGAGGTTACTATCCAGAGCAGAGGAGAGGCAGCCAGCCTAATAATTTACACGTGTGGTAATTGCAGTAAACTTTTACTAGTGTTGTCGGTACATTCAACACATTTATTACATTTATTGAGCTCAGTGACTGGGAACACAAGGACAAATACCAACATGTATCCAATCTATGCCATATGCTTTCATGATCATACCATTACTTTTTTATTTTGGTCTCACCAAGCGAGAAAAAAACAAAACAAAACAACAACAACAACAAGAAAAAACACTGCCAATTGTAACATAAATGCACCCTGATTTCAGAGACACTTAAAGTGGAAATTCTGTATCTTAGAATGAATGAGATACAGCAACCCCTTGCAGATTCACCCTGGAAGACTGGTAGGGAAGCAATCACAAAGCAAGGTAAGAAGCACAGTTACAGAGGTTTGAACAAAGTTAGGAGCTGGTCCAGAGCCAGGAACACCCGATGCTTCCTAAGAAGGAAGGTGGTAGCCTTCACAAAGGAGGAGACATTTGGACAAGGCCTTAAAGAATGAATAAAGGGAAGGAAAGGGTGGGAGGGAAGACAGCCAAAGATTGGTTAATGGATACAAAAATACAGCTAGATAGGAGGAATAAATCCTAGTGTTCTGTAGCAATATAGGGTGAGTATAATTAACGACAATTTATTGTATATTTTTAAGTAGCTAGAAGAGCAAATTTTGAATGTTCTCAACACAAAGAAGTGATAAATGTTTGAGATGATGGATATGCTAATTACCCTGATTCAGTCATTACACATTGCACCCCATAAATACATACAACTATTATGTATCAGTAATAATAAAAGCAAAAAAAAAAAAAAATAGATTAGTGATGCCTAGGATTGGGGAGGGGGAAAGGGAACAGAGAGTGACAAAAACATTTTGGACTTAGACTATAGTGATGGTTGTACAACACTGTGAGTATACCGAAGCCACTGAATTGGACACTTAATGGGTGATTTTTATGGTATGGGATTTATATTTCAATAAAAATCTTCTTTGCAAAATTGAAATTAAATAAAAACAATGAATAAGGATTTGCAGGTGGAGAAGAGAGGGCATTCCAGGCTGAGGAAATTAGATGTGCAAAGGCAAAGAGAAATAATGATCTTATTCAGGACTTCAGCTATATCTCTCAGTTTAATGTTCACAACAATATAAGTGAGGTTGTATTATTACTTCTCTTTTGTAGATAAGGAAACAGGCACAGGTTTAGTAATTTGCCCAAGGTCTCTCGCTGGTAAGCAAGAAATATGACCTACTGTTATGATTTCAGTACAGTCATTTGGGCCATTGTACTAAAGCTGTGCTATTTGATATGGCAGCTTGAAATGTGGCTAGTACAAATTAAGGCATGCACTAAGAAAAAAAATACACACCATAAAGACTTAGTACCTAAAAAGAGGATGTAAAATATCTCACTAATTTTTTAAAAAGTTAATTACATGTTAAAATGACAATATTTTTGATATATTTGGTTAACATGTACATATTTTTAAATCGTTTTATTTATTTATTTTTTGAGACAATGTTTCACTCTTGTTGCCCAGGCTGGAGCACAATGGTGTGATCTCGGCACACTGCAACCTCTGCCTCCTGGGTTCGAGCGATTCTCCTGCCTCAGCCTCCTGAGTAGCTGAGATTCAGGCACCCGCCACCATGCCCGGCTAATTTTTCGTAGAGACATGGTTTCACCATGTCCACCTGGCAGCTCTTAAACTCATGACCTCAGATGATCCACCCACCTCAGCCTCCCAAAGTGCTGGTATTACAGGTGTGAGCCACTGCACCCGGCCACATGTATATTATTAAAGTTAATTTCTTGCTATTCTTTACAGTGTTTTCTGGGAAAAGAGTTAATTCCAACTGTTTCTTTCCATTTTTTTGTAATTGAGTTACCAGAAAGATGTTAAATTACATACATGGTTTAAGTTATATTTCTGTTGTGTTGTTCTGCCATGAATTGGCATGGTGAGGGTAAAAGATATGTGAGGGAAAGGAAAGTATTTGTGCCCACGTTCTCTGCACTCTGCCACTGGCATCTCTATGTGCTCACCTCACATGTGGGTGCCTCACTGTCACCTGGCTCTGAGGTTAAGTAGCTTGCCCCAGGCTCCATGGCCGCAAGTGGCAGAGCTGGCTGTTGAATGCAGGCAGCCCAGCTCCAGAGCCTACCTTTGAGTTCCAGAAATGTGAGTGATTTTAGGTAGTGACATTAAGCACAAGGAAAGTGGGGTCAGCTGGTGAATGTGTTACCCCTTTGAGGAAGTATGCATGTACACATTTCCAGAGCCTCTGAGGAGTGAGTGAAATGCTGGGAATTTCTGGCATTAGTGATGAAGGCTCCAGGAAATACCTTCCATCCTAAAACAGTCTCTTGTGAGATCTGAGTTGCTTGCACATTGCGTTCCAGGGCCACCAAGTTTTGGCCTGTAGTAGTAAAATTCTGCCTGAAGCTAAGTCCCAAGCAAGGATCCCAGCCCCTTTGTACCCAAAACCTGCCTGCCTGTTACAACATCATTGTTCTAACATCTGCCTCACTCTCCATCCAGCCACACACATCCTGGCTTTCATTCTACCCCATGCACTTTTATGCATCCAAGCCTATGCTCTATGCACCCACTCAGCTCGTTTGATATTTCTTGTCTTGCCTACATGGTCAACTCATCCTTGTAGACCCAGCTCACACATCACCCTCTCTATAGCCTTCCCTAACTCCTTTGAGACAAAATCTATCACTCCCTCCTCTGTTCCACATCGTAGTTCCAGTTAACTATTTGTCTATGTCTCTGTGTCTCCAGCTTGATAATGTGCTCCACCTGGGAAGTGGCAGCATCCTCCTTTTCCTTGCCCGTTCTAGCAGTGTCTAGTAAGTGTCTGCACACATCAGATGCTCAGCACCTGCTCTGGAACTGAATTAGATGGAATCACATTTAGACAACTAAAGGAGAATGATGACAGCTCACTCACAATCGAATTCCCCTTTGCAAATCCTCAGGGAGACTAATTGCTCCTGCTCTTTGCCTGTCTGTTAAAATGCAGGATTAAAAAGAGAAACAGGTAGCAGGTTTTTTGTTTTGCTTTGTTTTGTTGGTTGTTTTTTTTTTAACTTCTGAAATGACTATTACAGAAGAAAATCGTGCAAGAGGGAAACCTTGATAACTCACCAGCATGACTCAGCGATGGGGCACACTTCGGAGGAAAGGAAGATTGGTTTTGCTCATAGGCTCTTTATCTGTGAAACTCAATCACTCTCCCTCACTGGTGTTTCATGCTCTGATGTCTTATGGTTTGAGGCACGATCAGGGGCCTATTTCTGTGACACCTGAAGGCTTTACACTTGCTTTCCTCATTCGATTCATTTGCTTCTCACAGCAGCCTCATAGACTGCAGTGAATTTTTTCAATATTTTCATTGGTCTTACAGTTTTGTCTTAGAGATTTGCAACTTGTGACAACTTCTCCCACCTTCACATGGTTTGATGATTTCCTTTCACGCCTACTACTAATGGTTACAGTGCTCTGGATCACACCTCATGAATCATCGGTGTCTGTCCTCCCCTACCACAGCCAAGGTGCGGACAGCAACAACTAGGTGCCAGCAGTATTTTGAAGATGGCAGTATGGCCTGAAGGGTATGCCACAGGCCCTGAAAAGGAACCCTGAGTTGGACCCAAGAGCCAGTCCACCAGAGGTCAGATGCACCAGAGGTCAGGATCTCCCTTGCTTCACAGGGCTACCCTGACCACTCTGCTCCCACTCCCACTCTCTCACTAAAGGATGCATGTCTGGTATGTGTGGATGAGTTATCCTCCCACAACTGAACCTGCCCACCCAAACAAAAGTGACTCATATTCTAAAAAGCAAAAATTTGACCTCACAAACACACTGTTATTCCATCCTAGGAGCCTACCCCATTCTCTGAAATATTATTTTGCAAAAAACTTTCAATTAATTTTCTACAATGTTCAGCAAAGATCCAGCACTTTGAAGCCAAATGACTCAACAGGAAGAGCTTTCAGTTTTCTTCCTGATTGCAAGTTTGTAGCCTAAATCTTTGAGTAGGTAGAATTTAGAGAAGCTTCCTCCTGCTTCAGAGAAGTCTTCCTTCTGCTCAGGATAAACAGGATTTTGCCTATACAGTCAATGTATGAAGAGCTGTGTAGTAGAATGATCTGCCAATATTTAGCTTCTATTATAGTGTTTTCTTCATTCTTCTTTCTCCATCTCCCCCTCCAGTTTCTCTTCTCTACTGAAAAAAGGTGTCAGAAAGTCTGGGAGTACAGACTGTCCTAAAGTACTACAGGTAGCTCCCTCCTCCTGAGGGCAATAGAGTGCCCTAGAGACCATCCGGGTGACCAGTATGAACTGGGTGGATAGCCGTATTTGCTAGAAGTGACAAATAATGAGGACTTTTTATGTTTCAAAGACGGAATAGCAAAATTTGCCAGACCTGCAATGTAATAGTCCCAGGGGATGAAGAGTATACAGAAGTTTTGTGTCTGTAGGGCTGGACAGCCTGATACAATCTGATGCAGCCCCTTTGGATGACTGGATCTTTGCAGAAAGGTCACATAAGGCACTGAAAGTTAGCACTAAGAGCTAACTTTCTGCAGTTCTGGGAACTTAAGCAAGGGGCCGTCTTGGCAAGCTGAACACAAGGTTGATCGTTTTCTTGCAGAGACCTTGCTATGGTTTGAATGTGTTCCCTACAAAATTCATGTGTTGAAGCTTAATCCCCATGTAATGGTATTGAGAGGTGGGTCCTTTTGGGAAGTGATTAAGTCAGGAGAGCTCTGCCCTCATGAATGGATTACTGCCTTGTAAAAGAGTGGGAGGAATTAGCTGAGACCCATGGTGCTCTTCAACTCTTCTGCCATGGGAAGACAGTGCTCCTCCCCTTCAGAGGATAAAGCAAGAAGGTGCCATCTTAGAACCAGACACTGAACCTGCCAGTGCCTTGACCTTAGACTCCTAGCCTCCGGAATTATGAGAAATAAATTTCTGTTGGTAATAAACTAACCAGTCTCAGGCATTCTGTTATTGTAGCACAAACAGACTCAGATAGACCTTCAATAGCCTGTGCAAAGTCTTGGACTTACGTCATCTGAAAGCTCATGTGGGCACTTTCCACAGCCATGTGGCGGTGGTCAGCAACACTTCTCCCCATGGAGTGTGAAACTCAGGCTGACCCTTCTTTCTGAATTATGTAAACCTCTGGGATTTTGGATAAGTTATGGGAAGACAGAGGGTCCCAAGACAGAGATGTTAGACTTTCTGCTAATCCCACAATCTGATAAACCATGGGAACTTAGACTACTTATTTTGTGTAAAGAAACTAAATGTGACAGTATTTGCCCCCTGGGTTTGTGGAGCAGTCCTGTTGATTACACTCAGGGTACATGTATACACAAGCAATTTGAAAACAGGAGGTTTCACCACCAGCCCAAAGTTGAAAGCTGGTGAAGGGGCTGATTCCCAGCCTCTATCTTGATGGTTCTGGGATTCACTGAGTCAAAAACATGCAGCAGAAGCCACTTGATAGATATTTTATGTTTATAATAAGAAGTGGAAATGATCACTCTTGGGGGAAATGATGCTAAAACAAAACAAAATAATAGCCTGAGCTTTGAGACAAGGTTTGCCCTCAGTCATTCTGCATGTAAATAAATATTTCCCTGGTACCTACTCCCTGTCATGCACTGTGCTAAGTACTAGGGAATACAATGAAAAACAAAGCAGACATAGCCCTTGCTCTCTAGTATTGAGGTAAAGAAATACATTAGTCAAATAACTGCTCAAATAAATAACTAACTGCAGCTAGCATTGAGGACTAATTATTATCTATTTTCAGTCCAATTAATTTCCAGCTAAGAAACAAGACAGATGAGTCTCTATGTAAAAAGCTCAAGATAGAAAAGAGTTAAACCCTACATGGGGCCCTGTTAAGGCTGTCCCAGGGGGAAAAGAGGAATCCATTCATCAGTCCTGGGGCAATGGGTTGGTTCTTCCTCTACTGTCATTTCAGAGAACGAGCGCTCCCTCTGGCATCCTGGCTGGCCCGGAAGGTCACTGCAGGCTCAGGATGCCACAAATACAGAATTGTTCACTCTCTTTGGCTGGGGAACTGGGCTGGGGACCAATCTGGCCCACAGACACAGGTTTTCCCACTTTATTTCAAGGGCAGCCAATTTCAGAGCCTTAAAAACGGGCTTATGGCAACACTGAGAGTGATGGTGAGGGGAGCCAAAGTCAATGCCATCAACAGGCCATGTTGCCTTCAGAAAATTTCCCAATCTTTGAAATAACTAGAGTGATTGCCAGAGTAACTCAGAGGGGAGGAGAGTTGGAGTGACTTTGGCTACTAAGGTTGTGTGTTGAAATAATAAAAGGAATTTCCCAGGGATCCCCAATCTAGTCTATTTTTTTTAACAGTGTGGTTTCAATTTCTTCCTATAATTCTTAGGCATACCTTGAAAGAATAATTTCCTTTTAATTAGCTAATCAATTCAATACAGATTAATTCTAGTTCACTCTTTTAATAGATGTAAGATCTTAGGTTACAATTAATCCATCTTTCCTTTAATCTAACTAACAAACATATTTAGTGCCTATTATATATTAGACTGTGCTACAATCGAAGATGGGTACCTAAGCCAGACAGAAGAGGAGAATAACAGAGAAGGGTGGCTTCCTATAGCAGAGACAAAGCTTTGGGGTCACCAAATCTCATGCCATTCATCTCTTCCTAAGTGCATGCACAAACTACATTTCCCAGACACCTTTGGGAGTCCTTTGGTTGGGGCCACATGACCAGATATCCAATAGGATAGAGCAGAAATGATGTATGCTACTCCCAGGCCTGGCCATAAAATTCACTGTGCAACTGTCCATGTTCTCACTTTCTTACCCTTCTGTTGTAACCTCTGAATCCAGATGGCAGCAATATAAGATGAAAACAATATGGATCTCTAAGTCACTGCTTAGAGGAAAGCCAGAGAAGGACTATGGGGCTTATTTGTTATAACCTAGACTTGCTTACCCTAATATGTATTCTGTAAAGGTGGGGACATTTAAGTTTAGTACTGAAGAAGAAATATCTAGGCTAAGTCAGGTAAGATGACCAGCTTTAATGATCTTATTCCAGCTACATGGGGGAAAAAAAAACTTATACCAAAAAATAGCCAGATTACCAAGCAAAATATCTTGATCAAATACCAAAGTCTTGAATGAACCCCAGTTTTCTGCTTGAGAAGAACTGGGTGTTATGCTTCCAGTCACCAAAGTAAAGACTGCAGAAGTCTCCTGAAAAAGTCTGATTCACACCTGAGACAGTTTTAACAAGAAAGAAGGAGGTAGTAAGTTTGTTGAAGGAATCACTTTCTCATAATAAAAATGGATTGTCCAATTCTCAACCCACTGAAATTCACAATTTGATGAAGTAGAATAGAGGAGACAGAGACAGAATGTCAAGTTTATTCAAGCCCTAGAACCTGCGATCCAGAATTTTTTCTTTCAGGAAGTCTCTTCTGCTCAAATGTTAAATGTGTCCCTGCTTAAACGTTGCTTCCTCAGAGAATCTTTCTGATAGCTTGATACAAAGCAGTCATCCAGTTACTCTCTTTTAAATCTCACTATTCTAATTCTCTGTGTAGTGCTTCCCACTCTCTGATATCTTTATGAATTTTGTTTGTTTGATTATCGGCCATCTCCCTTCACTAGACTAGGGGAAGGAATACCTTGTTCACCTCTCTCTCTAGCATGTTGCACAGTGGCTAGCACATAGTAGGAGCTCCATAAATGTTTGTTGAATAAATAAATGACAGGAGGTCAAACAAGACTAAAAAAGCAAACGTTTTGTTTTGAGACAGATAGGTAAATATACTGAATGGCCAAGTTGGGATATGTCTCAAATGAGAACTACAAGATGGCCATATTTGTCATTCTGCATCAAAGAAAAACCAATGTCAATTGGCATCAATATCTTGACTCTTTTAAAATTAAATTTTCTCAAGTGGTCACATGGGAGCAGGTCTATTTCTGGAGAATACGTTTTCTAAACTCAACAAAATCCCAGGGCATTAAGTAGTTTTGATATAATGGAATTTGTATACATTAGACTCCTTTATTTCAATTTGTCTCAAATCACTTGATGCCCTAGATGCAATTATTGCTTTAGAAGCTAAAGTAAGCAAATTCTTTTTTCAAAAGGAATATGAATTCTTGGACTTGGGCCTCCACTACCTGCCCTAACTTCTTTGGACACTGAGGTGTGGGCATTTTAGAACTGAGTTATCAGATTATAAGAGCATGTAGGGGGTCTGTTCAGTGACTTAATATTATCTTCAGAAAATCAACTAAAATTTGTTTAAATATCATGTCTGAAATAAATGCAAAGACTAAAGGGATGTGGTTGCAATCCTGAAACTAGAATCTATAGCCAGAAAATAGGTTATGAAGAAAATAGACAAAAATTGCCTGGATCTTGGCCCTAAAGGTCAAGTATTGCTGGTCACAAAACAAGGAGCAATTTGTCAGGGAAACTGAGGGACTCACATAATAGTTTTAGTAACAATTACTACAACTAACATTTATTTAGTGCTTACTATGTGCCAGGCACTCTGCCAAGTGCTTATCATACATCATCTCATTTAATTCCTTGGAATGTGTGCCGCTGGGGGCCATGTTAGTAATTTCTATCTACCTGTCTGGAAACTTAGGTTAATTACTGTGTTAGTCCATTCCCATTCTGCTATAAATAAATACCTGAAACTGGGTAATTTATAAAGAAAAAAATGTTTAATTGGCTCATGGTTCTACAGGCTGTACAGGAAGCATGATGCTGGCATCTGCTCGGCTTCTAGGGAAGCCTGAGGTAACTTTCAATCATGGCTGAAGGCAAAGGGGAAGCAGACCTGTCTTACTTGGTGGCAGAAAGGGCAAGAGAGAGAGAAGCAGGGAGATACTGCACACTTCTAAACAACCAGATCTTTTGAGAACTCACTCACTAGCATGAGAATAGTAGTAGGAGATGGTGCTAAATCATTCATGAAGGACCACCCCATAATCCAGTCACCTCCTACCAGGCCCCATTTCCAACACTGGGGATTACATTGAGACATGAGATTTGGTGGGGACAGATCCAAACCATATCAATTACCTTGCCTGAGTACAGACAGGTTTTCCTGACTCTAAAATTCAAGCTATTAATCACAATCTCTCCAGCTTTACCATTCAAACTTCCCATTGTGAATGTTTGAAAAATGCTTATACTTCCAGAGTGTCCAAAAAAAAGTGTGAAATAAGAAAATATATAGACATATCTTATTTGAGTCATTTTATAATAAAGAAGATCAAAATGTTCAATTCAGGAGATGGTATGTGATATAGTGGAAAAAGTAAAGCATGTTAAAGTCTCTGCGCCCTGCATCCTGCCATAACCATTAGCATGACTCCAATGCCCTCAGTCACCTTCTGTCTCAGTTTGCTGGATTATAAAATGAAATTAATCCCTACCTTATATTTTGCAGTCCTGAGAAAGCTTTCTGAAAGGCCTACCAAATGAAGGATTCTAATAATTCAGGTGGTCTAAACAGTTTTTGTTTTTTTGAGACAGAGTCTTGCTCTGTCACTCAGGCTGGAGTGCAGTAATGTGATCTCAACTCAGTGCAACCTCTGCCTCCCTGGTTCAAGTGATTCTCCTGCCTCAGCCTCCCAAGTAGCTGGGATTACAGGTGTGCTCCACCATGCCCAAATAATTTTTATATTTTTTTTAGTAAAGACAAGGTTACACCATGTTGACCAGGCTGGTCTCAAACTCCTGATCTGAGGTGGTCTAAACAGTTTTAACACATTTTAGGACTTTATTTCACTGTGGCCCACTCACTCACAGAAAATAGAAATGCCACAATATAATCAAATTCTCATCTGCACCACAGGAAACTTAAGTCAGTCTCTGTGGCCTATATTATACTTTTCTTCTGGCCTATATTATACTTTTTCTCTTAAGAGGAATAGAAAAGGGAAAATCCTATATTTATGCTGAGGAGGCAGCATGAGTAGCTTGGAAGAAGGGTGTGTACCAGGTTCTGACCTCACAGCCATTGTGGGAGGCAGCTGGCATATTGTGGCAGTCTGTAAAACATCAGGAGAGCTGAGGCTGTGCCACATCCATCTATTTAAATTCCTTCAATGTTTTTATCACTGCCATGTAAACTATAAAGCTTCAGGATGTGTGTGTGGGTTCTAGGTAGAAAGCTTGGATCAACTTTATATATATTATACTGCAGACAAGATGAAGAAGGGTTTCTTGGTCTGGCTGGCTGCCCCTAAGAGGCAGGGATAATATAGGGAGGGCCTCAGATGTAGAGTAGGGGCTGGGGGAGCTGTGAGGCAGGAAGATGTGGTGCCCAGAGGTGTTGAGCAACCTCAGGGCTGGGTTTGAGGTGGCTCTGTGGTTGAAGGGTGGAGCCCAAGAGATGGTTCAAAACAATGTCTTTCTTCTCTTCCCTTCCCTTCTCTCCCTCCTTCCCTCCCTCCCTTCCTTCCACAAATGTTGATTGTGTGATACATACCAGGCACTGTCCTGGGCACTGGAGATACAGTGATGAAGAACAGTCTTTTACAGAGCAGTTTAAGACATGTTTGAGGCAGATTAGAGGCTAGGGGACAGGCTAGGGTCTGGAATAGGAGGCAAAGTCAAAATATCAAGAACTAATAAAAGCAGAAACAGGATGTAGAAACAGAATATTCATAGTAAGTAGGTTACTGGGAGGGGGCCGGGGGAAGCCTCTTCATGGGGTGGTGGGTGTGCAGGTGAGCAAGCAATAAAGGCACAGGGTTGTGACAGATACAGGGATTTCCCTATCACACTAGACCCATGGGCTCATTAACACTCCCCCCTGCTCCTGTAAACACACCCTGCCCCACTTCCAGCAACCACTGATGATTACGATAATAACAAAGGCAACTAGCAGGCAGAACAGACAGTTCAATTACTAGATAGTTGTCTACAGTGAAAACTGGGGACAGAAAGATAGGCTCTTGAGACCATATTCCTAAATCATGGTTTCGGAGGGAGAGGACCCCAGATCTGTGGCTGCTCAGATTTCTTTTCACCATCTCCCTAGCCCACCACATTCCATCTCCCTGATAGGATGGGTGACCATAGGTCCAGGTTGCCCAAGTTTAAGCTTGTGTCCCAGAGCAGTCATTAATAAAACAGGGATTCTTACATTTAGTGTATATACCAATCACCTAGAGATCCTGTTAAAATGCAAATTCCTATTTAGTAGGTCTGGCTGGGGCCTGAGATTCTGCATTGCTTAAAAACTCCCAGGTGAGGCTGATGCTGTTTGCCTGAGGACTACACTTTGAGTAGCAAAGATATACCTACCCCCGGTTCTCAAATGTAACTACATCAGCATCATCTGGATTGTTGTTTAAAATTACAGATTCTGGGGCCCCAGTCACACACACACACACACACACACACACCACACACACATACACACACACACACACACGCGCGGTGTGCCTCAAGGGGGCTCAGAAAGACCTGCTGTGAAGTAGCCCCACTTCAATAACTTAATCTGCCTTTCCCACCAAATGTTTTTTTTTTTTTTGGATTAAGGGAGCACAAACGGAAAATCAACCTGTTACCTTTAATGAATACATCTCAGTCTACACACAAGAGAAGGCATCATGGGAGCTGGCAGCTCTCAGAGGGCATTGAGAGCGTAGTAGCTCTTTCTAAAAGAGCCACTCTAGAGTTTTTCCTTCAGACGTCCTGGTGTTTAGTTTTGTGGCACACATCAGGCTTTGTGGCAGTTGGTTAATATACTGTGAGACAAGAACTGAAAACTAGGCACTGTGCGGGACAGGGAAAGATGCACTCTCTGTCTTTAGAAGATTTGAAATTAAATGGTAAGATTTCAGATTCTTTCAAAGCCCGAGCTAAACACATAAAAAAAAAAAATCAAACAGAACACCAGAGTTCTGAAAACAGAATTGCAGTGGATGGGGTTGGAAAAGAAAGGCTTCCTTCCAGTTAGAAGTCAATTTCACACCGTGTTTTGCAGGAGCGGGTCCAGCAGATTCGTGGAAATGGATGGAGGCTGCTGAGTTAAGAGACTGAGAAGTGGAGGTACCTAGGAAGGGCCTCCCTGAAAATACATCGGGTTGTAAATCCCGGGAATAAAATAACCTCCATTTGTCAGGAACTCACATGGCACTCCCCTCTGACAGCTCTGATGTTGACCGCCCAGGGCAGCAGCCAGACCGCGTCCTGTCCTGCACAGGGCCAGCACTGCATGGTCCAGCGATACACCGTGCCTGGAGCTTTAGAGGCCTCCCCAGGAGTGCTACTGCGGTTTTTTTTGCCCAGCAGTAAAATAACACCTAATCAGCGAGTTGCCAGCTGCAACCTGTTCCGACCCACTCCTCCCTCCCCGGCACCATTCCCAGCTATGCCAAAGTGGCCCCACGCGGGCAGAGGCGAAAGACGGACATGAGGTGGGTCAAAACTCGGAATCTGCGCCAGAAGCAGATTTTCCACGCGCCTCAGAGCAGGGTCGGGGAAAGGCACACTTGGGGCTTCTGAGACAGAAGGGAAGGGCAGGGAAAGGGCTGCCCCCCAGCAAGACACAGTTGGGTGAACAACTCAGTCTTTGCCTCGTTGACAAAGGCGAACGAGGGACTCGCGCCAGGCTGGCTGAAACTGACTGGTGAAAAGCGACTTCTGTAATTCAGGGCCCTCCTCGTGCAAAGGAAACTTTGGCAAAGCCGAGAGACAGGCATGCTGTCTCCAGGCGAAAAGACGTGAACCGTGGGACCTGACGGGCTCCAAAGCCTCGGATACAGTTGCCCGAGGCCCCCAGCCCGCCCCCGGAAGGCCAGGACTGCCAGGGACGCAGCGTGAGGGCGCTGACTGCAGCTCCGGGCCTCAGGGTCCACGCTCTCCAGCCGCACCGGCTCACCAAGCTCCCAGCCCACTTCTATGATCACGAGGGCGCAAGGCTAGCCAATCCGGGGTGGCCACTGCCCGGCCCTGCGAGGAGTCGAGGAGCGCTGGGAAACTGCGCGGTGCTGAGAGGTACAAAGAACAGGTCCTAGGGATGGGGGCAGTAGGAGGGGACTCGGCACACCCTATGTCAGTTTGTCAACAAGGATTTGCTGAGAGGTCGCACTGTGCTCAGTATAGCGGCTGAATTTGGCTCCCACTTCCTACCTAATGGGCTTTGGGACATACATAGTGAATAACCTGTCAGTGATAACAGTGTGCTGAAAGACTCGCCCCGACAGCTACTACAGGAACCTCAGAAAGGAGGGGGGCGTCCCTGTTAGTGGCTAATACTGGATTTATTATTAGTGTTCGTGGCTGGCGCCAAGCCAGAGATCATAATATAGAACAAATAAATGTGAAATTTCTTACATCCAAGTGGCCAGGGAAAACCTATACTAATTACATGGTACAAACCTGCTGTGATCATGTGCTAAACTGAGTGGCAGAGTACAGCCGTAGAGATATCTCTGAAGGCCAGAGTGATCAGGAAAGCCTTTGTGGAAGAGGAAGAACTGGAGTTAGGTGCTGAATGACTGCAGGATATGAACAAGCAGAGGAAAGTGGGAAGGCATTCCAGGAGGGAAGGGGCAACATAGCCAAAGCCCTGGGGATGAGCATGGTGGGATTATGGAGTTTTGGAGGGATTAGCCTGTTTGGAGTTTAGCAGGTGTTCTGAAGAGCATGGGAGAGAAGAGAGCACAGGCAGCTGGAGTGTAGAGAGGCGGGCTAATTGCAGAACACCACAGTGCCTAGGAAGGTCTCAGCTGTCAGGGTCTTCTCCTGAGACTCATTTCCAGCTCCTTTTGAGGTTTAGGAAGATCTTTCATCAGAGTTTCAAACACTGTAGTTAATGTTTAATTCTTTCTCACTGAATCCCCATGGAACGGGACAAAAAGCAAGTGCTGCTCCTCTGAGGTACTAAAACTCTGGTGCTGAGGATGAGGCTGCTCCAGAGGGACCTTTGAGAGAGAGATGGGTATCTTATGAGTTTCATAAGTCTTTTAGGCAAGAAAGCAGGAGGAGATGCTGAAGGGACCCACTAAGGAAGCAGAAAAGGTTTTCCTTCTCCTCTCTGCAAGAGGCATCAGGATTCCCTTTGAAAACAGAACATCCAGGACAGGTCAAAAGGACAGGGCAGAAAAAGTCAAGAATATGTGCTCTCACCACTTCTCTTTAGCTTTATACAGGAGATCCTAGCCAGTGCACAAGGGCAAGAAAAGACATTAAAAACATACAGACTGAAGCAGGAAGAAGTAAAACTGTCCTTATTACAGGTGGCATGAGTTTGTATGTAGAAAAGCCTAAGAAATCTATAAAAGTCTACTAGAACAAATAAGTAAACTTAGTAAGGTTGCAGGACACACTATAACAAACAGTCCAAAAATGAAGTTAAGAAAACAACTGCACATATAATAGCATAAAAAGAATAAAATACTTAGGAATAATTTTAACAAAAGAAGTTTAAGACCTATATACTGAAAACCTCAAAATATTGTTGAGAAAAACTTAAAAAGATCTAACCAAATGGAGAGACACACAATGTTCATGGATTGGAAGATTCAAAATTGTTAAGATAGCAATTGTCCCCAAATCAATCTATAGTTTCAACTCAACCCATATAAAAATGTTTTTTTTTGTAGGACTTGACAAGCTGATACTAAAATTTATATGAAAATGCAATGAACCTAGAGAAATCAAAACAACTTTGAAAAAGAACAACGTTGGATTTTAAAATAAAGCTACAGTAATCAAAACAGTGTGGCATTGACTTAAAGATAGGCATATACATCAATGGAATCTGTAAGAATAGATTCCAGAAATAAACTCTTATATTTATAGTCTATTGATTTTTGACAACGGTGTCAAGGTAATTCAATCATCTTCAATAAATGATGCTGGAGCAATGGATATTCCTGTGCAAAAAAAAAAAAAATTCTTACCTCACACCAACCATATGTAAAAATTAACTGAAAATGAATCACAGCCTAAATGTAAGAGTTAAACTATAAAATTCCCAGAAGAAATCATACGAGAAACATGGATTAGGCAAAGGTTTCTTAGATGTGATACCAAAAACATGATCCTTAAAAATTAATAAATTCACCTTTATCCAAATTTAAAACTTTTGTTTTTCAGAAGATACTATTGAGAAAATGGAAAGGCAAGCCACAGACTTGAAGAAAATATTTGCAAATCATATAGCTGATAAGGGACTTATATTCAGAAAATATAAAGAATTCAATAAGGCCGGGCGCGGTGGCTCAAGCCTGTAATCCCAGCACTTTGGGAGGCCGAGGCGGGTGGATCACGAGGTCAAGAGATAGAGACCATCCTGGTCAATACGGTGAAACCCCGTCTCTACTAATACAAAAAAAATTAGCTGGGCATGGTGGCGCGTGCCTGTAATCCCAACTACTCAGGAGGCTGAGGCAGGAGAATTGCCTGAACCCAGGAGGTGGAGGTTGCAGTGAGCCGAGATCGCGCCATTGCACTCCAGCCTGGGTAACAAGAGCGAAACTCCGTCTCAAAAAAAAAAAAAAAGAACTCAATAAGACAAACTGATTTTTTTAAATGAGTTAAATGAGCAAGATTTGGATATTGCACCAAAGCAGACATATGAATGGTCACTAAGCATATGAAAAGATGTTCAACATTATTACTCATTAGAGAAATGCAAATTAAAACAATAATGAACCATTAATACCCACTGACAATATCAACTGTCAACAAGGATGTGGGGAAATTGAAACCATAGAATGATACAGCTAATTTAGATAACTATTTGGAAGTTTCTCAAAATGTTAAATACATGTTTACTATACGATCAAGCAATTAAACTCCTAAGTATCTACACAAGAGAAATGAAAACATAGATTCACATAAGGACTTATATGCAAATGTTAATAGCCATGTTATTCATACTACTCCAAGCTGGAAATAATCCAAATGTCCCTTAGCTGGTGTGTAAACAAAATGTGTTATATTCATACAGTGGACTACTACTTGGCAATAAAAAGGAATGAACTACTGATACATGCAACGATATGGATGAATTTCAAAAACATGCTAAGTAGAAAAAAATCAGACATAAAATATGCTTTGTATCTTTTTTTATGTGAAATTTCTAGAAAAGGCAAAAATATAGAAGTATTCTAAAGTTGAATTATTATAATTGTCATTATTGTACAAGTGTATAAATTTACTTAAAATCAAACTGTATCCTTATAATAGGTAAACTTTATGGCATATAAATTATACTTCAATAAAGCTGTTAAAACAAAGGACAGAGAGACTGCTAGATAGATCTTTGGGGAGAAGGGGTTTGTGTGCGTGTGTGTGTGTATGTGTGTGAGTATATGTATATGTGCGTGTGTGGTTATAGGAGGACAGGAAACACCTATGGGAGACAGTAATGGATTTAAGTGCAATGAAAAAACATAGGGACTCTGGAGCCAGCATGCTAGCTTTGAATCTTGATTCTACTACTTACTAACCATATGAACTTGAGACATTTTAATTACCCTCTTTAAGCCTCAGTTTTTCCCTCTGAAGTGAGGCTAATGGTAAATCTCATGATAGTTGTACCATTAAAAGTAATATACATATTGTCTGGGTGCAGTGGCTCATGCCTGTAATTCCAGCACTTTGAGAGACCTAGGTAGGAGGATTGCTTGAGGCCAGGAGTTCAAGACCAACCTGGGCCACATAGCAAGACCCTGACTCTAGAAAAAATAGCCAGGCATGGTAGCACCTATAGTTCTAGCTATTTGGACTGCTGAAGTTGGAGGATCAGTTGAAGACAGGAGTTTGAGGCTGTGGTAAGCTATGATTGTGCCACTGCACGCCAGCCAGGGTGACAGAGCAAGACCTTGTCTCTAAGAAAAAAAGAAAAATAATTAAAAAAATTAAAATAATATATATTGAGGGTAATGTACGGGATGTGAGGGAAAATTCTGAAACCAATTACTTCTAGAGAAAAGTCAGAGCTTTGTTTTAACTGTAGAACTGTGGTTCTCTGGTCATATTATAGCAGAATTATAAGCCTCTCACTGTACTGAATAAGCTGACTTATTAGGGAAAAAGGCTGGGAATGTGGCCAGAGCCTTAGTTTCCAATACTGTTCTGCCACCATTACACCGTGTGACTATAAAAGGGTTCCTTAACCTCTCTGGGTTCCTAGATATGCCCCCCTCCCAAAAGTGGTTGTTGGGATACTTCAGAAGCCAGAGCTTATTATCAACATTAAAAATGCCGGGTGTAAGGCAATGATGATACAGAGGACAGGGTGGTGGCTGGGGCCCAGCATGAGAGGCCAACATCTCTGTGTTTGTGAACTGGGATATGAGAATAGTAGCTTAGCAGGAGGCCATGGAAATTTTCACAAACCAAACTTGGCATTTGGAGCTGAGTTGGAAAATTGTGAACACAGGATGTTGCTGAAAATGGTGCCCGACAGATCTGCTACCTGAGGTTTTGGCAGGCTTCACCCCCTGCTAGTTGATTGCAGAAGGATGTTGGGTCATCAGGAAATAGGGGTTTGAAATGATCCCACAGGAAGGTGTGAACAAAAACAGAAGCAACAACAACAAAAAAACAGCCTAGTCAAGTTAGCTGGGGGAGGGTGGGTGTTGGATGGGAGACAAGTGAGTTCTCACTTTCTTCAACACTTTAGAAATTTCTAAGGAGGAGCCTTGCTGGCATTCAAGGATGGCACTGTGATAGATCCCCCATTTACCCCTCCATCATCCATGAACACCTCCTGGGGGTGGACAGGAAAGCAGCAGCTTGAGGGGAGGACTCATTTCTGGTTTAGGATGCTGGCAGTCTCCATGTAACAGTTTGCAGTGGACACTGCTATTTTTTTTTTTTTTTTTTTGGATGCCTTGAACACACTCCCACTTTTTTATGGTAAGATCACTTGGATTATTTGGGGGGAATTTCCTCTTTCCCATTACATACAGTCTTGGTGGGGCTGTCAGTAAAGCATTCTGCCCTCCTTTAGCCAATTAAATTCTCTCTCCTGGACTCTGAATTGAGAAGAGTGATGAAAAAGAATGAAAAAAACCTGTTGGAGAAGACCTGATTCCATGGACTTCACTCAGCCTTTACTCACTCCTGCTCCTGGAATCTCAGCTCTGTCCCAGTTTCTTAATTGTTCTTCCATTCTGTGAACCCCTGATATCATCCATTAAACTCTGTTTTGCTTAAGTTATCTGTGGCCCATTTGTGTTACAAAGAACAGACACAGAACATGACTGTGAAACTGCATGGGAGAGTTTTCATAAGGGACTTGTGGGGGAATAGAGGAGCCTGGCTTCAGGTAGCCACTTTCAGTCTTCTGATTTTTCAACTTTCTAGCCATGTGACCACAGGCAAGTCGCTGTATCCCTCTGAGCCTCAACTTCTGTAAAGTTGAGATATTATTACTTTGCATCACTGTCAGGATTAAATGTGTTTATTCAATTATTCATGTAATACTTACCCAGCAGCCACCATTTGCCTGGAACTCTGGGAGGAACCAGAATAGAGATGTAAATAAGACAGACATTGTATAGTCTCTGTCTTCATGGAACATACATTCTAACCGGAAGAGAGATACTGAATATGTTTACAACACTGATGATGTTAAAATTGAAGTTCAAGGCACTATCGGAGTGGTTAACACAAGGACCCAGGAAATCTAGTAGAGAGCCATGTATGGAAGACCCTTAAAAACTGTGACTTCCTTTCCCCCTTCCTTCTCTTGTTTTCTTCTTCATCATACCACTTTACATTTTGCATGTATGTTTTATTTGCCATTTATGGCCCACGTTCTTCTTATACTCGAATTAGAATGCTCCAAAGAAGTCCTGAATTGGTTCAGTGATTGACATCTGCCTGTTGTGTTTGAAGTATAAATTGGAACCTACTCACCCCAATAGAGAAGCAAACTTGGTGGGGGTGCCTTGTGTTGGGCATAAGGGAAGAACAAGGTTCAGAGGATGGGGAAAGAATAGAGTTTAATACCTTTAGAATTAATTGTTTCTCAAGTTAACTAGGTCTAGTAGGAGTCAAGATGAAAGAGGCTTGCCTAAACTTGATATTGACATAACTAGGGTAGGCAATTTCCCTGATCTGCTAGGTAGCTCTAGGTACCCTTCTAGCATTACAATATCCCAGAAGTTATTCACAGAATTTTGGCACTAGAAAAGATCTTAGAGAACATTCAGAAAGGGTTTTATGTAGTGTGAGGAAACCATGGCTCACTAGAGTTAAGCCTTAACCATGTCCTGAGTGTGCAAACTCATGACATCTTTAGACCCCAGCCTGGCAGTCAGAGAGCCCAAAGTGGTTCTTCTCTCATGTGGACAAATTCTGGTAGATGTGCCCCCTGAGAAATAGCCTGTGCTAACAGTTACTACAAAGGATCTCGGCAAGGACCAGAGGAATGTGGCACTGCACTAGGTATGAGGCAGGGACAAAGACAATAAGATACAAGTCCTGTGAGGTTCTTCTGACAGTTTGGGGAGTTGAGACACAAAAAATGCCAGATAATCACACAAGCAACACTACACGAGAACTCCTATTGGACATGGTCACGTCAACATCTCTGAAGCACAACTCATTATTTCTGCCCACTCAACTCTTAAGTCTCCTGTTAGAGATGTCTTCTTTGCAGACACATGTATCTATTAATAGTAGCATTATTCTCCGGTTACAAAGGCTTGAAATTTTGAAGTTGGTTTTTATTCCTATCTCTCCCTCAATACCACATCCAGTATTTACTGGGACCTGTTGATCTGGTCCTTAAATGCTACCCCATCCTGTCCAAAGACACCAGAGTAATATTCCTAATATACAGCTCTTGTATTATTCCTCTGCTCAGAATCCTTTAGGGTGCTCCAGAACATTATTTGCAGAATGAACACCAAACTCCTTAGTTTAACGTTTGTGGTCCCTTATGATCTACACTCAGCTTCCATTTCTTCCTTCTAATCCTGGTACTTTCCTACAGGAATGTGTTAACCAAGTTATTTATTTTTTGTATTATAATGCTTTGACATCTGGGGATTTGCTGACCCTGGAGTGGCTGCCCCTTCCAGGGCTAGCCAATTCCTAGAGACCATAAACAACTTGCCCTTGAGCATACCTTTCAAAGGCAAACCAACCAATCCAGAGCCCACACCTGCAAATACCTTCTCTGTTGGGCTGTCATACTTAGGACCATAATCTCCTGCCCTAATCACTCCAGGGCCAGTTACCAGACAACTAAGGGTAGTCCCTACGCCCCTGAGCTAGCTGAAATTATTCAAACTAGTCAATCCTTAATCTGCTTAATCTGCCTTGCCCATTCTTTCCCATGGAAACCACCATAAAGGCTCTTGCTCATGTTTTCTCATTTCCTTCTGCCTCCTGACAGACTCTGGTGCTTCCTTGAGTGGCCCTGGTGGTATGGCATGCCCGCTTCTCTTGGCATCTGTGAGTACAACTGTCTTTTTGATAACAGTCATCTAATCTGCTGGCCTGGCTATACCTAAATAATAATAAAACCATTACATTTTAAGACAAGAAACCCTATGCTCCAGAGGGGTTCTTTCTACTTTCCAAAGAGGCCCCTGCTTTCCTATGCCCATGTCTTTTCCTGTGCTGTTTGTCGTTCTCAGAATGTACTTTCTCTGCCACATCTGCATCTTACAATTCTATCCCTCTTTCAATATATTCTTGCTGGCATGGTCTTGAATCTCTGTTGATAACATGTATTTAAAGATGACAGTGTGAGGTTCAAGTTGGCTTGTAACTTACCACACAGCAAGTTGAAGGTGGCATCAGGCTCAAAGCCTAGAAGACTTTCTCTGTGCCCCTCCCAATCATTCTATTGGCTTAGGTCAACTGAGTGTGTGCAACAAAAATGGGTATTAGTCAACTTGACAACAGAAGGGATTACCTAGAAGGATGCTGGGGCAGCTCATAGGATTTGAGGAGCTGAAAGACCAGAGATCAGGTGAAGTGGGAACAAGGACAGCCCTAGTGATAAGCTTTTGTTGATTTGCAGTAGCTTTGAAGGTCTCTTAAAAAAAAAAAAGAAGAAGAAGAAGAAAAAGAAAAATGAAAAAATAAATAAATAAATAAAAAAGATAAGCCTTTGAATCTTCTCTCAGGATCCAAGTCTTTACTAGAACTCAGCTTAAGCCCACTCCCTTAAGGTTTTAAATATCTGGAAGTGACAATTTGAGGGACCCAACCTGTTAGGTATATTCCCTGGATCAATTAGCTATGGTAGGATGTGTTGGTGAGACAAGGTAGGGTCCCAGAACACTGATGTGATCACTGGGGACCACTCCTGTGTATTAAGAGTTTCCCCCCCAAAATGCAACTGTTGAGACCTGCTAATCTGAATCCCTTAACAGCCATCCTTCTAATATATAAAATACTAAGTTCTTCTAAATAAAATGAGACAGTGGAAGGGTTAGATAAAAACAGCTTCAAAGCAAAGCTACTTTAATAGTTCAATAAATAGTCATTGAATGCTAACTCTGTGCATTCAAAAGACTTATGCGAGATGCTGGGTGAGTAAAGGGATGAAGTTGGAATGTGAAAATCTGAAGGACCTGGCAGCTGCTCAAGGATAAGATGGGGCATGCAAATCATGACACTGAGAGGCAGGATAAAGGAAATGATGCTCCACAACCGATACAAAATGCTACAAAGTTTTACAGCATGGAGAGATTCTCTAAAATTTATATCCAGAGGAAAACCCAAAAGCTAAAGTCCAGATTTTCCTTCTTATTGCAACTTCCTCATATGCTGGAAAAACTATACATGACTTCACATGCAAAGGAACACAATGTTCTTATTTCCACCTACTGCAGTCCAGCTGCCAATTCAATGTGTGCCACCTGTTAATTGTGCAATTAAGGAAGTATTCGGTTCAGTGGACTCATGTGCCGCTACTAAACTCCTGCTTGGATGGATTGTATAAACATGGTATCTGGGAAGGAACCAAGGCTATGGTGTTGCAATATATTTGAATCCATCTCACATTGCGGTGATGAGAGTAAGAAGAATTTAAACATCTTAGTCTCACTGGGCTTATTAAAACAACTTTTGCTTTATTGAGAGCACCCAGGTGCATCTCATGCCCTCTCAAGGTCAGGGAAGGTGAGTTTAGGATATGATGTGGGGGTAGGGGAATGCAATGGCTTCTTCATTTACTACCCAGTGGTTACCACAGGCACAGGAGGAGGCAGAGGCAAAAAGGATGTAGAGAAAGGGAAGGCTGGAGAAACAAGTGGGCAAGGAAATTAAGGAAGGAGGACGGAGGACGGTGTATGTTTGAGATCAGAGCAAAAGGAAAAGAAAAGAGCTTGGAGTTGTTTAACACTGTTTTCAGTGTCGAAGTTGGGAAGAATGAGTAAAACAGAACCGATCTTTTTTTTTTCTGAGACGGAGTTTTGCTCTTGTTATCCAGGCTGGAGTGCAATGGCGCGATCTCGGCTCACCGCAACCTCTACCTCCTGGGTTCAAGCAATTCTCCTGCCTCAGCCTCCCAAATAGCTGGGATTACAGGCGTGCGCCACCATGCCCAGCTAATTTTTGTATTTTTAGTAGAGACGGGGTTTCATCATGTTGACCAGGATGGTCTCGATCTCTTGACCTCGTGATTCACCCGCCTCGGCCTCCCAAAGTGCTGGGATTACAGGCGTGACCGGTCTTATCTTTAGCAGTAGAGAGTGAGGAGATAGTCAGTTGAACGAAGGAGAAAATGAGCCTGTTAATATTTCTGTAGGCCCACTATGCATCAGGCACTGCTGCATTTTCTTCTTGGGAACTTAAGAACAGAAGCCTCCAGCATTTGTACTTGGAAAAACGTACAAAGATATCTCAGACATTTCCTTCTCCTTAATATATACTATAGGCTTCTCTAGAATTTAGAATTCTAGATTTCAGTTTTCTTTTAGCCCAGTATTCAGTCTCCACCGCTTGGTCAGAGGGCTTAGACCCCTTTTGTTTAGAGGTTGAACATTCACACTTATACGCAGTTGGGATGCCCTCAGTATTGGGAGAGTTGGGATGGGCGGCAGTTCACTTAGCTAGGGCCTCACAGACACTAAAGGCAGGGCCTCAAATATAGACTTCTAACATTTACCTAGAAATGAGGTTGTATTAGGTTGAACTACATGACATCATTGATTTTCTAGGTTAAAAAAATAGTTGAGGCCGGGCGCGGTGGCTCACGAGGTCAACAGATGGAGACCATCCTGGTCAACATGGTGAAACCCCGTCTCTACTAAAAATACTAAAAAATTAGCTGGGCATGGTGGTGCGTGCCTGTAGTCCCAGCTACTCAGGAGGCTGAGGCAGGAGAATTGCCTGAACCCAGGAGGCGGAGGTTGCGGTGAGCCGAGATCGCGCCATTGCACTCCAGCCTGGGTAGCAAGAGAGAAACTCCGTCTCAAAAAAAAAAAAAATAGTTGAATATCAAGTTTCATGTGGCTCAACTTAATACATACATTCATTATAAATTATGTGTTAAAGGTATTAATTTGTTAAATGAAAATATTTAAAAACTATCATTTTCAAAAATCTGCTTTGTCATTCAAAAAAATAACAGAGCTGGGCATGGTGGCATGTACCTGTAATCTGAGGTACGAAGGACGCTGAGGCAGCAGGATCACCTGAGCCCAGGCATTTGAGTCCAGCCTGTTCAACATAGCAAGAGCCTGTGTCTAAAAAAAATATTTAAATATATATATATATTGGGATCCGCTCGGTTTCTGCCGGTCGTCTCAAGATGGCGGACACAATGAGCCGGCGCCGCGCCGGTTGCCTGTGAGGTGGCTGTGAGGACGAACGGTCGGCGAGGCTCCACAGTTCCGCCAGAAGACCGTCGTCCAAGCAGGCGGAAGGGAGGAGGCGGCCCAACAGTGAGCCACTTTCCCGAGGCGCCAGCGCGTCGCCCGCCTCGCCCGGGTTGGCCCCTCGGCATCCTGCCCGCCCCGGCCCTGCACCGCCGCCGCCTTCCCCGGACGCTGACCTACCGCGTGCTGCGGAGCTTCCACGTTGCCAAGGTGTTCTGCGAAAACTCAGACAAGATTAACTGTTTTGATTTCAGCCCCAACGGCGAAACGGTCATCTCAAGCAGCGACGACGACTCCATCTTGCTCTATGATTGCCAGGAGGGCAAACCCTGTTCAGTAAGAAATATGGCGTGGACCGGGCCGGGCGCGGTGGCTCACGCCTGTAATCCCAGCACTTTGGGAGGCCGAGGCGGGTGGATCACGAGGTCAAGAGATCGAGACCATCCTGGTCAACATGGTGAAACCCCGTCTCTACTAAAAATACAAAAAATTAGCTGGGCACGGTGGCGCGAGCCTGTAATCCCAGCTACTCAGGAGGCTGAGGCAGGAGAATTGCCTGAACCCAGGAGGCGGAGGTTGCGGTGAGCCGAGATCGCGCCATTGCACTCCAGCCTGGGTAGCAAGAGAGAAACTCCGTCTCAAAAAAAAAAAAAGAAATGTTTTCATATATCTTGGGGTCAGAGAAAGGAACAAATACAGAAGGACCTTGCTTGCAAGAAGCCATGCAGTTAGTCACTGCAGTTAGTTGTGTGAGGCTAGGTGGTCAGACAGGCCTCAGGCTATAGTGTTGGGTGGGAAAAGGGCCTGAAAGGGAGGAAAGGGGGAGGGTAGCAGGTGAGTTCCTAGGGCTGGAAGGTTTAGCAACAGCCTGGTGCAGTGCCCTGTCATTAAGACAAACCCATGGTCCTCCTGGATGCCTACCAAGCTTGGTTTGTATAAAAGCAAGGTGGGGGTCTATTTTTGTACATGAGATATGTCACACTTTCCTGTGGGCCAGTATTGTGAAGTGAGTCTGAATTGTTTACACTGATGCCTTCCCTGCCCACCACAGATTTTGTACATAGTCTTCAGATGATACCACCCCTTTCCCCAGTTGCCAATCAAGAGCTGCTTCTAGGCCTGTGTTACAGTTAGCTTTTTTATATATGACCTTTGATTTCTGTTGTATTTTAGCACAGTGTATGAACCTTCATTTAAATACATCTGTGTGCATACAGGTATGCATATATGTGTATGCGTTTGCATGTATCTCATCTGTAGTTTCTGAGAGTTCAGCTGAAGCAGATGGAGTCCTGCAGCCCAGGAGACAGACTGCATCCTTGCTGACAGTGTTTGCCACAAGTGTTAGTGAGTTTTCCCTATTAACGTTTTCATTTTGGAGGACTGAATGAAGCAAAGCTTATAGTGTTTGCTGTTTCCATGGCAGCTAAGGGAGGGTCTTGGGATGTCTCCTGTGTTCCTCAAGCCGCACTTTAGGGTCCTCTCTGCAGTATTAGACCCCTTTTTGCTTGGTGGTGCTCTGTCTGTGCCTGTGTGTGTGTGTGTGTGTGTGTGTGTGTGTGTGTGTGTGTGTGTGTGTGATAGTCACTCTTGCATGGCTTCTGTGTCTGGCTTGTGGCATTTGGGGATAGGGTGCTGGAGCAAGAGCATTTTCAGTTTGAGGCCTCGCTGCAAATGATAGATCACTCCCGTTTACCTGGTATGTCTGCTTGCTTGCTGCTTTGCTTTGCTTTCTCTCAGAAGAGGAAGGGACTCTAGTCAGGCCCAGGCTGAGTGAGGAGAGCTGCAGCTGGCCGATGGCCTTCTTAGAGCAGAAAGAGTGGTGGTATGTCATTTTACTAAGTTCCTAAACAAACATTTATGCAGGCAACACTCCTTGCAGATCCAGAAACTGAGGCACAATAAGGTTATGACTTGCTCAAGAATACGTAGCTGCTAGGGAGTAAATCAAGGCATCACAATTTCTGTTCAGCGGCAGGAATAGGCTGTGAATTGCTAGCACTTTTTCTTTTTAAAGCAATTACTTTTTGACTTGTTCCTTCTCAAACTGAAAGTGCAAGAGGTGTACACCTTTCCCAAATGTAGGGTAGAATCTGCAGGATGCTACCCACTGTATAGCTCTGCTTTCCCAGAGAGGAAGGACATTTAGAAACCAAATGATCTTAATTGTTACTGCCCACCCCTGGCTTTTCAGGGTAGAAAATTCATGATAGGAATAATTGCTAAGAGAGAGTGCTTGGAACCGTGAGTTAACAGGAAAGGCTACATAACCTCACATATCTGAAACCAGAGCAGCCACAAAACATGACTTATCCAGCAGCGGGAAAAATGATTTGTATTTGAGTTCCTGTGTATCCCAAACTGAGGCACCATGTTCTTTGAAAACATGCCACCTCATTTTTTGGGCCCTGTGGTTGCAAAACTGCCTCCTGAGTTAAGAAGGAAAGGGAAAAGATAAACCTGGATGTGGGCGGAGATGATGTGGTGGGCGATAAGGCAAAATAAAAGAAGAAGTTCTGAGGGCTGGGGCTGCATGGATTCTCTTAGCAGAGCCAGAGGTGCTCAAGCTCTCTTGGGGGTGGATGGGGAGTGGGGCACCAGTGTTTGCCACCCTCTTAGGAGTCAGGGCCAAAGCCACTGATGTGTATTTGACAGCAGCACTGCACTGCTCAGTCAGAGGGATACTTAAAAAAAATTGTTTCCCATTGCAATTATAATTACTGCTTATTAATGAAAATTTGGGAATTTTAAAAACAATCAGTTTGCCACCCAAATGCTACCACTGTTAATCTTCTGGTGTTAAATGTTCCCCTAGACTTTTCTGTGCATAGATTTTTGGTGTGTTTACATAGTTGTTATTCTACTATATATACAATTTTATGTCCCTTTTGTAGTTACAGTCTTTTTTTTTTTCTTTTTTGAGACAGAGTCTCATTCTGTCACGAGGCTGGAGCACAGTGGGGGCGATCTTGGCTCACTGCAACCTCCGCCTCCAGGATTCCAGCGATTCTCCTGCCTCAGCCTCCCAAGTAGCTGGGACTATCGGTGCGTGCCACCACACCTGGCTGAATTTTGTATTTTTGGTAGAGACTGGGTTTCACCATGTTGGTCAGGCCGGTCTCGATCTCTTGATCTCATGATCCACCCACCTCGGCCTCCCAAAGTGCTGGGATTACAAGTGTGAGCCACTGCGCCTGGCCTTTTTTTTTTTTTAGACAGAGTTTTGCTCTGTCACCAAGCTGGAGTGCAGTGACACAATCTTGGCTCACTGCAACCTCTGCCTCCTGGGTTCAAGCGGTTCTCCTACCTCGAACTCCCAAGTAGCTGGGATTACAGGCGCATGCCACCACACCCAGCTAATTTTTATATTTTTAGTAGAGACTGGGTTTCACCATGTTGGCCAGGATGGTCTCTCTCTCTTGACCTTGTGATCTGCCTGCCTCGGCCTCCCAAAGTGTTGGGATTACAGGTGTGAGCCACCACGCCTGGCCCATGTTACAGTCTTCAACAGAAAAAAAAAGAAAAAACTCATATTGGAATCCTTTAAAAAATGGAAGTGACCTAGGCCCTTCTTGACTCTGAGAGGCTCTGGCTGGAGCCATGTTCTACTTTTTTCCTGGGCCCTTCACAGAGGAGGCCTCATATGTGAACATCATTTGCTGCTCAATACCCTGAGCAAAAATTAGCTGGGTGTGGTGGTGCAGGCCTATAATCCCAGCTACTCGGGAGGCTGAGGCAGAATTGCTTGAACCTGGGAGGCAGAGGTTGCAGTGAGCTGAGATCGTGCCATTGCACTCCAGCCTGGGCAACAAGAGTGAAACTCTGTCTCAGACAAACAAACAAAATGACCCAGAGCAAATCTTGTGTTTCAAATCTGAGTATTTTTCTGTTACATTTCAGCCCGTTTGTTATAGCTGACTGTCTAAATCCATATAAGTTATCCTGTTGCATATTTTTGTATATTTTATATATATATATATCCTGTTGCATATATTTTTTTTTTGAGACAGAGTCTTGTTCTGTTGCCAGGCGCCAGGCATCAGGCTGGAGTGCAATGGCGCAATCTCAGCTCACTGCAGTCTCCGCCTCCTGGGTTCAAGCAATTCTCCTGCCTCAGCCTCCCAAGTAGCTGGGACTATAGGCACACGCCACCTCGCCCAGCTAATTTTTGTAGTTTTTAGTAGAGACGGAGTTTCACAATGTTGGCCAGGATGGTCTGGAGCTCTTGACCTCGTGATCCGCCCACCTCAGCCTCCCAAAGTCCTGGGACTACAGGCGTGAGCCACCGCGCCCGGCTGCATGTTTTTATATCACTGTATCTGTTTGGTCACCTGGTGGCTGCTCAAAAACATCTGTTTTATGTCTTCAGACCTTCTGTGTTCTCCCAAATTCTGCTCTGCAAGCCATGTTCAACTTCCTACAAAGTTTGACATTAATTCTAAATTCATTCATTGAAAATTCAGATCAACATAAAACCTACTTAGCGGACTGGGTGCAGTGGCTCATGCCTGTAATTCCAGCACTTTGGAAGGCTGAGGTGGGCAGATCACCTGAGGTCAGGAGTTTGAGACCAGCCTGGCCAACATGGCGAAATCCTGTCTCTACTGAAAATACAAAAATTCGCTAGGCGTGGTGGTGGGCACCTGTAATCCCAGCTACTTGGGAGGCTGAAGCAGGAGAATTGCTTGAACTTGGGAGGCAGAGGTTGCAGTGAGCTGAGATCACACACCATTCATTGCACTCCAGCTGGGGTAACAGAGCAAGACTCCGTCTAAAAAAAAAGACCTTGGGAAGCCAAGGCAGGTGGGTCACCTGAGGTCAGGAGTTCAAGACCAGCCTGGCCAACATAATGAAACCCCATCTTTACTAAAAATACAAAAATTAGCTGGGCATGGTGGCCTGTGCCTGTAGTCCTAGCTACTCAGGAGGCTGAGTAGTGCTCATTTTTCAAAAATATTCATTGAGGACTGATTCTGTGCCAGGCACTGGAGACGCAATGGTGCATGAAATAGACCTAATTGTTGTCCTGGCACTCACAATCTAGTAGGTGTTATAGAATAGAGGACTGATAATATAGTGCTATAAGTGCCACAACAGGGATGATTGGAAGCTACAAAGTTCTGGGGGAGCAAAGCCATTTCTTAACATAGGGTTGAATGTCTACTTGTCCCCAGCACTGCTCTATATGCCAGAAAAAGAGACAACGAGTCAGAGTAAACTGGGAGGCCTGTGTGAGGAGGCAACATTTGAGCAGGGTACTACTATATGATGAGCAGCGTACTATACAATGAGCAGGACGGGGTCAAGGAAGGATATGGTATTCTGAACTCAGAATGAGACGTAAAATAAGACTTCCTAATGGCAGTGATGCTGAACTGAGACCTGAAGGATGAAGAGGAGTTAGCTAGGTGAAGGAAGCTGGGGTTTGGTGGAGAAGTGCTCCAGGCAGAGGAAACAGGATATGCAAAAGCCCAGAAGAGAAGGAATAGAAGATATAAGAAATCCGTGGTTAGAAAAGATGAGGTGGGTAATAGATTATTACTAGCTCTCCCTTTGTCTGGTAAAATTGTTTTACTTATGTAAGAGCCAGTTTATTTTGTCTACCTTGTTTTCCCTTCTAGCAGTGTAATGTTGGGGTTCAGGGGAGCCCTGAGTTCCCCTGAGAGGACGTTTCTCCAGGTTCTTGGTCTATCATTCCCCCAAGAATGGGAGAGGAGACTACAGCGCAGTGCGCAGTAAATGCCGGACTCAAAAAATGGTTGTAGAAAGTCATTTATTTACGTAGAGAGAAAGAGAGAGAGAAACACCTAACTCTCACACTGAGTGAGAGAAAGAAAAGCTGCTCTCACACTGAGTGAGAAGGCTTACCAGAAGGGGGAAAACCAGAAAAAGAAAGCTCCTCTCACACCGAGTGAGAGAATCCAGGAGAGGAAAGCAGTTTCCACACTGAGTGGAAGAGAATAGAGACATGGAGTTTAGGAGGGGAAGACAGGCTTCCACTAGAGAGTGTGGAAGGGGACTCCAGAGGGGAAAGCCAGGACAGAGAAAGATGGCTTCCACGAGGGTAGAAGGGGATCCAAACATGGAGTCCAAAGGGGTGTGGAAGAAGGGAACTTTTAACCTAGGAGGAATCCCACCTTCTTTAAGACCCCTGGCCAATGAAGGGAGTTCCTTGGAACTTCTGCTGTAGTGATTGACTTTGGTTCTTCCAGCGCCTGCAAAAACTGTTAAATTTCCCGGATGGAGCGAGCTGGGGTGGGGGCATGTTACTGGGAAGTTCTTGCCCTTAAAACTATGCCCCCTTGTGGACCCTGAAAGAGAACACATTCCCTCAGTAGCCTTACTGATACACCAGTCCAAACGTGTTAGGGCAGCTTCCTCAAAGAACATGGCCAAAGGAACTCCTGCCATCTAATGGACAGAGAGAACATCACGATTTGCAGAAAATTAGCATTACTACGGTGTTAGGCTCACAGTATCTCAAGTAACAGCAATTTTCCACTCAATGGTTTAAAAGCCCTAATGTACTAAAACAGGTTAAGAAATATACAAGAATATTCTCAGAGAATGCTCCCCTGTAGGGGGAGATGAAGGCAAACCAGAGGAAGAAAGGAAGGAGGGAAGCTTAACAATTAGGTACTTGTGTCAGCATTGTGTTTAGTGAGTATACTCTCATTCCTCTGAACAATGAGGTAGGCACATAAACCCTGTTTCCAAATGAGGAAACTGCAACACACAATACAGGGAAATTGGCTGACTCTTTTATGTTATGCTGCCTCTGGTCAGGATTTATTTCTGAATCAACAAATGGTGAATAAGGAGGCATTAAAATGTTGCCCAGTTGTGACATCCTTACATTTACATTTAAGACCTCAATGAAAGTACTTAAGATCCCATTTCATTCTCAAGACATTAGAAGAATCTCTGTCTCACTGAGTAATGTACACATCAGCTGGTCCCCAAAGCAGAAGGAGCCTCTGATGCCACATATATTAGAATGGACATATTTTCAAAGCTAAAAAACTGACATGCCTTTTTTTTTAAGACAGAGTTTTGCTCTTGTGGCCCAGGCTGGAGTGCAATGGTGCAATCTCGGCTCACTGCAACCTCTGCCCCCTGGGTTCAAGTGATTCTCCTGCCTCAGCCTCCCGAGTAGCTGGGATTACAGGTATGTGCCACCACGCCTGGCTAATTTTTATTGTTTTGTAGAGACAGGGTTTCTCCGTGTTGGTCAGGCTGGTCTCGAACTTCCAACCTCAGGTGATCTGCCTGCCTCAGCCTCCCAAAGTGCTGGGATTACAGGCGTAAGCCACCACACCTGGTTGAAATGCCTAACAATTTTATACTACTTCTAGTTGAGAGAGACATACTTAAAAATGCAATTTGGATGCAGAAACATTGGCATTCTCAGAACACATCGAGTTTTTGGAATTGAAGCTGTCTCAGAAAAATCCAGATGAATAGGGTTTCACACGTATGAAGATGAATTGCATTAGCAAAGTATAATCAAATGTGTATGTTATGTTTTCCTATAGTACTTTATACATATTTACAAGTCCTTAAATTGATTTTTTAAATTGTTATGGTGCTTGGTACACAGTAGGAGTAAAAACATGACCATAATGGAAAATTGTAAATTTTTGCTCACCTCTTATACAAGGTTGTAAAAAGTTATTACAGATTAAATGTCCAGCAGCTTTTCTCCATCTTCACTGAGGTCAAAGTGATGGGAATGGAGCATCAGCAAATTGGAGTGGAGAGAAATTAGAACTAAGATGGCTGGGATGGGGGTTGCAGGGCTGAGAAGCCTTAGGACACATGACCAAAGAAAAAATGGTATAATAGTTTAGATATTTTAAGAATGATAGGAGCTGCCCTTAGAATGAGATTATTCTGGTGGAGCTTGGAAAACCCCATGGTGTCAGATTCCTGGTCAACTCCAAAGTTTTGACTGAGTACCTGAGTCTCTAAATGCAGTGATGGAAAATGTGGAGGGATATATAACACAGTCTCTGCTTTTCAGCAGCTTATAATCTGTGTATAGAGAAATCAAGGAGATGATCATTTGGACTGATCAGGGAAGGCTCTGTAAAGGGAAGTGGGATTTCTGCTGGCCTAATAATGAATACATTTGGGATATACAGATTGGAGAGAAAGGCATTCCAGGTAATGGTGACTACAAAATCCAAAGGCCCCTTTGGGGTCACTCTGAATCTAAAGCATGGCATTAGAATCTTGGCTTCATTTAAATTACATTTAATGGGGAAGTGTAGTGGTCTAATGTTAAGAGATTATGTAAGAGGAATGAGGCATTTCATTTTTCTTACCATTTGGTGTCAGTCTCAATCAAATAAATTGCACTGAACTTAGGAAAATAGGCACCCTTGTTAAAAGAGGTTTTGGCCTTTGTCAAGAAAGCAAATTAATTTTTTAAAACATAAAAGTGATGTGTTTCCTTTTTATAAGTATACAAGTGATATGACCATTTACCTATGGAGTTTCAAAATAAAAAATTAAAATGACAGAAAGGACACTCACAGAACATCAGGCATTCATTTCACAAACTGTGGGGAAAAGTAAAGATGCATTGTTAATACTTGCCTAAACATTACTCTTACATATACACAGTGTGACTGCTTTTTGTTTTTTTAAATCAGAGCATTTGATTGTAGAGACAGTGGCCAGCAACATGCCAGAAGAAATAAATTTCTACCAGGTAAAAAAGCATGAAGATGAGCGTCTAGAGAGAATTGGAGGTGGCTGGGTTCCCCTGGCCCTGCTCCTTTTTAAGGACAGAGCTAAAATAACAATAACGTGAGGCTACAAATACATCTGTTTCTGATTTATTTTCTTGGTCTTGTCCTAGCTAAAGTCATTTCTAGATCATGTGCTACAGTCTTCAGAGAAGTTATGGAAGGAATTTACACAAAGGGCAAATACATAATTGAATACACGTATAAAAACACATCAATAGAATGTGGATAAAGAACATAGGGAAAAATTCTGATTAGAAGGGAATTGATGGATCTTTCATTTTCTGATTTGTACTACTCACTCCACAGCTGTGTTCAACTACTCTTCTGATTTCAGTTTGTCAAAAGCCCATCCCTTATCTATCCTTCTTGGTTACCTACTGGAGTAACACTGGCATACTCTAAATCTAAAACCAGAGACATATCTATACATTATGTATTCCCTATTTTCCTTCATATGTTAAGTTTTCTAGTGCTATGCCTGTTATTTTTCTTAAAGAATTGCTTCAGTAGGGTCCAAGATAGAATCTGCTAATGGCTAAGACATGATGTGTTAAATTCGGAAGAGTAATTTTGCACATAGTTTATGCTTAAATAGAAATTCGAAACCATTTACATCTGTTTTCTAGTCATTGTTCTAGCTTTATAAAAGCCATGCGTATGCTTTCTAAGTAAGTTTTTATTTTGCCCATTTTTAACTCTTCCATATATGTTTTTTAAAGCACTCAAAATAGAGATCAAGAAAAATTGTGTCCTTTTAGTTCATTGTCTTCTACAGAGAAAAAAAATCAGGTCATATTAAACTCTTGAACTGTTAGAATTACTTTTGTTTTCCAAACTTCAGTTTTATAATTTTCAATTTGTAATCGCTTTCCTAAGATCATGCCTTTTTACTTTAGATATCTAAAACATCAGTTTACTAAATACTTGCCTTAGCACTGACCTTTGTGGTTACTTTGTTGAAAATTGTGCTGTAACTTGACACAGTATTAACTACTTCTGATTACTTATCTGGATGTTTGATAATATCTACCTTTCAAGAAAGGAAGACAGTTCAGACACATAATTTGACAAAATTAGGAAACAGCAACATCAGTTCTATGAACATAGGAAAAAATCTGAACAGAGTTGACATTTCTGCCTGGTGTTAGACAGTGTTCCTTAAAGACCACAGACAACATGCACAAATGTAGGCGGAAACAATACATCTGCAGATACTGGCAGACGGCATTACCCGCCAAATTTGGCTAGTTTCTTAAGATAAATAACTTTTCAGTGACGTGCAGGGCTGAAATTACATAAACAACAGAAAATTACTAAGACTTAAGTCTACAAGTTTTGTGGGTTTCAAGATTTTATGCAATCAATATTCTGACATCTGTAACACTATTTTGTCCCTAAAATGCTGATGCCAGAAACAGTAAGATATTAATGTTTTACTTGATGACTTTTGTTCAAATCTTGAAATAAACTATGATTAATTCTCTGGAATAACCATTATTGAGCCACATTTTTATTTAGGTCATTAAGACAACTATAATCATCTCCTTATAAGGAAAAGTTTCATTAAAAATGCTAGAGAGCTCAGCCTCTTTAAAAAACCAATACTTGTAGCTTGTTATATTAATAGTTCTAAATGTCTAAGGCTTATTAAATGAAAATACCCTTCACAGTTTTATCGAGTCTGAGCACTAAGAATTTTAAAAACTGACAATGAAAAATAGCTGAATATTCTGGAAACTTCCCTAAGAGGAAATGGCATTATCTAGTTACCTTCTTAGTCTATCCCTAGAAATGACTATTTTGCCTAATTCAAATCTTTTAGAGACATCTCCCATTATAAAATGGTCTTCAGAAGGCTTAAAAACCTGAAAAGTACGCAAATAGAAGCTCCCTGCTAATTCTGATTTAGCACATTGGGAATATTTGTCCAAAATTGAGGCAGTATTCTTCAGTGGGATTGAAAATCCCTGATAACTAATTCGTAACACTAAGTATCTTTAAAAATACTAGCTCCCCTTTACTTCCCCCTGAGTATCAACCAAGTTCTGTGCCACTAATGGGAAGTTAAAACAACAGCTCTGAATAAACTTTGTTAGATTCAGAATGTCTCCCTATCTACCCTTTTGGTAAGTTTTTCTTCCTCTTAATTTCTGAGTATATGTTAACCTGACTGTTTTGTTAATATACTACCAGCTTACCAATTGCTGAAGAAATATCATCATTCACCCATAAAGAAAAAAATATTCCCAGTGGTCAATTTAAAAAAAAAAACTATCATTTTTCAAATAAGTAGTCTGACATAAAAAAATATAAAAGGATAACTTTATTAAATATACAAATTCAAGAGCATTCAATTTTTAAAAAAAGATTATGGCATAAGAGCAGATGAATGGTAATGGTTTATATAGATATATCCTATATTTACCAAATAGGTTAGGTACATATACTGACCTATCAGTTCTCAAAATAACTAAATGAATATATGTCTCTAAACTGTATCTGTATTCTATGACTACTAAATAGGAAATATGTCAGCTGACCCACCCACCAGACTTTTTCTCATAGGAAGTTTGATACGCTGTCACTGATATATATCATTTCTGAATATAAACCTCTATCTTGGGTCCTTTTCTACTTTGCCTACTTCATTATGTCTCTTCCCAACCCACCTAAGACTCAGTCAAAACAGGATATAGAGATCTGGATGGCTCTAGGCAGAGGAAAAAATCTCCAACAATATTAGCAACTCTCTATTCACTTTTCCTTTCAGCACCTACCTAGCTATATCTAAGATGGCATGAAAAAACATATTAATTCAAAAAAGAAAAGCATCTGGACTATCAATCTTCACCTTGGTCCTGCAGCTTCCCTTTATCAACCAGTGTATGTATTATTTTACATTCCCAACTGTAAACACATGCAATATTTAATAAAACATCCAGAAACGTGGTCAGCACCATATAATTTCTGAGGAGAATGTTTTAGGTAGGGGCAGAGAAGAAGAAAAATCAAAGAGAAGCCATTAAGAAAAAATGGCAATTCACACTAAAATGCTTTCATAAAATATGTTTTAAAAATGGATAAATTCAATTTTAAGTGATATTTTGCCCCATGACCAACATTTCCTCCTTTAGTGTTCATAAAAGGCATAAAATGTACCTCTAGAAAAGGAAATTATTTTACTTAGAAAATTGTTAGAGCACCAGCACCAGGTTGAGTTTTCCCAAAGTATACATAGCTCGTAACTCTAAAACAACCTACAAACTGTCTTTTGATTCATTTAATCCTCATCACATCCATTAATTTTAATTAATTAAAACTAAAACTGCTATTTTTTCTGCATATGTCAGTGAAAGGTAACTAGGGAAACTAAAAATGTGACCTAAGAGGAACCCACCTAAAATCTACTTAGGTGGGTTTAACTCAAAGAAGATCATGTTAGTCCCAAGAACTATCCCAGGCATTTTAAGTAATCTTAATCTATATTTTAGAATGTGCCACCAAACACTAAAATGTTAAAATAAATTATTCATCCTGCTATGGTCTCTAAACAAGAACTTATGGCTATTACAAAGTATTCTTTTTTATTTTACCCCTTAACAGTCAACTTTAATTGAAGACCCATCATCACAAGCTCATATCTTTAAAAAATGGATGCAACAAAGCTTCTTTTGCTGTTATTCTTGAAGCTGGATTTAGATCTAGAAGTTTATCAAGCAGATCGTAAGCTTCATCAGGTACATCATTCCAGCCTTCTAAACTGCTAGTATACTCATCAAAACAACACCCACAGCTGTTATTATCCCCCTTTTTAAATGAATTCCCTGAGTATTGTCCTGGAGGTGTCTGTATGAGGTGAGAAGCTTTACGGTCAGTCTTCTCTGAAAAAGTTGGTTGATGAGAAGCAGGCCCTTGTAGTGCATCACTTGTTAACTTGGGAGTGTCAGAATCCATACCCCTGAGTCTCTCACAGAGTTTTCTCAAGTCTTGTGCTGGAACTTCTTTGCTACATAATACTGATTTGCCTAAAAGCAAAAGAAGAAAAAAACAACAACAGAAAAAACCGTTTTATTACTTGAATATATCAGAAGCCTCTCTCATGAGGAACATATGCTTTATGGACAGACACACACACATGCACACGCACACAATGTGAGACAAGAGTACCACATGCTATATTTAAGTTGTATTTTAATTGCATAGTGGGAGATAAAGTGGGAGACAGTAAGTAGAAAGCAGTGATTTATGAGCTATGCCAGGCACTCACTTGACTCTGCTAATTTCTCCAGCCTCAACTTACCATTCTATAATCTTTAACTAGCTGCAGCTCCCACACCCCCAACTCTACTTCCTTTCCAGGCTTCTATGCCTTTGACTACATGACTCCTGTCTTTGCCTAGGATGCCCTGCATGCCTTATGTGTGCCCAGGACACTCTCACTGACATCACCACTCAGTTCAAGAATCACCTCTGAGGCCTGACACCCTCAGAGAAAGTTGACCAGTTTCAGCTTCTATCATATCTTGGAAGGAGTTCCATTATTACTTTTGCTATCCTATATATGTCTGTCCACATACTATACTGTGAGCTCTTTGAAGATAGGAACTGTCTTATTTATCTTTGAACTCCCAAAACCCAGCCTATGCCTGGCACATATTACATGCTCAGTTAATGTCTGTTGGACTGGATAAAAAGGCCTTATTCATTACAACAACTCTGTTCAAATGACACATCCTTAGAAATGCTGTTCTTGACCAACCTATCCTAAATGAGCCTCTTCACTACCTTTTTCCTTTTATCTTTCTCAGTACCACTCATTTCTCATAATATTTATTTGTGTTCTCTTCCTCACTAGAATTTAAGCTCTGTGAAAGCAGACTCGCAACAGTACCTGGCACACATAAAGCCCCAGTAAATATTTCTGAATGAACAAATAAACAGTATCACAGTTTTTAAAAATATGTTTTTGAAATAATTTCCTGATGTGTTTATTATCAGATGTACAAAAATAAGTTAATCACACAAATGGAATCATGTATTATTTTTGCCTTGCATTTCCTTATTAAACAGAAATGTACTAAATGTACTAAACAATAAGTACAACAGCATTTAGATGCCTTTCTGGGAATGCTGATTGTCAACAAAGTCATTATTACCTTTACATTTTCTGAACTAACTATTGGATTGGTGTATTAAGCCAAGAAAAAAAAGGGCAGGGGGGAAGGAAACAAAAGGGGGAAGGGAGAAAACAGAAGAAACAAATTACCGAAAACAAAATTTGCTGAGGGTACAATATGCCAATCCTTTTTCACTTTTAAACTGATTCTATCACTCCTATTCTCTTTAGAAAATTATAGCCAGAGGGGAATACTCATAGTTTTATTCCTTTATTAGCTTGTTCTGAAGTCATAAAATAATTAGTAGTATATGTTATAGCATGCCACCAAGTTACACAATATGATTTTTTTGTATGACCAAAAAGAGGGTTCATTTAAAATATTCAGGAAAAATAACTTAAACTAACACGATCAGGCAACATATTTTGCTACAGACTACTATGTGTCAAGAATTTGTTTCAGCTCAAGACTTTTCTTTTTAATTTATTCCACACAATTCGCTGTGTACTAAATGACAACCCACAATGGAGCCAGGTCTAAGGGTTGAGGACAGTGGAGTAGGTTACAGATAAGAGAAGTAAAGGTGCTCTCACTGCTAATCTCAGCCAAGTCATTTCTTTAGGTTACAAAGGGGAACACAGTGGTGTTTGTTGAAATTTTGAGGCTTTTATACTCAGTCCAAAGTTATAGTAAGATCTGACTAAAATAACTATAGATATCATACTAATAGAACTGAGACAAGTGCTATGGCATTATTTATTTGAGATGGAGTCTTGCTCTGTCACTAGGCTAGAGTGTAGTGGCATGATCTTGGCTCACTGCAACCTCTGCCTCCTGGGTTCAAGCCATTCTCCTGACTCAGCCTCCTAAGTAGCTGAGACCACAAATGTGTGCCACCATGCCCAGCAAATTTTTGTATTTTTAGTAGAGATGGGTTTCACCATGTTGACTAGGATGGTCTCAATCTCCTGACCTCATGATCCACCCGCCACGGCCTACCAAAGTGCCAGGATTACAGGCGTGAGCCACTGCGCCCAGCCCTATTTTTTTTTTTTTTTTTTTTTAACATATGAGAACAAGTATTACAATGATAAATCTCTAAAAGCTCTTGCTTGCTGTCATGGTACTTGATCTGGAGTATTTTTGTGTCAGCTGTTGTACTTCCATTGTTGGCCCTGATTATAACTTGGATTACCAATGGGAGAGATTCAAGCTCTTCAATAAAATATTTTGGTGTTGGCTGATAGACTTCATGTTCATAAACATCTCACAAAGTTAGTTAATAGTAGATGAAAGTTTTCTCAGTTGAGAATAAACAAACTTGTTATGATTATTATTATGTAAGAGCACCATTTCTAAGACATCAATCTTGCTTTCCATTCATGGTTACTTTTCCCTTGTATGTCCTACAATAGGTAAAAGATAGTTAAAAACTGTGGACTGACTTTGCTGTAGAAGCATATTTTGGCAAGCCTCTATTAACATGAGGCTTTCTTCACAACCACCACTAATTTTTTCTTGTTATATTAGACCATAGCACTGGTGCCTAAGCAAGGGTAGTAATTTTTGCAGTGGTTCTTAAAACACCAGTAGTTTCTTAGTTGAAATCACTTGTTTTTTTCAAACTAACAAGACTGGAGCCTTCCTAAGTATCTTACTTTTCTGAATCATATTTTCCAAGAATGGGTAGAGTGGGCAGGCATATGTATTTCTTAAAGATTCACAGATAATTCTGACATACAACCCCAGTTAAGACACAATGATCCTGGGGCTGAGCACAAGGCAGCCCAGCTACTCTAGAGGTACGCTGGCTGAAACTTTGTCCCCTGAGGTGTTCCATATTGTGTGGTAGTAAGTTGACTCAATCATACTTATTCCTTGGGACAGTATTAACTATAATTGAGCTTGGAAAATAAACATTAAATGGGCATTTGAGTTCAGGTTGTTGGCCAGAGCAAGGCTGAGATAATTCTCACATGCCCTATGAAGTACACTGCATCTCCCAGTCTTGAAGAACTTGCATGGCTGAGTTGACATCCATGTCCAATATATGCTTACAATAATATTCCATCAGTTGAGACCTTTTATGCATTTTGCTTCTCTGCTACCCTAAACCCACACAACCTGACAACACACATTTCTATTCTCTTCCCCAGTCCTTATTACACTATATTAACAATTAACTATTTACTTGTTAGTATAGCCTATGATCATTTTGGGCAAGAACACTCTTAAGTACCAAGACGTAGTGCATCTGATGCTTAAAATACGATAAAAAAGTAAAACATATTATTAAAGAAATTTATGTAATGGAAGTGAAACCATAACTAAAAGGAGTTAAGATTTTACTCCTTATTCTTTTAAGATTATAAAGGCAAACTTTAAATATAGCAATAGTGTATTAGTTTGTGTTTAAAAAGATTAAATGATTATATGTATAGAGGAGAGGTGATGATTAATTTATTTTTAAGCAATTGAAGAATTTTTTACTTAATATTAGAACTTTATCAAGACTGAATGTTTATTTGTAAAGAGAGTTTCATAGTAATTTATTAAGCAATTTGTAGGAGATAATCAAAGGCATTTGTTTTGTTCTATAACACAAAACTGCTTACCAAAAGTTTTAGCAGCTTGGATAGTTTCTTTGGATCCCCGAATTGTCATAATTTGGGCCAAAGCAGTTAAATCATCACTTGCTTTATAAAATGGATATCGTCCACTAAGCAAAGAAAGAAATATGACACCTGCAGACCACATGTCGATTGCTGTAATAGAAGATAAATTTTAAAAATAAATTTCAAACTTCAAATATATAATTTTATTATCTAAATCAATAGTCCTCAACATTTACTATGCATTAGAATCATCTTGGGAGTCTTAAAAAATTCAGATGCTCAGACCCAGAGATTTTGATTGCACAGTTCTGAAGTAGTTCAATGTTTTAAAAAAGTTCCTCAGGTGATTTTAATGTATAACCAGGATTAAGAATCCTCACTGCAAAATATAATGTTTCCTTCTAGAGCAATATTTGGTACATTTAAAAGGATATTTAGTCATTAAGAAACACTAAGTAAATGCACATTTTATAAGATCAAAAGGAATCCAAAAATAGCTATGTGGGAAAAAATCTGGATGATCCTCGAGTATTACATACCATACCGGTCAAAGTGCTTTCATTTTAGTGAAAAGTAATGAACGTTAGAAGCTCTTCTTCAGCTGACACTAGCACTAACTACTGCTCTAGAAACTTTTAAAAAATTGTATTTTTGTGCAGTTGTGAAGACTTTAATTTTTGTGAGTACAGAGTAGATGTATATATTGATGAGACATATGAGATGTTTTGATACAGGCATGCGATGTGTAATAATCACATCCTGAAAATAGGGTATCCATTCCCTCAAGCATTCATCCTTTGTGTTACAAACAATTCTATTCTTTTTTTTTTTTTTTTTTGGACAGGGTCTCGCTCTGTCACCCAGGCTAGAGTGCAGTGGAGCCATCTCAGCTCACTGCAACCTCTGCCTCCCAGGTTCAAGCAATTCTCGTGCTTCAGCCTCTTGAGTAGCTGGGATTACAGGCACGTGTCACCATGACCAGCTAATTTTTTTTTTTCTTTTTGTAGTTTTAGTAGAGACAGGGTTTTGCCATGTTGGCCAGGCTGGTCTCAAGCTCCTGGGCTCAAGTGATCTGCCTGCCTCAGCTTCCCAAAGTGCTCTTTTAGTTATTTTAAAATGTACAATTAAATTATGATTGACTATAGTCCCCTCATTGTGCTATCAAATACTACGTCTTATTCATCCTTTTTTTTTTTTTTTTTGAGACGAGGTCTGGCTCTGTTGCCCCGGCTAGAGTGTGGTGGTGTGATCTCAGCTCACTGCAACCTCCGTCTCCCAGGCTCAAGTGATCCTCCCACTTCAGCCTCCTCAGTAGCCGGAACCACGAGCGTACAGCTACTTTTTTGTATTTTTGGTATAAATAGGGGCCTACCATGTTGCCCAGGCTGGTCTCGAGCTCCTGAGCTCAAGCAATCCACCTGCCTTGGTCTCCCAAAGTGCTGGGTTATTCATTCTTTATAACTAGTTTCTGTACCCATTAGCCATCCCCACGTCCCCAACACCCTCCCACTACCCTTCTCAGCCTCTGGTAACCATCTTTCCCCTCTCTACGGGTTCAACTGTTTTGATTTTTAGATCCCACAAATAAGTGAGAACATGCAATGCTTGTCTTTTGGTGCCTGACTTATTCCACTTAACATAATGATCTCTAGTTCCATCCATGTTGTTACAAATGACAAGATCTTCTTTTTCATGGCTGAATAGTAGTCTGCTGTGTGTAAGTACATTTTCTTTATCCATTTATCTGTTGGTGGACACTTAGGTTGCTTCCAAATTCTGGCTATCATGAATAGGGCTACAACAAACATGGGAGTGCAGATACCTCTTTGGTACATTGATATCTTTTCTTTTGGGTATATACCCAGCAATGGGATTGATGGATCATGTAGTAGCTCTATTTTTTAGTTTTCTGAGGAACATCCAAACTGTTTTCCATAGTGGTTGTGCTAATTTACATTCCCACTATAGGAAGTTTAATCTTCTGACTTCTGGCAATTAAAGATTATGACCAGCTCAACTTCTTGTTAAAAAGCTCCTTTTTTTTTTCTTTTAAGGGACGTCTCTTCTAATTGTTGACCTCCTAGTATCACCAGGTTATATGCTCTCTATTCCTTTGGCTACTGTATCACTTGCCTGCCTTCCTTTCTTTTCCTTTCTCTCTTTGAGATGAGATGAAGTTTCGCTTTTGTTGCCCAGGCTGGAGTGCAATGGTGGAATCTCAGCTCACCACAACCTCTGCCTCCTGGGTTCAAGCGATTCTTCTGCCTCAGCCTCCCAAGTAGCTGGGATTACAGGTGTGCACCACTCATACTTGGCTAATTTTTGTATTTTTAGTAGAGAAGAGGTTTCACCATGTTGGCCAGGCTGGTCTCAAACTCCTGACCTCAGGTGATCCGCCCATCTCAGCCTCCAAAAGTGCTGGGATTACAGCGTGAGAAACTGCACCCAGCCAAAATTAAACTTTTTTAGTTTCTTGTATGCTGTTTCTTGAGTTCCTTGGCTCATGCCTCTATGCTAACTTCCCAGCCCAATTTCATTCTAAGAGGTCATTGCTTTCATGAATTTCCTTCCATAATCTGTTTGGGTTAGGATAGTTAGATATTCCTTAAATACCCTGTGTAAGTTTTATTACCATACTCAACAAGTTACTTTGTAATTATCTGACGGTGTGTCTTGACTAGAATGTGAACAGATGATCTCATTTGTTTGTTTATTTTATCATTAGCAAGCAAGAACAGACATACAATGAATGAATGCATTTCTTCAAAGCCCAGAACTCAAGTGAATAGCAGGATTCATCTATTCATTCAAGATGTTTCCTGGATTCCAGCTCCATGATAACTTTGTAGATTGTGGAATACTTTTTTCTTTTTTAAAACCTAATTGGTATTATATTGTTTATATAATAACAAAAATTTAATCCAACACAATTGTATCTACATCACAGGAAACTTTTGTAGTATTAAGCAAGCAAATAAAATGCTTTAAGTCTTTGGCTGGCAAAAACTAATGAACATAATTTTTCCCCCACAAAGGTGATGTCAACAAAATTCCACAGTTACATTTTGCATATTTATTTACAAGATGGTAAGATCATCTTGTAAATAAATATGTGAAATGTAATCTATGGAAAAAACTTAAAAAACAGGCAAAATTAGGATTAAAAACCTTCATAAAAAATAGCATTAGTTCAAAAATAGGAATGCCACACTGCTAGAAATGTTTACGTAACTTAATTAAAAGCAGAAGAGCTCAAATATTACTTATAAATAGACAGATATCATAAAATAAAATAAGACTGGGACAATCCATTTTAATTGGGTTCTGTATTTCCAGTACAACATACCTGTAGTTTGATTGGGGCACTTTGTCAAGACCTCTGGTGCTCTGAATCCTGGTGTACCTGCCCTAGGGGCAACCTGCTGACGCCTTATAATGAAATAAGATTTCTCTAGTTATGTTATAGTTGAACTATTTAAGTCTAAAAAATAACATTCATCAATTTAGTTCAGAGTATATTTTGCCTTGCTAACTATATAATAAGTATTACTATAAAGTAATAATCTAGTGTGATAAAAATTCTAGATTTTGCTTCTACTGTTTTTTACCCCCTCTACTAATTCCCTAGACTTATTCCAGAAAGATTTTAAAATAACTTCCAAGAATAAAAAGTATCAGTAGATAATAAGAGCCATAATAGAAAAATAGAACCCAATAGCAATTCGCAGGTATAAAAATTCATTTCCATTTGGGGTAACTGATCACAGATACAGTTATATATTTGAGTTAATCAGGAAAGGCTTTATGAAAGCCAAGTCTTGAAGAAAAGGGAGAAATTTATGAGTCAAAGAGATGGGGGTGGGAGTAAGAGAGGAGCTCTACTGTTTGGTTCTGGTTACCACACATAAGTGAGAATAAAGAGAGAAAACAGGAAAGATCACATCAGCAAGCAAAATGTGTGATTCTAAGCTTCTAAAAAAGACACTCCCTCCCAGTTATCTGCATATAAGAGCAAATGTGCTTTCCAGAGTATATCCATATTAAATGAATAATATATGAAAACTGTTTATCATTTGCTCTTCAAGATACTACTGTTCTGCATCGAGGCCCATTGTAGTTCACTGATCTGTGTTGATCTCCTGCACTCACTAAATCAACTATCCGCCCAAATCAATGCAATTTCTAATCTTGTCTGGCAGCATGCTGGTGATTTTATAACACCATCAAAACACATTACCTTGAAAGGCAAATACTACAAACTTTATCTGTTGCATAGCAGTCACAGGTCAGGCTAGCTGGGCAAGAACTGGCAGTTTTCCTTATCACACCGCTATTCATAACTTTTGTAGAAATGGCCTTCTTTTTTGTTGCTAACTTTCTAGACAGTACATCCACAGTCTTTGACTGCTTCATGAGCTGTAAAAGAAAAGTCTTATTTTTCTATTTTTATGACATTTAACATGATGTCCTAAAATGCTAGCGTGGCAAAAAGCAATAGCGGAAGCATAACTTTAAAAACTGCTGAATGGCTACTGGACTGCAAATAAACAGTTGTCTGTTAAACAGTTGTATATTAAAATATTTAACTTCTTCTTGGGTTTTTTCTGTAAAGTCGCCTTATATTAAAATTTACTAATTAGTCCTGGCTTGGCCAACATTTTACTTATACTTATTAGAACTTTTCCTGATATATTGTGAAAATATAAAAGTTATGTTCTAGTGTCTAACTCCATTTCAGAACTGTAAACTGCACAAGTACATTGGCTAAAATCAGTTTTTATTTGTTGCTCATGCTGTCTAGCTATCACAGATATCATAAGTCAATCTGAAATCATCTACGTTGTTGACAATTTTGTTAACTTTACAAACATCTTTACACTAACAACTATGTGTCAGAAGAGTTAGCTAGATGTAGGGAGCTCACACTCTAGCAATGACAGAAAAGCCCTTAATGTTCTAAATGTTCCTCTAGAGGAAGAGCAGTAATAGCTGACCAAAAATGAGGAAAAATTCCACCAGAAAAGTTCAGAAAAAAACTGGAGAAAACAAGTTTTGACTAAATGCTCACAGCAGCAATAAACTCTACTTTAAAAAAATTTCTGATAATGTTAATCTAATTATTACCTAAAATTCTCTTCAGCGTATGACTGTCTGACCATTGCACTATTAAGCTACATTACTTACTTTCACTGCAGGGCTCTCATGTGAAATGGAGCTGTGTATATTGAAATTTCTTTCTCCAAAAACAGAGCGCTGGACAGAAAGGCCTACAGATCCCTCCTACAATACCAACAAAAACAAGGAAAATAAGGATTATATCTGTTAACACTTTCTGCCAGCTGTACTCTGCCATAGTTTTGAAAGAGTTAAATGAGATGAAACAAAAACAGCTGCATCCAAGTCATTATCAGGCACCAAACCACTTCTGTGAAAGGAGAAATTAGTCTAGACAGAACTCAACACCCATACAATGTTATCATAGTCCACAAATATATATAACTAAAAAAAATTCAAAAACCACCTGCATGGATGTTACATTTTGCTGTGCAGCTAAAATGGAGATAGACACTTCAGAATTTCTCCCCTGTAACTAATCCTTTCTTTTAAAAAGGATAATTAATATGAACTTTTTAACATGCAGGGAAAATGTAATATTTTCCATTTTTGTCATAAAATAATAGTTTCATAATAGTTAAATGTCAGATATTATAAATTGACAAAGTAAATTTTAGTTTTAAAATGGTAAGCAAAATGATTCAGTACAAATCTTAGTGAAAATTTAATCAATACATATAACAAATGTAAAAAGAAAAGTGTTTTAAATTACAAGTAGTATCCTAGTGTTGTATCTCCCTCTGCTGGTTGAAGGAGTACATTTCTAAAACAGTGTCAGTACTTAAGAAGTAAAAGAGAGAGAACCTTTCCATCTTTTCCTTGTTTAATCTGAATTTGTGCATTTGTGTAGGGTCTTTTAACAGAAGCTTTTGTGGTGGACTGCTGATCCAGCTCCTTAGGTACAGGGCCACTCAATGGAATCTTGTTTCCCGTCATTACATGGGATTTGTTTTGTGAACACCTTTCCTGCTGAGCTTCAGACTGGACAAATTTGAGAAGCTCTATTTTCGTATCATGGGTTCCTTGGGCCAAACCAAAGTCTACCAAGGCATACCTAAGAGACAAAATTAAACATTTTTACTTATCTGTAACAATTAAAGCTTAGTAACATAGTAATACTCTCAAGCCATCCTCATAAAAACTGTAATTTTTTGGGGGAATCAATTAGGAATTTATAGCATTCTATTGTTTTTTGGGGGGAGGAATTTATAGCATCTGAAAAAAAGAAAAAAATTAAGTTTTCCAGACAAAGTAAGAATTTAATCGCTAACTAGGATTGAAAATTAAGATGTATCCCACAAGCAATCAAATTTTCTTTTTCTAATGGTCTGTGTTAATAAGGCAGAAGAGGAATACATAACATAAACACAATCCTTTGTTTTGATGGTGGCAGAGATGGCATCATAACAGATAATTTCTAGTTAAGCAAGTTTAAAAAAATTAAAATCATGGTTTTAAAATCTGATTCTATTAAAGAAAATTAAAAAGTCAGGGGTATAAAAGCCCAAGAAAGAAGTTATAATCTTACTCTGTTCAATACGAACCATTATATAAATAGAGGTATTTATGTTGTTTTCAGCTTATAATTTCTCTATAATTATAATCAGCATTAAAAAGTATACATAAAAATAAAACCTTTGTGTTAAAATAGGAAACTGGCTATCATGTGGTCCAATCCCCTCACTTACTAGAAAAGAAAAATGAAGTCCACAGATAAGAGACTTGTCTAAGGTCAAAAATTACTAGACTCTTTCTAAGTCTCTTAGTTCATTGCTATTTCCCTGAACCATGGTACATCTAATAATGTATCTTGTTCCACGAATAAAATTTTAATTATCTTATTCACCACATTTCCCCTCCCCATCACAATGAAACTTTGAAACAGAAATAATGTGTATGGCTGTTGTAGTATGTTATGTTAAGTCTAAGATATAGGTCAGAGGGTACAAAGTAGCAGATATGTAGGATAAATAAATCTAGACCTAATGCACACTCTGAAGACTACAGGTAATAAAACTGTACTGTATATGGAATTCATGCTAAATGAGTAAATTTTAGCTGCTCTTGCCATAAAAACAAAATGGATAACATAAATATTTGCTTCACAATAGTAACCTTTTTACTATCTTTTTACTTTTTTACTAACATCATGTTCAGTACCTTAAACTAGACAATAACATTTTTTTAAAAAAAGAGAAACAGGGTAAATATTTTCTGGTAACTCTTCATACTTACTTTTTCAAGCGCCTATTATACAAAAAATTGCTGGGCTTAACATCACGGTGAACAATACCAAACTGATGAATGCGCTTCAAAGCCTTGAACAGATTAAACATATATTCTCGTACTTCTTGAAAGGAAAGAGAATTCAAAATGTCCTAAAATAAAGTTATGAATGAAATGAGTTATAAATACTGTCTGCAATTAAATATTTAGCTAATAAAAATTCAAGAAATATTAAAACTTACCAAAAATGACTCATGCTCCAGATATGGCATAGCAATAACGACATGATCATTCTTCCTAAAGCAGTATTTAACTCCCATGACATTATCTTGCCCCCTAGTGGAAAAAGGTACAATGAACTTTTAGAGGAAAGGTCAGAGGAATTGAAACATATGCCTAAACAATATAATTTTAGCAATGCATACATATTGGTAGAAAACTGACTTAAAATCATCATCACATAATATAAACACAAGTGACTTGTGTTCTTGTGTTAAAGTTTTCTTTTAAAACAAAAATAGCACCAGTTTTGAGGTTACTATAATAATTCAAATGAGGTAATTATAGTTTTAACTGGGGAAGTAGCAGAGTGAGAAAAAAGGGAAAAGATGAATAAGAACAAATCAATAAGACTTAGCAGATAAGATGGTAACAGTAATAAATAAATAAAGGTCACTAAACTAATAGAGCCAGGATTTGAACTCAGGCATTTTGCTCCAGATATATGCTCTTCATCACTATGCTACACTGCTTCATAAAAGAGGAAAATAGGACAAAGGTGATTTCCATGATTTTGAACCTGAGTATGAAAACAATAGAGATATCAACAAAATAAATAGAGAAACTAGTAAAAGAAGCATCTAAAATCAGACCTTATCATGTTGATAGAGATATCTAGATAAAGGACAAATCTTAAGTGAGAAGAGAATGAGCAGTCAGTATTTGAAGAGAAGTGATACCTAGAGATATGAAAATTAATAGAAAGAAAACTCTCAAGCCTGTAATCCCAGCACTCTGGGAGGCCGAGGCGGGTGGATCACGAGGTCAAGCGATCGAGACCATCCTGGTCAACATGGTGAAACCCCATCTCTACTAATACAAAAAATTAGCTGGGAATGGTGGCGTGTGCCTGTAATCCCAGCTACTCAGGAGGCTGAGGCAGGAGAATTACCTGAACCCAGGAGGCGGAGGTTGCGGTGAGCCGAGATCGCGCCATTGCACTCCAGCCTGGGTAACAAGAGCGAAACTCTGTCTCAAAAAAAAGAAAAAAGAAAAAAGAAAAAAAAACTAAGCTTGGAAGAAGACAAGTTAGAGAGCAAAATAAGAAAGGAATTTTGACGGAAGAGTTATCAGCATGGAAGTCAAAGAGAGTAACAACTGAGGGAAGGTTTTTAGTTTGGCAAAGAGTAATTAACTGCTAATTTTTTCAGAGAGCAATTTAAGTGGAAAGGAAGAAACATAACAGAAGAAAAATGTAACACAGTGGAAGGTGAGCCTAAAGACAATTTGCCTGACTGCATTGTCAGATCAGAGGAAGGCATTTTTAGTGTGTACTTTTTTGAAGCACAGAGAAAGAAAAAGTGGTAGAGGGAGACAGTTAAAGTATGGAAAAACGGTTGATCACATTTAGGGTATAAGAACGTATGCAAGCATTCTTTACAGAGGCCATTTCATTTTCTGGTCTTCTATAATATGCAGAAGGTGAAACAAACAGGTTTATTTATTCATTCAATATTGAGTGGGCACTGTTACTTGCTGTTAGGGATTATAGACATTAATGATGCAATGGTGAATAAAATTTACACAATTTTTGGCCTCATGGAGTTTACTATCTAGTGACAATACAGATAATAAGGTAATTTATAATGACAGATTATGGTAAGGGCTTTGAAAGAAATCAAAAGACGCTGTGACAACAACAAAAAAATAGGAGAATCTAACTTAATTCAGAGAAGACATCTTTCAAGCAGTGGTACTCTTTTTTTCTCCTTAGAGACAAGGTCTCGTTTTGTTGACCAGGCTGGATGGAGTGCAGTAGTGTGATCACAGGTCACTGCAGCCTCGAACTCCTGAGTGCAAGTGATCTTCTGACCTCAGCCTCCCGAGTAGCTGGGACTACAGGTGTGTGCCAGTATGCCTGGCTAACTTCTAAGTTTTCTGTACAGATAGGATCTTATTATGTTGCCCAGGCAGGTCTCAAACTCCTAGCTTCAAATAATCCTTCCAAAGTGCTGGGATTACAAGCATGAGCTACTGAGCCTAGTTTCACTCTTGCTCAGATCAGAAGATGAAGGGTCAGCAGGCAAAGACTGGGAGAAATCTTCCCAAATGAGGAAACAGTCTGGGCAGTGGCCCTGAGGTAAGAAAGCTATTGAAACAAATCTGAGAAACTAGAGAAATGGAGCACAGTGAGGGAGGTGGGAAGATGGGCTTAAGAAAGTTGAATTTTTTTTCAAACTACACAAGGAAACACCATTGAAAGATTTTAAGTGGTGGAATTAATGACCCAATTTAAGTTATATACATATGTATTTTATATTTTGAAGATCATTCTGGCTGCTGTGTGAAGACAGAATTAAGGGGAGAAAGAAGAAGCAGGCTACAGTAGTACTCTACGCTTCAGCTGAGGTAGTGGCAGAGAAGACAGAAAGACATGGATGAACTTCTAGATATATTTTAGAGGCAAAACGGCTAGGACTTAGTGATTAATGTGGTTTAGGAGAGAAATAGAGAAAATGACGATGATTTCTAGGTTTCTGGCCTGAACAAGTGTGTAGATTGGGTCATCTGCAGAGATGAGTAGATAAAATATTGCTGTGGTGGGGCTTTTGTTTTTTGTTTTTGGCATGTTAAGGTTTAGTTTTAACATATTAGGTTTGAGCTATTTATCAGGCACCAAGTGGAAATGTTAAATAGGCAGGTGGATATATACAAACCTGTAGTTAAAAGGTCTGAGATTAACTATATACTTTTGGGAATCATTACTTTACACCATGTGGAAATGGAGGATACTAAAGCGAATACAGAGAAACCCAAGAGCAAGCATGAGGAACTCCAACATTTAGGGGTCAAGTAGAAGTGGAAGAGCTGGCAGACACTGAAAATGAAAGGCCAAATGAGGGAAGAAGAAAGCAAGGCGGGTGTGGCAGTACCAAAGTCAAGACAAGAGTTCAAGTTTGTGTTAAATGATGCTTAGAGTAATGGTTGACTCTATAGTTTCCAATTTAGTATAGAGGAGAGCAGCTGCAATGACTATGTAGTGAAAGGGAGGTGTGGAATGAAAACAATGTATGTAAATAATTTTTGAGAAGTCTGGCTGTAAAGGGGAGCAAAGAAATGATGGAGCATGTGGAAGAAGGAGGGCAGTTTAGGAGGATGAGATACTAGATCATGTCCATATGTTGACAGAAATGACCTAGCAGAGAGAAACCATATCAGATGATTCTGGTATTCTAAATAAAATATTAGATGAGGTTGTCAATAGCTGGGGAAATGTGAAATATGAGTTCCCTACATTTACAAAATAATGTAAACCATGAAAGCCAAGGTTTATGATTTGGCAGGAAGGTTACAAAAAGCAGTGATAAAAGACAGGAAATCAAGCTGATCCTCAAGGGAAATCCAATCTAAAAGAAGTACTATAAATTTAACCATTGCGAGGTTAGAAGGAAAGTGCTAGCAAATTGCAAACGCTTGACTGAAAAATGTATTTAATTCACATATAATTTCATCATCCCTGCTAAGTATCTATTTTAAAATCTTATAAATTATATACAAGTTCAGTTAAAATGTTTAAATTGCCTACCCAGCCACTGTTAGGCACTGAAGTTCAGCTGCAATTCTTATAGGATGACTTGTTGGAATCAAGTGTTTCAGAGCAATTTTCTCTTCAGGTCCTACTTGTAACTGTGCTGTGGCCAAATAAACAGAGCTGAAAGTGCCTGTAAAACGATTTATTAGATTTTCAATATCTGGTTTTTAAAAATGTTAATGAAACAATTCTAGGATAGATTGTAAAAACTGTTTCAATGGCATAATAGATTAAAACAGGACTTCATTTTACTGTAAATGTTTATTATTTATTCTTTCTTTGAGGTTGAAAAAGAAAAGTTGTTATCATAATTGGTAATAAAACTGTGGTCTTAATAATCTAAAAAGTGGTATATATTTTTAATAAGAAATAGTAATGAAAACCAAGAAAGATTACAAAAGGAAAATAGGAGGGGAAAAAAACCTTGTAAAAATAGTAAAGCATATTACCTTCTCCAATTTTGTCCTTAATCTTAAACACATTACTAAGCTGTGGTACAGCTTCATAAAGCTTCTCAATATCTTTTTTAACACCTTTCAAGGAAACAAAAATTTAAACTTTTAATCAATGACAGTGTATTTTATAGTTTCTTAAAATTTAAAAAGCTCAATGAAATAAATTCTAAAACATGAGTAATTAATTATAAATAAGTTTTAATAAAATTGTGATAAGATTAAAACCCTATCAAGTTGCTATAACTCACACACACAACTCTTGAACAGACAAAAAGAACAGTCCCAGAATTAAATACACCAAATTTCTAGTATACTGAAATTATATACTAATAGATACATTGTTACTGTATAAATTACAACACGAAAAAGCAGCTAAATTTTTTAAATAACTAAACAATCTGTGCTGTGATCACTAGATGGCATGCCAAGGACACAATGCGACACTCTTGAAAACTATTTCCCGTAAAGGCACGAAATCTTAAAAGCTTGGTAAAATTTTATGTTTTGAATATTCACACTATATTTTCAGAGAGAAGGCCTACTAAAGCTCTCAAGCTATAAAAAAAAATTTTTTTTAATTTGTCCCAATTGCCAGTAGTATCCTTTATCCTTCACTGCAGATAAATTGCTACTTTTAAATAAATATCAGTTATTTATAAAAATGTACATGGTTAAAATAAGAGAGGCAATAATAAAGACCCAGTAAACTATGGGATACAGAAGAGAACTACCCAAGAGTCTTCAGATTTTATTACAGTACCTAGGCTTTACTAGCCCTACATAGCGTAGGTTTAAGACATTTTCAAAGCACTTGCACAAGCATTATCTTTACAGATCTTCCCAATAGTACTGTGAACTTGGCAGAACAGGAATTATTATCCTGATTTTTCAGATAAGGAAACTCAATTCAGGGAAGTTAAATCATTTGCTCACTTTCACAGAGGTGTTGCTGATGTCTGCAGAACTCATTCTTTTATTTTTATTATATATATTTTCTAGTTTTCTTTTTTTTTGAGACAGTCTTGCTCTGTCACCCAGGCTGGAGTGCAATGACGTAATCTCCACTCACTGTAACCTCTGCCTCCCGGGTTCAAGAGATTCTCAGCCTCGTGAGCAGCTGGAATTACAGGCGTGTGCTACCACGCTTGCTAATTTTTGTATTTTTAGTAGAGACAAGGTTTCACCATGTTGGCCAGGCTGGTCTCAAACTACTGACCTCAAGTGATCACCCTACCTCAGGCTCCCAAAGTGCTGGGATTACAGGTGTGAGCCACCGCACCTGGCCAGAAATAATTCATTTAAATAAACACTGTTTTAAAAAATGCTCGGCAATGGGCATATTTAAAAAACTAATAAATTTGGTGCAGCCATTAGGAGCTTAGTCCTGTAGAGGAAACGTTCACTCTTAATACAAGGTGATACCTGTAATAAAAGAATGCATAAACTATTAGGTTGGGGAGGATTTCTGAAGGTGCTAGGAAGGCTTCAGTTGACAGCTAAGTTTTGTTCTGAACTATTAACCAAGTTGTGAAAGTGGAAGAAAACATTTTAGAAAAAATTAACTGTGTCTGTAAAGACAGAGAAAAAGAAAAAAAAAACGGCTTGGATGATTAGGGTTGGGGAGAGGGCTGAGAGACAATGATATACAATGTGGCCTGGGGTGGTGGCTCAGGCCTCTAATCCCAGCACTTTAGGAGACCAAACGAAGAAGATTGCTTGAGGCCAGGTGTTTTGAGACCCATCTCTTAAAAAAAAAAAAAAAAAAAAAAAAATTTGCTGGGCTTTGTAATACATGCCTGTAGTCTCAGCTACTGAGACTGAGGCAGAAGGATACCTTGAGCCCAGGAGTTTGAGGTTACTAAAATATGACTGTGCCACTTTACTCCAGCCTGGGTGATAGAAGAGCAAAACCCATATCAAAAATAATAGTAATAATAATAATAAATAAATAAAAGAAATAGAATGTGGCTGAGGAAGAGAAGAGCAGAGAATGCAAATGAAAGCTATAGAAAGTTTTTAAGCAGAAAAATGACAAGTGAAGAACAGATGTGAAGGGGAGGAGAAACATTAAGGGTTGGAGAATAAGAGGCCAGGCAGATCTACTCCTGTGTTCTTTCCACTGTATCAACTCGTCAAAGGAAATGGGAAGAACTTATTTAAATCACCCTCTCCTTCCCATGTATTTCATATGTGGACTGGAGAACCTTCATGGATTTCAATGCAAGAGGCAACATAAATAGCAATTATGTGTACTACTTTAGAGATGGGGGCCTAAATTAGAATCCTGGCTCCACTATTTACCAGCTAGTATGACTTTCCTTGAACACACAGCTTATCTCTGTGAATCTGCTTTCCCATCTATAGAAAAGGAGTAGTAATAATAGCCATGCTACAGAGATACTGTGAAGATTAAATGAAATAATATATAAAAGTAAAGCTTTTAATACAATGCCTGGCACACAATACATATTAAATAAATGACAATGGTAACTTATTGTTGTGGTTATCGTTATTTCTGTAGGGCTTTTCCTCTTATTAGGCCCTGTTTGATAATGCTTTTCCCTTATAACTTAATAAACTAGCTCAATTGTCACAGCTTCCTCTGACATCCTACTTAAATTAGCCTTCCTTCCATTGTCCTACTGCCTTCAGAGTACTTATCTACTATAACATTGTCCTCTTTATTTATGTGTTCACTGTCTGACTCCTCCCACTAAAATATAAGCTCCATCAGTACAGGTTCCCTGCTTGTATAAATCACTGCAATTTATATTCAACTCCTACTCAGAACAGTGCCTGGCATACTTGTTGAATAAATGACTTATTACAGTCATTATGGGCATCCAGAGATAGCTGGAGCAAAAAGAGCAAAAGTTCAGAAGTCACAACAGAATGAAGACAAAGTATCAGCTATCTCACTATCAGCTATTACACTACTTCACCCTACAACTAAAATCAAGGCCTGAGAGAAAAGCTGGCTTTCTTGCAGTCATTATGACATTGCCATAGTCAATTACAACCATTCTTAATGAGAGTCAATTCCAAGGAGCTTCAAGTTCCATAAAGTCACAGGAAAAGTACCATGAATGGGCACATGTTCAATTTGATACTACCTTTCTTTGACTCTAAGATACAATTTTAACAACTCTGGAACTGGGATGCATCTTAACAATTGTTGTCAGCCAGCATCAGAACTCAAAGAATAGGTGTCAGTGACTTAAAGAAAATCAGAAAAGCATTCCTTTAACCCCTAGGAGCCAAATGGTTGTAGGGAGGAGCAGAAGAGATGGTGAAGCAGTAACATGCAGGCGAGCTCCAAATATTGAGCTCTTGTTAAAAATCCATTAACACAAGGCAGGCAGATAACCTGAGGTCTGGCTAATACCGTGAAACCCCGTTTCTACTAAAAATACAAAAAAAAAAAAAGTCCATTAACAATGGCTATTTTTTATTGGATTCTTCAAGAAATTCTGCATCACACTAATGTATATAGAACAACACTGTGAGGGAAAAACATAATATTGATGCATCTAAGTAAAAAAAGTAATTCTGAAGAGACAGACCTGAAATATTTTCTTTTTTATGTATGTACCAGAAATATACAATTATTTGTCCAATTAGGTATAAAATCACTCTTTCAATAAGTACAAAATTAAACCAAGTCTAGATGTTATTCTGTTAAAGCTAAGTCACCATGTCACTATTTCGCTCAAAACCTCTAATGATTTCACATCTCACTCCATTTACATCTCTCTTTACATCTTTACATCTTTACATCTCTCTCTGACTTCACTCCAATTACCTTCCCCATTCTAGCCACAGTGACCTCCTTGCTATTCTTGAATGCTAGGCACACTCCCATCTCAGGGCCTTTGTACTTGCTGTTTCCTCTGTTTGGAATGCTCTTCCCCAAATATCTGCACAGCTCACTCCTCACCACTTTGAAGTCTTAGATCAAATGTTACAGAAGGTTCTAACCAACTATACTTACTAAAATTACAATCTTCTTCCCCAATACTTCCTATCTCCCTTTCCCTTTTGCATTTTCTTTGTAACACTAATCACTTTTGAACATAATATTTATTTATTCTGTTTACTGTCTATCTCTGTCTACTAGATTGAGGGTGCTAATTTCTGTTTTATGTTTTGCTTTATCCCTAGGCACCTAGAAAAGTACCTGTATATAATAGACAATAAATATTCATCATATAAATGCAATGTTTTCAATATCTTATCATGGAATAAAACTGACACTCTAGGAATATAGTCATGGTTATTCTGGGGCTTCAGGTACTGTCTGGTTTACACCTCCTGTAACTAGGGGATAATATATAATGTAAGCCCAAACTGGGACACTCCTGAGTGAAAAGAAGGCACGAATAACAATTACATTGTGATAGTAGTCATTAACTAGATTTGTCTCGGGCAAACAAAGACCCTTTAGCCCATGCTTGGTATTGACATCCTATGCTTAATGGGTACTGAGAGCCCATTTTAGAAGCATGGGCTAAGGGCATCATTGTAACATACAGAATGAAGCAAGCCTTCCTTCCAGTAGAGTTCACCAGTATGGAGGAGGCATTCAATATACAGTTCACATGTCATTCTTTCACTGAACAGATCTTTCTCACTTATTAAAACTTGGTGTATAGTAGATACTTAAAAAAATAAAACAAAAGCTTACTGGCCAGGCATGGTGACTCACACCTGTAATCCCAGTGTTTTGGGAGGCTAAAATGGGAAGATTGCTTGAGGCCAGGAATTTGAGACTAGCCTGGGCAACACAGCAAGATCCTGTCACTATAAAAAAATTTTAAAATTAGCTGGCTGTGGCCGCATACACCTGTAATCCAAACTACTCAGGAGGCTGAGGGGGTAGGATTGCTTGGGAACAGGAGTTAAGGCCACAGTGAGCTGTAACTGCACCACTGTACTCCAGCCTGGGTGAGAGAGAGAGAGAGAGAGAGACCGACTATGTTTCAAAAAAAAAAGGAAACAATCTACAGGGTCAACAATAAAAGCTGATTAAATATATTATAATATGCAATGGACTTTAAATCCAGTTGTAGAATATTTACTACATAAGCAATATTCAAGATATATATTAAAAAAATGGAAATCAGAAATAAGATCCCATACTCCAGCTCTCTTTTGGAAAAACACACACACACACACACACACAAACAAGATAGCAATTTAGTTTCTAAAAAATGTAGCTATGTAAGCCTAGGAAGGCTAAAGGAATATAACAAAATGTCAACAGTGGCAGTATTTCAATAATGGGAAAAGATTTTATTTTGGCTTTCTTTCCTTCAAAAATTTCAATAATCATGTTTATCAGAAAAATGTTATAAAAATATGACAAATTTCTCAAAATAAAGAGACATGCTGTTTATCCATTACACTAGGTATTTTACTTTATATCCTTACATTAAATCATTCGTTCGAATACTTTCAAGCACCTACTATGTGCTGAACACTGTTAAGCTCTGGGAGATATATAAAAAATCTAATCAAAAATATAACTTCATAAGGAGTAAAGCTGATGAGCTGCAGGCATATACCTGTCTCATGATCTAATTTGATTTACTTTCCCAATTAGATCACAAGACCGTTATGTGCCTGGACCTCATCAACTCTACTCCTTATTGAAGTTATGTTTATATAACTTTAGTTGTTATTAAGGATCATATTAAAAAAAGAAACATAAGAGTAATGTGTTAGCATGTTTTATAATTTATCATAGGTATTATTTATAATGTCTAATGTTCTGTTACATAAATGCTACAAAACATCTGAAATCTGGAATAAAATTCACCCCATTCTTTATTTTCCAGCAGATTTTCAGAATATTAGAACAGTGGCATTCTTCTGAACACTATGCTAGAACCAAGTCAGAGTCATCCATTCAGATACTCTGCTGAAGTCACAACGTATTTCAGAAACCAGAGGAGATCCTGCCGCCAAGGGGCTTACAAGGAGAGACAAAATGCAGAGTCCTAAGCAATAGAAAAAGAATACTATAACGACTGTGTTGCTGTGCTATGTGTCCAATGACTAGTAAGGGAAAGATGAACTAAAAAACAGCTAACTGCTGAAAAAATGGAAAGGAAGAGGAACAGTATCCATGAAACTAGATGAAAGTGGCATTTTAAGATTATTTTAGCACCAGCGTACAAGATGAACTGGAGAATGGAAAAGTGTAAGCAGGTGGTGTAGTTAAGAAAATCAAGAACAAAATGTAAGGAAATGAATTGACGTGGTAAAAATGGGAATGGAAAGAAGACACAATGCCATACCTATTAAAAAGAAATAAAGTTGGTAACAATACGGGGAACAACTAAAAAGCATCAGCTGAAGATTAAAGTTTCAAGTTTAGGTAACTGGGATAACTGACTTCCATCAAAGCAAAAAGTATGTGATGTCACATTTTTCTAGGGTGGAGTTATAAGGAACATATGGACAAAAGGTCAAAATAAGTATCTTTTGGACAAGCGGACAAAATTCACTTAAGACAAAGATGGAAACGATGATCTGGCTACCTTTTCAGGAAAAAAAAAAAATACAGTCAACTGGAACTCCTCTATTTAAGAAATATTTATTATTAATAAATGCCTACTATGTCCCAGGTCCTGTGCCACAGCAGAAATGAAGATACACATGTGAGTGTAAAAAAGCAGGCACCGCTTGACCTTGTCCTCTTCACCCCAAGGTCTGGGTTATGGTTAAACAACATTTCATGCTGTACAGTTAGATAAGTGCTTTATTATTGCTACAAACATTTCACATTTTTTTTGTCAGTGAGTTTTGCTTTTAAATACTTAAGTGATGATTTCCAATGTCAATTTCCAAATTTAAGTTTAACGCAATACGGTGAGTAGAGATAAGAACACAGGTACAGAAGAGAAATTTAATTTGGGCATCAACAAACTTCTGTGTTCTTAGTTACCAATATTGAGACCATAGCAACTCCGTAAAACAGGTTGTATAACGGTCCTCCAAATTGCAATTCAGTCCTAAAATCTAGATCATACGAAGCTCTGTAACACTGTCCTACGGAAACATACAACTCACTTTTAAGATTCAATCCACTTATTTTTTGAGAGTAATTGAAAACACGGAACTGTTGCCTGAAAAATCTTTGCAACTGCACATCTTTAGAATTAAACACATACCTGAAAGTTTAAAATTCTGCTCATTTTTTGCTAAAGAGCCGTCAGCCTGAAACAAGTCACGCTGGGGAGAAAAAGCCATAGGCTCATCCATCTGAATCCCCAAAGACGCCTCCATCACAAGACAAAAGGGATGCAAAATGCCAGCTAAGGGGTTACATCCACAGGGGGAGCAAAGCAGCTGTGAAAATTAGAACACTGGAGAAGTTTAGATCACTCGCTAAACCACGCACTAAAAACATACCACTGCCCTCAAAGGGGCAAACATTTTTAAACGTACCATGTGTTCAAACCTCCACAGTAGGGCATACTGTGGCCATTTCTAAGGAATTCCATGTGCTTTACTTTCACCTCCCGGAAACACTGGCAGGGGGCTGCAGGGAGAATTTCTCGGTCCGGGCACCCACGCAGCAGCAGCCGCGGTGGGGACGGCGAGTCCGGCGTAGTCTCCGGGACCGCGTGGGGGAGGGGCCGGGGGCAGTTTGAAATCAGGAAAAGGGCTGAGGGAGGAAACCGTTTCGCCACTGACAGGGAGCGCCAGGAGGCTCCTCCAACGCCCCACGCAAGTTGATGGAGAACTGATACGACCCTGGGCCACGAGTACCGGGCGGAGGAGGGGAAGGGGGAATGAATGGGAATCCTTCTGCCAGCCTTGGTCGCGAGCGCAGCCGGGAAGGACCGGTTACCCTCAGGCCCGAGACCGAACCGGATGCTTAGTGCGCAGGCGCGCGACTTTCCCGCCGCAGGTCAGAGGGATCCCAAGGGGATTGAGGAACGGAACTGCACGGCAAGAAAACCGAAGTCACTATCCAGAATTCGTTCCTAATCCCTCACAATCCCGCGACATGGAACATACCGTCGGAAACTCACAGTTTAAAGGAGTACGACTTCTGTGGCCCCCCACATGCCTGGGTCGCCGTCTCCAAGAGCTCCCCACCTACCGAGTCGATAGTATGCGCCTGCGCAACACTTCCCGCCGCCGCTCTGGTTGCACATGCGCACACTAAAGCCCTAGACGCCGCGGATTCCGCTACTGGGCGCTTGCGCAAGAGGGTGGGGCTTCTTTCCCCGGCCTTGACCTGTTAGAAGAGCGGTTACTGGAATGAAGCCCGGGGATGATCTTAAAAAACTGGATGAACCGTAAGGTTAAGGGCCCAACACGATTTCCAGGAAAAAAGCTAGCTCAGAGAAGGAAAAACCTCAGGTGCTGACACATCCCTATATATCGTGAGCGCAAAACACATTGGGCACGCCATGGATAAAAGGCATTTTCTTGACTCTGCTTTTATTTCCTTTTCGTTGAGTGCCCTACTTCCCCGTTAAAAAACATGCAAAAAAATGTAGTTCCTGATTGTTTGTGGCTGTATTAGTAGAAATTAGCACAGTGGCAAGCAGGCAATGTGTACCATTTACTGAGACCTTGGCTATGAGGTAGGCAGGTTTCTAGGGGCTGGGATCATAGTGGACAAGACAAACACCATCCCTGTAGGAAGCTAAATTCCAATGAAGCGATGACAATAAACGGATGAATAAATAAACAGTATTCTTTCCGGTATTGATTACTACTTGAAGGAAATAAAATGAAGAGATGTGATACTGACTGGGAAGGTGGTATCTTGATGAGATGGTCATGGAAGGCCTCTCAAAGAGACCTGGATGAGAAAGACCTGGTAGGGAAACTATTGTCCTGGCAAAGAAAGGACAAGGCAAAGAGAAAGAGGAGCTTGGTATGTTGAAGGGAGAGGGCAGGGAAGGCCAGTGTGGGGGAAACGTAGTGAGCGAGTGGGAAGATAGTCCCAGATAGATGAGGTTGGAGAGTTAGGCAGAAGCCAGACTATGTAGGTCCTTGAAAACCAGGGTAAGAAGTTTGGCTTTTATTCTGAGTACAATGGGAAGCTCTTTGAAACTTTTAAAGCAAGGGAGTGATATCTATGTCTTTTCAGAGAATGGATTGTAGAGGGGCAAGAGTGGAAGCAGAGAAAATAGGATGCACTTCATGTTTAGGAGGAAGATAATGGTAGTCTGGACCAGAACAATGGCAGGAGAAATAAATAAGACAATGGGGTTTGGTGATTGGCTGTGGAAAATGAAAAAAAGGGCATCATCAAAAGTCAATCTTAGGTTTTGGGGCGAGCACATGTGTGGGTGGTAGTGCCGCATGGAAGGGAAGTCTGTGAGGTAATGGTTTTTGAGTGAGGTGGAAGAGAGTAAATCAAGAATTCTAGTGTAGATACTGAGAAAGAGAAAAGCAGACCATGACATCCAGGAGATGGCCTGGTACTACCAGTTTGGCTTGCTGTTGCTTTGAGCTGGCCTGGCAATCACAGCTAGGCATTGGTATTCTTCTATTGAAAGAAACAATTTCACAGAACATCAGACAAGACCACTCTGTGACCATGATAGATCAAGACAAAAGTAAGATCACTCTGTAATCATAACTGAACACAGACACAACATAAACATTGTCCAAGCTGTAAAAATGATCAAATATCTCTTTATCCTGGCTAATAGGCATGCCTGCTGCTTCTTTACCAATTATAGTTTTAGCCTCAGTCTAGTCTTCCTTCTACATAATACTTATTAAAATACCCAATTATAGAATTATCTTTGCTTCCTTATAGCTTCCAATCCAGGCCAAAGTCCCTCTGTCTTGAACCCTTCCATAAATCTCCTAACACAAACCCAAATTCTATAACAAGTCCTTTTTAACAGCCTCTTCCTGAGACATCTCATTGTTCCCCATGGTGTATTCTCACATACTGAGACAAGCAATAAATCCAAGTTGCTGAGCTATAGTTGTGTTCCTGGTGGTCACTGTCTGTAGGTCATTAACAATAATCAAGTCCAAGATACCTATTTGATATGCAAGTGATGATGTCAAATAAACAGATGAATATATTGGTCTGGGGTATAGTTCAGGGTGAAGAAATAAACTTGGCAGCTATGAATTTATAGATGAAACTTAGTCTTGGACTGTATGGTATTATCTAAGCAAAGATTGTAGATAGAGAGCTGGGCTATGATGACTTCCAACATTCAAAGTTGAGCAGAGGAAGAGGAAGAACCAGCAAGAAACTTAGAAGGAGTAGTCTGTGAGGTAAGAAGGCGACGTCATAGAAGTCAAGAGCAGAAGGTTTTACAGTTAGAAGAGAGGGGTCAGCTATAGCAAATGCTTCACAGATGTAGTGAGGATACAGAATTGATCAGAGATAGTCATTAGAGCCTTTAGAAAGAGCAGCTTTGGAGTGAGACAGAAAGACCATTGAAGAATTTATTGAAGAACAAAAGATCTACAAATGGAGACAACTATTGAAATTTTGTTTGTCTCTTAGTTTGGTTTCTTGTCTTTATTTCGGGGGAAGGGGACACAAATAGAATGGTGGCTACAGTATCAGATTGTTTATATGCCTTATACTAGCTATGTAACTTCAGCAAGTTATTCAGTATCTCTTGCACTCAGTCCCTTTATTTCAAAAATGTAAAATGGACAAAATACTTGCTTGGTTTTGCTATAGTGATTAAATTAGATAAAGTGACGTAAGACATGTAAAGTGCTTGGTCCCATAGGCCTGGACATTGTTAGCTTGTATTAGTTAATTTATAGTAGGTATTTTTCCCCCTTTCTCTATAACACACATGGCTGTTCACATAGTATGGATTTAATAAATGGCTGTGGAATTAATGTACAACGAGAAGTTAGGTTTTATTTATTTATTTTTATTATTCCATCATTTATGTATTTACTTAGTAGAGACAGGGTCTCGCTCTGTTGCCCAGGCTACAATGCATTGGTATTATCATGAATCACTGTATCCTCAAACTCCTGGGCTCAAGTGATTCTCCTGCTATAGCCTCCCAATTAGCAAGGATTACAGATTTATGCCGCTCAGCTAGAAATTAGGTTTAAAATGGTTGGTTGCACTTATGTCTCCTGTAAGCAGATTGGAGGTAGATTGTTGATTAAAAATTATTTAGAGATTTTGATAACTACATACACAAAGTTGTCTTTAGGGTTAGACCAGTGCTGTTACCATTTTTCCTTCCTAACATGTTCATTCTACCTCCAGGTCTGTTTGAGCTGCGTTTGTGTGTGTGTGTGTGTGTGTGTTTCTTGTTTTTATCTTTTGTTTCTATCTCTTTGTCCTCCAAAGTCAGTGAAATTTTCATTAAATAGTCTATCCCAGAATCTGTCCCTTCCCTAACTCATAGCTGACCCATTATAGACTAGAAAAAGTTATTAACTCAGAGTTAGCAAGAGAAGCCATGGAACTGTTTGTGCCAGTGAAATTGTGGATCTATGCTGTTGCAAAGGGATCCTGCCCTCCTAAGTGCCCTTCTTTCTTAGAGGGAGCATATGAGAACAATTTTGTTAGTGGCCTTTAAACTGCTTAGGCACCAGGTAATCTGCATTTAGAAGCCAAGTGATTGTAAGAGTTGTCTGGGAAAACCAGGTGCCCAGCTACTGGAGACCTTGGGGCCTGTGGAAATTTGAGTTGGGTGCATGCAACTTCTTACTCTGGGAGAAATGGGGAGTCTCTGGTCAGTTGTACAGTCAACTCAGAATAAGTTCCCAGAACAACTTACAGTTCTGCTCTTCTCTCCATGAAGGTCCCTACTAAAGGACACAACACACACACACACACACACACACACACACACACACAGAGAGAGAGAGAGAAAGAAAGGAAAGAAATGACAAAGGAAAAGTTACTGGAAGTCTTATTCCCCTCCCCACTATTATTTATGTAAATAGCTGACACACTCTTTTAGAACCTTCTGTCTTTGAAGAGTTTATTAACCTAGGATAGAAATAAAGCAGGCCAGGCATGGTGGCTCACACCTGTAATCCCAGCACTTTGGGAGGTTGAGGCGGGCAGATCGCTTTAGTCCAGGAGTATGAGACCAGCTTGGGCAACATGGTGAAACACTGTCTCTAAAAAAAAAAATTACCAAAAAAAAAAAAAAAAAAAGGATTAGCCCAGCATGGTGGCACACACCTGTAGTCCCAGCTAATTGGGAGGCTGAGGTGGGAGGATCTCTTGAGCTTTGTAGGTGAAGGCTGCAGCGAGCTGTGATGGCACCACTGCACTGTAGCCTGGGTGACAAAGCAAGACTTTGTCTTAAAAAAAAAAAGGATAAAGCAAAAACATAGCTTTTGAAACTGAGCAGAAATTATTTCTTAGGGCAATATCCTGGTAAATGAAGAAATTCCCAGGTTGTAAAATGAAATTCTAGCCAGTCATTATAAAGTATACCAGGACAAAACACTTGGAATTTAATGGGGAAAATTTTTATTTCAAAAATAAAATTGCAAATTATTTAAAATCAAAAAGCTATGAATCAATTCTGAAACTACAATGAAACAGTGAGACAATTAGAAATACACAAAGGTCCATATATTCATCAAAGTTCGATTTCTCAGTTAATAATATAGGACAGAAAACAATTGCCTTACAGGATTATGATACAAACCAAATAACATTTAAAGCTTCTGGGAGAACTCGTGGAAAACACCTAACACTTGAATTTATTTTTCATTCAAAAATAAACTAGGAGGAAGAGGCTATATGCTGAGTGACTTAATAAATGTTTAGAGCTGGAGAGTGACATATTCTCACTTGTAAGTGGGAGCTAAATAATCTCTACACATGGACATGAAGTGTGAAATGAAACACACTGAAGAGTCAGGAGAATGGGAGGGTGGGAGGGGTGTGATGGATGACAAATTTCTTAATGGGTACAATATATATTGTATGGGTCCTGGATACACTGAAAGTCCAGACTTTACCACTATGCGATACATCATGTGAAAACACTGTACTTGTACTCCTTAAATTTATACAAATATAAAAAGAGAGAGCAAGCGTGAGAAAGAACTTAAAATAGATGACTTGAAATGGTCTCTTTTGGAAAAGCTTCAATTTTTTTAGTCTTCACTTCAAGAGGCCTTCTGCTGCATATAGGACGTTTCTATTCTGTGTTTATTTCTCCTTAAGAGATGATGAAAAGAGACTAAGCACCTAGTTTGATTATGAAGTACAAAGGTTACAACAAAGCAAAAGTAGCAATCCTGGTCTCTTCATTGCTGATTGACAAGAATGTTCCTTCTAGCATTACCAAATGTGGTCTCTTTTACAAGAGAAAGCAATTGAAATAATAATAACCGGGTCAGTGATTCTAACAAGTGGATCATAGGAACAAATTAACCAATGAAAATACATCCCTTTCCCTCTGATGTAGCTTTTTTGGAGGACGTGGATTAGTGAGCACTGGGTCCCTGTTGGATGAGGGGTTAGGGAAGGGATAGCCTGAGCTCTAAACATAGAAGGACTTCCATGCATATCCTACATGTCTGGATGATGGATTGAGACTTGAGTCTGCCATTTTTGGCTTCCCTCTGAAGATGATAGTCAGTAGCAGTCAAAATCATGGTCCAAGAAGGGTCAGTAACATAGCTCTTGCCTCTAGACACACCTCTTCTTGGAAAAACACCCAAAAGAGTATTCTGCTTTGGGGCCAACAGTGGGAGAGTATGAACAAATAGATAGATACTTCCTGCACACAAGGTATGGGCTCACAACAAGAGCTAGGCAGCTGGTGACGCTACTTTCTTTGTGACCCACTGCTCCTCTAATAAATAGGCCTGTTTGTTTATAGGAACCTGGTGAATTATTGAGAGGGAATTGGGGTAAGCCGTTCTGCCCTCCACCCCTTTCCTCAGGGCACAGCTGGAATTGAGGTAAGTACGTAATATCTAAGTTTAGGCCTATATTAGAATAATGAGGGAAATGGACACTTTTGGCCACTTAATGAGCTAAATGGACACTGAATGAGGTAAAAGAACATAGTACTGGCATTGAGGGACATAAATTCTAGCAACCAAAATGGAGGGCTTCCTTCTCATCCAAGCATCCTCAACAAAAATGAGAAAAGTTCAATAGCAGTGCTAAAAGGGAAAACCTCCGTAATTCCTTCTCAATACCATTTAATGTATTTTTGAATTACTGACATAATGATTGTAAGAGAAGGGGATGCATTTAATGCACACTGCCATAGGCATTGAGTTCGGCACTGTAGTAAGATATTTTTATGTATTATTTTATTAATTCTTTAATTATTGGACGTATTTTATAGATTATGAAAATTAGCTTTAGAAAAGACTGGCCAGGCACAGTGGCTCACGCCTGTAATCCCAGCACTTTTGGGAGGCTGAGATGGGTGGATTGTTGAGCCTGGGCAACAGGATAAAACTTCATCTCTACTAAAAATAGTAAAATTAGCTGGGCGTGGTGGTGTGTGCCTCCAGTCCCAGCTACTTGGGAGGCTGAGTTGGGAGGATCACCTGAGCCTGAGAGGTCAAGTCTGCAGTGAGCCGAGATAAGGCCACTGCACTCCAGCCTGGGAGACAGAGCAACCCTGTCTCAAAAAAAAAAAAAAAAAGACTAAGTAAATTACTGATGACAACCAGCCAGTAAGTGGCAGAAGTGAAATTGGAATCTAGAATTCTTTGAACACAAAGGTCTTCATTTGGATTAGACCTCAACTATTTTTTTCCTTTATTTATTGTGGTAAAATACACATAACATACAGCTTACCATCTTAACCATCTTTAAGTGTACAATTCAGTGGTGATTCAAGATGATTTAAGATTTTGAAAAATCCCTAGAAGTTTCAAGTTCAGGCCCTTCATATTGGTGCCTTTTGCTGGAAAAAAATATGCTTAAGAGCACATTTTTAAAATGCTATATCAATACTGTATAAAATTTTTCATATTCTTATGTGTTTTAAAATTACAGAATAAGTTTGTAATTAGCCAACTTTTATTTTTGAAAACATAAAGATGTGAATGTCCATTATTTAAGACAAATAGTTGTGCAACCATTACCACCATTCATCTCTAGATCTCTTTCCACCTTGTAAAACTGAAAAATTGAACAATAACTTCATTCCCTAGTCCCCCAGACCCTGGCAACTACCATTCTACTTTCTGTCTCTATGCATTTGACTACTAAGGAACTCAGGCAGAATCATACAGATTTGTCATTTTGTGATGGGCGCATTTCACTTAGCATAATATCCTCAAGGTTTATCTGTGTTGCAGCATATGTCAGAATTTCCTTCCTGTTTAAGGCTACATAATATTTCATTGTATTTAGTTGCTATGTGTGCATATACAACCTCTGTATCTGTGGGTTTTATATCTGTGGATTCGACCAACTAAAATTGAAAATATTCAGGGGGAAAAATAGATGGTTGCATCTGGACTGAACATATACAGATGTTTTTCCTTGCCATGATTCCCTGAACAATACAATATAACAACTATTTACGTAGCATTTACATTGCATTAGGTATTATAAGTAATCTAGAGATGATTTAAAATATATGGGAGGATTGCATAGATTATGTGAAAATATGACACCATTTTATATAAGGGACTTGAGCATTTGTGGATTTTGGTATTTGTGGGGTTCTGGTAACCAGTCCCCCATGGATACCAAAGGGCGACTATCACATTTTGCTTATCCATTTGTCTGTCAATGAAGAGTTGGGTTGTTTCCATGTTTTAGCTATTCTGAATAATGCTGCTATAAACATGGGTATACGAATATCTCTTTGAGACCCTTTCAGTTCTTTTGAGTATGTACCTAGCAGTGGAATTGCTAGATCATATGGTAATTCTATTTTTTAATTTTAATGAACTACCATACTGTTTTCCACAGCAGCTGCACCATTTTATATTTCTACCAACAGTGCACAGAGTTCTAATTTCCCCACATTTTTGCCAACACCTTTTTTTTTTTTTAACAGTGGCCATCGTAATGGGTATGAGGTGGAATCTCACTGTGATAATGATTTGCATTTCCCTAGGAATTACTGATGTTGAGCATCTTTTCATGTGTTTGTGGCCATTTGTATATTTTCTATGGAGAAAAGTATATTCAAGCCCTTTGCCAATTTTTTGACTTTTTTTTAAATTGTTGAATTTTAGGAGTTCTCTTATATGCAGGGTATTAATCCCTTATCAGATGTATAACTTGCCAATATTTTCTCCTATTGTGTGGGTTGACTTTTTACTTTGTTTATAGTGTCTTTTGATGCACAAAGATTTTGTTTTGTTTGTACTCCCAAACGAGCCCAAAAGATTTAAATTTTCTTAAAATACAGTTAGTCTATTTTTTCTTTTGTTGTCTGTGCTTTTGGTGTCACATTCAAGAAATTATTGTCAAATCTAATGTTGAGAAACTTTGGCCCCTTGTTTTCATCGAAGAGTTTTATGGTTTTAGCTCTTTGTTTAGATCTGTGATCTATTTCGAGTTAATTTTTGTAGATGGTGTTAGGTAAATGTAAATGTCCAACTTTATTCTTTTGCATGTGGATATCCAGTTTTCCAGGAGACCTTAACTATATATATTTTTAAGCTTTTTAAATTTGGCTAGCAAATAAAAATCGCTCAGGCTGACTTCAATTAGAAATTCCATTTTCAAGTACAGGTAACTTCATGCTCTATTATTGAAAAGAAAATACTAATTTTTTTTAATTGCATTTTAGGTTTTGAGGTACATGTGAAAAACATGCAAGATTGTTGCATAGGTGCATATGTGGCAGTGTGATTTGCTGCCTTCCTCCCCTTCACCTATATGTGGCATTTCTCCCCATGCTATCTCTCCCCAACTCCCCACCCCCTGCTGTCCCCCCAACTCCCCCCTAACAGACCCCAGTGTATAGTGCTCCCCTCCCTGTGTCCATGTGTTCCCATTGTTCAACACCCATCTATGAGTGAGAACATGCGATGTTTGATTTTGTGTTCTTGTGTCAGGAAAATACTAATTTTTGTCCTATTGTCTTGTAGCATAAAGAGATACAAATCTCTCAGGAGTAGATTAAAAACATTATTTTTTAAAAAAGGAAGCCAACCAGTTTAGTGTAATAATTATTTATCTATCTAGCGTTCTTGTATATCTTGTATATATATTCATTTATCCTTTTTTTGTGGTACCTGTGGATAGTTGCAACCCAACTTCAAAAACTAAAAACATGAAAAATGGGAAGCTTTGTAAAAAATAGCTGCAAATCTACCAAGGGAGAAAAAGTATTTATAGTATGAAATAAATATGTTGCACCTGAAGATAACTGCAGCATACAAAGGAAACAAATAACACATATTTTCCTCCTAAAATATACAGATTTCAAACACTCTGAGGAAAAAAAATCCTGCTATTATTACTAAAATTCAGAGAGACTCACAGGACCAAATTCATATTTTAAAAATTAAATGGAAACTTATGAAAATTGAGATTTCTGTACATTCCCAGGGCTCCAATATATAGTAAAATACTATTAGGACTGGAAGGTCAAGGAGCAAGTACTGTGATATGTCAAGTTTCATCTCCAGGGACTGAAACTCTGAAATGTGCTGATTATTTCAGTTCAGTTATGAATGGGAAAAATACCCACTATGATGAAATCATAATGGCTTGACTTCCAATTGTTCATTATCTTTAAAGATTATTGAAGATTTTGAAAAATCCCTAGAAATTTCAAGTTCATGCACTTTGTGTTGGTGCCTTTTTACAGGAAAATAAATAGGCTTAAGAGCACATTTTAAAAATGATATATCAATACTGTATAAAACTTTTCATATTCTTATGTGTTTTAAAATTACAGAATAAGATTGAAATTAGCCATCTTTTATTTTTTAAAGACATAAAGATGTGAATGTCCATTATTTAAGATATTTACTAAGATATAATTTAATACAGCAATATTAATTTGGGTTTAGTGCTAGTGGTTTTTTGATTTAGAACAATTATCTTCTCAGTTTTATGTTTTAAATACAAAATTTTATCCCAAAGAAGAATTTTCCTGTTAGGCTATGTATCACTGCCCCTTCTCTAAAATACTAAAATAAATAAATGTATTTGTTTATTTATTTAATTTTATTTTTTGAGACGGACTCTTGCTCTGTCACCCAGGCTGGAGTACAGTGGTGCTATCTCGGCTCACTACAACCTTTGCCTCCCAGGTTAAGTGATTCTCCTGCCTTAGCCTCCTGAGTATCTGGGACTACCATGCCCCTGTGGGACAAAGCCAGCCTGACACCTGTTACCCACCATTCATGGCCCTAAAATAAATTTAAATGGAGGCATAGGTACAATTAACTTCAAAGCTTTAAACACAGTGATGATAAACAACCTCCCATAAGTTTGAGGTTGGAGCATCACAGGGATCTGAGAACAACAGACCAAATTCCCTATGAGACAAATCCAGCCTGCCACCTGTTTTTGTACACACTACAAGCTAAGAATGGATTCTACACTTCTAAGTTATTGAAAAAAATGTATAAAAGAATATTTGGGACACATGAAAGTTATATAAAAGTCAAATTTTAGTGTTCATAAATAAAGTTTTATTGGAACACAACCATATTCATTTGTTTTGTATTGTCTATGGCTGCTTTCACTCTACAATGGCAGAGGTGAGTTGAGTAGCTGTCACAGTGACGTGTGGCCCACAAAACTGAAAATATTTACTAGCTGGCCCTTTATGGGAAAAGTTTGCCAATTCCTGAGCATCATAATTGCAGCTTGCATTGTGAAGTCAACATGCAAATAAACCAAATGTCACTAAAGCATGCAGAAGAAATTTTTACCATACAATACATCAGTTGTTTAATATGGAGAAAGCAAGCACACAATGTTTACTTAGTATTTGTTAATTACAACAGCTAAGAATTGTGACTAGTGTTTTCTAATGGTTGTTTCTTTTTCTTGACGAGAGAGCATTAGTTTACTCTTTCCTTGTGAAAAATATACTTATCTCATGATCCTCCATGAGGCAGAGATGGAAGAAATATTGTATGAGTCTCTATACCGAAGTCTTTGTTAACAGCATGAGTATGGACGGACTGTGACTGGCATTTAATTTGGACTTGAGGAGGGAGGAGAAGCCAGCAATACTCAGTACCTCTATTGAAGTGAAGGGAAAGACACACAGAGTCTTTTCTTGCTGCCGCTTGTGTAGCTGGAAATGGGTTGTAGTGAAGTCAATAAAATTCTTCAACATCCTTCAATAGCAATGATTCTAGTCCTTCTGAGTAGTTCAAATTCTATGTTGATACTTATGTTTTCTTGCACATTCTTCTCTTGCTAGCCACATGAAAAGGCTAGAGTAGCACAAATATCTAAAAATGTAGAGCTCCAAATTATGACACCTCTTTAGAGAGATGACAGGTCCTCTGGGTATTACAAAACTAGGGCTATATCTTCACTACCTGGAAATATCCCCTTTTGGTCATCTCTCAAAAAGAGTGACTGTATTCTCAGAGAATATGTTATAGGGAGCTAAAAAAGATCTCTTGCCTTCTAGGCACCCTGAAGACTGTGAGCTGTACGTTTTAAGACTGTATAGCTGGCCAGGTGCGGTGGTTCATATCTGTAATCTCAGCATTTTGGGATCCTGAAGTGGGTGGATCACTTGAGGTCAGGAGTTGGAGACCAGGGTGGCCAAAATGGCAAAACTCTGTCTCTACTAAAAATATAAAAATTAGCTGGGCATGCTGGTGAGCTCCTGTAATCCCAGCTACTGGGGAGGCTGAGGCCTGGGAATTGCTTGAACCTGGGAGGCAAGTTTGCATTGCAGCGTGGGTGACAGAGTGAGACTCCATTTCAACCATGGTTTCTTCCAACCATCACATAGCTAACAAAAGGGCTGAGTGTGGCTACCAAAACATAAAAGAGAAGGTAAAACAGAGGCTCAGGAATGAGAATGAATGGTGTCTTCTAGCATGTGATGTATAAAGCATATCATCCCAAATAAATAGCAGTCTTACCAATACAAAATAAAATTTAAAAACAAAATTATATTCAATTTTTAGATATTGTAAACAGACAAAATTATATTCAATTTGTAGATCCTGTGTTTAGATGAGTATTATTTGAACACTCATCTTCTATATAGCAAGAAATCACATCCCTATGATCTATATTAGGTTCCTGTATTTCAATATTTCTGGTATGAAGCACATCTGGAACTTGTCAAGGCAAGTTAACTTTACAGGATAGTTCCTTGTAGCAATACCCCTGGCCAATGAGTTCTTTCTAACACATTTTCTTTGTAGTTCACTCATGAGTAGTCACCATGAATATTAAAAGTGAAGGATAAGTTATCTTAAACTTTACGTTTTGCTTCAACAAATTGAGCACTTTATCATAAAATTGGTCTAACAACATGCATTCCAAAATTTCTTTTCTTTCTTGTAAACCTTGAGTAGACAGTTTTAGAAACATATGTGATCACATGATATGCCCACTTCCCTCTTTCATGCACTTTGTGTTTATGATTTTATATTTCATCGTTTTCAGTATGAGGTTAAGAAGTCCTATGAAATAAATTAACATAGGACCGATAATAGGGACTGATATAATTTGGATGTTGTCCCCTCTTATGTGTCATGTAGAATTGTAATCCCCAGTGTTGGAGGTGGGGCTCAAGGGGAGGTGACTGGATCATGGGAGTGGATTTCTTATGAATGGTTTAGCATTATATCCTGAGTGCTGTCCTCGTGATAGTGAGTTCTCAAGAGATCTGGCTGTTTGCAAGTGTGCGGCATGCTCCCTCTGGCTCTCTTTTGCTCCTGTTGTTGCCATGTGGCATGCCTGCTCCTGCTTCTCCTTCCACCATGAGTAAAAGTTCCCTGAGGCCTCCCCAGAAGCTGAGCAGATGCTGGCACCATGTTTGTACAGCCTGCAGAACCAAGAGCCAATTAAACTTATTTTCTTTATAAATTACCAAGTCTTGGGTATTCCTTTATAACAATACAAGAACCTCCTATAATATGGGGAGTAAACATTCTTCTTAAAGCACCTGAAAAGTTTTGGGATTCTATCAAAACTCAGCATCCCAGACTTTCGATGCTATTCAGTTTTGGGACATCCAGCACTGATGCAGTAATAACTCTTCAAGCATTCAGAATATGAACTTACACTAAAATATGAATTGCTAAAGTTAGGACGTATAAGATAGTGTCTGTCTGGGTTCCCTGAAGGCCAGCGAGATTTATTTAACAATGTGATTCCAGGGAGCAGGCATACAAAACAGGAAGGAGGAGAAGCCAAGATGAGTATGTATTAAATGTTAAAGGGTTAGCCACTCCTGTGGATGGCTGGCACACAATCCTGCGGCGTCTTCTGAGGAAGCTTTTGAAATGTGTTGTTGAATTTTTCATGTCCATTTAAAAGGAGAAGCAAATATTTATCCATTAGTTTCTGTCCCTCCTGGGTCAACTCCCTCCCCCTTGCCAGAATACTGAGTGGGTTCCTATGGGTGTTCCACACAGGGGTGCCAGAGGTTCTGCAGGGCAGACAACTAGAAAGACACTTCACAGGTTGAAGCAAGAATACTATCCAATTACTTCTGCACAAACTTAGTTGAGGTCTACAGGAAACAAGTTGCAGCAGCAGTGGCTGAAGTGAGAGGTTGGCTGGTAGGATTGAAGTGGTGCACTGTCCAGAGCTGGGAAGGGTTTGAATTTTACCCTACTTGCAAGCTAAGAAGTTTGCCTGTCACAGTTTCATGGGCACTGGCAGAAGACATGAAACTGCTGAATCAGGCAAAGGACTTCATTACATGTGATACAGCAGGCAGCCTGAATTTCATGTTCATGTTAGCACCTCTTTCCTCCTACTTCCACTAGGGCAACACAGAGGGGAGTCCAAGTGAATGTGGCGCATACAGTGTGATAAATACCTGAAATATTCCAAGCTTATCCTCAATCTTTTGTATGATGGCCCCAAGCAAACCTGCCTAGCCCTTTCCCTGGTAGAAACTTGGCCTTTATTTTACTGGTGCTATGGTTTAAATGTGTACCCTACAAAATTCAGGTTTTGCCAATGTGGTATTATTAGGTGGTGAGGCCATTAAGAGGTGATTAGGTCATGAGGGCTCCTCTCTCATGAATGGGATTAGGTACTCTCATAAAAGAGTCTGATTAGAGAGCTTGTCCCTTTTGCCCTTCCACATTATGTCATGTGAAAACACTGCATCCCTCCTCTCTGGAAGATGAAGCCCTCACCAGACGCCTAAGCTTGTGTCTTGATTGTAAATTTTCAGCTTCTAGAACTGAGAAAAAATTCTGTTCCTTATAAGTTACCCAGATTGTGGCATTCTGTTATAGCAGCACAAGCAGACTAAGACAACTGGCTAGCAAGCAGATCTATTCTCTGAGCCAGAGATATATATTATCTTATTTTTCCAAAGCTGTCTGCTATGCAAACATCTTCGAAAAGTTAGTCTGGAATAAAAGCTACTCATAAGACATGCATAGATGAGAGAGATCAATAGAGAACAATCTCCCAACATGCACAAGAAGTGTTCAATACCACTGATGTTTAACTGGTTTAAGTAATAGAGTTGTTTAGTCTTTTGACACTGGGCACCTTGCTTAATTAGATACTCTTTGCAGAGCCTCTTGTTCCCAGGTTTGGAGAATTCACACAATAATCTGAGCTATCCTAAACTGTGAAAAATGTAGAAGTTCTATGGGTCTGTCTTGACTCTCATCCATTGTCCATTTTGTTGTCATGATTAACTACATGTACTTATGTCATACTGCCAACTTGTCTCAAGCATATTGTATAAAATTGAGTTTATAGAGATTTATGTTTGACATGAATGTGGGGAGTTTTTAGTGTTTGAGTGGCAGTATAGAAAAGAAGATATATGAGTTTTAGCAATTTTGCCTCACTGATAAAAGTATTTTAACTGCCTATCCTGTACTACCTATAGGTTGTAACTAATTTCACTTTTGAAGTAACTTGAAGAAGGGAATAATATCATGTTCATTTTTCATTGTCATCTAGCACAATACCTGGCATATTATAGATACTCAAAAAGATATTTATTGAATAGATAACTAAAGGAAAACACAAAAGACTAAAGTCATCTACAAGAAAAGACAAAGACCAAAAATAAATGTAAATACCAATATTGAAATATAGCACTCCATGGTATACTTGTTAGGGATATTGCTATTTTTTTTCCACTTGCTGTGGTTTGAATGTCCCCTTCAAAACTTATCTTGAAATCTAATTGCCATTGTAACAGTATTAAGAGGTGGGGCCTTTAAAGAAATGATTAGGTCATGGGGGCGCCACCTTCATAAATGGATTAATGCTATTATGGAAGTAGGCTGGTTATCATAGTAATGGCTTTGTTATAAAAGGAAGCTCTCCCTCACATGTGCTGTCTTGCCCTTCTGCCTATCTGCCATGTGATGTACAGAAAGGCCATCACCAGATATCAGCACTGTGCTCTTGAACTCCCCAACCTCTAGAACCATGAGCTAAATAAACCTTTCTTTATAAATTATCCAGTCTGTGGTATTCTGTTATAGCAACAGAAAATAGACTAAACCACTATTTAAACCCTCCTGACCATATCAAGCGGACAGTAAATATTTATGAGCACTTATATGGTGAAATTATTTTACCTTTATGGGTAAAAGAAGATCCTTTGAGTTTGTTTCAATGTCACATTCTCTATAAAGGGCCATGGTTTGGCCAGGCATGGTGGCTCTTGCCTGTAATCCCAGCACTTTGGTATGTTGAGGCAGGTGGGATCACCTGAGGTTAGGAGTTTAAAACCAGCCTGGCCAAAATGATGATACCCCATCTCTACTAAAAATACAAAAATTAGCTGGGCATGGTGGTGTGTGTGTGTAATCCCAGCTACTTGGGAGGCTGAGGCAGTGGAATCGCTTGAACCCAGGAGGCAGAGGTTGCAGTGAGCTGAGATTGTGCCACTGGACTCCAGCCTGGGTGACAGAGCAAGACTCTGTCTCAAACAACAAAAAAAAACAAAAACATAATTTATTTGGCAGGTAGCATATTACAGTAGATAGCTCACATGAGTTTTATAATCAAACTAATTTAGTTTTAATCTCAGCTCTACCACTCATTAACCAAATGACAGTAGATTTCTCATCTAAAAATGGGCATCTAAATCCTGCCTTACCAGGTGCTTCTGAAGGCTAAATGAACCAACATGTTTGAAGCTCCTAGAAGCGTGCTAGGATCCAATAAATGTTAATTTTTATATTAGTTTCCTGTGGCTTCCATAACAAATGACCACAAATTAGGTGGATTACAACAATAGAAATGTATTTTCTCATAGTTCTAGAGGCCAGAGGTCTGAAATCAAGGTGTTGGCAGAACTGTGCTCCTTTTGAAGACTCTAGGGGGAATACCTTCTTGCCTATTCCACAGCTTCTGAGGACTTCAGGTATTTTTTGCCTTGTGACAGCATAACTCCAATCTCTGCTTCCATTTTTATGTGGCCCCTCCTTTTCTCTCACTGTTTCTACTCTGTGTGTTTCTTATAAAGACATTTGTCATTGGATTTAGGGTCCACTCAGACAATTCAGAATGATCTTATTTTGAGATACTTGGCTTAGTTACATCTGCAAAGACCCTTTTTCCAAATAAGGAAATTTTTACAAGTTGTAGGGGTTAAGGCTTGGACATATCTTTTTTGGGTACCATTCAGCCCACTACAGTTCTTGTCCCATTTCTTCCTCTCCATTTAAATGTATAGAGCAAAAAATCTGAGTACGTTAAAAAGATTTTAGCAAATTATACCTGATGAGTGGGAGCTGAAGTGAAATCTCAACAAAAAGAAAAAACAAATGAGTAAAGCAGTCAAGTGATGAAAGACTACTTGTTATGATTGATAGTAAGAGGTTTCATGTAGACAATTAGGGAAGAAGATAGTATGGAAAAGAAGCAAGAAAACGCCTATGCCTAGTTATGAACCAGACACTGTGATTTGTGTGTTTTTTTGTTTGTTTGTTTGTTTTTTCTGAGACAGAGTCTTACCCTGTTGTCCAGGCTGGTGGAGTGGAGTGGCATGATCTTGGCTCACTGCAATCTCCAACTCCCAGGTTCAACTGATTCTCCTGCCTTAGCCTCCCAAGTAGCTGGGATTACAGGCATGTGCCACCATGCCTGATTAACTTTTGGTATTTTTAGTAGAGACGAGGTCTCACCAGGTTGGCCAGCCTGGTCTCAAACTTCTGACTTCAGGTGATCCTCCTGCCTCAGCCTCCCAAAGTGCTGGGATTACAGGCATGAGCCACCATGCCTGGCTTGTGCTTTGTTTTTTAAATACAGCTTTTTTTTTTTTTTTTTTTTTTAGACAGAGTCTCACTTCGTCACCAGGCATCAGGTTGGAGTGCAGTGGCGCGACCTCGGCTCACTGCAATCTCTGCCTCCCGGGTTCAAGCAATTCTCCTGCCTCAGCCTCCCGAGTAGCTGGGACTACAGGGCGCGCCACCACGCCCAGCTAATTTTTTTGTATTTTTAGTAGAGACGGGGTTTCACCATGTTGGCCAGGATGGTCTCGATCTCTTGACGTCGTGATTCGCCCACCTCGGCCTCCCAAAGTGCTGGGATTACAGGTGTGAGCCACCGCGCCCAGCCTTAAATACAGCTTTTTAAGAGAAATATTCCAATAATCCTATTAGGCAGCAATAAAACAGATTCACAAAATGTATATTTACAAAAATTCAGTTCAGAAGGATTATGGGTCTTGCCTAATATCATACAGCTATCAGGTACAGTGCTCTTTTTATTATATCACAACATCTGACATATTGAAAGAAGTGGGAAAACACTTGGCTTGACATTAGAAAACCCATGTTCACATCTCAAGTCAACCACACAGGAGGGGTAACTTTATGCCAATGCTTGTCTATTTCTGCCCTTTCCGACCTGTTTCAAGTGTTAAAGACAAACAATCTGCAGGCTCAGCCTACCTGGTCCACTGACAGCCCAGCTGGGCAGCATATTAAGAATGTCCCACCTTGTGTCTGATCATTTAGGTGAACTATTGTGATTTAAAATAAATTGCTTAAAATATTTTCCTTTTTAAATTTAAAAATAAGTAATTATATCACTTAGTGATAGAAATAATAATTTATATCCATGTAGCATATCTTTTTCTGCAAAAGTCTTTGAATAGTAACATATTGGTGAGATCAGTATGTTGAACTGACCAGCCCATAGGAACTAAATAATTAATCTTTAAGAGTGGCTGAGTGTGGTGGCTCACCCCTATAATCCCAACAATTTGGAAGGCTGAGATAGGTGGATTGTTTTGGTCCAGGAGTCTGAGACCAGCCTGGGCAACATGGTAAAACCCTGTCCTTACAAAAACATACAAAAATTAGCCCAGCGTAGTGGCGTTTGCCTGTATCCTAGCTACTTGAGAGGCTGAGGCAGGAGGAATGGCTTTGAGCCAGGGAGGTTGAGGCTGCAGTGAACCATAATGTCACCACTGCACACCAGCCTGGTCTATGTGTCTGTTTTTATGCCATTACCATGTTGTTTTGGTTACTATAGCTGTGTAATATAATTTGAGGTCAGATAATGTGATTCCTCTAGTTTTGTTATTTTTGCTTAGGATAGCTTTGGCTATTCTGGGTCTTTTGTGGTTCTATAGAAAAAAATGTTTTTTCCATTTCTCTGATGTAACAGGATTACTTCTGGAGAGAGAACTGGGTTGCACAAAATAGAGTAGAGAGGAAAATTTACCTTTGATTGTATGCATGTTTGAATCTTGTTCCACATAATCATATTTTTCTATTCAAAATAATAGGTGAAAATTAGAACAAATTATTTAAATATTGTTTCCAATTTCCAACTGTGTGGAAGTCTGTGTGTATATATTGAAGGCTAGGAAGAAAATATTACTATTCATAGTGGTTATTTCTATTAATAGTAATGAGATTATTGATAATTTTTAAAAATTATCTTCATTTTCTAAACTTACAATGAGTGAGAATTACTCCTACATTAAAACCATGTAAATGATGTTTTTTCAAAAGAAAATAATTATTTATAAATGAAAAGCTGTGAAGAGAAGCCAGAGGCTACCTGCTAAGGGTAACAGCTTGTAAGAAGGGTAGGTCAGACTTGAAGGGACCACCCATGCTCTTCAAGAAAGTACTGTGCAAGTTATGAGGGCAATGAGGGTGCTGCTGGGGACCCATCTTTGCTGATTGTGTTTACTCAGTAGTTGCAACAGCTCTCAGGATCAAATGGATCATATTTAGTCATGGAGACCCCCAAGGTAAAGGAGTGGAAGCTCCCAGAAGGAATTATCCTTTTATTACTGTTATTATTATTATGTTGAGACAGAGTCTCACTCTGTTGCCCAGGCTGGAGTGCAGTTGTGTTTTCCTGGTTCGCTCACTGCAACCTCTGCCTCTGGAGTTCAAGCGATTCTTCTGCCTCAGCCTCCCGAGTAGCTGAGATTACAGGCATGCGTCACCACATGTGACTAATTTTTGTATTTTTAGTAGAAATGGGGTTTCACCATATTGGCCAGATTGGTCTCGAACTCCTGACCTCAGGTGATCCACCCGCCTCAGCCTCCCAAAGTGCTGGGATTACAAGTGTGAGTCATGGCACCCGGCCAGAATTCCCCTTTAATTCCCAATACTTGATACCAGTAGTCTCTCAACAAATATTGAGTAAGTGAGTGAGAAGGCCAGGGAGGAAATAGAAAGCGCTGGTCTTGTGGCATCAGAAGACATGGTCTTAATTCCCTATCCTGTAATTTAAAAATTGTTCAGTGTTGTACCCTAAAGATACTTAAAATGGTAGGTCTCAGTTTCTTCAGTCTTTAGAATGAAAAGTTTGGACTTGATCAATGATGAGCAAACGAAAGTTTACAAATCAAGTGACTTTTCAATTAACATCTGGTTATTCAGGGTCTTCCCTCCTAATCCATTCACTTCTCAATAATTTTACCTCTTCCATAAGGTTACATCTAAGGTCACAGGACCAAGATTTGCTGACTTGTCAAGATGTGCCTTTCTGTGTGCACATGTACAGATGGTAGCATCTGGTTTTTGTTTATTGTCTACACATGTTGGCATTCACTGAGAGGTGCAGCCTCCCATTCTGCCCTTGGCCAGCAGCCCAGGCAAGACCCTATGAGTCATTCTTCGTTCCCATCCACGGGGTCTCTTTGGGTCCAATAGCTCTTTGTTTCCACAACTATGTCACTTATGGGTACAAAAAGAAAATATGCAGCTTCCCCTGACACCTTGGAGTGCAGGGAAACTCAGTAAACGTCTCTCATCGTCACTAATCTAGACACTACGCAGCTGCTTCTGCCCCAGAGGGTCTGTCACCAACTGGTTTCTCCTTGAGAAAGGAGACCATAGGCACATGTTGCTCCTAAATCCCTGAACCTATTTGCCTTAGATTTCTCCTGTTCCCTCCCTCCTCTTCCTATTTCTTGGCGTTGGAAGAGGGGTTGTTGGATCCTCTTCGCAGACTCCATTTGCATCTAGAACTCTTTGCTTCCGACTTTTCCTCCTCTTGGTCCCAGAGTAACCTTCTTACTCATTCCTCCGAATCTTTTATGTGACAGAGCAATGCAGTGTAGGGGGTAATCACTCAGGCTGCCACTCTTATGTCTTGTGACAATAGCAAAGCTGCATAATACAGTGTGCTTCAGTTTTATTATATGTAAAATGGGGTTAATAATAGCACCCACCTGTATTAGTTTTTGTTTGTTTTTTTTTTGAAATGGAGTCTGGCTCTGTTGCCCAGGCTGGAGTACCGTGCCACGAGCTTAGCTCACTGCAACCTCCGCTGCCCGGGCTCAAGTAATTCTCCTGCCTCAGCCTCCCAAGTAGCTGGGACTACAGGTGTGTGCTGCCACGCCCAGCTAATTTTTGTATGTTTAGTAGAGACAGGGTTTCACTGGCCAGGCTGGTTTTGAACTCCTGACCTCAGGAGATCTGCCCGCCCTGGTCTCCCAAAGTGCTGCGATTACAGGTGTGAGCCATGGTGCCCAGCCAGTTTTCTATTGCTGCTCTAACAAATTACCACAAAACTAGTGGCTTAAAACAACACAAATGTATCTTACAGTTCCAGAAGTCACAGAGTCCTCAGTGTTGGCAAGACTGTCTTCCTTCTGAAGCCTCTAGAGGAGGATCTGTTTCTTTGCCTTTTCCAGCTTCTAGAAGCCACCTACATTTCTTGGCTTGTGATTCCTTCCTCCCCCTCCAAAGCCAGTAGCAGAGCATCTTCAAATCGAGCATTCATGCACACTCTGAGGCCGGTCATCACCTCTTTTTCTCACTCTAGCTCTTCTGCCTTATAAGGACTCTTTTGCCTTATATCAGACATAACTTGGATAACACAGGCTAATTTCCCCATCTCGAGCTCCTTAATTTAATCACATCAGTAAAGTTTCTTTTGCCATATAAGGTAATATATTCACAGGTTTTGGGATTAGGGTATGGATATCTCTGAGGGCCATTATTCTGTCTATCACACCATCTATTAGGATTATTGTGAGGATTAAATAAGAGTATGCATGTAAAATGCTTAATTTGATACAATATTATGTTGTTAAGCCTAGGCCTAGTCTTTTGAAATTCCTGAGCTGAGAATTATTATCTTCAGCCTGTTGTGTTAGTTTTTCTTTGAGGCAATGCATGCTTCATGTTCCATCCACCACCTGAATAAAGAGGACAGTTATAGGGTATGAGGAATTGTGGCATAAAAAATGTTCATTAAGTTGCAAACATCCATTCCTGCCACTTCTGTAAGCATTTTCATGTTTCCTGAATTGGCTCACATGTAAAGAAGTTTACTCACCAGTGAACTAGATGGTCTCCAAAGTCTATTCCTACTCTATTATTTAGGTCCTCTTTTCTGAATGAGTATGAACTTGTCTGGGACCCCCTCCAGGCTTTTCTTTTTACTCTGCTTTCCTCTGTCTCTTCCTTCTCACCGAAATCCCCAAGGAGTTACATAAGTGCCAGGCGGGGGAGTATGTTGTCAAGGTGGGGCGTAGTTGGGACTAGCACCCTAGAAAGGACTGCCTATTTGTTTTGGGCATTGGAAGCCCCACTCCACAAAGGGAAGCAAATATTTTATGGTACTTCATTAGCATCAGAGAGCATGATTGTTTCCAGGTGACAACTGAGAAAAGCTGGAACATGAAATTGAGTTTGAGGGAGTCTTGCTTGGTTCATTTGAGTAGAACCATCTGGTCTTTCACAGGCCTCAGTAGCTGTGCTGGCTTGACTGCTCAGGCAAGGCTGCAACCCATCAACTCAAAACGACAAGCGGGTAGCATTCAGTTCCTTAAGGCCAGGAAGGAAATTCTTTTAAAATGCTGGGAAAAATGTAAGAATGTATTCCCCAAAGTGGGGTCAGGAAGTCCCAGAGGGGAGTTATATCTCATTTTGTGAGATGACCTCCAGAAATTAGAAGCATGGACTTTGTGGGAATTGAGGGATTGCACCAAGGATTAGGATGAACATTGAAGAAAGGAAGTAATTGTCTTCTTCTAGGAAAAAAAGACAAGTCGTTGATTTAAAGTTATGAGCAGCTGTGGTGCATCTGGACCAGCACTGACATATAGTTAAGAGACACTAATAAGCCCTGGCACTTATCACCGATCAATAATTGTAAGGGTCACCAATTATTGAGTTATTGCTATGTTTGGGATTCAGTACTTGTACTTATTTATATTATCTTTAATTTTCAAAAAATTCTGCAAGATAATTTATTATCCTGTTTTATTCTCATGCACTCTCAGCTTTAGCTTTCTTTATCTTTAATACTGGATGATAATGTATATCTTACAATATTGCTAGGAGAACTGCATTTAAAAGTCTATATAGGCTGGGCATAGTGGCTCACGCCTGTAATCCCAGCACTTTAGGAAACCGAGGTAAGCAGATCGCTTGAGAGCAGTAGTGTGAGACCAGCCTGGGCAATATGATAAAACCCCATCTCTACAAAAAATACAAAAATTATCTGGGTGTGGTGGCACATGCCTGTAGTTCCAGATACTCAGGAGGCTGAGGTGGGAGGATCACCTGAGTCCTGGGGAAGTCAAGACTACAGTGAGTTGTGGGCACCACTACACTGCAACCTGGGTGACAGAGTGAAATCCTATCTCAAAAAAAAAAAAAGGCCAGGCAGGGTGGCTCATACCTGTAATTCCAGCACTTTGGGAGGCTGAGGCGGGCAGATTACCTGAGGTCAGGAGTTCTAGATCAGCCTGGCCATCATGGTGAAACCTCATCTCTACTAAAAATAAAAAAAATAGCTGGGTGTGGTGTGAGCGCCTGTAAACCCACCTATTTGGGAGGCTGAGGCAGGAGAATCATTTGAAGCCAGGAGGCAGAGATTGTTGCAGTGAGCCAAGATTGCACCACTGCACTCTAGCCTGGGTGACAAAAGTGAAACTGTGTCTCAAAAAAAAAAAGTCTACATCAAAATGCCTGGCTGGCATTTAGCAGATGCCAATTTATACTTATGAAATTATTGTTGAAACTGTCAAAAAGATGAAGATATTAAAGATATTTTTATCGATTATATTGTTTGTCAGTTCTACAGGGTGGCTGCGACATTTCAGGCCTCAAACAAACAGTATTCAAATATAGCCCTGACTTTAGGATGCTCACAGTGTCATGAGGAAGACAGACCCAAAAACCCTGATCAGACAAGAAAATTGTTAATGAGAATTTAATAGAATATATTTTAGGACAGCGTGCTGAAAAAACTGCTTCCAAAACCAGGATGAACATCAAGTGGACTCTTAAAAGTAAAGAGTGGGAATCGGGATGAATGAGAGACAGAGAGAGAGAGAGAGAGAGAGAGAGAGAGAGAGAGAGAGAGAGAGAGAGTGTGTGTGTGTGTGTGTGTGTGTGTGTGTGTGTGTTGTGTAGTGTCCTACCCATTTATTTGGGGCAGGGAAATACTGCCACTAGTTTTATACTGCCAGGGAAATATGCCTATGGAATAGGACTGAACAAGTAGGCAGGAGCTGAATCATACCTGCTTTTTTACACCTTTCCAAGAAGTTTAAATTTTAGGCTAAAAGTGATGGGGAGCCATTGAAGGATTTTATGAAAGGTGTACTCTGTTCAGACTTATGGTTTAGAAGGATTATTTAGGTAATAGTGTGGAGGGGAGCGACTCAGGATGCAGAAAGAGTCAGGAAACTAAAGAGACAGTAGAGTACAGAGGTTTAAAGTATGAATTCTGGAGATGCACAGCCCAGCCCAGGTTTTCTGACTTCACCATTTTCTGGCATATGGTCATGGAAAGTTACTTTTTTGTGACTCAGTTTTCTTATCTGTGAAAGGAAAATAAAAATAGTACCTACCTTTTAGGATTGATGTGACAATTGAAAGAGTTAATAGAATACAACAAACGCTACTACAATATCTCCCACATGATGAGTCCCAAATAAATGTTAACCTGTTGTTGTTATTATTAATAATATACTAGTGCAAAAGAGGAATGAGAAGGGCCGGGGCTAAGCCAGCGGCCCAGTGGAAATGAAAGGAAGGGGAGAGTGTCAAGGAAATGGAATTGGAAGGATTTGGTAAGTGTATTAATGTGGCTTTAAAAGAAGTGGAAGCACAGGGGGGCTTTTTGAATTCCCTGAATGAGTGGAGGAGTCTGGATTCAAAGCTGTTCTGGTGGATATTCTTTCCCCCCTGTTCTTTTTCAGTAGATGGCACTATAATTCTGTCATCCTGCACGTCCTTATTTCTGTGTACTGGGTTCAAATCTCATCTATAAACACAGATGCAGAAGAAATATAAATTTTTCTGTAGCTCAACTTAAGTTCTGTTTTGAGCCTTCCTCTTGGATGGCAGGAACACAATTTCAATTAAATTGGGGTCTTCCTTTCATTTTTCCCATGATCGTACCTATGTTCTAGGAGTGCCAGGGTTCAAAGTTGGGCCTGGACGTTAGGTCTTTGGTGTCATCTGGCCAAGCCGACATCCCCTGGGACTACTATTGCCTCATTGGGTCCTCAGCCATGTTCCACTTGCACTGTCCTCAGGTCACCTCTCAAGCTCATTCATAAAGCTCTTTTAGGTTCAGGCTCCTCCTCTTGGGAATGCAGTGATTGTTCTGCTTCTCAGTGAGGTGCTCCTATGACACATGGGGCAGTGGAAGCCTTGGAAGGGTGTTAGGGTCATTCTTCATTTCCGTGCCCTCTTGGACACATAGAAGTGATTCCATGCTTTCTGCACCACACTGACATGTGAGTGAAGCTGTCTAAGACATCAGCTCTCCAGGGTCTTGCCACCTGCAGGACATTATCTGTGTTCTTGGATCTCCTAAACCTAGCCAGGGTTTCTGCAGATTCCCTAGGGTCCCAACTCAACCTGAGGGATGGAGTGAGGAAGCCAAGATGCCCTTTTCTCAAGGACCCCAATCATCGAAGCTCTCCTCAGGTCACCATGACTCTTCTTTTACCCTTCAGGCCTGAAGCCTGGTTCTTATCCTATCTTTTCTTCTTCTTTAAAAAAAAATTGCCCGGAGTCTTTTCAGATTCCCTCAGGGCCTAGGTTTTGAAACTCAAAAGCTAGGAAGAGACTCTTTTTAAATCTGCTTTCTTTTGTAACAACCCTTCCCTGAGGCAATGAAGGAGGGGAAGTGCTAAAAGATGAGAAAGTGTCAAAGAAAGATAATCCATTAATACTTCATAGACATTATCCCACCACATTTTCAATAGAGTTATCAGGCAAGACCTACAGTCTCTTTTGTCTTTAGTCTTTGAATGTCTTTTATCTTGTCCCTAGTTGACAGATATGATATAAGTAATTCTGATAGTCATTTGACTTATCGATGCTGGACATGTGGGCAGAGCTGAATTTTACAGATGAAGAAATCTCTTAAAGACTAGATAAAGCCAGTCTCTTTCAATTAGGGGGAAAACTAGGGTAGAAATGAAAGACAGACTTCTCTCTCAATACTACCTTAGTGCCATGGGGGTGGGACAGGGCTGAAATTGGGAAATATTCTGTGAAAAGCTGAGATGGGAGAAGGGATTTATCTCCAGCTAGATGTGGAGGAGCATAAACACTGGTTTGCCTGGGACGGCACCGGTTTATGCCTCTTTTCCTCATGTGCCACCTGGCTGGTGCCCACTTTCTAAAACCTATCACACCTTGGATAGTAAAGTATGTGGCCATCCCATTTCTGGTTTATATAAGCCTGTTCGAATGTTCCAATTTGGAACTAGGCTGGAGACGTCAAAAGCCTTAATTACCAAGATTTCTCTTTATGCAATGAGGTCAGTAAAATCACCCAAAAGCCTGCGATCAAGGAGGGTGTTTGTTTTTAACTCTAGGACTATGTAAGTAGATAGCTACTTTGATATAAAAATTATAATTTCAGTATTACTAAATAAGGGTATATTATGTAGCCATCTCTCCTTTGTTTCATTGTTCACATCTAGTACTATGGTTTTATAACTTTGTAGTAGCAAAGAGAATCTCAAATCGTTTGCTACTATATGTTTCATTCCAACATTTTTAGAGTTCTTAGTTATTATGGTAAAATTAAAATACATGCTGCCTAGATAAAATCATCCTTTTCGATCATTGATGTGATCTTGCATTAAGATAGTTTCTAGCAAAATGGTCAAATTTGTATATTTTGTCCATAGATGAAGTTTAGTAGATTCTGAAGGCCAAAAGTAAGAGGACTGAAGCCATGTTGATTTCCAGTAAACACAAATTCCCTGCTGCAGACCACTATTCTGATCCCCTGAACCTCTCCCTGTCTTCTTAGGAGTTAGATTAGATTTTCAAGAACAGCAGCTGGGTCAACCAGGCATCCTAGAACCTGATGAACAAACTAGAGTCTAGAATAACTCCCTACCTTTTCATCCTTTCCTGTTACTAGAGTGCCTTAGTCCATTTGTGCTGCTGTAACAAAATACCTTAAACTGGGTAATTTGTAAAGATGAGAAATTTTATTCCTCATCATTTTGGAGGCTGGAAGTCCAAGATCAAGGTGCCAGCAGGTTCAGTGTCTGGTGAGGGTCCTGTCTCTCTGCTTTCTTGTCACTGTATCCTCCAGAGGGGACGAACTCTGAGTCCTCACATGGCAAAAGGGACAGAAAGGACAAAAAAGACCTAAACTAGTTCCTTCCAGCCCTTTTATAAGGCACTAATTCATCCATGAGGGTGCAGCCCTCATGACTTAATCACTTTCCAAAGGCCTCATCTCTTGGTATCACCACAAGGGGGATTAAGTTTCAACATGAATTTTGGAGGGAACACATCCAAACCATAGCATTCTACCCATGGTCTACCAAAATTCATTCCTAATACAAAATACGTTCATTCCATCCCATAGCCATAGAAGTCAACCTTAAGGTCTAAGTCCAAAGTCTCATCTATATATTGTTTAAATCAGATATGGGTGAGATTCTAGGCACAATTCATCCTGAGGCAAATTCCTCCTCCAGCTGTGAACTTGTGAAATCCAACAAGTTATGTGCTATCAAACTGCAAAGGTGGGGCAGGCATAGGGTAGACATTCCCATTTCAAAAGGGAGCAACAGAAAAGAAGACAGGAACCACAGGTCTCAAGTAATTCTAACACCCAACAAGGCAAACAACATTAAATCTTGAGGCTTTAGAATGATCTTTGACTCCATGTCCTGCCTTTCGGACACACTAGGGTGGGGTTGGATCACCAAGGCTCCAGGGACGCTGTGGGGTTGGATCACCAAGGCTCCAGGGACCCTGCCCCCTGGCCTCACTGGGCACAGCTCACATGGCAGTTCCGAGGTTAGAGTCTTGTGCCTGTGGCTCTTCCAGGCTAGAGTTACATGTCAGTGGCTCTACTGGTTTGTTGTCTCAGGGGGTGACCCCATTCCCATGGCTCCACTAGACATTCCTGTACTGTGGGGCTCTCTGAGATGGCCCTGACCCCATGGCTCCACTGGGCATTGCCCTAGTAGGGGACCTCTATAGCAGCCCCACCCCAAGGCAGTTCTCTCTCTGGGACCCAAGGCTATCTGAAGCGTCCTATGAAATCTAGGTGTAGATAGGCATGCCTCCATGGCTCTAGTACTCTTGCATGCCTGCAAGGTTAGCACCATGTGGACTCTGCCAAAGCTCACAGCCTGTACCTTCCAGAGGGGCCATCTGAGCCACATCTGGGCCTGCTTGAACTACAGCTGGGACAGCCAAGAAGCACTATGCCTGATGTGGGGAATAGAGATGAGGTGGTGCAAGGCAGTGAATACTAAGATCCTGAGGACACCCGAGGTTCTCTACTTCCCTTTTAATTATGAATTTCATCTTTAAATCATTTATCTCTTTACTAGAAGCAATCAAGAGACACTGTGCAGCCCCTTCAATATTTTGCTTAGATATTTCTCCCATGAGATATCTTAGTTCATTATTCTTAAATTCTGTCTTCCGCAAAGCCCCGGAGCATGAGCACAATTCAGCCAAGTTCTTTGCCACTTTGTAACAAGGATGGCCTTTCCTCCAATTTCCAATGAGATAGTTCTCATTTCCATCTAAGACCTTATCAGAATAGCCTTTACTGTTTATATTTCTACCAACATTCTAATCATAACCACTTAGATAATTTCTGAGACGACTAAGGCCCTTTCTATAGCTCTCCCTTTGTTTTGCTTTAATCTTAGTCCATTTCCTGCTTATTATAAAAAATGCCTGAAACTGGGTAATTTATAAAGAAAAGGAATTTATTTATTACAGTTATAGTCTGAAAAGTCCAAGATGGAGAGGTGGCATCTGGTGAGGGTCTTGTTGTTGCTGGGGATTTTCTGCAGCATCCCAGGCCAGTGCAGGGCTTCACATGGTGAGAGGGCTGAGTGTGTTATATTAGATCTCTCTTCCTCTTCTTGTAAAGCCACCAGTTCTACTCCCATGATAATCCATGAATCCATTAGCCTATTAGCCCATTCATCCATTCATCCATTCATCCATTAATAATCTATGAGTGCAGAGTCCTCATGACCCACTGACTTTGGGGCACTGCCCCAAAGTTTGCAGCACTGCCACATTGGGGGTTAAATTTCAACATGAGTTTTAGAGGGGACAAATATTCATACCATAGCAGAACCCCACCATAATTGCCCTTGATGCTCCATTCATAGCAATATGGGATTTTTCTAGCCTACTCCTCCAGACTCTTCTAGCCTCTGCCCATTACCCAGTTCCAAAACTGATTCCACATTTTTACATATTTGTTATAGAAAATACCCCCCTTCTTGGTACAGTTTCTGTCTTTGTCCATTTATGCTGCTATAACAAACAAAATATCAGACTGGATTATTAATAAACAATAGAAATGTATTTCTCATAGTTCTGGAGGCTGAGAAGTCCAAGATTGAAGCTCTGGCAAGATCAAGATACCTGCAGATTCAGTGTCTGGTGAGGGCCTGGTCTCTCTGCTTCTAATATCCCTCCCTTCCTCCCTCCCTCCCTCCCTCCCTCCCTTCCTCCCTTCCTTCCTTTCTTCTTCTTCTTTTTTTTTTTTTTTTTTTTGAGATGGAGTCACACTCTGTCACCCAGTCTGGAGTTCAGTGCCACGATCTCAGCTCACTGCAACCTGTGCCTCGTGGGTTCAAGCAATTCTCCTGCCTCAGCTTCCTAAGTAGCTGGAACTATAGGCATGCACCACCACGCTTGGATAATTCTTGTAATTTTTAGTAGAGACAGCGTTTCACCATATTGGTCAGGCTGGTCTTGAACTCCTAACCTCAGGAGTTTCACCTGCCTTGGGCTCCCAAAGTGCTGGAATTACAGGCGTGAACCACCACATCTGGCCTATTTCTTTATTTACTTAAGATGGTGCTTTATTGCTGTGTCCTTCAGAGGTGTGATGGTTAATACTGAGTGTCAACTTCATTGGATTGAAGGATGCAAAGTATAGATCCTGGGTGTGTCTGTGAGGATGTAGCCAAAGGAGATTAACATTTGAGTCAGTGGGCTGGGAGTCAGACCCACCCTTAATCTGGGTGGGCACCATCTAATCAGCTGCCAGAGCAGCTACAATATAAAGCAGGCAGAAATACATGAAGAGATGAAACTGGCCTAGCCCTCCAGCCTACATCTTTCTCTGGTGCTGGACCCATCCTGCCCTTGAACATTGGACTCCAAGTTCTTTCAGTTTTGGGACTCAGACTTGCTTTCCTTGCTCCTTAGCTTGCAGATGGCCTATTGTGGGACCTTGTGATTATGTGAGTTAGTACTTAAAACTCCCCTTTATACATATATATATATATATATTTCCAGGCTTGAGTCAGTTTACAGACCCTGAACCCCTTGAATGAAGGTGAAGCTGGGTCCCCATGAGGAAGGAACAACTCTATGTTCCTTCCACCATTATCCCACCCCTTAATATCCATTCCCATACTACCAGCAATTTATGCTGTTAATCTTTCTCCCATCCTTCCCCAAGGAGACCTCTGGCCTTTTACCAGGGTAACTGTGCATTGGGATAAGGGAAATGATCAGAAATTTTGGGGACCACTGGACACTGGCTCTGAGCTGATGTTGATTCCAGGGGACCCAAAACATCATTGTGGTCCTTCAGTTAAAGTAAGGGTTTATGAAGGTCAGGTAATTAATGGAGTTTTAGCTCATATCTGACTTACAGTGGGTCCAGTGGGTCCCCAGACTTATCCTGTGGTCATTTCCCCTGTGCCAGAATGCATAATTGGCATAGACAGCAGCTGGCATAACCCCCATGTTGGTTTTCTGACTGGTAGGGTGAGGGCTATTATGGTGGGAAAGGCCAAATGGAAGCCTTTAGAGCTGCCTCTACCTAGAAAAATAGTAAATCAAAAACAATACTGCATCCCTGTAGGGATTGTGATTAGTGCCACCATTAAGGACTTGAAAGACGGAGGAGTGGTGATTTCCACCAAATCTCTGTTTGACTCTCTTATTTGGTCTGTGCAGAAGACAGGTGGATCTTGGAGAATGACAGTGGATTATCATAACCTTTACCAAGTGGTGACTCCAATTGCAGCTGCTGTACCAGATGTGGTTTCATTGCTTGAACAAATGAAAACATATTTTGGTACCTGGTATGCAGCCATTGACTTGGCAAATGCCTTTTTCTCCATTCCTGTCCTTAAGGCCCACCAGAAGCAATTTGCCTTCTGCTGACAAGGCCAGAAATATATTTTACTGTCCTACCTCAGGGCTATATTAACTCTCTGGCTTTGTGTCATAATCTTATCCGGAGAGACCTTGATCACTTTTTGCTTCTGCAAGATATCACACTGGTCTGTTACATTGATGACATTATGCTGTTTGGATCCAGTAAGCAAGAAATAGCAAACACACTGGACTTATTGGTGAGATCTTTGTGTGCCAGAGGATGGGAAATAAATCCAACTAAAATTCAGGGAACTTCTACCTCAGTAAAATTTCTAGGGGCCCAGTGGTGTGGGGCCTGTCCAGATATTCCTTCTAAGGTAGAGGATAAATTGCCGCATTTGGTCCCTCCTACAACCTAGAAAGAGGCACAACACCTAGTGGGCCTATTTGGATTTTGGAGGCAGCACATTCCTCATTTTGGTGTGTTACTCCAGCCCATTTATTGAGTGACCCAAAAGGCTGCCCGTTTTGAGTGGGGTCCAGAACAGAAGAAGGCTCTGCAACAGGTCCAGGTTGTTGTGCAAACTGCTCTGCCACTTGGGCCATATGACCCAGAAGATCCAATGGTGCTTGAGGTGTTGGTGGCAGATAGGGATGCCTTTTGGAGCCTTTGGCAGGCCCCTATAAGAAGCCTCTAGGATTTTTGGAGCAAGCCCTTGCCATCTTCTACAGATAACTATTCTCTTTTTGAGAGACAGCTCTTGGCCTGTTACTGGGCTTTGGTGGAAACGGAATGTTTGACTATGGGTCATCAAGTTACCATGTAACCTGAACTGTCTACCATGAACTTTCTGACCCATCTAGCCATAAAGTGGGTTGTGCACAGCAGCATTCCATCGTCAAATGGAGATGGTATATACATGATCAGGCTTGAGCAGGTCCTGAAGGCACAAGTAAGTTAAATGAGGAAATGGCTCAAATACCTATGGTCTCCATTCCTGCCACCCTGCCTGCTCTTCCCCAGGCTGGACCAGTTGCCTCAGGGGGAGTTCCCTCTGATGAGTTGACAGAGGAAGAGAAGACTAGGGCCTGGTTCACAGATGGTTCTGCACAATATGCAGACACCACCCAAAAGTGGACAGCTGCAGCACTACAGCCCTTTTCTAGGACATCCATGAAGGACAGTAGTGAAGCCAAGTCTTGCCAGTGGGCAGAACTTCAAACAGTTCACCTGGTTGTGCACTTTGCATGGAAGGAGAAATGGCCAGATGTGCGATTATATACTGATTTATGGGCTGTAGCCAATGGTTTGGCTTGATGATCAGGGACTTGGAAGAAGCATGATTGGAAAATTGGTGACAAAGAAATTTGGGGAAGAGTTATGTGGACTGACCCTTCTGAGTGGTCAAAAACTGTGAAGATATGTGAGTGCTCACCAATGGGTGACCTCAGCAGAGGAAGATTTTAATAATCAAGTGGATAGGATGACCCATTCTGTGGATGCCATTCAGCCTCTTTCCCCAGCCACCCCTGTCATCGACCAATGGACCCATGAAAACAGTGGTCATGTTTGCAGGGATGGAAGTTACGCATGGGCTCAGCAACATGGACTTCCACTCACCAAGGCTGACCTGGCTATGGCCACTGCTGAGTGCCCAGTTTGCCAGCAGCAGTGACCAATGCTGAGCCCTCAATATGGCAGCATTCCTAGGGGTGATCAGCCAGTTACCTGGTGGCAGGTTGATTATATTGAACCTCTTCCATCATGGAAAGGAAGAGGTTTGTCCTCACTGGAACAGACAAACCCATTGCTCTGGTTATAGGTTTGCCTATTCTACATGCAATGCTTCTGCCAAGACTACCACCCACGGACTCACAGAATGCCTTATCCACTGTCATGGTCTTCCACACAGGATTGCCTCTGACCAAGGCACTCACTTTATGACTAAAGAAGTGTGGCAGTGGACACATACTTGTGGAATTCGCTGGTCTTCCCATATTCCCCATCATCCTGAAACAGTTGGATTGATAGAACAATGGAATGGCCTTTTGAAGTCACAATTACACCACCAACAAAATGACAATACTTTGCAGGGCTGAGGCAAAGGTCTTCAGAAGGCCATGTATGCTCTGAATCCGCATCCAATATATGGTACTGTTTCTCTCATAGCCAGTATTTATGGGTCCAGGAATCAAGGGGTGGAAGTGGAAGTGGCACTACTCACCATAGTAGGTCACCTAGTGACCTACTAGCAAAATTTTTGCTTCTTGTTCTTGCGACATTATGTTCTGCTGGCCTAGAGGTCTTAGTTCCAGAGGGAGGAATGCTGCCACAGGAGACACAACAACTGTTCCATTAAACTGGAAGTTAAGATTGTCACCTGGACACTTTGGGCTCCTCCTACCTTTAAGTCAACAGGCTAAGAAGGAAATTACAGTGTTGGCTGCAGTGATTGACCCAGACGATCAAGATGAAAATCAGTCTACTACACAACAGAGGTAAGGAAAAGTATGCATGGAATACAGGAGATCCATTAGGCTGTCCCTTAGTATTAACATGCCCTGTGATTAAAGTCAATAGGAAACTACAGCAACCCAATCCAGGCAGGACTACAAATGGCCTCAGGAATTAAGGTTTGGGTCAGGAATTAAGGTTTGGGTCACTGCAACAAGAGAAAAACCACGACCTGCTGAGGTGTTTGCTGAAGGCAAAGGGAATGCAGAATAGGTAGTAGAAAAAGTCATCATCAATACCAGCTATAATCATGTGATCAGCTGCAGAAACAAGGACTGTAATTGTTATAACTATTTCCTCCTCCTTTTGATAAAAACATCTTTGTGCATGTATATACTTGTACTGAGAAAATATCTTCATTTTATTTCCTTTATCATGTGACATAAGATTTATTGACTTCATATCAGCATTTAAGTATTGTTAACTTCATGTAACAGTATTTGGGTTGGCCATTGGTGGATTTCTGGTTGTATGAAGGATAGTTGTATTATGTTAGGTGTAATTATTATTGTCTTTATTGAAGATTATGCATGATCTCAGGAGTTGTGTATGGGTTCAAGTTGACAAGGGGTGGGCTCGTGGTGGTTAATATACTGAATGTCAACTTGCTTGGATTGAAAGATGCAAAGTATTGATCCTGGGTATATCTATGAGAGTGTTGCCAAAAGAGATTAACATTTGAGTGAGTGGGCTGGGAAAGGCAAACCCACCCTTAATCTGGCTGGCACCATCTAATCAGCTGCCAACTCAGGTAGAATATAAAGCAGGCAGAAAAACATGAAGAGATGAGAGCTGCCCTAGCCTCCCAGCCTATATCTTTCTCTGGTGCTGGACCCTTCCTGCCCTTGAACATCGGATTCTGAGTTCTTTAGTTTTGGGACTCGGACTGGCTTTCCTTGCTCCTCAGCTTACAGACAGCCTGTTGTGGGACCTTGTGATCGTGTGAGTTAATATTTAATAAACTCCCCTTTATATGTGTGTGTGTGTATATATATATATATCTCCTTTTAGTTCTGTCCCTCTAGAGAACCCTAATACAGGGAACAAATGCTGTGTCCTCATGTTGTAGAGTAAATGGAAAGACAAAAGGGCAAATGCTTTGTGAAGCCTCTCTTGTAAAAGCCTTCATCTCATTCACAAGATAAGAACCCTATTGACCTAATAATCTCCTGAAGGCTCCACTTCCTAACATTATTGCATGGGAGATTTATTTTCAACATATATTTGAAGGAACACAAAGATTTAAACCATAGCATGGAGGGTTCCATTGGCTGTCCTTATTGGAAACCTTTAGTTTGGAAACCTTTAGTTTTTTTTGTAGGAAATGCTGTTTTTCAGCTGCATTATTAGAAAATGCAGTTCTTTCCATTTTTGTTAATTTAAATTAGTTTTTTTGTGTATACATGACATTACAGTTCCTCTTTCAAATGTATCACTCTACTTTTATAATAAACTTGAAAGTCAATTTTGATAGAAAAATATATGGACTCCTGTCAAATTTATGCAGGCACATTATTCAAACAATTTTCAGTGATCTCATGAGCTTTATTAAATAATTTTTCTTATAATTTATAACATTTCAAAAATAAAATTTAATTGTTGCTTTGATGAACTTGTGGAACTTGGTAAAGTTGATAAAGTTGATAACTATTTCAAAGTTATAAATAATATTTGCAGTGAAACAGGATAATGTAACTTGTAATCAAAATGCTATCAAGATGAGCATATAAAATGATATAAGAGCAGGTTTTTTTTTTTTTTTTTTTTTTGATGGAGTCTTGCTCTGTCTCCCAGGCTGGAATGCAGTGGCGTGATTTCAGCTCACTGCAAACTCTGCTTCCCTGGTTCAAGCGATTTTCCTTCCTCAGCCTTCCAAGTAGCTGGGACTATAGGCACCCACCACCGTGCCTGGCTAATTTTTTGTAATTTTAGTAGAGATGGGGTTTCACCATGTTAGCCAGGATGATCTCCATCTCCTGATCTTGTGATCCGCATGCCTCGGCCTCCCAAAGCGCTAAGATTACAGGCGTGAGCCACCGTGCCCGGCCAGAGCAGTTGTTTTTTAAAAAGATGTGTATTCATGTAACTTGTTATCTTTTGGTTTCTATTATTAGAAAACATTAGAAACATGCAGAAGCTCAATTATTCCTCCAGGACATATGTGAATTAGATAATATATTTCAGTTCCTAGTGAAGAGATAAGAAAACTGAAGATCCTATTGGGCCCTCATTAAATGTTTCTTGCCAGTATTTCAAACACTTTGGGGAACAGTCTCAGGAGACAGTAGACTCTGCCTAGGGGGAAAAGAATGGGAAATTAGACCAGATGTCATATTTTCCATTGCAAATAAGACCAGAAAATCTGTTTTATTGGCTGAATGAAGCAAAATCATTCTACTGAACCCTTCTGACACTTTGCAAAACTGGAATCAAGTCAGTTCTTTCTCTTCAAAGACAAGGAAGATAATAAAGTAACAAATATGTGGGTAAACAGATGGCAGGTGTGAGGAAAAAGCCTTGTCTTTTGGCTGATCTGTTTATTAACAGGATGAGGTAAACAGGCAAAGAAAAGGTAAAACAGTGCTTGTTAAAGGCAATGGAAAGCAGGTTAGATGACATAGTCTTTGTGATAATATAGCATTGACTTTTCTCATAATAATAACAGCACTACAAAGCATCTTATGTGAGTCCCAACAAAGTACCAGGTGCTCTGCTAGGTGCTTTTCCATGCATTACTTGACTCCTCACAATTGTCCATTGTAATATAACCTGAGTTTTGCTGGTGCTTGCTCTTACCTACTAACATAGGAAATCAGCTCTTAGAAGCTCCCTCCTTCCCGCACAGTATTTCTGGGAGTCCTCAGAAGGGACTTCACGTGCATTCACAGACAGGTTTGGCCACTGACCATCTTTGCTGGGTACCACTGTGTCTGTCATGCACACATTGCTTCAGATTGTGGGCACAAGTACCACTTTCCCTTGGGCTTTGGTGGATGTCATCACTGTCCTGCACTGCCACTCCTAATAGGTAGCATCTGCTGGACATCACTATCAATTTTATTGGTTAACAGTGTTGATAGCTGGAAGTGCTGAGGATTTCACAGTTACATGGTGTTCTGTGGAGATGTGGGGAAGAATGCCTCTGCCACACACTGATAGTGGGCTGCTAATGGAGCACAGCATTTTAAAGTGAATATGATTCTCTCAGTTTTTGACTTCCTGTCTCTATCTCCTCTCTGCCACAGTAGGTTCCATTTGACAGATTAGAAAGTGAGTCTCAAAGGAGTTAAGTAACTTGAGTTAGGTAACTTTCTAGAATTACATGGCTAGTAAGTGGCAGAACTGAGGGCTGGACTTTGATTTGTTTAAAGTCTAAGCTTTTTTGATACACCCAATACACTGTGCTCCCTCTCCATTCTTGAGTTCTCTTGGGTGCTTGATGGTTCTGAGGATTCCTTCTTTAGAACTTGGAACTCTCCCCTTTGCCTCCAAGCCCCTCCAAATTATCTTCCAAATTGGTCCTTCTTTGTTTTCTTCCCCAGATCCTCTTCTTCTTACCTATTAACCTATTGTTCATCCCTCACCCTCTTTCTATCTTTCTTTACACTCCCCTTTAGACTATATAGTTTTGCCTGTTGCCTTTAAAGAGACTTTCCCAACAACATTCACTTAAACAAACATTTATACAGCTCTTATTGCAGACGTTATGTTAAGCAATGGATATAAAAATATATGAAGAAATTTATAGTGTACTATAGAAAATGTGCTAATCATTAATTATAGCACCTTATGATAGGTACTGTGAAAGGGGAGGCACAGGGAGTGATGGGGCAACAAAAGTTAGATTATAAAGGTAAAAAAACTACAGAGAAGGGGCAAATAAATTAGCCTGGGAACTAAAGGAAGTTAGATGAGCAGCCCTTGAACTGAACCTTGAAGAAAAAGTTGGTATTAGGTAGGTAAAGGATGGGGTAAAGGCACAATAGGCTAAACAAAGAAAGCAACACTTAGAAAATCAACGTCTTGAAGTTTTATTACCTGTTGCAGGAGCTGTAATTCAATAAATTAAGGGTGTGTGGGAGGAAGTAAAAGGGAATAGTATGAGGGTATTCACAGGCCAAAAATACTTCCAGAGGCTACACAGATAAAGCCAATGAGTGAAGCAGGCTGGGTAGATTACAACATGGAGAGTGCAGACTGTGACAAACCAGAGAGCACATGTGCTGTCCCCATGAATGACTGCTCCTCCCTCTAGCCTGAGTTGCCACTGTGAATACAGACCCAGATATGATCAGATTTTTTTTTGTTATTTTTCAAGGGAATCCTAGAACATAGTTTTTGCATGAATTTTCCCAATGATTAAAATACCATGTAGCCAAACAAAATACATCTGCCTGCAACATCTGGGCCAAATAATGATGACCCATGTAAATTAAGATAAAGAGATTGAACTTCCTCCTAAACACATTCAGCAGGACATCACTGGATGTTTTAAAGTGGGGATTTACATAATCAGACTTGAGTTTGTAAAGACTACAGTTCACTGATAGAAATATGAAGGATGGATCAGAGACAGGCAAGACTGAAGGGTGAGTGAGCTGCTAGACATCTATGGTAGGAAATCAAATGTAGCCATGAGAGCAAGGGCAGCAGTGGTGGAGAAAAGAGAGCATACACAAGGATGGCTTGGGGTCTGCAGGGCTTGGTGACTGATTATATAGGAAGAATAAAAAGAGAGAGAAGCAGCAGAATAATTTCCTTCCTATATGGGCCTACAGTTTTCTAGAAGCCCAGAAACCTTTCCCCTTCTGCAAAAAGTTCCACAGTTCAGAAAGAGAACAGCAAAATGTTCCAGAAAGTTGAGTCTAGGCTTGTGTAATGAAATAAAACCCAATGAGAGTGTTTACAAATGTGCTTTATGGACCCCACCCAGAGATTCCTGCACTATCTCTTCTGCGTGATATCTGGTTTTAATCATGGATTGGGTTATTATCCATTATACCATTCTTCTTTCAGAATGTCTCTCTTTCTTACAGCAACCCATTTAGTTTACATCTTCAGGCCCTGGTTATTACAATAGCTACCAGGTTAGTCATCCTGATTCTTGATCTCCGTTCTTCAACTTGTCCTCATGATGCTCCCTCTTTCCAACCACAACAAAATTAAACTCTTCTTCCTGGCTTTCAAGGCACTCCACAATTTGGCATCAACCTTCCTTTTGAACTTCTAACTGCAGCCGGATCTGCATCCTATACCCTTTGTGAACTGGTCTCCTCAAAGCTCATTTTTGCCTTCAAGACTTGGCTCTGTTTGGAAAGCCCTAACTTCTCCCCTTGCACACGGGAAATGGTCCTTCCCCCTTGACGTCCTCTATTTTGGTCTTGTTGCTCTTCTAAATTCCTAAAGCAGTTTGGACCTCTGCTAGATGGACCACAGAAAGAGTTCTTGAAGCCTTAAAATGCCTACCACATATAAGGAGTAGCCGGTCCTTTCCTGTGTATGCTGCAATGACTCCAGCAGGATGCTTCTAGTGAGCCCAACTCCGTGTCCTGATCATGGTGGAGTACACTGGATAGGCATTACATGTTCCAGAGGCAACTATATTTGGATTGAGTCATCTCTGAGATTACTTGTCACAAACCTGACCTCAAAGACATGTTTCATATGATGGTTAGTCCTCTTTTTTTGGAAGGATAAAATGTTAGATGAACAAAGTCATTTGTATTTGGGTTGCTATCATGAGAAAAAACAAATTCTTAATTCTCTGTGTAGCCACTACATTTACCAATGCAAGAGGAATACCAGATCTAGGTACACTGAATGACTGATGAAGAAACTCCCTCTGCTACCCCAGATTCCAGCATATTTTCGCTAATAATCTCTATCACTAAAGGAAGTCTGTGCACGTCTTATGCTAAATCGAGGAGTTTTTTTAAAAACTGTAGTATTGTTTCATGGGCTTTAGGCATCTTACCAAGAAGACCTCAGAGATATTTCAAGTGGAAAGCATATGGCTAACGCCAGGCAAAAATCAGTTGGCTACCTTTCAAGCGGCTCTACAGGTTAGATTATCTTGGGAAATTTACCACAGCCCATGATCTGGCTCTTAGTCCTGTGGGTTTTGAAACTGGATTTTATCAACACAATACAGATCTATTTGTCATTAGTGGTTCACATTAACCAACCTACAAAGACTGGTGGAAAAACACAGAACATCTGGTATTAGTAACTGTCCTAAGGACTGGAATATTTTCTAGGAACGTGAAATCTGAGTAAGGATTAGAGTAAGGAGAGTTCCATGTGTCATAACGTTCATGAGAGGAAAATGGGTGAAGGTAATGTTATTGCCAAAAACTGCACATGACCTTGCAGCTGACATTATTGCTGGGGCAGCTGACAGTGAACTAGCATCACTGGTGGGTGTTTATTCCAGATCTGATAGTCTTTCTTCAGCTCAATGTTCGGCAATGAATGGTCTATAATGGAGATATATCCATCCCAGGAACCAGGTACTTCTCTCTGTGGCTGAGGGTACTATTTCTATTAGATGATGACAATTGATAAATCATATCTAAGAAATTGAATGGTTGATGGGATATGATGAATGAGGTGAAAGTAAGAATCATGACCCTCCTCTCCCCCACAGTTACTTTATGACTTGAGTAACTGGATGTGTAATGGAGCCATATGATTGTTTTCTAGAGGGAACAATAGTTATCAGTTTTGGACATATGCAGTTATTTAGGGATGCCTTTGAGACATCCAAATTGAAATGTCCTATAGGCAGTTCTATATTCAGGTATGTTTGCTCAGAAGCTTGATCTGCACCAGAGAGATAAATTTGGGATTTGTCAGTGTATAGATGATTAAAGCCATGAGAATTGATAATATTTCCTAAGGAGAAAGTATGAAGAACAGAGAGTAGAGGGCCTAGGACAAAATTCTGAGGAATATCAACATTTACTTGTTGGTTAGAGAATTAGAGACTGACATGAGACTTAGCATAGCCAAAAACGTAGAAAGAGAATGAGGAGTGTATGCTAACATGGAAACCAAGACCAGAGACTATTTAAAGAAAAGTGTGTAGGCGCTTCCTGAATGGTGAAGTAAATTCCAAGGATAAAATGGCTGTGGCTCTGCATAGAGTTAAGTGTCTCAAATTTAGCAAGGTTCTACCTGAGCAGACATGGTCACTGGCAGCAGCGTAACCTGTTAGGGAACTTAAGGAGCCTTGGAAAAATCCTCTGCATCTATGCAGTGTCTGCCCTGCCATGGCAGGGGGCACTATGTTTGGTCTGAATTTATGTATAATTTGCTATATAAATAAGAGAGTGAATAACTTCATTGGATTAACAACTATAAAACTAAAAAATAATCTTAGTATTCAGCAATATCTGGATCAAATGTCTTTGGTGAACTTCAGCATAGCAATGGGCGTGGAATAAGAGTGGGCTGAGAAACCAAAGACTTGCTCCTGAAAGAAGGGTGTGTGCATTTGTGTGTGTGTGTGTGTGTGTGTGTGTGTATAAGGCAAATATACGCTACTAAACATTAGGGGAAGAACTGGATCAGAGTATTGCAAAATGCCCTTTGAAAAGTTATTTTATATTGTCTTAAAAATTTTACTTTGGTATGCTAGTTTGGTCTTTCTTTTCAAGAGCCATTAGTGATGGCTTTAAAAAATTAAGTCTGAAAATGCTGGAGTGTTTCTGGGAATATTTGATGCCCACAGAGTATAGCTTGAAACCTTGATGCCAGAGGAATGTTGCCATCATTGATTAAAAGTGAGTAACTGCATATGACCTGTCCACATTAAACTAAGGTCAAAGTTCAAAACTCAGAAATATTAAACACACATTTAAGATGACATCTGACAACCTCAGTCTGCAGGATGGAACTCTAATAATTCCAGGACCATGTGCTTCACTCAGCCACACACTCAACTCCCACTGCCATTGAGAGACATCATTCTTGGCTTAAACCAGCAAACAGGGATATAAAGGCATGCCATTCCTTTGTACTCCCTTTGGGAACAAATTAACTTTGAAGAATTCCCAGAGATGTCTGATTCATGAAGGACCAGGTAAAAAGGAAAATCTAGATCCTTCCATGAACAGTAGGGTAGTAGATATTTTCTCCTCTTGCGGTGAAGAGGATTGGAGAGGGGGGGTGGTAGGGGGTGATTCTCCTTAAACAGTCATCCCCACACCCACATGCTCAAAGCAATTTAAAATGGGGCCCTCCAGGCTTCATATTCTCTTTCATCTGAAGTCATAATTAAGAATGGCTGTTTTTAATTCACTTTCCAAAGAACAAGGGTGCAGTATACCAGGATGTGGCAGCTACTGCAGTGCTATAACCCTAGAATTGCCGTAGCTACTCATCTATTTTCCTCTTGTACAATTTTCATTCATCTCTGGCAAGCAGGCAAATACTAATCTATACTGAGACCTGTAAGTATTCCAAAGGAATCAATCTGCTTCCATGCCTTGCCTCTCTAAAATATCCCTAAATGGGACCATATTACTGGTAAGATGTCATCATGATTTTGTAGAGGACCAGAAGCTTTGCCATCACACAGATCTGGTTTCAAGTCCTAGCCCTGCCACTTGCCCTCTGTATGAGCACTTTGCTTTGCCTCAATTCCTGTTTCATTTGAATAACAGGCACAAATAGGGTTAATGTGAGAATTAAGTGAGATAATTCACGTAGAATCCCAACACGGTATCTTACTTAGAGTACGAGCCCTAAATAAATGGTAACTGTTAGATATATTAAAAGGGCTTGAAATTATTATAAATTTAGCACAATTGGAAATAATATTTCAAGTGAAAGGCTATTGGATGCATAGGTTTCTTCAATGAGCCTCATATATAATAGAAATCCTTTTCTAAAATTTAGAGAAACTTTAAAGAGACTTTGATTATGATTTCTAAAAAGGCAAGGATTGAGAGGCTCTTTAATGAGACAGCCCTTTATCATGACAAAACCAGCCTAGGAAAGCTTCATCCAAGAATTATCACAGCATCAATTTTTAGGAACCCAGGTTGAAACACCATGCCTACCCTGTCTCAACCCCACTTTGCATACATGATAATTATAAAATGAAATAAAATAACAAATATAATTATGCTATGATAAAAACATTTCAAAACACAGTACAGAAATAAGTAAGATTTGGGCCGGGCATGGTGGCTCATGCCTGTAATCCCACCTACCCAGGAGACTGAGGCAGGTGAATTGCTTGAACCTGGGAGGCAGAAGTTGCAGTGAGCACCATGGCACTGCACTCCAGCCTGGGCAACACAGTGAGACTGTCTCAAGAAAAAAAAAAAAGAAGTAAGATTTGAAATTTTATATGATAATGTATATCATTCAGCAGGCCAAAATTTTTCAAATACAACTTTCATTTTTAGAAAAAAGGAAAGGGAGAAAAATAGTTATAAAATAAATAAAATGAAATACATTTAGTTAACTCTACTGGATATTTTAATTTCTTACAAAATTAATTGACCTATATCTAACTCTGCTTAATACTGTTGTTATTGACTAGAAATGTATAATTTTCTTACTTTCCATTTTTATTCATTCATTCACTTAATATTTTTAAAAACCTACACTAAAACTTGGTTTTTGTAGTGAACTATACAGCCTGTTTAGTAGTAAAACATCTCTTTGACAATTGAATATTTCCATACACTGATTAAAAATGTCTATGCTTAAATCACATTTTTGGTATTTGTAATTTATTGTGACCTTTCAAAAGACAGACATTAGAGAATGAAGGTTAAAATATTTGTATCTATGACACAAAATAGTGTGAGACCAGACTGTAAAGAATTTAACTTCAAGTAGTTGCTCTTACAGTGTACAAAACATGCCTGTCTCATTTTACTTGGCTAAGGGCGATAAAGAGAATAAGTAACAGTATTGTCCAGAGGCCAAAAAAGCCTAGAGGCAAAAAATTACAGATGGCTTCATAACACAACTCAAGTTACTGGAATCTAGTAAAGGATGAATTTAGAAATACAGTAAATGTTTGTTTATCTTGGAATTCAAACAACCAGCATATGCAGATAATGAGAAAGTTCTTCCTTCCTATTCTGCACTCCAGTTTTAGGAAAGGAGACAAGTAGGAAATATGCTGTTGCCAGAATTTTGGTTTAAAAACCAAAACCAGGGTGTGCCATAGGGTCAGGACAGGTTTGGTATAATTTTTCACACCTTCCATATAGCTATACAGTGAAAATTGTTCAGGGTTACATAAAACAGGTTTAACCAGGCCAACATTTCCTGTGCATTTAGTCCAGTTAGTCATGCACGCAATAAGTATGTGTGTCCCCACCACCACCCATATATCAGATATACAACAGGCCCATGGTACAATTCTGTGCAAACTATTCAGAGAATATGCATGAATGAGAACTTTCATGTAAGGAAATAGTGAAAAATTAGGTTGGGAAAGTAGTTTGGAGCCTGACTCCAAAAAACTTTGAAGATCAGGCTAAAGGATCATGGAAGAATTTTTGTGACAAAGAATGATATAACCAAAGGAAGGCTTTGTTGCACTCATTTAGAAATGGGTTGCAGGCTAATGTTCTCCCTCTTTCCTTTCATGGGCCCACAACTGAAGTAGGCAGAGGGTGGGGAGTGAGCTGTTAGTGGCTATAACAGGACCCTTTATCTGAGAGGGTCAGTGGGATTTGCTGGGGCAAAAAGAGTAAGCGCCCAGCCATAAAGAAACTTTTGAAAGACAATGAATATCTTTCTAATAATGAAGCTATAAGTATGTGATTTAAAAAGGTGTATGATAATGGGAATTAGAGAGCTTATTCCTAATCAAGACCATAGCAAGATAGTCTAAAAAATTTAAAAGGCAATTGTAATAAATAGCATATACCATGTGGGAAAAATATAAAATGGAGAGATATTAATTAAAATATATTAGCAGAAGTGAGAATAATTTTTAAAAAATCAGGGAAAGACAATTAAAGCTTATTTGTTGCAATGAAAATATTTCAGTTCCATACACTTACTTGAAATAGTTCTTTCCACTTTAAGGCAATTAATGCCAGAATCATCACTATTAAATTGCATTCATTTTTTGAGAGGAGTAGGCCATCTAGTGGTAAAGAGACCTATCACAATGGGCAGTATAAATACCTTGTGGATTACATAGGATGTTAAATGAGGGTGGGAGTTATTATAGATAAATTACTTATCTTTTTACAACAAAGAACTGTCACATAGTGATATCAGGTTAGCCTCAGACAGTATTTTCTAAAAGTGTATTTTTTTTTAATGCAGAGAAAATTCACCACAAATACTGAAAAACAATACAAAGGGAATAACTAACTCAGTAATAAAAAAGTTAAAATAATTACTTTTATAATCAAAACTATGATTCATATAGTTGAATTTCTTTGATCAAACTAAATATTGGAGCATCAATGTTGCTTCCTAATGGCTAAGATTTAGACTTGACAGATTTTTAAATTTGAATTATTTACTCATATCAACTGAAAGTTATAATTCCAAATAATTAAGGTTTATTTGTTGGCTAATTTAGTAAATAGGTTTTATGTACTGGGGACTCTGTGTTGGGGGATAGAAAGGTAACAGTTAATCTGGCAGTTTGAACTTACTGGAGAATAAACTGAATTAGTTTTATTTTTCTTCAGTTACTGCTCTCTCAACAGAATCCTAGGCAGATACATAACTTGCCTTCAGTTATTAAACAGTGTCTAGCCATTTATAAGCTCTATTCTCATCTTTCCTCCTTCCCCAGCCCCTGCTTGATTATAATTCAACGGCAGGGAGACAGGAGCTATTTGTTCACTCTTCTTCTTCTTCTTCTTTTTTTTAATTGTACTTTAGGTTCTGGGGTACATGTGCAGATCATGCAGGATTGTTGCATAGGTACATACATGGCAATGTGGTTTGCTACCTACATCCCCCCATCACCTATATCTGGCATTTCTCCCCATGTTATCCCTCCCCAACCTCCCCACCCTTGCTGTCCCTCCCCTATTCCCCCCCAACAGACCCCAGTGTGTGATGCTCCTTCCCTGTATCCATGTGTTCTCATTGTTCAACACCCACCTATGGGTGAGAACATGTGGTATTTGATTTTCTGTTCTTGTGTCAGTTTGCTGAGAATGATGTTTCCAGATTCATCCATATCCCTACAAAGGACACAAACTCATCATTTTTAATGGTTGCATAGTATTCCATGGTGTATATGTGCCACATTTTCCTTGTCCAGTCTATCATCGATGGGCATTTGGGTTGGTTCCAGGTCTTTGCTATTGTAAAATCTGTTCTGTAATGTGTTCACTCTTCTTATCTCCTTCTTCCTTTCCAAGCTCTCTTGGGTTTGAGGGCATGAAGGAGAGACTAAAAAGAAAAGGCACCAGTCTTTTTAACTAGTTGAGCTCATTACAAAAATTGCTATGCATCACTGCTTCTCTGGCAAGTGTTGATTAGACATTTGTACCCTCTCTGTGGCAGGTTTCCTACTGCTGGTTCTGGTGGGAGCACTTGTGAGGTTCTTCAGGGGAACCATTTCCTTGACACCTTTAGGGGTGGTGTACCCCATTGTCTCTTGCTACTGGAGAAACTTCAACCAGCAGAATGCCTACTAGCTGGGGCATGAGAAACATGGCTAAAGTCCTGCTACTCTCCTGGTATTTGACTCAAGGAAACATTCATTCTTGCAATGGTTATTTCCAACAACTGCTTCTCTCTGCCTCTCTCCAATTTCCTTTTCCTTGAAATGTAGTTGCGGGACAGGTCAATAACAGTACTGCCTAGGAAGTTGTTCACCTGGAGAATGAAATTTTAGTCTCCCAGTATTGTCAGCACTCAAATCTCTGTAAGTTATTTTCTTGGTGCTCGGTTTATGGCTTAGGGGTGGGGTATGTCTAAAGAGAGTTTCTAGGCCGCGGCGCAGGAAGGCGGAGCCTAGATGGAGTCTTGTAGAATCCCTGAGTTGAGTGAGGCCTTAGAGTCCAGGGAGACCAAAGCAGATACAATTTAATATAAAGAATTTCAGAGAGAAGAGAGATGCACAGAAAGAGCAATCGAGAGATCTGCAGAGGATCCCCTCAAATATTCAGATGTGTACTGATAAGTACAACCATGTAAGGAAAGACTCTTGCCATTAACCAGGAAACATGTCCTATTGGCAAGGAAAGACCCAAATGAATTAAAAGTAACAGGGCCAGAAACAATGCCTGTTCCTCACCAACCAGACAGAAAAACCTCAAGGTTTATGGAGCTCTGGTAGAGTATATAAAAGCTTCTGCCTCAATAGTTGGCAATAATTAGGTTTAGACTGACCTGCTTCCACCTAACAATCTTAAGAGCAAGACACAAAAGGATTGAACAGCTTCCAAATAACTTAACTGTCTTCTGGAATGAAGGCCAACAATGTTTATAGAACTACAAAAACATCTAGCACCCAACAAGTTAAAGTTCACTATTCCTGGTACCCAGTAAAAATAACCAGGTATACAAGAAGCAGGAAAATATGACCCATAAGTAGGAGAAAATTAATTGATTGAAACTGAACCATAACTGATATAGAGTTACAATGAGTAGATAAAGACAGTAAAACGATTGTTAGCTGTATTCCATATCATCAAAAAGCAAAATAGAGACATTGAAGATAGATATTTCCAAAAGACCCAAATCTAATTTTAGAGGTGAAACAATAGTTTATGAGATAAAAATATACTGGAGAGAATTAGCAGCTTATTAGACATTACAGAAGAAAAACTTAGTGAACTTGAAGATAGTAATAGAAACAATCGAAAACAAGACAAAAGAAAGGGAATAGAAAAAACAACAGGCAAACAGTCACGCAGTCTAACAGACATCTAACTGGAGTCCCTGAAAGAGAGGAGAGAAAGAGAGAAATAGAAAAAAATTTTGAAGACATAATAGCCAAAAATATTCCAGATTTGATGAAAAGTATAAACCCACAGAACAAAGAAGCTTAATGAACCCAAAGAAAGCTGCACAAAGGAGCATCATCATATTAAAATTGCTCAACCCTAGTGAGAAGATGGTGAAACAACATCTTTAAAGTATTGAAACAAGAAAAATCCTCTGTCAACCTGAAATCACTAGAAAAAAATCGTAAAAGCAGCCAGAGGGAGAAAAATCACCTTATGTACAAGGGAACAAAAATTAGAATGACAGCAGATTTGTCACTGAAATCAATGCAAGTGAGAAGATGGTGAAACAACATCTTAAAAGTATTGAAAGAAAAGAAAAAAAATCCTGTCAACCTGAGGTCTATATCCACTGAAAATACCTTTCAAAAATGAAAGCAAAAGTAAATGCTTTAGCAGACATACAAAAGCTGAAAGATATTAAAAGAAATGGGGAGAAAAAAATCTGAAAGAATTCATCACCAGCAGAACTTAACTGCAAGAAATGCTAAAGGATGTCTTTCAGGAAGAAGGAAAATGATATCAGATGAGAAACAGATTTGACGTCATGACAAATGATGATGTAAGGAGCACGAAGGTTATGAAAAAAGAAACGGAAATATATTATTATAAGTTTCTTTTTTTTCTTGGTGAATTCTGCTTCACAATGAATTATGTAAGTTTCTTATACTATACATGAAGTGGCAAAACATCACTTGAAGATGTATATCACTTATTATAAACCCTAGAGGAACTTTCAAAACAAAAAAGATGCAGCTAACAAGTTAACAAAGGAAACACATTATTATAATACTAAATGTTCAATTAATACAAAATAAAGCAGAAAAGGAAAAAGGGAATAACAAATAGATTTAAAAAATAGAAAACAAAATAGCAAGATAATAGATTTAAACCTAATTATATAAGTAATTACATCATTGTAGTTTCTTACTTATGTATGAAAAATCTTAAATCTTAAATAATGGAGTTTATGTAGTCATGTGATACCTAACAAGGTTTCTTTCAGTCAGTGATAGACCACATGTACAACTGTGGTCCCATAAGATTGTAGTATCATATTTTTACTGCACTTTCTCTATATTTAGATATGTTTAGATACACAAGTAATTATCGTTGTGTTACAGTTGCCCACAGATTCAATACAGTAATATGCTGTACAGGTTTATAGCCCCAGAAACAATAGACTATAGCCTCAGTACATAGCAGACTATGTATTCTAGGTTTGTGTAAGTACACGCTGATGTTTGCACAATGACAACATCACCTAACAAAACATTTCTCAGAACATATGCCTGTTGTTAAGTGACTGCTGACTATGTATGCTGCATATTTTGTAAGGAAAAGACAAAAGGAAGGATTGCATTAAGCCAGCCTATCTGAGTAAGAAAGAAATCTAGGTTTTAGGTCAATAATGTGCTGGGTTGATATTAGACAAGGAGTTCCAGAGAAAACATGGCAAATGTTGGATATAAGGTAGAAGCAAAGTGGTACAAGAAGAAGAGGAAGGGGTGAAGATTTAGATTTTTCTAAAAAAGATAACTTGAGATGAGGCAAGTTTAATTACAAGTAAGAAAGAGTTGAGTCAGTGTATTAAAATCTCTAGATAATATTATAAACTGGAATAGTGCTTACTATTGATATGTATGTCTTAGGAAGACATTTTTAAACTTGTTTTTTGCTTTACTCTGAGATTTTTTTAACCTTGTCATACTGATTCATTTCATTTAATTATCAAGTGTATAGAATATTATTAAAATAAAAAGTATTAAAAAGTGTGATATGACCTTCATGTTGGCTCTTTCCAATGGCTACCTTATTACATCTGATAACAGTGAGAATGTATTACAGGGCAACTTTTTAAAGCAGGGAAAAAATTAAACTAGTGCTATTTAATCTGGAACCCCTAGAAGGACTGAAAAGAATTACATAAGGCACAGGTTTTTTGATTTTGCTATCCCCTTCCCCCGCCCCCAGTATTGTCATGGTTCCATACGCACGTAAATAAAAACTAATTTTTGATAATATTGATAAAATCTGGTGCTTCAATATCTTCTCCAGAAAATAACAGTTTTCTCATGTTCTTCATATCACATGTAGAAAGAGATAATTTAGTACAGACAGGTGCTAAAGACATATCTTTATAAATACATTAAAACTTATGTTCTTTGTTTTTCTCCTGACACATCAAATATTTGATAATAAAATTTCATATCAATTTTGGGTTATAGACCAGGTGTGGAAGCTCATGCCTGTAATCCCAGCATTTTCAGAGAGGCTGAGGCAGGAGGATTGCTTAAAGCCAGGAGTTTGAGAACAGCCTGGGTAACAAAGCCAGACCTTTTCTCTATAAAAAATTTTTAAAAAATTAGGCATGGTAGCATCTGCCTATAGTCCCAGCTACTCAGGAGGCTGAGGCAGGAGGACCACCTGAGCACAGGATTTTGAGGCTGCAGTGAGCTATAATTGTGACATTGCACTCACCGTGACAGAGTGAGACTCTATCTATATTTTTTTAATGATAAAAATTATAATTATCAAAATTATAAAGAAGGCAATTACATATTATAATTATGTTATAATTATAAATATTATGAAGAAGGCATGCATACTTCTCATATTAAAGAAGTAATTATCAGCCAGGCACAGTGGCTCACACCTGTAATCCTAACATTTTGGGAGGCCAAGGCAGGCGGATCACTTGAGGTCAGGAGTTCAAAACCAGTCTTGCCAACATGGTGAAACCTCATCTCTACTAAAAAAAAAAATACAAAAAAAAAATAAACCAAGCATGGTGGCAGATGCCTGTAGGCCCAGCTACTTGAGAGGCTGAGGCAGGAAAATTGCTTGAACTCAGGAGGCAGAGGTTGCAGTGAGCCAAGATCATGCCACTGCACTCCAGCCTGGGTGACAAAAGCAAAACTCCATCTAAAAAAAAAAATCCAAAAATAAATAAAATGAAAACTAGAAAAATAAAGAAGCAATTATCACCAGGGATTAATAAACACATTTTTAGAAAGGCATTGTATTCTCAGCTTTGTTACTAGCAACAAGTCTTATATCTTAATATACACTGTGGCTTTGGGTCTGGCCAGAATTAACAGAGTGTTCATATTGAGTGCTCAGTTTCATCTTCAAAATGATCCTCAGAGAGAAAAGCCCAAAACATCAGTGCTAGCTCAGAGTGGTGGAAGTTGAATTTTATTCTTAAAAATAAAGCAGAGTTAGAGGTCAGAATTCTTTAATAGTAAAAGATTCTTCAAAAGAGAGCCTTCAATTGAATATGGCCCATCTAACTATCTTATTTATATTTGATGATGTTAGGGGGAAAAAGTGTTATCCCAGGAGAAATATTTGAAAGCTGTCATAATATTACTGTAAAAATGTTCATATATACATATATTAGTATCCAAAATGTAAGTGGAGTATGTTTAGTAGAATCAGATCCTGTCTTCTAAAAATTTAAATGTTAAAATTGCTTATTGATGCAAGCTAACAAGTAACATAAAAAAGTGTCCTATACACAAAAGGATTAAATAGCAAAATATTTATAGTTTACGTAAGTTCAGTGACCAACTCTGAGTTTTTGTGATGTGGGAATATGCTATAATTTTCTGACACCCACTGTGGAGTTAAGTCTTCTACAGCACTCCCTTGCAGAGAATTAGCTAGCATTTTTAAGATTGTGATGTCCTAAAAGCTTTGAAAAAATAGCCTCAGCTATAGGCCTTCTAAGTATTTTACCCAATGCTGCATTAGAAAAGAAACATCTTTTTTTATTCCTTCCTGAGAACACTCTTGAAAGAAACCTATAAAAGTTGAACAAGGCATACTTATTGGAAATTGCTCTTGATCTTAAAAAATAGTGTCTATTACTTGTAAAAATATGACCAACTTGTGAACATGTCTCTAATACAAAAATAAATACAAGGCAAGTATTTATAAGGAAGTAAACACTCTCATAATCACATTGATTCAATTAATAAAACTTGCCATCAATCTAATTAAATATGCTACATAACCCTAATCTAATTTTGTTGAAATGAAAGTATTCTAAAAGGAATTGAGGCCAGACGTGGTGGCTTATGTCTGTAATCCCAGCATTTTGGGAGGCAGAGGCAGGCAGATCACTTGAGGTCAGGAATTTAAGACCAGCCTGGCTAACATGGTGAAACGGCATCTCTGTTAAAAATACAAAATAATTAGCCAGGCGTGGTGGCACTCACCTGTAATTCCAGCTACTCAGAAGGCTGAGGTGGAAGGATCACTTAAACTGGGGAGGTGGAATTTGTGGTGAGCTGAGATCTCTCCACTGCACTCTAAGCTACTCAGGAGGCTGAGGCGGGAGACTCTCTTGAGCCCAGGAGTTTGGGGTCAGCCTGGGCAACATAGCGAGACTCTGTCTCTTAAAAGAAAAAAGTTTGAAACTACAAATAATATAGCTCTACTTTAGACATCTCTCAATAGTCTATAAAATATATTTTAGGATAAAGGAAACTTGTTAAGATCGTAAGTGTTAAAGAGAAATGTGCTTGCAAAAGATTAGAAGTCATACGTACCCTGTGGATGACATTAGTTATATTTCAGATTTTTTTTTTAAAGACAGAGTTTTGCTCTTGTTGCCCAGGCCAGAGTGCAGTGCCACAGTCTTGCTCACTGCAACCTCCATCTCCCAGGTTCGAGCAGTTCTCCTGCCAAGTAGCTGGGATTACAGGCACCAGCACCACGCCTGGCTAATTTTTATTTTTAGTAGAGATGGGGTTTCACCTTGTTGGCCAGGCTCGTCTTGAACTGACCTCAGGTAATCCTCCTCAGCCTCCCAAAGTGCTGGGATTACAGGTGTGAACCACCGTGCCCAGCCATATTTCAGATTTACTAGTGATTGTTTTGATAATGGCTTTCTTATATGTAACTTATAAGTAATGTAATTTTTTTCTGTTTCTGTGAATTTTAGTAAAGAATTGATCAATTAAACATTTATTTACTTTTCTTTATGCCAGGAATTGTATTATGAATATGACACATGCCTTCAAAAAATAGATATGTAAACAAATGGTAACAGTACAACAATATGAGTGCTACAAGCTAGTATAGATTTATGCACAGGCCGCTGTGGAAACACAGAGGAAGAAAAGCCTCTCTAATTCTGGGAGGTAGAGTGGAGGTTGGAATACCAAGGCATTGTTGGAGAAGGCTTCCCAGAGCAGGTAAGGAATATTGAAGAGAACAGAATATTGAAGAGAAATTATTTGCCAATCAGGTAAATAGGGGAGAAAAGGGCATTTAACCAGAGAGTTCAGTAAGTCTAAAAGCTTTGGACTCTAGCTCTCATGGCAAGTATGATGGTAACAGGTGTTTAGTGTGGCTGGGGTAGAGAGATCTATACTGAGAGGGTGGTAATTGATTTCACTTTGTCTCTCATCCTTTACATCAACATTTATTAAGTCCTCTTGTTTCTATCTCAGAAATATCTCTGGCATATGGCTACTATCTCTGATTCTATCTCCACTGCACCCGCTCACTCCAACCCAGTATCATCTCTAACTGGAACCATTGCAATAGCTTCCTTAATAGGTAAGCTATTTTTACTTTTACTCCTACTGAGAATAATCATTTAAAAAAATCAGAAGCCAGGTGTGGCGGCTCATGCCTGTAATCCCAGCACTTTGAGAGGCCAAGGCAGGTGGATCATCTGAGGTCAGGAGTTCGAGACCAGCCTGGTCAACATGGCTGAAACCCCGTCTATACTACAAATACAAAAATTAGCCAGGCATGGTGGCACGTGCCTGTAATCCCAACTACCCGGGAGGTTAAGGCAGGAGAATTGCTTGAACCCAGAAGGCGGAGGTTGCAGTGAGCTGGGATCGCTCCATTGCACTCCAGCCTGGGTGACAGTGAGACTCCATCTCAAAAAAAAAAAAAAAAATCAGATACAGTTATTTCTTACTATGTCTCTGTGTCACATGGCTTCAGGCTGTCTGCTGCTTATGTCCTTCATAGCATGTATCTTAACTATATTAATCAATTAGTTAATGTTTTCATTTTTAGTTTTACTGACTATTAGGCTGTGAACTTTAAGGAAAGCCATATGTGTTTATATTCCCAGTGTTTAGCACAGAACAGAAAAAAACAAATGAGAAAAGAAGGAAGGAAAAGGAAAAGAAAGAGAAAGATAAAAAGAGGTATAAGCATTAATGTAATGTGGTATTTTGAATGAGATTCAAGGACAGAAAATAGATTAAAAACTAAAGAAATCTAGATAAAGTATGGACTTTAGTTAATAATAATGTGTCAATATTGGTTTTTTAACGGTGATAAATGTGCCATACTAATGTAAAATGTTAATAATAAGAGAAAACTGCATTCAAAATATATAGGAATTCTCTATAATACCATTGCAACTTTTTTGTAAATGTAGAACTATTCTAAAATTACTAGTTTATTTAAAAGAAGGAGGAAAGATAGGAGAAGTGGCAATATACAGCTGAGGAAGTTGGCAAGGGTCAGTTAAGAAGTTTCTCATGTGTCATGCTAATAAGTTTGACTTTTTGCTGAAGTGAGGGAATGAAATGATTAGATTTGTATTTTAGAAAATGTAACTTTAATGCAAGGATTGGTGTCGTTTCTCTTAAAGGTCCAGGTAGTCAATATTTTAGAACTGTGTGCCGTATTAGTTCCCTAGCCTGCTTCAATAAAATGACCACGACCTTAGTGGCTTAACCAACATTTATTTTCCCACAGTTCTGGAGACCAAGAGTCCAAAATCAAGGTGTTGGTAAGGCAGCACTGCCTCCAGATGCTCTAAGGGAAGACTAGATTCCTTGTGTCTTCCAAGAATTCCTTGGCTTGTTGCCACATGACTCCAATCTCTGCCTTCATCTTTACACTACCTTCTACTCTGTATGTGTCTTGTGTGTTTATTTGAAGGACATTTGTCGTTAAATTTAGGGCCTATCTAGGTTATCCAGGATGATCTCATCTCAAGATTCGAATTAATTATATTTGAAAAGACTTTTTTCCAAATAAGTTAACATTGTGAGGTCCCAGGACTTGGAGGTGAACATATCTTTTTGGGGGTCATCACTCAACCCACTTCACATGCCATGTAGTTACTGAGTTGAAACTACTCAGTACAGTAGCACCAAAGCAATCATAGACAATACATAAATGAATGAGTGTGACTATGTTCCAAAAAACCTTTATGGCCTGGCTTTCACCTATAAGCCGTAGCTTGTTGATTCCTAACAGCAGTATGAAGGAACAATTGGAAGACAGCAAATGAAGGCAGTTAAACAAGTCAGGAGTGAATTACAATGGAAGCCATTAAGGATGAGGAAGATTTGAATAAAAGACAATGGCAATAGAGGAGAGGGAAAGGAATTGAGACTTAGTGAATAGAATCAACAACAGTGGGTGATAGATTGCAGGGGATGGATAAAGTTCATTAGAGAGGTGGGAATTATGAGTCACATAGTAGACTAATACTTCCAGCTTTTCAAAAGAACAACTTGAGACTTTCTACTTCCAATGCTTGAAAAATATTACTTTTATCAAGACAAGTTTGTGAAACCCACACAGATGAGTACTGAAAAATAGAAAGGCTAAAAATGTGTTAAGATATTTTATTGTATGGTCAGAGATACTATAGGATATTTTGAATTCAGCAGAGGAGATAATAATTAGCCAGTTGGTTTACTTCTTTTTTTTTTTTTTTTTTGAGATGGAGTTTTCCACTGTTGCCCAGGCTGGAGTGCAGTGGTACAATCTCAGCTCACTGCAACCTCCACCTCCTGGACTCAGGTGATTCTCCTGCCTCAGCCTCCCAAGTAGCTGGGATGACAGGCATGCACCACCACACCCTGCTAGTTTTGTATTTTTAGTAGAGATAGTGTTTCACCACGTTGGCCTCGCTGGTCTCAAAATTCTGACCACAGTTGATCTACTGGCTTCAGCCTCCCAAAGTACTGGGATTACAGGTATGAACCACCACGCCTGGCTGGTTTATTTCTTAGAAGGTACAAGACAGATCTGGCAAGATGACCAAATAGGAACTGCTCCGGTCTGCAGCTCCCAGAGATACCAATGCAGAAGGTGGGTAATTTCTGTATTTCCAACTGAGGTACATGGTTCATCTAATTGGGACTAGTTAGACAGTGGGTACAGCCCATGGAGGGTGAGCAGAAGCAGGGTGGGGTATCACCTCACAAGAAAAGTGCAAAGAGCAGGGGAGCCTCCTTCCCCCAGCCAAAAGAAGCTATAAAGGACTGTGCTATCAGGCCCAGATAATATGCTTTTACCACAGTTTTGCAACCTGCAGACCAGGAGATTCCCCAGTGTGCCTACATCACCAGGGCCATGGGTTTCAAGCACAAAACTAGGAGGATGTTTGGGCAGACACTGAGGTAGCTGCAGGAGTATTTTTTTCATACCCTAGTGGTGCCTGGAACCCCAGTGAGACAAAACTGTTCACTCTCCTGGAAAGGGGGCTAAAGCTAGGGAGCCAAGTGGTCTCGCTCAGCAGGTCCCACTCCCGTGGAGTGTAGCAAGCTAATCACTGGCTTCAAATTCTCGCTGCCAGCACAGCAGCCTAAAGTTTACCTGGGACGATTGAGCTTGGTGTGGAAAGGGGCGTCTGCCATTACTGAGGCTTGAGTAGGCAGTTTTCCTCTCATAGTGTTAAGAAAGCCATCGGGAAGTTTGAACTGGGTGGAACTCACTGCAATATGGCAAAGCGGCTGTGGCCAGACTACTTCTCTAGATTCCTCCTCTCTGGGCAGGGCATCTCTGAAAGAAAGGCAGCAGCCCCCGTGAGGGGCTTATAGATAAAACTCCCATCTCCCTGGGACGGAGCACCTGGGGGAAGGGGTGGCTGTGGGTGCAGCTTCAGCAGACTTAAACATCCCTGCCTGCTGACTCTGAAGAGAGCAGCAGATTTCCCAGCATAGCATTCGAGCTCTGCTAAGGGACAGACTGACTCCGCAAGTGGGTCCCTGACTCCTGTGCCTCCTGACTGGTTGACACATCCCAGCAGAGGTTGACAGACACCTCATACAGGAGCACTCTGGCTGGCATCAAGTGGGTGCCTTTCTGGGACAAAGATTCCAGAGGAAGAGCAGGCAGCAATCTTTGCTGTTCTGCAGACTCTCCTGGTGATACCCAGGCAAATAGGGTCTGGAGTGGACGTCCAGCAAACTCCAGCAGACCTGCAGAAGAGGGGCCTGACTGTTAGAAGGAAAAATAACAAACAGAAAGCAATAACATCAACATCAACAAAGAGGGCACCCACTCAAAAACCTCATCAAAAGGCCATCAGCATCAAAGATCAAAGATAGATAAATCCATGAAGATGAAGAAAAACCAGTGCAAAAATGCCAAAAATTCCAAAAAACATAATGCCTCTTCTCCTCCAAATGATCACACTTCCTCTCCAGCAAGGGCACAAAATTGGACAGAGAGTGAGTTTGACAAATTGACAGAAGAAGGCTTCAGAAGGTGGATAATAGCAAACTCCTCTGAGCTACAGATGCATGTTCTAACCCAATGCAAGGAAGCTAAGAACCTTGATAAAAGGTTACAGACACTGCTAACTGGAATAACCAGTTTAGAGAAGAATATGATGGAACTGAAATACACAGCACAAGAACTTCGTGAAGCATATACAAATATCAACAGCTGAATCTATCAAGTGGAAGAAAGGATATCAGATTGGAAATCAACTTAATGAAATAAAGTGTGAAGACAAGATTAGAGAAGAAAGAATGAAAAGGAATGAACAAAGCCTCCAAGAAATATGGGACTACGTGAAAAGACCAAACCTACGATTGAAAGTGATGGGGAGAATGGAACCAAGGTGGAAAACACACTTCAAGATATTATCCAGGAGAACTTCTCCAACCTAGCAAGACAGGCCAACATTCAAATTCAGGAAATACGGAGAACACCACTAAGATATTCCTTAAGAAGAGCAACCCCAAGACACATAATCATCAGATTCTCCAAGGCTGAAATGAAGGAACAAATGTTAAGGGCAACCAGAGAGAGAGGTCAGGTTACCTACAAAGGGAAGCCCATCAGACTAACATTGGATCTCTCTTCAGAAACCCTACAAGCCAGAAGAGAGTGGGGGCCAATATTCAACATTCTTAAAGAAAAGAATTTTCAACCCAGAAATTCATATCCAGCCAAAATAAGCTTCATAAGAAAAGGGGAAATAAAATCCTTTACAGACAAGAAAATGCTAAGGGATTTTCTCACCACCAGTCCTGCCTTACAAGAGCTCCTGAAGGAAGCACTAAATAGGGAAGGGAAAAACTGGTACCAGCCACTGCAAAAATATACCAAAATATAAAGACCAAGAACACTATGAAGAAATGGCATCAACTAATGTGCAAAATAACCAGCTACATCATGATGACAGGATCAAATTCACACATAACAATATTAACCTTAAATGTAAATGGGGTAAATACCCCAATTAAAAGACACAGAGTGGCAAATTGGATAGAGTCAAGACCCATTGATGTGCTGTATTCAGGAGACCCATTTCATGTGCAAAGACACATATAGGCTTAAAATAAAGTGAGGGAGGAATATTTACCAAGAAAATAGAAAACCAAAAGAAGCAGGGTTGCAATCCTAGTCTCTGATAAAACAAACTTTAAATCAACAAAAGTCCAAAAAGACAAAGAAGGGCATTACATAATGGTAAAGGGATTGGTGCAATAAGAAGATCTAACTGGCTGGGTGCAGTGGCTCATGCCTGTAATACCAGCACTTTGGGAGGCCAAGGCGGGAGGATCATGAGTTCAGGAGATGGAGATCATCCTAGCCGACATGGTGAAACCCCACCTCTACTAAAAATACAAAAATTAGCTGGGCGTGGTGGCACATGCCTGTAGTCCCAGCTACTGGGGAGGCTAAGGTAGGAGAATCACTTGAACCTGGGAGGCAGAGGTTGCTGAGATCATGCCACTGTACTCCAGCCTGGTGACAGAGTGAGACTCCATTAAAAAAAAAAAAAAAAAGAAGAGCTAACCATCCTAAATACACACACACACACACACACACACACACACACACACACACACACACACACAGACAGATTCATAAAGCAAGTTTCTGGAGACCCACGAAGAGACTTAGACTTCCGCACAATAATAGTGGGAGACTTTAACACCCCACTGTCAGTATTAGACAGATCAACAAGACACAAAATTAACAAGGATATTCAGGACTTGAACTCAGCTCTGGACCAAGTAGACGTAAGAGATATCTACAGAACTCTCCACCCCCAATCAACAGAATATAGATTCTTCTCAGCACCACATAGCACTTATTCTAAAATTGACCACATAATTGGAGGTAAAACACCTCAGCAAATGCAAAAGAATGGAAATCATAACAAACAGTCTCTCAGAACACAGTGCAATCAAATTAGAACTCAGGATTAAGAAACTCACTCAAAATCACACAACTACATGGAAACTAAACAACCTGCTCTTCAATGACTACTGGGTAAATAATAAAATTAAAGCAGAAATAAATAAGTTGTTTGATAGTAATGAGAATCAAGACACAACGTTCCAGAATCTCTGGGACACAGATAAAGCAGAGTTAAGACGGAAATTTATAGCACTAAATGCCCACATTAGAAAGATGGAAGGATCTAAAATCCTTTAATTGTGTCCTAACCACACAATTAATTAAAAGAACTAGAGAACCAAGAGCAAACAAATTCCAAAGCTGGCAGAAAATGAGAAATAACTAAGATCAGAGCAGAACTGAAGAAGATAGAGACAAGAAAAACCCTTAAAAAAAAATCAATGAATCCAGGAGCTGGTTTTTTGAAAAGATTAACAAAATAGATAGACCACTAGCCAGACTAATAAAGAAGAAAAGAGAGAAGAATCAAATAGACACAATAAAAAAATGATAAAGGGGATATCACCACTGATCCTATAGAAATACAAACTACCATCAGAGAATACTATAAACACCTCTATCAAAATAAACCAGAAAATCTAGAAGAAATGGATGAATTCCTGGACACATACACCCTCCCAAGACTAAATCAGAAAGAAGTTGAATCCCTGAATAGATCAATAATGAGTTCTGAAATTGAGGCAGTAATTAATAGCCTACCAACCAAAAAAAAGCCCAGAACCAGAGAGATTCACAGCCGAATTCTACCAGAGGTACAAAGAGGAGCCGATACTATTCCTTCTGAAATTGTTCCAAACAATAGAAAAAGAGGGACTCCTCCTTAACTTATTTTATAATGCCAGCATCATCCTGATTCTAAAACCTGGCAGAGATACAGCAAAAAAAGAAATTTTCAGGCCAAGATCCCTGATGAACATCGATGTGAAAATCCTCAATAAAATACTGGCAAACTGAATCCAGCAGCACATCAAAAAACTTATCCACCACAATCAAGTCGGTTTCATCCCTGAGATGCAAGGCTGGTTCAACATATGCAAATCAATAAATGTAATCCATCACATAAACAGAACCAATGACAAAAAACACACGATTATCTCAATAGATGCAGAAAAGGCCTTCAACAAAATTCAACACCCTTTCATGCTAAAAACACTCAGTAAACTAGGTATTGATGGGACATATCTCAAAATAATAAGAACCACGTATGACAAACCCATAGCCAATATCACACCAAATGAGCAAAAGCTGAAAGCATTCCCTTTGAAAATCAGCACAAGACAAGGATGCCTCCTCTCACCACTCCTGGTCAACATAGTATTGGAAATTCTGGCCAGGGCAGTCAGGCAAGAGAAAGAAATAAAGCGTATTCAAATAGGAAGAGAAAAAGTCAAATTGCCTCTATTTGCAGATATCATGATTGTATATTTAGAAAACCCCGTTGTCTCAGCCCAAAATCTCCTTAAGCTGATAAGCACCTTCAGCAAAGTCTCAGGATACAAAATTAATGTGTAAAAATCACAAGCATTACTATACACCAATAATAGACAAACAGAGAGCCAAATCATGAGTGATCTCCCATTCACAATTGCTACGAAGAAAATAAAATACTGGCTGGGAGCCGTGGCCCATGCTTGTAATCCCAGCACTTTGGGAGGCTGAGGCGGGCAGATCATGAGTTCAGGAGTTCGAGACCAGCCTGTCCAATATAGTGAAACCCAGTTTCTACTAAAAAATACAAAAATTAGCCGGGCATAGTGGCGCATGCCTATAGTCGCAGCTACTCGGGAGGCTGAGCAGGAGAATCACTTGAACCCGGGAGATGGAGGTTGCGGTGAGACAAGATGGTGCCATAGCACTCCAGCCTGGGTGACAGAGTAAACAAACACACCATCTAAAACAAAAATAATAATAATAATAAATAAAATACCTAGGAATACAACTTACAAGGGATGTGAAGGATCTCTTCAAGGAGAACTATAAACCACTGCTCAAGAAAGTAAGAGAGGAAAGAAATAAATAGAAAACCAATTCCATGCTCATGGACAGGAAGACTCGATATCATGAAAATGGCCAGACTGCCCAAAGTAATTTATAGATTCAATGCTATCCCCATCAAGCTACCATTGACTTTCTTCACGGAACCAGAAAAAATGACTTTAAACTTAAAAAAGAGCCTGTATAGCCAGTCAAGACAATCCTAAGCAAAAGGAACAAAGCTGGAGGCATCATGCTACCTGACTTCAAATTATACTATAAGGCTATAGTGACCAAAACAGCATGGTACTAGACCAATAGAATAAAATAGTGGCCTCAGAAATAACACCATACTTTTACAACCATCCGATCTTCAACAAATCTGACAAAGACCTGCAATGGGGGATGGATTTCCTATTTAATAAATGGTGCTGGGAAAACTGGCCAGCCATATGCAGAAAACTGAAACTGGACCCATTCCTTACATCTTATACAAAAATTAACTCAAGATGGATTAAAGACTTAAACATAAAACCTAAAACCATAAAAACCTTAGAAAAAAACCTAGGCAATACCATTCAGAACATAAACATGGGCAAAGACTTCATGACTAAAACACCAAAAGCAATAGCAACAAAAACCAAAATTGACAAATGAGATCTAATTAAACTAAAGAGCTTCTACACAGCAAAAGAAACTGTCATCAGAGTGAACAGGCTACCTACAGAAGGGGAGAAAATTTTTGCAATCTATTCAACTGACAAAGGTCTAATATCCAGAATCTACAAGGAACTTAAACAAATTTACAAGAAACAAACAATCCCATCAAAAAGTGGGTGAAGGATATGAACAGACACTTCTCAAAAGAAGACATTTATGTGGACAACAAACATATGAAAAAAAGCTCATCATCACTGGTCATTAGAGAAATGCAAATCATAACCACAATGAGATATCATCTCATGCCAGTTAGAATGGTGATCATTAAAAAGTCAGGAAACAACAGATGCTGGAGAGGATGTGGAGAAATAGGAATAGTTTTACACTGTTGGTGGGAGTGTAAATTAGTTCAACCATTGTGGAAGACAATGTCACGAATCTAGAACCAGAAATACAATTTGACTCAGCAATCCCATTACTGAGAATATACCCAAAGGATTATGAATCATTCTAGTTATAAAGGCACATGCACACGTATGTTTATACTACTCACAATAGCAAAGACTTGGAACTCACCCAAATACTCATCAATGTTAGAGTGGATAAAGAAAATGTGGCACATATACACCATAGGATACTAGGCAGCCATAAAAAAGAATGAGTTCATGTCCTTTGCAGGAACATGGATGAAGCTGGAAACCATCATTCTCAGCAAACTAACGCAAGAACAGAAAACAAGCACCGCATGTTCTCACTCATAAGTGGGAGTTGAACAATGAAAACACGTGGACACAGGGAGGAGAACATCACACACCAGGACCTGTCAGGGGGTGGGGAGCAATGGGAGGGAGAGCATTAGGACAAATACCTAATGCATGCGGTGCTTAAAACCTAGATGACAGGTTGTTAGGTGCAGCAAACCACCATGTCACATATATACCTATGTAACAGACCTGAATGTTCTGCACATATATCCCAGAACCTGAAGTATAATAAATAATTTTTTTAAAAAAGAAGGAACTAGACAGTGCTAGGAAGAATGTCCTTTGTTATTAAAGATGACAGTGTCTAAACTGTTCCCCCATCATACAAAGAGTAAGATGGCTGAGGTTATTATTTATAATTAATATGTATATATCCACTTATAGTTTATAAAGTTCTGGCATAATACATTATGTCCTTTGATCCTCATGTCTCTGATGTAAGAAGGACAGATATTATCATTATACCTTCATGTCTCTGATGTAAGAAGGACAGATATTATCATTATACCTGAGGTGAAGAGAAGTTAAGTAACATTTTCAAGGTCACACAGATAGCAAACAATTGTGTACAGATGCATTCTGATTTCTTTATTTCAAATCTTGGGCCATTTCCTTTGCACTGTTTCTGAAGTTGGATCAGAGAGCTGTACAATGTGTGGCCCATAAAGCTGGGGTAGTCAGCATGACCAGGAAGATAAAGACGAGATTAATGAGCTCCTTAACTAGGCAGCTGGGGTGGCCTTCCAGCTGTCCTTAAAGGGCAGGTGGCCAAAGAAAAAAATGCAGCCTTGAGAGCAAAAGCAGAACACAGCATTGACCAGAATGATGAGAGAAACTGGGCCCAGAGTAGTGTCACAAAAATTATGGAGTGCAGAGATAAAGCAGCAATGTCATGAATGTAACCCAAAAGAGTGAGTGCCAAACTCGTCAGTGCAGGAGTTACTTGCAGAGCCTGTTAGCAATGTAGCTTCTCCAGCTCCAATTCAGGACTTTGGCTTAGAACTGATTCAGTCAATCTGGGGTCGGGGTGGGAGGACTTGAAGAACCCTCTTTCCCACCTTAGAAAATCTGATAGAAAATATCCATTAAATAATCCAGAGCATAAAAGCAGCAGAAAACATCTAGAAAGGTTTTTGATGTTAGGGTAGCAAAATGTTGGCAATGTAATAACATATTTTTAAGAAATAGCAGAGGGGGTCTAGGCATCTTTTAGAAAATAATTTAATAATATTTGTTGACACCTGCCTTGTGCACAGTAACAAGTTAGATACTAGGAGTGTAGAAGTAAGAAATTAAGGCAGACTTAGTCTTCATTCTCAGGGAGCTTAGACTATAGATGGAAGATCAATATTGAATAATTATATAGTTACTGTATAATGTTTTTTTAAAAAAACAAAACAAAACAAAATTATTTTATTAGTACAGATTACTGTCAACCCTGCTAAATTAGTAACAGATGAAAATGTTTCAAGAAAGGTATAGCTGGTTATGGCAGGCTCTGCAAAGCAATGAATGAAAGAGATCTGTGTTAACATTTTCCCCAATCCATCTTTCCCAGTTGCTGGGTGAGAGAGTGCAAACACATAGAAGATTTGGCCTCTGTGTCTAAGCACTGACATTCAGCTTCAAGTCAGCACCAGTTAGACTATAATTACTATTCAGAGCCAACATCTCATTTTAGGTGTACTAGTTGTATAAATTAGCTTCAAGTGCAACTGACATTGTATATAATTACATTTTGGTCAAATGTAGCATGCTTGATTTGTCATGCCTAATAATTAAATTATCACTTCTTTATCCTTACATGAAATGGGAAAATATTTTATTTTCCTTCCTCATACAATTGATTTGTATAATGCCTAATGATGCCTAATGATGGGTTTACCATATAGTGCTCCAAACATGCCAAAACAGTCATTTTATGGAGAAAAATCATCAAGTTTAGAGGAAAGCCTGGGCTATCATTTTGATACCTACAAGTAGTTCGTCTGATGATGTTCCCGTAGCAGCCAGATGCCCCAGAGAAACAAGACACAGGTTTGTTTTTAATCAAATGACTCACCCACAATGACAGCGGTGACAGTGAGCAGCACAAAAGCATTCCGAAACAGGTAACTTTTAACATCCTCCTTCGTAATGTTCTGCACTTTCTTCTTTGCCAAAAGTGTGCGTTTACGGACTCCCTGCTGGAATCTCTCCATCCTGCCCCCGGTCTTGGGCTCTTCTCCATTGGTTTTAGTCATATTTTACTTTTCTAGGAGTGTCTCTTCTTTGCACTTCAGTGTCTGGGAATCACCCACAAAAAGCCAAACCTCCTCTTTGGTGTTAGAAAACACAACTTTTCTGATTTTGTAAGGGGTGGAAGATATAAAGCAGTAACAAGGTGAATTCCCCAGCAGGTCCAGCGGAGTAACAATCCGCAGCGCGCATGAGCGGGCAGGCTAGCCTGTATAATGTTTTATTATGTAACAGTATGAATTTAAGAATAGAGAATGTCAAAACAAGGACAGATAACAGGGGAGCCTGACTCTGTCTGGGAGATCAGGCAAGGATCATCCCCTGAGGAAACAGCATATGATTTCAGATCTGAAGAATTAGTTGGACTTGTCAAGAAAAGGGGGTGAGGAGGACAAAATAGGTACCCCAGTAGAATATTAATTTGCTGCTTTAAAAAATATTTACTGAGAACCCACAATGTGCCAAGTATTCTTCAGTTCTGGAATGCAGCATTAAATAAGATGAGCAAACATTGAACTTTATATTCCAATTTATGAAACAAGAAAAAATTAAAAAAAATTAATAAACAGGAAATCAGCTGATAATAACAATATTGTAAAATTTCAGTTCTCCCCAAATCAATCTATTGACTCAATGCAATGCCAATAAAAATCCCAGTGAGACTTTTTCTGGAATTTGACAAACCAATTCTAAAATTTATATGGAAACTCATATAAAAAGGAAGTCTTAAAGAATAAGGTTAGAAAACTTCTGTTACTAAATACCAAGACTTATTTTAAAGTGATATTTTAGACAGTGTGGTATTGGCATAAGTGTAGAAAAATAGATCAATGGAACACTATAGAGCTCAAAAACAAACTCACCATATGACAAAGCTGCCACTACAGTTTTGTGAAGGAAAAGATGGTCTTTTCAATAGTGCCAGACTAATTGAATATTCCTATGGAAAATTAATACACAAATCAGTACTTGTGCAAATCAAGCAATAACACTTCTAGAAGATAACATATAACTTTATGACCTGGGGTTGGCCAAGATTTCTTAAACTAAGAGCTAATCAAAAAGAAAAATATTGATAAATTGAGCATTGCTAAAATTAAGAACTTCCATTTATCAAAGGACCTTATTAAGAGGAGGTAAAAATTGGGAAAGGCATTTTGTATATGCCCCCCAAAAATGTGAAAAAGTGCCCAGGCTTCTTGGCAATAAAAGAAATACAAATTAGGCCAGGCACGATGTCTCGTGCCTGTAATCCCAGCACTTTGGGAGGCCGAGGCAGGCGGATCACTTGAGATCAGGAGTTCGAGACCCTCCTGGCCAAAATGATGAAACTTCTTCTCTAATAAAAATACAAAAAATTAGCCTAATGTGCTGGTGCCTGCCTGTAACCCCTAGCCTGGGTGACAGAGAAGACTGCATCTCAAAAAAAAAAAAAAAGAAAGAAAAGGTAGGGGGAATACAAATTAAAACCACAATGGGATACTACCTCACACCTGTCAGAATGGTTGACATTTAAAAAGTTAACACTACCAAGAATTAGGTAGGGATTGGGTGTGGTGACTCACATCTGTAATATCAGCACTTTGGGAGGCTGTGGCAGGGGGATCACCTGAGCTCAGGAGTTGAGACCCTCCTGAATAACATGGTGAAACCCCACCTCTACCAAAAATACAAAAATTAACTGGACATGGTGGTGTACACCTATAGCACCAGCTACTCTGGAGGCTAAGGCAGGAGAATCGCTTGAACGTGGGAGGCAGAGAGCCGAGGTTTTGTCGCTGCACTCCAGCCTGGGTGTCAGAGCAAGACTGTCTCGGAAAAAAAAAAAAAAAAGGAGGAATTAGCTAGGTGTGGAGCAATTAGCGAAAGCGTAAACTGGTATGACCACTTTGAAAGATAGCCTGGGCATATCTGCTAAAACTCAACATGTGCATATTGTATGACCCAGATATTCTGCTTTCAGTTATAAACCAAATAGAGATACATACATAAGTGCACGAATAGATATGTATATGAGTGTTCACAGCAACATTATTTGTAATAGCTCCCAAACAGGAACAACCAAAATACCCATTAACAGAAGAATGCTTAAACAAATATGGTTCATTCTTAAAATGGAATACTAAACAGCAATGAAAGTCAACAAATCTACTACATGAAACATTCTTAACCATGATCATAATATTGAGCAAAGGAAGTCAGTAACAGAAGAGTACATATATGATTCAATTTACATAAAGTTCAAGTAGAGGCAATACTAATTTATGGAAGTTGAATTTGGAAGGAGATTATTTTATTTCTTGATTATGGGATGGGATGGGAATACAAGAGTGTTAACTTTGTAAAAAATCATCAAGCTATATACTTAGAGTTTTCGTACTTTTCTGTATGTAGGTGTGTTATAACTGAGTTAAAGTATTTGCTTAAGAATTAAGACCATCCAAACCTCTAAATCTCTCTCCTTAGTGAGAAGGCATTGATGGCTATAACCTAAATAGCAACTTATTAAGAAAAATTAATAGCAGAAATTATTAGAGTTAAATGTTTCAGAAAAAAAATTAAAATTTATCTTTTGTGTGATTTAATTAGTTTCATACAATTACTTTTATTCTATCATCAAAATTAGAGGATATTCAGGTATAATTGAAGAAAAATTACATGGTGTATTAGGGCAGGCAAAGCTACAATGTGGTAACAATGTTGTCCCCTCCCCTTTACCTCCCTGCTCCAAAATCTCAATGGCTTAAAAGAACGAAAGTTTATTTCTTGTGCTTAACACAGTCTAATGAGATGTTTGACAGGCGGCCTTCTACTTGACAGTTCAGGGACTCAGGCTCTTTCTGTCTCATGGCTCTGCTTTCTTCTAGGATCTTGAGTTTCTCCTGGATCCTCTCTATCTGACAGCCAAGGAGCAAATATAAAGAAAGTGGAAAAGACATATTATCTGTTAACTGCCTTGGCCCCAGGATGACACATCCCTATAATCATACAATAAGAATTTGTCTCTTGATCCTGTAAAAGACAGTGGGTCTGGGAAGGAAATGTAGTAAACTCTGTGCACAGGAAGAACAAACATATTTAGTGAGGCTCCAGATATCTCTGACACATTTGGAACCCAAGACAGACCATGAGGTCACTATAGAAGTGTTCAACAAGGAGCTACCAAGGAATGGGCATTCTAACAGAAAGAGTTACAAAATGGCGTCTTAATCAGGAATCCTGCTGCATTCAGAGATTTTAAAAAGAAGTTGGAAAAGGAACAGCCTTTCATGATTTGAGAGAAAGAGGTTTTTTTGAGGGAGATATTAATTAGAAGAAAAATTGAGAAGGAACCTCTATTATATTAGAGGATGAAATATATCAAGTTTAATTATTTGAAGCCGACTATTAGGAAGTTAGTGAATTCATGAGATATTGTACAGGTCAGTGAGACTTTAAGGAGACGGAAACAAAACAGAGAGACAAAGCAGGCAGGACTATAAAATAGTTTGCATTCTTTTGCCCTCAAGAGTAAGGAAGTCAAGAATATAGTACATATTTCACCAAAAAAGAGTTAAATTCTCACAGGAAAACCTTAGACTTTTACCCACTTCCCAACATCCCTGACAATGGAAGCTGTACTTTAGGCTAATAATTAATATTATAATATAGAAAAACATGTAGGAAACAGTAATTAGATTCTGATGTGAATGCGACCTTCTGGGGTTGTTCAAAATGGTGTTCCTGATCACTTAGCTTCGCTTTGGGAAAAGACTGGGGACAAGTGGGTGGGGTTTGTGTCCCAGAAAATAAGGACGGGAGGTGAAGAATGTGAATTATTTTAAGACAGTTAACTTTGGTCTTCTCATTTAAGAGAGCTATTGGCAATTATGCGTATCTGTTATTTCTTCTGTTGACCTTGGTCAAAGTTGCTGTAGACAATAACTTGTATCTACGTTGTCTCTCTGCCCAATCAACTCACATAGCTGCCTGGAAGAAATCTTACACTTGGAATGACAAGTGCACATTCTGCTGGTGCCCTGTGTGAAAGGACATGGAACTGTAGAATCTGCTGCTTTGACTATTCTCCCTGTCCTTATTATTCTCAGCACCTAGAAGTGCTGAGACTAAACTCAAGGTATGTTAGGATAAGGCTAGCCTGCTGAAACAAAGACACCTAACTAACAAATTCAGTTTTTTGAAAGAAGGTATATTAGTCCACTCTCACACTACTATAAAGAAATACCTGAAACTGGGTCATTTGTAAAGAAAAGAGGTTTAATTGACTCAGTTCCACATGGCTGGGGAGGATTCAGGAAACTTACAATTGTGGAGGAAGGCAAGGAAGAAGCAGGTACCTTCTTCACAGTGTGGTAGGATGGAGTGAGTGCAAGCAGGGGAAATGCCAGACACTTATAAAACTATCGGGTCTTTTGAGACTCACTCACTATCACAACAACAGCAAGGGGGAAGCCTCACCTATGATCCAATTACCTCCACCTAGTCCCGTCATTGACAAGTGGGGATTTTGGGGATTATAATTCAAGATGAGATTTTGGGTGAGGACACAGCCAAACCATATCAGAAGTAAAGCTTTCTTCCACCCATGTAATAGTCTGCTGTGATTGTCCCAGACTGGCAGACAGCCCTTCTGGTGGTGATAATTTAAGGACCCATGTTCCATCCATCATCTTGTATATTGTCATCCCTGGGGCACTGATGTCATCTGCATGGTTAAAACTGGCTCATTCTGAGTTCTCACGGGTGGGAAAGAGAATATATCTGAACGTCTGAATCAGAAGTGACGCACTTCACTTTCATCACATTTTATTGTCAGGAACTCAGTGTGTTATTCCATCTAACTCTAACTGCAAGTTGGAGGCATAAATGCTGTTCCTAGTGAGATAAGCTCAGTTATAACTTCATTCACATGAAAGATGAGAAAAATGGATTTTGGTGGATATCTGGCAGTATCTATTCAGTAAGAATAAAGTTAAATAGAATCACTCAAATTACACCTATCATGAAAGCAAAATATAGTTGAACTTTGTTCATACTACAGTTATATACACCATTTATTGTAAAATATTCTCAAATTCTGAAAAGTATGATTTTTGAAACTACCTTTATACATTACAGTTGCAGAGAATTTTTATCACCAATTTTGACTTATCTTTAAACAACTAAGATTTCTAAGTCTATATCTTTAAGATTTTCTGCTCCTTCCTTTCCTGAGTCAAATTATTAATGATAAATAAGCAAACACTTTGAAAGTTGGGAGCAATGTAGTTACTAAAGACATGAAGGCAGAAGTTCCTTTTTGCAGTAAGTTTATAAAGCAATAATCCTAAAAATATTTTGAAAGTTCATATTAACACACTGAAAGTGTAGGCTTTCTGGTTACAGAATATGAGACTTCTGTGATTTAGAGTGCAGAGAGTAACATACTGAAAGACAATCTTATTTGCTGGTTTTGGATAAGGTTGGAAAGAAAGTTTTATACAAGTCTTGGTGTATTCAAGGAAATCACCTATCTGGGCCCAATATTTTAGTAATATACAAGACTTAAAATAAATACTGTTCTGTATTTTTTATTAAGGTAGTGATTTTACTGATACATACAACTATCATAACTCATTAAATGGTATCTTTTAAATAGGTGCAGTTTATTGACATAAATATTGTACATACCAATTTATTGCTTCTGGTATGGAGGAAGAAATGAGAAAAATGAGAAATGCTAAATATGTGGGTAACTGTGGAAAACTATTTTTTCTATTAATTTATTTAAAATATATATAATTTTAGCTTTGCACAGTGGCAGTATTGTAGCCAATGAGGTTTAGCCAAGGCGCGATTATTGCTAATTGAAAACTATTCCCAATACCCTGCTATGACGACTTGAAATATAGTCGGCGTTGGCAATTTTTGGCAGTCTCTACGGAGACTGAGTCATAAAATAAATAAATAAAAAATAAAGTATATATAATTTTGAAAAGCAAAAATTAAAACATTGCCTTGAAGGTTTTAAAATATTATGTAGAAGTAATGTAGAGAACTATAACATAAATTATGGCAGGAATGAGGGCAAATAGACCTACATTGCTACAAAAAGTGCTATTTTAACTCTAAGCAGACTGTGAAAATTTAAGTATATATATATTGCAATACCTAAAGCAACTACTTTAAAAACTGTGAAAAGGTATGATTAAAAAGCTAAGAGAGGCCGGTCATGGTGGCTCACACCTGTAATCCTAGCACTTTGGGAGGCCGAGGCGGATGGATCACAAGGTCAGGAGTTCAAGACCAGCCTAGCCAACATGGTGAAACCCCATCTATACTAAAAATAAAAAATTAGCCAGGCATGGTGGTGGGCACCTGTAATCCCTGCTACTCAGGAGGCTGAAGCAGAGAATTTCCTGAACCCAGGAGGCGGAGGTTGCAGTGAGCCAAGATCACGCCACTGCACTCCAGCCTGGGCAAGGTGGCTTATGCCTGTAATCCCAGCACTTTGGGAGGTCAAGATGGGCAGATCACCAGGTCAAGAGATCGAGACCATCCTGACCAAAATAGTGAAACCTCATCTCTACTAAAAATATGAAAATTATCTGGGTGTGGTGGCTGGCACCTGTAGTCCCAGCTACTCAGGAGGCGAGGCAGGAGAATCACTTGAACCTGGGAGGTGGAGGTTGCAGTGAGCTGAGATCATGCCACTGCATTCCAGACTGGTGACAGTGAGACTCTGTCTCAAACAAACAACAACAACGACAAAAAAGCTAAGGGGTAAATTCAAATAAAAATATAAGAAATATTTAATAATTTGAAAGAAGGCAGGAAAGGGAGAACGAAGAAATAAAAACTGAGATGACAAATAGAAAATTAATAAAATAGTAGACTGAACCCAACCATATCAATAATTACATTAAATATAAATTGACCAAACACTCCAGTTAAGAAACAAAGATTATCAGAATAGATTTAAAAGCAGACCTGACCACCTGCTGACTACAAGAAAATACTCTAAATATGAACATACACTTTAAATATAAAAATAAAAATAAGATAAAAATATAGATATTTACATTAATGGAATTAGAGTCCAGAAATAGAACCACACATGTAGGGCTGATTGATTTTTCAACCAAAGTGCCAAAGCAATTCAATGAGAAAATGTAATCAACAAACTGCTGGAAAAACTGGATATCCATCTGGGAACAAAAAGAAAAAAAGAACATCTACTCTTACCTCACATAATATGGAAAATTAACTGAAATATATAACAGACCTAAAGATAAGCTAGAACTGCAAAACTACTGGAAAATAAAATAGGTGAAAATCTTTTCCTACTTGACATAGGCAAACATTTCTTAGATGGGACACAAAAAGCATGAATCATGAAAGAAAACATTTATGAATTAAACTTCATCAACATGAAATATTTTCTCTTTGAAAGACACCATTAAGAAAATGAAAAGGCAAGCCACAGTATGGGAGAAAATACTCTCTGTCATGTATTTGACAAAGGATTAACTGGTATTTAGAATAGATAAGGATCTCAACTCAACAATAAGAAGACACTTCAATAACATTTCATGAAAGATATTGAGTACATGAAAAGATGCTCAACTTTATCAGCCATTAGATACCATTACAATCATTAGAAAGGATAAAATGAAAAAGACTGACAAAAGCAAGTGTTGGCAAAGCAGAAGATTAACTGGAACTCAAATACAGCTGGCAAGAATGTAAAATGGTAGAACTACTTTGAAAAAGAATATGGAACTTTCTTAAAAAGGTAAGCATACACCTATTGTATAATCCAGTAATTCTACTCCTAGGTATATAAGCAAAATAAATGGAAACATGACCACAAAACTTTTACACAAATGTTCATAGCAATGTTATTCACCGTAACTAAAAACTGAAAACAACCCGAAAGACCATCAGCCAGTGAATAGATTAAAAAGTGTATTATATTCGTATATTGAATACTATTCCCCAATAATACTAAACTATATTGAACAACATTCAGCAAAAGGAATGAATTACTCATTTATAAAACAATAGGGATGGATCTGAAAATCATTAGACTAAGTAAAAGAAACCAGACACGAAAGAATACATGATATATGATTGTTTATATAAAATACAACTACTATATAGTGATAAAAAGCAGATCAGTGTTTGCCTGCAGCCAAGAGCAGGTGGAGCAATTGACTGTAAAAGAAATGAAGAATTTGGTGGGGGGGGCTAGAAATGTTCTGTGGTTTTTTTGTTAAGGTGATTTCACAGATATATACAACTATTGTAACTCATTAAATTGTATCTTTTAAATAGATGCAGTTTATTGTACCTAAATTATTCATCAATACATTTTATAAGGAAAAAACGGAAAACCTTTTTTATATAATTCTTCATGGCTGAAATCTATTTCTCACTCAGTAACAACCCTAATTCAGTGGTCTTGGTTTAGCCTTCAAACCATACATATAAAAGCAAAGAATATTTATTCTACTACAAGAGTTCCTCAACTATTTGAAAAGAGTCAATTATTTTCTTTTAGTCTTTTCTTCTCTATATTATATACTATCCTTCCTCAATCCCCCAGCTTAAACATATTATTTAAGTTCTAGGCTTTCTAACTTTCTTATTTTCCCACCTTTGAAAACACTTTGTTGTCAATATTTCTTATAAACGGAATGCAAAATTCCAAGTGTTATCTGCTGAGTCTTGTCCAGTGAAAAGAGTATGGTTTGTGGAAAGAGCAAGAGACCAGGTATACAGAAATTTGAGTTTGCTGGCTCTGCCAATGTCTATTTTTTTTTTTATCTTAAGCAAAGCAATAACTGTATATTTCTCAGTATAATGAGGGAGTTGGAATTATTTATTTACCTAAGATTTTATTCATTTTTAGTATCCAGAAATGAAAGTATAGGTAAGAAGCTTTTGAGAAACTTTCTCAATTAGGAAATATAAATCAACTGAGACATTCTGATTACAAGTTACTGAGGCTTAGAAATATTTTTTGGTTTAGATGTTGGGGTATTAATAGAAAATTAAAAAAATTTTTTTGGGTATGATTCGAAAAGAATCATTTAGCTTTGTACTTAAGTCGTATCCATTTTTCTATTTGCATACATATCAATAGCCCCTAATTTCTGACGTTGGAGATTTTCCAGTCATGTGCTTTAAACTGATAAGAACAAATACTGCACTTGATCTTAGCCAAAAGGCTGAGAAGTGATCCAGTCATGTGCTATCAGACCATACAGGTTTGTGATCTGCTACAAAATCTCCCTAAGTTCAAAAAATTCAAAACATATGGCAGCACAGCTGTTAGGTTGGGGAACATAAAATATTTAAAAATTTAGAGCTGTTAGAGGATGCTTTGCTGTATATATTTTTAATATGACTTGTGTATATGAGTATGTTAGGAAAGATGCCATTTGGAAGTTAAGTTGAAAGAAAAAAATATTTATGCCTTAAGTCCACTCTGGATAGCAGTAGATGTTACAAATAAAATGAGAATTTGTTCAAAGCTAGATATTTCAAATATATACTTCTAATTGTAACGTTTAAGTAACAATAAAAATCAGTGTTAACTGCTATTCAAAGAAAATAGTGTGGTTTGTAGAAAGAGTGGGAGATCATACATAGGGAAGTTCAGGGAGAATCACCATATTAGATATCAAATATTCATGTCTGGGATACTATTTCCTCCAATTTGGGGAAAATATCAGCTAAATCATGTAAATGGTACTTTTATCCAGAAAAAACTATGTTTAAACTTTCCAGTATTATATCTTATAGCCTACAGAATAACTTATTTTGTCAAAACATCCCCCAAATGACTTGTGATACAAAGCATCCTGTGGAAAAAGAAACTTCCTACTACTTGAGTGAGCTACTTGCTCATTCCTAATGTGTGGTTGAAATAGACAGTCTGAGCACAGGTTGCGGGATTTGGCAGGACTTATTTTTCGAGCTAATGCTGTAATTTTTTTTCTAGGGTAGCAAATTTTATATTTTCTGTTAATTAAGAAACAAAATAGGTGAATAAAGTTCCTAACGTTCAGTGATACTTTACAATTGGTTAGCCGTTTTACTTCACAGGTATCTGAAAGATGTCCAACATACGTTAACTCATTTGACTCTTACATTAATCACTCTCATATCTTACTTGTTGTTTTCTGGGCTTATAGGGTTTTAATTCCCACTCAGTCTCCATGTCTTTTCTTAAATCCTCAGCCTTCACCTTTTAAGTTGTGTTCCTGGGCAGAATGCTTTCACTGGGACTTGCTGTAACCCACACTACTCTACTTACTAGTGGAAGGACAATGTTCTAATACATCTAATATATTTATCTAATCTGTTCTCTATCTGCTTGGTTTCATGCTATTGTCCTTCTCTCCCCATAACACATGCATACAAGGCACCTACCCTCAGCCACTCACTCAGACATGCACACACACCATTTTTATGAATTCTCAGAAAATTTCCCCATCCATTAAATGAACAAATGCTTTTAAACTGTAGAGTGCTACTAAATTTTGTTGTGACACTGATGATTCATAAGCCACTAATCTGAGTTAGACAAAGCAAGATAACAATGCAGGTAACTCATTTCCTGCCAAAGACCATGAAAAATTATTACTCTGAGACCATGCCCCCAGTTGTTGGAATCCTAGATTCTCTGACACTCCCTACTTAATAGTCCCTCTGGTTTCTCAGCTGACAACTAGGGAAAGGGGCTTGACAAACTCTCCTGGCTTTAGCAATCAGTTCAATTAATCATCATACTAGCATACACTTTCATAAACCAGGCTTACATTCCTGGTTGATTTCATAGCTCTTAGTTCTGGAGCTGCCCCCGAAGCCATGGTGACAGTTCTGTTGCCTGCTTCACTGTTTCTACCCCGGTAACACGTTCTGAAGCTAGCAGATCTTGCCCAAGGCAGGATTCTCAACTCTGGAAGACTTACTGGGGCCAGGCCCAGGGAATGGTCTGTGGGTATTGCTTAAGATGCCTCTCCTCCATAGCCTGGTCCCTGCAGCTTCTCTTGCTGCTTCTTGCTCCATCTGCTGCTCCCTGGATTAGAATGTGTCTCCCTTAGGGCACTTGGGCACTGGGCTGAGCTGGTCCTAACCTCACCACTCATTCCCTACTGAAGAGCTACTCTATTCCTTTTGCACTTCAACATCCCTCTCTCCTTCCAGAAAGCTATTTCATGTTCTCAGGACTGGTGGAAGCCATGAGCAGCCAGAAGTTCTAGAGAACATGTTCACATTTAGCCCCTTTTCCTTCTCTAGTGATTATTGGTGGTGGCAGCTGTTGTATAAAAACTGATGTGTCTATTTCCCCTTGTAGTGGCTTCAGATTCTGGGTAGACATGTATACAGCACTCACAACTTTGTTCCAAGGATTACCCAAAATGCTAAAATACATGCTATTGTATGTACTGTGGTTTCTCAATGCTTTGATGTAAACATGAGATAACCTGTGCTTGAGTGCATCCTAACTCAACATATATCACAAATGAATAATCATCTGCCAGTTGTGATAGCATCTCTTCCTTCTCCCCATTTCCTGGAAGAGATTCTAGACAAATGCATTATTCCTGCTTCTACATAGTGTTTCTTATTTCTTATTCTGTCTATACCTCAATTTGTCCAGTATCTTAACTGGTTATTTGTACCACTGCAATATCTCTTGATTACAAAATTATATCACCTGTAGAAACTATCTTATTTCCGGACAACATATGTATAATATTAACTAATCTTTGATCATATTGTTGCAAGATTCTGCCAATTACTTTTTGTCCTGAGATAAAAAACAAAACAAAACATAACAAAAATGCTTATTTATTTATTTAAAATTTATTTATTATACTTAAAGTTCTGGGGTACATCTGCAGATCGTGCAGGTTTGTTACATAGGTATACATGTGCCATGGTGGTGGTTTGCTGCATCCATTGCCCCGTCATCTACATTAGGTATTTCTTCTAATGCTATCCCTCCCCAATCCTCCCATCCCCTGCTATTCCTCCCCCAGCCCCCCAGCCCCTAGGCCCCTGTGTGTGATGTTCCCCCCCTGTGTCTGTGTTTTCATTGTTCAAAACCCACTTATGAGTGAGAACATGCAGTGTTTGATTTTCTGTTCTTGTGTCAGTTTGCTGAGAATGATGGTTTCCAGTTTCATCCATGTCCCTGCAAAGGACATGAACTCATCCTTTTTTATGGCTGCATAGTATTCCATGGTCTATATGTGCCACATTTTCTTTATCCAGTTTATCACTGATGGGCATTTGGGTTGGTTCCACATCTTTGTTATTGTGAACAGTGCCTCAATAAACATACATGTACATGCGTCTTTATGGTAGAAGACATGGGATTTATAATCCTTTGGGTATATATCCAGTAACGGGATTGCTGGGTCAAATGGTATTTCTATTTCTAGATCCTTGAGGAATCACCACATTGACTTCCACAATGGTTAAATTAATTTATACTCCCACCAAGAGTGTAAAAGCATTCCTATTTCTCCACATCCTCTCCAGCATCTGTTGTCTCCTGATTACAAAAAATGCTTTTTTAAAAGTATGTTTTCTACTCTGATTCCTGAAATTTAAATATCTTTTAAAGATATCTGTCAGTGGAGTCTAAAAGTTTCTTTAAATAATCTTTTTGAAGATATAATGTGTTGCATCTTTCATTAAGACAATCTTATATAAAATTCTGGATGCCAGAATCTTAATTATGATGGTCAGGTAAAGTCTACTTCATACCAACCACCTGAAGGAATATGTTAATCCTTATTTATACAGGGACTTTATAATAATGGCAATAGAATTTGCTAAGAATGACTAAACCTAGTATACTCAATGTGAAGTATGTATAGTTGCCTCACAAACCTAAATACAACTAACCATAGAACACCCATACACCAGTTATGAGTCCCCACATACTCCTCCTGAAGAAACTGGCATTAATTTTTACTTCGGAAATAATTCTATGCTGGTGTAGAATATTTCTCTTTGTCCTCAAGTTTCATTCCTGGGATGTTTGCTTCCTACTTCAGAGTTTGTGTTAACACATTTTGGAATCTACTTATAAAGTCAAGTACAACAAACAGCCATTGAATGCTGAGTCTTTCTCAACTGATTTCTATGGAAAACTTATGTTCTTTGTAATATACCTTAGCTGTCTGTGGTTGTATGGTGCATTGGTTCTAGGTCTAATTGGAACACTCTGTCTGGCAGTTCTATTAGGATCAACATTCTTGACTTTGGAGAACAGAAGATATTTTAAATTCATTTTGGTACGAGGAGTCAATTTCTGCCTGAAGAGAAAAGAAAAACAGATTTCCTGAAATATGAGTATAGAATTTTATACAACACCATTAAACACTCTCCTTAGCCAGCTGTAACTCAAGGAATTGCTTTCTAATCAATTTAAGTCTATTATGTTCTTGGTTACATAGATATTTACTAAATCTTTCCTAAAGAAAAATTATCCTGGCCTGGCATGGTGGCTCACACCTGTAATCTCAGCACTTCGGGAGGCCAAGTTGGGTGGATTGCTTGAGGCAACCACTTTGAGACCAGCCTAGGTAATACAGCAAGACCGCATCTCTACAAAAAATAAAAATAGTTTTTTAAAAAATTAGCAAGGTATAATGTGGTGGTATGTACCTGTGATCCCAGCTACTTGGGAGGTTAAGGCAGGAGGATTGCTTGAGCCCAGGAGATTGAGGTTGCAGTGAGCCATGATCACATCATTGCCCTCCAGCCTGGGAAACAGAGCAAGACTTTGCCTCAAAAAAAATAAAAGAGAAGAATTTATTCTTTTGGTTTGTGCTCAATTTGGTCTTCCTTTTGCTATTTAAATATCTACTGAATTGGGCCTAACTCCCTAAACTTTTCTTTCCTCCCAAGAATCCCATCATATCAAATTACTTTTATTTCCTTTTTTCTTTTCTTTTGTTTTCTCAGACATTAATTTTGTAATTTTCAGATTCTTGCCAATGATCTCTTTACTGTTTCTTGTCAAAATCTGACAATAAAAAACACAACACATTTCTGGCTGTCACCTGCAGAAAAATAGTCTTGAAATCTCAACATTTCTTGGTTCTTGCATCTCTAGAGCCATCAACACTAATTTTTCTTTTTCTTTCTTGCTTTTTTAGATACAGAGTCTTGCTCTGTTGCCTAGGTTGGAGTGCAGTGGTGGGATCACAGCTCACTGCAGGCTGGAATTCCTTGGTTCAAGCCTTCTGCTGCCTCAGCCTGCCAAGCAGCTAGGACTACAGGCACACACCACCATATCTGGTTAGTTTTTAAAATTTTTGTAAGGATGAAGTCTCACTGTGTTGCCCGGGCTGAGATTAATTTTTTAAATATCAATTCCAATTGACTAATCAGTGTGTAAAGAAGTAAAGAAAATTTTGGTTATGTTGGCTATATCAGCTAGAACTCATGGCATTGGCTGTAATAACATTACCATATGTCCCAGCAATTCCACTACTAGGTACATATACAAAGGAATTGAAAGCAAGGACTTGAACAGAGATATTTACACACCAATGTTCATAGCAGCATTATTCACAATAGCCAAAAGGTGAAAACATGGAAACAACTCAAATGCCCATCAGACAGGATTATTAATGGATAAATAAACTGTGGTATATACATAAAATGAAATATTATTGAGGTCTTAAAAAGGAGTAAAATTCTGATCCATGCTACAACATAGATGAACCCTGAAAACATTATGCTAAGTGAATAATTCAGAAACAGAACAAATATTGTATGATTCCACTTATATGGAGCACTTAAAATAGGTAAGCTCATAGAAATAGAAAGTAGAATAGAGGTTACCAGGAATTAGGGAAAGGGGAAAAGAAGGAGTTTCTGTTTAATGGGCACAAATTTCTTATTGGGAATAATGAAAAAGTTTGAGTATGGATAAGAGTGATAGTTATACAACATTGTGAGTGTATTTAATGCTCCTGAATTATATGCTTATGTATGGTTAAAATTATAAATATTATGCATGTTTTACTACAAAGAAAGAAAGAAAGAAAGCCTGCCTTCTAGTGGGAGCTGGGTGCAGAGAGAACTCTGTATTCTTGGCTGCAGCTGTCTAGAATGGAGCCTGTCTCCCTAAGCTGGGACTGGGGAATCTTGGATAAAATACCACAGACTCTTGCCTATCTTACCAAATATTTATATCTCTTTCTTGAAGAGATGTTTCTTCTCTTGCTGTTTGCCCTGAGGATCATCTCCAGAGAGTCTGAATTGTTTTTCTATAATTTTCATCAGTTTCACTGAGAAGTGAGTTAGCAGAGCTCTTTATGCAGTCATGCCAGAAGTTGATCCAGAAGACTATTATTTCAAATGTTAGTTATGTTACTCAATTTGGAGGACTGCTTATAACGTTTTGCACTGGTTTTAAAATTAAATTTTTAGGATTATAATGTTTTCTTGAGAAATGTGGCAACATTACTAAAAACGATGGCAACATATCACCCTAACATAGGATTTTTAGTAACTTTATCACTGTACCGAGGTTTCCTTTTAAAAATTGAAGCGTTGACATTTTTATGGCATGATTTTAAGAGAAAGATAAGGCTCTATAGGTTCCCCACATATTCTTGAATTAATGAGTGAGTGAATGAATGAATGATTTTGTTTATGAACATGGTGGCCATTTGCTGCTGTTTGCTTTGACAGTAAGACTCCCCCTGTACCTGCCTGTTGCTGAATTCTGTAATTTTATCACTCAAACCGAGTCTTAGTACAAACTGCTATAACAAATTACCACAGGCTGGGTGGCTTAACCAATAAACATTCCTTACAATTCTGGTGCCTGAGAAGTCCAAGATCACAGTGCAGGCAGATCTGGTATTTGGTGAGGGCCTGCTTCCTGGCTTGCAAATACCATCCTCCTGTGTCCTTACATGGTAGAAAAACAGCAAGATAGTTTTCTGGCCTCTTACAAGGGCACTGATCCTGCTCATGAAGGCTCTACCCTGATGAGTTAATTACCTCACAAAGGTCCCACCTCCAAATATCATCACATCAGGGGTTAGAATTCAACATACGAATTTCAACACATTGCGGGGTTCACTATAACAAATGCACTGTTTTGTTAAGATAATTTCCTCTATGCAGTCTTTGGAAAGTAACTTTCCTCTCCAGTATTTTTTAGAGGAATGATAATTCAACCTTTCTATTAAGAATAGTGTATGCAGTCAAAATGTTATTTTCTCCAAGAGACAAAGACTTGTTATTTTACCACTATCCAAATAACTGGCCTATCCAATTACTGGAATAATTTTACATTTTAGAGGTGAAAGAAATTAATATTCATGAGCATTTACTGTGTGGTAGGACTATTGCAAATATTATTTTATCTAACCCTTGCAGCAATATCTAGGAGTTAAGAGCTTATTAGTATCACTGAGGATGAAGAATTAAGACTTAGAGGTTGGGTCTTTTCCAAGGTCATACAGCTAATTAACAGTAGAGGTGCAAGGAAACAAGAGAACAGGAATAGGGCAGTGAAACAGCAGTAGGTTGGCCCTAGATGTCACAGGTGTGGGTTTCCAAAGGAAGGATAAATATCTGCAAGAAAAGCGTCATTGATTCGATGCTATTTTATCATCTACAAAACATTCCTTGTCAATCTTCAGAGGACAATTCTAAAGACACTTAAAAGGATTAATTTATAGTTTTACAGCTTAAGAACACATTACTGCCCTGTTTTTTATAAATTCATGTTGGCTAAACATATTTAAATGTCATTGTGTTTTAGAGCACTTATTTCTGAAATTTAACTTTATTTCTGAATCAAGTTTCTCAGTAATACCTACCTCATGAGCACCATTGGGATATTTTATAAATAATACAGGTAAAACACTTTTTAGGTTAGTAGAGACTGGCAGTACCAGAGCTGAGGCCCGGCTAACTTTTATGAGAAAGGCAGGCCAGGGTATGTTTGTGGAGTCGTGGTTGTAGGGGTAGAGAAGCAGGCTAGCTTAGTGAAAGGGTACCACTTAGTAGACCCGTAGAACCCAGATTAGGAGCTGTATTTAATGAGAATAGACACAGTAACCTGTGAGAGATATAGTCAAAACCAGTTATAAACTTTTGGAGAAAAAAAGAGGCAGGAAGTGGGAGGTAGGGGGCTCGAGCGATCCATTGCTTGGAGCTCGGCTTAGCCAGGCTGGGGGTCCTCCGAGTGGCTGATGAATCGGCGCTCGACTGGCCTCGGAGCTGCCCGCGGGGAAGTGAAGACTACGGCTTGGACGCCCGCGGGTTAGGTGGGGACCGGGGTCAGACGCCCGTGGGGAGGTGGGGACACAGCCGAGCCGCCCGAGCAGCGGTTGAGCTCTGGAGCCGTCTGCGGGGCAGGCAGTGGACGGACGGGCGCGGTGAGTTGTTGGTCGCCAGCCGACCCCAGGCTGCAGGCCCGCGCCCGACGCATCAGCTGCGTTTCCAGTCAGAAAGGACGCGGCCTGAGTTTCGCTCGGCTGCAGGCCGGACCGGACTCCCGCCCGGGTGGGACCTACTGGGCGTCTGGCCCGCCCCCTTGAGTCGGCTAATTGGTGTTTGGTTCTTGTGTCTGTGTTCTGGTGTGTGGCGCACCCTGAGCGAGCGCTGTGTGCGCGTCTGAGTCGCCGGGTTTCACAGCGGTGGGAGGAACCGGGACCCCGGGGTTGAAGTGAGGCGCCCCAGCGCCCCGAGCTTGCGCCACTCTCGGGGCCCTAAGGCCTCTGCCTTGGATTTAGGATATTCCTTGGGGACTCCACAAAGTTGTTTTCGGTTCTCAGCCTGACCCTTCCCGCCCGGTTGGAAACTGGGGAGAGGGGGTGAGATCTGGGGCTCCGACAGTTGTGTGGTCCTTTTCCCTGGCCAAGCCTCCGAGTAATTTGTTCCCGTTGATTTTTCCTTCTTAGTCAAGTTCTCTGCAGTTTTTTGTGACGGTCGGTTATTCCCGTAAATGTTGGTCCCGAATTCTTCCTTCACTCACAGAAATTTCTAGCAAATCATCTGAGTTTCTGTACTTTTAAAATAAGGAATATATTTCTGTGTAAAAATTGTAAGAAATTAATGATAGACCTGAAATTTTATACAGTAAGTAAAGATGATAATAGACAAAATGGTGAATGGTCATTAATATAACTAGAGAAAGTACAGATCGGCACCACAAATTAATGTAGTGTGAAAAAAAAGTATTTTAACAGCGATTGTAGTAGAGCAGACACTTAAAACTACTTGGAATGATATTGTTTATTGTGTTTGGCAATCTAATTTTGTGCCACATGCTGAAACTAAAACTTTAATAATAAATAATAGGAACTTAGAAAATCTGAATCTAAACCTAGAACTTTAACTTAAATAGCATTGGCTCACATCACAAACTCATACTCAACTGTAGCAAGGTCCCTTTTAGGATCTTTTTTTTTTTTAAGATTTATTTACATAATAAAAGTGCTAAATCCATCATCTTTTAGAATCTTCATGATTTCATTTACATAAATCCTGAACTAGAAAAATTTTTCACACTTTTAAACTGAAGGTTGAAGATTGGGGATCAAATTTTAAGTTTCTAAGTTAACAGAAAAGTATTTTTATTTAACATTATTTTTATAAACTGGTTATTGTTTATGCATTTATTCCACAATAAATAATTATGGACCATTTACTGTGTGCCAGGCACTGTTCTGGGTTATTGGAACACGTTAGTGAGCAAAAAGTCCTTGCTTGCTCTAAAGGGAGAAACATGATAAACAACTAAGCATATACTATAGTGTTAGTTATCAGTTCATGCTATGAAGAAAAATAATGCAGGATGAGAGGATGCACACTTTTAGATAAGGGGTGTTTTTTTTCCCATAGGAGTGTATCAGAACTAAAATATTTACCTGATGTTTTTATTCTGAACCAAAACAAGTTATATTCTTGTATGCTAGAACTAGAAATCAAATCAAAGATTCTTTTGAAAATATTTACTGTTTGTATAGGAGGTTTTTGTTAGTTTATGCAACACTTTTCTTCCCAAATGTTTTAAATTTGTAGTTTTATTGTCTATTTGTAGCTGCTTTGGAAAGAAAGAATTCAGGTATATAAATGTTAGCCTTAAGATTTTTGACTTAAATTCTAAGGTAGCAAAGTTGTACAAAAGTGATCTGGTGAGTTTTATTTTGGAAAAAGTTTGTTTTGTTTGAACATAGTTTTCCTAAAACTAGAAAGGGAACATTTTATTTGTTACTTTTTGAGCAATATAAAAACATGATTAACATTTTCATTTATATTTTTTCAGGTAATTGTTTTCAAGTTTTGAAATTGTTTACTTAAAGTTGTTAAAGACTTTACATATTTCTGAATGACTACTTCCTTCCCTGTTATCCTAGGCTTCTATTTTTTATATAGTCAAATCGTTTTAGACATTTATAGAACCACACTAATTTGTTTCATTTTTACTATTTGTTTTTGTTGGTAACTGATTAAGAGATAGAGAAAAATGAAGAGGACAATCATATTAAACAGATGGGAGGGGGAAGAACCCAATAATGAAAGCAAATATTCTGTAGCAATAAGAACAGCTCTAAAGTACATATACAGGTTTAGTTCTCTTACCAGTAGCATTTGTCGAGTGGTGTATGTGGAAACATTCTCCCTTCCCCACATCACTGCCACTTACTTGTATCTCATGCCCACATCAAGGAGGATTCAAAATTGGAGAGACATAATCTGACTTGGTAATGCGTATTTCTCCACTAGATGGCATTAATACAATTTCTTTTATTGTAGTTTCTATCTTGAGGATATATTTACAATGTATTAACTATAACAGAAGAAACAGAAATGTGATTTATGTTTTACAGTTTGTTCATCTGATTTTATGTTTTGTCATATAGAATGTTCTATCATGTTTAAGAGTTTAGAAAAAATTGGGATATGCAGGGAAATAATAATTCTAATGTGAAGGGAGCAATAGATGTTTCTAGAGAACTAGTTTTCTACCACGTTTCAGTCTTTGTTCAGCCTTAGATTTTTGTTATGTTCCAAAGTTGCCAATGCTGAATGTTTTTATCCTTTATGTTTAGATATTATCTCTGAGTCCAAAAATTATCTTTTAAAAAAGAATGTAAACATATGTGGTATATATATTATATAGTATGAATGTAAATATACATACATATGTTAAACTTGTAATTTTTCTATTTTGAAAAAGTTCAAACATACTTAAAAAACCATATTATAATGAATTCTATGTACCTATTACATAGCCTTAGCTGTAATCAACTCGTTGTCAATATTGCTTCAATACTCCTTAATCTCTCCTCTTTATTTTCAAGCAAATTCCTGGATATGTACATAGTATATTGTTAGAGGCGCACACAGTCACAGTAAAATAATGCTGTCCTGACTCAAAAATAATGGTATGAACAAAGTATTAAGAGCCCAAGAAGACTGATTAATTCTGCCTTGAGGAAGAGGACAAATTTAGAAAAGCCTTTGAAGAAAAAGTGACATTTGACCTATACCTTGAGGATGGATAGGAATTTGCCAGTTGGAGAATGGAAGAAAACACATTCTAAGCATGGGTGCACTATTAAGAGAAGGGAGCAAGTGTGAATCCATGAATGAGTGGAAAACAGAGAATAATGTATTAAATATTGAAGTGCTTTAGAGGAAGTTGCAGACGATGAAGCTGGAAGGATAGTCTGTGGTTATATTTTACAGGAGTCTGTGGAAAATTAGTGATTATCATTGATATATGCAAAAATATTTTTCTACATTTTTATAAATAAAATATAAACTACTTTTTCTGTGTTTTGTAGATTTATGACAAAGTCCAGCTTTCAACAATGCTGAAATCAAATGATTGCTTGTTTTCTTTGGATAATTTGTTTTTGGAAAAACCAGATGAGGTTGAAAAGTAAGTCTTCCTTAAAGATTGATAACATAGTGTATTACTTTAGGATTTTTTGAATTTGGGGGAATTTTAATTTTCTCTCTAGTAAATATACAAATAAAAATGAGGAATCAACAGAACGATATTTCAGTTATGTATAAGGTAAACATGGAGTACTCTTACCAGTAGTATAGGGGAGTAACTGAAATTTAACATCTTAAATGTTATAATTTTTTTTTTTTTTGGAAACAGAGTGTTGCTCTGTCACCCAGGCTGGAGTACAATGGCACACTCTTGGCTCACCACAACCTCCGTCTCCTGGGTTCAAGCAATTCTCCTGCCTCAGCCTCCCAAGTAGTTGGGATTACAGGTATGCACCACCATGCCTGGCTAATTTTTGTTTTTTTTTTTTTAAATTAGAGACGAGGTTTCACCATGTTGGTCAGGCTGGTCTCAAACCCCTGACTTCATAATCCACCCGCTTCAGCCTCCCAAAGTGCTGGGATTACAGGTGTGAGCCACCGTGCCCAGCTGAGTATTATAAATTTAAAAATAGAATAGATTTGAGCCGGGTGCAGTGGCTCACGCCTGTAATCCCAGCACTTTGGGAGGCTGAGGCAGGTGGATCACTTGAAATCAGGAGTTCAAGACCAGCCTAGCCAACATGGTGAAACCCTGTCTCTACTAAAAGTACAAAAAAATTAGCCAGGCCTGGTGGCGCCTGCCTCTAATCCCAGCTACTTGGGAGGCCAAGGGTTGAGAATCACTTGAACCCAGGAGGCCGAGGTTTCAATGAGCCAAGATGGCGCCACTGCACTCCAGCCTGGGCAGCAGAGAGTGAAATTCCGGTCTCCAAAAAAAAAAAGAATAGATTCTTGCCTATTTGGTTTGCATTTATTTGCATTTCTGGTTTGTTCAGATTATTTTTGGCCAAGCTAAAAATGGAGAAATAATGCTCAAAGAATAGCTCAGGACAAATGATGTCACCTTTTGGAAACAGAATGGACAGTATGCCAAAGGCAGAGTATGATAGGCACGTTAAGTGCTGGCAGGAAGTAGGGGTGGGAATAGAGATGTGAGACCAAAGAAAACAAGACTAGAGAGTAGGTATTATGTTAAATACTTTTATGGATTTTCATGTGCATTGTTCAATTTTGAATTTTCTATGTGTTTTTAGTGTATGGTATTATCCTATTTTAGTGTATGGTATTATCCTATTTTAATGAGGTATATTTATTGCCTCATTCTTTTCTTGCTCATGCAAATATTGAAAGCTGAAATGGTTATAAAAGAGGATTAAACAGACTTTTATTTGCAAAATACTTAAAATTGAGGAGATTAAACACACAAATGGAAAGGCATTAATAAGTAACATGACCATGTAAATAATCATCTATACTTGGATACTTTTAGGAGTGAAAGAGTACATCCAACTGGGGCAACTTGTTAATCAGGACCGGCCAATGCACATTTTGTAACATATTGTTGTCCTTCTCAAAATACAGTAAAAAATACGTGCAAAGCAAATGACAAGCATATGTTCATGCAATGAAATTTCAGACTTGGAAGGAAGGTTGTCTTGGACTACACAATCAGATCAGGCTTTTGGGTAGTCGGGGGAGACTTCAGGAGGCTTTGAAGAATTTGATAATTCCTATAGGTAGAGAAGAAGTAGACATTTGAAGGCAGAGTATTAGAGCAAGAGAAAAAGAATGGAGATAGGACAATCCATGATTCTTTTGTTTTTCTTTTTACCTCAGTACAGTGGTAAATCCATGGTACTTTTAAGGGAGAATGTGTAGTAAAGTTTCCTTCAGTAGACAATTCATGAAGGAGAAACATTGGGACATAAAATTAGAAATTCTAAGTTGAGGGTAGATCATGTTGTGCATTAAATGCAGGAATAAGGATTTTGGACATAATTAACTATGTTTTAAAAGCCATGGAATTAACAAATATTTTTTGAATAGTATATGTAATTATGTAAAGGACTGTGCTAAGTACTGCTGATGTAAATGCACATAAAAACGAAACTCTTAGGTGTTTACAATCTAGAGGGAATATCAAATACCTATCTGTCATATCTATCCATCTACTTAACAGTTTATGTCTATTATCTATCTATACATTCACACAACTAAAGGCAGACTATAATACATATTATAGGTTCCCTCTATAAGAAGAAGGGAGGGAGAAAATCTTTGGGAACCTAGGGAGATTTCTTGGAAAAGGTAGTATTTCACCCAGCCTTTGAACATAAGCCCTAGTGCCTAGAACACTACCTGGCACATAGTACTCAGTAAGTAATTACTGAATGGATTAATGAATGAATAAAATAGTAGAACTTCTATAGGTGGATATTGGAGTGGGGCAGGGCTCAGGGGCAAGCTGAGTAAATACCTTTGAATGAAGGTGAGGAGTGACCAGGTGTGATGGCTCACACTTGTAATCCCAGCACTTTGGGAGGTCAAAGTGGGTGGATCACTTGAGCCCAGGAGTTTGAGACTAGCCAGGCCAACATGGCGAAACCCCATCTCTACTAGATACAAACATTACCTGGGCATGATGGTATATGCCTGTAATTCCAGCTACTGGGGAGGCTGAGGCATGAGAATCACTTGAACACAGGAAGTGGAGGTTGCAGTGAGCTGAGATCTTGTCACTGCACTCCAACCTGGGCGGCAGGGTGAGACTCTTGTCTCAGAAAAAAAAAAAAAAAAAAAAAAGAGGAGCGATAGAATGTATTATCTATTTGTTATACAACAAGGAGTTCAGTTTAGTTTGGACTATAAGGTATGTGTAGGAGAGTTAAAACTGTAAGGTGGTCTAAGGCCACTAGGAAGTTTGGCAATCTTTGAAAGTCACTGAAGAATTTTGAATGGATTAATATAATGAGAACAATTCCAAATGAATGTAGTAGGAACTTGTAAAATATATTAGATAGAAAGCCTGGAATCAGTGAGGGCAGTTAAGACAAATTAATAAGAACCTTGTTTATGATAATGACAGTGGAAACACAAAAGAAATGATTAAGAAATGTTATAAGGAATATACAATAAGACCTAATATGTATCTAGATATAGTTAGTAAAAAAGATACTATGGTTTGGATTCTGGGTGACTGGGATGATGATGTTACCTCTGGAAAAACAATTGGAAAATCACAAGGAAGATTTGATTTTATTAAGAAGCGGAATAGTAGAGCTATTATCCTCTTTCTTGGATTTTCTGAAATAGTCCTTGGGCAAAACAGAGTTAACATAGCAGGTTTAAACTGCTGTTCATGAAAAGGTCTGCTTGCAAGGTTGGCTTTGACTAGAGTCTGAGAACTTAGATTTCAGGAAGATCCCCTCCATTAACTGACAACAGTGGCTTACTAGGTGTAAACTGTTTATACAAATAATATGGTTTATGTTGAACACCTGCTTTTTTTCTGAGATTCTGGAATTTAGGTGTGTCCCAAACAGGGGATGCTTGTGTTAATGTTAGACCCCAATAAAAGCTCTAGGCATTGGGTCCCTGAAGAGCTTCACTTCTTTCAACATTTCACTGGTATTGTCCTAAGCTTGCTAGGAGAATTAAGTGCCTCCCATGTGAGTCTGCTGGGAGAAGACTCTTGAACGCTTATGCGTGATTTTCCTTGGGCTTCATCCTGGTAGCCATGAGTAGGGCTATATGCTGAGTCTTATGAGTCATTTTAGGGAATTATGGAATTGGGGGTGATCTTGGGGACCCTCTGACATTGTCCTAAATTTTAAAAGATCTGGCCTGTTATTAAACAGTCTGTTAGACATTGTCAGATAATGTGTTAGAGATTTTTTGCTTGGAAAATATGGCCGGAGTGGCTGTGTGCTAGGTGCTCTGAGAGACAGAAAAGTAAAAGACTGAATCTCTCACTTTAGAGATCTTAACATCCTAAATGACTAGATCATAAAATCTTTGGGACTTGTAGACAGAATGTATCATGCTCTTCCCAACTTTATTTCCTGTCACCTAACACTTAATCTTTTTGTCCTAATGAAGAACAAGTCAACTTTGATGGGATAGGAACCATTAAAGCAGTATCAGTTAACAGGATCACAGTTGAAAGATAAGGAGGAGTAGTTAATGATGCCAACAGGGTGGCAAAAATATCAATTACTGTAGGTTATAAAGAGATTGTCAATTTTAAATGATTTCTTGGATTTTCTGTAGTTTGTAGATGGTTCTGCATTAGAAATATTTATGTTAGGACATTAGTTTGTAATAATGTTATAGCAAAACTATACTCTAGAACTACAGTCCCCAACCTTTTTGGCACCAGGGACGGGTTTCATGGACAGTTGTTTCACGGATGGTTTCGGGATGAAACTGTTCCACCTCAGCTTATCAGGCATGAGTTAGATTCTCATAAGGAGCATGCAACTTAGAAGCCTCTCTTGTGCAGTTCACAATAGGGCATGCACTCCTGTGAGAATCTAATGCCGTTGCTGATCTGACAGGAGTCGGAGCTCAGGCAGTAAGGCTCATTCGCCCGCTGCTCACCTCTGCTGTGCAGCTGGGTTCCTAACAGGCTGTGTGGATCAGTACTGGTCTGCGGCCCAGGGGTTAGGGATCCCAGCTCTAGAATACCAGTAATGGTATCATTTACACGTATGACCCATGATTAGTTGTGAGGTATGTCAAGTAATTTGTTACTTGTAATAGTTAAATGCTAAAGTTTGAGGATGATTTACGACTTGTTTTTATATTGGAGCAGATTTAAGATTCCTGTTACTGGCATTTGAATCGGAGAAAAGGAGATAGAGTTATTGCCGTTAGTTAGGTAGCACATCTCACACAGCAGTTTCATTAATCCTATGATACATAAGGGTGAGAGCTTGAACACTGCTGTATAGAGTTAAAGTCCTGACAGAAAGTTCATTTATAGGATGTTTAAGAGTCTATAATTGAGTAGTGTTTAATAAATACGTAGTTTCTCATGTTACTTCTCTATTAACATATATACTCACATTTTTATATTCTATATAGCCATCTAGACAATGAAAAGTCATTGGATTGGTTTCTCCCTCCTGCTCCATTGATTTCAGAAATTCCAGATACTCAGGAGTTAGAGGAAGAATTAGAAAGTCATAGACTATTAGGTAAATTATCACATATTTATTATAAAGCCAAACCCATACAGTTGATGGCAATATTTTTTTAAAAACTCTGATTTGATCATTACATATTGTGTATGCACATATCAAAATATCATATATACCCCCAAAATATGTATACTCATTATGTATCAATTAAAATTTATTTATTTTAATGAAATAAAATGAAAGATCCTTCTTTTATTAAAAAGAGTGCTCACCAAACTGGATGCAGTGGCATTTGCCTGTAGTCCTAGCTACTTGGGAGGCTGTGAATAGTCACTGCACTCCAGCCTGGGCAACGTAGGAAGACCCCATCTCTAAATAAATAAATAAATAAATAAATAGACCCCTCCCCCATCTCTACATACATACATACATACATACCTCCAAAAACAAAATAGTGCCCACCAAATCTTAAAATTCAAAACATTTTCCTTCTCTATATATAATGCACATACATATGCACACATAACTGCATACAATATAGTATAATACACACATATTTTGATTTTTGTTCTATGAATATTTTTTCTTTTACTATCAAAACTATCACTGCTGTTCAGTTTTTGTCTTGCCATTTACTAAAGGTAAGACCTGATAATCAGATCCCAGAAATACTGAGTGAAAAAAGCAAGATGCAGAAGATTAAATACAGTCTGATACTATTTTTAAAAAGTTCAAAAACAAGCACACCCCAACAATGTATATGACATAATGTAATAATATTAATAACATTTTAATTTTTAAATTGGGTCATAGGTTCATGCATATATATTTTATTATTAAGCTTCATAATTTACATATATGTCTTATATACATATACTTGTTTCAGATATATAGCATAGGGTGTAATGTACATAAATAGATGCTAAAGCAAATTTAAGTTCTAGTCAGACATCCAAACTCCCCCTAACCCCCTAAACTTCCCTAAAAATTCTTGTAAAGCCTCTAAAGAAACCTTTAAATTTGTGTTACTCTGATGAAAACATTCCTTTAGTTTGATTTTAGAAGCAAAATTACAAACTTAAAAGCATTAGATATATTAATAATGAATTGTGTTTTGTAACATTTTATATAATTGGTCATTGTATTTCTGGTGTAAATCATATAAAATTTAAATCTTCATAATCACTCATAAAATCATTTGTTATGGGTCAGAAATAAACCTATTAAACTTCAAATTTAATTCAGTAATTCCACATTCATTTCTTGAGTGTCTTTCAATGATGTAATATGCCATAAGAGTAACAATCACCTGTATTTTAAAACCATATATGATATAACAGATTATCTTACTATTGTATTAGCGCTTTGCTTTTGGCTTTCATATTTAACTTGGAATTTTAAAGTTTTTCATTATCATTTTGAAAATTATCTTTAATGGAGAGCTTATAATAATTAATACATTCCTTTTTCATAGGTCAGGAAAAGAGGCCAAAAATGTTAACATCAAATTTAAAGATAACTAATGAGGACACAAATTATGTTTCACCAACACAAAAATTCCAATTTGCCTTTTCTTCTAATAAATGTGAACAGGATGGTCTAAATTTAGAAGGGGTAGGTAACAATGACTTATCACATGTTGCTGGAAAGCTGGCATATGGTTCTCAGAAATGTAAAAATCACATTGACACTGAGAAAGCACCTGAGAAGAGTGTTCCTGATGATACAAAATTAACAGTTAAGTTTGCAGAAGATGAAGGAGAGAGCACATCAGTATTCCGGAAAAGGTAATTATTATAATTAAATTAAATATTATGTGAATAAAGTTGAATATTTGTTTGTACATCTAAATTAAATATAATAGAATGTGAATGAGAAAAACAGAAAATTCTATCTCCTAAATAATTCCTGACTTTCTCCATTCCTGCTGTTATAGTCCTAGTCCTACATGTAAAAATAACCATAATTGTAAGATTTAACTATTTTATCTACTACAGATGATACCACAACAGTCCAGGAAGGACACAGGAATCTTCATTTTTAACAAATTTTCTAGGTGAATATTAATGCACACAAAGTTTGAGACCCGTTTTCCTATTTACCCAAATGCCTTGGGTTTTAAACAGAGGAGTGAAATTAGATTTTTTTTTAAGAGTTCATTATTGGCACCAGAATGGAGGATGAATTATAATAGAAGGGAGTTAAAATAAATTGTGAAGGTCCACTTGAAAGGTTATCTTACTAGTCTAGATGGAAGAAAATGGTAACCTGACCTAGGACTATGGAATCAGGAATGGAGACAATCCAGAATTATTTGGGAGATACAATCCCACAGGACTTAAGTGATTATTGGATATAAGATCTGACTCCTAGGTTTATGGTTTGAGTCAGAATTATGAAGGTTGGTAGTACCCTTTTATGATATAGAGAACTACAAAGTAAGAAGAGGTTTGGGGGATGGTGATGAGTAAAGATCTGGACATACTGATTTTAGATATTTATAAAGAGTCCAAGTAGACAATTGGGTATATGGATTCAACATTCAGAAGAAGTTTAGTTGATAGTTTTTGTTTTCTCTATGATATAGTAGATGTGGTTATCTGTGGAGTTTGAGGGAAAAAGAGAATTGAGCAAGAATGAAAAGAGTGGAATAAATTATGGAGAATGGTAAAGCAGTCTAATTAGAATAACGGTAGGATTGATGGACACTGTAAAGGGTCCAGCTGAGGTTGATCTCTATAGTGTTTTTAATAACAGCTTTATTAAGCTATAATTCACCTACCATAAACTTCACCTTTTTGAAGGGTAGAATTCATTGTTTATTTTCTTATTTTTTTCACTCTTATGTATTTATCCACCTTGGTTTTTATAATACATAGTTTTGCAAGCATCATTATTAACTAATTTTAAAACATTTTCATCTCCTGCAAAATAAATTCCTTACTAATTAACAGTTACTCTTCATTCCTCCCTTTCCACAGCACCTGGCAACCACTAATCTACTTTCTGTCTCTATGGATTTACCTATTCTAAACATTTCATATAAGTGGAATTATACAAAATATGGCTATTTGTGGCTGGCTTCTTTCACTTAATATAACATTTTCAAGGTTCATACATGCTGTGTTATGTATCAGTATTTCATTTTTTTAATGGCCAAATAATAGTCCATTGTATGGATATATCACATTTTGTTTATTCACTTACTGGTTGATGAACATTTGGGTTGTTTTCACTTTTTAGCTATTGTGAATAATATTGCTATGAAAATGCATGCAAATTTTTATGTGAATGTGTGTTTTCAGTTCTTTGGATATAAGCCCAGAAGTAGAATTGCTGGGTCATATGGTAACTTTATATTTAACTTTCCTGAGGAATTGCCAAGTCATTTTCCAAAGTGGCTGCATCACTTTGCTATCCCATCAGCAATATATGAGGGTTCCAGTTTCTCCACATTCTGGCCAGCACTTGTTATTGTCTGTCTTTTTTATTATAACCATCCTACTGGGTGTGTGAAAAGATATCTCATTGTGGTGTTGATGTGCATTTTTGTAATGACTAATTGTCTGAGTTTGGGCTGCTATAATGAAATACCATAGATTAGGTGGTGTAAATAACAAACATTTATTTCTTATGGTTCTGGAGGCTGGAAGTCAGAAATCAGAGTGCCAGCATGGTTGGGTTCTTGATGAGGACCCTCTGCCTAGTTATGTTCTCACATGGTTTTTCTTTGGTGTGTGTATAAACAGAGAGAGATCTCATGTTTCATCTTTTTTATGAGGACATTAATCCCATCATGGGGAGCTACCCTCATGACCTCATCTAAACCCAATTGCCTTCCAAAGTCCCCACCTCCAAATACCATAACATTGGGGATTAGGACCTCAACATATGAATTTGGAGGGAGGGACATAAATATCCAGTCCATAGCAGTAGTGTTAAGAATCTTTTCATGTGATTATTGCCATTTGTATATATTCTTGGGAGTAATGTCTTATTCAGATCCTTTGTCCATATTTTAACTGGGCTATTTGTCTTTTAATTGTTGACTTTTAAGAGTTCTTTATTCTCAATAAAAGTCCCTTATCATCTGTATGATTTGCAAATATTTCCCTCTATTCTGTGGGTTTTCACTTTTTTGATGGTGTTCTTTGTAGCACAAAAGTTTTACATTTTGATAGAGTCCAGTTTATCTAATTTTTCTTTTATGCTTATGCTTTTGCTTTGGTGTAATACTCATTTGGCATCACTTTGGTTGCGTTTGTTTTTGGTGTCATATCTAAGAAACTATTGCCTAATCCACAGTCATGAAGATTTACTCTTAAGTTTCCTTCTAAGGGTTTCAGAGTTTTTAGCTCTTATGTTTAGGTGTGTGATCTATTATGTTAATATTTTAATATTTGTGTGAAGTAAGAATCCATCCTCTTTCTTTTATGTTGAAAATTTCCCTACTGAATGTCATGGCACCATCATTGGAAGTCAGTTGACCATAAATGTAAAGACTGGGTATTGACTGACACTGACCGATTCTCTGACAGCAACTTAGTGTCTAACAATTTAAATCAGTTTGACACTTAACTCCTGGAATTAGTGTCAGACCCCACAGGTTAGAGGCTCAGTTCTATAAGACTGACCCTACTTTGAATGCCAGCTGAAAATGGGATTCCCAGACTACCCACATTTCTGTTTGGCCAACTACAAATATGAGGATTCCCATGACCTCATCTTAGGTTTAATTATTTGCTAGTATGACTCAGAGGCCTAAGGGAAACACTTTACTTACATTTACCAGCTTATTATAAAGGGTACCACTCCAAATGAAAGAGATACATAGGGCAAAATATAAGAGAGGGGGTACAGAGCTTCCATAACTTCTCTGAGCATGCCACTCTGTCAGCACCTTGATGTGTTCACCATTCCAGAAGCTCTCAGAACCCTGTTGTTAAGGCGTTTTAGTGGAGGTTGCATTTCATAGATAGGATTGATGAAATCACTGGCCATTGCTAATTAAACTTGATCTTCAGACCCTGAATGGATAAGTCATCTCTATTACTTACTCTATAAGATGTGAGTGTTGTATTAGGAACCTTAACGGTTACTTCATCCTTTAAGGATAGTGTGAACAAGTTACTTTGATAGACTGTCTTTTGATCAGTCAAATATAATACAGTGTAGTCATAAAGATAGTGTTTTCTTGTTTATAGAACTTTGCAAAGAAGTAGTTCTTTGTTTGGGATGATTTGATTTGCTGATATACTTAGTTTACATCTTTTCCTTTTTTAGGGGGTACACAGTGCTGATTTGATTGACTAGGAAAACTGTTTCTTATCTAGTAGCTTCTGTGGTGTGAATTACAGTTGCTGACAACTTTTAATTCATAACAAATCTTAATTTATTCCTATACATTTATTATGTTAATATAATTCAGTAACTTGAATCACTTTAGTTAAATTTAACTACTATTAGGTGTTATAAATTTTACTATTTACTGTGAGTGTATTTAGTGGCTTTTTCTCTCTCTAAAGCACTTTACTGACTTTAAATGGAATATTAGTTATCTGTTGTTTTGTAATAAAATTATCACAAAACTTAGTGTCTTAAAACAATAATAAACATTATTATCTCTCACAGTTTCTCCAGGCTAGGAATTTAGGAACAACTTTGGCTTAGCGTCTCTTGTGAGAATGCTTAAAGATATTGGGAGCCTCTCACAAGAAGACCACAATCAAAATGTTAGCCATGCTGCAGTCATCTGAAAGCTTGACAGGGGCTATCAGGTCTGTCTTCAAGGTGGCTTGCTGTCCTTGACTGACAAATCAGTGCTGGTGTTGTCAGGAGACCCCAGTACATCTCCTCCTGGGCCTCTCCATAGGGTTGCTTGAGTGTTCTCTTTATGTGGTGACTAGCTCTCCACAGAGTGAGAGATCTAAGAGACCATGGGAAAGGGACAATGTCTTTTATTACCTAGCCTTGTAAATCAAACACTTGCACTTCTGCAGTACTCTGTTAGTTACACAAGCCAGTCCTGATTCAGTAATTCAATTTGTATGAAACTGTAAAAGGGTGAGGATCAGGCAAGGATCATTGGGGCTGTTTTGGGGGCTATCACAAATGGACTTATCTGAGTTTTAGGAAAATGAAAAGACATACTCAACACTGGTAAACTTATCAAGATCTATTTTAGGAGAATGAATTTAGCTTGTTTGTTTGAGTAAACCATAATCTATGAGTGTTTTTAAAGGGACCAATTTTATGCTAGTTTTTCATATTTCAAGCAAGTGTTACAAGTGAGAAAATACGTGGGTCTTTTTTTTCCCTGCAGATTATTTAAAATATCTGACAGTATACATGAGAATGCTTATTCTAATGACAGTGAATTGGACTCTCACATTGGCTCAGTGAAAATTGTACAAACAGAAATGAGCAAAGGGAAATCAAGGAACTGTAGCAATAGTAAGCAGAAATATCAGTATTCTACAAATGTGTTTACAGCAAATAATGCTTTTTCTGCTTCTGTAAATGGAGAAGCCATGTTCAAAGCACCGTCTTTTTCAGTTGCTTTCCAGCCTCATGATATTCAAGGTAATTTCTTGCTTTTTCAGTTCATTTTATGAGTACAGACTAATCTGCATTTCTTAGCATAGGGGAAAATATAAAAATATAGTAAATTTGACTAGGTTTTCTCTCTGCAATTTCTGCATTTCTTTATTATGTTGTGTTATTTTCTAAGCTGTGCTGCGTATTAAAATATTTTATGCTGTGTGCTAAAAATATTTTTAACTTTGCTCTCAATAAAAAAGTTATATTAGTTTTATTGAAGCAGTTTTCATGAAAAGGTTAAAAATATTCATTGCAAGTCCTAGCCTCTGACCATAAAATTTATTTTTAATATTTATATAAATATGTTAGGATTTTTTTTTTCAGAGGTAACAGAAAATGGTTCATTGAAGGCCGTCACAGAAATTCGTATCCTTTAAATTATTTACAATAGCTGCTTTGTATTTATGAAATCATAATTTTAAACATTTTGTTTAATTGTGTTCCTGTTTGTTTTGGTTGATAGAGAAAAAGAGGGAAAAGTTAATCTTTTTGGTTGTGTAAGAGGTACGTGTGTGATAATGCTAGTCAAAATGTGGTTGCAGACTGGTGCCAATTTGTGAACTGTTTGTTATCAGTTTATGACAGGTTAAGTACGGAAGTCAGATTTGTATTATTGGCAGAACTCTGAGCGTGTTTACTTACAAATAGGTACAGATAATTTCTCATTCTTTGAGACAGAGCAGCCAAATTGGGTTGAACTAGCCAGGGGAAGTGGATGAGAATGGGACATTGTGTGGATTAGGAGCATTTCTATAAATCTAATATTTTTGAAAATCTAATTTGGAGTTTGTACATATAATCAAATTTTCATATCTGGACATTTCCAGTGTGAATATTTTGAGTATGTTTGCATGTTCTGGAGGTCACATCGTCTTTGCTTTTTTAATACCCTGTGTATGCCTATAACAGTGTACTTATTCTGTTTTAATTCACCAGCAGTTTAGTGACTATTTTCTCATGCTCTATGAACTCTTTGAAGGCAAGGATCATGACTTATTTATCTATTTCCAAATATAGTGAAAGGAAGATAAAGTAAGGCAGGTAAAGTAAGGAGATTTTTCTAGCAAAAGTATAGCCATAGCAAGGGTAAAGGTAAAAAATTATGAAATATGTTTGGAAGGAATAAGCTTTCCAGTTTGGCTGAAGTGAAAGATATGATTAAAGAAGTAATAAGAAATAATATTAGATAGGTATCTTAGGATCATATCATTTAATGTCATGAATACCAAGGTCAAAGGTTTTTTGCTTTTATTTTTATTTTTTCCCCGGCTTTGTTGAGGTATAATTGACAAATAAAAGTCATATATATTTAAGGAATACAACATGATTTTTTTATATGTAAACATTACAAAAATAATTACCACAATCAAGCTAATTAATGTATCTGTCAGCTTACATAGTTACTTCTTTCTTGTAGTAAAAATACTTAAGATCTCTGTAATGAGGAAAAACCTTGTAATATTTTTGAGCATGTTAAATATCATCATTACAGCTATGTTTTAGGAAAATATAATTCATGGGTCAATGCTTGGAAGTGCCCTAGCATCCACAAAAGTTATGGTCTAGTTGACAAAATGAAAAATGAATTCCAGATATTGGGTAGCTGTGCTAGAGAAATCTAGGCAACAATAATTGTAATCTTGGGTACTTTGGGGATCATCAGGTAATTCTGAAGTATGGTTAGAAAATATTTGCCTGACTTCTCATGAAAAGTTGCCTCCAATGCAGATAGCTGATTTGAGTTAAAATGGGGTAGAGTGATCGATAAGAGAGTTGTACGTGTTGATACAGTAACTATAAACATAGCCATTGTTTAGCACTTTATTGAGCATGGTGTCTCAGTGCTGCCACACTTTCTCTTCTCTGGTGATCAAAATAGGATAGAAGCATAGGAAATATATTAGCAGTAAGCTGTTAAAGAAGTTCATCTGTACAATGGCTTCTTATCCTTTACTGGAAAGCCTTTCTTTGATGACACTGCCTTTTGAAGAATTTTGAGGATCTTTACACTATATTAGCACAGCTGAAGTGGTTCTGTTGTTTAGGGGTCTTTATTAGTTAGGTCTACTGCCTACACTTGTGTCCACTGATTTATTGTCCAAAATGTTCATTTGCTGTAAAACCCATTGTACTATACCTTATTGTTTCCAAGTATGTATTTAAGGTGGAAGACTGAATGCTATTTGTGATAATTTGAGAGTTTGTAGATTACTTGGACACACCTTATTTTCTTATTCTTTTTAATACATTTGAATCCTCAGGGCAGTAGAAGTTTTGTCAGTAGTCTTGTCATTTTCAGTTCTGCAGACGTTTTTCCGATTATAACATTTAATTTCAGTGACACTGCTGAGAATTTGTTGAATGAAAAGAAAAAAGTTGATTTCAAGTGTTGATAGTTATGATAAATGGTGTTAGCAGTTGAGTTTTCTTATGAGCTGTAACACTGATTCTATATCTACTCTGAATCAAAGATTCATTTTTGTGAATATAAATTGATGTGGAACTATCTACTGAGAGAAAAACCAGCATGATGGCCCACTTGTGGGCTTGTTACAAATAAATATTTGATAGAAAGAGACATATTTTGAAGGAAAATGAGATTCCTTCTAAAGTTGATAGATTTTCAAATGCAAAATTACATTTTTGTTTTGGCACAGATACGACACTGCACATCAGAAAGTAAACTGAGGATTTATAAATTAATTGCTTGATGTAATAATTGCAAACCTATATTAGCTGAGTACTTACTATGTGTCAGGCACTGTTCTAGGTATTTGGGATATGTCGCTTAGGAAAACAGATGACGAATCCTTGTTTTTGAGGAGATGACATTCTTGGGATGAGGGTGTGGAAGAAGCTGGATCTCAACAGCTGTAATAGCATATAAATAAGTCCGATAGTATTTTAGAAAGTGGTGACTATTATGGGAAAAGAAAAAAGTAGAGCAGGGTAAGGAGGTTAAATTGGGGCTGCTGGGATTCAGGGATCAGGGTATAGAATTAAACAGTACTTAGGGTAGACCTTCTTGAGAAGGTCAGATTTAAGCGCTTAATGGAAGGAAAAGAGCCAAGGCAGTACAGAGGAAAGAACAATCTAGGCAGAGAGAAGGCCTCATGGCAGGAACATGGCTGATATTTTTGAAGAACAGCAGAGTTCAGTATAGCTAGAGGAGATGAGTCAGGGAAAGAGTAGTAGGACATGAAGTCAGAGAGATAAAGGCAGGCGGTATTAGAGGGAGGGAGTGACAGTGGAGAGACAAGATCATGTAGGGCCTTACAGCCATATACTTTGAGAGAAAGTGGGGAATTTGATCAGAGAAGTAATATGATCTAAGTTTTAGCAGGATCACTACAGCAATCCATCAGTTCTTGTATATCTTTGTAAAAATCCGGTTGTGTGTGCTTGTGTTCTCAGATGTATTATTAACCATCTTATATCTTCTAATAGATTATAACAGTCTCAATTGTAGGAACTCATTTTCTTCTTTATTTACAGCTTTCCACAGCTTTCTAAATCTACTAATATGTTTTGTATATAGTGTTCAATAAATCTAGTTGATATATTGTAAGAAGAATACCATATAAATACAAATATCTCCCAATCTGTCAATAGACCCTCACCTTGGAGAGGGGACAGTTTATTCTTCATATCTATTAATATTTTTGAACTTCCTTACGGGGGAAGGATGATTTAAGTTCTTCCTATCAAACCAGTATGTTGATAATTAAAATTAAACCCACCATTTAACACAACTAAATTATCAAAAACAAAGAGATTTAGTATTAGGTAACCAGAAACACACCAAGAAGAGATAAAAATCAAGTGACCTTCTCAGGTAACTAAGAAAAAGTACTACTTTGGAAAAAATAAACTACAAGTGTAGCTCTGATTTACTTGCCATTATGTACTTGCATTTCTTCCATCATATTTAGCACTCAAGTATAACCCTTATATAATCTCTTATTTCCCTATACGAACTCTACAAGTCCTTTTCAGAATATGGAATGTGACTGGAGATTAGAATAATTTCTGATATAATTGCTTTCTTAAGATACCAAATAGCAACTATTAAAACCTCATCATTAAATATTGTCAGAATCGATATTAATGTAACTGAATTTTAAAATTAAAGTAACCAATTTTTAAAATTCTGAAATATTTGACTCCTTAATGTTACTGCAAGCGGCAAAATTTAGAAGTATTTTCAAAGAATTTCCATATTTCAACTATATACAGTCCAAAGCCTTTGATGATGTAAGTATTTTATTTTACTTATTTATTTTTCTACCTTTCACTAGATTATGATCACTAGATTGAGATCTACTAGATCCCAGAATTTATTAGATCTTTATGTCTGCACTGCCACACTCAGTGTCTAGTACATTATAGGAGCTCAGAAAATACTTGGTAAATAAATACATGTGATTTTCAGAGGTGGATTTGTTTGTATTTGAATGCAGTTCTTATTAAGCATTTTTTTTAACAAATTGAGAATGTGTGTGAAAAATTTTATATATTACATGATTGATTAATTATTATTTTTTAGCTTCTTTATACAGATACGAATTTTGTGATTTGTGCTCCAGCTGGTTCTAGAACAACTGTAGTGTTTGAACTAGTTATAACAAGATTAACCAAAGTGCCATTGCCATGGTTGAATATTAAAATTGCAATCTCAGCTCACTGCAACTTCTACTTCCCAGGTTCAAGTGATTCTCGTGCCTCAGCTACCCAAGTAACTGGGATTACAGACATGAGCCACCACACCTGGCTAAATTTTGTATTTGTAGTGGAGACAGGGTTTTGCTATGTTGGCCAGGCTGGTCTTGAACTCCTGACCTTAAGATATCTGCCTTCCTTGGCTTCCCAGAGTGCTGGGATTACAGATGTAAACCATCACACCTGGTCAGGAATGATTTTCTTCTAGATCTAGCATTGAAAAATAAAACAGCATGATAAAATATTAATAGTATTATTTTTTGAGAGTGGAGGTTCTGGAGCAAAGTTACAGGTTTTATAAATTTAGAGGAAAAGTGTTTGAATTGTTAGTCCTTAGATTCTTATTAAGGCATATTTTTTAATAAATTGAGAATGTGTGTGAAAAATTGTATATATTACATGATTGATTAATTTTTGTTTTTTAGCTTCTTTACACAGATAGGAATTTTGTGATTTGTGCTCCAACTGGTTCTGGAAAAACTGTAGTGTTTGAACTAGCTATAACAAGATTGTTAATGGAAGTACCATTGCCATGGTCGAATGTTAAAATTGTTTACAGTAAGTATTTGCTATAAGAGTGATGACTAATTATAATAATGAAAAACCACTGAAGCAAAATGAAGAAATAAATTCAGTTTCTGGCCATAGAAATTATTTGGTTTTCTATACGTTTCTAGTAAAGTCTGGTCTTATTTGTCATTACAGTTAAAACACACTTTCCAGAATTATAAATAAAAACTGATATTTGAATTGAGAATTTGACTTTTACATGCTTATTTTTTAAAGGACCAGCAAAATGAACAAATAAAATCAAACGTTTTGTAATTCTAGGAATTTGCATAGAAACTTTACTCTCCTTTTTGAGATGTGTATTTTTAAACTTTTTAAAATTAATATATGCATATGGCTTAAAAATCAAATATCACTAAAGGCCTTATAATGAAAAGCAATAATCTTCTGCCCTACCTTTCTCTACTTTTAGTTATACTTGCCTGAGAAATCATTTCTATTTCTATTTTTAGTTCTTTTTGGTTATTACCTTGATATTTCTAAATCAAGCTTGTCTGACTTGTGATCTGCAGGCCGCATGCAGCCCAGGATGGCTTTGAATGTGGCCCAACACAAATCTGTAAACTTTCTTAAAACATGATGAGATTTTTTCTTTTTTAAGCTTATCAGTCATCATTAGTGTTAGCATATTTTATGTGTGGTTCAAGACAGTTCTTCTTCCAGTGTATTGCAGGGAAGCCAAAAGACTGGACACCCCTGCTCTAGGTAATATGCCTATATTGTTGATTTTTAATTTATCAATATTAGGATTATGCAGATGTGTATTTTTTATTCTAACTTTATTGACCAAAGTTTGTGAAAATAATTTTAAAATTGAACTGATGTTCAAAGTGAATATTTTGTATTGTTACAGTGGCACCAATAAAAGCCTTGTGTAGTCAACGTTTTGATGACTGGAAAGAAAAATTTGGACCAATAGGATTGAATTGTAAAGAACTTACTGGAGATACAGTAATGGATGACCTATTTGAAATTCAGCATGCCCATATTATTATGACAACTCCAGTAGGTATTATACTTTATGATTTTGTTAGTTTGTTAGAAAATACCTATTTTTCTTTACCAAGACAAAATGTTTAAAAAATACAAACTAGAAGCATATGTTTATAATATAAACAAACAAACATTAAAAAAATACTACAATTCAAGGTACAGAAAGAGTACCTGCAAATCAGTAAGTAAAAGACAAATGACCAAATAGGAAAAATTGACAAAGAATAGACAGTTTATTATTGTAGATGCTTTGTAATCATATTTGTTGCTTTTTTTTTTTAACCTAAGTAGTATGTATTGTAGAGGGAGGACCTTGGTAGAATTTAAAAATAAGTAATAAAACTTGAACTTAGAATATTTTGTGGTTCCGTGTAAAAACAATTGAGGGCCCAGTTTTTAAAACACCTGTAAGACTGTAAAAATTCATTAAATATTTTTTAATATATAAATATTTTTCAGGATTCTCTTAAAGGATCAACCAGAATTGCTCATTATTTGTAGTATGTCATGTTAAAAATTTTATTGATATCTTAAATAATATTTATTATAATTCCTTATCACATTAAACTACTTGTATGCTTTTTTTTTTCTCTAGGAAAAATGGGATAGCATGACTAGGAAATGGAGAGACAACTCTTTGATTCAGCTGGTTCGACTGTTTCTCATTGATGAGGTAATGAATGCATTCACTTTCAGAGATAAACATAAAAAGATAATTAGAATAGATAGAAAGAAAAAAAGACATTTCAACCAAACTATATGTTTGTTTTATCCCTTCAAGTGAAAAATGCTCATTTTCTCAAACAAGAATGTTAATATTATTGAATATTTTAATTGATTAAACATATTTTTAATTGTATAGCTAATGATTTTTTTCTTGATTTCCTGCTTAGGTACATATTGTAAAAGATGAAAATCGTGGTCCAACTCTTGAAGTTGTAGTCAGCAGAATGAAAACTGTACAGTCTGTTTCTCAGACTTTAAGAAATACCAGCACTGTTATTCCAATGCGATTTGTAGCTGTATCTGCAACAATTCCAAATGCTGAGGATGTAAGTTACAATTTTAGCTGAGCTCTCAAGTTTTTTATGACTTGTGAAATATTTAGTCATTTCGATCTTAGAAAAAAGTGAATTTTTTTGTCCTTTCCTTTAATAGGAAAGTATGTTGTAGAAAAAGGTGGCTAAATCTCATAAATATGACAGTATTAAAGGCCATAAAATTTGGTTAATAAGGTTTAATAAAACATTTTTTTGTGGAAATTTTTTGTTTGCTAGTATCTGAAAGTCTTAGTTTCATGTGCCTCATAATAACTTCACTAATAATATGTGATGGTTGTTGTAACTAGCTGACTCTAGTTGTGTAGCAAAGTGTGGTGGAAAATAAAAATAATTGCTTAGATAATTACCAGTTGCTCTTCAATTCTGTGTGCTTGGCATTGTGGTAAGCACTAATAATAGATGCAAAAGTGAATGAATATACGACTTAATTTTTTCTTCAATTTTTAAGTAAACTTCCTGAAAAATAATAGTCTGACTCTACTTTCTCACTCCTCCTCACTTCTCAGCCTACTATAATATTGCTTTTCCCCTACTACTACTTAGAAATTGTTTTCACAAGTAGCCACTATATTGTCTATTCCAATAGAATATTTTATCTTTGTCTTTAATTTGGCACAATTAATCATTTTCTTGTTCTTAAAGTGACAACTTGTTTTGCTCATATTTGTCAAGAATGATATAGAAAAATTTAAAATTTATTAAAACAACAAAACTAAATCCTAGTATTTGTCCTTCTACATGTAGGAAGCATAATGTACTTACTCTTTTTTTTGACATGCATTTTACCTATAAACATTTTCATATCATTAAATATTCTTCAATATCTGTTTTTGTGGTTTTATTGTAATTTATCAAACACTATAATAATGGAAGATTAAGTTATTCCCAATTTTGCTATTGTAAACAGAGTGAAAGTAATCTATCTGAAACATCCATGATTATTTCCTTAGGATGAACTTCTAGAATAAAATAACTTGAATCAAAGGATATATAAAACTCCAAGGAAACACTTCCTTCAATAAATGTTATATTCATTTACACTTCTACCAGAAGCTATTTTCATGTATCCTAACACTGGATAGTATAATAATGAAATTATTATTGCTATTATCATTTTTAAATACAGGATTTATTGTTTAGTGTAATAGCTCATTAAAAATTTTTTACTGCTTTTATTTCTAGTCAAGTAAATATTTTAAATATATTTATCAACTACTTTAGTTCTTTTTTTGCAGTTTGCCAGATTTTTTTCATTTTTCCTTTTTTCACATTGAGATATTAAATTTTTCTTACTTATTTGTAAGTGATTATTATGTACTAGTACTCTCTAATTCTTGAAACTTTTCCCCTTTGTGGTAAACACTACTTCTGTGAATGCTGTTTTTCTGTCTCTTTGGTCAGATCTTCTTCCTCAGTTTTTCTCTAAATTAAGGTCTTTATCCTTGGCCTGTTCCCCTATGACTATAAATTCTTGTGTAATATCCCTACTCATGATAACCTTGAGAAAACAGTAAGTCTGTTTCTCAGACTTTAAAAAATACCAGCACTGTTATTTTAATGTGATTTGTAGCTGTATCTGCAACAATTCCAAATGCTGAGGATGTGCATTAGTATTTTTTTCCTTTGCAATATATAACTCATTTATCTTACCTTCTTCCTGTCAAAACAACAGTCACTTTCATAGCAGGGCATGGAGCCTGATTATTAACTGGGCTATGTAAAGATAAGGATTGCTTACCATAGTTCCAGAAACTAGTGACTCTAGCATTGAGTATGAAGTGTGCTTTTGACACTGCTATCTCTCAAGTGTTTGTTGTTTACTTAATAACTTGTCAACCCTTGTCAGCGTAAGCCAACCATTACTTTGATACTATTCATCTAATATTTAGGACAACACAAAAGAAATGTCAGCCATTTTGAGGCATAGTTTTCAAAAATAGTGAATAAGTTAAAATGACAGTGATAAATTTAGTCTCTATGACAAAATTGATTTTAATTTTTCTTTGGATTCTTATGAAAGAAAATAAAACAAAATAACTAATTGGAAGTTTACCATGGTGAAAAGTGGGTATAATCTTGAAATAGTGCTATTGGTAGTGTTGGCCATTGTATCAACAGAATAATATTATTGGAATATGTAATATTGAAAAAGTCTACTTGATTAAATACTTTTATAGCTTGACCTTAAAGTAATCTGTAATTGGGTTGTTTTTAGCAATAGAACTTTACTAGAAGAAAATTTTAATGCACATGTTTTTGTGTTTTAAAGGTTGCAGAATGGCTTTCAGATGGTGAAAGACCGGCTGTATGTCTGAAAATGGATGAGAGCCATAGACCTGTGAAACTTCAGAAAGTGGTCCTTGGATTTCCCTGCAGTAGTAACCAAAATGAGTTTAAGTTTGATTTAACCCTCGACTACAAAATTGCCAGTGTTATACAAATGTACTCTGATCAGAAACCCACACTTGTGGTATGGATTGTTGATGCTTATTTTTTAGTATATTCAGTTTTTAACATGATTAATACAAAAGTTATGAATTTATTTTCAGTTTTGTGCAACAAGGAAGGGTGTGCAACAGGCTGCTTCTGTTCTTGTGAAAGATGCTAAATTTATTATGACTGTGGAACAGAAACAGAGGTATATTTTTTCATTTTTTCATGGAAGTAGATGAACTTTTAGGGCTTATCTAGATGAGAGGAGAAAACTAGGTTTGTCCCTTAACCTTGGGTTAAAGCTCAGTGTCCTCATCTATAAAATAAGGATAATGATAATTTTGAGGATTAAGTGAAATAATGAATCTTAGTGCAGGTATGACCCAGATTTCTTGAATGATAAAGATTATCCATACTGATAATCTGATAGTCAGATTTCTTGAATGATAAAGATCCATACTGCTGTTTTTTTTTTAACCTAATTTCAATCCAGCCTCTTTTGTAGTCTTTGAATAAAGCTGATCTTGTGAATTAATCTTTAAGGACTCTAATGTATTTGGCCACTTCTACCTTACTTAATCACTCTGAACTCTGTGCTTCCATGATTATCTCTACTGATTTTCTTCCTACTTTCCAGGCTGCTCATTCTCTGTCCCCCTTTCACCTCTTCTATCCAACTCTTAAATGTTGACATTTGAATGAGTGTATCTGAGGTTCATTCTTTCTAATTCCACACTCTTAGGTGTTTGTAACTATTCACATGAAGTTCAAATAATATTTATGCATGTCTATGAATTCCCGTTTATGCCTTCAGCCCAGACTTCCCTACTGAACTCCAGGCCTGTAAGTCCATCTGTGTAACTGAATCCAATTGTATGTCTATTGATAGTCATCTCAAACTCAGTATGTACAAAATAGGACTTGGTTTTTGCTCTCAGAGCAGCTCCTTCTCCAGTGTTCCCCATCTTAATTATACATTATCTCCCTAGTTACTCATAGCAGAAAACTATCACTGATATTTTCTTCACCTTATACCCCATAGGCAATCAATTATAAAGTCCTGTTTATTCTTCTAAATATATCTCAAATATGTCATTTTATCTCCATCAACACTGCCAGTTCCCTAATTCAAGTCACTATTAATCTCTTGCCTGGGTTTTATCCTTTTCTCTATTGACTACACACACACTCTCTTATTTCACTTTATTGTCTACATAGCATAGATTGTGTAAGATTACAAATCTAAATGTCAGTTTCCTACCTAAAACCTTTAATAGCTTTTCATTGTCCTTGGTATTAAATGCTAAATCCTTAGTGTAGCCGGTAATAGCCCATATAAGGTGATGCCTAGCCAGTTCAACAGACTTATCATGACCATTCTCCCCCTTTACTCACCACGGTCAAGCTGTATTGGCCTCTATGTTCTGTGTATACACCAGATTGTCGCTCTGTACAGAGCTGGCTTGCATCGTGCTTTCTTTTCCTGGAATGGTTTTTACCTAACTCCTATTCATTCTTCATGTCTAAACTTGAATATCAGTTTTCCATAGTCATCAGTTTCCCTGCGTTTACTTTTATAAGCAACCTGTACTTTATTTCATAACACTTACTATAATTATAGTATCCTTTTGTTTAATAGTTATTTTAGTATCTGTTCCATTCATTAGATTATCAACTTCTTGAGGAAAGGGGGACTTATGTTCATCCTGCTTACCACTCAATCTTAGCAGGTGTGTTAGGTCATTCTTGCATTGATATAAAGACATTTCTGAGGCTGGGTAATTTATAAAGAAGAGAGGTTTAATTGGCTTACAGTTCTGCAGGCTGTACAGGGAACATGGCACCAGCATCAGCTCAGCTTCTGGTGAGGCCTTGGGCTGCTTACAGTCATGGCAGAAGGCAAAAGATTAGTTGGTGTATCACATGGTGAGAGCAGGAGCAGGGGGTTGGGGGGTGCTATACACTTTTAAGCAACTAGATTTCACAAGAACTCACCACTGTTGTGAGGACAGCGCCAGCCATGAGGGATCTGCCCCCATGATCCAGTCACCTCCTACCTGGCCTCACCTCCAACCCTGGGGATTACAATTTAGCATGGTGGACAGCATCCAAATTATAGCAGGTCTCAGCAGAATGCTAGCATATGATTAGTACCTATTGAAAATTTATTATTGTTAATAACTTCTGGAAATCAGTAAATATGTTTAGTGATAGACCTCAGACTAAAATTGGACATGTGGATATAAGCAGATACTTATTTTTCTGCCTAATTTTGTATGGTGGGGGAATATACTTCTCTCCGCTTTGGGTCAGATCAGCTTTCTAATTACCAGTCTGTTCCTTTGCTACCACCTGTGGTTGCTTGTCAACCAAAGACATGTAGCAAGCCTAGGGGAACCACTTTAGTCTTCTTTGCATTCTTTGTTTTTTTTTTTAAATCCACTAAAAAGATAGACTATAAAGATAGTCTATTGAAGAATTACAAACAGCCACGTATTTACCCTCTAGATACTATTTTTATACTTTTCCTTCCATTTAAAGGATTTAACTTGATCTTCTTAGTTACTACCAGATGAAAAAAGAATCTCTAGGGTGTGAAGCATTCAGAGTAGCTCTTTTGTTATACACATCAACAAAGCAAGATTAAGCAATAGGAAACAGTAGAGAGACAGACAGAATGAGAAAAACCAACAAAGAGCTTATAGCCTAAAGGTAGATGAAGTCTGAGAGGAAGATAGAAAGGGAGAAAGTGAAATTATTGCTAATAAGATCAGAATACTATCAAATAATGATGAATAGTTTTCATACCAACTGCATGTAGTTTTATAGCATTCTTACTAATTTTCTAAATTTTTATAACAAAGGTGGGGTTTCAGAAACATTGACCAGTTCATTATAAAATTAGTAATAGAATAAAGGTAAATTAGGATTTTTAAAAAAGTATGGGTAGAGGGTAGAGAGGCTGTAAGTAGCTATAAACAGTCTGAAGCCTTCTACTTGTTGGGTAAATAAACTAGATGATCAAATTGGATTATATTTCTTTTTGTGAGAAACAAGATGTGGGGATCAAGTAATGAGGTTTGTTTTTTTGCTCATAAACTTAACTCTGAAGGCAGTTTTGAAAGACTTATGCAATTCTTTGTGCAATGGTGGCATCATTCAAGTAGAATATCTGGCGTCCTAAGGTGAATATATAATAATTAACATTTTTGAGCTGAACTTATCTATAGAGTAAGGAATTGAAATAGACTATAAGTTCCCTTAAAGCTAATGTACATTTCATCCTCTCCCTTTAGTTGCACACAAATAAGCTAATTTTGTTTCAGATAATCACTTTTCTTGTAAACATATATCTGAATACCTTTTTTCATTTCCCACTGTTACTAGTTACTAATGGAAAGTTTCTCTCTCCTTTAACTCTCTTCTTTCTTCAGTCTTTGCCCCTTATTTTTTCTTTATCTCCTTTTTTATTTGTTTTTTTTTTAGGAACATACTAGAGTTAAAGACTCAGATTTGAATTACAGTGCTGCTACTTTTACTAGCTGTGTACGATTGGGCATGTTACTTAACTTCTCTCAGCTTCAATTTCTTAATCAAGATTATATATATGGGAATCAATCATCTCACCATGTTTCTATGACAATTAAATAAGGCAACATTTCTAAGATACCTAGCAGTGGGTAGCAGAGTTTGTACTTAATAGTAACGCGTCCTTTCCTCTTGCCTTATCTTCATTTCATTGTGAATCCTTAAAAAAAAGTCATGAGTGTTATAAAAATAATTCCTCCTAGTGTCATATCTGCAACAAGGAAATAGAAAAACACTAGATTAATTTTTTATATACTTAAGAACCAAGCCTACCAAATTCCAAAATCTTTTAACATACCCAGAATTCATTTTCAGATTATCAACACACCTTCTTAACTTCCTCTTCTCTTTTAACTTAACCTAGTTTGCTTTTTTAAAAAATAAATTTTATATGGCATATTTGAGGTTTACCACATGATGTTATATGATACATATAGCTAGTAAAATGGTTACTATAGTGATGCAAATTAATATATCTCTCATCTCGCATACTTTTTTTTACAAGAGCTGCTAAAATCTACTTATTTGACAAGAATCCCTAATTCAAAATAATTTTATTAACTGCAGTCTTCATGTTGTACATTAGATCTCTAGACTTGTTCACACTATTTATCTGCTATTTTGTGTATCCTTTAACCTGTATCTCCCCGTTTATTCTCCTGTTCCCAGTCTTCCTGCCTCTGATAACTACTGTTTAATTCTCTATCTGTTGTTTTTTGACTTTTTAATAATTGTCATTCTGACTGGCACAAGATGGTATCTCATTGTGGTTTTGATTTACATTTCTCTAATGATCAGTGATGTTGAGCTTTTTTTCATAGTGTTTGTTGGCTGCATGTATGTCATCTTTTGAGAAGTGTCTGTTCATGTCCATTTCCCACTTTTTAATGGGATTGTTTTTTTTCTTGTAAATTTGTTTAAGTTCCTTGTAGACTCTGGATGTTAGACCTTTATTGGGTGGATAGATTGGAGAAATTTTCTCCTGTAGGTGATCTGTTTACTCTAATGATAGTTTCTTTTGCTGTGCAGAAGCTATTTATTTTAGTTAGATGCCATTTGTCAATTTTTGCTTTTGTTGCAATTGCTTTTGATATTTTCATCATTAAATAATTGCCCATGCCTGTGTCCTGAATGACATTGCCTAGATTTTCTTCTAGGGTTTTTATAGTTTTGGGTTTTACATTTAAGTCTGGAATCCATCTTGAGTTAATTTTTATGTAGGATGTAAGGAAGGGGTCCAGTTTCAATTTTCTGCATATGGCTACCCAGCTCTTCTAGCACCATTTATTAAATAGGGTGTCCTTTCCTTGTTGCTTGCTTTAGTCAGATTTGTTGAAGATCCATGTTTGTAGGGGTGTGGTCTTATTTCTGAGTTCTCTATTCTGTTCCTTTGGACTATGTGTCTGTTCCTATACCAGTCTCATGCTGTTTTGGTTACTGTAGCCTTGTAGTATAGCTTGAAGTTGGGTAGTGTGATACCTCCACCTTTGTTTTTTTGCTTAGGATCTTCTTGGCTATTTGGGCTCTTTTTTGGTTCCATATTAATTTTAAAATAGTTTTTTTTCTTATTCTGTGTAGGTAGTTTAGTGGAAATAGCATTGAATCTATAAATTACTTTGGGTAGTATTGCCATTTTCACAATATTGATTCTTCCTATCCATGAACATGGAATGTTTCTCTATTTGTTTGTATCCTCTTTGAATTCTTTGAGCAGTGGTTTGTAGTTCCCCTTTAAAAGGTTCTTCACTTCTCTCATTAGCTGTATTCCTAGGTATTTTATTCTTTTTGTAGCAATTGTGAAGGCAAGTTCATTCACTGTTTGGCTCTCTGCTTGCCTGTTGTATAGGAATGCTAGAGATTTTTATACATTGATTTTGTATCCTGAGACTTTGCTGAAATTGCTTAATAGCTTAAGAAGCTTTTGGGCTGAGATGATGAGATTTTCTAAATATAGGATCATGTCATCTGCAAACAAAGATAATTTGACTTCCTCTCTTCTTATTTAAATACCATTTATTTCTTTCTCTTGCCTGATTGCCCTTGCCAGAACTTCCAATATTATGTTGAATAGGAGTGGTGGAGGAAGGCATCCTTGTCTTGTGCCAGTTTTCAAGGGGAATGATTCCAGTTTTTGCCCATTCAATATGATATTGGCTATGGATTTGTCATATATGGCTCTTATTATTTTGAGGTATGTTCCTTCAATACCTGGTTTGTTGAGAATTTTTAACATGAAGGAGTCTTGAATTTTATCAAAGGTCTTTTCTGCATCTATTGAGATAATAATGTCTTTAATTCTGTTTATGTGATGAATCACATTTATTGATTTGTGTGTGTTGAACCAACCTTGCATCCTGGGGATGAAGCCAACTTGATCATGGTGGGTAAGCTTTTTGATGTGCCACTGGATTCAGTTTGCCAGTATTTTTTGAGGCTTTCTGCATCAATGCTAATCAAGGATATTGGCCTGAAGTTTTCTCGTTTTGTTGTATCTCTTCCAGGTTTTGGTATCAGGATGATGCTGACCTCATAAATGAGTTAGGGAGGAGTCCCTTCTTCAATTTTTTGGAATAGTTTGAGTAGAAATGGTGCCAACTCTTCTTTGTACCTCTGGTAAAATTCAGCTGTGGATTTGTCTGGTCCTGGGCTTTTTTTGGTTGGTAAGCTAGTTATTACTGCCTTAATTCCAGAACTCATTATTAGTTTATTCAGGGATTCCGTTTTTTCCTGGTTCAGTCTTGGGAGGGTGTATGTGTCCAAGATTTTATTCATTTCTTCTAGATTTTCTAGTTTATGTGTGTAGAGATCTTTATGGCATTCTCTGATGGTCATTTGTATTTCTGTGGGGTCAGTGGTGATATCCCTTGTATCATTTCTGATTGTGTTTATTTGATCCTTCTCTCCTTTCTTCTTTATTAGTCTAGCTAATGGTTTATCTAGTGTATTAATTTTTTCAAAAAACGAGCCCCTGGATTTGATGATTTTTTGGAAGGATTTTTCATGCCTCTATCTCCTTCAGTTCAGCTCTGATCTTTGTTATTTCTTGTCTTCTGCTAGCTTTGGGGTTTCTTTGCTCTTGCTTCTCTAGTTCTTTTAGTTGAGATGTTAGGTTATTAACTTGAGATCGTCCTGGCTTTTTGATGGGGGCATTTAGTGCTATAAATTTCTTTCTTAATGCTGCTTTAACTGTGTTCCAGAGATTCTGGTACATTGTCTCTTTGTTTTTATTAGTTTCAAAGAACTTCTTGATATCTGCCTTAATTTCATTATTTACCCAAGAGTCATTCAGGAGCAGGTTGTTCAGTTTTCATGTAGTTGTGTAGTTTTGAGTGTATTTCTTAACCTTGAGTTCTAATTTGATTGCACTGTAGTCTCAGAGACTGTTTGTTATGATTTCCATTCTTTTGCATTTGCTGAGAAGTGTTTTACTTCCAATTATGTGATCAGTTTTAGGGTAGGTGCCATGTAACTATGAGAATAATGTATATTCTGTTGAATTTCAATGGAGAGTTCTGTAGCTATCTATCAGGTCGACTTCATCCAGAGCTGAGTTCAAGTCCTGAATATCTTTGTTAATTTTCTGTCTCATGATCTAATAGTGTCAATAGGCTGTTAAAGTCTCCATTATTATTGTGTTGGAGTCTGAGTCTCTTGGTAGATCACTAATAACTTGCTTTATGAATCTGGGTGCCCCTGTATTGGGTGCATATATATTTAGGATAGTTAGCTCTTCTTGTTGAATTGAACCTTTTACCATTATGTAATGCCCTTCTTTGTCTTTTCTGATCTTTATTGGTCTTTGTTGGTTTAAAGTCTATTTTGTCGTAAACCGGGATTGCAACCCCTGCTTTTTTCTGTTTTCCATTTGCTTGATAAGTTTTCCTTCATCCCTTTATTTTGAGTCTGTGTGTGTCTTTGCATGTGAGGTGGATCTCTTGAAGACAGAATAACAGTGGTTCTTGGCTCTTTGTCTAGCTTACCATCCTGTGCCTTTTAATTGGGACATTTAGCCCATTTACAATTTGAGTTACAATTAGTATTGTTGTGTGTGAATTTGATCCTGTCATCATGATACTAGCTGGTTATTTTGCAGATTTGTTCATGTGGTTGCTTCACAGTATCACTGGTCTGTGTACTTCAGTGTGTTTTTGTAGTGGCTGGTAATGGCTTTTCTTTCCATATTTAGTGCTTCCTTCAGGAACTCTTGCAAGGCAGGCCTGTTGTTGACAAATTCCCTCTGCATTTGCTTCTATGAAAAGAACCTTATTTCTCCTTTACTTTTGAAGTTTAGTGTTTGGCCAGATATGAAATTCTGGGTTGGAAATTCTTTTCTTTAAGAATGTTGAATATTGGCCCCCAATCTCTGCTGGCTTGTAGGTTTTCTGCTGAGAGGTTTGCTGTTAGTCTGATGAGTTTCCCTTTGTAGGTAACCTGACTTTCTCTGGCTGCCCTTAACATTTTTCTTTGATTTTAACATTGAAGAATCTGACAATTATGTCTCTTGGGGTTTATCTTTGTGTGGAGTATGTTACTTGGGTTCTCTGGATTTCCTGAATTTGCATGTTGGTCTGTCTTGCTAGATTGGGGAAGTTCTCCTGGAAGTTCTCTTGAAGTGTGCTTTCCAATGTGGTTTCATTCTCTCCATTTCTTTCAGATACCAATCAGTTGTAGTTTGGTCTCTTTACTTAATCCCATATTTCTTGGAGGTTTTGTTCATTCTTTTTCAGAAAGATAATCTTCTAGCCCAGAGATTCTTTCCTTTACTTGGTCTATTCTGCTATTGATACTTGTTATTTGCATTGTGAAGTTCTCATGTTGTGCTTCTCAGCTCCATCAGATCAGTTATGTTTCTCTCTAAACTGGCTGTTCTGGCTATCAGCTCCTGTATTGTTTTATCATGATTCTTACCATTTTTGCATTGGGTTGTAACATGCTCCTTTAGCTCAGTGAAGTTTGTTATTACCTACCTTCTGTAGCCTACTTCTGCCAATTCAGCCGTCTCAGTCTCAGCTTAGTTCTGTGCCCTTGCTGGAGAGGTGTTGCAGTCATTTGGAGAAGAGACACTATGACTTTTGGAGTTTTCAACCTTTGATCTTTGAGGTTGCTGACCTATGAATGAGGTTTTCTTGGAGGTCTTTTTTGTTGATGTTCTTGTTTTCTGTTTGTTTGTTTTGCTTTTAACAGGCCTGTAGGACTGCTGTAGTTTGCTGGAGGTCTGCTCCAAACCCTAGTTGCCTCAGTTTCTCCTTTCCCTGGTAGTATCACCAGTGAAGGCTGAGAAACAGCCAAGATGACAGCCAGCTACTTCCTCTAGAAGCTCCATTGCAGGGGAGTACTGACCTGTTGCCAGTCTATCTGTACCCGTAGGAGGTGGCTGGAAATCAGTTGGAATGTCTCACCCAGTCAGTGGAATGGGATCAGGGACCTGCCCAAAGAAGCAGTCTGACTGCTTTTTGGTAGAGCAGGTGTGCAGCATTGTGGGGGACCCTTCCTTGTCTGGACCACCTGTATTCTCCAAAACTGGCAGGCTGGAGCAGCTGAATCAACCAAAGCACAGAGATGGTGGCTGCTCCTGCCCACGGGAACTCAGACCCATCTCTGGTGGACTACAACCCACTGCCATTGGCTGGCTGGGATTCCAAGCCAGTAGATCTTAACTTGCAAGGTGCCATGGAAGTGGTGCCCACAGAATGCTGTTTCTTGGCTTCCTGGATTCAGCCCCCTTCCTAGAGATATGTACCAATGGATTTCTTGTCTTACTAGGGATCCTGTGGCCAGAGTGTGTAAAACTCCTGGATCTCCGTGTGTGCCTGAATGTCTGCTCTCTCAAGACTCCACATAGCTCTGTGTATCAGACCCAAGACCCTGGTGGCATGGGCACACTAGGGGATCTCCTTATCCATGGACTGCAAGGATCTGTGGGAGAAGCATGGTTTCTCGAGTGGGGTTGTACCATCACTCATTGGTTCCCTTGGCTGAGGATGGTGGTTCCTTTGGCTCTATGCCGCCCCCGGGTGGTCCATAATGCCCCCCACCCCCAATGCTTTTCTTCATTATCCATCAGTTGTGTTTGCCTAGTCAGTCCCGATGTGAGAATTTGGATATTTCAGTTAAATGTGCTGAATTCACTCACCCCTTTTCATTCCTCTCTGTGAGTGTTGTAGGCTGCAGCTACTTTTAATAGGCTATCTTGGATGGATCAACTTTTATGTTTTCTTTGGAGAAATGTTCTTTCAGATCATTTGCTGACTTTTCAATTGGCTTTTTAATGCTGTTTATTTGTAAGAGTTCTTTATAAATTTTGGATATTAACCCCTTATCAGATATGTGGTTTCCAAATTTATTTTTCTAGTCCATAGATTGTCTTTTTATTTGGATAATTGCTTCCTTTGCTTTGCAGAAGCTTTTTACTTTGATGTATTCCCATTTATTTATTTTTGCTTTTGGTATGATATCCCAAAATTTCATCGCCAAGGCCAGTATTGAGGTGCTTTGCCCCTATGTTCTCTTCTAGGAGTTTTGTGATTTCAGGTCTTATATTTAGATCTTTTGTCAATTTTTGAGTTGATTTTTGTGTATGGTATAAGATAAGGGTACAGTTTTATTCTTTTGCAGATGGAAATTATTTTTCCAGCCTCATTGTGGAAGAAACTATTGTTTTCCCATTTTTCTTGGTGCCCTGATGGAAAAACTAGTTGACTGTATATGTTTGGACTTATTTCTGGGCTCTCTATTCTGTTCCATTTGTCTATGTTTCTGTTATTATTCAAGTGTTATATTGTTTTAGTTAGTCTAGCTTTGTAGTATAATTTTTTTTTTTTTTTGAGATGGAGTCTTGTGCTATCACCCAGGCTGTAGTGCAGTGGCGCAATCTCAGTTCACTGCAACCTCTGCCTCCCAGGTTCAAGCGATTCTCCTGTCCCAGCCTCTCGAGTAACTGATAATACAGGTGTGTGTCATCATGTTTGGCTAATTTTTTTGTATTTTTGGTAGAGACGGGGTTTCACCATGTTAGCCAGGATGGTCTTGATCTCCTGACTTGATAATCTGCCCGCCTCAGCCTCTCAAAGTGCTAAGATTACAGGTGTAAGCCACCATGCCCAGCCTGTCGTGTAATTTAAAATCAGAAAGTGTACCTCCAACTTTCTTTTCCTTCTCAGTTTTGCTGTTGCTATTCAGGGTTTATTTTAAGTCCATACTAATTTTATGATTTTTTTTTCTATTTCTGTGAAGGATGCCATTGGAATTTTGATAGGGATTTTATTGAATCTGTACTGCTTTGGGTAGTGTGAACATTTTAACAATATTAATTCTTTTAATCCATGAGCACAGGATATCTTTCCATTTATTTTTGTCTTCAATTTCTGTCACCATTGTGTTATAGCTTTCAGTGTACTTTACCTCCTTAATTAAACTTATTCCCAAGCATTTTATTTTTTGATGGTATTATAAACGGGATTGTCTTCTAGATTTCTTTTTCAGCTAGATTATTTGTATTTAAAAATGCCACTAGTCTCTGTATGTTGATTTTGAATCCTCGAACTTTACTGAATTATTACTTCTAACAGTTTTTAAAATGAGTCTTTGAGTTTTTTTACATGTAAGATAATGTTATCTGCAAATAAAGATAATTTTACTTTTTCCTTTCGAATTTGAATTCCTTTTTTTTTCTTGTCTGATTGGTCTTACCAGCACTTCCAGTACTATGTTGAGTAGAAGTGGTGAAAGTGGGCATCCTTGCCTTGTGCTGTATCTTAGTGGAAAAGCTTTCAGTTGTTCCCCATTGATTATGATGTTGGCTGTGGGTTTTTCATAAATGGGCTTTGTTATGTTAGTTGAGAAGTTTTCCTTATATGCCTGCATGTTAAAAGATTATATCAAGAAAGGATGTTGAACTTGTCAAATGCTTTTTCTGCACCAATTGAGATGATCTTGTGTTTTTTATCTTTTCATTTATAATGTGATATTTCACAGTAGTTGATTTGCATGTATTAAACCAGCCTTGCTTGCCAGGAATAAATCCACTTGGCCGTGATGTATAATCTTTTTTGATATGTTGTTGAATTAAATTTGCTTATATTCTTTTGAGAACTTTTCTATCAATGTTCATCAGAGATACTGGCCTATAGTTTTCTTGCAGTGTCTTTATGTGGCCTAGGTATCAAAGTGATAGTAGCCTCAAAAAATATGTTTGGAAGTATTCCCTCTAGCTCTTTTTTTTTTTGGAATAGTTTATGAAGTATTAGTAGTAATTCTTCTTTGAATATTTGGTAGAATTCAATTGTGATGCCATTTGGTTCTGGGCTTTTCCTTGTTGAAAGATTTTCATTACTACTTCAGTCTCATTATGTGTTATTGGTTTGTTTAAGCTTTGTATTTCTTCCTGATTCAAATAGCAGGTTATATTTTCCTAGGAGTTTATCCATTTCCTATAGGTTATTCAATTTGTTGGTATTAATTCATAATACTCCCTTATGATCTTTTAAATTCCTGAAGCATCTGTTGTAATTTCTCCAGTTTCATTTTTTATTTTCTTTATTTGTGTCTGTGTCTTTTTTTTTTTTTCTTAGTCTAGTGAGGGGTTTATTTTATTTTTTCAGAGAACCAAGTTGGTTTTATTGATCAATTTCTATGTTTTTTTGATTGTTTTTCTCTCTCTCTGATTTATTTCTGTTCTGATCTTTACTATTTCCTTTCTTCTGCTAACTTTACATTTAGTTTGTTCTTTTGCTAGCTCCTTTGTTATAATGTTAGGCTGTTTATTTAGGATCTTGTTTTTTAATGTAGACACTCGCTGCTTAAAAAAATTCTTCTCAAGTTCAAGACCAGCCTGACCAACATGGGGAAACCCCATCTCTACTAAAAACACAAAATTAACTGGGCATGGTGGTGCATGCCTGTAATCTCAGCTACTGGGGAGGCTGAGGCAGGAGAATCAGTGAGGCAGGAGAATTCAGTGAGCTGAGATCACATCATTGCACTCCAGCCTGGGCAACAAGAGTGAAAAAAAAATTCTCTTATAATCACTTTTGTTGCATCTCATAGGTTTTGGCATGTTGTCTTTCCATTGTTACTTGTGTCAAGATATTTTTAAATTTCCCTTTTGGTTTCTTTGACCCATTAATTGTTTAGGAGCATGTTGTTTAATTTCCACAGATTTCTGATTGTTTTCAAGATTTTTCCTGTTACTGTTTTCTAGTTTCATATTGTTGTGGTCAGAAATGATACTACATATGATTTCAATCATCTTGAATTTAGACTAATTAAAAATAGTTAAGTTTAGTTTTGTGGCTTAATATATGATTTGTCCGGTAGAATGTTTCATATGCACTAGAGAAGCATATACATTCTGCTGCTATTGAATGCAAAGTTCTGTATTTATCTGTTAGGTCCATTTGACTAAAAGTACAGTTCAAGTTCAGCATTTCTTTGTTACCTTTCTGTCTGCTTAATCTATCATTATTGAAAGTGGGATATTGAAGATCCCTACTATTATTGTATTGCACACGCTCTCTCTCTCTCTCTCTCTCTTTCTTCGTGTCCTTTAATGATGTTTTATATATTTTGGTGCTTCAGTGTTGGGTGGTTATATATTTATAATTCCTATGTGCTCTTGATGAAGTGACCCCTTTATTATTAAATGATGACCTTCTTTGCCTCTTGTAACAGTTTTTGACTTGAAGTCTATTTTATCTTATGTAAGAATAGCCACCCTGCTCTCTTTTGGTTACTATTTACATAGAATGTTTTCTTCTACCCCTTCACTTTCAGCCTATGTCCTTATAGCTAAGATGGATGGATCTGTGGTAGGCAGCATATAGTTAGTTCTTGTTTTTGTTTCTTTTCTATCAATTTAGACACTATGTCTTGACTGGAGAATTTGATTCATTTACCTTCAGGGCTATTATTGATAGATAAGGACTTACTCCTGCCATTTTAATTGTTTTCCAGTTTGGTAGATCTGTTGTTCCTTTCTTCCTTTTGTTGTGTAAGTTTGTGATTTGTCATTTTTCTGTAGTGCTGAGCTTTGATTCCTTTCCTTTCTCATTTGTATCTCCTGTAGCTTTTTGCTTTGCAGTTACCACAAGGCTTACATAAAATATCTTATAGTTATAATAGACTATTTTAACCTGATAACAACTGAACCTCAGTCACATACAAATACTTTAGATTTTTGCCCTTCTCCTATAATTATGTTTGTTGACACAGTTTACATCTTTTTATATTCAGTATTCCTTAACAATTCATCGTAGCTCTATTTTTAACCATTTTGGCTTTTCACCTTCATATTAGAGATTTGAAAGACTTACACACCACCATTACGGTAGTTGCACATTCTTAATTTGACTATGTATTTACTTCTACCAGTGTGTTTTATGCTTTTATATGTTTTCATAATACTGATTATTATTCTTTTGTCTCTAGTAGAATAACTGCTTTAATCATTTCTTACAAGGCAGGTCTGTTAGTGAATTTCCTCAGCTTTTATTTATGTGGCAGAGACTTTATTTCTCCTCATTTCTGATGAACAGCTTTTCTTTATATGGTCGTGTTGACTGGCAATACTGTCTTCTTTTAGGACTTCAAATATATCATCTCATTCTCTCCTGGCCTGCAAGGTGTCTGCTGAGAAATCCACTGATATTCTAATGGAGATTCCCCTATAAATCACTTGACACTTTTCTCTTACTGCTTTTAAAATTCTCTTTTTGTCTTTGACTTTTGATATTTTGATTATAATGTGCCTCAATGAGGACCTTTTTGGGTTTGAACATGTTTGGGGATTTTGAGATTCATGGAACTGGATGTCCATATCTCTCCCAAGACTTGGGAAGTTTTCAGCAATTATTTTGTTAATTGCTGAACTTTCTATGCCTTTTCCTTATTCTTCTCCTTCTGGAACCCCCATAATGTGAATACTTGTTTGTTTAATGGTGTCCCATAAGTCCTGTAGGCTTTCTTCACTCTTTTTTATTCTTTTCTTTTTTTTCCTCTGACTAGGCTATTTCAGAAACCTAACTTTATTTCACAGATTCTTTCTTCTGCTTGTTCTGGTGTGCTGTTGAAGCTCTCTGTTTTTTATTTCATTAATTTAATTCTTTAGCTCCAAGATTTCTGTTCGGTTCTTTTTGAATGACTTTCCTTTGCAGATAATGAATTGTTTTCCTGATTTCATTGGGCTGTATATTTGTATTCTCTTGTATCTCATTGAGTTTCCTTAGGATCATTACTTTGAATTCCTTTTTAGGCAATTTACAAATTTCTGGCTTTTTTGGAATCAGTTACTGGAGAATTATTGTGTTCCTTTGTGGTTGTGTTTCCTGTGCGCGCGCGCGTGTGTGTGTGTGTGTGTGTGTGTGTTTTCCATGTTTCCTGTGTCTCTGTATTGATATCTGCACAACTAGTAGAATAATAACTCTTTCAAATTTATAGAGATGCACTTTCCTTTAGTCAGTCTGGTCAAAATGTAGTTAGTTGTTCTTTCATTGTTTTGCTCCTTTTTTGGGGGGTAGGATGAGCATTAGGCATCTCTAGTTGATCATCTTGCTTCCTCCTAACCTAGTTTTCTTAAATGCCATGTCTCACAGCACTGCAAACAACTATTGTTTAATACCATTTTGTTTTGTTTTGTTTTTGGCTTACTTACTAGTGATATAGTAGTTTTAGAAATTGTTACTTTCTACAGAATTTTTTTAGGGAAATTATGAGAGTAGACATATCTGACTCAAATCACCAATTATGTTTTTTTCTTATGGAAAGTGAGTTTTCCAAATTCTTGGTTTAAAATTGAGCTTTAATATTACAGCTGATAAGTTTAGGGACTTTTGAATATGAAACAGATATTTTCTATTTCTTAAAGATAGTTTTCAGATATTGATATTGAGAAAGTTTTTTGATATCTCTTAAGTTTTAAAATAATTAATAAAAACATTTCAGAGTTCTCTAATGTTATTAGGAGTAACCCAATAATTTTATGGTATTTTAAAATAGGTTACAGAAGTATGCATATTCCGTAAGAGATTCAAAACTGAGAGGTAGGTTTAGAGATAATTTTTGAATAGCATTTTCACCTATAGATAAAAGGTGACAATTATTGATAAAATATTAATAGTAACAGGTGATACATTTCTGTTGCAGATATCTTAAAAGATGGTGCTGCATATCATCATGCTGGTATGGAGCTGTCAGATAGAAAAGTAGTTGAGGGAGCTTTTAGTGTTGGAGATTTACCAGTTCTTTGTAAGTAAAACATATTTTTTGTGGATACTACAGAATATTTTGGAAAATTATTTCTAAGAGGAAAAAAAAAGCTCAAGTATACTGCTTGTTTCTGCTTTTCTTCTGATAATCTAAAATTAAGTGGTTACCTATGCATGTAGATACTACAGTAAATTCTCTGGCAGTATTTAGTTGTTTATCATATTATTGAACATAGTGTAATTTGAAAAACAATAATTTAATAGGTTTTTGGATTTAAGGTGTGTTACTATTTTAACTTGTAATGTTCTTTTTTCTTTTCTAAATTTCTTACATATGAGTTTTTATTACATTTATAAGAATGTCTTTTATATAAAAAAAGTCTTCCTAAAGCAGTAAAATTAAATGGATTGAAATTACTTGTCTTAATCTGATGCAGTTACTACCAGTACTTTAGCTATGGGAGTAAATTTGCCTGCTCACCTAGTAGTTATAAAATCTACAGTGCATTATGCTGGAGGACTGTTTCAAGAGTACAGTGAAACAGATATTCTACAAATGATTGGTAGAGCTGGTCGACCTCAAGTAAGTGACAATAACTTTGCTTTTTATACTTAAAAACGTGATAAAAACAAAAAGCCATTTTTGGTATTTTTTGATTAGCATGTCATAATTATATCAGGCTTAAAAGTAATATTAGTGAGAGACTATTTAATATAAAATGAAAGTCTTGAGTTATTGCAGTGGACTGGTACCAAGATGTGCTCTTCTTCACTAAATTTATCTGTTTTTTCCCCAGTTTGACACTACAGCCACTGCAGTTATCATGACTCGATTAAGTACAAGAGACAAGTACATTCAGATGTTAGCTTGTAGAGACACTGTAGAAAGCAGGTAATATAGAAAATTTTCCAAAAAGATACTGATGCTAATATAGCTTATTTTATTTCCTTTTAAAATATCAAAAGAAAATTTGGTTTGGAGATTTTTTTTAAGGCCATCTTCTGGAAAGTTTTCAACAATTTAACTAGAAAGTTTATATATTTTTTTAAAAGGTAGTAGTTTTATTCAGTGGTATTTCTTGGCAAGCATGTATTCTTGTTTATAACAAACCCTAATTTGTAATAAAGCTTTAGTAATTATTATTATATTATAACATATATGAAATTATATAAATATAATTACTAATTTGTAATAGAGGAGAAATATCATTTTCACATCTGATTTTAATTTAATAATTGAGGCAATCCAGGACCTATTAGTAAGGTATTTAATGTATTCTCTTTTGGAGAAAGTAGGATATAATTTACGCTTTAACTTTTGTTAAAGTAATAGTCTGTCTTCTATAGCCATAGAGTAGAGAGATATATCTGAAGCCTTTTTAAAAGTTGAACTGACTTTTTAAGGTTTTCTTTTACATTTTCGGAAATTAAGTTATATTTCATGAGTTAGTAAAGTAGCAATGGCTATATTATATATTATTAGCGTTGAAAAGTTAGAGTTATGGCATTGAAATGCATATTGTAATGCAAAGTGTTTTTTTCATTAGTTTGCACAGACATCTTATTGAGCATTTAAATGCAGAAATAGTACTGCATACCATCACGGATGTGAATATTGCTTTGGAATGGATACGATCAACTTTGCTTTATATCAGAGCCTTGAAAAATCCGTCTCATTATGGTTTGTTACTTTGACTTGGAAAAGTAGTAATTTTTTCAAGCCAGCTAGGCCTGTATTTATATTAATAAGTTACAGAATAGATAGATTACAGAAACTAATAGAAAATAAAAATGAAAGGTAACAACAGTCCCAAATACATTTAGAGACAATAGTAGGCAAACTGAGAAATTTTTATCTGTTTTACTTCTAGTGTTTCAATAAGGTTTGAAATCAGCAACATTAAAAATAAACCTAGTAGAAAAAAATACAGTTCTGATAAAAATAACAGAAATGAATAAATCATTGAAAATAAGTTAAAGTTACAAAAAGTTTTGAATTTTGTCTGTATTTGGTGTTCAACTAACTTATTCTGAGTTTATGACTGTTTAGTTTTTAATTTATAAGAAATGAAAGTATATAGTACTATTTTTGCTGCTGCAATTTTCATCTTGCTTCTAAAGGTAACCCACATCTGGTTATGTGGCTACCAGAAGGTTTTTTCATGTGTTATAGGTTATAAAATAACCTATACCTGGGGTTGTTGAGTACCAGATTAAAGCCTAACTCATTACAGTATCATTCTAATGCATGAGGTTCAAAACTTTCAGATCTCAAAGAGTAATTAATATAAGCCTATATTAAAAGAATATCTGTATAAATATTCATATCACTTGAAAATTTATATTTCAACTAGGTAATGCATTTACTTAGCTCAGAAATCATAAAGTAAAGGAATATATACAGCTAAAAGTCTTCCATGAGTATTCCCACCCACACAGTTGTTCAATTCCCATATCTCCCCTTTCCCTCCCCTAGTTCTGTAATCATTAGTATACCCTTTTTTGTATAATATTTTTTTGTATATAAAAGTAAATAAGAAAATGTAATTTTATTTTCCCACCTTTTAAACACAACTGGTGGCATACTGTATTAGTTTTCTATTGCTTTGTAACAAATTACCCCAAAACAAGTCATCTAGAAACAACCAGAATTTATTATCTCACACAGCTTATGTGGGTGAGGAATCTGGGAGTGTCTTAAGTGGCTCTGGGTCAGAGGCTCTCTTCAGATTGCAACAAGATGTCAGCTAGGGCTACAGTCATCTGAAGCCTTTCCTGGGGCTTGAAGGTTCACTTCTAAGTTGTCTCACTCGCAGAGCTATAGGTTAGAGGCCTCAGTTTCACAGCTGTTGGCAGGCCTCAGTCTTTTGCCAGGTGGATCTTTCCTCATAGCATAGCAGCTGACCTTCCTCAGGATGAATGACCCAAGAGAGAAAGAGAGAGGGAGAGACAGAGAGACAGGGACAGAGACAGACTAAATCAGAAGCAGCAGTACCTTTTTATAACTTTGTCTCTGAAGTCACACATCATTACTTCTGCTTTATTCTGTTTTTTAGAAGCAACTCAACTGAGTCCTGATCATATGAAGGCAAGAGGGATTAAGTTCATCTCTTAGAGGGCAGAGTATCAAATAATTTGTGGAAAAAAAATTTTTTTTTGAGACAGTCTCGCTTTGTAGCCCAGGCTGGAGTGCAGTGGCACAATCTCGGCTCACTGCGACATCCGCCTCTCAGGTTCAAGCAGGTCTCTGCCTTACCCTTCTGAGTAACTGGGAATACAGGCATGTGCCACCACGCCTGGCTAATTTTTTGCATTTTTAGCAGAGGTGGGGCTTTGCCATGTTGACCAGGCTGGTCTCGAACTCTTGATCTCAAGTGATCCACATGCCTCGGCCTCCCAAAGTGCTAGGATTACAGTCATGAGCCACTGCACCTGACCTTGTGGGCATATTTTTTTAAACCTCCGTTATTTTAGTCTTCTGCGTATTCATTTTTTCTTAGTATGTCTTGAAAGCTTTTTTGAGACAGGCTGTTGCTCTGTTGCCCAGGCTGAAGTACAATGGTGTGATCACAGCTTACTGCAGCTTCAACCTTCTAGGCTCAAGTGATCTTCTCACTGCAGCCTCCTGAATAGCTGGTACTACAGGCACATGCCAGCACACTTGGCTAACTTTTAAAAAAAAAATTGTAGAGGCAGGGTCTCCCTGTGCTGCTCAGGCTGGTCTGGAACTCCTGGGCTCAAATGATCCTCCTGGCTTACCCTGACCCAAAGTGCTGGGATTGTATCTGTAAGCCACCATGCCTGGCTGGAAGCTTTTTTTAATAGCTAAATAATATTCCACTTACTTATGTATCGCCCATTTAAATGATCCCCAATTGATGGACATTTATAGTTTTTCTAATTGTTTGCTATTACAAACAATGCAGCAAAAAATCCCTGCATTTTTTACATGTATGAATCTATCTATATGATAAATCTCTAGAAATGAAATTCCTGTGTCAAAGGATATTTGCATTTATAAATTTGATACCTGTTGCTAAATTGCTACTTTAGTAGTTTATATACCTACCAGCAGTGTTCAAAAATGCATATTTTGTTTCTCCAGCCTTTCCTTCAGGGTGTATACTTGTGTATTTTTATCAATATTATATATGAATATTGATTTCATGTTTTAATTTTCATTTCTTCTTTTTCATAGTTACTTTATTTTCTGTAGTTACTTTTTTGTATTGAGAGATGACTTACAGTAAACTGCACAAATATGAGGTATACAGGTCAGGGAAGTTAAGTATATGTGTGTATACACACATGTAACAACAGCCCAGATTAAGATATAGAACATTTTCTAGATATTCCCTTATGCTCCTTCTCTGTCAGTTTTTGCCCCCAGAAGTAAATGCTGTTCTGACTTACATACCATAGGCTAGCTTTATCTATTCTTTAATGTCATATAAATGGAAAATATTTCATTAGATTTATTTAAATCTTTTGACGAAAGGAAATTATTAATTTTAAATAATCTTGCTGTGAACATTGTTATATATGTTTTTGGATACATATGTATACATGTATCTGTGGGTATGTGCCTAGGAGTGAAGTTATTGTGTTAAAGGGTATGTTTAGTTTCAACTTTAGGAGTAGCACAAAATGGTTGTATTACCAAACATGTTTTCATTGGAACATTCATGTTATAATGAAAGTTCATTAGAACATGTTAATCACTTGACAGATATTTGTTATATGTAAAACATTTGGGAATTTATTCCATACCATTGTTGTTAAAATATGATATTCCTGTTTGCTATTTCTATGGATAATTAAGCCTTGTTTGAACTCACTAAGCTGAAATTTTTTTTTTCTTATGTATGATTTAATTAGACTACTCTTCTCTAGTTAACGGGGGTATAAACTGAGCCTGTAAAGATGAATTAAATTCATTCTATTTTACTCTTTGTAAATTTTCATGACATTCAGGTTTTGCATCTGGATTGAATAAAGATGGAATTGAAGCAAAATTACAAGGTTAGTTGCATTTCATTCTAAAAATTAGATTGTATATATTTTAGTGAAAAAGCTCAGTTATTGTGAAAGTAAGAATATGCTTTTGTAAATCATTTTTTAAGAAGAAAACTTGCATGCAGAAAAATAATGAGAACTATTTCTTTTTTACACATAAATAAAGCTTGGCATATGTACTTTTTTGCTGAATTAATGAATTTATTAATTCTGTCAGAGCATCTTGTTTTGTATAAAATGTTAACTTAGTTTATTTGGTTTTCATTTCTAACATGACCCTGGTCTTTGAAAATGTGCCTACAGATAATACAATCTGTATTTTTTTCTTTTTTCTTTTTTTTTAAGAGACAATCTTACTCTGTCACCCAAGATGGAATGTAGTGGTGTGATCATAGCTCATTGTAACCTTGAACTCCTGAGCTCAAATGTTCCTCCTGCCACAGCCTCCTGAGTAGCTGGGACTATAGGCATGGGCTACCACAACTGGCTAATTTTGTATTTTTTGTAGAAAGCAGGTCTCACTGTGTTTCCCAGCCTGGTCTCAAGTGATCCTCCCATGTCTGCCTCCCAAAGCACTGAGATTATAGGTGTGAGCGACTATGCCCAACATGTATTTTTTCTTTTCTACTTAATTGAAAAATATAAGCCTAGACTGATTATGGGCTTCATATTCCAACCTGTGCCAAAGATATATTCCTACTTAATCTCAGCTTTGTTATTCAGTTAATCACCTGGTGTTTTTTACTTATTTTTAAAAGTATCAAAATATTGGGCTGGGCGCGATGACTGACGCCTGTAATCCCAGCACTTTGGGAGGCTGAGGCGGGTAGATCACGAGGTCAAGAGATCGAGACCATCCTGGTCAACATGGTGAAACCCCATCTCTACTAAAAATACGAAAAATTAGCTGGGCATGGTGGCGCTTGCCTGTAATCCCAGCTACTCAGGAGGCTGAGGCAGGAGAATTGCCTGAACCCAGGAGGCGGAGGTTGCGGTGAACCAAGATTGCGCCATTGCACTCCAGCCTGGGTAACAAGAGCTAAACTCCATCTCAAAAAAAAAAAAAATCAGAATATTGTTAGGCATTTATTTGGATTAGAAATTGCTACCTTTTCATTGTGTTGAGACTCTCTCTTTAGTAAAAGAAAAAATGTTAGATCCACTAAAAATATTTAGCCAATTTAAATTTATTCTCTACTTGGATATACATGTATGGCAAATAAAAATGCGGAGATAAAGATGAAGCAGTAAAATTGTCTTGCTTAAAGAATAAATATGTTGTTAAAACATGGTCATGGCCAGGTGCACTGGCTCACACCTGTAATTCTAGCACTTTTGGAGGCTGAGGTGGGTGTATCACAAGGTCAGGAGTTCAAGACCAGCCTGACCAATATGGTGAAACCTCGTCTCTACTAAAAATACAAAAATTAGCTGGACATGGCGGCATGTGCCTGTAGTCCCAGCTACTCAGGAGGCTGAGGCAGGATAATTGATGGAACCTGGGAGGTGGAGGTTGCAATGAGCCAAGATCATGCCACTGCACTCCAGCCTGGGTGACAGAGGAAGACTCTGTCTCAAAAACAAAAAACCATGTCATAACCAATAGCATATATTCATAATGCTGCTGTATTCATGTTGAAATACAGGTTATAAAATAGTTATTTTATAGGTATTGTGTTATTTTAAAGGTATTGATTAATTTTGTAATGGAATTTTTTAAATGAAATATATTTTGAAAATAGTGATCGAATACACTCAAGCAATTAGACATTTCAAGAGATATACTGCTATATTTGAATAACTTTAATGTTTTATCTTTTATTAAATTAGCAGAATCACAGTTCATATTTGCCTTATCTTCAGTCATTATAGGGTTAGCAGAGTTTTGCCTTTTAAACAAGAATAGCTAAATATAACTGAATATTAAGGTTTTGGTATTGTAGGAGAGAAAAAAGTAACATCTTTTTCTCATTCATTGCAAGGTTCACAGCTGACACTCTTGTAACAAGACAGATAACAAAAGAAAAGCATAACAAATTTATATAATCAAAGTTGTATATGACATGGGAGCCTTCAGAAATTAAGACCCAAAGACCCAGGGAAAACTGTATTTCTATGGCAAGTTTGATGGAAAAAAAAAAAGGATAGTTGTCAGGAAACATGACTGGACAAAAAGGGTATTATCTAATGTTAATAAACTGGGAGGAACTTATCAAGGCCTATTTGTTCAGATTCTTATTGGCCTCTCTGTGTAGCATTCTTTCTTTCTGGGTATGAGACAGGACCATCCCATACCCTGGAACTAGGGTCTTAGACTTTTAGACAAGGTAGGTCAGAGAATTCCTTTATGACCATGCTTCACACAGAAAGGCAGGGAAAGGTCAGAGTGACCTTTTTGTTTCTGAGGTCCTCTCAGTCTCCCTCTTTTATTCTACTCTCACAAGATTGGCCTCTTTCTATGCCTTAAATACACCAAGCTTGTTTCCACATCAGGTCCTTTGCACACTTTGTTCCTTATTTTTGGAACACTGCTTGCATATTTTACATGGTGTGCACCTTCATTTTATTCAGATCTCTGTTCAAATATTAACTTCTTAGAGAGGTCTTCCTGTAGTATCTTATTTACATCCACCTTTACTGAGAGGAAGACAGAATGATTCTATAATGTTATTATTGTTTTCTTTGTTTTTAGAAAAGGTAATATGTTTATTTTGACAATTAGGGTGAGGATAGCCTTACTCTATATTAGAAAATATATCGCATTTATGAGAAATACATATAGGTTAGGCATGGTGGTTCATGACTGTAATCCCTTTGGGAGGCCAAGGTGGGCAGATCCCTTGAGCTCAGGAGTTTGAGACCAGCCTGGACAACATAGGGAGATCCCACCTCTACAAAAAGTTTTTTTTAAAAAATTAACTGGGTGTGATGGTACATGCCTGTAGTTCCAGCTACTCAGGAGACTGAGGTGGGAAGATTGCTTGGGCCTAGGAGATTGAGGCTACAGTGAGCTGTGATCATGCCACTGTATTTTAGCCTGGGTAACAGAGTGAGACCCTGTCAAAAAAGAAAGAAAGAAAGAAGCTTTAGTTAAAAGATTTTAATACTCTACACAATCATTCTATATTGGTTCTTTCTCAGCCTTATGTTTCTTTATAGTATACGTGAAACTTTATTATTTATTTGTATGTTGATTGCTTTCTTCTGTAAAATTTAAGTTCTAAAAAAGAAGAACCTTATCTTGTTAACTACTGTAAACATAGAGCTTAGAATCATGCTCAGCATAGAATAAAGTAAGCATTTTTCATTGACTTACCGAGTCATGGGTAATGAACTGATTTAATAGTGGATAATTAAGAAAATTAGAAAAGACTTCAAAATCTTTACTTAATCAAACACTTAACACCATCAAGCTGTCTGAACAGTGTTGTTTACACTACAGTATTTTCCAAAGAACTCTGAGGGCATTTTTGTGAGTGGCTGCTTGATTTAGGATTGAACTATTATAGTATTCCCAGTGTCTGCTCCGAACTGTCTTATATCTCCTGGACTGTAGCATGAGGCAGGGAAGGAACTGTAAGCAGCGGATTACTACAATTGCTCTGATCCCCATCAATAGTGAGCGTGAACTAGCATTGCTTCCTGTCAGAGAAACAAAAGTAAACACCTAAAAGCATCATTTAAAACAGTTTGAAGTTGTTGCTTCAAGAAAGTGGCAAACAGGGAAGAGGGGAAGAACTGGTGATTTTTGGAATAATCTTTGCAGAACTATTTGACTTCTTATACTTTGTGCACATATTAATATGTCTTTGATCGAAGTTTCAAGACAAAAGAAAAAGAAAACCACTGCCTTAATGGAAGGCAGATAGCAAAGTGGTTACTTAGACCTGCAGCAAGTTTCTTAGCCTCTATTCTTTAGTTTCCTAACCTGTATATGAAAATATCAGTGTCTACCTTATTGTGATGTTTTGAGAATTAAATTAATACATGTGTATATTTAAATATTCCAAGTTTTAAGTGTTATTTCTACCTACTGAATGTTATTTTTATTACATGTATTCTTGTTACTATTAGAAAATGTTTTTAACATACTAGTTAAATTTTTAAATTTTTTAAATTTAAATTTTTTAATTTAAATTAGGGACTATGATTTATTTAAGTAGGGATCATGGTTCTTCTAGAACAATTACATGGTAATAACACAACTTTAGCATATTTAATAAGTCATTTTGCCCTACTTCCCTATTTTACTAAAATTAAAATGTGTTTTCTATAATTAAACAGAATTATGTTTGAAGAATCTGAATGATTTATCATCCCTGGACTTAATAAAGATGGATGAAGGTGTTAATTTCAAACCAACTGGTAATTTCCTATCATTGTTAGTAAATTTAGCAATTATTTACTTAAAACTAAATTAATAATTTGTTTTACTAAAATTTAAATGATAAAACTAAATCGTGATCTCAGTTCTCAACAGTGTAGCATCATTATTAGCCATAAGGCATGATAAATTTAACCAAGTCCTGTTTGTAAAAGTATAAAGGCACACAGAATTGTCTTCACTGATTCTTGTGACTTTTGGCAGAGGAATGAAATGCTTGAATCTTTGGGTGGCTTTAAACCTGTTATAACTATTATAGATATACTTTTATTGGTATGCTTTTATATGCTTTTTTATATTCTTAAATATTCAACCATTGATAATCTGGTGGTTAGGCGTCTGTAAGGTTAGGAAGAATATCTTTTCCTTCTACTTATCTTATGTTCATTGACTGGGATTTCTATAACAAAAGATATTAACAAGAGAAAAGCATACAAATTTATTTAATATGTTTTATGTTACATGGGAGCCTTTATAAGGAAATGAAAAGCCAAATAAATGGTTAAACCTGAATATTTTTATGCCAGGTGTGATGGAGAAATACAATAGGACAAAGGGGATATAAACTATGCGTAATACATTTGGGGAAATTTAGCAAAGCCTGTTCATTCACATTCCTCTCTGTGTCTATGGAGATAAAGATGCTCCATTCCTTAGGTATAGGAAGGGCACCTCTCACATGAGGGTCTTATGACTTGCTTCAGGGGAAAGCCAGAAAAATTCTTCTTGTACATGCTGTTTCTCAAATTCTTAAAGCTTAAAATATTCAGTATGCCAAGATGCCACATTTTGGGGTAGCATGTCCTGAGCCCTGTCACTCTATGTTCTGTTTAGAGTATAATAGAAGAGGAAAAGGATGTTTTGTGGTTTTTAGCATTCATGATTAGAAGTTTTTGGAGAAAATAACTTTGTTATTCCAATTTATCTTTTTAAGTAAAGGTAATTTATTGTTTGAAAGTTGGGTAATAGGAATTCGTCTTTGAATTCAGAATCTATCTGTTAACATTTGGCATGTACTGTTCATTTTTAATGCATTTTTTACTTACTTGCAACCATACTATAGAAATATATGATTTTGTAACATGTTAAAATTTATATTAATATAAGGGTAAGTTTTAAAACTATTTGCTGCCCTGACTCTCAGCCCTACATTAATAACATTTTTTCTCCTTCTTCCTTGGTCCTTACTCTGATAAGCCTAATTTTATTTGTGAGAATTGTCTTCTGTGTGTTCTAAGACACTTCACTAGAGGGGGCATAAGAATCACTAAGGCTTCTTCATCTGTTTTTATATACTTTGATTCTTATCAAGAATCTTATTCCCACTGTCACTTCTTTCTTATGGTACTTCTTGAATCCACTGATACCATTCTTTCTGTCTTTAAACATACCCAGTAATGGAATTGCTGAGTTGAATGGTAGTTCCATTTAAAGTTCTTTGACAAAAATCTTCAAAATACTTTCCACAATGACTGTACTAATTTACATTCACACCAGCACTATGTAAGCATTCCCTTTTCTCCATAGCCTCACCAACATCTATTATTTTTTGACTTTTTAATAGTAACAGCCATTCTGACTGGTGTGAGATGATATATCATTGTAGTTTTGATTTGCATTTCACTAGTGATTAGTAATAAACATTTTTTCATATGCTTGTTGGCCATGTGTATGTCTTCTTTGAGTAATGTCTGTCCTTTGCCCATTTTAAAAGTAGAGTTGTTTGTATTTTGCTTATTAAGTTCGTTATAGATTCTGGACATTCGACCTTTTGTCAGATGCACAGTTTGCAAATAGTTTTTCCTATTCTGTGGGTTGTCTCTTTACTCTGTTGATAGTTTCTTCTGCTGTTCAGAACTCTTTAGTTTAATTAAATTTCATTCAACAATTTTTGTTTTTATTCAAATTGCTTTTGGAGTCTTTGTCATGAAGTCTTGCCAAGACCTATGTCCAGAATGCTATTTCCTAGGTTTTTTCTAGGGTTTTTTTTTTTTTTTTAATCATTTTAGGTTTTACATTTAAGTCTTTAATCCATCTTGAGTTTATTTTTGTATATGATGAAAGGAAGGGGTCCAGTTTTAATCTTCTGCATATGACCAGCCAGTTATCCCAGCGTTGTTTATTAAATAGAAATCCTTTCCCCTTTTGCTAGTTTTTGTTGACTTTGTCAATGATCAGAGGGTTGTAGGTGTGTGGCTTTATTTCTGGGTTCTCTAACCTGCTCCATTGGTCTGTGTATATGTTTATATAGTACCATGCTGTTTTGGTAATGTGTTCTTGTAGTATATTTTGAAGTGGGGTAGTGTGATGCCACTGTCAGTGGGGTGTTGAAGTCTCTCAGCATTATTCTGTGGGTATCTAAGTCTCTTTGTAGGTGTCTAAAAACTTGTTTTATGAATCTGGATGTTCTAGTATTAGGTGCATATATATTTAGGATAGTTTAATCTTCTTGTTGTGTTGAACTTTTCATCATTGTCAGGGTCCTTTGTCCTTTTGGTATAAAGTCTGTCTTGTCTGAAATTAGAATAGCAACCTTTGTTTTTTTTTTTTCCACCCCATTTGCTTGGTAGATTTTTCTCCATCCCTTTACTTTAAGTCTGTGGGTGTCACTGCATTTGAGATGGGTCTCTTGAAAACAACATACAGTTGGGCTTTGCTTCTTTATCCAACTTGTCACTCTGCACCTTTTAAGTGGGGTATTATAGTCTGTTTATATTCAAGGTTAATATTGATATGTGTAGATTTGTCATTGTGTTGTTATGTAGACATATTATGTAGTTGCTTTATAGTGTCAATAGTCTAGATACTTAGGTGTGTCTCTGTGGTGGCCATTAATGATCTTTCATTTCTATGTTTAGGATTATTAAGGACCTCTCATAAGGCAGGTCTGGTGCTAGCTTATCTGAAAGGGATTTTGTTTCTCCTTCATTGATGAAGCTTACTTTTGCTGGATATGAAATTTTTGGTTGCAGTTTCTTTTCTTTAAGAATGTGAAGGCTGGACATGGTTGCTTATACCTGTAATCCTAGCACTTTTGGGAGGCCGAGGCAGGAGGATTACTTGAGCCCAGGAGTTTGAGACCAATCTGAGCAATATAGTGACACCTTGCCCCTGCAAAAAATTTTTAAAAATTAGGTGAGCATGACAGCATGTGCTTGTAGTCCCAGCTACTTAGGATACTGAGGTGGCAGGATCACTTGAGCCTGGGTGGAGGAGGTTGCAGTGAGCCAAGATTGCACCACTGGCATCCATCCTGGGTGACAGAACAAGACCCTGTCTCAAAAAAAAGAAAGAAAAGAAAAGAAAAGGAAACATTGCTTAATACAGGCCCCCAAACTCCTCTGCCATGTAGGATTTTTGCTGAAAGATCTGCTTTTAGCTTTATGTGTTTCCCTTTGTAGGTAACCTACCCCTCTGTCTAGCTGCCCTTAATATTTTTTCTTTCCAGTTGACGTTGGAAAATCTGATAACTGTGTCTTGGGGGATGGCTATTCTATATAGTATCTTACTGGGGCTCTCTGAATTTTCTGAATTCGAATGTTGACCCCTCTAGCAAGGTTGGAGAAATTTTTTGGACAGTATCCTCAATTATGTTTTCCAAGTTTCTTGCTCCCTCTCTCTCTCCCTCTCTTTCTGGGTTACTGATGAGCTTTAAATTTTTTTTTTTTTTTTTTTTTACATAATCCCATATTTCTTGGAGGTTTTGATCATTCTCTTTCATTATTTTTTCTGTATTTTTATCTGACTGAGTAGATTTGAAGACCTAAGTTTTGAGCTCTGAGATTCTTTCCTCAGCTTGGTTGATTCTGCTGTTAATACTTCCAATTGTATTTCGAGATTCTTGCAGTGAGTTTTTCAGCTCTATCAGATCAGTTTAGTTCTTTCTTAAAATGACTATTTTGTCTTTCACCTTTTGATCATTTTACTGGATTCCTTAGATTTCTTGAATTGGGTTTCAACTTTCTGCTGAACCTTGATGATCTTCATTGCCATCCAGGTTCTGAATTCTAGGTCTGTCATTTCAGCCATTTCAGCCTGGTTAAGAACCATTGCTGGGGAGCTGTGTGGTTGTTTGAAAGAAAGACAACACTCTGGTATTTTGAGTTGCCAGAGTTCTTGGTTTCTGGCAAGAACGTCAGCCCAGACGGATGAATTGTTTTTCCTCTGTCTGGGTTCCTTTAATATTTGAAGTTGCTGTCCTTCAAATGGGGCTTTTTCTTTTATATTCCTTGATGCCATTGAGGTTTACTATGGCGTAAGTTGGGTTTAGTTGACTGGCTTTGTTTCTGGATGATTTCAGAGGACTCAGGCTCAGCTCAGTGCTCCTGGGCTACATGCTGTAACTGTGGGGGACTGGGACCAGACTCATCGCTTTGCTTGCTGGCCTCTTGAGGTTTAGCACCTGCTGCACTGGAGGGTTTGAGGTGTTCCTGGTTCACTGGCAACCATACTTCAATGGGGCAGTGGCAGAAGAGTTTGCACTCATGTGTACATGCCAACAGTGGCTGAGTAGTAGCATGGTGAGGTCTGGGCATGTGCACCAGTGGTGGTGGCACAGCAGGGTCCATGTTTGCAGTGTATTGGCAGTGGCAAGACAGCAGCATAGTGGGGTTCACATGTACCGGTGGTTCACTGATGGGGATGGGGGTGGAGCTCTGGTGCCAAGGCCATGCACCATGTGCATACTAGGAAAAGCAGTGTGGGAAAGCCATAGTTGAGTACATGCCAGCAGAGTGGCTGGGGGAGGATGCAGTGCAGACAGGTGTGCGCTGGCAAAGCAGTGTGAGGAGGCTATTGGTGGGTGCACATTGGCAGGGTCCGTCTAATGGTAAGATGGCATCTGCTGGCCAAGGAGCTATGTTGGTGGCCACTAGGAAGTGCCCCAGTTGGGCATCTGGGGCCACACTGCAAGTGACCTTGGCCGTGGAGGGACCCCAGAGGAGTCTGGCAGACAGGGGGCACTCAGATAAGACTGGCCCCATCATGTGGGCAAGACTCTCCTGCTCTGTCCAGGTCCAACAGTCAATGAAGGCCAAAGCCACTTAGAGGAACACAGCAGGTCTTGGGGAGATTGGTGTTCCTGACTGTACTCCACTGTAGCCATTCCTGTGCCAAACCTTTTGGGCTCTATACAGGGTAGAGTCCTGTTCCTGCCACTTTTCCAGGCAGTTCTCTTTGCCAACTTAAATATCTGTGGGGGTCATGAGGTCTTCTGCAGCTAAGATTCCAGAGGTCAATGGCAAGAGTGGGCGACTCCTCACCTGTTTAACTCACCCCTTCCCAAGGAGCCACTGGGGGCTGAGAATGAGTCATGGTGCTTGGCAGCCCAGTGCAGTGTTCCCAGCTTCTACCCAGGGTCTGTGTACTCCCTCCAACCACCCTCAATGCCTTCCTTCTGAAGATCTGCTTAGAGTGTGCCGGTCTTCCCGATGGTCTGGTCTTTTGGTGGAAGATGCTCTTCCTGGCTGCGTCTAGTCAACCATCTTGGTTCCCTTCCTTCTTTCTCAGTTCCTGGAGGATGGAAGTCTGAGTTAAGTGTGCTGACATGGTCAGATTCTGTTGAGGGTTATCTTCCTTTGCACACAGTCACTATCTTGCTGTGAGCTCACATGATTTCTTATTTGTACATCTAATTTCTTGGCTTTTCTGGTGTTCTAGAGTTCTCCCTATGGATCTCCTAATATCTGCAGGCCACAGAATGACAGAGGCTGCAGCCAAGTCACCCGAGGCCTCCCAGAAAAAAGGGGATACAACACTGGAGATGGGTCTCTGAGCTTGGTGCACACACAAAGTCCCTGCCAAATTGTGGAAGATGCTGCATGGTGCTGAGTTTGTAATTTGTTAGCGTGTTATTAAGGTAGATGTAATGTTCTTACATAGTATTTCTAATTACTTTATTTTTATGACTTATTGTTTCTTCATATTACTAATACTTTCTTTTTTCTCTTTGAGTTTATTTTTTATATATCTGTTTTTAGTTTGTGTGTTCCTATAATTCTGCTTCATATAGTTTTTGCTTTTTAGGTTGTAATTATAATACTCAAGTATCTTAAGTATTTTCATCTGTATGTTTGAATTGAGGTTTTTGCCTGTTTTACCAGGTAATGTATACTGAGAAAAGGGCTCAAAAGACCAATTTTTTCTTCCCTTAACTTTTATGTTAAAGTTCTGGTACATGTGCAGGATGTGCAGGTTTGTTACAGGTAAACATGTGTCGTGGTGGTTTGCTGCACAGATCATCCCATCACCTAGTTATCAAGCCCAGCCTCCATTAACTATTCTTCCTGATGTTCTCCTTCCCCTTGCCCTCCCCAGCAGGTCCCAGGGTGTGTTGTTCCCCCCAATGTGTCTACATGTTCTCATTGTTCAGCTCCTGTTAGTGAGAATATGCAGTGCTTGATTTTCTGTTCCTGTGTTAGTTTGCTGAGGATAGCAACTTCCAGCTCCATCCATGTTCCTGCAAAGGACACGATCTCATTCCTTTTCATGGCTGCATAATATTCCATGTGTATATGTACCACATTTTCTTTATCCAGTTTATCATTGATGGGCATTTAGGTTGATTCCACGTCTTTGATATTGGGAATAGTGCTGCAGTGAACATATATATGCATGTATCTTTATAAAAGAATGATTTATATTCATTTGGGTATATACCCAGTAATGGGATTGCTGTGTCAAATGGTATTTCTAGGTCTTTTGAGAAGACCTAGGAAGAATCGCCACACTGTCTTCCACAATGGTTGAACTTATTTACACTCCCACCAACAGTGTAGAAGTATTCCTTATAATTTGCAACCTTGCCAGCCTCTGTTGTTTAATTTCTAATGCGAATTTAAGAAAGATTAACCTTCTGAAGATAGATGGTAACTGCAAGAGGCTGGAATGGTCATTAAACTGGGATGCAGATCTTACCTCTTTGAAGGATAGGGATAGAGGGAAAGAAGAAAGGAAGAGATGGAGAGAAGTAGGAAAGGAAGGGATGGAGGTAAGAAGAGAAAGGAGAGGAGGGTAGGAAGGAATGTGGGGGGAGGGAGGGAGGGAACGTAGTGGGGCAGGGAGGGAGAAAGTACAGAAGGTAGGAAGGATGGGAAGGTAAGAGGGATGTTTTTAGACAACTTATAATTGAATCCAGTAACTCTGGAAGGAAGGTGGGGAGGGAGAGAGAGAGATCTTAGCCTGCAGGCAAGAGGGGAGGGAGGGATCTTAACTTGTAAGAAGGGAGAGAGGAGGGGCAGGCAGGAGGGATTTTAGCCTCCAAGAAGTGTGTGAGAGATGCCCTTGCAGGATCTTAGCCTGGAAGGAGGCAGGGAGAAACACAAGGAGGGAGGGAGAGAAGGGGTCTTAGTCTGCAATGCAATCCTAAGAACATTTGGAAAAGTTGATAGGAAATCTCATAGATCTACTTTAGCATCCCTGCCATGCTCAGTCATTGGTTGGGATCATCTCATGAAAGTATGATCTCTGTGTAAACATGACGATTATTCAGAGTATGGCAGCTGGGGCCATCGATCACTGACACTTCTTGCAGTGGGAGGTCTGCAAGGTACATTCTCATGGCCTCCATGCTCCCCACCACTCTATTTTGTTGCTTTACTTTGAAATATCCTGAATTTCCTATGAGAATATTAATCATTCAGTAGCTATATTAATAGCAAATTGTTCCTTTATTTCTTCTCTTTACTTGCAAATCTTTTTTGTTTTGTTTTGTTTGTTTGTTTGTTTTATTGTACTTTAAGCTCTGGGGTAGATGTGCACATCATGCAGGGTTGTTGCATAGGTACACACATGCCATGGTGGTTTGCAGTCTCTGGCCCCCCATCGCCTATATCAGGCATTTCTCCCAGTGTTTTCCCTCCCCAGCTTCCCCACCCCTGCTGTCCCTCCTCTAGCCCCCCACCCCCCAACCTACTCTAGTGTGTGATGTTCCGCTCCCTAAGCCCACATGTTCTCATTGTTCAACACCCGCCTATGAGTAAGAATGTGTGGTGTTTGGTTTTCTGTTCTTGTGTCAGTTTGCTGAGAATGATGGTTTCCAGATTCGTCCATGTCCCTACAAAGGACACCAACTCATTGTTTTTTATGGCTGCATAGCATTCCATGGTGTATATGTGCCATATTTTCCTTGTTCAGTCTATCATCGATGGGCATTTGGGTTGGTTCCAGGTCTTTGCTATTGTAAACAGTGCTGCAGTGAACATACATGTGCATGTGTCTTTATAGTAGAATGATTTATAATCCTTTGGGTATATACCCAGTAATGGGATTGCTGGGTCAAATGGAATTTCTGTTTCTAAATACTTGAGGAATCACTGCACTGTCTTCCACAATGGTTGAACTAATCTACAGTCCTACCAGCAGTGTAAGAGTGTTCCTTTTTCTCCGCCTTCTTGCCAGCCTCTGTTGCCTCAGAATTTTTAATGATCACCATTCTAACTGGCATGAGATGGTATCTCAACATGGTATCTCAACGTGGTTTAGATTTGCATTTCTCTAATGACCAGTAATGTTGAGCATTTTTTCATATGTTTGTTGGCCACATAAATATCTTCTTTAGAAAAGTGTCTATTTATATCCTTTGCCCACTTTTTGATGGGGTTGTGTGTTTTTTTCTTGTAAATCTGCTTTAGTTCTTTGTAGATTCTGGATAGTAGCCCTTTGTCAGACAGGTAGATTGCAAAAATTTTTTCCCATTCTGTTGGTTTCTGGTTAACTCCAATGATTGTTTCTTTTGCTGTGCAGAAACTCTTAAGTTTAATTAGACCCCATTTGTCTATTTTGGCTTTTGTTGCCAATGCTTTTGGTGTTTTAGTCATGAAGTCCTTGCCTATGCCTATGTCCTGAATGGTATTGCCTAGGTTTTCTTCTAGAGTTTTTATGGTGATAGGTCTTATGTTTAAATCTTTAATGCACTGGGAGTTAATTTTAGCGTAAGGTATAGGAAAGGGGTCCAGTTTCAGCTTTCTGCACACGGCTAGCCAGTTCTCCCAACATCATTAATTGAACAGGGGATCCTTTCCTCATTGCCTGTTTTTGTCAGTTTCTCAAAGATCAGATGGTTGTAAATGTGTGGCATTGCTTCCAGGACCTCTGTTCTGTTCTGTTGGTCTATATCTCTGTTTTGGTACCAGTACCATGCTGTTTTGATTACAGTAGCCTTGTAGTATAGTTTGAAGTCAAGTAGCGTGATGCCTCTAGCTTTGTTCTTTTTGCTTAGGATCGTCTTGGCTATGTGGGCTCTCTTTTGGTTCCATATGAAGTTTAAAGTGGTTTTTTCCAGTTCTGTGAAGAAGGTCAATGGTAGCTTGATAGGGATAGCATTGAATCTGTAAATTACTTCGGGCAGTATGGCCATTTTCACAGTATTGATTCTTCCTAACCATGAGCATGGGATGTTTTTCCATCTGTTTGTGTCCTCTCTTATTTCCTTGAGCAGTGGTTTGTAGTTCTCCTTGAAGAGGTCCTTTGCATCCTTTGTTAGTTGTATTCCTAGGTATTTTATTCTCTTTGTAGCAATTGTGAATGAGAGTTCACTCATGATTTGGCTCTCTGTTTGTCTGTTATTGGTGTATAGGAATGGTTGTGATTTCTGCACATTGATTTTGTATCCGGAGACTTTGCTGAAGTTGCTTATCAGCTTAAGAAGATTTTGGGCTGACATGATGGGGTCTTGTAAATATGCAGTCATGTCGTCTGCAAATAGAGACAATTTGACTTCCTCTTTTCCTAATTGAATAACCTTTATTTCTTTTTCTTGCCTAATTGCTCTGGCTAGAACTTCCAATACTATATTGAATAGGAATGGGTGAGAGAGGGCATTCTTGCCTAGTGTCAGTTTTCAAAGAGAATGCTTCTGGTTTTTGCCTATTCAGCATGATATCGGCTGTGACTTTGTCGTAAATAGCTTTTATTTATGTTAAGATACATTCCATCAGTACCTAGTTTATTGAGAGTTTTTAGCATAAAGGGCTGTTTAATTTTGTCAAAGGCCTTCTCTGCATCTATTGAGATGATGATGTGGTTTATTCTTTGGCTCTGTTTATATGATGGATTATGTTTACAGATTTGCATATGTTAAACCAGCCTTGCATCCCCAGGATGAAGCCTACTTGATCGTGACGGATAAGCTTTTTGATGTGCTGTTGCATTTGGTTTGCCAGTATTTTATTGAAGATTTTTTGCATCGATGTTCATCATGGATATTGGCTTGAAGTTTTCTTTTTCAGTTGTGTCTCTGCCAGGATTTGGTAACAGGATGATATTGGTCTCATAAAATGAGTTAGGGGACGATTCCCTCTTTTTGTATTGTTTGGAGTAATTTCAGAAGGAATGGTACCAGCTCCTCTTTGTATGTCTGGTAGAATTTGGCTGTAAACCTGTCTGGACCTGGACTTTTTTTGATTGGTAGGCTATTAATTGCTGCCTCAACTTCAGATCTTGTTATTGGTCTATTCAGGGATTCAACTGGTTTAGTCTTGGGAGAGTGTAAGTATCCAGGAATTTATCCATTTCTTCCGGATTTGCTGGTTTATGTGTGTAGAGTTGTTTGTAGTAATCTCTGATGGTGTTTCGTATTTCTGGGCTTCGGTGGTGATAACCCCTTTATCATTTTTTATTGCATCTATTCGAGTCTTCTCTCTTTTCTTTTTTATTAATCTGGCTAGCGGACTGTCTATTTTGTTGATTTTTTCAAAAAACCAGCCCTTGTTTTTATTGATTTTTTGAAGGGTTTTTTGTGTCGCTATCTCCTCAGTTTTGCTCTGATCTTAGTTATTTCTTGTCTTCTGCTCACTGTTGAGTGTTTTTGATCTTGCTCCTCTAGCTCTTTCAATTTTGATGATAGGGTGTTGATTTTAGATCTTTGCTCGCTTCTCATGTGAGCATTTATTGCTATAAATTTCCCTCTAGACACTACTTTAAATGTGTCCCAGAGATTCTGGTACATTGTGTCTTCATTCTCATTGGTTTTGAAGAACATCTTTTTTCTGCCTTCATTTCATTGTTTTATCTATTTGTCATTCAGGAGCAAGTTGTTCAGTTTCCATGTAGTTGTGTAGTTTTGGGTGAGTTTCTTAATCCTGAGTTCTAATTTGATTGCGCTGTGATCTGGATATGATTTCCATTCTTTTGCATTTGCTGAGGAGTGATTTACTTCCAATTATGTGGTCAATTTTAGAGTTAGTGCGATTTGGTGCTGAGAAGAATATATATTCTGTGGATTTGGGGTGGAGAGTTCTGTAGATGTCTATTAAGTCCCCTTGGTCTAGATCTGCTTTCAAGTCCTGGATATCCTTGTTGATTTTCTGTCTCATTGATCTGTCTGATATTGACAGTGGAGTGTTAAAGTCTCCCACTGTTATAGTGTGGGAGTCTAAGTCTCTTTGTAGGTCATTAAGAACTTGCTTTATGTATCTGGGTGCTCCTGTATTGGGTGCATATATATTTAGGATAGTTAGCTCTTCTTGCTGCATTGATCCTTTTACCATTATGTAATGTCTTTCTTTGTCTCTTTTGATCTTTGTTAGTTTGAAGTTCATTTTATCAGAGACTAGGATTGCAACCCCTGTCTTTTTTTTTTTTTTTTTTTTTTTTTTTAATGCTCTTCATTTGCTTGGTAAATCTTCTTCCATCCCTTTATTTTGTTACAGGTTGGTTGTTTTGCCTGTTAGTTGATGCAGTTTCATTGCATCATTGGTCTTTACCATTTGGTACATTTTTGTAGTGGCTGGTACTGGTTGTTCTTCTCATGTTTAGTGCTTCCTTTAGAAGCTCTTGTAAGGCAGTCGGTGGTGACAAAGTCAGCAGTTGCTTGTCGGTAAAGGATTTTATTTCTCCTTCACTTATGAAGCTTAGTTTGGCTGGATTTAAGAGTCTGGGTTGCAAGTTCTTTTCTTTAAGGATGTTGAATATTGGCCCCCACTCTCATCTGGTTTGTAGGGTTTCTGCCAAGAGATCCACTGTGAGTCTGATGGGCTTCCCTGTGTGGGTGACCTCACCTTTCTCTCTGGCTGCTCTTAGCATTTTTTCCTTCATTTCAACCCTGGTGAATCTGATGATTATGTGCCTTGGGATTGCTCTTCTTGAGGAGTATCTTTGTGGTGTTCTCAGTATTTCCTGGATTTTAATGTTGGCCTGCCTTGCTAAGTTGGGGAAGTTCTCCTGGATAATATCCTGGAGAGTGTTTTACAGCTTGGATTCATTCTCCCTGTCACATTCAGATATACCAATCAAGTGTAGATTAGGTCTTTTCACATAATCCTATATTTCTTGGAGGCTTTGTTCATTTCTTTTTACTCCTTTTTTTCTCTAGTCTTGCCTTCTTGTTTTATTTCACTGAGTTGATCTTCAATCTCTGATCTTTTCTTCTGCTTGATTTATTCAGCTATTGAAACTGGTGTACGCCTCCCAAAGTTCTCGTGCTGTGTGTTTCAGCTCCATCAAGTCGTTTATGTTCTTCTCTAAGCTGTTTATTCTAGATAGCATTTCATCTAACCTTTTTTCAAGGTTTTTAGTTTCTTTGCATTGGGTTAGAACATGTTCCTTTAGCTCAGAGAAGTTTGTTATTACCCACCTTCTGAAGCCTGCTTCTGTCAGTTCGTCAAACTTACTCTCCATCTGTTTTGTTTCCTTGCTGGTAAGGAGTTGTGATCCCTTGGAAGAGGAGAGACATTCTGGTCTTTGATGGTTTCATCCTTTTTGTGCTGGTTTCTTCCCATCTTCATGGATTTATCTAGCTTTGATTTCAGGGAGCCGCTTGATCATGCAGTGTTTCTTGTCTGCCTGTAGAGGTGCTGCTGGGCTGCCACCAACTCAGTCTGGCTGCTGAGTAGGCCTCCTGTGTCTTTTGTTTACACAGGGAGATTAGGCCTGCCTCTGTAATGGCGGATGCCCTTCCTCCCACTGAGCTCGATCCGTCCGGGTCCAGCTTGAACTGAAGTGCTGGCTGCGAAACCCTCAAGCAAGAGGGCTTCGCCCTGCAGGGCTTTGTGCAGGGAGGGACCCACCTAGCCTATCGCCGGTCTCCCTACTTTGTAGCACCCCCTCTCTCTGGGGGGCCGGTAGCTCCGTCCCGCAGGCTCTCCTGGCGAGCCAGTGTGTCCGCCTAGATGTGTGCCGATAATCCGCAGCATCGGCTGGGGCTGCTATTCAACTCTTTGCAGGTAACTCGGGTGCCTTTTCAGCCTGGCGAAGGTCTCCTGGTCTGTGGCTTGCAGAGGCTTTGGGAGAAGCACAGTATCTGGACCGATGTGCCGATGGGGGAAATCCCCCGATCTTCCAGTCAGATGCACTTCCCGGGTGGAGCAGCACCCTTCCCTGCCTCAGTTTACCCTCTTTGGGCTATGCCCACTGTCCAACCAGTCCCTTTGAAATGAACCAGGTACTTTATTTGTTTCTGTTCGGCCAGCTTGGCAGAAGTCCCTGTCTTTTTCAGATTTTTTTTTTCGTGTACTATTTTTTCATTTTTTGGTGTCCTCTTCAATTTCTTTTATCAGTGTTTTATAGTTTTAATCACAAAGACCTTTCACTTTACTCCTTAATTCCTAGATATTTAATTTTAATTGTGGCTATAATAAATGGGATTCTTTTTTATTTCTTTTTCAGATTTTTCACTGTTAGCATACAGGAATGCTACTCAATTTTGTATGCTGATTGTGTATCCTGCAATGTTACTGAATTTGTTTGTTATTTCTGACAGTTTACTTGTGGAGTCTGTGTGTTTTTCCAAATATAAGATTATATCATCTGCAAACAAGGATAATTTAACTTCTTCCTTTCCAATTTGAATGTCCTTTATTTATTTCTCCTATCTGATTGCTCTAGCTAGGACTTCCAATACTATGGTGAATAATAGTGGCCAAAGTAGACATCCTTGTCATATTTCATATCTGAGAGGAAAGGCTTTCAGTTTGTCCCCATTCAGTATGATACCAGCTGTGGGTTGTCATATATGGCTTTATTATTCCTTCTATACCCAATTTTTTGATGGTGTTTATTGTGACTGAATGTTGAATTTTATCCGATGCTTTTCAGCATCAGTTGAAATCCTCATATGGTTTTTGTTCTTCATTGTCTTGATATGCTGTATCACACTGATTGATTTGCATACATTGAACACCTCCTTACATCCCTGGGATAGACCCCACTTGGTCATATTGAATAATCTTAAGTGTGTTGTTGAATTTGGTTTGCTAGTATTTTGTTGAGGGTTTTTACATTAATACTTTGATCAAAGATATTGGCCTGTAGTTTCCCTTTTTTGGTATGTCTTTTTCTGGTTTTGGCATCAGGTTAATACTGTCCTCGTAGAGTAAGTTTGGAAGTGTTTCATCGTTCTCTATTTTTTTGAAACAGTTTAGGATTTGTGTTAGTTCTTCTTTAAATGTTTGGTAGAATTCAGCAGTGAAGCCATTGAGTTCCAGGCTTCTCTTTACTGGGAGACTTTATTAGGGCTTCTATCTCATTACTTGTTATTTTTCTGTTCAGGTTTTGGGTTTCTTCATGGTTCAATCTTAGTAGGTTGTATATCTCTAGGAATTTGTTCATTTCTTTGAGATTTTCCAACTTATTGGCATATAGTTGCTCCTAGTAGCTGCTAATGATCCTTTGAATTTCTATAGTATCAGTTGTAATGTCTCCTTTTTCATATCTGATTTTATTTACTTGGATCTTCTCTTTTTCTTCTTAGTCTAGCTAAAGGTTTTTCAATTCTGTTAAACTTTTCAAAAAACCAACTTTTTTGTTTCATTGGTCTTTTGTATTGTTTTCTTCATTTCAATTTTATTTCTGCTCTGATATTTATTTATTTATTTTCTACTAATTTTGTGTTTGCTTAGTGCTTGCTTTTTTAGTTAAGATGCATCATTAGGTTTTCTATTTGACATTTTTCTTCTTTTTTGATGTAGGCACTGTAGCTATAAACTTTTCTCTTTATACTACTTTTGTCTCGTCAGTTTTGGTATGTTGTATGTCCAATATCATTCATTTCAAGAAATTTTTCAATTTTCATCTTAATTTCTTCATTGACCCACTTGTCATTCAGGAGCATGTTGTTTAATTTCCATGTATTTGTATAGTTTCCAAATTTCCTTTTGCTATTTATTTCTAGTTTCCACTATGATCAGAGAAGATGTTTGATATTATTTCAATTTTTAAAAGTGTTTTAAGACCTGTTTTGTGAACTAACATATGGTCTTTCCATGTATGATCCATGAGAAAATTGTATATTCTGCAACTGTTGGATGAAATGTTTTGTAAATATCTGTTAGGTCCATTTGGTCTACAGTGCAGATTAAATTCAATGTTTCATTGTTGGTTTTCTGTCTGGATGATCTGTCCAGTGCTGAAAGTGGGGTGTTGAAGTCTCCAGCTCATATTGGGGCCTATCTTCTTCTTTAGCTCTAATAATATTTGCTTTATATATCTGGGTGCTCCTCACTATAACCTCCACTTCCCAGGCTCAAGCGACCCTCCTATCTCAGCTCCCCGCCAACCCCAAGCAGCTGGGACCACAGGCGTGCGCCACCATTCCTGGCTAATTTTTTTGTATTTTTGGTAGAGATGGAGTTTTGCCATGTTGCTCAGGCTTGTCTCAAAATACTGAGCTCAGGCACTCCTCCTGCTTTGGCTTTTCAAATTGCTGGTATTATAGGCATGACCCACTGTGCCCAGCCTCACTCTTTGTATTTTTATTAGAGAGTTTAGTCCGTTTACATTCAATGTTATTATTGATAAGTAGGAATTTACTCCTGCCATTTTGTTATTTGTTTTCTGGTTGTTTTACATTCTTCTCTTCCTTCTTTCTGTCTTTCCTGTCTTCCTTTTAGTGCAGGTGGTTTTCTCTGGTGGCATGCTTTAATTTCTTGCTTTTTATTTTTTGTGTATCTGTTGTATGTTTTTCAATTTGAGGTTACCATGGGATTTGTAAATACTGTCTTACAACCCATTATTTCACACTGATGATAACCTAACACTGATTGCCTAAACAAGCAAACAAAAATGCAAAAAGAAAACTGATAAACACTCTACACTTTAACTTCATCCCCATGCTTTTTACCTTTTTCTTATTTCCCTTTACATCTTATTATTCCTTGTCCTGAAAAGCTGTTGTAGCTATTATTTTTGATTGCTTCCTCATTTAGTCTATTTAAGTCAAGAGAAGTTTACATACCACAATTACAGTGTTATAATATTCTGTGCTTTTCTGTGTGCTTACTATAACCCGTGAGTTTTGTACCTTCAAATGATTTTCTTCTAGTTCATTAACATCCTTTTCTTTCGGATTGAGGAACTCCCGTTAGCATTTCTTAGAGGACAAGTATGGTGTTGATGAAATCCCTTAGCTTTTTTTTGTCTAGGAATGTCTTTATTTCTCCTTCATCGTTAAAGGATATTTTCACCAGACATACTATTCTCGACTAAAAGGGTTTTTTTCTTTAACACTTTAAATATTTCATGCCACTCTTTCATGGCCTGTAAGGTTTCAACTGAAAAATCTGCTGCCAGACACATTGGAGCTCCATTGTATGTTATTTGTTTCTTTTCACTTACTGCTTTTAGGATCCTTTCTTTATCCTTGACCTTTGGGAGTTTGATTATTAAATACCACGAGGTAGCCTTCTTTTGGTTAAATCTGTTTGGTATTCTATAACCTTCTTTAACTTGAATGTTGATATCCTTTTCTGTGTTTGGGATGTTCTCTGATATTATGCCTTTGAATAAACTTTCTATCCCCATCTCTTTCTGTACCTCTTCTTTAAGGCCAATAACTCTTAGATTTGCCCTTTTGAGGCTATTTTCTAGATCTCATAGGTGTACTTCATTGTTTTTTAAAATTATTTTTTCTTTTATCTCCTCTGACTACACAGTCAGAGGCTATTTTCAAATAGCCTGTCTTCAAGTTCACTTATTCTTTCCTCTGCTTAATCAGTGCTGCTAAGAGACTCCAATGCATTCTTCAGCATGTCATTGCATTTTTCAACTCTAGAGTTACTGCTTAATTCTTTAGTTATTTCAATCTCTTTGTTATTTATCTGGTAGAATTCTGAATTCCTTCTCTGTGTTATCTTGAATTTTTTGAGTTTCTTCAAAACAGCTATTTTGAATTCTCTGTCTGAAAGGTTATCTATCTCTCTTTTTCTAGGATTGGTTCCTAGTGCCTTGTTTGTTTAGTTCATTTGGTGAGGTCATGTTTTCCTGGAGGTGCTCTTTGGTGTCTGAGCATTCAGCAGTTATGTATTTATTCTAGTCTTCACAGTCTGGGCTTGTTTTTGCCTGTCCTTTTTGAGAAGGCTTTCCAGGTATTCAAAGGGACTTTGGCCAAAAGCCCAATTATGCTGTGGTTTTTGCAGATTCATAGACGTACTACCTTGGTGGTCATGGGTAAGATAAAGAAGAATTCTCTGGACTACCAGGCAAAGACTCTTGTTCTTTCCCCTTACTTTCTCCCAAAAATACAGATGCTATCTCTGTCTCTCTGTGCTGAGCCACCTGGAATTGGGGCTGTGCTGATGCAAGCACTCCTGTGGCCACCACCACTGAGATTGTGCTGGGTCAGATCTGAAGCCAGCACAGCACTGGGCCTTGCCCAAGGCCTTTCCCTTCAGGACGGTGAGTTCCCCCAGGTCCTGGGTATGTCCAGAGATGCTGTCTGGGAACCAGGGATTGGAGTCAAAAACCTTAGCAATTTGCCTGATATTCTGTTCTACTGTGGCTAAGCTGGCATTCAAACCAAAATACACATTCCTTTTCACTCTTTCCTCTCCTTTCCATAGGCAGAAGAGTCTCTGCCTGTGACCACCACCTTCACTTATCCTCGGGGTTGTGCCAGGTCATCACTGATATTCACTTAAAGCCCAAGGGCTCTTCTGTCAGTGTATAGTGAATGCTCCCAGGCCTGGGATTCATCCTTCAGGGCAGTAGGTGCCCCTCTGGCCCAGGGCAGTTCCAGAAATGCTGTCTACGAGCCTAGCCCTGGACTTGGAGACCCCAAGAGCCTCCTTGTTTCTCTGCCCAGCCATGGCCAAGATGGTACCTGATTTTTGATTCTTGTGACAGTGCTTTTCTGTGTGCAGATTCTTGTTAAAATTTGGTGTTCCTGCAGCAGAGACCAATGATCTAGGCTTCTGTTCCACCATCTTGCTTCTTCTTTCTTCAGGAAATGTTTGTTAAACATACAAATACAAGTTGTTTCAGTCAGTGAGGGGACTGTTCATTTTTCCATGTTTTCTTACAGAAGCAGGAAGATTGATGGCTTGGTATTATGTTACATTTGAGACGGTGAAGAAATTTTATACAATCAGTGGAAAAGAAACCTTATCAGATCTGGTAAATTAATTTTCACTAGAAAATAAATACATAATGATGTATAAAATAATATTTGAGAAACAACTAATTTGTATATCTCATATAATTTAAGAATTAATGAGCAGAAATGAAGGCATTTCTAAGAATGCATATGTCTCCTCCGGTATAATTCTGATCATGAGATATGGAATTGTCCTTCTTAGAATATATTTTCTGTTTTAACTCTTATCAGAACTAAGAAAATTTATGTACAAAACCAAAGTAGGTATGGCAACTACTTTACAACTTAGGCGATAATGCTAATTACCTTGGTAGTGGCTATAGAATGTAATAACATGTAAGAAAGATTCCAAGATGATGTGGTGTGATGTATTAGGAAAGTCTGCCATGAGTGAAGGACAGTGAGTTGCAGCATGTGTGCCATGTACTTGCAACCTCTCCTTAAATCTTTGCATCAGAATAGTGAGAACAATGGGAATAGAATAGTATTGGTGATGACCCAGATCAAATACTGGTTGTAGAGAAAATGGGAATAATAACAGGTTATGCTAAAATATCAACAGTGGGGCAACTTCGCAGCTGCAGCAGTGAACAGGACCTTAGGCATCTCATTGGTGCATGGTAACTGCATTGGTCTTTTCTTCCTTCACTCAGAACATGAATATGAAACAATATTTATAAAAGAAAATATTTACTCTCAAATTTAAGCCATTCATTTTTATTTAATTTGATTACTGTGGTAAGATTATTATAGTAAAAATTGCACAGCAGGATTCCAGTTGTGATTGAGGAGTCACATAAACAACAATTGATGAAAAATAGAAGGTTTGTATTTTTAGGTAAACATTCTTAACTAAGGAGAAATCAAGAGTAGAAAACACCCACTATTAACATTAACTCATCTGATCTTGAGTTCAGCAAGTGTATAAGAAAATTAAAACAAGGGTTAGTTCCATTTTAGATATGTGGAAAATGAAAGCACAGAGACTCCTTTTTTTGTTATCTGGCAGAAGTAGGCTCTAGAATCCAAATTTCCTAATATCTAAAACATTCTTTCTGTGACTAAGTTATCCTCAATTGAGACAATGATTTGCAAACTATAGAACAGTAGAATAATAGTAGTAGTAGTATTAACAGAAGCAATGTTTATTGAGGACTTATTTATTACTATATGGTAGGCACTGGGCTAGATATTTTAAATTGTATCTTGTTAATCTTTAAAATCTTATTTGTATAGTCCCGGTGTCTAATGTAATGTCTGGTATATAATAGGAGTTTGTAAGCATTTGTTAGTCAATGAATGAATCCTTAAAGAAGCAAAATGTATAAAGCGGGTTTTTAACTCTTGTTACGTTAATTGATAAAACTATGATGATTTAAAGCAGTATAAAAAATAAATAAATTTTGAGAAAGAAGATGAGAGGAAAGAAACAAAAAATAGACTTCATTAAATGGACAACTTCTGAAATGTTATAGGTTACAATGATAGCTGGCTGCAAGGAATTTCTAGATATACAGTTAAGAATAAATGAAAAGAAAACACTGAATACTTTGAACAAAGATCCAAATCGGATAACTATCAGGTACAGAACTTACATATGTTTTAAATAATTTTAAGAGGTTTTATTTAATTAAAATAAATAATACATGTCTTACCATGTGGTTTTATTTATAGATTTCCAATGGAAGGAAGAATTAAAACAAGAGAAATGAAAGTAAATTGGTAAAGATGATTCATACTTATGAATGTTTTATTTTTTTGGTTTTGAAACATTTTACATTTGTTTTTCTTAATACAGAAAAATATACATAAAAAGGAGTCAGAATGTAGATGTGAAATTAATTTCTTAGAACTCTCAGACTTTAAAATTGATGATTTGTGAATACTTTTTCTTAAACATTTGTTCAGAGTAGATTCTGTTGAAGCAAGGTGGACGGTTGAAAGAAGACATGCTTCTTCTGTTTCTCATTGTCAGGAGTTTTCAAGTTAGCTTGAATGAAAACAATATATATAAAAATAATGGACTGTATGAAAACCTGTGTAATAAATGTCTATTGAATGGTAGTGGCATTCTGGGAGAGACAGAGTAAAAGCAACATTATGAGTAAAGGAGTGTATATTGACAGTGGATGACTATTCTGCCATAAATAGGGAGTTTATATGGAGATTAGTAATTGAAAGAGTAATTAAGGCTACACCATAACTTGTGTCTTTTAGCAGTTTGCAATCACAAATACAATGATACTGTCTTCTGCCATGCTAACTGCTTGGTTTTCTGAGTATGCAGGTCTTAGTGTTATGTAATTTAAGGTGAAATGGTTTTTTTAATGTGGCTCAATAAAACCAATTAGCCAAATAATTTCTTTTCCTCCATAGCTAGAGGAGGCCATCCTTTCTTTGGGATTCTTCCTGACATCTTATTAAATTTTATCTTCCAAATACCTTTAAGTCTATAAAGCAATCTTCTCATTGTTTTTTACATCTCATCAGGCAGATTTATAGCTTGTACCACAGAAGTTAATGTTTATTTTCTTAGGTTTATTTCTATATTCAAATATTTATTTCCATAAATTCATATAACCTTAGAGATCATATAGCCCAATCCTTTCATTTTACAGATGATGTAAGTGATCCACAGATAAGTTATGACTTCACCAAGGTTTTGTTGCTATCTAGAACTCTTGATTTTCTCATTTTCCCCCGAGTATACTGTGTTGCATAAATTATTGAGTCAAATTAAATCAAGTATTTTTCCACACTCATTTTCTTGGGAACACTTTATTTGCAATTTCAGTGCTTCTATTAACTTGGCCTTAAATTGGGTAATATATTATGTTGATTGAAGCTGTCAGATTTTAAAGTTAATTATTATACTTTATAATTTTTTAATACATATCATAATTTAGATTCCCATGATCGTTTCCTGCTTTTGTACATCTTAGTTAAGCATAGCCAAGAAAAGAGAGAGTGTGTATATGTGGGCTGGAAGGGCCTTAATCAAACATTTATAGTCTATTTGTAGGCAATGATGGCTAGTAGTTAACTTTTTCATGGCTTTGTCATGTCCCTATTACTTTGCTGAACTTCACATCTGTTCTTCTCCAAGTAGATGTTAATTCTCTTAGTTTTAGAATTCTATCCTTCAAGTTTCTGCCCTTTTAATTTTTTTTTTTTTTTTTTTGAGACAGAGTGTCACACTGTGGCCCAGGCTTGAGTGCAATGGCATGATCTTGGCTCATTGCAACCTCTGCCTCCCAGGCTCAAGTGATTCTCCTGCCTCAGCTTCTGTAGCTGGCATTACAGGCACATGCCATCACACCTGGCTAATTTTTGTAATTTTAGTAGTGACAGGGTTTCACCATGTTGGCCAGGCTGGTCCCGAACTCCTGACCTCAAAAGTGATCCACCTGCCTTGGCCTCCCGAAGTGCTGGGGTTACAGGTGTGATCCACCATGCCTGGCTCTGCCCTTTTAATTTAAGGCTATTTTAAAATTCTTCCTCGCTTTAATTCCTAGATCTTCCCTCTTCAGCACTAGCTCTGTTTTTTTAACTGGTATTTTTCAGTGAACTGACAGGGTATGATATGGAGCCACCAAACGAAGCCCTGAACTTCCCAACTCTGGATTTCTTTTACACATGAGAATAAACTGTTTGTATATAGACTGATATGGTCTGGTCATGGTTTAATCTAATTCTAACTGAATCAATACCTTATCTCATTTAATTCTTATACTAACCCTGGGTTAGTCATAACTACCATGTAACTCTGCCCCATTAGTTGAGGTGGTAGAAGTGCCACCTCACCTGAGGCTGTGGAACTTCTGTTTCTACTGAGGACAAGCTCAGGGGTAAGATTACAGGAAATCACTTCTTGCCTTATCTGGTGCGAGAAACCAAGAGTCCTGCCGTGGTTCTGTACCTACTAGCATAAATCTCTGTCCTTTCTCCTATCCCTGTTTTATTACTGCTTCTTGAAATAAGATTTCTGACAGGGAAGTATGATGTTGAAAAGTGTCTTATTTATTTATTAGAAATAATTGCTTTTTAATATAGATAAATATTTCTTCAAAAGTCTTATTTTTACTCCAGCAATTTTGTACTCCACATTTATGTATCCCTAGGTAGCTTAACAAGTTTTATTTACCCAGCATTTAAAAGCACACTATTCACATTTTTCCATCAGTTCCTTCTTTGTTAGTAATTGTGTATCTTTATAACTATTTCTTAATAGATGATATAAAATAATTTTCAGAACCATATACCATAGCCAAAAAATGTTAATAGCTTAAATTTCAGCTGTATGGATCCATTCCAGGAAGTGAGTTGATTACTTCTTTCAGTTTTCACATATCTTCTGCTAATCTAAATCATGAAATATAACTATTCTGTCCTTTTTCTTTGTGTAGCTGACTGTTTTGGTTTTATCAAGAGACCTCCTTCTACTGAGCAGTTTAGGAGGAAATTTGTTTTTTAAAAAGAGATTCCCTCAGGAGAGTAACAATATGTGTAATTTTAGTTAGAACCATCAGTGATTTGCATATCAATGTCTGATTAGGTAAGTTTATGGGCAAAACAGGTAGCAGAGAACCTGGGATATAGTAGGCACATAGGCACTAGTGTCTTTTTCCCCCTCATAACAACTATCACCTCAAATTTAGTAGCCAAGCAGCTGCTGGTTTTCAATAACCAGCTAATATGCTACTGACCTTCATACACTGAACAGAATTATCAGCACATAATACTATGCCTGGCATTTAATAACATTTAATAAGAATTTGTTGATAAAACACATTGTATTATTTTTGTATAATTCCTTGAAAAGAAATAAATAGTAGAGCTGAAAGACAGAACTGTCTTGGAGGAGAATATGAAAACAATTTGAGATGTGTTGAGATTAAAGTAACAGTCTAAGTGAAAGTCTCCTATAATTCATCAATCTAGAAATTATAATGAAAGTCTGAGATGAAATGAGATTTTTGAGACAAAGAGATTGAATAAAGAAGAGCAATAAATAATAAAGACAACTTTGAGGAGTCGGGAAAACAGGAATGAACTTTTATTGTTGACCTGCAATAATAATTATGCAAGATAGAGAATCATGTAGTATTGCAGAAATAAAGGCAGAGAAATGTTTTAAGAAGGAATACTTCAGTGAGTGATATCAACTACTATGAGATAGATAACCCTTACAAAGGAGTAACAGATTTTTTTTCTTTCTCCAAGTCTTATTCAGGCTCAACTAGGATGTATTCCCATACAAGATTTTGCTTTGACACAAGATACCGCAAAGATTTTCAGACAAGGCTCCCGAATTACAAGATGTATGTTACAGAATTAGTGGATTTTAAATATTTTTTCCCAATAAACTGATATACTAGATTTAATATTGGAAATTTTTTTTTTAGGGTTGTCAGATTTTGTAGCCGCTCAAGAAAAGAAGTTTGCTGTACTATTGAATAGTTTGATTTTAGCTAAATGTTTTAGGTGTAAACTTTGGGAAAACTCTCAGCATGTATCCAAACAACTGGAAAAAATTGGTAAGTACTGATTGGTAAGGCAGGGAGTTTGGCAGTGTTTGTCATTTATTTTGTTTTCACTGTTAGTAAAATTATTCTGTGATGATTACAGACCTTTAAAGAAGATATGTGTTTGTAGGCTTAAATAAGTGCTGTACTCCACTTTCAGAAATCTGATTTTCATTTGCTCCTCCTTAAAGGATTCCATTTGAAATCAACTGAATGATACATGAGTACATGAGAAATCTAATAAAAATTAATGCTCTTATCTGAAAATTTTTTCTCATACCATGAGTGAAATTTTGTTTTAGTGATTAGGTAACTATGTGATGCCCTCCCTTCCACTTTTATGACTAATATTTTGTTTTGATCTCAATTACAAGGTACAGGGTTAGCAATCCCAGCCATTCCTAATTCATTATAGAAAATTATGTCACTTTTTTATGTCTTAAATTTTTTTTTTGGTTTTCAATAACAGTAGAGTATTCATACCAATTTTCATAGAGATTCTGTACACAAAAGATTGTGCCTGATTATTTTGTCTATAGGGACCTTGTGTAGGGTGTGCTCTGAGACTGTAGGGAGTACCATTTACAAAGGATTTTCCTGTTTGGTACCTGTGACCTTGTGACCCTATTCCTTCTTAGATAGCTAGAATTCTAAAAAGAGAGCTACTATCTCATGACTGATAGCCTTGTTAGTTTTGCAATTTTGTCTACATCTTGGGAGTATCAACAAATTAAATAATGGATTTTTAGGGATTGTCTTGTTATTTATTTGAACAAAGATTACCAACTGTTTTATGAACTCTTACTTTTTTTATCTGTGAAATTTGAAATCAATGAGGTGACAGAGGGCTAACTAGGAAGTCATAGGAGCTGGGGTGAAGGGGGGTTGGCTGGTGAAAGTAAGGGGAGAGATTCCTGATGGAAAGGCTTACCTTCTTACAGAAGTTCTGGCAACCAAATACCACATCCATCCCATAAAGGCAAAAGTTCTCAATTGGAAAAGTGGTTCCATACATTATTTATAAAATTTTAAAATTAGGCTAAGTGATTACTAGTAAGTTTCATTATACCTGAAAAAGCCAATCTTTCTGGCTTTCTAGAGTATCATCAATATGGGCATTCATTGCATTCTGTCCCTTCCAGAATGTTGAACTAACCTTTTTTCACACATACTCATTACAGCTGAACAGAAAAAAACAAATATTGCCCAGAAAACTATCATATAATAGAAAAGTGAGAGAATCCAAACAAAAAGTCAAATCCAAGTTGTTACTGAGCATCTTGAAAAAAAAGTAATGCATACAAATTGATGTTAATGGTGGCTATAAACTAAAAAGTTAAAAGACAAACATTTTGAGGGGAAATGGAAATGAACATTAGGAATTATGAATACTAGAAGCTGTGTCTTAAGAAGAACTAAGAGAAAATCCCAAGAACAAGTAAATATATGAGTAAGGAAATAGTGTTATACCTTCACCAGTAATATATGTAATATATGTGCCTTAGACAAGGTAGTAATATTTTGGAATTTTATACTGCTCACGGTGTCTTTTATTTGGGGATTTGGATAAATACATTCATAAGCCTATAAGAATTTTAAATTCTGCCTTCTGAAAGTATAAGGAAATAGGAAAGGTCCAAAGATGAAAATGAACTTGATGTATTTAAGAAACAAAATAAAAGCCAGAGTGGCTGGAGAGTAGTCAGCAACAGGAGAGTGAGAGGAAATTAGATTAGAGAGATAGGCTGTAGTCAAGTCATATAGGTAAGAAAATTTGGCCCCAGTAAGGAAATTGCCACTTTATTCTAAATGCAGTGGAAAAGCAGTGGAAGTTTAAGGCAGTAGAGTAAAATAGTCTGGTTTAGGTACAGAAACATAGAACTGTATTTCTAAGACAGAAATGCTCAGAGAGCCATAACTTCATGAAGCAGTGTTCCCTTGCTTCATTTAAGCATGAGCCTTGAATCATGTTGCTTTTCTTTCAAGCATAAGTACAAAAGTACATATCTCTTGGTGCTTGCCCTAAGGATGACATATAGTAAAACTAAAGTGTGAGTCATCATGTGGACCAGAGTTTCTCTTTCTTTTATAAAGCAAATGCATATTTTATTTCAGTCGGAATAAATATCAGTAATTGAATAATGTCACAACCCAAATAATCCAATTGAAAACTTTTTACAAAAACTTTAAGTTAGTTATTTGACTGGATCTTAAATATTTTTTAAAACTAATTTAGTTTTTAAATATTTAAATATATATTTTATTTAAAGTTGATTATTTTTAAGTTGTTGTTTGATTAATTTTCCACAGGTATAACATTGTCAAATGCAATCGTAAATGCTGGTTTGACTTCCTTTAAAAAATTAGAAGAGACAGATGCAAGGAAACTTGAATTGGTATTTATATTCACTTATTCCTAATTCCTGAATTCTGTCTAAATTCTGAGGCCTACCTTTATTTCTATTTAAAGTTATTTTCCTTCTCATAATCATAAGTATTTTAACTTACCAAGGTTTTGGGTGATAAGCATTATTAAAGCTATTTATTCTAAAAAATATTTTACTAGAATTTCAAGTGTTATGGTAAGAATATAATGATGTAAATGTTTTTAGATTTTAAATAGACATCCCCCCTTTGGAACCCAGATAAAAGAAACTGTGATGTATCTACCAAAATATGAACTTAAAGTGGAACAGGTAAATATTTTTTGTTTCTTAGATATTTTATTGTCTTTTCAGGAATAAAGCTACCCATAAATAGGCTTCAGCTGAGTATGAGAAGTAAGATTTTTTTAAAACACTTTTTATGCTTGTCCTTTTTTGAAGATTTCAAGATACGACGATACCACGGCAGAAATATTAGTGACTGTTATATTAAGAAACTTTGAACACCTACAAACTAAAAGAACAGCATCAGATTCTCACTATGTTACCTTAATCATAGGTGACGCAGATAATCAAGTAGTTTATCTGCACAAGATTATGTAAGTGTGAAATTTCTGATGTTTGATTTTATTTCTAAGCATATACTGTAAAAGAAAGATTCCACTGGAAAAAAAGTAACAAGATCATTATGGGATCAACTAAATTACATTTTCCTGACACAATAATGGGATAGTTTCTCTATTTTCCTTTTAAAGAAGATATTAACATTGGGTCTGTTGGTTTAAACTGTGACATTTAGTACTCAAATGAACAAAGTATAAAATCTATCACCATGGTCTGAAACAAGTGAGTAGATGACCTCTAGGAGGTCTTTCTTATTTCACTGCTTTTCTCCAGTCATTCATGGTCCTACTACTGTTTGAATGCAGTCTTTCTCCTACTGACCTCAAAATATATCTTCTACTTTCAAATTAAAATCTAACAAATTACTATAGCTCCATTGTAGGATCCAAGCAATCAGAGCAAATATATAGAGGAGGTACCCTCCCTTATGTCTAGTTCTGTAGCATGCCATTCTGTAATTTTTTACTTCAGCATTTTTCCAGACACTATTATTTTCTCCCGGGATGTCATAAGCAATCTCTAAGGATATCAGTTATAGCTATAGCTATTTTTTTCAACACTTAGTAGGTTATAGCTATAGCTCATTTTTTTAGCACTTAGTAGGTTCCAAATACTGAATTATTTAATATCTGTATGAGACAGGTGCTATCCATATTTTGTAGAGGAGGAAATTGAGACAAAAAGAGTTTAATGAGTTTGATTTATGAGTAATCAAACCTTAATCATGGTCATATAGCTAGTTAATAGCAAAGTCTAGATTTTAACCCAAACAGTTTGACTCCAGAGCCTAGACTCCCGACCATCTTGCTGTACTTGTAAGTTCAGGAATGGCAGTGGTTCTGAAATGAAAATCTCCTAATTGCTGCCAGTATGTAGTAGAAGATTCTTTCCCAAAAAGTCACATGCAAGGTTTCTGAAGGGACTGCAGTGATCAGTATAACCCTTTCACTGGTAACTGCTCTCCTGCAGCTAACCATGACACACTTATAGAGAGTATGCTATTGTACAAATCTTTGTTCTCTGTGACTAATAAATCTGTGACTACATGAGACTAAAATAAGTTCAATCATGAAATTGGTTGCTGGTTTGTTTATGATGTTATTAGATGCAGACTATATTTTATGTCAATTTAAAAATACAATTAAAGTTGTTCTCATAATACACAAAACTTATGTATAGCCAGTTTTAAATGGTAGTAATTTAGGGGCAAGATCATGCATTATTGATAGCAAGTATATATTCTTATTGGGACTGAAATGAGTAAATGCAACTTGGAAACAGCTGTAATTGAGAAAATTATGGACTAGATGTGGTAACTCATACCTGTAATCTCAGCACGTTGAGATGCTGAGGCAGGAAGATCACTTAAAGCCTGGAGTTACAGACCAGCCTGGGCAACAAAATGAGACCCTATTTTTACAAAAATAAATAAATAAATAATCTGGGCATGGTCCAACGTGCCTGTGGTCCCAGCTACTCAGGAAGCTGAGGCAGGAGGACTGCCTGAGCCTAGGAGTTTGAGGCTTCAGTGAACTATGATTGCACCACTGTACTCCAGCTCAGGCAACAGAGTGAGACCCTGTCTCAAAAAAAAGAAGAATTAATTTTAAAAAATCATGGTCAAGAGATTTCCATTGATACTTTATTCTCCCTCATGAAAAGTTGAGGAAAGCAATTTTCAGTAAATTATTTCAGTTTACTACTAGAGAATATTTTTCTTAAGAACGATTAACCCTTGAAGATTAATGTATATTTCATTCAGTGTTTGGATCACTACTTAAACTATACTACTTTTCAGGGATTCTATTTTGCTAAAAGCTGGAAATTGGGCCAAGAAGATTTCTGTGAAGAGAGCTCTTAAATCTGAAGATCTTAGCATAAATCTAATAAGTTCTGAATTTGGTAAGTTAATTGAAGTGATGAAGACATGAATGTAAAGAATATAATTGCATTTAAAAATTACATCCTTTATGTTGGTACAGAAAAGCGGTATAAATGGTATTATGCAAAAATAATATATTTAGATAATGTGAATAAACTTTAAAGGAAGTTTCGTGTATTTAGATATATAAAAGCATGGACCAGGATGACATTTATAAAAGTTTATCTTTTAATTTATAGATTTTTTTTTCCTAGATAGTTAAATTACAATTATTGTTAGAAGATTGAGTTTTATTTTTGTAACAATAAATATGTAATTTTTTAGTTGTCATATTTTTTAACCTTTCAAAAATATTTTAACTTTCTGGACTTCTTAGCTCTAGAAGCTATAAAAATGTAAGAGAGATAAAAAGAAATAAATGTTCTCTTGTGGATTTATATGACTTAAATAAGCATTTGTATACTTTTTTCATTTTCCAGTTGGGCTTGATATTCAGCAGAAATTTACAGTCTTTTACTTAGAACCCAAGAGGTTTGGAAATCAAATGACTATGAGAAGAAAATCTGAAACACAGATTTCCCATTCTAAGCATTCAGATGGATCTACCGTAGCAGGACCTAATAAAGGTAAATAGCTCTATTAATCCCTATTTTATATTAAAGCAAAGATATGGCTAGGGAGGAGTATTCACTGTTATAATACTGCAACACTTAGATTGAGGACACTCTGGAATAAGATATTTAAGCTTCATAGTAATTGCATTGATAGGATATAGTAGAAATTCTCTCTTATAGTTAATATTTGTCAAATTAGGGTGATAGGGGACAAATTTTTTGATTCATTTTTTTGGTATATGTATAAGTCCATTTTCACACTGCTGATAAAAACATACCTGAGACTGGGAAGAAAAAGAGGTTTAATTGGACTTATGGTTCCACATGGCTGGGGAGGCCTCAGAATCATGGCGGGAGGTGAAAGACACTTCTTACATAATGATGGCAAGAGAAAAATAAGGAAGAAGCAAAAGCAGAAAATCCTGATAAACCCATCAGATCTCATGAGACTTATTCACCATCACAAGAATAGCACGGGAAAGATCGGCCTCTATGATTCAATTACCTTCCCTGGGTCCCTCCCACAACACATATGAATTCTGGGAGGTACAACTCAAGTTGAGATTTTGGTGGGGACACAGCCAAACCATATCATTCCACCCATGGCCCCTCCAAATCTCATGTCCTCACATTTCAAAACCAATGATGTCTTCCCAGCAGTTCCCCAAAGTCCTAACTCATTTCAGCATTAACCCAAAAGTACACAGTTCAAAGTCTCATCTGAGACAAGGCAAGTCTCTTCTGCTTATGAGCCTGTAAAATCAAAAACAAGCTAGTTACTTCTTTGATATAATGGGGGTACAGGTGTTGGGTAAATACAGTCATTCCAAATGGGAGAAATTAGCCAAAACAAAGCGGTTACAGGCCCCATGCATGTCTCAAATCCAGTGGGGCAGTCAAATTTTAAAGCTCCAAAATGATCTCCTTTGACTCCAAATCTCACATTCAGGTCATGCTGATGCAAAAGGTGGGTTTCCATGGTCTTGGGCAGATCCATCCCTGTGGCTTTGCAAGGTACAGCCTCCCCACTGGCTGCTTTCACGGGTTGGTGTTAAGCATCTGCAGCTTTTCCAGATACACAGTTCAAGCTGTCAGTGGATCTACCTTTCTGGGGTCTGGAGGATGGTGGCCCTCTTCTCACAGCTCCACTAGGCAGCACCCCATTAAGGACTCTGTGTGGGGGCTCCAACCCCACATTTCCCTTCTACACTGCCTTATCAGAAGTTCTCCATGAGGGCCCCACTCCTGTAGCAAACTTTTGCCTGGGCATCCAGGCATTTCCATACATCTTCTGAAATCCAGGCAGAGGTTCCCAAATCTCAATTCTTGACTTCTGTGCACCTGCAGGCTCAATACCATGTGGAAGCTGCCAAGGCTTGGGGCTTCCATCCTTTGAAGCCGCAGCCTGAGCTGCACATTGACTGCTTTCAGCCACAGCTGGAGCAGCTGGGACACAGGACACCAAATCCCTAGGCTGCACACAGCACAGGGACCCTTGGCCCAGCCCATGAAACCACTTTTTCCTCCTGGGGCTCCAGGCCTGTGATGAAAGGGGCTGCTGTGAAGATCTCTGAAATGGCTTGGAAACATTTTCCCTATGGTCTTCAGAATTAACATTAGGTTCCTTGCTACTTATGCAAATTTCTGCAGCCACCTTGAATTTCTCCCTGGAAAATGGGCTTTTCTTTTCTATCACATAGGCTGCAAATTTTCTGAACTTTTTTTTTTTTTTTTTTTTGAGACAGAGTCTTAATCTGTCACCCAGGCTGGAGTGCAGTAGCATGATCTTGGCCCACTGCAACCTCTGCCTTACTGGTTCAAGCAGTTCTCCTGCCTCAGCCTCCTGAGTAGCAGGGATTACAGGAGCCTGCCACCACGCTCGGCTAATTTTTGTATTTTTAGTAGAGATGGAGTTTTACCATACTGGTCAGGCTGGTCTTGAACTCCTGACCTCAGGTGATCCACCCATCTGAACCTCTCAAAGTGCTGGGATAAATTTTCTGAACTTTTATTCTCTGTTCCCCTTTTATAACAGAATGCCTTTAGCCTTTAACAGTACCCAAGTCACATCTTGAATGCTTTGCTGCTTAGAAATTTTTCCACCAGATACCCCAAATCGTCAAGTTCAAAGTTCCACAAATCTCTTGGCCAGGGGCAAAATGCCACCAATCTCTTTGCTAAAACATAACAAAATTCACCTTTGCTTCAGTTCCCAAAAAGTTGCTCATCTTCATCTGTGACCACCTCAGCCTGGACGTATTGTCCATATCACTATCAGCATTTTGGGCAAAGCCATTCAGCAAGTCTCTAAGAAGTTATAAACTTTCCTAACATTTTCCTGTCTTCTTCTGGGCTCTGCAAACTGTTCCAACCTCTGCCTGTTACCCAGTTTCAAAGTCGCTTCCACATTTTTGAGTATCTTTTCAGCAACACTCCATTCTACTGGTACCAATTTACTATATTAATCTGTTTTCACATTACTGATAAAGACATACCCAAGACTGGGAAGAAAAAGAGGTTTAATTGGACTTAAGAGTTCCACATGTCTAGGGAGGCCTCAGAATCATGGTGGGAGTTGAAAGGCACTTCTTACATGGTGGTGGCAAGAAAAAAATGAGGAAGAAGCAAAAGCAGAAACCCCTGATAAACCCATCAGATCTCATGAGACATATTCACTATCATGAGAATAGCATGGGAAAGACTGACCTCCATGATTCAGTTACCTCCCCCTGGGTCCCTCCCACAACACATGGAAATTCTGGGAGATATAACTCAAGTTGAGATTTTGCTGGGGACACAGGCAAATCGTGTCAGTATACGTTTTTCCTTTTCCATACTTATGCCATTGTTACAGCCATTGTCAGGGGAGAGCAAGTGATACACAAGAATCAACAGGTTTGTTAAGGCAAATCAGAGTGATAATGAATTACTATTTTTTATTATGGGAATTTTTCAAATATATACAAAAGTAGATGTATATGATGAACTTTCATTTATTCATTTTCCACTTTAAACAGTGATCAACTCATGGCTACTACTGTTTCATCTATACCTCTCTTTAGTTTTTTTCCATCCATATTTTGAAGCAAATTTTAGATATCATAGTATTTCCTCTGTAAATGTTTCATTATATATCTATCTAAATGGTAAAGATTTTTTGAACTACATTACTTTTATAGATAAAATCTATTTGATATCATCCAATATTAAGTCAGTGTTCAAATTGTCTCATAAATATTGTAGATATATTATCATCTTGATGCCATCTAGATATACCAGATTAACTCCTGAGGCCTTTTGGCATTTCTAGTAGTTTTGACAGCGTCTTTGCTATGCAGAGTAATATGCTGTTCTAGGCTCATCTCATATATGTCTAGCTTCAGACGCATACATAGATAAACCCTTTGTCCAGGAAGCCTTTTTTTTTAATGATAGTAGTTTCTAGAGATCATAATCTGTGTCCTAGAGGAGCTCATTGCCATTGAGTGATCATGATCTCTTAGATTTTTTTCATGCATAGAGTTAAGTATTATGTGACTATTTTTTGTTTTAAAAGATATAATACATCATGAATTCATACTTATATGTACAAATCAAATTCAGAGATATAGAATTTATCCTTAAACTCAATTATCTATATAGGCCTTCTATCATGCTGAGAAACTTGGTTCTCGATGGCTCCAAAAATGATAGAACATCATTGATTTTCTATCCTTTATATACATTACACACAACAAACAGTCTGAGAATAACAACACCAGATTATCACTCTTAATGTGATCATTAACATTTGAGAATTATTTTGCATGTATTTTTGTTCTTAGACTGTATCTTACTATCTTAGATTATATCTCAGTAGTCAAATTAATGTGTTTAAAAATCACTTGGAATAGATCCTCTGGATGTGGCCATGCCACTCTGAATATATATACTTTCATTTGTTTTATTTTATTTTATATTTTTAGGAATAGCTTTCAAAAATTAATTTTGTTTTATAATAATATAAAATATTTACATAGCTCTGTAAAATCTACAAAACAAGCACTAAATATGTAAACACTTGCATCATAGGCAGTCTACCTTGCAGCTCTTATTCAGTTGGTCCTATTTTCACTCTTTTGACCGATAAGGGGAGCAGTTAACAGATACTGGGGAATGTGAGAGCAGCAGCGTGATTAGTCATGCTCTTTGAAGAGTTCTGGCAATTATGATAAATAGTAACTGCAGTGAGTAGTGGCAGGAAGAGCACATTTAGAACTATTTTGTGAGCGCATGAGCATTTATCTTCTTCCTTTTTGAAGAACACAGAAGAACTTCCATTTCTGTGTAGGATATAGTTTTGTGGTAGGCCAGTACTTCCACAGCTACAACTATGAAAACCTTCATACCTTATAAAAATTACATTTTTTTAGGGCATCAGAGATTTGTGGAAGCAAGGACTAAAGGAACTAAAATTCTAGAGAGGGGAAAACCATTCCAGGCAGAGCTGAAGACTCAAGGACCCAGCAGTTCTTAATAAAAAGGCTAGGTAGGCCATCCCCTATAAAGGGGTTTACATGATCAGCCACTCACCATGTTTGCCTGACAGAGGAAAAGGGAAACCTCTTCTGGTAAAATATAATCTGGAAACCACAGACACAATGTCTGTCATAAGATAAATTATGAGGCCTGCAAAGAGACAAGACTATATGACTGATAATCAACTGTGTAAAGAAAACACGCGAGACACGGTGACACATACTCATAGTCCTAGATATTCGGGAGACTAAGGCAGGAGGATTTCTTGAGCCCAGGAGTTTGAGGCTGTAGTGCACTATGATCATGTCTGTGAATTAGCCACTGCACTCCAGCCTGGGCTACATAGCAAGACCACATCTCTTTAAAAAAAAAAAAAGTGTAAAATAATTATGATTAATATTTTCAAGAAAATATAGAAAAAATAGATAAATGCATGAAAAGATGGAAACTTTTACCAGAAAATTAGAATCTATACAGAGATTTAAGTGGACTTTCTAAATTGAAAATACAATATATGAAGTGAAGAGCTAGTTTGGTAGGTTTAACATTAGATTCAATGTAACCAAATATAGGATTTGTGGGCTTTGAGACATATCATTAGAAAATATCCAAATTGAAGCTCAGAGATAAGAGACTGGAAAAGATACAAAGGAGTGTAATTTTAAAAAGGCCTAATATATGCATAATTAAAGTCTCAGAAGCAGAGTAGAGAGAGAATGGGACAAAATTAACATTCAAAGAGACAATGGCTCAGTCCATTTCAAAATAATAAAAGACACCAACCAACAGATATAGAATTTTGGTAAACTCCAAACACAGATAAATACAGGGAAAACCACACCTGGACACATTGTAGCAAAACTGCTGAAAATGTTAATTAAGTACATCACTTATGCATTGCCTTCAAAAGAGGAACAGTGAAACTGACAGCTAACTTTTCAACAATAATGACAGAAAACAGAAGGCAATGGAATGTCATATTCAAAATGCTACCAACCTAGATTTCTGCCCAGTGGAAAATGTCCTTCCTGATGAAAGTGAAATACAGACATAGAGAAAGAAAATAACTGAATAGCTGTCACTACTAGTAAATGTATCATCCTAACTTAAATACTAAGGCTGGGCATTCACTACTAGTAAATGTATCATCCTAACTTAAATACTAAGGCTGGGCATAGTGGTGCCTGCCTATAATCCCAGCACTTTCTGAGGTCAAGGTGGACAGATCACTTAAGCCCAGGAGTTCGAGACCAGCCTAGGCAATGTGGTGAAACCCTATCTCTACAAAAAAAAAAAATTAAAAAAAATTAGTGAGTGTGCAGTGGCCCCAGCTACTTGGGAGGCTGAGGTGGGAAGATCATTTGACCCTGGAAAGTTGAGGCTGCATGTGAGTTGAGATCACGCCACTGCACTCCAGCCTGGGTAACAGAGTGAGACCTTGTCTCAAAATAAAAAATGAATTAAATGCTAAAGGGAGTTCCCTAGAGGAAAATGATCACAGATGAAAATGTGGACATGCTGGGGGGGAGGGAATGAAGAATAGTAGAAAGGATAAATATATGGCTGTATATAAATTGACTATATAAAACAATAATTGAAATGACTTGCAGAGTTTAAATATATGTGGAAATAAAATGCAAAGCAAAAAAATAGAAGCTTGCATCTCAAGAGTATATCATATCAAACATAAATAATGTAACTAGAAAAAAAGAGAAAAACAGAAATCAAGGATACGCAGAATGTAAATATAGCACAGAGAAAAATCAACAAAGCTGAGATTTGGTTCTTAGAAAAGATGAATAAAATTAAGAACCCCTTGTGAATAAAGACTGATAAGAAAAAAAAAGAAAAAACAATATCAAGAATAAAAAAGAGAATATTACATTGTACATCAGAAATGTACTAAAGATATTCAAAGGCACAAAAGAGATATTAACTATTTTATAATGATAAATTTGACATCGTTTGGGCTAAAATGAAGAAATTTATTGAGAAGCCAAGCTTACCAAAACTGACAGAAGAAAATAAAATCTTGAGTAGTCTGATACTAGGAATGAAATTGAAGCAATTGTTAGTAAAAATTTGTCCACAAAGAAAACTTGAGGCATGGATGACTTTACTGTTAATTTTTCTTAATTAAGAAGAAATAATATCAAACTTTACTTAAACTTTTCCAGAGAATAGAGAAAAAGAGAATATTTTCTAATGTTTTATTTTTTTAATGAGGCCAGTATGGTCTTAATTTCAAAACCTGGCAAGGACATTAAAAAAAAAGAGCAATTATTTAGCAATGTATCTTATGAAAATAGCTCCAAAAGTCTTTAATGAAATATTTACAAGCTGAATTTGGCCATATTTTCAAAAAGCACAATATAGCACAATTAAGTATGGTTTATTGCATGTATGCAAGAGTGGCTTATCATTCCAAAGTAGATCAACATAATTCACTATGTTAACAGAGAAAAGGAGAAAACCATGTGATACTCTTGATGGTTGTCAAAAAAAATTTGACAAAATTCAGTGCTCATTTATGATTTAAAAAACTCTTAGCAAACTAGAAATAGAAGGGAGCTTCTACTAGAAACAGAAGGGAGCTTCTATTTCTGGTTTGCTAAGAATATAATATAAAGAATATCTACAAAAACTATAGCAAAGGTCATACTCAGTAAAATATTAAACACTTTCCTATTGAGTTGGAGAATGATACAAAAATCCTTTCTGTTATTATTTCTATTCAACATTGTGCTGGGAGTCTTAGTAATAGAATAATATTTAAAAAAGAAAAAAGCGGGCTGGGTGCAGGGGCTCATACCTATAATCCCAGAACTTTGGGAGGCCAAGGTAGGAGGATCACTTGAGTCAAGGAGTTCAAGACCAGCCTGGACAACAGTGTGAAGCTCCATCTTTTCAAAAAATAGAAAAATTAGCCAGGGGTGGTGGTGCATGCATGTAGACACAGCTACTCTGGAGGCTGAAATGGGAAGATCACTTGAGTCCAGGTGTTTGAAGTTACAGTGAGCTATGATTACACCACTCCACTCCAGTCTAGACAACAGAGTGAGACCTTGTCTCAAAAAAAAGAAAAAAGAAGAAGAAAAAGAAAAAAGGGATGGGATTGGGAAGAAATAAATAAATTGTCACTATTTCTAAGTAACATGATTATTTATAAAGAAAATCCGCCAAGATGACCGATTAGGAGGAAGTCGGGATCGCAGCTCCAAGAGAAGGTGCAGAGGGACTGCAGGGAAGTTCACACGGAAGCTGGGCGGAGCCCACAGCAGCTCAACGAAGCCTCTGTAGGCTGAGTGTGACTAGGCTGCCACCTTGTAGGCAGGGAAAACGGTTGCAAGACAGTGGAAAATCATAAAGCCCTAACTCCCTGGGACAGAACACCTGGGGGGAAGAAAAGGGGGTTTATGCGTTCAGCTACTGCAGACTTAAAATTACCAAAATCAGAAAGACAACAACTACAAAGTCGATAGGTGGATAAATCCACAAAGATGGGAAGAAACCAGCGCAAAAAGGATGAAAACACCCAAAACGAGAACACCTCTCCTCCTACAAGGGAGCACAACTCCTCACCAGCAAGGGAACAAGACTGGATGGAGAATGAGTGTGATGAAATGACAGAATCAGCTTTCAGAAAGTGGATAATAAGAAACTTCCGTGAGCTAAAAGAACATGTTCTAACCCAATGCAAAGAAATTAAGAACCTTGAAAAAAGACGAAATGTTAACGAGAATGGACAACTTAGAGAGGAATATGAGCGAATTGATGGAGCTGAACAACACAACACGAGAACTTCATGAAGCATGCACAAGTTTCAACAGCCGAATTGACCAAGCAGAAGAAAGGATATCAGAGGTCGAAGATCAACTCAATGAAATAAAACGAGAAGGCAAGATTAGAGAAAACAGGGTAAAAAGGAATGAACAAAGTCAACAAGAAATATGGGACTATGTGAAAAGACCTAATCTACGTTTGATAGGTGTACCTGAATGTGACGAAGAGAATGCATCCAAGCTGGAAAATACTCTTCAGGATATTATCCAGGAAAACTTCCCCAACCTAGCAAGGCAGGCCAATATTCAAGTCCAGGAAATACAGAGAACACCACAAAGATATTCCTCTAGAAGAGCAACCCCAAGGCACATAATCATCAGATTCACCAGGGTTGAAATGAAGGAGAAAATACTAAGGGCAGCCAGAGAGAAAGGTTGGGTTACCCACAAAGGGAAGCCCATCAGACTCACAGCAGATCTCTCAGCAGAAACCCTACAGGCCAGAAGAGAGTGGGGGCCGATATTCAACATCCTTAAACAAATGAACTTTCAACCCAGAATTTCATATCCAGCCAAACTAAGCTTCATAAGTGAAGGAAAAATAAAATCCTTTGTGAACAAGCAAGTACTCAGAGATTTCATCACCACCAGACCAGCTTTACAAGAGCTCCTGAAGGAGACACTACACATAGAAAAGAACAACCAGTACCAGCCACTCCAAAAACGCACAAAATGCTAAAGAGCATCAACACAATGAAGAATCTGCATCAACCAATGGGAAAAACAGCCAGCTAGCATCAAAATGACAGGATCAAATTCACACATAACAATATTAACCCTAAAGTAAACGGACTAAATGCCCCAATCAAAAGACACAGACTGACAAATTGGATAAAAAGCCAAAACCCATCAGTGTGCTGTATCCAGGAAACCCACCTCACATGCAAGGATACACAAAGGCTCAAAATAAAGGGATGGAGGAAGATTTGCCAAGCAAATGGAGAGCAAAAAAAAGCAGGAGTTGAAATTCTCATCTCTGATAAAATAGACTTTAAAGCAACAAAGATCAAAAGAGACAAAGAAGGACATTACATAATGGTAAAAGGATCAATGCAACAAGAAGAGCTAACGATCCTAAATATATATGCACCTAATACAGGAGCACCCAGATACATAAGGAAAGTTCTTAAAGACTTACAAAGAGACCTAGACTCCCACACAATAATAGTGGGAGACTTCAACACACCATTGTCAATATTAGACAGATCAACGAGACAGAAAATTAACAAGGATATCCAGGACTTGAACTCAGACCTGGAACAAGCAAACCTAATAGACATTTACAGAACTCTCCACCCCAAATCCACAGTATATACATTCTTCTCAGCACCACATCACACCTACTCTAAAACTGACCACATAATTGGAAGTAAATCACTCCTCAGCAAATGCAAAAGAACAGAAACCATAACAAACAGTCTCTCAGACCACAGTGCAATCAAGTTAGAACTCAGAATTCAGAAGCCAACCCAGAACCGCACAGCCTCATGGAAATTGAACAACTTTCTCCTGAATGTTGACTGGATAAACACTGAAATGAAGGCAGAAATAAAGATGTTCTTCGAAACCAACGAGAACGAAGACACCACATACCAGAATCTCTGGGACACATTTAAAGCAGTCTCTAGAGGAAAATATATAGCAATAAGTGCCCACATGAGAAGAAAGGAGAGAACTAAAATTGACACCCTATCGTCAAAATTGAAAGAGCTAGAGGAGCAAGATCAAAAAAACTCAAAACCTAGCAGAAGACAAGAAATAACTAAGATCAAAGCAGAATTGAAGGAGATAGAGACACGAAAAACCCTTCAAAAAATCAATAAATCCAGAAGCTGGTTTTTTGAAAAGATCAACAAAATAGACAGACCACTAGCCAGACTAATAAAAAAGAAAAGAGAGAATAACCAAATAGATGCAATAAAAAATGATAAAGGGGATATCACCACAGATTCCACAGAAATTCAAACCATCATCAGAGATTATTACAAACAACTCTATGCACATAAACTAGAAAACCTGGAAGAAATGGATAAATTCCTGGACACTTGCCTCCTCCCAAGCCTAAACTAGGAAGAAGTCGAAACCCTGAATAGACCAATAACAAGGTCTGAAGTTGAGGCAGCAATTAAGAGCCTACCACCCAAAAAAAGCCCAGGTCCAGATGGGTTCACAGCCGAATTCTACGAGACATACAAAGAGGAACTGGTACCATTCTTACTGAAACTATTCCAAATAATCCAAAAAGAGGGAATCCTTCCCAAATCATTTTATGAGACCAACATCATCCTAATACCAAAACCCGGCAGAGATTCAACAAGAAAAGAAAACTACAGGCCAATATCCATGATAAACATAGATGCAAAAATCTTCAATAAAATACAGGCAAGCTGATTGCAACAGCACATCAAAAAGCTTATCCACCATGATCAAGTAGGATTCATCCCGGGGAATGCAAGGCTGGTTCAATATACTCAAGTCTATAAATGTAATTCACCACATAAACAGAACCAAAGACAAAAACCACATGATTATCTCAATTGATGCAGAGAAGGCCTTCGACAAAATTCAACAGCCCTTTATGCTAAAAACTCTCAATAAACTAGGTATCGACGGAACGTACCTCAAAATAATAAAAGCTACTTATGACAAACCGACAGCCAATATCATACTGAATGGGCAAAAACTGGAAGCATTCCCTTTGAAATCGGGCACTAGACAAGGATGCCCTCTCTCACCACTCCTATTCAGTATAGTACTGGAAGTTCTAGCCAGAGCAATCAGACAAGAAAAAGAAATAAAGGGTATTCAATTAGGAAAGGAGGAAGTCAAATTGTCTCTATTTGCAGACGACATGATTGTATATCTAGAAGACCCTATCATCTCAGCCCAAAATCTCCTGAAACTGATAAGCAACTTCAGCAAAGTCTCAGGATACAAAATCAATGTGCAAAAATCACAAGCATTCCTATACACCAATAACAGACTTAAAGAGAGCCAAATCAAGAACGAACTGCCATTCACAATTGCTACAAAGAGAATAAAATACCTAGGAATACAACTAACAAGGAACGTAAAGGACCTCTTCAAGGAGAACTACAAACCACTGCTCAACGAAATAAGAGAGGACACAAACAGATGGAGAAACATTCCATGTTCATGGTTAGGAAGAATTAATATCGTGAAAATGGCCATACTGCCCAAAGTAATTTACAGATTCAACGCTATCCCCATCAAGCTACCAATGACCTTCTTCACAGAACTGGAAAAAAACCACCTTAAACTTCATATGGAACCAAAAGAGAGCCCGCATAGCCAAGTCAATTCTAAGTAAAACGAACAAAGCGGGAGGCATCACACTACCGGACATCAAACTCTACTACAAGGCTACAGTAATCAAAACAGCATGGTACTGGTACCAAAACAGAGATATAGACCAATGGAACAGAACAGAAGCGTCGGAGGCAACACAAGATATCTACAACCACCCGATCTTTGACAAACCTGATCAAAACAAGCAATTGGGAAAGGATTCCCTGTTCAATAAGTGGTGCTGGGAAAACTGGCTAGCCATATGCAGAAAGCAGAAACTCGACCCCTTCTTGACACCTTACACTAAAATTGGATGGATTAAAGACTTAAACATAAGACCTAACACCATAAAAACACTAGAAGGAAACCTAGGCAAAACCATTCAGGACATAGGCATAGGCAAGGACTTTATGACCAAAACACCAAAAGCATTGGCAACAAAAGCCAAAATAGACAAATGGGACCTAATCAAACTCCACAGCTTCTGCATGGCAAAAGAAACAGTCAATAGAGTGAATCAGCAACCAACAGAATGGGAAGAAATTTTTGCAGCCTACCCGTCTGACAAAGGGCTGATATCCAGAATTTACAACGAGCTAAAAAAGATTTACAGGAAAAAAACAAGCCCATTCAAAAATGGGTGAAGGATATGAACAGATACTTTACAAAAGAAGACATACATGAGGCCAACAAACATATGAAAAAATGCTCATCATCACTGGTCATTAGAGAAATGCAAATCAAAACTACATTGAGATACCATCTCACACCAGTTAGAATGGCGATCATTAAAAAATCTGGAGACAACAGATGCCGGAGAGGATGTGGAGAAATAGGAACACTTTTACACTGTTGGTGGGAGTGTAAATTAGTTCAACCATTGTGGAAAACAGTGTGGCGATTCCTCAAGGACCTAGAAATAGAAATTCCATTTGACCCAGCAATCCCATTACTGGGCATATATCCAAAGGATTATAAATCGTTCTACTATAAGGACACATGCACACGAATGTTCATTGCAGCACAGTTTACAATAGCAAAGACCTGGAACCAACCCAAATGCCCATCAATGATAGACTGGACAGGAAAAATGTGGCACATATACACCATGGAATATTATGCAGCCATTAAAAACGAGGAGTTCGCGTCCTTTGTAGGGACATGGATAAACCTGGAAACCATCATTGTCAGCAAACTGACACAAGAACACAAAATCAAACACCACATGTTCTCACTCATAGGCGGGTGTTGAACAAGGAGAACACATGGACACAGGGAGGGGAGCACTATACACGGGGGTCTGTTGGGGTGGAGTGGGGGGGGACAGCGGGGGGGTGGGGATTTGGGGAGGGATAGCATGGGGAGAAATGCCAGATATGGGTGAAGGGGAGGAAGGCAGCAAATCACACTGCCACGTATGCACCTATGCAACAACCTTGCATGTTTTTCACATGTACCCCAAAACCTAAAATGCAATTAAAAAAATAATAATAATAAAAAAAAAATCCAAAAGACTCTGTAGACATGCTGTTAGAATTAATATGTTTAGAAATATCACTGAATGCAGTCAGTAAACAAACAATTGTACAATAGCATCAAAAAGAATAAAATACTTAGGAATAAATTGAACAAAAAAGCATAAGGAATGAACACTGAAAACTACAAAACACCATTGAAATAAATTAAAGAAGTCCTAAAAATATTTCATGTTCATGGGTTGAAAGACATATATTTTTTTAAACTTTAAGTTCTGAGGTACATGTGCAGATAGTGCAGATTTGTTACATAGATATACACATGCCATGGTGGTTTGCTGCATCCATCCCCCTGTCATCTACATTAGGTATTTCTCTGAATGTTATCCCTCCCCAATCCCGCAACCCTCTACTATCCCTTCCCTAGCCCCTTACCTCCCAACAGGCCCCAGTGTGTGATGTCCCCCTCTCTGTGTCCATGTGTTCTCATTGTTCAATACCCACTTACGTGTGAGAACATACAGTGTTTGGTTTTCTGTTCTTGTGTCAGTTTGCTGAGAATGATGGCTTCCAGCTTCATCCATGTCCCAAAGACAATATTGTTAAGATGGCAGCATTTCTCATATTAATTCACAAATTCAACAAAGTCCATATCAAAATTCTAGCTGTATTTCTTGCAGAAATTCACAGGTTGATCCTAAAATTAATGTGGAAATACTAGGGAGCCAGAATAGCTAAGTCAACCTTCAAGAAAAAAAGAGCAAAGATAAGAGGACTCACAATTCTTAGTTTCAAAACTAGTTACAAAGCTGCAGTAATCAAGACAAGGTGGTGCTGGCATAATAATAGACTTAGAGATCAATGGGCTATAACTGAGAGTATAGAAATAAACCTATACATCTCTGCCAATTGATTTTTGACTAGGATGCCAAAACAATTTGATGGTAAAAGAATTTGAAAATAATTTTTCAAGAAATAGGACTGGGCAACTGCATAGACACATGCAAAAGGATGAATTTAGATTCCTACCTCATACCATCTACAAAAATTAACTCAAAATGAATCAAAGACCTAAAGGTAAGAGTTAAAACTATAAAACTCGCTGGATGGGGTGGCTCATGCCTGTAATCCGAGCACTTTGGGAGGTCAAGGTGGGTGGATGCCTGGGGTCAGGAGTTCAAGACCAGCCTGGCCAACATGGTGAAACCCCATCTCAATTAAAAATACAAAAAAAAAAAGAAAAAAATTAGCTGGATGTGGTGGCAGGAGCCTGTAATTCCAGCTACTTAGGAGGCTGAGGCAGGAGAATTGCTTGAACCTGGGAGGGGGAGGTTGCAGTGAGCTGAGATTGCACCATTGCACTCCAACCTGGGCAACAAGAGCAAAACTCCATCTCAAAAAATAAAAATTAAAACAACACAATAAAACTCTTAAAGCATAGGTGCATGTCTTCATTACCTTGTACAAGGCAATAGTTTGTTAGGTATGACGTGTAAAGCTCATGCAAAGTTCCAATATATGGGATGGCTGATAGTAGATTTGTAATTACTGTAGTGCCTCCAAATGATAAGTTGGCCAAAGAAAAAATAGATGGATTGGACTTAATCAAGATTTAAAACTTTTGTGCTTTAGAGGACACTATTAAGAAAGTGAAAAGACAACTTACAGAATGGGAGAAAATACTTGCAAATCATATATATCTGGTAACAAACTAGTATTGAGTATATATAAATAAATCTTAACTTCAACAGTAAAAAGAGAAATACCCCAATTAAAACTAGTCAAGGGGTCAGGCGCAGTGGCTCACGCCTGTAATCCCAACACTCTGGGAGGCCAAGGCAGGTGGATCACTTGAGATCAGGAGTCTGAGACCAGCCTGGCCAATATGGTGAAATCCCATCTCTACTAAAAATACAAAAATTAGCCAGGCACAGTGGTGCCTGTAATCCCAGCTACTCAGGAGGCTGAGGTGGAAGAATCACTTGAACCCAGGAGGCAGAGGTTGCAGTGAGCCGAGATCATGCCACTGCACTCCAACCTGGGTAACAAAGTGAGACTTCATCTCAAAAATAAAATAAAAATAAAACTAGTTAAGGGATCTGAATAGACATTTTCCAAGGAAGTGATACAAATGGTCAACAACACATATGAAAAGATGCTCTACATTGTTAGTCAATGCAGAAATGCAAATCAAAACCACAGTAAGATACCACTTGCCACTCAGTTGGATGGCTTTAGTCAAAATGATGGCTAGTAACAAGTGTTGTTAAGGATATGAAGAAGCTGGAACCCTCATACACTGCTAGTGGGAATGTAAAATTATGCACTGCTTTGAAAAACAGTTGATAGTTCCTCAAGAAATTTAACGTAGAATTAACATATGCTCTATCAATTGTACTTGTAGGTGTATATCCAAAAGGCTCTATCAATTGTACTTGTAGGTGTATATCCAAAAGAATGGAAAACATATACAAAGACTTAGACTTGAATGTTATTGCTGCATTATTTATAATAGCCAAAACTGCAAACAACCAAAATATTTATCAACTGATGAATAGATAAGGAAAATGTGGTATATCCATACAATGAAATATTTTTCAGCCAAAAAAAAAAAAACTACAATACATGGTACAGCAGGGATGAACCTTAAAAACATGCCAGATAGAAACTAGTCACAAAAGACCAGATATTGTATGGTTGAATTTCTATGAAATGTCTAGAACAGGTAAATCTGTACAGACAGAAAGTAGATTAGTGGTTGCCAGGGGCTGAGGGCGGGAATAAATGAGGAATGACTACTAATAGATATATGGTGGGATTTTTGTGTGTATGGTGATGATAGTGTTCTGGAATTATATGATGACTGTTGCACAACTTTGAGAATATACTAAAAGCCTACTGAATTGTGTAGTTTAAAAGTGTAAATGGTATAGTATGAATTATAATTTAATTAAGAAATTTGAGTCAATTGTATTCCTATATACCAGCAAAAACAAGAAGTTATAATTTTTAAAACAGCATTTACAATAGCATAAAATATCAACCTAGTAATAGAATAACAAAAGATACTCAAGACCACTACATGAAAACGAAAAATTATTGTTTAAAGGAAATTAGTGAAAACATACCTTAATTAAGATACCATTTCAAGAACTAAAAAGTTTATTATTTTAAAGATGTCAGTTCTCCTCAAATTAATCTTTATATTCAGTGCCATCCCAATCCCAGCAGGGTTTTGCCATTGTTGTCATATTTTTCTGAAATGAATTATAAAATTCATATGAAAATTCAAAAGAACAGGGTAGTCAGGGCGAATTTGAAGGAAAACATATTTGGGCAACCTACATTACTAGTTATCAAGAACTGTTGTTAAACAGTAGATAATTAGGTGTTTATGTGTAGAGAATGTGATATAGGCATAAGGATAGACAGTAACCAATGCAGTGGACTAAAGGTCAGAAATACACCTACAAATAATACAGTCATTGTTTCTGACAAAGGTGACAGTGCCATGCAGTGGAGAAAGGACAGTCTTTCAATAAATGCTGCTAGATCAATTGGATGTCCATATTTTAAAAAAATTGTATGTCAACCCTGACCTACAAACTTATTTCCAAATAGATGACTGATTAAATGTGAAAGAGAAATAATAAAACGTTTAGAGTAAAAAAAAATAGGTATTCAAGACCTTGGGATAGGTTGACTTTTTTTTAAACAGGGCACAAAAAGTTCTGATAAAAACATGATGAATTTGACTATGTTAAAATTAAGAACTTCTGTTCATCAGAAAGATACCATTAAGAGAGTGAAAGATGCAACTCACAGAATGTGAGGAAAAAATTGAAATACATATACCTGGCTGTTATGGGCTGAATTGTTTGTACCCCAAAATTAGTATATTGAATTCCTCAGAATGCGACTGCGTTTGGAGATATGGTCTGTAAAAAAAAATTGAATTAAAATGTAGTCCTTTGGGTGAACCCTAATCCAATATGACTGGTGTTCTTATAAGAAGAGGAAATTAGGATGCAGACACACATAGAAGAAAGATCATGTGAAGACACAGTGAGAGATAGCCATTCACAAGCCAAGAAGAGGCACCTCAGAAGATGCCAACCCTACCAACACTTTGATCTTGGACTTGTAGCCTCCAAAATTCTGAGACAATAAATTTCAGTTGTTTGAGCCACTCAATCTGTGGCATTTTGTTATGGCAGCCTTGGCAAATTAATATCCTGTAAAGAACTATTTTACATAATATATGAGGAACTCCTATGTGTATAAGTAAAAGATAACATTTAAAAAATGGGTACCCAATTGAACAGACACTACAAAATAGAGGATATCCAAAAAGTCAAGAGCATATGAAAGGGTGTTTAAGTTTATTAAACAATGCAATAATGAAAATCTACAATGAGATACCACTGTATCAGTGTGCAGCCATCAAAAGGACTTAAGTGCAAAAGAAAATACCAAGTATTGATAAGGATATGTAACAACTATTACCCTTAATCATTAATGTGAGTATATATTGATACAACTACTTCAGAAAATTAGCAGTATTTATTAAAGCTTAACATATGCATTCTACGATAGAGCATTTCCCTTTGCATATTATATGATAAAGTATTTCTTCTTCTAGGTATATACCAGATAGAAGTATGCATATATGTTCACCAAAAGATGTATTTTGGAATATTCATAGTGGTACTATAATATTGGCCCTAAAATGGAAACTGGCCAAAAGCTCCCCAGCAGTTTGATGGACAAATAAATTGTGGTATGTTGACCCAATAGAATTCTACAAGGGTCAGCAAACTTTCTTAAAAGACCAGATAGTAAATATTTTTGGTTTGCAGACTATAGATTTTCATAGCCATGCAATTCTATTTGTAGGTCTTTGCAACCCAAAAGCAGCTGTAGATAATATGTAAATGAATAGACATGGCTGTATTCCAGTAAAACTTTATTTACAAAAATAGATGGCTGGCCCATGGACTGGACTATAGGTTCCAACTCATGCTATAGAGCAAGGAGATTGAATTACCTGTGACTGCATACAACAATATAAATGAATAACACAAACATAATGTTAAGCAAAAGAAGCCAGACACAAAAAGGTAATACTGTATGATTCCATTTATATAGATAACAAAAATAAGCACTTACAAAACTAAGCACTACTAACTCTCATGGTTTGAATTGTGTTTCACAAAAACATACGTTGATGTTCTAATCCCTGGTACCTGTGAATATGATCTTATTTGGAATAGAGTTTGCAGATGTAATCAAGTTAAGATGGACCCTAATCCAATATGACTGGTGTCCTTATATGAAAAGGCAGAGACACAGACACACAGAAAACTCCTTATGAAAACTCCATATGAATACTGATAAAGAGGAAAGACAGCGATACAAAGACAGAGGCAGAGATTATAATTATATTCCCACAAGCCAAGAAATGTCTGGAGCTGTCAGAAACTGAAAGAGTCAAGGAAGGATCCTACCCTAGAGGATTCAGAGGGAGTATGGCTCTGCCAACAACTTTATTTCAGACTTTTAGTCTTCAGAACTGTGAGAGAATACATTTCTGTTGTTTTAAGCCACTCGGTGTGTGGTATTTTGTTATAGCAGCCCTAGCAAACTAATATACTAATCTGTGCTGTTAAAAGTCAAGATAAAGGTTACTCTTGACAAAGTTGACTGGAATAGGACACAAAGATGGTATCTAGGGGTGCTGATATTTCTCTGTTGCAGGTAGTACTGAACTCTGTATATATTATTTCCTTATTAAGTTGAGAACTTTCACCTTTTCACTTAAAGGAAACACTTTACAGCTTCTTTTTGGCATATCCAAATTGCCAGCATCACTACTCTTGTGCTTTGGGGCCATTATTAAGTAAAATAAGGGTTACTTGAACACAAGTACTGTGATACCATGACTGTTGATTTGATAATTGAGACAGCTACCAAGTGACTAAGGAGTAAGTAGCATATACAGCCTGAATATGCTGGACAAAGGGATGAGTCACATCCAGGGCAGAATGAAGTGAGACAGCATGAGATTCCATCATGCTACTCAGAATGGTGTGCAATTTGACACTTATGAATTATTTAATTCTGAAAATTTTCATGTATTATTTTTGGACCAGAGTTGACCTTGGGTAACTGAAACTGTGGAAAGCAAAATCACGGATGAAGGGGGCTACTGTATGTAGTCATCCCAAATCTTAGGAACTTATGCACATCCCAATTGTACAATTCAATTTTTTATGCAAGTTTATATATCCCCAAGTAAAGATACACAATTATATCTTTAAACATAACATACATACACTATTTCTCAGTAACTTACACAATGAAGGTGCAATAGATTATCCTACTAAGGTTGTGACACTAAATTTGGGCCTTTTTAAAACAATTCAAATTTCAGTTGTTCTAATCCTTTGTTAGATGGTGTTATTAAATGATACAAACTGATATTTAGTTCTGAGAAAATAATTGCAAAATGGCTATTTCCAAATATGCTTTCAAGTTAAACAAATGTGTCAATATTGTATATCATCAAATTATAGGAGTATATATAAAAACAAAAATATGCACTTTAGGGAACATAAAATAATTGAAAATTCTTTTCATTCTTTCTACATCTTGTATTAGTCTGTCTTCATGTTCCTGATAAAGACATACCTGAGACTGGGTAATTTATAAAGAAAATGAGGTTTGATGGACTCACAGTTCCACATGGCTGGGGAGGCCTCACAATCATGACAGAAGGCTAAAGGCATGTCTTACATGGTAGCAGACAAGAGAGAATGAGAGCCAGGCAAAAGGGGAAACCCCTTGTAAAATGATTAGATCTTGTTAGACTTATTCACTACCACAAGAATGGTATGGGGGCAACTGTCCCCATGATTCAGTTATCTCCTACGAGGTCCCTCCCACAACACCTGGGAATTATGGGAGCTGCAAATCAAGAGATTTGGGTGAGGACACAGCCAAACCTTATCAAACTTTTTGAAAACATTCTTTTTTTTTTTTTTTTTTTTAATGGAGACGGAGTTTTGCTCTATCTCCAGGGTGGAGTGCAGTGGCACAATCTCGGCTCACTACAACCTCTGCCTCCTGGGTTCAAGTGATTCTCCTACCTCAGCCTCCTGAGTAGCTGTGACTACAGGCACCTGCCACCATTCCTGGCTAATTTTTTGTATTTTAGTAGAGACAGGGTTTCACGATGTTAGCTAGGATTGTCTTGATCTTCTGACCTTGTGATCCACCCTCCTCAGCCTCCCAAAGTGCTGGGATTACAGGCGTGAGCCACTGCACCCATCCAAAAACATTCTTTTAGCTGCAATTTCTCACATATAATTCCAGGAGATAAAATTCTTGTAAAATTTGAGGAAGAACATTTTTGTTATTTTTAAGATAGGGCAATGTGAAACATATTTTTAAGTTGTAAAAACAAAAATTTAAAAAATTTTAGGCCCGCTCTTAGTATAAGAAGATTAGGGATTCAACCTTCTTTTCCTTTAAATACATTCTAAATAAGAATTATAGGCTTTGCTTAATTTGAAGAAAATCAATTTGACATTAATAAATTTATTTTCATTTGCAACGTCATTCTGAGTATGAAAATTTAAGGTACTGGGGCTGGGTGCAGTGGCTGATGCTTGTTATCCCAGCACTTTGGGAGGCCAAGGCAGGTGGATCACCAGTGGTCAGGAGTTCGAGACCAGCCTGGCCAACATGGTGAAACCCCGTCTCTACTAAAAATACAAAAATTAGCCGGGCATGGTGGCAGGCACCTGTAATACCAACTATTCGGGAGGCTGAGGCAGGAGAATCACTTGAACCCGGGAGATGGAGGTTGCAGTGAGTGGAGATTGCACCACTGCACTCCAGCCTGGGCAAAGAGGGCAAAACTCTGTCTCAAAAAAAAAAAAAAAAAAAAAAAAAATTAATGTACCTGAATGAATACAAGGATAAAGCCAATCCTTAGGCACATTGTATGTACATTTAAATATTAGTCAAAAAGCAGTCTACTTTTCTTTATATTCTTTGGTATATATGTGCATTAAGCTGCAAAATCAAGGACTCCAGTTCAATGTATACCTTTTCTTCATAAATAAGTAACAAAATGGTAGTAAAGTATTCAGCAGAAAAATGAAAAGGAAATTCTCTCATCATTTAAAAAAAAGTAAAACCATGAATTGCATATACTATGATTCATGTAAATGGAGAACTGCAAAAGTCAAAGTAATATTAAAAAAATACTCCCGTAGCTTCTGCAGATACCAAATTATTTGAATTTATAATTAGAAAGTTACACTAAGCATGTGAGAGATTCTTGATATTTTCCATTTATTGTCTGAAATTTTTTTTTTAAAAGAAGTGATCTTTGCCCCCCACCAAGCTGTTAATAACCCTGTTAATTTTAAGTATTTTCTTTCAATACATTTATATTTGATATTATTAATTTACTGTAGATACTTGGAACTGGGGACTTCATAACATATAGGTTAATATAATATGTGACAAAACTATGAAAATATTTGCATCTCAGATTAGACAGTGATGGAATGTGGACTATGCTATCTTAGAGTATACCTAAGAGTACAGCTAGGCTGGGTGCGGTGACTCACACCTGTTGTCTTAGCACTTTGGAGGCTGAGGCGGGTGGATTGCTTGAGCTTACAGGTTCGAGACCAGCCTGGGCAACATAGCTGGTCTCTACAAGAAAATACAAAAAACGGCCAGGCTCAGTGGCTCACGCCTGTAATCCCAGCACTTTGGGAGCCCGAGGCAAGCAGATCACGAGGTCAAGAGATCGAGACCATCCTGGCCAACATGGTGAAACCCCATCTCTACTAAAAGTACAAAAGTTAGCTGGGTGTGATAGCCTGCACCTGTAGTCCCAGCTACTGGGGAGACTGAGGCAGGAGAATTGCTTGAACCCAGGAGTCGGAGTTTGCAGTGAGCCGAGATGGCGCTACTGCACTCCAGCCTGGCGCCTGGCGACAAGACAAGACTGTCTCAAAGAAAAAAAAAAAGTAAAAAAAAAATAATAATACAAAAACTAGCTGGGTGTGGTGGTGCATGCCTGTAGTTCCAGCTACTGAGGAGGCTAAGATGGGAGGATAGCTTTAGCCTGGGTGGCCAAAGTTTCAGTGAGCCAAGATGGTGCCACTGTACTCCTGCCTGGGTGATAGAACCAGACAGTTTCTCAAAAGAAAAGAGTACAGCTTAGATTAATTTTTTTTTCAAGAACCTTATCTTTCTATTTATCAATATTTATGAACTTATATTTGCTAATAAGACAAATTCAGACAATTCTCAGGAGGTAGGGAGGGTGGCAGGGTAGAGGGAGCACTTATTTTCTAAGTACCATTCATAACAAAAATATAGCAAAAAGATTTTTTCAGGTAGTATATATATGCTAGTATTCTCAAACAAACAAACAAAACTTTCCTACAGTCCTCATTCCTGACAAGATTTGCCAACTTTGCCTTGAAATTTTTGGGAGCCCTCAGAATATCTCCAATTAGATTCCCAGATCCTAGTTATTGTAACTGGGAGCAAATGTGTATAGTCATTGTGCACCACCTTGTGGCAGCGTTTAGATATGCATCTTTTTAGAAGTTCTTGTATTTAAGAGACAAAGGCAACTCTATTCCTCATTGCAAAACAGCAACTTGTAAAGCTTTTCCTCCTAGACTTCCCACCTCAAAACAATAGGTCCCTTCTCTAAATAGCTTAAACGAATCCTTTGGGAGAGCTAAAGCAACTGGTACAACTAGAGAGAGAATTGTTGAGAGATCAAGCTCTGGAATTTAGACTACCTTGAATTAGAATCTCAAATTTGCTACTTATTAACAGCATAATCTTGAGCATCTTACTTAACCTCTCCCAGAATTAATTTTCTCATATGTGAAATTAAGATATAATAGGAACATTATAGGCAGACAACCAAGAGTGATTAGACATTGAGGAAAATGTATAATGTGTGAAAGTCTAAAATAAGTAAATAGAAAATGGATGAAAGAGCAACAGGATAATTCAGGAATGTCATAAAACTTAATATAAAACTTTAGTAACCTCAAAGAAATTAAATATTAAATTGCAACCATAGAACTCAATAGGATGCCATTTTATTAAAAAAGGAACCAGAGCAAGCACAGAGAAGTAAAAATTATGTTTGGAAAGAAAACTGGAGGGCTTAAAGATAAAATCAGTACCTGCTCAATGAAAGCAAAAAGTCAAGGAGACAGGAAATATAAGAGAAAAAGGAAGCAATTTAAGAGCCTAATATCTAACTTATAAGTGTTCAGGAAAGAAAGAACAAACAAATCGGAAAAAATAACTTGAGAAAACTTTTTAGAACTAAAGTGAGACAGAAATCTTTGCATTAAAAAGGCTTACTTAATGCTAGTTAGGATGAATGAAAGGTCTATAAATAAAGCATAATTGCAATATTTCAGAACATTGTGGATAAAGAGAAAATTGTAAATGCTTACAAGGAACAAAAATTAAAAATTGGAATAGTCTTTTTTGTGAGCAACGTTGGATGCTAAAAGTCAATTGACTTAAAATTCCAGGGGGAAGCCAGGCACAGTAGTTTGTGCCTGTAATCCCAGCTACAAGGGAGGCTGAGGCAGCAGGATTGCTTGAGCCCAAGAATTCAAGGCTGCGGTAAGCTATGATCTCACACCTGCACTCCAGCCTGGGTGACAGAGCGAGACCCTGTCTCCAAAACTGTAATAATAAAAATTAAAATTCCAAGGGAAAAATGATTTTCAATCTTATGTTCTATGCCCAGCCAAACTACTAAGTATGAAAGTAACATAAAGATACCTTAATACATTCAAAGAAAGATTCAGAAAATTTTATTCTCACACATCCTTTCTTAGGCAGTTGCTTGAAATTGAGCACCAGTAAAACAAGGTGTTAACCAAGAAAGAAAAAGCCCAAGAATCCATTTTTAGTAGATTCAGGCCAGGAGCTTAAGGAAAGGAAGTTCAAAGATGACAGTTACAGGACAGGTCTAGATTGCATTAGGAGGCAGATAGAGGGTTCAAGGAAAGCGGCATCTATGAGGAGAGAATAAATGGGTGAGGTATTCTATGTATTTGCTTTTACCCTTGAACTATTGAGTGAACTTAAATAAACTTAAGGTGGATATTGCTATACTAAAAGGAAGGCTGCAAAACTTCAGGGGAGGCAATGTGCTGCTCAAGAAAGAAAACCACTCCTCTTGATTCTGCATGAAAAATATTTTTACATTCTATCTGTCTCTCAAATCAGTCTATTCTCTGTAACCCTGCTACCACCACCACTCTAGAATTACCATCATTTCTTGTTTAGACTTCTCAGCATCCTTTTAATTGGTTTCTTGCATCCTTTCTGTATTATCTCAAGTCCGTTCTCCAGATTATATTCCATATAGTGATGTTTTTCAAAATGCAAATCTGTTTATGCCCCCTGTTTGGTTAAAACACTTCAATGGCTTCCCATAGCTCTTAGAATCTAAATCATTAGCATCCCCTAGAAGGTTCTATGTTGTCACATGGTCAGCCAGTCCCTAAGCAGCAATGTAGTGGTAGCTGCTATGTAGTCTTGCCTCACTTCTGTAGATTTGGCTGGTAAGGACACCCTAATGGATTTAGACAGTTTATTATTTGCACAGATGGCAAAGCAAGATCAGCATGGTATTAGCTGCTTACATCCTCAATTCCACAGGATGATACCAAACTAGAGGGGTCAGATGACTGATGACATGAATGGTGGATTGCTTTGTTTTTGAGAAGTGAACTCTAGGCTGCAGCTAAGCAGTTTTATCTGAAAGGGGCAAAGTGAAAAGTTCCATGCCTTATTGGAATCAGGTAGGCAGATGAGAAACTGCCTCATGGCAAGTCTTCTGCAAGATAGGGGGTCTTCTGCAAGGTATAGAGAAAATGTGAAATGGCCTTTGATAGCTCCTCATAAGACTGCCAATCTTGCCAGTTTAAGGATGACCACAGGACATTCTGCCAACAGTTGAGTCTGACCTACATGGCCTATGTGGAGACATGCAATTGCCATGGTGCCATGGTGGAACTGTTCCCCTACAAACATAGGCTGCCTTTGCTACCACTATAGTCTCATCTTATGTACTTTCTCTTATTTACTAGCATCAGTCATACTGACCTTTCAGTTTCTCCAATGTGCCATGCTTTGCCTTGTCATAGAGCTTTAGCATATGCTATTCCCTCTGCCTGAACCCCACTTTCTCCTTCTTTTCCTTGTTAACGTCCCCTCTTTCTTCACTACTCAACCCAACATTCCTGACCAGAACAGTTCCCCTGTTATCACATAGCATGGTGTACCTCTCCTTCACAGCATCCAGAACAACTTTAGTTTTAAAATTATTTGTATAATCTTGAATTGATGTAATAGCGTACATTAACATATTTGTCTATCACTTAATTTTCAAATGTTTTTATATACTTAATTGCATTCTATCTTTTCATCCCTGTGAGATAAACAGATATTATTTTTAATCTTTTTTCCCAAATAAGAGTCTGTGTTAGAGCTCATTTTTTTACTCTATTCTAGTGTTCCTCTGTTTCACCACTGTTTTTCCTGTAAATACATTAAATATAAGGGAGCATACAATAAGCAAGAGGCACAAAGAACATGCCACAGGGGCCCAAAGGAGAGGGAAATCAGATCAGGTGATGACCATAGACCTCCAACCCAGAGGTGCCATTTGAGTTAGACTTGAAGGTTGGTAGGCATCTGGTGGGCAAGGAAGTGAAGGTCTTCTAAGACAAGAGATAGTATCGAAACTACAGTTATAGAAAGGCATGGGACTATTTGAAGAATGACAATTGAATGTGTTTAGATGGATGTAGGGTTAATACGGGTGCCAGGAAGGGAAGCTGGAATTGGATAGTGCAGGACCTTGAAGATGGAATTGATTTTTGTTGGTAGTAGGAAATAACTCATGTTTCTAAGTGGGCAAGTTGATATGATCAGCATTGAACTTTTAAAGTATTAAATAAGTAACAATGTGTAGAATAAATTGTAGCATGGAGGACTGGATTCAAAGAAACCAGTTCTGGTTTAAGTGAGCAGTAACAGGATCATGACTTGGGACAAAACACCTGAAGCAATGTCATGACACACCTTACAAAGTTTAATGTCAAAGCCTTTCAGTCGGTGACGAATAGGAACACACTTGTATTTGAGGAATGTTAGGTTTATTTAATGTACTGCAGCAAAGGAGAGCACCATAGCAACAGAACTGTGGGTCATCTCAGGGAGCTGGGAGAATTTTCTTCTTACAGGATTTCAGAATCTTATTACAGGATTTCAGTGTGTGCTGGGTGACTCTTAGGAAAGGTTTAGGGAAAGCAGAGGTCGGTTCTAGATTTGATGCTCTCAAGAAGTGAGATATTGGGTATTTTGGTACCTTTTATTTTGGAAGTGAGAGGATTTAAAAAATACTAGTTGTCTGTGCTAGCCAGAAGAGGGGGATGTTTCATTATTTTTTATTGTTCTTGAGGGTTGTTTTCTCTAGTTTCAGAAATAAATACATGGTAGTTTTATCTCTGTCTTCTACTGTGGTTACAGAGTGGCCTTATCTGGGTATTTATATTCTCAAAATTATTTGTTCACTTGGGAATGCTGTGGTTTAGCTGTCAGCTTCCAGCCGCCAGGTGTTTTCTTTTTACTTTATCAGTACCCAATACATTAATCTGCTCAGCCCTAAGGACCAGCTGTTGCCTCATATGTTGAGCAGCCTCATCCATTCACCCCAGGCTGCTATATGTATATTGTCGTTATCTAGACATGCCATGAATTGGAAAAGCTCGATTGAACAATGGGACCAAAAATGAGGAGTAAAGGACCAAGAAATGTTGTAAAGATTTTCAAGCTCTCCACTACCTCCAACATTTCTGGTTCACTTAAAATCTATGCGCAAGCAAAAATAAGCTGATTTCAGCTCCTACAATCTGTGATTTGCTGCCTTTGGGTATTGTGCCCTCTACCTGGAATATCTTCCCTTGGACTCATTCTCGTGTTCGTATTTCTGTCTGTCCTTCAAGGACCAGTTCAGACATCTCTCTCCTTCCCCATGCTACTGTTGAAAGCTAAGATCAAGAAAAAGCTGATGTAAAATATAATAAATAAAGAATAAATTACATGTTTGGAGATATTAATTCTAACTTAGAGGAGTCAAGATGGAAGCAATCTCTCTTTTCTGTGAATTCATATAGCAAATTCCCTAGATCCCTAAAGCATTTAATTCTAATATTTATTAAATATGTATTATATGCTGTTTACTAACTTCTGTCAGCAGTATCATCAAAATGTCATGTTTGCTGCTGCTTTTTTTTTTTTAGTATGTGGCAGGGTGCTAGATCCACAGGAGAGTCAAGGTCAATGTTGATTTCCTTCTTTATATATATATATGTATGTGTGTGTGTGTGTGTGTGTGTGTGTGTGTATGTAATTTTTTTATTAAAGAGAAGTTGGCCAGGATGGTCTTGATCTCCTGACCTCGTGATCCACCCACCTCGGACTCCCAGAGTGCTGAGATTACAGGTGTGAGCCGCTGCACCCAGCCGATATTTGCTTCTTTCCAGGATTTTCAAGCTTAAGTACAAAGCAGCAAAAGAGGTTTTAAACTTCACCCTCATTCTTACCTCATTTAGTATAAAAGTTACTGATATGTGGCCATATTTGGCCCTGTTTTATACACACACACACACACACACACACACACACACGTAAAATATATACCAGGGAGGTTGAGAGTATTAAGTTTTATGTATATATATATGTGGTATAATATATATATATATATATCAGGGAGGTTGAGAGAAGCTTGTAGGTGGCTAGATGTTTCATGTTGGGACTAATAGTGAGGCAGGGAGCAACTTATTGAAAATATATTTTAAAAATTACCAGGCATGGTGGTAAGTGCCTTTAGTCCTAGCTACATAGGAGGCTGAAACAGGAGGATCTCTTGAACCCAAAAGATTGAGACTGCAGTACTAATTATTGTGCCTGTGAATAGCCACGGCACTCCAGCTTAGACAACATAGCAAAACCCCATCTCTTTATTAAAAAAAAAAAAAAATTACATGGATTATAAAACATTTGAGGAAGTGTAAAAATCAATATTTTGTATTATCTGAAAGGAAGGAAACTGGATAAAAATTATATTAAATTAACAATAATAAATGTAGTGACAAAGAGGTTTGTTTTTCTTATATTAATTTAGGAATGACTGCCAGCAAAAAACCTGGGAACCGAGAATGCAATCATCCTTGTAAAAATAAACATACATGTGGACATGACTGCTGTGAGTTCCTTAAAACAAGTTTATTTCAAGTGTTCAAAATTAAAAGGTCTTTGGTGGATAGTAATGACATCCTAATTATCTGTGTATGATATTTATATTATGCAACTTATAACTCTCAAATAATTTTCTTTCTTTTGTGGGCAACATGAAAAAAGTAAATACTAGATTTGAAATTTTAAAGAAATTGGACTTTATATGAATAAGATCTGAAGTTTAAAAAATCTAAAGTTTCTTTTCATAGGTAAAATTGGAGTTGCATGGAAGTCAGAAATTAAAGAGTCAACAGTTTCTTCATATTTATCTGATTTAAGAAACAGGAATGCTGTTTCATCTGTTCCTCCAGTTAAACGTCTGAAGGTTAGTTTTAATAACATTTTCCCCTTTGTTCTGTAATTAAATGTATATAAATATTCTTTGTTCTGTATATCAATTAGGTAGGTATCCACAGTGTACTTTAGAATTACTTGTGGGCTTGACTAAGAATATTACCATTATTCATAATTCATCTTCCCTTCTTTCTTCCTTCCTTTTTTTCTTCTAAATCTTTCTTCTTTCCTTCCACCTTCATTGAGCACCAAGAGTATGCCAAAGTGCTAAGATGCAGTGATGAATAAGACAGTCTTATTCCCAATCATAGAATTTGTAGTTGAGTGAGAGATACAAATAAGTAAACATGCTTTTTAAATATAGTGTGATGAGTGATTCTGTGATAGAAGTCTAACACACTTAAGTTTAGATAGAAAATGTACTCAATCCACATTTGATGGAAGGATTCCTAATAGATATTGAGACCTAATAGATTGAGACCTGAAGAATAAGCCAAGGATGGAGGGGCAGGCACCAGAATGATAGTAGGAAGGGATAGCTAAATATTCCAGACATAGAGATTATACAAAGGGCCAGAGGTAATAAAGAAAGAGAGAGAGGGAGATCTTTAAAGAAACTCTTTCTCAGTAATACAGTATGTCTAGAATTCAATTACAAGTAAAGGAGTAGAGAGAGATGAGGTAAGTAGGAGCTAGATCATGCAGACCTTTTTGCTATTTTAAGGAATTAGACATTATCATGAAAGTACTGGGAAGCCAATGAAAAGTTTTAACCAGTGACATGATCAAAATTGTATTTTATAAAGGTCAGTCTGGCTGCAATGCAGAAAAGGGATTAGAAGATGATAGAATAGGAACAAAGGGACTCATTAGGTGGCTTTTACAATAATCTCAGCAAAGTAGTGGCTTAGTTTAGGGTAGTGGCAATAGCAATGGAGAGAAGTGACTGGGTTAAAATATTTTTCAGAGGTAGAATCACTACCTTGCTACTTCATTGGTTATAAAAGACAAAATAGAAGTAGGAGTTAAAAATGATGCCCAGCTTTCTGGTATTAGCAACTGGGAGAAAAGCTTAGCCCCATTCTGGTAGGTATTCTGAAGGAAAAGCAAATTTGCTGGAACAGGATAAGTTCGATTTGGGAAATGTTGAATTTAGAGGGCCTGCAAGATGTCTAGATAAAGATGTCCTACAGACCAGTTGGATATAACTGTTTGAAAATCGGGAGAGAGAGCTAAGCTAGAAATAGAGATTTGAGAGTCATTCACACGTAGATGATAATTGAAGCCACAGGAATAAATGAGATCTTTGATTGAGAAGGTGTAGTGTAAGAAGAGACCTAGTAAAGAACCATGAAGAATGCCAACATTTAAGAAGGGCCTGAGTGAAATATTCGAGTTGGAAACTAGCCTGAGTTTCTCCTAGTTCATTGATTTGGGGACTTCATGTACCAGCAGGAATTTTGTTGTTTGGCTCATGTGTTAAAAGTTCTTGATGTGAAACTGAGAGTTGAACTTATTTTTGTTTCATTAATAGATTCAGATGAATAAGTCTCAAAGAGTGGACCTTAAAGAGTTTGGTTTTACTCCAAGACCTTCCCTTCCTAGTATATCAAGGTACAAATATAATGTTAATATCTAAGGTAAAATATTTATCATAGACTTTGTTCCTGCAGGTAACTACTTATTCAAGGGAAGATAGTCACTGGCTACCATCAAATCACAGTTATCATTTAATTCCATAATGAAGCAATAAGATCATAATGGTTTCATTTTCTTTGCTACCCTAAATTTATTTAGAACTCCACAGTTAGGGAATAATATTCATTAAATCATCTCTTTCCTAGGAAACTTCCTATCCTATGTCATTCCCTTAGGTTTTCTCTTTATAGGGAATATAAATTAAGTGACAAGAGTATACTTTAAAAATGGAAATCATGTTGGTGTACAAAGTCTAAATTTCCATTTAGAGGCTCAGTCCATATTAATAATATCTCAGATTTATAATTTGAAAATTACACATTTGCACATTATCTTTTCTGACTTAAAAACATGGCCCATAAAATGAGCCATAAAATTTTTTATCCCATTGTATAGATGGAAAAACTGAAGTTCATATTCCTAGTTAGCAAGCAGAAGGCCTTAGGTGATAACTCAGTGTTCTTTTCCTGTATCATGATGCCTACAGGACAATCATATATGTAATTTCCCTTTCAGATAAGGGCATTCTCTATGCAGGAATGACATTCAATATATTTAACAGCTAGTACAGAACAGGAACTGACTCATCAGAATAGATGCCAGCACTACTTCTAGAGATCCTGGCTTTTGTTATCTAACTAAGGACATGTAAAGATGACTAAGTATTGGTCACTTCCATTAAACACCTATTTATTCGCTGTCCAGGCTGGGTACAATTTATTATAGAAACATTAAAAAATAAATCATTATTTTTGTTTATATGAATAAATAGTTTTCAGGCTTAGATCAATTTTTGTATTTTCTTTAACATTTTTATGGTTTTATCTATATAAAGGTCAGAATATTTAAACATATCTGAATTGCCTATAATGGAGCAGTGGGATCAGCATGAAATCTGTGGAAAATTTAGACAAGAACCATCTGAATATCAAGACAAAGGTAAGTTACCATTGATACTTACTTGAGGAGTAAATTATTTGAATCGACAAGTAATGTTATTGAAACACCAACATCTGAAATTATTATAATTATTAACTTGGCAACATTTTTCTCTTAGATTACTGAATTATTTTCAGATTCTTGGGTCTGTTATTCAGATGGTCTTACTATGTTTGTCATATTTAAAAAAAAATCTCTTTCCTACATAATGTTGACTATTTTAATGTAAAGATACTATAAGGAAAATCTTAGCAAATAAGAGATCCTTGGGTATAAAGAGTATTAAATGCTGAATGATTACATTCATATATAAAATTATTTAAAATAGTTTTATGTTTATAAAACTAGTCCAGTTTTACAAAATATCAGTGTGACCTTGGGCAAGTTATTTAATCTCTTTGGGCTTTAGTCTTACCTTTAAAATGAAGGTATTGAACTGGGTGACCTTTAGTGTCTCTCCAGTTCTTAAACCTATGATTCTTAAAACTTCTATGTTAGTATGAGAATATAACTTAGGTTATGGGATATAGCTAGTGTGTAATCTAGATTTGCTTTTTGTCTGTCATTAATGAGATAATGCATTTTATCTGTGTCTGTCATTGAATTAATGAGATAAATTCAACACTGTGTTTGGTTTATCATTACTCTGGTTCCTGCCATTAATATAGCATAATTTCCCTGGATCATGCTATTAACAGTCAGTATGTTAAAACATATGAGATGATCCTGGCCATTGAGTTATTTCTTCAAGTGGCTGTATGTAGAAATGGTAAGCTTGGAGATTTCTGAAAATCATTTCATGTGTTCAGCATTGGCTTCTGTTGACATTCTTTTCTTCATGCTGTCACTTTTTTTTCCTCTAGTCATAATTTAAGATTTTACGGAGGCAAGGGCTGGAATATTCGCTACCTCTTATGATACTGTGGCAGCCATTACGTTCAATATGAGATCAAGAAAAGTTCCCTAATCTCATCTGGAGAATCAGAGCATTTATCCAACTTATTCAAAGCCTGAATATCATTGCAAAGTAGATAGGAAGTATAAAATTGTCACGCCTCTTATATTTATCTCTGTTCAGTATGTAGCCCTCTAACTTATTTCTTCCTTTTACTACTGCACTGTTACCTGTCCTTCTGCACACATGAGTTTATCTTTCCTTCTGCTTACTTTTGTGTTATATTTACATGGTTTTCCTACTTTTCTTTCCCACTCACTATTCCAAATCTAATTTATATTATGATATTAAAGCCTCATCTAGATACTTTAACTCCCAATAATAATTGTATCCCTGTTTTATTGAGTGGGCCACATTTTTTTTTTTTTTTGAAAGAGCTGTATGGTATAGTAGTTAAGTTCACAGTATCTGGAAACAATCTGTCCAAGTCCTAGCTCTGACTTTTAGTGTAACCTTTCATAGTCTTTAACCACTTTGTGTAAATTCCTCATCTGGTTATATTTTAGGGGGTTTTAGGGTTAAATGAGATAATGTATGTAAAGCTGTTATAGTTTCTGGTACTGTTAGTAATAGTAATTGGGTATATTTGTTATATTTTTCGCATATTAGTCTTTGATGGCAAAACATACTTTAAATGTATTCAAATACTGCTTTTGAGAATGTTTTTTAAACTGCATGGCAGTTTTATCTTCTGTATTCCAATTTCAAGAAGGGAAGAAGAAAAAATGTTAAAAATTATGTGAGAAAGCATGTTGAATCATAAGGTTTAAATTAGAAGGGACCTTTGTGCAATTTCTCATTTTACAGTGAAAGAAGCCAAGACTCCAAGAGATTAAATGACTTGCCCAAAAATTGTGTGTCTAATTAATGGCAAGGCCAGAAATAGATTCCATATCTTTTGATTCCCAGCCCAATGCCATTTATATAAAATGAAATTGACTTTTAGTCATCAGTGGAGAATTGAAAATTGAACCAGTAGTATATGAACTCTTTCAGCTTTTCACCCCACCACTCAATTATATATTTCCCTGTCTCTGTATCCATCTAACCATCTATTTGTCTTAAAAGAAAAATTATCTTTTCTTCAATTCAAGGCATATCTCTCCTCCTGTAATCTTAATTCTATCCAATCCTGCTTTCCCTGGGACTTTAGATGATCATTACCCATCTCCTTTTTCTTGTATTTTCATTCTTTCCTCGCCACTGTGTCTTTCCCTTTAGCATAACAATATGCTGAAGTCTCTTCCTTCTTCAACTTCATGTCCTTATCTGGCTGGTCATGACTTTTTTTATTATAAATGATAAAATTCTACTCAAAATGACTTAGGCACAAGAAAGGGAAAAAATTGTCTCATGTAAACTGAAAAGTATCTGGCTTAATTCTGACTAAATCAAGGAACTCATGCCTCTGGCTTTCTCTCAATCTTTTAGCTATGCCTGTTGCTAATTGGCTTTACTTTTTAAATAGGGTCCAGTTTAGCAGCCTCAGTGGAAAAAGGTAGTTCTCCCTGTTAGTTTTGGCAGACCAGAGCTCATTCTAACTGGCCTCATTTGAGTCATGTGTTTATCCCTTGATCAATCTCTGTAACTTGAGGATTGGGTCATTATGTAACTGTGGCCCCAGGGAAGGCACGGTACCATGAATGATGATCCTTACAAGGATCACATGGACTTGTAGAAATAATTTCCCCAAAGGAAAGGGAGGGTACCTCCACTGAAAGAAGGGAAAGCATACCAGGCAGACAAAACCCGGAATTCTCGAGTCCCTGTACCCTCTATCTCTTGCTTTCTCATCAAAATAATAATTAATTGAAAGAGCACCATCCTGGCCAACATAGAGAAACTCTGTCTCTACTAAAAATTAGCCAGGCTTAGTAGCATCGGCCTGTAGTCCCAGCTACTCGGGAGACTGAGGCAGGAGAATTGCTTGAACCAAGGAGGTGGAGGTTTCAGTGAGCTGAGATTGTGCCACTGCACTCCAGCCTGGCAACAGAGCAAGACTCCATCTCAAAAAAAAAAAAAAAAGGAGGCCAGGCATGGTGGCTCATGCCTGTAATCCCAGCACTTTGGGAGGCTGAGGCAGGCAGATCATGAGGTCAGGAAATCGAGACCATCCTGGATGACTCAGTGAAACCCCATCTCTACTAAAAATATAAAAAATCAACCAGGCGTAGAGGTGCATGCCTGTAGTCCCAGCTACTCAGGAGGCTGAGGTGGGAAAATCACTTGAACCTGGGGACGAAGTTTGCAATGAGCTCAGATTGTGCCACTGTACTTCCAGCCTGGGCAACAGAGCAAGACTCCATCTCAAAAAAAAAAAAAAAATCTACAAAGAACTAAAACAAGTATACAAAAAAAAAAAAACCATCAAAAAGTGGGCAAAAGATATGAACAGACACTTTTCAGAAGAAGATATTTATGTGGCTAACAAACATATGAAAAAATGCTCTTCATCACTCGTTATTAGAGAAATGCAAATCAAAACCACATTGAGATATCATCTCACGACAGTTAGAATGGCAATCATTAAAAAATCAGGAGAAAACAGATCCTGGTGAGGATGTGGAGAAATAGGAACGCTTTTACATTGTTGGTGGGAGTGTAAATAGTTCAACCATTGTGGAAGACAGTATGGCAATTCCTCAAGGATCTAGAAATAGAAATACCATTTGACCCAGCAATCTCATTACTGGATATATACCGCAAGGATCATAAATCGATCTATTATAAGGACACATGCACACGTATGTTAATTGTAGTATTGTTTACAGTAGTGAAGACTTGGAACCAACCCAAATGCCCATCAAAGATATACTGGATAAAGAAAATGTGGCACATATACACCATGGAATACTATGCAGCCATAAAAAAGTTCATGTACTTTGCAGGGGCATGGATGAATCTGGAAACTATCATTCTCAGCAAACTGACATAAGAACAGAAAACCAACACCGCATATTCTCACTCATAAATGGGTGTTGAACAATGAGAACCAATGGACACAGGGAGAGGAACATCACACACTGAGGTCTGTTGTGGGGTGGGGGGCTCGGGGAGGGATAACATTAGAAGAAATACCTAATGTAGGTGATGGGGATGGAGGCAGCAAACGACCATGGCACATGTATACCTATGTAACAATCCTGCAAGATCTGCACATGCACCCCACAACTTAAAGTAAAATTTTTTTTAAAAAAAAGAGCAATTGACAATATGCTCACTTCATTAAACCCTAGTTACTCTTTATTCATTAAAATTTGGGTTTTCTCTGCATCACTCCTTTGAAACTGCTTTTGTTCAGGCCATTTAGTGACTTTCTAAGTTCTGAATTCAGTGAATTGTTTTCAACTGTTACTCTCTTTGACCTCTGTATTACTTGATACTTCTGGTCTTCCCTTTCTTTTGGAAATCTCTCCTTTGGTTTCAATTAAACCATTATACTGGTTTCCTGTTACTTCTTAGACCGCATGGGCTTTTCTTCCTGTTGACGTTGCAAAACGATTCTTTTTTCTTTCTTTTTTATTCTTCTCACTTCAAAAACTTTTCCTAGACAATATCACCCAAGCCTATGTCTTTAATCACTATGTCTTGATAATTTCTAAATCTGTATCTCCCATGTAGATCTTTCTTTCTAACTCCAAATCCATCTATATAATCACCTTCCTGGACATATCCACCTAAAAGTTAACATATCAGACATGTCAGCATCTAAACTCTGTCTTCTTTGTACCTCACTCTGCACCTTCTCTTTTTTCCTTAGCTCAGTGAATAAACTCTTTTCTTTGTTAAGCTGCTAAAGGCAGAAAAAGCATCCTTCTAAATAGCTCACCCCACATGTAAATAATAACCAAATCTTAATTATTTTGCCTCCTGCACATCTCTCATATTTGTTATTTCCTCTCTATCCTTTCTGCTGATATTCTAGCTTAAGCATTCATTGTCTCATTCACTGCAATAACTTACTTTTATCTCTGCTTTTGTCTCATTTTCCTTCAATCCATAATATTCCAAGTGATCTAATGGGCAAATCTGGTTGTGTAAACCTTTTGCTGCAACATCTTCGATAGTTATCCTTTGCTTTTAAGAAAAAAGCAAAAGAATCTCCTCAGTATGACAAATAAGCTTCAGAATGATCTAGCACTTAACTACCTGTGCAGACACAGTGGACCCTGCCTTCTCCTACTTTGTGCTCCAGAAATCCTGAAAACTTAAAGTTACCCCCAAATTCTCTTTCCTCGCATATTGGTGTGTCTTTTACATGGTGTTCTCCATTCATGGAATAGGTTGCCTTTCCTCTTACCCTGCTTCTCAACCACAGCTCTATCAAGCTGAAATTCTGACTACTCTTCCTTCATATGTTATCACCCTAGGAGTCTGTCTGTCATGTGGTATCACCTTAGAAGAGTACGTCTCACTTCCATTGCAGGTTTAGATCCTTCTTCCTCTACATTCCCATTGCATTCTGTATCTACTTCCATTTTTAGTACATATATACATTGTGTGTCTCAGTGTGTGCGTTTTAACATATAAAAATAGAATAATGTGAACTATAGTTATAGGTACAGTTGAAGAATAAAGAAGGGTTTGGTTGGGGGAATAAATGGATAAAGAATATTTAAAGTGGAGGAAACTCAGTGATATGTTGGAGCAAGTTTATACTTTATGAGAGATGATTATTAAATTTTCAAGAATCAGCCATTATTAAAAATTTAATTACATAAACTTTGAATTAAATTATAAAGGCAAAGGCCAGGTATGGCCTGTAATCCCAGCACTTTAGGAGGCTGAGGCAGGTGGATCATGAGGTCAGGAGTTTTGAGACCAGCCTGACCAACATGGTGAGACCTCGTATCTACTAAAAATAAGAAAAAATTAGCCAGGTGTGGTGGCACATGCCTGAAATTCTAGCTACTCAGGAGGCTGAGACAGGAGAATTGCTTGAACCCAGGAAACGGAGGTTGCAGTGAGCCAAGATTGTGCCACTGCACTCCAGCCTGGGCAACAGAGTGAGACTCTGTCTCAGAAATAAACAAAGGCAAAAATACTCAAAACTCATCACTCCCTAATTGCTCTACTTCGTTTTACTGTTATCTATGTTCTTGAGGTTATTTATCTATATGGTAGAAATACTATGTAATAGGGTGCTATCGTGCATTTTCTCGGCTCACCGCAACCTCCGCCTCCTGGGTTGAGGCAATTCTTCCTGCCTCAGCCTCCTGAGTAGCTGGGATTACAGGCATGCGCCACCATGCCCAGCTAATTTTTTGTATTTTTAGTAGAGACGGGGTTTCACCATGTTGACCAGGATGGTCTCGATCTCTTGACCTCGTGATCCACCCGCCTCGGCCTCCCAATTCCCCAACTTCTTAATCTATTATGTCACATTAATAGCTTGAAATCAGTTATGGTGGGAAGATTTATACCATTGGAATCAGCAAACACTTCAAATCTGGGTTTGATTTATTGTTTTGCTTATTTTTAGACCTGAGAAACTGATAGATAAAATTTTAATAGTGTAGATTAAACAACTGCGTGTTGTACTGTAGCCGTTACATTGTGAATAACACAAAAAATTGAGAGAATATTCTTCTAGTATTTGAAAATTACTATCTAATTCAGGAAAGAAGTTACTCAAGTTGATGAATGAGTAAAATCCCAACAGATGTCTTTGTTGTTTTATTAATACTTTCATCTTACTTGCTAGAGTCAACAAAAATGTCAAACAACATTCACATGAGAGCTACATTTGTCACTTGCAACTACAGATTGACAACAGATAGAAGAGTGGCAAAACTTAATGAAAATATTCAATGAGACTCAATTAGATATGTGGAATTTACATTTAAGCATACCATATATGTTATTGTTATTTGTAAATTATGTGCTATATAGCCTTTACATTAGTAAAGTTTATAATAAACATATATGTATTAATATGCATATGCTTTTTGTAGAGGTAGTTATTTAACATTTATTAACACAATACTATGTAAAATTGTACAACTAAAGGCATTTAGCTCCCCTTAACAGTCTTTTGAGGTAGATACTGTTGTTGTCTTATTTTGCAGAATCAGGAAGTTTCAATTACTTGTCTACGACCATACAACCAATAAATGAGAGAGGTGGAATTTTCACTTAGGTAGTTTGGCTCTAAATCCAGGCTGTAAACAGTCAATAACACTGAGGATTTTTTAGCAGGAGAAAAATAAATATTATTTATTTTGGACAAATACATTTTATAGCAATACTGAAAATTAACTTTAGGGAGAAGATCTGGAGGAGGAAGACCATTTTGGAAACTATTATAATCCAATCTTGAAGTAGAGTTATTCTAATATCAGAATTAAGAGGAAAAATTAATTGCCTAAAAATGTTTTTGAAAATTAAGTTTAGTGCAACTGTCAGCACATGTAATACAGTTAACAGAATTGGCTGAATACCGTATTCAACAATGCTTGACACAATGCTTTTGAAAACTGCTACTCAAGAACTCTGTTTAGTAGTTGAAAAATGTGTTTGATATATCAATAGACTATGATGCTTGTGGTTTAAAAAGTACCTATAGTCTTTTATACATACACATAACAGATTTTTCCAGATAAAACTATTCTACAACTTCAAATGAGAAAGTCCCTTAAACAGTGTTCTTCAACAGAAATCTTAATATATCTGGAAACCAAAATTTGACAGATGCAGATAAAAGCAATTTTCCATTTTCAGAAGTTTTGAATGTGAACTTTGAATTGGGAAATGAAGTTTGGGATGATTTTGATGATGAAAACTTAGAAGTGACTAGCTTTTCAACTGATACTGAGAAGACAAAAATATCAGGTAAAATCGTACTTAGCATGGAATCATTTCATTAGAAATTCTTGGAATATTTTTCATTTCAGCTCCTGGAATGAAGTCTCTTTGCCTTTTTTGTGTGTGCTTGTTTAGTTAAATTTGGTTTGTTGAAATTGTAATTTTTAGCAAAATTGAAAATGTGACCCTTCTACAAAGAGCATTTGCCCCCCTCAGGACAGAAATCAAGGTTATTCCATGATGATAATGTAGCAATGAGCATTTTCTATTCTGTTGCTCTTATCTTGTAAAATTCAAATTGTTTATTCAATTTTCTGTCATGAAACAGACTATTTTATTCTCCATTGTAAGATCACAAATGGTCTGCTAATATTTGTGAAGAACAAAAAATTCATTTTTAAAACTATTCATCTGCTTGCAAAGAAAATAAAATAACTTTCATTTCTAGTTAAAATATGGACTTTCCAGCTATACCTAAATAAATAAGTAAATAAGAAAGAAAGGATTAGTTTCTTCTGTATTAGAAATTCTATTTAAATTATATACAATGCCAAAATAATGAGATGTATTAGCTCTTTGAGTGGAAGGCAAGTTTACTCTATTTTACAAAACAGAAAATTGAAAATCTGACAAGTATATGACAAGATAGCAATGGAGATACTGTCTCCCATTAGGGCTGACAGAAAGAAATCAGTCCCTCAGCCTTCTCACTGCAGACTGGTATTCCCACAATTATAGATACCTCTTACTATACCCCACCTCATGATTTTAAAAGAGTATTTCAAAGGGAAGCAGTTAGAAGTTGAAATGTTACTGTATTGGGGCCCGTACAATTACCTAGAGAACTAATACTGCTTCTGAAAAGAACAAGATTTGACTACCTTCACAGAATAGGCCAGGACAATCTCCAAGATATGGAGTCATTAGGCACAGTTTTTTGTATATCAGTGGACAACTACTGTTCCCTACCTCAAGCTTAAATGTCATTGGATACTGCAAGTTAATAGGTAATGTGTACTGATCCTTTGAGGTAGTCTAGTACTATGAGGGCATAGCTTTGTCACTGGGACAATCAGTTTCAATAAACGCCATTTTCCCCCATGTATAGAGCACTTTAAATGATTATGAGCAGGCCATTGAAAATACTGAGTGACCTTTAACGCCATCATTTATGTGAACTGAAATGTAAGTATATAAATAATAAGGGTGAGTGGAAAAACAAACAGTTTTTCCTCACTCTCACACCATGATCACCCCAGAAGACATCTGTGACCAAAGGTTTGTGGGTTTTTTCCCATACACCAAGCAAGCAGTCAGTTCCGCAGTGAATACCAGCTGGGTGTCCTCCAAGCCAGTGGAGTTAGAAACAGGAGTCAAAGACCAAATATGTATTTTGAAACAACACAGGTGGCTTGAGGACCTTTTAATATAGTTAATAATAAGCTAACCTGTGTGTTTTATAGGTTTACTCCCTTAGCTTTCTGCCCTTAATTTTCTATGCAAATTAAATTTTGTTGTTGAGAGTTATTCATTCCTTCCTTAACCAGATCATATCTGTTGGGGAGAGCCCTTGTAGAACTTGTGAAAAGCTTCATTCAGCTGTTACTTGGCATTTTGTTTCAAAATGTTGTCTCTTCACACAGGATTTGGAAACACTTTGGGTTCAAGTACCAGGGGAAGTAAGCTACCCCTTCAAGAGTCAAAGGACAAATTCCAAAGAGAAATGTCAAACAGGCAAGTTTTAGAACTTTGGTTTGTAATACTTACAACTTTATATCCTCTTGACACATAATTGGAGATAGGATCAAGTTACTAGAGATGCTAAAAGGTATTAGCCAACCTAAACCCTCTTAATCTTAGAGTTGTGTTTCTCAAAGTGCTGTTGTCAAACCACATGCATCAAAATCACTTTGGGATGCATATCAAAAATGCACATTCTTGAGCCCCACATTAGACCTACTGAATTTTTGTCTCTGGGACTGGAGCCCAGGAACCTTCATTTTTAATGAGTCTTGAAAACTGAATAGGAGTTTTACAACTAGAACAGAGATAGATAGGCATTCCAGGTATAAGGAAGCATCTATAAAGGGATAAGGCTTGAAAAGGCATCCTGTGCTCAAAGATCAGTAAAGTGTGGTACATGTGGCAACAGGATAAAGACTGAGATTGCTGAGGTCTTATTGTAAGGGCTTTGAGTGCTGTGCTTCGACACCTGCCCTGTACTCAGACAGTCAGGGGTCACAAACCCAAATGCCTTCAAAATTTGGTGGGCCAAGGCCAACTGTGGAGTGTCTCATCCAAAGGGAGCAGCCACTGCTCAGCTCCAAATAGTTGTTGCTCTGCAGGCAGTGTGAGTTGTGTTATCAAATGTTCTGATTTTTCAAGAAAAGCTAGGAATCTGAAATTTTATATGGTATCACGATTTTTAAATTCTGACAACTAATTCAAAAAAAAATGTGATATACTCTATGGCACTCCCCTCCAAATAGCAATAATAATATCTGTAGGCCAGATGTATCCTAGAGCCCTCTAGTTTTTACCTGTATGGTAGGCAGTGAGGAGCCATCCAAAATATTGAAGCACAGGAGAAACAATTTGATTTAAAAAATAATTCTAGCAGTAGTTTGCAGAGGGAATCGTAGGGAGTGGGACTGCCAGAGGCATGGTGACCGATGAAAGACAGACTCTAATGAGGTCTAAACTAGGGCAGAGATGATGGTAAGAGAGAGGTAAGATTTGATCTTTTTTTTTTTTTTGAGACAGAGTTTTGCTCTTGTTGCCCAGGTTGTAGTGCAGTGGACGATTTTGGCTCACTACAACTTCTGCCTAACAGTTTCAAGCGATTCTCCTGCCTCAGCCTCCCAAGTAGCTGGGATTACAGGCATTCACCACCACACTGGGCTAATTTTGTATTTGTAGTAGAGACGGAGTTTCACCATGTTGGCCATGCTGGTCTCGAACTCCTAACCTCGTGATCTGCCTGCCTCAGCCTCCCAAAGTGCTGGGATTACAGATGTTAGCCACCGCACCTGGCCCAGGGTTGGATTTTAAAAACATTTCAGAAATAGAGCAGATTCAATGTGGCAATTGGTAGGATATGACAGTTGAGGAAGAGGGAAGAATAAATGGCACCTAGGTAGATGTTATTTGCAGATACAGGAAACATAAGAGATTTCGAATGGAAAACATAATTTTATAAATGTTCAATTTGAAGTATCTTTACAAAAGATGCAAAATGCATTGGGGAATATTGGACTTGATTAGAAGTCAAGGGAGAGAAATTTTGGCCAAAGTCAAAATTTCCAAAACTGAAGAAATACTAACAACATTTTATTCAGGGTCTGATTTTCTCCTTAAGGATTATTTATTTCTCTGCTTTAAAAAACTACTAAATTTGTGGTATCCGATGGAATTTTTGCTATTATTTAGCCATTACCAATAATAGCATCAGCATCATAGACTTGTAGTTTTCATAGAATTCCAGAGCTAAGCGGAGCTTAAGTATTGTTTAATCTCCCACTCACTGGATCCTTGAATCACCATTCAACATCCCTGGCAAGTAATCATGCCGCCTCTACCAAGACAGTTCCAGTGACCAGGAGCTCATTCACCCTTGTTCCATGTTAGGATTTCTCAGATCATTGAATAGCTTTCAAAAATATTTGCTTAAAATAGGTATTTTTATCACTTCATTTCGTTGGTTATAACTCTGAGTCACATAGAATAAATGGATATAAGCATCAAAGTGAGACAAAGCTATAGGTGTAGAGAAGCAAAAAGTTGATAAATCATAAGGAGAAAGATAACAAGACACATGAACAATTTTTGTGCACCACACCTTTAAAAAGCAACACATAATTTTGGAAGAGTTTAGAAGTGACCAGCGGAAGATGTGTGGGTTTAAGAATGGACTCTTAACGAGAAGCCACTGAGAACCTGGTGTAGAAGTTGCTGCTGGGAAAAAGGCGTGTGAGACCTGAGGATTTGCGGTGGAAAGGAGATTTGCTTTTTTATTTATTTAAGCTAGAGTACAGGAGCATAATCATGGCTCACTGCAGCCTCAACCACGTGGGCTCAAGAGATCCTTCCACATCAGCCTCCCAAGTAGCTGGGACTACAGGTACATACATACCACTATGCCTCACTAATTTAAAAATGTATTTTTTTTTTCTAGAGGTGGGGGTCTTGCTATGTTAACTAAGCTGGTCTCAAACTCCTGGACTCAAGCTGTCCTCCCATCTCAACCTCCCAAAATGCTGGGATTACAGATGTGAGCCACTGTGCCTGGCCTTTTACTTTTATACACTTTTTACTATTTTAATTCCTTGCCATTTATATATACTTATTAGTCGGAGACAGAATGATTCAATCCTATCAGTATATGTGATTCTTCCCTGTCCACCCACATTGCTCATTGCTCCTTACATGGCTGTCACATTTTAGCCTTCAGATATCAGCTTAAATGGTTACGTCACCAGAGATGCATTGATGATCATGTTTTAAAAATAGGTGTATGCCTCCACACTGTTATTTCTTATGATATTACCCAGTTCATTTTCTTTTTATAATTTCAGGATCTATATTTGTTTGTATTCATTGTCTGCTTGATGGTAACTCCCTGAGGTTTTATTTATCACTTTATACCCAGCTTCTGGTACAATATCTGGCATATGGTAGTGGATAATAAATGTGTTTTAGTGAATGAGTTAATACAAAAGATTCAGAGTGAATTCTTGTATACAGTTATATATAAGAAGATAACTAGAGATGTCTGTCTACAGTGAGACCAGAATAAAGAAAGGAGATTAAAAGTTAAGCAAGTAGAATTTCAAAAAAATTTATAGGACTCTATGTAATGGACAATTAAGCATAAGACCCAATTTTAAAGAAAATTGTTGAATAATTATTTCTATAGTCCCTTAAAAATAGTATTTTTTCCTAATTTGGGATATATAAATTATGGTTTGGTCTAAAGGAAAGGAAATACACCAAGTTCTCCATGACTATTAGAAACAGTGCTTTACATTTTGTGATAAATGTGGTAAACTTTGCATATTTCCCAAAATCATTATGATCCAAATTAAAACGGTTCGTTTTTCTTGTTTGTCGTATTTTACAAATAATTAATTTTAATTTTTAGTTTTGTTTCATCACATGAGCTGTCAGATGTTTCTTTATCAAATTCTGCTATGCCCAAGTTCAGTGCATCCTCCATGACAAAATTACATCAACAAGGTGTGAAGGTACGGAAATGCAGTTATTCTAAGAAGAAGCACTTCTTTGTTATTATTTTAAATTTTGCCCAAATGCTTAAACTTTCAGTGATTGTTATTTCTTATCTCAAATATAGGTACATTTTCAAGAAAGAAAACAACAAAATCTATCACCAGAGATTGAGAGGCAATGCTTTACTTGCTTTAAAAAAAAGCCAAATTCTTCAAATTATAAAAAAGTGGATTTTTTTATTAGAAATAGTGAATGTAAAAAGGAAGTTGATTTCAAGTAAGAACCTTTTAAAGACACTTTAAGATTATATCAGTAAAATTTTTTTCACAAAGAAATTCAACATTCTCTTATCCTTGGTTCATTTTTAAGATCAGAGCCTAAACATTTTATTTATTAAAAAACATGAAAATTTTCAAGCCTTAGTGAGCTAAGCTCCTAAAGATGTTTCAAATATCATATATCTGTTTTTGAAACCCATATGTTTGATGCTGTTTATTCAAACATTATATTGCGTTGATAAACTTACTTTTATTGATTTGAATACAGAATGTTAATTTTGTAAAGTGTAAAGTCACTTGAGAAATCCAGTTGAGATCAGCTAATTTTTCAAAAGTTGTAGTTGTATTTTAGCCAACCAGTTATTTCACAATCAACAGGTTCAATGAAAATGTCAGATTAAATCTCATCAGTTCCCCTACTGCTGGCCATTTTAGAAAAGGAAACTCCATTGCAGTTCCTCTCTCCTTGAAGAGTCAAAACATTTGGGACCTGTTCACACTGTTTTGTTTTTATTTGTTTAAGACTAGTCAAGTGAAGCAGTGGGAGTGCAGAAGATACAAAGAAATCTGTAACTGGTTATGATCATTAGTTGTAAACACCACTTCCCTTAGACAAGGCTATTCACAGTTTTATTAAATGACATAACTTTTCAATATGTTTAAAGAAATACCTTTACAGTTCCTACCATTTGCAGTTTATGAAGTCTAATTTTCTCCAACAGACTTCCTACAAAGTTATGCATACTGAAGTTTGATACATTAACTTCACAGCAATCTTTGTTTTACTGTATTTAGTATTACATTATTTATTGTTTATTTTAAAATAAATTGTTTTACAAAAATAGTTATTTTTACTTTTGCTTCTCTCTCCCGGTAGGTATCATCCTGATGATGAAACTGATGAAATGAAGTCTTTACTGGGAATATTTGATGGTATTTTCTAAAACAAACAAATACTTTTTATATTAGTAAGAGAAAGAATAAAGACACCTAATCACAAAGCATGCTTTTTGTTTTTAAAAAATAGTTCTTAGTTCAGATTTTTTTCTCCTGAATTTGATTAGCTTTGTTCACTTTTTGCAACAAAATATATGGACTAATTTATTTTCCCATTATATTGTAACTTCTCAAAAAGCACTTTTACAGTGGCTTTGTTTCAGTAAGCCCATAATTAAGTTGTACTTAGAAATAATTATTTGGTTGTTAATTGGATTTTGACAAGAACCAATGTAAAATTTTATTTTTATGTTTTCTTAAGAAGAAAAATATTCTATGAAAGCAAAATAATGCTAATTTAATGAATCTGCTTATTGTATGGATTAATCACTAATATTATTCCCATGTATTTTGTTTTACTAAAGATTTTTAACTTTGAGCAACAATAAATGAAACATTAATCAGTATAGATTGTTGTTTTCATTTAGCTTGTTTTTCAATGTTGTGAATTCTAAAACTCTGTTATGTAGACTTTTACTGTAGTAAAAAGATATTTTATATTTTTTCCAGTGAATTATATTTCAAATTCATTATTGATAAGTATTACATAGGTACCCTAAGCAATGTTTATTATCAGATTTATTTTTAGGAACCATGAGAAGTTAAAGCCACTTAAGAACTTTTAGAAAATATTTTTTCCTTTTTTTAAAAACTTTTATTTTAGGTTCAGGGTTATCTGTGCAGGTTTGTTATGTAGATAAATTCATATCATGGGGATTTGTTGTACTAATTATTTCATGACCCGGGTACTAGGCCTAGTACCCAATAGTTATTTTTCCTGATCTTCTTCCTCCTTTCACCGTCCACCCTTAGGTAGACCCCAGTGTGTGTTGTTTACTTCTTTGTGTCCATGAGTTCTCATCATTTAGGTACTATTATAAGTGAGAATATGGAGTATTTGGTTTTCTGTTCTTTTGTTAATTTGCTAAGGCTTCCAGCTCCATCCATGTTCCCGCAAAAGACATGATCTTTTTCTTTTTTATGGCCACATATGTAAAGCATGGTGTATATGTAAAATATTTTGTTTATCCAGTCTACCATTGATAGGCATTTAGGTGGATTCCATGTCTTTGTTATTGTGTATAGTGCTGTGATGACCGTAAGTGTGCATGTATCTTTATGGTAGAATAATTTTTATTCCTTTGGCTGTATATTCTGTGATAAGATTGCTTAGTCAAATGGTGGTTCTGTTTTTAGCTCTTTGAGGAATCACCACACTGCTTTCCACAATAGTTGAACTAATTTACACTCCCACTAACAGTGTATATGTTCCCTTTTCTCTGCAACCTTGCCAGCATCTATTATTTTTTAACTTTTTAATAACAGCCATTCTTACTGGTGTGAGATGGTATCTCATTGTGGTTTTGATTTGCATTTCTCTAATGATCAGTGATATTGAGCTTTTGTTTCATATGCTTATTGGCCTCATGTATATGTCCTTTTGAAACATGTTTGTTCATGTCCTTTGCCCACGTTTTAATGGTTTTTTTTTTCTTGTAAATCTAAGTTCCTTAAGATGCTGGATATTGGACCTTTGTCAGATGCATAGTTTACAATTTTTTCCCATTCTGTAGGTTGTTTTTTCACTCTGTTGATAATTTCTTTTGCTGTGCAGAAGTTTTTAAGTTTAATTAGATCCCATTTGTCAGATTTTCCTTTTGTTGACATTGCTTTCGGCATCATTGTCATGAAACCTTTGCCCATTCCTGTGTCCCAAATTGCCTATGTTGTATTCCAGGGTTTTTATATTTTCGCAGTTTACATTTAAATCTTTAATCCATCTTGAATTGATTTTTGTATATGGTGTAAGAAAGGGGGCCAGTTTCAGTCTTCTGCATACAGCTTGCCAGTTATCCCAGCACTATTTATTGACTAGGGAGGGAGTCCTTTCCTTATTGTTTGTTTTTGACAGCTTTGTGAAAGATCAAACGGTTGTAGGTGTGCAGCCTTATTTCTGGGCTCCCTATTCTATTCCATTGGTCTATGTGTCTGTTTTTGTACCCATACCATGCTGTTTTAGTTTTTGTTGCCCTGAGTACAGTTTAGTTGGGTAATGTGATACTTCCAGCTTTGTTCTTTTTGCTTATGATTGCCTTGGCTATTTGGGCTCTTTTTTGGTTCTATAAGAATTTTCAAATAGTTTTTTCTAGTTCTGTGAAGAATGTCATTCATAGTTTGATAGTAGTAGTATTGAATGTATAAATTGCTTTGGTCAGTATGGCCATTTTAATGATGTTGATTATTCTTATCCCTGAGGATGGAATGTTTTTCCATTTGTTTGTGTCGTTTCTGATTTCTTTGAACTGTGTTTTGTAATTCTCTTTGTAGATATCTTTTACCTACTTGGTTAGCTGTATTCCTAGGTAATTTATTCTTTTTGTAGCAATTGTGAATGGGATTATGTTCCTGATTTGGCCCTTGACTTGGCTGTTGTTGGTGTGTAGAAATGCTAGTTATTATTGTAGATTGATTTTGTATCCTGAAACTTTGCTGAAGTTGTTCATCAGCTGAAGGGGCTTTTGGGCCAAGACTATGGAGTTTTCTAGATATAGGATCAGGTAATCTGCAAACAGCGATAGTTAGACTTTCTCTCTTCTTATTTGGATGCCCTTTATTTCTTTCTCTTGCCTGATTGCTCTGGCCAGGACTTCCAATACTATGTTGAATAGGAGTGGAGAGAAAGGGCATCCTTATCTTGTGCTGGTTTTCAAAGGAAATGCTTCCAGCTTTTCCTCATTCATTGATGTTGTCTGTGGGTTTGTTATAGATGGCTCTTAATATTCTGAGGTATATTCCTTCAGTACCTAGTTTGTTAAGAGTTTTTTTTTTTTTAACATGAATGAATATTGAATTTTACCAAAAGTGTTTTCTGCATCTCTTGAGAAAAATATTGTGGTTTTTGTCCTTAGTCTGCTTATGTGATGAATCACATTTATTGATTTGTGTATGTTGAACCAGCCTTGCATCCAGGAATGAAGCCTACTTGATCATGGTGTACCAACTTTTTGATGTGCTGCTGGATTTGGTTTGCAAGTATTTTGTTGAGGATTTTTGCATCAATGTTCATCAAGGATATTGGCCTGAAGTTTCCTTTTTTGTTGTCTCTGACAGGTGTTGGCATCAGGATGATACTGGCTTCATAGAATGAGTTGAGGAGGAGTCCTTCTTCCTCGATTTTTTGGAATAGTTTCAGTAGGTATGGTACCTGCTCCTCTTTGTACATCTGGTAGAATTTGGCTGTGAATCTGTGTGGTCCTGGGATTTTTTTGTTTGGTAGGCTTTTTATTACTGATTCAATTTTAGAGCTCATTACTGGTCTATTCAGGGAATCAATTTCTTCCTGGTTCAGTCTTGAGAGGGTGTATGTGTCCAGGGATTTATCCATTTCTTCAAGGTTTTCTAGTTTGTGTACATAGAGGTGTTCACAGTAGTTTCTGATGGTTATTTTTATTTCTGTCGAGTCAGTGGTAACATCCCCTTTGTAATTTCCAATTGTGTTTATTTGAATTGTTTCTCTTTTTTCTTTATTGGTCTAGCTAGCAGACTATCTATCTTATTAATTTTTTAAATAACCAACTCCTGGGTTCATTGATCTTTTGAATGGTTTTTAGTTTGCTCTTGCTTCTCTAAGTTTTTTCAGTTATGATGTTAGGTTGTTAATTTGAGATCTAACTTATTAATGTAGGCATTTAGTGCTATATATTTCCCTCTTAACATAGCCTTAACTGTGTCCCAGAGATTCTTCTATTTTTATCTTTGTTCTCATTAGTTTCAAAGAACTTTTTAACTTCTGCCTTAATTTCATTATTTACCCAGAAGTCATTCAGGAGCAGGTAATTTAATTCCCATGTAATTGCATAGTTTTGAGCAATTATTTTAGTCTTGACTTCTATTTTTATTGCACTGTAGTCCAATAATGTGTTTTGTATGATTTCAGTTCTTTTGCATTTGCTGAGGAGCGTTTTATATCCAATTGTGTGGTTAATTTTAGAGTATGTGCCATGTGGCAATGAAAAGAATGTACAGTCTGTTGTTTTGGGGTGGAAAGTTCTGTAGAGGTTTATTAGATCTGTTTGGTCCAATGTTGAGTTCAGGTCCTGAATATCCTTGTTAATTTTCTGCCTTGCTGATCTGTCTAATACTGTCAGTGGAGTGTTGAAGTTTCCCACTGTTATTGTGTGGGAGTCTAAGTCTCTTTGTAGGTCTCTAAGAACATGCTTTTTGAATCTAGGTGCTCCTGTGTTGGGTATGTATATATTTAAAATAGTTAGGTCTTCTTGTTGGATTGAACCCTTTACCATTATGTAATGCCCTTCTTTGTCTTTTTAAATCTTTGTTGATTTAAAGTATGTTTTGTCTGAAATTAGGGTTATAACCTCTGCTTTTTTCTTATTTCCATTAGCATGGTGATTTTCCTCCATCCCTTTCTTTTGAACCTATGGATGTCACTGTGTGAGAGATGGGTCTCAAGACAGCATACCATTAGGTCTTGCTTTTTTATCTAGCTTGCCACTCTTCCTTTGTTTGTTTGAGACATATTCTCACTGTGTTGCTCAGGCTGGAGTACAGTGGCACAATCTCAGCTTACTGCAACCCCCACCTCCCAGCTGTAAGTGACTCTTATGCCTCAGGCTCTCAAGTAGCTAGGATTACAGGCATGTGCCACCATGCCCAGCTAATTGTTAGTATTTTTAGTAGAGATGGGGCTTCACTATGTTGACCAAGCTGGTCTCAAACTCCTGGCCTTAGTGATCTGCCACCTCAGCCTCTCAAAATGTTGGGATTACAGGCATGAGCCACCACGCCCAGACTCTTTGCCTTTTAAATGGGGGCATTTAGCCTATTTAAACTAAACGTTAGTGTTGATACGTGTGAATTCAATCCTGTAATTGTGTTGTTAGCTGTTTATTATGCCAGCTTGTTGGTGTGGTTGCTTTATAATGTCACACTAGTCTTTGTACTTAGGTGTGTTTTTGTATTGGCTGGTAATGGTTTTTCCTTTCCATATTTAGTGCTTCTTTCAAGATCTCTTGTAAGGTAGGTCTGTTGGTAATGAACTCTTTCAGCATTTGCTTATTTGAAAAGGATTTTTATTTCACCTTTGCTTAGGAAGCTTAGTTTGGCTGGATATGAAATCCTTAGTTGAAGATTTTTTTCTTTAAGAATGGCCAGGCATAGTGGCTCATGCCTGTAATCCCAGCACTTTGGGAGGACAAGGTGGGCAGATCACCTGAGGTCGAGAGTTCGAGACCAGCCTGACCAACATAGAGAAACCCCGTCTCTACTAAAAATACAAAATTAGCCAGGCGTGGTGGCACATGCCTGTAATCCCAGCTACTTGGGAGGCTGGGAGGCTCAGGCCTGTAATCCCAGCTACTTGAACCTGGGAGGCAGAGTCTGCAGTGAGCCAAGGTCAAGCCATTCCATGCCAGCCTGGGCAACAAGAGTGACACTCAATCTCAAAAATAAAACAAAAACAAAGAATGTTGAATATAGGCCCCCAATCTCTTCTGGCTTGTAGGGTTTCAGCTGAGTGGTCTGCTGTTAGTCTGATGGTTTTCCCTTTTAGGTGGTTTGCCCTCTCTCTCTAGCTGCTTTTGACATTCTTTGTTTCATTTTGACCTTGGGAAGTCTGATGAGTATGTGTCTTGGGGATTATTTTCTTGTGCAGAATCTTGCAGGGATTCTCTGTATTTCCTGAATTTGTTTTTTTTTTTTTGAGACAGAGTTTCGCTCTTGTTACCCAGACTGGAGTGCAATGGCGCAATCTCGGCTCACCGCAACCTCTGCCTCCTGGGTTCAGGCAATTCTCCTGCCTCAGCCTCCTGAGTAGCTGGGATTACAGGCACGCGCCACCATGCCCAGCTAATTTTTGTATTTTTAGTAGAGACGGGGTTTCACCATGTTGACCAGGATGGTCTCGATCTCTTGACCTTGTGATCCACCCGCCTCAGCCTCCCAAAGTGCTGGGATTACAGGCGTGAGCCACCGTGAATTTGACTGTTGGCTTCTCTAGCAAGGTTGGGGAATTTTCATGGATGATATCCTGAAATATATTTTCCAGTCATTTGCTTTCTCCCTGTCCCTTCAAGAGATGCCAATGATTTGTAGATTTGGCCTCTTTTCATAGTCTCATATTTCTTGGTGGTCTTGTTCATTCCTTTTCATACTTTTTTCTTTATTTTTGTCTGACTTTTTGTTTTGTTTTGTCTTGTTTTCGAGATGGAGTTTCACTTTTGTTGCCCAGGCTGGAGTGCAATGGCGCGATCTTGGCTCACTGCAACCTCTGCCTCTCAGGTTCAAGAGATTCTCTTGCCTCAGCCTCCCAAGTAGCGGGGATTACAGATGTATGCCACCACATCCAGCTAATTTTATATTTTTAGTAGAGACGGGGTTTCTCCACGTTGGTTAGGCTGGTCTCAAACTCCCGACCTCAGGTGATCTGCCCACCTTGTCCTCCTAAAGTGCTGGGATTACAGGCATGAGCCACCACGCCCAGCCTTGTGTGACTGTCTTATTTCAGAAAGCCAGTCTTCAAGTTCTGAGATTCTTTCTTCAGCTTGACCTTTTCTGCTGTTATTACTTGTGATTGCATTGTGAAATTCTTGTGTGGTGTTCTTCAGTTCTATCAGATCAGTTAGGTTCTTTTTTTATATGAGCTATTTCGTCTGTCAGCTCCTGTATCCTTTTATAGTGATTCTTAGTTTCCTTGGATTGGATTTTGCCATTCTCCTGAATCTCAGTGATCTTCATTCCTATCCACATTCTGAATTCTATTTCTGTCATTTCAGCCAACTCACCCTGCTTAAGAATCCTTGTTGGAGAACTAGTGTGGTCATTTGAAGGACATAGATACTCTGAGTTTGAGTTGCTAGAATTCTTGCATTGCTTCTTTCTCAAATCCGTGTGTGGGTGTTTCTTTAACTGTGGTGTAGATTGAGTATGGTCAATAGATCTGTTTTCTAGATGTTTTCACAGGGCCAAGGCTTTGTGCAGGGTCTTTATTTGTAGCTGACTTCTTGTCTTGGTTTCACAGTGGGTGTGTTAGCAAGGTATTTTTGGTGTTGAAGCTTTGGGGCATAATCCAGTAGGTGGTGCTTAGCAGTATTGGTCAGTTTGTAGGTAGTCTTTTGCTCAGTTATGTGACTCCCTTATATTTCCACAGCTACAGCTGTGCTCCTCCTCAATGCTCTGAAAGTGTGGGTTCCTCTCCCACTTGAATACTGGCTGTAGATTGTTGCTTGGCCCTCTGCCAGGCTGCCCACCACAGCTCTGGGGTGATCTCAGGGTTTATGATTCCTCCTCAACTTGGAAGTAGCAGAGGAAGGGAACTTCATAGTGGTTGTGACCAAGGATCTTTTGCTTGTTTCCTGTGGGCTCCACCCCCAGAGAGATGCAGGTCAGCAACTGCTCAGTGCAGTGAGCCCAAGATGGTTTTGGGTTGGGGGTTTCTGTGCTGTGGGCCCAAGTCAAGGGTTCCCTACCTGGTGATGAGCAGAGGATGTAGGTGGGACCCATAGGAGACAGACTGGCCTCTTCTCCTTCAGTTGACTGCAGCTTGTTGGAGGTGTGGATAAGTCACTTAGGGTCTTCATTAGTCTGAGAGTAGCAGGGGTAGTACCACTGCAGAGGCAATGGCAGAGCGACTTTGGGTTGCCCTTGGAGGCTCTGCCTCCAAGAAATGTAGAGCTACTGTGACTGGAGTGTTCAGCCAGTGGGGTGGGATAGCTACACTGCTGGCATGAGCTTGAGGCTCTGCTTGTTGAGGAGCAGGGGATTGAGGGCTCATCAAGGAGAGAGGCAGGTATTTGTTCCATATAGTGCCTGTGGTGTGCTGTAAACTAAGGTGTATCCCTCAGGCTCTGGTGGAGTGGATCCATGAGAGGATCTCCTGACCCGAGGGTTGCAAAGATTCGTGGGAGAAGTGTGGGTACCAGGGGTCACTCACTCACCACTTCCCTGGGCCAGGGAGGCTCTCCTGGCTCCATGTCACTCCTGGGTGGGCAGTCATCCTGCCTTGCTTTTCTCCATTCTCCATGCGTCAGATTGTTTCCTTGATGAGTTCCAATGCATGTACTTGGATGTTCCCGTTGAAGGTGCTGTATTTATTCACCAATTCCATTTCTCTTCATGAGAGTGGCATACACTAGCTGCTTCTATTCAGTCATGTTGGACAACCCCATATCAGTATTTTTTTCTTTAGGCATAAAAACCTTGGAGATAAGAGAAGTAAAGAGGAGAAACTTCCACATGAAATTGTTATTGTTATTATTGGTAAACATTTATGAGGCATCATATGAATTAAACTTAGTTAAAAAGCTTTGAACTAGGCCAGGCACCGTGGCTCATTCCTGTAATCCCAGCACTTTGGGAGGCTGAGGCAGGCAGATCACAAGGTCAGGAGTTCAAGATCAGCCTGACCAACATGATGAAACCCCGTCTCTATCAAAAATACAAAAATTGAGACAAATATTTGTTGCTCATGGACCAAGAGATTCCCAGCGGAGGAGCCCCACGGGTCTCCAGAGCGACTCTTGTGGCCGGCACGGCGGTTTTGCTGGTGCCTTAGTGCAGCAGTTCTTGGTGCAGAGTCTGGAGATTCCCAGGCAGAAAAGCACCATCAATCTTAACACCGCTGTTTTGGCCGGCGCAGTGGATTGCTCAGATTTCGGCGCTGGGAATCAACAAGTTGGACGTCCGCTCAGAGACCTAGTTAGAAAGCCGGTAATTACAAAGACGACAGAGGGATAAATATATAATGAAGGGAAGAAACCAGCCTAAAAAGGTAGAGAATACTCAAAATCAGAATGCCTCTCCCTCTACAGGGGATCGCAATTCCTCATCAGTAACGGAACAAGGCTTAATGGAGAACGAGTGTGTTCCAATAACAGAAGCAGGTTTCAAAAGGTGGGTGATAAGAAACTTCTGTGAATTGAAAGAACTTGTTCTATCCCAATGCAAAGAAACTAAGAACCTTGAAAAAAGGTTTGACAAAATGTTAACAAGAATGGACAATTTAGAGAGGAATATAAGTGAATTGATGGAGCTGAAAAACACAACACGAGAACTTCGCAAAGTATGCACAAGTTTAAACAGTCGAATTGATCAAGCAGAAGAAAGGATATCAGAAGTCGAGGACCAGCTCAGTGAAATGAAACGAGAAGATGAGATTGGAGAAAAAATGATAAAAAGGAATGAGCAAAGTCTCCAGGAAATATGGGACTATGTGAAAAGACCTAATTTACGTTTGATAGGTGTACCTGAATGTGACGAAGAGAATGAATCCAAGTTGGAAAATACTCTTCAGGATATCATTCAGGAAAACTTTCCCAACCTAGCAAGGCAGGGTAATATTCAACTCCAGGTAATACAGAGAACACCACAATGATATTCTTCAAGAAGACCAACCCCAAGGCACATAATCGCCAGATTTATTAGGGTTGAAATGAAGGAGAAAATACAAAGAGCAGCCAGAGAGAAAGGTCAGGTTACCCATAAAGGGAAACCTATCAGACTTACAGCAGATCTCTCAGCAGAAACCCTACAAGCCAGAAAAGAGTGGGGACCAATATTTAACATCCTTAAAGAAAAGAACTTTCAACCCAGAATTTCATATCCAGCCAAACTAAGCTTTATAAGCGAAGGAAAAATTAAATCTTTTGCGAACAAACAAGTACTTAGAGACTTCACCACCACTAGGCCTGCTTTACAAGAGCTTCTGAAAGAAGCACTATACATATAAAGGAACAACCAATATCAGCCTTTCCAAAAATATATCAAAAAGAAAAGAGCATTAACACAATGAAAAATTTACACCAACTAATGAGCAAAACAGCCAGCTAGCATCAAACGCCGGTATTAAACCTATATATATTCTAATTGGACAAAAAGCCAAAACCCATCGATATGCTGCATCCAGACCCATCTCACATGCAACCATACACAAAGACTCAAGACAAAGAGAAGGAGGAAGATTTACCAACCAAACAGAGAGTAAAAATAAACAAACAAAAAGCAGGAGATGCAATTCTCGCCTCTGATAAAGTAGACTTTAAAGCAACAAACGTCAAAAGAGGCAAAGAAGGACATTACATAATGGCAAAAGGATCAATGTAACAAGAAGAGCTAATGATTCTATAGATCAACGAGACAGAAAATTAACAAGGACATCCAGGACTTGAACTCAGACCTGTAACAAGTAAACTTAATAAACATTTATAGAACTCTCCACTTCAAATACACAAAACATACATTACCACCTCATACCTATTCCAAAAGTGACTACATAATTGGAAGTAAATCACTCCTCAGTAATCGCACAGCATTTCATAGGTTTAAATGAAATATTGGTTAGCTGCTTGTTTGTTATTTTCTTCCCTTATTCCTTCCTGTCTACATCATTAAGTATAATTACTGGTATAAAACAGGTTTTCAATACCCATTACTAAACTGCATTCTAGCCTGGGCAAGAAAGCAATACTCCCATTCTCTCTCTCTCTTTTTCTTCCTCTTCATTCTTTTTCTTTCTTTCTTTCTCCCAAAAAAAAAAAAAAAATAGATGCTGGCTGGGCACAGTGGTTCATGCCTGTAATCCCAGCACTTTGGGAGGCTGAGGCGGGTGGATCACTTCAAGTCAGGAGTTTGAGACCAGCCTGGCCAACATGACAAAACCCCATCCCTAAAAAAAAAAAAAAAAAAAAAAAAAAATACAAAAATTAGCTGGATGTGGTGGTGTGTGCCTGTAATCCCAGCTACTCTGGAGGCTGAGGCAGGAGAATCGCTTGAACCCGGGAGGCAGAGGTTGCAGTGAGCCGAGATCATGCCACCGTACTCCAGCCTGGGTGACAGAGCGAGACTCCATCTCAAAAAAAAAAAAAAAAAAAAAATCTTAGAACAAAACTAAGTCTTTGTCCCTGTGTTGAAAAATAAGGGCAATCAGTCCCTTTATTTTAGTCCTCTTTACAATTGGTGTGTTTGTGCATCTGAATCAATCATGCTACAACCTTTAAAGGTTCTTAAACACCATTAAAATGAAAAATTGGTACACTACAGTCTGCTCATTTTACATAAGTAGATGTTAACACTAAAGAAATAGCAATTTAATTCACTATGACTTATTGTGATATGCTAAGTGAAAAACACTGTACTTGGTACTGTAAAGGATGAAAACACTTTCTTTTCTTGTGGAGCTTAGTTTACATTCTGGTAGAGAAGTCAAGATACATAATAAAGTACTAATAAAATATAGAATACATCACAGCAACACCCAAAGACTGTTTGCTAAAGAGATTAATATGGCTGAAAGGGAACCTGGTACTAATGAAAGACCCGAGGCTGCTCCTCCCCTCACAGTCTGGGAATGTTAGGATGTTGAGGGCAGCAAGGGCTTGCTATCTTGAGCCCTAGGGTCACTCTGCTCTCTGCATTCTGGAACAGCACTCCTCAGTCAGCTGTGGCTTAACTGACCTCAGGTACAGCTCAATCTGTTGCTCCAAACAGTACAAGCTGTGTTTACACAGCCAAGGTTTCTTGGCAGCACCACACCATAGTTCAAACAGGCCCAGATGTGGCTCTTGCTCAAACTGCAGAAGATGCAAGCTGTAAGCCTTGACAGTTCCATGTGCAGAATGTAAGGACTATGGAGGTGTGGCTTCCTCCACTTTATCTGAGGGTGATTGAAAGGGTAGTGATTTGTCACAGGGTGCAACCACTGCTGAATTCTCTTACGAGGGTAGTGCTTAGTAGAGCCACAGGGGCTGGGCCACCCTTGAGACCCCAGAATTGTAGAGTCACTGGCAGAGGGTAATGCCTGCCTGGGAAAGCTACAGGCACCACACTCCAACCCATGAGAGCAGCCATGTGGGCTGCACCAGCAAAGCCATAGGGGCAGCACTGTCTGATGCCTTGGGGGCTCTACCTCCAACCCTAGTGTGCATGGAGTTTAGGGAGATTATTCTCCAACTTTAAAACTTAATGTCTACCCTGCTGTGTTTTGAACTTGTTTTGGGCCTGTTACTCCCTTCTTGCCTGTTTCACCCTTTTGGAATAGCAATGTATACCCTATGCCTGTTCCATCATTATATCTTGGAAGTAGATTAACTTGTTTTGATTTCACAGTTTCCCAGATGAGACTTTGGGCTTTGGGCTTTTAAGTTGGCACAGGACAAGTTAAGATTTTGGGGATTTGGGGGATGGGATGATTGTATTTTGCAAGGTAAGAAGGACATGAGTTTGGGGAGTGAGGGGCAGAATGCTGTGGTTTCTTACTCCTAAAACTCATGTTGAGATTTGGTCCCCAGTGTGGTGGTGTTGAGCAGGAAGTAAAAGCATGGAAAAGTTAGGTGATTAGGTTGTTGAGAGGAATTAATGCCATTCTCAAAGGAGTGAGTTCTAACTCTGTAGGACTAGTTAGTTACTGCGAGGCCAGGTGGTTATATAAAGTGAGGCTGCCTCTCGTCTTTGGTCTCCTTGCACTTGCCTGCTTCCCCGTCTGCTTCTTTGGCATTTTATGATGAAGCATGAGGCCCTTACCAGAAGCCAGCCAGATGTGGTTACCTGATCTTGGACCGCCCAGCCTCCAGAATCATGAGCTAAAATAAACCTCTTTCCTTTATAAATTACCCAGCCATAGGTATTCTAATATAGCAACAGAAAATAGACTAAGACAATCTCCTAAATAATCAAAATGAATAGAAAATTAGCAGTATTATTGTAGACAAGTCAAACTTTTTGCAAGTGTTTACCTGGAAAATTATGTGTACATTAAATATATGTAACTCAAAAAAAAAAAAAAAAAAAAAACCCTGTTACATATACTAACCACTTAAGTCCAATCACTGGCTATTCTTTTCATGAAATGAATAATAACCCTAAGTTTTCCTATTCATATGTTGTTTTACATATATTGAATTTATTTATTAATATAGGATAAACCATACAATGGAGCTTTTCACAAACCTCTCTGTTGGGTAAAGTTTTTTCAAAAGATTTCCCAATTAAAAAGTTCCTCAATAGGCTATATTTTCTTTCTTTTTTTTTTGATTGTATTTTAGGTTTTGGGGTACATGTGAAGAACATGCAGAATTGTTGCATAGGTACACACGTGGCAGTGTGATTTGCTGCCTTCCTCCCCTTCACCTATATCTGGCATTTCTCCCCATGCTCTCTCTCCCCAACTCCCCACCCCCTGCTGTCCCTCTCCTGTTTCCCCCCGACAGACCCCAGTGTGTAGTGCTCCCCTCCCTGCGTCCGTGTGTTCTCATTGTTCAACACCCGCCTATGAGTGAGAACATGCGGTGTTTGATTTTGTGTTCTTGTGTCAGTTTGCTGAGAATGATGGTTTCCAGGTTCATCCATGTCCCTACAAAGGACACAAACTCATCGTTTTTGATGGATGCATAATATTCCATGGTGTATATGTGCCACATTTTCCCTGTCCAGTCTATCATTGATGGGCATTTGGGTTGGTTCCAGGTCTTTGCTATCGTAAACTGTGCTGCAATGAACATTCGTGTGCATGTGTCCTTATAGTAGAACGATTTATAATCCTTTGGATATATACCCAGTAATGAGATTGCTGGGTCAAATGGAATTTCTATTTCTAGGTCCTTGAGGAATCGCCACACTGTCTTCCACAATGGTTGAACTAATTTACACTCCTACCAACAGTGTAAAAGTGTTTCTATTTCTCCACATCCTCTCCAGCATCTGTTGTCTCCAGTTTTTTAATGATTGCCATTCTAACTGGCATGAGATGATATCTCAATGTAGTTTTGATTTGCATTTTTCTAATGACCAGTGATGATGAGCATTTCTTCATATGTTTGTTGGCCTCATGTATGTCTTCTTTTGTAAAGTGTCTGTTCATATCCTTTGCCCACTTTTGGATGGACTTGTTTGTTTTTTTCTTGTAAATCTGTTTTAGCTCTTTGTAAATTCTGGATATCAGCCCTTTGTCAGATGGGTAAACTGCAAAAATTTTTTCCCATTCTGTTGGTTGCCGATTCACTCTAATGACTGTTTCTTTTGCCATGCAGAAGCTGTGGAGTTTGATTAGGTCCCATTTGTCTATTTTGGCTTTTGTTGCCAGTGCTTTTGGTGTTTTGATCATGAAGTCCTTGTCTATGCCTATGTCCTGAATGGTTTTGCCTAGATTTTCTTTTAGGGTTTTTATGGTGTTAGGTCTTACGTTTAAGTCTTTAATCCACCTGGAGTTAATTTTAGTGTAAGGTGTCAGGAAGGGGTCCAGTTTCTGCTTTCTGCACATGGCTAGCCAGTTTTCCCAACACCATTTATTAAACAGGGAATCCTTTCCCCACTGTTTGTTTTTGTCAGGTTTGTCAAAGATCAGATGGTTGTAGATATGTTGTGTTGCCTCCGAGGCCTCTGTTCTGTTCCATTGGTCTGTATCTCTGTTTTGGTACCAGTACCATGCTGTTTTGATTACTGAAGCCTTGTATTATATTTTGAAGTCCGGTAGTGTGATGCCTCCTGCTTTGTTCTTTTTGCTTAGAATTGACTTGGCTATGCGGGCTCTCTTTCGGTTCCATCAATAGGCTATATTTTCTTATTGGCATAATGGCACCTAGCACATAGATATATAGTGAGAACTTACTAAGCCACTGCATAGAGATTTCTTAGTTTAGATGTAGATACATAGTATGTGTTCAATACATGGTAGATGTTTGTACCCCCAAAACATCCTTAATAGCACTTTAATCCATTGAGAAGGGGGAAAATAATACAATGTCCATTTGTATTATTTAGGTTGCATTGAGTTGCATAAGAACTTGACAGATGAAATCTTGACTTTCCACATATGTATTATGCATAAAAACAATTTATCCCAGGCTACTCTCCTACATATACTTCCTCGTGCTTTCAAGCAGACTCCCCTCTCCTTATCTCCTCCTCACTAACACTGTTAGTTGGTGTATGGTCAGAGCATACAAATAGATTTTATTTACCTTAAAAAAATGTAATTAGTAAATAAACCTCCTGCAAATTCTATTATAATACATTCTAAAGCCAAATTGAAATGATTGCAGAATTATTCACTGTCCTAAGTTTTGGCACAATTTACCCCTTAGTAGAGTCATTTCATTCAGAGTCTCTTTACCATGATCCTATTTCTAGAAAACATTCTCATCAAGCACAGTAGGGAACCAGTCTTTGAGGACCCTTGGCCTATGGGTCACATGGATAATATTACCTATGGCATGCTAGATAGTAACAGGTGTGTGTATTTAAGAACTTTTCTTTTGTGGGAATAGAGTAGGCACCAGTGAGGAGAAAGTGAAAGCATGGAAAAGTAAGCTAAGAATTAAGCTAAGTAAGTAAGCTAAGAATTTCAGTTGGGGTTTTGAGTAAGTAGTAGAACAAAACTGAAAGGAAAACCCTGGCACTTCTTATCTTTTGTCATTTCGACTCCTGGCTGCCCATAGTTAAGGGCCTTGCCACTCAGAAGACTAGTAACATGGGAAACCCCTGGGAGCTGGTTAGAAGGTTAGCATCTCAGGCCACACCCCAGGCTTTCTGAGTAAGAATCTGCATTTTAACAAGATCCCCAGGTGATGATGTCCATATCAAAGTGTAAGAAGCACTTGTTTAAGTTGGAAAGGAAAGGAAAGGAGGCACTATCAGAATTTTAAGAGAATTCATTCCAGGAGACAAATATGAGTAATGATAATTACTTGGTTTTCTGCACATATATTTCCTATTTTAAATATAATGTAATATAGCTCTTTTTTAATTGCCTTTCAGTATAGGTTGTTTCCTTCACCAACTGTGTAAATTATCTTTATAATTCCCATGCATCAACTGGATATTTTTTTTTTATGTAGCTTGAGAGGCACTTAGACGCTCTATAAAGTTTTGCTTTAATTAACATAATAAAAGCAGATAATTCAAAAGATAATCTTTGTTTCAATTTGGAAACCTTTTCATAAACTAACATATGTCTTAAAAATTCCTACATGCTTTAGCAAAGCAAAATGGAAACAAACAAAAAACACTGATAATATTCTATTCTGAAAGATTTAGAAAAATATGCATAAAGCTGCACTTGTATATTATGTGTTGTAGCTATAAAATTTATACTTTAAAAAGGAATTAAAATTAAGCCAACAGCATGTTGCCTGAAATACCTCCTTATGACAGTAGATGGCTTCAATTCTTTAGAAATTACATACATAATAAAGTCTTTTTTTTTTTAAGTTTCTATATTTATCAGTTTGGAAACTTAAACCTTTTACCATTTAGAAACTATAAAAATAGTTTTAAAGCTAAAATGGTTTTACCACAATTTTTTACATGACTGATTTACTCTGCGTTTTTTAAAATTTCTGTAATTTTGTTCTTTCTGTTATCTGACTGTTTTTAAACAAGGGAAATAATTGAATGGTACAATGAATGAACCTTAGAGATTCTATTTCAAAATTTCAGCTTATAAAAGGGAAAACATAGCCCCCCCAGAATATTAAATGCCTTGCCCGTAGTTTCTCAGCAAGTAACTTGTAGAACCAGAACTGGAACCCAGGTTGGTTTATTGCTTTTCCTACTTCAATTCCTAGTGTTGAGGGCTATACCTCCATGCCATCTTTTAAAAAACTTATCTTTTTTTCAGAAATATAAAATATACTTCATTGTCTTCTTCCTTAAACGTGTTAAGGAGCTCTTTTCTGCTATGAACTTATAATAATTACCCATAATTGTTGCTACACTTATACTTTTGTTATATAGTAGACATATAGTGTATGGTATGTGGCAAAGCAGAATGGTCTTAATATGCATTACTGTTTGAAAACAGCCAACTATCTTACTATTCTTTTACTTAATGGTGATTGAAGAGCTGCTCTCTATTACCCATTCTATCATGAAGAAGTCCTAGAAAGATGAATATGACCATATTGTATTTCACAGGGGCTCATTGATGACCTAGGTAACAGTGATCAAAATGCCATACAAATATATGGGTTTTTGAAATTATCAAGAGCTTTAAAAATTAATATTACCACCATCAAATTATATTACCATATGTTGCTGTTTTCAAGTTTCCTCTAGACTCCTCAGATTTATTGTGTCTGAACTTCTTAAGGAGAAAACATGCAGACATGATCAAATTTTACATAAAGGAAAGCTACACATTTTTTTGGATTGTAGATTACAAAAAGAGGATGGAGTAAATTTGGAGAATAACAAGACGTCACTGAGGAACAGATCAACCAGAGATGGTAGAAGGAGATAAAGAGGCAAGGATAGGAACTGAAAACACTGAGAAATCCTCCTCTGGCAAACTGATGTTAGAACCATCTGCATGCATGTAACAGCTATAGTTGATATTTGCAATTTGGGCTGAAAGGAAATTATAAAATCCAGCACTTTTCAGTAATATATGAAGAAATTCATGTTTTTAACTAAAAGAAAATATTTTAATTGGAAGACTATTTATTTTTGAAAACCAAAGTATTTTACTTATATGTATATAAAATGTAGTTTTAGATGAAAAGAAAAAAACAGATATCCCTCCCTATTTTGATGTATTTTGAGATATTAATCAGTATTTTTGTTTGTTTTGTTTATTTTTTTCCCTATGTCTTTACTCATTGAGGCAGCTAGACTATGAACTAGACATTCCTTTTGGAAGAGTTTTCAAATATTTGATTTTTTTAAATTTTAAAAGCCAAGATCCAGCCTTGAGACAAAAAATTAGAAAAACAACTGACAGGTGAAAGCTAGTTTTTCCTGCCCCCAAGATTGAAGATTCTCTATACTTGTGGAAAAGGAGAGAAGTCAGAGGAAAAGAAAAGAGCCTGGATGCTGGGTACTTGAAAAAGGACCTGTGCCCAGCTTTCTCTTGGATTCATTCTGAAGGAGTGTGGGGTATAAGTTTAAGGGATAATAGAACATCTCCCTCTGCATAATTTTGGGGAATTCAAGAACAGAAGGAACATCATTTTTTTCTATTTAATCTGGAGTTCACCCTATGTTCACCCTATGCTAGAGTTCACCCCCAGAGTTCACCCTATGCTAGCCCAGGAACAATATAGTAAAGATGGCGGTATGGTATATTAGACTTACAAAGGGGACTCAAATAGCCTCACAGCCTACCTTTGTGGCCCAGCATAATGGTTGGAGGAGCAGCAGATCATTTCCCATAAGCCAGAGGCCAGTAGAGGAATGGGTAGGGACTTTTAGTGTCTCATTAATTTTATCACTCTCCCAAAAATTACAGAAACTAGTGTCCAATACAAGGAGGACACAGCTGTCAGCTTTGTGGACTGGCAACCAGAGCATACGTCTCAGCAGATAGTAGGATGGTCAGATATTGACAACTAACAATAGATGATAGCCCCCAGAACATATATGTAATCCCAATGTAACTGGGTTTGGGAGAGGGAACCTTGAGTTGACTGAGATTACTTTTCCAGCATCTAGTGTAATGGGGGCTTGAAATAGAAATTAAAACAACATTTCTTGCATACCTGAGTTTGTGGACTAAGATTTCTACCTTCTCTTGTCAATAGTGATAGACCTGTGCAAGTTTCATATCTTAATATTAGTAAATAAAGTCTTCTTTAGATTCAATATGATCTATCAAAAACATTATAGTATAACAATTTTAATTGATATATAAATTCAGATCTCAGTCCCAGGCAGATAGATACTCAAATGATACTTCTACCAGCACTAGCTAACATTTACTAAATACATGCTATGTGCCAGAACTTGTCCTAAGCCATTTAGAAGGCCTATTTTGTTTAATCCTATTAATAATGCTATGAGGTGAGGAAGCTAAATAAATTGCCAAAGTTTACAAAGTTTGAACTTTGTGAGATACAAGAATCTTTAGCATAACCATTATGCCTAAAAATGAATGAAATGCTGACTGCATCTTTAAAGTTACATCAACTCATAAAAATACATGATTTTCCTAATCTTTAATGTTTTTGTGTTAGAAAGTCTAAAGTAAATTCAAGAGGCCTCTTACTCAAGACACATCCTATAGTCCTAGCTTCTGTTTAACTTGAGTTTCCAGAGAAATCAAGACTGCTGTGACCGTTTCCCTAGATAATCTGGTCATTGTGCTGGGCCTTTCCCCTCAGTCCTTCCCATTTGGCCCTGGACTCCCAAATCACTATTTTATGTGTTGTTTTCACACTTAAGCTTCTGTACTTTAATTTGTTTTTCTGACCTGGCTCTGGGTCCCTGAAAACTATTTGTTTATTTTTCCTAGGTCAGTTACTTCATTCTGAAACCCAATATTCAGGAAAGTGGTAGAAAAAGGAGGCCTGGTTTTCAACAAAATACTCTTATTAAGAGTAATTTGGTTTTGTCTTCTAATGCTGTGTTAGAAACCTTCTCAACTAGTAAAAACTAGCCTAAAGAAGAAAGAAGAAAGCTTTTTCTGACCTTTACTTGACTTACAATACTTCAGTAACATCTGCTTTGAAATATGACTCTCATCTTACCATTTCCTCTCATAGTATATAGTCATGCAGTTTTCTTTCATACCTCCCACCTAGGAATATGATATTGTTTTGAAGAAAAGTTTGAAAGTTAAACAGAAATCTTTACTGAGAGTATTTGATATCTTTGTTATAAAAAATATGACTGAATAAAGTTACTCTTGAAGTTCTATTTTTATCCTTAAATTAAAGTTTAAAGAAAGGTAAGGGATTAGCAATTATTATTAGATTTTTATGTTAAAAATTATGAACTTTCAATATATAAATTTCAGTTTTTCCCAATAGGCTTTATTGCTTCCTCTGTCTTTTCATATTCCTGTGCTGTCCATCAACTGTTTCCTATCCTTTTGGGATTTTCCTTAATTTCTGTTTGTATTACAATATCATATTTCTTTTATTTTAAATGATTTTAATTTCATTTTTAATATATAGTGAGAACACACTGTAATAATTTCTTTCACTTCTTTCAGCTTTCAAAATAACTTTGTCTTTTAAAATTTTTGCCTTCTAAATTAAGTCAAGCATTTTAGAGTCTACATAGAAATAAATATTCTCTCTTCTCTGAATTTTCTGTATTTATAGAAAAGAGTTCCATGTATCCAAATACTTTTTAAATGTAGAGATGCTTGGTAAAACAGAATCTCCAGTGTAATGAATATTTCTTCATTTGGATAATTCCATTGACAAAATTATGTGCAATAATTTGCAACTTTATATATGCTTTTAGGTTTGAAGAAGTGTAATTTTCTTTCTTTTTTCCCACAATAAAAATAGCTTTATTGTATTTTTATCTAATTGTGAAGGTAGCACATGTTTAGAGTTCATAATACCTATATTATAAAACAATTTAGCAGTTGTATGCAGTAGACTAGTTATACACATAGCGACATAGATCTAAAAATTATAGTATTATGTAAAAATGTAAGGAACAGGATATCATACTATCTAAGTAAATCTAAATACCTACACAAAATACAAAAATATGCTTTCTAGAAATACATACAAACTAAAAGATTTATATAAAATACATTACAATAATGTGTGTGTGTGATGGGGGGAGGAGGTATTGGGTGATCTACATGGGAAATGGAGATAAAAGAGAATAAAAGAAGAAATTTCAGATAATAAAGAAATGTACAAAGAAATTAAAATCATCCTCAATCCCAATACTTGGTGATGATCACAGTTAACATGTTTTGACATATGGTCATCCAGATAACACAAACACACTTTAAAGTAGAATTATAATCTGTTTTACAATCTTTATTTTTAACAATAATGCAATATAAATGTATTTATATATAATTATTGATGTAGTACATTCATGGATGTGCATAACTTATTTAATGACTACCTTATTGATATATAGTTAGATTATTTGCAGTTTTTGGTTATAACCAAAGTTATAACCAAGCATTCTTGTACCTACAGCTTTGTCTCTTTGCTTTTTGTTAGAAATTCACATTTAAATTAGTGAAACAAGCTGGACACAGTGGCTCACACCTGTAATCCCCACACTTTGGGAGGCTGAAGTGGGCAGATCGTTTGAGCCTAGGAGTTCAAGACTAGCCTGGGCAACGTGGTACAACTCCATCTCTACAAAAAATACCAAAATTGGCAGGGTTTGGTGGTGCATCCCTGTACCCTAGCTGCTTGGGAGGCTGAGGTGGGACAATCACTTGAGTCCGGGAGATTGAGGCTGTGGTGAGCCATGATTGCTCCACTGCACTCCAGCCTATGTGACACAGTGAGACACTGTCAAGAAAAAAATATTGAAACATGTTATCAAATTGCTCTCCAGAAATGTACCATTTTTATATTCCCAACATGAAACTTTAAACCTTGAAAAAAACAAAAACAGAAACAAACAAAAAAAAACAACAAAAACAAAATTGTCTCCATATTCGACCATCCAAATGTCCAGCTCTCAGCCATAGCCCAAATTTACTCACAGTTTTTTCTGTTCAGTGTTACGTGAGATGAAAGACTATGAAACACTCTAATGTCAGTGCACAACTTACAATTTAGCATTGCCTTTGTCTGATCTAAGCATCAGGGACTGAGAGAAAGCAGAAGGGATACACCTAGAACTGCCTCTCATTTATATGTATTCACTTCAGTGGTACATCAACTTTCTTGTGCTAAGTTTTGTATGTGCATCAGAATCCTGAAGTTAAAAATAAAGCCGTTTGCTGGGTGTGGTGGCTTATGCCTGTAATGCAAGCACTTTGGGAGACTGAGGTGGGTGGATCACTTGAGGTCAGGAGTTCGAGACCAGCCTGGCCAACATAGTGAAACCCCATCTCTACTAAAATACAAAAAATTTAGCATAGTGGCCGGCCTGTAATCCCAGCGGCACGCCTGTAATCCCAGCTACTCTGGAGGCTGAGGCAGGAGAATCGCTTAAACCTAGGAAGTGCAGGTTGCAGTGAGCCAAGATTGCACCACTGCACTCCAATCTGGGCAACAGAGTAAGATCCCATCTCAAAAAGAAAAAAATTAAAGTCTTTCATTACTAATAGTGGGACCTGTGCTCTGAGAAATTGTGTTTTCTACTTCTCAGCCTCATTTCTAAGAAAAAATTCCTAATTTTCCTTGATGGTTCTGACATCAGTGAAAACCCTATGCCCTAAATAGTTGAATGGGTTTTCAAACATAGCAACCAAATCAGACGGCAGTTCCGGTACACAGCTGGAGTGACTTGGTGGGGTGGGCTGAGCCACGCTGTTGAGCCTGGCAGACTGAGCTTTGCCTATACCCATGCACTGCAGGGCCTTGGGCTAGCCACTTAATTCCCCAAGTCTCACTCTCTTCAACTATTTCATGAAGATAAGGATACTCGCTTGGCTCTCTCTAGTATTTAGAGAAAATATCTCAACAAATATTTGTTAGTAAGTTAACTATTAGGAATGATAATGTAACAATTAGGAGTGATGAATGAGAAATGCCTAGAACCTAGCAAATAGCAGTAAGTTGTAGCTATTGCCATTATTAAGATAAAATATAGGGATGTTGCTGGAGAGAAGCACATGGCAAAAAACTTCAAATAGTCCTGATGGCTGGTAGGAGTCCATGGTTAGGTACTGGGACCAGTATGAATCTAAAATATGGGAATTGATATTGACAGATTAGAGGAAGAAAGGGAGTTACTCTCAATGATGCCTGGCACTCTGGGTTACCAACAGCCTCTCCAAATGGAAAACACCCATGTAGCTTTTAACAACGTGCAAATGTGAATAATCAACTAATCAAGGCAATGTCCTTAAGCTTTATCTACCCAATATCATTGCTATACCCAAAGCCACATTGCAGAAAGAATTGCTAGGTGCATATTTTCTTAATGCTACTGTGTGGCAGGAATTTAAATTGAAAATCTCTTTTCAAGGCACATGTGCATTAAAAGAATATTATTCAAAGCTATCTGAGTGGTAATTACTATGTAAAGGCTAATTGACCTAATTAATCTAATGTGGGTCAGCAGCTCTATCATACCCAAAGAAGAGCGTTTTCAAATGATATTTTAAAAAAAGAAACTCCAAGAGGAATTTCTTTAAATGAACCTCCTTAAATTTAGTGACTCTGGTTTATTTCTTGCACACAGATATATTGCTGGATATTATATTGCTGGAGTGCCTGAGCGGGGATAAAAAGAGATAGAGACTAATTCTCATGATACTAAGGAATATTCTGTTCATCACTCAGGGGAAGGCACTATATAAATTACATTATGACAATACTGCCTCTTTCTGATAACATACCACTGAGAGAAGAATTCAACATGATAAGAAGTCAAATTTACTATCATACTGTTTTGATTCTCTTGGTGATGTGATAAAGTGCATGCTGATGCCTGCTTTTAATTTGATTAACTTCAGCTTCTCTGAATGCCAGCTTGTCCCATTAGAAGTCTTGACTGCAAAATATAAACTGGGTCTGATAATATCTGGGTCCTATGACTATGGAAAGAACGTATAATCCACACCCATGGTAGACAAAATAATGGATCCTGAAGATGTCCACACATTCTAATCCCAGAAATTCCATAAATATGTTACCTTACGATGGCAAAAGGGACTGTGCACATGTGAAATTAAGGATCTTGAGATGAGATTATCCTGGATTATCTGAACTGGCTCAATGTAATCCCAAGGAGGGAGGCAGGAGAGTCAGAGTCAGAGAAGGAGATGTGACGATGGAGCAGAGGTTAGAGAATGAGAGAGGGAGCTAGATTTGAAGATGCTACATCGCTGGCCTCAAAAATGGAAGAAAGGCCCTAAGTTACAGAAAGAATGCAGTCCTGCGATTTTGAAATCAAGCACCAGCCTTCATTTTCACTCAGGGACACTGATTTTTTGGACTTCTGGCCACCAAAACATAAATTTGCATTGTAAAGTAATAAATGTGTGCTATTTAAAGCTGCTAAGTTTGTGGTAATTAATTTGTTACAGCAGTAACAGAAACTAATACCATGTTTTTGGACTCATGACACAGAGCTAGTTGGGTTGAACTGACTTTCCCAAACTGTGTGATAATCCAAGAGAGAACTATGACCACAAACCAGGGAGACCCTATAGCAGAAGATCTGTCTTTGCTTTTTTATTTTCAGCATAAACTCACTTCACTTCTTCGTTCCTATATATTTTCAGGCTTTTTGAGAAATGGAGTGCTAGTGAAGGTTTGTAAGTGTGGGAAGAAACCAGTCCTTTCGTGAGTTAATTCCTCTCGCAGGTTTTAAAACTCAAAGACAGTATGTGAAAACATATTTACAACTATAAACAATGTATTTTAATCATTTGGCTTCTGTTTTGTGCTCAAAAGTAAACAAGAGTGAACCACTTGGAGGATGAGGAGAAAGTTCACAAAACCTTTAGAAGGTGAGTAAGTGTCTTCACCAGGAGTCACAAGCTGTGGATATGCTGTTGGGCAGCTGATCAAAATTTCACATGGGGCCAAGGAGTTAAATAATGATAATATTAACATCTACTGTGCTAAGGAGCACTTGAATCACAGTAATGAACATATGCATTATCTCATTGTCCCATACTTATCCCTTTTTTCATTTGAGGAAATTAAAACTTAAGAAATGGCACTATTCAACATGGTGAAACCCCATCTCTACTAAAAATACAAAAAATTAGCTGGGCATGGTGGTGCGTGCCTGTGATCCCAGCTACTCAGGAGGCTGAGGCAGGAGTATTGCCTGAACCCAGGAGGTGGAGGTTGCGGTGAGCCAAGATCGCGCCATTGCACTCCAGCCTGGGTAACAAGAGTGAAACTCTGTCTCAAAATAAAAAAAATGGCATTATTTCCACCTTACATATGGTGGACTCACTATACACTTGTGTTGTTACCTCTATTCTATGTCCTTTCTCTTCTCCACATCAGAACCTAACAACTTGGAAAGTTTTCTATGTGATGCAGTCACGGTGGGCTCATTTTCTTGATTTTCTAAGTGTGCTGCTGCCTACCCAGGAAAATTCCTGAGAATGCAAGAAGAGTTTACTAGAGGAGACATGTTATCACCAAGCAAAGTCCTATTGCCAAATGCAGGTAGTAGAGAATGGCTAGACAATGCAGGACAAGCTTGGCTTTCTCTGAAGTGCACTAATTCTTATTGGCCCAGTGGAAAAGCTTGCTAACTGATACCTGTAAGGTTTGAATGAAGCAACTAAGGTTTAAATGAGGCAACTGAGGCCAGTTATTGGAATAAAGAAATTTAATCAGCTCCTGGGCGAGGTTCTACGGTGCGACAGGAGGGGCCGGAGAAGTTGCGCTTCTCTTTTTGGGGCATGGGGTTTTATAGGGAGTGGAGGTAGCTGATTGACTGCGGGGAAATAAAGAGGAGGTAATTTCATTGGATATGAAGGGACCAGGCATGGACGAGGGGCTGGTTGAGGATGTACGGTGCAAGCTGGCCATAGGGCAGGTCTTTGGCAGGCTTTTTAAAAATTTCGGCGGGTGCAGGGCTGAGATTGGAATGCGGAAATGGGTATGGGGAGCCCACGTGGAGAGGGCAAATGCTAAGTAACGTGCTCAGAATGGTGACATAGTTTTCAGGCGTGGAGAGAGAGGGGCGTGTCCACTTGGCTCCCAGCGAGGCAGCCAGCCTTACAATACCATGATGGTGACTTCATTAGAAATAAGGTAGACAATGAAAATAAATGTTTTGCACGTTTTGATTCTGATCATTGCAGTCGTTCCACTGAGGAAGAAAAGCTAATGGAATTCAATGAGACCAATTAGGATAAATAACAAGCTTTCTGATGAGCATGGAAGAAAGGTAGACAGGATGACACCCCCAAGGTATTGGAGTAACTCAGCAAAGAATACTGGGAATGAAGACTAATGCTTAGAACAAGATAAAGATGCTAAAGAATGGCTGGGCATGGAGTTTGCAATCAGCCTGGGCAATATAGCAAGACTATGTCTCTACAAAAAAAAAAAAATTAAAAATTGGTCAGGCATGGTGGTGTGTGTCTACAGTCCCAGCTATTTGAGAGGCTCAGGTGGGAGGAGGATTACTTAAGCCTAGGAGGTCAAAGCTGCAGTAAGCTACAGTTGAGCCACTACATCCAGCTTGGGCAACAGAATGAGACTATCTCCTTAAAAAAAAAAAAAAAAAAAAAAAAGCTAAAGAAAACATTAAATTCAGATCAGAAAGAGTTCTGGGAAGAGAAAGGCCACAGCTTGAAAATAATGATGCTAGGTTAACATACAACAATGAAGAAGTAGAACTTCTCTATTCCTGTTTTACTACCTTTTTCCCCCCTGGGCAAAGAAATGGCCCATCAGAGTTGAGTGAAAAGGATAGAAATAATAAGGAATTGGAGGCCCAAGTTGTTTAAGATTCCACATCTAAATCACTGTATCCCAAGGGATGGTAATATCATATTGATTGAGAAAACAGGTTTTGGTAGAGTCAGATGTAGTACCTACTGTGCTCTCCTGGCAAATGGTTTGACAGCAATAAATTTCAGTATTAACTAACTCACAGGACTGGGTGATAATTCAGTGTAAAGCACTTTAACATAGTATCTGGGACATAATAAATACATGATAGCTATTCATTTTATCATTTGGTATTTTCATTGACTAATTGAAATAACATCAGTAATCTTTAAGAAATTGTGCAAAAAGAATAAATATCATGAACAGTCAGTAAGACTAGAACTAATAATTTTAAAGATAGTTTTTCTAATTTATAAAGTAAGTAGTGACTCTAGGAATAGTATGAGTTCAGTAAGAATAAGCCATACCAACCTAAGTGCATTTTCCTTTTTTTAAAGGGCTACTTACTGGAAATGAAAAGAATTTTATGTACAAAGTGTATTAGGATTTCAGCATGACCAAGAATCTCTTTTGAAAGAGTCTTATAAAAGAACTGTGGGCTGCTTATGACAGAGAGGGGGATTTTTAACTTATGAAAAACCAAAATGGTGCTAGTTAAGAAATATTCCAAATCAAGAAAAAATGTATTAGGAGGAATAATTTAGAGGGTGGTCCCTCAGCCCTAAATTTTTCAACAGTTTCACCAATGACTGCTATGCTGACATCTGCAGGATGCTGATCAATGAAATGATGTTGAGTTACAAACTTCAAATTCAAAATATTTTGAAATGACTGAAACAACAGATCAAGTCTAACACTAAGAAGTTTGTCTACAAAAATAGTCTAGTCTTTTACTTTAGTTCAATATCAAGCAGATGATGGGGTACATGTCTTAGAAGCTTGTATTATTTAAAGGTTTTATTCAAGAGCAAGACCTTGAATGTCAACCTAAAATAATAATTAAAAAAAAAGGTCAGAATATAGTTTAAAGAGAATTTATTCAAGCACAAAGGGTGAGGGCTACATCCTAGGACACACTTCCAGGTTGCCTTGGGACTTGCTCTGGAGAACAAAAGAGTGGCTCAAAGTTTTAAAGAAAAAAAAAGAACAAATCAGGGGAAGGGTTGATTACCGAAGTTATTTGTCAGTAATTCTTATTGGTTTAAAAAAATAACACTGGGTGGTGATTACTATACATTGCTAAATGGTATTTTGTGGCTACGTGGCATCAAGTTGGTCTATGGCCCACATAACAAGTGGCTTCAAGAGGTAATTATTTCGCTCAAGGGGGAGTGAGACATGACTGGTGTTACATTTTAAATGACTTTCTGGGCCTGATAATTTAAAGGGACGCACATTCCTCAGATAAAAGGGTTTTTTTCTTTTTTATTCCTCCCTTTTGATGAAAATCTTTCTTCTTGAAAGCACTTATGATCAAAATCTGACTGTCAAAGTGTCCTTTGTCACTGGGAAGGTTCATTTCCAGATAGTCCTGTCCCATGTCAAAGGGGGAAAGAGAGGCGATCTCAGTGAGGCTTTTTTTAAAGAGTGCCCCAAAGGTGATTTGGGATGGCATCACAGAATGGCAGAAGTGAGAACTCAGTCAAGCCATTGATTTATGTAGCTGCTGTTGCCTGTTGAAACATAAACACCATGATCTTAGTTTTCTCAGAAGTAACACATAAGGATTATAACCAAAGAGAATCGGTATGCCAGAATGGAAAAACAAAAACAAAAACAAAAACACCCAAACCTGTTTCTTTAGAAAGCCAATTAAAAACATCATGAAGAAAATTAAATCCAGGTTCTTCTTTTGAAACTTATTTTAGCCATGAAATTATTCAGGATTTAGTCCAAATGGTAGGAAAATAATAAAACTCAAAAACAATGGTCAGGGCTAGAATCTAATAACAGGTGTGCTATAGTTTTTCTCTGAAACTTAATTTCTCTCTCCAGTTTCCCATTTCTACCAAAGATAGATAGATAAATCTTTGGTAGGACCAATTTACCTAAGACCAATACTAAATAAATTTTAGTATTATATTTGGCCTGATTATTTCCATAAAATATAATAAGAATAGTGATTGGCTATATAGGCTTCCTTTTTTATTATTTATTTATTTTTTCTGCCTTTACAGGCTGTTAACAAGTCTCCTTTTTAAGTTGGTTTTGCTGGAACTCGATCATAAGGAATTGCAGATTAGACTTTTAAAAGCTTCTTGAAGTTATAAAGCCAAGCCAAAAACTCAGCATCAGACTGTGCCTTTAAAGCCGAGATCACACCACTGCACTCCAGCCTGGGCAACAGAGCAAGACTCCATCTCAAAAAAAAACAAAAACAAAAACAAAAAATCCTTGTGCATTTAAATAAAAGTGAAGGTATGCACACTTGGAGTCATGAGAGTGCTCACCACCAAGGGATAAAACTCTTATGGAGGATGGGCTGTTCACAGAGGGGGCTGATTGACACTGGGTTACCTACCAGCCAGGAGAATGTCTTTGTAGCGAGGTACACTGAGGAAGCCTGTATGAATTGGGTGAATTCCTCTCTTTTTGAGGTCCCCAAATATCTGGAGGTTCCTGGCCCTATCAGAAAGCAATATTTTTTACTTACCACAAGGTCAGGAACCTTGTAAGAGAACCACGTAGACAAGGTACCAGGCTAGTTCTGTAAAGTCAAGTTAATTCCTCAAAGCAGTCTGGTCGTATCTGAAAAGTTGTCATTCAACTCAAAGCCTTGGGAAAATTACCAGTGTGTCCAATTATGTCCTGTTGTAAAAGAAAACATTTTTATTGAACTTATGTAAATTCCTTATTGCTATAAAATAAGAATACTCGCAAACAGTTTCTGAATTCTGGAGGAATCAGGTAGAGAGAAAGGCACTATTTTTGTTCACAAAAATATGCTTGGCTGGGCATGGTGGCTCACGTCCATAGTCCCAGCACTTTGGTAGGCTGAGGCAGGTGGATCATTTGAAGCCAGGAGTTTGAGATTAGCCTGGACAATATGGTGAAACCTCATCTCTACTAAAAATACAAAAATTACCTGGGTGTGGTGGCACACACATGTAATCCCAGCTACTATGGAGGGTGAGGCATGAGAATCACTTGAACCTAGGAGGTGGAGGTTGCAGTGGGCTGAGATTGTGCCACTGCACTCTAGCCTGGTGGCAGAGTGAGACCTTGTTTCAGAAACAAACAACAAAAAAAGTATACTTTGCCCAAATTACTATAAGCTATAAATAGCTTAAAAGAAAAAAAGTTTGACTCTGGAAAAAATATATATTACTACTTCAGGTGGAGCCCTTTAACGAATAGGGTAAAGAAGATATTTGCAGCTTCCAGGGCCTAATATTTAAATATGTAAAAAGCAGGCACAACTGGAGGACAACACATCTAAATCTTTAAAAATCAAGGATCTCACTTTTATATTGAATCCTGGCTCCCCAAAAAATAAGTAAAGAAACACCATGACACCAGATCACACAGGCTTCCTCAGTGTACCTCGCTACAAAGACATTCTCCTGGCTGGTAGGTAACCCAGTGTCAATCAGCCCCCTCTGTGAACAGCCCATCCTCCATAAGAGTTTTATCCCTTGGTGGTGAGCACTCTCATGACTCCAAGTGTGCATACCTTCACTTTTATTTAAATGCACAAGGATTTTTTGTTTTTGTTTTTGTTTTTTTTTTTAAGATGGAGTCTTGCTCTGTTGCCCAGGCTGGAGTGCAGTGGTGTGATCTCGGCTTGCTACAACCTCTGCCTCCTGGGTTCAGGCAATTCTCCTGCCTCAGCCTACTGAGTAGCTGGGACTACAGGCATGTACCACCATGCTTGGCTCATTTTTTTGTGTTTTTAATAGAGATGGTGTTTCACCATGTTGGTCAGGCTGGTCTTGAACTCCTGTCCTCAAATGATCCACCCACCTCAGCCTCCCAAAGTGCTGGGATTACAGGCATGAGCCACCATGCCTGGGCCTCAAGGATTTTCATAGTTTTGAGTTTTACATTTAAGTCTTTAATATGTCTTTAGTTAATTTTAATATAAGGTGTAAGGAAGGGGTCTGGTTTTGATTTTCTGCATATGGCTAACCAGTTTTCCCAGCACCATATATTAAATAGGGAATCCTTTCCCCATTGCTTGTTTTTGTCAGATTTGTTGAAGATCAGATGGTTGTAGGGGTGCAGTCTTATTTCTGATATCTCTATTCTGTTCCATTGGTCCATGTGTCTGTTTTTGTACCAGTACCACGCTGTTTTGGTTACTGTATCCTTGTAGTATAGTTTGAAGTCAGGCAACATTATACCCCCAGCTTTGTTCTTTTTGCTAGAATTGTCTTGGCTATATGGGCTCTTTTTTGGTCCCATATGAATTTTAGTTTTTTTCTAAATCTGTGAAGAATATCAATGATAGTTTAATAGGAATAGCATTGAATCTATAAGGCTGGGTGCGGTGGCTCATGCCTGTAATCTCAGCACTTTGGGAGCCTGAGATGGGCAGATCACCTGAGGTCAGGAGTTCAAGACCAGCCTGACCAACATGGTGAAACCTCATCTCTAGTAAAAATACAAAATTAGCTGGGTGTGGTGGTGCATGCCTCTAATCCCAGCTACTCTGGAGGCTGAGGCAGGAGAATTGCTTGAACCCATAAGGTGGAGATTGCAGTGAGCCGAGATTGTGCCATTGCATTCCAGCCTGGGCAACAAGAGCAAAACTCCATCTCAAAAAAAAAAAAAAAAAAATCATTGAATCTATGTTATTTTGGGCAGTATGGCCATCTACATCTAGAACATTTAAGACATTTAAGGACATAGACACTGGCAAAGATTTCATGATAAAAACATCAAAAGCAATTATAACAAAAGCAAAAATTGGCAAATGAAATGGAATTAAACTAAAGAGCCCTGCACAGCAAAAGATACTATCATCAGAGTGAACAGACAACCTAGAGAATGGGAGAAAATTTTTGCAAGCTATCCATCTTACAAAGATCTAATATCCAGAATCTACAAGGAGCTTAACCAAATTTACATTAAAAAAACAAACAACCCCATTAAAAGTAAGCAAAGAACATGAACAGACACTTCTCAAAAGAAGACATACATGCAGCCAACAAACATGAAAAAAGCTCAGCATTACTGATCATTAGAGAAATGCAAATCAAAACCACAATGAGATACCATCTCATGCCAGTCAGAATGGTGGTTATTAAAAAGTCAAGAAACAACAGATGCTGGGGAAGTTGTGGAGAAAAAGGAATATTTTTATACTCTTGGTGGGAATGTAAATTAGTTCAATCATTGTGGAAGACAGTGTGGTGATTCCTCAAAGACCTAGAGGCAGAAATACCATTTGACCCAGCAACCCAATTACTAGGTGTATACCCAAAGGAATATAAATCATACAATTATAAAGATACATGCACACGTATGTTCATTGCAGCACTATTCACAATATCAAAGACATGGAATCAACCCAGAGGCCTATCAATGATAGACTGGATAAAGAAAATATGGTAATGTGGTACATACACACCACGAAACACTATGCAGCCATAAAAAGGAATAAGATAATGTCCTTTACAGGGACATGGATGGAGCTGGAAGCCATTGTCTTCAGCAAACTAACACAGGAACAGAAAACCAAACACCACATGTTCTTGATGATAAGTGAGAGCTGAACAATGAGAGCACATGGACACACTGGCACCTGTTGGGAGTGGATGAGGGGAGGGAGACCATCAGGATAAATAGCAAATGCACGTGGGGCTTAATATCTAGGTGATTGGTTGATAGGTGTAGCAAACTAAAACTGCCTTTGCAAAATTATAACTGAGGAAATTATGACAGTGAAAGAAATCAGACCTAACTGACTCCATCTTGCTTCTAACCTTTAAACTGTCCTTGTTCATTCTTCAGCATAGGCCAAAATAACTTTGGGAAGGAAATTAGCTCGTGGTTTGACTCTGAAACAAAATTGATAACAGCTCTTTCCTGCAAAACACTTTCTTGCCTAGAAACCAGTCTGCCTTTGCAGAACTAGCAAATTAGCTATAAGATCCAAAATTACAGTTTAGGGGTCATGCAGCCTCTGGCTTCAAATGTTTGAGCCTCCCCAAATAGCTCCTGGAGATAACATCACTATTGTAAAATCTAAGACCAGTGCTTGAGATATTTTGCAGACCCTTTACTGATGGATCAGCTGATAGCACACAGACCATTAATCTGGCTCAACCAGTTCTGCCAACTCACCCAGGAACAGAAAACAGCAAGAAAAACTCACTTGGACCCCTTATGATTCCATCTCCAACCTGACCAATCAGCACTTTCCACTTCCTTACCCCCTACTCACCAGAAACTCTGATCCCTGAATGCTCAAGAAGACTGATTTGATTAATAATAAAACTCTGGGGCCAGGCGTAGTGGCTCACTTTTGTAATCCCAGCACTTTGGGAGGTCAAGGTGGGCAGATCACCTGAGGTCAGGAGTCTGAGATCAGCCTGGCCAAAATGGTGAAACCTTGTTTCTACTAAAAATACAAAAATTAGCTGGGCACAGTGGCAGGTGCCTGTAATCCCAGCTGCTCAGGAGGCTGAGGAAGGAGACTCACTTCAACCTAGGAAGTGGAGGTTTCAGTGAGCTGAGATTGTGCCACCGTACTCCAGCCTGGCAATAGAGTGAGACCCTGTCTCAAAACATAAACAAAAACAAAAACAAACCAAAAAAATACTCTGGTCTCCTGCACAGCCAGCTCTGCATGAATTACTCTTTATCTATTGCAATTACCTTGTCTTGATAAATTGGTTCTGTCTAGGCAGCACTGCAAGCTGAACCCCTTGGGCAGTTACATAACCAGTATGGCACACATTTACCTTTGTAACAAACCTGTACATCCTGCACATGTATTCTGGAATTTAAAATAAAATTAAATTAAAATGTAAAAAAAGACTAAATAGAAAAATAATAAATGCAGAAGGAAACGAGTATTTCCTTGTAGTAACTTCCATTCGTTGCAACTGTAATCACCCAGTGGTTCTCCCTCCTGGCTGCTTAGACACAATGGGTTTATCAAGACAGGAGAATTGCAATGGTGAAAGAGTAATTGACACAGAGCCAGATGTGTGGGGTGACTGGAGTTTTATTATTACTCAAATCAGTCCTCTGGACCATACGGGGATCAGGGTTTTTAAGGATAATTTGGTGGGTATGGGCTCAGTAAGTGGGGAGTGCTGATTGGGTGGGTTGAAGATGAGATCACAAGGGGTGGAAGTGAGTTCTTGTTGACTTTCCTTCCTGAGTGGGATCGCAAAACTGTCTGAGCTGAATAATCAGTCTGGGTGGTGTCATCTGCTGCATCAGAATGCAGGGCCTGCAAAATATTTCAAGCACTGATCTTAGATTTTCCAACAGTGATATTATTTCCAGGAGCAATTTGGGGAGGTTCAGACTCTTGCAGCCAGAGGCTGCATGGCCCCTACACCGTGATATCTAATTTTGTAGCTAATTTGTTAGTCCTACAAAGGCAGACTGGTTCCCAGGCAAGAAGGGTTTTTTTTGTGGGGAAAGGGCTATTATCCATTTTGTTTCAGAATTTATAAACTAAATTCCTTCCCAAGGCTAGTTCGGCCTACATCCAGGAATGAACAGAAAGTTTACAGGTTAGAAGGAAGATGGGGTTGGTTAGGTGGGATCTCTTTCATGACAAAATTATTTTCTCAGTTATGATTTTTGCAAAGACGATTTCACAACAACTGTCAGCCACCCCCCCACCCCTCCAGAATGCAGCTCTCACCAGTGATCCACCAGTCATCCTACATACAAAACCAGATTGTCTCATGGTTCACCAATAATCTCTGGTACCTCTAAAGGCCAAAGAGATCGGGTAATTGATGTAAAAGACAGTAGAGCTTTAGATCTGAGAGGAACGTGTCTGTGACTCTTCAGACTAAGACCTTAAAAAGCAGATGAGTGGTGACTCTTTCTGTGTCACTTAAGGGGTCTGAGTCATTAGAAGTTCCCTCTAGATTTCTTTTTTTTTTTTTTTTTGAGATGGAGTTTTGCTCCTGTTGCCCCAGGCTGGAGTGCAATGGCAGGATCTCGGCTTACTGAAACCTCCACCTCTCAGGTTCAAGCGATTCTCCTGCCTCAGCCTCCCGAGTAGCAGGGATTACAGGCATGCGCCACCAGGCCCAGCTAATTTTTTTGTTTTTAGTAGAGACAAGGTTTCAACATGTTGGTCAGGCTGGTCTTGAACTCCTGACCTCAAGTGATCCACTTGCCTTGACCTCCCAAAGTGCAGGATTACAGGCATGAGCCACCACACCCGGCCTAGATTTCTGTGTGTAACACTGAAGACAGCAAATAGGAAGGAAGAGCTTGAATATCAGCTTTTAACTAAGCTGACCTCGGACCATAGAACACCTTTTAAAAAATTCTTTTAAATATCTTATATCAGATTTTAGCCAGGAAGAGCTTGAATATCAGCTTTTAACTAAGCTGACCTCGGACCATAGAACACCTTTTAAAAAATTCTTTTAAATATCTTATATCAGATTTTAGCCAGGAAGAGCTTGAATATCAGCTTTTAGCTAAGCTGACCTCGGACCATAGAACACCTTTTAAAAAATTATTTTAAATATCTTATGTCAGATTTTAGCCAAGAAAAACAGCTGAAATTCCAGGATTTTGGACTTTTTTTTAACCGAAGCTACCATCCAAGTGACTCATTAAACCAATAAGCTTTAACCAACATACCTTCACCAAGGACACATGGGGCATCTCCAGTAGGGTGCAAAGCAGTCCTTACAAGATCCAGAACCACCCTAAAAATGGTTCAAAGAAAAGATGGTTTTGCTAGCCACAACAGGAAAACAACCCACATTGATCTGGCCATATTTTTCAGGGTCTCAGCTTCTTAGCTGGTGATTTATATGCAAGGACCAAAAGCTGTTTGCCCCTAGAGATGGAAGAAGACAGGAAATCAAAAGTTTTTCATAGGAGGGGAAAGGATCGATAACAAATGGGTGCTCCAAAACGTCAAAAGTCACACAAATATCAAATCACAGGAACTGGTTCCCTGTCTGGGAATTGAACCAGGCCATGGCAGTGAAAGCACAGAATTTTAACTACCAGACTACATGGCAGAGCAGCCTTCATTGAGTCCCACAGCAGCTCCAAAGTAGGCTGTTTGAACTTAGGAAGGACTTGAGCTTTGTTTTAGGTCAGATTTTGGCTCTTTAATTTTGCTAACAGAATTTCTTTTCTTTCTTTCTTTTTTTTTTTTTTTTTTTTTTGAGACAGAGTCTTGCTCACACCCAGCTAATTTTTGTATTTTTAGTAGAGACGGGGTTTCACCATGTTGGCCAGGGTGGTCTCTATCTCTTGACCTCGTGATCCACCCGCCTTGGCCTCCCTAAGTGCTAGGATTACAGGCGTGAGCCACCGTGCCCGGCCGTGTAGAGAATTTCTAAGGCTAGCCATGATACTATTATTTGTCTTAAAAAATTTTTTTTTCGGATCTCTTAAAAGTACAAATAGGCAATTACTTAGAATGAGATTTTTTTTTTAATTTAGGAGTTATTCTAATGTAAAGGATCCATCTTTTAACCACCAATGATTAGAATTTCCAGTGGTGTTCTTATTCCAATAGCAAGAAAATCCAATTATTATAGCAAAAATTATACCAGAGTCCCTACACCCAAGACTAGTCACACAAATCCTTTTCTCTCATTAGTTAACATTTTGCAGAGGAAACAGAGGCAAACAATGATTTTGGATGGTAACATCCACTCAATCTGTTAACGGTGGAGGGTGCCCAGGTTCTTGGTGTCTTGAACAAAGAATTGGACAAAAAGCACAAAAAAACTAAGGAAAAAATGAAATGATTTATTGAACATGAAAGTATACTCCACAGTGTGAGAGCGGGCCTGAGCTTGGGGGCTCAAAGTCCTCATTACAGAATTTTTGGGAGTTTAAATACACCCTAGAGGATTCCATTGGTTACTTGAGGTATGCCCTATGTAAATGGAGAGGATGAAGTAAAGTTACAAAATCATTCAGTTGACCTATGTCCTATGGAGAGAATATTTTCTGTCATAGCTGAAGTGTAAATCGGCCTTATGTTCTCTGCCTCCAGACCCTATTTTCCTGCCTCATCTTCCGCCTGAGAGATATGATCCCCATAAATCTTTAAGGGAGGCAGAGGGACCAATTGTCTTTTTTTTTCTGTAACTGCTTCATGCTGGCTTGGGGTGTAGTCCCTGCCTATGTGGGATCACAGAACTCTTGCTCGGCTCAGTCTGGTGGAGGTAGGGTAGCTCCTTGATGGCCAGGGGTGGTGTCTTCATCCGGAACTGAATGGAACCTTTATTCCATGATCATCTGAAGCTTGATGGTCTCTAGGTGACAGGGAATGAATTTAATTTTAAAAATTTAATGGCAACTTCAGGGAGTGGATACCTATGCCGTCAGAAATGTTTGTTATAGAGATTTGCAGGAGAAAAAAAGCAAAACCTGGTTCTAGAATCTATGTGTTTCCTTAAAGTTTTAGCATGAGCAACTCCATTTTGGTTTGGGTTTGTTTGTTGGGGCCTAGTGCATGAGCTTAGCCCAAAACAATGGCCTCCCATAATTTTGTTTAAAAAAATTCCCCCTTTTTGGTCAGGTTCTCACTTAGGTGAGAGTGTGATCAAAACTTAGGGCCTTAGTGCCACTCTCAGTTACCATCATTTTGAGTTTCTGGTCTCAGCACGTCATTTATAGGTTTCCTCACAGTTGCACATTTCTTTCAGCTCCTGTTATTTCAGTTGAAGAGAGGCCATATAACATTCTAGAGATGGCTGCATGCAAGCATTTAAAACCTTTGAGAGAATACAGTGCACTAGGGAGACTATTATTATGACTATTGGGAGGATAATACCAAGAGTTTGAAGTATGCTCCTACCTAAGGTCCCCATAAACCAAACCTCCTAAAATCAAATAGATCAAAGAGTGAGCTAGATAAAGTTTACTCAGTTAACTAAGCAATTTCTTTGTCAATCCCTTATCACTAAATTTCTATAATCTTCCTTAGATGTACTTCTGAATAGGCCTCAAGTGCCAGCAGCTACATAGGTACTTTTCTGTTTAGCTAATTCTATTACTTAGCATGACTTTCACAAGACAACTTAAAGTCTATTGTGTAACTGTAGCCTTTATAGTAGAATTTGCTGTAGAGCATATTGTGCAGGATACATTTCTAATCATTGCTTCTTTTACTTTAAACCATGGAAAAAGGACCTACCAAATTATGCCCTTTTAGAAGAGCGAAGGCCTCCCGGCAATGTTCTTACCCGTGATGTGGGTCAAGAGGAGAGCACCAATGTTTTGTTTTTGACTGATTCTGAGGTAACATATGAACCATTAAAGTTTCTTACCTATATTGGACCTTCATCCTTTATCTATCAAAGTATAACGTATGTTATAACATCAGCCCTTTTGCATGGGAAAGCTTTTATACAACCAGAAAACATGCATTGAAAATAACAATAGAATGAAATCCCTTTATAAAATGTTTAAATGGCCCACCAGATGACCAAATGTTACTGAAGCTTTAATTGTTTTCCCGGGAATATGGGATCAAGCATTAGTTATAAACTATTTCAAACAATTTCAGTATTAGTTGGTTTAACATGAAAATATTTTCTTGACATTCAATTAAATTTTTGTTTTATTTTGGTTAGTAGCTTTATACAAGGAAAGTTGGTGGTTTACAATAACAACATAATAACTATAATTGTGATTGGTAGCATATACTTAGACATTAGAATCCTAGAAATCCCATACAATTTTGGAATATGTATTAGTATTATCCACAAAAATATAACCTAAAGAAGATATAACAGCATTCTGGCAATCCCATGTACCTAAACACATCAAATAATCCTGTTTCCCTCTTTTTTGGATGTTTTCAGGGGACCTCTGATCCATCCAGAAAGCCAGGCATTAGGAAAGACAATTTTGAAACTGAAGTTTGATTTTGGAATTCCAGATTACCATTAATTATTTATTTTACCAAACTCATGACAGAAATTTTAAAGAAGCAAAAACCTTTTATAACCTTAAAAAACACACACATGACCAGGCACAGTGTTTCACACCTGTAATCCTAGCACTTTGGGAGGCCGAGGTGGGCAGAATGAACTCAGAAGTTTGAGACCAGCCCGTCTCTGCTACAATACAAAGAAATTGGCTGGGCATGGTGGTGTGTGCCTGTGGTCCCAGCTACTCAGTAGGCAGAGGCAGGAGAATTGCTTGAACCCAGGAGGCAGAAGTTGCAGTGAGCCAAGATTGCACCACTGCACTCCAGCCTGGAAGACAGAGTGAGACTCCATCTCTAAAACAAACAAACAGACAAAGAAAACAGACACAAACACACACACTCTGTTCTTACACACCTTGCATGTAAAACTGTTTCTAATAGTCTTAATTGCATGTTACAATGGCGACTCTTGGAAATTTTAACTTTAATGTAAAACCTAGTAAGTTATTCTGATAAGGTTTGACTGTTTCCAGCATAGGTAGGGCATGGCCAATTCCACATGGATGTTCCCAGGTGTCTTACCTAGCTAGAAAGCAGTCGAGTTGAACAATTTCCAAAAGCTGAAGAAGCAGTTTATGACCTTAAAGCATTTAGCAAACCTAATGTTTGAACATAATTTAGAACACATGTTTACATTTGGAAGACAATTGTATTTTAGCAATAATCTTTAAAACTGTCTTTATTTCCCAAAGATTAGCAAAGTCATATGAACTAAAAAGCATTACACTTTCTACTTTTCTCACAAAATATTTGATTTAAGTTCTTCTTATTATTAAACCAATTAACTTAAAACTTCACAGAGGAGATTAACCAGTTTGCACAGAGCAAAAGTGGTCAGAGACTGACTGGTAAGATATTGTTTCCCTTTTGCCAGTTTGCCAGGTTTCTGGTTCTCTCTCCCTGAGTGGCCCTGGTGACCCTGTTTTGACTGTATGCAAACAAACACATTGCCATGAATTAAGAATATTCACAGATAGTTTATAAATTTTGGAGAAACTGGGCAGAGAGAGAAATATGACTGAAATTCTATTTGTAAGGGTATACTCAACATACTTGAAGTATCAGGAAGCCTAAAATCTGAAAAGTTAGCTTAAGGATAAAAAGCTGGTGTGCTCCATTAATTCCTGCAGCCTGACAAAAGTAGCCTAGGAATTCTAGACAAAAGTAATGAATGACAACTTGCTAGAAATGCATAGGAAACAAAATAACTATTCACAGAACCAAACAACAGCTTTCCACTAGCATGTTTTTATATATGTGGATACACAAGCAAAGCCAGAGGAGAATAAACAGCAAACAAATGAATACTAGAAGCAAAAATAAATAAACAAAAACCAACCCTAAACTTTCATACTCAATTTACCCTGGAGGCTACAGTGTTACCTAGGGCCCCAAAAACCCCACATTGAATATTTTATTTCTAATATGCAATTCAGTATCCTTAAGTTCACCAATATCACTATACATTCTGTGTAATCAAGAAATTCACTTTAGGCATATGACCAGTAAGTACTTTAGCACTATCCATGCAAAACAGTAAACATAGTGTGAAGCAATGCAAGCATGTATGTGAAATTTGGCTTCACACTAAATCCAGCTTCATGCTTAACTATATTAAAAAAGAATTGCCAAGCTGCCAAGTCATTTTTACAATACTTCTTACTTTAATCAAGACTAAGAGCTTTAATTATGAAAATGTTAATTAGCCAAATGTTTCCAATTCTTTATCAGGTTTTAAAGAATATTTTATTATTTAAACTTTTGCTACTCCTTTCTTCCCTACTTAATTTCTTACTACATTGTTTCATAAATAACCTTTTCAAATCTGTGATTTGAACTAACTTTTAGATAACTTCTGAATTAGACAAAATTATTATTTTTCCACTAATAACATAACGCTTTCTGGCACATTTTGTATATGGAATTACATGTTAACTAGAATTTTATCCTTAGTAAACTAAAATTTTAGTGAAGCCCTAAAACTCAAGAAATCCTGAACTACTAGATATGGATATTTATAGGTAAGAACAATTCCACAGTTTTAGAAATATTCCTCCACATTACAACTCTTTTTTAATAGGAAATGACCCAAATATCAAATGAGCATTGAAAATAATTTTATTTTAATTTACACTAAAAGTTTACCTAAAACAATTATCCTATACTTTGTACTTAATTTTTTACTTTTAACAAGGGAGACCTGAGACATCAATCAACACATGTAAAACAAATATTGGTTTGGCCCAGAAAGGCGGGACAACTCTAGGCCAGGAGGGGGCTTGAAGGCTTTCAGATCACAGGTGGGAGACAAACTGTTGCATTCTTTCGAGTTTCTGATTACCCTTTCCAAAGGAAGCAATCAGATACACATTTACCTCAGTGAGACTTTGAAGAGAATGGAGGCAGGCTCATCCCAAGCAGCTCCCTGCTTGAATTAACACTGACATTTAAAAATATCTAGCAAAGACAAACGTAAAATTCAGACAAAACGTATACTGACAATTCTGAAGGCCTTTTTAATTTTATTCCACCAATAATTTTAAAGCTAGCTTGTTTAGTAAAGTTATACTTAAGGCACATGAACTTGAAAATTGCTTAGGCTTATTAATTTATGAGTGCTCTTTTACTTAACAAGCCAATTTGGTAGACACAACATATAATAATAAGTGCACATACAAATAAACATATCTAGACATGTATACACACACATAAATGAAGATCCAATAACTTGGAACCTTAGCCATGAGATAACAATACAAGCTTGCCAGTTTCACTTTGCCCCAATAGATAATTCAAGGAAGGCTGTGAACCAAAATTTTGGGTAAAGCAGTTTGATTCATGGCAGTTTGATTTTTAGGGCTAAACCTTCCCAGACTCCAAGGAGCATGGGGGTCAAACAGTACCACAGAAGGGTATCACATGTTAACCAGGACCCCCTTCTTGGAACAGCAGCACAAAAGCCTGGATACATGCAACACCATCCTGCTTTCCCATTAAACAGTATACTTCAGATTCTAAACAATTTTGGAGCCAAGCAGCATTGCAACTTCGAGAGAAAATTCTAAGAAGAGCTTAATACTAGATCTTAGAACCTCTATCAAGAGCATCCTCTTTGGAGAGTCTGAGGTCTGGAGGATCCCCCACGGCATTCTGTGGAGTCCCGTCTTAGAGTTCCAGACACCTTTGGGCTTACTTAGGTGGGCACCAGCGCCACTTTGCATGCAGCGCCCCCCAGAGCCTACTACGAGCTTTCCTTTGGTACCTGGGTGTACTCCTCAACTTTTGGCATTCTTATAATTGGATAAGGTCATGCTTTCCCATGCCTCCTGTTCCATGAACTTTAATGTTAGGAACTGGAGGCTGGGTGGGTTTCCTTTACCCTTAGCCAGTTAAACAGAGGAAGAGAAGAATTTAGCATAATACAAGAAGATTTAAGTCACCTAAAACATGTATGAGTTTGCTCCAAGTTGTGCTGCACATAGGAATCAAGAACCACCCACAGAAAATATTTTTTAAAAAGTCCTTTCCCTTCAGGTCAGGGCAATTATTCCTATTCATTCCTACGCCTTTGGGCAATACTAAGAAGTGACCCCAGCCAATTGCCCTCAATTTCCAAAGAGGTACTAGAAAACAGCCACTCAAAGACTGAAAAAGAAAGAGGAAAAATATGAAAAAGACCTGGTGTCCTTAAACAAACCAGCAGTGCCAGTCAGGCTTCTCCACATGGAAACCCCTTAGTCTCACTTGCCATGGCCAGAGACCTGCAGTTGCTTCCATGTTCAGGTGCTGCCCACAAAGCGTCCTGGGTTGGAAAGAAAAAGAGATTTCCCTCTGCAGAGCAGAAAGAAAAAGGAGAAAGGAGAAGAATAGATCTACAACTTTTTTACCTCTTCCTCTGGGCTGGATCAGCAAAATATGTTAACAGTGGAGGGTGTCCAGGTTCTTGGCATCTTGAACAAAGAATTGGATAAAACGCATAAACAAAGCAAGGAAAGAATGAAGGGATTTATTTAAAATGAAAGTATACTCCACAATGTGGGAGCAGGCCTGAGTACAAGGGCTCAAAGGCCCTGTTACAGAATATTTGTGAGTTTAAATACCCCCTAGAGGATTCCATTGGTTACTGGGAGTACACCCTATGTAAATGAAGAGGATGAAGTAAAGTTTCAAGGTCATTTACTTGGCCTATGCCCTATGGAGAAGATATTTCCTGTCATAGCCGAAGTGTGAATCAGTCTTATGTTTCCTGTGTTAAATACAGTGAGTTCCAAGTTTCTCTTTAAAGAATCAGTATGTCAGTATGTTCATCTCTCTTATTCTTTGTTCTCCATTTTAAAGTTTAACTTCCTTGTTCTCTTTGTTCCCTCTCCCCTAGTTTCAGTTAACAACCTTCCTGCCAGCTCTAATCAGTAGTTCACATCTGTTCCCCTGGTTACCTGCACCTATTCCTCTTGCCAAAACCACACATCCCACTTGCACCCACATATTTAGAATCCTGACTCACACTGGTCACCTTCTCCATCCTGAGTCACTCCTGGTCACCTGCTCTGACCTGAGTCACCTTTAGTTACCTGTTCTATAACTGTCTTTCCCTCCAAAATTGCTTACTCTGCCACTCTGGCTCCTACCCTTGCTCTCTTTAAAATAGCCAATCAGAATTATCTTAGACTGTGTGGTCCAACCCTAGCCAATAGGCGAATGACACAACAGTAGGGGCTATCTGCTTCAGGGATAAAGAACCTCTTCCCCTCCCCTGTTCAGGTGTGCTCTTGCCATTGCTCCATCCATGAGATGCACCCTTCAATGGAAGTAAAATTGCCTTGCTGAGAAAATTTATGTTCAAGTGCTATTTCTTTTGCAGCACTGAAAATTTGCTTTTAACACCTGCCTCCAGATCCTATTTTCTTGCCTCAAATCAGATTTCACAGACAGAGAGACTACAAGCCTGGTTAAAAGTTCTTACCTCTTTTCTGGCTTGTCAGGTACCCTTTTCACAGCACCAAAACTGTATGGGCCAAGGGAAAACTTCCGCTTCACCCCCTGAAGTTTCACTGAAAACTCAACTCACAAAAGGAAATTAATAGGAGAAATAGCATGCACATTTTTCAATGTGCACATGGAGGGTGAACCACAGAGCGATTACCCCTCTTTTAAGAGAAAGAAATGTAGGTATTATATAATTATAAAAAGTATCCACCTATCAGATGGATGGGGGCTGAGAGAACCAAGAGGAAAACATGTGTTCTTTGTAGGAAACCTGACTGAAAATCAATGTTGGCAATATTTTTCAATTTAGAAATTGTTTTATCCAGTCTAGTGCCTTTGGTGGGAAAAAAAAGAAATTGTTTTAGACAATCTTGTTTTCCTCTTGTTAATAAGTGATTTTATTAAAACCCTTCTTAGAAGCTTCTAAGTATGTTGAAACAGATCTTCCTGGCCAGGTGCAGTGGCTCACACCTGTAATCCTAGAAATTTGGGAGGCCAAGGCAGGTAGTGTGCTTAAGCTTAGGGAATCAAGACTGGCTTGGGCAACATGGTGAAACACTGTCTCTACAAAAAAAACAAAAATTGGCCAGGTGTGGTGGCTCATGCTTGTAATCCTAGCATTTTAGTTAGCTGAGGTGGGTGGATCACCTGAGGTTAGGAGTTTGAAACCAGCCTGGCTAACATGGTAAAAACCTGTATCTACTAAAAATACAAAAAAATTAGCCAGGCATGGTGGCGGGTGCCTGTAATCCTGGCTATTCCGGAGGCTGAGACAGGAGAATCACTTGAACTGGGGAGGCAGAGGTTGCAGTGAGCTGGGATCATACCACTGCACTCCAGCCTTGGCAACAGAGCAAGACTCCATCTCAAAAACAAACAAACAAACAAAATTAGCTGGGTATGGTAGTGCATATCTATAGTCTCCAGCTACTCAGGAGGCTGAGATGGGAGAATCTCTCGAGCCTGGGAGGTAGAGGCTGCAGTGAGCTGAGATTGCACCACTGCACTCCAGCCTGGATGACAGAACAAGACCCCATCTAAAAAATAAAAAAGAATAGATCTCCTAGTAATTTTGCTTTATTCTTTGGCTGGCTTTTTTTTCAGCTGAGTGTACGGATAATTAGAAGGTTGTTTAAAGAGTGTTTATTCAAGCACAAAGATTGAGGACTACAGCTAAGGACATACTTCCAAGTTGCCTTGGGGAGTGTTCCAGAGAACAAAAGAGAGGATCAAGATTTTAAAAGAAAAAAGGACAAATCAGGAGAGGGGGTGATTACAAGAGTCGTTCATCAGGAATTCTCATTAGTTTACAGAAATAACATTGGTAGTTACTGCTTATATATTATTAAACTACAGGGTGTGATATAGTTTGGATGTTTGTGTTCTCCAATTTCATGTTGAAATCTGATCCCCAGTGTTGGAGGTGGGGTCCGATGGGAGGTGTTTGCATCATGGGGGCAAATCCTGCATGAATGGCTTGGTGTCCTCCTCGTGGTAATGAATGAGTTCTCGCTCAGTTCATATGAGATCCTGTTGTTTGAAAAGAGTCTGGCACCTCCCTTCCTACTTGCTCCCTCTCTTGCCATGAGACATGCCTGCTCCCCCTTTACCTTCATCATGATTGGAAGCTTCCTGAGGCCTCGCCAGGAGCAGATGCTGGCACCATGTTTTCTCTACAGTCTGCACAACCTTTAGTCAAAATAAACTGCTTTTCTTTATCAATTTCCCAGTCTTAGATATTCCTTGATAGCAACAAATATTGACTAACACAGGGTGGGTGGCATTTTATGGTTACTTGGCATCAGTTAGTCTAGAGCTCACATAGCTAGGGGCTTCAAGAGGTAATTATTTAGCTCAAGGAGGGGTGAGGTGTGACTAATGTTACATTTTATTTATTTATTTTTTAGACAGTCTCGCTCTGTTGCCTAGGCAGGAGTACAGTGGTGCATCTCAGCTCACTGCAGCCTCCACCTTCCAGGTTCAAGCAATTCTCCTGCCTCAGCCTCCCGAGTAGCCGGGACGACAGGTGTGTGCTGCCAAACTCAGCTAATTTTTTTGTATTTGTAGTAGAGACAGGGTTTCACCACGTTGGCCAGGATTGTCTTGATCTCCTGACCTTGTGATCCATCTGCCTCAGCCTCCCAAAGTGCTAGGATTGCAAGTGTGAGCCACTGCGCCCGGCCTTGGTGTTACATTTTAAATGCCTCTCTGGGCCTGATCATTTAAAGGGTCTCCCATTCCTCGGATAAAAGGGTTTTTTTTTTTCTCTCTCATTCAGTATAAGTCATTGCTTTCATCCCTAGAAATGTTCAAGCACAGAGAAAACCACCACCTGACAGGACTTTGTGGAGGGGATTCCACTCTGCAGATGGAAGCCTGGACTAGATCAACATTGAGATCCTAGAATCAGTCATTCATTAGATCCTGTGTGTTCTTCGTCCTACAACTAAAACATGGCCCAAGGATCTCAGAGGTGGTTCAGCAGAGTCCCACTGCAATGAAGATGAGGAAACGTGTGTTTTAAAGAGAGGCCTAAAGGTCAGAAGTGGAACTTTCCATGCTGCTGATTATAGCTGGTGCGGTGACAGGGCTGACTGTTGTAAGCATCCCAGCCGTAATGCACATTCTCACTGTCCTGTGGCACGACGGGGGTTGGGCGGGTGGACCCACCTGTGCCCAATTTGGAGGCTGATGTTGAATATGGATTGGGCAGGGACTGACCACAGTACTGCCAGCAATGATACCACAGGAAAGGTGCCATCACAGCTACCAAGCTCAGCTGCCATTCCCTGTGAAACAGAACTGAGTTGACTTGAGCTGCCATCCATTCACATGAGGGCTGAGATTCACTTTCTCTTCCTTGACTATTTCAAATGGAGACTGGTTCACATTACTGACTACTGTGCAGACGTTTGAAAAGGAATACTATCTGGTGACCAATTTTTCCCTGTCTCTACTGATAAGCCCTTCTCAAAGTTTAATGCTCAGATTCATTACCTGGAGATCTCTTTAAAAATGCAAATTCTGGCCTGATGCAGTGGCTCATGCCATAATCCTAGCACGTTGGGAGGCCAAGGTGGGTGGTTCGCCTGAGGTCAGGAATTCGAGACCAGCCTGGCCAATGTAGTGAAACCTCATCTCTACTAAAAATAGAAAAATTAGCCAGGCATGGTGGTGCACGACTGTACTCCCAGCTACTCGGGAGGTTGAGCCAGGAGAATCACTTGAACCTGGGAGGCGGAGGTTGCAGTGAGCCGAGCTCGCACTTCTGCATTCCAGCCTGGGAGACAGAGTGAGACACTGTCTCAAAATAAATAAATAAATAATAAAATGCAGATTCTGATTTGGCAGGTCTGGGTTGAAGCCAGATATTCTGAATTTCTAATCTCTCAGATGATGATGATAATGATGACCCCAAAACCACAGTTTGATAAGCAAGCGAGTAACAGATTTTTAAATAGCAATAGATGGATAAAGGTTAGCAGAGCTCATCATACTATAAGCACCAGAATCACCTGGGGACCTTAAGAATACTGACACATGTGCCTGATTAAGACCAAGTAAATTAAAATCTCTGGGGATGAGGGTGGAGCACCTGCATGTTTTTAAGCTTTCCAGTGATTCTTATCCTCTAGATTAAGACTGATTGAGTCAAGTATGGTGGCTCATGCCTGTAATCCCAGCAGCTTGGGAGGCTGACACGGGAGGCTCCTTTAAGCCCACAAACTGGAGGCTGCAGTGAGCTATGATCACACCACTGCAATCCAGTGTGAGTGACAGAATAAAACCCTGTCTCTAAAACAAAAAAGAAAGGAAGACTGAGTGATGTATCTAAGATGTTTTGTAAGTATATATGTAAAACTAAGAAGCTTTGTAATTTATATATACATCTATAAATTAAAAAACTTCTTAGGTATCACTGTACATGTATGTATGAAGTGTGTATATATATATATATTTAGGCATATAAATAACTTAAGGTACAGAAATGATTTTTTAAATTAAGGAAACTGAGGCTCAGAGAAATGAGACTAGACCCCAAGATTCCTGACCTATAAGGTCAGATTTCATTCCCCTCCAAATCATCCCTGGCAGCACTTTGCTTCCAGTGTCTGAATTTTGAGGTGGATGTGAGTATGTGTGTGTGTTTTCAGTTTTCTAGATTAATATTGTGCTTGGAGGTTTTTGCAGTTATGAACATCTATGATAGGTTGGCATGGCAGAGATGTTTGTCTCTTTACCAAGCTGGTGACAATTTAATGATAGTATTGTCAACCAGTGTCTTCAATGATTATGTACATTTATCAGACAGTATAATCATCTCTATTATGCCAGTTGCTCACACACCAGAAATGAAGCTCCAGAAACAGTCTATTGCTCTGACAAGGATAAGAGGTCATTATTACCAAATCAGCAGCCAGTGAGCCAATGCTTTAAAAATAAATGATCCTGCTTCCCATAATTATTTATTTTTCGTAAGTGCCTCAGGTTTGTCTTGCATCTAACAGCGGGAGACAATTATCCTGTAATATTTTTCCGCTTTTTAAAAACATGTCTTAAATGGTAAATGGAATGTTTCTATTGACCCCACGGTAGAAGCATGGGTGATTTTTTATAGGAGCATTAACAGAAAATGGGTAGAATTCATGATATGTGCACACCAAGTACATACAATCTTTTTCTTTTCCATCCAGCTCTCTTGTAAAAGAACGACCAGCGAGGAAAATGGGGGTGGGGTGATGGTGGGGATGGGCGCAGAAGGAGAAGTACTATGTGATTATCACACGACTTAAGGTGAGTTCTCAACGCTCTCTTACGGTTGTTTGATTGGGCAATCAGAGTGTACAAATAATCCCCCATACATTGTCCCTTCCCTATATAGAGTGTTTTAAAAGAGAATCTTACAATTCATAAAAGGAAAAATTCTTCTCCACCTGCCCAGGAGCTGCCCCTCCTCCTCCCCAGACAGGGCAGCCTGAAGGGAGCTGGGGTGTCTTTTCCAGCTGAACACCTGCTCTTACCAACTGCCAAGAGACTGTGCTTAGAAGACACCTCTCCTTGTAATGAAGTCTGGATTAAACTCCAACCCAGACTGGAGATTGTACTACATCTACAGCTGCAGTGGGAAAGAAGGCACAATTGAGGAAAAGGGCATCTTTTTCTAAGGAGGGAAAGGGGAGAGTGGCTGGATGAGGAACTGCGTTTCTCCAACAACTGAGAACCATCCCGTTAGAGGTGGCCGCTCTCGCTTTCAAAACAAAAAGAAGCTTGTAACTGTAAAAGGCTGTGATGGGTTTCCTGCTCCCCCACCCATTTAGAGGAAAAACCTATTTATGAGGCTTTATTAAGTGCAAATAAGTCCCTGGGCTTCAACGGAGAAGCAGCAGCTGCTGAAGATGTGGTCATTTGCATATAAATGACATGATTTCAGCTCAGAGAAGAATATTGAAAACTATACATGTCGACAATGGAATCCTGATAGATTCCCACATATTAAGGTCAGATATTGTAATTTTTAAGGCTGCTGCACACTGATGACGGCATCACATCACACATTCGATTCTGTCTGGGTTATATCAGTATTCTATGAAATGGAGGATTTTTATTTTGAATTAATTAAACCACTTTTTTTCCCCTAAAGATGAGAACATTCGGGTCAATAAGCTAAATGATCTACAAATATATGGGCTCTGGGACAAGCAAAGTTACCAACTACAAACTTAGTCTCCGTCACAGTTAACAAGGAGGGTTGTGTGCTCAGGTGTCTCCTGGAGAAGAGACCACAGAGCTTTCTCTCGTTTCTCTCCCTCTATGGCAGGGTCAACCTTTTTTTTTGAAGGACGAAGGAAGTTTCAGTTTCCATATTCTAAGAAGTTCTCCAAAAGCTTGGCTCAAAGATTATGAGGGAAAATATTGTAGCCCAGAAATGTCCACAAGTTTGCTACAGACCCACCATTGTTTCCTTGCCCATGGCCTGTGCTTTGAGGTTCACCGCTGGCAAAAAACAGCTTCTGGAATCTCCACACTGATTTCAAGCACAAATCCTCTATGCTGATAGGAGGAAGTAAGTGGGCTCGCCTGAAATCTGCCTGGGATTCTGGCCCTGCATCAGATCAGGTGCTTATTGGCTCCTTCTCCACCTGCAACATAGATTTTTTTTTTGTTTGAGACAGGGTCTCACTCTGTCACCCAGGCTGGAGTGGAGTGACACGATTGTGGCTCACTGCAGCCTCAGACTCCTGCTGGGCTCAAGTGATCCTCCCACCTCAGCCTCCCAAGTAACTGGAACCACTGGCATGCAACAACATGCCCAGCTAATTTTTGCAATTTTTTTGTAGAGACAGGGTTTCATCATGCTGCCCAGGCTGGTCTTGAACCCCTGGGCTCAAGTGACCTGCCTCACTTGGCGTCCCAAAGTGCTGGGATTATAGACATGAACCACCATGCCTGGCCAGAGGATATTTTTCTTTCTTTCTTTCTTTCTTTCTTTTTAGCTGCTGGGAAGGCATGGTAATATATTATGGAACACTACCTTAACCTTGCCAGTCAGTCCACAACTCCCTCAGAAAGAAAGTTTCCCCATAAATGATGATTATTCGCGTGATAACTTTAGATCTTCACTTTGAAAATCAGCATCTTGTGTTCTGTTAAGTAATAGATTCTATGCATATCAATTCAACATTTATCACTGAATTATTTATTAACTAAGTCAGAGGTCACTAATTTTCAACATTTTTTAAACTCCGTATTAACATTTACTGGATGCATAAAGTCCTTAGTATACACACACTCTTTTAAAAGGGTAATTAAAGATGGCTGATAAATCATTACATAGCTAGCAGGGAAAAAGGAAAATTTAGAAAGTCACCATAAACATGTTTTTTATAGAAAGCTTTAGAGCCATTAGAGAACTCTGTGATGCCAACTTGGAAAAAGATCTGAATGTCAGTTTGCTGAGGTGTTCTATATATTCTCTTAAAATGACTTACGGCAATACCTATGGTGATTTAGGGTTAGCAATGATTTCAAAACTATAAATTGTAAAAAGATCCGTCTTAGTAATTGATCAAATTATACACATAGAAAATGGTTACATTCTCCAGGATAAGAGAAGGGTGACTTAGACCACTCAGGAACAGATCCAGGTATTGCAAGGCCTGAAGCTTATAAAATTTGGAGAGCTCTCTTTAAGAAAAAGAATAGAAAATTACTGACACAATATTGAGTACCAAATTAAACATTTATTTGAAATGAGAAAAACAAGTTGTAAATTTAAAAAAAAAGAAAAAAGTTACAATAAATTATAAATCTCACAGAAATCACTAACTGGCTGACGTGCCTCTATAACACTCTTCTCCTTACAACTGACTGTCTCTTCAATACAGTGGACAAAAATTTGGTTTTCAGTATTGGGAGATTAGAAAAAATTATTTCACCTCCACAACTTGCTGTATGTAATTTCATGTAAATTTTAGAAATGTAAGATTTGGTAAAACCTTTATTTCTTTTATATGTGAGTTGTAAAATCTGTGGGAATGTTGGATTTTTTTATTTTGTGCCTAATCCTAAATAGTTCCACATTTTCCTAGCACCTGGGACCTTGGGCACATGGTTTTCTATTGCAACATGCTCTCGTGCACTTTTGTGTCCCTGGATGCAGGAGGCAGTGTTTCTGGAAGCTGTCCCTGTATTAGGATGGCTACCTTTACCATACACAGATGTGACCGTGAAACACAAAACTAAATATACTCCCAAATTAATGTACTCCCAACTCAACTTTGCCACAGGGGCAGGCAGGAAAGACTCTAAGAGTGAGCCCTGCTAAAAGATTTCCAACCCTTTCTGCCTCTGGGTAATTTAATGGTTCTTTATGCCTGATCATTGCTGACTTTCAAGGCACCAGATCTGTGATAAGGGAAGAGAGGTTGTGAAAAGCAGTAGAAGATAGTTGAACACAGTTTCCCTCTGGCAGCGCAAGCTTCTTAAAGATTTTTTTTTAAAGGTCTTCTCTAACTTCATGAAAACAATGCCCTCCAGACTCCTTCCTACCAGCGTTCTCTTTACAACAGTTCAGGATGGCCAGAGTAGAATTAAAACCAGAAAAGCCAGGAGAGATAGAAAGATAAGTGCCCCAAGTGGATGCTGGTTTCTCTGGGGTGTGACTGACTGCACACAACCAATTCTCTAGTGGATCAATAGCCATCATCCCTGGGAAGAGCTTGGCTAAAAGCCGCACATCCCAGAGCTGCCAGAGATGAAATGGACACTCCGTTCTGTCCTAGAAAGAAGATGAAGCTGGCAGTTTAGGTTGCTGAAAAACAGTTTGAGATAAGCTTGTGGTTCCATAGAAATTAATTCGTGCCTCTAGACAGCATGTAAACCTATTGGAAAGCTTCTTCAATTCAAGCAGTTAATAATATATCAAGTCTTGTAGCTTAAGGGATACAATTTTCAAAATTATTGTACTGAGGGAATCATAAATTCCACCAAGAGGAAGGTTGTAGTCCAGATATTTTATTTTAGATTTCCATCTAGGGTGCATTATGACACTCCACATGAAAGTCAAATCGTCCATGTAAAATGGTTTCCAGGTGATAAGTTTACCCCAAGGGGTCCAGTAAAGTAATACATTCAGAGTTATATCTGACTTTCACAATCTATAAAGACTAGTTATCAATTTTTTGAAAGATTTGATAAGCAGGAACAAAAATATAGCTTATGGATGCTGACATTTGTCTCATTAATGGGAGCAGCATAAGAAGTACCAGCTCCTTCTGGATTTGGCTGTAAATATACCACTGACATACATTTTGGAAGGTTGCTGTTTTGTGCTGGTGGGAATGTATTTGTCTAACCTTGCACAGACTACAATAGACGTAAGGAAGCAGTGATACTACTGTCAGCCACGTTCAGCTTTTTAAAACAGGGGCATCCACTCTGCCACTATCTGTCAGATTCCAGGACACTGCATATTAAAAATTATGTTCCATTGACACTGTCTGCCCTAGTAAGAAGTTTTATTAGGAAATAATTCTCCTGCTGTGTTTGGGGAAGGGAAGAAAAAAACCACACTTTACACAATAGAATTCAAAGGAATAATTAATGTTTCTTCTTGCTTTGGAATAGGAATGCTGCTGACTTCTCTAGTGTTTCATATGGAACACCACAGCCCACTTTGCAGAGGCAGAACTAATAAACATGTTCGAAATAGCAGGAGACCAAATAGTAATTAATCACCAGTTTGAATATTGCCCATCACTGCATCATTCTGTGTATCACAGAGCAATATTTTCCGTAAGTTATTCCTTTATTACCAGGGAAAAAGAATTAGATCCTTTTTTCAAGAAGATTGGTAAGTTTGCTGAAGATGTTTATTAATGCAATAATAGCAAATAACACGTTGCTTACATTTACTTGGCCCTGGATAAACTTTCTAGTTTAAAGTGCACTCCTGGGAGGATGCCGACTGCTCAGACTGCAGAAGAAGTGCTTTGAGCTGCCTCCATCCTCTCTTGGGTTCATGGGGTGAAATACATGAATGGATACACGATTCAGCTGTCCAGAATTTAACACTAAACACAATCTTCAAAAAAACTCACCATGCACTTCAATAAATGTGCATTGCGATAATACCTCATTTATCAAACACCATCAGTTAATGAGTTGTTTTCCGTAAAAGTGAATTTTCCAAATAACTATATTTTTCTTTTACTGCATTCAGTGTAACCATGTTACATTTTAGCTTTTCCAAAACAATTGCATACTTCCCTATCTTTTGATGTTAAGTAAATATAACCTTTTCTTTGTGAAAATGAATTATTGTCACCAGTTACCGCCTAGGCTTCCAGGGCTACTGAAGTGCCTAAGATTCTTTGATGGTGGCGTTCAGGCCCCTTCTTTGCCATTGCATCTTCCCCTCCTTCCCATGTGTTTATCTGTAAATCCTACTTACCTCTTCTCATCAGAGGGAGGTGAATTTTAACAGGCTAGAGCAGGAGTTTGATACATCTGGAGTGAATTCCAGCTCCACCACTAATGCCTGCATGAACTTAATTAATATCTACTGGGCGTGGTGGCTCACGCCTATAATCCCAGTGCTTTGGAAGGCAGATGGAGGAGGATAATTTGAGGCCAGGAGTTCAAGACCAGCCTGGGCAACATAGTGAGACCCTGTCTCTACAAAAAAAAATTTTTAATGAGCCAGGTGAGGTGGTGCATGTAATTCCAGCTACTCAGGAGGCTGAGGCAGGAGGATGGCTTGAGACTAGGAGTTCAAGGTTACAATGAACTATGATCATGCTATTGCACTCCAGCCTGTATGATAGAGTGAGGCTCTGTCTCTAAAAGATAAAAATACAACTGGTGTGGTGGCTTATGTCTGTAATCCCAGCACTCTGGGGGGGCAAGGCAGGCCGATCACCTGAGGTCAGGAGTTCAAGACTGGCCTGGCCAACACTATGAAACTCCATCTCCGCTGAAAATACAAAAATTAGCCAGGTGTGGTGGCACGTGCCTGAAATCCAGCTACTCGGGAGGCTGAGGAAAGAAAATCGCTTGAACCTGGGCAGCAGAGGTTGCAGTGAGCCGAGACTGCGCCACTGCACTCCAGCTGGGTGACTAGAGGAATATTCCGTCTCAAAAAATAAGTAAATAAAAATACATAAGTTAGTGTTGCAGTTTTCATATGTATAAAGTGAAGAAATACCTACACCAACCCATAGGATTGTGAGACAAAGTGATATTAGCATAGAATCGGGCACAGAGACTTCTGGGATCTGAGACATCAGCTCCTCGGCTAATATAAAGTACAACTAAAAGTAAATAGTTCTAAGAAGAAGCCCTGGAGCTTTGCAAAGGCTCATTTTATTGTTATTTACTTGCATATGCTTTGCTGGGTGTTAGAGGGCTAACCTTGCCAGCACCTCGCCCCTAAAGACATGGACAGACCATTGCCGCAATGGTCCAGCACCCGGGGGTTTAAAGCAGTGCCATCCAGCTTCTTCTCAGTGCCTTTCTGTGTCTTTGTATATAAGCACAATTAAGTTTTTGAATTGTTTTTCCATCATGTGAAAATGATTGAACAGATTTCACCATACAGCATATGCAGTATATTTCAGTTCCTTTCATTCGATGTCTTTACCTTAATGACACGGCAGGTGAATAAAGGCATCCCAGGGAACTTCTCACCAGACCCAAAGAGGAGAGCTATAGCTGTGGGCCAGGCCCGTGTCTATGCATGGCCTGAGGAGAGAAGTGGGCAGTGCGAAATCCTGGGGGGTAGAGGAGGGGTGGCCAAGGGACTTTTAAGAAGAGGAATACCGAATTTTCCACTTTAATGTGTTGACATGAAAGTGGAATGTCATCTTGTTCTGTGATGAATTCCCCAACTTCGGGATGAGCCTGCTGTGCTCTGTACTGATAGGGTACAGTGGTCTCCACAGGATGAAAACAGCCCCAAGACCATTTCAGCGCATGTCAGGTGCAGAGTTAGCAGGCCTGAGAACTTAGTGAGAGAGGCAACTCAGAGAACTGAGGCCTCAGGGATTTACTGAGATTTGGGGGTGGGTAAGCTGGAACTCCCTGAAGCCTCAAACTCCTGGGCTCAAGCAATCCTCCAGCCTCAGCCTCCTGAGTAGCTAGAACTACAGTCATGTGCCCCCATCGGCGACTCATTTTTTATTTTTTTGTAGAGACGGGGATCTCACTATATTGCCCAGGCTGGTCTTGAACTCCCGGCCTCAAGTGATCCTTCTGCCTCCACCTTCCAAAGCACTGGGAATTACAAGCACGAACCACTGTGCCCAGCGGACATGAATTAAGTTTATACAGGAGTAAATAGTAAATAATAAGGTGACATATCAAGGGGACACCCAGGTGAGAAACTTCTGTGTAACCTCAGGCTATAGGAGAGTTATGGAATCAACACTAATTTTGTCTTCATCCTTGTTCAGGTATCTCCAATCTGAAGAAAATATGTTCGTCTATTGAATAGATATTTCCAAATGGCTGCTGGGGCCCGTTGTGTGCCGGGTGCTAGGGATACAATGACAGCCAGAAGGTTGGTCCTGATCTCAAGCAGCCGGGTTTCCCGGCTCTCCTCTGTGTCCCCACTCCCCTGAAGCCCAGTCCTGTCACATTTACATGACCCCTCCACCTTCCTCTTCTGCACTTTCACCAATGGCCCTCCCAGAGCCTCAGGTATTCATTCATTTACTCAACAACTGTGTGCCAGGCCCTATTCAGGGCAATGGGGACTCAGCAGTAAACGGAATCCATTAAAATCCCTGCCTTCTTATAGTGTGAGGAGAAACAATAACTAGGATGAGATGTAGCCAAGATACAGCACGTGGGGCAGTGGGAAAGAGAACAGAGCAGAGGAGAAAAGGAGTCTGGGTGGGGTTTGGATGGTCCAGCCAGGCCAGGTGTCTTTCAGAAGGTTTAAGACAGGAAGGACTGAAGAAAGGATCCCAGCAGTAGGAAAAGCAAGTGCAAAAGCCAGGGGTGGAGGTCCACTCCTGATCTCACGAGCAAAAGTAGGGGGACAGCGTGGCTGCAGCAGAGTGCAGGGGGAAAGAGTGGGGTGGAGCTGGAAAGCAAACCAGGTAGGTCCTTGCAGGAAGAGGAAGAACCTGGCTTTTCCTCTGAGCGATGCGGGAAGTGATAGGTGGATTTTAAGCAGAGGGGCAATGTGGCATGTCTTAGTTTAACGGGTGGCTGGCTGCTGTGGGAACAGCACTGCTCTGACAACATCACTACTTGGAAAGATCCCCTCTGCTTCATGTAGGCGCTGCACTCGCCTTCTTCGAGGTCCTGAAAGTAAAGATGTGTTTGGGACTCAAGGGATTGCCCAATGTGTGCCCGAACTGAGCTCATCCTTCAGAAGCTGTCACATTTTCCCAACGTCATTACGTCTGTTTCCTTTTCCTCACAGGCACTTCCTTAACCAGCCATAAATGAAACCAGACTTTTTAAAGCCAATATTTTGCATTCCTTGCTTTTAATTTTTAAAATAAAAGTCAACTGTCTTCCTCCTTCTGGGCTCTCCCCCAACCTTTTTTTTTCTTTTTATTTATTTATTTATAATATTTGTTTATTTATTTAGACACAGGGTCTCCTGTCACCCAGGCTGGAGAGCAGTGATGTGATCACAGCTCACTGCACTCTCGACTTCCTGGGCTCATGGGATCCTTCCACTAGTGCAGAGTAGCCAGGACTACAGGTACACACCACCACACCCGACTAATTTTTTAATTTTTTTTAATAGAAATGGGTTTTTGCCATGTTGCCAGGTGGGCCTCAAGCAATCCACCCACTTTGGCCTCCCAAAGTGCTGGGATTACAGGTGTGAGCCACCACACCTGGGCCACCTTATTAAAAAAAAAAACTATAAGATTGATAGCCTTTTGTGATGAAAAGATTCCCTTGTGCTCCTCTAGCCCTTTGAAGCATTTAATTTCCAACAGAATTTTTCTGAGGGCCTTCTCCTATCTAGGCACAGTGTACACCCACAGCTTTTCTCCAGCCTGGGGCTTCTACCCTTTGGCCTACATTTTCTGGGCCCCACTTCCTGACCACCATCTAGGCACTGGCTCTCCAGGAACCCCATCTGTCTTCAAGCAATACTAAAGGCAAAACCATCACCTGGCAAAAGAAAGAAATGGGAAGATAGTGTTTGATTTACTACCCATTTGATATGGCTTGGCTCGTGTGTCCCTACCCAAATCTCATGTTGAATTGTCATCCCCAGTGCTGGCAGAGGGGCCTGGTGGGAGGTGATTGGATCATAGAGATTGATATCCCCCTCATTGTTCTCATGATATGATAGTGAGTGAGTTCTCAGAAGTTCTGATGGTTTAAAAGTGTGTGGCAGTTCCCCCTTCGCTCTCTCTCTCACCTGTCAAGCTGTGAAGAAGGTGCTTGATTCCCCTTCGCACTTCAACCATGATTGTAAGTTTCCTGAGGTCTCCCAAACCATACTTCCTATACAGCGTGTGGAATTGTGAGTCTGTTAAACCTCTTTTCTTCATAAATTATCCAGTCTCAGGTAGTTCTTTATAGCAGTGTGAAAACAGACTAACACACCATCCAAGAATGAGCAGGAACTGAAAAGGCACATTGTATCCAGTACTGTCAGATGGAAAACACAAGGGTAATCAGAAGGACAGAGAAAAGAAACCCCTTTAGTGGCTGGGCTATTCTCTCTAGAGGTGTAGTCTTTTTTAGCTATTGTTTGCAGTTCTGCCAACAGTTTTCCTGTCAGAGATTCCAAAGCAGAACAAACTAATCACCACTAAATGTTCATGAGCAGCTACCACAGAGTTGGTTCAGAGCAAGTGATGGCTGGGTTCTTGGTTTTGCTTTATTTCTTCCAACACAAGCACATGGCATTGGTAGCCCTGACCTGCAGACAGCTGGGCCTTCCCCATGCTCCTGCTGGGCTCGTTGGAGCAGATTTTTAAAAACAGGTCAGGGAGGAATCCATCTCACATGACGCACTGCACGTGAACAGCTCCCGTGTGTTTTCTCACCCTGAACGTGTCCCCTTCTTAATTATGATGACAATCTGAAGCTTGGGCGCTTTAGAAAGTCATCCATCTGCCTCTGTGTGTGTGTGGTGGGGGTGGGGGGATGTGCTGTGTCTATGTCGTTTGTGCTCTGTGTGCATGTGTGTTCTCTTAGATGAGAAAAAACATATTTTCACTGTTGAAAATATCTTGTTGACGTGTGGGTGGTTGGCAAGATGGCCAAATAGGAATAGCTCCAGTCTACAGCTCCCAGTGAGATCAACGCAGAAGCTGGGCAATTTCTGCATTTTCAGCTGACATACCCAGCTCATCTCACTGGGACTGGTTAGACAGTGGGTGAAGCCTGTGGAGGGTGAGCAGAAGCAGGGTGGAAAGCCACCTCACCTGGGAAGTGCAAGAGGTTGGGAAACTCCCTTCCCTAGCCGAGGGAAGCTGTGAGGGACTGTGCCGTGAGAGATGGTGCACTCCAGCCCAGGTACTACACTTTTCCCATGGTCTTTGCAACCTGCAGACCAGGAGATTCCCTTGGAGGCCTACACCACCAGGGCCCTGGGTTTCAAGCACAAAACTGGGTGGCTGTTTGGGCAGATACCGAGCTAGCTGCAGGGTTTTCTTCATACCCCAGTGGCGCCTGGAAAGCCAGCGAGACAGAACAGTTCACTCTCCTGGAAAGGGGGCTGAAGCCAGGGAGCAAAGTGGTTTAATTCAGTGGATGCCACCCCCACGGAGCCCAGCAAGCAAAGATCCACTGGCTTGAAATTCTTGCTGCCCCCACAGCAGCCTGAAGTTTACCTGAAATGCTCGAGCTTGGTGGGGGGAGGGGTGTCCACCATTACTGAGGCTTGAGTAGGCAGTTTTCCCCTCACAGTGTAAACAAAGCCTCCAGGAAGTTCGAACTGGGTGGAGCCTGCCACAGCTTGGCAAAGCCCTATACTCACACTGCCTCTCTAGATTCCTCCTCTCTGGATAGAGCCTCCTTGAAAGAAAGACAGCAGCCTCAGTCAGTAACTTATACATAAAACTCCAATCTCCCTGGGACAGAGCACCAAGGGGGAAGGAGCAGCTATTGGTGCAGCTTCAGCAGACTTAAACTTACCTGCCTGCCAGCTCTGAAGAGAGCAATGGATCTCCCAGCACAGTACTCAAACTCTGCTAAAAGACAGACTGATTCCTCAAGTGGGTCCCTGACCCCCATGCCTCCTGACTGGGAGACACCTTCCAGAAGAGGTCGACAGACATCTCATTCAGGAGAGCTCCAGCTGGCATCTGGCAGATGCTCTTCTGGGACAAAGCTTCCAGAGGAAGAACAGGCAGCAATCTTTGCTGTTCTGCAGCCTCCACTGGTGATACCCAGGCAAACAGGATCTGGAGTGGACCTCCAGCAAACTCCAGCAGACCTGAAGCAGAAGGGCCTGACTTTTAGAAGGAAAACTAACAAACAGAAAATAATAGAATCAACATCAACAAAAAGGACGTCCCCACAATAACCCCATCTGAAGGTCACCAACATCAAAAACCAAAGGTAGATAAATCCACAAAGACTAGGAAAAACCAGCACAAAAAGGCTGAAAATTCCAAAAACCAGAACACTTCTTCTCCAAAGGATCACAACTCCTCTTCAGCAAGGGAACAAAACTGGATGGAGAATGAGTTTCATGAATTGACAGAGTAGGCTTCAGAAGGTGGGTAATAACAAACTCCTCCAAGCTAAAAGAACATGTTCTAACCCAACGCAAGGAAGCTAAGAACCTTGAAAAATGGTTACAGGAACTGCTGACTAGAATAACCAGTTTAGAGAAGAATAAAAATAACTTGACAGAGCTGAAAAACACAGCATGAGAACTTCGTGAAGTATACCCAAGTATCAATAGCTGAATTGACCAAACAGAAGAAAAAATATCAGAGATTGAAGATCAACTTAATGAAATAAAGCATGAAGACAAGATTAGAGAAAAAAGAATGAAAAGGAATGAACAAAGCCTCCAAGAAAATATGGGACTACGTAGAATGACCAAATCTGTTTGATTGGTGTACCTGAAAGTGATGGGGAGAGCGAAACCACATAGGAAAACACTCTTCAGGATATTATCCAGGAGAATTTTCTCAACCTAGCAAGACAGGCCAATGTTCAAGTTCAGGAAATACAAAGAACACCACAAAGATACTCCTCTAGAAGAGAAGCCCCAAGACACATAATCATCAGATTCATCAAGGTTGAAATGAAGGAAAAAATGTTAAGGAAAGCCAGAGAGAAAGGTCAGGTTACCCACAAAGGGAATCCTATCAGACTAACAGGAGATTGCTCTGCAGAAACCCTACAAACCAGAAGAGAGTGGGGGGCAATATTCGACATTCTTAAAAAAAAGAATTTCAACCCAGAATTTTATATCCAGCCGAATTAAGCTTCATAAGTGAAGGAGAAATAAAATACTACACAAACAAGCAAATGCTGAGAGATTTTGTCACCACCAGGCCTGCCTTAGAAGATCTCCTGAAGGAAGCACTAAACATGGAAAGGCAAAACCAGTACCGGCCACTGCAAAAGCATACCAAATTGTAAAGACCATCAACACTATGAAGAACCTGCATCAGATAACAGCAAAATATCCAGCTAGCATCATAATGACAGGATCAAATTCACACATAACAATATTAACGTTAAATGTAAATGGGCTAAATGTCCCAAATAAAAGACACAGCGGTAACTGGATAAAGAGTCAAGACCCATCGGTGTGCTGTATTCAGGAGACCCATCTCATGCAAAGACACATATAAGCTCAAAATAAAGAGATGGAGGAATGTATACCAAGCAAATGGAAAGAAACAATGGCAGGGGTTGCAATCCTAGTCTCTGACAAAACAGACTTTAAACCAACAAAGATCTAAAAAGACAAAAAAGGGCATTACATAATGGTAAAGGGATCAATGCAACAAGAAGAGCTAACTATCCTAAATATATATGCACCCAATACAGGAGCACCCAGATTCATAAAGCAAATTCTTAGAGACCTAAAAAGAGACTTAGACACCCACACAATAATGGTAGGAGACTTTAACACCTCACTGTAAATATTAGATCAATGAGGCAGAAAATAAACAAGGATATTCAGGACTTGAACTCAGCTCCAGACCAAGTGGACCTAATAGACATCTATAGGAATCTCCACTGCAAATCAACAGAATATACATTCTTCTTAGCACCACATTACACTGATTCTAAAACTGACCGCATAATTGGAATTAAAACACTCCTCAGCAAATGCAAAAGAATGGAAATCATAACAGACAGTCTTTCAGATCATAGTGCAATCAAATTAAAACTCAAGATTAAGAAACTCACTCAAAACTGCACAACTACATGGAAACTGAACAGCCTGCTCCTGAATGACTACTGGGTAAATAACAAAATTAAGGCAGAAATAAATAAGTTCTTTGAAACCAATGAGAACAAAGACAAAATATAGCATAATCTCTTGGACACAGCTAAAGCAGTGTTCAGACGGAAATTTATAGCACTAAATGCCCACAGGAGAAAGCAGGAAACATCTAAAATTGACACCCTAGCATCACAATGAAAAGAAATAGAAAAGCAAGAGCAAACAAATTCAAAAGCTAGCAGAAGACAAGAAATAACTAAGATCAGAGCAGAACTGGAGGAGATAGAGACACCAAAAAACCCTTCAAAAAATCAATGAATCCAGAAGCTAGTTTTTTTTTAAAAGATTAACAAAATAGATAGACTGCTAGCCAGACTAATAAAGAAGAAAAAGGGAAGAATCAAATACACACAATAAAACATGATAAAGGCAATATCACCACTGATCCCACAGAAATAAAAATTACCATCAGAGAATACTATAAACACCTCTATGCAAATAAACTAGAAAATCTAGAAGAAATTGATAAATTCCTAGACACATATATCTTCCCAAGACCAAACCAGGAAGAAATTGAATCCCTGAATAGACCAATAACAAGTTCTGAAATTGAAGCAGTAATTAATAGCCTACCAACCAAAAAAGCCCAGGACCAGATGGATTCACAGCCGAATTCCACCAGAGGTACAAAGAGGAGCTGGTGCCATTCCTTCTGAAACTATTCCAAACAATAGAAAAAGAGGGACTCCTCCCTAACTCATTGTATGAGGCCAGCATCATCCTAATACCAAAACCTGGCAGAGACACAACAATAAAAGAAAATTTCAGGCCAATATCTCTGATGAACATTGATGCAAAAGTCCTCAATAAAATACTGGCAAACCAAATCCAGCAGCACATCAAAAACCTTATCCACCATGATCAAGTTGGCTTCATCCCTAGAATGCAAGGCTGGTTCAACATACGCAATCAATAAACATAACCCGTCACATAAGCAGAACCAATGACAAAAACCACATGATTATCTCAATAGACTCAGAAAAGACCTTTGACAAAATTCAACACCCCTTCATGCTAAAAACTCTCAATAAACTAGGTATTGATGAAACATATCTCAAAATAGTAAGAGCTAATTATGACAAACCCATAGCCAATATCAAACTGAATGGGCAAAAGCTGGAAGCACTCCCGTTGAAAACCAGCACAAGACAAGGATGTCCTCTTTCACCACTCTTATTCAACATAGTATTGGAAGTTCTGGCCAGGGCAATCAGGCAAGAGAAAGAAATAAAGGTTATTCAAACAGGAAGAGAGGAAGTCAAATTATCTCTGTTTGCAGATGACATGATTGTATATGTAGAAAACCCCATCATCTGAGCCCAAGATCTCTTTAAGTTGACAAGCAACTTCAGCAAAGTCTCAGGATACAAAATCAACGTGCAAAAAATCACAAGCATTTCTATACACCAATAATAGACAAACAGAAAGCCAAATCATGAGTGAATTCCCATTCACAATTGCTAACAAGAGAATAAATGCACCTTACAAGGGAAGTGAAGGACCTCTTCAAGGAGAACTACAAACCACTGCTCAAGGAAATAAGAGAGGACACAAACAAATGGAAAAACATTCCATGCTTATGGATAGAATCAATATTGTGAAAATGGCCATACTGCCAAAAGTAATTTATAGATTCAACATTATCCCCATCAAGCTACCATTGACTTTCTTCACAGAATAAGAAAAAACTACTTTAAATTTCATATGGAACCAAAAAAAGAGCCCATATAGCCAAGACAATCCTAAGCAAAAAGAACAAACCTGGAGGCATCACACTACCTGACTTCAAACTATGCTACAATGCTACAGTAACCAAAACATTATGGTACTGGAACAAACCAGATATACAGACCAATGGAACAGAACAGAGGTGTCAGAAATAACACCACACATCTACAACAATCTGATCTTTGACAAACCTGACAAAAGCAAGCAATGGGGAAAGGATTCCCTATTTCATAAATAGTGCTGGGAAAACTGTCTAGCCATATGAAAAAAACTGAAACTGGACCCCTTCCTTACACCTTCTATAAAAATTAACTCAAGGTGGATTAAAGACTTAAGTGTAATATCTAAAACCATAAAAACCCTATAAGAAAACCCAGGTAAAAACAATCAGAACATAGGCATGGGCAAAGACTTCATGACTAAAACACCAAAAGCAATGGCAACAAAAGCCAAAATTGACAAATGGAATCGAATTAAACTAAAGAGCTTCTGCACAGCAAAACAAACCATCAGAGTGAAAAGGCAGTCTACAGAATGGGAGAAAAATTTGCAATGTATCCATCTGACAAAGGCGTAATATCCAGAATCTACAAGGAACTTAAACAAATTTACAAGGAAAAAAAACCAACTCTGTCAAAAAGTGGGCAAAGGATATGGATAGACACTTCTCAAAAGAAGACATATATGCAGACAACAAATGTGAAAAAATGTTCATCATCACTGGTCAGTAGAGACATGCAAATCAAAACCACATTGAGATACTATCTCACACCAGTTAGAATGGTGATCATTAAAAAGTCAGGAGACAGATGCTGGAGAGGATGTGGAAAAATAGGAAGGCTTTTACACTGTTGGTGGGAGTGTAAATTAATTCAACCATTGTGGAAGACAGTGTAGTGATTCCTCAAGAATCTAGAACCAGAAATTCCATTTGAGCCAGCAATCGCATTACTGGGTATATACCCAAAGGATTATAAATCATTCTACTATAAAGACACATGCACAGGCATGTTTATTACAGCACTGTTCACAATAGCAAAGACTTGGAACCAACCCAAATGCCCATCAATGATAGACTGGATAAAGAAAATGTGGCACACATACACCGTGGAATACTATGCAGCCATAAAAAAGGATGCTTTCATGTCCTTTGCAGGAACATGGATGAAGCTGGAAACCATCATTCTCAGCAAACTAACACAGGAACAGAAAATCAAACACCGCATGTTCTCACTCACAAGTGGGAGATGAACAATGAAAACACATGGGCACAGGGAGGGGAACATCACACCCTGGAGCCTGTTGCAGGGGTGGAGGGTACTGGAGGGATAGCACTAGGAGAAATACCTAATGTAGATGACGGGTTGATGGGTGCAGCAAACCATGATGGCACATGTATACCTATGTAACAAACCTGCACATTCTGCAGATATATCCCGGAACTTAAAGTATAATTAAAATATATATATGTATAAATATACATATAGTGTATACATATATATATATATTTCTTGTCATGTTGTACTTTTAAGGAAACAGTCTGAGGCAGTAGGCATGGGGGAAATCATACTTAAGGGATTTTTAAAATAAAAAATGATAAATGAACATGAAAATAAATAGAATAGACAAAACCACATTTTAAATGGTTTTTACTAGATATTTTTTTTTTTTTTTTTTTTTTTTTTTTTTTTTTTTTTTTTTGAGACGGAGTTTCGCTCTTGATACTCAGGCTGGAGCGCAATGGCGCGATCTCGGCTCACCGCAATCTCCGCCTCCTGGGTTCAGGCAATTCTCCTGCCTCAGCCTCCTGAGTAGCTGGGATTACAGGCACGCGCCACCGTGCCCAGCTAATTTTTTGTATTAGTAGAGACGGGGTTTCACCATGTTGACCAAGATGGTCTCGATCTCTTGACCTCGTGATCCACCCGCCTCGGCCTCCCAAAGTGCTGGGATTACAGGCTTGAGCCACCGCGCCCGGCCGGTTTTTACTAGATATTTACTGGGCATGTCTGCTAGATGTTCTAGGCATTTTATACACAAGAACTTGCTTAAGCTCTTTAATAGCCCTAATTGGGTAGGCATTATTAAGCCTATTTGATATATAAGGCAAAGTACGTTTTAAAAAAATATGCCATTAATAAGAGATAAAGCAGAGGTTTGAAAACGACTCTTTCTTATTCTAATACTCATGTTTAGTCCCCTACATCATGACTTTTAAAGCAACCAAAGGGCCCATCTATAAAGTGAAAATGTCTTTTGCCTTGCTGTTACGGTTTGAATGATGATGTTCCCACCAAAATTCATGTTAAAACTTAATCCTCAAGGTAACAGTATTAGGAAGTGTGGCCTTTGGGAGGTGATTAAGTCATGAATGAGATTAGTGACCTTATAAAAGGGCTCACAGTTGAAGGAAGCCCTTCTGCCCCTTTTTGCCAAGTGAGAAGACAGTGCTCCTTCCCTCTGGAAGATGCAGCAATGAGGGACCACCTTGGAAGCAAAGAGAAGCCCTCAGCAGACACCAATCCTGCCGGCACCTTGAGCTTAGACCTGGTGGCCTCCAGAGCCCTGAGAATAAATTTCTATTGTTTATAAGTTACCCAGTCGATGATGTTTTGTTATAGCAACACAAATGGACTAAGATACTCACAAATAACCAAGAGTTTATCAATTATTGACTAGATGGGCATCACCAAGATTGAGGCTAAGAACTCTTCACACATTCCGATGGGACAGAAGCGAATTCTCCTGAGTTGTAGTTGGGGAATGGCTGGGAGGGCAGCATGTATTTTTACTTTGTCAAGCATTGCTTCCCAGGTAGCAAAGGGTGAAACTGCTGATGCCTGAAGGAGGCAGAAAGGGACTAGGCATTTCTACACAGTCTTGGGTTGTGCCTCAGCTCTGATGAAAGTTGTAGTATTACCTGGGACTGTGTCTCAGGCTTGGCTCAGAGGGCAAGCCCAGCCTGTATTCCAGCTAGAACACACACACACCCCTCCCCACACTTTACCTGCACTCAACTGATGCAAGTCAGGGGCAGCTGGCAAAGCCTTGTAAGGATGCCCATTCAGGCAACCCCACCCAGTGTCTGAGGTTATTACTATGAGTTATAGCAAGTTGTTCCTGTCCCCTCTGACAATTTGAAAGAGCCCGTGCCACACCTGGCCAAAGTAACTTTGCTTTTCTCAGGGAATATTTCTTAGAATTTTTTTTCTAGTAGAGTCTACTAGACCTAAAATAGCCTCCAAATACACACATGCATACATGCATACATGCATACATGTCAGCAGCCTCCTACGGGCCTCACTGACAAACACTCTGCCTTCACACACTAAGCACGTGAAAGGGAATACTGGTCCCCATTGTTCTCAACAAGGCTGTGGGAACCCCAGGCTATTTGGTTGTTCTAAGTGTGATGTCAAGACCACTATCGTGAACAACTTTGGGCAGCCACTCCAAGTCTTGTCCTTGTCTTGTCCAAGGTAAACTGGAGCTGGGAATATGTTTGCCAGGATCTTGGGATTTGTCCCACAATTGGCCATCTTGCCCTGAAAGAAGCTGCCACAGCAATTAAAAATCAAACAAAAGAGAGGCCATGCACACGCACCTCCCTACCTCAAGGAAAAGAAACCCCACGGGGGAAATAAAATTTAGGAGGTTTATTGAACCCACTGTAGAGCTGATCCAGAATTTAAATTGATTCCATAATTTATTGCATTTTAATTAGCAATCACAGGAGACCAAGTATTGTTTACTCTCTTGTTAGGAGCTCTAGCTGGAAACAAATACCAGTGAGTCTTAATAAGGATGAGTTATATTTACTGTTTTCCATTTTACAGTCTTGTTATAATCATCACAAGAAGAGATTCATTTAGTGCTCATCTGTTCTTGGTATGACATTTGTTGACCACTAGGGTGACATAAAATCAGAACGTACCCCATAAGCCAAGCAAGAGCCCCTCCACCCCATCCCACCCCATGCTTGATCCTGCATTGTTTCCAATAATATCATTTAATGTGGAAATATTTCTGGCTTAGGTTAGACAACATGAGTTCCCCTGTGCCATTGTCACCCAAAAAGCATCCATATGGCTGTTGTTGGTTATTTATTTAGAAAAGAAAAATTTTAAAAACAGACAGCTGTATTTATATGTGCCACTCCAACTTAGAAACACCAGCCCCTTCAGGCAGCCGAGAAGCTGCCTCTCGGCCACAGCGCATACCCTTCACTTAGCAGCCATCCATCCGACGCGTGATCCCACTTGCTTGCTTTCATTCTGTATTTTTGTTTTGGGGGTTCATAGAAAGTTAATTCTTTTCAATGACAGTTCTCCAGGGCCAGAGCTTTTGGGACTTCTAAATAGCTCTTGTTATTATTCCTCAAACAGAAAGAATCCTGCACTTCTACTTGTGGGTTGGGACTCTCCGGAGCAATGCATTTCCTTGGGAGCATTCTGGGTTCCTATTTCCTGCTAGGAACATTGTCAAGTACTTTTTAAGTACCACTGCATACTGTTCCAGTGATTCCCATCAGTCATCCCAATTCTCCCTATTGGATTGTGCTCCCAGCAGGTAAGGGAGCTCATTATCTCATCTCAAAGATTTTTCAATGAATGAGGAAGGAGGATTTGATTCCGAAAGGCCACCCTCACAAAAGGGATGTTTTGTGTAACCCGAATACACATTCCCTTTAGAGACTTTTCATTCAAAACGGACTTCTCCCCCCCAACCGCAGGAAAAGGAGGTGAAGTAGGTGCCATTGTTTATTTACTCCTCTTTTTCTTTTTTGACCTAGTTTTTCTTCACAGCCATAGAGGTACCAATCCTATGCTGAAGTTTTAATTAAACCTTGCTCTCTGTTAAAAAGCTCCTATTGTCCTTTTCATTTAAATAGGATTCCTCTTAGATCTTTAACAAGACCACGGAGTAGTAATAAATCTAAGTAATTGTCCTTATTAAGAGGAGATTATTCTCACAAGACTATAACAGTCACCAAAGTAACTAAAGCCATTTTCAGGTAGCACTTAGAGTACTCTCCTCCTACCCAAATACAGAAATGCCTCGTTAGTCACTTTCTTTGCTGCTCAAATTAAATTAGATGGCATTCTGTTTATTTTTCATATCTTTTGCTAACAGAAGGGGATTTGCCTTTTGATGATATTAATCAGGAAAGCTCAAGTTCAACTATATTGAGTCCATGGGATGAAGATGACCCCTCCCTCCCTTCCTTCCTTCTTTCCTTCCTTCCTTGCTTTTTCAAAGGCATTAGTGGCCCCAAGATAAAAAAACTTAGGCCCTTGGATGGCATGTTATATGTTCATCTAATATTTACTAAACATCTTCCGTGTGCAAGGCACTGCAGTAGGTTCTGAGTTTTCCTAGGGGGAAAAAGCCCACCTTCTTGAAACCTAAAAGTAGCAGGAATTTAAACATTAACCCGATAATTACATAATTGACTACAACCATGGTGAAAAGTTATGAAAGAGGGGACAGGCTACCACGTGAACGTGTTCCAGGGTGTTAGAAGCAGTTCACCAGAACTATCCACTTAGTTCATTCCATTACAGATGCAGAACTCTGCTTTCCGGTCTTAGAACACTTCCAGGGAAGCGTTCCCATTTCCCAAGTTCTTGTAGCAGTGGCTCCTGATGTTTTCAGTTTTTATTTAAAACCCATGTTCTAAACAAGCCTCCCTTAGAGAAAGCCAAACTAACATTTCTAGAAGAGAGTTGTCAAACAAACAAACAAAACTGGGAGCAAACTTAAGCATCCCTTAAAGATTAAGAAGTGCCTTTCAGGGCCAGGCGCAGTGGCTCACGCCTACAATCCCAGCACTTTGGGAGGCCGAGGCAGGCAGATCACAAGGTCAGGAGTTCAAGACCAGCCTAACCAATATGGTGAAACCCCATCTCTACTAAAAATACAAAAATTAGCCAGGCATGGTGGCAGGCACCTGTAGTCCCAGCTACTCAGGAGGTTGAGGCAGGAAAATTACTTGAACCCAGGAGGCGGAGGTTGCGATGAGCCTAGGTTGTGCCACTGCACTCTAGCCTGGGAAACAGAGGGAAACTCTGTCTCAAACAAAAAAAAAGAAAGAAAGAAAGAAAGAAAAGAAAAGAAGTGCCTTACAGAAGTGCCTGCCAGGAAATGGACTCCCTAAGGAGCTTGGGGAGGAGCATTTTAGTCAAAATGAGAAAGTATTGTTTGTCAATCTTATTGGCTTTAGACTTTGTCTTCAGATCTTGAGAGCAGAGTTGGCATCAGCTGAGCTCTTATACACACTTCATGTTGAGTGTTCTGTGATGTTTGGGAATGGCTAGTAAGAACCGACACATTTGTTGCCCCCAAATTTGCTAGTAACATAGAACTTGTGGGTATTACTTGCAAAATTCATTTTCAGGGCACAAAAAAAAAGAAGCAACCTGAAGCCGTGCAGAGATGAGAACTGGAATCTTGCCATTTGAGATCGAACATTTCCGATTATATGACAATAGAAAAAATTAGCTCTCTTCACGCATCCAAAAAGTCAAAAAGTTTTCTTAAAGAGCAAGATCAGCAGTCCATCTGCTGGGAAGCCTTGGCCGGTGGACTTCATTGTCTTTGTGAATTGTCCATGAGCGAGGTTGGACTTCAGTCTTGCAGATCCAGAACTTAGACAACATACCAAGAGTAGATCCATTTTTCTGAGAGAGAGCCATTGGCTAAGCAGTGAGATTGAAGGATGAAAGCACTATGCCAGCACACTAACTAGCAGTGAGAAGTAACTGTCAAAGGGGCTGAAATTCTCCAAAGTCTACATGACCAGCACGTTCTTTTCCTGAGGCACACTCCAAGGCACGGTCAGAAGACTCCTGGGGGAGTGCATAGTCAGAAAAAGAAGAGTTAGATGACTTGAACATTTAGTGAAATAAAACTCTTACCATTTAGTGCTTCCATTTAGCAATCAAACTAACTGGGACTAGAAGACTAGAACTCAATTGGCCTTACCCCTCCACATTCATAGTCACATTAGAGATACTTTTGCCAATGGGAGGGAGTGACTCAGTTTGTTGAGTTAGATCTCCTTTAACCTTCTTTAAGTGAATCTTACCCAAATGGCACTTTGCTATTCGCAATAAAGTAATCAAGAGAGCATTCTTGTGAAAACATTTTTGAAGTCTTAAAAGTAAGGCTACTTCCTCTTTACCAAGGGATACTTAAAAACAAGATCTTCATCTTGTATTTGAGCATATATGATAACCATTTATAATTAAGAATCAGAAATTAAGTAGGCACCAGAACCATGACCTCTGTAGGGTGGGATTCTCTTCCCTGGTTTCCCACAGCCTCTGGGATCCAGTCACAATTCCTTTGCACTGTCACTCAAGACCCTTTGCTTATGCCACCAGCACACGCCCTGAACCCTCTCGTCCCTTTAGGCCACCAAAGCTGACTAGCTCTTCTTCTAACGGACACATTCTTCCTTTATCTATGTTACCTCTTCCCTGGGTTGCTAGTGGGGTTTTAGAGGCCCTGGAGCCATTTTGCCTTCATCAAGAAACTTAGCTTCTTTTGGATGTTGGTCTTGTTGTTTGGCTCTCAAAGGACATTGTATATCTGGTTCTCAGGGACGCAGGGTGAGGCGAGGGAGTACCTTACTAAAGCCCCAATTTCACAAATAAAGGCACCGTCATCATAGCATACTTCAAACTATAGAAGGAGTTGGACTTGCCAGTTACCAGTATACAGCGAATGCACAAGTGTGAAAACACATACACATACACTTCCTCTTTGTCATCTCTGCTTTGAGATTTATAGTGAGAAAATTCTTTTGAATGAAAATGTAATGACCCAAAGTAACAAAGGGGAATATCTGTATTTTCCCTTAAGCTTAACAGAGTTCATTATTATAACTTTCTCTCTCTCTCTTTTTTTGTTTTTTGAGACAGAGTCTCACTCTGCAGCTAAGGCTGAGGGACGTGCCATGACCTCAGCTCACTGCAGCTTCGACCTCCCCCTACTCAGGCAATCTTCCCACTTTAAGCCTCCTGAGTAGCTGGGACTATAGGTGTGTGCCACCATGCCCTGCTATTTTTTGTAGTTTTTGTGGAAATAGGGTTTCATGTTGCCCAGGCTGGTCTTGAACTCCTAGGCTCAAGAGATCATCCAGTCTTGGGCTCCCAAAGTGTTGGGATTACAGACGTGAGCCACCGCACCCAGTTATTGTAACTTTTTCTAAAGTGACTTAGTACAACAGATCTTTAGTGACAAAGAACTGTAAACAATGATCAGAAAACTTAATATTAACCCAAAACTCAGGTTATGCCATATTCTCTGGGTTTGTGTGTGGGTCCCCAGAATAATAGGGTGGTTTTGACTTCCTTACAAGTTAGTTCCCTTTACAGAATTCTTGCGGCATATGTTGTTGCATTTCTTGCGTTACTAGAATCCATTTCTTGAAAATGAAGAGGCTGTCCCCAGTGTGCTCCTATCTTACTGTACAGGGCTGTCCTGTGGCTCTGGGCAGGAGGTGGATCATTCAGAACACCTGTGCTAAAGGGGCTCTGATTTCATGATGATGGACATAGAAAACAAAACATCTGGTTAATGGAAGATAAAATCTCCCGAAAGTATGAGAATTGATCTTTGAGCTTTACAATCATCCCCAGCAGAAGTGGCTCCCTACTATGTGTAGCAGAGACTGCTGGTGTTCACTGAGACCACAGGCTCCTCTGTTCTCAGCCTCCTTGCAGTTAGGAGGGGTGACATGACTGGGTTCTATTCAATATGGGCAGAGAGTGTATGCCACTTCAAGACTTGGCCCCTAAAATGCCCTGCAAGCTCTTTTGTGGTCCCTCTCTTTGCCAGTTGTGTTCCTGGAGCAAAGGACTCTGAGAAGTCAGAGCCATACACCATGTCAGGAGCTGGACCCCCAAACTCATGACTTAAAGTTGCCCGGCCTGTGACATTCATATTGGACCTCATGTGAATGAAGAATAGCTTTTATTGTGTTAAGCCACTAAGATTGTGCAGTTGTTTCTTGCCACACTTAGCCCAGCCTCTCTTGACTGAGGGAGGTAGGCAAGCCCAGCGAGTCAGCAGCTGCCAACACGCCATGGAGTCCATCCCCAGGTGCCTCTGTCCTCTTTGTTCTGATGCATGAACACAGGATGCACGCACCACCCAGGACGTTTTCACTCTGGGAATCCAGCCAGCCCCACACTTTCTAGCACATTTGTAAATGATTTTCTTATTGAATAAATATTCCAGATGGAAAAGCCCATCAGACCTACTACTGTGCCCAAACTCACCTGGGACCTACTCAAAGTGAACTGTTTTAAGGCTGGGTCTAAGCCAAGGTCCCTGAAAAGCAGCCAGATCAAAGCTTGAATCCAAACGTAAGCCGGTGCTGCCGCATATCAGAATCTCCACAAACACGGGTTTTAGGAAGGAAGGACAACATCCTTCATCCTGATCCAAAGAGACAAGCAGGAAGCAAAATCAAGGGGTAGGAGCTTGCAGAAACTGCGGTAGAGCAGGAAGGAGCGATTGATCTGAGAACACGGTGCTGGCGGGGCCATGGCTGCCTGCATTGGCAGGGAAGGCTTGCATGGAGTTTCTATTTTTTTTTTTTTTTTTTTGAGACGGAGTTTCGCTCGTTACCCAGGCTGGAGTGCAATGGCGCGATCTCGGCTCACCGCAACCTCCGCCTCCCGGGTTCAGGCAATTCTCCTGCCTCAGCCTCCTGAGTAGCTGGGATTACAGGCACGCGCCACCATGCCCAGCTAATTTTTTGTATTAGTAGAGACGGGGTTTCACCATGTTGACCAGGATGGTCTCGATCTCTTGACCTCGTGATCCACCCGCCTCGGCCTCCCAAAGTGCTGGGATTACAGGCTTGAGCCACCGCGCCCGGCCGAGTTTCTATTTTTTAAGAGCAGTTTTAGGTTCATAGCAAAATTGAGCAGAAAGTACAGAGAGTTCCCATACACCCCTTGCCCCACCCCACATGCATAGTAAGCCACCACCAACCCCATTATCAACATCCCTCACCAGAATGGTTCATTTGTTACAACTGATGAACCAACATTGACACATCACAATCTCTCAAAGTCCATACTTTACATTAGGCTCACTTTGATACTGTCCCAGCTTGGACAAATGTATAATGACATATATCCCCCACTATAATATCATGCAGAATAGTTTCACTTCCCTAAGTGTAAGAGACACATTTCAACAGTGGACACAAATAAACAACTTTGTCCATAGCTTTCTCCTAAAAGGCATTTTTCTAGAACACAGCCAAAAGACCCCAAGAATTCTTTAGATATCCATGTAGGAAAGGAAAGCCCACCTAGGATCCTGCTAGCTGTGAACAGAGTCTGTGGCTCCATTCCCAGCATTCTCTGGAGTTTAGCTTGAGAAAATAATATGAGTCCTATAGGATCAGTGATCTCACTCATTTGGACTACAGTAAATCTCTTCTATATTACTGCTCAGCCTCTGAGAATATTATATTGGGTCTCATTTTATTAAAGAATGTCATGCCTACCCAGAAGTCGCTATTTAATTTTTAGCTGCAAGATACAATTTTGAAAAACCATTATCTGGAAAGTGCAATAATCAAACAATGTAATCATGAATGTTAAACCTCCTTGGAATATTATTTTAAATGCTTGCCAGCTGGAAGCAAAAGTTGATAGGAAGTATCTGATTTGGTTGGCTTTCTAATTTGTCAAAGCATCTACACTTTCCAACATGATATATTTGTTAAGATATGTTTTATTTTCTCTGCATGATTGTTTTGAAGCTATCAAAGAATACAAAATCCTTAAACAAGGAAGACAGATTTGCATTTCCTATTTGTTCCAGCCTAAGATTTAGGATTAAATCACTTTAAGAGACAGAATTGAATCCTTTCTCAGAGGAGCCAGACGGTCCACGTACATCATCAATTGCCTCTGAGCTTTCTGGCTGCTCTGTGAGATCAGACTCGTAAATTCTGTGACATATGGAAAATATCAGAAAGCCATGGTATGCATTTTAAGAGAGCCCAGAAAGCTGGGCTTACGCTGTCAAAAAGATCCCTGGCAATTTCCCCATTCTTCCCATCACTCAATCTTGAATCTCCACAGAAAGGGTCGACTGGATATTTGGCCAGGGAGTCTGGGGGTGATCCAACTGTCTGGCGAATGTGCCACCCTCCCTGCCTAAGGGGGCCCAGCAAGTCTATGCATCACTGAGCAGTTCCCCAGGAAGGACATCCTTTTTCTGAGGGGGCACTGAACTTTGGTACAAGCAACTCCTCACATCTGAAATACCCTTCTCCATCTGTGAACTCCCCATTCTGTTCCCACACACTTCCCTCCTACCTCTCTCTCAGCACTTGTTTCATTGCACTATAACTTACATATCTATCTTCACTATTGGGCATTGAACTTACAGAGGGTGCTTCCTTTAGCCCGTTGAATGACTAAATATCAATGTCTGCTCCTTAAAAGGAAGCCTGGAAACAGGCTCGTCATGCTTCCTTCCTCCCCAGTGCCATCTCTAAGGAGTCCTCAATGGACCCTGGAAGGGGTGGTGATGTCCAGCCTAGGCTTTATTGTTTTTGTATGACCTGAATTCAGCACTTACCATGCATACAGAAGGCACTTGAGGTGGGTGAATGTGCCCACCTGCTTGGGAAGCCTGGGGATGGAGCAGGGATTAATGTTACTACCAGCTTCTCTTATTCACACTACCTTCTACCTTCAAAACCTTAGGCAAGGTATTTACCCTTTCTTTACTTTTATTTTGTCTATAAAATGGGAATGATAGTGCTGCCTAACTCACAGGATGTTATATTGAATGGTTTATATATCTATTATATACACTAAAAGCTAAAATGATAGCTTGCACTAGTAAGAGCTCAATACATCTTAGCTAACAAAGTAAGTTCTCAAAAAATGTGAGCTGTCCTTCCTAGACATAATAATGCCTTTCTAAATGGCCCCACTCAACTAAACTTCTTTCTACAGCCAAGTCTCTGTGTAAAAGTGATAGTTATTGGGTTTACTTAGAGGAAATATTTGCTGGGGCCTCAGGGATTCTGGTAAAATAAATAGGGATTTTTTTCCTTTTTTCTGAGAGTGGGCTTCCCTTAGCACTTTGAATGACTGAATATCAATGTCTGATCCTTAAAAGGAAGACTGGAAGCAGAACCTTCATGCTTCTTTTCACCCCAATGCCATCTCTAAGGAGTCCTTGTCGGACCCTGGAAAAGGTGGTGATGTCTGGATCTGGCTTTGGACAGTGCTTCAGGCTTTAATGTCATTGAAAGTCCACAGACCCAAGAAGGACTCTGAAGGGCACAGGGAGCCACGGCCCTTGAAAGCAGCAAGCTCTGCCCTGTGCGGATGATGAGGAGAAGTCTTGGCCACCAGCCAAGGCCAGCTACTGACTTTGAAGGCATAAACTCTCAAGCTTTAAACATTTCTAGGCAAAAGGGTAAGGTCTGTTTGAGAGAATGGGAGTGGGCACGGGTTGGGGTCGGACAGCTGTACAAAGCTTCCCCAGTCCTGAGGGCAGGTGTCTCCATCCTCAGACCAGCCTTGCCCTCAGAGCAGGGGGCTGAGAACTGGGGAAGCAACTATCTGAGTGTTGTCTGGCATGGGGGGAAATGGAAGAGTAAGAATGAGGCACCCTAGAGCCATTTCCCTGGAGACTCCTGAAATCCAGAGGCCCTTACCCACAAAGGAGGAGATTGTGTGATGTTGGCCCTGGGTCCATAGACAGGTGACATAGGAGCAAGTTCTAGCTCTCTTATCTGTTTGGGGCCTTGGGTGGTCACTTAGTCTTGCCTTGGCCTCTCCTCCTGTAAAATGAGACTAATACAACTATGTCACAGAGCCACGGTCAGTCTCTAATGAAGTAAGTCTTGGGATTTGTTCTGGGATCTATAATGTGATAAATTAATAGCAAGCATTTTACATATAATAATTGTACTTATGATTTAAAGACTGAACCAGAATAGAACTGAACCAGATTTGGTCTCAGAGGCTAACAGTTGCAGTGGCGATGGAGAATGACTCCCATGAGGTTGGATGCCCCTTTCCAAACTAGCCTCTCTCCCTCATCCTTCCTCCACAGCCTGGATAAAATTGGCAGTAAAGGACAGTGGTTGAGGGTATGTAAACCAGAAGGCCTGCATTTGAATCCTGTCTCTGTCACTGACTAACTTCATGGCCTCAGGTAAGATACTTAAATTTTCTGTATCTCAGTTTCCTTGTTCGTAAAGTGGGGATGATCTTGGTGCCTACCTTGTAGGATGTTGTAAACACTGAATGATCCAGTGCATGTGTTATTGCTAAAAATGAGAGCTAACAAAGTGAGCACTCAGACACTGTGAGCTGTCTTTATCAATCATGGTAATGCCATTCCAAATGGCCCAAGTCCATTGACCTCTCTGCTCACTCAAAGAATACTGGGTCTGCTGGGTTTGGTGGTGCGTGCCTGTAATCCCAGCTGCTCACGAGGCTGACGTGGGAGGATCACTTGAGGCCAGGAGTTCGTGACCAGCCTGGGCAACAGAGTGAAACCCTGTCTCTTAAAAAAAAATACACAACACACACACACACACAAGCTATATATGTGTGTGTATACACACACACACACACACACACACACAACACTGGGTCCTTTCCACTCCAGCAGGTCAACCAGGAAGCCTGAAGAAAACAGAATTAGAAATCTCTGAAGAATGAAAATGTTGTCTTTTGAGGGGAGAGGTTACACACCATGGGTATTTATATGATTCACTAGGAACCCAGTAGATCCAAAAACTGGGGCTGTTCCCTGATGGTCCGATTTGACTTCCTATAGAGGAAGGCTGTTAGAGAGGCACTGCCTTAGATCAGCGGGACCTGCTCTCTTCTTCAGCTTCTCCAATGCTACTGCCAGTGAAGAATCATACACTCTAAGACTGGGAAGGACCCTACAACATCACTCAGGCCAATGGATTGTGAGGTCTGGGGGCAAAGACAGTTGACTGATGGGGTTCTGTTCTTGAGAGGCAAAATCCACTACCTGCCTCCCAGAGCCAAATTCAGACAATGGAGCCCTGTGCTGCGGGGGGAGGACTGAGGACGTGGTCCACAGTGCCAGGACACTCCCTGAGCACCTACCAACCTATCACAGTCCTGTGCCGCTAAGAACCTCACGATTTAGTAGAGGGAGGTACACGGCGAATGTCATCTCAACACATTGTGGTTAGCAGCACGCTTTGAGTATTCATGGGGTTCCGGGGAAGCCAAGGGCAAGGGCACCAAGCCAGCCCCGGGGCATGTGTGGAAGGTGCACTCCAGGAGTTGGTGACACTTGAGCTAAGTTTGAAAGGAGGAAGAGAAGTAATTCTAGGAGGGAAAAATGTAAGGACCCTCCAGGTGAGAGTGGAGAGAATGAACGAGAGGATCAGTGTGGCCGGAGGCTAAGGTGCCATAGATAGGGGAGGCTGACAAGGCCAGAGAGACCAGGAGCCAGCGTGCAGGGCTCGTGTTCCTGAATGGAACAGGACTTTAGCTTGATCATGGGAGCCACCACTAGGGTTTTCAGCAGAGGAACTGTGCAAATGTGCAGTCACCTGGGGGCTGGCTGCTAGAGGATGGATTGGGGTGGGCGGACCTGGAAGACGTTCAGCCGACTTCCCTGAGTGAGGCTTGGTTTCACCACTTCCTTAGTGAACAACAGGGCTTCCTAGAGACCGAGGGCAACAGACTCACAATGACATTCCACATGTGCCACCAGATATCTACCCACCACCCTGGGGTAACTATCCTTAATCATCAGGGTATTCCCTCACCCCAACACAGCTCATGTACTCACGGGGGACACTTTACTGCACCCATGGGGCATGAGGCTTAGGCTCAAGTGAATGAGCACAACTCTAGCCCTCTGGTCGTAGTATTTGCTTTAAGAACGGTCAAGTGGCCAGGCGTGGTGGCTCACGCCTGTAATCCCAGCACTTTGGGAGGCCGAGGTGGGTGGAGCACCTGAGGTCAGGAGTTCAAGACCAGCCTGGCCAACATGGCAAAACCCCATCTCTACTAAAAATACAAAAATTAGCTGGGCATAGTAGTGTGTGCCTGTAATCCCAGCTACTCAGGAGGCTGAGGCAGGAGAATCTCTTGAACCTGGGAGGCAGAGGTTGCAATGAGCCAAGATCGTGCCATTGCACTCCAGCCTGGGTGACAAGAACAAAACTCCATGTCAAAAAAAAAAAAAAAAAGAATGGTCAAGTGGTTCCATTCAGGCCAGTGAGACTCAGGGCCACATTTTCCTGGGGGCTCTGGAAAGCGAAATGTGCAGATGTGAGGCCGGGAACTGCTGCAGCTATTTGCCATCATGAGGGAAGACAGGTCTAGGACGAAGTTGGTCCACGGAAAGCAGAAAACGTCAGAAAAAAGGTTTGAGGCCCTAATGATGGGGTGAAACTGAATCAGAATGAGATCTCCCTCCCCACAGAACAGACCTCTGAACTTTTCAGTCACAGGAACCAATACATCCCCTTTGTTTTCTAAACCTTTCTTGCTTGCTTGCAAAAGCTCAGAGCTCAGGGGCACTAATGAATCATTTAGAGAACAGTGGTTGGAAAGGACCAGCTCTAAACAGGTGAAGAAAAAAAAACACAAGGTTTTCCTGACATTGTTTTAGAAAACTTAAAAATTGTTTTAATTGAAAACACTCTGCTCTGCGGGACTTGCCTCCCAAATCCACTTTTCCGGGTTCCCCCTAAAGCAGTGGTGCGCTGCCACCTGCTGGCTGCGAAGCAGAATGTGTCCTAGAAAGTAGATGGAGAGCATTAATGCTGGAAAAGGCCTTAAAGGTCAGCGTGGGAAATACAATTAAGGGGAAAATCATTCTCTGCTAATGTATATTGTTGAGCCGTTTGAATTTTGATTGGTAGTTTTATTTTTTTTAAATAATAAAATAGAGATAGTCACTTTCAGAAATATAATATTTCATATCTTGTGGCATTAATTTATTACGCTTGGTTATATTCATCAATACCTGACATTTCCTTGAAAAGCAATAACAATGAGAACCACAAAAAAAGCATCCTCTCTCTCTCTCTCTCTGTCTCTCTCCGCACAAGCATATCTGGAAACACGCATGCACATGCTTTGTCTCTGCTAACTCTGCCTGAAGCAGCGGTCACCTCCCCTTTACTTCCGTTTCTGGGGCAGCCGGCCAGCCCATTTCTCACCTGTTAGATTTTCTAGGCAGAAGTCTGATCTTAGTCCAGTGCCATTTTATTCAGGAAAAACTTATCAAGCTCTCCAAGTATCTCCTTAGATTCTCCCTCCAGACTTCGTGCAAGGCGCAGCCACAGATCCCCTCCCACCAACGCTGGGGGAGATGGGATTTAACAGCTTCTCACTTTAAAAATTCTCTTTGCAAATCCTCTTTCCCTTTTCCTAATGTTTCAGGTCTTCATTCTACTTTGAAATTTCTGCACAGTAGCCCCTTTGGAATTTAGCATCTATTGTATTCATGCCTCAACCAAAACTGTAATAGTAAAAATACCATCATAAATGCGGTTACAAATTCCCTCCTGGCCTCCATTTGGGGTGGATCTGTCCAGGACCAGAGTAGCAGTAGCCTACCAGCAGGTGGCGCCCAAACAAGCCTTATCGCCATTGCTCCATCTGGGACTGGGCTTCGTGCCAGCGCCCACCATCACCTCTCTGCACAAAACCTCCCTCCACTACAGCCCCCCTTCATCCTGCTAAAATGTGACTTAGATGTTTCCTGGACTTTGGCTTCTGTTCCTGGCCCTGACATTATCAGGCCTGATACCTGCCCAGCTCCACCGGGCCCCCTCCTCCAGGGATATTTCCCTGTGTTGCCCCAACACAACCCCAACCCCAACCCCCCAGCTGGGGCTGACCTGGCTGCCCGCTTCCCTCTGGGATGTCCACAGCCATGTTCCGCTCTGCATGACCGTGCTCTCTTGAACCAGGCTTGAATTTTCCAGGTCTCTCTAGACATAGCATTGTGGACTGGCAGCCCACCTCACGGAGTTCACCCTGTAGCCAGGCCAGCTTTCCTGGACCCTTTCTACCTCATCCAGGAGCCTCTTACCTGTGAGGCAGCAGTGAGGCTGCTCCCCACATCCCCAGCATATGTGCATTTGTGGCCTGGAGCTGACAAGGCCCAGTGTGATGTGGCGCTCTTCCGACGTCATCTCATCTGCCCGTCTCAGCCTTCATCTCTACGATGCGTGTTGGGAGACCCTCCAGTCTCTTGTAAGAGCCCACTCTCTCACTATTTCAGTATTCTTCTGTTTTAGCCCATTCAGCTGCCATGTGGTACCTGGCGGTTTCCTCCAGTCCAGTTCCCAGTGGAGTGTCTGCTGCTATGGTTTCTGAGACGCGCCAAGGCCGTGAACGTACCCAGGCCCGGCCACAGCTGCCATCTCCCTCAGAGTCCACCTATGTTGTATGATGTCACCTTCACTGAGCCACAGCTCTGGGCAGTGAGGGCTCAACCGCGTGAGAGGGCGCCTCTTCCCTGTTCCGTGTGGCCAGAATGTCCTTGCCCATTTTGTCCCTCAGTCATCCTTTAGGAATCAGCACTGATGGCCTTCTCTGGGAGCCTGCTCCTGCATTTGGAACAGGAGACTCACCTGGATTGAAGGTGTGGCGCCTTCACCTGGGTCCTGCAGCTCCTCTGGCCCAGCCTCCTCAAGCACTCCTGTCTCTCAAGCCCACATGGATCCCTTCTGAGCTGGCTACACCAGGACTCTTTGCATCCCTGTGCGCATGGGGTTTAGAGTAAAGTGTACCTGGGCTCAAAACCTGCCTTCTCTACCTATTAACTCTGTGTGACTTTGGGCAAGTTACTAAACCTCTCTGAACTTCCGTCCCCTCTTTGTAAAATGGGGTTGATAATAGCATCTGCCCCATAGGTTTGCTGTGAGGCTCCAGTGAGATTGACAGTGCACATAAAACAGTTACTAAAGGCCTGGCAGAGAGTTCCAGTTCCATAAAGGGCAGCTCTTACCACCGCAAAAACCAAGGCTGCTCCAACATTGCCCTCACTTGGGCTTTGAAGACAGGAATTAACTTCCTCAACTTTATGTGCCCACCTAGGATGGCGCCCGATACACAGTGGGGGCTCAAATACCTGTGAGTTGAAATATCTGATAGCACTGTGTTCTCTCTTCTCATTTACATTTTATCTTTCTTGAGGATAAAAATTACATGTATCTTTTGTAGATTGACTTTTTAATTTTAATAAGATATACCTAACATAAAAGTTAACCATGGTCACAGTTTTTAACTGCAAAGTTCAGTGGCATTGAGTCCATGCACATTGTTGTGCAACTGCGTGGTTTTTCTTTTTTTGAGACAGAGTCTTGCTCTGTCGCCAGGCTGGAGTGCACCAGTGTGATCCTGGCTCACTGCAATTCTCCTGCCTCAGCCTCCCTAGTAGCTGGGACTACAGGAACGCACCACCATGCCTGGCTAATTTCTTTCTTTGCTTTTTAGTAGAGATGGGGTTTCATCATGTTGGCCAGGATGGTCTCGATCTCTTGACCTCACGATCTGCCCGCCTTGGCCTCCCAAAGTGCTGGGATTATAAGCGTGAGCCACCGTGCCCGGCCCACGTGCCGTTTTTAAAAACATCCACAGTAGCCAGCTCAGAACCAGGCATAGAAGCTGAATGGATAGAGAACCCCGCACCAGGAGGCAGGCTTCATTCAAAAGGGACCACCCCTGTCCCCCTAACATGTGGCACAGTTCCTGGACATAGCAGGTGCTCAATAAACGTGAAATGTGCCACAAGCAGAAGTTGCACACTGGCAGGAAAGCGGGACGGGGCCATGAGGCACGTTGTTTGGGGCCACACAAAGTTTTTCTTTTTTAAAGTTAAAAATAAATTGTTTTGAATAAGTTGCACTCTCACATAAAAATCCATATTGTAGCTTCTCTTGAAAGGCAGAAGGCTCTGGCAGCTTTGGGCCTGCGTGTTTGGACGGCAGCACTCTGCTAGCACTGAGCACAGGCTGCCCCTTTGGATGGAGTGGACGGTCTCCAGGCCGCTGCTCTCACTGAAATGACTCCCTTGCTCCCCTAAGCACTTGAGTTTCAGACCCCTGCTGTAGAGTCAGATGAACAGGACTTGAGACTTACTTCCTTAGCTGAACAGCTGAGAGCACTTAAGGCGGTCAGCCAGCCTCTGAGCCTCTACATCCTCCTCTGTAGAATGCAGAAAATGGCAGCTTCCTTTCCGGGTTTCTGTGGAGAGTGTTATGAGATTATGTATACTGAAGTATGTGAGAGGCTGGGTGTCGTGGCTCATGCCTGTAATCTCAGCACTTTGGGAGGTTGAGAGAAGAGGATCACTTGAGCCCAGGAGTTTGAGACCAGCCTGTGCAACAGAGAGAGACCCTGTCTCTACAAAAAATTAAACAACAACAACAACAACAAACTGGGTGTGATGACATGAGCCTGTTGTCCCAACTCCTTGGGAGGCTGAGGCAGGAAGATCGTTTGAGCCTGGGAGGTGGAGGCTGCAGTGAGCCATGATCACACCACGGTACTTCTGACTGGATGACACAGTGAGACTGTCTCAAAAAAAAAAAAAAAAAAAACCCACCAAGTGTGTGAGAAAATGTCAGGACCATGATACAAACACTGGCCCCTCACCACAGGCCTGCTACCTGCAGTCTTTGTGCCTGCACTGAGATGTATGGATTCTCCTGCCAGTTGGAATCTCCAGATTTTTGACATTGCATCCTCACCTGGGAAGACACCAGCACGTGGAAAAGCCAGGGTGCTGGGGCACCATCTGGTCAGCACAGGCAGCTACCAGGTACCCGCAGCACCTGTCAGTCACCTCAGGGCTTTCACACAGTCCCTGCCTGGGTGTGGCACATTTGAGAGCTAGTTCCTCGGGCACAGGCCTGCTCTCCAGTGCCCTTTCATCTGAGGGCCCTCCACACACAGCACAGCAGCCCCACAGGCATTGGACTCCAAGGCACACATCAGTGCATAATGCACTGCGTATTTGCCACACCTTAAGCCAACTCCTAGGAGTGAGGTTTTTGCTATCAGAACACCGCCAGTTCCCTCTCCTACCTCCTTCTCTCGCTCTCCCTGCCCTTACGTTCCCTTCCCAGGCTTAGTTTCTATGGTACCTTTTCAGCCTCTGCTGTTAACACCATCCTTTCCAAATCTAAAAGAAATGAGGGCTCTTTTCTTTTAAGTCCTCTTTATAAACCCCTTTCTCCCAATCCACCTAAAAATTCAGGTCCGCTCTGTTTCATTAATAACATCTTGATATCAAAAAATAATTCAAGACAAGAAATAAATAGAAAAGTAAGTCAGGTGATTCCGTTTTGAAATAAAACAAGTTTGTATAGTAACTGGTTCCAGATTGCCTTACAGTCTTGCTTGGCAGGTAGAGATTTATTCCTGATAGCGAACCACATGTCACACTTGCTCTTCTAAGACGTTTGCTTTTATCTCCAGCAGTTCATGATGGAATAGATACAAAGAAAAGACTAGAGCCTTGTTTAAGCAGGGACTAGCGTGTTTGCATCCTGACACCAGAGAAGATCTGATCATCTGAGAGTTTCCAATCTAGGGCTTAACAGCTTTAAAAAAATCAAACATGTTAAAACAATAGAAACAAAAGCGCAGAGAGGCAGTTGCACACATTGCAATCTTTTGTGTAAGGAGCTGTAACATGCCCATGATACAAGAACCAGCCACCGCCTAAAACGAGATGAGTGGTTTGCCTCTTCTAGAAGAAAACAAGGCCTCCAGAAATTGAATATTAGTTTCCTAGGAAAAGCAGAGGGTCCTTTGACAGCGTTTCATTGTGACAATGAACCCAGAAACTCCTCTGAGACTTGTTTTCACCAGGAGCAGCAGCCTTCTCCCAAACTGGCCCCTTAGGTAGCAGCGCCTGCCCTGGGCTTTTCCTTCCCTTCCCGTGTCCTTCAGTTCGCTACGCGGTCCCGGGGCACTCCTTGGCTTAACAAATCTAAGTGCTGAGGCTCTTTAGCAAGTCACACAAACCCACTACAAACTGACTTAAGTAAAACAGCACAGTCCTCAGAAACTTAGCAGGACTGATGCACAGTCTGGACGCTCCAGGCCTGTCATTGATAGGAATCAGCTCCGGATCTCAGTGTCTCTCAGCTCCACATCCCGGGAGAGAGACTCTGTGTGCTCCAGCTTGGATCGCATGTTCCTCCTGCTGCAGTCAGCTAAGTCCAGGTAGGAGAGTCTAATGGACATGTGGCTCTTGAAACTCATCCTGGAGTTGGGGAGGTGAGCAAAGGGGCAGGTCATGGCTGGCCAGACACCCCAGGAGGAATCTGCCACTTCATACGACTGGGTTTTGATTAGTGGCTGTGGCAGCGTTACAGAAGGTAGTGAATCAGACATGAACAGGGCAAGAAAGGACCCCCTACCCCACCAGGAATACCAGGCAACCATCAGGTTACATTATCTCTGTAAAGTAACAGTTGGTGGCAGCCGGGGACAGGGCAAGGTAGTCTCCATATAGAGAGGAAAAAACACTGAAACCGATGATCAGCAGCTTCCTGCTAAGATCTCAGGAGGTGAGGGAGTGAACTGAAGTGTGCTTATTAAGAGGTAAAATGGGCTGGGCGTGGTGGCTCACGCCTGCAATCCCAGCACTTTGGGAGGCCGAGGCAGGCGGATTTCCTGAGGTCCGGAGTTTGAGACCAGCGTGAACAACATGGAGAAACCCCGTCTCTGCTAAAAATACAAAATTAACTGAGCGTGGTGGTGCATGCGTGTAATCCCAGCTATGCAGGAGGCTGAGGCAGGAGAATCACTTGAACCCGGGAGGCAGAGGTTGCGGTGAGACGAGATCGGGCCACTGCACTACAGCCTGGGCAACAGAGCAACTCAAAAAAACAAAAACAAACCAAAAAAATACTCCAGCCTGGGCAACAAGAGTGAAATTCCATCTCAGAAAGAAAGAAAAAGAGGTGAAATGGTGGAGTTTAACTGGTATGTGACCTCAGGGACCAGGTTAAGCATGGGCACACGCCAGTAAACACACTACGCATGCTCCCCTCCCAGGCGCTGGCAGCCCACTGCGCATGCGGACAGCCCACCCCAAAGGAAGAGTCAGGGCAGAAGGCAGGCAAGACCCCAGAAGCATCCAGAAGCATATGAAACCCTAAGTCAAAAGGTCAAATCGTGCACTTGTCTTTCCAGTTGCCCAGTTGGCCCTCTTCCAAGTATACTTCTCTTCTTTTCCTTCCTGCTCTAAAGCTTTTTAATAAACTTTCACTTCTCCTCTAATACGTGCCTTGATCTCTCCTTCTGCCTCATGCCCCTCGAATTCTTTCTTCCGTGGAGGCAAGAACTGAGGTTGCTGCACACACATATTGATTCACCGCCAGTAGCAGCAGGGGTGGGACTTCTGTAGCGACTTACTCCCAGCATAGAAGCATTATTTATAGGGAAATGAGAGATCACATGGCAAACTTAGGAGCGGTGGTTGGGGGAGTTTGTATTAGTGGTTTTCTATGGCTGTTATAACAAATTACTACAAACTTAGTGGCTTAAAACAACACAAATATGATCTTACAGTTCTGTAGTTCAGACATCCAACAAAGGCCACTGAACTAGGAGCACTGCATCTGGTTCCTTTCTGGAGATTCCAGGAGAGAAGCTGCTTCCTTGCCTTTTCTAGCCTCTGAGGCCACCAGCATTTCTTGGCTTATGGCAACTTCTTCTGTCTTCAAAGTTGGCAACATTGCATTTCTCTGACCCTTCCGTCATCACCACTCTCTCCCTGACTGCAGATGGGAAAGATTCTCCACTTTTAAGGACTCAAGTGACTCAATTGGGCCCCCCAGGATAATTCAGAATAATCTTCCCATCTCAAAGTTCTTAACTTTAATCTTCTGCAACGTCCCTTGTTAGGAGTTGAATCGTGTCCCCCAACAATTCATATATTGATGTCCTAACCCCCAGAATGGGATCTTATTTGGAAATAGGGTTGCTGCCATTGTAATTAGTTATGTTGAGATCTTATGGTAGGCCCTAATCCAAAATGAGGCATCCTTATAAAAAGGAGAAACTTGGACCCACACCCATGCATAGAGGGAAGATGAGATGAAGAGAACAGGTTGGAGATGGCCATCTCCAAGGCAAGGAGAGAGGCCTGGAACAGATCTCTTATTCACAGCCCTCAGGACAAACCAATCCTGCTCACGCCTTCATTTCTTACTTCTAGCCTCTAGAATGGTGCCACAATAAATTTCTGTCATTTAAGCCACCTAGTCTGTGGTAGTTTGTTACAGTATCCCTAGCAAAATAATACATTTCTTTTGCCATGTAAGGTACATATTCACAGACTCTGAGGATTCTGACATAGGAATCTGGGGGGACAGGGTCATTATTCTGCCTACCACAGGATTAGACAGCAGATCCTGGCCAAATGACTTTCACTTGACCTTGTGGGACTGTGGTTCGTAGCCCCTCTGCCACAAATGAAATTATGTCCTAGATCACAGGACTGTTGCTTGCAAACACCCTACCAGCATGAGAGGAGACTTAAAACAATTGGTGTTTGCATGGGACACTGTCCAGCTCCAGGCTCACTGGTTTTTATAAACGATGATGAAAGGTGTTGATATTTTCTGCTATTTTTGAGAGGAAAGATTGTGTTCGCAGAATCCACTGAACTGGACATCGTTAGCTACTTTTGTACAACAAATAAAAACATATATTCTGTGTTACGCTCTGTGATGGTTAATACTGAGTGTCAACTTGATTGGATTGAAGGATACAAAGTATTGATCCTGGGTGTGTCTGTGAGGGTGTTGCTGAAAGAGACTGACATTTGAGTCAGTGGGCTGGGGAAGGCAGACCCACCCTTAATCTGGTGGGCACCATCTAATCACCTTCCAATATAAAGCAGGCAGAAAAACGTGAAAAGGAGACACCGGTCTAGCCTCCCTACCTACATCTTTCTCCCATGCTGGATGCTTTCTGCCCTCAAACACTGGAGTCCAAGTTCTTCAGTTTTGGGAGTTGGACTGGCTCTCCTTGCTCCTCAGCACCTCAATTTGCAGACAGCCTTTTGTGGGACCTTGTGATCATGTAAGTTAATACTTAATAAACTCCCATATATATGTGTGTGTGTGTATATATATCCTATTAGTTTTGTCCCTCTAAGAGAACCCTGACTAACACACCCTCCAATGTGAGTTCACTGTAAGTTGCTTCCCCTACGTTATAGTGAGTAAGTGTCGCTCCCAGCCCTTCCACCCAGCTCCATCACCTACACGGGGACCAGGCCAGCTTGGCACGGACCCTCTCCCCTGCCTATTGGAGTAGCCTAGATGCCAGATAGCAGAAACTGAAGTAGCGTTATAGCTGGTGAGACATGAACAACAACATTGGAAAGTAAATCTGTGACTGATAGTAAAACAACAGGTTCATGCTCACTACAAGAGTGTTCACCTTGCTCCACGTCCCTGTCACTGCCCTAATCATGTCCTTATTCTCTTTGATTTGGGCCATGCAACACTCTTCTAGGTGTTCCCTATCCTCAATCTCTTTCCTTCCATTTTTCATCCTCGATCTGTTCTTGTAATCAGAAAAAAGAACAGCAAAGCACACACAGAAATCTGATAGTGTCATTCACCTACTCAGGCTTAAAAGCACCCAGTGGCTCCCTCTGACATAAAGGGCAAGTTTCTCACCATGGCATTTGAAGTCCATCCCACATGGGCCCAGCCTGCTTTTCCAACCTCATTGTTCCCTGCTCCACACACCCGAGAATCTGACAGTTTTCCCCGAAGTAGGTCCTTGAGCACCAGAATTAGCATCACCTGAGAGCTTGTAAAAACTCCCAGTCCTTCTGACTCAGAATCTCTCAGCAAGTGCAGGAAACCACTTCTGTGCACACTACAGCTGGGATCACTCACCTAGAGCCAAGTGTTCTTCCCTGCTCTGTCTCCCGAGCCATTCCCCTTCTTGGCTGCCTCCTTTTGAAGCACTGTTCATGTAGCCTCTTTTCCTTTCATAAGCCAAATACGTCGTTCCTCTACCCCTGTGTCCTTAGCACTTTATGCAGACTCTCATAATACATTTTTGTTTTACAGATCTCTTTCCTGTCGAGTTCTGAATTCCTTGCTGTTAGGAACCAGGTCTTATTCATACTTTTTCCTGTAACTGTACAGCTTCTCTGTTTCTACAGTGGGAATGTGTATTGACCGTGTTTTCCTTTTCCTTTGGCCGCCTAATGTGCTTAGGGTAAAATATCCAACTCAAGTATAACAGTTAGGAAGGCCTCTATGGGCTGTGTATCTGTGTCCTCTTTTCTCTCTGGACTTGACCTATTTTAATTTTATTTCCCTTGCCCTGAGTTTTCAAAACCTGCATTTGGATGTTTTATTTTGTATGTTTCTGCTACAAGCTGCCTCACATCCTTTCTGAAACAAGGTGGGAGAGAAATAAATTATTCATCTCAGTATTTCTACCAACCTGGACAGCATCTGGCAGATAGAGAATACTCAATAACTGTTTGTTAAATGTAATCAAAGGAATAAAGTTACGTAGATTCTGTGACAGCTATTTGAATTGTCACTTAGAAGACTTTCTGCTGATTTTTATCACAGTGTTCAAGAGCTAAAAATGCTGGAAGGATGCCTGGTGGATAAGTGCCTGTTTCTGTATTAGGTTGGTACAAAATTCATTTGATTGCAGCAATCAAATTATTGTGATTTTCCTCCTTGATCCAAATGTAACCCACTTGAGAACTCAGACTACTAATCAACTCTGTACCCTGTGATTAATCTCAAAAGATGGTGACTAGGTAGCCAGGAAATGAGAAAGGAAACCAGGACAATGCAGCTCCACGAACAGGGAAAAGAAGCGTTCAAATGGGATTGCATGAGGGTAGAGCTGAAGACGGAACACAGGAAGTTGAGGACAGGACCTCAGAGATGGGGAGGTGCACCAGAAATAGCAATAGAACAAGGGTGAGGAGCCCACGGGCAGAGAGCAAGACTTCCGTTTCCTAAAGACAAACCATCGCCATGCCCCCGTGTGCTGCTGGAAAGATGAGTGTGTTTAAGCACACAGTTAAAGATGTTAATATCAGATCTCTACATAATAAAACTGAAGAGATAAGAGGAAAATCTTCAGAACAAAAAACAATCTCACTTTTTATACTCATTTTTCTTCAATTTGCAACTAATGTTTCCTCAAGAAAAGCCATCTTTTCCATCCCTATGTATTATATCTGAAGAAATAACAGCAGCACCCACATCTCTTTAAATTGGAGATTTTTCTTCCCGAGGAAACACATGAGCATGTGTAGTCTTGACTTTCAGTTGTCACCTCAACTTTCTAAACAAGTCCCTCATGCTTCCAGTTAGCTGTTTTCCAAGCATCATTCAATTGGAATTTGTTTCTCTTTGAAGAAAATAAAGGTATGCTAACCTATTGATTGCACACATAACCAACTACATGTAAAACCACGTTTAATTTAAATTTGCTCCAGATATATTCATTTCAGTCAAAAACATCAATTCAATGTGTTGACTTTAATCATATTTTTCTTCACGAAAACCTAAAGAATCTGAGTGAATTCTTTCAACAACATAAAAGAAAGGTGTTAATATTAAATATATTTAAATGGAGAGTCTGTAGGAATGAATTTGGTTACATTGTTACCATGTGAAAACATACATATGTGAGATTAAAGGGCTGGTCTATCATAATAAAGCATGGCTCTTTCCCCCCAAATGATTTGAATAGAGAAACTGTGAGGTAAGGTTTGAGACACATGGTATTTCATGTTGGCTTGGCCCAGTGATGTACTTGTTCTGCCTGAGAGTTTGGTCTGGACCTCAAAGGATTAAATGTTAATGACAAGGCAATCACCTCATCAGCCAAGACAAGGAGACCTGGTTAACCTATGATCTGAGGGTCAGGTACCTGGATATGTCAGACCAGGGTTGGGGTCAGGGGTCATGTGCCAGCCCCTCTATGGCAGGGGTCTCCTGCTCAGCTGCAGCTAAGCTGAGAGTCAGGCAAGTCTCTCATTTGTCACCATCAGCCCTAACTGATGGCACCAATACCCTCAATTTGTAGGCTTAGCCCTCCCACATTCTGAGCCTGGAAATCTTTATACCATGTATATGGACGAAACAGTAAATTCAAAGGGACTCGATGCTTGGCATCAGATTAGTCAGGCTGCTGTAAGCCTGGGAATGTGTTTAGGGACAGCCTGGAAGCATCTCTGCACCCATCAGGCTGTCTGGGCACTTCCTTGAACCATTCTGCAGTCTCCAGTTTCCAGAATTTTTAACTGCTCATAACTGCTGCTATTTCCTCTGTAGCATTCCAGTTTCCCTTCTGAGACCTCAGCACCCTTAATGGAAGTCTTGATACCTCATCAAACTTTGGCCAGTTCCATCCCCAAAGCTGTATCACTTGTTAAACAGAAGCACAATCCCCACCCCAGATTCCTATTGGGAGCCTGCCTGGTTCATCCTCCCTCCAGTCCTAGTCCTGAATAGCCCCCTTTCTACGCTCCTTTATGGCTCATGACTACTGCTGTTGTGATGTCAAATCACAACAATAATACAAGCTGATATGATTTCAGTCCTTGCTGTGCACCAGGCTGGGTGCTGAGAACTTAACATACAGTATCTCAGGTTATTCTCCCTACAACAGGATGAGATAGATATACTATCTTAATTTTACAAAGTAAACTAAGGCTCAAAGAAGTTAAGTCACTTGCTTAAGAGAACAACACTCATCAATGATAGAGCCAGGATTCAAACTTAGGACTGAAGAAGGCCAAAATCATCCTATTTCGCCCTTACAATGAATGAGAAACAAAGAGATCACAGGAGTCATCTAGAATCTTAATGATGTTTCATTGCAAATGGTTGGTTTATTGACATATCTTGAGAACCACTCCAAATCCCTTCAACCCTACTTCTTCCAGCCATGGAAAACACAACCTGTTCTGTGCAGGCTTCAATCTGCCTCATGCACAACTAACCAGGCAGTGTCTAGCCTCATCCTGTGTCTCCCATCCTCTCACTTCCTGCCCTGTGACTTCCCTGATGTCACACCATGGGACACCATAGCACAACACTTCTACAGGACAACTCAAAATGTAGGACGTTAACCCCCTGGGGCCACACTTGACCAGTGGCAGATGAGAGCTGATAAATAGATGTTTTATTCTCCCATTTCCACAATGGATATTCTGAAACACATTTCATCTGGCTCCTCAGGAAGTTCCACTGAGATGAGTTCTAGTTGCCTGTGACTGTGACCAACCCAACAATACATCCTTATATTGGCTTTCATCTCTCATCCCTGCCCCACTGAGACCACATCCCGAGTTACCCATCAGTACATAATCCTTTGTGTCAGGCTCTGCTTTTGGAGCCCAGGCAGGTGAACAGAACAGCCCATTTCTCTAAAAAACTGGTCCATTCACTCACATATTGCTTTCTACTAGTGATCATGGAGATTTTTCTCTCTGTTTCTGTTCAGTAATTTTCATCATGGGATTCCAGGCCCCCTTTCTCTTTCCAAAGTTATTACTGATTAAAATGTTCTGAAAAGATGAGGAAGAAGATCTGACTGTGGCAGAGAGGAGAGCCAACATCTCCAAGCCAAAGGCTTAGTGAGGGCAGGGCTTCCACAACACAGATAAAGATGTGCATGGAAACAGAAGACAAAAGCTCTTCCTGCTACAAAGATAGAATAATTATTTGTGGAAAGAAGGATCTCTCAGGACTGACAAAACACACAAAGATATCACTCATCACCTAAATGTAGGCATCTGGGATGGGGCCACAAGTGTTTCTAACCTGCTCTCACCAGGCTTCCTGGCCTTTCTCTCCCAATAGCAGGCAGAGTTCCAGCCTCTTTGTTTCCTTGAACCAGTTACTTTTAATCAACGTAGTTGCTTCTTCTTTCCACATATACTCTCAATGGGGAGGTCAGTGTCATCACTGTCAGCCTGAAGATGGGGCTAGGGAAATCAGGAGGATGAAATGGATCAAGAGAATCCCCATTGCAGCCATATTTTTCATCTTATCTCAGCAGCTCAGGTGTGCATTGAGCACTGCTGAGTGCCCTACTTGAATTCCTCCATCCACTTGAGCACAGGCAAAACCAAGGAGTGTGCCAGCCTCTTTTCCAGCCCTGAAATTAAATTTATTTGTCTTTTTCCAGATATTTATTTATTTTGAGACAGAGTCTTGCTCTGTTACCCAGGCTGGAGTGCAGTGGCGTGATCTCAGCTCACTGCAACCTCTGCCACCCGGGTTCAAGCGATTCTCCTGCCTCAGCCTCCTGAGAGTAGCTGGGTTTACAGGCACCTACCCCCATGCGCAGCTAATTTTTGTATTTTTAGTAGAGACAGAGTTTCACCATATTGGCCAGGCTGGTCTCAAATTCCTTACTGCAGGTGATCCACCCACCTTGGCCTCCCAAAGTGCTGGGATTACAGGGAGATATTTATTTAGAGTTAATTTTACTTGGAGCCTTTCTGCTAAAATAGGCTTTTTACCCTTTTAATTATTTTCATCCTGGTGCCCCAATTTTTTTGCTTTTAGATGGAATAGCTTCTTTTCTAAAAAATCTAGAATTTAATAAAATCATAGCTCTCATGTCAGATAATAAATTACACTAAGAAATGGCAGTTCCTCTTTTTGTTCTATTCCTCTAGTAATGACCAAATAATTGCCTACAATACCCTAAACCACTGTAGCCACAGTCATCTCAATGGCCACTACATTGCAGGACTATGTCCCAAGGCTTCAGACTTCTGGGACATTTGGAACTATTATAAGAGAACTCAAATCCAAGCCTAATTTGTAGTCTAAATACCTCATACCTATTGTACACGTATGTATGACTATATAAAAATGTTTATAGAAGCTATTGTGAACAACACAATGCAAACCCATGGATTTATGTTTTAGCTCACTAGAAACTACAGTAGTGGTAGGAGGTAGTATAAGCATATATATATATATATATATATAAAGAGAGAGAGAGAGAGAGAGATACAGAGTCTCACACTGTTGCCAGGCTGTAGTGCAGTGGTGCAATCTCAGCTCACTGCAATCTCCACCTCCTGGGTTCAAGCAATTCTCCTGCCTCAGCCTCCTGAGTAGCTGGGACTACAGGTGCGTGCCACCACGCCAGCTAATTTTTTTTGTATTTTTAGTAGAGATGGGGTTTCACCACGTTGGCCAGGATGGTCTGCATCTCTTGACCTTGTGATCTGCCCCCCTCGGCCTCCCAAAGTGCTGGGATTACAGGCCTGAGCCACCACACACCCAGCCAGCACATTTTAACTATTAAAATGAGGTCCTAGTGCCCCAAAAAGATTAGGGTAATTGGTATCATGGAAACCATACCCAAGACAAGATTCAGAAGACTTAGGCCCATATTCTAAACTATTCTAAACTCAGTTGTTGATGTGCTCGGAAGACTTAGGCAAGACATTGGTCTTTAAACCTCAGTTTCTTCATCTGCAAGAAGATAATCAAACCCACATCACAGAACTTTTATAAGAAATATAATCTGGGCCGGGTGTGGTTGTTCATCCTGTAATCCCAGCACTTTGGGAGGCCAAGATAGGAGGATCACTTGAGGCCAGGAGTTTGAGGCCAGTGTGGACAACATAGTGAGACCCTCACCTCTACACAAAGTTTCTAAAAGTTACTCAGATGTGGTGGAACCGAAGGGAAAAACAGGCAGAAATACAATAATAGTAGAGGACTTCAACATCCCACTGTCAACAATGGATAGATCATCCTGATAGAAAATTGATAAGGAAACAGTGGACTTCAAATGGGCCTGAGACATACAGAACATTCCATCAAACAGCAGCAGAATACACATTCTTAACAAATACACAAACATTCTCCAGGATATATCATATGTTAAGCCATAAGACAAGTTTTATCAAGTTTAAGAAGACTGAAATCATATCAAGTATCTTTGCTGACAGCAATGGTATGAAATAAGAAAATATGAGAAGAAAAACTAGAAAATTCACAAATACTTGGAAATTAAACAAGCACTTCTTAACAATCAACAGGAAAAACAAAAATTCAAAAGGGAAATAAAAAATAATTTTGAGGCAAATGGAAATGGAAACCTAAAATACCAAAATGTATGGAATGCAGCAAAAGTAATTATAAGAGGAAAGTTTATAGTAATAAACACCCACACTATAAAACAAGAAAAAACTCCAACAACCTAACACTATACCTCAAGGAAATAGAAAAAGAAGAACACACTAAGCCCAAAGTTAGCAGAAGGAATGAAATAATAAAGGTTAGAAGTGAAGTAGGTGAAACAGACTAGACATACAATTTTACAAACCAATAAAGCTAAGCATTTTTAGGAACAATAAACAAAACAGGCAAACCTTAAACTAGACTAAAAAATGGAAAAAAATCAAGTAAATAAAATCACAAACAAAAGAGGAGACACAAAACTGATACCAAGGAAATACAAAGAATTATGGGAGACTATTATGAAAATTTAATATGCCAACAAGTTGGATAACTAGAAGAAATAAACTCCTAGAGACATATAGGCATACCTCATTATATTGCACTTTGCTTAAAGATTTGTGGCACAGGGAAAATGTGGCACATATACACCATGGAATATCATCCAACCATCAAAAACGATGAGTTCGCGTCCTTTGTAGGGACATGGATGAACCTGGAAACCATCATTCTCAGCAAACTGACACAAGAATACAAAATCAAACATCGCATGTTCTCACTCATAGACGGGTGTTGAACAATGGGAACACATGGACACAGGGAGGGGAGCACTATACACTGGGGTCTGTTGGTGGGGAGTAGGGGGGACAGCGGGGGGTGGGGAGTTGGGGAGAGATAGCATGGGGAGAAATGCCATATATAGGTGAAGGGGAGGAAGGCAGCAAATCACACTGCCACATATGCACCTATGCAACAATCTTGCATGTTTTTCACATGTACCCCAAAACCTAAAATGCAATAAAAAAAAAAAAAGATTTGTGGCAATTCTATGTTGAGGAAGTCTATTGTTGCCATTTTTTTAATAACGTGTGCTCCCTTTGTGCCTCTGTGTCATGTGTTGGTAATAATCACAGTATATCAAATTTTTCATTATTGTTATATAAATTATGGTGATCTGTGTTCAGTGATCTCCGATGTTACTATCATAATTGTTTTGAGCAGCCACAAACTATACTTACATTTATTTTGATCAAAATGGTAAATTTAATCAATCAATGTTGTGTATATCTGACTGCTCCACTCATCAGTTAGTTGTTCCTTCATTTATCTCTCTCTCTTTGGGCCTCTCTATTTTCTGAGGCACTATGATATTGGAATTAGGTCAATTAAAAATCCTACAATGGCCTCTAAGTGTTCAAGTGAAAGAGTCACGTGTCTCTCATTTTATATCAAAAGCCAGAAATGCTTAAACTCAGTGAGAAGGCAAGCCAAGCCCTCGCACAAAAAAGCCAAGTTGTGAATGCAAAGGAAAAGTTATTGGATGAAATTAGAACAATGATCTTGTTCCTGATCTTAGAGGAAAAGCTTTCAGTGTTCATCATTGAGTATCATGTTGGCTGTGGGTTTCTCATATTATGAATAGGAGGGGTTTGGAGCAAGATGGCTGAATAGAAGCCTTTATCAATCATCTCCCACACAGGAACACCAAATTAACAACAATTCATACAAAAAAAGCACCTTCATAAGAACCAAAAATCAGGTGAGCAATTACAGTACCTGGCTTCAACTTTATATCTCTGAAAGAAGCTCTGAAGAGAGTGGGAAAGACAATATTGTCCGGGCACGGAGGCTCACACCTGTAATCCTAGCACTTTGGGAGGCGGAGGCGGGTGGATCACTTGAGGTTGGGAGTGTGAAACCAGCCTGGCCAACATGGTGAAACCCCGTCTCTACAAAAAACACAAAAAAATTAGCTGGGCGTGGTGGTGGGTACCTGCAATCCCAGCTACTTGGAAGGCTGAGGCAGAAGAATTGTTTGAACCCAGGAGGCGGAGTTTGCAGTGGGCCGAGACCATGCCACTGCACCCCAGTCTGGGAAAAAGAGTGAGACTCCGTCCCCACTAAAAAAAAAAAAAAAAGTCTTTAATTGCCATGCCTGCCCCATCTCCCTGGCAGTGGCCACGTGTCATGGAGAATCTCTGAGTTTGGGGAAGGGAGAGCACAGTGATTGTGGGACGCTGCACTAAATTCAGTGCTGCCCTGCCAGAGTGAAAAGCAAAACAGGGTTTAACACAGCTGACACCCAACCACAGAGGGAGCATTTAGAACAGCCCTAACCAGAGGGGAACAGCCTAACCCACCCCAGCAGTCAGAGCTAGAGTTTGGCAAGCCTCACCACCGCGGGCTAAACAAACTTGAATAAACTTCTGGATCCTAAGTAAACTTGAAAGGCAGTCTAGGCGACAAAAACTGCAATTTCTAGGTAATTCCTAGTGCTGTACTGGGCTTAAACCCAGTGGATTAGGGGGCACAAGACCTAGTAGACACCAGCCCGGGCCGCTAAGGAAGTGCTTGTGCCACCCCTCCCCCAACCACAGGCAGCACAGCTTGCAGCAACAGAAATGACTCCTTCCTTCTGCTTGAGGAGAGAGGAGAGATAAGAAAACCTAGAGAAATTCAAGATAATGCAGAGGAGGAATTCAGAATTTTATCAAATAAATTTAACAAACAGATTAAAATAATTAAAAAGAATCAAACAAATTCTGAAGTTGAAAAATGCAATTGGCATGTTGAAGAATGATCAGAGTCTTTTAATTGCAGAATTGACCAAGCAGAGGAAAGAATTAGTGAGCTTTCAAACAAGCTGTTTGAAAATACATAGTCACAGCAGACAAAAGAAAAAATAATAAAAAAAGAATGACGCATGCTTTCAAGCTCTAGAAAATAGCCTTAGAAGGGCAAATCTAAGAGTTATGGGCCTTAAAGAGGAGGTAGAGAAACAGATAAGGGTTAAAAGTTTATTCAAATGGATAATAATAAATAACATCCCAAACCAATAGAAAGATACCAAATTTAAGTAAAAGAAGGTTATAAAACACCAAGCAAATTTAACCAAAGGAAAACCACCTCAAGGCATTAAATAATCAAATTATTAAAGGTCAAGAATAAAGAAAAGATCCTAAAAGCCACAAGAAAAAAGAAACAACAATACAATGGCACTCCAATACATCTGGCAGCAGACTTTTCAATAGAAGTCTTACAGGCCAGGAGAGAGTGACACGAAAAAGTGTTGAAGAAACATAACTTTTATTCTAGAATATCAGGTGAAAATATCCTTCAAACATGAAGGAGAAAAAAAGACTTTCCCAGACAAACAAAAGCTGAGGGATTTCATCAACACCAGACCTATCCTACAAGAAATGCTAAAGGGGGCCGGGCGCGGTGGCTCACGCCTGTAATCCCAGCACTTTGGGAGGCCGAGGCGGGTGGATCACGAGGTCAAGAGAGCAAGACCATCCTGGTCAACATGGTGAAACCCCGTCTCTACTAAAAATACAAAAAATTAGCTGGGCATGGTGGTACATGCCTGTAATCCCAGCTACTCAGGAGGCTGAGGCAGGAGAATTGCCTGAACCCAGGAGGCAGAGGTTGCAGTGAGCCGAGATTGCGCCATTGCACTCCAGCCTGGGTAACAAGAGGGAAACTCGGTCTCAAAAAAAAAAAAAAAAGAAATGCTAAAGGGAGTTCTTCATCAGAAAGAAAAAATATTAATGAGCCATAAGAAGTCATCTGAAGATATAAAACTCACTGGTAACACAGAATATTTTAACACTATGCTTTTGGTGTTAAACTACTCTTAAGTCAAAATAATAACTACAACTTTTGAAGACATAGACAGTACAGAAGATATAAATAGAAACCATAATAAGTTAAAAAGCAAGAAGACAAAGTTAGAGTGTAGAGTTTTTATGAGGTTTCTTTTTGCTTGCTTGTTTATGCAATCTGTGTTGTCATCAGTTTAAAATAATGAGTTATGTCATATTTGGAAGCCTCACAGTAACCTCAAATCATATATATATATATGACAGGTTGGGTGCGGTGGCTTATGCCTGTAATCCTAGCACTTTGGGAGGCCAAGGTAGGCAGGTCATTTGTGGTCAACAGTTCAAGACCAGCCTGGCCAACTTGGTGAAACCTCATCTCTACTAAAAATACAAAATTAGCTGGGTATGGTGGCGGGTGCCTGTAATCCCAGCTACTCAGGAGGCTGAGGCAGGAGAATCGCTGGAACCTGGGAGGCAAAGGGTGTGTTGAACCAAGATTGTGCCACTGCACTCCAGCCTGGGTGACAGAGCAAGACTTCATCTCAATAAAACAAAAAAAAAAAAAACCAAAAAACACCACATGACAGATACACAAAAAATAAAAAGCAAAAATTAAATCATACTACCAGAGAAAATCACCCTCAATTAAAGGAAGACAGGAAGAAAGAACAAAAGGAAGAGAAGATCAGCAAATAACAAAATGTCAGGAGTAAGTCCTTATTTACCAATAATAATATTGAGGTAAATGGACTAAACTTTTCAATCAGAAGACAGAGTAGCTGAATGGATTGAAAAAAAATGAAGGCCCAATGATCTCCTGCCTGCCTACAAGAAACACACTTCACCTGTAAAGACACACATAGACTGAAAATAAAGGGATGGAGAAAGATAGTTCATGCAAATGGAAATGAACTTTTAAAGCAGCTGAAGTAGCTATACTTACGTCAGACAAAATACAAAAAGAAACAAAGATTATTACATAATTATAAAAGAGTTAATCCAGCAAAAGGATATAACAATTTAAAATATATATGGACTCAGTACTGAAGCACCTAAATATATGAAACAAATGTTATTAGAACTAAAACAAGATAGACTCCAATACAATAATAGCTGGAGACTTTAACATCTCACTTTCAGCACTGAACAGATCTTCCAGACAGAGAATTGACAAACATTGGGCTTAACCTGCACTATAGACCAAATGGACATAGCAGATATTTACAGAACATTTCATTCAATGGCTGCAGAATACACATTCTTTTCCTCAGCAGACAGACCATTCTCAAGGACAGATCATGTGGTAGGTCACAAAACAAATCTTAAAACATTCAAAAAACGTTAAATAATATCAAACATCTTCTCTGACCACATGGAATAAAACTAGAAATCAATAGCAAGAGGAATTATGGAAATATGCAAATATGGAAATTAAACAATATGCTCAAATGACCAGTGGGTCAATGAAAAAATTAGAAGGAAATTAAAAATTTTATTGTAACAAATGATAATGGTAACATGACATATCAAAACATGACATATGATATAGCAAAAGCAGTACTAAAAGGAAAGTTTATAGCAATAAGTGCCTACATCAACAAAAGAATAAAATATTCAAATAAATAATCTACTAATACATCTTAAATAACTAGAAAAGCAAGAGCAAACCAAATTCAAAATTAGTAGGGCCTTTTCTGTTGGCCAATGCCGGTATGAGTGTTGCAGGTTTTAGTGCATCTCATTGATTTACTGAGCATACTTCCTAGATGTAATGGTTTTGTTGGGATTTAGAAAGCTGTTGTGGATCAGACTGGCAGCAGATCATCAAACAGTGACCACGACGTTTTTTGGTGCAGGTTTGGCTTTGGGAAGTGCTTTGGAGCTTATTCTCAGTCCAGCCATTTGAAGCATCGCACCACCAATGCTTCAAAAGTTGAATGAATTGGGCTACAAAGTTTTGCCTCATCTGCCACATTCACTTGACTTCTCACCCACTGACTACCACTTCTTCAAGCATCTCAACAACTTTTCCACACCAGCAGGATGCAGAAAATGCTTTCCAAGAGTTCATCGAAGCATGGATTTTTACACTATAGGAACAAACTTATTTCTCATTGGCAAAAATGTGTTGATTAGAATGGTTCCTATTTTGATTAATAAAGACGTGTTTGAGCCTAGTTACAATGATTTAAAATTCATGGTCCAAAACCACAATTACTTTTGCACCAACCTAATATGATACATAAAGAATTTCTATAACTCAATATTAGGAAGACAACAACACAATTTAAAAATGGGGTTTGAACAGTGACTCCACCAAATAAGATATGCAGATGGCAAACAGGCACATGGAAAGCTGCCGTACATCATTAGATGTTAGGAAATGCATACCACCACACAGCCGCTAAAATGGCTGTTACAAAAACAGAGTAAAAATACCAAGTTCTGGGGAAAATGTGGAGAAATTAGAGCCATCATCATTGCTGGTAGGAATGTAAAATAGTATAGCCAATTTGGAAAACAAATTGGAAATTTCTTTAAAACTAATCAACTTACTATACAGTTCAGCAATTCCACTCTTACCTATTTAACAAAAAGAAATAAAAGTGGCCAGGAGCAGTGGTGCATGCCTGTAATCTCAGCACTTTAGAAGGCTGAGACAAAAGGATAACTTGAGGTCAGCAGTTTGAGATCAGTCTGGCCCACATTGCGAAACCCCGTTTCTATTAAGAATGCAAAAATTATCTGGGAATGGTGGTACATGCCTGTAATCCCAGCTACTTGGGTGGCTGAGGCAGGAGAATCACTTGAACCCAGGAGGCAGTGACTATCCAGTTCCCCATTCAGGGATCCTGCACGTCTAGAGCTGTTCTGGCATAGGTGTATGGTGTTGAGAACCTGTCTGAGAATGAAGTCAGTTCATAGCTAAGAAATGGTAGGAAGAACAGAACCTCTTGCATTAATACTGGGCTCATGGAGCTAGCTATACCTGACGAGATTGTCCTTGAACTGCCTAGTTACTTGAACTAATACATTCCCTTTTCTGTCTAAGCAAATTTGAGTTGGCTTTCTGTTTCTTATAAGAAAAGGAGTTCTGCATAATGTATGTGTGTACTATCAGGTAGCACTAGAAAAGCACTGGCTTATGTCATACTAAATGGATTCCCTGGGGAAGTTCTTTTAAAGCTCTGGGCCCAGGTTTCTCATCTCTAAGTAGAAGTGATTGGGGTGGGACAATAGTTTCTCAGAAGAGTTGCACAAAACGAAGGCACCACAGTGACCTCAATAGGAAATGAGGGAGAAGCACAGTCTACCTCAGCTAGACTGGAAGTAAATCCTCCTTTAAAGAAGTTTTAGATATTGGAATTACACACAGACTGTAATGTGAAAAAAAATTTTTTTTGCTTAAAACAGTGGGTGGGGGCAGTGGTTCATACCTGTAATTCCAGCACTTTGGGAGGCCAAAAAGGGCAAATCACCTGAGGTCAGGAATTCGAGACCAGCCTAGCCAATGTGGTGAAACCCCGTTTCTACTAAAAACACAAAAAATTAGCAGGGCATAGTGGCGGGCACCTGTAATCCCAGCTACTCGGGAGGCTGAGGCAGGAGAATTACTTGAACCCAGGAGATGGAGGTTGCAGTGAGTCAAGATCACGCCATTGCACTCCAGCCTGGGTGACAAAGCAAGACTCTGTCTCAAAAAACAAAAAACAAAAAACAAAAAAAACCTTTTGTGGTCTTCTCTAATTCCAAAACGCCAAAATTCTGTGTTGGTTTTTCAGAGGCATGAAGTACTGGGCATTGTATTCTAACATGTCAGGCTGCCTGGGGTCTGAATCCAGCTCCACCCCTTATTAACTGTGCAATCTTGAACAAGTTTCTCTATTCCTTGGCTTCTTCATCAGTAAAATAGGAAAAATAATACTATCTATTTCAAAGGGTTGTTATGAGGGTTAATTGACAATATATGCAAAACCTTTCCAGCCATGCCTTGCACCTGGTACATGCTTGATACTGTTAGCAATCATGATGACAAAGAGAAAGCCTGGAAGATTTCAGTGAAACTGACTGGGTTTGCCTTTGTCACCTCTCCCAAGGAGTAAGCTGGAAAAGAACAGAAATGCAAATCGGGTCACCTGCTTGTTCCCTGTAATTGTGTCAATAGCCTAAATAACATTTTTTTGTAGGCCAGGTGCGGTGGCTCACACTTGTAATCCCCAGCACTTCGGGAGGCAAAAGCAGGCAGATCACTTGAGGTCAGGAGTTCGAGACTAGCCTGGCCAACATGGTGAAACCCCGTCTCTACCAAAAATACAAAAATTAGCCGGGTGTGGTGGCAAACATCTATAATCCCAGCTACACAGGAAGCTGAAGCAGGAGTGAGCAGAAATTGTGCCACTGCACTCCAGCCTGGGCTGCAGAGCAAGACTCCATCTAAAAATATATATATATGTGTGTGTATATATATATATAGTACATAGATTAAATAGACTTTTTTTCTGATAGTTGATAGTATATATATATTACTAAACGTTTGGAAATTTAAGAAGAAAGTATTAAAACACTTATAATCCTACTGTCAACAGATAAATGCTCTTAGCATTTTGAAGATTTCCTGTTTCAACTTGGTGTTATTTTCTTCCAGGTTTTCTTTTAAAGCATTTAAAAAAATATGCAAATGCATATTAAAAATTTTATTGTGTATGTGTGTGTATATATATATGTATATGTATATGTATATGCATTGTTTTATGTCTTTTTCTCAAAGTTGTGTTGTAATTTTCCATGACATTAAATATTCTTTGAAACAACATTCGTATGACTTCTTAACATTCATTGTATCACTCCATTATCGTTTATTTGATAAGTTCCCAATATTTGGACCTTTTTGTTGTTTTTGGTTTGGCTATAGTGTAAATAATGCTATTATAAACATCCTTAAATAACAATCTTGAAACTTACCTGATTAGGGTCCCCAGGATACTACTCCTAGAGGTAGAATGTCTAAGTCAATGTATGTGATCAGTAAGGTCCCTGGTACATGTCATCAAATAGTCCTCCAGAAAGTGTGCACCAATTTACAGCACTGACCAGCGCTGTGGGAGTGTTTGGAAACAGCAATTTTTTAGAAGTTGCAAACAATTTTCATTATAGAAACTAGTCGGTAAGCAACCTCCTCTATGTATTGTCCTTGTTCGAGACATGGATTAAATTACTTTTTAAAGTGTTTTCCTTTAAAGTTTACAAAACTAAGCTTTTTGGGCCCAATTCAGATCACATTTTTTTTTTCTCTAGCCCTTAAAGTTTACTAACTTTGTTTTTAAAATCGTTCCTGTAGGATCATAAAAATGAGAAGTTCATCACATCACAGAGTGATTCAGAGTCTTTATAAGCCACTGTGCTTACTAACTAGAAAATGAAGAAAACATTTTTATGATTATTTTAATTACCACATATTACTCAGGCCTTTCTTGCCATGCTTCATGAAGGACAAACATCCTATAATTTAAATAGGGTGGTCAAATGAATTCCCTGCATCACACTAATGCTGACTTCACACTGGCCCTAGGACAATTAATGCTCTCTGGTTTAGATCAGTGGTCTGTGGTTCATTAAACATGATCATTTGAATTTAAGTGTGAAAGACAATTTGAAAATATTCCTTACACGTCTTTCATTCAAGCCCTGGAAACTTTAAGTAGAAAAACGGAGCAAAGGGGCAATTCTGTGATTGGAATGCCAAGTTGTGAAAAGCAAAATGGCATCATTTAGAATTTAAAATACTTTTTTTAAAGCCTCAATTTAAATTCCTTGGAGCTCTAACTGTGTCCTGACTGACATTCTGCTTCTCCATGAGACCTGAATGTGCAGCTGATGTGATAGATTCTTGGCCTCCTCAGTGTGTGTCTTTACCAACATTAACTGCTCTTTGTAACCTGAAGGGAAGGAGCAGAGGTGAACTGATCACGTACCCATCCTCCCTGCTGCTTAAGCATCTTGTCCAAGCATCAGCATGACAAGCAGACACCTGACGATCTGGATCCTGCTATTCCACCCATACTGTCTGTCATCCTCCTTCATCCTTCTCTCTGGTCACACTGATTCTCCCACCACTCTCTGGACTCACCTCGGTCTTCTGTGCCTTTATTCCTGCATCAGCTGTGTCCCCTGGAAGAGACACAGCTCTTTTGTGTGGTTTGGTAAATTTTCCCACATAGTTCCAGTTCATGAGCACTAAGACCAAGATTCACATTTGTTACGTTTTTTTTTTTTTGGCTGCAAGGGATAGAAGTTCCTTCAAACCACTTAAGCAATGGGGTTTGTTATTAACATAACAATGAGGGTAATAGACAGGTGAAGAATCTCAGAAACCAAAGAGCAGCCCACCCACTTCCTTTCAAGATCCAAGACAGGGCTTGGATCTGAGTAGTTTCGTCACCCTCCATTCTTATGCTCTCTTGTTAGGGTGCCTCTTACTCTCTGGCCCTGTGTATCTTTGTCTGTGACATCACTTTCTTCTCCCTACCGACAGCTGGTTCTTCCTCTGGCTCCCCGTTCAGACTTGCTTGAAGTAGTCTCCTGGGCAGAACTCCTCAGATAGGACCATCTCATTCCCATGTGCACAATCCCAGCATTGGCTACCTTTGCTGCCTGCCCCAAACTGGTCCACTCCAGTGGCCACCCTTGTTTCAATCCCAGCCTAAGACCCTGCTTTTTACAACAGAATGGTGTAGGAGGCCAGATGCCCTTCATAAGTGTATGAAGGCCAGGGGGGAATCTTGCCAGATACCTCTGATGCACCAAGTTTCTAAGTTTGGCCCTATGAATATTACTTTTGTGGGTAGAAGATGGAACATCGTAGTTTTTATGTGCTTCATATATTGTAAGGGAGAGAATTTATAGTGATCTTTCTTTCTTTCGTTTTTTTTTTTTTTGAGACAGAGTTTCAGTCGTTGCCCAAGCTGGAGTGCAGTGGCGTGATCTTGGCTCACTGCAACCTCTGCATCCCGAGTAGCTGGGCTTACAGGCATGTGTGCCACCATCACGCCTGCCTAATTTTGTAGTTTTAGTAGAGACAGGGTTTTGCAATGTTGGTCTCGAACTTCTGACCTCAGGTGATCTGCCCGCCTCAGCCTCCCAAAGTGCTGGGATTACAGGTGTGAGCCACCACATCTGGCCTTATGCTGATCTTTCGAGCACTATGCTGGAATGATATCAGATTTTTAAAAACTTGTTTTACCTATTCCTAGATCAATAAGCTGCTGCCCAGTGTCCACTCCATCACTAGCCCTTTAAATGGGGCTGGCCTACTTACATAGGAAGTACCTAAAAAGCAGCCTTGGGCCACAGCTCCAATAACAGCTCTCCACCCACACTGACTTCCAGCTGACCTTCCACAATCCCTTGGCTTCATCCTCTGTTCCCACCACCTGCTCCAGGCCGTCTTCCCCTTTCCCATGACCCACTCTGCTGCGGCTCAGCACCTCCTGCTCAGAGGAAGAGGTGCCTTCTCTGCTGGCCGGAATTCGCCAGCACCTCTTGCTCTACCCGCTCACTACTCCATCCCTTACCCCCAACCCTCAAGAGAGGAGATTCATGATGCAGGGCAAAGTGGAGGATTGCCTGTGATGAGCTTTTGGTTTGGACCGTGGCTAAGGAACCAACATATTCTACCTAACTCAGAGATTTGTTGTGAGGACTAAATAATATATGTGAAGTGCTTTAAATAGCTTATTTATTTATTTGAGGCAGAGTCTTGCTCTGTCTTCCAGGCTAGAGTGCAGTGGCATGATCACAGCTCATTGCAGCCTCCAACTCCTGGGCTCAAGAGATTCTCCCTCCTCAGCCTTCTGAGTAGCTAGGACTACAGGGATGTGCCACTACACCCAGCTAATGTTTTACTTTTTGTAGAGATGGGGTCTTACTAGTTGCCCAGACTGGTCTTGAACTCCTAGCCCCAAGGGATGCTTCTGCCTCAGCTTCCCAAAGCACTGCAATTACAGGCATGAGCCACTGTGTCCAGTCTAAAAAATAATGTATATATTATTATATTTTAGCATTTGAAATCCTTTTGGCAATCTCCTGAATTGCTTATCCTTTTACAGCAGGATCTACTCTGTGCTGTAGTCCAATTTATGCAGAACAATTATGTTACCAAGCGATGACCATGAAACATTTCATTTAGAAAAAGCATAGACTGTTACTAATAATAGCTAGCATTTATTGAGAGTTTTAAAAATTACAGGCCCTATGATAAGTACTTTGTAAATTTTATCTAATTTAGCCCTCAGGAAGTATGTTTCCCCATTATCCCCACTTAATTAATGAAGAAACTAAGGCACAGAGAGATTAAGTAATTTACCCAAGGTCCCTTGGTCAATAAGTATCAGAGTCAGCATTCAAACCAGGGAGTCTCTTCTGGAGCCTCAGATTTCTGCCGTTACCACTAACCAGACTAACTGCTAACCAATGGCCTTGAAGATCAACTTGCCCCCACCGGCTTGTTTTACAGATGGAGAAACTGAAGCCCAGGCAAGTGAAATGACTTTACCAGATTGCAAATGCTGTTAGAGCACGACAAGGACTAGACCCAGGACACTGCTTTCATTTCAGGGTTTTTTAAATTACACTTTATATGTGTATTAGGTTCTCCAGAGAGACAGACCAACAGAAGATAGGTGATAGATATAGGTAGAGATAGATAGAGATAGAGATACAGGGAGAGAGAGACAGAGCTAGAGCTAGAGATACATAAGAGTTTATTAGGAAGAACTGGTTCACACAATTAGAAGGTGATGTCCCAGTACAGCTGTGTGCAAACTGAGGAAACAGAAGCCTCCAAACCAGGAAGCCGACAGTGCAGTCTGCAGTCGGTGGTGAAGGACTGAGAGCCGCCAGCAAGCCACTGGCCTGAGTCCCAGAGTCCAAAGGTCGAAGAACCTGGAGTCTAGATGTCCACGGGCAGGAGCAGAGGAAGCAAGCATCCAGCTCAGGAAGATAGTGATCCAGAAGACACAGCAAGCGGGCCGATCCCCCTTCTACCCCGGCTTTGTTCCAGCCACGTTTGCAGCCGATTGGATGGCGCCCACCCACATTGAGAGTGGGTCTTCCTATTCCAGTGCACCATTCAAATGTCAGTCTCCTCTGGAAATCCCCTCACAGACACACCCAGATACAAGACTTTACCAGCTATCTAGGCACCCCTCAATCCAGTCAAGTTGACACCTAATGTTAACCATCACAGTAAGTTTGTACATTTATGTCTTTTAAACCACTTTTATTAGCATCTGCAGAAATGCTATCATCAGATAACAGTGAAAATCAGGTCCATTTTGCTTGAGGGAGTTGTTTCTTCTTCCCATTTATCAAAGCCGGCTTCCGTATTCAGATGTATTCTCAAAACTTGGACAAATTACATAACTTTTCAGGAATTAATATCTTAACCTTTTCCCTTTTAGGAAAAAAAAGTGCAGCTCACTGCCAGCAATCATGTAATTTTACATAAACACATTCTTCGAGGCTGAAGCAAATCTGACTAATCTTCAACGTGAAAATAAAATATAAAAACTATTGGAGTTATTTCTAAACAGAACTAACATCAAAATCATCTATTTTGAAAAAATCAGATTCATAAAATGAATCTTCCATCAACAACTGTTTGAGAACAATGTTAACATCACATGTAGAAATGCTATGTTTTCTTGGATTTGACATTTTTAACGTTTGAGAATTACTGTATTTCATAAATGAAAAAACTACTACTAAAAACAGAATGCTATAAATAGAATGATGTCTCCTGTTTCCAAAGTCATATACTAGAGCAATGCTAAAATAATAATAAAAGCTAGATATTTCATGGCAAAATTATCTAGGGGTAAAGGGAGCAGCCTCAAGTGTCATGGCAAGTATTTTCAGGGCAAATGAGATAAGTATTTTCAGGGCAAACGGTGGGTGAATTTGATGAGTCATTTCTAGATTTTGAATTTCAGCAAACAACAAAACTTCAAAAAACTTAGAGATGATATAGAATTCCCAACTTTTTGTTTTTAAAAGTAGAGATTTTAAAAAACCCATGTACAAAAAATAAAAACAAACTACCATCTAAAATACTATCATCATTCTGTAATACAAGGAATATTTCAACACAAACAAACTAGGATGACCATAATTTTGGAATAAAAGATAAATCATATAAAATGAATAAAATGTATTGCATGGAAAGACAAAAAATTGTCTTAATTGTTTTCATTGTGGTCCAGTGGAAATTTCCTCATGGACTGGCATTTGACAATCTGCGTTAGATGACCTTTGAGAGTCTCTCCAGTTCTTAAACTCTGTGATTTTGAGCATCATTTTTTCTTTTACAATGATTTTAGAGATTTCCAGTTGTTGGCTCTTTGTAAATTAATCCTTCTTAAGCTTGTCCTTAAAGGCTTTGCTATGTTGTATGTGGGATGACTATCAGAGATTTTATATTCAGAATGGCAATTCATGGGTGGACACATAATTAATTATCTGTACCCCTTCTTAACACTTTGTAAGACTTCCAGCTTCCCTCAACTCCACTCCAGAGAAGCGGAGCAATAAATCTGAACTCTGACCTCTCCCTTCTCCCTGGACTCCTTCAGACCAAGGGACTCAGGCAGAAGCTGCAACTGAAGATTCGCTTCTCTCCTGAGAGCCCTCTGAGGTTTGACTTCTCTGTCCAGGGTCTAACTACAGAATGTTGCCATCATGGCCATGGGCAGCCATATGTTAATTTTCTGTCCTTACAGAAGGACTACTTGATCGCATGTAACAACCTAAAGGAAGAGCAGAAATCTGGCCCCAGACTCCTTTTGCATTTGTCCCTTCAAAAATTCATTTCTTTTTCTTCCACTTCATACTGCCATGTCGCGCCTATGTGTGTATTTAGAGTGAGAGGTGGGGATGGCAAGGGGAGGTCAGAGGCTGCCAGGACTAGAGCCTAAATGCATGGAGGGCAGGTTTGTCCACTCTGCCTGTGTAACTCCAGCAGCCTGGCCATAGCAAGAGCTCCACAAATGTTTGCAAAATAAATCAAGTATTCAGCACACAAATTTAATAGCAATAACCCTTTATTGTGTGACTATTAGTGCCTGGGCACTGTGATCGATGCTTTACAAAAATTATTTCTAATTCTCACTAGAACTCCATTTGGTAAGTGCATCATTGCTCCCCTTATGTGGACAAGGAAACTGATGCACAAAGTGGTTAAGGAACTTTGGCCAAAGTCATAAAACTAGTTTAAATGACAACCAAATCATATAACAGTTCCAGTGTGCTGAGCCGCAGAGTCTGCACATAAGTTAAGTTCCAGAAGAAAAAGGAGGGGAAAGGTGGCTGTCATGTCCCTCCAAGGGCTTAGCAAATCTCCTTTCTCAGCCAAGTCTCTGCATAGGCAGAAAGACAATTGTGTCATCATCAGAGAGGACAGACTCATTGACTTTCTTTTTCTTTTTTTTTTTTCATTTTCTATTTTTGTAGAGACAGGGTCTTGCTATGTTGCCCAGGCTGGTCTTGAAATCCTGGCCTCAAGCAATCCTCTTGTCTCAGCCTCCCAAAGTCCTGAAATTATAGGTGTGACCACCACGCTCAGCCTGACTTTCTTAGACTCTCTAAATGCTCTTCATATCTCTAAGGGTGGTTAGATCCATCAGGAAGAGACAGGTAGAGCCCAGACTACAACCAGCTCCCCTGACAGCCTATCTGGTGCTTCAGTCAAACTTCAGAGACCAGCAAAACCTGAAAAAGCTCATTGTACCTATTAGAATAGGTGAGCTGCTATGACCAACACCACAACTATCTAATATCAGTAGCTTAACACAATAAGAATTTGTTTCTCGTTTACATCACAGTCTGGTGTAGGGAAGAGGAAAAGAGGTGAACCTCTTCTCTTCCCTCTGGGCTGGCCCTCTCTTAGGCTGTTAGTGTCCTTGGTGTTCTATTTCATCAGTAAATGAAAAAAGACAGCCAGGATTGTACCGAGAGGGTTTACAGGCCAGGCCTGAATGTGGCACATCTTACTCCCACTCACATTCCATTGTCCAGCACTCAACCTGGTGGCTACATCTAATTGCATGGGAGGCTGAGAGAAGTTGTCAAACTGTGTGCTCGGGAGGAAGAGCCCTCATGGACATTTGTCAGTTCTAGAAGTCTCTTCTGGGACAAGTTCTAGAAGTCTCTTCTGGGACCAGTTCCCAGATTGCAATTTTGTCCTGAGCATACTATGAGCACTTGAACTTTAAGTTTCTGTAACATATTTATTTAAATATAATTTTATTTGACATTCACTGTAATTAGCATGCTTGCAGACAAGGGTGGAAAGAAAGGGGGCAGGGGCAGTTTCAAGCAGCTAAACAACTGTACGTGGCTCTTTGGGGCTTCTTGTCCTGCTTTTGTTGTTGTCTTGTTTTGCTAATGTTTAGTGTATACTTATTACTTGCCGAATACTGCACTAAGCATTTGGCACATGTTATCTGTGTTAATTCTCACAGCAACTCTGAGAGGTAGGCACTATTATCATCCCCATTCCCCAGATGTGAAAAGGGTAGCTTGAAGGCATTAAGTACTGACCTAGGTCACAAAGCCAGGAAGTGTGAGAGCTGAGATTTTAACCTGGGTCTCTCCCATTCCAGACGCTATGCCGTCCACTCCATTGTCCGCTGGCTGGCAAAATTCTGGCCAGAGCTGAAACCCAGTTACAGCCTGGGACAGTTTCTCTGAAGTTTACACACCTCTGAAGTTTAAACTCTATTTGTCAACATGTTGAGGCAAAGGTCACTACGTGTGCTCCTCTACTAATAGAAACTGCCAGGGGATACCGACTCCCACCAGCATTCTGACCACGTGAAGACATCAGCATTGTCTCAACTCTTCCTTGAGTGTAAAACAAGTTCTTTTATGTACATACGTCTTTGGTCTAAGTTTAGAGACTAATTTCACCCAAAATGAAATAATTTATGTTCAGTCAAATATCTTTTAATAATTTTTAATTCACTGGAGTATTTCAAAAGGAATACTGTAGCAGTTCTCTTAAACTCACCATGGTTACAAGCTAGTCAGATCTTTCAATACATGCTTTTAAATACTTAGAATGCCCTAGGATTGAAGCATGGGATCAATTAGGGCAAACTGACTAAAGGTTAATTTCACAGAGCCCTGAACTGATGCTCTGCTGTCCTGGCAGCTCGATGGTCTAACAAGCTGAGCTGCTTTGACTGTGTAAACACCATTAAAGTATAACTGGTTGTGTACCCACCCCACCATTAGAGAGTAGCTTAAAGAACCTTATTAGAGGAAGCCATTGGGTGGAAGGCTGCGGAGCAGAAGGTGGACATCATAGGGGTCTGTAAGCTATTGAACTCTAATTGAACTATAAACAAGTGCTTATTATAAGCACCACTCCCATTACTCTCAGCATGTGATCTCCTTTGGGAGTTTCATTGTAAGCAGAATTTAATCGCACTCCTGTCTTCCTAGGGCATCATGCCACTCCACTTGCCTCTAATTCAAATAACCAAAAGGTGTGAACAACTGATTTTGAGAACCTAGTGCTTAAAAGGTAGACTATGCAAAGATCGCTTAAGCAGCACAGGCTGAGACCACTCTGAGATGGTCCCGTGGCTCAGGACGCAGACTGGGAGCTGGTTCCAATCCCATGCACTCTTCTCTAGCAGTGACAGCCATCACTGCCATGGGCAGCAATATGTTAATTTTCTAGGGACTCGTCATCTGGTTTTTAACTTGTCCTCATAGAGGAGCGGGGAGCCCCATGAATACCTGAGTGTCCCGCTCCTTGTCTAGCCCAGTAGTTTTGTATCCTGGCTGCATTTCATAATAACCTAAGGAACTCTTAAAATACTGATTCTTGGGCATCTCCCCCAAGAGATGGTACTTTTTACAAGCTCCTTGGGGGGACCTAATGTGCAGCCCAGGTTGAGAGCCATGGATGTGGCCCCCAACCTTTTCTGGTTGGGTGATTCTGTAGCAGGTGGAGCGATTTGGTCCTGCTGTACATCTCGGATATAGAAAATGGAACAGAAAGAGGTGAGTCTGAGAACTGCTAACTGTGATCAAGAGCAAACACTGGGTGGTCAAACATGCCCAATTTTATTAATGAATGGGGAAGATGGTGGTGTTGATAATCCTAGGTTTTCAGATCCCAACGTGAGGCCTTTGCTTTTCCTTCTTCCTGTCACATTGCCTTACTTTTTGCCACATGACAATTTAATGAACATTTATTGAATGTCTTCTATATGCCAATCACTGGGCTGGGGCACCATTAGGAAAAGGAAAGGAAGAGAAAGGCATGATCCTTATCCTGAAAGAATTTACCAACCTTCGCCAGGGAAAGCAAATGGTATGGAAATCAGTTTCCTACTTATTTACAGCTCTTATTAAAGGTTCCATGGGGTGAGATAAAAATGTCAAATTTTACATTTTGAAGGATTATGGGTGCTTTGCCCATTATAGAAGTAATAAAGAGTTGTCAGTATCCCTTCTCTAGATCCATTCACATATGTGGCACCCATACACATATACACACTTCTGAAACAGGAAAGAGCTAAACATAGGTATTTTACACACCAGTCACAGGCCTGCTACCTTGTTTTATACAGAACCTGTTTGTAGAAACACCTGGGTGAGCTAAGTTTAAGCAAGGCCCCAGAGTCCCTCTAGTTAGTCCCAAATCAACAAGCACTTCCCACGGAACTCATTAGGCCTTTTCACAGGACCGCTTCAGACTCCTACATTTATTCAAGATTTGAGTCCTGTTAGGCACCAGACACCATCCTAGACACTGGAAATGTAATAGTGAGCCAAAAAACCATCCCTACCCTAATGGTGCTTAAAATCTAGCAAGAAGATAGAGATCAATTTAAAATTACTGTTGCAGTAAGTGAAGATGTACATAGAGCATGTGAGAACATTAAACGAGGAACATAGAAAGTCATGGAAGGGCCCCTGAGAACTTGATCATGAACCCAGGCTCTAGGGCACCGAGTGTGATGTCCTGGTGAAGAGGGCCAGAGTGGGGCACATTCCAGCCGAAAGGAACGGTGGGAGTGAATTAGTGAGAATGGGCTGGATTGGTGATTCTCAAAGTGTTCTCAGACCACTGGGAGTTCCAGAGATTCCTCCAGAGGTTTTGTGAGGTCAAAATTGTTTTTATAATGACACTAAGATGTTACTACCCTTTTCATTTGATTGACATTTGCACTGATGATATAAAAGCACTGGTGGGTAAAACTTCTGGTGCCTGAGCATGAAGCAAACTGTACTAATTGTCATCGTATTTGTATTCTTTACCCCATGCACTTGCAGTAGAAAAATAAAACCCGTTTTACTTAAAAATGCCTTTGATTAAGTGTAAAAGTTATTTCTCTTATTAAATCACTACCCAGGAGTACACATCTTTTTAATATTCTGTGTGACAAATGAGAAGTATGCACAAAACCCTTCTACTGCATACCGAACTATGGTGGTTGTCTTGAGGAAAAGCAGTTGTTTGATTTTTTCATGCAAACAGAACTAGCTGCTTTTATCCTGGAATGACATTTTTACTTGAAAAAACTGACAAACTATAGTTATTCAAACTTGGATGGTTGGCAGACATTTTCTTGAAAATGAATAAAATGAGCCTGTCACTTCAAGAAAAATGACTGACAGTGTTTGTTGCTAAAGATAAAATGCAAGCTTTCAAACAAAAATTGGAATGTTAGAAAACTTGTAGCCACCACTATGAGTGAGACAGCTTCCAGTACTTGAAGATTCCAATAAGATTAATGGTGATATTAATTAATGTGATTTTAAAAAATATTGTATAAGGAAATGTGTTAGCCTTTGGAAAATTTGTGTTAACTCTGTGAACTAATCTTTTCCAAATAATCCATCATGAGGTTATTTGGAAATACATCAAGACCATGTATGGGTAAAGGATCCTTTCCAAGTGCAAGAGAGCCCAAACATTTTAATGTAGCAGAGTGTGAAAAGTTCATTGACATGATTTCAGATGCTACATTGTAACTAACTTTTAAGGAACTACCACTTGGGCCGGGCATGGTGGTTCGCGCTTGTAATCCTAGCACTTTGGGAGGCTGAGGGAGGAGGATCACCTAAGATCAGGAGTTCAAGAACAGCCTGGCCAACATGGCAAAAGCCCGTCTCTACTTAAAAATACAAAAAAATTAGACAGGCATGGTGGTGGGCAGCTGTAATCCCAGCTACGTGGGAGGCTGAGGCAAGAGAATCGCTTGAACCCGGGTGGCAGAGGTTTCAGTGAGCTGAGATCACACCATTGCACTCCAGCCTGGGCAACAGAGCTATAGAGTTTCAATGTAGTATCCAAAAATAATATCCACGATTATCAGAAGAGGCTACTAAAATACACTCCTTTTCAACCACATTATCTGTGTGAGGCCAGATTTTCTTCATATATCTCAACAACAAAAACAACAACAAAACAGACTGCAACTGATTAAATGCAGAAGCAGGTATCAGAATTCAGCTGTCTTCAATGAATCCAGAGATTTGCAAAAATATAAAACACTGCCATGAGTTTGTTTTGGCAGCTAGCTGTTTTGCATAAAAATATTTATGTTAAACTGTAATGGTTTTACTATTGTTATTTTAAAATTAATATATATATACATCTTAAAATTTTATTAGCTTTGATTTCTCATATGGAAATATTGATGGATGTAACCCACATAAACCAAAGCTCTTTGGGATCATCAATAATTTTTAAGGGTTTAAAGGGATCCTGAGACCAAATGTTTGAGAACTACTAGGATAAATTATTTGGCAGTAACAAAGTTGTCTTGAATTTCAGTGGCTTAACACGACAAATGTTTATTTCCCACTCATGCACCATCAGGCAACTTTCTAAAGACAGCTGTCCTTCACGTGCTGACCCAGCAATCCAGGTTACTCCATTGTGCAGTTCTGCTGTCTCTACACGTGGCCTGCACGATTGCAGCTGCAGAAGAGAAAGCTGGAAGATGGCACGCAGCCCTTCAATACTCTGCTGTGTGTCACTTCCACTCACTGCTCACTTGGCAGAACTGGTCACAAGGTCCCACCCAACTATAAGTGGGCTAGAAAATGTGAGGCAGCTTGTGAATATTTGGTGAACCACAAATGGCTGTAAACACTATGTGCAAAGAACTTGTGGTGAAAAACTGTAGTTCCATTGAACGAACTGATGGAGCACAACTAGTGAGATAAGAGGTAATGCAGAAAAAGGCTGAGGAGACTTCTAGGGCCAGATCATGTAGGCTGGTCTCATAAGCTGTGGGTAAAGGTTGTGGGCTTTTTCAGAGCAATGGGAAGACAATGAATGATTTAAACAGCTGGAGACAATGATCAGCTTTATCTTTGGATAGATCACTGCAGCTGTGGAGTAAAATGAATGTAGGGGGATGGGAATGCATGTAGTGAAGTGCTGTGCTGACAAATCAGACCTTCAGGGAAAACCAAAGGCCTTGACTCATGGTGCTTGCCAATTTCTGTAGTGTAAATATTTCCACCATGGCCAATTTCAAGCTTGCAAATTTGATGTCACTGAATACGGTTAGGAAGAGGCATGCACAAGGGGCTATGAGCCAATAAAGCAGGCTTCAGTGCCCCTGAGGCAAGAAAACTATTTGGGAGGCTGCTCTAGACATAAGATGTTTGTAGCTTAAACTTTCCTCTCCTTAGCTGGAGCTAACGCCAGCATTTAGTCATAAACTGCATTTCAGTGGCTAAAACCCCTTGCCTACACCACAAACACAACCACCACCAACACTGCATATCATCAAGATTTTTCATGCTATTGCTATAATATATGAGGGTGAGGGGTGTGGCTATCTCCCCTCTTCCATCCACAGACTTGCTTCCAGTCCAAAAATCATGGGCCTATGTCCCGTAAGGATAGGCAAAGAGATTCCCTTCCACCGTTAGCTCATTTTCCCAGCACCACGTTTGCAAACACCTCAGATATTCTGGCATAATATTCCTCCTCAACTCTTCTAAGTAGGGGGCAGCCCAGAAAGCTGCTAGAAAGGCCCTGCTTGGGTTTTCAGCCTCTCCTGATTTACATGGAAAGATTCACAAGAATCAAAATAGTTAAAGCCTCTACAACTACAGGTTATACTAAGGACTTTGAAAGCTTATGAAGGGGTGAAACCTCGGCTTTTGCTAGCTGGCTCAAAATGGAACCAGATGACTGTCTGGCAGGGATGAGAGACTGAGCAAGAGTGCCTACTCGGGGTGCTTTTGCTAAAGTTACCAGGTATCCGAGGCTTGCAGCAGCAGACAGACATGCCCTGTGTCTACCTAACCTCAGGCTTAGCTAGTTTACCCAGGCTCTTTTTCCTTCTTCCTCCCAGCTGCTCAAGTTTCCAGTGCAGAATAACAGCTTGTATATACCTGAAGTAGTGTCTGCTATTTAAATAATTCTGCCTCTAAATACAACAGGTGGCCCTCACAAGTAGCTCCCAAATTTTAACTGTTTTGTATTTTTCTCCAGAGAGCCATATGGATTTTTTTTTAAATGGCCTGTCTGGCTCAGATAGTAATCCCTTCTTTTTTCTCTCCCTCCATCCTTTTCCTCCCTCCCTCCCTTCCTTCCTCTCACGTTCTCTTTTCTTTTTGCTTTTCTCTTCATATAAAGCCACAGACTGTAGTCTTCCTCAGTTCCCTCACCCAACCCTCTTGCTGATTCTGGAAGTCACTGACCCTTGAGCAAAGTGGGACATTGATGTGCTGGCTCCAAAGTTCTCTTCTCCTGGCTCTGCCTGTTGGACAAACTTCTAAACAGAAAAAAGGGACTCTAACCAGGTTCAGTTGCTGTATCTGCATCCTCAGTCAAAGGTCTCCCATAACCCACGTCACTAGACACCCTAGGAATCAAAGAACAACAAAGCTAGATGTAGTGGGCGGATGAGGAAGAAAATCCACAAAAACCTGGATGCCATCAAATGCTAATGTTCTCTCTTAAAACAGATCGCAAATGTGAGATTGAATAGCATGTACTTTAACATTCTGTTTTACACATTTCAATTCGTATTCCTAAATTAACTGAAACCACAAACCAAGTAGAAGAACAGAAAACCAAAGAGAATGCACCTCTTATATTGCTGGAGTCACCTAACCCGAATATTCCTGGCTGTGCTGGCAGAAATCCCGAGTGAATGGATTAAGAGGCCGACTTCTTATATTGCAAGGTAAAGATACTTTTAAAACAATTATTCTTTTTATCACCATCATGTAATGAAATAAAGGATATTTAAACATCAAATATTTTAAAGAATTTAGCATGATGAAAATTCCCTCCATTGTTCTTTTTCATCTGGCAAAGCAATGGTGAAAACTATGGTCCATTTAGCAGCATTTGAGAATCCAAATCTCAGAGCATTCAACAACATCTAAGGGAGAGACACTGTATTTGGCAGGTATTCCCATTAGATCTATGGAGAAATAAAGTATCAGAGGGATTAAACAATTTGTCCAACACCACACAGATAATAATGTCAGAGTTAAAACTCAACCCAAGATACAACCTTTTCCATGGGGGAAAACAAAGGGTAACAGTAGATTTTTCCAGCCTCAATATCGAATCTATTTTACTAAGCCTATTCTTCCTGTTGCATAATTCTCTGCCCATCAGGCAGTCTTCCAATCATGTTTTTGATTTCACAAGGACACCTACTACCAGGTAAAGAGATTCCAAAATAGACTGCATCCAGTTGTAAATTATTAGCTTTGTTGTTTACAAATCAATCTCAGCAGAGTTCAGGTGTCATAAGCCTATTTCCTGAGGCAGGGCTGAGGAAATGAAGAACAGATTGTAGGTTTAGACTTGAAAAACCTGACTTTCCAACCCTAGAATTCAAAGGCAACAAACATGCTGATAAGCACTGACAGGGCTGTAGAGAACATTCTGTCGGGCTGTGACCAAGGATGAACCCTCCACCTGCCAAGCAGATGGATCTCCAGCAGGTATTCTCTGCCAGGTGATGCCAGTAGCTGACTGTGAGCTTGGGTACGTCACTACACTCTCCACCCAAGTTATGGTTTCTTCATCCATGCATGGGGAGGATCTGGATAAAATGGTCTTGAGAGCTTCTCCTAGATTGATAAGCAAAAGCAATAACAATGACCAATGTAATTTTAAGGACGTTTTCTGATGCCAAATGTAGAGATCAGGCATTACTCTTTTCTTTCTTTCTTTTTTTAAATTCTAATTTGGTTTATATGGCATTTCTTGTTGTTAAGCTACACACAATCTGGGAACCAAGCAAGACTCATTTCCTTCATTTTCTTCTGCCAGTGTCATCCGCTTCCACCAGCCCCCAGCAAAACACACCCTGGGCCAACCAAAGCTACTTGCTTTTGAGTTCTTATTCATAGATGAAATGAGAAAGTGGCTGTAATTTACGTAGCATACGGTACCCTACAGCAAGCAGTCGCTAAATGGTCATTATTATTATCATAAGTCTACATCTACGGCTTGATGGTCTCCATTTATTTAATAGTATGACCTCAGTCCACACCTCAAAGTGTCTGCAGAGGGGACACATTTTACACCCAGTTGGTAAGCTGCTGTCCCCACAATGCTTGCTCTACTGTTGGCTCCTGCTGCTGTGTGTCTGGCCCCACAGGCCCATGGGCTTTGGCCTTAAGGTGATTCAGAGGCGAACCAATGTCAAAGTTCACCAAAGGAGTGAACCCTGGACACTCCCAAAGCTTCCAGACCCAGCATCAGAACAAGGCTGGGTGGGATCTTAGGCAGCAAAGAGGAGGAAGGGTCCAGGAGAAAAATGTGTTAAAAGTCAATAAAGGTTGCCTCTTATCCAGAGTCATCCCTGCCCAGCCTGCTTTGGCACCTATTGGGACCCAGTCCAACCACAAGCTATGGAGATATTAACTGACTATGCCATTGTTCATCAATAGAGGTTGAACCCATTTGCTTGAAGAGGCTTCCTCCACCTCTGCCCCACCTTCCAATAGATCAAGTAAGACTACCCTAAAAGGTCATCTCCACCAGGCTAATCCTTACTTAGCCAGACCCAGAAGTGACTTCATAGTTCTCTAGCTGGGCTCCCTTAACCCTTTGTTCAGAACTTGCTTCCAGCAATGATCTCTGCAGCACATTCGTTTGGGTCTCTGTCTTACCCACTAGATGGTGAGCAGTTTTAAAATTCCCCTCCCAACCCCAGTGCCGAGTTCAGCCCTGGAAACAGAGAACTCAGTAAATATTTACAAAATGAATAAATAATGAAAAAAAAATAGGGCATGGGTACAGTTATTTTGAGAGCCAATGAGCAAAAGTAGCTGAAATACTTACAGCAAATGAAAAGGGTGGGGTCAAAAAATTTTTTAACAGAGGGAAAAGTGGAATGTTTATTCGATATTATGGAATAGATAAGTCATTTGGCAAGCATGCTCAGGGAAAACTGGGTTTTCCAAATCCCAACCCAGTGTTTTCTCATAGTGCCTTTATCACCTCTGTCACATTACTTTTGTTTGTGATTTGCAGCCTTTTGAGAATTACAACATCATCCATTCATTGTTTACTGGGTTTCACAATTCTCCCTTCCACAAAGCATATACAATAACTGCTTTTTACAAATCTAAGAATTTAAATTGTATTTGGTTTTGCAAACTTCATGACACCCCTTTGAGATAACTGGAAACACCTGGGGATGTTGCGAAAGCAGGCCTAGGAATGGCCTCTTCACAATGTGCTCAGCCAGGCTCCACAGCTGAGAAAGAACATGCAGTTCCCTGCTTGTAGTTTTCTTCTTTATATGTGCATCTGTGCCTATGCTCAGAACTCTTCATGTTCAACTCAGCTGGAACCCAGGAGAAAGTGGCAGGATAGTCCAAATTATTGAGAAGCCAAAAATCTAAGCAGCAAGAAGCATTTTCCTCCAAAATAGGTCATTCATTTAAGCACAGATTTTTGTTTTTCTTTTGATTTTTTTTAGAGATGTGGTCTTGCTCTGTCACTTAGGCTGGAGTGTAGGGGCACAATCACGGCTCATTGCAGCCTGGACGTCCTGGGCTCAAGTGATCCTCCTACCTAAGCCCCCCAAGTAGCTGAAACTAAGGTATGGCCACTACACGCAGCTAATTTTTTATTTTTCGCGAAGATGGATTTGTGGAATATGTATAGTTAGACAAAGGTGGTATGAGCTAATGGTAATAAACTGGGGGTGGGGGGAACTTAGCTACACCTGTTCAGATTTTTCTGAATCTCAGTGTGACATTTCTTTCCCCTAGGGATAGAGAAGGTATCTCTGAAAGGTTGTATGATCTATTTCAGAGGAAGGTGAAAGAATTCTTTTCTGGAATGCTCAGGGGAGAAGGATGAGCAGAAGGTAAGAGTGACTCTTCTGCTGCTGCTGTTTTCTCAAATGCCAAGATGCCACATTTTGGTGTAGCATATCCTGAACTCCATCATAGGCTTATTCTAAAGAATAAATGAGCTTGTTGGGGCTCAGAATACAGTACCCAAAAGTATGACACCTTTATGTGCTGAGTACTTTGAATTGAAGATTAGAAAGGCCTCAGGAGCAAAATCTCTCCAACCTTCTCCTGCCCTTCTTTCTCCCCTGAAGGGAGTTATAGAAACCAGAATTTCTCCGTGACAAGCTGGGTCATAGAAACTAGCACTCCTCTTTCACAAAGCAAGCCATAAAAGCTAAAAAGGTCACATTATCTCCCTTCTCCCTTCGCCCTTAAAGAACCTTGATTCAGAGGACCCCTGGCCCATGGGAGGTGGGGAATGCTTTACAGAAAGACCAAGAAGCATCTGGACAGACAGAATTCACTGGGTTTCCCCCCCAGTCCATTACCATTCAATCACACCCTTTTGTTCAATCATATTTCTACATAGCTCTCTATGTCTAAGTATAAAAATAGACAGTTTTCCTGGGTCTTTGGGTCTTCATTTCTGAAGGCTCCCACATCATATAAAACTTTGATTAAATAAATTTGCTATGCTTTCATCTTGTTAACCTGTCTTTTGTTATAGGAATGCCAGTTGTGACCCTTATGATGGGTGAGGAAAGGTCTCGCACCTTTCTACCACTACGAGCTGATGTTTGTGAAGTGCTTCGTGCAGTTTCTGGCACACAGGAAGTGTTAGATGTAAAGCGGCAATCAATCATTTATCCGGTTAGTCGAGGTCAAGGGAGAAAGGCGGTACAAAAAAGAACATGTGGACCAGGTATGGTGACTCTTGTCTGTAATCCCAGCGCTTTGGGAGGCTGAGGTGGGTGGATCACCTGAGGTCAGGAGTTCGAGACCAGCCTAACCAACATGGTGAAACCCGGTCTCTACTAAAAACAAAAGAAAAAAATTAGCCAGGCGTGGTGGTGCATGCCTGTAATCTCAACTACTTGGGAGACTGAGGCAGGAGAATCACTTGAACCCAGGAAGCAGAGATTGCAGTGAGCTGAGATTGCGCCATTGCACTCCAGCCTGGGCAACAAGAGTGAAACTCTATCTCAAAAAGAAAAAAAAAAAAGAACATGTGCTTTGGTGTCAGATCTAGAAATATGTTGGTTCAAATCTATATATTTGTGGTCTCAGAAAAGTAACTTAATCTTTCTGTGCTTCAGTTTACACATTGGCAAGGTAGAACTCCACCTTGTAGGCTTGCTATGAAAATTAAAGGGGACATACTAAATACGCACGTGGTGCAACTATGATAATTGCTATTAAGATCTCTTCAATTTTAGCCTGAGATACCCACCAGTTTTACGACCTCCCAGCACCCGGTGCACCCCACACACCAAGCTTCCATGGCTACGTCCCTGCTCTCTCACCTGTAAAAACTGACCATGATACATTCAAATCTCCTTACCATTCAAAATACTGCTGAAACCTACTTCCTTAAATGTCCTTTCCTCTCCTCAGACAGAGAAAGTGGCTCTCCTTTGCTCATTATTCCCTCATTTAATCCATTCCAATGAGCCAGGTTGTGTTTCCTTTGGATAATTTCAGCCTTCTACACCAACAGTTCTTTTAAAAAGGCAACATGGAGAAAAATAATAATAATATAGTGAGTTCTATAAACCAATTCACATATCCTTTCTCCTTTTAAAATCAGTGCTAAAATCTTTATTTTGTATAAGCACGATAATGATAGATGATAGTTATTTTTTTTAGTGGCCTTCATCTCTTGTTTTATTTTTTATTTTTATGATTACACAGTATGATATGGTTTTGCACTGTATCCCCACTAAATCTCATTTTGAATTGTAATCCCCATGTGTCAAGAGAGGTACCTATAATCCCCACGTGTTGAAGGAGGGATGTGACTGGATAATGGGCGTGGTTTCCCCCGTGCTGTTCTCGCGATAGTGAGTGAGTTCTCATGAGATCTGATGGTTTTATAAGTGTATGGAATTTCCTCCTTCACACACTCACACTCTTTCCAGCACCTTGTGAAGAAGATGCCTGCTTACGCTTCTGCCATGATTGTGAATTTCCTGAGGCTTCCCCAGCCATGTGGAACTGTGAGTCAACTAAATCTCCCTTGTTTATAAATTACCCTGTCTTTGGTAGTATCTTTTTATTTTTTTATTTTTTATTTTTATTTTTATTTATTTATTTATTTTTTAAAATGGGGTTTCACCATGATGGCCAGGCTGGTCTTGAACTCCTGACTTCAGGTGATCCACCCACCTCGGCCTCCCAAAGTGCTAGGATTACAGGCGTGAGCCACCACGCCCGGCATCTTTTTCTTTTTTATTTTGAGATGGAGTTTCACTCTTGTTGCCCAGGCTGGAGTGCAATGGTGTGATCTTGGCTCACTGCAACCGCCACCTCCTGAGTTCAAGCAATTCTCCTGCCTCAAGCCTCCCAAGTAGTTGGGATTACAAGTGCCCACCACCATGCCTGGCTAATTTTCTGTACTTTTAGTAGAGATGGGAGTTTCACCATCTTGGCCAGGCTGGTCTTGAACTCCTAACCTCAGGTGATCCACCTGTCTTCTCCTCACAAACTGCTGGGATTACAGGCATGAGCCACCATGCCCAACCTCCAGTAGTATCTCTATAGCAATGTGAGAACAGACTAATATATAATAGGTGTATATATTTATGGGATGCATTAGATATTTTAATACAGGCATACAATGGGTAATAATCACATTGAGGTAAATGGGGTATGCATCACCTCAAGCATTTATTATTTCTTTGTGTTGCCAATATTCCAATTAGACACTTCATTATTTTTAAATGTACTATAAATTATTGTTGACTGTAGTCACCTTGTTGTATGATCAAATACGAGATCTTATTCATTCTAACTATATCTTTGTATACATTAACCATCTCCACTCCCCACTGCCAACCCCACTACTCATCCCAGCCTCTGTTAACCATCATTCTACTCTCTATCTCTATTAGTTCAATTGTTTTAATTTTCAGCTCCCACAACTGAGTGAGAAAATATGAAGTTTATCTTTCAGTGTCTGGCTTATTTCACTTAACATAATGTCCTCCAGTATTATGCTGTTGCAAATGACTGGATCTCCTTTCTATGGCTGAATAGTACTCCATTTTGCATACATAACACATTTTCTTTATCCATTCATCTGTTGATGGACACTTAGGTTAATTCCAAATGGCTATCATAAATGGTATTACAATAAACATGGGAGTTCAGGTATCTCTTTGATATGCTGATTTCCTTTCTTTTGGGTATATATCCAGCAGTAGGATTGCAGGATCACATGATAGTTTTGTTTTGAGATTTTTGAGGCCCCTCCATACTGTTCTCCATGGTGCCTGTACTAATTTATATTCTCACCAACAGTGTATGAAAGTTCCTTTTTCTCCACATCCTCACCAGCATTTGTTATTGCCTGTTGTTGGGATAAAAGCCAATTTAACTGGGGTGAGAAGACATTTCATTGTAGTTTTGATTTACATTTCTCTGATGATAAATGATGTTTAGCACCTTTTTGTTGTCATCGTTGTTGAGACAGATTCTCACTCTGTTGCCCACGCTGCAACCTCTCTCTCCCTGGCTCGAGCAATTCTCTTGCCTCAGCCTCCCCAGTAGCTCGTGAGTGGAGATGTGCCACCACATCTGGCTAATTTTGTATTTTTATTAGAGACAGGGTTTCACCATGTTGGCCAGGCTGGTTTTGAACTCCTGACCTCAGGTGATCTGCCCACCTCGGCTTCCCAAAGTGCTGGCATTACAGGTGTGAGCCACTGTGTCGAGCCTTTGAGCACCTTTTTATATGCCTGTTTGCCATTTGTATGTCTTCTTTTGAGAAATGTCTAGCTGGGACTACAGGCACACGCCACCACACCAGCTAATTTTTATGGTTTTTTGTTTGTTTGTTTGTTTTTAATAAAGATGAGGTTTTACCATGTTGCCAAGGCTGGTCTCAAACTTCTGAGCTCAAGCAATCCACCTACCTTGGCCTCCCAAAAGTGCTGGGACTACAAACCTGAGCCACCATACCCAGTGTATTCTGCCCATTTTAAAATCAGATTATTAATTCTTTTCATATTCAGTTGTTTGAGCTCTAATACTATTATTATAATAATTATTCTTAATCCCGTCAGATAGTTTGCAAATATTTTCTCCAATTCTGCCTGTTGTCTCTTTACTTTGTTGATTATTTCCTTTGCTGTGCAGATGCTTTTTAACTTGATGTGATCCCATTTGTACATTTTACCTTTGGTTGCGTGTGCTTTTGGGGTATGATGCAAGAAACCTTTGCCCAGAGCAATGTCTTGGAGAGTTTCTCCAATATTTTCTTTTAGTAATTTCATAATTTTCAGCCTTAGATTTTAAGTATTTAACCATTTTGATTTGACTTTTGTATATGGAGAGAGATAGGGGTCTAGTTTCATACCCCTTCATATGGATTTACAGTTTTCCCAGTACGGTTTATTGAATAAACCATTCCTTCCCCAGTGTATGTTCTCGGCACCTTTGTTGAAAATAAATTCATTGTAGATGTATGGATTTATTTCCAGGCTTTCTATTCTGTTCCACTGATTTGTGTGTGTCTGTTTTTATGCCAGTAGTATGCTGGCACTACTATAACTCTGCCTTAAAACTTGAAGTTAGATGATTTCTCCAGTTTTCTTCTTTTTGCTCAAGATGACTTTGGCTATTCTGGGTCTTTTGTGGTTCCCCATAAACTTTAGAACTATTTTGTCTATTTTTGTGAATAATGCCATTGATATTTTGATAGCAATTGCATAAATCTATAGATTGCTTTGGGTAGTACGGACATTTTAACAATATTGATTCTTTTAATCCATGAACATGGAGTATATTTCCATTTTTGTGTGTCCTCTTCAATTTATTGCATCAGTGTTTTTTAGTTTTTATTGGAGAGATCTTTTACTTGTAAATGAGATTTTTTAAAATTTCTTTTTCAGTTTGTTGTTGCCATAGAAATGCTACTGATTTTTATATGTAAATATTGTATCCTACAACTTTACTGAGTTTGTTTACCAGTTCTAATAGTTTTATGGTATAGTCCTTAGGTTTTTCCAAATATAAGGTCATATCATCTGTAAACGAGGATAATTTGACTTCTTTTTTTTTCTCTTATCTGATTGTTTTAGCTAGTACTTCAAGTCCTATGTTGAATAAAAGTGGTAAAAGTGGACACCCTTGTCATATTCTAGATCTTAGAGGAAAGGCTTTCCGTTTTTCCCCATTCAGTACTGGCTATGGATCTGTCATATTTGGCTTTTATTGTGTTGAGATATGTTCCTTCTATACCCTGCTTTTTTAAGGGTTTTTATCATAAAGGGATGTTGAATTTTATCAAATGGTTTTTCAGAATCAATTGAAATAATGATAGGGCTTTTGTTCTTCGTTCTGCTGATATGATGTATCACATTGATTTCTTTATGTTATACCATCCTTGCATCCCTGGGATAAACCTCGCTTGGTCATGATGAATCATCTTTTTAATGTGTTGTTGAATTTGGTTTGTTGGTGCTTTGTTGAGAATATTTGCATCAACGTTCATGAGAACACGGCCTGTAGTTTTCTTTCTTTTTCTTTTTTAATGTATCTTTGGTTTTGGTATCAGGGTAATTCTAGCCTTATAGAATGAGTTTGAAAGTATTCCCTCCTCCTCTTTTTTTCAGAATAGCTTGAGTAGGATTGATATTAGTTCTTTAAATGTTTGGTAAAATTTATCAGTGAAGCCATTAGGTCTCAGACTTTTTTTTTTTTTTTTTCTGGGAGACATTTAACTATGGCTTCACTCTCACTACTTGTTATTTGTCTATTAAGATTTCCAGTGTCTTACTGGTTTGATCTTGGTAGGTTGTATGTGTCTCAGAATTAATTCATTTCTTTTAGGTTTTCCAATTTATTGGCATACGGTTGCCCATAGTAGTCCCCAGTGATCCTTTGAATTTCTTGTTATAAATTGTCATGTCTCTTTTCTCATCTCTGACTTTATCTGAGTCTTCTCTCTTTTTTTCCTAGGCTGGCTAAAAGTTTCTTTTTTTTCTTATCTTTTCAAAAAATGAAATTTTCACTTTGTTGATTTTTGTGATATGATATTTCACATTGATTTTTTTGTTTCAGTTGCATTTGTTTCTGCTCTGACCTTTCTTTTCTTCTAATAATTTGGAGCTTGTTTTCCTCTTACTTTTCTAGTTCTTTAAGATGCATCATTAGGTTGTTTATTTGAAGTTTTCTACTTTTTAAATGTAGGCACTTATTGCTATAAACTTTCCTCTTAGTGCTTTTGCTGTATCCCACAGGTTTTGGTATATTTTATTTCCATTTTCATTTAAGAAATTTTTCAATTTTCTCCTTTATTTCTTCATTGACTCACTGGTCATTCAGGAGCATATCATTTAATTTCTATGCACTTTTATAGTTTCAAAAGTTTCTCTTGTAATTGATTTCTGGTTTTATTCCTTTGTGGTCAGGTAAGATTCTTGATGTGATTTCAATGTTTTTGAAATTTTTAGGACTTGTCTTGTAGCCTAACTTATGGTCTATCCTTGATAATAATCTATGTGCTGAGGAGAAGAATGTGTATTCTGCAGCCATTGATGAAATGTTCTGTAGCTGTCTATTAGGTGCATTTGGTCTAGAGAGCAAATTAAGTCTAATGTTTCTTTGTTGATTTTCTGTCTGAAAGACCTGTCCAATGCTTACAGTGGAGTGTTGAAGTCTTTATCTATGATTGCATTAGGGTCTATCTAGCTCTTTAGCTCAAATAATATTTGCTTTATATGTCTGGGTGCTCCAGTGTTGGGTGCATATATATATTTACAATTGTTATATCTTCTTGCTGAATTAACCTTTTTATCACTATATAATGACCTTCTTTGTCTTGAAATCTATTTTTTTCTGATAGAAGTAAAGCTACTTCTGCTCTTTTTTGGTTTCCATTTGTATGGAATATCTTTTTTCACCTTTTTATTTTCAGTTTGTGTGTGTGTGTGTGTGTATATATATATATGCACACACACATATATGTATTTTTTTTTTTTTTGAGGCAGAGTCTTGCTCTGTCACCTAGGCTGGAGTGCAATGGCACAATCTTGGCTCACTGTAACCTCCACCTTCCAGGTTCAAACAATTCTCCTGCCTCAGCCTCCCAAGCAGCTGGCACTACAGGCGTGTGCCACTATGCCCAGCTAATTTTTGAATTTTTGTATTTTTAGTAGAGATGAGGTTTCACCATATTGGCCAGGGTGGTTCTTAAACTCCTGACCTCATGATCTGCCTGCCTCAGCTTCCCAAAGTGCTGGGATTACAGGTGTGAGCCACCACACCCAGCAATCTGTGTATGTCTTTATATTTGAAGTGTGTTTCCTGTAGGTAGCAGATCCTTGGATCTTGTTTTTAATCCAATCAACCACTCTATAACTTTTTATTGAAGAGTTTAGTCCGTTTACTTTTACTGTTATTATTGATAAGTAAGAACTTATTATTGCCATGTGATAGTTACTATTTTTCAGTATTATTTGGAAAAAAAAAGTAAGGGCCCTAAATTGATCACCAAAATGTTTTTAGTTTTGTTTTACTATTTCACTGATTTACAACAAAACAAAACAATCTGGAAACTACTCCTTTACAGTGTGCAGTATAGAGAAAGGAGATAAAAGGATGGAGGGGTTGAGATTAATAGAAACTGGCCAGAATATAGAGTCTCAGTGTAGTGACTTTCTGCAGGCAGAATGGGGCCCCAAAGGTTCTGTTCAGGTGCTAATCAGGCACCCACATAAAACAGGCCACAGTTAAGAGTACATTTATTTCCAATGAATAATCATGTAAACCAGAAATAAAAATCTAAGCCCCCAAATGACTGAATAGACCCTTCTCTCAGCCAACAAGATCCAAAGAAACCTGAATAAGTGGTTCAGGCCGTGATGAGAAAAGAGGGTCAGACATGCCTCATTATGCTCTCCTCCCTTTGGAGTTCAGGCAAAACTGAGTAGCATTAACATTAAAACAGAGATCTTAAGACTGAAAAAACAGACCATGTAGCAATAAGATACTAAATTCCAACCTGACTCTAGTGTAGCATCATATGACAAATAGCAGGCCCTAAAAGAAATAAAAATATTTTACTCCAAAATATATTTCTTTGACATATTTTTAAATGGCCCTGCACAGCTGTCTCTTTTGGGAGAAATTTGCATTCTGTAGAGAATCTTCTTCCCTTTCTAGGTCTTTTCTAGAAAGTTTAACACCTTTTAAAGGTCTTAATAGGGAACATTGACCATCTATTTTCTCTAAAAGTAGCCACTTAGGAGATTTCATTTACATGATGAGAACCTTGGTCTTCACAACTACTTATCTATTTTTTTTTTTTGAGATGGAAGAGTCTCGCTCTGTAGCCCAGGCTGGAGTGCAAAGGTGTGCTCTCGGCTCACTGCCACCGCCAGCTCCTGGTTTCAAGCGATTCTCCTGCCTCAGCCTCCCAAGTAGCTGGAATTACAGGCACATGCCACCACACCAGGCTAATTTTTGTATTTTTAGTAGAAACTGAGTTTCACCATGTTAGTCAGGCTGGTCTTGAACTCCTGATCTCAAATGATCTGCCTGCCTCCCAAAGTGTTGGGATACAGGCGTGAGCCACGGCACCCAGGCCACAACTACTTATCTTAACCCAGACACTCCTTTCTATTGATTCCAGATTTTTAGATAATAACTTAACTCTTTCGACCATTGCCAATCAGAAAATCTCTGAATCTACTTATAATCTATACACCTGCCCTTTGAGTTGTCCTGCCTTTTTGGACTGAACATGTGAATGTATACCTCACATGTAATGATTGATGTTTTATGTCTCCCTAAATGTATAAAACCAAGCTGTAACCTAACTGCCTTGGGCACATGTCCTCAAGACCTCTTTAAAATGTGCCTCAGGCCATGGTCACTCGTATTTGGCTCAGACTAAATCTCCTCAAATATATTACTGAGTTTGGTATTTTTGTCAATGATCATCTCTAACTCCAAGTTGCAACAGATAAGCCCGGTTGCCTCAGTTTTAAAACAATGATTTTTAAACTCTAACATGCAGAAGAAGCATCTGAAAAATTAAACTCTAGAGTCCAGAACCTACCCACAGAGACTCTGATTCAATCGATCTGGAGCATCTGCATTTTAAACAATCCTCCTGGGAATTGCTGATGTAGGTGGTCCCCATGGTCCCCAGGCCAGCCAGACATTGAAAACACTGTGCTGAAAGACAAACACTGACCAATCTGCTCTCTCCTATGTATCCAAAGGTCCACTCACTCCAAACCTCTACCTTTACCTGCCTCTGTCTGATATTGCATCTGTGTCCATAAAACTTTTTTGTCCACAAAACTTTTTTTGCAGGGGGCCTTAGTAATCAAAAGATGAAGAGAAATCAAAAGAGAAATTAGATGGCTAACTCCTGGATCAAAATGAAGTCCATGTCAGTTTTTGGCAGCTTATTTAAAACTCACGAGTATTGTGAATACCTGTGGGTTCTGAGAGAAAGGAGCACACCTTCTACCTCCCCATCACTGCATCCAATCCATCTCTAGCAAGAGGCAAATTTTCTTCTGCAGGACTATATTGTACAAGAAGCAGCAGCATTCTTTTTCTTAGAGCAGATGCTTAGGTGTTTGTTCATGATCAACTATCTGAGTTTAGCACCACAGGTTTTCAGATGCCCCAGGAGAGAAAACATAGCTTAAAAAGCTACCTACTCTAAATTGGCTGGGCGTGGTGGCAGGTGCCTGTAGTCCTAGCTACTCGGGAGGCTGGGGCAGGAGATTCCCTTGAACCTGAGCGGAGGTTGTGGTGGGCCAAGATCACGCCACTACACTCCAACCTGGGCAACAGAGCGAGACTGGGTCTCAAAAAAATATAAATAAATAAATAAATAAATAAATAAATAAATAAATAAATAACTACCTACCTATTCTGAATGTAGCTGATGTAGAAAAACAAAGGTGGACCTTAATGTGGAAATTGGCTCTTTTGTTTTATCAAAATCACTGAATTTCACTGACTTTACCTTTAGCCTATGCTCATGACACTTGTCTATTTTCTTGTTTTAATCAGCACTTACTGTTGCTGTCAGATTTTAATCATTTATTTGCAAAAATCTGGACCAACATTCATGCAGATAGCCCAAAAGAAAGGAAAAACAACCTTTCCTAAGAACCCCCTATTAGAGTTTGCATCCTGGTGTTTATCAAGAATCATAAAGACTTTTGAAAAGACTTCACAGGTAGGTAAAGCTCTCAAAGAGACTGATTTACAAAATGCCATCTTGGGGCCAAACATACTCCTCAAAGACTTGAGTTTCTGGAGAAGTGAATTTTAGGGGCCTAGGAACAAAGCCTAGATTTGGTAAGCTTAGGAGGATAGCTGAAGCAAGGAAATTCTCTGCTTTACGTACAAAATAATTGAAAAAGGAGATGTAACAGTGAGAAGTGTGGGGGAAGGGTGCTCATTCCTGGGTTAGAAGAACAGAAAAGGACCATATTTTGCTTTTTAATTTTTTTTTATGCAAGGCAGATGGGCTGTTGATCGATACTAAATAAATCCTTGAATAAAATGAATCTCTCTGGCACTGGGGAGGGGTGGTGATGGAGGGAGTCGAGGGAGGATGGGAAGTGCCTTGTGCATATGGAACAGATAACTTTTTAAGGAAAGGGGGATTAAAAACAAGAACCTCAGGGCATTTAATAATGGTGGTGTTTTATTCTTACTTTACGTGGATTATTGGGGATTACCTGCTAAAAGCATGAGCCCAGTCTAGAGTTACTTTTTGACTCACCCTTCCTTTTCTCTCATTGAAAATCTTCTGTCTCTTCCATGATTTTCATTTGGCTGATGGCTGACCAACTCAGAATGCAAAACAAGTTTTCCTGATAAATGGAAGGCTCTACACAATCAACCTTCACTATGGGTTTTACTGTCAAATTCCACCTTTATAAAATCAAAAAGCCCAATTAAATGCATTAAACAGTAGATCCATAAAAAGCTTTTCAACCAACTGCAATGGCTTAAAGCATTGAGCTGCTGAAGCTCAGCCGGTGAGTGGCAGAATATGGGCTGAAACCCAGGCATCAATAGCAAAGTGCTAGCTTTTCATCCCACCACGCAATCTCTGCAGGCTTTAGGTCATGCATGTTTATGAATACACTTTGCCTCTCAAACATCACCGATTACCTGCATTTCAAAAGGAAGAGTCTTTCCTTGGGCTTTGTGGAGACAGAAGAAAAAGAAATTTTAAGCTGAAACCCAGCACAGGTGAGATTTAGCCTCTATAAATTCAATTTGGGGATTCTAGACACATGGGATAGTCTAGATATATGGTGTTGGGCTTCCCCTTTGCCCTTGGAAGGTTTGTTGAAAAATTTTTAGCTTACAAAAGACAGACTAATTTGAGAAAAGGGATATGAATTTATTAATGTGTACTCAAGGGATAATCACAGACTGATTACCCAATATACCATTGGAGTCAAAATACTTACATAGCTTTGTTTCACAGAGGGGTAGGGAGAGATGGGAAAATATGGATAATTTTGAGGGTTTAGTAAATGATTTTTAGGAATAATTTTTTTTTTTTTTTTTGAGACAGGGCCTCACTCGGTCACCCAGGCTGGAGTGCAGTGGTGCAACCTCAGCTCATTGCAACCTCCACTTCCTGGGTTCAAGCCATTCTTGTGCTTCAGCCACCCTGAAACTGCCTTTGCAAGAGATCTAACTATTTAACCGACTCCATCTTGCTTCTAACCTCCAAGCTGTCTTTGGCCATTCTTGGGCCTAGGCTGAACTAACTTTGGGAGAAACTTAGTTTATAGTTTAAAAAAAATACAATAACAGCCTTTTCCCAAAGCAGGCCTCCTTCTTGCCTGGAGACTAGATTATCTTTATAGGACTGACATTAGCCACAAGATTAGAAATTATGGTTTAGGAGTCATGCATCTGGAGGATAGAAGATTCTGACCCTCTCTAAACCGTCCTGAGATCAGTGCTTGAGATATTTTGCAGACCCTGTACTTGATGGATCAGCCGGCACCACACAGATTAATAAACTGGCTCAGGTGATCTTATGGCCCCCACCCAGGAACTAACAGAGAGCAAGAAGACAGCTTTGACTCAGTGATTTCATCTCTGACCAATCAGCACTCCTGGCTCACTGGCTTCCTCCGACCTACCAAGTTATCCTTAAAAACTCTGCGCCCCGAATGCTCAGAGACTGATTTGAGTAATAAAACTCCAGTCTCCCACACAGCCAGCTCTGGGTGAATTACCCTTTTTCTATTGCAATTCCCCTGTCTTGATGGATCGGCTCTGTCTAGGCAGCAGGCAAGGTGAACCCCTTGGGTGGTTACAACCCGAGTAGCTGGGATTACAGGAAAGTGCCACCATGCCCAGCTCAGCTAATTTTTGTATTTTTAGTAGAGACAGGGTTTCGCCATGTTGGCCAAGCTGCTCTTGAACTCCCAGCCTCAGGTTATCGGACGATTTAGTGGGTTTGAAGAACACAAAAATGGCCTGGTATAAGCTCTGTTGGGCCCACAGAGTGGACAATGGTTTGTGACAAGTCTGTCCAGATGTGTTGACCGACTTCTGTCTTTCTTCCTGCAATATGAGTACAGTTAACGGAAACTCAGGGAAGGGATCAGAGATAATTGTTTTCCTTTTGGGGAGTGTGACAGTTAATATTGAATGTCAACTTGACTGGATTAAAGAATGCAAAGTATTGGTCTGGGGTGTGTCTGTAAGGGTGTTACCAAAGGAGATTAACTTTTGAGTCAGCGGACTGGGAAAGGCAGACCCACCCTCAATCCGGGTGGGCACCATCTAATCAGCTGCCAGTGAAGCAAGAATGAAAGCAGGCAGAAGAAAAGGGAAAGAGAGACTGGCTTAGCCTCTGAGCCTTCATCTTTCTCCTGTGCTGGATGCTTCCTGCCTTTTAATATCAGACTGCAAGTTCTCCAGCTTTGGGACTTGGACTGGCTTCTCACAACATCTCTCTCACAGGGTTGTTGTATTTGTAATATAATACACAGAATATGCAAATACTCAGTAAATATTACTTTCATTTCCCTCCTTTCTCTGTCTTCATCCCACCTATTTCCAAACTCCTTAGTCCAACCAAGACTCCTCAGTGCTGCCGTGCCCAAATGCCTCAGTCATGCTTCATCCATTTGGCTCTTCGAGTCTCCTATTAGCAGAACTCCCACATTTGATAAATTCCACATTAATAAATTCTTATACTTTTTTTTCTATTAATCTATCGATTGTCAGTTCATTTCAACAGACTTAGACATGAAACTTCACTGGAGAAGAAAAATATCTCCTGACTCCTACATTATCCACATCACCTCTAAACAGAAGCTGTAGAGCAGGATGATATTAACAGGAAGACTAGAGTTAGGCAGAGTGGAGGCCAAATGCTTAAACTCTTCCTCCTACATAATGGGAATAATAATAGTATCTTTCTCCTAGATGTTTTTTTATTCCTCACTTGACATTGGTGGGAATAAATGTGACGTTATATTTAAAGCACTCTGGAAGGGCCCTTTATGTAGAATGCCAGTATGTTATAAAGGATGTTGTTAATGATAAGGAAGATGGTGATAATGACATGATGATGAAAACATACATTTTCCATGTAATACACTGAAGAGCTCTCAGTAGGCTAAGCGCATATGGTTAAGTATTCTTCTCTATAAAATACAATGGCACGTCAGTCCAAAGCCAAATGGCAACTCTCCATAAATAGACATCCACCTTTATGTCCTGTTATGGCTGATGAGGATGTGGCATGGTGCCTCGAGGTGCATCAAGAACTTTCACATCCATAATCTTTTTTAGCCCTCACAGCTGCCCTTGAAGGTAGAGAGTGAGGGCATAGCAATGTAGTATAGACCACTGGACACGAGTCGGGCTTGAGTTCCACACTAGCCCTGTGACTTTGAACAAGTCCTTTCACCATTGTAGTCTCCAATTGCTCACTTGTGAATTGGGATACAATTCCTGTTTTGTGGGATCCGTACTCTTGTGGGAATCAACAGGGAGACTGTATGTCAAAGTGCTAAACCACCCTGCCCACGTACAAAGATCTGATCTGCCCTTATTTCAGAAGATAAGGAAACTAAAATTGACAGAAATGACCTGACATGTGCAAAACCTCTCAGCTTGGAAGAGGGAGAGGCAGAATAGGAAATTGGGTCAGTGTGTCTTCCTTCACACAGCACTGCTTCCTGACCGCTGACATTCCCTGCAGGCCCTTCACTGCCGAGGCAAAGTAAGAGAAAGACTCAGGTCACACAGACCCCTGTGGTCAGAGTTTGCAAAGCAGACCTGGCCAACAGATCACTGCACCATGTCCCCACAGGTCAGGACACCACCTCTCTGTGGGAAGCACAGCTTCCTGTATCAGGCTCTGTGCCAAACCAAAGCCCTTCGCAGGTATTTAACTCTTTGCTACGTCCCAATTTATACTAGGTTCATGAGACGCAGAGTGAAAGTGAGGAGGTGCAGGGTTTAATGTCTCTGTGGAAACACTTGTGGCCATTATGAATTTGTCAGAGGCATATGAACCAGAGCAACTCCATCTTAAATAGAAGCTGGGTAAAATGAGGCTGAAACCTACTGGGCTGCATTCCCAGACGGTTAAGGCATTCTGAGTCACAGGATGAGATCAGGAGGTCAGAACAAAATACAGGTCATAAAGACCTTGCTGATAAAACAGTTTGCAGTAAAACAGCTGGCCAAACCCACCAAAACCATAACAGTGATGAGCGTGACCTCTGGTTGTCCTCACTAATACACTCCCACCGGGCCAAGACAGTTTACAAATGCCATGGCAACGTCAGGAAGTTACCCTATATGGTCTAAAAAGGGGAGGCATGAACAATCCACCCCTTGATTACGTATCATCAAGAAATGACCATAAAAATTGGCAACAACAGCCCCTTAGGGCTGTTCTATGGAGTAGCCATTCTTTTTTTCCTTTATGTTCTTAATTAAATTTGCTTTCACTTTGCACTGTGGACTTGTCCTGAATTCTTCCTTACGGTAGCTCCAAGAACCCTCTTTTTGGGTCTGGATCAGGATCCCTTTCTGGCAACAAATTGATCATTTAACTCACTCTTTTGTTTTTTTCTCTTTTTTGTTGAGATGGAGTTTTGCTCTGTCACCAGTGGCGCTATCTTATCTCACTGCAACCTCCGCCTCCCAGGTCCAAGTGATTCTCCTGCCTCCACCTCCTAAGTAGCTGGGACTACTGGCACGCACCACCACACGTTTTTGTATTTTTAGTAGAGACAGGGTTTCTCCATGTTGGCCAGGGTGGTCTCAAACTCTTGACCTCCCAAAGTGCTGATTACAGCATATCTTTATGCACTGCACCCAGCATATCTTTCTTTTAATTCAAGGTAACAATAGTTGTCATTTCTTGAGTGCTTCATATGGGTACTTTACTCATGTTATCTCATTTAATCCTCACTACAGCCCTGTGAGAATGTAGGTGTTATTATTATCATCATCTCTCAAATGAGAAACTTTAGACCCTTACAGATTAGGTTATACTTCCAAGGTCATGCAACCATGTTGGCTGCCTCAGAAGTTCGTGTTCTTGAGAAACCCTGCCTCAGTGTTTCTCAAGAAATGGCCTACAGGCTACATATATCAAAATCAGCTGATGCACACTCCTTCCCCTAACCCCACCCTCACCTATCGAATCAGACAGGGAGTGGGAGCAAGAATGGGAGCCCAAAAATCTGCATTTCACAAGGCTTACAGTTGAGTCCCATAGCCATCCAAGTTTGAGAACCACAGCCGCACTCCCCAGCCTCCCAGAAGCATTCAGTCAAAAGACAGACAAGGAAGGAAACAGTGTGACCTTCAATACTGAATGTTTCTTTGGCATCATTGTGGACAAAAAAAGCCAAGTCCCTTTCCCCTTACGATTTGCTGAATAACCTGCACAGCTCTTCTTTAGTAGGTCTGAGTGGGACAAGGTTGTTTCTGTTGATTGACAGGGATTTTAGCATGAATATTTAATGGGCAGGGCAGCTGGTACAGTTGGCTAATGTGATATTTCAAGTTCTACTTTCACACTGCAGGGATTTGCCCTCCCTTAATGCATGTCTACATCCTGTCCCAGTCCTTCCAACAGCATTTCCCACACAGATAATGCCAGTTCAGCGAGCCTCTATTTCCCAGTCCTCAGAGTAAGCTAGCACTTATTCTTATTTTGAGATAAGACCCTTCATGGTATTGGAAAGCTACTGGGCATTCTCTTGATTTTTACCATTTCCTGTCCAGGCCCTCTATGCCATCTTGGTTAAAACCCATTGTCAGAATCCACTTGGCTGATGTCTTTTAGATGAGTCACTCGCACCTTTACCATTCTCTCTCTGTATCATCTCTATATCTTTCTCTATCTCTCTGTCTCTATCTCTGTCTCTCTCCTCCTTCCAGCCTCTGATGTTTCCCAACTTGCAAAATATTTGGTTCCAATATTGTACTTGTGGTTTATTTGAGCCAATTAGGGGGACAGAGAATACTGTCATCAAGATGAACAGTCTTGCTTGCTGTGTTTTTTGAAAATTCTTGGAGAGTAATTTCATACAACTAACATTATTCTTAATAATGAAGAACTGCTGGGCACCATGGCTCATGCCTGTAATCCCAACACTTTGGGAGGCCGAGGCAGGTGGATCACCTGAGGTTGGGAGTTCGAGACGAGCCTGACCAACATGAAGAAACCCCATCTCTACTAAAAATACAAAATTAGCCAGTGTGGTGGCACAAGCCTGTAATCCCAGCCACTTGGCAGGCTGAGGCAGTAGAATCACTTGAACCTGGGAGACAGAGGTTGCAATGAGCTGAGATCGTGCCATTGCACTCCAGCCTGGGTGAAAAGAGTGAAATTTCATCTCCAAAAATAAAATAGTAATAATAATAATAGTAATAATAATGAAGAACTAAATGCTTTCCCCTTAAGTTGGGAACAAGGCAAGGATGTTTACTCTTACCCTTCTATAAGGTAAATAAATAAATAAATAAATGCTTTCTGATTGGACAGGAAAATGTAAAACTGTCTTTATTCAAAATAAATGCTTTCTGATTGGACAGGAAAATGTAAAACTGTCTTTATTCACTAATAACACAATATCGTTTATAGAAAATCCTAAGGAATCCACAAAAAACTAGTGGAACTGATAAACAGTTTGTGAGGTTATAAGATTCAAGAACAATACAACAAAAACCAATTATACTTCTATATATTAACAACAAACAATCCAAAAATAAAATTAGGAAAACAATTTCATTTATAATAGCACCAAAAATTTATGTAGCAATAAATGTAATAAAAAGAAATAGGAAATGTACACTAAAAACTACAAAACATACATGAGATACATTAAAGAAGATCTAAATAAGTGTGAAGACATTCCATGTCCATATTCACAGACTCAATATTGTCAAGGTGGCAATTTTTCTCAAATTGATTTATAAATTCAACACATCCCTATCAAGATCATAGCAGCTTTTGTGTGTGTGTGTGTGTGTGTGTGTGTGTGTGTGTAATTCACAAATGAATTTTAAAATTTATATGAAAATGTAAAAGACCTAGAAAAATCAAAATAATTTTTCAAAAAGAGAACAAAGGTGGAGAATTACTACTACTAAATATTAAAATTTACTCTAAGGCCATAGTAGTCAAGTCAGTGTAGTATTAATGAAAGGATAGGCATAGAGATCAATGAAACAGAATTGAGAGTCCAGAAATAAACCTTACATTTATGGTGAATTGATTTTCAACTAAGGTGGCAAAACAATTCAATGAGGAAATTATAGCCTTTCCAACAATGGTGCTGGGACAATTATTAATAGACACCCATATACAGAAAAGTGAACTTCCCTCATAAAATACACAAAGATTATCTCATAGACCTTAATGTGAGATCATAGACACTGCTGGTGGGAATGTAAAAGATATAGACACTTTAGAAAACAGCTTGGTAGTTTTTTTCCTTTTTTTTTTTTGAGACGGGGTCTCACTCTGTTGCCCAGGCTAGAGTACAGTGGTGTGATCTCAGCTCATCGTAACCTCCACCTCCAGGGTTCAAGTGATTCTCCTGTCTCAGCCCGAGTAGCTGGGACTACAAGTGTGCACTACCATGCCTGGCTAATTTTTTTTGTATGTTTAGCAGAGACAGGGTTTTGCCATGTTGGCCAGGCTGGTCTCAAACTCCTGACCTCAAGAGATCCACCCGACTTGGGCTCTCAAAGTGCTAGGATTACAGGCATGAACCACCATGCCCAGCTGGCAGTTTTTCAAAATGCCAAACAGACTTATTACATGACCCAGCAATTCCATTCCTAGATATCTAACAAAAATAAATGAAAATATATGTCCATGCAAAAACTTGTACATGAATGTGCATAGCAGCATTATTCATAATAGCCAAAATGTGAAAACAACTCAAATGTCCATCAACTAATGAATGAATAAATAAAAACAATGGACTATTATCATCAGTAAAAAAAGAATGAAGTACTGATATATGCTACAACGTAAATGAACCTCAAAAACATTATGCCATACAAATAAAGCCAGTCACAAGAGACCACATATTGTATAATTCCACTCATATGAAATGTTCAGAACAGGCAAATTTATAGAGACAGAAAGTAGATTACTGATTACCCAGGGTAGGAGGAGGGAGAATGAAGAATGACTACTCGGATATGATGTTTCCCTTGCAGATGATGGCAATATTCTAAAGTAAGAGTAATAAGAGTATGATGATAATACCAAAAAACAATAAAAACCACTGAATTGTACACTTTAAACAGGTGAACTTTATAGCACATAAATTCTATCTCAATAAAACTATTTTTTTGTTGTTGTTTAAAAAAAAACTAAAAATAACAAAAACCACACCATGAAGAAAAGGAAAAGACAGACTGGAAGAAACTATTTGCAGATTATATATACAATAAAGAACTTGTATCCAGAATATATAAAGAACATTTGCAACTCAATAAGAAGACAGATGATCCAATTATAAAATAGGAAAAATATTTAAATAGACAATTCACCAAAGAAAAGATACAATGGCTAATAAGCATGTGAAAAGATGCTCAATAATATTATCAGCCATTAGTTGTTAGAGAAATCTAAGTTAATTTTTTAGTTTTTATTTTTTTAAGATGGAGTCTCACTCTGTCACTGAGGCTAGAGTGTACTGGCATGATCTCAACTCATTGCAACCTCTGCCTCCCGGGTTCAAGCAATTCTCCTACCTCGGCCTCCCGAGTACCTGGGATTACAGGTGTGCACCACCATGCCTGGCTAATTTTGGTATTTTTAGTAGAGATGGGGTTTTGCCATGCTAGTCAGGCAGGTCTCAAACTACTGACCTCCAGGGATCTGCCCACCTCCGCCTCCCAAAGTGTTGAAATTACAGGCGTGAGCCACCATGCCAAGCTGAGAAATCCATATTATAACTACAATGTTATATCACTTTATATCTACTGGAATGGCTATTAGCAAGAAGACAGATACTTGTAATAATCAGTGTTGGGAAGGATATGTTGAAATTGGAGTGCTCATACTTTGCTAGGGGAATATAAAATGGTACAGCCCATTTGGTAAACAGTTTGGCAGTTTCTCAAAAAGTTTCACATTAAGTAATCATGCAACCCAGCAATTCTACTTCTAAGAATCTAGAGAAATGAAAACACATATTCACACAAGGCATGTTTGTGAATTTTCATAGCAGCTTTGTCATAGCCAAAAACTGGAAACAATCCAAATATTCATCAACTGATAAAGAGATAATGTGATATATCTATAAAAATATTTTCTTTATTACTATTCAGCAAAAAAAAGAGAGAAAGAAGAAAAGGAAGGAAGGAGAGAGAAAGAGAAAAGAAAGAGAAAGAGGAGGGAAGGAAGGAAGGAAGGAAGGAAGGAAGGGAGAGATAGAAAAAAACAAATAAATGATAAGTTTTTAGAAGACAATTCTCCATGGTCTGAGACACTGATTGCCTGTTCCAGACCATCCTTTCAAGGATGATTGTGCGGCAAACAGCTTCAGCTTTGGAAGATTGAGATAATACCTCACTCTAAAGCAGACAGATGGCTTGTTTGATATCCAGTTTAATAAAGACAATGTCTCTCTCCAAGGCAAAGGTTGAATAGGTTTGCTTGAAGCCTCTTATAAAAAATTAGGGCCAGGCATGGTGGCTTACACCTGTAATTTCAGCACTTTGGGAGGCCAAGGTGGGCGCATCACTTGAGCCCAGGAGTTTGAAACCAGCCTGGGCAATATAGTAGGACCCTCTCTCTCCAAACAAAACAAAACAAAACCAAAATTAGCTGAGTACATGCCTGTAGTCGCAGCTACTTGGGAGGCTGAGGTAGGGGGATGGCTTGAGCCCAGGAAGTTGAGGCTACAGTGAGCTGTGATCATGCTACTGCACTCCATCCTGGGTGACAGTATAGTTAATTGCGTAAGTGCAATAAGAATCTGTTTTCTTTTGTAACAGGACACAATTGGAGAAATTGGTTAATTTATGAAGGCCTTGACTGGAATGGCATGCTTCCTTTAAAGAATCAAAGTTGACTTGTACAGCCAATTAAAGCCTGTTGGGGAATCTGGCCTCATACCTTGTCCACACAGAATCCCTGTACAAGGTTCCTGACCTGTGGTTAAGTAAAGAATATCACTTTCTAACAGGCCCAGCAACCCCAAGTTATCTTGGGACCTCAAGAGGAGAGAAATTTACCCAACTCATAGGTATTTGAGGGTACAAACTCATGACTGGGCTTGGCTTTTAAAAACTCTTATCTGAGATTCTTCATGGAACAGAATTCTACCAAAGCCAATTTAAAAAGCGTAAGTGAAAAATAATTATTCTTGCTGCATTTTATGCAAATAATCAGAGCAAGTATAGTAAGACTAAAGTTTATTTTGTAAACAAATCAGTGTGTCATGATTAGTTTTCAATAAAAATGAGGCCTGGAGAGAGAAAAATTATGCTTCCAAAGAAAAACTATACCTGTTCTCTAGGTTTTCTTCTGCAGTTTAGACTAAATTCTAAATTCTTTGTGGGTTAGAAGTCCCCAAACTAATGCTTTCAAATCTTTGCTTTTAAAATTGGGAATTGTACTCCTTATCCTAGGATTTGTTATTTATCTGTTCACTTAAACACTGTACTAAAACTATAGATGAAAGTACTAATGTTTTCGCTGTGCAAGCCTTGAAAGTCCAGCCAGGCCTGCATGCGTACACTCAGACAGGTGCAAAGTGGTTCCACTCTTCTCACCTTGGGGTTCACTCCCTTTCCCACTACATCCCTGTCAGCAAGAAGCCACAGCGATCAATGGTCTTTTCCCATCTTCATACTCTACACCTCAAGATTAAGGTGTTATGTTATAAAACCTAAAGGAAGGGATTGAAACCACCTTTGCAAAATTAGGACTGAGACAGTGAAAGAGATCTAACTTAACTGACTCCATCTTGCTTCTAACCTCCAAGCTGTCCTTCATTTCTGGGCCTAGGCTGAACTAACTTTGGGAGAAACTTAGTTTATAGTTTAAACAAAGACAATAACAGCCCCCAGTCCAAGAGAAATAGGCAGCTGCTTGGGCTGGCTTCTGGATCCATCACTAGGGGAAGAGGGGCGACTGAACCATGGGGAGGTAGCCACAGGGCAATTCCCGTATGCGCCGCCAAATTTGTAACTGCCCAAGGGGTTCACCTTGCCCACTGCTTAGACAGATCCACTTCATCAAGACAGGAATTGTAAGAGACAGGGGAATTGCAAAAGAGAAAGAGTAATTCATGCAGAGCCAGCTGTACAGGAGACTGGAGTTTTATTATTACTCAGATTAGTCTCTCTAAGCATTCAGGGAGCAGAGTTTTAAGGATAACGTGGTGGGTGGGGAGAAGCCAGTGAGCCAGGAGTGCTGATTGGCCAGAGATGAAATCATAGGGAGTCAGAGCTGTCTTCTTGTGCTCAGTCAGTTCCTGGGTGGGGGCCACAGGATCAGATAAGCCAGTTTATTAATCTGGGTGGTGCTGGCTGATCCATCAAGTGCAGGGTCTGCAAAATATCTTAAGCACTGATCTCAGGAGCAGTTTAGAGAGGGTCAGAATCTTGTATCCTCCAGCTGCATGACTCCCAAACCGTAATTTCTAATCTTGTGGCTAATGTCAGTCCTACAAAGGCAATCTAGTCCCCAGGCAAGAAGGAGGTCTGCTTTGGGAAAGGGCTGTCACTGTCTTTGTTTAAACTATAAACTATAAACTAAGTTTTCCCCAATGTTAGTTCAGCCTATGCCCAGAAATGAACAAAGACAACCTGGAGGTTAGAAGCAAGATGAGTCAGTTAAGTTAGATCTCTTTCTCTGTCTCAGTCATAATTTTGCAAAAGCAGTTTCAATCCCAGCACTTTAGGAGGCCAAGGTGGGCAGATTACTTGTACTCGGGCATTCAAGATCACCCTAGCCAACATGGGTAAACTGTCTCTATAGAAAAATACAAAAATTAGCTGGGCTTGTTATGTGCTGTAGTCCCAGCTGCTTGCGGGGCTGAGGTGAGAGGATTGCTTGAGCCCCACAGGTCTAGGATGCAGTGAGCAAAGATTGAGCCACTGCACTCCAGCCTGGGTGACAGTAAGACCCTGTCTCAATTAAAAAAATTTTTTTAAATAATCATATTCCTTGTATACTTAGATATTCATAGCAATAATTCTTACCCCCAGATTTTTGTTTCATCCTGGCTATTCTTTTTTTTTCTTTTTATCTCTTTATGAAAACCTCATGTTTTCCTAAAATTAGAAAGATTGTTAGAAAAACTGAACTGAATGAAACACATACATCTGCCTTTCAAGGAAGGAAGTAAAAGAATGACCACAATCAGGTTCTGGAGTTTATCTGTTTTCAGTAATCTATGCATTATTCTACATTGCTCTAGATAACTCAGAGTTGTCTGAGATCAGTTTTTGTAAATGCTTAATTTTACCTGCTTTTTACAAGATGATCATTTAGCAAAAGAATTTCCAAATAATTCCTCATTTCAGCAGTAATAGGCAAGAGAAGAAGATCAAATCCTTGACTATTTACTTAGATGAACAGAAATACCCTTTTTTGAAATAATGGATATGCAAGATTTAGCCATTACAGGGTTAGGGTAAAATGAAAATCCTCTCAGTAATAGTTGAAATCTGAGAAAATCTTTCAAGAAAATTAAACACTTGATCAAAAAGAGGAGAGGGTTATTGATGAGAGCTGAGATTAAACAGCAGAGTTGTCTGAGAAGAGGCCTCAATTATAAGAAGCATGCAGTTAAAATATCCTCCCAGGGATCTGCTTTTCCTCAAGATATCGCTTTGGGAAAAAATGCAATAGGGTTTCATTTTTTTTTAACTAAGATAGAACATGTAAAGAAAATTTTAAAAAGTTAAGTTAGTAAAAGTTAGAACCAAGAGGAAGAATTTAGAAGTATATTTTTAGAATGATCTAAGAGATAGAAAACTGTTACCCTAAATTGGAGTCAAAGGCATTTTAAAAGTACACATCCATTAAGTTTTATTTTGTAAACTGAAATATAGAAGCAAACCAAAAGTAAGATACTATTGATTCACACTCACTGCCATGAAAGTAACTAAGCATTCCCATCATTTAAGTTTTCTGGCTCCTAAGAACACAGAAATCTCCAGAATGAGTCTGTTACTTGAGTCTCGTCTTTGTCAGTGACTCATCACGTGGTCCTGAAGAAGAACCACTCTCCCCTGTTGTATTTCTCCACTGGGAAGTAAGAGAATGCTTTACAGTCAAATGTTCACCATCATTATCATCACCAACCACCACCATCATCACCACAACTACCACGTCTTAACTGCCACCTAGTATGGACATTGTACCAGGTACTTTCTATAGTTCGTTGTTTATTTATTTATTGAGTCAGAGTTTCACTCTGTCACCCAGGCTGGAGTGAAGTGGTGCAATCTCGGGTTACTGCAACCTCCGCCTCCTGGGTTCATGTGATTCTCCTGCCTCAGCCTCCCAAGTAGCTGGGATTACAGGGGCCAGCCGTCATACCTGGCTATTTTTTGTATTTTTAGTACAGATGGGGCTTCACTATGTTGCTCAGGCTGGTCTTGAACTCCTGAGCTCAGGAAATCTGCCCCCTCAGCTTCTCGAAGTGCTAGGATTACAGGCATGAGCCACTGAGCCTGGCCCATAGTTACTTAATTTGTATAAAAGCACCAAAGGTTAAAGTATTATTATTCCCACTTTACAGATGAAATAGCTGGTGTTCAGAGAATTCACAGTTAGTAAGCAAAATAGTTAAGTTCAAACCTAGTTCTGGGCAGGGCGTGGTGGCTCACGCCTGTAATCTCGGCATTTTGGGAGACTGAGGCAGGCAGATCACCTGAGGTCAGGAGTTTGAGACCAGCCTGGCCAACATGGTGAAACCCCACCTCTACTAAAGATACAAAAATTAGCCAAGCCAAGATCGTGCCTGCATTCCAGCCTGAGCCACAGGTGAGACTCCGTCTCCCAAAAAAAAAAAAAAAAAAAAAAAAAAATCCCTTCACTCTTTATCCCTGCCCCCGTGGTTCAATAGTTTAGTATTTCTTGTGAGTAATTGCATTTGTAACTGCAGCCAGTGCTTAGGTTGTCTTCATCACACTTGTGCTTAGAATTAGCTGAGTCCTTTGAAGGACAGTAAGGACTCTGCCTTGTCTGTGGGCATAAGGTTAACAGAGGATGGAGCCCTTCAACTCAATGGGGAATAGGCAGCTTGAGGCAGTCATCGTAACTAGGCTGTGAAGATAGCTGTGATGGGTCCTAGCAGCAGACAGACCAATCTCTGAGTTGGAAAAAACCCTCTTTCACACTCTACTCCAATACCATGCAGTCCCTTATAACATTCAAAGTTCTTTTTGATAGCATTTCAAGTATATATGCCTTCTCTTACAACATACTCCCTTTTGAGTAAATATACAAACAAAAAAGATTTTTATTGAAGCAGTATGTTAGAATTCTGGTTGAATGAGACAAAACCTCAACTTTTGCCTAAACAAAACAGATAAATCTATCGACTTACATAGCTAAATTGTGAGAAGGCAGGAATACAGCTGGCCTGAGAAAAGACAGAATTCAGAGGACCAGGTACTATCAGACTTATCTCTCTCCCTCTTCATGGGAACACTGGTGGCTCCAGACTCATACTCCAGACTCATACAATCATCTCAGAGGGTCACAACTAGAAAGGAGAAGCTGTGCCTGTGAATCCGAATGGCTCCACTTTGAAAAATTCTGGGAAAGAATTGTGTTGTTTCAACTTGGGTTATGTGCCAATTTCTCGGACCAATCACTAAGGCCAGGGAGGAGAGTCACATGAGAGGGTGTTCATTCCCATTCTGACTACAGGGCTAGAATGCAGGAAAGATGGGTGGTTTCCCAAGAAGAAGGAAATGACACTGACATGGGGCATTACTGTGCAGCCTCCCTAGCCCCAGTCAATCAAATGTCATACCTGAAGTAGGGATTAGGTTCTAGGGTCAGCCTGAAGGAGAAACATTACATATTTTTAAATCATCCTCAAAAATCTCTAAATTGGTTACACATCCCTAATTCTTAGTCACACTAAAGATTGAAAAACACCAAGCTTGATTAAAGGAAAGAACAACATAAAAGTCTATAAAGTGATGTTTGGGCATTTAAAGGAACTTGCTTTTTTTTTTTTTTTTTTTTAACTTGCTTTTAAGACAGAAATCATATCCCTTCCCAAGAGTAGGGGATGCCAAAACTGTGTCCTTTTTTCCTTTTTTTTTTTTTGAGTTGGAATTTTGCACTTGTTGCCCAGGCTGGAGTGCAATGGTATGGTCTTGGCTCACTGCAACCTCTGCCTCCCAGGTTCAAGTGATTCTCCTGCCTCAGCCTCCCAAGTAGCTGGGATTACAGGTGCCCACCACAACACCCAGCTAATTTTTGTATTTTTAGTAGAGATGGGTTTTCACCATGTTGGGCAGGCTGGTCTTGAACTCTTGACCTTGGGTGATACACCCACCTTGGCCTCCCAAAGTGCTGGGATTACAGGCGTGAGCCACCGTGCCCAGTCAAAACTGTCTCTTCTTAACTACAGGGTGCACTCCATTGTTTTTTTTGATATTAAGCTTTGATTACCTTAAAGCAAAACAATAGCATCATTTGTTAAGATGATTTTAAAAGACATGTATAAATACATAGCACAGGGTCTGCTCATAGAAGGTATTCAATAAATGATTGCTGGATTTAAATCCAAATCTTCCTTGAATCTGAAAGAGAAGTTACTATTGTGGTTGACATTTTTTGTTGTGGCTCCTCCAATCAGCAATCATCTCCTGATCATCTGGGTTTGATCTCTGACCTTCAATGGAATTGTATGTTAGAGGAGTTTCTTACAGAATGGGTTTGTGCTAGGAGAGGCGGCTGGAGGAAAATGAAATGTGCTTAGATGCCTTGAAGAGCCTGGGTTCTAACCCTGGCTCTGCCAAAATTAGTCATGAAACTTAAGGCAAACCCTTTCAGTTTGCTGGGCTTCAGTTTTCTTGCCGGCAAAATTGGGATGTTAATGCCTCTCTACCAATAGAGCTGTTGGAGGAAGATAAATTAGATAGCATATAACTGACTAGCTGGCTCTTATTAAGCCCTGAAATGATGTCAGTTTCTTCCCTTCCTGAGAAGGAATTATGTTATGGTCTCAGGATACTGACAACCAAAGAGAGTCTAGAAGGCCCACTGACACATCTGGTATAAAATAGTTAAAGGAGCAAATTCTAACTCAGAGAAATATGGCATGCAGTTCTTTATTACCATTTTCTCAGGTGGACAGAACTTTTCTTAGTTTCTATCAAGTTGGCCAAAAATTATTTTTTAAAAATATTTTAAAAATAATTAATATATATTAAATAAGTATATATAATTTTTCAAAAAAATTTAAATAATTTTAAAAATTAAAAAGTTGCTGGGCAGTTAAGTCACCATGCTCAGTAACTTTAAATATATTAAACTGTGCCTAATGAGAAAAAAATTCTTTTATTTGGATTTATATGTGTACATGCGATAGGATGTTGGTAAAGATGTACAACTATTGAGCTATTGAGCTCTGAAAGGCAATCTGGACACAGTGCTGACTGTTACAAATATTCATTTATAGTTTAAAACTTGTTCTAGAAATAAGGTTTTTTTACTGTTTCATTGCTGGCAGTTGCATTTTTCCTTTCTCAACATAGGCATTAGCCTCTGTAACCTTTCCTAATTTATTGTTCCAAAATGGTTTACTATTGTTCATTATAGTAGAGCTCATATGTGTATGTGTAATACATGTTATAATTATGAGCAGCCCTTTTGGCTCACAGAAACCCAGATGCGGCACAAATATTCATCACACATGGCCCCTGGAAATACCTGGCCTGGAAATCTAAGCCAACATGGGATTAATTTGATGTAATGCAATCTCTTGGAAAGACTGTCTAACATAATTGCCTTACATTATATTTACTGATTGGCTAATTTGGATAGAAATATATTCTTTTTTGATAAGTGTGAATTAGAATCATATGCTAATTTTACAGAGGAGATTAAGTTATTCATTTCATTTTAATGTCCTTCCAGCACTCTGGTTCAATTGTTGGTGAAATACAGTGTTGCACAGTAAGTTGACACCCAGATTTAATTAGTTTCTTGGGGGAATTATTACAAGATGGCATAGACCTTAGCAGCAACCCCAATTTTTAAAAACATATGTCATGTGATATTTATTTTTTTGGGGCATGCATTCCCTATTATTGTAGCTTATCTCTGGGATACACATTTCTCTAAAACAAATAGAATATTCATGACCTTTACATAGGTTAAAACACTTACACACTAGAGAGTGTCCAGCATGGGGCTCCAAACTATACCTAGAAGATGGCTTAGCACACACTCATGAAATTAGTTATCCTAAGGATCATGGATCCGTGAGAACATATTCCAGAATGCAGGACAAGTACATGCAGATATATAGCTAACTTTTGTAAATAGGAAACATGAAATTTTACTAAAGCCAAGATGGAACCATTCAATATTCTAGATCCTACCACCTCTTGCCTTGTTCACGTTGGCAATCAGCAGCACCAAGTGATTCCTAGTTTATTTGTTAGTCATGGTGAGACTGAGTGCAGAGAATTGCAGGAAGAGAGAGCAGCATGCCGAGAGGTGAGAGAGAGCCTCAGATGCTCATGGAATTAAGTCCAGGAGTGCTGGGGTATGTAGACTAAGGGGAAGAGTGATGAGAGGGTATAAGGGCCAAAGTCTGCAGGAGTCTTTGGCTCATTTTAAGGGCAGTGGGAAGCCACTGAAGAGTGTGAAGCAAGGAAGTCACATGATCTCATCTGCATTTTTATAAGTTTTTGTCTAGCTGCAGGATGGAGACTAGGGGTCAGGAGAGTAGGTAGGAAGTAGAAGGAGGCGAGGAAGACTCCCAGGCTTTTGACTTGAGCAGCTGAGAGTCTGGGCTGTTTTTGAAGCAGGGCAACACTGGAGGAAAGGCAGGGGTTTTTTGTTTGTTTGTTTTGCTGTTATCGTTTGTTTTAAAAAGGTAGGGGAGAGTATGATGAATTCGATTTTGGTCCTACCGAATTTGGGGTGCCTATCGCAACATTGTATTAGTCAGCTTGGATGGCGATAACGAAATACCACAGACTGGGTGGCTCAAACAACAGAAACTTATTTCTTATAGCTCTGGGGGCTGGAAAGGCCAAGATCAAGGTGCTGGCAAGGTAAATTTCATTCTGAGGCCTCGTCTCTTGACGTGTTGGGGACTACCATCTTGCTGTGTGCTCACATGACTTCTTTGTGCTCTTGGAGGGGGCAGAGAGAGAGAGAGAGCACTTTGGTGTCCTCTTTTTATAAAGACACTAATTCTGTTGGATCAGGACCCTACCCTTATAACCTCATAGACCTTAATTACTTCCTTGGGAGCCCTGTTTCCAAATATAGCCATGCAAGAGTTAGGGCCTCAGTAGAGAAATCTGGAGGGAGAGAGGAACAAACAGTCCATAACACTCACCCAAGCAGAGAGGTTAAGGCGTCAGCAGGAATGGGGGTGGGAGGGGCTTTGGAGCTCAGAGAGGAGGCCTGGGCTGGAGGTCCTGATTTGATAGCTATTGGTATAAAATTGCCAACTTGAAGCTTCAGGAGTGGGCTGAAATCATCCAGGGAGAGAGAAGTCTAAAAAGAAAAGGGAGGGTCTCTCTAGGATCTAAACTTAGGGTAGAGGAGGAAAAGCGGGCAAATTGGAAAGAGAACTGGGAAGAAACCAGGGGAGTGCGGTAACTTGAGAACTAACAGAAAAAAGATCTCAAGAGCGTTGTCCCATTTCCCTTCTCATGGCCAGGCCTGCATCAGACTTCTGGATCTGGCTCTGGTTCCATCCGTCCCCAAGGCCACAGCTGTGATCACTGAACAGATGTCTGGTCCATTGAGCAGTTAGTGTGTCCCGGCTCTAGTATGGCCTCCGTGGAGGACAGGAAGCAGCGGAGGAAGCAGGTCCTATTCAAGGAACTTATGGAAGAGCCGGGAAATACTTCGATAAAGAAATAACTCCCGGGGCAGAGCCATGAATATTAACTGACATAAGGTTTATACAGTGACCGTTGTAAGAGTTTAGAGGAGGCAGAGACTGCTCTGGCAGTGAGAAGGGCTGTGTCCTTGTGGTGTGAGTGAGCAGGCATTTCAGGCAGAGGGAATTGCATGAGCGCAGGACACAGAGATGACAAATCTGACCTTACCATCAGTCCCAAAAGAGCTCCTGGTTGCTGGCACAGGGATTCTGGAGTCTGTAATGCTCTGGCCTCTGCCTGTAGCCCACACTTACCTCCCACTCTTACGCTATAGTCCACACTCACCTTCCTACCCCTCCCCTTCTAGAACGTGCTTTGTATTCCAGCAGATCAGGACTTTTTGTAGCTTTTCACACATGAACACACACACACACACACACACACACCCACCCCAAGCTTCTACCTTTATTCATGCCATTCCTCTGCTTTGAATGCCACCTGCCCCTCCATCTGGTTTACCCTTACTCGGCCCCTAGGGCTGAGTCTAAGCCTGGGTCCTCACTGAGAAGCTCATCACACTCCATCACCTCCCCCTCACCCTGAGCAGCGTGAGCAATACATCCCCATGAAGATCCCTACCGACACTCTTTGCTAAATGTCTAATTGTTTATGTGGCCGTCACCTGCACTAGACTGTCAGATTCATAAAGGCGGGAACTGTGGTTCTTGGTTGTTTATTTTTGTGTCTTTTGGTTTTTTTTGAGATGGAGTCTCACTCTTTTGCTCAGGCTAGAGTGCAGTGGCTCAATCTCAGCTCACTGCAACCTCTGTCTCCCAGGTTCAAGCAAGTCTCCAGCCTCAGTCTCCCGAGTAGCTGGGATTAGAGGTCTGCATCATCATAGGCAGCTAATTTTTGTATTTTTGTAGAGAGGGGTTTCACCGTGTTGACCAGGGTGGCCTTGAACTCTTGACCTCAGGTGATCTGCCCACCTTGGCCTCCCAAAGTGCTGGGATTGCAGGTGTGAACCACCACACCCAGCCTTGTTCTGTTTTTTTTAACACGACCCCAACATCTAACCCACACAATACATTGCAGTGGACAATGTTAGTGAAACAAAGCACAAATTCTCCACTCCACTCTACTGAATTTGACTTAACGGACATTCAACCTTATACTTCTTCCCTAACGCAATAAAATACAATACAACATTAGAGGTAAGGAAACGCAAAGCAGGCAGGTGCAGGCTTGGACACCATGTGACAGAAAGTATTAGCTAAGCAGCTGGGACCACTCTGGGTTCTCGCCTGTTTTGTTACCGTGAGCAGCATGCTCAGTAACTCAGTGGTTTACACAGATCAAATTTGGAAAGTGCCATGATGAATGAGAGTGCAAAACCAATTTATAAGCATGATAAATTTATTTTGAAACATACAAGGAAAATACTGAACTATGAAAAACCATAATAGCTAACCTTTAGTGGGGACTTACTGTGTGCTAGAGGCTGACTACTATGTGCTCTTTACAAATATTAACACATTTAATTTTCACAATCACCCCATGAGATTGAGTTAACATTTAAGGAATGAGTGAAGTATATGAACATATAGTAAACACTATGTACATGTTAGCTATTTCTTTTTTTCTTTCTTTCTTTCTTTTTTTTTTTTTAGACAGAGACTCGCTTTGTTGCCCAGGATGGAGTAGAGTGGCATGATCTCAGCTCACTGCAACCTCCACCTCCCAGGTCCAAGCTGTTCTCCTGCTCCAGCCTCCTGAGTAGCTGGGATTACAGGCGCGGGCTCCACTATGCCCAGCTAATTTTTTGTACTTTTAGTAGAGATGGAATTTCACCATGTTGGCCAGGCTGGTCTCGAACTCCTGTGTGTGTGTGTGTGTGTGTGTGTGTGTGTACAAAGTTTGTCTATTTTTGTCCTAGATTCTCCTCCTCTTTTTGTTACAGCGTCTGATACCTGATGAAATATAGTACAAGTTCTCAGTGTCTTTGTGATTGCAACTGTATCCTGATTAGGCAGGGTTTTTGCAAATAAAGAGATGTTGACAATATAGTTACTCTCTGAAATATTTTCTCTGAAAAGAGTGACAGTGCTGCCTGCTGAGGTCTCTACACCAAACATGATTCTGAATTACACACAGTCATGATTATAAAAGCAAAACTGACTCCATAACATATTAGCTGTTTTGTGGAAAGTGACTTTCTGATATCAGAAGAATGTATTGAGAAGAACTGAGGCAAAATTATTATTGTGCCTTATACAGAGAACTTTAAGAAAAAAATGTTTTTTTTCTAAGTTTATTTAGTAAGCTTCTTAAAATAAGATCCTCAGGTACAGTCATTTATTCCTACAGTGTAACTTTAAAACCAAAAAGGGCTTCCATCCCCCAAACATCTCCCTGCCAACCTATAAAAAAACAGTGCAGGGAAACTGCCAACAGCAGGATTCGTAGGCTGTTTTGCCTTTGCGGAGGTGACTTTCCTCTGACGTTATCTGGGGTCCAGGTTCTCTGCCAGGCCCTGGGCTCACAATCCCTTTCCCTGCCTTTCTCCTGTAAGTACTCCTCCCTCTCTCTGTTGTGCCTCCTGATCCACTTCATACGACTTTTATAAACTGTTTTTAATACAGTGAGAGCAACTCAGGATCATACAGTAAATACAAACTTGGAAACTTTCCCAGTACTGAATTGTTTGACACTTGAGCCACGTCCCACCTTACACCCCTCTTCCTGCCACAAACTCAGGCTTTTTTTCAATCCTTTCCAGTCCTCTTTCATAGTGAACTCAAGCTTCCTCCACTGGAAAGCAATCTTGCCATTTATGTTTCAGCTCCCTCCCAGTCCTCTATCCCTTAGTGCAGGCCACTTCAACCTGGCTTTACACGACAGGTGGAATGCTGGAGCCAGCTCATGCTGTCTCAAGTGGGCTGATTATAAAATTTTTAGAAATTTTGCAATCTGGAGGCCGGGCGCAGTGGCTCATGCCTGTAATCCCAGAACTTTGGGAGGCCAAGGCAGGCGGATCATGAGGTCAAGAAATTGAGACCATCCTGGTCAACATGGTCAACATGGTGAAATCCCATCTTAAAAAAAAAAAAAAGAAAGAAATTTTGCAATCTGGATGTTAAAACAGTTATTAAAAATTAAATGACATGAACTTAAAATCAAGAAAAGTATATAAAAATAAAGGTTATAAATAGTTCAACTCACCACTGCCTAATTACTTTTCTACGTTATTATTTTTTGTGTATTGAAGGTTATTTACGTCCATTGTACTTGTGTGATGGAAATGGTATATAATAGTGTGCCACTAGGCATCTCTTTTCCAGCCTGAGTTCAGTGGCATCATATTGGTAGCTTGCAATCTGTCATGGTTTACACCACTGGTACAAATCAGGCTTCTGGCTAGGCACAGTGGCTCACGCCTGTAATCCCATCACTTTGGGAGGCTAAGGTGGGCCCAGGTTTTTGAGACCAGCCTGGGCAACATGGCGAAACCATCTCTACAAAAAAATACAAAAAACTAGCCGGGTATGGTGGGGCATGACTGTAGTCCCAGCTACTTGAAAGGCTGAAGGTGGGAGGATCATCTGAGCCTAGGAAGGTCAAGGCTGGAGTGAGCCATGACCTTGTTACTGCACTCAATTGTGGGTGACAGAATGAGATTCTGTCTCAAAACAAATCAGGCTTCCTCCCATCATGCTGCCTAAAGCCAGTTGCGAAGTATTTACCAGCATATCCTCATGCAGCACGATGGGCAGGCCCAGCTATTTAGTCTACAGAGCCAAGGGAAGCAGAGCCCTGATAACGTGGTTAGGCTTCGTTTCCCCACACAAACCTCATCTTGAATTGTAATCCACAGGTGTTTAGGGATAGACTTGGAGGGAAATTATTGGATTATGGGGGCGGCTCCCCAATTCTGTTATTATGATAGTGAGTGGATTCTCATCAGATCTGATGGTTTTATAAATAGTAGTTTTTCCTGTGCTCTCACACACTCTCACCTGCCACCGTGTAAGATGTGTCTCTTCCCCTTCCACCATGATTGTAAGTTTCCTGAGGCCTCTCCAGGCCTGTGGAACTGTGAGTCAGTTAAACTTCTTTCCTTTATAAATTACTCAGTCTCCAGTCTGTCTTCATAGCAGGTTGAGAACAGACTAATACACCCACATATCAACACCAGCAGAAATCCCATCAGCTTCAGCTGGACCCTCAGCACTGCTCTGCAGTCTTTTACACTGCTCTGGTCAGTTTTCTCTTTCTGCTCCAGATGCTATTTTTTTTTTCCTGATTTTCTTCACTTCCCTCCACCATCTAGTCATCTTTCTCTTTCCTTCTTACTCTCAGAAAACAAACTAAATTTCTATTTCACAGAGAAAACAGAAGCCATTCAAAAAGTGCTCCCTTAATTTTCTGGCTCCCAATCTATCAATGGATGTGTGTGTGCACCCTGCCTTTTCCTGCTGCAGTGAAGGAGGCGTCCCTGCTTCTAAGGCTTGTCTCTCTGCCTCAGCCCTTGTCCTAGCCTCTCATGCCTCTTCAAGAACTTCCCTCTCTCCATTATCCTCTGTCTTCTCTGTTGTCACCTCCTTATCCAGTATTTTAACTTGTATCCTGCCCTCCTATTTAAACAAATGAGCTTTCTCAATTCAGTGTCCTTCTGTAGCTACCGTCCTACCTCTTCCCTTCTCTTCATAGGCAAACTTGAGAACACTTGTCCAAACTCTTCAGGTCTACTTTCTTTTCTCCCACTCTCTCTTCACACTGGTTTCCCACCAAATTCCATTAAAACACTCTTGCTAAAGCCACCGGTGGTCTCCATGTTACCAACTCCAATGGACGGTTCTCAGTCTTTATTTTAATTGATTTCTCTATAATATTTGAGCTGGTTTGACCTTCTACAAGATTTCCATCCCTCTCTCTCTAATTCATTTTTCCTTGGCCTCTGGGATATTACTCTCTGCTACTTTTCCTCATATTTTTGTGACCTCTGCTTCTCAATCTTCTGTGCAGTTTCCTTTTCTCTTTCCTTAAGAGTAAGGGAGGAATGTAGACAACCAAATGTTCTTGATAAAAGCTGGCACTGATGTTTCTGTGTCACTACTGTCCTTACTGTGATTATTATCAGCAATATTCTGACCACCAGCCCCTCAGACCCAAACCTGATAGGATGAGGGGGAAAAATTCTGAAATGTGTCTGCCTTATTATAAAGTAGAAGCGGGGTGCGGTGGCTCACACCTGTAATCCCAACACTTTGGGAGGCCCAGGCAGGTGGATCACCTGAGGTCAGGAGTTGAAGACCAGCCTGGCCAACATGGTGAAACCCCGTCTCTACTAACAATACAAAAATTAGCCAGGCATGGTGGCATGTGCCTGTGATTCCAGCTACTTAGAAGGCTGAGGTAGGAGAATTGCTTGAACCTGGGAAGTGGAGGTTGCAGTGAGTTGAGATCGCACCATTGCACTCCAGCCTCGGCAACAAGAGTGAAACTCTGTCTCAAAAAAAAAAAAAAAATATATATATATATATATATATATAAAATAAAATACAATAGTGGAAGCAAGGAAGAAGACTAACATTTATTATTAAATGTCAGGCATTATGTTAGACATATTCATGTATGTTATTCCATTTAATCTTCATGATTATACAGTGAGTTAAATATCATCAACCCTATTTTACAGATGATTAAATTGTGTAAACAGCACACAACCATCAAGCTATCAAGTAGCAGAGGTGGAATTTAAACACCCCTCAGATTCCTAGGGTAGTGATCTTTTCAGCGATAGCATACCTGATCTGCTTCTGGTTTATAGGGTTTCTGTGGAAAATACTACATGCTTTTGTTGAGTGTGCTGAGTTTGGAGAGAAATGTCCTATAGTTGTTCAGAAGTAATGGGTTGCTGGTCTGGCTGGCCAACCTCCAGGCAAGACTTCCAAGCACAGCAATATGTTATGGAGGACATCACAGACCAGGGTGTGGTTTTTAGCTCTGCAGACTGAGAAACTTCATTCTTGCCAGAACACCCAGAAGCAAACAGTGTCCCGGGGACAGACATATCTGAATTCAAAAGACTGATATATAAAGCAGAATGCCAATTTATATAGCTATCAAAACTCTGGTATTCACTCACTGTTATATTCTGAGTATATGGAAATATCTCTGTGAGAAGTAAATTTTTAATCAGCAGGCAACTAAGAAATAAATTAAACAAGGAAATCAAAACTAGAGAGTTACACTGGTGGTCTTTCTTACTGGAGCAATTAAACTATCATCTTTGCTAATAGAAGGAGGAGTGGGGAACAAAATGTCAGGTACCCTTAGGCCTGGATTAGGCTGGAGACCCCTGGCAAGTTCCTACTCTATGAGCCTCCAGGTTGGCCATGCACCCCCATTCTGCTTATATATGTTAGTTGGGGCACATGCCAAGCTGCTATAGCAAAGAGAGCATAAAATACTGTGACTCAAATATAATAGGGGTGGGAGGGCACACCGAAGTGAATGGGGAGCTCTCCACCTCAAAGTCCTCTAGGAACTCAGGTTTCTTCAATCTTGCTGATCGACTGTTCCCTAAGACCTCAAAGTGCAATGTTCAAAACAGCAACGTGAGCAATACCTGGGAGCTTGTTAGAATTGCAGAATCTCAATCAGCTCCAGACCTAATCAGAATCTGCATTTTAGCAGATCCCCAGGTGTTTCTTGTGCACATTAAAGTGTGAGAAGTGCTGCCCTGTGGTGTTGCTCTTGACAGCAAGGTTGAAAATGGTTTAACACCACATTTGCATCCAGTGTACGGGAAAGGGGAAGAAAGGAATAGAGGGAAATATTTTTTTTTTTCAAGGTGGTGACATAGATGTCACACAAATCATTGCCATTGAGATTTCATTTGTGAGAAATTAATCACAAGGCCATATACTTAACTGCAAAAGAGGCTGAGAAATGTAGTTGCTGGCTGGGTGTCTATGTGCTTTGCTAAAACTCACGGGGATTCTATTACCAAAAGGAAAAAGGAGGAAATACATGCCAGAGACAGTAATAATCTCTGTTATATATGTTTTTCTTCCAGAAAAAAAAAAATGTCAGAGTGGGTGTGGTGGCTTGTGCCTGTAATCCCAGCACTTTGGGAAGCTAAGGCAGGCAGATCACTTGAGGTCAGGAGTTCGAGACCAGCCTGGCCAACATGGTGAAATCCTGTCTCTACTAAAAATACAAAAATTAGCCAGATGCAGTGGCAGGCACCTGTAATTCCTGCTATTCAGGAGGCTGAGGCAGAAGAATTGCTTGAACCAGGAGGCGGAGGTTGCGGTGAGCCAAGATTGCACCACTGCACTCTAGCTTGGGCAACAGAGCAAGACTCCGTTTTAAGAGAAAAAAAAAAAAAGAAAAGAAACTGATACTGATACACAGTTTCCTTTCCTTTAATACAGGATAGCTTTTCTTTTGAGAAAACTTATTATTATGTCCTTTATTTTATAAAGCTTTTTGTTTGTTTGTATCTGAACCATTAGTTGTGTGCAGACTTCACCATACATTTTTTCGTCTAATCTCCTTTTGATGGCAACACTCATTCATTGATTCATTCAAAAAACACATACTAACCACTTATTCTGTGCTAAACATTCAGTTAACAAATATTTATCAAATATCAAGTGTGTGGTGTGCTTTATGTTGGGATACCACGGATGAATGGCAGGTGTGGTCCATGCCCTCATGGAGCTTATAGTTTAGCAGGGAAGAAAGACAGTTAGACCAATGATTATCCTAAGGTAAAAGGCATGTTATGATTTGGAAAAGTACAAGATATTATGAATATATAAAGTGGGCAACTCACTTAGCTTGGGACAGAAAGGAAAGGCCTCTGAAGGGAGATCATAATTGAGATGAGACCTAATTTGGGATCTAAGAATACAGGAATGAAATGACAGCCCTTGTCCTCAGGAAGCTTACAGTTGAGTAGGAATCTAAGCTGTATAAACTAACACCCTCAACACAACATGATAAAAACTACAAAGGTGAAGTATACAAGGCACAGTACAGAAGAAAAAGGCCCTGATCATATCTGTGTTGGGGTGGTGTATCAGAAAAGACCTGATCTTCAAACGGTGTCTTCAAGGAAGTGCAAAATTTAGTCAGGTAGTCAAAGGGAAGGCATGACTGAGGCTGAGTGTGCACTGTGGCACTGCAGAGCATGTTGTTGAGCTGTGCTGTCTAATATGCAGGAATTCACCATATGTAGCTATTAATACATGAAAATGTTCACCCATACACAAAGTTGAAAGAATATTATGGTGAATACCCATACACTGCCTCCCAGATCTTACCATTAATATTTTTATGATTTTTTTATTACATATCTGTCAAAACTTTCAAATATTAAATAGAAAGAAATTATGTGTTATTAAGGATACTTTTAGGCTATCATAAATTATCACGATTTTGTGGCTATTTTCAAAGTTGGACTTCTACTAGAATTAGAGACTAGAATTAGAAGTTATATGAGTATAAAATTTTTATAAAACCTCAAATAAAGAAGTTAAGGGTTTTAAATAAATAAAAGAAAATACTATTATAGAAAATTATAATTCGTAGACTATAAAATGCCTTTATCTATCAAGAAGGTACTTTTTGTTTGTTTTATTTTCGTTTTGGCAACTGTAAAAGGGTTTACTCTGATTAGGAATACAGTACTAGGTTTGTGATTTAAATTACATTTGGCATTCTAAATTTCCCCATTCAACTGATAACTGGATTTCCAGTTTCTAGATTTTTATGAAGGTTATGCTCTCAAGCATTCTTGGGATTTTTAAAGTTTTATACACTCCTTATGGTAATTTAAGTATGCAAGCAAGAATCTGCTATGAATACTTATTATAAATATGATGAAAATGAAAAGATGTGCTGAGAAATAAACTCACCCATAAATGAGTGCTTTGCTAATGCATATTCCAAGTGAGAAGGATTTAGAAAAGAGGCATTTCTGTGAATGTACGAGATCTAATTTGAAACCATGTCTTAGTTCAGTTGTTCCAAACTTTGGTGCTCATGAGTTATCTACAAAGCTTATTAATGCAAATCTGTGTTGATCCCCAAAATTCTAATCAGCAGGCTTAGAATGGGGCTCCAGAATCTACCACAGGATGAAGACAGGGCAAGAGCACACTTTTAGAGACACTACTGAGCAAGTCACCATTTTTTTTTTTTTTTTTTTTTTTTTTTTTGTGAGACGGAGTCTTGCTCTGTCACCCAGGCTGGAGTGCAGTGGTGCCGTCTCAGCTCACTGCAACCTCTGCCTCCCAGGTTCAAGTGATTCTCCTGCCTCAGTTCTCATTCTGAGTACATCTTAGTTTATCTCCCTAGTCATTTGTGCAAGATATTAGTGACCTTTTATTGAGGACTTATAATATGTTAATATTAGTACTATGGGGACAGGTTATTTGAACTAATCCTCTTGCTAAAAACAGCAAAAAAATGCTGGACAAAAATATATTTAAAATATCTTCTTAAAAGCATCTTATCTTTAGGTAATAAATTATCAGCCCAAAATCTAAGCGAAGGCAGGCATCCTGAGGGTAGCTGAAAACAAAAGCTATTTTTGCCCTGAGGTTGTTTGCGGAAAGGGGGAATTTAGCACAGTTTTCGTAGTTTTGGCTTATAGAACACCCGTAATAGAAAAACTTCTCTGAAGAAAACTGAGACTCTGTAAAGGCCTAGACCCCAGGGTAGGATAATTCAGAACTAAGTCCCTTCACCCACCAGCCCTCATCCCCAAAGTAAATAAGGAAAATTGCCTTGGTTCTGGTGTTAAGGAGGAGAAGAGGACCATTCTATGAGAAGTTGCAACCACAACTGGTATTTGTGCTGTTTTTCAGCCCAAATCTGTCTTACTTCCTGATATGGTTTGGCTGATATCAAATCTCAACTTGAATTGTATCTCCCAGAATTCCCATGTGTTGTCGGAGGGACCAAGGGGGAGATAATTGGATTATGGGAGCTGGTCTCTCCCTTGCTATTCTGATGGTAGTGAATAAATGTCATGAGATCTGATGGATTTATCAGGGGTTTCCACTTTTGCTTCTTCCTCATTTTTCTCTTGCTGCCACCATGTAAGAAGTGCCTTTTGCCTCCTGCCATGATTCCAAGGTCTTCCCAGCCACGTGGAACTGTAAGTGCAATTAAAAACCTCTTTTTGTTTCCAGTTTAGGGTGTGTCCTTATCAGCAGCATGAAGATGAACTAATACACCTGGGTGGCACCAGAAATCTCAAGGCATAAATTTAGTTTACAATAGTCCTGGACTAGCAGATCCTTTAGTTACCTGGCAAAGACAATATTAAGTCCTTTCTGGTGGAGTATCACTTCATCCTAGGCCTCAAAGGTTCCTTTAAATAATTTTCAAGGGAAATGAGTGCAATAGATTGCAACAATGGCCCCAAGTCTTTACTCCTCTTCAGAGCCATGCCTTTCACCATGTAACCTTGCAGTGCACTCCTACTCCTCCCCTTGAAATTGGCCTTAATCATGTGATTTGCCTTTGCAAAGGGAGTTTTTTAGGTAAGACACAAGCAGAGGCTTCAAATGGGTTCCTTAGAATTTGCTTTTTGCACCTTTGCCAAGCCATGAGAATATGCCTGGGTGATCCTGCCAGCAGGTCTGAAAAAGTTAAGGTAGACCCAAATAGATCTTTGCAACTGGACAAAAAAGACTTCCAAGAATCTTAAGGGGCATTTGTCCCACAGTTAACTTGACGTGCTCAAAGTAATATAATGATTAAATCTAAAGACAAGCATGGCTCAAGAAAACACTATGGGTGTGTTTTTTGATAAGCAGAGTGATTTGGAACTGAATACATAAAAAAACCCACAGAGTTTTTGAGAGAGTTGTATTGGCAAAAGTACTGCTGGCCTGGACTGAAACTGTTCAAAATGATGGGGGCGGGGAAAGGCTTATGAGCCCTCAACTTTCTTTGGGAAAGAAGTAGGGTGAGAAAGTTGCCAAAAGCTATTTTCCAAAGGTCTCCATAGAAATGGCCAAGGAGGGTGAAGGAAAAGGAGAGACATCTCAGAGGGAGAGCCAAGAGGCATGGAGACTCAAGGGCCCCAGGAAGCCAAACCAGGGTCTAATCAAACAGCGCTCTCCACCCCAGAGTAGGGGATGTTTGCCTAGCAGAGTTTCAGAATTACTATGGACCAGGGACTGTTGTATATCTCCTGTTCGTTCCCATTTTTTGAATGGGAGTTTTTGTTGCAGTTCCCCTGTACCTGTTCAACAATTGTTGCATGGGTAGAGAACAGATAACTTGTTAGCTCATGGGACTCCAGATTCAGAGGAGCTGCATCTGATATGAATCTGATGTAGATCATAAAATCTTGGACTTTGAGACTGTCACTGTGACTAAATAAGTTTTTTTTTTTTTTTTGAGACAGAGCATTGATCCGTCACCCAGGCTGGAGTGCAGTGGTACAATCTCGGTTCACTGCAACCTCCACCTCCTGGTTTCAAGTGATTCTCCTGCCTCAGCCTCCTGAGTAGCTGGGATTACAGGCACACGCCATCATACCCAGCTAATTTTTGTATTTTTCGTAGGGACAGGGTTTCACCATGTTGGCCAGGCTGGTCTTGAACTCCTGACCCCAGGTGATCCACCCACCTTGGCCTCCCAAAGTGCTGGGATTACAGATGTGAGCCACCAGCCCTGGATAAGACTTTATGGGGTCTGGGATGGATGTGAGCATATTTTTCACTGAGAGGAACATGAATAATTTTGATTATGAGGGCAGCCTCTAGTAGATTGAAGAAATAGTCCTATTTTTTTTTTTTTTTTTTTTTACTTCTCCCTATATCCATACCCTTTGCCAAATAATTTTATGATGCCTTTCCACCGTAAGAAGACAGACCCGCATCATCTGTCAGAAGAAGCCTGACCATGAGATGTACTTTGGCCAGCATGTTGGCAGACATGAAAAAAGCAGCAGCTTAAAATTGACTTGCTTTCTTGTGCCTCACCATTATTGTGAGAAAATGCCCAGACTCACCTGATAGTCCCGGGAACGAGATTATGAGAAACAAATGGAGCAGAGTCCCATACAGCCAAGGTGAGCCTATTTCAGCACACAGCCTGCTGACTCCCAAACGTGTAAATGAGCCTTGCTGCCATCAGTGAAGCCACCTAGCTGATCTGCAGCTGACCCCGATGTGTGAACAACTAATGCTTATTGTAATTTTGATTCTCCTCTGTAGAAGCCACCCCCTTTTTGTTAACACAGATTTTTTTCAAGTTGTTAATGTAAAATAAGTTTCTTTTAAAAGACTACTTTCCAAACATGATAAACAGAGGCCTCCAAAGTACCTAAAGCTCAGTGTCCCACACAGGAACAGAAAACCTCCTCCCATGTTGGGCAATACCTGGAGTGGTAGAAGATATTTAACATCAAGAGACTGTGGTATGGTATGAAAGACATTAAAAATCTGCAAAGGAACCCACGCTGTAAAGAAGTGGCTTTTAATATCAAAGCCAACCAGGTTCAGTGTCTTGACTGAAACCTTTGAGACACAAGTCAAGTATGTAATTGTTCCCTGATTCCTTCCCAAAATAGCACTGACTTTTTTTTTGAGTCAGAATCTCACTCTTTTGCCCAGGCTGGAGTGCAGTGGTGCAATCTCGGCTCACTGCAACCTCCGCCTCCTGGGTTCAAGCGATTCTCCTGCCTCAGCCTCCCAAGTAGCTGGGATTACAGTTGCCTGCCACCATACCTGGCTAATTTTTGTATTTTTAGTAGAGACAGGATTTCACCATGTTGGCCAGGCTGGTCTCAAACTCCTGACCTCAAGTGATCTGCCTGCCTTAGCCTCCCAAAGTGCTGGGATTACAGGCATGAGCCACCACACCCAGTCTGACATTTTTTTTTTCCTGGAAGAAAAACATATATAACAGAGATTATTACTGTCTCTGGCATGCATTTCCTCCTTTTTCCTTTTGGTAATAGAATCCCCGTGAGTTTTAGCAAAGCACATAGACATCCAGCTAGCAGCTACATTCCTCAGCCTCTTTTGCAGCTAAGTGTGTGGCCTTGTGATTAATTTCTCACCAATGAAATCTGAATGGCAATTATTTGTGTGACGTCTATGTACCAATTTCTTGTACATGGAGTCTTAGCTTTCATAAAACAAACTAATCTGTTTCTGAAGTTTTTCTCTTTTTTTGAGGGTAAAACTATTTAACAATGAGTTCTAGGTGGAATTGCATATTTTGAGGAATAAGTTAAGGATCCCAATGTATAGAAAAATTATTTTCTCTACTTTTATTTTATTTCATTATTGTTTCATATTTTTCATTCTGTACCAATTACAGGTTATGCTACTGAGACTTAATCCATTCATGCACAGCTAAGTAAGTCTTTGTTTTCCTTTGCTTTTAAAAAATGCATTTAGATTTGGAACAATCTACATTGTAGTGATTTCCATTTGTCTAGAGGTTGTTTCAAAGTTTAGCTGTCAGTGGAAAGCTTTCTCTGAATTGTATTTCCTCACTGTTTCAACACCAATATTTCATGAAAGATATATTTTTGAGTTGTTTTCTTCTTTTCTGCTTTGAACACTAATTAGGCACAAAGAATATCTAAATGACCCCCTGAAATATTAACCTTTTACTTGTAATTTATTAAGAAAAAAATGAGCCTGGCATGGTGGGTTACGCCTGTAATCCAAGCACTTTGGAGGCCAAGGTGGGCGGATCACCTGAGGTCGGGAGTTCAAGACCAGCCTGACCAACATGGTGAAACCCCGTCTTAAAGAATAATAATAAAAATACAATAAAAATTAAAAAAGAAAAAAATGAGTTTTCCTTTCTGGAAAATAAAGTGGGGGGGTCTCAGATTTTTCTCTTAAAGCTTTGTGGATATAAAACAGTAATAACATACAAAACTTGAGCTTTATTTATTTATTACTTTTGCTCTTTTCTCAAAGGCTTACACAGTGTAGAAGCTCTTCTGTATGTTTGGTTGAACCATATAAAACCACTGACTTTCACATATTTTGATTTAGAAAATTGGCAATTTCTAAGAGGATTTTCATTTTAATCACATATAATATTGGTCTATCTGAGAAATGCTTACCATTATTTTGCTTCCTTTATCTTTTCTTGGATACTTTTTATTTGGTAAAATGTTCATAGTTATCAAATGTGTTTTTTGTTCATCGTGATTAAATGAACAAGTTATTTCTGCTTCTTTATGTTTATAAAATTATTTTTTAAAAACCAGTGGCAGCCATATGTGCTTGTGTAGATTAGATTCTAAGAGATGATTTGTTTTCAAACTTTCTTAAACAGTTCTCCTATTTTCACTTCCTTCTCTTTGCTTGAATGAGGGATATCTGTTTCTGCTTTCCGTGTTCCTTTGTTACATGAAGTGGAATATCAAAGTTCTCCTCCTTTGACAAGGAAAGAATGCTTTGGTTTTGTTTTTTATTTCCTTTTATTTATTTTCATTGGTTTAAAAAATTATAAATGTTGTACAAAACAAAGATGAACTGCTCTCTAGAAAAAAATTTAAACAATAGAAAGTACAAAGTGAACCTGTCTCATCCTACTGCTCCTACTCCCCAGGAGCAGCCATTGATAAGAGTTGGTGTGTGCCTTCCACACCTTTTTATATGCATATATATAAGTATACATGTGCATGTGTGAATGTACAAACACACACATATATATAGAGTTAAAAATAGAATCACACTTAACAGTCAAATGCATTGGAACCTCTCAACATATGTTGGCTGCCATTGTCATTATTTTTCAACCATTATTTACTGAGCATTACCATATAACAGGCACTGGTTATAAATCAGTGAGGATGCATACCCAACACAATTCTTACCTCAAAGGCTTACAAATCTAGTGGGAACTTAGTCATGCAATGTTCAATTATGACACAGTATGATAAGACTGAATTGGAGGTCTCTACAAATACAATTAGAATATGAAAAGAGGCCAGTATGGTGGCTCATGCCTGTAATCCCAGCACTTTGCGAGGCCGAGGCTGGAGGATCACCTGAGGTCCAAAGTTTAAGACCAGCCTGGCCAAAATGGTGAAACCTCATCTCTACTAAAAATACAAAAATTAGCTGGGTGTGCTGGCACGTGCCTGTAATCTCAGCTACTCAGAAGGCTGAGGCAGGAGAATTGCTTGAACACAGGAGGCAGAGGTTGCAGTGAGCCGAGATCGCGCCACTGCACTCCACCCTGGGCAACAGAGCAAGACTCCATCTCAAAAAAAAAGAAAAAAAAGAACGTAAAAAGAGCATCTAGGTCTAATACCATTTATATGCTGATGACATTTCTAAACTTGACCCTTATTCCACATAGCATTGCCTCTGACATAGGCCTACTCACTTTAGGGCCGAAGAAATGCGGCAGTGACTCATGCTCACGGACTTCACTGATCTTACCATGTTTCCCATCATCCTGAAGCAGCTGGGTTGATAGAACAGTGGAATGACCTTTTGAAGTCATAATTACAATGCCAACTAGGTGACAATACTTTGCAGGGCTGGGGCAAAGTTCTCTAGAAGGCCGTGTATACTCTGAATCAGCGTCCAAAATATGGTTTTCTCACATAGCGAGGATTCCAATATATGTTTCTCCCATAGCCAGGATTCGTGGGTCTAGGAATCAAGGGGAGGAAGTGGAAGTGGCACCACTCATCATTACCCCTAGTGACCTACTAGTAAAATCTTTGCTTCCTGTTCCTGCGACATTACGTTCTGCTGGCCTAGAGGCTTTAGTTCCAGAGGGAGGAACACTGCCACCAGGAGTCACAACGAGTCCATCGAACTGGAAGTTAAGATTGCCACCTGGCAACTTTGGGTTCCTCCTACCTTTAAGTCAGCAGGCTAAGCAGGGAGTTACAGTGTTGGCTGGGATGAAGGACCTGGACTATTAAGATGAAATCAGTCTACTGCTCCAAAACAGAGGTAAGAAAGAGCATGCATAGAATATAGGAGATCCATTAGGGCATCTCTTAGTACTACCATGCCCTGTGATAAAGGTCAATGGGAAACTACAATGGCCCAATCCAGGTAGGACTACAAATGACTCAGACCCTCCAGGAACGAAGGTTTGGGTCACTCCACCAGGAAAAAAACCACAACCTGCTGAGGTTCTGGCTAAAGGCAAAGGAATACAGAATGGACAGTAAAAAAAGGAAGTCATTAATACCAGCTATGAGCACATGATCAGTTGCAGAACTGAGGTCTGTAATTGTAATGAGTATTTCCTCTCTGTTTTGTTAAGAACATGTTTGTGCACGTATACACTTGTACTAAGAAAATATCTTCATTTTATTTCCTTTCTGCTTTATCATGTGACATAAGATTTATTGACTTTATATCAGCATTTAAGTATTGTTAACTTTATGTAATAGCATTTGGGTTGGGGATTGGTGCACTTCTGGTTATATGAAGGATAATTGGATTATATTAAGTAGAATTATGACCTTATTATTGTCTTTATTTGAAGACTATGTATCATCTCAGCAGATGTGTATAGGTTTGAGTTAACAAGTCGATGGTTAATACTGAGTGTCAACTTGATTGGATTGAAGGATGCAAAGTATTGATCCTGGGTGTGTCTGTGAGGGTGTAGCCAAAGGAGATTAACATTTGAATCAGTGGGCTGGGGAAGACAGACTCACCCTTAGTCTGGGGGGCACAATCTAATCAGCTGTTAGTGAGGCCAAAATAAAAGGAGGTAAAAGAATGTGGAAAGATTAGACTGGCTTAGCCTCTGAGCCTCCATCTTTCTCTCTCCTGTGCTGGATGCTTCCTGACCTCAAACATCAGTTCTCTAGCTTTGGGACTCAGACTCACTTCCTGGATCCTCAGCTTGCAGATGGTCTATTGTGGGACCTCACCTTGTTATCATGTGAATCAATACTCCTTAATAAACTCCCCCTTATATATACATCTATTCCATTAGTTCTGTCCCTCTAGAGAACGTTGACTAATAAAACCCCTCTCCTGCTCCAGACACATACAGAAAACTATTTGACAAGTTCTCTTTGATGCCTAACAGGCATAAACTTAAGGCAATAGAAACAGAGCTCTAGATTGTTCACCGTAAACCTGCTCCTTCCTCTGACTTCCCTCACTTGGTAAATGGCACCATCCACCCAGCAGCTTGAGCTAAAACCTTGGAGTCAGCTCCAAGGAAAGGAAGGAATCAAGAAACCAAGAAAGAGAGCTGAAACTAAGGAATATCTAATGGATTTTATCTTCTGGCTAATCTTTTATTTACTGGCAAATGCTCTTGGTTTCACTTCCACTTTGTCTGCTTGGCTTCGTCTTGGCTGCTACCACTCTCAGCCCGCCTCTGCTTCTCGCTCTGAACTGCTGGAGTAGCGTTTTCATAGTCCTTCCTGCTCCTGTGCTAATTCTTCTACAGTTCTCTTTCCACAGAGCAGCTATAGAGACCCTTCCATGCCAATCAGTCATCTTCCCACCTTACTCACAGCCTTTTGCACTTAGTGTAAAATCCTAACTTTTTTCCACATCCTGCAAGGCCCTGCACCATCTGGCCACTGGCTGTGTTGCTCAGCTTGGTCTACAAGTCCCCACTGCACTGCTCTTCTGCTATAACAACGTCTTTTCTTGACTTGGAGCATTCTAGGCTCAAGGACACTTTCATGAAGATTCTTCCGTCTGAAGTCCCCTTCCACAGCTCATCTATATGGCCAGCTCATTCCCATCCTACACATCTGCCTTCAAAGCTTTGTCTGACCATCCTACCTAAAGTAGCTTCTCCTGAATCAAAGCTCTCTGTGCAATGTCACCCTGTTCATTTCCTTCACAGCACTTATCACAATGTGAAATGATCCTAATTATGTGTTTTAACTGCTTATTTATTTAATGTCACTATTCTCCCCTTACCTTCCATTCAGACTAAAATGGAAGCTCCCCGAGAGGTTGGACTTTTACTGTCTTGTTCACAGCACCTAGAAGAGAACCTGGCACTTAGTAGGTGCTTAATAAATATTTACAGAGTAAATGGAAGAAAAACTGTCTGGGAGAGTTAATGAAGTCTTCACAGGAAAGGTATCTTTTGGGTCAGGGCATGAATCGTGAACTAAAATCTGCCAGGTTGACATTCAGGTGAGAGAATTCTACACATTCTGAGAATTGGGGTATAAAAGGAGTGGAGAGGGGTGGGAGGAGATGTCAGAGAGCGAGCTAGATGACTAGGCTGGGAACAGAGAATGATAAGAGTTTTATACTGTGCTAAAAAGCTCAGATCTTATCCTGGAATGACTGGAGCCAATGGTTAATTTTGAGCCATGAAGACTTGTGTGTTAGTTTTCTATTGTTGCCATAACAAATTACCACCACTTAAAGCAACACCTGTAGGTTAGAAGCCTGACATGGATCTCAGTGGGCTAAAATAAATGTGTCAAGAGGGCTGTGTTTCGCACTGGAGCTCTAGGGAAGAATCTGCTCCCAAGCCTATTCAGGTTGTGGGCAGAATCCAGTTCCCTGTGGTTATAGGACTGAGGCCTTGTTTTCTTGCTGACTGCCAGCAGGATGCCGCTCTTAGCTCCTAGAGCCTGTTTCTGGTCCTTGCACTCTGGCTCCTTCATCTCAGAGCCGGAAACAGCATACTGAGCCCTTCTCTCACTTGGTGTCTCTCTGACTTCCCCTTTCTTCTGCATCCCTCTTCTTCCTCTTCATCTCTAGCCAGCTTCAGCTAGAGACAGTTCTGTGTTTTTAAGACCTCAGCTAGATTACACTGGGCCCATTTGGATATCCCAGAATAATTTCCATATCTTAAATAAAAAAAAAACATAATTACTTTGGCATGCAATGTAACATATTCAAAGGATCCAGGGATTAGGGCACCTTTTAGGGTGTGTGTGGGAGTACTCTATCTTCACATTCTGTGATCACATTTTCTTGTTAGATTACTCAGCAGGCTGTGTGAGGTAATTGGATCAGAACTGAAGGAAGACAAGACTAGTAATATGGTGACTACTCTAGGTCAACAACAAGGAAGAACTGAAATCAAATCAAGAAGGGCTGAACTAAGAAATAATTAATAGATTTTTATTTCCGGATTTGGTAACTGATAGATGAGGGGATTGTGGCCAGGAAGACTCAGGGATGACTCCCAAGTAGTGTCACTTGGTGAGATAGGTAAAAGGAGCAGATTTGAGAGAAAAATGATACATTTCCTGAAACATTGAAGATAACTCCACATTTTGTTGACAAGTCATTCATAATTAGAAAATTACTCAAATGGTTATGTGGATCATTTTCAATATAGTATTCTTTGTGAGGGTTATGAATATATTAAGAGGATATTATTTTAAAACAAAATTGCCGGGCGTGGTGGCTCACGCCTGTAATCCCAGCACGTTGGGAGGCTGAGATGGGCGGATCACCTAAGGTCAGAAGTTCGAGACCAGCCTGACCAATATGGTGAAACCCCGTCTTAAAAAAAAAAATTAAAAAAAGAAAAGAAAAGAAAACAAAACTAACTGTAGGTACTCACTCCTTTCCAGCCTAACAAATAGACCTAGGTCTTTCTTTGCATAAAGTGTGGCTAAGACATATAAAATCCTTTCTTGTACTTGATATGAAAGTAATGCCTGTCTAGAAAATTAAGACATGTAGGTACAGGCACAGATTTGTTTGTTCTTAAGAATTTTGTTGGCCAGGCGCGGTGGCTCATGCCTGTAATCCCAGCACTTTGGGAGGCCGAGGCGGGTGGATCATGAGGTCAAGAGATCGAGACCATCCTGGTCAACATGGTGAAACCCCGTCTCTACTAAAAATACGAAAAATTAGCTGGGCATGCTGGTGTGTGCCTGTAATCCCAGCTACTCGGGAGGCTGAGGCAGGAGAATTGCCTGAACCCACAAGGTAGAGGTTGCGGTGAGCTGAGATCACACCATTGCACTCCAGCCTGGGTAACAAGAGCGAAACTCCGTCTCAAAAAAAAAAAAAAAAAAAAGAATTTTGTTAAGAAAAGAAAAATCTTGCATTGAGTATTTACTTTTAAACATCTAACTTCATCCTTATAATAAACCACATAAGAGGGGATTATTTTTATTCTCATGTTCCAGAAAAGGAAACTAAGCCTAAAGGAGGTTATGTGACTTGCCCTAAATCCCAGAGTAAGTGAGTAGTAGAGGTAGAATTCAAACGAGAATTGTCTGATTTCAAACACTATGCTCTTTACCTGGGGCTACAGGAGCTTACTCTTGAAGACCAGAAGAGGAAAGGAACTTCCAGACTTCCACTTGAATGCCTTTACCTTGCAGATTCTTTCTTGATCTCTCTGACTACATCACTTTCTTCTCCTCTGAATAGCTCCACATAGCTCCTTTTGGGTACTTACCCACAGTTATAATTTACTTGTGCAGGTAATGTCTGTCTCTTCTCACTAAGCTCTAAATATCATAGACTAGGTATTGCGTGGACTTTGGTTTACCCTTGAATTCTCAGTTCTTAGCATAGAGTTTTCAGTAAATGTATGCATGCATGAGTGAATCAGTGAATGTCATTTAACTTCTCTGCACCTCAAGTCTGTGATCTCTAAAATGAAGTAATCAATATCGATTAATTTATTTGTTCATTCAAAACATTTTTATTTTCCTACTAAATGGTCTGTAGCTCCCTTCAGAGAGACAAAATACAGTAAAAAAAAATCTATTGAGAAGTGTTACACATATTTATTTATATTTGTCTATCTATTTATAACTATTCATCTATCTTCTATCTAGAAAATTTCTTTTCTACCTATAATTATTAGTTATTTTGGGCTATCAATAAAGCCCTTAATGTTTTAATGTTGGGTAAATTATTAAACATGTGGAAATATTTGAATTCTAATATGTTCTATTATTGGTAGCATTATCACTGTTGATGTTTTAAAAATATATCCTTTTATAGTTGAGGAAATTTTATAGATTTATAAATGCAGCTGTTTTAGGTTTATATTTTTTCTTTTTCTCTACAAACTTTTTATGTTCTTTTTTGTAATTGAAGCTGATAACATGAAGCATTGAATATAAGAGCTATAAAGTATTTTTATTTGTTGTGCCTAATTTATTTCTTTCTCATTCAGCAGTTCTGTAATTGGAGCTACAGAGTGTTACATTTTATTTTCTGCAGGCTGTTGCTTGCTCTTTTTCTGTTGCTTACTCTATCTTGGTGCAAATGTATTTCATTTCCTCAAATCGAAAATTTTTCTAAAAAATTTTTTCACTTCATGTGAAGGAAGGTTTATTGCTGTAACTATTTCACTTAGTAAAGCTACCATATACATCTAATATTTTACAATATATTAACAGATAACAGTATTTTAAAATATCTTCCAGTAGGTTTATTATAGTTACAATGTACTTATATTGGGATTGATATTTGGGTGACACTCTTTAATGCACAGAATTATCTGGTTTGGGCCAGGCGCAGTGGCTCACACCTGTAATCCCAGCACTTTGGGAGGCCAAAGTGGGCAGATCACGATGTCAGGAGTTTCAAGACCAGCCTGGGCAATATGGTGAAACCCCATCTCTACTAAAAATACAAAAATTAGCCTGACCTGGTGGTGGGTGCCTATAATCCCAGCTACTCAGGAAGCTGAGGCAGAAGAATCTCTTGAACTTGGGTGGCGGAGGTTGCAGTGAGCCGACATCGCACCGTTGCACTTCAGCCTGGATGACAGAGCAAGACTCCATTTCAAAACAAAAAACAAAACAAACAAAAAAACTGTCTGGTTTGGGTAAGAATATCCATTTCAAGATAATTTACTTTATCGATAAAATGCAGCAAGTCTTAGGATAAACAATAATCTCTAAAAAACAGCAATTATTTTCACCTGTTATTCTTTATGTGTTGAAAGTGCTGTTCAAAAAATTCTTCTATAATTTTTAAATAACCTTTTAATAACTGAAAACTGTTCAGTACTTGAGTACTTCTTTTCCTTTTCTTTTCTTTTTTTTTTTTTGAAACAGAGTCTCATTCTGTTGCCCAGGCTAGAGTGCAGTGGCGCGATCTCGGCTCACTGCAACCTCCACCTCCCGGTTTCAAGGGATTCTCCTGCCTCAGCCTACTGAGTAGCTGGAATTACAGGCACACACCACCACACCCGGCTGAGTTTTGTATTTTTAGTAGAGACTGGGTTTCACCATGTTGGCCAGGCTGCTCTCAAACTCTTGACCTCAGGTGATCGGCCTGCCTTGGCCTCCCAAAGTGCTGAGATTACAGGCTGAGCCACCACACCCGGCTGAGTACTTATTTGCTATAAGATTATATGTTTAGTATTGATGGAGATGGACAAACTGAATGTCCTTTAAGTTTCCTAAACAAGTAGAAAAGAAGCATAGCACAGAATGATTCTGACCTATCGACCTCTGCAACCCACTGGCCAAAAGTCTCATGCCTCACTTTCTTTCTTCTATAGTAAACTGCCAGTGTCAGGGATGTTCTGAATAGTTCAGAGCAATTCCCTGAGACCTGCTCTTGGAACACTGAAATTCAGCAGTAACTAGTAGCTACAGGAGAAGTCCCTTCTCATTTAAAAATATATGGTACCAACCAAAAATGATTGGAGGAAAGGGAGAGACGTATTGTTAATTTTTTTCTGATAATAAAAATTCGTATAAGACACTTAAATAAATGGAGAATGATTTCATATTCAAGAACTAGAAAAGTAAACATTGTTAAGATGGCAATTCTCCCCCAACTGATCAACAGATTCAATGAAATCCTTAACAAAATCTCAGCAGGGTTGTCTTTTATTTGGTAGAAATTGACCCAAAATTTGTACAAAAATGCCAAAAACCTAGAATAGTCAAAACAATTTTGAAAAAGATAAAAAATGTTGGAGGACCTTTATAAGTTATTATAAAACATACTATAAAGATACAGTAATCAGCCAGGCACAGTGGCTCACACCTGTTATCCCAGCACTTTGGGAGGCTGAGGTGGGCGGATCACTTGAGGTCAGGAGTTTGAGACCAGCCTGGCCAACATGGTGAAACCCCGTCTCTACTAAAAATACAAAAATTGCCTGGGCATGTTGGCTCGCGCCTGTAATCCCAGCTACTAGGCAGGCTGAGGCAGGAGAATCTCTCGAATCCAGGAGGTGGAGGTTGCAGTGATCCAAGATTGTGCAACTGTCCTTCAGCATGGATGACAGAGTGAGACATGGTCTCAAAAAAAAGTACAGTAATCAAAACAATATGATTTTGCCATAAAGGTAAACATATAGATCAATGAAACAGAATAGGGAGACCAAAAATAAATATGTGGCTAATTAATTTTTTTGACAAATTTTACTGAGGTAGAAAGTCCCTGAATTTTAGTCAGATTTATTTCCCATCCTCTGGCACACAAATGTCTCACCAATAAGTCCAGTGTGTTTGCTACTTCTTGCTCACTGGATCCAATCAGCATACTGTCATCAATGTAATGGACCAGTGTGGTTATCTTGCAGAAGCAAAAAGCAATCAAGGTCTCTTTGAATAAGATTATGACACAAAGCCTGAGAGTTAATATACCCCTGAGGGAGGACGGTAAAGGTATATTGCTGGCCTTGCCAGCTGAAGGCAAATTGCTTCTGGTGGGCCTTATGGAAGGAATGGAGAAAACAGCATTTGCCAAGTCAATGGCTGCATACCAGGTACCAGGAGATGTGTTAATTTCCTCAAGCAATGAAACCACATTTGGTATAGCAGCTGCAATTGGAATCACCACTTGCTTAAGCTTATGATATGCCATTGTCATTCTCCAAGATCCATCTGTCTTCTGCACAGGCCAAATGGGAGAGTTGAACGGGGATGTGAGGGGAATCACCACCCCCGAGTCTTTCAAGTCCTTGATGTGGCACCAATCTCCTCAGTCCCTCCAGGGATGCGGTATTGTTTTTGATTTACTATTTTTCTAGGTAGAGGCAGCTCTAATGGCTTGCATTTGACCTTTCCCACCATAATAGCCCTCACCCTACTAGTCAGGGAGTCAATGTGGGCGTTCTGCCAGCTGCTAAGTATGTCTAAGACAATTATGCATTCTGGCACTGAAGAAATGACCACAGGGTGAGTCCAGGGACCCACTGGACCAACTGTAAGTTGAACCAAAGCTAAAACTCCATCAATTACCTGACCTCCATAAGTCCCCACTTTAACTGGAGGACAACAATGATGTTTTGGGTCCCCTGAATCAACATCAGCTCAGAACCAGTGTCCAGTAGTTCCCAAAATATTTCCCTTTCCCCAGTGCATAGTTACATTGGTAAAAGGCCAGAGGTCTCCTTGGGGAAGGATGGGAGAAAGATTCACTGCAGAAATTATTGGTAATGTAGTGGGGTCTTTCCTCAAGGGGACCCAGCCTGCCCTTCATTCAGGAGGTTCTGGATCTGTAAACTGGCTCAAGTCTGGAAATTGATTGAGAGGCCATGGTTCTCTGTTTTTATAATTCAAGTTGGTCTTTTGTCTATTCAACCTAGAAGTTTTCTTCTTATATAAATTAAGTAGGAATGCAATAGGCTTCCTATCAATTTCACTTCTAGGAACACTGTTTTAACTCCCTGAGCTGCAACATTAAATGCAGAGTCCCTACTTAGGTGAGCCCAGGTCAACAAATGCAGCCTGATCCAGCTCTTTGTTCCTTCTACCATTATCTCATATCCTTAGTATCCATTCCCATGCCTGTTCTTCAGATTTCTGTTTATATGAATTAGAGAACTAAAGCAGTTCTTTTTTGGTGTGGCACACCTCCTCATGGGTCACACTCTGAACCTCACCTCTAGGGACCTGCAGGCACTTTAGTCTAGTTACAGTTCTAGAAGCAAACAGGGGTATTGGGGGTGGCTCCTGAGGATAATCAACATTATTGTTCCTGGCAACCACCTGAGGGAGGGGGAGGTTATCACTGTTGCCTCAGGGAGTACAGGGTTTATCTCCTCAGACAAAGGTGGAAAGGCTGATGGTAGCATGGGTCAGTGAGGGGATGTTGCCACTACTGGGGATAGGGAAGCTGTTCCTTCTGGCAACAAAAGTTCATTCAGAATTTACAAACTCAGTGTCTCCAGCTTCAGCAGGGTCCTCCCATATGTCCCCATTTCAACTTTCAGGGTCCCATTCTTTTCCAGTCAATGCCCGCACTTTAACAGTAGACACCTGGCGAGGCTGTGCATGCACCTTTCATTGCAGGTCAGCCACTCACATGATAAGAGCTTGTGTCTGTTTTTCTGCAATTTCAGCTCTTTCTCTACAGGAGATAAGACTCTCACTCAGGGCAATCTTAGCAGATTTGAGGCTCAGTGTCTGCTTCTGAAGCAGGGAGACAGAATCCCTGAGTTCATCATTTTCTTTCCTCACTTTGTTCACTGAACTTAGGAGCAACCAATCAGCTTTATTATGTTCCTTGGTTCTGCACATACAGTCAAAGTTATTATGTATAGAGTCACTAAATTCCTTGCCTCTCATGAGTGGTGAATCAAGAGTGTCAAGTGCATTTATTTTGCATAACTCTCTAAACAGTTCATGCCAAGAACTATCAGTGTTCTCTACACTATTAGAAGTAGAGTCCTTAGCATTTTTGGGTCTAATCATATTAAGCAGCCAGCTCCAGAAACCCCAAAATCAATGAAAGAAGTCCATCCTTAATATTCTGTTTCTCTGGAAACAGATTTTATATATATGGGAGTTTATTAAGTATTAACTTACACAATAGGTTTTCTGCAAGCTTGAAGAGCAAGGAGAGCCAGTCCGAGTCACAAAACTGAAGAACTTGGAGTCTGATGTTCAAGGGCAGGAAGCATCCAGCATGGAAGAAAGATGTAGACTGGGAGGCTAGGCCAGTCTTGCCTTTTCACGGTTTTCTGCCTGCTTTATACTGGAAGCTGATTAGATTGTGCCCACCAGATTAAGGGTGGGTCTGCCTTCCCCAGCCCACTGACTCAAATGTTAATCTCCTTTGGCAATGCTCTCAAAGACACATCCAAGAACAATACTTTGCATCCTTCAATCCAATCAAGTTGACAGTATTAACCATCACAGTGTCCCCTCCCCTTGCTCTTTGATGTCCAGTTACACTGTCCTTCTTTCAGATTTTGAATGCACCTAAATCTCTCCTGACCCAGGGCCTGTAATATGCTGTCCCCTTACAGAAACTAATTACCTCGCCAGGCACGGTGGCTCATTCCTGTAATACCAGCACTTTGGGAGTCCATGGTGAGAAGATCACCTGATGTCAGGACCACCTGAGACCAGTCTGGCCAACATGGTGACACCCCATCTCTACTAAAAATACAAAAATTAGCCAGGTGTGGTGGTGCATGCTTGTAATCCCAGCTACCCGGAAGGCGGAAGCTGCAGTGAGCTGAGATCGTGCCACTTCCCTCCAGCCTGGGTGACAGAGCCAGACTCCATCTCAAAAAAAAAATTAGAAGAAGAAACTAATTTCCTTCTTCCAACTCATCATTAAGTCCTACTCACTAGATCAATCATCATTTCCTTGGGGATAACTTTTTTGTGCTACCAAATCCTTTCAAAGCATCATGTACTTCTATTTCATAGCACTTTTTATACTTAAAATTTGTATTTACATATGTGGTTATTTGATAATTTCTGTCTCTTCCATTTGGCTCTAAGCTACATGAGGGAAGGCATTATGTCTCTATGTGTTCACTAATATATATCCCTAGTTCAAGGCACAGTACCTCACCCATATTGGGTTCTTTTTTTTTGAGACAGTATGTCACTCTGTTAGCTAGTCTGGAGTGCAGTGGCATGATCACAGCTCACTGCAGCCTTGATTTCCTGGGCTCAAGCGATCCTCCCACCTTTGTCTCCTGAGTAGCTGGGACTACAGGAGCATTCAACTACCCCCCACTAATTTTTGTATTTTTTGTAGAGATGGGGTTTCACTATGTTGCCCAGGCTGGTCTTGAACTCCTGGACTTAAAAATCCACCCGCCTTTGCTTCCAAGTGCTCAGATTGCAGGCATGAGCCACTGGACGCAGCCTCCAAGATAGGTTCTTGATAAATGTCTGTAATTTTGAAACACAGGGATTAGAGGGGGTTAGACCTAGAGTGATGGGTTGTGAAGGTTCACAGAGGAAGTGATCTTTAAATGATAATTAAAGTGTGACTAGAAGTAGTTAGGTTAAGAGGAAGCAAAGCATTTCAGGCAGAGGAAGCAAGTGGGGAAGCTTGTGAGATAAGCAATAGCCTGTATAGCAAGTCCCAGGAAAGGAGAGTTTCACAATGACTGGAGCTAAAAGAGCGACAGCTTGGGAAATAATGTGGAATTTGTCCTAAGGGAATGAGAAGCCTTTGGAGGGTTTTAAACAAAGTGTTGACATGGAAAGATTTGCATTTTCTGGATGCTGTATAAAGACTGGATTGGATTGGAAAGAAGAGGCCAAAATGTGGGGAAACACTACTGTAGCCCAGGTAGACTATGGCGGTGGCGATGAGGATAGGGAAGTGAACAGACTTGAGACATTCACCTCTAAGAGGTGGAAGGAATAGACTTCATGACTGACTAAATGTGATGATTGAGGGAGAGGCTGGAGTCAGGAATGAGCCAGGTTTTAACTTGGACAGCATTAGAGGGGATGGTGGACTACTGAGACCAGGAACACTGGAAAGGGCTTGGCAAGGAGATTTGTTAGTTTTGGACATTGTAATTTTGAAATATTCTTAAGACACCCAAATGAAGATATTTACAAAATAATTGGAAAATGAGTTTGTTGGAAATAGGAATATTTCGTGAGAGATCTGACATGGAGATAAAAATTTGGGATTTGGCATTTAAGTGGTAATTGAAACCCTAGGAACCTATTGGTAATAGATGAGATGTCTAAGGAGAATATATAGAGTAGGAAAACGCCTCAGGCAGACTTGAGTGGGTTCAACATATAATAGTTGAGGTGAAGGACATCACAAAGGAGACTGAGAAGAACTTATGAGAGAAACTGCAGAGAAACGAGGAGAGTACTGTGCTGCAGAAGTCAAAAGAATACAGCGTTTCAGGAGGAAGTATCCTCTTATATTGACATTCAATTTCTACCATCTACATCTCAGTTTCTTGGAAGACACACACCTAAAACATTTTCACCTACTGAGCCTTTTTTATTCCATCTTCCTGAAATGTCCTCCCTCTTTTCATGCTTTGAGAAAAAGAAAATGAAGTTTTATTCTATAACTATCTCTGAAAGCATCTTTCACATTTTACTATAGTCAGCTGTTTTCAGGACTGTCTTCCCTTTTGCATCATGACTAGTACAGTGACAGACACACAGGGGGAATTCAATGAATGTGAGTTGGAACATTCATGATATATAATGTTAAGAATATCTGTTGTTTATTAAACATTTACTGTTTCTGGATACCTGTGCTACTATTTGACTTATAATAGCTTTTTAAAAGTCTTATAAAAAAACTGTGAGGGTATATGATTATCCCCATTTTACAGATGGGAACACTGAGACTAAGAAAGAAAAGTAACTTCTCTAAAGTTGCACAGTAAGTTGCAGAGCTGCAATTCACAAACAAGACTGCCTGATTCCAAAGTCCATGCTTTCAACCACCACCTCTCCCAAGAGAAGTAAACATCCACATTTTCCAGACATCTGTGGAAGAGACATTTTTTGAACTGGCAGCTTTCCCAATTCATCTCAAATCATAGCACATAAGCAACAGCCTGCTCTCATTCCAAGAATGCTTTATTCTGGGTCTGACTGAGCCCCCTACTGAGCTGCCTTCCCTACCTGCAAAATAATATATTTTTTCTTCATCCACTCACCTAAGCCTGCCCGCCTGAGCAGATTCTGTTTCCTAACCAGGAGGTCTCTCTTCAGATCAGTACCCTAATTCCGTATTTCCCTTCCCAACAGTTCTTCGCCCCAGTTGATTCATAGGATTACTTAAGAATCCTTTGCTTGAAGTGCTCTTAGTGGTTTTTTATCAACTCTTAGTGTCGAGCTACACTCGACAAACTAAAATGTAAGCTTCACAGGGACGGGGACCTGGCCAATTTTGTTTATGGCATCATGTCCAGGATCCTCAACAGTGTGATTCCTGAGACCCAGTAGGCACACAATAGATAATGGCTGACTGAATTAGTATGTCGGTGATGGAATCCCAAACTTGGCTATTACAGCAATTTAGGCATCTTGTACCCTGGCACTTTGCAGAGAGAAATCATAAACTCATGGATGCCAGGAGGAAAACTATTTCCACAAAGGTCTGCCTGAAGGATCTGCAGGCCAATCTTTCAGGACACAAACAAACCTAAGTGTGGGTGAGAGGAGGCAGAGCATGTTGCCTTTGGGAAGAGGGGAAATTCTTCACAAGTCACTATAGATAATTCACAAAGAAATCTGTCTTAAGGGTGATTTGTGTAAGTATTCTCTGGTTATTTATCTAAATAAAAAGTACTGACAGCACACTTATAATAATAATAAGCCTAAGAATTTCTTATCCCAATAGTTAAGCTTCCAAACACTAGGGGAAATGATGAATTCTCCAGCATTAAACCTCCTTTACTTTTAAGAGGCTGATTCATGATCTGCTCTTATTTTCTGTTATTATTTCAGCTATTCACCCTGGCGAGTATACTTGCAGGCAAAATACTGATATTTGGCTACATGTATGCTTTATACTTAATTAGGGATGATGATTATCCTGGGATTCCTGGCCAGATTACTTATGATGGCTATATACAGAATCTGTGCCTGTACTATTGACATGTGCTAGAGAAAATTACATAATGATTTAGAAGTGGTGTTACCATAGATTCTCGGTCTCCAATATCAACTGAAACTCCGGCTTTATTCAAATGCCAAGAGTTCTGGGTCTGGGTTCACATATTCTCCAGCAGTTGTTTCAAACCTACTCCACCTTCTTCAAGCCTTCTGCCAACCTATTTTAGGTCATTTGTGCAGAAAGCTTTGCTCTATCAATCTTACCAACAAAATAGACAGCGTTTGAGCAAAGAAATATCTCATCTGCCTGATACTTTATGTTGAAATGTGTCAAATGGGAATGCTATCTGACTCTGTCCAAGTGTACTCCGAATACTCTTCCTATTCCACCACTTGAAGAAACTCTCTCCTTCCATTCTCTCTCTTTAAAAAAATTGTAAGTAGTTTCATTCAAACTATTTTAACTTTTATTGTAACAATAAACATTACACATTTAAAGTGTACAATTTTATAATTTTGACATATATCTATACCAGTGAATCCATCACCACAATCAAGAAAATAAACATATGCATCACCCTCAAACATGTTCTCATTTCCTAATATAAAACCCTTACCCTCACACCTGCTTCTTTTTCCTTCGCAACAGGCAACCACTGATCTGATGTCTGTCACTGCTGATTAGTTGCATTTTCTAGGATTTTATATAAAGACAATCATACAGCATGTATTCTTTTTGGTAGACTGGCTTTATACATTAATCTATTGATGGGCATTCATGTTGTTTCCAGTTTTTGGCTGTTACCAATAAAGCTGCTATAAAAATTCTTGCACAAGTCTTTGTGTGTGTGTGTGTGTGTGTGTTTCTTTTATCTTAAGTAAATACTTAGCAGTAAAAGGGATGAATCACGTTCATTATGTGGTATTTCTAACTTTTAAAGAAACTGCCAGGCTTTCCTAAAGTGGTTGTACCATTTTACATTCCTGTAGCAGTGTAATAGAGTTCTCGCTGTTATACATCCTTGCCAACACTTGGTATCATTGGTCTTGTTATTTTTAGCCATTCTCATTTAGATGTGTAGTGATATCTCATTTGGAGTTTTAATTTACATTTCTCTAATGACTAATGAGTATTTTTTCTGTGCTTCTTTTTGACATCATTATACCTTTTTTTGTGAAGTGCCTGTACATTCTTTTGTGCATTTTTTAATCAGGTTATGTATTTACTTATTGTATTTTGAGAATTCTTTATATATTATACATACAAGTCCCTTATCAGTTGTATAATTTACAAATATTTTTTTCCCAGTCTGGGATTGTCCTTTCATTCTCTTAGAGTCTTTCAAGGAGCAAAAGTCTTAATTTCGATGAAGTCGATTTTATCAAATTTTTCTTTCATGAATTGTGCTTTTGGTATCATTTCTCAAAAACTCTTCCCTAGCCCAAGCTCACAAAGATTTTCTCCTAATTTTTTTTTGGTCTAGATTTTAGATTAGGTCTATAATTCATTTTGAGTTAATTTTAGTATATGAATCAAATTGCAACCTCTTACATATGGATGTTTAATGTTTCTTTCCAGTATCGTTTATTGAAAAGACTATCCTTTCTCTATTGAATTGTCTTTGCACCTTTGCTGAAATTTAATTGACCATGTAATTGTGGGTCTATTCTGGACCCTCTATTTTCTTTTATTGATCTATTTGGCTATAGTAATGCCAATACCACACTATCTTGATTACTATTTTCTATGCTGGTCATGTCATAGACTACTTGCCAGCCTATGGATTGGTTTCCTTTGGATCAGGTGCCCATCTAGTGTCCAGTCAACTGCAGCTAAGTGTTGGGGAGAGCAGGTTTGCAGAGTGCAAAGCAGGGCTGCTGAGGACTACCTCTGCATGCAGGCTGAGGGCAGGGCAGCTTCCTGTAATATGTGCTATGATTATGCAGATACAAGCTGCATAAATAATCTACTTTTCTCTCTGCATCCAGTTTTACCTCTTCAATAAATTGTATATCTTTCTAAAAAGTGCAAATTTTATCATATAATTTCCTTTTAAGATCCCTTGTCCGGTTGCGGCGGCTCATGCCTGTAATCCCAACATTTTGGGAAGCCGAAGTAGGAGGATCAGGAGATGGAGACCATCCTGGCTAACATGGTGAAACTGTGTCTCTACTAAAAATACAGAAAGTTAGCTGAGTGTGGTGGCATGTACCTGTAATCTCAGCTACTCGGGAGGCTGAGGCAGGAGAATCACTTGAATCCAGGAGGCGGAGGTTGTAGTGAGCCAAGATCACACCACTGCACCTGGGCCATAGAGTGAGACTCCATCTCAAAAAAAGAAAAAAGAAGATTCCTCAATGGTTTCCCATTGCCCTTAGGATCAAGTCCAAGTTCCTTGTCCTTAGCAATCCAACTTCTACTTTTCTTTCCAGTTTCATTTCTTACCACGCTTACTCTTACCACTTCTCGCATGTATACTCTAGCTTTGTGGATTACTTACCATTCCCTAAACATGGCATACTCTCTTGTAGTTCTTAGACTTTTTATCATGTTTTTCTCTCTGCAAAGAATACCTTTACCCTTACTCTTTCCCCATAACTAGCTTTTAAAAGTCTTTTAAGTCTTGACCAGGCTCGGTGGCTCACGCCTGCATCCTAGCACTGTGGGAGGTCTAGGTGGGTAGACTGCTTGAGCCCAGGAGTTCAAGACCAGCCTGGCAACATGGCAAAACTCCATATCTACAAAAAAATTTAAAAATTGTCTAGGTGTAGTGGCATGTGCCTATAGTCCCAGCGACTCAGAGGGAGGCTAAGCCATGAGGATTGATTGAGCCTGGGAGGTCAAAGCTGCAGTGAGCCATGATCACGCCACTGCACTCCAGCCTGGGCAACAGAGAGAGATGCGGTCTTTAAAAAAAAGAAGGAAAAGTCTTTTATATCTTCTTTTAGATACATCAACTTAATTTAACAAATTTTTATTAAGCAACTAATATGAGCTAAGAAATACACTGGACTGTGAGTAAGAAACAAGATTAATATGGCCTTTATTTTTATGTAGTGTGGAGTCTAGAGGAAGAGGTAGTCATTAAACAAGTAAACCCACATGTACAATCATGTAGAAATAACACGGTGAAATTATGTTCCCTGATAGTGCAAAACCAATTTTAATACATCTGCCTATTAATCCTGCCCTCTCCCCAGTTCCCATTTTCAATGTGGTGGGCTAAAGTTCCTATCTTGGAGGGGAAGGCAAGGTGGAATGGGCCTCTGTATTCCCAGGAAGTAGGCCTCTGCATTCCCAGTATTCTCCCAATCCAATCTGCCTGTATTAGGTAGATCAAATGGCTGTCAAGAAGCCCAGGGATTCCTGGAATTAGTGATATGATTCTGGAATTCCTGCTAGTCATAGAGCCTAGAATTATCCCCTGTATATTTATTTAAGCTGGAGAAGTCAAGTACCAGCAGACTTCAACTCTAGCTGAGACCAGGATGGATTTTGGTCACACAGCCAGACACTTGGTGCTCTCCAGCAAACTATGCAGGATCGCTCCAGTCATTTCATTAATGTCATAATAATATGGCCTAGTAATTTGTGAAACTGAATTTTTAGATTCCATTTGTTCAGTTATAGTGGGGTTTATGTATACATGAGATAAGTATAACAGAGGAGGAAGCAGTGAGTGCTTTGTCAGTATGAGGTAAGAGGGTGAGAGAAGGTGGCTCTGAGAGAAGCCCAGGTGAATCCAATCAGCCAGTTACATTAATTGGGACTGCTGAAGGATCAAGGCAGGCCCACAATGGTGGATTTTAAATGTGTAGGCGGAGCCAGGCACAGTGGCTCACACCTGTAATCTCAGCACTTTGGGAGGCCAAGGCAGGTGAATCACTTGAGGCCAGGAGTTCAAGAGCAGCCTAGCCAACATGTGAAACCCCATCCCTACTAAAAACACAAAAATCACCTGGGCATGGTGGCACCCACCTGTAATCCCAGCTACTCAGGAGGCTGAGGCAGGAGAATTGCTTGAACTCAGGAGGCGGAGGTTGCAGTGAGCCGAGATCCCACCATTGCACGCCAGCCTGGGTGACAGAGCAAGATTACATCTCAAAAAAATGCAAAGAAAAAATAAAAAAATAAATGTCAAAAAATAAAAAATAAAAAAATGAATGTGCAGGCAGGCATATGCCAAGAAGGAAAGTATGTATGTAAACATAGGTACACATACTTATGTGTATTATATGTATATTTTATACACACATGTCATATATATGTATACATAAATATATGGATTTATATATGCATATATTACGATTATATATTTATATATGCCCATGTAGATTATATTATATATATAAATATATGCATTTATATATAAATTATTTATATAAACATACATATCTATATAAAAACATTTATTTATATAAACATATAAATTATTTATATAAATGTATATATGTAAATACAAATATGTAATCACAAACTGACTTACATTTGGGTAACCCAGAAAATTGGTCAAAGGATTGTTGATATCAGTTATCCAAAACTAAGGAGATTAATCAAAGGGATATTTAACTGAAATTTGAAGAATAAGAAGGAGTGGGAAGATGGTTCTAGGGAGAGAAAGTCTCCTCTGGAAGCCTTCCCTGTTCCCCTGGACTGGGTTAGGACTCCCTGTTGGTGTTCCTAAGGTCCAAATGGATGTTTACTTCTAGTCCACACTTATCACATGTGTCACAATGGTTTTTTTTCTTCCTCTCCCTCCAGTAGACTATAAGCTCCCTGAGGATAGGGACTAAGCGATTAGGGTGCAATAGCCTGTGCGTGAAGTAGGGAAGAGGGATTAGAGAAAGACTGGGCAGAGAGATTGGGAAAGGTAACTGTCTATGGAGAAGAATTAGAAACAGGCTGATACAGACTTACAGGATCAAGGAATGCTTCATAAGAAGCATCTTTGTCAGAAGAAAATGGTACTCTTTCTTGCAGATGGATTCAGCCCTGCACTAGGGGGCATGGGCTGGTGAGTAAGGAACAGGTTGAGTTTCAGTCTCCATTCACCTACTTGGCTTCTTTGAACTGTGCACAAACTCCACAACTGTACATAATGAGCAAAAAAAATATGGACTTTTCTCTGCAGTCTCTCAAGTGACTATTATAGAGCCCGACACATATTAAGTAAATATTTAGAAAACAGTCCATGAAAGTAAAAGCTTAGACTAGGGGCTCCAATAAAGGCTTACTTAGTACCATATGTATTCTAAATTTTTAACTATGGCCATATTGGTGTCTGGCAATAAAATGGTGCTGCCATGTGTAACACAGTTGTTTCCAGCAGAAGGCTCATCAGTAGCCACTGCAGATGGCTTGCCAAATCAGAGAGAGAATGAGGTAGCTAATAGCACTTGTTCCTAAGTACAAATGCCCCCTTAAGAGATTTTGCAGGCATTTTAAGGGTCCTGCAGTAAAAAGTGATGATAAAACCCAGTGAAATCTGGGTTACCTTATTATTATTATTATTTTGAGATGGAGTCTCACTCTGTTGCCCAGGCTGGAGTACAGTGGCACAATCTCAGCTCACTGCAACCTCTGCCTTCCGGGTTCAAGTGAGTCTCTTACCTCAGTCTCCTGAGTAGCTGGGATTACAGGCGCCCGCCACCATGCCTGGCCAATTTTTGTATTTTTCGTAGAAACAGGGTTTCAGTATGTTGGCCAGGCTGGTTTCAAACTCCTGACCTCAGGTGATCCGCCTGCCTTGGCTTCCCAAAGTGCTGGGATTACAGGCATGAACCACTGCACCCAGCCAAGTCTGGGTTACTTTAGAAGCTAAGAATACACTTGTGGATGAACTATCCTCCAGTGTCCTATATCCCTTGGGAACTTAGCCCAATTACAACAGCTTGATCAGAATATGAATTGAGGAAAATAAAGCTTGACATAGTTTTTGAACTTAGACTGTCTAAGTAATGATGTAGTGGGGCAACTACTACATTTAGGGAAGTCAATTTACCGAAACACAAGAAAGGGAGTTTTAAAAAATGTCATGCAATTATCATATTCCATTAGGTTCTAAGATACCACTCAAAGGTGTGCCATTATTTTATGAACCCTTATAAAAGAAAAAACTGCTAGTAGCAAATTATGATTGTAAGACACAATTTGATTGAAACGTTACATTTAAAAAAAGTGTCATAGAACTGATGCAATATGGACTATATATACTTCATCTTTTTGTGGTTTGTATGTTATATGTCTTAAAGAAAATAAGAGTTATTATCCTGGTGAAAGTAGACTAAACAGTCCAAGTTCCCTTGACAGATATCATCACGGCAGAGTGCAGTTTGCTATCAAAGTTTCATGATACCATCTGCTGTGATCATATTCATCTAATTCTATGCTCATCAAGCAAGTAAACTGGTGTTCCTAGCACCCTTCTCTACAGAGAGGGAATGTGCTGACCAGTCTGCTTGAATATTCCATTATGCTTGGCAGTCAAAAATTTTACTGTAAATTAATATATCACCATTTGATTTACTCATTAGTCTCTTACACATTTCATCTATCTGAGCTTGATCAACTCTGGTTCAACTGATTCTCAACCTGCAAAGCTAAGAGCCAGACTCTGGAGGAAAATGATACCACAGCATTATCATCACTAGGTGGGGCACCAGTTGAACAATAAGCTCATCTCTCTTTTTGTCAACTTTAACATGCAAGTTGCACATACAAGTGAACATGTGACTTTTGATCTATTCTACCATAAAATACTTGAGAGCTGAGTGTGTTCTATTTACCTTCACATCCTCCAAGGGGCATGCATAATGATATGCTGATGAATAGAATAGCAAATATGTTTCTGAATATTAGATATAATTTTCATTAAATATGTGTATGCTAAATCTATTTTGTAGTAGTTTTACGAGCCTTTGCTTTAACTGAGATTTGGAGATTTATCTATTTCCTTATCTCCTCCATTCCCTGGTGAATCGAGAGTTGATTGTACCTTTTTGTCTAGCTCTTTCCTTGAACTATAAAAGCACTACATTTATTCAACAGTATTTATTGAATAGCCTCAAGGAACCATCTTACTCATTTTTTTCTGACAGTGCCTAATACAGTGCCTTGCATAGAGTAAACAATCAATGTTGGTTGATCTGAATGAAATTATTTATTGCATACCTGCTATGTGTAAGGCTCTGTGCTCAGGTCAGTGTGGGACAAAAATAAACACAAAACTTGGTTTCTGTTTACATCGTCTCTGTTTCTACTCCACACATCCTCCTTACCCTGACTCCAATGAACAGACATACTGAACTATCTACAGTTCCACAAGAGTGACTTGCTTTACAGTTTTGGTATTAAGAGCTTGATCCGGAACTAGTGGGATACTGAGCCAAATCCAAACTTGATTTGACTTTATTACTAGTAGACTAACTATTGTTTCATTTTTCTCTTTTTGCTTGGAATTAAGAAGCATTGGAATGAGGAAAATTGTTTGTTTTTATCCAACACTGAATTGCATTTTCTTTTTTTTTTTTTTTTTTTTTTTAGACAGAGTTTCGCTCTTGTTACCCAGGCTGGAGTGCAATGGTGCGATCACAGCTCATTGCAACCTCCGCCTCCTGGGTTCAGGCAATTCTCCTGCCTCAGCCTCCTGAGTAGCTGGGATTACAGGCACGCGCCACCATGCCCAGCTAATTTTTTGTATTTTTAGTAGAGACAGGGTTTCACCATGTTGACCAGGATGGTCTCGATCTCTTGACCTTGTGATCCACCCGCCTCGGCCTCCCAAAGTGCTGGGATTACAGGCGTGAGCCACTGCGCCCAGCCTGAATTGTATTTTCTTTTTGAGCAAGTCATTTGAGACCACAACTTACTTTTTGTTTTTCATCAGGTAATTCCATTCACTGGCAGTAACTAATGGATTAATATACTGTGTTAATATGGTCAGATTTTAACAAATTAACAGTAGCCACATTATTAAAAAGTCAAAAAATAACAGATGGTGAGGTTGCAGAGAAAGAGAACACTGATACACTGTTGGTGGGAGTGTAAACTGGTTCAACTATTGTGGAAAGCAGTGTGGCAATTCCTCAAAGAGCTGAAAACAGAACTACCATTCAACCCAGCAATCCTTTTACTGAGTATATACCCAAAGGAATATAAATCATTCTATCATAAAGACACATGTATGTGTATGCTCCTTGAAGCAACCCCTCACAAGAGCCAAGACTTGGAATCAACCTAAATGCCCATCAGTGGTAGACTGGACAAAGAAAACATGGTAATATACACCATGGAATACTATGCAGCCATAAAAAGAATGAGATCACGTCCTTTGCAGGAACATGGATGGAGCTGGAGGCCATTATCCTCAACAAAGTAATGCAAGGATAGAAAACCAAATACTGCATGTTCTCACTTGTAAGTGGGAGCTAAATGATGAGAACACAGGGACACAAGTGGGGAACAACACACAGTAGGGCCCACCTGAGGGTGGAAGGTGGGAGGAAGGAGAGGATCAGAAAAAAAGAACTACTGGATACTAGGCTAAGTACCTGGGTCATGAGATAATCTGTACAAAACTGCTGTGATATGAGTTTACCTATACGACAAACCTGATAAGTACTCCTGAACCTAAAACAAAAGTTTAAAAACCACAACAAAAACCAGTAGCTGCATCTTGCTTTTTCTTTCTTTAAAAGATTCACCAGGAGCCGAGATCACGCCATTGCACTCCAGCCTGGGTAACAAGAGCGAAACTCTGTCTCAAAAAAAAAAAAAAAAGATTCACCAGGTGTATTCATCAGAGCATCATTTTATTCACAGTGTGTTATGAACTTTTTCCCAGAGTCAAACTGTTTTCCACATTGTGACTTTCATTCTCAACTGCGATTTCCTTAAATATTTTGGCATTGAGCCACAAAAAACTTGTCTTTGGATTTTTCCAGTTGCCTGTATTTTTTATTTTTATTTTTTGCATTACCTTATTCAAGCTTTCTGTCATTATGTTTTCTCCCATTCATAGACACCTTTTGAGATCCATTTTGTTTATACAGCATTTCATCAACTATTACTACTTCTACTATTATAATTACTATGATTACTTCTACTGCTATTATGATTTCTATAGTATTATACTTCAGTTGCTGAGTTCTAATATAAAAAACAGCTTCATTGGTGAGACAAGTTCCTGATCATGGCTGAGTTCTGAGTGGTTCTATTTGCATGTGTGATTTGTCTGCACGTTAGTCAGTTGTGTACATTTATGACAGAGTTATTTTGTCAGTGACTGCTTTTATAGTGATATAATGTGAGAATATCCATAGTGCAAAATATTTTTGTTGTAAGTCCAATAGTAAACTGAGAATGTCCAATTTTAATGGATTCTGCAAATGAAATTATCCAAAGGGCACCCCTCCCCCATTGAGTGCAAATATATATTTATATTTTATTGTTTACACATTTGTGTAAATAAGATGGAAGATTTGCATTTTAAAGGAGCCCAAAGAACTGTGTGACTTTGAGAAAATCACCTAACTTTTTTTGTTTCATTGGGTTATAATGAAATCGAACAAGTTATAACAATGCCTGGTACACAGTAGGCACTCAAAAGTGTTAGCTATTATTATTAAGAAACAAAGCAATTAATGTATTTAGTCAAATATTTGTTGTTTGGAATCCATGTTTGTTGCTACTGAAGGCACCATTCTATAGGCAAGAGAATGCTTCTCATTCTTGTCAAATAAACACAGTTTTGGTATATTCTTCTGAATGTCAATAACATCTTGAGGGTTTGGAGGGGCACAGTAAGGACAGCTGTATTACTATGGAAAACGTTTTTATTTTTAAATGAGTAAACAGAGGTTCAGAGAAGCCAAATAATCTATTAAGGCGGGACCAGTAGATTCCTCAAGAACTTTTGGCTCATCTTAAACATGTTAGCAGTTTCTTGTTGGCTCAGTCGAAAAGCGAAAGAATAGTCCCAATCAGTGTTTCTCTGCCCTCAAGATCCTGTGGTGAATAAAGGCTTGTTAAAAGCGGAAATTTCCAGAACCCTCTCTGGACCTACTGATTCTCTGAAGCGTTAACCAGCATCTCAGGTGCTTCTTATATAACCTTAATTCAGAGACCCATGACACTTTCAGTAGCACAGGGAGAGTATCCTCAGAGAATCAAACTGGAGCAAACCTCGGCCACCTTTTACGGTAGGCTGTCCGGGTAACTGAGATGTCACACTTGATGCTTTGCGTGGCCATCAAGCAACTCCCAACAATCTGCCCCCTTAAGATTCTAAAACCTTCCCTCTGCCATTACTCCAGTTGTGATTGGCAAATACTGCATTCTTCGGCTGTTTCCCTCAGCAGGGGAAAAATAACAAGATTTTTGCACTCTCGTGATCGTGGAACTCAAACCTGGGCCTGTTCCACCTTAAAGGGCCTAGGCATGCCTAGTGCTTGGGTCTTGCAGAATTTGGGCACCACCATATTTGGAGCGTGCCTACTTTGGGGCGGGAACCTCCTTGGGCGTGATTAGGTCAGTGCTGGGGGAGGTGACCTTGTTTGGTTTCTGGCACCCGAGAACAGTGGTGCACTGTTTCCGCTGCCCCATTTGTCTAATTGGCCCAGACGCTCCACCAGCGCGAAGCTTCCCGGGAGCTCCTCGCTGGCCACCCCCGCGGCCCGCAGCCCGGCAGAGGCGGGAAAGCAGCGCGCCTGCGCCGTGGGAACCGGGGCTGGAGGCGAAAAGCGGGGAGCGGAGGGGGGCCGCTGGAGCCGAGTAGCGTACAGAGCGGCGTGTGACGCGGGGACGCCGCGCGCTCCCAACGTCGCCCCGGTTTGACGCACACGGCACCAAACTGTGAGTTTCAGGGGTTATTTGGTCAGATTCGCTGGGACCCGAGTGCGTTTCGGGCCTCTGGGCTGTGGCAGCGGCGGGACTGAGGGTGGCGGAAGAACTTGGGGGACCCGGCCTCCGGCGCTCGGGCCCGGGGAGCTACGCCCTAGGCTGGGTCCCAACCATCCAAAAGGACGCATTTTGCCGCACAGGCTAAGATGGCGGCGGCGGCCGAGGAGGCGGAGTTGGTGCTACACAAGGAGCCCGGGCCCCGGGTTCGGGGAGGCGGCGGCCGCGGCGGTCGCGGGGGGCCACGGAGCCTGAGGTGAGCGGCGGCCGCCGCCGCGGGGCGGGACTCGGCGGGGGGTTGGGGGGGGGCTTTCCGCTGCGGCGTCGGAGGATCCGGTAGCGGACACAAAGGGGCTGAGCTGGGCACCAGACTTGGGGGTTTTGTTTAGTCACATGAAGCCGAGCAGCCAGTGAGCAGTAGGGGGAAGGGGCCGAGATCAGGCGGCTTGGGGAGCCTGGCGGTCGCCATTGCAATGCACTGAGTAACGGGGCGGGCCGAGAGCAGTCACCAACCCCTCTCGTTGAGGCTGCTCTGTGTGGCCAGAAGCGCCAGCTCTGGCATTAACTGTACACACCCCTCCCCTTACTTGGGACAGGACCGCATAGCCCTTCCCCCCCAAGTCCTGCAAGATCTTACGCGGCTAGGTGCCTGGGAAGTAACAGCAAGAGGTAAATCGCTCGAAGTGTTTGGGTTGCCAGGGGCTTGGTGGGTGTCCAGCTAAAGCTTTTTGCCTCTCCAGGTCTGATTCCCTGGCCTTCGTGGCCCTGGGAGCTTACTCTGCCAGAGGAAAGCAGGTGTGCTCCACTTCTCCCGTGAACCTGAAGATGAGTTGTCCCAGACTCTTCTCAGTGATTGGAAACTTAGGTGGTGGAGCTAAAGGTTTCTTATTACAAGACTTCTACAGACGACTCTCTTGTTGGGATCCATCTATGGTTTAGCAACATTAGTGGAAAAGTTTTCTTGAACTGTATAAGTGATATTGACTTGAATATTGTTGTTATAAAACTTCTATTTAGACTTCAGATTTTGTGTGATCATCAAACTCAACGAGGGGATAAACATAATTGAGGGCGAATGATGGTCCTGTCTTGTTAATAATTTCAACAGAAATGTCAAACCACCACCATCTATCCTGTTCAGTCCTGACTAATTCCACGCTTGTTGCATCCGGATGGTAGATTTGCTTTAATTGTGGATTCCCTCCCTGCAGTAGTTTGCTTTAGTTATAAACATTTTTTGGTCCCATAAGAAGGAAAACATTTCAAAAAATAGACAGCTAAAGTTCCTCAAATAAAGGAAACCTGGCTCTCTGCCTTCAGTGACATGTGTAAGTATCTAGGGAACTTGATGACAGTAATACTGCATTTTTGTAGATTCGCTAAGAAAAAATTAGTGGTTATAACAAGGTTTTTATAACAAGGTTATAATGTAGCTTAGACATTTTAATTGGTTAAGCATAAAGCTTGATTAGTGTTAATGCAGTGGTATGTATTGCTTGTAAAAGTCTTAGAATTTCGAACAAATTAAAGTTATACTGCAATTATATCATATTTTGTGGTGGGTATTAACTAATGAAGTACATACTTTTGAAACATCTAATGTTTTGTGTTGGCCATTAACAGAATTCCTTGATTGAAGAGATATTTAAACACATTAGGTGACTGTTTAGATCTCTGTGTAAAATTGAAATTTGGGTTTTTCAACATTACTTAAAACTTTCATTTTCTTGTTTCTTTTCAGATATATACTCTTTTTTAGCTTTTCTAATACAGAACGGTCTTGTATTAATGAATAGGAGATGCATTAATATTAGCACAATGTATTCCTGGATCATACAGTTTTACAGTGGAAGGAGTATCAAAGAACAACTGCCGTTACCCTCTTTTACAATACATTGAAGACCAGAGGGTTAAGTTAGTGGCATAATGGAAAATTGCCTTTCAGCTTCTATCCATTGCTGTTTTTGTCATATTGCTGGGATGAGATGAATATCTACAACTAATAATGGTTAAAAAAACAAGGGAATGTTATTGAGAATACTTACTAATTAAATAGTATTAGATTGTGAGAACTTCGGTGTCAGTAAGTTAAAAAACTTTCATATTGGCTGTGTGCGGTGGCTCCAGCCTGTAATCCCAGCACTTTGGGAGGCCAAGGTGGGCGGATCATGAGTTCATGAGATTGAGACCATCCTGGCCAACATGGTGAACACCCCCTCCCCTCGACTAAAAATACAAAAGTTAGCTGGATGTGGTGGCATGCCCCTGTAGTCCCAGCTACTCGGGAGGCTGAGGCAGGAGAATTGCTTGAACCCGGTAGGCGGAGGTTGCAGTGAGCTGAGATTGTGCCACTGCATTCCAGCCTGGTGACAGAGCAAGACTCTGTCTCAAAAAAAACCAAAAAAACTATTTTCATATTATATGGTAACTTAGTTTTTAAAGTTACTTCCAGTGAAATAAAATCAGGTACAAAGTACAGAAATATCAGATAGTTTGAGAGCAATGTTGCTTTTGAATGTTAAGGTTTTCCAAAAGCAATCTTGAACCAGAAGTTGAAAAATTAAAAAACAACAACCAGGTACTTGATAATTTTTTTGGAAAGTTTGAAATAACTGATGTTATTGCCAGTTATTACATAAAAAAGGAAATGAGATCAATGCTGAAAATAATGGTGCCTTTCATTTTGTATTAGTGCTTTGGTTGAATAAATGAATGTGCCACTCAGAATGTTCCTTTTGTTTAAAACAACTTTTTAAGACCACTACTTCTACTGAGTGGTATCTGTAAGGTCTGTTGGGAAATTCAGCAAGTAGTGACAGTCATTTATGGTGGGACCCTATAGTGATCTTTAACTTCTTTGAATGTCAAACTTAGCAAAAAAGTTAAATTATTTTAAGGTTTTAAAAGTTTTTATTGGTCATTTAAGGTGCTTTTAAGTTGATTTTTGTAAATTGATAAGCTATTTTATAATTTTCAACATGTGAGTAGACTTACATTTTCATTTGGTGATAATTACAGTCGCTTTCAGGTTATTTGTAGTTAGTTATAAAGTGGTCCGTCACCTGCCAACCTTAAACATTTTCCAGTTTTAATTTGTCATTCAAGTTATAAGAGTGAGTGTCTTGGTTGAATTTAGACTGTTAATGGGTAGCAGGAGGGGAAAAGGAAGTTTCAAGGAGAATAGAAGTGGTGGTATATCTCCCATCTAGAGAAAGATCAGGTCCGTTTATTCTGTCATCCTAAATGCTGTTCTTTAGGGTTACTTATTTAGGCCATTTTCTTAGGATGTGATTCTGGAAGGAAAAGTGAATCCTATTCTTGTGGGAAGGCTTTTCAGTCAGGTCTTAAGACGATTGTAGCTTGCAGCAAATGTAGAAATTGGCATGTTGAGTTATCTAGCCCTGATTTTATAGAGCACTGGTTTTAGCCGTTTTTTAAAAGCATGTTCTAAATGTTTTACATTAGCAGCCTTGTAAAATAAAACAAGAGAATGAAGAGTGGAAACTATAATACTATGGATACATATTCAAATGAACTTTGTATTTACATTTATTTGTTATTAATCTTTCTGGTAGAGAGAATGTCTGTTTTGTAAATGGAAAATCTGTAAATGTTAAAGTTGTAAGGTATAACATTGATTGAAGTAGTTCTAGAAGTGGTGTTTTGATTAAGGTTTATTAGAGGGAAATAAACAGCTGCTGTTAATAGTGCAAGCCATTTATACCATTGAGTTTTGGGAGATTTGAGAATCATGGAACTGATGCTAGCACTAGCTCACCCTGCTGGTTGGCTAAAAGATTTCTCCTCTTCCCGTTAAAAAACTAACTTGAAGATCACAGGAGACCCAGAGGGTAGTAGAACACTAAATTACATTCTTTCTTCAGGGAGAGGAAGTTTCCATGAAAAAGATGTTTTCTTATCTCTAAGTCTTTAGTTTCTGCATTCTGATTTTTTTTTTTTTTGCAGATCTGCCAAGTTGAACTGTGGAGTTACTATCCTTTTTTTTTCTTTTTTTTTTTTTTTTTTGGTAGGGGCCGGAGGGACAACAGAGTCTCACTCTGTCACCTAGACTGGGGTGCAGTGGCACAGTCTTAGCTCACTGTAGCCTCCGCCTCCCAGGATCAAGCGATTCTCCTGCTTCAGCCTCCCAAGTAGCTGGGATTGCAGGTGCCCACCACCACACCTGGCTAATTTTTGTGTTACGGGATTTCACCATGTTGACCAGGCTGGTCCTGAACTCCTGACCTCAGGTGACCTCCCCGCCTCAGCTTTCCAAAGTGATGGGATTACAGGAGTGAGGCACCACTCCAGTCAGGAGTTGCTGTCCTTTTTGAACTTCCTGAGAACTCTCATGTGATTATGGAGAGTTAGTGTATTTTTATTCTTTTAATTTCAAGGTAAGAAACTCTTTGACAGTTGAGAGATGTGGAAGAAAAACAGAAAGTCCTATGAAAATAACTTTCCAGGAAGGGAAAAAACAGGATTTCAAGAGGAAGAGGAGGAGGAGTCTGCCTGGGCAGAAGCAGCAGCAGTACACACATCTCTTGGTTGGGAGATAGTGAGACTGGATTAGGGTTAGCGTTTCTGAGAGATTTTCTTTCCACTCTCCTACTAATCTTGGCCCTACTCCACCTGTCTGCTAGCTGTAGCCTTCCCATTTTGTTTATAATCTTTGGAACTGGCATCTTATAAGTAAAAGTAAAGATAAGTGATTTGTTCCTTGGAACTTAATTCTGGCAGTCTAGATTTTGGTAGAATTGAAGTTGGGTTAGAGTGATAAATGCAGATTTTATGTGTTAGTCTTTTGGTATGTGTATCTTACTTTAAGTTGAAAATACAGCTTTTGAAAGGCTTTGTACAGGCAGGGCGTGTTGGCTCACATCTGTAATCCCAGCACTTTGGAAGGCCGAGGTGGGTCGATCACTTGAGGTCAGGAGTTTGAGACCAGCCTGGTCAACATGGTGAAACCCCATCTCTACCAAAAATACAAAAATTAACCAGGTGTGGTGGCACGCACCTGTAGTCCCAGCTACTTGGGAGGCTGAGGCAGGAAAATTGCTTGAACCTGGGAGGCAGAGGCTTCAGTGAGCCGAGATACTGTGCCACTGCACTCTAGCCTAGGTGACAGAGTGAGGCCCTGTCTCAAAAAAAAAAAAAAAAAGACTTCGTACAAACTCTAGAAACGTAAATATGTTATGAGCCAAATAGACAATTGAAAATAAAAAGTATCTAATAAAGTGTTAAGATTAAAATTCTTTACAGTTTACAAAGCATGTTTACCTGTAGTCTATCAATTAATTTTTTGAAAAGATTAATATTTTACTTACAAGTATCTTTTTCATCAGTTTCTTGAGAAAGATGTTAAGTACAGTCATGCTCAGCATAATGATGTTTTTTGGTCAACAGTGGACTGCATTTATGATCGTGGTCCCATGAGAGTATAATACTGTACTTTTCTGTATTTTATGTTCTATATTTAGATACACAAATGCTTAACAGTTATGTTACAATTGTGTATGGTATTCAGTATAATAACATGCTTTACGGGAGCATGTTGTAGCCTAGGAACAATAGGCTATACCATATAGCCTAGGTGTGTAAGTAGGCTCTACCACCTAGGTTTGTTTGAGTACACTTTGTGATGTTTGCACAATGACCAAATTGCCTAAGAACGCATCTCTCAGAACATACATCCATCCTTAAATGATGTATGACTATATAACTGGTATTTTCAGAGCACTATTTATTGGGGAAGAGGCGGCGATTCCGAATTTATTGTTGGTTTGTGAAGGTGGGTAAAAGCCTTCACTGAGTTGGAATTAATTGCCTTTTGTTTGCTACTGACTCACTGAATACTTTACACACACAGACACACATAGAATCACAATTGCAATTGTACTTACACATATATAAAGAGGCAGGATGTAATAAGGTTTAAAAGTCTAAGTCTTGAAGTAAAATTGGCAGGGTTCAAATTTAACTGTGAGCACTAGGCAAGTGGAATTAATAATTACCATCTTCATAGAGGTTTAGGGTTTATAGTACATAATTCATGTAAAGTCCTTAGCTTTCTGGCATACAATGCTGAGTAAAGTGTTAGCTGTCAGAGTAATAATAGTTATTATTACCATTGTTTAATTATTCTTTCCACATTAACTTGACATTTTCACCTGTGAGTGATTTGGAGTTACATACTTTTGCTAATGTCCATTTTTAAGCCCTATCTATAAAGACAAATGAGAGGTAGACATCAAAGTATGCCTTCTCTGATTTTAGCAGCAGAATCTTATAACCAGGTTAAATATTTCAGGAATGCATTTCCAGCACTGTCAGCAGATGAGTAGATGCACTTGGGAATGAGTACATTTTAATGAAGTTATTTCCCAACCAGTGTGTTGGTTTGTCTTTGTTACAACATCCTGAATTTCTTGACTCTTCTTTCAGTTTTTGACCATGAGGCCATGTGGTGGTGACCATTAGTAGGGAGAAGAAGGTGAGTGGCTATGCGTGTTAGTAATGTACACATAAATCCAAGATGAGTGTGAGGAGTGGCAAGTAGGTAGCTAGATTGAGGAGGGTAGAATATGGTCTTTTCATTGGATAGTCTGAGTTGGGAATTTCCCAAACAGCTTTCCTTTTGCTGTTTTCCTCTCCTCACTTTTCTTTGTTTTGTATATGTCTGTGCTGGTATGGTGTTAAAGTTACCAGTTCCCCCTCTTTAATTTTCTTTCTACCACTTACCTCCTAGCACAAAACACAGATTTGAAGCTTATAAGCAAATTTGTCAAAGACAGCTAATAAAAGTAATTTTAAGTTCACTCGAGGAGGGGTGCTAGCATGAAATACTGTAAGTTTTTCATGTATGCTTAAAAAATATTTACAGCAATTTGGAAAGTGAAGGAGGGGAAGTCACTCATAATCTTATTACCATTATATAATTGTTAGTATTAAAGACAAATGACATTGTCATTAATTAGGCATCTACTATATTCTTTTAATAATCCTGTGATGTGTATATTCCCACTTTACATGTGACGAAACACATCCACTTAATAGTGGAACAGCCAAGTTGTAACCTAGGTATGTTTTGAGAAAGGTCTAGCGAGGCGACCTTTCTGTTCTATCTTCCTATCCTTCTTACATATATATCCTTTTGCCTTGTTACACCATTTGTTTCATCTCCTAGTTTTAAAACTTAGCATTATAAAAACATTTTTCTCCCTACCCTTGTTTCAAGTGGTGTCATATTGCTCACATTATCTATTCAGATCACTATATAAAGGCACTTTATCTTGGCTGCTGGACATTGGTACAGTGATACTGACTAAAATGGATGCTGCCTTTTTCTTTACTGAGTGATTAAGATGAAGAAAATCAGACTCAGTCAGAACTGATACTTTATGGGATTTGAATTACTACAGGTTTAGTCATGCTATCTCTCCATGCTGGTTGGGCATTTGACTTAGAATTGGATGTAAGTAAAATACAGATGACATATGACATATTCAATTTATAGCTATCTGAAAACTTTTAAAATATTTTTACACTTTGAAATGCCTTAAACTTTCTTGTTAAAAATCTTAAAGGAATATTAAAATTCAATGAGCACTTAAAACTTAGTTACTATTAGTAATTCCTAATATAATATTTAATTCATAAAAGAAAACTTAATGTTGAATTCTGGCACTCATTGGGAAGATGACATATGTTAAGAGATAATTTGTGGGACATAGTGACTAGTTAATATTATATACCTGAAAATTGCTAGGAGAGTATATTTAAAGTGTTTGCATCACAAAATATAACTATGTAAGGTAATGCATATGTTAATTAGCTAAGTTTAACCATTGCATAATTTATATGGATTTCAGAATATCATGTTATACACCATAAATACAGACAATTTGTATTTTATCAGTTTAAGAAGAAGAAGAAAAAGATAATTTGTGGGCATTTATAAGTAGATTGTATAGGTCAGCACTGCTCAACAGAAATATAAGTTGAGCCACAAATGCAATTTTAGATTTTCTATAGCCACATCAAAAATAAAATAACTAGGTGAAATTTTATTAATGTATTTTATTTAACCCAGCATATCTAAAATACTGTTATTTCAACATATATACACATGATTGAACTATTTTACATTTTTTTCTTTTTTTAACCATGTGAGGTCTTCAAAATATGTTGGATTACATACTTAAATCACATCTCAATTCAGACTAGTCAGACCAGGTATTCGGTAGCCACATATAGTTAGTTACTGTATTGGACAGTGCATTTATAGATAGTCCTATGGGGTATACAGAAAGAATAATATAGAAATTGAACTGAACCATGAAAGATGATTGAGAACAAAATGCTTGAGAAGAATATTCCTGTAAAGAAGTGATGGGAATTAAAACAGCACATGTAATTTGAAACCAGGTAATACAGTGGCTTGAATCCAGTTTAAAGAATGTGGTTTGGGGTGTGTGTATGTGTGAGAGAGAGAGAGAGAGAGAGAGAGAGAGAGAGAGAGAGCGCGAGCGAGCGAGCAAGATTGGGAATATATACTGGAGGTGCCTAATTCATGTCTCATACATGAGCACTTGATAAATACTGAATTACTCGGGTGTGCTGGCTCACGCCTGTAATCCCAGCACTATGGGAGGCTGAGGCAGGCAGATCACCTGAGGTCAGGAGTTCGAGATTAGCCTGGCCAACACGGAGAAACCCCGTCTCTACTAAAAATATAAATACAAAAATTAGCTGGGCATGGTGGTGCACACCTGTAATCCCAGCTATTCGGGAGGCTGAGGTAGGAGAATCACTTGAACCTGGGAGTCGGATGTTGCAGTGAGCCTAAATCATGCCACTGCACCCCAGCCTTGGTGACAGAGCAAGACACCAACTCCAAATATTGAATTAATATTTAGGAGAATTTATGACACTACAGAAAAGGCTGGAAGAAACATCCTAACAAAGCCTTGTGGATCTTCAAAAGGGAAAGGGTTTCATTTAGGGAATATTGATGTTCTGTGATTAGCAATGTGATGGAGATTGATAAAGAAGGATGAGAACAGAGAAAAGGTTTTTAGATTTAGCCATTATTGGTGACTTGTTTTTAATAATTTTATTTAGGTGTATAACTTACATACAGTGAAGTGCACAAGTCTTAAGTACAACTCATTGAATTTATACATGTAAGTATACCCAGGTACCTTACGGTTTTTTACATGCTCTTCTCCCTAGGTACTGGGAGGTACTGGATTACACCTAGGGAGAAGAGCATGTAAAAAAGTAGAGACATTAGAACTGTGGAATGCAAGCATTTTCCCTGGTTAGAGTCTATTTTAAATGAAATACCCAGATTGAGATGTAGAATGTCTTTCTTCACAGACAAAGGTGCCTATGCTCCCTCCTATTAATTTCTTCCTATAGAAGTAACCACTGTTCTAACCTGTATCACCATAAATTAGCTTTTGCTTGTTTCTTTTTCTTTTTTTTTTTTGAGACAGGGTCTCACTCTGTCACCCTAGCTGGAGTGCAGTGGTGTGATCTTGGCTCGCTGCAACCTTCATCTCCCAGGCTCAAGCAATCCTCCCACCTCAGCTTCTTGAGTGCCTGGAACTACAGGTGTGTACCATCATGTCTGGCTGATTTTTGTATTTTTATTTTTTGTAGAGACAGGAGTTTTTGTTTTTGAACTTCTTATGGCATATTTGTCCTCCTTCCCAAGGGTAGTGAGAATTGATGCTTGAATCTGTCTTTTTTCCTGTCCTCGTTTGGCATTGAGAGGTAAATCAAATGATATTTGGCACTATGGCCCTTCTTTTTTTTTTCCCCAGTGATAAAATCAGAGAGGTGCTTCTTAGTGTTCACTAATAGTAATCCTTTAGAAGTTAGTTTTGTGACTTGATATTTTGTTTAGAATGTAGAGATTTGAATTGTCTCCACTGATAACATAGTTGTCTGGCTTGCTGTCATTACAGTATTCTCTAGGCATATAGCCAGGAAGTAGGTGGAGGAGGTTGTGGATTGCCTCCTTATATAGATGGTTTTTAGAGCCTCCTTGATGATAGCTTCCAGGCATTATGTCAGTTAGCTATTAGGCATTTCAGGTTGCTTATTAAAGTATTTGGGTATTTCTGATTGTGATTTCAGAGGTAGGAATAAATAGATGTACTTCTCTTTATAGATAGGTATCTACCTGTTCAACAGAAAAATAGAATATAACTAGAATGTTACCTTATGAACAGTTACTTACAAGTGTAAATGGTTAAAACCCATGTAAGAGACTTTATAAATGGAAAACTGAAATAAAATTGTTGATCATGATTTTTACTTTTAGTGCTTAAGTTTTTTTTCCAAATGAAATTAATAGTTGTAGCATTATTTTTCATAAATACTAAGCAGTAGAAACCTTATCATAGTATAGCAATATTAAATTGGTGCTTTGGGGATAAAGAATTTTTTCTGAAATGTGTATTATAATAAAGTTGTTAAAAGTACATAATAAAAAAAATCTTCACATTCTAATATACCTAGTTTTGAATAATAAATACGTAAATTGTGCAGAAATGGACATGAAAAGACTTTCTCATTAACATTTGGATTGTGAATGCTTTTGAGTTTATAAATAAAAATATTTATGACAGGCTGGGTGTGATGGCTCATGCCTGTAATCCCAGCACTTTGGGAGGCCGAGATGGGCGGATTACCTGAGGTCAGGGGTTTGAGACCAGCTTAGCCAAAATGGTGAAACCCTGTCTCTAAAAAATATAAAATAAAATAAAAAGAAAATATTTACTCTATATAAAGAAGTTTTGTCTTTTGGAATTTGTAATAAGTTTGTTTAATATGCTCTTGCTCCAAGGATTTTAGTATTTTTCTTGAAGAAATAATAAAATCTCCCCTGCCAACTTTTTTTATTGTGAAGTATGAAAGGCTAAAGCAAATTGGTTAAATTAGGCGTTGCAAAAAGTATATGATCATTATCTCCAAAATATTGAGACTTTATACATAACAGTTTTTGGGGGCTAGATTTAGAAAATCACTAACATAAAACAATTAGAATGTTCTTAATTATAGTTTTTAGAACTGACTAATGTATATAGAAAAAATACACTCAAGGCTGTGTTTTATGTTAACATTTTTTTTTTTTGACAAAAATGAATGTCATATTTGAATTTAGTTTTGGGAGATTTGATTTTTTTTGTATTCAGAAAAATCTTGTTTGGTTGTTTTTCCCCCAGTTTTCACATGTTTTATTTAACTGGGTTAGTTGTCATACAAAATTCACCTAATGCTTCACCAGGGGTAGGGTTGCATATACAGAGAGCATAGGATATGTCTCCTACTCCAGAGAGCTCATGATCTAAGATGTAACTTGAAGTTTACTTAACCATGACACATTTAAATTACTGAGCTGACAAAATTAAAATGATCTGCAATAAGATTAATAATGCTTCTTGACAAATAATTTTTTACGTAGATTTTGAAGAAGTGGCATGTATAGGTTGGTGGAAAGGGAATGAAATAACTAGGGGGAAGAGCATGTTAAAAAAGCACAGATATTTTGGGACGCTGAGGCAGGTGGATCACCTGAGGTCAGGAGTTCGAGACCAGCTTGGCCAACATGGTGAAACCCCGTTTCTACTAAAAATATATTTTAAAAAATTAGCCAGATGTGGCGGGTACATGCAATCCTAGCTACTGGGGAGGCTAAGGTAGGAGAATCACTTGAACCTGGGAGGTAGAGGTTGCAGTGAACCGAGTTCATGCCACTGCACTCAGCGTGGGTAACAGAGTGAAACTCCGGCTCAGGAAAAAAGCACAGACATGAGAATTGTGGAATGCAAGCATTTTCCTTGGTTAGAGTCTATTTTAAACAAATATAATAAAAAATAATAAGATTGTGACATGAACTGGAAGAATCTAAAGAAATTTGGATTAGAAATTGGAAGTAAGGTGTTCTACTGAAGATCATTGAACAAAATTACATGAAGAAATATGATTAGCAGCCAGATACAGCGTAATTGGAGAGGAGACTGAATGAGGAAGGCCAGTTAGTGATACTATCTTGGTAAGTGGGGAGGGTATGTTAAGAGTAAAGATGGGTAGTTTTAAAGTAAGTCAGATCAAATACTGTGGCTCCTCAGTTTGTAGTGCAGAGCTAAAATAAGAATGAAACAATTTTATTATCCTCCGGTATTCAAAATAAATGTACTTGAAGAAAGAGTTTGCATATGACTTACACTAATTGAGGTATGCCTTTTTCTAAAAAAAATGGTTTGGATTTTTTTTCTGTTAAGTTTAGTTCGAAAACCAAGAAAGCTATGTTATAATGGTGTTTTCCTGATTGTTAGTATTTTGAAGTAAAAATTAGTTAAGATAACTGGTAAGAGCTTGTAGTTGTGTGCTGAATTTTTAGTTAAAATTCTACATTTTAGCCATGGCTTAAGAGACATTATAATTTGTATTAGAGCTGGTGGGAAAACAGGAAATAATAAAAATTAACTGTTTGGACTACATGTTTATATTTGTTTTTAAATAGATACTTTTCTTAAAATTTAGGAACATTTGAGAATACTCTGCTTGTATAGGAAAATATTATTTTTCTATAAAATCTAGAATTTTTAAGAATTCCTAAATTGAATGCATATTATGTTTTATAATGGTAAAGGTTGTTTCTAAAATAGAAGAATTAGAAAAACAGGAAAAAGTATAGATATAATACAGTTTTTTAAATCCTTTTTTTTTTTTTAGAGTTAGGAAATAGAACAGAAGCTTGGGAGCTGATAGTTTTAGAATTTTAAGATACCATGTTTCAGTATAACATGTACATTTTAACCATTCTCACAGTTAATATAGGCTTAACTTGGACATATTAAGCTTTTAGGATTTATTATGTAGTACTTCTCTGCTGGAACTAAGTCTTTCCCCTTCACTCCTAACAGGTATTGCCCAGGTTCTCATAGCCATTTTTTTCTTTCTATTATTATTATTATTATTATTATTTTGTAGAGATGTTGGGGGAGGGTCACACTTTGTTGCCCAAGCTGGTCTCGAACTCTTGGGCTCAAGCAGTTCTCCTGCCTTGGCCTCCCAAAGTGCTATGATTATAGGCATGAGCCACCTAGGCTGACCTTTCTTTTTATTCTGATGGTCAGTACTGATTAAGTCCTTTCCAGCTTTGGGTACACAGCCTTCCATTATTCCTGCTGTCAGTTTTTTGTCTTTCTACTCCTATGCTTTTCAAATTTGGTTATTCATGTATCACCATCTGCGCAGTTATTACTTACCATTTAACTGCAATAAGTAAAGATGTTAATAGTGAGGTTTTTGGGAATGTGGTAAAATAGGGAGGTATATTTGGCTCTGTCCAAGTTATCTGATGAGGCAGATCAGCTAAAGCAAAATACAGTGGGTTGCTCCCTACTATCACTGGGACCTGGAGGTTTCATCTATATCTCTGAAAAATGGGGTTCCTGTATAGATAGTATGGGTCAGAAGGAATGACAGCAGAACTATGAACTTTTCTGAACTATGAATGTTTCTGATTATCCTGATGAACTAGTGGTACAGGAAGCTTTTCTGAAAACCCTGCTCTGAATTGCTTGCTTAAGTAGTCACGTTTTTTATACCTGTGTATGGCTCCAGAGTTCTTGGGAATAGACCCACCGCCATTGGTTTGTAGATAAGAGAAAGCTGAACCTTCTGCTGTCAGTGGAGAAGGCCCAGAATTAGTCTAAAACTGGTGCTACAGGGCTCTGGAATGCTTCAGGAATTGATGGCTGCAGGGACCTCCAAAGGTGCTGTCTAAAAGTCTGTAATAAGTAAGCAACACTCATGGTTCCAGGAAAGGGTCTTTTACCTCATCCAAGCTTCTTCTTTGACTTTCAACCTGAGGATCTCTGTATTTGAGAACATTAGGCACAGTTGAGGTTAAGGGCAATCATACTGAAAAACAGGGAGAATTAAATAAAAGTCTACATGTTGATTTGAAAGTTATTCCCAGTCTCGTTTTCCCTCCCAGTTCTGAGAATACTAGCTAACAAGTTCTTGCACCTGGATGTGAGATTGAAAGATTCGTCCTGTAACAGCAAACTGATGAGATCAGGAAAATTGTCCAACTGATAACAGAAAAGGGGCCCTGATTAATAATCCTACAGTATGTCTACTCATTAAGACAGAATTTCTAGGCAACTTTTAAGTCCCTTACTCTTAAATAGGAGTTTAAGGATCACCAAACATAACTTAGATGTTTGCTTAATTTCCACATATTAATTTACCAAATTTCCTTCTGGTATTGATTGCTAGTTTCATTCCATTGTGGTCAGAGAACATACTGTCTATGATTTTCATTTCTTTAGAATTTATTGACACTTGTCTGATGGCCTAACACATGGTACATACTGGAGAACATTCCTTTTTCTGTTGTTAGGTGGAATGTTCTGTAGAATTTATAGTGTTCAAGTCCTCTATTTCCTTGATCTTCTATCTATACTATCCATTATTGATTGTGAAGTATTAAAGTTTCTAAGTATTATTTTTGAATTATCTTCCTCCTTTCAATTCTGTCAGTTTCAACTTCATGTGTTTTGGGGTTCTCTTATTAGATGTGCACATTTTTATAAGTGGCATGTAATTTTGATGGATTGACCTTTTTATTATTATAAAACATTCTCTTTGGTTACTTTTTGCATGGTATAACTTTTTTGATCTTTTACTTCCAGTTTGTTTTTATCTATTTAATCTTAATTGTGTCTCTTATAGCTAGTATATAGTTGGATTGTGTTTTTTACCCATTCTGCCAATATATGCTTTTTGATTGGAATGCCTGATTAATTTGCATTTAATATAATTACCAATAAAGTGGAATTTACATCTGCTATTCTCCTCTTTATTTTCTATTTGTCTCATTGTTTTTTGGGGTGTTTATTCCTCTAGTCCTCTAGTGCTACCTTTTATGTTAAATATATATTTTCTAGTGTATCACTTAAATCACTTGTTTTGTACTGTATACTTTTAATTCATTTTTGTAGTGGATGCCCTGGGAATTATAATTAACAACTTAATTTTAGTCTGGTTCAAATTAATACTAAGTTAATTTTAATAATATACAAAAATTTTGCTCCTATATAGCTCTATTCCCTATCCTTCCTTTGTTCTATTGTCATACATACATCCTTTTATACCTTTTAAATCAGACAGGAGAAAAAAAAGTCACAAAGAAAAAACAGTTAATACTGTTGTTTATATTTACCTATGTAGTTACCTTCGCCATGCTCTTTATTTCTTCATAGGGCTTCATGTTGCTATCTAGTGTCCTTTCATTTCAGCCTGAAGGACACTCTTTAGTATTTGTTTAAATCTGTAAATGTCTTAATTTCTTTTCCTCCTTTTTTTTTTTTTTCCACGTGAAAGTTTTTAGTTTATTAAGCTTCTCGTGAAAAGTCCACAGCGGCCATAGATAACATCATTGCAGCACCTTTACTCCTTCGGCTGTGATCCAATCTCCAGCTCACTGCTAGACACTTCATTTCTTTTTGCCAGCACCAACATTGGCCTTTGCAGTCCTCCTGACTTTCTTCATTCTGTTCTTGCGTTCCTTTCGTTGCTTTCTTGAGGTCTTTTTCTTCTCATACAGGCTATGTCTTGCAAGTCTATGTTTGAGTTCATTTTTCTTTGCATAATCCAGGGAATCATAAATCATGCCAAAGCCAGTTGTCTTGCCACCACCAAAATGAGTTCTGAATCCAAATACAAAGATGACATCTGGTGTGGTCTTGTACGTTTTGGCTAGTTTTTCCCGAATTTCTGTCTTAGGCACTGTTGCCTTCCCAGGGTGAAGGACATCAATGACTATTTGTTTCCTCTGAAGTAGTCGGTTGGTCATGAACTTTCTAGTGCGGATAGTTACTGTGTTGTTCATGATGGCGGCCTATCTTTAGACAGCTGGGGAGTAAAAGAGTTTTCCTCCCCGTTACGAAAAATAGTTGTAGAATTCATAGTTGGGAGTCTTTCTTTCGGTACTTTGACACCGTTGCCATCCAGCCTCCATGGTTTCTCATGAAAAATTAGTTGTTAATGTTACTAAAGATGTTTGTCTGTGACAAGTCGCTGCTTTCTTGCTTCTTTTAGGATTCTTGCTTCCTTTTTCAACAGTTTTATGGTTATGTGTCTAAGGCGTAGATCTCTTTGGGTTTATCCTCTGTGTAGTTCCTTGAGCTTTTTCCAGTGTTTAGGTTCATGTTTTTCATCAAACTGGGAGAATTTTTAGTCACATTTCTTCAAATGCTCTTTCTGCCTCATTCTTATATCCCCTCTCTTCTGGAACTCCTATTATGTGTATGATGGTATGTTTAATGTTGTCTTATAGGTCTCATAGGCCCTATGCATTTCTAAAATTGACTTTTCTTTCCGTTCCTTAGACTGGATAATCTCATTTGATCTATTTTCAGGTTCGCTGACTTTTCTAGTGAATTGCTCATTTTAGTTGTGCTTTTTAATTCCAGAATTTGGTTTTTTCCTCATAATTTTTATCTTTTATTGATATTCTCATACTTTTAGTTCTTTAGACTTGGGTTTCTTTTAGTTCTTTGAATATGCTTAAAATAGCTGATTTTAAAGCTTTGTCTAGTTTAGTAAGTCCCATATCTGGCTTTCCTCAGGGACAGTTTTGTGGACTGCTTTTCTCTCCGTATGTATGAGCCATACTTCGTTTTTTTTTTTTTTTTTTAGTATCTTGTAATTTTTTGTTGAATACTGCACATTTAAAATAATAACACAACTCTGATAATCAGATTCCCTCTCCCCTCTGCCCTAGTGTTATTTTAGTGATTTTTCAGAACTAATTCTATAAAATCTGTATTCTTTGTCACATATGGGCACTGAAATCTCTGCTCAGTTGGCTTAGTGGTCAGCTCATAATTGGGCAGAGATTTCCTTAAATGCCTGGGACCAGTAAATCTTTCTGTTGAAGTTATATGTGTGTTGGGACACTCCTTCAACACTTAACCAGGCACTTTACAACTCTGCCTTACTCTTTACTTCCTGCTTGTACAGAGCCTTAAGTTTAGCCAGAGGTGAGCACTTAGGTCTTTCTTGGGCATGTGCACAGCCCTTTCCATGCATGTGGCCCTCTAGAGTCTCAGGAATATGTTGGAGCTTTACAAAGTCCCAAGGTTTTTTTTTTTTTTTAAGGCTTTTAAGTCTATTGTTTGCCTCAGCTGTTCTTCTGTCCCTCAGCCAACTGCAATATGAAACAATTGCCTCTGATTGTTTTTGACAAATGTCCTTTGGATGTCCTAGGGTATTAGGGGAAGCGTTTATACTAGATAAGTGCTGAGTCGGGTCAGATTAAATAGATTTGTGAGTAGAGCCTTCTGGGAAACCATCAGACATGTTAAATAATGACAGTTCTCTGGGAATGAGGTACTAAAGGAGCTCTAAACTTATTCTGTCTTCTCTAGTGGCTGCCAGGCTGTTGGATTTTTGTTTTTACTTATAAAGCAATGGGGTCTGGCTCTGTGCCCAAGCTGGAGTGCAGTGGCATGGTCATAGCTCACTGCATTCTCAAAGTCTTGGACTCAACTGATCCTCTGGCTTCAGTCTCCTCAGTAGCTGGGACTACAAATGCATGCCAAACTCTTCATCAGTTTTCATGATCAAGAGAAAACAAATAGATTATTCTGACGTTTTAGCAATATATTAAAAGTGAAAGATGATCTCATAGACTCTGTGGCTTACACCTAGCTCAAAACATTGCTCTCTAGATATATCCTCCACTTCTACCTGATAATAACAGATAAGACTCAAATAGATTTTCCGATAAGTTTACTTTATTATGTTTAATATACTAAAATTTATAATGCAGATGTTTAAATTTTGGAAGGAGAAAAATGATGGTTCTTGGCAATTGTTATTTATCTTTTTTCTATAAATACAAATGACTGTGGAATCATCTCTGGATTCTCTGGTCTTAAAGACATACACATGCTAAGTTTATAATTTCATGATTTCTCCATATAACATATGCACTCTTCTAGAATCTAGATCTGAATGGATGACTCTGTGAATTAAAATTTTTAAACATTATTTCGAGATGGGGTACTGCCATGTTGCTCAAACTGGTCTCAAGGACTTGGGCTCAAGCAGTTCTCCCACCTCAGCCTCTCAAGTAGTTGCGATTATAGGCATAAGCCACTGTGCCCCAGGCTGCTAGTTTTCAAAGCTACTACCCAGCTCTGAGGGAGGATGGAAATAGGGCAAGATAAAATACCTTAAAGTGTGCTGGTCTTACCAAATAAGATTCTTCCATCTATCACTCTTCCTAGATTGCTACAAGCCTTTGGTTACTTTCCAGAGTTCACAGAACGTTGATTTTAACAGTTTTTCCCAGTGAATTTGCTGGTTTTATGGAGGAGATGGTTTTCAATGGTTCTTATTCTGAAATTTTTGATAATATACTGTTGAGTTTTGGGAGTTTCAAAATATTTTAGATATGAGCCTTTTGTTAAGTATATAGTTTGCAAATATTTTCTGTATTCTAGAGGGTATGTAGGGTTATCTCAATGATTTTTATTTTGCATTTCCCTGCTTCCAGATGTGACTGAGTACCTTTTAATATATTTATTGCCAAGTTTTATATATGTGTGTCTTTGAAAAGAATGTATTCTGCAGTTTTTTTGGGTGCAGCATTTATGTGTCTGTGTCTTAGTTTGGGCTTCTGTAACAAATACTGTAGACTGGGTGGCTTACAAACAACAGAAATTTATTTCTCACAGTTGTGGAGATTGGAAGCCTGGGATCACAATGCTTCATCGGGTTCTGATGAGAGCTCTGAACCTCTGATGTCATCTTTTTGATTTAGCATTGTTACTACTTTCCTTCTCCTCCCGCCTTTAAAACTCTTGTTGGTTTTATCTGCCTGGCCACAAACCCAATTTTTATTTTCTGAAAATAAGTTTATTTCACATCATTTTTGAAGGATATCATTGGATATGGAAGATGTTCCAGTGTCTCCATTTTTTCTGATAGGTCAGCCATTAATTGTATTGTTTTGATATGTAACCAGTCATTTTCTTTTTTGGCTGCTGTCAAGGTTTTCTCTTTGGCTTTCAGCAGCTTGACTATGATATATATGCATATGTGACTCTTTTTGTTTATTCCACTTGGGTTTGTTGAGATTCTTGGATTTGTTAAGTCAATATTTTCCACTGAATTTGAGATGTTTTGACCATTATTTCTTCAACAAAAATTTTTTTATGCTCTTTTTATTCCTTTCTTTTTGAGACTTGAGTAACATATATGTTGGACTGCTTGGTAATGTCCCACTGGTCTCTTAGGCTCTGTTTATTTTTCTTTAGTCATTTTACTTTCTGTTCTTTGGATTAGACAGTTTTATTTCCTTGTCTTCAGACTCACCAGTTCTTTCTTCTGCTATCCCTAATCTTCTGTTGTGTCATCTGATGAATTTTTTATTTTGTTTTTTTTCCCTTTTTTTAAGTTTCTGTCAGTTGTTTGAATATATATTTTTTGAATTTTTGTAACATTCTTAAAATAGCTACTTTGAATTAATTTAGGTATACTCAGAATCAGTGTCTGTTGATTTACTTTTCTTTTTTCCTAAGTCTGAGTCGTCACATTTTCCTCTTCACTTATCATGCCTTTTTTGCTTGAAACTGCACATGATGGGTCTCTTTTTTTTTTTTTTTTTTTTTTAAAGGTTAACTTCCTGGGCCCAGACTGCAAACTGCGGCCATCTCTGCTCTCTTCTAGCTTTGTATTGCTGCTTTGTTGGCTTGGCTTCTTGGAGGTCTCCCAATGTCTGAGTAAGTTGGTTGTTACCCAAAGATTTGTGGAGATTATAGTCTGATTTTGCCCTGTGGTTTTCTTGCTTCTCAGAATTTTACTAATTTCCAGCTGTTCTGCTGATGTTTGGTTCTGTACTTTAATACTTCAGCCTTGTAGACCTGCAGCTTCCTGCTACCTACACTGCGTAGTTGGGGAACGCACTCTATTGAAAGGCAACAAACTCATAATACAGTGCTATTTTCAAGGGTAGCATCGTTCTTTCTAGTTTCTGCCTACTTTTTCCTCAGCCACTTCAGGTCTTCTTTGTGCCTACTGGTTTATCAGTCATCCAATGATTTGGGCAAAGTTTATACTTAGAATTTTTGTTTCACCCCTCTGGTTCTCTGACTGCCATGCTTTTCCCATTTAAATTTCCAGCTGTTTTCTCAGGCCTGAACGCTGAGCCTTAGGGTGATACTGTCTTTCTCCAGAGATCATTTTTGTACACTTGTGAGGTCTCTAGCATTCTGTGATTAATTAAATTTTAGGGACTGAAGGATTGATGGGTGCATATGATATCAATAGGATGATGTATCTTTTTTTGGCTTGGATTTCTTCTGTAGTAGTTTCATTCCTAAACATGTTCTCTCCATGTAGTGTGGCAAAGGTAGCCACTGGTTGCTCTAACCTGCATCATTCTTGTAGCTGTTTCTGCTGAAGATTCAAGTGACACTTCCCAATAGTTTTTGCAAATATACTAAGAAGCATTCTACGTCTCCCACTCCTGGATATAGTCCCATCCATGAAGAAATTACTGTGCTAGAACAGGGTATTCTGATCAGCCTAGGATTCAGGTGCCTAGGATTGGGGCCACTGTAATAGTTGAGTAAGAATGTGTCCCTAAAGGAAAATCAGAATACTATTAGTACAAATAGAGGCAATGTTAGAGACAGAAGATTGCTCTATAACATTTTTTACAGATTTTGGAGTGTCCTGAAAAATTTCACTGTATGATTGGATTCAGTAAGGCTGTCTAGGAATAATATTTCACAAAAAATTGTAATTGTAATTGGTGACATTACTTACAAAAATGATTTTGCTCAGTTTATGTATCTCTGAATTTGAAAAATTTTGTGATAGAATGTTTTGTAGAGTTACTGCTGATAAAAGAATAAAATAGATTTAGTCATTTTTCCCCTGTTGTCTTCAAAAGTTAAGAGACCTAAATCAAATGTTAATCTAAAATAACTCCTGGGGCTAAGAAAAATGTATTATGGTGTTGTGAGTTGCTCTATCAATTAGCTATTGTTGTGTAACAAATTACTTCGAAACTTAGTGGTTTAAATCAACAGTATTGTTAGATCAAGTCTGTGAGTCAGCCAGGCAGCATTTCTGGTCTTGACTGGGCTCATTTATGAGCCTGCATTTAGCAGCAGGTCAGGAAGGTGGCTCTGCTTCTCTTCACTGGGTTCTCATATATTTGGGCATTGACTGCCCATAGCCTGATCTAGGATGGTCTGTAGTGAGCTGGCTATAGTTTGGTCTAGCATGTGCTGTGACATCTGGGATACCCTCCCATCCTGAAGCAGATGAGAGTTGACTTGTTATGGTGGTGGCAAGGTTTTGAAAGAGACAGAGAGCAGAAGTATGCAATGTCTCTTGAGGCTTAAGCTCTAAACTGGCAAACTGTGACATCTGCTGGATTCCACTGGTGTTTCTTATAAGGTCAATCCCAGAGTTGAGAGCTCAGGGAAGGAAAACTACTTCTTTTTTATTTTTATTTTTTAAGAGACAGGGTCTTGCTCTGTTGCCCAGGCTGGAATACAGTGTCACAGTCATAGCTCACTGTAACCTCCAACTCCTGGGCTCAAGCAGTCCTTCTGCCTTGGCCTCCTAAGTAGCTAGGACCACAGACATGCACCACCACACCTGGCTAATTTTTATATTTTTTGTAGAGGCAAGGTTTCCCTGTGTTGCTCAGGTTGGTCTTGAACTTTTGGCTTCAAGCAGTCCTCCTGCCTTGGCCTCCCAAAGTGCTGAGATTACAAGCATGAGCCATTGCACCTGACTGACCACCTCTTGATGAGAGAAGCTACAAAACTTCACTGCCAAATACATGGATAGCAAGGTGATACAGAATTGGGCTATTTTCACCATCAGCCTTTTTGATTCAATTGGTAAAATTAGATTAATTTTCAGTATTTAGTTCTGAACTCATTGTAATTCAGTAAGAATTGTTTGCATATAGAAATTAGGGCAGATACAAGTTTTGTATATCAATCTGTCTAGTAGTCCAGATTACTCTTTTCTATATTTGTTTGATAAGTCAGGTCTGATAAGATTTTGGAAGCATTGTTTATACATTGAATTACCAATTGTAAGTAGATGTTGGTAAATTAGTAGTTGTTCAGAGGTGATTCATTTATATCTTCTTTTGGTTATAAATGAATTTTTGTGCGTGTTCATTTATTCTTGCTTTGAGATTTGACTTTTTTCTACTTATTCTTTGCATACTGTGAATTTTTAACAGATTTATTGGAGTATAATTGACATATTAAAAAATCACATTTAAAGTGAACAATTTGGGGCCAGGCCCAGTGGCTCATGCCTGTAATTTCAGCACTTTGGGAGACCAATGTGGGCGTATCATGAGGTCAAGAGTTGGAGACCAGCCTGGCCAACATAGTGAAACCCCATCTCTACTAAGAATACAAAAATTAGCCGGGCATGGTGGCACGTGCCTGTAATCTCAGCTACTTGGGAGGCTGAGGCAGGAGAATCGCTTGAACCTGGGAGGCAGAGGTTGCAGTGAGCTGAGATAACGCCAGTGCACTCCAGCCTGGGCGACAGAGTAAGACTCCACCTCGGAAAATAAATAAATAAAGTGAACAATTTGAACAGATTTGATGTCTCTATACACCTATGAAATCATCACATTCAAGATAAGGAACACACCCTTTAGTTTTGAAAAGTTTTTTTGTGTCTGTTGGTACTCCTCTCGTTTGCCCAGGCAGTGACTGATCTACTTTAGGTCATTTATAAAGTAGTTTGCATATTCTGGAATTTTACATAAACCATGCAGTACGTACTGTTTTTGTTTGGATTTTTTTTTTTTACTTAGCATAATTTTTTTGAGATTCATTCGTGTTGCATATATCATTAGTTCAGTCCTATGTATTCTGTTGCAGGGATATAATATAAGGATTCACATGTTGATGGACATTTTTCTCCCAGTTTTTGAATATTGCATGTAAAGATGGTATGGACATTGGTGTACAAATTGTTTGATATGTTTTGGCTCTGTGTCCCCACCAAATCTCATGTTGAATTGTAATTCGCAATGTTGGAGAAAGGACCTGGGGAGAGGTGATTGGATCATAAGGACAGATTCCCCCCTTACTGTTCTTGTGGTAGTGAGTCTTCATGAGATCTGCTTGTTTAAAAGTGCTTAGCACTTTCCCCTTCACCCTCTCTCTCCTGCTCCACCATGGTAAGACGTGCTTGCTTCCCATCACCTTCTGTCATGATTGCAAGTTTCCTGAGGCCTCTCCCAGCCTTGCTTCCTGTACAGGTGGTGGAACTGTGAGTCAGTTAAATCTCTTTTCTTCATAAATTACCCAGTTCCAGGTCGTTCTTTATTGCAGAGTGAGAATGGACTAATACATCATTGTATGGACATACCCTTTCATTTGTATGGTTAAATACCTAGGAGTTTCCACTCCATGACTGGATCCTGTGGTAGGTGTATGTTTGACATTGTACGAAATGGTAAAACTTTTACGAAGTGATTGTACCATTTTATGGTCTCATATAAATGTCTGAAAGTTTTAGTTCCTCCACTTGTTCACCAACACTTGGTATGGTTGGTCTTCCTAATTTTAGCCATTCTTATAGCTGTGTAGTGATACCTCATCGTGCCTTTAATTTGCAGTTTCGCAGTAACAAATGGTACTGAGCATCTTTTGATACGTTTGTCATTCATATATTGTTGCCAAAGTGCTGCTTCAAATCTTCTGACTATTTTGTAATTGGGTTGTTTTATTATTGACAGCGTTAAAAGCAGATTTATTGAGGCATAATTGACATGTAATAAAGTACACATATAAAATTTACAGTTAGAAAAGTTTTGACCCACATATACACTCAGGAGACCACAAACAAGATGACGAATATATTCATCACCCCCATAAGTTTTCCTGGTGTCACTTTGTAATTCTTCCTTTTCCTCCACGTTCCTTTTTTGGAACGTGTCTTTTAAACAGTATAAGTTTAGGATTACTTTCCTTTTCCACTGAGGCAAGACTCCTTTTTATCGGGTGTCATGTGAATTATGAGATTTTCCACTCTGAAGAGAACGCTATTTCTGGTGCTGTGTGAGACTAGGGCAATTAATTCCCTTTCATCCTTTTGGGTGACTCTTTCCTTACTTGGATAGTTTCCACACAGAGTTGCTCTAATCATTATGTAGATACTTGAGGGTGTTCTTTGTGCAGTTATCTTCTCTTCAGTACTCTGCCCTGTGTATGCTCTCTAGCTGATGGCTTCTTTGGACTTTTAGCTTAGTCTCCTCAACTCAAGGAGACCACCAGATTCTGCATAGATACTCTTTCCTTGGGCAGGGATCTGTGCTTTCTCCAGGCAGTAGTTTGCTCACCTTATTTCCCTTTCAGGGTTCACCATCAGTGGTTGCCTAATGTCTAATACCTGAAAACTGTTGTTTCATATATTTTCTGATTTCTTGAGTTTTCAGGGAGGAGAGAAAACCCAATTCCTGTTATTCCATTTTGGCCTTGTATGTACTTTCTACTCTTCATATTTGTCTTTTATTTTGGTTAAAACACACACACACATACACACATGCACACACACAAAAAATAGTAAATTTGCCATCTTAATTGTTTTTAAGTGTACAGTCTAGTAGTATTAAGTGTATTCACATCGTGTATAGTAGTATTAAGTGTATTCACAGGTCTCTAGAACTTTTTGACTTTGAAAAACAAACTCTGTATTTGTTAAACACTAATTTAGCCTCCTCTCTCCCCCAGATTTGACAACCACTCCGCTTTCTGTGATTTTGACTATGTTAGATACCTCATAGATGGAATCATATAATATTTGCCCTTTTGTGATTGGCTTATTTCAGTTATCAAAATGCCCTTGAGGTTCATCCGTGTTGTAGGATGTGACACAATTTCTTTCTGTTTTAAGGTTGCATAATATTCCATTGTATGTATATGTATTCCCTTTATTAATATGTTGGTGGACAGTGGGTTTCTTCCTTCTCTTGGATCTTGTGAAAAATACTGTTATGAACGTGGACATATAAATATCTTTTTGAGATACTGCTTTGAATTCTTTGTGTATATGCCCAGAAATGGAATTGCTGGATCATATGGTAATTTAACTTTGAATTTTTTGAGGAACTGTCATACTTTTCATAATGGCTGCACCATTTTATTTTCCCCCCAACAGTGCACCAAGGGTTCCAGTTTCTCTGCGTTCTTGCCAAGACTTGTTATTTCCTGGGTTTTTTAAAATAACAGCTTCTAGTGGGTGTAAGGTGATGTCTTGTAGTTTTGATTTGCATTCTCTGATGACTGATGATGTTGAATATCTTTTCTTTCTTTTTCCTTTTTGAGACAGGGTCTTGTTTTATTGCCTAGGCTGGAGTGCAGTGGCACAATTATGGCTCATTGCAGCCTTGACCTTCCAGGCTCAAGTGCTTTTTCCACCTCAACCTCTCAGGTAGCTGGTACAGGCGTATGCTACCACACCTATTTATTTTCACTTGTTAAAAACATTTAGTAGGGACAAAGCCTTGCTATGTTGCCCAGGCTGTTCTCAAACTCTTGAGCTCAAGTGATCCTCCCACCTCAGCCTCTCAAAGAGTTCTGGGATTACAGGCATGAGCCACCACACTGGGCCGAGCAGCATCTTTTTAAAATGTGCTTGTTTTATATACTGTCTTTGGAGAATTGTCCATTCAAATACTTGGCACATTTTTAAATTCAGTCATTTCCTTTGTTGTTGTTGAGTTTCTTATATTACATATTTTGGTAGTAACCTCTTATCAGATATATGATTTGCAAATATTTTCTCCCACTTGTAGGTTGTCTTTTCACTCTGTTGATTACTTCTTTTGATATACAGAAGTTTTTAAGTTTAATGTAGTTCCATTTTTTGTTCCCTGTGCTTTTGGTGTCATGTTCAAGAAATCTTAGCTAAATGCAATGTCCCAAAGCTTTCCCCTATGTTTCCTTTTAGGAGCTTTATAGTTTTAGGTCTTACATTTTGGTCTTTATCCACTTCGAATTAATTTTTGTATGTGGTGTAAAGTAAGGGTCCAACTTCATTCTTTTTCATGTGGATGTTGGATTTTCCCAGTACTATTTGCTGAAAAGACTGTTCTTTCCTCACTGTATAGTCTTGGCACCCTTGTCAAACATCATTTGACTATAAATACATGGGTTTATTTCTGAGCTGTCTATTTTGTTTCATTGGTTTATATGTCTGTTTTATGCAGATACTACTGCTGTCTTGATTACTATTTGTATTTAGTATGTTTTGAAATCAGGACATGTAAGGCCTCCAAATTTGTTGTTCTTTTTCAAGTTTGTTTTGGCTCTATGGGGTCCTTCAAGATTCCATATGAATTTAAGGATACCTTTTCCTATTTCTGCAAAAAAATGCCAATGGGACTTTGACAGGGGCTGCATTGAATCTGTAGATTGCTGTGGGCAGATGGACATTTTAAGTCTTTCAGTGTGTGAATACAGTATCTTTCCATTTATTTGTATATTTTGTGATTTCTTTCAGCAGTGTTTTATAACTTTAAGTGTACAAGTCTGTTGGATCCTTGATTAATTCCTAAATATTTTCTTCTTTTTGATACTATTGTACATGGAATTGTTGTGTTAATTTCCTTTTCAAATTGCTCGTTGACATATAACTGACATTTGTTTGTGTGCTTTTATTTTTTGTATTCTGCAACTTTGTTGAAATGATTACTTTTTTTTTTTTTTTTTTTTTTTAAAAAAAAAAGACATTTATTCAGCGTCACGATCAGACTATTACATTTAGCAATCAACAGCATGGGTGCAAAAAAAAAAAAGAAAAAGAAAAAGAAAAAATCTACATTAAAACCCTTTGTTGGAATGCTTTACACGTTCCACAGAACAGAAACTAAAATAACCTGTTATACAATTAGTCACAAATACAGTCCTCGAGTTTTTTGCCCATACACATGAGTATTTGTCTAAATCATGTCTTCTTTGTAGCAGCTAGGCCCTGCCACCACTGTGCTTGGCTGAGTTCACAAATCTGTTGTAACCTGTAGCTTCCCTGTCACTTCTCTGGCTCTCCTCTCCTGCTAAGCTTTGTTTCCTAATTAAAATCTTCTGCCACTGCCATAGCTACTGCTGCTACTGGAACCGCCATAGCCACCTTGGTTTCGTGGTTTGGCAAAGTATTGGCCGCCACCACCATAGGGGCCAGAGCTTCTGCCTCCAAAGTTTCCTCCCTTCATGGGTCCAAAATTTGAAGACTGATTGTTGTAACTGCCAAAATCATTGTAGCTTCCACCACCTCCAAAATTGCCTCCATCATTACCAAATCCATTATAGCCATCCCCACTGCCACCATATCCACCACCACCACGGCTGCCACCAAAGCCACCACGACCACTGAAGTTTCCTCCATGACCAAAGTTGTCGTTCCCACCGAAACCACCTCCACGACCACCACCAAAGTTTCCAGAACCACTTCGACCTCTTTGGCTGGATGAAGCACTAGCCATCTCTTGCTTTGACAGGGCTTTCCTAACTTCACAGTTGTGGCCATTCACAGTATGGTATTTCTGAATGACAATCTTATCCACAGAGTCATGGTCGTCAAAGGTTACAAAGGCAAAGCCCCTTTTCTTGCCACTGCCTCTGTCAGTCATGATTTCAATCACTTCAATTTTTCCATACTGTTCAAAATAATCTCTTAGGTGATGTTCTTCAGTGTCTTCTTTAATGCCACCAACGAATATTTTTTTCACAGTTAGGTGGGCACCTGGTCTTTGAGAATCTTCTCTTGAGACCGCTCTCTTTGGTTCCACAACTCTTCCATCCACTTTGTGTGGCCTTGCATTCATGGCTGCATCCACCTCCTCCACAGTTGCATACGTGACGAACCCAAAGCCCCTGGATCTCTTGGTGTTTGGATCTCTCATTACCACACAGTCTGTGAGCGTTCCCCATTGCTCAACATGGCTCCTCAGGCTCTCATCGGTTGTTTCAAAGCTCAACCCTCCAATGAAGAGCTTCCTCAGCTGTTCCGGCTCTTTAGGAGACTCTGACTTAGACATGATCGCAGGGAGAAGAGAGACTTTAACGATGCTGCTTCGGCGGCGTCCACGGGCAGAAAGCGAAATGATTACTTTTAACCTTTTTTTTTTTTTTTTTTAACTTAAGTATTTTCTACATATGAGGTCACATCTGAGAACCAGGGTAATTTTACTTCTTCCTTTCCAATTTAATTGCATTTTATTCCTTTTTCTTTTCTAATTGCTCTGGCTAGGACTTCCACTACTGTGTTGAATAGAAATGGTGACAGTGGGCATTTTGTTTTGTTCTTGATCTTAACACTTTCAGTCTTTTACTGTTGATTATGATGTTGTGGGCTTTTCATATATAGCTTTTATTATGTTAAAGCTTCCTTTTATTCCTAGTTTGTTTTCACATGTTGAATCATCCTTGCATTCCAGGAGTAAAGCCCACTTGGTCATGATGTGTAATCCTTTTAATGTGCTTTTGAATTTGTTTTGCTCCTATTTGTTATGGATTTTTGTATAAGTATTAATCAGGGATTTATGTCTATAATTTTTTTCTTGCTTGTTGTGTCTGGTTTTAGTGTCAGCGTAATGTTGACCTTATAGAATGAATTTGAAGTATTCCCTACTTTTCAATTCTTTATAAGAGTTTGAGGAAGATTGGTGATCAATCTTGTTTAAATGACTGGTAGCATTCTTTAGCGAAGCCATCTGGTCCTGGGCGTTTCTTAGTTGGGAAGTTTTTGATAACTGCATCTAATCTCTGTTTACTAGTAATAAGTCATTCAGAGTTTTTATTTTTCATGTCCTCATTTTGCTAGGCGTACATTTTTAAGAATATGCCAACTTGTTCTAGGTTATTCAGTTGTTGATATATAATTGTTCATAATATTCTGTTATAATCCTTCTGGCATCAGTTGTAATGTCCCCTCTTTCAGTTTTGATTTTCATTTTTCAAGCCTTTTTCTTAGTCTAGCTAAGGGGTTTATTGATTTTGTTGATCTTATTTTTTTTTTTTAATTAACTCTTGGTTTTCTGTTTTTTTCTTGCCTTGTTTTCAGTTCGGTATTTAGTTGGTCTCTGCCCTAATATGTATGTATTATTTTTCTCCCCTCTGCTACTATTGTTTGTTCCTCTTTTTCTAATTCCTTCAGATATAAAATTAGGCTGTTGATTTGTGTGTTGTTTTTTTTTTGGAGGTGGAGTCTTGCTCTGTTACTAGCTGCAGTGCAGTGGCGTGATCTGGGCTCACTGCAGCCTCTGCCTCCCAGGTTCAAGTGATTCTCCTCCTGCCTCAGCCTCCCGAGTAGCTGGGAGTACAGGAGCGCACCACCATGCCCAGCTAATTTTTGTACTTTTTAGTATAGAGATGGGATTTCACCATGTTGGCCAGGATGGTCTCGATCTCTTGATCTTGTGATCTACCAGCCTCAGTCTCACAAAGTGCTGGGATTACAGGTGTGAGCCACTGCGCCTGGCTGTGATTTTTTTTTTGTTTGTTTTTTTTTTTGTTTTTTTTTTGGTGCCGTGACTCAGATACTAACATGTAAACTTTTGCTGTTATAAGCCTCCCTCTTAGTACTGCTTTTGCTGCATCTCATAAATTGATGGTTTGTTGTGTTTTTGGTTTTGTCTCTGGATATTTAAAAAATTTCTTTGTAATTTCTTCCTTGACCCATTGGTTGGTTGGGAGTGAGTTGTTTAATTTCCACATGTGGATTTTCCTGTTTTTCTTCTGTTACTGGCTTTTAGTTTCATTTCACAGTGATTAGATAAGATAGTTGGTATGATTTCAGTCTTAAATTTGTTCAGACAAATCTACCTTTTATATAATTTTAATGTGTATCTGAACTTTCATAATTTAATTCTGAAGACTTTTCTGAATTGTTAGTGTTTAATTTTCTAAAATATGTTCATGTCTTTTCAGCATATTTAAAATACTTTTGAAAATTAATAGACATTCTCTTTTAGAAGTTTTAGATTTGTAAAAAATTTGAGCAGGATAGATAGTGTTCCCATATTCTAACCACCCCCTCCAACTGCCGGTTTTCCCTATTATTAATATCTTACATTAGTACAGTACATTTGTTGCAGTTAATGAACCAATATTGACACATCATTATTAACTAAAGATCATGATTTATTCAGATTTCCTTAGTTTTTACCCAGTGTTCTTTTCCTGTTCTAAGATATTCCAAATTATATTATGTCTAGTTGTTGTTTCTGCCTAAGCTTCTTAAGACTTTATTTTTGATGACCTTATAAGGTTTTTGGTTTTTTTTTAATACCTTAACAGTTTTGAGGAATATTGGTCAGACATACTGTATGATCCTCTGTTGGAATTTGTCTGATGTTTTTCTCTTGATCAGACTGTGGTTATGGGTTTTTGGAAGGATGTGTTGTACTTGACTTTTTAGTATTCAGGTGTTATCTTAGAATCCTGCTTGAAGCAAAACTAGTGGTGCCAACTACTTTTAAGTTTTAGCCTCTTTTTTTGTACCCCTCTGCTACTTATGTAATATTCCAATTATATTTTTTAGGTATAGATTTTAAAGTACTTTCTATTCTACTTCTTTGTAAAATCCTTTTTAAAAAATATGTTTAATTGCTATTATCAAAAAGACAAAAGATAACAAATGTTGGCAAGGATGTGGAGAAAGGGAACCCTCGTGCACCTTGTTAGGAATGTAAAATAAACAGCCATTATGGAAAACAGTATGGTGGGTCCGGAGAAAACTAAAAATAGAATTATCATATGATACAGCAGCCTCACTTCTGGGTACATGTCTAAAGGAATTGAAATGAATATGCTGAAGAGTTATCTGCAAGTCCATGTTCATTGCAGCATTATTCACAATAACTAAAATATGGAAGCAACCTAGGTGTCCATCATTGGATGAATGGATAAATGTGATATATATGCACAACAGAATACTATTCAGCCTTAAGATAGAAAAAATTCTGTTATTTGCAACAACATGGGTGAACCTGGACCTGGAGGACATTATGCTAAGTGAAATAAACGAGGCACAGAAAGACAAATAACCACCTAATCTAACTTACATGTAGAATCTAAAAAAGTTGAACTCATAGAAGTAAAGAGTGAAATGGTGTTTACCTGAGGCTGGGTTGGGAAGTGGATGGGGAAAGAGATGTTGATCAAATGGTACAAAGTTTTAGTTAGGAGGAATAAGCTTTAGTGATCTATTACACAGAATGATGAAATATAGTAATAATGCATATATATTTCAAAATTGCTAAAAGTAGATTTTAAGTATTTCACCACAAAAAATAGTATGTGAGGTGATGGATTTGTTAATTAGCATGAATTAATCATTTCGCAATGTAAACATATGTCAAAGCATCACATCGTATGCCATGAATAGATAATATATGCAATTATTTGTCAATTAAAAATTAATAAAATAAAAATAAAGTGTCTAAAATGTGCTGGTTTGGTTTGTGGGGAACAAATGCAGTTAAAAGGTTTTTTTCAGATTTTGGAGAGTAACTACGAGCAAAGCAAGATAATGTTAAATAGCTTAAGTTGAAGTTTGTATGTAATTTTTGTAGTGTTTGTATATGCCTTTATTTTTTATCTTGATAAAATACGCATAGCAAAATTTACCATTTTAAAGTGTACAGTTCTGTGGCATTTAAATATGTTTATATTGTTGTGTAACCATGTATAGTTTTAAAATATGCATTGGTCCACTAGGACTGTCATAAAATACTACAGACTGGGTGGCTTACACAACAGAAATTTATTTTCTCACAGTTCTAAAGACTGGAAATTCAAGATTAGGTTGTTGGCAGATTTTGTTTCTCCTGAATCTCCCTTTTGCAGATGGCCTGCCCTCTGTGTGTGCATACCTGGTGTCTCTTCTTAGAATGATACCAGTCGGGCTGGGTGCGGTGGCTCACGCCTGTAATCCCAGAATTTTGGGAGGCCAAGGTGGGCAGATCACTTGAAGTCAAGAGTTTGAGACCAGCCCGGCCAATATGGTGAAACCCTATCTCTACTTAAAAAAAAAGTACAAAAATTAGCCAGGCATGGTGGTGTGCACCTGTAGTCCTAGCTACTTGGGAAGCTGAGACACAAGAATCACTTGAACCTGGGAGGCAGAGATTGCATTGAGCCGAGATTGCGCCATTGCACTCCAGCCTGGGTGACTCCATCTCATAAAAAAAAAAAAAAAACCAAAGAATGACACCAGTCTTATTGAGTGAAGGCCTCATAAATTACCTTATTTAACTAGATTGCTGAAATGCCCTAGCTGTAATGTCATATTTGGAATGAGGGTTCAATATAAGAAATTTAGGGGTGATCCAGTTCAGTTTATAACATCTTTTATGTAAGGGTGCTTCCAGTTTATCTCTTTGAGAAGCTGCCATCTTCAGTATGTTAATTTTCTGTGGTTGCTCTAACAAATTACTACAAACTGGGTGGTTTAAAACAATAGAAATTTATTCTCTCACAGTTTTGGAGGCCAGAATTTCAAAATCAGTAGTATTGGGCCAAAATAAAGATGATAGCGGGGCTGTGCTTTTTCTGGAGGGAGGCTTTAGAGGAGAATCCATTCCTTGCTTCTCCCTGATTCTGGTGGGTGCTGGGGTGCTAGCTTTCCTGGCTGTGGCCCATGTCCCTCCAGTCTTCAAAGCCAGCATTTTAAACTGTCTCAGCTATGGCTTCTTTTTTGGAGACAGAGTCTTGCTCTGTTGCCCAGGCTGGAGTGCAGTGGCACAAACTTGGCTCGCTGCAACCTCTGCCTCCTGAGTTAAGGCGATTCTCCTGCTTCAGCCTCCCGAGTAGCTGGGATTATAGGCGCGTGCCACCACACTCAGCTAATTTTTGTATTTTTTTAGTAAAGATAGAGTTTCACCATGTTGGCTAGGCTGGTCTCAAACGCCTGACCTCAGGTGATCTGCCCACCTTGGCCTCCCAAGGTGCTGGGATTACAGGTGTGAGCCACCTTGCCCGGCATCTCTGTTATTTCTCACTGCCTTCAGTGTGTGTCTTGTTCTTATAAGGATACATGTGATTGCTTTATGGCCCACCCAGGTAATTCAGAATAATCTTCCCTCTTTTAAGATTTTTAATTTAATCATATCTTCAAAGACTTTTTTTGCCATATAAGTAACATTCTCAGGTTTCAGGGATGGGTGTGGATATCTTTTGTGGGACCGTTTTTCAGCTTATTCCGCTCAGTAATTTATAGACTTTTAATGCTCTTGCTTTGATTTTATACTTTAGTTTTTAACAGGTCCCTATGTCCAGTTCTGGGTTGATGGGAGTTGATGGCATCTGATCTTTTCTAGATACTATGCAGAGAATTCTAGGTCTGTGGTTCCAGGAAGACAAATCAGAGATGATAGTGAGTCTAGAAATAAAACAGTTGAAGTATTTTAGCTTGAGAATGGAGGAAGGTATGGTGGTGCTGTTTTTTAAAGAATAGAGAATTTAGAAGGATCACAAGCTAGTTTCAGGAAGGGGGAGGAGGAGATGTGTAGAATTTGGGATATACTCAGTTTGCAGAACTTCTGTAATGTGATAAAATTAGTAATGGTAGGTATATTTTTGGCAGATACATTTTCAGTGGATCGTTGGAGAAGTCACTTTATACTAGATTGAGGATTAAATTGAAGCCGGAGAGTATTGTTACATTGTATTCTCTAGAATAACGATGCTTGGCATTTAGTAAGTACTTGATCAGTGTTGACTATTATGATAATTACTATTAGTATATACTTTTATGTGTTCCACTACTATAACATTTTTGTCTTCAGCTTTTTGGTGTATGTCTTGATAGGTACGTGATATTAGATAAATACTGATTTAGAAAAGTATGTGTTTTGTTAATAAATATTTTAATTATTGCCATTGCCATGCTGTTAAAATTAATGAAAACAAATTATTGTAGAATTTAAAAAAAAAATTAGAAAGTTTTGATTTCTCATTTGAATAGATTATTATTTCTGTAGTTACTCATGCCTGAAACAAAAAATTAAACATTGGTCTTTGTATTCTTTCAGGTTTGATTTAATTTTGGATGAGATTGTTCTTGCAGCAAGATGTTAATAAGACAAAATCTAGGTAAGTAGAAGACTGCTTTGTTAAATGTACCTATCAAGGTAGCAATAATACAAAAAATTTATGTCTTAAAAATATGCTGTTGAGTCCAGAACCAAAGAGTTTTTAAATAAAATTTTGAAATGCAAATAACTGACTTTTAAACACACTTGGTCCAATTGATTTGATGGGAGTAAAATTACAGCTATCAAATTGTGGAACTAAAATTAGTTTCCTTCTTTTGCGTTCAGGTTAACTAAAGCATTTACGTTTCCAATGACTGTTATAACGTGTTAGAAAATCAAGTTGATGTTTGGTTCATCCACTCTTAACTGAACTCTCACCAGTTCATTAAGACATTTATTGTGTCACTTCATTGTTCTCTCCTTTGTTGATAAAGTATATGAATAGTCATTACTTTTGTTTATTTTGCTTTCTTACTATGGTTAAGGAAGCACTTTCTCAAATGGGTTAAATTTGCCAAATTGTGATTTCTTTCTGTTAACATAGTATTCAAAATTGTAAATTATTGTTTTAATGTTTTTCTAGCGTGTGTCTCTACTGAATGACCTTTCTAATGTAGCATTTTGATTAGCTTTCTAAGGCTGTTCACTTTCAAAAAATTGAATTGGCATTATGTACTTTCTGTCTGATATGTGAAATAATGCTTTTTAGCAATATAAGCCATTCACAGGTTTAAAAAAGATACATTTACTGTTTATTGGTAAGTGAATATGGCTTCAAAACAGAAACATGGGAAAAAGAATACTGAAAAAATTGAAGTTAACTTGGTTTTCCTGCTAACCAGATGTTTCACCTGTCAAAAATTTGCTCCTCTCAATGTTTGTTAAAGAGAAAAAAAGAAGTCTTGGATGAAAAGTGCTGTAGTTCAGTAATACGCACTTAAGGACATCTCAGTCAGTGGTTTGGCATGCTTTGAAGCAAAATTTACCTTTTATTGCTATTATATAATATAGTGGTAGTTTGAAGAGCACTTATTGTTCTTTAAATTCTATTAAGTGCTTGTCATACCTTATTGATCGTTATAGTACTTCCTGTTGTTTGTTTTATAGAAAAAATTTAGTTTTTGCTTTATAGTAGGCTGTTTTTCTTTAGGAAGAATAATTTACTTTTGTAGCATTTATTAGAAATAACATTTGCCTATATATCTTCTTAAAGTGAAGAAGAAGCCAGGCTTTTGTACTTTAAGGTCTTATTAGGGATTTGTTTTTTAGTTGGATATACAGTGTCTGTTAGAACTTTTGTTCTAATTTTCTATGTTTGCTATTGCTTGTGGGATGACAGTGGTTTAATTTATTCTGACCTTATTTTCCGCCACACTTATATATGTATTTTTTCTTTTTTATTATGGTGTATATATGGTAACATAAAATTTGAGGTATAGAGCTGAATGGATTTTTACATGCACATTCATACATGTAACCACCATCTACATTAAGATATAAAACATTTCATTATTTCAGAAAGTTTCTTGTGCTTTCCACACTTCCAATCCAGTAGGCTTTCCCCGTGAAGTAATCATCTTTCTGAATTCTGTCAGCATACTTTAGTTTTGCCTGTTCTTGGATTTTATATGTAGTATGTACTCTTGTATCTGGCTTCTTTCATTCAACATAATCTTCTTGAGTTTCATCTGTGTTAGTATATTAGCAATTTATTATTTTTTGTTGCTGTTTTATTTTTAATAATATTCCCTTGTATGAACACACCACAAAGCACTTATGTTTTCTTTGTGATTTGTTTTATTGGCTTCTTCACATCTCCGTTCCTACTTGCTAACTTTTCTGTACTCCTTTCCTTCTTCTACCTACCTCTGTCATTGTCCCCTATCACCTTTGGAATAAAATGTAGTAAACTCTATAACATGGCATGCAGTTATCTCACTGTAGCTATGCCAGAATGCTGAGAATTATATGAATAAACTAAGTATGATGTTGCATATTACTAGTTCTAGTCCCACGTACATGTTGTCACTTTCCCTCAACCCCATGCCTCCCCAGTTGCCAGTGCCCTCTCTGCTAGTTGTCAGCTTATCTTCTGAAATAGCCTATCTGAAGCAGCATCTGATCCTTTAAACCAGGCCTGACCATAGTTTGTCTTCTTCATTAGACTATGAGTTTGAAGGTGAATACCATCCATGTCCCATTTATCTTAGCACAGTGCAGGGGATACTGTGTGCATTCAGTAAATGTTTGTTAAACATAGATCAATGAAAAAAGTTATTTTCTCTCAGGCAAATAGAAATTCAGAATACTAGCGGGATTGGATGGGGGCATTGACACTTCAGTTGCTGTTAGGCCGTAGGAAGGATCCACTGAGGACAATCCAGAGACAGCATTATAGACATTTTAGAAAGAGAAATAAAATATTTCCCAAGTGTTCTTTCAATCCAGTTGAAATAAAATGGCTAGTAGTGTTCTTAGTTCAGACCTAAAATAAGACTGTCAATGTTGATTTCGATTAGATTTCCAAGTGGAGGTATTAATCCATGTTGCAGAAGTTTGAAGTATTTGTTATGAAGAGTATTTTCTTTGTGGATTTGTACTAGTTATTTCTTTAATTTAAAGATTTTGAAAGGTGAGTTATACTAATACAAGTAGAAGATTGGGAACACAGGTCACGTGTATAAGAAGTGAGGAAAACTTTTCCTCATTTCTCTGAAAGTAAAAAACTGTTAGGATGGAGGAAGAAATTCTAGAATCATAACCTGGAACTACGATAACGTTTTTTATTCCCACAGCTTAGAAAGCTTGCTATTTGTTGAAAGTTATTTAAAAATTTTTTTTTATTGTACATATGTAATGTAACATAACACCTTACACTTTTTTTTTTGATTTTGAGACGAAGTTTCACTCTTATTGCCCAGACGGGAATGCGATGGAGCAATCTTGGCTCACTGCAATCTCTGCCTCCTGGGTTCAAGCAATTCTCCTGCCTCAGCCTCCCTAGTAACTGGGATTACAGGTATGCACCACCACGCCTGGCTAATTTTGTATTTTTTTTTTTTTTTTTACTAGAGACTGGGTTTCACCATGTTAATCAGGCTGGTCTTGAACTCTTGACCTCAGGTGATCCACCCTCTTGGGCCTCCCAAAGTGCTGGGATTACAGGTGTGAGCCACTGCACCTGGCCGAAACAATATACTTTCTTAAGAAATAAAACACTTTTTAAATTTTTTTTTTAATTTATTTATTTATTTTTTTTTAATTGCATTTTAGGTTTTGGGGTACATGTGAAAAACATGCTTTTTAAAATTTAAAGCATTTTGACTATTGTGGGTTTTTTTTTTCCCCCTGTGTTTGAAATTTGGCTAGTTGGGTTGGCTATAGTAATTATCTGAAGATTTTTATGTCTGTAACTTGATTGCCCTCTAGCAAGTCCAAAGCAAGAAGAGGTTCTTCCCCACTGGGATCAATTTGTTGCTTTTCCTTTCTGCAGCTTCTGCCGTAATGTTTGAACACAGAGTTGGACATTGACCTTTTCTCATGCTGTTCCTTCTGTCTTCCCACAAGGGTTTTCTCAGACGTAGATTCTTACCAGATGTAGAACCTTGGTTCTTCTTCTTTTTTTTTAATGCTGGATGTGAAGTATGCTTAGTCTTATTGTTGGTTAGAGTTGAGGAGCCAGAGAAATTTAACTTTGAGATTGCCTAACGTACATGTCTCCAAAAAGGTTTTAGACTAATTTTTCCTCTCAGAGGCTGCTAGCTGTACCTCAGTTGCAGAGTCTTCCTCTTCATTTTGTGCTTCAGTATTTAACATAGGCAGCTGCTGCTAAACTTTTTTATACTGCAGAATACCTGAATCCAAGGATTTCAAGTACTTTATGGATATTCATCTTAGATTAATTTCTCTAATTTCTAACTTAACCTCTCTGTGCTTGTTTCTTTAGTAGCACTGTAGATGTGCTGTCCTTTGTCGTAGCATGAAAAAGAAAATTTTTTAATGAATAAAATTCTTTGTTCTTCATTCTAGATGAGATTGTACAATGTAGATTGACTCTTTCCAGTTGTATTGCCAAGTAACATATAGTATTTAGTATTTCACCTTTTTTTTTTTTTAGACAAAGTTTTGCTTTTGTCACCCATGCTGTAGTGCAACAATGCAATTTCGGCTCACTGCAACCTCCCAGGTTCACACGATTCTCCTGCCTCAGCCTCCCGAGTAGCTGGGACTACAGGGGCATGGTGGGTAGCTGAGCAGCTGGGACTTCAGCCACCATGCCAGGCTTATTTTTGTATTTTTAGTAAAGACAGGGTTTCACTGTGTTGGCCAAGCTGATCTCAAACTCCAGACCTCAGGCAATCTACCCGCCTCAGCCTCCCAAAGTGCTGGGATTATATGTGTGAGCCACTGCACCCGGCCACATTTAGTGTTTTCAAAATTAATTTTTTAATAAAAGTCACAGGTGACTATGTATGAGCAAGTAGTACAGCGATGTTAAAGTAAAAAGTGAAACTCTTCCCTCCCGCCCAGCACTGTACTCTCCATAGTTACCAAAAATAGTTGGTATGTATTCCAAATCTTTCTCTTTCTGCTTATCAATACATTTTGGACATTTTTCCATGTATGTACCACATTTAATATAACTCTTGCCCTATTAATATTTAGGTAAATCTCAGGATTTTTTTTTGCCTGTATATAAGTACTGCTGCAATGAGTATTTTTGATGATATCAGTGGGAGTATGTGAGAATGTCAGGATAATTTGTAGCAGTAGATTGCTGGGTCAAGGATATGTGCACTTGAACTTCTGATAAAATAAAACTGCAATGAGATTGTACCACTTAATATTCTTACTGTTTATGAGAATATCTGTTTTCCCATATTTTGCTAAATATTTGTTTTATCCTTGCTAGTCTAATTGGCGGAAAGTGATATTTATTTTACTACACATTTTTTAAGTTGTGAGAGTGCTCAAAGTTTTGAAATATCACCTTCATTACAACTTAAATTTCATTGGAGAATATATATGAAAATTTTTGTTTTTTACTGTTAAGTCCATCAGTTCCATCAATTAACATACCTCTGTGTTTTAGGTTATTACATTCAAAGTTATTTAATATTGAATAATCAGATTATTTGCCTTCTTTTTTCCCTTCATACTGTTTTTTTAGGATAAATGTTTCCTTACAGTGAATTTCTTTATAGTTTGCCACAAACTAACATCAGCATAGCCTGTAAGTAAAAAAGTAAAAGCCATTACTAAATATTAGGTTCATTAAGTCTAGCTTAATAGCAGACTGCTCAAAATCTGTTGCCTTTTGCAACTCAAGCATTAGAATACTTTGCTTCTTTGTGGTTATTTTTTTACTGTCCTTATTATGTATGATAAGCTACAATTATTAGTCTTAATTCCAGCTTTAATGTGTGTGAACTCCTTTTTTTGAATTATTTAATTCTAGAAAACTTAAATTTACAACCAGAAAAAAAGGGCTGAGAAAATCCTTTATGTTATCGTAATGGTGTTCTCCAAGTTACTTTTACGAATTGGTATATTTTGGTAGTTTTTAAATAGTGTTTTCTAGTGTGATGCCTTTATTCCTAGATATGTTTGTAGTACTGTGACATATTATATAAGGGATTTGAGCATTTGTGGATTTTGGTATCTGGGTTGGGGGTCCTGGAACCAATCCCCTTCAGATATGAAAGGCCAACTGTGTATCTGTCTCTCTTGAGCTACGTCTTTTAAAACTCATCCTGGGTTTTACTGTGCTGGTAAATTTGTTTAAAGGGAGGCTATATTGTACTCTTTTGAAGCTGAGCTGTCAATAGTTTTTCCAAAGAAAGTTTCAGCCACACTTGTGTTTAGTATAAAAGTTTCTATCCAAATCTGAAATGTTTTTAAATCTAGTAAAGACTCAGTGGCAAATACCATTCCAGTATATGAACAGGAAACCATAAAACTGCTCTTGCAGACCAAAGAATTTTGCCATTGCTATACTTTAGCCTTCTGTGATTGGTCTAAACTGTAAGACAAGGCATTCACCTTTATTGAAATCCAGTATTCTTGGCATTGTGCTGTATGTTAAGGATGCATTAGTCATTAGAATTCCCAGTCCCAGTACCATGCAATTAATTATATTATAAGTGGTGAAGACAATACTGCCAAGTCTGAGTAGTATAGTGTAGTAGTAGGCCTGAGGAGGATGTTTTTAAGGAATAAGTCAGGAAAGGCTTCATAGAGGAAAATGTCATTTATTAGAGTTGAAAAAAAGAATAGAATTTTAACCTTGGGAAAATATAGGCAGATTGACTATGAACTAAAGCTCTTATTTTAGCAGCTTAAGAATTCATTATTTAAACTGTTTTCTTGGGCTGTTTTTTTCAAACTGTTTAAACAAGTTTGATTTTTGAAGCCACTAAGAAATAAATGATACTGTGAAAGCTTTCATACTGATCATTATTTTGATTATTAAAATATTACACTTAAGGGTGAGAGATTCAGAAATAATAAATGGCTTGAGGTCAGGGAGATAATTGCAGAGACAGAATTGGAACCTAAGTCTTCTGACCTCTTACTCACTTTTCTTTGGAGGTGACCATTAAAGTAGATAATTAAAACTTTTAGGATTTCTAACTAGACTCAAGCCTGTGGACTCAGTACATTTTTGTTTAATATTTTATTGATTTATATGATGTTTTACAAATTGGTGATTGTAATTAAGTTGGTTTTAGGTCACACTTGATATTATTGTTACTAGTCTGAGGAGAAAAGATGACTAAATATGTAATTACAGTATCATTAGTATTGTGATAGTCTTTGTTACTGGAAGGCAGGGGCCATGTTTGTTTTATTTATTAACATATATATTTAGTACTTTAATATAGCTAATACTTTACTCATAGACATTTAATAAATATTTAATGACTAGATGGAAACATGGCAAGTCCTCCCAGAAGTGACACCTAAACTGAGACTTGGAGGAACTGTTGGTGATTATTGTAGATAAACTGGGGAAGGACTGTTAGCAAAAGAAATAGCATGTGTAAAGGATGAGAGATAAGAGAAAGGGAAGATTGCTTGAACTGAAAGAAATGTAAGTTTTGAATGTAGCTCACTGTGGTGTGTGGATTTGGGGAGTGGCTAGTGTCAAGAGATAAGACTAAAGAGGAAGGCTGGGTCATTTTATTGAGGCTTTTTTAAACTATTGAAGGAGTTTAAATGTGAGGAAATGATGTGATTCTGTGTTTTAGCAAGTGAACCTAATTAAAATGTGGAGAACAGATCACAGGGAAAGCTAGATTGGATTCAGGATGGCTAGTTAGTATGGGGAGAATGCTGGCCTGATTTGAGAGTGGTAGAAGGGGGGATAGAAAGATGTGGTTGGATTTGAGAGATTTAGACAACAAAAGAGATCACTTTGGTGATTAATTGTAATGGAAGTGGGAGTAGGAGAATAAGGAGGGAGTTGAGGATGACTCATGTTTCTAGCTGGGCAGTAGTGCTGTATTCACAGATAGGAACTGTGAAGAACATTTGAAGAGAACAAGAGCTACATTTTAGATATATTAAGCTTTAAGTACCTCAGGACTTCTGAGTAGAAATGTCAGGTGGCAGTTAGATATGAGACCTATAACTTGAGATGTGAGAATCTTCAATATTATATCTTAATGTCTCTCAATTTTTTCTTTTTTGAGACAAGAGTCTTGCTGTATCCCCCAGGCTGGAGTGCAGTAGTGCAATCTCTGCTCACTGCAACCTCTGCCTCCCAGGTTCAAACGATTTTCATGCCTCAGCCTCCTGAGTAGCTGGGATTACAGGCACCTGCTAATTTTTATATTTTTAGTAGAGATGGGGTTTCACCATGTTGACCAGGCTGGTCTCAAACTGCTGACCTCAGGTGATCCACCTGCTTCGGCCTCCCAAAATGCTGGAATTACAGGCGTGAGTCACTGCGCCTAGCTCATTTTTTATTCCAGTATCTTTCTGCAAGATATTACAAAGCATGTTAATACATTAAATGTTATATTGACCTAAAGATTGCTCCATGTAGACTTATGAGCTGCTGTTTTTATTAGAGATTCTGGTCTCTGCTTATTGTTAATTAAACATTTAATACCATTAGTGAATAATTATACTACTGATAGCAAAAGTGTTACCAAAAATATTGAGTGGTGAAGGATATATGAAATGTATTAAATCTTATATTTATATTAGTAATGTCTAAGTAGCTGAATATGAATCCTATTATTTGATAATGCAAATATTTTCCACCCTGAATAGCAAAGGTTAGGTTAAAGTAATACTGCAGTCGTTGGCTTAATCATAATTCAACAGACTATTAGGATAAAAGGTATACAGAACAACACAATCTTGCCTACCTTGTTAACCATTGTATTCTCACAGTCGAGAACAGTTCTTGGCACAGAGGTCCTCAATAAATATTTTTTGATGTCAACATTGACATCTAATGCTTTAATATCAGATTTTCTTTTTGCATTGCTTCAGGTTACGGCAGTGGTAAGCTGATTTTTTAAGTTAAGTTCTTAAAAAGAGTCTTATCCCCAACTTAAGGAATTAATATTTTTATTTGAGCAATATTTTTCCCCTTAGATTACCCTCTAACTGTTCATATTTATGCTCCCTTCCTTGTATATGCTTCCCTTCCAACAAACAGACATATTTCTCTTTCTAATCAGAACATTTTTACTGACATTTATGAAACATGTCTTCTAGTAAAAATAGTTTGGACATTTTCCCTTGTGTATTCTGACATCACCATGTCTAACGGTGATTCATCACCTTTGCTTTCAAAACCTATTCTTGCTAACATGAGTACCATTCTTTCATCATTGAGCTCAAAATCTCTCTGAATTTTTACATTGTTTATCTTCTGTTATAAAGATTTGGTCAGTTACTAAGTCTTTTTGCTTTTACTTTGGTAATATAGCATGTATTTATCTTTTTCTTTGCATTCTCATTGTTATTTTTGTTTGCATGTCTGTTACATTCATCTTAAATGATCTGTCTGAGTTCATTTCATTTGGATAAGACCATTCAATTCAACTTTTTAGGAAGTTACAACCTTAATTATATTACTTGTTCAAAAACATTAATTACTCCTTAAGGATAAATTTTAATTCTTAGGTATTATACCTGGGAGATTCCAGATTTATTTTCTAATCAACAGTTTCCTCTCCTATTTTTTAGTAAGCATTTTGCTGCAGCCTAATTGATTTTCATTGTTATTTGAAAAAATCCTCACACTTTCATCCTTACCCATATCTTCTTCACCAGTCTTATCCTCAGTTTATTTCTATCCTTGAAATCTAACTCATCCAAGAAAGCTTGGCTCAAATCCTGCCTCTACCTTGAAGGAGTGATGTAGTCCCGGGTATATGGGATGTCATTCTGGTATATTTCATCACCCACCCCTAGATTCATGGTGGAGATCTCTCTAACAAAGACAGATTAACAAGAGAAGTGTATACAGATTTACTTAATAAAAGTTTTGCGTGGCATGGGAGATTTCAAATATTGAAGACTTGACAAAACAACAGAAAGCTGTATTACTATGGACAGTCATGCAGGAGTATGATTAGAGACCAAAAGGGTATGATATAATGTTGATAAACTGGGGTGAACTTAGCAAAGCCTGTTTGTTCAGATTCTTCAGATTCTTCTTGGCATCCCTATGTGACACACCTCTTCCCTTTATGTAAAGCAAGACACCTATCCCAGGAAGGTTTTAGGAGAGAAGGGAGAGAAAATCAAAGAATGACTTTCCTGGATTTTATGGCCTGCTTCAGGGGAGAAAAGAAGGAGAAAGTCAGAGACACCTACCTGCTTCTGCTGTTTTCTCAGATGCCAAGGTGCCATATTTTGGGGGTAGCATCTCCTGCAGCTCATTACTAGGAAGTCACTTTCTCTTGATATTTATGATTGTAAACTGAACCACCTGTTAGTTGAATGACGTAAAATTATGACAAGATACTGAAGTACTAAATATTGACATCTTCTGCAGCACCCTCTATAGTTGACTGGCTCTTCTATTTTTTTAACTGATTAAAAACAAAAACCATGGTTACCTTATATTTATTTTTTTAACAAAAGTTTATATGAACTTTTTCTATACTTAACACAGACATTTTTTGTCTGATTAAAAATCAAAACCATGATAAATACAGACTTATTTAACATATATATAGTGCTACTATATGCCAGGCAGTGTTATAAGTACTTTTTAAAACATTAACTTGATTCTTATTTTACAGATAACAAAACTAAAATATGAGTTTAACAATAGAAGAGCTAGGATTTGAAGGAGGTAGTCTAACTTGAGCCTCTATGCTTTTAAAGCCTATGTTATACTGCTCTCATCAGAGTAGTAAAATAATTTAGTAAATATGAAAATAATTCACTGAAATAAATATTACACAGGAAAATATATATGTATACTCTTATTATACTTTCACCCATTTATACTTTCACCCATTTTTTCTTCCCCCTCAGGTTATTCTGGAGCAAATCTAGACATGGTTGTTGTTTATTCATCTTCACCTCATCCCCATTGGTAATTCTTTTCAAACTATTTTTTATTATGGTAAAATATACGTAACATGAAATTTGCCATTTTAACCAATTCTAAATACAGTTCAGTGTTACTATGTACATTTATAATGTGCACTTATCACCACCATCCATCTTCATAACTTTTTGTCTTGAGAAACTGAAACTATACCTATTAAACAACAATTCCCCAATTTCTCCACTCCTGAGGCCCTGGAAATTACCATTTTTCTGCCTCTTTGAATTTGATTACTCTGAGTGTTTCATATAAGCAGAATCACATAGTGTTTGTCTTTTTGTGACTGGCTTATTTCACAAATGTGATGTTTTCAAGGTTCATCCATGTTACAGTATTTTGCAGAATTTCCTCCCATTTTAAGTCTGCGTAATATTCCATTTTATGTACGTGACACATGTTTAGATGTCCATTGATGGACACCTTTGTTGCTTCCACCATTCACCTATTGTGAATAATGCTGCAGTGAACATGGGTGTACAAATATCTCTTCAAGACCTTGCTTTCAATTTTCAGGCATATATACCTAGAAGTGGAATTGCTGGATCATATGGTAATTCTATTTTTAGTTTTTTGAAAAGCCACCATAGTTTTCTGTAGTGGCTGCACCTTTTGACATTCCTACCAACAGTGGACAAATGTTCCTATTTCTCTACGTCCTTGCCAACACTTGATATTTTGTTTTTGTTTTTTGATAGCGGCTATGAAGTGATGTGTCATTATGGTTTTGATTTGCATTTGTCTAATAATTAGTGATGTTGAGCATCTTTTCATATGCTTGTTTGCCATATGTATGTCCTTGGAGAAATGTCTATTCAAGTCTTTTGCCCATTTTTTAATCATGTTTTTTTTCTGTTGTAGGAGTTCTGTATATGTTCTAGATATTAATCCCTTAATAGATGTATTATTTGCAGAATCCCATTCCATTGGTTGTCTTTACTCTGTATGTCTTTTGTTCCACAAAAATTTTTGCATTTCACAAAGTTCAATTCATCTTTTTTGTTTGTTTGTTTTCTTAGACAGAGTCTCATTCTGTTGCCCATGTTGGAGTGCAGTGGTGTAATCTTGACTCACTGCAACCTCTGCCTCTGGATTCAAGCAATTGTCATGCCTCAGCTTCTCAAGTAGCTGGGACTACAGGTGCAGGCCACCACTCTTGGCTAATTTTTGTTTATTTACTAGAGACGAGGTTTCACCATGTTGGCCAGGCTGGTCTTGAACTCCTGACCTCAAGTGATCCACTTGCCTTGGCCTCCCAAAATGCTGGGATTACAGGTGTGTGAACCACCACACCTGGTTCTATTTTTTCTTTTGTTACTTGTGCTTTTGGAGCCATCGCTAAGAAATTATTGCCAAATCCAGGGTAACAAAGTTTTTGGCATATGTTTTCTCTTAGGAGTTTTATAGTTTTATGTCTTATGTTTTGGTCTTTATCCATTTTGAGTTAATTCATATATATTGTATTAGATAAGGGTGTAGCTTTTTCCTTTTGCATGTGGATATCCAGTTTTCCCAGTACCATGAATTGGAAAGAATCATTTCTCTGTTTTGTAGTCTTGGCGCCCTTGTCAAAAACCATTTGACCATAAATACACAGGTTTATTTCTTGGCTGTTTTGTTCCATTGGTTTATATGTCTCTGTCTATGCCAGTACCACCATTGTCTTGATTACTGTTGATATTTAGTACGTTTTGAAATTAGGAAGTGTAAGGCCTCCAACTTCGTTGTTCTTTTTAAAGTTTGTTTTGGCTCTTTGGGGTCCACTGAGATTGCATGTGAATTTAAGGATAGGTTTTCCTATTTCTACAAAAAAAACTACCAGTGAGATTTTAACAGGGGTTGCATTGAATCTGTAGATTGCTGTGGGTAGTATTGACATCTTAACAGTATTGTCTTCCAATCCATGAACATGGAATGTTTTCGTTTATTCATGTATTCTGTAATTGCTTTCAGTAATGCTTTGTAGTTTTCATCATGTAAGTCTTGACTTGGTTGATTAATTTCTAAGTATTTTATTCTTTTCAGTTATTATAAATGGAATTTTCTTAATTTCCTTTTGGATCAGTCATTTTTAGTGTATAGAAATGCAGCTGATTTTTATGTGTTAACTGTGTCCTGCTACTTTGCCAAATTCATTTGTTAGCAGTAATTTTTTGTGGACTCTTTAGGGTTTTCTCCATATGAGATCATATCATCTGTGAACAGAGATGGTTTTAACTCCTTTTCAATTTGGATTTCTTTGATTTCTTTTTCTTGCCTAATTTTTGTGGTTAGAACTTCAGTACTATGTCTAATAGAAGTGACAAAACTGGTGATACCTGTGTTATTCCTGACCTTAGAGGAAAAGCTTTCCGCCTTTCATCATTATGATGTTTGCTGTGGGGCTTTTGAGCAAGATCATGTTCTTTGCAGGGACATGGATGAAGCTGGAACCCATTATCCTCAGCAAATTTAACACAGGAACAGAAAACCAAACACCACATGTTCTCACTTATAAGTGAGAGCTGAACAGTGAGAACACATGGACATGCGGAGGAGAACAACACACACTGAGGCCTGTTCGGGGAGGGCGAGGTGGAGGAGAGCATTAGGGAGAAGAGCTAATGCATGCTGGGCTTAATACCTGGATAGGTGCAGCAAACCACCATGGCACATATTACCTATGTAGCAAGCCTGCACATCCTGCACATGTACCCCAGAATTTAAAAAATTAATTTAGGCCAGGCACGGTGGCTCACTCCTGTAATTCCAGCACTTTGGGAGGCCGAGGCGGGTGGATCACGAGGTCAAGAGATCGAGACCATCCTGGTCAACATGGTGAAACCCCGTCTCTACTAAAAATACAAAAAATTGGCTGGCCATGGTGGCGCCTGCCTATAATCCCAGCTACTCAGTAGGCTGAGGCAGGAGAATTGCCTGAACCCAGTAGGCGGAGGTTGCGATGAGCCGAGATCGCGCCATTGCACTCCAGCCTGGATAATAAGAGCAAAACTCTGTCTCAAAAAAAAAAAAAAAAGTAATTTAAAAAATAGATATATATATGGCTTTTATGATGTTGAGGTAGTTTTCCTCTATTCCTAATAGGTGTGAAGTGATATCTCATTGTGGTTTTGATTTGCATTTCCCTAATAAATAGTGATGTTGAACATCTTTTCATATGCTTTTTGACCATCTGTGCATCATTTTTGCAGAAATGTCTATTCAAGTCCTTTGCCCATTTTAAAAATCTTATTCGGTTTTTTGTTGTTTAATTGTAGGGTTTCTTTATGTATTCCGGATTTTTAACCTCTTACTGGAATATATAATTTGCAAATATTTTCTCCCATTATGAAGGCTGCCTTTTTATTTTCTTATTTTCTTTGAGACATAGTTTTTAAGTTTGATATACTGTGATTTATGTTTACTTTTTTTGCCTCTGCCTTTGTTGTCAGATCCAATAAATCATTGCCAAATCTAATGTCATGATGTTTTTCTTCTGTGTTATTTGTTTTTGAGACAGAGTGAGACCCTGTCGCTCAAGCCAGAGCGCAGTGGCGCCATCACAGCTCACTGCAGCCTTGACCTCCTGGGCTCATTCCTACCTCAGCCTCCCTAGTAACTGGGACTACAGGTGTGTGCCACTACACCCAGCTAATTTTTGTATTTTTTGTGGAGATGGGGTTTTGCCATGTTGCCCAGGCTGGTCTCAAACTCCTGGGCTCAAGCAGTTCCACCCTCTTTGGCCTCCCAAAGTGTCGGAATTACAGATACGAGCTACTGCACCTAGCCCATTTTGAGTTTTTGTATATGGTGCAAGTTAAGAGTCCAGCTTTATTCTTTTACATGTATTTATCCAGTTTGCTGAAAAAACTGTCTGTTTCCCATGAATGGTCTTGACAAGGATGTTGAAAATGATTTGACCACATACACAGGTGTATTTCCAGGCTCTCTATTCTATTCTGTTGGTCTGTATGTCTGTTTTCATGTTGGTATCACATTGTTTTGATTGCTGTAGCTTTGCAGTTTTGAAATGAGGAAGTGTGACACTTGCAACTTTGTTCTTTTTCAAGATTGTTTTGGCTATTTGGGGTTCCTTAAGATTCCATATGAATTTTAGGTTACGTTTTTCCATTTCTGAAAAAGAATTGAGATTCTGATAGGATTGCATTCAATCCGTGTATTCCTTTGTCTAGTATTGACATCTTGATGGTAAGTCTTAGCAGTCTGTGAACAGGGGATTTGCTTCCATTTATTTCTGTCTTTTACTTCTTTCAGCAACATTTTGTGGTTTTCAGTGTACCAGCCTTTTGGTTAAGTGTATTCCTTGGTTAAGTGTATTCCTAAGTATTTTTTTTGTGTGTGTGTGATATTGTAATTGTTTTCTTAATTTCCTTTTCGGTTTCATCATTGTTACTGTATAAAAACATAGCTGATTTTTGTCTTTTCATTGTGTATATTATAACTTTGCTGAATTATTTCATTCTAATAATTTTTTTGGTATGAAGTCTTTAGGGTTTCCTACATACAAGATCCTGTCCTCTATGAACAGATAATTTTACTTCTTCCTTTCTAAATTGGATGCCTGCCTCCCTCCTTCCCTCCCACCCTCTCTCCCTCCCTCCCACCTTCCTTACCTGCTTCCCTCCCATCTCTTCTCCTCATCCCTTTCCTAAGTACTCTGGCTAGGAATTCTAGTACAATGTTATGTAGAAGTGGGCTTTTCTTGCCTGGGCATCATGACTCATGCCTGTAATCCCAGCACTTTGTAGGCTGAGGTGGGTGGATCATGAGATCAGGAGTTCAAGACAAGCCTGGCCAACATGGTGAAACCCCATCTCTACTAGAAATATAAAAATTAGCTGGGTGTGGGGGCATGCACCTGTAATTCCACCTACTCAGGAGACTGAGGCAGGAGAATCAATTGAACCTGGGAGGCAGAGGTTGCAGTGAGCTGAGATCACGCCATTGCACTCCAGCCTGGGTGACATAGCAAGACTGTATTCACCACCAAAGAAATGGGCTTTTCGGATGCTGCTTTTATTATATTGAAGTTGTTTCCTTCGATTCCTACTTTGTTGAATGTGTTTATTAACAAAAGAATATTGAATTTTGTCATTTTTTTTTGCATCAATTGAGATGGTCATGAGTTTTGTCCATTCTTTTGTTAATGTGCTGTGCATTGATTTTTTTTTTATGTTGAACTATCCTTGCATTCCAGAAATAAATCTCACTTGGTTACAGCGTATAATCCTTGTCATGTGCTGTTGAGTTTTTGCTAGTATTTTGTTTGAGGTTCTTTCTTTACTACCTGGATAAATGAAGGTATGCAGATAACTTTCATAATGAAGCCATATTACAATGTATACTTACAGTTCAATGGAATATAAGTGATAGTATATTTTTTAATAGATAATCACTTATATACTCCAATATTTGGTTGTATATGCTTCACACTAATTACAGCACATGATAATCCTATAATATCTGAACTCTAGACCATTGTTTTCAACTATGGCTGCACATTACAATGCCTAAGGAGGTATTACACACACACACACACACACCCACCCCCCATTGCCAGAGTCACTTATGGCTGCATGTTACAATGCCAAAGGAGATATCGCGCGGGAGCGCGCGCGCACACACACACACACACACACTCCCCGTTGCCAGTGTCATTTAGATTGGAATTTTTCAGAAGGGGACTGAACATTAGTAGTTTTTAAAAAGGCTTCAAGTACAGAAATAATTAAAAATTCTCTAGATTATTTTGGCTACATATCCAAGTTGCATGGGGTGCTTTAAAAAGTCTGTAGGCCTTAGTGAAGTGGAATCAAATTCCAGGGCAGGAGTTGTACAGTCTCTCTTTTATTTTTTTTTTAGATGTAGTTTCACTCTTGTTGCCCAGGCTGGAGTGCAGTAGTGTGTTCTTAGTTCACCACAACCTCCACCTTCCAGTTCAAGCCATTCTCCTGCCTTAGCCTCCCAAGTAACTGGGATTACAGTCATGCGCCACCATGCCTGGCTAATTTTGTAATTTTAGTAAAGATGGGGTTTCTTCATGTTGGTCAGGCTGGTCTCCAACTCCTGACCTCAGGTGATCCGCCCACCTTAGTATCCTAAAGTGCTGGGATTACAGGCGTGAGCCACCACGCCTGGCCTCGTCTATTTTTTTTTTTTTTAAGTTTCCCAAGTTTATCTGAAGCACAGCTAGGTTCTTAATACTAGTTCTAGAATTTTCTCAGCCACAAGAAAGGATATTTATCAAATTATTTTGATTAAGGTCATTTGCAAGGGCCCTGAATACAAGTTTTCTATCGTATGGGCTGAAAGGAGAGCCACATTTTATGTATCAGTTGTATAGGAGCTAAGTTGTTTACTTAAGGAAATTAACATAGGTACTTTTCCAGTTACTAATCTCCTTCTGTGTAGGGTTGCAATAATATGAATAGGTAGAACCAAATCTTTTCTTAGGCAAAGTTGTTCATATGTCTAAACTGGCATTCTCACATCTCAGCATTTATCATAAAGCATGTTGGAGGTGACCTTAGTTTTGTGTTTTCAGAAGATAGAAATATTCATGTATATCACAGTAGAACTTAAATGCAGTGTGATTTAAAACATCTTACTTGTTTTGCCAGTTTGAGTATATTAGTCTGCTAGAGCTGCCATAAGAAACTACAGTAGACTTAATCCATGGGAGATACATTCCAGTACCTCCAGTGGATGCTGAAACCTCAGTACAGAACTCTATATGCACTGTTTTTTTCCTACATATCCATATCTATGATAAAGTTTATTTATAAATTAGACACAATGAGAGATTTAAAACAATAATAATAGAACAATTAAGTAAAGTAAGGTTTACTTAGCACAAGCACTACAATACTAGACAATTGATCTGATAACTAAGATGGCTAATAGGGAGTATCTACAGCATGGATACACAGGACAAAGGGATGGTTCATTCATAATCAGGGTGGGATAGTGGAGGACAGTGTGGGATTGCCCATCACACTACACGGAAATGTGTGCAATTTGAAAGGTTTTAATTGTTTATTTTTGGAATTTGCTATTTAATATTTTCAGACCATAGTTGACTGGGTAATTGAAACCTCAGAAAGTGAAACTGCAGATAAGGGGTGACTATTGTACCACAGACTGGGTAGCCTAAACAATAGAAATTTATTTTGTCATATTTCTGGGGGCTAGAAGTCCAGTATCAAGATATTGGCAGGCTTGGCTTCTCCTGAGGCCAAGATGGTTTGCAGATGGCTAACCAAATCACTATGGCTACTTTCTTGCTGTGTCCTTACATGGCATTTTCTCAGTGCATGTCCATCCCTGGTGTCTCTCTGTATGTCCTAATCTTATAAGGACACTAGTTAGTTTGGATTACGGCCTACCCTAATGGCTTCATTTTAACTTAGTATTAGGGCTTCAACATATGAATTTTGGGGGGAACACAATTCAATCTGTAACATTGCATTCAAAGTGTTGCCTTTATAGCTAATAAATTAATGAGTGGAATTAAATTATTTGGGATTATCAGATGCTGCTTACTGAAGAAAATTTGCCAACAATGACGACTTTGATTTTTATAATGAATGTTTAACCATACTTTTAGAATGTAATAACAAGATGTGGTGCATTGAATCAGATGTGTGACTTTTGGTTTGCTATGGCAAGTATATAGGATAAATGCATCTAGGTATGCATATATGCATTCAAGATACACTGATAAATGTATTTATTTATATTAAATGTATTTATTTGTCAGTATATCTTGAAAGGTATACTTAAAGTATTTAGGAAAAGAATCATAAATCTGAAAGCAAGTTACAATGTATTTTATATCATTTATTATTCAAAGGTATTTAAAAATTGTATTCAGTCCACTTTAAATACCACTATGATATTTAAGGAAGCAGTGTAAGTTTGTACAGTCTGTTAAAATTACACAGTTTAATCTGGGAATAGTCATTGTTTAGGCATCAGAAAATTAATGATACAACAGTAAATGTGGCAGAGATTTAAATTATCCTTATTTTCTTATTTCAGAGAAATAGTAATGATTAGTATTAGAACCATTATAAAAAGTCTGTTTCTCACACATCACATTAAAATGAGAGGCTCACCCCCAAAACTGAAATATATTAGAATGTTTATATACAGTTTGAAGGGAAATTAGCTGGTTGATAAATTTTTAATTTTGGGACTAAAAGTTGCCTATTCAGTACTATATTTTGATATCCTGTTGTAAATTATATCTCATACACAGCCTTTAAAGTTTTCAGTACATATCAGTACATTTAGAGACATAGGAGATTTTGTATATTAAATATTTATAAAATGCTCCAAAATGACTGATGATTAGAAATGTGAGTAAAGCTATGGCTTAGGTATATCACTAATTGAGATAAGGTATATAATGACAATTTCTATTAGTTTTCATACACTTTTAAATTGATTGCATGATTGAATATTAAAATAAGCTTGGATCTTTTTGTGTACTCACTGGTGGCTAGGGGGAGGAGGCTACCCAGAAATAGGCAATGTGTCTGATGAAAGTTAAGTTGAAGTTAATAAAAGGAAAATTTGTTATATTTAATTCCAATGGTTGACTATTTTCAGGGTCGTATTCACTTATAGTTGGCCTGTTTTGTCTGTGTTCCTTCATTAGGTTGACTACTACCTTTTAGTTGCTCAAAACAGCATATGCAATAGAAGAATTGGTTTCCATTCTGTTGGAATCACAGGGAAGATTTTTGTGTTTTGTGTTTTGGAACTTAGGTCCATTAGGAGAGAGATATTTATTAATCAGTAGTCATCAACTGAATATTTGAAAGAGCTCTGAAAGGAACAGTTCTGTAAGAGCATATGTCAAAGGAACTTGACACAGAGTGGATTGAGGAGAGCTTCACAGAGTAAGTGACCTTGAGAGCTGTGATCTGAAGGAGATGCTGAGTTAAAGTTAACTAGATTTGTGTGATGGAGGGCTGAGGATTCCATACCAAGGGAACTGCATGGACAGAGGCTCTATGTTGAAGAGGAACGTTTGGGGAATTTGAGAGAAGGCCAGTACTTTGGATCACTGAGAACTGATGGGAACAGAGTCTGAGACTACAGTGGAGAGATAGGCAGGGCACGGCAAAGCCATTTCAACTGTGAAAAAGATTTGGGATTATGACTTGAGAGAAGGGAAAATGTGTTTTACAGAGAAGTGGAAAGATGACTGTGTATAGAAAATGAATAGTTGAGGGAACAGTAGATTCTCCTTAGAAGTCAGAGGTGGATTAACTTTAAGAAACTTATGATAAGGAACAGAAAAGTAGTCACAAATTGTGTTTAACACTCTAGGCACTATTTTGGATGTCAAGGGTACTTCAGTGAACAAAATAGGTCTCTGTCCTCAAGAAGCTTACTTTGTAGTGGAGAGAAAAAACTAACTGATCAAATAATAATGTATCAGGTGTTGGTACCATAAAGAAAAGTATCGGCAGAGAGTGGCATAGAAAGTTACTGAGAGTGCTCTCCTAGTAACTTTATTTTGGATGGCCTATGATGAACTAAGAAGGAGATAGATACGAATGTGAAAGAACTGATCCATATGTGTATTTGGAGGAAGAACTTCAGGCAGAGAATATTAAGTGCTAAATACCCAGAGTGTAGTCAAGAAATAGCAAAGCCAATATGAGTACATTGAGAAAGAGAGTTGGTGGGAGATGGGATTTAGGACAAAGTGCATTGGATATGAACTGTATGACTCTTATTACTTACATCCAAATTTAATCCGTTTTGCTGATAACATTTTATGAAATTAAAATAGTATTCTGTTATTTTACAACTTTTAGGAACTATTTTTTGTCCTCTTTTTAAATAAGAAAAATGTTCAAAATTTTCAGAAAAGAATAGTGTTAAGGGTTGAATTATATCCCCCTCTACCTCAGAGTATAACCTTACTTGGAAATAGGGTCTCTTTTTTTTTTTTGAGACAGTCTTGCTCTGTCACCAGGCTGGAGTGCAGTGGTGTGATCTCGGCTCACTGCAACCTCCACCTTCTGGGTTCAAGCAATTCTCTTGCCTCAGCCTCCCGAGTAGCTGGGACTAAAGGCGCATGCCACCACACCTAGCTAATTTTTATATTTTAGTAGATGCAAGGTTTCACCATGTTTGCCAGGATGGTATTGATCTCTTGACCTCATGAGCCACCTCGCCCAACCTGGAGATTGGATTTTTACAGAGGTAATCAAGTTGAATGAAGTCATTAGGGTGGGCTCTTATCCAATTATGACTGATATCCTTATAAAAAAGGGTAATTTGGTACCCAGACACTAATCAAAGGAAGACGATGTGAAGAAAACAAGGAAAAAGATGACTCTCTAGAAGCCAAACAGGAATCTGAAACAGATCTTTCCTCACAGCCCTCAGAAGGAACTAACCCTACTGACACTTTTGTCTTGGACTTCCAGTTCCCAGATTTTTGAACCAATAAATTTTTGTTTAAGCCACCAGTTGTAGGACTTTGTTAAGAGGCAGTTCTAGCTATACAGATCCAGTATAGTGTTTTCTGTTATTATAGCAAATTAATACAAATATTAACTAAAGAGCAAAACTTACTCTCCTCACTCCTTCCCCATACTTAACAAAGGTAACAGATTGTTACGAAACCTTCCAGGTCTTTTATTGTGTTAGTGTGTATGTGTGTATGTTTCATTAATTAGTAAAACTATTTATGTCTTCTAATGAAATGTGGGGAATTTAAAAACAAGCAACAAAAAGTAAATGCTACAGGATTATATTCATGGTTCCTTGCTTTCCAAAAACATTTTTAACTTTAAAACTAAACTCTATCACAAGATAATTTATACAACACTTTTTCAAAAAAATTGACCTCTTAAAGTTTTATACTAAGATATTTCACAATCTTATTTACATTTGTTCAAAGATTGATTTTTCCATTCCAGTATAATATTCCAGTATAGCTTTTTCTGTTGCTTCAGTGTGCTATTTTGGAAAAAGAATTTGTTACCACTTGGTGGCACTATGTGGCTTAAAAATGAATCAGATTGTATGCAGTTAACTGTACTGTTTTGTGTAAATGATTAAATTCAGAGGGCAACTGTTTGATACTGAGCAACTTAATACAGTAAATGTTTGATTCTTTTGCAAATAAAATAATTGGTATTGCAGAGTTTTATTAGAATGTCACGGAATATAAGTATATAAACCAAGGCTTACTTTGGTGGGTAGGGAAGTATATAAATGTTTGATAGAAATCTCCTTTAGGTCAGGTGTCATTTATCATTCCGTCTTAATCCTCTTCTTTGTCTAAATGTGAGAAAATAGATTTTTAATATTAGAAACAAACATCTTCAACTTTCCTTTAATAGTAATTAATGTTTTCCAAGGTATATATTTTATTTTCTCTTATATAAAGTTAGAAATTGAAATTTTTTCAAAAGATTAAAACTTAAAGGTAAACAGAAAAATTAAATATATTGAATGATGTCTTCTTGCAGTATATTGAAAAATCAAGTAGTCCTTTTAAAGATATTGTAATTGTTTTATTTAATTAGACAAAGGATCTGGAATTATAAGAAGAAGAAAGTTATTTTTTCCAGACGTATTTTTACTCCCAAGCAATTGACATCTAATACCATAATTGTTAAGGTATTTGTATAACGTATTGCTTTCTAGGTCACATACAAAGCATATAAAATATAGTGTTCTGTGTCATTTTAAAAATTTGAATATAATACTTAAAGGAAAATGCATGAAGTGTAGGGTACAGCTCAGTGAATCACCACAAAATAAACACTCCATGACCATCACAGATCTAGAAATAGATTACTGCCAGCAACCCAGAAACCCCAATGTTTCTTTTCTCAGTCACTCCCTTTTTTTCTTTCCCAGATTAACCACTTGCCTAACTTCAAAGAAAATAACCTTTTTTTGCTTGTTTTTGAACTTTTATAGAAATAGAATTAAACAGAAATATTATTTTGTCTAGCTTATTTTGTTCAACATATTTGAGAGTTGGGAATTTTGTCAGATGTAGCTATGGTTCACTTGTATAATTTTATCACAATTTGTCATGCTACTACAAGACATTTGGGCTGAATAATGCTGCTGTGAACATTCTTGTACATGTTTCTTAGTGCATATGTGCAACATTTATATTAGGTGTATACCAAGAATAGAATCTGGGTCATTGGTATGACCAGCATATGTATGTTCAAATTTAGAAGATGATGCAAGAATTGTTTTCAAAATGATTGTATCAATCCCATCAAGTCAATGAGGATTCCTGTTGCTCTGTATCCCCACCAACACTTGGTATTAATATCCTCTTTAATTTTATTCTTCTGAAAGATGTATTTCCCTGATCCAAATGAAATTGAATACTCTTTCATAAATGGACTAGTTGTTTGGGTATCCTCTTTTGCAAAGTCTCTTCTCTCCCTACCACCTTAAAAAAATTCCTATTGAGCTTTCTCTGTCTGTCTTACTGGTTAATAGGAATTATATAGTTTATGCATACAAGCCCTTTTTTTCCTATTGGGGTTTCTGTACTTCTTTTGTTTTTAGGAGTTTTTATATGCTCTAAATACTGACTCTTTATTACATTTCAAAAATATATAGATATAATCCACTTTGGCTTGACTTTCACCTTCCTAATGTTACCTGTTGATGAAAGGAAGGTCTTAGTTTTAGTATAGTCCAGTTTATCATTGTTTGCTCTTATTGTTAATGCTGCTTGTGTCCCATTTAAGAAGTCTTTTCTTGCTCCAAGGACATGAAGAAACTCTCTTATGCTCTGAAACTATGCTTCTCAACTAGAGGCAGTTCCCTCATCTCTAACCCCACATCTCCCACCATGTCAGTGGGACATTTGGCAGTGTGACTACATGTTTAGTTTTTATAACTGAGTGAGTGCAGTACTCTGGTCATCTAGCGAGTTGGGCTAGTGGTGCTGGTAAGTGCCCTACAATGTGTACAGAATGTTAAGCATCCTACAATGTACAAAACAAACATCTAGCCAGGGTGTCACTAGTGATTGAGAAACATCATTTTAGAATCTTTATTATTTTGCTTTCTACCATCTACCTAGAACTGATTATTGTTTTGTATGTTGTTTATTATATATTTACATCTACCTTTTGTCTAGAACTGATTTTTGTATAATATGTGAGGCATAGAGATCACTTTTTCTTACATGTGAATATACGTTTTATATGACATTTATTAAAAAGATCACTTCCCTACTGCTCTACGGTATCGCCTTGACATAAATAAAGTGACTGTAGTATATCTATGGGTCTGTTTATGGACTCTGTTTTGTTTTTTTTTGTTTTTTTCCCACCATTGGTCTACTTTGGTTTATCCAAAGCACCAACACCATGGTGTTTTAATTACATGGCATTATGATAAGTCTTTATATCTACCAAGACAGGTCCTCCTACTTTGTCTCATTGCTTTCCATAAATTTTTAGTCATATCAGTTTTATAAAACTTGAATCTATTCATTGAGATAGAGTTAACATCTTTATGATATTAGGTCTTACAGTTCATGAATGGCAAATTATCCATTTGTTTGGCTCAGTGAGACTGAAATTCTTTGTTCTCAGGATCCCTTTGAACTTTTTAAGATAGCTTTTATTTATATGATTATATCAGGATATTTATTGCTTATATCAAGGTTGCTTCTCAGCCTTGGCACAGTTGACATTTTGGGCCCAATAATTTTCTTTTCTGTAGACTGTGTGTACATGGAGACTCTTTATGCGTCAGAGGATTTTTTGCCTAACCTCTACTCACTAGATGCCAGTAGTACTCACCCAGTGTGACAGCCAGGAAGTCTGTAGACATTTCCAAGTATATTGATCCCAGTTGAGAACAATATTTACTGCTTTTGAAATTAAATTTTAAATGTTTATTAGTTTATTTTAAAATATTCCATTACATGTTAACATAACACCATTTTGAGAAAAATATACATTCCCGAACAAAATTTAGTGTGAAGAGTACCATTGTTTTACATGTGTTAAAAATCTCTTTAATGTCTCATTTGATAGAAGGCAGTTGGAGTCTCATATCTGCTTGTGTTCAGATATTGTATGTTATATAGCCTCTGGAAAACTCCATTGTACACTTGTGAGAGAATGGCAGCAAAAGACAGATAAGGTGTTAGTATTGTTTATGAAAATAGTTTTGTTTTTCTGAAGATCCACTAATAAGGTCTTAGGGATGCCCACCAGGGCCCACAGATCACACTTTTCAGACCTCTTGTCCTAGAGATTACAGAATGTACCCCTGATCTAATTCAATCAAATGTTAATAAATTAAATGTAATCAAGTAAATTAGATTAACTCAATAATTTGTTCATTGTTTTATCTTTCCAGACAATGCAAGAAACCTAAAACACTTTAATCCCATTCATTCCCTTCTATACTCTACCCTTTACTCAATTTATTTGCTACTATACTCTTGTGCTTTTAAATTCCATATATATCGTAGCCACCATGAAACGACATCTTTTTGCTATATAGATTTACCGACATATTTACCACTTGTATCACTTTTTATTCTATCCTCCATCTTCAGTTCTTCAACTGTGATCATTTTCTATTTTTGAAGAACACTTGCTGTTGCATCCTTTATTGTGTACGTCTGTAGTGAGAAAGTTTCTTCGTTTTTGTTGTCTGGTCATGTTCTGTATTTCACCCTCACTTTTGAATGATTATTTTTTAGGATTCTGAGTTGGCAGTTATTTTCTTTTAATGAGGATGTTATTCCTTTGTGTTCTGCTTTCTGTTGTTTTTGTTGAGAAATTGTTAGTCTTGTCAATGTCCTCCATCCAAAAAGAGTAGCAAGGACACCTGCAGTTGAACACATTTTTTACCTGTTGCAGTATGGGGCACATACTAAAGGGAACTTTGGGGTGTCTTACTAAGAGAGTATTAGAAGGAACCTATTTCAGGATTTGGGCTTCAGTTGGGTAGTTTGGAGAGGGTCTAAGGAAGTGGAAGTTTGTCCTAGATTGGGTGTCATCAGGATATGGGACATTTTATGATTGACTTTCTTTTTCTTTAAATGGAGGTAAAATTCACATTACATTCAATTAACCATTTTTAGTGTACAATTCATTGGTATTTAGTGAACAGTAGTCCCTCCTTATTCGTGGAGTACATTTCAAGACCTCCAGAGGATGCCTGAAATTATAGGTAGTACCAAACCTTATTGCCATCAGTCAGATAGATTTCTGTTCATGTCTGTAACCCATATATTTAATGCCTTTTCATTCTTACCTAAGCTCTTATTATGAACCATGTTCATAACTTCTGGAGTTTGAGGTGCAAGAGCAAAACTAGCACAAATTTCTTTTTTTTTTTTTTTCCAGACAGTCTTGCTCTGTCGCCCAGGCTGGAGGGCAGTGGCATGATTTTGGCCCACTACAACCTCTGCCTCCCGGGTTCAAGTGATTCTCCTGCCTCAGCCTCCCGAGTAGCTGGGACTACAGGCACACACCACCACACCCAGGTTTTCCTTCTTTGCAATTCAGCGAGTAGGAGATTTGTTCTTACTGTAGATCTTGGTGACCTTAGCATATTTTTTTTCTCTTCGTACTGAGAACTTTCATCTTTTTATGTAAAAGAAACAGTTTCTCAATTCTTTGACATACCTGAATTGCCAGTATCACTACTTTTGTACTTTGGGACCATTATTAAGTGAAATAAAGGTTCTTGAACAAAAGTACTTCAATACCATCACAGTCAATCTGATAACCAAGATGACTACTAAGTAACTAATGGGTGGAGAGCACTTACACTGGACAAAGGAGATGATTCACGTTCCTCAGAGTTGGATGGTGTATGATGTCGTCAAGCTCCGTAGAATAGCAATTTAAAACCTGTAACTTGCTTATTTCAGAATTTTCCATTTAATGTTTTTGGACTGTGGTTGACCGCAGGTAACTGAAACTGTGAAAAGTAAAACTATAGATAAGGAGGGACTACTGTATACTCTTGTGCAACGACTAGCTCCCTAATTTCTAAAGTGTTTCATCACCCCATAAAAACACCATATATTCATTACATAGTCACTTTCTATTTGCCCCCTTCTTTCACCGTAAAGTAACCTTTACTTTCTGTCTCTGTATATTTGCCTGTTCTGGATATTTCATATGAAAGAAACTGTAGAATATGTGACTTTTGTGTCTGGTTTCTTTTACTTGGCATCATGTTTTCAAGGTTCATACAAGTTGTAGCATGTGCTTCATTTCTTTATATGGCTAAATAATATTTCACTGTATAGATATACCGTAATTTACATAGTATTCCTTAATGAATATTTGAGTTGTTTTTACTATTTGGCATTTATGAATACAGTGCTATAAACATATGTATACAAGATTTTCTGTGGACGTGAGTTTGCATTTCTCCTGGATGTGTATCTAGACATTGAATAGCTGGATTATATGGTAATTCTGTCTTAACTTATAGGAACTTCTAACCTTATTATCCATAGTAGATTCACCATTCCCACCAGCAGTATATGAGGGTCTTTGTTTCTCTACATCAGTGTCAGCACTTATTAGTTTTCATTTTTTTGTTTGTTTATTAAAGTTATTCTGACGGGTACGAAGTGATGTTATTGTAGTATTGATTTGCAATTCTTTAATGGCCATGATGTTAAACAACTTTTTATGGACTTGGTCATTTATATTTCTTCTTTTAAGAAAGTCTGTTCAAGTCCTTTGCTCATTTAAAAAATTGAGTTACTTGTCTTTTTGTTGTTGAGTTTTTTTTATATGTTCTGGATATTAAGCATTTCCCAAATGCATTTCAGTAATATTTGTTGATGTGCAAAGGATTTTTATTTTGTTAAAGTTCAATTTCCGTGTTTATTTTTTTTACTGTTTGTGCTTTTGATGTCAAAGCTAAGAATCCATTGCTAAATCCAGAGTCATGAAGATCCAACCCATGCCTTCTGAGAGCTTTACAAATTTAGCTTTTAAATTCAGACTGTTTATCCAGTTTGATTTAATTTCTGTACCTGGTGTGAGACAGGCTTCCAACTTCATTCTTTTGCACTTGGTTATCCAGTTGTCCCAGTACCATTTGTTGAAAAGACTGTTCTTTTCCCCATTGAATGGTCTTGGCACTTAGTTGGAAATGGCCATAGATGATTGGGCTTATTTCTGGATTCTTAAAATCTATTCCATTGGTCTATATGTCTGCTCTTCTGCTACTACCACACAGATTACTATAGTTTTGTAATCACTGTTCTGAAATCAGCAAGTGTGAGTACTCCTTTTTCTTTCTCAGTATCGTTTTTGTTGTTCAGGGACCCTTTCAGTTCCATATGAATTTGAGGATAAGCTTTTACAATCCTGCAAAAAGGCCTTTAGAACTTTGATAGGGATTGAATTGAATCTGTGATCACTTTGGGGGAATTTTGCCATCTTAACTATATTAAGTATTGAAATCCATGAACATGGAAGTATTTCCATTTAATTAGGCCTTTAAGTTTTTCTAAAAATGTTTTGTAGTTTTTAGTGCACAAGTTTTTTACTTTCTCCTCTTCTTTTTTTTTTTTTTTTTTGGAGGAGGAGTTTTGCTCTTCTCACCCAGGTTGTGGTACAGTGCTGCGATCTTAGCTCACTGCAACCTTTGCCTCCTGGGTTCAAGTGATTCTCCTGCCTTAGCCTCTTGAGTAGCTGGGATTACAGGCGGCCACCACCATGCCCAGCTAATTTTTGTGTTTTTAGTAGAGACAGGGTTTCACAATGTTGGCCATGCTAGTCATAAGGTTATGCTTATTCTTTTGTTTTTTTTTTTTAAATTATTCTTTTGGATGCTATTGCAAATGGATTATTTTCTTAATTTTCTTTTTGGATCATTCATTGCTGGTATATAGAAGCACAACTGATTTTTGCATGTTGATGTTGTGCTTGCAAGTTTGCTTAATTAGTTCATTAGCTCTAGCATTTTTTTTTGTGTGTGTGTGTGTGGATACTAAGGGATTTTCTGTGAATTGAATTATGTCATCCACAAATAGAGATAGTCTGACTTCATCCTTTCCAATTTGGATGCCTTTCATTTATTCTTCTTACATAATTGCTCTGACTCGGACTTTTAGTACAATGTTGAATGGCAGTGGTAAAAGTGGTAGCCTTGTCTCTTTACTGATATTGGGGGAAAACTTGTCTCTCACCATTGAGTATGATGTTTGCTGTGGGTTTTTCATAGATGCTCTTTGTCATGTAGAGGACATTTCCTTCTATTACTCATTTGCTGAGTTTTTTTTTTTTTTTTTAATCATGAAGTGGTGTCGAAGTTTGTCAAATGCTTTTTCTGCATCCATTGAGATGATCATGTAGTGTTTTTTCTTTGTTCTGTTAATGTGATGTGTTACACTGATTGCATTTCCTATGTTGAACTATCCTGGCATTCCTGGGATAAAGCCCACTTGGTTATGTTATATGATACTTTTAATATGCTGTCGGTTTCAGTTTGCTAGTATGTTGTTGAGGATTTTTGTGTCTGTTTTCATAATGGATATTTGTTTGTAGTTTTCTTTCAGTATCTTTGGCTTTGATATTAGGGTGATGCTGGCTGCTTAGAATGTGTTAGGAAGTGTTGTCTCATCTTCCATTTCTGAAAGAGGTTGAGAATAATTAGTGTTAATTTTGTTTCATAGAATTTACCAGTGAAACCACATAGTCCTGGATTTTTCCGTTTGGGGAACTTTTTGATTCTTAATTCAATCTCTTTACTTGTCGTAGGTCAGTTCAGATATTCTGTTTCTTCTTGACATTTTGGTAATTTTTGTGTTTCTTGGAATTTTTCTATTTCATCTAGATTAGTTTTTTGGCATTTAGTTATTCATGATATTCTCTTACGATTCTTTTAATTTTTAAGGTTGTTAGCAGTGTTCCCACTTTTATTCCTGATTTGTCACTTGTATTGTTCTCTCTCTCTCTTTTTTTTAAATGGTCAATTCCAATTCCTTTGTCAACCTTGTTGATCTTTTTTCTTTCTTTTTGAGATGGAGTTTTGCTTTTGTCGCCCAGGCTGGAGGGCAATGGCTCGATCTCGGCTTACTGCAACCTCCGCCTCCCAGGTTCAAATGATTCTCCTGCCTCAGCCTCCTGAGTAGCTGGGATTACAGGTGCCTGCCACCATGCCCAGGTAATTTTTTATTTTTTTTATTTTTTTTATTTTTAGTAGAGACGGGGTTTCACCATGTTGGCCAGGTTGGTCTCGAACTCCTGACCTCAAGTGATCCACCTGCCTTGGCCTCCCAAAGTGTTGGAACTACAGGCTTAAGCTACTGTACCCGGCCTATTGATCTTTTTAAGGAACCAACTTTCTTTCTTTAATTAGAGGGAGGCTCAGGCGGGGGGTTTTTGTTTTTGTTTTTGAGACATAGCCTCCCCGTGTTGCCCAGGCTGGACTTGAACTCCTGGACTCAAGTGATCCTCCTGCTTCAGCCTCCTGAGTATTTGTGACTAAAAGAACCAATATTCTCTTATCTCTATTCTAAAGATTTATTATTTCCTTCCTTCTGCTGGCTTTGGGTTTAGTTTGTTCTTTTTCCTCAGGTAATAATTCCCTAATGTATAAAGTGAGTTGCTAATTTGTCATCTTTTTTAACGTAGATATTTACAGCTGTAAATTTTCCTCTTCATGCTGCTTTTGCTGTATCCTATAAGTATTGGTATGTTGTGTTTTCATTTGTCTCAAGATTGGATGGCATACTAAATTTTATCTGTAGGAAATGGCAGGCTGAAGCTGGGATAAACTTACACTGGCATACCCTGTTTTATTATGTGCTGATTTATTATGCTTTTCATTTATTGTGTGTTATACAAATTGAAATTTTCCAGCAACCCTGCATCAAGCAAGTCTACAGGCACATTTTCTCAACAGCATATGGTCATTCATGTCTCTGTGTCACATTTAGGTAATCCTCACAATGTTTCAAACTTTTTGTTTTGTTGTGGTGATCTGTGATGAGTGATCTTTGATGTTTCTATTGTAATTGTTTTAGGGTGCCACAAACTATGCCCACTCAAGATGGTGAACTTAATTGATCAATATTGTATATGTTGTGATTACTTCACCAACTGGCCCTTCCTTGCCTGTCTCTCTCCCTCTCCTTACGCCTCCCTATTCCTGAAACACAACAGTATTGAAATTAGGCCAGTTTATAGCCCTACAATGGCCTCTATTAGTGTTTGAGTGAAAGGATGAATCACATGTCTCTCCCTTTAAATCAAAACCTAGAAATGATTAAGTTTAGTGAGGAAGGCATGTCACAAGATGAGATAGGCCAAAAGATGGGCTTCATGCAGCAAACATTTAGCCAAGTTTGTGAATGCAAAAGAAAAGCTCTTGAAAGAAATTAAAAGTGCTACTCCATAGAACTTTTAGTTCCAACACAAATAGTGGAGAAAGTTTGAATGGTCTAAATAGAAGATGAAATCAGCCACAACATTTCCTTAAGCAAAAGCTTAATCCAGATCAAAACACTAACTCTCTGCAATTCTGTGAAGGCCAAGAGAGGTGAGGAAGTTTCCAAAGGAAAGTTTGAAGCTAACAGAGGTTTATTCATGAGGTTTAAGGAAAGAAGCCGTGTTATAACATAAAAGCATGAAGTGATGCAGCAAGTGCTGATACAGAAGCTGCAGCAAATTACCCAGATCTAGCTATGACAATTCATGAAAATGGCTATACTAACCAACAGATTTTCAGTGTAGATGAAACAGTCTTCTACTAGAAGGAGATGCCATGTAGCACTTTCATAGCTAGAGAAAAGTAAATGCCTGGCTTCAAAGCTGAAACCTGAGGACAGGCGAACTCTCTTGTTAGTGGCTAATGTAGCTGGTAACTTTTAAGTTGAAACCCGATGCTCACTGACAATTCTATAAACATTAGAACCTGTAAAAATTATGCTAAATCTACTCTACCTGTGCTCTATAAATGAATCAACAAAGCCTGGATGACAGTGCCTCTGTTATGGCATGGTTTATGGACTATTTTAAGCCTACAGTTGAGACCTACAAAAAAAGATCTTTCGAAATATGCTCATGGACAGTGTACCTGGTCATCCGAGATCTCTGATGGTGATGTGCAAGATGAATGTTGTTTTCATGCCTGCCAACACTGCATCCACTGTGTCGCTCATGGAACAAGGAGTAATTTTGACCTTGAAGTTGTATTATTTAAGTACTTTCCATAAGGCTACAGCTGCCGTAGCTAGAGTGATTCCTCTGATGGATCTGAGCAAAGTAAATTGAAAACTTTCTGGAAAGGATTAGCTATTATAGATGCATTTAAAAAAATTGTGATTCATGGGAGAAGGTCAGAATTTCAGCATTAATAGGAGTTTGGAAGAAGTTGATTTCAACCCTCATGTATGACTTTGAGGAATGCAAGACTTCAGTGGAGCAAGTTACTGTAGATGTAGAAATAGCAAGACAGCTAGAATTAGAAGTGGAACCTGAAGGCCGAGTGCCATGGCTCATGCCTGTAATCCTAGTACTTTGGGAGGCCAAGGCATGTGGATCACTTGAGGTCAGAAGTTCAAGACCATCCTGGCCAACATGGTAAAATCCCCTCTCTACTAAAATTACAAAAATTAGCCAGGTGTGGTTGTGCAAGCCTGTAATCCCAATAAAAAATTAGCTGTGCATGCTTGTGCAAGCCTGCAATCCCAGCTATTTGGGAAGCTGAGCCAAATAAAGTGGAACCTGAAGATGTAGCTGAATTGACACAATCTCATGATAAAACCTGACCAGATGAGAAGTTGCTTCTCGAGCAAAGAAAGTGGTTTCTTGAGAAGGAATCTACTCTTAGTGAAAATATTGTGAACGTTGTTGAAATGACAACATAGGATTTAGAATATTACATCAACTTAGTTGATAAAGCGGTAGCAGGGTTTGAGAAGATTGACTCCAGCATCAAAACAAGTTTTACTGTGGGTAAGATGCTATCAAAACAGCATTACATGTTTAGATAAATCTTTCATGAAAGGAAGAGTCAATGTGTCAAAATTCATTGCTGTCTTATTTTAAAAAGTTGCCAAAGCCACCCCAACCTTCAGCATCCACCACCCTGATTGTTAATATAAGGCAGAAATCTCAGCAAAAACTCACTGAATGCTCAGATGACTGTTAGATTTTTTTTAAGCAGTAAAATATTTATTAATTATTTTATTTTGAGACAAAGTCTTGTTCTGTTACCCAGGCTGGAGTGCAGTGGTGCCATATTGGCTCACTGCAACCTCTGCCTCCTGGGTTCAAGCAGTTCTCCTGCCTCAGCCTCCCGGGTAGCTGGGATTACTTGCCCTCACCATCACACCTAGCTAATTTTTTGTATTTTTAGTAGAGACAGGGTTTCTCCATGTCGGCCAGGCAGGTCCCACTCTTGACCGCAGGTGATCCACCTGCCTCAGCCTCCCAAAGTGCTAGGATTATAGGCTTGAGCAATAAAGTACTTTAAATTAAGATATATACATTGTTTTTTAGACATAATGCTTTTACATACTTAATAGGCAATAACAGTATAGTATAAACATAACCCCAGCCCCCTTTTTTTTTTTAAGTTCCTGGGTACGTGTGTGGGATATGCAGGTTTGTTATGTAGGTAAATGTGTTCCATGGTGGTTTGGTGCTACCAACACATCACCTTACATGTTAAGCCCAGCATGCATTAGCTATTGTTTCTGATGCTCTGCCTTCACCCCTACCCCATAGGCCCCAGTGTGTTCCCCTCCCTATGTCTATTAAACGTAACTTTTATATGTACTTGGAAACCAAAAAAAAAAAAAAAATGTGGCTCATTTTATTCCAATATTCACTTTATTGCAGTGATCTGGAACTGAACCCACAGTATCTCCGGTATTCCTTTAATTGGTAAAGAAGGTGACAAGTCACTCATTTTATTGAGGCAGAGATGTTTGATAGTTCGTGTTGCACAATGACCTTGCGTGTCATGGATATTTTATGAGATACTATTTTTTCTTAAGGCAACGTTGTGACCGAACATGAGATAGTCTGATAGCATGAGATTAGTTGTTGAACATCAGGAGCTGCTGCCTTTTTTTTTTCCCCATCAGTTTAATTGTTGTCTCTTTGTAGGTATTCTTTTTGTCTGTGACTGCTTTAAGATTTTTCTTATTGTCTTTTTTTCATTAGTTTTCCCATGATGTATCTAAGTATAGTTTTTAAATACTCAACTCAGAGTTCTAGGTGCTTCCAGAAGCTTTGGCTTGATGTGTTTTGTCAGTTTCACAAAAATTCTCAGCCATTATTTCAGAAGTATTGCTTCTGTCCTATATTCTCTCTTCTTTCCTTTTGGGATTCCAACTAAATGTTGGAATGTATGTGTGTTCTTTTTACATCAGTTTCAGCTCTTAGTCTTTCTCTATTTTCCATCCTTTTGTCTCCCCTGCTTCATTCTGTATACTTTGTTTTAACCTTTTTGGAGTTCACTAATTATGTCTTTAATTGTATCAAATTTCTGCTTTGTTACATAGTGGCCAGAGCATATGGTCTACGTGATTTCTGTTTCTGTTGGAAGTTTCTCAGATTTTATAAATGTTTTGTGTTTTGAAAAAAAGAATGTCTAGTTGTTGTATAGAGCTTTCTCTATGTATTTGATCAGTGGTTCTCTTCACATACCTCTTAAAATAATTTTGGAAAACTGGCATTTTTAAGTTGGCATCTGACATTTTTGTCACAAGTGAGAATTACATGTTTATTCAGTATATTGTATGCATAATTTATATCTCATTTCTTCAGAATCTTTGCACTGTAGATTTAATTCATTAAGGTTACAGAAAATTTCTGCCATGTAACATTTAACAAAGCCAGTCTTCACAGCTAAATTAAGGTGACCCTTTGTCAGTAAAAACCTGGCTTCATTTTGTAAATTCAAATGTATTTGTCTGCATCACTGTTGATGACCTTTTCATTTCTAAATTTTAATTCTAAGACTGGGAGTCAGGGAGAGGAGTGGAGAGAGAAAAAAAAGGAAGTATGAAGAGAGAGAGGCAAATACTGGAATCTTCCCTTGAGTTGTTTTTTGATTTACTAAGACTATGTGGTCTTCAAATTTTCCTATTTTCTGTTTTGCTGCACTGGCCTTCTGCCTAAGGAGCTCTGTATTCTCAAACCTTTTATTTGGTTCCCCAAAGGTTTTTACACACTGGAGCACTTCCACAATGCTAAGATTTTGGGCAGCTCTCTTCCTGACTCTTGAGGTATTCAGTTAGCAAGATAGACAGAAATCTGTGCCTTTGAAGCTTAGTTTTAGAGGAGGGATGCACAAACTACAACCAGAGTAAATAAATATATTGCGTAGTGTGTTAGAAGGTGTTAAGTGTTATGAGGAGGGAGGAATAAACTAGTATCAGTAGATTTGAGAATGTCAGCAGTGTGGAGAAGGTAAGGGAGTTTGGGGTGTTACTTTAACTAGAGTGGTTCGGATTGGCATCGTTCAAAAGATAATGGTTGGGCAAAGTCTTGAACCAAGATGAGATAGTTTGCTATGAGAATGTCTGGGAGAAAGAGCATTCCATCTGTGGAATAGTCAATGCTAAGGCCTTACGGTAGTAGAGAACATATTCAAGAATAGTTGTGACTACAGCAGAGTGAATGAGTTGGGGAGAGGAGTAGGAAATGAAGTCAAAGAGTTACTAGGGGGTATCTCTGCAGATCCTTACAGGTCATTGTAAGGGCTTTTCCTTTTTTATCTGAGAAAAACAGGAAGCCATTTTAGGGTTTTGAGGAACATTATCTGTACAGATCACTCTGATTGCTGTGTTGAGAATAGATGGTAAGTGGGTAAGGATCTATCCTTGTACTAAGACCATAGAAGGGAGAGATAACAGTGGTGAGAAGTTACTGGATTCTGGATATATTTTAAAGATAATGGCAGTAGGAGTTCCGGATGGTTTAGATATAAGGTGTGAGTAAACAAGAACAGTGAAGGTTGCTCCAAGTTTATTGGCCTGAAAAACTGATAAAGATGAGGAAGACTGTTAGATATGTGTCTGGGAACCTATCTTTCGTACAGTGAGAGAAGGGTGATCTTTAAAACAGAGATGGGTAAGAAGAACTAGAGTATTGCAAATATAACATTCAGATCAATTTTAAGGAAAGAGTACATATGGAAGTTGAGGAACTGGAAATTAATACTTTACCTGCATACTCCTTGAGAAAAATGTCTGTACTTTCAGGAGCATACATAGCCCAGTTTGAAGACCACTGTTCAGATCAACCTTACTAATTACGTTATTAAAATCTTCTATATTTTTCTTTACTTTTTAAGTCTGCTTGATTTGTTAACCTTTGGGAGAAGCGTTTAAAGCCACCCTCTGTGGCTCTTGATTTGTCAGTTTTTCTTTGTGCTTGTAAAAGTTTATTATTTTTATATTTTGTAGCCATTTTGTTGTGTGCCAAGAGATTCATGAATATCTCTTTATGGTGGATTACATATTATGCTTTACTAATTTATAATGTTCATCATTACCAGGCCTAGTACTTAATATCCTCAGATTCTATAAACTAGTATGTTTCAAGTAAAGAAGCACAATCTGCTTTTGGGAGGAGGCTGACAAAACACTTTGAAGTTAAAAATTACTAACAATGACAACAACAAAGCACTGTTAGCTCTACTTTTTTGAATAAAAAAATGAACAACAAAAAGAATTCAGGAACTGTGTTTGGTGGTGTAAGCAAACATATTCCCTAGCCCTGTACTGGGAAATCCTATTGCTAAAAACACGCAAATTTAGCTGCTGACTAAAAATCAATAACATACATTCAACCCTGGAAATCCTTGTGGGATTGGTTCCATGACCCTGCAAGAATACCAGACTCCAATGGTGCTCCATACCTTTATATAAAATGGTATTGTATTTGCATATAACCTGTGCACATCCTCCTGTATACGTTAAACCATCAATATATTTCTTGTAATACCTAAAACGGTGTAAATGCCAAATAGTTGTTATACTGTATTGGTTTCTTATTTGTATTTTTTATTCTTGTAATTTTATTTTTTATTTCTTTTGATCTGAGTTTGGTTGAATCTGAGGATGCAGAACCCACAGATAGAGAGGGCCAACTATATTTTTGTTAAGACAATAATGTGAGAGCAAAGCGTGCTAAGACATTTGGTTTCAAGAAAAGCAAATTTCTTGTATTTGAATTATTACCATCCTAAATTAAGATAATTGTAGAATAGTGATTATCTTGAAATATTTTTCTTAGATGATAATTGGATTCTTTTTTATTTCAGAAAAATAAATTGAGCAAGGATAATAACATTAACAAGAGTTCACATTTAATATAAAATATTTTTTTGAAGTAAAACTTTTAGTTTTGTTCTTTTTAGTCCTCAAAGATGTTATACTTTTCCATGTGAATATATGGAATAAGTATAGTCAAATATATAAATGTTTAAATTCAAATATATACATTCAGTATATAAATTTGAATTTACATAGTAGAGTTTGAATGTAATGCAGGTGAGAGGTTAAATACTCGTTATAGATTATTAGATTTGCAGAAATTTTTTTACAATTTAAATCCCTCCTTTCAATAAATTAAGTTGTAAATCAGTGAAATAATTCAATCTTGGATGTCATATTATTCAAGGTCTACTTCTATTAGACTTTATTTTATATTTTCTAAATATGTGACTAAGCAAATTAATTTATAGAACTTTTATAATGACAGATTATTAAAATCTACAGAAGTTTAAGAAACCTACATACTCTTAAATAAAATCTGTGAACCTTTGAATTTGAAAAACTTAACTAAATTGCTGGGACATTAGAAGGAAACTAGCATACATTCGTTACGTTTCAAGCATCAGGCTAGACATACTGGTAAGTGTTCTGTTGGTCATCTTTTCCCAAAAAGGAAATACAGTTGACTCTTGAACAACATGAGCTTGAACTGTGCAGGTCCACTTAAATGTGGATTTTTTTCGATAAATATAGTTGACTTTTTGTGTCAGTGGGTTCTGCATCCGCACCCAAACCAAATGCATATCAAAAATACAGTCTTAATGGCATATGAAACCCACATATAAGGAGGGCCTGCTTATTTTATCCATAGATGGTGCCAAGTGCGGGGACTTAAGTATGCTTAGATTTTGGAAACCACCAGGGTTTTAAAATCAATCCGCCGTGGATACTGAGGGATGACAGTAGTTTCATCTGCATTAACAGTCTGTTCAGGCACCAGTCATCTTTTCAGCTGTTGTAAGGAATCCCTTCAAAGCCACCGTGTTTTCATTTGCAGTCATGCCACTAACTTTGATGTGCGTACTATAATTTGCCTTGATGCTGTGGAATATACATGGTTGGGGCAAAAGTTTCATTAACAACACTTTGAACATTCTTAGCTTTTAAGTTCTTCAACAGATTCCTAGCCTTTCCTGAATAAACATTAAGCAAATAGTTATCTGACTTGATGCTGATTCTATACTCTAAAACTATTCTTTTGTTATTTATTTATGTCTTGATAATTGTTGTGAAATGTATCAGTATAGTCATTTTTTGAATGGTGTAATTGTCTTTACCCTTTAAATTTATTTATATTCTGAAGCAGTTTATTCTATATATGCATATGTGGAATATATGCATATTTACCTCACTACTTTGAGTATAATTGTCTCTATTTTCATGTATATATCCTGACTTACAATGACAGTGGTTCAATTTTGCGATGGTGCAAAAGCAGTGTGCATTCAGTAGAGATTATATTTAATCTTTTCTTTTCTTTTTTATAAAATTTTTATAGACTGTGTCAGATGATTTTGCCCAATTGTAGGCTAATGTAAGTACATTTAAGTAGGCTAAGCTACAATGTTGAATAGTTTAGATGTATTAAATGCATTTTCAATGTGATGTTTTCAATTTATGATGGGTTTATTGGTAGATAATCCCATTATAAGTAAAAGAGCATCTGTATATGCTTTGTATTCCTAGGACTTTTAACACTCTCGCTATTCTTGCATTTATTAGACATGATGGTTTAGTATTTATATAACATTTCAAAACTGAACACAAACAGCAGACCCATCATAGATTAAAGAATACCAAAAGACTCAAAATAAAATGACAATTTATGGTATAATACTCTCTGTGGAGGGCAAAGTTGACACACTGCCTCTGGAGTATGGGTTTGACACACTTTAGCTACATTGGTTTCTTTGAAAGTTTCACAGTTAATGATTTGAACAGATATGTTTCATAGTGAACTGACCCATGTTAATTACACAAATATGATCAAACTGGTCTTTTTTATATATATGTTATCACTCATTTTAAATGCTTAAATGCTTGAATTTGCCTTGTTGGAGCCATGTACATATGTCATTTACAATGTAAGCTGAGGCCATCATTTATTCTAACTACATGACAGTATAAACAACACAGCAGTCATTAGGTGCTATGACTTACCACCCTCCTTTGGTTGCAGCTATAATTTATTGCCTGGCTTCTTCCAGTTGCAAAATTCTTCATTAGGAAATTAATGTTTGATTAGTGAATATCCATTTGATTTTCTACTACTGTTGATTCTCATCGTTACATAATTTTACCATGTCTTAAAAGTTATGTCTTTGTAGGGCCTCCCTGCCCTACTTGCCTTCATCCGCATAGTTACTTGCTTCCGTTTACCATATGGGAGCTTCTTTAGATGTGTCAGATCATATTTAGTATTTAGTTTACTTTGCAGTAAGAATGATTTGAGTTATTAGATATTTATGGTCTGGTACCCAACTTTGTAACATCTTTCTATTAAAAAGTGAGGATGGGCCGGGCGTAGTGGCTCATGTCTGTAATCCCAGCACTTTGGGAGGCTGAGGTGGGTGGATCATGATGTCAGGAGATCAAGAATATCCTGGCCAACATGGTAAACCCCGTCTCTACTAAGATACAAAAAACCAGCTGGGCATGGTGGTGCATGCTGGTTTTTTGTATTTTAGTAGAGGCTAGTGGCTACTCAGGAGGCTGAGTCAGGGGAATCACTCGAACCCAGGAGGTGGAGGTTGCAGTGAGCCAAGATTTGCGCCACTGCATTCCAGCCTGGAGGCAGAGCAAGACTCCATTTCAAAAAAAAAAAAAAAAAAAAAAAAGAGGATGGTACATGGCATTAGGAACAAAGCTGTTCAACAGGTTCAATGTAACTTGTTTGCTTTATTTTTTTTTTTTTTGCAATTTGTATATCAAACTCAGTGCCTTTGTTGTTGTTGTTGTGTTGTGTTTTGTTTTATTTTGTTTTGTTTTTTGGTATTACCAAAAAGGAAAATAAAATCTCTGGCTGTTACATTGAGTTTTTATGATACAGATAAGCTCTGTGGCAGTATGTTGGTCATTTAATGCCATATTTTCATTGTTCAAAAATCAAGTTATCGACAGATCATAAGTTAACTAAAGGATTATTTCAGCTAATTGTGAACTTAGAGAATATTTTTAAGGTTCAGTAGTATAATTCTCTGGTTTTTAGCTCATTATTTCAAATAATGTTAAATGTTAATTATGTAAAAAACAAATACTAAATATTTATAGTACATATTAGAAACAACCTTAGAAATCATCTTATTCAATCCCCAGCTCCATATTCCCATCTGCAATGTTCTTGACTACTAAGTAGTCTAACCTTCTGAATCATTTTATTATTTGGCTTGGTTTTAGAGTCAGTCTCATGCTGGATACCCTTATAACTGTTCTGTATTTTTTTTAGTGTTTCTTCTTAGTGTGACATCCAGAATAAGATATTACCTGGATGATATACTCTGTCTTCTCTTGAATTGTGCACTGGGTGAGAGTTAGGTATATATGTTTGTACACTGTGTATGGTATATATAGGTTTAAATGCTGCAGTAATTTTAGACATAGTATTTCAGTTAATTAAGATTTGTTTTGCAGTTAGACTGACAGTTGTGAATGGTTTTCTCTTCTCGACCTAATCTCATACATTACTAACTGAAGTTGTCATGTGTTCTCAAGGATAATTTAAATGAGCATAGGGTTTGTGAAAACCTGACAGATCCTAACTATAACTCAGCTAGTGGGCAGCATTATAACTTATTTATAGCTGTGTAACATAGTGATTAATGAACTAATATACAATGAGGACAAATTGTACTATATTTTTGCATGAAATTATACTATACAACAAAGGTTGGCATTATGTAATAAGTACCCACAAAATGTTAACCTACTTGCAGTAAATACAATTAATAATATACATAAAAGAATGAAATTAAGCTAATTTTCTATCAGAAAAGAATTGTTCATGAACAGAAAGTGGACAGCATAGATTGGATGACAGGAAGGTTGTATCTAATCTGAATTACTGAGTGACCTAGGAAGCTTGCTCAGAGGGATTACAGAATAATTATGTTAATATGCAATTATCACCTCATTTCTTCTATAGTAACCTCAAGATGTAGTGTAGTGAGGGTGTTATAGCAAGTGCTGATAGTTTGCAAAAATACTGATGTTTGAGATTTCTGAGACAATAAGTCTAGCTTGAGGCATATAAGTGATGATCTGTCATCTTGAAGACAGATCTGACCTTTGTGCAATTTTTCGATGCTCACAGTATATAACTAGAGGCAGTTATAGCTGTAGAACTCATTATGATTTTCTAGAAATTGAAATATATTTTATGTAGATTTAAAGTTCTGTTTGCAGCTTTTTAAAAAGGTGTGTGAATTTTTTTAAAGAATATTTTAAAATTCACTTAAAAGAAAAATTCTATGATTATATGGGGAAGATTTAGTAATGGTGTCTAAACATTGTTTAAAAATCTTAATTGATACAGCTAATTCATTGAATCATTGAATTAAAATTTAGGGAGTCCAAGCATCCATTTATTTATTTTAATTTATTTCTTAGCTTCTGTTTTTAAAACTTAATGAATAATGCCTACCTTCAAATATGTTCCTACTTTGTTATAGTAACCTAAACTGGTGTTGATATTATATATACATTTAACTATACAAAGGTAGTTGAAAAACTATTTGAGATGGTGTACATTAACTCAGGTCAAATGCTTTCTTGCCTAGATGCCACATAACCCAACATGAATGTAGTAAAATAATTTTTGATGATGTTAAAATTCTGTATCCATTACTCAGTGCAGCAGATTTTGATGATCCATTGTTCTGCATTGTATCTCAATACAACAGCTATGAGTCTTGAGTACTATTACTAAGAAAAAGTATATTTGAGGCATTGTATAATTAGAATATATTCTGAACATTTTAACATTTTAATTAAATTAAAACATTTAATTTACTTTTAGTAAATACAGTTAATAATGTACATAAAGGAACAAAATTAAGCTAATTTTCTCCAGTAAAGAATTATTCATGAACAGAAAGTGGACAGTATAGATTTGATGACAGGAAGATTGTATCTAATCTGAATTACTGAGTGACCTAGAAAGCTTCCTTGCTGAGTCAACTTTTATAGATGCAGAAGTTAATGTCTTTTATTTTTGGGTAGAGATAATTATTAATTTGGGGGTAAGTAAGCCATATTTTATTATGTGGATGTGAAGGAAAACTTTCATTGTTGAAGACTTCATTTTATATTTTAATAATATTTAATTGATTTTTTGTTAGATGTGTTTTGTAGATAAAATACCTGTTATGCACATATTTTTTTTATGTTTTTGAGCAAAACAATTTGATATCTTCAGAATGTCAACTTACAAAAAGCTCTTATAAAGCTGTTCTGGTAACGAGGATGCAGTCTCCAAGCTGATATGATGTTCACATAGTTTGTCACCCTGCTGTTCAGGGGGTACCAATGAAGTTGTTTTAAATGGGAAGCGTCTGTTCCATTTCTAAACCTCTAACACCAGAACAGATGGGTGGAACATAGAACATGGAAGGTTTTACCTCTGAGGTGGTAACAGTGAAGCCACTCATTAACACTGAATTTACCACTTCGTTAGCAACATTGCTTCCTGTTGAGAAAAACTAATATAGGCTTTCAAATTGACTGAGCATATATTTGTCTACCTCTGTGATTATAATAAGTGGGAATGGAAAGGAAAGTAACTGTCTTTCAAGCTAGTTTTTTTGTCGTTCATTTCAGACTTATGAGATTGTTGCTATTGAAGCATTTTACATTTTCTACCTAATTTAATGAGAAATATCAGGATTGAATAATAGTGTAGCATTAAGGCTTGCTTTTCTTTCCCTTGACATTTGCACACCCTTTCCTAACACATGTTTATGTGCTGCCCATTTTTAACTTCTGTGTATGTGATGTAGAGACTCCTGCTGGGTGATGCATTAGCACCATTTTGGAGTGATACCATTGAATGTGATCTTATTGGAAGTCTATTTTTATTACCACAGAAGTTTGCCAATCTCAAAACAGAATTCTAAAACCTATGAGAGATGGAAAAATGATTGTTGGTATAAATAACAATGTCAAAGATACAGTAGTAGATATTTGTTGTATTAAAGAACACATTTTATGGAAAGAATAAGATCAGATTATAAGTGCTTGTTCTAAGTTATAAAATAAGGAAAAGGTAAGAATTTTATTATCTTGAATTAGATTTACTGTTTTACAAAGCGTGAAATTGGTACCCTTAAAGGATGGTAGAAATATTGGACTTCATTGAAGAGGTTTTGATTTCTAAATGTTTTAGATTGTAAGGTCCTGTTGCCCTAAAATAGTATTACTTGTTATGCAAATTAAAAATACTATAAAAGAAAAACGTAAAGGCTTCATTCTTTATCTGAGAGAAGGAACCTAACCTGTCTTGTTTACCATTATATCCATAATACAGGATCAGTGCATGCCACAACTAAGTACTTAGTAAATATTTGGAGAATGAATAAAGTACAAAAAAGGAAAAGAAATATGGAAGCTTATGCCAATTCTTCAATTAGTTAATACCTGGGGTTACCAAATAGCAAGTTCGTTCAGTTGTACATGAGTGTTATTGGATATTTTGAGGACCTTATTATAATTACTGAGTTAATAAATCAGAACCTGATGGAACTCGTATTTGAACAAGTATCCAAATTTCATAGGAACAAAACTCTTCTTACACTTTAGGAACTTTTACTTTGATTTTGAAATTGTGTTTTTTATTATTCCAATACTTACTCAGTCCTTTATTCAATAAATATTTCCTGAACACCTACGCCAAGTGATGTACTAGGTTCTAGAGATATGATAGTGACTAGGTTGCATTCCTAGCCCTCAAGGAGCTGACATTCTTTGAAGAAGACAGACACTTCCAATGTGGCCATTTCTAAGAACAGGAAAAGAGCAGAGTGCAAGGGAACTCTTCATAGTAGGGGCAGTCGTTACAGTCATGGTATGAATGGATCCCAAACATTCAGAAATACTCTTTCCTTTAAAATATTGTACTGTTTTCTCGTAATTATTAAATATCTTACCAAAAATGCCTAGAAAAGCTTTATCTACATTTTATATGAAATAAATTTAAAACATATGTTTATGCTATTTTATTGTAAAATGTGTTAGGCCATTGCATTAGACTACCAGGTCATAAATGGGATAACTGCTTTTAGAGAATGCCTATAATTTGGGGCCTCACATATGAAAGTTTGACATGAAACTTCATTAATTTTAACTTTAGTAAAGTTAAAATTTACTAAAATTTAGTTAACTTTACTAAAGTTAAAATTATGGTTAAGGTTAATTTGAATAAGGAATGAACCAATCTATGAATAAAGCATATTTACAATTGATAGAATGTTAGGAGAGTATTAAGCATCTTGAGAGCAAAGCAGTCTTTTAAAAAGTACTATTTCATACATAAAACACTGATGGTGATAGCAAATATGTTCATTCAAATAAAGTTATTTACCGAATGGTGTTTTGTTACCTTCCTTCAGAAATGAACTTTTAAGTGACAAATCTTTTACTTCTCTGCAATATTGATAGTTTAAATTATTCTCTAGAGTAGAGTGACTGCCTCTTAAGTCAAAGAATTTTCTTTGTATTAGCCATCTCTACATGAGGTTTGAAATTTTTTCAGTCTGTAGCATATTTACATTGTGTTTGTGTGTGTGTGTATGCGTGTGTATGTTGCTTTTCCCTAGTGTGTGTGTATGCTGCTTTTCTCTAGACATTTTGTGTATATGACGTATTGGATTGTTGTCATTGCCTAGCATGAAAAACAATATTAACCTTTAGATGCTTCTTAAATATTTCAGTGTTTGTGTTCTTTCAGTCTTGGAAAATTATTAGGATCTCAATATAAAGAATAGAAAATTAAACGAATAAAAATATGTACTTTCAACTCTCCATACATTCAAATAGTATTTTTTTCTTTCATGCAAATCTAAATTTCTTTTTTCCGTTTTCTAGACTAAATGTGTTAAATGGGCTTGCCAACAATATGGATGATTTGAAGATAAACACCGATATTACTGGTGCTAAAGAAGAACTCCTAGATGACAACAATTTTATCTCAGACAAAGAGAGCGGAGTTCATAAACCAAAAGATTGTCAAACATCATTTCAGAAAAATAATACATTGACTCTGCCTGAAGAACTGTCAAAGGACAAATCTGAAAACGCCTTAAGTGGAGGCCAGTCTAGTCTGTTTATACATGCTGGTTCTCCTACTGTTTCTAGTGAAAACTTTATCTTGCCTAAAGGAGCTGCTGTTAATGGACCAGTTTCACACTCCTCCTTAACTAAGACTTCCAATATGAATAAAGGCAGTGTTTCATTAACCAGTGGACAGCCTGTGGATCAGCCAACAACGGAATCTTGTTCAACTTTGAAGGTAGCAGCTGATCTTCAGCTGTCTACACAGAAAGCAAGTCAACACCAAGTTTTATTTTTGTTATCAGATGTAGCACATGCTAAGAATCCCACCCATTCCAATAAAAAACTACCTACCTCTGCTTCGGTTGGTTGTGACATTCAGAATTCAGTAGGGAGTAATATAAAGTCAGATAGCACTTTAATAAATCAAGTAGAGGTGGGTGAGGATAGTGAAGATGTATTGGTAAAAGATGGTTGTGTCAATACATTAACAGGAATTTCCTCAGGTACAGATGGATTTAGGTCAGAAAATGATACAAACTGGGATCCCCAAAAAGAGTTCATTCAATTTCTTATGACTAATGAGGAAACAGTAGATAAAGCTCCACCTCATTCTAAAGTAGGTCTAGAAAAAAAAAGAAAGCGAAAAATGGATGTAAGTAAGATAACTCGTTATACTGAGGATTGCTTTAGTGATTCTAATTGTGTACCTAATAAATCAAAAATGCAAGAAGTGGACTTTCTAGAACAGAATGAAGAGCTGCAAGCTGTAGACTCACAGAAAATTGCATTATCAAAAGTCAAGCCTGAATCAACTGATGAAGACTTAGAATCTGTGGATGCTTTTCAGCATCTAATTTATAACCCAGATAAGTGTGGAGAAGAGAGTTCACCTGTTCATACTAGCACTTTTCTTTCTAATACCTTAAAAAAGAAATGTGAAGAGAGTGATTCTGAGTCACCTGCTACTTTCAGTACCGAAGAGCCATCATTCTACCCCTGTACAAAGTGCAATGTGAATTTTAGGGAGAAGAAGCACCTCCACAGGCATATGATGTATCATTTAGATGGGAATAGTCATTTTCGCCATCTTAATGTTCCAAGGCCATATGCTTGTAGAGAATGTGGACGGACATTTCGAGATCGCAATTCACTTCTAAAACATATGATTATTCACCAAGAGAGAAGACAGAAGTTGATGGAGGAAATTCGTGAATTGAAAGAACTTCAGGATGAAGGAAGAAGTGCACGATTACAGTGTCCCCAGTGTGTGTTTGGTACCAATTGCCCTAAAACATTTGTGCAACATGCTAAAACCCATGAAAAAGATAAAAGGTACTACTGCTGTGAAGAGTGTAACTTCATGGCAGTGACAGAAAATGAATTAGAATGCCATCGAGGCGTTGCACATGGGGCAGTGGTAAAATGCCCTATGGTCACTTCTGATATAGCCCAGAGAAAAACACAAAAAAAGACTTTCATGAAAGACTCCATAGCAGGATCATCAAAAAAATCGGCTACCTACGTATGTAAGATGTGTCCTTTTACTACTTCAGCCAGAAGTGTTTTAAAAAAGCACATGGAGTACTTGCATTCATCATCATGCGTCGATTCACTTGGTAGTCCTCTTGGACTTGATAAAAGAAAAAATGACATCCTTGAAGAACCTATAGATAGTGATAGCACTAAACCATTAAGTAAACAACAGTCAACCACATTTCCAAAGAACTCTGCTTTAAAACAAGATGTGAAGCGAACATTTGGATCAACCTCACAATCAAGTAGTTTTTCAAAAATCCATAAGCGGCCACACAGAATACAGAAAGCTCGGAAAAGCATTGCCCAGTCAGGTGTAAATGTGTGCAATCAAAACAACTCTCCGCATAAGACTGTTACAGTTAAAAGCAGCATTGACCAAAAACCCAAGTATTTCCATCAAGCAGCAAAAGAAAAATCTAATGCCAAGGCAAATAGCAACTATTTGTATAGACACAAATATGAAAACTACAGGACGATCAAAAAATCAGGTGAATCATATCCTGTGCATTTCAAAAAAGAAGCTAGTTCATTAAATTCTTTACACCTGTTTTCATCATCAAGTAATTCTCACAACAATTTTATTTCAGACCCTCATAAGCCTGACACGAAAAGGCCTGAAAGCTTCAAAGATCACAGACGTGTAGCTGTAAAGAGAGTAGTTAAGGAATCTAAGAAAGAAAGTTCTGTTGGAGGGGAAGACTTGGATAGCTATCCAGATTTTTTGCATAAAATGACTGTTGTTGTTTTGCAAAAACTTAATTCTGCTGAAAAGAAGGATAGTTATGAAACAGAAGATGAAAGTTCCTGGGATAATGTTGAATTAGGAGACTACACTACACAGGCCATAGAAGATGAAACCTATAGTGATATTAATCAAGAACATGTAAATTTATTCCCTCTATTTAAGAGCAAAGTGGAAGGTCAGGAGCCTGGAGAAAATGCTTCTCTTAGTTATGACCAAAATGATGGCTTTTATTTTGAATATTATGAAGATGCTGGAAGTAACAACTTTTTGCATGAGATACATGATCCTCAGCATTTAGAAAATGCAGAAACTTCATTGTCAAAGCATAGTTCTGTTTTTCATTGGACTGATTTGTCTCTTGAGAAGAAATCATGTCCTTACTGTCCAGCAACATTTGAAACAGGTGTTGGGTTATCAAATCATGTCCGGGGGCATCTTCACAGAGCAGGATTAAGCTATGAAGCCCGTCATGTTGTATCACCAGAACAAATAGCCACAAGTGATAAAATGCAGCATTTCAAGAGAACTGGCACAGGAACGCCTGTTAAGCGAGTTAGAAAAGGTAAGTTCTCCATGGGAATGATTTGGGCTAATAGGTCTGTGTTCTAATTCAGAGGATTTAAAAGTTTTGTTTGAATTTGGACTTTATTAGAATCATATAATTTTATGTTTCAGAATTAACTCATTTTAGGGTGGTCAGTTTATTTAAGAAATTCTGATATTACTCTTAAAAATTTTTTTTTAGCTATAGAGAAGTCTGAAACCACTTCTGAACACACTTGTCAGCTCTGTGGTGGTTGGTTTGATACTAAAATTGGATTATCAAATCATGTTAGAGGCCACTTGAAAAGACTTGGAAAGACCAAATGGGATGCTCACAAATCTCCAATCTGTGTTCTGAATGAGATGATGCAAAATGAAGAAAAATATGAAAAAATCTTAAAGGCATTGAACAGTCGTCGTATTATTCCCAGACCATTTGTAGCTCAGAAACTTGCATCAAGTGATGACTTTATATCTCAAAATGTTATACCTCTCGAAGCATACCGAAATGGCCTAAAGACTGAAGCTCTGTCAGTGTCTGCATCAGAAGTAGAAGGGCTGAATTTCTTAAATGAATATGATGAAACAAAACCAGAACTACCCAGTGGAAAAAAGAATCAGTCTCTTACACTCATAGAACTTCTTAAAAATAAAAGGATGGGAGAAGAAAGGAATTCTGCTATTTCTCCTCAAAAGATGCATAATCAGACAGCAAGAAAGAGATTTGTTCAGAAATGCGTTCTTCCATTAAATGAAGATAGTCCGTTGATGTATCAGCCACAAAAAATGGACTTGACTATGCACTCAGGTAAGAGGACGTTTATGACTATCCTATACACAATTTAAATGTATTTAATTATAGCTTCTTTAATGGAATATGTGTGGAAAACACTTTCTCACAATCTTCTTGCTTAAGCTGCTTTTTTTTTTTACAGAGCACAGATTGGTTATTCTGTCATTTCTTTATAACTCATCAGTTGAGGTTCCTTAGCACTGAGTTCTCTGTGCCTCTTTTCTTGGTCTGAATGTAAGGTGAGAACAAAAGCAAAAGAAAACCACACACATACACACACACAAAAACAACAAACAAAAAGCTGATCTGTAAAAATAAAATTTGCTGTGGCTGGAGGATGATTGTGAATGGGAGGTTGGTGTTCGAAAGCACAGCGTTATTGAAAAGGCATACCTCTGTCGTATTTTTGCCAGTGCTCCAAGGTGATCGTGTTTTCAAGATTTAGCTGTTGGTTTTTCCACTGCTTAGTTGAAACAAAACAGATTCTTAAAGCTGAATGGATTGGTGTCTGTTGTGCTTAACCTAAAGAAGCATCTCCTTCTCCAATTCCTTATTGTATTGTGGGATAGTTTGGTTTTGGAGAACAGTTGTGAACATAAAACATATTTGTTTGGGGTTTTAGGTTTTAAAATAGTGCTCTAATGGAACAGAACAGATGATTTAGCTTAGTGCTTGTACACCAATAGTTTTTCTTTTGGGAAGGAATATTTTGTATGTATTGGCAAATAATGTGGCAGGTAAAGTAGCCAAACTTTATTCATTATTACCAAGTCTGGTTTATACTTTTAGACTAGAAAAATTTTAAGTGTCTTTTCTAGATTCCTTTTTGAAGATTAAGAATGTTGAAGGTTTATGTAAATGGTCTCATGAGAGATATAAGTTGAATGTGTCTGAGGTAATAGTAAATGGATTTATAACGAATAAAATGACTGTAATGTTGTTTATTTGCTTTGGGGCAGACATTGTCATATTCCAAATAGTTGTAATGCAATTTTGATTTAAGGAAAGATTACTTTGTATTGTAAGTGGTCTGGAAAACAATTTATCTTATATGAGGTTCTGTTTAATACAGCTTTTTCTTTCGAGTAAAGAGTCTCTGAAAGTCATTAGCTTTCAGTATTCTTTCAGAAGGATAAAACGCAGGGATGATGTGTTAGTTGTGTTGACCAAGGCGTAGTATACTTCAGAGATGGAAAGCATATTTGTGGCTGTCACAGTAATGCTGAAGAAATCAATTGAAATGTGTTGGGGAAGTGAGGATTGTCTGAGAAGTTAGGAATTTCTTATTGTTTGAACATGTTTTCTTTCCTGTGATGACTAAGATGTTAGCTTGTTGATCATTTATTTAGCACAAAGATTTTAGCAAAAAACTTCAGATCATTAACTTTCATTATTGACTGCGCATTCAGAGTAATGAACATAAAATACCCTGAATAAAATGTTGTGTCTAACAGCTGTTCAGTGGTGTGTTTTACCACCTTTTCTCCCAGCCTTCATCAGAAAGCCTAATTTAGTATTGAGACTTTTACGGTTTTGTGGGTAAAACACTTTAATTACCACTTTGTCAACTAGACTTTTAAATTCTTTTTATTGGTGATGTTGTAAGCTTTGAAACTTCTCAACAGAACCATGGTGTTCAAATCACAGGATTGCATTTTAGTAGGTTTAAGAAATAATCTGCGTAACACAGAAATCTGCAAGAAAGTGATAATAGGTGTTATATCCAGAGGAGCTCAAAGGTTTAAGTCACTCCTCTTCTACCTTTCCAGAGAGCATGAGATGGCTCTAAATACTAACTACAAACTAATAACAGTTAATTTCCCCTCCTTATTTTAAGTTAACGTATTTCATTGAACGTTTTTAAAACCATCTTTATTGTGGTGCTTTTCTACACTCTTTAAGCTAAGAAAATTTCACTTCTTGAAGTGAGAACTGGATTATAGTTTTCTTTTGAATGATAGGTATGCCTGTGAAGCTTAGAACATGTGTGCATTGCAATACGACGTTTACAAGTGCTGTTAGCCTGTCCAACCACTTACGCGCTTATGCACGAAAGAAGAGTGCTGGACTTTTGACTGGTACAGGTATGTTTGAACAGATACCACAGCAAGTCTGTTTGATACAATACACTTTTTTTCCCCACCAAACTGGTGTTAATTCAGATCATATTTATAACTTTCTTTGGTAAGCTGCAGTTGAGTCTGAATACATTTCTGAATAAATTTCAGCAACTTGTAAACTGTTAGATATAATTCTAAGCACGTTAATCTTTTTCCTTTGGCTCTTGTTGACTTAATTTGGGGAAAAAAATTAACCCAAGAGGTGTGAAATTTTGAATCTACCTTAATCCCATTTCTTTTTTAGAATACTATTTTTGATTTTTAAATTTATTTTAGATTCCAGAAAAACACCTCTCTTTATAGTTCTAGTCAGGCACAGTGGTGTGCCTTTATAGTCCCAACTACTCTTGAGGCTCGCAGGAAGATCACTTCAGCTCAAGAGTTAGAGGCTGTAATGTGCTGTGATTGTGCCTGTCAATAGCCACTGTACCCTAGCCTGGGCAACATAGCATAAAAAGATTGTAGTTCTAGCTTGGGGAAATCCTTTATTAGAAAAGGAAATTATAGGGAAATTCCAAAATGTAGACTTGATTAGAAACCTAAGCAAACTAATGAATTTTCATTAGTCTATAGATTAGATCTTTGAAGGGCAAGCCTTAATAATGGCTTTATTGACAAGTGAATAGATTTTTAATACCTTTTAAATATATTAAGGATTAATAAAATTAGCTATGCACATAAGTGTTAACATGCAAATTTCTGTGTTATTTTTGGTTGGTTAGCCCAACCTTGCAGATACCTCTTAATGCTGCTCATCTGTGAAAATTTTATTAGTTTACTTATATGTAATATGCTTCTTATAACCTGCAAAATGCTTTGCACTTCATTTGTAGTCTTTTAAGCTACCCTGCTTCAGCAAATCTCATTTCCCTCACATCTTAAAATATACCCTCTTTTTGACATAGATCTACATAAATTCTTTTGCCTAAAATTCTCTTTCCAATCTTTTTATTTCTCTTGCTCTTTTTTAGATCACTGCCTCCTGCTTTCTTCTAGTTGTTTCCCCAGCTTTTTTGTTCTTCCTCATGTCCTATAACTTACATCCAATATGTTCTTGCTGCCAAAAAAACCACTTATATTTATACTAGTGTCTTTCTTCTGCTTCTTTGCATTCTTCCTTAACTTAATATACAAATGACCAGGGATGAATGTTGACCATTTATATTAAAAGGAGAGGAGCGGGGTGAGTTTTAGTCTACTAGATTAGTCCTCCTACTCTGAGATTATAATTTTTATATACTCTCACCTCTATCAGGCTTGGCAGGTGATGGCAGGCATTAGAGTTGGGGGAAAATGAAAATAAGAGACTGTACAAATGGGAAATCGTTATTGTTACCATACTTGCTAACCTTTATTGAACATTCACTGTGTGTCAGGCACTATGCTATGCAATTTATATGCGTAACATTTAATCTTTACAACAACTATACAAGTTGTAGGTACTGGAATTCTCTTCCATTTTATAGGAAACTAAGAGAACTTAATTTGCTTGAACTTACACAGTTAGTAAGTAGCAAGGTTGAAATTCAAATCAAGACTATTTTACCTAATCTTAGTTTTTCATCACTATTCTCTACCTTATACAAGTGGCCTATTTTTGAATTTCTTATTTTTAAAATAAGGAATTGAAATAAAAATAAGCAATTGAAAATTCTGAAATGAGGGTGGGTTTATTTATTTATTTTTTTCATTTTTTGAGACAGAGTCTCGCTCTATTTCCCAGGCTGGAGTACAGTGGAATGATCTTGGCTCACTGCAACCTCCACCTCCCTGGTTCAAGCAATTTCCCTGCCTCAGCCTCCCAAATAGCTGGGATTACAGGTGCACACCACCACGCCTGGCTAATGTTTTTGTATTTTTAGTAGAGATGGGGTTTCTCGAACTCTTGACCTCCGGCAAGCTGCCTACCTCGGCCTCCCAAAGTGTTGGGATTACAGGCGTGAGCCACCGCGCCTGCCTGAAGGTGGGTTTAATATGGGGAGTATTCTGGTGAAGACTGAATAAATAAGAGTCTAATTAGAAAGAGCAGAGATCCAAGAGGTGCTTAGGCCTAGATTAGACTTTAGAGGACTTAGTGTTCCTTTCTCATTATTCAAGTAGATCATGCAGATATCTAACAAGGCAAGATATCTCCAGCCCAGATTTTGTTAATCCTTTAAAAAAATCCTTTTACTTCATCTGAAAATTCTGCAAAACACAGGGTTAATTACTTATAAATAGCTAGTAGTAAACCTCCATTTACCAAGAATGCACTTATGAATCATTATCTAAAAAATCTTCATTGAGGGAAAAGTAATGTGGGATGAATGGGAATATATTTAGGTCCTGAAGAATAAAAGAGGGTGTTATTTTAAAAATACGTTTAATTAAGTGCTAACCAAAACATTAGAAGTACTAGGAAATAGAAAGTGTGTGTTTGGCAGTCCTAGGCAAAGAAAAGGAAAATGAAAAGCTGAAGAAAGTCTAGGGTCATATTTTCCACACCCAATAGCCACTTTGGAGAAACTTTAAAAACTTATGCTTCTTTTTTTTGGAAATTCTGAAACATTTTTCCCTCATTAAAAAAAATCTTGATCAGTAGAGCTGTACAGATGTCTTCGCTGCTTATTTATGCCAACTAAGAAGTTTTCATCAAGCTTTACTAACTTTTTTTATTTTCCAAATGGAGAATTCTGTATGATATTTATGAACTCCACATACCTTTTTTTTTTTTTTGAGATGGCGGCTCACTCTGTTGCCAGGCTGGAGTGCAGTGGTGCGATCTTGGCTCACTGCAACCTCTGACTCCCTGGTTTAAGTGATTCTCCTGTCTCAGCCTCCTGAGTAGCTGGGGTTACTAGGATGCCCCACCATGCCCGGCTAATTTTTTTATTTTTAGTAGAGACAGGGTTTCACCATGTTGGCCAGGATGGTCTCCACCTCCTAACCTTGTGATCCGCCTGCCTCGGCCTCCCAAAATACTGGGATTACAGGCATGAGCCACCATGCCCAGCCAAACTCCACATACCTATTACCCACCATATCAGTATCAATGTTATAAAGCAGTGGTCCTAATAACCTATGGCCCTAGAAGGTTCCATCTGGTTATTATAAGTGATTAATTAATTCGTATGAGTAACAGCCATCATTTTTTCAAGAATAGATGATCTTTTAGTGAATAAAATGCAAATTCATTTTTATAAAATCTTACCTTAGTATATCACAAAATTGGAACAATGTAAAGGGAAAATAGGAATAAAGTCTCTCTAACCATGTCTAGTATGTGTATTTCTAGTTTCAGCAGTCTTAATTCATGTGGATTTTAAGTTGTGGGTGCACTCTTGAATTCATGTGGATTTTAAGTTGTGGGTGCACAAAGGTGAGACACCCCCAGACTACATGGTAAAGACCTGCTTTTAGTTACCTGTGATAGAATAAACTTTCAAGCCTTCTTCGAAGCTACCAGCTCCTGGTCTCTTCTGTAGGAACTGGTGACCTTTTGAGGGAAGAAAAATATTTTAACTTATATTTCTTCAGGTATCCTGAATACACTGAAAAGGATATACCTCTTCTTCCCAAAATACCTGTTTACTGGTGACTTAAATACTTCTGATATGATGGCTCTCAATCTTTTTTGGGGTCACCAACATCTTTGAGAATTTCTTAAAAGCTATGGGCCCTATCCCAGAAACATGCACTTATTCATTCTCAGATAAACATTTTTCTGTGTATAGACTTTGCATATCTCCTGAAGGCTATCATCAGTTCATCTGGTGGCAAATTGAGAAAGGAGAGATGCCAAAATAAAAGGAAAGTAGAAATAGAAGTAGGAATCAGAAGCCCTAAGAAGTGTTTTTTTGTTGTTGTTTTTGGTTTTTGTTTTTTTTGTTTTTATTTGAGCGAATTTCATAGTAACAAAACTAATTCTGTGGTCATAAATGTAAATTAAAATATATCTTCCCTGATATTTGTAAAAGGAACCAATGGAAGAAATAGGAAAGGTTTAGAATTGAAGATTTGGAAGAGGTAACCATACTTGGGACAGTTAAATTGTCATAAAATAATAATTTCACAAATTAAAGTTTTGCCCAGAACTGTCCCAGTTTATCTTCTGTTGGGTAGGTTCAAATAAATTGTTTAATAATTTTTATGTGTCTTCACTTGTAGATAATTTATGAAACTGTTTTACTCCCCTCCCCACCGATCAATCTTTAAATAGACTAGAATCAAAGGGTTTATTTTATATCCTATGTTGTAAATTTAAGGCAGACTTCTTATTTAAGAGTTTATTCCAGCCAGGTGCAGTGGCTTGCAGCTGTAATCCCGCACTTTGGGAGGTCGAGGTGGGCGGATCACGAGGTCAGGAGTTCAAGAACAGCTTGGCCAAGATGGTGAAACCCTATCTCTACTAAAAATACAAAAATTAGCCGGGCTTGGTGGCAGGCGCCTGTAATCCCAGCTACTTGGGAGGCTGAGGCAGGAGAATTGCTTGAACCCAGGAGGCAGAGGTTGCAATGAGCCGAGATCACGCCACTGCTTTCTAGCCTGGGCAACAGAGCAAGACTCCATCTCAAAAAAAAAGAGTTTATTCAAGTTATTTTTGACTACAGTAATGGTAGGTTTCTTTTTGAGATTTTGTTCTCTTTAATGTATTATGTGCTCATACAAATTTTTTCTGGTTTTCTATGGAGTGTAATAAGAACGTTATATAGTTTTCATTAAATTTTGAAATTTTATAATGTAGCTTATATTACTTCTGGACTTTTTATTTTACTGATTAGCTTTTTTTTGTGTGCCTAATGTTTTAATTAAATGTCTTTTTATACTGGCAATATTAAGAACATAGTCTATTAAGTTATTAATGAAGTGACTATACATACTGGTTTAGCCTTGTTGTCCCACCTAAGTACTAGTGCCTCTTTTACTCTCATAAATACCCTAGATTGAATTGATAAATTAATCATCCTGATTATTAAAATTGCTAAAGCATTTAAAATTGAGGTAAAGCATATTCTATCAACCTAATCTGCAATCAGGAAAACATATATTTTAAGGTCAAAATAAAAGTGAACTTCAACAGGTAGGGAAGGGGAAATACAGCCATAGTAGAGAGAATGTTGTTAAAGGAAGTAGATCTTTCCAATGAATGCCACAGTTCTTCTCTGTGGTAGATAGTATGTTGTTACCTTTTGAAAAGAAGAACGAATGATGGTGGCATTCAACATTTTAATTGGAATTTTATTTTATATCTTGACCACATATACAAACTTATATTAATACAAACACACAATTCCTTGTTCACTCACCTAAATGCACTTTAATATTTTCTTTTTTTTCTTTTTTGTATTCTTTTTTTGTGAAAATTAATGCTGGTCATGAGCCAGTAAATTCATTTGCTACCCACTAAGAAGTCACTATCATAGATTGAAGACACTGCCCTAAGTGCCTCTTTCTCTTAGGGGTTGGTACTGACTAGAGCCAACAATAGTAATATCTTAGAAGTCATAACTCTGTGGCAGCAGGTGAATTGTACTCATTTTATCCAAATTTTTCTCTGTAGATCAAATGCTGACTTCTGGGACTTAACAGTAATTGGAAATTTCTAGTTACTCATTTAAAATTAATGTAAGAAAAATATTTTTATATATGCACATGTATTTGGGAGGGGCTTCATTATCTTCAGAACATTTTCTTGATATATTTTGGAGGTAAAGCCCGGTTGTTGCTATTCTACAACAGATGACTTATCCATCATAATTATATGACTTTTCTGATGAGGAAAAAAAAATAGTTTAAAAAGTTGGGTCCTAATCAATACCACTAGTACAATATGTTAACATTTATTAAAAAATCAAGTCCGTGTTTTATTTTTTATACCACCTACTTTTAAGTGTAATAGTAGTACGGTCTTTTGCCTGTTTTCAGCTTTAATGATATAATTGGCTGCAGAGGACTGTAACGAGTACTAATGAACATGTAACACAGTGTCAGGTGCTGAATGGGTTTGTAAGCCAACTATAAAAGTCATTCTTATGTTGTGGAAAGTGCTATGGGAGTACTTTCTGATGTGATAGAAAAAATAGTATTGTGAAAGTTTCCCAATGTACATTAAATTACTTGTTCATTCATGTGTGTCTCTGTAGTGTCTTTTAAAACTAATATAGTATTGCATGTTTGAGAAATTGCATACTTTCATGGTAGTTCGTTCAGCCTGAAAGAGTGTAAGTAGAAAATTTTGATCTTATTAAGATTAAACTCCAAAGGAGCGAACCTGCTTCTACTTAAAGTGAACACCTTGATAATTCTTCCAGACTGGGCAGTGGGGGGATATGTGAAAAGTATGAGACATGTCCCTGCTGTCAGAGAACTTAAGGAAGGATTGTTGACAACATACATAAAAGTATCAAAATATGAAAACTGTGCAAGGTAGTATACAGCTAAATGGCATGTTGGCTTTAAGTGTTGTTAATGGGTTTAGGTTATTTTAGTCTAAACCTTCTTTTGAGGGAAGCTGGGAATTAAGTGGGATTTCTTTTTTTTCCGATGCCTCTACTGTTTGTCTCATTGGAACCTGTAAAAAAGAGGAAAAGAAAATAATAAAAATAGTTCATGCTGGTATGTTTCTTGTCATGATTTTTTAAATGCAAGAGAACAAAACTAGCAGTCACACAGAGTTTTTATTCATTCAACAAAAGTTTGAGTTCTTGTACCAAGACTGTACCCATCTCTGAGCCGACAAAGATAACTGCACTCCAGCTGCATAAACATAATCATGACCCAGTGGGAAAAGTACAAATATGCTATTACGGAAAGGTTTATATGGTTTCAGCTGGACCCTGAACTTGAAGGATCCAGTAAAGTTTTAGGAAGAGCAGATGAAGTCTAGAAGAACATTTCAGGCAGAGAAGAACATTAGTGTGGACACAAAGGGATGAAGTTTGGAGTTCAAGTGTCAGGAGATTTAGTTACAGATGTTTGAGAAATTGTAGTGCCAGAAAGGTGGGGTAATGCTTAGAATGCTTGGTAAAAAAAATTGGAAGTCATTAAAGGATTTTTAAAAAATAAGGGGGCTCAGCATGGTGGCTCACACTTGTAATCCCAGCACTTTGGAAGGCTGAGCAGGCAGATCACCTGAGGTCAGGAGTTTGACACCTGAGGTCAGAAGTTTGAGACCAGCCTTGCCACCATGGGGAAACCTTGTCTCTACTAAAAAAAAAAAAAGAAAAATTGTGATTCATGCCTGTAATCCCAGCACTTTGGGAGGATGAGGCAGGTGAATCACCTGAGGTCAGGAGTTCGAGACCAGCCTGACCAACATGGTGAAACCCAATCTCTACTAAATACAAAAAATTAGCCGGGCATGGTGGTGCGCACCTGTAATCCCAGCTACTTGGGAGGCTGAGACAGGAGGATTGCTTGAACCCGGAAGTTGGAGGTTACAGCGAGCCGAGATTGTGCCATTGCACTCCAGCCTGGGCAACAAGAATGAAACTCCTCAGAAAACAAAAACAAAATACAAGTCAGATGCAGTGGTGCACGCCTATAATCCTAGCTACTCAGGAGGCTCCAGCAGGAGAATTGCTTGAACCTGGGAGGCGGAGGCTGCAATGAGCCGAGATTGCACTACTGCACTCCAGCCTGGGAGACAGAGTGAGACTCTATCTCAAAAATAAGTAAATAAATAACAATAGAAGAAAAATAGGCCAGGTGCAATGGCTCACTCCTGTAATCCGAGCGCTTTGTGAGGCCAAGACGGGGTGGATCACCTGAGGTCAGGAGTTTGAGACCAGCCTGGCCAACATAGTGAAACTCCATCTCAACTAAAAAATACAAAAAAATAACCAGGCATGGTGGCCGGCGCCTGTAATCCCAGCTACTCAGGAGGCTGAGGCAGGAGAATCACTTGAACCTGGGAGGTGGAGGTTTCAGTGAGCCAAGATCATGCACTCCAGCCTGGGCGACAGAACAAGACTCTTATCTCCAAAAAAAAAAAAAGAAAAGAAAAATAAGGGAATGGCATGGTCAAACCTATTAAAAAGTTATTTATGAGACAATGAAAAGATGGGTCTTTATATATCTTAGCTATAACTTATTTCTGTAGTACTGTTCTTCATTAAGGGCATATATGTGTATACATGTTCTTCATTAAGGGCATATATGTGTACACATAGTTACATATCATTTATAAATGATTAGCAAGGTAATGAATTATCTGAGTTGAGTAAATTTTCTAGTTAACTGAAGACTAGTCCTTTAACTGTTAATAACTTGATTTTTCCTAACCATTTTGATGGTTAATGTTCTAAAATGTTGTTCTTATTTTTACCTTGAGTAACTTGGATATAATTTAGAGTATTTTGGGTAACTTTTACAAATACTCTACTAATTGTTTTATTATGCCAGCAAGAATTAGGCTATTTTCCCACTATACTAAAAGATGATTGGCTGATTTTTTTCACTAATTCAACAAGCATTTTTTTTTTACCTCTAAGTGTGCTAAGTGTGCAGAGATACATTGGATCTTACAATATTAGAAACACATATATACATAATTGTCATAATACAAGACAAATTGGTAAGTGCCACTGGAGTTTATGTGTAAAGTACTGTGGAAGTTCAGAGAAAGAGGAAGACACTTTGATCTAGACTGGGATCTCACAAGGCTTTTGAAGTTACCATTTGAATGGACCCTGATGTATAGCTAAGTGAAATGGAAATGGAGGTCAGGTGGGGAAGGGAAGTGCTTGAAGGAGGAAGGTGGTACAGTGTGGGAAATTTATTGGAAATACTAGGGAGTATGAGGTAAGGGAATTGAGTTTGGTAGAGTCAGATAGATGACATGGAATGCTAGTCTAAGATGTTGGAATTAACTTTGTAGTGGGGAACTATTTGAATACTTTAAGGAATTTGTATAATGCTTTTGAAATTGCTTTTTAAATAAAGGATTTGGCGGGGAGGAGGGAAAATTGCAAGGTAGATAATTTTAAGAGTCCTGTACCAGGTTAGTGACATTAAGAATGTAAAGGAAGGGTAATAGATGTATGGGTAATATTATGGAAATAAAATAAGTAAGACATGGTAGATTAGTTAGAGGTACAGAATAAAAGGAAAGAGATAGAGATGGCTCAAGGTTTTAAATCTGAATGGGAGGTAGATGGTTATACAAGTACAGTTAACCAATCTGCTACCATACTGTTTGATAAAAGGGCAGGCTTCATTACTTCTCTGTCATTTACTATCAACAATTCATCATCCAGCTATCCACTATAACAAAGTTTCAATCTTAAAAGCAGGAGATCTACAAATTTGGAAGAGAGAGCTTTATTTCTTAAAAAGCTTGAAGCCTACAGGCTTGGAAGTGTATCCTTGGACAGAGACCAAAAGCAAGCCCTTCAGAGGGGGAAGGGTGAGACAGGAAGTTATGTCGAATGGGTTGGCTAAGTATACATACTCAACAGGTTATGGGAGGAGCTATGAATATTCATGAGGGGGTACACACAGGCTTAGTGTGCAAATTCCATGTTACATATATCCCATGTTCACTTTAAGGTGGAGACCTAACATTTAAACATAGTAAAATTAGGGTTTACATGTCAAAAGGTGAAACAGATTCACAGGCACCCTATGCGCAGCCTCCATGGACCAGCCAGAACCATTTTGTGATCTCTTATCAGGAAGGAATGCTGGTCAGTTGTGTCGAAACCACAAAAACAGGGGAGTCTGGCTTCTGAGTTAGGCAATTGGTTGAAATCAGTGGTGGAATGAGTCTTTTGAAAAGGCTGGTTTCTTTTTAACTCTTAGGAAAGAAAATTTAATGGTGGTTAGTGAGAGAGGGGATATAATGAGACATGCTTCACCTTCTGTCCTGTTGTGGCTGGGAAGTCAATTTTTAAGGTTTCTCTGGGGTCCCCTTGGCAAAGAGGGTGTCCATTTGTGACATGGTAAAAGCCCCATACAACTGCATACCTCAACCATACCTCAGCTTTCTATTGAAACTGCTCTCTGTAACCCAAATGTGACAGGCAAGCAGTCCAAACCCATGCCATCTTGGCCCCTGTAACTTGTAATAAGTAATTAAGGACTGTGATTTCCACCCTACCCAGACAGTGTGTAAACAAATGCTTATCTTAACTTTTGTGAACCGCTTAAGTAACATTCAGAATGTCAAAAGTCCCCTGGCCCTCGGAATGTCCGGAGACCCTCACCCTCATCTTCGCCCAGGAATCCACTGGAATCTCCAGAGCCCCTCACCCTCATCTCCACCCAGGAGGTGTTAACAGAATCCACTAGCCCTCAGAACGGCTGAAGCCCCTCACCCCCACCCCCGCTCCTCACCCTCACTCCCCAGGTGGTTTTACGGGTATACAAGGTCTTGACACCCTCCTTTCGGGGCCATGGGTTGGAGAGACACGAGTCCTCCATGGCCGCCGGCAATAAAGACCCTGCAATTTGGCATACTTTTGTCTTGGTGTTGACTTTCTATGCTCAGGCCAGTACAACACATTTAGTCTGTTCTAGAACTTAGAATTTTATTTGTATTTCTCAAAAGCAAATAATAACCACACTTGTTGAATCAGTAGGTTTGTTTTTAGGAGACTATAGCCTAAGAGTACACCATCGTAGCATAAAATACTGAAATTTTATGATGCTTGTTTTTTTGCTGCTCATTGGTTGTAAAAGGAGGATGATCTGTTTTGACTGACATCTTGTTTTTCATGCAAGCCTTATCTAGTTTCCTAGCATTGCTATTGGTTTTGTTATTTACTAATTTTCTGGGTTTTGCTTTATTATTTTAAGATTTATTTGGGCTTTTTAAACGTATCTAATTCTATCCTCAGTTATAATGTTTGTGTTTGCTGTGAGTTTTATTCTGTAGGCCTTAAATAATGAGATTCAGAAAATATCATTAGGTATAGAATTTATTCAAGCCCAGAGCTTGAGGATGGCCACCTGGAAACATAGGTTCAAGTTGGCCCTAGATACACAGTCTGATTAGCAGCAGTTACAAGTGAGTTTTTAAGGAAAAAAGAAGCTGTTTCTAAGTTTACTTAACAAGAATTTACATTAAAATAACATAAGCTATCGATTGGTTATACATTGTTCTTTGTATCACAAATTTCAGGAACATGAAAATAATGGGTAAGGGATCAGGTCAGGAACATAATGCCTTTAAACAATTGCTCCCCAGCCCCCCATGCGTGCCCGCCCACCCCATGGGGGCATGGGAGTTACGTGACTAAAGTCCCCTACTCCAGTCTTTCTGGGCCTGGTAAATCTTGCATATTGTACATAGCTGGCTACTCTGCACTGTTTTCCTTTTCTCAATTCTAACATGAATTTCTTGAATGCTGTTTGTAATCTGAATTTTTAAGATAGAACTAGCCCTTACAATAGCAAGGCATGTGGTTGGCCAGAGCTAAATTTCAGGTAATGTTTTAATTGACTGTGTGGAAATAATAAAATAACACCCAGACTTTCTCTCTTGGAGGTTAGGGTAAAAGGATGGCTTATTGGTAGTTTCTCACTTATTGCAGAAGTAGAAAAGTAGAATTTACTTTTTTTTTTTTTTTTTTGGTTTTCCTAGAGTTTGAAGAATAAGGTTAATTCTTGTTATTCAAGGTTTACATATTTAATTGTAGCTTAGCTAAAAGTTGGCTGGAACAGAAAATACCTGATCAATACCATGTTTGGTTATAGTTTGAATTTTGGGCAGAATGTGTGAAGCTCTTCAAAACTATAGAAAGCCAAATCAGATCCATTGCGACCATGGATTTGTGACATTCAATTTACTAATATATTGTGAATCCTATCTAGTTTAAGTTATATGATTATATTGAAGATAATTTAAAAGAAATTTTCAAGTTAGGTGGTTTTCTTACTTAAATAATTTTATGATCAATAACAATTTAATTATTGTTACTACGTCTGAAATGATATTTCAGAAATACAGAGATTTTAAGGGCAAAGACTGATTATTTTGTTTATATTTCTAAACAAAAGTGACTTAAAGCAGATTGTCATTATGTACTTTAATGTTTATTCTAATTTCAGATGTTTCTTAGTCTTAGAAAAGTGGTTGATGTTAACTAATGCTTATTTTGCTTAATAAAACAGCATATAAGTCCAACTTACTTAAAAAGAAAATTTCAAATGTAGTTTTTCTTACCTGTTGCCACAAAGAAGTAATACATTTGCTATCCTATCAGCTCTTAACTGACCTGTAAGCCACTTGTAGCTGTGATATTGTTAGCTTTTTTAGCTTTGGGCAAGCTGGTAAAACCTCTAATTTCTGTTTATAAAAATGTGTGATGAGGTATCATATTTACGTCTATCATTTTCCCTTTACATCTAGAGAATACTTGCTGAACATATCATTTAGTAATTATCCCCTCTACTTTGAAATAGTGGGGGCTTCTACAAATTGTACCTTTTCTTTAACTGAATCCATTCAAGTTTAAATAAAAGGTGACTTTCACTTCCTTTAACTCTTTCTCTGAACTATAAGGCTATTGACTGTCCTTAGTATAACCTCCTACTTTGTAGTACAAACTCAAGCAACCAGTCTTTGGGGACTAATAATTGTTAAATCACAAACCTAATTATTAAAGCAAAGGACATCGTTTTCCAGGTATTTTGCATTTCATCCTCTTCCAAGTAAATTATTAAAATATGCAGGATCTAGTTAACTTTGCCACTGATTGCTGTGTGATTGAGTTACTTACCCTTTTTTCAGTCTTTGGGAGTGGAAACTAAAAATTAAAGTTATTTAGGGTACTAAAAAATTATCCAATTTTAAAGTGAAAATATCAAGGGAAAATGATGATGAAAATAAATACTTTTGAGGTTACTAAATGTATCTCTATACTTAATTGCTGATTGTAAGGGCAACATTGCTTTTTGTAATTTAAACTACTCATCTTGGGAATAATGATTGGTTTGAATATGGTGGTATAGCTAGGAGCAAAGAACTGATGTTGGTAGGAGTAGGGGAGTTGTTTTCAATTTTAATACTGTGTAGAGATTGGGGATTTAACAATTTTTCTCTTAATAGGTTTTTTTTTAATGGGCCAAGGGATTGAGGGGTGTAACTGAATGCAGCCTTTCTCATTTATGATAGCAGGTACTCAGGTACCAGGACTGCTATTTGCAGGGTCCAGTGCAAAATGAGTGTGTGGTAGCCCTTGTTCAAAAATTAATAATTTCAAGGCTGTCATAGTAGAGCATTAAACCGAGTGTGGGGTTCCCCCTATGTGACTGCACAGGTTGGATACCCATGAAGTTGGTCTCCTAGGCACTTTGTACAGAAACAAAGATATAAGCTGAAGAAATGAAACTCCGGCTTCTCAACAAATGGCTTTCTCTACTCCATTCCTGTTTTCAACAAGCTAACATATTTTGTTAAAAAAATCAAAAAACACTAATTCTTTTTCAGTTGAGGCTGAAGGAAAAAAAATGGTATTTACAGTCTTTTTATGTGCTTGGGGCTTATGAACCTTCAAGGATTAGTGACAACAATTCGAATTGAGTTTATTACTAACACAGGAACAGAAAACCAATACTGAATGTTCTAACTTACAAGTGGGAACGAAGCAAGGAGAACACATGGAAACAAAGAAGGGAGCCATGGACACAAAGAAGGGAGCAACAGACGCTGGGGCCTACCTTGAGGGTGGAGGGTAGGAGGAGGGAGATAGTACAAAAACTACCTATCAGGTACTATGCTTATTACCTGGGTGATGAAATAGTCTGTATACTAACCCCCGTGACATACAATTTACCTATATAACAAACCTGCGCATGTACCCTTGAACCTAAAATAAAGATTTAAAAAAAGAACTGAGTTTATTTTTCTGTCTTACACTTGTGTACCCCTTGGCACATGTGCATCCTCTTCTCACCTCACCACTGCCACCATGACCTCCAGCATCAGCTTTTGAAGGTGGTGGAATGATGCTTTACCTGTTTGTGTCATATTTATTCATACTGTAGTCCTGAATGAGCTCGTAGCTAATATTGTCCACCAAGCTTAGACCAACTACTTAGAGAAGAAATTTTATATGCCTCTTACTTTGGGTATAGATAACCCAGCTGTTTCACTTTGTCCTAGAGACACCAGCAACCAATTAGAAAAGAAACAGATGAAACAAGGCTTTTAAGTAATTGGACAGGGGAGAATGATTACAAATAAAAATATTTTGGTGGCGAATGTTAATTTAGTCATGGTGTGCTCTATCACAGAAGTTCCAGCTGTTTTTATGAAATAGATTCTCATTCTCGGGTCATTTATGTAGTGAAAATAAAATGAAACTCATTGAAGCAGTTATTGTATATATGGGCAGAAAGGTGGAAAAGAGAAAAGATTTTATTTAATAATGTCAAAGTCAAAAGTAAATTCTTAATCTTCTTTGTATAAAACTAATGGCTCAGAAAACAGACTTGAATTTTATGTGTTGTATTATTTATTTGCTTTGCACCAATCTGGTTTTGTGTTTTGGCGTGGTGTTGTCATAATCATTGGTCGTCGTATTGATAGCATAGCAGTATGGTGTTCTTTTTGAAGACTGAAGTTTATTGTGTTTTCTCTTTCATATTTGTATTTGACCAAGACAGATATCTTACTGAAAGGTATATTCTGATTTTTTTCTCATTTGACCTTACAGCTCAATTTATTCTCCTCACAAGTAAAATATTCTCAGTAGCAATTTAGATCTTTTATAAATCAGGTAACTTGAAAGATTTTTGACAGTCTTTTGTTTGAAATTAATCACTTAAACAGTTTCTGCCCACTGAATAGTAATCTTAGGACGGTTTGGATGACTGAATTTGTTTCTTTCTAAAGAAGCTTATACTAGAGAAGGAAGTTAATACTTTTTAAATTTTTAAAAATGTGTTTAAAGTATATAAGCAATGTTAGATTTAAAATACTTTGGAAAGAGAAAAGGATGTGTGAGGTTTTTGTTTTTAGCTTCTTGAGAGTTTTTTGGTCACTGGCAAGTGCAAATGAAATCCTGTTACAAAAAAAGGCTTTGTGTAACAAAGTTATTTATTTGGCAGATTATTCATATAAACAACTTTGTTAAAGCTTTGGCTGTTAATGATATTGATTAGCTGCATTATACTAAAACTGAATGTGTTAGTGATATGTATTTAATGTTGTAGCAGCTCCTGGTACAGTCCAGAGCAAAGCTGCTTTTCCCTCTAGATATAATAAAATCTCTTAAGTGAGAATATTGGTATAACAGACATGTTTGTACCTCATCCTTTTCATTCACTGAAGTTTTCTGTGTAAATTATCTTTTTATGTAGAGGATGCTATATAGATGTCTCCTTATTGTGTAGCATTAATATGTTAAATCAGTTTTAAACAGATTTTCCCAAAGGTATGGGCAATATCACAGGAGTGGAGTTGGATGTTGGCATTACAAAAAACTATTGTTCATGTTTCACCTGCTCAAAAAGAACATTTCAGGAGATAAGAAATTTAGAATTGATGATGAAGATATAAAAACATTGAGGCATTTAGATTTCAATTGTCAAAGATCCCAGATTTTTAATGTTTTAAATTATGGATAAGTTTGTAGGGATTCTCAGTGCATGAGATTCTGTAACCTTAACTTGGAGCCCTGGGTTCTAGAGATGACCAATCAGTCATATGTGGCAGAGTTGTTCTGCTTTCCAAGGTCGTAATACCTTTACATACTCATTGCTACAAAAACGATGGCATTCTCATTTCAAATTTAGATCTGCTCATTCATAAAACAGCTGAAACTTAAGAGTTTCTACAGTCCACAAAGCATCAAAAGCCATAAAATAATTTTTTTCTTATTAAAAAAATGCCAAAAATATTTCTGTATTTCAGAATAAATATGCCCAGTCCCATTTTTAAAATACCACAATATGTAAATTTAACTTTAAATGCTTTGTAACTGATAAAATGTTCTTTTGCATATTTCCCTACCGTCTTCTGCCCTGCTTCCTCAATTTACTTTACACCCCTAACATTAACATTCTGTGAACAAATTTTTTAAGGATTGTTATAATGTATTCTATTTGTATCCTAGCGTAATTTATTTGCATTTTAAAAGGAGTTTGAATACAGTGTGGCAATTTTGACAACCAGCAAGCTCATCAAAGTAAGATTCTACCTGTAATCTTATGATACACCAAATGCTTGCTCTGTTCTACCTAACACAGACAAGGATCCATCTTTACAGATGGAAAGAATAGCTGACATCTAGTAGCACTTACTCTTTGAGTTCCCTGAACTCTACTTCCAGTATATGAATCACTCATAACCCACTTAAATTCAGATTGCTCACCAAAGTGACTAGGAAAAAGGTTTTTCTTACTGGTTACAAAGTATATGATATTTCATTCTTGTAGCTGTTGTGAATAACCTGGTTTCTGTACATAAGCTGGACTGGTCAGTGATTTATATCTAGGATAATGAAGTACGTGTGACTGCAGCAACATATTTAAACAAATGATGCACAATGTTGTACAGGAACATTACCTGTATTAAATAGGAGTAAAACATTTTCATTCATAGGCTGTCTAAATATCAATGGTTAAATTACTGGGTTTTGCTTTATTTTTCTTCCGGAAGTATTTGTTGAGTTCCTACTATATGCCAGGCTCTTGACTGAGATAACTAATGAGATCCTTATAAGATTTTTCTATTCCAGAGTTTGGTTGTTTAATTTTGAATTACCCATTCTTTAATACCTAACTTGACTTCTAGTAGTTCTTTACTTATTAGACTCTTCTTCTGAGGATAAACAGAAAAAGACTATGTGTCCTAGATTTGACTTTTGAATAGGCAGATGACAAGGAGCTAAAACCAGTGGCTTCGGTGAGATTTAGGTTTCTTGTGGTTTTGAATTTTCTATATGAAATTTCTGTTAGCATTGCCATTTGACTGCTGTAAGGAACTATGTTTATTGGTTTTGTAATAGTAGCATCTATTCTTTGGAATTTGGACTTTGAACAATTCATTTCACAGAGTCATTGAATAGCCAATTCCTTCTCTCTTACTTAGAATTTTTCCAGGGAATTTTTCACATGGCAGGATAATGGAAGAAAAGCCATTTGGGTAACTCTTCTGTTACATTTGTATCCCTCCCACCTTGAATCCCTACAGATAAATTCTTACCCTCTCTTCCTGCTAATTAACCAGCAGCACCCTGGATTGCTATCATCCCTTTGTCCAAAGAAATGGTGTAGCTGTATTCAAAAACCTATAAAATGTTGTGTGCTATTTCTACCTATAAAAAAATCTTTTTTCCTTTATTAAATCAGATTGTTTTAGAATAAATAAAGGAAAAGTCAAGTAATGGAAAATTTTTAAGAAAAATTAACATCAAATTTTGGTCTCTTTATATAATTTTTTTTTACTTTTTCAAATCACATTTTAAAATAAGCTATTGGAGAAATGTAAAATGAAAAATATGTAAATAATAGTTAGCATTAAACATAGATCCAATTGTAAACTTATGTGAGATAATATGGATTTATATTTATTTTGTAGTAAATAAAACTTATATGATTGCATGATTGATTATTGTATGCAATACAAGTTAAGTTCAAAAATGAAAGTTGAGGTTTTTTTGTCCTTTCAAATGTAGGGCCAGCATACAATTTTAAGAGCTATTTATAGAATTCTTGGTGAATCACTGTGAAAGTTGATTTTTCATTGAGCTCTTAGTTACATTGTCCATGTTCCCTTCTAAGTTTTCCGAGTATATGAGACCTACTTAATGGAGCAGTAATGAAATGCAAACTTAATTTAATGATCTCAAATAAAAGGTTCTATTTTTCTGGCAATAAGATTTAACCAGATGTTAAAATTATGTATGATTATGAGAGTAAAGATTACCATTATTTAATAATTGGCCAATTTAGTAGTTTCAAGTTACTTAGTTACATTTTCTCAGTTCTAGTTTGGTGTGGTAAAACATTGTTTGAAAAGTCAGTACAGGAAGAATAGATGCAGATAATATTACTGCTATTACAGAATCAGCAAGTCGAGTGCATGCTTCAGGGAATAGGGAAATGAATGCAGACTTTTTCTAACTGATTTACATGGTCTGTCAGACCTTTCTAGAAAAATATGTGTGTGTGTATATTTTGAAATATATAAGGAATGTTAAGTTTTTCTCTCCCCTTTTTTAGCCTTAGATTGTAAGCAAAAGAAATCAAGGTCAAGATCTGGAAGCAAGAAGAAAATGCTAACATTACCTCATGGTGCTGACGAGGTTTACATTCTCCGATGCAGGTATATGCCTATATTGCCAAATCTGATCAGTTTCTTCATATTTTGCTTGAGACATATTAGCTATTTCATTTGAGATTTTTAATTTGTAGCAGAGTATGCATTCTCAACAACCAAGTTATAAATGAACTTCTGGAGATAGGCTTAAAATCTTAATTCCGCTCACAGTATCCTGTACTTGAACAACTAGTAAGTCAGGTTTTTTACATTAGCCAATAGTGATGTAAATCTATTATACTGTGACTTATAAAAGCACCTTTTGGGCCAGGCATGGTGGCTCATGCCGTAATCCCAGCACTTTGGGTGGCCAAGATGCATGGATCACTTGAGACCAGGAGTTCAAGACCAGCCTGGCCAACATGGCGAAACCTCATCTCTACTAAAAAAACAAAAATTAGCCACGCGTTGTGGCAGGCGCCTGAAATCCCAGCTACTCAGGAGGCAGAGGCAGGAGAATCACTTGAGCCCGGGAGGCAGAGGTTGCAGTGAGTCGAGATCGTGCCACTGCATTCTGGCCTGAGTGACAGAGCAATGCTCTGTCTCAAAAAAAAAAAAAAAAAAATGAAAAAGTAGCTCTTTATATGTTTCATTTACTTGGTTTGTATGGTTTAATTTTATTTGGTTTGAATTTTTGCTTTCTTGAGTTCTCACTTATTGGGAACACATTTTCTCTTCCCTCATGCTCACGCCTTCTTCATACTCACACTCACACACAACACACATGAACCAACATAGACACAATGCAATTTAAAGAATGATAAATTGGGGAAGGGTCTTTTCTAAAGAACGGCACATTTTAGAGTAATTGTTATTTCAAGTGAATTAAGATGTGTGGGTGTTAAGACTGTTAATTTTACCCTAATAATAATGTTCCTACCTATACAAAGATTACTGGAGTTTATTGTAGCTGTTAATAAACATATGAATTGGGAGTTTTGATGTTTTATTAAATCATTTGACTTTAGAAACTTTATCACGTGCTATCTTTAAAATACAGTGAAAGTTTATTCCTTATGTTTATGGATTTTATGTGAATTGGTTTTAAAGAAAGAGAATTGGTCATGTTAAGAGAATTGTTATATTTCTATAGGTTTTGTGGCCTAGTCTTTCGAGGACCCTTGTCTGTTCAGGAAGACTGGATTAAGCACTTACAACGACATATTGTAAACGCTAATCTTCCAAGGACTGGAGCTGGCATGGTGGAAGTCACGTCACTACTTAAAAAGCCTGCCTCCATTACAGAAACTTCATTTTCTCTACTAATGGCTGAAGCAGCTTCATAGAACCAGGAAACCTTTTAAATAGCAAATTTGAATTGGATGTAAATTTGACATTCTTTTTTTTTTAAAGCCACGTTAAATTATCTGTTTATAAATACTAAAGCAGAAAAATGGGGGAAAGTGAATTACAGTGACATCAGAGCAAATCCAATACTTAAAACAGTAAGTAGTCTATATTTTATATGGGGTGGAAGATCTGTTTTTAAGGTTTACGATGTTTTGTTGGTTAACTGTGTTCACTCAACGAAAGAGCAGTACATGTAAGCAGCCATTAATAAACTGTTGCACATGGATACTTAGAGACAAACTTATTGGAAAATTATGTTTTTTTGCAGTGTTACCAGATCAAGGCTCTGTTTATTCCCCACAAGACTTGCATAGAAAAATAAGATATTATATTTTGTTTGTATGTATTTAGTGTTTTGTATAATACCAAGAACTGATGACTAAATTTACTCAAATTAGGGCATTAAATATCATGTACTTCATAGTTTGAGACTGTTCACTCAAATAGGGCAGAGTACTATTCTATCTAGATGTGTAAGTGTTTTTTTTTAAATCACACAGAACGGTTTTTTTATACTAAAAAGTGGAGGGAGATTTGTTTAAACAAGTATTTCTAAAAGAAATATGTATATAGTTCTGGAAATTATTTGTGGTAAGGAAATATTCTTTACTCCAGTTGCATTTCTCAGACAATAAAGTGGTGCATCCATGCTACCTCCTACTTTGTCAACAAAGATGCTATTTACCCTTTACATTTTTGTATCATAATAGATTTAAAAAATCTAATGTTCTTTATTGCAAGACATTCTTTTGTTAACAGATTTGTTTCTTTTTAATGTTTTACCTAAAATTTGACATGCTTACAGGACAGGTTTGCCTCTTACTTTATTTAACATTGTAGAAATGTAATTAATAAACAATGCTCACTACACAGTTTAGAATAGACGTTCTCATTTATATTATCTTCCAAATTTGATCAGTTAGCAAAACTTAATACACCAATTAAAATATTTCTACATATGATGAGAATGTTTACAATTTAAATTTTAGAACTTGTTTTGGATGTGATTATATGTACAAAAATCGTGTAACACTATGCTCATGCTAAGAACCGACATAACAGAATTACTGAAATAAATGTGCTGTGAGGAATGGAAAATACGGTGCAGGTGTCTTGGTCATGATAAATTGTGATTCTTTTTAGAATTTTTTTCCAAAAACAAATTAGTTCTTTTAATCTGAAATCAGATTCCTTTACAAACAACAGTTTTTGTATGCAAGCACCATTTTATTTCATGTAGTATGGCTAATACTGTAGTTGAACCAAGGATATGCATTGATTCTTTGCTTCATATGTAAATAAAGCTAAAAACAGTTAAAATAAGGAGTATTTTGGTAGAGTATATACATACCTCACTGCCAGTGAAATTGCTTTCCTATGGTATATCTCCTTACCAGAAAAATCTCTAAATAAAAAAAGGTTTAAAGAAAATTAAAATGTGAAACATTTCTTATTTTTATCATTAGTAGAAATAATTCACTTCAGGTTGTGTTTCATTGGATTTAAATTGTTGATACTTACCAGGTGACTTGTCAATATAATGTATGTGAGAAAAATCATTTTCCCCCTTTCATGATTAATCAAACCTCTAAATTCAGATCCATCTTATATGCAAAATTAAAAGGTTGGACTAGATGGATCATTCCCAACCAAGGGTCTCCTGATCCTTAGGTTAATAGATAAGGGAAAAGTACTTACAAGTTATTTTCAGTTTTACAAAAGGCGTGATAAAAACTTTGTATTTGTCTATAGTGACAAAACTAACTAAGATACCACATTTCTTTCCTTTGACTGAAAATACACCAAGTGTGTATATATTGGTTATCTCTTATTAAGCAAGTTTCATTGATAGTTATATATCTTTGAATATATATATTTAAATTGGAAGGCATACTGCATAGGAAGTAGAGTCCAGAAGTAAAAACAAAAAAATCCTAACAGAAGTCTTGGTGGGAAGGCTATATCACTAGAGCCCCTTTTCACTCTAATTCTCTTTTTTTTTTTTTTTAAGACAGAGTTTCACTCTGTCACCTAGGCTGGAGTGTAATGGTGTGATCATGGCTCACTGCAAACTCAACCTCTCAGGACTCAAGTGATCCTCCCACTTCAGCCTCCCAAGTAGCTGGAATTAAAAGCACACGTCATCACTCTCGGCTAGTTTTTGCCATGTTGCCCAGGCTGCACTCTAACTCCTGGGCTCAAGAGATCCTCTCTCCTTAGCCTCCCAAAGTGCTGAGATTACAGGCATGAGCCACCACACCTAGCCCCCTAATTTTTACACGTCTTTGATTTTGTCTTGTCAGGCCAGATATCACCATGTGTGAATACAGGTAGAAGAATTAGTTTGACTACAGTTTTGGAATCAAAACTACATTCAATTTTTAAATATGTTGAATTATATTTAAATAACTATTTCTCCTTCTAAATATATAAAGAATTTAGTCATCAGAATAGAATATTTCACATCAGAAACAGTAGACCAGAGTGACTCCTGAAATGTAAATGAAGCAAAGAGCATTTTTGATAGTAAAGATATTTAGATTACAAATTTTAAAGAATTCTTTAGGAAGCATTCAGAATTCATCTTTTATTTGGCAACTAGAAAGTTAATATATTTTCATTTGGTTCCCACTAGAAGAAAAGTATAAAATATTATCTCAGATTACATGATAAGATTTTCATGTCAGCATATGGCCTGATTATCATTCAGTATTGACTAATTTTCTTTTAATTCTTTTACCATTGACTGAGATATGAGAGCTTCTAATGCTAAATTAGGGCTTTAAAAAAAAATCCAGTCGGAAGTGTTGATTTATTTAATGGCTTTAAGACAAAAATGTTAACTTCTATATATTATTTTCTACTATACTTCTTTAGAATATATTAGAACTGTGGCATGACTCATATCTGTATTTTAGATTTCACTTGTATTTAATTATGGGTTGGGGAGATAATGGCTTTTCAGTAGTAATTTACTAGACTTTTTTAAAGAACGTGCACAACTTCTCAAGGACTGTCCAATTAGAACACAGAGGGGTTTTTCCTCACTAAGGCAATAGGGGGGTAGGCACATTAGCTCACACCTGTAATCCCAGCACTTTTGGAGGCTGAGATAGGTTCACTTGAGGAGTTTGAGACCAGCTTGGGCAACATAGCAAGACCCCATCTCTATGAAAGAAAAAAAAAAATTTTTTAAGGCATGGTGGTGTGCACCAGTAGTCCCAGCTACTCAGGAGGCTGAGGTGGGAGGATTGCTTGAGCCCAGGAGTTCAAGTTGAACACAGTGAGCTGTAACAATGCCCCTGCCCTCCACAATGGAGAAACAGAGAGAGACCCTGTCTCTTAAAAAAAAAAATTTAATCTATGCCCATTTAAAAAATATTAGAAAACAAAAATTAAAAAGTGGGGAAATCACCTGTGATAGCATCACTCAAAGATACTTACTTTTAAACAGCTTGATTTCTTTCTCTTATCTGTCTTACTGTTTCAATGTAATTATGATCAGAACATATTATAATGTATCTTGTTTTATCATTAATTTTAAATTTGGGTGCTGCATTGTAGTCTAACCTTTAAATACCACATAATTTATGTTAATCCTTGAATATGACAAAAGCCAATCACCGTCTGTGATATTTCAAATGACAGACTAGAATCATTTTTCATTCCCACTGCAGAAGATAGCTATCATATTTGTTTCAACAATGGGAACTTCTTTTCTGATTTTGAGGGCCAGCCATATTCAATTATAGATCTTTCATCAGTAGCCCATACCTTTACTACAGCCTTGGCTTTTCTTATCACAGATTGTTGAATAATACCTTTAATAGTTTAGACAACAACTGTAATAATAAATAAATTTTACAGAATTGATTTCTCATACTGAATGATTCTTAGATTAGGCCAAAAGTCAAGGTGAATAACGAGTTCATATAATCTAATAAATTATTGATTTATTTCTTGTTAAAATTTTAGATTAAAAAAATACATAGAATTCTCCACATTAAAAATTTATCATATACCCCTCTGGTCTTGTTTTTCTGTTTGTAGATTTTTTCTTTAAAAAAAAAAAAAAAGAAGAACTTGCTATGCAGAAATTGACGCTTTATTCTTTTAGCAGTAGATCCATCAGCACTAAATATTCATCTTAAATATACTTAAATTTTTTACAGTTTTCTATTATCCTGTACATTTACTCCTCCATTGTTGCTCATTTTATATTGGCTCCAGGATTGGACATCATAAAGAATGCTTTTGTCGGCCAGCGCGGTGGCTCACACCTGTAATCCCAGCACTTTGGGGGGCTGAGGTGGGTAGGTCACCTGAGGTCAGGAGTTCAAGACCAGCCTGACCAACATGATGAAACCCCTTCTCTACTAAAAATACAAAAATTAACTGGGCATGGTGGTGGCCACCTGTAACCCCAGCTGCTCGGGAGGCTGAGGCAACAGAATCTCTTGAACATGGAAGGAAGAGGTTGCCGTGAGCTGAGATCATGCCATTGCACTCCAGCCTGGGCAACAGAGTGTGACTCAGTCTCAAAACAAAAAAAAATACTTTTGATGATCTTTCTTGCAGTAAATTGTGCACATATAAAATTATTTTCTTAGTAGAGTTAGTAGATGAAGAGTTGAATATTCCTCATACAGTTGAGGCTTTATGTATACATTTCCAAATTATTATTCAGAAAGATTATATAAGTGTATTCTGCTAATTTCAATGTATGAGACTGATATACAGTTTGTCTCATCCTTGCCAGTATATTCTTCTAAACAAAACAAAACTTTGCTTATTTAGTATGTAAAAAGTGGTATTGTGGTCATTTTTAAGTGATAAAAGAAAATATGGGAACTTTTCTTCTTAAAGAAATTACCTTTCTGATTTTAAATTAATATATATAATAATATGCATACAATTATATTTTGCTGGATGATATGTCTAAAATAAGCTCTGATTTCATAATTGGCCACCAGTATAATGGAGAGTTTTAAGTGTCCTTAACCTGTAGTTGTTTTCAAGAGCTCTGTTGTATTGTGTGGTGTGTCTATATGCATTTTTCTGGGAGCTCCATAGCATTTAATTGCTTTGTGACCCCCACCTACCCCTAAAAAAGTAAACAATAACTATTTTGAAAGTAGCATATGTCGCCATACCAACTGTCAAGTGGTTTGTGTTTTTGAGTATAATCCTAGACAAATTTTAATTAAAATTAACCCTCAAAATCTTCTGGCATATAAATTGGTGTTGTGTGGGAATTAAAAAAAAAAAAAACTCTTCTGGCATAGGTTACTTTGTTTGCTTTTATATCATGTGAAAAAGAGATAGCATTAAATGTGAATTGTTTTGTGTCTTCTGAACAAGTTGGTAGAAAAATATTACTTAGAAGTTTGCTCTAAAAAGATGATTTCTTAAGGATATAAACCCAAATAGTTAGTTCTTTCTTAAGTTTTTAAGGTCAAACTCGGGATTTTTTTTTTTTTTTTTTTTTGATGAGTTTAGCAAATTTCAGCAAATATTTAGAAGTAAGGAGTTTTTAGATAATGTGTAGTCACATTTACAACATTAGTAGAATTTTAAAAACATTTAAAACTGCATATCTAAATTCAGTATATTCAGTTTCCATTTAAAGCACCTTTGTTCCCTGATTTAAAACCTTTCAAGTACATAAATATCTTTTACAAATATAACAAATTAGTCTTAATATGTAGAACCGTGGATTATCTTGGTTATTTCAGTGCCTCAGATAACAGTAAGGTTTCTACTTTAAAATCATTAGTACAAGGCCAAGTTGATTACTTATTTGTACATTTTTAGATTGGATTTAGAAGGCTGAACTTAGACTAATAGACTAGATAATTCTTAAATATTATAAATACTCAAAAATTTTAATCTATGAACAAATTGCCCCTTACCAAATTGGCTTTATTGTGAGAAAAAAATACATAAATGTGTTACTCTAATATTTAAAGAAATAACCTTAATTACTCTAAAGATGAGATGTAGAACATTACCAGCACCCCCAATTAAAGTCTCTTCCTTCCGTTACCATTATTCTGACTTTCCTAATAATCATTTGTTTACCATTCTTAATAGTTTGACCTCTTATGAATGTATACAGTCTGCTTTGTCCTGTTTTTGTATTTCATAGAAATGGAATTATACCAAATGTCTTCTTTTGTGACCTGTTGCTTTTGCTTAATACCATCTTTGAAGTTCATCTCTGTTAGTAGCTGTAGTTTATTCATTTTCATTGCTGTATATTATTATATAGATATGCTACATTTCATTATCCATTTTTGTTCTTGATAGACATTTGGGTTTCAGCTTATGGCTTTTAAAAGCTATGGAGCTATGAGCATTTTTATTATGTCTCATGATGAACATCTGCAGATTTCTCTTAAGGTACATGCCAAGGAGTAAAATTTTTTAGTCATACTGATAGAGTTTATGCTTCTTAGATAAGCCACTGTTTTCCAAAAAATGATTGTACATATTTTTACTCCCAGGAGTGTGTCAGAGTTCTTGTTCTTCTATAGCCTCACTAATATAAGTCAGACTTTCAAATTTTTACTCAGCGCATATAAAAGATATTTCATTGTGAACTTAATTTACATTTTCCTGATTACTATGAGGCTGATTATTCTTTCTTATGTTTATTGGCCACCTGTGTTTCCCTTTTGAAAAATGACTTTGCTAATTGCCCATATTTTTCTATTGAGGTGTCTTGTCTTTTTTCCATATTGACTCTTAGGAATTCCACTAATCCATAGGTTATATGTGTTGCAGATACTCTCTTCTTTGTGGCTGTATTTTTCACTTGCTTTATGGTGACTTCTAGTGAACCCTTTGAAATTTCTTAGTCATTTTATGCCACATGTTCTTAGCTTTTGTCTGATGATGCCTTTGTTCAGTTAATTTTTTTTTTTCACTGTTTAGGGTTTATTTGATGTTTTTAGTTAGTGTGGATATTCACTTAATTCTGGGATGTTATTTCTACTGGGTATGGAATTCTATATTGATAGTTATTTTTCCGTCACATATTGAGGCTATTCCATTATTTTCTGCCTTGTTGCAAGTTCAGTTGTTGCTTATCTTAATCTGTTCTGTATTTTCTGACTGATTTTTAGATATTTATCTTTATCTCGAGTTTTTTAAGTTTTACTTTATTATGTCCATGTGGGAATTTTTAGTAGCTGTTGTCAAGTTTGAGATCTCTGTTGGGATTCTGGAAATTTCCTTGCTGTTATCTCTCAGCTGTTTTTTCTGCCCCATTTTCTCTCTCTTGTTCTTTTGGGACTCATTAAATACATGTTAAATCCTTCTCACTGTGCTTTCTAGGTTTTTTAATCTTCTCTGTTTTCTTTCTCTTTGTCTCTCTCTGCTGCATTCTAGTTTCTTCCCCTGATTTTCTCAGTGACTGTTACTTTGGTTATATTGTTATAAAGATCTAGAATTTCCATTGGCTCTTTTTCAGATATACTTTTTATTGTTTTTAGTACTGTAGTTTGGCTTTTATTTCATTGAATATGGCTCACATAGTTATTTTCATATTCTGTATTTGATAGTTCTGGGTATCTAAGATAATCGTGGGTCAGATTCTGTTAGTAGTTGCTTTTTTCTTCTTGTTCATAGCATCTTGTTTTCTTATATACCCGTATGTTTGACTATATGGTGGACATTGTATTTGAAAACTATTATAGAACTATTTTCAAGCCTAGGACAGTATCTTCTCCCATAGGATTTTCATTTACTTCTGCCAGGTGTCTGGGGTGCTACGAGTTGAGAACACCTTAATCCAAATTCAGGTCTTGCATTTACCTGACCTAACATTCAGATGACCCAAAGTCAGCTAGCTCATGGGAAGGCTGGTTTTACAACTGGCTCACCTTTTGCTCTATGGGTATAGTTTTGTTCTTCTAGCCCCATGAGATCATTGAAAATGCAATTTAGTTTCATAGCTATCTATTCAGATTAAACATTTCCCATAGGCAGAAATAAAAGGTATCTCTACTGGATGGCCTCACTGGGTTTCTTGTCTTCTTTAAGATTTTTTTTTTTTTTCTGTGAACTCTGCAGAGAAGTATCTTTTGGATTTTTGACTCAGTAATCCTTCACTGTCATGTTAGTTCTTTGATGCCTGTATGACGTTTTTGTTTTTATTAATCTAACATTTTAATAAATCATTATAAATTTTCTGAGATTGGGGATTTTGTATATTTTGTTCACTTCTATTATCCTAGACAAGTACTGGTATATAGCATGCATCCAGTCAAATATTTCCAAATGATTAAGTGAATAATCTTTTTTTTATTTTGAGAGACTGAGTCTTGCTCTGTTATCACCCAGGATGGAGTGCAGTGGCATGATTTCGGGTCACTGCAACCTCCTGGGTTCAAGTGATTCTTGTGACATAGCCTCCCAAGTAGCTGGGATTACAGGCACCCACCAACATGCCCAGCTAATTTTTGCATTTTTAGTAGATACAGGGTTTCACCATGTTGGCCAGGCTGGTCTCGAACTCCTGACCTCAAGTGATCCGCCTGCCTTGGCCTCCCAAAGTGCTGGAATTACAGACATGAGCCACCACGCCCAGCCTGTGAATGAGCTATTTTAAAGCATTGCATTTTTCTCTTCCACATATATTTTAGAATTCATTTGTCAAAATTTGGAACATCCTGAGATTGGGCTTAGAACTACACTACAATTTATGGAAAATGGGAAAATACAAGTCTTCCCTTTTAGGAACATGATATATTTTTCCATTTATCTTTGTCTTTTATGTCCTATGGGAAAGTCCTATAGTTTTCTTTATAGAGAATTGCACATTTCTTTTAAAATTTATTTTTATGTGTCTTAGTTTTTGTTGCTAGTGACAGTGGGACTTCATATCTGAACTTTCTAATTCAATATTGATACATAGGAGTTCATTCTGTGTATGTCAATTTTATTCATAGTCTCATCATGCTGAATTCATATTCTAATATTTTTTCAGTCAGTTCTCTTGAAATTTCTAAGTAGCCAATCTCAAAATTATGACATTTATCTCTTGCTTTCCAATTTTATTCCTATTATTTTTCTTGTGTTCTTATATTATGATGGATCCCTAGTATAATATTAGTAATATATTAGCAGGCATTTCTCTCTTGCTTCAGATTATAACAGGGATACTGCTGTTATTATTGAATGTAATTTTGCTGAAAGTTTCTTGTAGACAGTTTATTGAGTTGAAAAGAGTTTTATTTGTTGTTGGATAAGAATTTTTGCATGTTTTTGTTTTAAATAAAAAACGAAATATTGGTTTTAGTATTAACTTCTGTTAAGATTGCCATGTGATTTTTTTTTCTTTTTTTGTCTGCTGATACTAATAAAATATATTAATAGGCTTTTAAACGTTGAGTCATCCTTAAATGCTTTTTTCAGTCATGATGTGTTGGTTAATACTATACAATTGATGTGTTTCTGCAAGTCGAGTATCCCTAATCTGAAAATCCAAAATGCTCCAAAATCCTTGAGTCAGTCCTTGAGTGCTGACATAATGCCTCAAATGAAAAATTCCAAACCTGACCTCATGTGACAAGTCACAGTTAAAACAGTCAAAACTTAGTTTCAGTCACAAAATTATTTAAAATACTGTATAAAATTACCTTCAGGCTGTGTATAAGGTGTATATGAAACAAATGTTGTGTTTACACTTGGATCACATGCCCAGTATATTATGTAAATAATAGAAGGGTTATATGTATAAACTAATGATTTTTTTAGGTTTTGAAATATTTGCACAATATTTGCTTATATCTAATATGTGCAAATATTTCAAAGCCTGAAGACATCCAAAATTGGAAACACTTCTGTTCTTAAGCATTTCAGATAAGGGATACTCAATCCATATTTCATTGAGGATTTCTTTTCATATATGTTTATTAGTAATATTGGCCTTTACCTTTCTTCTTTACTTTTCTGGAATCTAAGTTGGGCTAGCCTAAGAAAATGAGTTAGGAAGTTTAAATTTGTCTGTGTTTTAAAAGGGTTTTCATATCATGGGCAATATTGCTTTCTTAAAGATTTGATGATACTCATCGATAAACTCATCTGAGTCTGTTACCTTTTGAGAGATCAATCTTTTGACTGCCTTTACTGTGTCTTCTATAATCATAGGTTGTTAGGGTTTTTTTCTTCTTTTTGAGCCAATTTTGGTTATACTTTCCTAGAAGAGTATCTGTCTATTCTAGATTTTCCAAAATTTTGGAATAACTTCTAGATAATATCCTCTTAAAAGTTATTTAATTTCTGTATCTGTCATTTCCTCATTTACTGATGTTTTCTTCTCTTTTTCTTTAAACTTCTTGAAGGTTTTTTCTGGGGCTTTTGTTTTTAAGTCTTTATAAGAACTTACTCTTGGTATTTTATTTATTAACTCAACTTTTCTACCCTCCAAAACCTAAATTTTATTTCTCGCCTCTCTGGTTTTCTAGTAATTACATGTAAAGCTACATGTTTTTCTGTGCATATCAATTTGATATCCCACAGGTGTAGATATAGTAGAGCTATTGTTATTTACTTTTTACATTATATTTCAACTTTGATTTCCTTTTTACCCAATTTCTACCTTTTGGGAATTTGTTGAAATTTTTTCTGTGGTCTCAGATATATAATTACTTGTTGGTAGTATTTAATGTGTTTGAAAATAATGTATATTATCTGGTTTTTTTGGTATAGAATTTTGTATATGCATGATATATGCTTTATATACATATATTTTAATATATAATTTAGATAATATATATAGTCTGGATTTAAATTATGCTGTTTTAATTATCTATATTTTACTCATATATTTTATTTTTCTTTTTTCTCAGATGGAGTCTCACTCTTGTCACCCAGGCTGGAGTAAGTGCAGTGGCGCCATCTCGGCTCACTGCAACCTCCGTCTCCTGGGTTCAAGCGATTCTCCTGTCTCCCCGTCCTGATTAGCTGGGATTACAGGTGCTTACCACCATGTCCAGCTAATTTTTGTATATTTTAGTTGAGACGGAGTTTTGCCATGTTGGCAAAGGTGGTCTTGAACTCCTAACCTCAGGTGATCTGCCCTCCTTGGCCGTCCAAAGTGCTAGGATTACAGGTGTGAGCCATCGTGTCCAGCCTTCTCATATGTTTTCTACATCTTTTTTCAGATTCTGTGAAAGATAGTTTAGGATCTCAGTGTGATTGTTATTGTATCCATTTCTCCTAAACCTCAGTTTATTTTCAGCTATTGTTTTAAGTACACAGAGGTTTGCTGTTATTTCTGCTTGATAGATTAAGTTTTTCAAATACAAAAAAGAGGGATATCTTTTTCCTTCTTTTCTAATGTCATTTTATTTTAGATGTAGGGCTAGATTTTCTTACTATTTCACCTAAGTTCAGATTAGTAGGTTTTTTTAATTCATGTATTTGTATAGGATATTATAGGACAGAGAGAAATAACTGTTTCCTTAGATAATACATGTAGCATGTAGCTTTCTAGATTTCCTTTAAAAGTTTGTTTTTAATCCATTTGAAAATTACTTTTGCTTTTACAGTATTATATAGGAGTCAATTGCTTATTCCAAAATGGATAGCAACACCACTTATTAAATAGTTTTTCTTTGTCTAACAGAATTGAACAACTTTGTCACATATCAAATTCTTGTGTAACCTAGGATCTGCATCTGAAATCTCTATTCTGTTCAACTGTTCTTTTTGTCTTTTTCTAAATCAATACTATATTTATTTGATTATTATGTTCTAATAATGGCAGAACAAGTTCCCTGTCCTTTAGAATATACTGTCACAGTGGGATCTTCAGAATGATTTTACTACCCTTCTCTTCTAAATTTTGAGTCCCTAATGTCATAATTCTAAGAAATCTTTCCCTCCCCAATTAAATTTAAATTTACATGAGTAACCAGTGTTTCCTTTTCTTGAATTCCATCTTGAGGTCTCTTTTCTAGTTAGTTTTCTTTTGCCCTGAAAGATGAATAATTAATTGACCAGGTAAAGGATCTCTGGAGGCAGTCTTTTATCTTAAGGTAGATATATGTTGTCTATCTCAGGGTGGATAGACTGGCTATTTCATTGCCAGTCTAGCTTTTTTCCTTTTAAGTAACTTGTTCTCTCTGCCTGGATATTTATATGATCTTCTGTGTATAGTTCAGGAACTTTACCAAGCATGTCTAATTGTCCAGCTTGGGACTTATTGAGCAGATTCCAGTCTTTCTCTAACTCAGGTAAAATTTTCTACTATTACCTGCTGAATAATTTTATTTTTCCATGTATTCATTTGTCTCCTTCTAAAACTCCCATTGTATGTTAGATTTCTTTGATCTGTTCTTTAAATCTTTTTCCTCATGATTTCCATTTATGAATGTTGGCTTTGTACTTTGAGATATTTCTTGTGCTTAGAGACCATCCTCCTTTTAAAACTATCATTTAATTTTTTTTTAAGAGACAGGGTATGGGGTATGGCTCTGTCACCCAGGCTGGAGTGGTGTCAGGATCATAGCTCACTGCAGCCTTGAACTCCTGGGTCCAAGTGATCCTTCTACTTCTGTCTCCTGAGGAACTGGGATCAAGCCACCATGCATAACTCTCATTTAAAAATCTATTTTAAAAATAATGTTATTAAACTTTTGGAAGTTATGGTGTATGTGCTGCATGTGAATCACCTTAAATGCTCTTATTTTTATTCATGTTTTCATCTTTCTTCTCTAGCATTTCTATTTTCCTAAAGGTATATTCTAATTACTCTGCTTATTTTCCTCCCATTGCTAGACCTCCTTACATAGGTTATTTTTCTTTATCAGCTCATTGAGTTCTAGTCTGTTTGTTGTGTGTCCTACACATTAGCAATCCTCCAAGCAGTAGGTAGTGAAGTGGCATTTCCTGCTGAAGTATATGAAGGATGTGTCTGGTCCCTTATCTCCCTGAGCTCTCTGGGAGATAATCTCTGGGTCTCAAGGGGGACTCAGTCCACCCATTCTTTCAAAAAGATACAGTACACTTACTTGTGGGCCAGAATTGACCTTCTTCCCTGGAGCCCACATATTCCTGATATTCAAGCTCTCCCGAGGTCCATCTGGTCCTCCAAACTGAGCTTCCAACATGAAGAAAGTTGCATATTGGTTCTCTTTTCTCTTTTCTTTGCTGGACCCCAGCAAAGCCCCAAGCCTCAAATACATCTACACCAGCTACTACAAGTCCCAGTGACCATCTAGCTTAAGAGAAGAGTAGAGGATAGGAGTGGCTCACGCCTATAATCCCAGCACTTTGGAAGGCCGAGGCATGTGGATCACGAGGTCGAGAGATGAAGACCATCCTGGCTAACATGGTGAAACCCCGTCTTTAAAAAAAAAAAAAAGGAAAAAAAAAGTAGAGGAAAAGGAACCTGTGTTGAAATCACCCATGCTTTTTATCATTTTCCCCCAACAACACAAGAACCTTAGTATGCTTTACTTCTTTTGGGTTCAGCAACCTTGTTTTCCTTTTGATCACCTCAAATTTGGCTTCCATATTATTTTTTTTAATTTATTAATTTTAAGTCTTGACCCTTCATTACTTAGTATTCTGTATGACGAAATGGGGAAAAATTAATAAAGCATGTCTGCTGCATACTGAAGTACAGTGGTTGCCTCAAAGGAAAAATTGTAAGTAGTTTGAGTTCCAAGCTAGTTACTATCTTTATGGCACATTTTTGCAGATTGTGGTGAAACTGATGTAACAAAATTAACCATTTTAAAGTAAAAAATCTAGTGACATTTAGTACATTCACACTGTTGTCCAACAGCCACCTCTACCTAATTCCAAAATGTTTTCATTACCCCAAAAAGAAACCCTGTACATAGGAAGCACTTGCTCCCCGTTTACCCGAAACCACTGACAGCCACCAATCTACATTTTGTCTCAATGGGTTTACCTATTGTACTTCCATATTATTATTATTTTTTTTTTTTTTTGAAAGAAAGAAAGAAAAAGAATAAAGAAGAGGAGGAAAAAGGAAGAGAGAGAGAGAGAGAGAAGGGGAGTATTGCTTTCTTGCCCAGGCTAGAATGCATTTTAGTAATGGGTATTGAAAACCTCTTTTATACCAATAATTATACTTGATGTAAGCAGGAAGGAATAAGGGAAGAAAATAACAAACGAGCAGCCAACCAATATTTCATTTAAACCTATGAAATGCTGTGCGATTACTGAGGAGTGATTTACTTCCAATTATGTAGTCACTTTTGGAATAGGTGTGAGGTGGTAATGTATGTTTTATGTATTTGAAGTGGAGAGTTCTATAAATGTTTATTAAGTTTACTTGTTCCGGGTCTGAGTTCAAGTCCTGGATGTCCTTGTTAATTTTCTGTCTCGTTGATCTATAGAATCGTTAGCTCTTCTTGTTACATTGATCCTTTTGCCATTATGTAATGTCCTTCTTTGCCTCTTTTGCTCTTTGTTGCTTTAAAGTCTACTTTATCAGAGGTGAGAATTGCATCTCCTGCTTTTTATTTATTTGTTTATTTTTACTCTCTGGTTGGTTGATAAATCTTCCTCCTTCTCTTTGTTTTGAGTCTTTGTGTATTGTTGCATATGAGATGGGTCTGAATGCAGCATACCAATGGGTTTTGGCTTTTTATCTGATTAGAATATATATAACTTTAATACTGGCATTTGATGCTAGCTGGCTGTTTTGCCCATTAGTTAGTGTAAATTTTTCGTTGTGTTAATGTTCTTTTCTTTTTGATGTATTTTTAGAAAGGCTGTTCCTTTATATGTATAGTGCTTCTTTCAGAAGCTCTTGTAAAGCAGGCCTGGTGGTGGTGAATTCTCTAAGTACTTGTTTGTTCGCAAAGGATTTAATTTTTCCTTCGATTATAAAGCTTAGTTTGGCTGGATAGGAAATTCTGGGTTGAAAGTTCTTTTCTTTAAGGATGTTAAATATTGGTCCCCACTCTTTTCTGGCTTGTAGGGTTTCTGCTGAGAGATCTGCTGTAAGTCTGATAGGTTTCCCTTTATGGGTAACCTGACCTTTCTCTCTGGCTGCCCTTAGTATTTTCTCCTTCATTTCAACCCTAATAAATCTGGCAATTATGTGCCTTGGGGTTGGTCTTCTTGAAGAATATCTTTGTGGTGGTCTCTGTATTACCTGGAGTTGAATATTACCCTGCCTTGCCAGGTTGGGAAAGTTTTCCTGAATGATATATCCTGAAGAGTATTTTCCAACTTGGATTCATTCTCTTCATACATTCGGGTACACCTATCAAACGTAAATTAGATCTTTTCACATAGTCCCATATTTCCTGGAGACTTTGCTTATTCCTTTTCATCCTTTTTTCTCCAATCTTGTCTTCTCGTTTCATTTCACTGAGCTGGTTCTCGACTTCTGATATCCTTTCTTCTACTTAATCAATTCGACTGTTTAAACTTGTGCATGCTTCGCGAAGTTCTCGTGTTGTGTTTTTCAGCTCCATCAATTCACTTATATTCTTCTCTAAATTGTCCATTCTCGTTAACATTTTGTCAAACCTTTTTTCAAGGTTCTTAGTTTCTTTGCATTGGGTTAGAACAAGTTCTTTTAATTCACAGAAGTTTCTTATCACCCACGTTTTGAAACCTGCTTCTGTTATTGGAACACACTCGTAATCTATTAAGCCTTGTTCCATTACTGATGAGGAATTGCGATCCCCTGTAGAGGGAGAGGCATTCTGATTTTGAGTATTCTCTGCCTTGTTACGCTGATTTCTTCCCTTCATTATATATTTATCCGTCTGTTGTCTTTGTAATTACTGACTTTCTAACTAGGTCTCTGAGCAGACGTCCAACTTGTTGATTCCCAGTGCCAAAATCTGAGCAATCCACTGTGCCGGCCAAAATAGCAGTGTTAAGATTGATGGTGCTTTTCTGCCCGGGAATCTCCGGACTCTGCACCAAAAACTGGCGCACTAAGGCACCAGCAAAACCGCCGCGCCGGCCACAAGAGTCACGCTGGCGACATGTGGGGCTCCTCTGCTGGGAATCTCCTGGTCCGTGAGCAACAAATATTCGTCTGAAAGTGTGGCGTCCTCTCGTTCTCTGCACTTTCACTGGGAACTATGAGCCCGAGCTGCTAGTGATCAACCATCTTGGATCTCTCCCTCCCATATTATTTTTTAATCAAATCTTGTAATTTAATTATTAAGTTCACCCTCCATGGTTTTTTATACACGTTTTAGTGTATCTTTTTGTTAGAATGCAACCTCAAAAAACTTTTTTCACAAAGGGCTGTAAGCTTATGGGTGGTAAGCTCTCTGAATCTTTGTATATCTGAAAACGTACTTCCAGTTTGACTGGGAGTAGAATAGATTTATCCCTAGGTCTCTTAAGATTGTTCCATTGTCTTATATCTAGTATTGTGGATAGTCTGGTGCTAATCTGATCTAATTTCTTTATCAGTCTCTCGCCCTCACTCATGAAAATTGTAAGATTATCTTTTTATCCTTAATGTTCTGAAAGTTCACCAAGATGTGTCTTTATTTTTCCTTCATCCTGATCAGTACTTTGTAGGCATTCTCAATTTGAGGACCAATGGGATACTTACTATTTCTTATTTCCTTCCTTTAATTCTTTCTGTTCTGTCCTTGTGGCACTTCTTTCGGGTGTATATTAGGACTTCTAAATCAATCCTCCATGTCTCTCTCAGTTTTTTATTGCACTGTCCTGTGGGATAATTCCTTAGCTCAGTCTTCCAACACACATTGACTCTAAAGCTATCTGCATTCTACTAATCAGCTGTCTGATGAGTTGTTTTGGGGTTTGATGTTTTGATTTGTTTGTTTATTAGCATTCAACACTTTTATATCTAAGATATTTAGTTGTTCTTCTTAAGGACCCATTTTGTTTCATGGATATGATTTCCTCTTGGTTCTCAAGAATTCGTTATATACGTTTTTAAGTCTCTTAGCACTATTAAGTTTTCTTGAGGTTAGCTCTTTGTTTTGAATTTGATGCCCTTATTTTATGGTGTAGGTTTTCCTCACATATTTAGTGATTCATGCTTGTTTGCTAATCTTATGCTTTAGGTTCCATGCTAGCCTTTCTGCGCATGTTATATTAATTCAGCCTGTTTCTGGTGATTTGTAGGGAAAGAGTACAGCACACAAATATTGAGTCTTCTAGAAATGGAGACTGTTTCCTTTTTTTTTTTTTTTTTTTTTTTTGCATGTTGTAGAGCAATCTCATGCCCTTGCCATGTCTGAACTAAAAGAGTCCCAGCCTCTTGAGCCCTTACCACCTGTTGTAGTGATCTTCCCATGCATGGTTTGGGTTAATTTCCTCTTTTAATTAGATTTCCTTTGTCTTCTGTTTTTTCAGTTATGATAATTTTTGATTAACCAAAATATGCTATTTTTCCCCCAACCCTGATATAGATTTAAATTTTTTATGTCAATTTTTAGGGATTAGAGGATTCTGCAGAATAGTCTTTTTTTTTTTTTTTTTGATAGAAGAACTGTTCACGTAAATACAAGTGATACATTATTTCCCTATACCACTGTAAAGTCAAGTCATAAGACATGGTAGTTATGCTTCAAAAGTGTTCTTTTTTAGCTGCCTCAAACCTCTTATTTTTTTTTCTGCGCTTACAAGTCCTTTCAGAGTCTCACAGCAATGTTGTCTTTCTACTCTCTACACCCACTGGATATGTATTTTTAGGAGGTACGTAGACAAAGATAAGGAAGAAAAGTATTTTTGTAAGATGTTAACCTAAAACATGAAGTGATTTAAATGAACACATTTTTTACCCTGTTATTTAAATTGTGTATTCTGCATTTTGCTTTTTTTGTTTGTTTTTAGAAGGTGACATTTATTGCTATTTCTCTTTGCTTAAGGTGGTAACCAGGCTGCTAATTTGGAATACTTGTAATGTTACCATTTCAGAACTAAAACATTACTTACCAAAGGTGAATGATACTGTGTAAATGTGGTTTTTGCAGACCCTGCTAATACTTTGTATAATATGTTACAGTTCATACATCATAGCTTCATGAGCCCTCTTCTCAGCTAGGAGGCCAATACAATGAAGACTTAAGGCCATTCACTAGGAAGATGGAACTTACATTTGCTCATGTATAGCGTTAAAGGTCTATTATCTCTGTTACACATCTGTTAGTGTCATATTTTCTGACAGAGCAGGCAAATGCACTTGCCCTTCTCTCTTTTCTTTTCCCTCACCACTCCCTCCCCTCCTTCCTTCCCTTTCCCTTTCCCTCTTTTTGTTTTTTTTTTTGAAAAGGTCTTCACCCAAGTTGGAGTGCTGTGTGCAGCATAGTCATAGCTAACTGCAGCATCAAACTCCTGAGCTCAAGTGATCCTCCCACCTCAGCCTCCTGAGTAGCTGGGACTACAACCATGTGCCACCACTCCTGCCTAATTTAAAAAAATTTTTTAGAGACAGGGTCTCACTGTGTGGCCCAGGCTGATCTCAAACTCCTGGCATCAAGCAGTCTTCCTTCCTCAGCCTCCCAAAGTGCTGGGATTATAGGCATGAGCCACTGCCTCAGCCCCTTTCTCTCTAAGACTAAAGCTAATGTGGCTGTTTGAATTGGTGATTGGGAGCTCTAGTATACAGTCTGCTGTGTGGTGTTTAAAAGGAAATCTCTTTCCTACATAGTTACTGCGAAAATCAAAGGTGATTTGATTTTGGTATTGCTGACGTGACAGTAAATTTAATTTGTATGAGAGAGAAGAAAGTTCTGGTAGTATTTATTCTTCATTTTTATTTCTAAACTCTTCTTCCTCTTCTTTAAAAATCCTCACCTTTGAAGCTCATGCCTTTAGACTATACCACTCACTACGCCTTTAGACTATACCACTCACTACTCCTTTAGACTATACCACTCACTACTCCTTTAGACTATACCACTCACTACTCCTTTAGACTATACCACTCACTACGCCTTTAGACTATACCACTCACTACTCCTTTAGACTATACCACTCACTACACCTTTAGACTATACCACTCACTACGCCTTTAGACTATACCACTCACTACGCCTTTAGACTATACCACTCACTACACCTTTAGACTATACCACTCACTACGCCTTTAGACTATACCACTCACTACTCCTTCTTACAGTTATCTAACAATTCCCCAGTATACCAAAGCCTGGAACATTTTTAGCTCCTGATTACTCTCTACAACATTACCCCATTCTAAATCTTGAGATGTTATCATCCAAGAGAAAGTGACATTAAAGCAAGTTACCAAAGAAGGTGAGGTAGTTAGCAGTGTAATTATCTTGGGGGAAAATATTGGGCTCTAGGAAGGTTAAGTGCAAAGGAGCATGGTTGGTGTTCAGAAGGGACAGCAAGAAAGCCACTGTGACTAGAGAGAAGCAGGTGGAAAAGTGGGAGATAGAGAAGTAATGAGCTGGTCACGTAGGGCCTCGTGTCATTGGAAGAAATGTAAGATCGAAAGATGTGTCTAACAAGCTTAGCCTTCACCCTTCCTTGGCCTCATACTCTCATGATGATGCTGTAAACCTTGTCTGTTTTCATAACTGCAGCCTTTTTCTCTGTTTCAGTATTCCTCCTCTCTGAACTATCCTTCTGATTTTACTCTTATACCCTGACCCCAGTAATTCTTCAACCTCACCAGAGCCTAACAGTCTGTTGATCTTAGCACCTTTAGCACCTTTTCACTGACTCTAAGCTGCCATCCACCTCCTCTGTGTTTTCCCTTACTCCCTTACCCAAATTATGTTCATCAGTCCGTCATCAAGATCACTCTTTTATAATCGCTCTTCCTTGTCACTCTCACTTTCTGTGCTCTCTTGGCAAAATCCCAACCCCAGTTAAACCATTCTCCACACTTAGATATTTTCCTCCATCTTAAAAGAAAAAACTTTTTTTTAACCCCTGCCTTTCTCCAACTATCAGTCATTTCTGCTTTTCCTTTTAAACCAAAACTTCTTGCTATAGCCAGATATCATTATAATATAATGGGAATTTTAAACTCTCTCTGACAAGAGGTTAACTTTTAAGAATGAACAGCAAAAAAAATCAATCAAAAACCAATAAACAAATACTAACAACTCCTTTCTAGGTATGGTGATAAACCCTGCAGTTTGACCCAAGAAAGGGTTAAGACAATCACAGTAATCCTTTTCCAGTGACTGTTTAGGAAGGGGCATGTCTACCATGGCTGCCAATGACAATATGGGAGAGATCAGCCTAAGTTAATCTGATATTGTAGAAAATAACTGGAGTTGTTTTCTGTAGACCCTAATCTGATATATCACTAGAGAACTTCTTTCTTAAGAAGTTGCTGTGTGTCGGGCATTGTTTCAAATATTTTACATATATTAATCTTTATTCTCACAGCAGTCGAGTGAAGTAGAAAATACCATTTTTACAATGAGAAAAATCAGGCATAAAGACCGACTTTCTCAGTAACTGATCAATAGTAAGCTGAAATAAAAAAATACAGTTGGTCTGGCATCAGAGCCTATGCCCTTTACTATTAGGATCTCAAGCAAAATGTGTTTTAAATGTGAGTTGTCCTGCAGACGTGCTAGCAGTACACTCCAGTTTGCAAGAGTGAGTATACCCTACTCCAGTCCTCGTTCCTCATGAGGAGTAGTGCTAATAGGTTTTGGCTGTTGGGCATTGCGTTTGTTTTAAGATGGAGTTTGGCATGTTATCAGAAGGTTAAAAGTGATTGCTTCTAGGCTGAGCCTTCTTTCTGTCTTGTAACCTTAGCACTTTCTGGTTTCTTTGTGCTTTGCATTTCTCTCTTACCTCTCATGTAAGTTCAGCTCAACACCGCCTCTCTCTGATAAAAGCATAAACTCTACCTTATCCTATCCCTACCACATAGTAGGCCAAGCAAGAACCAGAGTGGGGTCTCCCTGATTGATCTCTAGTCCAGAAAGAAAGAATCCTGGAGCTAAATAGATTGGTAACCAACAAGACTTCTTTGTCTGAATTGCTCCTTCTGCAGCTACTACTTTGGAATCTGTGGTGGCAGTAGGTGGTAGATTTTTTTTTTTTAATCAGGTACTTGTGCTTTCTATCAAAGGGTTACCCCCTACTAATGACATAATTTTAAAAGCTTTCAATTGGAGCTGTTTTCTATAGACCCTAATCTGATACATCCCTAGGGAAGTTCTTTCTTAAATAATTGCCTGTAATCCATTATTTATTTGTCACTCCTTTATTGTATTTATCTTACATTCTTTGTTATATTTATCCTTTGGGAGAGGAAGAAATTCAGTTAAACATTTAGTGTGGATATTTTGTAACTATTGATTTAGAAAATTTTAAACAATAAATCATCAAAATCGTCTTTTAAGTTTTAAGAGCAAGGAAAAATCAGAATAACTTTGGCTGACCTCTCCCACATTGTCATTGGCAGACATGGCAGACATGCCCCTTCCTGAACAGTCACTGACACGGGATTACTAGATTGTCTTAACCCTTTCCTGGGTCAAACAAATTGTAGCGTTTATCACCATACTTAGGAGTTGTTAGTGTTTGTTGTTTATTGGTTTTTGTTTGATTCATTTTTTTTGTTCATTCTTAAAAGTTAACCTCTTGTCAGAGATAGTTTAAAATTCCCATTATAAAGAGCAGGCAGATTTTTTCAGTCATCTTGTTAGCCCCCTTACCCCATTACAGTTCAGAGAGAGTTTAAAATTCCCATTATAAAGAGCAGGCAGGTTTTTTCAGTCATATTGTTAGCCCCCTTACCCCGTTACAGTTCTACCTTTCTGAACCCTCACTGGTCTTAATTACATTCCAGTAAGAAAACTGCTGAAATGTCGCTAGTTTACAATGAAAGGTCCAGTCTCTACAAAAGGAACTGATATTAATATGAAATTACTAAAATAATAATTTAAGAAAAGAATTGACCTACAAAACTACCATGATGGAATGAAAATCCAACTGTTTCCCAAGTGATTACTTTCTACTGTGGAGGTTTTATTTCTTAAAAAAGGATAAAAGCTGAGTGATTTTATCAAACTGGCCTAAACTTAATGAACAAACTCCAGTGGTCCTTTAGAAGTAGTATCTGAAACATGTGTCTGTTTGGTTCTAAAGAAAAGGTATAACTTTGTTGGGAGAGATTTGACTTAAGAATTGCAAGTCCTCTATGCTTTTAAGTGAGTTGATCCCTTTTACTAGACATCTGTCCTAGGGCTTTGGCCTAATTAATTTTAGCAAATAAAGCATTTTCATATTAATGACTTAAAGAAAATCAGTATTATCAAGGATTATGAAGACCAAGATCGTAATTTAAGAATCTGTGACCCAAGGTCTTACTGTGATAAATCCAGTTGTACCTGTGTTGGATACAGGAAAGGGCTTTTTATGTCTGTAAAAGGTAAATGTTAATCTTACAACAGATCCTTCAGGTTCATGCCAGTAGTGTGGATAAGAATAAAAGATAAGTTGAACAAGAAAGACACCAAAGGGATTATATATTGAGTAGGAGCTGTAGAGAACATGATGAGAGATTTGATAACCTGCACAGGTCAAAGAGAATGTAATATCTAAAAGAACATCAGAGATTCTAGAACTAGCACTAGGGGGTGTTAGAAAGGAGCCTTCTGTGAAAGCAATTTCAGACTCAACACAGTGGACATGCTGGAAGTGCCAGCCAGGGAAAGGAAAACAAATTCTGCTTCCTATGGACCAGGGCTGAGGGAGAAGGGGGTGCTCCAGAAAACATTCATTAAAACCTATGAAGGCAGAAAGAGAGCGTCAGTTTTGAGAATAGCTCTATGTGTCATTTTCACAGATTTTCACACAGCTACTGTCTCTGGTATTACAACATTGAGAAACACCCAAATCATAAAACCATAGTTCATTTTTCCCTTTACTGAATAAATATAACTTCCCCCTGACCATAGGAAGAATAAAATTATGCAAGTAGAAGACGTTTTTTCATGTTTTAAAAAAGAAACAAATGGTATGCCTACTGTGGTCAGATGATGCCAACAATGATTATGATGAAGGCAACGTTAAAGCCTAGTGGTTGTTAGCAGAGCGAAGCTGGGGATTAGTAGTGGAAAGAGTGCTAACCCAGGTATCAAAACTTGATTCTAGGCCTGGGGTTTGCCCTGCTTTAGCCAATACAAGACCCTAAATTCACAATTGATTTAGTTCCTTATCACTAAGAAGACCACCTGATCTTGTTTTTCCACCTCTAAAATTATATAATTACAACAGAAAAGTGTCTAACACTAATAAAGTTGGCTTGAAAAGTATGAAGATGATGAAAAATAGCATATAAAACTAAGGTATTGTTTTAATTAAGTTTATTTTGATAGGTTTATGCAACAGTGAATGTTTTCTGGAAACCATGCCTCTGAAAGGGATGCAGAGTTCATTTTGGTAAAGATGAAAAGCAGGACTGGTAGCACATCGTATCACCACATGGAGGCTAGCAAATTAGACACAAAGCCAGACAAAATCACAGGGAGAGCCATAAATAAAAGAGAGTCTTAATGTGATTTAAATACCGTGACTGAGTTGCATTCAGTGTCTGCCTGGTCACCAAGTCCAATGCGACATCATCCTCTATAGAGATGTATTCTAGCAAAAGACTTCTGCATCCACCATCTGGTCCCTGACTAAGAGCGCATCTCACTGAATGACACATAACCCAGTGGGATGCACCAAATTTGCTTAACCATGAGCACATCATCTTCTCATAACAAAAGCTGAATATGACCCTAATTTTATATTCTGTAAACTGTGTTGTGGAAATTATTAAAATAACTGTCTTCTAGTCCTGTAAACATTGATCTTTTTTCCTTTATTGAAGCCAGAATTTAAATTTAAAAAAATACTGCAAATTTCAGTTTAAGAAGCCAGATATCTTTCAAAATGTATCCTTTATGTGGTAAAATAGAGAAGTAATAACATTGTTTTTAGTTAAGTAAAACTAAAGTACTACTTCTGACTAGGTAATCTGACCTTCCAAACACAGGAGTTTGATCAGAGAGTTCCAAATATTAGAGTGTCTGTCCTCTGTCAGAACTTTCTGGGAAGAGTGTGTCAAATGGGCGCTACTCAGGAGAAACTTCTAAGGTTTTAACCTTTTAATTTATACCTTAAAATGAGATTTCAGGCATGTTTCGAAATAAAGGCAATCACATCCTTTTAAGTAGAGCCTACTGGGCTTCTTATATCCTGTATTATTTTGGAAACATTTTGCACTTCAGGAGCAATAGTATGATTTGCCTAAATGGAAAATACTCTTTCTTTAGTACTTCTTTGGCATTCCTCAGACTGTTAAATATTTTGTTGGCTCTTGAGCAAGAAGGAGATAACTTATTTCAAACGCACCCCAAATGTACAGATCTCTGTAAAAAGAACAAATTTTGGTGGTCTGTGGTCCTCTTTCTGACAAAAACAGATGCTAAAGAATGAGCATGATATGGAAATTGGAATGAAATTTAAAATAATCATTTTCTTCACCAGGTTCTATAAAACTGTGACCCTTTATTGAAATGAGAAAACCTTGCTGAAGAACTGAGCTGCAATTAGTACAGAGGATATATAAGCAACATTCTTCAGACAGCAAACTCTTTTCTTTTTTCTTTTATTTTTTGTAGACATGGAGGTCTTGCTGTGTTGCCCAGGCTGGTCTCAAACTCCTGGCCTAAAGCAATCCTGCCTCAGCCTCCCAACGTGTTGGGATTACAGGCATGAGCCACTGCATCCCTCCTAGACAGCAGACTCAAAAAGGAAGGAAAATAGTCTGATAAATGAAAAGCAAAAAGTTGAAAATGATATGAGAAAAAAAGTTAATAAATTTTATTGCCAATTTATTTCATGTAAACTGTTGATTAAACACCAGAGTGGAAATAGAGCATATGACTGGTAAGGCAAGAAGCAATACAAGATTCCCAGGAAAGCCTACTGAAGCTGGACTTCTTCAGGGCTACAGGCATTAATAACATGTCTCATACTGTGTTTCAAGAATTGACCTGAATTGTCGAAGCAAATGATATTTATGGGTTTTGAGGTGAATGAAAACTATAAAACATACTAATGCTTGTATTTTCAGATGTCTAGTCACTTGGACTTCCTACCCTGGAAAAACGAAAACTTATTTAATAGAGCAGTAGGCCTGGTAATGGCAGTTTTAACATTTTTAAAGAACAAAGCCTGTTCAGCCAGTCTCATACAGGGCCCTAAGCTTCTGTCTTGAATGTAAGCTCCACCCGGGTACAAATATGAAGGGCCATTATGTGGAAGACGGTGATCAGCTGTTCTCTATCTCCCCTGAGTTCCAAACAATAGGTGGATATAAGCTTCAGTGTTAGGGATTTGGGCAAGGAATGAGGAACAATATTGTAAATTGAAGTGGGTTACTGAGTGAATCTTACTCTGTGGAAGTCTTTTAAAAACTCATTACTGTCCACCACAACATTTATTGTCTATCTGTGACATGGGTAGCCCTGTAGTAAGAAATGTGATGAGTTACACAAGAAAGAGAATCCCCAACATGGAGAATCATCAATACAAACATCAAATAACAAGATAGAAGCACAAAAATTCATGACAAAAATGAAAGCAACATGTATATATCAACCTAATGACAGCATTTAGCTAATTCAACTGGAAATTTTCTCAGTGCTTTTGGAATAGTAAGGGAGTCTAAAAAGTTTTTAGCTTTGTCAGTTGACACGATTTTGAAATGAGTCTGATTCTCACTGGCATTTCTAATCTGTATACAGTTTCTGGAAGAGCCTTCTCCTGGAGAGAATTTTCAAACAAACATTTGGCATCAGTAGAATGTTTTTTAATCAAATTATCTGTTTTTTATAGAACAGCCTTTGATTTCCAGAAGTCAAGCTGTCATAGAGACTGAGAACCTTAGGGCATTAGACCGGCACCAGATATATTACACTGAAGGCTGGGATTCCAGGGATCTAAGATTCCTGACTAAGATTGAAGTACTGCTGCTGATACAGATCCAGGAAGATATTAGTGGTATTTTAGATTAAAATTTTAAGACTTCAAACCACCTGTTAACAACTGTACCCTCTTGTACTTTAAGAATCATGGATTCAACATGATTCCATAGCAGTCAAGAAGTTTAGTCTGGGCCAGGCACAGAAGCTCACACCTGTAATCCCAGCACTTAGAAGGTTGAGGTGGGTGGATCACTTGAGGCCAGGAGTTTGAGACCAGCCTGACCAACATGGCAAAACCCCATCTCTACTGAAAAAAAAAATACAAAAATTAGCCAGGCACGGTGGCATGTGCCTATAGTCCCCAGCTACTCAGGAGGCTAAGGCAGGAGAACCTCTTGAATCCGGAGGCAGAGGTTGCAGTGAGTTGAGATTGTGCCACTGCAGCCTGGGTGACAGAGTCAGACTCTGTCTCAAAATAAAAAAAAATGTAGTCTGATGCAGTGGTGTGCCAGTCAATGTTTAACATCTGGTTTTTCAGGCAAGAGTTGGGGGTGGTCATGTGCACAGGTACCTAATGTGTAGCATTTGCCAGTTTCTATGATGTAAATGCTCTCGCTGTGGCTGACTGCAAGCTACCAAAATGATGTCACCAAAAGCAGAGTTAGGAAGAAATGTGCACACTCACCTCTCATTGCTCCAGCACATCAGTGGTCCTATGTCAGGTATACATAGAACATCAAAGTTCAGAATCATCACTTCGACTGTCATTCAGTGACAGCCACCATTGTCATTACCAGGTAGAACTTCTATGTTGTCGCAAACTCTGTAAAAGTGAACCAAACACAAGACTTCTCAGAGCTATGTTTTTTAAATCATAGAGACTAATATTTAGCAAAAAGATTCCCCCATGATACTGCTCTTTGTGGTATATCACCCAGGCCCTTAAATGTTCTGGTTGCTATAAACAGAAAATGAGTTTACTAGTCAGCAGAACTGATTCTTAGGAGCAGTAAGCCCAACCTTCAAAATAAAATAGTTTGGATGTTCTAGTTTGGATTTTAATATTTTGGTGTCTAAAAACACATTGAGAAATACTATGTACCACGTCGATAAAAGCTCAATTAGAAGCATTTCACAGCAATTCCAGGGTATTATTTACTCGCTAATTTTTTGAAAGAGCAGAACTGTTCAGTTAACATGTCAGTGTGTGGCCCGCCTCCTGTCTTCATTCTCGGACCTCCAAGTATCTTTGTGACTCCAGGAAACGTATCTCTCTTATCTTCAGTCTTGATGTAAAAGAAACAAAAGGCATTAACTTCTCCAGTGCCTGAATGCCCAAATGGCTGTTGTTCCTGCCTAGAAATTAGATATTGTGTAAGAACTGGAACCTCTAGTCGCCTTCACATTTACTTACGAATTTGTTTTTTGTGTTTAAAAGACAAAACCATTTGGGAACTGCAAGAACTTCCCCTAAACCTTAGGAGAGAAAGCAATAGATTCTTAGGACATACTCACTCCCATCGTAAGATGGCCAATATTCATACAAAACTAGTAATGGTGCTCATAATATTATGCTTTCATTTCCATTCACAGCAAACTTGCACACGTTTGCTCGCCGATCTTCACAATAGTCCTCAGAGAAGCCATTTTACAAATCTGGAAAGTGAGGCTCAGGAGAGCTAAAATCACCTGTCCAATGTCTAGTAACACGTGCTGAATTTTGAGTATTCATCTTCTGACTACTAAATATGTATTTCCTTCCCACTACACAATGCCGAATAACACTGGTCACATTGTTCAGTCTCAGCTTCTCTACCAATGATTAGTACTGTATTTATTCAATAAGTAGGTAATAGGTACTATCTGTGGTGAGGCATAATGGAATCCGCCAGGATGAATAAAACATCACCATTGTCCTAATACAGTTTTGTTTTTAGGCTGTTATGTGGTTGGATGGGATTTCTTTTTTAGCTACTTATTTAACGTAAATAATCTGCTCAGTTGCAGTTGATGAACACATCTCTAAGTCAAAGAGTTTTTACCACTTTCAGGTACATCTGTATGTTTTTGCATTGCTATAAAGAAATACCTGAGACTGGGTTATTTATAAAGAATAAAGGTTTAATTGGTTCTCTATTCTGTGGGCTGTACAAGGTTGGTGTCGGCATCTGCCTGACTTCTGGGGAGGCCTCAGGGAGCTTTTCCCATGGTGGAAGGCAAAGCAGGAGCAGCTGTGTCACTTGGTGCCTGCTGGGTCACAGTTCATCCTCATGACCCAGACACCTCCCACCAGGCTCCACCTCCAATGCTGGGGATTACATTTCAACATGAGGTTTGGTCTGGGACAAATATGCAAACTATATCACTGCACATCCAAGATGATACTCAAAATTTATTTCTTCACTGAATTTTTCCCTGACACAGTTAACGACAATGCGACCCAATCTTCTTAATTGCTTTGGGTTAACAGTGCTATTTTGCATTGCTGTGAGCTAACAAAATGTGGGCTAATGAACTAGATTCATTGGCAGGTTCTGACTTGGTTGACATGAGCCACTGGTAAGATGACAGTGTAGAAGAAGGCAGGAAGGAGGAGGAGGAGGAGGAAAGATCTTAGTTAAATCAACACTAAGATCTCAATCTTTGCAGCTACCCAAATAAGAAATAATAACATACAGAGGGCCTCCTGATCATTCGTCTTAGCATCACATTTTTATTCTCCTCTGATATAAAAAGAAAAATAGTAGAGAATGAGTCATTAGTGATATTATTCTGAAGCCACACAGGAAGACTTCAGAATAACATCATTCATGACTCATTTCTGCAGTCCCCAGCTTAGTCCACCCTGTGGTACTAAAAAATTGCTAAGATACTTTTGATAGCTAGAGTTGTACGCTCTATATATGGATGAAAGGAGTTACTAAGGGAATCTTACTGCTTTGGTAATGGAGACTGATGATGGATCTTCCTGATTCACAAAGCACAGTGTTACCAATGAACTTTGAATTTGACACACAATGAAGCAGTGGCTCTCCTTGACGTGAAGGGATATACTGACAACGTAAGTGTTCCTCTGAGATATTTATTCCCTGCAGCTCTTTAGTGGATGCTGTTAGGAAGTAAGGAGTTCTACGAAAGAGTCAGATCACATCACAAAAAAGACTGCCTCGCTAGAGGTTTTCCAAGGCAAACCCTTTCCCTCAAATTCTGAATGCGTGGTGAGGCCTGGGCTTCTGCCAGGGTGTGGAGGTATAGAGATGTGTTTTCTAAACACTAGGAGAGCCAGACCTGGAACCACAGTTCTGTATTTCTCATATGCCAAGTTTTATAAATGGAAGCCAGACCAAGAGGCATGGTTTGTGTATAGAACGACCAGATGGCACCATGTGTGGAACCAAAGAGCATTTATATCCTCTAAAAGGTGGATGCTGGTTCTAAGTCATCTTAGTTTATAAAGGATACCTTCTAAAACATCTCAGCTCAATGATCAAGAAGGAAATGAAAGAAAAACTGTATTCTAATGGCGGATACTTTTTTTTTTTTTTTTTTTTTTTTTTTTTTTACGGAGTCTTGCTCTGTCACCAGGCTGGAGTGCAGTGCCATGATCTCGGCTCACTGCAACCCCTGCCTCCCAAGTTCCAGCAATTCTCCTGCCTCAGCCTCCCGAGTAGCTGAGACTACAGGCATGCACCACTACGACCAGCTAATTTTTCTATTTTTTAGTAGAGACGGTGTTTCACTATATTGGCCAGGCTGGTCTCGAACTCCTGATGTCAGGCAGTCTGCCTGCCTCGGCCTCCCACAGCGCTGGGATTACAGGCATGAGCCACCGCACCCAGCCTGGATACAGCTTTTTTAGGCTTGAAAGGTGGTGTGATTTGGTGACATTTCTAAACTATTAAAAACCAATGTGTTCATAAGCTATTTCTAGGAGAGATTGAAATAATTGTTAAGCTATGATGGGGTGAGGCAGGGAAAGGGGTGCAGAAATCTTAATAAAAATTAAATATTATGTTGGGGAGGACCAAAGAAAAAGCATCAAAGGGTAAGTATAAATACAGAACTAAATACCAATGTCCATGTATCTAAGGAGAGAACATCACTTTCTATTCACAATGTAATTAGGTGAAACTACATGAAGTTGCTGATATTCAACCATCTTTGACCTAAAAAATGCTCATGGAAAATGGTTCAATTTAAAGTAGAAACTGTTGGAAACAAGGTAAATGTATAAGATATGTAAAAAGCTCTCTAAAATTATCCCTTGGCTTACTAAACGTAGAATGCTAGAAAAACAGTAATCCAAAATAAATTATTTTAATGATAGAGTCAACTCATTAATCCTAAATATTTATGGATTTTTGGTCCAAAGTATTCTATGTATGCACAGGGATGATTTGAGGAAACAGCAGATTTAGAGAGAAAGCAAGTCTAGTTAAGCAGGCATTTTTTATTAACCTCAAAGAAATTTAACACCAAGCAGTATTTCCCATTTTTCAGAATCTAGAGGAAGATAACTGTAGAAAAGGGGCATGTGCTGGCGAGGATCAGTGTCTTCCTGCACTCGTGATACGGAACCTCCTCAAGCTGTGGAGTCTCATTATAACTCTGACCTGCGATAGCACCCACAGTCCACCACCACCCTACAGCAGGAGAGGTAATGGGTTTCTGTGAGCAAACAGGTGTTGTTGGACCTGGCTGTGACAGCCTTGCTCTGGCCCATCCAGGCACAGGTGGGATGTGAACTCTGTCTGAGGAGGGCCCATTGGCATGTTAGACCTGTCAGTGCTCACTTGTGGTTTCTTGGTCATTTGAGACCAGCTGTCTGTTTACTAACAGCTCTTAAGAGTACTTTCTGGTTGTAAACATAGGGGGAAAGTAGGCTAGACTTTTGGAAGGAATATTGAGTAAAAATATAACTTTTTTTTTTTTTTTTTTTTTTGAGGCGGAGTTTCACTCTTGTTGCCCAGGCTGGAGTGCAATGGCACAATCTCGGCTCATCCCAACTCTGTCTCCCAGGTTCAAGCGATTCTCCTGCCTCAGCCTCCTGAGTAGCTGGGATTACAGGCATGTGCCACCACACCGGCTAATTTTGTATTTTCAGCAGAGACAGGGTTTCTCCACATTGATCAGGCTGGTCTCTAATTCCCGACCTCAGGTGATCCACCCACCTTGGCCTCCCAATGTGCTGAGATTACAGGCGTGAGCCACCGCGCCCAGCTAAATATAGCATTTTTCCTATATTAAATTTAAGAGTAATATGATGTATAAAGGAGGAGGCAAAATAACATCTTTATAGAATTTTTATGGGGTAAAAAGGGAAAGAGAAAATATCAAATTCTCCCAAAATTATGGGAAAGTACTATGGGGATAAACCAATTCTTTAGTATAGTTTTGATCCAGAAATAGGCATTTATGAGGGACTAGACAGTTTATGATGCTTTTTTCATACACAACCATCCTCATAGGGCTTCTATGACATGGTTATCATTCTCTTAATCTTACAGAAAAAGAAACTGAGGCATCTTCCTAGAAGTTTAGTGACTTCTCCAGGGTCATAATTAGTAAGCCAAAGAGGGATGTTTCAAATGTAAGTTTCACTGAAGTTTATTGCATGGTAGAAGGAAAACATCCATGCTTTGGTATCATACATACCTAGGTTTGATGCCTGGTACTGTTTCTTATTGTGTTAACTTCATTTCTTTTTCTCAAGTTACCCTCTCTGACCTTCAGTTTCATCATATGCAAAATGGCAGTGATAATCCCTTTTTAAGAAAGTTGTTGTGAAGATTAAAGGTAATATATAGAAAGTCCATAAAACATTGTAGGTACTCAAAAGACGATAAATTTATAAAAATTTAAAACATCTTCTCTTCTAAAGTCAACATTAGAAAATGCAAAGGCAAGCCACAGACTGGGAGAATACATGTCTTCAAATATATATTTCTTTAAAGAAGACTTGTATCTAGAAAAAAAGTAACTCATAACCAATAATAAAATAAATGGCTTAATTTTAAAATGAGCAAAAATTTGAACAAATGAAGATATGTAAAAGAAGATATATAAGTGGCCAATTGTCATATGAAAAGACATTCAATATCATTAATCAGGAAAGTGAAAATTAAAACTACCACTTTGTTCCAATTATCTAGTATGTGACAACCCAGCTCCAAATATAGTGGCTTAAAAACAATGACAACACATATTTTACCAACATACTTGCAAACTGGTACGGCTTTAGGAGGGACAGCTCACCTCTGCTCCATTAGGCATTAGCTGAGGCCACTTGAATGCTGGGGCTGGAATTAATCTGAAATCTCATTCACTCGCTTGTCTGGTAGTTGATGCTAGCTGTTAGCTAGGATGATAACGGGTTATTAGCTGAACACTTGCACATGGCCTCTCAATATAGCCTGAGATTATTTTCAACATGGCTAGATTCTAAGAGCAAGCATCTCAAGACAGAGAACCAAGTAAAAGTTATGTCACTTTTTAAAATCTAGCCTCAGAAGTTAAAAGTCACACACCAAGATTCTATCTTAGTCTATTCATTAAAAGCAAGTCATGACCAGGCGCGGTGGCTCACACCTGTAATCCCGGCACTTTGGGAGGCCAGGGTGGGCAGATCAAAAGGTCAAAAGATTGAGACCAACCTGGCCAACATGGTGAAACCCCGTCTCTACTAAAAATACAAAAATTAGCTGGGCGTGGTAGTATACGCCTAAAATCCCAGCTACTCAGGAGGCTGAGGCAGGAGAATCACTTGAACCCAGGAGGTGGAAGTTGCAGTGAGTCGAGATCACGCCATTGCACTCCAGCCTGGCAATAGAGCGAAACTCTGTCTCAAAAAAAGAAAGCAAGTAACTTAAAGCTGGCCCATATTTAAGGGAAGAGAAAGAGTGGCAAACATGTTTATAGCAACCACAGTCTGTCACACAGTATTTATTTTTCCTATGTCATGCAGAATATATTCAAATCTCCCTAAAGACTCTAACAGTATCAGAACCAAGTTCAAAGTCAAAGATTTCACCGTCTAAATCATATCCAGACGCAGCTGAGGCTCCTTGGATATGGTTCCGTACATACAGCTCCTCAAGTACAGTTCTCGATGTGAAGACCTGTTAACTAAAAGGAAATCTTCTCTCCCCCTCCCCCAGCATACAATGGTAGGGCAGGAAAACTGCTTTAGATCCATTCAAAACAGTGGAAAATGAAGTACACAGAAGTTATTGTTCCATAGACTCAGAAATCTGGTAGGGCACATGTTGCCAGTTTCTTGAATCTTACTTAGCCCTACTGCCTGGGAACGATTCCCTACAGCTCTTGGCTCTTCCCCTGGGCTTTTTGTCATCTTTTCTTGAATTTAAGAGTCATCCTTCCTTGCACATAAGAAATGGTCTATGAATCTGCTGAATAGATTTCTCAGCCTGCTTCCTGACCTCAGTAGTTTTGAGATCCAAAAGTTTCCTATCATTTTGTGGTGTCTCAGTCTCTTTCAGTTCAAGCTGTGAACATCTTTTAATATTCCTTGCTCACATTCCCACTCCCCAGCTCAGCAGTTGCCTTAAAAATAACAGTCCACAGGCCAGGCACAGTGGCTCACGCCTGTAATTCCAGCACTTTGGGAGGCCGAGGTGGGTGGATCACGAGGTCAAGAGATCGAGACCAGCCTGGTCAACATGGTGAAACCCCGTCTCTACTAAAAATACAAAAAAAATTAGCTGGGCATGGTGGCGCGTGCCTGTAATCCCAGCTCCTCAGGAGGCTGAGGCAAGAGAATTGCCTGAACCCAGGAGGCAGAGGTTGTGGTGAGCCGAGATCGCGCCATTGCACTCCAGCCTGGGTAACAAGAGCGAAACTCCGTCTCAAAAAAAATAAATAAATAAAAATAACAGTCCACAATCCATGCACTCAAGAGAGCAGAATGGGTTTCATTCACATAGAATTATTTGACCTGTCTGGTGGCTTCCTGAAAGATCAGCTGGAAAGGCTTCTCTTTATTTAACTTGACTCAGAACTTGTCCAGTGCTAAAGCTGCCACACAAGTGGCATTTGTTGAAACATTTACAGAAAAATGTTTCAGTGGCTGCTGCTGGTGATGATGGATAACAGTTGGGGCAAACCTCAGACTAATGAAAAAGTTTGAGATTCAAGGCTGGGAAAAGATGTTCACATGGGCTTTGAAAAACTCGACATATTTCTTGCACTATAGATGGCCACACACATGGCATAGGGCTCTGTGCATGCTCAGGAAAGACCCAAGAAGGCCCTATGCTATCACCTCTGGATGACCTTGAGGCTCTGCATAACCAGAAAGTGAAGGCTAAGGCAGAGTTGTAACTGCCTGCCTGAGTGCTAAAGATGTGCCCCAACATACACAAAGCTCCTTAGCAAAGACAGATTTTTTTTTGGTTCAAGGCATTTAAGGAAATCTCAGTGCAATTATTAACTGACCACTAAATTAACCAAACAGAGACTGCAGTGACATCACACAACAGAGAATATAGCTTTATGGGACTAGTTCAGAAAAGTTGCCAAACAATAACTACTACCATAATCAGCAACAACAAACCCTGAGAAAAGTGAGATCATCTGATTCTCTCATTTGCCATATTGTATTATTCAATATGCCCAGTTTCAACAAAAATTTACAAGGCACACAAAGAAACAAGAAAGAATGACTCACACTCAGGATACAAGTAATCAATAGGAAATGTCCAGAAGAGGCTCATTTGTTGGACTTTCTAGAAAAAAACTTCAAATAAGCTATTTTGAATATGTTCAGAGGAGACCACATTTAAAGAACTAAAGAAGAGTAAGAATGAGATCTCACAAATAGAGACTATCAATAAAGAAATAGAAGTTATAACAAGTAAACAAATAGAAATTCTGGAGTTGAAAAGTACAATAACTGAACTTTAAAAGTACAATGACTGAGCACTTTACTAGAAGTGCTCAATAACAGATTTGAGTTAGCAAAAAGAGAATCAAAATGAGTAGATCAACTGAGATTAAGCTGAGAAACAGAAAGAAAAATATTAAGAAAAGCGAATAGTCTCAGAGACCTGTGGTAAATCAACAAGCATACCAATATAAGAATAATGGAAGTTCTGGAAGGAGAGAGAAGAGAAAGAGAAGGGCAGAAAGAATATTAGAGAAAGTCATAGTCATTGCCCAAAATTGATTAAAAACTTAACCTACACTTCCAAAAATTTCAACAAACTCCAAGTAGGATAAACTCAAAGAGATTTTTATACCTAGACATATAATCAAACTGTCAAAAGCCAAAGAGAAAAAATTTGAAAGTAGCAAAAGCAACTCGTCACATACAAGAGATCTGCTATAAGATTAACAGCTGATTTATCCTCAGAAACCATGGAGGCCAGAAGGCAGTGTGACGTGATTACCTAAAATACTGAAAGGAAAAAACCTGTCATCTACTAAAAATTCTATGTCCGGCAAAACTATCCATCAAAAATGAAGAAGAAATTGAGATATTCCCAGATAAACAAAACACAGAGTATGTTGCTATCACATTTTCCCTACAAGAAATGCTAAGGGGAGATTTTTAGCAAAATAGATATAAACGACATGACTCAGCTATATGCTGTGTTTAGGAGACTCATTTTAGAGTTAAATATACAAATAGGTTGAGAGTAAAAGGATAAAAAAAGATGTTCTATGTAAACAGCAACTAAAATAAAGCTGTAGTGTAGAGATACTAATATATTAGTATCTTATAAGACACAATAAATGTTAAAACAAATGTTGTTACTAGAGGAAAAAAGGACGGAACATCAACCCATCAAGAATATATGACACTTATAAGCATATATAACATATACAACAGAACCCTGAAATATATGAAGCACAAACTGACAGAAAGGAGAGATAGTTCAAAAATGTCAAAAATAGCCAGGGGCAGTGGCTCACACCTGTAATCCCAGCACTTTGGGAGGCCAAGGCAGGCGGATCACAAGGTCAAAAGATTGAGACTATCCTGGCTAACATGGTAAAACCCCATCTTTACTAAAAATACAAAAAATTATCCAGGCATGGTGGCACATACCTGTAGTCTCAGCTACTCAGGAGGCTGAGGGAGGAGAATCACTGGAACCTGGGAGGCAGAGTTTGCAGTGAGCTGAGATTGTGCCACTGTACTCCAGCCTGGGTGACAGAGTGAGACTCCATCTCAAAAAAAAAAAATCCACTTTCAGTAATGCATAAACAACTAGACTGAAGATTAGTAAGGAAATAGATACCTTGAACAACATTATAAGCTAGCTAGACCTAACACACCTAAAGAACACTCTATTCAACAATAGCAGAATACACATTTTTCTCATGAAACATTCTTCAGGATAGACCATATGTTAGACCATAAACAAGCCTCAATAAAATTAAAACAACTGAAATCATACATAGTATTTTTTCCAACAACAAAGGAATGAAATTAGAAATCAATAATAGGGGCTGGGCACAGTGGCTCATGCCTGTAATCCCAGAACTTTGGGAGGCCTAGGCGGGTGGATCACCTGAGGTCAGGAGTTTGAGACAAGCCTGACCAACATGGCAAAACCCCATCACTACTAAAAATATAAAAATTGGCTAGGTGTGGTGGTAGACACTTGTAACTCCAGCTACTTGGGAGGCCCAGGCAAGAGAATCACTTGAACCCAGGAGGCAGAGGTTGCAGTGAGCCAGGATCGCAGCACTGTACTCCAGCCTGGGTGACAAGAGCAAAACTCTATCGAAAGAAAGAAAAAGAAAGAAGAAAGAAAGAGAGAAAAAAGAAAGGAAAGAAAGAAAGAAAAAGAAAGAAAAGAAAGAAAAAGAAAGGGGGGTGGAGAGAGAGAGAAGGAAAGAAAAAAAAGAGAAAGAAAAGGGAAGAAAATTGAGAAGTTCACAAATTTATGAAAATCACACTTGTAAGTAATTAAGGGGTCAAAAAAATCAACATACCTAAAAGCTGGTTCTTTGAAAAAAAAAATCAACAAAATTAACAAATATCTAGATAGACCAAGGAAAGAGAGTAGACTCAAATTACTAAAATCAGAAATGAAAAAGGGGACATTTCTACTGGACTTACAGATAAAAAGGAGTAGAAGAGAATACTATAAGCAGTTGTATGCCAACATATTAGATAACTAGATGAAATTGATTAATTTCTGGAAACACACAAAACACCAAAACTGATTCAGGAAGAAATAGAAAACATGAATAGACCTACAGTGAAGAGATTGCATTAGTAATCAAGAAACTCTTCCAACAAAGAAGTCAAGGATCAGATGAAAAGTCTATGAAAAACCCTCAGTCAACATCATATTTAATGGTGAAAGACTGAACACGTTCCCCCTAAGATCAGGAACAAGTCAAGGATATCTAGTCTCACTGCTTCCTTTCAGCATTGTACTGGAAGGGCAATTAGTGAAGAAAATGAAGGAAAAAGACATCCTGATTAGGAAGAAAAAGGCAAAACAATCTCTATTTGCAAATGAAATAATCTTATATAGGTAGAAAGCCCTAAAAAAACCTACAAAAAACTATTAGAGCTAATATACAAGTTCAGCAAAGTTGCAGGATATGACATTAATATACAAAAATCAGTTGTATTTCTATAAATTAGCAATGAAAAATCAGAAAATGAAAACAATTTCATTTACAATAGCACCAACAAACATAAAATTCTTAATAATAAATTTAACCAAAGAAGTACAGGATTTACATACTGAAAACCACAACACATCATTGAAAGAAATTAAAAAGACCTAAATAAATAGAAAGACATCTGTGTTCTTGGATTGGAAAATATTGTTTAGATGAAAGTACTCCCAAAATTGATCTACAAATTCAATGCAACTCTCTATGAAAATCCCAATGGCTTTCTTTTGAAGAAATGGAAAAGCTGATTCTAAAATTTATATGGAAATGCAAGGAAACCTGAATAGCCTCACAATTTTTTTAAAAGAACATAATTGGAGGGGCCAGGTGTGGTGGCCCCTCTGCCACCAGCACTTTGGGAGGCAGAGGCAGGAGGGTCACAAGGTCAGGAGTTCGAGACTAGTCTGACCAACATGGTAAAAGCCCATCTCTACTAAAAATACAAAAATTAGCTGGACGTGGTGGCACACACCTGTAATCCCAGCTGCTCAGGAGGCTGAGGCAGGAGTATTGCTTGAACCTGGGAGGTGGAGGTTGCAGTGAGCTAAGACAGTGCCACTGTACTCCAGCCTGGGAGATAGAGCAAGACTCTATCTCAAAAACAAAAACAAAAACAAAAATCATTGGAGACACACAATTTCCGGTTTCAAAACTTACTGCAGCAATCAACACAGAGTAGTATTGGCTGAAATTAAGTTTTGCATCCAAAGATACTATGAAGAATGTGAAAAAACTATTACATAATGGAAGAAAATGTTTGCAAATGATATATCTGATAAGGATCTAGTGTCTAGAACATATAAAGAGTCTTACACTTAAATAATAAACAAATAACCCAATTTTAAAACAGGCAAGGAGTTTGAACAAACATCTCTCCAAAAAAGATACACAAATGACTGGCCGGGCGCGGTGGCTCACGCTTATAATCCCAGCACTTTGGGAGGCTGAGGAGGGTGGATCACGAGGTCAAGAGATCGAGACCATCCTGGTCAACATGGTGAAACCCCATTTCTACTAAAAAATACAAAAATTAGCTGGGCATGGTGGCACGCGCCTGTAGTCCCAGCTATTCGGGAGGCTGAGGCAGGAGAATTGCTTGAACCCAGGAGGCGCAGGTTGCGCCATTGCACTCCAGCCTGGGTAACGAGCGAAACTCCGTCTCAAAAAAAAAAAAAAAAAAAAAGATATGCAAATGACCAATAAGCACATGAAAAGATGTTCAACATCCTGTCAGTAGGGAAACACAAACCAAAACCACAGTGAGAAATGCTTTACACCCACTAGATAGATACACAAAAAGACAGATGCTAAAAGTGTTGGCAAGGATGTGAAGAAACTGGAACCTGTGTATATTGCTTGTGGGATTGTAAATTGGTGCAGTCACTTTGGAAAAGTTTGGCAGTTCCTCAAAAAGAAAAATTGTACATAAATTTTTATACTAGCATTATTCATAATAGCCCCAGAGTGGAAACAACCTAATATACATCAAATGATGAATGAATAAACAAAATGTGGTATATCTGTGCAATGAAATAATATCCATAAGAAGGAATCAAGTGTTGATGCATGCTGTAATATACACGAACCTTAAAAACATTAGGCTAAGTGAAGGAAGCCAGATATGAAAGGCCAGATACTGTATGATTCCATGTATGGTATGTCCAGAATAGGCAAAGCCATAAAGCCAGAAAGTAGTTAAGTGGTTGCTAGGGAATGGGGAGTGAGGTGGAGATGGGAGGAAATTGGAAATGACTGATAACAGGTATTAGGTTTCTTTCTGGTGTTAAAGAAATGTTCTGGGCCAGGCGTGGTGGCTCACATCTGTAATCCCAGAACTTTGGGAGGCCAAGGTGGGTGGATCACGAGGTCAGGCGTTCAAGACCAGCCTGGCCAACATGGTGAAACTCCATCTCTACTAAAAATAAAAAGGCATGCGTGGTGGTGCATGCCTGTAATTCCACCTGCTCAAGAAGCTGAGGCAGGAAAATCGCTTGAACCCCGGAGGCGAAGGTTGTGAGGGACTTCTCTTCCCAGTCCTCAAGGGGCTTCAAATGTAGGAGTTGCCCAACTCCATGCCTCCATCAGGGAGCCAGAGGGGTTTCAAATGTAAAGTTCTTTGTCTGGGTTTCCCGCGCCTGCTAGGTAAGGAAAGCCTGGTGAGGCTTCTTTGTCCCAAAATCCTGCCAAAAGCTCTGGGAGGAGGGGGCTCTGTAACTCAGAGTTGTGGACCAAGTAGCCAAGCCGGTATCAGAGTCAAAGATCAATCACTCCAGAGGAAGTCTGAAAGAACTCTCATTGAACTAGAACATGAATGGGGAGGGAATAACTCAAGGTAAGCTGGTCCTTACCTGAATGGATATCCTGCTCCCAGCTCTCCTCCCACAACACCATGGGAGCTGTCTCTCTCTCTCTCTCTCTCTCTCTCTTTCACTCTCTCCAATAAATCGCTCTCCCGCAAAGCTCTTTGGGTCCACGATGTTTATTCCAACAGTAAGCTCACTGCGCCTCCGGGGCCCCTTTCCTCATTCTTCGGGGTAAGAAAGGCCAAGAACCTCTTCAGAACTGGGAACTGGGGACGCTCCCCTGGTTACAGTTGCAGTGAGCCAGGATCACGCCATTGCACTCCAGCCTGGGCAATAGAGTGAGACTCCGTATCAAAAAAAAAAAAAAAAAGTAAACAAACTATTTGATTGATTATAGTTATAAACTTCTCTCATTTGGTCTATCCTGCTGGAAAGTCCCTAGTTATAAGTTAGTTGGCAGCTTCTGATTGGTTACCTCTAAGTTTCATTTTTTCCTTTAATACAGGCGTCTACAAGAAATAGATCAAATTAGGGTTTCTTATGTTTGCAAATTAAGAAAGGTTAAGATCATTCATGAGGCCCAACTGGCTTTGTCTGCTCAGGGATTCTTCAGGCCCCGTCTCCATGTTAATTCTTATCTTAGAGCCTGTACCTTGCTGTTCCCTTTGCATTTATTTTTTTGAGATGGAGTCTTGCTCTGTTGCCCAGGCTGGAGTGAAGTGGGATGATCTCAGCTCACTGCAACCTCCACCTCCCGGGTTCAAGCGATTCTCCTGCCTCAGCCTCCTGAGTAGCTGGGGTTACAGGTGCGCACCACCACGACCGGCTAATTTTCAATTTGGGGAGATTTTTAATAAAGTAAATAGTAAATAATATGAAAAGAATTTTTTTTTTTTTGATGAAGGAAATGTTAGATGAGGTTCTGTTCAGCATTTAATTGTGTGGGCTCAAATTCGTAGTAGCTCAATTTGCTAACCCATGCATGCAGATTCCTCTGATGATAAACTCTTATGAGCCTTGGGAAGTTTCACAGCATTAACAGCAGTTTAAAAGTGAAGTGGGAAGCTCACTGAAAGTTGCCAATGCTGTGTTCGCTGTGGCTCACTGATGAGAGACCAAAGATTCCCATGCTATAGATTAGGTGAAAGTTGGGTTGTTGCTTCCAAACAGACAGGGCATAACTTGACCAGGGACCTCTTTTTGAAGAAGAAAATGTTCCAACATACTCATAACTAAAAAGGGCTATTTGCAACAGAATCCCTTCCCATCCTTTCCTTCCCCATCTCCCTCCCCTAAAGCTTTAAGTAACAGTTAGCAGATGCAAAAAATAAATAAATAAATAAAAATTTTTTAAAAACCCTCCAGGGACTTTGTGAACCTAAAAAAACAAACAAACAAAAAAAACACAAAAAAAACTCCTGAATATTGGAAATATTCGAGAAATCCTTTGCCTTTTATTGTAAGAAATAAAGGATCTGTGAAGGCCAGATTCTCCATGGAGACTGAGAATAAGATTAGGCCTAAGGCCAGCTGAGAAAAAAAAATGGTACTATGAAGGGCATATTTGATATGAATGATTTCTAAAGTGCTCATAATTTCTTAGTTTTTCCTTCTGAAATGGATGAAGTAATGACTGGCATTCTCAAAGATATGTTATTCTCCAAAGTCAGTATCTCCTTCTCAGGAGAAAGAAAGGCCCAGAATTGCTATGGCAGGAGTTCTCAAACTTGTTTTGGAATGAGGTATTATTGAGTGGAGGTAGTAGGGCCCTCACATGACAGTGACCTGCAAAGGGAAGACGAGAAGGGGCAGGAGGGGAAGAAGACAGAGAGGGCAGATTGTGGGCTAGGAGGGAAAGTGGCTTGCTTGGAGTTATGTATGTGTCAGAAATAAAAACATGTATTAAAGTCAAAGTGTTTTCCTTCCTTACCATCTCACCTTTCCTTGTCTCTACTGGACCTTATCACTGCTGGGCCTGGAGGTGAGAACTGATGGGAATTGAAAGAGGGTAGATCATACCATGTGGATAAAAAGCCAACAGAGTCCCCAGACAAGGCCTGGAGGCAGGGCAGTGAGGAGAGATCATAACCCATAGCTTTGGGAGTCTGAGCATGGCCAATAAATGTGACTTTGTGAATAGACAAAGAGAGCTTTAGGGAGTTTTCTTGTGTGTTGTGAGGTGTGATTGCGTTTTATTGCTCTCTCAAAAAGGGTTTCCATAAAGATGTATATTAACCTCAAGTCTTTTGGAGTTGGAATGAGGCTGTCACTGTGGCCTTAAGGTATATTTAGTGGCAAAACCAACACTAGGACTCTGTCTTTCTGAAACTTTTGTTTGCTACTAAAAAATTACCACTTGAGTAATATAAAGAAGTTGATGCAGCTTCTGCTGAAACTGCATCTGAGAGATGCAGGAGGGGTCAGTTTGACCTCAAGGTATCAAAACCTGATTGCATGTGTGTTAGGGACAGGCAGGGTATAATGAGTGCAGAAGGAGTGAAAAACATTGGTGAAATTTAGAGAAAGTACTTACAAACCATCTGTTTCTGAATGCATGTGTATCTAAGTAAAGGCATAGGAAAGCTCTGAAAAGGTATATGCCAAACTGATCCTAAGGGTCTCCCGGGGAGGGACCCCGGGAGAGGTAATTGAATCATGGAGGCCCAGCTTTCCTGTGCTATTTTCATGATAGTGAATAAGTTTCATGAGATCTGATGGGTTTATCAGGGGTTTCCACTTTTGCTTCTTCCTGTTTTCTCCTGCTCCCACCATGTAAGAAGTACCTTTCGCCTCCCACCATGCTTCTGAGGCCTCCCCAGCCATGTGGAACTGTAAGTTCAATTAAACCTCTTTTCTTCCTAGTCACGCATATATGTTTATCAGAGTATGAAAATGGACTAATACATAGTGTTATACAAATATCAATTATATCAAGGTAGTTGATTGTGTTGTTAAGCTCTTCTGTATTCTTAATCATGGGTTGGGGGAGGGGCTGTAGTTGTTGGGAGGCCTTAAATCTCTAATTATAATTTTGAATGATCTATTTCTCTGTTTAGTTCTGACAATTCTTGCATAATGTATTTTGAAACTCTGATTTAGATACAGACACTTAAAATTTTATTATTATGAAACATTACCCATTTTCTCTGACAACTTGTCTTGAAGTCTACTTTGGTCTGATGTTAATAATACAGTAGTTCCAGCATTTATATGCTTACTGTTTGCATAGTATATTTTTTCCATCTTTCAATTTTAACCTCTTAATGCCTCTACATTTAAACTGTTTCTGTTCTAGACACCACATTATTGAATGTTTTGTTACCTATTGCTATAACAAACTACCCCAAATCTTAGAGGCTAAAATAAGAACCATTTTATCTCTTTGAGTGAGTCAAGAATTTGAGCAGGACTTGGCTGGGCAGTTCTGGCTTATTCACTTGGCTGTATTCATCTTAAACTGAGCTAGAAGGTCCAAAAAACTCTCACTTTACTTGACTGGTGTTTCCACGTTTCTCCAAGTGGCTGGATCGGGTTTCTTCATAATATGGTGTCCTCAGGGTATCTGAATTTTGTATATGATGGCTGGCTTCTAAGAGGGAGTGCCATACAAAATTAGCCAGGTGTGGTGGTGAACACCTGTAATCCCAACTACTCTGGAGGTTGAGGCAGGAGAATTGCTTAAACCTGGGTGACGGAGGTTGCAGTGAGCTGAGAATGTGCCATTGCACTCCAGTCTGGGCAACAAGAGTGAAACTCTGTTCAAAAAAAAAAGAAAAGAAAAGAAAAAGAAAAAAGAGGGATGGGATGTCATCAAAACAGTTATTCTAAGTTGATGTGTTTCCTTTTTTTTTTCCTTGTAAACAGATAATTTTCCTTTCAGTTGATTTATTTTCAGGTGTGATATACTTTAGGGGAGGCTGTGCTCTTCTCTATCCCCAGAGGACGGATATAGATTAAGAATTCAATCATGATTAATTCTATTCCTTTAGCCAGCAATTGGTTTAGAAACAGGTCTATGACACAACTCTGGATGAAGCTTGAGGGAAAGTAAGAAAATGGGCTTTTGGGGAAGTGTTCCTTACATCTTAACAAGGGACACAACAGAGAAACGTACACTTTTCCTGCTGCTAAGTATTATTATCTATGTTGAACACCAGGAACTGTGTGGCCATATTGCTACCATGATGGAAGAGAGCATAACAGGACAAGGGAACATGCTGAGATAGCCAGTGAGAGATATGGAAAACACCTGGGTCCTCGATGATGTTGCTGAGATACTGCATCAATCAACCATGGAACCACAAGATCTCTCACCTGCTTTGTGAAGTAATACAAATCAGTCCTCTTTTAACCTGAAGCTGAAAGCATTCTAAAAGATACAAGAGGAAGATGTTAAATGTGGAGGTGAAACTAGGTCCAGAGTTATTAATCTTCTATTAATAAATACTATTATGAGTAGTTATTAGAGGGAATGTGTTTAATACATTTGAATCTCTAATGCATGTTACAAAGCACAACAAAACACATACTCTGAGTTTAAATTTTGACTTTACACATCAAGTTAAAAACCAAAGAAACAAAATTGTTTTTCTTTTCCAAATGGCATAATTACTGTGGAACTACTGCTGGCAACAGACCTGACATTGCATTGGGCAGGAGGCAGAAATCATGTTATCAGAAAAGAGTATCTTGAAGTTAAAAGTATGGTGACTAATGGCCTGGCACAGTGGCTCACACCTGTAATCTCAGCACTTTGGGAGGCTGAGGCAGCCAAATCACCTGAGGTCGGGAGTTCAAGACCAGCCTGACCAACATGGAGAAACCCCATTCGTACTAAAAATATATAAAATTATCCTGGCATGGTGGCACATCCCTGTAATCCCAGCTACTCAGGAGGCTGAGGCAGGAGAATCGCTTGAACCTGGGAGGTGAAGGTTGCAGTGAGCCGAGATTGAGCAATTGCACTTAAGCCTGGCTAACAAGAGTGAAACTCCATCTCAAAAAAAAAAAAAAAAAAGTATGGTGACTAATATAGAATCTTTCAGCATTTCAATCAAATCATAGATTTGGGTTTAAAAATCTGTAACTCATTGTAAAGATAGAATACAGAACAACAACAAAAAAAAACCTAAAAGAAGCTCCAAATGACTAGACCTTAGTCCAATGCTGTTACAATTATCACATCTAATGCTGTGCCTTAATCACAAATATTTCTATTTGTTGACAGTCATATGCTATGATGGCTTTAATATTAATAAGAGGCATAATAGGTATTTAGGTTAGTGCACCCATTCTTTGGCTTCTACAGAAAAGTAATTACAAAGGTATTGGGCCCAGTGTATGATTCTGCCCACTTTTAATCTTGCCTTGCCAAGTAAAGCTATTAATCTATTATCATCATTATTTATAAAAGAAAATGTTTAACATCTCAAAAGACTTGGACTGTGTGTGTGTGTGTTTGTGTGTATATGTGTGTGTGTGAGACAGGGTTTTGCTCTTGTACCCAGGCTGGAGTGCAGTGGCACAGTTTTGGCTCACTGCAACCCCTGCCTCCCGAATTCAAGCGATTCTCCCGCCTCAGCCTCCTGAGTAGCTGGGATTACAGGCGCCCACCACCACACCCAGCTAAATTTTGTATTTTTAGTAGAGATGGGGTTTCACCATGTTGGTCAGGCTGGTATTGAACGCCTGACCTCAGGTGATCCGCCTGCCTCGGCCTCCCAAAGTGCTGGGGTTACAGGCATGAGCCATCATGCCTGGCCAATCTTGGACTTTTGAAAAGATTAAATTTTGCTTTATAAAATCACCTTAACTTCATTTTGTTCATATATTTATATTTACCACAGACAGGTGAAGCTTCTTCATAGAATGGCATGAGCCTGCACATGGAAAACACTGATTTCAATTATTTCCTCTCAAATCTATTATACATTGGAAAATGTTTATCTTTCTATACTTAAAAATAGCTTTTTTGCTCCTTGATTCAATGATTATTTATTGTGTTTGTGACATGCAAGGCCTCATGAAAACCACTCTAGAGAATCCCAAAACATGTCAGACCTCACCCCTGACCTTTGACCTGTTGATGCCTTGGCTGGGCCATAAGATACCTCACACAGCATCAGGCAAATTTTGTGTTCTCTGCATCAAGTCTTTTTTATTTATTAAAGTCCAAATGCCATTTTTTTTTAGGTCTAACCTAATTTCTTTTGGGTCTCAACCTCAACCTTGGGTGTCTTTACTAATAGGTAGCCAAACAGTTGGCGAGGTTGATTTTGATAATGCTAGAAAACCAGAGGTTTAGTGTTTTAAGAGGCAATGCTAATCAAAGGCCAGAGAGGGACCACGACAAGAGAGTGTGAAGATGGCAACGTCCTGTGAACAGGAGTCCTATCACACATAGACTCATCTCCTCCAGGGTCTGTTCTTTCCGGCCCCTTACTGAGACTTTTAGCCCTCTTTGAGCAAATGAAATGGATGAGGAAGCACCCCTGTTATTTCTGTGTTCTCTGATTTGTCTAGCCTTCAGAACTCTGTTCTACGAATGTCTGAATTTGATCATGATCATAAGATGATTATGTTCTCACTACAGGTGAATTGTGAACTAAATGTATCAGTTTGGCAGCTAAGATCAATAGCCTTGCTTTTTTTTTTTTAAACCAAGGTCCCTTTGGCAGAGGCCATTAAGGGAAATCCTATCTATCAGAATTCAGCATAGAGTACAGAATTTTCTAGACTTGTCTACTGGGCAAAATTAGCTCTAGCCCATTGCTAATTTGGCTCAAGAGAAAAATGCTCTTGTTTCTAAAAAACACACTAAGCAATGTTTGAGGATTTTTAAATGATCAAGTAAGGAGAGAATTGTTTAAAAACAAAACTAAATAGTGATTTCCTGCAACACATGTTTAAGTCACCTCTACATTATTTTCAAGCCTTTCTTTCTACTACAAACAAATCAACACAGGCAAGCCGAAGAAGCCTACAGTTCTATCACAATTTCATACATCAAGGCTCTTGGGGAGCCTATATATTTTGGCTTCCTCCCAGCTCTTTTTTTTCCCTGTGAGCTTGTTTTATACTAAATAAACATTTTAAACATTTTCCTCCAAAGTGCTTCTCCACAGATATCTTTCCTAAATAGTATGTTATCTCCCAGTTCGGCTAATTGGTAATGCTACCTTCCACTTCATTTAACATGCAAACCTTGGTGTTGAAACCCTGATGGACTAATCGGGGTCATTTAAAGCCCATCTAAGAAATGGGCTTCTTCTTACATATGCTCAGTGAGATTTTGGAACACTGTTGTCAGGAAATACAAGCAATCCCTGAAACTTTTTCCCCCTGGGTTATCAGAGTCCGAGACAATTGATGACATTACATCGGTCATTCATTTTAGATTCGTGGAGCCCACAAAAATCAATAGTTTTCCATTATCAGGTCCAGCTGGGTCACTAGTCTGTCAATGAGCTGTTACAATTGCTGTACAGGGGTGAGCCTGACCAGTCAATTGCTGCTGACAAGAGGAAAACATGCTGACAGCCACGGGAACAAGTCAGAACACAGATTTGCACTTCAGTTTGCCATCCAAAGAGACTCAGAGCAAGGCCATTTTCAAGACACAGGGCATACTCCCTGGGAGGTTGGGGTAGGGGGTGTGGGGTGGCGGCAGGTGTGGAGGGAAGACTACCACCCCGGGGTTTTGTAGCACAAGTGCCTAAGGGCCTGTCCTGGCTCCAGCCAACCATCTCTTGTAGAGATATTTGTAGTCACTGCCTTTGTTAGTAAAAGGGCATGTACCAGCCAGAATTGTCCCTAAGCACACCACATTGAACCACGGCAAGATTAGGAGGAAGGAACCCAACAAATTTTACTACCACTGACCCAGATGAAACTATATAAAACTTGAGAAATATAAAAACTTAAAGAGGAAGAAAATGGGCCAGAGGCACCAAAACTCTGAACAAATATGGCTAAACGTGTTGCAAGTAAGTATTGACTGAGGACAGGAGGTCCTCTGGTGTTGGTGCAGAGGCTGTCCCCTTGTTGCCTCATTGTTTATAACATTATCTATTTGATCTCAACATGACATATTTAACCAAACTAAGCATCCCTGATTGGTGACTGATCCACAGCTAACTGTTTGATGCAGCGGGCAGCAAGGGGAAGAGAGGACTAGTCTTAACATGCCTACAACCAAGAAGAGTATGGAGTGCTGAGCTTGGGCAAGTATATTAACTGCCCTTTATTAACATGGAGACATGCTTGCCTCACCTGTGTTACAAGGTGGTCATGAGATTAAAAATGAGATCAGTTGGCTGAGTGTACTGGCTTATGCCTGTAATCCCAGCACTTTGGGAGGCCGAGGCAGGCAGATCACCTGAGGTCAGGAGTTTGAGACCAGCCTGGCCTACACGGCAAAAACCCATCTCTACAAAAAATACAAAATTAGCTGGGTGTGGTGGCACATGCCTGTAATCCCAGCTACTCGAGAGGCTGAGGCAGGAGAATTGCTCGAACAGGGAGGCAGAGGTTGCAGTGAGCCAAGATCATGCAACTGCACTCTAGCCTGGGAAACAAGAGCAACATTCCATCTCAAAAAAAACAAAAAGAGAGAGAGAGAGATTAATTGAGGTGAGAGTAAGCTCTGTCCAAGTAAAGGCTTCTCTGTGAGTGTTCATGAGTGTATATTTGTGTGTCACTTGCTCTGTAGAAGGTACCCATACAGCAAGAAGTCTGGAAGCAACTGAAAGAAGTCCTGCTCCAGAATAATTCATTTTTGGTTTAGACTAAATGTTGTCCTTCCTTAGCTGAATATATGAATAATCTCTAAAGACCATCATTAATGAAAGCCAGAACTTAGAGGACAGCTCAGGAGTCTTACTGGGTTTTGTGGCTCTCCTTACTCCATAGAGAAGATTACTTAGATGCTAGCAAGGTGGATACACACTTCTGGAGCTTCCAAAGCATCCTGAATTTGTGCAGTGTTCTGGTCTTCTCACCCTGGTTCGATTTCAGACATCAAACTTAAGAGCTCAAAAGATAAATATTTTGAATTTATTTCAATATTATGATTTGTAATGTTCCACTTTTATTAACATCTTTCAAGTATTGCCTTTTCTCCCTTCAATGCCTCCAGTCTTGGATTTGAATCTTTTGGAAGTCAACATTCACTTGTGTTCCATCATCAAAGCTGGTAATCAACTGTATTACTGGAAGCCAACTAGCTAGGGCTTTTTTTCTTCTTTTTTTAATGCTACCAAAAAAATTATTTTTTTAAATGAGTTAAAAAAAAAAAGTAGTTTTAACAAGAGCAAATTTGCTAGTAATTAGATGAACCAGTCTTATGTCTTCCAGCACTTGGAAGCATGAAATTCACCAGAACTCTCAAAGCATTAATTAAAAAGAATTTATGTTTTTTTAATAAAATGCTTCATGTTTTAGCTCCTTTATTCTTTCACCAAATGTGATTATGTGGGGGCTGAAGGGAATTCAGGTTAATATGTTGACACACTTAACAATGCAGGGTCATGTTGCACAATACGCTTCACTGGTTTGGTTCAGTCCACCCCCTGACAGGGCCTAATCATCCCCTGCCCTAAAGGCAGAGGGAAAGAGAGGATTTTAATTACTGCTCTGTATGCAAGTTTGCCAGCATTAAATTGAGACATAATTAGGCCTCTGAATTTTAATAATTGTCCTAGCTAATTGGGCAGACAAGTACGTTATACAGCATGCCATGATTAGATAATTAGTATTTCCAAATGACAAAATTGGGCTCTTGATTACAAATTCTACATGAAGCGGTGTGTGTGTGGGGGGGAAGGTAGCAAGCAAATCTTTACAAGCCTATTAAGGGAGAGTTTATCGATGCTGGTAATTTAAAGTCCATTAGGAAGCAACATTTCACTCTCAGAGCTGGATGTCTGAGACAAGGGCCTCTGGTCTCCTCTGGCTCCTCTTCAGGGTGCTCTGTTTTCTCTGGGGTCTGCTGCATCCACCCTCCCCCATCAATCTCAAGCTTAGCAGCCATCATTGACTTTGGATGAGGTCTGTTTCGCTAGATGGCAGGTGGTAACTCTGAAAAAGAAATCACGAAGTGTAGGAAGGATAGAACAGGGAAAAAGTAATCTACCAAGGTGGGAGGGGCTGTATAAGTACCCAATGTGGCTTTCTCTTGCAAACAGCTGTTCTTTCAATCTTCTCCCAGAATTTACCATTCTCATTGTATTATCAGCACCACTAAAATCTTTTTGGTGGGAAAAAAGTCTTAAATCAAAATCTTAAATTTCTGAAGTATTATATTATTGGGGTGAAGACTGTGGGCATTGGAGACTGACTTGGATTTGAAGTCATCACTTACTAGGAGGATGGTCTTGCATAAAGTACTTAATCTTTCCAAGTCTCAGTTTTCTCTTTGCCAAAATAAAGAACCTTCTTCAACAAGATTGTTGAAAGAATTAAATAATACACATACAGATTGCCCCCAACTTAGAATGGTTTGACTTAGGATTTCTCTACAACTTTGCAACGGTACAAAAGTTCCTTGATTTATGATGGAGTTATGTTCAAATAACCCCATCATAAATTGAAAATATTGTAAGGCTAAATATACTTGCAATTTAAGGTATTTTTAATCTATAATAGGTTTATCAGGACAATCCCATCATGAATTAAGGTGCACCTGTAGTTCAAAGCTCAGTGCCTGGCATGGAGTAAATGCTCAATAAATATTAGCTGTTAAATACAAATTAAATCAATAACATTGGAAGGTACAAGGTGAAGGTGCTGGGTCTGGCTCTTTGCTATGCCAGTCCTCAGATGAAGCAAGGAACCCTATTCACATTGCTTTCTGACAGAGGAATGTGGTACTTCATTTATGCTGGGAGGGTAGGGGTGGAAGCCCAATGGCAACAGCTGCCTCTACAGCTCAAATGCACAACCAGATTTCCTTTTTCCCCATTCTTCAAGGGTTGGCATTGCAGACAAGCCCTCCCATGCAAAAGTCATGGGGGCACTTAACCTAAGAAGAATGTGGTATAAATTCTGCATGTTGCCTTCACACCTTGTGACTTACTCTGCATGAATGTCACTTTATTACCACAGAGGCATAATTCTAGCTGCTAATTTTTTTTTCACAATCAATAATCAGTAGGCTAGGCTCTAAACCTATGTTTTTCAAGCAAAAGGAGTATCAATTGGATGCAAACTAGAACCCTTCTAAAAAATGATTGAGATGGTTCATGAATGACTATCTGATGATGAAAGTTTGTAAGGGGAAAAACTCAGAAGTTCCAGATGTATATTCCTGACCACTAAGGATAACTATAAATAAGGAAAACAACAATGTCTCCATGGCCTGGTCCAGTCAAAATAGCTACCAGACTGAATGAGCCTTTTGTTTTTTGAGAGAGCCTAACTCTGTCGGCCAGGCTGGAGTGCAGTGCAGTGTATTGTCTCAGCTCACTGCAACCTCCACCTCCCTGGTTCAAGAGATTCTCCTGTCCCAGCCTCACGAATATCTGGATCATACCACGACCGCCTAATTTTTTGTATTTTTAGTAGAGACAGAGAAGGGGTTTCACCATGTTGGCCAGGCTGGTCTTGAACTCCTGACCTCAAGTGATCCACCTGCCTTGGCCTTCCAAAGTGCTGATTACAGACGTGAGCCATGGCGCCTGGACTAAACTGGCATTTCTTATTACTTTCTTAGAACTTTGGGCTATCTCGTTTATGAATGATGGAAGAGTTCTACTGTGATTTCAATTCAGAAAGCAGGGTTCTTTCTGTGGGTAAACATCTCACCGAGACATAATTTTTACCGAACATCATCACTTAAATAGAGAGAGAGGAGGTCAACACCTTGAGACCTAAGAAAGAAGGAAAAAGACAGGATTAAGTGTAGGATGCAAACATTCTATTAGAAGCTTCAAAGTAAAGAGTAAAATACTATTCTCCTGGAAAAGAGAGAAGACAGAGAAAGACGGAGGGAGCGGCTCTTAGGCCTGATTTGTGTTTACACAATAAGGAAACCTCTCCTCTGGGGTCTCTCGGTAGTTCGCAGGGACCGCCCTCGCTGAGGCGCGCTGGCGAAGAGAGTCCGTCGGGAGCTCCAGCCCTCCCTGCACTTCCCAGGTGCCAAGACAAAACATCACTGAGTGGGGAGATGTTGTTGGCCGTGAGACCGGCACGTCTGCCGGGGGTCTCTTGACCAGCAAGAGGGTCCTAATACCTGGAAGAGAGAGTGCGCGGAAGAGAAGAGAGAGAGATAGATGGGTCTGGAGGACTGATAAGAGATATGCTCAGATCAGCGATTTATTCTTTGTGCTCATGTTCTTATATATGATTTTACATACAGTGACTGACGTCAGTCTTCTTACAGAATCATTATCAGAGGGAAAGAATAGAAAGTTACAAAGTAACCAAGGAAAGTACAAAATAACCAAGGAAGGGAACAACATACAAGTTTACCTAAAGGTCACAAAAGATTCTTATCCTTTTATCCATTGTTACAGAAAATGACGTTAAGACAGGTGGGCAAGCAATAAATCAGGAGGGGAACAATTTTGTAGTGATTAAATGAATGATCTCAATGCTTCTGTGACTACGGGTAAATAGAGTCATAGAACTAGCCCAGAACATTGACTTCAGGAGAAAAACAATAATCTGGCATTACTTCAGTCATGCCTTAGAAGCAGTGAACTGAGAGTGACTCTCTGCAAGCTTAACATTTCCCACGTCTTCCTGTAACCACCTCACTCGACTGCACCCAGTGGAGAGAGACGTGTCTGGGCTCAAACCCCGTCATGGCGGAGACACGGAGGGGCCTCTACGCTGGTGGGGGATCCCCACATCTCCTCCATTTTTATTTTTTTTAAATTGAGTTCAAATAGTTTGAACTGCAATTTCTGGATGGAGGAGAACACAAGGCGGAACAGGAAGGGCAGAAAAATGAGAAGCAGAAGGACACAGCCGCCAACAGCTATGATGCTTGAGAAGGACGGCAGGTGAAAACCATGTGTCCAGGAACAAAGTGTTAACAATGTCACGGGCAACAGTATCATCCCGTGGAAGCACTTGGCGTGAAAAATCAATAGCATGAATTTGTTGTTGAAGCTTGAGAATATCAAGGGACAAGTTATTATGACTCCAAATACCTTGTAAGTGAGCCTTAACTAAAGGCCATTGCCATTGAGTATCATTGTAAGGGGTATTGGTAACACAGATATACTTAAAATCAACATGACAACGTAACAGTAGACGAGATTGAATGTTGTACACTTTGTCACCCAATAAAGTAACAGTTTGTTCTAAAGCATTAAGTTTAACTTCCAGTTTTTTATCAATATCCATTTGAGTACCCATGGAAACAGAGATATTTTGGGCAAGGTGATTAACATAAGTAGCAGTTTGAATGCTATGAGCAAGACCAGCAGCTGCTGTGGCAGCAGTGGCAACAATAGAAACAATAGCCAAAATACCAGTAACAAGTAAACCAATGAAGCGTTTAGGGCGAAGAAGGAGGTCCCGCATCTGGTGGAGGATTTGAAGACTGCGTTCTTCATACCAGGGACCAGAAATATTAACAGGGAGCATAACATAAGGCGGTTGATGAACAACAAGAATAGTGGGTGTAGGAAAAACTGAGGAATCCAAACAATTGGTAAGAGTACAGGAGGAACAAGAAATAAAGTATTGTCCAGAGGTAAAAGTAATATTGATAGAACCATAAAGAAGAGCATAAGGAGCAGCAACACAAGCTTTAACATAATGACGGTGATAAGGAGAAGATGAAGGGACATATGTAGGGCTACGAGAGCCAACTTTGTAATAAGCAGGCACCAAAGCAGGAAAGAGTCGCCAAAGGGAAGGGAATAGTCGACCAGAGGGAGTGGAGACAAGGGGAGTGCTCCAACCACCGGGGACATGGTAATGAGGAGCAAAGTTATTACGAGGAAAGGGAACAGACCAATCATATAAAGTAAAACCAGAAGACAAGGTATACCGTACAGCTTGATGGACTGTGTAACAGGTTCTCCATGGAGGAAAGGAATCAAAAGAGTGATTAGTAGGGTAGCAACGAGGTCTATCCTTACCAGGGAAATGAGGAGAAGTAAGATTCCAGGATTCCTTAATGGCATAATAAAACAAAAACCAATTCCGAGAGAAATCGTTTTCACCAGGGAGTAAATCAGAAGGACCTTCGTAGGTAGTAAGTTGTTTAAAATCCAAATGAAAGCAGTAAGGAGAGGTTTTGAAAGGGGTAACAGGTAAGGGAGAGAATCTAGGAAGGTCTGGAAAAGTAGTGTCTGAATAAGCAGGGGCATGAAAACACATGGGAGGACTGGCAGCTTGAGCTACATAAGAGTAGGGAGCAGATTGAGGAATAATATGAGTAGAAGAGGGAAGTCCAAAAACAGAGGTATCATTGAGGTAGACAGAGAAAGAAGGATCATTCCAAGTGACCGGGCGAAGAACTGGGGGATCGGGAACATAGGCCCAAAGAACCTGAGAATCAGGCAACGGTTGAGCCTGAGCTTGAACTGGAGTAATGGTTTGACATGACAGAATAGCCAACATAGCCAAAAAAAAATTAGAAGGAGTACGAGACTGTCCTTGTTCACGAATGAGGCGGGAGGCTTCAGCGCTGAGATGGCGTATTTGATTCCAGGTGGGAAGGGACACTGCACGACGAGGCGTTGGAGAGTCGGGGCGACGTCTACAGCGTTGTCTGTGAAGGTGACTGGAGTTATTCTGAGGCGTCGTCACATGAAGACGGCGAAAGCGGGGGATGAGGCTTCGTGGAGAGTTGCGAGGGGGCATGCTTGACAAGATGTTCAGGAACCCAGACAGGAGATTCAGCGGACCTGGGGAAAACACAAACATGTCCTCGTCCCCATATGAGGACGGGATCAGGCCCATGCCATTGGTTAGAGAGAGAGTCTTTTCACAAAACCTCAGGAGTAGGTTTGTTTTGGGGATGCCAAAAGCGATCAGCTGATGAACGGCCTTCAGTATCTAAAGTTAAAAAGTTGAGAACATACAGGGCATGGTTTAATCTGTTGTGAGGAGACTTAAGCAAAAGGGCAGAAGAAGGGTCATGTTGTAATTTCTGTAAAAGAGTTTTTAAAACAGAGTGGAAACGTTCCACGATTCCTTGACCCTGAGGATTGTAAGGAATGCCCGTTCGGTGAGAGATCTGAAATTGAGAACAAAAGGAAGCAAAAGCTTTGCTAACATAAGCTGGTCCATTATCTGTCTTTAAGATTTTTGGAACACCTAGAATAGAAAAAACTCGTAGGCAATGAGCAACAACATCTCTAACAGCTTCACCTGTATGTGCAGAAGCAACAGCAAAATGAGAATAAGTGTCAATGGTAACATGAACATATTGCAATTTACCAAAGGGAGAAAAATGAGTAACATCCATTTGAAAAATATGAGCAGGCAGGAGACCTCGAGGGTTAATTCCTAAATGATGAGTAACAGGCAAGTGTGGAGCACAAGCCGCACAAGATTTAACTATGTGTCGAGCTTGTTCTCTGGTAATCTTAAACTGTAACCTGAGACTGCGAGCATTTTGATGATGGAGTGCATGAGAGGCCTGTGCTTGCTGAACCGATGTTAAAACAGGAAAAACTTGTTGAGTGAGTTGGTCAGCAAAGGCGTTTCCTTCAGCCAGAGGTCCTGGAAGGAAAGAATGAGCTCTGATATGTCCAATAAAAAATGGGGAAAGACGGCGACGGATAACTTGCTGTAAAGGAAGAAGAAGATGAATTATGGAAGAGGAGTCTGAAAGAGAAAGGGGAGCAGTTTCAAGATGTTGAATCAAATTAACTACATATTGACTGTCAGAATATAAATTTAAAGGTACATCACAATTAGTAAGGACATGCTGAACAGCAAGCAATTCCACACGCTGGGCAGAGGTTTCTTTGGTCTGAAAAGAAAAAGGCTGTTGGTTAATGGTGCCAGCAGCGAGACCTGTGGATGAGCCATTGGTGAAAGCCAATGCTGCAGAAGGCAGAGGAGTTTTTACACAATTTTGAGGGAAAATGAGAGAGCATTGTGAATAAAAATGTAAAATCTTGTCAGCTGGATAATGACAGGAGATCTGACCGGGATAACCTGCAAATGCTAATTGCCAAGAGTCACAAAATTGCCAAAGCCACTGCTGCTGTGCAGTGGAATAGGGAACAATAATAATAGGTGGTTCAAATCCAAACAGAGTAAGAGCACGCTGTCTGCCTTTGGTGATTAAAATAGCCACAAGATCATAATAAGGGGAAATAACTTTAGATCGGGTGGCAGGAAGATGCATCCATTCCAAAACTCCTTGTTGCCAGAAAACACCAGTAGGAGTATAGGCAGTGCGTAGCACACAATAAGACCATGCAGCATCATTTTTAATTCTAGACAGCTTTTGTTGTGATAGAGCATGATGAACCAACTGTAAAGCTTCTGAGGCTTCAGGAGACAAAGACCTGGGAGAGGTTGGATTAGAAGAGCCTTTCAGGATATCAAATAAAGGCTTCAACTGACCAGTAGTTAATTTTAAACTAGGACGAATCCAATTGATATCACCCAAAAATTTTTGGAAATCATTCAAGGTTTTAAGATTAGCCGTGGACAAAATGGGAGTTTTAAAAGACACATGGTTGTGATCAATTAAGCGGCCAAGATAATGGTAGGGAGTAACAGTCTGAATTTTATCAGGGGCAATGACAAGATGAGCTTTGTCAAGGCATTGCTGTAAGGAGTAAAATGCTTTAGACAACAGAATCTCTGTGGGAGCTGCCAATAATAAATCATCCATGTAATGTAAAAGGAGCACGTCAGGGAAATCCTGGCGAACAGGGAAAATAGCTTTAGCAACATAAGACTGGCATAATGTAGGACTGTTTTCCATGCCTTGTGGAAGAACGACCCACTCATATCGATCATAAGGGCGTTCAAAATTAGTTGATGGAATACTAAAAGCAAAGCGTTTGTAATCAGCAGGTGACAATGGAATAGTAAAAAAGCAGTCCTTTAAATCAATGACTATCAAATGCCAGTGTTGCGGAACAACAACAGGAGAAGGCAAACCAGGTTGTAAAGGTCCCATAATTTCCATAGTTTCATTAACTTTTCTAAGGTCTTGTAATAAACGCCATTTACCAGATTTTTTCTTTATGACAAAAACAGGAGAGTTCCAAGGACTGTTAGTAGGACGAATGTGTCCGGCAGCAAGTTGTTCCCGAACCAACTCACGGGCTGCAGAAATCTTTTCAGAGGACAGGGGCCACTGTTCTACCCACACTGGGACATCAGATTTCCATGTGATGGCATCAGCATGAGCATCGGGAATTACAGTGGTCCCTTGGAAAAATAACCTAGTCCAGAACGATCGGTTTTTTGTGACAAGGAAAGCGGCTCAGGCATTCCCTGCAAATATTTTCCTAGTCCTTTAGAAGGCTGATAACCTTGCTGTAACATCATATTTAAAGCTTTACCACCAGTAACCAAATGAGTCCCCATAGCCTCCAGGACATCACGGCCCCAGAGGTTAAGAGGAATGCCAGTGACAATGTAAGGGCGAAAGGAGCCAGAATGGCCCTCATGATCTGTCCAGGAAAGCAGATCAGCAGATTGCAAGGGATGATTACTCATTCCTATACCTTGTAGGGCTGTCATGGTAGGGGTGGCTGGCCAAGAAGAAGGCCAGAACTTAGAAGAGATAACAGAGACATCAGCTCCAGTATCCAAAAGACCTTTGAAAGATTTTCCATTAATTGTAAGACACAATTCAGGCCTAGTGGCAGAAATTGATTGTATCCAATAAGCATAAGAGGAAGATCCAAAACCACGATCTCCTCTGGAGTCATTTACAAGCGGCGAGCCAATTTGCAAATTAACAGGTATGAGCAACAACTGAGCAAAGGGTTGATCAGGGGCAAGTGTATACACACCTGTGGGAGACCAAATCATGACTTTGATTTCACCTGTATAGTCAGGATCTATAACACCAGGGAGAACATGAAGACCTTTTAAGGAGAAACTGCTGCGTCCTAGGACAAGACCAACATGATTAGGAGGTAAAGGGCCAAAAACACCAGTGGGGATCGCCTGTGGTCCCATATCAGGAGTTAATATTTGAGTGGCGGAGGGACAGAGGTCAAGTCCGGCACTGTTTGGGGTTGCTCGGAAGAGCTGAGAAATGGATTTTGGGGAATGTGAGATTGCCCGAGTTGTTGAGGGGGCCGGGGCAGCCCCCTCTGGGAGTTTCCCGAACGTGGTTGCAGTGGGTTACCCTGAGCATCACGTTTAGAGTGACACTCATTAGCCCAATGATTACCACGGTGGCAACGTGGGCATTCCCCTGGTTGCCGGGGAGATGGCTTTGCAGGCGTGGGAGGAGCCGGCAATGACAAAAGCAGCGGAGAGGGCTGGACAGGTGCTTTGCAGGACTTAGCAAAATGTCCAAGACCACCACAGCGGAAACATTTCAGATTAGGTTTGGCCTGATTAGTTTTTTGTTTAAGAAAAGCAGCAACAGTCATACCGGCCTGAGCTGCAGCCATGGCCAGACCCTGTTGGTAAGCGGGTCCAATATCAGCACACAGGCGAATGTAACCTTGGAGATCCACCTTGTGGCGCCAAGGTCTAATAGCAGCCTGACAGGTGGCATTTGTATTTTCAAAAGCCAACTGCTTAACAAGCATAGAGGCAGTGTCTGCTGTTGTGTGGTGTCAATTAGAACTTCCGAAAGAGTTTCAACATCAGGAAGTGGTGGGATATCAGGATCGGGGAGAGTGTGAGGCTCAGGTGGAGGGGGAACAGAAAAAGATGTAGAAACATCAGGCATGGAAGTATACGAAGGAGCAGTAGCAGCAGGAGGTTTGCAAGGACAAACACAATCACGCAATTTTGGCCAAACAGAAAGTAAAACAGCTGACTGAGGCAAAGACTCATTGTGGGCACAAAATTGATCAATCTTTTCACCTATAGCAAGCCAAGCAGATTCATCAAGAAAACCACCTTCAGGAGCCCAAGGGCAAATTTCACGAACAATGTGCACAAATTCCTCCACAGTTTTCTGCTTAACATTATGACCATGAGACTTAATCATAGAATGCAACAACTGAATAAACATATTATGTTCCTTAGACTCAATGTTTCCCATAGTTTTACTCCAGATTGATAATAAAATCAACAGCTTATATTTACAAGATTAAAAGTAACCAAAAACTCACTTACTGAACTGCCGGCCCTTCACTGTTAATTGAATTGAGCGTCACTGTAGTCTCTCGTGTCCAGGCCCCACGGCGTTGGGCGCCAGATGTTGTTGGCCGTGAGACCGGCACGTCTGCCGGGGGTCTCTTGACCAGCAAGAGGGTCCTAATACCTGGAAGAGAGAGTGCGCGGAAGAGAAGAGAGAGAGATAGATGGGTCTGGAGGACTGATAAGAGATATGCTCAGATCAGCGATTTATTCTTTGTGCTCATGTTCTTATATATGATTTTACATACAGTGACTGACGTCAGTCTTCTTACAGAATCATTATCAGAGGGAAAGAATAGAAAGTTACAAAGTAACCAAGGAAAGTACAAAATAACCAAGGAAGGGAACAACATACAAGTTTACCTAAAGGTCACAAAAGATTCTTATCCTTTTATCCATTGTTACAGAAAATGACGTTAAGACAGGTGGGCAAGCAATAAATCAGGAGGGGAACAATTTTGTAGTGATTAAATGAATGATCTCAATGCTTCTGTGACTACGGGTAAATAGAGTCATAGAACTAGCCCAGAACATTGACTTCAGGAGAAAAACAATAATCTGGCATTACTTCAGTCATGCCTTAGAAGCAGTGAACTGAGAGTGACTCTCTGCAAGCTTAACATTTCCCACGTCTTCCTGTAACCACCTCACTCGACTGCACCCAGTGGAGAGAGACGTGTCTGGGCTCAAACCCCGTCATGGCGGAGACACGGAGGGGCCTCTACGCTGGTGGGGGATCCCCACAGGGAGAGATCTGTCATGAAGATTCTTTCCCCGCCACACAATGCTGAGCTTCTCTCCCTCTCTTTTTGAAGAAGTGCGTTTATGACTGATCGCTCAACACCTTGTTGGTTCTGATTGCAGAAAACACACCTTATAAATATATGATAACCATCCTGTAATAGAGAGTGTGACAATTTACTTCACAGTGCGTTTCGGGCTGCTAATTGATCGTTTCAGTCCAGGGACGATTTGGAATAAATTATAGCCATCAAAAGGATATCACAGCTCATTTTGGTGGAAGGGTTTCCACGTCGCTTCGCGTTCGTCTCCCAGAAAGAGCAGATTGCACCCGGCGGGCGTTGAGGAGGGGAGGGAGGGGTCAGGGGAAAAGGAGGCCAGTAGGGCGGGCCGGGCCGGGCCGGGGCGGGGCCGGGGGCGGGGCGGTGTCGCCCGCGGCGGGTGCAGGTCCGCGGCCGGACGGTAGAGGCCTCCCTTCCGACGACGTGGCGCCGGGGCGGGCGCGGGTCTGCGGGCTGGGGCTCCGCTTCCCGGTGCGAGCCTGCGCGTGGTTCCTAGAGAAGTCCCCGCGCGGCCGGGCCCAGCGTGAGTATTCTCCGTCCGCTGTCCTCCCATTCAGGCGGCAGCGCCCGTTTATTTGAGGTGAGAGTCTCCCTCGGGCAGAGGGCCCTGATTGGGGCGGGGGTGCTCGCGTGCGCAGGGTCGCACCTCTTGCCCGAGGCTTCCCCTCAGTGGGGCTGCTCCGACGGGCAGACGCGGTGACCCAGGGCGCTGCGTTCTGCGCTCCTGGGGCCGAGGGTAGCGAGGCGTGGGGGCGCCGTGGCCCCGTTGGGGGCTTTGTGTGCACTTGGGGCTCGTGGCTCGGGTAGCTCTGGTTCCCACGCTGCAGTCAGGGAGGAGGCTAGTGGAGAGACCCAGTCTGGAGGGAGCTGTGCCCGCCGCAAACCCCAGGAGAGGGCGTGGAGAGGGCCGGCCCAGTAGGTCGGCGCAGCGAGGCGATGCCTGGGTCGCCCGGGCGCGGGGTCGCAAGGGCAGCGGGTGACGCGCTGTGGAGCGCGGCGAGAACGACGCCCCTGACCCCGGAGCGCTCGCCAAGGCCACGCCAAGGTGGCTGGACCCTGCCCCTCCTCGCAGCCGGCCTGGGCTCCAGCCTACCTCAGAGACGGCCCCTGGCTTCGATTTCAGTTTCCTGCAAAAGTGTGTGCCATTGTGTGGTGGTCGTGGAGGAGGGAGAACCGGGAGACTGTCTATCGCTGGATGGAATTGGAATTTGAAGAAAAAAAATGCCCCTACTCTTGTTGCGGGTTCTTACCTATCTGGCCGCCTCCTTCCCGCCCACTAGACCTCCAGCTTTCATTCTTTTCCTAAATTAAAGCCTAAGGACTGAGGCCCTTCGCGCGTAGTAGTCCCCATCCCCGGTGCCCAAAGCCGGCCCTCGCAGGGCGTTCTTAGCTTTTTAGTCTCTGTCACGCTAATACATGATGTCAGTCCAGGGCAGGGATGGTTCCATGCAGGCGATTTTGACGTCAGTCATCATACCAAGCTATTAGGAAGTGTGATGTCAGTGCGTTCTGGAAGGACGGATAATATATCAACCAATTCTTGACACGGTATCTTACAAGGAAACATCTGAGGCCATCAGTAAGAGGCATTTTAATTCACACACTAAAAATATTTTGTGTTTAGTTAACATCGTGCAAATGTTGAAAGAGGTAGTAGCATTTATCATTTTGTAGGTATTTATCAATGTACTCAAAAAAGTTCCTGTAGGAAGGAGGAGGTTTTTGTCTTATTTCCATTCTGTCATAAACTGAGGAACCGAGATATTATGTAACCAAATAGTGCAAGTAAGTTAGTGAGAGAGCTCTATTTGAGAGACCAAACATTTTCTAAAACTGGAATAACTGGAAAAATTAAGTCCAAATTGAAGCAGGTGGTTTAGGCTTAACATTATATGATAGCCAGAATTTATATTTACATGGACCAAATACTTTGGGAGGCTAATCTGTGGAAGTTAATTTTACAATGAACTCTGTATGTGCTGGCCCAAGATATAGTTTTCTTTTCCTCCATCCATCCATTCAGTAAGCATTTATTCATTATCTATTATAGGTCCTCCACTTCACTTTGACAGTGAATATGATCCCTATGGACATTTAATAAGTCATTGTTGAAATGTAACTAAAATATGTATATTTTCTCCTGGCTCCAAGAAACTCAAGGAACTGTGGCCTTTCCTTTATACAAATGGAAAATTGTATTGATTACCTTTAAGTAGACAGTCAAGGGAAGAAAATAAATTAGGAATCGGAAAGTTTTCTCCAGCTTGTGCCGTATTCACAGCACCACACAGTATCATGGGTGTTTTTTTTTCTCCTTAAATCTCATTAAACAAAATTTAAAGGACATACATGATTGAAGGGGATATTCTTTTAATTACTTTAGAATGCAAAATAATCCTTAAAAGGTCTTGCTCTTTATTTGGTATACTGGACTGGCTGGTTTTATGTGAACTGAAAGCACTATATTTCTAGTTAAAACCAAGACCACATACAGTACCTTTTCTCCCCCAATCTTAAGTCAGAATTGTCTACAATTAAGTAAGCAAAATGCATCCCAAGTAGTCATGCATACACATGGTTCAAATTAATTGGTTTAAAAAATATAAAAACATACCCAATATGTTTATCTCAGTTATAGTTTTAATTTTTCTTAGATAATGCTTGAAATCATTTAAAACAATATCTAGATCCTTAAATATTAAAACATTTTTTGTGAAATTTGCAAGATGCACCTAAAGGATGTAACATTTTTTGAAGTACAATATGTTGGGAATAACTTTGTCCCTAACTCTATCATGCTAGAGGGCTGAAACTGTATAACCAAGATCTGACTAATGTCTGTGTATTAACAACTACACCAGAACTTACACAAACATTTTAGTGTGTTCTCATTTATCTAGTCATCTTGGAAGGCTGTCACTTATTGTGTAGGTGCTTCCATTGCTGCCATTGCTCAAACTGTTTTTGGAGCTCTTCATTGGGCACTGCTTTCAGAACCCACAGCACATCTGGTTTAGGAGCCTTGGGGTGGCAAGCCGTCTTTCTTTAGCATCCATCAGTGCCCTGAAGAATAAGGTGGGTGATCAAGTCAGGAAAATATAATTTGGGGTCAAAACAAGCTGAAGGAAAATTAGATGGCTTCCCTCAGTGACTTTTTAACTAGTTCTAAAGTCATTGTACTAACATACGGCAGCACCATTGGAATTGAGAATAGAAGCCAAAGAAACATGCTATACATTCTCTTTGATTGTCAATGAATTACAAACTTAACAATCATATATATACACGTATAGTGCGTTGGTATGCATGATAAAGACATGTTACTTCAAAGAGTTATATTGTCAACAGTTTGGTTGATTCTAAATTTTTTCAGTGCATAAATTTGGTATGATTTAAAAAGCTAAGTTCTAGAATATGAAATTAGGTGGGAAACATTCAAGATGTCATGGCTTAAATTAGGGTTGCCCTATATAATTCCACAGGATTGGCAGTCCACATTTCTTATACTAAAGAGTCATACTCATTGACTGGGTACTGTGGCTTACACCTGTAATCCCAGCACTTTGGGAGACCGCCTGTAATCCCAGCACTTTGGGAGACCTACGAGGCGGGCGGATCACGAGGTCAGGAGTTCTAGACCAGTCTGACCAACATGGTGAAACCTCGTCTCTGCCTAAAATACAAAAATTAGCTGAGCATGGTGGCACATGCCTGTAATCCCAGCTACTCAGGAGGCTGAGGTAGGAGAATCACCTGAATCCAGGAATCAGAGGTTGTGGTGAGCCGAGATCCTGCCACTGCACTCCAGCCTGGGCAACAGAGCGAGACTCCATCTCAAAAAAAAAAAAAAAAAAAAGAATCAAACTTATTTAAGAAATTCTATTTAGTGCTTTTGACTATTACAAAAAATTTCACCTTCTCTTAGCCTATAGGTGAGGTCTAACCTGTGAGATAAAACACTTGTCATTTTTAGTAGTTGATTATAAATACAGACTCAAAAGTATATTTATAGTGGAACCACCATATTGTTTTAAGTTAATAATATTCTACCTACTATATAAAATACAGAATCATGAAACTCCTAGCCCAGTGAATTTAAGCTCTTATTATAATATTCAAGTCCAGAATGTAGGAGATGGTATAGAATGTCATCCAAGAAAAAGAGAAAAGAGAGGGAGGGGGAAGAAAGCGGTAAGTCATGCAGCTTTGAATTATAATTAGTTGTATTCATCTGAGGGAAGAACTTACCATTGCTTTCCACAAAACAGCAAACAATGTAAAATTTGAAGAAATAATTCAAATTCAATTCTGGCTGAGACTATATGGAAAACCAAGAAAAGCAGAAAGAATGCAATTAGCTGAGTAGGAATTTTCCTAACAGTTCAAGTCTAATACCCTTAATATTATACAGAGGGCCAAGGGATCATTAGTGATTAACAAGAATCCAGACCATAATGATCAGGAGAGATCAAGGCCAATGGACAAAGATGAAAGCGCTTTCCTCCTTAAACCCAATGTTGCAAATGCTTATGCTCTTACATAGGGAAGGTCACCCAGCAGACAAAGAAATAGGGCAGCAAATCCCAAAGCAACAAGTAGTCATTCCCCTCTTTCACTCCAGAGTTAGATTGCATATGGAGATTAGCCAAGATTGAGCCGAGACAAAAAGAATATCCTTATTTCAGCCAGGTGTAATGTCTGGAACTGAGTCCTGTTTCTCCTTTGATGAACTTGGGTGTTGTCCAGACATTGGAGAAGGGAGAACCTGCTGGGCCCTGGATACCAGGATTATACACCTAATTAAAAGGTCAATGAACAAGGTGGACAGATCCAATTCTAGATCTTTCCTGGGGAAAGATACTGGACTACTTGTCCATTAGGTAGATAGAATGACTTTTAAAATTTATGTTAGGTACCAGGCGTGGTGGCTCACTCCTGTAATCCCAGCACTTTGGGAGGTCGAAGCCGGTGGATCATCTGAGGTCAGGAGTTTGAGACCAGCCTGGCCAACATAGTGAAACTGCATCTCTATGAAAAATATAAAAATTAGCTGGGTGTGGTGACACACGTCTGTAATCCTAGCTACATGGGAGGCTGAGATAGGAGAATCACTTGAACCCAGGAGGTAGAGGGTTCAGTGAGCTGAGATCAGGCCACTGCACTCCAGCCTGGGTGACAGAGGAAGACTCCATCTAAAAAAAAAAAATTATGTTAGGAGTACAAGGGAGTATCAGTTATCTACCAAACCATCCATAAATAATAATTGCAGAAAAACAAATAACAGTGATTTTAGCCTTCCTTTTGAAATGGGTATCCTAACCATCATGACTGCCCATCTTCTTTTGTTTTTGGAGATAGAGTGTCACTCTGTCACCCAGACTGGAAGTGCTGCAGTGACGTGATCTCAGCTCACTATAATCTCCGCCTCCCAGACTCAAGCCATCCTCCTCCAAGTAGCTGGGACCACAGGCATGTGCTACCATGCCTGGCTAGTTTTTTGTATTTTTGGTAGAGACAGGGTTTTTGCCATGTTGTGCAGGCTGATCTTGAACTCCTGAGCTCAAGCAATACGTTCACCCCAGCCTCCCAAAGTGCTGGGATTACAGGCATGAACCACTACACCATGACATGACTGCCCATCTTCTATAGATTTAAGAGTTCATCCAAATATTTTAAAATTTGAGTCTAAATATTAAATTTTGTCTATGGTGTTTATAGCTTCAGGAGTGGGAAGAGGATAGTTCTCTGTGTGGTCCAGGTAGTTGTAATAGTCTGGTGGGTATAGTTTGAAGTCTATCTCTTTCAAAGAGAAAGGTTACTGTCTTTAGATTACAAAATTCACGTGTTGATCCAGAGTACAGAAAAGGTGGAGAATTGCCATGAGAATTGAGAAGTGGTAGAAAGGGTCCTGGACCAGGAGTGGGAAGTAGGTTTATAATGTGCCAATTATGCTTCTTGAGGCAAATTTTAGTTTTTCTCATAGGCAAAATATATATAATAGTAATATGTACTAGTCTACTTCATAGGGTAGTTTGTGCCTCATCTCAGATGAAGTCTATTAAACACTTGCTGTGCATGTGCAGGATTTTGTGTGCTACAATGCAGGTTTAATAGGTGAAGGTAACACTTGTAGCCCTTGAGTTGTCCAGATATTTGAACCAAAATATAAAGAAAGATAGAAACCCGCTCATGGGAACTTGGGAGAATAGAACAGTTTTAGCATGGATACTAGAGACAAATGGATAATATAGTCATTATTCCTCCTTTTTCAAATTTATAGGAAGTACCCTGTTACCATCACAAGAGATTTTGTTTTTACACTTCCTGAAGACCTGTTGTGCATAAAGTAACCTTTAGGATAGCCCCCTTTATACTATCAAGCTCAAATCTACAGCAGTGGCACTGAAAGGACAATCCTCCTTGTGGAGAAAATTGACCAGACTCCTAGGCCTTGATTATTGTATTCCCAATGGTCTTTCTTTTCTTAGAGATTTCATTAATCCCATTGTCATGTTCATGTCTTAGAGGAGAAGAAGCTGGTTTGAGTTCTACAGATTGCCTTAAGTGGCCAGCTTACATTTATTTTTAAAACAATTGTTATTCTTCCCACAGTAGCAATTCATTTCTGTTGAAGACACAGCAGGACCCCTGCCCCCTCCACCACTACCCTGCAGACCATTAAAGGAAATTAGCGGTTTAATATTCTCCTTCTTTCCTCTGTGTATTTAAAAGGTACAGAGGATTAAGGGGGAAGGGCAGTTTGCCTCTCTACCTCACAGAAACTCCTGTACATATGTAGACAGCATCACTGGCTCCCACCAACATGAGCCATGGCTCCTAGAGAGGAGGGGCAAATAGATGTGGGTGTCCTCAGGTGGGTATATGCTCATCCTTTCTTCTGTTGAGTTGTAGGATTTCACCTCCTGAAGAGTGAAAACAATGCCCCTTCTCTGAAATCATGTTAGAGGGATGTTTTCTGGAAGCTTGTTGAGTATCCTCCACACAGGGACACTTCATACGTTCACACTGTGTGAGGCACCATGTATGTGAGCCAGGACAATGCAGTGGCTAAGGAAAAGAGGCATTTGATTCAGGCAGTATGTATTTGGATATCAGATCTGCTTATGAGCTTAATGGATTGGGCAAATTTCTTCATCTCTCTGAGTCTCAGTTTCTTTTTCTGTGAAATGGCAGTAATAACAGTGCTCACTTCTAAGGATTAGTGTGCATGAGGTGAGTATATGACAAATGGGAGTTGTAATATTAGGCACTAGAGAGTCAGGGAGGAATATAAAGAAATATAAGGCAAATTCCCATCATCAAGGAACTTTCAGTTTGGTTGGAAGGGACTGAATAAAAATAAAACTTACAATACAAGGCAGAAAATGGGAGCACCAAGTGAGTGCTGCCGATGGTAAATTCAGCAATCTGCCAAGGACTAGGATGATGGTTGAAAGGTTTCAAGACAGAGATGGGAATTTCTCTCTGGATTTGCAGGCTGGACAGGAGTCAGATATATAGAGTGAAACTGAGAAATCATCCCAGGTGGCAAGGGGAAGGAGGGATCAGAACACACAACACATGTACAGCAGGGGTGAGAGTATACCAGAGTGGAAAGTATACCAGCTTTTGAGCCAGATGTAAGAATTCTAGCGCTGCTGTGAGACCTTAGTTGAACAAATACCTTAACTTCTTTAGCCTTCTATAGCCTTAAAATGGGCATAATTATCCTCATCTCTTAAATTGAAGGGATTAAATAAGATAATATTTGTTATGCTTAACATGGTGCCTGGCATCTTCAGTAAAATAAAGACAATTCACATGATGTTTTCAGGGGACAAAGAGAGAGCTGTCTGCCTGAAGAGCTGTCTTGCCTTGTGTAGGCAAGTAGTGGAAAACAAATCAGGAACAGCTAATTAATGCCTATGGGGAGGGTAGGAAGGAGGCTTGAAGGCCAATTTAAGAAGCTGGGGCTATTATAGGCAATCAGAACTACCAAGGCAGAGTAGGAGTTTAGGATAGTTAATCTTAAGGCACTCTGAAGGCTGTATTGGAGGAAGGAAGAAACTCACTCCTTTATGTGTAAAGTGATCAGGGTCTAGATGAGGATAATGGAAGGATTAGTAGACCTGGTCGATATGGTCTTTTTAAAGTTATTTTATAAAAGCAGTTTAGGGCTCAGTGTGGAGTAGGTGGGAACTTTTTTGTTTGTTTTGTTTGTAGACTCCTAGTAGTATTAATTGTCCAGAATAAAACTAGGATAGACTCACAACTTTCAAAAAGAGAGTTCACTCAGTATCCAGGGACAATAAAAGGTGAGAAGTAACTCTGATGCTAAGTAAGCCCTAGAATTTTCTTCAACTTATGAAATTGCCCCTTTTAAAAGTCCCTTACCCCTTCTATTATTAATACAGATTGAGTGTGTCCCAACCACTGGTTTTCGGGAAGACACAAGTACAGATCATTTATCGCTGTATGGAGTTTGCAGTTAGGATTGTAATAGTAAGAGGCATTGGGACAAAGGGTGAAGATGCTGCCAGCAAAATACTAATGTTGATTATTTTATTTATTTGGTGATAGTGAAATTCTGTTCTCTTCTGGGGTTTAGAAGTGAGTTAATTACAAAACAAACCAAGGAAATAGTTCTGGATACTAGGAATTAATTTATAATGCCTCCCATTTTCTACCTTTCTCTTTTTTTCTGTCCTTAGTCGTTTTGTAATGGGATAATACATGGTAGATAATTGTATTTCTAAAGAAAATCACACTGATTATGTATATGGACACTAGTTTTTAAAATGTTTGGAAATCCTAACTGTGTGGTAAGCCTTAAACTTATTAAATAGGAAAGGATAACTGACCTACCTTTGATTTCCTGAACTTTGCTGTTCTCTTACTTGGCTGCAAGGGCAACATCATGCCAGTAGCTCTGGGGTGCCTGAATAGTGCATTGCTCTCCTTGGAAGGAAGATGTACATGAAGGAAGATGGCGTGCAGTGGTTGACAAACACAGAAAGAAGATAAGTGACAAAGAAAAAGGTAGGCCCTGTGAGGTTAGAGGCAAAGCCAGCTAGCTTAGTCTTAGTGCTTTGAGCAGGAGCAAGGAATGTTCATTTCATTTCTCGTCTCCTGAGTTTATTTAAATCATCTGCTGGGGTGGGGGAAGGAAAGAAAGCGTGATGTTATAAGGCTGATTAAGATGCAAACATGCAGATTAAATCAGGTTACTGACAGTCCTTTTCACTCCAGCCTAGAAACAGAAGACTGTATCAGAAACCTGATTGAAGGGAAGGAAGGGACAGGAGAAAGCAGAAGACAACTCTTCACGTTTTAATGAAAGAGTTTATGAGTATCTATTGTTTTTGGATTTCTGGTATCCACTGCCACCCTAACAGATCATTCAAACTAACCCCTGGCTGAAAGCCTGGCCAGGGGGCCAGTAGCAGATGTCATTGGGAAGAGGGTCTTCAGGGGGCTGCTGGCATTAATTTTGCTGAAGAGGCCTCATCAGAGACCAAGCCTCCTCTTGCCCACAGGTGGTGGGCCTTGGAGAGGGCCTCCATGCACATTTTAGCCTTGTCCCCTCCTCCAACCTCTCTGCCTTCCGCTTTTTCGTTGGGACCTCTCTTTCTCTCTTCCCCCTTTTTTCAATTAAATGAATTAATTACCAGGCATTTAACTTTTTGCCAGACTCTTTCATTATGCCCAGAGTTGTTGCTGAGTGGCAAAGGGAAGTAATAACATTCACAGTGAGGGGCAAATCCTGTTAATGAACAAATTAAAGTTCAAACAGTGATTCAAGTTCACAACCTCTCTGTGGCTCTTCTCTTTAATAAGAGTTATACATGTTACTTTCCTCGCTCTTTTCTCCCTTTTATTACTTTTTAAGCTTTTCATCAACACTGCCGGGGCATATTTGAGGCTCCCAACCTTTCAGCCCTGACAAGGACTCGAGCAGTTATAATCCCGTCTTAATTTGGCAACTTTTGTAAAACACATAAAGGGCCCAGGGTCACCTTTGGACACCAGGGCCCTGGGTGACCCTATAGCTTCCACCTCCTGCCAGGGCTGCGTGGACCGCTCTTCTCGGTATTCATCCCCCTGTAGCAGTCAGGATCAGAAGATTCGCCTTCCCGCCCCCGACACAGCCAGGCAGGACCTGTCCACGAGTGAAGTGTTCGAGCCCTTTCTTCTCTCGGTCCCCTCTCCAACAGTTCTTTCTACCCTTCAGCTGTGAGGGGAAGGGGACGCTATGGGGAGGGAGGAGCCTACCGACTAAAAGCTGGGAACCTTTAAGGGGAAACAGGTTTGAGGTCGGACTGCTGCCCAACCCGCTCTGACACTACCTCTACTGAGTGCTGCTCGCTTCGCTGAGTTCGAGGCACCAGGCTGTTCCGCTGTTCCGAGTACAGCCCTCCTTAGGACCCTGGGGTGTGGGCCTGGCGGGAAGAGCCCAGGAGGGGTCCAGTCCCCACCTACTTGTCTCCCCCTTTCTCTCTTTCTCTCTCTCTCTCTCTTTTTCTTTTTTTGTACTGTGGATTGCGTGGGGGTCTTTTCCACCTCCGCGCCGGCTTCTCACCACCATCCCCCGAGCATGGCTAGATATCATCACCATGACAACTGCAATCTATGAGCATACACATAATAGAGATGAAATAGACAAAAGATTAGCATGCCATGAAAAGTACAATAAGTTTCTTATTTAGCATTTAGATAACTGTCTTTCCTTCGGAGCAAGCTTCAAAGTTGAAGCCAGTTTAGACCAAGAGGATTAATTCTTTCTCCCGCATGCTTCATTGAATCTCTCATTACCAAACTTTGTCTGTATTGATGTAAGATTTGATTGAAGATTAGAGCATTTAGCAAATCTTGCTTTTCTGCATGTATCAGGTCCTTTCAAGCACGGATCTCGGTGCCCAGTGGTCAATACCCTTACTTTTATCCAGTGTCTGCTTCATTTAAACTTAATCAACTCCATCAATGAACTGGAACAGGGAAACGTCCCTGCGGTAAGAATGTTGTGCTTTTGTGGGATAATTCTTTGCTCTTTCCCGATCTGTTGGCGTTAAACCTAAAATTGCACTATGATGAACTTTTTTTTTAATCAATATGATAATGACAATTGGGTCTGAAAGCTCTGGTAGGACTTGGAGTAGAGCGGGATCTGGCCCCCATTACCAAAATAACTTCTTGTTCTGCGATAGTCGGACTCCTTTTGTGTGGCTTTAATACCTTTTCTTCCCTGACATCGAATATTGCTCAAGCTGGAAAATGATGCATCTTTGTAGGGGAGGCTCGTATGTCACAGCCAGAAAGTGAAGCAGACCGATTGGTTGTGTGAATTATCTGACTTGCTGCAGTGAATTATTTGCACTGTTTCCCTACCTAGTCAACAAGTTCCTGAGGTATAGTAGAGATCAATCAAAACTGACAGCCTGCATGTGAAGGCTTTACTGTGTAAATCTGGCGCACTCATCCTGGCCATGCCGGCCCTGGCATCTGTATATCATTTTTATACTGCTACCAGTAGAGCAATTTCAAAAGTATTTGCAAGGAAAATGCGTGTCCCCATCTGTTCCTAGAAGCATAAATGTGCCACCTTCAGAGGGTTTTCACTGGTAATCATATCTTTAATGATCAACAGACTAGTGATATATACCTTTCCATAAAATGGGGTTTTCTTCACTTTATTGTGATTGGCTAGAATAAATAGCTTTTCCATATGTTAGGGAGATAAAATATAAGATTAGCTGAGGTCGTTTGTTGGATAGTAAACAAAGAAACAATTCATTCCAAATAATCTTTGAAAAGAAGCAACGACAAAATTAAGTTGCAATCACAGAGTATCTGAGGCCCCAACATTAGAAAACAGACCTCGTTCCTCCTTGGAAAAAGAGCCGTTTAAGAGCAGAAACTCAATAATCTTCTAGGGGACTCTGGTGACTTATTCTTGGAGTCAGAGGGAGAGGGCCAGGGTAGGGAAGGAGAGGCTGGAATAATACTGTTTGTTCAACTTCTGTCGTAGGATTGTATTTCCTTTCTCTCATCTTAGGTGCTATTTGGCCACCTCCACTGCAGCACCCTGGGTAAATTGCTAGGTGGTGTGTTCAGAAAGCAGGAAAATGCCACTCTGCTGAATTTCTCTTCAGGACTTTCAAGGAGATGGGGATTGTTCACATACTTTAAAATAAAGGTTAACTTCCCCTAGCTAGAGATTTCTCTTCTCCCATAGAAAAAAAAGATGTCAGAGGGTGGGGCAAAGTTCTCAGCTTTACATGAAATTCCAAAACCTAGGGAAAGGGGCCTTAAGAGGTAGCCAAAACTTGCAGGAGAAACCCCAGGAAATGTTCTTAGTCATCAAATCTCACCTGTATAGGTTACAGTCTGCAGATACAATCAGTCCCTGACCACTATCCCCCCTCCAGTCACAAACCTATGCTCAGCACCAGGATCCCTTTTGCTCAGATGGAGCCACTTCCAGTTTTTTTTTTTTTTTGAAACATAGTCTCGCTCTGTGGCCCAGGCTGGAGTGCAGTGGCAGGATATCGGCTCACTGCAACCTCCATATCCCAGGTTCATGGGATTCTCATGCCTCAGCCTCCTGAGCAGCTGGGATTACAGTTGCCCACCTTGACACCCAGCGAATTTTTGTATTTTTAGTAGAGACTGGGTTTCACTATGTTGGACAGGCTGGTCTTGAACTCCTGACCTCAAGTGATCTGCCCACCTCAGCCTCCCAATGTGCTGGAATTAACAGATGTGAGCCATCGTGCCCAGCCTGCTGAACCATCTTGGTGAAATTTGGAAGCTTCTCCTTCAAGATTCAGGACCCAGAGGTTTGGAGGCAGTGACTGCTTGCTTAGGAGACTACAGTTCTATTTTGTTTCCAGGATCAGGACAGAACTTCCCATTCCATAAAGGACTGATATTAGTTGCAGGTCACCAGAATCTGAATGATACCCTGAGCCTTTACGCTCTCTGGAAAATAGGTGTGAGCTTTTTGGACCTGCTCCCTAGTGTCAGGACTTGAGAAGGAGTTGGGGGAAGCTCTCTCTAAACTTTGGGAACAGACCCTGTGAGTAGGTTGCAGTTCCTCTGGTTCTGCATTCTTTCCTATTGTCTCTTGTTGTGTATATATTATGTATTGACGATCTCCCCACCCCTCATCCCCACTACCCCAACCCTTGTTCCACAGAATTCTTCGCTCTCGCTGCAGTGGAGTGTGTAGCAGAAGCGTGTTAGTTTCAATGTGGGAAATGTGGTCTGTAGGCAGGTCCCAAGCAGAAAGTTTCCATTAGCATCTCAGGCCAAATTTGTATTAATTTCCTGGCCCTAGAGAGACTTGGGAAAAACTTTTAGGACAGCAGAAAAACAGCTCACCCAAAGCTCATGGTGAGAAAAAAAATGGGTAACTAAGGGAAGACTTTTTTTCTTCTTAATTTTAGAAACAGAATCTTTTGTTGTTGTTGTTGTTGTTGTTGTTGTTGAGACTGAGTTTTCCTCTTGTTGCCCAGGCTGGAGTGCAGTGGTGCGAGCTTGACTCACCACAATCTCTGTCCCCCAGGTTCAAGTGATTCTCCTGCCTCAGCCTCCCAATTAGCTGGGATTACAGGCATGCACCACGATACTCGGCTAATTTTGTATTTTTGGTAGAGATGGGGTTTTACCATTTTGACCAGGCTAGTCTCAAACTCCTGACCTCAGGTGATCCACCTGCCTCGGCCTCCCAAAGTGCTGGGATTACAGGCGTGAGACACACCTCGCCAGGCCTAGAAACAAAATCTTATAGGCTGGGTTGCACATAGGCAGGTATGGACATATAAGGCAAGATTTACAAGTAAATCCCACTTGAAACCACATTTCCTGTAATATGCAATTAGACTAAAAGAAAGTCACATTTGTGTTTTCCACGTTTTGATTTGATGCACTGCAGGTCTTCAGTGAATTCGCTTGCCACAAGGAAATTCTGGCATGTGTTGTAGGTGAAATGTGATGTGTACTCAGTTTTTAAAATTGAGTTTATATGTCTTTAAATTTGATACACACATTTTGTATTAAATTTCTATGTTAATTGTTTTCATAAAGTGAAAGGAAGTAAAAACCTCACCAACTGGTTTTGTGTAGGAGAGGTAAATCTGTGACATTTGCTTCTTCCTTTGTCCGGGAGAATGGGGCTGTCACTACTACAGTTAGGACAGTTTCATACTCCATGCTGTTGTGCTATGCCAGAGGGTACTGTCTAACCCACAGGCCTCTGCCAGGAATGTTGCCGTCCACACTGGAGTGGAAGACACCTGCGGAGCTCCTCTATGGGGCTCAAGTTGGCTGAGGTTCTGAACCACAGAATTGCAGGCAACCAAGGGAGCGCCCCAGGAACCCAGGTTTTCCTAAACCTTAGATCAGAGCCATTTGTGGCACAGAGTTGTGTGCTGTTTCAAAACCACAAACCCTGTACATATGTCCCTCCATTGCAAAGGTGGAAGTCTTGGCAAATGTAGGATGAGGATTGAAAATTAAAAAACAAACACACCATGTTCAGGGTGAAAATTACATACGTTGACAATACTGTCTCTTCCACCACAGTCTCACTGCCACCAAGCAGCCTCAGTCTGTGCTTATTTCACTGAAAATGTACTTAATCCCAGAAAAGCTATCTGTATGTAAGAACATAATTTGTTAATCATTTTTATGAAAACAAAACCCTTCTCACCTTAGAAGAAAATATTTAACTTAAAATAGTTGACTAAAGTGCTAATTTGCAGTACTGCCTCATGATTGTAATATGCATACATATGTAATAGTGTTTGTTTTTTTAGGTGTCCCTTAACAAGACAGGGATGAGCAAACTATATGATGTGTGCTGGAAAGAAATTCAGTTTTAAATGATCTTAAGGAAATGGCTTGTTTGGTTAAGAAAAATGAACTCAATTGATAGTTAAGGTGAAATGAACTTGTAAAATTTGGTATCAATTACAACTCTTATCAATAAAAAGCCATCTAGATCTTAAAAATGCCAAGGTGTTCAGTTATCAGAAAATTTAAAATTGGGGGTTTGAAGATTTTTTGTTGTTGCTGTTGTTATTGTTCTCACTAAACAGCATAGAAGTAATAGTTTGGGTCACTTCAGGCTTCTACTGGGGAATTTTCCTCTTGTTCCAAGAGGAACTAGCAGGAAAACAACTTGTATAGTTAACAGCCTCAGTCTAAAGGGTATTATTTCCAGGCAGAATTTCTAGTTACCCTTGTCTAGGAATACTGTTAAGGGATATGTTTTCATTTTAGGTCAGAACAACTGGGTTAAGCATTATATAAAATCTGGAGAAAATATCGAATGAGTTTTCCTGATGAGGGAAGGTGGAGAAGGAAGGAAGCAAAATTAGTTTACTGCAAGGCGAAAGGACTACTTCAGGCACCAGTGAGGAAGGGTAATTTGGATTTCTAGAGGGCACCCTGCCGGCCCATTTCCTAACAGTGAGGGGGCCTGGGGTGAAGGGGGGGCTTGCGGGTAGTTGGTATCAAATCCCGGTCTCTCCCACTTCCGCTCAGTCAGCTTTTGCCCGAAGACGAGTATCTTCTTCCTGGACTGCCTTCTCCCACTCCCACCCAGACACCAAGGGGCGCGACAGCGGTTTTGGGACGTTGTTTGGTCATGTGAGAGGAGGCGATCCCAGCCCCACTGGGCGTTCAGGATCCCGGCCTGGGTGCCATCCACCCCGCCACGCCGGGTTTGAGGGCGAAAGCGGAACAAGTCGGTGGGGCTGGCTGGGCCGCGACCTCCGTGGCACATTGCCCGTGCCGGGAGGGCAGCCAGCCCTGCGCGGGGGAGGCGAGTTCCCCCCTGCGGCCGCGGACCCCGGAAGGTGGTCTTGCTGGAAGACGCGCCCTGCCGGGCCTGGGTGGGTTGCCTTTTGCCCTCAAAGCTGGTCTGAGCGCTGGCGGGCCCCTGGCTAACTCTGAGGTAGATAACTGGGAAATGGGTGGAATAGGGACAGGGACCCAGCCCTTTCCTCCCTTTTTCCCCCGTGGAGGCCCGCGACACTGCCCTGGGGGCGCAGAAGCCTCCAGTTTCACTCCCCTGGGTCTCGCTCGGGCAGAAAACAGGGTGGTTTGTAGGCCTGACCCCAGCGCTGAGGCCCTGCGGTGGGAGGGGATGGGGAGTCTCCGCTGCGACCAGGGGCCCTCCCTCAGGCACCTTCCCCTAACATTTCTGACGAAGTGCCTCCGGGGACGAGAACCGCGCCTCCTCCCCAGTTCCTGGGGCTCGGGGTTTGGGGGTTGCTCCCTCGCCTGCCC